>NC_083428.1:15412034-20412034 GCF_020745735.1 Hemiscyllium ocellatum | reverse complement strand
AAAATTTAAACTAATGTGTCAGGGAGATGGGAACCAAATGAGGTGGTCAGTAGACAATAGTAACTAAAGCCTGTAAGGAACTAGACAATGAAGTCAGTGTGATGAAGGGGAAAAGTAGACAGGGAGCAGATAATGAATGCAAAGGGACAGATGGTCTGAGGTACATTTGCTTTAATGCGAGGTGTAGTAGGTGAGGCAGATGAACTTAGGGCTTGGATTAGTACCTGGGCGTATGATGTTATTGCTATTACTAAGTCTTGGTTGAGGGCATGATTGGCAACTAAATATCTCCAGATATAGATGTTTCAAGTGGGATAGAGGTGGAAGTGGAGGAGTTGTATTATTGGTCAGAGGGTATCACAGCTGTGCTGAAGGAGGACACCCCAGTCCAACACCGGCATCTCCAAGTGCTTAAGGAGGACACATGACGACTCGAGCTCTGCCCATATTGCATCACTGCTCATGTTGGGGCTGTACTAGCGGCCTCCTAACAGCGAGTGAGAGATAGAGATACAAATATATAAACAGATTATAGAAAGTTGGAGGAGCAACAGGATGGTGGTGATAGGAGATTTTAATTTTCCCAACATTGACTGAGATTCACTTAGTGTTATAAGTCTAGATGGAGAAGAATTTTTAAGGAGCATCCAGGAGGGTTTTATAGAGCAGTATATAAATAGCCCAACTCGGGAAGGGGCCAAACTGGACCTGGTGTTGGGGAATGAGCCTGGCCAGGTGAATGAAGTTTCAGTTGACGCTTACTTTGGGAATGGTGATCACAATTCCATAAGATTTACAATACTCATGGACAAAGACGAGTGTGGTCCTAAAGGAAGAGTGCTAAATTGTGGGAAGGCTAACTATAGGAAAATTCAGCAGGAGCTGGGGAATGTGAATTGGGAGCAGCTGTTTGAAGGTAAATCCATATTTGATATGGGAGGCTTTTTAAAACAGGTTGATTAGAGTGCAGGACAGAAATGTCCCTGTGAAAACGAGGGATAAAAATGGCAATATTAGGGAACCATGGATGACAGGTTAAAGTCAGAATAGTTAAGAGGAAAAAGGAAGCATACATAAGGTCTAGGCAACTGAAGACAGATGAAGCTTTGGAAGAACATTGGCAAAGTAGCACCAATCTGAAATGAGGAATTTAGAGAGCTAAAAAGGGGCCATGAAATATCTTTAGCAAACAGGGTTAAGGAAAATCCCAAAACCTTTTATTCGTATAGAAGGAGTCGGAGGGTAACTAGAGAAAGGGTTGGCCCACTCAAGGACAAAGGAGGAAAGTTGTGTGGAGTCTGAGAAAATGGGTCAGATTCTTAATGAGTATTTTGTATCAATATTCACCGAGGAGAGGGACATGAAGGATGCTGAGGTTAGGGATAGATGTTTGATAACTCTATGTCAAGTCAGCCTAAGGAGGGAGGAAGTGTTCGGCATTCTAAAAGGCAGTAAAGGTGGACAAGTCCCTAGGTCTGGGTGGGATCTATCCCAGATTACCGAGAGAAGCGAAAGAAATAGCTGAGGCTTTGACAGATATTTTTGCAGCATCCTTGAAAACAAGTGAAGTCCCAGAGGACTGGAGAATTGCTAATGTTGTGCCCTTGTCTAAGGATAGCAGGGATAATCCAGGTAATTGTAGCCTGGTGAGCCTGATGTCAGGCTAGGGAAGCTGCTGGAGAAGACACTGAAGGATAGGATTTATTTACATTTGGAAACAAAAATGGGCTTCTCAGTGATAGGCAGCATGGTTTTGTGCAGGGAAGGTCACGTTTTACCAATTTAATAGACCTCTTTGAGGAAGTGACAAAGTTGATTGATAAGGGAAGGGCTGTCGATTTCATATTACATGGACTTCAGTAAGGCGTTGGTAAGGTTCCCCACGTAGTCTGATGGAGAAAGTGAAGTTGCAAGGGGTCCAGGGCAGACTAGCTCGATGGTTAGAGAACTGGTTGGGCAGCAGGGGTCATAATGGAATGGGGTTTCTCAAACGAGAGAGCTGTAACCAGTTGTGTTCCACAGGGTTCTGTGTTCGGATCACTTTTGTTTGTGATACACATCAAATGATCTGAAGATAGATATAGCTGGTCTGATTAGCAAACTTGCAGATGACACTAAGATCGGTGGAGTAGCAGATAGTGAAGGGAATGCAGCAGACTATAGATAGATTGGAAATTGGCTGAGAAATGGCAGATGAAGTTCATTCCGAGAAATTGTGAAGTGATGCATTTTGGAAGATCAAATTTAAGAGCGAACTATACAGTAAATGGAAAAGCCCTGGGGAAATTTGATGTACAGAGAGATGTGGGTGTTCAGGTGTTCACCTGGCTAGGCTCAGATGGCAACGCAGGTAGAGAGTGGTCAAGGCAGCAGAGGGCATGTTTCCCTTCATCAGATAGAGTGTTGAGTACGAGAGTTGGCAGGTCATGTTACAGTTGCAAAGGATATTGGTTTTGCCACATTTGGAACACTGCATACAGTTCTGGTCGCCACATTACCAAAAAGATGTGGATTCTTTGAAGAGGGTGCAGAGGAGGTACACCAGGATGGTGAATATGGAGGGTGCTAGTTATGAAGAGAGGTTAAGTGGATTAGGATTATTTTCATGAGAAAGATGGAGGTTGAGGTCTACAAAATCATGAGGTATAGGTGGATAGCAAGCAGCTTTTTTCCCCAGCAAGAGTGAGGAACTCAGTTACTAGGGGTCATGAGTTCAAGGTGAGAAGCTGAACGGAGATATGCGTAGATACGCAAATGGTGGTGGATGCCTGGAACACGCTGCCAGCGGAGATGGTAAGGTGGGCACAATAGTCATTTAAGATGTATACAGACAAATACATGAGTGGGCAGGGAGCAGAGGGATACAGAATCTTAGAAAACAGGCGATAGGTTTAGATACAG
This sequence comes from Hemiscyllium ocellatum, assembly GCF_020745735.1. Lineage (NCBI taxonomy): Eukaryota > Metazoa > Chordata > Chondrichthyes > Orectolobiformes > Hemiscylliidae > Hemiscyllium > Hemiscyllium ocellatum. Next base: position 20,409,133 of record NC_083428.1, on the reverse strand, counting down.
GATCGTATCGGCGCAGGCTTGGAGGGCTGAACAGCCTGTTCCTGTATTGTAATTTTCTTTGTTCTTGGAGGGTTGTAGGGTTAGTGACATTTACAGAGGTTGTCAGTCGCAAGTGATAAAGGGATTTGCGCACAAAAGTTATATACTGTAATTTAAATTGGGCCCTGAAACCTTTTACATTCACCTGGGTTCAACACAAGATGCTAATCTTCTGATTGACAATTATGGGTTGACAACGAAGGCTGACTTGGTCAGCAATGTCCACATTCCAAGAACAGATGTTTTAAAAACTACCGAAAGTGGATGTGTGACTGTTACACAGTCTGATGAGTTTAGGCTGTGCAATTCAATCTAGATGATTCCCAAGAGCATGCAGCACACTGGATTGAGCAAGTGATCATACTAAACACAATGCTGAGCAACCAGACTTGGTAATCAATGAGGCCGATGGCAGAAGATTAATGACATCGCTAAAATATCATTATGAATTTGATATTTGTGATGTTACACAAAATATATTGTTCAACATTCAAGTCCAAGACTAATATTGGAAAAAATAAAACTACAAATTACATTAATGTTAATTTTTCAGTATTAACCTAGCATTGAAAAATACAAGACTTATTTATTTTTCTTGTTTTAATATGCTTTTCAGTATAAGTGTTGGAGGAACTGAGATAAAGTGAAAGCACAGGCAGGAACAACCACAAAATATGTTTGGCTCTCAATTTAATTCGTGCTTTCTCACTTTAGATCTCCAGATATGGGGTATTCATCCAAAAACATTATGAGTAGCATGCAAGGCTCAGTAATGAATGATTAGATTAGATTACTTAGTGTGGAAACAGACCCTTCGGCCCAACAAGTCCACACCAACCTCTGAAGAACAACCCACCCAGACCCATTCCGCTACATTTACCCCTTCACCTAACACTATGGGCAATTTAGCATGGCCAATTCACCTAACCTGCACATTTTTGTGCAATGGGAGGAAACCAGAGCACCCGGAGGAAACCCATGCAGATACGGGGAGAATGTGCAAAGTCCACACACACAGTTGCCTGAAGCCGGAATTGAACCTGGGCCTCTGGTGTTGTGAGGCAGTAGTGTTAACCACTGTGTCACTGTGCTGCCCACTAGTAATTAGAATAAATCCATTTTAAAGAAATTGAGTCATATGAGTAGATGACTCTGTTCAGTGAGTGCGATTACCTCTGAACAAGTCAGGTGCTAGCTCCTTTTAAACGCTGGTAACTTGCACTGCCATTCCATACAACATGTCAGCATTCTGGTTTCCCTCCTCTACAGCAACAATCTTTACTGGCTCTGAATGGTTTTTCAGAATTGGCATGGTCACAGATCAGTTTCAGTAGCACTGCATACTCTCACCATTGGGAAACGGATTCATCACATGGTACAACTGATTTCTAGCCGATTTCTATTTCATCATCCACCTCAGAACGTGTATACATCATTATCCTAGAATATCAACTATTTTCAAAATAATGTCAAAAATAAAAGATTTTCAATTTTCTGATATTAACAACTCACTAGTTAACTAGTTCCTAGTAGAATTAATTTTAAGACCTGTCTTAACTGACTAAAGCCACTTTTAAATTCATTCATAACTCAATATAAAAACTGAGAATTCAGTAAGCTACTTTTGTCTTTTGGGATCCACCAGATTCCAGGCCATACAGGAGAGAGAAACTGTATGGTCAATGTCACAGTCCTGAATGATGATTTGATTTTTGTTTTGTCACTGTAGATGTGTTAATACAAATGCCCATTTTTTTGTCATATCACGATTACAGACGCAAGTAGGAATGGAAAGAAGTTTAAAAGCTTGAACTTGCATAGCTGTGTTCTTACATTCACTAAAGGAACATCAACAGCAAGAAATTGACTGGAGGAGAAGTGAGGAAAATTAGGGCAATTAACTTATTCTCATTGACAATGACACAAATGAATGGCTAGTCTAACACATGGAACGGTACATAAAGTGTCATTCTGCTTGCTGTCTCAGTTGTATTTAATTATGGTTTTCATTATGTTACAGTAATGGCAGCAAACCAATATTTTCCAGTGATGCCATAAACAAACAATCCGAGAATCATGCAATGACATCAAGCAGGAGAAATGTGGTTTCAGTTGAGCGGAAGAATGGGGACTTGCACAGCATCCATTTCTAATTAGTGACTCGTAAGGACAAATGGAGTGTGTCTATAACTCATAAATCCTGTCTCAATCATTGTTTTCCTCCTTAAAGGAAAACATTCACCTATTTACTTAGGTTGCATTCAAACATGATCTTATTTTTGTCATTGCAACGAGACAGTTTTAGGGACGGGAGATTGTTGGTGCAAGAATCTGAAGTTAACAGCTGACTTTCATATAAAAAGTTATGTTCTTTATAGATGATACGGAGTAAGGATGGGCAGCAAGTGGCTAAAAGATTTCATGCAGTGACAAAAGTCAATTTGAAAGTTTTGTGGAGTTTTAAGAAAGAAAGAGCCAAATGCGTGGGAATGGGTGCTGAGAAGCAATGGTGGGGAAGAACTGCATAGGAGCCCAGACTCCGAGAACTCATGCAGCAGCCAGGAAGCGGGTTGCACTGATAGGATCTGGAGGCAAGGAGGTGGATTTTTAAGTTGACATACTCACGGATGAGAAACCTTAAGAGGTCAGTAGAGAAAACTGTTACGACATGGAGACAGATAGCTGAACCAAATCAGCCTTTCTACCTCTGTATTCACACCACAGTAAATTAAGACCTTCAAAGACCATCAATAGATACTCCAATGGTGCCTAACCAGATTTATGAATAATAAAATCCAAAACTTTGCAAATAATTCACTCCAGACACCAATTTAACATCTTAAATAAAAGACTTAAGTTATTAAATATCACATAAGCTTCGCAGAGTAAAATTAAAGATAATTTAATTAACATCTGTGCTTCAAACCAGAAATGTTTGTTTTCAGCCACATTCACACAAGAGACAGAAACAAACAAACACAACTAAAAGGATTTTAAAAAGACTGGCCAGATTACTCAAAAATAGTTTTCACAATGTATTGTTTCAAAGGCGTAGGGGTGGACTCCTTGGTAGCTTTTGTGGAAATGTCAATCAGGGTCACCCTTCCAGTTCATTCCAGCAATACTTCCAACTTGGCCTTGTACTGTCTGAGCTTCTGAAAGCTGCTAAAAGGAGGTTAGACAGGAAACTTTCAAAACCTTCATGCTGTCTCATCAGCAGCCAGAACTACTCCTCCCAGAAAACAGAAAGACAACTATTTCAATACCAACCCCCACCTCCTCTCAACCCCCCCCCACAACCCTGATTGAGGTCTCACAAAGGGATTCTCATTATAAATTTGTTCCACTTTACATCATATTATTGGAGGAGGATCAGCAGGTGCAGAAAGAATTGGACAGTACGGGGTGATAGCTGGAGCCATCCAAGAGACAGATAGACCCAGGTGAACTTGAGATTATTCCAAGGAATCCTGGTTCAGGACATTGCAGTATTTTCACACCGCTCATGAACACTGTTCCTCAGGCAGAGCTGCTGCCAAAGTTCACAACACGTACTACTGCACAGAAAATAACCACAGCTCTCACTTTTACACCATTGGCTATTCCCCAGGAAGCCACAGAGGCCATTTAACACAGTTTGAACTACACTCCTCTATAAGGCAAATGACAAATGCTTTTCTTCTGTAATCAAACAAATGTTCTTACACAGATGATGCACAGGGCTACTACATTTGAGAAATATAACTGTCAGTAACACACTCAGCTAGTTATTATATCCCTGGGGTATTTTGCTACCCTCTCAATCCCCAACAACACCATTATCTAAATCAGAGTTTGTGTTTTACAAGCACAGCTTTTTACACATTCATGAGCTGTTGAGTGGTCTGGAAAGTTCACATGACAAAGTTCATAAGTGGAATGAACTGTCAGAGGAAGTGGTGCAGAGGAAGTGGTAAATGCAGGTACAATTACAACATTTTAAAGATATTTCGACAGTATGTGAATAGGAACGTTTTAGAGGGATAGGGCCAAACACAGGCAAGTGGAACTAGCTTTGCTGAGGAAACTTGGTTGGCATGGACAGGTTGGACAAAAGGGTCTTTTCCCATGGTGTTTGACTTTATGACTATGACTCGAAGTGTCATAGCTCAATTGCAACATCAAGAGCATGCAGTAGGATAGAAAGGAATTCTTACAATTTCCTGGAGTATAAAACCTCTTCATAGAATTATGAGCCAAGCTGATGTTATCAACAAGTCAGATCCCGGGTGGAAATTTGGCTTGATAGATCATATTTTGATTTGCTCTGATTCTAATGAGGTGGTCTCTTGCCGAAACAAAACATTGCAGATTTTTTGTTAATAATAAAACGGAAGCTTATGAATCAAGAGACAGAAAAATTAGAATAAATCAAGCTATTTACTTCTAACACAATTCAATCAATTTTATACACACAGAAAAAATAAAATATAAACCCATTACAGGCCTCCCTGGGCTCTGCTCTCGAGTCCATTTAGAAGTCAATTTGTATGCAAGTTGGAAAGGAATGTGAGACAATATAAAGCAGCCATTTGTAAGTGTATGAACACAAAAGATTCTTTGGAGCCATTTTAAAAGAAAACAAAAAGTTATCTTTGACTTCCTGGCCAATATTCACACCTTCAAGCAATATTACAAAAATGGATAAGTTGGTCAGTCGGTACTATACGGTTGTTTGTCCGAGTGTGTTACATGCAAATTAGATTTTTAGTTGAAATGTCTGGACTGAACTTTAATAACATTACAGTTCTGGAACACTGACAGTGACCATCTTCAGGAGTGACTTGGGGCAGAATGCTCCAGTCCAGGTCAGGGGTCTGAGGAGAGGTCCATGGAGGGCGGCAGTCAGGATATCTAGGCAGATCTGAGAGGTGGGGTTGGGGGTCTAGGCAGGGGAAGGGCAGAGTTGAACCAAACAAACTGCTCCACTGGTCCTGACTGCTCTTCATGCCTGTGCAGGCCACCTTCTCATCACTCAGGCCCATTAGCCTTCCCCTTCAAACCCACCCCTCCTGCAGGGTCCCTTTTTTTCCTTCTTTCCAATACTAGTCACGCTGAGTTTAAGGCCATCTTGATTGCTGCCTTCAAAGATGTGGAGTTTTTTTTGGTGGGGGCGGGGAAGCAACCAGAGCTCATGGGTCTACAAGCTCTTTAAAAATCTTATGTATTCAGGCTTGTGTCTTTGGAATGGTGTTAACGTTGAAACACTTGAACCTTATCTTTATTAATACTTGAAGACTGAAGACATCACAATCAAGATGGACATTCTTAAAAATACACTGAAAACACAAATTCAGACATTATGACATTCCCAACTAAGCCAAATAGAGCTAAATATGGCCACAACAGTATTTTCAATCTTTCTCAAATGCCAGATGTTGCAGTGTTTGCACGTTATTCCCTGGCATTATGTGCTGATATCCTGTGTGGCTGTTGTTATCCACAGATTTTTTAAAAAATTCACTCATGAGTTGTGGGCTTTGCTTCTGGGTGCTGTGCACAAGATGGGGGTTCCAGTTGAAGTTGTGTTTTGTTTTGAAAAAGAGATAGCCTAGGTGTAAAAGGAAAAGGCCAGAAAATATAAGCAGACGAGCGCAGCAATAATGAGAACTGGAGTAAGTAATAATAGTAAAAAGACTACCTGAACGCAGCATTTGTAACAAGACAGATTAATTCACAGCCCTAACAAGAAATAAATGAATATGATTTGAAAGCTATGAAGGAAACAGCGGATTCAATATTTAAGAGTATTCATCATCCCTAAAGAAAGGGCAAAAAGAAAAAGGGGAGGTAGTTTTGTTAATGAAATATTGGGTAGCTAGCGGTATAGGTGCAATAGTTCGGGTGAAAATAAGAAATAGTAAAGAAAATAAATAATGATGGTGGTCATCTATAGCTCCCTGAAGAATTGCCTCACTGTAATACAACATATAAATCAGGAAATAATGGAGGTATGAGGAGGACAGTATAAAATCATCCATGACAATTAATCTGCACATTGACAGTACGAATCATAGACAAAAGGTAACACGGAAGACAAATTTGTGGAAAGCATCAAGGATTATTTCTTAGAGCAGTACATTGCAGAACCTACCTGGGAATAAGATGTAGTAATGTACAATTAGATAGAGTTAATAAAAGATCTCAGTTCAGGATTATTTGGGGTGGGGGACAGTGTTAGTTATTACAGTATGGTTGAATTTCAAATTTCATTGAGGGTCAGCAACTGGTGTCTCAAACCAACATCCTCAGCTTAAATAAAGGCACTTACAGATATGATGAAAGCGTTGTTGAAAGTGGGCTGGGAAAATGGACCAAGGGAAAGGCAATCAATGAGCAGAGCAGATGCTGAAGCAAATATTTTATTATACTTGAGATTTTTTTTCATTTAAATAAATTTTTGTTATGAGAAGGATGAATCACCCATGGTTGACAAAAGGTCATCAGAGAGAGTATGCAATAAAAACAGCACAAAAAAGGTGAAGTGGAAAAAAAACTTGATAGTCCCAATTTTCTGGACTATTTTAGGAATCAGGAGTAGAGGATGGAAAAGCTATTTAAGAGGGAGAAAATTGGTAAGAACTACAGGCAGAATGAGCTTCAGTGGGTATAGAAAAACAGAGTCGCTAAATCAAGTGTGGGATGCTTGGAGATTACAACTCGGAATCTGAGACATGGCAGAAAATTTAAATCTTGCAGCTATCTTAACGATGCAGGATATTATAAACATCCCAAAAGGTAACAGAGAAGAAAGGTGCTAATATGAAGACAGCAACAGCCTCTATCAAGTGGGACAAGTCACCAGAACCTGATGGCCTGCATCCAGGAGTTTTAAAGCTATTGGTTGCAGAAATAAGGAGGCATTGACCACAATGTGCTAGAACTCAGTTCATTCAGGGTGGGTTCCAGTGTATCTAATGTGACAGCCCTCTTTAAGAAAACAGGGAAACAGAAAGGAGAAAACTATAGACTAGCTTATCCAACATCTGATGCTAGGACAATGCTAGAGTCTTTTATTAAGGCCATTCGGCCCATCGAGTCCACTCCGCCATTCAATCATGGCTGATGGGCATTTCAACTCCACTTACCCATATTCTCCCCGTAGCCCTTAATTCCTCGAGACATCAAGAATCTATCAATCTCTGCCTTGAAGACATTTAGCGTCCCGGCCTCCACTGCACTCTGCGGCAATGAATTCCACAGGCCCACCACTCTCTGGCTGAAGAAATGTTTCTGCATTTATGTTCTGAATTGACCCCCTCTAATTTTAAGGCTGGGTCCTAGTCTCCTCGCCTAACGGAAAAAACTTCCTAGCATCCACCCTTTCCAAGCCATGTATTATCTTGTACGTTTCTATTAAGTCTACCCTTACTCTTCTAAACTCCAATGAATACAATCCCAGCATCCTCAGCCGTTCCTCATATGTTAGACCAACCATTCCAGGGATCATCCATGTGAATCCCCGCTGGACACGTTCCAGTGCCAGTATGTCCTTCCTGAGGTGTGGGGACCAAAACTGGATACAGTACTCCAAATGGGGCCTAACCAGAGCTATATAAAGTCTCAGTAGCACAATGGTGCTTTTATATTCCAACCCTCTTGAGATAAGTGACAACATTGCATTCGCTTTCTTAATCACGGACTCAACCTGCACGTTTACCTTTAGAGAATCCTCGACTAGCACTCCCAGATCCCTTTGTCTTTGACTTTACGAATTGTCTCTGTTTAGAAAGTAGTCTATGCTTTTATTCTTTTTGCCAAAGCGCAAGACCTCGCATTTGCTCACGTTGAATTCCATCAGCCATTTCCTGGACCACTCTCCCAAACTGTCTAGATCCTTCTGTTCCCTCCCCACTTCCTCAGTACTACCTGCCTGTCCAAACAGAGGTCCATCTGGTTTTAGGAAAGGGAATTTGACAAGTTTGCTAGAATTCTGTGAGGATGTAATGAGCACTATTGATAAAAACAAAAACTACATGACATTTGGATTTCCAGAAGACATTCAATAAAGTGTCACAAAAACTTATTGCACAAAATTTGAGGTCATGATATTAGGGTATTGTATTACCTTGGACTGAGAATTGGTTAACACACAAAAGACAGTGTCAAGATAAATGGTTTTTTTTTCAGGATGGAAAGACGAATGAGAGTGTCACAAGGATCAGTCCCAGGGCCTCAATTATTTACCATCTATATTCATGACTTGGAGGAGGAAGCGGAGTGTAATGCATCCAAATTTGATATTACAAAAATAGATGGGAGGGCATATTGTGATGAAGACACAAGGAATTTGCAAAGAAATAAAGGGAGGTTGAGCGAGTGGGTAAAAACCAGGCAAATGGATTTTAATGTGGGAAAGTGAGGTAGGAAGAATCAAAAGGTAGATGATTCTTTAAATACAAAGATAATGCAAAATGTCCAGCACAGACCGATCTGGGTTTGTGGGCACAGCAACTAATTAAGGCAGCAGATAGGATTGTGGCTTTGCTTGCTTGGAGATTGGAGCTTAAATACGGAAAGTCTTGTTACCTCTGCACAATGAATTGGTAAGGCTGCACCTGGAATATTGTATACAGTTTTGACCATGTGATTAAAACAAATATTGGCATTGGAGGCTATTCAAGAGACAGACATCAGGCTGCCTGAACTGCTGTGCTCTTCCAGCACCACTAATCCAGAATCTGGTTTCCAGCATCTGCAGTCATTGTTTTTACCTTTTTAACTCCTGATATGACATATCAAGAAAAAATAAGCAGATTAGGTATTCCATCATCAGGTAAGGAGTGATCTTATTGACACATTCAAGATTCTGAGGGGGGTGGATGTGGCAATGGGGGATTTGCAGTCTAGGGAAAAGTTATAGAAAATTAGGACATGCATTTTAAACAGATGTGAAGGACTTTCTCCTTCCAAAGAGAGTGAACATCTGGTCTTGCCAATGTCCAGGTGTTATGGAGATCACTTAAGGTACTTAAAAAGGAGGAGAAAATGAAGTTTTGAAATATCAGGGAGTTACTGACCACAAGGGGTTGGCATGAAAGAGTAGCAGGAATAGGCCACTGGGCCCTCCAAAGCTGCCACACCATCTAATAAATCATGGCTGATATGGAGGCTGAGGACATATTGGTCATGATTTACTGGATGGGGTGGCAGCCTCGATGGGCCAAATGGTCTATTCCTGCTCCTATTTATTTACTGCGCTTTCCTAAATCCACATGAGAAAGTCACCGTGCTGGTGAGCTGCCTTCTTGAACCACTGCAGTGAATTTGATTTAAACACACCTTCAATGCTGCTAGGGAGGGAATTCACATATTTTGACCCAGCAACACATTTATTTAGGTCAGGCTCATATGCACTTGAGATGGCTTTCTTCACCACCTCATATGCCCCAGATACCACCTCGGATAGTCATGCAAATACCTCACTAGCTCCACCTACAAATTTTGTTTGGTTCAACAAAACCGCACATGGTCACTGGTCACTGTTTGTTTAGCCACCTTCACAAATGAGTCTGTTGCTTCATCAATGCAGCTCCACTCCATAATAAAAGGTCAGAGGTGGGGATATTCACCAATGATTGTTTGATGTCCAGCATCGTTCATAATTCCTCAGATACTAAAGCAGTCAATCTTCAACTGCAACAATATCCAGGCTTGAGCTGAAAAATGGCAATCAAGGATCACCTCCAGTAAGAAAGAATCTACCATTTTCTCTTGATATTCAATGGCGTAATCCCTCTGGGAAGAAAAATAAAGGACAATCTAACTTCATTAAAGGAGGAGCATTATCACAACAGTGGCTACAAGAACAGGTCAGAAGCTACGAATACTGCTGCGAGTGATTCAACTCCTGACTCCCCAATACTTGGGGTCTGATGGAATACCTGTCACCTATGCAATGCATAAGTGCAACTCCATCAATATTCAAAATGCTTGACCCTATTCAGGACAAAGCAGTCCAGCTGATGGGGATCACATCCACACCCTCCACCACCGACGCACAGCAGCAGCAGCAGCAACGTGTACCATCTACAAGATGAAATTCAAAGCTCCTTAGATAGCACCTTCTTAACCACGACACTTCCACCTAGAAGGACAATGGCAACACTGGGATATCATTTATAAGTTCCCCTCCAAACACTTAGCATCCTGATTGGAAATGCATGACCATTACCTCAGTCTTTGGATCGAGTCTTGGAATTCTCTGCCCGCAGCATTGAGAGTCCACCCACAATACACGGACTGCAGTGGTTCAAGGTGGCTGCTAACTGCCACTTTCTCAAGGACATCTAGGGACAGGCGATAACTGCTGGACAGACAGTGACACCACTACAGCATGAGTGAATTAAAAAACAATACTCGCATTCTCAATGAGAAGTATCACTCTTTGCTGAAGTTTGTCATTCAGAATAGAACAGATTACTGCAAGGAAGTGCACCGACAACTGACAACCAGGAACACTCTAGGCAACTACCAGCTGATCCGACCAAAGAACACGCCCATGAATTAAACACATTAATCAGAGCTTTGGATTCAGTCCTTCAGAGTTCCCTACGCGCCCTCATCCCACGTACTTCTCATGTAGGCGACTTTTACTGCCTTCCAAAAGTACACAAAGCCAACACACCAGGACGTCCCATCGCGTTGGGCAATGGGACCCGATGTGAGAATTGCTCCGGCTATGTTGAAGGCATCTTGAAACCTATTGTACAGGGGATCCCCATCTTGTGTCGCGACACTACGGATTTCTTACAGAAACTCAGCACCCATGGGCCAGTCAAACCGGGAACATTCCTCGTCACAATGGATGTTTCCGCACTCTACACCAGCATCCCCCACAATGATGGCATCGCGGCAACAGCCTCAGTACTCAACACCAACAACTGCCAATCTCCAAATATCATCCTACAACTCATCGCCTTTATCCTTGATCACAACGTCTTCACCTTTGACAACCAGTTCTTCATCCAGATATACGGAACAGCCATGGGCACCAAATTTGCACCCCAATATGCCAACATTTTTATGCACAGGTTCGAACAAGGCTTCTTCTCTATGCAGGATCTCCAACCAACATTATACATCAGGTACATTGATGACATTTTCTTCCTCAGGACCCATGGCGAGGAGTCACTGATAAAACTACACAGTGACATCAACAAGTTTCATCCCACCATCAAACTCACCATGGACTAGTCTCGACTATCTGTCTAATTCTTGGACACATGCATCTCCATCAAGGATGGACACCTCAGCACCACACTCTACCGCAAACCCACAGACAACTTCACAATGCTACACTTCTCCAGCATTCACCCAAAACATTAAAACAGCCATCCCCTATAGACAAGCCCTACGCGTACACCGGATCTGCTCAGATGAGGAGAAATGTGACGGACACCTGGAAGTACTCAAGGCATGCCCTCACAAGAACGGAGTACGATGCCCAACTCATTGACCGCCAGTTCCGACGTGCCACAGCAAGGAACCATAATGACCTCCTCAGGAGACAGACATGTGCTGCAACCAACAGGGTACCCTTCGTTGTTCAGTATTTCCCAGGATCTGGATTGGTGGTGCTGGAAGAGCACAACAGTTCAGGGGACACATGTCCAGACTTGTCCGACCTACCTATCTTCTTTTCCACCTATCCACTCACCCTCTCCTCCCTGACCTATCACCTTCATCCCTCTCCCACTCACCCAATGTACTCTATGCTACTTTCTCCCCACCCCCACCCTCCTCTCACTTATCTCTCCACCCTTCAGGCTCTCTGCCCTTATTCCTGATGAAGGGCTTTTGCCCGAAACGCCGATTTTACTGCTACTCAGATGCTGCCTGAACTGCTGTGCTCTTCCAGCACCACTAATCCAGAATCTGGTTTCCAGCATCTGCTGTCATTGTTTTTACCTAGTATTTCCCAGGAGCTGAAAAGTTATGCCATGTTCTTTGTGACCTGCAACACATTATCAATGAGGATGATCACCAAGATCTCCCCCACACCTCCACTATTTGCCTTTAAACAACCACCAAACCTCAAACAGATCATTGTTCGTAGCAAGCTGCCCGGCTCTCAGGACAACTCCATACAAACCATGTCATGGTAGGCGCTGCAAGACGTGTCAGAGTGTGGACATAGATACCACCATCACGCGTGGGGACACCTCCCACCTTGTACATGGCAGGTACTCATGTGACTCGGCCAACGTTGTATATCTTATACGTTGCAGGCCAGGATGTCCTGAGGCATGGTACATTGGGGAAACCGAGCAAAGGCTATGATAACGGATGAATGGGCACCGCACAACAATCAAGAGACAGGAGTGTTCCTCCCAGTTGGGGAACACTTCAGTGGTCCAGGACATTCGACCTCGGGCCTTCAGGTGACCATCCTCTAAGGCGGACTTCGGGACAGGTAGCAGCGAAAAGTGGCCTAGCAGAGGCTGATAGCTAAGTTCGGTACCTATAGGGAGGGCCTCAATCAGGACTATGGGTTCATGTCACATTACAGGTGATAACCATTGCACTATATATATATATATATATATATACACACACACACACACACACAGGCACACACACACAGGCACACACACACAGGCACACACACACAGGCACACACACACAGGCACTCCTATACACACGGACACACATACACAGACGCGCAGACACCCATACACACCCTTACAGACACACACACACACACGCACCCCCTCACAGACTTAAGACACTCTACACTCATGACATACATATACTTTCTCTCACTCACAACCCCCAACCCAGACAGATACACACACACAGACACCGATAAAGACCCACATGCACACATATATTTTGTGGGATGAATTTGTACTTGCAGGGTTACATTATACTTTGCTCAAAAACTGCATGCATTCATGTAAAACTCTTATCTCACTTTTTAGATTAGAATCAATCTAAACATCATGGCATAGACAGAGAACACAGGGGGCAAACACCTTCAACATATTGTCTAGCTATCACCCATTGTTAACAGCTAACCGGAGAATGCATCTTTTAAAAAAAAGTTTTGTGATTTACATATGCAAGAAGTGAAACTATCACGGTTTCAAAACAGATGAAAGACTTAACAATCAATTTTTCAATGGATAATTTGAGTTAGATCACACTAACTTTTTGCTATAAATTCTGTGTGCTAGGATTGAGCCCTCCACTATCACATGAAGAAGCGACGCTCTGAAAGCTAGTGTGCTTCCAATTAAACCTGTTGGACTATAACCTGGTGTTATGTGATTTTTAACTTTGTTGAAATTAGTCACCTTTATCATTACTTATTCCTCAATATCACAAAAATAGCAATAGGATGACTAGATGATATGGTCATGGGACCTTGCTACATTAAAGCAGTGACTACACTTTAAAATGTGCTTCACTGGATTTGAGCTGCTTTGAAATTGTAAAAAGTATTACACAGCTGCACGTCTTTCTTCCATTCTTTGCATTAACTCAAACTAACAGAGACAGACTGATTATCTGAAATAAGAACAAATTAACATTTTTGAACACAAATTATAAAACATATTAATGCTTTGGTTCTAGTTGGATATAATCAGACAAAAAAAAATCAGCGCTGTGATTGAATAGGATAACTCAAGTAACAAGTAACAAACTTAAGGTGCAAGTGGGTCAAGTTGCATGCTCACCACAGCAGAAGGAAGGGCTAGTTTCCAAGATCAGGACAAAATGGGAAAGGAGGAAGATATGGATCCATTCATTTAACATTCTGGTTAACTCGAATAGGGGAATCACATATTTCTTACCATCCCTCTCAAATTACCTACATGTTTTCATGCTCATTGTAAAGAAGTACATTTACTAGTTTTGTACTAGATAGTACAGTGTAAACAGTATCCAATTGCTGCAAATAATTAATCTTAAGTTTTTGTAACATTTCAGAAAGTTTAGCCAACAGTAAAGAGTTTTACATCTAAAATGAATACAATATACAAAAATATAAATTGCTTGTATTCCCTTTATTTGGTTCTTTTCACTTATTACAGTCACCAAAATTAATGACAGCATACCGAAATTGCTCACGTGCTTGTTGTGGATAGAGACCATTTTGTGTCAAGTGTTAAATTATGGGCAAAATACAGAGTGCACAGTTCAATCTTCAGTTTTTGTGCTATTCTGAGCATTATGGTTCACCACAAAAAGGTAACAAAATCTGAAACATTAATACGCCTTTTAATGTTCACAATAATATCAATCATGATTATCGCATTCCAGACAATAAAAGACCCATCCTGGCAGAAAAGGCAGCAAATGAATTTTGCAAAACATTGCTCAGCATGCGTGGGTATCATTGCACTACCTTGACATTTTTGAGACTCCTCTTTCTATCCATTTAAGTGGAAATGGAGATGATTCACAGTCAAACTTTTGCTCATTTCTGGCAGCTTAAACTACCCACATAAATTTTTGAAAGTCTATATACAACAATAAGTATTAAAATAAGGTATGACCGTCAACAGCCCACCAAACTTTAGGTTTATATTTTTAAAGATACACTTTGCTCATCACTTGACTCCATAATTTTACTGTCCAAGGGAAATTAAACATTGATTGTGCAGATTTGAGATCACCAGTATGAAAGTGCATGTTTTAGGCAACTCCAAAATCAATTCTGCCTTCTCTCAGGACAGGTCTATAGTATCTAACTGTTAATTAGTTTATTTTGGGGGTGGAATTTAATAAAAGTACAAGTGTGCAATACTAGCCTCAACTAAAAACACCTTTGGGCAGTCTCATATCTGACATGTTGAATTCTCAATATTCGGAAAATAATAACAGCCCACAAGATATTTGTGAACACAATGCTTAACATTATTTTTTTAAAAAAACCTACAAAGTGTAATTCTCACCTAAAATCATCATCTATTTTAACATATGGAAAGGACCAGGCACACCTGAAATTAGATTTCAGAAGTGCTTTAACCATACTGGCCAAACTAAGTCTTCAAATACTCAATGAGATTTTGGAAAGAAAACAAAAGGCAAAAAAAAACTTCAGTTTATCTCCTTAGAAAAACCATTTAGAATTGTATTTCTTCATTAATATTTTAGCCCGATCCAAGAACAAATAAATTTCACCACGGCGACCAGTAACAGCTAACCTTTTGTTTCTGTGTTGGCCTCCCTCTTACATCTCACTGGCAAATGGACACTATCCACAACAACACTTAAGCATTCAAAAAAAAAATTAACCAACTAAAAATTCAATGTTACACAAAGAAAACGTTGCACGTGGTTGTGGATGAGTGTTTCTCTGCACCAGAAATGGACCTCTTGTTAAGTACTGCACCAATGGAAACTGCTTCTGTAAAGATGACTCATAGTAAGGGACTTAATCTAAAAGCTTAGCTACGTGCAGGACACCAATGATTCACTCTAGGTTGAAGTTTGTAATACAAGCTTCTCCTGTACCTAGAGTTAACAAGAATCTATTGAGATGGATAATCAGTCAATAGCCCAGTCTTGTCAGGGGTCCATTTTAAGTACCCAAATTTCCTGAGAAAAACCTGCAGCTTTAAAACAAAAAAGGGAAATACAGCGGGTTCTAAAATGGTGTAATTTTTAAATGAAATGTCTTTCAAAGTAAAAACAATGGATTTTTGAAATAAAATTGTGCATAAAATCTTTGTAGTTCGACACACCAAAAATATGGCTATACGGTCATCATAGAGCACATTGAAAGCTATGGGTAAAACTGGTAATCAGTAAACTTCTGAAATGAACACTTGCTACAAATTAATTTGTCCCACTTAAGACTAGCTGTGGCTTCCAATCCAGAAATTGAGGTACTTACTCACAGCTTAGGTGACTAATTTTCCAAAGTAATTGAAACCTCAAGAATGTTCCTTGCTCTGATAGGTTTTTAAAAATCATTGCTAATTTGTCCTTCTTCACTGCTCCTGTCTACACTGAAAACTTTTCAAAGTTCTTTTCTCATTTTCTTACTCAACAAGTTGATCTAGGTCAAGAATTTTGTCTTCCAAAGTACTTTTCTGTAAGCTTGTCAATGCCAAATGTTTTGAAATATTAAATCCTCTTTCTGCTTACCTGGTTCTTCAATTGGGTATTGCTGACAAAACCTGTGCGTTGATCTTTTATAAAATGGCATGACTATGGCAGAAACCTTCAACTATACCAAACCTTTACCCTATTAACTGGGTTGTTCTGCCAAGACCCAACATAATAGTGCCTCCACTAAAAGGCACATCGACATACTGTGTCTGAAGTGCCCTTTTATCACATGATTCAGCTGCTAAATTTTGATGATGACCATCCCCAATTCACATACAGCCCTAATGACATCTGGATCTTAAAAGCTCAAACTAGATCTGAATTTGAACAAGATTTCGTTTTCTGTGAACTATCACATTAATTCTACCCAGTTTAATAATGTAACTGTTTCACTTACATTTTGCAAACATTATTACATTTAAAAACATGCTACGTTTCCTACTGTTTTTGTATTCCCTTAAAAAGGTACATTTAGAAACAGTTTTTGCACAATCAGATCCAAAAGCTCTTACATACTGTTATCGAAAGTGCAATTAAAGATAAGGAGCCTACAAGGTATTTCCTTATCCCAACAGTACCCAATGACAGTGACTACACCACGCATTCAGGTTGATCAAAACAAAAGGGGGGAAAAAAAAGAAAAAGGTTATCGCATGACTTGCGATTACATAACACTGGAGATGAATGAAGCATGTCGAGAGTTGAGTTTCAAATTAAATCAACATCATACAAAAACCTTGAAGTAATTCCTGCTATTTCGATTCTGGAACTTTTTAAAAACTTGAACTCAACACTGCCTTGATCCCACTGAGAGAACTAATCCTATTTAATGCACATTTCGGAGACGATGCTTTCGTGGACTCCCACAGAAAAGGAAGTAAAAATTTTGCATGGTGCATTTGCCAAGTCCACCAGTAAGAACTTCACAGCAGAAAAGAGTACCAATGTCAGAAGCCCAAAATTCTGGGCAGAAAAGTCATGATCTTAGACAACAGCATATGTCTGCCACAAAAGAGATGGATTTCTGAATTTAGTATGACTGGAAAGTCGCAGAACACACACGTAAATCTCACAGCAGTTTCCAGAGTCACTTATGCCGCTGAATGGTTTTCCTCTTCCGCCTCTTGAAGAAACAACAGCACCTTTAAAAAAAATAATTATTTCAAATCTTAAGAAATGTCACCTCTGATACTACCGAGGTTTTACTTTAAAGCAATTAAAATGTTTTTATTGGTATCAGTCAAAATGTGACCATGACTAGAATCAGCAAAAGATATTGTATTTTTTGCTTTCCACTGATGAAGATGACAACTGACATTGTCAGGTAATGACCAAATGGAAAGAAAGTCAGTGAGTATTTGATTGACTGATAATATTTCTATCCAAAAAGATTGAGTTAATATATTTATGAAAAATAAATTCACTACCACAGGAACAGAGAAAAGCAGCTTTATGCACATAAAAATATTTTTATCCACAGTATTAGCATTACTAAGTATTATCAAATGCTTTCATGACAATTTGTTATTAAAAATGGTCGAACCCCAGCTGCTTCATCAGAATACTTTCTAATTCCTCAACTAGCCTCAATTTTGCCTCTATACTGACATGAGCAGGTCTTATGTTACTTGCGCCTTTCAACCACCAAGCTAAAACCATTGTAACTCATTTTGCATTAGATTAATACAATAACATAGAGGAGAACTTTATCCCATGATTCTCATCGCTGAGGTTCAAATACAGTATAGAAGTTAACCCACATGTCGGTGCTGGGACCACTACTTTTTGTCATTCACATAAATGATTTGGATGTGGACATAAAAAGGTACAGTTAGTACGTTTGCAGATGACACCAAAATTGGAGGTGTAGTGGACAGCGAAGAGGGTTACCTCAGATTACAACAGGATCTTGATCAGATGGGCCAATGGGCTGAGAAGTGGCAGATTGAATTAAATTCAGATAAATGAGAGGTGCTGCATTTTGAGAAAGCAAATCTTAGCAGGAATTATACTCTTAATGGTAAGGTCCTAGGGAGTGTTACTGAACAAAAAAAGTACAGGTTCATAGCTCCTTGAAAGTGGAGTCACAGGTAGATAGGATAGTGAAGGTGGCGTTTGGTATGCTTTCCTTTATTGGTCAGAGTAGTGAGTACAGGAGTTGGGAGGTCGTGTTGCGGCTCTACAGGATATTGGGTTAGGCCACTGTTGGAATATTGTGTGCAATCCTGGTCTCCTTCCTACTGGAAAGATGTTGTGAAATTTGAAAGGGCTCAGAAAAGATTTACAAGGATGTTGCCAGGGCTGGAGAATTTGAGCTATAGGGAGAGGCTAAACAGGCTGGGGCTGTTTTCCCTGGAGCGTCGCAGGCTAAGGGGTGACCTTATAGAGGTTTGCAAAATTATGAGGAGCATGGATAACGTAAATAGTCAAAATCTTTTCCCTGGAGTTGGGGAGTCCAGAACTAGAGGGCACAGGTTTAGGGTGAGAGGGGAAAGATATAAAAGAGACCTAAGGGGCAACTTTTTCACACAGAGGGTGGTGCGTGTATGGAATGAGCTGCCAGAGGTGGTGGTGGAGGCTGGTACAATTGCAACATTTAAGAGGCATTTGGATGGGTATATGAATAGGAAGGGTTTGGAGGGCTTTGCACCGGATGCTGGGAGGTGGGACTAGATTTGGTTGGGATATCTGGTTGGCATGAATGGTTGGACCAAAGGGTCTGCTTCCATGCTGTACATCTGACTCTACTTCACACCAACACATTAACTGACAACGTATCTAGGTGTAGAAGTTGACAAAATTCAACAGATACCCCGTATCAAATTGTTATTTGAATTTGTATCCTCCATGGCACACCTCTATCACAGTCCACATGCTAACCAATCAGCCCTCTCCTCTCATGAGCTAAGTGTTATTTTCCACTTACTTTGCTGATTCTTGTGAATTGCCTGGATGAGTGCAAAATGAAAAGCTATGACAAACTGCATATTTTTGAAGAATACATTAGGGAGTCAATTATGGTTGGATCTGGTCTAGCCTACTCATAGGTATGGCCAGTATACTTTAAAACGACATGCTGAACACCGGCCTCTAATTTCAACGTGTTTTGTCAAATTAGACTAAATGCTCAGTCCTGACTTCTCGTATTTCATTTTAGGTACGAGAAAGGCAGCTTGCAATGTTGCTCCAAATTTTCTTCCTATTCTGACAGGAAAGTAGCAATTTTTACTTAACATTGTCTTTAAACTGAACAGCTGAAATTAAAAAATTAATACGAGAGGGGAATAATGCCATGAATTCACATCTGACTACACACTGAATGACCAGTATTTCAATAGCATGGAACCACAAAGCTATAGAGTTAAGATGGTCAGCAATTCCCACAGACCAGGAAGGGAAGAATTATAGGGGAGGAGGGGAAAAAAGATGAGCGACCCTTGGTTACATTGTGAAAAGCCACAAGCGAACAATGACTTGGGGAAACAACTTAATTCTTGTGAATTTTCCAGTTTTAAAAGCAGTTACTATGGGAAAGGAGAAATGTTTTAAAGTGACAGTCTTGCATTGGAGACTGTCCCAAGCGGTGTTGTCAGACTTGTTGAATTTCTCCAGCACTTTATTACTTTTATTTCAGATGTGCATTTACTTGCTTTTACTATAATTAACTTCAAAATCAAGACATAGAGCCATTAAGAATCCCTATCTCTGTGGGTGAAGGTCAAAACTGCTTGCTTGAATTGTCAAAATGTCTCAGACAAATGACACACTTTAACATAACCAATGCAGAAGGAAAATGATCTGAATGCCATGCATTAATAACACTCAACTCATTTAGAAACTAATCTTTCAACATTTAACTAGCAAAGCACAAACTGAAGGACTACTTTGCAAAACATCAATATACTGTATGTCCCTGTGTACACCAGCTGGAACAGAATGTTAACAATTGTTACTGCCAGAGTCTTTGTAAAGCTGAATAAAGAAAGTCAGCTTTTAATATGAATTGCAGCTGGCAAAATATGTGCAGCCTTTTCAAAAATTATTAGGTCTATTTTTAGCATGAATGTTGTGATCAAATTGATACCTTTTTGCCACCAACCTTCAGAATCACACATGTGGGTTGGCCTGGACGTACACAACATCTTTTATAAGCAAGAGGTATCGTTTGCTGCCGCTAAAATATACAATTACTGAAGACTTGCATTTGTTTAATATATACATGTAATTCATATTGGAGATTGGGAAAAATTCATACTTGGTATCATCTGCCACTTCAATTTCTGCTGGGGCTGTAATGGGTGCATTGGAGTGTCCTGCTGTGGGGTCATCTGTGTTAAGCTCACCATTTGTTGAGCTCACCACCTTAAAAGAAAAAGAAAATAACGATGTAATTTCCTGCTACTTATTTATCATGCAATATTGATGATATTGTATCATGATATACAATATTGATCTTTTAAAGAATCAAGGAAAAATCTTTCAGATGGCAAAACTAAATCACCCAAGTCACACACATTTTCATCTAAGAGAGAATAAAAAAGGCAATACAGTTCCAAAGTACCTATTGATAAAATGACAAATCAGGATACAAAATGGAGATGAAAATGCTACAGTAGTATTCAATATAAGCTAATTATCACTCAACTCCATATAAGTCTTGAATAGATGCCTGTAAACTAAGATGGAATCTATTAAAGGCAGTTCTACATGAAAAGAAAACAACTTTTATCAATAGTCCGGTGCTTCACATTAGGATTAAAAAAAATTCCTGGTGATGTGAAGGACTGCATATTAAAGTTCCAATGTACATTGCACCATCCATAAAAAATTGTAGACATGAACTATTGAATTCTTAATTTCTACTTTATTGCTGTAGAAATCACTTCGCGGAAATCAGAAAAGCTGTAAGCATTGGAGAGTGCTCTCCAAGTGAGAAGTAGATTTGAGTTGGTCAGCCACTAAATGGTCATAATGTCAAGAATTCAGAGAGCTAAAAAAGGACCCTGCTTCAATCTCAGGTTCCAGAAGAATAAACAAAATCAAGAGTTTCACAAGGGGCTAACATTAGATTTTAACACAGAATTGAGAGGAGTACTGCATTACTGGTAGGTTTACTCCTATTAGATAAGTACTGCTGTAGAGGAAGAAAAGCAGATAATTCTTGTAATTACATAATCACCATTCTCTTTTCAATCAGCATTACCAGAAAGCAAATTAACTGAATATATATTCCCACTAAAAAATTGCTTTACCTACGATTAATTTTATTTACTGGTAGGAAGATTTTGCTGCTGGAAATTCTTTCGAGATATTCTCACATCTTTCAGCAACTGATTACAGGATCAAATTGGCAGAGTCTGACCACTTCTTGCCTAGGAAATACCAAAGCAAGATAGGGAGAGGCCAAGAGCTTAGCCTGTTGCTCATATCCAAGCACCTGGACTCTTACTGCAAAGATTAAAATCCAAACAGCATACCCCTGTGTAAGGAGGAAAAATTAACTTCATACGGCATCTTATGGATTGCTTTCTTTATCTATCTATCCTGGCACGAACTCAAACCCATACCTGCTAGCTGTTCAATGGATAATGAACAATGAATAGCTTCTTCATGAAATATTGTCCTGTCCAGTCCATAATAGAATTTGTACGAAGATAGCAACTAGCAATAACAAATTAGAATATTATTATTTGTGGCACAATCAGCAATTCTCAAAATGAGGCAAATTCTAGAGCACTAATGATCAACTTTGCTGACCAGTTCATTTGATGGAAGCTGGAAGGATTGACTAATCACTAATTCTTCCCATCAGTTCCAAATAATTCAACAATCAAAATTTCCCAACATATAGGCAGATTTTAAGTTAGAAAAACCTTTGACAGCACTGGAAACTGTACTGCTGTACCTAGTTAGAACTCCAGGTTGGCTGACCTTTCCCAATTTACACACTCATACTGTTTCTTTAGCTGAGCTCGTTGCAACCCTACATGTAGCACTGATGAGTTTCACAGAGACATGCAGAAACTTTTCCGAAGTGAATTGCTCAAATGTTAGTTTGAAACACAAGGGTGTTCTATGCAAACAAAGCACAATTTAAAATGTAAAAATTAAAATAAGAAAGCAGGTATCTAACGGACTATGTGAAAGTGGGTACTGAAGATCCTGGAGATCAGAGTCAAGAATAGAGTGGTCCTGGAAAAGCACAGGTCAGGCAACATCCGAGGAGCAGGAAAATCTACATTTTGGGCAAAAGCCCTTCATCAGAAAAGCTCTTCCAGATGAAGGGCTTTGCCTGAAATATCGATTTTCCTGCTCTTTGGATGCTGCCTGACCTATGCTTTTCCAGCATCATTCGCATCTAACTGACTATAGCAGGGAATCTAATACGATCTAATTCAACGATTCACATACATGAACTAAAGTATCCAAGTGGCTGTTCATACAACTTTAATGTGAGAATTCCTTTTCTATATGAGGTAGGAGATCTTTAGGTGCCAGAGGAATTCATCATTAAATTTGGACTACTTTGAATGCAATTGTGAAATGTGAGTCGAAGTACTTTGCTGCCTGATAAAATAGAGGGAAATATTCATTTACTTAATCAGATTAAACAATGAAAAAGATGGTAGCTTGCAAAGAAACACTTTAGCACACCTTGCGCAAACCAACAAATTCTCAACAGATGTGAAGTTTGCTGACCAAGACCAGAGAACAGCTGGTGCAAGTCAGCTATTGCAGTTTTCCTCAAAGCTATTTCCAGTTGATTTTCATTAATATTTAGAGGGGTGTGTAAAATTAATGAGGCAAAAAAATTGTCTTGGTGCTGGTTTTCCCAGTGTATTATGATAATGTGACCTGCACACTCATTCAGTGATCAAACACAGACTTTCTTCAAGATGAAATACGGACTGCTGCAAGAGAAAAACGTATCAAGTCATTTCTAGCTTATTCAACAACCACCAGGATAGCATCCAGCAACATAGAAGCAGTTGTTTGGATTTCTATATATGGACATTTAAAAAAAAATAATTTAAATAGTCTCTTTGCTCTGCTTTCCCCATAAGCCCAACAATGACTGTATTTAGATCGTGCCTCATAACAATAAAAGTTGTAATGCTCTTCAAAGCCACTTCATTACTTCTGAAATATTACCACACTACTATAGCGAAACACACCATTTTGTACACCACACTTATACACACAAAAAAAAATGCAGATAAACTATGAATTAAACTAGAGGCTCCAAAATCTTCTTCCACCGGGGGCCCTTTCCAAAGCTGGAAAATTGATCTCTCAGTGAGAATTGCAAGGATTTGGCAGGGTGGAGGAGAAAGAGGAGATTGAAGGGTGAGGTTCAAATAAATAGGGGATTTCATACAGATAAAAGTTCTGAGGAGATTTCGTTGTCTTTTTAAAGCCTACTGTTTTAAATTCACAAGTCAGACCACAAGTATAGTCATTTAGATCACACCCACAAGTTTGAAAGATGTGCAAGGGTTTAAGCCTCACACGTTACTATTAGTACAGGATCATAGCTCCAAAGTAGCCATTGCTACCTCAGTCCTCAGCATCACAATTTCAGCTCTCAACTTTTACTTTAGGAAATTGAGCTGTTTTAATGACATTCAATGAGAATAAAAGTTTTAGCCAGAACACCTGGCGAATTCCCGTACCCTTCTTCAAATAATACCTTGGGACAAATTTCATCCACCTAAGGAAGCAAATCGGATTCAGCTTAAATCAAAAATTACTCCATCTGAAAATACATTCCCTCAGTATTGTGTGGATTACTGTATCAGCTTAGATTTTGTGCTCTAGTCTCCAAAGCTCACCTTGAGGCAAATCAACCAGACTGACGAAAATGGAGAAAGGGGAATCCGTAATGGAGGAGAGCAAAATAAATAATCACTGCTACAAGACCTGAAGATACCGAGGCAGAATCAGGCCATTTCACCATCAAATCTACTGCTTCGATTCTTCTACCTTTTCCCAATAACCTTTTATTAGTCAAGAGCCTCTCACTATCTTTACGACACTGAATGAATGGCCTCCACAGCCTGCTGTGGCAATGATTTCCACACATCTGGCTAAAGAAATTATACCCTCTGGCTGAAAAAAATTCCTCACGTCAGTTCTGAAAGGTCGCCTTTTTACCCAGAGTTGTGCACTCAGGTCCTGGTCTTTCCTAGTGCAGGCATCTTCTCCATGTCCATTCTACCCAGGCTTCTCAGTATTTTATAAGTTTCAATGAGATTTTCCATTATCCTTCTAAACTCCTCTGAGTAGAAAGACAGAGTCATAGAACACAGAAAAGGTCCTTCGGCTCACGATATGGTGCCAAGCATTATTCCTAATCAAAAATAACCTAGCCTACGCATCTCTCAATTCATTGCTGTCCATGTGCATGCCCAGCAGTTGCTTACATGTCCCTAATGACTCTGCTTTCACCATCACCGCTGGCAATGCATTCACAACACTGCGTAAAGAACCTACCTCTGATGTCTCCTCTATACCTTCCTTCTAATATCTTAAAAATATGACCCCTCGCGCCAGTCAATCCTGTCCTGGGAAAGGTCTCTGGCTATCGACTCTATCCATGCCTCTCATTACCTTGTATACCTCAATCAGCTCACTTCTCTTCCTCCTCTCCAGAGCTTAGTCAACCTCTCTTTGTAAAGCAAGCCCTCCAGACCAGGCAGCATCCTGGTAAACCTTCTTTGCAACCTCTCCAAAGCCTCTGTACCTTTCCTATCGTAGGGCGACCAAACTGGAGACAATATTCCAAATGTGGTCTCACCAAGGACTTTGAGAGCTGCAGCAAAACCTTGCGACTCAAACTTTATCCCCCTGTTAATGAAAGCCAAAACACCATATGCTTTCTTAACAACTCTATCCACCTGGGTGGCAACTTTGTGGGAGCTATGCAGTTGAACCTCAAGATCCCTCCGTTCCTCCACACTGCTAAGAATCTTGTCTTTAATCCTATATTTCGCATTCAAGTTCGACTTTCCAAAATGCATCACTTCACATTTACCCAGGTTAAACTCCGTCTGCCCTCGATACTATCAATGGCACCTCCAACCTTTCGGTTATCGGCAAATTTACTAACCCACCCCTCATCTTCCTCATCCAAGCCATTTATAAAACTACAAAGAGCAGAGGCCCAAGAACAGAGCCCTGCAGCACCCCACTCAACACTAACCTCCAGGCAGAATACTTTGCATCTAGAACCACTCTGCTTTGTGTTAGCCAACCAATTCTGAATCCAGACAGTTAAATTTCCCTGTATCCCATACCTCGTGACTTTATGAATGAGCCTACCATGGGGAACCTTATCAAATGGGTAAAAAATGAGGTCTGCAGATGCTGGAGATCACAGCTGAAAATGTGTTGCTGGTTAAAGCACAGCAGGTTAGGCAGCATCCAAGGAATAGGAAATTCGACGTTTCGGGCATTCGGGCCTCCTGATGGAAGGGCTTATGCCCGAAACGTCGAATTTCCTATTCCTTGGATGCTGCCTAACCTGCTGTGCTTTAACCAGCAACACATTTTCAACCTTATCAAATGCCCTGCTGAAGTCCATTACAGTACAGCCACTGCTTGACCTTAGTCAGCCTGTCTTGTCACCTTCTCTAAGATTTGAGAGGCATGACCTGCCCCTCACAAAGCCATGATGACTGCCTTTAATCATGCTATGCTTTTCCAAATGGTCATAAAATCTTATCCCTCAGAATTCTTTCCAAAATCTTGCTGATCACAGGCATAAGACTGACTGGTCTGTAATTGCCAGGGATTTCCCTGTTCCCCTTCTTGAAAAGAGGAGCATTTGCCTTCAAATCCTCCGGTACAACTCCCACAGAGAGTGAGGAAGCAAAGACCTTCGCCAGTGGCTTAGCAATCTCCTTCCTTGCTTCCTGGAGCAACCTAGCATGAATCTGGTCTGGCCCTGGGGACTTATCAATCTTAAATGTTTGCCAACATTTCCAGCACATCAACTTCATCAATCTTTATCTGTTCAAGTCTGTTTCCTAGCTCCTCAAAGTTCTCATTCACAACAAGGTCCCTTTCCTTAGGTGAAAACCAAAGCAAAAAAATTCATTTAGGGCTTCCCCATCTGCTCAGACTCCACGCACAAGTTCCGTATGCCATTCTGAATTGGCCATACCTTCTCCCTGATCACTCTCTTATTCCTCATGTACAAATGCCTTTGGGTTCCTGCCGAGCCTTTTTTGTGCCCCCTTCTGGCCTCCTTATCCATTTCTGAGCTCCTTTCTAGTAAGCGTGTAATCCTCTAAAGCTGTGCTAGATCCTTGCTTCCTCCACCTTACGTAAGTTGCCTTCTTCCTTTTGACAAGAAGCTCCTCTGTTCTAGTCAAAGGCTCCTTAATCTTACCCCTTCTTGCCTGTCTCAGAGGAACAAATTTGTGCAGCACTCGCAACAACTGCTCCTTAAAACAGTCTCCACACGTCTGTTGTGCCCTTTCTGTGAAACAATTGCTCCAGTCTGTACTTCCCAACTCCTGTTGGATCCCAACTTCCCTTGGTAACTGCTCATTTCCCTCTCCAAGAATATGGTAAATGTGGGGCAGTTATGGTCACTGTCACCATTTCTCATATGACAAGTCTTTCATTCTCTGGATAATGCTTGTGAACCTCCTCTCGACACTTTCTAAGACCAGCACATCCTTCCTTAGATATGAGGCCCAAACTGCTCACAATATTCCAAAATATGGTCTGACCACAGATTTATAAGCCTGCTTTTGTATTCTAGTCCTCTTGCAGTGAATTCTAACACTGCATTTGCCTTCCTAACCGCCAAACGAATCTGCTTGATAATCCCCAAGAGAATCCTGAACTCTGACTTCAGAATTCTGAAGCTCTTCTCCATTTAGAAGACAGTATATGCCTCTATTCTTCCTACCACAGTGCAAAACCTCTCACTTTCCCACATTGTGTTCCAATTGCCACTTCTTTACCCACTCATTGGCCTGCCAAGTCTTTCTGCAGCATCCCACTTCCTCAACATTGCGTTCCTCCATTTATCTTTGCATTAACTTAGCAACAATACCTCTCAGTTCTATTGTCCAGATCTTTAATGTGCGACATGAATCGTGGTCCCAACACACTTTCCTGTGAAAGCTATCTTCAAAAATACACCTTTATCCTTACTCACTGCCCTCTCCCAGACAACCAATCCTCAATTCTATGCCAATACCTGGCCCCTAAATACCACTGGCTGCCATTTAGCAGCCTCCTGTTCAACACCTTGTTAAGGTTTTCTGGAAATCCAAAACAGGTTACGCCCACTGGTTCTCCTTTGTTTAATTTGTTAATTACCTCCTTGAAGAATTCTAACATGTGTCAGGCATTACCACCCATAACACACCAAACCATGTTGTCCCAGCCCCATTTACCATGCACTGCTAAGTGATCTCATCCTTAATAATAATGGATTCTAAAATCTCACCAAAGCTAGATGCCAGGCTAAGTGGCCTATCATGTCCTATGTTCTGCCTCCCTCCCTAAATAGGGATGTTACTCAAGTCATTTTCCAGTCTTAATGTCGGTCAGGTCCCCAGGTTCAGATGGCCCACATCCCTGGACCTTCACAGAAGTGAATGGAGAACAATTTAATATAAATGTGGGAACACTTTCTTGCAGTTATACAGGAAGTTGGTGAGACCATATCTACAGTACTGTGCAGAGGTGTAGTCTCCTTATTTGGAAAAGAAAACTGATTGCTTCCAAAGCAACTGAGAGAAAACTGACTTGACCCAGTCCTGGGACGAAGGGATCATCTTACAAAGAAAGCTCAAATTGATTTGACCTATTCCCTTTAAGAGTTCAGAAGAACAAAATGTGATCTTAATAAACAAGTTACTGAACAAAACCAAAGTCCTACAGCATGCAAATCTCTGCCCAGTTATCAGCACCTACCTTGCCCTGATCTCATTTTCCAACTTTGTATGCTGTGGCATTTCAAGAATTCATTAAATACAAAAATGATGAGGGCTCCCTCCTCCATATCTTCGTAGCTCAAATAATTAAGCCCAGGCAACATCCTGGTGAATCCCCTCTACACTCTCATGTAGAATCACATCTTTCTTGTTGTACAATCACCTGTTGTGGGGTGATGCTGTACTCCCAGCTGTGGTCTAACTACTTTTTGGTGTATATTATTTACTGTTTGCTATTTAACCTATGACAATTATAGATCTCAGCTAGTTACACAGATTGTTAATCACTTGTCTTACATCCAAAATCTGAACAGGTTTTGAACAAAGTATAAAATATTTGCTTATCCCCCATTTCATGAATGTTTTAGAAGTCCTGTGCCAGAAATAAGTTAGCACCAACTCTGGCACTGCATAGCTGTGTGATCAAATACTAATCACATTCAGTTAAACTATATATTATAAAAGGAAGTGCAATACGAGCATAGCTTGAAATCCAGTTACAATGTAGACTTGAGTGTAGAACACAAACACCATGTATGGTAGTAAGTAAATTAGTATGCAAGGATGACACATTACTTTTGCAAGCAACACAGCAAACATCAATGAGAATGCGCAACTAGTGCGGAAAATACCTGTATGGAACCTCCGAGCCTGTCTGATGTCAGATGTGTTCCCAAATGATGTGTACTGGGCTGACAGCCGGAATGAGGTTCCCAAGCTCCATTGCGATCTGCCAACTGCCAATGTTAAAAGGAGGAAAAACAAGGAGAAAGAAAACAAAATAAAAACAAACAAAAGTGAGGGGAAAATCATGCCAATGCAAGCAGATTTAGCAATTATATAAAAAGCAAAATTAGTAAATATGCCAAATTAAAATTGCAGAGTGCATTAAGAAAACAAGTGATAGATGAAGGTTATGACAACAAGTGACACAACATCAGCAAGCAAACAGAAAAGAGTAATGGTCGAAGTGCAAGAGCAATTCTAGCAGACAAGAAAAAAAAACTTAGCTTCCATAAAAACAACCCATCGATAAACCCTTTTTGCTTCAGATTCCTTCATAGATTTTTTAAAAATTCATTTTCCATGGTATTATGATCCAAGCAACTATAAGTTAGCGTCCAAGCCACTCATCGTCCTGACTTGGAAATATTTGGATGCAACCTCACTAAAGGAGCAGCAAAGTCCTAGAATTCCATGCCTTCAGTATGTACATGAAATACATACACCAATAGCCTTCAGCAGTTCAAGGTGTTGGCTCATTACCACCTCAACAGCCCCTAGGGATTGGCTAAAAATGCTCAACAGCCAGTTCTGCCCACATTCCATGAATATAAAAGAGAATTTTTAAAAAATTACTTGTTACGATGCAGGATCTTGAATCAGAAAATAAAATGATCTAAGTGGGGGCAATTTTCAAAAATTTTGAATGGAAAAAGGTTTAGACATTTTCACTTGCAACCAACTAAGTTTTTGTAAGTTTAATTTCCTTTGGCTATAAAATAACAATTCATGCAGATTTGATCAAAATACAAATCTGACAATTATACTCATTCAGCTCTAAACCAGGATAAATACTGAACAGAATTAAAATTACTTACACGTTTAAAAATGAAATCAATAAACTACTACTTTATGTAAACTACAACTTCTTTACCGCTTCCAGTCTAGACGGTACCAAATGGATCGGTCAAATGAAATATTTTTGAAAAATTGACATTTTTTCTTACTTTGATTTTTTTATATTGTCTATTATTTCGTTTGCATAGTCTCTAACTCACATTTCACATTACAATGTCTTTCTTGCCCGCAGACAGATTTAAATTCACAACTCAGAAAAAGGTGACAACTTAGCACACATTTAATAAACATCTTGAAGATAGATCTATGGCCAGTTATTACTTCAAAGTGACATTACTTCAAGTTAAACTTGGTGACATTAGATGTCAAATTTCCCTTTGTGACTTCTGCCACACTGAGGAAACAAACTCTAATGGTTTCATGCATGAACATACAAAAAAATAATACAATTTGAATGCTTAAGAATGAATAAGTCACTGCTTAAGCTACAGTTGTGCACAATATTTCATAAGATCACATATGGTTGATTTTCATTCATACATTCAACATTTGGGCCCACAATTACACTCGTGACTTGAAAATAGTTATAAACAACTAAAATATAATCAATACTTAACCACTCTTGAAGCATAATCTCCTTTAATGCCACTTAAACTAATTACAAACTACAAGTGGGCTAAAAATAATCACAGTCACATCCATACACGATGCATTGATTTCATCTGACCTCTCATCAAATGTGGAACACACTCATCCTATTAAAAAAAAGATTAGCACCTGTGAATTTGACTTCACCATATTTCAACTCAGGAATATTATCCTCTGATCTGAACACTGAAAAGAAGCACATTTGTCTTGAAGCTGGTGCTACTAAAATGGATATTAGTGTATTATATATGGCATTATTTGCATTGGTTATTGTATTAGAAATCAGGACCAAATTAAGTTCCAAATTAGTGACATTTGGCACTGTTAACGCATGGTATATGCAGTCATAGGTTCACAGAAATGCAAATTTGCAGAAGAAAAATTAACAAGATAAAGCTATACAGCTTCTTCTGGATTGTTTTCTTTTTCACAGATTTGTTGTCTCCCCATTAATATTCAAAATTAGTTTCATACAGAACAGAAATCCTCAAATACAAAAGCCATACGGTACGTAGCGGTGGTGTGATGGTAATGTCACTGGTCTAGTAATTCAGTCTCAACCTAACCTTATAGAGGGCTTAAGTGGCACAGAGGTCATGACTTCGGGGACCTTGCGGTACAGTAGTAGTATCCCTACCTTTGTGTCAGAAGGCCTAAATTCAAGCCCTACCTGCTCGAGAGGTGGATAATAAAACCTCTGTATATATTTTCTAATCAGCCTGTTCAATGAGAAACTTTTCTTCCCATGAAGATAAAGCTCATAGTGAATGAGACAGAAGAAATCAAGAAAGAATAGGACGAGGCATTACATTCCAAATGCCACCTTATTGCCATTGTACCTCACCTTTAATGTCACTTTGCAGCCTCTAAATCTTCCTCACAACTTAAATTCTCACATTATTGGTTGATAATCTTGAGTTTTAAAGGAATTACTTACAAGTGGAATAAAAGTGAGATAGTCCATTGCTGACCACTAAGCATCCAACAAAAATATTAGCAAGTGCAACATACGTTCGAACTTTCAATTACAGTTTGGTATTGCCTGCCTTCAGAGTCACAATATTATAAGCAATTACTTCATTTATGAAACAAGGTATAAATACAGCAAGAAATTAATTGGTGGCAAATGACCAGTGCACAAAAATATCAAAAGTTTACAGCACTTAGGAAGAGACCACTTGGCTCATTATGTCTGTGCAGGCTGAACAACAAGCCATCCAGTCTCATCCTACTTGCCAGCACTTGGTTTATAGCTCTGCAAGTCACAGCACCATCCAGGCACCTATTGAATGAGTTGAGAGCTTATGCCTCCATGACACTTTCAGGTAGTGAATTCCAGATGTTTATTAGCTCTGGATGAAAAAGAATTTCCTCAGTTCCCCTCTAATGTTTCGACCAATCACTTGAATTTATGCCCCCTAGTCACTGATGTTCCTACTAACAACATCCTTCTCATCCACTAGGCCCCCCTCAATTTGGTATATCTCAAATAAGTTTCCTCTTGGCCTCTGATGTTCCAAGGAAAACCATCTTAGCCTACTTAATCATTCCTCATCAGATACATTTTTCCAATCCTGGTAACATCTTAAAACTTCCTCTACACCTTCCCCAGTGTCATTACATCCTTTCCGAAAGGAAATAGACGAGAACTGCAACAGCACTCAAGTTGTGGCACTCTGATTTATACAATTCCAGTATAATTTCCCTGCTGTTATAATCTATGTCTCAGCTAATAAATGAGAGGATTCCAAAGCTTTCTTAACTAACTTTTGACCTGTTCTGTTGCCTTCAGGGATCTGCAGATTTCAGTCCAATGTCAGTTACTTCCTCGACATTTGGCATTCTCCCATTAAATGGGTATTCCTTTGCCTTGTTTGACACTCCCAAAATACTTCATCTCACTCTTCTGTGATGAATTGCATAGGTCATTTTTCTGTTTATTGATATCTTGCTGCAGTTTACAGCTACGTACATGGCTATCAACCATGCAATCAATATTTATGTTATCAGAGAACTTCTTTGTACAGGGTATGACACTTCCATTAGAATCTTTTATATAAAAGCAGGGGAACTAGATCTGACCCCTGCAGAACTCTACCAGAAACAGCCTTGAGTTGCAAAGCATCCATCAAGTAACCTTTGTTTCTTGTCACTGAGCTAATGTGACTTTTTGTTTAAAAAACAAAAGCCCACCAGTGGTTCCTTGTCAAAAGCTTTACTAAAATCCACATATATCACATCAACTTCTTCAAAATTCCTTGCTGTTCAAGAAATTTGATCATGTAGGTGAGCGATGACCTTCCTTTAAATCCATGATAACTATCCTTCATTAACCCATTCCTTTCCAAGTGACTATTCTTTATTAATCCAAGTCTTTCTTGCATCTCAGAATTGCCGTATAATAATTGGCCCATTGCTGAAGTTAGTCCTGCTAGCCTGTTAAATAATTTATCTATTCCTCACTCCCTTTTTAATGAAGGCATAACATTAGCAGCCCTCCAAGTCAGTTCTCATTTTACTCAACCTTTTCAAAATAAAGCAGGTTGCAAGAGACTACAGAGCTTTTGTATGGCAGCAACAAAGAAAGAAACATGATGTGATCATGAAAGACACCCCATAAAATAACAACCCTCTTTAAAAAAGTAAATTTGATAAATCAGAGTGTGATGATTCCTCAAACTAATGGGAAAAGACTGAGACTAAGTGGTAAATAAATGAACTTTGCATTTCTTTTCCACTGGAAATTTCAAAAGTATAATTTACATTACCATTAGAAACACAATTATTTATCAAGTGACAACATATAAATGTTTGTACGGTGTGTAGGAACATAAATAGGAGGACGACATATGGCTTACTGAGCCAGAGCCATCATTCTTTAAAACAACGAATGATCATGGCCTGAAAACCAGTTGGCATCTGCAATGATTCAATTATTAGATTCTGAAACAGCAAGTAGTTTGACAATATGAACCAACACATCTGTTATTGCTCATGGAATTGCCAAATTTAACATGCTACATTGCAAACAACATCTGAGCTTGTCCATTTTATGGATGCACAGTTTCACTCCTGTTACATCCAGGACAATTTTGATTTTCTGCTGTAAGTTTACTCACTGAGCTGGAAGGTTCGTTTTCCGATGTTTCGTCACCATATTAGGTAACATACTAACATCATCAGTGAGTCTCCGGTGAAGCACTGGTGTCATGAACTGCGTTGTGTGTGTTTAGGTTTCTTTGGATTGGTGATGTCATTTTTTTGTGGTGGTGATGTCATTTCCTGTTCTTTTCTCAAGGGGTGATAGATGGGATTCCAATCGATGTGTACATTGGTAGAGTTTGGGTTGGAATTCCATAAGACACAGGAGTGGAAGTAAGACCATTCGGCCCATCGAGTCCACTCCGCCATTCAATCATGGCTGATGGGCATTTCAACTCCATTTACCCACATTCTCCCCGTAGCCCTTAATTCCTCGAGACATCAAGAATCTATCAATCTCTGCCTTGAAGACATTTAGTGTCCACTGCACTCTGCGGCAATGAATTCCACAGGCCCACCACTCTGGCTGAAGAAATGTCTCTGCATTTCTGTTCTGAATTGACCCCCTCTAATTTTAAGGCTGTGTCCATGGGTCCTAGTCTCCTCGCCTAACGGAAATAATTTCCTAGCGTCCACCCTTTCCAAGCCATGTATTATCTTGTACGTTTCTATTAAGTCTCCCCTTAATCTTCTAAACTCCAGTGAATACAATCCCAGGATCCTCAGCCGTTCTTCGTATGTTAGACCAACCATTCCAGGGATCATCCGTGTGAATCTCCGCTGGACACGTTCCAGTGCCAGTATGTCCTTCCTGAGATGTGGGGACCAAAACTGGACACAGTACTCCAAATGGGGCCTAACCAGAGCTTTATAAAGTCTCAGTAGCACAACAGTGCTTTTATATTCCAACCCTCTTGAGATAAGTGACAACATTGCAGAATTGAGAGAATTCTTGACTAGCACTCCCAGATCCCTTTGTACTTTGGCTTTACGAATTTTCTCACCGTTTAGAAAGTAGTCTATGCTTTTATTCTTTTTTCCAAAGTGAAAGACCTCGCATTTGCTCACGTTGAATTCCATCAGCCATTTCCTGGACCACTCTCCCAAACTGTCTAGAACCTTCTGCAGCCTCCCCACTTCCTCAGTACTACCTGCCTGTCCACCTAACTTCGTATCATCAACAAACTTCGCTAGAATGCCCCCAGTCCCTTCATCCAGATCACATTCCTGAGTGTGTCTGTGTGGCTTGTCCGAGATGGATGTGTTGTCCCAGTCAAAATGGTGCCCTTCCTCATCTGTATGTAAGCATACTAGGGATAGTGGGTCATGTGTTTTTGTGGCTACTTGAGGTCCATGTATGCTGGTGGCTAGTTTTCTGCCTATTGGCCAATGTAGTGTTTGTTACAGTTCTGGCAAGATGTTTTGTAAATAATTCTGGTTTTGCTTGTTGTCTGTATTGGGTCCTTCAAGTTCATTACCTGCTGTTTTAGTGTGTTGGTGGATTTGTGGGCTACCATGATACCAAAGGTCTGGTAGCCCACAAACTAACCAACATTCTAAAACAGCAGCTATAGACTCACTACAGACAACAAACAAAACCAACGTTATTGACAAAATACCTTGCAAGAACTGTAACAAACACTACATTGGATAAATAGGCAGAAAACTAGCCACAAAAAGATATGACCCACTACCCCCAGTATCCTTACATACAGATGAGGAAGGACACCACTTTGACTGGGACAACATATCCATCCTCGGACAAGCTAAGCAGACACGCATGAGGATTCCTAGAAGCATTGCATTCCAACTGGAACTCTATCAAAAAGCACATCGACTTAGACCCCATCTATCACCCTCTGAAAAGAGCAGGAAATTACATCACTAACCTAAGGAAACCTAAACACATAAATAGGAAAAGGGCCATAGCACCAGTGCTTCACTGGAGGTTCACTAATGATGTTACGTAGTACGATGACAAAATATCTGAAAACGAACTTCGCTCACTGAGTTGCAAGCTTACATCCAGAACCTCAACCTGAACTACAAATCTTCTCCAAACTCATCAAAATGGTCCAATTTGTGTTTCATGGATTAAATCCAGTTCCAAAAAACAGTAACAAAGTATAGTACATCATACACTTCAGCAAAGATTCCTAGCAAGGACAAGTATTCTACGAGAAGACTAGACTGAATGAGAGAGATAACATTTGTATGAGCACATCAAAAGATTTTGGTGAAAACCAAATACAACAGAAAAGCTGAAAAAAAGTTCTTAGACTAACAGAAATAATAGCAAGTTTTCGTCAATTGCTCATCCCAGGATGTTGCGTCTGTAGATCTTAAAGAATTTCAGACAATTCAGTCAACACAAGGCATGGGACCAGAGTCACAGATAAACTAGGTCAGGTAGGAGATTTTTTTTTAGGAAAAAAACATTAGAGAAGCACTGGAGATTTTATAACAATTAAGCAACATTCATGTTCATTCTTCTCTATTACAACCAAGCAAACATCCAATTGTCTGATTTCAGTTGTATGATATCATGTTGGAATTGAACATTCAGTCTGATTAATTATGGATCTTGAGCATTTTATCCTCCTCTATTAACATTTCTTGGTGTGCTATTATGGTCAGTACAGGAACGTAACTTGGAATTTTAAGACTGAGAAATATTTTACAATATAGCATTGTACATGTGACATGTAGTTTTAAACTGGCAAAACTAGTTGCTGCTAGAAATAGCAAGTACATTACAGATTTTAATAAAAAGCCATAGAAGTTCATGTAGTAGCAAAGTTTTACCAGACTATATCACATTTAGTAAGCTCCATAATTCATCAATATTAAGATCATATGATTGAACTAATTCTGGTTATAATCAAAATATTACAAAATTCTTACCTGTTTGGTTTGTTGTGGTGCCTTATCTCGGTTGGGTGGCGAGAGTGGTATGTCAGCATGGATTGAACCAATAGGAGTTGGCTGAAATTAATGATATTTGGACACATTACAAATATCTCCAATTTAATCCCTCCCTCAGTTTCCATCATTTCTCTTTTGCCAAGAGTTAGAAAACAGAATTCTCTGGCATTCATTCAGATGATGATTCATCACGTAAGCTTTGATAGCAAGTGTTGACATGCTAAGATATCATTAAAACCTGCGGCTTCCTCCCTCCTTGGATGTCAATAAATCCATACTTCACAGCAGGAATCACTAGATAGCAAGAAGAGATCACACTGGGCAGGTTTTCTGAGAGAGTGTTATGATCACATGATGGCAATATTGGAAAGTCATATTCCAGTGAGAGTTGGCCTTGACAGACCAGTTTTACTTTTGGAGTCACATTGCCATAAAGCATGGAACCAGACCCTTCTGTCCAACTCCTCCATATCAACCAGATATCTTAAATCAATCTAGTCCCATTTGCCAACACTTTGTCTATATCCCTCCAAACCCTTCCTATTCATTTACCCCTCCAGATGCCTTTTAAATGCTGCAATTGTCCCAGACTCCACCAATCCCTCTGGCTGCTCAATCTATACATGCACTACTCTCGGTGTGAAAAAGTTGTCCCTTTGGCCCCTTTTAAATCTTTCCTGTCTCACACTAAACTTATGCCCGGTAGCACTCTGGACTCCCCCATCCCAGGGGAAAGAATTGTCTATTCATCCAATCCATACCCCTCATGATTTTGTTTATTAACCTCTATAAGGTCACTACTCAGCCTCCAATGCTCCAGGGAAAGCAGCCCCAGCTTTTTCAGCCTCTCCCTATAGCTTAAATCCTCCAAACCTGGCAACATTCTTGTAAATCTTTTCTGAACCCTTTCAAGTTTCACAACATCCTTCCTATAGGAGGGAGACCAGAATTGCACACAATATTCTTCAAGTGGCTTAACCAAAGTCCTGTACAGTGAGCTCCCAACTCCTATACTCAATGTTTTATTTATCTTGCAAAAACTTATCTACCACTGCCCTAAATACTTTGTGGTCTACTCTTCACAAATCTCTGGGTTAAAGAATCCCAGACATTCACTACCCTCAAATGAGGAGGGATTCCTTCCCATCTCTGTTTTAATCCACGTTCCCTTAAACTGTAATTTGAGATTCTGCCACTGGTGTAAACATCTCAACATCTACCCTGTAATCCCCATCAGAATCTTGATGCTTCCATAAGATCACCCTCATTTTTCTAAACTCTAACGAATAAAATGTATAACTTGTTTAGCTGTTCTTGGTAAGCAATCCCTTCACTGTAGGAATCAGTCTCATGAATCTCTTCTGAATTGCCACTAATGCCAGTATATCCTCTCTCAAATGGAGGGATGAAAACTGTACATACTAGTCCACATGCAACCTCTTCAACGCTCTTGAGTTGTAACAAGACTTCCTTATTTTTAAGCACTAATCACCTAGCAACAGAGGCCAAAGTTACATTTGTCCTTTTAATCACTTGCTGTACCTGCATGATAACTTAGAGTTTCATTCATGACACCACTCAGATCCTGCTCGGCTACTCATTTACAATAAGTTTTATATCTACACATATCCTTATGCATAATATGGCCTCTTATATATTTTTCTTTTTAAAATTACCCATTGCGACTGCATGCCTAGAAGAACACCACCTAGATTCCTCCGTGATGCACTTTTTTGGGAGTCTCTTTTTATGTAAATAATAATCTGCATTTTGATTCTTCCGAGCAAAGTGTATAACGTCACACTTCCTGACATTAAAACTCTATCTTTCAAGTCTTTGCCCACCCACTCAACCTATCTATAGCTCCTTGAGATTCCTTATGTACTCCTCACAGCATGTCTTCCCACTTATTTTTGCATCATCAGCAAATACTCTCTGCCCACTCCTCCAATTTACTAACAGATAGTAAATAACTCAGATTTGCAGGCTGATCCTTGTGGCACCCAACTCATTACATTTTACCAATCTGAAAAAAGATGACCCATTAATCCAGACTGTTTTGCATGCATTAACCAATCCTCAATCCATACTAATACATCACTCCCAATACCATGAACTCTTGTGCATTAAAGCTTTAGGTGTCACCTTCCCTCAGAAGTCTGTAAGTGCGATTTCCCTTTCACTAAACCATGTTGACCGTTTGATTGTGTTCAGCTTTTCTAAATGTCCGCTTATTTCTTCCCTCATAATAGACCGTAACATTTTCCTTACAGATGAGGTGAGGCTAACTGGTCCACAGATTATCATTCTGTTTTGTGCCATTTTTGATCAGTGTGTCACATTATGGGTTCTCTAATCAATTTGAACCCTCACAGAATCTTGAGAGTTTAGCATATTTTGATCAATGCCTCCATTTTCACTGGAACCAATTCCTTTTATTCCTTCCCTTGCATATAGGTTATCAAGTCCTGCCAATCTGTCTGCCTTCAGTTCAACTAGTTTACCCAATATTTTGCTCCTTGTGATGAAGGCAGTCACAAGATCTTTCCACCCATTAGCACCTTACTTATTAGTTATCTTTGGGATGTTTATAGTGTCTTTTATCACGAATACCCATTTAAAGTAGCAGTTCAAATTATCTACCACATTTCTGTTCCCTATAATAAATTCCCGAGTTGCAGCCCCCAAGGTTCTCACACCTATTTTAGTTATTCTCTTTCTCTATGTATGTAGAAACTCTTGCTGTTTTACCTGTATACTTCTTGGTACTTTGCTTTTATAAATAAATTCTCTTCTTTATTGTCTTTTCAGTTATCTGCTGTTAGTTCCTAAAAATTCCCAATCCTCTGTCTATTTCTAGTTTCTACCACTTTGGGTACTCTCCTAGAGTTTCATTTTTCACTGGAATACATTTTTGCCGAGAGTGTTATGAAATATTTGCTTAAGATATCTGCCATGTCTCATTCACTGGCTTTCCTCTTAGTATCTTTACTCAGTTCTCTTTAGAAACTTACTTAACACTACTGATGAGTAAATCTCAACTTCCTGAGCACTTCAATTATCTCTCCAGAGAGCTTAGCTCATCATTCAACTTAAATTATGCTTTCTTGGAAATGCTATTGTGAACTCAGTGTTCGAAATGACTGATCTTTTTAAGAAGTCACCTTCAGAGAACTGAAAACAAAAATCCATTTATCCTCTACTTTGAAATCCAAGTTACCAAATAATATTACAAGTCTTCATCACACAAGGGACAATGCAGTTAACTGAAATTAACTTTCAAATCTGCACTGCTCAGCACTGTTACAGTTACGCATCGTGCACAAATACAATAAATGTGATTGAAGACAGAAATTCCAGGTTTTTAGATAGAAAACCAACAGGAAACATACTCAGGAAATAATTGACATCAAATAATCCAGGGTAAAAGTGGAGATTATCAAGCTAGGAATTATAATAATCAACACAGGTGACTGGAACAGCAAATATGAAACCACAATGTTGAAATATACCGCTAACTAGTGATGGAAAGACTGTGAATTTTTTATTTTATATATGTATATATGTGTGTGTGTGTGTGTGTGTGTGTGTGTGTGTGTGTGTGTGTGTGTGTGTGTGTGTGTGTGTGTGTGTGTATATATATATATATATATATAACACACACATATATATACATACATATACACACACATACATATATAAAATAAAAAATTCACAGTCTTTCCATCACTAGTTAGCGGTATATTTCAACATTGTGGTTTCATATTTGCTGTTCCAGTCACCTGTGTTGATTATTATAATTCCTAGCTTGATAATCTCCACTTTTACCCTGGATAATTTGATGTCAATTATTTCCTGAGTATGTTTCCTGTTGGTTTTCTATCTAAAAACCTGGAATTTATATATATATAAAAAAAAGAACTTGACATCTAAATGCCAAGAAAGCCCTAAAAAACAAAAAGGTCATTTTGGAAGTGGATCCGAATTTATGCATAGACACACATAGAAAACTTTCATTTAATCCAAACTGACCTAATAGCAAAGTTTTCTTTCCACAAAGGTCTGAACAGACACAAACAGACCCAAACGGACTATGGCGAATCCAAATACCAAATGTAGCCTTTATCTAAAAACCCCCTAGTCCAAGGATTTTGAAAAAAAAATTCTCAACTTGTATTAGTTAGTTATTTTTGGAGTTTGACTTTTTGAATTTGAACTAGTGACATAGGGACTGTGCATGGTTGAAATATAATGATTGATTTTTAAATATTTCTGCAGCTATTGAGCTATCTTTTCGTGTGCGCCTTGGAATTTTGGCAGCTAAGGGAATTTGTTTAAACTGGGAGAGCTTATGAACTACAGTAAATATTGCATTAAACTTTCAGATTTAAGATTCTGGAATTTTTGGGTGGCTTGGGGACAAACCAATACCTCAGAAAACAGTTTCTTACTTTTAGTTGGGGTGAGTTCTGCAAGGCTGTTAGCTAAAACTGAATGTGTAAAGTAGTGGAACTGGAGAAATAATTTAGAATTGTTAAAAATAATTTCTTTGTGTAAGGTACGTAGTTTAAAATGCTCCAGCCCAGATGCGTTTGGTTAAAATCCAGAAGGAATTATGCGAATCTAAGTCAGTCTAAATTTTGGTGACATGCTAAATTGAAGAGGAGACTATCAGATTCTCAAAAATGGGAACTGAAGCCACAATTAAATCAAATCCCATGACAGGTGGAAGAATGAATTGTCTCTCGGATTTATTTATTTAATTCTGTAAAGCAGAAACCCATAGATTCTACAATGGGATATCATAGCAATTAATTAAATTGTATTTTTACTGTGCGTTTTAGAGCCTTTAAATGGATGCTCTACGTAAATAGTTCAGTTTATTCTATTTATATTCACTTACTTAGCATAACAAATTTATGTTTTATTGTTAAAACAAAACCTGCAGCAGTGATCCTTTACATTTCTGTGAAGGTCCATCATATTACAGGCAAAAACAAATACCGTC
Organism: Hemiscyllium ocellatum; assembly: GCF_020745735.1. Lineage (NCBI taxonomy): Eukaryota > Metazoa > Chordata > Chondrichthyes > Orectolobiformes > Hemiscylliidae > Hemiscyllium > Hemiscyllium ocellatum. The sequence continues at coordinate 20,367,829 of NC_083428.1, read as the reverse complement.
TAACAGGCCTGATCAGACTCTAGGATCTGAACATCATCAGTTGGGATCAGAACAAATGCAATGGTCTATGCCCAAAATGTTAACTGATGAACGCGCTGGTTATTTCACACCTTAAATATTGAACTCCATTTCCAAAACCATGGGGAAACAATCAAATTCTAGACATGAAAACAATGTTTAACCTAGCATCAGAAAAAGTGCGCTTCAAGGAAGTTTTAAGAAAAACATGGACTCAAGCATTTGGGGTGCTACAAGAGTGAACAGTGGGTCAGCAAGAAGAAAACTAAATAGAAAAGAAAGGATTGATCCTTTGAACTGCTTCAAATTAAAGCACGATTGCAAAGCAAAGAATCATTCGGCAGAAAATGGTAAATGGCAAGCTACATCTGTGGGTGATTTAACAGCATTAGAATGTATCTACAGGACAGTTACCAGAACGATTCCTAGTTTAAAAAGAGCCTCAGCTCACGGTCTATTTCCTGAAAAGGTCTTGGTCGATATACTTTAGAACCATACAGATAAAGATGGCTTGTTGAGAGGAAAGGGACTTGGTAGCATCCCTGTGGATAGATGCTTTCAGTGTTATAATTGGAGGAGGACCAGGAAAATTGACATTTAGGGTATATAAGAGTAGGAATAGATAGGCTATTTGGCACTTCTTTTCCCAAAGAAAAGTGCGCCTGAGAATACACTGCTAGATGGTATGATAGTACAGATTCACTATACCTAAAGAGGGAGCTGCACTTTTCAAGGCTGGAGTAGAGGCTGGATTATGTAGGGAGGTGTTTTTTCTATGTAACATTATGCATCTCTTAGATCTGTTTAGCGATCATGATGAGATATAAATCTGGACTGTAATCACAACACAGGGAAGAGAAAGTGCATGTTAAAGACTTCTTACAGTGGACGAGATGCAGCACTTCTGCTGTTTGTGGCCATCAAGTAGTTCTGTAGAAGTTTTTGAACCATAGGCAGTAGACCTGGCTTTCATTTTGTTGCCATTTTAACCTACATAAAACCTGTTAAACCTGGCTGTAAATCGCAACATGTTTGCCAGTTAACGAAGTTTATTACGTTTCCAGGTCAGAATTTACCCTGAACGCAAGTTGAGTCCTGTGGCAGATTATCCATGATCTTGTTGAATGGTAGGAGAGTCTCGAGGAGTCAAATGGCCTACTCCTGCTCCTATTTCTTATGTTAACTGCTGTCATTTAAGTTCTGGTATGGGAGATGCTGAATTCAAATAATTCCTAAACATGTCAATTCTGAATAGTGTACATTTTGATGCATATTGGCTGCTCTTGGAAACACTTCCAAAGTAATAATTCTTTCTGCACAAGATTAGTGGAGTGCCTCAGGGGTTGGGTATTGGGCCCATTACTGTTTGTTATCAACAACAGATGAGAATGCACAAAGCTTGATGAGTAAGTTTGCTGATTACACTACAATAGGTGGTTTCGTGGACAGTGAGGAAAGTCGTCAGAAATTCAAGCAGGACGTTGATGAGCTGGGGGAGTGGGCTGAGAAATGGCAAATGGAGTTTAATACAGATAAGTGTGAGGACTTGCATTTTGAACAATCAAATAAAGGTAGCAGTTTCATAGTGAATGGTAAGGCATCAAGGAGTGTAATGGAACAGAGAGATCTTGGAGCTCAGGTTCATAGTTCTCTGAAAGTGGAGTCGCAGGTAGACAGGGTTGTGAAGGTGGCTTTTGACACACTGGCCTTCAGTCAGGTCATTGAGTATACAAGTTGGGAAGTTATGTTGCAGTTATATCGGACATTGGTGAGAGGGGAACCTCAGAAGTGTGTAAGATCATGAGATACATGGATGGGTGAATGCACTCAGTCTTTTTCTGATGGCTAGGCAGTCGAGGATTAGCTGGCATCAGTTTAAGGTTACAGGAGAAAGAATAAAAGAGAAGCTGAGGGGCATTTTTTTTAAACAGAGGGTGGTATGCATATGAAACGAGCTGCCAGTGAAAGTGGTTGAGATGGTACATTAACAACATTTAAAAGGCATTTGGACAAATACATGGATAAGAAATGATTAGAGAATATGGGTCAAGTGCAGGAAAATAGGGTTAGCTTGGACTGACAATTTGGTCGGTATGGACCAGTTTGGGCCAAAGAGCCTGTCTCTGTGGTGTAGGACTCTATCAGATGGCAAATGCTAGATTACTCAATTACAAAGGGCATCACCTGAACTTAAATTTTGATGTATGGTCAGAACAATTATTTGTGAGATAATGATCAAAAATTAGAATTCACAGGCAACTTTTCTGTTCTCAAAATAAAAAAAGATACAATGATGATTGTTGTGGTTTTACCTTTATATAGGTTGAAAATATGTGCAGTTATACTCGAGAACCTGTTGCCCTGCACGTCTCAGATGCTCTCCAATCGACCAGCTGAGACACACTGGCAGCAAAAGTTAAAATCAGACATGGATTGAAATTGAGATTCTGAAACGTATTAGGTGACTATTTTCTTGCAGATTTCAGGGGCTGAGACCAAGAGAAGTTGATTAATTTTAAAATATCTGTCAAAACTTATAAAATACTTACTAGTGGTTTTCCAACCCAGTCATATTCATAATCAAACACAAAACCATTTTTATCAAACAAATCAGTGAAGAGTTTTCGCAGATATTCATAGTCTGGTTTTTCAAAAAAATCAAGTCTTCGTACATAGCGGAGGTATGTTGCCATTTCTTCTACAAAAGAAATTAAAATTTAGAATGAATATTACACCTAGTTATATTCATAAACACACCTCAAGAGAAAGAACAAATCGAGTGCAAAGTAGAATCAGATAATTTTACCTGGATGCATCTAAGCTGTTTTCTATTGAGTCCTTAGACATCTATATTAGCAGTTAAATCATGAAGCAGATATATAGATATATATATATATATACACACACACATATATATACATACACACACACACACACACACACACACACCCCCCCCTGGTCCCTACGGAATGCCTTAAAATCATTTATTTATCTTCACATTCTGAAAAGTAATTTTTTTATCTGTCCTGTTACATTTTAAGTATATCGTTTAAAGTCACTGAGAATTAAAATTTATGTGGGGAAAGATATGGACCAAAATTACATTCATTTTTAAAAAGTATACAATTTGTGAGCCCAAGCCCCATTCCAGAGACTGAATGCTCAAACTAAACAAACACTTGGACAAATATGACTAAGAGCTAACATGAATTTATAAAAAGGAAGAAACAAGTAATCTAGCTGAAGTTTTTGAACATGTCATGAATGTACTACAGTTCCTATAAATAACACCTATATGGACTTCCAGAAGGTATTCAAAAGTGCTTCACATCTGATACTTGGTGTGCATATGGGATTAGAAGCAACACATGATATGGGTAGGGAATTGCTTAGGAGACAGAAAATACAGAATAGAATAGTGGTGTTCCCTAGAGATCTGGACAAGAGCTTCAAATTTCATTAAGATTAGAGCAAGGAATAGACACATATCTAAATTTCTCACGAAAGTCTGGTGGCAAAATTTGTGAATGGCTAAGATAGCAAAGGGTCACTGATAGATTAACTGATCAAACAAATCTAGTGATCAAAGACAACATTGGTAAACTGAGGTCGTCCATTTTGGAACCAATAAATATTTCCTAAATTGGACACAGCTGGGAACTGCGGAGAGGGATTTAAGAGATGAATACACAACGAAAGAGTTCGGTGCATTGAAGAGCAATGTCAAAAAGCAATACGCCCTGCTACACCCACACCCAAAATAACGGTAGAGATTAGGTCAATTAAGTGTCCAAACTAAGATGAGTAGATATTCATCTCAACCCAAATCCCCAAGTTATCCAAGGGAAACTCAATCACAGGGCGACCAGAAAAAAAGTCACCCCTCTAAGCGGAATCAGTGCCAAATCACAGCCTGGCTTTCACATTTGGGAATATATACCAGGAATAGGCATGTTCACCCTTCCAGATCATCTCAATACCACTTAGCCAGTCATGAATTTTAAGGAATACTGGTCTTCAGAAACCTAGCAAACACTGTCATGAACCTGCTCAAGTGATTGAGCTTTCATAGTCCTCTGGGATACAGTTTTCCCAAATACTCAACTCCGTGAAGAAGTTAAAACTCATTGCAATCTAAAAATGACTTGCCCCTTATCCTGAGACTTTTTTTGGTTCTGGACTCACCGACAAGAGGAACTCTTCACCCTGTCACACTAGAAGAACCTTTCAAATTTCAAATAGATCAGCTCTCATTCTTTGAAAGGCTAGAGAATACAGGGAAACAGTGCGTGACTGGAGGAGCACTGAGCATTTGGGAAGTGGTAGTTGTCAGGAGGGCTTTTGTAGGATTCATGATTGCTGGTAGGGGTTGGGAAAGCTGTAAAAACCATGGGAGGCTCCAGGGAGGGCATTTGAAGAGGAAGCTGCATTAGAGGTATTTTGAGAGGGAGTAGGACAAAGAGGCAGAGGGTAAAGGATAGTTGGGGTTTGGGGGATGATAAGGAGTAATTTGGCTAAGGGAGATTCCAGAAGGCAGTGTGATTTCAGAAGGTGGCTTCAAGAGTGGAGAAGCATGCTGCTAACAGCTGGGATTATGGCAGAGGGAGAAGAAGCTCCCTCCAGAGGGATGGTGAGGAGGTAAGGTGCTAGAAAGAGTGCCAGGACTTTGGCCCAGTCAGTGATGGAACAATGATATATAGCTCCAAGATGGAACTTGGAGGGGTACTTTCAGGTGTTACAACTCCCATGCATTTACTTTCTCCTCCTTCTAGTTGATAGGCTATAGAAGTCATAGATTAGGAAAGTGTTGTCAATATGGATCCAAGACAGGTAAAAATAAGCTAAATGAATGGTTGCAAAGGCCCAAGGGGCTAAATGACCTAACCATGTTCTTATGAAACTCATAAGACATTGTGCATTGTCAGAAGCGCTGGCCTTTGAATGAGCTATTACAGCAAAAAACCATCTGCTCAATGCAGCGTTTAGATGGATGTTAAAGATGCCATGGACTCTACCCGAAGAACGTGAAACATCTCCAGATGTCATGGGAAACATTCCTCTCTCTCTCAACAACAATATAAGTGAGCTGAGCTTAATTGTCAGGGTATTTGTTAACTTTATTGTACATAAAATAGCTGATGTGTTTCTTACATAGCTACAGCAACAGCACTTCAGAATACAGAGGACCCTCTATTATCTGGCAATATCGCAATGTTATCCAGCATTTGATTAACCGAACAAAATACTCCCCCCATCCATGTGCTTCAGATAATCGAGTTTCCTCTGTGGCTCATTGTAGATGCAGCAAAATGTTTCAGAGGTAATAAGGTGCCACGTTAATGAAAATCTTTCATTCTTTGTAGAGGTTGCAGGATGGTCTAATAAAGAAGGATTCAAACCTGGGAAATTGTCACATAAGACTTCAATTGGCGTTGCTCGTTTGGTGTCACCTATTTTCTGATACCTCTCTTTTAAAGTATCAGCCTATAACAGACAGAAGATAATCATAGGTAAAATTAGATACAGTTTGACCTTTAAAACAACGTTCTGCAAATAATTTGCATGATACAAGATTTGAGATATTAATATAAGCTGTGACTCGGAGTAAAAAGTCTGCCACCTAAATTGTAATGACTCAAGTGTGAAGACAATGTGAAATCTAAGATTTTTAATAGATGCTGGATAAGTACATGGATGGTAATTTTGAAGTGACATAGATACCTTTATCCACTATTTCATATATAAGATTGGAAATTAATTACAGCAATGTCAGCAAACAGGAACTTGCACAACGCTCTTCAGTTTGTTTAATTTGATCACTATCCTGTGAAATAAATACATTTGTACCCACAGCCAAATACTGTGAACACGTTTCACCTTCTCAATATAAAATAATGACTAGCAGCTACTCAATCATGCACACATACTACAACAGGTTCAGATCTGAATGGTGAATATTAGGACACAAACGGTCAGTTTTTGGTAACAGTAAGATTTATTTAACTACAACATATGTTGAGAATGAATATGCACCATGAAACAAACATATTTTACCTGAACATCGCTGAGATAACAGTTTATAAATCAAGTAAATGCATCATATACATTGAATTTTGAAAAAGTCAAAAGCAAAACTAGGTATTTATTACAAAAGTTACTGGAAGCTTGCACCCAATGGAATGGTGTTTATAATACTTTAATTTACTTCGTTGTCAACATTTCTAAAAGAACTGAAACATACTACAGTAATTTAGTATAAAGAGAAAATCAAGCAATAACGTAACTCAGTTCAAGATAATATGAAAAGGAATTGAATGAACTGCAGACAGGAAGTGTATCCATAACACCTTAGAAACTTAACTAAGTAAATTAGGCAGTGTGCAGATGGCACTGCAGATTTTAAATTTAGGATTAGGAGATGGCACAAGGCAGGATGACACGAGGCACACAGGCACAAAGATGGCTGCTGAGCCATCAGTTGGCCACTTGACACAAGATGCTGCTGGACCACAACCACGGTGGCACAGTGGTTAGCACTGCTGCCTCACAGTGCCAGAGACCCGGGTTCAATTCTCGCCTCAGGCGACTGACTGTGAGGAGTTTGCACATTCTCCAGGTGTCTGCGTGGGTTTCCTCCGGGTGCTCCGGTTTCCTCCCACAATCCAAAGATGTGCAGGTCAGGTGAATTGACCATGCTAAATTGCCCATAGTGTTAGGCGAAGGGATAAATGTAGGGGAAGGGGTCTGGGTGGATGGTGCTTTGGTGGGTCGGTGTGGAATTGTTGGGCCGAAGGGCCCGTTTCCACACTAAGTAATCTAATCTAATCTAAAAATATGGAGAGAGAAGCAGAGCAAACACAAACACTGTCTAGGGCTCCCAGAATGCCAGCACAATGCACTCACAACCTAGTTTAGTTTAAGGCAGGTGGGGTACAGAATACATGTGAGTAGCATATACTGCCCGACGAAATGTCTGGGTCCAGCCAACACCTTTGATAGAAATGCTAACTGCTTGATACGAACTCAGTACAAAATGATAATAGCAGTGCTGCAGTAATCGTCCCTTTCAGGAAGAATGATTAACACCCATTACTATAGTAATGGACTTCGGCGCAGACGTTGAAACGGACAATGACCCCACCGAAACTATTAACAATTTTGCAATGTTCACAATAAATAAACCATGTTATAGAGACACTAACTGCATCACTGATCTATTTTTATCACAAAATGTATAAAAAGTATCTTGAGACATGTGCTCCGGATTGAGAGAAAACTCACAACTGACCACTGTGCTGTTGGTAGCTTTCTCTATCCAGAGCTCTGCTATTTCCTTGTACAATAAACTCTGTTGCTGTTGCTGTTGCTCAGACTCTGACTCCAAGGCTGGTGATTTTTCCCTCAACAAAACTAATTACCTCACCTTTCTGGCAGGTGAAAAGTAGACTTCTGAAAAATACTTGAATTGAATGATTTTCCTGTTTGCCTCAAAAAAGTGATGATATATCCTCTTTTTACTGTTCAGCAAGTCTAACCTTGGTGACAGTAGAGAATGAAGGGCTCTGGCCCGAAACGTCGAATTTCCTGTTCCTTGGATGCTGTCTGACCTGCTGTGCTTTAACCAGCAACACATTTTCAGCTCTGATCTCCAGCATCTGCAGACCTCACTTTTTACTTACTGACAGTAGAGAATTCCAGGAAATCCCCCCAGTAACAATGAGGATCCAAGTATGCCAAAGGTAGGACTGGATGCAATTTAGAAACAATGGCATTGCCATGACATTGCTCGTCTACTTTTATCCCCCATGATAGTGATTAGAGAGCTGGACAGTTTGGTGAATTACTACAATACTTCCTGCAGTAAAGGGGTGGATATTATATGCAAATAGGATGCTTTCTCCTGGACACTGCTGATTTTAGATTTTGGGATTGCAGCTGGAGTATACAGGTGGACTAGGCAAAAGTGAGGACTGCAGATGCTGGAAACCAGAGTTTAGATCAGAGTGGTGCTGGAAAAGCACAGCAGGTCAGGCAGCATCAGAGGAACAGGAAAATCGACGTTTCAGGCAAAAACCCTTCATCATTCCTGAATGGCTATGGGCACCTGCCTGAGTCCCAGTTATGCCTGTCTCTTTATGGGGTATGTAGAACAATCCTTGTTCCAGTCTCACACTGGCCTCCTCCCACAACTCTCTTCAGTACATCAACATTTTCAGTGCTGTTTCATTCTCCTACCACTATCTTGAAAGCTGACTCCCATAGCTACCTTCACTGCAGGACATGGGGTGTGACAAGCTGTAAAGACTCCATCCCATTCTCTCCGCTCCTTTGCCTATGTCACATCTGCCTGGATGATGCCACCTTCCAAAACAGTATTGCTGACATAGCTTGATTCTTCCATGACCTTCCATTACCCACTGTGGTTGACAGGACCCTCAACTGCATCCAACCTATCACCCATGCTTCTGCCCTTGGCCCTTCCAATCACTCAGTGACCGGGTTCCCCTTGTCCTCACTTCTCATCTCACCAGCCTCCACATTCAAAGGATCATTTTCCGTCATTTCACACAACTCCAGCAGAATGCCATCACCAAACTTATCCTCCCCCTCACTCGCCTGCCTGCGCTGCCTGCATTTCGCAGGGATTGTCCCCTCCAGGACACCCTAACTCATTCCACAATCAACACCACTACCCCCTCCCCACAGCAACTTCTTATCTAAAATGCAGAAGGTGCAACACCTGCCACTTCACCTCCTCCTTGCTCACCATCCAAGAGTCTGAACAGTCTTTAAATGTGAAGCGGCATTTTACCTGTATCACTTCAAAATAAAAAGTGTGTATTCTATTTGCTGCACTCAATGTGGCTTATGCAAACTAGGTGACCACTTTTTAGAACATCTCCCATCTGTGCACAAGGATGACCCCAACCATCCCACAGCCGGTCATTTTAACACAGCATCTTGCTTGCGTGCCCACGTGTCTATTCTTGGTACTCTGCAGTGCTCCAGTGCGGACTGGAGGAACAACATCTCATTTTCAGGCTAGGTAATTTACAGCCTTTGGGACTTGATATAGAACTCAACACCTTCAAATTGTGAACCAACTCCCACTTCTTCCCTTTCTTTTAGATGGTTACATTCTGTTATAATGTCCTCTAACCTCCAACTTCCCATCCCATCCCAGTGGGACTGCTTGTTCTTTCAAATCTGGCAAGAGATGCGCATTGTTCTGCAACTGTCACATTCCGATCACTTAATCGGAACTACCAAAATCTTTTCTCCACCAGCAACCAACACACACTACTCCTGCCGCCGCCAAACTACAGCTTAAATGCTGTCTCCTCCACACTTCACTTCAGCTCAAAATGTTAGCTTGCTGTCTCTCTATGGATGCTATCGGACCCATTGTGATCTCCAGCATTTATCATAGAGTCAGAGAGATGTACAGCACGGTAACAGATCCTTCTGTCCAACTCGCTCATGCTGACCAAATATCTGAAATTAATCTTGTTCCATTTGTCAGCACTTGGCCCATACCCTTCTAAACCCTTCCTGTTCATGTATCCATCCAGATACTTTTTTAAATGTTGTAACAGTACCAGTCTCCACCACTTCCTCTGACAGCTCATTCTATTTACGCACCACCCTTTGCATGAAAAAGTTGCCTGCGGTCCCTTTAAAATTTTTCCCCTCTCACCCTAAACCTATGCCCTCTAGTTCTGGACTCGCCCAAAACAGGAAAAAGACTTTGTCTATTCAGGAGAAAGTGAAGACTGTAGATGCTGGAGAAAGATTCCAAAAATGTGGTAGTGGAAAAGCACAGCAGGTCAGGCAGTATCTGAGCAGCAGGAGAGTCAGCATTTTGGGCAGAAGCCAGATTCCTGATGAAGGGCTTATGTCTGAAACATCAACTCTCCTGCTCCTCGGATGTTGCTTGACCTGCTGTGCTCTTCCAGCACCACATTTGTCTATTTATCCTCTCCATGCCCCTCATGATTTTATAAACATCTAAAGATCACCTCTTATCATCTGAAGCTCCAGGGAAAAGAGCCACAGCTTATTCAGCCTCATCCTACAGCTCAAATCCTTTCGGTGGAGTATACCTTCATACTCTTGACTTTTATCTTGTAGAGGAAAAGAAAAACTTAGAAAAGTCTTTATCACATGTCACTTGTGCATGTGCAGTGGCTGTTCCGGTTAATGGTAATTCACGAGAGGTTGATAGCAGAAGACTGAATGAAGTGGTTCCATTGAACTTGAGTTGGTTGATCTCCTACTTTGGATAAAGGTCTTGGATTTATGTTATGCAAATGACATGTGCAACTGCCCAACCAAATAGTGCAGTAGTCATATTAATGGAGGAGTAATCTAGAGGCGAAGACTAATTAACCAGAGAACATGTAGAGGCATAGATATTGAATTTAATTAGAAGTTCTACATCACCTAGATAGGATATTAGATTAGATTAGATTCCCTACAGTGTGGAAACAGGCCCTTTAGCCCAACAGATCCACAGCTACCCTCCGAAGAGTAACCCACCCACTGACTAATGCATCGAACACGATGGGCAATTTAGCATGGCCAATTCACTTGACTGCACATCTTTGGATTGTGGGAGGAAACCGGAGCACCCCGAGGAAACCCACACAAACACGGGGAGAAAGTGCAAATTTCGCACAAACAGTCGCCTGAGGCTGGAATCAAACCTGGGTCCCTAGCGCTGAGAGGCAGCAGTGCTAACCTCTGAGCCACCGTACTGCCCCTCAGATAGAGGCATGAAACCTTCATGAGCATAGCATGCTAACAGAAGGTAAGTATGATGTCAGTCTATACTGTATTTTGCAGTTGAAAAAATGAACTGAACTAATAATGTTTATATAAAAATGGCCACCAAATTTAAAACTAATTGCTTTGATTTTCATTTCTATTCAGTGGCCTGTTCAGAGTGCTATTAAAAGAAAGTATCACGAGCAACCTGCATGTGCTGAATCATGTAATCACAGCTCTAAATGCAAATCAGATTAAAGGATTTGGAAACTCGTTCCCTCATTATCCATCTTTCAGCATTAAAAAATGGCTTCTTGAAACACAAGAGAAGGATGCAGAGATGGTCGAAAAAAGTTGACAGAAAATCTATGGGTTTCTGCTTTACAGAAAGAACTGCTTTATTTAATTCTGGTCTCAAAGTTCAAACTCAGTCTAAATCACATTTAAAATAGCAAACTACGGGGAGGAACAGTTCTCAAAATGCAACTGGCACATTAAGAATGTCTGATGGTAAATCGAATCTCACACTTAGAATCCCCGCAAGCAGTAACAATCTAGAATTCTGGATTTCAATCTATTGCTGGTTAATACAAAATGGAAATTAACCACACTGTCTGTAAGAAGGAAAATACAAAATAATTCAGTTCTATTTAGTGAGTAAGTCAGGAACAGCACTTCTGAAAGTACTTCACCTGCTCATCATTTTAGCAGCACTGGGAGCTGAAAGGGAAAAAAAAATATCAATTTATAAACATGGATAGTCCTGCCACCAATCGAAGGGGGAATAGTCTTGCATGTGCATGAGACCGCCAACTGATAATGCTTCTGTCTAGGCATAGACAGAGCTCCCCTCATGTTTTGGCACAAATAAACACTGCCACTTAGAAATGGGTTAACAAAAATGATACTTAATGTTAATAATACAATATTTAATTTCTCTTCCATGGAAATTAAGATAAAGTTGCTAGCTCGTTGAGTTGAATCTGTTCAATTTCTTTAGTGATGTCATGTCGCAGAATGATTAACATGTTAAATTATATGTTTGAAATGGATGTGAAAGAGAAATTGATTGCATAAATGCAACATTTTCACAGTCCTAACTAATGAGGTTTATATTGATCATTTACTTCCATGATTGGATTAAATCTGTTAGACTAGAATTTCACTCACCTTCAGACCTTGCCAAGGTAAACTACCACGCAGGAAGTACATAAACATGTGTCCTAATGCTTCAAGGTCATCCCTTCGACTTTGTTCTATGAAGAGAAAACAAAACAGTCAAATAAGCAAATTCACCTTGGCAAAGTTAACGAATTATTTAACTAAAGTAGTCCAGCCATTTGTTTAAGTAATGTGACATTTTTCAGGAAGCTTTATACAATTACCAGCATAAAGATGCTAATAATTACACTTCTGACACCATCTTGATCACAAGAACATGAGCAAAGAAGGCCATTAAACCTTTTTATGGAATTGTGTCATTCTATTTCAATCTAATAAATGTTTTCACTTCTCAGCAAGTTCATAGAGGAAGTGGTGTCAAAAATTATGATTTCCTTTTCTATTACACAAGAAAGAAATTACCTTTGCCAAGGTGCGTATTTATGCTCATATAGCGTGCTGTCCCAGTTAAGCTCTTGTGCTCTCGGTATGGGATGTGCTTTTTGGTCTCTGGATCTATGTATTCTTTGGCAAGGCCAAAGTCTATGATGTGAATGGTATGTTGCCGTTTGCTCCCTGGTCGGCCTACTAAGAAATTCTCTGGTTTAACATCCCTGTATATCAAACTTTTGCTGTGTACAAATTCCATTCGTGTAATCTGAAAAGACAAGGTGACAACTTGGATTAGGCAGTCACTTCAATGCTGCAGTGTTAAGCTGAAACTGCAGAGCAACTTCAAAACTTATTTCATCATTACAGTAAACTGCAACAGCTTTAAAGTAGCAATTAAGATTAAAACCAAAATTTGTCTCTCCATATAACTTTTCTCAATACTCCAATTCTTTATCCTTCAATTTCTGTTTTATTCTCACACATTCTCCCTCATACCTGAACGTTTTTATTAGATGGAGATGAAGGACACACGTCACTCCACTCCGCTCCAACTTGACTCCGTCCAAGTCTAAAAGCACCTTATACTGCACCAATGTGACAGTTTTCCACCGTTCACATTAAACAACGGATGACGTTGGTAAGATTGACAATTGGTGGCAGTATTTTAGTTCATGTCCACTCAATCATTCTAAAAGCTGTCCAAAGCCACTTTACAACGGGTCCTTGCACCAAAAGAAGGAAAATTTCCCATCTTTAAGGGCTGAACTTGAATAAAGACACGAGAGCTGAAAGTCAATTGAGCAAATACTATACTATCCAGTTTTTATAAATACAAATTTAAACAATTTGCAACAGGGAGATTGTGTGGACAGCAGGGCTTTAATTTTAGTCTCAGAATGACTTTAAAAAGTTGCACCTAATTGACAGATTTGGAGTAATACCAGTTACTCCTATAAGGGAGACAGAGGCATTGTAAAAATATCACTGGACTAAAGAATCCAGAACCTCAAGCAAATGCTCTGGGGCCATGGGTTAGAATCCCACTTTGGTGGATGGTGATATTTGAATTCAATAAAGATCTGGAATAAAAAGCTAGCCTAATAGAGATCATTGCTGATTGCTGTAAAAAACATCTGGATCACTAAATGTCCTTTTGGGAAGGAAATCTGCTGTCCTCACCTGGTTGACTCCAGAATCACAGCATTGTGGTTGACCTCTTAACTGCCCAGGAGAAAAAGTGAGGACTGCAGATGCTGGAGATCAGAGCTGAAAATGTGTTGCTGGAAAAGCGCAGGTCAGGCAGCATCGACGTTTCGGGCATGAGCCCTTCTTCAGGAATTAGCCCTTCCTGAAGAAGGGCTCATGCCCGAAACGTTGATTCTCCTGCTCCTTGGAAGCTGCCTGACCTGCTGCGCTTTTCCAGCAACACATTTTCAGCTCTTAACTGCCCTCTCTGCATTGAATGCTGGTCAAGCCAGTGATGTCCACAAAAATAAAATCAAAAATAAATTCCAAAATCTAGATTGTTGACACCATTGGGTAGACCTTAGAATCCAGCTTTTTGGTCACAGAAAATAGCAAGTTATTTGGAGGTGAACAAGGGAACTCTCTAGAGGGAACTCTCTAAGTAGAGAACTTAGCTTTACTTTTTAAGGGTTACAGAACCTTCTCCAGCAGAGGTTTGGAACATCAGGATCAGGCTTTGTGTACTGTTTGTTTCTGAAATTACCAGTGACATATTTTTCAGTCAAAGTTGTTGAAACACTATTGTACAGAAAGAAAACTTAATATTAAATAATTGGAATGACAACTGTGAAACCAAGATCCATAATGACAAAGTGCTTCTCGAGGCTGGCCACGGCAGAGGTCAACGTGAGCCTCCCAGCCTACCTCAATCTCCTGCAATTTGCCTATCAACGTAACAGGTCCAAGGTGGAATGCCATTTCTTTAGCCCTGCACTCGATGCTTGGAACATCTAGACAACATGGATAGATACATACATATTGACTACAGCTCCACTTTCAAACACCAATATTCCCTTCAGACTGATCTTAAAAACCCCAGGACCTAGGTCTTGGCTTCACCCTCTGCAATTGGATCCTCAGCTTTCTGACCATCGACCACAATCAGCGAAGATATGCTATGAACCTCAATAATGGAACACCCCAAATATGCATTCTCAGCTCCTTCCTGTACTCTCTGTACATCCATGACTGCATAGCCAAATTCCAAGTGAATGTTATCTACAAGTTTGCCGACAACACCACCGTAGGAGCACAGATATCAAACAATGATGAGCCAGAACACAGGAAGGAGATAGATTGCTTGGTGTCATGATGCAATGATAATAACCTCCCTCTCAATGTCAGCAAAATAAAAGAACTGATCATTGACTTCAGAAAGAGAGGAGGAGAACAGGCCACTTCTACATTGTTGGAGCGGAGGTTGAGAGCCAAGTTCTTGGGAGTGATGATAACTGACAACCTGCCCTAGACTTTCCACAGAGATGCGACAGTCAAGAAGGCACAGTGCCTCCTCTTTTTCAGGTGGCTTAGAAAATTCAACATGTCCATAAGGATCCTCACCAACTTTTACAGATGTACCACAAAAAGCATACTATCCATGTGCTTAACAGCTTGGTAAGGCAACTGTTCTGCCCAGAACCGTAAGAAAATACAGACGGTTGTGTGCACAGCTCAGACCATCTTGGAAGCCAACCTTCCATCCATGGACTCCATGTACACATCGCGCTGCAACGGAGATGCTGCCATCAAAAGACCCCTCCCACCCCGGTAATACTCTCTGACAACCTCTTCCGTTAGGCAGAAGATACAGAAGCTTGAACGAACACACACACACGTTCAAGAACAGCTCCTTCCCTGCTGTTAGACTGACAAATGGCCTTTCTAACTTCGAACAATGTTGACCTGGTTAACATGCATCTTGTTTTGCGTACCTCCAGCTCCTCACTCCGTCTAAGTACCCTATGATCTGTATGTGCTTGCTTACTCTGACCTGCCTGTATTGCTTGCAAACAAAGCTATTCACTGTACTTTGCATACGTGAGTACAATAAACCAATTCAAAATTAAATAAGATATCTCGCCATGAATCACAGCAGTTCAAGACAACTGCTCAATACCCCCTTTCAAGGGTAATTAAGGATGGGCAATGAAATGACACTGGCTCAGGGCAGCAGCAAATCAAAGTATAGATAACACCACTGATGGCAGTTTAATTTACAGTTGTAATACTTTATATATTTCACATCAGCAAAATTTGCAACAGCCAGTTGGCATTTATTAACTTCTGTTTCTATAAACCAAAAATAAACAATATTTGATTAACCATACTTACCAACTGTATGGCTATCATTAATACAGTTTTAATGGAAAACGTTCGATCACAAAGATCAAATAAATCCTCCAAACTAGGTCCCAGCAATTCTAGTACCATGGCATTGTACTTTCCACAAGGGCCAAAGTAGTAAACCTGAGGAATTCCCTCTTTAAAAAAACGAGTAAAGTATGCGTTAATAAATAACTAATGACAAGTTCACTTCATAAAATGAAAATTTCAATGCACTGCAATAAACAAACACAATGAAAGAGGAGTACAATTTCAAGGATATATTGAATCATGTATCTAATGCAGAGACATCAAGATAGTGAGCTTTAACTTCTGGAAGACCTTTTAATATTCATGTTTCTTTGATTTGGTTAAACAAATGTATGTGCAATACACCATAGGCAAAGATAACATCTTTCAGTCAGAGCCAAGATCAATTAGGGTGCTCTCCAGTCAAGAAAATGCTAACACAGCACAGTCAGACTGCCAGTGGACACTGACTTATTTTAAAACTCTTAAGAATATAGGCAGAATGTCTAAAATCAAAGTGGTGTGCTCGCCTATGTTACAACAAATTATATACTTATGTAGCTGCATGTTAGAAAGACTAAGGTTTTTTTGAGTAAATAAACAAAAAGTAAATTCGCAAAAAAGTCAAAAACTAGCGATGTGACTATTGCAGAAAAAGTTTTCAAAACCTGAAAACCTTCCAAAAGGATTGCACGGTCGTATTTTGATTAAAAGCTAATTTAAAAGTCCATTTCACTTCCCACAGCTTGCCCTCCTGTCCAGCTTTGTCTTCTGCAAACCTGGAGTTATCAAGACCATAAGAAATAAGAACAGGAGAAGACCATCTGGCCCTTCGAGCTTGCTCTGCCATTCAATCGGTTCATGGCTGATCCAACACTCCTTACGTTCACTTTCCTGCCATTTGCCAGTAACACTCAGTTCCATTACTAATCAAGGATCCTCCCAGCTCAGGCTTAAATATGCACAAGGACTCTATCCCCACAGTTCTCTGTGGCATGGAGTTCCAAAGACAACTCTCAGAAGAAATTCCTCCTCATCTCAGTCTTAAATTGCTACCTCTTTATTTTGAGACTTTGACCTCTGATCCTAGACTCGAGCACAAGGGAACATCCTCTCAGCATTTATCCTGTTAAGCTTCTTAAGAATTCTATATGCTTGAATGAGGTGATCTTTAATTCTTCTAAATTCCAATATTAGAGTCAATCTGTTGAATCTTTGCTCATAAAACCACCCCTCCATAGCACAGATCATTAATGGATCTTCCCTGTACCGCCTCCAAATGAAATCTCTCTTCTTCAATAAGCAGACCAAAACTGCTTACAGGACATCAGTGCCTGATTTAACTCTAATATATTATTGAGAAGACTGGAAGCCAAGTACCTGATCCCTATGATCCTTGGTCACTGCCTAGTCCACTAACTAGAACCTTTGTCCCGAGAGCATTTACCTGGGGTTCAGAATTACTGCTTCCAGTGACATTATCATAATGCCACTGCCTCTCTGCCCCATTTACTCTCAAAGATGATTTGCAACATAGACAATTTCTATCTTGATTGTATTGTTCACAGGTGCCTCAGTACATCTACTGCTAAAGACCTCATCGCTTTGTTCCCTCAAGCCTCAACTATTCTAAGTCCTTGCTGCCCTATTTGGTTTATACAAAACTCTGCTACCTTTATACTAATTTTCACCTTACCCAATTCACCAATCATCTGTTTACACCAATCTATATCGCCCCCTAGTCCAGCAGCACCTTTAGTTTAAAATTTGCATTCTAGTTTACAAATGCATCCGCAGCCTTGCCTCTTCTCAAAACTCTACAATCCTTTCAATTTTGGCTTCCTGCACAACCTTTGTTAGAATTGCTACTGACAATACAAATAATGTGATTTGTACACAAAACCCTGACCACCAAACAGCATCCTTATAAATAGCATCCTTAATGCAGGATATTCTAAAGCATTTTTAATAAGCCTGAAAATCAGATAAGGAAATACCAAAATCAAAGAGAAAAACTTAATGCAAGTAATTATTCATGAAAATTATAATCCTACAACACAGGGAGCTCCATGGTTTTCTATACAGTGGATCCAAAGGAAATTAAGAAAATGAAAAATGCCAGTCCAAAATGATGTCACCCAAAATGTATTTTAGTTTTTGGAAAATCGGAATACAGTGGTTAAAAAGGATCCAATAGGTTATGCAAATAAGGTTTATTTTATGGTAATGCTCATGATAAGTTGAAAAGGTAGTTTTCATTTTGTCAGGGGAAGATTAGCGTAAAAACACAGCAGAGAGAATAACAATAAAACAGAGATGAATGAGAACAGAAGTCATAGAAACTATAAAATAAAAGATGGGCATGTATGGGTCTGAAATTTACAGGAAAGGAACTGCATTTGAAGAACTGGAGTCAAGTAAGCAAAAGCCTTGAAGCTGACAAGGAAATGTGAAGTGGCAATAGATGAGGATTAACTGTGGTCCATAAATTCTCGTTCCGGAGAACTCTTGGAGGCAATGCTTGAAATCAAATTGTTTTAAAGCAAAAATATTAAAAAGATATTGATTCTTCAGGTTACCATTATACAAAAAGTAGCATGTACAAACAACCACCTCATGAATTATGAAACAAATTAAACATAATGTCAATTCTTACCTGCATTTCCCAGCTGTTTGTAGAATCTGTACTCCAAATGAAGTTGCGGCGCCCTGGATTTTATAGGTTCCTAGGAAGCATTTAAATATTTGTAACTTTAAGAGCTTGTTGAATGGCTTGTGAACACAATAAATGTTGAATTTCTCTAACTGTCTAAAGTTTACATTAAGCCAAATTTGGTCAATGATAAGTTGTGATGGAACAAGGGCATATTTTTGTTTTACCTTTTCCATCAAAATAAAAAGTAGTTTCCTAAAATTCAAACAAATGCCAGAAATTTAAAAAAAAACTTATGGCAGCAGGTAAAATCAACTAAACGGACAATAAGGGTCCAATTTTTTTTTTTGTTAAGCACCATATCTTTTTGCACAAGGAAATCATCAGTAGTAACTGAACTTGTTAATTAGCAGATTATGCAATATGCTCCATTAGGATGCAGCAGTGATTTAACAGTTCCAATTTCAGGTGGTCATGGAATGAAATAGCCAAGGAACATACCAATAGCTTTGGCTATAGAGCTGAACTCTGATATACCGCAAAGGTTCTATCATTCACTTACATCAATACATTACAAAGTTTTTTTATTTCTAAAACCATTTTCAATATAAACGTTTGAAAAATATTTCAACCGCACTGAGTAAATGCATTTACTCATTGCTTTGATTCTATGTTGTTCCATGTCTTTGCATAATTCAATCTGTACAAACTGATTTGATATCAGAATATTTTCATACTTCAAAAGAATGCAGGGCATACCTATGACCTCCAGAGGCCAAAACTACAATTAGGGATTATTGCCACTTCTGGACTAGCATGTCCTGGATAAACAAGGTCAAAAGGTACAGCTTGCAGGTTTTGTGATAATGTTATCATGTGGAAAATACCTTTTCCCAAACTTTGAGTTGGAGTAAGTACTGAACTATAACATGACTTGCATTTCACAAACAGTTAGCTGGACACAATGTTGGAAAAAAAGTGCCATTTTGCATCCAATTCAGACATAATAAAAAAAAATCACTTCACATTTAATTAACAAGAGTCCTCTCCCATCAAAATTTAAGTCAAATTATTAAACGGTGTACAAACTTTAACATTAAGGCTGCGTTGAATAGAAATGCACATAATGACCACTAGGAGGCATTCAGCAGCTGAACAGACATCATCTTCCCTTTGTTTGCTCTCCTTCAGCAATGAGCTGAGATGTAAAGTAAATGAGGTAACCACAAGGCACATCTGTACTGTGCTCAACTGCTACAACAACTCTGCTGAGGAATTTCTATGTTGAAATGTTTAATTATTTTGCGTAATTATTTATAATTATTCAATAAGTCATCTTTTGTTTTAATTACATTAAACGTCCATATTACATTTATGAACAACTAACTTTGAACAACCAAGTAGTATGAAGTAAAATAAGTAAATCTGAAGCAAATTTTCAGCAAGATTATAGAGGGTTCCAAGAACTAATCATAATAGGGACTTCAATTATCCTAATACAGATTGGGATAGTAATGCTGTAAAGTGGAGAAGGAAAAGAGTTTTTCAAGAATATTCAGAGGATTTTCTTAAGCAATACATTTTCAACCTAAAAAAAAGAGGGAGACATTGTCTAATCAGCTTCTGGTGAATAAAGTGCATCAAATAGATCAAGTGTCAGTACAAGGGCATTTAGAGATCAGCTGTGGAAAAGGCCAAGAAATAACCTTGGGTAAAAATATTAAGTTGTAAAAGGGTTGATTGCAGAGGGTTGAGGAATAAAAAAAAAATCTATTCCTGGTAAATGGAAATCAAAGATTGCTAGGCAAAACACATTGAAACAATGAGCTGCCTTTAAGAAACTGATGATGAAGATAAAATTGCAGGAATAACCAAGAAGGAAATAAGAAAATAAAGGAATAAAAATGAGGAAAAGAAAGGTGTAAAGAGATGTGGGACACATATACTCAAATCATTGAAGCCGAGAGGTTGAAAAATACTTAAAAAGGCAATAATCTTGAGTTTCATAAATAGAGGTGGACAGTACAAGTAGTTATGAAGAATCACTACATAACATTGAATTGGCCTGAACAGGCATTTCATGCCATATTTTGGGCACCATGCATTACGGAGGAATAAAAGAGAAATTAGAAGTAGGCCATTTAATCCGTCAAGCCAGCTCTGCCATTCAACAAGATCATGGCTCATCATCCAGCTCACTATCCTAATCCCCTGCCTCGCCATATCCTTTGGTTCCCTTTGCCTGACAAGTTATATTTACTTCCTCCTTGAAAACACAAATGTTTGGCCTCAACAGTTTTCTGTGGTAGTCAATTTCAGGCTCACCACTCTCTGGGTTAAGAAATCTCTCCTCATCCAAGTCCCAAAAGGTTTACACCTTATCCTTAAACTATGACTCCTGATTCTGGACTCCCCCACTATCTTCATACACCAGCCCTGCCGCTCCTAGAATCATTTTAGTAAACCTACATTGCATTCGCTTTATAGCAAGAACATCCTTATTCAGATTTTAAAAAATCAAAACTGCTCACATTATTTCAGCCTCACCAACGCTCTATATAATTGCAGCAAGACATGCTTGTTACTGTATTCGAATCCTCCTGCTATGAAGACCAACAGAGTGTTTGCTTTTTTACCGCTTGCTTCCTGTGTGCTGGCTTTCAGTAACTAGTGCACAAGGACACCCAGATCTTGAACATTCTCCACAGTCAAAGCCTTTCAAATAATATTCTGCCTTCTTACTTTTGCTACCCAAGTTAATAACCTTACATCTATGCACAATATATTGCATCGACCATGCATTCGACCACTCACTCAGTCTGTCCAAATTATACTGCAAATCTCTACAACTTCCTCATAGCTCAATCTTCCACCTAGATTGGCGTCATTTGTAAACTGTGACACTTTACATCTGGTTTTCATCGAAATCACTAACATATATTGTGATTAGCTGGGGTCCTGGTACAGATCCCTGTGGTAGTCACTGTCTACATTCAGAAAAGGACCTACTTATTCTCTTTCCTGTCTGTTAGCCAATTTTCTATACACTATTCCCAGTCCTATGCACTTTAAATTTTATACAAGGGAGTCACTCAATCCCCAGGTCTATTGATTTGTTTTTCTTACCAATTTCTACGTCTCTTTTTTTGCATTTAATACCAACTTCCCTCTTAAACCATGGTTTGGCGATTGATCTCTTTGCACTCTTCTGCCTGGCAGGAATAAACAATTTTTGTAGTTCATCCATTTGCTCTTAGAAATTTTGCCATTATATATCCACCTTCATTCTTTTCAGTAAAATTTCCAAATTTATCACAGTTAACTCAATTCTCATACTCTTGTAGTTTCCTTTATTAAAATATACAACCCTAGTCTCAGAATCAACTACCTCACTCTCTACCTTTAAAGAATAACACGATTGTCATTCACCCCCAAGGGGTCATTCACAACTACACCACGAATTACTCCTTGCTTGTTGGATAATATCCAGTCCAAGATGGCCTGCTCTTTGGGAATGTGAAATCTTTCAGGTGGGTGCAGGAAATATTTAGACTAATAATTTCAGAGATGAGGAACTTCAGTTGCATGAATAAGCTGCTGACGCTGAGGTTGCGTTACTTGGAAAAGGGGAGGTCAAGAAATGATTTAAGAGGTATTCAATTTTATGTGTAGTTCAGACAGTAGATAGAAACTGATCTCATACGTAGAAAGGAACAGAGGACATAGAGTTAAAGCAATTGTAAAAAGCCGAAAGTATCACAAGGAAAACAAAAAAGGTGGGGGGGTTAAAATGACCACCATAAATCTGGAATAGACTGCCCCAAAAAGATGGTGGGGCAGATTCAACTGTGGATTTCCAAAGACACTTGGAAAAGTACCAGGAGATAGATAGATTTTTTGGGCTACAGGGAAGGGACCATTTCCTATTGTAACATTCAGTAGAAAATAAGGTGCACAATTCCCAAAATATCAAATATGCCGTACAAAATTAATGACAGAGGGATTTATAGCACTGGTGAATTTTGAAAGCACATTTACAAATCATATTCTATAAAAACAGTAAACATTAATTACTCAATAGAATACCTAACAATGTTCTTGAATTACTGCTGGGCAGATCATTGCATTTCCTTCTAATGATGAAGGATATGAGGGGCAAAAGGTTTTCATGCATTATATAATTGCACTTTACAAATCACATACAGGCTGTAGGATATTTTTCACAAGGCATTCAGATGGTAACATCAATTTGAAAGTGAAGTGTGGCTCATCGGCTCAATCCAAATTTGGAAATATACTAGGATATTTAAAACATTTCTAGTCAAATTGTTCTTTTTTTAATTGGATAAAGAAACTCTGTGGTTAAAGTATATCTTTTTTGTAGTGGAAATACAAATGATCAATTCATGCTATTAATCTGTAGCGATCAGAGGGTTAGAAATATTGCTCAGTATACAGGAGTTTTCTACTCGTTAGTGTGATGTGGGAATTGCTGGCTTGGACAATTCCCACATCAAACTAACGAGTAGAAAACTCATGTATACAGAGCAATATTTGTTGCCCATTCCTAATTGTCCTGGGAGGCGGGGCAGTGAGTTCCTCTCTTGAATTGCAGTCCTTGGGAAACAAGGTACACCACAGTGCTATAAGGAAGGGAACTTCTATCTGAATTCTTTCTACTCAAACATTTGGCTTTATTTGGAATAATGAGTGCATTTTTAAAAATTACCTTGAAATTCCAGGCTTTTTGTTTAAAATCAAACTAATATTAACAGTGACTTCTGAAATCCTTGGTTGAGGTATTCAGCATTACTGTAATTTAAGTTCAATAAGACAGATATATTATTATACCTGTTACCCATGGAAAATAAACTTACCAGTTTGATGGCCACATATTCATTTGTGTATAAATTCTTCCCTAGAAGGAAGGAAAAGCAAAAGAAATAAGATGAAGTTAAAGAAGGGAAACACCTAATCAGTAATGCCTTATTGCTGTTAATTAAGAAAGATATGCAAATTCCCTTAATTTTTTTAATTGAAAAAGCTGTAAAACTAACTAATTTATGGACGCTATTCGGTAATATTAATCATGCTCAGAGGTTCTGGTTAGGTAGAATTGTATTCTTTAGCATACCTCGACCAAAATCAACTGAATTAGCAGAAGGTTGAATAATTGTAAGCACAAATTATGTTTGGCATAAGTCAAGTTACATAATCGCTTGCACCAGTTTAAAAACATTGCCCATTAGACTGGTTATGCTCAGAGACCGAATTTATCATTACTGAGAATTTCCAGTAACTGTGCCTGTTTCAGACTCGAGGAGATTCAAACTTTTAAATTTTGTTTTAAGAGGCCCAAGAATACAAATTAACGTGTTTTGAAAGCTTTTAATAATCTGAGTTTTACAGTAATACTCACAATGAAACTGTCAATACTCAAGGACTTTGTTCTATAAAACTAAAAGTTTTTTTATACTATCACAATATGCAGTTAAAGCTGAAATCTCCACATTTCTGGCATAGATTCTGCTTTCCTCCCCAGGATGAATGACTGAATACTCAGATAGAAATCCATTCAAAATCATCAAGTTGTCATCAACACTTATTTATTAACCTTAATTATGGTCACCTAAAAATGTAATGGTAAATTAAGTGCAGCCTATTTTTTTTAATGCCAAGTCATGTCAGAATTATTTATGAGTGATCCCTCAGTTCGAGAAAATCTTAAGGAACAATCCTCAAGCTCACAATTCCATTAAAAAGTAAATACTTTTTTAAAAACAATGAATTATTTCTTAATGTTTACACTGCTATACAACTTCAACCTCAACCCTATGTGTATGGCCAGACCTCCTATTTTAGTTTCTTTTAAATTATAAAGAAAAGTAGTAAATTTCACTTATGCTTCCATTGCATCAGAGAACCTTATTGGTTGATGCTTGTTTGCTGATTTTGTTCTTTAATATAATAGTTGCCAGGTTGTTCAATATTATTATTGCTAAAGACCTGAAGGGTTTTAGGTGGTAACAGAATACAACTCATGTCAGCAGTAATGAACCTATAAAAAGCTTTTTAGGTCTTTGTGGACAGCTTTAGAGTCAGAGTCAGAGTCATAAAGATATACAGCACGGAAACAGATCCTTCCATCCAACTTGTCCATGCTGACTAGATATCCCAACCCAATCTAGTCCCATCTGCCAGCACCCGGCTCATATCCCTCCAAACCCTTCCTATTCATTACCCACCCAAATGCCTCTTAAATGTTACAATCATACTAACCTCCACCACTTCCCCTAGCAGCTCATTCCAAACAGGTACCATTCTGGCTGTGGAAAAAGTTGCCCCCGAGGTCTCTTTTGTATCTTTCCCCCCTCACCCTAAACCAATGCCCTCTCGTTCTGGACTCCCCAACCCCAGACTTTGCCTATTTACCCTATCCATGCTCTTCGTGATTTTATAAACCTCTACGGTCACCCCATTGCTTCTGACATTGGTGTTAAGCACCATCACTTTGCCACCGACAGCAAACAACCTCTAAATTTACTAAGCACTGAACAACTTCCTGAAGAAGGGCTTATGCCCGAAACGTCGATTCTCCTGCTTCTTTGATGCTGCCTGACCTGCTGCGCTTTTCCAGCAATACATTTTTCAGCTCTGATCTCCAGCATCTGCAGTCCTCACTTTCTCCTACCAAACAACTATGCGCCAATGTAACTAACTTAATACTGTCTTTCAAAGCTATTTTCAGTTATTTAAAGGCAGGTTACTCTCAGGTGATTAACGAGAGATTATTAAAATGTTCATTTTGTGGCAAAACCCTGCTTCACCCATATTAATGAAACTGCATTAGATTAGAACATTTTAATTTCAAAATTTGTGGTAATTATGTTCTAAAACACCACCCAAGTGCACTGGTGCATAGCGAAATTTATTTTTTGGCAGAAATGCAAATGAATTTTCAGAGA
Source organism: Hemiscyllium ocellatum (assembly GCF_020745735.1). NCBI lineage: Eukaryota > Metazoa > Chordata > Chondrichthyes > Orectolobiformes > Hemiscylliidae > Hemiscyllium > Hemiscyllium ocellatum. The sequence continues at coordinate 20,342,494 of NC_083428.1, read as the reverse complement.
TTTGGTAAGAAAAATAAACTTTGAAACAAGCCAAACATGACAATATAATCTGTACCCAGATCACAATTTGAACGCGAAAAAAGACTTGTGTGCAAGAATAAATACTGGTAATAATTCCAATGTTGTACAATATTAGCCTGATCTTCTTCCAAAAACAAATCAGGAGGGCAGTACTGTTCAGTGTCCTGGTCAACATTTGCCAATGCCCTATTTCTGAAACTACAAAGTGATAGCATTTTAAAAGTACTTTTGTACTAGCTTGTAAAGTGCCTTCTTTCCTTTATTCATCAACCAATGTAATTCAGAAAATTATATCTAGCCTTTGAGAGATTACAGCTGCAGTGTGTCTATAGTCCTTACTTCTTATTTGAAAAAGAATCAGTTATTAAAAGTGGAAAGGATAATTCCAAGATTAATTCTCAAATTAAAAGGGGACAGGAGTATGAGGGATGACTAAACATATATGAAGAGTAGCAATTTTATTGAAGATTTATGTGAAGACTTTGTTGAATGTAGAATCAGATAAAAATTTAATAACCAGGCTCACAACTTTAAAGTTAAAGAATAACAGATATGTCACAAGACTCAAAAAAAGAGGGGATTATGAAAATTCTAGTCAGCGAATACAAATCACATTTGGAAATGAAATGAATCAGGTATTCTTGAAAAAAATAAGGTATTCTTAAGAGAAACCAGATAAGTAACCTGTCATGCCCGAAATGTGCCAGCATTTCTCAAAATGATGAGATACCTAAACAGTGGAGGAGCTGCTTTACAGCTATATTAAAGCAAGAACGAACATAGTCCACATCTTAGATAAAAGCATAATGAACAAAACATCCTCCACATGGTAAATTTTACTAGATGCAGGGTCTTCTACATTCAGGATGCAAAGTGAAGTCACTGAGTTGGAATTACAGTTGCCTTCCCTAAAGTGCCACACCCTCACTACTTACCACATGGAAAACTATGACATGCCTTATCGTGATTTAGTCCAACTAAACGCCACGTGGCCCAGCCTGTTTGCAAGTGTGATTCCCTTTACCTGCAAGATTGGATCAGAGGTGCGAATGTTTTCTGCTTAAGCTGCCTTGTATTTCTTTAACATAGCTTCTTCAAAGTTGTCATAGCAGCCATTCTTATCCTCCTTGCTGCTGAACAGGATAACCACTTATTGAATGCACAAGATAGTTTTTTTAAATCCTTCAGAACCACTGGGCAACTCAAATGGTGGAATCTCTCAGCTCCTTAGTGATATCAACTTTTTATGTCACACTATGGCTTTTCACTGGCAGCATCAGCTTGACTTGTTTTGATTGAAAACATTTCACTTCCTCACAGGTTCAGCCATACTGCAGGGTTTGAATATCCTTTTGTTGGGAGATCTTGAAGTCAGACGATAGCCTACTCAGAACTCTTGATATTATGCTCTACCATGGCTTAATTTCTCTCTGCTATCTGGCTGGTGTCTGTGGCTGGCAATTTCAACAACTGGAGAAACCATAAGTTAAGTTTTTTAAAATTCTGAATTCTTTCACCTCCTATAACTCAAAAGGCCACAAGCAAAAAGTTAAAAAAGAATATGCCACAAATTTTTAAAAATTGAATTTTTATTCATTTCCAAAGTTACTCCACTTCTAACCAGTGATTAATCTTAGAAATAATTTAATTATATCTTTATTTATATGTAAATTTGACTTTACAGTCAGTTTTAGACTTCTACCTCTGAGAAAACGACAGCAACGGATAGATGAACAACCTTATCACAACACTATGATGGAGGAGGCCATTCAGGTTTGGGGACAGGGATAGTAAGAAGGAATGTGGCAACAGAAGACATTCCTGTCAAACAAATTACTGCAGAGAGTTGTGTCAATTAACAAGAATTCTGTTCTGTCTGCCTGGCACCATGGGTTCTGGAGATCTCACAGCTAAACATCTGAAGCAGAAGAGGAAGGAATTAGAAGCTAAATAAGAATGAACCAAAAAAAAGTTATAATATCTGGATTATAATTTCAGCAGATTCAGAAATCAACACATGGCTAAAAAGGAGTGGCAAAGGATGCCAGAAAGAGGTTTGAAACAGAAAGGGATTGTACTATTGAGATGGACTCTGCTTGTACAATTCTGATGAAAGGCTTATGCCCAAAACGTTGATTCTCCTGCTCCTCAAAGGCTGCTTGACATGCTGTGGCATGGAAAAGCACACTTTTCGACTTGTGCAATTCCGGCCAGAGCAGAAGGGATAAGCGGGGTGTACTTCCAAAGATTTAAGTTAAGTTGGGCGATTTGTGGAATGTGCCAACGACAAAAGCAGTGGGATAACAGGTCAAACACATGCAAAAGAAATTTGAAATCATCCTTCAGATGTTGCAGGCAATAGGAAATCTAAATTAAACCTCAGAGCAAGGGAGTAAGAGGAGCATAGCAGTTTACAAAAACTTGACTGTGCAAATTCAAGTTGAAGAATATAGCATAGTAGTCATTACTGAGACACATTTAAATGCTCAAAAATGCAACAAAACACACTTGCTTTAAAAGATCTATAGGAAAGACAGAAAATGGTAGTAGGGTTGGAGTAGCCATTGTGACTAAAAACAAACATCAAAAGAATAAGGTAAGCAGGTAGTGAAGATTTTATGGGTAGAATTAAAACATGAATTTAAGACATTTTCTTGATAGCAGCTGTGAAGTTGCGATTGTGTAAATGCAAAGATCAAACTATCAGGTGGTAAAAATGGATTGGTTTTAACGGGAACTCGAACTTCATATTGACTGGATTAAGTGGACTAGCTAATAGCAATCATAACACAATAACCTAACACAGCCAAGATGCTAGCATCAAAAGAATAAGGTAAGCAGGTAGTGAAGATTGCTTTCTGACACGAGGTGGAGACAGTTCCTAGGAACCAGACAAACCTATTAAATGAAAAAAAATAGGATAATGAGATGGATTTAAAAAAAAAGAATTAACTGCGACAGAGGAAAAGGAGAAAAGAGCTCCAAGAGTCAAAGATGTCAGATAACTAGAGAGATAAAAGATTAAACTAAAAGGGCTAAAAGATAAAACTGAAGTATGCAAAAATAGCAAGATCCTAGAGAAGGAAATGATACAAATCACAGAATAAAGGTGGCAAACAGGGTCCCAAATAGGTGTTTCTCCAAAGTTTTCTTTACTCAAACTTAAGACCTTTTAAAAGCACACTATTTCAGAAAGGTGTTTCAGGAAAACAAAGAGAATGAAGGCCAGTTAGCCTGACATTTGTAGTCAAGCAATTGCAAGAACCTATAATTAAGATAGCACGTTTGAAAATTAAATTCAGGTCAGGCAGACAACATAGATTTGGAAAGAGTAGAACTGGCTACAGAAACCTATTTAGATATTGAAAAGGCGACTAAGAATGAAGGGGGAATATCTATGGATGTCATTGGCAAGGTAAGTAGTTGACCTGGTTACACAACTTTTTCACGCAGAGGGTGGTACGTGTATGGAATGAGCTGCCAGAGGAAGTGGTGGAGGCTGGTACAATTGCAACATTTAAGAGGCATTTGGATGGGTATATGAATAGGAAGGGTTTGGAGGGATATGGGCCAGGTGCTGGCAGGTGGGACTAGATTGGGTTGGGATATCTGGCTAGCATGGACGGTTGAACCGAAGGGTCTGTTTCCATGCTGTACATCTCGATGACTCTATGACATACAATGATCATTGTTGGGGCTTCACAATATGACAAGGATCGAAAACCACATATTCAAAGATGCTGATGACTCAAATGATAGATGGCATTATAGATACAGATTATAGATACAGAAGGAAGCAAAAATTACAAAATATTGACAGATTATTTGAACAGAAAAATGTAACTAACTGACTTCACTGGAAATAAGTGTACACCTGAATAAAAATGGGCAAAGCAAAGCAATCAGCAGACTTGGGAGCAATTTTGTTTTTTTTTAAAAAGGCGTGAACTTAAACATGACTTAGATATTTAACTAAAGTACTTAAATAATTGTTTAGCAGTAGAGAACTGGGGTACTGCTGAAAAATACATTTTGTTAAGCAGCGACCTTGCATTTGTCAGCACAATTTGCAAGAATAGCAATTCAAGGAGAAAAGCAAACAATTGTACTGTATGAGAGGAGTATGTTGATTGATTGGTGGGTGGAACTCTGGTAAAGACATTGCCTTGGAAAATGCACAAATTAATGCTGATTGACAGTTAACTGTCAGGCTGTTTAAATTTTAAACAAGGGAGGTTGAAAGGGCAATGTCGTGATCAAATTACTGGGAAACGAACCAGGAAATGGCTTTTGCCTATGTTGAAGAGTTGAAACAGATTGGGTATATGTAGATGCTATTTCTGCCCTTTAAAAGTGGTACTGCACCTCCTTTTCCTTTTTGCCCATTCTTCCTAAATGCTGAAGAATATCCTTGACCATCAGTTTACAAACCTGGTCATCCTATTGCCATGTCTTCATTATAGGAATTTTTAAAAAACATTTTCTCATGTGTGATTCAAACCATCAAACTTTCCCGAATACCACGTGTATTCAGATTGACTGCCTTGAACTACTTTTTAAATATGCTTTACTGAGCCTATTTGATACAAACCTATACTTCAACCATCTTCTATTTTTTGATTTTTATTTACTTTACTTTACCAGTTTCACCTTCAGGTTTTCATCACCGTGCAAATTTATTTTAAAGCCTCTGGAACATCACCAGTGAGGTTGTTAGCCCCAGTGCAGCTAAGCAGCAACTTGTGCACATCTCAACTGCTCAGTACAGGAGGCCCTATTTGCTTGGACTAATGTGGCAGTCATCCATTCTCATTTTGTCTCCAAATACCTAACCTGTACTTCTGTGGGAAAGGGAATTTCTAGATTTTTACCCTCACTGTGGCTACAAAGGATGGAACATTTTCCACTTGTTTGGATTGGTGCAGCTCCAGGAACACTCAAGAAGCTTAACACCATCTTGTAAGAAGCATCTTGAATTTCTCTTCCTTCACTAATAACTCCCTGACGTAGTAGAGTGTACCATCTACTAGATGCCCTACAGTAACTAACATACAAAGTCTCCTTCAACAGTACCTTCCACATGCACAACTTCCATTGCCTAGGAGGACATCAGCAGATGCTTGCGAGCATCACCACTTGCAAATTCTCAAGTCATGTATACCCTGAAATCATGCAAATAGAGTAACAATCTAGGAACTCCCTCCTCCACAGAACTACAGCCTTTCCTACTCCTCAAAGATTGCCATATCACAAGAAGGTAGCTCAACTCCTTGTCCAGGCAATAAGTGATGAACAAATGCCGATCTCTCATTGCTCACTGGAGTTTAAGAGGAGAGTTCCAACTTGTTGAGCTTTTACTGATAATACAACCCTTCACATAAGGATCATCATTGCAAATCTTCTCTGAATTGCCTCCAATAAAATGATATCTTTCTTTCAATAAGGGGACCAAAACTCTCTCAGTCCTTCAGATGTGTTCTCACCAGCATCATGTATAGTTGCAGGAAGACATCCCTATTCTCATACTCAACTCCCTTAATAGTCATGCCGCTACACCCAGTTTGCTAGCCTAATTCACTAACTCAACCAAATTCAAACAACATTTCCAATACTCACTAAATTGGAATCCTTATTTGGTCTATTGAGGTTTTGTTTAAACATTCAGCATTTTTTGGGCTGGGCTCAGGTACCTGTTGGTAGAGGTGGTGGTACTCCAACAGTGGCAGAGTGCGGGGTCTCAGGGAACCTGAATCTGCAGACTGAGGGGTGGACTTTGTAGCTTTGTTTCTCTGGAGAGAACCAGGTAAGGGAGTGATTTATACATTTCCTTTTCTTTTGACTGTTTCATTTATTTCTGCTTGTATTTTTAGTCTTGCCTTTGGTATACTAAGATGGCACCAGAGAATGGCAACGTCATATATTTTTCACTGTACTCAAATACACATTACAATAAAATCTAAATCTAAAATCTACACAAAACTGAGGCAAGTGACAATATGTACATTGGACTAAGTAGAACACCAGAACACAAAAGGATAGAGATTATTCAGAATATACAAGTTTATCTTTGGTAACCAGGCTAAGTACCAATTATTTCAATGACTTTAAATTTCATTAATGGGATAAGCATCACTGGCTAGGCCAATATTTATTGCCAACCCCAAGCCCCTGATCGGAGGGGCTTGCTAGGCCATTTCAAAGGGAAATTAAAAGAGTCAATCACATGGCTGTTAGTCTGAAGTCACACTTGGGCCTGACCAGGGAAGTACTATTAGAATGTCATTCCCTGAAGGTCAATAGTGATTAGTTTTTACAAAAATGGTTACCATTAGACCTTTCATTTCAAATTTTTTTAAAAATCTGAATTCAAATTCTACCATCTGCTATGGTGGCTTTTGAACTCGGGCCCACAAAGCTTTACCTAGGTCTCTGGATTACTTCGTGACAAAACTATTGCTGTACCTTCTATTTATTAGACATTCTGTTTGTAACAGTCAAACGTACAAATCCAACTCAATTGTTCATGGAAATAAAAGGAATCAGCAATTCTGATGTTTCTTACCTAGACGAAGCTCTCCAAAATTCCCACATCCAATCTTTTTCCCCACGCGGAAGTTGGGACCAACCATTAAGACTCCAGAACTGGTCCCTGTACTCCGGCCACAATTGGTTCCGCGCCCGCCAGATTTTGACATTCTTCTCGTTTCTTCCGTGTCACCCCTCCCCCCTCTCTTATCAAAATCCATAAGTTTGTGGTAGCCTGGCTTCTCCACGGTTACTTTGCCATGCAAACCAATGCCAAAACTTGGAATTTTAGAATATCATCACGATTAAAACGATGGGCTACTACAAGTTTAGCACCACCAAAGGTCTCGACAAATCTTCCGTTTTTGTCTTCTTTTGTACATCTTTTGAGAGACAACACATCCTTAGGTCAAAGTGACAATACAGATGGAACAGCTGAATTCTTTCACGTTCCTTCTTTCGTGTAGCCCTACAAAACAAAATAAATCAATGAGCATATTTTGATGATAAAACAGTCTCAATGTTAGTGAATGACATGCCTAATAATTCTTTTGTATTCTGCAGGAAAACTGTAGGAGTTTGCAATAATTGAAGGATGATGTCAACTTGATCAATGTTGACACATAAGCAAAATACTACGAGGATGTAGTAAATCTGAAATAGAAACAGGAAACACTTGAAATATTCAGTGGGTCAGGATACATCTAATGAGGGGAAAAACAGAGTTAAAGTTTCCAAGTCATCACCCAAAGACATAAGGCTGAATTTGTAATATGCGCATACTCCAACTTTAAGTGCATTTAAGTCGTCAATAGACAAGCATATGGATTTACATGGAATAATGTAGGTGAGATGGGCTTCAGATTGCTACGACAGGTTGGCACAACATCAAAGACCGAAGGGCCAGTACTGCGCTGTAATGTTCGATGTTCGATATTTGAAATTAGAATTGTATTTTTTAATTTTGTGAACGTTTGCAGTTTAAACCATAAGGCACTAAGATTGTATTGCCACAATTCAACCTAGCTTTGCTATCAAAAAGGAGGAGAAAAAGTTTGCTCTAAGTTAATCACAAATTCCTCCTTTTGGTAACTAGCTAACAAACGATATAGGGAACCAACAAGCCCAACTTTGTTTTATCTATTTTTGTTATGGAACAAATATTGCAGATGTTGCTGGATGTCTTCTTACATGGCATGATTAGACTACAGATGGGATCATACCTTTACTTATTTACACTCCACAGCACTGAATTAATATTGCAATGCTCTTAGGATATAATCTAATTTTCATATTCCAAAGCTGCTCAATTCAAGTGAGTGAAAATAATTTTGACACTAAATTTGCTGTGTTATTGCATTGACTAACTTAAACTATCAGATATTCATTTTTTCAGCACAGAACTAAATTCCTGAATTTGCTTCCAATACTAGTACCTACTGCTGCAATTAATGTTAAAACAATTCTACCTTATATTGATGCTGTCAAAGCCAGTGCTTTCTGGATATATGCCATAGCTAAAGATGATATGAGAAACTCCACATACTCAAAACGGAGCACTTTAATTCCTCCATTTAGAAGTCTCCGTAGTTGTTGTAAAAAGATGATAAAACCTTTGAATGTAGCAAATCTAAGCTGGAGCTTAGCATCCAGGACTTCATGAAGTTCTGTATAAAGGGTGGCATTCAATAATCAAAATTTTCATTGTCCCATGGCAGATTGGTTTAGATGCAGTGGATGGCAGGAGATAAAATATCCATAAAACTTGCTAAAAATATTTTGGTCAGATGCTTGGAAACATTTTGGAGCAATATATTGCATCTGATCACAAAATTCCAAAGATGACCAACTTAGTCCCTAACATTGAAGCAAATTTAGCCCTTGAGGATTTTGTCATCTTCACACTAGTTAGTTACAAATCATTGTTGAATATTTCTCAACAGCAGAAGCCTAGAGTACTACTATTAATTCATTGAATCATGTAGTCAGAGATATGTGAACTGCAACAGGAATTTCTTTATTCCTCCAAGTTAAAGCAGCTTTGCAGTGTGGACCATAGCAGCAAACAGTTCCACTTAGCTTTTACAATGCTTTTGGAGAAGGCTTCACATCGACAATAACTCAGCAAAAACAGATACAAGAATACCAATTAATGAAAGGTATCATCATCTGAATCTAATTTACAAAACAGAAGTACTATTTTCTCGCTTGTGCATCAGAATTAAATATGTAAACCATGCTCAACTACTGTCATGATCTCTAGTCATCATTGACAAGCAAAGTGGCAGTGGGAGCTAAAACAAAATTTAAAACTTTGAGCACTTCCTGAGTTTGCTTCCAGTACTAGATAACAATGCTTCATAAAATGTACTTTAGTACCATGGTTTGCCAAACTGTTCACAATATATTAATCTTCACTGGGACAGAATAAATTGCAAAGAAGAGAGAAAGAAAACAGAAGATAAAGATTTAAAGTGCTAAAGAGAAGGAGGGTTACAGATGTGCTGAAATCAAATTAATCAGCATTGCAGTAGGTTAAAAACTTTAAAATACACTTACTCAAAGATCTTATTCAGATATAGAATCAATTTATTCTAATTTTCTTGAGAAAGCTTTCAATTACATATTTGTTTAAATTGAGTGCATTGATAAAATTTTGTTCAACGACTCAGGTGTTCATTTCTATGCTGACCTTCCCACCCAATGCTGATGAGCAAAATAAACTTCACTTTAAAATTCTATTGGAAGAGTGGGATTGTGCTGCCTTCCTACCTCAAAAACCAAACAAGCTACTCAAATACCTACAGCTTCATTCTAAGAAAAAGCAAAATATAACAAATCCCAGAAACAAATCAACAGGGTAGATATCATTTGTGCAGAGGAAAGTTTTGGCTTAACATATTAGGTACCACCTAATATGCTGAGTGACTAGAGGCTTTTCTATTCCAAAATAACTACACAGTCAATGTTGTATTGTGTATATACATACATACATACATACATACCAGTACTGCTAGAGAGAGAACAGTTGTACTGTTAAACATTGCATTTGTTATAATTTAAAAATATTCAAGCTTAAACCATTTCATTCTGGTTAAATGTTGGCCAAACAATACAATCTAATTGGCTATTTTGCTGAGAACTATTTGGGTTTCTAAATAATAAAAACAAAAGTAAACCTGGAAGTACCCCTGACCCAAATGTATCATTTTAGTGCATTATTGAAATGACATACATGTCTTGATCTTTTTACCCTTGGAACTCAAAAGCAGTGAAGTGCATCTCTTAAGAGTGAATTTGAGTAATTAAATAGTAGAAACAGCAGCAACATTACTACTGATGGAGAGTTTAACAAAATCTCAGCATTATCAAAATTCGAATAGTGAAGTTCCCTAGATGCCCTGGCCAAAATTAGCTCTGCAATTAGCTTTCAGTTTATTTATAATTCACAAAACCTTTTCTTAAAAAGAAAAAAATGCTGGACAAACTCAACAGGTCAGGCAGCGTATGTGGAGAGAGAAAAATAGTGCCAAGTTGTGCATCTGACATGACTCTACGTAGTCAGACCTGCTGAGTTTCTCCAGTATTACCCTTTTATTTCTGATATTCTGCATTGGCACTACTTTGCTTTTGTTTGTGAATTATGCTGGATAAGGTCAGGGCCACCTCTGGTCAGACCAAAAGAATCTGTTCCAAACAATTCCTTTCAGAATTGCAAATAGGAACCAATGGACATTTAGTTTCAAAGAGTGCTTAGTACAAACAATAATTAGAACAACATTGTCTGACACATGAATACTGGTGAGTGATGAGTCAAAGTATGGAAGAAAGTTTACAAAAACAAACTTAACTGGAAGAGAATCTTTACTCCAGATTTTCAGTATTATCCCTCAGTCTCAGTTAAGGTAGAACAAATTTCCTCTTGATTTTTATTCAGCATATTCTTCTAATCGACCTTTCAGAGATTTTTTGTTGTTACACACCACAGAAACAGGTGGGACATGAACCCAGGCCTCCCGATCCAGGGGTAGGGACACATGAGCTGTTAAATTACCTTTATCAATATCCACTACCTTCAGTATCTATGGGACTGAGATGAATTAGATTGCTACAGTACTTTGTTACAAACCATCTAATTAAGGTGGTGTTTAACATTCATCCATTCTAAAGTGTATTTACTAAGAATGTTTCCTACATTTCCATTAAGTATATGACCAGTTTTCCACTTCAGACTTGCTAAACCTTGAAAGCACACAAGAGGAAAAAGAATTTTAAATGCAAAGCAGATAAAAATACCCTAACAACAAACTTTGAAAATTTACAGCAGCAATTTTGAGCTTCCAACCATCTCACTCCCTTTGAACTTTACACATATTTATCACTAATAAAGTCATCGCATCTTTAGAGACAATAAATGATGTAATAGGCAATTGGATAGGTACATGGATGGGTGCTTAATCTAGGATAGATGTTCGGCACAACATCGTGGGCCGAAGGGCCTGTTCTGTGCTGTATTGTTCTATGTTCTATGTTATTAAGTGTGAAGAATCTGTTCTTCAATTGGAGGATGGCATCAATTCCTTTTGAATATACCAGCACTAATCTATATGCAAAGGCTATGTGGGATAGGTATGTGGTTGAGGAAAAACTCTATTCTGAAACTGGAATACAATTCAACCCTTGAGGGCATTGGTCAAGCAGATGGGAAAGCTACAGAAAAATATCAAATTGGAAAAAGCTCTTTTGTAAAGCAGCTTAAAAGCTCGTTACCCTACCATAATTCTGAATACCATATCACTAAAAGAACCACAACATTGAAAGGTTAATATACATGCCAGTAATGCAGTAGCAGCCTTGGGAATATCAGCATTGGAGCAAAATACTATTATAGCATCAATTGTGGTTCATACTTTTCTTACATGGGAAGCTCTTCTCAATAGGAAGTCACTTCTCAATCAATATGAACAATGCACAGTGAACAGAAATTAACAAATTATTCGAAAAGTGAAGCCAATACTTTTTGTAATACAATGCCTTTTGAGTTTGCCTGGAGAGTTTTTTTCACATTGTCAACGCTCATGGTGGCATCATCTCTCCTTTCCTTTCATTTTTTGAAATGGACACTGATGTATATTCTTCCCCAGACAACCAAATAGGAATATTGTAACTTGACTTTTTGGACAGAAAGAAAAAATTCTGGAAAAATTGATCCGGTTCTTCTAAATGCATCCATTACACACCAGCATCACTTGCACCAGCAGATTGAGCTAATCAAATACCATGGCGAAACAAAACCCAGCAATCTGAAGATCATAATCAGTTAAATGAGCTTTACAATGAAAGACAGACAGGAATGAAGAGAAAACGGAGTTAGGTTTCACACAGTCAACAGTCCAAGGAAACCCATGTCTCGACTAGTCAAAATGTTCTGTTGGTGTTCAGTTTGCTTTCAAATAAAAGGCATTTTCGGAAATTTCACTCATGATTAAAAATGACCGACATTAGAAAAATGTCAAATCACACATTTTCCTGATGTGAAGGCATGTTTTAATCAAAACTGGTCAGACCACATTTCAAACGCAGTATTCTAAAAGTTCTTTTAAGTCTGAACTCCTTGCTTATAGGAAAGAAGTTGTGAAACTTGAAAACATTCAGAAACCATTTACAACGATATTGCCAGGGTTGGAGGGATTGAGCTATAGGGAGAGGCTGAATAGTTTGAGATATTTTTCCTCCCCTGGTGTGTCAGAGGCTTTTTGGTAATCTTACAGACATTTATAAAATCAAGAGGGGCATGGATACGGTGAATAGCCAAGGCTTTTTACCTCAGAATAGGAGAGAGTACAAAACTAAAAAGGCATAATTTTAAAAGGTGAGAGAGGAGAGATCTAAAAGGGACCAAAGAAGTAACTTTTTCACATGGAGGGGGCATGTGTGGGACAAGCTGCCAGAAGAAATGATGGGGGTGTGAATAAGGAGGGTTTAGAGGGATAAGAGCCAAATGCTGGCAAATGGGACTAGGTCAGTTTAAGATATCAGGTTGGCATTGGTGATTTGGATCAAAGGGTCTATTTCCGTGCTGTACAACTCTTTGACTGACTAAAACAGCAAGTAAAATGCCAAGATTTAGGTGACTTTTGTAATTTCTACACATACTTGCACTGAATGGTGGAGTGGGCTTGAAGGGTTAAACAGCCTATTCCTGCTCTTATTTCCCATGTTCTTCTAGCAGCAACTGTCACCCAGTTGCCAGCGTCCACAATCTTTCTCCTTTATGTCTGCATAATAGAGGTGGAGAGAGAGAGATTTGGAACCCAGGGGTGAGTTCACTGTAATGATGATGACTGGGTATACACAACCATTATCCATCTCATGAACCCAACTGAGCTAATGTAGCCAATGTCAGCTTAGCAAGTAGCACACTTCCGAATTTCATTGATTGTAACCTTATCCAGCAAAGAAATGTGAAGGATATATCTGAGACATAGTGCTCCTATGGTGCAGTGATATTGCCCCTTCCTCTAGTTCCAGCCACTGTCCAGCATATCAAAACTGCTCAATTAAAAAATATTTTTGGAGACATCGAAGGACAAAATAGCATTCAACCTTTTATCCTACCTGGCCAATGTTGTCCACATCTCACCATTGTAAAGCATTGAGGACACAGGTTAGGTATAACAAACTGCCATTTATCTGAAATAACAATGTGAAGCTGGAGGCTCATGATAATTTCACATATTTGTCACAACACTGAAAAAAAAATGCATGGCAAACACTGCAGTTATGTCAAAGCTGAGTAATGTCATGGAACAAATTTAACCGAAAACCAAACTGCAAGTCTTTAGGAAATAGTGGAGCATCGCGGGAAAGGAAAAACTTCAAGAGCAGACACCAATCAACAGCTCTTTTTTTTTGTTATCAGTGAACATTAGCAAACAGAGCTAACTACATATTTGGGCTTTCAAAATCACAAATGTTACTGCACAGGCAGCCACCATTTGACCTACTGTATCTGCACCAGGTTTGCTAATAAGTATCATTACCAACTGCCAATTTCCTGCCTCTTCCCCATACACTTGCACATTAGATGCTTTACTCCAAGTAAAAATATCATCTTCTAGCTCTTGCAATCATATGATCCTATTAATAAAACCCAGGATACTATTATTAACTTCTTCCTTCTCCTACTCTACTACCTTCAATGCACATACACGATTAGGTCCCTCTCCTCCTGCACCTAATTTAGTATTGAATGTGCAGCTTACAGTGTTTGTCGATGTTCTTTCTACCAAAATGCATCACCTTGCAATTATCTGCCACCTATCCCTCACTCCTACACTTGTCTAATGTCCTTCCTTTTGAAGTTTTACACTATCCTTCTCAGTTTAAGATGCATCATCTGCAAACTTTGAAATTGGGTCCTGAAAAGCAGCATTTAAATCATTAATACATGTCAAGAAAAGTCAACATGCTAATACTGATTCCTGGGGAATTCCACTATAAAATCTTTTAAACAACCCCAACAAGTATTGATTGACCACTGCTTCCTATTGCCTATCACTCTTTGAATCCACATTGCTACAGCTTTTTTATTGAGTTAACTTTAACAAGTCAATTTTGTGGCACTGTACTAAACACCTTCTCAAAACTCATGTGCACCAATAAAAACAGTATTACCCTCATTGACCCTTTGTTACCTTTTCACCAAAAACTCTAGTTAGTTAAATATATTCTGCCTTTCACAAATCCATGCTGGCTTTTCAATTCACTTTTTCCACTTCAATGTGACTACTAAATCTCTCCCAAATAATTATTCTAAAATTTTCCAAACTAATTAAGTTAATTTGACAGATCTATAATTGCTGGCTTAACCTTGCAACCTTTTTTCAACAAGGATGTGACGTAGCAATTCCCCAATATTTTGGTACCTCCCAAGTCTAGGCAAGATCCTGGCTAACGCTCCTCTAGTTTCTTACCTCACTTCCTTCAATATCTTTCATATGCAATAGAAAATGATTGATCATTTGTGCAACACCAATTGTTCAATGCTTTTCCCTTCATTTCCCCACTTTAAACAACCTAGCTAAAACTCTCTTGTAATTCTACATGAATTACCATGCAGAAACATTTCATTTATATAGTCAAACATTGTGATTAATCTGACCGGATATTTATATCCGCTCACCACCTCTCCACCACACAGAAGGAAGACATCAAAATGTGAAGTGTAAACCAGAGATCCTTTGTTGAATGCATAAGAGGTACTGGAGTACAGACAGCACCTATGGGATGACATTTCGCCAAAGTCCTAACTCAGATAGACGTAAAGGATCCCATGTTACTACTTCAAGGAAGACCTATTTGTTCGGATGTCTAACATAGAATGATATACTTCACATTGTGTGGTACTGGCCTTTTTGTCCAATGGGATCACTAAAAAAAGTCTTTTGGCCACTTTCCCTTGATGCATATCTCTTTACCTCCAACCTTGATACTCGGCAGCAACTTCTGGAGCCAAGAGGCACTGGGTCTTCATGCCAATCAGTGTATGGACTCTCTAAGCAGCTGCATGCTTTAGACGGAATATTGCTCCTCATTTCCTGAGGCTTACCACCACTTATAGGGAACAGGTCTGAAAATGTGATGGAATACTTGCCATTTATCTGTATGAATCCAGCTGAACCATTCAAGAAGCTGAACACCAAAGCCAAAGCAGTTTCTCCACCACCTAAAAGCAGCATTGCAGCAACCGGTTAAAGCTCTTGTGACAGCACCTCCCAAACTCATGAAAGTTAGAAAATCAAGGACAGATGTGCCTGTAACCAGAAAGGTGGATTGAAGTGTGTATACTTCAATGCCAGAAGTATAAGGAATAAGGTAGGTGAACTTGCAGCGTGGGTTGGTACCTGGGACTTCGATGTTGTGGCCATTACAGAGACGTGGGTAGAACAGGGACAAGAATGGCTGTTGCACGTTCCAGGGTTCAAATGTTTTAGTAGGATCAGACATGGGGGTAAAAAAGGGGGAGGCGTGGCATTACTTGTCAAAGACAGTATCACAGCAGTGGAATGGACGATGGAAGAGGACTTGCCATCTGAGGTAGTTTGGGCTGAGGTTAGAAATAGGAAAGGTGAGGTCACCCTGTTAGGTGTTTTCTACAGGCCTCCTAATAGTCCTAGAGAAGTAGAGGATAATATTGCGAGGATGATTCAGGAAAAGAGTGAAGGTAGCAGGGTGGTTGTTATGGGGGACTTTAACTTCCCAGATATTGACTGGGAGAGCTATAGCTCGAGTTCATTAGATGGGTCGGTGTTTGTCCAATGTGTGCAGGAGGGTTTCCTGACACAATATGTCGACAGGCCAACAAGAGGGGAGGCTATATTGGATTTGGTTCTAGGTAATGAACCAGGCCAGGTGTTAAACTTGGAGGTAGGTGAGCACTTCGGGGACAGTGACCACAACTCGGTGACTTTTACTTTAGTGATGGAGAGGGATAATCGTGTGCCGCAGGGCAAGAGCTATAGCTGGGGGCAGGGAAATTATGATGCAGTGAGGCATGACTTAGGATGTGTGGATTGGAAAAACAGGCTTCAAGGGAAGAACACTAATGAGATGTGGGGAGTGTTCAAGGAGCAGCTACTGCGTGTCCTCGATAGGTATGTACCAGTCAGGCATGGTGTAAAGGGCCTTGTGAGGCAGCCGTGGTTTAGTAAGGAATTGGAGTCCCTTGTGAAAGGGAAGAAGGCGGCATATGTAAAGATGAGGCGTGAAGGTTCAGTAGGGGCGATTGAGTGTTATAAGGTAGCCAGGAAGGAGCTAAAGAGGGAGCTAAGAGAAGCGAGAAGGGGACATGAAAAGTCTTTAGCTGGTAGGATTAGGGAAAACCCAAAGGCTTTCTATAGATATGTCAAGAATAAAAGGATGACTAGGGTAGGTATCGGTCCAGTCAAGGATAGTAGTGGGAAGTTGTGTGTGGAGGCGGAGGAGATTGGAGAGACATTAAATCAGTACTTTTCCTCAGTATTCACTCAGGAACAGGACACTGTTGCTGATGTGAATATGGAATCACAAATAATTAGAATGGATGCCCTGGAAATATGCAGGGAAGAGGTTTTGGGAATATTGGAAAGGATGAATATAGATAAGTCTCCTGGGCCTGATGGCATTTACCCCAGGATCCTATGGGAAGCTAGGGAGGAGATAGCAGAGCCATTGGCCTGGATTTTTATGTCGTCGTTGTCAACAGGAATAGTACCAGAGGACTGGAGGATAGCGAATGTGGTCCCATTGTTCAAGAAAGGGAGTAGGGATAGCCCTAGCAACTATAGGCCAGTGAGTCTGACTTCAGTGGTGGGCAAAGTCTTAGAGAGAATGGTAAGGGATAAGATTTATGAACATCTGGGTAGGAATAACGTGATCAGGGATAGCCAGCATGGTTTTGTGAAGGGCAGGTCGTGCCTCACAAACCTTATTGAGTTCTTTGAGAAGGTGACCAAGGAAGTGGATGAGGGTAAAGCAGTAGATGTTGTGTATATGGATTTTAGTAAGGCGTTCGATAAGGTTCCCCATGGTAGGCTAATGCTAAAACTTCGGAGGTATGGCATTGAGGATACATTAGAGGTTTGGATTAGGAATTGGCTGGCTGGAAGGAGACAGAGGGTAGTAGTTGATGGATTATGTTCATCTTGGAGCGCAGTTACTAGCGGTGTACCACAAGGATCTGTTTTGGGACCATTGCTTTTTGTTATCTTTATAAATGATCTAGAGGAAGGACTTGAAAGCTGGGTAAGCAAGTTTGCGGATGACACAAAAGTCGGTGGAGTTGTGGATAGTGAGGAAGGAAGTGGTAGGTTACAGCGGGATATAGATAAGTTGCAGAGCTGGGCGGAAATGTGGCAAATGGAATTCAATGTAGCTAAGTGCGAAGTCGTTCACTTTGGTAGGAATAACAAGATGATGGATTACTGGGCTAATGGTAGGCTACTTGGTAGTGTGGATGAGCAGAGGGATCTTGGTGTCCATGTACACAGATCTCTGAAAGTTGCCACCCAGGTAAATAGTGCTGTGAGGAAGGCATATGGTGTACTGGGCTTTATTGGCAGAGGAATTGAGTTCCGGAGTCCTGAGGTCATGTTGCAGTTGTATAAGACTCTGGTGCGGCCTCATCTGGAGTATTGTGTGCAGTTTTGGTCGCCATACTATAGGAAGGATGTGGAAGCTTTAGAACGAGTGCAGAGGAGGTTTACCAGGATGTTGCCTGGAATGGTAGGAAGATCGTATGAGGAAAGGCTGAGGCACTTGGGGCTGTTCTCATTGGAGAAGAGAAGGTTTAGGGGAGATCTGATAGAAGTGTATAAGATGATTAGGGGTTTAGATAGGGTAGATACTAAGAACCTTTTACCGCTAATGGAGTCAGGTGTTACTAGGGGACATAGCTTTAAATTAAGGGGTGGTAGGTATAGGACAGAGGTTAGGGGTAGATTCTTCACACAGCGGGTTGTGAGTTCATGGAATGCCCTGCCCGTATCAGTGGTGAACTCTCCTTCTTTATGGTCATTTAAGCGGGCATTGGATAGGCATTTGGAAGTTATTGGGCTAGTATAGGCTAGGTAGGATTCGGTCGGCGCAACATCGAGGGCCGAAGGGCCTGTACTGCGCTGTATCCTTCTATGTTCTATGTAGATGTGTGGGAACACCAGCACCTGAAAAAAATGCCCTCAAGTCACTTCCAGGATGGGATGGCATACATGTCATGGTTCCTTCACTTCTGCTGAATCAAACTCTTGTAAATCCCTACCCAACAGTATTGTTAGTGTGCAGAAGTTTAACAAGTTAGCATATCACCACCTGCTTGAGGAGTAGTAAAGAGCAATAGTGATGGCCTGGTCATTGATGCACACATCATGAATTTTAAAAAATATCAAACACTGCAGGAGGTGGAGGACAGACGTCAACATATATGAAAAGGCACAGAATTAAAAAAAAGGCAGATGACTGAAGTCCGGGGTCAGACTTGTGATTCAACAGCTATGTTCAACAAAACAGTGAGTCAATCTGCACTTGATCTCTTAAATATAGAGGTCAGATTACACACAATATGGCTGCTACATGTGCCAAAGTGAATATTCAGTTACTCTGAAGGTTCTATTTAGAATTTAAGTTTCCAACTCTGAAATTCTTTGGTAATGCTGGTGAATCTAGACAAATTAAAATCAAATCTCAAAGCATTCAATTTTTCTACTGTTACTAAAAGGGTTATAGTAGTTAATAAGGTTACTCAATAAATAATACATTGTGATCTAACACCATTAATAAATGCAAGTAGCTAACACATGTACAGTCACTGTTTTTCAACAAAACTACAAATTGGACTGCATTACGCTAAATACTACACCCATTGTTGAAACATCATTAAAATGCTTTTCAAACAGTGGTCACACTCAAAAAGATATTTTAACCTGCCATTACTGAAATACTGCAATGTTTCACACAGAAATTTCCCAGACTCCAAAAATAAACAGTTACATCTGTGCTCCAATGATCCCCTTGTTTGTTTTACAGCAAACTGTTTTCATAAGTTCAATTAATGACCACTAAAGTATTTGTAATAGCCATCTTTCTTCTGATGCATTAAAATATTTGAATAACTAAAAAATTAAAAACACAACAGCTTATTCTGAAAAATTAGTTCCAACTCTATACAAGATTAAGCAAATAGAATATTGTAATGTGGGACTAAAGATCTACACTTGAATACAATAAACTACTTCACATTCTGGAACTTGCCACAATCTCCGAACAACCCAGATAACAGCACATTATACATCAAAATACAAAACTATGAAATAAAAGTACAACTGTTATATATCAAGAGACACAAAACATAAATGTTGAACTTGTACAAGTACTTATTTGGAGTACTGCAATTAATCTTTGACAGCCTATTATTGGAAAGAAAAAAGTGTAACACAGATTCAGATTCAATCAATGTTACCAGGATAGAAAGGTTAGTTATCAGTGGAATTTAGAAGACTAAATAGACCATTTCAGTCCAGTTTCCCCAGAGTTCAAAGAAGACATTAGTTGAAGTATGTGCGTTTTGGCTAATTGCCCCCTCACAATAATAAAACACAAATTCTATTGGACTTTGTTAAAAAAAAGGACTGATCTATTTTTATTGAGTTATGGGATGACAGATGGAGATAAACTTAGATAAATGTGAGGTATTGCATTTTGGTAAGATAAACCAGAATAGGACTTAGGGTCCTGGGGAGCATTGATGAGAGACCTAGGGAGGCGATTTAGGAGAAGATTTGTATCTCAGGTTGTAAATTGCCGCTGAAGTGCAATATTTGTTCTCAGATGTTTCATCATCACACGAGGTAACATCAGTGAGCCTCCGATTGCAATGTTCAAAGATTAAACAGCAATCTCTCTTTGGATATTGATGTAATTTTAAGAGTTAAACTGCGAGTGAACATTCTGAAAGTGGGTAGGGATGGCATTCATGCAGGAATGTAGATGACTTGCACTTCATTTGGGTGGCTATTTACTGCTTATTCTGCTACTGTCAAGCTAAACTCTCATTCAGTCTCTTTCATTCAGAAATGCTTTCTTGCCTTCCCCTGAAGCTAGGCAGGGGACACCTATATTATCTTTGGTGGGGAGGGGGGGGGGGAAGAGAGATTAGAGTCGTGATATCGCCTGCATAACGATTCCCCACGATTAGGGCATTAGAATCATCTCAGAGGTTGATCTCATCCTGCCATTGTATCTGTGGTGACATGTGACTGGGGGTTGTTTTGAGTGGCACGTGACTGTGGGGGAGCAGCCAGAGTATCTGAAAGCATGACCAAGGGGATAAAGGGGATGTGCTTTCTTTGTTCAGGACGTCACTGACTCGACCTTGCATACTTGCCGGGGGGGGGGGGGGTGGGGGGGGCAAAAGGGGGTAACCTATCTTGTACAACTTTAATAAACTTTAACTGTCCAGAAGTTGCTGTGTGCAAATTGCATGTCATGTGTGAAATGTCAGGAAGAGAACCTTATATGAAAAAGCACCAGTGTTCTGTCCCACTTGCTATTTATGTATCTTAGACCCACACAACAGACCAAGAACAAATCTATCCAAGTCAGGGAGCAAACTTACAACCAGACCTCGGGATGCAGATACATATGTTAAAAGTGGTGTCACAGGTGGTGAATACAGCATATGGCTTGTAGTCAAAGCACCAAGTACGGAGTTGTTATGTCTATACAAGACATTAGTGAGGCCACATTTGGAGTAGTGCATACAATTCTGGTTGCTCTGCTATAGGACGAATGTTACTAAACTGGGAAAAGTGCAAATAGGATTTATGAGGATGTTACTGAGACTGAAGTGTTTAAATTATAACGATAGGCTGAGACCTTTTCTTCTGGAGGGTATGAGGCTGAGGGGTGACATTATAGAGTCTTATAAATTCATCAGGAGCATTGATAAGGTGAACAGCAAAAGGCCTTTTCCCCAAGATAGGGTGTCCAAAAGTAGAGGCCATAGGTTTAAGATGAGTGGCACAGTGGTTAGCACTGCTGCCTCACAGCACCAGAGACCCGGGTTCAACTCCCGCCTTGGGCAACTGTGTGTGGAGTTTGCACATTCTCCCAGTGTCTGCATGGGTTTCCTCCCACAATCCAAAGATGTGCATGTTAGGTGAACTGGCCATGCTAAATTGCCCAGAGTGTTAGGTGACGGGCTAAATGTAGGGGAATGAGGCTGGGTATGTTGCTGTTCGGAGGGTCAGTGTGGACTTGTTGGGCTGAAGGGCCTGTTTCCACACTGCAAGTAATCTAATCTTTAAAAAGGTACATGAGGTGCAACCTTTTCACACAGAACGGTGTGTAAATGGAACAAATTGCCAGATGTAGTGGTAGATGGAGGTACAATTATAACATTTAAAAGGCATTTGGATAGGTACATGAATAGGAAAGGTTTAAAAGGAATATAGGCTGAACACAGGTAAATGGGAGCTGGTCATCATGAATGAGTTGGGCTGAAGGATCTGTTCCCATGCTATATGATTCTAAGGTGCCTCTGCTCCTACAATATTTATAATTTAACATTTTTAAAAATTCTTCAAGGGACGTACAAGTCACTGGCTTGAATAGCATTTATTTCCCATCCTTAGTTGTCTTTGAGAAGGTTTTGGTGAACTGTCACCTTATCAAGGGCAAATAGAGATGTGCAATAAACGCTGGTCCAGCCAGTGACACTCACATCCCATGAGAATTATAATAAAGTCTTAATTTCTAAATAGAGTGTGCACAACACTGGCAGGTACCTTCTATCTAGGTCCAAAATCAGAAAAGATTTTTAAAAAATAGTGTAGTAGACAGCTCAGATCCAAACAATAATGTGTATTATTGCAAGACATTATAGAAGTTTACTTCTTTCAGCTGCAAAAAAGCCAAGCAGTCACAGATTACCTCCACTTAGATGAGTTTCTAACTTGAGTGTTTGCTTTTCAGAACGGGGGAAGAAAGGAAAATTGGAATAGAACTATAAATCCGGAATAGAACTATAAATCCGGGAGCCAGAGGGGCAATTTTATATTCTGTAAAAAAAAATTATCCGACTGCTGCCTTGCACTTAGAACAGGCCACTATCAAAGCATCTCAAAGGAACCACAAAACCTTCCCACTGTTATCTGGCAGTTATGCTACACTGCACTGATACTAGAAAAAATAATAAATAACCTTTACATAGCAGATTTTTAGATTGAGGAAATGTACACCAAAACCAAAAAGTAATGGACTGATCCTTAAATACAAGGTGAAAAATTTGGGCTAATCTGTCATTAGTAATAATTGAATGCCAAGAACACAAAAACAACAATTCAAAAGGTAAGACAGGGAGAAAGAGTTAGGAACTTCATGGAGAAGGAGGACTGGACTGGAATGAAATCACCAAGCATAAAGAAAGAGAGTTAGCACAGTAACTTTAAAAATGCCAGAATTACACAGAAGCAACTTTTTTCCCCCAAATGCAATGAAAATATGTAACTGAGCAATTATACTCTTAAGTGAATGCTATTTCTACTTCTGTATCTAACTATTGCACAGTTTGACAAAAAAGGTTATGCCGTTTCATCATCTTAAAATAAATGGGCAAGATTTCTTGAGACTAAGTACATTCCCATCAGAACTATTCCAGTAGTGTTAACTTTTTATGGCAATTCCTAGTGTGGTTTACACAATCTAGGCAGGATGTGTGGATTCATTTGAAAGATGGCTTGAAGGCAGATTTGTCTCTTATGGTTCGAAGTCACACTCATTCTAGTTAAAGCTTTAGCACCTAAGGAAGATTTTATAGCTAAATATTTAATTTTAAAAGATGACATTTTTGAGACATTTTGGAAGAGTAAGGTAGACATAGCCAATTCTTGCCTTTATCCTCCAATTTTCAGCTCTAAAGAGAGAGAGCTTAGATTCATTACAAACCAATAGTACTAACATTGTTATGTTAGTAATACTGAACAAGTCAGATTCCAGAATGGAAACTAGCTTGACAGATTAAAGGCTGGCTTTCTTTATGGTTACATGGAGAACAAACATTTTCACAAGACATTGTTGTTAATATACATTTAAAAACAAAAGGAAAAAAAAATTACAAAACAAACCATACTCTACCATACAAAAACTATTAGAACAATCTCATCACTTCTACCTCAGCAATATTCTGACAGGCATTCAGACTTCAGTGAAGAGTCACTCCTACCTCCATTCAATAGCTCCTTGCACAGCTACAATTGGTTTCTTTTGAAAAATTTCTTTGGATCCACTCATTATTTTCTTCAGTAATTGCTTCCCCCCCCCCCCCCCCCCCCCACCCCCCCTCCCCAAGACTTAAAACATACCGCTAAAGCAATTGGCATTGCTTAAAAAAAAAGGTTCCTCAAAGGCATGTCCTCAACAGCCTGCTCCGACAGCTCCATGCCTTCTGCTTCTAGTTTTCTTTACATTGACTCCTTGGCAACTCAGAACTTCTCCACAGGCCTGACTGCTATTAACAGTGCTTCTTCACTCTGCATAAAAATGCTTCAGCACTCTCGCTGGAGTTCTTAAAACTCAAGTCAATGGATATACTGGGGCAATTATCTCCCTGGTGACTTACTGATCATTTCAAGTTACATAACTGGTCATAAATATTATTTTGAAATTCATGTTAAAAAAGTTACTTTGACCTTTTTAAAAGCAAAAGTTAGATTTTCACTGAATTGAAAACACAAATTGCATCTCGCTTCCAGTTTCAAATCCAAGTTCTCAAATAATCTTACAAACTTTTGTAATAACATCTGCAAAGTAGATTGCGTGGCTAGATGCCAACTCTCCAGTATAAAAATATGAATTGATCCACTGAATGAATTACATTTCAAATAATATTTGATCAAGTTTAAGATTTCACTGGGCAGGCAAACAAAAGTTTTATGCTTACTAGGTGGAGATGAATTTACAAATATCCCCCTCAGATGAAAGAACCCAACACATCACTCTAAAAAGGCTGAAGTGTTGTCATGTTCCTGCCTCAGTTGAAGCAAAATGCTCAGAGACACTATGGTTTTATCTCCATCTTTTCGGGCCCTGGAGGGAGAACAATCACCCACGTGCATAGAAACAGGAGTTCTCGGTCTTCTCTCAAACAACAGTTTCTTAATGAATTATACACAGCCATTTTACAAGGAGGAGAATCCAGATAAGGCAATATACATATTGATTGGGTGACTGTTACAATCAGCGAGTGTCTTAACCTTTACTATTGACATCTGTTGTCACACAGCAAATAACTGTCTTCACACAATGAATACTTTTCTCCTTGCTAACTGA
The DNA here is from genome assembly GCF_020745735.1 of Hemiscyllium ocellatum. Taxonomy (NCBI): domain Eukaryota; kingdom Metazoa; phylum Chordata; class Chondrichthyes; order Orectolobiformes; family Hemiscylliidae; genus Hemiscyllium; species Hemiscyllium ocellatum. The sequence goes on along the minus strand of NC_083428.1, from coordinate 20,318,086 downwards.
TTTTACATATTGAATGCTTCATCTTGTTAAATGGCTCTACATAATGAATGCTTTTCCACCTTGTTAACTCATTACCCTTGCCTCCAGTACCTCATTGTTTACTGCAAGTTTTATCTGATCTGAGCCATGTGAGTTGTACCTTTTGTTTCACAAAACTTGAAACCTCTTTCCCTACCTGCTCGTACCCAATACACATTCTCAGTGAGGCCTCTTCTGGAGTGCTGCGTACAATTCGGATTGCCCTGCTAAAGGAAGGATATTATTAAACTGGAGAGGGCACAGAAAAGATTTACCAGGAAGTTGCTGGTAATTACAAAATTACAAAAATAGGCTGGGATTTTTTTCACTGGAATATAGGAGGTTGAGGAGATTTATAAAATCATGAGGGGATAGAGAAGGTAAATATCAAGGGACTTTTCCCAAGGGTGGGGGAGTTCAAAACCAGGGGATATGTTTTTAAGATGAGAGGAGAAAGTTTTAAAAAAGGACATGAGGGGCATTGTATTTTCCACAGATGATTTCACAGTGTGTGGAGTGAACTAACAGGAAAAAGTGATGGGTGCTGGTACACGCAAAACATTTAAAAAGATATTTGGAAAAGTACATGAACAGGAAATGTTTGGAGGGATAGGGGCCGAACAGACAAGTGGGACTAGTTTGATTTGGAACATGGTCAGCATGAACCATTTGGACCAATGGGTCTGTTTCCATGCTGTATGACTCTAAATCCAACTCACCCATCAGTCTACGCCTGATCATCAGTAGTGAAAGATTTCATCAACAAGGCTATCTATCAGCACCTCCTCAGCAATATCTTGCTCAGTGATGCCCACTTTGGGTTTCACCAGGATCACTCAGCTCCTGACCTCATTACTGCCTGGGTTCAAATTTGAACAAAAAAACCTGAATTCCAGAGGTGAGGGGAGAGTGACAGTCCTTGACATCAAGGCCACATTCCATTGAGGGTGGTATCAAGGAGCTGTAGCAAAACTGGAATCAATGGGTAACAGGGGCAAAGTCTCCACCCAGTTGGAGTCATACCTGACTCACAGGAAGATGACTGTAGCTGTTGAAGGTCAGTCAAATCAGCTCCAGGACATCTCTGCAGGAGTTTGTCAGGACAGTGTCAGAGGCTCAATCATTTTCAGCTGCTTCAATGACCTACCTTCTATAATTAGGTCAGAAATGGGATGTTTGTCAATGATTGCACAGTGTTCACTCCCATTTGTGACTTCTCACAATATTGAAGGAGTCCACATTCAAATGCAACAAGATCTGCACAATATCCAGTCTAAAGTGGCAAGTGACATTCGCGCCACACAAACGCTAAGCAATAACCATTTCCAACAAGAGATGAGCTAACCACCATTGACAAGAAACTCAACTGGACCCATCACATAAAAAGTACAAGACCAGGTCAGAGGCTAGAAATACTGTGGCGAGTAATTCACCTCTTGACTCCCCAGAGCTTGTTCACCATCTATGAGGCAAAAGTCAGGAGTGTGATGGAATACTCCCTTTCTTCCTGGACAAGTACAGCTTCAACAACATTCAAGCAGCTTGACAACATCCAGGATCAAGCAGCCTTCAGTGGCACCACATCCACAAGCATCCTTACCCTCCACCACCAAATGTGCAGGAGCAGCAGTGTACACTAAGAGGAGTTGCAGAAATTCACCAAAGATCCTTAGAGAGGACCTTTTAAACCCATGACCAACTTCCAATTTGAAGAACAAGAACAGCAAATACCTGGGAACACCACCACCTGCAAGTTTCCATCCAAGCCACTGACCATCCAGACTTGGTATATTGCCATATCTTCACTGTCACTGGTCAAAACCTTGGAATTCCCAACCCAAGGGCATTATGGGTCTACTATCAGCAAATGGACTGCAGCGGTTCAAGGTGACAGCGTAGCACCACTTTCTCAAGGGCAACTAAGGATGGGCAATAAATGCTGGCCAGCCACCAAAGCCAGTGAGTGAATAAACAAACATGTCTGGCACGGTGGCACAGTGGTTAGCACTGCTGCCTCACAGCGCCAGAGACCCAGGTTCAATTCCCACCTCAGGTGACTGTGTGGAGTTTGCACGTTCTCCCGTGTCTGCGTGGGTTTCCTCCGGGTGCTCCGGTTTCCTCCCACAGTCCAAAGATGCGCAGGTCAGGTGAATTGGCCATGCTAAATTGCCCGTAGTGTTAGGTAAGGGGTAAATGTAGGGGTACGGGTGGGTTGTGCTTCGGCGGGTCGTGCTTCGGCGGGTCGGTTGGACTTGTTGGGCCGAAGGGCCTGTTTCCACACTAAGTAATCTAATTACAAACTGACCTGTTAATAATCCAAGCATGCCAACAATCTTAATATGCAGATTTTCTTTAACAAAATCGGTGAGAACTTGATACACTCGATACATAAAGTAACTTCAGAGTACAAAGTCTCCTCCCTTGTAATGTCTATAATTCTTGCTTAGAAACGAGGATGTCTTCCAGTGAACTCATGCATTAACTAAACTTTAAAAAGGACTATTTTACATGTTCAAGTTATCAATGTAAACCTAGATGACTAAAAAACCTACAGATAATCTAACTACATTATCTTAAACTCCCCTGGACCAAAATCTCACAAGTGATTTCTGAAGCAGTGCTGTAGTTCACATTTGAGATGCAAAGTGAAAACTCTTGCTAATTGTTAAGATGACAAAAACGCTTTATTGTATACCTGAAAATAATTCATTTACTGTTTTAAAAAATTCTTAGCTTTCACTGATATTGGCAGAAATTTCAATAGGCAACAATTCTACAAAAAAGACATTTCAAAAAGGTCAGCCTAAATGGATACAAAGGTACATAGAGAATAACCATTACAAATCAAAACAGCAAGGCACTGAACATTGCTGAACGCAACACTACAGCTCTGACGAAGAGAGCACAATCCTGGCTGGTCTAAATAAAATTTTACCTTGCACACACTTACTATTTTAAATAAGTTGTATATGGTGGGTATGTTACTAAATTTTATGTGAGTTCATTAAGCATGCACATAAAACATGAGAATACTCAGCTTTAGCAGCATTTATTTATAGATAGTATGGATTCAACAGATTTTTCAGAAAAGTAAAAAGAAATCAAGGACAGAAATATCTGTAATGTTCTAGCTGAACTACACGCAGACCACCAGCTTCCAAGCATTAAATATTCAGCCCTCCAGCCTCTGACACAATCCTATTTAGGTTTAAATTTTTTATGCTTGCAGGGTTGCGTTAATTCAAATGTACAGATCTGGAGTTTGGGAGATATTTTAAATGGCATTTTTACTTTGACAATAAGACATAAATCAGATTGCAAAAATATTCTACAACTTCAAATCACTATCTATGGAAGTGGAATGGAGTGAAATCAGCAGCTGCAATCTAACTGCAGCCTTGCATTGGCCACTCTCTTAATAGGAGAGTCATTCGATTCAGTTCACTTTTAAAACTCTTTAGCTTGTACTTTACAGCATCAATGAACATCAGGAATCAAACCACAATATGATACATCACAATAGCAGTCAACGTGGTATTAATATCTGCTAGGGCAAGCAATCTAATTAGCGAGTTTTGAGAAGATTTGGAGCTCAAATTGAGGTTCTGGATGGAGATTTGCTCGCTGAGCTGGAAGGTTCGTTTCCAGACGTTTCACCACCCCACTAGGTAACATCTTCAGTGGGCCTCAGGTGAAGCACTGCTGATAAGTCCTACTTTCTATTTATATGGTTGGGTTTCTTTGGGCTGGCGATGTCATATCCTGTTCCTTTTTTCAGGGGGTGGTCGATGGGAGTCTAACTCAATGTTTTTGTTGATATGAGTTGGAATGCCATGCTTCGAGGAATTCTTGTGGGTGTCTTTGTTTGGTTTGTCCTAAGTGAATGTGTTGTCCCAGTCGAAGTGGTGTCCTTCCTTATCTGTATGTAAGGATGCTAGTGAGAGAGGGTCATGTCATTTTGTGGCTAATTGTTGTTCATGTATCCTGGTGGCTAGTTTTCTGCCTGTTTGTCCAGCGTAGTATTTGTTACAGTTCTTGCACGGTATTTTGTAAATTATATTAGTTTTGCTTGTTGTCTGTATAGGGTCTTTCAAGTTCATTAGCTGCTGTTTCAGTGTGTTGGTGGGTTTGTGGACTATGCTGCTAGGGGGTCCAAGTAGTCTGGCAGTCATTTCCGAGATGTCTTTGATGTAGGAGAGAGTGGCTCGGGTTTCTGAAAGTGTTTTGTCTTCTTGTTTGGGTTTGTTGCTGAGAAATCGGCGGACTGTGTTCATTGGGTACCCACTCTTTTTGAATACACAGTATAAGTGATTTTTCCTCTGCTTTGCGTAGTTCCTCTGTGCTGCAGGGTGTATTGGCTCATTGAAATAATGTTCTGATGCGACTTAGTTTGTGGAACCCTAGCTCAAATCCTCCAACCCTGGAAACATCCTTGTAAATCTTTTCTGAACCCTTTCAAGTTTCATAACATTTTTCCGATAGGAAGGAGACCAGGATTGCATGCAATATTCCAAAAGTGGCCTAACCAATGTCCTGTACACGACCTCCCAACTCCTGTACTTAATACTTTGACCAATAAAGGAAAGCATACCAAACGCCTTCTTCACCAATCTATCTACCTGCGACTCAGGCACATGAATAGTTTGCATCTTGTCTTTAGACAGAATATGCCAACGCAACAATGTTAGCAGATAAGAAAAATGGATAAAGCTGTTGCACTTGAAATTCTGACAATCCACATAGTAGAAAAGTCACTTGATTCGAATTAAATGCATTCTATGTGGGAAGGAAGGATGAAAATGGAGAAGCCTCTGGCCATAACCTTCTAATCTTTCTTGTTATGGGACCGGAGTAATCCAAAAATCATGCCCATTTAAAGATAAAGAAAAGACAAACTCAACAACTATAATCAGCCAATCTGGCCATAGGAAAATTTTTGGAGATAATAATATGAAGAAGAAAAATTTTGTATTTGGAAAAGCTATAATGAAGCCTTCATAATTTACCATTTTTGTGGACATCTGGATGAGCATTATTGAAAAGTTAGGTCATGAAAAGGCATTGGAACGTTTTGTCCTCATTCAAGGCATTGCTTGGTAGTCACATGTCTCCTTCCTGTTTACTGTGATGGAGTTGTCTGCATTGGACTTGGGTGGACAAAATCAGAAGTCACATGACATCAGGTTATAGTCCAGCAGGTTTATTTAAAATCACAAAGTTTCAGAGCGCTGCTCCTTTATCAGATGAAAACTTCATCTATCAAAAAGGAGAAGCACTCCGTAAGTTTGTTTACTGGAGACCATCTACTTGGAGTTATGAAGATCAGGTTCTAGTTTCAACGTTTGATATTGGTTGGAGTAACTGAGGAAATGTCTACTGGAAGACAGCTTCTCAAACTCAGGGCTTTCCTGTATCTGGAAAAGGATCCTGGTAGTTGGTCCGATGTGGCATATGGAGTCATGGTCCAGCTGCTCATGCGATAAACTTCTGTAGGAAAAATTATTGACTACTCCTGAATGATCGCATCTACCAAAAAAATGTCCCCAGACAACTGCATGTGCACAGTGACATTCATGTTTATGTGCTAGAACATTAGATTGACAGCCATTGAACATTTCAAAACTCATTCTTTTTGCCTTTAATAAGAACCAATACCTCACTGGCCAAAAAAAGGTGTTTTCTTTGAATGTATTAAGTTCAAATGGATAATAGTTCTGCTACATTTTCATATTATAAAATACATATACATGATAACCAGGTTTGCATCTTTATTGATTAAATCCCCAATTGTTTTTTTAAGAAACCTTGTTAATGGATCTGTTTGTTCTAAGTCTACTAAAGCATACAAAACAGCTACATCAGGATCTGGGTAGAAGCATTACGCTTATGTTGTGACCCATAGAGTAATGACAGAGAAACACAATGCACTCCTGCTACCTGAGTCATAACAGAAACACAAACTAATACAGCAAAGTCACCAAGGATATAATGAAAGAAAAGTCCAGTTGACTAGCTTGATTGAGGAATTTGTTGAATTAACAGGGGAAGAGTGGACAAGAGTATTGTAGTTGATGCATACAAACTTGTAAAAGGCATTTCACAAAGTGCTACACAACAGACATGCTGAAAAAAGTAACTTACAAGGTAGAGTGGCACATCAATTTTGTTTTTGTCCCTTAGACAGTTTCCTAGAGTACAGACGAGTTGTGTTTGCAGACTGGAAGTAGCGCTCCTAAGTCAATATTAGGATCACTGCACTCTCTGATAGGGCATAACTTCAAAATTTGGTAATATGAAGTAAAATGAAACAATTTTAAAATGTAGGTCAGGAACAGAGGCATCAGCAAATATGATGTTTGAATGTGATAGATTTAGAAGTTTGTTTAAAACAAAATATCAGTATAAATACTAGGAAGTTATGCAAAATCATTCAAGAAAAATCACTGATCTGGCCTATTTGAAAAGGTTTATGGAGATTTGATAGAGTCATTCTGGAAATGAATGGTCTGATAAGAATAAACAACACTGAACTGTTTCCAGTGGCAGAAAAAGGTCAGTAACCAAAGAATAGATTTAAAATGATTGGAGTTGTTTTAAAGAAACACAGCAAGCTCCAATCCAGACTGAACCGTCCAAAAAGGTTATGGAAACAGATTCAATAGAAACAGTTAAAAATAATGAATAAAACCAGGAAACCATAAATCTTAAATAAAACATATTTACAGGGCTATAAGGGAAATAGAGGAATGGGATGAATCAAATGGTTTTACCACTGGAAGTGATACAATGGTCTCTGTGTTGCATGAATCTATGATATCATATCATGAATAAAACATGCCTCAGATTTCCCCACATAAATAACAGATTGCAATTAAATTAAGAAATATGACGCCAAAATATGTCCCACAGGGAGAAAGAGAAAATAAAATCACAAGGCCAAATTAACCCCCTAGTATTATGCTGATGTCAAAGTAACAACAGGTAATGGCTCAGGCCTGTCAGCCACCTTTGAACTCTTTCAGAAAGGATAGACTAAGAAAGGACCAAATATAAAATTTGTTCAAAATGTAAATGAAGATACAAAAATTCTTCCATGCAGTCACTGCCTTATACAATGGATTATGCACAATGGAAACTAAATATATGAGGTCATCATTACACATTATTTGTCAAAGATGAACAATAATACCATCCCAAATCATTAATTACATTTATATCAAGGATATGAGATACGCTGATAATCCTTTGACAGAACAAAAAGCTGTTATACAAACAGCTATCAGATGATTTCATAATGATAATCTTATGCTAGAGAAAATAATCAGTTCCACTTTCTAGATAAACTCCATGTAATTTGTTGTCTTTTAGACATTTAATACTAACATTTAACTGAAGCTATAAGAATTTGGCTATGTTTCTATTAATTTGTTTCGAGTCTGACTTTACATAAAATTTCTCATTGAATATATTCAATATTGTCTTCTCTGCTGGAAGCAGTGACTCATCCTGAAGTATGAATGCTTCTCAGCAGATGTCAACAGATTGCAGGCACCACCTTGCTAAGTCCAAACTCTCCTCACTCACCATCTAGTTATTCAAGTTAAAAATGAGGTCTGCAGATGCTGGAGATCACAGCTGCAAATGTGTTGCTGGTCAAAGCACAGCAGGCCAGGCAGCATCTCAGGAATAGAGAATTCGACGTTTCGAGCATAAGCCCTTAAGCCTTCCAGCAGGAGTTCTCAGTCATTGCAGAATGTGTCCCCTATCCACTACAAAGATGCCAAATTCAACCTTAAGTCACCTACTATTTTCTTAGCGGAGATAGTTATAACAGAAACTAATTTTGTATCCCTTCTGACTGTCCTCAAATGTCATCCATTTCTCTCCACAGATGCTGCCTAACTTTAATATCAATGGAATTTTGTTTTTTTTTATTTCAGATTGCCAGCAACTGCAGTATTTTGCTTCAACATCTCTAATATTTGTACTCCTCCACAAGTGTGACTTGAAATTTGAAAGTACCACCTGGATCACTGACTACATTGAAGTAGTTCAGCACAGAACAAGTTATATAAATGCCAGATTTCAATTTTAGCCAGTTAAAGTCTTAACTACTCTTCAGTAAAAGACATTAATCCCACCTTCATTAGAATGCAGTTACATTTCAACTTACATGCTCTACATTGCAAATTGCTCTGAAATAACATCAATCACCTTGAACAATGTCCCTATTTATAATTTTAAAAAAAGTCAAAGACAAAACCTAACTGTATTTATGATGTATTCGGTGTCAGCAGAAAGTTTCAAAGTTGTTCGGTTAGATTTTGCTTGACAAGTTATGGCGAGCTATCATTTTGGATGAGTGAGCGAAGTTGCAGATTTCTGTCACAGCTATATATTTATACTTAGACATTTTTATTTTTGATATGACAAAACAGATGAAATGTTTTGCACATTATTACAAACAAATGCTGTAATATTGAACATTATTTACTTCCCTCTCAAGGGGAGTGATTTCAACACTGAAAAATGGAATCACTTCAGGCACTCAGCATCAGTACCAATCACTCCTAATCCATGTATGGAATGTCAGATGCATATTAAAAGGATTCTTATTGAGTTTCAACTCAGAATAACATCTGTACTGGAATTTATTCAATTTCTTAAAGAAATATTCAAAACTTATAAAAGCTGAAAAGCTGTCAGCATTTCAAGAGAAAATATAGATTCCAGGTTGAGGTGTTAAATCTTCCAGAAGACTCATGGAAACCGGCACCTTCAGATGCTGGCAGATCTGCAGTACTTTACCATTTCCTAAATAAGCTATCCACATAAGATCTGTGTAGGAAATATGTCAAAACAATTTAGTATGTATTAGGAGAAAGCTTTGTGCTGAAACTGCTCTGTGCTACTAAAGAGGACATTATCATTTAACTGCTGAGCTGGACCTCAGCCCAACAAACAGGAGTGAAGATCTATGGCAAACAGTGTCCAGTCTAAAAGCTATCAGAATGCAATCAGTCCATCTGCAACGTATAACACTTCTTAATCAACTGCTTTGATCTTCTACGTTTGTACAGGTTGTCAAATGACAAGTGACTATTCATTACAAAACGGCATGCTGTTAAAAGAAACTACAGTTCAAATTAGATCAAAATTCAATTTAGAAAACAAGGACAACTGGCAATACAATATTTCCATTTCAGTGGAGAGATTGAAAGGAAGTTCTTTGCACTCTTCCACCCTCTCCACGCGAGGGGCAGAAGAAGGGAATAGTGCAAACAGACCAAAATAAATTTGATAGCGGAGTGGATGGAGAAAATTTTGAAAATAAAAAAAAACTCAAAAAAGGGAAAAAGCAGGATGAAATGGAAGTAAATGCCATTAGCAACTCAAACAAAATTAAGCTTAGCTTTAACAGCAAATGTAAGAAAATTAGATGTGCAGATTCTTTACATTTGTTGACAACAGTTAGAAACTTAAGTTACACCAGCGTAACTAAAAGAGTTGTTTTTAATTACAACACAAAACATCAAACTGGAACCATCTACAATTTTGGAAAGTGTATTACAAGTGTTATTGCTGCATCCAGAAATTAACATTTCTTTTTTGTATAGTAACAAAAATTAAAAAGAACAACTGCCTTTCAGTGGGAAAAAGAAACTTTCAATCATCCATCACTTCACACCATCACCTCAGATATAATATTTTCAGAAATGACATATTTATGTTTGATTACAGAGCCTCAGCAGAGAGATTTGGTCTTTAAATGCTTCTGTCCAATGATTAAATGGGGCGCTAAACTTCAGAATATCCAAGATGGAGGACAGGAAAATTTTCTGGCGGTAACAGCTGCTCCTTTTTTTTTTGAGGTATTTTAGGTGCTGGAAGTGATTTCCTCTAATTCCCGGAGCAGCAATTACAGTTTTATATGCTGTTGCATGGTTTTGGAACTTTGGGAAAAAAAAGTCAAAAAACAACAGTTTTAAAAGGGAGAAGAACAGACAAAGGAAGCACATGGTGAGGTCAGTGTAGAAGAGAGAAAAAGAAAAAAATCTGACACCAGAGAGAACCTGCACAGTACTGCTTTTGCTGTTTGAATTAGTGTATTGCTGGATATCGGAGTGCGTCCAGGAGAATTAACAGTGAAATTCACAACTGATCTTGGAGGAACTGTTGGGTGAAGTTCACAGCACAGAATCAGCGAAAGTTAAATGTTTTAAGTGGCCTACAGAAAGGCTGCAGTAATGAGTAGAGTGGGTTCTTTCTTTATTATGTTTTTGAAGTATGTCTCTTGATTAAACTTGAAATACAAGCGAAAACTATTAATCTAACCTGGGGCAATGTTTTGTAGAGGCATAAGACCATGTTATTTTCTGGGTCTGTAGATTGTGAAGGAGAAAAAATGGTCTTTAACAGAGTGATACATGCTTCTTGTCAGATGTGGGAGTTTAAAGAGAATTTAAGGGTTACTGCAGATTATATCTGCAGATAATAAATGCTGATGGTTGCAAATCTTATCAGATCGAATGGATTGGTTGGAGGGTCAGTTAAAAACAATGAGGAATTTACAACAGCAGCAACAGTATGTGATGGATGGCAGTTGTGGGGGGGGGGGGGGGGGGGTGAAGTCTCAGATACATAGATGGGTTAATTCCAGTAAGAGAGGTAGACACCTAGTGCAGGTATGTTCTGTCGCTATACCCATCTATACCCATTTCAACCAAATATGTTGTTTTGGAAAATATAGGGGGTGATGGATTCTCAGGGGAATGTAGCACGAACAGCCAAGTTTCTGGTATTGAGACTGGCTCTAATGCAACAAGGGGTACATTGGGTTCCAAGAGATCAACTGTGTTAGGGGATTCTCTAGTCGGAGTTACAGACAAGACGTTTCCGTGGCCGGCAGCAAAAAAAAAAGCAGAATAGTGTGTTGCTTCCCTGGTGCCAGGATCAAGGATGTTTTAAAAAAGGTGCAGAATGTCCTCAAGGTGGAGAGGGGCCAGCACGAGGTCATTATCCACACTGGAACCAACAACATTGGAAGGGAAAAGATTGAGATTCTGAAGGGCGATTACAGAGAGTTAGGCAGGGATTTAAAAAGGTCCTCGAGGAGTAGTAATATCTGGAATACTCCCAGTGCTGCAGGCTAGTAAGGCCAGGGATAGGAGGCTAGAACAGATGAATGCATGGCTGAGGAGCTGGTGTATGGGAGAAGGATTCACATTTTTGGATCATTGGAAGCTCTTTTGGGGTAGAAGTGACTTGTACAAGGATGGATTGCACTGAACTTGGAAGGGGACTGATATAATGGCAGGGAAATTTACAAGCGCCGCTCAGGAGAATTTCAACTAGTAAGGTGGGGGGGGGGAAAGAGACCCAGGGAGGTAGTGAGGAAAGAGATCAATCTGAGACTGGTACAATTGAGAAAAGAGAGTGTCAAACAAACAGTCAGGGCAGGCAGGACTAATAAACTGCCTCGTAGCCCTACACAAATAAAAAAACCCACCATTTCGACTGGGACAACACATCTATTCAGGGACAGACTAAGCAAAGACATGCCAGAGAATTCCGAGGCCTGGCACTCCAACCACAACGCCATAAACAAACACACAGATCGAGATACCATCTATCAACCCCTCAAAAAAACGAACAGAAAATGACACCACCACAAATCCCAGGAACCCCATCCAGGGCAAACATAAATAGTAAGCAGGAGACAACAGCTTCGTTTCACTTGAAGGTCGCCTCTGATTATGTTACCTAGCCAGGTAATGAAACGTCTGGATATCAAACCTACAGCTCAGTGAGCAAACCTACACCCTAAATTAAACTGCATTTATTTCAATGCAAGGGGCCTAACGGGAAGGCAGATGAACTCAGGGCAAGGTTAGGAACATGGAACTGGGATATCATAGCAATTACAGAAATGTGGCTCAGGGATGGTCAGGACTGGCAGCTTAATGTTCCGGGATACAAATCCGACAGGAAGGAAAAGGGAGGCAAGAGATAAGTGGGAATGGCATTTTTCATAAGGGATAGCATTACAGCTGCACTTAGGGAGGATATTCCTGGAAGTACATCCAAAGAACATATTTGGGTTGAACTGAGAAATAAGAAAGGGATGATCACCTTACTGGGATTCTATTATTCTGACCCCTTAATAGTCAGAATGAAATTGAGAAACAAACTTGTAAGGAGATCTCAGCTATCTGTAAGAATAATAGGGTGATTATGGTAGGGAATTTTAACTTTCCAAACATAGACTGGGACTGCCATAGTGTTAAGGCTTTAGATGGAGAGGAATTTGTTGTGTGTACAGGAAAGTTTTCGGATTCAGTATGTGGATGTACCTACTAGAGAAGGTGCAAAACTTGACCTACTCTTGGGAAATAAGACAGGACAGGTGACCGAGAGGTCAGTGGGAGGACGACTTGGGGGCCAGCGACCATAATTCCATTAGATTTAAAATAGCAACGGAAAAGGACAGACCAGATCTAAAAGTTGAAGTTCTAAATTGGAGAAAGGCTAATTTTGACGGTATCAGGCAAGAACTTTCAAAAGCTGATTGGGGCAGATGTTTACAAGTAAAGGGATGGCTGGAAAATGGGAAGCCTTCAGAAATGATATAACTGGAGTCCAGAGAAGTATATTCCTGTCGGGGTGAAAGGGAAGGCTGGCAGGTATAGGGAATGCTGGATGACTAAAGAAATTGAAGGTTTGTTTAAGGAAGCAAGCATATGTAAGGTATAGACAGGATATACTGAGTGAATGCTTAGAAGTGTATAAAGGAAGTAGGAGTATACTTAAGAGGGAAAACAGGAGAGCAAAAAGGGGACATGAGATAGCTTTGGTAAATAGAATTAAGGAGAATCCAAAGGGTTTTTTCCAAATATATTAAGGACAAGAGGGTAACTAGGGAGAGAATAGGGCCCCTCAAAGATCAGCAAGGTGGCCTTTTTGTGTGGAGCCACAGAAAATGGGGAGAAACTAAATGAATATTTTGCATCAGTATTTACTGTGGAAAAAGATATGGAAGATATAGACTGTAGGGAAATAGATGGTGACATCTTGCAAAATGTTCAGATTACAGAGAAGGAAGTAGTGGATGGCTTGAAATGCATAAAAGGTGGATAAATCTCCAGGACCTGATCAGGTGTATCCTAGAACTCTGTGGGAAGCTAGAGAAGTGATTGCTGGGCCTCTTGTGGAGATATTTGTATCATCCATAGTCACAGGTGAAGTGCCAGAAGACTAGAGGTTGGCAAACATGGTGCCACTGTTTAAGAAGGGTGGTAAGGACAAGCCAGGGAACTATAGACCGGTGAGACTGACGTCAATGGTGGGCAAGTTGTTGGAGGGAATCCTGAGGGACAGGATGTACATGTATTTAGAAAGGCAAGGACTGATTAGGGATAGTCAACATGGTTTTGTGCATGGGAAATCACGTCTCACAAATTTGACTGTTACTTCTTCAAAAAACAGAGGATTGATTAGGGCAGAGCAGTAGAGGTGATCTATATGGACTTCATTAAGGCATTCGACAAGGTCTCCCATGGGAGACTGGTTAGCAAGGTTAAATCTCACGGACTACAGGGAGAACTAGCCATTTGGATACAAAACTGGCTCAAAGGTAGAAGACAGAGGGTGGTGGGTGAAGGATTGTTTTTCAGACTGGATGCCTGTGACCAGTGGAGTGCCACAAGGTGCTGGGCCCTCTACTTTTTGTCATTTGCATAAATGATTTGGATGTGAGCATAAAAGGTACACAGTTAGTAAGTTTGCAGATGACATCAAAATTGGAGGTGTAGTGGATAGCAAAGAAGTTTGCTTGAGAAGTGGCAGATGGAATTTAATTCAGATAAATGTGAGGTGCTGCATTTTGGGAAAGCAAATCTTAGCAGGACTTACGACACTTGATGGTAAGGTCATGGGGAGTGTTGCTGAACAAAGATCTTGCAGTGCACGTTCACAGCTCCTTGAAAGTGGAGTCGCAGGTAGATAGGATAGTGAAGGTGGTGTTGGGTATACTTTCTTTTATTGGGCTACATGGAGAGGCTGGGGCTGTTTTCCCTGGAGCGAATGTTGAGGGGTGACCTTATAGAGGTTTATAAAATCATGATGGACATGGATAGGATAAATAGACAAAGTTTTTTCCCTGGGGTCGGGGAGTCCAGAACTAGAGGGCATTGGTTTAGGGTGAGCGGGGAAAGGTATAAAAGAGACCGAAGGGGCAACCTTTTCACACAGAGGGTGGTATGGGTATGGAATGAGCTGCCAGAGGATGTGGTGGAGGCTGGTCCAATTGCAACATTTAAAACCTTCTGGGTTGGACAGAAGGGTCTGTTTCCATGCTATACATCTGAGTGTGACTCTAAAAGCTTTAAATAAATTACTGAAAATATTTTAAGACCTAGGCTCAAAGTCTGAAGTTCTGCATTGAAAAAAATGGACATTCATCCACTAGGCTATAAATATTCTTTCACTCGTGACTAAGTGAACATATTGTCAAGAGGTGTGTAAACCCACATAGTTCAACTTAAAGGCCCATTTACAGAATTTAAGTAGAGTTGCTGAAAAAGCATCTCTGGAGAACAGAAAGCTGTTCTTTATATTCCACATTAAACAATGTTTTATTAAACCTGAAACTTGTTTAACTTCCAGTATAAATAAAACAAGTCACCACTCAAAGCAGAATATCTGTAAACAAATATTCTTACTTGTCACAATTCCAATTAACAGCCTTATTTTATGAAAACTCCTGAAATAACATTGCTGCATCAATCAAACCAAAACTGAAGTCCATGAATATGCATTTAAAATGAAAATACGCATATCTCCTTTGAGCAAACTTACATTTTCTGAAATGTTCATCCTGTTTTGCACCAAAGCAATTCAAGGACCGTGCTTGCTTTTAGTTCAGAATGGTCAACACATTTTTGATGTGGCTCACTTTCTTTTTACTGCAATGTATTAGAATCTATGTCACAAAGTCTATCTAAAATTGCCCAGTAGAATGTCTCTAATGCTGCAGAAAGAGCAAAAATAGCAGAAACTTTCAATCAAAATGTGCTACAGTATCAACTCTTGGTGCTCTAGGGCTAGTGTTATACCATTATTCAACAAAGTGGAGGAGGGGATAAATCAGAAACTAAATCCAAGGTGGCAAAAAACAGTGGGGAATATAATGGAAATCACCACCTGGGTCAAAACTTTCATCGGGGGACAACACGGTGGCTCAGTGCTTAGCACTATTGCCTCACAATGCCAGGGACCCGGGTTTAATTCCAGCCTCCGGCAACAAGAATCCAGAGAAAGTATATTCCTGTCAGGGTGAAAGGGAAAGCTGGTAGGTAAAGGAAATGCTGGATGACTAAAGAAATTGGAGGTAAAAACAATGACTGCAAATGCTGGAAACCAGATTCTGGATTCATGGTGCTGGAAAAGCACAGCAGTTCAAGCAGCATCCGAGGAGCAGTAAAATCGACATTTCGGGCAAAAGTCCTTCTTCAGGAATAAAAGCAGAGAGCCTGATGGATGGAGAGATAAGCTAGAGGAGGGTGGGGGTGGGGAGAAAGTAGCATAGAGTACAATAGGTGAGTGGGGGTAGGGGATGAAAGTGATAGGTCGGGGAGGAGAGGGTGGAGTGGATAGGTGGAAAAGAAGATAGGCAGGTAAGACAAATCATGGGGACAGTGCTGAGCTGGAAGTTTGGAACTAGGGTGAGTTGGGGGAAGGGGAAGTGAGGAAATTGTTGAAGTCCACATTGATGCCCTGGGGGTTGAAGTGTTCTGAGGCGGAAGATGAGGCATTCTTCCTCCAGGCGCCTTTTGGTGAGGGAGGGGCGGTGAAGGAGGCCCAGGACCTCCATGCCCTTGGAAGAGTGGGAGAGGGAGTTGAAATGTTGGGCCACAGGGTGGTGTGGTTGATTGGTGCGGGTGTCCCAGAGATGTTCCCTAAAGCACTCTGCTAGGAGGTGTCTAGTCTCCCCAATGTAGAGGAGACCGCATCAGGAGCAAATGATACAATAAATGATATTGGTGGATGTGCAGGTAAACTTTTGATGGATGTGGAAGGCTCCTTTAGGGCCTTGGATGGAGGTGAAGGAGGAGGTGTGGGCACAGGCTTTGCAATTCCTGCAGTGGCAGGATGGAAGGGTGGGTTGTAGGGGGGCGTGGACCTGACCAGGTAGTCACGGAGGGAACGGTCTTTGCGGAAGGTGGAAAGGGGTGGAGAGAGAAATATATCCCTGGTGGTAGGGTCTTTTTGGACGTGGCGGCAATGTCAGCGGATGATTTGGTTTATGCGAAGGTTTGTAGGGTGGAAGGTGAGCACCAGGGGCGTTCTGTCCTTGTTAGGGTTGAAGGGGTGGGGTCTGAGGGCGGAGGTGCGGGATGTGGACGAGATGTGTTGGAGGGCATCGTTAACCATGTGGAAAGGGAAATTGCGGTCTCTAAAGGAGGCGGCCATCTGCTGTGTTGTGGTGGAACTGGTCCTCCTGGGAGCAGATACTGTGGAGGCAGAGGAATTGGGAATACAGGATGGCATTTTTGCAAGAGGTAGGATGGAAAGAGTTGTAATCCAGGTAGCTGTGAGAGTCGGTGGGTTTGTAAAAAATGTCAGTGTCAAGTCGGTCGTCATTAATGAAGATGGAGAGGTGTCAGAGATGGTCCAGGTAAATTTAAGGTCAGGGTGGAATGTGTTGGTGAAGTTGATGAATTGCTCAACCTCCTCGCGGGAGCACGATGTGGCGCCAATGCAGTCATCAACGTAGTGGAGGAAAAAGTGGGGAGTGGTGCTGGTGTAATTATGGAAGATCGACTGTTCTATGTAGCCAACAAAGAGACAGGCATAGCTGGGGACCATACAGAACCTCATCACCTCAGGAGATCTCCCACCCACAGCTTCCAACCTCACAGTCCGGAACCCCGCAGTGCCTGGTTCTACCTCCCTCCCAAGATCCACAAGCCTGACCACCCTGGCTGACCCATTGTCTCAGCATGCTCCTGCCCCACTGAATCATTTCTACCTACCTCGACACTATCCTATTCCTCCTATTACAGAAACACCCCACATACGTTCGAGACACCACCCACACCCTCCAGCTCCTCCAAGGCTTCCATTTCCCGGCCCCCAATGCCTCATCTTCATCATGGATATCCAACCCCTCTACACCTCCATCCGCCATGACCAGGGCCTCCAAGCCCTCCGTTTTTTCCTCTCCCGATGTCCCCAACAGTACCCTTCCACCGACACACTCATTCATTTGGCCAAACCGGTCCTCATCCTTAACACTTTCTCCTTCGAATCCTCCCACTTACTCCAGACTAAAGGGTCAGCCATGGACACACATCTGGGCCCCAGCTATGCCTGTCTCTTTGTTGGCTACATAGAACAGTCGATCTTTCATAATTACACCGGCACCACTCCCCACTTCTTCCTCCTCTACATTGATGACTGTATTGGCGAGACCTCGTGCTCCTGCGAGGAGGTTCAGTAATTCATCAACTTCACCAACACATATCACCCTGACGTTAAATTTACCTGGACCATCTCTGACACCTCCCTCCCCTTCCTGGACCTCTCCATCTCCATTAATGACGACCGACTTGACACTGACATTTTTTACAAACCCACCGATTCCCACAGCTACCTGAATTCCACCTCTTCCCACCCTACCTCTTGCAAAAATGCCATCCTGTATTCCCAATTCCTCTGCCTCCACTTTATCTGCTCCCAGGAGGACCAGTTCCACCACAAAATACACCAGATGGCCTCCTCCTTTAGAGACCACAATTTCCCTTTCCACGTGTTTAAAGATGCCCTCCAATTCATCTTGTTCCGCAACTCCGCCCTCAGACCCCACCCCTCCAACCGTAACAAGGAAGAATGTCCCTGGTGCTCACCCTACCAACCTTTGCATAAACCAAATCATCCGCCGACATTTCCACCACCTCCAAAAAGACCCCACCACCAGGGATATATTTCTCTCTCCACCCCTTTCCACCTTCCGCAAAGACAGTTCCCTCCGTGACTACCTGGTCAAGTCCACGCCCCCCCTACAACCCACCCTCCCATTCTGGCACCTTCCCCCGCCACCGCAGGAATTGCAAAACCTGCGCCCACACCACCATCCAAGGCCCTAAAGGAGCCTTCCACATCCATCAAGGTTTTACCTGCACACCCACCAATATCATTTATTGTATCTGTTGCTCCCGATCCGGTCTCCTCTACACTGGGGAGACTGGACGCCTCCTGGCAGAGCGCTTTAGGGAACATCTCCGGGACACCTGCACCAAATCAACCACACCGTCCCGTGGCCCAACATTTCAATTCCCTCTCTTACTCTGCCGAGGACATGGAGGTCCTGAGCCTCCTTCACCACCCCTCCCTAACCACCAGATGCCTGGAGGAAGAATGACTCATCTTTCGCCTCGGAACTCTTCAACCCCCAGGGCATCAATGTGGACTTCAACAGTTTCCTCATTTCCCCTTCCCCCACCTCATCCCAATTCCAAACTTCCAGCTCAGCACTGTCCCCATGACTTGTCCTACCTGCCTATCTTCTTTTCCACCTCCCCACTCCACCCTCCTCCCTGACCTATCACCTTCATTCCCAACCCCACTCACCTATTGTACTCTATGCTACTTTCTCCCCACCCCCACCCTCCTCTAGCTGATCTCTCCACCCTTCAGGCTCTCTGCCTTTATTCCTGATGAAGGGCTTTTGCCCGAAACGTCAATTTTACTGGTCCTCGGATGCCGCCTGAACTGCTGTGCTCTTCCAGCACCACTAATCCAGAATAAAGAAATTGAGGGTTTGGTTAAGGAAAAGAAGGAAGCATATGTCAGGTATAGACAGGATAGATCGAGTGAATCCTTAGAAGATTATAAAGGAAGTAGGAGTATACTTAAGAGGGAAATCAGGAGGGCAAAAAGGGGACATGAGATAGCTTTGGCAAATAGAATTAAGGAGAATCCAAAGGGTTTTTACAAATATATTAAGGACAAAAGGGTAACTAGGGAGAGAATAGGGCCCTTTAAAGATCAGCAAGGCAGCCTTTGTGTCGAGCCACAGAAAATGGGGGAGATACTAAATGAATATTTTGCATCAGTGTTTACTGTGGAAAAGGATATGGAAGATATAGACTGTAGGGAAATACTCGGTGACATCTTGCAAAATGTCCAGATGACAGAGGAAGATGTGCTGGATGTCTTGAAACGGTCAAAGGTGGATAAATTCCTAGGACCTGATCAGGTGTACCTGAGAGGTCTGTGGGGAGCTAGATAACTGATTGCTGGGCCTCTTGCTGAGATTTTTGTATCATCGATAGTCACAGGCGAGATGCCGGAAGACTGGAGGTTGGCAAGCGTGGTGCCACTGTTGAAGAAGGGCGGTAAAGACAAGCCAGTGAACTATAGACCGGTGAGCCTGACCTCAGTAGCGGGCAAGTTGTTGGAGGGAATCCCGAGGGACAGGATGTACATGTATTTGGAAAGGCAAGGACTAATTCTGGATAGTCAACTTGGCTTTGTGTGTGGGAAATCATGTCTCACAAACTTGATTGTTACTTCTTCAAAAAAATTCAAAGAAAATTGATGAGGGCAGAGCAGTAGATGTGATCTATATGGACTTTGCAAGGCATTTGACAAGGTTCCCCATGGGAGACAGATTAGCAAGGTTAGATCTTAGGGAATAATGGGAGAACTGGCCATTTGGATACAGAACTGGTTGAAAGGTAGAAGGCCAGTGGGTGATGCTGGAGGCCTGTGACCAGTGGAGTGCCACAAGGATCAGTGCTGGGCCCTCTACGTTTTGTCATTTACATAAGTGATTTGAATTTGAGCATAAGAGGTACAGTTAGTAGCTTTGCAAATGACACCAAAATTGGAGGTGTAGTGGACAGCGAAGAGGGTTACCTCAGATTATAACAGAATCTTGATCACATGGGCCAATGGGCTGAGAAGTGGGAGATGGAGTTTAATTCAGATAAATGTGAGGTGCTGCATTTTGGGAAAGCAAGACTTATACATTTAACAGTAAGGTCCTAGGCAGTGTTGCTGAACAAAGAGACCTTGGAGTGCAGGTTCATAGCTCCTTGAAAGTGGAGTCACAGATAGATAGGATAGTGAAGGCGGCATTTGGTATGCTTTCCTTTATTGGTCAGAGTATTGAGTACAGGAGTTGGGAGGTCATGTTGCGGCTGTACAGGACATTGGTTAGGCCACTGTTGGAATACTGCGGTGCAATTCTGGTCTCCTTCCTAGCAGAAAGAGGTTGTGAAACTTGAAAGGGTTCAGAAGAGATTTACAAGGATGTTGCCAGGGTTGGAGGATTTGAACTATAGGGAGAGGCTGAACAGGCTGGGGCTGTTTTCCCTGGAGAGTCGGAGGTGAGAGGTCACCTTACAGGGGTTTTCAAAATTATGAGGGGCATGGATAGGATAAATAGACAAAGTCTTTTCCCTGGGATCGGGGAGTCCTGAACTGGAGGGCTTAGGTATAGGGTGAGAGGGGAAGATATAAAAGAGACCTAAGGGGAAACTTTGTCACTCAGAGGGTAGTACGTGTATGGAATGAGCTGCCAGACGAAGTGATGGAGGCTGGTACAATTGCAACATTTAGGAGGAATTCGGATGGGTATATGAATTGGAAGAGTTTGGGAGGAATATGGGCTGGCAGGTGGGACTAGATTGGGTTGGGATATCTGGTTGGCGTGGACAGGTTGGACCGAAGGGTCTATTTCCATGCTGTACATCTCTATGACTATGACTATGTGCAAACTCCACATATAGTCATTCTCCCCATGTCTGCGTGGGTTTCTTCTGGGTGCTCCGTTTTCCTCTCTCAATCCAAAGATGTGAAGGTCTGGTGAGTTGACCGTGCTAAATTGCCCATCATGTTCGGTGCATTTGTCAGGGGTAAACATAGGGTAGGGAAATGGGCCTGGGTGATCACTCTTTAGAGAGTCGGTGTGGACTTGTTGGACTGAAGGACCTATTTCCATACTGTATGGAATCTAATCTAATCCAAACATGGGTTAACTAATGAGAACCAGCGTGGATCAGCTAATAGGTACACCACGTCTGACCAACTTACATTTTTGCTAAGGTAACAAGAACCGAAGAATACTGTTCAAATATATAGAGTCAGAGATGTACAGCACAGAAACAGACCCTTTGGTCCAACTTCTCAATATTGACCAGATATCCCAAATCAATCTAGCCCCATTTGCCAGCCTTTTGACCATATCCCCCTCAACCATTCCTATTGATATACCCATTCGGATAGCTTTTAAATGTTGTCATTGTACCAGCTTCCACCACTTGCTCTGGCAGCTCATTTCATACATGCACCACCCTCTACATGAAGACGTTGCCCCTTCGGTTCTTTTTACGTCTTTCCCCTCTCACCTTACACCTGTGCCCTCTATGTTTGGGCTCCTCTGTCATAGGGGAAAATACCTTGCGTATTTAATTACCAAAATAACTGTGGATGATGAAAATCAGAAATACAAGTGTTCAAAGAAGGATTACTGAACCCAAAACACGAACTCTGATTTCTCTTCACCAATGCTGCCAGACCTGCTTAACTTTTCCAGCAAGTTCTGACTTTGTCTATTTGCCCTATTCATGCTCATGATTCTTTAAGCCTCCTTTAATAATCTCCAACGCTCCAGGAAACAGACCCCCAACCTGTTCAGCCTCTCCCTATAGCTCAAATCCTCCAACCTTGGCAAGATCCTTAAAAATATTTTCTGAACCTTTCCAAGTTTCACAACATCTTTCTTAAAGCAGAATTGCCTGTAGCCACTCAAAAGTGACCTAACCAATGTCTTGTACAGCCGAAAAGGAGTTCCCAACTGCAATACTCAATGCTCTGACCAAAAAGGAAAGCACACCAAACACCTTCTTCACTATCCTATCTACCTGCAACTCTACTTTCAAGGAACAATGAACCTGCACTCAAAAGGTCTCTCTGTTCAGCAACATTCCCCAGGACCTTATCATTAAGTGCACAAGTCCTGCGCTGATTTTCCTTTCCAAAATGCAGCACCTTACATTCATCTAAACGATACTTCATCTGCCACTCCTAGGCCCAATGGTCCATCTAATCAAGATGTCGTTGTACACAGAGCTTACCTTCTTCGCTGTTCATTACACCATCAATTCTGGCGTCAACTGCAAATTTACTAACCATATCTCCTCGGTTCACATCAAAATCATTGACATAGATTACAAAAAGAAGTGGATCCAGCACCAATCTTTGGTGCACATTGCTTGTCACAGGCCCCCAGTCAGATTAGATTTGAAGACGACAATGATCAACATTTCAGTAAGAGGCTCATTCAGCAGCTGAAAGCTCATGAAAGTTAAAGGAATGTAGTCATATAGAAACAAGTCATAAGACACAAAAGAACCCATTTGGTCCAATGTATCTGCACCAGCTCTTCAATTGAGCAGTGGCACAAGGTAGCAATCTCCTGCTTTATTTCCCCTTGCACATTATTTGGATTTTAAAAATCATCCAATGCCAACTGAATGTCTCAAATTGAATCTGCCCCCATTACACATCCAAGCAATGCATACCATACCCTGGCTCCTTGCATGAAAAGTTGATTTTTTTTCTCACCCTTGCTTCTTTCACAGATCACTTTAATAACATTAAATATATTCTACTTGACAAATTTATACAGATTTTGCGACATTGATTCTAATACTTTCCAGTAATAAGCTTCAGGATACCAAATAGGATGGCAAATAGAATTCCATACAGAGAAAAGTGAAATGATACACCTGGCGGGGGATCAACCAAATCCAATATGAAAAATGCACTACTTATTGTATAAACCATGAACAGAGAGACATGAATGTCCCTGTATATAAAAACATTATTTTTTTTTATAACTAGTTGTACTGCAATAAAGGTAGAATTGCCACAGTCTTCGCAGATCACAGGGCTGCTCACCCAGAGAGAGTCACAAATGAGACTGAGAATGTGTATAGGGTATAAGCAGGCAGGGAAAGAATTAAATTCTGAGTACATGAGGATCAGCGGAGCATGACTCAGATCGGATAAGAACTTACAGTTAACAATGGGATGCTGGAGGCAAGGTTAATAAGGTGGAAAAGTATTCATTATATAGAGTCATTTAACAAGATGAAGTGGTATTCAGTATGTAACATTAGTTAACAAGGTGAAAACAATTCATTACGTGATGTCAGTTATTCATTGTGTAACAGTAGACAGCTTAATCTTTACTATCGACACTCACTGATTGTAATGGTCACCCAACTAATATGTATAGGGCCTGATTTGGATGTTTCTCCCTGTAAAATGACGATACAGTTCATTGAGAAACTGCTGTTCCAGAGAAGACTGTGAACTCATGTCCCTGTGCAATCAATTTGTGGGTATCATTGTTAAATCTGAAAATGGTTAAAGGTACATTTAGGCAAATGGGACAGATACTTAATAAATTGGGTCTTTCTTCCCAGTTAGGAAAAATCTGTCAAGATAATCTGCGTAATAAGTTAAATTATCGTAGATTGAGTGTCCGACTGAACAAATGGTTGGGAAATGAACAATGGACATTCAAGGGAACTTGGGATCGAGATAAATGCTCAGAAGCGGAGGCTGAGGTATGGAAATCTAATATTTCACAAAAATGGAAAGATTTAATTACTAATTGGAGAACAGTGGCCACTCAAATAAATGAAAAATCCTGCCAGATTTCGTGGGAACACACCGCTAAATGTAAAAATATTCGTACTACTGATGATAAAGGGAAAACCCATCACTGGGAAATTTTGAAGGCATTGTGTGAAATGTATGATCTTAAATCAAAATCTGCCAAGGACAAAAGTGAGAAGAGAGTCTCTCAGGTGCCCCTGAACATGTCTGGACTTCAGGCTTTGATAGTGGGGAAGATTTTGATGAAAATTGTTTGCCCAGTAAGCCCTCTATAGCACCAATGATAAATCTTCACTCCCAACTTGAATCACCTCCAGGCACCTCCACCCTACAATCAGTCCCACAGCTCTGCCATGCTCCCCCAAGTTTTCCCCGAAACACCCCCAAAAAGTTGGTCCCAGATGAAATTACTGTTCACCCACTTCTGGAGTTTGAATAAGTTCGACCCACCCATATCTGTACAGCACAAAATGTTTCAGAGGCCTATCAGCGATACAACCCCATGATATGACAATACAGGCTATCAAATGGAACCACTGCCCCGTGTCCCGGGGTGGGTTAATCCATTCAACCACAGCTACGACACATACCCCCCAATGCACCAGGCATTCCTCCTCGCCCTGGCTCAGGGACATGGGATTTGAGATCAGGATTGGACCTCAACACATTCCTCATACAAATTGTTTCACCTGTTGTTCCTTCAGCCACTGAAGGCGCAACTGTCCACACAGACAGTCCTCTGTCAGACCCATTCGATTACTCCCCCCAGCAATAACAGGCCCAGGCAGAACCCTGACCGCTGAGCCCCTTTCTCTGCCCACAACCTGTTCTCTCACTGACTGGCACTCAGCAGACAAGACCCCTCTCCGGAACGTAGAAGTTTTCCCGTCCTCACCTCCTCTTCCAAGGAGGAGCCCATCCTTTACCTTTGGGTCAAGTCTGCCTGCTTACCCTTTGTCCTAGGCACTGGTGCTATATCCTCTAGGCTAGACGTCGACATCTGCTCGGAGTACCAATTCCCCTTAACTGATAAACAACTGCTCCTCCCAGGTCTTTCCTCCAGGTCCAGGAATTCCCTTTGACCTCTAAACTCATGGTTCGTTAGGGTAACAGAGTTCCCTTATTCAGTTTGCAGTCACTCCCTCTCTGGGCCTCAACCTTGCTGGTAGATTAAAATGGCAGAGAATGTCTCGATCAATCACTTGTGTGGATAGGGGACATTAGTATTTCTAGTATTACTGACCATCGTCCCTAACCCTGCCACCAACTTGGGGCAGGTTCCCCCTGTGACCAGCTGTTTCGCCGTCATTGATTAACAGCATGCCTTTTTCTCTATCCCTCCACAAGGACCACTCAATGTGGTCTTGAACATTGCCAACTCTTCCCTGCCTCCTTAAACATCCTGCACCCAGTGAAAAATTCAAACCTCACATTACTGTTTGATACATCTGAATGTTCTGATATATTGAAGGCCCTGTTTGACCCTTACTTAGCATGGAACTTACCCATTATGATCTATGCCCTTGTTAATGGCAATGCTGGGTCTGCACTTGCTGTTAAAGTGCCAAGTTTCCTTTGGTAGCAGTCATTGGGTGTCAATTCTCACATTACACTGCTTGTGCTGGACAGCTATGTGGCCTGAAAAATGGGGCCCCATGGTTGTTAATGCCCTGACTAATATTGACCCTGTGGTAATCCAGCTGAAAATGTGTTGCTGGTTAAAGCACAGCAGGTCAGGCAGCATCCAAGGAATAGGAAATTCGACATTTCAGGCTTATGCCCGAAACGTCGAATTTCCTATTCCTTGGATGCTGCCTGACCTGCTGTGCTTTAACCAGCAACACATTTTCAGCTGTGATCTCCAGCATCTGCAGACCTCATTTTTTACCCTGCGGTAATCCACAATGGTTCAGGGTGGGGAAAATAAGATTCTCTACAACTCAAGTTGATGATGCCACAGAACCCTCCATCACCATCAGCGTTCCACTAACCCCACCTCCTCCCCACCACCTGATGTCTGGGCAATAGCCAAGACAGATATTGGGTTAACCTCTGTCAATCTGTCATTATCCACTGACAGGAAAATGTTATGTCCCACGTGTCTCGCAGTATCCCTTTAGAAAGGAAGCAGTAGATGGTCTCCACCCCCTGATAAAGTCCCTCTTGTCCCTTGCCTTTCGCCTTGCAAAGCCCCAATCCTTGGCTTTCCCAAGCTAAGGAGACCTGACTGGTGTCTAGTTCAGGATCTTCAGTCAGTGAATGACATTGGTGTGCCCCTCCGTGCCATCATTCCTAACCTTGCCACCATCTTGTGACAAGTTCCCGCTGCGGCCAGCATGCCCTTTTCTCTATCCCTCTACAAGAAGAGTCATAGCACCTCTTCGCCTTCACATTTGAACACAGACAATATCAGTGGACTTGTTTACCGCAACGTTTTATCCACTCCCTTATCATTTTATCTCAAACGTTG
This sequence comes from Hemiscyllium ocellatum, assembly GCF_020745735.1. Taxonomy (NCBI): domain Eukaryota; kingdom Metazoa; phylum Chordata; class Chondrichthyes; order Orectolobiformes; family Hemiscylliidae; genus Hemiscyllium; species Hemiscyllium ocellatum. Next base: position 20,291,904 of record NC_083428.1, on the reverse strand, counting down.
TGGTCAACTCTGAGACTTGGAAATCCCAATGGGTTCAGCCCTGGTCCAATATGTTGATGACTGACCTTTAGCAAGTAATTCCAATGAAGTCAATAATGCTGACACAAACTTCCTTTTAAATGCACGTCACTCCCTAGACTACGTCACCCCACCCAGTCTAGTAAGGTTAAACACAGTCAGTCAATCAGAGCCAAGTTTTTGGGTATTCTACTGAGTGCTCAGAATAGATCGCTCACCCAGGACAGAGTGCATCCTATCATCCTAATCCCTACCCCCGGAACACCCAAACAGAAGCGGAACTTTCTTGGATTAATTAATTTCTGTAGGCAATGGATCCAGAATGCTGCTTGTCTTATGAAAATCCTGAACCCACTAGCCTCCCCCAACGCAGCCTCACATTTCACTTTCAATTTGGAACAGTCAAATGCATTTGAGTCCTTAAAAGGCTGCTCTTTCTTCCCCACCAGCACTGGGACGACCTTTAAATGACCGACCCTTTTACCTTTGCTGTTCGAATTCACGTATTGCTGGATATCAGAGTGCATCTGGGAAAATTAACAGTCAAATTCACAACTAATCTTGGAAGAACCTGTTTGGGAGAGGTCACAGCACAGAAACAGATAAGTGAATATTTTAAGTGTGGCCTTACGCTAAGTCTGCAGTAGCGAGTTGAGTGGGTTCTTTCTTGATTACATGTTTTATCGAGATAATCTCTTGATTAAACTTAAAAATATAAGCAATAAGTATTAAGTTAGCCTGGAGCAGCGTTTTGTAGAGGAATAAGACAGTGCTATTTTCTGGGTCTGCAGATTGGAAGCAGCAAAAGTGGTCTTTCGTAGAGTGACATGCTCTTCTTGTCGGATACAGGAGTTTAGGGAGAGTTTACGTGTTATCGAGGACTATATCTGCAATAAATGCCATTGCTTGCGAATCCTATCAGATCAAATGGATCGGTTGGAGAGACAGTTAGAGACAGAGGAATTTACAAGAGCAAGGGGATGTGATGGGCAGTTATAGGAAGGGAAAAAGTTGCAGATACAGTCACATGAATGGGTTAATTCCAGGAAAGGTAAGAGAGGTAGGCAGGTAGCGGAGGAGTCTTCTGTTACTATCCTCATTTCAAAGAAGTATGCTGTTTTGGAAAATGTAGGGGGTGATGGACTCTCAGGGAATGTAGCAAGAACAGCCAAGTTTCTGGTATCAAGACAGGTTCTAGTGCAATGAGAAGTATGCCGGGTCCCAAGAGATTGATTTTGTTAGGGGACTCTCTAGTCTGAGGCACAGACAGATGTTTCTGTGGCCAGCAGCGAAAAATCAGAATAGTGTGTTGCTTCCCTGGAACCAGAATCAAGGGTGTCTCAGAGAGGGTGCAGAATGTTTTCAAGGGAGAAAGGAACCAGCAGGTCATTGTATACTTTGGAATCAATGACACAGTGAAAGTAGGAATAGGAAGATAGAGCAGATGAATGCATGGATGAGGAGCTGGTGAATGGGAGACAGATTCACATTTTTGTATCATTGGAACCTCTTCTGGGGTAGAAGTGACCTGTACAAGAAGGACGGATCGCACCCGAATCGAAAGAGAACTAATATACTGGCAGGGAGGATTAAACTATGAAGGGCGGGGGGTGGGGGAAAAATGCAGGTAGATAGTGAGGTGAGAGATCAGACTGGTACAGTGGAGAAAAGAAGCGAGTCAAACACTCAGGACAGGCATGGACAAAGCAGAACAAGAGAACAAAGCAGAGAACTCATAAATTAAACTGTATTTATTTCAATGCAAGAGGCCTAACAGGGAAGGCAGATGAACTCAGGGCAAGGTTAGGAACATGGGACTGGGATATCATAGCAATTATAGAAATGTGACTCAGGGGATGGACAGGACTGGCAGCTTAATGTTCCAGGATACAAATGCTACAGGAAGGAAGAGGGAGGCAAGAGGGGAAGGGGCAGTGGCGTTTTTGATAAGGGATAGCATTACAGCTGTACAGAGGGAGAATATTGCCAGAAATTCATCCAAAGAACATATTTGGGTTGAACTGAGAAATAAGAAAAGGATGATCACCTTATTAGGATTGTATTATCGACCCCATAATAGTCAGAGGGAAATTGAGAAACAGATTTGTGAGGAGATCTCTGTTATCTCTCAGAATAATAGGGTAGTTATGATCGGGGATTTTATCTTTCCCAATATAGACTGAGACTGCCATAGTGTTAAGGGTTTAGATGGAGAGGAATTTGTTAAGTGTATACAAGAAGATTTTCTGATTCAGTATGTGGATGTACCTACTAGAGAAGGTGCAAACCTTGGCCTGCTTTGAGAAATAAGGCGGGCAGGTGAGTGAGGTGTCAGTGGGGGAGCACTTTGAGGTCAACGACCATAATTCCATTAAGTTATAAAGAATGATGGAAAAGGGTAGACCAGATCTAAAAGTTGAAGTTCTAAATTGGAGGAAGGCTAATTTTGACGGTATTAGGCAAGAACTTTCAAAAGCTGATTGGGGCAGATGTTCGCGGATAAAGGGATGACTGGAAAATGGGAAGCCTTCAGAAATGAGATAATGAGAATCCAGAGACAGTATATTCCTGTCAGAGTGAAAGAGAAGGCTGGCAGGTGTAGGTGTAAAGAAATTGAGGGTTTGGTCAAGATAAAGAAGGAAGCATATGTCAGGTATAGACAGGATAGATTGAGTGAATCCTTAGAAGAGTATAAAGGATGTAGGAGTATACTTAAGAGGGAAATCAGGAGGGCAAGAAGAGGACATGAGGTAGCTTTGGCAAATAGAGTTAAAGAGAATGCAAAGGGTTTTTAACAAACACATTAAGGACAAAATGGAACTAGGGAGAGATTATGGCCCCTCAAAGATCAGCAAGGCGGCCTTTGTGTGGAGCCGCAGGAGATGGGGGGAGATATTAAATGAGTATTTTGCATCAGTATTTACTGTGGAAAAGGACATGGAAGACATAGAATGTGTCCATATTACAGAAGTGGAAGTATCGGATATCTTGAAAAGCATAAAAATGGACAAATCCCCAGGACCTGATCGGGTGTACCCGAGAACTCTGTGGGAAGCTAGAGAAGCGATTGCTGGGCCCCTTGCTGAGATATTTGTATCACCGATAGTCACAGGTGAGGTGATGGAAGACTGGAGGTTTGCAAACGTAGTGCCACTGTTTAAGAAGGGTAGTAAAGACAAGCCAGGGAACTATAGACCAGTGAGCCTGACGTCGTTGGTGGGCAACTTGTTGGAGGAAATCCTGAGGGACAGGATATACATGTATTTGGAAAGCCAAGAACTGCTTAGGGATAGTCAGCATGGCTTTGTGCGTGAAAAATCATGTCTCACAAACTTGATTGAATTTTTTGAAGTAGTAACAGAGGATTGATGAAGACAGAGCTGTGGACATGATCTATATGGACTTCATTAAAGGCGTTCGACAACGTTCCAGTGGGAGACTGGTTAGCAAGGTTAGATCTCATGGAATACAGGGAGAACTAGCCAATTGAAAACAGAACTGGCTCAAAAAGGTAGAAGACAGAGGGTGGTGGTGGAGGGTTGTTTTTCAGACTGGAGGCCTGTGACCAGTGGAGTGCCACAAGGGTCAGTGGTGTGTCCACTACTTTTTGTCATTTTATATAAATGATTTGGATGGGAGCATCAGAGGTATAGTTAGTAAGTTTGCAGATAACACCAAAATTGGAGATGTAGTGGACAGTGAAGGTTGCCTTGGATTACAAAGAGATCTTGATCAGATTGGCCAATGGGCTGACAAGTGGCAGATGGAGTTTAATTCGATAAATGCGAGGTGCTGCATTTTGGGAAAGCAAATCTTCGCAGGACTTTACACTTAAATGGTAAGGTCCTAGGGAGTGTTGCTGAACAAACAGACCTTGGAGTGCAGGTTCACAGCTCCTTGAAAGTAGAGTCACAGGTAGATAAGAAAGCATACTTTTTCATTATCCTTTATTGGTCAAGAGTATTGAGTACAGGAGTTGGGAGGTCACGTTGCAGAAGTAGAGGACATTGGTTAAGCCATATCGCGTGCAATTCTGGTCTCCTATCTCATCGCCTCTCTGAAAGATTTATGAAACTTGAAAGGGTTCAGAAAAGATTTACAAGGATGTTGAAAGGATTGGAGGATTTGAGCAATGGGGAGAGGGTGAATAGGCTGGGGCTGTTTCCCTAGAGTGTCGAAGGCTTTGGGGTGATCTTAGAGGTTTATAAAATCATGAAGGGCATGGATATGATAAATAGGCAAAGTCTTTTCCCTGGGATGGGGGAGTCCAGAACTAGGGGGCATAGGTTTAGGGTGAGAGGGGAAAGATATGAGAATCCTAAGGGGTAACTTTTTCACGCAGAGGGTGTATGAAATGAGTTGTCAGAGGAAGTGGTGGACACTAGTACAATGGCATCATTTAAAAGGCCTATGGATGGGTATATGAATAGGAAAGGTTTGGAGGGATATGGGCTGGGTGCTGGAAAGTGGAATCAGGTTAGGTTGGGATGTCTGGTCGGCATGGACGAGTTAGATCAAAGCGTCTCTTTCCATGCTGTACATCTTTATGACCTGTGTGCCCATTGTTGATGGCTGCCCATTCGTCATCCTGGCACAGACTCATGGTGGCAAGTGACCCACGGCTTATTTTGCATACCAACTTGATCCAGTTGCCCTCTGGCTTCCTCCCCCGCACCCAGATTCGGCCTGTCATTTATCTTATGGTCACCGCTGCAGCGAACCTGACCCTCCAGGACACTGTCACTGTGTACTCTTCCCATATCACAGCTCTTCTGACTCACCAGACACAGAGTCTGACACAGGTGCACCTTAGCAAATGAGATAGTCCCTGCTTCACAATCCTCACTTACCTTTCCCTACTGTACAACCAACCAATCCTGCTGCTTGCATTACTCATCCTCCTGAAGAACTCTCCGAACCCCCTCATTCATGCCCAGAACTAAATCACTTCTTGACTAGCCCTAGTCAAGATTTAACGGATGCTCCCCTGGCCACCCCCGATCTTATGTTTTACGCTGACGGCTCTGCCTCAGTTTCTATGGATGGAAGATGCCTCTCTGGTTATGCGGTTGTCTCTGACTCAGATTATAGAGTCGGCAGCATCGTGCCCTGCTGTCTCTGCACAGAAAGTGGAACTCTTTGCCCTTATGCATGCCTGCATTTTGGCTATGGACAAAGCTGCCAACAGCTATACCGATTCTTGTTATATCTTCGGTGTAGCCCAGTACTCTGGGACCCTGTGGGCTCAGACAGGGTTCCACACTTCCGCAGGCACTCTCATCTCCAACACCATGTATACTGAAAATCTCCTATGAGTCATCCTTCTCCCCAAAAAGCTAGTTATCATCAAAATGTATTGTTCACCTTCACAATGGTAGTGTTGTTACTGATGGAAACACAGGGGCCGATTTGGCAACCAAGCAGGCCGCAGCTTCACAACCCTGGGTAGTAGACATGGGCACATGCTATGCCAGTTCTCCATGCCAGAGGAGGTCCAGACGTGTCCACTTTTCAGAAAAGGATATGTGGCAGAAACATTGTTGTATACAATCCCCTGTCACGGGTCTCTGGCATACTTTAGCTGGACAAACATGCATTCCAGAGACCCTTCTACCTTTACTTGTTGACAATCTACACACAGACACTCACTTGGGAAAGGAGAGAATGTGTGCACTCTTAGTATGAACATGGTGGAGCCCACACCTAAATGAGGCAGCTGAACAAAGGGCCAGATATCGCCTTATATGCCAAAGGCTTAATCCAGGAAAGCCGATTCAATGTACTAAAAGAAGAACTCCAATTACAACTGGCCCTTTCGACACTTTACAACTGGACTTCATAGAATTGAGAGTACAATGCTATAAATATTGCCTTGTTATACATTCAGAAAACGGATAGAGGCTTTCCCAACAACCAATAACAAAGGATCTAAAGTGACCTAAATTTTCCTGAAAGAAACAATCCCCTCAACGACTATCAGCTGATAATTACAACATTTTATTGGAAAGACAAACCAAGAACTGTGTACCATCGTCAACACTGAGGAACAGTTCCAATGTGCATATCATCCTAAGGCAGCAGAAATAGTGGAACATGCAAAGGAATTCTTAAAGGACAAATTTACTAAACTCACTCTAGAAACAGTACCATATGCGCATTACTCCCCAAACCGGTACTGATCTCTCAGCAGCTGCAGTAATATCTGGTCATCCTGGATGAACTCCATGGGATGGTAACCAGCCCCCACCATCCCAGACTGATCTGCATGTAATTGGAGATGAAATGCAGTGCTATTTCAAACAACTAACAATGTCTCAAAAGTCTCTCTGCTAAAGTGAAGGAAACCTCCAAACCACGCTGATCACAATGGGGGCTGGGAAGGAGTAGAAACTGGGGAGTGGGTCTTAATCTGAGGCTGGGAAATGCAGAAGCTGGGGCCCCGCTGGAAAGGACCATTCCAGGTGTTGTTCCAAATCTCCACCACAGTGAAGGTTAAAAGGAAAGGATCGTTGGATTCACCCGAGTGACCGTAAACTGTGGATGATGGACCAAGAGGAGGAGGAAAAGGACTAAGAACTGACAAAAAAAAACTTTAATCTGTACCTCTGTACTGCCAGCCCTGCTATTGATAACCGCATGCCTCTACACTTGCCTCCAATATGGTGATGGAATGGGGCTGTCAAAGGAGATTAGCATTATGAACGGCTTTGCAGAAATATGTCTATTTCTCTCCAACCAGGGTACTGAAGGGAGGGTGAAGATCTGCAGGCGGGGTAGATGTAACTAGGCCTATCATTTATGCAGAGGAGACGATCTCGCTTGTACCAAAACACAAGGGAACCCATTTGGGATACAGAATGTAAATAAACTGATGACTATAATGGACTGCTTGCCCAATCAGATTGCAAGCTGATCCTGAACCAAAGAAATCTGTGGCAACTACCGTGTTGGCATTGGGGCTGCAAGTTTGACTTTAGCTCCCTGGAAGGGAGAGAACATCACCTATCGTATGACGAGTGCTTTCAGGAGGCCCTGGAAGCTAACCCCTCCCTGTAAAGAACACCCCCTCACCCCCCAACCCCCCCTTACAGTGGATGACCATGGCTTTGCCCTTCCTCAAAACAGAGGAGGAGTTATGGATGAAGGGGTTTTGCGCGAAATGTCGATTTTCCTGCTCCTTGGATGCTGCCTGACCTGCTGTGCTTTTCCAGCACCACAATGATCTAAACTCTGGTTTCCAGCATCTGCAGTCCTCACTTTTGCCGAGGAGTTAAGGAAGCCTCATATCCCATTGGTACCACATTTGCTCAGATTAATCATGATTACTCTCTCAATAAGCGCTGTTCAGAAACCCTTTTTACAGACTCAAGCTGCTTTTTCTTCTTCAACAGTACAACCACAAACTACTTAGAGTAACCTTACCCCCATTTGGTGGCCATTGGCACCCTACTTCCCAGGACGGTACCCTGTCAGGGGCATTGGGGACCAGCACACAGCTGCCAGAAACATGATGCCTCGGAGGAATTTTGAGCTGCCTATAAAGACCTTCCCACCCTTACTGCAAGACAGGCAGCTAGTTTCAGTGCAGCAAGCTTTTTCTCCCTTTGGCTTCTGGGGCTAGCACGGCCACCCACAACCGTAACTATCTCACATGCGGACTTATGTTGGACAATGCTACCTGAAGGGCACTTAGGTCATCACTCAGAACCAACTTAGACTTTTCTCCATGCAAAAATCGCTATGTATTTGATACTTCCATACCCGCCTAGGCAGCGTTTGCCCTAAAATACAGGTCAAATGCATCATGGGCCTGAACATCGTCACCACTAATGTCACTCACTATGTCCACAAAAAGATGAACAATTAGGATCGATCAAGGAGAGCGAGGGATGGGCCGTTGGGGGGGGGGGGACTGGGGGCTCGGAGGGTGGAAGGACTAATTCATTAACATGGCTATTTACGTTGGGGTAATTATAAAAGAAATTTTCCTGAGAATAGCTGTTTTGAAATGCATCTTATATAAAATGATAGACTCCATTCCAACAGGATGGGCTTTCGTGACCCAATACCAACTATTAAGGATTTAAATTAATTCAGCACTGAGGTCGGCTCCTGTGCCATTGGTCATTACGAAATGATAAAAGGGAATGATAATGTGCATAGGGTATAAGCAGGCAGGGAGAGAGTTAAGTTAGGAGTTTTCTGAAACTAGAGATTCAGCTGAGCATGACTCAGATCAGGTAAGAACTTACAGTTAACAATGGGGTGCTGGAGGCAAGGTTAATGGGTTAACAAGATGAGGTAGCATTCAGTTTGTAACATCAGTTAACAAGATGAAAAGTATTCATTATGTGAAGTCAATTATTCATTGGGTAACAGAGGTTAGGTTAATCTTTCCTTTTGATACTGGTTGATTGTAACGGTCACCCAATTAATATGTATGATGCCTCATCTGGATGCTCTTCCCTGTAAAATGACGATATAGTTCATTGAGAAAGTGCTGCTCTAGAGAAGACCGTGAACTCATGTCTCTGTGCATATGGGCGATTGCACTCTCCCTTTCCCTCTCTCTGTGGCCTGGAATAAAAAGTTAAAACAACTGTGTCTCTGAGCATTTTGCTTCGACTGAAGGGGGAAAAGGACGACAATATGATTTTACGTGCAGTTTTGTGACCAACAGGTTAAGGGAAAGGTTGAGGAGAGTCAAAGTAGACAACCTTAGCTGATGTAGAAATTGAACCCATTGTATGATCGTCATTCTGCATCACAAACTAACCATCCAAGTAAGTTGACACGGTGTTAAAAATGACCATCTAGCTTACTTTGTTTTTAATCTTCTATTCCTCCATTTTTAAACCAAAGCAATCATGCTATAAATTCAAATCAATGGCTGGTTCACAACTGTAGAAATCACATTTCAGGAAAGATGCAAAAGGTTCTTGTGGTACCGTGGTCACACCCATTCTTCAGAGCTAGGAGGGGAGTCATAACATCACTGGACAAGCTGATTAGAAAATATCATTCATGAAAAGTGCAAAGGGTTCTTCTGGGGTAGTGGTAGCATCCCTACCTTTAGATCAAGGATTCCAGACTCAAGTCCCACTGACTCCAGAGGTGTAAAAACATCTCCGAACAGGCTGATTTTTAAAAAATGCTTTAGGATGGTGCAAAGCTCTTCATAATGGTCTGAAAGAGGCTTACCAGTATATTACCACAGATGAAGGACTTTAGTAATTAGGAGAGGAGGGAAACATCAAGATTGATCTCCTTAGAATTACAAGATTAAGAAATCCTCAACACACTCCTCTATAGTCAGGAGTGGAGGCTGAATGGTCACCATCTCCAACATAGCCCCACAGCATTACTTGGCAGACAATGTTATCCATTCTGAGGTTCTGGAATGTACTCAGTATGCACATTGGCAAGGCAATGATACTGGTGCTGGCTCACCCACATTCATTCATTGGATGGATGCTGGTTGTATATCTTCTGTAAGATGAGCTGGCCAATGTTCCCAGGAAGTGCACACATTAAAGGGAATGGTAATTGCATCTCAAATAAAAATTAAGTTAAAAAGGCCCCAAATTAAAGAGACCCAAAATAACTAATACTATTCATTTACTTTAGAATACAATGGATACTTTTGGCTTTCTTTATATGCTGTAGCTATTAGAAAATGACTGACATGGCGCACATTGATCTTTGCATAGACAGTAAATTGTGTTGCAAAAAAATTTTAAAAATGGCAATTTTTGTACTAAACAGAACCAGTACAGATGAAAAGTGTTTTCTTCAGGAAGTCTTTTTTTCTCTGCAGAAGCTTGTGGTACACTCCTACGCGTGTAATGAGCTGGTAATAAGGAAACACAAAGCACTTTATTCTTACAATATTTTCAGTGGTGCACAAGGCAAACTTGCAGAATTAATAATTTATACACAATTTATTTGAAAGTATAAATTTCCAAATGAGATTTCAAATTTATATTTCTCCCAGCAAATTTATCCTTGTCGCATTTTGAAAATACCAGTGTTTCTGAATGCACTGGTGTACTTGGCCTTTTAACATAATACTCCAGCTTTCTCCTGATTTCTACCTAAAGCGACTATGAACTGATAAGTATGAATTCACGTGTGCAAGTTTTACTCAGGCACCAATGAACTTGACAATTCAGTAACAGTTACATTAATCCACGTGGATATCCTAAACAGCATGAGCACCTTCCAGGAATTTCAGCAAACAGAAACTGGATTCGAAAGTGATGTTTTCCTGCCAACTACAGTGTTAAGGAACATATTTGGTATCCTACTAGTGTTTGGCCATAATTAACAGATTTCCACACAGACCCTGAGGATGTTTTGACTGTAAGTGATTCGAGGTCATACCCAAAAACATATTCTCACCATATCAAGGAGCCCAGGAAATATTCCCAAACTGTTCTTGGAAACTTATTCCACCAAATAGGCACATGTCTGTTTGAATATTGAAGAATTATACATAAAGAAAATACATCCAAACTGGCAATGTGCATTCCACTAAATGACCACAGTTCCTTTGACAGTACCTTCCAAACTGGTTACCCCACCACCTAGAATGACACGCTCAACAGCTGCTTGGGTACAGTACTATACGCAAGTTAGTCTCCAAGTCTCACATCATCCTGACTTGGAAATCTATTACCACTTCTTTACTGGGTCAAAAGATTGGGATTCCCTCCACAATCAGCACTACATAGACTATAGTTATCCAAGGTAGCTCATACTTGCCTTCTCCAACAACAAGTAGAGACAGGCAATGTATTTGAATTTGCCAATGGCATTCATATCTTAACAGCACACAATTTTAACAAGTGTGTTAGAGGCCTTCACTCTTTCAAAATTAAGTGAACATATTTACTCTACTAGAAAGGTAAAAGGAATTAAAGGACGGTGCCCTTTCTGCTTGTTTAAAAACTTTAATTGAAAATCAATTCTGTATAACTATCAAATTATATATTCAAAGAAGTGAAATACTGCTTTTTAAAAACAGAACTATTCCAATAATATGCAGACAATGTTTGAGCTCCCTGAAACTGTGAAGAGGGTACATACAATTACTTTAAGAAAATAGGAGTGTTGTGCCAGTAAAATCAGTCATATATAGAGCATACATCGCCTGGCATCTTTGTAAACTTATATGGAATCCTTCTAAATGAATCTCATGTGAAATTGGCATGATCCACTTTTTCATATTAAGCCAGACTGATGCACACAGCCCTATCCATAGATATAGCCAGGCATACTGTAGAGTTTAGTCTGGGTACATACAAATTATTGCACACAACAATCTCTCAGGTTTGGCCTGTGGTCTTTGACTCCATGCAGAAATTCAAACATTTCAATACATGATTGCATAATATCAACTGTTGGCAGATATGGTCAATAGTCCGATTGACACAACATATTTCCAAGGTAGCTTCAGAATTTGTGACCCCAAATTTGTGGTGATAAAAAATGAATTACCTAATTGTGAACATGTTGCAATTTTGATATTGCAGGAATATCAAATACATCTGGGAAACACAGCATTGAGTGATAAACTAATTAAACATACCCTACTTGTTTCACTACCCTACAAGTACTCCCCATAATTTAATTTTGCTGTATTATATTATCAAATCAATTTCATATTTGAATACAACCAAATAGTTAATTGATCTCTAACTTAGTTTCTTGTGCCTTGTTAAAGAATTCAGTTAATGATAATTTTTAACTCTGCCCATCAAAAGAATATACCTTAAATTACAGTCCGTCAGCACACAGAACATCAATAAATTATCGTATCAGTATATTTCCTTTTAGGATCAGTGATGTCTTGTCTAAAAGACTAACTATTAACAAATGACTCGTCATGACATTCCTCAGTCTCTATCGGTATCAAGTATTTTTCACGAAAGTAAAACAAAGTTATACTGGTCTAAGGAATACATGGTTTGCAATAAAGAGGTTAGCTAACCACTTGAATAGAGAAATTTCTGGCAAGATCATGGCTTCTAACAAATGAACTGGCATAACTTGACAGCTGAGTCTTTTTGTAATAAAATAATAATTAGAATAATTAAGTATTATTGCACAAATACAAAATCCATTTTAAGTGAGCAATCAAAATATTGTTCCCCAAAAGATATGGAGTAACTAATTACTTTAAGTTAAATTTGGAAATGTATTGATTTTGTGTACCAAGTGATTTGCTCCAATCCATGGAGTTGGTTAGCTTAGTGTGAAAACAGCTGTGACGCACAGTAATGTTAACACTGTGGGTTCAATTCCTGCAGTGGCTGAGGTTACCATGAAGGACTCTCCTTCTCAACCTCTCACCCTGCCCAAAGGATGCTGACTCTCAGGTTAAACTGCCTTCAGTTTTTCTCTCTCACAACTGAGGGAGCAGCCCTATGGTCTGGTATGATCATTACAACTTTATCTTTACTCTAATACAGTCACAAGTACAAAACCACACTAGGATTAATTTCACTACTGATAGGCCAGTTGCAAAAAAAGGTATATTAAAAATTTCTTTAAAAGCACAAAGATTCATGTCACAGGTTGAAAATACCATGAGCTATGCTAATATTATAATTTTGCATTCAGGCTACATTTTGGAACAGAAGATACCTCAATATTAAAAATGTGCTCAAAATGCACCAGACTATGCATTTACCTGTAGTAGGATATGTTGAAAAGAGAAGGACAGTCAACATCCAACACTTCCGAAATGCCAGTTAGGTTAAAAGTGATCCAGAAAAAGTTGAGAAAAAGGACAGCCATGAGAGATAATCTCAAAAATAATCAAGCCTTGAAGAGGTAGAACCCTACTTTTAAATCCACACAAAAATGGCAACTGTTAGCTTCAAAGTCCTGGATACATGAAGTTATTTAGATTCCAACAATCCACTCCAAAAGCCAAACTGGAGATGATGAGATAACATGCAACTTAGATGTACTATGAATATTATTCACAAATGTATGTTGTCATACAATAGCAAAACTGTCAAGTGTAAACAATATTCAAGTACTCTTACATGTTCATCTTTTTGATGGGATATTCAACCAAAATGGTTACACATATTAGAAACTAAAATAGTGGCTACCATCCCATAAGGCACCAGTTGCACTTGCTGAGAACAATTTCCGAAGGTAAATCACATTTAAACTATGCTGCAACTGAAATTAAATTCACTACAATACTTCAAATATCATTTTGCAAATGTAGATGCAATGTTTTTCCCCATCCCCCTCCAAAAAAAAAGCTGCACATGCAACTATGAAATATACTGAGTGATACATTTGGTGATATTCTCCATCCCTCATCCCTCCTACTCCTTTTCATTTACATTCATAATAGGATCCGTCAGCATCAACGATATGTCCTTCCAGCTATAGCATTTAAAAGTGTTTTCCAGTATATAGTGCCAGCAAACCTCTATAATTCAAAAATATGCATTAACCTTAATGTAATTTGAGTATATTTAGACAAAATTTAAAGAAAGGTGGGAGTCAAGCATTGCAATTATCTAGAAAACCTTTACTTTCTGATAGCATGGTTTGGGCATAATTTGATTTACGTTCTTACATTTGAGGTTTCTAAGATTGTTGTGTTTTGAGACTATCTTAAGTTTAATGTAAAATGAAACAGATCATAAGATATGTTCTGAAATCATTTGATAGCAATCAGTTTGACTGGGAGAGATTAAGGGGATTCCTCGTTGTTGCATCTTCCCAGTAAAATAACGTGTTTAAGAAAAATTCTGTCGAGATGTTATGACACACTTTTGGAGCAGGTACGACTTGGAAATAATGGCAGCAGCCTGTGTTCTGAAAGTTGATCGAGAGGATCTTCATTCCAGACAAGTATGAGCAAATTAAGTTGTCAACAGATATACATTACACCGTACATCTGTTTTGAAGAGGGATGATCTTATAGAGGAACCTAAAATTGAGATGGGCATAGATTAGGTAGATAGCCAACAGCTTTTCCCTATCGGAATGAGAGTCTAAAATGAGATGGCATAGATTTAAGATGAGGGGAGAAAGATACAAATATACCCAAAGGGGCAATTTTTTTCAGACAGAGGGTAGCAAGGATTTGGAACAGGCTGCCAGAGATAGTGGTGGAGGCAAGTAAAATTTTGTCATTTAAGAAACATTTAGACAGGTACATAGATATGAAACCAAAGGCAGGCAACTGAGACTAATTTAAGTGAAAACTGGGCTGCATAGATAGTTTGGGTCAAAGACCTATTTCCATGCTGTGAATCTCTATGACAAAAACGTAAAAGTGTTAGGAACAGCTAATCAGCATTTCTAATTTGATTATTCCTGAAAATTCTCAACACAGGTATTCTACCAGGAGAGGGAAACCAATCACAGGCAGAAAGATGCTGTGGTCCACTGTGTAGTAATGTATATGAAAGCTCATCCTGAAATTAGCGATTGATTTCATGAGGAGTTCAAACAAAACTTGAAGAGTTACCTCGCTAGATGAAGAACCTCTAAGGGAAAATCTCATAGTGAAAGATAGTTGAGCCAAAAAGGCTCCGGGCGAGGGAAAAGAATAGAAATAAATACTAACTTGTACTGGCTCCAGAAGATACAAATGCCTACTTAAAAGTTCAATACAACATAGGTGGCCAGTGTGGTTTTGGCTATACAAAAGCAAAAAGGAAATGTCCTACATATAAAAAAAATTGTGTTTACACAAAGATTTTTTAATCCTTTGTTACAGTAAAAGTCTTAAAACATAATAGTTGAAACACCGACAAGATTTTAATTAAAAGTTCAAATGTCTTTCTAAAGTTATTGTTTGCTCTGGAAGTAGCAATTCAGAATTGCTGTCAACAATGCATTGACCAGTAACTTTGACTCTAAAGTGTACTTCATACTTCAAACTTTAAACCAACTGTCTTTAGAAGGGAGACCAAAGATGACATTAGTTATTAAGCCATTTTGACACATGACAGCATTGTACCAAGGGGAAATCAATAATTAGCCATTTCTACCTGTTGCAGTGGTTTTGCTTTGTTTTTGATTAGGGAAGTAGGAAAGGGTGTTATAGAAAATGGTAACAAATACAGCTAAATATGAGAAGTGCTACAAGGTTGAGTAACAAATGCAATGCCTTATAAAGGTGTTGTTCCATCCATGGTACCGTCTATTAATGCTAACCATTTAAAGAAAGTTAGTAAAAGACAGTAAACGTTGAGTAGATACAGACAATTCAGTCCCTTTAACTGGATCGAACATAGAATTCATTCATCTGGTGGTTCCGTGGTAATGTTACGTACAACCTCACCCAACAACACAGCCACCACCCAAAACAGTACTCAACTTGGTACAATTCAATGTGCAAATTCTCCTACGTCTATATATATACACACACACACACAAACGCATATGCACCATCGATGGCCTGGACTTGCGAAATCGATGAAAAATTCTATTTACAAATAGAAGAGAAGGAGTCCCTTACAGTGTTTTAAAGTGTTGCTTCTACCATGGACGTCGGTGTTTCTAGTCACATCCAAAGCAACAAACTGAAAGCTTTTCTGAAGCAGGGTGGAGGGTCAGCGCCGGAGGCAGAGGGAACAGGATTTAGTTAATTTAAAAGCGGCAGAGTCCATGGAGGCCTAGCCATACACAACCGAGCCTAACCCTAAGTGATTCTTAGGACAAAAATACACAAATCCCCGGAGAACCACATCGAAAAAACCAGCCTCTCTCTCTCTACTGCTCTGCTTTCAGAGATGAGAAACACTTTGTACCTTTTTTTTCTAGGCAAGGGTTGCAGCAGCTTCTTCCCTCATTTCTGTCTCCCTCTCTTGCTGTTTTTTTATATCACCGCTGGGATTTTTTTTTAAACCTATTTCCAATCCAGCACCAGGGCAACTCCTTTGTGCATGCGCATTACCCGCCGGCCGCCAGCTTCCACCGAACTTGCGGGCTCCGGCGGGATCCTCCACGCGGATTGGCCCATCCTCGGAGATCACCACCTCTTTGGAGCGTTGCTAGGGGCGACCGCGACTCCGATTGGCTCTCCGCCCCCGTCCATCAGGCCTTTCCACCTCCTCAAGTTTGGCTGAGAGGGCAGAGGAAAGTTGAGGGGAAAGTAGTTTCCAGGTGGAGGTCTCGCCGTTAGCGCCGTCTCTGACAAGAAACGGATAGGTCGTTGGCGTTCGTTTGGAGAGACAAAGAAAAAGGGCTTCGGGCCTTTTTTGGAACAGTATTACGGCGGGACACGTTTTAAGCGACAAAAAAAATATTAAAATGTCGCGGAAAAGCACGCAGACAAGGCAGCCTCTGACGTCAGATCTTCTCATGGTGTCTGTCCCGTTTTAATTTCCGGCTGAGTTTTTCAGACGAAACTCGTGTTTTTCACTGAAACCATTACTTCCTGGAAGAGGTGGGAGAGGCGGAGTTTAGTTTCTTAAACCAGACGTTTCATTTAACTCGTGGCCATGATTTTATTTTTATTTTCCAGCTTTCAGCTGCTGGTCTAGTGGCGCTAGCCCACTTTGCTCTCCCTCAAGCAGTCCTACAGCCATGTTTGAAAGAGGCAGCAGCCTTAGGAGGTCATCAACAATGCGGCTACAGCGTGAGAGAATATGCAACATGGTGACTTTAATGCTGGTTACATCTAGGAAGATGCAGCAATGAGTTTTAAAAATATGTTTGGCTATATTATGACACATCTGGAGTAGGTGGGACTTGGAGATAATGGCAGCAGTCTGTATTCAGGGTAGGTAGAGGCACTTTTTAAGTCCCAAGAAAAGTACTGAATGGATCAGGTTGTAAAGAAATGCGAATTACTTATTTTGAAGATGACTTTTCCTAAGAGTAGTGACAGGGCACACGGGGTGGGGCGGGAAAGAGGTGAGGCTGCAGAATGATTTGGACCGGTTAGGAGAGTGGGCGAAGAAGTCGCAGCTGGAATACAACCCGGGAAAGTGTAAGGTCATACAGTTTAGTAGGAATGGATGGTCTATTTTCTAAAGGAGAAGAAAATTTCATAAGTCTTCAGTGCAAAGAGACTTGGGAGTTCTAGTCCAGGATTCTCAAGGTAAACAGGTTGAGTTAGTAGTTAGGAAGGCACATGCAATGATGGCATTTATTTTGAGAGGACTTGAACATAAAAAGCAGGGATGTACTTCTGAGACTCCAGACAGACTACAATTGCAGTACTGTGTTCAGTTTTGGGCTCCATACCTCAGGACGGATATACTGGCCCTGGAGTGGGTTCAGAGGAAGTTCACAATAATGGTCTCAGGAATGAAAAACTCAACACATGGGCATTTTAAGATTCTGGGTTTACACTCCACGGAGTTTAGAAGGATAAGGGGGTTGATCTAATAAAAACACACAGAATACTGAATGGCCTGCACAAGGACGATGTCTCTATTGGTAGGAGAGACTAGGCCTGAGGGCATAGCCTTAGAGAATAGGGAATACCTTTTAGAACGGAGAGACTTCTTCAGCCAGAATGAAGAATCTATGGAATTCATTGCCACAGAAGATTGTGGAGGCTAGGTCATTGAAGACTGAGATAGATAAGTTTCTCAACCCCATTCTCCCAGTAACCCTTGATCCCCTTGAAATGAGAACCTATCAGCCATGATTGAAGGGCCTAATTTCAGCTCCTATGTCATGTGGTCTTATATGGTTAAATCAGAGTCAGATGGAAACAGACCCTTCAGTCCAACTTGTCCATATCAACCAGATATCCCAACCCAATCTAGTCCTACCTGTCAGCACCTGGCCCCATATCCCTCCAAACCCTTTCTATTCATATACCCATCCAAATGTTGCAATTGTACCAGCCTCCACCACATCCTCTGGCAGCTCATTCCATACCTGCACCACCTCTGTGTGAAAAAGTTGCCCCTTCGGTCTCTTTTATATCTTTCACCCTAAACCTATGCCCTCTAGTTCTGGACTCCCCCACCCTTGGGAAAAGACTTTGTCTATTTGTCCTATCCATGCCCCTCATAATTTTGTAAACCTCTAGAAGGTCACCCCTCAGTCTCCAGTACTGCATAGAAAACAGCTCCAGCCTCCAGCCCGTGCAGCCTCTCCCTATAGCTCAAATCCTCCAACCCTGGCAACATCCTTGTAAATCTTTTCTGAACCCTTTCAAGTTTCGCAACTCCTTTCTGGTAGGAAGGAGACCAGAATTGCAAGCAATATTCCAACAGTGGCCTAACCAATGTCCTGTACAGCGACAACATGACCACCAACTCTTGCACTCAATACACTGACCAATAAAGGAAAGCATACCAAACGCTTTCTTCACTATCCTATCTACCTGCAACCCCACTTTCAAGGTGCAACGAACCTGCACTCCAAGGTCTCTTTGTTCAGCAACATTCCCTAGGACCTTACCATTAAGCGTATAAGTCCTGCTAAGATTTGCTTTCCCAAAATGCAGCACCTCACATTTATCCGAATTAAACTCCATCTGCCAATTCTCAGCCCATTGGCCCATCTGGTCAAGACCATGTTGTAATCTGAGGTAACCCTCTTTGCTGTCGACTACACCTCCAATTTTGGTGTCATTTGCAAACTTACTAACTGTACCTCTTATGCTCGCATGCAAATCATTTATGTAAATGACAAAAAGTACAGGACCCAGCACTGATCCTTGTGGCACTCCACTGGTCACAGGCCTCCAGTCTGAAAAACAACCCTCCACCACCACCCTCTCATTAATGTCTCCACCATTCCTTTACTAATAGAGTCATGAACCACATTTCTTGAAGTCAGGATTAATGCTAATTAAGTTTCACCACAAGGTAATAAGAAATAGGAGCAGAATTTAGCTCATTAAGTCTGCTCTGCTATCCAATTATGACTGTTCCTTCACCCCATTCTCCACATAACCCCTGATTCCTGTGTTAACCAAGAATCTGTTGATCTCAGTCTTAAAATCTCAAATTACTTGGTCTGTCACCTGCTGTGGCAATTTTCCAGATTCACCATCCTCTGGCTAAATAAATTCTTCATTTCAGTTCGACAGGGTTGCCCCTTCATGCCCTCAGGTCCTAGTCTCTCTGACAAGTAGGAGCAACATCTCCATGTTCTCCCTGTCCAGGACTTCCCATATTCTGAAAGTTTTAATCAGATTTCCCACCTCACCCTTCACCCCAGACTAAAAGTTCCTCAACCACTTGTCATATGACAAACCCCTCATTCCTGGAATCATTGTTGTGAATCTCATGTGGACCTCATCCAACATTCTTCCTTCAGGGCCTAAAACTGCTCTCAATATTCTAAGTGCAGTCTGATCAGAGTCTTAGACAGGCTCAGCAGTAAATCCTTGCTCTTCTCTTATAAACCTCTTGAAATGAATCCTAATATTATATTTGCCTTCCTAATTATCAACTAAAACCTGCCCTTTTAACCTTTGGAGTCCTAGTTCAGGGTTCTCGTAACTCCTTTTGTACTTCAGATTTCAAAAACCTTTCCCATTTAGAAAATTGTCTATACTTCTATTCCTACCAAAGTACATAGCCTCATACATTCCTATATTGTATGTTATTTGCCATTTCTTTGCCCACTCTCCTAGCCTATCCAAGTCCTTCTACAGCCTACCCACTTCCACAACACTATCTGTCTCGCCATATTGTTGTCATTTTAGCATAATGCCCTCAGTTCCATTGTTCAGACTGAATGTATAACACGAATAGTTATGATCCTAAAACTGATCATGATTGAATGCTGGTTACTATTAACAAATATTTAAAAACAAACAAAATTCAGTGGAAAAAAAGACACTACCATTCAGTTGAGAGAGTGGAGTGTAGACAGCCACAGCAGGAGTACATACACATAACAAAAAAGCTGATAAGGAAGAGGGGAGGCTTTCAAAGGTGGGGCACAAAAGTCCAAAGTTACACGCACAAGCTTTGATAAAACTCTTTTGGTCACCTATTCTACATTCTGCTTTAGCTCAATATCCATTTTGTTTTTGTCTGATTGTATGTCCATGAAGCACTGTAGTACAGTTATTTCTGTAGAGAGCTCAAGGTTGTGGAGGGCAGACAGCACTGGAATAGTGGATGATCAGAGTAGCAAAAGCATAAATGAGGATCGAATAGCAAATAAGTTGAAAGTGGTGAAGAAGTGGGCAATGATGATACAAAAAGACAATCTTTGTAATAAAGAGAATAAGGGATCAGAAGCTCTGCTCAAGGTCAAATGGGATGCAGAGAATTGGATACAGCAGCTGATAGATATCATATGACACCTGCAACCAGAACAAGTTGTTTTAGCAGCTTTCCTTAAACTTCTAGCTGGCTCAATTTACCTTGGTGTTATCACAAGCAGAGATTACAATTATATATTAAATACAGTAGTTCATATAGATTAACATAGGCAATTTATTAGCAATTATAGCTTACAATTTTACAATATGCATTATTCTGACCACAAAATACTGTCAGTTTTGCCTATAATTAATGTTTTGTTTTGTTTTTAAATAAACAATAGCTTTTCCCTTAAATAGGCAACACTACCTTTTACACTTAACATTTCATGCATAACAAATAAAACCTTGAAACAGGTAAGGTCCAGAACAGGAAGTTATGTTCAAATGAGTAAAGCTGTCAGTTATAAGAAAATAGAATATCTCTTTGGAACTTGTAACAATCGCTTGTCAGCTCAATTATCAGATGTTCATGGTTTTCCTTCAATAAAATATTTAAAAGGCCACATTGGTACTGACCATCGACTATGTGAAGTATAATGATAGGAATCAATTCTTTAGTATACAGCAGAACAAAACACAAAGCAATTTTGTAGTAAAACATTTTTGTTGAACTACTTTGCAAATAATCCACTGGCTCTGAAAGACTGATCAAAATTTTCTGGAAATTAGCCTATGACTTTGCTGTACCACACTGTTTCAATTTCCCCACAAATTAAGACAAGGAGGGTGTAAAAGATGGAGGATAAGGGGTAGAGTCAGGCAGCCAACTTTTCCAACATCAAGCTCCCGGTGCTTATGCCCGAGGCTCGGTTCCTTTTACAACTACTTAGCTGGAGATTGCTGTGTCATGGTGAATTTTCAATGTTTCTGTTTAATCTATTACTTGATTCCAAACGTGAAATATTTAAAAGGAACCCAATAATGAAGTATATCAGATATAAAATTTGAACAATATTTCAATTGCTATATCCAAAGATAAATCTTCTCCATAGTCTTATATTTAACTGTGATAATCAGGGGTTAATCAATAGATACTGTAGCAATTGTCTACTTAAGATGGCAAAAGAGAATGAATCTGAATTCAAATGTCTTTACATTTTGTTTTGCACAAAATATTTATTAAAAGTTGCATCTACAAAAGTAGGTTTAAATATATGTGGCCTTAAAGGGGACTGATCAATTAAATATTTTGAAATGTTTATAAACCTTAAAAAAGCCAATGCAATATTTTATTTAAATTTATTTTTCATGCTTTGTAGATTTAACAAAGTCCCTTTCTAAATATCCAATTTCGAACATGTAGACTAAATTATGCAATTATTTGGCATGAAAGTCAAACACTGGAGGAATGTCGCATTTATTAGAATTAGGGTTTTAAAAATTGTGAATTAAAGTCAGTATTTGTTTTAAAAAGT
Source organism: Hemiscyllium ocellatum (assembly GCF_020745735.1). NCBI lineage: Eukaryota > Metazoa > Chordata > Chondrichthyes > Orectolobiformes > Hemiscylliidae > Hemiscyllium > Hemiscyllium ocellatum. The sequence continues at coordinate 20,270,238 of NC_083428.1, read as the reverse complement.
AATTTGATTTTAAATCTTTAAAAGTATTTATTTAAGACAAACTCAGACAAGTGAATAAAAGTATAAAATCAAAGAATTACTAGATTAGTTGAGAATGAAAAAGAACTTATGTTTCATTTACATATTAACTTCAAATAAACCTGCATTTTATACACAAGTGATTACGTTCTGAAGACTTGTCAATAGGCAAATTGACAACAATCCCTTTTGTTTATTTGTGGTGCATTTGGCATTTTAAATAAAATTCAACACTATATGATACATATTAGTGCCATCTAAGTATCTCATGGGCAAGATGTTTGATCACAGCCAATATATATGAGCAACTCACTTTTAGTGGATAGATCATTCAAAGTGAAGTTAATTGAACATTGTACTTGTAAACTACTCAATTGTTCTGTCTAGCCTGTACAATGAAATTCACAAATAAACATGCACTTTTAATTACAAAAGCAGAAAATAGCAAAGCAGCATAACACATCTTAAGGAAATGGAGCAATGTCATACACATCTTAATTGATGCAGTGCTATACCATAGTCTCAGGCAAATGAAAATGTTATGCATAACTTTTCTAAAATGAATGCTTCAGAGCCTAGATCAGAATTTTACTTTTCACACATCAAAACAGTTCAAAACACTAAGTATGATGTGTCAAACAAATTAGGTTTTAAGTTTAATACAAAAGAAACCTCAACATAAAAGTAGAACCCAAAGTACATATCCTAAAATACACAGTCTGTCATGAAGGTGCTTTAACCATGCAGCATGTATTAAGATGCTTAATTGTTTTTATTCCAATTCTTTGAATTTCTTAAAATTCTGGCTAGATGCAGATGGTGGCCTTTCAATCAGCTTAAAATAAAGTGAATTTTTTGCAAAGTAGGATTGTCAAAACATTCTTTTTTCTTCCTTCTTTCATCGCGTTTCCATGTGGTTAAGTCATGAAATGTTTGCAACTCTTTTGAAAGCAGAGTACGATTTATTCTTGGAGCAAGTGAGGACTGTAGATGCTGGAGACCAGAATCGAAGAATGTGGTGCTGGAAAAGCACAGCCAGTCAGGCAGCACAGGAGGAGCAGGAATCCTGATGAAGGGCTTATGTTCGAAACATCTATTCTCCTGCACTTCAGATGCTGCCTGACCAGCTGTGCTTTTCCAGCACCACACTGAGTTATTCTCATCAAGCTGGGAATCCTATTGTTTGGCTTGCCAAAATATATTTTTAGGAATTACAAATAAGTTCTGAAATTATCCTGGCTTTCATTATTCAGAACGATGTAAAGCAGCACTATAATATAGTGTATTATAGTGTCATAATACACTAGTTGAGGAGTGCTGTACAAAGACCAGGGAGTAATGAACAAAGCTAAAAGTTACCCCGAAGCACACTTCTATTAGATTGAAAAATGTATATTCACAGCTATGGATGTGCATTAAAAAATAGCTCTACATGTAAATAATAAACATACCTACGGGTATTTCCAAAGCAACACTGGATATGAAACAAGACAGCTTTGCATAACCAGTCTCTATAGAAAAGTCACTCAGCTCTTTTTCCTCCAGTGCTTAGATATTGTACACCGTACATTTAACAGTTAATATCTCATAATTCAGTTCTAATTTTAAGTAATTTGCAAATGATAGTGGACTTTTTAATAAATCACTTTTTAAAAAAATGTTGAAATTTTTTGGCACAACAGACAATAGTGAATTTCAGATCACAAAATATGTCCCTGTGCATAGAAAAATACTTTCAGATTAAAATACTTCAATCTTCAGATATAAAGGAAAAAGACCAAAAAAGAAATGTATGTTTAAACAACTGAAAACAATGTTTGCACTTCAAATGCTACATCAAAAAAATCCATTATTGACTTAAATCTTAAGTTTAAAGATATTATTGAAATTAAAAGATAAATAACTTGAGAATACATCAACCAAAAGCATCTGCTTAATGCATATCACATTACACTTTATTATGAATATTGAGAATCAATAGCCTATTTTGCTCCAACCAAAACAAAAGCAAGTTAAACTGTAAAGGTTCAAGTGCTAAGTCTCACCAACTAAGCAAATACTGCTGATTCAATATTAAGACAATATTAGCATACCAGACAAAGTTTTTATTTTTACATGTTTAAAATATAGTACTGTGATATTGCTAATAGAAATAATTTCAGTAAAAAATTGAGTTCAATGCTCTTCCTCTCATTTGCTCACACTTGATGACCTACTTCAAATCAATTACAATTTCCAAAATTAAGTCATGGCTATTCGATACGCTCCCAATTCATTTACATAGTTTAGCTTTTGGTTTTTTTTTTAAAAACCCATTGCATGAGAATTAGGCTGGGTATATTTGCACCTGGATACATATATTTTATTCCAAAACAGAGGTTTGTAAACAACTGTTTGTTTGTGTAAAGTACATGATGCAAAAAGTTAATTTTTATTTCACTATTCATATATTTTTTAAAAATGCAAATTTTGAAAAGAATGTGCATGTTCCTTGCAGCATCAATAAGTTTTTATGATGCCTCAACAAACTAAAAAGGGATGCTTTGCACAGCTTAAAGACATTAAACTTTATTAAACTGGACATTGAACTGATTTAGCTCACAATCCAGAATGTTGACATATGACTGCAAACATGCTGATGACCTTCAATTCTCCTTGGTTCCTGTATTTTAAGATTTCAACCAAACAGCCTTGACAAAGTAGGATTTGAATGATAAATCTTCTCCATGAAAAAAAAACATGCGGCCTACAGCTTTTTCACCCACTACTCAGCATCACTGCAGAGATTTTACAAAAAAAATGTCCTTGTCTGCTCACCAACTGACTTTAGCATGTAATTTTCAAGGGCTAAAACATACAATATAAATTCAGGTGCTAATAATTATACAACTAATTCCAATTTTAACCCATAGGCTTATCTGGGAATTAGCAAAATACATTTCTCTTTTTATTCTCAATTAATGTAGTTTCTATGAAATTTATGAATAAAGCTCATGCAAGAACATAAATATTGAAAGCAAGCCTGTGATATTACATACTTATAGTAACTAATATTTAAACTGAATATTTTTGATAATCCACAGGTCCATGTTCTGTCCACTGAATTTTCAGATGCATCCTTAATGAATAAATTTTACATATTTGTCATTATCATACCTGCATTTCAGGTACAATATGCAAATTCTGCAAATAACCAACTGTTTAAGACCATTAATAAAGTTAATAAGTGCATAAGTCTCTGTAGTAATTTAATAAAGCATCCAAAAAGTCACATTTGTTTGTGTTGACCAAATATATATTTAAACCCTATTCTTGAACAATGGAATGGAAGTTATTTGGCATATATTTTAAAATATTTCTCTTCTAAACTTCCTCCTTTCAAAAAAAAATGTAAACAAATATTGAGGCAAATGTTTATGTAATGTTCAAAATAATTTGAAATTAGAATCTCAGTGATCCAGTACGAATTACAAAGAAGTTGCAATTTTATAGGAAGGATTTCACTATCAAAAATTCCAAATGTTCAAAGCAAAACTAATTTCTTCTTGGACCACAATATCCCTGGTGTTGAAAACTTCTCAAACTACAACATAATTCTAATTAGAAACACTGTTGTAAAGGCACACATCTTACTCTGGCATCTGCAGCACAATAACATGAGAGGTAAGTACACTTCTAAAAAGGCTTACAGCAGACTTAAATAAAGTTAATTTTTTTTGGTCCTTTAATTGTTTTTTAAGTTCTAATTGCAAAGCAAGCAAATAGGAATAGATCTTGAAAGATATGCAAAAGAAATAGCTTTGAAATGGTAGCTGCCATGATGTTGGTCTTTTAGCTCCCATTTACTATTATATAACTACGTTTGGTGTGATAAAGTAAATTAATTGGTAAATAAGACCTTACTGCATGATGTCAACAGCAGGCATGACTTCCAAGTGAAACAGCACTGGTGTCAATGCCACAGAACTACTGATACTTTTGCTATCCAGTTTCACATAATGCCCATTACATACCCTTAAGACAACTGATTTTACAAAGATAATCCGTTTCCCTCAAAGTCAACTGAATTAATCAACCAAAAAAGTACGAACAAGTTTCAAAAATTCTTTTAGTTAATTTTGAAAATATAAATATACAACTATCTTTAACATTTTCTAATAAATAGTAAACATTTTAAAGATTAAAATATTTCACAATTGAATGAGAAAACTTGGATTTGTTTCTGATTTATGTAGTTATATGGCCACACAAAGTTTAACTGACTTCATGACAGTTCATGAGTAAAAGTCAAATCTCAAATCACATTACCAAGTCAGCATTACTAAGTTGAATAATACCCTGGAATATTTTTGCTTTTGAGGCCAAGAAAAGTTGCCTACGTAGAACTAAGGTCAAGCATTACATAAAAAAGTTTGTGCTGGGCTTAGGTGTTGACTGATGGAAACAAGCCTTCAACTTCAGTTCAGGATTATAGAATACATTTTCACATTGAGCAACATCAAAATCAAATAATGTAAATATTTCACAATTTTTCAGATGCCTACAGTTTTATATTGTTAATTAAAGATATCATTTGTCATTTAGTATGTTTGCTGTTTGTGGTGTTTTCCAAACACAGACAAAAACTATTTGTTTCAAATTCTAGTTAATGCACTAACAGCTTTTCAGCATTTCAGGTATTATTCACTAAATCATATTTTAAGGCCAAAGTATTCATAGTGTAACTATAGCATTTAGTTTTTTTTTAAAAATTGCTAAGTAAACTTAACAGGTATAATGGATTGTTAAACAGCATGTTGTTTTAAAACTTATGCAAACAGTAACACTAATGATTTGTACCTAAATAATGGCTCCATAATTGATTTGATTCAATATTGAAGGAACCACTGTTTGTAATGGTTTCTCTCTCGTCCTGCTACCCACACTTTGTATCATAATTTTCAAATAATTATCATTATTGTTAATATCCAGAACAACTTTCCAAAAATAGTTTTGATTTATGAGAAGTTGAGTAGTAACTAAATGTTACTTACAATTAACATCCAACCCCCCCCTCAACAATCTTAAACTAGTATTTGCAATAATGTTCATTACATATAATTAAGTTCATCCATAAGTCATCTTATAAATGGTTCAAATTCTTGGCTAACTGCATGTTGCCTCCCACAGCACCTGTCCTGAGCAAAAGCACATTCAAACAATTTTTGTTTAACGAATATATACATGTATAATTGTGTACTTGTATTAAAACAATGGCGGTAATGTTTTTGGAACTTGCACATATTAAAATAAATGAGCAGGGACTTTACTAATTGGCAAGGTAATCTGTAAATGAAGTTCCATTATAGAAAAAAAAACATTAGATGTGAGAAGTGATTCAATAGAAGTTGCAAAGGATTCAGAACCTAAGCTGAAAAATGTGTTGCTGGAAAAGCGCAGCAGGTCAGGCAGCAAAGGAGGAGAATCGACATTTCGGGCATAAGCCCTTCTTCAGGAACCTAAGGCAGAATGCCAAAATTGCACCTGTCTATCAATTTGAAGTTAGTGATAACAATTTTGGCATCTCTTTTTGAGGGCAAATAGCAAAACAGATGATTTGTGGTCCATAAACAATTTCTTTAAAAAAAAACAAATTGAAGAAATTAACTGTGATCAAAAACAAAACTTTAGTACCTTCAGTGGATTTCTGGGAAATGACATCAACACATATACAATCGCAAAATACTGCATTGCTGGAAATCCAAAATATAAACAGAAAATTCTGTAAACTCGGTTCATCAGGCAGCAACTATGGAGAGAGGTTGATGACCTATTGCATGACAAAACAACGTCAACCTGAAATATTAATTGTTCACCTTCAGATATGTCCTGCCCAACACAAATATTTCCAGCATTTTTTGTTTTTAATGACACTGAATACCTGCTGTATTTTTCACTTCTCCAGCTCGACTGCTCTATAATTTGGTCAGATTTTACTGGGGAGAGTAGGCAAAGCAGTCTAACTCTAGGTCATGATAAAATTAAAAATAGAACAATATACTTCAACTTTTAAAAGTCAAACAAATTTTGGGAGTATTCACATCCAAATATGATGTCTTTTTGAAGTCCAATTGGACAGCATATAGTCCTGATTACAAATCTCAGTCCCAGAATAAAAAATTACATATACATAATACAAATAGGCAAAATGGCATTTTCCAATGCCACTACTCATGATTTTAAGGCTTTTGTAGTGCAAGTTCCAAGGAAAGATGCTTAAATTTTCAGTATGTAGCATAATACCAAATATTTACACTTTCTGTTAAGAAATGTTAATTTGAGATTTAATGTAAAATGGTATCACAAAAGCTACATAAAGTACTTTTCTTTTTAAGGTTCATACCCTAAGACCACTCATCACCACAGGGGTATCTTGGCACTGTGGGATATTGGGGTAGAGTATTACCAGTAACAGTTTGAAATGCTAATTGCTTTGGTGGTGGATTCTGCCATGTGCCAGCACTCCATTCTTCTTGGGCCTTCTGAAAGCTTCCACCACCACTCCGGTAAATTCTGTGTACCTGTTATATTAAAATAATAGTAAATACAGATATATTAAATCTATTTCATAAATTTGCCCTCAGCTTTCCATATTTTACGTATTCAAAAAATTTGCAAACTCTGCAAGGTTTCCATCAATCATGTTTAACATGCGATCAACTGCCTCTTACATGAAGAATTCTGTTTGCTAACTGGCTTGATAGTTAGAAAACTAAGAATTACAAACTGTGAAACTTAAAATGGTTCAGAAAAGATTTACAAGGATGTTGTCAGGGTTGGTGGGTTTGAGTTATAGGGAGAGGCTGATTTTCCCTGAACCGTCGGTAGGTGTTGGGTGATCTTATGGAAATTTATAAAATCATGAGGGGCATAGATAAATAGCCAAGGCTTTTTACCCCCCAAGGATAGCAGAATCCAAAGCTAGAGGACATAGGTTTAAGGTGAAATGGGAAGGATTTAAAACAGACCTAAGGGGCAACTTTTCCAACTAAAAGGTGGAGCTTGTATGGAATGAGCTGCCAGAGGAAATGGTGGAGGCTGGTACAATTACATTTAATAGGCATCTGGATGGGCATATGAATAGGAAGGGTTGATGGGGTTATGGGCCAGAAGCTGGCAAATGGGACTAGATTAATTTTGGATCGGCATGGACGAGTTGGATCTGTTTTCATGCTAGATAGCTCTATGACTCTAGTTCATATTGTGAGCTTTGCAGAGGGTGGATTAAACAGAGGAAAGACAAAAGGATAGAGGCTCAAAGAAGGAAAACCAAAAGTCAGAATTAAAAGGCAGGCAGAAGCAGGGAAGGAGAAAGTGGTGAATGGTCCAATGAATTAGAATAATATTCCTAAACTTTTAAAATGATTAGTCCCAGACCATTGGGACATTAATGTTTCCCATTAGCTGACATTAAGGGACCGAATTCAAAGATAATTGTGAAAGGTCTTCTCTTTTAAAAGAAAAAAAATAGCAATTCTATTTTAGGAATCTACTCTTTTCGTGGTTGTCACACACTATTGAAATTTAGAGTTTAAATGAGCAAAGTACAAAAACGTTTCCAGCAGATCAGTGCCTATTCACAAGGTAATAGAATTATACCGTCATACAGCAAGGAAACAGACTCTTCAGTCCAATCAGTCCATGTCGACCATAATCCCAAATTAACTAGCCCCACTTACCTAAGCTTGGTTTTATTATTAATAATATTCAAAATTTATCCCAAACTGATTGAATCTCAATATTCATAAATGCAAATACGAACACATAATATTCTACTTGGTAGAGGCTTATTTTTGCAACTACTCTAGAATTGGAATTGGAATCTTTCTCTTGAGTTGGAACCTTCCAATTCTGCATGATTCCTGAATTTGGCATTTTTAAACTGAAAAAAAAAGTTACTCAAAGCAACTTAAAATAAAAAGAAGTGAGTTTTCTGATGAGATTAGGATTTAAGCACATTTCCTGGCAATGAATAGTGGACTTTACTCTGCAGAAAGCCATACTTTGCCAGGCTAGGAACACAGTTCAGGATGTGTATGTTAAGTGCATTAGTCAGGGAAAATGTAAAAGTAAGAGGGTAGGGGAATGGGTCTGGGTGGAACACTCTTCAGAGGGTCGGTGTGAACTTGTTGGGCCAAATGGCCTGTTTCCACACTGGAGAGATTCTGTGATGATTCTACATGGCAGTGGCAATATCCCAACTGAAACTGATAACTTCATGAAGCTATTACCAAAAAGCGTAACTTTTAAATAGAAATGTCTACGAGCTCTATAAAACATCACTATCTTTGCTTTTTGGCCAAAAGGTCCAGGTTCAAGCCCCACCTGTTAAGGAGGTATGTATTAACATGTCCAAACAGGTTGAATCAAAATACATACAATTCATCATACTGAATCAATGCTTTGTAAACTTAGAATAAATTGTATCATAGCCTAGTGAAGGGACTATAAAACTTAAATTTGCTGTTGGAAATATAGCTGCATGCTAGATAAAGGGGAAGAAAAAAGGCAAGCAACATTTTAATTAGTATCAAAGGTAACCAAACATAAATGAAATAAATTAAGACCAGCAGGTTTAGGAAACTTGTTTTGCCAGAGTTTTGGAAGTAATTTTTGGAAAGTAAGTGAACCAGAAGAATGGAATTCAACATTCATTTTTGATGAATCCCAGTCTACCTGCACCGATATGTTCAGGTTCATGATCAGCTACTTCTTCCAAGTGATAAGCTGCAATTAATTACAATTGATCATCATATCTAGGAACATTCCATTGGATCCTTATAACTGTTGCAAACTGAGAATTTTGCAGCATCGTTACTCAATGAAATCCTTACAGTGCAAGGAATATCCTACTGCTACATCCAAATTCTTAATGATGAAAAGAGGTAGAAAAATGAACGTTAAAGAAGAAAAGACTAAACTTACACGGAAAATAATAAGTGCACTAAGAATCGCTACCGCAGTGAACATGATTGCAGGGAAAAGCATTACCACTCCAGCACCAACATTAACTGAGAAGAAACTTATGGCAGCTATCCATCCACTGAAATGAAAAAAAAGGAATATAATTAACATGTTAAACATGTGGATTTTTAAACCTGGTACTCACTGTGGACTTAAAAGCTCAATTGCTTTTTCTACTTCTTTAAAATGTCAACATAGAAACAGAGAAAAATCAAATTTCAGGAGAGCTTTCGCTTCCTCGTAGTTAATTGAATAAATTATTTTGCATTCACATTTTCATGTCTTCAAGATTCCCAAAACATTTCACAGGCAATTAAGAACTTTTGAAACAATGCTAATGCGCTAACATTTGTAAAAACAACAACCATATTACAAACAAGGTCCCACAAACTATAATTAAATAATCATTTTAGTTTAATGGTCCTGAAGGGGGAAAGTATTGACAGAGACTCTGGCACTTGACTTTCTGCTTTTAAGGTAGTACGTTTCACATCAGAGGCCATCGTGTTTTCTGCATTATATGAAAGATGCACCTCTTTGTTAAAGATTTCTCTTAATGACTCCTCGTAGATATTTTGCTGATTTGTTTACATTTGTTCGTGTCATTCTGCATTTTCTAAGACAGATGTATATTGGGTGATCTTTAAATATTGCCATCACTAAAATGCATCTAACAATGGCTGTTTGTAGCCTTTGACAGTAAGTGAAGACCTCACCATAGACTGAAGGTGAAAACTGTGTTAAAAGTTACTATAAAACTTTTAACCACCAGAGCTTTTGCCAATGAAATTTTGCCATCTTGTGACAGATATAAAGTACTGCATTAACAAAACTGAACTGCGACATATTTGAATGAAGACCATACAATACCCAACAGGCTAGATAGTAAAGAGTAAAGCAAAGTATATATATTGGAAAAGATCTCTACTACCACTGAAGAAAGCATAATTACTCACCAGGCTCCCCATCCTTTGAATCCGATTGCTTGTAAAGCTGCCAAAACAACCTGGGCAGCAAAAACGAAGAAAAACGCCATGAAGTTAAAAGAGCTGTCAGATCTGTTAAAAGGCAAAAAAAAAACCAAACTGAAAATACAAACAGGAGGGTCTATAAGTTTTCTGAAATCCTTTATATCTTCCAAACCAAAATATTTACCTAAATGCTTTATAAATTGGACGAAGCCAGCAGACGTATGAACAGGGGCTGAAAAGAACTAGCCAAAGTATTGCGAGGCCAAAATTGATAGCATTACCTCCTGCTATCAGCCAAGCTAAGCAGCCTATTAAATTCACTGCTAGGGTAATGCTGTAAACTGAACACAAAGAAAAGCTCAGTTAGGATCACATTGTGATCAGTAATCATTGCGTGTTTTATAACATGCAAAACAAATATATGAAATGTAAAAATTAAAAAGGAAGTAATAAACAAACTTGCAAGCTTTGCCTGGAAATCAAATACCTCAACTTTATACTATTCAGTTGCAGAATATTGCATTCCCATTTGAGCTCACTCATTATAATCTAATCTGGTTGATACTCAACTGCAAGCTACTACAATTTATGTGTCAGATTCATTGCATCGCATATCATATTGTCATTCAGAATTCACTGATCACACTACATCATATTCAGACTGGGCATGGAAAATGCATCCCTGGTTCAGGCAACAAAGTCTCACAAACAAATGCAACCTACATTGTTCTGTTCCATTCAATAACTAATCTGATGGATAACACATTTCACAAATTGATGATGACAAAATGTGCCAAGATGATTGGAATTAACTGAAGCCTGAAAGCATTAAATAATCAATCATTATGTAAGATTCATCAGCATTTGATTTGCATTAACTGTATCGCACAAAGATGCCTTCTACCCAAAATGTCTATTACATGCTGCTAATAATGTACCATTCCCAATCTTCACTCTTTTGACTGAGGAAAATAATATTCTAAAATCTTCTCAAAATTCTTTGACAACTTAGCAAAAATACTTTGTTTTTCTGAGTGGGATTCTCTTCATAAGGTTGAAAAGGGGGGAAAATGCAGGTATTTTAGCAGCCTACCATGGAAGTATTCAGGATAACCAAAAGTGAACTACAGCAAAACTTTAATTCTATCTTCGAAACAGATATTTATCCAATAAAACTGAAAAGGACAGTTGTGGCACCAATAATTTACAAATCTCTGCAACATTTATACTACAGGGGCCATTTAGATAGCTCAGGTATCCACAATCCAGAAAAGACGGCACTTAAAATTATCTGAACATTTCTGTTACACAATTAAAAGTTCTCAACTTCCTGAAAAAAAAAATCCATGTATGGCTTCTCTCTCTCTCTCTCTCTCTCTCTCTCTCTCTCTCAGGGTAACCCACCTGTGACTCGACAACTCAGATTGTTGCATTTCACAAATTCTGCTTCCCCTATTTTAGTCCCTCCATCACTGATAATCACACTTTTCGATGCCTTTGTTCAAACCTCTGCAATTTCCTTCTGAAAGTTCTACACCTTTCTTAAAATCCACCTATGAATGAAGCCTTTGGTAAGCTGCTCATCATCTCTTTATTTAGCTCATTTTCAAATGTTTTTTCTGGTAAAGCATCTTTGTGAAGCACCTAAGGACGACATTAAAGGCGCTACAGAAATACAAGTCCCTATGTTAAGTTTCTATGTCTCTTCCTCCATAAGTTGCTATAGTCCAATATTAGAAAAGAGTCTGATGCAGACAAGTCAGGAATCCATGGATTGTCATACATGACTGACTTGGACACTAATCATAAGACACATTAAATAGGAAGAGAATGCTGATAAAATAAATACTTGCCTTTACCATCCCCTCTGTTTTATTGTTGGTAAACAATTATCACAGTTTAGGACTGTAGGAATAATTAAAGCATCCTACCTTTGAAAATGACAGCAGATAGATGTAAACAAATCCATTGAGCAAAACATTATGCTCATTACATTGATAACATATGCCATTCCAAAAGAAAGTATCATCCAGTTTGAAAACAACACAACTTACAGATCCATAAATGGTAAATTCGCTTGACAAGATGACAGTAGTCTGGTGGGATCTCTTCCTCAAAATTTTGATAGAAGCAAGGTTTCAAAGGAATAAACTTTGGAAGTGGGGGGAAATTGTTTGTTTTTTCTAAAAAAAAGATAGATTTGTTAACATGACAGTCGCAAGCACATTTACTTTTCACTATTTATCATCTAGATTAGATCTTGATGTGTGTTGCAGAAAACAGGTACAAACATGAACAAAAGCAAAGTGCTCAACATTTTGGAAATCTGAAAATACGACAGAAAAACATGCAAATACTCAGCAATAATGCTCTGCTAAGCTGTGCATTTGTAGCTGCACAAAATGTGGAAGGTACATAGACCACTCAAACTGTTCTCTTCAATGTAAGATGTGATGTAGCGGTTCCTAGTTTAGTAAAATCATGGGAATTTTCAAGTGTCTGCTTTCAGTAAGTTCAGACAAATCTCTCCCTGACAAAATGTGTGTCCTGACTGTTATTCCACTTTTAAAGTGGTGGCAACATGTCACATGAGTTAGATTCATTAAATGTAACACAGACAACTGTCAATGGCAGTGTGAATCAGTCTACTATTATAAGATGATCATTGTCAAAATTACCTTGTTTCACAGAAGTAAACAAATTTCAGGACTTTGAACCAATTCAGTTGACAACTATTTATTTGTGAAAGATATAATGTATCCTTCCAAGCATGGATTGTAAGGCAAGGATTATATATGATTATAGTCCCTATCTGGAATTTGTACTTGATTTCTGTTTTTAAAAATACCTAGCAAACTAGGAATTTCACGAACGCATATCAATACCAGATTTCACATGAAAATTCTGCATGGCAGACACAGCTTCAAACTAAACAGCATGACCATAGGTAAGAGATGTTTGAGATAGAGTCACAGTCATACAGCACAGAACCAGATCCTTCGGTCCAACCAGTCCATGTTGAGCATAATCCCACCTGCCTGCTCCTGGCCCTTATCCCTCTCCAAACCTTTCCTCTTCATGTATCCATTCAAATGTCTTTTAAACACTGTAATTATGCCATGTCCACCACTTCCAAAGAAGTTCATTCCACATTTGAATCACCCGCTGTGTAAAAGATTTGCCTCACGTCTTTTTTAAATCTCTCTCCTCTCACCTTAAAAATGTGCCCTCTACTCTTGAAATTCCCCATCTTAGGGAAAAGACAACTACCATCAACTCTATCTACACCTCTCATTATTTTATAAACTTCTATCAGGTCACCTCTCAACCTCCTATGCTTCAGTCAAAGAAGTCCCAACCTATCCAACCTTTCTTTGTAACTCAAATCTTCCATACCCAGCAAAATCCTGGTAAATCTCTTCTGAACCCTCTCCAACTTAATAATATCTTACCTATAACTAGGCAACCTAAAACTGGACACAGTATGCCAGAAGAGGCCACAGCAATTTCTTGTACAACCTCAACGTAATTACTCAAAAGACTGAGCAATGATGGCAAGCGTGCCAAACAGCTTTTGCATTTTCTTATGACACGGGGTAACCACTCTGCTAATTTAAACCAGCCACACAGAAAAGATTCACCTCGTGCTGTAATCTGTTAAAATTGGAGGCAAAAACTTATCTCAGACGTCACATTTTAAAGAATAAAGTTGTTAATTTTTACTTTAAGTCCAAAAGAGAACATTGAAACCAACTATTTACAACTCTCTTAAACATTTCTTTTATCTCCCACTCTACAATACTAGTCTGATAAGAAAAACCTGATTAAAGATTTACAAAAAGAAAATAATCAAATCTTCTCTTTGTAACCTCCTCGGCAGATTTTCCTCTATCGTCTTTTCGATGTTCTGCTGTTCAAAGCTCTTACAGACCGGTACCTTTCAGAGGGCTGTTCTGCTTGCGGTCTGTACTTGTCGGTGGCTTGGCAGTTCTCCCCTTAACTGTTCAAATATCTGGTTTTATACCCTAAAACATTAGATCATTTCACTGGTTTTAATATTACCAAAATACTAAATTCAAATTTGATTAGATTTTGGTATCTTGGGGCTTAATTTAAACTGTTTGGCCAAATTTGATTTTTTTTTGTTTCTTGGCAACCCAGATGCTGCTAGTTATTTCGGCCAAATGTTACATTGTTACCTTGTCCGGACTCTCTGTGCTTTGTCCTTGCTAGTTTTTTAAATCTCTTAAAGGTACAGTACCTCTACAATTTTATTATTTTAAAACAGAAATTGAAAGCTTAATTTTTTGGGCCAAATTTACAACCTCACCATTTCTCTTTGCTGTGACCGAACCCAGCTGTATAGTAGTTTACTCCATTACTGAAGTGGCTTTAATTATCTTTTGAAGACTGATGAAGTAGTATTAGAAATTTTCTGTGCAATTATTGTTTACGTGAAGTATCAGAATTGAGTGAAAATCATAACACGAATATAGTTCTTGTTTATCCTGCATAAGAATAAAACAAGAACTCCTGTGCCAATCATGTTTTAATTCCAAAGTATCTGAATATATCCTTGCAATGGCTGTTCAGTGACAAGTGTGTTGACATTATAACATGTTATGCTGAAAGGGTTCAGATAATCTACATATTCACAAATCATTAAATATACATTCTTAATGGTAGCTGATTGAACCATCAATCCTTCACCACTAATCAAACTTTTTCTTAAAAAAAGGCTTTACCCTCAGCAGTCACTCAATACCCATTTTCAATCTAAAGCTTCTTCCACCATGTATCCTATATTTGTGCTTCCTAATTCTAGACCGTTCAGCCACCAAGAGCTCTACTGACTCAAGTTATTTAGTGTATTTTACCAAAAGAGAAAATGCTGGAAAATCTCAGCAGGATTGTGGGTAATCCAAGATGGAGGATGGGAAAAATTTCTGGCTGTTAGAGCAGCTCCTTTTTTTGAGGTAGTTTAGGTATTGGAGGTGACTTCATCGAATTCCAGGAGCAGCAATTACTGTTTTATATGTTGTTGCATTGTTTTGGAACTTTGGAAAAAAAAAGTCAAAACAACAGCAGTTTAAAAGGGAGAAGAGCAGATTAAGGAAGCACATGGTGAGGATAGTGCAGGAGAGAGAGAGAGAGAGAGAGATTTGTGTATCGCTGGACATCGGAGTGCATCTGGGAAAATTAACAGTGAAATTCACAACTAATCTTGGAGGAACTATTGGACGAAGTTCACAGAATCAGATAAGTTAATTGTTGTTTTAAGTCTGTCCAAGAGAAAGGCTGCGGTAGTGACTATAGTGGATTCTTTCTTGATTATGTGTTTTTGGAGATAAGTCTCTTGATTAAACTTAAAATATAAGCCAAAGCTACTAATTTAACCTGGGACAGTGTTTGTAGAGGAATAAGACGGTGTTATTTTCTGGGTCTGTAGATTGTGAAGGAGCAAAAATGGCCTTTGCAGTGATATGTACTTCTTGTCAGATGTGGGAGTTCAAAGAGAGTTTAAGGGTTACTATGGATTATATCTGCCATAAATGCTGTTGGATGTAAATCTTATCAGATCGAGTGGATCAGTTGGAGAGACAGATAGAAGCGATGAGGAATGTGCAACAGCAACAGAATGTGATGGATGGCGTTATAGAAGGGGGGGGGGGGGAATTCTCAGATACAGTCACATAGATGGGTGAACTCCAGGAGAGAGGTCCGCACCTAGGGCAGCAGTCTTTTGTGGATATCCCCATTTCAAACAGGTATGCTGTTTTGGAACATGTAGGGGGTGATGGATTCTCAGGGGAAAGTAGCATGAACAGCCAAGTTTCTGGTACTAAGGCTGGCTCTAATGCAACGAGGGGTACGTCGGCTTCCAAGAGATCAACTGTGTTAGGGGATTCTGTAGTCAGAGGTACAGACGTCTCTGTGGCTAGCAGAGAAAAAGCAGAATGGTGTGTTAGATTAGATTATTAGATTACTTACAGTGTGGAAACAGGCCCTTCGGCCCAACAAGTTCACACCGACCCACCGAAGCGCAACCCACCCATACCCCTACATATACCCCTTACCTAACACTACGGGCAATTTAGCATGGCCAATTCACCTGACCCGCACATCTTTGGACTGTGGGAGGAAACCGGAGCACCCGGAGGAAACCCACGCAGACACGGGGAGAATGTGCAAACTCCACACAGTCAGTCGCCTGAGGTGGGAATTGAACCCAGGTCCCTGGCGCTGTGAGGCAGCAGTGCTAACCACTGTGCCACCGTGCTGCCCGTGTTGTTTCCCTGGTGCTAGGATCAAGGATGTCTGAGAGGGTGCAGAATGATCTCATGGGGGAGAGGGGCCAGCAGGAGGTCATTGTCCACGTTGGAACCAATGACATTGGAAGGGAAAAGGTTGAGGTTCTGAAGGGAGTTTACAGAGAGTTAGGCAGAAATTTAAAAAGGAGGTCCTCAAGGGTAGTAATATCTGGATTATTCTCAGTGCTACGAGCTAATGAGGGCAGGAATAGGAAGATAGAGCAGATGAATGCATGGCTGAGGAGCTGGTGTATGGGAGAAGGATTCACATTTTTGGATCATTGGATTCTCTTTTGGGATAGAAGTGACCTGTACAAGAAGGACGGGTTGCACCTAAATTGGAAGGGGACTAATATACTGGCAAGGAAACTTGCTAGAACTGCTTGGGAGGATTTAAACTAGTAAGGTGGGGGGGGGTGGGACCCATGGAGATAGTGAGGAAAAAAATCGATCTGAGACAGGTACAGCTGAGAACAGAAGTGAGTCAAACAGTCAGGGCAGGCAGGGACAAGGTAGGACTAATAAATTAAACTGCATTTATTTCAATGCAAGGGTCCTAACAGGGAAGGCAGATGAACTCAGGGCATGGTTAGGAACATGGGACTGCGATATTATAGCAATTACAGAAACATGGCTCAGGGATGGACTGGACTGGCAGCGTAATGTTCCAGGATACAAATGCTACAGGAGATAGAAAGGGAGGCAAGAGAGGAGGGGGAGTGGCATTTCTGATAAGGGATAGCATTACAGCTGTGCTGATGAAGGATATTACTGGAAATACATCCAGGGAAGTTATTTGGGTGGAACTGAGAAATAAGAAAGGGATGATCACCTGATTGGGATGGTATTATAGAACCCCATTAGTTAGAGGAAAATTGAGAAACAAACTTGTAAGGAGATCTCAGCTATCTGTTAGAAAACATGGGATTTTAACTTTCCAAACATCGAGTGGGACTGCCACAGTGCTAAAGGTTTAGATGGAGAGGAATTTCTGAAGTGTGTACAAGACAATTTTCTGATTCAGTATGTGGATGTACCTACTAGAGAAGGTGCAAAACTTGACCTTATTTCTAGGGAAATAAGGCAGGGTAGGTGATTGAGGTGTCAGTGGGGAAGCACTTTGGAGCCAATGACCATAATTTTATTTGTTTTAAAATAGTTATGGAAAAGGATAGACCAGATCTAAAAGTTGAAGTTCTAAATTGGAGAACAGCCAATTTTGACGGTATTAGGTAAGAACTTTCAAAAACTGATTGGAGGCAGATGTTCTCAGGTAAAGGGATGGCTAGAAAATGGGAAGCCTTCAGAAATGAGATAACCAGAATCCAGAGAAAGTATATTCCTGTCAGGGTGAAAGGGAAGGCTGGTAGGTATAGGGAATGCTGGATGATTAAAGAAATTGAGGGGTTAGTTAAGAAAAAGAAGGAAGCATATGTCACGTATACACAGGATAGATCGAGTGAATCCTTAGAAGAGTATAAAGAAAGTAGGAGTATACTGAAGAGGAAAATCAGGAGGGCAAAACGGGGACATGAGATAGCTTTGGCAAATAGAATTAAGGAGAATCAAAAGGGTTTTTACAAATATATTAAGGACAAAAGGGTAACTAGGGAGAGAATAGGTCAGCAAGACAGCCTTTGTGTGAAGCTACAGAAAATGGGGGAGATACTAAATTAATATTTTGCATCAGTATTTACTGTGAAAAGGATATGGAAGATATAGACTGTAGGGAAATAGATGGTGACATATTTCAAAATGTCCAGATTACAGAGGAGGAAGTACCGGATGTCTTGAAACGGTTAAAAGTGGATAAATCCCCAGGACCTGATCAGGTGTACCCGAGAACTCTGTGGGAAGCTAGAGAAGTGACTGCTGGACCTCTTGCTGAGATATTTATATCATCGATAGTCACAGGTGAGGTGCCGGAAGACTGAAGGTTGTCAAATATGATGCCACTGTTTAAGAAGGGCGGTAAAGACAAGCCAGGGAACTATAGACTGGTGAGCCTGACCTCGGTGGTGGGCAAGTTGTTGGAGGGAATCCTGAGGGATAGGATGTACATGTATTTGGAAAGGCAAGGGCTGATTCGGGATAGTCAACATGGTTTTGTGCATGGGAAATCATGTCTCACACACTTGGTTGAGTTTTTTGAAGAAGTAACAAAGAAGATTGATGAGGGCAGAACGGCAGATGTGATCTATATGGACTTCAATAAGGTGTTCGACAAGGTTCCCCATGGGAGACTGATTAGCAAGGTTAGATTTCATGGAATACAGGGAGAACTAGCCATTTGGATACAGATTTGGCTCAAAGATAGAAGACAGAGGGTGGTAGTAAATGGTTGTTTTGCACTGGAGGCCTGTGACCAGTGGAGTGCCACAAGGATCGGTGCTGGGCCCTCTACGTTTTGTCATTTACATAAATGATTTGGATGTGAGCATAAGAGGTACAGTTAGTAAGTTTGCAGATGACACCAAAATTGGAGATGTAGTGGACAGCGAAGAGGTTTACCTCAGATTACAACTTGACCAGATGGGCCAATGGACTGAAAAGTGGCAGATGGAGTTTAATTCAGATAAATGCGAGGTGCTGCATTTTGGGAAAGCAAATCTTAGCAGGATTTATACACTTAATGGTAAGGTCCTAGGGAGTGTTGCTGAACAAAGAGACCTTGAAGTGCAGGTTCATAGCTCCTTGAAAGTGGAGTCGCAGGTAGATAGGATAGTGAAGGATGCGTTTGGTATGCTTTCCTTTATTGGTCAGCGTATTGAGTACAGGAGTTCGGAGGTCATGTTGTGGCTGTACAGGGCATTGGTTAGGCCACTGTTGGGATATTGCATGCAATTCTGGTCTCCTTCCTATCAGAAAGGAGTTGCGAAACTTGAAAGGGTTCAGAAAAGATTTACAAGGATGTTGCCAGGGTTGGAGGATCTGAGCTATAGAGAGAGGCTGAACAGGCTGAGGCTGTTTCCCTGGAGCGTCGGAGGCTGAGGGGTGACCTTACAGAGGTTTACAAAATTATGAGGGGCGTGGATAGGATAAATAGGCAAAGTCTTTTCCCTGGGGTGAGGGAGTCCAGAACTAGAAAGCATAGGCTTAGGGTGAGAGGAGAAAGATCTAAAAGAGACCCAAGGGGCAACCTTTTCACGCAGAGGGTGGTACGTGTATGGAATGAGCTGCCAGAGGATGTGGTGGAGGCTGGTACAATTGCAACATTTAAGAGGCATTTGGATGAGTATATGAATAGGAAGAGTTTGGAGGGATATGGGCCGGGTGCTGGCAGATGGGACTAGATTGGGTTGGGATATCTGGTCGGCATGGACGGGTTGGACCGAAGGGTCTGTTTCCATGCTGTACATCTCTATGACTATGACTCTAGGTCTGGCAGCATCTGTAAGGAGAGAAAAGAGCTGATGTTTTGAGTTTAATTGACTTTGACTTTCACTTTTGTTGCAAAAGACAACACAAATATTTTGATATTGTATTTTCATTATTTACATAGAAGTGACAGAGAAAGTCGACAGAACTTACCAGTCATGTCTTCAGTTGGAGGTCTTGACGACTTTCCGTTCTAAAGATCAAAAATATTTGAAAAGGATAAAACAAATTCAGAGTTTTATTTACAACTTTGGATCATACGCATTCACAAATCATTTACGTGTACAGATACATTTATATTGTTAGCTCAGTGACAATGCATTGACATTTAACATATCACACTACAGGGATCAGACACGGACAAGTTTCTGATTTTAATTAGGCTATCTTGGAGACAGAAAACATTAAAAACTTGAACCTTCATTATTATTCTGTCACTTCTAACACTGCAGATGAAGTTGAGGATGGAGACAATTGAAAAGCCTGATAATTTTATTTCAAATTTTTACTGAAAAGTAGAACATTTACAGTGGATCTGACCGGATATTTCCCTCAGGGAAGAATGTAAAATTAAAATATACAAAATAAATGGCTTCCTTTTTAAGACAGAGGTGAGAAGGAAGTTCTCGGAGTTATTAATCTCTGAATTCTCTTCTACAGATAGTAACAGGGTTGGATCATTGAATATATTCAAGACTGAGTGACTTAATCTTTTTGATTAACAAGGTCGTCAAGTTTGAGGTGATGGCAGGTAGGAAAGTTAAGGCCATAGTCAGATTGACTATGATCTTAATGAGTGTTGCAGTAGCCTCAAGAGGTAAAATGACCTGTCTTATTTCTTATATCTTAGTTACAAAAGAGCTAAGTACTATTCGAGTAGTAATGAATCAGGTTGTTCTTTTACCTGTACAGTTTCTGAAGACTTATGCAAGCCATCGCCAACTAGTAAACATTGGGTCTTGTTAGAGTGTCACGTGTCGCATGTAACAGAGCTTTCATTTAGTGCAGCTCTGGAGTCACATCCATCACTGTGGGAGAAAAGGGTAGGATTCCCAGACAGACTGCTAATTTCAGCAAAAAAAATGTTTACTTCCAAACAAAGATTCCTGTAGATATACCTAAACCTGCCACTGGAGGAGATATTTCTAACCTAATTTAAAAAATAGACATTGGTGAGTTGAAGGAGGCTACCTTTTTCTATTTTCACTGAATACAGGATGACATTCAGTGATGATGATGATGACTTTGAGTTTTGTGGCATGGTTAGCAACAGGATCATGACTACACATGATCATCCAGTGAGGATTTCCTATGCCATTGTCTCATCCATCACTGGCAGGAAGTCCAGGACAGGCTGCAATTGGAGTGAGGTGTCATCCTCCAGTCGTTAAGTTCATATATATCCCCTATAGTCATCATAAGAAAGATGGACAGAGAGCTAATAATTTATGTCAGTTACTGAGCACTTAATGCAAAGACTCCAAGAATGCTTCCCCTCTAGCTAGCATTGTGGAAGTTTGCAAGTTCTCAAAAGGAGCACATTATTGCTGGAGTCTCTCTTTAGCCCATGATTATAATTAGTTTACTATTACTGTCCAATACATTGAAATTTGCAGTCCCTCCTGATGCATCTAGATGAGATACTTACCGTCAACTGGACATTTGAAGAGACCTTTGCAAGACTAGTTATTGTCTAAGCCTGCTTGTCCCAGCTTAACTTGGAAATCAAACCACAGAAATACCAACTTTCCTGAAAAATGTATGAGTAATTGGGGCACTTTGTGTTTGAAAACAAAATCTCATAGTATGTGGCCTTTGCTGGCTGGCCAGCATTTATTGTCCATCCCTAGTTGCTCTTGAGAAGGTGGTGGTGAGCTGTCTTCTTGAACCATTGCTGTCCTCGTACTATAGGTAGATCCTCAATGCTGTTCGGAAGGTAATTCAAGGATTTTTGAACCAGTGACACAGAAAGAACAGAGATCTATTTCCAACTCAAAATGCTAAGTTGCTTGGAGGCGAACTTGCAGATGGTGGTGTTCTCTTATATCTGCTGCCCTTGTCCTTCTTAATGGAAGTGATCATGCATTTGCAATGTGATGTCTAATAAACACAACCATTTTCCTATGAGTAAGGTATGACTCCAAATTTGTTACCAAGGGATGCTGTGGAGATGCTGGTGTTGGGTTGGGGTGGATAAAGTCAGAAGACACATGACACCAGGTTATAGTGCAACAGGTTTATTTGAAATCACCAGCTTTCAGAGCACTGCTCCTTCATCAGGTTGGACTAGAACCTGGTGTTGCGTGACTTCTGACCCGTTATCAAGGAAGTCATTACTTCTGATGATAACAAATTCAAGTGCTAAAGCAGTTGGCCTGGCCTATGATGGAGAGGAAACAAAATGGGTTAACTATTGGAGGTTTGTGCAAGACTATGCACAGTTGGCTGCCCGACTTCATGATTTGCTGAAGAAATCTGAGACTGTCACATGAATGGTTAGGAAAGAATGCATGAGGTGAGATACTTCACAGAGTACAACAGGGAGTTGGACCCCAATGTGTGAGGACTGCTTCTGCTCCCTCATGCAGAAGCTTTCTGCTTGTCTCATCATCTGTTCTTGGCTATCCAGATTTCAAACTCCCTCTCATACTGAAAACAGACACCAGTGCCAAGGAAATGCTGTCACAGGTTCAATGGCAATAAAGAGAGATATTTCTTGATGAGTGTAGCGCTGGAAAAGCACAGCAGGTCAGGCAGCATCCAAGGAGTAGGCGAATCGACGTTTTTAGCATAAGCACTTCATCAGGAAGGGCTTATCCCAAAACGTTGATTCTCCTGCTCCTTAGACGCTGCCTGACCTGCTGCATTTTTCCAGCACTACACTCTCCACTCTGAGCTCCGGCATCTGCAGTCCTCACTTTCTCCCAGACTATTTCTTATGCCAGTCAGTCGCAAGCTAAATGACAGGAATATGAAAATTATTCTTGTGTAGAACTCTAACTGCTAACTTTGAGATCAGTAATTTTCCAGAAGGGCACAAGTATTCTAATGAGTGTTTACTGACAACAACCCACTCAGCTATTTTCAAATGTCCAGAAAACTGGGATGAACACAGCCTTAAATGGACCATTGAATGTCAGATTCCAGATCTGCTAAGGTCAGGCAAAAGTAATGCAAGTGCAGATATCCTTTTGCAGGGAATCTCCAATATGTTTGAGAGCGATCAGAGCCATTTCCAAACTATTAGAACTTGACATGGTTTCACTTTTGGCATCCAACGCAAAAGGATCTCAGACAGCTTCAATAGATTAATATGGACAATGATAGACTGAACCATGACTAGAATGCCCAACATCCACTAACCCAACGCTATATGATGAGTCAAAACCATCATGGAAATTGCTGAAGTGCTGGAAGAGGACCGTTTGGCCGATTCATGACAAGAAGCGGTGAAACAACTCATTCTTCCAGAGAGCCTCAAGTGTTGATATCAGTTTGTGATCAAGAAGGACACCAAGCCATGAGTACCTTGACCAGAGAGTGGTGTAACTGGTCTGAGATGGCTGCTGATATTAACAACTACTGTTGTAATAGTGAAAATTGTATTTGGCCAAAGTAGGTAGCAAATTCATCCAGGTGTGAGATTCTTGTTGCCAAGAGATTTCTCGAAGTACTTGCAATGGAGTTTACACTCCTTGACCCCAGGAGATATCAGGCCAAGCTCCTATTCATGGCTGTCTTCACCAAGTTCTTGCAGGCTATTCCTAAATCATGCCCAGAAGGCCTTAGAGGATGATAGATTTGTCCATTTCAGTGTTTTATATCTGATTGTCAGTGATCAGGAATGCAAATTCAAGAGCAAGATCCTACAAAGCTTTGCA
Source organism: Hemiscyllium ocellatum (assembly GCF_020745735.1). Lineage (NCBI taxonomy): Eukaryota > Metazoa > Chordata > Chondrichthyes > Orectolobiformes > Hemiscylliidae > Hemiscyllium > Hemiscyllium ocellatum. The sequence goes on along the minus strand of NC_083428.1, from coordinate 20,246,676 downwards.
AGTTCTATGGCATTGCTTAGAGATACATCACCTCTTATCATTTTTAGTAATGGACAGGGCAAACAATTCAAACATATGCTGCACAACTGTCTATACCTTGCTTCCTGAGGAGCACCTCATACTGAATCACAGGTTACATCCAGTTGGGAAAGCCTGCTCCAGTGCTAGAAAATGGCAAAGGGAGGATCTGCCAAGAAACAGAAACTGAAACAAGTACTAGTGGACATGACTCCTGGTACCCATCTGACTACAATGGGTGGTCTGGCACAGAATCTGACAGATCACAGGTGATAAGAAGCGGAGAAGGTCTTTGAGCAAATGCTGGATGTCATACCAACCCTTACAATTTGCCAAAACAATTTGCAAGAAAGAACATTGCCATTAACATGACACAATGTAATGGCATGATGGCACAATTAAACATGCTACATCACACAACTCTATCACATAGTCACTGTCCGTTGGATTGTTGCGAAGATAACAAGTTTCAAGCAGGGAAGTGTAGAACAAAATCTTCAGCAGTAGGTGGTGACACTGATCAAGAGCAGAGCAGTTATTTGGAACTTGCATCAATTCGCGACAGTGAAAGTAGTCAGTTCAAACACAGAAGAGCAAGAATAGGCCAGTTAACAATTTGAGCCTTTTCCGCCATTCAATATATCATGGCTGGTCATCGTGCTCAATGACCTCATCCCACTCTCCCCTCTTTACCCTTAGATCCCTTTGCCAAAAGAGCTATATCTACCCCTGTCTTGAATACACAATGTTTTGGTTTTGACCTCACTTTCTGTGGTAGTGAATTCCACAGACTCACATTCTGTGTGTACAAAGTCCTTCTCACCTCAATCCTTAATGGAGTACCACTCATACTTAAATTATGACAGCTGGTGAGGAAGTCCAGAATCATCAGAAACAATCGATGTGCATCTAACCAGTCCAGTCCTGTTACAATTTTATAAGTTTCTATGAGACTGGTTAGCAAGATTAGATCTCATGGAATACATAGAGAACTAGCCATTTGGAACAGAACTGGATCGAAGTTAGAAGACAAGGTGGTGGTGGAGGATTGCTTTTCAGACTGGAGGCCTGTGCCACAAAGATTGTTGCCGAGTCCACTACTTTTCGTCATTCATATAAATGATTTGGATGTGACTATAGGAGGTATAGTTAGTAAGTTTGCAGTTGACACCAAAATTGGCGGTGTAGTTGACAGTGAAGGTGGTCACCTCATAGTACAATGCGATCTTGATCTGATGGGGCAATGGGCTGAGGAATGGCAGATGGAGTTTAATTCAGCTAAATAGGAGATGCTGCATTTTGGAAAAGCAAATTAGGGCAGAACTTACACACTTAATAATAACGTCTTGTGATTTCCCTGAACAAAGAGACCTTGGAGTGCAGGTTCATAGTTCTTTGAAAGTAGAGTTGCAGGTAGATAGGATAGTGAAGGCGGCGTTTGGTATGCTTTCCTTTATTGGTCACTGCATTGTGTAAAGGAATTGAGAGGTCATGTTGTGGCTGTACAGGATGTGGGTTAGGCCACTTTTAGAATATTGTTTGCAATTCTGGTCTCCTTCCTATCAGAAGGATGTTGGAAACTTGAAAGGGATCACAGAACAATTACAAGAATGTTGTGAGGGTTGAAGTATTTGAGTTATAGTGAATGGCTGAATAGGCTGGGGATGTTTTTCCTGAAGCGTCGGAGGCTGAGGGGGTGGCTTTATACAGGTTTATAAGATCAAGAGGGGCATGATCAAGAATCTCCCTGCGGTGAACTAGATGGCATAGGTTTAGGGTGAGAGGGGAAAGATATAACAGGGACCTAAGGGACAACTTTTTCATGCAGAGAGGGCATGTATGGAATGAGCTGCCAGAGGAAGTGGTGGAGATTAGTACAATTGCAGCATTTAAAAGGCATCTGGATAGGCATATGAATAGGAAAGGTTTAGAGGAATATGTGCCAAATGCTGGCAAATGGGATTAGATTAGGTTAGGATATATGGTCAGCACGGACAAGTTGGACCAAAGGGTCTGTTTATGTGCTGTGCATCTCTATGACTCTATAGATCCCCTCATTATTCTAAACTCCTGTGAATACAATCCTAACCAACTCAAACTCTTCTCTTAGGTCAGTCCTGTCACCCTTGGGATCGATTTGGCAAACATTTCACAGAATCCCTACCGTGTGGAAGCAGGCTATTCACCCCATCGAGTCCACACTAACCCTTCAAAGAGCATACCACCCATCCACCCCTTACACTCTTCCTGTAACCCTGCATTTTGCTTGGCTAATCCACTTGGCCTGTACATCTCTGGACATTCTGGGCAATTTAGCATAGCCAATCCACCTAACCTGCATAGCTTTGGACTGTGGGAAGAAACTGGAGCACCTGGAGGAAACTCGCACAGACATGGGAACAATATGCAAACTCCACACAGACAGTCACCTGATGCTGGAATCGAATCTGGTTCCCTGGCATTGTGAGGCAGCAATACTAACCATTGAGCCACCGTGCCACTCCATAGCTGAACTTTCTCTATAGTAAGACCATCCAATCCCAGATTAGGAAATCAAGACTACATACAATATTCCAGGTCTGGTCTCAACAATGTTCTGTATAATTGCAGCAAGACATCCTTATTCCTATACTCAAATCTTCCACCAAGAAGAGCAACATACAGTTTTGTCCTCTTTACCATATGATGCACCCTGCATGCTTCCTTCCAGCGAACAGGTGCACATTCCCTTCTCCCAGTTTACAGCCATTCAAACAATAATTTGCCTTCCTATTTTGCAAACAAAAAGTGGATAAACTCACATGAATTCACATAACAGTTGAATAGACTTTAGCTGGACAAAGATAGTATGCCTTTTGGTAGAGACAGTTAATCCAGAGTAGTTAGACAAAAGGAATTCCTCAGCAGAATGTAATCAATTTAGTAATTCTGTAAGTATTGTTTATCCTTAATTTCCCTTCTAGTTTGTGATGGCCTGGTGTTAGTGTAATAAAAAGTCCTTGTTTCACAATCTTTGGACTAGCCCTGTGTTCAAATCTCATGTTAAACAAATGGTTGTCCTTCAATTTTCAAACATTTTACAGAAACCTCTACAAAAATAAATTGCATTAGTGAGTTTGATTGGTATTAATTGAGAATTTAGCATGCTGTTAAAAATGTAATTAAACTTTATGAAGCATAATTTCAAAGTCTTTATAATAAGGCTAATGGCATAAAATTGGATTTTCACTTAAATTCAAGTGATTTCTGAAGAATTTCACTTACGTGGAATTGAACAGCACACGCTGCAGAAAAGGGAGATCAACGGAAGCAACCTCTAGATTTCCACATTCATATCCAACCTGGACAATTACCGTCCCATCAGTCTACTCTTGATCATCAGTAAAGGTATCAATACTGTTATCAGACAGCACCAGCTCACTAACATCAGTTTGGGTTCTACCACTCAGCTCCTAAGCTCTCATTACTAAATTAGTCCAAACATGGGATGAAAGAGTTGAATTACAGAGGTGACATGCTCTTGACATCAAGGACAAATTTGACATCAAGGAGCCCTAGCAAAATTGGAGCCAATCAGAATCAGGAAAATTCACCACTATTTGGAGATAACCATCTTCTTTTGTGCCAGGGGTATGGTTGTGGGAGGTCTATCATCTCAGCTCCAGGACATCTCTGCAAGAGTTCCTCAGGGTAGTGTTCTAGGCCCAAGTATTTTTAGCTGCTTTATCAATGACCTCCTTCCTTCATAAGCCCCAAAGTGGGATGTTCATCAATTAGTTTACAATGTTCAGCTTCATTTACAACTCTTCAGATCTTAAAACAGTCCGTGTCCAAGTACAGCAAGACCTGGACAATACTGGGAATGCAGTTAAATGTGACAAGTAACCCTTAAACCACACAAATGGCAGGCAATGTCAATTTCCAACAATAGACATTCTAACCATTGCCCCTTGACATTCAATGGCATTATCATCACTGAATATTGCACTGTCAATATCCTTGGGGCTACCATTAACCAGAAATTGAATTGGACTAGCCGTATAGCTAATAGCTACAAGAACCTGAAAGGTTAGTAATCCTGCACTGAATAATTCGCTTTCTGACTCCCCAAAATCTGTCAATCTACAAGAAACATGTCAGGAGTGTGATGGAATACTCCCCACTTGCCTGGATGAGTGCAGGTTTAACTCAAGAAGTTGGGCACCATCCAGGACAAAGCAGCCTGCTTAACTGGCACCAAATTCACAGACATTCACTCCCTCCACCACCAGTGCTCAGAAACAGTGTGTATGATCTACAAGGTACAATGCAGAAATTCACCAAAGATCCTCAAGATAGCACTTGCCAAATTCTTGACTAATTCCATCTTGAAAGCCAAAGATAGCAAATATAAAGGAACACCCACCCGCAAGTTTCCCTTCAAGCCATCATCATCCTCAGTGGAAGCATATTGCCATTCCTTCAGTGTCATTCGATCAAAATCGTGGAATTGCCTTCCTAATGGAATTGTGGGTCTACCTATCACAATTGACTGCAGTGGTTCAAGAAGGCAGTTCATGATCATCTTTTCAGGGCAACTAAGGAAGGGAATAAATGCTGGTCAGTCTGCCAAGACCACATCCCAAGAGTGAATTTAAAAATGTAGACGCCAGAATTGCCATTCGTTATGGTGCTGCATGCTACCCACAAAATCTAGATTCATGTCATCCTCTTTGACTCGCTACCCATTTTTATCAGGTTTTGCCTCTGAAGTACATTGAGATATTTTGCAATATTTTTGATAAATGTTGCTTTATAAATCCAAGTTACTGACACTGCCTCTATGTAAATTCAGAGCCTGAAAATTGATGCTACATCATCTGTTTGTGCTGGTTGTGTTTTTAAGTAATCCGACATCAGTGCTAATTTTTTTGGAAAAAAAATCAAGCCAAAGATTTTAACAAGAACTAGTTCCTATCTTGTGCATTGCCAATGATGTATAATAGCCAATTTGGAAATATAAACACATGGTGAATTTAAACATTTATTATCCTCAAGTGCAATCTGTCCCAAAAGCTTGTTTAGTGTAAAACAATTTTATTTTTTTTCTACAGCTAGAATATTATAATGCCAAATATGACACTTTTACAAATTCCTCCCAACAAAACAATGAGGAAGAAACAGTTCAAAACCAATATCTCTCAGTAAAATCAAGGCTTTGTTATGTAATTTTTTCAAATGCACTTTATACTTTAACCTGAATCTAAGCGTTAAAACAACAGGGAAAGGGACAGAGTAAATAAGAACATTAATTATTAATAGTATTTTGGAAGGTACCAAATTTACATGATAGAACCACCTAAACAGACAACAATTAACAAGATTTCAAGTAGAAGATAATCTTGCTACTGCTCTATATTACTGCTCATTTGGTTGCTACTTAATATTTACTTTTCACACTACCTTGAAAACAGGTTGATTTACAATATTTTGAATATTCTAATGGACATTTAATGTGCACAATATCTAAATCAACAAATAACTTTTTTGGAGTTGGTTGTTAATATTCAATGCGCTCAACCCAAATACAAACCAAAAGCAAAATAAGTATTGTGATTTAGTTTTAGAGCATCTGATAATCAAGTCCACAACATTGTAGAATGTTCCGTTTCTCAGTCACAATCTACTTCTTGCAACTGTCATTACTCTAGAAAGACACAGAAAAAAGTTAGCTAATAGTGAACTTAATTGAATGGTTTTTGTCTTTTGATGGTTTATTGGCAGACAGATTACAGTAGACTGAAAGAAATGTACTGTAAACTTAAAATTATATAAGTAGATACTGACACTATGGGAATCTGACAGTGCTACAGGTTGATTTAATGCCAACCAGAACAGCTCAAGTTGATTGACAGCAAATGATGTTCAGTGAACTTTGTATTTACAAGCTGGGCTCTGGGGGGCTTTCGTAATGCAATGGTAGTGTCCCCGCTTTTGAGTCAGGAAACCCAGGTTCAAGTCTCTCTTCCTGTAGAGATGTATGCTCTGGTTTGGAGACGCTGGTGTTGGACTGGAGTGTACAAAGTTAGAAATCACACAACATCAGGTTATAGTCCAACAGGTTTATTTGGAAGCACTAGCTTTCGGAGCCCTGCTCCTTCATCAGGGGAGTGTGGAGAGTAAGATTGTAAGACACAGAATTTATAGCAAAAGTTCCCAGTATGATGTAACTAAATTATATATTGAAAAAGACCTGAATGGTTTGTTAAGTCTCTCATCTTTTAGAATGACTATGATGGTATCAAGTTAAAAATCACACAACACCAGGTTATAGTCCAACAGGTTTAACTGGAAGCACACTAGCTTTCGGAACGTTGCTCTTTCATCAGGTGGTAGTGGAGGGCTCAGTCCTAACACAGAATTTATAGCAAAAATGTACAGTGTGATATAACTGAAATTATACATTGAAAAATTGATTGTCTGTTAAAATAGCGTGATAGTTTCACTTCTTTCATTTGTAAATCACAAAACCCTTTTTTAAGAAGTTGCATTCTCGGGTTAACTGTTAACAATGGTGATAGCTAGACAATATGTTGAAGGTGTTAGCTCCCTGTGTTTTCTATGCCATGATGTTCAGTTTGATTCTAATCTAAAAAGTGAGATAAAGGAGTTTTACATGAATTCATGCAGTTTTTGAGCAAAGTACAACGTAACTTTGCAAGTACAAATTCACCCCACAAAATATGTGGGCCTTTGCCTGTGTCTGGGTTGGGGGTTGAGAGTGTGAGAAAGTGTAGTGAATGCAGAGTGTATGTGTAGTGAATGCAGAGTATCTTAAGTCTGTGAGGGGGTGCATATGGGAGTGTGGAAGTGTGTGTGTGGGTGTCTGTGTGCCCCCGTCCGTGTGTGTAGAACTATCTGTGTATGTATATAGTGCAATGGTGGTCACCTGTAATGTGACACGATTCCAAGGTCACACATCGATACAGACATCAAGTTTCTACAGGAATGCAGGCAAGCAGGAAAGATCCCAAAACCTTAAGTGGGATCACAAACCCACTTAAGTCGACCAACAACACAGACTGCGCAGAGACTTTGCCACCGCACCTCTCGCAAACTCCTCAATCATCTCATGCACCCAACTCTAAGCAGGCGCCACAACCTTGAAATTCAGATGGAGTCCACGCTCACAGCCTGCACTCAGGATACATCAGTACAATTACACGACATTGCCAAACAGACAAGGCAACAAAACTACACCATGCATGCCAAGAACAAAAACTGGAGAAACTTGGCATTCTCACGAGTAATAGTAAAGCCCCCCTGGAACCATAGTAGACAACATTATCACTGAGGGGAAGTCTATTATCAACCTTCGACTGGAAGAGATTGAAGTCATGAGTAGGGGTCTCAACTTCTGCCCCACCACCAGAATGGACCTGTTGGTTCTGGCAGCAGACACGAAGGAGTTCATCAGACAAATGAGACTCCAGGAATTCTTTCAAGGTGCCAGGAGTGATCCCAATGAGTCCACTGATGAACTGGAACAGTCACCACAGGGATCTGTAGTGGAGCGACCAAAGGTGTCAACTTGGAGCTCACCGAAGGGCCGCTGCCCTGGGCTTGACACGTATGCTCAAACCGTCAGGAAATATATAAATGCCAGATTCATCAGCTGTACCCACAAGGTAGAGCAAAACATCACCTGTTCACAACGCAATGCAATCTAGGCTCTCAAAACCAATCACAACATTGTCATCAAATCAGCAGATAAAGGAGGAGCCATTGTCGTTCAGAATAGAACAGATTACTGCAAGGAAGTGTACCGACAACTGAATTACCAGGAACACTAAAGGCAACTACCAGCTGATCTGACCAAAGAACACACCGGTGAATTAAACATATTTGATCAGAACTTTGGATTCAGTCCTTCAGAGTTCCCTATGCGCCCTCATCCTCTTGAGTAGGCAACTTCTACTGCCTTCCAAAGGTACACAAAGCCAACACACCAGGGCGTCCCATCGTGTCAGGCAATGGGACCATATATGAGAATCTCTCCGGCTATGTTGAAGGCATCTTGATACCTATTGTACATGGGATCTCTAGCTTCTGTCGTGACACTACGGATTTCTTTCAGAAACTCAGCACCCACAGACCAGTTGAACCAGGAACATTCCTCGTCACAATGGACGTTTCCGCACTCTACACCAGCATCCCCCACAATGATGGCATCGCGGCAACAGCCTCAGTACTCAACACCAACAACTGCCAATCTCCAAACATCATCCTACAACTCATCGCCTTTATCCTTGATCACAACGTCTTCACCTTTGACAACCAGTTCTTCATCCAGACACACCGAACAGCCATGGGGACCAAATTTGCACCCCAATATGCCAACATTTTTATGCACAGGTTCGAACAAGGCTTCTTCTCTATGCAGGATCTCCAACCAACATTATACACCAGGACATTGATGACATTTTCTTCCTCAGGATCCATGGCGAGGAGTCACTGATAAAACTACACAGTGACATCAACAAGTTTCATCCCACCATCAAACTCACCATGGACTACTCTTGACTATCTGTCTCATTCTTGGACACATGCATCTCCATCAAGGATGGACACCTCAGCACCACACTCTACCACAAACCTACAGACAACCTCACAATGCTACACTTCTCCAGTATCCACCCAAAACATATTAAAACAGCCATCCTCTATGGACAAGCCCTACGCGTACACCGGATCTGTTCAGATGAGGAGGAACATGACGTGTACCTGGAAGTACTCAGGGATGCCCTCACAAGAACAGGGTACAATGCCCAACTCATCGACCGCCAGTTTCGACGTGCCACAGCAAGGAACTGTAATGACCTCCTCAGGACACAGACACGTGCTGCAACCAACAGGGTACCCTTCGTTGTTCAGTATTTCTCAGGAGCTGAAAAACCAAGCCATGTTCTTCATGACCTGCAACACATTTATCAATGAGGATGAGCACCTCACCAAGACCTTCCCCACATCTCCACTACTTGCCTTTAAACAACCACCAAATCTCAAACAGATCGTTGTTCGTAGCAAGCTGGCCGGCTCTCAGGACAACTCCATACAAACCTGTCATGGAAGGCACTGCAAGACGTGTCAGAGTGTGGACATAGATACCACCATTATGCGTGGGGACAGCTCCCACCTTCTACATGGCAGGTACTCATGTGACTCAGCCAACGTTGTCTACCTTATACATTGCAGGCAAGGATGCCCGGAGGCATGGTACATTGGGGAAACTGAGCAAAGGCTACGATAACTGATGAATGGGCACCGCACAACAATCAAGAGATAGGAGTGTTCCCTCCCAGTTGGGGAACACTTCAGTGGTCCTGGTCAATCAACCTCGGATGTTCGGGTGACCATCCTCCAGGGCAGACTCCGGGACAGACAGCAGTGAAAAGTGGCTGAGCAGAGGCCGATAGCTAGGTTCGGTACCCATAAGGAGGGCCTCAACCGGGACCTTGGGTTCATGTCACATTACAGGTGACCACCATTGCCTTTACATACACACACACACACTCCCACATGCACCCCCTCACAGACTTAAGACACTCTACACTCACTATACACACATACATACACTTTCTCACACTCAACCCCCAACCCAGACAGATACACAGACAGACAAAGACCCACATGCACACATTTATTTTGTGAGGTGAATTTGTACTTGCAGGGTTACGTTGTACTTTGCTCAAAAACTGCATGAATTCATGTAAAACTCCATTATCTCACTTTTTAGATTAGAATCAAACTAAACATCATGGCATTGACAGAGAACACAGGTGGCTAACACCTTCAACATATTGTCTAGCTATCACCATTATTAACAGTTAACCCGAGAATGCAACTTTTTAAAAAAAGGGTTTTGTGATTTATACATGAAAGAAGTGAAACTATCACTGTATTCTAACAGGTGAAAGGCTTAACAGACAATCAATTTTTCAATGTATAATTTCAGTTATATCATACTGTACATTTTTGCTATAAATTCTGTGTTAGGATTGAGCCGTCCGCTACCACCTGATGAAAGAGCGATGCTCCGAAGGCTTGTGTGCTTCCAATTAAACCTGATTTGGAGATGCCGGTGTTGGACTGGGGTGAACAAAGTTAAATATCATACAACACCAGATTATAGTCCAACAGGTTTAATTGGAAGCACACTAGTTTTCGGAGCGATGCTCCTTCATCAGGTGATAGTGGAGGGCTCGATCGTAACACAGAATTTATAGCAAAAATTTACAGTGTGATGTAACTGAAATTATACATTGAAACAGAATCAATGTATAATTTCAGTTACATCACATTGTAAATTTTTGCTATAAATTCTGTGTTATGGTCGAGCCCCCCCCACAATCACCTGATGAAGGAGCATCATTCCGAAAGCTAGTGTGCTTCCAATTAAACCTGTTGGACTATAATCTGGTGTTGTATGATTTTTAACTTTGTACACCCCAGTCCAACACCTGCATCTCCAAATCATGTTGGTATCAGTTCTTTCATATGTAAATCGCAAAATGTTTTTTTCAAAAGTTACATTCTCAAGTGCATTTTATCAATTGGTGTCATGTTGGCCCAGGTAAGGCATTGAAGGTGTTAACTCCCTGTGAGGCTGTCTGTGCCACAATGGTCAGACTGATTCTAATCTAAAAAATGGATTTTCAGAATCTTACATGGATTCATGCAGTTTTTGAGCAAAGTAAAATATAATTCTGCAAGTACAAATTCACCCACAAACATACGTTTGTGTGTGTGGGTGGGTGTGTGGGTGTGGGTGTGTGGGTGGGTATGAGTGTGTGTGTGTGTGTGTGTGTGTGTGTGTGTGTGTGGGGGGGGGGGGGTATGAGTGTGTGAGAGTGTGTGTCTGAGTTTAAAGGGGTTTTAGTCTGTGAGAGGGCGAGTGTGAGAATGAACATAGATTATTACAGCGCAGTACAGGCCCTTGATGTTGCGCTGACCAGTCATACCAATCTGTATGTGAGAGTGTATAGTGCAATGGGGTCACCTGTAGTGTGACATGAACCCAAGGTCCCAGTTCAGGTCACCCCCATGGGTATGGAACTTGGCTATCAGCCTCTGCTCGGCCACGTCCGCCTTGGAGGATGGTCACCCGAAGGTCTGAGGTTGTATGTCCCAAACCACTGAAGTGTTCTCCGACTGGGAGGGAACAGTCCTGTTGTTAGTTCTGCGGTGGCCATTCATCCGTTGCCGTAGCCTCTGTTTGGTCTCGCCAATGTACCATGCCTCAGAGCATCCTTGCCTACAGCATATGAAATAGACAACGTTGGCTGAATCACATGGGTACCTGCCACATATATTGTAGGAGATATACCCATGCGTAATGGTGGTATCCACGTCGACACTCTGACACGTCTTGCAGCATCTACCATGACAAGGTTGTACGGTATTGTCCTGAAAGCCGGGCAGTTTGCTGTGAACAATGATCTGTTTGGGGGTTAGTGGCTGTTTAAAGGCAAGATGTAGAGGTGTGGGGAAGGTCTTGGCAAGGTGCTCACCCTCATTGATAAAGTGCTGCAGGCACCACCATACCTCAGATCATTGTTCATAGCAAACCAGCTGGCTTTCAGGACAATATCATACAACCTTGTCAGGGTAGACGTTACAACTCGTGTCAGAGTGTCGACAGGGATACCAACATTGCGTGTGGGGACACCTCCCACCTGTACGTGGCAGGTACACATGTGACTCAGTCAACACTGTCCATCTCATACGCTGCAGACAAGGATGCCCTGAGGCATGGTACATTGGTGAGACCAAACAGAGGCTACGGCAATGGATGAATGGACACCACAGAACAATCAACAGACAGGAGTGTTCCCTTTCAGTTGGAGAACACTTCAGCGGTCCAGGACATTCGACCTCGGACCTTCGGGTGACTGTCCTCCAAGGTGCACTTTGGGATAGGTAACAACGAAAAGTGGCCGAGCAGAGGCTGATAGCCAAGTTCGATACCCATGCGGATGGCCTCAACCGAGACCTTGGGTTCATGTCGCACTACAGGTGACCCCATTGCATTATACACACACACACTCAGACCCTCTCACATATTCTCTCCCACACATCCTCTCACAGACTTAAACCCTTTTAAACTCACTCACAAACACACACACACACACTCCTCTGCGCCACACACACACACAGAGGTTGGTGCAGATCTGATAACCTAGATGGCCTCTTTCTGCACATTAGGGGTTCTATGAAATGTCTGAACATGTTGACTAAAAGAAAACAAGCTACCTTATTCCCCAGTAGAAGTTGGCTTTGCTACAGAGAAAGGTGTTTGTGCTAAAGTATATATTTACAATCAAACCCTTTGAGACCTCCACAAGACTTTTGTTGCCTAATTCAACACATGGATACTGACCTGTACAATGGACAGACCTTTACGGAAGGATGATATTAAACATATAACATTTTAAGGGACTTTTAAATATACTGCTGAATAAGCTTTAAAAATTACTAGAATCAAGGGGGATGCTGTCCTTCGCGAAAATGTTTTAAAAGAGACAGAAGAAGCTGCAAACAGGTTATTTAATCTATATTAACCTGGTCCTTTGTCTTTTGGGTATAAATTTTAAAGTACATTAAGGGTAACAATGGAGAGAATAGATCCCTTAAAGATCAACGTAATCATCTATGTGTGGAACCACAGGAGATGGGTGAGACACTAAACAAATATTTTGCATCAGTATTTACTGTGGAGAAGCACATGGAAGTGAGGGAAGCTGGGGAAATAATGGATTTGAATAGAGTTCATATTATAGAAGAGGAGGGGCAGGAAGTCTTAAAACAAATAAAAGGTAGATTAATTTTCAGCACCTAATCAGGTAATTCCCAGAACTTTGTGGGAAACTAGGGAAGAAATTACAAGGCTCCTTGCTAAGATACTTGTATCCTCAACAGCCGCGGGCAAGATGTTAGAAGATTGGAAGTTAGCTAACGTGGTGCCAACATTTAAGAAGGACTGCAAGGAAAATCCAGGGAACTATAGACCAGTGAGCCCTAAACAAAGGTGGATAAGTTGCTGGAGGGGATTCTGAGGGACAAGATTTACATGCAGTTGGAAAGGCAAGGACAAAACTGCTCGTTTTCTTTTAGTCAACATGTTCAGACATTTCATAGAATCCCTAATGTGCAGAAAGAGGCCATCTAGGCTATCAGATCTGCACCAACCTGTGTGTGTGGCGCAAAGGGGTGTGGGGAGGGTTCTGTGAGTGAGAGAGAGAGAGAGTGTGAGAGAGAGAGAGAGAGAGAGAGTGTGTGAGAGAGAGTGTGAGAGAGAGAGAGAGAGAGAGTGTGAGAGAGAGAGAGTGTGTGAGAGAGAGAGAGAGAGTGTGTGAGAGAGAGAGAGAGTGTGTGAGAGAGTGAGAGAGATATATATATATTATATACAAAAAGGGGTTTAAGTCTCTGAGAGGTTGTGTGGGAGAGAGTATGTGTGAGTGTATGAGAGACGGTCTGAGTGTGTGTGAGTGTGTATAGTGCAGTGGGGTTTCCTGGAGAAGGGCTCATGCCCGAAACGTCGATTCTCTTGCTCTTTGGATGCTGCCTGACCTCTGCGCTTTTCCAGCAACACATTTTCAGCTCTGATCTCCAGCATCTGCAGTCCTCACTTTCTCCTCCCTGATTAGGGATAGACAACATCACTTTGTGCATGGGAAATTGTGCCTCACTAACTGAACTGAGTTTTTTTGATGAGGTGACGAAGAAGATAAATGAGGCAGAGTCGTAGACACTGTCTATATAGACCTCAGCAAAGCAATCGACAAAGTTTCCTCTTGATAGAGGAGTTAGCAAGGTTAGGTCACGTGGAATACAGGGAGAACTAGCCATTTGGACACAGAACCTGCTCGAAGGTGGAAAACAGAGGGTGGTGGTGGAAGGTTGCTTTTCAGACAGGAGGCCTGTGACCAGTGTGCCACAAGGCTCAGACAGGCAGGAAGGCTCAGAAAAAGGGGGAACTCAAGGAATGCAGAAGATAAAAACATCTGTGCTCACCAAGTGATAACAAGGTGCTCTAAAGCAATTAAGAACATTTGCCTTAACATCAGTGAATCGATGTAAACAAGACACCAAGTGATAACATTCACTACTGTTCCTTGTGAGATTAATAAAAATGTTTGATTCTGATCCTGAAACGAAACTCAGTACTATCAAAAGCCTTGCAATTGACCGTCAGGTCCTGTCAATTTTAATGGATTCTTGCAAGCTTGACAGACACAGAGATAAATATCTTTGTTGTTACAAGACCCTGACTTGAGAGTTCAAAAGGACACTAAAGAAAGAGAGAGAGACCATTTTAGCGCTGAGGTTGCTGAAGCCAGTAGAAAATCAACTCTTAGTGCTTACCTGCTACGGATTGAACTTAATTGCATTTTTTTGAGACTTAATGATTTCATTGAGTAGCCACCAAAGGTTGTTAAATACAAACACTGTAAAAGGTAATATTGACGAAGTTTTAACTTACTCGCTGTTCTTGCACACCACTCTACAGACCTTACAGACTGCCCCACTGTCAATTATAACTAATCAGATCTTATGGCTTATTTGAATTTGAATCACAACCCTGAAAAAAAAGCATGTTTCACTTGAAGACTAATGAATCAGTTTAAATGCAACCTTACAGTAACATCTCAGCCTCAGGTACAGAATGGTTCAATGTTTAAAAAGCAGGAGTCTGCTCCTAGCTTAAAAATTATTCTAGGCCTAACATTGAAGAGATTCTGGCACAATGTGTCAGGAAGCCATTTTATGGTCAAAAGATTGCCTTCCTTGCTAAGAAGCCATTTTGTGAAACAATTGTATCTGACATATGAGCTGTGCAAGGTTACCAATTAGCTCAGACTGATACCTCTTTATGATAGTTTATCTCGCTAACAGGCGCCTTACTCATCTGGGTATGTTTTTCCCACCTGATGAATGACTTAGGGCCTGAGTGATTAGTCAAGTGAACACAGACCTGTCAATTAACTCTTCTTCCTTATGAATTATTGTCTTTCACTGTTACCTGTATAATTAAGAACATGCAATGTTTTTGTAAACTTTTGTATCAATACATCAGAGTAGCCTGCTGGGGCACTTGAAGAGCTAGTACCCTCTTCTCCTAGGTTATTAGAACCTAGTTAGTTTAGCTTATGTATCAATGTTATGTTGTAACAGTGATGTTATTGGTAAATAAAGGGGATGACTAAAATTAAACTAATTTGTCTGGGAGAGGTTTTTTATTCCAGACTTCAAAAGATCTCCGAGATGAACCAAGAGAGAGGCTTACGGGTCTGAGTCCATAACAGATCCCAGGGCCATCTCAAATCTGTACTTTAACAGGCCCACTGCTTTTTGTCATTTATGTAAAGGATTTGGATGGGAATATACACAGTTGGTTAGTAAGTTTGCAGATGACACGAAAATAGGTGGTGATGTGGTGGACCGTGAAGATGTTTATCTCAACATACAATGTGACCTTGACCAGTTGGGCCAATGGGTCGAGGAATGGCAAATGGAGTTTCATTTAGATAAATGCATTTTGAAACAGCAAACCAGGGTAGGACTTATACAGTTAGGAGTAGGGTCCTAGGGAGTGTTGTGAAGCATAGAGACCAAGGGGTGCAGGTGCATAACCCCTTGAAAGTAGAATCAGAGGGAAAAAAGCTCTAACCTATTCAGCGTCTCCATACAATGCAGATGAATGAGTATAGGAGTTGGAATGTCATGTTACAGCTTTACAGGAGGCCACTTTTAGAATACTGTGTTCAATTCTGGTTTCCCTTCTGAAGGAAAGATGTTTTTTAAACTTGAGGGGGTGCAGAAAAGATTTACAGGGATATTGCCAGGTTTGAGTTATAGGGAGAGCCTGCCTGAGGAAGTGGGAGAAGCATATGGGCCAAGTGCTGGCAAAGGGGACTAGGTCTGATTGGGATGTCTGGTTGGTATGAATGAGTTGGACTGAAAGGTCTGTATAATTCTATAACAATCAGACTAGGGAAATTTTAAAAAATCTGTACAATCAAGACAATTTTGGTCTCAGAGGATTTGAGTTTTCAAAGTAAACAGAGCATCAGATTACCAAGAATACTGTTAGTAATTCACCTACTTCATTATTTGAGACATAACTGAGTATCTGTCCTGTGGTCGTCACACAATGAAACTTGCTGTTACATTACTTTCCACAGACTCATTCAAGATTACTTTAGATTAGATTATTTAGTGTGGAAACAGGCCCTTCGGACCAACAAGTCCACACCGACCCTCCGAAAGCAACCCACCCAGACACATTCCCTACATTTACCCCTTCACCTAACACTACGGGCAATTTAGCATGGCCAATTTACCTAGCCTGCACATTTTTTTTTGGACTATGGGAGGAAACCGGAGCACCCGGAGGAAACCCACGCAGACACGGAGAATGTGCAAACTCCACACAGACAGTTGCCTGAGGCAGGAATTGAATCCAGGTCTCTGGCGCTGTGAGGCAGCAGTATTAATCACTGTGCCACCGTGCCACCAATATATAATTCACCCAGTTACCTCTTGTCAAATGTAATTATTTTACTTTACCAGCTTTTAGGCTGAACATGGTGGCAATACACTTTTTCCTGACATCACATGTTGTTGGTATATTAATTTCTTGGTATGCAACCTCAGTCTCATTACCTACAAGATGTGCAGATTCATAGAAATTTACCAAAACTTTTACATTGATTGTGCTCAGGTCATAAAAACAGGATTATTTAGTATAAAATGCGAGTTGATAAATTGCCCAAGTTAAGGACTGATCTATATCTCATTATTTCCATAAACAATCAAATCACATTGTGTTTTGAGTGGCATGTGATTATGGGGAGTGGATGGGGGGTTGTCTTGTGGGCATTACTGATGTGAAATCTTGTATCAAGGAACAACTGGTCTCTTTGTTCAGGGAGATCTCTTGACACGGCTCCGTAAGCATTGCTAACAGTGTTAAGGGTACCTCCAAACCTTGTACTTGCTTAATAACTTTTGGCAGTTCACAGAAGTTGGCATATTGCAGTTGCATCAAGTGTGTAAGAATCGCGAGAAAAAGAAGCTAACACAAAGGTGGACGATGAAACATTCTTCCTCCAGGTTTCAGGTGGTTATAGAGGCCCAGGACTTGCACATCTTTGGGGGAGTTAAAGTGTTTGGCCACAAGGCTGTGGGATTGTTTAATGCGTGTGTCCCAGAGATGTTCTGAAACATTCTGCAAGTTGCTGTCCAAACCCTAACCACCAGATGCCTAGAGGAAGAATGCCTCATTTTCTGCCTTGGGGCCCTCCAAACACATGGGATCAATGTGGATTTCACCAGTTTACTCATTTTAATGGAGTTGGCAGATAAGGGTCTGTTTCTGTGCTGTGTGACTCTATGACTCATCACAGGTTACAATACTTCCAGGTTTTGTATCATCAACAAATCTGAAATTTGTCGCTGCACACCAACATGTAGATCATTAACATACAATACCACTGAACTGAAACTGACTGGCCTGTAATTCCTGGACTTCCCCTTCATTTTAAAATAAAGCTGTTACATTAAGATTTTCATGAAGATCTGTAGCTCAGGTTGTGTTTGAGGGAGTTGGTTAGCTTGCTGAACTGCTGGGCTAACATGCAGATGTTTCATTACCATACTGGGTAACATCATCAGTGCAACTTCCACGAAGCACTGTTGTTCTGTCTCGCTTGGTTTTTGTGTGGTCTGGCCCAGGCTGGTAGAGTTGTGGATCGTGTGGAGGGTTGTTGTAGGTTGCAGGTTGCAACAGGACATTGGGAGGATGCAGAGCTGGACTGAGAAATTACTTTGCAACTAGAATTCTTGTATACATTAGAATATACAATGTTAACCCACAAATCTAAATTACAAGTGTCAGTTTTCACAATGATTTTCCTAAGATTGATTATAGCAGCATAATCAGCTTTCAAAAATATGAGGAGCAAGTACTGAAGTCCTTCCCAAAAGCAAAAAATCTCTGATCATTCCCTGAATATGTGGCTATAATGGCCTCAACTGTAGGTTCGCCATGTTAGGCTCATTCGGAAAGTAAGGAGGCATGGTATACAGGGACATCTGGCTGTCTGGATACAGAATTGGCTGGCCCATAGAACACAGAGGGTGGTAATAGATGGAAAGTATTCAGCCTGGACCTTGGTGACCAGTGGTGTTCTGCAGGGATCTGCTCTGGGACCTCTGCTCTTTGTGATTTTTATAAATGACTTGGATGAGGAAATAGAAGGGTGGGTTGGTACATTTGCCGATGATACAAAGGCTGTGGAGTTGTGGATAGTGTGGAGAGCCGTTGGAAGTTGCAACGAGACATTGACAGGATGCAGAACTGGCTGATTACTGACACATGGAGTGGAACCTGGAAAAGCGTGAACTGATTTATTTTGGAAGGTCAAATTTGATTGCAGAATATAAGGTGAAAGGCAGGATTCTTGGCAGTGTGGAGGAATAGAAGGATCTTGGGGTCCACATCCATAGATCCCACAAAGTTGCCACTCAACTTGATAAGGTTGTTAAGAAGGCATATGGTGTGTTGGTATTCATTATTGGGACTGAGTAAAGAGCTGCGAGGTTATGCTGCAACTCTGAAAAGCCGTGGTTATATCATCACACTTGGAATATTGTGTTCAGTTCTGGTCACCTCATTATAGGAAGGATGTGGAAGCTTTAGAGGGGTGCGGCAGAGATTTGCCAAGATGCTGCGTGGACTAGAGGGCATGTCTTATGAAGAAAGTTTGAGGGAACTCGAGTTTTTCTCAATGGAGTGAGGAAGAGTGAGAGGTGACTTGATAGAGGTATACAAGTTGATGAGAGGCAGATACAGAGGAACCTCAATTATCCAAATATCAATTATCTGAATTTCAGATTATCTGAAGATCTCAAGGTCCTGATAAAAAAAATTATCACTATCACTGATCGAGTCTTTTGTTTACAATGATTAAAAGTGAATTTAACTTACTGAAATGCTGTGGACATCGATGGGGGCCCAGGCACTGTCTCCAAATGACTGACTTCCTGCCCTGTCTCTCTCTCTCTCTCCTCACCCTTTCCCTAGAGTGCTAAAAAGGGCGTACTCTCAACCCCTGTTCCCCAGATAATCTCTGCAATATTGTCCTGTACAGGGCAGAGTGGAAACTTGTCAAAACACTATGTGGCTGCGCACTTGTGCATGCGCTATTTTAAAGACTCACCGCACTCACCCCACCCCCACCAACGTACCAGCAGTCTTGCTGTTGGTGTCCAATCAAGTTGCCATTTCCATTCCATTGCTTCATTTTGTTCTGGAGTCCCATTGGGCAAAAAAGGAGAGAGGCATCTGGCAGCTTCACTCCATCTACTAGCTGGAAACGTGGAGTTGAAAGTACACAGCGGGGATGGGGGTGTGCATGATGTGCTGCTGCCTAGTCTCCAGAATGGGGAGCAGGCATAGCAAGTACTCACTCTGTCAATCCCATTAACGTGAAGCAGCGGCAGGGAGGGGCTTCACCAACGCTGCAGTCCCTTACACTGAGGCAGAGAGGGGGAGCAAGGCAGGCAGAACAAGAAAACAGGAAACTTCAGAAAACACTGATTCCCAGAGGAGAGGCATTGAATCAATTAGCCTAACAAAATACTGTCAGCCCATCTTGTTTGGATAATTGAGTTTCCTCTGTATTGTGTGGATTGCGGGAGATTTCTTTACCCCAGGGTAGAAATGGCTATTACAAGGGGGCATAGCTTTATGATGATTGGAGGAAGGTTTAGGGGAAATGTCAGAGGTAGGTTCTTTATGCAGAGTGGTAAATACATGGAATGCACTACCAGCAGTAGTAGTGGAGTCAGAAACATTAGGGACATTTAGCGACTCTCAGATAGACATATGGATGTAAGTAAAACGTAGGGTACATTGGTTAGTTTGATCTTCGAGTAAGATAAAAGGTCGGCACAACATCGAGTGCTGAAAGACCTCAACCGTGCTATACTATTCTAACAACCACCCGATGAAGGAGCAGCATTCCGAATGTTAGTGCTTCCAATTAAACCTGTTGGACTATAACCTGGTGTTGTTATTTTTAACTTTTAACTATTCTATGTTCTTAACTGTTTCCAGAAGACAGCCATCCCGATGTCCATTTAAAAAAAACAATTCCAATCCCTCCATAGCCTCTCGCGATTTAATATGGAATAAAAACAGAAAATTTAGTAAGTGCACATCAGGTTTGTTCACATCTGTGCGGAGCTCTACATTTAATTATGAGCGGTAGGGGTAGAAAAGGTTTCCATCACATCAGGTGATCATTAACTGCCAAGTCAACCACATACATTAAAGACAAACGTAAATTTTCTTTTTACTTACACGCTACGGTTTAAAGCTGCAGTCCTTGCGTTTTATTCAGTCACCTTACGTACCGTTAGTTGTTCAAAATTAGCGGAGCGCACTTCAACTTCCTTCCGGTCACCGCAAGCTCACGAGACACCGCCGGCGGCGCATGTGCAGTACCCGCGGCACGCTGGGTCATGTAGTCATTCCATATGAAAATCCGCGCCGCGCACTACAACTCCCGGTATACCACGCGGCAAATGTCTTGTTGCTTGGGGGTTTCGGGAGGAAGGAAAGTGCTGGAAGAGGCTGGGTTGTCTCGGTAGTGTCTGTGGAGGTGGGCGACTATTTAATGTTGATGGCACTTCATACCAACCATTTTTGTTTCGAGTTTAGAGCTCCATCGTCCGTACGGTTCAAAGGTGTCATCACTGTTCACAGCTAAATTTTCGTTTTGATACACGGATTAGTAAGGGCGAAAATGATTTCTGAAATATTATGAGAATTTTGGACCTCTGAAACAAACAGAGTCTTCTGAAAAAGTAGTACTGGACTCGAAACATTAATTCTGTTTCATTCTCCACACGTGTTTCTCGACCTGCCACGTTTCTCCCGCATTCTCTGCGAAAATTATTTCTTCAGGATTGCATTTGAGATTTTCTCAAAGGCTGCTTTATGATGTTTAGGAGCGACATTTTGGTTTTTAGGGGCTCCTTTAGCATTCTCCTTACTGCATCACTTAATAAAGGTGTTAGTGTAGTAGTAATATTACAGCCTAAGTTGAATTTAGCAGCAAAATGGATTTACCCATGGTCTTCGTATGTGTTGTGAGTCACTATGGAACCTCTGTTAAACGATTCTCAGAGAAAAATGCAAGTACAGTTTGAGCTGTTATAAAATCCAAATTTGAATTGAGAGGAAAAGTAACCAACCCCCTGTTTTGTTTGTATGGGAGGATTTTCTTTGCGGGTGTATTATCATAAACGTCCAGCCAATATCTCTATAAAAAAAGGAACACCAGCAGGTTATTAAAATGACTGCTGCAATCAATGACCTTTAGCACTTCAGCTAAAATGTCTAATTTAGTATGAATCCTCCCAGTCATCTGGGGAATTCATACTTCTCTGTTTGGGAATGGGCCAACACAAAAGGACTGTAGAATTTCCTGACTGCCTATATCGTTGTTTTATGCTGGAGAAAAGGGAGACTCATTTTGGGTAAACAGAAGTCAAAACTCATTACCAGCCTTCATTCGTATAATGTTGGTTTTCCTCATCTAAACTATGTTCGTGGAACCTCAAAGGTAGCAAATCAACAACACGTGAAATCAACATGAAGGTATTGCAAAGACTTTTGAACTTGTGAAAATTCACATGGCAAGACCACATATTTTTTAGACTCTTTAAGAGATCAGAGAGCTGCTTTTGACGACCAGCACCACTAAAACCACCAACGCCATTAGTTCAGCCAGTCTGAATTAGACTTGGAAACAACTAAACTTGTAACCCAAATACATAACCCCTTCCAATTAAGGAACCAGCTTTCTGGAAGTTCAATCACAACCCACCTTAGCTGGCTGAGAACCTTTGCTTTACAAAGCTGTCACTTCAACTGTTAAGTACTAACTTAGTTCAAGAAACCAGGTTTGTTCTGTGGGACACTGAAAATCATAAACCTGGGACAAAGTTAATCGTTAGTACCTTTTGACGTAATCAATCTCTGTGTATACATGTGTCCTTGTGAGAGAGAGGTCAAGAAGGGAATATTGCATTACTTTTGAGGTGAGTGAGAATAATTAACTTCGTTTTTAAGCTCTCAAAGGCTTGAGGCTGAAATTCTTTGATAGGAATCTACACTGAAAGAAACAAAACACCATTCTCCTTCACATAATATGATGATCACAAGTAGTAAGAGAATTA
The DNA here is from genome assembly GCF_020745735.1 of Hemiscyllium ocellatum. Taxonomy (NCBI): domain Eukaryota; kingdom Metazoa; phylum Chordata; class Chondrichthyes; order Orectolobiformes; family Hemiscylliidae; genus Hemiscyllium; species Hemiscyllium ocellatum. The sequence continues at coordinate 20,224,368 of NC_083428.1, read as the reverse complement.
TCCTGTCCATGATTCAAGGATAACATTGGTTCTTGTTCTACAAAAATGTCACTGGGAAAGTGTTTGAGAAATAGAGTGATCGCAATAATATTAGCTTTAATTAAGGAAAGAAATATTTGCATTTATGTAATGTCTTTCATAGACTTGAATTGTTCCAAAGTGCGCAGCAACAAATGAAGTCACCCAAATGGAGAGTGTCTGATCTTGAATATATAGGGACTGAGACACTGCAACACACAAACCAAATTTTTTCATATCAACTGCGGTTCCCTTTCATGTAGGATGTGTATTGTATTTAGTATTTGACCTACTGACATATATAATGCTAAACGTTTCAAAATTAAACATTTTTTACAATTACTGGTTCAATTCCCACAACTTCCACTCACAAGGCTCTAGCGTTTTATTTAAAGCTCAGCTGCACATCGGCTCCTGCAAGGCAGGAACTATCCTTCACATTGTCATGCTTCCCTGTAAGCTCTGATCACATGGTGTAGAAGAAAGCCAAGCACTCTCCCACATTTTCTGGAGGAAGATTTCTCAAGGTGCTGGTGGACATCTTCACTGATGACTGCAAGAAGAAGCCACACCACCCGACTCAGTCTGAATAGCAGCATAACTTATTGTTCTCCAAATTTCTGCAAGAAGTTCAACGATGCCCTGTGATTCACAAATGTTTATAACACCATTTTCTGCTTGCGACCTTACACGTAGGATTACACTTGCTCTAACTTTGTCAATACATACACTTTCACCAAAGATGATGAATGACAAGCCTGAGCATCGCATTCGTAATATCCACTCAAAGACTCACACCCACCTCATACTCGACAGCTATGAACGTTTCCTGCTCACTACTTCGGGACACGTCACAACCTCTCCTACTCATGCATGGCCATTCAGTGCTCTTGCATCCAGTGTCATCATACTCCTCCTTCACTTTTTGTGGAAAAACTGGCCAACAACTGAACCAACATGTCCAAGACAATCAGGATAATTGGACTGTATGTCAGGTTACATAACCCAGTAAGAAGAAAACCGTGAAACTGACTGGGAAAGACCAAGACTGCTCATTAGCTGACAGGGAGTAAGCTCCACTATATTAACCTGTTTACCAAATACTGGTTCGGTTCCCACAACTTCTACTCAAGGCTTTGGTGCTATATTTAAACCCAGCTGCACATAAGATCAAGCAAGACAAGAACTTTCCCTCACATTGTCAATGCTTGCCGGTAAGTTCTGATCACATGAAGAAAACCAAGCATCCTCCATATTTTCAGTGCAACATTCTGCAGAAGCTTTTATCAATCTTCTCCAAATCTCTCATGCATACATTGATGGCATCTAGGGAAACTGTAGAAAGTAGAAGTCGTAGCTGGAACCTCTCAGCTTCACTTCTAAAGATAAAGCTTGCAAACTCAGGATACATTGGCAAGGGACTCTTCTATACTCCACAGCTCAGAGAGAATCACTGAGGTTGATGTAATATCTAGATCAGATGGGCACAACCTAGTGAAGATATCACTGACCCATAGAGATGTACAGCATAGAAACAGACCCTTTGGTCCAACCTGTCCATGCCGACCAGATATCCTAAGCCAATCTAGTCCCACCTGCCAGCACCCGGCCCATATCCCTCCAAACCCTTCCTATTCATATACCCATCCAAATGCCTCTTAAATGTTGCAATTATACCAGCCTCCACCACATCCTCTGGCTGCTCATTCCATACACGTACCACCCTCTGCGTGAAAAAGTTGCCCCTTAGGACTCTTTTATATCTTTCCCTAAACCTATGCCCTCTAGTTCTGGACTTCCTGACCCCAGGGAAAAGACTTTGCCCATTTATTCTATTCATGCCCTTCATAATTTTGTAAACCTCTATAAGGTCACCCCTCAGCCTGCGACGCTCCAGGGAAAACAGCGCCAGCCTGTTCAGCCTCTCCCTATAGCTCAAATCCTCCAACCCTGACAACATCCTTGTAAATCTTTCCTGAACCCTTTCAAGTTTCACAACATCTTTCCGATAGGAAGGAGACCAGAATTGCACACAATATTCCAACATTGGCCTAACCAATGTCCTGTACAGCCGCAATGTGACCTCTCAACTCCTGTACTCAATACTCTGATCAATAAAGGATGATCGAGAAAAATATGCCTGAGGTCTCCAATACTCTGTGGACTGCTGGATACCAGGCATCTGTTAAGCCCAAGAGATGTACCCTTGTTTGGGTCATAAGTGGAGACAGAGACAGGAATTTCAGATGTTCGGGTAGTAATCTAGAGATGATTTGGTTCTGCTTTTTAATCTACTTCCCCTTAGCAGAACCTCTGCCCTAGTTTTCTCTATGTCATTGGTACCTTTGTGGGCCACAATCACTGGATCTTTATCCTCCCGCTTTAAGTTCCTCTGCAGCCAAGATGAGATATCCCAAACCCGAGCACCAAGCAGGCAACACAACTTTCGGGACTCTTGATCCTGGTCACAAAGACCAGTGTCTATGCCTCTATACTATCCCCACTTACAACATTTCTCTCCCCCAACTTGAATGGCTCCCTGCACCACGGTCTTCAATACTATTGTGGGAATGTTGTCCAAGCATGTAACCTTCACAGCATCCAGTGCTTCCAACCATTTCTTGATATCATGTGGAGTGAATTAAGTTGGCTGACAACTGACATCTTTGATGCTGGGGACATCTGGAGGAAGACGAGATGGATTCTCAACTCAGCACTTCTGGCTGAAGGTTGTTGCAAGTACTTCAGCCTTCTATTTTGTACAGATTTGCTTCCTGAGCTTCCCTGTTATTGAAGAATGTTATTTTTGTGGAATCTCTTCCTCCAATGAGTTGTTTCATCATACATTATCATTCATAACTTGGTTGTGACAGGGGTATGGAGTTTGGATCTGGTCCAGTAATTGTGGAATCACTCAACTCTGTCTATCACTTGCTTCTTATGCTGTTTGACATGCAAACAGTCCTGTTGTGTAACTTCACCAGGTTGATACCTCATTTTTAGAAATGCCTACTGTTGCTCTTAGCATACCCTTCATCACTTTTTATTGGTAACTGTGAGCTTGGCAACCAATGAGATGAGATTATCATTAAAATCCTTGAGTGTAAGTCCACATCCAGCAGCTGCCACAGTTCTGAAATGATGGATCAGTGGCATTGCCATTGAAGCATTAGTAGATAATTGCAGCAAAACCTGTAATCACTGTCGCCATTCTTTTTGTACCTACTTGGTGGATTATGGCCTGCTTTTTAGTCTGAAGATTATGTAACACCTATTGGGGATTGTTGTTCTTGCTCGTCTTGTTGGATCTCTTGCAATCAAATTCTCATTCTCCATTACTTTTTCATTAAAAACAAGGTCACAAGAAAGCCAGGAAAGACTTGGATATTTCAGTTCTGAGCATAGATAGTCTGTGGGCAAAGTCAGAGAGACTACACAGTGTAATTGAAGAGTTGCCTGCGTACTTGCATCCTTAAGTGACCTGAAAGTTAAGTGTGATATTGTGTCTTCCCCAGGAGGCCAGAATCTTGATAAGATTTAGATATATAACCTTACCAAATGCACGGTGGACAATTAAAGTTTCTATGCTCCTTTGGGAGTAGACATCTGACAGTAAGCCTCCATAGATCCCACTTGCCCCCAACTCTCAAAGAAAGGAACTCCTTTCCACATTATAGCTCGTCATTTTAGACTTGCTTTTCTGTGTGACAATATGCCAGTTGCTATACATTACATTCCCATATTTATTCTGGATTATTGTTGCGAAATGCAAGCATCAGGTTCCACTTTATAAGTTCCTTGTTACAATTATACTTGATTGAGCTTACCTGATGAGAGAGAGAGGTCATAATACCTCATCTGCAATTTTTGGCAATTACTGACCTCCAGATGAAGTGAGTATTCAAGATAGATGGGTGGCATTGCTTAATCAGTGAAGGCAAGATTACTACAATTTGACCCTGGAGGTCCCAAAAAAGCATGTTTCTAACTCCACCCCATACAAAAAGTAACTTACTCTTCCCACTTTGCATGTATTCCTTGCTTTTTTTAAAATGTATTGTGCAGTTAATTTTTAATGTGATATGGTGAGTTTCCAACCTTGCTTCTGTATAAAGGATTTTCAGATCCACCTGGGAACCCATCAATTTTACTCTATATTCCTCATGTTCTGTTTCATGTTGTGTCCTCAGTAGTCTGAACAACCTTTCAGACTCTTTGTGTTTCAGTGATCCCCTTCATCACTAACAATTTGTTTGCTTTATCCCCAAAGCCTATGACTTTGGTGGTTTCTGTGCTCATGCTGGCATTGCAGTCTGCCCATGTTGTGGCCAAAATAACCTTGATCTGCTTGAATAATCTCCCTTTGAGAGCTCCCTTCCAGTCCCCTTCTATTAATTATGAGGTTCCTTCTCACTATCTTCAGTTGCTCCAGAATTATCATTAATCCCTTAGTGACCTCGTGCACTGAAGGCCTTCCTCAGACTTAATTGCCCAAACTCCGCAATTTTGTTTATTGATAAACTCCTGACTATAATTGAGTAAGCCATGTGATTTACCAAAACCATCTTCCTCCACAGCAACTTTGCAGGACAACTATAACTGACCATGGCTTTCCCCGAAATTATCTCTTGGCAAATATGTTATCCCCATCTTGAGGACTGTTCATAGGCAAAGTCACACATTGCAAGAAGTTGGATCCCCATTCTTGCATTGAACCAAGCACCCTGACTAATTATGGTCAACCCCATGGTCTGGAATCGAACAAACTCTCACTGTGTTCATACGCCTTTGAATGCACTCACCTCGCTAAACACTAAACCCCATTTAGTTTCACACATTACAATCTACTTCAAGGATATGTGGTGCCTTTGTCACACGCGCTGCAGCTTTTACGTTGCTGTGTTATATAATGACATGTCCACCTACTTTCTGTCTAATACCTTTATTATTTAGTTTTCCGCAGTGCCACAAACTGCTTGCCTCTCCTTCTGCACTAAAAAGCAAACACTCATACAGAGGCTGCCAGCCTCTAACTCAGTACCAAGGACATTGTGGGCTAAAAGCAAGCTAAACTCAGGATGCCGGCTCATAGTAAGCACTAAAGACATTATTCACGAAAATGCAGACTTAGACGCTTGAGATGTCTGGCTCCATGTCAGTTCTTGAACGTCCTGTATGGAAGTGACATGCTCACCTCTCCCCAAGTATAAACCAAGTACTGCTGCCCCTCAGCTCCAAAGCAGATGCTTGAAGTGTCGAGTCTGATTTGGACTAACAGCAAGCATGATGTGTATGTTAGTGGTTTACTGATGCTGAGTTGTACGGACAAAGGATCCACAAAGGCATTGAGACATCTTGAGCAGAAGAAATCATAAAATCACTGCAACATGGAAATTGGCCATTTGGGTCACACCAACCCTCTGAAGATCATCTCATCCACAGCCAGCACCAGGCCCCCACCCTGTCTCCATTGCCCACACTTACCATGCTAACGCAACCTAATTTGCACATTTCTGGACACAACAGATAATTTAATATGGCCAATCCACCTGACCTGTACATCTTTAAACTGTAGGAGGAAACCAGACCACCTGGGGGAAAGCAATGCAGAACATGCAAACTACGCACAGTCACCCAAGGCTGGAATTGAACCCAGGTTCCTGATGCTGTCATGTCTGGGAAAGTCATTCCATGACCTGCAATGGACACTGACAAGACAAGTCACCTGGTGCCCACTCTGTTTGCCTGCTGAGTCTCTTGAGGGAAGTTGGAAGTGATGCTAATGTGACAAGTTGTGATATATTAATAAGATATAAATTCATGGAAAAAGATTCTTGCCACTTGATGGTGAGATTATGAACTCGAACCTGAGACTTGAGGACTAAAATAATTCAAATCTTTTAACTTCTCACCCAATTGAGTCACCTTGCTAACTTATTCACACATCTTAGGAAGGGGAAAATTCAGCTGAACTTTGATTTTCGTGGATTAAACTAGTAGATTTATGTCAATCAAGATTTAGGAATCACACTAGGGATCATCATCAAGTGACTAATTTAAATTTATGTGATTAGAAAATATTTCAAAAGGAAGAAGAAGTAAGCCATTTAGCCCCTGAAATATATGAAGTATCACAATTGAATGTTTGTATTAAAATATGTTAAATAATGTATGCAGTGTTTTGTACTGGATCAACCATAATAAAAGTGTCAGTTTTAGCTTAAGTGCAGGTAATAAATGCAGGGTTTTCCTCAGCACCACAACAAGAAAACCTGTAGGCAACACCAAATATTAATAATTCTAATTTGCTTGCCATTATTAAGCCTGTGCACTTGTAAAACATTTCCAATCTTGCATATCTAAGTTTGCAATGATAAACATTTTGCTAAATAAGGTTAGCATCACTGTAAATTGTAGATAAGATAAAGGAACTTCCTCAGCAACTATTGTTGACCAGAGTATTTCCATTTTCTGTAATGTGTAAAAGGTTAAATTAAACAAAATAATTGCTTTGTTTTGATGCTATAATAGTATATGATGAAGACATAGTTGTGCATAATGAGGGAAAATGACCAGATTTTTGAAAACAATTGCATTAACTATATTTCAGCTCCAAAATTCAAAAATATTGCAATATTTAGTTTTTGTTAACTCTGACAATGTATTACTATACATGATGGCATACAGAACAAGAACACATTGTTGCATCAACACATTCCCTTGAATCAGTTGGGCATTGATTCATGTTTATGCTGTTCCTTGTTCTGAATTTTGCAACCGTGAACTGCTGTTAGCTAGATAATGAATGGATAAATACATTTTTTCACCACAAATACTACCAGGGGACTTTAACTAGAGAAACTGGAGGATGTTTTTTTGGAACGGGGAGCAAATGTGGTTAATATGTATTTTCACAAGGTATTCAGTAAGGTTCCGCACTGGAGACTGTAAACTAAAGTTAAAGTTAATTGAATTGAATGCAAATTATTCACCTGGTTCAGAGATTTACCAGGCAGGAGGAAACAGAGAATAGGTTCTAGATTTAGAAAGTATCCTACAAGGATTTGTACTAGGGTCTGTCATTAATGTCATTGTACTGTCATTAATAACTTTGATTACACAATAGATATCATACATCCAAACTTGTTGATGATACTAAGATTTGTGGCTTAGTAAGCAGTATAGATCGGCGTAAAATTCAATAACAGTGTAGAGGAAGAATTCTCAGAGCTTAAGAGATGATTTTCTGGATCCTAGACTAGGCATTGTGTATTGAGAAAGGAAACATTTACATTTTTGATTGTGTGAGGGCCCTTAGGAATAATGGTGGATAGACAATAACAAACATTTAAGGAATGTATGAGGGAATGTAACAATTGTTCATTCCTGTTTGGCACAAAAATAAAGTTGGAGAGGTGGCCTAGTCATGGCTGACAAGGCAAATTAGGGAAAGTATTAGGTCCAAGGAAGGGACATACAAATTGGTTTTTAAAAAAGCAGCAGACCTGGGGATTGGGAGTAGTTTAGATTTCAGCAAAAGAGAACAAAGTGTTTGATTAGGAGTGGAAAAATAGAAGACAAATTTAGGTCCCTTACAATCAGAAACAGAAATTTATAATTGGACACAAAAAGGTTGAATTGAATTTATTGTCACTTGTACCGAGGCACAGTGAAAAGCTTTGTCTTGTGAGCAATGCAAGCAGATCACATAGTCAAATATCGATTAAGTACATATTTTGGTTCTGTTGTCACAACAGAGGACACAAATAATTTTGAGGAGCATAGGGTCTAGTGAGATGGAGGAACTGAAGGAAAGCAGTATTTGTAAAGATAAATTTAAACATAGTCTGAACAGATCATAGGGCTACTCTCTCATGAGAGAGAGTGGTGGTGGTTTAACCTGATGGTCACCATACCTCAGGCAACAGGACAGTCCTTCATGGTAACCTGAGCTAGTATGGGAGTTGAACCCACATTTTTGGTTGTGTTATTGCAAAGCAGCCATTGAGCCAACTGAGTAACCAATCCTTTTATCAGTACTAGTAGTGAAATGGTGTTTGGGAAATTGATAGGATTAAAGGCCAATAAATTCCAGGACCTGATAATCTACATCCCAGCACAATCTACATCCCTTAAACCAATTAGCCCTAGAAATAATGGATGGATTGACAGTCATCTTTCAAGATCTTTCTGTAGACTCTGGTAAAGTTCCTATGGATTAGAGAGTAGCTAATGTGACCCTACTATTTTAAAAAAAGAGATGGAAAGTAAACATGAAATGATAGACTGGTTAGCCTGAAATTAGTAATAGGGAAAATGTTATCAGTCTAAGTGAGAAACTGAATGGAGATTTAATAGCAGAGTCCATGAAAAACAGTCATAAAATTGGACACAGATTTATAGAAGGGAAATCATTCTTGACAAATCTGGCATTTTTTGAGGATGTAACTGGTAGACTTGATAAGGGAAGCCTGTAGATGTAGTTCACTTGGACTTTCAGAAGGCTTTTGGTAAGATCCTACATAGATTAGCAAGTAAAATTCAAGTGCGTGGGATTGGTGGTAGAATAGATTGGTTGGCAGACGTGAAACAAAAATGCACGGTAAATGACGTAAATTGTAGATAAATGTGAGGTTATCAATTTTGATATCAAAAATAGGAAGGCAGATTATTATCTGAAGGGTGATAGATGGGAAGGGGGAGGTGCAGCAAAGTCTGGTTGTCCTGTACACCTGTCGCTGAAGGTAAGTAGGCAGGTGTAGCAAATCAACAAAGCAAATGGCATGTTGGCCTTTGTAGTGAGAAGATTTGAGTGCAGGACCAGCGATACCTTGCTGCAATTATTCAGGGCCTGTTAAGACTCTGCCAGAAGTATTGTGTGCAGTTTTGGTCTACTTACCTGATGAAGGTAAGTACCAGCCAGGAGTGTTTCCTCCTAGTCGGGGAACACTTCAGCAGTCTGGGATATGCGGCCTCGGACTTTCATGTTACTGTCCTCCAAGGCAGACTTCGGGACAGACAACAACGCAAAGTGGCCGAGCAAAGGCTGTTAGCCAAGTTTGGTACCCATGGGACTGGCCTCAACGTAGACCTTGGGTTCATGTCACACTACAGGTGATCATAGTGCACTACACTCTCTCTCTTTCTCTCTCACACTCACACTCACACACTCTCTCCCACAGACCCATATATGTATGCAGACCCTCTCTCATATGCTCACACATACATACACGCCACACTCATGCCCACACTCTCACAGACTTATACTCCTTTACAGTCTCTCACACACACACACATACAAATACACATTCTCTCACACATTCCCCCCCCTCCCCCTCCCCCCCAACGCACACACACCTACATGCAACCACACACATATAAGTTTGTGGGGTGAATGTGTACTTGCAGGATCACATTTTGCTCAAAAGCTGCATGAATCAATGTAAGACTCTGTAAATCCCTTTTTTAGAAATAGAATCAGTCTGAACATTGGGGTACAGACAGACAGACTTTAACCTCACCTTCAATGCATGATCTGAGCTGACATGGCACCTATTGTTAAAGTTCACTTAAGAAAGTAACTTTGAAAAGAGGTCTGGGATTTACATATGAAAAAACTGAAACCAACATGGCATTCTAAAAGATGAGAGACTTAACAAATAATCCAAGTTTTTTTCAATATATCATTTCAGTTACATCACACTAAACTTTTGCTATAATTTCTGTGTCTTACGATTTTATCCATCACAACCACCTGATGAAGGAGCAGCACTCCAAAAGCTAGTGCTTCTAAATAAACCTGTTGGACTATAACCTGGCGTTTTGTGATTTTTAACTTTGTATACTCCAGTCTAACACCGGCACTTTCAAATCATATCTGAAGAAGGATATTGTGACTATGGAGGGATTGTAACGATTATAAGATTGATTCCTGGAATGGTAGGATTGACATATGGAGAGAAATTACCTCCATTCATAAAATCATACAGTACAGAAGAATCCGTTGATTCTTCTGTACTGTATGAGACTTTTGAGTCTGTATGGCTAGTTCTATTTTCCAGCACTAGGCTCATGGCCTTGAATATTATGACGTTTCAAGTGCTCATCCAAATACGTTTTAAAGGTTGCGAGGTTTCCCACCTCAACTCCCCTCCCAAGCAGTGTAGACCCATACCATAATTTGAGTGAAATATAAATGCCCAAGTCCCCTTTAAACCTCCTGCTTTTCACCTTAAAAATATGCCCCTTGTTATTGAACCTTAGGCTATGAGTGACAGCTATTTTTTTACCCACCATATCCCTGCCTCTTGCAATCTTATACACCCCTATCAGATTCCCTTCTCAACCTTCTCTGCTCCAAAGAAAACAACCTGAGATTATCCAGCCTCTCTTCATAGCTAAGATGCTCCATTTCCGACAAAATCCTGGTAAATATCCTCTGCACCTCCTCCAGTACAATGTCATCCTTCCTATAATGCACTGACCAGAACTGCAGCTGTGGTCTAACTAAAATACTGTTCAGGTTGAACACATTGTTTGTTTAATCTATGCCTCAACAGATAAAGTAAGTGTCCCATATGCCACCTTAACTATGGATCTATGGAGAAGGATCCCAAGCTCTGTTCCTCTGAGCTTCCTGGTGTCCTACCATTCATTGAATAATCCATTGTCTCATTACTTCATTCCCTTTGTGTGAAGAAGTACACGATGACATCAGTTTTGAATGGCCTGGATCTCATTTCAAAGTGATGTGGTACTCCCTCTTGTCCTGGGCTCCTTTAATGCCTCTCTTTATTCACCACTAAAGGAAATAATTTCTCTCTAACTACCCCATACTTGACACCTCCCATCTATGCTATTATCACTTTGGCCCAATATTACAGGCCAACTTTCTAACTTAATGGCGCTTTGTGGCCTCACCAGCTCAGGGCTGGATTCTTACTGTAATCCAATGATACATATTTCACATTTTTCTTCTTTGAGATTTATATCAACTTTGGTGATGGAATACTGCACAGTCCCTTTATCATTTTGTCATGGCTGATTTTCTACCTCAGCACCATTTTCCTATATTATCTGTTTATATCATGAGTGATAGAAACCTTTGAAACCCTGTTTTGAATATACTCAATGTATGAGATTCCACAACACTCTGGGCTAAAAAATTCCAAATATTCACCACCCTCTGAGTGCAGAAATTTTTCCTCACCTCTGTTCTAAATAGCAGATTCTTTAATCTGAGACTAAGATCCTGTGCCATAGGCTCCAGAATTTACTCTTTAAATCTTGATAATTTTCTCTGACATTGAGTGATATAAGGAGCCTTTTGAAGAATCGAACAGGTATTTGGTCAAGGAAATAAATTTAAGGTACACATGCACAGATGCACAGATCAATAACTTGTAGTGGGCAGATACAAAAGTCTGATCAGAAATGGTAACGGAATGCCTATAACAAGAGTTTTAGAATGTAAAAACATGAATGTTTATCACAACTATGCAAAGCTCTGGTTGGATTGTATCTGCATTTCTGTGCATCACACCATGTAAAGGATACATTTTCCATGCAAGGAGTGTCATGCACTAAAATGATACAGGGATCCATGGATTAAATTTGGAAGAGAGATTGTGTAATCTTGCTTTGTATTCTCTGGAATATACAAAATCAGGGGGTGATTTGATTGTGGATTTTAGTATTTTGAAAGAAACAATAAAGTAGATAGAGCAAGATATTTTGCATGATTATGACCTCAAGTTTGTGATTGATAGAATCTGAAGTTTAATCAGGGGCTTGTTGGAATAGTTGGACAGTCTTAGTGACGTTGTGGAGCTGTGTTAGGAAGCTAATCTTGGGTCAAATGTAACCAAGGTTGTGCGTGATCTGATTCAACCAAAGTGAAAATTGAATTTAAAAATAGAAAATATGCAATTTTTTAAAAAAGTGTTAATTGAGTCTAATTTATGAAAAGCAGTCACTTGCAAATCTTACAAGCAAAGAAATGCTTATTTTAAAACTGTCAGCATTCAAAGGGTTAATTAAATGCTACAAAAACACATCCTGTGGAACCCATTTTCAGTGGTGTGGGCAGTTTTCAATTATAGATTGTTCCACTTAAGAACCATTTTCCTCTTAGAAATAATTTGTCCAGTTGTGCTGACAGCTGCAACAGAAATTACGAAAGCTGCACTTAGAAGCCCTAAGTTCAGATGATTTTTGAGGCTTGATTCTCTGATTGAGGGCATTTACTTGGTTTTCCTTAAGTCACCAGACATGCAGTATAACATGCAACAAAGCGAAATAGCTTTTCAGACAACAAGAGCATTAGGCTGAACACACATGTTTTTTATTTGTTTGTAGTTGATGAATAGCATTGGTTAGTAGAGGCCAACACCATGAATCAAGCAGCGTAGAAAATGGGCTGTACAGTGTAAGCATAAAATTAAGAAAAACATGATAACAACATCAAACAAAGTTGAACGGAATTATTTATAAATGTTCTCAGCTCTCCCCATATACATGTTTTGCTCTCCCAAATTAGCTACTCTTATCATCCAAACGTTACACTTGAATGAGTTAGATTGGTGACTTGCTCATCAGCCTACACCAAAACTAATCCACCTCCAAAACCCAGGAAGTTTGCTCAAGTATCTAAGGTTGACCTAATCTCTGAATTTCATTTTGTTCAAACAACATTAGCTCAGCAGTTTTAGATGTCAATTGCAGTCGTGGACATGAAGATGCAGGGTTTCTTTTCTCCACAGAACAAAATTGCAGACAATTCTTGATAGTGATGTTTTGTCATTTTCAATGTGTGGCAGATTACATCAAATTTTGAAAACTTGCTTAGATCTTGACGACTTTTAAAAATAAACTTTCATAAATAAACTACATTATGTGCACATTTACTGTTCTGTTTGTCTGACAAGGTTTCCTAAGCTTGAATCTTTAACATGGTTGCAACATATTTGTTGGAGAATAACTAGTACAACTGTTCATAAAAACAATTATGTTTTCCATTAAATAACATCCAACATAAAATTTAAGCTGATAACATTGTACATTATCATATATTCTTATCTCAATAGCTCAGGCTTCAAAATGAAACTGTCCATCCAAATTTTCCAACTGTGCTTTCCTGATACAAAGCATAACCCACCCACTAGAAGTGAGTGTACCTCAGTATTTCACTTTGTATGTATTTGGACATTTTCATAATCTAAGTTCATGTTTATTATATGCTCAATTCAGAACACATTCACATAGTATTGTTAATGCACGTAATTTACTTTGTGTTTCAAGTGGACCTATTGATGCTAATAGGGCAGTTTTAGACCTTAAAGTGGAAGAAAGGTCAAGGATTATAAATGTCTAATGGTAGTATGTAATGTAAGTCTCCTAAAAAGCTTTACTGTACCAAGGGAATTAATTTCTAAGTGCTGTTTATTAGTTGCTGCAGAGAAAGTAATCTCCTGAGACATGAATACCTTGTTAGTAGCTCTATTAGAGCCAAATAAAATTCAGTATAATCATCTTTGCGTGTCTAGATTTGACTATGAAATTATATAGAATTTACTTCATGTCAGGCATATTTTATCATATTTTCCATTATAAAGATGAAAATAAAATTATTTATCTCCTATTATCCACTCTGAGTTTAAAACAAAAAGTTGCAAGACTAAACCGGTAAAAATGTAAGGATAGAGATTGAGGTTTTTTCCACTGTTTCGAGGTTTGCAGATTTGTTATAGAACTGAGCTAGAGTCTTCCAAACTTGGTCTACAATGCATTTTCCAGGGAACATCTTTAGTTTTTTAGTCAACATGCAATTGACCAATCTCGTTTCACAATAACCTCTGCAAGTCAGATCTGTTTGGTGATGCCATCTCCTCCTTGACACAGGTTTCCCAAAGTTTATGGTGATTGATTAGCTAGTCTGGCCATTAAGAGTTAATTTGTTTGAATATTTTATCTCATTTGTTCCCTGTAACAAAGCATTCCCTGCTCCAGCACCCCTCTTCTCATGTCTATTTTGAATGGTAAATCCACAATGCCAGTTTTATACATTGGTGGCAAGTGAATCTACACCCATATTTTTACCACAGTTGTAATGTAATTAGTCATTTTCCTTTAAGTCTACACTACTGATCAGATTTTTTTGCATTTTGTTTACATTCATTCATGGTGTATGAAGAGGGAATAGTTTCCCCATTGCTGTTGACTTCATGTTCAGTTCTGGTACACACAATCAACCACTGCTTTAATGTTAAGGAAACTCACTCTCACCTGAATGCTGAAATTTAGGTCTCGTGTTACTATTTAAATCAATGTCACAATGAGGTCTGGAGCTGAGGCGGTCCTGGTGAGTCACAAACTGTGTCTCAGGCATTCAATAATTTGTTGATGCCATATGCAGTTATAGTCGCAGGTGAGGTGTCGGAAGACTGGAGGTTGGCAAACGTTTGTTTAAGAAGGGCGGTAATGACAAGCCAGGGAACTGTAGACCGGTGAGTCTGACCTCGGTGGTGGGCAAGTTGTTGGAGGGAATCCTGAGGGACAGGATGTACATGTATTTGGAAAGGCAAGGACTGATTTGGGATAGTCAACATGGCCTTTGTGCATGGGAAATCATGTCTCACAAACTTGATTGAGTTTTTTGAAGAAGTAACAAAGAAGATTGATGTGGGCAGAGCAGTAGATGTGATCTATATGGACTTCAGTAAGGCATTCGACAATGTTCCACATAGGAGACTGATTAGCAAGGTTAGATCTCATGGAATACAGGGAGAACCAGCCATTTGGATACAGAACTGACTCAAAAGTAGAAGACAGAGAGTGGTGGTGGAGGGTTGTTTTTCAGACTGGAGACCTGTGACCAGTGGAGTGCCACAAGGATTGGTGCTGTGCCCTCTACTTTTTGTCATTTACATAAATGATTTGCATGCGAGCATAAGAGGTACAGTTAGTAAGTTTGCAGATGACACCAAAATTGGAGGTGTAGTGGACAGCGAAGAGGGTTACCTCAGATTACAACAGGATCTTGACCAGATGGGCCAATGGGCTGAGGAGTGGCAGATGGAGTTTACTTCAGATAAATGCGAGGTGCTGCATTTTGGGAAAGCAAATCTTGGCAGGACTTATACGCTTAATGGTAAGGTCCTAGGGAGTGTTGCTGAACAAAGAGACCTTGGAGTGCAGATTCATAGCTCCTTTAAAGTGGAGTCACAGGTAGATAAGACAGTGAAGAAGTTATTTGGTATGCTTTCCTTTATTGGTCAGAGTATTGAGTACAGGAGTTGGGAGGTCATGTTGTGGCTGTACAGGACATTGGTTAGGCCACTGTTGGAATATTGCATGCAATTCTGTTCTCCTTCCTATCAGAAAGATGTTGTGAAACTTGAAAGGGTTCAGAAAAAAATTGCAAGGATGTTGCCAGGGTTGGAGGATCTGAGCTACAGGGAGAGGCTGTTGGGACTGTTTTCCCTGGAGCGTCGGAGGCTCAGGGGTGACTTTATAGAGGTTTACAAAATTATGAGGGGCATGGATAGGATAAATAGACAAAGTCTTTCCCTGGGATCGGAGAGTCCAGAACTAGAGGGCATAGGTTTAGGGTGAGAGGGGAAAGATATAAAAGAGACCTCAGGGGCAACCTTTTCATACAGAGGGTGGTACATGTACGGAGCGAGCTGCCAGAGGAAGTGGTGGAGGCTTGTACAATTGCAACATTTAAAAGGCATCTGGAGTATATGAATAGTAAGGGTTTGGAGGGATATAGGTCGGGTGCCAGCACGTGGGACTAGATTGGGTTGGGATATCTGGTCGGCGTGGACAGGTTGGACCAAAGGGTCTGTTTCCATGCTGTACATCTCTATGACTCTATGACTCTAAGTGTGACTTCATTGATAGTGTGTACCTCTGGAGGAGGTTGGAAAGGGTCATCCAATTGAATCTTCTGGGTGAAAGTGCTGAAAGTACTTCATCGTCATCTTTTGCGCTCACATGCAGAGCTCCATTGCCAAAGACACTGTTCATCCAGCCATCTCATTAGTTGCTTAATTTTATCCTGTCATTTCTGGGTACAGAGTGTTGATCTAATTTATTAGATTTGCAGAGTTTAACATGCATGTGGTCCTGTTTGTAGCAGGTTTGTACACTATTTTTCAAGCGTATCAAATGCTGTTCTCAGCAGGCTCTTCTACAGTCCTCAGTGAACCACCTGGCTTTATAGTGATGGAGGAATAAGGATTATACCAGATTGAAAGGTTACACATTGTGATTTAGAATTCTGCTGCTCCTGATGGCAACAGCAGCTTGTGGATACCCAGTTTTGGGCTGATAAATCTGCTCCAGTTAGCTTAGTGAGGCTGTTATATGAAGCAAAGAACACTTGATGCAAGATTTAAGACAGTCAAGGCAGTAAACCTTTGGTTAATTATGAATGTCATAATTTTTGGTTTCACTTTGCAGGGATTCCAAAATCAACATTGTTATCTCTAATTGTTTTATCTTTTAAAACTGTTTAATGGATAGAGTGTATGATCACACCCATGAAATATAAAATTTTCCATGTTTTCAACTCATATCCTATAAAGTTGAAATCAAGCTATTTGAGTAATAAAGGTACTCCTATATAATTTGTAGCTAATTATATTATTAGTGTGTGTACATTATTTTAACTTTAACATAGTTTAATTTTGCTTATTTTCTCCTATTTTTCCCAATCTCTTGTTTTCAACCAGATTTTACACCCACCAAATCTAACCATTCCATAGAGTCATATCGAGGTACAGCATGGAAACAGACCTTTCGGTCCAACTCATCCATGCTGACCAGATATCCCAATCTAATATAATCCCATTTGCCAGCACTTGGCCCATACCTCTCTAAACCCTTCCTATTCAAATACCCATCTAGATGCCTTTTAAATGTTGCAATTGTATCAGCCTGCACCACTTCCTCTAGCAGCTCATTCCATACACACACCACCTTCTGCATGAAAAAGTTGCCCCTTAGGTCTCTTTTATATCTTGTCCCTCTCACCCTAAACCTATGCCCTCTAGTTCTGAATTCCCCCACCCCAGGTAAAAGACCTTGTCTATTTATCCTATCCATGCACCTCATGGATAGGATAAGACTCTGGTGCAGCCGCATCTGGAGTAATGTGTGCAGTTTTGGTCGCCATACTATAGGAAGGATGTGGAGGCACTGGAACGAGTGCAGAGGAGGTTTACCAGGATGTTGCCTTGTATGGTAGGAAGATTGTATGAGGAAAGGCTGAGGCACTTGGGGCTGTTTTCATTGGAGAAAAGAAGGTTTAGGGGTGACTTGATAGAGGTGTACAAGATCATTAGGGGTTTAGATAGGGTTGACCATGAGAACCTTTTTCCACGTATGGAGTCAGCTATTACGAGGGGGCATAGCGTTAAATTAAGGGGTGGTAGTTATAGGACAGATGTTGGGGGTAGATTCTTTACTCAGTGAGTCGTGAGTTCATGGAATGTCCTACCAGTAGCAGTGGTGGACTTTTTGGGCATTTAAACGGGCATTGGATAAACATATGGAGGATAGTGGGCTAGTGTAAGTTAAGTGGGCTTGGATCGGAGCAACATCGAGAGCCGAAGGGCCTGTACTGTGCTGTATTTTTCTATGTTCTATGATTTTATAAACCTCTGTAAAATCACCCCTCAGCCTCCGACGCTCCAGCGAAAACAGCCACAGCCTATTCAATCATACCCTTTAGCTCAAATCCTCCAACCCTGGCAACACCCTTGTAAATCTTTTCTGAACCCTTTCAAGTTTCATAACATCCTTCCAATAGGAAGGAGACTAGAATTGCATACAATATTCCGAAAATGGCCTAACCAATGTCCTGTACAGCTGCATTATGACCTCCCAACTCCTGTACTCAATACTCTGACCAATAAAGGAAAGCATACCAAACATCTTCTTCACTATCCTATCTACCTATGACTTTACTTTCAAGGAGCTATGAACCTGCACTCCAAGTTGGTGCACAATATTTTCTCCAAAAAGTTGCACTTGAATCCTTGCCATTTAGTGTCATAGTCATACAGCACAGAAACAGACCCTTCAATCCAACTTGTCCACGCTGACCAGAAATGCCATTCTGACCAAGTCCCACTTGCCAGCATTTAGTCCATATCCCTCGAAACTCTTCTTGGTCATATACCCACATGGATGCCTTTTAAATGTTGTAATTGTACTCACCTCTACCACTTTTTCTGGCAGCATTTTCCATGCACGCAGCACCCTCTGCATGAAAACATTACTCCCTAGGTCCTTTTTAAATCTTGCCTCTCTCACCTTAAGCCTATGCTTTCTAGTTTTGGACAAGCTTGGTTAGAGACAAAAAAACTGCAGTTGACAAAACAGACAGGCAGGAGGCTGGAAAAACACAGCAAGCCAGGCAGCATCAGGAGGTGGAGAAGTCGACGTTTCAGCTGTAACCCTTCTTCAGAACTGGGAGTGAGTGTAGGGGGAGCTGCAGATAAGGGGGTAGCAGGGACAGATGAAGATAGGTAGAGGATACAACCTAGTTTTGTATGTAAGCTCCTCATCAGGAATGTATGAAGCTCTTCCTGACGTAGAGCTTATGCTTGAAACGGCGACTCTCCTGCTCCTTGGATGCTGTCTGAACAGGTGTGCTTTTCCAGCACCACACCTTTTGACAGTGTACAAGTCCTGTTCTAGTTTGCCTTACCAAAATGCAACAACTCACATTTATCTAAATTAAACACTGTCTACCATGCCTCAGCCAATTGGCCATTCCGATCAAGGTTCCGTATACTCTGAGATAATCTTCTTCTCTGTCCACTATAACATCTATTTTGGTGTCATCTGCAAATTTCCTAACCATACCTCCTATATTCACATATAAATAAATGTAAATTTATTTAAATTATGAAAACTAGTGGACCAGCACCAATCCTTGCGGCACACCACTTGTCACAGGTTTCTAGCCCAAAAAGCAACCCTCCACATCCACCCTCGGTCTCCTAACTTCTAGTCAATTTTATATCCAATTGGCTAGCTCCCCTTGGATCCCATGTGATCTAATCTTACTAACCAATTTACCATGCGGAAACTTGTCAAACGCTTTGCTGAAGTTCCTGTAGATAACGTCTACCGCTCTACCTTCTTGAATTTTTTTTTGTCACCTTTTCAAAAAATTCAAGTTAATGAGACACAGTTTACCATGCAAAAGCCAGATTGACTATCCCTGATCAGTTATTACCTTTGCAAATGCATATAAATCCTTTTCCTCAGAATCCCCTCCATCAACGCACCCACCACTGACTTAGGGCTTACTCGTTTTTCCTTGCTATTCCTTGGTCTGAGAACAAGTTTTAAATTGATTAATTTTCATTCGTAACAAACAGCCTGTTTTCAGTTAAGTGTTCCAGTTTGATCTAATCAAGGAATTGGCACAATCTTTAGCAAGTTGTTACTTGTTAAAGAATGGAAGGGTATGCCAATAAACATACTCATCCTTGGTTTCGTGAACTGACTGGCTGGCTGGAGGAATAAACCCAGGTTAAATCAGAGCTCTGGCACAGCAAATAATTTGAAGTGCTTGTCACCGGAATTGTTGCAATTCTTAAATTAAGCTTGAGTTTGTTCAGCAACAAAAAATGTTGGAAAAAATTTTGCTTATTTCTCCTGGCAGAATGATTACATATTTAATGGATTACAGTGAAACTGCAATAATGATGAACAATTTATCTAACTTGGTCCTTGTTTTAATTCACAGAATGAGGGTGTTGCTGGCCAGGCCAGCATTTATTGCCCATCCCTAATCGCCAGAGGATAGTTGAGAATCAACACATTGCTATCGGTCTAAAAGACATTAATTAGTGAACCATAGAGGTTTTTTTCCTTATAATTGACTTGTGGACTCTTAAGTTTTTTTTAAAATTAATGACCATGTGGAGAACCTAGGTCTCCAGAGCATTAAGGGTCCCTAGGTTAACAGTCCAACGACAATATCACTGGGCCACCATCACCCTGAAGACAGTCTCTCCTCTTTAAATATTGTATCCTCATGTTTGTTCCCCTGTAGTTGTATTTCCAGAAGCCATAAGGTGGCTCCAAAACTCTCAGGTTGTGAAACCAGACTGGTGAACTGTTCTATGTTGTCATTATTTTTGTGCAATCAGCTAATGGAGGGTGTGTTCTTGCACTGAATTAAAAAAGACAATATTGGCTAAGTTATTTTTTGAAGCTTCAGTATATTATCATTATAAGCAATTCCATTTAATGGTCTGAGCAGTAATTAATCAAACTAACTAACAGAAAAAAATCTACAACTGCCTGTCTGGAAGGCAACAATCTGCTATAATGTCAAGAGTAATAAACTCAAATCATTCATTGTTCTGGAGATCTAACATATTGTATATATTTCTTGTGGGTGAATGCCAGTCCACACAGATTAGCTGTGTGAAAGTATTGTGGTCCCTAGCAACAGGCTGGTGGTTTGAATTGATAAGAGCATGGAAACAGAACTTCAAATATGCATATTTCAAGTTTAACTGGGGCATCAGAGTAACCTGCTTTGGAAGAGTAGCTCAATGGTTTAATATGGTAATGAAAATGTGTTCCTCAGGTTTTGACAGCTGTTTAGTTTTAAAAGCTGTAGATGAGGTTTCCTCGAGAGCTTAGGAAATAGTACCATTTATGGTTTGAGCAGTGCTTACTCTGCACCCACACCATCACCCAAGCAAACCTCCTGTGATCTCATCTCTCCTCCAGACCTCCCTTGCATGCAGCCTCTCTCCTTGCAATCACTTCACATTGTCTGTTCCCTGTACCTCCTAACTCACGATCTCCCTCCAGTTTCCATTTCTACCATGAACTCTGCCACTATATTCATGATCACCTTGCTATGATCTGTGATCACCCCTGTAATATCCCTTACCCTGTGATCTCTCACACCTTCTACCTCCCTTCCAATAATTTCTTATGTGTAATTTGCCTTGAAGTAATCTCTTCCATTCTGAAAACTCTATACCTATGATCATCTCCTCCTCTAGCACTTCTGCGCTCTGAGATGATGATTCACAAAGCTCTTTCCCCGACCTCAATCTTGTAAATTGCTGGGACCAAGCCCCGATGGACTTCATGTGCTGTATTTTACTGCAGATGTCCTGTGCTGTACATGCTCAGCTTTCTCTTGGGCTGGATGTCGAGTGGGATGTGGAATTAAAGCATCTTAATTTAGTGCTGTCATTTTAAGACCCATCCCACCACAGATTAAGATAAGACTAATAGACCACAAATAGATAATGTACCGTGTTTGTGATTTTGAACGCTACAGGAAGGGCTGATCTCCAGACTGCCTTGTAGGTTTCAAAGTCTCTTGCTGGTGCTGGACTAGTATAACAGAAATATATAGACTACTGGCAGGGCCAGTTAAGTCATTTGTCTGGTTTGTGATGGAGAGTGATTCCACCAGTGTGGGTTCATTTGGGATAGTCAATGTGGCTTTGTGTGTGGGAAATCATGTCTCACTAACTTGATTGAGTTTTTTTGAACAAGTAACAAAGAGAATTGATTAAGGCAGAGCAGTGAATGTCATCTATATGGACTTCAGTAAGGCTTTTGACATGGTAAACAGGTTGGCAAGGTTAGATCACACGGAATTGAGGGAGGACTGGATATTTGGGTACAGAACTGACTTGAAGGTAGGGGCAGGGTAGTGGTGGGGAATTGCTTTTCAGACTGGAGGCTTATGACCAGCAGTGTGCCAGAAGGACCAGAGCTGGGTCGACTGATTTTTGTCATTTTATATAAATGATTTGGATGAGAATATAGAAGGTATGGTTCGTAAGTTTGTAGACGACATCAAAATTGAAGCTGTAGTGGACAGCAAAGTATAGAATAGAGTCTTGATCACAGAGGCCAATGGGCCGAGCAGTGGCAGATGGAGTTTAATTTTAGATCAATGTGAAGTGCTGCATTTTGGAAAGGCAAATCAGGACAGGACTTATACACTTAATGGTCAGGTGTTGGGGAGTGTTGCTGAACAAAGAGACCTTGGAGTGCAGGCTCATAGTTCCTTGAAAGTGTTGTTGCAGATAGATAGAATCATGAAGAAGGTGTTTGGTATGCTTGCCTTTATTTGTTAATGCATTTAGTATAGGAGTTGGGATGTCATGCTGCAGCTGTACAGGACATTGGTTAGGCCACTTTTGGAATACTGCATGCAATTCTTCTATAGGAAGGATATTGCGAAACTTGAAAGGGTTCAGAAAAGATGTTGCCAGGATTGTCGGGTTTGAGCTATAGGGAGAGGCTGAATAGGCAAGAGCTATTTTCCCTGGAGCGTTGGAGGCAGAGGGATGACCTTATAGAGGTTTATAAAATCATAAAATCATAGATAGGGTAAATAGGCAAGGTCTTTTCCCTCAGGTGGGGGAGTCTAAAACTAGTGGGCCTAGATTTAAGTGAGAGGAGAAAAATTTAAAAGGGACCTACGGTGCAACTTTTTCACACAGAGGGTGGTGCATGTATGGAATGAGCTGCCAAAGGAAGTGGTGGAGGCTGGTACAATTACAGCATTTAAAAGCCATCTGACTAGGAAGGGTTTGGAGGGATGTGAGCCCAGTGCTGGCAAATGGGATTGGATTTATTTAGAATATTTGGTCAGCATGGATGAATTGAAGCAAAGAGTCTATTTCTGTGTTGGAGACCTCTATGACTCTACAACTTTCTGATGTTACCATGGGGGATTGCATCCTCAATCTTTTCCCTGTGACCTGAGGTGTGATGAGCCTCAGGTTAACTGACCACCAGTTACCTCTCTCTCTCTCTAATGAAAGAGTAAGGCTGGCAAATTTGCCTTTTCATATGACAGAAGCCCAGGCTTTGGTTCAAATCCCATAATCGATGATTGTTGTGAAAAAGCTACATGGCAGGCAAGGGGAATTTGGTGCCATGCTCTGTAGACAGGCACTTGTAAGTCCTGGTGGATGGGATGATACAGAAGAGGGCTTTCCTCCTCTCGAGGTACAGCAGAGGGGGCCAGAAAACACCAACCCCTGTCAGTACGTTGCCTCCTGAGACAGTGTATTCTTAGCCCAGCAGTGTAGGAAGAAGGTCCATAACAATCTGTGTGCTCTACCAGGATCAGTGACATAAGAGAATCCTGATGCCGACTGCTCAACCTCCTTAAAGGAAATCTGCCATTCTTACCTAGTCTGTCTGACGTGTGTTTCAGATCCACAGTTACATGGCTGACTCTTAACTACTCTGTGAAATAGCCTAGCATGTCACTCAATTTAAAGATTATCAAGGATGAACAATAAATACTGACCTTACAAGTGATGCTCGCAGCCCATGAAAGAATTTTTAAAAATGTGACCACTTGGACAAGGGCAATATAGCCATTGAACCATATTTTTTTTTAGATTAGACTTACAGTGTGGAAACAGGCCCTTCGGCCCAACAAGCCCACACCGACCCGCCGAAGCGCAACCCACCCATACCCCTACATTTACCCCTTACCT
Source organism: Hemiscyllium ocellatum (assembly GCF_020745735.1). Taxonomy (NCBI): domain Eukaryota; kingdom Metazoa; phylum Chordata; class Chondrichthyes; order Orectolobiformes; family Hemiscylliidae; genus Hemiscyllium; species Hemiscyllium ocellatum. The sequence goes on along the minus strand of NC_083428.1, from coordinate 20,200,828 downwards.
AACACTACGGGCAATTTTAGCTTGACCAATTCACCTGACCCGCACATCTTTGTGACTGTGGGAGGAAACCAGAGCACCCGGAGGAAACCCACGCAGACACGGGGAGAACGTGCAAACTCCACACAGTCAGTCGCCTGAGTTGGGAATTGAACCCGGGTCTACAGGCGCTGTGAGGCAGCAGTGCTAACCACTGTGCCACCGTGCCGCCCAATATCTGTTGGAAGATGTTTTGAAGAAAGAAAAAAAGGGAGATATAAGATACATTTTCATTGTTAAGATTTACAGAGAATTTGAAAGGGCCACAAAATGAAATAATGGAATATTCATGACATGCACTAAAAAATGTATGTGGGAAAATGATCAGCATACACCAGGAAATGTGCAACCCCTACATTGTATTCAATCAAGTGGTATAAAAACATGTAAAATATATACTATGTGAAAGAGTTCATCAGATAATCTCATGTTTGTTTGATTGATTGACCTCTGTTACACTGTAAGCTAAAAGGTCACAGAAACAAAGAAACACAATGGGCTGATTCTTGTATTCTTTTTGGCTGTGTCAATTCGATGGTATTTCATCAGGGCTTTTTATTGCAAGACCCAATAGGTTTTCTTGCACTATGTCCCAAACTTGCACTATTAATCTACCCTGTCTATATGGTACCTCTCTTGTTTGATGATGGTCCAATTCTCCTGTTTGCCATACCTGCAAGAACTTGTCATTGCCAGGATATCCCAGAATGGTCCAACATGTCTGGCACTGGTTCCTTCTTTAAAAGACTGTTGCACACCAGGACAACTATTCAGTCCAGTGCTGCCCTGCATGGTTCATGATATGTGCCCCTGACAGAGCAGCTGATGGGAATTTGGTGCACTACTCTGTAGACATGTGCTTGGAGGCCCTGATGAATGGCATGATGCAGAAGATGGCTGTGTAGGAAGAAGGTCAGCAATATTCTCTGCACTACCAAGGTGACATTAGAAAATCCTGGTGCTGACTGCCCCAACCAGCTGATTGATTGTGCCTAAGCTCTGAACTGGCATCAGCGGTTCCCTTGACTTACTGTGCCAGAAGTCCCTGATTGAAGGTGTCTCCCTTGGCTTGATTGAAGACTGCTGACAACCATGACAAGGTTTCTGACTATATGTCTGCAAGGCAAGACAAGGGAGATAGACAGTTTGGTGACATCATGCAATTAAAACAACCTCTTTCTCAACGTCGGCAAAACTAGAGAACTGATCATTGATTTTGGTCAGAAATGAGGAGAGCACATCCCATCAACATCAACGGAACTGAGGTCAAAAGGGTGGAGAGCGTCAGTTCCTTGGAGTGATTTGGCCTGGTCTTTCCATGTAGTCTCGATAATGAAGAAGGCACAACGTGCCTCTTCTTCAGGTGGCTCAGGAAATTTGGCATGTCCATAAGGACCCTCACCAACTTCTACACATTTGCAATTGAAAGTATACTGACTGGGTGCATAACAACCTGGTATGGCAACTGCTGTGCCCAGAATTGTAGGAAACTACAGAGGAGGATGTGCACTGGCCAGGCCATCACGGAAGCCAACTTTCCATTCATTTACAAGGCTCGCTGCCTCTTGAAGACTGCCAACATGATCAAAGACCCTTTGTACCCAGTAATGAGTTCCTACAAACTCTTCCATCAGGCAGAAGATACAGAAGGCTGAAACACACACCAGTAGTTATGGGACAGCTTCTTCCTGGTTTTTATTAGGGTATTGAATGGATGCTCTAGCCTCAAATAATGCTGATCTTGCTAACGTCAACTCTCATACACCCTGTGCAATGTTACTTGTATGCCTTTGTCTAAATATTTTGTTCTGTACGTCCTTGCTTACTATGTACTGTTGTAAATAAAGCTTTTCACTACTTCGGTACAAGTGATGATACATAAACCAATCAAGTACTGCGAGACAGGTAGCTCTGGCTGAGCGGGCAAAGCACAGAGTGGCTATGGCAGGAATGTTATGAGCATCCAAGAAGATACAAGGTGAGTGAGTATTAAGAGAACAGAGGGTCAGGGCAAAGCACAAAAGGGCAATGCAAGGAATGGTGTGGCATAAATGTGAGCATCTAGATAGGTACAAGGTGATTGGGCACTAAGAAAGCAGTGGCAAGCACTGAGATGCAGTCTGGATCAATCCTGGTCCAACCTCTTAGTGATTTCGCACAACAGTATTTAAATTCTGAAGTACTGAATTAGTTGTGAAGTAATTTGCTGAAGTTGTGAAAAGCACTATAAGGTGCTCTTTTGAACAAATTGAAACCACAAACTCCTTTCTGCACAAAGTAGAAAATATGGTAAGAATGTCTCAAGTATTTGTCAAATTATTTTGAGCAGATAGGGAATCATCTGTGAATGCAGTAACAAAGGCAAATTGCCAACTTTTTCCGTCATAGCTGTTTTTCAGTCATAAAGTTATAGAATGGCAACACCATAAATATTCAGACCATTGTGTTCATTGTTAGCTCTCTGGTGCTTGGATACTGCCTGACCTGCTGTGCCTTTCCAGTGCCACACTTTTCATCTCTGCAAGAGCAATTCAACGAAGCCTTTACCTTAAATATTTCCATCTTGAATCTGTTGGAACTAGTGCCCTTTTTGAAAGCCTTGATTGAAACACTCTACCACCCTAGCAGACAGTGAGTTCCAGATCCTAACTACTTATTGCACAGTAATGGTTTTGCACGTGTTGGTTTTGGTTCAAGCACCCCAAATTGGTGTCCTCTGGTTCTCAACATTTCCCCCATGGGAAAAGAGTTCCTCCCTATTTACTCTTTGAGTTTATAGTATCATTATTTCATTCACACAAAGACAAAACAATTGTTTGCCGAAGGTTCTTAAAACCAAATTTAAATAGGTAATATTAACATGAAAAGGCATGGCATGCAAACAATTGACATTTCACCAATTTTAATATCATTTTCTTCCTTCATCACTTTGAAATGTTACAGGGATGGGTATACATCATAATTGGATTTTTGTATGTGGTTCAGAAAATAGGGATGTGAAATTGGAATCGCTGATGTTCCTGGTGCTGACTTTCTTCTGCTGCTGTAGAAACAGTGGAAGAACTGGGTTAGGTTTTATTGGAGGAATTGTATAAATGTTTTTGGAATTACAAGGATATGGTGCTGCATCTTGGCAAGAAAATCAGAGATGTTAGAGGTTGTCAGGAAGCGGCTTGTTTCAGCAATGGAGAAGATATAGCAGCACTCCTTGAGCTTAAGCATGAACTGAACATGGACTACTGGCAGTAGAAAGGAGAAGTGCTAGGGCAGAAGGATGAGGGCTCTTAATTGAAGCTCCTACTCACCAAGGGTCTTCAAGGAACAGAGTTCTTACCTCTATCTGAAACAAGAACAGTATCTGATATGCATGCATTCCAGCAAGAAGAAACTGATTAAATTGTGCCAACTCCTTCAACCTGAATTGCAGTTGCACAACAGGATGAGGACACATTGCCATTTACATTCAAGAATACAGTCACCTTTTTTATGGTAATAACTCCCATTGGTGGGAGCAGATATTAGCAACATATCACAATTCACCATCTATTGTTACCTCAGGTGACAGAATAAAGAAAATCCCATTGTTTTCTCACTGACCAGGAGGAGAGAGCGCTTTTGGAATTGTGTAATTGCCAATGGAGCCCTATGCAATTAAGATGGGGGTCCACATGAGAATATATACTGCAAATGCTCAAGCTATTCTTTCCTTTTACCACCCAGTTGGTGTGAGAACATGCCTAGTTGATCATCTTAGTAAATTTTATTATCCTGACAGCAGCCACAATATATTCATCCTGCAGTAACCAATCATAAATGAACTTTAGCCCACCTTGAAGAACCAGAAATTTACTGCTCACTGACAAGGGAAACTTACTTCACACCTTACTGATGATTTCTCTCCACCACCTGGACGTGGACAGAATGCTTACAATGAGAACCATGAAATACCGTGAAACATGCAGGTGACATTATGAAATGACACAGGTAGTGAACAACATTGAACGGTTCTGATATGTTGTGTTTTGTGTTGGATTCAACATGGGTGTGTTAGAACTATTGAGTGAAAATCTCAGATCAAGTGGCAATGCTTCTTTGTCATAATTTTGCTATAGCTCTCAGTCATCATGAAGAAGTTGCATTGCTGGCTAGATGTTAGCTTTGACTTTCTGAAAACATAAATTTAGACGAAAGGAAACAAATTCTATGGTCACATACCTGTAGCTTGCACTTCATCACAGGTAAAATGCTAAGGAGCTGGGATTTGAAAAAAGGGAATAAGGCAGAAGCATACTATTATCTATAATTTTCTTAGCACTGTTAGCGGTTACTTCAGTCAGACTGCTCTATGTAATGGCATGCCATTTCCTCTAGAGGGCTCAAGAGATGCCCACATGCCTGTTCCTTCTCAGTTCTAAACTTGGTGGTTATGGGTCAATTTATGCCACTGTAGAGAGGGAAGAATGTCAGTGATTGTGTTGAAAGGTGTTTAGGTAATATCCCCACATGGTATTTGGCCACATTGTCACTGCTGGCACCATTTGGTATCTCATTCCTCTGCCGGTGTGTCATACTGGGTAGGGTGATTTATGTAGCTGAAAATGTATTGCTGGAAAAACGCAGCAGGTCAGGCAGCATCCAAGGAACAGGAAATTCGATGTTTCGGGCATAAGCCCTTCATCAGGAATCTGGGCTTATGCCCGAAACGTCGAATTTCCTGTTCCTTGGATGCTGCCTGACCTGCTGCACTTTTCCAGCAACACATTTTCAGCTCTGATCTCCAGCATCTGCAGACCTCACTTTCTCCAGGGTGATTTATGTAGTTTGCTGCCCCCAACCTTCCTTTATTTATGCTGTATTTATGGCCTGTCTTCATGATCAGTTAGAAAATAATCAACTGGTGAAGAAGAGATTCTTGTCTTAATTCACAAGATGCTTTATTGTATGAAAGCTGCAAATATGGTTTACATTATTACTCTCAGAATCCCTGCAGTGTGGTAGCAGGCCATTTGGCCCATCAAGTCTACATCAACCCTCCAAACAGCATCCCACCTAGACATATGCTATCCCTATAACCTCACATTTCTCATGGCTACTCCACCTACCCTGCATATTTCTGGACACTATGGGCTATTTAACATGGCCAATCTACCTAACTGGCACATCTTTGGACTATGGGAAGAAACCGGAGGACTTGGAAGAAACCCATGCAACAATTGGGAGAATGTGCAAACTCCATAGACCATCATGCAAGGCTGGAATCAAACATGGCTCCCTGGTGCTTTGAGGTATCGGTGCTAAACACTGAGCCATATATTTATGTCTACTTATGCTAGATACACCTTCCACAACCTCCATCTTTGTAAGCTCAGCACCTGTGTTTTGTCTTTGAGGTCACATCTTATTATTTTTTAGAAGGGTAATAAAAGTCCATTCTTTTTGGTTAACTAAATTTAATTAAAGTGTGATAGCTCCATACAAAAAATAATATTGCAAGACCAAGGAGGGACTAAAAAGATGGGAGTGGTGACCCATCCTCACCTTGTCATAACAGTGTTTATTGCCTCAATATCAATTACATGTTTCAACCAGGACTTAGTGGTAGCATTTTCCCCTGGGTTAGAAGGAATTCAAATCCCATTCCAGAGATAATCAAGTGAAGCCCTGTGGGAATGCAGTCCAACTGGAGTTACTGATAGCGACTGACACATTGATTGAGTGATTGAATACCCGTCTGCTGTTTTAGATGATGCAAAGAAACTCATAGCCCTCTTTTGAAAGAAAGATGTAGGGTTCACCTTAATAGCTTGGCCACTGTTTACCCCTTAACAAATATCATTAAAAACTACAATTGATGGCAATAAGTATGGTTTACTTCTGACACAATTCTAAATGATGAAGGTGATGAACAAAGCATTTAGTATTTATCCACTCTTCATACAATATATAATTTTAATGTGGTTCATGTACACATCCTTTACATTATACATCTATAGCCATTCTCTAATTGTTACCCAATTTTTCTTAAATTGTCAATATATTAAAATAAGAATTTGCTTGTCATTGAAATCCAGACAAGACTTTTAAAAAATCTTTCTATTCTTCTCATCTTGCATTTATATATGTATTTAATTCTTTTAAAAAAAAATAGAATTACAGTTTTACAATACGGACCAAAATAAAATCAAATAACTTTCTAAACTATGTAACAAATATTGTCTGTAATTTAATGTGCCAGGGAAAGCATTTTCCACATGATTGAAAGAGAAACATAAAGCTGGATGTTGTTTCATTTCTCTTTTTACACAACATTCACAAGAATAATACACACAGTGTAAGTTCAATTGTTTGTAAGTGGTGTGAGACACTATCCTATCATATGAACTGAAACATAACCTGTAAGAAATGGATCAATATTTTGAATCCCATTGGATAATTTTTAATACATTTTTGCTAGACACTATGTTATGCAGATATGCAACATACAAACCAATTATGTTCTTCCATATCTAACTGGAGGTTAAATGCTACACTGCAAGTGAAGAAGTGGAAATGAATACACAAGACCCATCAATGAACAGGAAAATCAAAAGCACATTAGGTTGTCTCTAATGTACATTTCATAAAGAAATCTTCAATATTTTTAAGTATAAAAGGTGCTTAAAATCTGGAATCCAGTGAGCAGATCCTTAGCTTACACATGTCCAGTCATCTCAACTGTACCCAACCTACTAAAAATAATACTTTATGCTTTGGCTGTTTCAGCAGTTAATTAATCCATCTACTTAAAAAGCACAAATGCTCTTTAGTGTGTCCATAGCTGAGACATGCCAATATATGGTTTTACTTTTCAGATTAGATGCTGCATCAGGAATGGGAGGACAGGTATTGGAATTGCATTAGAAAATCTGTACTATTTTAGAAGTGCCATTTAGTGAAACAAAAACACTACCCTTCATTCAATGCTCTGTGCTTGGTCGTCATCTTCCTTTTTGTCCTCTATGTTCATAATGGTGGTGAGCCATAATACAGGTCTATGGTTACTGATAGCTTGCTAGTATTTTGTTCAAAGGACCATTTTTGAATCAAGAGTGGGAATCCCAGTTGGCTTTACAACTGTGCACACACATATGCTTTCCAGAAGTTGCTCAGTGAATGATGATTAGGAATGAAAGCTGACTTATTGATTTTTCTCCTCCCTGGCTCAATGCATTGACTTCAATCATTGCGAGTTTCATGTCTCCACGGTTGATGTTGACCAACAGACAGTGAGTGAATCTGAGTTGTCTGGGCTTAATATCATACCACTCATTCTAAATTTACTTACAGGGTACTTTAAGCATTTGTAACGTCCCTTGTATGCTGTTCCAAAAACTTCATATAAACCGTTTGGACCATAACCTGGTGTCATGTTATTTGTTACCAGTCCAACAGCAGCACCTCCACATCATGACCCTTATATGCAGTTCACACAGCAATTTTTCAAAGCATATATAATGTGATTGTTTCATTGGAATCTATTAGGTCTATGATATCTGATTCGGCAACTGCAATTTCAGCTCTCTGTTGATGCCACATTCTCTGCACAAGTAATTTTCCATGGATCTCCATTATTGCTGCCTAACTGCAAACATGCAACAAGTGTGTAATGTCCTAACTGCTAGAATTGATTTTTTTTTCAGTTGCCCGCCCCCTACTTCCATGAAAATTTTGAATTAAATTTGTGATGATAATCCATCACAATGTAAAGCTATCCTCTATGCTTGAGCCAATAAATAATTAACTTTCACAATTCTGCTTGTACATTGTTATATATTATTCCCTTACAGGAGATCAGTAATGGGAAAATTAATTTACACAATATACTAAACAGATATTTTTAAAAACCAGTTATTTCAAACATTTGATTAACTATTTAGAATGTTTAATTGTTTCAGTTACATGTTACATGTGTGTCCTGTAATGTTTATTGGAGTGTACTAGATACTACACATTGTCTGTGGGGAAAATTGGGTAATGGATGAAAACTTTCCTGAAAGAAACAAACAATTGTAAATAATATTTGAAGACTATTTTTAATATATTTGGGTGCAGCAAGGGATTATCACGAGAAAAAGTGTGAAAAAGTGCATTTTTAAGTTTTGGGGTGCACATTGTTGCCTGCTGTGAGTAGATCAGCAGTTAATTTTATTTTTACCAGCATTTTAACTTTATCGATTTAATTTTCTGCCTACAAATTCAAATGCCAAATGTCACTTTGGTGTACTATAACCAGCTTAGGACTGTCACTTTTTGAAGATCGCAGCCACTTTACAGTTAGCTATTAAAATCTTACCAGCCTGTGTGGCTGCATTTTTCAATACGTTATTCAGGGTTCCCCATCACCTGGAATAATTTGGTTCCTGTGCAGTAAAATAAAGAAACCTTTTCTTAGCCATCTAACGTGTTTCTGCAATAGTCAGTCCAACAGGCCATTTTATGGCAACTAAGGGAAACACTGGACTTCAATCTAAAGATAAAATAAAATACATTGCAAAGCTATGACTACTGTCCACTAACATGGTCATAGTGCTAATGGATGCCATAATCTTTTACTTCATTATTACATGCAGGTGTCTTTTTTGACCATTTCCTAAAGATATATAGTAATAATATAAACACATACATATTTACATGTATAAGATTTCAACGTTTTTAAATGCTGGTTTCAGCATTGTTGTAATTTAGTTTCAAGAAATTTTGATCCATTCCTTCAAATCATCTTCATAATTTATTACTGCTGAAGTTAAAAAAAAACTGCCTGCGTAATAAATCTTCCATCAATGATGAACCACAAGAGCAACCCTGAAATCACTGAAATCTCAGTAAAAACAAAAACCCTTCATAAAATATATAGGTTTGCATTACAGATAAAATACTATCTATACTCCTTTAATCCACAGTTCTTTTTACCAACAGAAACAGATTTCACAAACAGCATTGGAAGGTCAGTCTTGCAATTTTGAATTAACTCTGGTCCATGAACACAATGGAGCAGCTTTTAAATGTCATGCACAAGGGTTTTTTTTTCCACTACTTAGTATCCAAGTATTTACATTCTTTTGACTGTTGCGGTGAAACCTTATGAAGTGCAGTACATTCATCCTAGTGCTATTGCAATTGGTGATGCAGGAATTTTAAATCCTTCTTTTCACTTTGGGAATGCAGAGTTGCACAGAACTGGCAAACTTAGCTGTTGGAGGAGTCTGGATATTGCACCTCTGTGCTGAATACTTCCTTGTAGAGTGGAGGAAAGTTGTGCACTGTTTGTGGATGTAGCAACTTAAATAGCTGTAGCTTATCCACATGGAGGTTGCATACGGACTTCACCATGGACAATTTGGAGATCAGCTGTTGAGAAGGAAGAGAGAAAAAAAACTGCATTGAGCTGTTAGAAAACAGGGAGAGTTTCTTCGAAAGCTTATTTAAATTATGTTAAAGGATAGAATTCTTATTTTTGTTTCAAAGCCCAGAAATTAGCATATGAATGCTGCTGCTTATAGTTACTCTTACTAGACGTGCTGTCATGGTTTGGTATGCACCTACATCTTGCACCTTCTTAACCCTTCTTCTGCAGCTCGTCTGCAGCCACTCTGTAACTATGCCTTGGTCCAGTTTATTTTTTATAACATTGTCCACTATTTTAAGTGTAATGTGAACATCTTCATTAAAATAGTGAGCAGAAAGAAACAATGTAAACTTCCACGCCCAGATGTCTTGCTGAAGTGAAGTAAAATTGGATAACTCACTTCCAAATGACAATCAAATCATGTTGGCTGGGACACATTTATGGTTCAAACTTCATTGGAGGCTGGAGAACACAGAATAGAGCAGATGGTGCTGGTAACTGAAGTGCTGGTGTTCATTTCACATTTTACAGCATCACTGACATTACTGTACTTTCTTTGTAGTTCAATCAAGTCAATTAAGTCTCCAGAAGGAAACCTACAGCATCAAGTGGGACATCACTGTGAACAGTTTTGGTTGCCTTATCGAAGATATACTGGCATGGGACCCAGTCCATAGAAGTTCACTAGATTAATTCCAGATATGAAGGGATTTTCTTATGAGGAGAGACTGAGTATGTTGGGATTGTAATCATTTGAGTTAAGAAGAATGAGAGGCAACCTTACTGGAATATGCAATATTCATAGGGGATATAGCAGGGAAGATGTAGAGATTTGTTTGCCCTTGCAGGAGAGTCTAGGACCAAAGGACATAATCTCAGAGTAAAGGGTCATCCAGTTAAGAGAGAGATGAGGAGAAATTTCTTTTCTGAGGGTAATGTATCTATGGAATTCTTTGATGCGGAGCGCTATAGAGGCTGGGCCGTTAAGAATATTCAAGGTTGAGATAGATTTTTGATCTATAAAATAATCAAGTGCTATGGAGTAAAGGCAGGAAGTGGAGTTGAGAATTATCAGATCAGCATTGACTGAATGTCAGAGCTGACTTGATGGGTCCAATGTCCTCAATTTACTCCTGCATCTTATGTGCTGATCAGTTTTGCATCTGTCTAATGTCATGTTTCACTGATTTCCAAAGTGGGCATGTGATAGGGTAAACTTCAGAACTTTAATAAGTGTTCATTTACTGAAAGAAACAGCAATACCTCTGTATGGACAAAACTGTTAAGAGCCAGGGACAAACTTATCTAGGAATGCGATTAGCCATGCCTTGAAGAAGAGAGAGTCAAGGCGACATGAACAGAACTGTTTTAACAACTGCTTGATAAATGGCTGCCTTATGTCACAAGGACAAATGACTGCCCTACAGAAGAACTTAAGGAGTTAATCACAGGAAAGCTGTGTCTTCAAACGGTCAATGCCAAATGTAACAAGGAAGCCACTTTTGTTAAGAAGGCAAGCTGCAGACTTGCAATATTCTGGATGCAAAAGATCATCAATAATGTCATACCACAAACTTGAAGGACAGAAAATTGTATGAAAATTCAACTGTAGGATTTCTTGGGAGCAGAACGTGGAGAACAACACTGCATAAGGACCGCATCCTGGACACAACCAGAGACACACCATTGATAGGAACCAAACCTAAAAAGCACCCTTAATTGGGTAATAGCCAACTTGAGTTGTGAGGCTTAATTTGCTTATTTGAGGGGTTTTATTTTGGTTGCTACATGCAATAAAATTTAAATCATTGTTTCAGTATTTGATTACTTGAGGTTTCTTAATAAGTAGCCAAATTAAAGGTTACTTGTGATCATTTACACTTAATAGGCAGAATATCAAACAAATGTACCTGATTCTGTCCACTTCAAATGGGCACATTCGATCAAAAATACTCAATACCATAAATGTTGTACACAAGCAGTGTATGAACAACAGATCAGAAAAATGGGCTAACTAACCACCTGATTTTTCCATTGTTGGACTGCTTTAAAGTTCTCGAGAAAGTGAGGACTGCAGATGCTGGAGGTCAGAGTCGAGTGTGTAGTGCTGGAAAATCACAGTAGGTCAGGCAGCATCTGAGGAGCAGGAGAATCTACTCTGTTTTAAAATTTTGGTCTTATCAACACTTATGGAAGTTGGGCTGACGCAGAATCAGGTGGTTTGGCTGTATGTATTTATTTTTGTCAGGAATGTGGTAGTATGTCACCTGGACACACTCCAGGGCCAGCTTGTCTCTATCAGGCTAGAGACATCAAATCTCTGTCAATCGTAGATATGACAAAAGGCACCAATATAAATGTTACCTGAAAACATCAACATTTTTTTAAAAACATTTTGGTGCATTGAAATTACATTTGAACCATGGGTTTTAAAATATCAAGTCAGACTTGGTTGCACCAGTTCACTGTAAGTCAGTGCATATTTCAAAAGCCCTGACATATTGATTGTTTTCGTGTATGATTTTTGTGAAGATACACACACATAATCCTATTTAAAGTTTGCACAGAGAATTTCATTGTATTGTGTATACTGTACTGACATTTTATGAATAAAATGTTACAAAGCTTGTGCTGCAAAAACTATAATGTGTACATTGTGTCTAATCTCAATTGCAATTGAAAATATCTGCTATTTTGTTATAGTTACCTATACATTATTCGATTAACTATTTTATGTTTTCTTTTACTAACTAGACAAATGTTTGCAAGTTCAGCACCCCCCCCCCATTCCTTGCTAGAACTCTCACACAACATTCTGATTTTGATCACTAATACATTTTTTATTTGATGCCAATATTTCCACTCTTATGATTCGGTGACAGAAACCGGAACAATGTTTTATATAAAAGTGCAATACATATGCATAATTTTTGTTATTCATCCATTGTTGATTGCACCTGGTCATGCTAATTTCTGTGTCTATGACCTCCTGAAACAAATCGCTATACCTTTGATAACTTGTCATCATCCAGTTGATTTTTGTGAATGACATGCTGCAATGCCTCAAAAATCTTGTCCTGTAGCTTCTTGACTTTTCTAGCTTCTGTCAACCATGGTCGATCTAAAAGAAAAAGGTGAAGTGAGACATTCCACACCTACTAAAGAAACTTTCGGAAAGTCAGAGTCAGAGATGTACAGCATGGAAACAGACCCTTCGGTCCAACCCGTCCATGCCGAACAGATATCCCAACCCAATCTAGTCCCACCTGCCAGCACCCGGCCCAAATCCCTCCAAACCCTTCCTATTCATGTACCCATCCAAATGCCTCTTAAATGTTGCAACTGTACCACCACTTTTTCTGGCAGCTCATTCCATACAAATACCGCAATGTGTGAAAAAGTTGCCCCTTAAGCCTTTTATATCTTTCCTCTCTCACCCTAAACCTACACCCTGTAGTTCTGGACTCCCCGACCCCAGGGAAAAGATGTTGCCTATCCAGCCTATCCATGCCCCTCATAATTTTGTAAACCACTATAAGGTCACCCCTCCGATGCTCCAGGGAAAACAGCCCCAGCCTGTTCAGCCCCTCCCTATAGCTCAAATCCTCCAAACCTGGCAGCATCCTTGTAAACCTTTTCTGAACTCTTCCAAGTTTTACAACATCTTTCCGATAGGAAGGAGACTAGAATTGCATGCAATATTCCAACAGTGGCCTAACCAGAGTCCTGTACAACTGCAACATGAGCTCCTGACTCCGGTACTCAATTTTCTGACCAATAAAGGAAAGCATACCAAACGCCTTCTTCACTATCCTATCTACCTGTGACTCTATTTTCAAGGAGTTATGAACCTTCACACCAAGGTCTCTGTTCAGCAACACTCCCTAGGACCTTACCATTAAGTGTATAAGTCCTGCTAAGATTTGCTTTCCCAAAATGTAGCACCTTGCATTTATTTGAATTAAACTCCATCTGCCACTTCTCAGTCCATTGGCCCATCTGGTCAAAATCTTGTTGTAATCTAAGGTAACCCTCTTCGCTGTCCACTACACCTCCAATTTTGGTGTCATCTGCAAACTTACTAACTCTACCTCTTATGCTCACATCCAAATCATTTACGTAAATGACAAAAAGTAGAGGATCCAGCACAGATCCTTGTGGCACTCCACTAGTCACAGGTCTCCAGTCTGAAAAACAACCCTCCACCACCACCCTCTGTCTTCTACCTTTGAGCCAGTTCTATATCCAAATGGCTAGTTCTCCCTGTATTCCATGAGATCTAACCTTGCTAATCAGACTCCCATGTGGAACATTGTCGAATGCCTTACTGAAGTCCATATAGATCACATCTACCGTTCTGCCCTCATCAATCCTCTTTGTTACTTGTTTAAAAAACTTAATCAAGTTTGTGAGACATGATTTCCCATGCACAAAGCCATGTTGACTATCCCGACTCAGTCCTTGCCTTACCAAATACATGTACATCCTGTCCCTCAGGATTCCCTCCAAAAGCTTGCCCACCACCGAGGTCTGGCTCACTGGTCTATAGTACCCTGGCTTGTCCTTACCACCCTTCTTAAACAGTGGCACTACGTTAGCCAACCTCCAATCTTCTGACACCTCTCCTGTGACTATCGATGATACAAATATCTCAGCACGAGGCCCAGCAATCACTTCTCTAGCTTCCCACAGAGCTCTAGGGTACACCTGATCAGCTCCTGGGGATTTATCCACCTTTACCCATTTCAAGACATCCAGCATTTCCTCCTCTGTAATATGGATATTTTACAAGATGTCACCATCTATTTCGCTACTTTATATAACTTCCATATCCTTTTCCACAGTATATACTGATGCAAAATACTCATTTAGCATCTCCCCCATTTTCTGCGGCTCCACACAAAGGCTGCCTTGCTGATCTTTGAGGGGTCCTATTCTCTCCCTAGTTCCCTTTTGTCCTTAATGTATTTGTAAAAACTCTTTGAATTCTCCTTAATTGTATTTGCCAAAACTATCTCAAGTCCTCTTTTTGCCCTGATTTCCCTCTTAAGTAAGTATAATAGGTCGGAATTTTTTGCCAGATCAAACAAGTAATATACGATTTGTTGCTCACTATAATGCTTTATATTGTGATGTGTACATATGTACTTGTGATTTCTTCTGGAGGACTTGAGTTTTGAAGGATTATGAAAAAATAAATTTAATTTTAAGTTTTGTAAATATACCTGGATTGATTTTTTTTCAAAGAGACAGTGAAAGGATACATTGGAGCATTTATTTAAGAGATATCTGGGAAATTTCATCACTTCAACTAACTATACTGTGATTAGCTCAGTGGTTAGCACTGCTGCCTCACAACACCAGGGACCCAGGTTCAATTCAGGACTTGGGCGACTGTCTGTGTGGAGTTTGAACATTCTCCCAGTGTCAGTATGGTTTTCCTCCCACAGTCTAAAGATTTGCAGGTTAGGTGAATTGGCCATGTTAAGTTGCCCATAGTGTTCAGGGATGTGAGGGCTTGGTGCATTAGTCAGGGGAAATGTAGAGTACGGTAAGGGAATGGGTCTGGGTAGGATACTCTTTGGATGTTCATTGTGGACTTGTTGGGCCAAATAGCCTGTTTCCACAGTGTAGGGATTCTATGAAAGACATTAAATGGTTTAAAACATTACATTTAGCTGGGTGCTGTGGCTCACGCCTGTAATTCAGCTGCTGGGAGGCTGAGGATGCCGGATTACTTGAGTTGGGAGTTTTGGGCTGTTGTGGTCTATGCTGAGGATGACACAGTGGCTCAGTGGTTAGCACTGTGCCTCACAGTGCCAGGGTCCCAGGTTCGATTCCAGCCTTGGGCAACTGTCCGTGCAGAGTTTGTATATTCTCCCTGTGTCTGCATGGGTTTCCACCAGGTAATCCAGTTTCCTCCTACATTCCAAAGATGTGTAGGTCAGGTGAATTGGCCATGCTAAATTGTCCAATTCACCTGACCTACCGTTGGTTTTGCTCATGTGTAGTGTAGTGTACAACATAGTGTACAAAATCCCATGCAAGGACTGCACAAAACACTACATAGGACAAACAGGAAGACAGCTAACAAACCACATCCATGAACACCAACTAGCCATGAAACATACGACCAGCTATCCTTAGTAGCCACACTCGCAGATGACAAACAAGATGAATTCGACTGGGGCAACACTACTATTATAGGGCAAGCCAAAAACAGAACAGCCAGGGAATTCCTAGAGGCATGGCACTCATCCACAGATTCTATCAACAAACACATCGACCTGGACCCAATATACCGGCCACTGCAGCGGACAGCAACTGACAACCGGAAGCGGCAGAGACAAGCCACTATAAATGCCGGAGGAAACATCACACAAGCGCTTCAAAGGAGGCTCCCAAGCACTGAGGATGTCACCTAGAAAGAGGACGAAACGTTTGCAACAAAAACTCCCAGCTTGGCGAATAGAACCACACAACTAGTTTAAACAAACAGAAGACTTCTCAATGCTGTGTTTAATGAGCAAGCCACGTCTGCCAAGACTCCAGAGACAATGGCACGTGTTTAGTGACCTGTTTATAAATCTGTTTATGTGTGCCTGAACACCAATCAAAGACTAGGAATTTTTGGCCAAACTTTTTTTTTAAACCACACAAAGTGAATTTCTGCAGTGGGAAGTCCATCTTTTCTCCTTTATCTGATGTGTGCATGCACATGTGTTGGGTTATTTCGATGGGTAAGCAGTTATATTATTCCTATTCCAAACTGTACATTTGCTAACTACGGTAATGCGAGTAGAGAAAAATAATGCACTCCTCCCATCTTGGTCATAACAACAGTTCATGCAATCAATTACTTTACAGTCAGTGGAAGGAACTATCAGGCACTGCATCTAATAATGTCCAACCCAATACCATTTCTTTTGTACCAGTGCCTGAGAACAGTTTGATTCAATGGAATGGCTGTTAATGAAGCCTCCTACTGGTTTATTGTTTGTCAAACTTGATAGCCACTCATCAAGATATGTATAACACAGGCAGCACACTTCAACTAATTTTTAGAAACTAAACATCATTCTGCATTAATTTATTCCTTTTACTAGCTCATAAATCTTTATGAAGTGGAATAAAGTCATTTTTCAGTTCTGATCAGTTACTTCTTCAAAGTCACGTTTAACTGATTTATCGGAGTACTTTGAAGAAGTAATTTGCGCTGTTAATAAAAGGGAATCCAATGGATGTATTGTACTTCGACATTCCGGAAGCCCTTTGCTCAGTGCCACATCAACAGTTTTCGTGGGAAGTAAAACCTCATGGTATAAGGAATGACATATTTGTGTGGATAGAAGATTGGCTAGCTAACAGGAAGCAGAGAGTAGGAATAAGGCTGTCATGATGTCATGAGTGGTGTGCCACAGGGGTCAATGCTAGGATTTCGATCCTATACAGTTTATGTAAACGGTTTGAATAAAGACACTGAAGATATGATAGCTAAATTTGCTGATGACACAAAAAGAGATAGGAAAGTGAGTTGTGAAGGGGATATAAAGTATTCCTGATGAAGGGCTTATGCTCGAAACGTCGAATTCTCTATTCCTGAGATGCTGCCTAACCTGCTGTGCTTTGACCAGCAACACATTTGCAGATATAAAGGAGCCTACAAAGAAACATGGATAGGTTAAGTGAGTGGATGTGAAAAATTGTGAAATTGTCCATTTTTGCAGAAAGAATAAATAACGAGTATGTTTTCTAAATAGTGAGAAGTTGTAGAGCACTGTTTTGCAGAGAGATCTAGGTTTCATCGTGCATGAATCGCAAAAGGTTAATGTGCAGGTGCATTAAGTAATCAGGAAAGCCAATAGAAGGGAATGCTCATGAAGCAAGACTAAACATGTATCCTCTGGTGTTTAGAACAGTTGTCAGTGGCTTAATTGAAATATATTAGATCCTGAGGGGACTTGAATGAGTGAATATCAAGTGGATGTTTTCTCTTGTGGAGAAATCTAGAACTTTTAAAATAAGAGGTCACCCATTTAAGACAGAGATAAGGAAACATTTTCTGTCTCAGATGTTTGAGAGCGTTTGGAATACGCTTCCCCAAAGACAGTGGATGAAGAATCTTAAAAAATATTTTTAAATGCAGAGATAGATAGATTCTTGATTACTAAGTGGATAAAATATTGGGGATATTCAGGAACGGAGAGTTGTGATTAAAATCAGGTCAACCATAATCTTCCTGAATGGCAGAGCAGGCTTAAGAGCCAAATGACCTACTCTTTACTCACTTTATATGTTCTGACATTAAACAAAGTCCCCACCTATCTTTGAAAATATCTCCTGAGCATTTCTAAAAGTAACAGTGCCCTAGCTAAAAGTCCTCCTTTCACTAACACCTCCAGAAAAGATTAATTGTTTTTTTTGCAAAATCACTTGCCCACTCATATCCTCCATGGCAATTTTCTTCCTATCTTCTCACTCTTATGGGTCCTCCTCGCTAACTAAGCTCTCTGCATGAGTCCTTATACTCTTGGTGCCAATCTATTACAATTTCTAGTTTATTCACCGTATACACTCTACAGAACCAACAACCCCTATAGAATCAATACTAGGTGTGAAAAAAGATTTATAAAACCTAGTCACTCATTCAAACTTTATTTTTTAAAAATACTTCTACTGTAGCCCTATATATGAACCAGCCATTCAGACCTTTAAAGTTTCAAATGGAGAAGCTACTATCCCATGGAAACCTTGACTTTGTGAAAAGTAAACATTGTGCAATCAAAAAGTAACAGGTGTCAATCAAGCAATGTTTTCCCTTGGGTGTAGATGTTTCAAACACACTAAGAGACCTCTGGGCTTTTGGCCAAACCTCACTGTGTGTTCTTTCAAAAGGTTCTCTCGTCTATATGTCGATTCATAACGCCTTAAAGGGGGGTGAGCATGACTCCTTGAAAAGTTTACCTGACACCAGAAAATCATAAGGAACTAGGAGAGATGCCTAATCCTGCCATTGAGCCAAGCAGTTCAGGAATACAGGGTGAGGTAACGTGACCTGCATCAATCCACACTGGCAGAAATTGAGGGGGGCTGCAAACCAGGCAAGGTATCCTAGAATCAGGTCCTGACCACTGTTTTTACAGGTTTGCAGAGTCTCCCTGCAAGGAGGGCTGACTCCCTTGGAATGACAACTCAAGTCCTGGATTAATATCATTTTTACAGCCTAACAATTTAGAGATGCAATAATATAGCAGTCACTTACTGTCTTTCTACATTCCATGATGTTTATATTCAGCTGTCTACTTCAAAGCAATTAAAAGTGAATTCCGCTACTATTTTTCAGGAAGCACTTCCGCTCCACTGTTTAGGTGGAGATGTGTCAAGGGAAGAATTATGGAAAAGAGACATAATCACCAAGGCAAATGTGAAGGCTGCAGATATAATCACCAGACTACACACACAAAGTCAGTATACATGATTCTTAGGTGGCTCCACAGAATAGGTCATATAGAGTTCTACAGCACAGTAATAGACCCTTTGGTCCAAATTGTTCATGATATCCTAATCTGTATGGAGAGACTGTTTCAACTTCTGGACCAGAGGGTGTAATCTCAGAATAAGAGGACGCTCATTTGATATGGAGATGAGGATTTTTTTTACTTGTAGAGAGTAGTGGATCTGTAAAATTCTTTACTATAGAGGGCTGTTGAGGATGAGTCATTAAATATATTCAAAGCTGAGGTAGACAGATTTCTAATCATTAAGGGAATCATAGGATTATGTGGATAAGTGGAATTGAAGACTATCAGGTCAATAATGATCTCTTTGAATGGGATGCCAGACTTGATGGACTGAATGGCCTACTTCTGCTCCTACATTTTATGGTCTTCTGATATGGTCAACAGTGCTTGTATTTTCCAGCTTACTGCTTTAAAGGTCCACATTTTACATACCTGGTGATAATAAGATGCCAGCTGTGAATAATGCAATCTCTTCCTCCGTCAAATGCAGGCAGCACAAGCTTTTTGCCAAGTCAAAGACAATGTTGATCAAATCATCACAACCTAAGGAGGAAGTATAAATACAGCTGCAAAAATGTCTGCAAAAACAGATTACTGGTAATGAGATAAAATTTGTCATCACCATCATCATCAAACAGCTGCAAGAATGTTACTTCTGTAATTCCTAAACTGAATGCCATAAAGTACCATTTGAGAAATGCCTTAATTTAAAATCTTCTAGGGTAGATTTACATCCTCAATTTCCACAGAATGCAGTGGTCTCAATTTTCCATGCTTGCACCATGCGAGTTTCTTCACTAGGGGTCAAAACTGGGAAATTGACCTTATTACTGCAATACAAAAATGGAAATTCAAATCTAAATTTTAACCACATTTCCAAGTTAACACCAAAATGGCAGGTGACAGACTCTAGTTTGTAATGTAAGCACTTACTGATCTTTATCTGAGAAAGAACATCGAACTTTGAACAGCAAAGGGCTGACGATGTTGTGACAAACATGATGCCAAATTAAACTAAACCCTTCTGCCTGCCCTTGGTCTATATTTATTCATGCCTTGCATATTCATGTGCTTATCTAAAAGTCCCCATCATATCTGCCACCACCACCACCCCAGGCAGCGTGTTCCAGACGCTTACCACTCTCTGCACAAAAAACCTGCCCCTCACATCTCGTTTGAACTTTTCACCTTTACCTTAATGCATGCTCCCTTGTAATAGACATTTCAACTCTGAGGAAAATAATTCTGAACGTAAACCCTATCTATATATCTCATAACTTTATACACTTCTATCAAATTTCCCCTCAGCCTCCCTAACTCCAGAGAAAAGAACGTGAGTTTTTATAGCTCATACCTTCTAATACAGGCAATATCCTAATAAACCTCTTTTGCACCCTGTTCAAAGCCTTCACATCTTTCCTGTAATGTGGCAACCAGAATTGAATGCAATACTCTTAAATGTGGCCTAACCAAAATCTTATAAAGCAGCAATATGGCATCCTGACTCTTGTACTCAGTTCCCTGACTAATAAAGGCAAACATGCCATATGCCTTCTTTACCACCCTGTCCACTTGTGTGACCACTTTCAGGGAGCTATGGACTTGAACTCCAGGATCCCTCTATACATCAATACTGTCATGGTCCTGCCATTAACTGTATACATTTCCTTAATATTTGATCTCCCAAAGTGCAGCACCTCACACTTACCCAAAATAATCACCATATGGCATTTCTCTGCCCATATCTGCAACGGATCTAGATCCTGCTGTATCTTTCTACACTATTCACAACTTCACCAATCTTCGTATCATCTGCAAACTTACTAACCCAACCATCTATATTTTCATTTAAGTTATTTATATCTATCATAAACAGTAGAGGACCAGTACAGATCTCTGTGGAACACCACTAGTTATGGACTTCCAGCCAGAAGAACACCCTTCTACCATGACCTTCTATAGATAAGCTAATTCTGAATCCATGCAGCCATGTCACCATGGATCCCATGCATCTTAATCTACTGTATGAACCTACCATTAGGGACCTTGTTGAAAGCTTTACTAAAATCCATGTAGACAATGTCCACTGCTCTACCCTCGTCCAGCACCTTGTCATCTGCTTGAAAAATTCAATCAAGTTGGGTAAGACATGATCTGCCCCGCACAAATCCATGCTGACTGTCGCTAAATAGGCCATGCTTTTCTAAATGAGAATTAATTCCATTCCTAAGAATTCTTTCCAAAAGCATCCCAACCACTGATGTGAAACTTGCTGCTCTATAATTTCCTGGATTATTCCTCTTTCCCTTCATGAGCGAATGAACTTTAGTTATTCAACAGTCCTTTGGGACCTCTCTGGTAACTAGCGAAGATACAAAGGTCTTGATCAAGGCCCTAGCAATCTCCTTTTTTGCCTCTCTCAATAACATGGGGTAGATACCATCGAGTCCTGGGAACTTATCCACCTTAATGCTATTCAAGAGACCAAACACCACTTTCTTGATCTTAAAACGGCCCAGCATATTAGCATGCTCCACACTAAACTCACTATCCTCCATATTCTTCTCCTGGGTGAATCCTGATGCAAAGTACTCATTTAAGGGATTTCACCCACATCCGCTGCCTCCAAGCTCAAATTCTCTCTTTTATCCTTGAGTGGTCCTATCTTATTTTAGTTATTCTCTTGTTTCTATAATGTATGTATAGAATGCCTTGGGATTCTCTTTAACCCTACTTGTCAAGGCCATTTCATTACCTCTCCTTGCTCTCCTAATTCCATGCTTGAGTTCTTTAGGAAACTTAGGTGTTAATTCAGTACTGTCAGATTTTTAGACTAGTTGACTTTACTGTGATGCTTCCTTATTTGCATACTAATTAAATCTTACCCAATGATTTGAAGATCTGTGTGTCTCCATACTTTCCTTCAAAAAATATTGTATTGTTCAAAGGGTTATATGCTCGGCACATTCGAACCAATAAGACTTCTAGGCAACCTAGAATAGAAAGATAAAAAATTTCATCTCCAGTCTTACAGTTTAAGACATTTTATTTGGAACAGAAACTTCAACGTGTGGTTAGACTTCATCAATTTCAGATTGACATTTCAAAAAGAATCTTTAAAATAAGAGGACAAAACTGAATTAAAAATTTGATAAACTTGAACATAAAAGGGCAAAATGCTACTTAGAAGTGTACCTAAGATAAATGGTTAATTAAAAAATAATGACTCAACAAATGGCGATGGCAGAAGTAGTCAATTTTGGGTGTAATTTTAAGTTAATTTGCCCACCTAGCTGAAATATTGGACTTACACTCAGCCTGATTTTACTCGCTAATGTACAGAGTAGTGCTTGGTTGGTAATGATGAGATCAACATTCCTTCCATTCCTGTGAGCTTTCCATTTGGTGTGTTGGTTAAAAAAAAATCTTCCAATTTGTCTGTTTTCACAAAGGAAGAGGAATGTGGGATTAAATGATGAAGGATGCTATTAAACATCCACCATTTAGAAATCTTTAGAGGAAACTGCAGTGGAAAAGTTGGCAAAATTCAATCAACACAGGGCTGAGACACAAGGTCATCATGAAAGAACACAGGTGAGAATTGAGAAAGTTTTTAATAATAGCTTTACCACAAGCCGTTATTGAAGCAGACACCAAATGTATTTAAAATTGGAACTGTACTAAGTATTTGAAAAGCAAGAAATAACATTTGAATAAATAGATAGCACAAGGGCAATTGATAAATATGCTGAGGCTTTAATATCAATACTTTACAGTTATAAACAATATGTTCATCTGCTCCAATGTTCCGGATTTGTAAACAGTTCATTCATGACTTGGCATTCACATCCACCTTTTAATAGCAA
Organism: Hemiscyllium ocellatum; assembly: GCF_020745735.1. Classification (NCBI taxonomy): domain Eukaryota; kingdom Metazoa; phylum Chordata; class Chondrichthyes; order Orectolobiformes; family Hemiscylliidae; genus Hemiscyllium; species Hemiscyllium ocellatum. The sequence goes on along the minus strand of NC_083428.1, from coordinate 20,178,020 downwards.
GTTTACGATATCTTTATGGTTTCTGTTTCACGTGCAATTTATTTTGTAACAAAAATAACTTTAGCTCTGACATGGAGGGTTAAATCAAATCTAACCCTGTTGCTAAATCTAACATTGTAATGATTTCTTCAATCTGTTTGATATATTCAACTTCTGTATCTTCCATTTTAAAAGTTGAATGTTAATCCAGAAAGTATTACTGTTTTTTATTATGATTCACTTAAGGACATCCAGGCAATTTTCCAAGGGCAATAATACATTCTTACAGACTAGATTATTATAACGTATCTTTGGAATGAAAGAAATTTATTATATTGGAGTGGTGTTCACTTCTGGCTGTTTTGCAATACCATGTTACAACAGAAGTTGAAGGAGTGCACAAATTCCTTTCCAGTGCCACTCCTCCCTTGGTCAAAACTTTTAAATTTAACCAGTTTGGTGATATAGTCAATTTTGTAAATTTTAAATGTATCTTGTTTTTATATTTGAAACAATTCAGCCAAGTTTCTTTCTTCAAGAAAGAAGAATTAATTTACTACCAATCAAATTACTCAAACACGAAAATGTAATTGACAAAAAAAAAACTTATACTATGCAAAGATACATATGACTATTATTCCAGCAGCCCAAACTTAACATTAGGCAAATATGAATAACTAACAAATGATGGTTGATTATCTTAAAGAGTAATCCAAATAGCAAATGTGAACAAATAGATCTCAGTCACCTCCGAAGATGCGATGGCATTTGGGGTCACCAAAACGAATTAAAATTTCACAAGGGATCACAATTCTTCACTTTTGATGTCTTGACCATGAAACTTCCTTAAAAGTGGTTTTCTAATGGAGTGCCTCAACAACTGCACATCTTCTGGTTGTCCACGTTCTTTTCCTGTGACTGCTGTCCTCTGGATTTGTGGAAATTGTACTTCCATACTTACTTATAAGCACCACTCAAGATTTTCACAAACAGCATACTTTACCAAGCTGATACTATTTCTGTATTTCTTTGAGCTCCTATTATGCATGAAACAAATGCTGCTTGTGGGCTATCAACCCCAACTACTGTACTGGGCAATTAACTTACTACCTATCTATTTATTCTATCCATGCCCCTCATGATTTTATAACCTCTACAAGGTTATTCCTCAGCCTCAGACTCTCCAGGGAGAGCCGCCCTAGCTTATTCAGCCTCTCCCTGTAGATCAAAATTTCCAACCCTAGTAACATTGTTGTAAATCTTTTCTGAATACTTTCTATTTATATTTCAGATTTTCAAACATCTGCAGTATTTTGTTTTTAAGTATAATGATGCATTCTGTGAATAGCCCCATTATCAAAAAAAAGGATTTGTGTCTAATTTGATATTACGTAGGTTCGGATTGTCTGTTTAGCCTGTACTTAATTTCCTTCATTATAGAATCTGTTCTCTTTCCAATCCTCTAAAAGCAGGACATCATGTTATGGTTGCTTAAAAGCGGACGAATATATTTGCAGACTTAGCCCTTTGTCAATCCATAGCTGAGAATTCTCCAACATTCACTGTTTTGCAGGGATAGGCCAAACATAAAATCCCCCTGAATTTAAAACAGGCCAACAGGTGACACTACAGGGTTAGAATTCAAAGTCTGAATCAGGCTCTCAGCTTTACTACTGCTTTGGTGCTGGTGTTTTTGTTGTGGATTTCCATTTGTCACAAGCCGATTAGAAGCATACCTGCAATGGTCTCAATGCTTAAATTTAGTAAGACAATGTTTTGCAATTTTCTTAGAATAAGATATGATCTGTACCTGCTTTAAGGAGTATAATCTGATCATTCTGACACAGTTCCATGAATCCACTGATTCGCTTGGCAAATTCCACTACATACTGGATTGCATTTGTCACCTGGATTGCACACTGCTGCCACATGGCCTCACAGGACTGTTCAAACATAGAATCAAAGTCAAGGTGTTGTACAAAGACATCACAGTCTAAACAACAGTTCTTGAACCTGACAAGTAATACAGACAGGGTAGGATCAAAAGATTATTTATTTATTTATTTATTTTTTATAATTAATAAATAATTGTTACAAACAAAGAAAGCTTCTTGTGATGGTTGAGGAGATATTCTCCAGCACCAAACAGAAATTCCAGGAAAATATTACACCAAATCTTTGATTTAGTTCAATGTTAACAGAAGAGTTGTAGTGAAGCCCAATTCCCATTTTGCTTATGTGACAACCTTGAACAACAGGCTCCTGATTTTAGTGATCGGAGATATGAGTTTTCATGCCTGCGCTCTAATGGGTACAGTACCCAGCCAACATTTGAACAACCCCAACTGTTACAATGCAATGTTGAGGCAGAGTTTTCTCATTAATTTAATGAGAGTTAAGTTACCATCAGCAGAGTTTTCAATGACCTCATATTTAGGGAAGGTAGGATGTAGGAGACCAGCCAGAAGTGTTTTCAATCATCAAGACTAGGCAATTAAAGTATATAACTTAAAGACTGTAGATGGCTATTATGGATTAAAATCAGAAACATAATCTCAATGGAATTTGCATTCTTGCTGTTTGGGTTTTTTAATAAATTGTCAGCCGGGTATAAAATATTTTTTCACAAGCAGAGAAGGTTGCTTCAAATTACAGAGGAACCTTGATCACATGGGCCAATGAGTCAGAAGTGGAGTTTAATTTAGATAAATGTGAGGTGGTGCATTTTGGAAAAGCAAATCAGGGCAGGACTTATTCACTTGATGGTAAGGTCTGGTCTGGTATGCTTGCCTTTATTGGTCAGTGCATTGACTATAGGAGTTAATGGTAAGATACTGGGGTGTGTTGTCGAACAATGAGATCTTGGAGTGCAGGTTCATAGTTCCTTCAAAGTGGAGTCGTGGGTTGCTAGGATAGTGAAAAAGAGGTTTAATATGCTTGCCTTTATTGGACAGTGCATTGAGGGAGGTCATGTTGTGGCTGTACAGGACATTGTTAGGCTACTTTTACATTGTTGTATGCAATTCTGGTCTCCCTGCTGTGGAAATGATGTTGTGAAGCTGGAAAAGGTTCAGAAAATATTTATGAGGATGTTGCCAGGGTCAGAGGATTTGAGCTATAGGGAGAGGCTGAATAGGCTGGGGCTGTTTTCCTTGAAACATCTGAGGCTGAAAAGGTGACCTCAGAGGTTTATAAGGCCATGAGGGGAATGGGTAAGATAAATAGGCAAGGTCTTTTCCTGGGTAGGAGAGTCCAAAACTAGAGTGAATAGGTTTAAGGTGAGAGGGGAACAATATAAAAGAGACTGAAGGGACAACTATTTCATGCAGAGGGTGGTGCATGTATGGAATGAGCTCCCAGAAGAAGCAGTGGAGGCTGGTACAATTACAACATTTAAAAGGCATCTGGACGGGTATATAAATATGGGCCAAATGCTGGTAAATGGGACTAGATTAATTTAGGATATTTGGTCGGCATGAACAAGATGGACCGAAGGGTCGGTTCCAAGCTGTATATCTCTTATGGCTCTAATTATTTTAACTGTAAGTGACTGAGAATGTAATTTTAAATGTAAATTTCTTTTTTTTTGTACGTGAAGGTCTTTCGCTTTATTTAATCATTATTTATAGAATTACTGAAGGTCACTTAAAGTAGTTCAATCAGTACCTTATTTTGAAAGTTCCTGATTTCTTCTTGTGTATATGGCTGCCAGGCAAGCTGCTTCAACTCTTCAGTTGTGTACTGGCAAGTCTCTGAATGTGATTCCACCACATTCTGCGCTATCCGATCTGGAGACGAATGTGCAGGTTTTAAAGGGATGATACAAAACACTGGCTCAGAGCCAGGAATACTTATGTATTTAATCCAAACAGATCCTAATTACAAAGCCAAAATAAAGCATTTCTGGCGCCCCACTTAGATTGCTATCTGCTAGGGTCAGGACATATTGGTCATCGTATGATGTTTGCTGTTCATTATACTTGTCACTGAACTATGCAACTCAAAAATGATTTGCCCACAAAGTTGGAAATCCAAGCTAATATCTGCACAACCACAGAATCTAAATTTTATATGCAATTGGTTAAGGAGGGATTTCTTTGGGTGACAATGAGATTAAGTATTAGAAATTCAATGTCAAATCAGGCACAAGATGACAAATTAAAAAAAAGAAACATTGGATCATAAAAGGAGAGAATAGAGACAAATTAAATATTGTAAATGGTCCAGAACGTGCTCTCAAAATAAAGGTAATGTTAATGGCATTCACGTCTGTTTAAATAAGGCAAGAATCAGATTCCAAATATTGTTGTCAGAGTGACAGCACTGTTGTTAGCTTTGACATTTGCTGTTACATTTTCCAATGAAGGTCATGAAATTGCTATACTTGTAAGCTCCTCACAACTGAAATCCACCACAGATATGAAATACTGGTAATTAGTAGCCAAAATACCCCTTTAATGACATGATAATAATTTATTAACTGGCATTGAGAAATGAGAACTATCTATCAGATGTGTTGATTCAAGTTTTGAACTTTTCCAGAGAGTTTTTAAAATGTCATAGAGTCATGAAAGTCTACAACACAGTAAAAGACCCTTCAGCCCATCAAATTCATATGAGTCAAAAACAAGCACCTAACTATTCTAATACAATTTTCCAGCATTGGGTCCGTAGCCTTGTCTGCCTTGGCATTGCAAGTGCACATCTAAATATTTTTTACATGTCATGAGGATCTCTGCATTGACCACACATCAGCGAGTTCCAGATTCCCACCACTCTATGGGTGCCAACTTTTAAAATGTAATTTTTTTCTCATTTTCACATTTATTTTATTATCCATGAATCCAATCTTTTGTTTCTCCTCTTTTTGCATTTGTTTTGACATGGTGGTGACCCTCCCTTCCAGTTCTTCATGTGTTTGGTTAAGCAGGTATCCTGCTGCTGGTCCTGTTCATTCAGGTCCCAGATTTCCTCTTTCCCTTACTGCATCCTTATCACTTTCGGAAACTTAGTGGGCATAATCTTTGAGCTTGAACAAGTCAAATGAATTACACATGATCAAACATGGAGTGATGAACAGCAAATTACTAATTGTCCACCTGCTCCTGGCCTGACGCTACTGTTTCATTTTATAAATAGGTAACAGAGAATGCTATCAGCTTCAACATTACCAAATTATGGCCCATTATGAAATTCCAACTGCATAACTTGTGGTATAGTGAGATTGCTCAAAGTTTCAAGTTATCAGTGGGATACATGAATATTTGAACAGAATCATTGCAGTGTGTGTTAAATGATTTGAAAGTGAAACATATCATTTCATAGTACAGCAGGAGTACAATGGCGAAAACTGAAGATCTCTCTGGATGGATGAATTAGGATGGCCAAAAGGTCGTTCACAGCTATAATTATTTTGTGATTTAGTGTGCAGAATAAGTGGATTGTCAGCCCATATTTTTAGCACAAATTCTTATGCTTTCTTAATCAAGAATAGCAATACATACCTATCTCTGCCATTGAAATTTCTGAGGCTAGTTGACCACTCTCTGGTGAAGGATAGGAGAACAAACTGGGTTCCAGCATGATTTCATATATGGACTCTTGTTTAATGTGTTTAATGTCATTCATGTCAATAGCAGACTGGTCTGGAGATGGTTCAGCAGAGGTTGAAAGATCAAAGTTATAAAAACTGTTTCCTCCATCAGGGGTCAGTGGAAAGTCAAACAGGAGCCCGTCTGAGAACGTGCTGCTAATGTCATCCAGATCTCCCAGTCCACTACTGACACTGTTTGTGTAGACTCGTGCTAGTCCCTCAGAATCTTCCTTTGATGCCAACTGCTCCTGGTGTTGTTGATGTTTTTGTACCTCTGCATAGAGGCTGTCACGTTGCTTTTTGGACATGCGACCAAACTTCACAGCTGTTAGTAAGTAAAGGAGAAGTATTACTGATGAGCACCGATTGCCTGTATTAGCAGTTGCATAAAAATGTGATTACACATCCAAAAACCTTTCGAGGTCCAGAAATGTTTTTGTTTAAAATTTTAAGAGTATAGGTTTGGAAATCAACAAATTTTGATCCTTCGTTTTGGCTTAATATTTTGACAATACTGTTTCTCTTCATCAGATCATCTAAAGATCTCTGCACAAAATGTTTTTTTAAAATGGAAAATGGACAATAAGACAAGATAAGTAAATATGACAGCAATCCAGGTGAGCGCAGAATTCTTTTCACTTCAGCCACTCCCAAACATTCCAGTTTAGGTGGAGTGAGATACAGGGAATAAAGACAACTTTCCCCAGCTCCAATAATGGACTGGATCTTCCACAGAGTGATGATCATGATTGGATTGCTATTCACCTAACCCACGCAGCTCTTCATTTCTTGCCTCCAAGCCCAGCTTCACCAGAAATATAGAGCGCAGCATCCATTAAAGATGTCCAACTCAGCGCAGCAACTTTTACTTGAGGAGTAGGAGTGTGTGTGTGTGTGTGTGTGTGTGTGTGTGTGTGTGTTTTAGAATGAATGAATGATTGGTAAGATGGTAGGCTAGACAATTGGATGAGTTAAGTGAATAAGTAGATTGGGAGATTGATAATGTGCTATGTGAACAGTTGCATGACGAATGATGTGGGCGAGTGTGTAAGTGGTTGATATGAAGGGTTCTCAGGCTGTAGGGATTAATCAGGTGTGCTTGGGTGAGGTTGTAGTCAGGGTTTATTGTGGCCTGGTAGTGGGGGGGATGGGGTGGGGTGGGGTGGAGGCTTGGTCAGGCAGGGTTCAGCTCTCTAGTTACCTAGATGCTAGGCTTTCATAGGTCTAACACTGCTTGGCTCACTATTCATGTAGAAACCATGGAACTGTCCCTGTCCAAAGTCTCCAATTTTAGGTTAGTCAGAAACATTTGCAGATGATTCCCTGGAGCACTAGGAATTACTGATCAGAAGTCAGAGTTCATTACATTGGACCTTCAGATGATCCAGGCCAATCCCTGAATCCCAAGCTTAAAGTGAACAGGGTTGGTAATGTGAAAAATTAAACGCCGTTTTCCCACTTTGTGTCTGGCCGTAAAATTGTTTTTCGAGGTTCTGATTGCAAAGGTAAACCAAAGAACTGCTTGTTTTGACAAAACAACTTTCACTCTCTCATTAACCTCCTTTCATTCAGGCATTTGTTTTTACAATGTGCAAAATTCTATTTAAAAATCCAATATTTAATGTAGCCCCCTTCTAAATTCTCTCTGTGGATAGAACTTAAGAGCAACTTGTTTGGTTCAGCAGAAAGTTTAAAGATTAATTAATGTGTTATCAGATTATATCTTAAAATATAGCAATAGTAGATTTTTCTCAGTTCCACATCAATATTCCATCAGTAGCTTGACAGTAGTCAAACCTTATAAATGCATTACCACACAGCTTAGATATAATAAGCTACTTATTATATATTATAATATACAATATTATTATAATATTATAATAACGATAACAACAATACTTAGGGTTTTTGTACATTACAGATAAAAATAACTAATTTGGACATCTTTGAACTGTTGCCTATTTAAACATTAATACATCTGGAGAAATGAAGAAAAGTCAAATTGGATAAACTTCCAATATATGCTGCTGCCTCTCACTGAAATCTACTGGTGGATGGATAGGCTTCAAATGTTTGTTATTAAAAACAGATATGTGGGGAATACATCAAGCCTGGATCAAGGAGGGTGAACAGGAAATTGAGGTGTTTGGTTTTATGACTTGGAATTCAATGCTGAAATTTATTGTCTGGCCAAGAATAGGTTTATTGGGGTCCAGTGTATTGAACTAACACCAGAAAATAGAGAAGGCTAGAAACCCAATATGATCTAAATCCAAATCTACCTGCCCCATGGGAAAACCTGAGCCAGTACCAATACCAGAATAAATGCATGTTTTCACTGAAGTTCTGCTAGTGAATAATGCTAAAGGGAATCAGTTGGACATCTTGAACTGCGTTTTGTTTCAGGTCCAAAAACCAAGAAACTACCCGAAGCAAGACCAGTTTACAATTTCCTAATCAATGATAATTCTTAAACCATGTACACACACACATAAGTTTCAAACAAATGCAGAAAAAGACAGACTAGTTGAGCTAATTCCAGTCTTCTCTCTTACCATCACGTGACATTCCAAGAGTAAGACACTTCTGCAGTCGGCAATGCTGGCAACGATTCCGATTGGTCCGATCAATCAAGCAATTCCTCTGACGAGGACAGGAGTATGCAGCATTATTCTGTTGGCTTCTCCTGAAGAAACCCTGATTTAAAATAAACTTAAGGTTGTTACTAATGGTGTCACTTTGGAAAAGCATATTGTATTTCCTTAGACTGTTAATTTCAGACCAAGAAACTACCACTGCTCATAACAGATAGTCACCACAGATTCATGACATGTGGCTGTATTTTACTTATTCAGTAAGATGTAAAGAAACAATGAAACTACAGTATACTCTGGACACTTTACAGAATGAGATCAGCTGTTCTTTATTTGCAGCTTTCTTCACAATATCATAATTGTATGCACTGTCAACATTTTCAATAAAATGGTTAGTTTCTATACCTAGCATCCAAAGCTCTACCCTTCGATGGAGTTGTGCAAGTATCAGGAATAAAGAGGTTTTCATGAATTCTTGGGTAAGTATTCTCCAAATCCCAAAAAATTGTCATTTGTATCACAAAACTGCTGCTGCCGCTATCTTGAGCTGACCTACAATCACTGTTTTACATTGGAAAAGGGCTTGGTGCATTGAAAGCAGTCTATATTCCATATCGAACCATCCATGGTTTTAGAGCACCTCCTGCAAGTTATTTGGTTCTCTTGATAACTGCTTGATAATTTGCAGTTATTTGTATTATTTGAGGATTGTCCTTTTATTCAAGGTTCACTACAGCTAATTAATGACACTGCACTTTGGAACATTGAGGATATAATAAGCAGTATATTATCATGATGTTGTTCTTACAATGCAGTGTTTCTGCAGAAATGATTCCTTCTTGAAGATATTTTATCTCATTGCTCTTCATATGAACCACTGATTTCAGGCATTATTTGTAGTTGACAGAGCAGTTGGCAGACAACCTGCTCCCAGGCTTTGAATCTGCTATTCCAAACCAGAGATCAAAGTATTGTAGGGGAGGGAGAGATTGCAGGAATGGAGAAAATCAAAGCTATATATAAAGAGTTTTGAGAGAAGGAATGAGAACTTTAAAATTGAGATGTTGCCAGATCAAGATTCAAAGTAGGTCAATGAGTGCAGGGTTTTTTAATGATTAGGAGTTTATGCAAGTTCAGCTAAAGGCGGCAGAGTTCTGGATGTGATCAAGTTTATGGAGGTTTATTAGTGGGCGACCAGCCAGGACAGAACTGGAGTAGCCAGTGAAAAACATCAAAATGAAATGAAACTCTGGCTAGCATATCACATTAAAAAGATATATCTCATCGCAAGGAACTCTGGTTGTAAAGGTGAAGAATGTCACTTTAAGATTTTAAAAAGTTGTAAAGTTCAGTTATTATCAGTTTATTTACTTTATAGTTATGCCATGTGCCAATATTGGCTACTGCAGTAAATACGCAGTAGTACTTTCAAGTATGGTGAAAGAAGTTGTAGTTTGTCTTTGGGAAAAATATGTTTTGTAGTACTGTATCCACTTGCAGTAAAATACAAGGACATGGAGTGACTATGGAGAATTCCTGCCAACAGAAATGGCTCACTGTGTCATCCATAGCACTGTGGTAGCACCTAAACCTCCAAATTAGAAGATTATGACTTCAAGTCCTACTTCAGGACCTGAACACAAAAAAGGACAAGAATGACAATCCAGTGCGGTACTGAAAAAATACTGCATTTGGATGAGATTCTAAACTAATCCCATCTCCTCTTTCAGGTGAATGTGAAAGGTCCTATACCTGAAGTCTGAAGAAGAGTAGCAGAGTATTTTTATTATTATTCATTAAAGGAATGGCCAGCATTCACTGTCCATTGTTAATTGCCATGGAGAAGGTGGGTTGAGCTGCCTTTTTGAACTGCTGCTGCAGAAATACTTACAGTGCTGTTCGGAAGGGAGTTCCAAGCCTATTATCCAGTCACAGTGAAGGAATGGCAAATGAATTCTAAGACCAAATGGTGTGTGTGGCTTACATAAGCTGGTCCTCTCATGCAGCCGCTGCCCTTGTCTGCTGCTGGTCTAGTTCAGCCTCTGGTCAATGGTATCCCCTAGGATGTTGATAGTAGAGAATTCAACAATTGTAATGCCATTGAATGTCAGGGGTCAATGGTTTGATTTTCTCTTGTTGGAAATAGTCAATAACGGGCATTTCTTTGGCATGAAAGTTACTTGCCACTTGCCAGCCCAAAACTAGGTATATGTCCAGGTCTTCCTTCATATGCAAATGGACTGTTTTGATATCTGGTGAGTCATAATTAATGCTGAACATGTATAATGATCAGCAAATATCTCCAGTTCTGATCTTGTGATGAAGGACAGGTCATTGATAAAGCAGCTGAAGTTGATTGTGTCTAGGACACTTACTGGAGGAAATCCTGCAGTGATGTCCTATAACTAAGATGATCAGCTTCCAACAACCACAACATCATCCTTTGTGTAAGGTATGACTTCAGCCAGTGGAGAATGTTTTCTTTCTGATACCTATTGACTCCAGTTTTGCTCAGGTTCCTTGATGCCATACATAGACGAATGCTGCTTGATGTCAAGTGCAGCCACCTTTAGAGTTCAACTCTTTTCTCCACGTTTGCACCAAACTTGTAATGAGGCCCAGAGCTGAAGTTGGCGCGCCAGACTAAATTGTAAGCCCGTCACCCTCAGTGCTTCCTCGAAGTACTGTCCAACGTGGAGTAGTACAGATGCATTAGCAGGGGCAAGGAGGTAGTAAATGGTAATCAACAGAAGTTTTCCTTGCTCAAGCTTGACCAAATGCCTTGAAATGTCACGGTGTCCAAAATCAGTTTTGAGGACTTCCACGACAACCCCTTCCCAACTATACATCTTTGTGCCGTCACCTCTGTTGATCTGTTCTGCAGTTTGGACAGGACATACCCAGGGACAGTGATGGTGTGTTGGCTTATATTTATCCTTCAAACAATATCACAAAAACAGATTTCCTGACTAGTATCATACTTGCTGTGAACTAATAGACTATTTCCTACATTACAGCAGTAACCACTGTCAAGCACAGATGTCTAGTAGCCACGAGGTAGCATATGAATGAACATCAATTCTTTTTGTTCATTATTATCTTCAGTGAGATTTCCATTTACTTTGTCTGAAACATTGCACACAATCCAAATAAAGTTATAGTCATAGAGTCATTGAGATGTCCAGCATGGAAGCTGGTCCAACTCATCCATGCTGACAAGGTATCCTAAATTAATCTAGTCCTATTTGCCAGCAGTTGGCACATATCCCTCTAAATTCGTCCAATTCATATACCCATCTTGAAGCCTTTTAAGTGTTGTGATTGTACCAGCTTCCACCACTTCCTCTGGCAGCTCATTTCATAGACACACCACTCTCAGTATGAAAAGATTGTTCCTTTAGGTCTCTTTTAAATCTTTCCCTTCTCACACTAAATCTATGCCCTCTAGTTCTTGGACTTCCCCACCCAGGGAAAAGACCTTGTCTATTTACGCTATCCATGCCCCTCATGATTTTATAAACTTCTATAAGATCACCCCTGAGCCTCCAACCCTAACCTATTCAGCCTCTCCTTATTAGCTCAAACCCTCCAACCCTGGTAACATCCTTGTAAATCTTTTCTGAACCCTTTCAAGTTTCACAACATCCTTCCTCGAGGAAGGAGAGTAGAATTGCGCACAATATTTCAAAAGTGTCCTAATCAATGTCCTGTACAAGCCGTGACATTTCCTCCCAAACTCTGTCCTTAATGCTATGACCAATAAAGGAAGCATACCAAATGCCTTCTTCACTATCCTATCTATCTGAGATTCCACTTTCAAGGAACTATGAACCTGCACTCCAAAGTGTCTTTGTTCAGCAACACTTCCCAGAATGTTGCGGTTAGGTGTATAAGGCCTGCCCTGATTTGCCTTTCCAAAATGCAGCACCTCACATTTATCTAAATTAAACTCCATCTGCCACTCCTCAGCCCATTGGCTCATCTGATCAAGAACCTGTTGTATTCTAAGGTAACCTTCCTTGCTGTCTACTACACCTCAAATTTTGGTGTTGTTTGCAAATTTACTATCTATACCTCTTACATTCACATCCAAATCATTTACGTAAATGCTGAAAAGCAGTGGACCCAGCACTGTTCTTTATCCCACACCACTGGTGACAGACCTCCAGTCTGCAAAGCAACCCTCCACCACCACCCTCTGTCTTCTACATTCTAGCTAGTTCTATACCTAATGGCTAGTTCTCCTTGTATTCCGTGTGACCTAACCTTACTAACCAGTCTACCATGAGAAACCTTGTTGAATGGCTTACTGACGTCCATATAGATTATGTCTACCGCTCTGCCCTCATCAACCCTTTAGTTACTTCTTCAAAAAACTCAATCAAGTTTGTGTGACATGATTTACCATGCACAAAGCCATGCTATCTCTAATCAGTCCTTGCTTTTCCAAATACAAGTAAATCCTGTCCTTCAGGATTACCTCCAACAATTTGCCCACCACCAATGTCGGCTCACTGGTCTATTGTTTCTGGACTTTTCTTTACAACCTTTCTTAAATAGTGGTACTATGTTAGCTAACTTCCAGTCTTCTGGACCCTCACCTCTGACTATGGATGGTACGAATCTCTCAGCAAGGGGCCCAGCAGTCACTTTGCTACCTTTCCAGAGTCCTAGGATACATCTAATCAGGTCCTGGGGATTTATCCACTTTTATGCATTTCAAGACATCCAGCACCACCTCGTCAGTAATATGGACATTTTGCAAGATGTCACCATCTATTTCTTCACATTCCATATCTTCCCTGTCCTTCTCCACAATGAACACTGATGCAAAATACTCATACAGTATCTCCCCCTTCCACTTCTGCAACCACAATTGCACCTGAAGGTGATAATGATCATGACCCTCTGTCCCTGCAATAACAATAGTTTTTTTAAACGTAATGTTTAAATTTACTTTTGTTTTGTTAATAAATATGATTTAAACCTTCATTCAGGTTATGCTATACTTTGTGTAGGCTTTTGGGTGATTTTTGAGCGATCATGAGTGATTTTTTGTAGGGGTCTGCCCCAACTCTGCTTTTCCCATAGGCCTCATTATTTCTATTAAGCGAGTTTTAGCTGGAATGTAACTACAGCGTTATAGGTGAGTACTACCTATATTCACATTGTAAGTCAAGATACATTCATAGCTGACAACTCACACAGAGGTGAACAGTTTAACAATCTCAATTACTATACAGAAATTTACAACTTGAGCCAAAAACGTTCCTGCTACCAATTAGGGAAGTATTTCCTGACAGTTCAAAACCATCTGAAGAGTATTTTGAGTAAAGGAGTTGGGATGTCATGTTGAGGTTGTACAGGACCTAGTGAGGCCAATTTTGAAGTACTATGTATAGTTCTACTCATCCTGTTATAGGACAGGTATTATTAAACTGGAGAGGGATCAGAAAAGATTTACCAGGATATTGTCGGGACTGAAGGGTTTTATTTATCAGGACAGGCTGGATGGGCTGGGACTTTTTCACTGGAGCGTAGGAGGTTGAGGGGTGACCTTATAGAGGTTTATAAGATCATGAGGGGCATAGATAAGATGAATAGCAAAGGTCTTTTCCTACGATGATGAGTTTAAAACTAGGGGGCATATTTTTAAGTTGAGAGGAGAAGGTGTTGTTGTGGTTCTGTTCGTCGAGCTGGGAGTTTTTGTTACAAACGTTTCGTCCCCTTTCTAGGTGACATCTTCAGTGCTTGGGAGCCTCCTGTGAAACACTTCTGTGCTGATTCCTCCGGCATTTATACTGGTTTGAATCTGCCGCTTCCGGTTGTCAGTTGCTGTCCGCTGCAGTGGCCGGTATATAGGGTCTAGGTCGATGAGAGGAGAAGGATTTAAAAGGGACCTGAGGGGCAACGTTTTCACACAGACGGTAGTTTGTATGTGGAATAAACTGCCAGAGAAAATGGTAGATCCAGTTACAGTTACAACATTTAAAAGACATTTGGGCAGATACATGAATAGGAGAGAATGGGCCAAACACAGGCAAATGGGACTAGTTTCATTTGGGAGACTTAGTTGGCATGGATGGGTTGGACCAAATGGTCTGTTTCTGTGCTGTATGACTATATGGCTCTATGCCACTATGACTCTGATATTGTACTTTCAGTGGGGAGTCAACTGTATTTCTTTTGGACTTGGGTCTTCTTCCAATGTGAATGAAGCAAGGTTTTCAGTAACCTAAATTAATTATCAGGGTTGACAGCTTGAAGCAGATCAGAAGATCACCAAATGATCTTGGCAAATTCCATGTACACATGCGACAAGTAAGCAAAAATAATGTACCAATCTTGGTTGATGGTTAAGCTGCACAATGAACTTTCATATTTTGCACTGCAGTGAGAAAAAAAGATGTAAAACACTATTTATAACGATTGCCTTTTCCTAAGCAGAAGCAAGTCCTCACAATACACTGCCCATATTTTGGTATTAATGAGCAATTTCACCCAAAGTAGTCATAAGCACAACTGGTCTTAGACACATCTAACTGAACAGTGGGCTTCCTTAAAATGAAAGTCAACATAGATTGTCGACTTCAGTCTATAAATTATGCAATGCATTATATCAAGCCTCTATTATATTTGGTCTATAAGAAATATAATAAATAATGAAAGAAAATAATGTTCTGTTTCACAGGACCAGTTAGTGTCTTTGCTTTCAAATGACAAAAAATTAATTAAATCTTATAAAATCCTATAAAAGGAGGAAGATTAAGGAGGAAGTTTATAAAGTGATCAGGATGTGCAGCAACAACTTCAAGAGATTGTAGGTTGATGTTCCCTATTGTGAAATTCAACCTTCTGCGTTTGCCTTCTATTTCCATACTGCAGTGGCAAATTGCTGCTCACTAGTGTCCCCATTGCATTGATCTCATGTTTTCTCCCCAGAAACATAGTGTCAGCAGCACACCTAATGGCCAAATTTTATCATCTTCATAGCCTCTTGTGACATGAATGACATTCCCAGCATGCCATCATATCCTGAGATGCAAGAAAGAGCACAGAGACATTACGGTACAAAATAAATATCAAAATGTGGGAGGACAGGTTGAGAAGCTGATTTGAGAACATACACTCTTAGGTATTATAAACAAAGGCTTAGTGTACATAACATAAAAAAGAGTAATACTAAATTTATATATGTCATTTGTCAGGGCACAGTTCTAATACTGAACAAGAATCCATAACACATTCACTCCAATGACAATGAGAATGACAAGCTACAAAATAAACAAGATTTTGCATTCGAGCAGAGAATATCATTCAGTTTTCTTTCAGGGATACTTAAAATTATGAGATACCTTGCTATGGTAAAATTGGGAAATATTATTCTTGCAATCCCAAACTACGGAGTATAAATGGAAAATGATACTGAAAGAGATTCTAGGTTTTTTTGCATGGTGGGTGTTTCGAGAACATTGTCGAAAAAAAACAGCACAGTAGCTTATAATTGGAGCTAATTAAAAAGGAACCATTTAAAAAGAATGTCGGAAGCGGACTAGAGAATGGATCATATTAGATGGCTTTTCAAAAAACTAGAACAGGAGTAATGTAATCCATAAATCTATTTTAAGGCTCCAACTCAGCGAGCTCCTCCCTCCTGAGTAAGAGAACTCAACATAGAAGTGGCAGGGAATGAGAAATGATAAATTAGAAGGAATTAAATAAGTGCTTTACCCCACTTACTTTACATCCTTCACAAGTGATGACTCCATAGTGGATTCCTGAAGATTTATCTCCACAGATTTTACACGGTATCACTTCAATTTGGGCTATAACAAGAGGAACAGAAATAAAAGTAAATCAGTTAGCTAATAATTTTTTAGTTACTTTCAAATCTAGTTAAAAAAAAACCAAACGTTTCCTAAATCGGAATTAATATTTCTTCTTGATTCCAATTGTTCTTCGGAAACTTACACTTAATCATTCTGAGCCCTTTATCCAAGGATCACAAAATGGTAATACCCTTATTTTCTCAACATTCAAGAAAAAAAACTTGAATTACTTAGCCCCCGATTTACAGCCACAAGCCACATGTAATAAAGATGCCACAGGTTAGGAAAAATTTACAAATCGAATGCCTCAAAATGAGCTTAACCCATATATTCCCTTATATTTACAAGCGAGTAGATTAGAATCCATTTTAAGAGTTAACTTTGGAGTACATGCCCAATATATATGGAAATCTCTCTCTTTTGCCTGCAGCGTTTATAATATCATGAAAATTTCCCCTGTTGCCCTGTTCATACATGGGCAACAAGGGAAACAGTGTGACAACATCACAATACTATCACGCATCTTTAGCTTGGGTAGATCTGAAGAAAGACATCTTGCCTTATGAAAATAGAAAGGAAAATAAATTTTGAAAGTATGAAATGGAACTTTCAAAGATGCTGTTTACAAAATACCACACTTAACACCCTTCACATTTGAGAAGGCTGCAAGCCCTAAATATGATGACATGGTTGTTACAGATTTGAACATATTTTTTAGTTTCTTGTTAAAACCAGTTCAATATTTCCACAGCAAATACATTTTTAACTAAGACAGTTTTGTTTTGAGAATACAAATATCCCTTGTGCATTATTAAAGCAATGCATGACCAGAAGTCATATGCTCTTGCTTTGTTCATTCCTGACGTAGTTCTTTGTAATTTTTTTACTCATCCTATTTAGTGAAATTCTAGCAGTTTGTGTTCCAAAATACATAAGTCATTTTTCAAATTCCACATGATCTCAAATGGCAAATATATTTTTAACTACACTGATAAACAAGATGAGAATTATAGACTGCCTATATATGTGATATTTTTTGGGGGTGAACATTGAATTCATTAACAACGTTAGACCATTGACTCAGGTTGCAATATCGTATTGAGATTGGGCTTGCATGGTAGCAGAGTGAAGTGAGGTCAGCACTACAGTCAAGGAGTCATAGAGATGTACTGCACAGCAACCGATTCTTCAATCCAACTCGTCCATGCTGACTTGATATCCAAAATCAATCTAGTCCCATTTGTCAGCATTTGTCCCATATTTCTCTGAACCCGTCCTATTCATATACCCATCCAGATGCCTTTTAAATGTTGCGATTGTGCCAGCCTCCACCACTTCCTCTGGCAGCTCATTCCATACACACACCATCCTCTGCATGAAACGTTGCCTTAGGTTCCTTTTATATCTTTCCCCTTTCACCCTAAACTTATGCCCTCTAGTTCTGGTCTCACCCACCTCAGGGAAAAGCTCATGTCTATTTATCCCATCCAAGCCCCTCGATTTTATAAAACTCTACAAGATCACCCCACAGCCTCCTACTCTCCAGGGAAAACAGCCCAAGCCTATTCAGCCTCTATCTATAGCTCAAACCATCCAACCCCAGCAACATCCTTGTAAATCTTTTCTGAACCCTTTCAAGTTTCACAACATCCCACTAAGTGACTTAGTATTAGGACAACTGAGAGGTTCTAGTTATACAAATAAAATATCTCAAGTGCTAGAAATTCAAGAATAAAAATCAAAATCTGAAAACACTCATCAAGTCAGTAAGCAACTACAGCAAATCAGCATTGAATATTTCTAGCTATCACTCTTCCTCAAGCAATTCTATTCTTACTGGACAAGTAGTGGTGTACACTAAATAAGTGAACTGAATCAAGCTGCACTGAAATACAGTCATGTTGATTTTCTTTCTACCTGCATTTTCTAAATAATAACAGTGATTGCACCCATGTAGAAATCCCCAGGTTTTTGAACACTATTGGAGTGTTGAAAAGATGCAATATAGATGTTTTCTTTTGCTCCAATCAGCTAAACAGATCCAGGCTTGTTCACAACTAGCTGGTCTTAGCAACAATAGCTGCGCAGGTTCTACATTTAATCTCAGATTAGGAAGGAAAAATATTAAGAAAATGTTCTTGCTGCTAATTTCCAGCCTATTACAGTACCAGTTTGTTGGACATTCTGAATGAAAAGCTTTGGCACCTGAAAGGAGAAAGCTATTTATAAAGTTAACTAGACATGGGGCACGGAGGTAAATTGGATGAGCAACAATGTAATGATAGTAAAGTCAAGACTGCAGGCTGGAGTATGGAGACTTGGTGGTAATGTGAAAGGAAAAGGGAAGGAAAATAAGAGATATGGGTTCAGAAACATTGGGTTTCACCCATTAGAGGTAGAGGACTACTTTTTCAGGTTCACTTCTATCTTTAAATTGTTTTTAAGCAACTGCATTCGCATCTTACTTAGTAGCCAAACTCACCCGTATGGTTTTCTACTTTTAATATGTTTGTCTGAAGATTACTGAAATGTTTGTAGGTTCAGGTGCAAGGACAAATATCTTGCAACTGATTCCTGAGATCTGATTGGACTTATCCCCTTACATTGAAATTAATTAAAGATCACTCAACTCTGAATTTGGAAAATAACAAGTGACTCAATTGTAAATCTAATTTTTTTAAGCATGTCAGGCAATATTCTATAGCATCCTGAAATCTAACTGTAAAGGTTGATTATTTGTGTTCAGAAACATATTTGAAAATCCTATTAATCTTCTTCCTTCAGATACCGCACCCAAGAAGGTGCTGACAACCATAGATAGTCATTGCATTGGCCAGGCCAATGCTTGGTAAAGTGATTTCTATAACATTCTGTGAGAAATTCTCCCATTCTTACTATTAGACAAATTGGAAAGATATATTGGCTGGTAGTCAATTATTTTATTTCAAAAATATATTTTATTCATAAAAATGATACAGTAGAACCTCAATTATCCAATAATCAATTATCTGAATTTCTGATTATCTGAACAAGATCTCAAGTCCCATAAAAATGGCATTATGCAAATCAGCATTCAGGTATTGGTTAAACGGCATTATGGTGTGCATTGCCGGATAACCAAGAAATGTTCGGACAGCCGGCACTCATAAATTAACGCTTGTTTATGATCAGATCAATTATCAGAACAACATACTCCTCACTCGTCTCGTTTGGATAATCGAGATTCTCTGTAGTCATTGAAGCAATTTAGTTGTATACAGTCGCATATGAACAAACATTTGAATTTGACTAACTCCAGCAGCAAACCAAAGGCATTTCTTACTTGTACACAACTAATATATTAGATTAGATTACTTACAGTATGGAAACAGGCCCTTCGGCCCAACAAGTCCACACTGACCTGCCGAAACGCAACCCACCCATACCCTTACATTTACCCCTTCACCTAACACTACGGTCAATTTAGCGTGGCCAATTCACCTGACCTGCACATCTTTGGACTGTGGGAGGAAACCGGAGCATCCGGAGGAAACCCATGCAGACACGGGGAGAATGTGCAAACTCCATACAGTCAGTTGCCTGAGCCAGGAATTGAACACGGGTCTCTGGCGCTGTGAGGCAGCAGTGCTAACCACTGTGCCGTCCATATTTGAGGCATCAGGAGAGTCCAATAACTGAATTGACCCACATTTAACTTTGGCTGAAAGATCTTAGATGGATGTCTTTCCCCACTGCACCTTGGCAACAGCTGCCCCAAACTTTAGTGCATCCCTCAGCACGTAGTACTGGACTTTGGAAATGTGCCACTCTGCAATACTCGGCTGAGCTCAAGTCCTTGCTCTGGACGACCAACAAGTTTCGGGCAGATCAAAGTGCATTATCAATCTGTTTGGATGTGTTAAGAGTGCACTTTCTATGGCCATCAAGTCCTGAAGGGGTACCTGAACGCAGGGTTTCTAGCCCAGAGGTAAGGATGTGTCCACTGCATCACAAAACTTCCATGCCACTAACTATCCTGTTTTATTATAGATTTTGTGCTAGTTTTTATGACACACAAAATATGCTTGGGGGCTAGATCAATGCCTCTCTGCTCATCCCTGACCTGATTCTCTTAAACAATAAACAAATGGGTGCCAAGATCAATTAATTGGTTTAATTCTCCAAAGGACATTGGTGGACTAGATGGATTTCATTACAAATGGCACATTTCAGTGTTTTCTTGTGCCTGCAGCAAGTTATCAGATTTGTAAATTTAAATGTCACAATTTGGCATTGTGAGATTTCAACCCACTACCTCTTGACTGTTAGACTTGTATCATAACCAAAGGATGGCAAGTGATTGTGAACAGCAAAACAGCAAGTGTTATCCCCACTGGCCTGCCATTATTGAAGAAAAATACCTTACTAGAGAATAAAGAATCATATAATAAAGGCAGAAAATGCTGGGAATGCTCAGTAAGTCATGAAACATCTGTATGTAGAAATGTTGAGTTAACGGGTGGAATCTTATTGATTCCTGACACCAGGGTGCCCCTTTTCATTGAGCCCCACAAACCCAGAAGCCAATCTGGTAATGGGTGGCCAGCAACAGACCTTTCACAGGAAAGAGGATCTGGGTGCTGGTCACTATCGAATGGAAAACAACTTTTTTTTGCTCAGAAGTATCTGATTCTGGCTGTTCCTCAACTGAAATGTACTGGAGTCCCAGACTCACTCAACATCCAAGTCACAAGACTTCAAATGGGTAAAGTGGGAGGATGGGATTTCAAGGGGTGGGGAAGGCAGAAAAGGAGGGGTTGAGGGAGCCTTTAAAGAAATCAACAGCAAGGGCAGAGGTGTTGCTCTCAGTAATCCAACCCCTCTTTCTGATGTTGAATCCATCAATCAGGCTTTGAGTGCTTTGAATTGAGGATCACATATCCCAGTTCCTGGAAAATGACAAGCTAGATGCACAACTGTACATGCCATACAATGACAGCCTGCCTGCAGCTGGGTGAATACCAGCAGTGGCTGGATAAAGCTCTCACTCGTTGGTGAATTGGTGACATGGTGAGAGTTCCAATCATGCGCCTTTATACCCCTGACCTAGTTCTGGCAGAGGTGGGAAGGTGATGGGGTTCAAGTACACCACCGTCCCACCTAATTCAATGCTTTCCCAGCATTCAGAGTGGAGTACAAGAGGGGCACAATATTCTGCTCAATACCTCAGAGGTCCGTGACCTTTCGCCAGCTCCTGAAATGGAATGTTATTCAGTTTCTCACTCCACACATTAAGTATTTTCAGCACTTTTTGTCCTTATTTCAGATTTCCAGCACCATAATGTTAGTTCTTCTCATGATACTGCTTCATTATGACTGAAATTTCTGCCTCAAGTTTGGAATACAGCGTCATCCTGGTCGCCAAATAACATATTCTGAAATGGTCATCTAGCAATCCTAGCCACTACACCTAATGATTCAGTTTGTTCATCAGACTTTGGTGGCAGCTCAACTTTTTGCTGCAGTTGCAAACCCTCTTAAAATTAAATTGAAATGAATTTTTTGTCCCGTTTTTCTAAACAGAAGTTTAAATGTTAAGAACTAGGAGCCAGAGTAGGCAATTCAGTCCCTCAAACCTGCTCTGACATTTAGTTTGATCCTGGCTGATTTCTCCTCAGCCCCAATCTCAGTTTTCTGTCCAGTCTCCATAACCCTTCAACCCGTTACAAATTAAAAATCTATCTCTTCCTTAAATTTACTCAATGTGCCAGCATCCACCACACCTCAGGGTGGTGAATTCCACAGAAGTTGTTAACATTGCGTCCTCTTCCAACTGATTTTAGTACTTTACAGCCACCAATCATCACTGATTGACATATTTTTAAAAAAAAATCATTCAGCAATACATTGAGCACGATACTTAAAGACGGACCAGGTTAGTCAAGATCATGCCCAAGTTCCTAACTTGCCCCTGAACAACTTTGTGGATGATCCCACAGGTTACGACCAAGATGAACAGGAAATATCACATTCCACAATATTCTAAAACTTCGCATAAATTCAGATTTGTGTTGATATAATCTGTAGAATGCAACATTTAAGTTAAAGCTAAGGATGGAACACTCTTGTAAACCATTGGGGTTATACATTACGTTGGTTTTAATAGTCAAATTGAAGACAGTACTTCCTGTTTAAAGTAGGCTGAGTAAGCTGTTTGTCTTCTTGATTTGGGACCTATTTACCAGAGGTCACAATAGGAGGAAACAAATAAAGCCAGAGAGGGTTAAAAATAACCTAAAAAAGATTTTGCATACCTGAAAAATGTAATGTCTCAGTATCTGGGACACATGTTACAAACTTCGACGACTATTGATTATCACAGTATGGGCTGCAAGTTCACAGTTTCATTGACAGCTTGAATTTTTTTGTCAGTGATAAGCTCTATTTTATGTGGGGCCATGAATATAAATATTGTTTTTGCAGAGGACTATATATGTGAAAGTACTTAAATAAACTGAATGGATTTTTATCAGTGAGCTTTGTTTTTAAGTATAGTTGTCTTTAGATATTTAGTGTTTTATTTTATGTTATTTCAGTATGGCTCCTAAGGTGTTCCCATGGTGATTACAGGGTGAGCTAGCATGGAGTGAGTAACAGCACAGAGTGGTGGGGGTGGGCATGGATTGTCAGGATTAGCACTAAGGTAGCATGGGGCTATAAGGGATTATGGGTGAGGGTTATCGGTTAGCACAGGCATTAAAAGGTTTCAAACGAATGGGTAGAAGAGCTTAGGTTGGCACAGAGAGTATGAAGAGGTATGAAACGATTGGGGCAAGAGAAATGGATTGAGAGTGGGTAAGGGGACTTAGAGGGCTTAATTTCTCAAATTACCAATTTAAACTAACCTCTCTCAGGTAGCAGGCTGAACTCCAGTACAGACAGCGTCCAACTGCCCACACTACTAACCATGCCTGAGCTCTACTCCCACCTTCAGGGGCAAGTTACATGCAGCTGTTTCCTCTGTGCCAGGTTTGCTTAGCCAGCAATACTCTCTGCACCAGCTTCAGTGTGAAAATCAAGGCCTATTATTCTATCAGGTGACATTTTCTTGTTCATACATTAAATATAAATATTGTTATATTCTTTAATATCTCCAATCTATTTTAGTCCTTCAGGTAAAGTACCCTTTTTTAAAGAATATTGCATGTCAAGACTTACATTTAGTTCCCACAAAGAATATAAAGGTGAAATAATATGAACAAGGTTAAGGTTTAACAAAGATTGAGGAAAGTGGTTTATTTTATTGTATCAAAGTTTCAGTTATAGAGCATCTTTAATATAGAGAAATGCCTCAGGTACTTTACAGGGCTGTAATCAGACAATAGTTGACACAGAGCCAAAGTGACATTGAGAATCATTTGCACTTCTGAAACAAAGTTTGGTCTTAAAATAAAAGCAAGCTACTGCAGATGGAGATCTGAAATTTAAAAAATCATAAAGTACCTTGAAAATTCAGGGAGACAGAGTATCTATAGAGACAGAAATGGAGTTAATGTTTCAAGTAATTTTCTTTGGTACGAAGGGCTTTCTCTCATTAGAGAGAGACGACTGCTGGTGATTTAACTTCAGGGTCACCACATCTCAAGTGACGGCAGAGGTTGAGAAGGCTGGACCTTTCACAATAACCTCAGCCAGTGCGAGAATTGAACCTGCTCTGTTGGTGACACTCTGAATTGCAAACCATCCATCCAGCCAACCGAGCTAACCTTAGAGGGGATACAGTATCAGAAAATCAGCCAATGGTCACATGTAAGATACCTTAGCCTTTTTGTTCCAAAACATCTCACACATAAAATGCTACTAAATATCTTTTCAAAATACAAACTACATTTTCTGGATTGTGCTTACACAAATTTTTTTAGTTACTGTCTCACAGGGCTAGCGAGCAAGAACAATGTTCTAAATCTGTGCTGATTACTCGTTTGGATCTTGTGGTCTTTAGACAAGCACTGACAGCATCTTGTATACTATTCGTCAGTATTTTCCCCTCAGGACTGATGTTACAAGAATGAAGTAAGTTGAAAAAAAAAGTGACTTTTTGATGAGCACAAAAACAAAAAAATTGTTCAAAATAATAGTTTCGGCCAGATGAACAGGTAAATATAAATAACAGGAAACTAGAAAGGAAACAAAAATTGTTTCCTGTTTAGAATTTATTTTTTAAGATAACGTACACAACTTAGGTTGGTGAAAACACAGAAGGAATGAATTTGTGGAAAAGACCTGAATTGCATTTTATTCGTAGAATTTTAATTTTTTTTCTTCAACAGCTTTCACAACCCTTTTACATTACCTTGAGTGAAAATGGAGTAGGACTGCAGATATTATGACTAAGCAGATACAAAACATTGCAGGTTTTATGGACAACCAACCATAATATAGTTAGACCAGTTGAAAACTAACAAACTAGAAATGAAAATTTTCTTAATGGATTAGTATTAACATATACCTTACAAAGTATTCTATTTATAATGCAACTACAGCAAATGATTTGCTTTTTATTATTTTTAAAAAAATGAAAAGAGCTTCACTCACTACACTGAGCACAAACATTAGTCACACCTCAGTTACAGTTAGCAGTGTGTAATTGAGTTCTGATTATCCAGGACTTTGAAGAACTTATCGGCAGGTCATTGGCATATATATCAGCAGAGCATAATATCCACAAACATTTTTATCAGCTTCAGAATCACACTGCTCTTTGGAAAATATTACTGTAGGATCAAAAGAGCTTAGTGGAAAGTGCTAAGCTAGCTTTGATGAGATTACTTGTACAGAGACCCTTCTTCGAGATTTGTAAGATATTAATATTCTGCACAAGAACGTACAATTAAATCTCAATTAAGTAATGCAAAAACAAAGTACTGCAAAGGTTGGAAATCTCAAATAAACAAAAAGTGCTGGAAATAATCAGCAGGTTGGGCAGTATATGTGGAGAGACAGAGAGAGACAGTTAATGTCTGAGATCGACCACATCTCAACAAAGCCATAAAACAACAAAAAAAAACCATTATTATTAATTATTCATCACTTCCCATAATTCTTTCTCAGAATAGTGCTTACATCTATTTTGTGACTAAAAACGGATTCAAGAATTGGAAAAGTCGATAAATCAGTGGATATGACCCATTAGACATATGCCATTTTCTGTGCATCATGGAACATGTTTTCTCAGCTTCTTTACAACACCTACTGATCAACATATTCAACATTAAAGCAGAGCTGGGCTGTTCTGCCTGTTTTAAGCAGAAGTACATCTTAAATATTAGACACAAACATCAATGAGAGAAACAAAGTATCAAACTTTCTCAATGTTGAATACCAGTAACTTTAACAAATTGATACTTACAGTGGGATGGATTTTTCATTTCAAAATTAAACTCAATACTCCTCTTAAACCTTTCCTATCTGCCAATTTGCAAACAATATCTGCTGCTCTGTTTCCCATGGCACAGAGTAAAGCAGTGCTTACACTAATAGGATTTAACATGGAACACTCTATTCAGCTCCTTTCAAACTGCATTACTCAGCTATCAATTCCACAACATATCTAATGAAGGTCTCTAAACCAAACTCAGCAGCAATGTTTTTGTTCAGTTTCAAAAAAACCTTTCAGACCCTGGAGGCATTTAACAAAATGCACCTGTAATCGCTTCTTTCTATTCCGATGATAGTCACTGGACACAATGGAGCAACCTAAGTCATTAAAAATGAGCAACCGCTTTCAAATACTGAAATCATTTACCCTGGCAGTTATGTAATGTCAAAATCTAAATGTTTATTTCTCAAGTAAAAGACAAAATTAAAAATTCTGAGTACATACTGAAACAACAATCTTGAAATGAAAAAGAAAATGGCACAATAGTAATCACATGGTAAAATATTAAAGCCTTTGAGACCAAACAAATTGACTGATTCACTGTTAGAATATGTTTTTTAAAATAGGTTAAAAAGATAACAGTGAAGTAGAGAAAATCTTAGCACTGCATTTCAAAACCTTTCCTATGAAAGGAATATGAAGCATATAAATCTTTCCATTTGCTGTATGGAGTTGCTCTTACATTTTTTTAATATGACTTTGTACACAAGTCTCTCTGGGTAATGAATTCAGATACAGAGTGGGAAAATCTGAAATGCCAATTAACTTACTGCAGACTTAATGGTAGATAACCTTTCATGCATTATTCTTCCAAATGAGCAGATGGATCAAAGGAGGCCAAAATCTCCACTTAAAAGATGCATTATTTTGATCTTGGTTTCTCGTTATACACTTTTAGAATCAGTTACTACATTTCGTCCAAAGAAGACAAGTTAGTATGATGGCTGCACTCTTTTTCATTTTGCAAGATTCAAATTAGACTGTCAAAAGTTGAGGAAAACTGCAGATGTTTCACATTTTTAAATTAACTTTTGAATCAACATCGAAAATGATTAAAGAGTACACTTGACATGTCTTTATTTTATCAGTGATAATTTTCCAACTAGCTGGCTGATTATAAAATGCTACTTATACAAACCATTTTATAAAATTGAAACAAAATCACAAACACAGAACAATATTTAAGATTTTTAGCTATTTAGCCTCTCCCTATAGCTCAAATCCTCCAATCCTAGCAACATCCTTGTAAATCTTTTCTGAACCCTTTCAAGTTTCACAACATCTTTCCGATAGGAAGAAGACCAGAATTGCGTGCAATATTCCAACAGTGGCCTAACCAATGTCCTGTACAGCCGCAACATGACCTTCAACTCCTGTACTCAATACTCTGACCAATAAAGGAAAGCATACCAAACGCCTTCTTCACTATCCTATCTACCTGCAACTCCACTTTAAAGGAGCTATGAACCTGTACTCCAAGGTCTCTTTGTTCAGCAACACACCCTAGGACCTTACCATTAAGTGTATAAGTCCTGCTAAGATTTGCTTTCCCAAAATGTAGGTCCTCTGAATTAAACTCCATCTGCCACTTCTCTGCCCATTGGCCCATCAGGTCAAGATCCTATTGTAATCGGAGGTAACCCTCTTTGCTGTCCATCACACCTCCAATTTTGGTGTCATCTGCAAAATTACTAACTGTACTTCTTATGCTCGCATCCACATCATTTATGTAAATGACAAAAAGTAGAGGACCTAGCATCGATCCTTTGGCACTCCTCTCGTCACAGGCCTCCAGTCTGAAAAACAACCCTCCGTCTTCTACCTTCGAGCCAGTTCTGTATCCAAATGGCTAGTTGTCCCTGTATTCCGTGAGATCTAACCTTGCTAACCAGTCTCCCATGGGGAACCTTGTTGAGCGCCTTACTGAAGTCCATACAGATCACATCTACCATTCTGCCCTCTTCAATCCTCTTTGTTACTTCCTCAAAAAACTCAATCAAGTTTGTGAGACATGATTTCCCACACACAAAGCCATGTTGACTATCCTTAATCAGTCCTTGCCTTTCCAAATACATGTACATTCTGTCCCTCAGGATTCCCTCCAATAACTTGCCCACCACTGAGATCAGGCTCACTGGTCTGTAGTTCCCTGGCTTGACTTTCCCACCCTTCTTAAACAGTGGCTTCACATTAGTCAACCTCCAGTCTTCTGGCACCTCACCTGTGACTATCGATGATACAAATATCTCAGCAAGAGGCCCAGCAATCACTTCTCAAAAAAGTTGTCTTGAAAATTTATGCAATTGGGAATACATGTGCCTATGTAGAACATTTACCACTGATCCTATCAAAGTTCACAGGTCAGGAATGTCATGTGATTTAAATGCGTTCACTAGGCTAGGGCCACCAGCCCTTTTGTCCTTAAAGGCCAGCAAGTTATGTAAGAAGTCACAGTAATCCTTCAATTCACTTTTACACTCTCATGGAAATACGTTGAGAATATCTAGCGTTGTAATTGTAGGCCTAAGCTTGGCCCCACTTCAGGTTTGCAATGCAAAGCGATGGCAATAGCACAGGTTCAATTCCTGCACTGCCGGAGGTTAACAAGAAGGAAATTACATTCTTAATCTCTCCTTTTGCCTGAGATGCGGTGACCCTCAGGTTAAACCACCACCAGTCATCTCTCTAATGAGAAAGCAGTCCTCTGGTCTGTGGCATCATTAACTTCTTGCCTTACAGAGGGACTATTATTTAGCCAATGTCCATCTTATTTCAGACTCTAATTGTTAACTGTCAAATTGTTTAATGTCACAATTTCCTGGAATCCATTCTGAATACAGCAATAAGATACAATACAGAGAGTTTAACATGAGGTCTAGGTCAGCTGGTATTGGGGTACAGTGTCATTTCATTTCTGGACAAACAGTCCAAAATCAGCCAAGCAGGTTATTAAGTGCTGATAGGAGAGCAAGGAACCAGTATCTCACCCAGTCACAGGCCTCAACATTGGTGAATAGGTTGCTAGAAGCAGGGGTACTAAAATCTACTGGTTGAGGCCTACTTCTTGTGGGGGAGGGGGGGTTCGGTGGAAGGGTAAGTTTCTTTTTTCTTCTTGTAGTAGTGTTGGCTGTTTGAGGAAGGGGGGGGAAATGGGTTTAGGCAGGGGGGTAAAGGGGTATTGTAGGTAAAAGGTAGAGAGAGTCGGGTATTGGAGGTATGAACCAAGCAGTTAGCAGGTCACCATGGCTTCCCACTCAGGAAACTAGTCACCTTAATTGCCTACTGGAGAGCCAAGTTATTGGTGAGGTGGAGGCTTGAGGTTCTTACATGGCCTTAATTGACCACTTAAGGACTTTAATTGCTGGTGAGTTGAGAAAGTCACCCATGGATGTTCTCACTCAGCATCGGAATGCTGAGATAGCAAGAAGGAGGTGAGTTTCAAAGACCAGCTTGCTCAGTTATGTCCCTTTCTTACCATCTCTCCTTACTAGAGGAATATTGAATCCATAATACAGATATTTCTCAACGATATGCTTAAAATTTCACCAAAATATTTAAACGAAATTTTTTTAGCATGTCAGAAATAAAATTTAATCAGATCAAATAAAGTTTTAAGCATTCTCTCAGGACTTGCTCCAACCACAGTACAGTCTTTTTTTTTGTTTATAAGCTGATCATATTTTAAAGGTTAACAAAATACATGTGTTTTATGGATGCTAATCTCAAGATACGATTTTTTTGACAGCACAACAATATAATAATGGATAACTCTAAATTGAGCTAATAAAAGCTCTAATTTAGTTAAGTCCATCTAGGCGAAAGTATGTTCGAAATTTTATTTCAGTGTCTATTGTAGCTATCAGCAAAGCATTCACCATCACAGAGCGACACAAAAACAACAGATGGCCTCAGTGGGCAGATCTCTGTGATTAGCCAAATTAAGTAACCAATGGACTGAGAACTTAAGATAACAACCAATACCCCATTTCAGTCAATGCCTTTGGAACTCCCTACTGGCTTAGTGGGTAATGTGCCAAATGAAGTGTTGCTGAGGCCCACAGATCAGGGCTGAACTGGTTGAATGCCCATTCTGTGCTGAATTAGCCAGTCTTAGAAGAAAAGGCAGTGGATATGTTCCAATTGGCTTTTGTATCTTCAATATAAAAAGGGCAAAACAAACTCTGCTAGAGTACTATATTGTCCAATGACCCCTGCTGAAAGTGTTAAAGTATCAGGTGCAGTCCAGAATGAGTTTCTATATGATAGCTGCCACTGTTGGATGATGTGACACACAGTGATTTTCTGATTGAAAGCTAAAGAACAGGAACTTAGGCAAGGTTCCAAAAAAATTTCAAGTGAATGAGAACAGGAGAAAGGGGGCAAGATAAAGATACAAATGCATTAAGAGGCACATGCTATAACACATGTGATTATTAAAAAATGTTTTCACACTGGTCCAATCTATAGGAGATGGAACAGAACATTTTACATTGTTGAATAAATTACTAAATTTTATCCATTCTTCCTCCTGTAACTATTTTAAACTAAACATTTTTTTTGCGATTTCAGAAATAGCACATGGGGAAAAGATGCATCAGAGCTGATAAGAAGCATCCCTGAAACACAAACAATTTGTTGCAAGCTCTTGCCTATACTGAGCATCAGCAGAATTCAGAGAGGCTGGTAAAGCTGCTAACCACAAATGTCGCTACAAGCTCTATCAACAGCACTCCCAACTGAAGAAATCATACCTTGAGACAGGCAAGTTCTGAAAAAAAAATGCATCTTTAAAAATGTACTGTTAAATCAACCTTTCTGCTCGCCTTCCAACATGCTGCAAGGTTTACTCTCGAAAGTCAAAATGATGGAAGACTTAAAAATATCTTCATATATTCAATCTTTATATTGATACTATGGTTTAACATTGCACAGTTATAAAAAATGTCAATGTGTATCATACCAGTACATTAATTTTCTATTATAAATTTTATTGATATGACAAAAATCTGTTTTTAATCAGTTTTACCACCTTTTGTGATCTTCAGACCCAGAAAAGTGCTATTTTAGACTGTTTCTCACACCATTACAAAGACAGTATATTGAAAACTTGAGCAATAAATTAAACACGGCTAAATGTGTATACACACACACACACACACACACACACACACACACACACACACACACACACACTAGAAACAAACTGGAACCACAGTTTCTTTATTTTTTTAAAAATCAGCAAACTTACATGAGGGCATCTTCTATTGCTCAAGTGCTGCAATGTTGAGGCATTGAATGCTTCCTATTTAGTTAATTTGAGCATCTTCCTTGATGTGTAGAACCACAGTGCAGTTACAAAAAGGTGTACAGTGGTGAGTACTTCCTTTAATTCAACAATAAGCAGCAGTCAAGCTATGCACATCTATTTACAGGCTGGATTGATGAACCACAGTTATGTGGTGTGCTGGATTTCTTAAACAACTATTTGAAACCATTTTGCCACAATATGTTATACAATTTTCACAGGCTTGCACACTGTGCTTTCACCTCTTGGTTTGAATTCAAACCAATGAGGAGGTCGTAATCGTATCTCTGGTTGCAAAATCTGCTTGCAAAATAACTTTCAGGGTAGTATGAACATAGCATCTCATAACCGGTAAATCAGAGAAGTGTAGGATATACACCACAATTTACTATCTCACTAAACAAGACAAGTGGATCAGCAATATAGGAAGAAGTGTTTTAGTTTGCACCTGGCTATTGTCATGGTGAATCGTGGTTAAGCACACTAGCCCCAATTTCAATAAGCTCAAATATTTACCCAACTGTTGGAGAAAATTTAATGCTTTCTTATTTATTGTTTACAAAGGATTTCAGGTCATGTTCACATGACTTAAGGTTCTTCAGAAAACAGAGCAATTCTCAGGACACAGTATAATAATGAGATTGAAAGGCATAAAGGAAGGAAGATGCTTGCATTTATATAGCACCTTTTACAACATCTCAATTCAGTATGTTTGAAGTGTACTGACTGTGTAATGGAAAAACAAAGCACAATGAGAAGACACCATCAGTAATAAGCTATATGACGGAATAATGTGTTTTAGTGATAATAACTTGCAAGATGGATACAGGCTAGGGCACTGGAAAACTACCCCAGCTCATCATCAACCATGACACTGATCTCTTCTGGCAATCAAAGAGGACAAACTATTCCCAGGTTTAATGTTTTCTTTGGAAGATGGTACCTTCTACAGTGCAGCTCGTGCTCAACACTGTACCATGGTATCAGTTTTAATTATGTGCTCACATTTCTAGAGTGGATCTTGAATACACAACAACTCGCTCAGATGTGAGCATGCTAACAAAGAGGCAAAAGGTGTAGTCAGATGTTTATCAACAAAACAAATAACAAGCCTTCTGTTCTTGGAGCTCACATTTTCTTATGGAATCAGTGGCAGACAGAAACTGGGATAAGTCTGTAAAGGAGCCATTCAACTCACATGCTCATTACTTTTTGTCTGATTTCAAATCTTCTTGCCCTGGATTTTTAGTTTCAATTTCTTCTTTTAGGTATCTCTCAACCCCATTTATGTTACTTCTTAACGTGTTTACATAGTTCCAGAAATCCAATAAACTGCGTGAAAATGTTCTGCATATATTCCCGATTTACTAATAGTTTTTTAAAACATACTTTGAATCTAATCAGAGTGAACAATTTGATTTGATCAATTTTGAATTTATTTTGGAACAAAAATAGAATGCAACTTCCTCAGTTGTTCCTTATATTTAACATTTCCAAGCTCCAGACTATCCTGCATCCCTCTCAATAACTACAACATTTCCTACGATGTAATTATCAGTAATACAGCATTAACCAACACCGAAATATTGACTGGCTGAGTGCCAATTTGTGGCTTATTTCATACTTGTGCAATACTTGGGATGTTTTATAATATTAAAATTTGTTGTGTAAATGAAAGTTCTTGATATATTCTCAATTTGTTTTTGATCTCTTCGAGAAAGAAACTGAATGTGTTGTAGTAAGCCAAGTACTCCCAAAACTATTTCCTGAATCACAGGCTTTATAAAATGTTCCAGGAAAGGTATTTAATCCAGTTTCTTTAAAAGAAAAGACAAAGACATTCTTTCTTTCCTTTACATATATGGAAATTCCCTTGATGTAATTCTTGGCTTAGTGGTAGCATTTACACATCTGAGTCAGTAGGTTACGTATTCAAGTTTCACTCCAGAATCACAGGCATACATCATTAAGGTTGACACCTTAGTTAATTGAGGGACTGCTAAATGTCAAATGAGATGAGACGTTATACCTGGACCCATTCTGCCTAATAGGGAGACATAAAGGATTCAATGGTACCATTCAGAGCATGATTGTCCGCCATCTACAAGGCAAAAATCAGGACTGAGAATCAATATCCTACACTGACTGTTCCAATGATATTTGAGAAGCTCAACGCCATCCAGTGAAAAGCAACCACCTGATTGACACTCTATATACCATCTTCAACATTCCCTTCCTTCACCATTAGTTCACTGGGGCACCATTTAAAAATCAATCAATCTGAAAATAAGTCAAAAGGCACCACCCACCAAACTCATGGCCTCTATTCCATAGAAGCAGCAGATGTAATGGGAACAACAGCAACTGCAAGTTCTTCTCCTTCCTGACTTGGAATTGTCATTATCATTCCTTCAGTGTGGCCGGGTCAAATGCCCAAAACACCCTCAGTAATATCAGTTTGGGTGTTCCAAAACCTCCACGGTCTGCAGCAGTTTAACAAAGGCAGCTCAGGACCAACATCTCCAGAGAAATAAGGCATGGGCAGTGGACTCTGACTGAACCAGCAAAGTCCACGTCCTATAAATAAATAAAAATGTAGGCAACTTTTTCATGGTATCCTGGCCAGCATTTACTTCTCACCCAATCTCAAAATATGGTCATTATCTCATGCTACTGTGAGATATAGCTCTATGTTAAGTTGGTTGCCATTTTTCCTAGAATTGCCACTTCAAAAATACATCTTTTACTATAAAACGCTTTAGAACAATTTTTCCATGTTAATTCACTGTGCTTTTCTATTTTTCTCCTATTGTTGAACTTCCTTTTCTTAAGTTTCTAACAAACGTCCATTTGTCAAACCATTCTTTAGAGAGGAACCACAAACAAATATCGGCTTCCATTAAAGAACATAGAACACAAGAATAAGAAACGGGAGAAGAAAGGGGTCAGCCAGTCTCTCAAGCCTGCCCTGACATTCCATAAGACCATGGCTAATATGCCACAGACTTCAATTCCTTTTCATACCAAACACTCCACAGCCCTCAACTCCTCGATATTTCACATAATTCAATCTCAGTTATATCGACTCCGCAGATCTCTGGGAGAGAGAATTCAAGACTTTCACTACTCTTTAGGAGAAGAAATTCTCTCTCATTTCAGTTTTAAATGAATCTCCCTTATTTTGTACCTTAATTCAAGACACCTCCACTCGTGGAAACATTTTTTCAATGTCTACC
Source organism: Hemiscyllium ocellatum (assembly GCF_020745735.1). Classification (NCBI taxonomy): domain Eukaryota; kingdom Metazoa; phylum Chordata; class Chondrichthyes; order Orectolobiformes; family Hemiscylliidae; genus Hemiscyllium; species Hemiscyllium ocellatum. The sequence continues at coordinate 20,144,066 of NC_083428.1, read as the reverse complement.
CTGTTAAGCTTAATGTTTTAATAAGATCAGTCCTCATCCTTCTCAACTATAATGAACAAAGGCCTAACTTGTTTCGTCATTCTTGGTAATTCAACACTCCGTCCTTGCAATACCCTCGTGAATATCTTTTGAATACCCTCCAATGTCTGCATACTTATTTTTAAATACAAGGACCAAAACTGTGCACAGTACTCCAAGAGCAAGACTTCCCTATTTTTAAACTCCAACACCCTCTCAATCAAGGCCAAAATTCCAATTGCCTTCTTAATTACCTGCTGCACCCGCGTGCTAACCTTTTGTGTTTCATGCACAAGAACACTTAGATACCTCTGCACTGCACATTTTTGGACTCTCTGTCCATTTAAATAGTAGTTCTGTCCTTTGATTCTTCCTAACACAATACATGGCCTTACACTTACCTACATTAAACTCCATCTGTCAAGTTTTTACCCACTCACTCAACTTATATTCCCTGGTTGATTTCTTATGTCCTCATCGCAACAGTCTTCCCACTTATTTTTGTAAAATCAGCAAATTCGAACACATTATGCTCTACCTCTTCCTCCAATATAGTAAATAATTGATTAGGAGAAAGTGAGGACTGCAGATGCTGGAGATCAGAATTGTGAGTGTGGTGCTGGAAAAGCACAGCAGGTCAGGAGCATCCGAGGAGCAGGAGAATCGATGTCCTGAGACTGATTTTTGTGGCACTCCACTTATTATATACTTCCAATCTGAAAATGTCCTATTATTAATTCTAACTATTCATATTTAAGGAAGAATTCTAACTATTCTAACTATTCGTCTTGTGTGTATTAACCAATCCTCAGTCCATATTGATACATTACTCCTCAATACATGAGCCGCTATGTTGTGCCAAACCCCTTTATGTCCCAGCTACTGAACGCCTTCTGGAGATCCAAATACTAGTTTTTCTTTGTCAATTCTGCTCATTACATTCTTAAAAGAACTGTAGCAAATTTGTAAAACATCATTTCCCTTTTTCCTGTTTGATCGTGTTAATCTTTTTTAAATGTTCTGCTATTTTCCCGAATAGTCTGTAGCATTTTAATAGATATTAGGCTTTATGACCTGTAGTTTCCTGCTTTCTGTCTGTCTGTCTCTCTCTCTCTTGTCTTGAGCAGGAATGTCCATTAACAGTTTACTAATTCTCTGGAACCCTCCAGGAATGTAATGACTTCTGGAATATTTTGACCAATGCCGTTGTTGTCACTTCCTTTAAAAGTAAAATGTATTTTTTATCTGCTATTCTCATTTGCAAAGTTGGGAGGTCATTCAGCTCACCAATCCTAGGAGTCTACCAGCAATGCTCTTAATCAAATGGAAAGAGGAGAGGAATGGAGGAAAGCTGAAAGGAAAGGAAAAGGAAACAAAATTGCCAACTTTTCATAATTTCAGTCTGCACTAAAACATTTTACAACATTTTTTTTGGGATTGGAATCACTGCTGAATTGTGACAAAGCAGCAGTAGTCCGAAGGTAGGTACAAGTTACCCAGTGATTCAGTCTCTATACTAAAAGGTCAATAGATATTTTCAACAATTTTAATCTGTAATATATTGTCAGTGTTTAATCTTAGCATTTCCTGAATTCCAGCTTAAACATCCAGTCAAGTGCTACAATGCATTAATTTAACACCCCATTTCTACAGAATAGAAAGAAACATTTGTCTTTGTGATTCTTTACATAAATGAGTTACTAATATTTACTAGGTAACAAAAGAATAAAATGTCAGCTAAGGATGAATTTTGAGCCAGTTGCCAGAAAGTGGAAAAAGGCTTCAGTACAGATAATTTAAAACAGATAATCTTTATCAAGGCGAGGTCATACCTGACAAATCTATTAGAATTCTTTAAGGAGGTAATGAGAAAGTTAGACAAAGGAGAGCCAATGGATCTATTTTGATTTCTAGAAGGCCTCTGACAAGATGCCACACAGAAAACCGGTAAATAAGAAAAAGCCCATGGTGATAGGAGCAAGGTACCAGCATGGATAGAGGATTGGCTGACTGACAGAAGTCAGAGAATAGGGAATAAAGGGGTCTTTTTCAGGATGGCAGCTAGTGACGAGTGGAGTTCTCGAAGGGTTAGTGCTGGGAACACAACTATTCATGTTATACTTTTACAATTTGGACAAAGAAACCGAGGGCATTGTTGCTAGGTTTGCAGGTGACATAAGTAGAAGGAAGTGTTAAGACTGGAAGGCTGCAGATGGACAGCGTGGGCAAAGAGGTGGTAGATGGAATACAATGTAGGAAAGTGTGAGGTTTGGAAGAATAGAGACATTGACTGTTTTCTAAACGGGGACAGGCTTCAGAATTCTGAGGCACAAAGTGACTTAGGAGTCCTAGTTAATGCAGATTAACATGCAGGTTCAGCTGACAGTTAGGAAGACAAATGTAATCTTAGCATTCATTTCGACAGGTCTCGAATACAAGAGCAGGATGTATTGCTGAGGCTGTGAAGGCTCTGGTCAGACCATATTTGGTATACTGTGAGCAATTTTGGGCCTCATATTTAAGGAAGAACGTAATGACTTTGGCAGAGGTCCAGAGGATGTTTAAAAGAATGATCCTGGGGATGAAAGGATTGTCATATGAGAAGCAATTGAGGTCTCTGGATCTGTACTCAATGGAGTTTAAAAGAATGGGGGAGGGGCAGGAATCTGACAGAAAATTATAGAATACTGAGAGGCCTGGATAGAATGGACATGGAGAAGATGTTTCCAGTCATAGAAGAAACTAGTACCTGAAGGCACAGCCTTGGAGTGAAGGGATGACCTTTTTTAAAAACTGAGTGAGACTGAATTTCTTCAGCCAGGGGGCAGTGAATCTTTGCAAGACAAATAGGTTCTTGATTAATAAGGAGATCAAAGATTACAAAGAGGAGGCAGGAGAATGGGGTTGAGAAACTCATCAGCTATGAACATATGAGGTAGATCATACTCAATTGGCCTTATGACCTAATTCTGTTTGTATATCTTTTGGTCTTAAGTGCCCTCTCGATTTAGGAGGACATAACACAGAAAAATCTATTGTTAAAATATTGATTAAAATAAATTCCAAGATGAAATGCATCTCAAATAATTTGCTGCATCCCCTGCAAATGGAAGGTATTAACTATACTTTAGTTAATTAGTTACTAATTTAATAATCAAATAAATAAAGGAGGCTCAAGGGGTCAGTTTAAGGGAGGCTTAGGAATCTAAAGAGAAAAGTCAAGTCAGCAGACCAGTTAGCAATTTTAGGTAAAGATTGGATAAATGAGACAGGGAATTTAATGATTGTTCACCAGCAAATAAAGGCTCATATAAAAGCATAGCAAAAAAAAATTGAAAACTCTTCATCTGAATGCATGAAACAACGGTGACAAGATAAGTGGGCTAGCTAAACAAGTGCAGTTAAATGATTTGACATAATCACCATAACTAATACATGGTTGCAAGGTGACCAAAGTTGTGAAATAAATATTCCAGGTATACATTATTTTGAAAAGACAAGCATAAAGGAGAAATAGCCATCATTATACACGGTATTAAAAGGATCTTGGCTATTCCAATAGAATTAGAATAGACATTAACTGATTAGGAATAAAAAGGGCAAGAAACATTGATGGTAGTACAACTCCTTAACATTGACAAGGGAAATAAATAAAAATTATTGGAGTTTATAACACAGGCAATGCAAAAATCTGAGGAGAACTATCATTTTCATATAGACTAAACAAAGTAAATTGGCAAAGGCAGTCTGAAGGATTAGTTCGCAGAATGCTTTTGCAATGTTCCTGTAGGATAATCATTTGGGGAACAAATCAGAAAAGGACAAATTTATTTTAGATTTGGGATTGTATCATGAGGCATGGTTAATTAGTAATCTCATAATAAAAAGAACCGCTGGGAAAATGTGATAATATAGCATTAAATTGTATTACTAAGTTAAAAAAGTAGTAAATTAAAACCAAAACATGAATTTTAAATAAGACCTACATAGTTCTGAAGTGGGAATTGGCTAAAGTTGATTGGCTGAATAGACTGAAAGGTAGAACAGTAAATAATTGAAGAGGAAAAAGGATTCAAAACATCTCAACAAAAATTCATTATATTATAGATAAAATCTGAGTCAGGAAGATTTATCCCAGGCATACTAGGGAATTTAAGGATAATATTTGATTCAATCAAAAGGCATATCATGCTGTAAAGTGTAATAATAGGGCTGAGGATTTGGAGAGATTTAAAAACCAACAAATGGTGAATAAAACATTGATAAAAAGGGGAAAAAATAAAATGGGATTCACCTAGTCAGGAGTATAAAGACAAATGATTAAAGCTCTTAGGAGTACATAAAGAAAGGAGAGTAGCTAAAATCATTAGTCCCTTGAGACAGACAGAAGAGACTATCACAGGAATTTGACACAAAATGTATTCTGCACCTGTTTTCACAGAATGCATTAGAAATAGAGGCTGAAAAGAGCTGAGTAACTTAAAGCAACCATCAGCAGGTAAAGGTTGTTGGAGAATCGTAAGGAACTAATACACAGTACCTGATACCTTTTGTGCACCCCAGGTGCAAGCTAACTGCAGAGATAATGCACTAATTTTCCAGAATTCTCAAGATTCTAGCATTGTTTCAGCAGATTAGAAGTTAGTAAATCTAAGATAACTTATCATGAAAGGAGAGAGAGAGAAAATAGGATACAGACTGGGATTAGGAACGTGCAGGAAATCTTAACAATGCACTTAGAACACCATAGAACATTCAGACTGTAAATATGTGGCTCCAAAAATGTGGACTAAGTTTAGATGCCACCTCAAGACTCTTGCGAAGTACCATCAACATTGTTTAACACAAATACTCTGCATCATCTGGGAGAACATCAGCATTCCTGAAGCAGCTAATGGTACCATCATCGAAGCAATGATAATCTTCAACCAACTCCACTGGGTTGGCCATATGCTTAGGATGCTTGCATTCCGCCTTTCAAAGCAAGTCTACTTCAAGCTTAAGGAAGTCACTCAAATGAGAGGGTGACAAAGGAACAATTTCAAAGACTCCCTAAAAGCTCCCCTCAAGAAATGAAACATAGCCATCAACGAATGGTAGACCCTTATTCAGAAAAAAAAACTGGCTTGGAGGAAACTGTATGAAGGGATACAATTCTTCCACAACACCTGTTAGCAAGATGAAATCTAGAAAAGGAACTAGGAAAAGGAACATCAAAAATCTCAAGGCCAAGAACCACATCCACCTCCCAGAATCACCTGTCAGAGATATGGCTCTAGGATCAGGCTGATCAATCATGCAGGAACCCATAGATCCCATGACGAGTGACAAGGAATTTCCGAGGTGAACAATCGTACTTATTAGCAAATGTTGAGTTTAGAAAAGGAAACTACTGTCTGACACATTTAAGCATTGTTTTGAGTGTGTACTCGTAGTGTAACGGGCACTTGATAGATTGAGTCTACTTTGGATTTCCAAATGGTATTCAAAAACTTCCAAATAAATGATTAATATGCAAGATAAGGACTTTTGAGACAGTCAAAGATTCCTACAGCATGGAAACAGACCCTTTGGTCCTACACATCCATGCTGACCAGACATCCCAATCTGACCTAGTCCTATTTGCCAGCATTTGGCCCATGGCTCTCTAAACCTTTCTATTCATAAACCAAGCAGATGCCTTTTAAATGCTGTAATTGTACCCACTACTTCTGGCAGCTCATTCCATACAAGCACCACTCTCTGCGTAAAATAGTTGCCCTCTGGGCCTTCTTAAATCTTTCTCCCTCACCTTAAACCTATGCCATCTAGTTTTGGACTCCCCCACCAAAAGGAAAAGACCTTGGCTATTCACCCTATCCATGCCCCTCATGATTTTTTTTTTAACTTCTGTAAGGTCACCCCTCAGCATCCGACACTCCAGGGGAAAAAGGCCCCAACTTATTCAGCCCCTCCCTATAATTTAAGTCATCCATTCTCAGCAACTTCCTTGCAAATCTTTTCTGCACCCTCTCAAGCTTAACAACATCCTTCTGTAGAAGGGGGAAACAGAACTGTGGACTATTTTTGAGTTGCAGAATGCTACCAGTATTTTAAAAGTGGCCTCACCAATTGGGGCAATTTATTAGCAACGATGGAAGACCCAGTTAAAAGGACAGCAATCAGAAATTGGGGATAAACAGGGAATTTTCAAGTTGCCACCCAAAGCTCATGGAGTGTCATCATGATCAGTGAACCTCAGATATTTATCAATCTGTACAAATAGTTTTGACAAACAGACAAAAATTAATGCATCCAAATTTGCTGACATACAAATCTGTGTAATGTAAGTTATCAGCGCACCAAGAGGCTGCACAAGTCTATACAAGTAGCTAAACGGAGTGGGCAACCCGGTGGCAAATCATGTATGACATTGTCAGGTGTGAGATTATTCACTTTGGAAGCATGAACAGAAAAGCAGAATACATTTTATTACGGAGCCAGCTTTTAAATGTTGATGAACAGAGAACCTGTATATTCTAAAAAAAAGGAAGAAAAAACATTAGCATTCAGGCACAGCAAATAATTATTAAGGCAAATGGTATGTGAGCTTATTGACAAGGAGCTGGATACCATGTCTTTCTATTATATGGGGGTCTAGTGTGACTACAGGGGGATTACTGTGTGGAGTTTTGGTTACCATACTTAAGAATGGATACAGTTGCATTAGAGGAAGTACAACAAAAATTCAACATAGTTGTTCTTGAATGACAGAGTTGTTCCGTAATGAGGAGCTGAGCAAATTTGACCTACATTCTCTGGAATGTAGAAGAATGGGGAAGGTTTCTTCTCTCAGACGTTGTTTGGAATTCTTTTCCAAGAAAACAGCTGAGATTGGGTTATTAAATAAATCGGAGACTGATTGACAAGGGAGTTAAGGCTACAATCAGATCAGCCATGACCTTACAAATGGTGGAGGAAGCCCGAGGGGTTGAATGGCCTATTTCTGCTCCTGTTTCTTATGTTCTTACCTCATTAAAATATACATGATTCTGTAATGTGCACATTGAAAGACCTAAATTGCTCTAGTTCAGGAATCTAGTACAAGGTAGCACCACTTCATGATATAGGGTTGATCATTTAAGACAAAAATGAGAAGGAATTTGAGGATTGTGAATTTTTAGAATTCTCTATGACAAAGAGATGTGAAGGTTTTTATATTTATTGATGGGATGTCATCATCACTGCCTAGGCCAGCATTTATTGTCTAATTCCAAATGTACAGGAGAAGGTGGTGGTGAACTGCTTTCTTGAACTGTTGATGTCCTAACGGTGTAGGGACACCCACAATGGTGATAGGGAGGAAGTTCCAGAACTTTGACCCAGCAACAATGAAGGAACGATGATACAGTTCCAAGTCATGAAAATGTGTGGCTTGGATGGAACCTTGTACGTGGTTGGGCATCTGCTTTGAGGAGGCTAATAGTCTACTCATGATCCTATTAAGTTATCTTCAGAGTTGAACTAAACAGAGAGAGAAAAATTTAACACATTATCCATTTCAACGTACTGCAGCTCAAAATTAGTCCATGATTTGGGATGGTACTATATTGAGCCACATTCTCTTAAGCTTTGCTCACATTCTCAAATCCATATTGATGAAATTTGATCATTTCTAAATTTACCATGGTTAAGCTTCTCATTTAAATTTTAATGAGCCATATGAAAAAAAATGGGATGGGTAAATTAATAGTACATTTAGTCATTTAAATTCAATGTGGAAAGGCTTTAAACAGACTACAAAAGAAGTACTCAATCTGCAAAGTTATCCTTCAAACATTGACGTGTGCTGAGTGGCTGAGAACTGCAACATTTTAGGATTTATACTGCTGAATCAAATCTGTTTCTGAAGTACTAAACACGTGGGATCTATTTCATTCAAAGATGGTGAAGATTCTAAATCTTCTCCCACTGCCGAAATTTTGTAACCTGAAGCAAATTATAATTGAAATCTAGTCTATTAAAAGGTAAAACAGCAACTATATGCTGTCATGACCATGGATCATAACCCCTGGATCACCTATGAACATACTGAAATTTTAATTGCAATGTGTGTTTTAAGAAAAAAAAGAGTTCCAGATCCTCTAACCAACCTGTCATCTATTTTCCAAGGATCCATAATCCCTCTGCTCCCTGCCCGTTCATGTATCTGTCTAGATGTGTCACAAATGACGCTATCATGCCCATGCCTACCACCTCCATTGGCAACACATTCCAGGCACCCATTACCCTTTGCATAAAGAACTTTCCATGTATATTTCCCTTAAACTTTTCCCCTCTCACATTGAACTCGTGATCCCTAGTAATTGAGCCACTCTGGGTAAAAGCTTTTTGCTATCCACCTCTCATGATTTTGTAGACCTCAATCAGGTCCCACCTCAACCTTCGTCTTTCTCATGAAGATAATCCTAATCTACTCAACCTGTCTTCATAGCTAGCGTCCTCCATACCAGGCAACATCCTGGTGAACCTCGTCTGCACCCTTTCGAAAGTATCCACATTTTTTTGGTAATGTGGCGACCAGAACTGTATGTAGTATTTCAAACATAGCCAAACCAAAGTCCTATACAACTGTAACATGATCTGCCAACTTTTGTACTCAATACCCCTTCCAATGAAGGAAAGCATGCTGTATTGCTTCTTGACCACTACTGACCTGCATTGCCACCTTCAGGGTACAATGAACACCCAGATATGGCCAGACGATGATTGTGGATGTAAGTTCACTGGATGTCTGGATAAAATTCTGGTATGTCAGAACTGGACAAAGTTAGGGAAGAGATAACCAGAGGCTGACTACCCAACTTCCTGTCAGCAGGAGGCTCAATACAGTTCCATCATGAACCATGGACTACTTTTGAATTGCAGATATATATGTTTTATCTACCAGAGGTATGCAAACAAAATGGGATTAAAGCGAACTTCAGACCTCATCTATGTGTGTTATTGGCCTGATATCCAATTATGCGAACTAGTGTGTTGTGAAGGTCACTGTTTGGAGAACAAATATTAAGTACCCTACATTGCTAGCAAAGAAAAGATACTTTCACAATAGAAGTGCTGCCAGCAGTCACTGTGTAAAGGAACCAGGACAAAACAAATTCAATTGGCAAAATCAAAATTCACAAATTGATTGTACAATTCCCAATACTATGGTAGCATCCACTGGAATGGTCGCAATGTTCTACTGTCTATTGTTCACTAACAAATCAAACGTTTGTTTGGACTCGCCTGTTCTTAAACATGTGCATGTGTTATGTTATTATTTCTTGTGCTCAGGGACTAATAAGCTCAAACAAGTGAAATGTCATGAGTTAGTAATTCCTCTACCTTGTTACAATTGATTGCAGCTGTCTCATAACTCCTGAGATGCAGGCAGGAGCTTGGATTCTAGTGTGCATGGCCTAGAAAACTTAAATCCTGCTGGATGTCACTATCTGATTGGCTGGCAGCTCTTCATTCCCAGCAGTGCCAAGGCTAAGTAGTGGGCACTGTCTGGATTGTAGTAAAATCCACAATGAGGATCATGGCTGTCCCAAGAAGGTAGTGCCTGGAAATGTTGGGCAGAGAAGAATCTTCCTGCCCATTTCGGGGGGTGCAGTACCACCAGTGGCCACTACTCACACTAGGTATAGTCAGTTAAAAATTACACAGCACCTGGTTATAGTCCAACAGGTTTATTTGGAAGCACTAGCTTTCGGAGTGCTGCTCCCTCATCAGGTGGTTGTGAATGAAGGGGCAGCGCTCTGAAAGCTAGTGTTTCCAAATAAACCTGTTGGACTATAACCTGGTGTTGTGTGATTTTTAACTTTGTACACCACAGTCAAACACTGGCACCTCCAAATCAGAGGTATAGTCAAGTAGCTACCATTCTCTGATTGGCTGGCATCTTTGTGGGAAGAACTTATCATTGGGAATTTCCATCATGGGAATGCCTGTTAGTGCCTGAAGGGAAATGCTGTGGCAATTACAAGAGTTCCTAGCTGGTTCTGACTCACAGGAATTACCCCCGTTAGCCTCATGAAATCCTGTCCAGTCTTTAAGCTGTGTTCAATATTCTTTACAGTTGAGAACTTTTATCATTCTGGCATGTTTCAAAATGTCCAAAATTATTGTAGTTCAAAGCATTATGAATGACTGAGCATTTATACTTTGTTTTGTCCATATATCCAGTTGCTGATTTGCACTGGGTAGAAGTTTATGAACATGCAATCTGCTTCATTTACCTGCATAACCCCTTGAAATTGAAACACTGCTTATGGACTAGTACATCATACATTTTCCCTTCCTATGTGCATTGCTACACATCTGCCCATATTAAATTTTAATAACATTTCTCACTTAGAGGTAATGTAAATAAAAGTGACCTTTGAGCTGTTGTTTCTAATCCCATTGCTCCATCTACCTTGGCATCTTCTTTAAATTGACCAAAATGTTCAAGAGGTTTTTGAATTTTTCTGAATGGTGCGATCCTAACACCACTTCTTTAAACACCAGATATGATTCTTTCCCTCAACCCTAGACCACAACAGAGTCACTCAGTATTTCTATACTAGGTTCTTATCTATTCTCAAGATATTTGTGTTCCTATAGTTTTGAGTTTAAGTCATAAACTTAGCTCAAAAGGTAATACACTAAAGGTTGTTCTGCTATAATGCAACAGTCGTATTGCTTTGCAGCCTTGTGCTATAGAAAATTGCGCTGCAGAAGATCACTAATAGAAAATCACTATACCCGTTCAGTAGAAAGTTCGCATTATCCAAATAACATTCCCAATTTATCAATTGCATTTTGGCCAATTCATGCAGACAAAACATGCATTAGAGCAGGACATGACTCGTAGGGCCCAGGGCTTGAATTCCATTCCTGTTAAGTCGTGTGAACTGAAGGTTACAAATTTGGCTCGGAATTCTGGCTGACCTCGAGTATATTCATGCCCATTGGGGACAGTCTCAGAACATCAGCAAGCTGTTTAGGACTGAGATGAAGAAATGAACCTCTGGAATTCCTTGCCCCAGAGAGCTCTGGAGGCCATGTTATTCAGTATATTCAGGACTGAAGTTGGTATATCTCCAAATATTGAAAACCTCAAAGTGTAGGGCAAGAAAATGATGCTGAGTCAAAGATCAATCATGATCCCATTAAATGATGGATCAGGCTCCAGGGGTTGAATGGCCTACTGTTCCCATTTCATATGTTTATGTAATCACTTGTGATAAATTGTCTACTTTGCAGTTCTATTAGTATGTCTGGAACTTCACTTATTATTTTACTGAGTGAATAATTAATTATTCTAAGGTGGATCTAAAACAGATCGAACTATAGTGCAATAGATATATAATCCTGCAAGGCATTATTGGAAATTATGAATATCATCTCTTTTAATGGATTCACCATTGGTGTCTAGGTTTCTGTTCTTCTGCACAGTTTCAGATCAGATGAATCATCTTTGCAGAGCATCTGGAAACAACTTGTGCTAGGCACAAAAAGACTACAGTTGTTGAATGGACTTGCACAGTTTTGTTTGAATGACACTTACTAACAAATACATTGACAGAGCTGATAATGTAACTGACAAATTACATCTTTTATTTTACCAGCACTCTTACCTCCAAGTATCCTCGATTTCAACTCCCCATCATTGATGCCCTTGCCTTCAGATGCCAAGATCCTAAGCTGTGGAATTCCCTCCTTAGACCTTTGCCTCTCTTTCCTCTTAATGCATGCTTCTAAAATCTACTTCTTTGATGGAAATTAGTGACATCTGTTGTAATACCTCATATGGTATTGATCTCACTAATACTGCTTGATAGTGCTTTTGTAAAGTACATTTTGATGTTAATAAATACAATTACTGTCACATATAATGATGAAAACCACGAATTCTAATAGATCAGCTGGCAGTTTTCATTTTCATCTTGATTAATTTTTTAATGAATTTTCCACCTTTAATTGAGAAATATAATGGTTCATTATGAGGTGTATTATCCTGAGAACTTACATTGTATTGTGGCCTCTTAACTGATGGTCTGTGTCCCCAATTTACAGCTAATGTGCTAGGCCACTTGTGTGATAGAAGCAGAAACACCATCACATTGTAAGTGTATGAGCTGTACAGCATCTCCTCTGCAACTACCCTGTCACACTCATTGACAGATCAAGGTGATGTCGGTCATCCTTGACAGTGTTCTTCTTCTCAATGTTTGACCAATGGATCACCACTATTCAAAATCACTTGTTAAGATCAAACTGCCTAAATAATTTCAACAAAATTAAGAGCAATGTATGTTATTGAAATATTAAATATATGTTTGTGCACCTATGTTATCATCTTAATATATTAGCAACAGCACAGACGTTTCAGTTCACTTCTTGAGACCTTGATAGTTTGTATTTTGGAAAGAGGCCAGATAGATGTGTGAAGCCAATATAGCAATACTTCAGGTAATGTCTAGCTTTATCTATTGAAGTGACCTTTAGTTGTAAAGCACAGTTTATTGTATGTCCTCCGTTTTAAACCATTTGAAATGATAAAGATTAAAGATTCAATACTCTTTACAGTTGAGAACTTTTATCATTCTGGCATGTTTCAAAATGTCCAAAATTATTGTAGTTGTGAAGGTGTAATCTTCATGATTTTGACTAACTGCTCAGTTTGGGAAAAGTGAGAATTTGCTTATGGTAAGTTAACACCTGGCATAAAGCACCATCTTACATTCCTCAGCGGGTTAATTGTATTAGCTTTAATCTAGAAGATGAGAATTTTCTTGATAAAGAAATTAACCATACACGGTCTGAACTGAGCTTTCTGGCATCTGACCACAAAGTCTCTGAAGTAATGACCACAACGTGATATCATTTCACCATCTTAACACTGGATCAAATAATGTACTGGAGGAAAAAAAATCTAATCAAGCAAAAATTCTGGGATCTGTAAACAAAGCCAGCAATCATCTGTGAAAATCCCTCTCAGATTTGGTTTGATTTAGGTTCTGCAGTTCAGATGTTTCTTCTTCCCTGTCCCAATGTTCTCTCTGAGTGAATCAGTTATCAGTAGTTCAAAAGGACCTCAGTTCTAAATTAGTTATAAACTCTTGACTTTAACTATTTTCCATGTTAGTGCTGAGAATGGCAACTTGAAAACGTCAAGCACAGAACCCACAAACCAAAGAGATAAGGGGCACAGAGAGAGAGAGAGAGAGAAAGAGAGAAAGCGTTGAGAGTTATTTGGCGTGCACAGAAACCACACAGCATCTTTACAAAACTGAGTGGCAAAGGAAGTAAATAGCTTTTTAAAATGTCAAGTTGGCTGTTTTGCTTCTTAGAGTATGGCCACAAGAAGGAACAGTTTTTGCAGCCATGCATTTTGACTTCAATCAGGTGGACCGTTCGCTGTGAAAGGATAATTATATCTGATCCTTTGTTCAATTCTTTGTCTTGAAAACTGCTAATGCTTTGATATATTGGTACATTTGATACTACTTAAATAATCTAACTGATAGTGGCTTTGTGTACTAGAATTAATATTTGAATGTACTCAAAAGATAAAAAGTGATTTAAAAACTGCATACAATAAAATCCAAGCAAAGAGAGTATCAGAGAAAAATGCCCAAAAGCAGTAAATATATTTCATGATTTATTTTGATCTAATTAAAACACTGGATTTGAAAGAAAGATTGGATAAATTATTCGCTGATAATACCAACAGTTTCTTGACTGCCAGTTGCTCAAGAAGTTCACTAAGATCTATTTACTTTCACTGTCCCATGCTATGGCTTAACATTTAAAAAGGTTAACTCTAATTTTGTACTGATTTGCGAACCATTGGGTTTGAGCATTTCCCCTGAAATCTTCTGATTGGTAACTTCCCATTTTAGGATGGACAGATCGGACACTGGGAAACCAACAAAACAAAAATATCTGGAGAAACAGCTCAAAGGTGGGAAAGTTGGAATTCTTCAAGTAGGTCACCCCTTAACCAGACGAGACAGGAGTGCCAAAGCACTTATTCTTTCCAAGCCTCCACAGACTTAAAATTTAAACAAGACAAACCAGTGGATTAAAAATCATTCAAATACAACCAAATTGTTCAGGCTGTTCAGTACCATTCACCGGCATTCACAAGCTTCAGAATTGCAGCATGGGCAAAAGTGCTGAAAAGAAACAAAAATGGTAGGAAAGGACTTCTGTTGATGCTGGTAAAAACAATGAGTGCAGATGCTGGAAACCAGATTCTGGATCAGTGGTGCTGGAAGAGCACAGCAGTTCAGGCAGCATCCAAAGTGCAGCGAAATCGACGTTTCGGGCAAAAGCCCTTCATCAGGAATAAAGGCAGTGAGCCTGAAATGTGGGGAGATAAGCTAGGGGAGGGTGGGGGTGGGGGTGGGGAGAAAGTAGCATAGAGTACAATGGGTGAGTGGGGGAGGGGATGAAGGTGATAGGTCAGGGAGGAGAGGGTGGAGTGGATAGGTAGAAAAGGAGACAGGCAGGTAGGGCAAGTCCGGACAAGTCATGGGGACAGTGCTGAGCTGGAAGTTAGGAACTAGGATGGGGTGGGGGAAGGGGAAATGAGGAAACTGTTGAAGTCCACATTGATGCCCTTGGGTTGAAGTGTTCCGAAGCGGAATATGAGGCGTTCTTCCTCCAGGCGCCTGGTGGTGGGGGGGGGGGGCGGCGGCGGTGAAGGAGGCCCAGGACCTCCATGTCCTCGGCAGAGTGGGAGGGGGGAGTTGAAATGTTGGGCCACGGGGCGGTGTGGTTGATTGGTGTGGGTGTCCCAGAGATGTTCCTTACAGTGCTCTGCTAGGAGGCATCCAGTCACCCCAATGTACAGGAGACAGCACCGGGAGCAACAGATACAATAAATGATATTGGTGGATGTGCAGGTAAAACGCTGATGGATGTGGAAGGCTCCTTTAGGGCTGTGGATAGAGGTGAGGGAGGAGGTGTGGGCACATGTTTTACAGTTCCTGCTGTGGCAGGGGAAGGTGCCAGGATGGGAGGGTGGGTTGTAGGGGGGTGGCGTGGACCTGACCAGGTAGTCACGGAGGGAACGGTCTTTGCGGAAGGCAGAAAAGGGGTGGGGAGGGAAATATATCCCTGGTGGTGGGGTCTTTTTGGAGGTGGCGGAAATGTCGGCGGATGATTTGGTTTATGTGAAGGTGGAAGGTGAGCACCAGGGCGTTCTGTCCTTGTTACGGTTGGAGGGGTGGGGTCTGAGGGCGGAGGTGCGGGATATGGACGAGATGCGTTGGAGGGCATCTTTAACCACGTGGGAAGGGAAACTGCCCACACATCAACCACACCGCTCCGTGGCCCAACATTTCAACTCCCCCTCCCACTCTGCCGAGGACATGGAGGTCCTGGGCCTCCTTCACCGCCGCTCCCTCACCACCAGACGCCTGGAGGATGAACGCCTCATCTTCTGTTGATGCTACTAAACTAGTATGAAAAATTTAACAGTATACAGTAAACCAGCTCCGTATTGCTGCATCACATCCATGAAACAGCAACATTTGAAACACTTGCGCTACCTTCTATCCTGATCCACAAAGTCACAGATGATTAGTATTCCCCTATATGGATCTGAGTCAAACTAACAAACCATTTGAACTATTACTGATCCAGGGTTGTACCAAGAAGAATCACAGTCAAAATAATGTAGCAATGATAGCCTGTTTCATGATAAAGGTAGATGAGTAATCCTGTCTCCCAAAACAATCTCTCCTTGCACAAATGACAGCAGAAGGAAGCATCATTTAAATGAACAAAACAGGGAAGGAAAGGCAACTGAGCTTCAGGACAATCAATTTCATGAATTGGCAAAAGATGTAATCAGCCATTAACTGTTTAGGTGGGTAACCACTTAGACATTTAGTCATGACTGACCGAAAGGATGCTATATAACAACCAAAGAAACCCTCTTGAATATACTTAAAGTTTCCCCAACCTTTAAAACATTTGACAAGGTGACAATGTTGCATTTTAATGAGGGGTGCAATTTAAGTATTAAACACTAGGTGGTAGTAAATACCAATTCTGGTCACGCTGAAAGCTGTAAGAACAAGGGTACAATGCGTGTAACTTGTACTCCACTGAGGTCCTTCTCACAGAGTGAAACTTCGTACACTGGTAACAATGAGAAGGTTCTAAATTCAGCAAAACACGTTTACGTATTTTCATTCAGCTACTATGAAGAAGTAAAAGGGAGTAAAATAATTTAGATGCAATTATTATTTAATTATAAATAAGGACAAACGTAATCAGTTTTGCATATGAAATGTGGTCTTGATACATGCGAATTTGTTAACAGGTCATGATTCCTTCTACTTGTCATTTTGTCTCCACTCAAATCTTGTATTGATATCCTTTAGTATTATTTGTTATTGTAAACCTACCGAAAATACTCCAGAAAATCTCTCTGGAAATCTATGGTACATGAAATTGAACTCAGTAACACCTAATTTTGAAGTTGTAAATACCCTTAACATGCCAAGACAGCATGTGCTGCATGTTTGCAGACTTGGGGGAGGAGTCATACTGGACACCATGTTGATGCAGTTTTAGTCCACAGGAAGTGAATGTCTGCTGGAAACGTGACATTGCAGAGTAGGCAGAACACAATCCGAAGTTAATATTGATTACGTGCCACTGTTGCCAATTTTGGACCTCACCATTTCTGCCAACGCTCTTTCAATCCACACACCTGAATACACATTAGCAGCAGGGGAAACACTCTTCTCACCATCAATCATATTTAAAGAGATTAGTTACCATCTACAGATTAATAAATGAATGATTTCTTCTGGTTGTTGCTACAATTGTGCAGTGTTTGATCATTTCTATAGTTGCTACAAATTGTAGAACTCTATGGGGAGGGGTAGTTTTTCAGGATCTGTTTTAGACACAAGTTTAAGATTTTTATTTGCTGATTTTAAGGCTTCTCCAGAACCAGTGCTTCAAGGAATTCTCCTTGGCATTCTTCATAATTTTGAGAAATAACAGTGGGTTGTGTAGAGTGGGACAAGCTGCTTGAAGAGGAGAAAAAAGTGAGGTCTGCAGATGCTGGAGATCAGAGCTGAAAATGTGTTGCTGGTTAAAGCACAGCAGGTTAGGCAGCATCCAAGGAACAGGAAATTCGACGTTTCGGGTCAGAGCCAGGCTCTGGCCCGAAACGTCGAATTTCCTGTTCCTTGGATGCTGCCTAACCTGCTGTGCTTTGAAGAGGAGAAAAGGCAGAAATGCTTTCAATAGAAATCACAGCTGACAGGCTGCTCAGGGAGCAATTTTCCTCTCTAAACTTAGCAATGAAAACTGTACAAGATGTCTGTACTTCATTAAGGACATCCCCACTGAAATCTGCCACAGGCTGCCACCCACAACGTACAACTTCAGAATAGGGCAAGTGCACTGCCAGTGACTATGAAGGCAACAGTGGAAATGAATGTGCATCATCTATAAATCAAGACTGAAATCTTGACTTATAGATGATGCACATTCATTTCCACTGTACCAACACAGCAACATCTTGCTAGTTATCATCCCCCAGTGAAGCTCAGTGTTCAAAGGCAGCTATGTTTCATTCTTCTTCACTAAAAACTCAGACAAATTGAGAACATGGCTTTATCAGGATTATGAAGAAGATGTCACTGGCTGCATACATTACTTTGGGTGCACAGTGTTCATACAATGCTGCCACACAAAATGTGTTGGACCAAATCGCTGGTTGCCAAATCAGCACCCCGCCTTCCACTGCCTGAACTGATCTCGTACAGCCCTGTATGCATCAATATTTGGAGTGCTCTGCTACCAGTTTCATAACTTCTCCATCTTGGAGGGTCAAGAATTGCTACCAGCTATGCTACAACCTACTGTGGAATAGAAAAACGGGGACACATAGGGGAGGAGCCTTAGCTAGCTCATTTCCGCTACATTGTACAGGAAGAACTTAAATTGAAAATGATACAGGTAACTGCAGTCCGCAAGCCATTGATAAACAGATGCACACCTTATCTTCTATCTGCCACAGATCATCATAGCATCCGCTTGGTTGCAACACAAAAGTACAGAAAACACACTTAGCTTTAATGTGATTCCAGCCACACTCAGTATTGGCTCCCTACTGAAGCATTCAACCTATGACTTAATGCCGGCTGCCTACAGAGATCATTCAAATGTCCAGACTGCACAAAACTGCCTACATTGCAATCAATGGGCAGAGGTTAATTATGCTTCAAGATCCTTGTGCCTATTTTCAGGAGCTATGCAATTAAATCACCTTAGGTTTTAAATGGTTAACTGTAGCTTGTCCTTTTTACACTAAAACAAAATTGCAGGCAAAATCAGCAAAGGTACAAAGGTTCAGTAATTGAGAAATGAGCCTGTGTGTGTAATCTATTTAAACAGTTGCAATTTCCAGTTAGGACTGGATTAGTGGTCTCTAGTCATGGATCCCTAGTTTGCAAATTTCATTTTACTGTGCATGCTGTGGAATCAATATGGAATTCTGTAAACTGATATTTTCAGAAGTTTCATCACATTGTTACCCAACACATTTAACATAAAAGACATGACAAAGGAATATCAAACATGACTGATGACTGATCTGATTCCATTACCCAAATCATCATTCTATAATAGAAATGAAAGAGCACTTTTCGGATTTAGTAAAGCGATAGGGTTAGGGTTAGAAAAGCATTGAAAATAAAACAGAAGTCATTGAGCCATCTTGCTGGTCATTTTGCAGACAATTTGATCACATCATTGTTCAGGGTGAAGAGTTCTTGTGAATTGCTTTATTTTACAGAACTTGCAACTTTTTCTGCTATCATCCATGTTTAGAGCATTTTAAAAACTTATTCATACTTTCCAGTGCTCATATTGAGTTCAGAGAAAAGTCATTTCCAGTAAATTAATAAGAGGCAGCAGTTCACAGACCTCAGAAATTGCAAATTACCTCTGCATTTGGGAGATGGGGGAATACAGGGGAAGTTCTGAAAATATACTGAATTAGAAAATTTACTACCAAACCTTCCCCTCCCCCTGTGACTCCAAATAAATTTAGTTGGGTATGAATATAAAGAGCGAGTCATATTTGCAAAATTTTCCATCTTTGATTAATAGGTTTCATTCACACCCCTACTGGGCATTAGGTTGTAAATAACATAGTACCTTGTTGCAAAAATTAAACAATGGAGCTAAATTGTATCAAAGCGGAGTGTGACACAGGTGGAGAACCAAGTAACCATACAGTAAATGAGACTCTTCCTGACACATGGGGTAGGATTTTGTGTACTCCACCAATGGGGAGTTTGAAGACAGGGACTTTTAATCATCTAGGAGGATGGCACGTGGGAACCCCCACCATCTTCTCGTCTCAACTCCATTTATGGGTGGCACAGTGGTTAGCACTGCTGTCTCACAGCGCCAGAGAGGTGGGTTCAATTCCCACCTCAGGTGACTGACTGTGAGGAGTTTGCACATTCTTCCCGTGTCTACGTGGGTTTGCTCCGGGTGTTCCAGTTTCCTCCCACAGTCCAAAATGTGCAGGTTAAGTGAATTGGTCATGCTAAATTGCCCGTAATGTTAGGTGAAGGGGTAAATGTAGGGGAATGGGTCTGGTGGGTTGCGCCTCAGTGTGGACTTGTTGGGTCGAAGGGCCTGCTTCCACACTAAGTAATCTAATCTAATCTAATCTATGTCTATAGGGGAAAGATCCACTTGGTCTGAGCTTCTGGTCTTGTCACCAATCGAGACCCTGAAGCAAGTAACCAATACCATCACTGGTAATGTTCACCCACATAGGGAGCACAATAAGAAAACTCCTGTTGTGTTGTTGTGGCATTGGGAGGCACTTGTTCACAAACAAATACTCAGTGTTTAATCAAGTGATATGGAAATCTGGAAAGGGGTCATGGGGAATTCTGCTAAGTAACAACTCCCCTGATCCAGGTGAGCCAATCATTGTGGTTGGTCACAGCACTATTTTGGGTGAGACAATTTAATTTATCCCATTCAGATTCTGAAGTAAGGGTCATTATTGTACTGTATTCTTCTCATTATCAAGTTTAGAAACATAGATCTATCAAATCTATATTAAAATATAAAACATTCAGTTGAGATTTACTTATGTGGAAAAACTAACTGGTCTCTGCATAGATCAGCTGCCTTGCATTCATATACCGATTTTCTACCAAACCTTTGGCATTGCCTCTTAGAGAAATTTCTATGACTAGCAATGAAGACACATCGTAGCAGCCATTACCTTTGTACAAGCTATAAATCTATTGGTTTTAGCATAAATAGGGGAGTCAAATTTTTATTAAAAATATTTTAAAAATTAAAAGAATTTGTGCTTCACTTCGAATCGATAATTCAGCTATTGTGAAAATATGTATTTTAGCTTTATTCCTCCTCTCAGTATTTATTCAAAAAACCCGCAGCTTTGATACTGTCAAGGAAGACATGGGGGAGATGGGGTCTACTTAATAATTTAAGGCTCAAGTTTTCAGACATCATCTCTTTTGATAGAATAAACTGAGGTAAAGTTATTCCCTTTAGAATGGTTCAACCTTGAATTTAAAGAAGGCAATAAAATGTAATTGGTTTTAATGAATTCAGGGCAACAATGACTAAGCAAAATGGTGGCTCAGTGGTTAGCACCGCTGCCTCACAGGGCCAGGGACTTAGGTTTGATTCCTGCCTCGGGTGACTGTCTGCATGGAGTTTGTACATTCTCCATGTGTCTGTGTGGGTTTCCCCTGGCTGCTTTGGTTTCCTCCCACAATCCAAAGATGTGCAGGTCAAGTGAATTGGCCATGTTATATTGCTCATAGTGTTAGGTGCATTAGTCAGGGGTAAATATAGGGTAGGGGAATGGGTCTGGGTGGGCTACTCTTTGGAGGGTCGATATGGACTTGTTGGGCCGAAGGGCCTATTTCCATACTGTAGGGAATCTAATCTAAAAAACTTGAAGTGCTTCATAGTTGTAAAATTTTGGAATAACTTGACACTTTGATAAACGCTAAACAAACAGATCTTTCTTTTTGACATGAAAATTTGATAATATTACCCTGAAAATTATACACTCCCATTGCAATGAATTGCACACTAGTATAACAGACATGCCACAGAATCACAAGTGTTATAGCTGAGAAGGATGCCATTCACCCCATCGTGCTGCACCAGCTTGTTAAATGAACATCAGTACCTGCTGCAATTTCCTGCTTTCTCCCTATGCTCTTACACCTTAATTTTTATCCAATTAAACATCCTCTTGAATTCCTAGCAACGTGTTCTATACCGTAGCTACTTGCCGAGTTAAAATACATTTTTCCTCACTTCACCTTTGCTTCTTTTGCAGATCGTTTGAAATTGATACCTTTCTGATCGTGATCCTTTTATGAGCTGGGACAGTTCCTCTCGAGCAGGCTGCTCATGATTTTGAGGACCTGTATCAGATCTCCACTTTGCTTTCATCTCTCCAAGAAGAGAACCTCTTCATTCTATCCTCATGAGTGAAATTCCTCATCCTTGTGACCATTCTTGTAACATCTGCACTTTCTCCCAGACGTTCACATTTTTTCTGTAAATTGGCTCCAAGGACCATACACAATCATCCAGCTGAGGTCTAACCAGCATCTTAAACATACACTCTGATAATTCAGAAGTATTACAAAACCCTAATTTTACAAAATTTCTAGGATCACTATTTATTAAAATTAAATATTTTGTGCTGATTTTTTATAGTGTAGAATTAGAAGTAGCTTAGCATTGAATAACAGATTGCACCAGGTGAAGAAATGTCTAAGTTTTTTCTAAAAAGTCAGTATTCTTTCAATATCCATTAATATTTTATTCAAACCAAATTAGATTACTTTTCTAAGATTCTAATAGATGCAATTGACATGTAACTAAACAGTGACAGTATTTAAACTGAAACTAGGTCCTGTTGAGGAAACATAAAAGTCATAAATACTGCTTTCCTCAAGTCACAAGTGGAGCAATGTATCATGTTTTCAATTGTTTTAAATGAAATTGAAGACTTTCAACTCAAAAGCATTTAAAAAGAAATCATATTCAGATTGAAATCTGAAAAATGTGCTGCTGGACTAGATTCATGAGTATAAATATATTTTTGAATATACATACTTTAGTAAATCACTTGCAAAAGATTGATGGAAAATATGCCAGCTGTCAGTCATGATTGAATGATGCTATGGTAATGAGCTATCAATTGACCGGATGTGTGGTGACACAGTTCCTGCGTAGGCAACAGCATTACAAATCCATGCCGCAACAGATTATATTTTGAGTTCAAGGACTTCCATTATTATTCCAGCTCAAACCTGATTTTTCATTCATGAAGACATGTTCACTTCTCATCAATGCAAGAATATTTCCTTGTGGTGTTTTGGCTCTTTATAGATAAGTGGACTTCTGAATGCTGCTTAAAATAAAATATCCCTTTGTTTACTATCTTTTCATCATCTGACAGCAGAAATGTCTGTTCAAATATTTTGGAAATTAATCCTCCCACCCTAAAGTTTATTAAATGTAAGAACACAAATGCAAATATTGAGTAGAATGGAACAGAGCCAGCAACATCCGAGAAATGCAGCCTGGTATCTGTATCACCGAGCTTTGTGCTGCATGTCTTCCAGCTCATACAGAACTGAAACTTGATGAGAAAAAGGTAGAACCTTTATCCCAAAAAATAGACAAGAAAAAGGCTTTCAATTGACAATGCTCTTGGTACACTTCTTATGCAAATGTTTATTTATGAAGGGGATCTTGCTGTCATCCTGAATACTTTTAGATGAGAGTCAAACTGTCTCTGGAATCAAAGCATCCAGCTTTTGATTTCTTTTGTAACTAAATATTTCAAAAGCCTGTTAAAATCATCTGCTTGTACAGTTTTCTCACACCGCAGGTTAACTCAGTTTATTTCATTTCAAAAAAAAATTTCCAAATTACTGTACATACTTTTTAAACATAAAAAATAAAACTGCTGAATTCTGACAACTGATAGTGTTCCAAAGACTATCTTCCCACCATATTGGACAAAATCCCAAAGCATGGTTGGATAGCTGCAGCTCTGATTTTACTGTCAAAGCCCAGCTGCAGCAAAAGTGAGTTTTGTTTTCAAGTCATCCTTGAAGAGGAATCCCAACATCTGAGTGAATGGAGTTTATTTTAGTAAGGGAGTGTGTCTAGTTTTCAGTCTTTAATGATTGCAAGTTACTGTAACATGTCAATCTACAAAAATTTTCCAACATCTGAAGCAGACTGATCATTATGTAAAAGTTTAATGGAATCAGGAATTAACATTCATTCTTAGTATTCTGCATACTCGCTTCAAAATAAAATCAATTAAGAAAAATGCACACAAAAGGTTAAGTATTACCCCTGGCAATTAGCATTGATACATTCTTCAAAAGGTTTTTTAAAAAATTCTTACGCAGTCAACAAGAAAATTTTGTATTCAGAAGTAAAATTAATTAGCATGAGGTGGAATTTGGTTAGAAGGGTTCAATCTGCATGAAAACCACGCAAAAAAGACTGGAAAAATATCGTACATCAGCCCAGAAGAATCATATATGTAATGCTAAATATCTCCACACTAAGTTTATCAGTAACAGACCAACCTTGGCTGGGCTCTCACTGTATCATTATATAACAATTGGAATGGCAATACTCCATTTTTCTTTAACCATCTGTGCAAATTCTGGTGCTCAGGCAGAATCTTACTCCACCCTAGTTCTGCACTGATCGGTTCTAAAGAAGGCGTTGATGTTTGGTTTAATATGTTTGGTTCAACCAGCTGTCAATCTGTGGTATTCGATGAAACGAACTTTGAACTCTGAACAACTCTACAATAGAGCAGCCTTGAAGAATAAACATTGTGATTAAACCCTGGTATTGTGATTTTATAATACGCTTATGCAGAATGAAGTGGCGTTGGGATTAGACTATTGATCCCAAAATCTGACGCACAATCACCAAATCTTACAATTTCTATTTTGTTTAAAAATGTGACTTCTGAATGTTGACATCTGTTGTACTACATGCATGGGAAAGTGGCTATATTCTGCTGTTCAAGACTGTAGTTTAATTAGGCATATCAACTCACTAATGAGCATGTATTGGTTAATTTTTAAAAATTAAATATAATACAAATTGATATTTCACTTCTATTGATGTTTAGTTTCAGGGAACATTTCAACAATGTACTGGACCATTTAGATTTTTTTCACCAAAGAGGATGGCAGAAACGATCATGGCATTGACTTCTGAAGAAGTTGCTTTAGCTTTTTGATGTCAAGTGTCTTTCAGGCATTGAAGAAGGGTCTTTCAAGAGATGCAATATTTTATGTGAAGAAGGGGACGGTTAAAGTACAGAAATCTAAGGCAGATCCGTTCACTCCCCAATTGAATGATACTGTGTGTGAAAGAGAATGGGTGGAAAATGACAGTAAGCGACAGCTATGTATGAAAATTCTTAGCTTCCAAATTAAATGAATTTCAAAAATTTAGGAGTCTGCTCATGTATCTTTTACACTACATCTTATAGTTGGAATAATGTAGAGCTGATATATTTTTTGTGTCCACTTTGAAAGTGCTCTTAATTTGTTACTCTGAGTAAAACTTCAAATGAAATGTTAAAATGCACTAATTTCAGCATTTCAATAACGTGGTTGTCTGACAGTAGCTTAATGCCATTACTCCCGGAAATCTAATTAAAGCTTTTCCTTCTCTTAACATTTAGAGTTTATTCACACCTATTGCATGTCAGATGGAGTCAAAACTAACAGGGCTCCATCTGCCTCCCTAGAAAAGGATTAGAACAGGCATTCTCTTAAAATCACCAACCATGCAGCATCTTATAATTTGCATCATCCAATATTCTGATATAGTTGGTGATTCATTACAACTGATAGCAAAATTCACACAATGGCTGAAAGTAGCTCTATGGTGCTCAGGCGATGCACCGATACCTGCAAAGACCTTTGCTTCTATCAATCTTTTTACCCTCCATTTTATATCAGGTGTCACTGAGCTTAAATCATGCGACCACAGAACAGATGCAAAGATCATATTAACGTAGAAACAGCAAATATTTCCCTCAAAATTCTCAAAGTATTCCTAAAGGGAGTGCACACATCTTACGCTGAACATAACCAAAATTTATTTTAATTAAAAATACAAAAGTGAGAGGGGAAACATTTAAAAGGGACCTAAGGGGCAACTTTTTCAAGCAGAGGGTGGTGCGTGCATGGAAATGGTGAAGGAAAGTACAATTACAGCATTTAAAAGGCATCTGGTTGGCTCTAGGAATTCGCAGGGTTTAGAGGAAGATGGGCCAAACGGGACTAGATTAGGTCAGGATATCTGGTCAGTATGGACGAGTTGGACCAAAGGGTCTGTTTCCACGCTGTATGTCTCTAGGACTCTGACTATAATGGGAACTGCCAAACAGGACCGTTGGTATTTGGGACAGAAACCAAGGTAATTTTTCAGGTTCTAAATAAGCTCACTTTTTTTGTATTCTGACATTTATTTCAGATTTGCAAAAGTATTCTTTTAAAATCAACATTTTTAAAAAAAAGTCATGAATTTCTTATGCACAGCTTTAACGTGTAAAATCAAATCTTGTTAAATATTTGACTTTGAGAAGTGTACGTAAACATCAATCATATTTCTGGCAAGCTTTTCCCTGCTCTCCTGAATACAAAGATTGAAGTTTGACTGTGAACCCCTATGACAATCAAAGACATAAAGTCCGATGTTTGGTGTTAGACCCCATGTAAAACCAGCATTTAATTATTAAAGTTCATCATCTTCTTTATCAATCTTATTTTGAATATGTAGTTGCAGAAATTGAAGGTGCAAACTCCTTGAACTTTTAAAAAAGTCACACTGACAATACATTTATATATTCGATATTAAAGGTTGCAGTAGACAAATTAGTTACAGTATGTAGGTGTATTGTCCTCCTTTGTCTGTTCTGATTGTTTACATCATTGTTCAGTACATTCAAGGACTGAGATACACAGAAGCACCGAGCGACCCCCAGCCCGCATCCCCCTTCCTCTCTCGGACTGATCCGCTCTGACAGATCTAGGTCACTGGGACGCTCTTGCAGTCTGGCAACTGATCAGCCCACTGCCTGCCTTAATGCAGTGCACACACTGAAATAATCATTTTAAATAAACCTGTACAAAAGTACGCCACAGCAAAGTGCACAGGCATCTGAGCTACAGGAAAGAAAGATGTTACAGAAAACTGCACGGAATGTGCACACCTACAGGCATAGCAACAAAGTTCCAGATCTAAACAAATTACCAACTTTGTCCTACTGATGAGACAAAGTTACAAAGACTTTATATTAAATTTGATATGAGAACTTCTTAACCCATTCCGCTCAAATAAGAATCTGAAAATTAGCATTGAACAAACCATGTGATTAGGCTGCAAGATGCAAGGCAATGCAATACTAAGTAGCCACTGAATACACAGTGCAACATAAAGATTTAAAGTAGACAGACATTTACACATATGTAAATATAATATATAGGCTGGATCGCAGCTGAATACCATGCAAGAGGGCTAGAAAAGACAATTTACTGAAAATGTCAGAAAATGATAGCACACTGCTCGCTCCACACACCGACTGTGAAAATAAAATGAATCAAGGCTCATCCTCAGAGGAACAGCCGTGGACTAAATGTCAGAACTTCAAAT
Source organism: Hemiscyllium ocellatum (assembly GCF_020745735.1). NCBI lineage: Eukaryota > Metazoa > Chordata > Chondrichthyes > Orectolobiformes > Hemiscylliidae > Hemiscyllium > Hemiscyllium ocellatum. Next base: position 20,117,267 of record NC_083428.1, on the reverse strand, counting down.
TTAGGCGTTACTAAATATCACAGAGAATACAGCGTTCGTGCCAAAGAGGGACTGGCGTTAACAAAATCCCTTCACTTTGACAACCTCGATAAACTATAAATTGCCCTTGAACGCACAGAATTGCAAGCAGCAAACATTTTATTTTTTAAAAAGTTAATTTTTTTTGAAAAAAATCGTCCTTCCGCTCCCTCACCAAAAAAAAATTCAGTGACTTACCTCTCATGGCTGGTATTTGCAGGGTGACCTCATGTAACAATGTTGAGGTGGAGGGAGGGAGGGTTAAGAAATAGACAAACAACAAAGCAGTTACCCAGCCAGTCTCTCCCGCGCTGGTTTGTTTGCTCAGTTGATATGAGGGATGATGAGCTGGGCACTGACTCACTCACTCTCCAATTCCAACCCCAAATTCTCGCCCAGTTTTTCAGCGACATGTGAAATCCGCCTTCGCGTGATTCGCCTGTCAGGCTGCTCTCGCTCCTCCCCGGTCTCCTCCCATTTTAACAGAGAGCCCAGCCTCCAGCCTCCCTTCTCCCAGATCCACAACGTTGCGCGTACCCCTTCCAGTTGCCAACAGCGTTCTCTCTTATCTGTCTGTGCTTCCACTCCCTTCTTTCATCTTTCGCTTTCATCCTTTCTTTGTTTCTTCCATCTGTTCTTCCCTCTTTCTCTTCCAACTTTCTCTTCTCCCTCGATCTCTGCCTCCCTTAAACCTCTCTCTCCAGCGAGTTCTCCCTATTTCTACTTTTCCCACCACAATCTCTCGCTCTTTTATCTTTCCTCAATTTCTCACTTCATCCCTCCCTCCACTCCTGCCTCAATCTCTCCCTTCAGAAATCTCCCTCCTTCCTCCTATCTCTCCCCTCCATTCTTTCCCTCCAGAAATTTCTCCCTCTCTCCTCCTATCTCTCTCTCTCCCTCAAATCTCTCAACCTTTTTCTCCCTTTCATCCCTCCCTCAAATCTCTTCCTCCAGAAATCTTCCTATCTCTCCCTCCTCTATCTCTTCCTCCCTCAATCTCTCCCTCCTCATCTCTCCCTTCTTCCCTCAATTTCTCCCTCCCCATCTCTTCCTCCCCCATATCTCCCTTCCCCATCGCGCTCTCCCCCATATCTCCCTTCCCCATCTCTCTCCCCATCTCTCTCTCCCCATATCTCCCTTCCCAATCTCTCTCTCCCCCATATCTCCCTTCCCCATCTCTCTCTCCCCCGCAATCTCTCTCCCTCAATCTCTCCTTCCCTCTCATCCCTCCCTCAAATCTCTTGCCGCCCCCACAATCTCTTCCCGTTTCCCTCCCTCTCCTACGCTCCCCCCCAGCAATGTCTCCATCCGTCCGTTGTCTCTCTTTCCCTCCTTCTCTTCCTGTTCCCCTCACTTTATCTCCTCTTGTTCTCCCTCCGTCTCCCTCTTTCTTGCCCTTTACTCTCACTTTCATTTCTGTGTTTGTTATGACATGTGATCAACTATTTCCAAACACGAAGTTTGGGAAGAAGAAAAAAAACGTGTTACCATAGTAGCAACTTAGCCAATAAGTGATACCTGTGAACATATGTAAAATTTTACACATAAAATTGTCTTCACCAGGATCTAAGATGTGTTTTCAATGCTATCTTAAATCATGAGTGATACTGGATTGATGTCTTTACCCTGGATGTTCATGGTGAAGATGTAATATGATATTTACCTCAAAGACAGAAATCAAAGGGAATTTATTGTTTAAAACCACTGAAGTAGTGTGATTGCAATTGATTACATTCAAAGGCGGATTCCAAATCATTGTCAATGTTTATGTATAAAGGCTTCTCCTTCGCAAACTCCCTACCGGAGATGGAGATTAGTGGAGTTCTGCTTAATTTTTTCATTGGTCCAGTATGATTTTCGCTTTTTGAGATGTAACTAAACTAATAGATTGTAGAAAATAAAACATTGCACAATTATTTAAACCATCTGGCACAGAATGAAGTCATTTCAGACTAGTTTTCCTCCAGTTTAGAGACAGATATTACACAAGTCAAACTTTGACGTATTGCAAGTTTGTACTTATCACAATGGTTAAGTTTCAGGCTGAAGTCGACGTCTTTACAAATAAAAGACTGTTGAATGTATAAAGATGCCTAATTGCCTACATTTCCTAGGTAGCACTGAATGCAAGATATCCATTGTCCTAATACAGAAAAGGAATAATTAAAAAGTGTGCAGCAGTGATGACATTTAACCCTTAATAGAATTTCAGGTTATGTTATCAACTACAAGACAGAAAATGCTGTGAGTTATGACCATCATTAAACACAGATAATATGTACTCATTTTCAGGTACATTAGCTTTTTATCTATACAGTAATGTCATTCTTCTGAGATTGGGGCTTATTTCAGTGGTAGATTCTGATTCTCATCGCAGCAAATGGCAACGGTCAATGCATTTGAAGATACTAACTGCAGGATGACATACAAATCAAACCTTAATTATTCTTAATCCTTGTAATTGATCACATAGTAATCAACAATTACATTACGGTCAGCATAGTCGGTATTTTTCATACTTATTTCTGTCCAGAGGATTAAATTAATAGAATGAGCAAATAAAAGTTTACATTTGAAAGCAGTTAAAATTTAATGTGATGTCTATAAAGGCAATTTAATGCTATATAGTGCATTATGAATTTATTGAAGAATCTTGGTGGATTTCATAATTAATTCCTTTTGAGATGCAGTGATTATATTGAAGGAAGAGGCAAGATTCAGTTCAGAGATGGCTATTACCCCTCTAATGGATGTCAGTGGTTTCAAAGGAATATCATAAATGTGGAATATAATTCTGCCTGGCCTAATGTAAAATGTGAGTTGTGAAATACTTTCCTTTCTCTTCAAGATCATGTATTGAAGGAGAATTCCACAATGCAAAGCCTTACCCAAAGAAACATTGTCAGGAATCCAAGGTGACACTCAACAGGATGAATTTTATCAGAGGAATGGGTGTCAAGAATGTATATTCTAAACTTACAAAGTGGATAACAACCCTACAAGATTTTCAATGCATTAACCATTTCCAATGTGTATTGTCAGCATATGATATTCCTCACAAGAAATGTCAATTTTATAGCTATTTAAATTTATATATGAAATTATGTACCACGACCATGTCTCTGAAGTTGATTTGAATCCAGCTCAAATTCCTGGAATATAAATCTTCTCACTTTGTAAATTGGTTGTACATAGTTAAAAATGCTATCAATTGGAGACGAGGTGGAACTGAAAAAGTCAGTGCATTGTAAGATGTGAACAAATTGATAAAGAAAGACATTTTTCACAGATTTACTGTGTTTTCATTTTTTTTCATCTAAAGCATGCTTGTAGGGTTCATCAGGTTACATGGGGACAGCCTTAGCTACCTTGAAGCTCCATTTAAAACAAAATTCTGGACAAGTTCATGTTTGTTGGACTGTGTGTGAAATTACTGTAATTAACAATGTGAAACTAATTTAGATGCGTAATTTACACTAGCCACTAGTTTGACTGGTGTGAGAAATATACAGGCACCCAGTAAAACATTCTTATTTTTAAATTCTGTCATGGCCTTCTGTCTCACTAATTCTGCAATCTCTTCCAGCCTTACAACCCTTAGATAACTGTGCTCCTCCATATTCAGGCTTCTTGAAAGTCTCTGGTTTTGTTTGGGTCATCAGTTGCAGTTTTCTTTTCATTGCCAAGGCATGAGCTCTGGTGTTCTCTTCCTAAACATCTCCATCTTTCTACCACCCATTTATATCCACACATTCCTCTTTAAGACTTACAACAATGACCAAGTTTTTGGTTAGTTAACTGAATAATACCTTTGTCTCAGTGTGAAATTTTGTCTGCCAAGAGCCCTGTGAAGTGAATTGGGATGTGTAACTATATTAGAGGAGCTATATGCATATATGTTGTCATTGTACCACATTACTAGAGTCATATTTCATTCAGAGCTGAAAACGTGTTGCTGAAAAAGTGCAGCAGGTCAGGCAGCATCCAAGGAGCAGGAGAATCGATGTTTCGGGCATGAGCCCTTCTTCAGGAATCATATTTCATTCAGGCATGAGTAGAGGCACTTTATATGTGCAATAGTGAAGGAAATTCACCCTAATCTCCAAGCAGGACTCAATTTGCTTAAATTATTTAAAGTTGATTCTGGTTCGTTCTCTAGCAGTCAAGTTACTTAGAGTCAAAGAGTCATAGAGATGTACAGCACGGAAACAGACCCTTCGGTCCAACTCGGCCATGCTGACCAGATATCCCAACCAATCTAGTCCCACCTGCCAGCACCTGGCCCATATCCCTCCAAACTCTTCCTATTCATATACCAATCCAAATGCCTCTTAAATATTGCAATTATACTAGCCTCCACCACTTCTTCTGGTAGCTGATTCCATATATATACCACCCTCTGCATGAAAAAGTTGCCCCTTAGGTCTCTTTTATATCTTTCCCTTCTTTTCTTAAACCTATGCCCTCTAGTTCTGGACTCCAGGGAAAAGACTTTTGCCTATTTACCTTATCCATGCCTCTCATAATTTTGTAAACCTCTAGAAGGTCACCCCTTAGCCTCCAACGCTCCAGCGAAAACAGCCCCAGCCCATTCAGCCTTTCCCTATTGCTCAAATCCTCCAACCCTGGCAACATCCTTGTAAATCGTTTCTGAACCCTTTCAAGTTTTACAATGGGATGGGAAGGAGACCAGAATTGCACGCAATATTCAAACAATGGCCTAACCAATGTCCTGTACAGCCACAACATTCCTGTACATAATAGTCTGACCAATAAAGGAAAACATACCAAACGCTTTCTTCACTATCCTATCTACCTGCGACTCCACTTTCAAGGAGCTATGAACCTGCACTCCAAGGTCTTTTTGTTCAGCAACACTCCCTCGGACCTTACTGTTAAGTGTATAAGTCCTGCTAACTTGCATAAATGAAACTAGGAGAATGTGAGGACTGCAGATGCTGGAGATTAGAGTCAAAATATGTGGCGCTGGAAAAGCACAGCCAGTCAGGCAGCATCGAGGAGCAGGAGAGTCACCATTTCAAGTATAACCTCTTCATCAGGATGTGGCGGGGTAGGGGTTTGGCAAGGGAGAGATAAATGGGAGGGTGTGAGGCTGGGGAGAAGGTAGCTAGGACTGTGATCAGTGGGTGAACGTGGGGGTTGATGGTGATTGTCACAGTGGAGGGTGAGCGGATAAGTGGGAAGGACAGGTAGGACAGTTCAAGAGGGCAGTGCAAAGTTAGAGGGTTGGATCTGGGATAAGGTAGGGGTAGGGGAGATGAGGAAACTGGTGAAATCAACCACTGATTCCATGTGGTTGAAGGATCCCAAAATGGAAGATGATGAGTTATTTCTCCAGTCATTAGGTAGCTAGGATTTGATGGTGGAGGAGGCCCAGGACTTGAATGTCCCTGGCAGAGTGAGAGGGGGAGTTGAAGTGATTGGCCACAGGGTGATCGGGTTGTTCAGTGCATGTGTCCCAGAACTATGCTCTGAAATGTTCCACAAGTTGGCTTCCTGTCTCCCCAATATAGAGGAGACCTCATCGAGAGCAACAGACACATGCAGTCATACCTGCACCATTCCCCACCTTTTCGTCCGCTACATCGATAACTGTATCGGTGCCACCTTGTGCTCCTACTTTCACAAACTTCACAAACACCTTCTGCCCTGACCTCAAGTTCACTTGGACCATCTTGGACACCTTCCTCCCCTTTATGGACCTCTCCATCTCCATTTCCAGCGACTGATTCAACACGGACATCTACTTCCAACCCACTGACTCCCACAGCCATACTCTCACAACCCACTGACTCCCACAGCTACCTGGACTACACCATCTCCACCCACTTCCTGTAAACACATTAGCTTTTACTCCCAATTCCTCTGCCTCCACTGCATCTGCTCCCAGGAGGACCAATTTCACTCCAGAACATTCCAGATGGCCTCCTACTTCAAGACGTAATTTCCCCTCCCATGTCGTCAACAATGCCCACCAGCACATCTCCTCCATTTTATGCACCTCCACCGTTGAACCCCACCTCTCCAACCACAATAAGGACATACTCCTCCCTCCCCGATCCTCACCTTCCATCCAACACCAGAGATGTATTTCCCTCCCCACCCCTATCAGCATTCCGTAGGGACCATTCCCTTCATGACCCCTTGTTAGGTCCATGCCTCCCACCACCCCACCCTCCACTCCCGGCATCTTGCCTTGCCACTACAAGAGGTGTAAAACCTGTGCCCATACTTACGCCTTCACTTCGACCAAAGGCCCCAAAGGATCCTTCCACATCTGGCAGAGATTTTCCTGCACATCCAAACTCCTCATCTTCTGTGTCTATTGCCCTTGATGTGGTCTCCACCACATTGGGGAGACAGGACGCCAACTTGCAGAACTTTTCAGAAAACATCCCTGGGGCACACACACTAAACACCCCCACTGCCCTGTGGCCGACCTCTTCAACTCCCCCTCCCACTCTGCTAAGCACATACAAGTCCTGGCCAGCTCCACTGGCAAATCCCAGCCACCCGACGACTGGAGGAAGAATGCCTCATCTTCCACCTTGGGACCCTCCAACTGCACGGAATCAATGTCGATTTCACCAGTCTCCCCATCTCTCTGACCCCCATCTTATCCCAGATCCAACCCTCCAACGTGGCACCGCCCTCTTAAACTGTCCTACCTGTCCATCTTCCTTCCCACCTATCCACTCCACCCTCCACTAATGATCCATCACCATCAACCCCCACCTTCATTCACCTGTTGCATTCCTAGTTACCTTCCCCCAGCCATACCCTCCTCCCATTTATCTCTCAGCCCCCTTGGGCACCTCCCCCCACCACGTTCATGATGAAGAGCTTACACTCGAAACGTTGACTCTCCTGCTCCTCGAATGCTCCCTGATTGGTTGTGCTTTTCCAGCACCACATTTGTTGCATAAATGAAAGTTCAGCTAGTTATTAGATTGAAGCTAAGATTTGTTAATTACCTAGCAGTTTTTTTTGCTGACAGTGTACAGAAGAAAATGAATAATAAGGTCACTGTTACATTCTGTTCCTTATAGCAACTTCTTAAAAATTATTTCTAAGCTTTTGAAGCAATTTACTTGGATACTTTCAGTGCAAAGGACCCTTGAAGTTGGCAAGATGGAGGTTTTGACTAGAAATGCTGGTTTAGTTTTCATTTAGAGCACAACGCCATCTTGGTTAAGGAGTTACAAGATGAGCATGTAATAGCCACCCAGGGGATTAATAGAGGGTTAATTGGCACTTAAATTGCCTGTCCGGACTCATTCAAGAAGATATACAGGTGGAGTATTTTGCTGCATAGCACTTTACTAAATCCCATCTCCTAACACTGACCAGCTGGCTGGGAGAGCCAAGTAATTGCTGAGAATTCCTCGTGCTACTTTGGAGGTGTACCATCTTTTACTGTTCACTTGCTGAACTTTTGAAGGGGACTTTTGATATACATGGGTGATTTCGGGAATATTTTGTCAAGACTTCACCAACACTCCATCAAGTTTATCCTGGAAATTCATCTAAAAGAGCAGTGGGTGAGTGGAATCCACACATCCTGCCTCATGAAAATTGTGACGAATCAGCACTGTGTGGTAAACCTGCAGGGTTCTGTTTTAGCTTTCCCAGGCAAGGTTAAATTATGGTTGTCAGTATGTAGGTCTAAAATTGCATGCAAGAAATATACCTTCAATGATTAGTGTCATATTAGCACAGGACACACTTACAACTTTTCACTACATATTATGAAACTATTAAATAGGATTCTGATGGAGAAATGTAAAGCAAGATGACCATTTTGGTACATATAATGCAAGGGAGTTTTGTTCCACCTAAATTACACTGAATCCAATCCTTCAGCAAGAATGCGTTGGACTTTAAAAGCTGACAGTGAAACTTACTTCATCATGCCATGACTCAGCAGGAGACACAACACATGGTTAAAATGATAGCTCGTCTGAAGACAGCTCAGCTATTTGGGGGTTATGTCCTGTAGTTGGTCCTTCAGTGCAAATGGAACATGCTCTGAAAAGAAGCCAAAAAAAAAGCAAAAACTGTGGTGGACAGTTTTCAGAAATTGGACAAATTCTGTTCCTCAGCATTCCACCAGGAGAACTTCACAAACACACACTGACATTTTCAATAAACTAGTCTCTCTCTCTCTCTTATTCCTGATGAAGGGCTTATGCTCGAAACGTCGAATTCTCTATTCCTGAGATGCTGCCTGGCCTGCTGTGCTTTGACCAGCAACACATTTGCAGCATTTTCAATAAACTAGTCAAGGAAGCAGAGACCACACAGTAAATATATCTACAAACGTAGAACTGTAAATACACCTACAGACCCACAGATTTACAGCCATTCCTTCCAAATGCAAATCCAGACAAATTTATTGATAAACAAGAAATTGGCCTGATGTAGCCAAGTTCTTCCCCATCAAAGTTATCTTCATATTTTAATAACTTATTTGCAGAATTGTGACTATATGTCGGAAGCGCAGAACTGGGGAGAGATTTTGTGATAATTTTTGTCATGGGTATGATCTGTACTTTTCTTTGTGAGGTTGTGAATATGATACTGATTTCAGTTAAAAAGGGACAGGATACAGATGTTTGTCAAGAGTGTATTGCTGGAAAAGCACAGCAGGCCAGGCAGCATCCGAGGAGCAGGAGAATCAATGTTTTGGGCACAAGCCCTTCATCAGGAATGAGGTAATGGGCCGGGGGCTGAGATACAAATGGGAGGGGAGTGGGGCTGTAGGGAAGGTAGCTGGGAATATGATAGGTAGATGAAGTTGGGGGGGGGGTGGAAGGTTGGAGGGGAGGGTGAAGTGAATAGGTGGGAGGAAAAATGGACAGGTCAAGAAGGCAATGCCGAATTGGCGGGTTGGATCTGGGCTAAGGTGAGGGGAGGGGAATTGAGGAAACTGGTGAAAACCACATTGATCCCATGTGGTTGCAGGATCCCAAGGCGGAAGATGAGGCATTTTTCCTCCAAGCATTGGGTGGTTAGGGTTTGGCAATGGAGGAGGCCCAGGACCTGCATGTCCTTGGGGGAGTGGGAGAGAGAGTTAAAGTGTTTGGCCACAGGGCAGTGGGGTTGGTTGGTGCAGGTGTCCCAGAGATGTTCTCTGAAACAATCCGCAATTTAGCGACTTGTCTCCCTGATGTAGAGGAGACCACACCGGGTGCAATGGATACAGTAGATGACATGTGTGGAAGCACAGGTAAATTTCTGTCAGATATGGTAGGATCCTTTGGGGTCTTGGATGGAGGTGAGGGGGGAGGTGTGGGCACAGGTTTTGCTCTCTTGCTTTGTCAGGGGAAGGTGCCAGGAGTGGGGTGTGGGCTGGTGAGGGGTGTGGATCTGACAGGGAAGTCATGGAGGGAATGGTCTCTCCAGAACACAGATAGGGGTGGGGAGGGAAATATATCCTGAGTGGTGGGGTCTGTTTGTAGGTGTCAGAAATGGCAGAGGATGATGCATTGTAAATGGAGGTTGGTGGGGTGGAAAGTGAGGACCGGGGGGTTCTGTCCTTGTTGCGATTAGAGGGATGGGGTTCAAGGGCAGAGGTGCGGAATGTGGAGGAGATGAGCTGGAGGGCATCATCCACCATGTGGAGGGGATGTTTGTAAATTTATCAGAGTTACAATGAAATATTAAAAAGTAAGGCATAAGCCTGGACAATTTTATGCATTAAAACATATTTCAGACCTGAAAGATAGGAATATAAGAGCAGAGTGAGATGTGCTTACCTACCTATACAGGCAAAATTTGTTACGATAAATGTTGTATGATAACAACTAACTATATAATGGATGGGTTATATCTTTTGGAGTTGATGTGAATGCTTCTAGCCCATATAAATTAGCTGTTGAACACATCAGAAAAAGATCTAATAACTAATGGAGCTCGTGAGTACTGGCTATCACAAGTTCAGTCTCTCTACCAGGTCACACACACAACACAGCCATAAGATCAGTCTTTACTTGGAGATAGGTTCATTAGGGTCCCTTGCCCAGAGGTTTCTCCATCAGCACATCAAATGAACCACTATCCATTGGACAATAATTTGAAAAATGTATCTCTAATTTTATATATTTCCCTTACAGGACGATATGGCACAGTGGCAGTGGCCCCACTGAGCCATGAGACCCAGGTTCAAGTCCTGGCTGCTGAAGAGGTATGACATAACACATCTGAACAAGTTGATTAAAAATATTGACATTTTCCCGATGATCACAAGATTGCACCGACTCACCACGCTGTCTCTGACAGCACTGTCCGAAACCACAGCCTCTACCCATCAGGACAAGGGTAACAGATGCAAGAAATCACCTCCGCCTGCACCTTCCCGCCCAAACCAGGCCCCTTCCGAACTTGGAACTATATGATTGTTCCTTCATTGCCATTGGATCAAAATCCTGGAACTCCCTTCCAGTCATTGGATTTGCATCACTTGGATTGCAGTGGTTCAAGAAGGTGGCTCTATCACTTTCTCAAGGGCAGTCAGGATGAGCATCAAATGCTGTCATATACACTTACTGGTAAGGTCCTGGGGAGTGTTGCTGAACAAAGAGACCTTGGAGTGCAGGTTCATAGCTCCTTGAAAGTGGAGTCGCAGGTAGATAGGATAGTGAAGAAGGTGCTTGGTATGCTTTCCTTTACTGGTCAGAGTATTAAGTACAGGAGTTGGGAGGTCATGTTGTGGCTGTACAGGACATTGGTTAGGCCACTGTTGGAATACTGCATGCAATTCTGGTCTCCTTCCCATCGGAAAGATGTTGTAAAACTTGAAAGGGTTCAGAAACGATTTACAAGGATGTTGCCAGGGTTGGAGGATTTGAGCTACAGGGAGAGGCTGAACAGGCTAGGGCTGTTTTCCCTGGAGCATTGGAGGCTGAGGGGTGACCTTATAGAGGTTTACAAAATTATGAGGGGCATGGATAGGATAAATAGACGAAGTCTTTTCCCTGGGGTGGGGCAGTCCAGAACTAGAGGACATAGGTTGAGAGTGAGAGGGGAAAGATATAAAAGGGACCTATGGGGCAACTTTTCATGCAGACGGTGGTACGTGTATGGAATGAGCTGCTAGGGGAAGTGATGGAGGCTGGTACAATTGCAACATTTAAAAGGCATTTAGATGGGTATATGAATATGAAGGGTTTGGAGGGATATGCTGACAGGTGGGAATAGATTGGGTTGGGCTATCTGGTCGGCATGGACATGTTGGACCAAAAGGTCTGTTTCCATGCTGTGCATCTCTACGACTCTATGGTTCAGTCAGTAACACTCCAAAGAGGCCATAAGAATTTCTTCACAAAGTCTGACATGACATACTGTACCCAACAATAAATATCAACCTGAATGGCAAAAGGAAATTCTGTGTCTACAACAAATCCCTTGCACCCCACACAGGAGTCACAAACCTACCTCCACTCTCCTGTTCATGGATTGCAGATTGGAGCACTGGCTCTCGATTTACATGCCTGTTTCACTCTCTTGTCTTTTGATCATGGTATATCTTTGTGGAAGATGCATGCAGATTAGGGAAATGGACAGTGAGCAGAAAGTAAATGGCTTCAAATTAAAAATATTGGACTTAAATGTGACAGAGAACAGATTTGGAGCCTGGACTTGACTGTGTAAAACTGGAAAAATAGTAACCATACAAATACGTTGGTTAAATCATCTGGCATGTGAAAGGGGAAAATAATTACTTATTATTTAGAAAGGTGTCATTGTTTTTGCTACTCTGTAGTTGAGAATGGAAATGAACAAATATCTGGCAAACATTTCAAAAAGTGTTTGATAATTTTGAGATAAGTTGAATGGTTGAGTTTTAATAATAGAATAATCAACATAATGAAGCAGATGGTAATCCTTTTAAACAAACAATCAGGATTGAAATAGAAACATAGGTTATATCTTTACAAACCACCATTACACAACCTCTGTGAAAAGAATGGGTATGTTTAGTACACTGCAAGACCACTTTTATCAAAGCTGCAGAACAGGTAACAGTAAATCACCTCCTCACTCCCCACGGCATGTCCACCATCACCTCCTCACTCCCCAAGGCATGTCCACTATTATCTCCTCACTCCCCAAGGCCTATCCACCATCACCTCCTTACTCCCCAAGGCCTGTCCACCATCACCTGACTCCCCAAGGCCTATCCACCATCATCTCCTTACTCCCCAAGGCCTGTCCACCATCATCTGACTCCCCAAGGCCTGTCCACTCTCACCTCCTCACTCATCAAGGCCTGTCCACCATCACCTCCTTACTCCCCAAGGCCTGTCCACCATCACCTCCTCACTCCCCAAGGCCTGTCCGCTATTACCTCCTCACTCCCCAAGGCCTGTCTACCATCACCTCCTCACTCCCCAAGGCCTGTTGACCATTACTCCTTGACTCCCCAAGGCCTGTCCACCGTCACCTCCTCACTCCTCAAGGCCTGTCCACCATCACCTGACTCCCCAAGGCCTGTCCACCATCACCTCCTCACTCCTCAAGGCCTGTCCACCATCACCTGACTCCCCAAGGCCTGTCCACTCTCACCTCCTCACTCCCCAAGGCCTGTCCACCATCACCTGATTCCCCAAGGCCTGTCCACTCCCACCTTCTCACTCCCCAAGGTCTGTCCACCATCATCTGACTCCCCAAGGCCTGTCCACGCTCACCTCCTCACTCCTCAAGGCCTATCATCCATTACCTCTTGACTCCCCAAGGCCTGTCCACCATCACCTGATTCCCCAAGGCCTGTCCACCATCATCTCCTCACTCCCCGAGGCCTGTCCACTATCATCTCCTCACTCCCCAAGGCCTGTCCACCATCACCTCCTCACTCCCCAAGGCCTGTTGACCATTACTTCTTGACACCCCAAGGCCTGTCTACCATCACCTCCTCACTCCCCAAGGCCGGTCCACCATCACCTCCTCACTCCTCAAGGCCTGTCCACCATCACCTGACTCCCCAAGGCCTGTCCACTCTCACCTCCTCACTCCCCAAGGCCTGTCCACCATCACCTGATTCCCCAAGGCCTGTCCACTCCCACCTTCTCACTCCCCAAGGTCTGTCCACCATCATCTGACTCCCCAAGGCCTGTCCACGCTCACCTCCTCACTCCTCAAGGCCTATCATCCATTACTTCTTGACTCCCCAAGGCCTGTCCACCATCACCTGATTCCCCAAGGCCTGTCCACTCTCACCTCCTCACTCCCCAAGGCCTGTCCACCATCACCTCCTCACTCCCCAAGGCCAGTCCACCATCACCTCCTCACTCCCCAAGGCCTGTCCACCATCACCTCCTCACTCCCCAAGGCCGGTCCACCATCACCTCCTCACTCCCCAAGGCCTGTCCACCATCATCTGACTTGCCAAGGCCTGTCCACTATCAACTCCTCACTCCCCAAGGCCTGTCCATTATCACCTCCTCACTCCCCAAGGCCTGTCCACCATCACCTCCTCACTCCTCAAGGTGTATCCACCATCATCTACTCACTCCCCAAGGCCTGTCCACCATTGCCTGACTTGCAAAGCCTGTCCACTATCATCTTCTCACTCCCCAAGGCCTGTCATCCATTACTTCTTGACTCCCCATGACCTGTCCACCATCACCTTCTCACTCCCCAAGGCCTATCCACCACCTACAAGGCACTAGTCAGGAATGCGATTGAATAGTGTCCACTTGCATGGGTGAATGCAGTACCAAAAAGAACTCAAGAAGTTTGATACCATCCAGGATAAAGCATCCCTTTTGATTGGCACCACATCCATAAAACATGCACTCCCTCCACCACCAACGTTCAGTAGAAGCAGTGTGCATTATCCATTAGACACACTTTTATGGCATAAAAAGGTGCAAATTGTAAAATGATTCCAATAGAATCGCTTAAAAAGAAAAGTTATGCAAACACATAGAAACCAAGCAAACCAAAATAAGTGAATCCCATTCAAAACCTGTGATACTTGGAAAATCAGTGAATGTACTGAGTACTGGAAATTGTTCTGCTGACATGGTGAATGCAATGTTCTTTCTCTGCACAAATTTAAAATATAACAAATTGGAAAATATATTCTATTTCCTGAGAGTTTTACTTCCAGTTAATGAAAGAGCTAAAGTAATGGGCCAAGTAATTTTATGCTCGAAACGTCGAATTCTCTATTCCTGAGATGCTGCCTGGCCTGCTGTGCTTTGACCAGCAACACATTTGCAGCTGTGATCTCCAGCATCTGCAGATCTCATTTTTTACTCGAAGATTTTAACCTACTGCGAATCCTCATACAAGGATGCCTTCCTTGAAGAAGCTCTCTTCCTCCCTCTACAAGGATTTCAGTGAGTCCCTCTCTCACTGCACCCCCCAGGTCATCTCCTCTGCACAGAAGCCTCCATCGCCCCTCCCCCAGTCCCTCCTCCCTACCTTTTATCTTAGCCTGCTTGGCTCTCTCTCTCTTATTCCTGATGAAGGGCTTATGCTCGAAACGTCGAATTCTCTATTCCTGAGATGCTGCCTGGCCTGCTGTGCTTTGACCAGCAACACATTTGCAGCAAGTAATTTTATATACAACTATTGCTCAATCTTTACCCCTTGGTGGGTAAAATATTTTTGAAGTCACCTAATTATTATTTCACACTTTAGAATTGTTACCTGAATATTAATGGGGAAATTAGAATATGTTTTTGGTAAGCCAAGGAGCCAGACAGTTGGTAAAAGAAATTGTTAGCCTTGAAGTTTTCACATAAGATAATTTGTTAAAATGAAAGTGTAAGGTTGGATGTAAAGAATATATTTTCTATTCATTCAAGAGATGTAAGTGTTGCTGGCCAGGCTAAAATTTATTATAGCCATTCCTGGTTGCCCATGAGACGGTGGTGATGGTAAACTGACTTCTTGAACCAACAGTCCATTTGGTTTAGATAGGTCCACAATGCTATTAAGGAGGGAGTTTGAAGATTTTGACCCAGTGATACTGAAGGGATGGCAATAAATTTCCAAGTCAGAATGCAGGGTGGCTTGGAGAGAAGCTTGATGTGGAGGTGTTCCCATGTACCTGCTGTCCTTGTCCTTTGGTGTAGTAGTAGTCATGCCTTGGAAGGTGCTGTCTTAGGGAACCTTATGTTCATTGAAATAATGGACTGGTAACAAATGATGTTGGGTTTTTGTACAACAATGTTGACGAGTCAGTCAGGGACCAGAAAGATAAATTGAGTAGATACTAAACATTAATTATGTGTGTGTTAGTTCAGTGGCCAAGGTAGCATGAATGGGCTATGCAGACAGGAAAAAATGTATAACAGCACTTACCACCCTAGCAGCTATTTATTTTCTACCTTCCATTATTTTGTCTGCATAAACTTTCTAGTCAGCAAATTCCTTGCTGGAGATAAGTGAGACACTCATAATTATATTGTAAACAGAGATTCTGTGTTGGAATTAGGACCATAACTCAATTTTAACAGCAAACATTAGGTCTCCCATCCACTGCCTAAACCACTAAATGAAGGCTAATGGATTGATTGCAAGGGTGGCAGAGTGTAGTGCTTAAAAAGATATTTAGTTGAAGGCACTCAGATTATTGGCATCTGTATATTAGTGACCTTTTCGGAGTTGTTTAACATTGAATGTTGCTTGATTCTGATGAGTTATTTTCCACAATCACCCTGAAAAATGAGTGAGAATTTATTGTGGGTGCCCTGTACAATGTGGAGACAAAAAATATAGGAGGAAGAGGATCAAGGACATTAATAGCAATGGGAGAGATATTGACCTCAAAATAAAGATGCATGCTGGCCTGTGTACTCTCATGAGCCAATAGGAATGGATGTAGAAGGTGTTAACAACCAACCTGGGTCTGTTAGCTCAGAACTGGATCTCCTAAGAGAGCGATGAGTGAGGGGGCTGCATTTTCCCAGGGATGTAGTTGTCGATCTCAGCATCCCCTACCTGCTGGGACTGTGGGCTGAGGTAGTGATGATAGCCCTGAACCTGTTTGGGTCAGGGCACTTCCAGGCTGTAACTGTAATCAAGAAGATCACCAATACATTTTTTTCTTCCAGAGTAGGTCAGTACATTGCTTTTCCTACTGAAGGAAAAAAAATGAACTGAGAAAGCCTGGGCACTTGCACCAACTTGAATGGCTTCCTTCAAGTGCAAGATCCTGCTGACCGCAATTTTACTGGCATCAAGGCATGAGAAGACGAATCAACAGTTTTGCCAAAAGGAAATGGATTCATATTACTAATGTGCAACGTGTAACATGATCACATTAGAAAATGTTGCAACTCTGCCAGGTTCCAAGGAAGTTGTCACAAAATATTTATCTGAAACATCCTTGCACATTTCCACCTTATTTCTGAGGATGGCTACTTGAGATGAAGTCACATTTCCCTTAAACTGCTTGGTAACCTGGAAGTTCCCAAGCATGCCATGTATAAATCGACCTACCTAATGTACCACGTATGGCAGATGGCATAAAATATAAATAGATGTCTGCTGAAACAAATCACTGATACACTCCAAATAAAAGGATGCAGGTCCATGCCCACCACCAACCCATCCTCCCCTACCACCACAAGAATTGCAAAACCTGCACCCACACCTTCCCCCTTACCTCTATCCAAGGCCCCAAAGGAGCCTTTCACATCAGTCAGAAATTTACCTGCACTTCCACACGTGTCATTTACTGTATCTGTTGCTTCCAATGCAGGGAGACAGGACGCCTACTTGCGGAACACTTCAGAAAACATTTCCGGGATGCATGCACAAAAACAACCCCACTGCCCCGTGGCCAAATACTTTAACTTCCCCTCCCACACTCCCAAAGACATACAGGTCCTGGGCCTCCTCCATCGCCACTCCCTAACCACCCAATACCTGGAGGAAGAATGCCTCATATTCTGCCTTGGGAACCTGCAACCACACGGGATCAATGTGGATTTCACCATTTTCCTCATTTCCCCTTCCTCCACCTTATCCCAAATCCAACCTTCCAAATTGGCACCACCCTCTTAACCTGTCCTACCTGTCCATCTTCCTTCCCACCTATTCACTCCACCCTCCTTTCCGACCTATTACCTTCATCCCCACCTTCATCCACCTATTGCATTCTCAGTTGTCTTCTCATGAGCACCACCCCCCTGTTATCTCTCAGCCCCCTTGGCCCACAAGCCTCATTCCTGATGAATAGTTTATGCTTGAAATGTTGATTCTCCTGCTCCTTCTATGCCGCCTGACCAGCTGTGCTTTTCCAGCACTACATTCTTGACTCCAAGTAAAAAAGTTCAGTGGATACATTGGGATAATGTGCCAAAAACAGAAAATTATGGGGGAGTTCAGCAGGTCTGGCAGCATCTGTGGAGAAACACAGTTAACATTTCAAGTCCAATATGACACTTCTTTGGAATCTTTTCTAACATAACTGAGCAGATTGTCAAAGTCAATTCACAGAACGTCTATTCACCTGAACCTTCCAACAAGCACCAAGGCATCGCTTGGCTGGTCATGAGAAGGGCACTACCAGTGAGTTCCTTCATGTATCCTTAAACTCTCTGCGCCACTGCACACTGCTTACAAAACGGCTATGGGGGTGTACAGTTTGTCACACATCTCCTGCTGCAATGTACCTTTGCAAAGCTCGGTTTGTTTCGAGGATTTCCATGTCGCAGGTCTCTGTGCTGTACGGTTTGTTCCCCAGGATGTACTCTGAGACAAACCAAGTGTACCTGGAGGACCACCGCTTAGGTGAAAGATGCTCTTGGGTCTGCCCAAAACTTGTTGGTCTTCCAGAATAAAGAGTTGACCCTGACCGAGTACTGTAGACTGGCACATTCCAAGGTCCAGGACGATGTGCTGACAGGTGCACTAAATCTTGGGGCGGCTGCTGCCAAGGTGCAGTGGGGAAAGCCCACCATCTAAGGTCTTTCCGCCGAAGCTCAATGGGAGTTTGTTCAGTTGTCAGACCCTCCCGGTGCCTCAAACAGATGTAAATGTAGTCTTGTAAAAGTAAGAAAGGCTTTGGTTTGTTTTGGATACAGTCAAACTCCAATGTTTGTTTGTTTCTTCATATGCTACTGTAGAGAAATGACCTGCTTTAGTGACTAAGTGTGTGTATAAAGATATTTTTATGAATAAGGTATATATTTGAAATAATGAAAAAAACTACCTGGGTCAGGGACATAAGTGATGGGAGCTACTTGTCTGTCTGTTTCCCACCCTCCCCTTGTGATACCTAAATTGCTCATTTACTTCAATATAGTTTCAGCGATTCAATTCAAATGTAGATATTTTGATAATTATCTTTTGATGATTATAAAATCTTTACTCTTATGAACTGCACCCATTGCTGACATGTAAAACATTTCAGGAATGCTATTACCATGCATTAGTGAGTAGCTGAGATTGTATTGTGTGGAGAGTTATGGATATATTAATTGTCTAAATATCCTTTCGGGCTGATTCTCATTATAAACTCCACCAAACATGAAAAACAGGTCACAGGCAAGGCCTGTAGGTCTTCTGAAACTCTCATTCAATTGCCACATACGATATTAATTCAAGTTTAACCCCAGTTGTGTTTATATATGCTCTCTTGAATAAGATAAAACAGACATTAAAAACATTTCTGCAAGATGATGGTGGCATCTCTCTGTCTTGGGAGATGATGGACTTTTGTATTGAACATGCCAGTTCTGGTTTTTGAGGTTGACTTGTGAGTGGTGGTCCCAACCACAACTGACACAGAAGAGTCCGGTTGACCTGATGTTTCCTGAGGCTTTTCCTTCTACTGAGCTCTTTTTTCCACTCTCTGGTCACTTGTTTTGCCCTCTGAACTTTGCCTTTCCAAACCATTGGTCATCAGTCAGTAGTGAGGACTTCATATGAATCAATTCTGGTCCTGGTCAACTTGAAGTCTTAGATTAGATTAGATTAGAAACAGGCCCTTCAGCCCAACAAGTCCACACCGAACCGCCGAAGCGCAACCGGCCCAGATCCATTCCCCTACATTTACCCCTTCCCCTAACACTACGGACAATTTAGCATGGCCAATTCACCTAACCTGCACATTTTTGGACTGTGGGAGGAAACCGGAGCGCCCGGAGGAAACCCACGCAGACACGGGGAGAATGTGCAAATTCCACACAGACAGTTGCCTGAGGTGGGAATTGAACCCGGGTTTCTGGTGATGTGAGGCAGCAATGCTAACCACTGTGCTGCCGTGCCACCCACAAAGTTTTATGTGTAGACATCCTTCTATTGCAGACATGTGCGACCTGTTGATTTCATCCTGATAGTAAGCTTGACTTTATGGATGCAGCTGTTATCCAATTGGTTCAGATACTGTATCTGGTCAGCATAGAACAAGTTCGATCGAAGAGTCTGTTACCATGCAGTACAGCTCTAGGACTCTATGACTGTATGACCCAGCAAATGGAATTGTAGTTGCCTAAGGAGAGCAAACATTTTGGAGATGTCAGAATATTGGTGTCCATTTGTGTTTGGCACATTCCAGGCCAGGAGACAACATGGAGGTGGAAGCTGTTTATTTTGGCATAATGGGACAGGTTGCTGTTGGTCATTGAACCAAAGTATGTGAAGATATTGATTACCTCCAGAGTTGGGTTGTCAATGTTGGTGTGGAAGATGAAATCTCTATGTCTTGACCCAGGACCTTGATCTTCCTGACCCTGATGGCAAGTCTAAGCCTCTTGCAGCAATGGAAGAGATGAACCATGAGCTGTTGCAAGTGATGCTATAGTCCTAAAATGGCTCAAACAAACTGTAATGTTAAACATAATCTCTATTTCAAAGGTCCTTTAATGCAAGATGAGATAAAAAGATAAATGTTATGCAACTTTGTTCCTGGCAGATTCTGCCTACTTTAAAGATTACTATTACTTTATTTTTAGACTGTGGTCTAAAAATGGGAAAAGATGGTGCCTTAAGCCAATGAAACTGTAAGAAGATCCCTGCAGTTTTAAGAACAGGTAACTGGAACACATTGTGAATTGCATACACAAGGTTGCCTTATTTGAGCCGTGAGGGAGAGTTCCAAATAAATCATCACTGCCTGTGTGGCAATTTTACACAGAGACAGTCATTTGATTAGCTTTTCAATTGGCACCAGTTGGTGTAGGTTCAGGAGAGTTCAGCACGGTAACAACAATTGATTGATTCTAGGCAGAAATGGATTAATTACTCAGTATGGATTAATGTTTAGAAATACTAGCACACCTACTTACACAATAGTAATGCCTTTTCTATCTCTGTTCCATAAAAATGAGTGTATCTTTTGCTGAACTGAAGCAATGTATACCTCATCACGGTCTGTATGCCTTTGGATTTTTCCAAATTACTATCCTTCATACATTTAGTCAGTTTATATATCACAGATGCAGTCAATATTTGCAAACAGCAATGTATTCACTACTTTTCCTTTGTAATGGAAGTGTCTGTTTACAAGGTACTAATCCCCAGGTTTTAAACTTTTGAAAAATGCACAGCATTGCATCAAGGTCTTATTAATGACATAGACTGCTGAACCTACCTGCTGTTTCATGCAATGACACATACGTCACCCTCCTTTGCAGTCTTTCCTGAAATAAATCCTGCCCTACTTGACCATTTGTCTTCAGTTTCGATTTGGCATCTCCACAATAATTTTCTTTCGGCTAGTTTATGTCTGCCATTTCTTCCATGTTTCTCTAATTTTAGGCCAACGTTGATAAACATTAGAAACACAGAGACAATAAACCTTTTTGCACTTCTGTTCAGAACCATTCACTTTTAAGTCCTCTCATCCCTTTAAATTTGAGCTGCTAGTCAGATTTTGGGCTCTGCTGGCTTCTGGGCAAATATGTAAAATTGGGTGCTAGCTGTCAGCTCAATATGTGATGTGGGCCAGCTTGTCTCTGGCTGGCAGCCACCTACGCTAAAAATTTTGTTGCTCTCACAAAATCAAGGCTGAAGAGTGAATTGATGTATGACATGAAGGACAGTTGCTGAGCATGCATGAATGTGGGATAGTCATAGCTGAGTAACCAGGCAGATGTCCCTGCAGAAGATCTTTATCAGTAGTGTATAATGAATATATTTTGTGTTATTGTACTTGAAAATTGCATTGCAAGAGATTGTTATTGTCACATTCTGATTTAACATCACAATGGATTTGAACTGAAAGCAAGACAATCGCAGAGAATGAGAGTTTCCAAGAAACCCATGCAAATGAAAGTTTTTGAGAGATTTTTTAGAATGCTGTCGGGTAAATTTTTTTACACTTCAAGGGTTGGTTTAACTCAGTTGGTTTGATAGCTGGGTTTGCAATGATGGATCACATCAACAGCGTGGGGTTAGTTCCTGCATCAGCTGAGGTTACCATGAAGAACTCTCCTTCTCAATTCAAGGTTTGTGGGAAGATTTGTAGCTCGGGTGCTCGTTGTTGTGGTTCTGTTCGCCGAGCTGGAAGTTTTTGTTGCAAACGTTTCGTCCCCTGGCTAGGCGACATCATCAGTGCTTTGGAGCCTCCTGCGAAGCGCTTCTTTGATGTTTCTTCCGGTATTTATAGTGGTCTGTCCTTGCCGCTTCCGGGTGTCAGTTTCAGCTGTCCGCTGTAGTGGTTGGTATATTAGGTCCAGGTCGATGTGTTTGTTGATGGAGTTTGTGGATGAATGCCATGCCTCTAGGAATTCCCTGGCTGTTCTCTGTCTGGCTTGCCCTATGATAGTAGTGTTTTCCCAGTCGAATTCATGTTGCTTGTTGTCTGCGTGTGTGGCTACTAGGGATAGCTGGTCGTGTCGTTTTGTGGCTAGTTGATGTTCATGTATGCGGATTGTTAGCTGTCTTCCTGTTTGTCCTATATAGTGTTTTGTGCAGTCCTTGCATGGTATTTTGTAAACTACATTAGTTTTGCTCATGTTGGGTATTGGGTCCTTTGTTCTAGTGAGTTGTTGCCTGAGCGTGGCTGTTGGTTTGTCTCCTTCTCAATCTCTCCCATTGCTTGAGGTGTAGTGACTCTCAGGTTAAACCACCACCAGGCGTCTCTGTCTAATGCGAGAGCAGCTCTATGGTCCAGTAAGACTATGGCTATTTTACTGGATCAGCCATGATCCTTTACAATGGTGGAGCAGGCTTAAGGAGCCAAATGGCCTACACCTGTTCTTATTTCTTATGTTCTTAATCTGTGCTGGTACCAAATATAATTGCTTAAAAAGTGCTCATGTCAAAGGTAGCTCGATAACAGTGTTGCTAAAATCAACTAGGCAAAGGTGAGAACTGTTGATGCTGGAGATTAGAGTCGAGAGTGTGTTGCTGGAAAAGCACAGCAGGTCAGGCCGTATCTGAGGAGCAGGAGAATCAACGTTTCAGGCTAAAGCCCTGCTTTCCTGATGAAGGGTTTTTGCCAGAAACATTGATTCTCCTGCTCCTTGGATTCTGCCTGACCTGCTGTGCTTTTCCAGCACCACACTCTCGACTATAACAGTGTCGCACCTATTGTCCAACTTGTGTTGCCTTTGAGCCTTTGTAAGATCATGGGATTGCTGTATTAACCAATGTTCTTGTCAAAGAATAAACTGTGACAACTCCTTCATAACCTTCTATGTTGGATGGATACGAATATCACCATGTGTTCTGATTGCTTCAGTCTGATTCAGAAGAACATCAATGGCAGCAGGATCAGGTCGCTGTGTTCATCAAGCCTGCTCCCTTATTCAGTAAGATTAATAAACTGAGCTCAAGATTAGAATGGTGCTGGAAACGCAGGTCAGGCAGCATCTGAGGAGCAGGAAAATCGACATTTTGGGCAGGAGCACTTCATCAGGAATCATTCCAATCTTGGCTCTAGTCTCCAGCATCTGCAGTCCTCACTTTCACCTGAATAAACTGAGCTCCTATTTCAACTCCTCCTCCCTGTTCTGTCCTCATGTACCTTAGTACCCAAAAAGCCATCACTCTCAACCTTGAATATGCTCATCGACTGAATATCCCACAAACCCCTGAGGTACAGAATTCCAGAACAATCTAAGTGAAGTGGCCTTTCCTTACCTCAGTTCTAAATTGTCAACCCCTTATTCTGAGGGTATGACCACTAGTACAGTACTGTCTAGCCAGAAAAATCAACTTCTTTGTCTAGTCTTCGAAGAACTTTATACATTGACTGTGATTAGCATTCATATTTTTAAACTCCAGAGAGTGCACTCTAGTGAATTCCTCTCATCCCAGGAAGAGTGAAATTTACTGCATCCCCACCAAAGCAGGCATATCTGTCCCAAAACACTCCAGGTAAGTCTCACCAAAATCCTGGGCCAACATAATTGAGGCAAGGCTTCCTTACAGTAACATTCTAAATTACTTGTAATAAAGGTTAGTGTATCATTAATTATTGTAATGAAGTCAGCCAAATGGACTTCATAGAATATGAGTTCCCTGATTGGGGCTGTTCATCTGATCCAATCAAGGAGCCCTGGCTGACAGATCAAAAGGGGAGATCAGAGATACTGCCATTCTGATAGCTGATTCTAAAGAGGCAGTACTAAAGTCAAGGACAGCTCATGTGTAAATAAAGGGTGACTTGGTGATGTGACACCAGCCTCCGTGGAGTTATTTCAGTAACATTTGTTACATGTAAACCTGTGATTTATATGTGAAAATGCCCAAGTCCCTCTGAACACCAATATTTAATAATCTTTCCCTTTTAAAAAATGTTCTGCCTCTCCATTGTTCTTACACTACTGGTTCAAGGTTTGTGCGAAGATTTGTAGCTCGGGTGCTCGTTGTTGTGGTTCTGTTCGCCGAGCTGGAAGTTTTTGTTGCAAACGTTTCGTCCCCTGGCTAGGCGACATCATCAGTGCTTTGGAGCCTCCTGCGAAGCGCTTCTTTGATATTTCTTCCGGTATTTGTAGTGGTCTGTCCTTGCCGCTTCCGAGTGTCAGTTTCAGCTGTCCGCTGTAGTGGTTGGTATATTGGGTCCAGGTCGATGTGTTTGTTGATGGAGTTTGTGGATGAATGCCATGCAGAGAACAGCCAGGGAATTCCTAGAGGCATGGCATTCATCCACAAACTCCATCAACAAACACATCAACCTGGACCCAATATACCAACCACTACAGCAGACAGCTGAAACTGACACCCGGAAGCAGCAAGGACAGACCACTACAAATACCGGAAGAAACATCAAAGAAGCACTTCGCAGGAGGCTCCAAAGCACTGATGATGTCGCCTAGCCAGGGGACGAAACGTTTGCAACAAAAACTTCCAGCTCGGCGAACAGAATTACACTATTGGTAATTTCACACCTCCTTACATTATATGTAGGGGCGGCACAGTGTCTCAGTGGTTAGCACTGCTACATCACAGCACCAGGGTCCCAGGTTCAATTCCAGCCTTGGGTGACTGTCTGTGTGGAGTTTGCACATTCTGTGTCTGCGTGGGTTTCCTCCGGTTTCCTCCTACAGTCCAAAGATGTGCAGGTCAGGTGAATTGGCCACGCTAAATTGCCCATAGTGTTAGGTGCATTAGTCAGAGGGATATGGGACTGGGTGGGTTTCTCTTCGGAAGGTCAGTGTGGACTTGTTTGGCCGAAGGGCCTGTTTCCACAGTGTAAGGAATCTGATCTGATCTAATTATATCCATACTTGCCACCTTCTTGTTTCATCACCGTGCCAGTTTATATCCTTTTGTAGAAGGGCTTATGCTCGAAACGTCGAATTCTCTATTCCTGAGATGCTGCCTAACCTGCTGTGCTTTGACCAGCAACACATTTGCAGCTGTAGTCTCTTTTCATCCTCCTGACGGCCTGCTTTCCTATCTAACTTTCTATCATCAACACATTTGGATACATTACACTCAATCCCATTATCTAATTCATTGACATAGGAGTTGAATGTTGGGGGCAGTGACAAACTTAACTTGAAGAAAGATGCCCAGAAAACCTTAGTGAGCTCCATGGTGTCAATGTTATTTTGGTCCATAGATTGACATTCAGGAACATTAAGTCATTAAGCTGACTGAGAGACCAAACAAACTGGGGAATTCTCACAGGCAGTAAAATGGGATGTAAAATGCACTAATTATTGACACGTTTTAATTATTTTACAGAGTACAAATTATCGATTTGGACAGACACGTGGGTAAGTATCATGTAAACAAACATAAAAAAAATTCTATTATTTTAATAATCAGTGATATTTTTATGATGCAGGAAATAACACTTCAGACTTCTAATATTAGTTTTTCAGGAATAGAGAGTTGTTCAGGAGTAAATATGACATGGGACTTCTATGAAAAACTCAGTTACAACAATTTCAATCATTTTC
Organism: Hemiscyllium ocellatum; assembly: GCF_020745735.1. NCBI lineage: Eukaryota > Metazoa > Chordata > Chondrichthyes > Orectolobiformes > Hemiscylliidae > Hemiscyllium > Hemiscyllium ocellatum. The sequence goes on along the minus strand of NC_083428.1, from coordinate 20,091,909 downwards.
ATAGTGCAAACAATTACAAAATGTTACAGACCACATCAAGTCACCGATTCTGTGCAGATAACATCTGTGAAGACTATGCATTTTGTCAATCAGCAACAACTTCCTGACTTACACCTTTAGCTGTGCATTTGTGGATGGAAAGGTTATTGTCAGTCTTACAGAGCAACGATGGTGAGCACTGATAATCTTACTGTCATTATAGCACCAATTCTAAACCATTGGTTGGAGATAGTTAAGGTACAAGCAATTATCTTTTTGACAGTCAAGAGTTACAACCTACCTTCCCAAAAATGGCTTGTTTATTCCAAGTCCTTTTTCTGTCCATTAACCAATCCTCAATCCATCATCATCTATTGCTCCCAATCCCATTAGACCTGATTTTGTAAAGCAAGCTTCGGTGCGGCATCTATTCAATAAATTCTGAAAATCCAGTTATACCACATCACTGGTTCCCCCTTAACTACCTGCTAATTACATCCTGAAAATTTCCAGTAGATCTGAAAACCCAATTGCCCTTCCATAAAGCAATGTTGACTTTGCCTAACATTATATTTCTTTCCAGATGTCCCATTTCTGTGTCTTTAATAACAGACACTAGCAATTCCCTATTGATGTCAGACTATCTGGTTTATTAGCACCTTTGTGTGTCTCTCTCTCTCTCTCTCTCTCTCCTTTCTTGAACACTGGGATTACACTTACTACCCTTCAAGCTGTACAGTATTGACCATTTTAGAGTCTGGAGAATTTTGAAAGGTCAATCTCATGTTCTCTGATCACTGAAGATCACTGTGCCAGTGGGAGTGGCAAATCTTAAACTAAGAAGTTGACACTGTTGTTACTTGTTATTTTTATCCATACCTTGTTTAATTTGTGATTAATTTTATTAATGTTAATGTTATTGCTAATAAGAAAGACATGTTGCTAAAGTTTATAATCTTGCACTTAATGGGACAAATACCAGAATATAAAGTTTCAAATCATTATTTGCATAGAATCCCTACAGTGTGGAAACAGCCCAACAAGTCCACACTGATCGTCTGAAGAGTAACCCACTCAGACACATTCCCTTACCCTATTACTCTACATTTACCCCTGATTAATGCACCTATTCTACACATCCCTGAACACTATGGACAATTTAGCACGGCAATTCACCTAACCTACACATCTTTGGATTGTGGGAGGAAACCCATGCAGACACAGGGAGAATGTGCAAACTCCATACAGACAATCACCCCAGGGTGGAATCAAACTCAGGTCCCTGGTGCTGTGAGGCAGTAGTGCTAACCACTGAGCCTCCGTGCCACCCTAGTTATACTAGAAGATAAAAGATAAAAAAGTGCTGGTTGTTGGCAAGTTGATTCTCATTTGCTGAGACATTGCCATGATGAAAGCAACAAAGTGGGCACAAGACTTGAACATATTCCTTCTGTTTGGAGCTGGTTATCATTATGGGCTTGAGATCAAGGCTCTAATTGCTACAGGCCTCAGGCCTCATGTTCAGGTGCAAAATCTGAGTACACTGCTACTTTTGCTATAGTTTCAGCTGCAAGACCTAAGTCTGGTCCAGTTTTACGTATGGAATTCTAGATAGCAGCTTATAACAGTGGAAATATGACTTAATGCATTAGTAAGTAAATAGCATACTAAACTAAAATCTGCAGCAAAGAAAATGAGAATTTGAGGACATAAATAGCACTTACAATAATATATAATGAGAATTTTAAATGATACTTTATAATAATATTATATTATAGTTCTTATTAAACTTCTAATAACTTTTAAAATATAGTGCAAATGTTTTGTGGTTTTGCGAGGCTGGGGGTCATACCAGACCGACATATTTGCAAGCCAACAAAGGGAAGATGGTCATTCTAAATATGTGTGATTATGTTGACAAAATGCGTGCTGTTCTTAATGACAGTTCCAAATTCATACCTATTGGAGCTTCCACCAAACATGATACACAACCTTGCTTAAAAACAGCTGCAAACTTGTTTGTTAGTCTTCATTAAGGGTAATGAGCTGTCTTGCAATATGTATAATAGGATTCATCTTCAGCATTCAGTGTCCGTGTGCTCTTTCACCATCGTTAACTTATTTATGAGTATGCTGTTGAAGGAAATTCCATCAGTATTTGCTGCATGGGACTATATCATGACAAGATTTTGAATCTGTATTCATTAAACTCATGAACTTAACAAGTCATGGGGTGAGTGAAACCATGTTTGCCAAAAATAGATTATGTAGCCATGGGATCCCCTCCAGATCCAGAACTCACTAACATTTTTATCAGAGAAACACAGTTTTGTGGAATGAGCCCATACCCCATCTTTACATACTTACGATATGTAGATGATATGTTTATGATCTTTGACCCTCAGCTCTATGTAAGGGGATCCTCATATACCTTAATACAGTCCACCTTGCCCTCAATTTCACTTCTAAGGTGGACCAGTCTAATGCACTTCTTCTTTTTGACATTCTCATTGAAAAAAAACTAATGGAGTCGCCACTAATGCAAGCATACGTTGGGATTCATATATCTCCAAATGGAGCATACAGCATGAAATGCTAGTCCTTCAAGCTGAAAGAGGCGATGTCTAGGTTAATCAGAATTGACTTGCCTGGTTTGAATGTTAATGAAAGCTTGGTAGTTAAACATATCCTGGTGCATTGTCCATGACAATGTCTCTACCAATCAAAGTCTACTTCCCAACCAATCAGCATCTTTCTTTCATGAAGGATAAATTGATGTTGCCTATGACATTTGGAGTTCTTGAAAATCTGCCCTGATCAGTGCAGGACTAAAAAACGTCAACACTTAGCTACATTATACAGCAAGCACCTGCTGTTAGATAAAACTCTGAGAGTGGGTAACTAAACAGAGTATGGGTGGCATGACCTCATCTGCTAGTACTCTGGAAAGTGGACTCTGCTCCCTTGCACTATCCCCTTGAATAATAAGGTCCCTCCACATCCCTGTAGGAAAGCCACGGTGCCATATTCCCCTTTGCTGATATCTTTAGAAAATGTCCTTGACTGAAAGGAAAACCTTGAAATGCCAATGCGTGTTCATGAGCAATGTTGCCTGTTAAAGATGGTGTGGGCACAACTGTTGTCAGTCCTTCAGTAGATACCTGGTGAGTTGACCTGGGAATGGTTCGTGTGTGATGGGACTGGAATCAAACGTTAGAGGTGGGGTAGATAATTATTGAGTTGGGTTTGGTAAGGTATGATGAGAAATCTCACTGGGCCTCATAGTGGGAATCCCTCCAAAAAAGTTAATGCAACTCTCACTTAACCAAATAAACTTAAGATTTAATCTAAGAGTTTCATTCATGTTATCCTGTTTGATTGGCATATGTCCTGACTCTTTCTTAACCACACTGTGTTAAATGCAGCTTCTGATTAAAAACAAGGTTATGGAATCAAATATTTTAAAGTCCAGTTTCTCAAACACTAATCAAGTAAAGGTGTAGCAGCCCTCAATGAAAACTTACATCACCAGCAGAAGGTTGAAAGAGAATAATCAAGTCATGCGTTTGGTGTGAGCCCTTTATGAAATTGCTTATCTGCACAAAACTATGGCACACCTTTTCTTCACCCACTGTGAATCTACTTTCCACTTATCAGTGGTTTTAAAGAAAAAGCTGTAAATCTAAACTTACTTCCTGCAGCAGAAAGTGTGTGTTGCACATACATCACACACTGCCCAGATGTTGTCTGCCAGGCTTGGCATTAAAAAAAAGTCAGTATGTACAAGGCTTTTGGGGGAATGTAACCCTGGTGAATGGTGGAATTTTATTGCATAATTAAAGTTTTTCTACAGAAAAAAAGCATAAGGAAGATCAACAAGTTACTCTGTATCATAGAACAGGAATATAGAATGAAGAAGTATAAGTAACAAAAGCTTGACTGTCTGTCATTTGGAAAATACTCTTACCTTCTCAATTTTCCCCAGAATAACTTGTTTCACCTTGCTCAAGTAATGGTACTTTTTGACAGCTGTGTTGTCCTTCCCTTTGCTTCTTCACCTCAATGATTCCATTAACTGGATCAGGTCCATTACATCCGTAGTTTTCCTTCATGTCTATCTTTTTTTGTTTTAAGTGGAAGTCTACTCCATAAGTGAATAATCAAGTGTGAAGAAGTTCATCTCTTAGTAGCATAACCTTAAATTTCCTACCTTGATTCTTCATCAAATGCGTTCTTAACCAATTTGTGTAATTACATTTTTTAAACATTTCGCCATTAAATTTTATTCAATCCACTAAGGGAATAATTTAACTTAGAGTAAATATTTAAAATAGATCTTTACAACTGATTAAGGCACTTTAACACTCTCAGTTATATAATGTCTCTTGCATCTCTCCAGTCATGGTTAGGCACAACTTGATCATTTAATAGCTGTACTTGAATTTTAAATTCAAGAAGCCATTTGAGCACCCAGCGCTATTTTATAATTATAATTAAGTTGCAAGTATGTCACAGACATTAATCTCCATTATTTCTTATTAACATTTAAAAATGTATAGTACACATGTTGTTGGACAGTAAGGAAATCTGCTTCAGCTGCATTCATGTCAAAGAACAGACTCTAATTGTAGTAACATTGATATGGTTTGTTTGCATGGCAATGGTGGGAATGGGCAGGTGGTCCTATTTCCTGTGTTCGCACTGAAAGATAGGTTTTACCTGCCATGTAAAAATAAAGCTTAGTTTCGGAGACAATGGTAGAAGTTATGCAAGAATTTAAGAATTTCCCTTACAAAGGATCAACCTTTGTTATTCAATGTTACTCAAGTCAGCCTGGAAAAATCTGTCAAGAATAGAAGTTTTTATGTAAATTACAAGTGGAATGTGACAACATTTTGTGCTTTTCCATGAGGAAGTCCCTTTTTATGTGGATTGTTCATTAGCCTGACTCTCAATGCCCAACCAGGCACGGTGGCACAGTGGTTAGCACTGCTGCCTCACAGCGCCAGGGACCTGGGTTCAATTCCCGCCTCAGGCGACTGTGTGGAGTTTGCACGTTCTCCTTGTGTCTGCGTGGGTTTACTCCGGGTGCTCCGGTTTCCTCCCACAGTCCAAAGATGTGCAGGTCAGGTGAATTGGCCATGCTAAATTGCCCGTAGTGTTAGGTAAGGGGTATGGGTGGGTTGCGCTTCGGCGGGTCGGTGTGGACTTGTTGGGCCGAAGGGCCTGTTTCCACACTGTAAGTAATCTAATCTAATAATATGATGGCTGAGTTGCGACTCTATTTTTGCTCTGTCAGTCCTTTCTTCAAAGACTAAAGCCCTGATTTTGTTCTCATTGCAGCTAAAAAGGGTACTGTGCTCTGATCGACAACAAAAAGCTTACTGGATATCAAGTCGGTATTAGAACTCTCATCTCTGATCACTGGGTTACAGGCCGAGGTACAATGAATTAATACCCTCAATTATAATATCCATAATATCCAATGAAGGACAATGAATATTGTGGATGTTATAATTGAGGTTATCAATTCATTGTACCTCAGCCTGTAAGCCAGAAACAGCTATTCTCCTCATTCAGATCTCTATGTGGGTCACTGTATTTTCTCAATTTGCCCATGGAGTTCTATGAGAAATTAATCAAACAGCTGTTATATAAACATGTTTCAATACAATTTACTCAATAACAATCTCTATGCATATGGGATTTGCAGAAATAAGCAGTCAAAAACTGATACAGAACTAAGGAAGATGTTATGGGTCAGAGATATGTTTTATAGACTGTTTTAATGTGATGTATAACTAAACTCAAGGCAGAAGATTCCAGAGGTGAGGGTTGAGGTGGCTGAAAGCATGGTTGGCAACACTTAAGCAAAGAGAGTCAGGATGTTGGAGCCATGCTGCTCTACTTGGGAATTTTACAAGTTATTTGTCTGGGTTTTCATCTTAAATTTTGTTTTTCTTTGCTTCCCTACCAAATGTCAAAAATGCACATTGCAATGAATCAATGCCGGTTGCTACTTTGTGCGGTAACATTGTTGGAAGCAATTCTGAATCTTGGAGCTGAGAGGGTCTGGCTTGTTCCAGGACTGGCAGACCTGTATTAAAAGGAAAGTGGATTCCAGAGCACGTACATTGGGAAATTTCCCAGAAAATTATGGTTTGGACATCTGCCACGATCTTGCTCTCTTTGAGATGTCCCCAACGAGGGTTGTAAGCCATAAGGAAACACCCTTGGGTATGGCAGAAAATCTTTTGAAATGATGAAAAGTCAGTTAAGAGTGATTTTCAACAAGTATTTGCTTTTCCAACAGCACACAGGTTGAGTTGAATTGAATTAGCTTTATTGTCACATGTAGGAGGAGAAAGTGAGGTCTGCAGATGCTGGAGATCAGAGGTGAAAATGTGTTGCTGGAAAAGCGCAGCAGGTCAGGCAGCATCCAAGGAGCAGGAGATTCGACGTTTCGGGCCCTGAAGAAGGGCTTATGCCCGAAACGTCGAATCTCCTGTTCCTTGGATGCTGCCTGACCTGCTGCGCTTTTCCAGCAACACATTTTCAGCTCTTATTGTCACATGTACTCAAAAGAGTAGAGTGAAAAGTTTATAAGTCACCACTCACAATACCATCTTAGGTACAAAGTACAAGGTTGTTACAGTGTGACAATGTCACTAACACACGGTGCCATCTCAGGTACAGAATACCTCAGTACAATCCTTAGTTACAAACAGAGAAAAGGAGAGAAAGATTTACCTTACAGCTATACACAGTATGACTAAAGGTGAGAAAAACAAGAAGAAAAGCTAAAAATACAAACATCACAGTCTGTCTCCAAGAGCTCTCCACAGCAGACAGCGCAGGGGGCGTCCATGTGGTCTGACCACTGGCTGCTACCATGTACTGCCCTAGGCCACTACCCCTGCTTTGCTCCAGGTTGATGGTCACTGGCATTCCAGGTTCCGTGTTATGTTAGCACATCAACAGGATCATTGAGTTCATTTTGGGCGGCACGGTGGCACAGTGGTTAGCACTGCTGTCTCACAGCGCCTGAGACCCGGGTTCGATTCTCGACTCAGGCGACTGACTGTGTGGAGTTTGCACATTCTCCCCGTGTCTGCGTGTGTTTCCTCCGGGTGCTCCGGTTTCCTCCCACAGTCCAAAGATGTGCGGGTCAGGTGAATTGGCCATGCTAAATTGCCCGTAGTGTTAGGTAAGGGGTAAATGTAGGGGTATGGGTGGGTTGCGCTTCGGCGGGTCGGTGTGGACTTGTTGGGCCGAAGGGCCTGTTTCCACACTGTAAGCAATCTAATCTAATTAGCCTGACTCTCAACGCCCAACCAGGTCTTTCGTCAGTTACAGTGAAGAGCTGCAGCCAGGTCAGGTGAGAGACTGTTGTACAAAGCACTTCTTCTCCCATAGAGTGATTGGTAGTTTCATGGAAGACACTTCTCTGGTCCGGTATTTCACACACCTACTCTGCTGCCATACACCTAATGCAGCTCCAACTTCTACTTCTCATGTGGGGCAAGAGCAGAATAATGAAAAATATATAGGGCAGACCAGTTGAAGAGGGAATTTTCCTTCCTGAAATGGCAAAATTGAACCAGACAGCTGTTATAACAATCTTCGATGGTTTCAAGTCTCCAGGTTATTAGTCGCTGGATTACTAATCTAGTGATAATACAGCTGCACTGCTGCCTGCTCCTATACCAGTACCTCCAAATCCACTATTTACCTGACCATTGCCATCAGAAGGTAGGGCCTGACACCTGAATAATAGTGATCTGTGTATCTACATCACATGGACTGAGAAAGTTGAAGAGGCAGTTCACAGCTATTTTTTCAAAGGGAATTAGGGATACATAATACGTTGGCTTCGCTACACTTGCATCCCATGAACAATCTAAAAGGTATAAATCATGCTCAATATTCAACATTGCTAATGGAGGGGTGCAACCATCCTTCGCTTTCCCCCCCCACCCCTCCTCCCCACCATATGCATGGACACATCCCTCTTATCCCAGCCTGCTGCTTGATCTCTGCTTCCACATACTTAACAGACCTAGTCCAGTCAGGAAGTCATCCACTGTTGGCAATAACCTAGCAGCTCCACTTTTTATTCCAATTGCCTCCTTAACGGGAGCCAGCTAATTGCATTTGCTTTGAATCAGCTTCTCATGGGGTCACTCAAACCTGGGAAATCTTCAAATATCTGATTCTGATATTCATCTGTTGGAATTTCCCCACACCCCTGCCACTTAAGCCGCCTCTGTGTGGTTGATAAGATTCTGTTGAGAATAGGCAAAGATGGGGTAGAAATCTATCTCTTGGATTCCAACCCAAAAATGCCTCCATGCTGAATTCCAGAATGTGACAGCCATTGACATCAAGGCCACATTCAACCGAGTGTGGCACCGAGAATCCCAGCAAAACTGGAATCTATGGGTATCAGGGGCAAACTTTCCACTGATGAATCATACCTGGTACATAGGAAAATGTGCTGTAGGTCAGCCATCTCAGCTCCAGGACATCTCTGCAGTAGTTCCTCAGAATAGAGTCCTTGGCCCAGCCAGCTTCAGCTGCTTCATCAATGACCTTCCCTTTATCATAAGGTCAGAAGTGGGGATGTTTGCTAATGTTAGCATAATGTTCAGCACCTTCAGCACCTCTCAGATACTGAAGCATTCTGTATTCAAATGTAACAAGATATGAACAATATCTGGACTTGGGTTGGCAGGGTCAAGTGACATTCGCAACACACAAATGTCAGGCTTTTACATTACCAATAATTGACAATCTAACCACAGGCCTTGACATTCGATGGCATTACCGTCTCTCAATCTCCCAACTATAAATGTCCTTGGGGCTACCATTGACCAGAAGCTGAACTGGACTCACCTTATAAATACTGTGGCTACAAGAACAGGTCAGGGGCTAGAAATACTATGGGGAGTAACTCACTTCTCAACTCCTAAAGCCTGTCCACCTCTACAAGGCACAAGAGAGAAATAAGATGAAATACTGTCCACTTGCCGAGACAAGTGCAGCTCCAACAACACTCAAGAAGTTTGTGGGCGGCATAGTGGTTAGCACTGCTGCCTCACAGCGCCTGAGACCCGGGTTCAATTCCCGCCTCAGGCGACTGACTGTGTGGAAATTGCACATTCTCCCCGTGTCTGCGTGGGTTTCCTCCGGGTGCTCTGGTTTCCTCTCACATCCAAAGATGTGCAGGTCAGGTGAACTGGCCATGCTAAATTGCCCATAGTATTAAGTGAAGGGGTAAATGGGTCTGGGTGGGTTGCGCTTCGGCGGGTCAGTGTGGACTTGTTGGGCTGAAGGGCCTGTTTCCACATTGTAAGTAATCTAATCTTTAAAAAATGTTTGACACTATCTAATGCAAAGCAGCCCACTTGATTGGCACCATATTAACAGACATCCACTTCTCCACCACCAATGCTCAGTTGCAGCAGTGTGTACTATGGACAAGATGCACTGCAGAAATTCATCAATGCTCCTTAGACAGCTTCGAAACCCACAACGACTTCTATCTAGAAGGACAAGGGCAGCAGATACATGGGTACACTACCACCCACAAATTCCCACCAAATCACTCACCATCCTGACTTGGAAATGTATTGCATTCCTTCACTGCCGCTGGGTCAAAATCCTGGAATACCAACCCCACCCCAACCCAGGCATTGTGGGTCTACCTACAGCATATGGACTGCAGCAGTTCAAGAATGGAGCTCACCACCACCTTCTCAAGAGCAACTACAGACAATAAATGCTGGTCCAGCTAATGATGCCCATGTGCCACGAGTGAATAATACATAAATCTTGGCAGGTGCTGAGGTGAGGAGATTCTATTCACCCATATTCACCCAATGTTTGCATTTTTCACTTTATTCTGCTTCTGCATAAAATACACAAAACATTTAATGATTATGTACTGCTTTCCAGCTGAAAATACTTAGTCATAAAAATCAAAGACTGTTTCCTTTTCTTCACCTTGCATGCCATGTATATTTTCTCTAAATTGATAACATCCACTGCAATTACTACATTAAGTGCTGACTTAAGTCTATTAAGTACAAGAGTAATGAGGCTGCATTGAATGAATAGACTTTATACTATGATTTTCTCACAGTAACATAGTGTTATGGCCTTTTACCACAACTTACTGAAAAGTATGGAGATGTGTTAAAAGACCTGGCTTACACGATCTGGAATTTCCTTGGAGTAGCTCTGGATTCCCCCCAGAAACTCACTTGGGGTGCAGTAAAGGCCCTTTCAATACGTAACTGGAGTTTTCTGATGCAATTCTGAAAGATTTACACTGAGGAGCAGCTCTGTGAAAATTTTCAATCAATGGCTGAGAGCTGACTTAATGCAAAGCAATTACTAGCTACGTATGTGAATGATTAGGGTCAATATAAAATTTAGCTCACGCACATCTTTCTAGGTTACCTTGTTATATTCCTTCCTGTTCCAGCTTTCTCCCATCATCATCCCTTTCTTTTGTGATAATTGGAGTAGTTGTTGCAGCAAATTAGGTTAGATGTACAAACAGACTTGTGAAAACTCAGGTGTCACCTCTAATTTACTCTAATCAGCATGACTAGGAAACTATTGTGATGGGTTCTTGTGGTTTCCAGCCATTCATGATTGCGCAGATTCTGCCAAAATGGATAATTTGTCTCGCAAACGCTGTTGCTGATGACCCAGGAGCAATGTTTTATGCATGCACAGTTCACACTTACTCATCATCCTGCCTTCTCTGGCAAACAATCATTAATGTATTCATTGGCCCCCACTGGTTGTGACACCATGACAGAAATTCTCATTTTCTTACTTAGGCTGGGCACATAAGCTTTATCTACACGTTATTCCCAAAATACCCAAGTACCAACTTGTTGTTGAAAATTGACACATACTTTTTCCCCACTTTTAGCTCACAGCCAACCATATTTGGATACCGAAGGGCAATCCTAAATTATTACACCAACAAAGAAAGCATATTTTATATCCATTGGCTACAAATGCAGATATTTGTCTGTATGTGTGCACAAAGGTAGTTTTCTCTCTCCTCTAGAGACCCCAGCTCAGGTTTGTGCAAAGCTCTCCCTCACATTGCGATTTGGGTTTTTGGGGAAAAATTGAGACTTTTAAAATATTTTCTAATCAACTTGCACAGAGTTGCTAAAACACATCTCTGGAGCAGATGGGGCTTGAACCTGGATTTACCTAGGCCAGAGGCAGGGATACTACCACTGTGCCATAGGAGCCCATCAGAATTGGTTTTATCTCCACCTTCCAATTTTTCTCAATTGTTCCTTGACCTTTATGACTCAAAGACAAGAGAAAATATGAGAGAAAGGCAGGAGACACATGCTGAGATAAAAAGTATTTTGCACTTACATGAAGCCTTTCATGACAGTGGGATGTCCCGACACACTTTATAATCAATTAGGTGGTTTTGAAGTGCTGTGCTGCAAAATAGGAAGCATGAAAACCAATTTGCAGACAGCAAGATCCCATAAACAGCAATGTGGTAATGGTCAAATAATCCAATATCTGAGTGGTATAGGTGTTGGCTTGGGCGCTTGAGGAAGCAAGGAGACTGCAGAAGGTCTTAGACAGTTTGGAGAGAGGGCAAAGAAGGGGCAGATGGAATACAATGTGGGAAAGTGTGAGGTTATACACTTTGGCAGGAACGTCAGAGGCATTGACAATTTTTTTGAATGGAGAAAACCTTCAGAAGTCTAAAGCCCACAAAGAGGAGGTGATGGTCTGTGTGTACATCGAACCTAATCGAGAGACTCGGGTAATATTCTGGGGACCTGGATTTCAATTCTGCCACAGCAGATAATGGGATTTGAATCCAATAAAAGTCTAGAATTAGGAATGGGCAATGAATTCTGGCCTGGCCAATAGTGTCCTCATTTCATGGATCAATAAGAAAAGCCTCAGGGGTCCTAGTTTAGGATTCTCTTTAGATTAACATGCAGGTTTGTTGGCAGTTGGGAAGGCAAATTCAATTTTAGCATTCAATTCAAGAGAACTAGAATACAACAGCAGGGATGTATTGCTGAGGTTGTTTCAGGCTCTGGTCAGACTACTTTAGGAATAATGGGAGCAACTTTGGGCACTGTATCTAAGAAAGGATGTATCTGGAGGGAGACCAGTGTAAATTTACAAGATGCTTCCAGACCTGTTGAGTTTCTCCAGCAATGTCTGCATTTGTTTCAGATCTTCAGCATCTGCAGCTTTGTTTTATTTGAATGTTAGTAAATGAGGGGTGAATGCTTTGTCCTGAATGGTGTCAAGGGGAAGAAAGCAGAGTTAACATTTCATTTCTGGTGACTCTCCATCAGTACCATGAGTTCCACAAACATTCACTCACTCCACCACCAACATTCAGAAACAACCAGACGGACTGCAGAAATTCACCCAGGCTACTTAGACGGCACTTTGTTAATCCACTACCCATGAGGAAGAAAAGGGAAGACAATCATTTGCAAGTTTCGTCAATCCAATCTTCATTCAGACTTGGAAATCTATCACCATTCCTTCCCTGTCATTGGATAAAAATCTTGAACCTCCCTCCTGAACAGCATTGTGGGCATACCAACTCCAAATGAACTGTAGCAGTGCAAGAAGGCAGCTCACCACACCCTTCTCAAGGATATTAGGGATGAGTAATGAATGCTGGCCACGTCAGCAATGCCCACATCCCCTGAATGATTAAAAACATCAGAGCAGAGCCTGGTGGAGCACTCCAACTTCCCTTCCCCCATTTCCTCTAATGCCTTCATGCCCAATCTCTTCAGAACGTTTCCCTAGCAGTAATCAAGAAACGCAGTTCAGGTGACTCCATTCTGCATGTAGAATGTATGGCATTCTCCTGCAACCAGATAGGAAGATGACATAAATTGGTATAAGGACTATGACAAAATGTGTGCTACTAAATTGTCAAGACCTGCAATTCCTGTACATGAGTCCATGAACATACACCAGTGTGTTTTGGGTTTGTCACTTGCTGCATGACTTAAATTACAGACAAAATATGTGGAATTTTCTCTTGCTGCCCAGAAGATCAGGTGAATTGGCCTTGCTAAATTGCCCCATTTTGTTAAGTCAATTAGTCAGCGGGAAATGGGTCTGGGTGGATTACTCTTCTGAGGATCGGTGTGGACTGGTTGGGCCGAAGGGCCTGTTTCCACACTGTAGGGAATCTAATCTAATCTAAAAAAACTATAGAAGGGTGGGCAGGGGAACCTAATTGGTTGGGAAATATAACTTTAGTTTCCTAATGCTAGGTAAACGTTTTAGTACTCTCAGAATCTTTCAGAAGGGTCAGCTTTCGCAATCTTTGAAATGTTTTGCATTCACTAGCATGTCATGAATACTCATTAGCACTCCAGCCCACTGAAATTACATTCATGGGTGCAATCTTGCTAGCTAAAACTAGGCAACATGTGCTCACAAACCTGCACTATTTCCAACATGCATGTACCTGGTGGTGGTCAATTTCTTTCTTCACCTCCACTGGGTATAAACTTGATCAGCCACTTGACTCCTTCATAACCAAGGTGTTTCTTTACGTAAACACATTCAGTGTTGGTGATCAGCTTACGGGCAGCCTTAGTCATATGCAGTCTGGCTTGTTAGAGTCGTTGACAATCACTGTGTTACAGTTGAAGCCTAACTGGGTCATCAGTCTGTCCATGTGAGGCAGCCTTATTGGCTGACAAGTGATGCTGAGCACAAAAGGGGACTTGACTCATGATGCCATTAATTGTCATTGTGCACTTTTCCCCTCAAATATTTTGTAATAAAACTATCAAATGTGTATATTCTCTTAGTTATGATGAAATGACAATGACTTGATGGGGCACAAACTGCTGAATGTTGAAGCTCCTTTAATGTTTTAAGTGTGAACTCTGGTGGATGAGTGAGACACAGTACCATTGTGTTGTTAGCTGCAATGAAGCGACAGCCACCAACTGTAAATGAGGCATCTGATGGAGATGTGTGGCACCCAATCTCCTGTGTAACAGTCCCCACTGTGACAACCTTACCATGCAAACTCACACTCATGAGAGCGTGCAACATTGAGGAGACATACTCTGGCGAAACGCAGAAAATCATTCATCCTCTTGTGGCACTGGAGCCAGGTTCTCTGCAGCCATCTGTGTCCAGACTGCCTACATCAGTCAGACTGGCCTTGTTGCTATCCAAGAGGAAAAGAACTTCTCTACTCTCCTAAACAACTTCCAGGAGGTTTGCTCAGGAGGTATCACTACAGCTACTTTTTGCCTAATTTCACAACATTTTTTGGGGTGGGTGGGCAGTGATGAGCAGAGGTTGAGCGATGCTCATGAATTGTAAAGCGTGAAATGCTGTTCAGGTACATTTTAAATCTGACGCCTGGATTTTGGAGCCTGGATGGTCCCTGTGAGTTTCAGAACCTCCAACCTGTAGGATTTAACTTTTTACTCATGCATGAAAATGTAATGAGCTGAGAAAAGGTAAATTGCATAGGGAAGCCTGTTCCACTCTGAATTGTAAGTCCCTCCTGCTTTTGTGTCTGCCTCCACACTTAATCACACAAAGAGAAAATGATGTCAATGTATTGTAATGGTGGCAATCTATTGACTATGTAACAGGCGAGCACGCGCGCGCATACACACACATCTTTTTGCATTTAGAAAGTAGCATGAATAACTGCTGGAGTACAATGAATTATAATGCTGTACAGAGTTTGCAATGAACTGCAATTAAGACTCGAAATTCCAAATGACCTCGTCTTGCTCCATCACCAGAAGTCACAATAATATTATTTGGACAATGAAGTATGGGCAGCTCAACTCTCAAGTGTTATTCCTGAAAAAATAACAACACTAAATGCAGTAAATTTTAAGTACATTCAATGAAGTAAAGCTTATCCCAGCTCCTATGTTGGGGTCACTGATGAGTCAGCAATAAATGCTTATGCAAACTCCAACCTTGCTATTCTGGCACTGAACTTAAACAAATGTGGCCTTCCATTCTAAAAGCTTCTAATTTTTACTGCATGCCTTGTGCAAAAACAACCCTGAAGCAGCAGTGAGCCATTGTGCTGTCCTGCCGGAATGGCTTAGTTCTGTCATCATTCCAATTTGGACCCTTTTAAATAATAGCCACTTGGTTGTGCCAAATATATTGTAACAGTCCCAGCATCTGCATGCCTCCAATGCAACTAAACTGATTTTCCCCAATAGTACAAGACTAACAAAAAGCGCTACTGAACAGTGTAGGAGTAGTGAGACAGGAAAAATATTGCTCTAAATAAAGAAAATGCAGTGCTTGAGTCGTAGAAGTTGCCCATTCAGTCAAAGACACTGAGAAGCAATGCCCAACAGTTTTCTCGTGCTTTGTCAGTGATACTTAGACAAATGCTTAATGTCGATGTTACCATTCTCAATTCTCCAAAGCAGTTTTCTCTCTAATCTATTTTATTTATGCACCAATGTAATTGGATTTAATTTAGTCATAGAGTCATAGAGATGTTCAGCATGGAAACAGACTCTTCAGTCCAACTCACCAGATAACCTAAACTAATCTAGTCCCATTGGCCAATACCTGGCCCATATCCCTCTAAGCCTGTCCTATTCATCTACTCATCTAGATGCCTTTTAAATGCCGTAATTGTACTAACCTCCACCACTTTCTCTGGTAGCTCATTCCATATACACACCACACTCCGTGTCAAAAAGCTGCTCCTTAGGTCTGTTTTAAATCGTTTCCCTCTCACCTTAAACCTGTGCCCTCTAGTTCTGGACTCCCCCACCCCAGGGAAAAGACCTTGTCCATTCACCCTATCCATGCCCCTCATGATTTTATAAACCTCTATAATGTCATCCCTCAGTCTTTGACGCTCCAGAGAAAACTGCCCCAGCCTATTCAGCCTCTCCCTATAGCTAAAACCCTCCAACCCTGGCAACATCCTTGTAAATCTTTTCTGAATCCTTTCAAGTTTCACAACATCCTTCCTACAGCAGGGAGACCAGAACTGCACACAATATGCCAAAAATGGTCTAACCAATGTCCTGTACGGTGGCAAAATGACCTCCCAACTCCTATACTTGATGTTCTTACCAATAAAGGAAAGCATACCAAACACCTTCTTCACTATCCTATCTACCCCTTTCATGGAACTACAAACCTGCATGCCAAGGTCTCTTTGTTCAACAATGGACTTGCCATTAGGTGTATAAGTCCTGCTCTGATCTGCTTTTCCAAAGTACAGCACCTCACAGTTATCTAAATTAAACCCTATCTACCACTCCTTAGCCCATTGGCCCATCTGATCAAGATCTCGTAGTATTCTGAGGGAACCTTCTTCGCTGTCCACTATACCTCCATTTTGGTGTCATCTGCAAACGTCCTAACTATACCTCCTATGTTCACATCCAAATCATTTATACAAATGATGAAAAGTAGTGGACCTAGCACCGATCCTTGTGGCACACTACTGGTCACAGGCCTCCAGTCTGAAAAACAATCCTCCCCACCACCCTCTGTCTTCTACCTTCAAGCTAGTTCTATATCCAAATAGCTAGTTCTCCCTGTATTCCATGTGATCTAACCTTGCTAACCAGTCTACCATGAGGAAGTTGTTGAACGCCTTACTGAAGTTCATATAGATCACGTCCACCACTCTACTCTCATCAAACCTTTTTGTTACTTCTTCAAAAAATTCAATCAAGTTAATGAGACACGATTTCCCACTCACAAAGCCATGCTGACTAATTCTAATCAATCCTAGCCTTTTCAAATACATGTAAATCCTATCCCTCAGGATTCCCTCCAACAACCTGCCCACCACCACTGTCAGGCTCACTGCTTTATAGTTTCCCAGCTTTTTGTGACCTCCTCTCTTAAATAGTGGCACTACGTTAGCCAACATCCAGTCTTCTGGCACCTACATCTGTGACTATTGATGATACAAATCTCTCAGCAAGGGGCCAGCAGTCACTTCCTTATCTTCCCACAGAGTTGTAGGGTACACCTGATCAGTTCCTGGAGATTTATCCACCCTTTATGCATTTTAAGACATTCAGCACCTCCTCCTCTGTAAATGGACATTTTTCAAGATGTCACCATCTATTTCCGTCCGTTCTATATCTTCCCTGTCCTTCTCCACAGTAAACACTGATGCAAAATACTCATTCAGTATTTCCTCCCTCTCCTGTAGTTCCATACTTAAGCTGCCTTGCTGATCTTTGAGGAGTCTTATTATCTCCCTTGTTGCCCTTTAGTCCTCAATGGATTTATAAAATCCCTTTGGATTCTCCTTAACCTATTGCCAAAGCTATCTCATGTCCCGTTTTTGTCCTCCTGATTTCCCACTTAAGTATGCTCTTACTGCCTGTATACTCTTCTAAGGATTCACTCGATCTATCCTGCCTATCCCTGACATATGCCGCCTTCTTTTTCTTGACCAAAATCTCAATTTTTCTTGTCATCCAGCATTCCCTACACCTATCAGCCTTTCCTTTCAATCTAACAGGAACATACTGTTTCTGGACTTTTGTTATCTCATTTTTGAAGGCTTCCTATTTTCCAGCCGTCATTTTATCTGTGAACATCTGCCCTCAATCAACTTTTGACCGTTCTTGCCTAATACCGTCAAAATTGGCTTTCCTACAATTTAGAACTTTGATTTTAGATCTGGTCTATCCTTTTCTATCAATATTTTAAAACTAATAGCATGTGTGGTTAGATCAATCACAGCAGTCATTACTTTAAGTGTTACAACTTTGAAATTATATTTTCAACAGTGCTTTAGTCATGTTAAAGTAATCTTGGTGAATTGCTGAAGTGCATCATGTAGCTTTTAAAGATTACAGTCAGTGTACAAATAGTGGAGGGGCTGGGTGTTAAAACCAACTGGGAAGAATACTAATCAAGCAAACTACTGCCTTGGGCCATGTTGAAATTCCTCCCAGCTCGTCTATGGCTTCAACAGGTTTGGGGATTGGTTAAAAGGAACAATGAGGATTGGTTCCATGAGGTCTCCTGACCCCATCATGTCCTTCCTCATAAATCACAGCCCCTCTGATTTAACAAGTGCGTGGATGTTTGTTTCTGTTTGTAGATTGTGGTACACACTAGCAGGAGGATACATGTACCTCTGAAGCACCTGACATTCTTCTGTTGGCCCTCCTTTCTTTCCCCCACAATACACAGCTAACAGGGAAGGAGAGGAAGTGTGGGCGGGAGGGGGGGAGATGGGGATTGAGAGTTCCTACTGGAAAGTCTCTTCTGGCACTATAGTAGTTGCTAAAATGAAGATACCAGCACAACAGTTGCCATGGAATGCAAATCATAATAGAGAAAAAAACGTTAATAATAGCTTCAAGAAAGTGGCAAAAGAAACAACCAGAATATTGTAACATCCACTTTGTGCCTGATCCTCAAATACTGCTAACTAGGAAATTTATTTGTCTCAAAGAAATTGTAGCATAAAGGGAACTGGCACAGGTCAAGGATCAAATGGAAATACACTTAATTTTGCATAGCAACGGCCAATGGCTACACTTACTGGACCCTGCTACTCGCCTGATGTAATAACATACCTATGACCCTAGAGCTTAAATTTTTGTTTGCTTTTTATTTGCTATTCCAAGACTCATACTCATAGCACAAGAATATCTAAGGAATCAGAACTACCTCTATTGAATACATGATGTATCTGAAGGTGTGTCTTATTCTTGTGGTATGTTGTTAACCACGCAGTGAAATTGATTAAGTGATAGAAATGGAATGTGTAAAATTTGCTGCTCATTTCACATTTTTCACAAAGATGATTCAGACAGTTTTGATTGGAACAAGTGGAGAGTATCATGTTCCTAGGAATGGTCATCCACAACAAGCTTTCTTGGACTCTTCACATGGACTCAATGGTTACAAAGGCCCAACAACATCTCTTCTTCCTCAGGCAGTTGAACAAATTTGGCATGACGGCGAGTACTCTTGCCAACTTTTATAGGTGCGCCATTGAGAGCATTCTGTCTGGATGTATCACTACCTAGTATGGCAACTGTACCATTCAACATCAGAGACAGTTACAGAGACTGGTGAACTCGGCCCAGACAATCACAAAGGCCAACCCCCCCATCTATAGAATCCATCTACCAGGCCCGCTGTTGAGGTAAGGCCACCAGCATTGTTAAAGATCCATCCCATCCTGGCAATGTTTTTCTATAAACTCTACCAGCAGGGAAAAGGTACAGAAGCCTGAACAAACGCACCAGCTGGCTTTGTAACATTTTCTTCTCTATTGTTAGAATACTGAATGGACTCACAAGCACTTAACATTCGCCTGTACCTGTGTTTTTGATTTTGCTGCTGTTTACCTATTATTTACTTATCTATGCTACTTAACTCTGTGATCTGCCCGTATTGCTCACAAGACAAAGCTTTTCACTGTGCCTCGGTACACGTGACAATAAATTCAATTTAATTCACTTCAATTCAAGTTTCTTCTCCTTTATATCAATCAGATTACCTTAAGATGAATCTACCACATATTTAATTACTGCGTGAAAGAAAGATACGCATATATTCCATGTGATGCAAAGATACTAAATTGAGCACAGGCTCTTTCAATCCCTTGGCATCGACAAGGTTGTAAGAAAATAGTTTGCACTGTGAGGAGGAAGCTATCCCACCAAAATAAACTTGACAAAATAGTCCAATGTTTTATGTCGCTTCACAGAAATATATGCCCTTTGTGAGGGAAGGATTAACTAAATAATATATTAAAAGCCAATATTAATATTATAACCAGTCCATTGGCAAGGTTTCCAAAATTATTAAGGTTCCAAATGGGATATCCCATCTTTTGGATGAAGAGGACAAAGTAGCTCCCCATCTTTGTTCACCTGCCCCCTTAGATGGTGACAAGATTAATTTGCGAAGGATCTGTTCACTTGTGTCTGCTTTTCTCTAAAATCAAATGTATTTATGTTTAAATTGAGCCAATTTAACCAGGCTTTCATGAGTTATGAAAAAGTTTATTATTTATTAAATGCAAAATGAAACAATAATGTAACATTCATATACACAGGTTAAAAATGAGAAATGAGTCCACAAAAGATAAAAGTTAAACGATATGTAAATGAGTCTCTGGGGTGCTGTGAAGAGTAGATATTGAACAGTGCAGCTCAGGCGGGTGATACTGGTATTGCTGACATTCCGAGCTGAGCAGTCAATTGTGAAATTCTTGGCTTCACAAGTCAGGTGGAAATCTGTTGATGAGATTAGATTAGATTCCTTATAGTGTGGGAATAGGCCCTTTGGCCCAACAAGTCCATACCAACCCTCCGAAGAGTAACCCACCCAGACACATTTCCCTCTAATGCACCTAACGCTATGGGCAATTTAGCATGGCCAATTCACCTGACCGGCACATCTTTGGACTGTGGGAGGAAACCGGAGCACCCAGAGGAAACCCACACAGACACGGGGAGAATGTGCAAACTCCACACAGACAGTTGCCCAAGACTGGAATCGAACCTGGGACCCTGGTTCTGTGAGGCAACAGTGCTAACCACTGAGCCACCGTGCTACCCATTTTGTTTCCTTTCCCTGTTGACTGGTTTCCAATAAAGAAACTTCTTTTTTGTTTTACCTGCAGCATAAGGATGATGAGGGGTTTTCTCAATTGTAATCTTCGTAGTACACATCTTTGCCCACCTGTATCTACCAGGGCTGCAACTAGCTTTTGGTCCTGTACTCGTGTATTCCTGAAAAGCAGAAAACATGCTCACTAAGACTGCTTCCTTTTCTCCAACCATGTTCACAGTCAAAGCCATCACAGGAGGTTAGAGTTCAGTTTGCAGTGCATTTCTCCCTTTGATGTCCTTCTGTCCAAAATCTTTTTGATACCTGCCTGGTCTGACATTCCATGGCTTTCCTTGAGTTGGGGATAATCCACTCAGGCCTTCCAGGCAGCACCTGAATTACGTTGCTTAGAATTCACATTCTCAGTCACCCTTTGGCTGTTTGTCCACATCTTAGAAGCATGTGTTGTAACTATATCAAAATATCTGTAGGTGATCTGGGATAATAAACAGTGATCATGACATTAATGAATTGTTTTGGTGATGTGCCTGAAGAATCATCAAGGTCCTGTCTTTGCAGTAAGTTAATGGTCTTAGTAGAAGTGGGCTATCCGGTCGGCTTGTACAGGTTGGACCAAAGGGTCTGCTTCCATATTGTACATCTCTGTGACTCTATGACTCTAAGTGCCCCCTCCTCCCAATCTGCATATATTGTTACCTCCTTCTTCAGCAACATTTGTTGGAATTGGCCAGCAAATTGCCAAAACCTTACTTCAAGGGTTGTTGCAAATGTGACATGAAGGACATAAAGAGCGAGTCTTGCATTTGGGAGGCATTGTGTGATGACAGAGGAAAATAGTGACATGATGTGTGTCCTGATGTGTGCCACCATGACATTGAGAGGCAACAGGCACCGACACTGAAAACACCAATCCACAATGACACCTGATAACCATTTCATCCATGGTATTTGTGGCAAAGCCTACCTCTTCACCCATCAGTAAACATGCACCTATCCCAACCCCAATGGAGATAACTTGCTACGGTTTCACCATCTGACAGAGAGGGAAAGATGCAAATGATGACATTTGACAGGTGTATGTGAACTAAAAGATTTCCATCCATCTTAGGTAAATGAGCACCATGTAGCTACCTTCTACTGCACTGTGTTGTCTGTCTGTTTCATGCAACAGAGGCAAAACTAAATACGGGTAAAAAAAAGTCATCCAGTTTCTCATCATGCATTGAAGATTTTGCCAAAGGAACAAACAGTAGAAGATATGTTCACTGACACTAACGTACCATGTGCATTTGCACAATATTAAGATTGTTGTTGAAGGATAAAAGAAAGGTCATACTTTGTTTCACACTTATCTATGTGACCACCGTAAAATACCAATATCACAATATACTTAGAGTCATAGAAATGTACAGCACGAACACATACCCGTTGGTCCAACCTGTCCATGCCGACCAGATAACCCAACCCAATCTAGTCCCACCTGCCAGCACTCGACCCATATCCCTCCAAACCCTTCCTATTCATATACCCATCCAAATGCATCTTAAATGTTGCAATTGTACCAGCCTCCACTATTTCCTCTGGCAGTTCATTCCATATACATACCACCCTCTGCGTGAAAAAGTTGCCCCTTAGATCTCGTTTATATTTTTTCCCTCTCACCCTAAAACTATGCCCTCTAGTTCTGGACTCCCCGACCCCAGGGAAAAGACTTTGCCTATTTACCTTATCCATCATTAAAATAGTATCATTAATTGATATTTGCAACTAATGCACCGCTAATTATTGCATGTGCACAATATTAAGCTGACCTTTGGAAATTTGAAATAAACTTTGTTTTAGTTTATTTCTTTGACCTCATACACTGTTTCATTAAAACGGTATCATTAGTTGGTGTTTGGAAACATCTGTAACTATATTTCTAAGAGATGTTGTTGCTAATGCCACGCTCCTTGCTGTTAGCAAATGCCGCTGTAATGTTTGAGAAGCCAAACAGCTTTGACTGTGGCACAAAAGAACTGATGATGTGACCAGAGCTGATTTGTGTCATGCATGAGAATGCAGTCACACTGGGAAGATTCTGAATTATCATCCTGATTGTGTGCTGCTCCAATCTCTAACATCTGGGTGTCATGTGTCCAAAAACACAGTGTTCACAGCTCTGAGGAAATGCACGTTGGCTGGGTAATATGAAGAAACTGTCTGGGAGAAATTGTTTTTGGCTTGTGAAACAGAACTACAATAAACTTTGAAATTTGGAAAAAAGTATATAATTAAATATTCAGTTGTCTTGTGGAAACACCATAATCCTTGCTCCCCTCCACCCCCACCCACCCATCCTGCCTTGCCACACTAGGGGCCTTGCAAACAGCATTGTGTAACTCTGGAGTTTTGCCTGTAATTTTCACCTTTTGTCACACTTACTGGAATATGGTGGGCAAGGAGTATTTTCTAAAGAGGCCCTGATGTAATTAGAACACCCAAGAAGTGTCTTGACTCTTAAGACTATCAGCAGTGGCACCTTTCAATAAATTCTAAACCACCCACCACAGATTCAAACTGCCTTTATGTAGTTTAGGTTTTCCTCTTGTTCAAATTACAATAGAATGCTGCACATAGCTCAATGTAACCTAATGCTTTCTAAATCTTTTTTCCCACTGTAAACCCATTTTGATTCTTGGAAATTGTTCTGATGCCTGTGAGTGGTGAGTCATGGAGGGGAGTGTGGAAAAGACCCATGAGAATAGGTGAAAGAGAGTCAGCATTTGCTGCATTGAGCCTGTGACACCAACATTTCAGCTCCCAACCTCACTGCACTCCTGATCCATTTTGGGAAACACCGATCTAACTCCAAGGAGCTAAATTTAATAGACTCTGAAAGCAGACACAAGGGACTACATTGTCTAACCAACATACACCTTTTTGATTGAAATATGGCAGCACAAAGCATCTCATAATTTCTTCTGATGATGTAAACATGACCTTGTAACTTCCTATGTGCCCTCACCACAACATTTTCCTTACCCTTTCAGGACCCCAAGAGACACAATCTGGCCAGGCAGTGGAGGAAGAGGAGTTCAGAAATGAAGAGGCACTGCCAGTCAATTTCATAGTCAGTCAACAACTCAGGAATACCGATCTCTGTGCAGTTACTTCAGTGGCGCTGGGAGAAAACAGGGTGTGCCTGAAGAATGTTTGCTTGAGACAGTCATCTTGGAGTTGGGGCTAGCATTTCCAGGGTTTCTGCTATGGGCTGGGCTAGGTCTCCTCTGCTCAGGATGTGCTCTCTGTGAGGCTCTGCTATTGTCTACACTCAAGGTGGTGTTCCCCAAGCTCAATCAGAGAGGCGAGAGTGTCCATTTCTATTGGGATGGCTCAGCCATTTTGTACATTATTGGCTTGGCAATGAGCACAAGCTCCAGTACCTCTGAATTAGTGACCTTGTCCTAGCAAAAGCTGCCAAGCCTATCTGATCCCGCATAGGTGGAGGATGTTCAGCCTTTCCCCTTGCCTAATACATATTGTCCATGTCTCACTACTGTAGAGGAGCGAGGATGCAGGCTCAGTTGATTTGCAGTTTTTCTCAGTCAAGTTGCTTTGTTTCACAGTCTCTTACTCAACTTGGACACAACCAAAATACATGTTGACATCAGCTTCAGGTTTACAGATTGCTGGCAATTATGGAGCCTAAATATCTGAAGCTGTCTGCATCCTCCAGTGTCACATTATCAAGAAATGATCTAGTTTTGATTCAACTCCATTGCAACATCTGAGGCTTTGAATAGAGGCCTGAAGGATGCATTGGAACCTCAAACTGAAGACGTGTGGGGTCATTTTCTGCCAAGCAAGTTTAACTTGCTGCTATTATGGCTGGAGATACCAGTTTCAAGGGGCCATGTAGAATATTACAACGGTCCAACAATCTGCCCACCAAAAGGCGATGACCTGGAGAATGACAGTGGCTGTATGGCATTTGATGCTGCTGAACTCTCTCGGAATGACAGCATTTGTCTTCTGACCTCTACCACTTTGCCAGTGTCCTTACCAGCCATGAATATGGCCGTCACCATGCTAAAATGGCACAACCAAAGCCAGGTTAACTGTTCCAAACCATCTCAAGATTTTCCTCCAAGGCAATCTTCAATCTTCCTGTACTGAAATTCAACAGCTGTATAGCTGAAGGAGCAGTAGAATGACAGACAAAGGCACTGAGGGATAGCACAAGGCTGCTTCGTTGAAGTCTGCATGTATTAATAAGATGGCATTTGGTTTGGAATGTTCAGTGTGCGCGACTTTTATTTCTGCATTATAGACCCAGGCAACAATGTGGTATTAATATCAAAGGGAAGGTGAGGAGTGCTGGTGAATAGGGCATTGGGCTTGGGTAGCCTGTACTTCACTTGAATTAATTCTTCTCATGCATAAAGCCTATACAGAAAGGGGATATCTCCCCTTATTTTCCTGTTCTTCCTGCTCTTCCAACTTCAAAAGCAAGATGTTCCAATAACTTTGAATTGCTTTAATTAAAGTTTATATTTTACAGTGAGATTGGTGTTGAAATAATAAATCATAATACCTTGATCACTGCTGCTAAAAATAATGAAGCATGTCCCTTCTCTAATCTGCCTCTTAGCCAGATATTTAACAGCCTGTTATTATATCATCATTTCTGAACTATCATAATGAACAAATTACATTTATGAGCTATTGATAATGACCTTTCATAACTGCATTCAAGGAACATTATTGGCCTTCTGGGAATTCATCCGACAGGTTCAGTTTTAAAATGACCATCCAGGATAACCAATAACCACAATAAATTCTCAAAATTCAAATAACCTTCATACTCATCCTCTGGCTCCCTTTCCAGCCCCACCTCCTCCCTTCCATTCCACCTACTGATCCTTCCTTCCAGCTACCAACCGGATTCGTCCCTCCCATCGATCAACAAGGTCGCACCCAATACCAGTGTTTACCTATCACCACCTCACCATTCAGCTACTCTCCCCACACCAACCTCCCCCACCCCATTATCTGTAGCGCCCCACCACCCTCCTACCACCCCCACCCCCCACCACTACATCCAGTCCTGAAGAAGGGTTATAGAAATGTTGACTTCTCCACCTCCTGATGCTGCCTGGCTTGCTGTGTTCTTCCAGCCTCCTGTTTGTCTTCTAACCAATAACGACAACCATCCCACTTTGTACAACGTATGACTCCAGCCAAGGGAAAGACTTTCCTTTGATTTCCACTGTCTCCATTTTGCTTGGACTCCTTGATACCATTCTAACTTGATAGTTGATATCAAGGGTTGTCACTCTCACCTGACCTCAGGAATTCAGTTCTCTTGTCCATGTTTAGAACCAAAGTTGCCATGAGGTCAGGAGCTGCATGACAGAATACAAACTGAGTGTCAGTGAGTGCGCTATGGAAGGTCCATCCCGGCATAACAGGGGTAAGGAATTATTGGAGTGAGCTGCTGTAAATCAGTTTGGAAACTATTAGACTGAGAGAAAGGATCATTGATGATCACTTGATGTTACAACACAATGGAAATGTGATTATCAAGCCCATTGGAAACTTAGAGCAACTTGGGGTGGCACGGTAGCACAGTGGTTAGCACTGCTGTCTCACAACACCACAGACCCAGGTTCAATTCTAGCCTCAGGCGCCCGCCTGTATGGAGTTTGCACATTCTCTTTGAGTCTGCATGGGTTTCCTCCAGGTGCTCCGGTTTCCTCCCACAATCCAAAGATGTACAGGTTAGGTGAACTGGCGATGCGAAATTGCCCATAGTGTTAAATGCATTAGTCAGAGGCGAAAACAAGTCTGAGTGAGTTACTCTTCAGAGGGTTGGTGTGGACTGGTTGGGCCGAAGAGCCTGTTTCCACACTGTAGGGAATCTAAAAAAAAACTTTGGACGGTTGCCTGAAAGGACAGCAATGCAGCAGAGAGTGTGCAGTAATGTACAAATACAGCACAGGGTTTGTAACTATGTTAAAATGCTAATGAGGATTTGTCTTCTGTAGTTTAGGGAATTACTTATCCACAAAGTAATGTTTATTCAGTATAGATTTTATGTGAAATCTTACAGTTTTTAAAGTCAGTCAATGGGATATCAAATTCAAATCTCTTTTTAAACGTTGTCAGTCTCTACAGAGATCATAACAGCAAATATCAGAGAGCTGTGAAAAACTGAGGACAGAGCTCTTGCATCCAAAATGCAATGCTTTGCACTAGTCAATGATTTTCTGATGGTTCTGTGTTGCTCCATGACAGTCCTCAACTGGAGGATTGATTTGGGGGCGTGCAGGTGGCTGGTCCATTGTGTTGCAATTCTTTGCTGCATGGAAATGTGTGTCCAATAGGTTAGTGTATTGCAACGTTACGAAATCCACTAGGAAAATGTACTTAGCACGTTTGCCCAAATATTGCAACTTCTCAGCTTATATAGAAACTAAATGTGCTTTCACCACAGTTTTAAAACTGCATCCAATTTCTCAACTGTATATGGTTGCCAAAGGAACTTGTCCAGAACCTCAACAGTATCCAGGAGTATTCCACTACGTGGGACAGTTTATCTGCTGGTTCTGGAACAGTAAGAGGAAGTGGAGCTTCAGAGATGGAATGCAGGCATGTACACTCTTGTGCACATATGCCAAATCATCAGCTTTTGGCAGGTCCAAGGATATCTGCATTGGAAACGATGATTCACGACGGAAGCTGTGACAGAATTATGCAGAGTTCTGGATCCAAACCTTGAAGCCATTTCAAGGATAAATATAGCT
Organism: Hemiscyllium ocellatum; assembly: GCF_020745735.1. Classification (NCBI taxonomy): domain Eukaryota; kingdom Metazoa; phylum Chordata; class Chondrichthyes; order Orectolobiformes; family Hemiscylliidae; genus Hemiscyllium; species Hemiscyllium ocellatum. The sequence goes on along the minus strand of NC_083428.1, from coordinate 20,064,511 downwards.
CTCCCAGCATCTGCCAAGGGAGCCACAGCCTTGATTTTGTTTTTATTTCTGAAACAACAACAGAATATATCTACTTACAGAATAAAACATTCTGTTCAGGTGCAGTGTTGTGATGTGGAAGCATCATGTTTAAAATCCAAAGCAAACGGCTTGGACATGATGGGACTGATGGTGATAAATTTTCTAAGTTCAAATCCAATTACAGCATCTGGGAGAATTTATACTCAGTCAATTAGAGCTGTACAGTATGGAAACAGATCCTTCGGTTCAACTTGACCCATGCCGATATCCTCAATTAATCGAGTCCCATTTGACACCACTTGGCCCATATCCCTCTAAACCCTTCCTATTCATTTAGGCATCCAAATGCTTTTTAAATGTTGTAATTGTACTAGCTGCCACCACTTCCTCTGGCAGCTCATTCCATACAAATACCACCCTCTGCGTGAAAAGGTTGCCCCTTAGGTGCCTTCTAAAACTTTCCCCTCTCACCCTAAACCTATGTCCTCTAGTTCTGGATTTCCCCACCCAACCCAAATCTATTTTGGACAAAGTGAGCACTGCAGATGCTGAGATCGGAATCAAAACGTGCGGCACTGGAAAAGCACAGCTGGACAGGCAGCATCCAAGGAGCAGGAGAATCGACATTTCGAGCATAAGGTCCTGATGAAGATACTTTTTGACCTTGTCTATTTATCTATCCATGCCCCTGGTGATTTTATAAACCTTTATAAGGTCACCGCTCAGCCTCCGAAGATCCAGGAAAAACAGCCCCAGCCTATTCAGCCTCTCCCTACAGCTAAAACCCTCCAACCCCGGCAATACCCTTGTAAATCTTTCTGAGCCTTTCAAATTTGACAACATCCTTCTGATAGGAGGGAGACTAGAATTGCACACAATATTCCAAAGGTGGCCTAACCAATGCTATACAGCCACGACATGACCTCCCAACTCTTATATTCAATGCTCTGATGAATAAAGGAAAGCATACCAAACGCCGCCTTCACTATCCTGTCTACCTGCAGCTCCACTTTCAAGGAACTATGAACATGCATTCCTAGGTTTCTTTGTTCAGCAACACTCCCCATGACCTTACCATTAAGTGTATGAGTCCTGCCCTGATTTGCCTTTCCAAAATGCAGCACATCACATTTATCTAAATTAAATTTCATCTGCCACTCCTAGGCCCATTGGCCCATCTGATCAAGATCCCGTTGTAATCCGAGGTAATGTTCTTCGCTGTCCATTAAACCTCCAATTTTGGTGTCATCTGCAAACTTACTAACTATACCTCCTATGATCATATCCAAATCATTTACCTAAATGACTAAAAGCAGTGGACTCAGCACCAATCCTAGTAGCACACCATTGATCACAGGCCTCCAGTCTAAAAAGCAACCACCACCAACTCCCTCTGTTTTCTACCTTTGAGCCAGTTCTGTATCCAAATGGCTAGTTCTCCCTGTATTCCATGTGATCTAACATTGCTAACCAGCCTACTATGAGGAACCTTGTTGAATGCCTTACTGAAGCCCATGTTGATCACATCTACCACTCTGCCCTCATCAATCCTCTTTGTTACTTCTTCAAAAAACTCAATCAAATTAGTGAGACATGATTTCCCATGCATAAAGCCATGTTGACTAATCAGTCCTTGCCTATCCAAGTGCATGTAAATCCTGTCTCTCAGGATTGCTTCCAACATCTTGCCCACCACCAATGTCAGGCTCACCAGTCTATAGTTCCCTGGTTTTTCCTTACCACCTTTCTTAAATAGTGGCACTCTGGTAGCCAAACTTCAGTCTTCCAGCACATACCTTTCTGATTTCTCGCTGTCACCCACAGAAATGTCTGTTTGTGTCTCTGACTAGAGAGTCTCATATTACAAATGCTTGGAACCTGATGTACCCCTCATTACATTACAGCCAGTCTCAGTACCAGAAACTTGGCTGTTCGTGCTACATTCCTCTTGAGCCCATCAGCCCCTACATTTTCCAAAAGAACTTACTTGTTTGAGATGAGGATTGCCACAGGAGACTCCAGCACTACCTGCCTCCCTCTCCTCACCTTTCCTGGAGGTAGCCCAGCTAACTGACTGTATCTGTTATTTTTCTCCCTTCCTATAAGTGCCAACCATCACACCCCTAACTCATGTAAATACCTCATTGCCTCTAACTGCTGCTCTAACTGATCCATGTGATCTGATAGGATTTGCAACCAAACACACTGCGGACATAATCATCAGTAACATGGAAACACTCTCTAATCTCTGATAGCCAACAGGAAGAGCATAGCACTCTACTAAAGGCCACCTTTGCACTTTAACAATCTACAGACCCAGAGAATAACACAGTCTTACCGCTCTAAAAAACACTGGTCCAGGCTAACTTAGTACCTATTTTTAATATTTTTAAATTTTACTCAAGAGACAGGTTTCAAGAAAACATATAACCAAAAAGAACACACTCTACTCACTATCGTTGATTTACAAAAAAGACACTTAAAATCTGTGCACTTAGTTGCTCCCATGCTGTGAGCTCTCCCACACAGATTCCTCCAAGGTCAGCTGTGATTTTTGATGCTTTTAAATTTTTCTTAGATGCATCCAATGTACAGAAATTTTTGAACTCAAACAGCAAAGGCAGCAGCTATGCAGATTCACTGTTGTGTCAGACTGCGGTGTAGGTTTCTCTCTCTCTCTCTCTCTCACTGACTATATGGTCTCTTGTCTTTGTCTCTCTTCCTGCTTTTTAAAGTGCCGTTGTTTTGATCTTTTCCTCCAAAGTTACAAAACAATGCAAAAGCTTATAAAAGAGTAATTACTGCTCCTGGAATTCGAGGAAATCAGCTCCAACATCTAAAATACCTCAAAAAAGGAGCAACTCTTATAGCCAAATTCTTTTTCCTATATTCCATCTTGGATTACCCAGAATCTTTGTTAATTTAATAAAACTGGAATAAAAGGCTAGCATCAATTGTAGTGACCAAACAATCACTAGTTTGTGATAAATACCTATTTGTTTCACTAATATCCTTGCCCAGTCTGGTCCATATGTAAGTCCAGACCTGCAGCAACATGGTTGACTTTAAGGTGAAGTGGGAGGGAGAGTTAAAGTGTTGAGCCACGGGGTGGTTGGGTTGGTTGGTCCGGGCGTCCCTGAGGTGTTCTCTGAAGCGTTCCGCAAGTAAGCGGCCCATCTCCCCAATATAGAGGAGGCCACATCGGGTGCAGCGGATGCAATAGATGATGAGTGTGGAGGTACAGGTGAACTTGTGGCGGATATGGAAGGATCCCTTGGGGCCTTGGAGGGAAGTGAGGGAGGAGGTGTGGGCGCAAGTTTTACATTTCCTGCGGTTGCAGGGGAAGGTGCCGGGAGTGGAGGTTGGGTTGGTGGGGGGGTGGATCTGACGAGGGAGTCACGAAGGGAGTGGTCTTTGCGGAACACTGATAGGGGAGGGGAGGGAAATATATCCCTGGTGGTGGGGTCCGTTTGGAGGTGGCGGAAATGACGGCGGATGATATGTTGTATACGGAGGTTGGTGGGGTGGTAGGTGAGAACCAGTGGGGTTCTGTCTTGGTGGCGGTTGGAGGAGCGGGGCTCAAGGGCGGAGGAGCGGGAAGTGGAGGAGATGCGATGGAGGGCATCGTTGATCACGTTTGGGGGGAATCTGCGGTCCTTGAAGAAGAAGGCCATCTGGGCTGTGCGGTGTTGGAACTGGTCCTCCTGGGAGCAGATGCGGCGGAGACGAAGGAATTGGGAATATGGAGTGGAGTTTTTACAGGGGGCAGGGTGGGAGGAGGTGTAGTCCAGATAGCTGTGGGAGTCAGTCGGTTTATAGTAGATGTCTGTGTTGAGTCGGTCGCCTGAGATAGAAATGGAAAGGTCTAGGAAGGGGAGGGAGGAGTCTGAGACTCAGCCCAGTCAACACTGCAAAGTCTTCCTCTCTAAAACTCGGAACTTGCATCAAAATGGAGAGATTGTCCGAGAGATTAGTCGAGAATTTGACTGACATTGTGTTTCTTATATTATCATTGCTTTCAGGCAACATTCCAGTTTGAGCATATCCCATGCTCACTGGATAGGAGGCAAGGCTCGGATGTCCTTAGCATTGATTCCTAACCCCACAAAATCCCACAGCATCATGGCAAGAACAGGCAAGGAAATGTTCTGTTGTTTATCTCAAAGTGATGATGAATCAGTATCATGTTGAAAGGAGCATTGAGAGTAATAAAGGCATTGAATGTACTGTGGATGAGGATATTAACATCTATCACTAAGAGCGGGTCAGTAGCACCTAGAATCATAGAATTCCTACAGTTTGGAAGCATGCCATTGAGCCCACACCAACGTACCTATCCCTACAACTCTGCATTTCCCATGGCTGATTCACCTAGCCTACATATCCCTGGATACTATGGCAATTTAACATGGCCAATCCACCTAACTGCTGAGCCATCCTAACCTCTCCTTACCTAGATTGTCAAATCTTGAGGGCCGTGGTCACCAGACTGGACCTGTGGCAATTAATGAGAGGATCAATGCATGATAAAAATCTGTTGGTAATTATCCCTACCAATCTACCCCTCATAAATATATCTGTACATGGTTGTATTGAAAGCAGTTGGTGGATGGGGTACTAATCAAAGGGACCTAAATGAGGATGATCATTAAAGTTGGCACAGATATAATTATTCTGATAGAGGTGTATGTACAAGACTATGACAGGTTTAGATAAGGCTGTTCAGGGTAACTGGCCGAGTTAGCTGATTAGTAAACAATTAAGAGAGACAGAAAGGTTTTGGACAAGAGATGTCAAGGGGATGTGGGGAAGAGCTTCCTTAATCAGCAAATAGGAATGATTTGGAATTTCTGCCTATATGGAAGCAGAGATGATGAATGATTTCAAAATGAAATTGGATGGGTAATCGAGAGTGATAAACTTGCTATCTAGTGGAGAGGCTGTTTGCTGGTGTTGGCATAGGTGCACAGTTGCCAGCCTGGCACTGCCAATGTCATCCTTTGCACAAGAAAGAATGAACTGGGTTCCTACTGTCTGATTACCTCCTCCTCAAAGGAGGATAAATGAAGAAATGCCAACTCCAATGATCATAGAAATTTAGCAACACTAATTTTGCTGAAGAGTTAGAGTAAGTGAAGGGAAAGCTGGAATTGCTGAGTATGTGCTAACTGGGCACAGGAAAGCAGATAAAAAAGACGTGAGCATAAATGGTGTCAAAGTGAAGGTTTTGCTGTGTGAATGCAGGTGATTGGTGTTAGAAGAGCTGGGCAGCTTTGGCACAGGTTAACAAGTTAAAGCCAGCATTGCTTGTGAAGTGCGGAGAGGTAATTGTGCAAGTGTTGCGTTCAGATATTGAAGTATGTGTTAATGCCCTCGTGGACAAGAAAGAAAATATGTGATATTGTCAAGGCAAACAGGGTTTCTAAACTTTCTACAGCACTGTTCTGCCACCTCACTAAACCTTTCTGGTAGAAATGTTCCCGACAACCTTGGTGGCACCCATATCCTGAGTTCATTACCTCTGGGAGGGCCTGCAGATCTATGTTTGTAAAGCCATGTGTTAATCTGCTCGGCCTACTGACCCCGACATTGATGTCCAGACCAGAAACTTAAAATGTTGTTTCCTATTTCTACTCTGGGAATGCAATTTCTGGGTGCATCAAAGCGTGAAGTGTTAAAGTTTTATGTTCCCGACCATGAACTTCACTCAATTCACATAAAGAAGCAATTTATACTTTTGATGAATTGATCTTTTTTTCATTCCTGCCAAGGCCAGAATTTGTTGCCAATCCCTGACTGCCCTTAAGAAGTTTGTGGTGAACTGGCTTCTTGAACCACTCCACTCTGTGTGGTGTAGGTAGACCCACAGTGCTAGTGAGAATGGAACTCCAGGTTTTTAACCAGGCAACTGTACAAGAATGATGATTTATGCCCAAATGAGTTGGTGTGTGATTTGAGAGTGAGCTTTGAAGATGGTGGTGGTATTTACCTGCTACCCTTATGACAGAAGTCATACGTTTTGTGGAGTGTTTCCAAAGAAGGTGAAGGGTTTTAGTTATTATTGTCAATATTTTCACAGACAAGTGAGCATTTGTTTCTGAAATACCAGTTTTTGGCAAAAGTATGAATTAAAAGAATCATAAAGAGAAACTATAAGTAATTAAAAATACTATGAAGTTTTAGCCGAAATTTCCTAACTTCTGACTGGTAAAATAAAGGCTAGCATTTCAAGAAATGCTAACTATTTTTTGTTCATAAAAGAAATGTCAAGGAACAACAAATATAACACATCAAATAGATGATATGTATTTTCTGGCAAAATCTTTCTAGAAGTAAAATCTGATCATTCAAGACAGCGATAAGATCAGCAAAAAGATTTCCTGAATAACTTGATTTTAAATTCAAATACTTTTCAATAGTTGAAGAATCTGATTACTATCTTGTTTTTCACAGTAGCAAAGGCAAAATGACTGAATATATGAATATGAATTACAGTAAAACTGGCTTTAGGAATCAGAGTTGTTTACCTGACGTGGAATGAACTAAGAATGGATTAACCACATTCATCGTCTTTTTCCTTGCAGAGCTCCATTCAACCTTTATCAGACAAAAAGAGCACAAATACTTGTATAGTAACATAGAAATATATTTGCACAGAGAAGGCCATTCGACCATTTTGTCCTTCCCAACTCAAAAAGGAATATCCGGCCCAAACCCTCCTTCCACTTAGAGTCATAGAGTCATAGAGATATACAGCACGGAAACAGACCCTTCGGTCCAACACGTCCATACCGACCAGATATCCCAACCCAATCTACTCCCACCTGCCAGCACCTGGCCCCTGTTTTCTAGTCATGTACCCATTCAGTTGCCTTTTTAATGTTGTAATAATACCAGCCTCCACCACTTCCTCTGACGCTCCCAGATTTCTTGGTTCATGTTGCAGTTTATGGCATCTTCAGTACAGGTTGACCACCGTATCTGCGGGTCTGGTTTCTACAGTTTCAGTTACCTGAACATATAAAAGGGAACATTCCAGAACCAGGGACCAGGGAGCTGCTGCGAAGATAGATTTCCCATTTAAATAAATGGGTTTGGGACAATCCGTAGTTTCGGCTTCCGCAGTGGGTCTTGGAATGTAGTCCCATGAGTACAAGGTCGACTATATACATAATCAATATATTTTAATGCAACGTGGGTCTCTGTCTCTACCACCCGTTCAGGTGGAGCATTTCAGCCCCCACTATCTTCTGAGTTAAAAAATCGCTTCTTAACTCTCTTCTAATTCGTCCACCAATTAATTTAAATCTGTGCCCCCTGGCTATTGACCTCTCTGCTAACATAAATAGGTCCTTCCTATCTATTCTATTTAGGCCATCACAATTTTATACAATTCAATTAAATCTCCCCTCAGCCCTCTCTGTTCCAATGGGAGAACAATTATTAATTACTACACGGAAGATAATTGCCTAATATTGATCATTCAACTGACGAATCAGGTAGTTTGTGGTTTAGAGGATAGCAAATATTTTCTCAGTTTAAGTTGTCATGATTGATTATTTCAAGGCATATTTTCCTTTGGCAATATATTGTATGTTATGTCAGAATGGAATGCTGTTCTTTATCACGAAAGAATTCTGCACAACAACGTTCTTCTTTCTTAGAAAAAGCTAAGTGCCCCTCAGCTAAGGAGGAGTTTGATTAACCCAATATCACATGATAACTTTATTATGTCTCCGGGCACCTTCTGACTGGAAGGAAGATTAAAGTGCAAAACTGGCCCTCTCTTTGGAAGCAAATGTCATGATCATCCTGTCAACAACATTGTGCAGAGGGGATTTGTTTCAGGACACAAGTGACCACGGGGAGATTTTACTGCAGTGGCAATTCAAATCTTGCCATCTTAGCTGGTGGAATTTAAAGGGGACCATGGACCTCCCACAAAGTGTCATTTAAAAAAAAGTTTGGCTCAGAAATTCTCTTGAAGAAGGATGTTTTTCATCACTATCTGTTTTGGCCTACTTGTGACTCTTAATGATGCTTAATTGTCCCTATGAAAAGATCTAGCAAGCCTTTCAATTCATAGGTAACAATTACTGGCTTGCCAGTGATGCCCATATTCCATGAAACAATAAAGAAAAAATATCTTTCACTACTGCAATAGCAGCATTATTAAAGCCCTCCATTGCTCTGCACATACTACTACCATATGTGGAATACCAGGGGAAAATAAACAGTTTGCATTTGACCACCTTGCAAACTTCTCTAACATATAGGAAGTTATGATTGTGCCTATGTACCTACAGTCGTAAACTATCAAACCTTATGTTCCATCTTTATTACTGCAGCTTCTCATTCCCTGGTCTTTGTGAATTCCAAGATGTCTGATTATGGGTTGACACTCAATGATTGAATGAACCCGATCCCTAATCCTATTGCTAATGGTAACTCTAACCCCGTGGGCTTCATTGATGTAAATGAATCCATACACATGGAGCAGACCTTTGTATTCTTTCCAATCTATGAAGAGAGAAAAGTGTACCTTTATGTGTTAATAAGTACATGTCTACAATTTACTAATGGCTTTGAATGTGAACTATTTACTTGGCATGGGAGAATGAACAGGTTAAACTGCTTCAAAAATCAATAAAGGAAATAAATATTTAACACACAAAATGATCTGCACTTAATTGAACATAAAAAAATTCATAAAACAGCAGAAGCTAACAATATGTGATTTGTCCAATGCATTGAAATGGATTTAGCACCCACTCACCTGGGTATAAAGGTCTATAGAGTAGTAAAATAAAACAAAGAATTGAGGATGCTAGAGCTTTGAAACAAAAACAGAAATTGCTGGAGAAACTCAGCAGGTCTGGCAGCATCTGTAGGAAGAAAGCAGAGTTAACATTTGAGTCTGGTATATACAGGCACCCAACGAAGGCAACAAATGTAAAGAGAATTAAGAGCATACATCAAAGTTATACTTTGAACTTATATAGGACAATAATTTGAAATTGCTGTAATGTGGCTGGAGTGGCTAAGCAATAGTGCAGTGACACAACTAATGGCAAGAAATGGAGGGTCACATCGAATCATCACCACCCCCTGCTACCACATCCACCCTTATGTAGCACCACTCAGAGTAGACATCCCCATGGACTGAGACTCAACACCATCCTGTGCCCAGCACTGGTCTCCATCCCATACTGGGAAAGTGACCAAAACCAGTAACGTGGTCCCCTACATCAGGAAAGAGGTGCTGAAAGAACAGCAGTAAATCATGTAGCCTAACTGTCTTCAGATAATGGCAAGAAGCCAGTGTTTTCAGGTGCTTGGAGTATCAGAAAACTTCACTCAGTACAAGAAGCAGATTAAGTCAATAGGTAGTGTAAACCTAGATATCGCTATTTATGAAAACAAAGAAACAATCCATTAGACAAAAGTGAGTGATTAATCCACTGTTATTTCTGTCCCAATCCTGAATCTCAAATTCTCATGCAATTTTTAAAGGATACCTCACTCTATTCTATGGCTGCTAGTGTATGGAGATATACATTTGTTTGCATGTAAATGAATAAAGAAAATTTGTTTAATTGAAGTAGAATATGTTTGGACAACTCAGTTTGTAAATATAGTTTTGTTTTGCACACAGAGCAACTCATCCCTCTTCCACTCCAATATCCTTACTCATGAATGAATAAATATTGAAAATCAGAGAATCACCTTCTCAAATATCTAAACTGACAAATGCACTAATGTTTTCTGCGAAGCAGGAACTGAGCACAATCATAATATAAGGTCTTATGAGATATTTCCATCTTCATTGTTCACATATAAGCATTTGTAAACTGTAGGAAATAAACAAAAAGGATAGAGCTTTAGGGGATATTTTGAAAAGTGAACAGATTTTCTCCCTAATTTCCCAATGAACTTTCTAAGTGATAGTTTACAACATGAGGTAAATGTGAACAATATTGCATTTGATCTCCATCTTGAAGTAACAGAGGGATATATAATCTACCAGACCCATAAATTCTTAGTTGGTGTTGTGCCCAAGTGGAGAATTATAATCCAGAGGATGATCATTTTGTATCTGAAACAATCCCCAAATGCAGAATAAGTATGTAGTAAGAAGGTGATTAAATAGTTTGCATTTCTTTAGAGTGCCATGAAGGTTCAGAAATCCTTTGATCACATCGGAAGACTGTGAACCAAAGATCATTCCTGGGCCGCAGAGATTTACAAGTAAAGCTAATTAAATCATGTGTTACTTTTCAAGGAGGGAAACAGTATTTGATTCAGCACAAGCAAGCAAAAAAAAGACTTCTTTCTTTCATCCATCTCAGGAGAGTCAGCTTTGAATTAAGAATGACTTCCTTTTCCATCCTTTTATTTCTTAACTGTTGTGCAAGAGATTTGTCTCAGGAGAAATTTTGCTTTTTTTCCAACTTCTGCTGAAGTACAGTAGGCTCCTTTGGTTTGTCTGTAGGGTGAAAGAATATAAATTTTGTAAAGGTACTTCCTGTGCTCGCTGAGTGCCTCTATCACACACATTGGTATTTTTTAAAATGATGTTAGCTCAAGTAGCCTTTACTTCACAAGTTAGCAGTGAGGCTTTTGAATAGAATTGAATGAACCAACATTCCAAATGGACCAACAGATATAAAATTAAATGAATCACAAATCCCATGGAGATCAAAAGAACATTTCATTTAGTTGTATTAATGGAAATTAATCTATTTATAAAATTCAAAACAATTTTAGAATAGGCATTTTCAGAAAATTTTAAATCATGTTAACCCACATTCACAATCTCTTACTTGGACTATTCTGCCTTCTGTTGAGACTTTGATTATTTTCGGGGTTTTTTTTTCAATTTTTTTGGAACTGTGAACTATGAACTGAAAGTAACCTTTGAACTGTGAGCAGCATTCTTTTTAAAAGGGAAAGAACATGCAATCTTATATTTGTATGGAGCTGGCCTGGGAAGTTAGTTGCAGGTTGGTTATTGCTGAAATAACACTGTACCCTGTAATCATTTTGGGTCTGGAGATGCATTCTGCTCAAATGATGGCAAAGGCTTAGATGATCTTGAATCATGAATTACATCATCAATGAGGTGAGATTTGAACATGTCCCAGATGAGCAGACGTTTTCATTGCGTAGGCCTCCCAATTTCAAATTCCACACTTCTTTGATCTATTTCTTACAACTCCCTTCATCCATCCAGCCTTTCCTGTGAACATGAAGATCAAAGTTTGTCTGAATTTTCCTTTGGGGAGAATTTTGAGCTTGAATATTGTAAGGACTCATGTTAGTGGACATAAAAACGTGAAAATGGAAATTCAGACTACTTTGTTGCAGGGAATGAGCCAGTTTGTTTCTTTAATAACGTAAAGCAAACATGGATCTGTAGGGTGTTCACATAATTTATATACGTTTGTTATAATAAATAAGCTTTTGTTGCCTTCTTCATTTATAAAATCTATTGTAAGTTTCTTTTATCTTAGTTCTTAGTCCAAAGATGTGCAAATTAGGTGGATTGACCATGTTAAATTATCCATAGTGTTCAGGGACGTGTAGGTTAAGTGCATTAGGCTAAATGCAGGGCTACAGGGAAAGGGTAGGGGGAATGGGTCTGGGTGATCTTCTCTTCGGAGGGTTGGTGTGGACTTATTGGGCTGACTTATTGTTTCCACACTATGGGGATTCTATTCTACAGATAGTGATCACAGCCAGACGTTAACCACCCTTGTGATTAAAATGGTCATTGCCATATTTGTGATGACTCGTGAAATACTGGGAATTGATTTTGAGTGTGGTCTCCCCATCAGGAGTCCAACAGTATAACCAGCTTTAATTTTGTGCCAGCTGCCATGCAAAATGGAATGATGGGTAATCATGATGTCTCAGTAGTCATCTTTACAATCCTGTAAACATTGTATCTCTTTATTTACAAAATAAAGATCTTGCTAATCTTTGTAGTGGTGCTGCTGGCATGTCGAAGTTCATCAGTGTTTCATTCATGTGTTCCAATGTAGACCAGTGATGTGAATTTTCTCCATGTTTGATGACAAAATGGTGGAATTTGATGATTTTTGTCACTGGGTTAAGATGGCAGATTCCAAGAAAATTCGTTTTGTGATGGAATGTTAAATCACGTCTTTTCATGAATCTTGTGCATCACCTAGTACTAAACTTGAATTCTGAAATACCACCGTTCTTTGCTTGTCTCAGGGAGCAGAGCTGGATGGCTCCAACAGTGATAATATGACTATTTCACTAATTTTGTTGATTGCTTGAGACATTTCCAATAGAATTGTTGGAAGGAAAATCGAAAGATCCTTATATATGTTTCTGTAGCTTAATGAATCCAAGTAATTATCAATACGTTCTTCAATAAGAGACTGGTTAGCAGCTTAGACCTCATGGAATACAGGGAGAACTAGCCATCTGGGTACCGAGCTGGCTTAAAGGTAGAAGACAGAGGGTGGTGGTGGAGAGTTGCTTTTCAGACTGAAGGCCTGTGACCAGTAGTGTGCCACATGGATCAGTGCTGGTCCACTACTTTTTGTCATTTATACAAATGATTTAGATGTGAACATAGAAGGTATAGTTAGTAAGTTTGCAAATGTCATCAAAATTGGAGGTGTAGTGAACAGTGAAAAAGGTTACGTCAGAGTTCAACAAGATCTTGATCAGATGGACCAATGGGCTGAGGAGTGGCAGATGAAGTTTAATTTAGAAAAATGCGAGGCACTGCATTTTGGAAAAGCAGATCAGAGTAAAACTTATACACTTAATGGGAGATCCTAGGGAATGTTGCTGAACAGTGAGATCTGAGAGTGCAGGTTCACAGTCCCTTGAAAGTGGAGTTGCAGGTAGATAGGATAGTGAAGGTGGAGTTTGGTATGCTTTTCTTTATTGGTCAGAGCATTGAGTACAGGAGTTGGAAGGTTATGTTGCCTCTATACAAGACATTGGTTAGGTCACTGTTGGAATATTGTGCGCAATTCTGGTCTCCTTCCTATCAGAAAGATGTTGTGAAACTTGAAAGGGTTTAGAAGAGATTTACAAGGATGTTGCCAGGGCTGAAAGATTTGAGTTATAGGGAGAGGCTGAATAGGCTGGGGCTGTTTTCCCTGGAGTGCGGAGGCTGAGGGGTGACCTTATAGAGGTTTATAAAATCATGAGGGGCATGGATAGGATAAATAGACAAAGTCTTTTCCCTGGGACTGGGGAGTCCAGAACTAGAGGGCATAGGATTAGGATGAGAGAGGAAAGATATAAAAGCGACCTAATGTGCAACTCTTTCACGCAGAGGATGGTGCATACGTAGAATGAGCTGCCAGAGGAAGTGGTGGAGGCTACAATTACAGCATTTAAAAGGCAAATGGATAGGCATATGAATAGGAAAGCTTTAGAGGGAAATGGGCCGGGTGCTGGCAGGTGGGACTAGATTGGGTTGGGATATCTGGTTGACATGGATGAGTTGGACCAATGGGTCTGTTTCCCTGCTGTATTCCATGACTCTAAATAATAAATAACCACTTTATGTGCTGTCACTTTGGTCCTTGGCTGATTAGCATACTCAGTTCTTAAAAATGATAAGACCAGACCCTCTGTGCAAGTCACCATGGTTCCAAGCAGGATTCCCCAAATTGTCAAGCTCCAGCATGAAGAGAGGTAGACTGGATCACTCTCTGTATTCACCCAGCCCCTTGGTTAGTCACAACAAGGATAATTTGTCCAGGATCCCCTTCCTTGTAGAAACCTTTTCCCCAGACCAAACGAATTTATGTTTTAAAAGACTCAATTTGACCAGCCCTTTTTTTGAGTTAACAAAGCATGAACCCCTTAGATATTGAATGCAAAAACAAATAGTGGGCTGGATCTTACTATTTTTGGCTAAGTGTCAGTTTGATCACGTCTGATCGAAGATTTCTTTCCATGGTGCTTACCAAAGTCTCTCACTGTATCTTATCAAATTTGCCTCATTAACCACCTACCCTGCCCAAATGGCATTGCTCTCGTCTTATTCTAGCTCCATTCTAAAACCCGCCATTCCTTACCATGAACACTTACCATGATGTCCATTGAAAGACCAGCATCCCTGGCACCCACACTACTTTTAAAAGGCTGCTGTGCATATGGATAAACATTGATAATGTGACATTGCTCTTCACCAGGAATGTAATGTCGCAACAGCCACAAAAGCCACCATTTTCACAGTATGGCTGACACTCCTTAGCACATACAATTCCATTCTCTCACCCTTGTCTCCGTTTAACCATCATGTCACACAGTTTACTTGTTCTTAGCACCAACTTCTCTACATCATCACTATTCTGTCCTCAGTACCTGCTGAAAATCAGCACCTTGTCATTGTCTAGTTGCAAGCATTCATTCAATTCAGAGATTAGCTTTTATTTACAGCCAGCAAAAACAAACTCAAATAAAACAGACAGCAAATGTTCACTGCCACAATGCAAACCAAATGCTGGTGTGATGATCAGCCACTATTTTATGGTCCATGATTATCTGCTGCACCCAGGACTCATCTACTGTCAGTAGCTCCTGTCAGGTTTATAGCACCTGATACAGCTGAGTTTCATCATGCAAAAAGAGTACTTTCTCCTCCCCAGTGTCCTTCTCCCCTTCCTTGGAAGGCAGCACCCAATCCCCCAGTTCCTCACAATTCTCTTGTTGCCTCGTTTCTTCATTGCCTGCTCCAATTATACAGAGCACAATATGCCAGAATGTAGTAACAGACTCAGTCTGAACTATACTGTAGGCCTGCCCAGTCTGCTGCAACCAGTTAAACAGTGTCATCAGCACCCAATACTCTATTCCTTTATGGCTCTGGTCAAGTCATGGACCGTATTGTATCTGCAGTCCACATCAGTCAGGGATTGAGCAATGGTGTCACGAGCCATGATCACAGTGAGTAGTTTCTCTCCTCCAGTAAGTAAGACACCTGGACTCTCAAACAGACCAGGTACACTAGAGTACTGCAAGATGTAGGAGTCATGGCAGCTGCCAGGGTCATGAGCACATACATCCAGAGAGTGGGAGCAGTGATCACTGATCATCTGAATGTTAACCGATGGAATCCTTTCCTGGTGAAGGATTCATGTGATAAAATCCTTTCAGTGTCAATGTGTGTGCAGTTGATGGCACCTTGCACCTGGGGCAAGCCAGTTATGTTCCTGAATCCTACTGTCCAGGCTGAGTACTGACTTCATCACGAGGGAATGAAATGAACCAGGGCAACAATGCCACATGTCATGGGGCACTATTCTGATATATTTGTGGGTGCATGACTGAGAGATCCCACACAGGTCATCCATCACCCCTCTGAAGGAGCCAGCTGCATAGAAGTTGTCACCTTCACAGCTACTGGGAAAGGATGGCCTCCCACTCCTGCAACCCTCAGGCCGTCAATTCAGAATCCATCAGAGTTCTATCACAGTATCCCAGGATGTGTGGAGCCTGCATGGATACTGCACCTTGTTCATCCCAAAGAAGTGGAGTCAGGGTGAAAAACTCTGCTCTTCCTGCAGACCTAATATATCCCATGGAGCTCAGCTGCTGTGACATCTGACTGAGTTGGGTGCTCCTCAGCCTTCACAGTGACCTGGTGCTGCTCCTGGGCTGGCCTTCAGCCCTGGTCCTCCTGCATCCACCTTCTCCTTTTTAGGAAGTCAGCTCCATCGGCCAAAATCCCACTAACGAATCTTGCTGCAATGACCTGTGTTGGGAACAGATGAGGCAGAAAGGGTTCTGAGCTCTGAGAACAGTCAGTGGTGGCATGGTCTGCACATCAGGGCTGCAGACACAGCTCCAAACAGTGAGACATGCAGGACACTGAAAATAAGGACCATGTCTCCATCAGTTATCCAGCTTCAGCCTCAGCGTATGCACCAACTTGGTGAAGGTGCTGTGCCGCTGAGTGACCAACACATCATGTGAAAGAAAAGCTTGTCTGCTGTGCTCCGACCACCCTTCCGTTCCCAGATCCATATCACCTATGAACCTCATGATTGAATTCAGTAGAGTTCTCTGTAATACGTAACTGACAGAAGATGAAGCAACACAGGGTGACGAGTAGGTCATTCTTTATCTATGACCTTCACAGCACACTACTGCTTAAACCCAGGTTAATAACATGAGTATCTCAGCTCAGTAACACACCCTCTTCCACTAGCACACACAGTTGAAGGTTGGATTAGCTTTTCACTCTTGTTTGTTATGTATTCTTGAAAAGGGATGGCTCTAAAACACACTTCTCACCTAGACTACCTCCTTTTTTCCATCATGTTCATAGTCTGAGATAACTCCTAGAAGACTATAATTCAATTTGTCGTGCATTTCTCCCTTTTATTCAATATGTTTGAAGCTTCTTTGTTACCCCATTATGTGACATCCCAGGGTCTCTGTCTACAGGCAGCAAGTGGATTTACATTTACAACCACTTGGCTGCATTAATTTTCTTTTGAAAAGCACAATAAAGTTTGATACATCTGTAAATGATGTTAAAAATCACACAACACCAGGTTACAGTCCAACAGGTTTAATTGGAAGCACTAGCTTTCGGAGCGATGCTCCTACATCAGGTGGTTGTGCTCAGGAGCAGCGCTCCAAAAGCTAGTGCTTCCAATTCAACCTGTTGGACTATAACCTGGTGTTGTGTGATTTTAACTTTGTACACCCCAGTCCAACACCGGCATCTCCAATCTATAAATGATCTGGGACTCTGAACCAGCGTTGACATAAAACAATGCATTTCTTAAAGGTGATAGTGCAACAGTTCCTAACCTCACCATTGTTTCTTTTATGATTAACTTAAATTTATGTCCTTAATTATATTTCACCCACACCAGTAAAAAAATTGTTTTTCCTGATTAACCTTATCCAAATCTTTAATAATTTTGAACGCCTTCATTAGATTTCCTCCTAACCTTTTTACTAACATAAGAACACAACTTTCGATTGTCAATCCTCTCAATTGTGTACTGTGAAGGTAATCATCCCCTACCTCTATGAAACTGTTGTCTGACAAACCCTTTCAATTGTCTCCTTTCTTACCCATTATGATTTCTCATAGCCTAACTGATTTGACATAGCAGTTCTCCACCTATATTATCTCTGCAAAAATCTACCTCTATCTCTTTAACTCTATCTTCGTGCCCCTTTTTACAGAGCTGGGCATTGTGCTTTATTTTTTATTATTGTCACCCTTCTCAGTTCTGACCACCTTAGCAAATTCAATTTGTTTTTTTTATTACATATGATATTATTTATAATAGGAAGCAAACTGGTTTAGTAGTTCTCACTGCATCAAGTAAAGTGCCTCAGGGTACAGTGAACATTCTGTTCTGAGCTAGAGCACCAGCCATGGGCGTTTGTATGTATTAATTAAACAGGAAACAATATGGTTTGATTTTGTAGATTTGACTGATGCCTTCAAAAACACCACTGAAAATTGATGCTCCAGATTCAACTAACAGATTGTCTTTCACTGAAAGCAAGATAATTTATGTGCCAGGATATATGCTTGCATTTGTACTGGTCTAATTGGATTCAATTATTTCAACAGAGTTTAGAAGAGATTGTACAGATCCATGCAACAGAGGAAACTCTAAAATTGGACAAAATTGGGAGTAAAAGCAATAGTCATTCTGCCATTATAATTACTAGTAAGTATGTAGCCTCTGCCAGATACTGCAATTCTTAGGAATTAAGAGTATATATTGCTGCGGTTGTTAAGACATGCAAATGCTTTGGACTTTTGTTCAAAGTTTGTGATCTCCTTTCTTTTCCACTTTTTCTCTCCAGCTTATTCCCTCCTGACAGCATACGTTCGTATCTAATGATAGCTATGATTTTGACACTAGAACAACTTTAGGACATAGATTTGAAAATAAATTATAATTTATCTTGCCCATATTTGTTCGAGATAATTAAACAAAAGCACCATCGAAACCATAGGCGGGTGATTGTGAGTTGGAATTTACTGACTGTCCATATATTAGCAGTTTTTTGTTTCCCTTCCTACTGCACCATCAAAAATTGATTCACCTAGACCTGCAGCAATTGAATGGATCAATCATAATAATTAGTTGGGGCTTTTCTCAAGGTTTTAAAATAAACTTATTTCTCCTCCTGCATCTGTTTCTGTTTCTCCCAATTTTCACTTTCTGTCTCACTGAGCTTTTCTTTTAGACTTCCACTCTCTCTCTCTATTTCTCTAATTCTGCGTTAATTGGAAAGTTGGTCAGCTGCATTGTAATAGGCGAAAGTGAGGACTGCAGATGCTGGAGATTAGAGTCAAGATTAGAGTGATGCTGGAAAAGCACAGCAGGTCAGGCAGCATCCGAGGAGCAGGAAAATCAACGTTTCAGGCAAAAGCACTTCATCAAGAATGATTCGTCATTCCTGATGAAGGGCTCCTGCCTGAAATGTCGATTTTCCTGTTCCTCGGATGCTGCCTGACCAGCTGCATTGTAATGCAGAGTGACACCAACTGATTGGGTTCAATTCCTACACCAGCTGATGTTATTTACAAGTCGTTCCTATGACGTTAAAGATCACACAACACCAGGATATAGTCCAACAGGTTTACTTGGAAGCACTAGCTTTTGCTTCGAAATCTCGTGTTTCCAAATAACCCTTCAAATATAACCTGGTGTTGACTGATTTTTAATTTTGTACACCCCAGTTCAACACTGGTACCTCCAAATCATCCTTTCTATGAAGGACTATCTTCTCAATCTCTCCCCCTGTCTGAGGTGTGATGACCCTCAGGTTAAGCCATCAGTGTGCTGTCGAACAGGAGAGCGGCCCCTTGGTCTAGTAGGAATGTAATGATGTTGCCTTTATTTCGCCAATATGCTTGCACCTTTGATATTTACGTATTTCAGTGATAGGTAAGAGGTTTTAGTTTTCTTTTTTTTCTGTGTTAAGTTGTATCTGCTTTCTTCTCCAAGTCCCCTGTAAGTCTGGGTCTCTCTTTTTCTTTTTCTTTGTCTTTCTTCCTGGAGGTCTACCAATCTGCTGTGCACTTTTCTGAATTGATTTTACCCTTTGATTACATTCTCTCCTTTTCCTGATCCATTGAGGCCTGTAGACATGTAAACCTCTGATCACCTCAGGAACTAACTTGTTTTCTTCTAAAACATGGTGGCTGAGCTGTAAATTGAAAATGGAGTTTGTGCCGGGGATTGTAGGATCAGGATTTTGCATTGAGTGAGAGTGACACTGCTCTTGAGTGAGAATGAAGTGGAGTTCCAGAGTTTGGGACCTGGAAATAGAAGAAATGACATGTGACAGTGTGAGAAAATAGGGCCAGTATTGTGTTGCGATGATGGAGGCCATGTCTATTGGTAAAAAAGCTGCAGTAGCCCCATCTTGAACTTTTCAGGGCACTTTGACTGGATTTTATTTCATGAGATTTGAGGTTCCTGTCCTTTTACTACTGGTCACTGCGGATTGCACCCATCCCAAAGAAACAAAATAGACTCCGGGCCTAGGAAAAGGGGCATAGGGGCTTGGGATCACCAGAGCCAACCAGTGGCTGGTGAGGGCAGTGCAGGGCATTTGCCTTGGGGGCATCCATTGTCAGGAAGAGAACCCCTCATGAGGTGCCGTGTGACCAATCTATGGGGTAAATCACCCACTTGTCATTTAAAGTGGGAATTTAACCTTACCATCCCCACTCCATTCAGCAAGCCCACCCAACACTTGCTAAACAGCCAAATATATCAGTTTCCATGTCCATGTGACTAATATTATTTGGATCCACTTCCATCAATAGAACCTTTAATTCAAACCTTTGCACTTTCTTGTAGAGTGCAACATTTTCCCACTCCATTAATATCACTTTTTAAGGCATTTTATATTTGAATCTGTAAACACCTGATATTTTGAAAGCGGTGAGATCAATTCACTTTACCAAACAATTGTCCACGCCACATTCAATCCATTTGCAGGCAGACTGGCTACAATTTGGGAACCAATATCATGCCCACTTTGCATGCATACATTTCTTTATGAATTACTCCAATGCCATATTAGTGCAGCAGTTGGCAAGTGAACTGACTTCAAGGCTTCCAAATGATCATATTGTTCCCAGACAAGAGGACAGCGGTAGACTTGCCCTTAGAAATAGAGCATAACTGGAAAATGAGTAGAGGCAGCAGACAGCAGGATATGCACAGCTGGTGGATGGTGATACTCTTGGTAGGGGCTGAGCTTGTGGCTTTGCAGTACAATTGCAAACAAGCACCTTGGGCTTAGAAATCAGTGCCCTGCCCCATTGTGGCAGGCTAGGTAAAAACAATGACTGCAGATGCTGGAAACCAGATTCAACATTAGTGGTGCTGGAAGAGCACAGCAGTTCAGGCAGCATCCGAGGAGCAGTAAAATCGAGGTTTCGGGCAAAAGTCCTACATCAGGAATAAAGGCAGAGAGCCTGAAGGGTGGAGAGATAAGTTAGGGGAGGGTGGATGTGGGGAGAAAGTAGCATAGAGTACAATAGGTGAGTGGGGGAGGGGATGAAGGTGTTTTGTCAGGGAGGAGGGTGGAGTGGATAGGTTGAAAAGAAGATAGGCAGGTAGGACAAGTCATGGGGACAGTGCTGAGCTGGAAGTTTGGAACTAGGGTGAGATGGGGGAAGGGGAATGAGGAAACGGTTGAAGTCCACATTGATGCCCTGGGGTCGAAGTGTTCCGAGGCGGAAGATGAGGCGTTCTTCCTCCAGGCATCTGGTGGTAAGGGAGCGGCGGTGAAGGAGGCCCAAGACCGCCACGTCCTCGGCAGAGTGGGAGGGGGAGTTGAAATGTTGGGCCACGGGGCGGTGTGGTTGCTTGGTGCGGGTGTCCCGGAGATGTTCCCTAAAGCGCTCTGTCTCCCCAATGTAGAGGAGACCGCATAGGGAGCAACGGATACAATAAATGATATTGGTGGATGTGCAGGTAAAACTTTGATGGATGTGGAAGGCTCCTTTAAGGCCTTGGATGGAGGTGAGGGAGGTGGTGTGGGTGCAGGTTTTGCAATTCCTGCGGTGGCACGGGAAGGTGCTGGGATGGGAGGGTGGGTTGTAGGGGGGGGCGTGGACCTGACCAGGTAGTCACGGAGGGAACGGTCTTTGCGGAAGGTGGAAAGGGGGTGGGGAGGGAAATATATCCCTGGTGGTAGGGTCTTTTTGGAGATGGCGGAAAAGCACAGCAGATCAAGCAACATCTGAGGAGCAGGAAAACCAATGTTTTGGGCAAAGGCCCTTCATCAGGCCATTCCTAATGAAGGACTCCTTCCTGAAACGTTGATTTTCCTGCTCCTCAGATGCTATCTGACCTGCTGTGCTTTTCCAGCACCACTCTAATCTTGACTCTGATCTCCAGCATCTGCAGACTTCACCTTCGCCCCGCTGTGACATCCTGTACAGCCCTCTGATGATTGGTCCTCACAGCCACGATTGTAGCAGTCTGAGCTTGTGAGCTCACAAGCTGAGCAGACACGGTTTGAGTTTAAGCTTCCCCAGCAGCCTTCAAACTTCTCCTCTAAGCTGGTTGCGCTGCTGTGAATATTATTTAAGTACAGAAAGACTGCAGAAAGCCACAGAACAGAGGGAAGTGGGACTCCTCATGTACAAATCACAAAAAGCAAGCATCCAAATTCAGTGGGTAAAAAAATGGGATGTTGACCTTTTTTCAAAGTCAATGGAGAATAAAAGTGGGGTCTTGCTAAAATTGCATAAGGCACTAGTCAGACCACAGCTGGAATATTGTGAAGTTTTAGTCCTTTTATTTAAGGAATGACATTCCGGTATTGGAGGCAGTCATAGAGTCACAGAATCATAGAGATGTACAGCACAGAAACAGACCCTTCGGTCCAATTTTTCCATGCTGACCAGATATCCCAACCCAATCTAGTCCCACCTGCCAGCGCCCGGCCCATATCCCTCCAAACCCTTCCTATTCATATACCCATCCAGATGCCTTTTAAATGTTGCAATTGTACCATCCTCCACAACTTCCTCTGGCAGCCCACTCCATACATGCACCACCCTCTGCATGCCCCTTAGGTCTCTTTTATACCTTTCCCCTCTCACCCTAAACCTATGCACTCTGGTTCTGGATTCCCCCACCCCAGGGAAAAGACTTTGTCTATTTATCCTATCCATGCCCCTCATGATTTTATAAACCTCTATAAGGTCATCCCTCAGCCTCCAATGCTCCAGGGAAAACAGCCCCACCTATTCAGCCTCTCCTTATAACTCAAATCATCCAACTCTGGCAACATCCGTGTAAATCTTTTCTGAACCCTTTCAAGTTTCACAACATCTCTCCAATAGGAAGGAGACCAGAAGGAAGGTTCATCAGGCTGATCCCACGTATGGAGGGATTTTTCTAAGAGGAGAGGTTGAGTAGGTTGGACTTATACTCATTGGAGTTTAAAGAATGAGAGGAGATACTGTTGAAATTTACAGCATAAGACACTTAGACTTTTTGACAGGTTAGATGCAGAGAGCTTGTTTCCATTCTCTGGACGAATCTAGGAGAAGAGGGCATCATCTCAGAGTTAGGAATCACCCAGTTAAGACAGAGGTGAGACTTTTTCTCTCAGTGGGTAGTTAGTCTGTGTAATTCTCTACCACAGAGGGTTAACAAGGGTGGCTCAGTAAACATATTTAATACTGAGATAAGGGAATTGAGGGGTAAGGGGAAAAGGCAGGAAAGGGTTATCAAATCAGCCATGATCTCATTGACTAGTGGAGCAGACTTGATCAGTTGAAAGGGCTACATCTATTCCTATGTCTTATTGTCCAATGACCAATGGTAACTGAGGTATTGATCATCTGAAGTGGATGCTGCTCGGATCCAAAAATGTTCCGATGTACTTGTCCATCACTTAGGCTCCGTACAAAGCTTTGTGCCAGTTGGTCCAACACTCTTCCATGTTCCTTGACATTGATTGCAGGTTTTCTCACAGGTTTCCTGATTCATTAAGGAATGAATGTTTGTGTGCACACCCACCACGCTGAACATGCATCCTGACTTGTTAACGTTCTCACCTGATTCCTCTGCAGCAGAATTTGAGTTTGAATTTACTCTTCGGGGAACTAGCTCTTGAACTATCTTCACCCCCTATCCAGGTAGCAGCAGATGTCTGGTGTCCCACCATATGTTCTTACCTAGTCTCTGAGAATGCTGTGTTAATCTATGAGTTGGTGAATGCGAATGCAATCTCAAGTGGTGGTATACCCATATCATCTCTCTCTTTCATTAGCGTCCATTCACTACCTGTCCAGGCAGCTACATTGGGTGTACCTGCAAGGTTAAAGGCTTGAAGGAAAACTAGTGTGTGGAATGAGAAAGTAAGTTAGGTGTGTGGAATGAGAAATAATTAAGATACCATATGTATATCTTCAACCACTTGGAAAACAGATGAGAGTGTGGGATGAGAAGCAAACTGTGTGTAAGAAAGAGTTTGTTATGATATTGTGTCATCCTTAGCTGTGACTGTGGCTACATCCTTACAAATACCATCCAAAGGTTGCAAGCACTCGCTCTTACATGGGGGCCTGGATATATAAGAAAGCCTATTCTCCCACAGTTAACTTCTGCCACCTCTGGTTATGTGCCATCCTCTCCTGAAAGAGAGAAAGAGATGTATGAGTGAAAATTGTACAAAGCTACAGTCACGGTTGAATAGCAGTGTTTGGAAATTGTGAATTGTGGGTTTGAGACTTGGAGCAGTGTCTGAGGGGTGTGGTAGAACACGAAGGTTCAGTCTGAGTTCTGATTGATCGAGATTGCTGAGAGGTGAATGATTGGGGGTGGGGTCATTTGATCAGTGGCTGATAAAGTCTTGACAAGGACTCGATAAACTTTGCTTTTGCAGAAATATGAATGACATCAAATCCATGATCACAAAACACTTGGTGCTATCTTCTCTTTATCCCTTCCTTGTGCTTGCACTCAGTCTTATGCCAACTCATCCTATTTCTGGACCTTGTTTTTCAGGATACTGTGATTTCTTGGGCTGGCCCTACCAACCTTTTCATTTAGACTTAGTCACATGCCATTCCTTTTCATCCTTCATCTTAAAGTTCCTGATGCGTGCAGGCTCTGTGTTTCCAATCCTGTTTCTTCTGAAACACCTTGTTGGCTTCTTGTGGCTCAATTATTACAATCCTGATCAAGTGTTGTACTGCCTGTTTGGATGTGACATTGAACCAAAGCATCCCTGCTCCCTCATGTATGGTGCTAGAAAAGCACAGCAGGTCAGACAGCATCAGAGGAGCAGGAGAGTCGATGTTTCGGGCATAAGATCTTCATCAGGAGCATACAGGAACAGCTTATCTGGGCAATATCACATTACTGTCTGTCAGCAACTTGGCTACCACATTCTTCCATTGGAAGATTGATAGCACTTCAAAAGAACTTCATTGGCTGCAAAGTTGCTATATAAATGCAATTGTTCATATTTTCAACTTCCAGTTTCATAATTCACAGCCTCAGAGTAATTATTAATTTCTGATCATTTATTAAATTTTGACTTTAAAGGCAACATATGTCTTTGAGCTGCAGTTATCCCATTTTAGTTCTTATCAATTCTAGAAAGATAAAAATTCAGACTGGAGCTGGGAAATGCAGTTGTTAACTGCTGTGAAAGAGATGCAAGGTGAGAGATTGCATGTCGGAGATTAATGATCTGATTGGTTTATGTGAAAATCTCATGATATTTTGTGTTTTCTGTCCTTTAGATCAAATACCTATAAATGGAGAAGTATAAAAAATACTTAAAATGAACTGGCTGCACTATTTTACATTTTGCTATAAAGAACATTTGCCCCCTGGAACTTGCTCCCCCATTTGGTAAGACTTTGGCTGACCTGATTGTGGCCTTAACTATCCCTTCCACTTTCTAAACTTTTTAACTCCCATATCAGCCAGGAATCTGCCTAATTCAGGCTTTAAAAATGTTTAATGACTCTGCTCTCATTGCTGTCTGCAGAATTCTACAGATCAACACATCACTAAGAAAAAAGGTTTCCCCTCATTTTCATTCAAAATAGGAGACCCCTTATCTTTAGAAAGTGCCCTTTAATTCTAAATTTTCTCACAAATTGAAACATCCTTTCTGCAAGCATCCTGCCAATCCCCTCAGGATCTTCTATGTGTCAATGAGAATGCCTTATTCCTCTTCACTCCAACAGATATGCAGGCCCAACTTGTCCAAATTCTCCTCAAAAGGCAGACCCTGCATTCCAGGAATCAGGCAGGTGAGCCTCTCTGCACAGCTTCCAATGTAATTATCATCTTGAAGTCTCTGTCAAAAGGAGGTCCGATCCACAGCACTGTGATCTTGATTACAAGTAGGGCAGGGAGTTAGGTTCTAAGTGCATCACGGCCAGAATAGGGATTGAGCACCATTCAATTGACACCAATCCAATCCACACTGACCACCCAGCCAACTCCCCAAGGAGTCCAAATTGCAGTGATGATGTACAGATATACACGCAGGTTATAGACTAGAGCTACAGACAATGATTGTAAAGGCTCTGATTTCTATCTATCACATGGCTGACCAGGAATCTCACACACCTTTACCACTGGTCAGTGACGTACTGTGAAAGGATTTATAAGTCATTGTTAATCCTGTCAGGCTACATCATGAATGCATCCTCCATGAACAGCAAATCCTAGAGTAAGACTTGAAGCTGGAACTTCTGGCCAGTAGGAAGAACATTACCCACTGTGCTACAAGACCTCCACATTGCATTTAAACTCTTTCTTAAATAATGAGATCAAATTGGTAAATAGTACTCTAAATGTGGTCTAAGCTTCTGCTAAACTTTTAAGATGTAAATAAAATGCATAGTGTACAGGAAAACTATTCTGTTGGATGAAAATAGCACTGATGTTGTCATGTGATCATAGACCATTCAGTATTGGATGCTCTCCACTGTCAATAACTCTTATAACTGTAAGATATACAGGGACACACAGACAGCATTTTTACTTCGAAAGATTGTACAGCTGATTTCACACAGGGAAGCATGCTGTCAGTGCAGTTCAGAGAAAAAGGTACAACATAACCTCAATTCTCTGACCTGTACTGCCCATGAATGGAAATGATATTTCCAAAATCACAGAAATGTACAGCATAGAAACAGGTCACTCCCTTTAGAGGCCATTGGGCACTAAAGGGACTAGGGTGTATCATCTGTATAATGATATTTTAGTTTGCCTTTGATCGGTTTCCATTCACTATGTTTCTGTTAATTGTTAGATGTCAGTTTGTTACAGATCCCCAACAGGGGCTGTCTAACTTGTTTAAATTGTTCTAAAATGGTAAAAACAGGCTGAAAACTCCATGTAGTCCATGCTCTCCACATGAAATGCCTCCCACACCTTTTTATCCATCCCTATTGGCAAAATCTTGTATTCCTTTCTTCCACACTTGGCAACCTAATTTCCTCTCAAACAATCTGTACTATTGCATTTGCTACACCTTGTTGTGAATCATTGAATAGAATCATAGGATCCCTACAGTGTGGAAGCACTGCCCAACATGTACACACCAACCTCTGAAGAGTAACTTACCCAGCTCCATTCCCCTACCCTATATTTACCAACACACCCAGCCTAGACATCCCTGAACACGATGGGCAATTTAGATAGGCCAGTTCACCTAACCTGCACAGCTTTGGACTGTGGGACGAAACCGGAGCACCCAGAGGAAACCCACACAGACACGGGGAGAATGCGCAAACCCCACACAGACAGTTGCCCCAGACTGGAATCGAACCCAGGTCCCTGATGCTGCGAGGCAGCAGTGCTAACCACTGAGCCACCCTGCCTCCAGGTTCCACATTTTAACCACTTATTTCTACAATTATGTTTAGAATTTATTCATGCAGCATAAAATATCAAATTTCTCAAGCTGGATAACAAAAAGAAACGTCGAGTGAATTCTGCATTCAAAGTTCAGAATCTTGTACATCTCCTCAATTGTAGTAAAACTGCCATTTGTGTTTATCTACTCTTCTGTCACTTTGTTTGGCATTACAAGATCAAAGAAATGCTGCAATCTGGCCAGCAGTTACATGAGTCAGGATATTTCACTTTGCCAGCCTGCTGCTAAAGTGAAGGAAAGTGTGCCATCACTTGCATAAAGGTTAATTCTGTGGCCGTATGTTCCTTCAGCTGCTTGTCTCACAGGGTTTAATGCCATCCTCACATCCTGCTTG
Source organism: Hemiscyllium ocellatum (assembly GCF_020745735.1). Taxonomy (NCBI): domain Eukaryota; kingdom Metazoa; phylum Chordata; class Chondrichthyes; order Orectolobiformes; family Hemiscylliidae; genus Hemiscyllium; species Hemiscyllium ocellatum. The sequence continues at coordinate 20,037,228 of NC_083428.1, read as the reverse complement.
CTTTTGGCACTTTCCTTGATTGCAGAGGGAGACTATTTTCAACTCCGTTGCTGTTTCTGAAGCCAGCCAGTGCAGTCATTAATTTTATGCTCTTTTTATGCTGCACTGCAGGCTCTGAAGTGGCATCCCCATGGGTGCTATTCTAAATGCCAAAAGTAGAGTGCAAAACAGGTGAATTTGCATAGTTATAGTGAAAGTATGGAGAGTACAAAGAGGTGACCCAACCCCAGTAACTGTCTACAATGGCAGCATCCAATATAAATGCCTATAAGCCAAAAATGTATTTTTAAAGTGAAGTCAGACTCTGCAAATGCAAATAGAGCAGCATGGTGGCTCAGTGGTTAGCACCAGTGGTTAGCATTCCTGATGAAGGGCTTTTGCCAAAACGTCAATTTTCTTGCTCCTCGGACGCTGCCTGACCTGCTGTGCTTTTCCAGCACCACTCTAATCTAGACTCTGGTTTCCAGCATCTGCAGTCCTTGTTTTTACCCAGTGGTTAGCACTGCTGCCTCACAGCGCCAGGGACCCAGTTTCGATTCCAGCCTCAGGAGACTGTCTGTGTGGAGTTTGTACATTCTCCCCGTATCTGCGTGGGTTTCCTCCGGGTGCTCCAGTTTCGCCCCACAATCCAAACAGATGCAGGTTAGGTGAAGTGGCAATGCTAAATTACCCATAGTGTTCTGGGATGTGTAAGTTAGATGCATTAGTCAGGGGTAATGCAAAGTAGTAGGGGCATGGGTCTGGATGGATATTCGTTGGAGTGTCAGTGTGGACCTGTTGGGCTAAGTGGCCTGTTTCCATACTGTAGGGATTCTATGAAACAGAAAATGTGCTGGAAATGCTCAGCGACATCTGTGGAGAGAAATAAAAGGCAGAATTTGGCTTCCAAGGTGTGAGCAATGGTGGGAAAACATGGAGAGATTGAAAAAAAATCACAATCTCAACATTGAGATGTTTTTCAGCTTTTCCCTTCAAACCTTAAATGGTGACTTCACAATCTCAAAAGTGATTAAACGAAAAAGCAAAGAACTTGTTACTGCATGGCTGCTACCACAAACAACCCATTGTCCGCTACTAATGGTAGGCAAAAGTGAGGTTAAAGTCCCCATGACCTGTCCTACCTGCTAATCTCTCTTCCCACCTATCTGTTCCACCCTCCTCTCTGACCTATCACCCTCCATCCCCACCCCCATTCACCTATTGTACTTTTTGCTACCTTCACCCCAGCCCCACCCCCCATTTATCTCTCCACCCTGGAGGCTTCCTGTCTCTATTCCTGATGAAGGGCATTTGCCCAAAACGTCGACTTTCCTGCTCCTCAGATGCAGCCTGACCTGCTGTGCTTTTCCAGCACCACTCTGACCTAGCCACTAATGGTCACCATTAGCAGCTATTCATTCTTCCACGCTGATTCTTATCCAGTCCTTTTTATGCACAACTGATTTTCTCTCTACATGGGCTCCTTCTCTACCCATTGTTTACTCCTTTTCCCTCCCCCACTCGCACAACCTACCTTCAGCATATACTGTATACCAATCTTTGCCAAGGTACAAGATTAGAGTGGTGCTGGAAAAGCTCAGCAGGTCAGGCAGCATCTGAGGGGCAGGAAAATTGATGTTCTGGGCAAAAGCCTTTTCAAGATACACTCAGTTCTGAGAAGGGTCACTGGATCCAAAACATTAACTCTGCTTTTCCTCTACAGATCCTATCAAACCTGGTGAGTATCTCCAGCAATTTCTGTTTTTATTTCTCAAAAGTGCTAACCTTACTTCCATGCATTTCCATTCCATTGAAGCTCTGACTTACCTTGTTATACATCACTTTCTTTCCTATTCTCCTTCCCCAAGAAACTAGACAGCACAAATTCTCTAACATGTAAATCACTCACTAAGTGTTTGTCCTGGCCATTATCGAACTGTTTCTTCAGGGGACAATGTCCCTGCGTTCTTCATGGCTACCACCCTCATTGACTCTTTGTTCACACAAGGCAGCCTCACCACACCATCCGCATTCAAAACTGAAGGATCAGTGCGTTAAGAGTTAAAATGAAAAGAGTTCACACAAATTGTACAGCAAATAAGGAATAACAGCTGGCCATGACTTGTAGGATTGTAATTTAATTGAGGAGCTCATGTGATATCATAAATCAAAGGATTAATTTAATACCGCTTTCCAATTACATTGCCAATTATTTTTATTCTATTTTCTTTATATACCATTTCCTCAAAAAAGTGAAAAGAACATTAGTCTGTTTGCCAGGAAAATCTTAAGTTGTGAATTCAAGATCCTGAGATTTCTGGAGTTTAGCCCTGTCATCAGAGGTGTGACAGAACAGGACCTTTGGTTACAGTCTGACCTGATGTTGTTATATTCACAAACCTGACTTACTGGGCCATTTATATAAAGAGAGTAGACAAACACATGCCATTTATTGTGGTGTATAAACATCTGCCCCACATTAAGATTGTACTAAGAGCTGATCTCTCAGGGTGGCAAGTAATTGAATACCAGCGTTCTGCACGCCAATTGGATATTTGCACTGTAACAACAGCAAATTGGTGCAGAAAAGACAGGAATTCTACCAGGGATATTCTCCCACCCCTGCATAAAGAGAAAGACAAAAAGTCTATTCTTCTTCACCAACAGAACTTGCATTGAGGAGTGTTATAAGCAAGGCCATGATGCCCCTAATAATGCTGTGGCCATGTTCATCTGAAGCATCCAGGATACTTTGACAATAGACAATAGACAATAGGTGCAGGAGTAGGTCATCCGGCCCTTTGAACCAGCACCACCATTCATAACGATCATGGCTGATCATCCACAATCCTGTTCCTGCCTTATCCCATAACCCTTGATTCCAATATCTTGAAGAGCTCTATCCATCTCTTTCTTGAAAGTATCCAGAGACTTGGCCTCCACTGCCTTCTGGGGCAGAGCATTCCATATACTCTCTGGGTGAAGAAGTTTCTCCTCAACTCTGTTCTAAATGGCCTAACCCTTATTTTTTAAACTGTGTCCTCTGGTTCTGGACTCACCCATCAGCGGAAACATGCTTCCTGCCTCAAGAGTGTCCAATCCTTTCATAATCTTAATCAATCAGATCCCTTCTCATCCTTCTAAACTCGTGTATACAAGCTCAAGTGTATACAAGTGTATACAAGGTCCAATCTTTCAACATATGATAGTCCCACCATTCCGGAAATTGACCTTATGAACCTATGCTGCACACCCTCAATAGCCAGAATGTCCTTCCTCAAATTTGGAGACCATAACTGCACACAATATTTCAGGTGTGGTCTCATCAGGGCCCTATATAGCTGCAGAAGGACCTCATTGCTCCAATACTCAATTCCTCTTGTTGTGAAGGCCAGTATGCTATTAGCTTTCTTCACTGGCTGCTGTATCTGCATGCTTGCTTTCATTGACATGTACAAGAACACCTAGATCTCATTATACTTCCCCTTTACCTAACTTGACTCCATTTAGATAGCAACCTGCCTTCCTGTTCTTGCCACCAAAGTGGATAACCACACATTTATCCACATTAACAGTGTCTGCCATGCATCTGTCCACTCACCTAGCCTGACCAAGTCACCCTGTATTCTCATAACATCCTCCTCACATTTCACCCTACCACTCATCTTTGTGTCATCAGCAAATTTGCTAATATTACTTTTAATACCTTCATCTATATCATTAATGCATATTGTAAACAGCTGCAGTCCCAGCACCGAACCTTGTGGTACCCGACTGGTCACCGCCTGCCATTCCGAAAGGGACCCGTTTATCACTACTCTTTGCTTCATGTCAGCCAATTTTCAAGCCAAGTCAATATTTTGCCCCCAGTACCATATGCCCTAATTTTATGCACTTATCAAAGGCTTTCTGAAAGACCAGGTACACTGTATCCATTGCTTCCTTGTCCACCTTCATAGTTACATCTTCATAAAATCCAGAAGATTAGTCAAGCATGATTTCTATAGATCCTCCAATAGCAACAGAGACTTGGAGGAGCAGATTGGGAGGCAGATTTTGGAAAGGTGCAGAGTTAACAGGGTTGTTGTAATAGGTGACTTTAACTTCCCTAATATTGATTGGAAACTCCTTGGTTCAAATAGTTTGGAGGGATCAGTTTTTGTCAGGTGTGTCCAGGAATGGTTCCTGACTCAATACGTAGATAGGCCGTCTCAAGAGGATTTGGTGTTTGGCAACAAACCATGTAAGGTGTCAGCTCTTTCAGTGAGAGAGCAATTTGGTGATAGTGATCACAACTCTCTGCCATTTTCTATACTCATGAAAAGAGGGGAAGGGAGTTATAATGCTATTAGGCGAAACTGGGGCACCTAAATTGGGACAGATGTACTCAGGGAAATGCACAGTAGTAACGTGGTGGTTATTTAGGGAGCACTGGCTGATGGTGCTGTACAGGTTTGTCCCACTGAGGCAAGGAAGGGATGGTAGGTTGAAAGAACCTTGGGTAACAAGGGATGTGGAACATCTAGTCAAGAGGAGGAAGGAAGCTTACTTAAGGTTGAGGAGGCAAGTAACAGACAGGGATTTAGATGGTTACAAGATAGCCAGAAAAGAACTGAAGAATGGACCTAGGAGAGCCAGAAGGGGGCATGAAAAAGCTTTAGCAGGGAGGATTAAGGAAAACCCTAAGGCATTCTGGGCTTACGTGAGGAACAAGAGAATGGCCAGAGTGAGGCTAATCAGGGATAGTGGAGGGAACTTACACCTGGACTCGGAGGAGGTAGGGAAGGTCCTTAATGAATACTTTGCTTCAGTATTCACCACTGAGAAGGACCTTGACATTTCTGAGGACAGCGTGAAACAGACTGACCTGCTTGAACAGGTTAATGTTATGAAAGAGGGTGTGCTGAAAGTTTTGAAAATCATGAGGATAAATAAGTCCTCTAGGCCAGACAGGATATACCCTAGGTTCCTACAGGAAGTGTGAGAAGAGATTGCTGTGCCTTTGGCGATGATCTTTGTGTCTTCACTGTCCATTGGAGTAGTGCCAGATGATTGGAGGGTGGCAAATGTTATTCTGTAGTTTCTAGAAAGTGAATAGGAATTATCAGTCTCGTGTCTGCGGTGGGTAAAGTATTGGAGAGGATTCTGACAGACAGGATTTATGAAAACTTGGAAAACCATTGTTTGATTAGAAATAGTTGGCATGGCTTTGTGAGGGGCAGTCACAAACCTTATTGAATTCTTTGAAGATGTGACAAAACACATTGATGATGGTAGTGCAGTGGATGCGATGTACATGAATTTTATCAAGGCCATTTGTTAAGGTTCCACATGCTAGGCTCATTCAGAATGCAAGGAAGCATGGGATACAGGGAAATCTGGCTGTCTGGATACAGAATTGGCTGGCCCATAGAAGACAGAGGGTGTGGTAGATGGAAAGTATTCAGTCTGGAGCTCGGTGACCAATGGCGTTCCAGAGGGATCAGTTCTGGGACCTCTGCTGTTTGTGATTTTTATAAATGACTTGGATGAAGCCGTGGAAGGGTAGGTTAGTAAGTTTGCCAATGACACAAAGGTTGGTGGATAATGTGGATAATGTGGAGGGCTGTTGCAAGTTGCAACGGGACATTAACAGGATGCAGAACTGTGCTGAGAAGTAGAAGATGGAGTTCAACCTGGAAAAATGTGAAGAGATTCACTTTGGAAGGTCGAATTTGAATGCAGATGCAGGGTTAAAAGCAGGATTCTTGGCAGTGTGGAGGAACAGAGGGATCTTGGGGTCCATGTCCATAGATCCCTCAAAGTTGCCACCCAAGTTTATAGGATTGTCAAGAAGGTGTAGGGTGTGTTGGCTTTCATTAGCAGGAGGATTGAGATTTGGAGCAGTGAGATTATGCTGCAGCTCTATCGAGCTCTGGTTAGACCACACTTGAAATATTGTGTTCAGTTCTGGTCGTCTCATTATAGGAAGGATGAGGAAGCTTCCGAAACGTGCAGAGGAGATTTTTCAGGATGCTGCCTGGACAGGAGGGTATGCCTTATGAACAAAGCCATGAGGGAGCTGGGGCTTTTCTCATTGGAGCGAAGAAGAATGAGAGGTGACTTTATAGAGGTATACACGATGATGAGAGGCACGGATAGAGTGGATAGACGGAGACTTTTTCCCAGGGCGGAAACAGCTATCACAAGGGGCCATAAGTTTAAGGTAATTGGAGGAAGGTTGAGTGGAGATGTCAGAGGTAGGTTCTTTACATGAAGAGGGGTGGGTGTGTGGTATGCACAGCCAGCAGTGGTAGTAGAGTCAGATACATTAGGGACATTTAAATGATTTTTGGGTAAGCACATGGAAGATAGTACAATGAAGGGTGTGTAGTTTAGTCTGATCTTAGAGTAGGATAAAAGGTCAGCACAACAAAGGGCCTGTGCTGTGCTGTACTGTTCTATGTTCTGTGTTGGCATGAGTCTAAGCTACTGATGCCATGTGCGTAAGAATACCTTCAGCAGAAGAAATTCTCTATATCAAATCAACAGTCATTATTTATTACTTTGTATTTAGTGGCTATTTATATTACATCTGAGATACATGCTTGTCCCCTGTGAGACAATCAGGCTCAATTTAAGACGACGTACTCCTTAATGTTAGCTACATTGACTAGAGCAACAACTAAAACATAACATGTACAGCCACACAACTGACTAGCTCCTGCCAGGAACAGTCCTTCATATCTGATGGGAGCAACGTATCTCATTTTTGTCTCCAAGTCAGTTAACCCTCTCAGCTATTAACTACTTTATACAATATGTCAAGAACATGCATTTATATAGTAGACTGGGCAACCTCAGCACATCCCAAAGAGCACGACAACTTCACTTTGTCATCGAGGCTGGCATGGCCAAAATCAATCAAACAATTAAAATTTTGGCCCTTTTTCAGTTCAGGTTTACTCACTTTTATTTCAATGCTTTCTCATAGTAAAAGTGTGTTGAGACGTAGGAAATTGAAGCAATGCATACAATTAACAGGCAAGTGTCCACATTATGCCTGTCAAGAACTGACTGTACATCTTTCAGCTACAATCAATATCCATTCAAGAAGTGTTAAACTGATAATGATGTAACCCTGTTAGCTATGTTGAACTGCAGCCATTTGCTGCAAGATGTCAGTTTACCTGATAGTTTAGCATTATGTTGAAGTTTAGGTATGTCCTGCTAGTATATGAGGAAGTATAATAACCATTAAAAGAGCTCTAAGTGTATGAAAGCTAGGCTGTCAATCTCCTCTTTAGCCTGAAGGGCATTCCCTCCTAAGCATCGCATTTATTTCTGTGACACTCTTTAGTTACACATCCCCAATATACTTTTTTGACAATTCTTAAAGAAGCAGAACAATCTCGAAAAAAAAATAAACCATTTACTGTTCTAGAAAGGTATTACAGGGGATTAAATGTTCCACATTACAAAGATATTATTCATCTCCTGCTCTTACATAAACTGAAGGGCATGCTACCCTCAGTGTCAGTATAACCTTATTCATATACTGTATTAGTTACCAGTGAGCTGTGGTGTAGCATGATATCATGAATGGATTAGAAACCATTCCTACATAGGAGCCTGTGGAATTACTGGCAAATAATGGAATTGTTTCAAATGCAATCAAAAAACAGCAAAAAATGATTAAATGAAATACATTGTTCTATTAATTAAAGAGTTTTAAACTGTTATTTTGCTATTCAGGTTCTGGCACGTCCAACACTAAAGCAAATTTGACGCATGCTCTTAGGCAAAAAGTTCATTACTCATGGAATCCAGCTCACACATGACATTAACCACAGCGTGTAATTGACCCAGTGAGGAATTTCCAGCCGTGTGGCAGCAGATATACTATTACTGTATGACAAGGTGTGATGAGGGACCTCACAGGTCCAGAATAACTAAAGCACTGGTAGACCTACTGTATACTTGGTTTCTCTTGCTCAAATGTTGTATTTTAGTGCTATTTCGTGCTATCTTCTATCTACAACCTCAGAGAGTAGGGAAAGGTAGGAGGAAACTGACTTGCAGGTTTTTCCAACACTTGCATGGAATGACCAGGCTGTTAGTAGGTGGTCCCAGTGGATTCCAAAGGATCCCAGTAGGAAACAGAGATCAAGGCAGAGAGAGCACAGTGGAGCTCATTGTCAAATATTTCTGCCCTTTCGCCCTAGGATAGAAAAGCCAAGAAAAATTCAGGCCATTGAAACTTCAGCAACATTAATATCAGAAGATTTGACCTAGGACCAGGAAGATAATTGGATTTGGGAATTATCGCATTTTCTCATCCTGTGCCTAAGGTACCAAAACGTTGATGCATAATTTGGGCAAAATTTGGTTCTTAGAACACATACCCTTAAGGAAGCCTGCAAATTTTCCATCCACGTAAATTAGTTAGCAGAAAATTGGCAAGGCTCCTTTAAGAATGCCTTCTCTACCCCTTTCAGTTCCATTCATTCACTGAACCAACATGCACAGAACTGGGAATATTCACTCCTGAATGTTATTCTCTGCATTGTTCTCTTTGTAGCTGTATTTTTAGATATAATTAATCTCACTAGTTTGCTGTAAAGAGAATGAAACGTATTGTGTACTTAGTGCTTTTGATTCAGATTTTACAATCAATCAATTCGAGAAGTGCGAAAATGACAGTGATGAGCCCCTGTTTCCGAGCACCCTGATTCAATAACCTACTTTTCCACAATTACGTCAGAAAGCTTTAATTGCCTTTGGCTCTAAATCTGTTATATGAACAAAATAGAGAAATAATGGGCTGAATTTTACTATGAATCAGCTATATGTTAATCTCAGCAAGTTTCATGGAGGATTTCTCTCTATGAGCTCTAGCCAGTTATCTCATACAAGTCTCTGCTGCTTACCTCATTACCTATGCATCACACCTCTACAGCACTGCTCTCATATATTGTGCATACATCAGGCCTGGAAGTGCTCACCACTGCCAAGGCCTTGTGGGATTTCCACTGGCAGCCATATTTAAAGTCCTGTTACACAAGGTCAATTACTGCTGGCCAGAAAAAGCCCTTCACAGTACAGGTAGTCAGAGGAAAACATAAAGTAACCTCTACTGAGGGCACATTGGTGGCATAAGTGACTCTTCATTTGAAATAAAATTGCACATTCATAAAATCATTGCTATTTTACATCATGACCTGCATATTGACTGTCAGTGGAAGTGTAGCTACAAGAACCAACCTACACAGACTACCTGTCCTTTGCTCCATACCATGTTAAAACCTTAGCTAATGGAGGGCTACTTTCTCCCTAATGTTGAGAGTTTTTCACAGTTGAAAATGTGAAAATTTATTGTAAGAAATGTGAACATTTATCTGGTAAGAAATAGGGGTTGCTTGCCCCTTGAGCAACAACGGATTTATACCCATTGAGTCATAGAGATGTACAACATGGAAACAGACCCTTCGGTCCAACTCATCCATGCCAATAAGATATCTTAAATTAATCTAGTCCCATTTGCCAGCATTTGGCCCTTACCCCTCTAAACCCTTCTTACTCATATACCCATCCAGTTGCCTTTTAAATGCTGTAACTGTACCAGCCTCCACCACTTCTTCTGGCAGCTCATTCCATACACGTACCACCCTCTGCATGAAAAAGTTGCCCTTGGGTCCTTTTTAAATCTTTCCCCTTTCACCTTAAACCTATGTCCTCTGATTTTGGACTTCCCCACCCCAGGGAAAAGACCTTGGCTATTCACCCAATCAATGCCGCTCATGATTATATAAAACTCTATAAGATCATCCCTCAGCCTCTGACGCTACAAGAAAATAGTTCCAGTCCATTCAGCCTCTCCCTATAGCTCAAATCCTGCAACCCTGGTAACGCCCTTGAAAATCTTTTCTGAAATCTTTCAACTTCCACAACATCCTTCCTAAAGCAAGGAGACCAGAGTTCCATGCAGTATTCCAAATGTGGTCTAACCAATGTCCTGTACAGCCACAACTCCTGTACCAATGCACTGACAAATAAAGGCAAGCATACGGAATGCCTTCTTCATTCACTATCCTATCTACCTGCAACCCCGCTTTCAAGGAACTATGAACCTGCACTCCAAGGTCTCTTTGTTCAGCAACACTACCCAGGATCTTACCATTAAGTGTGTAAGCCTGCTCTGTTTTGCCTTTCCAAATGCAGCACCTCACATTTATCTAAATTAAACTCTATCTGCCCATTGGCCCATCTGATCAAGATCCCATTGTACTCTGAGGTAACATTCTTCACTGTCCACTAAGCCTCCAATTTTGTTGTCATCTGCAAATTTAATAACTATTCCTCCTAGTCAATGACTAATCAATTCACTCAACTCACATCTTTATGTGAATGGGTCAAGTTAAATCTGTCAGGTGTATTGCATCCTATGCCACCCAGCTCTGTCACACAGAAGGTAATGTTTCTCCTGCTCCACGTTCTAATTTTCCTCTTCAGAAGACTGAAGCTCTTCAACCTTCATCACATACCCTCTTTGAGGGTGGCCTGGTGGCTCAGTGGTTAGCACTGCTGCCTCACAGTATCAGGGACTCAGGTTCAATTCCACCCTCAGGCGACTGTCTGTGTGGAGTTTGTATTTTCTATCCGTGTCTGCGTAGGTTTCCTCCAGGTGCTCTGGTGTCCTTCCACAGTCCAAAGATGTGCAAGTTAGGTGAATTTTCAAGCTAAATTGCCCATAGTGTTCAGGAATGTGTAGGTTAGGTGCATTAGTTAGGAGTAAATGTAGAGTAATAGGGTATAGGGATGGGTTACTCTTCAAGGGGTCGGTGTGGACTTGTTGGGCCGAATGACCTATTTGTATACTATAGGGATTCTATGATTCTTTGTTTGCTTCCACCACTGCATGAAAGGATAATGCTGACTATACTGCACAGAGTCCATCGTATATATACTGCACCACAATCAGGAGGCTGTATAAAAGAGTCATCATCCATGGTTGCAGAGGATAGCACGTGTCTCCTAGTAAACATTCTTGTAGCCCTTGATATGTAGCTGGAACATGAAAGCCTGTAAGAACATAGGCATGCTGGGCATCTTCCAGTGTGACCGGCATTGATTTCTACAATGCGGTACTGATGAAATGGATCCCTTTTGTGTTGATGAAGTCAGCTGCATTGTTATATGACATTCCCAACACTTTGCGTGTACAGTTTATCACCCCTGCACCTGGGGGAAGCCAGCTATATTGTTAAAGCCTGCAGCCTGGACTGCAGCACTGACCACATCATGGGGAAACAAGAGCAAGTAGTATGATCTGGCATAAATTGCATTGGTACCAGGCTAGATTCACTTATGGGTTCAAGATTAAGAGATCCTACACAGGTCCTCAATAGATCCTTAGAATTGGCCAGTTGCATAAAAGATTGGTGCAGCTGCCACTTTGAAAGCCATCAGGATACAAAGGCCATCTTTCCAGGGCTTGTGTCTGCCCTAAACAATGAGGAAGACAGAAACACTGGGAACCTGTCAGTTCGAATGAAGTAGCAAAATGCAAAAAGGTAAGGTAAGGCAAGGCAGAGACATTGTCAACATTCAGAATGGGCCACGGTGAGAGACTCCAACATTGGTTAGGGTTAGGGTTAGGGTTAGGGTTAGGGTTAGGGTGGAGGAGGTGAATCGCCCAGCACCAAAAGATGGCGCCTGAGGATCAATGACATTGATGTCAGTTGGATCTGGCGCGGACGGTGGCGAGATGGTGGCAGCTCTGAGTTGGCTCAGAACTCAATATAGTTGGACTTCTCGTTAACTATATCTTTTTATTTATCTCATAATCTTAAACTATCAAAATGGCGCTGTATTGTGGTGATGAATGAAAACTTCTCACTGTATTCTATTGTAAAATACAAATGACAATGAAATCAATCATATTTCATAAATCAAAGTGAGTAAGCACTAAGAGAGCAAGCAAATGAGCCCTAAGATGCAGCCTACTCCAATGCATGAGCTGGGGACCAAGTGGCCCAGCAGCAGCATTCCAGGTAAAGATAATAGTGAGCTCCAAAAAATCAATCAGGTTAGTGGGACATGATTTCCCACGCACAAAGCCATGTTGACTATCCCTAATCAGTCCTTGCCTTTCCAAATACATGTAAATTCTGACCCTCAGGATTCCCTCCAACGACTTGTCCACCACCGATGTCAGGCTTACCGGTCTATAGTTCCCTGGCTTTTCCATGCCACCCTTCTTAAATAGTGGCACTATGTTAGCCAACCTCCAGTCTTCCAGCACTCACTTATGGATCAATGATACAAATATCTCAGCAAGGGGCCCAGCAATCACTTTGCTAGCTTCCCAGACACCTGATCATGTCCAGGGATTTATCTACCTATATGCATTTAAGGTGTCCAGCACTCCCTTCTCTGTATTATGGACATTTTGCAAGAGGTCACTGTTTATTTCCACATGTCCTCTATCTTCCATATCCTTCTACACAGTAAACACTGCTGCAAAATATTCATTTAGCATCTCCCCCATCTTCTGCGGTTCCAGATATAGACTGCATTGCTGACCTTTGAGGAGTCCTATTCTCTCGCTAGTTATCCTTTAGTCCTTAATGTATTTGTAGGATCCCTTTGGATTCTCCTTAATCTATTGCCAGAGCTATTTCATGTCTCATTTTTGCCCTCCTGATTTCCCACTCAAGTGTACACCTACTGCCTTTATACTCTTCTAGGGAAACACTCGATTTCTGCTGCCTGTGCATGACATATGCTTCCTTCTCATTCTTGACCAGAACATCGATTTCTCTAGTCATCCAGCATTCCCGACATCTACCAGTCTTGTCCTTCACCCTAACAAGAACTTGCCCTGCCTTTAGTGTTGGAGACTGTCACCATCTAGTCTCTCTGCCAAGTGCGGGAATAGCAAATTGCATATAAATTAGGCATTACTAGTTAATAATGAGATGGAAATAGATGTATATAGGTCTCTCACTATTCTCTACTGAGATTCCTGTCTCCGTGTTCAAATCTTGGGTGGAAAAATCAGACTTTTTCAACTTTGAGAATCACATTTGTTTTAATCTCGCCATATTTTCTCAAATGACTCGCCATTGCCCATATTATTCAATGTAATGTGGTTTAATATATCTGATAAAACATGCATATTACACACACTGAAATTAAATATAACAGAACAAAAAGACATTGAGAGAAAACATTAAGCTGGAAATTACCGTTGTCCATATTGTTGCCAAATGTTTTATGAGTTCCAATCTATATTCCTGTCTCCTCTCCCTCAACATGTTGTCAACTCACATTTTTAAAATAATTTAATATCTTTGTTAGAATAAAGACATGGGAAATTTGGTTTGAGCATGATAAGTAATATTACATTAATGACATTTATCCTGGAGTCCATTAATACAGGAATTTTGATCATGAGCTGGAAGGTATTCTGGCTTTATTCTGTTGACAAATAAGAAACAGAAATATCTGTTGTATCTAATTTAGTGTTTTTCAATCTTTCAGTCCTAAATTAGTTAATGCATTAAATTTTCACATTTCTGGTGATCCAGAGAATGGTTTGCAGGGAGCATAGTCAAGAGCATTTTCTTTGCATCACCACAAGCATTTTCCCTGTTCACTGCAGGTCATTGAAGATACCTGTTATTTAAAAAAAATCATTACTACTTTGGTATATCCACTGTGTTTGCCTGTCCTTGGACTCTTATAGTCGAGCCTATTTCTCTTTGAGTCATACAGTCACAGAGATGTACGGCATAGACACAGACCCTTACGTCCACTCGTTCATGCCAACCAGATATCCTAAATAAATCTAGTCCCATTTGCCAGCATTTGGCCCATATCCCTCTAAACCCTTCCTATTCATATATCTGACCAAATGCCTTTTAAATGTTGTAATTGTACCTACATCCATCACTTTCCCTGGCAGCTCATTCCATACACACACCACCCACTGTGTGAAAATGTTGCCCCTTAGGTCCCTTTTAAATCTCTCCCCTTTTGCCCTAAACCTATGCCCTCTAGTTCTGGACTCCATCACCCCAGGGAAAAGACGTTGTCTATTCTATCCATTCCCCTCATGATTTTATAAACCTCTGTAAGATAACCACTTAACCTCTGAAGCTCAATCTAGTATGTCTCACTGGTCTTCAGACTGGACAGTAAGAATGTTGGGCATAGGAATTATATTCATTGTCTTTGCCAGCCACTGCAAAATGCACTTCACTATTCCCACCTGAAATAACTCCACAGAGGCCTGTATCCCAAGACCAAGTCATCCTTTGGCCCTGATCCAGCTCCCTCAGGGCCAGCTGTCAGAGTGAACTGAACCTCTGACAATCCTGTTTATACCTGTCAGCCAGGGCTCCCTGATTGGACCAACCTCAACCAGGGAACTCATATCCATGAGGTTCACCTGGCTGACTTCAGTAGAATCACTATACCATGCATATCATCCCATGATATTTGCTGTGGTCGAGGGCCCCTCATTTGGTTGACATATTGATAAAGATACTCAGCACAGGCCTCAGGGACTTTCTGGAACAATCTGTTCATGTATTACAGAAATGAGGAGGAAAATCAAGGATTTGAAGGGAAGCTCCTTAATGTCACTTGACACTTCCTCAAGCAGCCTACAATAAACTAGCCACTTGCAATATAAACACTTTAGATCCAAATGACTTGCAATATTTCCTAGAGTTCTGTGCTTAGCATATCTGGTAGGAACAATGTTTTGCATTAGATAGATCACATGTATTGTATGAAATTGTTCATCCAAGCAATACAGGGATCATGGAAGTTGCTAAATCCTGAACTTTAAACAACAGATGATGTAAGTCTCTGCAAAGTTTATCCATGTCCTTCGTAATTTTCTTCTTTTTGAATGGAGCTTTTATTTCAAGTAATTTTAGCCATATGTGCTGTTTTCTCAGCTCTTTGCTGACCTTTTCCTAGTCTGAAGATGTGATAGGAAATGCAGTTATGGGAATGTAGTCTGTTGTTTTCTTGATCCTGAAATGAAGTGTTCTATCACCACTAAATGTTATAGTTAGTGCCCCATCTGCAAAATAACAATGGCCACCTATGGAGAGCAGTCATCAAATTCCCAACAAAGTCTTGATTCAAACCTAGTTCCCTGGATAAAAAAAATACTGTATTGTTATTGTCAGATGACAACATAGTGACTGATTGTCAATTGTAGTATCCATTTTAATTTTATTTATTACATTTACGTGTGCTGACATACAGTGAAAAATGTTGTCTTACGTGCTTTGTAGGCTGATCATACAAGTGCATCAGGGTATCAGAATAGAAAGCAGGATACAATATTACAGCAGCAGAAAAGATACAGAGAGCAACATTAACATTAGAGAAATTCATTTAAACGTTTGATAACAGAGAGGAAGAAGCTGTTCTTGAATCTGGTTGTATGTGCAAACAAGCTTTTATATCTTCTGCCTTACAGAAAAGGGTGGAAGAGTATAACCAGGGTGGGAGGAGTCTTTGATTATGTTGGTTGCTTTCCTGGTGCAGCAGGAAGTATAGGTGACATTAACGGATGGAAGACTGTTTTGTGTGATGGACTCGGCTTTGTTCACAACTCTCTATAGTTTCTTTTGGTCTTGGGATGAACAGCTGCCATTGCTTTGATGCATCCAGATAGGATGCTTCCCATGGTGCAACTATAAAAATTTGTAATAGTCTTTGTGGACATGCTGAACTACCTTAGCCTCCTGAGGAAGCAAAGGCATTATTGTGCTTTCTTGATCATAGTGTCAGGACCAGGACAGACTGTTGATGATTGTCACTCCAAGAAACTTGATGCTTTTGACCGTCTCCACCTCAGCATCATTGATACAGACAGGGGCATGCACTCCACTCTGCTTCCTGAAATCAATGATCAGCTCCTTCACTTTTTGCACTTTCTTCAAATAGAAAATTATTTCACTTAGAAATAACCATTATGATTTGTCAGACATGATGTTGTCTCTTTATGGCTATTCTATTCTAGATTCTATTTTATTTCTATCCATTTGAGGAGCACATAATTGTCACTACAATCAGCAAGAAAGGTGGCAATGCATCTTTAGCAACCAAACTAAGAAAGGGGAATGATCCTGTGTCTCCACTACCTCTCAGTTAGAGGAGTATTAAATTTGACAGGTTTGAGGACTGTTGGAAGAAACAGAGTTTGCAAGTTAGTGTTTTACATCTAGTTCAATTGTACTCGTTGACTTGAATGAGTGGATCTGACAGCCAGAGTCAATTTATGCTCTAGCATTTTGTTAATAGATCTCTCGAGAAACCATCTTTGAACTTGTGCAGCCACTTAATTATTTTATTTGACTCCAGCTGCCAATGGAACTCCAAATAAGGGAAATAGTTTATCCTTGTCTGAGATGGGCTTCAGCCTGATTTTATTTTCCTTGGAACTCATTGTTATAGATAATCTCTCAACACTATAGCATAACAAAGCCTTTTTTTAATGTCTTTATAATCCAACTCTTACTTAATTATCCCTGTGAGTTAATAAAATAAATTAAGGTACAAACAAGAAGCATTCAGTCAATGAAAACCATAGTTTCCATCGTCCTGGGTACAGTGCCAGATATCCTATTATGAAATGGAAGAAATAATCTGCAAACATCTTCCTGGATCCAAAAACATCTGATAAAATCCACAAATCTCATGCTTCCCCACAGCTTTACTATTCGCTTCACAAATACCACACAAAAAACAGATAAGTAGCTAGTAACTTAGGTGCCACACAAGTGCCAGGCAATGACCATCATCAACAAGGAAATGTCTTCATTTAGAGGACAATAAATCTTTGGAATTTTCCAGTCCTTGAACATGGTAAGTCGGTTATTAGGTCAGTTCAAGACTGAGATTCTGAGAAGATCAGATACTAATGGCTCTAAGGAGTTATGAGGTTCTGGCAGAAATATGACATTGAGGTTGATGATCGTCATGATCTAGACAGGTTGACCAGGTGGAGGAACTGAATGGCCAATTCCTGCTCTTCTGCTCCTATATTCCTATTCCTATGTTCCTAATCATCCCCACTTGACATTCAGTAACATTATAATAACTGAACCCTGCCTTATCAAAGGTAGTAATCATTGACTATAACTAAACTGAATTGTGTCAGCTACAAGAGCTGGTCAGAGATACAGAATTCTGTGGCAAGTAACTCGCCTCCTGACTCCCCAAAACCTGTCCACCATCTCCAATGCACAAGTCAGGAGTGGATGGAATACTCCTCACTTACCTGGATGGGCAGCTTAAGGTGTTCAATATCAATCAGGACAAAGCAGCCTGCTTAATTGGCACTTCATCCATCACCCACAACACTCATTCCCTCCACCACTGAAGTATAGTGGCAGTAATATGTACCACCTACAAGTTACACTGCAGTAACTCATCAAAGCTCCATCATCCTGCACCCTTCATCCTGGTAAAAGTCAGGGACTGCAGCTGCTGTAAACCAGATTCTAGATTCGAGTGGTGCTGGAAAAGCACAGCAGATCAGGCAGCATCTGAGGAGCAGGAAAATCGACGTTTCAGGCAAAAGCCCTTCAGCAGGAATAGCACTAACTCATCAGCATCTCCCTGACATTTACAATGTAAAGGACAAGAGCAGCAGATACATGCAAGTGCCCCAACCTGCAAGTTGGAGAGAATGAGAACTGCAGATGCTGGAGAGTCAGAGTGGATAAAGAGTGGACCTTTCATCGACTCCCCTTCTCCTCTGAAGCTGCTTGACCTGCTGTGCTTTTTCCAGCTCTACTCTTTATCCAACCCAACTTGCAAGTTCCCTTCCAAGCCAAACACCACCCTGACCTAACATTATATCACCGTTCCTTCACTGTTGTTAGGTCAAAATCCTGAAACGCACTCCCTAACAGCATTGTGGAGACCCTTACACTTTCTCAATGGCATTTTGGGATGGGCCATAAATGCTGGCCTAGCTAGCAAATGTCCCCATCCTGTGAACAAAAAAAAGTAATACTCTTATTTCCCAAATTCCATCCACACAGAGAGCATTACATCTTATGAAATATTTGATTATCTTAGTGCAACTATATTTCAATGTTTTTCAATTTCAAGATATTTTAACCATACCATATATTTTCCCTTTCTTTACTTAATGTTAATTTTATCAGATTCTTCATTCCTTTTTGGACATTTTTTTTCCTTAATCATACTTGAGAATGCAATTATTATGTCAAAAGTAAACTGCCAATTGTTTCACCTCATGTATGGGACCATCCAGTCCAGTCTCTGTTCCACACACAGCACTGATTAAAATTGCAAATGTAGCCATGATTCAAGTCCCTTTTCATTTGCCATGTCCATATTCAATGATTTTTTATGTCATCGTGTCCCTGTTCTCCTCCACAGCTTGAACTCTTTTATTGTTTCCGCAGGTAGCTAACACCACAAATTCATTATACACCAAATTATTTTCAAGATAGCCATTATTTACACCAGAACAGCAAATGGTAGGTCTTTAACTGACTGAAATGGAAATAAGCCCAACCCTTCAGGATAATTGTTAGTGAAAATTGAAATGGGTCTACAGAGCGCACTGAAGTTAGGTTAACATAAAATAGGTGATGGCAAGTCAGTCAACATTCTGCATTTCACCTGATTTATATTTCCATTCAAGTTAAAACTAAGTCCTGCTCATCCTCCACCGTCAAATCCTAAGCACCTGATGACCGGAGCAAGAATGCCTCATCTTCTGCTTTGGAACCCTCCAACTACACAGCGTCAACATTGACTTCACCAGTTTCCTTATCTCCCCTCTCCCTACCTTATTCCAGATTCAACCCCACAACTTGGCATCACCCACTTGACCTGTCCATCTACTTTCCCATCCATTCGCTCCGCCTTCCCCTCCAACCTATCACTATCACCCCCCACATGCATTTACCTATTGGCTTCCCAGCTACCTTTCCCCCACCCCCACCCTCCTATTTATCTCTCAGGCCCCTTACCCCCTCCACATTCCTGCTGAAGGACTGATGCCTGAAACGTTGATTCTCCTGCTCCTCGGATGCTGCCTGACCTGCTGTGCTTTTCCAGTGCCATACTTTTCAACACTGATCGCCAGAATCTGCAGTCCTCACTTTCTCTCAGCATTTACTCTGTCAAGCCTCTTAAGAATCCTAAATGAGATCACCTCTCATTCTTATAAACTCCAGTAGACAGAGTCCTAAACTGTTTCCTTTTTCCTCATAAGACAATCTCTGTGTACCAGAGATCATCCTTGTGAAGTTTCTCTGAATTGCCTCAAATGAAATAATATCTTTCCTTAAATAAGGGCACCACATGTCAATTCATTACTTTTGATGCTATCAGATAAAGTCAAAGTTGCATCCAAAGTTGCGTCCACTTTGTACTGAGTATACAATATATTAAAAAATTCATATATCTGCTACTGCCATGATCTTCTCCAATGGCTGGATTTTATTTTGCAACTTGTATAGGCCAATCAACCCTGCACGGAAATGAACTTGTGTGTAATGCCATTGGGTTGAAATTACGAAACATCATCTCACTTTCCAAAGTTATGAAAAGTGAGCAGGTGTGGAAACTGGCAGCGCACTGGCTATTTTGAAATTACTGATTTAATGATTACATGTGGGAAGAGGTTCAGGAGTGTTTTATTGCAACTGAGCAGACGATTTTTTTCTCTCAGCGGATGGGGAATCTGTCAAATTCTTGACAGCAGATGTTGTCAAGGTTGGATTTTCGATATATTCAAGGCTAAGATAAGCAGATTTTCAATCATTGAGGGAATTAAGGATTTTGTAGCCACAACTGATTTTCTGGTTGAAATATTATGCCTTTTATCACTTGACATTCCTACCTGCTGTGATCTCCAGCATGTTTTTGTTTTCAGTTCCTGTCCACAGTCCTGACTGGACATGGAATACACCCCAGCCCCGCCCCTGGCTTTTCACTTCGAGTCAACATCCTTCCTGCTGGACAAAATATCTGGAATAAAAATGAAAAGATCTGGAAAAACTCAGCAAGTCTGCCAGCATCTGGATACTCACAGAGTAATCCTTGGATGTACCTCCACCAAATGGATTGCAGTGGTTCAAGAGGCAGCTTACCACCACCGTCTGAAGGATCTAGGGATCAGCAATAAATGCTGGCCCAGCCAGCGGAGTCCCATGAGTGAATTTAAAAGTGCCCATGGTCCCAACTGGGCATGGAATACTCCACCTTCTATTATTGGACCTCTAATGGACACCCTCCTGATGGGCAAATAGTTGATTTGACTGGATGAGCCGAGATGGCAGAGGTGGGAGCAAGAAACCATCCCAGTTTCCATTCCACTCCCACAGCCAGCCAAAAATGTAATATTCAGACCTTGATCTCTATAGGAGAAATTAAGGTGCCAAGCATTTTTGGAATGGTTTTATGTGGATGAAATTTCATAGTACAAGCAAAACCAGTCTCTCAAATCACACCTGTCTCCAGATGACTCATTGCATCAGTAATTAGTTCTGTGGAAAAGTACCTTTTCATCTGTTAGATATTGTGGTGAGGTCTAGCTCAAAGATAAAGTTGTGCAGAACTGTTAAACTAATCTTTCCAATGGAATCCCTCACAAGACTGGGCACTTGCTATATTGTCAGCGTGTTGTATGAGTGAAAGATAACTTTGTGAGGATTCCACTGGAATGGTAACTATTTTTTCCCTCTATTTCTTCGAATGCTCTCAGACTTTCTGAGTATTTCCAACATATCCAGTTTTAATTTCAGATTTTTCAGCACCTGCTTATGTAACTTTGCGAGGCTTGAATCAACTCAATTAAGAGCAAAGGTTAAGATAAAAGTGACAAATCCCAGGCAGACCATGGCCTGGACTTTCACTGTGATGGGGAAGCTCTCTGTCATGGTGAAAGTGCTGGATAAGCCCAGAAAGGGCAGGTCCCACTCCCAAACACAGCACTTCCTACTTTCACAGGAGGAGGAATGGGCTTGGGTTGGGTTCACAAATGTTTGATTCATTGAGGTAACTAGCCATTTAAATCATCAATTTCCTCCACATGTTGGCACTTTGTCTACTTCTTAGTTAGGATATCTATTTGGATAGTTAACATGTGCCTCTATACAGTATATCGCCTTAGGACACTTTTGGGGAGGTCAGGTGACCTTTGAGGAGTTTAGGTAGCCTTTGGGAGAGGTAATGGGTTCATTGGAATAGTTAAAATTCGGAGGGAAATTGCAGAGTAAGTGCATAAACACATTTCTTTTATTCCATGAGAGGTGGACACTGCTGGCATTGGCAGAATTTGTTGTCCTTGAAATGAATGGCTGGATAGGCAATTTCGGAGGCGGTTAAGTATCAACCACATCATTGTGGTTCTGGATTCATCAGGTGTAGATGATGGATTCCTTTCCCAAAATGACATGAGTGAACAAGATGGGTTTTTAATGACAATCACCAATCGTTTGATGGCCACCATTACTGATGCTAGCTTTCAATTTCAAATTTAATGAATCAAATGCTGTGGTGGGATTGTGCATTTTTTTTTGCAAAACATTAGCCTAGTCCCCTGGAATACTAGTCTAGAGGCATTATCACTACACCACTACTTCACCTAAGAAGAAGTCAAAATTAGATTTCAAATATATTATGGCTTAGGTCTTTCTCAAACTGCAGTCATTTCTTCAGTTCAACTCACCCAAAATAAGCAAATGATTAAGCATATGTAATTTTAAGCACAAATTACGTCATGCATATTATGTTTCCATGATCTTATTTGTTGGTTTCAAAACATTTCTCAAGAAGACACTGCCCATGAAATTGGCTATGCCTCCAGTATAGATTAATCACCACTAGGAGTTTCTGGTAATTGTATTCCTTCCCAGGCCTTTGAGGCTTCCCAGGCTACAAAATAAACTGGTTTTGTTATATATAGGAATATTAATTATTTCAGAGGTTTCTCAGCAATAATTGATACCATGATGCAAATACTTATTTTTTATGATGAACTAATTTCCAGCTGTATTAATCAAATTGCACCAAGTTACACGGTTGAATATTTCAAGGAAATGATGGAGGTAAGTATAATTCCAAAATTAAAAAAAGACATGTAAATGGGTACATGAATTCACAGTGTTTAGAGGGATATGGACCAAATAGAGTCATACAGTCAGAGAGATGTACAGCATGGAAACAGATCCTTCAGTCCAATTTGTCTATGCTGGCCAGATATCCCAACCTAATCAAATGTTAGCAAATGGGACTAGATCAGATTGGGATGCCTGGTCAGCACAAAGGGTCTGGACCAAAGGGTGTGTGCTTAGGACTTGAGAACTCTATAAATCTTGTTTAAAGCAAAAAACGTGAAGAATCGCATTCTAAACGCATGTTCTATGCTGTCTGAATGCATTAGTTCACAGCGAATTTTGTGTTTGAACAAAAATTTAGGGGAGAATCAGTTTCCCAAATAAGTGCACTTTTGGGAGCAATTAGGGTCTACATTGCTGAGTGAGCCTGGAGCATACTTTTAGAATTAAAAAAAATGTTATAGCACAGAAACAGGCCATTCAGCCCATTGTGACGCACCTGTTGAATAAAGTGGCTGCACATTCTATTCATACTTACCAGGTCCTGATCTGTAGCCTTGCAAATTTCAATACTTCAGGTGCAGATCCAAGTTTCCTTTAATTATGTTAAGGGTTTATGCCTCAACCACTAAACTGAGCGCTTAATTCTAGATACTCACACTGTTCTGGGTGAAAGGTGTTTCCTCATGTTTCTCTAATCCTTCCATCAATCACTTTATTTCTGTGTTCCCAACAGATTAAACGAGTCTGCTATGTACCGGCTGTTGATTACAATTTGTTGACTTCTTTCTGTTAAAGTCAGTGATGTGAATGGCTGAATGAAATGGGATTGACACAGTCTTGGTGGCCTTTATAGATTGATGAAGGGCTCTGGCCCGAAACGTCGAATTTCCTGTTCCTTGGATGCTGCCTAACCTGCTGTGCTTTAACCAGCAACACATTTTCAGCTTTGTAGATTGATGTCAAATGAAGGTAGGGTCATCAGAGTGGGTGGCAAAAGGTAGCAGCTCTTAAAGATAGAGGGATAAAAAGGATGCTTTATCTTCTTGGCTCATGACCAGATAGCTGGATGAGTGCAACAATACTCAGAACTTTTAATACCACCCAGGACAAAGTATCTCATCTTGTTACCACATCCTCAAACATCCACTCCATTCAATATTGACGCTCAGGAGCAGCAGTGAATACCATCTACTGCAGAAATTCCCCAAGGCTCCCAGGACAGCACCTAACAAATTCATGACTACTACCATCCAGGAGGATAAGGGCAGCAAGTATAGGGGATCACCATCACCTGTGAGTTGCTCTCCAAGATGCACACCATTCTAACTTGGAAATATATCACCATGGCTTCAGTGTTGCTTGGAATTCCTCTCTGTAATAACACTGTAGCATAGCTACACCAAATGGACTACAGTAGTTCAAGAATGGCAGCTCACCACCCCTTCTCAAAAACAACTCGGGACAGATAATAAATGATAGCACAGCTAGCAATCTTCTATATTCCTTGAGTAATAGAAAACAGGAACAGGCTAGGCCATTCGGCCCTTGGAGATTACTCCACTATTCTACATGATAAAAGTTGACCTACCAAATCAGTACCCTGCTCCTGCTTTCTCCACATACTCTTCAATCCTTTGAGCTCTGAAAGTGAATACAAAACAATTGGAAATGGATAGCATGACAACAATTAAAGAAGGTTGGACAACGTAAGGATTACCTGACCTTTACAGAATAGAACCCAATGATTGCTGCATTAAAAATGCATTTACATTATAACATAGGATATAATAGCGACATCTGAAGGTGTCAAGATATTTTGCACTTACCTTACCACAGATGGTGACCTCTCTAAAGAGATGAGTCTTTTTAGAGTTACCAAGGCTCATACCAACATTAAAAAAAACCTACCTCATTGAAGCATTTCACTGGACCTGCCTCTAATATGTAGCACAGTATGTGTAAAAACCAGGGCTAACAATCCTGAGAAATTTCACTGTGCTACTTAATTTTGTGGACTGCTACCATGAAGAAGGGGATCACTGGCCCAAAAGGGGTCTGGTCTTAATCCAGCTTTGGGTTTTAATGGACTGAGGTGTAGCAAATGGCTGACAATTATAAAATTCTGCCAAAAAATGTAAACCTGAAGGTTATAGATTAGATTACTTACAGTGTGGAACATGTTGAGCATCATTCCATTTCCTTGTTGATGTACTTGCCTTAAAACAGCACATAGGAATATCCAGCCCAACAAGTCCACACCGACACTCCAAAGAGCAACCCACCCTGACCCATTCCCCCCTTCACTTAACATTAATTCACCTAACTTGCACATTTTTGGACTGTGGGAGGAAACTGGAGCACCCAGACATGGGGAGAATGTGCAAACTCCCCACAGACAGTTGCCTGAGGCAGGAATTGAACCCAGGTCTCTGGTGTTGTGAGGCAGGAGTGCTAACCACTGTGCCACCCCACATACATGAGGTACTTTGAGAATTTGAGGTTAATTCAAATATTGACCTAATAATAAGATTGTCAGAGTCTTGTGACACGATGCTTCGTTAGAGTTTGTAATGAATAAATTAGTTGTTGCACAGAATCCTGGTTAATAAAGGAAACATGATTCTTACTAAGGTTTAATGGAAATAGTGCCCTCTCATAATAGTGGAGGGTTGTGCCACTAAAGATCATTTGATCAGGGGTCACCAATGATCTAA
Organism: Hemiscyllium ocellatum; assembly: GCF_020745735.1. NCBI lineage: Eukaryota > Metazoa > Chordata > Chondrichthyes > Orectolobiformes > Hemiscylliidae > Hemiscyllium > Hemiscyllium ocellatum. The sequence goes on along the minus strand of NC_083428.1, from coordinate 20,012,417 downwards.
ATGATATGATCCTGAATTTCTTGTTTGAGTGCTGAACAGGTCGAACAACAGTAAGTAGATGATAAAATCCTGCTGGCAACACAAACAAGAACACCCATAATCACAGGGAATAAGTGTAGCTGGGTAAGTGGCTACTCCCAACTTTGAAAGCAGCGACTTATGATCAACTAATGAGTAATATCATGCCATTTTCCCAAAGATGATATATTAGTGCAGAACCCCATTGTATTTGATGATAAAGCAAACATTTTCAAATCTATGATGACACTTTGCTTGGTCTAACTGCATATCCCTCTCTTTACTATGAAGTGATGTTCCTGCAGAAAATGACACACCTGTGCCTTTGGGCTTGCTCTGCTATTTCTGCCAATGTTTTCATCCACAGTAAGGCTTTGCATCTGGAACAGAGCTTTACATACAAAAGATTTTGACACTTGAATAATTATAATTCAGATTCAGCATAGCTGCAATTTTTGCATTAACTCTTTTCTTGCAAAATAAAATGTGTTAAGAAAGCATTTGGGAGCAGTGTATCAACATTACAGAAGAACAAATGTCAGCCACTCAGTCCTCATTTCTGTTCTTAACTCATGGCTGTAGCTGACCTAATTACTTTTCCACATGGCATCAAACAGAAATAGTTGGCAACTGCACTGGGTGAGATACAATTCAGTCCTGGCTATTGGGATAAAGTACTTTCTGTTTGTTGGCTGTCCTTGTAAAATTAATTTTGAGTATCATTCCATTTCCTTGTTGGTGTACTTGCTGTCATTCAAAGGACTGGATTGAATAAAGGATACAACATCCATTTTCCCTTCGACAACATTCTCCCCAACATCCCTACCCCCACCCCTAGTACAATGGGAGCTTTGCTCAAAGATTAGCAATGAGGCAAATTGTTGGAAAGCATTATCGCAAATTTATCTGCTCAGTAGTGGGGGCCACTTAGCTTATTTGACTAGAGTATGGTTCAGGATTATGCCAGCAGTATGGGATCCAGCTGAGATGAACTTGAGATTTACCTCCTCGACCTATCCCTGTGAGTGGAAAGTAATGGAAAACCACCAGTGAAAAAAACAGCCAAGGAAACAGCTCTTGAGTGGAGCACATATAATGTAATATATATTCATAGACAGGGATAAAAATCACAGGTCTTGGCCTGTCCCTACCCATCTACTGAAAGTCTTGATCCAACACAAACACAAGGGCCTTGAATCTGTCTCAACCTGACGCTCTGGGGCCCCATGCCCTAACAATTAGGCCCTGATATACCTCATGTATGTCCTGGGTCCTGCATGTACTATACATTGATAGAACTGATATACTTCACCTTGGAAACTTTTAAATAACAAAAACAAAGAAAGACTTGTTGAAAACAAGTCTAAGTTGCTCCAAATGCCCTGTGGTATAATGCAGTCCTTTGAAGTTCATGTTTTCTCAAATATTTCTGAAAACCATTACATAACTTTAAAACAGCACAAAGGAATATTTGAACAAATATAAGCTCTAATGTCAACTCTGGGTAAGAGTGCGAACCAGCGCTAGTGATAGTGCAGCTGAGAATTAGGAGGTTTTGACTCACCTTCAGTGAGACCCTCCCAAAACCTGTGGGGTGTCATGGAAGCCGGTAGTGTGGAAAGTTTTATGGTTACAGTAGCCACCGCGCATTGAAAGATCCAGCCGTCAGCAAGATGAGTGAGAAATGTGGGTGTGGGGTTAACATGGGAAGTGTTTGGGCCACCCATTAACAGAGGAGAGGTGTTATGGAGGGGGAAGGGCAGCGCGCTGGGCACTGCAGGCCCACTGTTTTCACTATTTTCCAGTGGGCCATCAGAAGCTTCACAGAAACTTAACAGTGTTACCAGGGCTTCCTCTCATGGTTCTTCTTCTCAGATGGCAGCTCTGAAATAATGCGTCATTCATATATCTCCAAGTCAAATTCATGTGAGAGTCTGCTTTACATCATCCACCCTGACATTTTAATCTGAGACCCCTCCTGCCTGTGGTGAAGTTGGTGCCCACGCTCTCGAAATTCCAATAGAGTGGGCAGATAGGAGGTAAATGACGTTCAGTGTGAGAAAGTGTTAAGTGAAGCACTTTGGTACAAAGAATATGGACAGATGTGTAAGGTAAAGGGTGCTATTTTTGAAAGTGGGCAGAAGCTACTAGAACTTGGAGTTCATATACAAAGGTCCTTAAAGGTGGCAGCTAAGGTAGAGAGGTCTGTTAAAGCATACAGTATTCTAATCTAATCTTCATACATAGGTTTGCACAGCACAAGGTAGGGAGGCGATACTGGACATTGGTTAGACTTCAGCTGAAGTATTGCTTCCAGTTCTGTGTGCCATGCGAGAGTCATAGAGTCACAGAGATGTGCAGCATGGAAACAGACTCTTCGATCCAACTCATCCATGCTGACCAGATATCCTAAGATAATTGATTCCCACTCGCCAGCAGTTGGCCTATATCCCTTTAAACCCTTCCTATTCATATACCCTTCCAGATGCCTTTTATATGTTGCAATTGTACAAGCCTTCACCAATTCCTCTGGCAGCTCATTCCATACACACACCGCCATTTGCATGAAAACGTTGCCCCTTAGGTCCCTTTTAAATCTTTTCCCCCTCACTCTAAATCTATGCCCTCTAGTTCTGAACGCCCCTACCGCAAGGAAAATACCTTGTCTATTTATCCTATCCATGCCCCTCATGATTTTATAAACCTCTGTAAGGTTACCCCTCAGCCTCCGGCGATCCTGAAAATAGTTCCAACCTATTCAGCCTCTCACTGTAGCTCAAACCCTCCAACCACAGCAACAAATGGAAGCATGTGAAGGAATTGGAGAGCGTGCAGAAGAGATTTACAATATGGCAGGAATTAGACCTTTTAGTTATGAGGGATGATTGGAGAATTTAGGACTTAGCAAGTCGGGCTGAAGGACCTGTTTCCATGTCTTGGACTTCTACGACTAATTTCCATGGTGAGTAGAAGGCTAAGAGGCTATAAAGAAGGCTATAATTGAAGTGTTCAAAATCACAAGGTGTCTGGACAGAGTTGATTGGTGTCCCAGTTGTAAATGGATTGAGAATCAGAGGGCACAGTTTAAAGTGTTTTGTGGAAGAGGTAAACATGAGGTGAAAATTTTTTTTTTCACACAATGAGTGGTCCAAAGTGCACTATTTGGAAATGTAGTGGAGCCAGGTTCAATTGAGACATTCACTAGGGCATTGGATGTCGATTTAAATAATGTGCAGGGTTATGGGGAAAAAAACCAGGTGGTTGACACTAAGTTAAAATGCATTGATAGCCAATGTAGACACAATGGGCTCAGTGGTCTCCTTCTACTGTACAATTCTGTGATTCAGTTAAAACATCAAGGAAGTAGGAATGTTCCAGAAACACTGCAAGGCACCACTTTCATTTTAAACCCCTCCTCCTGAGCAGGCAGATTTAAAATTGATTCGACTGCATCCAACAAAATATTAGGCGAAAGTGAGGACTGCAGAAGCCGGAGATCAGAGTCAAGATTAGAATGGTGCTGGAAAAGCTCAGCAGGTCAGGCAGCATCCGAGGAGCAGGAAAATTGACGTATCAGGCAAAAGCCCTTCATCAGGAATCCTTTGCTCAAAAAGATTTTTCCTGCTCCTCAGATGCTGCCTGACCTGCTGTGCATTTCCGGCACCACTCTAATCTTGACTCCTACAAAGTCTTGCAGATGAATTTTAAATGAATTTTAAAATATCGATTGCGCATGAACACCAAAAACATGTAAACAATAAAGGTCAGAAGGAATCTATTAGAGGAAATTAGAATGAAGTTTAAAGTAGATGACATCACATTGGAACATTTGTCTGCTTAGGACAGGATGACATCAGACATTGGCAGAGATGTTGCTGAAATTAGAAGTTCAGAGATTGCCCGAAATAACTTTGTGAAAATGAAGGCTATGTTAACAACAGTTAATCTCAAGCTTGCAACAAGAAAATCTCTCACACTTTTCTATCCACTTCCTCACTTGCCTCAGAAAGCTTAACAATAAATAAAGATCTCTGGAAGAAAATAGAGGTCCTTGAAATGGGAATGCTAAAAATTCCACTTACATACAACAAATGAAGAGAAGCTTGAAATTGCAAGAGCAAAAGGAACTCTAAAACGTAACATCCAGAAAAGAGAATGTTAGTATTTTAACAATTTGATTGAAGCTGAAAAGTAAAAGGGATCTTTCCCAAAGGCAAGAGAAATAGGGGCTGGCCTGGGCATAGTTAAATGATGGATGTCACCGAGAGGTTGCAGATATGCTACTGTGGGATATAAGAGAGACAAGTGTTGCATACCATGATATCAGATCTCAATAAGCTTTGCACAGTTTGAAGGGCGTCTCCTGAGTAATACACAGTCAGAGTGAATGTGTGTTTCTAGGGATTTAGAGCACAGTGAAAACTTAGTGCAGAAGGGAAGAGGTGTTTTCTTTGTTTTTTGCGGTACAGCTTGTAAGACCTATAGTAATGAAGATCTGGGAGTAAGGACCCTAGAGAAATTGGTATTATTTGATATTAAATATTTAATTTAAAATGGATAAGTCATGGTAAGGCAGTTCAAAGCTGTGGTGAGCTGCCAGAGGAAGCGGTGGAGGCTGGTACAATTACAAGATTTAAAAGTTAAAAATCACACAACACCAGGTTATAGTCCAACAGGTTTAATTGGAAGCATTAGCTTTCGGAGCGTTGCTCCTTCATCAGCACAACCACCTGATGAAGGAGCGTCGCTCCGAAAGCTAGTGCTTCCAATTAAACCTGTTGGACTATAACCTGGCATTGTGTGATTTTTAACTTTGTACACCCCAATCCAACACTGGCATATCCAAATCAAGATTTAAAAGGCATCCAAAAAGGGAGGATTTAGAGGGATATGGGCCAAATGCTGGCAAATGGGACGAGATTTATTTAGGATGTCTGTATGGCATGGATGAGTTAGCCTGAAAGGTCTGTTTCTGTGCTGTGTATCTCTATGGTTCCATGACTCTATGACATTCATTGTCTGGGACCAGCATATGTCTCCAGCTGCAGTTCCTGCAAATCCAGGTGATAACTGGGGACACAGTGAAGCACCTGCGAATTGCAGAGGTGGTCACACTGTCGACTAAGACTTCATAAAGAGGAAGGAAGTAGGTGATATCCAGACAGAACACAAAGACTAGACAGAGAGTACATTAGTCTCCTGAGACTATTTCCCTGCAAACAGATGTATCTGTTTGGATATTGTTTAGGAGTACAGCCTGTCAGGAGAAAGCAGCAATAGCCAAGTTCATTACACAGTGGTTGGCTCTACTGTACTGGGGAGGAGTAAAACATATAGATATGCAGCAGTTATAGAGAATGCAAATGTAAGGGGAAAAGACAGGCTTTTCTGTTTTCGCAAATGAAACTCCAGGATGGTACATTGCCTCCCTGGTACTAGGATCAGGGATGTCTCAGAGTGGCTACAGGAGGAGGAAAGTGAACAGCCAGTGGTAGTGATACATGTTGGTACAAACAATAAAAGTTAGAAAAGGGGTGAGGACCTAAAAACAGAATACAGGGAGTAAGGAAGTAAATTGTAAAGTAGGACCCCAAAAAGGCAGTGATCCCAGGATTAGTACCAGTGCCACATGCTATCCAGTGTAGAGGTAGATAATTCAGATGCACACATGGCTAAAAAGATGGTGTGGGGAGATATTCTGATTCCTTAGGTAAAGGGGTTCTGTGGGAGTTGGGATCACTACAAACTGGAAAGGTTATAATTGGGAATAATGGGGACTGATGTCCTTGGGAAATTATTTACTGGAGAGGGCTTAACTAAAATGGAAGGGGGATGGGAATCTAAACAAGGAGTCAATGGAAGGGGAATCAAGGACAAAAAGAAAAGAAAGAAAGTGGAATAAGAAATGTGATGGGCAGAGAAATCCATGTCTAGGATCAATCAGTGACACAGTAAAAAATAATGCAAATTACACAAGAATTGCTAAAAAAAAGTCTTTGTGCCTTAATGTGTTCTACAATAGTTTAGATTAGAGTGGTGCTGGAAAAGCACAGCAGATCAGGCAGCATCCAAGGAGCAGGAAAATTGATGTTTCGTGCAAAAGCCCTTCATCATGAATGGAGGCAGGGAGCCTCCAGGGTGGAGAGATAAATGGGAGGGGGGTGGGGCTGGGGAGAAGGTAGCCTCCATTCCTGATGAAGGGCTTTTGCCCGAAACGTTAATTTTCCTGCTCCTCCGATGCTGCCTGACCTGCTGTGCTTTTCCAGCACCATTCTAATCTAAACTCTGGTTTCCAGCATCTGCAGTCCTTCTGCCCTGTGTTCTACAATAACCAGTATATTCAGTATTTAGGAAGGACAGAAGAAAAGGGAAACGTGGTGGAATTGCATTGCTGTTAAAGAAGGAAATTTACATAAAAGTAAGATTAGATTACTTACAGTGTGGAAACAGGCCCTTCGGCCCAACAAGTCCACACCAACCCGCCAAAGCGCAACCCACACATACATTTACCCCTTATCCAACACCACGGGCAATTTAGCATGGCCAATTCACCTGACCCGCACATCTTTGGACTGTGGGAGGAAACCGGAGTACCCGGAGGAAACCCACGCAGACACGGGGAGAACGTGCAAATTCCACACAGTCTGTCGCCTGAGTCGGGAATTCAACCTGGGTCTCTGGCGCTGTGAGGCAGCAGTGCTAACCACTGTGCCACCATGCCGCCCATAAGGAAGGATAGTAGCTTTGATAATGCAGAATCCTAATGGGTAGAGCTAAGAAACATCACTGATCATTAGTGGGATTGTATACAGACTCCTAAACTGTAGGGAATAACATTGAACAGGAAATTAGAGACACATGCAAAAAAGAAAAATCTATAGTTGTGGGTGACTCCAATTTGCATATAGATTGGGTAAATCAAATTTGTAACAATACCCTAGAGGAATGTTTATGAGACTGTTTTCTGGATCAGTACATAGAGGGACCAACTATAGAACTTGAATGGGTATTATGTAATGAGAAAGGAATAACTGGAAGTCTATTCTTGCGAGACCCCTTGGGGATAAGTGACCATAATTTCTCATCAAGATGGAGAGTGACATAGTTGATTCTCAGTTTCGGAACCTGAATCTAAATAGAGGAAATTACGATATTATGAAGCGCAAATTGACTATGATAGATTAGGCAACAGTACTTAAAGGAATGATGGTGGAAAGGCAATGGCAAACATTCACAGAGCTCACAGGTGAATTGCAACAATTCCTGTCTGCTGCAAAAGTAAAATGGGAAGGATGGCCAAACCATGGTTTACAAGTGAAATTAGATCCAAGGAAGAGACATACAAATAGGCCAAAAGAAACAACAGACCTCAGGAGTGGGAGCAGCTTAGGATTCAACAAAAGAAGACAAAGGAATTGATTAAGAAAGCGAAAATAAAGTATGACAGGGAGCTTGGAGGAAACAATGAAACTGACTGTAAAAGTTTCTACAGATATGTGAAGAGCAAAAGATTGGTGAAGACAAATGTAAGTGCCTTACAATCAGAATCAGAGGAATTTATTATGAGGAACACATTGATGGCTGAACAATTACATATATACTTTGGTTCTGTCTTCACAAGGGAGGACACAAATAACATAATGGTAATATTGGGAAACACAGAGTTTAGTGAGAGAGAGCAACTTAAGGAAATTAGCATTAATGGGGAAATAGTGGGTTGGGCAAATTAATGGGATGGATCAAAGGTCCCAGGGTCTTATAATCTACATTCCAGAGTACTTAAGAAAGTAGCAAAAGAAATAGGAGGATAATGGATGCAGTGATGGTCATCTTCCAAGATTTTATTGACTCTAGAATAGTTCCCACAGGTTGGAGGGTAACTAATGTCACTCTTCTGTTTAAGAAGGGATGCAAAGAAAAAACTGTAAAATTAGCCAGCTTAATGTCGGTATTGGAGTAAATGCTAGTTCATTATAAAAGAATGAATAGCCAAGCATTTGGAAAGCAATTGCAGGAACAGACAGATTCAGCATGGTTTTACAAAAGGAAAATTCCTTCTGGAATTCTTCAAGGGTGTAACTAACAGAGCAATCAGGTGGAGCCAGTGAATTTTTTTTTAATTATTAGAAGGTTTTGACAAAGTCCCACGTAAAAGATTAGTATGCAAAATTAAAGTGTTTGGGATTGGGGTTAGTATACAGTATACGATGAGCAGAAAACTTGTTGGCAGACAGGAAACAAAAAGTGGGAATAAACAGGTCTTTTTCCAAATGGTAAGCACTGACTACTGAGATACCATCTATTCACAATATATATTAACAATTTGAAAGAGGTAACTAAATATAATATCCACAAAGCTGGCTGGGAGAATAGATTATGAGGAAGTTGCTGAGATGCTTCAGAACAATTTGAGTAAGTGGGCAATTGCATGGCAGATATAGTATAGTGTGAATAAGTGTGTGGTTATCCACTTTCACAGCAAAAATAGGAAGGTAATTTAATATCTGAATGGCAATAAGTTGTTAGAAAGGAATGTCCAATAAGACTTGGGAGTCCTTGTACTCTGATTGGTGAAGTTAAGCATGTGGATGCAGTGAATGGTCAAGAAAGCAAATGGTATTTTGGCCTGCATAGCATGAGGATTTCAGTACAGGAGCAGTGATGTCTTGCTGCAATTATACAGGGCCTATGGTGAGATCACACCTGGAATATTGTTTGCAGTTTTGGACTCCTTACCTGATGAAGGGTGTACTTGTAATAGAGGGAGTTTACCAGACTGATTCTTGGGATGGTGGGACTGACATACGATGAGAGGTTGAATTGATTAGGATTATATTTGCTGGAGTTCAGTACAATGAGAGAGGATCTCATAGAAACCTGTAAGATTCAGGGGGGACTAGACAGAGTAGATGTTCCCAATGCCAGAGGAGTCCAGACCAAAGGGTCACAGTCTAAAGATATGGATAAACCATTTAGGACTTAGATAAGGAGACATTTCTTCACCCAAAAAGTGATGAGTCTGTAGAATTTAGTACTATAGAAAGCAGCGATGACCATAACATTGCACGATTTCGTGATAAAATTAGATACAGCTCTTGAGGCTAAAGAGATAAAAGGATATGAGGAGAAACAGGAATAGGTTATGGAGTTGGATGATCACCCATGATCATAATGAATAGCAGAATAGGCTCAAAGGGCAGAATAATCTATTTCTGCTTCTGTTTTCTATATTTCTATCTCCTGGCAGGAGTAGCAACAAGTAAAACCAAGAAATTGAACAATATAAATCTTACATATCTAATTATTTTTCTGTCTGCAGTATTACAGATTCTACATATAGTTGAAGCCTCCAATATAGTAAAGCGGAAAATTTGTTTTTTCTTTATTTTTCTGCTGAAATTATGTAACAAACATGGAAACCTAATTTCAATCTGTTTTTGAAATTTCACACGTCAAAAAATGTCAGCTTTAATCCTTTCAGCGTTATTTAATCTAAGGTGTAAATTAATAAAAGACTTCTTTGTGGTGAATTCAAGTTGATGTTCATATTACAAAAGAAGAGTTACATAAGTATGTGTTCTTCCCAGTGAGGAAGCAATGCTTCCTGTTTGTTGTAAAGGCTCTATAACAGATCCAATATGATTCATTTTAACTTTTGACTGACTGATCATCTGTATGTCCCAGCAGCCAAGAAGCCACTTTAAGGTTTAAATAAATTGTAAGTTGTAATGAAAACAGTGAGATCAATAATGTGTCCCAATAATGCAGCTCACCTGAGGTGGAAAAGCTATGGATAGGGGTTACAATCATATTACAGTGGAGGCATATCATAGTGACAGTGACCTTGATTATTTTATAGAATTGAAAGAGAACTCTTAAGTCTTTGACATACATATGAAGTGGGAACAAAATGTCAAATATTTTTTGTTACATTTTAAAATGTCAAATTGTTACAGATGTACCATAGAAAGCATTTTATTTGAATACATCAAGACTTGGTATGGCAACTGCTCTGGCCAGGACAGTAAGAAACTACAGAGAGTTGTGAACACAGCCCTGTCCATCACGCAAGTCAACCTTCCATCCATTGACTCCGTTTACACTTCTCACTGCCTCAGGAAGGCATCCAACATCATCAAAGATCCATCTCACGCTGGTTATAATCTCTTCCAAACCTCTTCCATCAGGCAGAAGATGCAAAAGCTTAAACATACATACCAACAGATTCAAGAACAGTTTCTTCCCCGCTGTGGTTAGGCTTCTGAATGGCCTTTCCTGGTGAAGATCTTATGCCCGAAACGTCAATTCTCCTGCTCCTCGGATGCTGCATGACCTGCTGTGCTTTCCCAGTAACACTTGACTCTGATCTCCAGCATCTGCAGTCCTCACTTTCTACTTCTGAATGGATCTGTCAAATTTCAAATTTAATGTTGACCTCATTCTTTATGCACCTTCTCTGCAGCCATAACATTGTATTCCTTGCTCTGTTCTATTGCCCGAATATACTTTGTATGGTATGCTCTGCCTTTACTGCATGCAAAACAAAGCTTTACACTCTACCTAGGTACATATGACAATAATAAATAAAATCAAATAAAGGTGGAGCCAAAGACAATTTCATGGGGCCTCTTTTGCTATATAGCCAGTGATACAGGTTGGAAAGTGCATGGTGGTTACCATTAGTTTGTACTTATACCAATCCTACTACTCACAATATTGGTGTTATTCCCGTAAAAGCTGTAATGGAACAATACCTTCCCTATTGGAGCTATACATCTGTGAGCCCCATTTTGAAGCCATTACTGCCTATAAATACTGCTTTGGGGAATTTAGCATCAACCCCGTGTCTCCAATTCTCTCCAATTGCTGAGCATGAAGTGATCTGAACCTGGGGTGGGGGGAGGGCAGGATGAGATCAAACAACTTATCATGATAAGATGACTTTGCAGGGAATTAAATTTTGATTTTATACAAGAAGAATTTCTGCTTTCAAGGTTTAGAATATGGGTCTGCAGCTGTCATTTCCAGGCTTATATAGATTAATTGAAAGGAAGTGTAATAGTACAATTTGGTTCCCAAAGTTAATTATGGCATGCAATATTCCTACATATCTATAGCAGCTAAGAAATTCTGACTTCCAGCTCATTATTTCAACACTTGTTCTCAAATTATACCATCGGTTATCAGATGTACCCGTCTCCTTTTTTAGTAATTGAACTGTGAAGTGCAATAAGCACTCTCAAAACTTTTAACTAAGCTACAGTTGTAAGGACTACTACATCCTACTTGAAACAACCTGGAAAAGTGAAGTTTGGATTACCGTGTTGCAGAGACTATAGTTGATTATTTTTTCAACTCAAAGCCAAAATGGAACTGTGTAAGTTCTCACTGGCTACACAAAAGTTGGGTAGATTTTTAGAGATATTGGATTTGATACTTTTTTGAAACTAACTACCACCAAATGCCTTTGGGTTTAAAAAATAAAACTGCCTATAAAGGCTACTAGGTTAATTTTAAGTGGCAGCTTGTTACATAACTAAGAAACAGACCAATGGGCATTCAGACCTCGAAAAGCTCTTGTTCTTTCCCACTGTGAGTGGAATAGAACCAGCACTAAAAGACATAGAGAAGACGAACTTTGAAAACTTAAGCAAAACACCTAGGTCCAACTGACTAGCACCAAACTGAGGATCACCACAAAATGGACATTACAGGTAGACAACCCTTTATTTGAAATCTCGAAATCCAAAAAGATCCAAAATCCGAAGGCTTTTTTTGTGAAGTTTTTATCAAGGTTTTTTGGAATGCAAACAGTTAACCCAACTCCACACCCACTCGATGCGTGTCACTCAGATTTGACGTGGGAGGATTGATGGGAGTGGGGGTGCGGCGCAGTGCTGGTAGGCCTCAATTTTGTCTCAGGGTCCGTTACTCACAGCTGTTGGTAAGATTTTTTTAAATTTCACAACTGAACTGTCATTTATTCTGAAATTTGAAAAATTCCGCAATTCCGAAAACCAGCTGGTTCTGAGCGTTTCGGAAAAAGGATTGTGTACCTATATCACTAAAAACTAAAAGAACTGTGAGAAATGCACTTTATTTTCACTTCTGTGGTTTGGACTGTTGACTCAGAGAATTTGGTCCTTTTTGTCTATTTTTCCACCTGCAATATTTCTGCAAAACTGTCTAAGTTTTTTTGTCCTGTTTAGTCTATTTGTGAATGAATGTTTAAAAATTTATTCATCAGACGTGGGTGTCGCTGGCTGGGCATCTTATTGCCCATTCCCAGTTGCAATTGGGAAGATGGTGGTGAGCTTCCTTTTTGAACCAGTGCAGTCTATTTGGTGTAGATAGACCCACAATGCTGTTAGGGAAGGAGTTTCATGATATTGACTCAGCAATGCTGGGTGTGCTTGTATGAATGTGTGCATTTGGATTTTAAAGGGATATAGTTTAAGTCTGCATGTAAGTAATTAAAAAAACATTTTTGCCACATGTTAAAAGATAGGGTTGTCATACTAAGTATGTTTTTATTTTCTTCTTCGTTGATAAAACCTGATGTAGATTCCTTTTAACTTAGATAATGGTCACTGTTAGGCATTAAGCATCCTAGTGATACAAATGGCCATTATTATATTTGTGTTAACTTGTGGAACAGTGGGGTTTGATTTCCAGTCCAGTTTTTCCGTCAGGGTCGTGACAGGGCATGCAAACAACTATGTATTATCAGGGCCATTAAATATTAAAATCTGAATCACCTTCCTCCTCGTCTACTTTTTCTTCCTCCCCCACAATCTGAATCATCTGAGAAAGATCAAAACTCTTTGCCTATTCCACCTACGCAGTTCAACGGCATGTTGTTTGAACAGTGCTGTGCTTAAGGATGACCGTTGTGAACACCCTGACTGGGATGTACTGGAAGATGCCTACAATTCCGATTCATTCGCACATTTAGTGGTCAAATGTATCCATTCTAGTGTTCTTGCACTCATTGTTTTAGTTTACATTATTGCGTCCAGTTCTGGTCGTCCCATTACAGGAAGGACGTGGAAGCATTGGAAAAGGTGCAGAGGAGATTTAACAGGATGTTGCCTGGTCTGGAATGAAGGTCTTATGATGAAAGGCTGAGGGACTTGGGCCTGTCCTCATTGAAAAGAAGAAGGCTAAGAGGAGATTTGATAGAGACATGCAAGATGATCAGAGGATTAGATAGGGTAGACAGTGAAAGTCTTTTTCCTAGGGTGATGATGTCAGCTTGTATGAGTGGGCATTACTATAAATTGAGGGGTGATAGATTTAAGACAGATGTCAGAGGCAGGTTCTTTACTCAGAGAGTGGTAAGGGCATGGAATGCCCTGCCTGCCAATGTAGTTAACTCAGCCACATTAGGGAGATTTAAACAATCCTTGGATGATGATGGATAGTGTAGGGTGATGGCTTAGATTAGTTCACATAGAACATAGAACATTACAGCGCAGTACTGGCCCTTCGGCCCTCGACGTTGCATCAACCTGTCATACCAATCTCCAGAATCTGCAGTCCTCACTTTCTCCTATACCAATCTGAAGCCCATCTAATCTACACTATTCCATGTACATCCATATGCTTGTCCAATGACGACTTAAATGTACTTAAAGTTGGCAAATCTACTACCATTGCAGGCAAAGCATTCCATACCCTTACTACTCTCTGAGTAAAGAAACTACCTCTAACATCTGTCCTATATCTATCACCCCTCAATTTAAAGCTATGCCCCATCGTGCTTGTTGTCAACATACTTGGAAAAAGGCTCTCCCTGTCCACCATACCTAACCCTCTGATTATCTAATATGTCTCTATTAAGTCACCTCTCAACCTTCTTCTCTCCAATGAAAACAGCCTCAAGTCCCTCAGCCCTTCCTCATAAGACCTTCCCTCCATACCCGGCAACATCCTAGTAAATCTCCTCTGCACCCTTTCCAAAGCTTCCACATCCTTCTTATAATGAGGTGACCCAGAACTGTACACAATACTCCAAGTGCAGCTGCACCAGAGTTTTGTACAGCTGTAGCATAGCCTCATGGTTCTGGAACTCAATCCCTCTATTAATAAAAGCTAAAACACTGTATGCCTTCTTAACAACCCTGTCAATCTGGGTGGCAACTTTCAAGGATCTGTGTACCTGGACACCGAGATCTCTCTGCTCATCTACACTATCAAGAATCTTAACATTAGCCCAGTACTTTGCATTCCAGTTACTCTGACCAAAGTGAATCACCTCACGCTTGTCCGCATTAAACTCCATTTGCCACCTCTCAGCCCAGCTCTGCAGCTTAGCTATGTCTCTCTGTAACCTACAACATGGAACCTTATCGAACGTCTTGCTGAAATCCATATACACCACATCAACCGGTTTACTCTCATCTACCTGTTTGGTCACCTTCTTAAAGAACTCAATAAGATTTGTGAGGCACGACCTACCCTTCAGAAAACCGTGCTGACTATCCTTAATCAAATTATTCTTTTCTAGATGATTATAAATCCTATCTCTTATAATCTTTTCCAACACTTTACCAACAACTGAAGTAAGGCTCACTGGTCTATAATTACCAGGGTTGTCTCTACTCCCCTTCTTAAACAAGGGAACCACATTTGCTATCCTCCAGTCTTCTGGCACTATTCCTGTAGACAATAGGTCGGCGCAACATCGAGGACCAAAGGGCCTGTTCTGCACTGTATTGTTCTATGTTTCTGAGATAGTCTGAGAGAAACATTGGTCAAGATTGAAATGGGTGTCCATTTTGCTCTTGGCAGCTGTGCCACAGGTCTTTTGTGGGTCCCATGGACAGCTTGAACTCCTGGAACATCAACATCATGGAAGTGCCCCAGAATGTGATCCACATCTGTAAATTCCTGTGGTCGAACACCAGCTGCACAATGTTGGAGTGGAAGCCTTTAAGATTGCTGAATATTCCTGGTAACCTGGGGTCTCTCGAATTGAGTGTACAGTCAATGGCACCCTGCCCTGTGGAATGCCAGCCAGAGCTACAAATCCAATGTTCATTCAAACTGGTGTCAGCACAAGGGAAGCCGACATTCTTATTGCATCTGGGAATGGTTGTTGGTGGGCTGCTGGCTTGGAAGGGCTGGATGAGCTCCAGAAGGAGCTAGCTGCAAAATAGTTGAGGGTTGTAGCAACATTGACAATTGCTGCAAATGCAGTGATTCATCAGGGAACTAGTCTTGCTCTGAGTTTTTGTTACCACTTGATGTGACAGATGACTGAGTCTCCCAAGATATTGCTGAGCAGAGATGCAAAAAAAAATGCTTGCTTGCACTGTTTCAAAGATGGTCCTGCAAATTGTTTCCCTCTGAGTTACACATTTCTCTGTTGTCCAGCTTCATGGCTGTGGGCAACGGATTAGTGATTAGCTTTTAGTTGTGGTTGTATTTTGTTTCATCTGTGGTTCAATCTAATGCAGCAAAAGTGCCACCCATCTTGATATACATGGGGAAACCTCCAAATTGTATAAAGTAACCTTTTGCAAAATTAATACAAGCTATCCCTTTCTCACAAGCAGGCAAGAAAGCTGCATTAAACACTTAGTATTTGTGAAGGATTTCCACAAGTTTGGTTCAATCCCCTCATGGGCGGCACGGTGGCACAGTGGTTAGCACTGCTGCCGCACAGCGCCTGAGACCTGGGTTCAATTCCCGCCTCAGGCGACTGACTGTGTGGAGTTTGCACGTTCTCCCCGTGTCTGCGTGGGTTTCTGCGGGTGCTCCGGTTTCCTCCCACAGTCACAAAGATGTGCGGGCCAGGTGAATTGGCCATGCTAAATTGCCCGTAGTGTTAGGTCAGGGGTAAATGTAGGGGTATGGGTGGGTTGCGCTTCGGCGGGTCGGTGTGGACTTGTTGGGTCGAAGGGCCTGTTTCCACACTGTAAGTAATCTAATCAATTCCACTTTGTTCCCCTTTATCTTCATTGATAACTTTCAGGAACCCAATAAATTGTGGATGAAGAGCCATTTTGAATCTCACCTGCAAACAATTTTTCTGATCAAAGTTCCCAATTGGATTCGAAAGATACCTCAGAAAATTATGGGAATTTTGCCATTAATTTTCAATAGTTTATACAAATTCAACAGGCATTCTTTAATGGGAGCAATATGTATTACTTCCTTTTATAGGAGAATCTTCCACACTCTTTCCATTACAGTAACTAGGTCATTCAACTTGCTTTCATTTCATAATGAAAGATGACTTCATGTTAATATAGTAACACAGTCACATGACCAAATATCTTAGAAAGTTAACATAGCCCAATTAAATTCTATCTCATGGTGATGGTTACTGATAAAATTGCAGAAAAGAACATAGCAAGTAGAATATATTGACCATTGTAAATTTGAACATAAAGGTTTTTTTCCCTTTTTATCAATTTCTATCTAGAACGTTTCCATGTTATTTACATACATTCATATATGGGAGTGACGTTTTGAATGAATTTGTCGCACCACAAACCACCAATTGCACAGCTAAGAGGCTGAATATTGAATTTTTTTCCCAGGGGCACAATATGGTGCCTTTGATTCAAACATTAGAGAGACAGTTTATAACAGATCCCTACATTCCTACTCCTCTGGTCTTCCCTTCTTCCTTGTGCCTTTAGGTCGGCATCAGCCCCAGTTGTCCAGTTGAAAATGCAAAATCTTTGAAGCTAGAAATTCAACCCCACACTGCCCAATTACCAGACACTGAACAAACCTCTGAACGTTCAAAATGGTGGGCGGGAAGTGGCACCCTTTATGAATAAGAAATACTGAACCCATTGGTACTGAGTAAGGTACTGGAAAAAAACCAAAAGACTAAAATAATAAGCCTTTATATCTTTGAATACAAAGGTAAGGGGCCGAACAACTGTACGAATCCCCCACTGAAAGATTATCTTGGTGTGAGGGAGCCGAGACAAGTCTGGCTGTACTCAAGCTGGCCAGACCTACCTGAAGCCCAAGAGGCAGTTCTGAGGCCAAATAATATATTATTGCCAATTTTACAGTGCCAAAAGAATAGGTGGGAAGTTGAGGAGTGAGAGTAACCCAAAACATCTACTGAGTGATATAGATAGGTTAAGCGAGTTGACAAAAGGATTTGGCAGATGGAATATAATATGAGATTCTGCACGTTGGCAGGAAGTGTAGAGGTGGTGAATATTATTTAAAAATGGAAAGACTGCAGAAAGCTGCAACACAGCGCGATTTCAGTGTCCTCTTTCATACGACTACCATACAAGTTCAGTAATTAGTGAGGCAAATGGAGCATTGTCCTTCATTCCAAAGGAAATGGAGTATAAAACAGGGAAGTCATGCTAAACTGTGTAAGCATTAGTTAGACCACACCTAGAATAGTGTGAACAGTTACGGTCCCCTTTTCAAAGGAATGATTTGCTGCCAATGGAAGTAGTCCAGAGGTGGTTCAACAGGTTGACCCAAACATGGAGGGATTTTCTTATGATAAGTGATGAGGAGATTGGATCTGTACTCATTAGAGTTTAGAAGTATGCGAAGTGATCTTATTGAAACAAATAAGATGCAGAAGGCTTGACAGGGTAGATGCTCATAGGTTGTTTTTTGTGTGTGGGAGAGTCATTGATCAGAAGACTGTATAAGGGATCACCCACTTAAGGCAGATGAGGAGCAATTTCTTTTCTGACAGAGTGGTGAATCTGAGAATTTCTTACCGCAGACAGCTGTAGAGACTGTGTTGTCAAGTATATTCATGGCTGAGAGAGACAGGTTCTTAATCAGTAAAGGAAACAAAGTTAATGGGGAAAACAAGGTACGTGGAGTTAAGGGTTTTCAGATCAGCCATCATCTCACTGAGTGGGAGAGCAGACTCAATGGGCTGAATGGCCTGCTTCTGCTCCTCCGTCTTATGGTCTTATGGTAATCAGCAAGGCGTATTTTTACAACACACGAGGTTGTCCAGAATTGCTTTTCCCAACAGCCACCCAAGAAAACCTGGGTCATTCAACACTTCCCTCGAGACCTAAATTCTTTGCCCCCTTTCCACCATGTTACCATTGCTATCCCCCAATTCTATCACCCACCTCTCCCTGTTGTCATCCCTCTCTTAGCTGAATATTACTGCAACAATCAGTCTTTCATACAGATTTCAACAGCTATTTCAAACATCTCTGTAGGTCAACCAGATAAAGCTCTTGGCCATTATCAGGGTTCGCAATTCAGATGTAGGAAATGTGAGATGAGCTTGTGCATCCAGAAATGGTTGTATGTTAAGTTTCAAGGCCAGAAAAGGGGCAATCATGCATTAACTAGTTTGTCATCACTCAATGGTGGAGTGCATCTGAGTACTGTTGTCCTGCACGGTGGCACAGTGGTTAGCACTGCTGCCTCACAGCGCCTGAGACCCGGGTTCAATTCCCGCCTCAGGCAACTGACTGTGTGGAGTTTGCACATTCTCCCCGTGTCTGCGTGGGTTTCCTCCGGGTGCTCCGGTTTCCTCCTACAGTCACAAAGATGTGCGGGCCAGGTGAATTGGCCATGCTAAATTGCCCGTAGTGTTAGGTCAGGGGTAAATGTAGGGGTATGGGTGGGTTTCGCTTCGGCGGGTCGGTGTGGACTTGTTGGGCCGAAGGGCCTGTTTCCACACTGTAAGTCTAATCTAATCTAAACAGGCTATTTGAGAATTAAGATTAGAGTGGTGCTAGAAAATATATTTCCCTCCCCATCCCTATCTGCTTTCCATAAAGACCAACAACCCACCCTCCCATCCTGGCACCTTCCCCTGCCACTGCAGGAATTGCAAAACCTGTGCCCACACCTTCTCCCTCGCCCCCATCCAAGGCCCTAAAGGAGCCTTCCACATCCATCATAGTTTCACCTGCACCTCCACACGTGTCATTTACTGTATCTGTTGCTCCCGATGTCGTCTCCTCTAAATTGGGGAAACTGGACGCCTACTCGCAGAGCGCTTAGGGAACATCTCTGGAACACCCGCACCAATCAACCTCACGGCCCCGTGACTGAACTTTCAACTCCCCCTCCCAACCTGCTGAGGAGGTCCTGGGCCTCCTCCATCGTCTCTCTCTTACCACCTGATGCCTGGAGGAAGAACGCCTCATCTTCCGCCTTGGAACCCTTCAACCCCATGGCATCAATGTGGACTTCACCAGTTTCCTCATTTCCCCTCCCTCCACCTTACCCCTGTTCCAAACTTCCATCCTCATAACCTGTCCCATCTGTCAATCTTCCTTCCCACCTAACCGCTTCACCCTCCTCTCCATTCATCCACCTACTGCACTGTCTGAAACCTTCCCCCAGTCCCACAACTCCCCCCCCCTCCCATTTATCTCTTCAGCCTCATTCCTGATGAAGGGCTTTTGCCTGAAATGTCAATTTTCCTGCTACTCGGATGGTTCAAATGCCTTAATACAGGTAGAGTTGCTTAGATAGAAAGTAGGTAGAGTTTAGGGGACTGTCTCTTAACAATATGATCAGCACCTGGTATTTCCAAAAATAGTTATATTGCGTGTTAGCATGCAATAAGTAGAGATAAGTTTGAGGACAGTTCTTGACTTTATCTTCACTTTGACTCATCTGTGTTGAACCCAAGCTTCCAGGCGTGCTCCTATAATGACACGACAGAAAATGGTGGCAGTGAGAGGATCCATTGCCCAGAAAATTCGGCAGTAGTCAAGATCAAGAAACCATCAATGAGGGACCAAAATAAATCACATTTATGAAATATTGTTTGTGTAATTTTAAAAATACCTCACAGCCTGAAGAGCTGCTGGGAAGGAAAAACCTCTGATCAGAAACTCCTGCAGAGAAATCGTCAAGACAACTAAGGCATTAAAAATTTTCATGGCCTGTATTTGGAGAAAGAAACTTTTAAGGGAAAAGAAAAAAAATAGTGAGAGCAATAAAAGCCAATGAGGAGCAAGGTGATAAATCTGAACAGTGAGCTTGTGAAAAGCAGTCAATTACGAAACACCGACAGCAGATTCCATTGCTTAGCAGAATCAAACCCAGAAACTAGCTGGGAAGCTAAGAATTCTGACAGCAATTCAGCAGCTTTATATTATTTATTTCTCGGAGAATTTATCATCAATCAAATTAAGAGCATCCTTCAGTAAAAGGCAAAGAGATTAATTTAAAAATTGGAAATAAGAGACATTTATAGAGTCTGAGAGATGTAAGCACAGAAACAGACCCTTCAGTCCAACTAGTCCATGCCGACCAGATATCCCAACCCAATTTAGACCAACCTGCCGGCACCCAGTCCATATCCCTTCAAACCCTTCCTATTCATATATCCAACCAGATGCCTTTTAAATGTTGCAATTGTACCAGCCTCCACCACTTTCTCTGGCAGCTCATTCCAAACACGTACCACCCTCTGCGTGAAAATGTTGCCCCCTAGATTTCTTTTATATCTTTCCCCTCTCACCCTAAACCTATGCCCTCTAGTTCTGGAGTAGTGCACCCCAGGAAAAAGACCTTGTCTATTTACCCTATCCATGCCCCTCATGATTTTGTAAACCTCTATGAGGTTACCTCTCAGCCTTCGATGCTCCAGGGAAAACGGCCCCAATCTATTCAACATTTCCCTATAGTTCAAATCCCCTAACCCTGACAACATCCTTGTAAATCTTTTCTGAACCCTTTCAAGTTTCACAGCATCCTTCTAATAGGAAGGAGAACAGAACTGCATGCAATATTCCAAAAGTGGCCTAACCAATGTCCACAACATGACCTTCCAACTCCTGTACTCAATACTCTGACCAATAAAGGAAAGCCTACCAAGCCTTCTTCACTATTTATCTACCTGCTATTCTACTTTCAAGGAGCTATGAACCTGCACTCCAAGGTCTCTTTGTTCAACAACACTCCTGAGGACCTTACCATTAAGTGTATAAGTCCTGCTAAGGTTTGCTTTCCCAAAATGCAGCACCTCGCATTTATCTAAATCAAACTCCATCTGCCACTCCTCAGCCCATTTTCTTGTAATCCAAGGTAACCTTCTTCGCTGTCCACTACACCTCCAATTTTGGTGTCATCTGCAAACTTACTAACTGTACCTCTTACGCTCATATCCAAGGCATTTATATAAATGACGAAAAGTAGAGGACCCAACACCGATCCTTGTGGCACTCCACTGGTCACAGGCCTCCAGGGTGAAAAACAGCACTCCACTACCACCCTCTGTCTTCTACCTTCACGCGAGTTCTGTCTCCATCTAGCTAGTTCTCCCTGTATTCCAAGAGATCTAACCTTGTTAATCAGTCTCCCATGGGGAACCTTGTCAAACGCCTTACTGAAGTCCATATAGATCACATCCACTTCTCTGTCCTCATCAATCCTCTTTGTTACTTCTTCAAAAGACTCAAACAAGTTTGTGAGATTTCTCATGCACAAAACCATGTTGATTATCCCTAATCAGTCCTTGCATTTCCAAATACATGTACATCCTGTCCCTCAGGATTCCTTCCAACAACTTGCCCACCACCGACGTCAGGCTCACTGGTCTATCATTCCCTGGCTTGTCCTTACCACTTTTCTTAAATAGTGGCACAACGTTAGCCAACCTCTAGTCTTCTGGCACCTCACCTGTGACTATTGATGATACAAATATCTCAGCAAGAGGCCCAACAATCACTTCCCTAGCTTCACACAGAGTTCTAAGGTACACCTGATCAGGTCCTGGGGATTTATATACTTTTATGCATTTCAAGACATCCAGCATTTCCTCCTCTGTAATGTGGACATTTTTCAAGATGTTACCATCTATTTCCCTACATTCTATATCTTCCATGTCCTTTTCCACAGTAAATACTGATACAAAATACTTGTTTAGTATCTCCCCCATCTCCTGCGACTTCACACAAAGATCGCCTTGCTGATCTTTGAGGGTCCTGTTCCCTTTGGATTCTCCTTAACCCTATTTGCCAAAGCCATCTAATGTCCCCTTTTTGCCCTCCTGATTTCCCTCTTAAATATACTCCTACTGCCTTTATATCCTTCTAAGAATTCACTCAATCTATCCTGTCTATACCTGACATACAATTCCTTCTTTTTCTTAACCAAACACTCAATTTCTTTAGTCATCCACCATTCCCTATAATTATCAGCCTTTCCTTTCACCCTAACAGGAATATATGGTCTCTGGACTCTCGTTATATCATTTCTGAAGGCTTCCCATTTTCCAGCTGTCCCTTTACTTTTAAACATCTGCCCCCAATCAGCTTTTGAAAGTTCTTGCCTAATACCATCAAAATTGCCTTTCTCCAAATTAGAACTTCAACTTTTAGATCTGGTCTATCCTTCTCCATCACTATTTTGAAACTAATAGAATTATGGTCGCTGGCCCCAAAGTGCACCCCACTGACACTTCATGTACCTGCCCTACCTTATTTCCCAAGAGTAGGTCAAGTTTTGCACCTTCTCTAGTAGGTACATCCACATACTGAATCAGAAAATTTTCTTGTACATACTTAACAAATTCCTCTCCATCTTAACCCCTAACACTATGGCAGCTCCAGTCTATGTTTTGGAAAATTAAAATCTGCTACATTATCCCCCTATTATTCTTACAGATAACTGAGGTCTCCTAACAAATTTGTTTCTCAATTTCCCTCTGACTATTAGGGGGTCTATAATACATTCCCAATTAAGGTAATCATCCTTTTCTTATTTCTCAGTTCCACCCAAATAACTTTCTTGGATGTATTTCTGGGAATATCCTCTTTCGATACAGCTGTAATGCTATCCCTTATCAAAAACGCACTCCCCCTCCTCTCTCGCCTCCCTTTCTGTCCTTCCTGTAGCAATTGTATCCTGGATCATTAAACTCCCAGTCCTGTCTATCTCTGAGCCACATTTCTGAAATTGCAATGATATCCCAGTCCCATGTTCCTAACCATGCCCTGAGTTCATCTGCCTTCCCTGGTAGGCCTCTTGCATTGAAATAAATGCAGTTTAATTTATGAGTCCTACCTTGTTCTCTGCTTTGTCCATGTCTGTCCTGACTGTTGGACTCGCTTCTTTTCTCAACTGTATCAGTCTCAGATTGATCTCTTTCCATAGTATCTCCCTGGCACCTCCTCTGCCCCCACCCCCACCCCCACCCCCACCCCCACCCCCACCTGCCACCTTACTAATTTAAATCCACCTGAGCAGCTCTAGTAAATCTCCCAGCCCGTATATTAGTCCCTTTCCAATTCAAGTGCAATCCATCCTTCTTGTACAGGTCATTTCTACTCCAGAAGAGATTCCAACTATCCAAAAATCCTTCTCCCATACATCCAGCTCCTCAGCCATGCATACATTTGCTCTATCCTCCTATTCCTACCCTCAGTAGCTCATAGCACAAGGAGCAATCCAGATATTACTACTCTTGAGAATCTCCTTTATAAATTCCTGCCTAACTCCCTATATTCTCCCTTCAGAATCTCATCCTTTTCCCTTCCTATGACGTTGGTTCCAATGTGTACAATGACAACCTACTGGGCCCTCTCCCCCTTGAGAACATTCTGCACCCTCTCTGAGACATCCTTGATCCTGGCACCAGGGAGGCAACACACCATTCTGATTTTTTGTTGCTGGCCACAAAAATATCTGTGCCTCAGACTAGAGAGTCACCTAACACAATTGATCTCTTGGAACCCAATGTACCAGTCTCAATACCAGAAACTTGGCTGTTCTGCGAAGATAACTATATCTTTATTATTTCAATGACTTTGGTGAGGAAAACACACATTTTAGTCAGAACTATAAAATTTCATTGAGTTTATTTAAAAAGGCATCAGAAGCAAAGAAAAAGCACAATCCGCTCATATGGTATTGTCATCAGACCAAATATTCTTCAGGGGCAGAAAAAAACACTGTATATAACGTCACTGCAACCATCCTCAATCCAGCTGAAAAATCAATGTGTCTCATCGATTGAAGCTATTTTCTAATCAAAGATTTTTTTTGGAAATTCTTGAGCCATCTTGCAAAAGGAAAACAGAATTTTACGTTGACAACAGCATTTGAAACACCTGAAACTGCAAAGATTTCAGTTTTAATTCTCCAATAAAAATCTTTACAGCAACTTTAATCAACAACAAATACCACAAGGAAACAGAATAAATGTGTTGGAAGGAAATACAATCCTAGTAATCATCTTCAAAATCAAGAAAACAATCAAGTGTATGTCAATAATTAGCCATTGCAACAAATTTCACCAGTACCAATCTTACCATCAGACAATCTCCAGCTGTCAGATCCATTTGATAGATCAGCAAATTGGCAAATATAGAAAGCATAACTCCCAAGATTTTGAACAGTTTCAGCATTCGACACCAAATCAAATGCAGAACAGGTTTGCACACAGGATGCACAGCTCTGGATACACAGAGAGAGGAAAAAGAGGGGAAAAGGTGCATCGAGAGTTGTATTTGGTGAAAACCTTTCGGAAGATTTTGCAGTTAAATGATATTTGTCGCTACATTGTTTGACTTTTATACTTTCCCTCTGTACTACAAAAAAGAAAGTAGAACACTTAAAAATCATCTGCAGAAACAGGACCACTTCAAGGTTCCTGAAGGATAAGCACTGCAGTAAAAATGTTTTCTTTTTAAATGTTCATTGGATGATATATCCTTTATGAGGTTACATTGACTGACAATAGTTTATTTTTGTATTTTGCAAAACATAGCTTCAAAACTAGTGTCTCCTATTTCCTATTGAAAACAAATACCAGCAGCACGCATTTTCTGAAGGAGTGTAGTTAACTTCACCTTCACCTGTGGGGCAATAAACTGGTGGAACACATTGCCCATCTACTATAGAACTGACCCCATTTTCATTCACATTCACACTGATTTATTCCACCAGTACACTGCCCCAAATATACCCCCATTATTTCAAATTTCACTTTGCGTTTTTATGAGATTCACCAGCAGTCCACTTTACAACAACTTCCAACTCGACACATTCTTAAGGTAAATTAATCTTGCTTCTAACAAACTGCTATGCAGCCCATTAAAATTATGAATCTAATTTAGCTTGACATTTTATTCAATTCCCTTGTGGTCCTGTTCCAAAAGCAGTGCAGTCAACGTTTGTGGAGAGCTATAGAATGAAGTGGGAATTAGAGCCTTCATATTATAGCTGCAGTGCTGTTACAGTGGTTAAGCAGATGCAAATCTTCGTGTTGTGTACCACTGGTGTTATTGTATGTGTTACTTGTCTGGTATTGGTATTGGTCAGCATTGTTTCCAAATAGATCAAAATTTGGTTAAAATGAGTAGATAAAAAAACCAAAAAGCAAAAAACAGTCCACAAGTAAGCAAACTTGCACTAAGCGAAAATGATCCAACTACTGTATCAGAAATAAAGTACATTATTTGCCCTTACAATCACTTAAAATCCTCACAATTTTAACTGTTGTGCTGCAATTTTTGTTTATGGCTCCTTGCCAAAGAAGAACCATTATCCATTAAGATATCACTGTGACATACTTTTTCACAAGAAGCCAAAATAAACACTACAGAGTGAGTCAGAAAGAGAGCTTGACATACTTTGCAACTTTAAAAATGCAGTTTGAGCATAAACTTGACTGAAGATAAGGGAATGTTGGAGCATTAACCTGCAAAACAGCATGAATAGAGTTTCTTTAAAAGAAAGAAGTTAAATCTGACAGTGCCATTTAATGACTTTAAACCTCCTCCAAAGTGCTCTACATGTTTTCTGCATTGTGAACAGTGAACATTAGTTTATTGTGAATACTGTTCATTGTGAACAGTGAACATTAGTTTAACTCTTGAATGAATAGTTAATGGGTAAAAGCTTCTAATAAACTCATGATGATGATAAAACTCTATTTTATTCAGGTTGAAAATGTTGCAGTGAACAAAATTCAATTTGATAATTTAGAAATTCCTATCTATAAATTGTTTGATATCCTACAGTTTTGGCATGTCAGACAGACAGCCCTCAATGCCAAACTCCTCTGGTCACACATTTCACCTGTATGAAGATAATGTACATTTTGATTAACTGTTGCATCGAATAAAACATTAGAGGTCGTTCTGTTGTGACTTTTTCTTTACACACCCTGACCAGCATGAAAGGCAGGGCAAAGCAACCTGTTTGGTCAGTCTTCCAACTATTACAACATCTTCCCAAACCTGATACAAGGGATTTCCCATAGGTTAGTCACAGAAACAGGAAGACAGATTATTATCTAAATGTTATTAGATGGGAAGGTGCAAAGTGGCATGGGTGTCCTATGCACCAGTCACTGGAAGTAAGTATGCAGGTGGAGCAGGAAGTGGTATAAAATTGCGTATATTCACTGGAGTTTGGAAGAATGAGGGGAGATTTCATTGAAACCTATAAAATTCTAACATGACTAGAACAGGGCAAATACAGGAAGGATTTTCTTTTGACTGGGGAGTCCAGAATCATAAATGTCCAGTCCAAGGATATCAGGTACACTATTTAGGACTGAGATGGGGAGAAATTTCTTTACCCAGAGAGTTGTGAGCAGAAAATGACTGAGGCCAAAACATCGATTGTTTTCAAGAAAGAATTGGACAAGGTTCTTGTCCAAGAAAATCAAAGAAATCAAAGAGTATGAGGAGAAAGTGAGAAACAGGGTACTGAGTTAGATAATCAACCATGATCTTATCGAATGGTGGAGCGGGCTCAAAGGGCCAGGTAGCCTAATCCCGCTCCTGTTTTCTATATTCCGATGTTGTCCCCAATTGGCAGGGGACACAGTTCATCATGTTACTACAAAATGGCCTGGAATAGTTGATTTCGCAGGTTGGAAATTGAGAAGGTATTCAGCTTTTAAAAGCTGTCAGTAACTGAGATAGACTAAAAATCCTGTCACCCTGGGTTAGATCACAGCAATGTCAACTCAGAGCATAGTTCTATTATTTTGGAAAGCTGAAAATAACAGCAGGGAGTTGCATTCCTGGAGTTTGCTTGCAATCAAAGGAATAATACTCATTGAAGTCCTGTATATCAGCACTGGTGAAATTGTTCTGAGTATGCAATTTCACTCACCTCCACAAAAGACACTTCAATGTTGCACATATGTTTGCTTCACTGTTTCACAATGTTAAATTACACTGCATTTACTCAATCAAAGAAGAGGCCTTCTGAAGACTGAATGTACCTTCTTGTAAATACTTTCTAATGATACAGGGCATAAGACAACTATTATGTTTTCTTATTGTGCAATTACATTTCAGGACAATATCTGATTTGCAATTTTCTTATTTATAAACTACTATTTTTGAATGAATCAGCATCTACCTGAATCGAGATCCTCTCCCCAAATGTTCATTTTTCTAAATGATAATGAACCTTGTATTCAGACTATTAGACTATAAATATTAACATGTAGGTCCATTGCTCAGTAATTGCTATGTACTCCAAAGTACATAATGATAAATTAAACTTAGTTTGAACATGAAATGAAATTGTTGCAAATTACCATTCTGCCAAGAGGAGTTTATGGGGCTGATTTATGCAAGTGAACACAACACTTAAGATTGGTGCTGACAGAGAGGGGAAGGGTGATGGAGCTGTGACATAGTTGATGGTACATTCACTTGTAAATCGTAAGATTCTGGGATTAACTTCTCCTCAAGGAAGAAAATTAAGACCAGCCTTCTATAGTAACACTGAGGGAATACCGCATTGTTGAAGGTTTCAACTTCCAATTGAGCCTTTAAGCTGAACACTGCCCCTTCCCCCACCCCACCCCCCCCACCCCCCCCCTACCCCCCCCCCCACCACTGCCTGCTTCTGAAAGATACAAAAAATCCCATGACACTATTTTGAAAAGCAGGGAGGCTAACTTAAATGCCTTTGCCAAAATTTACCCCTCAATCAGCATAAATGAACCAGGTTATCTGGTCTTTAACACATGGCTGCTTGTGGGAAATTGCATAAGGCACATTGACTGCCATATTTCCGACATTTTAAAACTACTTCATTGGTTGTAAAGGATTGTGTGAAGTCCAATGGTCATGAAAAGTTTTGTATAGATGCAAAAGAGAACCAGAAAGTACTAGATAAATTCAGCACACCTACAGGAACATCAGGAATCATTTATGGAAGGAGAACAGAGTTAATATTTTGAGTTGAGTATGATTTCCAAAGAAGACTCATTCTGAACTCAAAATGGTCACTCAATTTCTCTCTTCACAGATGCTGCCAGACCTACCGAGTTTCTAAGCAATTTCTTCTTTTATTCAGATTTCCAGCTTCCACATATGTTGCCTTTATTATATACGTGCAAGTCTGAATTTCCATTTCGAAAGAGGAGACACACAATACACCAAAGTTGAAGTGTTTGTTCTGGTCAGGCAGTGCATTGAAGTTTAATCTGCTTTTTAGACACTTTTCCTCTATTGCAGCAGAAGACACAGCCAAGATTTGGAAAATGCAATGGTAGAAACAGCAATGACATTATGTTTGTATCAAAATATAGCCAGCATCAGGAGGGACAAACATTTAATTCAATTTCTCCAAAAGAAAATCAACTCATGTTTCTGAAAATAATGAAGTCCACATTTTCCAACAATGACCTCCACCTGTATGCAAAAAAAGCTGTCCGTATAGCAACAGCAACATTTCTCACTTCATAAGAAGAAAGATTTTAATGGGATAATTGATGAAGCTGGCAATTCATTGTGTAAGTAATTAGAATATCAAAGCAGGAAAACACAGCTTCTTCATTTCAGTCACCGATAAATATTTCATGCCTCCTGTCTCTGTACAGTTAGTAATATTGTTCACAAAACTAGATTAATTTTGTGGCTATGTTCAGAGAAGGTAGATTAATTTAATTTGATTTTAAACTAATAATTCCATCTTCAATCCTAGAATGGTTCTCACCTGACTGGGTCAAAACGTTTTGCATCTTGACTGACAATCCATAACTCTGAGTTATAAACAAGGAGCTGTGTAATTTACTGTAGGATTAATTTACATTTGATTTAATATGGCTTAGAATCACAGAGATGTACAGCATGGAAACAGACCCTTCGGTCCAACCCGTCCATGCCGACCAGATATCTCAACCCAATCTAGCCAGCACCCGGCCCATATCCCTCCAAACCCTTCCTATTCATATACTCATCCAAATGCCTCTTAAATGTTGCAATTGGACCAGCCTCCACCACATCCTCTGGCAACTCTTTCCATACACGTACCACCCTCTGTGTGAAAAAGTTGCCCCTTAGGTCTCTTTTATACCTTTCCCCTCTCACCCTAAACCTATGTCCTCTAGTTCTGGACTTCACGACCCCAGGGAAAAAACTTCGTCTATTTACCCTATCCATGCCCCTCATAATTTTATAAACCTCTATAAGGTCACCCCTCAGCCTCCGACGCTCCAGGGAAAACAGCCCCAGCCTGTTCAGCCTCTCCCTATAGCTCAAATCCTCCTACCCTGGCAACATCCTTGTCAATCTTTTCTGAACCCTTTCAAGTTTCACAACATCTTTCCGATAGGAAGGAGACCAGAATTGCACGCAATATTCTAACAGTGGCCGAACCAAAGTCCTGTACAGCTGCAATATGACCTCCCAACTCTCCTGTACTCAATACTCTGACCAATAAAGGAAAGCATACCAAACACCTTCTTCACTATCCTATCTACCTGTGACTCCACTTTCAAGGAGCTATGAACCTGCATTCCAAGGGAACTTCTTATCTTTTTGTGTGTGTTGCGTAAAGATATCTTGATACATGTTATTTTAAGATAACATAGATGTTAAGCACCAGGGCTGTGTATTAAAATGATCCTTTCAGGAGTGTGGCTACTTATAGTTCAATCACAAGAATATTTAACAGCACAGCAAGAGGCCATTTGGCCCATCATGTCTGTCTTTTTCACATCACACTACATTGATGAAATGGGTTTAAAAAGTGACAATCGCATTATTAGTTTGGAAATGAGTTTTGTTAATTACTGGTGCCATTTAGTAGTTGTACACCATCAACATATTTGCATAGTTGCTTTCAGCACTACATCGTAAAGTGAGTGGAGCTGGAGGTGATGGCCAGTTATTCAATGACACCTTTAAACATGGCACAGTACGTTTGACCTTGAGGGTCCTTCGAAGGGAACATGCGATGTACACCAATTCACTTAATGCTTTTTAGAGAGTGGTAGACACCACAGTGGATAAGGTGTCTTGTTTCACCTTCCAACTCCATTTTGATTTCCATTCTGCACTTAAGTTGAACAACTGGAAACATGGGTAATGTACTGATGGTGTCAATGGGTGATTTGATGGAGAAAAATGCCATTTGGTTGTGTGTGAAAGCGCTTGCAGGTAAAAAGAGGAAAACAAACTAAACCTGGTACTTGCTGTTCAACAATTTAATCTGCTGATTGAAATAGAGAAAGTGTGGACTGAGGATGCTGGAGCTCAGGGTCGAGAGTGTGGTGCTGGAGAAGCACAGGCAGTCAGGCAGCATCCGAGGAGCAGGAGAATCAACATTTCGGGCAAAAGCCCTTCATCAGGAATGAGGCTTGTGGGCCCGGGGCTGAGAGATAAATGGGAGGAGGGGTGGGGTTGGGGGGAAGGTAGCTGAGAAAGCGATAGGTAGATGAAGGTGAGGGAGAAGGTGATGGGTCAGAAGGGGATGGAGTGGATAGACGGGAAAGGTGATGGACAGGTCAGGAGGGCGGTGATGATTTGAAGGCTTGGGACTGGGTTAATGTTGGGGAAGAGGAAATAAGGCAGCTGTTGAAATCCACATTCATCCCATGGGGCTGCAGGGTCCCAAGGCAGAATATGAGATGTTCTTCCTCCAAGAATCGGGTGGTAATGGTTTGGAGTTGGAGGAGGCCCAGGACCTGCATGTCCTTGATGGAGTGGGAGGGGGAGTTGAAGTGTTCAGCCACTGGGTGGTGGGGTTGGTGAGTGCGGGTGTCCCAGAGAGATTCTCTGAAGTGATCCACAAGAAGTCATCCTGTCTCCCCGATGTAGAGGAGACCACATCGGGTGCAGCGGATACAGTAGATGACATTATTTGAGGTACAGGTAAATTTCTGTCGAACGTGGAACAAACCTTTGGGGCAGTGGACGGAGGTGAGGGGAGTGGTGTGGGCGCAGGTTTTGCAATTCCTGCAGTGGCAGGAGAAGGTGCCAGGAGTGGGTATACACATTGTTCAGCCACAGCGAAGGTCTCCAAGCCTTCCGTTTCTACCTCTCAAGCTGTCCCAACCAGTATCCTTTCACCAACACCTTCATCCACCTGGCTGAACTGGTCCTCACCCTCAACAACTTCTCCTTCCAATCCTCCCACTTCCTCCAAACCAAAGGGATAGCCATGGGCACCCACATGGGTCCCAGCTATGCCTGTCTATTTGTCGGACTTATGGAACAGTCTATCTTCCGCAGTTACACCGGCACCAGACACCCTACCTGTTTCTCCGTTACATCGATGACTGTATCGGCGCTGCCTCATGCTCCCACAAGGAGGTTGAACAGGTCATCAGCTATCCCAACACCTTCCACCCCGACCTCAAGTCCACCTGGACCACTCCATCACCGTCTCTGGCGATCGACTAATCACGGACATCTAGTACACGCCCACCGACTCCCACAACTACCTAGACTATACCTGCTCCCACCCTACTTCCCATAAAAATGCCATCCCTTATTCCCAATTCCTCTGCCTCTGCAGCATCTGTTCCCAGCATGACCAGTTCCACCTTAGAAAATTCCAGATGGCCTCCTTCTTCCAAGATCACAATTTCCCTTCCCACGCAGTTGACAATGCCCTCCAGCGCATCTCTTCCACTTCCTGCACCACCACCCTTTAACCTCATCCCTCCATTTGCAACAAGGACAGAAAACCTCTGGTCCTCACCTTCCACCCCACCAACCTCCGTAATTACCGCATCATCCTCCACCACCTCCGAGCAGACCCCACCAGCAGAGATACATTTCCCTCCCCACCCCTATCAGCGTTCCGGAGAGACCATTCCCTCTGCGACTCCCTCATCAGGCCCATGCCCCAACCAGGTGACATCCCACTCCTGGTACCTTCCCCTGCCACTGCAGGAATTGCAAAACCTGCGCCCACATCACTCCCCTCACCTCCGTCCAAGGCCCCAAAGGATCCTTCCACATTCGACAGAAATTTACCTGTACCTCTACCAATGTCACCAACTGCATCTGTTGCACCTGATGTGCAATGGGGAGGATTGTTTCAGAGAACATCTCTGGGACACCTGAACCCACCAACCCCACCACCTCATGGCTGAACACTTCAACACCCCTTCCCACTCCATCAAGGACATGCAGGTCCTGGGCCTCCTCCACCGCCAAACCGTTATCATCCAACGTCTGGAGGAAGGACACCTCAGGTTCTGCCTTGGGATCCTGCAACCGCATGGGATCAATGTGGATTTCAACAGTTTCCTCATTTCCACTCCCCCCAAATTATCCCAGTTCCAAGCCTCCAACTCAGCACTGCCATCCTGACCTGTCCATCGCCTTTCCCATTTATCCGCTCCACCCCGCTCTGACCTATCACCTTCGCCTTCACCTTCATCCATCTATTGCTTTCTCAGCTACTTTGCCCTCAACCCCACCCTCCTCCCATTTATCTCTCAGCCTCCCCCCCGACCTACAAGCCTCATCCCTGATGAAGGGCTCATGCCTGAAACTTTGATTCTCCTGCTCCTCAGATGCTGTCTGACCTGCTGTGCTTTTCCAGCACCACAGTCTCGATGCTAGATTACTTACAGTGTGGAAACAGGCCCTTCGGCCCAACAAGTCCACACCGACCCGCCGAAGCGCAATCCACCCGTACCCCTACATTTACCCCTTACCTAACACTATGGGCAATTTAGCATGGCCAATACACCTGACCCGCACATCTTTGGACTGTGGGAGGAAACCGGAGCACCCGGAGGAAACCCACGCAGACACGGGGAGAACGTGCAAACTCCACACAGTCAGTCGCCTGAGTCGGGAATTGAACCCAGGTCCCTGGCGCTGTGAGGCAGCAGTGCTAACCACTGTGCCACCGTGCCGCCCTAATAGTTTGGGTGGGATCTTATGGTGCATTGGTGGTGTCTCTACCTCTGGGTCAGGAGACCTACGTTCAAGTGCCACCTGCTCCAGAGGTCTTTGAACAAGTTGGTTAAAAAATATCTTTTAAAAAATCACTGCTATGGGCCATTAACGTGCAGTCGAAGTGTCACTACCTCTGAGATCGGAGGCCTGGATTCAAGTCCCATACGAGCTGGAGGGTATGAAAGTATCTCTGAAAAGGTTGATTTAAAAGAAAAATCTAGCCACTGCCATAAATCTGGGGGTGTGATATGGTATTTTGATTCCTGTCTACTGGATTAAGTTGAATAAAGAGCTGTCTGTTGCAGAAATGAATATATTTCAGTGTTATTAAATGTGTTTTTTGAGTTTGTATCTTACCTTGTATATTTGTCGCAACCTTATTTGTGGGATCCAAGAAATTATAGTAATGTAACGGCTTCTCATTCAGTGATAATCGTGCCTGGAAATGTGGACCACCTCTAGTGGCCTTGAGTGAGCACTTATGTTTGCCAATTTCTCCTTGGTACCTGATTAATGTGACTGTGAGTTTTCCCTGTACTGTTCCAGCGACTTTTAACTTCAGATATAAAATTGGAGCAATCTCTTTTTTATGCTTCCTTTGCCTGGAGTGCTTCTTTTTTATTGATCTATTTTTAAAGGGCCAATGGTTCTCCTTGAACATTTTACAGTCATTCTCACAGCCTCTTTATTTTAAATTACGCATTCCTGCTATTGCTTTCCATTTTTTCCACAAATAACTTGACACTTTCCCTTTCACCCTGTGTCTACACCATGGTATTGGTAGACAATCCACTGTATGTGGTGGCACAGTGGCACAGTGGTTAGCACTGCTGCCTCACAGCGCTAGAAACCTGGGTTCAATTCCCGCCTCAGGCGACTGTCTGTGTGGAGTTTGCACATTCTCCCCTTGTCTTTGTGGGGTTCCTCTGGTTTCCTCCCACAGTCCAAAAATGTGCAGGTTAGGTGAATTGGCCATGCTAAATTGCCCGTAGATTAGGTGAAGGGGAATGGGTCTGGGTGGGTTGCCTCTTCAGAGGGTCGGTGTGGACTTCTTGGGCCAAAGGACCTGTTTCCACGCTGTAAGTAATGTAGTCTAAAAAAGTAACCTAACCTAATATGTATTTGAATGTTAATACATAACTTGCACGTTGAATCTAGTTAGTATCTGAAAAATTTTATGAACATAATTTGCATGCACACAAACAGCAAAGACAATTGAAGGAATTGTACATACTATGAAAAAACAAGTGGATTCTTAGCTGCAAGTATAAAGTTTAATTTATGTTGTAACATGTTGATCTTGGCATTCCAATTTAGGATTTGTCCACTGATCATGTAAATGTTGTTCAAAATAACCATTTCTAAAGGTCTGGGCGGACAAAATTCAAAACAAAACTAGTCAACAGGAGATACAGGTTCAAAAAAGATTGAGTTTTCAAGGGTTTGAGAAGTGAATTGCCAAAATTGGTGGGGGTGACTCCAACATAGAGATTCCTTTCATGTCATGTTTAGGATGTTTTAGTGACTGAGTTACTGTTCAGAAAGAAACTCATTACCTTTAATTGAAAAATGGTGGATATTTTTAGGGTTTGCATTAGAGTGGAGTCATTTGTTAATAGAATAACAAGAAATTAAAAGATTTTCTGAACAGTCAGCTAGTTGTCTACTATTACCCTATGATGATTTGGAAAAAGCTATATCTTCAGGTTCAGCTACATGGAGCAAATCAAAATTACCTATATTGCATTTTTGAGTCAAAATAATAATCAAACTTTTAGTTTATTCATATTGAACATCCTCACACACTGAATTTAACTAAAAAAAACATTGCTTAATTTACAATTTGTAACTCTTCAGGCATTATAGCAAAGCCGGCATGAACATTTTCAACAAATCCCAATATTATTTGCATTAATTGACACACAGAGTAACTGGCTTGGCCTCTACTGAAGGCAGTTTAAAAAAAAATATTCAAGGGATAGGAGTGCCACTGGCCAGGCTTATATTTATTGCCCATCCCTGAATTCACTGGAGCAGTTTGTGGTAGTGTTTGCAGTTTTAGAAGTATCATGGTAGGTAGGTATGCAAGCTTCGCTGGAGCATTGCAGAAAGCCTGAGAGAGAGAGATTGGCTAGGGAACATGGCGGTGTGTTGAAGTGCTTTGTCCAGTGTTGAGCTTCTTCAATGCAGTCACAGTTGCATTGTGATGTCAATAACTGCAGGCAGAGGCAAACAGGAAAACTGCTTTTCTTGTGCACAAAGGATCATTTGTCCTTCAAGGGCATTAGGGAACCAGTTGGTTTTAATGATAATCTGCAAGTTTCACAATATTTTTATGATACTAACGTTTTTAATTTCTGGATTGTTTTGAACTGAATTCATATTTACAATCTGCCATGCTGGGAATTGAACTTTTGTTATCTAGATTATCAGGCAAATAAAATAGCCACAACACAAGACATCCTCTGGGGGCAAAGCAAAATATGTTTTTTCTGCTTATCTATTTCTGTGCTCTTTGACATGGTTGATTATTCCATCCTCCTCTAACCCCTTTCTCAATTATTCAGTTCTAAAGGAGTTCCCTAACTTGACTGCTTTTGTTTTAACCAATCTAATCACAGTCTTTACAAGCTATCAATTTATCTCCAGAGTTCTTCAACGATCCACCTATGGTCGCATTCTCTACTTCATCTGTATGCTTCCTTCAGGTGAGTCTGTATGAAAGCAATGAGTTTATCTTGCTTGTGCGTATTGATGACACCTTCCTTAGGCCTTTATTGACTTTAGGATGAACCGTTAACTTCCAAAGGTTCAACATTGGCAAATGTGGAGTCATTGTCTTTGGCTCCAACAGTATACTCTATTACCCTCATCTCAAACTCTTGTTTCTTCCCTGACCACTGTGACGGCCTGAGCCAACCTTGATATCTTTCACATCTGAGGTGAGATTTTGACCCAATATCCTTATTTTCATTAAAGTCATTTATTTCCACCTTTATAATACAGCCTGCCTCCACTCTGACCAGCATACCATTCAGAAATCATTCGTGCCTTTGCTCACCCTGAAGCCTAATTACTCAGATGCACTCCCGGTATGTCACCCAGCCTCTACCATCCGAAAGATTCAGCTCAGACAAAACTGTACTGCAAACCCATCCCGTGTTAACACTGGCACAGCCATCCACTGCACCTCATGACATTGGGTCCCAAAGCCCTAGTGAATTAAGCTTCACATTTTCCAACAAAGTTCCTTCTTGCCTTAGCTCTGAAATTTGTCTAACTCGGCAATGAATCCCCAGACCATCACTGGTCCCACATTCCCCATTGCTCAGACTGACCTCTTGTGGACCCCTCCTGTCATCAGCGGAAATGTCAGCCACTTAAGTTCCATTCAGGCACTTCATCCCAATGCACCAGTTTTCTCTTCTTTATTAAAACCATCTTTAAAACCCAGCTTTTTAACCAAGACTTAGTCAGGCCTCTTAATCTCTCCTTTAGCAAGCCTCCTACACTTTGCTTTTGAGTTACAGCGAAGCATTGTGGTCATTCTTCTTTGCTAAAGTTGTTATGCAAATATAAAATGTTAACAATGGTGTTGGTGGATGTTGGTGATAAGAAATGAAGCACTTCTCTTAAGTGCCCCATGTCAGGACTCTCAGATTAGATGCAGCGTGATGCAAAGTCTGAGTTCTGAAGAAAGGTGACTGGACCTGAAATGTTAACTCTGCTTTCTCTCCACAGATGCTGCCAGAGCTGCTGAGTTTCTCCACCAACTTCTGTTTTGATGCAAAATCTACTCTGCCCCAGCAGTTCCAATGTACCAACAGGATTTTATGTTTCATTTCCCACAGCAACCATCCATCCTCAGGCTTGCCTGAGTCACCCTAAGGCTTTCTCACCAATTTTGATTGAGAGTCCATTCCCACCAAGAGTGTGATTAAGAATGCTCAAATTCGTTTCACATTGGATTGTTAACAACCAATAGATGGAGGTGACTTTCAAGTCTATCAGGCTGGGCTAGTTTTAAACAGTGTCAGACTGAAAGATCAGTGTCAAAAGCCCCTGGGACCACAAGCAATCTGTTTTTTAACTTTACAAAGTTACTAGGGGACATATACCCTTAAGCCTTGAAATAATAGTTTCCATTGCTTGCTGAAGATACCGCTGGTGTTTATGAGGTTAAATTGGAAGTTCAAGTATTTGTAATGAAAATGAATCATCATTTTATTATAAAAGCATTGTTTCTGGAAGACTTCCAGTATACACAGTGTTAAATAGGTTCCACTATGAACATTGTAACTGAAAGATTTTGCTGTATACTTCATTTTGCAGCATGTGATATTTCACCCGTTCTTAAACTAAATAACGAAGAAAATATTATTATATTTTCATAGCTTATGCACACAACTTGATGATTGTTTTGTGTGGCATTTCAAACCTACAAAAAAATTGCAAATAATTAGTTCAGGATCGGTGTCTTTCTACATTGTTAGCTGGATTGCCCCACATTTTGTGTCCCTTCGGTACAAGCAGTCTGGCACATGGCTTTTGGAGACTACATCCTCAGGGCAGGTGACTAAATCTTCCTGATGATTTATAGAGTATAGTTGCCAGGACATTTACAAGGACACCTAAATGAGCTTTTGTCGTGTTGATGCACTGTTGATGTGCAGCACATTGTAATGAAAGCTGTTTCTGGGTCTTCTCTTACTTGGTTTCATTGTCTTGCCATGTCATCTGTTTTCTTGGTTTGTTATTTCCTCATAAAGCTTTTTGCTTTGTATCTAGATTGCATGAGCTCAATATTCCCAGCCCATTGGTAACAGGCTGGTAGGCCTCAGACCTGACAAAATGGCCGGGCAGAAGTGTCAGAAGGGGAATCTGAGGTCATCCTGTCAACATGCCACTGTGTTAGCTGCTGCGAAGCTTGACCACTGACACAACAACTACTTCAACCACCCGTGTGGCTAAGAAAGTGTTGCTTCCCATCTCTGGGCACATTCTGCTCGTTATCATGTGAGGAGAATGTTGGGAGAACCTTGGCAGTGCCCCAGCTGTTTTCTTTATGATCACTCCATACCTGCAGAGGAGTCCCAGTTGTCAATAGGCTCTGCTTGGACCATCAACTCTTCACAACTGGTCACTCTCCTTAGTGGTTGGCAGATCCTGCAGCAGCATCTTGATTGGCTGCCAACAGGCAGGTACATGCTGCTCCAGGTCCCAGTTTAGGCCAAAGTGAGGTCACACCCTGCCTTTAGCTCCAGTGGTTGGACTTCAATGTCACTGAAAATAATTATCCATTATTTTCTTTTCATTCACTGAAGACTCAATTTGTTTCTCATCAATAACATGTGGTACAGCATCGATGTAAACCAATCTTTAAAAACTTTGATTTATAGGGACACACATTACAAACACCACTACAGTTTCAGATGTCTGGACTCACTGATTTTAATATTTATCAAAGAATAGAATTATAGAAACGCTATAGTACACCAGCCCTCCGAAGAGCATCCCACCCAGACCCAGCCCTCCACACTATCACTGTAACCCCACATTTACCATGCTGACCCACCATGATTGAAATGTTTCCTAATCTAGAAATCTTCTAAGAGGGAATTTACATTAATTCCAGGCTCTGTCACTATAACTTGCAGGAGTCAGTATGCTTATTGTAAAAAAA
The DNA here is from genome assembly GCF_020745735.1 of Hemiscyllium ocellatum. NCBI lineage: Eukaryota > Metazoa > Chordata > Chondrichthyes > Orectolobiformes > Hemiscylliidae > Hemiscyllium > Hemiscyllium ocellatum. The sequence continues at coordinate 19,973,606 of NC_083428.1, read as the reverse complement.
TAAATAAATGCAAACATATAGAACAAAGCAGCAAATAATTCTGGTCTTGCACCATAAGCATAGGCAGACAAAGGTATTTTGGCTGTTCTTTGCTATTTCATTACTAATATATATATAAATAAATACTGCTGATTTTCATTGAGATTTTATTTCAACATAATATGTATTAATTTTTTTTACTGTTGAATAAATTGCATTGCCTGATAACTTGTGCTGAAATCAATTTTCAGAAACAACAATAATTACATTGTATATACTGCCCTTAATGTACTAAACTTTCCAAAGACATTATTAAATAAAATATATTGCTATTACGAATAGAGAGAAGTTAGGGTGAATGATCAAATGCTTGATCAAAAATGGGGTTTTTGTGATGTTCCTGAAAGATGCCAAGCAAGGTAGATTGGTGTAAAGGAAAAGGATGTGAAGGTAAAGGGAAAAAGGTAAAGAGCGAAGGGCACAGGCAACTGAGCTAAGGGCACGGGCAGCTGAAGGCACCTTGTTCAGTAGGTTCTGGGGCCAGAGGAGAATACAGAGATAGTTAAGGCCATGGAGGAGTTTGAAAATTTTTCACCAAGAACCAATGTAGGATAATGAACTCAAGGATGAATGGGTATAAAACCATAAGATGTAGGAGCAGTTGTAAATTAATTAACTCATTGAGCCTGCTCCATCATTCCTTTAGATCATGGCTAACCTATAATTATCAACTTCATTCTTCTGCCTTTTCCACACAACCCTTACTGACTGAAAAACTGTCTAACTCAACCTTGAATATATTTAACTTAGAACCTCAACAGCCATCTCCAGTAAAGAATTCCACAGATTCATTACTTTTGGAGAAGAAATTTCTTCTCATCTCTATTCTAACCAAGTTAACTTTTACTCTGAGATTATAGCCTCTGGTCCTACACTCTCCCACAGCGGAAACAATCTCTTAGCATGTTCTCTATCAAACCCCCTTAGATTTTTATACGTTTCAATAAGGTCACCTCTCATTCTTCTAAATTCTAATGAGTACAGGCTAAACCTACTCAACCTCTTGTCATAAGAAAATCCCCCCACTTCTGTATAGCCTAGTGAATCTTCTCTGGACTGCCTCCAGTGCCAGCATATCTTTTCTCAGATAATGGAACCAAAACCATCACAGTTTGTTTAATGTGGTCTAACTTGTGCCTTGTACAGTTTTAACATGACTTCTCTATTTGTATACTCTATTTCCTTTGAAATAAAAACCAACATTCCATTTGCCTTCTCTATGACCTGCTGAACTTGCAAATATTTTCTAATCGACCAATTCAGAGATGTTATTACATATATCTGGAACAGGTGGGATTCGATCCGAGGACTTCTGGCCTAGAGGTAGGGATACTGCCATTATAAATGCCACTCCCTACTGAAACTGTATGCTAGTTTTTTGTGAATCATGAGGTCTCCCAATCCCTCTGTGCTGCTTATTTCTGTATTCTTTCTCCATTTAAATAATATTCAGCTCCTCTATTCTTCCTGCCAAAGTGCATAACCTGACAATAATATATATTATAAATAATTGCGCCCCCAGCACTGATCTCTATGGCACTCAATTGGTTGTAGGTTGTCATCCTGAAAATGCCCCCTTTCCCTAATTCTCTATCTCCTATTAGTCAGCCAATCCATTCTGATATACAACCCCTAACACTATGACCTCTTACCTTACTAAGTAGCCTAATGTTCAGTACCATATCAAGTACCTCTTGGAAATTCAAATTTGTTACACCTAGTGGTTCATCCTTATTTTTCCTGCTTGTTTACTCCTCAAGACTTTAAATAAATTTGTCAGGCATGATTTTGCCTTCATGAAACCTATTGATTCAGCTTGAATGTATTACATACTTGTAAATGATCTGCCCATAAATCATTTAAAATGGACTCTAAGGTCCACAGGCCATATTGATTTTAGTCCCATTAGTTTCCCTAGTAATTATTCTCAAGTTATAGTCTCTATTTCCTCCCTGATTTTGGTTCTTGAATATTTATTATTTTTGAAATGCTATTATTGTCTTCTAACAGAAAGAATAATGCAAAGTATTTATTCAACTGCTCTACCATTTCCTGGTTGTCTTTTTTTCTTTCTCCAGACTCATTTAGTAAGGAATCTTTGTTTATTTTGGCCTCTCGCTTCCTTTTTATACATTGACAGAAGCTCTTACTGTCAATTTTTATATTAGAAGTTTACTCTTGAAGTTTATTGTCTCCTTTTTTTTGGTAAATGTTTTTGGCTTTTAAAAATTGCTAAATCCCTTTGCTTACCAATAATCTTTGCCACATTGTACGTGTTACTTAAATTTCAACTCGATACCATCCTTAACTACATCAGTAAACCATGGTTGATTTATTCTCTTCCGAGAATCCTTCTATGTTACTTGGATATGTCTTTGTTGTGAGTTGTAAACTATTTTCTTAAATATCTGCCAAAGTTCATCAACCACCTTTCTACTGAGTTTCTTTTTTCAGTCCCCTCCAGTCCCTTAATTGAATTTAGCACTGTTGTTCCTGATCCAAGTTTCTCACTGTCAAACTAGATGCTAAATTGTACCTACATTATGGTCACAGTTGCCTAGAGTTTTTTTTTCAACATGTGGAATAATCTAATCTTTTCATTACACAGTATCAGATCCAAAAGAGTTTAATCTCTAACGAGATCCACTGCATTCTATTTTTGGAAGCTGTCTCAATTGTACTCTATGGATACTTCCTTGTGGCCACCTTTGCCATTTTGATTTTTCCAACCTACTTCAAGATTAAAGTCACCCATTATTAATGTACTGCCTTTTTAAGTGCCCTCATTATCCCCTGATTCATTCTCTGTTCTTCAGCATTGTGGCTGTTATGGGGCCTACGTACTATTTACACCAGTGTCTTCTTCCCCTTGTTATTTCTTACTCCACCCATATGCTGAGGTGATGCCAGTCCCACTGGAACAGTTCCGTCCTATTTTAGTATTGATGCCAGTGCCTCATGAATTGAAACACATTCGTCCCTCAGCCCCCACATCAATCTTTAAGCCAAGCATTGTACTCCTTCACTTTATTCACCCTAAACCACTTTGTCTATAACTCAGGTAGTAATCCCAAGTTTATTACTTTGGAAATTATTCTTTTTAACTTTCTTCCAACTGTTCAAATTCCTTCAGCACAGCCTGCTTTCTATCAATGTCATTGGTACAACATGGATGATGACCATTAGATCCCTCCCTTCCATTCCAGGTTCCTCTTCAGCCTTGAGGAGATTAAAGATTAAAGTCACCCATGATTAATGTACTGCCTTTTTAGGTGGCCTCATTATTTCCTAATTTATTCTCCGTCCTACAGCATTATGACTGTTATGGGGCCTATATACTATTTGCACTAGTGTTGTCTTCCCCTCATTATTTCTCACCTCCATTTATATGCATTCTATGTCTTCTGATCCAAGAGCATTTCTTGCTATTGTACTTATTCCATTTTAGATTAACAAAGCTACCTTGCTACCCGTTTCTTCCTGTCTATTCTTTGGAAAAGTCACATTCCCCAGAATATTTAGTTCTCAGCTTCGATTGGTTTGTAATCATGTTTCTGTAATAGTTAAAAGATCATAATCATGAATTTCTATTTCTGTCATTAATTAATTTATTTTGTTCCAAATTACGTGCAATTAGGCATTAATTTTCTTCTTTTTAACATTTTCTTCGTCTTTGACTGTAATTGCTTCTTATTTGTTCTGCTTGTTCACTCTGTCCCTTCCTGTTTCATTCTGGGCATCATTACTTAAATAGCCGATCTGCATTGCTCCCGTGTCCTTTTGCTATGTAAGCCTATGTAAACCCAGTAGAGAACTGCCCAAACATTGCACCCTCCTCAATTTAGTTTAAGGCCTTTAGTTATTTAACTCCATAGGTGTCAGCACAGATCAAATGAAGCCAATCCCATTGGAACAGTACCTTTTTACTCCAGAATTGATGTCAGTGCCCCGTGGATTAAAACCCATCCCTTGCAACCCCACTACTCCCAACATTAAATTTTGAGCCAAGCATTTTACTTCTTGACTTTATTAACCATATGACTCAGGTAGTAATCTCAGGTTAGTACTTGGAGGTTCTTCTTTTTAACTTAGCTCATAACTGCTCAAATTCCTTCAGTAGAGTCTCCTTTTTATCAATGTCATTGACACAACATGGCTGATGACAACTGGATCCCTCTCTTCCATTCTCAGTTCCTCTCCAGCCTGGAGGGGATGTCCCTGACCTTGGCACCAGGCAGGTCACACATCCTTCAGAACTATTAGGGCGGCACGGTGGCACAGTGGTTAGCACTGCTGCCTCACAGCGCCTGAGACCCGGGTTCAATTCCTGACTCAGGCGACTGACTGTGTGGAGTTTGCACATTCTCCCCGTGTCTGCGTGGGTTTCCTCCGGGTGCTCCGGTTTCCTCCCACAGTCCAAAGATGTGCGGGTGAATTGGCCATGCTAAATTGTCTGTAGTGTTAGGTAAGGGGTAAATGTAGGGGAATGGGTGGGTTTCGCTTCGGCGGGTCGGTGTGGACTTGTTGGGCCGAAGGGCCTGTTTCCACACTGTAAGTAATCTAATCTAAAACCCACACACAGCTGCAGAGTATATTGTGAATCAAACACATTATATGGTTCCCTACCATTACTACTTTTTCCTCCCAGTAGAATGGCTCCCTTTACTACAATGTTGGGGTTACTTCATTCATCCTCCTACAGTCCCCACTTGTTTACTTAGCTTGCAAGAACTTTGCAAATGTTGGACAGATGCAGGGTCCGAGGCTCTTTGAATACTACCTCCAGCTCCCTGTACCTGCCTCACCTGCAGTCATAACTCCTTATTTGAGAGCTGTGACCACCTCCTGGAGCAAAGTGTCAGGGTAACTTTCACCTTCCCTAATGTGGCATAATGTCTGAAGTTGCTCCAGCTCCTCAATTTGGATACAAAATTCTTCGAGTTGCAAACAGTTACTACAGGTGAGTTGGCTCAGGATCACCTTGGTGTCAGGCAGCTCCCACATACTACAACAGCAACACATCTCCAGACCTGACATTTCTATCATGTCTAATTTATATATTAATTAATTATTCTAGTATCCCTACTCATTACACTTAATGAATTCCCAAAAATTTACACTTTATTGTAATTAACATTTTTACACACTAGATTCAATCTTATACTTCACAAGCTATTTTTAATTTGAGAGAAAAATAGACAAGGGATCTAAATATAAACTAAGGACCTTACTTTAACTTAAAAGATAAGAAAATTTGTGGGCGGCACGGTGGCACAGTGGTTAGCACTGCTGCCTCACAGCGCCTGTAGACCCGGGTTCAATTCCTGACTCAGGCGACTGACTGTGTGGAGTTTGCACGTTCTCCCCGTGTCTGCGTGGGTTTCCTCCGGGTGCTCCGGTTTCCTCCCACAGTCCAAAGATGTGCGGGTCAGGTGAATTGGCCATGCTAAATTGCCCGTAGTGTTAGGTAAGGGGTAAATGTAGGGGTATGGGTGGGTTGCGCTTCGGCGGGTCGGTGTGGACTTGTTGGGCCGGAGGGCCTGTTTCCACACTGTAAGTCTAATCAATATTCATGTCAGATTGTGGATTGTTTAAGTCACTCTGAGGCTGGTTTTACTGCAGGTAGGCCTTTCATTCTGTACATATTATTTTCTCCTTATCTTGCTCAGTTAAGTCAGCAGAGAGAACAAAATGTAATGGCTTTAGCTTTCTCAATATTTAATTGGAAGAAATTTCAGTTCATTCAATAATTGGGGACAAGCAAATGATCTGATAATTGAGGATCAATGGAGGCATCAAGAGAGATAATGGTGTGGTAGATATGGGCAAAGTATTATGAAGATCTCCCATTGGCATCATGGCAGCACATCAGATGCAGTTTTAAATAGAATTAAAACTTCAAGAAGAAAGCCCAGCAACGAACAATTATAGGAAATGGTGTGCACTGTAATGAACAACTCCTAATTGAGAATATGTTCTGACTCGTACACATTCAAAGTGAGCCCACCAATTGTCTAAACAGTTTGTACTTTACTTTCAGGACACATGGCATCATCCAGATAGCCCTTGGTGATGTATCCTTTTGCCTGTCCATTGCCATTTTATATTATTACAATTATTTCTACAAATGATTTACAATGCAAAAGGCAAAAATGAAACCGTTGATACACACCTATGTTTATTTCATTACTCCTCAGAGGTGAATGGAACAAATGTTGACAAAAGGTACATTTCTTAGAATTTGTAATCTCCTGGATGCCTAATGAGATTAGAAAAACTAATAGAAAATCATGTTGAAAAATAAAAGGCCAACTCCCTTTGTGACACAGATAATCAAGTGTAATTATTTGTGTGGGCAGACTTGATCACTTAGCCTCATTCACACAATGTGCATTTATGTAAGACTGGTTCCCTGGTTACTCTATGATAATCCTTAGCAACATGATTTACTTAATAAATGGTGTGTGCTCATGTTTTAAGTTTTAACTGGACACCAAATGGAATCTTTATCAATCATATAAATGAAATTATGTCAGTGGGACAAAACAGAAGAGATAATAATTAGAAATTTTAAGCATAAAAGCAGTTCAAAAAATTAAAATTGCTACATTTCGTATTATCTGAAAACAAAAAAAACGCTGAAACATTACCTAAAACTGTCTGGCAACTGGGGACTGATCCCTTTAAACTGAATTATCTACATTTGGAACCACAAACTGTACTATTTACAATTGCTGTGAATCAAATCTAATTAATGCTTTGGTAAATCCATCTGCAAGAGTGCTTTTTAAAACAATACTTGTTTTCCGCAAAGAATTGGGCTGTAGAGTTTCCAGTATTATAAAACAGCCAGAAATTTAAGTGCAGCTTGCAAATTGAGGGAATTGTAGCTGTTATAGTGTGGAAGGATGGCTGGATACCAACCACTGGTGGCTTGTGGTTGGAGAACAGACCTGCCATCAATCTTCCTTTCCTATTCAGGTCTAAGAGGCTGTTCAGTAATCTATGGTGGAGGTTGGACCATGAATAAATCTCTGCGCAAGAGGCTCTTGACTTTGATAAGAAGATGTGTCTCTATATCCAGATTATATTAACTCAGCATATTGACTATTACTAACAAGTGATAGAGAAGACATGTATCTCCATGTGGAGATCATGCCAAACTCCACTGATTCTCCACCAAGAAACTGTGATATCATTAGACTGGACAGAGTTGAGCATAGTTCAAACCATTATTTTGTACTGCAGTAATATTCCATGGTGAGATATTTTATTCAAGGTGAAAATTGTCCCTGCGATAAGACATAAATTTCCACTTGCCATTTTGTGCTATTTCCTGCACATTCACCCGGGGGTTGCGTTTACAGTATTGGCTATGTCCAACGTTATAATTCCTATTCTCATTGATAATTAGGTACCTCAAGTAATGTTAAGTATGTAGAATTTCCACTCGTGCTGGACAGCAGTGAGACTATAGGATAGGAATTCTGGGACAGTACACCACCCACTTGCTTACAGCTATTCCCAACAAGTGTCCCATTGATCCCAAATTGATTATGAGTGGGTGCCAATTCCTTAATGACCTACAGCTAGGACTTTGCAGCAGGTACAATTTGAAGGATTGCAGTAACCAAATGTAGAAGTAGGAGCAGGACTATACTATATTGCTCCTGAAGCCTGCTCCACCATACAATACAATCATTTTCTATTTGTTGAAAGGATGTGGAGATCAGTAGCTAGTCCAGGAATTATTGCCCATCTTTAGTAGCTTTTGAGTAGTGGTGGTGAGCTGTCATCTTGAACTGCTGCTGTCCGTTGATGGAGCTACATTCACTGTGCTTTTATGAAGGGAATTCCAAAATTTTGACCAAGCAATGGTAAGGGAGCAGTGATATAATTCCAAATGAGGATAATGTGTGGCCTTGTGGAACTATCAGTGGATAGTAGTCCCATAGATCTGTTGGTGTTGTCTTTCTTGGTGGTGAAGTCTAGGGGTTTGCAAGGTGCCTCTGAAGGAGCTGATCTTCTGCCTCAAATCTGCTTTCTCACCTATTCCCTGTGTCCTTTGATTTCCGAAGAGATGAAAAATCTATCAGCCTTACATATTCTCAACGCTGAAGCACCACAATCCTTTGGGTGGACAATTCCAAACAGTCACAACTGTTAGACTTATCTCAATCATGAATGATCAACCCCATATCCTGTGAATGTGTCCCATGGTACAAACCGTAACCCCACAGGGGAAAATGGTGTCTGAACCAGATTCTGAGTCCGAATATTTTATGTTTCAAGCAATCATCTCTCATCCTTCCAAACACCAGAGAGTAGGGGCCCTTTATAGGCAGCCTCTCATCTTTGGACAACACTTTCATTCCAGGAACCAATCTGATGAGCTATCTTTCTACTGCCAGTAAGGCAAGAATATCCTTCCTTAAATTTGGAGATACACACAATTCCAGCTGTGGTCTCACTAAAGCTTTATACAATTATTAGAAGACTCCTCTATTCTTTTAAACAAGTTACTTCATAATAGCTGCTGGGCTAAACCTTTCTGGAAATTGGCAGAAGTGTCAATTTTAGTGAATTTCATGGAGGGTTTCTCTCAATGGCCCCTAGTTAGTTTTCTGGTGGGAACTTTCTGAACTTGCCTGCTTCCCTATGGCCTTAAGGAACTCCACTTGTCGTACTCTCCCACTGTAAAAAGTGAGGTCTGCAGATGCTGGAGATCAGAGCTGAAAATGTGTTGCTGGTTAAAGCACAGCAGTTAGGCAGCATCCAAGGAACAGGAAATTCGACGTTTCGGGCCAGAGCCCTTCATCTTCCTGATGAAGGGCTCTGGCCCGAAACGTCGAATTTCCTGTTCCTTGGATGCTGCCTAACCTGCTGTGCTTTAACCAGCAACACATTTTCAGCTCTGTACTCTCCCACTGCCACAGTCAGAACTATTGGCCATTGCCAGGACCTCTCAGGATCCCTGGTGCCAGCGCCATCATTAAAGCTGGCCATGCACTGGTCAGCAGCCCCCAGCTGCTCTATGGTTGGTGCTATTTACCTTGGACATCTTGTACAGAGGGCAACTGACATCTGTATTACCAATGGATCTTGGCGATCCTTCTAGATTGGGTGGGTGCATGCAGTCACTGTCCCTAGTGTGTCCCTTGAAATATTAGTGACTGATGAAGATCTGGAGGAGCAGGTGGTGAGCTATACAACACCAGATAACCGACCTGATTTTCACATCAGGAACTGCCTCCATCCAGTTTCGATCTGGAGGGTGTGAGAATGGAAAACTGCATATAAAAGGGGTGTGCTAATGTAAGTATGTGGGTGTCATTTATTGCAAAAAGGCCTTTCACTGCTTACTGGCAAGAATCTTGTCTTGCTATCCAAAATGGTTGGAAAATGGGACTTGCTCTTGCCAGTGGGAAAATCCTCAATAGCCAACTCCACAACTTTCTTGCCACTGCCCATGTTGTTCAGTAACTAGGAAGATTCTGAATAATTCTTGATTAAATATGTAATATTGTTCTTTTAATTGTTTATTCATTCAATGGCCTCTGTACAGAAAACTAGTTGATGTATCATAAGATGCTTGTGCCGATATGAAAAGAGGCGGAGAGATGATAGTTCAGGAATGAGTTGACTGCAACTCGCATCCCTGAGAAGGCTGGCATTTATTGCCCCTGAGAAGGTGGTGATGAGTCAGCATATTCACCTTCTGAACGAGCCACTGTAACACAAGTTAGCTATTTGTGATTCTGAAACACATGGCACTGCCATCCTGCTGAGAATCATTGCAGGAAGGGATACTATAACTTAGTGATGCAACATTCTTCTGGGCTGTCAGTGATGGGCAATAAATGCTGACCTTGCCAATGATGCCCACATGTCATAAACAAATTAAAAATATTTACTCCAGGTCTAATCTGCTTGTTTTACCTTTGATCACCTATATCTTTAAACATGAAAATATGAACAAATAGTTTGGAAGCAACTGAGTCACTTACATGTTTTTTAAAAACCTGTTTCAGAAAAGTCTGTCTAATTACAAGCTCTACTCATCATAGTATAATGTTTCTGGCCTTTAGTATCCACTTTACCTTAGTTGGGATTTCAGCTCAAAACACAGAAATGGAAAGCTCGATTGTGATACTTTAATTAATCAAAAACACTCAGAGGGAGGATGTTAATGCTAAAGTTTAGCCATCCTTAAGCATGTGGAGCAGTGTTGCTGGAGTTTAATTACAACTGTACAACTTCTTAGTATAAGTCAGTGATAGGTTTCTGCACATCTAATTAAAGTGTCTGATTAGGGCATTGGCTCACAGAGTTACCTAAAGTTAAGGTTTCCCAGTGAAAGTGACTGCAAACTTTTCCAATTCTAGTGTCAGGTTACAGAGTCCATCACAGATATCACCTTCATTCTGAACATCCAATATGTCTGTCATTTATTTTCTTATTCTTTCATCAGATGTGGGCATCATTGAAAAGGCCAGCATTTCCTACCCACTTCTAAGCACCCATGAAAAGGTGATGATGACCAGTTTCTTAACTTGCTGCATTCTCCTTGTAGTGGTTTGGTACAACTGAGTGACTTGCTAGGCCCTTTCAGCAGGTAATTAAAAGTGAACTACATTGATGTATGTCTGAATTCACACCTAAGCCACATCAGATACATCCAACAAATTGCTTTCCTAAAAGGACATTACTGAACCAGATGGTGTTTTACACCAATCACTGATAGTTTCATGGTCACCATAACTGAGAACAGAGAAAGACTATGAGAAATCGATTAGGGTGTTTCTCGTAGTCCCAGTTTCTACCAGCTACTGAGTTGCCGCAATGAGGTAGTCATCAGTTTGTGCTCCTAAATGTTCTGATCTGATGTTTCTGCTGATGTGTCAGTATCAGCATTATCAGGAGGTGCAGAAGGCTGCCTTGCCAATGCTAGGACTGTGACCATCCTGTTGGCACTTGCAAGGCACAAGAGAGAGAAAGCATTGCAGTTAATACTTAGAATATCAAGAAGGTTTAAGCAGGTTTTGGGTTAATATATGTTTATCAGCATATCCAGATATTTCGATAAAGTTAAATAGACCTCAATTCCAGCTGATCTATACAACGTTAAACAATTAGTTTCGCCTCATTCCTCCTTATGTAGTATAGGGTATGTTTGATTTTTTTTGCTGCTTTTGTGTAATAGTGGTTGAAAATATTGGTCATTACACAAAGTTCAAAATATCACTGGCAGCTAGCACAGTGAGGTTTTCTGCACTGAATCGATAGTTTGTATTCATCATTTGCCATTGAGTATTAATAAAATTGGAGATGGAAGCCACAATTTTTTCCTTGGGACACAAGAGTAATGTTGACCTTGTGTGACTACAATGTGCCTCATGATGTTTGACCAAAGATGCCACTGATTAAAGCTGCATCTCTTGTGTCTTAACCCTGGTGAAAGTTAAAACACACTGGAAACAGATAAGCAATGTGCTTCATTGTAGATTTAATAATTTATGAAAAACTGAATGTATTTTTGATGCTTAATTATAATTTCCAACATTTGTAGAAGCAAATATTATGCTTTACACTGTCCTTATAAACCACTTGAGACAACACAGGCTCACTCAATTTATATTATGCAGCATCTGTTGAGGCAACAATTTGCTAGGTCCTTAAATTCTATTAAAATGTATTCATTTTAATCTATTAGCTGCATGCAGATTTCTCAAAACAGAGTGAGGCTTTAACAGCTCAATTGCATGAGATGTGCTCTCAGTACAAATCAACTTCACTGAGCTTTTAAAATTTGTGCTGTAATTGTCTGTTGTATCTGAAAATGGATTGCTTGGGCCAGAAGATATGAACATCCTGCAGTGTTTGACCAATGTCAAGAGAACCTCTGAACACACTGGAGACTCTTTAAACTAATTTCCTCATTCTACATTATTTTTATCCTCCTTTAACTTCCTTTTCCAACCACTGACAGAAAGAGAAGACAGGTGACCTACTCTTAGCTTTGCGCTGCAGTCTGCCAGAAGGTGACTCCAGAACGACTCGCTTGTCTGATTTTCCTCCCCCTCCTCTCTTTGAAGCAAGCTCTTTCCACTCTGTCGTCAACAATGGAAAAGACTTAACAGAGAAAATGCGATATTGAACTTATCCAAATTCACATTATTGCAAAGATAGTACCACAATCAGAGCACTTTTGATGCTCCTGTTGGTCTTGCTCAGTGAAAGTACATCTCTCAACTTTCAGGGAAAGAATAATTGCACGATCATTTCAGTAACTTGGGCCAAGAATGGAACAGGATAGCTGGACATTTATAATTTTAAAGAAGAGCTTTTCTTCTGTATTCTCAAGTATGTACAGTAAAATGTGTAGAATTATGGTACACATTAAATATTAAATGAAATGCAAATAAGGCGTTTAGAGATCTTATATTTTTACTTAATACTGTTGCCACCGAGGCTAGGGGAGTACACCATTGCTCGAGTCCTACCATTTCATAGTTCATAACAAAATAAAAATACTTTTTCCAATTACCAAGATGACCAGTTAAACTCCTTACGTATGTCAGGTTTAAAACAACAAGGAAACTATCAGTTGGGCTTGTGTTTCTTAAACACAATTACAGGTATATTGCTTAAAGAAAGCTTATTTAATAGAGATGCAAAAATTGTTTAAGATGTATAGTTAGCACTATAGAAGAGTCAATGTTTATAGAGTCATACAGTCTAGAAACAGACCCTTCAGTCCAACTTGTCCATGTCAACTAGGTTTCCCAAGCCAAACCAAACCAGTCCCATTTGCCTGTGTTTGGCTCATAACTCTTTAAACCTCTTCTATTCATGTACCATCCAAATGTGTTTAAATAATATAACTGTACCTGTATCTACCACTTTCTCCAGCAGTTCAATCCATATACAAACCACCCTCTATGTGAAAAAGTTGCACCTTAGGTCCCTTTTAAATCTTTCTCCTCTCACCTTAAAATTATGTCCTCTAGTTTTGAACTCCTCTACCCTAGGGAAAAAAAATCTTTGCTATTCACCTTAACTATGTCCCTCATGATTTTATAAGCCTCTGTAAGGTCACCCCTCAGCCTCATATGCTGCTGGGAAGCAAGTCCCAGCCTATCCAGTCTCTCCTTATAACTCAAATCCTCCAGTTTTGGTAATATCCTTGTAAGTCTTTTCTGTACCCTTGCCAATTTAACAATATCTTTTCTATAGCAGGGTAACCAGAACTGGACACAGTACTTCAAAACATCCTGCACTGCCACAATATGATCTTTCAACTCCTAGATTCAATGCTGTGACCAATGAAGGCAAGCATGTCCAACACCTTCTTCACCAGCTTGCTTACCTGTGATGCCATTTTCAAAGAATTATTTACCTGAATCCCAAGGTCTCTCTGTTTGACAACACCCTACTATGTCCTATCATTAACTGTGTAAGGCCTACCCTATTCTTGTTTGTCTTACTAAAAAGCACGACCTTGCGTTTATCTAAATTAAACTCTACCTGCCCATTGGCCCAGTTGATCAAGATCCCATTGTTTTCTTAGATAACCTTCTTTACTGTATGCTATACCACCAATTTTGGCATAATTCACAAACTTACTAACCGCACTTCCTCTATTCTCACAATATCCCATGGCAGCACATGTCTCTCACCATGAATCCTCCAACCTTCTCCAAATTTACCAGCCCACTTTATGAGGGGTTTAACATAAGACATAGGAGCAGAATTAGACTATTTGGCCCATTCAATCATGACAGATATGTTTCTCAATCCCGACCTCCTGCCTCCTCCCCATAACTCTTCATCCCCTTACAAATCAAGAACCTATCTATCTGTCTTAAATTCCCTCAATGACCTGGCCTCCACAGCCTTCCGTGGCAATGAGTTTCACCAATTAACCACTCTCTGGCTTAAGAGATTTCTCCTCGTCTCAGCTCTAAAGGGTCATCCCACCAACCTGAGGCTTTGTCCTTGGGTCCTAGTCTCGCCTCCTAGTGGGCTGGTAAACTCCCAGCCATCACTACAATGAAGAGCTTCTTTTAGGTTCTTCTGGTGAATAAACTTGCATATTTCTTCCAGTCCTTATAGTGTGCACATCTTCCTCCTGTGTTGGGATCATGTGATGCCACACAGTAAGATCAAAATTTGGGCACTCTCAAGTATTTATCCCAGTAATTGTAGAATCTTCCATAATTGGAATTTAAGGGATGATATATTATAACTTGTGAATCTTTTGGATGGCACATTCAGTATAAAGCTGTCATACATAAATTGTTCCAAATAAATGGTACAATTCAGCAACTATTGGATCTAATCTAGAACTTTTCTGAAAATGGCAGAGTACTAATCAATAGTCTATAATTAATAATCAGTAAAATTTATATCATTATGATTAAAGAAAACTTTCAACATCTTAATCTTAATACTTTTGATTATGATGTAAAAATTAACAATCTGATTAGATAATAAATGTCTATGGATTAGCTGACCTGTTACCCTGTTCATGCACTAGCGATGGCTTGAAAAAGTCATAATTCCAACTGCATCAATAGAATATAATATAATCTTTACCCCAACAAATGGCACTGACCTATATAGGTTTTAAGAGGTCAAGTTGCAGCTGTACAGGACACTTTCGGAATACTGTGTGCAATTCTGGTCTCCCTGCTATAGGAAGGATATTATGAAACTAGAACAGGTTCAGAAAAGATTTATAAGGATATTGTCAGGATTGGAGGGTTTGTCTTATAGGAAGAGACTGAATAGGCTGGGGCTGTTTTCTCTGGAGCGTCAGAGGCTGACAGGTGACATTACAGAGGTTTATAAAATCATGAGGGGCATGGATGGGGTAAATAGTCTTTTCTCCAGGACTGGGGAAGCCCAAAACTATAGGGATAGGTTTAAGATGAGAAAGGAAAGATTTAAAAAGGAGCTAAGGGGCAACTTTTTCATGCAGAGGGTGGTGCGTGTCTGGAATGAGCTGCCAGAGGAAATGGTGGAGGCTGGGCATATGAATCGGAAGGGTTCAGGGGGATATGGACCAAATGCTGGCAAATGGGACTAGATTAATTTTGGATATCTGTTCGGCATGGACAAGTTGGACAGAAAGGTCTGTTTCCCTGCTGTACGTCTCTACGACTAAATGGCATAGATTTTCACATCCCCACCCATACCAAACTGGATCATGGATATTTTATGAGGCATATACAACACAAATATCATTGACTGCATAACTGCCAAAAATAATTTACTTATAAAAAGTTCTGATTTTTAAAACAAAAGTCCAGAATAGCTTCCAGGAGTATACAACTAAATTGGTTTCTGCCACTGGCTCCAAGAGTAATATAACTGATTTGTTTATTTAAAAATTGTATTTTTAAAATCAAAGATTATTGCTGGATGAATGATATTCCATATAAACTATTTTCAACAGCACTGTAAACTTTGTAAATATTTTTTAAAGGAATGATTTGGACGATGGCACATTTAAATATAAAAACACTAAGAAAGCTGAATTTTGTGAAAGTGTAAGGTGCTCTGCCCATTCGCAGATTGGAGACATTTGGACTTTAGCCAATGTTCACAATTTTCTGCTCTTATTTCAGGCTGTCAAAGGGAGAGGCAACAAGTTGACGTCACATACTAATGCCACGGGGGAAAAGAAAATGAGCTGTCCTGACAGCTCTCAGGCACCTTCCAGAGGTTTATAAATCTTTTGTGTAGTAAACTGCTGAAAGTGCGAGCTGATAATGTCACAGCCAGCGAAACTAGATACTCTGGGCTCAAAGAATTGAGGACAAATGACATTAACCAATCAGACTGAAGGATTGAGAAATAAATACAACAAGAAGTAAAAGGAAGTGTAAATTCACATGGATAAATTCAATATCAAATCAGCAAGAAAAATAGAGGGAAAAGAGACTAAGTTAAATTGGAAAGAAAATTGAGACATTTTTAAAACCAGAAGAATTAAAACTTGACCTTTGTCTTGGAAACAAAATATTGGTTTATGAGGTTTCATAATGAACATACCAGTAACGTTAATAGACTTACATCTATCAAAACGGAAGCTCAAAACTTAATCCTCGCTGTTTCTGGGGAAAACTGTGCATTTCATTGAAGGACAAAGTCATGAATGTGACAGTTGTCTCAAAGGTAAATCTCTTAAATACGGTGACAATCATCAAACAGCTTTAATGGCTCAGGTATGTTCACGGGAATGGAGGATGGGCTGATAACCAAGGAATTTCTTTATGGCAAGGGGCTCAGAGCCAGTAGACCAGTGGCACTCCCAAAGCTCTGCTTCAGATATCATTACAAACTTGATATAAAGGCCGAAAACATTGATTTTCCCACTGGGGAGACATCTATAGAGATTACAGACTAATAACATTATCAGCTATGTGCCAGCAAGATCCCCCATGACAATCAATGGCTATAGTATCTTTGCAACAAGTGCCAACATCAAACACAACAAACCACAAAGACACCTGATAAATACCCCATATGTCGCACCTGTGGCAGAACCAGCTGCTGACAGATTGGTCTCTTCAGCCCTCACTAAGGTGCACCATATGTAGGTATCTTTTCACCAACTGATCTAACTTGCTAACCGTCCATGATTTTGTGTAGGTGGGAGAATGTTAATCACAATAACAGTGAAACTCCACATTTGTAATAGTTAATTTCCATGTTTGTGAGAAGATTTGTAGCTCGGGTGCTCATTGATGTGGTTTTTTTCGCCAAGCTGGGAATTTGTGTTGCAGACGTTTCGTCCTCTGTCTAGGTGACATCCTCAGTGCTTGGGAGCCTCCTGTGAAGCGCTTCTGTGATGTTTCCTCCGGCATTTATAGTGGTTTGTCTCTGTTGTTTCTGGTTGTCAGTTCCAGCTGTCCGTTGCAGTGGTCAGTATATTGGGTCCAGGTCGATGTGCTTATTGATTGAATCTGTGGATGAGTGCCATGCCTCTAGGAATTCCCTGGCTGTTCTCTGTTTGGCTTGTCCTATAATAGTAGTGTTGTCCCAGTCGAACTCATGTTGCTTGTCATCTGAGTCTTTGGCTACCAAGGATAGCTGGTCGTGTCGTTTCGTAGCTATTTGGTGTTCATGGATACGGATCGTTAGCTGTCTTCCTGTTTGTCCTATGTAGTGTTTTGTGCAGTCCTGGCATGGGATTTTGTACACTACATTGTACACTACATTCCACGCTAGGGAGGCTGACTAGCAGTAATTAGCATTTATGACTTGATCAAAGGATACTTACACTGGAATGAACACAATACAGCTTACTCTGTCTACCATGAAAATATTCCTGATGAAGGGCTTTTGCCCGAAACATTGATTTTCCTGCTCCTTGGATGCTGCCTGACCTGCTGTGTTTTTCCAGCACTACACTCTCGACTCTGATCTCCAGCATCTGCAGTCCTCACTTTCACCTACCATGAAAATACAACAACTTCACATCATTTAATGCATTTCAGTGAAGAGCCTGGCACTGAGATGCTATTTTCCCAAAGCTAATGGAGGAGCAATGCATATTTGATAGTAACTTTTGGATTTTTACATTTAACCTCACATCTGTCTGCTCCTGGAGTGGCTGTCGAGTTCTCATATAAATAATGAAGATATCATTTGCTTCACTGTTATTTTGACAGCAAATTCTGGCTTATTTATTAAGCTATCATGGGTCACATCACCGACAGAATCCATTTAGACACCCAGGGGCACAATTCCTAACCACAATGGAACAGTGCCCTGTAAATGTCTTAATTGTTGTTATAATGGCCTCAGGTTTCAATTATTCATGACTTCTCTATTCTGACTAATGAAGTGATTTGATGAAAGAGGTCTTAAGGCAATGATTCACACACCTTATTGTTGCCCCAAAGTCTGAAGAGATCTGCTGGGTGAGTGTCCAGGATCACTACTGATCATGAAGTTAAAAAGAGGGTAAAGAGGACAAATATTGATTCCTCGATCATCTGATGAACTTGTGAGAGCAGATATAGGGCCATATGAGTGCTAAGCAGCCAGCAGTTTGATAGAATTGTGTAGCCATGCTGTACTTAATTAACAGAAAAGGGCCTGCTGAAGTAAAGCAAGAGTCATTTGTTTAATACATAATGCACAGTACACTTGCTAAATCTGTTGATGCAGCTTGCACCTGGGATAATATCCATCACTGTCTTGGTAGCACAGTCATTTAAGGTTACACTCTTGCAGGAGAAGACATAAATCCATGACTACCAATTTCAATATCAGATATTATCATTATCACAATCATCTAGAAGGGCAAGGGCAGCAGATACAAGGGAACATTGTCACCTGCAAGTTTCTCTCCAAACCACTCACCATTCATTCTTGGAAATATATCACTACCAAGTCAATGTCACTGGGTCAAAATCTTGGAACTTCTACCCTCACAGCATTGGGAGTGTAACTGCACTAAACGAACTTCAGTGGTTCAAGAAGGCAGCTCACTGTTATTGTCCCAATGACAACTAAGAATCGGCATTAAATTCTGTCCCAGACAGTGATATCCCACATCCCATGAATGAATTGAAATAAACTTTACTACCCTTGCCTATTACAAATCTTCTATCTCAGTTTTACGATTGTCCGTTGATCTTTCCCAACAACTTTTTTCTTAGAGTGTTTCAGATTTCCACTCTCCTTTGTATGAAGAAATACATCTTGCCATCATCTCTAAATTACCAAGCTCTGATGTTAAAATTATGCTCCCTTATTCTGGATTCACTTACAGTACCCAATGGTGCTTTGCTGAGCATCCAAAGATCAATTGAGCTGTTAAACATGAGTCCCCCATGCTTGATTAAACCCTGTCTGTATGATCTCCACTATCAAGTTCACAATGTTTATTTACAATATTTATTTATTAAGAGGTTTTAAGTGCTTGCAGTTTCAGCTGTTGGAACTTTAAAGGATCTGGATGATGACTGGAGTGAAAGAAGTTAAAAATCACCAGGTTATAGTCTAACAGGTTTATGTGAAAGTACAAGCTTTCAGAGCACTGCTCCTTTATCAGGTAGCTAGGTGGGGCAGGATCATAGGACACAGAATTTATAGTAAAAGATCAAAGTGTCATACCACTGATGTGATGTATAGACATTGTGTGATTTTTAACTTTGTCCACCTCAGTCCAAAACCGCTATCTCCACATCATAGAGTAAAAAAGTTACATTTAATGTTCTGGATAGTTATCAATAACTGATATTTTAAAAAGGATTTTTTTTACTACACCCAACTGTCTCCATTAGGTTTATTGCTTCTATATGAGGCGAGTGGGTGAAGGGGCATTGAAATGTTATAACTGGCATGGGAACATGAGGAATCATGGGAGAGGTGGGTGTAGTCTGGAATGAAGGGACATGAGAAGAATCTTTTGAACAGACTTTTCAAAATATTCCCTCATGCAGACTATGGTTCACAACAGCTCTCAGGTGCCACAAACCCCTATCACTCCTTGAAACTTTACCTTGACTCCATGCAGGTTGTGGAGAAGTAAAGCATGCCTTTCTCCACAATGAAGTCAGGTCGACTAGGAATGATGAAAGAAGCTTCACAACCTCAACCAACCCACACCCTGAAAACACATTCCTAAAAATCACAATACCGGGGAGTGGGATCACAAGATCTTGAACTTAATTGCAGGCACCTGAGTCATCCTCACTCGATGAAAGTCCAGACCTATATTACTGTAACGTAACTTCTATCCATCTGTATTCCATACCTCATCAGATAAAGCCAAGACTCCACTAGCCTTTTAAATTATCTTTAGCATCTGTTGAATGACTTTTAATGATGATGTACAAAGACTATTGCATCCCTCTGTTCCTTCTTAGTTCCTACTTTTCACCATTTAGAAAATATTCTGATTTTTTTTAACACCTAAAGTAGATGACCTCACAGTTCCCCACATTAAATTCATTCTGCCACACTTTTTTCCACTCACTTCATCTATCAAAATCCCTTTGCACTATTCTTCTCCCAAATATGCTATTTACTCTGCTGACTAACTTGGTGCTGTCAGGAAACCTGGATATATGGGCCTATATTCCTTCGTCTATGTCATTTATAAACATTGTGAAAAGCTGAGGCGACAGTCTAGATCCCTGAGGATGCAACTAGGCACAACCTGTCAATTTGAATACTTATCCATTATCCCTGCTCTGTTCTCTCCTACCTCCTAACCAATTCCCTACCCACAGCAATAACTTACCTCTTATTCTTTACCTCTACCTTTTGTTAACAAAACACTCAATAATATCAGCTCTAGAGACTCTTTTTGTTCCTAGCTAGTACAGAAGCACCGAGAATAATTCTAGTTGCAGATTGTTGTTCTCTATTCAGGGATCAAACTTAATTTTTCCTTTTCTTTTTGGTCTAATATCACGTCATGCAGCACATGTTTCAATCAACTTTCCTGATTATTTTAGAATGTCACATTTATTTAAAATTTTGAACAAATTCTGGAGAGTTTAATGGATCTTTTAAGTCTTATTTCAGGGAAGCTTTGTAATTTTGGCTTTCTCCAGTTTTGTTTTCCTAATTTTCAAATTGTGAATAGCTTATTCAAAGTGTGATTTTAGAAAAAAATAGTATACAAGCTTTAGGTGATGTGCAAAGTTGCATCAATTTTTTTTTAAATGAAATGTTTAACTGTCTGTTGTAAGTATTTGTGCCCTCAAATGCTTCCTGTTGTGAAAGATCTCATTCATCTGGTGGATTGCATTAGTTGGTGATTCAACGTTATTCACATGTAACAGTACACCCACAGCATCATGGTCAGTTTTGTAAACTAATCAGCTTTACAAAAATTGATAGTGACACTCAGTCACCAAGATGGAACAAGTGACGCAAGATAACGGATGAAAGGTAATTTTGCATGCAGTACCTCAATCCAAAGATTCGATTTATCAAAGGATTCTCTAGGTGGTCTGATACTGTTGTAATTCATGTCATGTTCTGGTACAGCTGTTCTATTCCAAAAGAAAACTGCACAAGGAGAACTCAAGTTCACGTTATCATGTGAAAGCTTATTTCAGTTATCCACAGTCCACCAAGCTCACATCCCACTGATTACTGTGTTCCCAAGTTTATGAAGTCAATTCAAACCCACTTACAGGGTTATAGAGTCATACAGCATGGAATCAGACCCTTCAGTTCAAATCATCCATGCCGACCAAATTTCACAACTTAAACTAGTCCCACTTGTCTGTGTGTGGCCCATATTCTTCCAAACCTTTCCTACTCATGTACAGTTCAGAGATGTTGTGACACACTGCTGGAGTAGGTGAGATTTGAGCCCGGACCTCCTGGCTCAGGGATAGGGACATTAACACTATGTCACAACAGGCCTTTTAAATGCACTTAACTTTTAACCTATGTACCCATCACCTGTTCCCTCAGTTCATTGAGTCCCTGACATTCCTTCAGACCGGATTAGACAATGACACAAAAAAAACCCAAAGAACTGCTTGTGCTGGAAATATGAAATATAAACAGAAGTTTCTGGAACAGACTCAGCAGGGCTGGCAGTATCTGTGGAGAGAGAAATAGAGTTTATGTTTCAAGTCCAGAGACCCTTCTTCAGAACTGAACTGAGGACCTGAAATGTTAACTCTAATATGTTCTCCGCAGATGCTGCCAGGCCTGTAGGGTTGTTCTAGCAATTCCTGTTGACGATGATACAGCTGCACATAAATATCCAAATATGTCCCCCCTCAATCGTTACTTTATAATACCTGTTACTTCATATGATCGGGTACTAACTATGGGAATACAATAGCACAATTCATTTAAATAATTGTTTTTAAGCTTAAGGTATGTTGCAATTGATCCCAGGTATTAGAAATATGGATTTCAAAATACAAACAGGAGAGTAAATACCCACTTTATAAATCTTCTGTTTGACTAGAGTTCAACATCCTATTAGGGTGGAAGGGAAGGGTAGGTATAGGGAATGCTGGATGACTAAAGAAATTGAGGGTTTGGTTAAGAAAAAGAAGGAAGCATATGTCAGGTATAGACAGGATAGATCGAGTGAATCCTTAGAAGAGTATAAAGGCAGTAGGAGTATACTTAAGAGGGAAATCAGGAGGGCAAAACGGGGACATGAGATAGCTTTGGCAAATAGATTTAAGGAGAATTCAAATGGCTTTTACAAATATATTAAGGATAAAAGGGTAACTAGGGATAAAATAGGGCCTTTCAAAGATCAGCAAGGCGGCTTTTGTGTGGAGCCACAGGCGTTGGGAGAGATACTAAATGAATATTTTGCATCAGTGTTTACTGTGGAAAAGGACTTGGAAGATATAGAATGTCGGGAAATAGATGGTGACATCTTGAAAAATGTCCATATGACATACGAAGAAGTGCTGGATGTCTTGAAATGCATAAAAGTGGATAATTCCCTAGGACATGATCAAGTGTACCCTAGAACTCTGTGGGAAGCTAGAGAAGTGACTGTTGGGCCTCTTGCTGAGATATTTGTATCTTCGATTTGTATCATTAGACTGGAGGCCTGTGACCAGTGGAGTGCCACAAGGATTGGTGCTGGGTCCACTACTTTTTGTCATTTTTATAAACAATTTGGATGTGAGCATAAGAGTTATGCAGATGACACCAAAGTTGGAGGTGCAGTGGACAGCGAAGAAGGTTACCTTGGAATTCAATGGGATCTTGATCAGATGGGCCAATGGGCTGAGGAGTGGCAGATGGATTTTAATTTAGATAAATGCAAGCTGCTGCATTTTGGGAAAGCAAATCTTAGCAAGACTTATACACTTAATGGTAAGGTCCTAGGGAGTGTTGCTGAACAAAGAGACCTTAGAATGCAGGTTAATAGCTCCTTGAAAGTAGAGCCGCAGGTAGCTAGGATAATAAAGAAGGTGCTTGGTATGCTTTCCTTTATTGGTCAGAGTATTAAGTACAGGAGTTGGGAGGTCATGTTGCGGCTGTACAGGACATTGGTTAGGCCACTTTTGGAAATAGCATGCTATCGGAAAGATGTTGTGAAACTTGACAGGGTTCAGAAAAGGTTTACAATGATGTTGCCAGGGTTGGAGGATTTGAGCTACAGGGAGAGGCTGAATAGGCTGGGGTTGTTTTGTCTGGAGTGCAGAGGCTGAGGGGTGACCTTATAGAGATTTATAAAATCATGAGGGGCATGGATAGGGTAAGTAAACAAGGTCTTTTCCCTTGGGTGGGGGAGTTCAGAACAAGAGGGCATATGTTTAGGGTGAGAGGGGAAAGATATAAAAGACACCTAAGGGGCAACTTTTTCACACAGAGGGTGGTGCATGTATGGAATGGGCTGCCAGAGGAAGTGATGGATGCAAGTACAATTGCAACATTTAAAAGGCATCTGGATGGGTATATGAATAGGAAGGTTTTGGAGGTAGATGGGCCAGTTGCTGGCAGATGGGACTAGATTGGGTTGGGATATCTGGTCAGCATGGATGAGTTGGACCGAAGAGTCTGTTTCCGTGCTGTACATCTCTATGATTGTCTGACTCTATTACATTGGCTTCGATAGCAGTCTGGTGTGCGCCCAAACTGAAATGCCCAAGGATGGATGGAAAATGGTCCTTAAGCTTCATTTACATACTCCGTAAGAGCTGCTGGGGGGGCCTAATGAAAATCCTGAGGGAAAGATGTTTTACATCTAGCTATGAGAACACGGACCACAAGTCAAGTGGAATCATGGAAAAGGCCTGCTCTTCTTGACACCAGGGAAGGCCACCAGGGCTACTGAGGAAACCTAAGATGTGCAGCCTCCCACAGTTACCCCGATTGCTAATTTAGCATCAAAGTCATCACTGGTGTTGGGCTACTTATTTTTATATTGAACAATCTTGAAAGTAAAGGCAAGATAGAACTGGCTCCTTCATTCAGCGGAGAGGAGCCATGGATGGATATTTTTTGAAAGGGAGAGATGATGATGAAACATTTCAATGAGATAGCCACACAGGTAGAGATTGAAAGGGCTAGGACTATTGGAAGGATGTGACTGCACTAGAGATGGTAGAGAGGAGATCCGCCATGATGTTGCCTGGGATGAAGCACTTTAGCTATGAAGAAAGTCTGATAAGCCCAGGTTGCTTTGTCTAGAGCAGAAAGGTTGGTGGAGAACCTGATATAAACAGATATATAAGATTGTGAAGGGCATGGAGCGGGAGGATCGAAAGCAACTGTTCCCTTGAGCTGAAAGGTCAGTAACAAGAAGGCACACTTTTAGGGGGAAAGGTAGAAGGTTTAGAGGGGATCTGAGGAAAACTTTTTTTATCCAGAGAATGGTGGCGGTATGGAATACACTGCCAAGGAGGATAATTGAGGCAGGTAACCTTACAACTTTTAAAAAGAATTTAAATGAGCCCTTGAAATATCATAACATTCAAGGCTATGGGTCTAGTGCAAATAAAAATGACTAGTACAGATTTTAAAATTTCACAACATCATCAGGCATGGTGGCTCAGTGGTTAGCACTGCTGTCTCATAGCACCAGGGACCCGGGTTCGATTCCTGCCTCGGGCAACTGTCTTGTGGAGGTTGCACAATCTCCCTGTGTCTGCATGGTTTCCTTCCAGACTCCAAAGATATGAAGGTTAGGTGAACTGGCTATGCTAAATTGCCCATAGTGTGAGGTATGTTAGTCAGGAGTAAATGTAGGGGAATGGGTCTGGGTGAGTTACTCTTTGGAGGGTTGGTGTGGACTTGTTGGGCCGAAAGGCCTGTTTCCACACTGTAAGGAATCTAATCTAATCAGAGGTGCAGCACTCTGTAAGTGCTTCCAAATGAACCTGTTGGGCTATAACCTGGTGTTGTGTGATTTTTAACTTTGTTTACCTCAGTCCAACACCAGCACCTCCAAATAGTCTAGTTTTGGAAGTCCAGACACAATGGACTGAAGGGCCTCATCTGTTCTGTATGATTCTATGATTCTATGAACAGCTGAGCATTCAAAATGGTTTACCATTCTTGTCAAGCATGGGGACTAGGAATTAGGCCATCAACAATTTAATGGAAAAAATATTCAGAGAGCAGGAGATGGGTCTAGTGGACAAAATGAACAAGGCAGACAGCGGAGAATCTAGAAAGATGGGAGTTTAGGAATCTTGGGGGAGATTTTGCTTGGTTTGTAATTCTAATATTCTCAAAATAATTACACCAACAGGTTTCCAAAATAGTTTCTTGTAACCTCACTGACTTTTCTGATGCAATTATCTATTTTCAAGAAACCAGTGACAGTGTGAAATGATTTGAAAGGCTTCTTTCTCTCCAAGGCCTGACTCGGTTTGAAAGCACAGCCAGAATGCAGTAAGCTTTCCTCAATTCCTGCCCATTCAGATAGTGGCAAGGTCACACTGTCTAATGATTTGAAAGTAAACTGGACAATCAACTGACACCAGGTTTGTAATTCCAACATTCCTGGAGAATTGTAACTTTTTTTAAAATAGATTTCTATTTTCCCTATGTAATTATGTTTTACTGTAACCCTTTTTTTATTAGGTTGTTAGAGTCATAGAGATGTACAGCATGGAAACAGACCCTTTGGTCCAAGTCATTCATGCCAACCAGATATCCCAACCCAATCTAGTCCCACCTGCCACCACCTGGCCCATATCCCTCCAAACCCTTCCTATTCATATACCCATCCAAATGCCTTTTCAATGTTGCAATTGTACTAGTCTCCACCACTTCCTCTGGCAGCACAGTCCACACATGCACCACCCTCTGCGTGAAAATATTGCCCCTTAGGTCTCTTTTATATTTTTCCCCTCTCACCCTAAACCTATGCCCTCTAGATCTGGACTCCCCCACCCCAGGGAAGAGACTTTGTCTATTTATCCTATCCATGCCTCTCATGATTTTATAAACCGCTGTAAGATCACCCCTTAGCCTCCAGCACTTCAGGGAACACAGCCCCAGCCTATTCAACCACTCCCTGTAGCTGAAATCCTCCAACTCTGGCAACATCTTTGTAAATCTTTTCTGAACTCTTTCAAGTTTCACAATATCCTCCTGATAGGAAGGAGACCAGAACTCCTAATATTGTAAACACGTGCTCCTGCTTAGATCCTTCTAAAAAGGTCAAACCAACTGCTGCAGTACCTTATGAGGCTCTCCATTAATTTTAATTAAAATGCAGACCAATTCCTTAGTGAGTTACTGTTATGGGTGAACGTCGACCTCAATGCTTAAAAATTACAACACAATTACCTCATGCCTTTCAGAGCACTTCATATATCCTTCAGTAATCTTACCAAGTTGTTTGTTCTATAAACTTTATTAAAACAACCAATGTCACCTGAACCGTAATGTTAAATAGCATTAATATCTCAAGTACTTTGAAGAACACAACAGAAAAAAGCAGAAGACTGATGATTAATTCAAGTGTATACAATATAAGAGAATCTCAAGTGTTTAAAATCTTAGAGTCATAGAGTCATAGAGATGTACAGCATGGAAACAGACCCTTCGGTCCAGCCTGTCCATGCTGACCAGATATCCCAACCCAAACAAGTCCCACCTGCAAGCACCCGGCCCATATCTCTCCAAACCATTCCTATTCATATACCAGCTGCAAATGTGTTGCTGGTCAAAGCACAGCAGGCCAGGCAGCATCTCAGGAATAGAGAATTCGACGTTTCGAGCATAAGCCCTTCATCAGGAATAAAGCTCGAAACGTCGAATTCTCTATTCCTGAGATGCTGCCTGGCCTGCTGTGCTTTGACCAGCAACACATTTGCAGTTGTGATCTCCAGCATCTGCAGACCTCATTTTTTACTCTATTCATATACCATCCAAATGCCTCTTAACTGTTGCAATTGTACCAGCCTCCACCACATCCTCTGACAGCTCAGTTGCCCCTTAGGTCTCTTTTATATCACCCTAAACCTATGCCCTCTAGTTCTGCATTTCCCGACCCAAGGGAAAGACTTTTTCTATTTATTCTATCCATGCCCTCATAATTTTGTAAACCTCTATAAAGTCACCCCTCAGCCTCCGACGCTCCAGGGAAAACAGCCCCAGCCTGTTCAGTCTCTCCCTGTAGCCCAGATCCTCCAACCCTGGCAACATCCTTGTAAATATTTTCTGAACCCTTTCAAGTTTCACAACATCTTTCTGATAGGAAGGAAACCAGAATTGTACGCAATATTCCAACAATGCCCTAACCAATGTCCTGTACAGCCGCAACATGACCTCCCAACTCCTGTACTCAATACTCTGACCAATAAGAAAAGCATACCAAACACCTTCTTCACTATCCTATCTACCTGTGATGCCACTTTCAAGGAGCTATGAACCTGCACTCCAAGGTCTTTTTGTTCAGCAACACTCCCTAGGACCTTAACATTAATTGTATAAGTCCTGCTAAGATTTGCTTTCCCAAAATGCAGCACCTCGCATTTATCTGAATTAAACTCCATCTGCCACTTCTCAGCCCATTGGCCCATCTGGTCCAGATCCTGTTGTAATCTTAGGTAACTCTCTTCACTGTCCACTACACCTCTAATTTTGGTGTCATCTGCAAACTTACTAACAGTCCCTCTTATGCCTGCATCCAAATCATTTATGTAAATGACAAAAGGTAGAGGACCCAGCACCGATCCTTGTGGCACTCCACTGATCAGAGACCACCAGTCTGAAAAGCAAGCCTCCATCACCACCTTCTGTTTTCTACCTTTGAGCCAGTTCTGTATCCAAATGGCTAGTTCTCCCTGTATACCATGAAATCTAACCTTGCTAATCAGTCTCCCATGGGGAACCTTATCGAACGCCTTACTGAAGGCCATATAGATCACATCTACTGCTCTGCCCTCATCAATCATCTTTGTTACTTCTTCAAAAAACTCAATCAAGTTTGTGAGACATGATTTCCCATGCACAAAGCCATGTTGACTATCCCGAATCAGTCCTTGCCTTTCCAAACACATGTACATCCTGTCCCTCAGGATTCCCTCCAACAACTTGCCCACCACTGAGGTCAGGCTCACCGGTCTATAGTTCCCTGGCTTGTCTTTATGGCCCTTCTTAAACAGTGGCACCACATTTGTCAACCTCCAGTCTTCTATCACCTCACCTGTGACTATCGATGATACAAATATCTCAGAAGAGGCCCAGCAATCACTTCTCTAGCTTCCCACAGAGTTCTCCTTTACAAAAGAGCAAATTTATCAGAAGACTATTTTTTATTGAGAAATTCAGGTGAAGGGCTAAGGTTACAAACTCTACTGACAAACAATACTGACAAAAAGAGTACTGACTAAGCAAGTTGGATGTAAATACTTGCAAGAAGAGGAAGACTGGGCACGTTGTAACCAATGAAAAGACTGGCTTACTGACTATTGATCTTGCTTAGATGTTAAAGGAGACAGTGAGGACTGCAAATGCTGGAGATCAGAGCTGAAAATGTGTTGCTGGAAAAGCGCAGCAGGTCAGGCAGCATCCAAGGAACAGGAGATTCGACATTTCGGGCATAAGCCCTTCTTTAGGAGTCCTGAAGAAGGGCTTATGCCCGAAATGTCGAATCTCCTGTTCCTTGGATGCTGCCTGACCTGCTGCGCTTTTCCAGCAACACATTTTCAGCTTGCTTAGATGTTGTCTATTTCCGTTCCATCTACGAGGCAACAGTCTTGATCTGGACATCACTGTGGATATACGTCATCCATCCAAAAGCGTCAAATGTAATTACAAATACAAAGGGATCTTTATGAAAGTGTGCCAGTTGTTGGTTGGTAACCTGAAATTTATAAACCATTATAATTTTCCAGTTTGCAATCTGCTGTAATTACATGGAATAAAATTATAAAATACTGGAAGTAGCAGGTCAGGTAGTATCCGTAGAGAGAGAAAAAGAGTCAATGGTAGTGAATCTGAATAGAGGTTCCGTTAGCTGGCTTTGATAAATTAGTACCTAAAGGGATGACCATGGATAGGTAATGGCAAACATTTAAAGAGTGCATGAAGGAGCTGCAACAATTGTTCTTTCTTGTCTGGTGTAGAAGTAAAACAAGAAAGGTGTCCCGGCTATGGCTAACAAGGGAAATTAGGCCTAGTATTAGACCTAAGGAAGGGGCCTACAATTGGCCAGCAAGAGCAGCTGACCTGAGAATGAGGAGCAATTTAATTTCCATAAAGGGGGGCAAAGGGTGTGGTTAAAGAGGGAAAATAGAATACAAGTATAAGCTTGTGGGGAATATACAAACTTATTGTAAAAGCTTCTACAGGAATGTGAACAGAAAAGGATTAGTGAAGACAGATTTAAGTCCTTTACTATAGAAACAGATCAAGTTATAATGGGGAACAAAGAGATGGCTGACCAATTAAGTATCTATTTTATTTCTGCGTTCACAAACAAGGACACAAATAAAATCCAAAAAAAATGTGAGGGAACACAAGTCTAGTGAGAGTGAGAAATTGAAAGAAATCAGTATTAGTAGGAAATGGTTTTCAAGACCAATAAATCCCCACATTCTGATAACCTACATCCCAGAGTACTTAAGAAAGTAGTTCTTGAAACAATGGATGCATTGGCGGTCTTCTTTCAACATTTTGCCAACTCTAGAACAATTCTTCTGGATTGGGGGTAGTTCATGTAACCTCACTATTTAAAAAAGGAAGGACAGAGAAAACAGAATTATAGACCAATCGGCCTGCCATCAGCCATAAGGAAAATGCTAAAGATCATTAAAAATGCAGCATGGATTTGTGAAAGAAAAATCATGCTCGGCAGATACATTTTTTGAGAATGTAATTAGTGTAGTTGATAAGGGGGAACCAGTGGATGTAGTTTACTTGGATTTTCAGAATGCTTTCAATAAGGTCCCAAACAAGATAACAGCATATAAAATTAAATTGGAGTAGTGTGTTGACATGGAAAAAGAACCACCTGACAGACAGGAAACAAAAATTAGGAACAAAAGGGTTATTATAAAATGGCAGCTAGTGACTAGTGTGGTACTGCAGGGATCAATGCTTGTACCCCAGCTATTCACAATATATAATACTGATTTAGATGAGAGAACTAAACGTAATATATCTCCAAGTTTGTGATGACACAAAATTGGGTGAGAGGGTGAACTGTGAAGAGGATGCTTCAGTGTGATTTGGAGAAGTTGAGTGATTGCACGAATGCATAATAGATGAAGTATAACGTGAATAAATGTAAGATTATCCATTTTGGGAGCCAACACATGGAGGCAGATTACTACCTGAATGGTGGCTGTGGTCCTCAGAGAGGGGGAGGTCTGGAGGGATGGTGAAGATCTGGCAAGGTTGGGAGCTAGGACCTGGTGTGGGACTGGAGCTGGGAGTGGGGGCGGGGTTAGGGGCGGGGCAGAGATTCCTCAGAGAGGGGGAGGTCTCTGCCCCCGCCCCCTAACCCCGCCCCCACTCCCAGCTCCAGTCCCACACCAGGTCCTAGCTACCAACCTTGCCTGATCTTCACCATCCCTCCAGACCTCCCCCTCTCTGAGGATGAAAGATCAGTCCTCAGCAGAGGCCTCACCTTCATTCCCCTACGCCCTCGGATTAATGAGGTCAACACGCGGCGAGATATTGAACAATTCTTCCGCCGCCTTCGCCTCCGTGCCTACTTTTACAACCAAGACTCCCGCCCACCCTCTGATGACCCCTTCTCCTGCCTCCAACACACCCCATCCACCTGGACACCCCGTGCTGGCCTCTTACCCGCCCTCGATCTATTTATAGCCAACTGCCGCCGCGACATTAACCGACTCGACCTGTCCACCCCCTCACCCATTCCAACCTCTCACCCTCAGAACGTGCAGCCCTCCACTCCTTCCACTCCAACCCCAACCTCACCATCAAACTGGCAGATGCCCTCCACCGCATCTCCTCCACTTCCCGCTCCTCCGCCCTTGAGCCCCGCCCCTCCAACCGCCACCAAGACAGAACCCCACTGGTTCTCACCTACCACCCCACCAACCTCCGTAGACAGCGTATCATCCGCCGTCATTTCCGCCAACTCCAAACGGACCCCACCACCAGGGATATATTTCCCTCCCCTCCCCTATCAGCGTTCCGCAAAGACCATTCCCTTCGTGACTCCCTCGTCAGGTCCACACCCCCCACCAACCCAACCTCCACTCCCGGCACCTTCCCCTGCAACCGCAGGAAATGCAAAACTTGCACCCACATCTCCTCCCTTACTTCTCTCCAAGGGATCCTTCCATATCCGCCACAAATTCACCTGCACCTCCACACACATCATCTATTGCATCTGCTGCACCCGATGTGGCCTCCTCTATATTGGGGAGACAGGCCGCCTACTTGCAGAACGCTTCAGGGAACACCTCTGGGACGCCCGAACCAACCAACCCAACCACCCCGTGGCTCAACACTTTAACTCTCCCTCCCACTCCACCGAAGACATGCAGGTCCTTGGACTCCTCCATCGCCAGAACATAACAACACGACGGTTGGAGGAAGAGCGCTTCATCTTCCGCCTGGGAACCCTCCAGCCACAAGGGATGAACTTGGATTTCTCCAAATTCCTCATTTCCCCTCCCCCCACCTTGTCTCAGTCGATTCCCTTGGACTCAGTACCGCCCTCCTAACCTGCAATCCTCTTCCTGACCTCTCCGCCCCCACCCCCTCTCCGGCCTATCACCCTCACCTTGACCTCCTTCCACCTATCACATCTCCATCGCCCCTCCCTCAAGTCCCTCCTCCCTACCTTTTATCTTAGCCTGCCTGGCACATTCTCCTCATTCCTGATGAAGGGCTCTGGCCCGAAACGTCGAATTTCCTGTTCCTTGGATGCTGCCTGCCCTGCTGTGCTTTAACCAGCAACACATTTTCAGCTACTACCTGAATGGTGCTGGATTCAGGAAGTGGGAGGTGCAATGACACCTGAATGCCCTTGTACACCAGTTCCTGGAAGTAAGAAACAAAAACATAAATTGCTGGTGAAAATGAGCAGGCAGGCGCAGCAGGCTGTGAAAAAAGGAAATGGCATGTTGGCTTTCATAGCAAGAGGATTTGAGTGTAGGAGCATGGGTGTTTTGCTGCAGTTTTACACTGCCTTAGTGAAACTTCACCTGGAGTATTATGTGCAGTTTTGGTTTCCTTATATGTGGAAGGATGTTTGCTATGGAGGCGTTACAATGATAGTTTACCAGAATGATTCCTAGGATGCCAGGATTGATGTAGGAAAAGAGATTGGATTGGTTAGGACTATATACAGGGGAGTTCAGAAAAATGAGAAGTGATTTCGTAGAAACATATGAAATTCTAATAGGGCTAAGCAAGGTAATATAGTAAGGATGTTCCTATAACTGGGGAATACAGAGGATTCCAGAGGACACAGCATGAGGATTCAGGGTGAGCCATTTAGGATTGAGATGAGGGGAAATTTCTTCACCCAGAGTGTGGTGAACCTCTGGGAGTCTCTGCCACAGAAAGTGGTTGATGTCAAAACAATGAATGTTTACAAGAAAGCGACAAGCATAATTCTTCAGGACAAAGGAATCAAAGGAAGTGAGGTGAGAGCGGAAACACGATAATGAGTTGGACAATCAGCCATCATCATATTGAATGCGGGGAGAAGGTTCAAAGTGCCAAATAGCCTTCTCTTGCTCCTATTTTCTATGTTTCTATGTTACCATTTCAGATCTATGATTTTTCATTAGAACTGTTCAATTATTTGGAGTTGTCTATTCGGTATGATGGCCTTAAAGAAATAGATCAGGTCAGCAGCTAAACAAAATAACCATTGAACATAAAACACATACAGCAAGATAGATGGTCCAATAGCAACATCACATCCCAAAAACTAACTCTGCTGGGCAACATATGCTGTTTGTATGCCTGACAGCAGACTGAAAGAATGAATTTTCTACTCAGATCTCAGTTGTGGTCAGAGACTTACAGGAGGACAGTGGTAGTAGTTTAGAGATGTCCTGGAGACACCCCTGAAGAGATCAACCATTCCCACTGACTCTTGGGAGTTACTGATCAAAATGGAGAAGGTTCATCCAGGAAGGCAGTGAATACACTGACAGCCTCCATTGGGCACATCAGTGAAATTAAGGCTTTGGGGAGAACACAAACTCTCAAATAATCCAGCTACTCAACCCTTCAGTACCAACGGGTCTGCATGTGACACAATCTCCAGATAATAAATGGCATCAGCCAATTAAACTGCAAAAAGTGGAAGTAAGTCAAATTTGATCTTAAGGTAATTCCTAAGAACACAGATACAGATTCTATTTCACATCTGCACAGCTTTTGGATGGTATGTTGCTTTCCCCTCCCCACAACAAATAGATTAAATAAACTGAATAATGGTATAGATTAAACAAGCGTAGTGCTAACCTTCAAATTTTGTTGCCACCACTCCCCAGACTTTGGTTGGTGCAAGTACAGGTACTGCCAATGTCACAAGGTGTAAATTGGACCCATTGTGCTTAAGGTAGATTTCCAATGCATACCAAAAAGGTGAAAAATCGTGACTGTTTCAGTTTAGTGCACTGTCACGCTATCAGTAGATTAGAAATCCCAGGCTTGACAGGCAATAGCCTTAGCATGTTACAATGAGACTGGATGCTGCTTTTAGATCACAATCTGAACTAATCCCAATAAGCTCTTGACATCTGTCACTTTCAACAGTGAACAGCCAATGCCTGCTCATTCTTTTAAGCTCCTGCATCTCCAGTGTACTTTGATCCCCATGGCCAGTCACACATTTCAAAGCTTATTACTCACGAACCGTAGGGCTCAACAATTCTTTACGTTACAGTTGTTATGTTCATGAGATGTTAGGAACAGCTTTATGACTATAATGTTACATGAGAGTCACCAAATATGCTTTAGTTTTGCTCTCTTCTACTCAGATTTCAAATTATTTCCTTGTTTCTGCAAATAATTATTCTTACTTATTCCTCTATGCTACACTAAGCCCTGATGTACTTAAAAGTGGCAATGGAGCAACATGATGGTCCACTTCAATTTATGGTATTCTGACAACTTTTCTATTGGATCTCAATGAAGCTGACAAAAAAGCCTGTCAGGTTAAGAGCCAGTCTATAATATTTCTCTTGGGCTTTAAATATCATAAAATAATAGTATGGTGTTAGTTAAGGGTTAAATAGTAACCAAAGTTGGAGATTATGTTATGATGATCCTAATTATGAAAGTACTTTTCACTGCAGTAAATATTTTAGTACTTGCTTGTTATCTTAGGAACTATGCAGTAGCTGTCTAAACTATTGATTGAATGACTAGTGTCATGGTGATGCGTTTCTCCTGGAAACTCGAACATACTGTAGACATGAGATGTGTAAAATGGCAAGATGTAATAAGGGGCGCCACTGGATGAAAAATGTGCTTAATCAGAGCAGTTACATTTTTGTTCTGCCTTTTTTGGCATTTGTATGATTTCTTGAATTCATTAAATTCATTAATTACTGTTACCATCAAAAGAGAATACATTCCAAATCAAGAGCAAACATTGAGCACTAATGAAGAAGTCGTGTGCAACAAAATATGATGCTGGAGAGAAAAGGAAGTTTACTTTGCAATGTTGTCGATGAGTCTTTGTACAGAAACCAATTTGTTTTCATATATTTGCCAGAGCATTTCAAAAGGAGAATTATTCTCATGTGAACACTTCAAATGACATTTTGTGATTTATCATTGGACTAAATTAATATTGCCTGAGGCTATTTCTGATACTGCTCAATGTTCAGTAAATTATAAATAAATGTTTGGTAATTAACTCAGTAAAACATTCAACTATGATTTCACATTCTGTTGTATCAAGTTGAATGAAAAAGGTACTATAAGTCCACATGATTCTTGCCTGCTGGTGTTGGGGGAATATATTACGTTTGGCATGCACTCTATGCAATGTCACACTATGTACAACTAATGTAGAGTTTAACGTTCTAATGGTGAAGCTTTTGTAATTAACCTCCGACACTTAACTGTTGGATAGTCAGGGGATTTGACCAAGTGGACATCTTATCTGATTAGAAAGTGAAACAGATTGGCATGCCAATGTATTCACCACGAAGAGCAGTGTTTCACTGTTCTTTTGTCTCTGGGCCAATCTCATTGGTGGAAGATAAAGTAACCAATTAGTAGAAAGTAACTGATTGAATTCTGTTGATGCAACCCAATCTGCACTAAATAGGTATCAGCTAGTCGAGTAAAACACTCAAAACTGAACTCTGATTCGTTGAGAAGTAATCTGCCCAAAGCATTTCAAAGCTACTTGATAATAAATCCTGCCTGGTGGAGCCAATCAATCACTACCTTTGCAACAGTGCTAGCGAAGTAACTGCTTGATGCAGTGGGAATGATTCACACCTGGTTAATTTACTAGGATTGCCAAAAGGCCCAACAACCATGGGAAATGGCAACAAAAACCAAAATTGCTGGAAACATTCAGCACGTCTGGTAGCCTCTCTGGAGAGAAGTTAGTTAACTTTCTTATTGAGTGTAACCTGAACTCTGACTTCTTTCCACAGCTGCTGCCAGACCTGCTGAACCTTTTCAGCAATTTCTGAGTTTTGTTTCTGATTTACAGCATCTGCTGCTTATTTTTTGGCAATGGTTATTTGGTCCAAGCTCTAAATATTTGTGATTATCATTTAGGGTTAACTTATTTGCTCAACGTGGTTTTTTTTGGGTGGTAGAAAATCAAGTTTGATTCCTTCAAACAGCTTAAGCGAATCACTAAATAACATCTTTCTGCTTCAGTGCAAACTGTAGAGCCAAAATCTGATATTTGATCAAAGTAAGTAATTTGAACTGTCCATCTAGCCTAAATCTTTCTACATACCGTCAGCTCACACTGTTACAAGCATTTACAGCTCTTCAGGCTGAACTATAGATTTCATTTGTTGTTTTAGTGTCACGTGTTTTCTTCCCCTTCGGAAATCCCAATCTAGGACAGACACCGATGGAAAATGTTACTTTTGACACTTCATTTATCAAACTCTTTAGTGTCGGCTCACCCTGAAGTGCTGGCTTTGAATTCTAGCCTTCACTGACATTCAGAGAAAAACCATTCAAAGCGGATATACATCTTGCAGGCTAGTCCAGCCCAGCGCTGTTAGTCTTCCCAGAGATGTATAAACTGACCTGCTCTCCCTGTTAGAGGCAGGAGCAAAAATAGCAGGTGGCTGTGGCTTGGAACTGTGACAAAATAAATACATTGACCTGAAAACCGGGTTGAAAATCGGCGCTTAAAACTGCAAAATCAAAACAAGAGTCACAAAGACTGATAATGATAATGAATCTTCCCAATTTTTAATCTCTTGCGCTCAACTGACTTTGCACTTCCAATGTCAATCTGGACATCAGGAACAGCCTTTGTAAGACAATCTCTGTCCCACAGGGAGAGAGAAGGCAAGTGACTCTAGTCTGCTCTTGTATACCTCCTGGCGGCCAGTTCATTGAGAAGCATGGACTGTGGAGTTGATAAGGGTTATCCTGCCTGACCTCTTGGGTCAGAATAGTGGTCTGCAATCTATATTCAAAATGTTTATTGGTCAGCAAATCAAAAGTTATTGACTGTAGGCTGACACATGTCTTAGGGTTAATTATATTCGAGCTGAGTTACGCAAAGCTCATTATATATTTATGACAACTTGTCAGAATGCTTCATATTCAATTGTCTGATGTTTGCTTTTCTACTTTTTATTAAGGGACGCCACTTTCATTTTGGGTCAGTGGAGGGTATGTGTGATTTTGAAATTGTAAGTGAGTACGCAGTACGTGCTGGAGGCCTGGTTAATGCTCAGTGCAGTGTGTCGTGCTGAACTCACAGCTGCTGGAAGCGGCTTATCAGCAGAAGTATTTTCTTATCATCCTTCCTTAATAAGGCTGTGGTATCAAAGCTTATTGCTGACTTAAAAGAACACACGTAGGGGAAGCATTAGCTGTCGACGAAAGCAGTGGGTGGGTAGTGAGAGTTATCTTCCGCCACATTTGCGCGCACTGCTCCCACTCAAAGAGGAAAAAAAAACCCTCCCTTCTTGTCAGATGAACTGGAGTAAGGAAAGCTAAAAGGTCCAGTCAAAGGGTTCAGTTTGACCTCGTACAAAAGATGTAATACATCAACATTGAAGATACATGTTGTACCAATCAATGAATACAGACTCCAGCAAGTTGAATAAAATCATGATTGGTATTTATTCCAGTTTAAGAATGGCAGAAGGAGTTAATTTCTAGAATTGCAAAACTTTTCCAATCAAATGTTAAGTTTCTTTAAAAAAAACACTATTTTGCATTTAAATCATTGTCAGTCTTAACAAAGTGTTAGACTCAGTTTTATTGAACTGACTTGTTCCAATGTATGCTCAGTGATAATCTTTGACACTGTCGATGATAAGATTAAAACATATGCATGAATTTGTTTTACAATTAATTCTATCAAACCAATGAATCAGCAAAATTAGCATTTTCATCGATAAGAATTAAACATGATGGAATATACTCAGCATGGAGACCGAAACAGAGAGTTAACATTTCATATTAGTGAACTGGAAAACAGTTCACTAATGTCTTTGAGGGAGGAAAGTCTCCCGTCTCCCGTGTGGACCAAGCCTCACCTACATGTGACTCCAGATTGACAGAAATGTGGTTGATTGAGCTTCCAGAGGAGGTGGGTACACTTAAAAGGCACCTGCATGTGTATATGAATAGGAAGGGATTAAGAGGGATGTGGGCTAACTGCTGGCAAATTGGACAAAGATTAATTTAGGATATACGGTTGGCACAGACAATTCAGATCGAAGGGTCTGTTTCTGTGCTGTCCAGCTCTATGACTATGACTCTTCACTGTTCTCTCGACAAATAGAGATTGGAAATAAATGCTGACCTAGCCAGCTGTGCCCACATCCCATGTAAATTTGTTTTACAATTACAAAGGCACAGCTTTGAAGCAAGTACAAAGTCAAGAAAAGTGCAAGATGTGTTGATAGGACTTGGAGAGAACAAGGTGATGATCAGGAATGATAAGTTTTTTGTTCTTTAACAGGATGTGGGCATTACTGCCTGGGACAATATTTATTGTCCATTCCTAATTGCCCAGAGGGCGGTGAATCACTATGGTTTCGATTCAAACCCATGGTCCCCAGAACATTAGAGCTGAAAATGTGTTGCTGGAAAAGCGCAGCAGGTCAGGCAGCATCCAAGGAGCAGGAGAATTGACATTTCAGGCATGAGCCCTTCTTTAGGATGCTCCTTGGATGCTGCCTGACCTGCTGCGCTTTTCCAGCAACACATTTTCAGCTCTGACCTCCAGCATCTGCAGTCCTCACTTTCCCCAGAATATTAGCTTGGGATGCTGAGTTGTTAGTTTACTGATATTACCACTACATTACCACTTCATTTCAAAAGGAACTAAAGTGCAAGGTTAAATGGATGTAGTTATGGGATATGTAAAGTAACAAAAGATGGATTCAAAGTAATTGTGAATGGTAACTGCAGGATACTGCAGAGAGTAAAGTGTGGCAAGCAGAGAGGTAAATGAGCTGTGCAATTTTCAGAATTTTGCACTTACATTTCAAATTTCCAGCATTTTGCCTTTGTTTCAATATTGTCGGACAGATGCTCTTATGTTCAATTATTCATAAATTGTGTTTTCGGAAGAACAAATCCAACCTCACATTGTTGAACCATTTGGTTTACTCATATGTTCCAAATCATATTGGGTAAATGTTACTGGAGAAACCATTTTATTGAATATTTTCCCCACACTAGAACAGTGACATTTCAAAAGTTCTTCATTGGCTGTAAAGCTTTTTGAGCTGCTCAGTTGTTGTGAGAAACACTACATAAATGCAAGTTTTTGTTTAGAAAATTACAGAAACAAAGCCAACCATTGGGCCTAACAAGTATATGTCAATGCTTAAGATTATAAGAAGTGGGAGCTGATGCGGGCCATGCAGACAGCATGGGCCGAATGGCCATCTTCAGCATTGTAACGATTCTGTGATATAGCTCACTGAGGTTGCGATACCACTAAATGAGTTCATTGCTCATCTCCGACCTCCTTTCCATTATACATACTTTGATACTCTGACAATTTAAAAAATCTAATAATGTAAAAATTCCTCAACATTATTCAGCTAGTTTGATGGCATGGTTCACAGTCCTTATTTTTTAATTTTCTAACAATGTTCCAATCTGTCTGAATAAGTAATTAAGGACTTTGCTACAACAGACAACCATGTCCTCAACTACACCTCAGTTAGAAAGGCTTTTATTTTGTATGGTTATCTTCAAACTGTGCCCTCTCAGTTATGTTTTTACCAACTAGTGGAAAACAAATCAATCACTATTTACAATAATACAATAATCCTTGATAACAGGCCATTTCTCAACCTTCTTCACTTCAGCTAGAGAAAGAAAGAGTTGCTTTTCGAGCCTTAGTTCAGCATAATCCATTACTCCTAATAGTATACTGGTGAAACTATGCTGCGGCTTCTGATATAATGAAATATTCTTTATAATATGCAGGTGATCTAATGCTGTACACAATATTGCATCTGTGGTCTTAATGTTGGATATCTGTAAGACTTTAACTAATTATCGCCCCTCACCCTCCCACTTGACATCAGCTACATGCTTCATGTCTATTTTAAGCTCCAGCATTCTAAAGTGGTGACTCCTATAGCAATAACATCATTGGACTTGAATAATTTTAATTGGCGATTTAGAATCATACAATAGTTGTAGTACAGAGAGCAGCCATTTAGCCTCTCATGGCTCCCTACAACAGGAAATAAGTCAACCCTGTGCCCCAGCCCTTCAGCAATCACCTTGCTTTTTTGCCTTATTGTGCTTTTCCAGATTCCTTTTGAGTGGGAAAACCTTTGTGGCTTTCCCATCACGTAACATCACCTGAGTCAAAGTTAAATAAATAAAGGAGCAGCATGGTGGTTCAGTGGTTAGTACTGCTGCCTCACAGCACCAGGGACCTGGGTTCAAATCCAACTTCAGGTGACTGTCTGTCTGGAGTTTGCACATTCTCCCTGTGTTTGTGCGGGTTGTGTCCAGGTGCTCTGATTTTATCCCACAGTGCAAAGGTCTGCAGATTAGGTGGATTGGCCATGCTAAATTGCCATAGTGTCCAGGGATGTGTAGGCTAGGTGCGTTAGCTATGATAAATTCAGGGGTACAGCGATGAATCTGGGTGGGTTGCTCTTCAGAGAATCAGTGTAGACTTGTTAGGCCAAAGGACCTGTTTCCACACTGTAGGGATTTTATAAAAGAAGGACCCAATGGTTTCAGACACTCAAAAGGAACCAGTTAAGGTAGAAGACCATGGGAAGGGAATTGGACATTGGTGAGTGAGTCTCCAATGTTAAGTGGCTGCCAGTTTCAGCTTTGTAACTGTTTTGGAAATAATAGATGGGATGGACACAAAGTAGTAAGTTTTATCTTACCTGCCAGGCTGCTCCGTTGGGTTACATAAGGAAATCTGAGGTTTTTTCCTTTCCCTGTCTCCTAACTTTTTATCTTGATCATGGAAATCTTTTTATGATGTATCTGAATGTTGCTGACTGTTTGCTCTGTGCTGGTAGGCAGTTTCCTTTCACTCCCAGCAATTGACCTCTTACCAAACCTTGGGATTTGACTGCAGATACGCAAGAGCAGCTGAGAAATTGCATGCTGGATGGGTCAGAAAGCTTTAGGTCTTGACTTGTCCAAACCCACAATACCCATTCCATTAAAATTGACACATATAGGCACATTTATAGCAGTAGAAGGAGACAAGGAAAGTCAAAGATGATACCATGACAGTTGCCTAAAGTCATTAGTCTCTACCCATTTATCCTCTACCTTTCAAATGAGTAGAGATTATTTTCCCTTAGACTCAAGGCACAGTTTATCTTAATTTTTAAAGCTGTACCTTAAAATTGATCTGCTACTTGACCTCTCCATTGAATTTGTTCATTTTTGAACACTATCAATCTCAGTTAAATTAATCACGCAGCAAATAGTTTGGCTTCATGAAAACTGTTGCGAATGTCAAGACATATTCAATTTCACTTGTTAAGGTGAAGAATACAGAATAGGTTCTATAGAAGTTTATTAATTACTACCTCAACCTGCAGTCTTTACATTTATTATCACTTTTTGTTCTATTGCTAAACTGATCTTAATCCTAATTAACCCTTAATACCCTTAATAGCTTTAATACTCTTCTCAAATCTTAGTGTGATAATTTATCAAATGATTTCTAAAAATTCTACTTGAATATGTACTGAATACAATAATTTATCATAAAAATTGATATTGCAGCGGTGAATTGCATTGGAACATGGTGCCTCTGTTGCTAACATTGCTATGAAAATGGGACTGATGGTCACTAAATAAGTGAGTCCTCAGCTGTGGTAATTTTGTGACACCAACACCAAAGCATTGTTATTTTTGTAATTTATTAACTTTAATCCACAAGCCATGTTAAATGTGGGGAATGGTAGTGGCTGCCATTCTGAAGTCAGCATAGGAAGAGTGTTTAACAAACAATGTGGTTCTGGTTCAAATCCCACTCCAGAACTTCAGCGTAAAAATCAATGTTGACATTCCAGTGCAATACTGAGGGAGCACTGTTGGAGATGCCATAAATTTGATGAGATGTTAAATTGAGGCATCATCTGCCTGGTCTGGTGGATGTAAAAGATCCAGTGTTCTGGCTAATATTTTTTCTCAACTAACATCAACAAATGATTGTGTGGTCTTTATCACTTTGCTGTCTGTGGGAGCTTGCTGTGTCCAAATTGGACACTGTGTTTCTGACAACACAGCAGTGACTGCATTTCAAAATTACTTCATTGCCTTTAAAGGGTTTTGCGAAGCTCAGTGGTTGTGAGCAGTGCTATACAAATGCAAATATTTCTTTTTTTATTTGGACAGAATGAAAAGAGGCCTTTCATTTATATAATGACATTCATGGACTTGGAACATTCCATAACAAATTACAGCCAATAAAGTAATTTTAAGTATAGATATAGTTCTCGTGTAGAATTTGAGAATTTATGTGTTTAAAAGAACAAAACACATCTTTTCTAGGCCATCTGAAATAAAAACTAATGGAAACATATAAACAAAATGGTAACCAATTTTGTGAGGCTGTATGATACACTTTTTAAAATGTTGCATTTAACAATCGCAAGAAAGTTATTAAAGCTTGGAGACCATTACTGGTTTGTACAATTTGTGAGTTGTTAGTAAGTTCAATAATACTTCTTAATACATATACCAGCAGCTCTGAACTGCATGAAAAGAGTTGTGCAGTTGAGCAATATTCAATTAAATAGATATTGCACTTGATATTAATGTGTTATCTGTAATCTGTAAAAAAAAAGGGACCTGAACACCTTGTAACACAAATTTTAGCTGATGGGTCCCATAAGGTGAGATATATTTAAATAGGATTATGGCATAACCTTGATAGAATAGGTTTAGGATATCAACAATCATTTTCAACTCTCCTGAGGATCTTCCCGCTAATGGGATTAATCTTTATTTGTTTATTCTGAATTCAAAGAGTCATAAGCAATGTCAGCAATCTGATTATAACTGGGAAGAGACTCTTAGTCTAAGGGCAATGTGAATTACCCGCATAAAAGCGAGACTGTCTATTTCTGACCTGCCTGGTGGCCTAGTTATGCCACAATGCATAGCTGATGATTCCTTACCCTGGAGTCTCTCCATAAGCACACAAGCAATTTAACAAATGAAGCTATGCAGTAGAGATGGGAATCTATAAAGGCTTTTACACTAATACTAGGTGGATGCTCTGAAGACTGTGAAAAGTGCTTTTTTGGTGTCTAATGATGAATAACCTTGAATTGCTACTCATTTCATTTGGCTTTGGGCACATGTGATGCACAGAATCTATCCCTCTACTTATAAAATGCTGAAC
The DNA here is from genome assembly GCF_020745735.1 of Hemiscyllium ocellatum. Taxonomy (NCBI): domain Eukaryota; kingdom Metazoa; phylum Chordata; class Chondrichthyes; order Orectolobiformes; family Hemiscylliidae; genus Hemiscyllium; species Hemiscyllium ocellatum. Next base: position 19,930,606 of record NC_083428.1, on the reverse strand, counting down.
ATTTTCATAAGACTATATTAGTTACCTAAACAGTAATGAGCAGGCAGTCACAATTTACACAGCAGAAACTCAGTAACATTAACAAATTAATTTATTTCATATTTTGAATATATATATCTCAAAATGGGGGATGGCAACCTTTAAGAAATAGTGCATTTTTCTTATTATTAGACAATGACTTTCTGAAAATACTTCTCTGATGTGAAATAGTAGAGCAACAGTAGAACTATAATCAATAAGAATTGCACAACATTAAATTATAAAATGAAATGGTTCAATAGATATGTTATTGACAAAACTCTCTGCAGCGTGTTGTGAATAATCTTTTACTGCATTGTATGAAATCCTGCATGTAATATTTTATCTAGACAATTTCTTCTTCTGCTTTTTGATGAGATATTAAATTGATGCCCTGGTGCTTTCTCAAGAGAATATAAAAGACTGCACGGCATTATTTTGAAAAGAGCAGGGCAGTTACCTAGTTGTCTTGGCCAACATTTATCTTTCAATGAATGGCACTAAACAAATAGACTTTGGTAGGAAGTTACTGTGTAAAAGTTAGTGTTGTAATACCAACATTAAAATAGTATCTAACATCACAAGTACTTTGGTGAATCTTTATAGTGCAGATAAAGGCCATTTGGCCCATTGAGTCTGCATCAATGATCCAAAGAATATCCCTCCCCTCAATGCCCTGCAGTTATCATAGTTAACCCACCTAGCCTGCACATCCATGGACACTACAGGGCAATTTAGCATTGCCAATCCACCTAACCTGCACATGTTTGGACTGTGGAAGGAAATTGGAGCACCCAGCGGAAACCCACACAGGCACAGGGAGAACGTGAAAACAAGCATGGTCACCCAAGGCCATAATCAAAGTAGGTCCCTGGCATTGTGACGCAGCAGTGCTAACCAGTGAGCCACTGTGTCACCAAGTGACTTGGGGGTTAGCTCATTTGGCTAAGCATTGAAGAATAATACCAAGAGCACAGGGTCAAACCCTGTACCGGCTATGGTAATTCTTGGAATCTGCCTCCCTGCCTTGTCCCATGGTGATGTCATGTCATAAGCCAAGGGCAGCACTATGCAGTCCTCTTCATGATGTGCTAGGCTCCAAGAGTAAGCCCAGAGGCATTCTATCTTTAACATATTCAAAATCCTTTGAAAACTGTTACTGCTTGCACATTGAAGGATTGTCCACACCTATGACTTCAGAACAGTAAACTGCTTTAGGACATCCCATGTTTGTAAAGGTGTGGTACATATGCAAGTCTTTCTTTCCAGTAATGTGTTGGAATATATAATGTTTAAGATAGTTTTCTACTTACTTTCACTTAGGTTATGGTGTAAAGTTATTGTTTTAACTTTAAATTTTATGCTTGATTCTCTTTTTATTGCCTGGAATTTTAATTCTGGATTAGTGGTGCTGGAAGAGCGCAGCAGTTCAGGCAGCATCCAAAGTGCAGCAAAATCGACGTTTCGGGCAAAAGCCCTTCATCGATTTCGCTGCACTTTGGATGCTGCCTGAACTGCTGTGCTCTTCCAGCACCACTAATCCAGAATCTGGTTTCCAGCATCTGCAATCATTGTTTTTACCTTGTGGAATTTTCATTGTTGATGATCAGAGCAATCGAGGTGTGCTCATGCAAGGAACACAAAACATTTGACTGCTGCGACAGCTAGCAACTTGGAACATCAATAGCATGATGACCTTTATTCCAAAAGAACTGGGATACAAAGTACGGAAGTCTTGCTACGATTGTACAGGTGCTTGGCAAGACTTCATCTGGATGATTGTACAGTTTTAGACTCAATAGCTAAAGATGTATCCACATGCTTTGGGGGCAGTGCAGCAAGATTTATTAAATCTGTACATTGAAAAAGTGTTGTCTTATAGTAATAGGCTGAGTAAATTTGTTCTATACTGTATTCTGTGGAGTTTAGAAGAATGAGATAACATTGAACGTACAAGGTTCTGAAGGGGCTTGACAAAGGTAGTCACAAAGAGGTTAATTCTTCCAACTGGGGTTTCTAGAACAGGGGGGCACAGCCTCAGGATAAGGAATCACTTGTACAGTGCTGAGCTGAGAAGTTTTTTTTACTGTGAAGGCTGTAAATCTATGGAATACTTTAATCCAGACAGTTGCAAATGCTTTCTTTTTTGAGTTTATTTAAGGTTAAGAGAGACGGGTTTTTGATTTCTCAGGGAGTCATGTTTCAGGCATAAGATCAGTCAGAATTGTATTGAATTGTGGAGAAGAGACTATGGGTCTGATGTCTACTTTTGCTCCTATTTATTTCTTATATTGTTATTGTTTGTCAGCTATTGATAAGCCTCTAAAAAGGCTGCAAATTCTATTCAGAAATGCTGATGATAAATTGTTATAATGTCTAACGGTTCAGCTCAGGGGGCATATATTTCAAATTGAAAACTATTTGTAAAGTTGAACAAATTGTGCCTTTATTTCCAGAACATGCTGGAAAACGGTTTATTAGCATAGATTTAGGTCAATAAAAAGTAGGTTGAGTGTCAGGTAATACGGGAAGGAAACTTGTGAAGAACTGTTATATAATATAAGTTAAGCTGTTATCAGGTAACATAAATTTTAGTGGCTGTTGGCTGGCACTGATCCAATTTAAAACTCAGTTTTGGATCACGGTAATGGCTCTAATCAAGTCTTCAAAGGTTTATTTGCCCTATATTGGAGCTTATTACGCAAACAATCCAGAAATTGTACAATGTTATTGACATGGAAAGGCTATTTCACTCAACAAGCTCATGTTTCTTTTCTAAGAAACTAATACCATCCACGTAGACTATCAATATCTCCCTCAAACATGCATCTGGCATGAGCTGTTTAAATCAACTCTTTTAAAAGTCCATTTTCAAGGTAACTAGAGTCAAATTAGTACACTTTGATAAATGGAAGTAATATTTTGGAACTCCTCTTGTGTCAGTTACTATAAAGTTGGACACTTCAAGTTCTTCACTTTCCTGCACCATCACCAGCAAAGTTATGGGTAGCCAAAAACATCCCAGCCGCTGTCACCCTGAGAGACCAGAAACTCACTCACTTTGCCTGAAGTGATCAGATGGCAGGCTTGCCCACAGTTACCTGCATCATCCATCCTCGGGCCCATTTTGATCAATGCCATCAGACATTTGCAAACAATATAATGCAATATGAAAGATATAAAAACTTTAATTCTACATGTGTTTAATTCTGCATACTTTTCCGACACCTGCTACACCTCAAATACTAGACCAATGTCCAATGGTTTTCTTCCTGTGATAGCTCATTAAGTAAACACAAGAAAGCAAAGGGTAATTTCTAAAACAAACAAACACATTTTGAGAAAGAGAACACACCAATTCCACAATATCTGAAGATTTTATTGGCTTTTCCTACAAACCACAGAAACAACAGGATCTTTAAACTCAATAAAAATTAACCCTTGAATGAATGTGTACACTGTTTAGTTCATATTAACTGAAGTTTAACTTGACTACAGTTCAGCAGCAGGACAGTAGCTTATTTTCGATTTGTAAAATATTGTTATAAAATAGCAACGTCTTCTTGAGATACTACAAGAACCTCCAAAAAAGGCTACCATTTTATGTTTGATTCTTTTGATATGGAACTCAGGATTTATAGGTAACTTTAATCTATAAACGTCCTTCAACAACATCAAGTTACATCTAATTGGAACAGCTGGAGAAACTCAGCAGGTCTGGCAGTATCTATGCAGAGAAAGCAAAGTCAATGTTTTGGGACCAATGACCTTTCTTCAGACTTCAGAACTTGAGACTTCAGATTCTGAACGTCCTGTTGCCTGCCACTTCTGAATGCCACTGTGTTCCCTGGCCTACACCTCTGTCTCAGGCTTGCTGCAGTTTGATTAGATTAGATTAGATTCCCTACAGTGTGGAAACAGGCCCTTTGGCCCAACCACTCCACACCGACCCTCCGAAGAGTAACCCACCCAGACCCATTCCCCATGAAGCTCAGCACACACTACAAGAATAGTATCTTATTCTCCACTTGTGGACCCTGTAGCCTTACGGACTAAATATCGAGTTCAATAAATTTAGATTCTGAAACCCTTCACCCATATCCTTCTCCTAAATCCCACATACTAGGCCTTATCATCATGTGGACTGCTACCACAAACAACCCATTGTCAGCCACTAATGCTTCCCAGTAGAAGTTATTAATTTTCCCAGGTTGACTTTTACCCATTCCTTTGCCTACCCAACTGTTTCTCTCTCTCTCTCTCTCTCTCTGGGCTTTGTTTCCACCTATTGCTTACTCCTCTCTACTTCCCACACCCCCACTCCATCTTTAGCATTTATACCAACCTTTTCCTAGCTACAGTGAGTTTTGAAGAAAGGTCACTGGACCCAAAGTGCACTTCCATCCCCCATCACAAAGGCCTCCAAGCCCTCCGCTTCTTCCTCTCCCGCTGACCCAACCAGTACCCTTCCACTGACACCCTCCTTCGACTGACTGAACTGGTCCTCACTCTTAACAACTTCTCCTTCCAATCCTCCCACTTCTTCCAAACCAAAGGAGTAGCCATGGGCCCCGCATGGGCTCCAGCTACACCTGCCTCTTCGTCAGATATGTGGAACAGTCCATCTTCCGCAGCTACACTGGCACCACCCCCTCAGCTTTTCCTCCGCTACATCGATGATTGTATTGTCGCTACCTTGTGCTCCCACGAGGAGGTTGAACAGTTCATCCACTTTACTAACACCTTCCACCCCAACCTTAAATTTACCTGGACTGTCTCAGACTCCTCTTTCCCCTTCCGAGACCTCTCCATTTCTATCTCGGGCGACCGACTCAACACAGACATTTACTACAAACCGACCGACTCCCACAGCTACCTAGATAAAACCTCCTCCCACCCTGCCCCTTGTAAAAACGCCATCCCATATTCCCAATTCCTTCGCCTCAGCTGCATCTGGTCCCAGGAGGACCAATTCCACTACCGAACAACCCAAATGGCCTCCTTCTTCAAAGAGTGCAATTTCCCCTCTGACGTGGTCGAAGATGCTCTCCACCACATCTCCTCCATGTCCCACACCTCTGCCTTTGAACCCCACCCCTCCAATCGCCACCAGGACAGAACCCCACTGGTCCTCACCTTCCACCCCACCAAACTCCGGATACATCGTATCATCCTCCATCATTTCCGTCACCTCCAAACAGACCCCACCACCAGGGATATATTTCCCTCCCCACCCCTATCAGTGTTCCGGAGAGATCACTCCCTCCATGACGCCCTCGTTAGGTCCACGCCCCCCCCACCAAACCAACCTCCACTCCCGGCACCTTCCCCTGCAACCGCAAGAAGTGCAAAACGTGCGCCCACACCTCCCCCCTCATCTCCCTCCAAGGCCCCAATGGATCCTTCCATATCCGTCGCAAATTCACCTGCACCTCCACACACATCATTTACTGAATCCGTTGCACCCGATGTAGTCTCCTCTACATTGGGGAGACAGGCTGCCTACTTGTGGAACATTTCAGGGAACACCTCTGGGACACCTGCACCAACCAACCCAACCCAACCGCCCCGTGGCTGAACACTTTAACTCCCCCTCCCACTCTGTCAAGGACATGCAGGTCCTTGGCCTCCTCCATCGCCAGACCCTGACCACACGACACCTGGAGGAAGAGCGCCTCATCTTCCGCCGAGGAACCCTCCAACCACAAGGGATGTAGATTTCTCCAGCTTCCTCATTTCCCCTCCCTCCACCTTATCTCAGTCCCAACCCCCGGATTCAGTTCTGCCCTGTTGACCTGCAATCTTCTTCCTGACCTCTCCACCCCCACCCCCTCTCTGGCCTATCACCCTCACCCTCACCTCCTTCCACCTATCGAATTCCCAGTGCCCCACCCCCAAATCCCCTCCCCCATACCTTTTATCTCAGCCTGCCTGACACACCAGCCTCATTCCTGAAGAAGGGCTTATGCCCGAAACGCCGATTCTCTGCTCCTCGGATGCTGCCTGCCCTGCTGTGTTTTTCCAGCATCACATTTTTCAACTCTGGTCTCCAGCATCTGTAGTCCTCACTTTCTCCCAAAGTGGTAACTCTATTTTCTCTCCACAGATCCTGCCAGAACATCTGAGTATTTTCAGCAATTTCTGTTCTTGTTTCTGATTTCCGTTTTTTTTTTGTTTAGTGATCATTAGATGTCTGCTTTACACAAGATCGCCGAGGGATCGTTCAAAGTTGGTCGAGTTTCTGAGCTTGATCTGTTGCTTTGCCAGAATCAAGCATCTGCTCCAATTTCCCTTGCCCTCACAGCTTTTCAAAGTCTAAGTTAGGTGTCATTTCTCAATTAGCTCATGATAAATCTTATCATCCTTCCCACTCTTTCCAATGTTGCTCAGGATTGGCAGTTTCAACTCACTGCTTTTGGTGAGTTACAGATAGCTCAGCAGTTCATTTGCCAGATATACAATCATTGTTGTGATGCGTGTGTAGTATATTACTTGGTTTGCATCTTTTGTATAAAAATAGTGTTACGTATCTGTCTATCTAGTTATTTGTTTATTTGTGTACTTGATAAATGTATTTGTTACAAATACAGTGAAAAGTATTGTACAATTTCATTACTCTCTGGCGCCATCCTAAAACACAGAAAATAAGCCAAGACGTAGAATAAAAAGGTAGCAAATGATGAAATAAAGTTGAATTCAACTTTACCATCCTTTTTAAGTGCTTAGCCATAGGCCTGTATCCAGGCTTTTCCACTATGATGCTGAGACCAACACCAGCACGAAGCAGTTGGCCAGACTTGAGTCCCTTTTGCTGCACAACCACCTCTAGAACAATCTCCGGTGCCATCTTGCTTTCACAGTTGATGCTGCCATCATCAGTCTGCACTGAGCTGATCTTGGCAATGCAGCCACCACTGAGAATACCGGGTCATGTGCTGGGGCCCACCACGCTGCAGAAGCTGCCGCTGTCAATACCGGGTCATGTGCTGGGGCCCATCACGCTGAAGAAGCTGCCGCTGTCAATACCGGGTCATATGCTGGGTCCACCACGCTGAAGAAGCTGCCATTGTCAATACCGGGTTCTGCGCTGGGTCCACCACGCTGAAGAAGCTGCCGCTGTCAATACCGGGTCATGTGCTGGGGCCCACCACGCTGAAGAAGCTGCCGCTGTCAATACCGGGTCATGTGCTGGGGCCCACCACGCTGAAGAAGCTGCCATTGTCAATACCGGGTCATATGCTGGGTCCACCACGCTGAAGAAGCTGCCGCTGCCAATGCTGGGTCCCACACTGGGCCTGAACTGTCTCCCTCCACCACGGCCATCGCCGATGGGAACACAAACCTGCCCTCATGCGCTGGGCACTTACCCGATGCTGCCATGGCCGAGCTGTCCACAAGAAGGTAAGTAAAATTAAAACTAAAAATAGAAACCAAGGAAAAAGAAGGAAAAGTGGGCAGAGCAGATGAACTCTGGGCTCAGGAGCCTGAACACGCTTTTTCTGCCGCCACCATTTTGGTTTGGGAATGGTCTTCCTAAGCGATCTTTTTGGTATAATCGGTTTCTGGCTGAAAATACTTTATAACCTAACACACAATAATTATTTTTTGTTAGTATCACCATCTGTTATATTAAGAATATTACTTCTACCACTCCTTGGTTTAGTCAAGGCTGAAATGAGACTCCTTCCTGACAACCACAGAATAGAGACCAAATAATTTCTCACTAACATTGGCTTTTGCTATCGGATAATTGTAGTACATGAGAATGCTGACAGCATGTTATGAAGATTTTCACTATCTTGTGTAGATTTGTATTGCCACTTAAGGTGATAAAAAGGTTAAAGATGAAGATGCCCTTCAGCAATGAGAAGTTACGATAAATTAAGTAGATCATTCAAGGAATACTTCTATTCATTTTGTCATCTGCTTTACAGCCACAAGTAGATGCAACCTACACTTGCTTCAGTTGTGAAATGACCTACTTTCAAGTGCCTGATGTTACTATGATCGAACAGTACGTACTCAGGACTGCTTTATGCAATTCCCTTTCCGTCTGAGTCTATGTATATTTAATATTAAATTCAGCAACAGCAAGATGTAAACTTTTCAAGTATGTAGTTGCCAGTTTATCAAAGGAAAACAAGTCACAAGAGACTAATTTGTGCAGCAAATTCAGACCGAAATGCAAATCCTTGCTTATGATGACTGGGGGTGGGGAAATGTGAGTACAATGAAGAGGATGAAAAACAAGGCATTCGACTGAAAGAAATAAGTTACAAGGTCACGCGGTCAAACACCATAGACCTTGGACTAACATCGTTCAAATGTATACAGTTTCAGTTCACATCAGGTTGGGATATACACAGATTTTGTGAATCGATTGCACACTTTGCTGTCAATGCACTTGCAAGATAGTATACTGTGTTTTTTTATTGGTCATCTATAGACTCTCATGCACCATCTGCCCCAGGATAGTAATCTGACTGTCTGGAGTGTACCCAAATAATAATAATGCCCTCCTTAGGTCTGGGGAATAAGAAAACCATCTTGTCCATGTATGGCAAAGGGAAGCTAAGCTTGAACAGATAATAAATTGAAAAGGTCAAGCACTCCTGTTACTTACAGCTTGTTTCTTTCATAAATTAAATTGAATTGTTTTGTATTGCTGTGAAGCTTTGATTCAATTACTCAGTAAAAGTTTAATTACAGCCTATTGGTACTTTGCAGGTTTCTGTATGTGTAAATATAGTAATTTTGCTAAATACTAATTATGATTACAATGTCCTATAATTCTCCTGGATTTAATTCCAAAGTAGTTCCCAAGATTTGGGCGGCACGGTGGCACAGTGGTTAGCACTGCTGCCTCACAGCGCCTGAAGACCCGGGTTCAATTCCCGACTCAGGCGACTGACTGTGTGGAGTTTGCACGTTCTCCCCGTGTCTGCGTGGGTTTCCTCCGGGTGCTCCGGTTTCCTCCCACAGTCCAAAGATGTGCGGGTCAGGTGAATTGGCCATGCTAAATTGCCCGTAGTGTTAGGTAAGGGGTAATGTAGGGGTATGGGTGGGTTTCGCTTCGGCGGGTCGGTGTGGACTTGTTGGGCCGAAGGGCCTGTTTCCACACTGTAAGTCTAATCTAATCTAAAAAAAAATAAACCAAGCTACAACTCGATCCAGCTTTCAAGTCTGTTTAATTCCAGAATTACTTACCTTAAGACTATCTTCTGAACAGTCAGATGTGCCTTACTTTACCAGTTGCTGTTAGGTCGTAATAAAATTGTTGCATGAAAGGGAAAATGCAGATGGAAGGTTTAGCTGCACATGCTCTAATTGAACTCACCAGTATTTTTCAGATACAGATTGAACTGCAGTGAATTTCTAATGATTTCAGCTTTTATTTGCTTATCTCCTGTTTATTGTGACAGAATGACATGATATGTTGATGAGGTGAGATGAAGTAATACGAGAGGAGACTCCCGTGAATCATAAATGCTGGCATTGAGATGTTGGGCTAATTGGAAGTGAGCTCCACACAAAATTGGTGTTCCAACCTCATTTCAATGGTCAAGACATGAGGTCAGACTGGTTCTGCACTGCTGGCTTCTTCTGCACAACTGCCTTGGAGTTCAACAGAGGCCAAGTTGAGAGCTTGTGTCACAACAAATGTTCTGTTGGTAAAGACAGGCTGCCCTTTTTAAACAGCTGAACTGAGTAATATTTCTGAAATGTAAAAGCTGGAAAATGGGATAACAGGGAGGTGAGAGTGATGAGTGTGATAGATGCAGTGCTGGGGGCATTAGTCGTGTAGGTGGGCAGAAAGAAAAAATGTAATGGGTCTGCCTGGAGACCACAAGACCTTCAATGTTCACTTTCAAAACAAGTTATCAGGCAGGTCAAATCCCACAGTCTAAACTCATGGACCTAGCAGCAATGAAAGTCTAATGACATTATGCAGGTGATAAAGATCAGTGAAAGCATGCTGTCTTAAATTGTGTATTCACCACACCATCCTATCAGCCACCCAGGGGTATTCTCTGGAAATCAGGACCCATGCCTAACATAAAGATACCCTGCAATACCCTCACATTCCTACTAATGCTCCCAGACTTGCACCTAACTTTTGGCCACTTCCTCTTACCCCTAGCTGTGCAAGTTCAGTGCTATACAGACATTGTCATTCTGTCTTCTTGTTTGCGGACAAGGGAACACATAATGGAAGGAGGCTGTGTGTAAGTCAATGGGGAAAAAGGCTCCTGAACCTGAACTTTGCAGGGGAGCTGATTTTTAGCAGCATTGAGACAGCTGCAATGCAGACCACTACTTCAGGAATTCGTGAGGTTGGCTTTATGTTATCATCTTATGCCCAATTTAATTTGCAGCTCACTGTCATACTGCAATTTGTGCATATTGCTGTTGACGTGACCATGGATCTCTTGCCACCATCCAACTCTTACATCAACTATCATTTGTCCAGCCATAGCAGCCTCTGGAGGACATGATAGAACAGCACTGATTTGGCACTCACAGCTTATCAACTCAGACTGTGGCAGTACAGTATTTTCAATGCTGGTCATTGTATTTATTAGATTACTTACAGTGTGGAAACAGGCCCTTCGGCCCAACAAGTCCACACCGACCCGCCGAAGCACAACCCACCCATACCCCTACATTTACCCCTTACCTAACACTACGGGCAATTTAGCATGGCCAATTCAACTAACCCGCACATCTTTGGACTGTGGGAGGAAACCGGAGCACCTGGAGGAAACCCACACAGACACGGGGAGAACGTGCAAACTCCACACAGTCAGTTGCCTGAGTCGGGAATTGACCCGGGTCTCAGGCGCTGTGAAGCAGCAGTGCTAACCACTGTGCCACTGTGCCGCCCCATTGTGTTAGGATATGCACATAATAAGTCATCCAAGTATAAGTGACCTGTTACCAGACATGGCAGAACAGATGGCTCCTCTGGCCAGCTCATTGGAAGGTGAGGTTGTAAGTATGTTCAGTGGCAGAGACATGGTTAAGAACCTCAATAAGGCTTCATACAAGAAAAGCCTGATGTGCACAGACAAGAGATGCTGGGCACGTTGGTTAGCATACCATGCAGTCTCCTGTCAAGTCACAAAGCATAGGGGAATGTGCTTCCAAGATGGCAGGAGGCATGACATGGAACCTACCCTCTCCATAGCACCAGTTCTATTCCTTGTTGTGCTAAAGTCCCAAAGGCACTGTAATTTCTGATCCCATAATTGTTGCAGTTTTTGTGCACACAGGTTGCCCTTCATCCCGGTTATAAGACAGAAACTATCTCTGGCAAATTTTTGAACTAACCACAATGCTAATGTTTAGCTAGCAAACATTGTTAATACCTATATTTAAGGTTAAGAAGAAATAAGCAGAGGCTATTAATGATCTGATCAACGAATAAAGAGATATCTGTATCACTTGGTGGGGATGATGATGGGGTAAGACTGAGGAAATCAATAACTTTTCTCCACAAAAGAAAAGATAAATGCATTTTTATTTCAACTGGTTTGGAATCTGTAAATACATACCTCAAGAGAGTACTTGCAGAAGCTTTACAGTTGTGTAAGTTTTAAAAACTGATGTGGCCTTTTGTATGTCTTTAAGGAATGCTAGTGACCATCTTGCAACTGTCGTCTGTATGCTAGGTATGTCAGGTTCCTTCTCTTAATTCTTCACATGAGCTGACGCTGTAGAATAACATCTCTTGCCCTATCTGTTCCAGAGTTTTCTTCAATCTCTGCAATCAACCCATAGTCTCTGTCTCCACCACAAATCTAAATCACACCTTGAAAGATAAATAAAAACAACAGACCATAAATTCAAGGCTACTGGAACAATAGCTATTTTTATCTACATCGTGAGAGCAGCCCAGAAGCAAGAGTGAACGTTCATTTACTTTAAGTTGCATCACTTGTCAGTCAAAGTGCGAGATGCACCTGACTTACCTTCTGTTCCATTTGTATCTCACAATTACATTGGCTGGTAGAAACTGGGAGATGCTCTTTTTTCACAGTTCTCAAACTCAGTTTAGCCGATTAGTACCGTTTCAATCTCCTCTCCTCTCTCACTATTTCTCTGTTGAATTGTGGCCTTTGCCCTACATCCATTCTGCTGCTTAGTGAAATGGGGTAGATCGTAGACAATGTCCTCAGCTTGTGACTGAAAGTCATTGGGACATTTTCTACCACGTTGCAAGCTGGTATGTGTGAGTGGGAAAATCATAGAAGAAGCATTCTAGTATATTTCTGCAGAAATTGGATGGATCAATGAGGGACAAAGGAATAAAGGGCTAAAAGGACAGGATAGAATAATGTGGGAAGAGTCTATGTGCAAATCTATCAAGTTCATAGATCTGTTGGCTTGAATTGCTTATTTTTATACAGTAAAATTCCATTTCTTTCCATGCAAATGAAGGTGCAAGTCAGATCACTGAAGATATGCTGGAGCCAGTGCAAAGGTAGTGAAATAACTCCACAGAGGCCGTATCCCATTACCAAGTCACCCATTTTTTGCATGTGAAGTGTCCTTGGCACTGGTCCAGCTTCCTCAGAGCCAACTCTCAGAGTGAATAGAACCTCTCACTCTCCTGTTCTTATCTGTCAGCCAGGACTCCCTGTGTGAATCAGATTAACAGCCCAAGTCAAGGAACTCATATTATATGAAGTCCATCTGGCTCATTACAATTACTACAGATAGGATTTACAATATTTTGAAATTGCCTGGCAATCTCAAGGAATTTTAAAGCAGTAAATTGGAAGAAAAATAGGAAAAGCATTAAAGTTGAGTTTTCTTATCCAAAAATGTTTTGAACTCTTTAAGTTAAGAGTTATAAAAATATAGGAGAAAGGTGAAAATACTGTTTGACTGATAGTCCAGAAGAATATCCTCAATTCCTAGTGATGACTGTTTGCCCTTATCAGTTGGATGTTATTTCAAAGATTGGCCGATCATGTGATCAATGGTGGGAGTCAGAGGGAAGACATTGAGAGCTGGGACTGACCATAATGAAAACTCCAGCATTGTTATCAGGGTATTTCAGGGACATTTCAGGAACAGCTCACTAAGTTAATGCCTGGGTCAAAGGGTTGTCTGGCGGAATGGTTGAGCAGATTCACCCCAAACTTCACATGGTATAGAAGAATGGGAGGCGACTTGAGAGAACCTTTCCACTCATGGGGTTAACTGAAACTCATGAACAAAATGAGGTGTTTCTCATCTAAGATGATGAGGCCAATTTGTTTTCTATCTAAAGATCGGTCATCTTTAGAATTCTCTGCCAGTGGAGGTTGGGTCATTGATTATATTGAGGGTGGAGTTAGATGTTTGACCTATTAAGCAGTCAAAGATTATGGGGCAAGCAGGAAAGTGGACTTATAACATAAATCAGATCAACCATGATCTTATTGAAGATGGAGCAGGTTCAAGGAGCCTAAATCTTTTTATATCATACGTTCTTGTGCTATTCATTGTGTTTTTGATTGTATAAAGTAATGGTTCTGAAAGGATTAATGCTGAAGTCATCATGACATAAACACACTTGGTGAAGCTTTAAGCTTGTGTTTATGTCATCATGACTTGGTTGGAGAAAGGTAGTACAGACCGGACCTCAAAGGAGACAGACCCACTAGTCAGGACTTCTTACAATCTCAGTAATAATGTTTATCGTACCAGTACAACTTTGTACCGGTTTGTGAACATGAAATGAACTCCAACTTCTTTAAAGACAAGAGTCCCTTTTCATTTGACTACTTAGCGATTTCCCTCTGCCACACTCGAAAAAGCAAGCCCTGTAGATCCCAACTAAAGAGAGGATGGTGGCAGCCAATGTCCAAAGCTTCAGTGAGCTCATACAACATGGTACCATTGGGGTTGTCTGAAGCTTTAGTTTTCCTGCAGCATTACTACACTTTATTGCTTTGCATTGTTTGCACAGTTTGGCATTGTGCCACCATGTTTACAACCTGTTACAGTGGAAAGCAGCCCAGTCATGACATTCTGGATTCGGTTTTTAACCTATCAATGTTGCCACGTTCCTGTTGACATCACATAATATAATTTTAATATAAGTGATCAAGATAGAGCTCAGAGTATATTTTGTTCACTGTGACCCTGAGCTGCCTCTGCAAAGTGTACAATTCCACTGTGGTGAACTATGGATTTCTGAACTGAGATATAAAAAGATTTTTTTTAACTGGCATTAGAATATAAAACCCTCTTCTCTTTAAAGTTCCCAAGTCATGAAGTCAGAAGTCCTTGTTTTCAAGCAGAATGACCAGTTTGTAGAGCCTCAGAAGAGAATGAAAATCCTCCAAGGCATCTCACTGCAAACAGGTTTTGGGCTTTCATAAACATGTTTGTGTGAAGCTTATTATTTTCAGCTGATGTTACTATGGTAACAATTTTATATAAGCAGATGGCTGCTTAATCCAGATGTTGATCCAATGCAATTAACCTGATGGCTGCTTGAAATTACATAAGTTGTTTAGTCAAGGTTATTAGAAGAGCAGGTTTGTTGATATGTCATGGAAGCTTCTAGATTTAATTTCTTGGCAGTCACTTTGTTCTACTCAGAGATGACATCGTCAGATAAGGGATCAGAAGGACCTTGTAAATATTTCGACTTAACATGTTGTTGGGCTGTGAGAAATCTTTTGGTGGAGTGAGAAAAGAATTGACCCAAGAAGTAATGAGGGAAGGAGGATGTGTTTCAACGTGGAATTACCATTGAATTTTAAATTCAAAATGGAAACCTTCTATTCTCCAAAAGTAGTCATTTGTCCTGATCACTACCATGCATAAAACAAGGTCTAAAGGATCGCATAAAACAAGATCTAAACACTTACATTTTATTTTGGAGTTAAGGTAAATGAAAAATAATGAATGTAAATGTGGGATATAGAACAAAGCGTAATTGATTTTTCAAAGAGCCTCATTTCTGTCTTAAAAGGCAATCCCTTATCCTGAAATTATACCCTCTGAACCTAGACTCTTCAACAAAAGGAAATAATCTTTCTCATCTATCCAGTCAAGTTCTGTAAGAATCTTGTATATTTGCTCCGAAAGCTTGTGATTTCAAATATACCTGTTGGATTATAACCTGGTGTTATGTGACTTCTAACCTGATGAAATGATTAGCAAAACATGTGAAGGGAGAAAAGGTTAGTTCGTATTATTCCATGGATTTGTTCACATCAAAACCCTCAACTTTGAATGTGAATCCTCATGTTCAAAAGGAAACTAATGAAAAAACCTTACCAAGGCTTTATTAAAGACCAACCAACAGAATGTAGCGAAGACCGTTGGGGAAAGGATGGTGATGTTGAGAAAGGAACCTTGAACACTAGTAAATTAGAGATTAGTCAGTGAGAGGAATTCAAAGTATCAGGCAATTGGATACTTGCTTGAATGGGGAAAGGATGGTATGATCACCTGGAAGAGCAAGGGAGAAAGACCATTTGACATAGGAGTAGAAGCAGACCATTCAGCCCATTGTGTCTGCTCTACCATTCTATGTGATTAAGGCCAATCTGACAATCCTCAACTCAACTTTCCTGCCTTTTCCCTATAACCCTTGAGTTCCCTGTCTTTCTCAGCGTTTAATATACTTAAGACTCAGTCACGACAGCACTCTGTAGTAAAGAGTTCCAAAAATTCATTATCTTCTGAAAGAAGAAATTCCTCCTCATTTCTGTCTTAAAAGGCAATCCCTTATCCTGAAATTATACCCTCTGAATCTAGACTCTTCAACAAAAGGAAATAATCTTTCTCATCTATCCAGTCAAGCCCTGTAAGAATCTTGTATATTTCAATGAGATGGCATTTGTCTAAATTCCAAAAAGTACAGGCCCAACCTACTCCACCTTTCCTCATTTGACGGTCCCTCCATAATCTGAATCAATCAAGTGAACCACCTCGGGATTGCTTCCAATGACAGTATACATTTCCTTAGATGAGGAGACTAAAACTCACAGCATTCCAGCTGAGGCCTGACTTGTGCCTTGGATAGTTTTAGCAAAACTTCCCTATTTTTATACTCCATTCATTTTGAAATAAAGGCCAACATTCCATTTGCCTTCCTTGTTAACCGCTGAACTTGGATGTGTGATTTTTGGTGATTTATGCAGGAGGACTCCCAAATCTCTCTGTGCTGTAGCTTTCTGCACTTAATTAATATTCATTGTGCAATTCTTTATGCCAAAGTGTATAACTTCACATTTTTTCACATTGTATTCCATCTGTCCAGCTTTTGCCCATTCACTTAACTTGTCTATATCTGTGGACTCTCTGTGTCATCCTCACCACTTCCCTTCCTACCTATTTTTGTGTGAACCACAAACTTGACTGTAGTTTATTCATTTTCCTCATCCAAGTCTTAGACTCATAGAGATGTACAGCATGGAAACAGACCCTTTGGTCCAACCTGTCCATGCCAACCAGATATCCCAACTCAATCTAGTCCCATCTGCCAGCACCCGGCCCATATCCCTCCAAACCCTTCCTATTCATATACCCATCCAAATGCCTCTTAAATGTTGCAATTGTACCAGCCTCCACCACATCCTCTGGCAGCTCATTGCTTTATGATGTAAATGGTTGTGGTCATAGCACTGATCCCACTCCAATAGTTACAAGTTGCCATCCTGCCATCCTTAAAATGATCTATTCATGCTAATATTCTACTTCCAACGCCATGGACACTTATCTTTTAAGTAGCTTAATCTGTGGTACCTTATGGTGCCGTCTGAAAATCCAAGTATATTACATCCACTGTTTTCTCTTTATCTATACTGTTTGCCATCTCTTCAAATAATTCTAATCAATTTGATAGGCATGACTTCCCCTTTGTGAAGCCATGCTGACTTTACTTGACCATATTAAGTATTTCAAAATGCACTGCTATTGCATAGTTTAGAATTTACTAATATTTTTCCAATAATAGATGGACTGTTGTATTGAACTTTTATTTCTGTAATGCTGAACATTTTATTTTTCTGTTATCTAAGATCTTGTAACTAAAGAAGCTGCACCTAAGCACTTTTGTATCTAAATCAGCACCGTAATTGGCGACGTATAAACTTTTCACTATATTCATTGAGTATATGTGACAATAAAGGCTATTCCATTCCATTCCATTCTATTCTAACAGACACCAAGTTAAATGGCTTATAAACATCTATTCTTGTCTCCTTCCTTTTTTAAATAATGGTATTACTTTGGCAGTTTTCCAATCCTCTAGGATTTTTGTAAGATTACGACAGTGCATTCACTATCTCTCTAGCTACACCTTTAATTGGGCTTAAAATAATTGGAAATCTTTTCTGAAATGCCATCATAATGGGTCAAGAGTCCTTTATTGTATTGTATAATTCTAAATCAAAGTATCATTCCAGCACAAATTTAAGTACAGTAGTTGGTCAATTTGTAATGAAGGCGTTGGGTGCATCCTTCAAAGGAATACTCTGGATTCCTGAACAATTTGCTTACCTGAGCTTGAACCCTAGCTAGATTAATCGTACTTCATAGAATCTGTACAGTGTGAAAGTAGACTATTCGGTCCTTATCAACCTTCCAAAGAGCAGCCCACCAGATCCACCCCTATCCTGTCCCTGTAACGCTGAATTTCCCAGGGCTGATGCACGTGGCCTGCACATCCATGGACACTACGGGCACTTTAGCATTGCCAATCCATCTAACCTGCACATCTTTGAACTGTGACAAGCAACCAGAGCACCCGAAGGAAACCTGTGCAGACATGGGGAGAATGTACAAACTCCACACAGACAGTCCCTGAGGCTGAAATTAATTCAGATCCCTGGAACTCTGAGGTAGCTGTGATAACTGCAGAGCCATCATGCCACCTGTCCTGCATGATGCAAAGTTTCCACTTCCTTGAGGGGTGTGGAAATGTGAGAAAAAAAGGCAAAAGTAGAATCATGGCATGCAGAAAAACAAATCCCATTTTCCCGTTAAGGTTTAAAAGGCTAGTTCAGGATCTCACTAATGAGCAGCAACTACCTTATTTCCATGCTGTTGCATCTCATTAACAGTCTAACTCACTCATTTCTATACAACTTCCAGCTTTCCTCTCTATCCCTGAGAAACTAGGTAGCGGTAATTTGTGATTAGAAAATAACCTGGCAGCAGCAGCTCACTGCTTGCTTCTCTGGTCCAACATTGTCTTTATCATAATATCCCTGTATGTTTTATGGACACTGTTCTCCTTCACTATTCCTTTAAGCAATCGGGCATCGGCAGACTGCTAGACTTACCATCTCATCATTGCCTGCTCTCAGACCAGTTCACATGCCATTCCAATTCCTCAGGATTTTTCTTTCAAGCTCAGGGACACCTACAAACACATCCATGTAGCTGCCAGATCACTTTGTGCACACAAATGCAGCTGATAGGTTCTACACAGAATGTGTCTGATAGCTCTTAGCTTCATTTCTTAGCACTCATTCATTATGAGCTACTTTAAGGCTGCCAGTCTCTCTTACTTGCTTTGCTTTTGAGGGAGAGATGGCAGATTGTCATAGGTCAGAGCACTGAACATTCAAGAAGGTGAGCATGTTGATGTTTGATACTGTGTTACATCAATGCCACACCTACAGCGTATGCCAGCAGCTTGTGAGACAAACACAGTTATGCTTCAATCAAAAAGCCCATGTTTTGGATGTAACTTGCTTGCTGAGTTACAAGGTTCATTTCCAGACGTTTCGGTACCCTACTAGGTAACATCTTCAGTGGGCCTCAGGTGAAGCACTGCTGAAAATTCCTGCTTTGTAAATGACAGACAACAAGCAAAACTAATGTCTGTAACAAACACTACATTGGACAAACAGGCAGAAAACCAGCCACGAAGATACATGAACAGCAACTAGCCACAAAAAGACATGACCCTCTCTCAGTAATATCCTCACATACAGATGAGGGAGGACACCACTTCGACTGGGACAACACATACATTCTAAGACAAGCCAAACAAAGACATGCACGAGAATTCCTAGAAGCATGGTATTCCAACCAGACCTCTATCAACAAACACATCAAGTTAGACCCCCTCTACCACCCCCTGAGAAAAGGAACAGGAAATGACTTCGCCACAGGAAATAACATCACCACAGGAAATGACATCACCAACCCAAAGAATCCCAAACATATCAATAGAAAGCAGGAACTTTCAGCATTGCTTCATCTGAGGCTCACTGAAGATGTTACCTAGTAGAATAACGAAATGTCTGGAAATGAACCTTGCAGCTCAGCAAGCAAACCTACATTCAAAACCTCAACCTGAGCTACAAATCTTCTCAAAACTCACCAAAGCGCCATGTGTGAAGGTCAAAAGAGACCCATTCTTAGTGAGGAATTACAGTCAGATATGGGCTTCTCCAGTTCTATTCTAGGTGGCTGGCCATGGTCAGTCAAATGCAACCAACCTGGTGATACAGGTTCATCTGTTCAGTGGGTAGGCTGGTTTATGCTGCAATGAAACAAAGGGAGACACTGAGTTTGGTGAGTTTGGATGGAAGGGGAATTTGTGCTGATGCAGATGCAGGAGAGCTAGTGAAGTGTCCCCACAGACTGCTTTGGAAGCTCAGGGAGCAGGAAGAGTTAATAATTTGGGATGATGAGATGGCTGAGAGCCGTTGAACATGATAGGTGTAATAATGAGCTATATTCCATAATTCTTGGTGAGGGGCATGTGTATCAGCAGAGTTAGAGAGTGGTGGCCCTGTGTGTATGAAGTGTCAGGGAGAAGATGGTATCACTTACCCTTACGGAGTGAAGATCAGTAACTTTCTCAGAAATACAGAACTATGACGGTGCAGAAAGATGCCCCATTTAATGCCAGTCTCCTGTCTTTCTGCTTGTGTTTCACCCAGGACACTACTCAGTTCTAGACATCAATTTCAGTCCAGGGTGGTGGAGTCCGATGGTGTGGCCTGCTTTGCGAATCAGCAAGAAAAAGCATTGCTGTCTTCTCCATCACTCATCCATCAGCATCTCCAGGTCGCTGTTGGCAACCCAGGAGCTGATTTGTCTTTCTGAGCTCTGACCATCATGTGAAGGGCAGTCCCTGGTTTGCAACATCTGAGGCAGCGAGGGCTCCTCCAGTTTAAATGTGGTGCCAGCTGTGTGAATGTTGCAAAGTCCCACCACCCACAAGCACTCTCCCTTCTCCTCATTCATAATTGCACAAGGCATGCGTCAAAGAGATCAGTTGCACAATCAATGAGATGAAGAGCAGAAGATGACACAAGAAAAGTTGCCACAGGCCATGGTGATTGAGTGCCATAGATTTCACTTGACAAAATATTGTCAAAATTTGGGAATGTTCAGGCTAAATTAATACATTTTGATTGAGTGCAGAATATTTTGCATTTGTATTTAACTATTCACACTGCCACATTGATTTCTCCATTTATGCTGTTCTTCTATTTCATAATAATATTTTTGCCATGTCATAGTGCTTTTCTGGAAGAGCACAGCAGTTCAGGCAGCATCCAAAGTGCAGCGAAATCAACGTTTCGGGCAAAAGCCCTTCATCAGGAATAAAGGCAGTGAGCCTGAAGCGTGGAGAGATAAACTAGAGGAGGGTGGGGTTGGGGAGAAAGTAGCATAGAGTGCAATGGGTGAGTGGGGGAGGGGATGAAGGTGATAGGTCAGGGAGGAGAGGGTGGAGTGGATAGGTGGAAAAGAAGATAGGCAGGTAGGACAAGTCCGGACAAGTCATGGGGACACTTGTCCGGACTTGTCCTACCTGCCTATCTTCTTTTCCACCAATCCACTCCACCCTCTCCTCCCTGACCTATCACCTTCATCCCCTCCCCCACTCACCCATTGTACTCTATGCTACTTTCTCCCCAACCCCACCCTCCTCTAGTTTATCTCCCCACGCTTCAGGCTCACTGCCTTTATTCCTGATGAACGGCTGTTGCCCGAAATGTCGATTTTGCTGCACTTTGGATGCTGCCTGAACTGCTGTGCTCTTCCAGCACCACTGATCCAGAATCTGGTTTCCAGCATCTGCAGTCATTGTTTTTACCATAGTGCTTTTTGCCAACCATCCTTTCAGGTTGAGATGATGCCATACAATGGACTGATTATTGTCCAACGTAAAACAAAATCATGTATTTTCAAGTAACTATCTGGCATGGCCTTCACATGTCAATGCACAAATATGAATATTCATTGCACTTGCTTTGTAATTATTACTGCTTTTTACATTTTGTATCTGGCTTACCCATTTTTTTTGTCATTTTTTAATGTTAAATGTGCCATTAGCTGTTTGAGAATCATTCATTGATCTTTACTTTGGAACTATTGCCATAATTTCTATTCAAGTTTGTTATACAAAATTAGCCACAACAAAATCATGTGCATCCAAATTTTGACTGAAAGCCTTTTAGTAGTACCAAGACTAGAATTTTAAAAATGTTTTGGACTCGATAATCAATAGATGGGTCAAGAGCATGCAAGTTACATGTAACATGTATTGAATGCATATATTCACATAAATGGGCATTTACATACTCTGGATTTCTCTTTGTTACATGACTTTATGGCAATTATTTTTATTCTTTAAAATATAACAAGTTATTGTTAATTATTAATTAAACTTGGGACCCGTTGAACAGAATCTTATATTGTTTAGTTTCTATGCACTGTCCTACACAGTAAGAAAGATGAAAGAATTAACAACACTGAAATATTGACATGATCTAGCAGAATTAATTCAGTCTGACAGTGTGCGCTGACTTGTTTGTTGGTCCATGTGTTCCTTTTAAGGGCAAAATGACTCTTCAGCACTACCACAGTTGACAACTCATAAAGAATTAATACAGGTGCTTACAGCATGAACACTTTGTGTGTGTATCCATGCTTGAAACATGCTTTTGATGCAGGAGAACATTAAATCTTCTGCAAAATCCTTGAAGAAATTGATCTTATTTTACAGCATGCCAACATAATTTTTTGAAAGAAATAAAACTCTGTAAAGAAACTAAAAGTTGAAAGAGAATTGCATCGCTGGGATTGTTTTTGAGGATTAGGTACAAAGGCAAAGTTTCTTTTGCAACTCTCACACTCATTGTGGTGAAGGATATCAGCAATTCCCAAAGTTAAGCACTGAATATTAACATCAAGCACTTAAAAGGTCAGGTGTAGCAAGGTTATATGCATAGTGAAGCTCTTTCCACTTTGACATAACCATATTCCAAAGCCTGGAGGAGTACTTCCTGAGTTGATCATCTAATGACCTAATCAACATTGCCAATCACGAACAGTTTTGCCCAATGGGTTGATGACCAGGAGGGACTAAACTAATTCACATTGATTTTTATCCCATTCTTTTGTGCTCACAAAATTACCAAGGAAGCCCAAAAGATATGCCAGATGCGTTCCTATTTTGGACTTCCAATTGAGTTTTTGACCATTCGTGAAGTTTTATAAAAACAATCTGCTGGGCCAACTCTTCGTTTTAAGGGCTATGCTCTTTAACATCCTACTAACTCAGAAATATGGCACAGTATGTCAACTCTTATACTGTCAGGCTTAGTAAACCAGATCATTTGCCATTGTCAGTGGCATTCCCTATGTGTAAGAAATATTCAAAACTTAAGAATTGGAACGTTCATAATTGTTTCAAAACGTTTTTGCAGGAAGTGATTGTGAGTTTCTTAAACAAGAATTCTCTCAATAGAATTAATGTCAATGTTCAAATACATTTGGAATTATTAAAATCTTTAATGTAATGCAAACAAGAACAAAATGCAGTAAGGAGGTAATGTGATGAGAGCTCAATAATTATCATGGAAGGTGCATGCAGACCTTTCCCTTAAATTATTCTCTGCAGTTCTTATCAGATTTTGACTTCTGTACTGTGGGGGGGAATGCTTTAAATTATTTTGTGTTCAAAAATCATGTTTACAAATGAAGGCCACAAATTTAATTAATCAAATGCATGAGTGGAGACAAATGATCAAGAACTATTTTTGGCAGTGTGTAGCCTGGTCTAGGTATTTTTAGTATGATGACCTTTCATCTGGAAGCTATATAATAAGGAAAATCTATCATTTCTTTCAAGAATCAATAGAATCTGTAACTTTTAAAAACTTTTAAAAACCGTGGGCGGCACGGTGGCACAGTGGTTAGCACTGCTGTCTCACAGCGTCAGAGACCCAGGTTCAATTCCCGACTCAGGCGACTGACTGTCTGGAGTTTGTACATTCTCCCCGTGTCCTGGTTTCCTCCAGGTGCTCCGGTTTCCTCCCACAGTCACAAAGATGTGCAGGTCAGGCCATGCTAAATTACCCGTAGTGTTAGGTAAAAGGGGTAAAAGTAGGGGAATGGGTGGGTTGCACTTTGGAGGGTCGGTGTGGACTTTTTGGGCCGAAGGGCCTGTTTCCACACTGTAAGTAATCTAATCTAATAATTGTAAGGGATTTTTAAGAGTTGGAATAATTGTGGAGTGGGGAGGGCAGTGGTGTAATTTGAAGTTGTGCAGATTGTAATATTAATAATGGATTTCAGGTTTTATCTGAATAATGGAGGTGGCGTTGTGGTATTGTCACTGGTCTACTAATCCAGATAAACCCAGACTAATATTTTGGGGGCATGCATTTGAATTGTGCCACGTGGATGGCGGAATTTGAATTTTTAGAAATCTGGAATTAAAAGTCTAATTGTGATCATGAAACCATATTTTATGCCACAAATACCCACCTGCTTCACTAAAGTCATTTAAGTAGGAAATTTACCATCCTTACCTGGTCTGGTCTACATGTAACTCCAGACCCATAACAATGTTCTTGTCAGGAGTTATAGAAATTGCCAAAAAACTTTTTAAAAATGCATGAAACCAGACAGACTATCTGGCATCAGAGTAGGCAAAAGAAATGACAATGGCAAACATAGTCCTGTTGATCCTACAAAGTCCCCCTTACTAACATCTGAGGGCTAGTGTTTTCCCACAGACCAGAAATAACAACCTGACATAGTCATACTCAGAGTGTTATATCAATGATAATTTAGACAATATCATTACCATTTCTGGTTGTTTTCAGTTCTACCAGCAGGTCAGACCCAGCAAAGGTGATAGCACCAGTGTATATAGTTGGGACTTCACTGGAAGTTTTCAACATTAACTTTAGACCCTATAACATCTCATGAAATCAGGTCATCCTGGGCAGAGAAACCTTCTGCTGATTACTGTGGACCACTTTCTC
This sequence comes from Hemiscyllium ocellatum, assembly GCF_020745735.1. Lineage (NCBI taxonomy): Eukaryota > Metazoa > Chordata > Chondrichthyes > Orectolobiformes > Hemiscylliidae > Hemiscyllium > Hemiscyllium ocellatum. The sequence continues at coordinate 19,906,334 of NC_083428.1, read as the reverse complement.
CTTCCCCTTAGTTGATGTATCTGTGCTCCTGAGCAGCAGTTGGAGGAAGCACTGAGGTTGGCAAGGGTGCAGAATGTACTCTGGGTGGAGGATTTCAACCATCTATCAGGGAGAGTGGCTTGTCAGCACTACTACTAACCAGGCTGGTCAGGTACTAAAGGACATTGCTGCAGTACTGGGTGAGGGAACCAACAAGAAACAGAAACTTGAGCTTGAGCTCATCCGCACCAATTTGCCTGCTGCAGATGTAAGTGTCCATGACAGCATGGATAGGAGTGACCACTGCACAGGCCCTGTGAAGACAAAGTTCTGTTTTCATATTGAGAATACCTTCCATTATGTTGTGTGGCACTATCACTGTGCTAATGAGTTAGATTTTGAACAGATCTGGCAACACATGACAGGGCATCCATGGGATGCAGTGGACCATCAGCAGCAGCTAATTTGTACTTCAACACAATTGGCAAACTCATGGCCCAGCATTATGTTAAAGGATACATCTAATGTATCAGGTGAAGCTATTACAGAAGTTCCAAAGTTGTAAAAAGACAGTTACTGCAGAGCCAGCCACTCCTGCCATCCCCTGGGCTGTCTGCCAGTGTGGGCATAATGTGCACTGAATGCTTGGGTTTAAAACATAGAACATAGAAAAGTACAGCACAGAACAGGCCCTTCAGCCCACGACGTTGTGCTGTGGATTAATCCTAATGTAACATAAAATAACCTAATGTACGCACCCCTCAATTCACTGCTGTTTATGTGCATGTCCAACAATCGCTTAAATGTCCCTGATGACTGCTTCCACCACCACCGCTGGCAACGCATTCCATGCATTCACAAATCTCTGCATAAAGAGTTTGTCGCTGCCGATTGCACACAGAGCCTCCTGTGAGCTATATAAAGGGACAAATATACAATTTGTAGGTAGAATTATAGAACCCAACAGCACAGGTAAGGGCTATTTGACCCATTGAATCCAGGCCAACCCTTTGAAGAGTATCACACCCAGACACAGAACCCATTCTATCCCATTTACTCCTCATTTACCATGGCAAAATCCACCCTAATCTACATATCCCTGGACACTATGGAATAATTTAGTGTGGCCAATCCATTTGACCTGTACATCTTTGGACTGTTGGAGATAACTGGAACACCCAGCAGAAACCCACACAGACGCAGGGAGATCATGCAAATTCCACACAGTCGCACAAGGCTGGAATCAAACCCAGGTCCCAGGTGATATGAAGCAACTGCTAACCACTGAGCCACACATGTCGCCACATGATGGCTTTTCACAAACATCTGTTTTTGTTGGGAGGTGTGAGTTGATGGTGAACTGCTGCAGCCAATCGGGGAGGTCCAGAATTTGGCCACTAAAATTTGCAAGAGGTTTGGAGGCCTGTGACTGAAGGATGAGAAGTGACTCAGAGCTTGCAGAAAGGAAATGCCCTGTGGAAGAGGGGAAGGACCAGGGCTCTCCACAGAAGACTCTACCCTGGTTTTCAGAGAATACCTTCTCAAACCTCCATCTCATCTAGGAGCAGTGCCTGAAGCATCTCAGATTCAATGCAGAGATGGTTGTTGGCTAATGCTCCCTTCATCCACAGTGGCCACTGTCGCATTACAGTTCTGTGCAATCGGATTGTTCCAGGCAGTGACATATCCAACCTCTTCCCGTATTCTGTCTAACGTTATGTCTAGAAGATGATGGAGGCTCTAAATATGATTGGAGTGAGACAAGAGGGGATGAATAAAAAGCAACAGTCCCTGCTCGCATCATCTGTGGCTTTCAGGATGAGGGCGAGAGGAGGATTGAGAACAGATTTAATGATGTAAAATGCTGTCTCCCTCAAGGCCCTCGCTGACTCCATTTGCAATGGCTTTGGTTGCAGCTTGACCCATGCAGAGAACCATCTCTGTCATGGGGCTCATGATGTGATTCCTGGTTCCTTGATGCTTTTGTTCTGCTACTTTTTGCCATATTGTCCCTGTCAGAGAGAGGGCACAGAATGTCAGCGACTGTGTCGCACAGCCTTTGAGTGAGATGCCTGTCGAAGCTGATTAGCTGGAGAAATACGGAGACAGCTATGAGAGGTCGGTGTGTGGCTGGTAGTATTGGTATGGATGTAATGGTGAGTCGGAATATCGAGAGGGTGGACATGATGATTGCTAATGGGTCAGTGATGGGGATGTGGTGTGTCACGCAGCATGAAAAGGTTGATGGTGTGATGAGAATGAGGTCATGTGATGATGCAACACTGACCTTGACCATCCTACTGAAGTCATAAGAGTCATAGAGATATACAGCACGGAAACAGACTCTTTGGTCCAACTCATCCATGCTGACCAGATATCCCAACCCAATCTAGTCCCACTTGACAGCACCTGGCCCATATCCCTCCAAACCCTTCCTATTCATATACCCATCCAAATGCCTTTTAAATGTTGCAATTGCACCACCCTCCACCACTTCCTCTGGCAGCTCATTCCATACATGTACCACCCTCTGCATGAAATGTCACCCCTCAGATCTCTTTTATATCTTTCCCCTCTCACCCTAAACCTATGCCCTATAGTTCTGGACTCCCCCACCCCAGGGAAAAGACTTTGTCTATTTATCCTATTCATGCCCCTCATGATTTTGTAAACCTCTATAAGGTCACCCCTCAGCCTCTGACGCTCCAGGGAAAAGAGTCCTAGCTTATTCAATCTCTCCCTCTAGCTCAAATCCTCCAACCCTGGCAGTATCCTTGTAAATCATTTCTGAACCCTTTCAACTTTCGCAACATCTTTCCAATTGGAAGGAGACCAGAATTGCACGCAATATTCCAAAAGTCACCTAACCAATGTCGTGTACAGCCTCAACATGACCTCCCAATTTCTATAGGAGGAAGTGAGGACTGCAGATGCTGGAGTACCAGAGTTGAAAGATGTGATGCTGGAAAAAACACTGCAGGCCAGGCAGCATCCAAGGAGCAGGAGAATCGATGTTTTGGGCATAAGCCCTTCTTCAGGAATGACTGAAGTCTGAAACGTCGAATCTCCTGCTCCTCGGATGCTGCCTGGCCTGCAGTGTTTTTCCAGCACCACATTTTTCAACTCCCAACTCCTATACTCAATACTCTGACTAATAAGGGAAAACATACCAAATGCTGCCTTCACTATCCTATCTACCTGTGATTCTACTTTCAAGGAGCTATGAACCTGGACTCCAAGGTCTCTTTATTCAGCTACACTCCCAAGGACCCTACCATTAAGTGTATAAGTCCTGAGAAAATTTGCTTTCCCAAACTGCAGCACCTCGCATTTATCTGAATTAAACTCCATCTGCCCCTCCTCAGCCCATTGTCCCTTCTGGTCAAGATTCCATTGTAATCTGAGGTAACCTTCTTCGCTGTCCACTATATCTCCAAGGTCATCTGCAAGCTTACTAACTATACCTCTTATGCTCACATCCAAATCAGTTATATAAATGATGAAATGATTTTTCAAGCCTGGCTGCCAGGTCCTTGCAATAACCTCCCGGGACAACTGCACCCATCGCCTTACTTGATTGTCCCCTGAGGAAACATGGCTTCCTTTCAGTTCTTTGAAAGGGGCAGATGGTCTTTATGAGCTAGAGTCTAGCCTTTTATGATGTTTGGCTTTCTGAACAGAACACAGCCAATCAGTAATATAACTCACTACTCCATTATAGGCTGCAATCATACTGATGGGAGGTTGGCTGAACAGGAGCGGCCATGGGTGTAAATCAATTTTAGATCCTGAAAGTAGCAATGTGAATAGACGTGAGGAAAGAGACTATATTGCAGCAAGGAATTTTCACGAACCTGCAAAGAAAAACCTTTTCAATAAAAATCACACATTAGTGTCATGTATACTTATTGATGCTTGAAAGGAATCACCACAATCTTACTCAGTCACTTCTCTCTGTACTACTCCAGTGGCAATGGTTGCTTATTTGTGGAAGAATTTCCTTCAGAACATACTTAAGCGTAACAACTGCAAAATACACTATTTGGTAAATATGTTACCAGCTGACTACCATTTCTAAAACAAATAATACATTTTAAAACATTTCAGAAATTACAGCAGAGGACAAAAAAAAATCATGATGGTCCAACTGATTAATTACTGCAAAGAATACAGGGTGTAATCATATAATTCACAAATTTAAATCCCAACTGGACTGACTTTAAAAACTCCGCAGCGTCCAATAACACACCGGGGGGTGGCATAACCAGATTGAGAGTTAGACTTGCACCCGTCAGTGGACAGAGATTTTTGCTCTTGCTGGGCAGAGCAGCTAATGGGCAGGCAGTCTCCGTAGTCTCAGATTTGACAGGACTGCAAGGATCTCTAGAGAGTGAATCTGCAGTGAGTCATGTTCTAGGATTTCAGGGTAGGAATGGGAAGGGATCAGGTACTTTAGGGGTTGGGTTGGTTTTGAATCCCAAGCAAAGAGAAAAAAATGAAGGGCTGATATAGAATGATAGAATTTTATGGTACAGAAAGAGGCCATTCCACCCATCACATTTGTACCAGCTCCTGAAAGTCATCCAGCTCTTTTTTGAAACCTCATATCAAATCTGCCTCCATTGCTCTTCCAGGCAGTGCATTCCAGGTCCTAACAGTTCTCTGAGTAAAGAAGTTTCTCCTCATCTCACCCCTAGCTCTCTTGCTTACAATCTTGAAATTGTGACCCTTAGTTACTGACTTACTAACTGGTAGAAACAGAATATCCTTCTTTACCCTATTAAATTGTTCATAATTTTGAACTCCTTAGTAAAGTCACCTCTTAATCTTCTCTGCTCCAAGGACAAAAAGTTCAATTCTCTAATCTTTTCTTGTATCTAAAAATCTCTAGTTTCCGGTATTATTACACACATTAAGGGTGGCACGGTGGCACAGTGGTTAGCACTGCTGCCTCACAGCGCCTGTAGACCCGGGTTCAATTCCCGACTCAGGCGACTGACTGTGTGGAGTTTGCACGTTCTCCCCGTGTCTGCGTGGGTTTCCTCCGGGTGCTCCGGTTTCCTCCCACAGTCACAAAGATGTGCGGGTCAGGTGAATTGGCCATGCTAAATTGCCCGTAGTGTTAGGTAAGGGGTAAAGGTAGGGGTATGGGTGGGTTGCGCTTCGGCGGGTCGGTGTGGACTTGTTGGGCCGAAGGGCCTGTTTCCACACTGTAAGTCTAATCTAATCTAATCTAATTCTAGTAAATCTTCTTTGCACTCTCTCCAGGGCTTTAACACTCCTAGAGATCTTAAGCAGTGATGCCCCAATGGGCATGGGGTACTCCAGATTGCTGTACCCTACTTCCTGTCTGTCTTTATAAATTGTTTGTGCTCTGGCCCACTTGCCATTGCCTGGCGTATGGCTAAATACATTCATGACAGGGGAATGGAACTAGCTCAGAGAGAACAGACATGGAGATGATGGGCCAAATGACCTTCTCCTGTGTTGTAACCAGTCTATGATTCTACAACGATGCCAACTTACATTTATGTCACTGCTTTAAGCTTAGAAAAATTTACCCAGCCAATTTACAGGGACATAAGTCAAAGACTGGATAACAAGCAAAAGAATGTATTCAGATGAAGGATTTAAAATTTGGTGGAAGAGGGAGGTTTTGCAGAATGTCCAAAAGAAAAACAGAGAGTTGGAAAAAGAAGAGAGGATGAGGGAGAGAAATCCAGAGTGAGGCTTGCTTGGCTAAAATCACTGAAATTGGGATAAAGATGAAGACAAACAAGGCATGGGAATACATGATGAATGGTAGAACCCTGGGAAGCACTGAGGATCAGAGGTTCCTTGGTGTCCATGTACACCAGTCCTTTAAGGTATTAGGACAAGTGGATAAAATGTGTCAGAGCCAAACAGAATACTTGCTTTTATTAACCAACATATAGAGTTTAACAGCATGGAGGTTATGCTGGAACTGTATAAAACATTGGTAAGGTCAAAGCAAGAGTATTGTGTTACATTCTGGGATCCACATCACAGAAGGGATGTGACTGCACTGGAGATGGTGCAGAGGAGATTTGCCAGGATGTTGCCTGGGGCTGGAGAGTTATGAAGAGAGATTGGACAGCCTTAGAGCAGAGGAAATTGAGAGGGGACATGATTGACATAAATAAAATTATGAGAGGCATGGATAAGGTAGACAGGAAGATATTTTTCCCCTTGATGGAGGGATTGATGATCAATGACAGGGGGTAGGGTGCATAGATTTAAGGTCGGGGACAGATGTTTAAAGGGAAAGTCAGGAAAATCTTTTTCATCTGGTGGGTGGTAGGAATCTTGAACTTGCTACCTGTAAGGGTGGTAGAGGCAAAAACTCTTGTAATATTTATGAAGTATTCAGAAGTGCACTTGCAATAGGCACAGAAGGCTATGGGCCAAGTGGTGGAAAATATGATTCGAATTGTCAAGTGTTTCTTTTTGACCAGCATGGATATGATGGGCGAAGGGTCTGTGCTGTAGTTCTCTCTGACCCTTTGATCCAAAAGATAAAAGTTGAAACTCAAATGAGTTAATCAGAAGAACAGAGGGAGAGAATTTTTCTCGTGTTGTCTCTTCTAGTGACCCTGTGGGGATGTATGTTGTTTCCAGGGTGCAGGTTGCTATGCTTATGACCATGTGGCATTTTATAATAACGTTAATAAAGATCCACATGCACCATATATTTTTAGATTAGATTAGATTACTTACAGTGTGGAAACAGGCCCTTCGGCCCAACAAGTCCACACCGACCCGCCGAAGCGCAACCCACCCATACCCCTACATTTATCCCTTACCTAACACTATGGGCAATTTAGCATGGCCAATTCACCTGACCCACACATCTTTGGACTGTGGGAGGAAACCGGAGCACCCGGAGGAAACCCACGCAGACATGGGGAGAACATGCAAACTCCACACAGTCAGTTGCCTGAGGCGGGAATTGAACCCAGGTCTCTGGCGCTGTGAAGCAGCAGTGCTAACCACTGTGCCACCGTGCCGCCCACAGTAAATTTGTACTTTCAGGGTTACATTGTACTTTGCTCAAAAACTGCATGCATTCATGTAAAACTCCGTTATCGCACTTTTTAGATTAGAATCAATCTCAACATCATGGCATAGACAGAGAACACAGGGGGCTAACACTTTTAACATATTGTCTAGCTCTCACCATTGTTAACAGCTAACCCGAGAATGCAACTTTTTAAATAAAAGGTTTTATGATTTACACATGAAAGAAGTGAAACTATCACTATATTTCTAACAGATGAAAGGCTTAACAGACAATCAATTTTTCAATGTATAATTTCAGTTACATCACACTGTAAATTTTTGCTATAAATTCTGTGTTAGGACTGAGCCCTCCACTATCACCTGATGAAGGAGTGTCACTCTGAAAGCTAGTGTGCTTCCAATTAAACCTGTTGGACTATAACCTGGCGTTGTGTGTTTTTAAGTTAGGAAAGAAAACTGCATAGACTGCACAGGTACCATCTGCAACCAGTGAAATTGACACAAATCAGCATTGCAGTATTCATAGCAGCTGATAATTATAAGGGAGATTACAGAAATAGGGAAGAATCAAATGTAAGGACAAGAATGTCAATTCAGTGTAGACAGGGTGGAACAAAATCCAGTGTAGGATGTTGAGGAAAAGGGTGTGTGAACTTGGTGTGGGTGAGGGTACAGGTCACTGAGTTTTCTCAATGATATGCCTTTGCAACTCTCATGATTTAATTTTAAATTTAGAATTGAAGAATGAAAGAACATCAGACATTATGAGTAAAACAAGAAACATACAGTCTGAGCTACTTCAGGGCATATAGAGTTGGGCAGCTGTCCATGAAACGTTACACTCACTCCCTCATGACCTTAGCTACTGTTTCTGCTTGCAGGTTCAATCAACCACATTGCAGTGACAAGCACACGCTTAAGTGGTTTTCAAGCCTCACTGTTTAGGGTCTCTCTTGCAAATAATGCCACATTCCTGGGAAGCCAGTGTCAATATTCACACATTCCTAGGACCACCCTTTCCTCCACCCCTTGTCCTCCATCTTATCTTCTGAAATCATTGTCAGATATACCCAAAGGAAAACAAATTCATTGCAGAAATGCCTTTTTTCATTGGTATACAGCAATAGAAATAATATCCGAGCATGTCAAGCAGATAGGATCATTTTAGAGATTTCTTCAGGTCTGAGGATCATAGTTTAAAAACCTAAATTTCATTGTAACCTTATCAGCAGTGTGCTCAGAAAGAACTTTGTGGAAAAGAAATTGGTCAGTTAAAATTTAGAATAAAATTAAAGGAATTTTCAGGCATTTTGACCCAGCGGCACTATCAGGCTCACAGACTTGGTTACTAATGCCCTTAAACCGAAGTGGACATCCCATCCTTACTCAATTTGACCTGAATGTAATTCCAGTCCCACACCAGTATGCTTGTCTATGCTGCCTGCTGAAATGACCCATCAGGATTGGATTAATGCTGCTCTCGCCAGGGATGCCCACAAGCCAAGAATGTAAATAAACAAAAATATTGTTCATTTCTTCCTCGGAGGGTCATATGGAAATATTGACTGCAAGGCACAACTGGATGCCTGGCCTTTAAGACTGCGGGACGACAAAGCTTTATCTTTAACCTGAGTAAAATAAACCATCAGTTGACTTCATGTCTCCTGTGGGGCAGTCAGACTGTTTTTTGCGCATCACTGATGATCTCTCTTTAAAGAGCACCAGCTACAACAGCAAAATGCCTGGAGTAAAGTCTGTTTCGTCAGGCGTGAGCACTAATCTGAAAAGTCCATTGCTATTTGCTCATTAATTATTTGCTGACAATAATCAAGACTAAAAAGCATCAGCGAGCTACAGTGTGGGGTTTGAAAGAATCAGTCAAAACGATACAGAATTTTCCCCCAAACCCTCCAGGCTCCACTAGCCTTTGTACTCCAAGTTAGGAAACATGCCAATATTTTCAACATTGCAATATTTTCCAGACAGTATTAATTTATTTTGACTGTTACATTTTTCCAGATTGCCTTCATCTAAACATTACATTAAAATACACAGCATTTTTTTTAATTATCTAAAGAAAGAGTATTTGATATATAATTGAAATAAAATTTAATATTAATTATAATTTTAAACCAGTAAAACAAGTTTAAATATTTACAATATAATTGTGATGAGAATAAAGTGGCAAGGTGTTCTGATTTTTGCTTTTTTGGTACAGTCTGTGATTTTAATAATAGCCTTCTGAATCTAAATTCCAGGTGAAGAAAACAATGAGAACTAAGACCCACATCTCCCAGAAAGACCTTTTAGTACTGAATGAACTATTTCTGTATCATAATGACAGTATGTAGAATAATTTACGATACCATAAACTGAATGGTCACAGCATGTTGAGGTTGTGCATTAGAAATAAATTATTTGGCTTTTTCATCCTGCTCTAGCATTGCATTACAAATTGAAAATGTTGGTGCAGCATTCTGTCAGGTTTTCCTACATAAATAAAGAAAACTCAGATTTGAAAATCAGAGATTCACACCCCACTGCAAGGGAATGAAAGGATGATAAGGTTCAGAAAATCCAAATAATTGTTGCCCCTCAATCCATAACCACAATAGAGGAATTCTTGACAGATGCAAAGTGACAGAAGTGTGGATGTGATGACATGTCCTCAAGTGATTTTGTTTGGTCCTCTTCTGTCCAGATATTCTGAAAAATAAGTTGCTCCTTATATCCATTGATTTCTTTCCATAGTTAAATGTTTCATCTTGTGTGTAACCATCAAGTGTGGGAAAACAACTCATCTGTCTGTGTTCAAAAGGATGACAAATATGTTGATTGGATCAATAAAGGTCCTCCTTTATATGAAATTCATGTTATTAAAACAAAACCGATTAAAGCATTTAGAGTCATAGTCATAGAGGTGCACAGCACGGAAACAGACACTTTGGTCCAACTCATTCATGCTGACAAATAGCCTAAATTAATCTCATCCCATTTTCCGGCATTTGGCACATATCTCTCCAAACCTTTCCTATTCACATACCCATCCAGATGTCTTTTAAATGTTGCAATTGTACCAGTCTCCACCACTTCCACACACACACCACACTATATTGAAAAGTTACCCCTCAGGTTCCTTTTAAATTTTCCCCTCTCACCTTAGACCTATGCTGTCTGGTTTTAGACTTCCCAGCCCAGGGAAAAGACCTTGTCTATTCCCTATATCTACGCCTCTCATGATTTTATAAAACTTACGTAGGTCACCCCTCAGCCTCCCACACTCCAGAGAAAATAGCCTCAGCATATTCAACATCTCCCTACAGCTCAAACCCTCCAACCCTGGCAACATCTTGAAAATCTTTTCTGAACCCTTGCAAGTTTCACACCATCCTTCTGATAGGAGTGAGACCATTTAAATGTATCAACCGCTCTTAAAAACAAATCACAAAGTAACCATTTGAAAGTTCCAAGAGGAACTCATCAAATGTCTTAAAAGTTATAGACAATAGACAATAGGTACAGGAGTAGGCCATTCTGCCCTTTGAGCCTGCACCACCATTCAATATGATCATGGCTGATCATACTTAATCAATATCCTGTTCCTGCCTTATTTCCAAAACGAAACCAAAATAACTGGAAATCAGAAATAAAAACAGATATTGCTGAAAAAGCTCAGCAGATCTGGCAGCATCTGTGGAGAGAAATCAGAGTATATGTTTCGGGTCCAGTGACCCTTCCTCAGAAGGTCCCAACCTGTTCTGAGAAAGGGTCACTGGAGCCGAAATGTTACCTTTGATTTCTCTCCACATATTCTGCCAGACCTGCTGAGTTTTCCATCAATTTCTGTTTTTGTCTCAATAATTAAATGTTTTGTCGTGATTATGGTTGTTCCCAGCTCCCCTTTTATTAATCGTCTCCCCTGAACAGCTCCATCTGTCCTGTCTGTTCCTCTTGCCTATCAAAGCCTGTTGTAATGGTTCCTTACCAAGATGTGTTACTATCATCTTTCAGGCTTCTCCTTCCCTCAGAGACTTCAAAAGGCTCTTTCACTTCCTGCTGTGAGCTCACCCACGCCTTTGCTCAGCTTTTCGTCTTTGGATCTAGTTTAATTGTGACCTGATGACTCATCAGTGCCATTGTATCTGAGGTGACAATTTCTTGAGTTGCCTTCACAGCAGTGATTACTAGCTTCAGTTCCACTCTACTTTGTCCTGACAGCTCCTCCTCAAATTATTCAGCTCAATCCACTCCCTGTATGACATCTCTATCCAGATGAGCAGCACACATCGGCAAATATCTCTGACGTTAAAATCAATCCAGAGCACTGAAAATCTTTATCCAGTACAATTATTGATATGATTATTAACTAAAATGTCAACCACTATTGCCAATTTCTATTCTTCTCCCAAAGGAAAAGAATGCACATAAAAAACACCCTTTATGTACTGCGTTAATAGTTTTCCACACTCAATTTAATTTCATCCAGCATCCCCTGTTTACCAAGTCACTGATCAAGAACCTACATCTCAAGCAGACATGAATCCAAATACAAAGTGTGCCTGAGGCAATTTGTCCAAAGTTGAATTCAGGTTCCAAAGACTAATTCATTCTGAAAGCATTAGGTTGCAGATAGCTTCTAGTTCAGAGATCACAAGAGCATGGAGCATCCAAAAAGTTTAAATGTACTGTTGGGGCAACATCGCTGGTGGATTTGAACACAGCAGGGGATAGGGCAGAACATTTACTGTGTGTCATTTGCATTGCCTCCCTGCCCACCTGCTCCTAGTCCATGAGATCCTTCCCTACGCCCCCAGTTGAGACTCTATGTTGGCCACTTAAGGGATATTTCCTGACTGCAATTTTCCAGTCAGTAAGAGGAGGCTGGAGTTTGGGGGATGAGAAAACCAACTGGGTAAGCCTTGAGCGGGAATGGGGTGGGGGTGTCACTATCATTTCTGATTGTGGCATCCTACCTCCACAAAGGCCTTTCCTTCCACCAACCCACCTACCTCCCTCTGGTATTTGAACTACCATTCCCACAGTACTCCCTCTGCCATGGCATTTTTAACATGGCCACCAATCCCTTGACTGTTCTTCTTCAGGACTCCTGTCCCCACTACAGGTTCCCCAACACTTGCCGCATGTGCGCATGCCAGAGGTGGGGAGACAGAGATTCGGGTATATCTTTTCTGCAGTATTGTGCATGAAATTTGACAGTATTTTGCTTATGCCATGTTATGGTTTTCTTTGCTACTGTAGAAACTTGTTCATTGCGACATCACCATCATTCCAAACATAAGTGGCTCACCTCCGAACCTAGAAATACCACCCTGCCATCTATAAAATTTAATTTAGAGGTAACTATCCCTTATGTCCCAGATATGCCGCCACAACAGTATTCAAGAATATGACACCATGTGGGTAAAGCAAACTGCCAATGTAGGGCACTTGCTATGGGACTCAACACCCATGGCCAGTGAATGTGGCTGTTCAGAATGCAGTACAGCAATTTGCCAAGCTTGCTTTACGGTAATTAGCTTTGGTGGGATTTTTATTACCATACAGGATACGAGGCAGCAATGTTGTGAAAATAAAACTAATCACCAAATGTTACTCATATTTTAGCTTTTCCTAAATACGGTTTTCAGTCCCGTGGGATTTGTTTTAAACAATCACACATGGGGTCAGAGTTCTCATAAGAAAGTTGACACCTGCAAAGTATGACCTCAGTACTGTGCTGAATTAGCAACCAAGATAATGGACACAAGTTTCAAAAAGGCACCCTGAATCCATGTCCTTCTGACTCAGAGCAACAATACTATTGAACAGAATCACTGCTCAGAGCAACCTTATTTGAGTTACTGCCTGTCAGGAGATCTTGGTTTAATAATGATTCTTCACCTTCTTACATTTCTTAGATATTGCAGCAGAACCCAATATAAAGAAGAACACAATCTATCACAGAGATGTTGTCATCTGCAGTAGTCATTTGGGTGTTTTGATCACTCTAGTGGAGCTTTATAACAAAACTAGCTAAAATGTGCCTGATTCTTTGGCCTAGATTTTTATTTCAGTGTTATTTTAACATTGACTGTAGCCTATTTAGTTTCAGCATCAAGCAAATACCAAATAGCCCCAAGTTCCCTTCCAAATAAACCAGCATCTTAACTTGCACATTCAGGATGATGCCTTTCTTCATTGTCACTGGGTTAAAATCAAGACAGTACCTCCTCAACACCACACTCAGAACACTAATGCCATGTAGTTTGCAGCAATTCATGAAGCTGGACCACCACCTTCCCTAGAAAGATGGTTGGACAATAAATACAGCCTGAATATGATTGCTCAAAGCCCAAGAACAAATTAACTGATGGCGAAGCAAAGTCAAAAGTCCAAATTTCTATGTTTCGTTGTGTGCTGACCAACTTCACTATTCTAAATAGCTATTCAATTTGTGGTGAACGTCGAATGATTCCATGTCATGTCAAAAAAGAGAATGATTAACTTCATCACCTTATACCAACGGAGAACATGTCATCATGTACATAAGGAATGAATACATTTTACATGTCCCTGCTGTAACTCAAGGCTTCATCTTAATCAAGGATCATGCATCATTAATTTTTAGGTTGTCTGATGACTTCTGATTTTATCCTTCAAGCAGCCACTTTTCTAATAATAAGAAAAAGAGGTAAAGGGGAATACTCCGGATAGGGCAACTGCAAGATCAGGAAAGAAGGAGAAACGGATTTCCCTAAGGTCTTAGCGAACTTACTGGCAAGACCTGATTAGCGTTTTGAACATCTCTGTTTCCTGGCAATAGCCAGACAGATTGAAAGGCTTTGCCGCCAGGTCATAGTTGGGGAGACAAGAGGAGGGAGAGGGGAATTAGACAGGCTGGATTAGGATTGGAGGCAGAGCTAAGATTGAGGTCAGACGTAGGGGGCTGAGTAGAAGAGTGATTGAGTAATAGATGTGTTTGGGAGTTTGAGAACTTTGTGGTTGAGATAAAAAGTCAGAGGGAGGTCCCGAGGAGAAGATTGAAAGAGCCATGCTCAGTGAGAAATTGGAGGGCAGAAAGGTCAAGGGGTGTCCAATGACTGTGGATGGGTGAAGTAGATAAACTAAATCCATCAGGTAATCGGAAAGGAATCAGTTGTATTCACCTCCTATGAGTTGTCAGGTTTCCTGGGGCTTGGAAAATTTCCTTTGGCCAGAATTCAATTTAAATTGATGGTTAAATGTGAGGCATTATAATATTCAGAATGCTAACCCAGCACCAAGCAATGGGTTGTCCACCAGCCTCTGTTGAAATTGGAAGTGTGTGGATTGGGGAGGTACAGAATTTAACATTTAAACATCTCACTGACCCAAAACTGCATTTTGTTTTGGAGGGAGAATGGTTAAAATTGCCCCCAAATATATTATGTCATAGATATAAAGAACAGAAAATCTGGGACAATTCAGCTCACAGTCCCACAATATGTTTCTTAATTGTAAACCTATTCATGTGCTTAATAAAAAGAAAGCTTGTATGTTCTGTGGACTGTCTTGCCTGTCGTGATGCTTAATTATCTAATTTATCTAATAAATTATAATAAAAGCGTTTTATAAAGCTTGCAACCTCCATCAATGATTAATTGTTGGCACAAGCACTTGAATTTTAAAAAAAGTCCAAGGACACTGCACAGTTCAAATATAATTTAGTTTAGTCAGTCCTCTTTTTAAATCTCAGATAAGACTAAGTTACTTTTGTTGATATTTTTGAGAATGCTGGATATAAATGAAAATTAGGCACTGATATCACTAAATATTTTCTCCTCCTCTGGCTAGACTCTGATCATTGTAAATGCAGCTTGCCTGATTTTGTGAGCTCTGCTAATTGTTCACCAAACAACTTCATGGGAGGATAGCAAATGCAGCTGAGATGATATTTTAACCCTGAGAATCCTAGGACTTGTATTTATAGACCCCACCATTCACAGATCCTAATATCTTCATCATGCTATAAGTAAAACATCTAGGCTGCTACACCAGTGCATCTTCTGATGTCACAGGTACCTTGTTCCAGGTGAATCTTTGAACTGAGGCAGTGCCTGGTCTTGCAAATGTACATAAAAGATTCTATGGCATCACTTCGAAGAATAGTGGGAGGATTATCTCCAGTGCCCTGACTAGCATTTATTCACAAATCAAAATTACAGAATTATATTATCTGGTAATGATTACATTGCAGTTTGATGGAGCTTGTTGCAGACAAATTGGCTGGTGAATTTTCATCATTGTAATGCCGACTGCATGTCAAAAGTATTTCATTGGCTATAAAGTGATTTAGGATTCCTGAATTTGTAAAAAGGTGCTGTATAAATGTGAGACTTTACTTTCATCAAAACATCTCTTTGACTACATCCCTTTTCGAAAGGAAAGAGACTCCGATCTTTAATGTTATTTTGATAACTAAGAAGCTTAGTTGCAAATTAATCTTGTATTCCTTCTCCTTGTACCCTTTATAAGTCATACACCATATGAAACCAAATGTGGACACACTATACTGAGGCCACAACAAACTCATACGCACGGACAAAAACATTTTTTCAGAGTTAATTGTCATATAATTACACCTAAGTACTTTATTCCATGTACCTAAATGTTTATGACATTGATCATGAATGGATCTTTCGCAATCTGTGTTGTACAATGTCTAGATCTCTTTCTTTCATGATCAGCTTTACTTTTTCTCTCTGAGAATTTTATCCATACTCAGAACTTGACCTGCTCACACACGACACAGCACTTTATTAAGTGAAACATCATTTTCCATTCACAGAAACAATACCTCAGTGCATCTAAATCTCTTTGTAGCAGTTGAGAATCCAATGCAGTATTGAGTTTCATATGCCACTTAGTATCATCTGAAAACCTGTAAATCATTAGCATCTATGTCATGAGTGAAAATAGAAAATTGTGTACGTTCTTAACACCAGCTCTTCCAGAAGTTTACTTGTTACCAGTTTCCAAGAAGATCCATTGACAATCATTTTCTTCATTTGAACATTCAGACTTTGGAATTTTTACATCATGAATACAACTCAAGCATCGGTCCAGTTTGTCCATGCCGACCTGATATCCTGAAATAACCTAGTCCCATTTGCCAGCATTTGGCCCATATCCCTCTAAATCCTTTCTAATCCTATACCCTTCCAGATGACTTTTAAATGTTGTAATTGTACCAGCTGCCAACACTGGCAGTTTTTGCAAACATGCACCACCCACTACATGAAAAAGGACCCCTCAAGTCCTTTTAAAATCTTTCCCCTCTCACCTTAAATCAATGCTCTCTAGTTTTGGAGTCCCCAACACAGGAAAAAAACCTTGGCTACCCATGCCCTTCATGATTTTATAAACCTCTGTATGGTCACCCTTAGTCTCCAATACTCCAGGCTCAAAAGCCCCAGCCTATTCAGCCTCTCCCTATAGCCCAAACCCTCCAGTCCCAGCAACATCCTTGTAAATCTTTCCTGCACCCTCTCAGCTGGAATGTTTTTCCAAGTATTAACACAGTTGTTCGGGATCTTTTTAATTCCAGATCTTTCAGCTACTCTAATTTTAGCTATGGTTGCCGGTGTTGGACTGGGATGTACAAAGTTAGAAATCACACAACACCAGGTTATAGTCCAACAGGTTTCATTGGAAGCACTAGCTTTTGGAACGCCTCTCTTTCATCAAGTGGCTAATTTTGGCCCTTGGACTTTTTAAAAAACTGTTCTGTGACATTTTAAGGATAACAGGACAATTAATTATAAACTAAAATACACTATTCCATATCCATCTTTGTTTCATTGTCTATTATGCACCTTTAACTTATTTAAAAATCCTCTTTTTGTGACTTTTTTTTCCTTTATCAGTATTGTATGATGACAGTGTTGCATCACCGCACAATCTTTAACATATTGTGTCATCATGAGAGTTATTTGCATATCAGACAGAAGCAATGTATATAGTATAAGCAATTATTTAAGAATATATGAAAAGAGATAAACTTGTTTATGCACTTTGCAACTTATTCTATGAAAGCAACTTAGATTTTTCTCATGCAAAGAGTTTTAAAAAAATCAAAATAAGATTTTGCAAAGGTGGAAACATTTAGTTTCACTTTCATGCACCACAAAACATTTCTTCATTTCCCCCACCTCACTATCTGCATGACCTCCATCCACACAGCAGCTTAGCCCTTCTTTGACAGAAGAATGACTTACACTCCCATAGAGGGATAGCCCCCTTTGTTGAACCTCCTGCTGCAGGCAGCATCATCAATAAAAGGAGGGATTCCTCCTCATTTCTCCTTGTGGAAATATTTGGATATGTGACAAACATGACTGAATTGTCATTTTATTCGTGCACTGGATCATTTTATGAATATTATATAAGTTGCATTGTTAAATTTGTGGTTAGATATATAATTAGGATAATCAACGGTGCTCCCAATATTAGCCTCCAAACAATTCACAAAGCACAAATCAGCCATTCTTTCTTTGGCAGAAGTCAATTCTTTGAGAGGTATGGACTTCAATATGTTGCTTTATAAGGATGATATCTGACTCAGGTCTTTCACTGACACCCTCTTGTTTTCAATGAAATACTCTTGACATTCAGGTTTGTTTCTTTGTTACAAAAGATTAAGCTGATTTGCTGAGTAACCTCTTTGCATGCCCTAGAATTGGAGAGGACTTGATGGTAAATATCAGGCGCCCCCTCAGTAACACTAATTTTCAGTAAAACTTGGATTCCTGAAGTTCCTTTGGAACTTATTTTCTTCAATGGATATTGAAGAGTTTGTTCATAGATTGATTCTTCTGGCAAGCTTTTAACAGTCGTTTGTAAAATTCCAAATAGTAGCATTTCAGTTGCACTTTGCTAAAGGGATGATGTTTGTCATTATACCATTGTGATTGTTGTTCTACCATTGTGATACTTCTGAATGACCAGATTCCCATGTGAAAGCAGCCTTATAAGATAAAATGGTGATGACAAATACTACCCTCAACAGTCATGGGTCCAGTATTTTGTACTTGGGTATTCTAGATGATCTATTCCCTAGTTGATATAATTTGTCATAGAAAAAGCAGTTAATAAAATAGTAGGTAAGTACAAACAAGGTTAAATTCCCTTACATATCTGCAGCTCATTTCTGGATGTCTTGTTATTTTATACAATTTCTGACCCGTTCACTATTTATTTTAAGTTTGATTTTAACATGTTTTGACAGCTTCAGTTGAGATGCTGCTGGCTAACAGTCTTTCACATTGCACAGTAAAGCATCATTAGTGAGAGCAAGGTATTCTCAGAAGGATATTACAACTCTTTGTAACGTAATGCACTGAAGGATTACACCATTATGACTGACAAAAAGGGTAGGGTAGGTTTGTTCTTTCCATTAAGCCCAAGCATTAGATGCTGTAATTTTCAGTGTGTAATATACAGATGCCATCCAATAGCTCATCAGTGCAGACATTAATCTTTCTGGGTCTTTTTTTCCACATTTAACATGACTGTGCTCAGTCACAGTCTGGAGCATCTGGCTTCAAATTTTGCTTTATCTCCTTTAGAGACATTCTCTCAAGACGTTTTCAAACAGTTTTGGTTCAGTTGTCAAGTACAAGGTTAGCAAAGGTAACATTACTTGCTAATAAAACTGAAGAGTAAATAAGCAGTACTTCCAACTCAGCACTTCCCACTAGTTCTCTAAGAAAGATATATGTGTCCTTTAGAGGTGTAGTGAAGGTTCAATAAATTAATATTTGGGGGTGAGAGGTTTGTCCCATGAGGAGAGGTTGAGTAGAATGGGCCTATATTACAAGTTTATAAGAATATAAGATGATCTCATCAGAAGACATTAGATTCTGGGAGAGCTTGCAGGTTATTTCCTTTGGTTGTAGACTTAAGAACTGGGGATTCTAGATTCAGGGTATGGGATCAGTCTTTTTGGACTGAGATGAGGAGAAATATCTTTATTATGAATCTTTAAAACTGTCTATCCCAGAGTGGTGTGGATGATTAGACATTAAGATCTTTTAAGACATTTACAATCTTAAAAAAAACAAAGGATATGGAGATCAAGTGAAAAGTAAAGTTGCAAATCAGTCCTGATCTGATTGAATGGTGGAGCAGGCTCAGGGATTGCTTTGGCCGTGCATTTCTTCAGCTGTGTCCTGAGATATTTGTAGTTGCGAGGCCATGTTGTCAGCTTGGGAAATTGGTGACATTTAAAAGTTTAGCTGGACTTCACTCTGTACTCTATGGATGCTTCTCGACGACATTTTAAACAAGTGCAAAGTGCTCTGTGAGTATTATAATAAAGTAATACAAAAAGGACTTTCAAGGAGCAAATGTTCTGTATGGTCCATTTTATGGACATTATTAAGTTGCCATGTTAAATTTATAGTTGGATACAATAAGGATAATCAATAGTGTTCCCAATATTTCTTCTGTTAATAGCAATAAAACTTGCTGAGAAAATCTAAGTTTCTGGCATGAGTACATATTAGGGTATTTATGGAATCATAGTCATGCAGCATGGAAACAGATCCTTGAAACAAAAGTCACAAAATTTCCTGCAGTTTTAAAAGAGAGCTGCTATAATTCAGGCATTTACAGGACTGCCAGATCAAGGGGACTTTTAAGGAGCTCTTAAAATACAAACATGCACTTCAATTCAATGAGTGATAATACATCTAACAGCAAGCTCTTGTGCCTCATACAAGTTCACAAGTCAATGCAAAATTGATGATGGCTGATTGAGTTCATGGTTGAAATGGCACAAGATGAAAGAAGACATGACAGGGAGATCAGCTGCCAACTCAGCTAGACTGCTTGTGCTTGCAATTTTGCCATCAATCATTTCTACTGGCCCTGCCATGCCTCTGGATAGATACATGTGTCGGCAAGTTCTGGGCGAGCAAGGAGGCAATTGTAAAGCTGTGCCATCTGCTGCAAAGACACCTGCAGCTGGTCTGTAACATGGGGCATGGACTGCCAGTTGCAGTCAAGATTGTCACTTATATCGAATAGGTGATTGATGCATTGGTTGTTATGATACTGAATAGAAAGATGTATCTGTTCAACCCGACTGCATTGTGAGATGTCCTAAAGCCATAACAACTCTAAGACAACCACCTTCCAGATAGCAGGTTTATGCCGTGTTATTCTCTTCAGCTATGCATTTTGACTTGCTTGGTGCTGCTGCTTCAAGTTTACTAACAGTATCCTCTGGTGTATGTATAGTTCTGGTTGTGCTTGCTGATATTAGTGAGAGAGACATGAAGCACTGAGATTCTGCCTTTTTGAAGGTCTTTAGTAATGCTGCTTTGTTTTGTTTGTGAGTCTATAATGACAGAAAGGTTTTGAATCTTGGAATATTAATACCTCAAAAGAAAGCTTGCATAAAAAAATGGTATATATGTAATTGTATATCCTCGTGTCTGTCCATATTTGAATCATTAAGAAGGGGAACAATATATGGAAGAAAAAGATGATAATAGCCCAGAGACTTTGTCATCATCTTAATCTTTCTCAGTAGGCAAGCATCTTATTAAAGAGTACAGAGAAATTAGAATTTCCCACCCCCACACCAGATCAGGTCTCTTCCCTGATCTAACACACTTATGCAGATAGACAGGTAGTCAGAACAATGTCAGCTGAAGGAGCAATATACAGTGACAGAATTAATCACAGCCAATCCTGCCTGTCAGTAAGTGGCAATGTGAGACCTAGTTGTGCTTGAATGAAGGGTAGGTTACACTTGCCTGTTGAGATTATATATATGAATTCTCTATTCCTGAGATGCTGCCTAACCTGCTGTGCTTTGACCAGCAACACATTTGCAATTATATATGAAGCCAAAGGCTTTCCCAAGCTTTGGGATAATAGGAGGGCTGGTATTGTCCTACTGGGAGAAGTGAGGACTGCTGATGCTGGAGATCAGTGTCGAAAAGTGTGGTACTGGAAAAACACAGCCAGCCAGGCAGCATCCGAGGAGCAGGAGAATTGACATTTCAGGCATAAGACCTTCATCAATATTGTCCTACTGTTGTGTATGTTGTCTTCCTTCTCACTTACTCAAACAGAGACATAGACACAGTTGTATAAATATTACATAGAATATCTTATTTAATGCGTTTTGGTAAAAGATCAATAAATGGCAACACATCATAAGGCTTCAATGTATTAATTATGCTTGAAGGTACTAGTGCCCTATATCTTTTGATTGTAAGTTGCATCTAGAATGTATTTCGTAGTAGAGTATGGGTATTTATGGGAAATACCAAAAGAGATACAGAGCTGTCTGAGCCATAGACCCATCAGTAAATAGCAGCTGACAACCAATATGTAAATGGATAATCAAACAGGTATTATTGTCCAGTCATTAAACTGGCCCTCACCAGTTTTCTTTGGGTCTGGCTTCCAGATCTGCACCCAGTCATGGTAGATGTAGTCAGTGATGGTTATTATTTCAACACAGATAAGCCAATTGATTGATGACAATGATCAATGAGCGGTTTTGGGTACTGCAGCATCACTTGCCATAGACTTCATTTTGAAATTTGCAATTTGCAAATTCCATATGTAGATTTCAATTTTTTTTTACCCTTTTGCAGTGCTGTAGCTTCTGCAGGTCATTACTGTATCTGAAAATTTCTTCCTCAATTTTTGGTACTTTGTATTATATCTATAATAACGAGTCATAAAGTTATGATTGCCTGAATGTCATTAAAAACGGTGGGAGAAAGAGACCTGCAAAAGTCTGTTTTATGCTAGCCATTATATTTTCTGAACTTGATCTTTTGCTTCTATGTATGATTATTTATCTTCAAGGGTTTGAATCCCTTTAAATATTTGCTATTATGTTTGAAAGTTGCAGTAGCACTTGATATCCTGGCCTGATTTCTTTTTCTGAAGACCCAATGGGAAAGGCCATAAAGAGTTAAGTTCGGTATATTTCACTCTGGATGATCAGACAGCATCATGCAAAGATCATGAGTATGCTCAGCTTGTTTTGCAGCATTTAGGTGAAAGGGGCCCAAACTCAGATAATCAGTGAGATTAACATTCCAAATTTTAAAATATTGATGTCACTTCATTAAAGTGAATCAAGATTGTATGTAGCACATGCTAGCCTTTAAATTTTCAATATGACGCAGTAAGAAACATGGAGTAACACATTTAAGGTAGGATGGTAGGATTCACTCAGAACTAATTTGTTAATTCATCTCATATCACATTCCTGATTATCTGCTGGAGAAAGATATTAATAATACAATATTAACCTATACATGCCAGAGATTTTGAGTTATTTTAGCTCAGACAGAACCAGCCAGGGTTTAGGCTTAGGGAAGAAAGATCAGTCAAGCTTCCCTTTACTGATCACTTTCCACCGATCCTCCCTGAGATATGTTCAAATCAACCTCTTCACACCTACTCTGGAGTAGGTGTGACTTGATGCTGGGCCTCCTGGTCCAGAGGCAGCTATCCCTGCACCATAAGAACCAATAACAATCCTTCTAGTTGATACAAGGGCAGGAGCAGGTCAGCTGTGATATATTCCATGATAAAACAATTCAATTATAATCATTGCCTAGATTCCAATGAAGAATGGGCACTTGGAACCACATTTTCCTGTTGGAGGTGGAAATTGGGAGGCAGTTTCCATTTTTGGTTCCTAAACCATGGAGTCTCCAGCATTCCCAAAAGCACCACTTTTATGGAACATAACAACTTGAGAGACAAATCGGCTGCCAGAGTGGGCACCAAGGAAACAGCCCATGCTCTGTCTTTGTGTATTAGTATAAAAGCATCTTCGTCCTCACATTGGCCTGAGCAACTAAAAAGCTGGTACCTGGGACAGAGCAGGGATAGACTCATTACTAAATATGTTCTTGTTGCTTAACAGCTTTTTTGTCTGAACTTGCACTTTTTCTCTTGCAAGAAGTAAAACTTTCTTTTGTAAAAGGGCATTTGGACTCTGAAGCAACCTACTGGCATGTCATGGAGTTATAGAGTCATAGAGATGAACAGCACAAAAACAGACCCTTCGGTCCAACTTGTCTATGCTGAACAGATATCAAACCTACAGCTCAGCGAGCAAACCTACACCCTAAACCTTAATCTGTGCTACAAACCTTCACAAACCTTGCAATGACCAGATATTCCAACCCAATCTAGTCCCACTTGCCAGCACTCAGCCCCTTTCCCTCCAAACCCTTCCTATTCATATTCCCATCCAGATGCCTTTTAAATGTTGGAATTGTACTAGCCTCCAGCACTTCCTCTGGCAGCTCATTCCATACACATACCACCCTCTGCATGAAAAAGTTGCCCATTAGGTCTCACCTATGTCTTACCCCTCTCACTCTCAAACTCTGCAACACCTCACATTTATGTAAATTAAACTCCATTTGCCACTTCTCAGCCCATTGGCCTAGCTGATCAAGATCCCAGCTCCCAACATGGTCAAAAATAGCAGTCTGAGAGGAGTTAGTTAGATTTGAAGGAGATGTGTATGTAGAAAATGCTCTGTAAACAATGTAGCAATAAGATCAGAACCTGGTATCTTTCAGAGGACCAGGAATAGTGTTAACTTGCTGTTAATAAAGTTGTACAGAGCCCAAATTTGGAGGCAGTTCTTGATGTTACTTTCTCCTCAACCACTGTGTTAGAACCCAAACTCTCAGGTGCATCCCTAAAGTCACAAAAGAAATGGTGGTGGCTATGCCGAAAAAAATCATAGCAGCTGTAAGAAACAGACCAAAAACTGTCCGAAGAAGAGAAGAAATGAAAAATTCACTTTCCCAAATCATCGTTAATACGGCTTGAGCACAAGTTTACAGCCGGAAGAGCCACAGAGCTGAACAGATGTTATGAAGAATGAATCTCTAATCAGAAAATTCCTGCAGAGAAATCAGAAAGGAAACTAAATCAATAAAAATTTTCTCCAGCCAACAATCAGGAAAACAAATTTTGAAAGGAAAAGGAAAAGCAATGAGAGCAATAAAAACTGGCAACAATGTAGATAAATCGAGATTGAGTACTCATGAAAAATACTGAGGAAAGAGCCTGAAGAGCTAGGTTGGAATGCAGACTTAAGAATTCTCTCATTTCCAACCACACAGAAAACAAAGGACACAAATTCAACTGGGATAATGTAACCATCCCAGTACAGGTGAAACAAAGGCATGCCAGAGAATTCCTTGAAGACTGGCATTCCAACTGGAACTCAATCAATTGACAAATTGAGCTGGACCCTGAATACAAGCCAGTCAGATACAGAACCGCAAGTACCAATAAACAGGGACATATAAAGGCAGGACAGAGCACCAACATCGTATCAAAAATGTACTGATGATGTCATCTAGCGAGGCGAAGAAACATTTGCAGAAAAACACACCAGCTCTGTGAACGAATCCGCTACACAACTCTGACAATTATTTAGCAACTTCCAACTTGATGGAAAATTTATCTCTGAGCAAGTTAAGAAAATTCTTTAATAATAGGCTTAAGAATAAAAAAATGATGTAAGAACTATTTGGAATTTCAAAGGCCTAACAATGAATTGGGTAAATCTTTATAATCTCACTGCTTTGGGCAAGAAGTGCAATTTTATTCAGTCACTATAAAAAATTTATTGAGTTTAATTGTTGTAAAAATGGCAGCTGAGACAAAAAGAATCAGCATGAACTTGTTCATATGGTGTTGAATCAGCATGAAAATACCTCAGTCACAGACGGACTGTGCAAACAATATCATGGCAACCACCTTTGACACAGCAATCAGATCCATTTAATAAATTTCAAACAACTCCATCACCAAATCAAATGCATGACAGGTTAGCACACTTCTGTGTTATATGGGAACAGCATCAGGGCACATATTAAATTAACAACAGTAAATGAGAAATAAATTTCATTTGATAACCTTATAAGAGCTTTTGATCAATGTTTCACTTCAAGAACAAATATAACACTGGCAAGATTACACTTCAATTGTAGATACCAACTTCAAGCAGAGTCTATAGATAGTTTCATTAAAGATATGTAAGGACTATCTGAAAAATGCAACTATAGAAAGTTACAACAAGAGCTCATTTGCAACAGAAATTTGTTTATGATCTCTTAGGGGAATAAATCATTGAACATTTTCATTTAAAAGAGGGTCTAACTCTAGAACAAGCAATTCAAATAGAATGGATACAGAACCTAGATAATTGTTCAAAACATTACACAGCAAACGTTTCATTGAATGTAATACATTCTACAGAAAACATTAACTACTTAAAGCACAACAACATTCCCACAGAGGAGATAGACCGCTCATTTGAAAAAATATGCTGTATGTTGTATTTTCAACACAAAGTACTAAGCAATCTAATATTATATTATCTTGTCACAGGTATGGTCCAAAATTCTACCTCAGCAAAGCTGAAACTATCCAGCCGTACTCCGACAAGTTGCAGATTTTTGGAAAACAGGGCACTTCTCAAAGAGTTGCAACAGTTTAAAGGACACACCAAGCATCAAGCCATTTCCAAGTTGACTTCTAGGTTCATTCCTTGGAACAGAATCTTGATGAACAGGTCAATACTACAATGACACAACATTCATTGCATGGAGAACAACTACCTATAAACAAACAAAACCACTCTTTTCACAGAAAAATAACGGCATCACCTGATCCAGATGCTAGTCACAGAGATGAAGAAACAACCTGACTTCCACGCACTTTTCTGCTGTTACATCAGTGCAAGACACTTCTACAAGGATTATTGTTGAGGCAAATCTCTCATCTAATTGGAAGGCAACATAAAAAAAAGGGAGTTCAACAACTCTAACTCAAAGGTTTCTATATGTTGTCATAGAAATACCTTAGAAGGTAATCAAGTTGAACACTTGGGGAGAAGTGGGAGAGATAAAAGAACAAAAAATGTAGTAAATACTGTGAAAAGGAATAACTTAAGTAATTTATGTGAGAATGTGTAAAAATATTAATCAATGGTTATTTCAAGGAGGAAAAGGTCTTGGGAAGTAGTGTTGCATAAAGGCTTCAGGACCCTAGAGCACTTCATGATAACAGCACAGAGCTTCTTCATGGAGCAAATGGTACAAATGGCTCAATGAGAGAGGTATTAATTAAATTTGAAGACAGAGTACATGTAGATACGAGTTTCTTAACAATGTAACAATAAGATGTAGACAGAGTAGTATCGAAGGTATTTGGTACACTTGCCTTTCTTGGACAATGCATTAAGTGTGGGAATTGGGAGCTCATTTTTGGAATACTACCTTCATTTCTGGCCTCCCTGCTACAGCAATGACGTTGTGAAACTTGAAAGGGTTCAGAAAAGATTTACAAGGATATTGCCAGGGTTGGAGAGTTTGAGATACTGGGAGAGGCTGAATAGGCTGCCTTCTGGACTCAATCACTTTAGGGGCTGAACTCCTCCACGTCCTGGCCCCCAACCAGGCCTTGTTATCACATACAAGATTAGAGTGGTGCTGGAAAAGCACAGCAGATCAGGCAGCATCCGAGGAGCAGGAAAATTGATGTTTCGGGCAGGAGTCCTTCATCAGGCTGACCTGCTGTGCTTTTCCAGCACCATTTTAATCTTGTCGCTGATCTCCAGCATCTGCAGTCCACACTTTCACCTTGTTATCACATAATCTGCCATTACATATTGTTCACCACTAACAGTCTCCATTAATAGTTATTCACCCTCCCAGCCAGATTGTTATCCCTTGCTTTGTCTGTCAAACTGTCCTCTCTCTTTGGTCTCTAACCCTCACCTATCATTTACTCCACTCTATCTTCTGCATGTAGTGACATTTTCCTAGCTACCATCAGTTCTGAAGAAGGGTTGCTGGACCCAAAACATTAACTCTAATTTCTCTTCACAGATGCTGCCAGACCTGCTGAGCTTTTCCAGTAACTTCTGCTTTTGTTTCTGAATAGGCTGAGGCTATTTTCCCTGGAGCGTCAGAGGCTGAGGAGTGACTTTATAGAAGTTGATGAAATTATGAGGGGCATGGATAGAGTGAAGAGCCAAGGTCTTTACCTTAGGGTAGGTGAGTCCAAAACTAGAGGGTATAGGTTTAAGGTGAGAGGGGAAATATTTAAAAGGAACCTAAGGGCAACATTTTCATAGAGAGGATGATACATGTATGGAATGAGCTGCCAGAGAAAGTGGTGGAGGCTGGTACAATTACAACATCTAAAAGGCATCTGAATGGGCGTATGAATAGGAAGGGTTTTGGGGGATATAAGCCAAATGCTGGTAAATGGGACTAGATTAATTTAGGATTTCTGGTCAGCATGGACGAGTTGAACCGAAGGGTCTATTTTCATGCCGTACATTTCTATGACTCTATGATTCTAAGCTCAGAACCTCAGATTACCATTTAGATACTTTTAATCACCCAGGTCAGATTTGTTATGATACATCTCTACAATAGGTGGGACTGGAAGGCAGGTTCAACTGCAGGGATATCACCGCTGTCCCACAACAACCCTCAGATTACCATGTATACTTGTGTCTGGCGTTAATATGCAACAGAGCTTTACAGAAGCCAAACTTTAAAGACTGTTCTTGACTTTGCCTTTCTTTTGACAGTCTGTCTTGCAACCCAATCTCTCAAGTATACCCTAACAACCATAAGACAAAAGACTTTCTGTCCTACTGGTCCCGGTCCCACCAGGTTGTAAAGAAATCCCCTTGAAAATCTTGACAGGTCAGAAGATGAACTCTTGAATGACTTCAATCAGCTCAAGTAACTTTGCTTTCCCAGCAGCTTGTTCCCATCATCCCCGTAATGCTTGGGAAATTTATCAACTGAATCAAGAGTGGAGGCAGAAGAACCACCAGTACAGTGTTGTTTCGTCCTCCCGTTTTGGGACAGGACTAAATGCTACATCTGCCATATTCTGCCAAGAAAAAAATGCTTTCAGTTGAAAACAAAAATGCTTCAGTAACAGAAATGATGAAAGAAATATGAGAATCACAAGAAGATGGCTTGTCAAAAAGTCTTTAAAAGCATTGAACATCATTACAATTCTATTTGAATAAACCAAATGTTGCAAAATTTTGCAAGTCTGTTTCTTCTCCAATGTTTTATGATGACTTTGTGATTCAACTCATTATTATGGATATGAAGTGTATGTGATGTGGAAGCTCCAGGGCACAATTTCTACAAAACTAAAGGCAAGGAAGGTTGGGAAGCAGCAGTGAACTATTGCGATGATCATTTATCATTATGAATGAGTCAAAAGAGAGCTGACAGTTTGAACTCTTGTGGACACAGGTGGACAAACAGAAAGTCTTCCTGGGGGGACTATTACAGATTCTGTGCTAGCTATATACCCCATAATTAAGTTTGCAGGAATGGTTATCCAGGAGTCCATAGAAATCTGGAAATATTGGTATTTGATCCACTTCAGTTTCAATTCAAAATGTTGTTCATTTTGTGCAGATGCAAGGAAAATGTATTGTATGAAATATATTTCTATGGTGACCAAACATAGATGCATAATGTATGAAACAATTTCAAACAACTAATGAATTTGTTGAGCAATAAGCCAAGGATTAACTGTCATACAATGGATAGTATCCTGTCCTCTGAGCTAGAGGCTCAGGAGTCAGCCCATTCTAAACTTGACTGTGAAGAAAAGTGCATTCATAAAGTGGTCAAGTAGCTTGAGTATTAACCTACAAATCCTTCAAACATAAACCATTCCCAGGCAGTAAGAACGGGAGAGATTCCTGATTAGCCATGTGATAGGAGGAAACTGGACCCTCTAGTAATATTATCCATAGCTCCAGGCTATAACATTAATGTAAAAAATGTAACTTGGACTTCTTGGGTGTTGAAAATATGATTGAATCATTTGAATAAGAACAGGAACTTCTCCAAGTGTCCAATTCAGCATTCCTTTTGACCAATACTATCAAACTACTGAATAACTGATGTTTCAGATTCAGGTCACATAACAAACATTATTTTAGTCTTCTCACGTTCTTTACTCAAGTGCAGGACCAACCTATAGTACAACTAGCCACCTGTTTGAGTAGGGCAAGAAAGCAGGTTGAACAAAATGCTGTTGGCATCAATACTCCCCCCGCCCATTAAGGCACCCAAGAAAGCAGTCTCCCAAAGCAGCTGAGCAGGAAGGTAGAACCTCCATTTATATTTAGTTTCAGGGACAGTGTTTTCCTTTGATCAGAGTTCCACATTACTACACTGAAGATTCTAGAGGATATGCTCAAATCTTGATGTGGAAGGTGAGTATATTATATCTGACCCCCAGGTAAAAATGCCAAGCTTACTCAACAGGGCAGCTCCTTAAAATTATTGAAGAAGGAAAATAAGCAGTGATGAGAGCCTAGAAGTTTGACAATGCTGCACTCATTTTCATGGAGTGAAATAGGCACAAAAGCATCAATATGGCTTAGAACATGAACATTAGATTCTGATCTGATGGCCTGCCACTTTCAATTGGTATAGACATCAAAGGTAGCACTCAGAGTCATGGAACAGGTCTTTGACCCTTTACAAAATTGCTTTGTCCTGAATTAGGCCACTTGCACTTGGGAAAAGCACATTTACATGGAACCTAACCAGGGGTCCATAAGGTAAATTCTATAAGACATCACAAAATATGCAAGTCTTAGCAAAGTACTTAAAACAACAAATGCTGAAGATTTCAGTGGGTCAGACAGCACCCATGGAGAGAGAGCAAACTGCTATTTTGAGTCTTGAAGAGTCATCTACACTTGAAACATTAATCTGTTGTCTTCTTATGGATGCTGTCTCACTTGCTGTGATCTCCAACATTTGTTGTTTCCAGTATAGATTCCAGCATCTGCTTTAATTTGTTCTTAACAAAACACTTACGTGAATATGAAATGTTCCTTACAGTGTGCTGCTTCCACCCTTCACCCATGCCACTTTTACTGAAAATTGCTTTCCCCTCCTGCTCTATCAGCAGCCTCTTCCCTCCACTTCCAATCTTCCAAGATGCATCTGACTAGAGGGTGCCATGCAACTTACCTCCGATTCCTTTAATAGCCTGCAGCATTTAGGGCAGTTAGTTCACCACATTTTCCCATTTCCAACCAGCAATAACACAAACAGACTTCAGCAAGCATTTCCTATGTCAGTGACCTATTCAAATTAGGGGATGGACAGAAAATGCAGCCAGGTTGGACTTCTTTGCTGCTTTTGCAGACAAATCTAGGCATCAAGTCAACGCATGTACATTCATTTTACAGTAAGAGCATGACGGCTTGTACTATCATTTACAACACGGCTTGATGAGTATAATTAATTATATTTTTTAACTGACATCTGCTCTGCGTTTCACACTAAGGAAATGCTGGCATTAATTTACCATTACATGAACTGCTTATCTCATAACTATAAGAAGAATTTAATCTTAATTCATTTTATATAACTTCACATTAAACCTACTTTCTTACAATATTTATTGGTGAGGTTTACAACAACTTACTGTTTGTCGAAAAAAGCTAGATTTGAATTCTACACATTACCACAAGCCATCAGATTTTGGATCAATTATTAATTGACACTTAATTATCTGTTTGTTGTTAAGACATTGCAATCACTTAACAAATACTGTACTGGAAATTCTATTAATTTGGAAACATTAAAGAGTATTACAAAATCTGATAGCACTGAAAACGTAAAAGGAAAATGTTCCCCAGAATTTCTTTTGTGTGCCAATTTTCTGAAAGCCTGCTAAACATAGGAGAACAAGTATGATACGATGTGTTAGTGACGTCATCTGACCAATGTAATAAATCAGTTGCCATGCATCTGGAGAGTGAGAAATGAAATGTTTGGAGTGATGAATTGTCCAAATGTGATATAATAACCACATAATGGTCTCTGCCTGGTAGGTACTGCCAAAGTGAATCTCAGACTCCTGATAATAGACGTTGTCCCTGTATCTGTCAACGAATCAGGGTAATGGTATTCAGGATGACATTTATCATGTCGAAATTTCTATCGCTGAAGCCACTATGGATTTTCTAGTTTCTCCCAAGTTACACTTGATGAGAGTGCAATCAAACTTTTTTCTTTTCAAAAAGTCTTTATTTTCTCCTAATGTTGATGTCCATTCATCGATGTTACTAATTTAGTAAGTGAAAAAGGGAAATAATTAAACTTTATAACTCATATCTAATTCATATTCATCCAATGCCCTACCACAATGTAAGTCTCTGTGATGTCTGTGCTTCATCTTTAACACCCCCTACAGGACCAAGAAGCACCCATTATTGCAAGCTGTTACAACGGGCTGTCAAATCCAATAAACTCAAGCTGAGTAACAAGCTGTTAATGTCCTTGTTTCTACCATCAGCATTTTCAGCTGGGTAGGAAAAGAGCTTTTCGATTTTTTTTATCCATTGAACCCTTTTAAATCAATTTAAAAGCACAAAATAAAACTACTATCTTCCATCAGTTTGAAAGGTTTGGAAAATCTCACCTAAAGTTTGTTACTGGATCACAGAAAACAATATTCTTTCCATGATATAATTAGGATTGAATTGTCAAGACTGTCATTTCGATTTTCAGACAGGTGTTATCAGCTGACTACGCCTATGTGGAAATGTTTTATTGCCATTGTTAGGCATATTAAATAAGATATTGATAAGAAAAATAAATGTAATTATCAATTGGAACAAATTATCTCAGAAACAGACTCTTTAAAAGATCTTTCAGCATTAAATTTTACTTAACTTGAAATTATGAACTGGATTTATGATTGGGCCTGATGATGATTTTCTACATTGGCACATTTAAAGGGATATTGCAAACATGTAATTTCATGGATTTTGGAGATGACAGCACAATGTAAGGAATTGAGAGAATAAAGTATTGAAAGGCTGCATTTTATTTTAGTAACTCCAAACAGATATGATGCGGGGGAGGTATTAAATAGTGTGCAGAGGGGGACTCTTACTTATTGTGAGAAAGAAGAAGACTAATGGTGAAAGAAAGAAGACATGCTTGGAAGTTGCTCATGAGACCAGTGATAGGAGTGTAGTGGCAACCTCATGTATTCAATGCTGAAACCATTTTAATGACCTAAGCAAGGTTGGAAAGGTGCATACAGTGGGACAATCAATTCCATTCTGATCTGTGCTTAGCTAACCACCCCACCCTTTACTCTGCCTTCTTGCCTACACAAATCTCTTGGCATGCACTCTGCCTTTCCCTGTCTATGCACTTCATCGCATTCCTATCTGTCCATCTAACACTGACTCTCATACTCATGTCTATGCAATGTCATACATCTCCCTCATAGTCACCCATGACAAATGTTCTCACTCATAGGTCTCACGTTTCCCTCTTTACATCAGATGTGAGCACAGAACACAGTGGAAGGCAAAGAACTTGAAGTGTTTCTTCCACTACCTCTCAGCTGGAAGCTATAGAGAAGGCAGCGCTGGAAATCAATGGAGACTCAAAGTGCTCGCTTCTGTGTCACAGAGTCATAGTCATAGAGATATACAGCACAGAAACAGACCCTTTGGTCCAACTCATCCATGCCAACCAGATATCCCAACTTAATCCAGTCTCATTTGCCAGTTGTTGGCCCATATCCCTCTCAACCCTTCCTATTCCCCAGTCATGGGAAGCATCCAGGTGCCTTTTAAATGCTGCAATTGTACCAGCCTCCATTACTTCCTTTGGTAGCTCATTCCATACACATACCATCCTCTGCATCCTCAGTTAATTCAACCATCCATCCTTCAGGAATTGGGAGAGGGATTGAAGCAGTTTGCAGGTGTCGTCTGTGACTTTTGTGGAATCAAGGGTGTACTTAGATTCCTTTGGTTCCAAAGAATTTTTGTTTTTTTTAAAATAATTTATTTTCAAATCCTAACACTGAAGGTCAATGATATGAGTAAGGCACCAACTCATACCACATTCCTCTCAAATCCACGGGGGTCCAACAGGAGGGCTGTCCCTCATTTCTGTAAAAAATGTAATGTCTATCAATCTAGAGTGCACTTAAAACTGAGAGTGTGGTGCTGGAAAAGCACGGCAAATCAAGCAGCATCTGAGGAGTAGGAAAGTCACTTTTCGGGTATAAGCCCTTCATCAGGACCTGCTGAGCTTTTCCAGCACCACACTCTTGATTTTGATGTCCAGCATCTGCAGACCTCACTTGCTCCTGCATTTAAAATTGGCCCCGCAAATTTAATAATGGGAGCAATTGCGGCAGATTGTATACACCATTCGACTGCTAAATTGATATGTTTTCCACACTTATACAGCCAAAATGAGTGTAATTCTCATAAACTGATACTAATCAGCCCATGTTTACTACCAGGACAAATGCATAATCCTTTTACCCAACTGACTGTGAGTAAAAATAGGCACATGTGATCTGAACAATTTAAATATAGAAATAAAATATCTTTGTTTAAAAGCAAGAATCTGCATGCATTCATTCTAAAGTTTATCTTTTTCCCAACATTTGCTGTAATAAATGAGAAATCAATAGCTGCACATGTGCATGTGTTGAGAATTTTTCTCTTGTCCTCTATTGGGAAATAGTATGCATAAATCTAAAGTGGCCTAGATTTCCCCAACTTTGGTGTTTGGAACTAAATTGAAATTGCTTCTTTTAAATGGCACTTGTCAAGGACAAAGTGACCAGAGACGAAGCTAATGACATTTCTTAGCCATCACCTCAAGCTTTCTGCAACAATGGAGCAATGAAACAGCAGTGAGAGACTGTAATTTTAACCAACAGAATGTAAAGTAGCAAAATATGTTATTCCTATTAATAGTAAAAAATGTGAATGTATGAACTGCAGTGTTTAAGAGTATGTTATAATCTTGCTTTGCAGATACCTGTGAGTTTAATTTAATGTGTGTGCGTGTGTGTGTGTGTGTCTGTGTGTGTGTGTGTCTGTATGTGTGTGTCTGTGTTTGTGTGTGTCTGTGTGTGTGTGTTTGTGTGTGTGTGTCTGTGTGTGTGTATTTGCATGTTCACATCAGCAGAGTGGCACAAAAATATCCCAATTCTCTGATTTAAACAAAATGCCTGAATGGGTTCCTTACCGGTAGAAACATGTGTAAGTAGTGAGATTTAGAGGCTACTTGCTTCAAGCCAGAAAACTTGAATTCATAGAGAAATGCACATATGTAACATGAGTTTCAAAATGCACAAAATAAAGACTTCTCCTTTCAGTACTAATGCCTTGAAGGTTATAATGATATGGCGGGGTAGCTGTTGCACCAAAGGTTACATATCTTAGAGCAGAAGACCAAGCTGTCTAGAGAAAGGCAATGAGACAAATGAACACAGTTTTCAGGTCTTCTGTAGCGAACTGCAAAAGATGGAGTTCAGTAACATGTAAGGGAATGCTGAGGATTTTGCAGATATCTTGCCAAAATGTTAGCTGAATTTCAAGCAAGAGCACCTGCTAAGCTATCAGACATTATTGTACCACTTTTTCAGCATAATTCTGTTGCAGAAGTTGCATGGCAGTAAGGGTTTCACAGAATGAAAATTCCTTGTTTTGAAATTTAACCAGTATGAATCATAAATGTATGGTCCAGTTTGTTACGCCCAGCAGTTCATTTGATTGTACCTTGTTGGTACATTTGTGTGATTACTAAGGCTAAAGTTATCAAAGTTTTCCGGACTTAAAATTAGGAATATAGGAAGAGGAGTAGGCCAGTCAGCACATCAAGCCTGCCCCACCATTCAATATGATCAGTCTTGATTGGATACTTCAATGCCTTTTAATCACTTCATTCTCATAATGCTGTACACCCCGGGTAATCTGAAATCCATCAATCTCTATCTTAAACATACTCAAAGACTGAGCTTGCCAGCTCTCTGTGGCAGAGAATTCCAACGGTTCACAACATCCCCAAGTAAACTAATTTCTGGTCATCTCTGGCCTAAGTGACATTCCTTTTCTTTCAACGGTGGCCCTGGATTTAAACTCCCCAGTCATGGGAAGCATTTTATTTGCATCAACCCCATCCAGTCATTAAAGTATTTAGCTGGTTTCAATGAGATCAACTGTCATTCTTTGAAATTCTAGAAAATACAGACCCTGTTTGCCCAACCTCTCTTCAGAGGACAGCTCTGCCATCCCAGAAACAAATCTGATGAATCTTCATTGCACTCCCTTTATGGTGCTAAAATCTTCCCTGAGATAAGAAGACCAAAACTGCAACACTACTCTAGGTGCAATCTAAACGAGCTCTTATACAATTGAAGCAAGATCTCACTACTCCTGTACTCAAATTCTCCTGCAATAAAGGCTAATATTCCATTTGCCTTCCTAATAGCTTGCTGCACCTGAATGTTAGCCTTTGATGACTTATTATCAACAACACCTAGGCCCCTTTGTATATCTACATTTTCCAATTTCTTACCACTCTTGAAATATTCCGCATATCTGTTTTCCTTATCAAAGTGGAAAATCTCATATTTTTCCACATTATATTCTTGTCTGCCATGTTCTTCTTATTCACTAAGCCTATCCAAATCCTCCCGAAGCCACTTATATCTTCCTCACAATACATGGTCCCACTTAGCTTTGTATCAACTTCAAATTTGGAAAGACTACATTTGTCACACCAGCTCCAAATCAGTGACATAGATTGTGAGTAGCTGGGTCCCAAGTACTGATCGTTGTGGTACCTTGCTGGTCACAGCTTGAGAAAATGAGAAAGAAAAAGAAAAATTTCTTCTTTCTCTCTGTTTTCTGTCTATTAGCTGATCATTCATGTATTCCAGTACCTTACCTCCCATCCCAGATTGTTTAATCTTTCTAACCAACCACCTGTGGTGGATTTGATCAAAAGCCTTTTGAAAATCCAAGTACTGTATACTACATCCATAGGCTCACCTTTAGCAATTTTGTTAGTAAAATCTTCAAAAACACTCCTGTGAGTTCATCAAACACAATTTCCCATTCACAAATTCATATATCCAGTCAGATCATTACCAACCAGGAGTCTATTTATCGTTTAGCATTTTCCCTACTACTGCTAGAGGGCCAAAGCTTCACTGTTTTCTCTTTCACTTCCCTCTTAACTATTAATGTGACATTTGCTGTCTTACAATCCACAGGAATCAATGCAGCATCTCTAACATTGTGAAAGATCCTTTGAGTGAATTTATCAACTTTCAGCCTCATTATTTTCTCCAGTACAGCATTCTTAATAATAGTAATTTCCTTTAATTCCTCACTATCTCATCTGGAAGATTTTTTTGCCTATTCCTCAGTGAAATCAGGCAGGAAGTAATGATTTCACTTCTCTGCCATTGCTCTATTCCCCATTATAAATTCTGCTAACTCTACTAAAATGGGACCACATTTGTTTCAGCTAAACATTTCCTTTTTATATACCTATTGAAGTTTTGAGCCACTTTTTACATTTTTTGCTAGATTACATTCATGTTACATTCTCCCTTTGCTTAACAAGTCTTTGTCTTCCTTTGTTGCATTCAATAAACCGCCCAAGAATTAACCTTATTTCTGACAGCTTTATAGGCTGTTCTTCTAGTGCTTTGCAATCTGGAACTTTATTTGTTAGCCATTGAGTGATGAAAAGTCATAATTTGTATGTATTATTGGAATGATTTGTGAATTTTGGGCTATGTTGTTCAGAAGACTTAAAGTTGACATCTCTTTAAATGTTAAATAGTCTGACATGATTTTAACAAAGAACAAATGGGACATTTGGAACTGAATTGAAGTTACGGGCTAGAATGGACTTATGAAACTTGCTGGAGCCCAGATGTTCAATTGTCAGTTCCAGCCAGAAAACCCACGGGGTCTTTCTTAAAGCTATATCCCAGTATCTGGGAATTAAAGGTCTGCTAACGTTAAGACTCCTGCACACCGTACCTCAGAATACCTTCAAAAGAAGATGGTAACATTTATTTGCTTCTGCTGGGAACTTTTGGGAGAGGGCTCAGAGACTGAACATTCCCATATGCTTACAGGACGACAACTGATAACTTCCTTTTGTGTGAGAGCTCTCTTGAGGTAGGGCCAGCACTTTCTCCAGCTAGCTCGGACTGAGACTGCTTGGAAAGAGGTAGCTGAAAAGGTCCGCGCAATTGCTGTAAAAAATAAATCATCCTCTCAACACTCACCAAGGTTAATGTACCACGTGAGCTTATTACTTAACAATAATTCTCAATGGTATACTTACAACATATATGGCCTCCCATAGGCTACCTGACATGGTATGATACCATGATGTGGTATGGCATGATGTATTAATAATCTACCACAATCATGTTATAATACTTAAGTTATCTGCTGTAACATATGGATGAGATATGAATCACGTAGTGTGCAACAAACATTTAATGCAATTCCCAGAATCTAGATATGTGCACTGCAGTTACAGGCATTTGTGTGTATGGGCTGGGGCTAAGCAATTCAGATGTAATTTAGCACGCTTCTCTCAGCATGTCATGCTGCAATAGAACAGAGCGCGGTAAGATTGAGACTGAGAGCTTTATACCATTCATTCACGTGCCATGATACAATAATGACATATTGTGCATGTCCCTTCAAGATATTTTGCACATCTACTGCAAGATGTTCCTTGAAAGTGGAGTCGCAGGTAGATAGGATAGTGAAGAAAGCGTTTGGTATGCTTTCCTTTATTGATCAGAGTATTGAGTACAGGTCATGGAGCGGCTGTACAGGACATTGGCTAGGCCACTTTTGAAACATTGCATGCAATTCTGGTCTCCTTCCTATCGGCAGGATGTTGTGAAACTTGAAAGGGTTCAGAAACGAGTTACAAGGATGTTGCCAGGGCTGGAGGATTTGAGCTATAGGAAGAGGTTGAATTGGCTAGGGCTGTTTTCCCTGGAGTGTTGGAGGCTGAGGGGTGACCTTATAGAGGTTTACAAAATTATGAGGGGCATGGATAGGGTAAATAGACAAAGTCTTTTCCCTGGGGTGGGCGAGTCCAGAACTAGAGGCTATAGGTTTAGGGTGAGAGGGGAAAGATATAAAAGAGACCTAAGGGGCAACCTTTTCATGCAGAGGGTGGTGTGTGTGTGGAACGGGCTGGAAGTGGTGGAGTCTAGAGCAATTGCAATATTTAAAAGGCATCTGGATGGGTATATGAATAGGAAGGGTTGAGAGGAATATGGCTGAAAATGTGTTGCTGGAAAAGCACAGCAGGTCAGGCAGCATCCAAGGAACAGGAGATTCGACGTTTCGGGCATAAGCCCTTCTTCAGGAATGGGCCAGGTGCTGGCCAGGTGGGACTAGATTGGGTTGGGATATCTGGTCAGCATGGATGATTAGACTGAAGGGTCTATAACTCTATGACTTTATGTCATACATCATTATGTACTTACATGATGCTTTCCCATCTTTATACACCTCTTTACTCTAACACAAACAGAAGACCACCCACATTCATGTATGGTAGAGCTTTCTCCTTCCCAGGAAGCCCTTCACTGATAGTAGATAGGATTAATAAAGGCTCCCCTAATTACCAAACTCACCCCTCAATTGCCTGAATCATTTTCAAATTTGGTGTTTGCCTGATTTTTTCTGAATAAGCACTCCACTGAAGCTCATTGGTTTGAGGCAGAAAAAGAACTCATTTCTGCACTGAATCAGTCAGAGAGGCATAGAGACATAGAGATGTATAGTACGGAAACAGACCCTTCAGTCCAACTCGTCCATGCCGAACAGATATCCTAACCTCATCTAGTTCCATTTGCCAGCACCCAGCCCATCTCCCTCTCAACTCTTCCTATTCATATACCAGTACAGATGCCTTTTAAATGTTGTAATTGCACCAGTCCCCACCACTTCCTCTGGCAGCTCATTGCGTACATATACCACTCTCTGCATGAAAAAGCTGCCCCTCAAGGCTCTTTTAAATTTTTCCCCTCTCATCCTAAACCTATGCCCACTAGTTCTGGACTCCCCCAGTCCAGGGAAGAGACCTTGTCTATTTACCCTATCCATGCCCCTGTATTTTATAAAGTTAAAAATCATACAATGTCAGGTTATAGTCCAACAGGTTTAATTGGAAGCACTAGCTTTTGAAGCACTGCTCCTTCAACAGGTGTTATGTGATTTTTAACTTTGTACAGCCCAGTCCAACACCGGCAACTCCAAATCATTATTTTATAAACCTCTACACCAGATCTAAAAGTTGAAGTTCTAACTTGGGGAAAGGCCAATTTTGATGGTATTAGGCAAAAACTTTCGAAAGTTGATTGGAGGCAGATGTTCACAGGTAAATGGACGGCTGGAAAATGGGAAGCCTTCAGAAATGAGATAACAAGAATCCAGAGAAAGTATATTCCTGTCAGGGTGAAAGGGAAGGCTGGTAGGTATAGGGAATGCTGGATGATTAAAGAAATTGAGGGTTTGGTTAAGAAAAAGAAGGAAGCATATGTCAGGTATGGACAGGATAGATCGAATGTATCCTTAGAGTGTCTCGAAAGTATGCTTTAGAGGGAATCAGGAGGGCAAAAAAGGGTACCTGACATAGCTTTGGCAAATAGAATTAAGGAGAATCCAAAGGGTTTTTACAAATATATTAAGGACAAAAGGGTAACTAGGGAGAGAATAGGGCCCCTCAAAGATCAGCAAGGCGGCCTTTGTGTGGAGCCATAGAAAATGGGGGAGATACTAAACGAATATTTTGCATCAGTATTTACTGTGGAAAAGGATATGGAAGATATAGACTGTAGGGAAATAGATGGTGACAGCTTGCAAAATGTCCAGATTACAGAGGAGGAAGTGCTGGATGTTTTGAAACAGTTAAAAGTGGATAACTCCCTCGGACCTGATCAGGTGTACCTGAGAATTCTGTGGGAAGCTAGAGACATGATTGCTGGGCCTCTTGCTGAAATATTTGTATCATCGATAGTCACAGATGAGGTGCTGGAAGACTGGAGATTGGCAAACGTGGTGCCACTGTTTAAGAAGGGCGGTAAAGACAAGCCAGGGAACTATAGACCAGTGAGCCTGACTTCGGTGGTGGGCAAGTTGTTGGAGGGAATCCTGAGGGACAGGATGTACATGTATTCAGAAAGGCAAGGACTGATTCGGGATAGTCAACATGGCTTTGTGCATGGGAAATCATGTCTGACAAACTTGATTGAGTTTTTTGAAGAAGTAACAAAGAAGATTGATGAGGGCAGAACGGCAGATGTGATCTACATGGACTTCAGTAAGGCATTCGACAAGGTTCCCCATGGGAGACTGATTAGCAAGGTTAGATCTCATGGAATACAGGGAGAACTAGCCATTTGGATATAGAACTGGCTCAAACGTAGAAGACAGAGGGTGGTGGTGGACGGTTGTTTTTCAGACTAGAGGCCTGTGACCAGTGGAGTGCCACAAGGATCGGGGCCCTCAACATTTTGTCATTTACATAAATGATTTGCATGTGAGCATAAGAGGTACAGTTAGTAAGTTTGCAGATGACACCAAAATTGGAGGTGTAGTGGACAGCGAAGAGGGTTACCTCAGATTACAACAGGATCTTGACCAGATGGGCCAATGGGCTGAGAAGTGGCAGATGGAGTTTAATTCAGATAAATGCGAGGCGCTGCATTTTGGGAAAGCAAATCTTAGCAGGACTTATACGCTTAATGGTAAGGTCCTAGGGAGTGTTGCTGAATAAAGAGACCTTGGAGTGCAGGTTCATAGCTCCTTGAAAGTGGAGTCGCAAGTAGATAAGATAGTGAAGAAGGCGTTTGGTATGCTTTCCTTTATTGGTCAGAGTATTGAGTACAGGAGTTGGGAGGTCATGTTGCGGCTGTACAGGACATTGGTTAGGCCACTGTTGGAATATTGCGTGCAATTCTGGTCTCCTTCCTATTGGAAAGATGTTGTGAAACTTGAAAGGGTTCAGAAAAGATTTACAAGGATGTTGCCAGGGTTGGAGGATCTGAGCTACAGGGAGAGGCTGAACAGGCTGGGGCTGTTTTCCTTGGAGGGGTGACCTTATAGAGGTTTACAAAATTATGAGAGGCAAGGATAGGATAAATAGACAAAGTCTTTTCCCTGGGGTCGGGGAGTCCAGAACTAGAGGCTACAGGTTTAGGGTGAGAGGGGAAATATATAAAAGAGACCTGAGGGGCAATTTTTTCAAGCAGGGGGTGGTACATGTGTGGAATGAGCTGCCAGAGGAAGTGGTGGAGGCTGGTACAATTGCAACATTTAAGAGGTATTTGGATGGGTATACGAATAGGAAGGGTTTGGAGGGATATGGGCCAGGTGCTGGCAGGTGGGACTGGATTGGGTTGGGATATCTGGTCGGCATGGACGGGTTGGACCGAAGGGTCTGTTTCCATGCTGTACATCTCTATGACTCTATAAGGCAGTGAGTTTCGGTGAGTGAGTGTGTATATCTCACTCAACCCCAATATAACTGGGACTAGTATGAACAGTTCAAGCTCTGCCCATGTGTACATCCAAATTATGAATGGGATCCTACAAATTGCATAAGTTACTGAGCATTCATTTAAAGGCTGTACTGAAAATCAAGTCACTATTAAAAGATGTCCTCACACTCCAACTCTTGACTGTCTTAAATGAAGAGGGCACAAAATGTACGTTCAAATCAAAAGATTATATACACACAATTTGTCAACAAAATTCAATGCAAAGAATAGACAAAGTACCTATAATTCAGCTCTAATTATCAGTCTATCAGATGTAATCGAGAAAAGAATATCTGCTAACAGTTTGTTTACAGGAATGAACATTGATTCTACTGTTCTGTTGGTGGACTCGCAAAAACTGAACAATTCATGTGCATTATGAAGTGTCACCTCTAACATGCGTCCCACGTCCTGACTGTAATAATCATTCAAGTAATCTGCAGTGAGCGCATTTTTATTTTAAAAAGGGCTTCTACCCTTGTTTTCAGCCCTCTCTATGCTCAACACGTACTTCTGCCACTGGGACTTTAAAGCATAATTTCATATTCATATAGATTATAATACAAATCTCACCCTTCTCCCTCAACCTCCTTTTCACTACAATATTTATGAGGTAATTTCCAACTCTAGGTTTCTCTTGTCATGCACTAACAAATTTTTCCTCATTGGTCACCCAAGATTCCAGTGACCAAAAATCTGTCTTCAGTTCCATAAACCAAAATCTTAGATATTTGTGCCACTAAATAGACAACATGAGCTTTCTTCTTGAATACTCCAGGTCACTGCTGACAGTAGGAACATCAAGATTCTTTGACAAGTGCTCTGGATTTATTCATGGGCAGTATTTTAATTTACCTGACTGCGATGTTGGGTTTTGAAGAAAGGTAAACAATGCAGCATTCAAATAAATCTAGAATCTTTCCTCCAAAATTTTGCAAGAAAAATTATTGCAACATCTTATTGTAAAGGTGGTGAAAGAATTTATTGAAATAAAATAATTTGAAATAATGTTTAGCTTTCTGAGGTTTTTTTACTCTGATCTATAAGATGGCCTTCTATTTTAATCTTATGAATGTTTGTGCTCGTTAGGTTTGGATATATTTGTACTACAGGTTTGCAAAGATTATGGACTTGTGTAATGTTGAATCAGCTCATAGATATCATTCCATCATGAGCAAGATTTGAATGTATTTGAAATGCAGACATGAAGGGCACCAGCATAGATTGCGAGAAGCTGCATCCATCAGTTGGGGAGTTCAGAGTGGGCAGTATAGTTGAAAAGTCAGATTTCAGGAAGGTAATTGGGAAACATTTTTCCTCTCAATAGGATGGCGGAAATTTTAAAATCTTGACCTCTTAAGGATAATTGAGGCTAGATTGACTTTTAATTTTATAATTCAAATTGATAAATTCTTGTTAGTCAGTTACTATGAGTTTGAGGCAAAGGCATATATATGGAGTCGTCATTGATCAGCCATGATCTCATTAAGTTCTGGAACTGACGGCGGGGGGGGTCAATAGCCTTTTCTTGTTCCTAAGCCAATGTTTGCTGTCCCACATATTCAGAGAATTTATTGAATGAGCAAAAACTCTAAAAGAATGTTATCAAATTTAATAATTAGTGATGAATGAATATCAAAGTATATCATTTAATATATAATTTATTCAACCCCCCATGTATTGAATATAAATATAGTCAAATCCTATTAAAATGATGGTAAAAATCAGAATCTCTAGATCAGGCTGCTTCATTATTCTATTTGATCTCATTTTGGTGCAAGTCCAATTTGACGCACAATTCCTGCGCTGGCACAAATTCTACATCTTCTGTTGGTAATATTTTACACCACAGGGCTGGTAATTTTGATAATGTATTTTAATAAGTGATCATTCTTAATCACTTCTTCAAGAAGATCTGCTATATTTACAAAGTCAAAGTTCCAGCCTGCTAAATGAAAACGAAGTCGTCTTACATGTGGAACATTGGTTGGCAAGTAAACAGCATCTCCAGGTGGTGAGACTGAGAACAACATTGCAGAGTACTGGAAGACTCTTCAGATTCTTAACAGCTTTCACAAGAGATTGCTATAGGGGATAGATTATATTATATTAGATTAGATTCCCTACAGTGTGGAAACATGCCATCAGCCCAACAAGTCAACACTGACCCTCCAAAGAGTAACCCACCCAGACCCATTCCCCTCTGACTAATGTACCTAACACTATGGGCAATCTAGCATGGCCAATTCACCTGAACTGCACATCATTGGACTGTGGGAGGAAACTGGAGCACCCAGAGGAAACCCACGCAGACACGGGGAGAATGTGCAAACTCCACACAGTCGCCCGAGGCCAGAATCAAACCTGGGATCCTGGTGCTGTGGGGCAGCAGTGCCTATCCATAGATGCAGCATCAATCTATTTTAATAGATCTAGAAAACTCAGATCAAAGTCTGAAGAAATTGTCTAAAATTAAAATGATATATACATGGTGGCAGTAAATTTCAACTGAAATGAATGTTCAAGGCTAAAGCATGTTCTTTATTTTCAAATGAGTAAACACTATGCCTGGCAAGATGTTAGCAAATAATGTGCAGCTTTGGGAGGAAAGTCCTTTAATTAGCTTTTGTGTTGCTGTGGGGCCAGAGTCATCAGAGATCTTAAAAATAGGTCAGTAGGACAAGGTTTCGAAAGCAATGCCATGCAATGTGTGGCACTGCAGCGCCGTCTGAAAATGTCATTATGTGATGGTGAGTGTGTGTATTCTTGATATGTGTAACAGCATAAAGTTAAATGTAAGAATAAATACAGGGAAAATGACCAAATATGCATTTTTTTTTATGATTTTCAGCTTTGGCATCCTCAACGTCACTGATGTCAATGGTCATATTATCCACTGGGTGATAGTTTGAAAAATGGCTGCTATCACCCTTGCTTTTAATAGAGTCCATTCTGTGATGTGAATCACAATCTGACAAAATTAGGGGTGAATGGCTGCAAAATATATAAGGCATTAAAGCAAAAATCCACATGTAAATGAGACGGCAAATTTCTGACAACGTCACTGTATTATTTTCCTAGCGGGGCTAACGATGGTTCACACTAAGCTGTTTTGTTTGATCTAAAATGCAATTGGTTTCTCCTAATCCAAGAAATTTTATCTGCAAATAGTTTTTAGATGTTTGAGAAGTCTCAAAATATATTTGATGACAGAATATATACATATTTTATTATTCATTTGTGGGATATGGGATCACTGACTGGCCAGCATTTATTGCCCATCCTAGTTGACCTGGAGAAGGCGGTGGTGAGCTGCCTTCTTGAACTGCTGCTGTGGGTTGATTCACAATGTTATTGGGGTAGAAATTCC
Source organism: Hemiscyllium ocellatum (assembly GCF_020745735.1). Classification (NCBI taxonomy): domain Eukaryota; kingdom Metazoa; phylum Chordata; class Chondrichthyes; order Orectolobiformes; family Hemiscylliidae; genus Hemiscyllium; species Hemiscyllium ocellatum. Next base: position 19,861,453 of record NC_083428.1, on the reverse strand, counting down.
AGGATTTTGACCCAGCAACAGTGGAGGAACAGCGATTATAGTTCCAAGTCAAAATGGTGAGCGGCTTGGAGGGGAACATGAAGGTAGTGATATTCCCATGTACCTTGTACCTCATTTCATCAGTATAATTCTTTTCTCTTTTTCAATATATCTCTTTCCATCAGTGTTGGTTCTTAGATTAGACTTACAGTGTGGAAACAGGCCCTTCGGCCCAACAAGTCCACACCGACCCGCCGAAGCGCAACCCACCCATACCCCTACATTTACCCCTTACCTAACACTACGGGCAATTTAGCTTGGCCAATTCACCTGACCTGCACATCTTTGTGACTGTGGGAGGAAACCGGAGCACCCGGAGGAAACCCACGCAGACACGGGGAGAACGTGCAAACTCCACACAGTCAGTCGCCTGAGTCAGGAATTGAACCCGGATCTACAGGCGCTGTGAGGCAGCAGTGCTAACCACTGTGCCACCGTGTTCTGTTAGTGAATCAAATATAACATGGTCATAAGTACATAACATCAGCATGTCTCCTTCAAATTAATAGAACACACAATATTAAAGATCCCAAAGGAAAGCAAGTAGTACTCAAAGTGCTGTGACCAATATCATGCTGTAGGTCACATTCAGCTTGAAGTTTCTACAAGTTTCTCTAATTGTTTTTGTATCTTACTGGTAAGCTTGAGAAACTCTTATAGCAAGTACTGTAAGGAAATAAAAATGCCTACGCCAAAAACATAACTCTTTTCAAAAAGGCCATCTGTTCAGAAGCTATATTATTTAATAAAAGGTGATGTTGCCATAGTCCTTCCAGATCATAGGCTGTTCTGTCATTATAGAGAGACAATTGGTGGATTTTAACCTGAAGATCACCACTCCTCAGGTGAGAGGAGAGGTTGAGAAAGATAGTTCCTTATGGTAATCTCAGCTGGCGCAGAAATTGAACCCGCATTTGGGTGTCACACTAGCCATCCAACTAAGTGAGCTAACCAATCCAACATACTATGTAAAACCAATAGAAAATTGTCCTCCTGTTATGTTAGCCTGGACCAGTCTTGGGTAAAAACTCATTGGAAAGATGTTTCCAAGCATAAGGCTTGAAAATATTCAGCATCAGGAAATCTAAAATAAAAACCAGAAATGGTGAAACAAATATATTAACATATGAATTAGGAGAAGGATAGGCTATTTGGTTCCTGTTCCCATGATCTTATTGAATGATAGTACAGGATCTTGGAACTGAATGGCCTATCCTGCTCCTAATTTGTATGTTTGTACAAGTTCCAGTATTTTCTGCTTTACTGCAGATTTCCAGGATCTGTAGTGTTTGCTTTTGATTTAACCTTTCAAACATAAATAAACTAAATAGGATAAGACTCTTTATAAGAGAAGACAATATTTGAGGAAATGGTACAGGAATTACATGCATTTGGAAAGGCAAGGGCTGATTAAGAATAGTCAACATAGCTTTGTGTGAGGGAAATTGTGTGTCTCACTAATTTGATTAGGTTTTTTGAAGAGATGAGAAAGATTTACTGAAATTTGAAGATTGATAAAGATTGACAGCAGTAGACACTGTCTATATGGACTTTAACAAAGCATTTGACAAAGTTCCCCCTGGTAGACTGGTTAATAAGGTTAGATCACATGGGATCCAGGTGGGGCTAGCCAACTGGATACAAAATTGGCTTGAAGATAGGAGACAGAGGGTGGTGCTGGAGGGTTGTTTTTTGGAATGGGGATCTGTGACCAACGGTGTGCGGCAAGGATTAGTACTGGGTCTACTGCTTTTCATCATTTACATAAATGATTTGGTTGTGAATATAGGTTAGTAAGTTTCCAGATGATACCAAAATAGATGTTGTAGTGGACAGAGAAGAAGATTGTTTCAAGAGTAAAATAGAATTTTGAGCAGATGGGCCAATGAGCCAAGGATGAGGCAGATGGAGTTTAATTTAGGTAAATGTGAATTGTTGCATTTTGGTAAGGCAGGCTAGGACAGGATTAACATAATTAATAATACAGCCCTGGGGAATGTTGCCAGACAAAGGGACTTAGGGGTGCAGCTGCATTGTACCTTGAAATTGAAGTTGCAGTTAGACAGGGTGGTAAGGAAGGTGTTTGGAATACTTGCTTTCATTAGTCAGAACATTGAGTTGAGACGTCATGTTACAGCTGTACAGGACATTGGTGAAGCCACTTTTAGAATACTGCATACAATCCTGATTGCCCTTCTATAGGAAGGATGTTGTTAAACTTAAAAGGGTTCAGAAAAGATTTACAAGGATGTGGCCAGGGACTCAAATTTGAATTGTTGGGAGAGGCTGAAAAGGGTGGGGCTTTTTCCTTGGTGTGTTGGAGGCTAAGGGGTGACCTTATAGAAGTTTATCTAAATATGTGGGGTGTGGATAAGGTAAATAGTCAAGGTCTTTTTCCTAGGGTGGGGGAGCCCAAACTGAGAGGGCATAGGTTTAAGATAAGAAGAGAAAGATTTAAAAGGACCTGAGGGGTAACATTTTCATGCAGAGGGTGTATGGAACAAGCAGTCAGAGGAAGTGATGGAGACTGGTACAATTTAACAGGCATCTGGATGTGTATATGAATAGGAAGAGTTTAGAGGAATGAAGTCAAATTGGGATGTCAGGTTGGTGTGGACAGTTGGACTGAAAGGTCTGTTTCCGTGCTGGACAACTGTATGAAATGCAGAGTCTGCGTTCACTGCTCTTTCCACACCAAATCCTAACATTGTGCAAACCCCGACTGTGATCAATGTATTGTGGGTTTTCTCATGGATATTCAAAACAGACACTGCCTCCGATTTCTCATGCCAGGTTTTACATTGATAGCCAAAGCTCAACAAGCTGCCCATTGTGTCTGATAATGTGTACATGTGTACATCAGAAGGAGAATTATTTTGAGATGATCTGAATGCACTTACAGATGAGATTGAAGGAACATTGTCATCGATGATGAGTGAGGTACAAAGTATACGAATGCGTGACAGATATTCAACAGTAAAATTATCGGATCATGTGAGAGAAAGAAAAAAAAGTCTTGCCATTATATAGCCCTTTTCTTAACCATCAATGTCTCAAATGACTTTGCAGCCAATGAAGTCTAGTTACTGTTGCATTGTAGGAAATATCCACACCAAATTCACGCAGCAAACCTTCACAGTTTACAATGTGATAATGATCAGATCATCTAATGTTGACTAAGGGATAAATATTGGTCAGGACACTGGGGATTAGTGTAGTGCTCTTTTTGAAGTAATGTCAAGGGATCTTTTCCACTTTCCTGGACAGATTAACAGGGCCTTAATGAAACAGCTCATCCAAACAGACGGGACCTCCAAAAATGCAGCTTTCCCTCAGTGATATACATTAATTTGTGTACTCCAGCCTGGGAGTGGTGCGATGAAGCTGGAACCTTGTGACTCAGAGGTAAGAGTCTTACCAACTGAGCCACAGCTAACACAGCAAGTGAGGAAATGAAGGACAAATGACTTTTTAGTTCCACCCATACATTGTGCAATGTATTCTCCCACAATGGGGGTCCCTGGTAAATGTACAGCTTCCAGAAAATACCTTATTCATGACTTTTGCTAAATTGCTCTTCTGAGCCCCAGCGCCCCACCCCACTCCACATGATATTCATATTAAAGAGGAGGGTTTTTTTTCTATTTCACTTTCTCAAAGACAATTTATTTGGTTCTGCTAAGGAACAAGATGTTCTCTAGGCTGGAGAAAGAGATCCTTTTACCAAAGACAACTGCTACCTTTAAAATCACCCTTTCATATCGCTCAACTTCAAGAGATTCCCTGCCCAACACAGGAGCTTTCAATCACAAATGTTTTGGATACTGGAACCCTCTTCTTGAACAGCTTGCTTCTTGTCTGACATCTAGTTTGGAGAGGGTAAGGTCAAAAAAAAGAGATAAAATCATAGCAATCATGTGGACAAAATCAGGGATTTGTATGTATTTCAAGTGTATTCTCCCTGTTCATTGTAGGATTCCTTTCACACATTATGATGCAGAGGGCCCTCTACTGGCCTGTGGATTGCATTATTCTATAGAAGAATACTCCCTACAGTGTGGAAACAGGCCCTTTGGCCCAACAAGTCCACACCGACCTTCTGAAGAGTAACCCACACAGATCCATTCCCCCAACTCTATATCTACCCCTGGCTAATGCGCCTAACCTACACATCCCTGGACACCATAGGCAATTTAGCACAGCCAATTCACCTAACCTGTACAATTTTGAACTGTGGGAGGAAACCAGAGCACCCAGAGGAAACCCACGCTGCGGAGAACTGGCAAACTCCAGACAGACAGTTGCCTGAGACTGGAACTGAACTGGGGTCCCTGGCTCTGTGAGGCAGTGGTGCTAACCACTGAGACATTGTGCCGCCATTCAGAAGTTTTTAAGACATCTGTTTGGATCGGTTGTTAGACCTGACTGACTGCGTCTCTTCTGTCCTCCCTGGTCCTCACCATCCATTACGCCAACCTCCGCATAAACCGTATCATATGCCGACATTTCCGCCACCTACAAACAGACCCCACCACCAGGATTGTATTTCTCTCCCCACCCCTATCCACTTTCCGCAAAGACCATTCCCTCCATGACTGCCTGGTCAGGTCCACACTACCCCCAAAAACCCACCATCCCCTACTGGCACCTTCCCCTGCCACCGCAGGAATTGCAAAACCTGCGCCCACAGCTCCCCCCTCACCTCCATCCAAGGCCCCAAAGGAACCTTTCACATCCATTGAAGTTTCACCTGCACATCCATCAATGTCATTTATTGTATCCGTTGTTCCTTTACATTGGGGAGATTGGATGCCTTCTCGCAGAGCGCTTTAGGGAACATATCCGAGACACCTGCAATAGTCAACCCCACAGCCCCATGGCCAAACATTTAACTCCCCCTCCCACTTTGTAGAGGACATGCAGGTCCTGGGCCTCCCCCACCTCCAGTCCCTCACCACTTGACGCCTGGAGGAAAAATGCCTCATCTTCTAGCTCGGAACACTTCAACCCCAGGGCATCAATGTGGACTTCACCAGTTTCCTCATTTCCCTCCCCCCACCTTATGCCAGTTCCAACCTGCCAGCTCAGCACCATCCTCATGATCTGTCCTACCTGCCAATCTTCCTTCCCACCTATCTGCTCCACCCTCCTCTCTGACCTATCATCTTTATCCCCACCTCCATCCACCTATTGCACTCTTAGCTAAGTTCTCCCCAGTCCCAACCCCTCCCATTTATTTCTCCACCCCAGAGGCTCCCAGCCTCATTCCTGATGAAGGGCTTTTACCCGAAACGTCGATTTTTCTGCTCCTCTGATGCTGCCTGACCTGCTGTGTTTTTCCAACACCATTCTAATCTTGACTCTGATCTCCAGCATCTGTACCCCTCATTTTTGCTGTGTCTCTTCTGTACTTACACCCACACCTAAGTGATCTGGAGAGGAACGTGCTATGTGCACTGGAAGACTTGAGACTTCCTGCAATTGATGGGCACCATGGGGTGGATTCATCATCTCCCCATAAAACCAAACTTTGTAACTTTCCTTTGATAATTTGTTTTTTGTCACAGTGCCTTTTTAAATTGGAAGCAAGTTACTACAGATGCTGAAATCTGTACTGAAAACAACAAATGTTGGTGATCACAGCAAGTCAGAGAGCACGCATTAGCAAGCTAATGTTTTGACTCTACATGACTCTTAATCAGAGCTGAAGTGAAGTGTAGAGGCATTTATGTTAGAGGCTGGGGGGAGGGGGGGTAGCGTGGTGTGGGTGTAGGGTGCTGGTGGAGAAAAGATGTTTATAGTTCAGGTTAAGTGATTGGAATGTGAAAACAGCAGAACAATGGTGTGTCTAAATGCCAACCTGGAAAGACCAGACAGTCCCACTAGGGTGGGCGGGGGGATGGGAGAGAGGACATGATAACAGACAATGTAACAAGTAAAACTAAAAGAAAGGGAAGAAATGGGAGTTGGTTCACAAAAGAAGGTGTTAAAATCAATATTAAGTCCAGAAGGCTGTGAAGTGCCTAGCCTGAAGATGAGATGTTGTTCCTCCAGTTTGTGCTGTGATTCACTGGAACACTGCAGCATGCCAAGAACATGCGAGCAGGACAGTGTGTTAAAATGACCAGCTACGGGAAGGTTGGGTATGCTTGCACACATTCTGGAGGTGTTCTGCAAAGTGGTCACCCAGTCTCCGTTCGATTTCTCCAATGTAGAGTACTGTCCATTAGGTGCAGTGAATAGAATACACAAGATTGGAGAAAGTACAGGTGAAATGCTTCTTCATCTGGAAAAACAACTTAGGCCCTTGGAGAGTGAGCAGGGAGGAGGAGAAAGGGCAGGTGTTGCACCTTCTGTGGTTACATGGGAAGGTGACCTGGAAGAGGAGGGTGGTTGATGTTGGTGGTCATGGCATGGAGTAGGGTGTCCTGGAGGGAGCAATCCCTGCAAAATGCAGACCGGGGAAGTGAGGAGAAGATGTGTTTAGTGGTGGTGTTCTGCTGGAGTTGTCTGAAATGGCAGAGAATGATCCTTTGAATGTGGAGGCTGTTGAGATGGAAAGTGAGGACAAGGGGAATGCTATTGCACTGATGGGAAGGACCAAGGGCGGAAGCACGGGTGATAGGTCGGATGTGGTTGAGGGTCCTGTCAAACACAGTGGGTGGGAAACCATGGTCACAGAAGAAGCAAACCATGTCAGCAGCGCTGTTTTGGAAAGTGGCATCATCCTAACAGATGTGACATCGGCAAAGGTGCTGGGAGAATGGGATGGAGTCTTTGCAGGACATAGGGTATGACAAGCTGTAGTGAAGGTAGCTGTCAGAGTCAGCGGCTTTGTAGTTGATGGCAGTGGACAATTTATTTCCTGAAATGAAGGCAGAGAGGTTAAGTAAAGGAAGAGAAGTGCCGGAAATGGATGATGTGAAAGTTATAGAGGGATGGAAATTGGAGGCAAAATGATCAAATTTTTCAATGTCTTGGCGGGAGCATGAAGTGGCACTGAAGCAGTCATCAATGTACCGAGAAAAGAGTTATGGGAGGGAGCCAATGTAGGACAGGAACAAGGACTGTTCCACATACTCCATAGAGGCAGGGCATAATTAGGACCCATGCAGGTGCCCATAGCCATTCCTTTGACTTGGCAGAAGTGAGTTGAATTAAAGAAGCAATTGTTCAGTGAGAGAATCAGTTCAGCCAGGCAGAGGATAAGGGATGGAGATTGTTTATGCTTCTGGTTGAGGAAGAAACGGAGTGCTCTCAGACCATCCTGGTGAGGAATGGCGGTATAGAGAGATTGGACATCCATGCTGAACAGGAAACAATTAAGGCCAGGGAACTGGAATTTTTAAAAGTACTTTTTAAAATACTGGTTCTTAAATTACATTGATTTTATTAGTTGCAAAAGAGTATACATCTGGATAATTTCTTTATGTGTTTGTGAGCCTCTAACTGAGTACTGAATGCAAATCATTTGAAACAAACAGAGTCTGTCAAGGAAGAGTTTGTCCCATTAAGCTGATGTGTACAGTATGATTGGTCTATTAAGTAACATGAATAAATCAGCTGGAAGAGAAAGGATGAGCCATCAGTTAGCACTGTGAAACTAATGATTGATACAACCAACAGTAAGTGAAGCCAACATTTAGTGGTGTTAATACTGAAGATTCCAAGATGTCCCATAAAAGTGTTAATATATCTGAGATAAAAACTGACAACTAACCACAAATAGTTTTAAGTGCAATGTTATATGAAAAATCAATGTTTCAAGAGTAAAGTTTAATTTCCCTAGCCAAGGGAACCAACATGACAATGTCTACCCTGTCAAAATCTAGGATGTTTAAATTAGATCATCTCTCATTCTTCTAAGCTTCTAAATGTAGACCTAATCTTTTGACAACACTCACATCCCAGGTACAAGTCAATTGAATCTTCATTGTAATTCATTTTATCTATTCATGGAATGAGGGTGTCACTGGTTGGACCAGCATTTATTACCCTAGTGGCCCTTGAGAAGGTGGTAGTGAGCTGCTTTCTTAAACACTGCAGTCCATTTGGTGTAGATCCACAGTGTAAGTCACAGTGTTCCCATTATGTAACTTCTGCCCTTTTCTTCTAGGTGATAGGATTTGTGAGTTTGGATGGTGTGTCTAAGGACCCTTGGTGAATTTCTGCAGTGCCTCCTGTAGGTAGTGCACACTTGTATTACTAAGCATTGAAGGTGGAGGGGATATATATTTATGAATGCGGTGACAATAACGCAAGCTGCTTTTTCCTGGATGGTGTCAAGTGTTTTGAGTGTTGTTAGAGCATTATAGATGTTGCACAGGCTTTAGGGAGTCAGGAGGTGAGTTACTGCAGGATTCTTAACTTCTGACCTGTTTTTGTAGCTATAGTATTTATACAGTAAATCCAGTTCACTTTCTGGGCATTAGTAATCCTCAGGATATTGATATTTAGTGGCTCAGTAAATGTCTTGCTATTGAATATCAAGAGACAATGGGTAGATTTTCTCCTTTTGGAGATGGTCATTGCCCTGCACTTGTGTGGTATGAAGGGCACTTGCTACTTTTTAGTACAAGCCTGATATTGTTCAGGTCATGCAGTGTTTGGACCCAGAATGCTTCAATTTCTGAGGAGTCTTGAATGGTGCTGAACATTGTGCAATCATCAGTGAACATTGCTACTTCTGGCCTTATGATGGAGAGAAGGTCATTGATGAAGCAGTTGAAGATGATTGAACCTAGGTCACTACCCTGAGGAATTCCCACAAAAATGTCTGGAGCTGTGGTGACTGACCTCAAACTGCAGCCGTCTTCCTTTTTGCCAGGTGTGACTCCAACCAGCAGAATATTTTCACTTCCTATTCCCGTTAACTTCAGTTTTGCTAGGGTACCTTGATACCATATTTGCCGTGTATGGCTCAGTTTCTTATTCTTGTTCCTTTTACAACGTCTCTTAAATATTTTGGCCGATTGCTTTCTGTTGCCAGAAGACATTGTGAGGTACACGATAGAGTCTTCTCCTACCTTCAAAACTAGGCAAACTTCCACCATCTGTTCTTTCACAAAATTCAAACAGACTTTAAGCCTCACCCACACTTAGTGTATGATGAAGACTGTTTTTGTCACACTGCTTATATTGATCACGCACCTGTTATTTACATTGGCTATCTTCTCTTGGGGAGTTGCAAACTAGCACATTGGGTCCAAACTGTAACTAACTCACGAGGCCCCTTTCGGTCATGGCTGACCATGGACTACATCCTTGATGTTCTATCTTTCTGCTTTCCTGAAGCAACGTCGCTTGTGACTGAAGAGATCAATGCTGGAGTCGCAGTCCCGGTCGCAGAGGTCACATCTGTATGCAGTCATTGATCTGCTTGAACTACTGCACTCCTTCCTGCGTGCCCACTTGTTTGCTGCAGCGCTCATCATCTTCTTTCCCCTTGTCTTGAGGTGTTGGTTCAGGTGCTTCTCCATCTCATGCGGTCAGCTGCAAGCCTTTCCCAGGACTCCGTAACGATATCAAGTGCCATCATGTCCCTCATGCATACGTCCTTGTAGCGTAGCGAGGGATGCCCTGTGGGTTTCTTCCTGGGTTCAAGCTCTCCATCGAGGATATCCTTTGGGATGCGGCCGTCCTCCATGCAGTGGACGTGGCCCAGACAGTGCAGTCTCCGCTGCCTGACCAGGGTGTACAGGCTGGCAAGGCCAGCGCAAGATAGGACTGCTGCGTCAGACATTGTCTTGCCAGAATATGGCGGATACTCCTCAAGTGGAAGGTGTTCAATCTTCTCTCTTGTCTGGCGTATGTAGTCCACATTTCACTGCTGAACATCTAGGGACCCTTTCAAACTTCACCTATCTCCATAAAAACTTAGCCTGCTCTGGGATGTCCTCAAGATGAACTTTAAGCTATTTATTCCACATTTTTAATTTATCCTTTGATCTGATGAAATGAATGGATTTTACGATCACTCAAGAGTTCACCAAATATTTTTACATTAATTCAGCTTTACTTCCCAAAACAAAAATATCTCTCTGCATAGCCATTATTGAAAGGATTGCAGACATCATGTCTGAGTTCCTTTGCTCAGCAAGCACATTTGCCGTTTTATAACTCTATTCCAAATGTCAAAATAGAAGAAATAAAGATGGATCACTATTTTTGAAGTGCAATTTTTTTAAAGGTTTTCAGGCAATTTTTAAAGTCTAGAATTTTAATCATCTGTCTTAATAACTCCAATCCTCCCAGAACTAAACGTTGTGTTCACCATGTTAGTAAATCCAAGAATAAATATTCTCAACACTGTAATGTACAGTTTGTTGCAGTGGTGCATTTTGGTTATTCCAGAGCGTTATCCTCCGAAAGTGGAGGTGGTGAAGATACCGCAGTAGTAGATCAAGTAGGATGGGTGAATGAGGAAGGGAAGGCAGTGGTTAAGGATTGAGGAGAGGATGAGCAATAGAAGGCAGTGGCGAGGGGACGAGGAATGGAAGACAGTAAGTGGGGGGGGGGGAAGAGGAATGGGAGGCAGTGGTCAAGGGAGGAGGAGAGGATGAGAAATAGAAGGCAGTTGATGATGGTGAGGAGGAGAGGGAGTAGAGAGGTGAAGGAAGGGATTAGGAACGGAAGGCAGTGGGTAATGGTGAGAAGGAGAGGATGAGCAATAGAAGGGTGAGAGTGAGGAGCACAGGATGAGGAATGGAAATCAGTACATAAGGAGAGGATAAGGAATGGAAGGCAGTGGGTGAGGGTGAGGAGCACAGGGTGAGGAATGGAAATCAGTATGTAAGGGACAGGATGAGGAAAGGAAGGCAGTAGCTAGGGTAGGCAGATTGGTTGAGGAAGGGAAGGCAGTGGAAGCAGTAGGTAAGGTAGGCAGGTAGGTTGAGGAAGGGAAGGCAGTGGTTAAAGGTGGAGGAGAGGATGAGGAATAGAAAGCAGTAGCTAAGGGAGGAGAGGGTGAGGAATGGAAAGCAGTAGGCAAGGGGGTAGGAAAGGATGAGGAATGGAAGGCAGTGGACGAGGAAGGAATGGAGATGAGGAATGGAAGGCAATGGGTGAGGAGGAGGAGGAGAGGATGAGGTGAGGTAGAGAAGATGAGGAATGGTGGCAGTGGCTGAGGGAGGAGGAGGAGATGAGGTATGGAAGGCAGTGTGTGAGGTTGAGAGGATAAGGAGTGGAAGGCAGTGTGAGAGGTAGAGGGAATGAGGAATGGAAGGCAGTGTGTGAAGTAGAGGAGATGAAGAATAGAAAGCAGTGAGGGAGGGGTATAAGGAAGGAATGAGGAATGGAAGATATTGGGTAAGTGAGGAGTAGGGGATGAGGAATGGAAGCAATGGATGAGGGAGCAAGTGGAGGATAAGGAATGGAAAACAGGGAGGAGGGAATGAGGAATGGAAAATATTGGGTGAGGAGGGGATGCAGAATGGGTGAGGAGGAGGGAATGCAGAATGGAAGACAGTGGTAAGGGAAGAAGAGAGGAATGAGGAATAAAAGGCAGTGGATAAGGATGAAGAGGAGGGGATGAGGAATGGAAAGCGGTGGGTGAGGGAGGAGGGAGATGAAGGGGAAGAAATGATGAGGAATGGAAGGCAGTGGGTGATGGAAGAGAGGAGAGGAATGAGGAAAGGAAGTCAGTGGGTGAGGGAGGAGGGGGACGAAGGGGGAGGAAATTATGAGAAATAAAAGGCAGCAGGTAATGGAAGAGGAGGAGGAGAGGAATGAGGAATGGAAGGCAGTAGATGAGGGAGGAGGGGATGAAGGGGAGGAAATGATGAGGAATGGAAGGCAGTGGATGAGGGAGGAAGTGGAGGATAAGAAATGGAAAACAGGGAGGAGGGAATGAGGAATGGAAGATATTGGATGAGGGATGGGGGAGATGAGGAATGGAAGGCAGTGGGTGAAGGAGGAGGATGTGGAATGGAAGACACTGAGTGAGGGATGGGGAGATGAGGAATGGAAGGCAGTGGGTGAAGGAGGAGGATGTGGAATGGAAGACACTGAGTGAGGGATGGGGAGATGAGGAATGGAAGGCAGCGGTGAGGGAGGAGGCGGGGCTGTAAAATGACATCACCGAAACCGTCGTCACAATGAGTCCGTGCGTGTGACGTCAGATGTGCTTTGTGGAAAGTGGGGGGTGGGGGGGCTGGACTCAGAGAACAATCAGTCTCAGTGACTGAGAGGGGATAGTCGTGTGTGTTGGTTTCAGCGGTAGGTAAACCAGGCTTTCTTACCCTCCTCAAGGCCTAGACTAGTCACGATTGAAGTTCAGAGGAGCCGTTGGCTTCCCTGAGGTATGGGTGTAAATATCGCCGGCTCATTCCAGCTGAAGCTGCCCGTCCCGTCCCGTCGCTATGGCTGCTCCACACGTCATGTGAAGGAGTCCGGCTTATTTCCAATGGCAGGCCGCCATTCTCCCCCCACCCCTCTCCCCCACCACACTGGAACCTGGGCGAACCGAGTCGCGTGGCCCAGCAGCCTGTTATCCTGACTAGACTTGGGCCTCGAAGCCTGGGGTTGGCAGTTGGCGACGGGCCCCGGTCGGGAAGCGGCTGCGATATGAGACCAGCTCGGACTGGCTGCTTGTGGGGGCCGGAAGTTCCACCCGTCTCGGCTGCGCTGATTGGAGAACTGCAGCAGGCGCGATGCCTGATTAGCTGAGCGCGCTGTCAGTCAAGGTTCTGCTGATGTCTGGAGCTGAGCGACATTTTCTGGACATTCCCCATTAATGGTGTTTCCTTGTTCTTTGTTCCCACCAGGGTTTAAAGTTGTATTGTCTTCACTATTTTGTCTGCACCGCTATTGGTATGTCAACGAGGTTATTCTTAATTCTTCCCTTCTCTTTAAAGGATGTTAAAAATGTCGACTTTGTTCAAGTTTCGGTGCAGCACAATCACTAGATCAGATTATTGCTGTCCGTCTTTCTTTGAAAGCATTTGCTTTAATTTTTTGGTAAGCCACTAAAAGTTTGGGATAAAAGACAAATCTTTCATATTGGTACCGAACAATTTCACTTACGGCCGCCAATCTGAGTTTGAAACTTCAACCTGGCCATAATACTGTACTGACTTTTTAACTGAAAAATCTTTGACTTTTTTTTGTTTTTGAAATAATTGTGTTAAAATGAATGGTATGTGAATTAAGTTGACTTCATTTAATATTTAAGTGACAGTTGAGTAGAGGTTTCATTAAATTATTTGTGCATTAGACTTCGAGACCTAACACTTGCAGTATTTTGGGGCCTGAAAGGAGTTTATTGTCATGTCGTACTTAAGATTTCAGGTTTCCTTTTCTGCCAGTCATGAAAAGTAGACACAACTGTCAAATTCTTCAGTCCCAAATGCAAATTCTGATGTCCACACCACTGAATAATTCTGGCTGAGAGGTTAATTAAATCACTAGTTAAAATAGTTAAAATATCTGTGTATTCTTTAGCACACCTCATAGTGTTAATTTGACAGTATTTCATGTCTTGAACTTTTTCTTAATCCACCGAAAGAAAATAGGTGCGGATGATTCTCTATTCTGGCTACTGGGGATGTGGTCAATTCACTACAAAGTTGATCAAACATCTACATCCTTACTGATCCAGTAGTGGTTGCTGTCATCAGAATTATTTTAAATATTAGTAAGGGTCTAATTGAACTATAGAGGGAACAAATGAGGTTTGCAATTGCTACCGTTGGAGAGTCTTGTTGACCAAGAAAGGTTAAATAGGCTTGGGTGGTGTGCTTTAGAACTAAGAAGATTTACTTGAGGTGCATACGATTATAATTTAAATAGAGTAAAAAGATCTATTCCCTCAATAACCAGGCAAAGATTTAAAAAGTAATTTGCAGGATTATACGTGAGTTTAGAAATTATCTCACCCTGAAGATATTTCACATCCTGACTAAGTGGTTGAGCAGAATTCATTTTTGCATTTTAAAAGAAAAACTCTGATATGCGGTTGTGGTATGTAATACTTTAAGTACTGTAACCTTGAGCTGGAAAATGGGATTAGATTCCATCTTTTTCACTTGTCACAAGATGGATGGAGTCAGCTCCTGTGGTGTACATTTTCTGTTTTTGACTTTAAAACAAATGGTAACTTTTGTTAGTAGAATCAATCCACAGTTGAATGAACAAAATTTGATTAAACATTAACTTATATTTATATAGCATCTTTAATAACTCATACAAAGTGCTTCCTTAATGTTATAAAACAAGGTGTTAGTTAAGCAAAGGTTTGGGCCAGGAAGTAAATGTTTAAAGAGCATTTTAAACAAGTGGAGTGAATAAGGGAGGGAAATACGCAGTTTTAGAACCTAGACAGCTGAAGATGCAGCTACAATGAGTAATGAAAATTGTATGGATGATTGGGTGGGATGTGTGTGGAGTTAATCATGGGAACAGAATGAAAAGAGTACAGATATTTTAGAAGGATGTGTACCTGGGTGAGTTCAGAGCTGGGGAGAAACAAGACATAGGTGAGGATTTTTAAATAAAAGTTCTGATGTGTCCTACTTAGTAGTGTATATTATACTCTATAATGTAAATGTTTTGTCAGTTATTACACTCACTGAAACCCCAGTGATGAAATCACATGGTCTTTCCAGTGTTGAGAGGAAACCTAGCCTGTTTGACAATAAGCAAATTATGGCTTATTTTAAGTCTAAGCTGATTCATAAATCCCATTTAAATTTGAACTGGAAATTGTCTTGAGCTGTTTAATTTGACAAATACACCAGTCTGTTTCACAGTGACCATTTTAAATATGACAGGCAAGCAAGATACTTATAATCAGTCTCTTATGCAAATTAGCTAGTGGTATTTTCTTCAAAATAGTAAAACTTTTGAGCAAGTTAGAGAATTATTTTTAGTACAAGAATTATAGTGTAAAGAACTTTTTGACATGGAAACTATATAAAATGGTAGATTCCTGATAGAACCAGTTTAATGACATGTATACTGATAATATTAAGACTAACAATAAATAGAACTATTAAGTCTTGTTCCACTGATCCCAAACAAGGATAGTTTTGATAGTGTCCAAAGCTTAAATTGGCTTTTGACAATCATAGTTTGCAATTATCTAAAGTTTCGACTTGCACATAAGAAATTGCTTTGCTAAACACTGGCTCTTAATGAAGTGTTACTTCTGAGCAAGTTTGAGATTTGTATTGAGCCTGAAATATTCAAGCATGTGTTCACTGTATTGACCACATCCAATTCAAATACAAATTCAGCATACAATCTTCCTCGCTGCCTGGTAATTTCTGTGCTTGAGTTTGGTGGGGAACAAGGTGCCGCATTCTTTTTTTTTCCCATTCCCGTCTTGGTAGTGTGGAAGCGTACTGTGCAGTTCTTTATGTAGCAGAAATCCTGTTCTGCTATGGCAGGCACACCTTAAGCTGTCGAGTATTAGCTGCATTTGGCATTCCAGCAGGATTACTTGGGTAGCAGTCAAGAAACAAGAATCCTGTTTTTATTTTCTTGAGGCACTGATGTACAGAGCACTATTAAGGTAAAAGCCTCCATGATCTGCGTTTATTATAATGTTCATTACAGAAGCATCAAGGGAGATCTTTTCAGTTTCATTAAGGCCCTTTACAAGTGACTTTTGCACAGAATAATATCTGGTTATTGCTGGAGTTAAAAATGTGGATTCCTAAACTATCTAGCCACCAAACATTCACTAATGGTGTGATGTGTTCATTTGATATTGAAGTTATTAATGGCTAAGTTACTGGATCAAAGTTTTTTGGCACTTAAATTATTTGGTTTTAGAAATAATTTTCCAGACCTTATGTTGAATACGTTTGCTATAAATATATTGAATTGGAAATTTTACTTTGCATTTGCCTTTTAAAATGCTTGATTTTGTGAAATGATATTCAGGGATATTTTTCATGCAATTTTTGGCAGATCCTCTATCCAAAGATAAGATGTACTCAGGAGAAAGTGCGTACTGCAGATGCTGGAGATCAGAGCTTAAGAATATGCTGCTGGAAAAGTGCAGCAGGTCAGGCAGCATCAAAGGAGCAGGAGGATCGACGTTTCGAGCATAAGCCCTTCTTCAGGAATCAGGATTCCTGAAGAAGGGCTTATGCCCGAAACGTCAATCCTCCTGCTCCTTTGATGCTGCCTGACCTGCTGCACTTTTCCAGCAGCACATTTTTAAGATGTACTCAATTGGGTTTCTGCCACCAGTTTTCATGTATTTCAACATTTTTAGTTGTTATTTGTGTAGTGCAAATCTGAGATGGGAGAAATAAATGAGTTCAAATTTAAGTACTAATTAATTGCTGTCATTCCCTTTTTAATAATACAATGTTCCTACATTGGGTTAGTGAAATCTATTCTTTCTTGTCATCCATATGTAAAATTGTTCATGCTTGATGGTTACTAAATTTTCCAGTAAGCTGGAAGATCATAATAGTCACTAACCTGGAGGCTAGGGGTGGCATTTTTAGTTTTGTAAAGGAGAAAAGCAGAAGTAGGTGTGTTGCTTAAAGACTGGAGAAAGCAACTTCTCTTGTCGGTCTCTATTTTATTTGCCTTCACGTTTTTGCTGAAGTTGCTACTGTTGAATAGAAATGGAACACATTGAACAGCACATTGTGTAATTAGTAAAACAAAAAGAGGGTAATATTTGTTAACTTTTTTTTGGGGAGGTGAGGGCAGCTATCTTTGGCTTCAAATTGGTTTGTGCCTCACAACTCCCTTTTTTTCTTAAGACCGAACTTCTGTTATAGAAGTTGGGTCTTTTAGAGTCAGAGGTGTACAGCATGGAAACAGACCCTTTGGCCCGTAACCGTCCAAACCCTTTCTGTCAATATACCCATCCAAATGCCTCTTAAATGTTGCAATTGTACCAGCCTGCACCATTTCCTCTGACAGCTCACTCCATACATGTACCACTCGCTCGTGAAAAAGTTGCCCCTTAGGTCTCTTTTATACCTTTCCCTCTCACCTGAAATCTATGCCCTCTAGTTCTGGACTGCCCCACCCCAGGGAAAAGACTGTATCCTAATTTTGTAAACCTCTATAAGGTCACCCCTCAGCCTCCGACGCTCCAGGGAAAACAGCCCCAGCCTGTTCAGCCTCTCCCTCTTGCTCAAATCCAACCCTGGCAACATCCTTGTAAATCTTTTCTGAACCCTTTCAAGTTTCACAACAGCGTTTTGATAGGAAGGAGACCAGAATTGCATGCAATATTCCAACAGTGGCTTAACCAATATCCTGTACAGCTGCATCAGACCTCTCAACTCCTGTATTCAATATTCTGACCAATAAAGGAAAGCATACCAAGCGCCTGCTTCACTATCCTATCTACCTGTGACTCTCCACTTTCAGGGAGCTATGAACCTGCACTTTGTTCAGTAACACTCCCTAGGATCTTACCATTAAGTGTATAAATCCTGCTAAAATTTGCTTTGCTAAAATGCAGCACCTTGCATTTATCTAAATTAAACTCCATCTGCCACCCCTTAGCCCATTGGCCCATCTGATCAAGATCCCGTTGTAATCTGAGGTATTCTTCTTTGCTGTCCACTGGACCTCCAATTTTGGTGTCATCTGCAAACTTACTAACTATACCTCTTATGTTCACATCCAAACCACTTATATAAATGACGAAAAGAAGTGGACCCAGCACTGATCCTTGTGGCACTCCACTGGTCACAGGCCTCCAGTCTGAAAAACAACCCTCCATCTCCACCCTCTTTCTTCTATCTTTGAGCCAGTTCTGTATCCGAATAGCTAGTTCTACCTGTATTCCATGAGATCTAACTTTGCTCACTAGTCTGCCATGGGGAACCTTGTTGAACACTGAAATCTATATAGACCACATCTACTGTTCTGCCCTCATCAATCCTCTTTGTTACTTCTTCAAAATACTCAATCAAGTTTTATGAGACATGATTTCCCACACACAAAGCCACGTTGACTATCCCTAATTAGTTCTTGTCTTTCCAAGTAAACGTACATCCTGTCCCTCAGGATTCCCTCCAACAACTTGCCCACCACTGACATCAGGCTCACTGGTCTATAGTTCTCTGGCTTGTCTTTGCCACCTTTCTGAAATAATGGCACCACGTTAGCCAATCTTCAGTGTTCCCGGCACCTCACCTGTGACTATCGATGATACAGATATTTCAGTAAGAGGTCCAGCAATTTCTCCCCTAGCCTCCCACAGAGGTCTAGGGGTACCCTGATCAGGTCCTGGGGATTTATCCACTTTTATGCATTGCAAGGCATTCAGTACTTCCTCCTCTGTGTTATGGGCATTTTTCAAGATGTCACCATCTATTTCACTACATTCTATATCTTGCATGTCCTTTTTCACAGTAAACACTGATGCAAAATACTTGTTTAGTATCTCTCCTATTTTCTACGGCTCCACACAAAGGCTGCCTTGCTGATCTTCAGGAGCCCTATTTGCTCCCTAGTTACCCTTTTGTCCTTAATATATTTGTAAAAACCCTTTGGATTCCCCTTAACTCTATTTGCCAAATCTATCTCATGTCCCCATTTTGCCCTCCTGATTTCCCTCTTAAGTATACTCCTATTGCCTTTATACTCCTTGAAGGATTCACTTGATCTATTTTGTCTATACCTAACATATGCTTCCTTTTTCTTGACCAAACACTCAATTTCTTTAGTCATCCAGCATTCCCTACACCTACCAGCCTTTCCTTTCACTCTAACTGGAATATGCTGTCTCTGGACTCTCAATATCTAATTTCTGAAGGCTTCCCATTTTCCAGCTGTCCCTTTACCTGTGAGCATCTGCCCCCAATCAGCTTTTGCAAGTTTTTGTCTAATACCATCAAAATTAGCCTTCCTCCACTTTAGAACATCAGTTTTTAGATCTGGTCTATCCTTTTCCATCACTGTTTTAAAACAAATAGAATTATGGTCGCTGGCCCCAAAGTGCTTCCTCACTGACACCTCAGTCACCTGCCCTGCCTCATTTCCCAAGAGTCGTTCAAGTTTTGCACCTTCTCAAGTAGGTATATCCACATACTGAATCAGAAAATTGTCTTGTACGCACGGAACAAATTCCCCTCCATCTAAACTCTTAACACTATGGCAGTCCCAGTCTATGTTTGGTAAGTTAAAATCCCCTACCATAACCACCCTATTATTCTTACAGATAACTGAGATCTCCTTACAAATCCGTTTCTCAATTTCCCTCTGACTATTAGGGGGTCAATAATGCAATCCCAATAAGGTGATCATCCCTTTGATATTTCTCAGTTCCACCCAAATAACTTCCCCGGATGTATTTCCGGGAATATTCTCCCTCAGCATAGCCGTAATCCTATCTTTCCTGTTTACTATGTTTTATTTATTTTACAGATTGGCAATAACAACTGTACTCTGCAAATATAACTTTTAAAGCAATTATGCACATTTGAATCCTGAAAGCAAAGAACTTGCTTGTTTGGCAAAATTGAGGTGAACTTGCTGGAGGCAAACTCCATATGTGTGACTACAATCAATGCATTGCTATAGTTTGTGCCCTAATTGTGAAAGTTTTCCAAGGTCACCCTGTAAAATCTTGCTAATAGGGAATACTGTAAACTAAATGGGATGTTGGGAAAATGGTATTAAACCCACAGACAATAACAACTTATCCTAACTCTCAACAAATGTTGTAATTTCTATAATCTCGATTGAACCTTTAATTATTGAGAGGTTTAACTGTAAGGAATTGTCAAATATGATCGGTCATAATGAAACTTTTTCAAGAGCTTCATTTTGCAAAACTGTATCTGTTGATATGAATAAACTGAAAGAAATTGCAACACTGGAGAAGGGTAGAACATGTCCTTCCAGTTAATTAATCTGTATCTCGAGTACTTGTCAGAGTGTAAGCACATCTAAAAAATTCAGCAATTATTACTGATGATGTGACAACCAAATAACAAGATGCTTTTTGTTCATCTTTGAATTTTTCTTAATATTGAACGAAGAACACCTGAGCCAAGAGTCTGGTCTGGAAAAGCACAGCAGGTCAGGTGCATCTGAAGAACAGGAGAATTGACATTTCAGGCATAAGCCCTTCATCAGGGGCTTATGCCCGAAACGTCAATTCGCTTGCTCCTCGAATGCTGCCTGATCTGCGCTTTTCCACACCATACTCTCGACTCTGATCTCCAGCATCTGCAGTCCTCGCTTTCTCCTGAAGAGCACCTGAAGTCAGTTTATGGATCAAGTCAAATTTAGGGCTTCAGCTGGGTATAGAATAAAACTATTTGTTTTGTAAAGAGAACAATACGTTGGAAGTTATTTTCTCAATTCTTAAAGCAACTGATTTCATCTCTTTAAATTGGTTTTGAGGGAGTAGTTGTATTGTGGAGTATGTTGCCCACATATGTCAGTTCAGAACTCAAAATTACCAAAACTCATTTGTGTAGCACTTCATCTCATTGTTTTGAACTTTAGAGAATATAGGCACAGTCAATATAGTATTTCCTCACAGGATGATCCCTGTATATTAGGAATTAGTTTGAACCTTTGACCTTCTTCTATGCAATTATATCTTTCCTTAGAGAAAAGAAACAAAATTGATCACTGTACTCCAGTGTGGTTTCACCAAGCCACTGCATAAGTGTAGTGAGACATCTTTACTCCTGTACTCAAATCCTCTTGTAATAACAGTTGCCATCCTATTTATCTTTTTAATTACAAGATGTAACTGCATGTTAACTCCTTGACCTGTGAGCAAGGACACCCAGCCCTTTTGAAATTGAACACTTCTGAATACCTTGCCACTTAAGAAGTACTGAAGACTTTTCCTTTTTTGTCAAAGTGTGTATCTATCCTCCCTATTTTGTCCTTATTGATCTTGAGTAAGAAATACAAATGTTGGGCTGCATTTTCTACATCAGTCAAATGTGCTTTTAAATGAGTGAGTGAATTTTAAATTCTGTATTTGAAAAGAATTGTTGAATCATCGGCCTCTTGCCAGTCTTGACACATGATCCTTACCTTCAGATTTATGGGACAAATACCAAACTCTGCAAAATGACCAAAATTTACTATTATTTCCTAATTTAGTTTCTTTTCCTAATGTACGTAGAAAAAAGTAATTTATTTGTATTAAGCAGATCAGGCATTCTCAGGAAAGAGAAAAACAGGGTTAACCTTTCAGGTTGAAGAGTTATGAACAGGTAGTTCAAACCTTTGCATAGACTCTAAAGTGGTTTTAAGATGATATTTACGGGAAAAGCCAGACATTACTTCAGCCAAATCTCTGAAAGTTTAATTCATCTCATTTTTAACTTACATCCAGAATCTTCACATCTGTTTAAGTAGGAAGTACAGTAACTGATTGTTACATTTCATTGTCCTCAATGTAAGCAGTTAAATATGTTTGTGTACTTTATGATACTATGTGCTGGAAAGAGATAAATGTGTAGTTAGACATTCTTTTCTTCCCCCTCCTCATCTGCCAAGGTACAGGGATTTTTAAAGTCTATCTCTTGGCACAACCAGTGGGAATTGTCCACTGGAAAGCTGGCTGTTCATGTGTTACCATATTAGAATTTTTTTTCCAGATGAATTTGTGATAATAACACATTTGCCTCATAATTTGACAATGAAAGCTCAATTTCCCAATTCCGGACTTGATCACACAAAATGCAGCACTCCCTCAGTACTAAGCTAGTATAGTTATGAAAAATATCTTTTGACATTATTAAAAGAATACAGCAGTTACAATCACTGTTCATTCAAATTGCATAACTTGTGAATTACTGTTGTTTAATATCTGAATTCTGCTGTTTACAAATTGGCAGCATTTGCCTACATTTCAAAAATATGACTGAAATGTTTTGGGCAACCAGCCAATGCACAAGTTAATATTTTTGGAGTAAGGTGGTACTTCAGCCTTCAAAATGAGTCCTGAAATTCTTGCAGATTTGCAAGTTCTGTAAAGGTTGGCACAGTTCACTATGTCCTTTTGAGCACAGTAAATTCCTTTTTCTCCACCCATGTTTAAGCTCTTCTCCTGCAATCTAACCTTGAAAGGAAAACAATTGCTTGGTACTTGGTATTTCACAATCAGTTATGTGTGAGAGAGAACAACTTTGAATTGCATGAGAAATGCCAAAGTGTTATTTTCCAGAACTGTAGATAGTGCCCAGTTCATACCTCATTTAAGTTTCTTGACTGAGTATAATTGATATCCCAAAGACTGAAGTTGTTAGCCTGTGTCATTTAAGATCGTTTAAGATTGTTTGGTGGTACTGTAAGTCTCAGTGACTACATCTGTCAAGTGAAGTATTTTCAAAAACTGCTGAGTTCTAACTTTAGAATTCTACACTTTACCTCTACATTTTGGTCCAACTTTTGTGGTAGTAACAATAAGGAAGCTGCAATGTTTGTCAGTACGCTGACAACTATTTCTAGAGTCTTCACATTCAGTGAAATGTGGAATTTCAGAAATTGCTGTCACTGATTCTATGCTTCTCTCTCTTGAGCTCCCTTTCTTTCTCATGCGCTATCAGATTCTCAGTGAATTTTAAAGGCAGTAGTAAAATTTGTTTTACCAGATAATAACTGCAGTTCATTTGATTTTGATACTGCCTTTATTTGAGAGCAGCTTTAATTTTGGGTACAAGCCTTGCAGGCAAATCCCAAGTTGCCTTCAAATATAGTGACCAGTAAACTGCAGATGCTGGAATCCAAAGTCCACAGGCAGGAAGCTAGAAGAACACAGCAAGCCAGGCAACATCAGAAGGTGGAGAAGCTGACATTTTGGTTGTAACCTGAATATAGTGGGCTGTCTTGGAGCACTGATAGTACACATGAAAAGGTGTTGCCTGAATGTTGTTGATTATGGAGAGGAAGCATTTTCAGTCTTGGCACAAGCTGAATGTGTAAAATAGTTGCCCCTGAGAGAGTGCAGTAGTTTATTTAAGAACAAGGTAACCTGAGTGTTTTAGTTTTAAAATTTCAAAATCCAAAATGTTTGGTTAAAACCTTAAAGGATTCTATGAAGTTGAAGCTCTGTTATATGTCAAATCAAGGAAGAGGCTATCAGATTCTCATGACAACTGAAGCCCCAGTTCTGTGAGATAGAAGAGGGAATTCTCAGTACTGTAATGAGATGCTATTGGAATTATTTGGATTTTCATACTGTTTATGAAATCGTTTAATGTGTTTTAAATATTGTAATGACATAGTGGTGCACCCTTCTGTTAATTACACCAACCACCCAGAAAAGCTCACCTTGTAGTCTGTTCAGTGAGTGACTGAGAACTCCCAAATTTCACTATTTAAAAAATATCAATTTATTCTTTAACTCCTGAAAGTGAACTTGAAACAACTATTCACAACTCTAACTCCCCCCCCTTTGCTTATTACCTGCCTCCACCTCCATAGCAGTATTCTGTTCCAATAAAACACTTTATTAAAATTATATTAACTTAATTTCAAAACCACACAGTATCTGTCGTCTTCTGGCTGAAAATCTCTCTGGGTCGTTGTCTTTCTCTTTACTGTGGAAAGGTACCTTTTTGATAGAGTTTCCTAATTTCTTGAGTCTTTCGATGGCAGTTGCTCGTGTTCGAATTTTCAAAATGTCTGCATTTTTATATCTCCAACATCTGATCATCTCATTGGTTTGATGTTGGCAAAACAATAAATTCAAACTCTATTGGGTTTTAGTATCCTGGAGCTTAAATTGGTTAAATTAAAATTGTTGTCAAAACAACAACCAACCAAGTATGAATTTCACAGCCAAATGTTACATATTTTGATTTTTCCAGTACACTCTGGGACTGCCATCGAGTCATATACATAGGTGCTTGTAAACTCTCAGTTCAGAACAGCATTCTCTCTCACTTTAAGGTACAGTAAACACCTTCAACTTAATGACAGTGTAACTAAGTTTAATTTATTCTATTTTATCTTAAAATAACTCATTGTAACAAATAACCTATTCTTAAACCTGGGTCTTTGTGTTTCACCTTGTTAAAGCCAAAACAAAAATCAGGCTGACATTAGTCTGGGATCTCACTTGTCAAGTAATAACATCGGCTATCATCATCAACATTTGCTATAATTGATTCTTGCCTGGTGTAACGGAGGGCATTGCATGAGGTTATGTACCAATATGCCTTTAGATGGAAGCTCAGATCAGAGATACTGTCAAGAAAGAAGAGGGGAAATATAGGAAAGCACACAGTCCAACAGGAGAAGAGCAAACACTTGCAGATTTATACAATGTCAATTGTCTACTTTTAAGAGTAAAGTAATTCTTTACACCTTTTTGATTTTGCGATTGAGCCAGATGTTATTCACCACTGAAATAGAAGGTATGCAGGGATATGGGCCAAATGCTGGGAAATGGGAGTAGATGAATTGGGTGAAAGGGTCTGTTTCCATGCTGTATATCTCTGACTTTATACGCAAACCTGCAAGATTCTGTCCCAGTAATGGCTGCAACAAAGGACTAGCAACAGTAACATGGACTGAAACTGCAGGCAGCTATGAGCAAAGCTGGCTTGCAGTCGCTGCGTCACAGAAATACATAAAGCAGGCTGCTACTAGAAGTTAAAATTCCAACATGTTTAAATTTTTTAATGATGTAACACTATCCAGTGTTGAAATTTTTACAGGTATAGGGTTGTTTTGGTGAGACGTTTAAAAGGTTTTAATCACAAATCTTTTAAGTTCTGGATTTCACTTTGTCAAACTTTTAAAGAGTTTTCATGTTTTTGGAACATCTCTTAAATGTTTAACTGATCTTTTCCTGTCTGGGCCTCGATGTATTTGAACTGAGGGAAAGCTCCTTATATGTGAAAGTAACAGGTATAATGTTTTAATGTATAAATTAGTAGTGAACAGTTAAGCGTAATGCTGATTTGAAGAAGTGGACTCTTAGTAATAGCCTCTAATATTTCTGTTTGCCACCACCTTTCAGCCTTTTGGTTTTTGCATTCTTTAGTTGTGGGGCTGTTTTAACATCCAGTAACAGCAAACATTTGAATGCTTTCTTTTACTGGTACTGTGAAATCTAGCACACAATGAATTCTTTGTGGTTGATACAGATCTAGTTTTGTATTTTATTTCCAAATCTGATTGAAGGACTGTAGGAATAATATTCAGACCACGATAACATACACTATTGTTTAACCCTGGTTAGGCCAATTGAGCAAACAGCAACTACTGTGTTTGCTGGTTGGTGGGTCTGTAGTGCAATTCCAGCACCTGCAAAGGTTGCCATGAAGGACTGTTTTTCCCAACCTCTCCCCTCACCCAAGGTGTGGTGACCCTCTGGTTAAACCACCACCAATTGTCTGTCTGCATGTCTCCCTCAAGCTTGCTAACTAATCTCTCTGCCTGTTGTTTATTCTAAGCTTATATTTGTGTGCAACCTTTCTCAAAACCAGCCATATGAACGCCTTTGTTTCTGATGTTTGCAATCTAATTAAAAAGGACCATAGACAACTAATGTGGTCCAGCCAACTATTAATTCAAAGCAAGTTGTTTTTGCCAAAAAAATTCATTCTCTCTCATTTCAAATAAGCAGCTTAATAGAACAGTGGAGGAGACTGTGTTAGGTAAATTGAAATAATGAAAACCTTCTGAATTGAGAGATGACAGTTCCTTGTATTTAAATAGAAAGTTTAGTCACAGGTCAAGGAGACATGTGACTTGTCAGTGTGAATATAAGAACCCCACAAACAGTAAGTCAATAGATAATTAACTGTGTTGGTTGAGAAATAAATGTTGACCACGAGGTGTAAATTACACTAGCCTGCTTTGATGGGGAGTTTTCAGATCAATGGAGAATCTGGGATTTCTGTTGACTGGTTGCAGCTCATCCTCTTGAGAGGAAAGATAAGGGTGGTAATCACCATGGAATTGATCAAGTTTCCATCTTACAGAAATGAAAGTTAGTTGTCAAAATAGGGAGCAATTTGACCCTTGGAGAAAGAGGGCTCTTAGTGCATAGCTTTGGGATGGAGTAAATTTTAAGCCTTTTGTAAATGCTGTATCTATGGGAAGTAAATTTGAGTTTCAAGGATTTCATATGTGATTCTGGGATTGTCTCAACATTAAGGTTGGGCACAGTCTACGCTGAACGCTATTACTTGGTTTGACTGGTTTTACTTAGAACTATTAAGTTTAGCAGGAGTAAATAGCCCATGTGATGTTTTTGAAGAACTTTTCCAATATTAAAGATAATGTATCAACTGCAATAAGACACTTGGAAGTGAATTGATGCAAGTTAGTGTGACTGTCATTTTGGCAACACATCACCCAACGCATATTTTTGTCCAGAGCGCAGTGGATTGTGTGTTGCACAACCGTGATGCTGTTGTGATAGATGCTCATGTTCTAACAATTGCCAAGAGACCACCTAAATAAAAAGCTACTGTTAATGCATATTTTAACACTTTTGTCACTTCATTCTGAAACCTTTCAAACTGCGTACAAGATAAAAACTTAGCAACTACCAGATGTTCCTTGCCCATTTTAGTTTCGCCTTGGGGGTCTCTTCTCTCCCTCCTTTTTTTTTCCCCTATAGGGTTATCTTTCTGCTTGCCCATGTGTTTTCTTTGTGTTGGTACTGCTCTGATCTCTCCAAAACCACAAACAATATATTCACATCAGTTATATGACCCTTTGATCTTTTACTTATAAATTTTGAGTCCAATATGTCCTCTCCCTCTGCCTGAAGAAGGAGCAAAGCTCTGAAAGCTTAAAATTTCAAATAAACCTGTGGGACTGTAATCTGATACCATGTGACTTTTGACATTGACCACAAACAGGAATCACCAGTTGACAAGTGTGAACAGAAACTTTACATCCTATTTGCCTCAGTTGAGAAAAGTTGATTTGGTGCAGATCAATGGTTAAATCTTGAATTTTTGTCATCTCTATTGCTCAGTGCTGCACTGTGGTTAGTTTCCCCAGTGACCAAATGAATAAATTTTGAGTGTTTTGATTTTATGGTTTTGGATGTGAGCATCTTAAATTGGATTTTGACTGAGACTTGAATTTTAAATGGAACACATTGGTGATTCAATTTGGAACTTTTTACAGCAAGTAAGATTTTGTGACTGACTTGATCTGTTAAAGATGTTTTGTTGCAAGAGAGCAGTTTTTACTGACACTATTTCACCAGCAGTCCTTGTTTTTAAAATGTTAAAACATTTTAAAAATTCCAGTCATAATGAGACAGGCTTGTCCTTGAGTTCATCTGAAAAGGAGATGGGCAAAGTGTCAAGTTGAAATTAAACATGCTGTTTTTCTTTAAAAACAAAAAATCCATGCCCATAAATTTCAACATTGCTAGGATTAATTCAGGCCAGTAATTCCAAATTAGCTTTCCTAATTATTCAAGTGGCACTTTCTGATTGAGCAAAATGAGAAAGAAGAGATTGATTTCTCTTTTTCATATTGGTAAAATGACTTAGTGTAGGTTTCACAAACTTTCTTGAATAGAATTTCTGTACGCTTCTGGAGAGAATTGTTTCATCCCAAGGGAGGTCACCATATTAGAAATCTGATATTGGATGGTAAAAATGAAGTGTAGTTCTCATGCTTTTTGTCATGTGCTGCTCTTGCAATTTGTTTGACCTCTTCTATCTAATTACAGAATGTACAGGGGGTATATGTAAAACAGGATGGCCCAGGAGACAAATCAAACACAGGTGCCCATGCTGTGTACCACTGGCTGTGGTTTCTATGGCAACCCTCGAACCAATGGGATGTGTTCAGTTTGCTACAAAGAGTATCTACAGAGACAGCAGAACAGTGGAAGGATGAGCCCACCAGGTGAGTCAGGAAGGTTCAACATGGAACACCATGAGAAACTTCCCCAGATAGGATGGGGGAAGTTCTGCTTTTTCAGGTAACTTTCCTTTATGCATTTGTGGTAAACCAAGGAGAAAAATATGTAGACATATAATTTTCTGCCAAATAATGATGACACTTTTAAGAGAAACATTGGGCAAGAGCAGTTGAGGTTAAACATGAGAATTCAGATGTTTTCCAAGATCTGTCAGTGTGCTACTAGCTCCGTGGAAACAGTATTTTTCTCTGCTTTATCACTGAAATGCATTGAATGGTGTGAAATTTAAGTTGTTGCTGTGATTTAAAATTATTTTTCTTTCTTATTTCCTTTGTCTCCCAACTTTTGTTCAGTTTTTTTTTCCCTTTTCTCCTCCTTTTTTAAAGGAGATAAACACACCATTGCTTATCCTCCTTTCGTATTTAAGGTCCCCAGTTTCTGTGACTACAATATCAGCCTACTTTCAGCAACTCTCCACATTTTAAAAAAAAATCACCCAAAATGGGGTGAATCTAATAAAAAGTGAGTGCTATTTGTTTCCCTGCAAATAATGTGCATTTATACTTAGCCAAACGATGCTGACTTCTGGAGGGACAAATTAGTTAATTAATCTGTTTTTTTGAAACTGATTTCAAGACCTGAACCATATGGTGAATATTGAGTGTAATTGGCATAATACATTGTTTAAAGCAATACCTATAAGTAGGTTTGCTTTGGAGCATTCAAATTGGCTGTGTATAGTTTGACCAAAAATATTTTGTTCTGTATGCTTTTATGTGGTATGAATTTGTCATGTTTGGGGTGGAGTAAAGACATACAGCAATAAAATACAAGGTTTACAATTATTGTTCCCAGTAGATTTTTGTATCTACTCTTTCTTTCAATTTGTCAACATTTAAATGCCTGAACTAAGGTTAGAAATTTAGCACTCTATCTTTCTGGATGGAACTTGCTCTATTTGGTTTCCACTTGCCAAGTACTCATCATGTAGCTGCACTCTGTTTCTCTCTTGTTCCCTGCCTTCGCAGTAGAGGTTGATTGCTATGCTTTTGAAGCTGTGCTGGAATTCAGCTGTAACTGTCTAGCTTTCTCTATCTGAATGACCAGGGTGGAAGTTAGTCTGATGAAGCATAGCTAGTGCAGTGCTCACAGCATTTAACGTGTCATTTCATTTTACATGAAATGCAAGAATAATTGGGGAAAAAGGAGAAGACTACAGTATATTTACATAGGGTTCATTTAATGGGTAGGAAAGTGCTAATGGGCACAAGGAGTTCTTTTAGATTAGTGAACTGTGACCAATGGAGTTCCACAGGGATTAATGTTGGGACCTCAGCTGTTTACAATATATGTTAATGACTTGGAAGGACGTGACAAAATTTGCAGATGACACAAAAGCAGAAAGACAGGTTGCAACAGGGATATAAGCAGTTTAGATTCTGAGAGATGTACAGCGCAGAAACAGGCCCTTTGGTCCAGCTTGTCCATGCTATGAACGATATTGTGAAACATGAAAGGGTTCAGAAAAGACTTACGAGGATGTTGTCGAGGTTGGAACGTTTGAGCTAATAGGGAGATGTTGATTAGGCTGGGGCTATTTTCCCTGGAACATTTGAGGCTGAGGCTTATAAAAGTTTATAAAATCATGAGGGACATAGATTGGGTGAAAAGCCAAGGTCTTATATCCAGGGGAGGAAAGTCCAAAACTATACGGCATAGGTTTAGGGTGAGAGGTGAAAGATTTAAAAGTGACCTAAGGGCAACTTTTTCACACAGATGCATGTATAGAATGAGCTGCCAGAAGTGGTGGTGGAGTCTAGTACAAGATTTAAATGGCATTTTGATCTGTACATTTAGCAGGGAAACCAGAATTGATTGCATTGTTCCAAAAATGGCTTAACCAATGTCCCGTCATGATCTCCCAACTCCTATACTTGATGAGCTGACTAATAAGCGAGCGTACCAATTGCTGCCTTCAATATCCTGTCTAATTGTGATATAACTTTCAATGATCTATGAATCTGCACCCCAAGGTCTTTCTGTTTGGCAACTTTCTCTGGAGCTTACATTAAGTGAATAACTCCTGTCTATCTGATTTATTTTACAAAAAAATGCAGCACCTCCTACTTATCTAAATGAAACTCAATTTGCCCATCTGATCAAGCTCCCTTTGTACTCCAAAGTACTCCCTTTGCTGTCCACTACACCACCAATTTTGGTATCTTCTGCAAACTTCCTAACCATGCCTCCTATATTCATATCCAAATCATTTTTTATATAAATGACAAAAAGCAGTGGGCCCAGCACTGATCTTTGCAGCACACTGCTGGTATGAAAAGCAAACTTTTACCACCACCCTTTGTCTTGTGCTTTTGTCAATTTTGTATCCAAATAGCTAGAGCTCCCTGTGATCTAACCTTGCTAACCAGTCTACAATGCAGAATTTTGTCAAATGCCTTGAAGTGCATATAAACAACATCCACTGTTCTGCCTTCATTAATCATCTTTGTCACTACTTCAAAACAACTAAATCAAGTTAGTCAGACATTATTTCCCATGCACAAAGCCCCATTGACTATCTCTAACCAGTCATAGAGTCATAGAGATGTACAGCATGGAAACAGACCCTTCAGCCCAACCCATCCACGCCGACCAGATATCCCAACCCAATCTAGTCCCACCTGCCAGCACCCGTCCCATGTCCCTCCAAACCCTTCCTTTTCATATTCCCATCCAAATGCCTCTTAAATGTTGCAATTGTACCATTCTCCGCCACTTCCTCTGGCAGCTCATTCCATACACATACCACCTCTGTGTGAAAAGGTAGCCCCTTAGGTCTCTTTTCTATCTTTCCTCTCTCACCCTTAAACCTTTGCCCTCTAGTTCTGGACTCCCCAACCCCAGGGAAAAGACTCTGTCTATTTCACCTATCCGTGCTCCTCCATAATTTTGTAAACCTCTATAAGGTTACCCCCCAGCCTCCAACACTCCAATCAAAACTGTTCCTCAGAATCCCAACCACCTACCCATCATTGATGTCAGGGTCATCAGTCTATTTCTTTGGCTTCTTACCCCCTTTCTTAAATAATGGCACCATGTTATCCAACCTTCGATCTTCTGGCAACTCACTTGTCGCTCTTGACAATCTAAATATTTCATCAAGGGGCACAGCAATCACTTCCCTAGCTTCCCACAAAGTTCTGGGATATAACTGATCAGGTCCGTTATTCACCTGTTGTTTTAAGATGTCTAGCACCATTGTCTTTGTTATATGGACACTTGTAATATTTTGCTATTTATTTCTCCAAGTTCTGTAGCTTCCATACCCTTGTCCACATAAATATTGATGTGGACAAATATTCATTTAGTATTTTGCCTGTCTCATGTGGTCCTGCACATAGGTGGCCTTATTGATCTTTAAGGGGCCCTATTTTGTCCCTAGTTCTTTTAACCTTAATGTATTTGTAGAATCTCTTTGGATTCCCCTTAACCCTATTTGTCAAAACGATCTCATGTACCCTTTTTGCTCTCTTGATATTCCTCTTGAGTATACTCCTATTGCCCTTGTACTCTGAGAGATTCATTTGATCTCAGCTGTCTATACCTGATAGATGCTGCCTCCTTTTTCTTGACCAGAGCCTCAATTTCTCTAGTCATCGCAATTCCCTACAACTTCCACCCTTGCCCTTCATATCAGCAAGAACATGCTGTCTCTGAACTTTGACTATCCCATTTTTTGCCCGTCCCTTTTTACCTGCGAATAGCTGCCACCAGTCAATTTTTTGAAAGTTCTTGCCTAATACTGTCAAAATTGGCCTTCATCAAATTTAGAACTTCAGATCACGTGTCTCCTTTTACATAACTCTTTTAAAGCTAATAGAATTATGATGACTGCCCCCAAAGTGCTCCCCCATTTGTCACCTGAGTCACTTGTCCAGCCTTCTTTCCCAAGAGAAGGTAAAGTTTTGCTCCTTCTCTAGTGGCTATATCCACATACTGAATCAGAAAATTTTCTTTTGTGCACTTAACAAATTCCTCTGCAATCAAACCCTCAACATTATAACAGTCCCAGTCTATGTCTGGAAAATTAAAATCCCCTACCATTACAACACTCATTCTTACAAAAATGAGATCTCCTTACAAATTTGCTTCTCAATTTCTCATTGTGCTCTAGACCCTGCAATAGTCAATCTAATTAAGGTGATCATCTCTTTTTTATTTCCCAGTTCCACCCAAATAACTTCACTGGGTGCACTCCCTGGAATATCCTCCCTAGGTACAGCTGTAATGTTATCCCGAATCAAAAGTGTCACTTCCCCTTCTATCAATGAGTACAATGTGCCAGAATGTGAAGTTTTTCGTTCTGGAAGGGAGAACAAAGAACAATATTCAAGTAAAGATAAACTGCAGAAATAAGTGACACAAAGGGCCTTGAGAGTACTTGTGCATAAAACAAAGGTAGCTTGAAAGTGCAACAGGTAATCAAGAAGGTTAAGGAATCTTGGCTCTTATTTCAAAGAGATTGGAGTTTGAGTAGGGAAGCCTTAATGAATAAGGTGCTGGTGAGATCACATCTGGAGTATTGAGAGCAATTTCGATTCCGTTATTTAAGGAAAGATATGATTTGATTGGAAGCAATTTAGTGTAGGTTCACGAGGATGATCCCTGGTCTGGAGGGAATGTCTTATGTACAAAGGCTAAACCAGTTGGGAATCTACTCTCTGGAGTTTAGAAGAATAAGGTGATCTCATTGAAATGTATAGAATTCTTAAGAAGTTTGACAGAGTAAATGCTAAGAGATTTTCCCCCCTCATGGGAGAATCTAGGACCAGAGGGCATTGTCTCAGAATTAAAGGCAATAATTTAAGAAAGAGATGAATTTCTTGAGGGTAAGTGTCTTTCGAACTCCTTGCCCCACAGAGCTGTGGAGTTGACGTTCTTATTTATATTTAAGACTGAGATTGATTCGTGATAGGAGAGGAATCGAGCACATGGGGAAAGGGCAGGAAAATAGATGTGAGGAGTGTCTGATCAGCCATGATCCTATTGAATTGTGCAACAGGCTTAAGGGGCTGAATAACATTCCTATTTCTTATGCAAGTGGTAGATATATACTTTGAGATCTCTGCAACATATGACACTTGTTTTGTGGAATACAGCAAGATAATTTTGAGACTTTATGACATCCTCATGTATTCAAAATTAATAGTTGGAAGTGAAGCTGGTCTGAAGTGTAGCAGAACTGGTGTCTATTCTGTAAATTCTCATAATTTTCAGAAGCCAACATGTATTTAATTATTTTATGAAATAGCGAATGCTATTTTGAAAGGCTATCGTCTTCCACCAAAACACACAACATGCTTACAAAGCTTGTCTGTCACCTAAATCGTTGTGATGTGTAGATTCATGATAAAAGGATTCTTGTCATTGGATGATTGCAGCAAGGTTATTTCAGTTTCTTTAAATGAGCAAGAAATTCCATTTTTGATCAGCCTTGAGACTGTTCTTTTGACTATGAAGTTGGAGTACATTTGTACAGGTGGTGGAAAAGAGTTGATGTTAGCTTTGCAGGCTGCACAACAAGCCCTATTGTACATTCAGTGTACAAGTAATAGACTGGTTTAATCAGGAATTTATATCTCTGCATTTTAGACCATATCTCCCTTGTAATTAACTGGATTTTGATTCTATCTTTGCATTTCCTAATAACAATGGGTTTCACTTGAAGGCTGTGACATGCACATTAATTGAGGAACGCTATTTCATAAGGCCATAGCTTTCTCTGTTAATGCATTTTTTTTCTTGTCAGTTTCCTTATTTCTTTCTGAAGACAGTGACACTTGGTAAGATAAGACTGTATTTAACAAGCTTTTTGACTGCTTGAAAAGGGAAGAAAGATGCGAAGTATCTTGGCCACATCAAGTCCTGTTTTTGCCCCAACATGTATGCATGTGGCATTTTCAGCAGAGATAGCAAGATGTTAATCAGAAATCATCATGGCTACTTTGGTCCTTCTGTACAAAACAAGGAAAACAATTACAATTGTCACATCCCTAATGTTACTTATTAATTGACACCTGCTTTTAGTCAAATCAGGATTTTTTGAGCCTGTATGACTAATCCCTCTCTGGATGAATTCATTTCAGTGAAAGAGACTTTTATATTAATGGGCATAATTTTTAAAAGTTTCAAGTGTTAAAAGTTAAGATGTAGTAACTTTCACGTTTAGAGTTAGTATGTTGGAAGGGAAGAAATAAATGTCAAATTGGAGTGTAGGTTTGCCAGAGTGTAATAGAAATTCAGTAATTGTTTTTGTTGTATCCCTTCAGGATGTAGAGTTGCTTATGCTCCCTGCATGAGCAAGGGTAAGATACACATGTAATCTTCTTTAACCATTTTTGTCATGTTTCTTATGCTGGTTCAAGTTCCACCAAAAAGAAAAATCAAATAAGAATTGACAAAAAAAAATTGTATTAACTGCAATGTAACCACTAGAACTTAAATCACGATATTACATTCTTAAAAATGACTAAATGCAGTGGTGGAATGATTTTGGAAATTTTCTATGCGTCTGAGTTTTGAATGAGTTTGCATTCATTCTTTTGCCCAACAGCAGCTAGTGTGGTCAGTAGTAACAACAGTTCAAGTACAGAGTCCATCCCTGTTCAGTGCACGGAAACAAACCCCGAAATGTCTGCAGAAGCCTCTGTGAATGCTACATCGGCCAAAACTAGGTATGTCTACTGTTCGTGAGGATAGAGTTGGACTAGATTGGAACAAGAATGTGACAATTCTGGAAGTTTTGTTTTAATCACTCCAGTTCTGAGTCCCTGCC
The DNA here is from genome assembly GCF_020745735.1 of Hemiscyllium ocellatum. Taxonomy (NCBI): domain Eukaryota; kingdom Metazoa; phylum Chordata; class Chondrichthyes; order Orectolobiformes; family Hemiscylliidae; genus Hemiscyllium; species Hemiscyllium ocellatum. The sequence continues at coordinate 19,826,774 of NC_083428.1, read as the reverse complement.
TGAAGATAGTTAGTGGTGTTGGAATATGATTTTGCAGTTAACGCTACAGCACCTCTTAGCTTAGATATCCTATCTCTCAGCTTGAACTATAGCTGCTTATTTTAGCTAGCTGCAGGGTTCTAGGCTGTATCTGCATTCAGGCTGTGAACCAAACCATGGTTCTTCTCAGCATGGGCCAATTGTGTGCTGATTAAAATTTAATCTAATGCAGTTATTGAATGAATGGATTAGGTTTCAAACTTATCTTTTCTTGGATGTGCTTCATGTTTATATTCTAGTTCCTCCATTGTTCCTGGTGTATTTTATGAAAAGAAAATTTAAAAACTTTATACATGAAAATCTAAAGGATAAATAAGTGGAGTAACCTAATCTCAGATTTGGGGATTTTCATAAAATGACTGCCATGAAGGATAGTTTAAAATCTCACAACACCCAGCTTATAGTCCAACAGGTTTAATTGGAAGCACACTAGCTTTCGGACCGACGCTCCTTCATTCTCCTTCACTTGGACTCCATCCTCCAAGGTGGACTTCGGGACAGGCAGCAGAGGAAAGTGGCCGAGCAGAGGCTGATAGCTAAGTTCGGTACCCATAGGGAGGGCCTCAACCGGGACCTTGGGTTCATGTCACATTACAGGTGATCACCATTGCACTACACGCACGTGCACACAGACACAGATGCAGACACAGATGCGTGCGCGCACACACACGCGCTCACACATGCACCCCCTCGCTGACTTAAAACACTCTGCACCCACTACACACACACTTTCTCACACTCTCAACCCCCACCCCAGACAGACAGACACACACAGACAGACAAAGACCCACATGCACGCACACATTTTGTGTGGTGAATTTGTGTTGCAGAGTTACATTGCACTTTGCTCAAAAACTGCATACATTCATGTCGAACTCTGAGCTTAAAAACTGCAGGAATTTATGTAAAACACTGTTATCTCACTTATTAGATTAGAATCAATCTAAACATCAGGTCATAGACAGAGAACACAGGGGGCTAACACTTTCAACATATTGTCTAGCTATCACCATTGTTAGCAGCTAACCGGAGAATGCAATTTTAAAAAGAAGGTTTTGTGATTTACACATGAAAGAAGTGAAACTATCAATGTATTCTAACAGATGAAAGGCTTAACAGACAATCAGTTTTTCAATGTATAATTTCAGTTACATCACTGCAAATTTTTGCTATAAATTCTGTTACGATCGAGCCCTCCACAATCACCTGATGAAGGATCGTCGCTCTGAAAGCTATTGTGCTTCCAATTAAACCTGTTGGACTATAACCTGGTATTCTGTGATTTTTAACTTTGTACACCCCAGTCCAACACCGGCATCTCCAAATCATGAAGGATAGTATGAGGGAAGATGTTAACTTAGTACTGATAATCCAGAGGCCCAGACTAATGCTCTGGAAATGCTTTGAAATTTCGATGGCAATTGCCGTTACTATAATTGTCATTAAAGATCCATCTGCTTCAGCAATGATCTTAAAGGAATGAAATCTCATTCTCACGTGACCTGGTGTCCTTACAAGCAACTCAAGATCCACAGTAATGTGGTTGACACTTAATTGCCCTCTAAAGTGGTTTAGCAAGCTGATGCGTTCAAGGACCATTGGGGCCTTGCCAGTGACGTCCATGTTGCAGGAGTAAAAGAAAAGCTCGTTACTTATGATCTATAAATGTTAATATATAATTTACCTACTCTTGATAACATTTTTTGTAAAAACAAATGTCATAATTCTCTTCTAGTACTCCAGTAACACAGCAGATGACTGCAATGAGCATCTCTCAAGATGAATCAAGCACTGAAACTGAGGGTGCTCTAAAAGCTGAAGTTGTCACAGGATCAGGTTGGTTTATGTCCTCCAAGATAGATAGAATTGTCTAACACCTATCCACATGAAGACTGAATATGGAAAGAATAAATGACATATTGAAAAGCATGAATAAGTACGGGTGGTTATACTTTGATTTCTTAAAAATTATCTATCCGTATTTATGGGAAAGTTTCAGTATGTAGGGAAGTAATCTAATTTTGGTTATGATGTTCAAACCAATGTAATTTAATCATAATCAGTATTTTAACTCAACTTCTCACTTTGGTTCCATTTCACCTAATAGCCTTTGGTTAACAAAAAAATTAGTAGTTCAGTTTTTCTAATTTCCAATTGAATTTAGAGAAAGCATGTTCCATATTTTCTCTCCTCTGTAAAAGGGTATACCCTGACATCACTCCCAAGGGGCCTAAATCTTATTTCAAGTTCATGCCCCCTTATTTTTAACATCTTGACGAGAGTTTTTCTCTATCAACTTCTTTGATCCTCTTAAACATCTAAATTATATCACCTGTTAATCATCTGTGTTCAAGACAAGAAAAATGCAGTCTGAGGCATGTCCTTGAAATTTAACCCTTTAGTGCTGGTATTATTCTAGTAAGCAATGGTTTATTTTTAGATCTTTCAGCAGCTAAAGCTAATTTTTTTTTTGTAGATTATTCTGGAAGTGTGCACTTCATACTATTTGACCTTTTTTTTCTGCAAACGCATCCCTGATTAATGGGACTAAACTTTGCACACTGAGCTTCCTGAGCACACCAATTTTTCTGAATTTCAGAAGTATGCAAGTTAAAGGAGTTTTTTTTTTAAGAACCAAATTGTGAAAATAAAATAGTTGTCAGAACCTGTATATAATTTACACTCGTGAATCTCTTCTAATTATTTTGCAAGCATTCATCACTGAAATAAACTTACTCTATTGGATGTTGTATTTCCAGTTCCTGTGAATGTGGAACCTGCAGAAAGTTCCACAGAAGGAGAGGACAAGGTTCTAGAAAAGTCAAAACCCAAAAAGAATAGATGCTTCACCTGCAGGAAGAAGGTTGGATTAACTGGTAAGGATAATGCCTTTTTGAAGTTGTGTAGGAGTTACTGAAGATGCATACACCCTAAATATAGGTGCAAAATGGATTTTTGTACAGAAAAAGGCTGAGATTCTTCACCAAGCTTTTTAACCTGTAGAAGATCTGTAGTTGCCTTTGTTTCCTCAGGCATCACAATTAGGGAGTAGAGCGTGTGGTGCTAGAAAAGCACAGCAGGTCAGGAAGCATCTGATGAGCAGGAAAATTGACGTTTCAGGCAAAAGCCCTTCATCAGGAATGAGGCTAGGAGACTTTGGGATGGAGAGATAAAATAGGGATACCATTAAGTTAACTTGCAGGTGTGTTCCTGCATTGCATTGGAGTATTTTCTGTACCAGTATTCAGAGAACAAAAAGATAATGCTGGCAAATGGAACCAGATTAATTTAGGGCATCAGGCATCAACATAGGATTCACCAGCATGTATTTATTTATATTTCTCACTGTGCAAAGTGTCTGCTGTAAAACATTAAGAATACTTTAAACCAGAATCACAGTACTTAAGGGACCTCTATAGGCATTTTGCCTGCAAGGCTTGACTTTAATAGAAAACTACAAGTGTGATATTCATCAAGTACAATGGAGATGGTACTGAATTCAGAAAATCAGTACTTTTTAGTTATTTCAAGGCTCCTGGAGGATTGAGAGAATTCTAGGTTCAATTGAGCTTTCAAAGAAAGTGAAAAGTGTTTGTAAATAGCATTCAGGGCTGATTATTTGGATAAAAATGGTGTGCAGGTACATGAGAAAAAGGCAGGAGATTGGCAGTCAGTCATAGGTGCAGTGGGCGAAATGGTCACCCCCTGCACCTTATCAATTCTGTAGTGATTATGTTCAGGTTGACTTGGGAGGTTTACAAAATTGAGGGGCATGGATAGGATAAATAGACAAAGTCTTTTCCCTCGGGGAATCCATAACTAAAGGGCATAGGTTTAGGGTGACAGGGGAAAGATATAAAAGAGACCTAAGGGGCAACTTTTTCACGCAGAGGGTGGTACGTGTATGGAATGAGCTGCCAGAGAAAGTGGTGGAGGCTCGTACAATTGCAATATTTAAGAGGCATATGGATGGGTATATGAATAGGAAGGGTTTGGAGGGATATGGGTCGGGTGCTGGCAGGTGGGACTAGATTGGGTTGGGGTATCTGGTCGGCATGGAAGGGTTGGACTGAAGGGTCTGTTTCCATGCTATATATCTCTATAACTCTATGACCTGAAGCCATTCTTTTTAAAGCTTAATCTTTAACTAAAAGCTTTTTGTTTTGCCACACTATTCTTTTCTCAAAACAATCTGCTATCCTAAGGAAGAACCATTGTTTTTCTGTAGATTGACAACTTCAAAATAAATATTTCACAAAAGTTTGCAATTTTGGAGAAGATTGAAACTTATAACCTGAATCACAGACCAAGTATTCATTTGACATGGAGTCATAATCATACAGCATTGAAATAGGCCCTTCAGTCCAACCTGTCCATGCCAACTATGTTTCCAAGCTAAACTAGTCCCACCTGATGAATGTGTATCTTATGTGTTTATATATTTGAAATAAATCTCTCCCGTGCTTGCTAACAGGGTCTAGGAGCACGTCAAATACACAAATATTATTGTAACACTTTAAAGTTCGCTATCTACCTGAGAAATTTCAAATCTTGACATTTTTCTTTTTTTCACTCATTCCCACTCCTATCATTTCCCTGACCAGTAAGCTCAGCTACTACCACTAGCTTTTCAGTTCAGATCTACAAACTACAAATCATATAGTTTTCAACTCCTTTCTATAGCAAGTGGGTTTTTTATATCCCACCTCCATTGTCAGATAATAGTATGTATTATTAAACTGTGGACCAAGCTGAGCTTTATTTTTGAAGACTGACCCTATATTTGTCCCAACAGGATTTGATTGTCGTTGTGGAAATCTTTTCTGTGGACTTCATCGCTACTCTGATAAACACAACTGTCCTTATGATTACAAGGCCGAAGCAGCAGAGAAGATCAGGAAAGAGAATCCCATTGTGGTTGCTGAAAAAATTCAGAAATTATGAACTGCTATATTGTAGCAAGACATTGTGGGAAAATCCAGCATGGTATCTTGAAGAGCCCGGCTTAAGACAAAACCTGTTTTTGTGCAAACAACTAGGCATGAGATTGGCAGATGGTTTAGTCAATGGCTTTCTGCTGATGGAAATTTGCTCTGTGGTACAATGAAGAAAACTATATTATCAACAATAGAAACTTAACCAGCAAAGGAACAAGGTGAACTGTACCATGTGAGCATTCCTTTTTCAGCAGTGGCCTTTTGACTGTGCCTTCTGTCTTAATAATCTACTGAGATCAAGTCTGCAGGGAACCAGGCCAGTGTACCCATTTATGTGCCTGTAGGTACTTATGCCCCTTTACAGAAACTTGAGTAATGACCTCATTGGCATACTCCTTTTTTTAAAATGAGCTGTGAACTTGTTCTGTGTGTTTGATCTAGGTGATATGTACCTCTTCCCCTCAGGTAATTGTCGATATATTGCACGCATTTGGAGTTGTGCAATACGTTTGAGAATGAATGATGGTCTTAAAAGCAGCCATGGTACACAAGAGATGATACTGAAATCAGTCTAGTAAACTGATTTCATTTACCTCTGTTAATTTTAAAAGCTAAAAATAGCAAATATCATACACTATCCTGTGTATCATAGCTGCTTTTAGTTCAAATAAAGGTGCATTCACATAGGTAAGTATAGAAATGCTATTCATAACACAATTTCTAAAAAGGTATTTTTTTATGGGTATTTAGGGCAGTAGGAAGTTAGCCAAAGGGGTCATTACCCAGACAAGTCAGAGGGACAGTATCTCTTTTTGGTTAGTTTGCTGTGTCCTGGGTTTACTGTGATGGATTATATCAACACAACACAACCTACCTTTTTAATATAAACATATATGTGGAAATCGCCACACCATGGCTTTAAAAAGACAGGAAAAAATATTCAGGCCTGAAAATGACACTTTTTCAGTATTATTGAAATGGCCTTTACTGAATTTTGAATGAATAACATTGGTTCTATCAGAGCCAGATTTATTTTAAATTGAGCCAAAATCAGAGCAAGAAAAAGTGATTCTGTCTCTAATGAGATGTGACACTGGTTCGGGTGTGGTCCGGTTCACTGCACACTTCAAGCTGAGCTACGTGCAAATAAATTGCAGTGTTGCAGTCTTTTACCAGTTTTTTTTTTTCTCTTTTAGTAGCTATTTCAGCTTTGATAGTTATTCACTTTATAACAATGTACAGTTTAAACTTGTAAATGGGTAAGGGATATGGTGGAAGACATATTGATGACTGAGTGCTTTGGGTGCTGGTTGTGTGCTTTTACCCTCCATTATTTTCTTTCTTTCTCCTTTTAATGAAAGTATGATATAAATGATAATATATTGTAGTTTGCTTGGAGTGTTTTCAGTTATGTTAGTTTAGCTCTGGAGTTCTGAAGTTTTGACCACATGTTGTGCACATGCTCCAATTGTAGCCTTTCACTGTATCTTGCACCAAACCAAGAGACTAATCTGTTAGCGTTTTATCAGCTGTTGCTTGCTCATCTTGGTACATACAAATTATGGGGAAAATCTAATTGAAATGCTGACCCATCGTCCAACATTGTGTATCAAAATCTGATCTCTTGTAATCCCATTGAGAATGATTTATGTTCGTTGTTTGCCTAAAAGGGAAATACATTCTTGTGAAGTGGCCATAATTGTTATAATTCAAGGAATCATGATGGTTAGCAGGGTATCCTAGAGGTCCAAGCAACCCAGAGTTCATAGTGTGGCCAGAACCTCTAAACCAAATGGATGGTCACATTGGTAAGTGTATCGCTATCTTTTCATCCAAATTAGGATTATGAGGCAATTGAATAGAATATACTTCTGTTTTAAGCTGCACAAGATCCATGTTATAGCAAACTGAAAAGATTTTTGTGGTTTGGTCAGATTCCCTCCTTCACAAGTCTGGCGACTAACTTAAATTTTATTGCATTGAATGCATAAAATGACTTTACATTTTATTGGCCTTTCTATGCTGGATTCTCAATGCATAACGGAAGAACGCAAATCTAAATCTGCTGTATTCGAATACACCAGCAATATCAAATAGGTGAAACACTTAATTTTTGAAAATAAACTATAGCTCCTATGCAATTGAAATATGTACTCCAATCAAAATGACTTATTTTAAACTGCCAAATGCAACCAATAAAAAGCAGCTTCTTACAAAGTTGGTTGATGTTAAATGTATTTACAGTATTGTCGGAACGCATTAAATCAGATCAGTATTGCACCTCCCCTTTTCCAAACTGCAACTTTTCAGTCTCAAGGAATTGCTGTAAAATATCACTGCGTATATCCCAATTTAGGTTCTGGTGATCTATAAACTTGAAAGGATCACCTTGGATATCAGTTTCTTTCTCAGCTTTTATTTGGTCTAGTTTCAGATTTGTCTCCAGAAATCCCAAGATGCTTCTACAGAACTTTGTGTCCTGAATTTAGTGGTGCACATTTCTGGCTGGAATGGGGCTAATTGTGTTTTGAAAGCAACCCCAGTGCACTACTGTTGACATTTTAGTACTGGTGCACCTTGCAATAGGGTCATACTTGTATTGGGAATTACATATAAGTATGTTGTACCTCCAGATTTTAAAAATGCATCCAGCATTTGTAAACTAATTATGAAGATGTAATATTTTGCAAAAGAATATTCATTTTTTGGGATGGTGACAGTATCAAACCAAGCCAACGCTACAGAAAATTAAAGAATACAAACCAACCACAATATTTTATTAAAAGTTTTTTTAAATCCATGAATTTGCTTTAATATGAGGTTGTCTATCTTGAACTAGTCTTTGTACAAGCTTTAAAAGAAGATTAAACTAGTTTTCTTTGTACTGTATAATTTATAAATTGAGTCCACTTATTTTTAGGTATTTTCTGTACATCGTGATTGTGAACAGAATTAATAGACATTTGTTAATCACATTGAATATCTTGTTTTTCTTATACTGTTTTTTCATTTCCAATATCTAATTGGACTTATTGTATCAAGCAACTTCGTAATCTGTGTCCTCTCTGAACTTCAGAAGATGTTGACCATCCACAAAATGAATGTTGCATATGCAAACAAGATTAGTTTTGAAAAGAATCTTAGCCGATCAAAGTACCAGTCAGTTAATTCACGATACTTGTTTAATTGTGGCACCAGTGATGGAAAAAAGACTTTAAATTTAAGTCTGCTCCTATTGACTTTGTTTTCTTCAAAAAAATGTTTTCCAGTAATATGAAGAAAAGCATCTTAATAAAGCTGCACAGAGGTTTTGTTGAGCACAATTACATTTTGAATTAACTTGATAAGTTAATTGAGTTTAAGAATGTACATGGCACCTTACTGTGGCTCTCGAACATCCTGAAGTGCGTTACGTGCAATAAAACAGGTGATTGTCTTGCTTACCAGCAAGTTTCCAGATAGCAAGATGTTCACAAACAGCAGCTGGATGAATAACCTTTTTTGCTTTGAGGGAGGGGTGGTATTTGAGTGGAATATTGACCAGAAGATGGAAAGAGCTTCCTGGTTGTCTTCAAATTGTGGATGGGATTTTTACATCCATTTGAACTGAAGACCAGCAGTTGAGGTTGCAGTCCATTATCTCTTTTTAAAAGACTTCATCTCCAACGGTGCTGCACTCCCTTGCTGTGTGTCAGCTTAAATTGTGCTGAACGTCTGGAATGGGTTTGGATTGAATGAGTTTCTCTGGTATCACAAATGTTGGCCAGCTCTGTAAATTTCTGTTTGAATAGGCCTATCTTCCTGACTTTGTTCTTGTTAAATTGGTAATAAAACTAATTTAACATAATATGCCAATGTATAGAAGTTCAGCACGTCAGCAATATCAGAAATTGCAAATATGTCATTGTGAATGTCATTTATGTTGATTTGTCTTTTTGAAATGTTCATGCATGCCTTCTCCCCATTGAAAATTACGTATGGTATAATCTTTATGCTGGATATTTTAATATCAGAATATGATATGGCATTCACTTACTAAATATGAAGAATTAGAAGTTTTCAGAGATATAATACTGGTTGTTTCCCTTCAGATGTTTTTATAATACGTGTATTAGTCTTTTGACCTAATGAAATTATACCATCACCTAAAAGACTCAAAGAATCAACATTCACTTGAGGATTTAAAAAAAAGTTGTCACTCCACTGTTGGCATTGGTTATTATTTATTCTGTTCTTTTTCAAATTCATTTCACCTCCCCCCCCTCCCCCGATTAACAGTCTGTTACTATGTTTTATTTCCCCTCTTCTCAATCTCAACATGATTTCTCCACTCCTCTCCCTTTTCCAGGCCATACACCTGCTACCACAGGACACTCAGTAATACATCACCCCTTCAGCTGGCTGGGAATGGCTGTTAATTTGGAGCTAGTGAAGACCTCAGAATAATGAGCTTATAATGGAATGATGTGTATTTAATTAAAAGCTTTTCTTATAGCTGTCTGTCTTGCCATACACAGATTCCTACAGTGCACTCTTAAGTAACATAATTATGCAATTGTGCCTACTAATGGAGCCAGTTTCTGACCATCTTTTAAATTGTTGAAGTTGCTGAACTTATCATACACTTGCATTATTAATTTGCTTACTGGTGCTGATTAGATTAAATGATAGTATTTGGAAATGAGCTTGTCTCAATGCATGTAATTGAGTTCTGAGCAATGTCTTAAGCTATATTGTAAATGTTTTTGGAGTTGATTAGAAAAAGTGATATCTGCAGCTTTGTTTAGTATTTCACATTTAAATGCCAAGTAAAACGGGCCACCTGTCTTTGCTTGACATAAATAAAGATGGAATTTGACGAATATAAACATGATTCAGTTGCTGAATTTGACACTTTGATTAAAATTTTATTTTCCAGTAACTAAAACTGTTGATGGTTGAGACAGGCAATGTAGTGAGGTCTTACCCCAGTTTAGTAAACTGTTCGTACTGCCGATTCATGCAAAATAAGTTGAAACTGTGAAATACTTGGTTATCTGATTGTTGAGTTTGAAATTCAAAGAGGTAATGTTTTGCCAAGCATGTGTGCAAGTACTTAAAATGCAGTACCCTAGATTCTTAAAAAATTAAACACATACCATGTTGGAGTTACTGATATTAAAAAAAATTCTAGTTATCATTTTTGAGTAAGGGATATACAAGCACATATCTGTCCATCAGACACCTGTTCAGAATGTGAAATTTATAATATGTAAATTGAAACTTGTATTATGCATAGTTATCAAAATACTTTTGGAAAATTGAGGTTTTATGAATTCCTGAAACATTATTCAGCTTTAATTGAATTTTCTGAAATTCCTCATTTATATACCTGCTGCATTAATTGTAGTGTGGTTAATTTTACCTATAAAATGCTATCCATATTGCTTAGTGTATAATCTGAGGCACATATTAACATTGACAGTAGTATAATGGGAGATGCAGCATTTTAAAATTCTCACCTGAGCAGATTTTTATTTCAGTTCCTTGTATTTCTCATGTTCGAACATTGATGAGTTTATGATTTTATAATGGGCTAGATTCTTAGTGGAACTTCATTGCAGCTACTTTATGGCAGGAAAGAAAAAAGTAGTGAAAATGAATTGATGTGAGTACATGCTTAAACATCAAAGGCTAAAATTTAAGTTGTCTTACTAGAGTCTCATGTTTAGATTGACAGTACCAGAAGCGATTTTTTTTGAATATGCTGACCAATTCAAACTGATTAGTGAAATCAGGACATTCATGTATTCACTTGGCTTGGAGACAGCACTGAAGTCCACTCGCGTTTCCCTTTGCTTTGATAAAATGTGGTGAGTTTAGCAATTGAAATATGTTGTGACATGTTCAGTGCTCTTAACTTGCCTGACTCTGTCCCTCTACTCGTTTTTATTCAAAAGGGCTTGGGTGAAAAGCAAGTTGATTTCTGTACTTGACTCATTGATAGGAATATTAATGCTGTAGAGGCGCATTGCCTGCTGACTAGTGAGATCCCCAGTCAGATTTTTTTGAAGAATAGGGTTTTTGGATGTGTCATGTGAATAAATGTTTAAAATGGAATCAAGTTTCCATGACACTTTTGAAGGTGGAAATGGATCTGTATATTGATGAAAATGTGGCACTCCAGCAAAAGCTGGTTGGTGATGTCTGGTTGTGGCAAAATATCACTACATATTTTGTTTGCCAGCTCAAAACTAAGCAACATGGATAGTTGACTTATTTAAAAGAACTTATTTCATGAGTTCTCTCTTTAAAAGTACTATTTTCAACATGCAGTTTTTTACCCAGCAAAATACAAGCTTCTGTTTTAGTTGCTGCATGCACTTCCTTTACTTTAGTTATTTTACAGTATATTGCATTTGTACATTAATTATCACTAAAACTCTAGGATTTTGAATTTGTACAGAGCACACTTTTATTATATTCAAGTAATACATGTTTGTGTTTGGAAATGTTGTAATGTGTAAATAAACTATTGTACAGATGAGTACTGTGTAGTTCATTTATTTCCCCATTGCAAGAGAAATTGTAACTGGTTATTTTTTATTTATGGCCATATTTTAAAATGCTAAAATAATAAGATCTAATTTACTCAATGCAATTAGCAAATCTTCTTAGAAAACCTTGGCTGTGATCTAAGGGAAGAGTGAATTGTCCCAGTTCATTTGAATTATTTATACAAAATGAATGACATTTACTTTTAGTGTAACTGAAACCACAGGCTATTGGACAGGTGTGATCTTGGTAACACAAACTCTTTACTGACCTGTACATAGAAACTGGTACGTTAGACATTGCATTTCCCATTTGATTTTGTGGAAATTATTTTAGCAAATTAGTGACTTCAATGTTTGGAGTTATTTGTACAAGGACTTGATACATTTACCATAATTGTTTTGGCTCATTGATTTTTAAGCAGACCTGATTTGATGACGACTATTTTTAGTTGAAATCATGACGGTTCCTCTAATAGACTCTGGATGTTGGCAAAATACATACATAAATCCAACTTGACATGATGTGGAGGGCTGCTATTGGACTTGAGTGGACAGTCAGAAATAACCTGATGTCATGGGATGGTCCAACAGACTTATTTGAAATGACCAAGCTTTTGGAGCATAGTACCTGAGTCAGACGTAGTGAAAGAGAAGCACACAACATGGAATTTCATGAATAGCATGATCTAAGGATCATACAAATGGTGTGAGTGGAGTGTTGAATAATGATTCTCTGCACGTGACCAAGGGTGTTAGATGATGTGAGCAAAGTGTTAATAACTGAATAACAACTGAAGGGATGACCCGTAATCTGGTTAAATGAGGCAGAGAGATAATTACAAAAAAAATAAAAATAAGGTGGTGTTGGAGGCAAACCAAATGACTGGAATAACCTGGAACAAAACAGAAGCTGCTGGAAAAGCCCAGCAGACCCAACAGCAACTGGGAAGAGAAACCAGAAGGAGGAATTACCACACTTGAAACATTAACTCTGATCTTTCCTCTCAAATGCTGCCAAACCCACCAAGCTCCTGCCCCAGCAACTCCTGCTCCTATTCCTGATTTATAGCATCTGCAGTTCTTTGTTCTTATTTGAATGGACTAACATGATAGGTATGACTCACGTGCTGAGGGTCTAACCAAAGTAATAAGTGATCCAACACTACAAATTAATTGTTAAGAGTTCATAGTTCATCAAGGTGATGGTGTCAAATAAGGACAGTTTTACAGATAAAGAAGTGTGGTGAGGTCACATGTAATCGAGCCAAGATCACGCTGAGGCTTTCTCCATGAGTATGGAACTTGGCTATCAGTTTCTGCTCAGTGATTCTGCATCATTGGGTATCTTGAAGGCTGCCTTGACGCTTAACCAAAGGTCAGAAGCTGAATGTCCTTGACCACTGAAATGTTCCCTGATTGGGATGGAACATTCCTGTCTCGCAATTGTTGCAGTGTCCATACATATTTTGTTATAGCGCCTGCAGTGGTCTCGCTTATATATCTCCAGACCAGAGAGACTACACCACATTCTTCACAGCCTTCAGCATTGCCCTCCATGATGACTCTCATCTCACCAAGATCACCCGTGTGCCTCCGCTTCTTGCCTTCAAATAACTGTCAAACCTTAAACTGACCATCGTTTGCAGCAAACCACTCGGCCTTCAGGACAGCATTGGCCACAATACCACACAACCCTACCATAGCAACCTCTGCAAGAAACGTCAGATCATAGACCTGGATATTACCATCACAGTGGGAACAGCCAAGTACACAGCAGGTACTCTGGACGAGGCCAATGTTGTCTCTCTCATGCTGCAGGCAAGGATGCCCCAAGGCATGGTATATTGGTGAGAACACACAGGTGTTATGACAATGGATGAATGGAAACTGCAACAATTGCTAAACAGGAATGTTCCCTTCCAGTCAGGGAACACTTTAGGACATTCAGCTTCTGATCTTCAGGTAAGCGTCCTCAAGGCAGCCTTCGAGATAGATACACAACAGTGTAGGATCACTGAACAGAAAATGATAACTAAGTTCCATATCTATGCACACAGCCTCAACCATGATTTTGGGTTCATGTTATGCTACATGTGACCCCACCACAATTCTGAATCAAAGCTTTCCTTACTGTCCTATTTTAACACTCCACTTGATAAATTGTTATGCTCTCTCTACCTTAATTAGTTTGTACAGTTTTGGATTGCTTATTACTTTGGTTAGACCACTGCAGATCCTGTAAATCGGGGGTGTGGTTGGTGCTCAGTGGGTCTGACGGCATCTGTGACGAAAAATCAGTTAATGCTTTGGGTCCAGTCAGCCTTCCTCAGGTTTTTCTTCTCAGTTGCTGTCAGCTCTGCTGAGCTTTTCCAGCAGCTTCTGTTTGTTTTTGTTCCATGTTATTCCAGTCATTTGGTTTGTCTCCAGCACCACCTTTTTTTTTTAATTTTTGTAATCATCTCTCTGCCTCATTTTAATCTGATTATAGGTCACCCCTTCAGATGTTCAGCTATTAACATTTTACTTTCACTGTCCAACATCCTGTGGAGACTTATTCGAGACTCTATTCACACCATTTGTATGATCATTTGACCATCTGCCCATAAATGGTGTTCGGTGTGCTTCCCTCTTACCACACCTGATGAAGGGGCTATGCCATGAAGGCTCATGATTTAAAATAAAACTGTTGGACTATAGCCTGGTTTCATGTGATTTTCACCTTTATGTTCAGTGGCTTGGTTAATTAAACATATTCCAAAGTATCATCATGGAGAACCTTGCACTGAGATTCAATGAAGTGCTTCATTGATGTAAAAATTTATGTAATTTTCGAATTCTATCTACTTCACACTGGCTGACAAATATCCCTCCTCAATTATTGGTCATGCCTACTCTAACCTTGCAATCAACTTTCAAGAATTGGCTTGCTAAAAAATACAATACCACTTCTACCTCCCAAGTTCCCAAATGAGTAACAGTCTTCAATAACTGCATAACTTAGCAGTAAACTTGAGTTCATGGTGTACGAGTAATGTAGGGACTTAGTGATTCAACAAGAGTAGCTATTTTGTTTTAAACGAATTTATCATTAAACATTTGAAAGCTATTTCACATGAATGTTATGAAGCTTGTTTGAAGACAAATTTAAGATGTTGGCACTGATCAAAAACTTAACCACTAAGTAGGTTTAAAAGGAGGTTCAGGTTAGAAATTATAGATAGTGAAATGCACAGCTATTATGATTTAAGGAAATTGGGAATGTACAACAGGTCAGAATGGAAGTTATCTTGACGACTACAGGATATTCATGATGGGAGTAAGAATGATAACACCAGGTTCTGAATTTTGAAATCTGGTATTGTTGGACCCTGGACAAATATAAGACAGTAATCAGAATTTGGTGAGTCAGGGTACAGGCAACAGTTTTAAACAATCACATCAGCGATGACAGGCCAGCAATGAATCATTGAAATAGTTGCACCCAGACATAACTAAAGTATGGATGATGGTTTCAGAAGTAGATAGAGTCATACAGCACGGACACACATCCTTCGGGCCAACTTGTCCAGGCTGAACACTATTCTAAACTAAACTAGTCCCACCTGCCTGCTCCTGGCCCATATCCATTCAAATCTTCTCTATTCATGTATCTGTCCAATGTCTTCTAAACATTATAATTGTATCTGCATCCACCACTTTCTCAGGAAGTTCATTCCATATGCAAACCACTTTTTTTAAAAAAATACTTTTTAAAAAAAAAATTGCTCTCTTTGCACCTTAAGAATGTGCTCCCTAGTCTTTAAATGTCCCATCTGAGGAAAAAGACAATTGACAGTAACTCTATACCTTTAATTATTTTACAAATTTTTATCAGGTCTAGGTTGAGGTGGGGGAAGAACCTGGTGCTCTTAAAGTGGAAGTAGATAATGATGGATGGGAATCTCAATGTAAAGTCAAATAGCATAGCGAGGTTGATAACGGGACTGAAATTGAAAGTTTCATCCTTCTAAGTAAATAATAGGAAGAAATCCCTGATTATCCAAAAAGTGGACAATAGATGAGATCATTATAATTCAGCTGCAGTGTAGGGCTGAAAGAGATGATACTGAAGTAGATACGTGTTTAATTTGTCTACATTTGCAGTCTATGTTTCAATTATGCCACACGGACAGCATGTAGATAAACTGGACTGGGCAAGGACAAATTAGTAACTACAAGAGCACTAGCAAATGGCACTAAATGAAAGTTCAAAGTCAGTGTCTTTGAGTGACTTGGAGTGATGTCCTTATAAAAGGAAGCAGAGTAGATTGGATGAATTGATCAGGAGATGAGGAAAACAAGGTAGTAACAAAAGAACAGACTGATTATAGTAAAGTCAAGAGGTGATAGTCAGTTCATTCTCAAGGTTAAAACACAGGATAAAGTCTGCCTATTAGAACAGAGTTGTGACTTTGCATTTCTTTGTCCCTTTTTCCAACAGCTCCCATTTGATATCACAGATTTGTATCTTAAAGTCCTTTTTAAATGTTTGGTTAGGAGTTGATTTTTGCTGACGTTTTTGCCCCAAATCACATTTGTCATCTGGTACAAATAGCTGCCTTCTGTATCACTTTGTTTCTGATTTGTTTCTCTTTCCCCAATTTACCTTTTTTAGACTGTTCACTTCTCACTCCCTGCTTGCATGAGGTCTGGAATCTCTTAGCATTCTGAACCTGTGGGAGTTGTGGATTTTTTTCCTTTCACCTATGCCTTCCACTACAGCCTCATCACTTTTTTTTCCAATTCCTCAGTGTAAGGAGCTGTGTCTTATAATTGTGCACTCCACAACCACCGGATGAAGGAGCGGTGCTCTGAAAGCTAGTGCTTCCAATTAAACCTGTTGGCATGTCCAAATCAGTATAAGGAGGTTAACGGGAAAGGGATGGGGATACTAACAAAATGAGACTTGCTGAACCTAAAAAGCAAGCATGCTCTGAGATGTATTTTAACTGGCACAATTGCTTAAGTAATAATTTGATACTGGACAAGTGGATAAATTAATGAGAACATAAAATTGGTCTTGAATTCATGTATAAAGTCATGGCTGACACACTAGACCTCCCCTTTCCACTTCCCTATCTTGAGAGATTTTACGTAATTCCAGAGACCTCCCCATTTGCTTGTAATATTCTCATGGCATGTTTCACTTAACAACCTGAGTCCTAAGAATGTTTGTTTGATTATCTTGCTTGCTGTAGCTGGATAAGAGAAATATTTAATTGCATAATTATATATTTTAGCATATAAGACATTACCTTTTTAAGCACATGCCATAATCATCCTTTTAAATTAATCTAAATTTGACTTTTTCTTTAAATCAAGTGGTTTGCTTAAAGCTACTAATTTGGAAAACAAATTGAGAAGGACTGAGGGTATTCTAATGTGAAAATTTGATTTTCTATAGATATATAGGTCTGAAAGAATTGGTAGTTGAAAGTGATCTGAATCTGGACTAGATTAATAAATCTATGTTAAGATCTGGCTAGGGGTAGTCAACGTTTTTTAAATGGTTGGCAAGGTGAGATTTAAGACACGTGAGAGA
This sequence comes from Hemiscyllium ocellatum, assembly GCF_020745735.1. Lineage (NCBI taxonomy): Eukaryota > Metazoa > Chordata > Chondrichthyes > Orectolobiformes > Hemiscylliidae > Hemiscyllium > Hemiscyllium ocellatum. The sequence continues at coordinate 19,809,681 of NC_083428.1, read as the reverse complement.
ATAAAGCCACAAGATTCTATGGCTTTTAGAATTACGGTTAAAACTCTACAAGGGATTTGATATCGAAGACCGAGCTTTCAAACTTCCTCAAAAGCTGTTTCATCATTGACATCTCAATGATTCTCTTTTGGGTTGTTTACTCTCCTACTCTGGACTTTTCTTTCCAGGTATTTTGGAAACTGTACTCCAACACTCTTCTTAGGAAAAAAAATTCAACTTTCCACAGATAATTAACTTCCAACTTCTATTGTTGCACTTCTGAACTCGAACCTTGCTCAGCTGCACAAAGCAAATACGGCTTTTGTGCTTCATTCATTCTTCTCCTCAGCTCCACTAGTCATGACTTGGGGCTTGGTTGGCTGAGTCCACGAAATCCTGTTTTGATCTGCAATGTGTTGCCAATACTGGGCTCAACTATTTCAGTTCCCACATGAGCTTGCTTATCATTCAGGAGTAATATTAGAAACTGGCATCATTGTTCGATTTTGATAACACTGGGGTGAGAAGATTGTAAAGTTTTTTGAAATTGCAAAATAGCACAACTACATAATTGAATTTGCATAAAAAAATTGAAGATTTGAAGTATAAAAAAATTTACAACACAAACAGCATTGCAGAAAATACACTTTGTACTTAAGAGAATAAAGCCACAAGATTCTATGGCTTTTAAAATTCTAGTTAAAAGTCTACGAGGGATTCCAATTCAACACTGAAAACCAAGCTTTCAAACTCCTGCAAAAGCTGTTTCATCATTGAGACTGTCAATGCTAAAACTTTATATTGAAACTGGATTCATCAAACAAGAGGAAAAATATTCCTGGTGCAAAGACGAAACCACCAAACAGCATTTCAGATGTCACAATTTTGTGAGAAATCAATAAATTGTGGTTGAATTTTTTTTTCTAGAACAAAATTAGCAAGGAAAACCAGTCACTCTTTTCCCCTCTGACCTTGAGATAATTGAGCTACTTTCTCAAGGAGGCAAGCTAATGCCTATCAATTGTGACAGTGCTGAATTAATAGCAAAACTGTTTGGGTGAGAACAGGGTGGCCTGGTGTATTAAAAGGAAGTGAAGGATGAAAACAAAACGTTGCCATGATGTGTGTGAAATGCTACTTGAAAATTGATCCTTACCTATAAGACAAAACCCACTTTACCACCGAACCCCAGAATTAGTCTGCGATGTTAGCAAGTTCTCTGCACTTCACATAGCCAGCCAGCTGTGTCTTGTACAGAGCTGTGTTTGTCTTAGCAGTCCATCATTGCCTCAATTCTATTCAAGTCCTTCCTGAATTTTTCTGATCTCAGTTAAGACACAAGCTCAATTAGAAGGGATGATTAACAAAAAGTATTCAACTAATGACAAAATGACGAAGTGACGAGGGTTTTGTATCTACAGGTGTCCACTCTGCAACATAAGATGATCACTTTTCCAATCTGCCATTGTAAAGAGTTAATTTTATGCAGCCCATAGGTGACAGTAAATATATGGAAGACGGTTAGTTTTATGTTTCTTTTTAATGTTTTGTTACCAGTAGTTGCAGGAGTACAGGAATTGTTTAAAATCTGTTTGAGGCAGTCTTATTTACAACATCAGAGTAAACACTTTACAGGTTCACTAAACATTGCTAAATTGACAGCAATGCCAAGGATCTGATATTAAGCCTAAACGTCCTAATCAGGCCTTTAGTAAGTGTGTTCAGGAATAAATGAGTGTTGGTGATATTGAATAAAAAGATAAACATTTGTGTTGGGAAAACCCACAGCCAATGTTGTCAAACAATGACAATTGTTGATTTTTGTTTTGAAGTTTAAAATTAAAGGAAAATATGGCAATATAAAAGAACTAAGTGCTGTTGTACCTATATGCTTTCAATATACAGCATCGTGTATTTAGTTGAAATTCTAAAATATTCAATGTAATGTGAGGTCTTGTTGTTTAACACATTGTTGGATCTGAACTGTGAACACTGGGCTCTGATATTGCATGACCCTGCAGTATTTGTGAGGTTCATATTTTTGAAATCACCGAATCACTGCTGAATATGTTAATTTTATTTTAGTCTTAGTCAGGCTTAAAGGAGTAAATTTAATCTACAAGGTGTAAAGAATCTGTGGAAAATTACATCTTGCAACATGATCTACACAAACATGACAAGATATTTAATTGAGCTGGTAAGGTGATGATTAAACTTAAATTCAAGCTGTGAACACTTGGTCTTGCTGAACATTTTAACTCTATGAAACACTAGATGTAGGCTTAATAACATATGACCCAGTGGGCTCCATATTGTGGCAGCATCTCCTGTGAATTTCATAAGGTTATTGATTCTGATGTGTTATCTGCTAAACAGATCTTTGGCATCATTAAGACAAGTATGTGACATCAGAAAGTGTGATGCTCAAATATAAGTGATCTCAATCTTACTCACTAGACATAATCAGTCTGTTAGTAAGCAGTCTGCTAGTCAGCCAGCCAACTATGTAGGTAATAGGAATCTGTAGCATATAACCCAGAATGCACATATAGTTCTGGAATGTCATGTAGTGTACATAGTTAATAAGCCTCTAGAAATCTGAGCCAACATGAAGCACACTCTGTGGTATATTTTATAGGGACTAATATGGACAAACTAACAAGACATCCACTATGCACATAAAGCATCCCTATTGACTTTTTTTTAAAAAAACTTTAAAATGGATTTTGAATTTAAATCCATGTCCTAGTTGTGAATGGTAAATTGCTTCACACACTACACTGTATGAATACAAGAACCAATATCTGACCATAATATCGATCAAAGGCATTAATGTGTTTCTAACCTTTTCACTGCTGCGTCGGGGGCTTAATACCCACTCTACACTTAGTAGATTTGTTCTACAAAAGGTTGAAGATTAATATTAGCATTTACTTGATCTGTGTGGAGTGGCAATTTGTTCCTCATGGTGATCAAAACCAAAGGACTATTTACTGAACAGCCCTGACTTTTTTAAAAAAAGACAAGATTTCAACTACTTAATAAATATTATTTCCACAATCAAACTAAGATCAGCATAAACTAAACGTGTATCAACAGACGAATTACAATCAATAATATGTTACATGTTGAAAAGCATTGATTTATTGGATAATTTCAGGCACAAAGTCCAATAGAGCTCTGATCCTCCTTAGGTCTTTAAGGTTTCACCATCTCCCACAATAGGATTCAAAAACCCCTTCCCCAGAATACTTGCCTGGGGTTCTGATTTACTACTCTAATGATTTATTCACTACGCCAGCATGTCCTGTAAGATAGATAACAGTTCCAGCAGCACATCAATGTCAACCAAAGTGTAACCATACATGATGGTGATCTTAAATTGTATGACATCTTTCTTTCTAAAGATCATGATTTTAAGTCATCGAGATGTACAGCACAGAAACAGACCATTGGTCAAACTCATCCACGCTGACCAGATATCTGAACCTAACCTAGTCCCATTTGCTAGCACTTGGCCCATATCCCTCTAACCCTTTCCTATTCAGCTACCCATCCAGATGCCTTTTAAATGGTGTAATTGTGCCAGCCTTCACCACTTCCTCTGGCAGCTCATTCCGTACATGCACCACCCTCTGTGTGAAAAAATTGCCCCTTAAGTCCCTTTTATATTTTTCCCCTCTCACCCTAAACCTACGTCTTCTGGTTCTGGACTCCCCCATCCCAGGGAAAATACTTTGTCTATTTATCTTATCCATGCCCCTCGTGATTTTATAAACCTCTATAAGGTCACTCCTCAGCCTCTGACACTCCGGGGAAAACAGCCTCAGCCTATTCAGTCTCTCCCTATAGATCCTATTGAGTGCAAGCTGAAAAGTTTTGACTTTGTCTGTTTAGCAATGATTAAGTTCTATATTGTCAAGCAACTACTTGGAGATTATGATTTGAGTAGTTAACATCAGTGACTGTAGATTATAGATTGTAAACTGGAGACATCAATTTAGGATTGAATGCATACAATAACTTGTTTATAATTACATTTTCGACCTAACAATTCACAAACTATGCCACTGAGCACACGAGGAGACATTAAGACAGAATGGTCACAAATTTAGTCGAGGGAAATTAGGAATGTTTTCAAGGAGGGAAGAGGTTCAGATAGGGAACTCCAGAGCTGTGGGCTTTGACGGGTGAAGTAATTGTGACCAGTGCTAGAACAATTAAAATCAGGTGGCTAGAATGGGAGAAGTGCATGTAAACAGTTGTGGGTAGTTAGTGGTATTGTCACTAGTAATCCAAAACTCCTAATCCAATGTAGGGCTCTTTTGGTGCAGCAGTAGTGTTCCTACCTCTGAGCCAGGTTGCCCAGATTCAAGTGCCACATTCAGAGATGTGTGACAGATAACATCTTTGAACAAGTTGATTAGAAATAGGGGGTTGCAAGTCTGGAGTAGATTGCAGAGATTGAGGGAGCTAAGGCTATGGAGGGATTTGCAAACTAACAATTTTAAAGTTATTATTATTTTTAAAGTTGGTAACCTTATGGTAGTTAGGTTAGTGAGCTGCAAAGATGGTCAGTTTAGAGGACTTGGTGCAAGTCAGGACAAGAGCAGAAGAGATTTGGATGACTTCAGGTTTACAGAGAGCATGAAAGGATGTGGGAGGCCAGCCAGGAATTGGTTGAAATAATCAGTCTAAAGTACAAAGCTTTGTATGGGATCCTAGTTTCAGATGAGCTGATGCAGGTGAGGAAGGGCAATGATACGGTGGTGAAAATGGGTATTCTTTGTGATGGTGCAGACGTGGTCCAAAGCTCACCTCTGTCACAGACACACAGATTGCAAACAGGCTAGTTTAAGATCAGACAGGACAAATGAAGGATTTAGTGGCTATGTAAAGAAAATCACCAAATTTATCCAGCAATTAGTTTTAAATTTAAAGCAGAACTAAGCAGTATGGAAATTTTGCCAGGAGCAAGATCTCTGATAGTTTTGCAGACATTGAGAGCTGTGAATGGCCTTGTACACATTGGGTTGGTTACTGTGAAACTACACTTACTTGATAGATTCTCAATAGATCATAATTCTTTTCCATTTCATGTAATAATGAACAATAACAGCTCTTTTCCAGACCCACAGACAGCAGTGAGAAGTTTATTTAAAACTAATGCCTTTGTGGATCAGTCGACACTGACCAGAACAGCTATGTTTTGACTGCACATTGAGTTGAAGTCTGAAAATCTCTTCTTTTGGTTTGACTTTTACTTACAATGAAGACACTTCATCTTCCCATGAAATTATACTGGAACTGAGAATGTAATTATCTTGACATATTTGTTTAAGTATCCATTTTTATCTGTAGATGGATTTGAAGGTTGTGTCTAAGTTATAACATGACAATTCTAGTTTAAACTATCTTTACCATAGGTGCTGTGACACTGCACTCATTACAATAATGTAATCAAGCATTTAATCTAATAGATATTCCATAAGTATTTACATGTTATGGTCTTGTAATTAATTCAAGAACCCAAAAACATATAGCAAACTCCGAGTATTCCTATGTTAGGATTCTATGTGCTGATATTGATTAACTTTGATAAGGCTTTCAAGGGAAAGGTCAAGCAAAGCGATGATTAAGTTGAAAGTTAGATGTCATCATTGGAAACAGACACTGTGTGTTTGCATGATATCATTGACATGGTTACATTTAAATCTGCCATCTATTTGCCTATCACACTAATCTGTCTGTGTTTTCCTGAAGTTTGTTATAGTTCACCACAGTTTGTCAAGTCTCAATTGGTATTGTCAGCAAAATCCAATATTGGTTTTATTTATTGCAGGCTACATGTCCTCAAATATCATAATTCCATCGGGTACATTTTATTTAAATATTGTGTTTTCTGTTTCGTGACCTATCTGGATCTAGCCTGCTCTGTCCTTCCTTGATAGCGGTGGGGTTTGAATATGCATGCAATTTGTGCAACTGCAACATATTTCTGAGTGATCAAGAACACACCACTTGTAAGATTATAGCCACAAATTCCCAATCTTACTCAGAACCACACAATGGCTTCTACAATAGACAAAAGTTATTGGGAAAAATTGGTAAGAGTTTTTAATTGGGCTGGTTTCTAATTGGGTGGAAATATATTATTGCTAAAAACTTAAAAGCTCTCATTTTAATCATTAAAATGCTAGAAATGTACAATATAACTTTGCCTCATTTGAGGTTTGTTTTAGTTACTTGCTGATCTGAGGCTTTGGAGCAAAATTAGCGTTTCATGAAAATGATATTCTGAATCTTTAATAAATTCCACTAGAAGATTCTGAATTTATCTGTGAATTGATTGCTTTCTGCACTGTTATCTAATTTTTTCCACTGTGGCAATAATGTTCTGTGAAGGCTAAAAGCTGAAAATGTTGCTAACTAACTTGTGACAAATGAAGCAAACTGTAACTTGCTATTCAATTGAAATGTGTAAGTGTGAAATTGCTACCATATATAGTGCTGAGTCAAAATGCTGCCAAGCTGAGATTAGACAAGCTGCATTACAGAAAATTACAACTAAATTTATGGCACACAAATAGACAGTTTAGTCCAACTGCTTAGTGTCTAAATTTATGCCTCCATCCATTCACCCCTCTGATCTGTATATAGTTCTATCTTCAAAGTTTGGGAGAAGATTTGTAGCTCGGGTGCTCGTTGTTGTGGTTCTGTTCACTGAGCTGGGAATTTGTGTTGCAGACGTTTTGTCCTCAGTGCTTGGGAGCCTCCTGTGAAGCGCTTCTGTGATCTATCCTCCGGCATTTGTAGTGGTTTGAATCTGCCGCTTCCAGTTGTCTGGGAGACCTTTTCTACCTCTGCCACAATTAATTCTATGGTGGGAAGACTTGCAAATGGCCTTCTCATCCCACTGTCATAGTTGTAGGTTTAGGGAGGTGGGGAGATCTTCTTGTAACCTTTCTGCTGCTGACCATTGCCTCATGTCTTGTGCATTAGGGTAAGCATCATATCTGAAAATGTGTTGCTGGAAAAGCGCAGCAGGTCAGGCAGCATCCAAGGAACAGGAGATTCGACGTTTCGGGCATAAGCCCTTCTTCAGGAAAAGTCGAATCTCCTGTTCCTTGGATGCTGCCTGACCTGCTGCGCTTTTCCAGCAACACATTTTCAGCTCTGATCTCCAGCATCTGCAGTCCTCACTTTCTCCTCCGGTAAGCATCATATAGTGAGTCAACTCAGACCATAAAAGAAGGATCCCATTATTTTCACTCATCTGCTCTTGTTCCAATTATGCTTCAAGTATTTATTTATTTCCCTGTTGTAGGTTTCTATTGAATCTCCTTCTACAACACAATGAGGCAGTACTTTTCTGATTCTAATAACTTACTGTATAAATAAAAATTCTCTTCCCTGCTCTGGTTCTTTGGTCAATTACGTTAATGAAATCTGACATTGCTGAACAAAAATGTATCAAAGGTATCATGGGGTATGGGCCAGAGACAGGTATATGGAGTCAGGCCATCAATCAGTCATGATCCCATTAAATGGTGGAAGAGGCTCAAGGGGCTGAATGGTCTACTCCTGTTCCTATAAATCTGTAACCTTGTACAAACCTTCTGCCAGTTAAAGCATTTAACTTACTTGCTCTAGGAAAACCCCTCATTATTTTGAAGCTACATTCAATCTCCTCTTAACTTGTTCTGGGCTAAGGTGAACAATGCCAGCTCCTCTCATCTCTCAACAGGTTGGCTGAAGATTGTAATGTTAATTTTCATATATAGCTGACAACACAGTTCTACCTCCACCCTTTCTCTTGACTTCTCCATTAATGCTAAATTATCACACTGTTTATCCATTACTAGACAATTTACGGTATTCAAAGTTTGTGAGAAGATTTGTAGCTCGGGTGCTCGTTGTTGTGGTTCTGTTCGCCGAGCTGGGAGTTTTTGTCGCAAACGTTTCGTCCCCTTTCTAGGTGACATCTTCAGTGCTTGGGAGCCTCCTGTGAAGCACTTCTGTGCTGATTCCTCCGGCATTTATACTGGTTTGAATCTGCCGCTTCCGGTTGTCAGTTGCTGTCCGCTGCAATGGCCGGTATATAGGGTCTAGGTCGATGTGTCTGTTGATAGAATTTATGGATGAGTGCCATGCCTCTAGGAATTCCCTGGCTGCTCTCTGTTTGGCCTGCCCTATAATAGTGGTGTTGTCCCAATCGAATTCGTGTTGTTTGTCATCTGAGTGTATGGCTACTAGGGATAGCTAGTCGTGTCGTTTCATGGCTAGTTGGTGTTCATGGATGCGGGTTGTTAGCTGTCTTCCTGTTTGACCTATGTAGTGTTTGTGCAGTCCTTGCATGGGATTTTGTACACTACTGTAGTGGTGCACTACACTACTGTAGTACTGTAAGGACTATTTACAATTTACAACAATTTACGGTATTTTCTAATGCGGAGAAAGAATTAAATATTTAATGGTAAGGCCCAAGGGAGTGTTGCTGAACAAAGAGACCTTGGAGTGCAAGTTCATAGCTCCTTGAAAGTGGAATCACAGGTAGATAGGATGAAGAAGGCGTTTGGTATGCTTTCCTTTATTGGTCAGAGTATTGAGTACAGAAGTTGGCAAGTCACGTTGTGGCTGTAAAGGACATTGGTTAGGCCACTGTTGGAATACTGCGTGCAATTCTGGTCTCCTTCTCATCGGAAAGATGTTGCGAAACTTGAAAGGGTTCAGAAAAGGTTTACAAGGATGTTGCCAGGGTTGGAGGATCTGAGCTACAGGGAGAGACTGAACAGGATGGGGCTGTTTTCCCTGGAGCATCGGAGGCTAAGGGGTGACTTTATAGAGGTTTACTAAATTATGAGGGGCATGGATAGGATAAATAGACAAAGTCTTTTCCCTGGGGTCGGGGGATCCAGAACGAGAGGGCATAGATTTAGGGTGAGAGGGGAAAGATATAAAAGAGATCTAAGGGGCAACTTTTTTCACGCAGAGGGTGGTACGTGTATGGAATGAGCTGCCAGAGCATGTGGTGGAGGCTGGTACAATTGCAACATTTAAGAGGCATTTGGATGGGTATATGAATAAGAAGGGTTTGGAGGGATATGGGCTGGGGTGCTGGCAGGTGGGACTAGATTGGGTTGGGATATCTGGTCAGCATGGACAGGATGGACCGAAGGGTCTGTTTCCATGCTGTACGTCTCTATGACTCTATATAAAAGGCAATGATTTTATTCATGAAAGTCCACAACTCTGATACTGTTCATCATTTGTTCTGGTAATAGGTTTGGGAGAAAAAAGCAATGAGAACACAGTAAAACACTCAGAGACTTTGCTATACATTTAGCTCACAGTAACTGCACCATTTATCAGTGTTTATTAATGTGACCAGCATTTTCAAAGCGATGTATTTGCATTGATAAAGAATTGAATTTGAACTTCTATATTGCTGTTTACAAAGCAATAAAATTCAATGGAACAGTTTTTTTTAAACTAAAGTGTTTATCTTGCGATTTCTATTCAATGTTCAGAGGAAGCATCATTCATCAAGTCAAGAAATCAGTAAATTTGGACTGAAGTGGCTCACAAATTTTTGTGCCACATTAATTTTCACAGGTTACAAAAAAGGTTGATGGGGATAGAGAGGTAGATGTTGTTTATTTGGACTTTAGTAAGGCCTTTGACATGGTTCTGCATGGGAGACGAAGTAGTAAAGTTAGATCATGTGGCATTCAGGGTCAGCTTCCCTTAGATTCAAAATTGGTTTTATGGTCAGAGACAGAGGGTGGTGGTGGAGGGTCGATCTTTGGATTGAAGGCCTGTGACTGGTGGTGTTCTGCAGTAATCAGTATCCGAGTCCACTTTTGTTTGTCATTTATGTAAATGATTTGGATGAGAATATAGGAAGTATGGTTCATAAGTTTGCAGATGGCACCAAAATTATTGGCATAGTGGATGGTGAAGGTTATCTAAGATTACAATGAGATCTTGATCAATTAGGTCAATGGGCTGAGTGGCAGATGGAATTTAACTTGGATAAATGTGTGGTATTGCATTTTGGTGATACAATTAATGGTAGGGACCTGGGTAGCGTAGAACAGACACCTAGATGTTCAGGTACATAACTCTTTGAAATTTGTGTCACCAGTTAGACAGGGTGGTTAAGAAAGCATTCAGCACACTTGCCTTCATTGCTCAAGCTTTTGTGTAAAGAAGTTGGGATGTCATGTTGAGGTTGTAGGTGAGGTCTTTTCTGGAATACTGTGTGCAGTTTTGGTTGCCCAGTTATAAGAAGGATGTTATTAAACTGGAGAGGGTTCAGAAAGGATTTACCAAGATGTTGGAATGGAGGGTTTGATTTCCAAAAATAGACTGGATAGGCTGGGATTTTTTTTTTCTTTGGTGTGTAGGAGGTTTATAAAATCATGAGGAACATAAATAAGGTGAATAACATGGACCGTATAATGAGGGAGTTCAAATCTAAGGGGTATGTTTAAGGTGAGAGGAGAAAGTTTAAAAAGGACATCAGGACACCTTGTTCACACAGTGGTTTGTTATGTGGAATGAACTCCAGCCAAAGAAAGTGATGGGTGCAGGTACACAATGTTTCAAAGACATTTGAACACGTTCATGTATAGGAACGGTTTAGAGGGATATGGGCCAAATGCAGGCAGGTGGGACTCATTTGGTTTGGGTACCTCGTCGGTTTGTTTGGATCTAAGGGTCTGTTTCTATGCTGTATGACTCTATATAACTCTTATCTGTAAAGTTACTTTCAGTTTCTGACTTGAATGCATTGGTAGTTTATTTCCTTGCTTGAAAACCATTAATGTGCATTTAATAGCCTTTTGTTGTTTATTTAGGATGAATGAGTAACGGTTGATCAATATGCACAGGCGTCAGCCACTAATGGACATAAAAGGGCCAAAACCATTGGAAAGTCTAACAGCTGCAAAGTGCCATAACTCAACATGACTTTCTGGCTTTCCCTTCAAGAATCTGTCTTTCTGTTGGATGTAATAGAGGGCTGTTTGAGAGGGTTATCTGAATTTTACAAATACTGAATCACTCATTGAATTTACAAAAGCGTAAAATAAAATTAGACTAAAAGCAGTGACTTTTACTTTTACAATAATGAGTAATGGTAGAGAAGTTGTGTCATCTTGATTCAGTGAACACTCTTGCCTCTGACTTCAAAAATGTGGAATTTATGCCCCCCTATACAGCTGAACCTAACAGTGGACTGTTGAGATAGTACAGCACTGTCATAGTTGCTATGTTTCAGAAGATGATACAAACCAATGCAAAGTCACACTGCTTATATGGGATAAATGAGCCATTCTACTATTCTAAGAAGAGCAGAAAGATCTACTGGTGCCATAGCCAACTTTCACCCTCTTAACTGGTATCTCCAGAATAGTTTGTCTGGTCACTTGTTTCATTCCTTTTTATTTTTGGGCCCTCTTTACATAATTAGCTTCCATGTTTGCTAACTATTCATTGCAACTTGTGATGCAATTTGTGGTTTTAGAGCTTATATTTTTAAGTCATTTAAACTGAACTGAAAAATTAAAATTGAAAAAGGAAACTGACCTTTCCAGTTTCTAGGACAACTGAGACTGAAACTGAAATTGGATACCATAACTTCAGGTTGAAATCACGCAAAAGGAGACCGATCCATTAGAGCTCACAAAATGGCCTAGTAATGCAATGCAGGCACTGAAGAAGGTGGAAACTGTGAATAACAATTGCTGGAGCTGTTTCTGCTAATTGAAGATAATATTGATGGATCTAAGCCTCAAGACCATGTTGAGAACGTTCTGAAATGTGTGTATCATTTTTGGTGAAGACTTCGCTTGTGGATGTGTACTACTGCCAGCTGCTTGCTCCTCAAAGGAAAGGAGTTGAAATGTTTCATAAGGAAGTCAGAGTTTCAAAGGACTTTGAATTTGATGGCTTCTTATAAGGAATACCTTAAAGGAGAGCAAAGTACAGAGATAGAGATGTAGGGAAGGTTAACAGATATTGTGATTCCTGGTTGTCAGTTGCATCCCATCACCTTTAAAACCTCACTTGATATCAGCAGAGTCAGTGTTCCTCTGAATGTTCCTCCTTAGTTCTAGTCAATCTCCATGCACACACTTCTCCTTTAATTTATAGTTTAGTCTTTAGAAATAAAATAGGAGATTGTGTAATTAAATTTTTATCTCATTCTTTCCAAGGATAGGAAATTTGCGAGGCTCCTAATCTGACATCATTGCTTCATTGCAATGATATTATCTATTTGACCCATCTAGCTTCTCTTTTCAGCCTTGGGGATATTTTGCACTTTGAACCTTGGCCTTTTACATCTTCATTTGTCATTGGTGTTCCTTTCTGTTAATATCATGCTGAAACCAACTACCAAAAGCATACGTCAGGCTACTGAGTAAGATAGAGGCAAGGTTGCAGCATCGATAGAGGCCTGGCTGGCTGATAGAAAGCAGAGTGTGGAGATAATAGGGTCTTTCTCAGGATGGCAGCTGGTGACAAATGGTATTCTGCAAGGCTCAGTGTTGGCACCACAACTTTTCACATCGTACTTTAACAATCTAGATGAAGGAACTGAGGGCATCCTGGCTATGTTTGCAGATGATACAAAGATAGGTGGAAGGACAGGTAGCATTGAGGAGGTGGGGCGGCTGCAGAAGGATTTGGATAATTTAGGAGAGTGGCCTAAGAAGTGGCAGATGGAGTACAATGTGAGAAAGTGGGAGTTTGTGGACTTTGAGAGGAAGAAAAGAGGCATGGATTGTTTTCTAAATGGGGTGAAAATTCAGACATCTGAAGTGCAGGAGGGTTGGGAGTTCTAGTCCAGGATTCTCTCAAGGTAAACTTGCAGATTAAGTAATTTGTTAGGAAGGCAAATGCAATGATGGCATTTATTGTGAGAGGACTTGAATATAAAAAGCAGGGATGTACTTCTGAGGCTCTATAATGCTCTGGTCAGACCACATTTGGAGAAGTGTGTGCAATTTTGGACCCCATATCTTCGGAAGGATGTACAAGCACTTGAGCACATTCAGAGGAGGTTCATTAGAATGGTCCCAGGACTGAAAAGCTTAACATATGAAGAATGTTTGAGGACTCTAGGTTTACCTTCTAAACTCAGAGTAATGAGGAGGGAATTGAAACATTAAATTTACTGAATGGTCTGGACACAGTAGATGTTGGAAATATGTTTCCATTGGTAAGAGAGACTGGGAATCGAAGGCACAGCTTTAGAGTAAAGGGAAAACCTTTTAGAATGGAGATAAGAAGAAACTTCTTCAGCCAGAGTGGTGAATTTATGGAATTAATTACCTCAGAAGGCTTTGGAGGCCAGGTCATTGAGTATATTCAAGACTGAGATAGATTCTTGATTGTTAAGGGGATCAAGCATTATGGAGAAAAAGCGGGAGAATGGAGTTGAGAAACTTATTAGCCATGATTGAATGGTAGAGAAGACAAGAGGGCTGAATGGCCTAGTTTCTGCTTCGATGTCTTATGTTCTAAGTGGTACATAGTCACTCATTGTCGGCCCATATCACTCCTTTATGGAAAATTGCTCCATCTTTATTCAGACCTTTCACAATCCAAAACAGTAACCAAGATTGGGATCTATGTGCATTGAAATCAATAGTACAAACTCTCATCCTCCCACTGTTTATATGCAATCAGGTTGCCCTTTAAAATTGATTTCACCTTTCCCTGCCCTCAACAGAAAATGCTAAATGTAATTAACTGAATAACATAGAATAATAGTATATTACATTGGTGAGGAGATTCAGTTAGCGAATTAATATATTATAATTTAGGGGTCACAATCCCAGAATTCCCCTCCTAATAGCACTCCAGGTACACACTTCATGTGGGTTCAAGAAGTTGACTCACCATTAACTTTTCAAGGGAAGTAAGGGATCTAACCAGTGACATCCTTATCCACTGCAAGAATTATATTGTTTAAAAATATAAAGAAAAGTTCCAAGTTATGACAGTTCTAAAATGAATTGTAATTACAAATTTGACAAGTTTCAATTTCAAAATATATTGGTGATTTAATGATCTTGAATTGCCATTAAGATTGTCAACAATGTAAACGCTGTCAAATAATTAAAGTCTATCTCTATTTCATTATCTTTGCACATAATGTGAATCTGACTACTTGACATTTACATTCAAGTCTGATCTGAATGTACTTTGAATTTGGTTCTTTCAATTCTTTTGTTAAATGTAGGCTTGTCAGGTTTATTTTAAGGAATAAAAATCCTCAAAAGCTCATTGTTTGAACAGTGTATTTCTGTGAATTTTGCCAAAGAAGTGATACACTTTAATGTTTGTAGATCATTTCCCCACTTCAAATTTGGGGCACAAGTGTTGAATATATGGAGTGGGATGGAAGGTAGTTAGCCAACTGGCAAGTTTATATCCTGTACAATGTGAATTCTGAGAGACTTTGAAATAATACTTGGAAGTTATGTTGAAAGTGAATCTCTCACTCATGTGACATTGGTTATGAAGTGACCAACGGATGAGAGTGGAATTTGGGACAGCATAGGTGGTTGCAGGGAACTCAAGGAAATGTACCTTGGTCAAAGTTAAGGTTCTATCAACAAACACATCGACCTAGACCCAATATACCGGCCACTGCAGCGGACGGCAACTGACAACCGGAAGCGGCAGAGACAAGCCACTATAAATGCAGGAGGAAACAGCACAGAAGCGCTTCACAGGAGGCTCTCAAGCAGAGGATGTCACCTAGAAAGGGGACGAAACGTTTGCAACAAAAACTCCCAGCTCGGCGAACAGAACCACAACAAAATACATGGTTGTGGGATTGGTGGCTGCTTTGGTTATAGAGGTACAGAGCCCAGAGGTGCAACTTGAAATTGAATTGACTAAACACAACAATAGCTTTGTGAGATATAATTAAAATCCATTCAAATGTATTAAAACTGCACGTAGTTAAAATGGTGCTTTCAATTTTCAAATATGGTCCAAAGGCAATGCAATTTACATCTCAACTGCTGTGGCCAAACACTTGTAACAGATTCCCAAACTGCCACAGCCATAAAAGTTATGAATATAGACACATTCATAACTGTAAAGATGGTAACAGAAATGGGAACAAACCGTGGGAGTACTGCTGCAGGAGGGGTTCAGAGGCTAGACTGCATTCACACACCGTGATTTCATGACCAATTGCTTTGATTATTCTCCCCTCCCTTCTGAGACATGTCATGCAGAGTGTGGCTGAACTGCATACGACCTGACTTGTCCTAAAGCTTGTCAGGTTATTCAGCTTCAGATGCATTGCTCATGGGCCAAATATTCCCAAAATACAGGCCTGCTCTTGTTCTGGAGAGAGAAATTCAGTGTCAATGGCAATTGGCTCTAGCCTGCCCTGAAGAATTAACAGGAATTTGAAAAAAAAAGGTTTTTTCAGGCTTCCTTACTCTTGCTGCCAATCAGAAATTATTATGGGAAATTCAAAGAATCCTGGAATCCCTACAGTGCAGAAGGGGGACATTTGGACCATTGAGACTGCACTGATCCTCTGATGAGGATCCCTGTTCGATTCTAGGTTAATTGCTATTTAAATGAGATGCAAAAACAAAGATCCAGAGGTGTTTGTGCATAAAATGTTGAATGGTAGACTAAAATTAATGTAAAACAATTAACTTACGGTATCCTGAGAACTATGTGGCACTACCTCGCTGTTCAACTAGCGTGGTTCCAGGATTTAAACTCTATATCCTGACTCAGAGTTAAGAGGCTACTAAACCACCAATAGGACATCAAATAATCTTTTAATTGACATCCTTGCTTCAGTCTTAATTTAACACTTGCAATCTCTGTATTTTAGCTTCATGTCTCATGTCAAATATTTTCTTTACACTAACAACAACTGTAGAACTATCTAGGGTCTTTAATGGAATAAGCTTTACAAATGTAATAAAACAAAATTCAACATGGAACCATGAAAGATTAGGTGAGATTAACAAAAATACTGGTCTAGTTCATGGATGTCCTTTAGGAAAGGAAATCTGCCATCTTTACTGAGTCTGGCCTAAATATGAGTCCAGACCCACAGCCATGTGATTGACTCCTAAATGTCCTTTGAAATGGCCATAACAAGCCACTCAAATTAAGGAGGGGCCATAAATGCCAGTTCACCAGTAATGCCTATATCGAATGAACAAATTTTTAAGAAGTGGTAAGTTTATAAAGGGCAACTTAAAGGGAAAAAGAATTAGTGAAATAAGGCAAGTTAGAGAAAGTTCCAACGTGTAGAGCTTTTCAACATTTTACATATCTAGATTATGCTTTTCCTCAGCCTTCTTTACTCCATTGGGGAAACATTTAGTTTCTTACGTTTACTCCTGACAACTGAGTCTCTCATTCTACAACTACTTCATTTACTTTTCTTTGAACCAACTCTAGCATATCAATTATGAGAGGATAATGGCTAACTAAATAAATGACAAAGCTCTCATACCATTTAAATTAATGTTCCCAAAATATCATTTTTAGCCCATTATTAATTTGATAGTTCATATTTATTTTTGGATATTTTAAATAACTGTAGTGAACCTTAATTAAAAGTTTATTTTTATTTCTTGATGTCTAGATATTCTGATAAATTACATCATGCATTGCCTCCTTCAAACAAAATATTATCAATTTTACAAGATTGATTCAGAATGTATATTGAATTCTAGAACTTGGAGTACAGATAATAGTAAACATAGGTTAATGGATTATTTATTTCCTGATATATGCATGACACCTTTACTGCTGATCTCACCTTATTTTAGCGTGATACTTAAAGTAACGTGCTCTTTTAATATGATGGGTATCTTCAAATTTGCTGTTATGCATTTATCTGCATTCTTTTAATAATGAAAAAATGGTCATAAAATACTATTTTTCAGCAAGATTTTCCTGGAATTTTCTAAAATGCCACTGTAAAAGGTTGCAGTTAACCATGTTTTAAGAATCAAAACATGATGGTGTACTGATTATTTTGCATGATTAAGGTTAGGAGGAAAATGGCTTCAGGGGTATTGAGCAGAATTTGCAGATTCCTTCATTTTGTCTTATGTACCTGATTTTATATTGAAAGATTGGACTGGAAAAAGGTAAATTAAAGCTGCTAGTTAAGTAAGTACAATTGACCCTGTTCATTCAAGCCCTAGAATGCTTCTCCTCACCCTGACATTATCATACAACACTTTCAAAAACTTGCTCTGCAAAAGATTTTAAAAATGCCATCTGCAAGGACAATACCATTTAATGACCACTTGCAGCAAATAATCACCCTCCTGCAGCAAATAATCACCCTATATAGTACACATACATACAAGTATAGTTTGCAGCTTGATGAGTAAAGTAGCAAATGTAAAAAGAAAACATTAGAAATATTCAGACAGCATCTCTGAAAAGTGATTTTAGTGGAAGAACTATGAAAAATTCAGAGATGCAAACCGGTTTTAATGACCTAGTGTGGTACTGAAGAGGTGCTGACAAGTACTGACTTTTTAAACGAGCCATTAAATTGTACCCTGTCTACCTTCTGTAGTAGACACAGAAAAGACTTAATATTGAAAATGGACCAGTGGCTGTCACACATGTCCCCTGCTTGTACTCTGGCCCTGATACTTATCAGCATGATAATTATCAAAGAACATCATTGACATAATGAAGACTGGTGATCTGTTATCACATTGCAGATAGTGTGGTGTTGCTGTGTGCAGTTTTGCTGGTGCATTTCTGAAGTGATGATGGCAGAGGGGAAATTTTGAGATCCTCAAAGGAGATGTAAAAGCACATCACTGGTGACACGGTGATAACGTCCTTCCACTGAGCCAGGAGGCGTGCATTCAAATTCTACCTGCTACATAGGTGTGTCAAAACATGTTTCAACAGGACAGTGATAAATGTCAATGGAATGCTCACATTATTAGAGGAAATACCTGCAGGGGAGCAGGTAGAACAAAAGTTGGAGTCAAGAAGGAGCATTGGACTCCAACGTTAACTCTGATGTCTCTCCACAAGTGCTGCTAGATCTGCTGAAATTTTACAGCAATTTCTGGTTTTAGAGTCAAAGTCCTAGAGATATACAGTACAGAAACAGACCCTTCAATCCAACTTGTCCATGGGGACCTAATATCCCAACCTAATCTAGTCCCATTTGTCAGCACTTGGCCCATATCCCTCTAAACCCTTCCTATTCATATGACTTTTAAATGCTGTAATTGTACCTGGCTCCACCACTTCCTCTGGCAGCTCATTCTTTACACACACTGCCCTCTGCATGAAAAAGTTGCCCCTTAGGTCTCTTTTATATCTTTCCCCTCTCACCCTAAACCTATGCCCCTCTAGTTCTGGACTCCCCGACCCCAGATTCTGTTTTTGTGTCAGATCTGCAGCATTCTCGGTTTTATTTTTTTTAAATGTAGATTGGTGAAATGGCCGTTCAGCCGGCTCGATGGGAAGGGTGGACTTGAGCAAGAAACACTGACTCACCTGTCCAGGTAAGTGACCTCTGACCCATCTTGGGGTGGGGCGGGGTGGCCGACGCGTCACTTCCTCCCCTGGCAGGAGATCGCGTCACATCCGGCGACTGGCTGTCGGTCGTCGCCAGAAATGGAGGAAAAGGATGGGAGTTGACGGAGGAGCCGTCGAGAAGCGAAGGCCCCGCTAATACACCCTTTTCACCCCCCTCCCGGGTGTCGGGGACGTTCCTGTTCGGGATTGGGAGAGTGCGCGGGGGCTGATTGGGTTGAGGAGCGGGGCAAGGCAGTTGGTTCAGACCGGAGCCCGCTCGTCCCCCCGGGCCCCGGGCCCCGGCCGTCAGGATGAACGGTCTCTCGCTCAGCGAGCTGTGCTGCCTTTTCTGTTGCCCGCCCTGCCCCAGCCGCATCGCTGCCAAGCTCGCCTTCCTGCCCCCTGAGGCCACCTACGCGGCGGTGGCTGACGAGTCGGGGAGCCGCTGGAGCCTACGCTTCACCGAGCGGGCCGAGTGGCAGTACGGCCAGCGGGAGCTCGACTGCACCGACATCTTCCTCATCCGAACGAGCCGAGGGAATAGGATCGCCTGCATGTTCATCCGCTGCTCTCCGAGCGCCAGGTAACTGTTTGACAACCCCACCTCTCTCATTCAAAACGAAATGATCATGGTGCCGAAACCAGGACCTCCCCAGTGATCCATCATCACCGCTTCACAACACTCCCATCGGGTACCATTCCCCCGGGCTGAGTGTAGGTGTTGAGGACTGCCCACTTGTTTAGAGGGTTGCGTGTGCATCAGTGTACAGGTTCGATAAAAAGTGACTATCAAAATGTATAACTGGCTATATAAGGTACTGGTAATGTGATGCATAAACCATTATAATTTTGAACATACAGAAAACCAATAGTCTAGTATTCTAGTGTAGCAAAGGACTGATATGTGACTGAAAATGTGTAACATTAAAAGCATGTTTTCTTGTTAAACTACAGGTTTTCACAAATTGACTAGCTGTGGTTACCTTTTGCTTATGCATTCTTTAACAAAAGTGTATGACTTAAGTGATTTAAAGGATCTTTGGGAAGCTTAAAATTATTTGTACCTAAAGTTTTTGGCAAGAAGTATTTTTTCTCATCTTTCCTTTTAACTCTGCTGAAATTGTTGATTTTGTGTATACTCATGGTCAAAGAGCCATACTATATCACCCAAATGGATATTATTCAGAGTGGAAACAACTTTCCCACTCTCTCTAGGATTTTGTGATCAGTTGTAATTTCTTGATCATTGTCTTAGATGAGATCATCTACCTTATTACAGCCAGCAATCAAATCTGAAGCACTTCTAGTCTGTAGCTGAATTAGTCATTGTATAAATTCCTCATCCTGAAAAATTGACCATTTTAAGATTTGTTCACTTCCATTTCCAATCTCTGTATGTTTTCTTCTATCCTCATTCCATGGATTGCCTTGCACTAATGGGCAAAGTAATAGTGGTTCACCATTACCACCTTCAGGGTAGGTGACCAAGAAACACTAGGTCTTCCTGACTGCCATCACATGCATTGGAAGACTTTACTGGCTGATGATAAACCTGTTTATCAATGTTTGAAGCAAACATTCCATGGTCAGCAAGTTTTGGCAGGAAACTTAAATCCTGAGTTTTTAGTTCAGAGGTAGCAAGCCACTGCTACATTGCAAAGCTCCCTCTCAACTTTCAGTAGCCCAGTTAAATCTGTTCAAACAATGGCATTGTGAGGTTGTCTAGATATTGAAAAATTGTTGTACTCCAATGTTGGATGATCTAATCTAATCTTATCAATTTGTAGCTAACATTATTGCACATTTTTGTGCTTTGATTAGAACGTAATAAACTGCAAATTTACTAAATGAATTTCTGAGACTTTACTTTCTGTGATCTGCCAAAGAATATGTTGCTATGCAACTTCAGTTGGGATAGATTTCTTAATTTGGTTACATTGAATCTGTTGGATACAGTCAATAGCTGCGAGAGATGCCTTCTTGAACTATCAGGATTTAAAATTCGAATACATCGAGTTGTAAACTCCTAAGGGAAGCCCTCCATCTCTTGAGCAAAAAAGCTTCCACCATTCAACCATTCCAATGAAGCAGTAACTGCAAGTTAAATGAATCGTCCAGACAATAGAATTAGTCTTCTAAAATTTTTTAATCAAATAATTACTGGCATTTTATCTATTGCAAAATGACTATTTGGTTGCATTCATTTTGGTTGACCGATCTGGTGGCAACTAAGAAACAATGTGCTGTCTAGTAACTTTGGTTGCTTCGGAATGCTAACTAATGCTCTTCTCAAGTATTTATATCATTCTTGTATGTGTAAATGTCACAAGGTGCTTTTATAAGAGATTTACCAAACGGAATTTAATGTTACCATAAGGAGTCATAAGGACAGTCAACTAAACCTGTGAACAAAAAGATAGATTCGAGAAACATCTTGAAGAAAAGGGAGAATTTGAGTTGTAACGAGGGTTGTTTCAGATTTAAAAATACAGAAATCTGAAAGCATGGACCACTGGTGATAAAGTGATTAAAACAGGAATGTTCATGAGGCCAGAATCCTCTTGGGGGTTTTGTTAGAGGAATGAGACTTGGAGAGATTTGAAAGCCGGTATAAGCATTTTATATTTGAGATGCTACTGTACTGAGGAAGAGTGTCAGTCAGTGACCGTAGGGGTGACAAGCAAACTGGACTTTACACAGGCTGTGGTACAGGGCAGCAGAGTTTTGGCTGACTTCCAGTTTGAGGGAAGAATTTTAAGAAACCAGCCAGGTGTGCATTGAGATAGCAGGTATAGATGAGGTTTCAATATCAGAGCCTTCCAATATTTCATAGGGTAGAATTTTTCCTAATTGGCTGCTTGTCTGGCAAGCAGTCAGACAGTTTAGAGACACTGATGAGAAAAATATTGGTGAGGTAAAGCTGTTTGTTGTCAGCGCACATATAAAAGCTGACGCCTTTTTAAATGACTTTGCCAAAAGGCACCATGTAGATGAGCAGTAAGATGCCAAGAATGGATTGTTGGCACCAGAGGGAAAGTTGGAGCAGGTGGAAAAATTATTGCAGGCAATTCTGTGTCTACAACTGATGAGATAAGAATGGAAGCAGGTGAGTGCATTTCCTTTCAGCTGGATTGTGACGCAAAGATGTTGAATGACGATTCTGACTTTAAACATGTTAAGGTCAAGCAGGATTAGAGTCAGATGTGCAGCACGGATACAGATCCTTCGTCCATGTCGAGCAGAAATCCTAAATAAATCTAGTCCCATTTGCCAGCATTTGGCCCCTATCCCTCTACACCCTATTCATATACCCTCCCAAAAGCCTTTTAAATGTACCAGCCTCCACCAGTTCCTCTGGCAGCGTATAGTTTATCAGTCACAGAAGATTCATTTGTGATTTTGGTGAGAGTTGTTTCAGTATTGAGACGGAATCTGAAGTGTCATTGGATGGATTCAAACATGAAGTTCTGGAAAGATGGGCATGATTTGCTCCATGTCCACAGAGCTGGCTGAGTAGTTTTCAAGGACTGAAGTGTCATAAATGGATTTTTGTTTTGTACAGGGGTTGGGAGGAAACAACATAAGGGATATAGAGACTTTGTCCATATTTATTAACACAGGCAGGAAGAGAAGTGGGACTAGGGCTGAAGGTGCAGGAGGCTCTGGGAGGGAACAAGGGGGTTTGGAGATAAACATAAACATAAATTCAGGATTCTGATGAATTGTGAAAAGTTGATTTGTAGGTGCAACAGGTAATCAGGAAGGCAAGCAGAATATTATTGCCTTTCATTGCTATCGGAACTGAATTTAATGGCAGGGAGGTTCTGTTGCAATTGTGCAAGGTGTTGGTGAGGCCGCACCTGCAAAGATTGTGAACAGTTCTGATTTCCTTATTTGAGGAAGGATATGCTGACTTTGGAGGTGGTGCAGAAGATGTTCACTAGGTTGATTTCGCTGATGAGGTGGTTAAGCTCTGAGGAGAGGTTGAGCCACCTGGGAATGTACTTTCTAGAATTTAGAAGAATGAGAGAGGATCTTATAGAAACACGTGAAATTATGAAAGGGATAGACAAGATAGAGGCAGGCAAATTGTTTCCACTAATGGGTGAGAGTAGGACTAGGGGGACATGGCCTTAAGATTAGTGGGAGTCGTTTTGGGCTAGATGAGGAACTGCTTTTCCCAGGCAGTAATGAATCAATGGAATTCTCTGCCCAAGGAAGCACGAGAGGCAGCTTCATTAATTATATGCAAGACACAGTTGGATGAGTTTTTGCATGGTAGCGGAATTGAGGGTTATGGTGATAAGGTAGATAGGACGAGCTGAGATGATGGATAGGTCAGCCATGATTTTAATGAACGGCGGAGCAGGTTCAATGGGCCAATCTATTACTGAGAGCCTTCAGAAACAATATTGAAAAAAAAAATCCATAAGTGTGTCTCACTCAGCAGAGAAGACAGCCAAAAGTTTTTATGAAGATGGCTTGTAGTTGAGTTATCTTTACATTCCACAAAGATCCTGCAATAATGAGCAATTTTGTCAGTTGAAAGGAAGACTTTGTGTTTCATGCAGCCAAGCCAGATCTGGAGATGGCAGGTTAATCTAGTTGTGCACCGTTCCATGTCTGGGTTTTTTGAACAAATCTATCTCTTGATTTGCAGGGACTGGAGATCAGTGCTGTGTGGGAAATTGGCCAGGTGAGAGTGAGCAATGGTTTTCATGGTAACTCAGACATCAGTAGTGATGATATAGGTTTAACAGATTGTCTTCCATTCACCACAACATTTTTTCATTCACAGGCTACTCAGTTGGAAATTTGAAAGTATACTTGATCATTTGGATGAGGGATTTTTGTTTCAGTAATAGCAAGGAAGAACTAGGGAGAGCAGGATGTGCATGGAAGAAATTCAGTGAATTGATGAGAGGGGAATTGCTAGGCCATAAAAGGGGCAAAGTCAAGAGTGTTTTTTTTCTTGATCCATTCATTGGATGTGGGTGTTGCTAGCCAGTCCAACACTTATTGCTCATCCCTTGAGTTGCACAATGCTGTCGGTTTGGTGTCACAAAGGCCACCCATGGCAATGATGGCTGATTTCCTTTCTAAAGGTGAATCAGATGGATCTTTTTTATGGCAATCACAGTTGTGACATGGTTGGCATTAGACCATGGTAGGATTTAAATCAAAGATGCCAGACCATTAGCCTGGAGTTCTTTTATTGCTAGTCCAGTGACAGGCTGCGGCACTATGTGTGTGTGTCTGTAGTTCTGAATGTGAGGACATAATAAATTAGACTCACCATGAATGTAAAGTAGCTGGGTCTGTGGGGAAGCTGAGGGAGGCAAGTAGTGAAATTCTTTGTTCCCGGCATCTTGTGGTGCTTGGTAGGCAGTCAAGGAGAACATTTTAAATGGAGAGTGAGAAGTGTGGAACAAAATGTACTGCTGAATGGGGACAGAACGAGGTATTATCTGTTGGTGAGAGGCACACTGTGTCACTCCAATGTGAGAGTGGGACTAAAGCTGGCAGCGAATCTATGGAAAAGATATCATCATTCCACCAGATTTATTGCAGGCAGAATTGAATAATCAATGCAAAGTTCTTACACTCAACTGATGGGCAGTCCAGTGGGAGATATGAAGTAAGGTCATGATAAGAGATCTAATGGATGAATTTGGTGTCGTCATAGGAAGAAGATTGGCAAGATTAGCTGGATTGGAAGGTTAGTATGCTGGGACAATTTGGGTTGCCACTCATAAGGAAACAGTGACAATTGCCTTGATAGACCTATGGAGATACCAGGAAAGGCATAGAAGGAGGCTTCTCTGAGGACAGTCATTCCTGGGAAAATGACTGGAAAAGTTGAGTGCTATAGATTTGCAAGGACTGTTTTAGAAAGATGGAGAAATGAAAGGCCTGATGAGAAAGTAGGAGTAGAAAAGAGAAGTAAAAGTTTTTTAAAAAGTGGAAGTAGAAGTGATGGTCTTGGGCTTAGAGTGGTAACCAAAATGCCTCAGGGGATGGATATAGGAAAAATTGTAGTAATGCCCTTTTCAGGTATGTCATGTAGGTTCAGCTCTCAAATTTTCGAGTAAAAAATGAGGTCAGCAGATGCTGGAGATCACAGCTGAAAATGTGTTGCTGGTCAAAGCACAGCAGGCCAGGCAGCATCTCAGGAATAGAGAATTCGACGTTTCGAGCATAAGCCCTTCATCAGGATGAAGGGCTTATGCTCGAAACGTCGAATTCTCTATTCCTGAGATGCTGCCTGGCCTGCTGTGCTTTGACCAGCAACACATTTTCAGCTCAGCTCTCAAATTGTCAAAATCAGGAATACATTGAATTGCTCTCTTCAATACTGTCCACCATGTTGATTTTTTAAAAATTGAAATCAACAGATTGAATTTAATTTATCTTTAAAAGGGATTTCAAGTTTTAACTATTTATAAGGCTAGCCCTTCAGAATGTGAGATGACCACCACTAATCAGATATTAGCATTTATCTAATAGACTAATTATCTTTATTTTGATTGATACTGTGACTGCAAATGAATGAGGATCGTTTCAATTAATTGTATGGCTTCATCAATAGGAATGACCAAATTTAAGAGTTTTGTGTAAGTGAGTCAATGCAGTCAGATTTAGAGATGTGAACCATGATTGAGCAATTGGAATTCAAGTCTTTCATGAGTTGACAGGTGTTTAGCAAAATTCTGAATGTATTACACTATTATTCAAACATGTTGCTATTTCTTGAGTAAGTTCATTCAGAGCGAGAATTAGCAGTTGGATTGAATGGTCTAGTACTGCATTTATTAGCGTTGACATCCATTCCTTAATCAGAAAATATGGATGCGATTAGTGGATGAGGTAATCTTTTATTGAACACATGAGATGTACCGGTGCCCACATTTAAACTGTGAAATGTGAAATTGCAAAGTTGACCGATTAATTGTGCAAAAAATGAATGAGCGGTCAAGTGAAAAACACTGCTTGCTGTAGTTTTGTTTCCTGTTAGTTTATTGTAGTTACACTTATAATTAAGATTTGGTTTTGCATATTCATGCCTGAAGAAGCAAACAGAAGTTATTTAAGAGGATTATTTATGGAGAGTTGTTCATTGCATACTGGTGTACAGTAAGTCATTTGCTGCAACACATATTACGCAGGTTGTTTTTGAATGTAAAAAGTGAGATTCTTGAACTGCAATCCTTTAGAACTATATCGATCTCCTCATGATGTAGGTAGTTACTTTAATATTCATTGCATCCCTGCAGTGTAGAAATAGACCCTTTGGCACAAGTCCACATCAACCCTCCGAAGGGTAACCCGCCCACACCATTCCCAGAACCATTAACAGTACTCTACATTTACCTCTAATTAATGCCGCTAACCCACATGTCCCTGAGCACCATGGGCAATGTTCTCATCAGTCACTTGTTTCATCTAAAGTCTTTTAATTTTAGATTTTTCTAAAAATATATTTTTATAATTTGATATGCTTTAATTTTTTTTTATCAGTACATATATGTGACATTTTAGTGATTATATCTGTGCTTTAAATTTAAAGATACAAGATTGTTGCAGCAATACAGCCAGTTTTATCTTGGTAGCAGCAGTTAAGGCAAAGATGTTAGCTAGGATACTCTTTTGGAGAATTATTAATATTGAGGAACTAGAAGAAGCATGCAAGTGAACAACAACATTGTATTGTATGGTGTCTAACCAGATAACACAACATAAGAGCAAGAATTGGTGTTTTGGCCCCTTAAACCTGTCCTACCATTCAACCAGATTCAACCATGGTTGATCTGTCCAGGCCTCAACTCTTCTTTTAGCCCTCTGAGGTTGACTTTTGAAAAATACCAGAATATCATAGTAAAGGTTCTCCACTCCCACCCAAGTTTGGCTTTCAGAAGATGAATAAATATTTTATGTGCTGTATTCAACTGCACCTGTTCACTTGGTGTTTGGATGACCCGTTGTTGGAGCTCTGCTACTAATGACAGCTCTGACTGAAATCTCACCTCTACTGTTTTAACATGATGCTTAGAGTCATAATTTGTGAAAGTTGACTGAGAATAAGACTCTGCAGAGGAGATGTACAAACAGATATGTGAAAACCTCCCAAAACATGCTAGAGATACTTCACAGCCTGTATAGAACAGATTATGGCAAGTATGTCCAATGTGCTTATACACATTTGTATTACCAGACAAAATCTTTTGATTGCAAAGCTGTACAGTTAAGAACATTGCATTAATTGTATTTAAATTCCTTGAGTTATGTTAGTAATATTTACTTGTCTAGTATATCTCTGCACAATGTGTTCCTTAAAAAGAAGTTTGCTTATTTCAGTTATAGAGTTACTGTGTTTGGTTGAAGATGGTGAATCATCG
The DNA here is from genome assembly GCF_020745735.1 of Hemiscyllium ocellatum. NCBI lineage: Eukaryota > Metazoa > Chordata > Chondrichthyes > Orectolobiformes > Hemiscylliidae > Hemiscyllium > Hemiscyllium ocellatum. Next base: position 19,782,739 of record NC_083428.1, on the reverse strand, counting down.
TTTAGCTGGGGTTCCGCCGGTACTGATTTTCTTTTGGCGCTTCCACCATGATTCTGGTTTGCACGTGAACTGTGGTATCTTGACTGTTCTGTCTGGGGATGTATATTAGTTGAGCTCAATCCTATCAATCTCAGCCCTTTCATAACACTAGTGTACATTTTATAGCAGGAATGGCTGAATTGTAAACCTCATAATTTGCAATTCAAATCTTTGCATTGAGCTCTGAATTACTACTTAAACAGACATGAAATGGTCGACATTTCTTTGATTTTGGCTTCTGAATACAGCCAGCCCACATTCTTTATCTGCCAACAGTAGTTGAGTTCGAGAAGTCTAATCAGTTATTTTCAGTAGTTTCTTGTATGTTGTAGTAGAACGTTAATTGTATTAAATCTTATGGAAATTACTTTGCAGAGATCCCAGTTGACAGAAGTGGTTCGTTTATATAGCAGTACCTTCTCTTACCTTGCTATGAGACCACATGTAATGATGGAATTGTTACACTTAAGTGTCCGAGAGTTCCATGCTCACACTGTCCAAAGCTGGATTAGTGCAATTTTGTTATGCATAACAAGTATACCAACATTATTTGAGTCAATGTATTGGTTACTAGTAGCCAAAAAAATGAATAATGGTTTGAGTGAATTGTTTCTGACTTTTTTTTTGTTCTGATGAATGTTACATTTTTATGTTATGAAAAATTTTAAGCAAATTTTAAGTGGTAGTTATTTTTGGTTTCCATTCCTAATGGTTTCTGAGTGTCACTGGAGTTTAGTACTGCCTGATTTGTGCAAAACCGTTTTGGTTGTTTAAAATAGCTTTGCAGCAGAGCAGGAAATTGGTGAGATAGTCAAGGTCTCCTTTGTTAAGGAGGTATGTTCTTGCAATAGAGGTAGTTGAGGGAAGATTTTCTGGGTTGCTTTCTATGATGTTGAGCTTATATACATTTGGTGTATCGATTAAGAAGTGATCTTAACAAAACTTGTTTTGTTCTGTGGAGGCTTGATGACACATAGATGCTGTTGAGCTTAAAATGTTTTCCTGTGGGAGTCTAGAACCGTTTAAAAATATGGGAACTCCTATTTAAGTCAAATGAGAATTTTTGAGTATTCTTCAGAATTTTGTGTCTGTCTTGTGAAAGCTTAACTACTTGAATGAAGACTCAGAGGCAAGCAATGTCTGCATTGCTTTGGAAGGCATCCCTGTCCTTGACATGTGATTTTTGACTCTTTAAGATGCTATTCTTTTTAACTGGAATTAAAGATTTTCTGATTTTTGTTTTAAATGTGTTTCAGATGTTTCCTTACATCTAGTGCAGTATTAAATTAAGACCGAATGTAACTGAAATATAGAATGCAAGCTTGTTCGCAAATGCACTTGTGATTTTAAAAAACACTGCTGTATATTGGGGCAATTTGTATGGTGCAGAGTGTTATTTTGGTATGAATTGTCATCATATGTTGCTGAAATTACAAAAAGGGAGCTGTTTGTATTGTGAATATAGTGAATAAATTTAAGATTTTATTAATTTTGTAGCTCGGAATGGATCCCACACCATAGCATGGCTGTGTTGTCATTCCACTGTGGCATTATTTGACCAGTTGATTAAGGTACGAGCATGGAAAGTTCTCCATCACCACCTTCTGCAAAAGAGAGCAAGTGAAGTTGGAATTGCTGAAATTCTTGCGCCCTCCTTGGGATATTCTTCTGAAGGCCATAATGAATAGACATTGCCCTCATTGTAAGACTTTGACTGATTCAATCTGACAGGTATGATTTGTCATGTGCTTTTAGTCTTTTCATTCATGTCCTTTGAGTTCTGCGCTCTTTAATCCTTTTTCCCTTTGCTGCTTGACAAATGTTGTAATTACTGTTTTCTGCCCAAGCAAGTTCATTTAAATAAATGCTGCTCCTCGGGAGCTGTGTAGTTGTCTTCGGAGATGCTGAATACATGCAGTATATCTCAGTATCTCTTGAATCAGAAGGTTCTAAAAATATAACTGCTTGCTGCTAAGATATCTTTCAGTTCTCAGCAGTATGCAGCAGGGTGACGAGCAGGTGGCTGCTTGAATGATCAGTGTCAATTTCTATGCTTCCAGTAAGTTAGTGATAATGTGAAACCCCTGATATTAATCTGAGTGACTTAGCCCTTTAAGTTTGCTGTGTTCCACGTTACAAACAGAGCGGTATGGATCTGTTTGGCTGATTTCAGTTTTTGCCAATATGTTTTATGTAATACATTATTCTGTCCTAAGTCCTGTTGATGCCACGTCAAAGATTTAACTGGTGGAGTGATTAAGATGATGGCTCGACATTGAGGCCTCCTGGGCAAAATGTCCCCTCCTGAATTTGTTATTTATAGACAGGATGAAAACTTGCTGAGCACCGTAAAAGTCCAATTGTTATAAACACGGTCAAACTGTGGAGAGTGATGTGGCAGACCAAGGGTCATCTACATAAGGCCTCCCCGTTCACTTCCTTAGTAGGAACACCTGGATTCAGGCCGGGCTCGATGGATTCTGGATTTAAGGTATGGGAGGTCAGGGGAGTCTCCTTTTGGGAGACCTATTTGAGGGAGAGGTCTTGATGTTTTCTGATCAGTGAGCCGTAACTATGGGTTATTCAGTAGGGACGACTTCTGCTACTTTCAGATCAGGGACTACATATAGAAAAGGACCATGGTTTTGGTTTAGTCGATATGAAGGCAAGTGTGCTTCGGTGTATGGGCACCCATTTTTGTCAGTACCCTCTATCATTTACAGGAAGGGAGTGCCTCAAAAGATATGGAAAGGCTTTATGGAACCTTGAATCAGGAATTGGCAGCAGAAATCCTGTTGAAAGCATGGGAGGATATCTGGGAGAATGTGAAAAAGATTTTATTTGCAATAAAGCACAGGCCAATAAAGATTCTTCACAGAGCCCATTTGGCCCTGGAGCAGCTAGCAAAATGTAAATGTTTTAAATGCAAAATAAACATCGGTACTCTCTCACATTGCTTGTGCTCGTGCCATAAGATCCATAGGTGTTGGGGTGCTGTAGCGAATGTGTCGGAGGGGATTTTGGAAAATGAAGTTAAGGCAGATCTGGTATCCCTTCTTCTGGGATTGCCAAATCTGCCTTCACTAGATGAACATGGGAAAGAGACTATTCACCATTCTCACGTATTGTGCAAGAACATTCTGATGAGCTTGATCTCAGGAAACTGATGAAGGGCTTATGCCCGAAATGTCAATTCACTTGCTCCTCAGATACTGCCTGACCTGCTGTGCTTTTCCAGCACCACACACTCAATTCTGATCTGCAGTCCTCACTTTCTCCTGAAGAGCACCTGAAGTCAGTTTATGGATCAAGTCAAATTTAAGGCTTCAGCTGGGTATAGAATAAAACTCTTTATGTTCTGTGAAGAGAGCATTATGTTGGAAGTTATCTTCCCAATTCTTAGATCAACTAAATTCATCTCTATAATTTGGTTTTGAGGAAGTAGCTGTATTGTGGAGTATGTTGCCTACATATGTCAGTTCAGAACTCAATTACCAAAACTCACTTGTGTAGCACTTCATCTCCTTGTTTTGAACTTCAGGGAATATAGGCACAGTCAATTTAGTATTTCCTCACCGGACAATCCCAGCATGTCAGGAATTAGTTTGAATGTTTGACCTCCTTCTATGCAAATGGATCTAAAGATAAAGAAACCAAACTTGCCCACACTACTCCAGTGTGGTCTCACCAAGCCACTGCATAAGTGTAGTGAGACATCTTTAAGTCTTTTTTTCTTGATATCCTTACACATTTGATGCAACTGCAAAAGCCAACTTCTGTGAGCAAGGAAAATTTAATAAGCACAGTACAGCCCCAACGCAACAAGGAAAACCCACCCCCTTCCCATTTATCTCTCAGCCCCTTTCCTGATGAAGGGCTTAACCCCGAAACATCAATTCTTCAGCTCCTTCAATGCTGCCTGACCTGCTGTGCTTTTCCAGTGCTGCACACTCCTCTCTTGTTGTCTTTTGTACTTTTATAATATTGTTTTTTAAAAAAACACCTTTTTCAAAAAAAAATTAACTAGTGCTTGCTCCTAGTGATTATCTCCACATCAGAAAACTGTAACTATGGTAACTACATAGACAGTTTCAGGTTGCTGTGAGACCGAGTACACCCCCTCAATTGCCCCCCTCCCCCACACCGAACTTGATGACTCAGCCCTTTAATTAATAAAACCACCTCCATAATTTGCACCTACGCAGTACCCATTGCCTTCGTTCTTTGGAGCAATACAAATAAATGCACAAGGGAAATGCAGGTCCATGTTTAATAGAGCAAGCGTCAAATTATGCTCTCCTGCCACTTAAAGGAATGAGTCATCGCTTGGTGGTGCGGATGTGTAATGGAATTGCTAGAATGTCGCAACAGCCTCAAGATCCCTTAATGCTATGTGAGTGACATGATGCAGATCTCTAAACTGGTCCTGGTTTAATATTCAAACTCTCTGTGGACAACATTGTAACAAATATCTTTCATGGGTATGGGAAACTCTCCAATACCACATTTGGTAACTATTCTGATGAAGGTGCACATGGCTAATCTTTAAGATGATCAAGTATGGAGTATCTTGCAGCTTCTTCCAATCCTGCTCCTGCTTCATGTCCCCATACCTCCTTCCTCCAGCCAAGGTAATACTTGGAGTCATAGAGGTGTACAACACTGAAACAGACCCTTCACTCCAACTTGTCCATACCCTCAAAACCCTTCCTATTCAAATACTCATCCAGATACCTCTTAACTGTTGTATTTGAACCAATCTCCATCATTTCTACCAGCACTCATTCCATACACGCACCACCCTTTGCATGAAAAGATTGTCCCATAAGTCCCTTTTTAAAATTTTTCCCCTCTCACCCTAAACATATGCCATCCAGTTCTCCAGCCACCCCAGGGAAAATACCTTGTTTATTTACCCTATCCATGTCCTCGTGATTTTATAAACCTCTATAAAGTCACCCTGGGCCTCCGATGCTCCAGGGAAGACAGCTCCAGCCTATTCAGGCTCCCCCTATAACTCAAACCATCCAATACTGGCAATATCTTTGCAAATCTTTGGTCTTGTGTTCAGGAATGGGTAACTAGCCCGAACCCTAATGATGATTCTCCTTATCCAAACCGATGACATTGTCTATGGACAGCACACCCACTGTCCTAAGTGGTGATCTCTGAAGAGTTCGAGGGTATGATCCAATCTAAGCAGTTATGTCTTAGTGATGCAATATATAGCGTATTTACCCACTAGGCTACTATTCACAAACTGGATGTGGCATGTACACAGAATGAAGGATTAAGATGCTCCTCCGGTTATTCTCAGAAAAGGACTACATATTTTTATCACTACTGACCATTTAAACAGTCATTCCTCTGGACATTGGACGTTGCGTGGTGATAGTTTTCTGTTGAATATTCAGTGAAGCTTGGTTTGTAACTTGTTTGAATTCTATTACCCATCTCCACGGTTGTAGTGGATCCACAGCACCAGCTTTTCTGAACACCGCATCTACCAGCAAATGGGCAGCACTAGTGGGGCTGAAATTTTTTTTGTTTTGCAAATTCACTTCAAATTTGATTTTAGAATCTCTGTAAACAGTATATTTTATAAAATTATTGGTAACAGGTTTCTGGTAGATTTGTAAAATATTTGTTGTTCAGGATGTCAAAGACTGCAGGACTTAATACTGGAAAGGAGTGTATGGACAGAGATCGTGGTTCACATTGGTAATAATAACTTGAGCTGGGAGGGTGATGTAGGTCTGCGATTGGAATTTAGAGGATAGTAGAAAATTAGCCAGCAGGGCTCCAACTCAAGTAATATCCAGATTTCACCCAGTACCATGCACTTGTCTGTACAGTAGTCAAAGAATAAACTAGATGAATGCCGTGCATGGTATGATGCAGGAGGGGAGGGCTTTAGATTCCTCTGACACTGGAACTGAATCTGCAAAAATGGCGCAAGTAGAAGCCAGACGTGTTGCATCTGAGTGGAGCTGGGAGTAAATCCCTTGCTAGGTTTTGCTGATGTTGGGAGGACTTTAAACTAATTTAGCAAAGGTTGACAATCAAGAGGGAATGTTAAAGGCGGGTACACAAAATACTTGGAGAGATATGTAATAGTAAATTAGAGAATTGAAGTCAGGTGAATTTGGAAGAAAGAAGAATGTAATGAATCTGAGTTACTGTGCATGTCGATAATTCCACTGTACAATAAACCAGATTTGAGTTACAAGTGCAGATTACACGTGAAAATAATTTGTGGCAATAACATAGCTCAAAGAAGGGCAGGAAAGTATGTTAAATATTCCTGGGTGCCAAGTTTTTTTTGAAAAGCAAGGAAAGGGAGAGGGATGGCGATATTAGTTCGGGATGTTAAGTTCTTTTTTCTTGAGATCCTTACACACATGATGCAACTGCAAACACCAACATCTGTGAACAAGCTAAATTTATTAAGCACAGTACAGTATAAACTTTGGAGAAACCCCGAACACACCTCACCATGCTTGTGAGGTATGTCCAGCGAAGCGCTCTGAACAAAGGAAACAGTCCTTCTTTTATACAAAATCTTTGCATCACAGTCAGTATTGACCACAGGACAACCCCCAGCCATTCCCCCTTAGTCATGTACCACTCAAGACGCAATGCAGTGACCACTTCGTCCTCAGAAACAAGGTACTACAAATCATCCCTTAATGGTCAGATCTGTTGCAAATAATTATTTGTAACTATCGGGGAGTAGTCCAAATTCTAACTAATGTTTTTATTTCTGAATAGGGAATGGAAGTGTAAATAGTAGATGATGATAATGTGAATCATCCCTGAATGGCAAGGGATAAGAATGTAAACCTCCTACATGTCACCTATAAGACAAGGGCACACCACCCTAACCGTGGGGCATTCAATTTCTTGCAGGTCAGCGGAGCAAATTAACTCTTTAATATCACAGGGAGAGTATTGCAATGCTGGACAACATGATTTGGAGGAGCCAGTATTGGAATCATACAACACCAGGTTATAGTCCAACAAGTTTATTTGGAAGCACTAGCTTTCAAAGCACTGTTCCTTCGTCAGGTGGTTGTGAATGTTAGAGGAAGAGGAAATTCCAGTGACAGATCAGTCTAGTTACAGTTGAGAAACAAAGAGAATACCATTACCTTATTCGGGTAATCCAGTACAGACTACCATGGGAATGATGTTGAGGAACAAACTTGTGTGAAAATTACACAGATGTCAACATTGTTGAGTAAAACTAAAATACTGGGAATGCTGGAAATCTGGAATAGGTTTGGAAAATGCTGTCAAAACTCAGCAGGTCTGGCAGCATTTGTAGCAAGTTAATGTTCTGAGACAAGTCTGACTTCATAACTCTGTGAAGTAGTTATGAAGTCCTTTAGACAAGGTCAATGATAGTGTACAGTTGGGTGAGGGTGAAAAAGGAAATATTCCTAGATTATATTCAGGAACATTTTCTGTCGCAGTTTCAGTCCAGTCTAGCAAGAATTGATGCACAGTTAAGATGGGCCAAGGAGATCAAATATCAAAAGGGTGAGACTGTGTCATTGCATCGTAAGACTTGGGATATTGATAGAAAAGGTTAATAGCAATCCATACAAAGAATTAACTGAAAGAGAGCGGACTTCAATGGGTCAAGAACATAACTGGGCCAGATAGAGTAGAACAAAAGCTTGGCAGCAAAAACTGTAGCTGACCACTGGGCCATCTCCAAAGAGGAGATGGTTCACATGCAGTTTAAAAAAAAAAGTGAGGAGAAACAACCCAAAAAATATTTCAAAGATAATCCCAGTAAGTACAGACCAGTTAGTTTAACGGTGATGGTGGGCAGCATCGAGGAATAATTATTTGGGATAGAATTTGTAGGCAGATGAAAAAGTTGGATTGATAAGGGAGAGCCAGAATGGATTTCTACAAGGGCGAACTTTATGCTGGAGTTTGTTTTTTTGGAGAGGTAACAGAAAGGGTCGATCTGGATAATACTGTTGATGTGATATACATGGACTTCGAAAAGGTATTCGGTACATTGGCACCCAACAGACTTTAGAAATGTTATGCCTCTTGGAGTAAAAAGGACAATAGCAACATAGATACAAAATTGGCTGCATTATAGGAAACAGACTAGTGGTTAGTAGGTATTTTTTGAGTTGGAGGAAGATTTTGTAGAGAAGCTTCATAAGGATTGTTTTTCTCTCAACAGATGCTGCCAGACCTCCTGAATTTCTCCAGAATTTTGCAAATGCTGGAAATCTGAAATAAACTGTGTTTTGCCTTTATAGGACTATGTGCTGGATTGAACATCCCACATTGTCTGGGAATGGTTGTGTATTTTGTTCATGCACTGTGCATGTGCAGGGCTGCATATTTTGATGTAGTTGAAGTTAGCTGTCAAATCCTGTAATTCCCTTTCGTACAGCGCCATGGGAATCCTTGCACCCAAGGACTGTAACTTCAAGAAGGCAGCTCCTCACCACTTTGTCATGGGAAATTAGGGATATGGTATAAATTCTGGCTGAACCAGTGACACCCACATTCCATGAACTGTTTTTTTAAAAAGAACAGCAACATGTGAATTTAAAGCCACCTCTTGCAGTATTTTTTAAATTTATCTTTTAATGAGTTTTGGCATGCCAGTGTTTGGAAGTTAAATACCTTTCTGCTTTTGGGTCCCCTTAAAATTTTAAGATTGTAAATTCAGTTGTTCCAAATTTGCTTTGTGCTGTGGGAACCTTTCTGAAACCACTGGAGTTATTACTTTAGTGTCAGGTCTGTTGATGGAAATGATTTAATCTAAAAATTATTAACCACAAGTTTACTAATAAACCAAATAAATTTACAGTTAAACCTAATGCAAATTGGATGCAACTTAACAATTCTGCATGAGGTACCTTTTAACCACAAAATTAGGAACTTTTTGCTATTGCACTATTAATGTTTCTAACCCTTAGTTTCTCCAATTTTTTATTAATTTCATTTGAAATTCTATGCCTTGGTAGCTCATTAATGATTAATGCAAGACTAACTGATTTGTACCTTCCTGTACTAAAAGGTTCTCTGCATTTGTGAAATCTGTTCAAACCAAATGGATACTCATCCAGTTGGCTTTCAAGCATGCTCACAAGTTGAGTATTACCTGCCTATACAATCTACTTGAAACACAAAAATATTGTATAAGCGCACACATTCACGTTTTGACTTTCTAAAGCCTGTCCACCATCCACAGGACACACATCAGTAACGTGACAGAATACTCTCCATTTGCTTGAATGTGTGCAACACCAACAACACGTGAAGTTTGTCACCGTCCAGAACAAAACAGCCCATTTGGTTGGTACTGCATCTATCACCTTCAGCATTCACCACAGACTTTGTGGCAGTACTGTCATACCTACAAGATATATTGCGTTTTACCAAGGCTTGTTTGGCATAATCTTCCAAACTTGTGACCTGTACTACCTAGAAGGACAAGGGCAGCTAATGCATGAGAACATGGCACCACCTGCCCATTTCTTCCAAGTCACAACTCCTAACTCTGAATTGTATTGCCTTTCCTTTAGTCTTATTTTGGGCCAAAATTATGGAACACCCTCCCTAAGAGTGTGTTTCTACATCAAATGCATTGCAGTGGTTCAAGTGAAGGCTATGCAGTGCGTGCTGGCCAGTATTGCCTATATCCCATGAATGAACAAAATAATAGAACTTGACTGGCCTTGATGGATTTATCCTGATGCTGTCATTGTCAAGCTTGTCAAACTAAACTTTCTTCTTTGGTTGAAATGACTGGAGAAAGCAATGCCAAAAAAATCAATGGCCATTGTAAACTTATGACACTCTAACGTTAATCCTTTTTTATAAAATTGTCCACACGCATGCGTACGAATGTGCACAAAACAAAGCCTGTGTATTGTGTAGGGAAAGAAAGTGTCTGAGGTTCAGTTCTGGCACCAATCTCGATCATAGAAATCATTTAGATGTTTTCTTTTGGCTCCTGTGATGCTTGACTAAGTTCACAAGGTTGTGGTTTCTCAAGTTTTATTATTTGAGGATTCGCCTTTTGAAGCTGTTTTCTTTTCCCCTTTTCCTTTTGATGGGAAATTTGCAGACAGGATTGCCTCGAGAAAGGTGAGGGAAAATAGTTAGCTATTCAGAATTTTCTTTTAATTCTCCATATAATGAGAGAGCTGGATGTTTCTACTGAATCATCTACTTCCAAGGCTGTAGCCACCTGCCCAGGAACTAATCAAGTGGTTACTGAGCTGAATCCTCCTGCATGCACAGCAATTGGTTGTGAATACTTTTTAATCAAAAGGTCAGTTATCTGTAAGAATAATAGGGAGGTTATAGTAGGGGGAGTTTTACTTTCCAAACGTAGACTGGGACTGCCATAGTGTTAAAGGCTTAGATGGAGTTGAATTTGTTAAGTGTGTACAAGACAATTTTCTGATTCAGTACATGGATGTACCTGCGAGAGAAGGTGCAAAACTTGACCTACTCTTGGGAAATAAGGCAGGGCAGGTGACTGAGGTGTCAGTGGGGGAGCACTTTGGGGCCAGCAACCATAATTTTATTACATTTAAAATAGTGTTGGGAAAGGATAAACCAGGTCTAAAAGTTGAAGTTCTAAATTGGAGGAAGGCTAATTTAGAAGGTATTAGGCAAGAACTTTTAATAGCTGATTGAGGGCAGATGTTCGCAGGCAAAGGCACGGCTGGAAAATGGAAAGCCTTCAGAAATTAGTTACTGAGAGTCCAGAGACAGCATATTTCTGTTAGGGTGAAAGGAAAGGCTGGTAGGTATAGGAATGCTGGATGACTAAAGAAATTGAGGGTTTATTAAGAAAAAGGAAGCATATGTAAGGTATAGACAGGATAGATCGAGTGAATGCTTAGAGTATAAAGGAAGTAGGAGTATACTTTAAGAGGGAAATCAGGAGGGCAAAAAGGGGAATTCCGAGTTTTTACAAATGCACAATGCAAAAGGGTAACTAGGGAGAGAATAGGGCCCCTCCCAGATTAGCAAGGCGGCCTTTTGTGTGGAGCCGCAGAAAATGGGGGAGATACTAAATGAGTATTTTGCATCAGTATTTACTGTGGAAAAGGATATGGAAGATATAGACTGTAGGGAAATAGATGGTGATATCTTGCAAAATGTCCAGGTTACAGAGGAGAAAGTGCTGGATGTCTTGTAATGGGTAAAGGTGGATAAATCCCCAGGGCCTGATCAAATGTACCCTAGAACTCTGTGGGAGGTTAGGGAAGTGATTGTTGGGCCTCTTGCCAAAATATTTGTATCATCGATATCACCGGTGAGTTGCCAGAAGACAGGAGGTTGGCTAACGTCATGCAACTGTTTACGAAGGGTGTTAAGGACAATCCAGGGAACTATACAGCAGTGAGCCTGATGTCGGTGGTGGACAAGTTGGAGGGAATCTTGAGGGACAGGATGTACATGTATTTGGAAAGGCAAGGACTGATTAGGGATAGTCAACATGGCTGTGTGTGTGGGAACTCATGTCTTATAAACTTGAGTGAGTTTTTTGAGCAAGTAACAAAGAGGATTGATGAGGGCAAAGCGGTGGACATGATCTATATGGACTTCAGTAAGGTGTTTGACAAGGTTTCCCATGGGAAACTGATTAACAAGGTTAGATCTCACAGGGTACAGGGAGATCTAGCCATTTGGATACAGAACTGGCTCAAAGGTAGAAGACAGTGGGTGGTGGTGGAGGGTTGTTTTTCAGACTGGAGGCCTGTGACCAGTGGAGTGTCACAAGGATCGATGCTGGGTCCTCTACTTTTTATCATTTACATAAACTATTTGGACGCAAGAATAAGAGATACAGTTAGTAAGTTTGCAGATGACACAAAATTGGAGGTGTAGCGATTTCAACAGAATCTTGACCAGATGGGCAATGGGCTGAGAACTGGCAGATGGAGTTTAATTCAGATAAATGTGAGGTGTTGCATTTTGGGAAAGCAAACCTTAGCAGGACTTAATGGTCATGTCCTAGGGACTGTTGCTGAACAGAGACCTTGGAGTGCAGGTTCATAGCTCCTTGATAGTGGAGTCACAGGTAGATAGGATAGTGAAGAAGGCATTTGGTATGCTTTCCTTTATTGGTCAGAATATTGAATATAGGAATTGGGAGGTCATGTAGCAGCTGTACAGGACATTTGTTAGGCCACTGTTGGAATATTGCGTGTAATTCTGGTCTCCTTCCTATCAGAAAGATGGTGTGAAACTTGAAACTCAGAAAAGATTTAAAAAGATGTTGCCAGGTTTGGAGGATTTGAGCTATAGGTTAGGCAGAACAGGCTGGGGCTGTTTTTCCCTGGAGTGTCAGAGGCTGAGGGGTGACCTTTATAGAGGTTTACAAAATTGAGGGGCATAGGTTTAAGGGTGAGAAGGGAAAGATATAAAAGAGGCCTAAGGGGCAACCTTTACATGCAGAGGGTGGTACGTGTATGGAATGAGCTGCCAGAGGGAGTGGTGAAGGCTGGTACAATTGCAACGTTTAAGAGGCATTTGGATGGGTATATGAATAGGAAGGGTTTGGAGGGATATGGGCCAGGTGCTGACAGGTGGGACTAGATTGGGTTGGGATATCTGGTCGGCTTGGATGGGTTGGACCAAAGGGTCTGGTTTCCATGCTGTACATCTCTATGACTCTATGACTTGTGTTTGGGGCAATTTTGCTTCAAAGATAATCTGTGCAATTGTTGTATAAAATTCTCTATAGTTTGCATCAGGCAACATTGTAGTTACAATATAAAATGGGTTTCAGTAACATTTTGAAAATTGCAACATCTGGATAAAGGTGATTTCTTTGTTCAGGGCCTCACCTTTGACTCAACCTTGCACAACTGCGAGGGTCAAAGGGTCACCTAGATTGTACAAGCTTTAATAAACTTTTAACTGTGTAGAAGTTGATGTGTGTGAATCGCATCTTGTGTGTGAAACCTTGGGGAAAGAACCTAACAGCAGTATCTTCTGTTTTTAGTCCACTGTCCAAAAAGAAAGGTGTTTACAATGTTCAGTGATTTTTCAAGTCAGGGTGACTTAAGTTTTTTGAATTTAATATATTTCAGTCAAGTTTAAATTGCTAGCTGAATGCTTGAATGCAGAAGGGTTGGTTGAATGCTAATTTAGTGGAAATGCTATGATTCTTGAGTTGACAATTCCTGTCAGACAATCTTATTCTTTCAGTCTTTCACCAATTGCTTCTGAGCTACAAGATGAGGATAGATTGTGGAGCATTCCAGCCAGTTGGTGTCTCCTGCTTTATCATGGATGTCAGTGGCAGAAGAATTGCTGCCTGCCTCCTCTGTCCATCCATCCTTGAGAATGAAATGGCTTGTTAGAGGAGAAAAACGTGATTTAAAAATTAAAGAATCAAAAGTAGTCGATTCATATAAAGCAAACTGATTTTTGACAATTTCTTGGAAAAATGTTATAATGTGATTTTATTTTTTAACTGCAGCATTGGCTCTGACAGTAAAACCAGCTCTATCCAGTTTGAAGCATTCTTCTTCAGGTACTGTATTGGCAAAATAAAGCTTACCATGCAGAATCTCTGCTCCTTTTAGTGTGAGAAAGCAAGGCTCTTGGGAATATCTGGAATTGCAGGAGACATGCATGTCAGCAGGCTGTGACTGAAACATTCCAAAATTAACTGTGTTTTGTGTTCCTAGTATTGTGATGTTATTTTTCCAGTTTCAGATCCCTAGCATATGTGAATATCGCACATTGAAAAGCTTCAATTAAAAATTGATGCGCTACAGTATTCTACAAAAATGAGTATGGAATAAAGCCAAGCATATCCAGTCTCTTACTTCTGAGACTCTTTAAAACTCACCTCTTTGAGCAAACCTTTTGTTCTTCTCTGAATTCTCTGCCTGACCAATGTGCCACTACCACAGTAACATGACTTAACTGACAAAGTGTGACAGTCCTGAACTCGCCCCAGCTGGAATAGGGATCAAACCCATGCTGATGGCACCAATCTAATCCACACCATTTGTCCAGTCTACTACCACCCTCCTGAATGAACACTGTCTGGCAATATTTATTTCTGAGAAGTATGCCTTGTACACTGCATTTTTTAAAATTTATTTGCTAATGTCGAAGAGTGTGAAATGCTGTGTGTGTGTGTATATCGATCTATCGATCGATCGATCTATCTATCTATCGTTAGGCTGCAGCATTAATGGGACAGAGTACAGCCCTAGAGGCAAGCAGTACTGCCACCTAAGAGGTAGTTTTGGTCCCTGTCCTGGAAGTTAAGAATTCCATTAACAAAGGTTGTCTGTGAAGCTTCTGCATAGTTGAGACTGCAGTTTGATGCTCATCTATGATGGAATGAATATTATGTAACTGCCTGGTCCCTGAAATGCAGTTTCCACTGTACAAGCTTGTACTAATCATCTTTTAGAATTTGGACTAGTATAGGTCTCTGGAATTAAGGTATAAATTCTATTTTCTGGGAGCTGTGTATTTTAGTAGGCTGAGTATCTGGCAAATCCAGCATGATAGAAACTAGGTAGCTTCATACACTTGTATTTAATTAGATCAGAAGTGTTTAGGTGGTTAATTGGTAGCACTCTTGCAAGAGTAATAGGTACAGTTGAATATATTTATATAACAGTTGCTCGTTATGCGATAACTAATAAAGGTTAGAATGTCCAAAGTGTTACCCATGCCAGATTTGAAATTTAATTGATAACTAGTAACTGATTAAGCTTTATTGTAGGCATGAAAAATAAAACTGAATGATTCCAGTTTACCTATAGTATTCAGTTTTCAATAATCTGTATATTACAGTCATCAGGAGAATTGATTTGTAAATCATTTATTTAAAGTATTTCATAATAAAAATTCAAAAATTTTTCAAACAACATAATGGCAATTTACCTGCTGTCCATGTAATACAGATACAAAATTGATAATATTAGGCACTATCAAAACAAACTCATTCCAAGCACATTGCTGATGTAGATATGCTCAATGTTGTTAGCTGACTCACTCCTACAGTCCGTTCATTTCTTTCATATTTTAAATGTGTTTCAGAATGATAGGAATTGTAGTGAATCATTTAAAAATCAATGTTTTCCTCAAGTTGGTTGTGGATAAATGTGGCCATTCCTGAAGAAGGGCTTATGCCCAAAACGTCGAATCTCCTGTTCCTTGGATGCTGCCTGACCTGCGCATTTTCAGCTGTGGATAAATCAGCTGTACATAATGATTTGAGAACTGGCTCAGCAGATATTTTGCAGAACATTCATTGCATTCTGAAGAGTCTTTAACTATTTTGTAGTGACCTTGAATATGAAAATAGACTCATTACGTTCTGAAACAAAGCTTTATTGACATTGAGAGGAATGGGGGATAAGTATTTCCTTATACTACTTCAAGTTATTATACTGTCAAGTTAACTCTAGCTGTATGAAGTACAAAGACTGCAACCGTTTAATCTTGTGGTAGGTCCTTTCATCTGGTAATAGCTTGTACTGTCTCCTTATTTAAAGACACCTAATCTGTGAAGGCAGAATGTACTGTTTAAACAATTTCTGAAATTTTGCTGCAGTGATATTTCTGCTGTAAGTACAGTTAATCTGTGTAGCAAATCACTTGAGGATTTTGGTATATGGTCAGCCCTTTAAAGTAATGGCATCTTTCATGACATACAGAAGCACTTCATAGCAATTAAATAGTTTTGAAATGAAATCATTATTGCAGTGTGGAAAATTTGGGTACAGCAAGTCTCAGTGAATAGGAATTAAATAGCCAGGTAATTGTTTTAATCACGTTAGTTGAGAAATAAGTGCTGACCAGGACACTTGGAGAACTGTTTGCTCCTCTTTGTGATACATTCCACTTAAGGCAGATTGCACCTTTTGACTAACATGACGTATTACATTTTAGTAAGACAAACCAGGGCAGGACTTAAACTTTCAAAGTTTGGACTCTGGGGAAAGTTGTTGAACAAAGAGACCTAAGAATACAGGTGCATAGTTCCTTGAAACTGGAGTCATAGGTAAACAAGTGGTGAAGAAGGTATTTGGCACTCTTGCCTTCGTTGGTCAGTGCATTGACTGGGAGTTGGGATGTCCTGTTATGGCTGTTGGGGACATTGTTGAGGCCAATTTTAGAATATGGTGTTCAGTTCTGGTCTCCCTGCTGTAGAAAGGATGTTGTGAAACTTGAAAGGGTTCAGAAAAGTTTTACAAGGATTGGATTGGAAGGTATGAGATTATAGAGTGAGGCTCAGTAGACTGGGGCTGTTTTCCCTTAGAGCATTGGGAAGTGAGGAAAAACCTTAGAGGTTTATAAAATCATGAGAGATGTAGATAGGGTGAGCAGCCAAGACCTTTCTCCCAGGGTAGAGAAGTCCAAACCTAGAGAGAGTAGGTTTAAGGTGAGAGACGAAAGATTTAAAAGGGATCTACAGGATCCCTTTTTATGCAGAGGGTGATCTGTGTACAGAACAAACTGCCAGAGGTGATGGTGGAGGCAGTACAGTTAGAATGTTTAAAATGCACCTGGATGGATACATGAATAGGAAGAGTTTAGAGGTATATGGGCCAAATACTGGCAAGTGGGACCATATCAGTTTAGGATATCTGGTTGATGTAGATGAGTTGTACTAAAAGGCCTGTTTCCATGCTGTACATCTTGTATGACTATCTTGTCCATCAGCTAAAAGCTCTTACTTGGTTCAACAAACTGATTGTAGCAGTGAGGGGGTAACTACTCAGTTAAGGCCTACTCCTGAGTTAACTAAAGTAGTCACTTGTGAATATAACCGTACTTGCGCATATTTATTGGATTCAAATGATAGTCTTTGTTATGTTAACCAAAGAATCAACAATATTACTTGAGCTTTTTCTGGTAGAGACCAAACTTAATGAAAGCCTTTTGAATACCTTCAACCACTTAGACTTGCATGTGTCTGCAAACCTTATTCTAGCCATTTTTTTAAACTTCTGAAAACTAAACATGCATGTCCAAAGGGAAGCGCACTTGAAAACTCTGTTTTATAAATATTTAACCAAAGCAAATTTCTGGCATTTAAGTAGTGAATTCATCCTGTATTGACAACTATTATTTTGTGCAGCAGGGACAAAAGATAATATATTATGTAGAGGGGCCTTCTGTGTGTTCATATTGTGCAACACAGTACATTGTAGTGTATGCTACTGAGGGTTAGTATACCAGACACTTGTTCACCTCAGACCGAAAAAGGATTTGGCATGCCTTATTCCATAATGACGTCTCCATATATGGAAATCTTTTTACAAAACAGATACCTGACATGTGCCTTTGATCATTTTGTATTAGTGAATTGACTCATTATTGATGTCCTTGAGCTTCACTGCAGCTCAACATGTTGAACTATATATCCCTTTAATGACCATCGGCACTAAACAAAAAGGAGTTATCCCCAGACTCTGGCTATAGGAGACCAATGTGTCCTATTTAGCCAATCTTTCCTATGTGGCTCATGGTGAAGCAGTTGAGTTGAGCACCAACCTGCCTAACCAAGGTGATTTAAGCCTGACAGTTTGCACAACCTGAGCACAGTTTGGAAAGAATCACTGTCACTGGAGCAAGTGGAGAAAGTGTTTGTCAAATCAGTGGCAAAAGGATCTAGCAATCTGCATGAATTTGGTGAGTATCAAAATCCACGTACCTTTTGTACTTTTGGCACTGATTGTTAGCTTTTGCTTTGTGTTTTCATGGGTTACAGAGCAAGAATATTGACATTGTATCAACACAACAAAAGCTGTGTCCTTAATAAAATGTCCCACGGCACATTATAGGAGCTTATTGAGCCACATTTTACAAGTGATATTAGAGCAGGTGATCAGAAGCTTAGTTGAAAGGTTAGACTTTTAGGAATATTTAAAATAAGGACAATGAGGTAGATAGTGAAAGTGAATGATATCCTGAGATGCCCAGGCAATGCCTGCCCATTGTAAATTGATTAAAATTGGGCATTCAAGAAAAGCATCCACAGACAACTGAAGAGATAAGGGACCTCATAAAACTAAAAAAGCTTACAAAAAGTTTTTTGAAAAGCATACATCTTGCTGAATGGAAAAAATACAGAGCCACAAAGCTTGGAAGAGCTACTAAAAAGGATTCTGAAATGAAAGTTGCCAGGGATATCAAGATCATTGAAAGGAATTTTATATTACATAAAGGGAAAGTGGGCAATCAGGAGAAATGCTGGCTCACTAAAGATTGAAAATCGGATTATTGTCAATGACTATGGGGATGTGGCAGACATGTTGAATAATACATTTCCCTCAGTATTTGTAAAAGAAAAGTGGATAGCTTGACAGAAGTCTTGAAGAAAATCTGGGGGTCCAGGAACTGAATAAAATTAACAGAAGTAAACAGAGGAAATTAATTGAATTAAGGAATAACATGTCTCCTGTGTTTCAGAATTTCCATCCGAGACTGTTCCAGGAAGTAGGGTAGCTTATTGTAGATGTCCTAACTATAATCTTTGAGTTTCTGAAATATGAGTTGGCCCCTTAGGATCGGAACTTTCCATATGTAACTCTGCTTTTTAAGAAGGGCTAATAGCCTAATATCTGTAATAGGGAAATTGTTGGAGCTGTAATCAAGGATGGGGTAAGTGAATATGTAAAATTTTCGGTTAATCAGAGAGAGCCAGTCTGACAAACCTCAATGAATTTTTTGAAGATGTGATGAAGGCAGAGGAATGTCTATGGATATTGTTTATATCTACCCAAAGGTATTTGATAAAGTCTCATAAGGTCAAAGCCTGTGGAATTGTGGGCAAATTATTGAAATGGCTGGGAAATTGGTTGAGTGGCAGGCAGTTGAAAATAGAGATGATGGGTTGGTACTCAAATTGGCAGGATGAGACCAGTGGTGTACCACAAGGATTTGTTAGGGTAATTATTCACATTCATTACAATTAACTTGGATAATGACATAGAAAGTCGTGTATCCAACTTTGCAATTACTCAGGTTAGGCAGCGTTATAGACAGTCTGTCAATATTCTTTTGTAATTTTATGATAACTGAATGGGCAAAACTGTGGTAGATGGAGTTCAACGTAAGCAAGTGTGAGGTTATCTGTTTTCGACTGAAAAAGGAAAGATTCAGATATTTTCTACACTGTATGAAATGAAATACAGTGGATGTCACAAGATATTTGGGAGTTCAAGTGCATACATCTTTAAGACGATACTAACAGTGCAGAAAATAATCAAGAAAAATAATGGAATGCTGACCTTCATATCTAAATGACTGGACTAGAAGGATGCTGATGTTACTGCGCTGTTTTGCAAAACCCTAATTAGACCTCAGCTAGAGCACTATGCTAATCTGGACACCACGCCTTAGGAAGGATATATTGGACTTGGAGCGAGTATGATATGGGTCTTCACGTATCAAGTTATGAGAAGAATTTATTCAAATTTGGCCTATCTCTGAGACATCGCTTAATTTGGAATGTGACCACACAATGTGTGAGCACATGTACCATTGTCATTTGCTATGGGATCTGGTTGGTTGGGACAACTTACAGTCGACTGGTTATTTTTTTCAGGACAGTTTATGTCACCTCTTGGGGGAAAGTTCTCTGCTCAAAAATGGATCGTAATTTTTTTAGTATGTCCGAAGGAAGAACTTTTGAAGCTGTACCAGGAAAGGTATCATTTGTCATTGCGATCTTGCTGCACCAACTTCTGTCCTTCAGTGTTAGCACAGCTTTTAAAACATCAGCAATATTTTATAAATTGCTGGTAGCATTTGTAATCAGTTTTGTTTAAGAGTTATGCATTATTTAGTGACCATTGCAAAGCTAAGTAAAGGAAGCTGATCTTGGATTATAGCATAAGGTTGCTTCTCAGGATAGGTGCCTGTAGCAAAGAATAATGCTTCTATGTATAGTGCTAGAATTGCATTATTGTGCTTCCTAATATATTTCAAACTAAATTTTAGATAGAAAAATTTTTGTGAATATGAAAACGAAACTTTGCTTAGCTGCTTCCTTAAATCATTTTGCTTTTGTTTTTTTTTCTGTATGATAGAAAGTGAAGCAGTCCACAAAGTAACTGCAGATTGGTTTTGAGACAAGACCTTTTCCCCCAAGGTATTATTAATTTCCTTATGTATAAATTAAGTATATCAGAAATTACCTCAGTCTTGAGATGCTAACCCAGTATGATTGTGAAGTCCCATTGCTGCTTAAGTTTTCTGTTTAAATGCAGCTATGCTCTTCAATATGCACACCAACTGTCATGGAGAAATAGGCCATCAGATTCTGAGAGTGTTCTGTTTACGTTCTCTATCTCTATCTCTATCTCTGCCTGAAAACTGAAATTAAAATCTCCCATCCACCTGGACACCCCGTGCAGGCCTCCTACCCGCCCTCGACCTCTTTATAGCCAACTGCCGCCGTGACATCAACCGACTCAACCTGTCCACCCCTCTCACCCACTCCAACCTCTCACCCTCAGAACGTGCAGCCCTCCACTCCCTCCGCTCCAATCCCAACCTCACCATCAAACCCGCAGACAAGGGAGGCGCGGTGGTAGTTTGGCGCACTGACCTGTACACCGCTGAAGCCAAACGCCAGCTCGCGGACGCCTCCTCTTATCGCCCCCTTGACCACGACCCCACCTCCCACCACCAAACCATCATCTCACAGACCATCCAGGACCTCATCACCTCAGGGGATCTCCCATCCACCGCCTCCAACCTCATAGTCCCACAACCCCGCACCGCCCGTTTCTACCTCCTGCCCAAAATCCACAAACCTGCCTGCCCCGGCCGACCCATTGTCTCAGCCTGCTCCTGCCCCACCGAACTCATCTCCCAATACCTCGACACGGTCCTGTCCCCTTTAGTCCAAGAACTCCCCACCTACGTTCGGGACACCACCCACGCCCTCCACCTCCTCCAGGATTTTCGCTTCCCCGGTCCCCAACGCCTTATTTTCACTATGGACATCCAGTCCCTGTACACCTCCATCCCCCATCACGAAGGACTCAAAGCCCTCCGCTTCTTCCTTTCCCGCCGCACTAACCAGTACCCTTCCACTGACACCCTCCTTCGACTGACTGAACTGGTCCTCACCCTGAATAACTTCTCTTTTCAATCCTCCCACTTCCTCCAAACTAAAGGAGTTGCCATGGGCACCCGCATGGGCCCCAGCTATGCCTGCCTCTTCGTAGGATATGTGGAACAGTCCATCTTCCGCAACTACACTGGCACCACCCCCCACCTTTTCCTCCGCTACATCGATGACTGTATCGGCGCTGCCTCGTGCTCCCACGAGGAGGTTGAACAGTTCATCAACTTTACTAACACCTTCCATCCCGACCTGAAATTCACCTGGACTGTCTCAGACTCCTCCCTCCCCTTCCTAGACCTTTCCATTTCTATCTCGGGCGACCGACTCAACACAGACATCTATTATAAACCGACTGACTCCCACAGCTACCTGGACTACACCTCCTCCCACCCTGCCCCCTGTAAAAACGCCATCCCATATTCCCAATTCCTTCGTCTCCGCCGCATCTGCTCCCAGGAGGACCAATTCCAACACCGCACAACCCAGATGGCCTCCTTCTTCAAGGACCGCAGATTCCCCCCAGACGTGATCGACGATGCCCTCCACCGCATCTCCTCCACTTCCCGCTCCTCCGCCCTTGAGCCCCGCTCCTCCAACCGCCACCAAGACAGAACCCCACTGGTTCTCACCTACCACCCCACCAACCTGCGCATACAACGTATTATCCGCCGCCATTTCCGCCACCTCCAAACGGACCCCACCACCAAGGATATATTTCCCTCCCCTCCCCTATCAGCGTTCCGCAAGGACCACTCCCTTCGTGACTCCCTTGTCAGATCCACACCCCCCACCAACCCAACCTCCACCCCCGGCACCTTCCCCTGCAACCGCAGGAAATGTAAAACTTGCGCCCACACCTCCACACTCACTTCCCTCCAAGGCCCCAAGGGATCCTTCCATATCCGCCACAAGTTCACCTGTACCTCCACACACATCATCTATTGCATCCGCTGCACCCGATGTGGCCTCCTCTATATTGGTGAGACAGGCCGCTTACTTGCGGAACGCTTCAGAGAACACCTCTGGGCCGCCCGAACCAACCAACCCAATCACCCCGTGGCTCAACACTTTAACTCCCCCTCCCACTCCACCGAGGACATGCAGGTCCTTGGACTCCTCCACCGGCAGAACACAACTACACGACGGCTGGAGGAGGAGCGCCTCATCTTCCGCCTGGGAACCCTCCAACCACAAGGTATGAATTCAGATTTCTCCAGCTTCCTCATTTCCCCTCCCCCCACCTTGTCTCAGTCGGTTCCCTCAACTCAGCACCGCCCTCCTAACCTGCAATCCTCTTCCTGACCTCTCCGCCCCCACCCCACTCCGGCCTATCACCCTCACCTTGACCTCCTTCCACCTATCCCACCTCCATCGCCCCTCCCCCTAGTCCCTCCTCCCTACCTTTTATCTCAGCCGGCTTGGCTCTCTCTCTCTTATTCCTGATGAAGGGCTTATGCTCGAAACGTCGAATTCTCTATTCCTGAGATGCTGCCTAACCTGCTGTGCTTTGACCAGCAACACATTTGCAGCTGAAAACTGAAATTGATTGTAAACAAATTCACATGCCTAGTGTCACAGTACAGTTTTGATCTGTGATGTCAAAAGTTAGCTTAAAATTTAATTGATTGATATTACTGTTCTGTGTTTCTCTTGTCTTCATGTTGAGGTAGTGTCTATTTTTGGAAAATGCATTCATATTATCAAAAAAAGCTTGTAAAGAATTTTTAGGTAAGAACAGCGCTGGAGTTGCAAACTGGTTTCTGCATGGAGTTTGTCAAATGTTTACCTTTGTACCTTTGCTGGATTTGTGTGGAAGAGTATTAAGTTTAAGTATACTGAAATGTTCATTTGTAAAGCTATGCTAAATGGTAATTTTGGCGAAACAATAATTGAGAGTCCAATATAGCAGACCCCTCTCTATTACCTGGACTGTTGATTGGGAACTAATGCTAACAGGTATTCCGAATGCCTTCATATAATTGGGGCTGTTAAAGTGTGATTCTATTAATGTTTGCAAATAAAATAATTTATGGCCCCCATAATAATTGAACCAAATTATATATAGTATAAACTTCATGCTGTTTGTGAATGATTATTCGTTATTAGGCCGTGCACAAGAAAAAAGGCAAAAGACGTTGGCTGGACATGTGACAGCTGTCCAAGTCTACTTGTTCGCTGAATCTTGAAATAAACCATTAACAAATAATAAACTGAAGATAATTTTAAAAATGCAATGATAATATTTTTGTATTTTGTCAGTGTGATTTTACTATTGTGTGCCGTAGGTCGGTCATGTCTGAAACCACAGAATCCCATACAGTTACACCATGTGGCCTCTTTTCAAATGATCTGCCCTCAATTCTTGCCATTGCCAGACAAATGTGCAGTCTTGGAAGTAGGTTAATAATGGTGGTAGCAGTACTCAGAATGAGCTCACAAACTGTTCTACTTAGTCATGTTTACCTGTTCGAACAT
Source organism: Hemiscyllium ocellatum (assembly GCF_020745735.1). NCBI lineage: Eukaryota > Metazoa > Chordata > Chondrichthyes > Orectolobiformes > Hemiscylliidae > Hemiscyllium > Hemiscyllium ocellatum. The sequence continues at coordinate 19,759,101 of NC_083428.1, read as the reverse complement.
GAATGTAACAGGAGGGTTTTGTACAATTGGAGAAGAAAATGCTCTAATGGCTTTTCTTTTTGGAAGTTTGTAGGAGTGTCTGGGGAAATTTTTTTTTTGTAATGTAGGAGATTTAAGATCAGACTGGAAATGTACGTAAGCCTAATAGTGGAAGTAGCCTCTGGTGCAATGATATTTGCGATAAATGCTACTGTTTCAACCCATATTACATTAATCTGTTTTTCTCCTCCTGGACGATACTGTATTTTACTTGAGTTTTATGCTTTTGTTAACTCAGGATTCAATTGCATTTATTGTATGTTTTTGTTTAATAAGTGACGTATGCATTGTGCTTAGGATTGTAAATTGGCACACTGATCATAAATTGTTTAGTAAAAGGTTTGAATACAATTAATCCAGATTAAGAAATGTGCCACGCTGAGTTGAGCATCTTGCATAGAGCCGTAGAGATGTACAGCACAATAGACCCTGCAGTCCAACTTGTTCAGGCCAACCAGATATCCTAAATTAATCTAGTCTCAATTGCCAACATTTGACCCATATGCCTCTCAACCCTTCCAATTCATATATCTATCTCTTAAATCTTGTAATTGCATCAGCCTCCACCACTTTCTCTGGCAGTTCATTCCATACATGCACCACCCTCTACATGAAAATGTTGCCCCTTGGGTCCCTGTTAAATCTTTCCCCTCTCATCTTAGCATATGCCTCTAGTTTTGGACTACTCTACCCTGGGAAAAGACCTAGACTATTCACCCTATCCATGCCCCTCTTGATTATATAAACCTGCATAAAGTCACACCTCCGCCTCTTAACACCCAAGGGAAAATAGCCCCAGCCTGTTAAGCCTCTCCCACTTGCTCAAACCCTCCAACTTTGCAATATTCTTGTAAATCTTTTTGAACTTTTTCAAATTTAATGACATTTTTGCTATAGCAGGGAGACCAGAATGCAGTATTCCAAAAGTGCCTTTAATAATGTCCTGTACAGCTGTAACATGACCTCTCGACTCCTCTACTCAGTGCACTGAACAATGAAGGCAAGCATACCAAATGCCTCTTTTAATACCCTGTCTATCAGTGGACTCCACTTTCAGAGGATTTTGGAACCCGCACTCTCCAGCACCTTACTATTAACTGTATAAGTCTGCTCAGATTTGCTCTACCAAAATGCAGCACCTCACATTTGTCTAAACTCCATTTGATCAAGGTCCTCTTCTAGGGAGTTGATCTTCTTCACTGTGCTATCAATTTTAGTGTGATCTGCAAATTGACTAACTGTACCTGCAGTATTCACATCCAAATTATTTATAGAAATGACAAAGAATGGTGGACCCAATGAGAATGTGTATCCGGTATAAGCAGGCAGGTAAAGAATTAAATTCTGAGTTTTGTGAAACAAGAGGTTCAGCTGAGCATGATTCAGATCAGATAAGAACTTGCAATTAACAGTGGGGTGTTGGAGGCAAGGGTAATGAGTTAACAAGGTGGAAAAGCCTTCATTATGTAGAGCCATTTAACAGTATTGAAAGTATTCAGTATAATAAGGTCAGTTAAAAGGGAAACTTATAATGTGAAGCCAGTTAACAATGTTAAGGGCATTCATGGTATAACAGCAGAAGGCTTAATCTTTACTATTGACACTTGCTGATTGTAATCGTCACTCAATCGATATGTATGTTGCCATATTTGGATGCTGCTCCCTGTGAAATGACTATATAATTCATTAAGAAATTGCTGTTCGAGAGAAGACCGAGAACCATGAGCCTGTGCACAAGGGCAATCGCGCTCTCCTCCTCTAGGGGCTAGAATAAAGATGAAGGTAAAACTACACTGTCTCTGAGCGTTTTACTTTGACTGAGGTGGAAAAGGGATGACACCAACACCAATCCCTGTGGCACACTGCTGATCACAGGCTCCCACTCTGAAAAGCAACCCTCCACAACCACCCTGTATCTCCTTTCTTCTAGCCAATTGACTTTACTGAGTGAAAAGCAAACAAACTAAGCTGCAGTCTATTTTGTTAAAGTGCAAATGCATTCCATACCACCAGGTTGCAGGTGACTTCTACTGCCGTCCAAAGGTGCACAAAGCCAACACATCAGGATGTCCCATCGTGTCGGGCAATGGGGCCCTATGTGAGAATCTCTCCGGCTATGTGGAAGGCATCTTGAAACCTATTGTACAGGGGATCCCTAGCTTCTGTCGCGACACTACAGATTTCTTACAGAAACTCGGCACCCACGGACCAGTCGAACCGGGAACGTTGCTCGTCACAATGGACATTTCAACACTCTGCACCAGCATCCCCCACAATGATGGTATCGCGGCAACAGCCTCAGTACTCAACACCAACAACTGCCAATCTCCAAACACCATCCGATAACTCATCGCCTTTATCCAGGACCACAACATCTTCACCTTTGACCACCAGTTCTTCATCCAGACACATGAAACAGCCATGAGGACCAAATTTGCACCCCAATATGCCAAAGTTTTTGCACAGGTTCGAACAAGGCTTCTTCTCTATGTAGAATCTCCAACCAACATTATACAACCGGTACATTGACATTTTCTTCCTCTGGAACCATGGCGAGGAGTCACTGAGAAAACTACACAGTGACATCAAGTTTCATCCCACCATCAAACTCATCATGGACTACTTTTGACTATCTGTCTCATTCTTGGACCATGCATCTCCATCAAGGATGGACACCTCAGCACCACACTCTACCGCAAACCCACAGACAACCTCACAATGCTGCACTTCTCCAGCTTCCACCCAAAACATATTAAAACAGCCATCCCCTATGGGCAAGCCCTACGCGTACACTGGATCTGCTCAGATGAGGAGAAACGTAATGGACACCTGGAAGCACTCAGGCATGTCCTCAAGAATGAGGTACGATGCCCAACTCATCGACCGCCAGTTCCGACGTGCCACAGCAAGGAACCGTAATGACCTCAGGAGACAGACACGTGCTGCAACCAACAGGGTACCCTTCGTTGTTCAGTATTTCTCAGGATCTGAAAAACCAAGCCATGTTCTTCATGACCGGCAACACTTTATCAATGAGGATGAGCACCTCACCAAGATCTTCCCCACACCTCCACTACTTGCCTTTAAACAACCGCCAAACCTCAAACAGGTCATTGTTCGTAGCAAACTGCCTGGCTCTCAGGACAACTCCATACAACCCTGTCATGGTAGGCGCTGCAAGGTGTGTCAGAGTGGACATGGATACCACCATTACGCGTGGGGACACCTCCCACCTTGTACATGGCAGGTACTCATGTGACTCGGCCAATGTTGTCTATCTTATACGTTGCAGGTAAGGATGTCCTGATGCATGGTACATTGGGGAAACCGAGCAAAGGCTACGACAACGGATGAATGGGCGTCGCACAACAATTAACAGACAGGTGTGTTCCCTCCCAGTTGGGGAACACTTCAGCAGTCCAGGACATTTGACCTCGGATCTTCAGGTGACCATCCTCCAAGGCGGACTTCGGGACTGGCAGCAGTGAAAAGTGGCCGAGCAGAGGCTGATAACCAAGTTCAGTACCCATGGAGAGGGCCTCAACCGGGACCTTGGGTTCATGTCACATTACAGGTGATCACCATTGCACTACACACACACGGGGACACACGCATGGACCCGGGGTCACGGGCCTGCACTCCCACACACACTCATGCACCCCCTCACAGACGTAAGAAACTCTACGCTCACTACACATACACACTTTCTCACGCTCCCAACCCAGACAGACAGATGCACACAGACAGACAAAGACCCACATGCGTACACATTTTGTGGGGTGAATTTGTACTTGCAGGGTTACTTTGATGAAAAGCTGCATGCATTCAAGTAATACTCCATTATCTCACTTTTTAGATTAGAATCCATCTAAATATCATGGCATAGACAGAGAACATCTGGGGCTAACACCTTCAACATATTGTCTAGTTATCACCCATTGTTAACAGCTAATCTGAGAATGCAACTTTTAAAAAAAGGTTTTGTGATTTACACACGAAAGAAGTGAAACTGTCATGGTATTCAAACAGATGAAAGACTTAACAATCAAGTTTTCAATGTATAATTTCAGTTACATCACACTGTAAATTTTTGCTATAAATCTGTTAGGATTGAGCTCTCCACTATCAACGGTAAAGGAGCAACGCTCTGAAAGCTAGTGTACTTCCAATTAAACCTTTTGGACTATAAACTGGTGTTGTGATTTTTAACCATGTCTACGACTAGACCAGCATTTATTTCCCATCCTTAATTGTACTTGAAGGTAGTGGGTCAGCAGTCTTCATGAGCTGCTGCAGTCCTTGGGGCATAGGTTCACCCACAGTGTAGTAAGGGGGATTTTCTGAATTTTGATCCAGTGACAGTAGACTAATGGCAATTATAGTTCCAAGGCAGGGTGGTGTCTGACGTGGACAAGCATATTCTAAGAAGTAATGTTGTGCGTTTAGGAGTTGCTGTTGAAGAAATCTTGGTGAGTTGTTCTTGCATCTTAAACGGTATGCTGTCACTGTGCACTGGTGATGAAGGGAGTTTATGTTGAAGGTGGTGCTTGAGATGCCAAACAAGCTTTCTCCTGTGTGGTGTCAAACTTCAAGTGTTGTTGAAGCTACATTCATCCAGACAAGAAGACAGTTATCTACTCTTGATTTGTGCCTTATAGTCAGTGGATCGATACTGGGGAGGTGAATTACAGTACTTGGAGCAATAGTTCTAGGTTCTAACCTGCACTATAGCCAGAGTATTTATGTGGCTTGTCCAGTTTAATTTTAAATTGATAAACCTCAAGTTAGTGATGGGGTGTTGTTAATAGTGGGCAGTTCAGAAATGGTGATGCTTTTGGAATGTAAAGGGAAGTGGTTAGACTCTGTTTAAAATAGTCATGCATGTGAATGCAGGTCGCATCAGTATCTGAGAAGTTGCAACTAATGCTGAACATTGTGAAATCATCAGGGAACATGCCCACTCTTGTTGGAAGCACGGTCATTGATGACACCAGTGAAGATCGTTGGGCCTAGAACTCTTACAGTGAGATCCTGTGACTGACCTGTTTGGCCTCCGACAAGCACAGCCATCTTTCTTTATGCCAGTTATGACTCTAACTAGTGGAGAGATTTTCACCAATTCCCAGTGGCTGTCGTTTTACCAGGAATCCTTGATGTCGTATTCTGTTAAATGCTGCCTTGATATCAGGGGCAGCGCCTCTCACCTCCTCTTGCCTCTGGTTTGGACCAATGCTTAAATGAGGCCCCAAGTTGCATGGCACTGCCAAAACAGTACAGCAGGCCATTTCTGAGCAAGTACCACTAGATAGAACTGTTGACCCATTCTATCATTTTAATACAACATGGCCTGCTTGGCATAGCATTTAGGTTGGATATGCCCTGCAATTTGACGTGGCATACCTGCACACTTGGCTAAGTAGATGCCAGTATTGCAGCTATACTGAAACAACTCTGCTGATGGCGCAGCTGGTTTTGGCATACAAGACTTCATTACTGTTGCCATATATCATAGTCCAGAACATTTTAAAATATTCAATGCCTTCAGTTATTTTTGATATGCGGAGTGAATCGAATGGACGTAAGATTGGCATCTGTGTTGTTGGAGACATCAAGTCGAGGCCGAGATGAATCATTAAAAGGGGCACTTCTGGCTGAAAGTGGGTGCAAATGCTTCATCTTCATCTTTTGCATTGATATACTGGGCTTACAACTGGCTATGGCAAAGCTGCAGAGCTTAGTTCTGATCCATTGGCTGTAGGATTGTTTAGCCTTACCTATTGCATGCTGCCTACTCATTCCTGGGGTGGCGGGATTGTATCTTGTGTTGGCCTGTATTCACTGGACTTTAGAACAATGTGAAGAAATCTCATTTCAAAGTATATAATTCTGACAGGACTGGAAAGACTGGGTTCAGGGATGATGTTTTCCCAGTTTGGATTTTCTCCAACAAGTGGTCACTGTCTTGGGATAAAGGACAAGGCATTTAGAACAAAGAAGGAAAATTTCATTATGGAGGGTGGTGAACTTGTGGAATTCTCTACCGCTAGTTTATGGGGCCACGTTGCTGAATATATTTAAGAATGAAATAGATTTACAGAAACTCAAGGTGTCAAGCGTCAAAGAGCAAGTCTATGGCATTGAGAGGGTGGATCATCCAATGGTATATTAAATAGCAGCACTGGCTGGATGAAGCAAATGGCCTACTGCTTCGACTTCCTATGTTCCTTCTGCTGTTTAGTATGCATGTGGTTCTAAGATAAAGTTTTACCAGTTGCTGTCTATTTAAGATATGCTTGATGTTATTTCTGACATCCCTCCTATACTCTACATTAAACGTCTATCCAGTTATAGTAAAATTATCACCTGCACTGGTTTCTCTTCCTGTTCTGGCACTGTTGCCTCTTGCGACTCTAAAGATCTGACTGATTCTTCTCATCTGTCCTTGATTAAAAATCAATGCAAGGTCTCTCGTAGGTACTGATGAAAGTCTGGTCTATCTTGCCACAGCCTTCCACAACCTGTATTGTCTTTCATTTGTCAAGCCCTTTTTTTGAGCAGAAATTTTTGTGTTGCCACGACAAGAGCCACAGACTTTGCCACCCACAACATAAATTTTCATATTGATGTGTTTTTAGCATAACAAATCCTTATAAGAGCATTTGAAAATGAAATTGTTGCAAGGTCATTTAACAAAGGGCATAATTTTAAAATGAAAGGGAAGAACTTTAAAGAGGGTTTGAGAAAACCTTTTTCATTCAAAGGGTGGTAGGGAACCTCCAATACCCTGCCTTGGGAGGTAGTCGAGATGAGAAACCTCCACAACCTTTAAGATATACTTGGATGAACACTTGAAGTGCCATAATGTTCAAAGTTATGGACCTAGTTTGAGAAAGTGGGACTAATATGGATACTCACGTATTTTTGCTGGTGTAGACTCAGTAGGTTAAAGGGAGTCTTCGGCATTATATGATTCCATGAATTGTGAATATAAGGAAAAGCATACTGGGTCAGATGACCAAAAACATGGCCATGGTGGTAGTTTTAAAGACTTTTTCTTAAAAGTGGAAAACTATAGATAATCTCTGTTCATGACTCGGTGTCCTTTCCATCACGCACATTGCTCGCACCCATCTCCATAAATTTGCCGTTGTCCACCCCAAATCAGTTCATCTGAAATCCTTAGCTTTGCCTTAGATTTGACTATTCCTAAGTTCTCCTGCCTGGCTTTAACAATATTTTATATGATCCTGAGCTCATCTAGACTTCTGTCCACTTTCTGCCTTGCAAAGGCCCATTTGCTTTAACAGGTCATTTAACAGGTCTGGTACAGCCTGGTTTTAAAATTCTTATCCCTTTTTTAGTTTTGCATTCCTCCGCATCTCTCTCCCTCTCTCCTTCCCCCCCCCCCCCACTCTCTCCGGGATGCCCTCTTTAAGCCTCAGCATTTGTTACTTTCTAACTTGCTCCCTAAACTATTGCTCTACTTGTGATGTCTTGCTCAAACTTTTGCCATCTGTGTTGATACCGCTTTACCTGACTTGGTGCCAGACTTTAAAGCTGTGCAGTTCCTTGGAGAGACTTTTGGTGCAAGTTCATTTTCTGTTGATTTGCATGTTTTAGGGATTAGCTCCAATTCTAATTGTATCCAAATCAAGCAAATTTGTGACTCAGGATTTTTAAAATAAATTTACTTTGATTTGGGTGACTCATTCTGACATCTGTTCGAAGTGCTTTGGTCTCTAGTACTGTCGATTCAAATTTTAAAACTGCATCTCTTTAAACCACTTGACTAAAGCAATGCTTTAGCATTCCATTGTGATTTGTAATGGTTCTACAAAGACAGTTGTATTCATCATCTATGATATGACACCAGTACCTGCAATCGCCATTTGATCTTGATTGAGACTATGCTGGTTTTAAAAACCTTGTGATTATGCTTTGCACTTGATATTGTTTTGCAATAAAATGCTGCATTCTTCAATTTAATAAGCTTTAGAAATTGCTACCATTTTGTATATTATTGAAAGAAAAAAATGGTTAATGTTTCATGCTGATGTCAAAGTTGTAACATTCACACAATCCATTTTAAAAATGCTATACAGGTCATTCTGGTATAATGTGCAGTTTGTCAACTCAAATTAGCTATAATGCAATTGATGAATTGTGAGCGATGCTTGGATAACAAACTTTCTACTAAACGATTGTAGTGATTTTCTATAGTGTTCTTCTGCAGTGTGGCTTTTCTGTAACTGTTTTCTATAGAGCAAAGTTGCAGAGGAATGCAACTGTCGTGTTATACCAGAACGCCCTGTCAGTGATCAAATCTGATAGCTGCAAAAAGGAAGCTAGTTAAGTAGATGGATATCATTGAATTATATGCATCTTAAGCCTAATGATTAGATAAGCTCCACGGTACAGCACCAAGGCTACACATACACTAATTATAGACAAGTTTGTCTAAACCCTGAAAGTTTCATCACATGGTCTCTCGCTGTAAATGCCCTGCTCTTAGGTATATCCAGTGGTTTCCCAACATGTACATTTTTCAAGATGCCTCCCCATTTGAAGATTATAACTTATTAACCAGTTTGATAATTCTTAGGTGTCAAATAGCTTTTTCATATCTTCGATCAAGTTGAAATTAGGAATAAGTAGGATTTTGTTTTCACTGATCCAATAGTTTTAGCCCCCATCTTGAGTTGCACCCAGCACATCCTCTTGAAGATTAATGTTCAGTTCTGGGAATGTTAACAACTTTATCAGAAGAATGTAAAATGTTATGAGTCACTGACAAGGATAATTCTATCATCTCAAAGCTGTTTGTAGGATCTCTTTCATTGAGGTTCTTTTCAGCAGAAGAAATCATATTATTTTATCCAGAGGACCATTGCATTACAGTGACTTTTTTTTTGGATTTCTAGCCTCTATTATAGCTCTGATAAAATTACTTTGATATCAATCTGTAAATGTGTTATTCTTTACCCTCAGGTTCACACTTCTCTTTTCCCATGGGAATGCAGTAGATTTGGGACAGATGAGCAGTTTCTACATTGGACTAGGCACCAGAATCAACTGTAACATCTTCTCCTATGATTACTCAGGGTATGGAGTCAGCAATGGAAAACCTTCTGAGAAGAACCTGTATGCTGACATTGACGCTGCATGGCAGGCATTAAGGACCAGGTATGTTAGTACACATTTTACTGAGCATTGAAAGAACTTATTACTTAGGATTTTTTTTTAAAGTTCTCATCTTGATGTAGCTTGTGCATTTTGCCAATTGCTTTGTTAGTGTTAATTTATAATTAAGTTGTGTTGGGGTATTGACAGGTATAATACAGGTGACTTTAAGCAAAAGAAATATAATCCAACTGCAAAATCCCAAGAGATGGTGTTATAACAAAAAAAAAATGCTTGTTGGAAAATCTGAAATTTAAAATAGAAAATTTTGCAAATATTTAGGAGATCATCTTTGGAGAGAAACATACTTAATTTAACTAACATTGCCTGAAACATGTTATTCACTCATGAGAGTGTCTCTAGCTAGACTAGCATTTACTGACCAACTCTAAATGCATCGAGGGCACTTAAAAGTCAGCCACGTTGCGATGGAATCACTTATAGACCAGACCAGGTGAGGGTGGTGGTTTCCTTCCCTAAAGAACATAAGTTTTCTGACAATCAGTAGTGATTATGATCATCATTATACTCTCAATCCCAGATTTGTATTGAATTCAAGTACCACCATCTAATGTGGATTTGAACCTGGGACCCTAGAACATTATCTGGGTCTCTGGATTAACACTGCAGTGATAATCCTGCCAGGCAATCACCTCCCCTGTAGGCAATAAATTATATGGATATTTAAGCAGAGTCTCATCTTGTAATCAAAGAATGATCTGGCTTTATCTCAGACAGTAACTGGGAAGAAGAATGATGTTGGTGACTGAGTGCTGATTTGGAGTGGAGACCTATTTCCAATACTTGAAGGAAATCTCTGTTTATCCAGTCACAAATGTCAGATATAGAATCTTGCAATTCAATACCAGGATATGCATATTCCTCTGGAGTTATTGACTTGTTTATAATTCATTATAGTGCCTTGACTTTATAACCATTTTTCTCCCCAGTTGCAAGCTGGTTGAATTGAGTTTGAGCTTAACTTGCAATTAACTTTTATATGAATTTAGCAGAGGAAACATGCGTTACAAATTAAGCAGCGAGATTTCACCTGAAACGTGAGCACCCTTTGGGGAGCAGAAAAATTCATTAATGGTGCTGTGCAGTGCAGTGATTGAGTTTTAACAGCAATGCTTAATGTATCCACTATCTCTCATTTGCAACCTAATCTAATTTTATATACTTAATTGCGTTGAAGTTTACTGTAATAACAATAATAACAATCTGCATGAATTTCTTTGTGTATCATCCATGAATCCTATAAAGTGTAAATCTACTGTTTCTAACAAAGGTGTTACCTGCACTTCAGATGTTATCACATCTCAATGGCCAAGTGAATCTGATAACCTCTTATTAATATGACAACTGTTGACTTTTTAACAAAGACAAATTTCATTGTGATTATTCTTGTCAGCCTACCATTCCATAATAATGTGCAAGTGGATTTTAGTTGTACAATCAATTTGTGTGTATTGACTTTGGGAAACTTTGTGACGGTCCAAAGGCAATTCGAACTGTACCCACTTCATTCCGTATATTAAATAACATGATCTAAGCTGATAATACACAAGTTTAGAATCAGCAAGTGTTGGGTGTATTATGCTTAAGATTATTTAATTTTGTCATCTGGTAATTTAAGATTTTTTTTGGATTTAGAGCACTTATGTGGAGAGTTTCATTATACACCAACTATGCTAAGCAGTTAGTGTTCTTTGCAAATATGATCACTTTGTCTTGCCTCATACACAGAAGAAATGTTCCCTGAGGTGACTGAGTGTTCAAAATACAGAATTTACTTCCAAATACCCTTCTGTAGTTTGTTTCATGTGGCTATGTTCAGCATCATTTGTGAATTCTCCGATACTGAAGCAATCTGTATTCAAATGCAGCAAGATCTGGACAATATCCAGATGAGGGCTGACAAGTAGCAAGTAACAGTCATGCTAATCAAATGCCAGGCAATGACCACATTTGATTTAGAGATGACCTAATTACCATCCCTTGACATTCATTGAATCCCCAAAATCAATATCCTTGGAGTTACCATTAATCAGAAACTCAATTGGACCTGCCACATAAACACTGGCTGCAAGAACAGGTCAGAGGTTAGAAATACTGCAACAAGTAACTCCCCATCTGATTTCTCCAAAGCCTGTCCATCATCTACAAGGCAGAAACCAGGAATACTTCCCACTTGCTTTGATGGGATGCAGCTCCAGACACCATTCATGACAAACCAGCCCACTTGATTGGCACCACATCTACAAGCATCCACTCCCTCCCACCAATGCTCAGAGGCAACAGTGTATCTTCAAGGCACATTGCAGATATTCACCAAAAATCCTTAGACAGCACCTTCCAAACCCATGACTGCTTCCATCTAGAAGGACAAGGGCAGCAGATCCATGAGAGCATCACTGCCTTCAAGTTCCCCTCCAAGCTACTTACAATCTTGACTTGAAAATATATTGTTGTTGTTTCAATCCCCGGAGTCAAAATCCTGGAATTCCCTCCCAAGGGCATTGTGGATCAATCTACAGATGTGGACTGCAAGAAAGTAGTTCGCCTCCACAACCACTTTCTCTAGGTCAGCATGAAATAGACAACAAATGCTGGTCAGCCAGTGACACCCACGTCCCCGAGTAAATTTTTTTAAAGAAAAGGTAAAACCGCAGAGCTGGCTAGGGCCATGGCTTTCTCTTCCCACCTGTTGATGCTAGACCACGTCATCACCAATTAGTGATGAAATTTAAAATTACCAATTTGAAAGTATTGTTTTATCAGCTTTGAGCATCTTTTTCCAATCCTAAATTTGAATATTTGCTATAGATCTTGCTGTTCCACTGATTTGGCCATTCCAGAAGTCGGATATCAAAGTAAAATTGCAAGTCCAATTTTCCATTCAGCTGTAAAGGACACTCATACCAGTGCTACATAATATGATGACTTGGTTGTCATGTGATTGGTGTCATCTTTATTGGTTTAATTTATTCCTTTCCATTCTCAGGTGAGATAAAGTTTCATCCTAACAGTTTAATAGCTGCTCTATTAGTAACAGCCCAAAATTCATACACTTTTGTTTTATGTTCTATTTGGATATCCTTGTGGGAGCAGTTTTTGGTTTCCTTTGTGATATTTTTGGTTGGGAAAAGAAAATGCACTTTTTTCCAGTTTGTAGATGTTGCATAATTTTGTTTTCCACTGCCGATGCATGCTGTGACGTATTTGTTGCCAATCCAGCAGCACCTTAATTTTAAAATGATCCTCTTGTACCCAAATCCCTCCATGGCATTACCTTTCATATTACTGTAAGCTCCCTCATGATCTTCATGAGATGTTGCTCCAATTCTGACATTCCTAAAATGACTATACCTGTGTTAGTATTTCCAACTATCCTGGATGCGAGGTTCTGAAATTCCATTTACCTCTTCCACCTTTGACGCTGCTTTTCTCCATAAAACATGACAAAATGCCTGAGTGAACAAATAGTTCCCTATCCTCACAGCTCCTCGGGTTAAATTTTGGGGGTTCTTTGGAATATTATAGAAGCTACCTAAATGTAATTCTTTCCACCATTCCTCCCTGCTTTTGAACTGTGGATGAGAAATGGATCAGTTTGATCCATTAACATTTCATGGATACTGATGAACTCTCCAATCAATGCATGAAAACAATCTGTGAATGTTTCATCAACTACTTTCTGTCTTCCTTAAGCATAAATAGACAAGTAGGACTAAAGGGTCTGTTTCTGTGCTGTACATCTCTATGACTCTAAGTGTCAAGGTGACTGATACTTGAGCTCTGGTCACTTGAGGATCACTACTATAGTTTTGTTACATAATTTGATGTCATTAGGATGCCAAGTCAAACATTTAAACTCTAGTATCGATGATATGGCAATTTTTGGTTGGTCTGTCTGATGGCTTTAAGAATTTCAGAAGATTCTTGAATATCATTGGATCTCAAATCCACCTTTTAAAAATGAAAGTGAGAGAAATACTTGATTCCTTTAATTCCCCAGTCCTGTCATTTTTGTTTGTGTTGACAATGCACTTCTATAAATGAGACCATCTTGTCACTTTGTTTTCTAGATTGGTGATAAGAAGGAGAATGTAAGTACCTATTCAATAATATTTAAGACTGAGCTTCACAAACATTTTTCCACTCTAAATTCCATTTTGATTCTTGAGAGTTGTTGCAGCCCCTCAGTGAGAACTGAAAGAGCCAGTGACATTATTGTCATAACTTGGTTGGAGTTCTATGGTAGTCGTCTCTTGACTCCACTTTGGGAAGCCCTGATTTAAACAATGTTAGATAATCCTTTGATAGTACAGAACTTGAGTACTGCTGAAAAAGACATTTTACCAAAACTTTCTGATTTACACTCTTCCAATTAGTTTGCAAAAAATACCAAAGGGAAAACAGCATCATATAAGAGGAGAGTGCTGATTGGTTGGCAGGTGGAATCTGGAGCAATCCACTGGAGTTTGCCTCCTATGGTTTACGTGCCCAGCATTGCATTGGCATGGAAATTCATACACCATGTTACTCATGAGGTCGGTCTCACAGCTTTTTGGCTTGATGACAGCATCAAGTTGTTGCAACCCAAATGGTATTTGCCACTATGTAGTAGCAGTGTCATGGGCAATATTCCCCTCTAAGCTGCATGGCCATGCAGTCACTCGGAGGTTCAATGCACTCTGATCGACAGGGTGAAGCACTGGCTTCTGCTTGGAAGCTGCTGCCATGCTAGACCTTGATGGTCTGCAATTCAGGTAAAACATTAGAGAAAATGATGCTTCCGGTCAATCTCAGGCAGAGTACGCCTTTTTTAGGACCAAAAGTGACAACCTTAGGTTCCTTCATGATTTTTCATAATATAAAGTCAAAACTCAATTGATTTAGTTACCTGTTAATCCTCAGGGTGCCTTTGATGCTTCCTGTTTGAGCATTGCGCTTGCACAGTGATTAAATGGTTCAAGGTCCTATTTACAAGAGTACTGATAGGCTAGTCGTCTTATAGATGAAACTATCCCAGCACAAACAAGCCAGTGACATTTTACATTGACCAGTCCAGTAGCCGGTTGGGAAAAAAAACCCTTGACCGATTTCTCAAATCAAGGAAAGTAACCTCCTTTTGCTGTTCTATTTCAGAGGTGAATTTGAATGCAGGTTCGAGTCCACTTGACATGTAAAGAAATTATCTTGCATGGATTCAACTTTAGAAAATATATCGTCTACATATTGGAAATATACAAGAGGTGGGTGGTTGGGTGTCATTCTATTGAAACCTTGTTTCTTATGGAACAGAACAAAGATGTTTGAAAGAGCTGGGCCTAAAGGGAACCCTATGGCAACATCACCCATGCAGGCAAACATGACATCACTAAAACTGAACTCAACTGTGTGTGTTGCAGAGTCCACTTGTCAACCAATCAATAATCTCCTCTTGTGCAGCATAAATGTTGTTTTTCTTTGCCTGCAGCAAGATTCCTTTACCTCTACTCATTGATTTTCAAATGGGCTAAATCCCGTGCGGTTGTGTGTGGAATCCAAAGTGATTCCTTGTTATGTAAAGTAATTACCACTCATCTGGACACATACTAGCTGTCTGCACTTCAAGTGGAAAATAATTACCAAATTATAGCCAGTGATGCAATCAAAGTTCAAAGACATGCCTGTCAGTGCTCTCTGTTCGTATTATCCTTAGCTGTAACTAATTATCTAGTGAAAGGTTATGAAATGATTAAATTAACCTAATGGCTCCAAGAAGAGCAATTGTTACATTCTGTCCCCAAAGTCACCACCCATGAATTCTATTTGAATTGTGTTATCTGGCATTTTAAATGTTTCCAAGCACTTCAAATGCAGCTGCTTACATGAAAGTTTCATTTTTCTATTTGACTTTTGCATCTCACTTTGCAGGAAGTTGTCAACTGGTGGTAACAATTTATTTACTAGCAAATCTGTACAATATCTTGATGTTGTAGACTGGTTAGTGTGGATTACTAATTCCAAGAGTTGGAATGTTAGAGACTTGACAAAAATGTCTCTCAAATTGGTTGCTATTTGTGTGATCTGCAGGTGAGAATAGACATTTAGGCTAAAGAAAGACTGAAAACTGTTATATCTGTTTACCTGCATCAGTTAAGATTTAAATGCACTTAATCCCTGTTGGAAGGAAGGATAATCTTGCACCGGAAAGTACACTTTTGAGCTGTTGCACATGTTGGAAAGCACCATGTCCTTATCCTTGGTTTTGTTGTACCATCAGATCAAAACCAAGATCCTTCACCTTTGTAAGCAGTTGGTGAGATGACTAACAAAGGAGGAACAGAGGCCATATGTAAAATTAAAGAGGATAGTCTGAATAAAAATTTGTAGCTTCCTTTTGTTTCACCCTAATGTAAAGGTTCACCACCTAATGGAATACTGTGCAACCCAGGTTGGACATCCATTTGATCCCGTGGTGCTAAGAGGTCTCGTGTTAACCGAGGCTTTAGTTGAATGTTATATTTGCCTTTTAGCATGCTTGAACAAGGCAAAGGGAAAATCAGACAGAATTCAAGTTTGCATTGCTTCCATCAATGTGAAGAAAGTGCATGTGTATAGTTTTTAAAATTTTAACAGTCCTCCAACTTTGCTTGATGGAAACCAAGTATTGAACCTGTTGAAATGATGGGTGTACCAGAGAAGTGGGACTAAGTAAATTGTTGTAGCTGTGGGCTGACTGTCCTGATGGACTTCATCTAAGGATTTTAAAGGAAATGGCTAGGTAGAAAGTTGTTGATTTTAATTTTCCAAAACACTTTGTTTGAGAGCAGTCCAACTAAAATTAAGAGATTGCAAATGCACTCTTTTATTCAAAAAAGGAGGGAGCAGAAAGCAGGAAACTACACGGCATTAGCTTTGCTTCTGTTATATGTTGAAAGCTACATTTAAATAAGTTATAACAGGACACTTGGATATGTTAATAAAGATAAGCTAACAAATAGCATAATTTTCTGAAAGGAAAATCATCTTGACCAATCTATTGGACTTTGAGAAAACAAGTGCTGTGTGTTGTTACATTCATGGATATATTGTACTTAATTTCAGAAGGCATTTGATAATATGCCAAATTAAAGATTATTGTGGAAATTGAAAGCTCAGTGTATAGGGTAGGATAGTGGTATAAATAGAAGATTGCTCTTTTAGTTCAAAGTGTGAGCATGGTAGCAAGAACTACTTCACTACCAAGGCAAACCTGCCACCAAGTGGATCTCAGCAAAGGTCCAGATGGTAAGGCTTGTAATTTTTATAGGTTAAGCCAGGGGGAGGAAGGGGTGGGACTTTGTCATCTGACTCATGGCTCTTGTTAACTGTGGATCCTGGCTGATCCTAATTTTTCATTCCGGCCTATTGACCAAATCATGCTCAAATGGGGCTCTTGTGGAAGTGATCTATGTTTGTATGTTCCAGAAGCATCAAGATGATGATCACCTTTGAAGCTATGAATAGTCTAGCAGCAGTGCCTTTGTAAAATCATTCATAACTGGAGGCAAGAAACGTGGTCCAGTAGCAGCATGCCCTCTGAAACCAACATGCCAGCACTGAATTGCTAATTGCTCAAAAGCAACTTAGCTGTGTGGGATCTGTCATTCATTTGTTTGACACAAATCCCAAAGCAACTGTTCTACTTGAAATCATGTTGTGACAGAAAAGTCAAACTTGGACATCAGAAATGCTTTAGAGATGTCCTTACAGGACCCCTGAAGAAGTCATACATCTCTGTTGATGTATGGAAAACTCTGGTCTGTGACTCTCCAAAATGCGGAAGGTTCAGTCAAGAAGACAGCGAATACCGAGAAAGACTTTGTTGAGAACTTATGGAGGCAAAGTTGAGCATCTCCAAACAACTTGATGGAGCTTATGATCCACTCGTGTTCCTGCTTGTTGTATTCTTATTTTACTACCCATAGTATGAGTGCTGCAGAGGTTCTGGGGGATAAAAAAACTTTGTTATGAAGTGAGCTTGGAGACTTTGGGATTGCTTTCTATAGGGAAAAGCTGAGGAGACTTAATTTGAGGTTTTCAAAGTCATGAAGGCTCTGCACATAGATAATGGGAGAAATCTGCTACAGCTTATAAATGGACCAAGTCCAAGCAAGCACAGATTAAGTGATTTGCAAAAGAAGTACAAGAAATGTGAGAAGAAACATTTCATGCAATGAGTCCTTCAGTCCTGGAATGCACTGGCTGGAAATGCGGTGAAGGCTGTTTCAATCAAGGTGTCGGATAGGACATTAACAGATTTTTTTTGAAAAAGTTATTATGTGAAAGGTTGTGGGGCGCGGGAAGGAGAGGAGAGTTGTACTAAGTTATGGTGCTCATTCACAGAGCCAGTGGTGAATGGCCACTTTATAATATTTCTGATTCTGTGGACCATTCAAGCTTCCCATGTTTGCAAATCACATATTGGACTTTATCAGCCTTTTCAGAACCCACTGAGCTTGAGTGGAAACAAATTATCCTCAGTTCCAAGAGACTGCTCCTAGAGGAAAGTGCTCATTAAGATCAGAGCCTCTGTATATTAGTTGTATTAAAAATATTTGCTGTGCAATTTTTTCATTTTAATGTTGACAGTGTATTTGCAATGTCCTGCATTCATATGAACTCTTGTTTAGTGCCACTTTCTCATCTAACATATACTTTATTAATTTATGAAATGCTGTTCTACATTGAGCTATAGGAAAAGGTGGAGTGGTGACCATATAGCGGTTTATAAAGTCATGAGCCATGGATAGGGTAAATAGACAAGGTCTTTTCCCTGTGTTAAAGGCATAAGTTTAGGGTGAAAGAGGAAAAATTTTTAAAGAGACCTAAGGGGCAACTTTTTTCACGTAGAGGATGATGCATGTATGGAATAAACTGCCAGAGGAAGTGGTAGAGGGTGGTTCAATTACACCATTTAAAAGGCATCTGGATGGGTAAATGAATAAGAAGGGTTTAGAGGTATATGGGCCAAGTGCTGGCAAATGGGACTAGGTTAATTTAAGATATCTGGTCAGCATGGGCGAGTTGGACTAAAGGATCTGTTTGTGCTGTATGTTTCTATGACTCAGATCCAGTGGAGTTGAGGGAGGCTGGGGGTAGTGCTGCTGTCTCACCTGCTTAACAGGAAACAGACTTCGCATGTGCTCACTGTGTCAATCCCATTGAACTGACTGCGGAAGGGGGAACCTTCAGAAAACTCTGAGCCCCAGAGGAGAGGCTTTGAATCAATTAACCAAACAATTATCTGAACGAAATACTGCCTACCCATGTCATTTAGATAATCAAGATTCCTCTGTAATATCTACATCCACCTCCCAAATATCCATTTATACCTCTGCCTCAGGTTACCTCCAACCAAAACGATCATTGATGCTTCCAAGATGCCAACTCTACCTGTCTTGGTGACCCTCCCTTATTCCACACTGTAAATTCTAGCTTGTAGCTATACAAATCCAAACTGTTGGTCATTCTGGCTGTAGGATTGTTGATTTTGTTTGAAGGGATGTACGAGTAAGGGTCAGAGGTGGTAAAGATAGCATTTCAGTGAGATTGAGGTGTGCAAAGAAAGCTGTGCTTTGCTTTGGGTTTTAACACATGTAAAAGGATGAGATCCTGATGAAATAGGCCTAGGGTTCAACTATACCTATACTTAACCAATTGTTAATCAAAGCTAGTAATTTATACCTCTGGTAGAGAAAACATTACAAATGCATAGCAAGTATATACACCTGTGTAAAAGATGTATTCGTGAAACGAAGTGGAAAGTTTGTAATTTGAATTCACGTTTTCGCATTTACTCAAGGAATGATGGAAGCCACAGAAATGTTTCTTACTGGGAAAAAAAAGTTTGCTTCTGCTTTTAGGAAGGAATTAATCCACCCACATATCACTTGATGACTGAGAAACCATTCAGTGTGAAACTAGCTCTTGACTGTGTGTGACTTATGAAAATTTTAAGTATATGGCACTCAGTCCCATTGTTTAAGTAAAACCCATGTTTCATTTGCAAGTCTAGATTAAAGGCATAAATTTTTAGTATAGTCACTAATGAAGGGGTAGGAATGCCAGGTAAAAAGTGTGAAAAGGCAGCTTGTTCTGGATAGCATTATGTTAATCCGAATCCTTTTTTCACTTGAGAAAGTAGCATTACCTCTGGAATTGTCTTCACTTGAATGTCCTGGCTTTCTGTGGAAATTGCGGATCTCTAATACTGTTAGTGACCATTCGCTGAAGATAGTTTCTTACATTACAGTGGGAATGTGCTCATCACCAAAAATGCATTTTTCAGCAGGATTCACCACATGACCATCCTGGTGAACAAATTTACACCTGCTCCATAACTTTTACAGACAAGACCATTCCACCACTCTCTGAAGTGGTGCTAATATTAATTCCAGACAGCCAGTGCAGTGATTAACTTCCACACTGAACAATATATTTACCAGATGATGATGTTTTGAGAACCTTTTGTCCTGTTTACGCATGTGCAGTGCAGTTTTTTTTGCCATTTGTATTAGGAAGTTAACATTAACAAGAGAATCTATAAACAAATCAAGGTGACTATTTTCACCATCATATTTAAAATAGTGTGTAAAATGGCAATAAGTCTGTTTTATAGACAGTAATATTTGTTAGATGGCATGCAATTTAACCCTGGTGAATGTCTGGCTACGTAATTAGCTAAAAAAATGCTATAATTGAATTTGGGCCTTTCTATATAATGAATCTGAAACTTGCGTTATTTTGAACCATTCTGTTTGTTTCATGATTGAAGCTGAATGTTCTTTTTGGCTGAAGTCCTAAAAGTATAGCAAGCATCTTAAATGGACATTTCATTTAAAATTAAATGGAAAAAGATATATTGCAAATTTAAAACTGTTATTGTGCTGAAACAGAAGTCAGGTTCAGCACATGAAGACTAGCCTGAATCATTAGGGACCAGTTTGCTTTTTACAATGTCAGAGGGCCCTTCCCTGTACTGGAATATTTTCTGTCTTCCAAAGTCTGCTGCTCATCAGGCTGCCATAACACTTGAAATGGAGACTTTATTTTCCATAAAAAGACAAAGCAAAAAGCTGCTACCTGTGGGACCCTGTGTTATAATGGTATTTTGTATTATATGTCTGGCCTATCATTCTTCTCACTACCCCATGACTCAAAAGGCTGAAATTTGTAAGAGTCCTCAGCCTAAAGTAAAAGTTGCACTTTGACGGAGGATGTGTTTCCCTTTTATAGTGGGTGCTGTAATGCCAAACTGCATTTATGTCTCTTTAGACAAAGGTCTAGCTGGATGTACTGCCTGCAATCTCACTGGGGTCAGGAGTGCCGTAGCTATGATTACCTTCTAGCCATTTGGCCACCCACTGCTACATTAATTTGTGCATGGAAATGATAGTTCTTAGAAAGTACATCTGGGTCACTTGTACTGATCGTGCTGTATGCCAGGAAAAGACTGCCTTCAGGAGAGAAAAGCAGAACTGATTTTCAAAAGGCATCAGGCTGTTATTGAATGTATTGTTCGCTTTGGTTCCATGTGACATCAGCAACAGCTGGAGGAATAAGAACAGCTCCAGATTATACTGCAACATTTGAACTAATGTCAGGATTATAGATGCTGAGCTGTTGAATGTGGAATAATTTAAATTATGAACTTTGATTGTTCAGCCATTTTAGTTTGAGGTTAAAGTTTGTGTGAAAAACTTGTGTTACAACATATTCTGTGATTCTATTAGATGATGTATTGCTGGAGGACAGAGCACGAGACAGCACAGGATAAGAACAGGGCTCCAGTAACACTGTTGGCACTGTTGCAGTACTAACAGCTGTCACATGCAACAGGACTAAATTGTTCAGTTCAGAAGCACAGTCAACTCTTAGTTCTCTTCCCTCTTAATTTCTCTCTTGAGGTGTTGACTCTTTAGGCACAGTTTTGTTACTGCCAGTAACAACAACAACAAGTGGCAAATTCTCCTTCAACTTTTGTCTTTTCTTACCAGTTTTCGCCATCTCCCCCTCCTTGCTTGAAATGGATGACTCTTTGAAATATAATTCCAGTGACACTTGATACTTGTCATATCCACACAATTGTTTTCCACACTATACTAAACGATTGCAGTTAAGGGCAGCAAATCTAAGTTGACTTTTTCTCCTTGGTTTGACCCTAGGCAGTACCATTAGCAGAAATCATTATTGGCTCATCTGGCTCAGATCGACATGGGCCAGATTGTTTAGACACTTTATATCAGGACAATTTGATCCATAAATTCAGTACCATTTTGGAAATGAGCAAGATGACAACACAACTTTCCCCAGGCCTTTTAGCACCATGTTTCCAAGTGTTCACTATAAGCTGCACCCTATTCTCTAGTAAATAGAATGGAGGTCTGATCTGGTTTGATGATTTATCCTGATGGACATGATTGTTCCTATATTTTTTCTTCAATCTTGCAGCGTGGGAGATGGGTTTTCTTTCTACTTCATTTCTCCCAAGAGCCAGACAACTGTGGGTATTAACCATGTGAGTAATTATTGAAGATGAGACGATGCTGTACTGCCGTATGACTTGGCCTGGTGGAGCAATAGGACCACCCAGCTATTTAAATCGTGAAAGTTTGCACTCCCTTAAAAGCTGCTTAATTCAAGCGTTATTAATACCCAGATCGGTGGTGAAGCATGTCCTTCTGGATTTTGTCTGGGCATTCATAATTCCAGGGGTCTACTCATTTCTGGTTTCCAGTTGTGTTGCCTTGTAGATTATGTAGAAATAGGCATTTCCATTTCTTTTGGTGTCTTTAAATTCAACAGACTGCTCTTTCAGTTATGAATTATCTCTGCCCATCCTTCCCTCTGTAACCAACTCCTGAAATGGTAATTTTTTATGAGTTCAGGTACTTAAGATTAAATTTATTCCACTGTGTGGCAGGGGTGCACATGAGTTTTTCCTGTTCTGAGGAGAAAATTAGTACTTGAACAACATTGCAGTTTTACTGCCTAGAGTTCTTGACACAAATAAAAGTTGCTGCGATTATAACATTTTACATTTGGAGCAAACCTGAATCTGACTCCCAGCTATATATTTAAGAAAATACAATGCAGTATTCTGCTTGAAGTGACTACATGAATTATGAGTGGAAATTAAGTTGAGCCTATTTGCAGAGTTTTTAGTATCAACAGCATTGCTATGGATGCCTGTTTTGCCAACTGATTTCTTGAAGTATTCCAACAAGAGACAAAGGACCTCAGTTCCTTTTCATTGCAGATTAGAGAATTTTCTACAATCTCAGCAGTTAGGTTAAGACTATTTGTTAAAAAGCAGTGCTTGTTGTCTTTTTTTCTGCTGTCAAAGTTGTCAAATCCTCTTGCTGATTTGCGGTCAACAGAATGTTGACTGGTATTAGTCTAATGATAATTGTTGGGTCTGTCACTTTTCCAAATGCAAGTGTATATCCCAAAATTTGGCATTTTCTCCATAAGAACTAATCAACAGTTCATCTGTAGAAATTATTTGGAGTGCGTATTTCTCCTTTTGTGGATATTCCATCTGAAGACGACTAGTTTGAAAGGGCAGCAGCATTGTGCTATCTAGCACAACACTGTTACAGAAGTCAACCTAAATATAATGTAGCCTGTTCTTTTGTAAAGCTGAAAACCTAATTGCTATAAATGGGTACGCCCTGAGGTTAGGTTAATTTGCAGTTGGACATCTTGAAATATGTCACCATTATGTAGGTAAATGTGCCAAAATGTTTACCCATAGCATAGTCTAGCAGAAAGTGAGAGTCAAATAACTGGATAACTTGGTGGGGGTGTTTAATTGAGGGATGCATGTTAGCCAAGCATTTGTAAGACTCCTTTTGCTCTTCAAGGCAGCCGAGATTACATGCTCAACTTTCTGGACTGTGACTTGACCTTTGTCATGGTCACATTTATTTTGATGCATCTAATTGATCTAGCTGATAATGAGTAGAACATGATTTACATGTGATGCAAATTAGTGCTGAAATCTCCTAAACTAAGGATGTGATTTATTTTAGGATAATGGAGGGAAACTCTGTCATTTCCAATTCTGACTCTTGATGAGGTCAGGTTGAGCTTTATTGCCTGTGTGTACTAATAGACTGCACATTTGCTCTCAATAGTCTCCAAAAACCACTTTTGACATGTCAAAAATGCTGATGAGGTTAATCTCTTTGGAAAATGTAGAAATGGGAAGAAGTGATAAAATGCATGTCAACAGTTGTAATTTCAGGGCAGAAGCTGTTTGTTCAGTAACTTCAATAAGCTTCAAAAAATCATTAAAATTCTGGAAATGGAAAGGACAAGAGCTACAAGAATGATGCATAGTGCCAGAGAATTGAATTATGAGAAGAGTCTAAGAAAAGTTTAGCTTTGTTGGCTTTGAAAATAAGTGATTGAGGTGGAGAGGGAGCTATCAGAGCCACATGTAATACACAACAATAAAGAAGGCATGGCACTGCATCTTCAATACACCATTAAAGTAGGTCAAGGTTCAAACTGTTGAAAGAGAAATGCAGGTTTTAAATTCTTCCAAAAGTAGTCAACATTTGAAATTGAATTTTTTGGGTAACGGAGGGAAATGTAATAGTTTCCACTTCTGAAACATATAATGAAAACATGTTGATCCTTTCTGACTGCATGAATGACAGGAGGTCAAATACCCTTTTTCGTCTGTATCTCTTTTGATTTTACATAGTGTGACATTTGAGCTGCATTCTTGTACAGAATATAGGTGGCTGTCACTTTCAAAGATGTTTTAACACATAATAAATGCCATGCATTGCTCAAGATTAAGAGATTGCTTAGTGTTACCTGCTGGTTTGCATTTTCTGTTTCTTGAACGCAAGAGATTTTACAAGTATATGTTTGGCCTATTCATAACACTTGCAAATCTGTGTCAAAGGGTTATTATTTCAAGCCCTGCTTTAACAATGTGGGCATGTAATCTCGGCCAAGACTGAGTGCTGAAGTGTTAGAGGTGTATTATGTTTTGTGTTAAAAGTCAAAGTGTTTATTTTTCAAAATGAGCCATTGAAAAGTAGTGTTGACAGTATGAACAGAAGCTGATATCTAATCCAACATGCAATAGTATCCTTATTACAAGGCAAAGCAGTTGTTCATTACATTTTTCTGCATTGCACCACAAGGGTGGCAAATGTAACCCATATTGTAAAACTGAGCTGAATATGTAATCATTTTAAGATAGAGTTTAACACAGAAGAATGGGAACTTCAGTTTGTGTATTGGATTGATGTGATTTGAAACAACTAGGTTGTAAGCAATTGATGATTATTTCATAAAGTGTTCTCCATTTTCCTCTCTTCCATTTGCAAATCTCTCTCCTGCTCCTCCACCCTACCAACTCCATTCAAATTGAAGCAAAATCCTGAAATGAATTTGTTGGAAAATAAAAGTTTCCAGCTCCGTTAGTACAATATGAACTATATATTTGCTTGCGAATATGAAATGTATTGATGTATGTGGGGCGACATTTGTGGATTCGTAAGTTGTATGCATGTTTTGTCCAATTTGTGAACCTCTAATGTTAAACAGACTGTAGCACGTTTTCATGTCTGTTGTTCTAAATTATTTTAAATGTTACTGAAACTGAGATGAGTGGAAGGATTATTTTGAGAATTTATCTTTGAAAAATGTAGGAATTTCTCTTTATGCAATCATAAAGTACAATGACTTCATAAAATATACATATGCATTTCAATTTAAGTATGTCTGCAGTTTCACAAAAATATATTGCACCACTTTGATTTCAATTTTGAAGAAAAGTATTTTTTGATTAAGGTTGAAAGTTTTTAATTATGACAATGCATTCTGATATGGTATTATTAGCAAAGAATTCCATCCATTGCCGTGTCTCCTGAAAATGTAGATTTTATTTAAATATAAAATTGAGAAATATTGTTTTCAGTGTCTTTTCTTCCACTTGCTGCCACTGGTTAAATTTAAACTTTGGAATGTTTCTTGTATTGATGCCTGTGCAGTCAAAAGATAGATCCAGCAAGGGTATAAAATTGGCAAAATAATGTAAACAATGGTGATGAATGGTTGAGTTTTAGGAAGGTGTACAATGGGGTTCCCCATAGGTCAGACGAGGATTACTGCATTTGATAGATGTGTCCTAGGTCAAAAACATGTTTCAAATTTTGAAGTGTAGTGAGCTGCGTGGAAGTTTAACTTCAAAAAGAGATAAGACTGGCTGTTGGAATGAACAGACATATGAAATTAAGCATAAGGTTTTTTAAAATTGAAGTTTTATAAATATAGGCATAGAATACACAAAAAAAATCTTAAGAATGAACCATGTTTTAACACTAACATGGACTGAATTACAGTATTTATTTATTTTGGGCAATGCTCTTTGGGAAAGATATGAAGGCTTTGGAGAGGGTCAAGGAAATATTTACCAGCATGGTTCCAAGGAGTTAATTTCACTTACAAAGATAGATTCGAAAAGATATGTCTTCTGTTTGAAGAAGAGAAGATTGAGAGACAGTTTGACTGAGATGCTCAAAATCCTGTTGTCTAGTCCATGGGTGGCGAGAACGTGTTCCAATGACTAAGAAGTTGAAACCCTTCTTTGAGATGAAGATGATCAGCAAAAAAGGCCATTAATAAAATGTAAGAATGTAATGCCTGAGAATATAATGAAATCAGATTCATTCGTAGCTTTCCAAAGAAAATTTGGTAAGCAACTGATGAGAAAATTTACAGGACTGAGAAAGTACAGGAGAATTGGGCTGCATGGTCTCCTGTATTGTACCTATTCTGTCTTTCAACTCTGTCCAAGATTTGTTGTACTACACAGTAACAAGTAGAAGTTGCACCTTCTGTCACCAGTTATTACAAAAAAAAGACACAAATTAAAAAAACTCAATTCCTTTTGCATGCATAATAATGAGTGCAATCAAGAGTAAATCTTAGTGTTGCAATAGTTGAACAAGTTCATTGCAAGCTTGTCTCATTGTGCAGAGAGAGAACCACATTGCAGATGTTTGTGGATGAGATCCTTGTGTAAGATTGTCTGTTCAGATGAACGTGAAGGCCTTCATAGAACTATGTCAAGAAGCACTATTTTTTTTCATTGTATTTTGAGCAACTATAATTCCATATTCTTTATCATTGCAGCAAAATGATTAACCATTCATTTCATCACTTTATGGTGACTTTTTAAAGTTAACAAATACACTGTGATCCTATCTCAAGTAAAGCATTTTGGGATGTCCTGAGACTATAGTCGGTTTTATATAAATATTGATTTTTATTTTAAGTGAGTGATGTCTGAATTCAGACAAGGTCAATTGTAACGGATACAATCTGAGGTACTCTTGGCAGATGCAGCAACAGCTTTAAGTTAAAAAGAATAAAAGAAAGAACTACTTTGAAGTGGGTGGAAACTGCTTAGCGATGATCCCCTCATGCTTGATTTTCTTTTCCTTGCAGATATGGCATCAGTCCTGAAAACATTATATTGTATGGGCAGAGTATTGGTACCGTTCCAACTGTTGACTTGGCTTCCCGGTATGAGTGTGCTGCTGTTATTCTGCATTCTCCGCTAACCTCAGGAATGCGGGTGGCATTCCCAGACACAAAGAAAACATACTGCTTTGATGCATTCCCCAAGTAAGTGCCCATTACTGTTGTTTAATTGGAGCTGATTCCTCATCAGTTCTTGCGTTGTCCCTTGATAGTGACGACTCGAGGCATCTCAATATTTTTAGTCAACTTGTATGGATGCATTATGACACTGAATAGACCAGGTGAGATTTGAACCCAGACCTTGTGACCCAAAAGTTGAGTTACTATCTTTGGCACAAGAACCTGACTCAAGGCATCTAACTTTGCCTAATCTTAGCATATGCGTGTGGGGTTATAAATAATAAATTATTGCATATGGCCAACAAAATGAAGTGTGCTGCAGGTATTGTGTGACTACTTCAGCATAATTACTGCACCGTAGCTATAGTACATTTTATCTGGTAGTGCATTATTGCATGTAATTCCTCTGAGTACATGTAGTGGAACAGGCCACTTAGCTCCACCAGACCATGCCACATTTATTCTCAATTCTCATTTTCCTCATCGAAGTGTACTGTTATAACCCTTTATTCCCTTCTCTCTTGTGTACTCTGCCTATCCATTTTGAAAGCCTTTAGGTCACTTTTCAACCTTCCTTCCCGGAGAGAAGAGACCCAGCCTTGCAATTGTTTTCTTGATATGTATATCCATCGATTTCTGGGTATTACCTTTGCAAGTCATCTTCACACATTCTCTAATGCCCCTGAATCCTTGTTCTAGAGTGGTGACCAGAACTGGGTATAGTACTCGGTGATTTTACCAAGGTTCAGTACAGGTATAGTGTAATCTTCATATGTGACAATTTTGAAATACAGTCAGTTCTGATATAACATGATAGTTCCATTTTTGTGTGATCTCTCTTTATAAGAAAATAGGGCAATGGCCTTGCCATTTAATTTAATGGGGTCAGAATCGCATTAAAAGCCAATACAGAGGAACCTCAATTATCCGAATGAGATGGGCGGGTACTATTTCATTCGGGTAATTGGTTATTCAGATAACAGATTTGACCTTAAACAAGGGAAGCCATACTGATCTAACGCAGTGCTCTACCAGAGAGTTTGTTTAAATCTATAATTTTGATAAGTCTGCTATTTAAACAAACTAATCTTTGCCTTCTGCAAATTGCAAGTTAAACCAAGAAGGACTAAGCCCTAACCATCATAAATATGAAATCCCAGCATTAAACAATGTCCCGAACAGCTTCTACAATCACAAGAGCATTTGTCAGTTTCCGTGAACTCAGTGTCACAGTAGAAAGACAGAAGTACTGCCTCGTGTATGCATTTACTTTCTCTGCCATTTTTACATTAACGGCCCGACTCAGAACTGACTATACTTGTTTGTTTGTATTGGCCTTGCTAACCTGGGGCAGTGTTTGCTGACTAGTGCATTCGTGTTCTGATGCTATTTGTTCATCCATCCTACTTGGTTTATCACTTTCCAAGTAATAAATTACCTCCCTATTCTTCCCCTCGAAATATACAGCTTAACATTTATTTGTTGAGCTTCATTTGACAATTATTTCCCCTTTCTGCGAGTTTATTAATGCCCTCCTCTAACTTGTTACAGTCCTCCTCAGCATTGATTGTTCTTACCAAGTTTGTTTTTAGAAATTTAGAATTTAGAAATTGTTTTTGATTTCAAAGTTCGAATTGTTCATGTAAACCGTGAACAGCTGTGGTCCCAGTACTGATCCTGGTGGAATACCACTTTCCACTACTCTGAATAACCCTTTACTTCCATCCCTCCCTTCCTGTCTTGAAATCCAGCAATTCAGTCTGCAACATGTTTCTTGATTTCACATTCAACTCACCTTATACATTAGTTTATTACTAATGCTCTTTTGAAAATCTAAATTTTTATATACTGAATTCCAATCTGTTTTCCTCCTTTTATTTCCTTTAAAAAAATTGAGTTGATCAGACAAGATATTCCATGCCAATTTAATCATTCCTATAATTTTCACCTCAACATATTCATGTATACCCACCTGTAGTTTTATTTTCATGCTGGTTAAACTCTGATGCCAGATTCAGACTTCATTCAGAAGCCACTTTCTCTGACGTTATGGCTGTAGTGTGATTATATTCTTGTATAAACCAGTGGAAATGATGGTGACAACCACAATTTTCAGTGTTAATTATTGATCACAATTGTGTGAGCTTCTCTGCCTGCAGGATTTAGCAACTTCCCATGCAAGCATCATAATGGTAAATCAAAGATCAAACCTCCCACACCAAAGATTGTTTCCAAAACTCTGTTTGCAAAATTTTACACTTAATGCTTTAATGAAGTACAGATGGTGCTAACGTGTGATAACTTTGATCATTTTGAGAACTAAAATGAGTACAAGGAAATTTTGATCAGATGGTGAAATTTTGAATGCAAAGCCAAAGTGTATTACATCTTTACAAACTAATGTAGTTTAGAGCAAACAGATTAGTCTATGGTAGTGTGAAGATTTAATTTGTTGATACTTGAAAATCAATAATTCAGAGCAGTAATGCTAATTTAAAACTATGTAAAAAGAGCGCAAAGTTTTGTGGTAGAAGGCATGTACGGTAACAATTATGATATAATATTGCAGATATATCCTTTTGTGAGACCTCAATTGCAGTTTTGGTGTGCATACTGTAGGAAAGATATTTAGAGAGCATACAGCAGTGGTTTGGTATGATGCTACCTGATATGAGGGAAGTTAGATAATGAAAGGATAATTTGTTTAAAATTGTCGTGATGAGGCAATACTAGATTTGATACAGATTGTTTTGAATGGTTGTGGGATCTAGAATGTGGGTAAAAGATTAGCAGAGGACAGGAGAAATATCTTTGCATACCTTGGGATGAATAGTATATTGAGGGGTAATCTAACTGAAGTGTTCCCACCAAATTGCTGTAGATTCTAATTCGCTGTTAATTTTAAAAAAAATAGATCCATGTATTTTTAATAAAATTAATAACTATCAAAATCTATTATATAGATCTAAATTCATGGAATTATTTTTTATCAAAATTCTCAGGTATAGTGAAGGAATTTGGAATTGTGTTGAAATTGGTCATGATCTGACTTATGGAGAACTGGCTTTTAGGGCTTACTCTTGTTGCTGTTTGAATCATGTGGTTGAAGGAAGTGGGAATAAAAGGATATGGGAACAAGACAGGCACGTAGGATTATGACTGCTCCCCACATGGATGATAAGTGTTGTCATGGACTGATTTGACCAAATCGTTTGTTTCCATGTGACCAATTTGTTTGTTTTGGATCAGTCATCGTCCAATAGTCCTTTGTCAAATCTTAAGGGAAAAGTGCCAGGATAGTCTAACATTCTGATGCATGTTTTTCTGTTTGCATTAGATTGCAAAGTATTAATAGATGAGGAAGGTCCAATTTAATTCATCTATCTAGAGGAATCCTGAAGTCATTGTTGCACCCAGTTGCTTGCTTAAGTAGTTCAAGAGCGTTTTAAGATAGCTAAACCTTGAGTATACTTTTCATTATTTTGAATCTGTCACGTTGTCCCATTCTCTCAAGTAACCAGTATATACCTATTATTCCATTTCCAAATTACAGAAGAGGAGGTGCTGGGGGTCTTAAAATGCATAACGGTGGATAAATCCCTGGGACCTGATCAAGTGCATCTTAGAACTTTGTGGGAACCTAGAGAAGAGATTGCTGGGCTCCTTGCTGAGATATTTGTATCATCAACAGCCATGAGGATTGGCTAATATGGTACCATTACTTAAAGGTGGTAAGGAAAAGCCAGGGAATATATCTCGTAGAGAAGGTGCAAAATGTGACCTACTCTTGTGAAATTAGGCAGCACGGGTGACTGAGGTGTCAGTGGGGGAGCACTTTGGGGCCAGCAACCATAATTCTATTAAATTTAAAATAGTGACGGTAAAAGATAGACCAGATTGAAAAGTTGAAGTTCTAAATTGGAGAAAGGCTAATTTTGATGGGATTAGGCAAGAACTTTCAAAAGCTGATTGGGGGCAGATGTTCGCAGGTGAAGAGTCAGCTGGAAATTGGGAAGCCTTCAGAAATGAGATAACGAGAATCCAGAGAAAGTATATTTCTATCAGGGTGGAAGGAAGGCTGGTAGGTATAGGGAATGCTGAATGACTAAAGAAATTGAGGGTTTGCTTAAAAAAAAAGACAGGATAGATCAGGTGAATCCTTAGAGTATAAAGGCAGTAGGAGTATACTGAGAGAAATCAGGAGGGCAAAAAGGGGACATAGCTTTGGCAAATTGAATTAAGGAGAATCCAAAAGGTTTTCACAAATAGATCAAGGGTAACTAGAGAGAGAATAGGACCCCTCCAAGATCAGCAAGGTGGCCTTTGTATGAAACCGCAGGAGATGGGGGGAGATATTAAACAAGTATTTTGCGTCAGTGTTTACTGTGGAAAAGGACACGGAAGATATAGAATTTAGGGAAAGAGATGGTGACATGTTGAAAAATGTCCATATTACGGAGGAGGAAGTGTTGAATGTCTTGAAATGCATAAAAAGGGATAAATCCCCAGGACATGATCAGGTGTACCTTAGAGCTCTGTGTAGGAAGCAAGCTGGACATCTTGCTGAGATATTTGTATCATCGATAGTTACAGGTGAGGTGACGAAAGACTGGAGGTTGGCTAACGTGCCACTGTTTAAGACAGGTGGTAAGGACAAGCCAGGCACTATAGACCAGTGAGCCGGATGTCAGTGGTGGGCAAGTTGTTGGAGGGAATCCTGAGGAACAGGATGTACATGTATTTGGAAAGGCAAGGACTGATTAGGGATAGTCAACATAGCTTTATGCATGGGAAATCATGTCTCACAAACTGGATTGAGTTTTTTGAAGAAGTAACAAAGAAGATTGAGGGCAGAGCAGTAGATGTGATCTATATGGACTTCAGTAAGCCGCATGGGAGACTGGTTGAGATCTAACCTTGCTAGCGAATACAGGGAGAACTAGCCATTTGGATACAGAACTGGCTCAAAGATAGAAGACAGAGGGTGATGGTGGAGGGTTATTTTTCAGATTGCAGGCCTGTGACCAGTGAAGTGCTACAAGGATTGGTGCTCGGTCCATAATGATTTGTATGTGAGCTTAAGAGGTATAGTTAAGTTTGCAGATGACACTGAAATTGGAGGTGTAGTGGACAGTGAAGAAGGTTGCCTCTGATTCCAATGGGATCTTGATCAGATGGGCCAATGAGCTGAGAAGTGGCAGATGGAGTTTAATTTAGATACATATGAGATGCTGCATTTTGAAAAAGCAAATCCTAACAGGACGTATACACTTAATGGTAATGTCCTGGGCAGTGTTGCTGAACAAAGCGACCTTGGAGTGCAGGTTCATAGCCCCTTGAAAATGGAGTTGAAGGTAGATAGGATAGTGAAGAAGACGTTTGGTATGCTTTCCTTTATTGGTCAGAGTATTGAGTACAGGAGTTGGGAGGTCATGTTGCAGATGTACAGGACATTGGTTAGGCCACTGTTGGAATATTGCGTGCATTTCTGGTCTCCTTTCTGTTGGAAGGATGTTGTGAAACTTGAAAAGGTTCAGAAAAGATTTAGAAGGATGTTGCCAGGGTTGGAGGGTTTGAGCTATAGGGAGAGGTTGAATCGGCTAGGGCTGTTTTTCCTGGAGCATCAGAGGCTGAGAGGTAACCTTATGGAGGCTTAAAATCATGAGGGGCCCAGATTGGATAAATAGACAAGGTCTTTTCCCTGGATTGGTGGAGTCCAGAACAAGAGGGCATAGGTTTAGGGCAAGAGAGGAAATATATAAAAGAGACCTAAGG
Source organism: Hemiscyllium ocellatum (assembly GCF_020745735.1). NCBI lineage: Eukaryota > Metazoa > Chordata > Chondrichthyes > Orectolobiformes > Hemiscylliidae > Hemiscyllium > Hemiscyllium ocellatum. The sequence goes on along the minus strand of NC_083428.1, from coordinate 19,726,440 downwards.
AGCAACTTTTTCACGCAGAGGGTGGTATGTGTATGGAATGAACTGCCAGAGGAAGCGGTGGAGGCTAGTAGAATTGCAACACTTAAAAGACATCTGGATGAGTATGTGAATAGGAAGCATTTGAAGGGATATGGGCTGGGTGCTGGCAGGTGGGACTCAATTGGGTTGGGATATCTGGTCGGCATGGACAAGTTGGACTGAAGAGTCAGTTTCCATGCTGTACATCTCTATGACACTTCGAAGTGATGAAAAAGAGTGATATAGGCAGAGCAGTATGTTAATATGGACTTCAGCAAGGCATTTGATAAGGTTCCACATGGTAATCCAGTTACCGTGGTTAGATCACATGGAATCCAGGGAAAGATACCCAATTGGATACAAAATTGGCTTGCAGGTAGAATGCAGCGGTGATTGTAGGGTTGTGTTTTTGAATTGGAGGCCTGTGATCATCAGTGTGTCTCAAGGATTGATGCTGGGTCCACTACTTTTCATCATTTATTTAAATCATGTGGATGTAAATATATGAGGTATGTTTAGTAAGTTTGCAGAAGACACCAAAATTGGCGGTGCAGCGGGCAGTGAAGAAAGCTGTTTGAGTACAATGGGACCTTGATCATTGGGCCAAGGAGTGGCTGATGGAGTTTAATTTAGATAAATGTTGCATGTTACATTTTGGTAGGACACATCAGGGCAGGGCTTATACAGTTAATGGTAGGACCTTGAGTGTTACTGAACAAAGAGACCTTGTGCTGCCAGTGCATAGTTCCTTGAAAGTAGAGTCACAGATAGACATTGTAGTGAAGAAGACAATTGATGTGCTCCTTGTTGGAATTTGAAGGCATGAGCAATAGGGAGAGGCTGAATATGATTTTTTTTTTCCCCTGGAGTGTTAGGAGCTGAGGGGTAACTTTGTAGAGGTTTATAGAAGCATGAAGGGGCATGAGTAGGGTGAGTAGCCAGTCCAAAACTAGAAGGTATAGGTTTAAGGTGAGAGGGGAAAAATTTAAGTGACCTGAGGGGTAACATTTTCACAGAGGATGGTGTGTGTATTGATCGAGCTGCCAGAGGAAGTGGTGGTGATGGGTATAGTTACATTTAAAAGGCATCTGGATGGGTACATGAATAGGAAGGGTTAAGAGGAATACGTTCACCGCACAACCCAGATGGCCTCCTTCTTCAAGGACCGCAGATTCCCCCCAGACGTGATCGACGATGCCCTCCACCGCATCTCCTCCACTTCCCGCTCCTCCGCCCTTGAGCCCCGCTCCTCCAACCGCCACCAAGACAGAACCCCACTGGTTCTCACCTACCACCCCACCAACCTGCGCATACAACGTATTATCCGCCGCCATTTCCGCCACCTCCAAACGGACCCCACCACCAAGGATATATTTCCCTCCCCTCCCCTATCAGCGTTCCGCAAGGACCACTCCCTTCGTGACTCCCTTGTCAGATCCACACCCCCCACCAACCCAACCTCCACCCCCGGCACCTTCCCCTGCAACCGCAGGAAATGTAAAACTTGCGCCCACACCTCCACACTCACTTCCCTCCAAGGCCCCAAGGGATCCTTCCATATCTGCCACAAGTTCACCTGTACCTCCACACACATCATCTATTGCATCCGCTGCACCCGATGTGGCCTCCTCTATATTGGTGAGACAGGCCGCTTACTTGCGGAACGCTTCAGAGAACACCTCTGGGCCGCCCGAACCAACCAACCCAATCACCCCGTGGCTCAACACTTTAACTCCCCCTCCCACTCCACCGAGGACATGCAGGTCCTTGGACTCCTCCACCGGCAGAACACAACTACACGACGGCTGGAGGAGGAGCGCCTCATCTTCCGCCTGGGAACCCTCCAACCACAAGGTATGAATTCAGATTTCTCCAGCTTCCTCATTTCCCCTCCCCCCACCTTGTCTCAGTCGGTTCCCTCAACTCAGCACCGCCCTCCTAACCTGCAATCCTCTTCCTGACCTCTCCGCCCCCACCCCACTCCGGCCTATCACCCTCACCTTGACCTCCTTCCACCTATCCCACCTCCATCGCCCCTCCCCCTAGTCCCTCCTCCCTACCTTTTATCTCAGCCTGCTTGGCTCTCTCTCTCTTATTCCTGATGAAGGGCTTATGCTCGAAACGTCGAATTCTCTATTCCTGAGATGCTGCCTGGCCTGCTGTGCTTTGACCAGCAACACATTTGCAGCTGTGATCTCCAGCATCTGCAGACCTCATTTTTTACTTAAGAGGAATACGTGCCAAACGCTGGCAAATAGGGTGAGATCAGTTTGATATCTGGTCAGCACAGGCTTGTTGGACCAAAGTCTGTTTCTGTGCTGTATAACTCCATCCCCTTCCTTACTCTGTGCATCTCTAAAATACCATTTCAGAGGTATCTCCTTTCCCATTCTTTGCTGCATAGTTTGGGTCATTGTAATTGGGAAATAACATCATGTTTGGAATTTATAGTAAGAAAGAAGTGGTTTGTGAACTGTTTCCATTAAACCTTCTACTACCTCAATCCAGCTGCTGCATTGTGTACACATCTCCCATGTTTGTTCCAGAATGTAGAACAGCACAGCTTACTGATGATGCATATCTCTCTTTATCTCATTTCACATGTGCAGATGTCCATATGTAGTGGTGCATAGACTTATCTTCCCAAGTTGCCAAATAGTTGTTTCCCCACTCTTCATAGTTTGACCTGGAGCTACTACCAAGTGGCAGTTATTGTTTCACTTGAAATAGTTTTTTTTCAGCTTTGACCGGGATGGTACAGAGGAAGGAGTTGAAGAGTGCAGTGCTGGGAAAGCACAGTTGGTCAGGCAGCATCCGAGGAGCAGGAAAATCTGTATTGGGCATAAGCCCTTCATCAGAAAGCCTTTTGTATATCTGTAACTGTGGGTTAGTGATATAGCAGCAGTTAAAAGATCCATTTTATATTTAAAAGGTAAGATTCCACTGCCACTGTAACTGAGATTAGGCATTATTATTTCTTGGAAGAGTGAGTGACAGTGACAGAATCTGGCACTTTTCATTATGAAAGTTGTTTTTAGTGGCTTCTTGTCTGGGATAAGCAAACATAACCTTTTTCATAAACACACAACTTAGTAAAATTGTTAATCACAGCATCTTTGTAACCATTGATTTAAGAGAGAGCAGCCAGTATCGCATCCTGTATACATGGCGACCCTCGATTCCACAGTTTCAGTCACTCGCAGTTTACTGCGTCCGAACATATTATAGGGAACCTTCTGGGACCAAGGGGCTGCTGGGAAGGGCAATTTCCCCATTGAGATGAATGGGTTTGCTGCTATCTGCAGTTTTGGGCTTTCACAGTAGATCGTGGAATGTATCCCCCGTGGGTATGGGGTGCTGCTGTACTGATAATCCGAACTTGTGTGTTATTTGCATAGTTTCCATAAGGAACTAAAGCATTCCAATAAACATTCTCGATTCCTGTTGCATACATCCCAGTGCTGAGTTTAGGCACACCATTGAGTACTGGGAAGATGTCTTATATTTTAGAATTGCATGGCATGGAAGGAAATCATCTGATATTGTGTCTCTGTGCTGGCTGTTTGAAAGAGCTCTCCAATTAGCCTGACATCCCTAAAAATCACTTGGTGAAAAATAAATTTCCTTTTATCAATATTTTGCGATGTCTGCGCAAGCTGTGTAGACGTATTGGGTGACGCATTTGTCTAAACCTACAACCAGGAACTGCAGAACTAACTAGTTCTAGTCTATTTCTTGCAGAAGCAAACATCAGCATGTGATATTGCCGTGCATAGCACACATGGTATGCTGTCTAGAACATATGAAGAAGTTTCTTGTTCTGCAAGATGACTGTTTGTCTCCGATGATGCAAAAAGAAACATACTGCAGTGGTTTACTCAAAGCAGTCACCTGATACAAGGGGTTTTAAAGCATTGTGCCTTTGTCTGCCAGGAATTGGTCTTCAGAGTTATGTCCATCTGATCAGATTTGAGCACTCCCTGGTTTTATGTAGACAGCAAATGAAAATTTAATTGTGGTTAAATGTACCTGAGGTACTTAACAGTTTTCAGAGATTAGATAACTATTTTATATGAATGAAGATTTATCTTTATTGTTGACTAACTGGCATCTTATTTCTATTCCTGAAGAAGGGCTTATGCCCGAAACGTCGATTCTCCTGTTCCTTGGATGCTGCCTGACCTGCTGCGCTTTTCCAGCAACACATTTTCAGATCTTATTTCTATTGTATGCTAATAAAAACATTTTCTACAATGACGGCAATATTACCCTTTCTTTGCAGATGTTCAGATGGGGACCCAAGATTTAATATTTGCTTGAGATACGCCATAATAAATGAATGGCTTTCTTAAAATAATTCAGCAGTACTGCTCAAAAGCATGCATATAAAGCTAGGTAATAACATCAATAATTTGGTCATTCTGGCACTTCAATTCACCCTTTGAACTGGTCAGATGTGATCCTTGAAATTAATGTTCATGATGGTAGTGTGCAAGAGTTTAACATCTTCAATGGCATTTTTTATTTGCTATTTTAAGTATTGACCCATTTGAAATTAATAGACAATTCCTTCGTTTAAAATCACCAGCAATAATTTTTAGGGGCTCGTGTTGTTCTGCTATCTCCACCATTTACTTTGCCCAACTCCCTGAATACTTGCTGCTTTTATCTTGATCGACCCCCTGGCCATGCTGTCTCCTGCTGTTGTCCCATGTTGACACGTAATCTGAACCCCAAAATTAAATCAGAGGCCAAAAGAAATTCACAGATGATCAAGTTTAAATTGCAGCACCAGTTTGCCTTGACTGACCCATTCTATTGACTTTTAGCATTCTAATGTGGCAAATCAGGACAGCAGGTTGGGAGAGTTACAAAGGAACAAGTGACCGGGTGATAATGAAATCCCAAGAGCAGTCCTCACGCCAGTTCATCAGAAGCCCATAGCCCAGGACAGGGCTTCTCTCTGCGCGCTCTCGCAGTCCAGCAGAAATTTATTATCCCCGAAAATTTAAGGGATGAATGTTCCCAATATAGCTGGCTGAATAATCCAACTGACTAGTTGTATAGATAGTGGCTACAGGAGCAGATCAGAAGCTAAGAGCACTGTAGTAAGTAAATCACCCCTTGACTCCCCAAAGCTTGTCCCCTTTTCAGCAAGGCACAATTGACAAGTCAGATGGCATACTCCCCACTTGCCTGGATGAGTGCAGCTGCAACACACAAAGCTTGACACCATCCAGTACAAAGCAACCCACTTGATTGGTATGATATTCACCCTCTCCTGCAGCAAAGTATACCAAAAGATGCACAGTCGCAATTCATCAAGGATCCTTGGCACCTTCCAGAATTTTGACTGACTTGCTGGAAGGACAAGGGCAGCAGGTATATAAGCACGCTATCACCTAAAAATTCCCTTCAAAGCTACTCACCCTCCTGACTTGGAAATATAAAGCTCTTCCTTCTGTGTCGTTGGGTCAAAATCCTGGCATTCCATCCCTAATGGATTTGTCAGACTACCTACAATAAGTGGACAGCAGCAGTTCAAAATACAACTTACCGCCACTACCTACAGGGTAGCTAGGTACAGGCAATAAGTGCTGGCCCAGACAGTGACGCCTTCATATCACAAGTGAATTAAAACAAAGAATGCATGTATATAAGAAAACAGTGTCCCTAAATTACTGAACTAGCTTTTCTACTCCATTCTGTTTTACAAAAAGTTGGAGTAGAATAGGCATTTTCTTTGTATTACTACTGACCCTTTAAATACCTAATGGTGCAAATTAAATTCTTTAAAATTGTTTTACTGACATTAAACTCAGGGACAGGGCTGGATGTGTGCTGTGAAACATGCATTGCTGCATTTCTGCCCCTCCCAGTTTTCTGCAGGACAGTTCCAACCATATCAGATACATCTATGTGGATGGAAGTAAAGGCAAAATATTAGTTTTTCTCCATTTCCTACATTCTGTGCTAAATTATTCAGGCAGTAGAGAAAAGTAAGGTCTGCAACTAAAAGTAAAATGCTGCTGAAGTTTATTTTCTTTCTCCTACCCACGTAATTCTGACTGAGGCCTGAGTAAAAGTTCTCTAATGTGCTGGTGATCCAAGGGCTCTAACTATGACTGGAGGCAGGAGGATATCAATGGGACCTTTGGTAATGTCTGCTCATGCAAATTGACTGACATAGTACAAGGTAGAATGAGTAGCCCTCTGAACTATCATACAAAGAGCATTCATCTAGGTGAGGAAGCAAATGTGGACTGAACTAATGGAATCCAGGAGTCACCTAAAATAAAAGAGAAATTTGAAAGAAAAATAAATTGACTCCTTTGTAAGTGATCTTAAATAAAGTTCACCTTCTGAATTAATACATTGTTATTTACGTTGCATGAACTGAGATGTATTTTACTTTGACGCTGTGACTTCGTTTTCTTTTATCTTACAGCATTGATAAAATCTCCAAAATCACATCTCCTGTGTTGATCATCCATGGCACTGAGGATGAAGTGATCGATTTCTCCCATGGGTTGGCATTGTATGAACGCTGCATGAAGGCAGTGGAGCCACTGTGGGTGGAGGGGGCTGGTCACAATGACATTGAACTGTACAGCCAGTATCTGGAGCGGCTCCGAAAGTTTATCTCATACGAACTGGTAAATGTGCAACGGAATTGAATGGAACCAAGAACAAACATTTTGGAAAGTCTATTTTTTCAGGAGAACTTTGGATAGCATCGGAAATGCAAACACAACCATGATTTTCTTTTAAATTCACGTTGGGTGCTAGTGCAGGTAAAATATAGAAGACAAATGTGATGCAGCAGTTAGCCTGGAGAGTATTGCTAATTACTTACAACCATAGTAAATTGTTAATTTTCTATTTGTATAAAAATTTGTGGGGATAAAACCAGAATAAAGTCGAACTTGTCCCTTTAGGAGATGGGTCTTCTGGTGTGATGCCCTTGGTGGTCTTGGCTAAAAGAAAAGCAGTATAATGGTAATTTTTAATCTATTTCATTTCAAATTATGCTAAATCATTCTTGAGTATAAATTTAAAGATGATCTCATTAAAAAAGGAACAAAAAAACCTCCCAAAAAGACCAATGTAATTGCAACACAAGGCTCCGCTCTTTAAGAGACAAGACTCCATACTGTTTTCTCATCCCTTTTAATACTGAGAATATTGATGTGTCATATTAATATCAGCTTGTGATGTATCATAGCTCTTCCCATAGTCCTATGAGCTGCCACCCACGGCATCGTTTAAATGTACATCAAAGAGGCGGGAGGATTTGGAGACATTGTACCCTGTTGGCAAGTTACGGGTGTTAAATTGTTTGAGCTGTGACTTATTGATAGAGCAAAACGTGGTTCAGTCGAACACTATAGAGTTGAATCTTTCTTGGAAAAGAATGCCTGAGACAATAATCAATGAGAACACGATTGAAAAAGTATCAACATGGGAAAGATGTTTTATGTAAAGAAAAAAAAATGCTGAAATTTGTTTTATAAACGTGGTTCAGGTTAAGGCTGTGAATGTAATGTGAGTTGAGTAGCCAGCTCCATGTACCAAAATCTTAAATTTGGTGTTTGCGCGTTACTTCTGCCATTCCTGCAGCCTTTAGGACAGGACTTTTCAGTGTCCATTGGGCTATATTTACAAGTGTTTGGAGTATCAGAATCTGACCAATTTACAATGAGCCTTCTGCAGCACAGATCTGGTGCTTTGAGATCGTTAAGGGCACTGAATTATTCCTGTTGTATCACAGCAAACTGGTAGATCCATGGAAGTTTGTGTAGCTGCTTGTGGCCTGTATTTTGTACTGTAAGCTGTCCAAAGTAATCAAGGTTAAATGGATTCTGAGATTCATCTCTAAAGAAACTTCCTTTGATGGTTCAGTGTGGATAAGTATACTGCACAGTGTGAAACTGAGCCATATAGACTAGGAGGACCCTAGATCTGAGTTTGTGCTGAGTTAGTTGATCTCAGCTAAAATGTGGTAGAGGAGCTAGAAATCTTTGTTCCTAGAAAAAGTAAGACAAAATAAAATCAGCGAGGGCTTCCACTCCTGATTGCTATACAGTGATTGCTGCTACTTATTGTGGTCATGTTGGTGTTGGGTGAAAACCGGATCAGACTTGACTGTGAGTTCCAAAAAAACAAGGTTATCACTTGCATTCTAAGCTCACAAGTGATGAGTATTCTGTTAGATGACGTGAGGGCAGCTAGCGCATGTGGAACTGATCCAGCATGAGGTACATGCTTTCAGGAGAAGAAAGCAGAAAACTGGAGAGGCAAAAACAAAAATCCATCTCACTTACTGACACCCAACAAGATTGATGTCAATACATTATTCTTCAGGGTCACCAGAATGGTAAACATGGTCATAATCTAGTCAACGTAGTGATAATCTGCAAGGGTGTGCAGTAAGTCACAATTTCAATTCCACACTACCACTTTTCCCAGTGTGCTAAATGAGCTTTTTATTTTTGTGATCAACAAACACTAGAACTTGGAGGAACAGAATAAAGCTGATATTCCACTAATTCTCTAAGTATCAGCAATTAGGATTGAATGCTCATAAATATCTGACACTTAAGAAATTTAGGAAAGAGGTTGAATACCCCAAAATAATACTGAGCCCAGTATCTATACAATCCAGGAAATGAGCTAGATTTGATCCCCACTCCGTGTAGTTGTGGCTTTTATCATGCCAATGGTATAGCAGAAGGACAAAATCAGTTGTCTTGCCATTAGCCCAATAACTTGCTTAAATGTATGGATATTGAGTGAGGGCAGGATCAGACTAGGTTGTGATGCTCCTCACTGTTGAATAGCCTGATAATGTTCCCACTTTTGGTTCACAAATGAAGAATAACCATTGATTGAAATAACCAATTGGTGCCGATGATATAGAATGCATGTTTGGCACCAGGAAAGGAGGGAACAATTGGATAATTGGGTGGGCAATTTTGTTGAATTTAATAAGTGTATACTGTCTAGAATTTGTGATATTAGTAAACAAGCACATAATGCATAAGGGGTATTCCCTAGTCTGTTTAACTAATTAGTTTGTTTTAAACAAGTTAACATCTATGTTAAAATAGCAGGCAGAGAATCATTGTAAACACATTACGTTTTTGCATACTAATATCACAAACTACTTTCTATGCTAAACTAAGGGTCATTAATTAATTTCTTGATTCTGGGCTGTAATGCTCTTTGTACCCTGTGGGTGTTCATATTTTCAAAGGCTCCATAATATGTGCATGATGAATATGAATGTGGATGTGCCCAGTATCAAATGATAGAAATCATTTAAATAGAACATTGGTTCTAAAGTAAAGATGCAATTTTTAATTTTTTTATTGCACATCTCTAAATCTTTACATTAAGTTGGTAGTTAAGAGGTGATGGAGAAGAGAAGGGCTAAGGATCCTAATGCCTCCCTCCGTGTTGAGAACTGGGGATGTGTGTCAAAATTGGGACAGTCACAGATTGAGACGATGCAGCTTTGCTGTATGCATTCCCAGAATGTTCCCAGGAGTGGTGCAATTTTGACGTTTCACCCCTAAATAACACACTTTTAATGGTGAATGGATAACAGATGTGTAAAGGTAAAATGGTGTAATCATCAAGAGTGGTAAAATGGGAGCCAAACAGAAAAGATTGAATGTACTGTAAATGTTAGCCAGCTGTGTTAAAGTACTTTTGGTCACTACATGTCCTTATCCCTTTAAGGCTGCTGTAAGCAGCCTTGCCACTGGATTGTTCTCTATTTTGAAACAATTATTGTTTGCAACAATGACAAAAAAAACTTTATTGCAACATTATATTAAACGTATTTAACTGAAAATTTAAAACATTTTGACAAAGTTTTTATATTGTTTTATTATGGGGTCACTGATATTGTGAAGTGCACTTAGCACAAACAAAAAACTTGTTTGGATGAAATGGCTTTAATTTGTGAGTCAAATACCTTATTATCAAGTTAAGCTTATTCTTTATGAAGGACCATTCTTCAGCCAATGATATATTGGATGGCATAAGGGATTGGGGTTATTCAGGCATTTCTCGAAGAGCCATTCTACTCCTATCTTTGGCCAGTGGCAATGTATTCTTGCCAGGTGCATCTACATACCTAATTGCTGTACTCATTATCTTGAAAAATACTCTGAACAGTGGTGTCCACATGTCTTGAGCTATTGGGCAAATCACTAAAGGGTGTAATACCTTCTAACATCAAGGTAACTGTCACAGTGTAAGATTTTTTGTGTGTAGTCCTTTCACCACAGCTGTCAATTTGCACCGACAGCAAATTCCCTGAGGGGTGCTGAAGGAAGCCCAGCTACATATGAATGTATGTTAATCTATCTGGATTAACAGATAGCAGTACAAAGGAAAACAAACACCTATAAGAGCAACAAGAAACTATAGCTGAAGCTCTATGCATCTTAATTGGAGAATCCCCAGTGTGATATTTCATGCTTTTGGTCAGAAGAATGTGGCATTGCACTCTCATAGCTTCTGCTGAATTGTGCTGGTTATTGTTCTTGTGAAGACCTCCTGTTTCCCACTGTCTATCTCAGCAAATCCCAGTGTGGACCTGATTTGAAGCCCATGCAGACTCATCTGCTCTGTCTGCTTGTCTCTGTCTCTCCTTTTAGAAGGTCTATAATGCTGAACTTTTAACTTTATTTTTTTTTTCAAATTTGTACCTAAGGTTTTGTACTAAGGCACCTTTTGTACCTAAGATTGTTCTGGAAATAGCACTTCATACACTTTTCACTGTACTCATGTATCCCTGTACTCGAGTACATGTGACCACAAAATCTAATTCTCATTCTAATTCTTAATCCTTTCTGACCTTTTGAGTTCAGGACCAACTAATAATTATTCTCCTGGGAAGTGGGAATCTGGCTTTAAGTTAACATGAGTAGCAAAAGAATTTTCTTTCTAGTCATCCTGAATCAGGCAGAGCAGGATCACTACATGATACTACCTATGAATAACCAATTGTTAGTTCATGCTTGGAACCTAGAGGGTAGCCCCGTCACTGTAGGCTGTGATTTATCCTTTTGAACAGAGTTGTACAGCATGGAAACAGACCATTTGGTCTAACCCATCCATGCCAACAAAGTTTCTCCAAACTAAACTAGTCCTATTTACCTGCATTTGGCCCATATCCCCTAGACCCTTATTTATATACCTGTCAGAATGCCTTTTAAATGCTATAACTGTATCTACATCTGCCACTTTCTCTGGCAGTTCATTCCATGAAGGAACCATACCCTGTCCGAAAAGGTTACCCCTCAAGTCCCTTACAAATCTTCCTCCTTTCACCTTAAAAATATGCCCTGTAGTTTTGAACTTCCCCGCCCTAGGGAAGAAACCTTTGCTATTCATCTTTACCTATGTCCCTCATCATCTTATAAACCTCTATAATGTCACCCCTTAGCCGCCTTCGCTCCAAGGAAAAAGTCCTAGCCTATCCAACCTCTCCTGATAACTCTCATACCCCAATCCTGGTGACATTCTTGTAAATCCTGCATCCTCTCCAATTTAATATCCTTCCTACAGCAAGGTGGCTAGACTGCACACAGTACTACAAAAACTTAATGTTGCAAGTTCCATTAATACCTTGGCTGATCCTAGTTTGAACAAAGCATGAAACCTACCAATAAAAGGAACTGGTAAGTTGGGTTAAATGTCAGCAGTACCATTGCTTGCACTCGGAATTTGAGATTTACTACAATTGGTAAGTAAATAATAACCTATTGCTAAGATTTTTGAATTTGGATGTGTTTGAAAGGGGCGAAATCACAATCAAATAGAAATTCTGTGTTTGGCTTGGAGATTCCAAAATATGATGCTACAGCATTGTTGATGCTGAGGTCTGCATCTGATTTTTCCCACCCCGACTTGGATGTTTCATCAAGGATATGAGAAGAGGGAAACAAATTTTTGGCTCTTACAGTTGCTCTGGAACGTTGGGTTAACCCAGCCCTCCTGGTTTAATCCCTTTGCGTATTTTTTGCAAGAAAGAGAAAGAAGCATGTGCTGAATGTCAGGTCAGTCAACAACCGAAACCATGAATGAACCCAGAGACAAGAGAAGCAACTCTTCTGGCGAGGAGCATCAGTTGATTGGAGAAATAAGGTGCAAACTGCTTTCTCACTGAGAACAACTGCTATAAAGCAAGCCCTGTCATGAAAATAAATAAGATTAATGTTGCAGACGTGAACACAAGCCTTCAAGAACAAAGAAAATAAGTTTTGTGTTGAAAGTAAATCTAAAAGTTATAATGAACTTGAGGTTAATGAGACAACTGGGAATGTTTGGACGTTTTAGTACACAAAATACATCTTTGGAGTGAAAGTTGTATAATATTTTGTCATCTGTCATTTGTTGCAGCATTACAGCTATTATAACAAATCTCAAATTAGTACTACACCGAGAAAGACCAGGCAGATGAAGTAAATTACTTAACTCAGGATATTTTCTCTTAACAATGACAGTTATAAAAGCCTTTATTGCTGTAAAACCTGGTTGAATAATATATAATGAAAATGCCACAGATTCTGGTCAGGCCACTGTTTTAATCTGCTTTCACCAACACATTCCACACTGACCGTAAATTTACCTGGACCATCTCTGACCACTCCATCCCCTTCCTGGACCTCTCCATCTCCATTAATGACGATCGATTAGACACCAACATTTTTTTACAAACCCACCAACTCCCACAGCTACCTGGATTACACCTCTTCTCACCCTACCTCCTGCAAAAATGCCATCCCGTATTCCCAATTCCTCCACCTCTGCCGTATCTGCTCCCAGGAGGACCAGTTCCACCACAGAACACACCAGATGACCTCCTTCATTGGAGATCACAATTTCCCCTCCCACGTGGTTAAAGATGCCCTCCAATGCATCTCGTCCTCATTCCGCACCTCCACCCTCAGACCCCACCCCTCCAACCGTACCAAAGTCAGAATGCCCTGGTGCTCACCTTCCATCCTACCAACCTTCACACAAACTAAATCATCCACGGACATTTCTGCCAACTCCATACAGACCCCACCACCAGGGATATAGTTCCCTCTCCACCCCTTTCCGCCTTCCGCAAAGACTGTTCCCTCCGTGACTACCTGGTCAGGTCCACGCCCCCCCCCATAACCTATCCTCCCGTCCTGGCACCTTCCCCTGTCACTGCAAGAATTGCAAAACCTGTGCCCACACTACCTCTCTCACCTCCGTTCAAGGCCCTATAGGAGCCTTCCACATCCATCAAAGTTTTACCTGCACATCCACCAATATCATTTTATTGTATCTGTTGCTCCTGATGCGGTCTCCTCTACATTGGGGAGACTGGACGCCTCCTAGCAGAGCACTTTAGGGAACATCTCCGGGACAACCACACCGCCCCGTGGTCCAACGTTTCAACTCCCCCTCCCACTCTGCCGAGGACATGGAGGCCCTGGGCCTCCTTCACCGCCGGTCCCTCACCACCCAACACCTGGAGGAAAAACGCCTCATCTTCCGCCTCAGAACACTTCAACCCCAGGGCATCAATGTGGACTTCAACAGTTTCCTCACTTCCCCTTCCCCCACCTCACCCCAGTTCCAAACTTCCAGCTCAGCACTGTCCCCATGGCTTGTCCTACCTGCCTATCTTCTTTTCCACCTATCTACTGCACCCTCCTCCCTGACCTATCGCTTTCATCCCATCCCCCACTCACCTATTATACTCTGTTACTTTCTCCCCACCCCCATCCTCCTCTCACTTATCTCTCCACCCTTCAGGCACTCTGCCTGTATTCCTGATGAAGGGCTTTTGCCCGAAACATCGATTTTACTGCTCCTCGGATACTGCCTGAACTGCTGTGCTTTTCTAGCACCACTCTACTCCTGAATCTGGTTTCCAGCATCTGCAGTCATTGTTTTTACCATTGCTTTAATCACCAAGCTTGGCTGTCTTTAGGGATTTTCCTACTGCTGACATTTATTATTCATATTTTTAGTATATTCAACAGCCCACGTTTTCCGTTTATCCTCTACATCCTCGTTAAAGCTTTTCAGTGAATTCTAAACTGTGACACAGAGGGAGAGCTTGTGTTGATGTAGCAACTTAAAGCTCTAAACAGAACCACAATAAATAAAACCCAACTGCAGTAAGTGTTTTGGATCGCACCTCTGAAATAAAATAGCATAAATTAATCCTTTTAAGTTCTGAATGTCTTGCAACTTGCTATTTGCTAACTGCCAAGTTGATTTTTCTTCAGCTAATCAGTTACTTCTCAAGTGTAGTCCCTTGTGTTAAATACAGCAGCCAATCTTTACACAATAGGGTCGCACAGCCAAAGATTTTGAATGACCAAGTTCATAAGGAATAGACGCAGCCCATTTAGTGTTGGGAAATTATTTGAATAGAATGCTAAAAGAACTTCTTACTCTTTGAATCATGTGGCAGTATTTTAGATTGACCTGAAATGGCATATCATGATCTATAATGAAACAACTGACTCTGAGGTCCGTATGATTTTCTTTTAAGGTTATCTTAACGGTACTTAGGCAGGGATCAAATCCTTTGCCTGTATCATGAGAAAAGAAAATTAGCTGAGGTTCATGGGCGGCACGGTGGCGCAGTGGTTAGCACTGCTGCCTCACAGCGCCAGGGACCTGGGTTCAATTCCCGCCTCAGGCGACTGAGTGGAGTTTGCATGTTCTCCCCGTGTCTGCGTGGGTTTCCACCGGGTGCTCCGGTTTCCTCCCACAGTCCAAAGATGTGCGGGTCAGGTGAATTGGCCATGCTAAATTCCCCGTAGTGTTAGGTAAGAGGTATATGTAGGGGTATGGGTGGGTTGCGCTTCGGCGGGTCGGTGTGGACTTGTTGGGCCCAAGGGCCTGTTTCCACACTGTAAGTAATCTAATCTAATCCAATCCCCCATTATGATTATAAAGCTTGAAGGACAAGGTTGGACACAGCTTTGCAGAATACCCACCAGTCATAAAGTGCCTATTATTTACATAGTAGTGTGGGACTAGTAATTGTACTAGCTCTGATATTGAACTTTTCCAGACCAAATGAATCGCCTCATTTAGCTGGGGAAAAAACAACTTGAACCTTGCCTATCAGCTACCTTGGACCAGCTTATTCACAACCCTACAAATGAAAATTTTTTTCTTTAAAAAATAACTATTTCTAAATACAAGCAATTTTAAGAATGTTTACATCAATGTTTGACTTGGCTGTAGAAAACTAAAGCATGGGCATTATTCCTCTCTTCCTGTCCTCCTATGTTCACAAGGCTTGATGATCCTTTTCCATTGATTCTGATATAGTTCCTGTAGTAATGCCTGTATTAACTCTCATCTTTAGCAAAAAAGCAGTTTGATTTGGCATAAAGTGAAACTGATGAAGGGCTTTTGCCCGAAACATTGATTTCGCTGCACCTTGGATGCTGCCTGAACTGCTGTGCTCTTCCAGCACCACTAATCCAGAATAAAGTGAAACTCACCAACACAACCAAAACAGAAACACGCTCACTTTTCATTATTGCCAACATATTGCTAGTTTCAATATAATATTTCAACTGCTATATTAAAGAGATAATGTCCCTGAAGCTTTTCACATCCACCGTAAGCATCTTTAGAGCTCAATAGCAAGTGCACAGCAGGGTGCCACAAACTGCAGTGAGGTCAATGACCAGTTAATGATGGTTTAGGTATATGTATTGAACAGGGCACTCCTCCTGCATTGCATGTTTTTGTTTTATTTCAACATGACTTCAATTGCAGTTGAACTCAGCACCCTTTCATTACTTCAATAAAGTGCCAGCCAAGGTTATATGTTAAGGTTTAAAAGTAGGGGTCACTAACTAAAAATGAGGGATCACTGATTCGAGACAGGGACGAGAATTATTTTTATCTGAAGTGCTAGGAATCTTTGGAATTCTCTTCCTCAAAGTGGCAAATATATCCTTAACGTTATCAAAACTTAGCACATGACTCCATTTTTCTTGTATTAAGCTCCCAAAAAGTTCAGCAAGGCTTCCTTGTTCCTGTACTCAAATGCATCTTTGTGCATCAGTGACTGATGTACAAGGGCACCCTGTTCTCTCTGTAGATCAGCATTTTCCAATCCATCATCGTTTACCCGTAATGCACTGCTATTCTGTTTTTCCCACAAACTGATTACTTCACACTGAAGCATATGATACCGTATCTGCCCACTCACTCAATTAGTACACATTACCTCAATCTCTTTATTTTCCATCATCATTCTCAATTCTCATAGTCTTTTGTTATTAGTGAGCTTGGAAATTTAACATCTGATTCCCTCATCCAAATCGTGTACATATATATGCTGGGCGCAAGCAGCGATCTCTGATACCCCTCTAATTAGCACCTTCCATTCTGAAAAAGGCCCATTTATTTCTACTCCACTTCCTGTCTGCTCCTCAGTTCTCAATCCAGTATATTACTCCTAATCCCATATATTTTAATCTTGCATACTAACCTCTTACATGAGACTTTGTTCAAAGGCTTTCTAAAAATCCTAAGACGATAATCTACATTTGTCAAAAGTGATTTCCTTTTGGTGAATCTATTTGACTTTGTTAAATTCCATTGATATTTTTCAGTTGGCCTTTTATTGTATCCTGTGTAATAGATTCCAGCACTTTATCTACTGATAGGCTAGCCTGTCTGTAATTCCCTGTTTTCCTCTTTTTAAACAGTGGGTTTATGCTTAACATCCTTTAACCTGCCTGGACCATTACAGAAACTACAAAATTTTTCATTTCCACTGGAACAGCCAGGAGTGTCCTGCTTTAATATTTTACACAAAAGGACATATTTATGACCATGCTACGTCCTCTGTACTGAAGTTTCAACTGAATGCTTAACTCCGATAGTTGGGCAGGAGCTCAATCCTCTGAGAGCTAAAATTGTATTCTATTAATAATAAAAATATATACTATTGACAAATCATATCTTGATATTCACGTGTTTATAGACAGTCAGTCTGTTAATACATCCGAACAATCTTATCCTCTCCTGAAGTCCAAGTCCTGTGGGCCATTACTTTATGATAATCAACTAATTAGGTACAGTTCAAGTGTGAACCCTGACTGATTTCTTGATTGTTTGGGGTTGCATCCCAGCTAAACTTGATCATGCCTTCATCCAGCAGCAGTAGACATGCACTTCCAGCAGGGAAGCATATCTCGGTACTCCTTAATGATTTTCCTCCCTTCCCTAAACTGGAGCATTGAGGTCAATTGTAGCAATCCTGCTGTTGTTCTAGTTAAGACTGACTGTGGATTGCACATATGGTCTGATTGGTCTGTGGGGTTTGGCTGACAGGAACTGATTAAAAGTAAATTACAAGTCAGCAGGATTCTTTTGAAATGAATTTGTAACTCATTTAATATACAGAAATGTGTGTGCTGGTTATGACAAACCGCATCCGTCTGAGTTTTTATTTTTATTTTTGAAAGATGAAACTGAGTGTTTCTCAGGTCTTTAAAAAGAGGTTATCTAATAAATTTTTTAATTTGAAGGGTGAATCAATTAAAAGCTTCATTCCCAGTGGCTCAGTGGTTAGCACTGCTGCCTCAGTGCCAGGGACCCAGGTTCAATTCAACCCTAGGGTAACTGTGGAGTTTGCACATTCTGCCTGTTGGTGTCTGGGTTTCCTCCAGGTGCTTTGGTTTCCTCCCACAGAGCAAAGATGTGAAGGTTAGTTGGATTGGCCATGCAAAATTGCCTGTAGTTTCCCAGGATGCATTGGATTGGATTGGCCATGGAAATAAAAGTTTACAGGGCATTGGTGGGGGTGGGGGGGTGGATCTAGGTGAGCTGCTCTTCAGAAGGTCGTTGTAGACTCGATGGGCTAAATGGCCTGATTCTATGTGGGGATTCTGTGATTTAAGAAAAGAATTATTAGCAATCACCAAGGCTTCCTACTCATTTGTATTTTTGTTGGGCTTGAAAGATTAACTGAAGTTAAAGTTGGCACCTTCCCTGAGATTCAAAAGTAAATGGTTTAGTAGAGGGACATGCAGGAAGGTCCGAATGTTTGCTTACAAAATAGATATTTATTATTTAATCAGGCCCTGAGACATGAAAGTAGAGCATAGCATTCCAAGATCTCTACACTCCTCTAATCTTGGCCTCTTGAGCAGTTTTCACCTTTCCACCACCGGTTGTGAGAAATTCAGTTGTGTAGGTCCTGGGCTCCTGAATCTTTTGATATCTCTCTGCTTTGCTGGTTCTCTTTCCTCATTTAAGATACACCTGAAAGCCTGTGTCTCTTTGAAAACCTTTTGGTTGTGACTCCTAATTTCTCCTTATTTAGCTTCAAATTTTCTTCAAATTTGGCCTCTGTTTGTCAACCCATCTGTAAAGCAGCTATGAATGTTTTGCTGCATCTATTTTATGTTTTGCAAATATGCATAGTGGGGAAAGAAGGTGTCCCTCCCATCCCACAAGCATAACTGTCTTCTCCTTTCTCCTATAAATGATTAGCTTCCCCTTAAATGTGTCCATGTTTCAACTACTCAAGTGATATTCACATTCACATCACTCCGAGTTAAAGATATTTGTCCTGACCCCCATTGGGAATATTGGTAATCAATTTTGACCCTGGTTTTGATTCCTCCATCCCCTCCCCCATGAGCAGAAACATCATCTCGTCTACCATATCAAACTCTTTCATAATCTTAAAGACTGCTATCAGGTCACAGCCAACTAAGCTGGTGAGATTATGTTGACTGAGGACTTCATAAGATTTAGTAAATTATGTGAATTTGCAGAGCTACAGGGAAAAAATTGGAGTGAGTTGCTCTTGCAATGGGGTGAGTAGAGCTTTTCTACTGTCACCAATGAATGTATAAAATGATAGAACATAGAAAAATACAGCGCAGTACAGGCCCTTCGGCCCTCGATGTTGCGCCGACCAAAGTCTACCTAACCCACACTACCTACGCTACCTACACTAGCCCAATAACCTCCATTTGCTTATCCAATGCCCGCTTAAATGACCATAAAGAGGGAGAGTTCACCACTGCTACTGGCAGGGCATTCTGTGAACACTCAACCCGCTGAGTAAAGAATCTACCCCTAACATCTGTCCTATACCTACCACCCCTTAATTTAAAGCTGTGTCCCCTAGTAACAGCTGACTCCATTAACAGAAAAAGGTTCTCAGTGTCTACCCTATCTAAACCCCTAATCATCTTGTACACCTCTATCAAATCTCCCCTAAACCTTCTTTTCTCCAATGAGAACAGCCCCAAGTGCCTCAGCCTTTCCTCATACGATCTTCCTACCATGCCAGGCAACATCCTGGTAAACCTCCTCTGCACTCGTTCCAATGCCTCCACATCCTTCCTATGATGTACAAGTCACATTGCAATTTCACACAGACTTTCTAAAAAAAAATTCAAAACAAACATTTTCTCAAGAAATGATCAATTAGCAACACTAAAAATATTTTTGTTTATCCTTTAGAAATGTTAATAATCACTTATGAAAAATAATCATTGTATTTGAAATGCTTTGAGTTATTCCAGAAATATTATAAGGTGATACATAAATATCTATCTATATGTTTCCACATTACAAAATAAACTTAATTATTTACAGGATTCTCTGCCATTTGGATCAAATTTGCTCTTACAGGGATTGATTTGTATTAACATTTTCAGTTCAGAAGAGACCATTCAGATGAATGTGTCAATGTTGGCTGCAAATATGTTCCAGTCTCATAACCAAGAGGTAAAAAGTGGGATGTGAATTTTGTGTTTTTTAAACAGCGTGAGGGTTCCTGCCTGCATTTTCTTTGGCAGTAAGAAGCAGAAACTCACTGCATATTGGTTGAAACAAAGCACTTCTCAACCCCTCTAATTGTTCTGCTAATTATTTGAAACAATGTCCTCTACTTTTTACTGCATTGGTACCTCTGCTGAGGGAATATTGTTCCAATATACTGTATCAATACCCATCATAATTGTATTTCCCTCAGTTGAATTTCCTGCCTCCTGCCTTCCAAAAAGGGCAACCCCAATTCCTAGTAGTAAAAATGCTTTATTCCTGGCAACATCTTTGTAACTCTCCTGTGTTCTCTCGTGCAATCTCATCCTTTCTGTAATATGATGACTATCAAGCCCTTCCTGTAACGTATTACCTCACATCTAACCAGATTAAATTTTCATCTATTTCCCATTAGCCTAATCTGCCTGCACCTTTTAAAAGTAGTTTACGGTCATCATAGAGGAGAAAGTGAGGTCTGCAGTTGCTGGAGATCAGAGCTGAAAATGTGTTGCTGGAAAAGCGCAGCAGGTCAGGCAGCATCCAAGTTGCAGGAAATTCGACGTTTCAGGCATAAGCCCTTCTTCAGGAATTTGGTCATCATACACTAACTGTATTCTAAACTCCCACCAAATTCTGTTCTTTATCGTACTATAATTCAAGTTCCATCAATATCTTAGACTCAAAACTCTCACCCTGGTGTTCAAATCTCTGCATAGCCTCAGTTACTGTTTCAGTAGCCTCCTTGGACCCTACAAAAGTAGATGAACAGCTCTCGTCAAATAATTCTTCACATTATCTCCTTCACAGCTGCCTGAGCCTTTGTCACAATTAGCCTTTATACAGGAGCTACATCTTTTTAATGCTGAACACTCCATTGAACCTTTTGTTTTATTATGTTAGTTTTGCGTGGTTGGTGTTGCTGTCATCACTAAATAAGAGGTTGATTGGTCCATATTCCATTTCAGAACCCCCAAATGGCTCCGAAGTTAAATCACCCAGTTACATTCAAACCAAGCCTTTTGTTGATGAACATTTCCAGATGGGAGGAAAGCACTGTGCACTGTGGAGCCACATTCTGACCTTCCCATTTTTGAACGAGGCAATTATTATATTGAGCCATACACCTCACCTTCTGCCAAATAGTCCAAGGGCAGGTGTTTAAATGCAGTAAGGCACAGCAACCTTCTCTAACATTGGGATTGATACAGCCTCCAAACACTCTGCCACATTTTTTAAAAAAAGAATTCTGTATTGCAACTGCCAAATCTACGTACAGGAAAATACCCTGAGTACTTAAATAGTCCTGTATTTGCAAGCTGACTGTTGAATATTGGACTTGTATGCTAACCAAAGCTTTAGAATAATGCGAGTATTGGAAAACAATAGAGACAGCGTTCCCCTCATTTCCATTTTCCGTAACCATGTTCAGTCTCTGGTAAAAAGGGAAATGAACAAGTGTATGTCTGCCCGTGCAAAAAAGTGCAGCTTAGGTTTTGAAAGATCCCTGAATCTTCTGGATGATCAGCATACATAGATTTGAGATAGTTACAAAAATGTGTTCATCAGAATAATGTGTATATTGTAATTATTAGGGATTGGGGCAGGTGAGGTGGTGCTTGATGGCCAACTGTCATCAAGAGAGCCTCCTCTCTGTACTCAATCAGGAAAAAGGCAGCTGACTGAGGAGTTCTCACGGTCCCTCTTTATACAAGAGCTATGCCTGATTTCTATTAATGTTCTTCATTTGGTTGAACTGTACCTCAGCATCTGTCAGAAAGTATGAACTGGAAGTTATAGTCCACTGTTAACAGTATTGGAATTACAATAATTTTGCACTTCTGGTCACCTTTCACTTACAGAACCCTCAGACTGTTATTTTGGATGTACACCCTATTCTGCAGGCCAACAGTGCTTTTTTTTTCTGTCAGTTCTTGAGAGCAGTTGTTCCAAATTGCCACAGGGTTTAGATATTTCTTGCCATGGAATTTAAAATCTTTACCACAGATTTCTACTTTCTTGGAATTTCAGGGGCCTCTGAAGTAGGGGAAGTAGAAGGAACCTATTTCAAGGTTTTAAGTTACCAAAATCCATTTCCTTTAATGGTATGCTTCATGACTATCGAAACTATTTGAAGAGGTTTGTTGTGTGACATGTAAAGAACAAGACTAATTAACTGATGAGGCAAAGCCTTGTTAATGTTCCAACAATATCCATGACACTTTATCTTGTTAAAATCTGGAGCCTTCAGACAATATTCCTGAGTGAGAACACATGTTTAAAAGTTTTAACATGTTCCACTTGTTATGTTTTCACATTTCTTAGACAATGTTAGAATTTTAGATTTTTCTGCTCAGTAACAATCGCACATTAATAGTTGTGGGTAGAGTTTTCTGTCTCAGGCTGAGTACATGTATTATTCCAGTAGAAGAAAAGTGTGTCCACCTTTTTCGTATCACAAAGATAATTGAGACCACTGAGTACAGTTAGTAATACACATAACAGTTCATCGCAATATTTATAGTAGGAAGTTGCTAGAATTATGTTTCTCCTGTCAATATTATTTCTTATGGAACTTGAAATGAGAAATGGACCACTGACATCATTCTCTCTGGAATGGGTCAAGGACCAGGGGTCTGCTGGTTATCAATCGATGCATTTGAGCTGGTGCTTGGTTGTTCATTCTTGCAATGCATTTGGATTAAGAAATATTAATTATGTCCTTTTCCTCTTGGCAAGTTTTTGCCCAATTTTATCTTTTTTCACCAACCCTCACCCCAAACTCTCTGCTAACTGTTTTTCAGGTGTGGACGCACAGCCTTTTGATAATTTTCAAGTGACCATTGGTTATTGTGTGAGCTTTTGACACTACTGATGAGAAGGCTACCTGACGTCATTGCTCAGACACACTTATGAGTATATATACTGAGCAGCAATCAGAAGTGTCATTTCTGGATGGTTTTCTACTTTTTTTCTAATACTCCATCTGCTACTCTCTCTGATGTCAGCTTACTCAGGCTATGGCAAGCATCAAACTTGGGATTCTGTTGATCCAAATGGCTCAACAACTTGCTTGATAAATTATGGGACATGTTTGCATTCACCTGTCTTTTTGTTCTGTTCAGGATTTCAAAGATGTCCTGTGCCCAATGGTTGAGTTGGTAAAGTTGCTCGCATGAATACTATGGATTGTGAAATACCTCAATTTGATCTCTGAACTGTGAATGGTTAGTCAAGATGTCTGTGGTGCTGGGTGCTGGAATTGGCCTCCACACCATGAGCTGGTAAGCCAAAATTTTCACTTCTGATCATTATCCCATGACCCCTGCTGGTGATGTGAATACATGGTTTTGTATGAGCATTGGATCTGTTTGGCTGTCATGGCTCTTGTTTTTCTTAACTGCGAACACTACAAAAGCAGTGATCACACAGTGATAATTTCAGCTAAGTCCTGATGCCTGCACAATTGTACACCAGCATATGACAATACCTTTCAAGAAACTTAGCCAATTGGACCTGGTTACGGTCCAGTGTTCTATTTTATTATAACCTACATATTGAAAAATCATAGCTGCAGCCCCAGTGAAAGAGGCTTCATGTATTTTTTTCTCCTGACTTTTTTTTAAAAGGTTGAACTCAGGATTATCAGGAATATTCAGCTATATCTACAAACTGATTTGTCCTGACTCAGTTTTGTGCAGACAGAACTATGGCTCGTTTGATTCATTTGTGGGTAACTCCCCTAATACGAATGCTAAGTTCTATTTGTATTGCAGCTTGAGATATAGGTTAATTAATGAGAACAATGATTTAAAGTTAATCAGATCAATAATGTGTACCCTGTAATAAGACTTTATTGTGCTATTTGGGTACTGCATATATCTGCCCACTTATGTTTTGACTTCTCAAACTGACCACTGGTTACCAAAATATTTGTGTTGAAAATGTGTTGCTGGAAAAGTGCAGCAGGTCAGGCAGCATCCAAGGAACAGGGGATTCGACGTTTCGGGCATAAGCCCTTCTTCAGGATAAATATTTGTGTTCCCAGCATGTGGGTTGTAATTTCCAGTTGGTTTGACCACATTGTTCTCTAAGTGTTGGAATGGGGATGGAGGATGAGTAGAAGGCTAGCAACATCACATCAGTGTTTGAGCACAACTCCACTAGACCAACTAGCTTTTCATACAGTCAACTCGGTCTTAAATTGCTGCACCCGCCAGAAGTATCCCCAAAAGCTATGGGATCTTCACACAGCAGAGCAATGGTTCAGAAGCCACTCTGCCAACCTGAAGATTCAGTTACCACCACTACCAGCTTGAGCAAAAAAAACATAATTGATTCGAACAGCAAACCTCTCATACTGAATTAGACATTGTTATTGAATCCATGTTAAATAGGGCAGATGCTAAGTATCTGAAATAATAGCAGAAAATGCTGAAAACTGGCATTTTCTGTTTTATTCCTATAACAATGCATCAGTTTGACTTTTAAACTTACATGCATCCACCTATTGCCATTCCACCTACCTCCTCCCCTATATTTATCTCAGCCCCCATCCCCTTCCATGTTCCTGATGAAGGGCTTATGCCCAAAACGTCGAATCTTCCGCTCCTCGGATGCTGCCTGACCTGCTGTGCTTTACCAGCACCACACTTTTCGACTCAAACTCTCCAGCATCTGCAGTCTTCACTTTATCCATATGTTCCATTAGTATCAGTATGCAATTTATGTAGAACCAAAGTAGAGAACTGGGTCTGTTGTCAAGGTGAAGCTTGTAACCTGGAAGTCAGCCAATAGGTGTATGAATTAAATATACATGTGTAAAAATCTTCACCATTTTATGTTAGTTTAGTAGAGACATGATCAATTTAAATTGAAGAACAGCACTAATAGCACCTCCTGCTACTGCGCATTTGCCCTTGGTAACTGCCGCTCAAAGTTACACAGGATGGCCAAGTGAGCTTTGGAAGTGAACTGTAAGATTGCTGTGAATAGCAGAGCTATTGAATTTACCTTTTCATGATTTGTTCACGGCCACATGATCCCCTCCCTTCCTAAGAGAGCTGACTGCAGATTTGCTCCCAACTCTAATTTAATGATTAATGCAGATTTGTGTGTAAAACGACTTCTGTCATTTTATTATGAAAAATAGAACAGCTGGAAATACTCCACTGGCCTACCAACATCCGTGAAAGGAGAAACGAGCCACATTTCAAATTGATGACCTATGATCAGAATTTATATTACTCCAATGTATGCTCACACCATTTTTATCCACAGTTGATTCCAGATTGGTGGTAATGCTAGCATCAATTCAAATTTAAGCAGTGCACACTGCTGCTGACCAGAAGCACTAGTTCAGTTGTACTATTGCTTTGGTCCCACTTCATCAGCGCAAGTTATACCTCCTGATCAAGACTACAAGTTACTCCAGTACTGACGTCGATGAGGTTAGCCAAAATCATAAGCAAGTCAAGCTAACAACCTGCATGGGAAAAATATAGGAAGTCACACCAACAACGTCACTCAAATCCAAAGGCCGAGTATTTTCTGCACCTAAATTTGCCTCCCTTTGCTAACAAAGGGACAACATAAGACATTACTGCACACAGTAACCCACCAATATCCCACCTTGGAAATGAAATCATCTTCATGGAATGGTTTAAATGATTTATGTGCATAAGCATAAGTAAATAAATGAAAAGGCAAAATCAGTATAAGAGCTTTTGGGACTCATCCATGGACTCAATGAATTTCATGCAATCACTAGGCTGTCTCCTATCCCCTTACAGGTGGGAAGCTTAGATTTAAGTAGTAATTAGGGAGTAATAAAAAGGAGTGGACACTCTGGAGGCAGGAAACAGTTTCCGCTGATGGGTGAGTGCTGAACCAGAGGACACAGCTTAAAAATACGGGGTAGACCATTTAGGACAGAGATGAGGAGAAACTTCTTCACCCAGAGAGTGGTGGCTGTGTGGAATGCTCTGCCCCAGAAGGCAGTGGAGGTCCAGTCTCTGGATTCATTTAAGGAAAGAGTTGGATAGAGCTCTCAAGGATAGTGGAATCAAGGGTTATGAAGATAAGGCAGGAACAGGATACTGATTAAAGATGATCAGTCATGATCATATTGAATGGTGGTGCAGGCTCAAAGGGCAGAATGGCCTTCTCCTGCACCTATTGTCTATTGTAATAACTATTTGTTTTGCTGCCTAATTTTCCTTTTAACAAAGTTACTATTTCTTGGTTGTCATATATGCCCAGTGGCCCATATTAGATTCCACTTATTCACCACAAAGCTATCAGATTGCTTGCACTAATTCTTTTCCATTATCTCTATGCCCCTAAGTTTTGTTGTACACATGAAGCTATACTCCATCATAGTGCCTGACTTGTCACTCCAAACTATTTTATCATTGTTACTATTAAAGCAGGGTTCTGAGAATCAACATAAATGTCATCAATCATTCACAGCAAAAACCTTTTCTTCCAATGTGTTATTGCGACTAATTTTCTGTTTTTGCAAAATTTCTTCAACATTTTACAAGGTTTTACAACATTTACAAGGGTGTTACCAGGACTGGAGAGTTTGTTGATTAGGAGAGGCGAGATAACTTTTCTCTTTGGAGCATAGGAGGTTGAGAGATGATGTTGCAAAGGTCATCAAAATCTCAGGGGGCATAGATGAAGTTAATGGCAAAGGTCTATTCCCTAAGGTAGGGGAGTTCAAAACTAGGTTTAAAATGAGATGGGAAAGACTTAAAATGGATCGGTGGGGAAGCATTTTCACACATACAGAATAAACTGCCAGAGGAAGTGGTTGCAGGTGCAGTTATGACATTTTTGAAAAAAATAACATTTGGAATGTGGAAAGGTGTAGAGGGATATGGACCAAACAGTGGCAAGTGGGGCTAGTTTCGTTTGGGAAACCTGGCAGGCACAGACTAGTTGGATCAAGGGTCTGTTCACGTGATGTATGACTCTATTCATTAGGATTTTCTGAGCTTGGAACAACTCTATGTGCTATGTTCAATAATATTATAATGTCAAAAATAGCAGGAGTAACCTGTGTATTTCACCTTAAGTGTGCAGCCACATACAAGGTTCTTGTAGCGATGGAAACAGGGTTATAGCCTCAATATTAAGACAGTTAGTGCCTGTTAATGAGTCTCCATGCCCAGAATAAAGTCTTGCAAAATTATAGTGGTTCCTGAACCGGTTTAAGCACTGGTCTAGGCTTTGCCTGAGAAAATCATACACTACAACAGCAAGCAAGCTATTTTTATCATAATTGCTTTTTGTATCCATGGCAGATTAATTGGGTGAGTCTAGAGACAGTGCATTTAAATTTGTCCCTTGCTAGAAAAGATTGGTTAATTCCTCCAGGGATTGTGGCTTAAATAATTAACCTACAAGAATCTCTAAATCCAGTTTGCACTATATATTAGCCGATCCTCAGTCAGCATCTGCAACCTTAAAAGTATAACTGTCCTATTTATTTCCCAGCGCCACTACTTCGGGCTGGAGATCTGTGATGCTAATTTATGAAAAAGAGGAATCCCGATGTTGCACTTTATGCCAATTGGGAACTGTGGAAATATTCGACCTCCTGGAGCTGATTTACTTAGTATGTGCTGTTAAGGTCAGTGACACCATTTGTGTACAATGGTGCTTCATAAGTACAAAACTGTCTTAACTGACATCAAGGCCATCATCTGGTGAGCACAATCGGAGGTGCCACGCTTAACTCCTTTCATTGAAAATATGAAATACACCAGTTCCTTTGAGATCTACTTGGAGCTTTCATGTGAACTTTATCGTTTGCTGAAACTATTTTCATCAGATGTCTAACTTTGTTACTGAAAAAGAAAAAAAAATGCTGAATTTGGGGGTTACCAAAAAAAACCACCTACTGATATTGGTCACTCAACTCATCCTGAACAAACGCCGTTAGGTTTGTTATAGAGGTCTGGTTCATTCTGTGGGTTCTCAGATCTTGCTGTGTTACCCTGCAAGTGCTGGTGTGGGCATTTGCAGAAGCCTGGGATTCCCCTGGAGTGGAATGGTGAGCAGTGGCACTGTTTCGGCACTTTGCTTTTATCAAACCTCTTGGGCATATCTAATTAACTATTTATGAACCTGCACCTGAATAGTGGCCTACTATCAGAATCTGGCATGATTGAAGTTTGGTTTCTCTGCTACTCCGAGCTGCAGCAACCATTTGAGATCAGAGCAGGAGTTAATCTTTGAACCTGCTCCACCATTCAAAATGATCAGGTGTAATTGTCTGTACTTTCTCAGCTGCTGCACATATTTCTTGAGTCCCTGAGAGATCAAATATCAATCTTCGCATCCTAAAAGCTCTTGGTAGTAAATTCCAAGGATTCTTAACTTTCCGAATAAACAGATTGCATCTCTTCCTTCCTTAGGTGAGGCAGTGGCTTATTGGTATTATATCTAGACTATTAATCCACAGACCCAGATAATGTCATGGGTACCTGGTTTAAATCTTACTATGACAGATGGTAGATTTTGAGTTAAGAGTTTGTTGTTGGAAAAACCCATCTGGTTCATTAAAGTCCTTTGAGGAAGGACACTGTCATCTTTATCTGGACTGGCCTAGATGTAACTCCAGACCCACAGCAATGTGGTTGACTCTTAAATGCCCTGTGGGCAATTAGACTTGGGCAATAAATGCTGGCTGAGTGATCAATCGCACATGATCATATTGAATGGTGGAGTAGGCTAAATGATTAACTCCTGCTCTAATCTTAAATGGCTGCTGCAGCTCTTAGAATAGCAGCAAAACCAAACCTCAATCATGCAAGATTCTGATAGTAGGCCACTGTTCAGATGGAGGTTCATAGTTAATTAGATATGCCCGAGAGGTTTGATAGAAGAAATGTGCTCCCATCTCCGAATGACTAAGCGTCCAAAATGATTAATCCCTTATTCTGAGAGTGTGCCCATGTATTCTAGACTTCCCAGCCAAATGAACCAGTCTATCAATATCTATCCAGTGAAGACCCTGAAAAACCATGTAAGTTTTAATGCGATCACCTCTCATACTTTTAATGAGTGCTGGTGAAATTTGCTCAGTTTCTCATCAAAGGAAGTCCTTATTGTTCCATGAATCAACATTATGAATCTCCATTGGACGACTACCAATACAAGTTAATTCTCCTGTGGATATGGAAACCAAAACTGTGCTCAGAACTCCAGGTGTCATCTCAACAAAGTCCTATACGGTTGTATCAAGACTGTTGTTTATGTGTGCCAGGACTCTTGCAATAAAGGAGAAAGTGAGGACTGCAGATGCTAGAGATCAGAGCTGAAAATGTGTTGCTGGAAAGGCACAGCAGGTCAGGCAGCATCCAAGGAGCAGGAGAATCGACGTTTCGGGCATGAGCTCTTCAGGAAGGGCTCATGCCCGAAACGTCGATTCTCCTGCTCCTTGGATGCTGCCTAACCTGCTGCGCCTTTCCAGCAACACATTTTCAGCTCTTGCAATGAAGGCCAACTTTAGATCTCCCTAATTTTGTTTTTGCCCCTGCAAATGGGTGTGCACTTTGTTGATGTGTTCTTGAATATTCAACATTTAAATGTTCATAGCTCTTTGAAAGTGGAGTCGCAGGTAGATAGGATAGTGAAGAAGGCGTTTGGTATGCTTTCCTTTATTGGCCAGAGTATTGAGTACAGGAGTTGGGAGGTCATGTTGCGGCTGTACAGGACATTGGTTAGGCCACTGTTGGAATTCTGGTCTCCTTCCTATCGGAAAGATGTTGTGAAACTTGAAAGGGTTCAGAAAAGATTTACAAGGATGTTGTCAGGGTTGGAGGATCTGAGCTACAGGGAGAGGCTGAACAGGCTGGGGCTGTTTTCCCTGGAGTGTTGGAGGCTGAGGGGTGACCTTATAGAGGTTTACAAAATTGAGGGGCATAGATAGGGTAATTAGACAAAGTCTTTTCCCTGGGGTGGGGGAGTCCAGGCCTAGAGGGCATAGGTTTAGGGTGAGAGGGGAAAGATATAAAAGAGACCCGAGGGGCAACTTTTTCACACAGAGGGTGGTACGTGTATGGATTGAGCTGCCAGAGGAAGTGGTGGAGGCTGGTACAATTGCAACATTTAAGAGGCATTTCGATGGGTATATGAATAGGAAGGGTTTGGAGGGATATGGGCTGGGTGCTGGCAGGTGGGACTAGATTGGGTTGGGATATCTGGTTGGCATGGATGGGTTGGACCGAAGGGTCTGTTTCCATGCTGTACATCTCTATGACTCTATAATTGCCCCTCCTCCTCTGACAAGGCAGTGGGTATTAAAGCAAGACTGGTAAGTGAATAGGAGTTGTGACAAGTGTGCACATCATGAGACTGGTTGGTTGGTTTCCACAGGAATGTCTGATTATCATTTTACGCCTGGGTTTGATAATTCCGCGTGAATGCAGTCCTGATTCAGACCTGCATGACACGAGTTTGTTTTGACAACTTAAATACCCAGTTTACAGATACAAAACAGAGGAGATTCAGAGTTTTGTACATTGTTTTAAAGTAAGTAGAAATGTTTGAAAAGGA
This sequence comes from Hemiscyllium ocellatum, assembly GCF_020745735.1. NCBI lineage: Eukaryota > Metazoa > Chordata > Chondrichthyes > Orectolobiformes > Hemiscylliidae > Hemiscyllium > Hemiscyllium ocellatum. Next base: position 19,696,032 of record NC_083428.1, on the reverse strand, counting down.
GAAGCAGAAAGCTAACTTCAGGCTGTCCTGGTGGCTGCAGCAAGGGAAGGAAGAGCTCTTGTTCTTCAGCAATGGGAGATAGATGTCCGCAGTCACTACAAAGCTGTGGCCGGAGGTGACACAAGATAAAGTCAATGTGTTTTGGTCATCAGACTGCAAAATTAGATTAGATTACTTAGTGTGGAAACAGGCCCTTCAGCCCAACAAGTCCACACCGACCCGCCAAAGTGCAACCCACCCAGACCCATTCCCCTACATTTACCCCTTCACCTCACACTACGAGCAATTTAGCATGGCCAATTCACCTAACCGGCACATTTTTTTGGAGTGTGGGAGGAAACCGGAGCACCTGGAGGAAACTCAATGTTGAAATGCACTTGATTTAAGGTGATCATTTTGTTCAGTGTTGGAGTCAAGGTGACTTGTTCTCAAAGATGCAGGTCTGAGAGATGCTGCAGCATGTTACTGATCTGACCTACTAAGTGAAGGTAGAGATGGCCCTTAACTCTTCCATATTAGAGAGGCTGTCCTCAGACCTTCTGTCTTTGGTCTTTTTTGTAGACTTTTGTAAGTGTAGAACAGCAGCAGGCCTATGAGAGACTGTGATGATTGCAATGTGTTCTCCTCTCCAGCTCCATGACACGGTCAGCAGATTTGAAGATTTCACAGAGGAGTGTATTCTACCAATATGGGACATGCTGGGGGTAGACCCCATTGCTGATAGTTAGGTGTGATCTCACCAGGTAAATCACAAGTGTGGAGCTGTGGCAGGAGAGGACTGTGGGGATTTCACATCAGAGGGTGCAGTCTGTTCAGCTGGAGAGAGATTGTGGACCTGCAGGAGCGGAGTGTGGTTCCGGGAGAGGTCTTCAATGAAATGGAGAAATGCAGTACCAGAGAGTCAGTAGACTGAACACAGTGTCCCAGAGATTGGAGGTGTGCAGTACAAATGTCATCTGAATGCCTTAGACCCTTTTGGAAATGCAATCTTCCATTGAAAGCTTGACCTTCTGCTTTGGTTTTGAGACAGACTGTTGAAACTGTGCAACTCCAGATGATGCATGTTTGGGACAGTTTGTAACACCAGCTGTGTTCACAAAATCCTCCGTGAATTGCAAATTTGTATCGCTCACTGTTAGTTTTACAAATATTTCAATTTTTTTTCAAATGAGCAGCAAAAGTTTTCCCTTGGGCAAGATCAAATGTTTATGATGTAACCATTGTTTAGAAATTACTAAGTAAAATGTGATCATTATTAGCTCAGATGCAATCACAAAGATTGAAAGCAGGTAACTCCACACTTCCACATCTGTCCAGGCTCCAGAAATTGGCACATCTGTCAATCGCTTGGCTTGTATCACAGTGCTCTCACAGGTTGATGGGTGGGATTCCTCATGGGTTGGAACAATGAGATAAGATGGCCATATCGACAGACATTTGGTCCCTTTACCTTATTTCTGGAGATGCCACAAATGTTAAAGATTATAAAAGATTCTCACAATTCCCCAAGTTGCCTGTGTATATCCAGGGTGACAAAAAGCACCGACCAGGTTTGTATACTTAACAATTTATTCCCAGTAATAAGACTTTAGCCACAGGTCAGCATTAATGAGCATATAATACTATGAATTAAAACTCTAATCCCCTCATTAAACTCTCCTTATACGCACACCCGTGGATGGATGGAAAACTGGGATGGCAGTTCAGTGGTTACTATTCATGGGGTTGATGAGATAATCCTTATGGTTCTTGTGCTGATCAGGGCATCATCTCTTCGTCATTCTCAGGATGCTCTCACTGGTTTATAGGACGCACAGTGACTGGTTAACTCTTACAAGGGGTTCCTGGCCTTAGTAATTCGAAGTCACAGCTTCCACCACCTGCCAAAGAAAATATAAACTTGTTTTCTTCAAACTTAGTGGCCTTTGCTACAGAGCAAAAAGCGTGTGTTCCTGGACTAGTGTCGGTCTGACCATTTCTGTCTGTATCTTATTCACATCCCAAGCTGTTGTCAACTAACAACCAATCACATACTTGTTTGCAGGCAGAAGGCCTTCGTTACACATTGAGAAACTCCGTAGGTCTGGCAGCATCTGTGGAGAGAGAAGAAAAGTTGATGAATCCCACGATTCTTCATCAAAACTGCCCCACTGAACTCAACACATTAACTCTGTTTCTCTCTTCACAGATGCTGTAACACTTGCTGAGTTTCTCTAGCACTTTCTGTTTGAGTTCTAGATTTCTAGCATCCATTGTTCTTTTATTTTAAAGAAGATCTTTGTCTTTGGTTTTTGGACTAGTGACCAGTTATCAATCAGTTTCTTGTTTCCAATAAAGCTTCGTCTGTAGATAACCCTTGGCTCCAGTTTATCTGCAAACTAGATTTCAGTTACCACTTGGACAAAGAGCTGTATAAACAATGCTTGCAATGAGCATCAGATTACTTGCTTGGCAACACATGCAGCAATCCTTGCAAATCCCTGGTTTTAAAACTGTTCTTTCTCATTTGAAAAGCACAAAGATAAAAAGACATGGTTTTTCCATCGTTTGGCCTGGGTTGTGCAATATTGGGGGAGTAGGGGGAGGGTTGGGTTGACTGCTCCATTTAAGACATTTTAAGATAATGAACTGAAGACTGATTTTAACGGGAACATCTCCAGTTCATGAGTGTTCAAAGGTGTGCAATTATGTTTATATCCTTCTCCACTGACTGTTCAGAGCTGCAGTCCTGTGGGAATCAGTATCTAGAGACAAAGAAGCTTCAACATAAGTGAGTAGGTGAGTAGACAGTTTAACTCGCTGTCAACTTTGGGCACTCCCTCGCAGATCTTTTACCCAGTGTCAGTGTCATTCTCCTTCTCTTCCTAAGTATTTCTCTGAACATGATGGATAGCTGTGGAAATATAATTTGCCATTCAGGGAGATGCTAAAGATATGACAGCATCCAAAAAGCAGTAGGAACTTTCTCTGATTCTCAAAATTATGCACTCGGCTAAAGCCAGTTAAAAACTGATTCACCGGTTCTTGAGATGATCTAGGTTTTATTAGTTTAAAACCTGATCATGTAGAGCTATGTATACTTCAGTCGTATATAACAAATCAGCTGTTGTTTGAACATACCAATAATTCAGCAATCATTTCAAACCTCAGTTAGCTCACATTCAGCATATCTCATGACTATCCTCATTTACAAATCACTTCTTAGGCTCACCTCCCCCACCTCTGCAAAATTATCTTCTAGTCCATGTCTTTCAATCCTATAACACTCGCCTTTTGAACATCACCTAACCTTAGGGCAGCACGGTAGCACAGTGGTTAGCACTGCTGCCTCACAGCGCCAGGGACCTGGGTTCAATTCCCGCCTCAGGTGACTGACTGTATGGAGTTTGCACGTTCTCCCTGTGTCTGCGTGGGTTTCCTCCGGGTGCTCCGGTTTCCTCCCACAGTCCAAAGATGTGTGGGTCAGGTGAATTGGCCATGCTAAATTGCCAGTAGTGTTCGGTAAGGGGTATATGTAGGGGTGTGGGTGGGTTGCGCTTCGGCGGGTCGGTGTGGACTTGTTGGGCCGAAGGGCCTGTTTCCGCACTGTAAGTAATCTAATCTAATCTAATCTTTTGCCTCCAGGCAATCAGATATTATTTTTCTTCAATCATTTGATCCTGTCACTCACATTCTACTCTCTGAACTTAAAAACAATCCAAGATTAAATAACTGACTGTCTGAGTTCATCATCTTACATGGTCGCCAATGGAACTATCCCCATAACTTACTTTGACCTCTGGTCTATGGAAACATGGAACATTGGAGCAGCAGTAGGACATTTGATCCTTTGAGCTTGCTCCACCAACTCAGTACAGTCATGGCTGATCATCCAACTCCATTCTCTGTTTCTGCTTTGACCTTTGTGTCACCAGTCAAGATCAAATAGATTATGCACAGTAGGTCCATCTAACTTTTCTCACAACCTGTTGAATGACTGTCACAGTGGGTTTTGTCTGGATTGAGAAAGTGAATGGAGAAGTGAGATATTCCCGATGGCTTTTGTGCGTGACATTATAATAACCTCCCGTACATCCCCAGTGTCTGGGCACTTAGTGTCAATGGACCTGAATGAAAACACATTGTTGCTGTTGAGATGTTAAATGTACAGTGCAACTGCACTGAGTTTTGGTGTTGATTGAGATGCTACTGGGAATGGGGAGAGATGTGAGGCATCAGAAACACTGTTCACTGAAGACAGGAAATGCAGTCTGCTTTTTAATAACTGTATTAAAATTTAAAGGAAAACAGCAGCCATTCGCTCAATCTGTACAGATTAAAAAAGAGCTCACTGTCATGGATGATTCGCTATGAATATTAAATCTTCACAAGCTGCTGGATGGCACTAATTAGTGTTTTGTAAATATGTTGAAGTATAGAGAAGTTGACCTTTCTGAGCAGTTTGTGAGCAGTAAGACCATGGTCCCCTGCTGCTGTTGCTGCAGGAACTGCTATCAGTGTTTCACTTGAAGCGAAGCTCTCTCTCGACCTGCAGACTGCAATGTTCGAAAATTTGCTTTGTACGACATCTTACTTTGCATTATTAGCACCAATAATATCTCTCCTTTGTCAAAGCAGCTCACATACTTAGCAAAAGGATAGTACTGTGAATTCTGGAAATTAAATAAAAAAACAAAGTGTTGCAAATACTCAGTGGGTCTGTCAGCCCCTGGGGAAGGAGAAACAGAATGAATGTTTCCAGTTGCCTCTGGCTCTTCAGACTTGGTTCTTTATGGTCTTTTGAGGAACAAAGGTTGGTAAAGACACCAACCAAATGAAGAGATTGAATTAACAGCCTCCATTTTCACAGTGCCTCTAATGATGTAAAATGTAGAAAGGTACTTCACAAGTGTGTTGGCAGACAAAATCATAAAATGAAAGAGCTAAGAAATTGATCATAAGCGACAACTTAAAGGAGGAATGAAAGTTAATGAAGTGGAGAAGTTTAACAAGGGAATTTCAGAGGTTTTGGAAAGGTTTCTCTACAAGAAAGGAGGCTTTATACCTAAAAAAAGCACCATCAAGTTTGAGTGCAGAGCATCAAACATACCAATGAGGTGAATCCAGGACCAATGAATAGGTGATTCTAAATTAGGAGTTAAAAGACCTGAAGATGAGAAGAGGAAGAAACACGGAATGGCTTCTAGTTTTACAGCTGCTGAACCCATGGACTTCCTAGTGGTAGGGGTGCATTTTGGTGTGAATACTTCAGCATTTGCTTGCTCTTCTTAGCTGCCTCCTCCACATTCAGTGTCTTATAGCTCAGGCATCATAAAAATGGGAGCAAAAAGGCAATTGTGCACATAATTTGAAATTACACCTCCAAAATAGTACAGCTAATCCTGGATTAGAAGTGAGGAGATGCACCCTTGCTGATCTGTTTACAATGAGATGTCTATTTATATTTATAATGTCTATTCTCAACCTACAGAACCTAAAGGAGGGAAAATGGCTATCGGAATCAGACGTATTCTTAAATACAGTCACATCTGTATAAACCTTTCACATCTAATGTATTTATTTTTGAAAGAGGTGAAGAATGTCTAGTGTGTAAAGGGTTAATTTGCTGAAATTCTGAATATACATGCTGGCAAGTGGCCAGCTTGAAATACTTTGTTCTATTTTAATGTTGGTCATTATCTCTGATGCAAATCAGTGTTCTTGTTGCAACAAAGAAATGCTTCCATTTCATTTGCTTCCTTTGAGCTAGACCTAAATTAATGGTGTCATCTGAATCAATGACAAAGAAAATATAATGTGCAAGTGTCCTAGCAACCGTAAGTAGTGCCATTGTGACAACTGTTTGTGACAGTTTAGCTTCTAGATTAAAAATATTATTTCTCCCTATGAATCTATTAATCTTGATTCGGAAACTGTGAGGTAAGATGTACCTAATTTCGATGGTCTACGTAATCAGTTTTATTTACTTATATTTTCCCATTATTTCAGTCTTTCTTCTGTTGTAGCTCTTCCCTGTTTGAGAGGTGGCAGGCTCCACACAGTTACCACAATCTCCTCTTACTCACATGGCCTCTGCTGTTGTAGGGCTAGTTTTGAACATCAGCTGTGTTCTGGTTTTCTCTGCTGTATATTAACAATGCTGTTCCCATCATTTTCCTGCTCTCTATTGGATCATGCCTGCACCACCTAAGGAACATCACACTGACTACTATTTCTCTCTTTTCATCTCATTTGATTTTTAAAAGAACAAAGAATCCCTTAACCCCATTCTGGCTCAATGGATTAAGGCATGATCTTGTGCGACAATGAACAGTATCTCCCAGGTTTGATTCTTGGTCCATGCTCGTTAAGCTAATGATTGGCCTGCAAACTGGGCCTCAAAAAGTCCAGCACCTGGTTCCTACTCAGTGTCTCCTGGTGGAAGTGAATAGGATGAGCTCACTGTGTGAGAATTGGTCTTGCATGTGGCAGCAAGGAAAGGTCCCAGAGTGGAGGGTGGTTTGGTGGGGGGTATGGATCTAAAGAGGGAGCTGCAGAAGGAATGGTTTGTGCAGAACGCAGATAGGGGTGGGGAGGGAAATACATCTCTGGTAGTGGGTCTGATTGTTGGTGACCGAAATGGCAGAGGATGATGCATTGTAGCCAGAGATTAGTCAGATGGAAGGTGACAACCAGGGGGATTCTATCCTTGTTACGGTTGGAGGGGTGGGGTTCAAGGGTGGAGGTGCAAGAAGTGGAGGAGATACACTGGAGGGCATTGTTGACTGTGGACCATTCCCTCTGCGACTCCCTCGTTAGGTCCACACATTCCCCCCACCCCCCACCAAATGACCCTCCTTCCCTTGCTACTGCAAGAGATGTAAAATCTGTGCCCTCACCCCCACCCAAGGCCCTAAAGGATCTTTTCACATCTGACAGATTTTCCTGCACATCCAAACACCTCATCTGCTGTGTCTGTTGCTCTCCATCTGATCTCCTCTCCATTAGGGAGACAGGGCGCTAGCTCACAGAATGTTTCAGGGAACGTCTCTGGTGGACACACCAAACAGCTCCACCAGATTGTGGCTGACCATTTCAACTGCTCCTGCTACTCTGCCAAGGACATGCAAATCCTGGGCCGCCTCCACTACCAAATCCAAGCCACCCAATGACTGGAAGAAGAACATCTCGGCACGGTGGCTCAGTGGTTAGCACTGCTGCGTCACAGCGCCAGGGACCCCGGGTTCGATTTCTGGCTTAGACAACTGTGTGGAGTTTGCACATTCTCCCCATGTCTGCATGGGTTTCCTCCGGGTGCTCTGGTTTCCTCCCACAGTGCAAACATATGCAGGTCAGGTGAATTGGCCATGCTAAATTGTCCATAGTGTTAGGTGGATTAGTCATGGGTAAACGTAGTGAAATGGGTGGGTTGCTGTTTGGAGGGTCAGTGTGGACTTGTTGGGCCAAATGGCCTGTTTCCACACTCAAGGGCAACTAATCAAAAAAAACTCATCTTCTGCCTTGGGACCTTTTCAACCATACACCATCAACGTCGACTTAACTAGTTTCCTCATCTCCACTTCCCCTATCTCATCCCAGATCCAACTCTCCAACTCGGCACCGCCCTTTTGAACTGTCTTGCCTGTCCATCTTCCTTCCCACTTATCTAGTCCACCCTCCCCTCCGACCTATCACTATCACCCCCACCTTCATCCACATATCTCCTTCCCAGTTACCTTCCTCTCCTTCCGCACGCCCCCCCCCCCCCCATCCCCATCCCACCCTCCTATTTATCTGTCAACCCCTTTCCCTCCCCCCACAATCCTGATGGAGAGCTCATGTCTGAAATGTTGACTCACCTCCTCGTTTGCTGCCTGACCTGCTGTGCTTTTCCAGCCCCACATTTTTTGACTCTGATCTCCAGCATTTGCTGTCCTCACTTTCTCCTTTTAAATTGCAAATATTTGAGGGCGCAGCACAAACCCCATTGGACTCCGTTTGTAAAATCCTGCCAAAAAAGAGGCACATTTATGCACATTCTTTCTTTTCTGCCAGCCAGGCAATCTTCTATCCATGACAATATGTTACCTTTGGCACCACGAGTTTTCATTTTCCACAATAATCTTCATATGACACCTTATCAAATGCCTTCTAGAAATCCAAATAGTATACAACTACAGCAAGACTCCCTTTTTTGGTCCATGGACCTCCGAGATCCAGCAGCAGCAGCAAATTCCAAAACGAACAAAACATCGATACATCAACCTTTGAAAATCCTTGGAGCAGCTGAATGACCACACAGCTTAGAGGAACACGGATCTACAGACTCCCCTTTAACTACTACATGTTACTCCTTCAAACAATTTTAATAACTGATCAAACATGTTTCATAATTCATGAAACCATATTAACTCTTCCCAATTGCATTGAATTTTTCTAAGTACCCAGTTATTATCTCTTTAAGGATACATTCGAGCATCTTTTGCCTGACAGATGACAAGCTAACTGACCTAATGTTTCCAGTTTACTGCAGCTCTCCCTTCTTCAATAGAGGAATTGTATTTGCTACTTCCCAGTCAGATGAAACCTTTGCAGAACTTAAGGAATTTTGGAACATTTAAAAAGACACACCTACCTCTTGAGTCACCTCATTTCAGACACTTGGATGAAGCTCCCCTGGACTCCCAGCTCCGTCATTTTGCTGAGTACCACGTCCCTGTGGTTGTATTTCCATCTCCTGACATCCAGGTCTCTGGACATTGGCAGCTCACTCATTGTTTGACTAAATGGTGAACATTCAGCCCTGTATATCGACAGAGAAGAAATTAGTCTGAATCTGTTTTTCCATTGAGAAATTGAGGATAGTTATAGATGCACAATGATCATTAGAAGACTTACACTTATTTAGTGTTTTTCACAGCTGCAGTTAAATATTTTAAAAATGTTGTAATGTAGGAAGCATTGGGAGACCGTTTGCAGTCACCAGGACTCCACAGATCACACTGAGCAAAATGACCAGATAATGATTGTTTTGACTAATGTTGTGTAAGGGATAAATGTTGGCCTAGATCCCAGGGAATGTTCCCCAGACCCTTGCACTTTGAAATAATGTCATCAAATCTTTGGCGTCTTTCTGAACAGGTAGATTGAGCCTAGGTTTGTCATTTGAGTTTTATGAACCCATCTCTGTGAGGGCTGCTGCAGAATGCTAAATGAGTCAGGCTCGGGACACCCCCAGCACTGTCCTGGCTGAGATCATAGCTGGCCTTTCATTACTCTGTACAATCACACCAGTAATGTTGTCGTTAACCGTTGAACAATTTGAACGGTCAATTCCTATTCACAGCACATGATGGGTGCAATATATCTCAGTTAAACAATCCAGATCTGGTGGCAAGAAGGCTGTGCAAAATTCTCTCCTAAACCAACATGACCAGCATTGAGGCACTAATGACGATGGGTAAGATGCTGATGTTCATGACACCTGACTACAGGAGCAACTGTATTCCAGCAACACATTTTCAGCTCTGATCTCCAGCATCTGCAGTCCTCACTTTCTCCTACAGAAGCAGCTGATCCACTCTGAAATTGGTCACAGCAGGAGACTCACAGGAGGACAGTGGAATCACTTTAGTATTTCTGAGGAGAGGTGAAACATTGGCAACTCATGGAAGTCCCTGATCAACCGCCAACTAAAGTGGAGAAGATTCATTCAGGGAGGCACTTAATGCATCAAGAGACTTTGTCGTGATTGTGCAGAGGCAGCACACAAACCTCCATCAAGCCACCGACTCAGCCATTCAAACACCACTTACCCCATATGTGTCAGAGTCTGTGGGTCAAGCACTGGACCTAACAGTTATCTCTGAGCCCAATAATCCAAAGTAGAGTCAGCCATCCTTGATTTCAAGCATCTGCCTAAGTACAGAAAAAGAATGTACAAGTAATCTTAACCTCTATCTGCCTCGTGGGAAGCAGAAGGGACTGGATTGAAAGTTGGTTTTTATATCCCATTGGTTTTACTCTACATTAAAGCGAATGGAGAGTAAAATCACACTGGGTAAAAACGAGCATGTGACTGAATCCCCATCAGATTCCCACTGGACTGTTTGAGTTTACATTATCCTCTTAAAGTTCACATTAAAAATACCATTGTTTTGCTTTCTCCACTTTTAATCACTTCATTCCAGAAAGGAGCAATTCATGCTGAGAAGGAACTGTAGGGTTTATGGATTTCCACTCCAGATTTCCTCTGCTTTCTCACATCTATCTATCTCCAGGTCTACCTGTGATTTCCTCCTTTTTCTGTTCACCGCCCCGGTCCTATTCTCTCTATCTCTCTATCTATCTATCTCTCTCTATAACCCCTTCCTTTAGTCTTAATTTTGTTTGTTTGATTTTTTAATTTTAATCATTAACAGTCTATTTACATAAAACCCTTGTTTTTAAGAGCTTTTAGCCATTTTAGGGGCTCAGAATGTACCATCTGTTTCTCTCATTCTGAATGATGCTTTCCTCATTGCTGGGTATAATTAAAGTCTGGCAAGTTACCATTGTAATTCCCTCTGCACCCATCAGGTGTCCCTGGAGAAATATCTCAGATTGCTGTGGTTGTAAAGTTCTTCAATGAAAATTCCTCCGAGACAAAGCCCACTTCTGCTGCTATACTTCTCATTCAATTTATTTGTTATTTATTATTTAGTCAAATGGTTTATTTTACGAATACTCATTTATTTTGTTTACTTTGCTATCTCATTTTCCTTAATATGACTTAATGTGATTTCCCTAATTTTTTTGAAGAGTTGTGTTCCATCTTCAGTTTCACTCTGGTTGTTGTGTTTCCATCTCCTTTCTCCAGACCTCAGTCGTTGTGCCTATACTTAGAGCAATGGTCAGGAGGGTGGATAGGTTTGGTTGGGATGAAGGGGAGCTCAATTTTGCAATCTGGCTTTATTCTTTTAGAAGTTTGCTTTATATTTCCAACAGCAAATAAATATTCTGGGCTGTTTTTGATTTATATCATTGCACTGTTTATTATTTTTCCAATCAGAAGTTATTGAGATTGACCTGAGGAAGAATATTCACCTGCAGCGATTATTCTATCTTGAGTTGGAAGAGTTTGCTAAGTGAAAAACCAATTAGAAGTCAGCCAGATGCCGAGTTAAAAGGCAGCAAGGAAATCGTGATCCTATGTAAGTTAGAAGTATCATTGGCTTATCTTGTCCATTGTTAGAGTATTAATCCTCTGCTCGCTTCCATTTCTTTAAGTCCTTGCATTTGATTAACTGAGACCTTTCCTAAGTTAACCTTGCTAGTTACTAAGGCTGGATTGGGAAAAAGGCTTATGCTTTGACTTTTCTCTCCTGTGAAGAGTTTGCTATTACTTATTATCTCGTCTTGTTAAAAAAAATACATTGATATAGCACCTTTCACGACCTCAGAATATCCTAAAGCGTTTAACATAAATGTAACACTCTTGAACTGCAGTGACCTTTCTAATGCAGGACAAATGCAACCAAATAGCACACAGAAAGTGACAGTGTGACAATGAACAGATAATTGTTTTCTGCTGTTTTCACTTGAGCAATCAATGTTGATCTCCACAGTGGGAATAATAACTCTTCTACTTTTCTTCAGAGTACCACTGCTGGATCTCTTGGCTTCCATTTAGAGGAAAAACAGGTTCTCAGTTTAACATGTCCTCCGAAAGACAGCATCTCCAACAGTGCAGCATGCTCACAGTACTGTGCCAGACTGTCCGCTCTCATTCAGCCTTTTGTTGGCTAAGTGGGCAGTCCATGTGCCTCTGAATTAGATGGTTGGAGGTTCAAATGCCAGTCCAGGATATGGAATGCAAAGTCTAGGCTTACATTAGAATGCATGATATGAGGGTGATGTCTTTCTATTGAAATGCCTTTCAGTAATTGTGATAGGTCCCATGGCACTTTTTGAGGGAGTGTAATTTAATTCTAGTCAACGTTAATTCCACATATATCCCAGCATCAACCTACGCACCCAAATCCACAACAGCAGAAACAGCCCTGCCCATCTTGCAACACCTACCTCACTAACAACTGGGGCCTAGTGCCAAGCAACAGCCTGATATTATCTGTAAGGTATGACACTATGATATGATGATGTCCCAGACATCACCATCATCAGCCCTGGGTATGTCCTGTCCCATCAGCAGGCCAGACCCAATGGAGGTTGCAGCACAGTAGTATATAGTTGGGAGGGAGTTGCCTGGGAGTCCACAACATTGACTCCAGACCCCATAAAGTCTCATGGCTTCAGGTTAAGCGTGGGCAAGGAAATTGTCCTCCCCCAGCAGATGAATCGGAGCTCCTCCCTGTTGAACAATACATAAGGGAAGTACTGAGTGTGGCAGGAGTACAAAATGTACTCTGGCTGGGGGATTTCAATGTCCACTACCAGGTGTAGCTCAGCAGCAGCACTACTAATCGAGTTGGTCAGGTCTTAAAGGACACAGCTGTAAGACTGGGTCTGCAGTAGGTGGTGAGAGAACCAACAAGAGGGAAAAATCTACTTGATCTTATCCTCACTAATCTGCTGACTGCAGATATATCTGTCCATGACTGTATTGGTAAGAGTGACTGCTGCACTGTGCTTGTGGAGATGAAGTCCTGTCTTCACTACCCTCCATTGTGTTGTGTGGCACTATCGCCATGGTAAAGGGGACAGACTGCAAACAGATCCAGCAAATCAAGATTGGGCATCCGTGAGGTACTAGGGCCAACAGCAGCAGGGTTGTACTCCAGCACAATCTGTAACCTCATGGCCTGGCATATCCCCCACTCAACCATTACCATCAAGTCAGGGGATCCATCCTGGTTCAATAGAAAGTACAGGGGGACATGCTAGAAGCAGAACCAGGCATATGTGAAAATGAGGTCGACCCTGGTGAATTTACCAAACAAGACTATTTGCAGGCCAAACAGCTTAAACAGCAAGTGACCCCACGAGCAACGGATCAGATCTAAGCTTTGCAGTCCTGCCACGTATAGTGATGAATGACCGTGGACAATTAAACTGGAGGAGGAAGTTTCACAAATATCCCCATCTTCAATGATGGAAGAGCACGCACATCAGTGCAAAAGATAAGGATGAAGAATTTGCAGCAACTTTCAACCAGCAGCCCCCAATGGATGATCTATCTCCGCCTCCTCCAGTGGTCCCCAGCATCACAGATACCAGTGTTCAGCCAAAACATGATATCAAGAAATGGTGGAAGGTGTTGGATGCTGCAAAGGCTTTGGGCTCTAATAACATTCTGGCAATAGTCTTAAAGACTTGTGTGCCAGAAGTTGTCACTCCCCTAGCCAAGCTGTTCCAGTATAATTACAACAGTGGCATCTACCTGACTATTTGCAAAGCTGCCCAGGTCTGTCCTGTACCCAAAGTAGAGGGCAAGTCCAACCCAGCCAATTACCACCTGATCGATCTATGCTTGGTCATCAGTAAAGTGTTGGAAGGTAGCATTAACAGTGTTATCAAGCTGCACCTGCTCAGCAATAACCACCTCAGTGATACCCAGTTTGCATTTTCCCAGGGCCACTCAGCTCCTGTCCTTACTGCAGCCTTGCTTCAAACACGGACAAAAGAGCCCCACCAGAGGTAAGGTGAGAGTGACAGCCCTTGGCATCAAGGCTACATTTGACTGATTGTGGCATAAAGATGTCCTAGCAAAACTGGAATCAATGAGTATTGAGGGAAAAGACAATAGGTGCAGGAGTAGGCCATTCTGCCCTTCGAGCCTGCACCATCATTCAATATGATCATGGCCGATCATCCTTAATCAATATCCTGTTCCTGCCTTATCTCCATAACCCTTGATTCCACAATCCTTGAGAACTCTATCCAACTCTTTCTTAAATGAATCCAGAGACTGGGCCTCCACTGCCCTCTGGGGCAGAGCATTCCACACAGCCATCACTCTCTGGGTGAAGAAGTTTCTCCTCATCTCTGACCTAAATGGTCTACCCCATATTTTTAAGCTGTGTCCTCTGGTTCGGCACTCACCCATCAGCGGAAACCTGTTTCCTGCCTCCAGAATGTCCAATCCTTTAATAATCTTATATGTCTCAATCAGATCCCCTCTCAATCTTCTAAACTTAAGGGTATACAAGCCCAGTCGCTCCAGTCTTTCAGTGTAAGGTAATCCCACCATTCCGGGAATTGACCTCGTGAACCTATGCTGCACTCCCTCAATAGCCAGAATGTCTTTCCTCAAATTTGGAGACCAGAACTGCACACAGTACTCCAGGTGTGGTCTCACCAGGGCCCTGTACAGCTGCAGAAGAACCTCTTTGCTTTTATATTCAATCCCTCTTGTTATGAAGGCTAGCATGCTGTTAGCCTTCTTCACTACCTGCTGTACCTGCATGCTTACCTTCATTGACTGGTGTACAAGAATACCCAGATCTCTCTATACTGTCCCTTTACCTAAATTGATTCCATTTAAGTAGTAATCTGCCTTCCTGTTCTTGCCACCAAGGTGGATAACTATATATTTATCCACATTAAACTGCATCTGCCATGCATCTGACCACTCACCTAACTTGTCCAAGTCACCCTATAATCTCCTAACATCCTCATCGCATTTCACCCTGCCACCCAGCTTAGTGTCATCAGCAAATTTGCTAATGTTATTGCTGATACCATCTTCTATTTCTTTAACATATACTGTAAAAAGCTGCGATCCCATACTGATCCCTGTGGTACCCCACTGGCCACTGCCTGCCATTCCGAAATGGAGCTGTTTATCACTACTCTTTATTTCCTATCAGCCAACCAACTTTCAATCCAAGTTAGTACTTTGCCCCCAATACCATGCGCCCTAATTTTGCTCACTAACCTCCTATGTGGGACTTTATCAAAAGCTTTCTGAAAGTCCAGGTACACTACATCTACTGGATCTCCCTCATCCATCTTCAGAGTTACAACCTCAAAAAATTCCAGAAGATTAGTCAAGCATGATTTCCCCTTCATAAATCCATGCTGACTCTGACCTATCCTGTTACTACTATCCAGGTGTGTTGTAATTTCATCCTTTATAATAGACTCCAGCATCTTTCCCACCACTGAGGTCAGACAAACTGGTCTATTATTTCCTGCTTTCTCTCTCCCACCTTTCTTAAAAAGTGGTACAACATTAGCCACCCTCCAATCTGCAGGAACTGATCCCGAATCTATCAAACTCTGGAAAATAATCACCAACGCATCCACGATTTCTTGAGCCACTTCCTTCAGTACCCTGGGATGTAGACCTTCAAGCCCTAGGGACTTATCAACCTTCAGACCTAACAGTCTCTCCAACACCAATTCCTGGCAAATATAAATTCCCTTGTGTTCAGGTCCTTCAGCCACTGTTACCTCAGGGAGACTGCTTGTGTCTTCCCCAGTGAACACAGATCTGAAGTATCAATTCAATTCTTCTGCCATTTCTTTGTTCCCTGCAATATATTCCCCGGTTTCTGTCTTCACGGGCCCAATTTTAGTCTTAACCATTTTTTTGCCTTTCACATTCCTAAAAAAAACTTTTACTACCCTCCTTTATATTATTGGCCAGTTTACTTTCGTACCTCTTTTTTTTTCCTCTGCGTATTTCCTTCTTAGTAATCCTCTGTTGTTCTTTAAAAGCTTCCCAGTCCTCTGTTTTCCCACTTATCTTTGCTATGTTATACTTTTTCTCTTTTAACTTCATCTGTTTCTTAACTTCCCTCGTCAGCCACGGCCACCCATGCCTCCTCCTAGGATCTTTCCTCCTTTTTGGAATGAACTGATCCTGTAACTTCTGCATTATACACAGAAATATCCGCTATTGTTCCTCCACTGTCATCCCTGCTAAGGTATTGCACCATTGAACTTTGGCCAGCTCCTTCCTCATAGCTCCATAGTTCCCTTTATTCAATTATTGTCACTTCCGATTGTACCCTCTCCCTCTCAAATTACAGATTGAAGCATATTGAATTATGGTCACTACTTCACACTGGCTCCTTCACTTCGAGGTCCCTGACCAATTCTGGTTCGTTGCACAATACCAGATCCAGAATTGCCTTCTCCCTGGTCGGCTCCAGCACCAGCTGCTCTAAGAATCCATCTCTGAGGCACTCCACAAAGTCTCTTTCTTGAGGTCCAATACCATCCTGATTCTCCCAGTCTACCTGCATGTTCAAAAACCCCATAACAACTGTAGTAACATCTTTGCGACAGGCCAATTTCAGCTCCTAATTTAACTTACATCCGACATCCAGACTTCTGTTTGGGGACCTGTAGATAACTCCCAAGAGGGTCTTTTTACCCTTAGTATTTCGCAGCTCTATCCACACTGGCTCTACATCCCCTGATTTTAGGTCCCCCCGCGCAAGGGACTGAATATCATCCCTTACCAACATAGCCACTCCACCCCCTCTGCCCATCAGTCTGTCCTTACGATAGCCCGTGTAGCCTTGAATATTCATTTCCCAGGCCCTGTCCACTTGAAGCCACCCAAAATACTGCTGGTTAGAGTCAAACTTGTCACAGAGGAAGATGGTGGTGGTTGTTGGAGGTCAGTCATCTCAGCTCCAGGACATTTCTGCAGAAGCACCTCAAGGTACTGTTCTAGACCTAATCATCTCCAGCTGCTTCATCAATGACCTTCCATCCATCATAAGGTCGGAAGGGCAAGTGTTTTCCAATCATTGCACAATGTTCAACTCCACTGTCGCCACCTCAGATGCTGAAGCAATCCATTTTCAAATGCACCAAGATTGAGACAATATCTGGACAATAGATTTGGGCTGACAAGTGGCAAGTAACATTCATATGACACAAATTCAAGGCTATTCTCATTTCCAGAAAGAGACTATCTATTCCCTACCCCTTGACATTCAATGGTGTTACCTTCACTGAATCCCCCATTATTAATATTCTTGGGGTTACAATTGGCCTGAACTGGACTCACCACACAGTGGCTACAAGAACAGGTCAAAGGGTGGGAATACTGTGGTGAGTTACTCTCCACTTACCCGGGTGGGTGCAGCCCCAAAAAACACTCAAGAAGCTTGATACCATCCAGGACAAAGCAGCCCGCTTAATTGGAATCGCAACCACAAGCATCCTCTCCATCCACCATCGATGCTCAGTAGCAGCAGCGTGTACTATCTACTCGATGCGCTCCAGAAATTCACCTAAGATCCTCAGACAGCAGCTTCCAAACCCATACCCACTTCTATCTAGAAAGGCAAAGGCAGTAGATACATGAGTACACCACCACTTGCGAGATCTCTTCCAAGCCACTCACTGTCCTGACTTGGAACTATATCATCATTTCTTCATTGTTGCTGGAATTCCTTCCCTAAGGACATTGTGGGTCGAGCCACAGCATGTGGACCGTAGCAATGCAGGCAGCAGCTCATCATCACCTTCTGAAGGGCAACTGGAATGGACAATAAAATGCTCGCTAGCCTGTGATATCCACATCCCATGAATGGACAAACAAAAATAAATTGGTGTGCATTGAAGATGAATTCAAATGCAGAGGCTCATGAAGCTCATAGATCCACATCAATGCAGATTAGTTTAATCTCAAAAAGCTATGAGAAAATTTTGAAAACCCAGAGATCTGGCATTTTTATGACTCTTAATGTACAACGTAAGGAATATTTGTCTGTGGTTAGTATTACCGCCTTCCTGAACACATTCTGTTTCCTGTTGGCTGCTTGGAGTTGTCTGCTTTCTTTACAGAATATCAAAATACATTGACAAAAATAGAGCTCCATTCACCCCAGGAGGCTATCAGCTTTACATATAACATTTCATTCAAAACATGTTTCCCCTTCCAGTGCAATACACCTTCAGTACTGAATATTAATCTAGTTTATGTGGTCAAGGGGAGTAAGTGGAGAGATTAGTCCCTGAAAGTTGATCTTGCCCCATTCTCCCAAATGTAGAAGCAAGATAAAGGTATACCTTTCAAAACATTTATTTGCATTCATACTTAGTCGGTGAATTTTTAATGTTATGTGGCAGGTTTGCTTTGATCTATAACAACACCAGAAACCGTCACTGGACATGAAATGTTGGCGATGTGTTTTCTCTCCACACGAACTGCCAGATGTGCTGAGGGGTTTGCCAGCAATCTCTGTTTTTGCTTCAGACCTTCAGCAGCCAAAGTTTTTCGTTTTTCTTAAATTGATCCACAGTATCTAAAGCAGCAGATGCCAAGATAAATAAAGGGTAATGTTAGGAGATCAAAGTAGTCAGCTGAGTGATGGAAAGTTTGAAGACACATAATAGACTGGATTGTTTTAGTTATTTTCTTTCCATGGATTTTCAAACTGTGATTGTTGTCATCCTGTTGCTGATGTGGGGTGTGAACTGAGCGGCTTTGTATATCTCCAAACCAAGCAAGTCTCATCCAAACCTGTTTTAAAAATTCATACGTACGTTATGGTATCACTGGCTAGTCAAGCATTTATTACACATCCCTAATTGCTCCTGAGAAGGTAGTGGTGAGTTTTCTACTTGAAATGTTGTAGTCCACTTGGTGTAGAGGCACCACAGTACTGTTAGGAAGGGAGTCCAAGATGATGATCCAGCAATGATGAGGAAATGGTGATATAGCTCCAAGTCAGGGTGATGTGTGGCTTGGATGGGAACCTGCAAGTAGGGTTAATGTCCTAGCATCTGCTGCCCTTATGCTTCTAGGTGAAAGATGAGGTGGATTGGGAAGATGCTGTCTCAGGAATCTTGGTGAGTTGTTGCAGTATGTTTTGCAGATGGCACATACTGCTGCTGCTGGGGGAGTAAGTGTTGAAGGTATTATATTGGCTACCAATCAGATGAGCT
Organism: Hemiscyllium ocellatum; assembly: GCF_020745735.1. NCBI lineage: Eukaryota > Metazoa > Chordata > Chondrichthyes > Orectolobiformes > Hemiscylliidae > Hemiscyllium > Hemiscyllium ocellatum. The sequence goes on along the minus strand of NC_083428.1, from coordinate 19,677,201 downwards.
GTTTTGCCCCAAATGCTGAGAAGCTTGTTCAGTGATGTTGGGGTTGCCCCCATCCAGGGACTTGAAGTGTATTCCATTGCACTCCTGACTGTGCCTTGTAGATGGTGGTCAAGCTTTGAGGATTCAGGAGGTGCGTTACTTACCAACACTTCCTCTGGCAGCTTGTTCCATACATGCACCACCCTCTGGGTGAAAAACTAACCCTCTGGTCCTTTTTAAAATCTTCCCTCTCTCACCTTAAACCCATGCTCTCTGGTTTTGGAGTCCCACACTCTAGGAAAGAAGACCCTAAGCTATCCACCCAATCCATGCGCCTCATAATTTTATAATCCCCTATAAGCCTCTCACACTTGAGGGAAAAATGTCCCAGCCTATTCAGCCTCTTCCTATAACTCAAACTCTCAAGACCTGGCAACATCCTTGTAAATCTTTTTTGCACCCCCTCAACTTCCTATAGAAGGACAACTGGAATTGTATGCAGTATTCTAAAGGTGGCCTCACCAATGTCCTGTACAACTGCATCTCGGGGAGTTACCATTCACCAGAATTAGAATTGGGCCAGCCAAATAAATAGTGATTACAAGAGCAGGTAGGTTCCAGGAACTCTGCAGTCACTTGCCTCCTAATTCCCCAAAGCTTGTTCGCCATTGGTCAGGCATGTATCCCTAAACCCCCCATATATACGCAACCACTGACTAACACATCATTCTCTTTGCGATTTTGGCCGCAGCCCTGGAGACAGAATTTAACAAGGGCTAATGGAGGAGGCCAGAAAAGGGGTCAGAGATAATTTTGGGGAGGAGGCCAGGAAGGACAGATCAGGGGGTGACGGAGACAGCAATGAGATGACCAGGGAAGAAGATTGCAGACACGCTGGAGGGGGTGGGGAATAGATTGTAGGCTGTGATATCTCGTCAGATGACAGAGTGGCCAGGTACAATCTTTGTGATGTTCACAGGTTTCTTTGGGTGCTGCAAACTGGAAATATTCTTGTTCCTTGGGGCACAGAAGCTGTACTTGAAAAGCATTTTGCTCCTTCATGCACTTTTCCAACTGGATAAATTCCAGCAGCCAGTGCTGCATCTACAGCAAAGGGAAAACTCAGGTATGTAGCTTCATTAACATGAGGAAATGAGAGACCCAGCACTGCAGAACCTACAACCTGCACTTGTACAGATTGAGTTAGTCAGTCTAGAGTGTATTCAATTATAAGCATAATTCAAAACTGTACCAAGTGGGCCTGAGCTTAACAATTTCAGTTGCACACGTTCCTTGAGGTTTCATCAATTGTCTTTCTGTGTCAAACCATTCAGTAATCATGACTGTAGCCATGGCTACCCAACACAGCCATCCCATGATGCACATTCTCTCATTGCAATTGGTCAATGAACATTTGTCTATGGGAATCTAAGCCCAAAACAGTGGGTTTGGGAGAAAAGAGAAGTAAAAACGTAATAAATATAAAACTTGAATCAATCCCACTTTGAACTTGTCCACTTCTGGTTTGAAGTGAGCAGCACTGGGGGCTGTGAGCCCCTGGTAACTAAGCTGTTCTGCAGTGCTGGGTCTCTCATTTCCTCATGTTAATGAAGCTACATACCTGAGTTTTCCCTTTGCTGTAGCTGCAGCACTGGCTGCTGGAATTTATCCAGTTGGAAAAGTGCATGAAGGAGCAAAATGCGTTTCAAGTACAGCTTCTGTGCCCCAAGGAACAAGAATATTTCCAGTTTGCAGCACCCAAAGAAACCTGTGAACGTCACAAAGATTGTACCTGGCCACTCTGTCATCTGACGAGATATCACAGCCTACAATCTATTCCCCACCCCCTCCAGCGTGTCTGCAATCTTTGTCCCTGGTCATCTCATTGCTGTCTCTGTCACCCCCTGATTGTCCTTCCTGGCCTCCTTCCCAAAACCACCTCTGACCCCTTTTCTGGCCTCCTCCATTAGCCCTTGTTAAATTCTGTCTCCAGGGCTGCGGCCATTGCGATTTTTATTTTTGAGTTTTCTTAAAGAGAATGATGTGTTGGTCAGTGGTTGCGTATACGTGGGGAGTTTAGGGATACATGCCTGACCAATGGTGAACAAGCTTTGGGGAATTAGGAGGCAAGTGACTGCAGAGTTCCTGGAACCTACCTGCTCTTGTAATCACTATTTATTTGGCTGGCCCAATTCTAATTCTGGTGAATGGTAACTCCCCGAGATGCAGTTGTACAGGACATTGGTGAGGCCACCTTTAGAATATTGCATACAATTCCAGTTGCCCTTCTATAGAAAGTTGAGGGGGTGCAAAAATGATTTACAAGGATGTTGCCAGGTCTTGAGAATTTGAGTTATAGGAAGAGGCTGAATAGGCTGGGACATTTTTAATTGCAGGTTTGTTTGTTGGAACCCCAAGTTGAATGAGTATCTCCTGTTTGAAAGGGCTCTTGTGACACAGTGACAATGACCCTCCCTCTGAGACAGGTGACCTGGGTTCAAGCCCCACCTACCCCAGAGGTGTATGATAATAACACCCCTGAGCAGATTGATTAGAAAAAATATCCATAAATGGATGGTTCACTGTGCCCAACTGAAACAGATGACCAGCTAATTTTGTAAACTGGGGCAAACCGAGAATGCTGCATCTGTGGAGAGAGAAACATGCAACTCTGAAGAAGAGTCATACACCTGGATTCAAAACGTTAACTCTGCTTCAGTCTCCAAGGTGCTGCCAGACTTAGAGTTTCTCCAGTATTCTCACTGATTTTTGTTTTCAGATTTCCAGCATTTGTTTGAATATTAGTTGGAGTTTGATGATAGGTCACAGGTGCAGTAGTTGAAAATGTTTGGGAATAGAGCTCTGACCAACCTCTGCAGTGTCCTGTATTTGAGATAATTAATTGCTGTTGTTCTCCACCCAGTGGGGAGTTTTCCCACAGGTCCCAAATAACTCGTTGGATTGGGTTCCTTGATCTCACACTTGGACAAGTGCTGCTTTGTTGTCAAGGGCAGTCACCGTCACTTCCCTGTTAACCTCAGTTTTTATCCAGGTTTGGATCAAAGTTGTAATGAGGTGAGGAGCTGAGAGGCTCTTATTGAATCCAAACTGAATGTCTGTGGGCAAGTTATTGTTGAGTAATTGATAGCACTGTGGGTGTCAGCACTCCATCACTTTGCCGTGATTGAGAACAGGCAGATGAGCTATGTCGGATTGGTCCTGCATTTTGTCCATAGACGTAGCTGGGCTATTTTCCATGGTAAATGCAATGCCTTCAGCTTTTTTTGTGATTTCACGTGTGCTGAATTAAACTGGCTGAAAACTGGCATCTGTGATGCTGGGAACCAATGTTCACCATGCAGCTGCTCGGAGAGTATGAGAGCACTGGCTTACAGTTCCTGGTCCTTGCAACGCATGGACCTCAAAGATTAAATGGATTGTAGCTGGGGACCTGAGGAGAAGGCCAAGGTGAATTATCCAATGAATCGGCACTTTCGGCTGAAGATCAATTATAAATGCTTCAGTTTCATCTTTTGCACTGATGCGCTGAGCTGTCCCAGTCACTCAGAATGGGGGGATATTTGTGGAACCACTTCCTCCTCCAGTGAGTTATTTAGTTGTCCACCATCATTCACAATTGATGTGGCAGGATTGCAGAGCTTGTTCAATTGATTGTACAAATTACTTAGGTCTGTCTATCACTTGCTGCTTATGCTGTTTGGAACATATGTAGTCCTGTTTTGCAGCTTCACCAGATTGGCTTCTCATTGTTAGGTATGCCTGCTGCTGCTCCCCATCAGTCTTCCTGCACTCACCGTTAAACCAGGGTGGATTCCCTGGCCAGGTGTAAAGTGGGGGGATATGTTGGTCCTCGAAGTTGCAGATTGTGTTTGAATACAATTCCACTATTGCTCATAGCCCACAGAGCCTCAGATGAGCAGCCTTGAGCTGCTAGATCTATCTGAAATCCATCCTACTTTGAATCCTGGTAAGTGCGTTGTAAGATAATGGAGTGGATCCTCCACAGGAAGACAGAACTTTGCCTCCACAAGGACTGAACAGCAGTCACTAAACTGATACTGTCATGGACTGATGCACCTGCTACAGGTAGATGAAGAGGACGATGTCAAGTAAAACTTGCCCTCTTGTTGGTTCCCTCACCGCCTGCCACAGATTTAATCTAGTGGCTATGTCCTTTATGACTTGCTAGTTGAGTCTGCAGTGGTGCTGCCAAGTCAATCTTTGTAGTGGGTATTAAATTCCTCCAAAAAAAAGCAATTTCTGTGCTTTTGCCACCTTCGGTGCACCCTCCAAGTGTTGTTCAATATGGAGGAGTGCTTCATTAGCTGTTGAGGAGTGTGGTACATAACAATAAGGAGCAGGTTTCCTTTTCTACATTTGACTTGATGCTCTCAGTTCTGGAGTCAATGTTGACGACTCCCAGAGCAACTCACTTCTGAATGTATACCACAGTGCTGGGTCTGTCCAGTGGAACACGACATTCTCAGGGATAGTGATGGGAGTCTGTGGGACACAGCCATTTCCATGGAATCGTAATTTTCAGACAATGTCAGGCTGGTGCTTGATTAGTTTATGGGACAGTCCGTCCAATTTTGGAACAAGCCCAAGGTATTATTGAGGGCTTTGCAAGGTCGACAGAGCTGTGTTTGCTGTTGCTGTTTCTGTTGCCTTGATTGATGCTGGGTGGTCTGTTTGATTTCATTTATTTTATCAGACTTTGTAATGGTTAGGTACAACAGCATCGCCTTGCTAGGCCATTTCTGAGTCCAACCATATTTACAGCTTTATAGCCCTACTGTCTCTGTAATATTGACTGTGACAGCTCTACGTTTGCAATCTTACTTCAGAACGAACCATCTAGTTCTGTTAAACTTGGCCTTTCTGATAAGTACATCATGAAAATCTCTTGACTATTATTGGAAACAGAATAAAAACAAGTTCAGTAATTTTATCCTGCATGGTGCACAAGCTGGGAATGCAGATACGTCTGGGATTGTGGTTAGTTTGGATTGTCCTGCTGTGAGCTGAACATGATCTTGTCAAGTCAACATAAATCAGACTGTGGCCAGTCTGTCCAAATTGGGAGCAAGAAACTGGAGAAGACCTCATGTGAGTTTTTTCAATGTTCTGTCAGATGATACTTTCTCATTTCCTTTGGATAGTTTAGCCTTTGAGTATTATCAAACTGGAGTCTTTTCCATCCCACTGGGGCTCTGTGGTGACAATCTATTCATTATTATGCTCTCTTCCCCTAAACCTGTATACGCCTGAGCTTCCAATCAGGATCAAGACTCTTCCTTTTAAAGATGCAATTATCTCTGCCTCAGTGGTTTCTGATATGGAAAAGCAATCGATGCTCAAATAAAAAGAAACTTTTTCTAATCTTGCTCTTCATTTTCTAAGTTTTAAATTATATGGTGCTTCTGGAATGTCTGAAGTGTAATCAAAAGTCTGATTTTTAAACACAGGTCTGATCCTCATTCTCCCATCTCTTGCTATGAAGTAGGGATTTCAGCTGCTGATGTTTGGAGTTAGCTTTCAACAGTGGCCCCTGCCAAATATCAGACCTTCCCCATTTCACTTTCCTCCTTCCCCATATCACCTCCCTCCTTCCCTTTGGCTGGTCTTTGGTTCATCAAGGTGTGGTCATCCTGTCCTGCTGTCAGTGTAGACTCTGAGTTGTTTGAACTGAATCAGTACTGTTGCCTGTTGGTGACTCTTTTCAAAATGGTTGACAACATTATAATTCAGGTGGTAGACTGCACTGAAGTGAGGCAGAGTGGTGCACAGCCACCAGATGCAATATAAATGAAACCAGGTGCAAACACCACATTTGTAGAGTTAGCTATCTTTTGACTCTTCAAGCGAAACAGAAACTGTACTCCATGTTGTCCTGATATTAAAACTTAATGATATATGGGTAATAAATGCCCTCCAACCACAAGGGATGAACTCAGATTTCTCCAGTTTCCTCATTTCCCCTCCCCCCACCTTGTCTCAGTCGATTCCCTCGAACTCAGCACCGCCCTCCTAACCTGCAATTTTCTTCCTGACCTCTCCGCCCCCACCCCACTCCGGCCTATCACCCTCACCTTGACCTCCTTCCACCTATCACATCTCCATCGCCCCTCCCCCAAGTCCCTCCTCCCTACCTTTTATCTTAGCCTGTTGGACACACTTTCCTCATTCCTGATGAAGGGCTTATGCCCAAAACGTCGAATTTCCTGTTCCTTGGATGCTGCCTGACCTGCTGTGCTTTAACCAGCAACACATTTTCAGCTCTGATCTCCAGCATCTGCAGACCTCACTTTTTACACTAATAAATGCAGGCCAGCCAGTAATGCCCACATCTACGAGTGAACCCAAAGAATGTAGGTGGCTTGAGGAGTGTGCAGTATTGGGGACGGAAGCTGGTCAATTTCCATTCTACCAAGTATACATGATGCATAGCAGGAAAAGGGATATTTTTCATAAACATCATTTGATTTGCCATGTTTGTCAGATTCTTGACCAGAGTGAAAAGGAACTCTGGTCACCCCTCACAAGGGAAATTTCAGATGGGTAATAAATACTGGCCTTTTACTACATCCCAGAAATCAATGGAACAAATAAATTGTCAAACTCCTGGCTGAGCAGGAATGAACTGGCTCCATTTCTTTATTCCACCACCTCAGTTAGTTACCACCAGGTTAATTTAAAAATGTCCCCTTCCCTTGTGGATGTCTTTCTCCCAGATTAAATGAACTTCTGGTTTAAAACAAACCAGGCTTTCTTGAGTTTCCAAAGAGTGAGTTTGTTGATTGCATAATTATTTATTTGTATGTTTTGCAACATACATGCACACAACTTGGGAATAAGAAATTAGTCGAAAAAAGACAAAACAAAGTTAAAAAAGATACATAGGTCAGTTTCCGAGTCAGAAGTGAAGAGTCGGTAGTAGGCTTTGTAGCTAGCGAAGTGGATGTTTACAGGAATGTTCATGTCACTTGTTGAGCAGTAGACTTTGAGACACAAAAGGCTTTGCAAATTTATTGAAATTCCTTTGTCCTGGTTTCTTTCAACAATAGCTGGCTGGCAGCATTCGGGGGAGAAGATACATTCCTTTTTATTAACCTACATTGTAGGGTTGTTTAATAGCTGCTGTTAAAGCTGTGATCTTTACAGCATACTAGTCCATACAAAAGGTGGTCAGGCTAATAACCCTTAGAGACCAGGTTTGAAATCACTTTTAACCCCTGTCCCTCTATTCTTAAAAGGAGAAATTGCAAATATGTCTCTTGCCCAATCTGTCAATAGTTTTTATCATCATGTTCACAGTCTGAGGCATCTTTGCCTACCTCTTTAAAACCTCTTCAACACCTCATCAAGTGCGACGTTCCAGGATCTCACTCTCAGACAGGTACTGAATTTACATCTGCAATGATCTTAGCTTTATCAGTCCTCTTTTAAAAGTTGCAGGTTGCTATTAAAGGTTTAGTATGTCCGTACAAAATCCAGGTTAATGATCTATGGTTATGACAGTACCTTCCCTGGATAATTTACAAGATAGTCCCAAATAAGAGGTTCCTCTGAGATTCTTGCTCTATTAGGGAGGGCTAGTTTATGTAGAGGTGGAAGGGTAAATCAGGTCATGCGTTTGTAACTCTCACTGAGTATGCTGTGTGAGTGCTGCTACCATATGGGTGGGGTGTGGGGAGGGAATGTGAGAGAACTGGACAAATCAGAGCAGTCAACAGCTGGAGTCAATGGATGATTCCCCACCAGCAGCAGTATTCCTGACGACAGTCTCCAGAAATGAGAACTTCTAGGCCTTTGCCTGGAAGTTTGCATCTGTAGGTGCTCTGAGTTCCCACTCTGAATTCAGCTCCCGTTACCTGATGGCATGCAGATATAATGAATGCCCTGACTGTCACTGAGAACATCTCACTTGCGCTGAGAGTTGCTGCTAACCAGTTGGGCTTTAATTGGCTTGCTGTCGCTGCTGGCCAGGTTGCTGTCAATCCAATGAAGCTATCTCTGGGAAAGGTGTGACAGGAGCACATTGAGAAAACAGCACGGACTCTTTTACTGTTATTTTGCTCAGAATGTTTCTTACATCCTCATTCTGATGAGTGCAAAGCTTCAATTTCTAGTCACCTCTTACGTTCTGTACAATAAAGTTCTTTGTGTCATCCACAATCAGGAGTCCTTATTACTGAGCTACAGTGCTTCTCACAACCTTAAACCTTCTCTGAAAGATGGATGAACAAGCAAGACGGACCAAACCGGTCAAGAGGGAATGTGCAGAACTATCCACACGACTGGAGAAGCTTCAAATGGTAACAATATCGCCCAAAAGCCAACCACCGCGCTGTGTTCCTATTTGTGCCTGGAATCAGTCCATATTCTCTAAAATATCAAGTCAATAATTAGATTGATGCTTTGCTACCCTAGAGGGTCATATCAGCAGTTCCCCAGCTCACTTCTTCACGCCCTGGTTTGCTGCTTCTAACTAAATCTAACAATTCTTTGTACATTTATGTAGACCTGAAACATTACAAAAATAGGCTAAGGAACTAGAAATTTATCCCGGAGTATCTGTTGATGAGAACAGCTTGAGGACAGCTCAGTCCCGAGAAAACTGGATGCAAACAGAGACTTTTGGCAGTTCCCATTGAAGAATCCATAACCGTTATGCTGCAATGCTTGGACTATTGGTGGACAGCACACATCTACAATGGAAGGATATCCTTCGCCCATATTAGAAGACGCATCCTTTACCCAAGCCTGAAGTTGGATTTTCAGCCCTTAGCATGTTTAAAGCAAGAGGGTTTAGAGGGAGGCCCTTTTCACCAGATGGGCTTGTCCCATGGAAAACCAGCCCTCATCTCCTGCAGCAGAGGTTCAGAATTCTCCAGTGTAAATGAAGGATGGGTGTGTTTCTCCTGACCTCACATCAAGGTCTCGATTGCCATTTCTTATCATGTCTCTGCTCACACATCGCTGCTTGTTGTCACTACTCCTAACCTCCTCTTAAACATAATAGCAGTTTAAAGCCAGCACTGTTGTCTGATGACAGAGTTGCAGATGCATATTTCAATGGAATTGCAGTGTCATCGGTGCCTAGATCCAGGCTTTGTTTGCACTGTGAAGTATACCCAACAGAGGAAAATTGGCAGGGATGCAAGATTCTAAACTCTACTTTCAGACAGAGACACGCAGAACCACATAACCTTGTCCTTCTATCTTCACTTTGCAGTAGTGATAAAGGAAATCAAATACATGAACGCGTTCACCCAATGTTAAATCAAACACATTGAAATAGTTTTCATTTGCGTTTGCTGATTAGACCTACAAATGTTGCTAAATGGGACCAACCCAGATAAATCTGTAAGATCAGATGCAAGGCTGTTCAGTCAGGCCTTCATCCTTCACCATTTGCCATGAATAAGATAGTGTGCAACACAGTGCATGCCTTTTCTGTGCTCATACCTTTCATTCTTCATATATGTAGCTTATAACATGATTACTATTTCTTTAAAGCCTATTCTGTTCTAACAAAAAACATGCTGAAATGCTTTACTCCTGCAAATCAGATTATTTACAATATACATTCTGGTTGATTTAAAAAGATTGACTGCAGGACAGAGGCGACTTAATTGGAATCACATTAATTGGAACTGAGTTTGATTCCCTTGTTGAACAGCCCTGAAGTCTGCTACCTGTATTATAACTGGCAGATGGGCTGAGCAATGAGCAGCCACAAAAATACTGTCATTATCTTTCTGCTGTAATCACAGTGAGCAGCACAAACAGTGAACTTTTACCCACTCTTCCCTCTATAGATTAGTAATGTCTTTACCATCTGTCGGCTGCTGTGGGTAAATCCTATGAGGCCATCTCAGGGTTTGCACAAAATAAATTTCCAACAAAGCTATTCATTTTCTGAGACTGGATTTGCCTGCTTTTGGTATCTTGAGTCTAGGCTAGTTTGGGTTCAATGCCAAATGCTGTTTACTACTGGGTAGACGTGTTCATTTATAGAAAGGGTGCTGTGTTTTTGTGTTTTCCTTTAGTCCTTTGGGCAATGAATCTCCCTGAACCTCTGGAAACATGAAGCTGTTTTCATTCTGTTGCTTCCTGTAGAGGAGAACAGTACAGTATTCCAGCACGACTCTCGGGGGTTTCCATTGCAGAGGATGCTATTTGCCCTATTGCATCTTTGCAGGACATTGCAATGGCTTATTTCGTCCTTCCCTAATTCTTGAGGGTTTTTTTTCCAAGAACCTTATCCACTCTAATGTTAAAAGCTAACTTTGTCCTTATTGATCAATGAACAAGAGAAAACCTTCCTTCCTTATACAGTCGATTCTACTATAACACGTGTTTCTTCAACTCAAATTAGTTGTAACACGAATCAAATCCCATCTGTTTAAACAGTGCTACTATTACACGTTTTTCTTATAACGCGGCATCACATGAGAACAGAACTATCGCGTTATATCAGAATAGACTATACACCAAACTGTTTTTCACCCTGTGTTGTAATTTATCGTGAAGCACACACTAATAACAATTGACAGTTATACAGTCTCTCATGTGGAAAAATATTCCAAGCAGTGGCATAAAGATGCAGCAATACATCCATTGTAATTAATCTTTTCTCCCCCTTAATTTGCCTGCTTTACTTAACTTTTACTGTGCCATAAATAAGTTAGCTGGCCAGGATGTGATCTGATTCAGAGGGCTTTTGATGAATTTATTTGTCAAACAAGCTCTTCTGCTTTGATATGGCCACTTTAGAAGTCTAACCAGCTTTATCTTTAATATCTTAACAGAATTTATCTTACTTTCAAACACAGTAGGAGCCAAAGAGAGGGAAAAGGCAAAGTTTTAAAATCAAAAATTGTAGGTTATTGTGATCGTAAAAATAGTAGCATTAAAGTGCTTTTAGGAAAGAAGGAAAACGGGACAATTAAGAGTGATTTTAATTTGCAAATAAGAAAATGATTTAATGTTTAGGTTTGCAAAATGACTAATATGACTATGTAACATTTACATAGCTTGGTCACTACAATATTGGTGCTGATCCCAACTCCTTTTCCCAAAATGCTCACTGTGTCAGTCTCAGACACTGCTGACAGTCTAAGGATTAAATCATTCCCTGTGTTAGCTGCCACACCCCAGGCAGGAGCCCAGAAACCCAATGGTAAGCCTGTACAAATCCTGTTTTTCAGCAGAACACTCCCAATCAGAAAGAAACATTCACTGGCAAAGGAATGGAACGTTAAAATTGTTGTGGAGCCAAGAGATCATTTTCACTTTTCTGAAATCTGCTGTTGCTGGGAAATGCTGCCAGCTGCCATTTCAGAAATGTAGGTCAAGTTCTGTGCTTGAATTTCCAATCATGAATGGCCAGAAAATCACTGCTGATAAATGTTGGATGTTTGAGGCAAATTACGAAAACTAACTTTCTCTGTATTAATGAAGTCTGTACTCTGTTTATTATGATAATGTGGTGAAGGGATTCATGAGATTGGGATTATGTGGGAAGATTCACTCTGCAGGCTGTTTGTAATAAATGTGCAAACTGTTCTCACACCAACATAACAAGGAATCAGTACAACTTTTGATAACACTTTGCATAGGAGTAAAAATCTTAGGCTTGTCATGTGTTTGTCAGAACGCCTGAGAAACAGCAGTGAGTATATAATGGCTCTGATTGGGCTGTGCAAACTATCTGACACTACAGTCCAATCAGGTCACAGACTTATTGGGTCCTGAGCACTTGACACAACTGATCAATCAACTCACAGGAAACCTCCAGACAAGCCTTTTTGTTTACATCTCCCTTTATTATTTTAGGATTTAGAAATTATTTCCAAATCCTTTGTAATTTGTCAAATCACTTTGAAATGTTAAGCTCAGTCTCCCTTTTCAGATTGAGGGAAATCTCTTTCCTATGGGATTAACTAGGGAATTACAAGGTGAGGTCATGCTCAAAGTTACATTGTCTGTTACAACATGGTAGTGGTTAAAGGTGACTCATTATCACCATCTCGCTCTCTGTCTCGCTTCTTTGATGTGGAGGTGCTGGTGTTGGACTAGAGTGGGCAAAGCTGAAAATCACACAACACCAGGTTATAGTGCAGCAGTTTAATTTGAAAGTACAATCTTTCAGAGCGCTGCTCCTTCGTCAGGTAGCTAGTGAGGCAGGATCATAGGACACAGAGTTCATAGTAAAAGATCAAAGTATTGTACAGCTGATGCAATTTATGACACTTAGGACACAGAATTTATAGTAAAAGATCAAAATGTCATAGGTTGCATCAGCTGTACAACACTTTGATCTTTTACTATGAACTCTGTGTCCTATGATCCTGCCTCACTAGCTACCTGACGAAGGAGCAGCGCTCTGAAAGCTTGTACTTTCACATAAACCTGTTGGACTGTAACCTGGGGGTTGTGTGATTGCTAACTTCACTTCTTCGAGGTAGTCCTTCAGAATTGAGGATCACTCATGTCCCCTCCGGTTTGCTGGGCTCTGAGGAAAGTCCATTATCACATCCGCAGACCCTGCCATGGGTGGAGTAGATGGTTTTTGGAGGGTCAGTTAGTTTAGCTGTTAGAAGGTTTGTGCATCAACTCTACCACTCTGTTTTCCCAACAATAAGTCTGCTACTTTCCTGCATGAATCTTCACCATTCTGTTCAGTCACAGGCCAGGGATACGCAGGAGTCAGCTGAGGTCTTTATCCAATGCTTTGACGACATCTATGTGATTTAACTCTTCAAATACCAGTATCCCATCACCAATCATCTTTTAGTTACAAATGCATAGACTTTGACAATAGCATGAGAGTGTGATGCTGGAAAAGCACAACAGGTCAGGCAGCATCTGAGGAGCAGGAGAGTCGACATTTCCCGTATAAGCCCTCCATCAGGAATGTGGGGGAAGGGAAGGCGGCTGAGGGATAATTAGGAGCCCCCTTTTCCCCCCATCCCATTCCTGATTAAGGGCTTATGCCTGAGATGGGCTTCAGATTGGTATGACAGGTCGGCGCAACATCGAGGGTCAAAGGGCCTGTAATGTTCTATGTCAACTCTCCAGCTCCTCGGATGTTGCCTGACCTGCTGTGCTTTTCCAGCGTCACCCTTTTTGACTCTGACTCTCCAGCATCTGCAGTCCTCACTTTCTCTCAGCCTCTCAATATTCCTGACAACTACTTTTTTTAATGTCAGCCAGGGCTCCCTGACTGGACCAGATTAACACCCTCAGTCAGGGAACTTGTATTCTATGAGGTCCGGTTTGTCCTTCTGGGAGTTTCTTTCTGTGAAAGAGTTACAAAGAAGCAGCTACGTTGGGAGACTGATGTTATCCCTTGCATGTTACTAACAAATTCTCTTGATATGTCTGTGGATCATTTTACATTTCCTGGGAGCTTTTTCTTGATGAAGGCAGATGTGCTCACTCAGCCTCCTGCTAACCAAGGGGAAAAATATCAGAGCACCCGGATCTCAAGCCTGAGACTAAGGTCTTGGTTCCCTCTGTTAGGAACATCAGGAATAAAAGAATGACTCGAGAAAGAATGGGCTAATCAAGAATAGTAGCTGGAAGTTGTGCGTAGACTCCAAGGAGATAGGGGAAGCATGAAATGAATATTTTTTGTCAGTATTCACACTGGAAAAAGACAATGTTGTTGAGGAGAATACTGAGAGGAAGTGAGGACTACAGATGCTGGAGATCAGAGCTGAAAATGTGTTGCTGGAAAAGCGCAGCAGGTCAGGCAGCATCCAATGAGCAGGAGAGTCGACGTTTCGGACACGAGCCCTTCTTCAGGAATGACGTTTCGGGCATGAGCCTTCCTGAAGAAGGGCTCATGCCCGAAACATCGACTCTCCTACTCCTTGGATGCTGCCTGACCTGCTGTGCTTTTCCAGCAACACATTTTCAGAGGAGAATACTGAGATACAGGTTACCAGACTAGACAGGATTGAGGTTCGCAACGAGGTGGTGTTAGCAATTCTGGAAAGGGTGAAAATAGATATGTCGGGTTTGGATGGATATGGGCCAGGTGCTGGCAAGTAGGACTAGATTGGGTTGGGATATCTGGTCGGCATGGACGGGTTGGACCAAAAGGTCTGTTTCCACGCTGTACATCTCTATGACTCCATGTCCCCTGGGCCAGATGGGATTTATCTTCAGATTCTCTAGGAAGCCAGGGAGGAGATTGCAGAGCCTTTGGCTTTGATATTTATGTCATCATTGTCTACAGGAGTAGTGCTTGAAAGCTGGAGGATAGCAAATGCCCCCTTGTTCAAGAGGGGGAGTAGAGACAACCCAGGTAATGATAGACCAGTGAGCCTTACTTCGGTTGTGGGTAAAGTGTTGGAAAAAGATATAAGAGATAGGACTTAAGATCGTCTAAAGAGGAATAAGTTGATTAGGGATAGTCAACATGGTTTTGTAAAGGGTAGGTCGTGCTTCACAAACCTTATTGAGTTCTTTGAGATGGTGAACAAGCAGGTGGATGAGGGTAAAGTGGTTGGTGTACTGTACAGGTATATGGATTTCAGTAAGGTGTTTGATAAGGTTCCCCACAGTAGACTATTGCACAAAATACGGAGACATGGAACTGAGGGTGGTTAGCGATTTGGATCGGGAGTTGGCTAGCTGAATGAAGACAGAAGGTGGTGGGAAATGTTCATCCTGGCGTTCAGATACTAGTGGCGTGTACTGCAAGGATCTGTTTTGAGGCCATTGCTGTTTGTCATTTTTATAAATGACTGAGATGAAGGCATAGAAGGGTGGGTTTGTAAATTTATGGATAACACTAATGTCGGTGGAGTCGTGGATAGTGCTGAAGGACATTGCAAGTTACAGAGGGACATAGATAAGATGCAGAGCTGGGCAAATGGAGTTTAATGTGAAAAAGAGTGATGTGATTCATTTTGGAAGGATTATCAGGAATAAAGAGTACTGGGCTAATGGTAAGATTCTTGGTGGTAAAGATGAGCAGAGAGGTCTTGGTGTCCATGTACATAGATCTCTAAAAGTTGCCACCCACATTAAAAAGGTTGTTAAGAGCCCATACGATGTGTTAGATAGGGTGGACAGTGAGAGCCCTTTTCCTTAGATAGCATGAGGGGACATAGTTTTAAATTGAGGGATGTTAGATATAGGGCAGACATCAGAGGTAGTTTCTTTACTCAGAGAGTAGTAGGGGTGTGGGCATTTAAATAGTCATTGGATAAACATATGGACAAGAATGGAATAGTGTAGGATAGATGGGCTTCAGATTGGTTCCACAGGTCCACAGGTCGAGGGCTAAAGCGCCTGTACTATGCTATGATATTCTATGTTCTATGATGGGAGGTACCTGACCTGTAATACTTCCCTTAATGATACTCGTAGAATTTTACAGCATGGAAACAGGCCATTCAGCCCACACTGTTGAGAACTGAAATTTAATGTGTTATCTAATAAATTGCTGCAAAGCTATACTGTGCCACAGTACATTGAGAATTCACAGACACTGACAGATCACAAATTAATTAAGCAAGAATGACAAGACACAGGTTAAATTTATTTGTAATGCTACCATATATCAGGTGAATAAGGCAAACTCCATTGCAGGACAAAATTCAAATGTTCCTTTCCTACACCAAATACAGGCCGGCACCATCAATTCCACATTAATCATTTATATTGATAGAATATTTTATTTGTGTGGCTGGAGAGCAATTATAGTTTTCTGTCGAGGTTTCATTCAACAGTTTCAGCCACTGCTGAGGAAATGGTTGTGATTCCATCACGGAATGTAGATTCAGCCAGTGGCTCAGCATAGAGGTGACTGACAGTCACAATTATGAATAACAAAAGCAGATCAAAAGGCCATTCAGCCTGCTGCTCCGTGCTGACACTTTGTAAGACCCAGCAAATTAATATTGCTCCTCTGCTTTTTCTTTGTAGACCTACAACCATTTTTTTTGTTAATGTGAGTTTTAGCAAAACGTTCTGGGCGTTTTCCATTTATGGGAAAATAATTCCATTGGCGGGAGTCATTCCCTAGGGCCTTATTTAAGTAATTTGCTTATGATTTTTGTTACTGAGTTCCCACAACATCAAGGCAGCCTTGGACTGAGTGTAGATTCAAGGAGCACTGGTAAAATTTGAAAGTAGTGGTCATCAAAAAACTCTCCACAGCACTGAGAGGAAAATGGAAACAGGCATTGGAGATCAGTCTTCTCAGCTACAGGATATCTCCCGAGGAATTCCTCAGTAAAGTGTTCTCGGCCTATCATCTTCAGTTGCTTCAGTAATCGTAAGGCCAGCAGTAGGAATGTGTGTACAATGTTCAATCTTATTTGCAGTTCCCCAGATATCTTAAGTGTCTGTAGCAAATTGCAACATGGCACAGTGGCTCAGTGGTTAGCACTGCTGCCTCACAGCACCAGGTACCTCAGTTCAATTCCACCCTTTGGCAACTCTATGTGAAGTTTGCATGTTCCCCCATAGCTGTGGGGGTTCCTCCCAGTGCTCTGGTTTCCTCCCATATCACAAAGATGTGCAGTTTAGGTGAATTGGCTAAATTGCCCTGTGTGCCCAGATATGTGCAGGCTCATTGCATTAGTCATGGTAAATGTGAGGAGATGTGTGGGATGCTCATGGGAGGGTTGGTGCAGGCTTGATGGGCCTCTTCCTGCACTGTTGGGATTCTATATCCTGGCCAGCAGGTTTGGTTGACAAGTGCTAGGCATTGACCATCTCCATTAAAAGAAAATCCAATTAACTTCAATGGCATTATCATCACTGAACATGCCACTGTCAAATCCTGGAGGTTACTGTTGATTAAACACCGAGTGGGACCAGCCATATAAAGTTTTGTTTGCAAGCACAGATCAAAAGCAGGGAATTCCCAAGGTGAGTAACCCCTAAGTCCCAATACCTGTCCATTGTCAGTAGGGATCAATGTTTGCAGGAATGCTCTTCATTTGCCTGGTTAAGTGCAACTCAATAATATCCAAGAAACTTGTCACCATACAAGACAAAGCAGCCCACTGGATCAGCACCTTATCCATCACCCTTAACACACATTCCTTTCACCACTGATGTACAACGGCAACAGTGTGTACCATCTGCAAGATGCCCTGCAGCAATTCACCCAGGCTCCTCTGACAGTTCTTACCAAATCCTCCTGCAGACAAGGATAGCAACTATATGAGAACACTATTACTTAGGAGTTCACCTCCAAACCATGATCCTCCATTCTGATTTGGAAATATATTGCTGCTCCATCACTGTCACTGAGTGAAAACCCTGGGATTCCCTTCCTGGATGTATCTACACCTTAACAACTGCAGAGGTTCATGAAGCAACTGGCACTGCCTTCTTGAGGGCAATTAGAGATGCACAATAAACACTGGCCTCACCAAAGATGCCTACATCCTACAAAAGGGTATTTAAACATAAGTCAAGGGGTAGTAGTGATTGATAATTAACATGATGTTTGTTACTTTGCCTGAGTTTGCTCTGGAACTATAAGACATTGTGGGATTTGGAGTTAATGTTCTCAGGACAACTCTGACTGTGGTGCATCAGTCAGTTGATGGATGAAGGGCTGTTAACCTGCCATGTTGGTTTATTGCTATTATCATGTGGGAGGGACTACGTCAGGTTGCAGTTGCTCAGAGTTGCCTTCATCGTACTTTTTTCCCCTGGATCAGAACCAAGTGATCGATCGGGTCTTGTTCTCGTTCATTTTGTTGCAGTTTGATACCATTGAGTGATTTGCTAAACCATTTCAGAATGTAGTTCAGAGTCAAAAATGCATTAGTATGGGACTGGAGTCACATACAGACCTAACCAGTTACAGACAGCGGATTTCCTTTGTTGAAAGTTATTTGTGATTCAGTTGAGTTCTTACATTAATCCAGTAACTTCATGGTTACTATTTTTTACTCAGACCAGATTGTTTCCTTTCTAGTTTCCTACCGTGTTGGAATTGCAATCTTCCCTTCAAGACGTGCACATTCTGACATCTTAAAGGGACCTCCACAAATAACCATGCTAGGCCTCATGATGAAAAACCCTCCGAGAAACTTGATGCAACTTGCATGTAATCAAAAAAAATCTGTCGGCTTTTGCCCAGTAGGTGATATGTTCTGGTCATGGTGCTTTCAGTTTTCTCCTGTAAATCCTTTCTGCTGGGGTTACACATGCGTGTGCAGCCTCTATACTGGATTTTCTGGCAGGAGGTTCTGCTGTTCACTGGGACTTCCCAGCTGCCATATTTAAAAGGCCCTTCACTTTCTGCATCCCAGGACCCTCAGCCAACCTTTGCTTGTCACTCCACTCACCCCTGGAGATGAGTGAAGGATCTGTCTTAGGGGATGAGTAGATTGGGCCTGTACTTTAGCACAGGCCATGTCATTGAAACGTATAATGTTTTTAAGGTGCTTGACACGGTAGATCCACAGAGGTTAATTCCCATTGTAGGAGAGTCTAAAACCAGAGGACATAATCTCAGAGGGTAAAAACAATGACTACAGATGCTGGAAACCAGATTCTGGATTAGTGGTGCTGGAAGAGCACAACAGTTCAGGCAGCATCCCAGGAGCAGTAAAATCGAGGTTTTGGG
Organism: Hemiscyllium ocellatum; assembly: GCF_020745735.1. Lineage (NCBI taxonomy): Eukaryota > Metazoa > Chordata > Chondrichthyes > Orectolobiformes > Hemiscylliidae > Hemiscyllium > Hemiscyllium ocellatum. The sequence continues at coordinate 19,658,582 of NC_083428.1, read as the reverse complement.
CAAAAACCCTTCATCAAGAGTACAGGCAGAGACCCTGAAGGGTGGAGAGATAAGCTAGAGGAGGGTGGGGGTGGGGAGAAAGTAGCACAGAGTACAATAGGTGAGTGGAGAGGGGATGAAGGTGATAGGTCAGGGGCGGGGGAGGGTGGAGTGGATAGGTGGAAAAGAAGATAGACAGGTAGGACAAGTCATGGAGACAATGCTAAGCTGGAAGTTTGGAACTGGGGTGAGGTGGGGGAAGGGAAAATGAAGAAACTGTTGAAGTCCACATTGATGCCCTGGGGTTGAAGTGTTCTGAGGCGGAAGATGAGGCGTTCTTCCTCCAGGCATCTGGTGGTGAGGGAATAAAGGTGAAGGAGGCCCAGGACCTCCATGTCCTCAGCAGAGTGGGAGGGGGAGTTGAAATGTTGGGCCACAGGGCGGTGTGGTTGATTGATGCAGGTGTCCCAGAGGTGTTCCCTAAAGTGCTCTGCTAGGAGGCATCCAGTCTCCCCAATGTAGAGGAGACTGGGGAGACTCTATGCTACTTTCTCCCCACCCCCACCCTCCTCTCACTTATCTCTCCACCCTTCAGGCTCTCTGCCGTATTCCTGATGAAGGGATTTTGCCTAAAACGTCGATTTTACTGCTCCTCGGATGCTGCCTGAACTGCTGTGCCCTTCCAGCACCACTAATCCAGAGACATGATCTCAGAGTAAGGAGTTACCCAGTTAAGACAAAGATAGGAGGCGTTTATAAATCAGTGGAATTCCTTACCACATAGGACTATAGACTTTGGGTCATTAAGGATATTCAAGGTTGAGATGGATTTTTAATCATTAAGGGAATTGTGGGTTTTGGGGAATAGGCAGAAAACTGAAGTTAAAGAATATCAGATCAAGCATATTCATCATTGATTGGCAGAGCAAACTCGCTGAACTCAACAGCCTAATTCTGCTCTTCCATCTTATGATCAGAGACTTAAGAATAAGCAGCAGTATGTTCCGCTGGAAGGACTCCTGAAGGCTGACCAGGAGAGAATGTTAAGTGCTCCTCCCTCGTGATAGCAACAGGAATCTCTCCCGCTTGCTGAAGGCAGCTGTCTGTTTGTGTGACTGCCCCGTGGTTTCTTTCGATCTGTTAATACTTTGTTTTCCTTGTCAGTGACCTTCAGAGGGACTCACATACAGATCACATACAGTAATGTAAAGGGACACTGAGGCTGTCATACACTGCTGTTCTCTGAGAGGAACATAACTCCTGGAAGGTGGGAACGTAAGCTGGATGGTGGGGTTTGGGCAGTCAGTTTCTCAACATTCTGGTGACAGATGAGTACCCTTCAGACAAACATTTGAGCCATATAAGTACATCTCCTGTGTAACCCTGCATAACTCCATATTGATCTCTGACCAGAAAACTGAACAGAAGGCTATTGGAGCAAAGAGAACAAATTAGCTTACACCATCAGATGAAAGATGACTTACAATACTGTCTCTATTTCTCTAACTTTTCATCCCCATACATTCCGCACTTTCAAACCAAAGTAACTTTTTTTGAGGCCTTCCCACAATATATATCAAGAATGATCATCAGCAGTTTTTAAAATCTCTTTAGAATGCAAAAATGCTCTGGCATCCAGTAAGTGTATATGTCAATAATATACTTCCATTGTGATGCGGTTTGAAATTTATCCTGTGTAACATATACCAAAAAGAGCCAGGTGTTGTGAGACAAATATCTTGAAATTTATTTACAGGACTATTTACAAGGTCACAATGTCTCAGACGTACACATAATCTGGGTTCTGTGCTTAATGACGTTGCTATACATTACACACACTTAGCTGACTACACTAGTTCCATTACGCAGAGAGAATGATTGAAAGTGAGTGGGTTACTTTTTCTTATATATTCATTTAGTGGGGTGTGGGTGTCACTGGCTGGCCAGCATTATGCTGGAATATCACACAGTGTTATACTATGGAACTGTCTCAGAGGTGCTGGCCTCTCTAGTCTGGAATCTGCAGCAAAGTATAACACCAAGTTAACTTAATGTTTCAATGTAGTAAACCAAGCATGGCTGCAATACCTCAGCACAGTAATTGGCTTGTAGTTCTGAGTGTTTACACATGTTAATACATAGAAACATAGAAATAGGTGCAGGAGTAGGCCATTCGGCCCTTCGAGTCTGCGCCACCTTTCAACATGTTCATAGCTGATAATGCAGTCTCATTATCCCATTCACGCCCTCTCCTCATACCCCTTGACCCCTTTAGCCATATCCAGCTCCCCCTTGAATATATCTAATGAACCGGGCCCAAGAGCTTCCTGTGGGAGAGAATTCCACAGGTTCACAACGCTGAGTGAAGAAATTCTTCCTCATCTCAGTCCTGAATGACTTACACCTGATTCTTAGACTGTGGCCCCTTGCCTTGGACTTCCCCTTCATCGGGAACATTCTTCCAGTATTGAGTCTGTCCAGTTCCATCAGGATTCTATGAGAGCCCCTAAATTCTTTTAAATTCCAGCAAATACAAGCTCAGTTGATTCACTCTTTCCTCATCTGTCAGTCCTGCCATCCTGGGAATCAGTCTAGTGAAACTTCGCTGGACTCCCTCAGTAGCAAGAATATCCTTCCTCAGACTAGGAGATGAAAACTGCATACAGCACTCAAGGTGTGGCCTCACCAAGGCCCTGTGTAACTGCAGCAGACATCCTTATTCTGATACTCAAATCCTCTCGCTGTGAAGACCAGCATGCCATTAGCTTTCCTCACTGCCTGATGATCTGCATGCCAACCTTCAGCAACTGTTCCACCATGACACCTAGGCCTCGTTGCACCTCACCTTTTCCTAGACTGCCACCATTCAGATTATAATCTGCCTTCCTAATTTTGTGACCAAGTGGATAACCTCACATTTATCCGCATTCATTGGATTTGTCAAGTATTTGCCCACTCAGCCAGACTGTCCAAATTATCCTGCAGCCTCTTAGCATCCTCTTCACAGCATACACTGTCACCCAGCTTTGTGTCATCTAGTCATTCACTCCAAATCTAGTTGCTATCAGGTTCTCTCAGGTCTGTCTGTCTCATGTCATATTGCTGTGGCTTACTTATCATCCCCATCATCAGCATTTCCATCGAATTCCCTTTCTCGGCCCTCTGAGGAGATAGGTGACTGCTCCATATCACCTTCTGTTATGGTATAAGCTGTGCTGTACAGGCTACAGCAAAACCTTCACTATTTGGAATCCCTGCTGGAGAGCTTCCCCCCGATGGAAGCAATCTACAGAAAATTATCTGTTCATTGATGACCTTAGAGGATTGTGTGCAGCGTTGTAATAATGTTCAGCATCAGTCGAGGGTCTTGCATCTACTATCCCTTATGGGGGTATGCTTGGGACCCACAAGCCAGCCCTGGTGGCACTGTGGAGGGGAACACACTCATGGAACCTGTGAGTTGTGCAGGAGCTGGGTATGATGGCAGCTCCCTGCAGGAATTTCACATGGTTACAAACAAACTGGACACACAATCTCACTCACACACACGCACATACACACACAATTTCACACACACAATCACATAATCACATACACACACACAATCACACACACACACACACACACAATCACACACAATCATACACACACACAATCACACATACACAATCATACACACACACAATCACACACATACAATCTCACACAAACACAAACGGGCAATCACACACACAACCTCACACAAACACACAATTAAACACACAAACACTCAATCACACACACATACACAATCACACACAATCAGTCTCACACACACACACTCCCTCTCCCCCTCTCACACACACAATCTCTCACACACATATTCTCATATACACAAATCTCACACACAATCTCTCACACATACAACACACGCACATACAATCTCTCTCTCACACACACGCACACATACACAATCACACATACACACATGCATAATCAATCTTACACGCATCCAATCTGACGCACACACAAACATACACACACATAATCAAACTCACACACATACAATCAATCACACACACACAATCAATCTCACATACACACACATCCATACAATCACATACATACTCAATCAAACTCTCTCACACACACAAAATCACACTCACCACCCCCCCACCCCCCCCCAACACAATCTCTCACAATCTCTAGCATACACAATCTCACACACATGGACACTCACACATGCACACAATCACATACAATTACAATCAACAATTGCAATCAATCTCTCACAGACACACAATCCATCTCACACAATCAATCTCACACACACGCAATAAATCTCTCACACACAATAAATCTCATACACACAGAGTCAATCTCACACACACAGTCACAGACACACACAACCATACATCTACATACACATAATGAATCTCACAGATACAATCATGTGCACACATAATCAATCTCATACACTCACACAATCACACACAACTACAATCAACAATCACACATAGACACACAATCACACACTCACACACACAATCGCACACAATTGCAATCAACAATCACAATCACATGTACACACAAACAATCAATCTCATACACACACAATTACACACACACAAAATCAATCTCCCTCACACACATGCACACATAATCAATCACACACAATCATGCACACAGACACAATCTCTCACAAACACACACACAAAATCACATACACACACAAACTCACACACACATACAATCGCACCCACCCACCCCCCCCCACACACACACACAATCTCTCACAATCTCTAACATACACAATCACTATCACACACACACACACAATCTCACACACATGGACACTCACGCATGCACACAATCACACACAATTACAATCAACAATTGCAATCAATCTCTCACAGACACACAATCCATCTCACACAATCAATCTCACACACACGCAATAAATCTCTCACACACAATAAATCTCATACACACAGAGTCAATCTCACACACACAGTCACACACACACACACAACCATACATCTACATACACATAATGAATCTCACAGATACACTCAATCATGTGCACACACAATCAATCTCATACACTCACACAATCTCATACGCACACACACAATCACACACAATTACAATCAACAATCACACATACACACACAATCACACAATCGCACACAATTGCAATCAACAATCGCAATCACATGTACACACACAATCAATCTCATACACACACAATTACACACACACAAAATCAATCTCCCTCACACACACGCACACATAATCAATCACACACAATCATGCACACAGACACAATCAATCTCTCACAAACACACACATACAATCATATACACACACAAACTCACACACATACAATCGCACCCACCCACCACCCCCCACACACACAATCTCGCACAATCTCTAAAACACACAATCTCACTTACACACACAATCAATCTCATACACTCAGAATCAATCTCACACACAATCACACACAATTACAATCAACAATCACAATCACACACACACATAAAAAAATCAATCTCTCACACACACTCAATAAATCTCACACACACACACAATCTCATACACTCAGAATCAATCTCACATACACAGACACAATCAATCTCACATGCACACAGGCACATATGATCACACACACACACACACACATGCGCACACACACAATCAATCTTTCACACACACACCCAATCTCACACACAAACATACGCATACACAATCATACATCTACATACACATAATGAATCTCACAGATACAATCAATCAAACGTGCGCACACTCAGACACAATCAATCTCGCACACATACACACACAAATCATTCATACACTCAATCTCATACATGCAAACGCACACAATCAATCTCACACACAGACAAACACACAATCACTCACATAGGCACAATCAATCTCACATACAATCAAGCTGTCTCACTTACATACACAAACACACACACACAATCAATCTCTCTCACACACACATATGCGCACACATAATAAATCTTACACGCATCCAATCTCTCTCTCAGACACACATAATCAATCTCACACACATACAATCAATCACGCGCACACACAGATACAATCAATCTCGCACACATACACACACACACAATCACATACACACAAACTCTCACACACATGCAATCACACCACCCACCCCCACACACAATCACACATACATGCACACATAATCAATCTTACACACATCCAGTCAATCTTACACACACACAATCTCTCACACACACACAAAATCCATCTCCCTCTCACACACGCAGACATACACATACATGCATGCGTAATCAATCTTACACACATCCAATCAATCTCACACACCTAAACAATCATAAATACATACACACACATAATCAATCTCACATACAGACACATCCACACACACAATCACATACACACTCAATCAAACTCTCTCACACACACAAAATCACACCTATCCACACCCCCACATACACACACAATCTCACACAATCTCTAACACACACACACACAATCATACACTATCTCACACACACACAATCTCACACACCTGCACACTCACTTACACACAATCACACACAATTACAATCAACAATCACAATCACACATATACACACACAATCACACACGCACACACATACAATCAACACATACACACAATTACAATCAATAATCACAATCACACATACACACACATACAATCAATCAATCTCACACGCATACACATATTAAAAATCAATCTCACCCAATCAATTTATCACAATCTCATACACACAGAATCAATCTCACACACAATCTCTCACACACACAATCTGTCACGCACACAGACACAATCAATCTCACATGCACACAAACACATGCACAATCACACACACGCAATCAATCTCACACACACGTACATGCACACACAATCAATCAATCTCACATGCACGCACACACACACACACACGCAATCAATCTCACACACACTTACATGCACACACACACGCACAAAATCAATCTCTCTCTCACACACCCAATCTCTCTCACAAAAGCATACACACACAATCATACATATATACGCATAATGAATCTCACATACAATCAATCACACGCACAATCAATCGCACGCACACACATACAATCACACACAATTACAATCAACAATCACACATACACAATCAACCTCGCACACATACACATATAAAAAATCAATCTCACACACAATCTCTCACACACATGCAATAAATCTCTCCACACAATCAATCTTCTACACACACAATCTCACACACACACCCAATCTCACACATAAAAACATACACACACAATCATACATATACACACACATAATGAATCTCTCACACAATCAATCACACATGCGCACACACATAGACACAATCAATCTCACACACACACACACACACACACACACAATCACATACAAATCATTCATACCACAATCTTGCGCACACAATCACACCATGTGCACACGCACAATCTCTCACACAATCAAACTGTCTCACACACACACACAATCAATCTCCCACACACACACATGCAATCACACATACACGCATGTATAATCAATCTCACACACAATCATACATACACACACCCAATCAATCTCACACAATCTCTCACACACACACAATCTCTCTCACACGCACAATATTTCACACACAATCTCACACTCACACACGGTCACACATACACTCACAATCAATCTCTCTCAAACACACATAATCAATTTCACGTAATCAATCTCTTTTACACACACACAATCACACCTACACAATTAATTTCACACACACATACACAAACACATACACATAGACAATCTCACAGACACACATACACACACAATCTCACACATGCACACACACACAATCAATCTCACAGACACAATCAATCTGACACACACACCCAATCTCTCACACATACACAATCACACACACACACAATCTCTCACACATACACACCCAATCTCACACACAAACACACAATATCTCACGCATAATCATGGACACACACATTATCTCACACACAATCACACACAATCTCACACACACATAATCACACACAAACACACACAATCATACATACACACACAATCTCACACATACACACAATCAATCTCACACATAATCTCTCACACACACACAATCACACACAATCTCAATCTCTCACACACATATACCCTCACTGAGACACACACGCACTCTCACACATGCACACAATCTCAGACACACACATACACACAAAATCAAACTCTCACACAAACATGCACATGCACAAACACACACTCACACACAATCAATCACATGCACACACAATCACACGTGCACACACATGCACTAACACACAATCACATACTCACATATACAATAATTCCTACATACACACAATCACACACACCCAATCAATCTCACTCACACAATCTCTCTCTCTCTCACAGATATACACACAACAATCTCTCACACACAATCAATCACACACATACACAATGCCTCACACACACACATACATACTCTTATACATACACACAATCTCACACACTCTCAATCTTTTTCTGTCTCAGACACACACACCCTCACTCTCTCACACACACATTCTCTCTCTCTCACACAGACACACATACACACACTCACAATCTTTCTCTCAGACACACACACACACACACATGCACAATAGTTCCTTTGGATCTGAGGGAATGCAGTGATGGCTGAAAACCCAATACTTGAGCACTCTGGGTGTATTGTGACCAGGACACACTGTTTTCATGTGGGCACGGCATTGGTGACCTCAGACTTTCTTCTCAAAGGCACCTTCTAGCAGGGGACGTGTAAGAGCCTCTATCCCCCTGCCTCTGCCGAAGCCACTCTGAGAGCAGTGTGCAGAGGCACAGACAGACCAGATGCACAAGAAGGACCTAATAGGTAGTGCCCTTCTCAACACCAGCCAAGCATTTCTTGGTACTTGTTGGAAGATTCTGGTGATGAGGTATTCTGCCAATTGACTTTGGCAGTCTGCTCAGGGAACCATGCAACAGGATCCTCTCCTTTTCCCTCAAGGTCTCAAGGACGCTATGTCCTGACCATTTCTTGATGATCAAAGGTGTTTCTCTTTCAAATTTCTCCATGAGGGACAGGTGATACAGATTGGTCCAACTACTTGGAGCGTTCTGCAGCAACAAAGGCCGTTCCATCCTTCTCAACCCCAGGGACAGGTAGAACCTCAGTATGGAGTGACACTTGGTGTTCGAGTGCCAAGGGTCAACATACCACTGGATCGAATCACACACAAATGTGGCCATCCAGATGACGTCAGCATTGGGTGCATTATTCCCCCATTATCCAGAGTTCAACCCTTTTCTTAATTTCAAAAATATAATTTATTCATAAAATTATTTTGATATCTATACAATTGGTGATGCCATACATATGTATGCATTCCATTTCTTTACATACAGAGATCGAAATTAATCACTCTTATGTACAAAGCTGTACACTGACTATCCAGATAGTCTGCTGAGGCATCAGTGGAGCGTAATTTCCGAGTGGACCCCCTGTGCTTAGGCAGGCAGATGTTACACGGTGGTCTTTCCCCACCGCGTCTTGGCGGCCGCTGCCCCAAACTTCAGCTCATCCCTCAGCACGTAGTCCTGGACCTTGGGGTCAACTCCTTCAGCTGGAAGATCAACAGGTTTCGGACCACCTAGAGAGTGTCTTTCACTGAGTTGATGATCCTGCAGGCACAGTTGATGTTCGTCTCGGTGTGCATCCCGGGGAATAGGCTGCAGAGCACGGAGTCCCACGTCACGGAGCTGCTCGGGATGAACCTCGACAAACCCCACTGTACTCCTCTCCAGATTTCTTCTGCGTAGGCACATTCCAGAAGGAGGTGTGTGACAGTCTCGTCTCCCCCGCAGCCGCTTCGAGGGCAGCGTGGGTGCGTCTGAGAGTCCAGGCGCGCATAAAGGATCTCACAGGCAGAGCCCTTCTCACCACCAGCCAAGCCATGTCTTGGTGCTTGTTGGAGAGTTCTGGCGATGAGGCATTCTGCCAAATGGCTTTGACAGTTTTTAATTTCAAAAATATACTTTATTCCTAAAATATTTTGATGATCTATACAAGTGGACATATTATACATATGTAAACATTCCATTTCTTTGCATAACGAAAAAGAGTAATCGTTCCTACATATAGGTCTGTACGATTACATTTTTGACATACACTGCAAGCATTTAGGAACTATAAGCAAAACCACACACTGCTAAGGCTACTGTAGAGTGGGTTGATCCAGTGAGACTTCACACGTTACACTCTGAATGTTTGCTCAGAGAAGCTGCTTGCTTATGAGCCAAGTTATTAAGGAATTTGTACTCACTAAAGTTTGGAGGAAGAAGTCCGTAGTTGCCTCATATATACAGTTAGGTTTATGAACACATGGATTTCCTGCTTTTGGCTAACAAGGTTGCATTTCCAGAATGTAATTGCACAGGGCTGGTGGGTTAATAATTATTCATGAGACGCTAATGCATATACAAGAGGTTCGATTTCACCCACCTGAATGGCAAAAAATTAATCCGCCTTCAAGAAACTGGTTTTTTGCCTCCTGCCTAATTTAGGTGCCCTGTGCTACTGTTTTAAAATAGTGTGTGTGTGTGTAGGTGTGGTTATGTGTGAGTGTGTGTAGGTGTGTGTGTGAGTGTTTGTGAGTGTGTGAGTGCATGTGTGTGAGTGTGAGTGTGTGTGTGTAGGTGTGGGTATGTGTGAGTGTGTGTAGGTGTGTGTGTGAGTGTGAGTGAGTGTGTGTGTGTGTAGGTGTGGGTATGTGTGAGTGTGTGTAGGTGTGTGTGTGTGTTTGTGAGTGTGTGCGTGTCTGTGTAGTGTGTGTGTGTGTGTGTGTGTGTGTGTGTAGGTGTGTCCGTGTGTGTGAGAGAGAGAAAACAGGATCTGGGTCAGTTGCGTTGCCTCTGATGCCTTATGAGCCTCATTATCTATCTAGGCTGCACATTGACCACATTTAATTGCATACCATGAGGGAAGCAAATCCACACATTTAGTAGAAGGCAGAATAAACTCTTTTTTAAAAATACTTTTAAAATTATTGGTCTTGAAATTAGGTCCTTTGAATAAGTAGTTTGATAAAGCAGTTTAAAATGTCTATGTCAGCAGTATGACGGGGGAACCAAACCCATCCTGAATAAACAACGTGACACCAATGTTTGTCCAATCCCAGAATTTTCTGAGACTGCCTCAATCAATTATTTACAGTGAGTTCATGTTACGTTTTGTGCCTGATGCTGGGAACTGGCCTGAAAAATGGCAGCACAGGAAGTTGGGGTTGTCAGCTGCCGCAGTTTAAAGGTGAACTCGTTGCCTGAGAAGGAAACAGGCATGGGAGACCTGAGGCACTTGCTGCAACAATTAATGATCACTTCTTCATTCACCATGTGAGGACTAATATAAAGGCCTGTCAATGTTTTATAATGAGCCCGGTTGATAGGTAAGCCAGACATGTGGAAATATGGGTCTGGAGCAGCCTCTAGAAAAGCATCATGTCAGTGCGACCATTTGAAAAGGAAATAAAGAGACTGAACAGCAATTAAAATCAGAGAGGTAGTCAGACAGGGACTATTACAGCTGCTAGCAGAGTAGGACACTTTAAAAACAAACGGAAAGGACATGAAGCCTGATATAAAAAGCAACAGCGTGTATGGTGAATAAAGAGAATAAAAGGGACAGGAAGGGGAATTATTAAAATAAACTGTGTCATCACATGAAAATGGAACATTTTCTGTAAAGCATTTAAACTGATAATGTGCAGCTTAATAATGAAGTATAACTTCACAAAGGCTGCACTTTTCCTGTGCCATGTCATTAACAATATCATCAATATTCCTTCGCTTTTATTATTTTATGATCAATATGATTGCCTTATAGAAAGAAGGAAGATTTGCAATTAATTAACATCAGTCATGATCTCAGGGGGTCCCAATGCTCTTTGAAGTGTTTTTGAAGTGTTAGTTACTATTGTAATCTCTGCAAAAATGTGTAGACATTAAATTTTAAGAAAAGTAAACAAAAGCAAAGCGCAGAGATATCGAGGGGTGTGGAGAAATAAAATATAATGCAAGGTGAAACCAACCAATCAGCCTTTGGATCCAGTTGAGGTTGACAAATGTTATCAGCATCGTTTATGTCACTGGATACTCAGTTGAACTATTCTTCTTCTTTTGTAATTTAAAATACAAAGACACTAATTTAAAAAAAGGGAATGTATGACATCTAGGCTCAGTAAGTCTGGCAACATCGATGGAGAGAGAAACAGAGTTAATGTTTCAAATGCAACAAGACTCTTGTTTGTTAAAGTTCTGAAACATTAACTCTGTTTCTCTCCCTGCAGATGCTGCCAGACCTGCTGCATTTCTCCAGCACCTTCTGTTTATTTCAGACTTCCAGCATCTGCAGTATTCTGCTTTTTGAATGATACTTATTCATCAATATACTGAAAGTATCCCTGTAAAAATATAACTAAAACTCTGGTGTGTTATAGTTTAAAGTCACCAATATAATTTGAAAGGTTTAGCACAGAGATCATGGAATCCCAACAGTGTGGAACAGCCCATTAGCCCATTGAGTCCATGCCGACCCTCTGAACAGCATTCCACACTGACCCACCCCTACCCCATCCCTGTAATCCTATAGTTCCCATGGCTAATCCATACAGCCTGCACACGATGGGCAACTTAACACAGTTAATCCATCAATCGGCATATCTTTGGACTGTGGAAGGAAACTGGAGTACCTGAATGAAACCCATGCAGACACAAGGAGAACATGCAAACTCCACACAGAAAGTTGCTCAAGGTTGGAATCAAACCCACGTCCGTGTTGCTGTGAGGCAACAATGCTAATGGCAGATAGTGCATTGTTGCTAATGAATGGTGGTGAACTGACGTGAACTGATCCAAAATGAATTTATTTATGCAGCACTGAATTTGCAGAATTAGCTTTAGATTGCTCTGTCACTATTGAATAAAATCAGTGAGGTTGATCCATGCTTTAATTGACAAGGTGTTCTACAAAATCGGTTTAGTTGCAACACGTGCTTCTTCAACGTGAATTGGCTTTAACATCATAGAGTCATAGAGATGTACAGCATAGAAACAGATCTTTCAGTCCAAATCATCCATGCCGACCAGATATCCTAAATTAATCTTGTCCCATTTGCCAGCACTTGTCCCATATCCCTCAAAACCTTTCCTATCCGTTTATCTATCCAATTGGCATTTAAATGTTGTAATTGTACCAGCCTCCACCACTTCCTCTGGCAGCTCATTCCATACACGTACCACCCTCCGCATAAAAAAGTTGCCTCTTTAGGTCCTTTTTAAATTTTTCCCCGCTCACCCTGAAATTATGCCCTCTAGTTCTGGACTCCTCCACCCCAGGGAAAAGACCTCGTCTATTTACCCTATCCATGACCTTCATGATTTTATAAACCTTATTGAAGAGTTTTGACCGTTATTTGTAGAACGTGAAATTTTTCTTATCTATATTGGCTATAATGCGATTCCAGCCCCATTAGTTTAAATGGCGTGGTCAGTGCGCGATTTAGTTTGTCGCAAGATCGCACGAGAATCTACTATTACATTATATCAGAACCAACTGTACCAAGCCTTTGTTTGGGGAGGTGGCTGGGTGTGAGGGTGTGGTTTGGAGATACTGCAAAAATACGGGCATTTTACAAAAACACCGTGTGGATTCCTAGCCAGTGGTTGATTCTGATTAATTTGCAGTTTCTATATCTGAATCCCAATGATCTCATTAGCAACGTGATCTCGCATAAAATTCAAAACATTTATCCCTTTGCTTTCCATCTCACTGCAGTCTTGATTCTGCAAAACACATGAAAAATAAGGAGACCATCTTCTCCAGTCTATGCACATAACAGTCTCTCATCCTGTCACGCAATGAAGGAGGCAGGTATGTCAGATCCCTGTATCCAGGTGATAGGTTCAAAATGCATACAGTGGATGACAGTAACATTTTGGAAGACAGAACTATTAGATTCAATTACTTTGAAATTCTTGCCTTCTTTTGCAACATCTGCGTGGGTTTCCTCTGGGTGCTCCGGTTTCCTCCCCCAATCAATAGATGTGCAGGCTAGGTGAATTGGCCATGCTAACTTGCCCAGAGTGTTCGGTGCATTAGTCAGGGGTGAATGTAGGGGAATGGGTCTGGGTGGGTTGCCATTCAGAGGGTCAGTGTGGACTTGTTGGGCCAAAGGGCCTGTTTCCACACTATAGGGAATCTAAAATAAAAAGTGTTGAGTCCATTGTTTATTTTTCCAAAAGCAAATCTTTTAAATGCCTACACAATAAGGATTAGGTTAAAATCTACTTGCAATGCAAGAATAATGTGGACTGGGGTTGTCAAATTGTTTGGTTTCTAAACCAATGACAATCAATGCTCAGTTACTAGTTTCCTGGCTGTACACACTGTGATGTTGAGAAATGGCCTGTTTTATGCTCCTTTAGTGCTGACAAATGCTGACATATGGGTCTTCTGCAGCTGCGGTCAACTTCCAACCTAAGCTTCACTCATCTGTAAAGGCAATTATTCCTTCAAACAGCCAACAGCCCACCTGGCCCCAGTAAATACAGTTTACAGTTCCCTTTTAATGTCTCCAACAAGTAATGATGATAGTTACATGTTGTGACAGGAGTGCTCCACATTGGCCAGTTCAACTCTGTCTGATCCTGTATTGCATGTACCCATAAGCAGGCAATCTCAGCTGAAATAATGCACACAAAGTCTGGAAGAATGACCAGCATTCTGAAAGGACCTGACCAGCAACATGCAAATAATTTTAATCATTTGATCGTCCTGAAACTTTGCCCCGTGCCCTTTTCCTCAGCACTGAGGAGAATGAACTGCAACCTCCCAAATCAAGGGATGTAACTATATCCTGTTTTAGGTTTGGAATGAATAGTCATGGTAAAAATGTGAAGACCCACAGTCATCAATTTCAAAAATATAATTTGTCACCTTTTTCTTGTTGAGAAAGCTTTATTTACTTTACGTATCATTGGCCTCCTCATTGGCTCATCCCTCATTATCCTTTCAAAAGCTGCTCAGCATTACAAGTAGGCTGGACCAGATAAAGATTTCCTTCCCCAAAGGGCATTAGTAGATGAGTTTTTAACAACAATCAGTGATAGTTCCATGAGGAATGTCAGTGTTTCATACAATCATAGAATCCCTTCAGTGTAGAAGGAGGCCAGATGGCTCATTGGGTCCACACCAACTTCCACCCAGACTCACCCTATCCCTGTAACCCTGCATTTCCCATTGCTAATCCACCTAGCCTGCACATCCTTGGATACTTTGGGAAATTTCCCATGGCTAATGCACCGAACTTGCACACATTTGGACTGTGGGAGGAAACAGGAGTACATGGAAGAAATCCACACAACCACACATCCAAGAACGTGCAAACTTCACAAAGGCAGTGACTCAAGGCTGGAGTTAAACCCAGATCCTTGGTACTGTGAGGCAGCAGTGCTCACCACTGGGCCACCATTTCCTGAGACTAGTTTTCAGACTACATTTTTGTTAAAACCAAATTTAAATTCAGCCATGATGGGGATTTGAATTCATGGTCCTGGAGCATTAGCCTTGTGCTGCTGGGTGAAATGAGATTACCACCACCTCACTGTCTCTCTGTGGCCTGATGGTAACTAACTTTCCTGGTAGAAGTGAGGTGGCCTAAGGTCAGACCTCTGCGTGACCAAGCCATAGTCTTCCTGCTAAATTACAGCTACTGTGGTTTGAGAAGGGGAAGATGTTGCTAAAATCTTAGTCTTCTCTGAGGAAGTAACATCGTGGAAGATCTTTAAATAAAGATGAAGATCTATATTTAAATAAGGTACTTCTCCCAATGTCTTGGCTAACTTTATTCACACAACCAACGCCAACACAGAAATTATTTGGCCATCCATCTCATTGCTACTTCTAGTGTCCTACCATGATGTGAAAGGAGAAAGGACTAACATTGTGAAAGCATCTTATCGCAACGAATCCCAGTGAGCTTTGCAATCAAAGCAAAATACTGCAGATGCTGGCAATCTGAGCTAAAATCCAAAAATAGTGGAAATACTTAGCTAACCAGGCATCTTTGGAGAGAGAAAGCTAATTCTCAAACCTGCTATCAGAACTGAGGGATCAGCTCTGGAGCCTGCTAGTTCTCAACTAATACAAAAACAACAAAATTCAGAAACTAGTTGACCTGGCAAATGAATCAAAAGTTGGTATGAAAGTCACCACACCATAAGAACCAACCAGAACTGTTTAAAATAACTTTGTTAAAATCCATAATGGAGAAAATCAGTGGCAGAGATATTTAACACAAACAAGTACAAAATCTACTCACAATGAAAATCAACATGGTTGTCAAATTATTTGTTTTTAAACCGATGGCAATTAGCGTTGCAAAATGGAGAGGTGTGTGTCATACCTTTACAATACATAGTGCAGAAATTGCTGAAAGAGATTTGGCAGTCATACATTCAAGAGTTAATATCATATCTCCATGCCGTAGCAATAAACAAAGCAAGTATGTGGTGCAGGCATTATAAGACATCATGGTGGAAAACTTTAGCCTTGAAAAGACATGACTGTGAAAAGGCCTTGTACAAATATGGAAAATGATTATGTAGTAGCTGTAAAAAAATTTGCATATGCTGCAATTTTCCTAATGAAAACCCTTAATTCCTATCATTGCAAATTTTGAGCATGCATGTTTGTAAAATCTTATATCCAATTTTGCTACCCCAAGATTCACAGCATGGTTACAGGTGCTGTCTGCAAAATTGCTTTTCAGCTTGAGTTTCTGAAATCTTCAACTCTTGTCAGCATCTGATTAATGAAAAGTAAATAAATGATGAAGAAAAAAAAGCTAAATTGAATTGATTATCCGCAGACAATTTACTGATAGATGGGATGAATTGGAGCACTGCTTCTGGAACTGTCAGTGTTAAAACTATCGCCAGAGGATACAAGACAAAAAGACAACCTGGGTCAGATGTCAGGAAAAAATTCTCCATTCAAAGATTGTTAAACATTTGAAAAGGTCTTCTGGTTAGGGTCGCAGTGGCAAAAATCTCTGATGGGGGGAGGGTGGAAGAGTATCCTTTAATTCTGGTTTGAAGAACTGGGGCTGAATGCAATCTCTCATTTGCTTTCTAGCAATTGTGTGGTCAAAGCCAACCTGAAGTTGACACAGACCATTCTGTGCGCGCACGCACACACACACACACACACACACAAATGCACACACATGTACCTTCCAGCAGAGGTCATTGGACAGCAGTCAGGACTGCAAGCTCTATCTGACTTCTTGTTGTTCTATATTAAATATTAGAACCTTCCAATATCCTTGTCATTGTAATCAGGTAACTTAGAAATGACCAGTGACTGAACTTGACATTTAAATAGGGGACTGACGGCAGATCTGGTTGGTTGAAGTCAGGACTGGAGTTAACTACAATGGGGATTCCTGCAGAATGAAAGATAACTGTTAGTATTTTCTTGCTATGGATTGACAACACATAATAACACAAAGAAAACTGAGAAATATCGAGAGTAAACAAACTTCACACCTGAAATCTTGGACAAATCCATTCATGGTAAAGCCTGGGAAAACTTAAAACTTGCAGCTTCCTTGATTCTTTTGCAGTGGGAATTTGGTGACCTGATTTGCAGAGCACTATCCTTAAGAAAAGCACAAACAAGCAGGGTGCAGTGGTAATTTGGCGCACTGACCTCTACACCGCTGAAGTCAGCTGCTAACTCGAAGACACCTCCTCCTGCCGTCCCCTCGGCCATGACCTCATATCCCATCACCAAACCATCGTCTCCCAGACCATACACAACCTCATCACCTCAGGGGATCACCCACCCACGGCTTCCAACCTCCTAGGAACCCCGCATCTCCCAGTTCTATCTCCTACTCAAGATCCACAAGCCTGGCTACCCCAGCCGACCTATCATCTCAGCCTGTTCCTGCCCCACCGAACTCACCTCCACCTACCTCGACACTGTCCTATCCTCCCTAGTCCATGAACTCCCCACATACATTCGGGATACTGCCCACGCCCTCCATCTCCTCCAAGACCTCCGTTTCCCCGGCCGCCAATGCCTCATCTTCACCATGGATATCCAGTTCCTCTACACTTCCATCTGCCATGACCAGGGCCTCCAAGCCCTCCGTTTCTTCCTCTCCCGACATCCCCACCAGTGCCCTTCCACTGACACTTTTACTCATTTGGCTGAACTGATCCTCACCCTCCACAATTTCTCTTTCAAATCCTCTCACTTCATCCAGACGAAAGATTAGATTACTGATTAGATTACCTACTGTGTGGAAACAGGCCCTTCAGCCCGACAAGTCCACACTGACCCTCCAAAGAGCAACCCACCCAGACCCATTCCCCTACATTTACCCCTTCACCTAACACTGCGGGCAATTTAGCATGGCCAATTCACCTAACCTGCACATCTTTGGACTGTGGGAGGAAACCGGAGCACCCGGAGGAAACCCACGCAGACACAGGGAGAATGTGCAAACTCCACACAGTCAGTTGCCAGAGGCGGGAATTGATCCCGGGTCTCTGGCACTGTGAGGCAGCAGCGCTAACCACTGTGCCACCGTGCCGCCCACCAAGGTGTAGCCATGGGCACCTGCATGGGCCCCAGCTATGCCTGTCTCTTTGTTGACTACATGGAACAGTCTATCTTCCACAGTTACACCGGCACCACTCCCCACCTCGATGACTGTATCGGCCCCATCTCTGCTCCCACAAGGAGGTTGAACAGTTCATCAACTTCACCAACACATTGCATCCCGACCTTAAATTCACCTGGACCATCTCTGACATCTCTCTCCCCTTCCTGGACCTCTCCATCTCCATCAACGGTGACCAACTCAACACTGACATTTTCTATAAACCCACCAACATTCACGGCTACCTGGATTACTCCTCCTCCCACGCTGCCTTCTGCAAATATGTATCCCTTATTCCCAATTCCTCCGCCTCTTCCACATCTGCTCCCAGGAGGACCAGTTCCACCACAGAACACACCATATGGCCTCCTTCTTTAAAGATTGCAATTTCCCCTCCCACGTGGTTGAAGATGCCCTCCAGCACATCTCATCCTCATCCTGCAGCTCTGCCCTCAAACCCTCACCCCTCAAACTACAACAAGGACAGAACTTCCCTGGTCCTCACCTTCCACCCTACCAACCTTTGTATACATTGCATCATCCTCCGCCATTTCCGCAACCAACAAATGGATCTCACCACCAGAGATATATATCCCTAAAGACTGTTCCCTCTGCAACTACCTGGTCAGCTCCACACCCCCTAACAACCCACCCTCCCCTCCCAGCGCCTTCCCCTGCCACTGCAGGAATTGCAAAAACTGTGCCCACACCTCCTCCCTCGCCTCCGTCCAAGGCCCCAAAAAAGCCTTCCACATCCATCAAAGTTTCACCTGCACTTCCACCAATGTCATTTATTGCATCCGTGGCTCCCGATGTGGTCTCCTCTACATTGGGGAGACTGGATGTCTTCTCACAGAGCGCTTTAGAGAACATCTCTGGGATACCTGCACCAACCAACCCCACCACCCTTTGGCTAAACATTTCAACTCCCCCTCCCACTCTGCCGAGGACATCCATCGCTGCTCCCTCACCACCCGAAGCCTCGAGATAGAACGCCTCATCTTCCGCCTTGGGAACCTTTAACTCTATGGCATCAATGTGGATTTCACCAGTTTTCTTATTTTCCCTCCCCCACCTTACCCCACTTCCAACCTTCCAGTTCAGCACCATCTTCATGACCCGTCCTATCTGTCCATCTTCCTTCCCACCTATCCTCTCCACCCTCCTCTCTGACCTATCATCTTTACCCCCACCTCCATCCACCTATTGCACTCTGAGCTACCTTCTACCCAGCCCCACCCCCACTCATTTATCTCTCCACCCCAGAGTCTCCCAGCCTCATTCCTGATGAAAGGATTTTGCTGAAACATCAGTTTTCCTGCTCCTCGCATGCTGCCTGACCTGCTGTGCTTTTCCAGCACCACACTCTCACAATGCCTGGGCTAGTATTAAACTATTAATATTAATAAAAGCAATGTTATAAACAGAGGTCATAACAGAGGAACAGGTTTCAAGTAGAGTATCAGGCTTCGAATGATCAGGGAATGCGAGACCTTTTTATCCTCAGGTAACATGCAGTCACGCACAGTGCTGACATTGCAAGCAAGTCCCTTAAAGGTATAGTGACATATTGGCCATGAGACATAACACAACATTCCTGTTTTTCCAAAAATAGCAATGTATCCCTAATAGATATAGGCATGCTTTCTTAATTGATCATACATGCATTTGGAAAGTTATACCTTGTTCTCTGATGCACTTGTTGGACAACTTGGTTGTCTTTCTGCTGGTTGCTGTCACTCAACATTACTGTACAATCATCACTGACAGAGTGGTCTTCCTCACTTTCCTTGTGTCTGATTGGTACGCTGTACATTGGTCTGAGTGGCTTCTGTGCCATTGCAATGTAGCACCATGATCAGTCGTGACTTAGTATGATCTGTGTTGCTTGAATATTTTAGATAACCCTTTCTGGTATCAAGTATTTGTATTTCTACTTTTAGCTCACAGTCTCTACCCAATGATCAGTTTCAGTAGTTCCTTACCTGCTCACTTGTCATATATCTCGCGTTGTCCTCTGTCTTTAAAGAATAATGCCATGTGTCTCAGAATGGTGAGACAATTAAGTTTCTGGATAAGAAAGACACTTGCTTACTGAGCATAATTGTGTTGGAGAAGGTAATCGTAACTCTATATGTGTTGCATAAAAATACAGCATTAAATCTGAAACAATATTGCTTCGTTGCTTGACACTTAATGATCATTGATTTGATAGCACCTACCATGCATTCCACTAAACAGTTTGAGCATGGATGGTGGGGGACATCATATGATACTAGTCACTTCCTTTTAACACGTCTTGAACTGGTTTGTCAGTGAACTACAGTCTGTTGTCAGACTCTATCTGATTCATGACACTAAGTAAACCAAAGCTAGTGTTACCATGATGGCTCAGTGGTAAGCACTGCTGCCATATAGTGCCAGGGACCTGGGTTCAATTTCAGCCTCAAGTGACTGTCTGTGTGGAGTTTGCACAGTTTCCCTGTGTTTGTGTGGGTTTCCTCTAGATGCACTGGTTTCTTCCCATAATCCAAAGATGTGCAGTTCAGGTGAATGTTCCATGCTAATTTGCCCATAGTGTTCAGGGATTTGTGGGTTAGGTGCATTAGTCAGGGGAAATGCAAAGTAATAGGGTAGGGGAATGGGTCTGGGTGGGATACTCTTCAGAGGGTCAGTCTGGACTTTTTGGGCCACATGGCCTGTTTCCACACTGTTGAGATTCTATGATCTTACTAATGACTCTTTCATTTGTTGTTTGTTGCTAAGTTGTCAAACAATGGAAATTTAGAGAAGTAATCTGTCCCAAGTTGTGATTTTTCCCCTGCATCATGAACATGTCTGATTTTATTCCCATCCAAGGAGTGAATGGAATATCACATGGATGCAGGAGCTTCCTCTGCTGCTGGGGTTGATACAGTTAATATTCCTCACAGATGTTCATGAGTCATTAAGTATCCTGATTCACCTCTAGCCAGTACAGAGGTTCACATGCTAGCCATCCTATGTGTTCAGTACCCATATGTCCCTGGTGTGGGATAGACATGACATCTTGATGTAATGCTTTTGGCATTAGGACTTGTTTTCTTTGAAAATGACCACATGAGTTCTGTATGACTAAAGTGAATAAATATTGTCAGGTATTTCTTTAATACTGTCAGGACATCCTTGCATAATGATCTTGTGCAACATTCTCATTAGTGGCAGTTACCAATAATAACTGTTCTCACTGGCTTTGGCCAAAATGTAACAGGTCAACCTTGAGAATGTCAACACCTTCATAGCCAAGAGCATTAAAATGAAGATCAGGAGGAATAGATTAATCATTGTGTGGATTGGGTAATAAGTTCAGCCTGTCAATTATAATCAACCTGGTAGCTAGCTTGTATCTGACTTCAAAATGATCCCCTTACATCTTGACAAGTAGATACTGCAAATATGGCAGTGTCCCCATTGGCATTTTATGGCAAATTATTTCCATTGATTTTTTTATCTGATTCAATGGTGAATATCTTGCCAGATACGTATGTGTAAAACTGCATGATGCTGAATGCCAGGGCTAATGTCTTGCGTGTTATATTGGAGTAATTGGCTTATGCAGATGACTAGGTTTTCAAACCAAGGGCAATGGGTTTTCCATCTTGCTAAAGGCAAGAGCCAAGGCCTTTTTTTGTGATGCATCCACTTTAAAAGCAGATTTTTCCTTGAGATCACAGTATTCCAATCTGCAAGCTTTTGCTGACAGAACCTGCTTGGAGAGGATCAAAGATGTTTTGATAGTTAGCTTGCCCCATAGAAGGGGTGAGTAAATCTCTTAGCAGAGATACCTCATCCACAAAATTTTGGAAAATACACTGAGAGAAAATTAAAAATCTGAGGCAATGTGGCACACCCAGTTTATGCTGCATCCTGAATTTGTATAATATCCTCAATCTTCTCTGGATTGGGATAGACTGCGGGTAGAGCAAAAAGATTTGATAAACATTGTTTGGCTGATCTTTATCTGACTCTTTATGATGTTAAAAACCAATCTCTGCCTTCACTGTGTTGCCATCAGTTAGTGAAGATTGTGGTCATCCTCTGCCTTTGTCTGACCCATGACTGCGACCTTGTCATCAATACAAAAACATCCAGAGACATTCTCAATAATCCTATCCTTTAGGGTGTAGGTTTGCTCGCTGAGCTGTAGGTTTGATATTCTGACGTTTCATTACCTGGCTAGGTAACATCATCAGTGGCGACCTCCAAGTGAAGAGAAGCTGTTGTCTCCTGCTTTCTATTTATATCTTTCTCCCGGATGGGGTTCCAGGGGTTTGTGGTGATGTCATTTCCTGTTCGTTTTCTGAGGGGTTGATAGATGGCATCTAGATCTATGCTATTGTTTATGCGTTGTGATTGGAGTGCCAGGCCTCTAGGAATTCTCTGGCATGCCTTTGCTTAGCCTGTCCCTGGATAGATGTGTTGTCCCAGTCTAAATGGTGGCTTTTTTCATCCGTGTGTAGAGCTACACAACAGGAAGAAAGTTAGCCACCAGGATACACGAACGCCAGCTAGCCACAAAAAGACATGACACTCTCTCCCCCGTAGCCCTACACATGGATGAAAAAAGCCACCATTTCGACTGGGATAACACATCTATCCTGGGACAGGCTAAGCAAAGGCATGCCAGAGAATTCCTGGAGGCCTGGCACTCCAACCACAACGCCATAAACAAACGCATAAATCTAGATGCCATCTATCAACCCCTCAGAAAACGAACAGGAAATGACATCACCACAAACCCCAGGAACCCCATCCAGGAGAAAGATATAAATAGAAAGCAGGAGACAACAGCTTTACTTCACTTGGAGGTCACCACTGATGATGTTACCTAGCCAGGTAATGAAACGTTTGTATATCAAACCTATAGCTCAGCGAGCAAACCTACTCCCTAAACCTGAACCTGAGCTACAAACCTTCACAAACCTTGCAAAGTCCTATCCTTGTGCTGCTGGCATTGATCTTGGCTATGTGATTACCCAAATGATTACCATCAAAATCAGTGCCATCCAGTTAGTGTCCTATATGAGTTTTGAGAAGATGTGAACCTCAGGTTGAGGCTCTGGATATACATTTGCTCGCTGAGCAGATAGGTTCATTTCCAGATGTTTCATCACCATACTATGTAACATCTTCAGTGGGCCTCCAGGCGAAGCCTTTGCCTGGAGGCCCACTGAAGATGTTACCTAGTAGGCTGACGAAATGTCTGGAAATGAAACTTCCAGCTCAGCGAGCAAACCTACATCCAGTGTTCTAAATGTTCTGAGATCTTGGGATTCTACAAAAGGGACAGACCAATATCCTGCTCAGCATCAAGCTTAGAAAGAAATCTGGCTCCAGAAAATTTAAGATTTAATTCTTCCACAATTTGTTATTTTGCATGGATACTTTTAAAGTGAAAGTTTGAGGTGTCTTAGATTTAGGTGAACCCTCACCCTTCAATTCTTCATTAAACACACATAATGAAGCCATCCCAAAGTGTGGCCAATCCTTTGAATTGTACCATTATGCTCCATCTTGTACCATTCTACTCAAAGCTTTTGCAAAGTGTGCACTTGGCACTTCCTGGGAGCATCAGTACGTGTGGTTTCACCATCTTTAAGATGCAATATTACATCATCCTTAAAATAAGTCCATTACATCAGATCCTCTGGGTATGGGTGTTCGAGATCTTTGACTGATTCCTCAAATGTGGTCTTTTCTGCCCGAGTTGGCATTGGTTTGACTTTCATGAATTATGATTATATTGAGATTGTGTGTCCTGGTAGTCCTTCCACTTCTGGGATCTACCAGGTGGAAAATTTCAATGTGCCAATGTGAGCATGTGTATTGGCACTACAGTGTAACTCCGCCAGTGCCATGTGAGGTGATTTCTTGTAGGTTGTACCGTGGAGCACCACATGCTGAGGTCCATGTTTTTCAGGACGCATGATGGTAATATGTTGTCGCTAGCTCCAGCTTCAATAATAACTCTTAATATATGTTACCTTGCCTTTTCAGGACATATCCTAACAGTCGTAAAAGCTTCTGATCACCTCACGCCATGTGCAATGCAATGTGTAAGTTAAACAATATGGAAAACTTAGCGAAAGTGAGGACTGCAAATGTTGGAAAAGCATCCGAGGAGCTGCCTGACTTGCTGTGCTTTTCCAGTGCCACTCCAACCTTGATTATGGAAAGCTTGTTAACCTTCTGAAATTTGGCTTTCACCTGTTTGACTCTGAGCCACGTTGACATGTTTGTGTTGGTGCACCTTAATATTTTCTTCACCACCAGCTTTGTGGTGTTTTCCTGTCTTGTCATTCATTTGTATTTTGTTCTGGGTCTGGCTTGAACTTTAGAATCACGTTTATGGCCCGTGCCCAATGTCCCTTAGTGCCATGTGCCTTATAAATATCAGGGAAAACAGCACAGCTTTGGGGTAGATGTGACTATCCACATCAGTTATAGATTTTATTGGTTTGGGGCACTTTGCCGACTAGCAAATGGTGTTGACTGCACCTAAAACATGTAATCACAGCTTCATACTTACATCCGATCTAAGTAGTGTGTCAATAATATGACCCTTTCTCCTTGGTCAAAAGATCCTTTCTAAAGGCTTTAATTGCTACAAAGGCAATGACAAAATCAATCAGCCTTTCTGAGAGTTCCCCTTTCGAAAAGTTATTCTTATGCCTTTTTCTGTCATATTTTCTGAAAAACTAATAGCCACTTGGCATGCTATTTGTATAACAGGATTTGGAGTATGTTAGTACTAATGTTAATTCTTACCTTTGAGAACCTTCTAGATCTTTGAATCTTTATTCAAACCCTTCCTTGGAAAGGGCAAACAAAATTTTTAGAGCTGTTTTCTCATGATATGCATCACTTGTTTTGTAAAATACATTGTTTAAACAGTTATAATTCAGTAAGGGTGCTACTCAATGTGCAATCTATAATGAGGTTTCTATGTTACAAATATTTCACTCTCCTACATGAAACCATCTGACCCTGGTTTTGTCTCATTGTAAATAAAACCGATCCTTCCTTAAAGAACAAAGATTTTTCAGTTGTTATGAGAAACTGGTACTTACATATCAACTGTCAGCAACAGAGTATTCCTGCAGCAGTACATCTGGTCTTCCTAGCCCAAGATTGCACTTTAGTTTTTTTAAAAATAAAGTCAACCTTTAAAATTCTTTTTGTCTCAAACGGATCTATGTTCTCTTCCGAAATTAAATTAGCCCAGTTTTCATGGTGGTATGTATCATGCAATCAATTGAGCTCATTGAACTCACAGAAACTAATGCTGCTTAAGGGTGGGAAACTCTCTCTTTGTCTGAATTCTCCATTATCCAAAGCTTTTGTCATGTTGATCTTCATTTAGTTTTTAAAAAACACCTGCCAACAACCTATTAGAGTATTTCATAGGGAGCCACTGATACTATCACGATATCAGTTTTCCTTCAATAGGATGTTTTTACCTCATGTGGTAATGTTATGATGTCTTCCATAACATAAGAATTGAAGAATCTAACAAATTATTGTATGGACAGATTACATTCCTCAGGCACATAAGTGCCTGGGCTAACATTCAACTATTACTTTACAACAGAAGTGCATACACCCAGTAAAATATTATACTTCAAGTGATCCAAAGTGAGATGGAATAAAGATCTTTACACCCTCCGATCCCATGTTACGTTACTGTGATAATATCATGAGTACATCTCTTAAAAGTGTACTGACACACTGACCTTGAGACATAACACAACAGGAGGTCATTCAGTCCATACTTTGCCATTTCTTCATTACTGCTAGCCAATTCCTTGAATTTGTTGCCTAAAAGCATTGTGGGTACACCATATAAATGACGAGTCAAGGAGTGCTTCCTCAAGGTTGGACAGGTATTGATAATAAACAGCAGCCTTGCCAGCAACCTGAGAGTAGAATAAATAAAAATGACAGCCTGTCTAGACTTCAAGTTGCAATTGCTTTTGGAAATGCCACTGTCTCTAAGAGATCCAATAAAACCTCCTTGAATGCTTGCCTCAGAATCTGAGAAACAACAGCATCGCCACCTCATTTAGTTTACAGTTCAATGATCAAAGAGTTGTAAATTAATGAGAGAATTGCAATGCCAAGCTGTTACCATAACTTTAGGGGAGATACTGAGCAGGTGGGAGCATGAGTCAGAGTTAAACTTCTACAAAATTGTGACCATTTTGCAAGTCTACTGACAGCAGGAGTTTATATGTAATTGGTTTTATGTCATATGCACTTGAAACACTCTGCAAAGTGTGTGATCTCAGATCACAACAGGTTTTACCGACTCATGTTGGTTCATGTATTGTTAAAATAATCTCAAAGCAAGATGTCTGTTTCTGCATATAAAAGCATGTCATTTTCGGAACATTTCCCATTCACACATCTGGCTTTCTCTTCCCATCTCCACACCGCCCATACAGAAAGAGAGAAACTGGCTTTTGTTTTATAATCCAAAAGACAAGGAAATGGCTGCTGCTTGTGATTTCAAGGCACTATATTCCCTGACATTGCAAAAGGTATATTAATCATCTGTGTGCCCCACATAACTGTGGTTTTTAACACTGTTAGAAATTAGTTAGGCTAATTCACTGGAACTAACTCAGCTAACTATAGGTCAAGTAAACCTTTATAGTTCACTTGGAGTCAGATGATGAATATTTGAGTTCTCAGCGTGTCATTTTTGAGAAGAGCAAATCTTTATTTATGTCATGCTTTTCACAAAACAACAAAGTGCTTTATAACCAATGAAGTACTTCTGAAGTTTTAATGTTAACTGATTATGAACTCCTCTATTGTATAGAATTTCAACATGTGATTTACACTGGCATTTCATGTGTAATGAGAAATCCAATTCCTTTCTGAAGACAGTGGACCCAAATTCAAATGTTTCAGCATCCCTTAA
Source organism: Hemiscyllium ocellatum (assembly GCF_020745735.1). NCBI lineage: Eukaryota > Metazoa > Chordata > Chondrichthyes > Orectolobiformes > Hemiscylliidae > Hemiscyllium > Hemiscyllium ocellatum. The sequence continues at coordinate 19,630,864 of NC_083428.1, read as the reverse complement.
CTCAACCTACATATCCACACTGAGACCTCTAAGCCTCTCTCAGGCCTGACTTCATTCTCAGAAATATGAACCCCCACAGTCCCTCACCTTTACAGGACGGCACGGTGGCACAGTGGTTAGCACTGCTGCCTCACAGCGCCAGGGACCTGGGTTCAATTCCCACCTCAGGCGACTGACTGTGTGGAGTTTGCACGTTCTCCCCGTGTCTGCGTGGGTTTCCTCCGGGTGCTCCGGTTTCCTCCCACAGTCCAAAGATGTGCGGGTCAGGTGAATTGGCCATGCTAAATTGCCCATAGTGTTAGGTAAGGGGTATATGTAGGGGTAGGGGTATGGGTGGGTTGCGCTTCGGCGGGTCGGTGTGGACTTGTTGGGCCGAAGGGCCTGTTTCCACACTGTAAGTAATCTAATCAAAGTTACTCTCCCATCCACCACCCCATTTCCTCACTGAGACTCTTTTCCAACATATTCCTTTCTCTGTTGGTGTCCCTTCCTCCCTCCACAAGATGATCCCTGCAACCTCCCAAAATCCCAAATAAAATTCCAAGATAAGCCCTCTCCCCCCCCCCAATTTATGTATACTCCTGGAGGATAAAGCAGGCATATCTATAAGACAATACTAGGTTATAGTCCAACAGGTTGATTTGGAAGCACTAGCCTTTGGAGTGCTGCTCTTCATCAGGTGGTTGTCAATCTGGTTATACTGTTGTCAACACTATAACCTGGTGTTGTGTGATTTTTAACTTCGTACACCCCAGTCCAACACTGGCACCTCCAAATCATGATATCCATAAGAAGTTGCTTTCTGTTGAGCGGGGAATAAGCAGTCCCTCACTACCTTTTAATGTAAGGCCTCCCCCATTTTGATGTTTCCCTGAGGATTTACAGATGCAAAATCATGAACATCACACTGAACTTTGCAAGTCTCTGGATTCACAGCCAGGCTTTTTTTTTTCTGTTGCAGACCTCTTTTATATTAAAAACACACAATTTATTAAAAGTTAAGAAAAATCCGCAAATACTTTCAGGGTTTGATGTGTCATCTTACAATCTTTAACATTTTAGCACAATGGGCTAGGACAATGAAAGAAAAATGATTGGACGGTCTCAATCCTGAAGTCAAAGAAGTCCAAAAGCTCAAATCTAATTGTTTGACTTAAGTACAGAGATAAGGGTGAAGGTGTGTGTAGAGATGAGGTTGGAGGAGAGGACTTGGAGGTGAAGATAGAGGAGAAGTTGGAGGTGAGGATGGATGTGAGAATAGAGGTGAGGACAGAGGTGAGGATAAAAGTGGAGATGGAAGTGGAGAGGGAAGTAAGGATTCATAGATTTGCAGATGCATACAGTGCAATAAAGGGCCTTTGGCCCATTGAGTTTGCACCGACAAGGATGGAGGTGAGGATGGATGTGAACTTGGAGGTAAGGATGAGGTGAAGGTAGAGCTGAAGATAGAGTCAAAGATGGGAGTGAAAGTGGAAGATAGGAAGGAGGAAATAAAAATAGATGGACCAGCCATTTGGTTTAGTGGTGTGTATTGAATCCTGCTGAGTACAATAACAGCTCCTACATAAAGCTAGCAAATAAATCACAGCATTAAAATGAATTAATTATTTGGAGACATTTTGGAGAGACAAGTTAGGGTACTACATAAGAGCAAATATTAACTCTGGAAGATGGATAACACTATCGTTTGCATCTTAACTGATTTGTAGCCCAAATCCTTGAAAAGATTTTACTGATTTTTCCCTCTAACTGCATACATTTTCATTATAAAATATGGTAAATCTTGTCAATATGTGACTGATGAAAGCTCTTTGGCAAAGTTTTGTGTGAGCCTGGATTTAATTTGTTATATTTTTCACTTTCCTCTCCTGATTCATTCTGCGCCAGCTCCACATGTTCACACACTGCACGTGTGCTCAAGCAATAAATGTAGGCAGACTATTTGACCAATAAGGCTTCACATTCAAAGCTAGCCCTTTCCTTCCACGGAGGGTGGTGGGCGTCTGGAACATGTTGCCAGCAGAGGTGGTAGAGGCAGGCACGGTAGATTCATTTAAGATGCATCTGGACAGATGCATGAGTAGGTGGGGAGCAGAGGGATACAGATGCTTAGGAATTGACCGACAGGTTTAGACAGTACATTTGGATTAGCTCAGGCTTGGAGAGCTGAAGGACCTGTTCCTGAGTTGTAAATTTTCTTTGTTCTTTTTTCTATCCAGAAACACACACACACACACACACACACACACACACACACACACACACACACACACCACAGTAGCAATTGTATTATCAATTGATGGCTGTAATATTATCAATTTTGTCAGCCCAGATGAGAGCAGTTAATCCTAATAATGATCTAGAACTAAACCTGGAACTATGTGGTTTTTAGATACACTCATTTTCTATATTGAAAAGGACTATTGCTCCTAATAGAGCATAAGTTATAGGGCAGAAGTAGCTCACGTCGCCTATCAAGTCTGCCCTGCCAATCAGTGAGATTATGGTTGACCTGATAATCCTTAACTCCACTTTCTTGTCTTTTACCCCTTTCCTTACTGTTTAAAAATACTTTCATCTCAGCTTTAAGTATACTTAACTACCCAATCTCTACAGCCTGACACAGTAAGGAAATCCACAGGTTGACTACCCTCTAAGAAAAAAAACTCTCCTCAATTTTATGCTAACTGAGGGATCCCCTAATTTGAGATTACGCCTTCTGATCTTAGACTCTCCCACAAGTGGAAACAAACTCCCCACACATATCCTACCAAGCACCTAAGAATCTTATATTTTTAACATGGTCTCTTCTCACTCCTCTATATTCTGATGAGTACAAGCCCAACTTGCATGGGATAGGGTGGGGGTTGGGTCTGGGTGGGATGCCCTTTGGAGGGCTGGTGCAGACTTGATGGGCTGAATAGCCTCTTCCTGCACTGTAAGGATTCTATGATTCCATAAACTACTCCATTGTTCCTCATACAATAACCCCTCATACCTAGATCGACCTAGAGAAACTTCTGTGAACTGCTCCCAATACCAATAGATTTTATTCTGAGATATAGGGATCAAAATGGTTCACAATATTCCAGCTGTGATCTGACTAGTACCTTGCATAGTTTTAGAAAGACCTCACTACTTTAATACTCTATTCCCTTTGAAATAAAGGGCAACATTTCATTTGCCTTCCATTGAACTTAGATGACTAATGCATTGGAGCCCTCAAATCCCACTGTGCTGTAGTTTTCTGCAGTCCTTCCCCATTTAAATGATATTCAGCTCGTTTATTCTTCCTGCCTAAACACATAACTTCACATTTTCCCACATTATATTCCAAGTTACATACTGCCAAGTTTTTGCCCACTCACTTAACTGCTCCTACTTTAGGCCGGTGTGTCTCAGAACAATCTAAATGTACCAAAGAGACACTGCAGTTAATAAAGCCAAAGCAAAAACATTACATCAATATACAATATATAATTCATTTATAAATAACTCATGCTTGTTTATTATTTGCTTATGAAGTAGGACATTCAGTCATCTTGAGAAAAAATGTCTCATGCCTGAGGGAACAGACCATGTGACAGCTTTAATCTACTTACATGGAGTTATCAGGGTTTAAAAGCAGTCATGTGATGTAGTGCCTTCATGTGAGAAAGAACATGGTAATGCCTTAGGTCAGGTTCATCCAATTTAGCTTTTTGGTTTCCAAAATCCCTTCTGAAGTTCTAATTGTATTTCAGGCATTATTTATTTGGAAACTGGAAAAATGGTCTAACAGATGAGGCATATTTTCATCAATTCAATGCGTCAATCTTTAATGCTTTGTTGTTTTCAGTCGGATATGAGCTGCTCTGTTATATCAGAAACAACTTAGAGGGACTTTGCAGTCAGATGGAGCAGAGGTTTGATTGATTAATAGCATCCTTGCAATATAAACCCATGACCAATGTAGAGGGAAGATCCCGTGATTTTGTTTTCCTTCAGTCCTGTCCTGTCCTCAATAACAGTGACCATTTGCATTTACAGAGTGGTTTTAATCTAGAAAATATGCTTTACAGAGGGTGGGGGAAAGTGACAACGCAAAATATATTGAATCGTGGGGGAAGCTGACGGATACCAAAAGGCTGTTCCGGTGGAACATCATGGCCTGAAATGTTGACACTGTTTCTTTCCACAGACACTGAAGGATGCACTGAATATTGCCAGCATTTTCTGTTTTATTTTATGAACAAAGTCTTCTTTGAAAAGATAGATGTTGAGAAGGTTATTAAAGGTGAGAGGAAAAGTTGAAAGGACTCTATGGTCTGTTGTTGTTGCTCAATAAAGACACGATACACAAAACTGCAGCATCGGGTGATTGAAGAGTACAGGAGAATAAAAGGTTGATTAAATTGCAACAGTACAACATGAGACTGTGGAATGGTATGAAAACAAATTGTGGATTTTAAATACAATGCATTAGATGACTGAAAACAATGTTACTATTGCATTTATAATTATTCAGCATAGTAAGTATATTACATTCATTAAAGAAACCACTAAATGTAGCCACTGCTATTCACAAAATGTTCTGCTATAATGTCCCCTTGCTTGACTCTCTCTAAAGGGCTAGGATTCTCTTAAAATTTGTCAACCTTTTTTGCAGTCTTCCTTGCTGAAAATTCCTGACCTCTACACCTTTTTTACCTTTACCTTCCCCATTCCAACACATGCATAGCTATTCTACCAGCTTTCACCCTCGATACATTTAAGCTCATCCAAACATTGTTCCCAAATTCTCAGTCACCCTAAGTCCCAATTGCCTGCTTTTCTCAGTCGATAGGAGGCAGACCAATGAAGCCCTGCGTTCTGCTTGTAAAAGAACTATCAAGAAAGGACTTGTGTCTAATTTTAACTTCACCATCTGGCTTGGGATCCATTTGTCACCTGATAGCATAGAGGAGGTAAAAAAATGTACAAAGCAAGAAAGGAAATTGAGCAGGAGAGACAAATATATATCTGCAGAAGGGAGAGATGACTGGGGAGGTTGGTGCAAAAAAGATGTAACGAAGAAATGGAGGGAAAAGGATGAAAGAAGGAAAGTAAATATACCCAGAGCAAGACCACTGTTAGTGACACTGTAACCCATTGGATACATGTTGACAGTGCTAAGACCTGCTCTTTAATACTCATTATAAGCCGGTGACCCGGGAGTGCAGCAGTGCTTATAGTTCAAGCTCCCAATTAATATTAATAAATCAAAAATCATAATTGGGCTTAAACTCTGGTGATACAGGGTGAGGGCAGGTCACAAAGTACCACTAAGGCCTGGTACGTGAGAGCTGGTATTAAACTTTTCATGGTTTATCTCTGTCATGCCTTGGACTGAGATTTATAAAGGAATCACAAAAATATTATCATTCATTTTGGTCTCTCACTCTCATATTGCTAATCCAAATTACATGAATTATACACAAATCGCTGGTTAGCTAATTGTGAATTTATGGAATTTGACAGATCAGGGGAGAGAGTGAGGTTTCACACAAAAAGCACAGTAATCTTTCAATAGTTTTACCTATGTGATCCCATGACAGGTAATTGAGAGACAAGGTTGATATTTTCCTTGCTAATCCAGCTTGTCTAAGGTTCCTGCTCAGATACACTGTGAGAAAGAGACACATCCTTAGGTCAGATAGAGGCTATTTAGCATTGCTGTGGGAAGTCTCTCTAGATTAGTGGCAATTGATTTAGACATATATCTTAGTTCAAATATGGAGATCTGTAAACCATGACACATTGTCAGGGTGTGCTCTTCCTGATCTTTCCTTTATTAGTTTTTTTTAAATAGCATGTTTAGTACAGCCCAGACACAAGAGTGACTACTCAGGGTGGAGGAACCTGCCATCGGTCAAAACAAATCTGTGATGACACAAAACAAGATTAGAATGGTAAATGAACAAATGTTACCACTCTATACTTTCCTATTCTCTTTTGCTAAAACTGGAAAGGGAGTTTTCCCCTTCCCCCGCTCTATTCAGAGTCTCCCTTATTGCTGCTGGTAACTGACTTTAATAAAAGGAAAAGGGGGGAGATTGAGTCAAATTTCTATTTGTTTCTATTGTTACCTGCCTGGTACAGCAACATCTAGTATTTATACAGTACCATTAATGTTGAAAAATTCTCCTTGAGGTACTGCAGTGCAGTTAGACCTAAAAAAATAATAATTGTCATCAGAAGCTCCAAAAGGAATAGAATCGAAGGATTGAAAATGAAAGGGAGTGAGGGATAAGCAATAAATCAGTGAATACAGTGCTGAATGGGTGAGTGAAACTTGATGCAGATTAAAATATTGTCCAGGAGGCAGAGATTTGAATGAGCTGAGGTTTGTGTGATATTGGAGGACAATAGGCCAGCCAAGAGAGCATTGTAAAAGCTGTGTCTCAGGTTATAAAGGCAGGGATGGTGCTTTTAGGTGCAGGTCAGGGTCAGAGACAGGTGTGAGCTATCTCTTGATAGTGGGCTTGGGTCTGAAGCTCTCTGTCAGGATCAGACAGGACATTCTGGTGCAAGCTGCCTGTTTCAGCTGGAGATAGGTGGGCTGGTGAGAGCAGCGTTTGTGGCAGGAATAAAAGTGAGGGATCTTCCTCCTGTTACTGCTGAATCAGAGGGCATTGTGGCTCATTAGGCAAGAAAGGGACTGAGCCAGGTAAAAATAAATGTGCTCAGTGTATGTATGGTGCCTGACAACATGGGAAGGGGAACGTTTAATCCCAACTGTTGCTATCACTGCCAGAAATGGACACTTCACCCAAAACTAGTAAAGTAATTCTTACAATATGCACTTGTATAGCCACTGATGGGGGAAGGTGTAGAAAATATCATCCCCACTAGATAATGCAATTATATATTATGAACAAAATATACTTCAAAGAAAATAAATATACTACAATAAAATGTAATTTTGGAGTTAATCAGTATTTTTTTTCTGCTGGACCTTGTGAAATCCATGCAGCCTGACATTGCACTTCTTTCTACAGAACTTTCCAAGGAGTATTACCCCTCTGTTTCTGTGAGTTGTGATGTCTGGGTGAATGGTGTTCTTTGTGACCTTACCAGCCTTGAAGTTCTGAAGTACTTTCATTTATTTAGCAAATGCGAATCCCTGAAGTCATGGGATAGTTTCGTTACTTGCTGATTTGAGATGACTAATCCAATTGCGTTCCTGTTAAATTTGTTTTGGTCTGCGTGGACCAGGAAGATTTCCGGAGCCAGCCATCAATGCTACAAATAGCATTGTTGCGGGTTACCATGCGCAGCCCCAGAGGGAACATTGTGAGACACAGTTTAATCTGTGCAGCTTTGTTTGGATCTATCCTCAAGTACATAAGATGTTTGTTTTAATGCTCTAGCACTGAAGCAAGTGAGTGGAATTTACAACTAGGGCCAAGGAAATAATTCATCGATTTCATGAAATACACCCAAACATTTGTGAGAAGAAATGTAGTGCTAAATTTAGCATGTTGGCATGGGGTGGCAGAGTGGCTCAGTGATTAGCACTGCTGCCTCACAGCGCTAGGGACATGGGTTTGATTCCACCCTCGGGTGACTGTGTGGAGTTAGCATGTTCTCTCCATCTCTGCATGGATTTCCTTTGGATGTCCCAGTTACTTCCCACAATGCAAAGATGTGCAGGTCAGGTGGATTGGACATGCTAAATTACCCATAGTGTCCAGGGATGTGCAGGCTAGGTAGGGTTAGCTGTGGGAAAATATAGGGTTACGGGGATTGGGTAGTGGGAGTGAGTCTAGATGAGATTTTTTTTTAGAGGGTTGTGTTGCTCAATGGACTAAATGGCCTGCTTCCACACTATAGGGATTCTATGAAATTTGGTGTCATTCACTGCCCATCCAGACTTACTTGATGCAGACAACTTTTAACCTTACTGCTGGCTTCCATATTTCCATGATACCTGCATGTAGCCCAGTGTGACATATACTGCCAGCTGGCCACATGCACAGCAAAGAGACAGATTTTTGCTGACCAAACAACATTACAACTCACGGGGGAAAGTGAGGACTGCAGATGTTTGAGATTAGAGTTGTTAGTGTGTTGCTGGAAAAGCGCAGCAAGTCAGGCAGCATCTGAGGAGCAGAAGATTCTACATTTCGGGCAAAAGCCCTTCATCAGGAATGTTACAATACACCTCAAGTGATGTTCCCCAATTTGTTACCGTTCTAGACGCAACAAACCAAGCTGTCAAACTCCTGACTGAGACAGCTGAACTGGCTCTTTATTCAACTTTATAATGGAAAGAAGTTCATTGATGAAGCAGCTGAAGATGGTCGGGCCTGAGACACTATCCTGAAGATATTGGTTGATTATGACAACTTTAATTTAGAAAAGGATCTTTAGCAAGAGGTGCTGGGTGAGAGGAGAAAGATTTTAAAAAGGCATGAGGGGCAACATTTTTACAGAGAGAGGGGTTCATGTGAGGAATGATCTTTCAGAGGAAGTGGTGGATTTACATTTAAAAGACATTTAGATAAATGCATGAATAAAAAATGTTTGAAAGGTTGTGGGCCAAGAGCAGGCAAGTGGGAATAAATTAGTTTGGGATTATGGTCGGCATGGACTGGTTGGACTGAAGGCTCTGTTTCCCTGCTGTATGATTATATAACTATATTCATCTTGGCCTCATCCAGTGGTCCCCAGCATCACAAACACCAGTCTTCAGCTAATTCAATTCACTCTATATTCACTCAATCTCAAGAAATGTTTGGAGTCACTGGATACTGCAAAGGCTATGGACCCTGACAACACTCAGAACTTGCCGCTCCCCTAACCAAGCTGTTCCAGTACAGTTACAACACCACCTTCTACCTGATAATGGGGAAAATTGCCCAAGTATGTCCTGTACACAAAAAGCAGGACAAACTAACCCAACCAATTACCACTGCATCAGTCCACTATCAATCAGCAGTAAAGTGATAGGAGGTGTTATCAACAGTGCTATCAAGCAGTAGCTGCTCAGCAATAACCTACTCAGTGACACCCAGTTTGGGATCCGCCAGAACCACTCAGCTTCTGATCTCATTACAGCCTTGGTCCAAACATGGACAAAGAGCTGAATTCCAGAATTAAGGTGAGAGTGACAGCCGTTGGCATCAAGGCCATATTTACGAGGGGTGTTAAGGAGCCATGGAAGAACTGGAATCAATGGGTATCAGGGCAAACTCTGCTGGTTAGAATAATACCTGACATATAGGAAGATTGTTGTGGTTTGTTGGAAGTCTGCCATCTCAGCTCCAGGACATCTCTAAAGGAGTTTCTCAGGGTATTATCCTAGGCTCAACCATCTTCAGCTGCTTCATCAATGACCTTTTCTCCATGATAAGGTCAGAATTGGGGATGTTCATTGATGATTGCACAATATTCAGCACCATTCAGTCTCTGGTGCCTCAGCAGTGCATATTCAAATGTAATGAGATCTGGACAATATCCAGGCTTAGAGTTCTAAGAGTCATAGAGTTCCTACAGTGTGGAAATAGGCCATTCAGCCCAACAAGTCCACAGTGACCCACCAAAGAGCATCCCACCCAGACCTATCCCTCTACATTTTCCATGACCAACCTACACATCCCTGGACACTATGAGGCAATTTAGCATGGCTAATCTACCTAACTTGCACACTTTGGATTGTGGGAGAAAATCAGAGCAGACACAGTGAGAACGTGCAAAACTCCATACAGGCAGTCTCCTGAGGGTGGAATTGAACTCAGGTCCCTGACGCTGTGAGGCAGTAGTGCTAACCACTGAGCCACTGAGCTGCCCCTTGGGGCATCAATTTGGCCTGACAGATGGCAAGTAACTTTTGTGCCACACAATTGCCAGGCTATGACCATCACCAATAAGAGGTAATCTAATCACCATTACTGAATTCCCACTATTACATCTTGGAAGTTAACATTGACCAGATCTCAACTGGACTCTCCTAAATACAATACCTACAAGAGCAGGTCAGAGGCTAGGGATACTGTGTTGATTAACTCATCTCCTGATCCTCAAGAGCCTGTCCACCATCTACAAGGTAGAAGTCAGGAGGGTGTTGGAATATGCCCCACTTGTTTGGATGAGTGCAGCTCCAAAAATATTCAGGAAGCTTGATTTCGTCCAGAACAAAGCAGCCCTCTTGATTGGCACCAGATCCACAAGCGTCCACTCCCTTCACCACTGAAGCTCAGTAGCAGTAGTGTGTACTATCTACTAGCCCTGCAGAAATTCACCAGAGATCCTTACACCTTCCAAACCCGGGTGCACTTCCATCCAGAAGGACAAGGGCAGCAGATATATGGGAGCACCACCATCTGCAAGTTCCCCTCCAACCATCTCACCATCTTGTCTTGGGAACATATTACTGTTCCTTCTCTGTCACTGGGTCAAATCCTAGAATTCTCTGCTTAAAGGCAATGTGGGTCTAGCGATCTCACATGGACGGCTGCAGTTCAAGAAGACAGCTCCCGACCACCTTCTGAAGTGCAACTGGGAACAGGCAATGGGTGCTGACCCAGCCAGCAGCACACACATCCTGGAAATGAATAAAGAAAAAATAACAAGCAGTGCCACGCTTTAGTGATGCTTGCTGCGAGGTTCTCCTGATGGATGTTCAAGTGATAATAATGTTTTTATCCTATCGAATAGAAACAAATGGGTCTCCTGACTGATCAAGGCAGTCTGGGTAGAGGTGGCTGTAGAGGTCAGGGCACGTGGGCGACTTAAAAAAGTCTGCGTCCAGTGCAGCAAGATGGTGGGCTCTGTCAATGTGTGTACCACTGCCTATTCCATGCTTCATGCTCTCAGTGTGTGAGTTCACCCGGTAAGGTTGACACTGCAGAGGACTATCACACAGAACATCACCATCAGATGCCTCATTGTCTGTCTCAGCATTGCAGTAACCACTACTGGCACAACAGTGATTCTGCCAATAGGACTCACACTTAAAAAAATAAGGTCAAACATCACATGACACCAGGTTATAGTCCAACAAGTTTATTTGAAAACACTGGGTTTTGGAATGCTGCTCCTTCATCAGGTGCTAGTGAAAGAGAAAAACCTTAATGTTTCTTATAAATTCTGAGTCTAAGATCCTCTCACTAACAACTGGTGAAGGAGCAGTGCTCCAAAAGCTAGTGTTTGGGCTATTACCTGGTGTCGCTTGATTTTGACCTTGTCCAACCCAGTCCAACACCAGCACCTCCACATCATGGCTTAAAAGATAAAAGAAGTTACACCAGTCAGTAGCAGGGAGAGAGTAAATGTGATAGCTCTTCACCAAACGCTTGCATGGGATAAAGACACAATCAGAAAAGTTACTTTTTTGAGTTGAGTGCCCTTCTGAATGAAGACGAGCTTGCCTCTTCCAGTCAGGTTAGCCAGTGTCAGCCAATGGCACTGCCTCTCTTGGGTAGGCTTGTCGGCCTGGTCAGGTTTCACCCGTAACATTGCAACTGTTTAACAGCAATGAGCCAGGCTTCTAATGATTGAGATGTCTCAGAGGCTGACCAACCTTGAGTGGCTTCACTCCATGGAAGTGTTTAGGCAAAGTGAAGCCTTGGTTATGAAGGAGCCAATTTGGTGAAGAAGTGTGTACTGACTGAAGTTCGGAGGAAGCAGTCAAAACTCCAATGCTTGGTCACTGCAAAGGGCAATTAAGAATGAACCACATCACTGTCAATCTAGTGTCACAAACAAATGCTGGACACACCCAGTAAATTTTCTTCTTTCACTGTTTTCTTACTTTAATCTATTTACATTATGTGGAGAGTGAGTTTGTGCAGGGCAAAGGGGATCAGTGTGAGGGTGAGCGAGCCCAGAACGTTGGAGATGGAGCCATCACAGGGCAAGCGAGCCTAACGTGGTGGAGAGTGCGGTCTCCTGGTATCTAGGTGGGCAGCGAGTGCAGGGGGTCAAACGTACCTTCTGAAGAGAGCTCAGTCGTGGACGCAACGCCGGTGACAGCATCACGGCTTCATCAGGTTTGAAGCATGGCAACAGCTGGGGGCCTGGATCTGGACTTGGACTGTGGAAGATCAAGCCCAACGCGGGAAGAGTGAGCCCAATGCAGTGGTGAGGGAGGTTCCCCCAGTATCTGTGAGAGCAGGCAGCCCAAGGTGTCCCAGAGAGCAGGCCAAAGCGGAGGAGATCGAGCCCTTGTTGGGAGTTCAAGTCCAGCATGGCTGAGCATTTAAGAAAGACTGTTGAACTTGTATCTTTATTTCTTTATTTTTCTACATTATATTAAGCGGGATTATAATGTTTAATTTTTAACTTTGTTTCTTTATTTTTCTACATTAAACCTAAGACTTCTGTACCTAGGTACCCTTGTACTTAAGATGGTGCCAGGGAATGGTGACATTGTACACTTTCACTGCACTCATGAACTTTTATACTTGACTACATGTGACAGTAAAATCTCATTTTATTTTTAGAAACTTTATTTTACATGTAAGTGAGGTACGTAAGGATTGTAAATTTATTTCCTTAGAGAGGGCCTTGGTAAAGCACATGGGTTTTTGTGATGATGGTCACCTTTCCTGAGACAAGCTTTCATTTCCAGAATGTATTAAATTCCATGAGCAACAATGGTGGGATTTGAACCCAGGTCCCTAGACCTGGACTTCTGGATTACTAGATGTTACCACCATCTAATGCCTGTTCATCTGGGAGTGGTCAACAAAAACCAATTATTTCCAACTCAGTCAGTATAATTGTTTGATGTCAGCACCACTGGAGAGGCCTCTGTATGCACATCAGGTCAACAGGGGGTTCCATGGGGCTCACAACTGAAGAGGTCATAAGCAGAGATACCACTATTTTCTTCATTGATGGTTACATACAATATAAGCCTCAGAAACAGGCCATTCAGCCCGAGCAAGCCATGCTAATGTTCATGCTTCACCCACGCTCGAATTTACTTTGTGGTTTCCATGATATTGACACCAATTGCGCATAGTGTTCGGCTAACCGCAAAACTTTCACTCCAAGCCTCAAGTTGATTCTCCAAAGTGATTTTAGTTTAGTAATTTTTCTGGAGTGTTTGCAAGGGAAGGTGTCAATATCATGTTTTGGAAGAATTCCCAACAGACTTGTAGCAATCAGCATGAAAAGAGAACCCACCACCGTGACACTATCATTTCACTTCCAGCATCAAAACATATTACGAGGTGAGATTCCCTCTGAAATTGTGAGCAGGCCGTCCTTAGCCTAAAAACAGGGCACAGTCTGCTGAAACTAATTTCACATAGGACTTATTACAGCTTGTGAAAAGACAGGCCTTTTATCCCACTGGCCTGGCCTGGTCTTGAACCTCGATTCAAGACATGAAATGACAGTGTGGTAACCCTCCTGCCGCCCAGTTGTCTGAATTCTCCACTAATCTCAAAATAAATTATACAGTTCACTGCAGCTATTTCTGTATCGAAATTACTTGCAATCTATCCTGACTCTGTGTTATAAGATGTTGTCTGATAGTGCTCCTGCCTGTGTTAGTGAAGCAACAATATTGGGTCAGACTCAGGTTTCCAGGATAATCACACTAGCGTGTTAGTTGTCCGTCTCCTGGGTGACATTTAAAGCAGTGACCCTATCCAGAACCAAGAGGATTCAGAGCTGATGCTGGCCAGGTCACTGATGGCTGCCCCACGTTTCCAGGTAAGGGGGCTTTGGGAAGGAGGTCTGAGTATGGGAAGATTGTGGCTTTCCTTCTGGAGCCCTGAAGTTGACCTTCTCCTCCTACCCTGACAAAGGAATATTTTGGACTGATGTGATAGAGCCTGGAGACCACTTTCACCTCAGCAGAAAAGCCAAGACAACCTCTCTGGTTAAATGACTTGGAGGTGTTGGACTTGGGTGGACTAACTTAAAAATCACACAACACCATGTTATAATCCAACAGGTTTATTTGGAAGCACTAGCTTTCGGAACACTGCACCTTCATCAGGTGGTTATGGAGATTAAGGTCATGCTCACAGAATTTATAGCCAAATGAGGCCAGTGTCATGGTGATGTGATATGGTAAACAATCTTAGATTAAAACTTTCATCTTTTAGAATGGGGTATGCTGGTTTTCTGTTCTTTGATATTTAAATCCCGGAATTTCTTTTAAATTACATTCTCATGGCAGCTCAGCTTTATAAACAATAGGTGTGAAGTCTGTCTGTGTCCCAATGCTATGTCAGACTGACAAGTCCACTGTATAGTTTTACAGAGCTTTACATGGATTCATGCAGTTTTTGAGCAAAATGAAATGTAATTCTGCAAAAACAAACTCACCCCATAAGCTTATGTGTGCACATATGTAGGAGCGACAGATTGAGTGTGCATGTTAGTGTGTGTGTGTGGTTGTGAGTGCAAGTGATAGAGTATGTGTGTGTAAGCTTGGTTAAGTGTATGTGTCGGTGTGATGGGGTATGTGTGAGAGGGTGCGTGAGTTGTTGAGTGCGGGGGTGCATGTGTGTGCATATGAGAGAGAGAGAGCTTGTGTGTGTGTGTGTGTGTGTTTATGGGGGAGAGAGTATCGTGCAGTGGGATCACGTAGTGTGGCATGAATCCAAAGCTTGGTTGAGGCCATCCCCAGGGGTACCAAACATTGCTATCAGCTTCTGCTCAGCCACTCTGCGTTGTTGCTTGTCCCAAAGTCCACCTTGGAGGACAGTCACCCGAAGGTCCGAGGCCGTATGTCCCGGACCGCTGATGTGTTCCCCGACTGAGAGGGAACACTCCTGCCTGGTGATTGTTGTATGGTGTCCAGTTATCTGTTGTAGTGTCTGCTTGTTCTCGGCAATGTACCATGCCTCAGGGCATCTTTGCGAGCAGCATATGAGATGGACCACATTGGCCAAGTCTCATGAGTACTCACCGCGTACATAGTGTCGATACTCTGACATGTCTTGCAGCAGTTGCTGTGGCATAGTTGTACGGTGATGCTGTCCTGGTTAAAAATGCATTGGATTCCCGTTGAATGAATACGACTCTGATTTGTCTATATCAGTGAGATTGCTGCCTGACTAAGACAAGTGCTTCATCTCTCTACTAAGACATCACTGCTCAATTTCTGCAATTCTGTCCCAAAATTCTTAGAAAAACAAATTAAGCTTTGGGTGGGAAGCAATATCAAATACACTATTTGCAAAAAATCTACAATTGTATAGGAAATGGTTTGAAACGAAATAGATGTTGGACTCAAAATGTGAACTCTGCTTTCTCTCCAAGGTGCTGCCAGACCTGCTGAGTTTCTTTAGCAATTTCTGTTTTTGTAAGTTTTAGAGTTATTAAGGACTGAGCAAGCAATCACTATTAACAACTACATACAATTCTGCATTGCAAATATCGCTGTTTCTTTAATTCTCAACAAGCCATAGAATGATCAAATCCTTACCCACTGAAGCAGTTAAAAAAACCCTCAACAAGTTTCCATGACGAATGATTGACAATTAACTGTCGACTGCTGGAAATGTTGTCAATAACCTGCACTACAAAGACTTTGTTAGATCCCATGGATGTGGGATGACCTTGATACAGAAGCTCATTTAAATTCTCATCCTGTAATTAATCAGTGCATATATCACAAACTTGCCTAGTTCATTCTAGACAAATTCATTGTTGAATGGTTGACTGGTAGACAAAACACTCAACTCAGTTAATGCATAAGAAGGTATGTTAAGTAACTGGCCAATTCTGTTTATTTATTGAAAGAATTGGATAAAAAGTTTGAAAACTAGTTAATAAAGCTTTGTTTTACATGCATTATCAAATATTATAGAGGGTGGAGATTTAGATTTGTTTCAGAATTTAGGTTTTAGCAGCTTTAGGTGTTCTGAAACATTACCCTAAAGACTAAACCCAAATAGATTGTAAAGGCACACGGATTCATGTCGACCGTTGATGGGTATGGACGAGGATACGCTTCTCAATCACACTTTGTCCCACTCCTCGCAGTTCCTACGTTCCATTAGCCATTTTAATCCAAGAATTCAATGTTTCCAGGAAAATGTTAAACTTCATGGTTCCTCAAAGCATGAGTTGTTGTTTTACCCAGGAAAGCGCAGTAAATTTGCATCAGTATTGCTAAGTGAATTTTCTGTTTTGCATTCCAAGAGGTGAAAGTTTCCATTAGATCATCAGTTCAAAAGGTGACTGCACCCTCATTATTCTTCACCAATCCTTGAAATGCATCCAAAAAATCCCAGTGAATGCAACTGTTTAACTCAGGTAAGGTTTTTAAAAATTCTGCATTTTTTATTCCATAATGTAAAGTATAAGTTAAATGGATCCAGGCTAGAAAATAACAGGCAAGCTAAGAATTAAGTGACATTAAATATATTGCAAAATTTATTTTTCCAAACTGTTATCAATATTTGTCCATTCAAGTTTTTAAAAGACTATAAAACATTTTCTTATTCAGGTCTTTCTATCATTTAACTGATCTGCTTGTTGATTATTTCACAGAACACAATCTGAATAAACCAGACACATGACAGAACATGAGATAAAATAAAGAGCAGTCATTCTATTACTTTACATGCAGAGATGTTGTCTTCAAGGCTGTAATGGTATATTAAATGGATTTAATGTTGTGCTCTTAATCCTATTTATTTACCAACAGAATGAAACTTGAGTCTGATTTCTTTAGGAAATGTTTGAAATCTGTACTTCCAACACATTCTTCAGCAGGAACATTTTAATGCTTTTAATTTGCCGTTCTACAATTTGTATCATTGAGCAAATGTTACATGTAACTAGAATAAAATAAATAATGTTTATTAACAACTTGATGAATAAAGGGAAGTTCTTTTTAAGTTATAATTTATCTGGGGTATTTAGTTGCAGTCAATGGAAATAAAGTAGAACAGTAACCTTCAAAATGTTTTCTGTTCAACTGCATAACTTGCAAGTGCACATTTATAGTATCAATCCCAGGAATATCAGGTCAAGAAGAAACAAACAATTTCTTTGAGAAGTTGTCTGTTACATTGAGCATATTAATTTCATGGGACAATGAAAGGAAAATGTAACAGCAAATGAAGGCAAATCATAAAGCAGTTTTTGGATCACTAAATCTTCAGAGGTTTCACTGTTCCGAGGTGCTAGAGAATGGTCCTATTGATGGATTTATTTGGCTTCTTTTGGGTCATGAGACAGGTCTTAAGACGAGCATCCTTTTTGGTCATGAGGTCCCAAATTAATGAGGATTGTTAAGGTTTTTCCTTCACATGGTTATCACATGAACAGAACTAATATAAAAGGCACTGAATTCCAACAGTTGTCAGATAACTGGGTCATTTAACATAACAGTTGCCTGCGTTTGTTCAGATGTGCAGACTATTGGAGAGGCAACTGAGAAAAAGACAAAATGTGAATAGATTAAAGTGGGAATGGAAATGGAGAGATAAAGATGCCGAAAGATGGAACCTTGGGAATAGTGAAGAAAAGGAACTTGAAACATGGGTTAACAGCTCAATGCAATGGTGTTCTTTTTGTTTGAGGGTTTCTTAAATTGCATGCAGCAGATTTATGCATTTAAATTACATATTCTCTGCCTGTTATGTTTGTGTAAATTGACGTTTAATTATCTGAACTTTGACAGTGCCTGTTAAATCAATTCTAATTTACAATTATGTTTCTCAGTTCGCTGTCTCTCTGCTAAGTGAAGATTGCAGAAGAAGGAATGTGAGAGATGCAAGAGACCAAGAAATGAAGAACACCTTGTTAACTTCTCTGTCTCCTAGATAAAAGATTGGGATCAAAATTGTTTTATCGAGATGAATACTTCAAATAATGTTGGATTTTCTCAAGCAATTCTGCTGTACAAATTAGAGGTATAAAAGAGCTGTTGCTATTTGAGTCACATAAATTTTCTTTCTTTCTATAACATTTCATTGAAAAATGAATATGTTCAAATCCTGTGACTTCCTACAATGTGATTGTGAGTTTTTTTACTGTCTGAGTACTAATTTTTTAATATTGAAGATAAAAATGTAGCTTATTTCACACTTTATCTTGCAATTCATGTTGATAAATTCATGAGTAAATATATTGTGGAGCTTTTCAAAGTGTGCGGAGGCATCTGTTGACACTTAACTGGGCACTGCCTCCCTTATCAAATAATTGTGTGAATAGAACATTTTAAGTAGATCTTGTCAACAGTTCAAGCTAAACATTAGCAAGGCACAGTTGATGTTTTTGGAAAAAAAGCTTCCTAAGTTGAGCAGAAACGTTAGATGTGATTTTTCAGTGGCAATGGTTCTATTCATGCATTGATGTGATTAACACGTCCTTGTGGAAAACAACTTAGGGGAGATTGCATCTAAAGGTATTTTACACAATCTCTGGAGAATAACCCCTGTCCCATTTTCATCAGATAATAATCTATATAGTCTTGCTGAACTCCAGTATATACTGTGGCTACTCAGGAGCCAAACTAAAAGTTAATGAAAGATATCTACCAGGGAAGTATTTGCCGTCTCGAAAAAAGTATTCCTACTTTAACTGATTTAAGGTAGGTAATGAGTTCCACTATTTTTGTCCCAGCCCTGATCAAATTTTTCTGTCTCCTTTAGTGAAAGTCATTGCAACAGGAAGCATCATGGCACAGCTCTCTGCGAGTGGGGCTCTGGTGTCCAAGACAGAAACCTCAGAAAAATATCATTGTGACTGCAAGTGTCACAGTTAATCAGGATTGTCAATGGACAACTACTCGCCTCAAGCTTCAACACCAGACACTGTAATCTGCGTTTCTTGATAACCAGGCTCTATAACCAGGTCAGGAATCCATAGTGAGAGGTCCAATTATCGGAAGGAGAAAGGGGCCAGTTTCTATTGGCTGTTTTCCTGTAACAAAAAACGTTTTGTGATACATTCAGTACTGATTTGACTGAATTAAAGTATCACAACAGTAATACAGATAGAGCTGTGTTCTTCGCTCACATTATCAGTACAAGGGATAGGGAAGACAAAACTTAGTAGATGTATAATAATCATACACAGGCACAGAAACATGTTTGTAGGTCTATGACTAACATTAAGTATTTAATTATAAGAGGGAAGAAACCATTTTTCATGATTCTTAGAATGACGGTTACTTCTAACTGTTTCTAAATTTTGTTCTGCTCATTTTCTCTACTTTTTGAAGGTGTCTTTTGAAGGTGTCGATTTCTTGCTAGGGTTTCAAAGGTCCTTCTCATCTTTTGGCGCACTTTCCCAAATGACCGTTGTTAATGTGTGAATCTCGACAGTGAGTGATGGCAAGCCATTCGCATTCAGGAGCACCACAGCTGAGCCTGACCTTTCCCTCATCTGATGCTCATGCACATACACCCAGCCCGAGAGTTCATCGGCAATTCATTCTGAGGGGGAGGTGACTCAATTTTCCTTCTTTAATTCAGCGATGCTGAGGCTAATTATTAATAACACCAGGCTGATGTCTGATGACTTCGCACACAGGCACAGACTGGAATATAGAATGTGCCGGGGG
Source organism: Hemiscyllium ocellatum (assembly GCF_020745735.1). Taxonomy (NCBI): domain Eukaryota; kingdom Metazoa; phylum Chordata; class Chondrichthyes; order Orectolobiformes; family Hemiscylliidae; genus Hemiscyllium; species Hemiscyllium ocellatum. The sequence continues at coordinate 19,611,354 of NC_083428.1, read as the reverse complement.
ATCTTAAAAAGGAAATTAGGAGAGCAAAATCAAGGGGCATAAAAGGATAATGGTAGATTAAAATAAGGAAAATCCTAAATTATTTTACAAGAATATTAAGTGTAAATGGATAACTAGGAAAGTGTAGGGATCATTAAGCAACACAATGGTAATTTATGTGTGGAGGCAGAGGATGAAGGTATGTTTCTAGGTTTGTATTGATGTTTACTAGTGAGAGCAATGATGTGGGAATATAAATCAGAAAGAAAGTATGTGATATAATTAAAGGAATTAGTATGGATGCAACAAGTTCTGAGTGGTGTGGCAGGCTTAAAAGTATGCTAAATTTCAACGCCAAATAAAATATATCCCAAGTTGAGTGAGGCAAAGGAGAAAATAACAGGGTCACTGGGAATAATTTTCAATTCCTCTCTGCCCACAGGACAGGTACAAGAGAACTGAAGGATTGCCTATGTGGTACCATTATTCAAGAAGGGAGCAATGGATAAACTAGGAAACTTTTGACCAGTCAATCTATCCTCCGTGGAAGGGAAATTATCAAAAATAATTCTGAGGGACAGAATTAAGCTTGAAGGAGCAGTGATTCACCAAAAACAGTCAACATGGTTTTGTAGATAAGGGAAATGCTTTTGATGTGGCCTACTTGGACTTCAGTAAGGCTTTTGATAAGGTCCCAAGTGGGAGACTGAGAGCTAAGGTAGCAGCCCCTGGGATCCAAGGAAATTTGGCTAATTGGATCCAGAATTGGCTGAGTGGCAGGAAGCAGTGGGTTGTGAGATGCTTTTGAGACTGGAAGCCTGTGTCTTGTGGAGTTCTGCAGGGATGTGTTGGACCTTGCTATTTGTGGTTTATGTAAACAAGTTAAACTTGAATGTAGGATATTTGATCAGTAAGTTCATGGATGATATGCAAATTGGTGTGGTGATAAATAGTGAAGAGGATCTCCTTAAATTACAGGAGGATATAGAGGAGCTGGTCAGATGGTAGTCCAGTTGCAAATAGAATTCAATCTGGGTAAGTATGAGGTGATGCACTTAGCAAGAATAAACAAGGTAAGGCAATAGATGATGATGAGCAGGACCCTGGGAATCACTGAGAATCAGAGAGACCTTGGTGTGCACCTTTGCCTATTTCTGATGGAGGATTTTGTTGTTTTTCCTTCCTTAATGAATGAAAACTCTCCATTTTGGTTGATCATAAGCCAGAGACACCCATGAGTCCATGGGGATGTTTCAGCTTGTCAGGGATGTTTTGTGGACATGCCTAAAATATTTTCAATCTCTATCCAGGGGTTGCAATGATGCGGTTTCAAGTAGAGAAATTGCTGCAGAAGGCTGTTGTTGGTCAATCCCCAGAAGGAAAGTTGGCAGCAAGCCAATAGATTAGCAAGGAGATTTCCCACAAAGGTATAAAGCACTGTGAAAGGGTTAAATAAAGGAAGAGGTTTGACCCGCAGAAGCTCCAGTATTAATAACAGCGCCACAAGCTTAGTAGTGGGGAGTTTGTGTTACTGCAGGTAGGCACATGGCAAAGGCAGCATGGGATTGGAGAGCAGTAAGCCTAGCGTATTGTAGGAGAGCTCAAATACCTTTGTGGGTGGAGTATGCTAGTCTTGGGTGGGTCTCTTAGTTGGTGTGTGGGGCGGAAGGAGGTGGTACTATTTTTGAGGGGGATGCCCTTAACGGGCAAAGAGCAGCCCAAGTAGATTGCACTCCCCTTTTATTACAGCAGTTTTATAAACTTCTTTAAAAGACATCCCACACCAACTGTATTTTAACACAGGCAGCTTATTATCAGGGCCAGTTGAGCTTTTGACAAGCTTGATTTCCCCTTAATTATTTATTTACAGATGGTGGGTGGGATGTTGAGGTTAGCACACTGCCTCCATCCGGTTTATGGGACTGTGCTTGGGGCGTGGGTGGGACGTTGGTTTGCTGGCCACCCAGCCTATGCTGCATGACTATCTGCCAAAAAAGCTCCCAGTCATTGGGGGGGGGGGGTTTGGAGATGGGGGAAGAACCATCCAGTCCTCTGAGCAGAGCTGATGATGCAGTGGTAATCTCACCAGATGAGTAACCTAGAGCCCCAGGCTAATGCTCTGAGAATGGTGCATTTGAATTTCACCATGGCACATGATGAAATTTGAATTCAGTAAAAATCTAGCTCCTGCCCAGTGTGACTGGTTTTGAGTGAATTGAACATTCCTGCTCAGCCTGCCGACTAGGATCATCCCGGTTTACAAGCAGTGGGAAACTTATCAGTGTTTGTCCTTCCTTTAACTGGAAAACCCACCTTCTTTTCAGTCAGAAGGTATTTTGATAAAATCCCAGTGGTTGAATCAGAAAACCAACTATTTGAACACAGGAATACTTATAGTAGACAATTTTTACTTTTGGCTTCATCAGAATCTTTTTTTAGCTTATGAGAATATTTTTAAATTAAGTTAAGCATAAAGATAATAATTCTAGGCAAGTCTGGAAGCAAGCTCTTATGCATTGCATGGGAGGGGGTGGGGTTTTGCTGCATGGTAATTAGGAATGGAAACCTTCACTTATTTCTCCTTTCTATTTCCTCAAGCAGCACATACTACTGTCCTGGCTGACTTCAGGTAATGCAACCAGGGATCAAACCAGGCATCTTTCTGGTCCCTATGGGTTAGTCTTGACTGGAGGGCACATCCGTCCACTGAAAATGAGGGAGCTGCAAGTAACCATTTTGTTCTTAAATTCAAAAGGCAAAATGTAGTTTTGATATTGTAACAACGTTGCATAAAAATAGACGGACAGTTGCCTAATACATTTCTTTCACACATGCGGTATTTTCGTAATAAAGCCTTTGGTTTGGTGCTAACTCAGCACTCTCGCCTTCATCTGAACACTATCGGTTCTAGTTGATGCTTCAGTGCTGTCAGAGCTTTCGTTTTAGCCAAGAGATCAAACTGGCCGATGCAAAAGTACGTGAAAATGCCTGTGTCATTCGGTCAAGGAAGACTAGAAAATCCTCACAGTGATCTCACTGTTATTGTGGGATCTTGCTGTGCTCAAATTGACCGCAGAACCTGCCCACAAAACAAAGGAAGTAATTTGCTGCTTACAGAGCTCTTGAATACATGTTCTTCCCTTGAAACGTATTATACTTGTATCGGCTTGCATGCTGGCATCCTTGCTGCCAGAAAGTTTGCTAGTTCAATTCCTGCGCCAAAACTAGTGTGTTTAATCTGTTCTGACATTTCAGTTCAGAATTGAGGTAGTGTCACATTGCTAAAGATTTTTTTCCTTGAGGTGAGAATTTAACACTTGGCCCTGTCTGATATTCTTGGCCCAAAACTAAAAAGACTCAATGGTTATTTTCTTTGGAAATTTGTCTGAGAAAAATAGCTACAAAAACTGTCCACGTAATGAACAGTGAGCACTGGAATTCAACTGAGTACATCAGGGATAAAATATCTTCAGCTGTGTACAGAAATTAGAAAAGCCAACACCGAATGCAAATGTTTCTTTTTTGTTTTAGTGTTAGTGGGATGTGGGCAGTGCTGACTAGGCCAGATTTTATTGCCTATACCTCACTATCCTGGAACTGAATGGATTGCTAGGCTGTTACAGAGGGCTGTTAAGAGTCACTACATCAATGTGGGTTGGAGTCACATCTGGATCAGACCAAATAAGGACAGCAGGTTCCCCTCCCTAACGGACATTGATGAATCAGCTTGATTTTTATGACGATTGACAGTGGTTATATGGTCAACATTAGATTTGCTTTTAATTCCAGATTTTTTATTGAATTCAAATTTCATCATCTGTTGTGGTGGGATTTGAACCTAAGTCCTGAAACTCATAGCCTGATTAGACATGTTATCTTGGAGTAAAGAACATTCAAATAAATTACATTGAAAAGTTTTACATTACTTAAAGCTAGAATGGTAAAGCTCAGAAGAAAGCTACTTGACCTTTGTATCCATTTCAGTATTTGCGAGAGCATTTCTGCACTCAAACATGGACTGAGGAGAGCATGAAGGATTAGGGAAAACCCAAAGGTGTTCTACATGTATGTGAGGAATATGAGAATGATCAGAGAGAAGGCAGGGCCGATCAGGGAACTTGAGGAGGGAACTTGTGCCTGGAATCTGAAGAGGTAGGTGAGGTTATAAATGAGTTTTTTGCTTCAGTATTTGCAAGAGAGAGGGACCTTGTTGATAATGAGAACATTGTAGACCAGGTTAATTGACGTGAACAGATTGATATTAAGGAAGTGAATGTGCTAGAAATTCTGTGAAGCATCAAGATAAGTAAGTTCCTAGGGCCAGACCAGATATATCCAAAGTTACTTCAGGAAGGGAGAAATGAGATTGCTTTGCCTCTGGCGATGATCTTTGCATCATCACTCTCCACAGGAGGAGTTCCTGATGACTGGAGGGAGGTGAATGCTGTTCCCCTGTTTAAGAAAAAGAATAGGGAAACCCCTGGGAATTACAGTCCAGTCAGTCTTACGTCTGTGGTAAAGCAAGGTACTGGAAAAGATTCTGGGAGTAAGGATTTATGACTATTTGGGAAAACATAGCTTAATTAAAGATAGAGCGCATGGCTTTGTGCAGAGCAGGTCATACCTCAAAGGCTTATTGAGTTCTTTGAGGATGTGACAAGACAAGTACAAAGGTCAAGCAGTGGATGTGATTGCGTATGGATTTCAGTGAGGCATTTGATAAGGTTTCCCACAGTAGGCTCATTCAGAAAGTTAGGAGGTATGGGATAAAGGGAAATTTGGCTGTCTGGATACAGAATTGGCTAGCAAAAAGGAGACAGTGAGTGGTAGTGGATGGAAACTAATCAGCCTGGAAGTCAGTGACCAGTGGTGTCCCACAAGGATTTGTTCTTGGGCCTCTGCTCTTTGTGTGTTTTTTATAAATGACTTGGATGAAGAAGTGGAAGGGTGGCTTAGTAAGTTTGCTGATGACATAAATGTCACTGGTGTTGTAGATAGTGTCAAGGGCAGTTGCAGGCTACATTGGCAGAATGCAGAGCTGGGCTGAGAAGTGGCAGCTGGAGTTCAACCAGGATAAATGCAAAGTGAAGTTTTGGAAGGTTGAATTTGAATGCTGAATACAGGGTGAAAGATAGGATTCTTGATAGTGTGGAGGAACAGCGGGATCTTGGGCTCCATGTCCATAGATCCCTCAAATTTGCACCCAAGTTGAGAGGGTTGTTAAGAAGGCATATGGTGTTTTGGCTTTCATTAACAGGGGATTGAGTTTAAGAGCTGTGAGGTTTTGTTGCAGCTCTATAAAACCCTGGTTCGACCACACTTTGAATATTGTGTCCAGTTCTGATTGCCTCATTATTGGAAGGATGGAGATGCTTTAGAGAAGTTGCAGAGAAAATTTACCAGGATGCTGCCTGGATTGGAGGGCCTGTCTTACAAAGAGTGGGCTTGGGCTTTTCACACTGAGGAGAAGAAGGATGAGAGGTGACTTGATCAAGGTGTACAAGGCAATGAGAGGCATAGATAGAGTAGATAGCCAGAGATGTTTCCTCAGGGCAGAAACGGCTGTCACGAGGGGTCATAATTTTAAGGTGTTTGGAGGACGATATAGGGGAGATGTCAAAGATAGGTTCTTTTCACAGAGTGGTGAGTGTGTGGAATGCATTGCCAGCCATGGTAGTAGAGTCAGAGACATTTGAGACATTTAAGCGACTGCTGGACAAGCACGTGGATGATAGTAATTTGAGGGGTATGTAGGTTAGGTTGATGTTAGATTAAGATAAATGCTCAGCACAACATTGTGGGCTGAAGGGCATATACTGTGCTGTACTGTTCTATATTCTACGTCTGTGTCTATTCCCTAGCCCTTCCCATATTGCACAGAAACGTATTCCTCTTCAGGTGCTTATGCAATTACATTTTGAAAGCCATGGTTGAATCTTTATGAACCACATACAAACCTGCCAAATAGGAGCAGGAGCAGGCCACCTAGTCTCTTTGTATTCCTATCCTCCCCCAATAACCTTCCTATCAGGAATCTATTTACCTCTGCCTCCAAAATATTCAAAAACTCAACTTCCTTCTCCTTTTTACAGAAAAGAATTCCAAAGGCTCTCAGCCCTCTCTGAGAAAATGTTTCTCCTCATCTCTGTTTTAAATAAACAACTTTTTTAAAATTGTGACCTCACATTCTAGATTACTTACAGTGTGGAAACAAGCCCTTCGGCCCAACAAGTCCACACCAACCCGCCGAAGCACACCCACACTTACCCCTTCACCTAACACTATGGGCAATTTAGCATGGCCAATTCACCTAACCTGCACATCTTTGGACTGTGGGAGGAAACTGGAGCACCCGGAGGAAACCCATGCAGACACAGGGAGAATGTGCAAACTCCACACAGTCAGTCACCTGAGGCGGGAATTGAACCTGGGTCTCTGGCACTGTGAGGCAGCAGTGCTAACCACTGTGCCACTGTGCCGCCCACTAAGAGTCTCTCACAAGAGCAAGCATCTTTCCCATACTCAACTTTTAAAGACCTCTTAGAGTCTTATGATATGATCACGTTACTTCTTGGTCTTCTAAACTTCAGCAAATGTGGGGCTCAATGGTTAGCATTGCTGCCTCACAGCGCCAGGGACCCAGGTTCGATTCCAACCTCAGGCAACTGTCTGTATGGAGTTTGCACATTCTCCCTGTGTCTGCGTGGGTTTCCTCTGGGTGCTCCGGTTTCCTCCCACAATCCAAAGATGTGCAGTCTAGGTGAACTGGCCTAGCAGAAGTGCCCATAGTGTTCAGGGATGTGTAGGTTACATGCATTAGTCAGGGGTAAATGTAAAGTAATGGGTTTGGGTGGGATACTCTTTGGAGGGTCAGTGTGGACTTGTTGGGCTGAAGGGCCAGTTTCCACACTGTAGGGATTCTGATTCTAATTCTAAATACAGTCTAGCTTGTCTAAGCTTTCCTCAGAAGACAACCTGCTTGTTCCAGGTATCAGTCTGGGAACATTCTCTGAACTGTTTCCACAGCATTTGTGTCCTTGCTTAAATAAATAGACCGAAACTGTTGCACAGTATTCCAGACATGATCTCACCAACGCGATGTACAACTGGAGAAAACCTCCTTACTTAGTATTCAGTTCCACTTTTATAGGTGATTCTAACCACCTGTTTTGTAGTAAAGATCTCCTCACATTGCTGTTGCTTCTTTTGTGAATCACCTTAAATCAGTATTAACTCTTTTGCCAAAGAGAACACTTTTCTGTCCAGATTCCTCATGGTTTTGAAACTCCCTCTCAAACCTGAAGGCTCGCAACCCCATAGCCATTCTCCCAAGCCCTCCGTGCCCCATCTCTGAAGCTTTCACATTTTAAATTTTAATTCTTGGGTGACTTGAGTGGAAGGACGCATCAACAGACTAACAAGTCACTCTGTTTCCCATACCCCCTCAGTGACAGGATTAATTCTTCCTCCACTACAGTCCTTCATGACTGCGCCCATACTGTAATAACTGGCACAATAAAGCAGTCAGACTTAAAAGTGAAATTTTCCCTTTGGTATAAATCCCATAGCTGCTATAAACGTCCACTTTATTGACTGAATGAGGCAAAAAAGCTGCAGCATTGTTAAAGGGACAGTCCACTCTTATTACAGTTGCCCATAACTATTGAAAATGAAATAATAATACAAGGCTGGCAAACATCAAATTTAATGCTGTTTTAGTGCTTTAGCACAAATTACTTAATGATGTTTCCCACATCTTCTGATTATAAGAAAAGGTGAAATTTGTATAACATTGTTGTATAAGTCCAGTCTTAATTACAAATAATGGAAATACATTATAGAGGCCCCATTGTGGCTTACATAGAGATGGCATGTGTGATCTTGGCAATCAAAGTAATTTACTAATAGTTACTACATAGATCCCTAATGTAGTATTAGAGTTCTTGGGTACACAGCAGAGAAATGGCACTTGAAAATACTTTCATAAAAGAATGTTATAAGTAAGCTTAAATGTGTCTCAGACCCTCAGTGCTGTATCAGACATGACTCCAACAGGCTAAACCTTGCCAAGTGATTACTGTGAATGAAAGCAGACTGGTCATTCTGTGAACAGTTGTGCTTAATCATGTGACTTGTGGACTTCCCTTTGTCATCCTATGCCTGGTAGTATGATGGGGGCTGGGACGGTAAGGGGATGTTCAGCTGTCAATTACTCCATCATTTTCACTGTTCTGTCAAAACAAAATGGTTACGGTTGGTTCACTTAACCACAAATTACATCAAAGCCGTTTCCTCTTTTTTTTTCGACCTTAGATGTTAGGTGGTGTAATAGCAGAGTGCAGATGGAGGCAACTGCAAAAAGCAGAACTGTCTTCTAAACCTGATGCCTCTGATTACTGAAACCAAGTGATGTATACATGAGTTACTGTAGATACCAAAGGCCCAGTCTATTCTTCAATAATGGGAATTGAAGATTGATTACCCATTCTTGTAGAAGTATCAGTTAGACCAGAATGTAACACCTACACAGTGGTGAAGTGATGCAGAGAGATAGTTATGTATGATTTTGTAAGGTCAGTCTAGCTGAATAATAGTCAAGCATTACATGGACTAATGCACAGAGAACAGCATTAGCTGGAGAGCCAGGAATTCAGCAAGTTTTAAAGGTTTGCTGCTCCCAGTTAAAACTGTGCTGCACACTGAAAAACAGGATTCCAGTTTTACTGCTGGCAGTTGAGAAGCAAAGGAGGCAAGAGTAGGATTTCTTTTGAAAGTGCAGCTCTGGAGGTTTTACTCAAAGAAAACATAGGTTTGCTTTATTTACAGTTGAGGGGCTCGCTGCAGTGAAGAGCAGTACTTTCACTGAACTGGAGTCAAGCCTCTGTGTTCATTGACCATAGGAGCTGCAGCAACAAATCACATTTAAGTAGCACCTTTAGCAGACTTAAAACAGCACAGGCTGTTTTGCAAGCATACTATAAAAAAAAAGTAATTGTGAACCACATAAAGTGATATTAAGACAGAAGACCAAAGTTTTTGTCAAATAAAAGGTTATTAGGAGTGCCTAAAGGAAAAGGGACAGGCGAACAGATAGAGAGACATCGGGGTGAATTCCAGAGTTTAGGATCTCAGCATCTGAAAGCGCCAGAAATGCTAGAATTGGAGAAATGCAGTGATATTTAAGTTTCTGAACTTGAGGACATTAGAGTTAGGGATGGGTGGTACTGTGAAAAAGAATTTGAACTCCAAATTGAGAATTTTTAAAATTGCATTTGTGTTGGGATGGAACATAGGCCAGCAAACACAAGGACAATGAATGAATACACTTGGCGTATGGGCAGAGGAACCTCGGGTGAACTCCAGTTGATGGAGGGCATGCGGCTAACTAGATCATGAGAATGCCTCCAAGTCTGGAAGTAACGAAGGCAAGGATGATGGTTTCCACAGCAAACGAGCTGAGGCAGGGGGTGAAGGCAGTTATCACTATGAAGATAGAAGTAGGTGACGGAGAGGAATGGGTCGCAGATGAGAAAGAAACCAGCTGGAGCAAGATTGGGTTATGCTGTGCTGTGCTAATACTGGAAGATGTCTTGTCAACCAGCCGTGCATGAGGTAAATATTAGGAAGCTTCAATATTTGACGTATGTGCTGTGAGGCTGGACTCATAATGAAGGTTAGTTATTTTAATGTATAGCTTTTAGGAACAGCAGTGTTAGGATTTCACTTCCTATTTGGAGCTGCTTCATTTGCACTTCATGCCAAGCACTTAGGAAATCTTTCTTGCACATACATTCATAGCTCTGAAGCTGGAAATTTATGGTAACATCTCCTGCCTCTCCAGTGTCCATCCACCATCTACAAGGCACAAGTGCAATACTCCCCACTTGCCTGGATGGGTGCAGTTCCAACAACACTCACAAAGCTTAATACCAGCCAAGACAAAGAAACCCACTTGATTGGCACCACATCCACAAATATCCATTCCTTTCACCACTGATATTCAGTCACAGCAGTGTGTACCATCTATAAGATGCACTGCAGAACTTCACCAAAACTCCTTAGACAGCTCCTTCTTCCGAACCCATGACTACCATCTAGAAGGACAAGGGCAGCAGATACATGGGAACACCACCACCACGTGCAAGCTCCCCTCTAAGCCACTCATCATCCTGACTTGGAAATATATCGTCGTTCCTTCCGTGTCTCTAGGTCACAATCCTGAAATTCCCTCCCTACAGGCTTTATGGACCTGGTTACATTAAATAGACTGCAGTGGTTCAGGAAGGCAGTTCACCACAACCTTCTCAAGGGCAACTTGCCAGGGTTGGAGGATTTGAGCTATAGGGAGATGCTGAATAGGCTGGGGCTGATTTCCCTGGAGTGGCGGAGGCTGAGGGGTGACCTTACAGAAGTTTATAAAATCATGAGGGGCATGGATAGGGTAAATAGACAAGGTCTATTCCCTGGGCTGGGGGAGTCCAGAACTAGAGGGCATAGGTTTAGGGTGAGAGGGGAAAATTTTAAAAAGGACCTAAGGGGCAACATTTTCACGTATGTTTGTGGAATGAGCTGCCAGAGGTAGTGGTGGAGGCTGGTACAATTACAACACTTAAAAGGCATCTGGATGGGTATATGAATAGAAGGGTTTAGAGGGATAGTGGCCAAGTGCTGGCAAATGGGACTAGATTAGGTTAGGATATCTGGTCAGCATTGACAAGTTGGACTGAAGGGTCTGTTTCCATGCTGTACATCTCTATTATTCTGTGACTCTAACAAGTGATGGGTAATTCATACTGGGCCAGACAGCAAAGCTCACATCCTGTGAATGAAGTTTTTTTAAAAACTTTGCCGCTTGCTGTGTAGATTTCTTCCGGCACAAATTAGCAGCTTATCATTTTGAACCATGAAACATGCTGCCAGCAGAACTTAGTTATGCATGTGTTTGTAATCATACAAATTAAATATTCTCGAGGACACTGGATGACAATAGTTGCAATATTATAGGGAAGAAGGGCAGGGTGTTGTGGAGCTAGCTGGCTACCTTGCTGCCAGATTGGAAAATCAGTGTTGGAAGGACAGTTTTGAAAGTTTCTTAGCAATGAAGAAAAGTCAGAGCATAGACAAAAAGAGGGCGAAAGGTTTCAGAGGATTGTAATCAGGAGAGAGGGAGGGTGAAAAGCTCAGGAATTACCTCTCTGCGTCCACAAACACTGCTGCAAAAAGGTCCCCATTCTTATTAGATTACTTACAGTGTGGAAACAGGCCCTTCGGCCCCGAAGTGTAACCCACCCATACCCCTACATTTGCCCCTTACCTAACACTATGGACAATTTAGCATGGCCAATTCACCTGACCTGCACATCTTTGGACTGTGGGAGGAAACCGGAGTACCCGGAGGAAACCCACGCATATACGGGGAGAACGTGCAAACGCTACACAGTCAGTCGCCTGAGGCGGGCGTTGAACCCAGGTCTCTGGTGCTGTGAGGCAGCAGTGCTAACCACTGTCCCACCGTGCCGCCATTCTCTGGCTGCTCCATTTTGCTCCTGGCTTTCCCAAGCTCTGGGAAAGCTGCATGGCAGGCTCAATATTGGACTGTGAGGGATATTTTAAACGTCATAATTAAATGTCTCACGCCTCCACAGAGGGACAGAGACATGTCCCCTAGCATACTGCCAGATACATTGTGTGCCCATTTGTCGTTACACTTCATGATGTTCTCATATTTAATCCCTCTCTTCTCTCCGCTACTCTTCCGTTACAGTTTTGATCTCTGTTAAGTATAAGTGCCACTGCCACATACCTACTCATGACAACTGGGAGCAATGATGGCCTGGAGAAGTCACAACAAACTAAACCCGCAACCTCTCCCATTGACTCACTATAAAGAATCTACCCCCGAAAATCTGGAACTGGATTCCGCAGAGGGAGTAAGGAAGTGTGACCTCCATTAGAGGTCTTCCAAAACTGAAAGCTATTCTCTGCTTATTATCCTTACCCATTCATCCATTCAATTCAAGATCACACAGACGCAGTAAATAAAAAACTGGGCCACAATTGAGAACACCAGTAATTATCGCAAGAAAAGACTGAATAAGCTTTGCTGGAGAAGAAAACAGTGCGACAGTTTCAAATGGCTCACTTGCAAATCTTTAAAATGGTTGAAGAGGCTTTAAAAGGGTGTTTAACGATCTTGATATGCATTCCAACCGCAAAACATAGGAATTGATGCCATCAGGTAGTTAATGCATTTTCTGAATCCTTAATAAAGATATTGCTCGTAAAAGATAGAGTGATCATCCTTCTAGTGATGAAAGCAGCCAGATCATGGACTAACTTGCTACACTGTCACTGCGTACAGATACCTTCTTAGCTGCCAGTATAGAGACATCTGGGCCTGTAGTGACAATTCATGATAGAAGGTCACATCTTAAATGAGTTAAAAAGGTCCTGATTGTAGATGGCTATCATGACTTCTTTGATCCTTCTCTCTAAAGCATTGAATGTGGGAGCACAGTATAGATGAATACACCTATAGTCACGCATGATGAAATAAAAGGCTGAACTGGCAGATGGAGCACAGCTTTAAAGAATCTGAGTTTGCAAGTTACAAGCCCTTTGTCCCTCATCGCAAATTTTAAAAAGGCAACAATTACTTTGGCTGTACCACAAAGAGTCAATATTAATAAGAAAAAGTAAGTAATAACACCAAACTTTTGACAAAACATATCTTGTGAAGCATCAGTGAAGAGGCCTCCATTGAAACATATGCTTCAAACAGGTGCTACAAACACTACAAGCATGAATTTAAATTTAAATTTAATGAGCTTTGTGCCCAGTGCGCGTGCCGATTCTAAGTGTTTATAGGAGCACATGGTGCGGACACTGGCTGTGTAATATGACGCATACCTCCTTTGAATCATAGAATCCTTGTCTAAAGCACACATACAGGAGTTGATGACTGGATAGTGCATTGGTCTTGAAGTAATTTATAAAGTGCTATTGTGACAACATTTTCTCATTAACAATTTCAGTCAATCACAGCTCTTTCTCAGGAGATCCAACAGCCTTCTGAGATGAATCAGCTGCTGTGTCTCTTTTCCATAAAAGGATCACCATAGATTAATACAGGTTTGTTTCTGTTAGAAGTATTGTCTATATCTGTGTGTCATGAATTGTGTGCCCTTTGAATGGCATTAAGTGAACTTTGTGTCAATATATTTGACAGCGATCTAATTCAGGAGCTCCTGAAGTTGAAAGAGGTGAGAAATTAGATCCACCCTTCAGCGCAGATATACAATATAATCAATATAAATTTTTCTTATATGTAACTGTTCAATCTTCCCCATATATTGCTAAATAATTTCCCCTAATGACCTTGAAATGAACAGCTTGCATTGAATAACTGTTAATGTCTGTTCAAATATTATGTGAGAACAAGTAAATTATGCTACAGTACATGTCTCCATTGTATTTTTGTATAATTTCACAATCACACAATGCAGTTACATCCTCACCCATATATATTTAGAATGAAGTGTGAATTTCATACATTATACTCTTCCTTTGCAATGAGAATATAGATAGCCAATTAGGAAGCATTCAGCAGATTGTTATATTAACCTTAAGTTCTCTCACATATATTTGTGTAAAATATCATTTGGAACACTGATTTTAACCTGTCATGTCTGAGAAGAGCTGAGTATGATGGATGCTCAAATGGTGGGTGCCTACTAAACTCTCTCTCTTTTGAGTGTCACACCCACTAACAACAACTTAATTCAACAGTTTTGGGAAGGAGCAGACCCTGTTTGAACATGGTGAGAAGTGTTGAGCCCACAAGAATTTAATCCTGTCCTGCGGGACGGAATAATGGGTGGCTAAATCACTTGTGCTCAATTACTGCCCCGTAGTCTTGAACAGGCTGCAGAAGAAGGCAAAACCGTGAAAGGGGGAGCAACGACTCAAACAGGACATGGGTATTAGAAACACAGGGAAGGCAGTGATTTCATGCTGCAGAGATATTGCAGCATAATATGCATAGGCCTTCCTTCCCATTCCCACTTTGTTATTTTTGGTGTCATGCAAACACATGAATTAGGAGCAGAGGTTCAGCCATTCAAACCTGCCCTGCCATCCATTAAGGCGATTGATCAGTTTGTGTTTCAAATGTTTTATTCCTATCTACCCCTTGTTTACCTTTGATTCTGCTGACTAACAAGAATCTAGCTGCATTTGCTGTAAAAATATTCAATGCCTCCAACTCAACTGCCTTCTGAAGCAGACAGTTGCAAAGAAAGAAAATATTGCCTGTCATTGCTGTCCTAAAAGGATGCCAACTAATTTTAAACCAGATTCGCCCAGCTCTGGACTCACCCACAAGGGGAAACTTCCTTTTCATGGCCACCTTGTCAAAACAATTACAAACATTAATTAAGACTCTTCTCTCTCTTCTAAGCAGCAATTATTCTCCAGATAGGTTTAGGGTGAGAGGGGAAAGTTTTAAAAGGGACCTAAGGGGCAACTTTTTCACGCAAAGGGTGGTGCGTGTATAGAATGAGCTGCCAGAGGAAGTGGTTAAGGCTGGTACAATTAAATCATTTGCTGAAAATGTGTTACTGGAAAAGCGCAGCAGGTCAGGCAGCATCCAAGGAACAGGAAATTCGACGTTTCGGGCATAAGCCCTTCATTCCTGATGAAGGGCTTATGCCCGAAACATCGAATTTCCTGTTCCTTGGATGCTGCCTGACCTGCTGCGCTTTTCCAGCAACACATTTTCAGCTCTGATCTCCAGCATCTGCAGACCTCACTTTTTCCTCCAATTACAACATTTAAAAAGGCATCTGGATGGATATATGAATAGGAAAGGATATGAGGGATATGAGCCAAATGCAAGCAAATGGGACTAAATTAATTTAGGATATCTGGTTACCATGGACAAGCTGGACCGAAGGGTCTGTTTCCGTGCTGTACATCTCTATGAATCTTGACCATGACAAGTTGAGTATGTGGGCAACACATGGCAGATGGAGTATAAATGTGAAATGATACACTTTACTGTGAAAAACAGAAAAGCTGGGTATTACACAAATAGTGATATGTTAGGAAATGTAGATCTTCAAAGGGATTAGGGTGGCCTTGTACAGTCAATGACAGGCAGGTGCAGCAAGCAATTAGAAAGGCAAATGGTATGTTGGCCTTCATTGCAAGAGGATTAGTGTTCAAAAGTAAGGATGTCTTACTGAAGTTACACTGAGCCTTGGTGAGATTGCACCTGGAGTATTGTGTGTAATTTTGATCTCTCTACCTAAGAAAGGATATACCTGCCACAGAGGAAGTGCAGCAAATGTTCACTAGGCTGGGATAGTAGGACGGCTGTATGAGGAGAGATTTATTGACTGGGCTTGTATTCATTCGAGATTAGAAGAATGAAAGGGTTCTAATTGAAATTTGTAGAATTCTGACAGCCTGGAATCAGGAGGATGTTTAGCCAGATGAGGGAGTCTACAACCCCAGGTGAAACTCACAGGATATGAGGTTGGCCATTTCGGTCTGAGATGAGAAACGCTTCCTCACTTCGTCAACTTGTGGAAATGAACTTTATACATTGTTAGATATTAAAGGCATAAAAGAGGAGAAAGGGGGAATATGGTGTTGAGACACAGGATCAGTGAAGATCAAATTGAATGGCAAGCGGGTTTGAAAGGCCAAAAGGCCTACTCCTTTTGCTAACTTCTGTCTTTCTATGGAACACATAAGATTCTTAAGGGACTTGACAGGGTAGATGCTAAGAGGATGTTTTCCCTTGGGTGACAGTCGAGGACTTGAGGACATAGTCTCAGAATAAGGAGTTGTGCAGTTAGGACAGAGATGAGGAGAAATTGCCTCTTGTAGACTGTAATGAATCTGTAGAATTCTTTACCACAGAGGGCTGTGGAGTCTGAGCCATTAAGTACATTAAAGGCTGAAAGAGACATTTTTAATCAATAAGGGAATCAAATAGTTTGGGGATAAGGTAGGAAAATGGAGTGAAGGGTTATGAAATCAGCAATCATCTCATTGAATGGCAGACCAGACTGAATGGGCTGAATTGTAGCCTCTGTTCCTGCATTTCATGCTTATGGAAACATCTGTCCAATCTTCCTCGATTGGGTATCAATCTCATAAAGCTCATCTGAACACATTCACATGTTTCCTTAACTGAAGAGACCAAAATTACACAATATAATGACTACAGATCATACTCTGAGATCACCTATTGACAAATTGAACCTTTAACTTCAACATTTTAGTTTAAAAATAAGGACTGACACACCCAAAAGGACTGTATGTGTAAATTCAGCAACTTGTCAGAGGAGGAATCCTGGAATGTTACACCTGTACAAAGTCAGGAAAACTTCAAATGGTAAAACTAAAAACAATGTAAGAAGAGGCTGACTACCCAAATCCTTCTCAGCAGGATGTCTGTGTGTTTGTGTTTTATCTTCCAGGGATATACAAAAAAAAGGGGTTTAAAAGCAAAATTCAACCCCATTAGTCTTTGTTAGTGGCCTGGTGTACTTTTGTTTGGGTCAGAATGGGTTGTGAAGGTGACAGCTTTGAGAATAGCCATTAAACACCTCTACAGGTAAAGAAAGGGGAAAGACTTTCTGGCACAGACTCAACAAGCCAAAGGGCCTTTTCTGTGCTGTAGATCTCTATGACTCTACGACGAAGATATGCTGTCACTCTGAGTGTTGCCAGCCAGTCAAAGGAACCAAGATAAAGACATTCTAACCTGCAAAACCAAGAATCTCATAATCACCTATTCAGTTACCAATGTTAATGCTATCTGTAACATTCACTGCAATCACTGCAATGTATAGTGTGCACTCTTCATGAATAACTCAGAACAGATCCATACATCTTTTAATTTTTATCTTTTTTTGGGACTCACTTCTCATTCCTAATCTGTGTGTCTGTTTAAAAATTATTAGGCCTTAAATTACAAACAGCAGTTGTAATCCTGGGATGCATAGATAATTGCTGGCTATATAAATGCAAATTGTTGTTGTTGAACTAATGCTGAGCAGACTCTAAAATGGATGTCTACTGCTTCACCAGCTTATTACCCCAGTGATGAAATCTTAGACTATTAACTCTCAAACTCTTATCAAATGAAAATACATTGATTTGATCATACTTTTGTGCATCTTGCCAATTTTCCCATTACTGGTGATTTCTCCTCTGTAAAACACTTAAGGATGTAAAGCACATTAAGTGACATATATAAGCTCTTGCCAGCATTATAATTAATACTCAAAGTAATATCTGGTTAACAGATGATAGGAAATTCATCCAAGGAATTGCTGAATACAAGACAGTAATACAATGCAATTATTATGTCATTGTTTCTGATTTACCTCAAATTTGTACACGGGTTCTCTGAAGAAAATGACCCTCACTGGGTTATATTTTCACAGATACTGGCATTCTGTAGCCCCACTAAATTACGGCCACTCCTTTGTCTTTGCCATTGTGTTAATCACAGACAATCGAATCTCTGACCGCTTCCTTGTGTCCTTCATCACCCAAAATCTCCTTCCTCCTTTCAACCCTCCTTTCGGCACCTGACCTGGAAAATGAAACTCCTTTCAAATTACTGAAAACTGCAATTCAAAGCAACCAACCTTTTAGCCTGTGGCCTTCCATGTCAACATCAATAGCTTGTATTAATATAGTGCCATTAACATATTAAAACATCCGCAAGGTAGGAGCTTTATAAAGCAATATTTGGCATGGAGTCACCTGAGGTGGTGGAGGAGGTTTATGAAGCATCTTAAAAGAGAAGGGAAGGTGTTTTGCTCAGATCCTACTTGAGGTTTTCCCCAATTTGTTATGGTTCCAGACGGGATACTCGCCATTAACAATGTGTCTCTTCCACAGTGGGGAGACCAAATATAAATTGGGTGACCATTTGGTGGGAAACCTTGTGCAAGCATGATCTTGAGCTTCTGCTAACCAGTCACTTTAAATCTCCAGCTTGCCCTCATGCCAGCATTGCTGTCTTCAGTCTATTGCACCATCCTAATGAGGCTTAATGCAAGCTTCAGGAATAGCACCTCATGTAACAGTTAGACACTTCATAGGATTTCAGACTCAATATTGTGTTTGACAATTCCAGATTGTAACCATGGTGCTCATTTCGTTTTGATTTCTTTGTCTTTTGGTTCTTTGTGTATTTATCACTTTCAGCCAGAGACACACCTGCTACAGGCCCATCTTTTGTTTCTTTGTTTCCTTCCTTAGCCTCTCACCATTTTGGTCACGGACTAACTCATCTGTTATTCAATCTCTCCTGTCTTTCACCTTGTCACAGACCTTTGTTTGGTATTTTTCTTGCTCACATCTTGCTCAAAACCAATCTCTAATTTTCTCCCAGTTCTGATGAAATTTCCCAGATGAGAAGCATTAACTGTGTTTCTCTCCACGGATGCTGCTATCACTTGTTGATTGTTTCCAGCACTTTGTTTTCATTTGTGATTTCTATCTATCTGCAGTATTTTGTTTTTCAAAGTGATAATAAACCTGTCTAAAATATTGGTTCAGTCTCATTGGGAGCATTGCGTCTGGTTGTGAGCACCACAGTTGAAGAGAAAGTCTCAGGGATGCTCAAAATCATGGTGGGTCTAGACACATAAACAGATAGAGATAGATCCTATTGATGGGAGAGTGGAGAACCAGAAGGCCTCAATTTAAGGTGATTGGCAAAAAAATAACGTGTCAGCATCAGCGAAAATTTATTCCATGCAGCAAACAGTTAAGATCTGGAATGCACTGTCTGATAAATTGGCTGAGGCAGATTTGATTTTTCCTTTCAAATGAAAATTGGACAATTACTTGAACAGAAAAGAATTGCAGGGCTCCAAGGATAAAGCAGGAGAGCGGGACTATATGTAAATGTTGAAGAGAGTTGGAGGCGAACAGTCTTATTCTGTCTTGTAACCTTTCTATGATTCTGTGTTGCATGCTACAGAGCTAATGGGCCAAAACTGTTTGGGACACTTTGATAGACAAAGACCAATGAACCTTAGAAATTTCAGTTTACTCTAGAAAGTGAAATATCACCAATGTAAATCTTTTTACTTGGCACATGTTCCCAGCCAAGAAATGTCACGAATTGAGAGAGGCACCTAACACTTCAGCATTCCTTCCCCTTCAATCCCTCAGGTCCTTTCCCAAATTCCCATTGTAATTGGTTGGAATAAAGTGTGCAGTATATAATAATTTGGGAACACGCAGGAATGGGGGAAATAGAGAGGTGATTAAAGCATGAAGCAATAGGCAGTGCTTTAATGAGCTTAAGATCCCATATATTTGCGCACAGGGCCTCTGTGATTCCACACTGTAATCATTATAGCCTGAATAAACACAGGACTGCTCTGCACGCCAACCAACTAATCAATCACATCATTACTGATTTTAAAACAGCTTAATATTCCACATTCCAAACGTTTTGCAAATTTTGAGAAGCAGAATTTGCCCGAAGTTAAAATGTAAGTCCAAAACTGCATTGCTGATGTTGAGTCAGCTAGCTTTGTTGCATCACTTCCTGGGGTTTGATAATTATTTATCTTATCAATGCTGTTCCCTGTCTTATAGCGAAGAGAAAAAACAAATTTTGCCTTATCTCTTCAAAACTGCAATGATATCAAGCTTGAATTTTTTAAGGATTTACCTGATGGGAAGCCTGTATTTGGATTTTAAGATCTTTTAGAGATTGAAATTTCTTTCATGGATCTCATTTTGAAAATAGAACTCAAAGTTTCACTTGGATATAAACATAGGAAGGCATACGCTCTTAAAGGAAGTTAAAATGTTAAGATCGATAGAAATCATATAAATGCTGAGGGTGGTCTTTAGTAACCAGGATACAATGCAGTCAGTAATATCCAATAAAGAAATCAAGAGAAATTTGTTACCCAATGAGTGGTTAGAAAATGGACTTTGCCATCGTAAGGAGTAATTAATGGAAGTGATTAGCATGGATACCTTTAAGGGGAAGCTAGATAAACACATGAAGGAGAAAGGAATAGAGGTACAGACAGCTAGGGTTAGGAAGAGGTTCACTTGAACCAACACAGACCAGTTGGACAGAGCAGCTTGTTCCTGTGCTGGTTCTGTTGCTCAATATGAAGTGTTTCTCTTACCATATATACATATATATAGAGAGAGAGAGAGCACATAATCAAAATCTATGTTAAAAATCGCACTACACCAAGTTATAGCCCAACAAGTTTATTTGAAAGTAGAAGTTTTCAGAGTGCTGTTCCTTTATCAGGTAGC
Organism: Hemiscyllium ocellatum; assembly: GCF_020745735.1. NCBI lineage: Eukaryota > Metazoa > Chordata > Chondrichthyes > Orectolobiformes > Hemiscylliidae > Hemiscyllium > Hemiscyllium ocellatum. Next base: position 19,591,050 of record NC_083428.1, on the reverse strand, counting down.
TAGTGGAGCAGGACCATAGGACACAGAATTTGCTATAAATTTGCACAGTGTCAAATTCTGTTTGATAATGCTCCTGCAAAAACCCTGGAACATTTCATTATGTTAAAGTTTATATATAAATTTGATTTGTTGCTGTTTGTGGGGAATCTGAAGATGGTAATGACACTGGATGATTCTCTTTTTGGACGTAATCATTGTCTCATATTTGTGTGGTACAAATATTAATTATCACTTTTCAACGTAAGCGTAGATGTTGTCCAAGTTTTGCTGCATGTGTGCACAGATTATTATCTGAGGATTGCTGAATGTAATGGAATACTGCGCAATCATCAGTGAGCATCTCCTTTTGTCTTTATGATAAAGGGTACAGTCATAGATAGCCTGAAGTCCTATCAGAATGAGACCAACTATCTAGAGAGGCAATTTTCTTTGTCTCTTTCCCAAAGGAATTTTTCAGGGAAAGGATTACAAAAAATGTAAATACAAACTTCACTCCAACCGCTGTAAAATCTTAACTCATAAACATAGGTCCATAAACAGCAGCAATCAAATTATTCTCAGGAAGGGTCACTGGACCCGAATCATTAACTATTGATTTCTCTCCACAGATGCTGTCAGACCTTTTGAGATTTTCTAGCAACTTCTATTTTTGTTTGCAATTAAATTGTTCCTGTGTTCAGGCTTCTAGTTTGGCTTGGAACAAATATGAAAGTCAATTTTAAGATCATTGGCAGGGCTAAGTTCTATCATGGTTATGTGAAGTTAGCTATCTCACTGCAATAGCTGTATTTCAATTCACCTCAGTATCTTCAGTCTGGAGAAAGCAGTTCAAACCATGTTCCCACTCATGACTATGATGCATTTGATTCCCTCTTGTGTTTGTAGATGTCAAATGAGGAAAAGACTAGACACTGTTACAATGGCCCTATGATAGATTAGCCTGCTGATACATTAGAAATTCCAATCTGAATAATTTTACTAATTTAAAAAAATTGAATTGCTATCAGCATTAAAATAATGTCATTCAGAAAACCTAACGTCTAATGCTTGAAGAATGGGCAAGATGTTAGAGGGCAGCCCGTGTTTCTGAGCAGAATTCTATTGAGAAAGGAGACAATCTGAGATTAAATAAGTCATTTAAAACAAACTGTCACAGCATTCATTTTAGCAACCATGTCATGGTTGGAACTTCCTTCTAATTTGATATCTACTCTCAAATCTGAGAGTATGGAATTGGGAAATACATACTCAGACTCTTCTGTATCATTCTAACATGGCTGCAGGATAGCTCACAATAGAGCAAACATTCAACAAACAAAAACACAGACAATAAAATCACTCCATTTGCTGCACAAAGAAAGAAAATAAGGAAATACATTTTGCTTCCAGTTTCTCCCTGATGCTAAGTAGATGAAGCTCTGTAATATAACACAATTTTCATGACCACTAATATAAGTCTTTTGTTAATTTATAGACTTCGACTATAATTGTCAATCTTTATTACAAAATAACTAGTCTGCTCTTAAGTAAACGATATACGACGTAAAGGCCAAATCTGTCATCCTATGTGTATCTATGAGAGTAATTGTGTTAGGGCAGTGGATGTAACATATGTACATCAATCAGGCTTAAATAGAGCTTTGTTCCCCTTAGGAATACAATCTGTTCAGTCATGAAAATAAATATTTTTTTGCCAGATAATTTTCAAACCTCCAGCTCAACAGTTATTTTAACCCTTACTCCTGAAACTGCTGGAAACACATTTAACTCTTACACAAGATATTTATGAAATCAGCAATATGCTCTGAGCAGAAGACCAAAGTAAAGAGTAAGTTACAGTAAAGGTATAAAATAAACAAGTATTGGAATAACATGTGACACCTATCACATGTGTCAATGTAGGATGAGCCCAGAATATATCCTTCTGATAAATGAGAACTTTTCCATTGCTCAGTTTAATTTTTCTCATTTTGTGGGAATGAATTTTTTCAATGTTTATAAAAGGCACCTTCTTTAACAAATGAAAGAACTTGTATTTATGTGGTGTTTTATCACATCAAACTGAAAGCTCCCTAAGTATTTCACATACAATGCATTTTGACATCATCTCAATCACCATGGAGATGGTTTCAGCTGGAAGAGCCATGTGCCATGTCTTTTGTGATGGTCTTGTACACAAGTAACGTGATAATCCTGGGACATCACATGATCATTCTGTGACATATTTACTTGTTTATACCCTCAGATGAAAAATGTTATGTCAAGCATGAAGATCAAAACAGGGAGAGGAAAATCAATCAAAATGAATTCAAACAATAGAACAAATAGGCCATTTCACAGTGGATGTAAATTAAGCTGCTTCAGTGAGCTTTATATTCAGTGAGGACGAGGAGAAGCAGAAGACAAACAGGATGGGAAAACTGAAACTCCATAGATCCTGTCACCAAGTCACCCTCTATTTACATAGAATTGACCCTGATCCAGCTTCCTCAGAGCCAGCTCTTAGAGTGAACAGAACCTCTAACACTCCTGTTTTGATCAGTCAGCCAGGGCTCCCTGATTGAATAAGATTAACAGCTCCAATCAGGGAACTCATACTCTATGTGGTCCACCTGGCTGACCTAGTTACAATCACTATAGAGATTAATGAAACTGAAAAAGAATGTAAAAAAACAATTCATGTTCTGGCCTATTTTTAATGGATTAGATTCCTGATGAAGGGCCTTTGCCCGAAACGACGATTTCGCTGCTCCTTGGATGCTGCCTGAACTGCTGTGCTCTTCCAGCAACATTAATCCTGAACCTGGTTTCCAGCATCTGCAGTCATTCTTTTTTTACCTATTTTAATGGCCTATTCAATATATATGGCTCTGCAGTATTCCACCAGGTGCAATAAATTCTCTAATGCAACCCATTGGTCCGGATTTGAACTCAGAAATATGGTACTGTAATATAAAATTAATGTGTTGGAGATCCCTTATGTTGTATCACTATTGTCTATAGCAATGCCTTTGCGCACACCAACTCATGTTGGTCCAATGTGTATTAGCTACAAGACAGCTGTATAGAGTAGCCTTGCATGCATTTCCTCAGGCTGGGGGGAGAGATACTGACCTGTGCCACATCCTGACTGAAAGAGTCATAGAGCCATAGAGATGTACAGCACGGAAACAGACCCTTTGGTCCAACTCGTCCATCCCAACCAGATATCCCAACTTAATCTAGTCCACCTGCCAGCACCCGGCCCATATCCCTCCAAGCCCTTTCTATTCATATACCCATCCAAATGCCTCTTAAATGTTGCAATTGTACTAGCCTCCACCACTTCCTCTGGCAGCTCATTCCATACACGTACCACCCTCTGCGTGAAAATGTTGCCCTTAGGTCTCTTTTATATCTTGCCCCTCTCACCCTAAACCTATGCCCTCTAGTTCTGGACTTCCCACTCCAGGAAAGACACTTTGTCTTTTATCCTATCCATGCCTCTCATGATTTTATAAACCTCTATAAGATCCACGCTCATCCTCCAATGCTCCAGAGAAAACAGTCCTACCCTATTCAATCTTTTCCTATAGCTCAAATCCTCCAACTCTGGCAACATCCTTGTAAATCTTTTCTGAATGCTTTCACTTTTAACACCATCCTTCCGATAGGAAGGAGACCAGAATTGCAGACAATATTCCAAAAGTGGCCTAACCAATGTCCTGTACAGCTGTAACATGACCTCCCAACTTCTGTATTCAATACTCTGACCAATAAAGGAAAGCATACCAAACGCCTTCTTCACTATCCTACCTACCTGCAACTCCACTTTCAAGGATCTGTGAACCCGGACTCCAAGGTCTCTTTGTTCATCAACGCTCCCTAGGACCTTACCATTAAGTGTATAAGTCCCGCTGTGATTTGCTTTCCCAAAATGTAGCACCTCGCATTTATCTGAATTAAACTCCATCTGCCACTTCTCAGCCAATCAAGATCTCATTGTAATCTGAGGTAACCTATTTCGCTGTCCACTACACCTTCAATTTTGGTGTCATCTGCAAACTTACTAACTATACCTCTTATGCTCACATCCAAATCATTTCCATAAATGACAACAAGTAGTGGACCCAGCACCGATCCTTGTGGCACTCCACTGGTTACTGGCCTCCAGTCTGAAAAGCAACACTCCACCACCACCCTCTGTCTTCTACCTTTGAGCCAGTGGAAGGACAGTCGTCAGTCAGGATTGACCTCCCTATTGCGGTCAGCCTATCTACTCTACTGAACCTAATAAGAAATATTATGGAAGTGAGTTGCCCCTTATTGTTGTCACAAAGTAGGTAACAAAACGCTCTGCTTGGCCATGTGTAATGACATATACATCAGGTTTGCCCACTGAATCATTTGTGCAATTATGAAAGCAGCAGGTGTACAAACATCCCTGACAGTTACCTTTGGTTCAGGAAATAATTGGCAATGCCCATGTAGCTATACGCGTAAGCTAGCAAAATAGTGTTGATTATATCTCAAAATTATGTTCATTCTTTTATTATGCAGATAGTATGTGACCATCGACTTTAGATTATACATATGGGGAGGTGATGGCCTAGTGGTATTATGGCTAGACTATTAATCCGGAGTTGAAAATGTGTTGCTGGTTAAAGGACAGCAGGTTAGGCAGCATCCAAGGAATAGGAAATTCGACGTTTCGGGCATAAGCCCTTCATCAGGAATGAGGAGAGTGTGCCAAGCAGGCTAAGATAAAAGGTAGGGAGGAGGGACTTGGGGGAGGGGCGATGGAGATGTGATAGGTGGAAGGAGGTCAAGGTGAGGGTGATAGGCCGAAGTGGGGTGGGGGCGGAGAGGTCAGGAAGAAGATTGCAGGTTAGGAGGGCGGTGCTGAGTTGAGGGAACCGACTGAGACAAGGTGGGGGGAGGGGAAATGAGGAAACTGGAGAAATCCGAGTTCATCCCTTGTGGTTGGAGGGTTCCCAGGCAGAAGATGAGGCGCTCCTCCTCCAGCCGTCGTGTTGTTATGTTCTGCCGGTGGAGGAGTCCAAGGACCTGCATGTCCTCGGTGGAGTGGGAGGGAGAGTTAAAGTGTTGAGCCACGGGGTGGTTGGGTTGGTTGGTCCGGGCGTCCCAGAGGTGTTCTCTGAAGCGTTCCGCAAGTAGGCGGCCCGTCTCCCCAATATAGAGGAGGCCACATCGGGTGCAGCGGATGCAATAGATGATGTGTGTGGAGGTACAGGTGAACTTGTGGCGGATATGGAAGGATCCCTTGGGGCCTTGGAGGGAAGTGAGGGAGGAGGTGTGGGCGCAAGTTTTACATTTCCTGCGGTTGCAGGGGAAGGTGCCGGGAGTGGAGGTTGGGTTGGTGGGGGGTGTGGACCTGACGAGGGAGTCACGAAGGGAGTGGTCTTTGCGGAACGCTGATAGGGGAGGGGAGGGAAATATATCCCTGGTGGTGGGGTCCGTTTGGAGACCCAGATTTGTTCTGGGGACCTGGGTTCAAATCCCACCACAGCAGAGGATGGAATTTCAATTCAATAGCTATCTGAAATTAAAAGTCTAATGATAACCATGAACCATTGTTGATTCTCAGGACAAAGCCATCTGGTTCACTCTGGAGGAGGAAATTATTCATCTTGTTCGCTAATGTCCTGCAAACTGCCATCATTACCTGGTCTGGCCTACATATCACTTCAGACCTACAACAATGAGATTGGTTCTCAACTACCCTCTGGTCAATTAAGGATGGGAAATGAATGCTGGCCTGTCCAATGAATTTAAAAACAATGGCCAGATTAGGTTGCGATATCTGGTTAGCATGGACGAGTTGGACCAAAGGGTTTGTGTCCATGCTGTACATCCAGAACATAGAAAAGTACAGCACAGAACAGGCTCTTTGGCCCACGATGTTGTGACGAGCATTAATCCTAATGTAAAATAAAGTAACTTAGTCTATGCATCCCTCAATTCACTGCTATCCATGTGCATGTCCAGCAGTCGCTTAAATGTTCCTAATGACTCTGCTTCCACCACCACCGCTGGCAATGCATTCCATGCATTCACAACTCTCTCTATGACTCTAAGTGTTTATAAACTAATTTGAGCATGAAATCAAGTTCTTCTAAAGAAAGGTATGGTTTTGTTGCTGCTTTGACAATATGTTTGCCTTGTGACTGATCTTGCTCCCCTGCACAACCTGCATACCCAGGTATGAGATCCCCTGTGATAAGACCATGATCAAAAAAGCAAATTGAGCCATGTCTCAGAAACAGGAGCAGCCTGATAGCTGATATATGTGATCTAAATAACCGGATCTAAATATAACTGGGAGCTCATTTAGCCTCCCTGCTTCATACAACCTGCACACGTACAGAATGTGACCAAAGTCCTTATGTTGTGCCATCGTTTACTGCTGTAAATCAGAGGAGGATGAGTAGGGTCCACAACATTCACATGAGGAAGAAGCAGACATGCCATGTTCTGATGGTAGGTCTTCAAACTGAAATGTTAACTCTCTATGTGGAATTACCTTGAATACAAAAGAAAAACAGGTCTGACTAGTCCACGCCAATGTTTATGTTCCACACAAATCCTCACGCACTATTCATCTCATCTTATTAGGATAATCCTCTATTGCTTATTCTCGCAGTTGTTTATGCAGCATCCTTTTAATTGCATCTTGGCTGTTTGTCACAACTAATCTTTCTGTTAGCAAGTTTCACATTTAACAACTCTCTGGATGAAGAATTTCTCCTGATTTCCCCATTTGTTGCGATATCCATGGCCTAATTGGCTCTACCCAGAAGTGGAAATGTTTTCCCTATGTCTATCTATCAAAGCCATTCATAATCTTAAAAACCTCTATCAAATCACCACTCAACTTTCTCTTTCTGTGTTTAGCCCCAGTCTGGTAAAACTTTCCTGTTTGGCATAATTTCTCAATTCTGGTATCATCTAAAAAGATCTGTATCTTCTTCTTTGTCTTTATGTCCTTCTTTGATTGTTAAAAAAAATACATTTGTGCTTATACAGTGCCTTTCATACATACTGGATCTGCAATAGCACTTTGCAGCCAAATTGCTGCAATGTAGAAAAGGTTGCAGCCAGTTTGTACACTGCAAGATTCCACAAACAGCAATGTGACAATGACTAAAGGATCTATTTTGTCAATTGAGGTACAAGTATTGGCCAGGACCTTGGGATCATTCTCCTGCTCCCTAAAAATAATGCCATTGGAACTTTCATGTCCACTTCTGACAATGGAATATTCCCTCAGTACTACACTGAAGACCCAAGTTTTATATTCCAACCCATCCTGGGAGTCAGTGAGAGGTGCAGTGGGACAGTAAAGTCGTAGAGAGTCAGAGTCATAGGATTGTTACAGTGCAGACATTTGGCTGATTGCTCCTGCACTGGGTTGTTTTACCTACTACCAATCTCCTGCCTTTTTCCCCATGTCCCTGCATACCATTTCCATCCATAGGATTATCCCAAGTCCTCTCGAATACCTCTATTGAACCTAACTCCAGCGTATTGCCAGGGAGTGCCTTCCATTCTCTTACTACTTACTGTGAAAAATAAATTTTACTCACATCAGGCAGAGGTGGGTCTGCAGATGCTGGAGATTAGAGTCAAGATTAGAATGGTGCTGGAAAAGCACAGCAGGTCAGGCAGCATCGGAGGAGCAGGGAAAATCAACCTTTGGCGCAAAAGCCCTTCATTAGAAATGATGAAGGGCTTTTGCCTGAAATGTCGATTTTCCTCCTTCTCTGATGCTGCCTGACCTGCTTTGCTTTTCCAGCACCATTCTAATCTTTACTCGCATCATCTTAGCTTAAGCTGTAGGTCATTTTAAATCTATGACCTCTCGGTTTTTTATGAACAGGAACAGCTTTTCCCTATTTATTAAATCCAGTCCACTCAAGATTTTGAAAATTTTTATCAAATCTCTCAGGTTTCTTCTCTTCGGGGAGAAGAATCCTAATTTCTTCAATCTATCTCCTCAGCAGCTGCCTTCAGCTCAGACCATGACACACCATTGTGTAATTTCACCAACATTTCTGTCTCAGACCTGCTGCAGTGTTCCAGTAAGCCTCAGTGCAAGCTCAAAGAACAACGCCACATTTTCTGCCTCACGACCCTGCAGTCTGGAAGATTCAACATCGAGTTCAATAACTATTGAGCCTGATTTCACCCTTCCATGTCTTTTACCCATCCCCATACCTGGTCCTGTTATGACGTGGGTTGCATTCTGATCAGCAAACCCATCCTCTCGTTCTCTCAGCTGTCATTACCACTTATTCAGCTTCTCTTCCATCCCGGCCGATTATCAATAATTCCCTCGTTTACCCACTCCTTTCATTTCTCCCTCTCCATCTCCATCTCCATCTGCTCACTCACCTCTTCCCCTATCAATCTCTCCAAAACCCCCAACCCCACCCCACCACCACCACCAGCAACATAAAGCTCATCTTCAGCGTAAATCATGCCCCCTTTTGCTTTGGGCTCATTCCAACATGGTTTTCAAATATCCAGGATGGGAATCATGGGCACGGAGTGTATTGTAGGCTGGGGTTTTCCAACAACATGATAGATATGGCAGAACTGTTGTGCTTCCGCTATCAGGTGCTTTTGCATGGTCACATCATTAATTCCACATACCAAATGGTCTCTCAACATCTCATTAAGGGTTAAACCAAAGTCACATGCCTAACTTTCCCTGAGGCACCAAGAGTTGACTGATTTCGTTCAGGAATATTACGACTCCAAGCCTCTTCTCCTCTGAGTCGCTATTGTTTTCCCTCGGTAATTTGAGAACCGGGAGAAAATATATCAGGATTTTTTACTTTGATTTTTGCCTCTGTCAGTCATCCTGACCTAGTCAAAGAGGTTACTAGGAGGGACGCTCCTTCTAAACTTCTGCCTGAGATGTGGTAACCCTCAGGTTAAAACATCACTGTTCATGTCTGTAATGAGAGAGCAGCCCTAGCATCGGGAAACACTACAGCAACTTTACTTTATCAGTCCACTTCTAAAAAAAAAGACACTTGTTGGAATCAAAATTTCACTAGATCCACTTCGGTATCCTGATTTATCATCGTAACTCTGCTTGGACTCTTTTTCTCTAAGGCATGTATGGTCTCCTTATCCTGCTGGTCAAAAAGCTGCATTTCACACTTCTCAAACATATTTTGTCAATTACACACCAATTTTGTAAAACTATCAATATCCTCTTACGTTTTGTTACACTCTTCCTCAATATCAACCTCAGCCCAATTAGGGGCTATCTCTAATTGTTGTTATCTCTAATTCCTGGATCCAAATCATTTGTATAAATAGTGAATGATGGACCTGGTATTAATGGACCATTACTTTCCTTGGTTTTTTTTCACTCATACATGTAGCCTGACTTGCTGAGTGTTTCCAGCATTTTTCTGTTGCTATTATCACTGGGATTGATCAGGTTTCCAGCATTAATATTAAACTAAACACTGCGCCTTGGCTGAATGTTGTGTCACTTGGCTGCCCTATTTAGAGTTGCCTTTAATTGAACGTGAGTTGCTAACTCTGGCCATTAACAAATAATTTACATCTCTACATGATTAACAGTTTCACCCAAAGAGTTATCCTGCAAACTGGAGCAAATGGCAACTGAAATTGGGTCATTTATTCCCCAAACCCTGTCACCTGCAAAGCCAAAATGTAAATTGAAAATGCTCACAGTCATTTTGCACTTAGAGTCATAGAGTCATAGAAATGTACAGCACGGTAACAGACCTTTCAGTCCAATTTGTACAGGCTGATCAGCTATTCTACATTAATCTAGGCCCACTTAGGTATTTGGCCCATATCCCTCTAAATCCCTCTAAAACTACGTGCTGACCACTTCCTGATGAACTTGTGGTCAAAGGTGTTTTTCTTCATAAACTTCTCCACGAAGGACAGGTGATACGGAATGGTCCAACTACTCGGAGCGTTCCGCGGCAGTGAGGCCAGGCCCATCCTTCACAACACCAGGGACAGGTAGAACCTCAGTACATAGTGACACTTTGTGTTTGCGTACCGGCGATCCACGCACAGCTTGATGCAGCCACACACAAAGGTGGCTATCAGGGTGAGGGTGGCATTGGGTGTATTTTTTCCCCCATTGCCCAGATCTTTATACATCGAGTCCCTTCGGACCCAGTCCATCTTTGACCTCCATATAAACTGGAAGATGTCCTGGGTCACTGCAGCGGCACAGGTTCTTGGACTAGGCCAGACCTGTGCCACGTATAACAGCAATGACAGTGCCTCACACCTAATGACCAGATTTTTTCCTGCGATGGAGAGCGACCGTAGCTTCCATCTGCCCAGTTTCTGCCTCACTTTGCCGATACCCTCCTCCCAAGACTTGGCGCCTGCCCCAGCACCCCCCCGAACTAAATACCCAGCACCTTCAGGTGGTCGGTCCTGACGGTGAAGTGGATCAAGGATTGGTCGGCCCAGTCCCCGAAGAGCATGGCCTCGCTCTTGCCTCGGTTTACCTTGGCCCCCGAGGCCTGTTCGAACTGGTCACATATGCACATGAGTCTGCACATGGACAGCGGATCCGAGCAGAAAATGGCGACATCATCCATGTACAGGGAGGCCTTAACCTCTAAATCCTACCTATTCATATATCCATTCAGATGCCTGTTAAACTAGCCTCCACCACTTCCTCTGGCAGATCATTCTGTTCACACACCACCCTCTGTGTGAAAAGGTTGTCTCTTAGGTTCCTTTGAAATCTTTCCCCTCTCAACTTAAACTTATGACCTATAGCTTTGGTCTCCTCTACCCTATCCATGCCCCTCATGATTTTATAGATGTCTATAAGGTCATCTCTCAGCCTCTAACCCTCCAGGGAAAACAACCCCAGCCTATTGAGCTTCTCCCAATAACTCAAATCCTCAAACCCTTTCAGATTTCACAATATCTTTCTTTTGGCAGGGAGACCAGAACTGAATGCAGTATTCCAAAAGTGGCCTAAAAAATTGTCCTGTACAGTTGCAACATGACCTCCCAAATTCTACACCCAATAAAGGCAGGAGTGCCAAACACCTTCCTCACTATTCTATCTACCTGCAACTCTTCTTTCAAGAAATTATGAACCTGCACCCCAAGGTCTCTTTGTTCAGCAACACCTTACCATTATGTGTGTAAGTCCTGCCCTGATTTGCCCCACCAAAATGCAGTCCATCACCTTTATCTAAATTAAACTCTATCTAGCATTCCTTTGGTCCATTTGCCCAAATGATCAATATCCCATTATATTCTGAGGTAACCTTCTTCACTGTGCATTGCACCACCAGTTTTAGTGTCATCTACAAACTTACTAACCATACCTCCTGTATGCAAGTCCAAATCATTTTATATAAATGACAAAAGGCAGTGGGTCGAGCACCTATCCTTGTGACTCACCGCTGTTCACAGGCCTCCAGTCCATAAGACAACTCTCCACCACCACCCTCTGTCTCCTACCTTTGTGCTAATGGCTAGTTCTCCCTGTATTCCAATGATCTAACCTTGCTAACCAGTCGACCATGCGCAAGCTTGTTGAACGCTTTACTTCCATAGAAGACAAACTGGGAATAAAAACTTCATAGGTGTTATCCTCTTAGTACCAGTATATATGTCTTTCAGCTAGTGCTGCCCCACCAAAATATATGGGGTTAGAAATGGCATCACATCTCAAGTCAGATAGGGAAGGCCAAAATGACCAGCAATGATTGGCTGCTCTAAAGATGGTTCCCTTCACCAACTGTGTCCCAGCATTCCCTCTATGAGTTTTCAACTGCCTATGACAATTCACAAGCCAATATTCTACTAAATTGGGAACAAGATAACATCCAACCTTTGATCCCCCTCACCCAGCCACACCTGCTCCGATCTCAGTGTTCATGCTTGTGACCAAAAAAGATAGCTTCAAATAAGTCCCTGAGAAGTTGACGAGGAGACAGCTCATTCTTAGTCCTGGAGTTACTGACAGTGTTCCGCCTAAGTCACAGTTTTCTCTGGGAAGAGATCAAGCCAGTCTTACATGAATTGCAGACCCTCTGATTCCTCCAGGCTTCTTTTAAAACTCCTTTTCCAAAAATATGGTAATTCATCCATGGGAGATTCCTGGGAGTACTTCCATAGACTACAGACTGGGAGTAAAAACTTCCCAACTCTGTCAGAGCAACTACCCTGTATGAATTTAAATGTTGCTATTATAACATGGTGTGGGGACACCAGAGTTAATCTCAATCCTGTCTTTATCCAATATCAACAAACAGATACTTCTCAGGAGCGAGTCACTAATGAGAATATAAAAATGGTAATCTAGTTGAAATGTTTTATCAGCTTAGGCCATGGGCCCTGGGTAGATCTTGGCTTTACATGACAGTGTAAACAGGTGATAGAAAGTTTGGTAGCCCATTTTCCATCTCAGCCAATTGTTATTTCCATGGGACTGTTCCACAATTCCATAGGAATTTCCACAGACTAGTGATCAAAGGGAAGGCTGTTTGTAGTGTGTAGCTCACTCCCATTAAACAATCCAGGGAGCCCAGTAACCCTACTGTATCTGTAGATGACACTTTTCCTGGGCTCACCAGGATGCAAAGATTTAAGAGAACAAGGTGGACACAGAACTGGCTCGAAGGTAGAAGACAGAGGGTGGTGGTGGAGTTGCTTTTCAGATTGGAGGCCTGTGAGCAGTGGTGTGTCACAAGGATCAGTGCTGGATGTGAACATATGAGGTATTGTTAGGAAGTTTGCAGAATACACCAACATTGGAGGTGTAGTGGACAGTGAAGTAGGTTACCTCATAGTACAACAAGATCTTGATCCAACAGGCTGTAGTGGCAAATGGGGTTTAAGTTAAATGTGAGGTGCTGCATTTTGGAAAAGCAAATCAGAGCAGGACTTATACACTTAACGGTAAAGTCTTGGGGAGTGTTGTTGAACAAAGAGAACTTGAAGTGCAGGTTTATAGTTCCTTGAAAGTGGAGTCACAGATAGATGGGATTGTGAAGAAACTGTTTGGTATGCTTTCGTTTATTGGTCAGAGTAGTGAGTACAGGAGTGGGGAGGTCATGTTGCAGCTGTACAGGACATTGATTAGGCCACTTTTGGAATATTGCGTGCAGTTCGGGTCTCCTTCCTATCGGGAGGATGTTGTGAAACTTGAAAGGGTTCAGAAAAGATTTACAAGGATGTTGACAGGGTTGGAGGATTTGAGCTATAGGGAGAGTCTGAACAGGCTGGGGCTGTTTTCCCTGGAGCGTTGGAGGCTGAGGGGTGGCCTTATAGAGTTTTATAAAATCATGAGGGGCATGGGTAGGGTATGGGGGTAGGTGGGGGGAGGGAGTGGGGTCCAGACCTAGAGGCTATAGGTTTAGGGTGAGAGGGCAAAGATATAAAAGGGACCTAAGGAGCAACTTTTTCACACAGTGTGGTGCGTGTATGGAATGAGCTGCCAGGAGAAGTAATGGAGGCTGTACAATTACGGTCCTTAAAACGCATTTGAATGGGTTTATGAATAGGAAGGGTTTAGAGGGATATGGGCTAAGTGCTAGTAAATGGGACCAGATTAGGTTAGGATATCTGATTGACATGGACGAGTTGGACAGCAGGGTCTGTTTCCATGTTGTACATATCTATAACTCTGTGACTGAGGTCCTTTGATATGTGTCTCCAGCCCCTTAATTATTTTAGGGTTGTCTGAACTGTCCCTTTGGTACAAGATCCACTCCCTTCGTGACTCCCTCGTCAGGTCCACACCCCCCACCAACTCAACCTCCACTCCCGGCACCTTCCCCTGCAACCGCAGGAAATGCAAAACTTGCGCCCACACCTCCTCCCTTACTTATCTCCAAGGCCCCAAGGGATCCTTCCATATCCGCCACAAATTCACCTGCACCTCCACACACATCATCTGTTGCATCCGCTGCACCCGATGTGGCCTCCTCTATAGTGGGGAGACAGGCCGCCTACTTGCAGAACACTTCAGGGAACACCTCTGGGATGCCCGGACCAACCAACCCAACCACCCCGTGGCTCAACACTTTAACTCTCCCTCCCACTCCACCGAGGACATGCAGGTCCTTGGACTCCTCCATCGCTAGAACATAACAACACGACGGTTGGAGGAAGAGCACCTCATCTTGCGCCTGGGAACCCTCCAGCCACAAGGGATGAACTCAGATTTCTCCAGTTTCCTCATTTCCCCTCCCCCCACCTTGTCTCAGTCGATTCCCTTGAACTCAGCACCGCCCTCCTAACCTGCAATGCTCTTCCTGACCTCTCCGCCCCCACCCCACTCCGGCTTATCACCCTCACCTTGACCTCCTTCCACCTATCACATCTCCATCGCCCCTCCCCCAAGTCCCTCCTCCCTACCTTTTATCTTACCCTGCTGGCACCCTCTCCTCATTCCTGATGAAGGGCTCTGGCCCGAAACGTCGAATTTCCTGTTCCTTGGATGCTGCCTAACCTGCTGTGCTTTAACCAGCAATACATTTTCAGCTCTGATCTCCAGCATCTGCAGACCTCACTTTTTACTCAGGTGGATAGAGCTTATAAGAAGGCCTATGGTGTATTAGCGTTCATTAGCAGAGGGATTGAATTCAAGAGTCGTGAGGTGGTGTTGCAGCTGTATAGGACCTTGGTAAGGTCACATTTGGAGTACTGTGTACAGTTCTGGTCACCTCATTTTAGGAAAGATGTGGAAGCTTTGGAGAGGGTGCAGAGGAGATTTACCAGGATGTTGCCTGGAATGGAAAATAGGTCGTACAAGAATAGGTTGAGAGTGCTAGGCCTTTTCTCATTGGAACGGTGAAGGATGAGAGGTGACTTGATAGATGTTTATAAGATGATCAGGGGAATAGATAGAGTAGACAGTCAGAGAATTTTCCCCCCGGTACACCAGAGTGTTACAAGGGGACATAAATTTAAGGTGAAGATGGAAGGTATAGGGGGAATGTCAAGGGTAGGTTCTTTACCCATAGAGTGGTGGGGGCATGGAATGCGCTGCCTGTGGGAGTGGCAGAATCAGAATCATTGGTGACCTTTAAGCGGCAATTGGATAGGTACATGGATAGGTGCTTAAGCTAGGACAAATGTTCGGCACAACATCGTGGGCCGAAAGGCCTGTTCTGTGCTGTATTGTTCTATGTTCTATACAATGTTGTATCTTGCAATGATAGGACTTTTATTTTCTTTTCCCGATGGTTGGCCCCTCAGTGTGTGTTTGACAGGTTATGCTCGAAACGTCGAATTCTCTATTCCTGAGATGCTGCCTGGCCTGCTGTGCTTTGACCAGCAACACATTTGCAGCTGTGATCTCCAGCATCTGCAGACCTCATTTTTTACTCGAAGGTTGGAACAGGTAGCCTTCACTGATGCTGTATCTGAATGAGCTAAATAAAATGCTGCTTGAATCAACTGTCTCTCCCTGGGCTTCCTCCCTCTTCCTGAAAAGAAGTGACTTTGGAGTCTGCTCACTGCCTGTTTCACAAGTGGGGTCTGAGATCTGAAAGATTTTGAGTTTGGAATTGAGTCTCATGTTCCATGGAGCCACAGGACATGTTCCAACTTGCCCAACCACTTCACTGCTTTCTACTCCTTGTTGTTTTGAAACAGTAAATAAAAATCAAGAGCCATCCATATAATTTTTTAAAAACTGTGTTACAATATGAGATTTTTTGGTCAAGTGCAGATGCTGAAAGTTATGGGGGAGACTTGTCAAGATCACTTTGGTAGTCATGTCCTTAAACAATCTGAAATAAATAAAGCCCATTAAGTGTCAGTCCAGCTTTTGGCACTGAAAGTAACATCAGACTAATCTTTGTGTTATGTTAACAACTGGGGCCAGCTGTTCCAGTTGTGGTGATCTTGCCTGAGACAGCCAGTGAACAAAGGCCCTTAGGCTCTGAACAATGAATCATTTTTTCTAGTCTTCTATGTTTTTAGCTGTCAGTATTTACAGTAGAGCTTCGCACCTAAATTAGTTTATGGTGAGTTCTAAAGTTAGAATTCCATCCAGTTTAGTGTATCCTGATTCTAAGTAAACTCTCCACTTTATAAAAGAAATCATTCATTTCAATTCACCAGAACTTGACCCTCCTGAGTAAATGAACTGAATCACTGTTTAAGGAAACCCATGTTGAGCTAATTTTAACTAGGTATCAAAGTGCATTAAATAGGATCATTGAATGTCCGAGGTGCGTACACAGCCCACAGGTTAGGTAATCTAAGTGACTGCTTCTTTGATCAAATGAAGTCATTGTATGAAAAAGGGTCTCAGTGGAAAGTGGTTAAAGTAACATTTGTCTCCCATAGGTTAGCATTTGGTAATCAGCCAAGTACCTTAGGTAGTCTGAGTGTTTTGACCATCAAAGGATTGTTTCTGCTCTAAGGGAATGTTTGTTGTCCAGAATACAAATTCCTCAAATATGTTGGATAAAAGGAAGATGTCAATTTATTGAGCATCATTTTTCATATATGTGCATATATTGAGTAAGTAAAATACTTGGGAGGTACTTCAAGAATGTCATTTCATGGGCTGAGAAATTTAACTTGAGGTGTGTAACATGCCTGAATTATTCACATCGACACTACATAGGATTATGATTGTAACTCCGAATCTGACATTACAGTTTTCTACAAAAGGGGCGAGTTCCTAGAATCAGTGAGACACATTGCATCACTGCCAACTGTTTGTGGCAACACGTGTTGACAGCTATGCAGGAAATACAGAACTTCGGACTGTTCTGCTTTCCTGAAGCTGCCTTTCTCAGAAAGGCAATTATTTGGCTAGTTACAGGATTTGGTCCCATTTATAGACTTCAGATGGATGTGTAAACTTTTGGATGTCTGTGTATGCATGAAAGGGTGAGTGCTTTCATGGATCACTGAACCCATTTACTTCTTTAGGGCATTTTATTAGACATCTTTATATCTCATACAATGATTGCTGCTGGTCTCCTGTTTCTTAAAAATGCTTTTTGGCCTGTGTTTATTGCAGTTAGTTTATTATATATATTAATTGTACACTTTCTGTTTCTTTATTCACTCATGGGACATGGGTACTGCTGGCTGTGCCTTTATTGCCTACCCACAGTTGCACTTAAGAAGGTGGTGATAAGGTGTCTCCTTAAACCACTGCAGTCCCTGTACTATAGATTGACCCACAATGTTATTAAGGAGGGAATTTCAGGATTCTGACCCAACAACAATGAAGGAATGACAATCTATTTCAGGATGATGAATGGCTTGAAGAGGAATTTGCAGGCAGTGGTGATCCCATCATCTCCTGCCCTTGTCTTTCAAATGACTGTGGTCAAGGGTTTGGAAGGTGCTGTTTGGAAAATGTTAATCAATATAGCTAAGTATGCACAAAAGACTTCCTAGGGCAGGTCTTGAATGCCTTTTCAAAGATGCTGTGGGTGAGGATATTTTTTTCCTTCCTTAAGAATTACTGAGCTGAATTTTGAGGATCACGTTCAGTGACAATAAAGTGCTAGCATGCTGAAAATCATAATGGAAGATTCCCTGCCCATTTCCATTAGTCATTGTCACTACCATCTTCCTAGAATCTTAAATTTAGCAACTACAGCAATCACTACTCCTACACAAGTTTAGACCCTGCAAAGCAAATATAACCTCAACTTGTCTTTGCATCTTAACAACTTAAAAACAGAAATAACACTGAGGGGAAAGACCATTCAATAATCCTTTGCAGTAAAGGCCCATTGACTTTGGTGATGGTACCACTCATGGACCCTTGCTGAAACTTGGTACATCCTTCAGCACTAACTACTGTAAATCTATTGGATCACTGCTCCTTACTGCATTCTTCAAAATTGCAGCTTGCAATGAAAGCAAGATAGTGAGACAGCAACATTTCCTAGGATATAGCAAAACCTGCAGTAAGACTCCCATTTGTGAGCAACCAGGACTATCAGACAGTAGCTCACTGATGAACACTTCCATTAAGTAGTAAAACTATATTGTTAATACAACACCAAATCATCTTAACTCTTACGCTTACATGTCACACCAATAGGTCATAACATCAGGTGACTGACAGACATATTGAACTTTTAACACAACATGTGATTTTCGAAACAGGATATAAAGTGAAAGATCACTGTTAATGTAAATTCAGTGGTAGTCTGGAAAAGGCCTGTGTGAATCTGTGGAATGTCACACCCGTAAAGTGTCAAGCAATTTTCAAACAGAGTGATTTAAAAGGAAGAGATAATTAGGCACTGATTAACATTCTTCCTCCCCCCTCACCCCACCAGGAGAGAACCATATTCTGTTGATTACATACCTAGCTACAGATGTTTGTGTTTCAGAAATATATAAAAATAGAGACATTAAAAAACACCTGCAACCCTTGGCCTCTGTGTGTTAGTGTTGATAAAGCATGGCACACTTTATCACCTCTGACTCTCCAGCATCTGCAGTCCTCACTTTCAGCCCTCTGTGTGTTGGGGGCTGATGTGCTGATGTGTGTGAAGTCTACTCCATGAAGAAGACAGAAATCAGACAAGGCAGGTAAGCAAAACAGACTCTCTTGCTCTGAGAGCCGGAACACAGACAAACTAGTGAAGTCGTCAGCAAAAGGTACTGGACAAACACGTATCAGCTAGGCACTGAGGCTTGAATCATAGAGTCGTAGAGACTTACAGGATGGAAACATGCTTTTCAGCCCAACTTGTCCATGCCACCCAATTTTCATAATCAATCTAGCCCCATTTGCCTGTTTTTGGTCCATATCCCCCCATACCTATCCCATCCATATACCCCCATACCTATCCTATCCATATCCCCCCATACCTATCCCATCCATATCCCCCCATACCTATCCCATTCAAGTCCCTGTCCAAATGTTTCTTAAATGGCAAAATTGTACTTGCCTCCACCAATAACTCTGGGAGGTCATTCCAGATACTCACCTCCATCTGGGTGAAAAAAATCACCCCCTGGACCCTTTTGTACCTCACCCTCTCACCTTAAACCTATCCCTTCTAGTTTTAGATTCTCCTACTATACGGAAAAGCTGTTGGCTATCTATATGATTGATGCCTCTCTTGATATTATAGATCTCGTTAAGGTCACCCCTCATTCTCCTACACTCCAGGGAATAAAGTCCCAGCCTTTTCAGCCTTTCATTATAACTCAAACTTTCTATCTTGAATTTTGAAATCAACTGTTTCATACCAACATCAACATTGCTGTGTCATTTGACTTAACAGCTGTAACATTGCATATTTTAATCTTCTCAGAACCCAAAGTCTGATTCAGATTTATTTTACCCATTACCTTTTAATTCAATTCAGTTTTCTAATCTGTGTATATGTCTGTCTTGCATTTCTTGTCTTTTCTGACAGTTGGTAGGTTATATACCCACCCCTTCTTTAACTTAAGAACGCCTGGTAAATTTGGCTTCTTTAAAAACATATATACGTTTGGATTAGGAAAAGAGGGAAGGGTGTTTTTAAAAAAAATTAACCTTGTTACGAGCAACTGAGAGGTGACACTTGATCTTTCCTCATCCAGGGATATAACCAATTGCGATTATGCTGCTCAGCATTGTAATGAATTGGAGATTCTTGCCTGGTGACCTGTTGCAACTCTCAGCAACTCACTCTACGAAGCACTACTCTGTGCTTTAGCTAAATTTGGGGGATGCCTATTGATGTTCAGGTGACAGCTCTTGAATGAATGGCTGCTGATTTCTCAAAGCTCAGGAGCAGGAGAGACCAGTTTGGTCTAGCTCACTAACCTGCAAGCTACACTGTGGGTGTGGTTGAGTGGGTGGAGTGGGAGCAGATCTCCTGTCATCCTCAGAAAGGATAGTATTCTTACTCCTACTGCCATGCACCTGCAGGCCCTCACTGACAGCGAGTTGCACTGGAGCTGACTATGGTGGTTCAGTGATCTTTTGGAATCCTGCAGCAAAATAATCCTCAGCATTTAGAAGCAAGCAGCTACTGAGAAGGCTAGGGATTGAGTGACACCTAAACTGAGCTTCCTTTAAAGAACTGGTGACACAAACTCTTGTGTGTAGGTCAGAGCTATAGTATCCACACAGGTGACTATATGCTCCATGGTAGGCAGTAGGCTGTAGGCCGCAGAGGTCACTGGGTAGAGTGGGACACATGCTAGAACAGAACTCAACCGACATCTCACTGTATTGTGGTTAAACTTAAACAGGTCATTCGATATCCCAAAAAACACCTCACCAAGGAATCTTCATCTGTAGGTTGGGCCACTAAAAGCTGCATCTCCATTCTCATCAACAGAACAGTGAGCTGGACTGCAAAATGGAAATTATTTTCCTGCGTTTCCCTTTTCACTGACTCTTGCACCTGCTGGTCAATTCCCTGGGATACCTCCTGACCATTAGTTCTGATTTCTGAGCTGGTGCTTGGTAGACATAGAGCAAGAAAGTGAGGTCTGCAGATGCTGAAGATCAGAGCTGAAATGTGAAAATGGACACCCTTTCCTCATTCCTGAAGAAGGGCTTATGCCCGAAACGTCGAACCTCCTGCTCCTTGGATGCTGCCTGACCTGCTGCGCTTTTCCAGCAACACATTTTCAGACATAGAGCAAGGGTCATTGCATTTTTGGAAAAGGTTTCCACTCCAAAGCTTCATCTTTAATGGAACCACAAAATTGTTACAGTACAGAAGGAGGTCATTCAGCCCATCATGTTTGCCCTGTCTCATTGAATATTTTAACTTAGTGTCAAACTTCTGCCTTTTCCTCATCAGCCTGCACATTTCTATTTAAATAATCATTCGATATCCTATTGAATGCCTCAATTGATCCTGCCTCCACCACACTTCCAGGCAATGCATTCCAACCCAGGCTACTCACTGTGTTGCTGTGTGAAAAAGCTTTTTTTCTCTCACCTCATATTTGCTTTTCTACAAAACACTTTGAAACTGTGCCTTCTAGTTTTTGATCCTTTTCCAAGCAGGGATAGTTTCTCCTTATCTACTCTGTCTAGATATACTCACGATTTTGCAAACCTATCAAATCTCCCCTCAGCCTTCTCTTCTCCAAGGATAACAGTCACAACTTCTCCAAAGTATCCTCATATGTGAAGTTTTTCATTCCAGGAGCAATTCTTGGAAATCTCTTCTGCACTCTCTCCGATGTATTTATATCCTTCCTATAGTGTGGTACCCAGCTGAGGTCTAACCTGTGTCCTCTATAAGTTCAGCATAACTTCCCTGCATGTGTACTCTAGGCCCCTATAAATGAAGTTGAAAATAATTTATGCTTTATCGACAGATCTCTCTACCTGACTTGATTTGACTTCATTTGATTTATTGTCACATGTATTAATTACAAATAAAACGTTGTTTAGTGTCCCCACTCTCTGACACCATTTTAATTACATAGGAATGTCTACCCAGACCTCTCTGCTCCAGCATACCCTTTAGAATAGTACTCTTTAGTTTATTTTGCCTCTCAATGTTCTTTGTACTAAAGTGTATCACTCACACTTCTCTGCATTGACCTTCATCTGCCACTTGCCTGCCCCCTCCACCAAATAGTCAATGCCTTTTTAAAATTGTACACTGTCCTTTTCACAGATTGCAGATCTTTCAAGTTTTGTGCTACCCTCTACATATCAGGGTCTAGATCATTATCAGGAAAAGCAAGGGTCCCAATATAAACCCCTAGGGAACTCCAGTACAGACCATCCTTCAGCCTAAAACATACTCATTCACTGTTATTGTCTATTTCAGCAGCAGGAGTTGAGAGGGCACGATCCAGGGGGCGACTGGGAAGGTAAATCTGAATGTTACATACTTATCTCATGAATCAGCAGAGCGAAGGCTGAACAAGAGCAGAAGCCAACATAGGAACCACTGAATAAATGAACTTATATATTCGGGCAGTCATGACCAAGACTCCCAGACGGTATGTTGCTTCCCGGGGATGAGTGACAGGGATGTCTTGGATCGAATCTTAAAGAGGGAGGGTGAGCAGCCAGAAGTCGTGGTACACATTGGTACCAATGATATAGCTAGGAAAAGTGAATATAGGGAGTTAGGTTGGAAGCTAAAGGGCAGAACGAGCAGGGTAGTAATCTCAGGGTTGCTACAGGTGCCACAGGCTAGCGAAACTAAGAACAGAGAGTGAGTGCAACTGAATGCATGGCTGCAGGGCTGGAGTAGAAGGGGGGATCTTCAGATATGTGGATCATTGGGATACCTTCTAGGGAAGATGGGACCTAAACTGGAGGGGCACCAGTATCCTAGGCGGGAGGTTTGCTAAAGCTCTTCAAGAGGGTTGAAACTAGACTGGCAGGTGGATGGGAACTGGAGCTATGGATCAGAGGATGGGATGGCTGGTGAACAGGCAAATACAGCATGCAGAGAGTCTGTGAGGAAGGATAGACAGTTGTTAGGGCAAAGTCGCAGTCAGTGTGATGGGTTGAAGTGTGTCTATTTTAACGCAAGAAGTGTCAGGAATAAGGGTAATGAACATAGAGCATGGATCGGTACTTGGAGCAATGACATTGTGGCCATTACAGAGACTTGGTTATTACAGGAGCAGGAATAGTTGTTGGATGTTCCGGGGTTTAGATGTTTCAAAAGGAATAGGGAGGGAGGTAAAAGAAGTGGGGAAGCGGCATTGCTTTTCAGGGATTGTATAACAGCTGCAGAAAGGGAGATCATCGAGGAGTGTTTGTCTGCAGAGTCAGTGTGGGTGGAAATCAGAAACAGGAAAGGAGTAGTCATTTTACTGGGAGTTTTCTACAGACTCCCCAATATAAACAGAGACCTGGAGGAGCACATTGTGAGGCAAATTTTGGGAAGGTGCAAACGTAATAGGATTGTTGTTGTGGCTGACTTCAATTTCCCAAATATTGATTGGAACCGCCTCTGTGCGAATAGTTTGGATGGAGCTGTTTTTGTCAGGTGTGTCCAGGAAGGATTCCTGACTCAATATGCAGATAGGCTGACTAGAGGGATTTGGTGCTTGGCAACAAACCAGATCAGGTGTCAGATCTCTCAGTAAGAGAGCATTTCAGTGTTAGTGATCATAATTCCCTGACCTTTACTCTAGTCATGGAGAGGAATAGGAGCAGACGGTATGGGAAGATATTTAGAGTCATAGAGATGTACTGCTGCCTGGCCTGCTGTGCTTTGACCAGCAACACATTTGCAGCTGTGATCTCCAGCATCTGCAGACCTCATTTTTTAGCACGGAAATGGACCCATCTGTCCAACTCATCCATGCCGATCAGATATCCCAACCCAATCTAGTCTCATTTGCCAACACTTGGTCCATATCCCTCCAAACCTTTCCTATTCATATACCCATCCCAATGCCTTTTAAATGTTGTAATTGTACCAGCCTCCACCACTTCCTCTGGCAGCTCATTCCATACTCTGCGTGAAAAGGTTGCCCCTTGGGTCTCTTTCATATCTTTCTCCTCTCATCCTAAACCTATGCCCTCTAGTTCTGGACTCCCTGACCCCAGAGAAAAGACTTTGCCTATTTATCCTATCCATGCCCCTCATGATTTTATTAACCTCTATAAGGTCGCCTCTCAGCCTCCGACGCTCCAGGGAAAACAGCCCCAGCCTATTCAACCTCTCCCAATAGCTCAAACCCTCCAACCCTGTCAATGTCCTTGTAAATCTTTTCTGAAACTTTTCAAGTTTCACAACATCCTTCCAATAGGAGAGGGACAGAATTGCACACAATATTGCAAAAGTGTCCTAACCAATGTCCTGTGCAGCCTCAACATGACCTCCCAACGCAATGCTCTATCCAATAAAAGAAAGCATACCAAATGCTGCCTTCACTATCCTTTCTACCTGTGACTCCACTTTCAAGGAGCTATGAACCTGCACTCCAAGGTCTCTTTGTTCAACAACATTCCCCAGGACCTTACCATTAAGTGTATAAATCCTGCTCTGATTAGTTTTCACAAAATGCAGCACTTCGAATTTATCTAAATTAAACTCAGTCGGACACTCCTCAGCCCAATTGCCCATCTGATCAAAATCCCATTATATTCTGAAGTAACCTTTTTCACTGTCCACTACACTTCCAAATTTGGTGTTATCTGCAAACTTACTAACTATACCTCCTTTGTTCAAATCCAAATCATTTATATAAATTACAAAAGTCAAGGACCCAGCACCGATCCTTGTGGGAAATCACTAGTCATAGGCCTCCATCTGAAAAGCAACTCTTCACCACCATCCTCTGTTTTCTACCCTCGAGCGAGTTCTTTATCCAAATGGCTAGTTTTCCCTGTATTCCATGAAAGCTAACGTTGCTAACCACTCTCCCATGAGGAACCTTGTTGAAAGCCTTACTGAAGTCCATACAGATCATGTCTACCACTCTGCCCTCATCAATCCTCTTTGTTACTTCTTCAAAAAACTCAATCAAGTTCATAAAACATGATTTTCCATGCACAGAGCAATGTTGACTATCCTTAATCAGTCCTTGCCTTTCCAAATACATGGAAATCCTGTCCTTCAGGATTCCCTCCAACAACTTGCCCACCACCGATATCAGACTCACCAGTCTATAGTTCCTTGGCTTTTCCTTACCACCTTTCTTAAATAGTGGCACCACGTTCGCCAACCTCCAGTCTTCTAGCATCTCACCTGTGATTATCAATTATCTAAATATCTTAGCTAGGGGCCCAGCAATCACTTTCCTAGATCCCCAGAGAGCTCTAAGGTATACCTCATCAGGTCCTGAGATTTATTCACTTTTAAGACATCCAGCACCTACTCCTTTGTAATATGGAAGTTTTTCAAGATGTCACCATCTATTTCCCCACATTCTATATCTTCCATGTCCTTCTCCACAGTAGATACTGATGCAAAGTATTCATTTAGCTTCACCCCCCATCTCCTGTAGTTCCACACAGAGGCTGCCTTGTTCATCTTTGAGAGGGCCCATTTTTTCTCTAGTTATCCTTTTGTCCTTAATGTATTTATAAAATCACTTTGGATCCTCCTTAATCCTATTTGCTAAAACTAACTCACGTTCTCTTTTTGCCCTCCTGATTAAGTATACTCCTACTGCCTTGAAACTCTTCTCAGGGTTCACTCGATCTCTGCTGTCTATGTC
Organism: Hemiscyllium ocellatum; assembly: GCF_020745735.1. NCBI lineage: Eukaryota > Metazoa > Chordata > Chondrichthyes > Orectolobiformes > Hemiscylliidae > Hemiscyllium > Hemiscyllium ocellatum. The sequence continues at coordinate 19,565,916 of NC_083428.1, read as the reverse complement.
TGACACAGGCTTCCTTCTTTTTCTTAACCTAAACCTGAATTTCTCTAGACATCTGGCATTCCCTTCACCTACCAGCCTTTCCTTTCCCCCTAAAAGAAATATACTGTCTCTGGATTCTTGTTCTCTTATTTCTGAAGGCTTCCCATTTGCCAACCATCCCTTCACCTGCAAACATCTGCACCCAATCAACTTTTGACTATTCTGGCCTAATACTGTCAAAATTGGCCTTTCTCCAATTCAGAACTTCAATTTTTAGATCTAGTCTATCCTTTTCCATCATTATTTTAAAACCAATAGAGTTATGGTCACTGACCCCAAAGTGCTTCCCCACTGACACCTCAGTTACCTGCCCGGCCTTATTTCCCAAGAGTAGGTCAAGTTTTGCACCCTCTCTAGTAGGTACATCCACATAATGACTCAGGAAAATTTCTTGTACACTCTTAACAAGTTCCTCTCCATCTCAACCCTTAGCCCAGCCTATGTTTAGAAAACTAAAATCTCCTATCATAACCACTCTATTATTCTTACAGATAGCTGAGGTCTCCTAACAAATTTGTTTCTCAATTTCCTGCTATTAGGGTGTCTATAATACAATCCCAATAAAGTGATCATCGCTTTCCTATTTCTCAGTTCCACCAAATAACTTCCCTGGATGTATTCCCATGAATATCCTCCCTCAGTACAGCCGTAAAGTCAACCTTATCAAAAATGCTGCTCTCCCTCCTCCCTTGCCTCCCTTTCTATCCTTCCTGTTGCATTTGTATCCTGGAACATTAAGCTGCCAGTCCTGTCCATCTCTGAGCTACATTTCTGTAATTGCTATGATATCCTAGTCCCATGTTCCTAACCATTTTATTTTTAGATTAGATGACTTACAGTGTGGAAACAGGCCCTTCGGCCCAACAAGTCCACACCGACCCGCCGAAGCGCAACCCACCCATACCCCTACATTTACCCCTTACCTAACACTACGGGCAATTTAGCATGGCCAATTCACCTGACCCGCACATCCTTGGACTGTGGGAGGAAACCGGAGCACCCGGAGGAAACCCACGCAGACACGGGGAGAACGTGCAAACTCCACACAGTCAGTCGCCTGAGGCGGGAATTGAAGCCGGGTCTCTGACGCTGTGAGGCCATAGTGCTAACCATGATTAGATTAGACTTTAGATTAGACTTACAGTGTGGAAACAGGCCCTTCGGCCCAACAAGTCCACACCGACCCGCCGAAGCGCAACCCACCCATACCCCCACATTTACCCCCCACCTAACACTACGGGCAATTTAGCTTGGCCAATTCACCTGACCCGCACATCTTTGGACTGTGGGAGGAAACCGGAGCACCCGGAGGAAACCCACGCAGACACGGGGAGAACGTGCAAACTCCACACAGTCAGTCACCTGAGTCGGGAATTGAACCCGGGTCTACAGGCGCTGTGAGGCAGCAGTGCTAACCACTGTGCCACCGTGCCGCCCAGTTCATGCCCTGAGTTCATCTGCCATCCCTGTTAAGCCTCTTGTATTGAAGGAAATGCAATTTAATTTATCAGTCCTAACTTGTTCTCTGCTTTGTCCCTGCCTGTCCTGACTGTTTGACTCACTTGTTTTCTCAACTGTACCAGTCTCTGATTGATCTTTTTCCTCATTATCTCCCTCCACCTCACCCCCACCCCAACCCCTACCACCACCACCACCACCCGATTAGTTTAAATCCTCCTGAGCAGCTCTAGCAAATCTCCCTGCCAGTATATCTCTTCCAATTCAGATGCAATCTGTCTTTATTGAATAGGTCACTCCTACTCCAAAAGAGCTTCCAATGATCCAAAAATGTAAACCCTTCTCCCCTGCACCAGCTCCTCAGCCATGCATTCATCTGCTCTATCCACCTATTCCAAACCTCGCTAGTTTGTAGCATGGGAATAATCCAGATATTACTACCCACAAAGACCTCCTTTTTAAATTCCTGCCTAACTCTCAATATTCTCCCTTCAGAATTTCCTCTTTTCCCTTCCTATGTTGCTAGTTCCAACGTATACAACAACCTCCTGCTGGTCCCTCTCTCTTTTGAGAATATTCTACACCCTCTCCAAGATATCCTTGATCCTGCCATCACACACCATTCTGATTTTTTTGCTGTTGGCTGCAGCAACATCTGTCTGTGCCTCGGACTAGAAAATCTCCTCACACAATCGATCGCTTGGAGCCCGATGTACCCCTCATTAAGTTAGAGCCATTCTCGGTACCAGAAACTTGGCTGTTCATGTTACATTCCCCTGAGAGTCCATCACCCCTTCCATTTTCCAAAACACCGTACTTGTTTGAAATGGGGATAACCACAGGAGGCACCTGCACTGCCTGCCTACCCCTCCTATCCTTCCTGGAGTTAACTGGGGGAGGGGGAATTACAATGCTATTAGGCGGGAACTTTGGAGTATAAATTGGGAGCAGATATTCTCAGGAAAAGGCCGACAGAAATGTGGAGGCTGTTTAGGAAGCACTTGCTGATAGTGCTGGATATGTTTGTCCTACTGAGGCAAGAAAGGGATGGTAGGGTGAAGGAACGTTGGTTGACAAGGGGTGTGGAACATCTAGTCAAGAGGAAGAAGGAATCTTGAAGAAGGAAGAGGGTTGAGGAAGCAAAGACCAGACAGGGCTCTGGATGGTTACATGGTGGCCAGAAAGGAATTGAAGAATGGACTTAGGAGAGCTAGAAGGCAGGTTGGATTAAGGAAAACCTCAAGGCCTCCTACATCTATGTGAGGAACAAGAGGATGGCCAGAGTGAGGGCCAATCAGAGATAGTGGTGGGAACTTGTGCCTGGAGTCAGAGGAAGTCGGGATGTCCTTAATGAAAACCTTGCTTCAGTATTCACTAGTGAGGGGCACCTTGTTGCTTGTGAGGACAGCATGAAACAGGTTGATATGCTTGAACATGTTGATGTTAAGAAGGAGGATGTGCTAGGAATTTGAAGCACATTAGCACAGATAAGTATCTTGTTTCAGACGAGATATACTCAAGGTTACTATGGGATGTGAGGGAAGAGATTGTTGGGCTTTTGGCAATGATCTTTATGTTCTCATTCTCCACTGGAGTAGTACCAGTTGATTGAAGGGCGGCAAATGTTATTCCCTTGTTCAAGAAAGGGAATAAGTTTAACTCTGGGAATTATAGACTAGTCAGTCTTACGTCTGTGGTAGACAAATTATTGGAGAGGATTCTGAGAGACAGGATTTAGGATTTAGGATTATTTGGAAAAGCATAGTTTGATTAGAGATAGTCAGCATGGCTTTGTGAAGGGCAGGTCATGCCTCACAATCCTCATTGAATTATTTGAGGATGTGACAAAACATGTTGATGAAGGAATAGCAGTGGATGTGTTGTGTATGGATTTTAGCAAGGTGTTTGATAAGGTTCTCCATAGTAGGCTCATTCAGAAAGGAAGGAAGCATGGGATACAGGGGAATCTAGCTGTCTGGATACAGAATTGGCTGGCCCATAGAAGATAGAGGGTGGTGATAAACGGAAAGTATTTCAGCCTTGAGTTCGGTGGCCAGTGGTGTTCTGTTGGGATCAGTTCTGGGACCTCTGCTCTTTGTGATTTTTATAAATGATTTGGATGAGGAAGTGGAAGGGTGGGTTAGTAAATTTGCTGATGTCACTAAGGTTGGTGGAGTTGAGAATAGTGTGGAGGCCTGTTGTAGCTTGCAGTTGGACATTGACAGGATGCAGAACCGGGCTGATAACTGGAAGAAGGAGTTTAACCTGGAAAAGTGTGAAGTGATTCATTTAGGAAGGTCAAATTTGAACGCAGGTTGCATGGTTTAAGGCAAGATTCTTGGCAGTGTGGAGAAACAGAAGGATCTTGGGATCCACTTCCATAGATCCTGCAAAGCTGCCACCCAAGTTGATAGGGTTGGGAAGAAGGCATGTGGTATATTGGCTTTCATTAGCAGGGGGATTGAGTTTAAGAGCTGTGAGGTTATGTTGCAGCTTTATAAAGCCATGGTTAGATCACACTTGAAATATTGTGTCCAGTTCTGGTTGCCTCACTATAGGAAGGATGCGGAAGCTTTAGAAAGGGTGCAGAGGAGATTTACCAAGATGCTGCCTGGACTGGAGGGCATGTCTTATGAAGAAAGGTTGAGGGAGTTAGGACTTTTCTTATTGGAGTGAAGCAGGATGAGAGGTGACTTTATAGAGGTGTACACAATAATGAGACACATAGAGTGGTTAGCCAGAGATTTTTTTCCCAGGGTGGAAACAGCTTTCATGAGGTGAAACAATTTTAAGGTGATTGGAGGAAGGTTTAGGGGAGATATCAGAGGTAGGTTCTTTATATAAGAGAGTGGTGGGTGTGTGGAATGCACTGCCAGCAGTGGTAGTAGAGTGAGATACATTAGGGACATTTAAGCAACTCTTGGATAGGCACATGATGACAGTAAAATGTGGATATGTAGGTTAATTTGATCTTAGAGTAGGATAAAAGGTCTGCACAACATTGAGGGCTGAAGGGCCTGCACTGCGCTGTACTGTTCTATGTTCTGTTTGTATTCAAGTTGTTTCTTTCCTGTTTATTCCACGACCTATCATTTTCCTTGCTAGTCTGTTGTGTGGTGAATATCACATGCCTCTTGGAAGTGTTAGTGTGAAACAACAAAAGTCTTGCCCTCATCAACTCTCTCTGTTACCTCTTTAAATACTCCAGCAAATTATGATTTTCCCTAAACCAATCCATACTAATTCTTCCAAATAAACCCACACTTTTCCATTTGACTATTAGTTCTATCTTGAATGATCATTTCTAGATGGTTCCCCATCACTGAAGTTAAGCACTGGTAATGGAGAACCTGGAGAAAAAGGGGAAGGGACTGTAAAGATAAAAGCTGAAGAAGCCATGAATAATTTCCCACCCTTGACTATATTGAGGTCCCAACGCCTGGTAAGCAAGAGGAAGAAGAGATGGAGGTTACAGAAGCAATCACCAATCTCCCCATTTCCAGTGTTTCTGGAGTGTCCTCCACCTGGTCGATCTGAGGAAGTAAGTGGATGTGGAGTATGGAGGGGGAATGGGTTTTCTTTAGGTTTACATTCTCATGTGGGTGGCACAGTGGCACAGTGGTTAGCACTGCTGCCTCATAGTGCCAGAGACCTGGATTCAATTCCCGCCTCAGGCAATTCCCTGTGTGGAGTTTGCACATTCTCCCTGTTTCTGCGTGGGTTTCCTGCGGGTGCTCTGGTTTCCCCCCACAGTCCAAAAATGTGCAGATTAGGTGAATTGGCCATGCTAAATTGCCCGTAGTGTTAGGTGAAGGGATAAATGTAGGAGAATGGGTCTGGGTGGGTTATGCTTCAGCAGGTCGGTATGGACTTGTTGGGCCAAAGGGCCTGTTTCCACACAGTAGGTAATCTAATCTCTTTTCTTTTTTTGACATTCTTCTCCTACAGAAAAAGTTGCAGAAAATGGTTCAACTTTATTACATCCCAGGGACTCAACATTGAGTTCTCTAATTTCAAAAAACCTCCCTTCCCATCCCCTGACTCCCTTCCCAGCCCCTCCCCTCCCTTCCACTCTTCCCTGCCACCAACCAAATTCTTTCCTCCCAATGACCAACCAGGTCATACCCTTTATCTGTCTTCACCTGTCCTCACTTCATCCTCTTTATTTGCAGCTACCCCACACTCACCCCCAGTCCTGAAGAAGGGTCCCACCTGAAACATCGCACCTCCTGATGCTGCCTGGCTTGTTGTGTTCTTCCAGCCTCCTGCCTGTCTACATCAGCTATGTTAAGGCTTCTTCATCAGAACAGCATATCAAACGCAACAAGTTTTGAGACAGATGAGGAGATGTTTGTACAAGTGAATGGCTGCAAAGGTGGGAGCAATCAACAAAGGAGTGAAGTGTTTGAGTCGGGAACAGAGATATCTGCTTAATACTCTGTGATTTGTTTCATTGTGTAACACCTGAATCCTTCACTGATTTCACTCATTGATGAGGTAAGAAACAATCCTCCACCACCATCTTGCCTTCTATCTTTGAGGCATTTCTGTATCCAAATGGCTAGTTCTCCTTGAATCCCATGAGATCTAAACTTGCTAACCAGTGTCTCAAGGGGAACCTTGTCACACGTCTTACTGATGTCCATATAGATCACGTACGCCGCTCTGCCCTCATCAATCTTCTTTGTTACTTCTTCAAAAAACTCAATCAAGTTTGTAAGACATGATTTCCCTAATCATTTGACTATCCCTAGTCAGTCCTTGCCTTTCCAAATACATGTACATCCTGTCCTTCTGGATTCCGTCCAACAACTTTTGAGCGTTATCATTAAATTTGTCTTGGAGTGTGTTATCAGTCTTCTTTACCACGGGCTTAAAGTTTAATTCTGGCTGATCAGTGTCTTGTTGACCAGTTCCTGGCAATTGTATTATTACGTTCAGTAATCTTATTCTAACAGTGGGATCATAGAATGGAAAGTTCATATAGAACATAGAAAAGTACAGCACAGAACAGGCCCTTTGGCCCACGATATCGTGCCGAGTTTTCTTTTATCCAACATAAACCTATTTGGAAGAACTAGCTTTCAAAGGCCTACTCCTTCATCAGGTAGCTATGGAGCAGGATCATAATACACAGAATTTATAGCAAGAGATCTCAGTGTCATCATATGGTGAATAAGAGATAAGATTTAGTAATGTGAACATGGGGAGGTCCAACTTATGATTGAAGCAAATGTGACACAAAATCAGCTTTTTGTTTGTGACTTCTGAGGGTACCTCAGTAAAATGAGTCTGGACATTCTTCAGCCTGTTACATCTGATCTTCTACCACAACCTTCTGGATGAAGTAAACTGCTTATCTCACAATTGTTAATTTGTTGATGGCTCTGTGCATTTTCTTGATTGCAGTATGAAAGACACTTTCTGCTCCTGCACGCTGTTCCTTTTGCATAACAACACTACACCTTCTCCATTAGATTAGATTACTTACAGTGTGGAAACAGGCCCTTCGGCCCAACAAGTCCACACCGACCCGCAACCCACCTGTACCCCTACATTTACCCCTTACCTAACACTACGGGCAATTTGGCATGGCCAATTCACCTGACCCGCACATCCTTGGACTGTGGGAGGAAATCTGAGCATCAGAAGGAAACCCACACAGACACGGGGAGAATGTGCAAACTCCACACAGTCAGTCGCCTGAGGCGGGAATTGAACCCGGGTCTCTGGCGCTGTGAGGCTGCAGTGCTAACCACTGTGCCACCGTGCTGCCCACAGGAGCAAAGGACCACCTTTTCAAGAACAACTGGTGATGAACAATACATTTTGCCTTGCTAGTGACACCCATACACGGAGAATTAATTTCTAAAATGTTGTATTAGCAAGAAATCACTTAGATGTTTCTACCTGCTATTTTAGCGCTTTAAAGGCAATGTTCTTAAAATAGTCTTTTGAATTACTTGAAATGATTTTTAAAATAATATCAAGCCACAGTCCATTGGTTTACACAATCAATATTCTACAAAGTGGACTTAAGATCTTAAGATCCAGACTTAGTTGTAACTCCCAGCTGAGTTAGCTGTGGCAGGAGAAAGAATATTAATTTAGTTTCAGTGTCCCTGGCTGGAGGTGACGGGACATCAAGCAGGATTCCTGCTGTGATTTGGATTTAATACTTTCTTCTGCATTGGTTCACTATGCAGCAGCAAAAGGCATACCAACATGAATTTTGAACAAACTTGAAATGAGTAATGATGTACTAATGTCCACTACTGTAATATTAAACCAGACTGGGATGGTAAGGTCCTGGGTATTGTTGCTGAACAAGGAAACCTTGGAGTGCAAGTTCATAATTCCTTGAAAGTAGAGTCGCAGGTAGATAGGATAAGAAGGCGTTTGGTATGCTTTCCTTTATTGGTCAGAGTATTGAGTACAGGAGTTGGGAGGTCATGTTGCAGCTGTACACAACATTGGTTAGGCCACTTTTGGAATATTGTGTGCAATTCTGGTCTCCTTCCTATCGGAAGGTTGTTGTGAAACTTGAAAGGGTTCAGAAAAGATTTACAAGGATGTTGCCAGAGTTGGAGGACTTGAGCTATAGGGAGAGTCTGAACAGGCTGGGGCTGTTTTCCCTGGAGCGTTGGAGGCTGAGGGGTAACCTTACAATGATTTATAAAATTATGAGGGGCATGGCTAGGATAAATAGACAAGGTCTTTTCCCTGGGGTGGGGAAGTCCAAAACTAGAGAACATAGGTTTAGGGTGAGAGGGGAAAGATATAAAGGGGATCGAAGGAGCAACCTCTTCACACAGAGTGTGGTACGTGTATGGAATGAGCTACCAGAGGAAGTGGTGGAGGCTGGTACAATTACAGCACTTAAAAAGCATCTGGATGGGTATATGAATAGGAAGGGTTTAGAGGGATATGGGCTAAGTGCTGGCAAATGGAACTGGATTAAATTAGGATATTTGGTTGGCATGTTTGACTGAAGGGTCTGTTTCCGTGCTGTATATCAAGAACATAGAACAATGAACATTAGAGTTCAGTACATTTCCCATCAATCACCACTCTCTGTCTTCTTTAGAACTTATGATCCAAACCATTAAATCACCCTCAATCCCATGCGTCTGTATTTTGTGCAATAGCCTACTGTGGGGAACCTTATCAAATGCCTTACCAAAATCCATATACACCACATCAATCACTTCCTCCTCATCCACCCGTTTGGTCACCATCTCAAAGAATTCAATAAGGTTTGTGAGGCACGACCTACCTTTCGCAAAACTGTCCTGACTTTCCCTAATCAACTTATTCCTCTCTGGATGATTATAAATCCTATCTCTTATAACCTTTTCCAACACTTTACGCATAACCGATGGAAGGCTTACTGGTGTATAATTACCAGGATTGTCTCATCGCGCCTTCTTGAACAAGGGGACAACATTTTCTATCCTCCAGTTTTCTGGTACTAATCCTGTAGACATTAACGGCATAAACATCAAATCCAAAACTTCTGCAATCTCCCCCGGCTTCCCAGAGAATCCTTGGATAAATCCCAATCGGCCCAGGGGACTTGTATATTTTCACACTCTCCAGAATTGTGAACACCTCCTCCTTGTGAACCTCAATCAGTCTATTCTCATAGCCTGTATCTCAGTATTCTTTTCAACAACATTGTCTTTTTCCAGTGTGAATCCTGACAAAAAAGTTGGCACTTCCCCATCTGCTTGGACTCCACACACAACTTCCCTCTACTATGCTTGGATTGGCCCTAATCTTTCTGTAGCCATTCTTTAATTCCTGACATAACAATAGAAAGTTTTCAGGTTTTCCATTATCCTACCTGACTTCTCATGACTCTCCTGGCTCTTCTTAGTTCTCTCTTTAGGTCCTTCCTGGCTAACCTGTAACTCTCACGCATCCTAACTGAGCCTTCATGGCTCATCCTAATATAACCCTTCTGCTTCCTCTTGACAAGAGATTCAACTTCTTTAGTAAAACAACGGCTCCCTTGCTCGACCACTTCCTCCATGTCTGACAAGTACATACTTATCAAGGACACGCAGTAGCTGTTCCTTGAATAAGCTCCATATTCCAATTGTGCCCATCCCCTGCAGTTTCCACCCCATCCTATGCGTCCTAAATCTTGCCTAATCGCATCGTAATTGCCTTTCCCCAGCTATAACTCTTGCCCTGCAGTATATACCTTTCCATTTGCATCTCTAAAGTAAACATAACCAAATTGTGGTCACTATCACCAAGGTGCTCATCTACCTCCAAATCCAACAGCTGATCTGGTTCATTACCCAATGCCAAATCGAATGTGGCCTCGCTCCTTGTTGGCTTGTCTACATACTGTGTCAGGAAACTATCCTGAACATTTGACAAAAATGGACCCATCTAAAGTACTTGAACTATAGTATTTCCAGTCAATAGTTGGAAAGTTAAAGACCCCATAACAACTACCCTGTTCCTCTCACTTCTATGCAGAGTTATCTTTGCTATCCTTTCCTCTACATCTCTGGAACTATTCAGAAGCCAATAGAAAACTCCCAACAGGGTGACCTCTCCTTTCCTGTTTCTAACCTCAGCCCATACTGTGTCAGTAGATGAGTCCTCAAACATCCTTTCTGCCACTGTAATAATGTCCTTAACTAACAATGTCATACCACCCCTCTTTTACCATCTTCTTTGTTCTTATTGAAACATCTAAACCCCGGAACCTGCAACAACTATTCCTGTCCCTGCTCAATCCATGTCTCTGAAATGGCCGCTACATTGAAGTCCCAGGTACCAACCCATGCTGCAAGTTCACCCACTTATTCCGGATGCTCCTGGTGTTGAAGTAGACATACTTCAAACCACCATCCTGCTTGCTGGTGAACTCTTGCAATCTTGAAACCTCATTTCTGACCTCGTTACTTTCAACCTCCTGTATACTGGAGCTACAATTCATGTTCCTGTCCCCCTGCTGAATTAGGTTAAACCCTCCCAAAGAACATTAGCAAATGTCCCCCACAGGATATTGGTACCTCTCTGGTTCAGGTGTAGACCATCCTGTTTGTAGAGGTCCCACCTACCCCAGAATGAGCCCCAATTATCCAGGTATCCAAAACCCTCCCTCCTGCACCATCCCTGTAGCCATGTGTTCAACTCCTCTCTCTCCCTATTCTTCACCTCGCTAGCATGTGGCACAGGCAACAAACTAGAGGTAACAACTCTGTTTGTTCTAGTGCTAAGCTTCCATCCTAGCTCCCTGAATTTCTGCCTTAAATCCCCATCTCTTTTTCTACCTATGTTGTTAGTACCTATGTGGACCACGACTTGGGGCTGCTTCCCCCTCCCCCTCAAAGATCCCAAAAACATTATCCAAGACATCACAAACCCTGGCACCTGGGAGGCAACACACTAACCGTAAGTCTCTCTCATTCCCACAGAACATCTTAGCTGTCCCCCTAACTAATCCACCAGTGACTAATGCTGTGCTCCTCTTCCCCCTTCCCTTCTGAGCAGCAAGGACAGACTCTATACCATAGACCTGTGCCCCATGGCATATCCCTGGTAAGTCCCTTCCTCAACAGTATCCAAAACTTGTTGAGGGGAATGGCCACAGGGAATCCCTGCACTGTCTGCCGGTTCCCTTTCTGTCCCCTGACTGTAACCCATCTGCCTTTTTCTTGCATCTGAGGTGTGTCTACCTTCCTATAACTCCTCTCAATAACCCCCTCCACCTCCCAAATTCATCCAGCTCCATCTCCAGCTTCAGCTCCCTAACGCAGTTTTTGAGGAGCTGGAGTTAGATGCACTTCCTGCAGAGGAAGTCACCAGGGACACCAGTGGTGACCCTTACCTCCCACATTCTGCAGGAGGAACATTCAACTGCCCGAACCACCATTCCCACCATTCAAAATTCCCAAAGAAACTCAAGAAAAATAAAGAATTAAAAATCTAGTTACCTTACCAATCCAGGACACAGAGCCTTTTTTTTGTTTAGAAGGATGTGTGGGATACATTACCTAAGCAGTGTTTTGGGTAACGCAACCACCCAAATATATTACTTCACTTACTCAGCAGTCCTGTGTCCTCTCCTGCTCAACGTGTCCTCCACCTATTCACGAGGTAAGTTTTTAAATTAGTGATTCACCTTCCCAGCAGCCCCCTGGTCGACCCTCCCATTCTTCCTGCTGCTGCAACAAAAATGGAGCATCTCTGTGACTTGATTTAATACGATTTGATTTGTATTTTTTATTGTCACGTGTACCGAGAAACTAACCAGACAAATCATACCTTAGGTAAGTACATCAGGGTAATAGAACTGAATGCTGATCTCCTATTATTCGGGCCTGCTGATTGGCTTCCCAAAGACAGCAAGGAAAAAAATCATTCAAGTTTTCTGCACATTCATTTCTAACTAGTGACCTGCTGCTGATGTTTAGACATTAGATGGAGACAGCAGCAAGCATGATAATGATAAAACCACAGTTCAATAATTGCCTAAGGGTTACTTGTCTTCACTGGAGAGAAACATCTGTTTTGGTGTAAAATAGGCAGCCCATTCACTATCTGTTCATTTTGCTCTACTGACATTTATCAAGTTCATCCCTGTAGTGTGGAAATATTGGAGGTTTAGAAACCACGTAGTGATGCCCAAATGTCCAGACTTAATCCACCTTTTGCAACATAAGCATACATGTGAAGATAAGCAAGAGCTGTAAGGTTTTCTAGGTGTTTTGTAAATGACTTTAATCAGACTCTAACAAATTGTCAGCAAGGAAACACTTTGTATTTTGTGTATTGGCTTTGCTATGTCGTATATGGAAATGCTTGGTACAATACCAACAACCTCTGTGCAAATAGCAGCTAGAATGTATAAAATCTCCGAAGGGAACCATACAGATGAGGAGAAGGCACCTGCTTCTCATGTCACTCTTGTTGCTTCTGATGCTATTGGTGATGAGTTGCCCTCTGTTGTTGCCCCTCATGATGGGTGGAAGTTGGAGATGCATTAGGCTGGCAGCAGAGTAGTGCGGTTGCAAGTTGTAAAATACTAGAACATTGAAGTGCCTTCCATGAGATTAAAAATCACTCAGCACCAGGTTATAGTCCAACAAGTTTTCAGAACACTGCTCCTTCATCAGTTCCACAACCACCTGATGAAGGAGCAGCGCTCCGAAAGCTAGTGCTTCCAAATAAACCTGTTGGACTATAACCTGGTATTGTGTGATTTTTAACTTTGTCCACCCCAGTCCAACACTGACATCTCCAAATCATTCCATGAGATTGACAGCCACCTTGCGAAATCACTCTGTGGGAGAAGAAGTGCTTTGAACAGCAATCTCCCACCTGACCTTGGCTGGATCTCCTCTGTGTAACTGATCAAATCCTTCCAAACTTGTCAATTCCACTGACTGGAAGCTCTTTGTACCATGCTGTCACCTTAGTGACCCTGGGAGCTGGGGACAGGTCAGGAAACATGTCTCCCGGTTGGGAAGGTTAAAACAATTCTTAATTTACTTCTAACAATCATAATGAGTTGTCTGACAGATCTTGGGTGCCTTCCTGCTTGCTTTCAATATACATGGGTGCAAGCTGGAAGAGGATGGCATGATATCAAGATCTGAAGATAGTGTCAATTTCACAGGATTTAACATTTCCACATGAGGAAACCCAACTGCACCTTACTGGGTAAAGACTGCAATGACATCTCAGGTTAATGTCGCTTCAGCACAACAGTGAGAAGTTAGAGATGGAACAGTCCTAAGTAAGTACTGTGGTCAGGTCTGCTCTGGGATCAGTGATCCACCCTAACCAAACCTGTACTGTAATGGGCAGGAAGATCGCTGAGAGTCTCGCACTCCTCAGGGATACGTTCGCCTACATGCAGGACACAGGGTTGGACATCGGCCTCATCAGCCTGGACCAGGAGAAAGCCTTTGAGAGGATATCACACACGTCTATGAGAGATGTTCTCTCCAAAATGGGCTTTGGGGAGGGAATCTGCAATTGGATCAGACTGCTCTACACCAACATTGTCAGTGTAGTCTCCATCAATGGGTGGGAATCAGATCGCTTCCCAGTCAGATCTGGAGTCAGGCAGAGCTGCCCTCTCTCTCCTGCCTTGTTTGTGTGCTGCATAGAGCCATTTGCCAAGTCCATCAGGAAGGATGCGAGCCTGAGAGGGGTGACTATTCCTGGCAGCAGGGGCCTGCAGGTCAAAGCCTCCCTGTACATGGATGACGTCACCGTTTTCTGCTCGGATCGACTGTCCATGCACAGACTCATGCATATGTGACCAATTTGAACGGGCCTCAGTGGCCAAGGTAAACCGAGGTAAGAGCGAGGCCATGCTCTTCGGAAGCTGGGCCAACCAATCCTCGATCCCCTTCACCATCAGGACCGACCACCTGAAGGTGCTGGGTATTTGGTTCGGGGGGGCTGGGGCGAGCGGCAAGTCTTGGGAGGAGCAGATCAGCAAAGTGAGGCAGAAACTGGGCAGATGGAAGCTACGGTCGCTCTCCATCACGGGAAAAAACCTGGTCATCAGGTGTGAGGCACTGACATTGCGGTTATACGTGGCACAGGTCTGGCCTAGTCCCAGAACCTGTGCCGCTGCAGTCACCGGGGTCATCTTCCAGTTTATATGGAGATCAAAGATGGACCAGGTCCGAATGGACTCGCTGTACAAAGATCTGGACAATGGGGGAAAAAATACACCCAATGCCACCCTCACCCTGGTGGCCACCTTTGTGTGTGGCTGCATCAAGCTGTGCGTGGATCCCTGGTACGCAAACACCAAGTGTCACTATGGACTGAGGTTCTACCTGTCCCTGGTGTTGCGAAGGATGGGCCTGGCCTCGCTGCCGCGGAACACTCCGAGTAGTTGGACCGTTCTGTATCACCTGTCCTTCGTGGAGAAATTTATGAAGAAAAACACCTTTGACCAAGAGTCCATCAGGAAGTGGTCAGCACGTAGTGTCCTTGAGACCCTTCGGGAAAAGGAAAGGGCAGATCCTATCGAGTGGTTCCCTGAGCAGACTGTCAAAGCAATTTGGCAGAATGCCTCATCGCCAGAACTTTCCAACAAGCACCAAGACATGGCTTGGCTGGTGGTGAGAAGGGGTCTGCCGGTGAGATCCTTTATGCACGCCTGGCACCCAGACTCTCAGCCGCACCGCATGCTGCCCTCGAAACGGCTACAGGAGGGACGAGACTGTCACACACCTCCTTCTGGAATGTGCCTACACAGAAGAAGTCTAGAGAGGAATGGAGTGATGTTTGTTGAGGTCCGTCCCGAGCAGCGCCGTGACACAGGACTCTGTGTTCAGCGGCCTGTTCCCCGGGACGCACACCGAGACGAACGTCAACTGCGCCTGGAGGATCATCAACTTGGTGAAGGACGCTCTCTGGGTGGTCCGAAAACTGTTGATCTTCCAGCTGAAGGAGTTGACCCTGACTGAGTGTTGCAGACTGGCACATACCAAGGTCCAGGACTACGTGTTGAAGAATGCGCTGAAGCTTGAGGCAACTGCTGCCAAGGCGCAGTGGGGAAAGACCACCATGGAACAGCTGCCTGCCTAAGCACAGGGAGCGGACGCATTAATCGGGCTCTGCTGACGCCCCAGCTAAATATGTGGATAGTAATCGTACAGACCTGTATATATGAATGTCTCTGTATGCAAAGAAATGGAATGTTTACGTATGTATGGCATGACCAATTGTACAGATCTTCAAAATATTTTATGAATAAAGTATATTTGAAATAAAAAAGTACTATGGCAAGATAAGTAGGAAGAGGGTCATTAAACAACAGAGAGGGGAAATAATTAAATCACAGGCAAAAGGCAGGCAGTAATGGATGTGTAAAGAAACAAAATATGCATATTTATAGATCTCTATTTTGATTCAATGGTAGTTTCGAAATATTTTCTCTTCCACATTGGTATGCAGCTGATCGACAGGAAACTTCACATCCATGAAATAGGACTTTCAGGGATTTTCAGACTTGGATACAGGAAAGGTGTTAGACGTGGGGAGAGAGTTTGCACTTAAGCCAGTTGTAACTCTGTGTTGTAACAGCAAGATTTCAGACTGCATCACAATTCCCCTTCAAAGAATCAGGCAGATACAAGATTCTAGGTCACAGCTGTTTACAAGAGAGAAATCTCTCTGGCACAGTACAATGAGCCAAGTGTCTCTATACAGCAGGAAATGTGGTGGTGATGACATAGGGGTGTCAAGTTCACCACACCAGCCTGTTTACTATCTACTGAAAGAACATATGACACTTCAGCACTTTTGTCAGAAGTCTGTTCAGTGGATTATGCTGTCAGAAAGGGGAAATTAACTTCAACAACAAAGTTTCAGCCAGAAGAGGAGAGACCCAACCTTGGACTACTTTTGGGTAGATCTCCCTGACTGTCCTTTATACCATTTCTGGCTTATGTTTGTCATCCTAGTACACTTTCTGAAACAAACAAACAGGATCCAGTTTGATCAAAGTAATCAGAGTTTTGCCAAACCTGCTGGTTTAGTCCAATTTTTTCAGTATCATTCAAATAAATCCCTCTGTGAGGATAAATGACCACACCTTAGACAGAGTCAGAGAGACTGCCTTCTAATGATGTGACTAACAGCAAGCACCCACATAAAATAAGCACAAAATATGTCAAGATAAAAAAAATATCAAAGCAACCTGCTCTCATTTTGTCAATAAATACTGTGGTTAGGACTTCAGACTCCTTCACAAATCAGTCCAAAATGGACAATCTTGCACTGGAGAATGTGGGGAAATTCTGTCAGTGAGGATCTATTGCTGGGTTTGATTATGCTGGCTACCTCCTCCCTGTCTGCTACAGGCAAATGGCATTGGGAGCACAATGTCAGTGTCTCCTGCCAACTTCCTGCTTACTGTCACTGCCCATCACTCGGCTATTGCTGGGTGAAAACACGAGGCACTGAGAAGTGGCAGTAAAGAGTGTGAAACTCTGCCCATGGAGGGAGTGGCCCTGTTTGTGATTATACCTTTGAAAAATGCCTCAGGATGTTTTTCTTCAATACGGAACCCATTCAAGTTGTTTGTTGTAGCAACCTCCTCTCAATCCTGTCTGACCCTGAAACACCAGTGTCCCGTTCTTGATCGTGGTGTTTCACAATGCAATCATTCTAAAGGTCAGCATGCTGTAGCTTTTTTGAATGTCCCTTGATAATTGGCTGTGGGCTGCTCTAATGAGTGAAGAGAGCTAAGGGGAAGAACTTGAATTGTTTTGCCAGACAAAACAAGTGAGAGAAGAATCTGCTAAATTCAAAGCGATGGCAGCACGCACACTACCTAATCCTAGGTTATTCAGTCAGAACATTTGAATAAACCGGCCCAGTGCCTATTGTCAATTGTAATATTTTTACACCTGTCACTGTGAGTGGCTTTGATTGTTGCCAAGAGATTATAGCTTGAATGACAGGACACGCAGCACCTACAGGAAAATTAGCCTAGATTTCCCCACAGAGCACAAACACTGCCAAAAACAGCCAGTTGAGAATGGTGACAACATGAAGTCACAAAGAACACTGCTGCAGGAGGGTTCCTAATTCGCTCGGACTGGTCTCAAGTCTCCAAAAATTAACGTCATCTCCAGAGTACTGCTGTGATCAACACTAGGGAAAAACCATCAAGGCATTAAAAAAAGATTTTGTGCTATTTTCTTCGAATATTACTCTTTAACAGGTGTCAAAATATTGAATATAAACAGGCAGGAGGCTGGAAGAACACAGCAAGCCAGGCAGCATCAGGAGGTGGAGAAGCTATTTGATGCTGCCTGGCTTGCTGTGTTCTTCCAGCCTCCTGCTTGTATATTTTGGATTTCAGCAGCTGCAGCTTTTTGTGTCTCTAATCAAAATAGGGAAAACAGGATTTAAAAATGTTGACAGTCTGAGTGACAGGGAGAAAGTAAACACTGACAAACATTCTCCAATTGGTTCCAAGTCTATTTGCATCACATCGTCAACTAATGGCTGAAGCATGGGGCAAATCAGCTGACGAAATGTCCAGGAATAAATTTAACAACACCTTGCTGCAACCATTTTCAGAGCCAGGCTTGTATGGCTAATCAAAGGAAGTCCTGCCATTGAAAACATTTGAAAGCTTGTCCAGGTGAAAATGTGACTACAGGACAGGCCTTGCTGGCACTATCAAAATGCAGACTTAATATTATCCAAATCTCAGAGAGTAACCCTTCAACCTGCCAAGCCCCAACTTCTTTACAGACCCCGTTGCTACCATGGAAAGTTAGGCTTTCGTGAAAGGTCACATGGACAGTCACATTGAGAATTGTTTGGAATTTCTGTGAAGCGGTGCCTGTAGAAATATCACTGCAAGTAGTCCACCCACAATCATTCAATATTAATGTTTCATGTCTTCATTATGTCAGACAAGGCAAAATAAACCAACTGCACCATCTAAGTATGTACTATATAAAGCATGCCTACCACAACCACCTCCCCATCACACTGTGTTTAGATGCTCCTCTATCATGTTTGAGTACAGTGATGCCTGTTATATCAGCAAAAAATGTATCTTCATTCACTTCTAGCCATTTTTAATTAGCCTGTTTTGACATGTTATGATACTCCTCTAGAACATATAGCATTTGAACCCAGGCCTTCTGGCTCAAAGACACGGATAATACCACTGCACCACAAGAACCCTTACGCCGACATTTATTCACCCCCATGTGGAATTTAACACCTTCTATTTTCACCGGTCATGTCATTCATTAGGGACTGGACACCAACACTTGGGTTTATTCCTTATCAAAGCCACAGAAGTTGATTCTCATACTTTATCCAGCAGAGATAAACAAAAGCTGTGGGTTGGAAACTACTGTCTTTTCAGTCCTGGTGAAGCTGATGGGGAAGATTATAGAAGGTGCTGGAGAGAGAAGGAAGCTGTAGTGATTGTAATGAAGTCAGCCAGCTTGACCCTATAGAATCTGAGCTCTCTGACTGGGGCTGTTAATCGGGTCCCATTAGGGAGCCCTGACTGACACAAAAAGGGTGAGTGTGCCTGACTTTCTATGAGGTGGTACTAGAGTCAAGGACTGTTTGTGTGTCAATAAAGGGTGACTGAAGGGATACTGGCATCTGTGGAATTATTTCAGAAGGTATGCATTGATGGGAAGTCGATGTACTCGGCTTCTTCTATTTCAACCTATGTTGATATTAATAAACTATGAAATGTCTGTCTCATATTGAAAATGTTAAGCGAATGTAATTTGTCAGGAAGCTATGCAAGCCTATTTTCCTTCTCCAGGTGTACCATAGCAACAGGAAACCTGTCTAGTGTGTATTTCCTGTCTTTGACAGACTCAGTTACCTTGGACCATATGACATGGAGTCACTCATACCATTAGATCTGTTATCCAGTAGATCAATAGCCATTATGAGCCTGTGTCACGCACTAACAGCATGAAAAACATGCACTTTCAGAATACCCTTCTGCAGCTCTCTGTAAAACCTGGCACTGAGATGAACAAGGGCACAGGGCCAGGTGCCTATGAAGTAGCAGAGAAGTTACCAATTCCATCTCAGGATAGCTGTCATGATGCAAAAATGGCTCAAACTGGAAAAGAGCAGCTAAGCGAGAGGTTTGCTGTTGGCATAGTGATCATGTCATTGGACTAATAATCCAGATATTTTAGGCTAATGTCCTGAGGACAAGGATAAGGATTTACCATAGCAGCTGATGGAGCTTCAATTCAATTAATACATCAGTAATGGTGACCATGACAGTGACCATGACAGTGACCAATGACTGATGCAGAAACTGGTCTGGTTCACCGATGCTATTTAATGAAAAAAACCTGACATTCTAACCTGGTCTGTGATACATGGGGGTCCAGACTCACATCATGTGGTTGACTTTTAACGGCGCCCTGACATATTCAGCTCAAGGGCAATTAGGGATGGGGAACAAATAATGGCCTTGCTGATGGCATCTAAATCTCAGGAAAGATTAAAGGAAAGGAGTTGGATCATAGCAATTAGTTAAGGGGTTTAAATTGGGAAACAGTGGCTGTTTTTCATACACTTCCTCCTTTGGAATACCTGTCACTATAAAACTGCATCACACTGTCAGAATAACCTGCCTGGAGTTTGGCAAATTATATCTGGAATTTGCGTATTTCCTAATCTACTGATTAGTTGAGGTTCGTGATATCCCCATAGCAACCTTGAATGACCCAGCAGTGTAAGGTTGTAGGTTGATTGTGACCTTAACAATAACTGGTTATGTGATGTCTATATTGAAGATGGATGGTAGGCCAAAATGCAACACATGGCCTCACTCATTCCTTTACCTTGCTGCAGTGCGGAACTGACTGATTTGTCCGTTTCATTTGAGGCAACATGATGCGGTGCAGCTGAGGTGGAAATCATGGGAAATATATGAGACTGCCACCTCACTTTCATTTAACTGAAACACATCCTTTAGCCCTGTCTAATGGACATAAAGTCAGAAAATGGCAAGCTCTAAAGTATAATTCCTTCCCATTTTCTACGATCTGCTGGTCACTTTTACTTCATAATAAGAAGCCATGAGCAGAAATCCCACTTCTCCAAATTCTAATCAGTGTTGAAATTAAATTTCTGTAACTCTAATGTTTTTAAAAAGATAAATATATGAGCCCATTGTAAACTGCTGCCAGTATCATTTTTTTCACTGGACTATTTGCTAACCACTTTTGTTACTTGCAAGTGAAATAAAATTTCACACCGGAACATTAATGTCCCCTGACACCACAGGCGGAACAGTCTGTATCCTGAGATCTACTGTCGTAACTTGCCAATGATTCTTTTCCAGCTTCCAAACCTGTGAACTTTATCGTACCATAATACAATTCCCAGCTCTGTATTTAGGGAGATTTTGGTTACTGTTAACATCAAAACAAAGGAGATAGGAGCAGGAGGAGGCCATTTGGCCCATCAAGCCTGTTCCAGCATTCATCACGATTATGGCTGATTATCCAACTCAATAGCCTAATACTGCTTTCTCCCCATAACTTTTGGTCCCATTCAAACCAAGTGCTATATCTTGCCGCTTCTTGAATACATTCAATGTTTTGGCATCAACTACTTCCTGTGGCAATGAATCCTACAGGCCCTCCACTCTTTGGGTGAAGAAATGTCTCCTCATTTCCATCCTAAATGAATCCTGTGACCTCTGGTTCTGGACACACTACTATCAGGAACATCTTCCCTGATAGTAGTTTACCTGTCTAGTCCTAAATCTTGCATTCTCCAACATTACCGGTGTTTGTTTTGTGTCCTCTTTTGTGAAGATAGAGACAAAGTATGTATATAGTTGCTCAGCCATTTCTTTGTCCCCCTATTATACATTCCCCTGTTTCTGACTGTAGGGGACCTACATTTGTCTTCGCTAATTGCTTTCTCTTCACCTACCTATAGAAACTCTTCATGTTAGTCTTCATGTTCTCTGGAAGCTTACTTTCGTACTGTATTTTTCCCTTCTTAATCAATCTATTGGTCTTTCTCCGCTAAATTTTAAACTGCTCTCAATCCTCAGACCTACAGTTTTTCTTGGCCAATCTGTATGCTTCTTCCTTGGATCACTTACTATTTCTAATTCTCTTTATAATCCATGGATTGGCCCTCTTATCCATTTTGCTTTTGTGCTGGACAGGAATAAA
Organism: Hemiscyllium ocellatum; assembly: GCF_020745735.1. Taxonomy (NCBI): domain Eukaryota; kingdom Metazoa; phylum Chordata; class Chondrichthyes; order Orectolobiformes; family Hemiscylliidae; genus Hemiscyllium; species Hemiscyllium ocellatum. Next base: position 19,544,716 of record NC_083428.1, on the reverse strand, counting down.
CAGTTCTTGCAGATCCCCCATGCGTTCCTTGAATGTTTGCCATTGCTGATCTACTGTCATCCCTTTAAGTAACTCTCCCCAGTCTATCAAGGCCAACTGATGCCTCATATCTTCATAGTTTCCTTTATTGAGACTCAACACCCTGGTCTCCAAATCAACTTTGTTACTCTCTATCTTGATAAAAAAAATTCTATTATGTTATGGTCGTTTAGTGGGTGGCATGGTGGCACAGTGGTTAGCACTGCTGCCTCACAGCGCCAGAGAACCGGGTTCAATTCCCAACTCAGGCGACTGACTGTGTGGAGTTTGCACATTCTCCCCGTGTCTGCGTGGTTTTCCTCCGGGTGCTCTGGTTTCCTCCCACAGTCCAAAGATGTGCGGGTCAGATGAATTGGCCATGCTAAATTGCCCGTAGTTTTAGGTAAAAGGGGTAAATGTAGGGGAATGGGTGGGTTGCGCTTCGGTGGGTCGGTGTGGACTTCTTGGACTGAAGGGCCTGTTTCCACACTGTAAGTAATCTAATCTAATCTCCAAGGGATCTCGCACAGCTAGATTGGTGATGATCCCCTTCTCATCACACAGTACCAGCCTAAGATGGCCTGCTGTCTACTTTGTTGTTCCACATATTGGTCAAGAAACCATCCTGTATACACTCAAGAATTCCTCCTCTACAGCATTGTGGCTAAGTTGATTTGCCCAATCTTATCACATGCATCTCTAATTTCCTGTTCAATGCCATTCCCACCATCACCGCTGTAGTTTGGGGGCCTATATTGGACACCTGCTAATGTTTTTTGCCCTTGGTATTTCTCAACTCAACCCATACAGATTCCATATTGTCAGAACGTATATCCTTTCTCATTATTATGCTTATTTCCTCTTTAACCGGCAATGTCATTCTATCACCTTCTCCTTTTTGCCTGTCCTTTCTAAATATTAAAATACCCCAGGATATTCCCATTCCTGATCACCCTGCTCCATGTCTCCATAATCCCAATTATATTGTACCCGATTACATCTATCTGTGCGATTAGTTTATCTGCTTTATGTCGAATGCTTTGCGCATTTAGATACAAAGCTTTTAAATTTGTTCCACTGGTAAATTTCCCTACTTTTTTATAATTCCTTGCTGCATAAAGATATTCACCTGTTCCGTCCATCTCCTTTCTTGTCTGGCAGCCATCTGCCACATCGCTAACCTGCACTCTTACCTCCTCCTTGCATTCAGGTTTTCTAATTTCCCCTACATCTGAATCCCTGACCCCCCCTTTTAGTTTAAAACTTTGTCTACAGCCCTAGTTTTGCAATTCACTCAGACTCTGGTCCCAGCATGGTCGAAATGAAGACCATCCCATTGGAACAGGTCTCTTCTTCCCCAATACTGGTGCCAACATCCCATGAATTCGCCCACACCAATCTTTGATGCACACATTTACCGGCTTAATCTTAATGATCCTGTGCCAATTAGCTCATGGCTCAGGAAGTAAGTCAGAGATTATTACCTTCTTGATAATGCATTTCAATTTAGCTCCTAGCTGTTCATACTCCCTGAGCAGAACCTAAGGAGGGTTTTATCGATGTTGTTGGTACCTACGTCGACCATGATCTTTACCCTCCTACTCCAAGTCCCTCTGCAGCCCAAATGAGATATCCCTAATCAGATCACCAGACAGATAACACAACCCTCAGGACTTTCGATCCTAGTCACAGAGGACAGTGTCTAGGTCTCTAGACACAATCCCAATTATCACATTTCTCGTCTCTCTGCCAACTTGAAAGGCTCCCAGTCAGTCAGTCGGCTTATGCTGCCTGCAGTCCCCATTCCCATCCATATAGGGAGCAAAACTCTTGAACCGGTTGGACAAGGACAGGGGCTAAGGCTCCTGCAACCCTACATCCTGGATCCCTCCAACTGCCTCACTCACAGCCATACCCTCCTATCCCTGACCACTGGCCGAATTTGAGTTAGTTAGACTAATGAGTGTGACTGTGTCCCGAAACACAATGTCCAGGTAGCTGTCTCCCTCCCTAATGCATCGCAATGTTGGGAAGTTCAAACTCCAGCTCATCGACTCTGAATCGGAGTTCCTCATGCATGCATTCTTCATGCACACTACATACAAAAACAGCACCGGTTTATTTTCTGTCACATGAACAATCATCCACTCTGTCCAAATCTTTTCTTTACTTTCTGTCTTTTTACTTATTTTCTTTTTTTCTTTTTACCTCCCATGCTTGGGTGGCATGGTGGCACAGTGGTTAGCACTGCTGCCTCACAGCGCCTGAGACCCGGGTTCAATTCCCGCCTCAGGCGACTGACTGTGTGGAGTTTGCACGTTCTCCCTGTGTCTGCGTAGGCTTCCTCCGGGTACTCCGGTTTCCTCCCACAGTCCAAAGATGTGCGGGTCAGGTGAATTGGCCATGCTAAATTGCCTGTAGTGTTAGGGAAGGGGTAAATGTAGGGGTATGGGTGGGTTGCGCTTCGGCGGGTCGGTGTGGACTTGTTGGGCCGAAGGGCCTGTTTCCACACTGCAAGTAATCTAATCAATATATCCCAGAGAAAATGGTATTGGGTAGTTTCAGCGATGTCCACGGTGAAAGCCAATGTAGACTCCCGGCCTCAGTGTGGACTCAGACTCCCGGCCTCAACATGGACTCAGACTCCCAGCCTCAGTGTTGACTCAGACTCAAAGCCTGAAAGGAATCACACCCTCAGTGTGGATTCAGTCTCCCAGTCTCAATGTGGACTCGAACTCCCAGCCTCAGTGTGGACTTGAATTCCCAGCCTCAGTGTGGACACAGACTCCCAGCTTCAGGATGGACTCAGATCCCCGGCCTCAGCGTGGACCCAGACTCCCAGCCTCAGCATGGACTCAGACTCCCAGCCTCAGTGTGGACTGAAAGGAAACCCGACATCAGCGTGATATCAACCTCCTGGCCTCAGAGTGGACTCAAACTCACAGCCTCAGCACAGACCCAGACTCCCAGCCTCAGTGTGGACTCAGACATCTGGCCTCAGTGTGGACTGAAAGGAAACCCATCCTCAGTGTGATATCAACTACTGGCCTCAGTGTGAACTCAGAACCACAGTCTCACCACGGACACAGACTCCTGGTCTTGGTGTGGACTTGGATTCCTGGCCTAAGTGTGCACTCAGACTCCCAACCTCAGTATAGACTCAGATGCCCAGACTCAGTATGGACTGGGATTCATGGCCTCAGTGTGGACTCAAACTCCTAGCCTCAGTGTGGATTTGGATTCATGGCCTCAGTGTGGACTCTGACTCACAGCCTCAGTGTGGACTCAGACATCCGGCTTCAGCGTGGAACCAGACACACAGACTCAGCATGGACTCAGACACTCGGTCTCAGTGTGGACTCGCATTCCCATCCTCAGTGTGGACTCAGAGGCTCGGCCTCAGTGTGGAGGCAAAGGAATCCCGGCCTCAGTGTGATCTTGAAAGCCTGGCCTTAGTGTGGACTCAGACTCACAGCCTCAGTGTGGACTCAGACTCACAGCCTCAGTGTGGACTTGGAATCACGGCCTCAGTGTGGACTCAGACACCCAGCCTCAGTGTGGACTCAGGCACCCAGCCTCAGTGTGGACTTGGATTCACGGTATCAGTGTGGACTCAGACACCCAGCCTCAGTGTGGACTTGGATTTACGGTATCAGTGTGCATTCTGACTCCCAGCCCCAGTGTGGTCTCAGATTCCCAGCCTCAGTGTGGAGTCAGACTCACAGCCTCATCACGGACTCAGACTCCCGGCCTCAGTGTGGATTCAGACTCACAGCCTCAGCGTGGCCTCAGACCCCTGACCTCAGTGTGGACCCAGACTCAAAACCTCAGCATGGACTCAGACTCCTGGCCTCAGTGTGGACTCAGACTCCCGGTCTCGGTGTGGACTTGGATTCCAGACCTCAGCGTAGACTCAGACTCCCAGCCTCAGTGTGGACTTAGATTCACGGTCTCAGTGTGGACTCGAACCCCCAGCCTCAGTATGTACTCAGATTCCCGGCCTCAGTGTAGATTCAGGCTGACCGCCTCAGAGTGGACTCAGACTCCCAGCCTCAGTGTGGATACAGACTCACAGCTTCAGCGTGGCCTAAGACCCCTGATCTCAATGTGGACCCAGACTCATAGCCTCAGCATGGACACAAACTCCCAGCCTCAGTGTGGACTCAGAGACTCGGCCTCAGTGTGGAGGGAATGGAATCCCGGCCTCAGTGTGATCTTAAACGCCTGGCCTTAGTGTGGACCCAGACTCACAGCCTCAATATGTACTCTGATTCCCAGCCTCAGTGTGGATTCAGACTCACTGCCTCGGAGTCAACTCAGACTCCCAGCCTCAGTGTGGATTTAGACTCACATCCTCAGCGTGGCTTCAGAGTCCTGATCACAGTGTGGACTCAGACTCCCAGCATCAGTGTGGACTCAGACTCCCGGCCTCAGTGTGGACTCAGACTCACAGGCTCAGAGTGGACACAGACTCCCGGCCTCAGTGTGGACCCAGACTCCCAGGCTCAGAGTGGACACAGACTACCAGCTTCAGTGTGGACTCAGACTCCCGGCCTCAGTATGGACTCAGAATCACAGCCTCAGTGTGGACTCAGACTCCCAGCCTCAGGGTGGACTCAGAATCACAGCCTCAGTGTGGTCGCAGACTCACAGCCTCAGCATGGACTCAAACTCCCAGCCTCAGTATGGACTTGGATTCACTGTCTCAGTGTGGACCAGGACTCATGGCCTCAATGTGGACCCATACTCCCGGCCTCAGCGTGGACTCAGACTCTTGGCTTTCGTGAGAACTCAGACTCCAAGCCTCAGTGTGGAGTCAGACTCCCAGCCTCAGCATGGACTCAGATATCCGGCCTCAGCACGGACTCGGACTCCCAGCCTCAGTGTGGACTTGGATTCATGGCCTCAGTGTGGACACAGACTCACAGCCTCAGAACAGATTCAGACTCTAAGACTCAGTATGGATTCAGACTCCCGGCCTCAGTGTGGACTCAGACTCCCAGCCTCAGTGTGGAGTCAGACTCACAGCCTCAGAGTGGACTCGGACTCCCAGCCTCAGTGTGGATTCAGATTCACAGCCTCAGCGTGGCCTCAGACCCCTGATCTCAGTGTGGACCCAGACTCATAGCCTCAGTGTGGACTGAGACTCGCTGCCTCAGTCTGGACTGAGACATCCGGCCTCAGTGTGGACCCAGACTCACAGCTTCAGCATGGACTCAGACTCCCGGCCTCAGTGTGGACTCAGACTCCCAGCCTCAGTGTGGACTCAGTCTCCCAGCCTCAGTGTGGACTCAGAATCCTAGCCTCAGTGTGGACTTGGATTCACGGTCTCAGTGTAGATTCAGGCTGACCGCCTCAGAGTGGACTCGGACTCCCAGCCTCAGTGTGGATACAGACTCACAGCTTCAGTGTGGCCTCAGACCCCTGATCTCAGTGTGGACCCAGACTCATAGCCTCAACATGGACACAGACTCCCGGCCTCAGTGTGACTCAGACTCCCAGCCTCAGTGTGGACCCAGACTCCCAGCCTCAGTGTGGACACAGACTCCCAGCCTCAGTGTGGACACAGACTCCCGGCCTCAGTGTGGACTCAGACTCACAGCCTCAGTGTGGACCCAGACTCCCAGCCTCAGTGTGGACCCAGACTCCCAGCCTCAGTGTGGACACAGACTCCCAGCCTCAGTGTGGACACAGACTCCCAGCCTCAGTGTGGACTCAGACTCACAGCCTCAGTGTGGACCCAGACTCATAGCCTCAGTGTGGACTCAGACTCCCAGCCTCAGGGTGGACTCAGAATCACAGCCTCAGTGTGGTCGCAGACTCACAGCCTCAGTGTTGAGTCAGACTACCAGCCACAGTGTGAACGCAGACTCCCGGCCTCAGTACGGACTCAGACTCCCAGCCTCAGCGTGGCTTCAGAGTCCTGATCTCAGTGTGGACTCAGATTCCCAGCCTCAGTGTGGACTTGGATTCACGGTCTCAGTGTGGACTCGAACCCCCAGCCTCAGTGTGGACTCAGACTCCCAGCCTCAGTGTGGACTTGGACACCACTCTCAGGGTGGACTCAGAATCACAGCCTCAGTGTGGTCGCAGACTCACAGCCTCAGCATGGACTCAAACTCCCAGCCTCAGTGTGGACTTGAATTCCAGGCCTCAGTGTGGGCTCAGACTCCCAGCCTCAGTATGGACTTGGATTCACCGTCTCAGTGTGGACCAGGACTCCCGGCCTCAATGTGGACCCAGACTCCCGGCCTCAGCGTGGACTCGGACTCTTGGCTTTCGTGAGAACTCAGACTCCAAGCCTCTGCACGGACTCAGACTCCCGGCCTCAGTGTGGAGTCAGACTACCAGCCACAGTGTGAACGCAGACTCCCGGCCTCAGTATGGACTCAGACTCCCAGCCTCAGCGTGGACTCAGATATCTGGCCTCAGTGTGGACTCAGACTCCCAGCCTCAGTGTGGATTCAGACTCCCGGCCTCAGCACGGACTCGGACTCCCAGCCTCAGTGTGGACACAGACTCACAGCCTCAGGCCAGATTCAGACTCTAAGACTCAGTGTGTATTCAGACTCCCAGCCTCAGTGTGGACTTGAATTCCCGGCCTCAGCACAGACTCAGACTCTCAGACTCGGTGTGGACTCAGGCTCCCAGCCTTAGCGTGGACCCAGACTCCCAGCCTCAGCATGGACTCAGGCTCACGGCCTCAGTGTGGACTTGGATTCATGGCCTCAGTGTGGACTCGAATCCCCAGCCTCAGTGTGGACTCAAACTCCCAGCCTCAGTGTAAATTCAGACTCAGAGCCTCAGAGTGGACTCGGACTCCCAGCCTCAGTGTGGATTCAGACTCACAGCTTCAGCGTGGCCTCAGACCCCGATCTCAGTTTGGACCCAGACTCATAGCCTCAGCATGTACACAGACTCCCAGCCTCAGAGTGGACTCGGACTCCCAGCCTCAGTGTGGATCCAGACTCCCAGCCTCAGTGTGGACTCGGACTCCCAGCTTCAGTGTAGATTCAGACACACAGCCTCAGGGTGGGCTCGGACTCCCAGCCTCAGTGTGGATTCAGACTCACATCCTCAGCGTGGCCTCAGACCCCTGATCTCAGTGTGGACCCAGACTCCCAGCCTCAGCATGGACTCAGACACCTGGCCTCAGTGTGCACTCAGACTCACAGCTTCAGTGTGGACTCAGACTCCCAGCCTCAGTATGGACTTGGATTCACGGCCTCAGTGTGGACTTGAATTCCCGGTTTCAGTGTGGACTTGGATTCACGTCCTCTGTGTGGACTTGGGCCCCAGTCTCAGTGTGGACTCAGACTCCTGGGCTCAACATGGACTCAGACTCCCAGCCTCAGTGTGGACTTGGATTCACGGCCTCTGTGTCGACTTGGGCCCCAGTCTCAGTGTGGACTCAGACTCCTGGCCTCAACATGGAATCAGACTTCCAGCCTCAGCATGGACTCAAACTCCCAGTCTCAGTGTGGACTCAGACTCACAGCCTGAAAGGTATCCCACCCTCAGTGTGGTTTCGAACGCCTCACCTCAGTGTGGTATCAGACTCACAGCTTCAACATGGACTCTGACCCCAAGCCTCAGGGAGGACCCAGACTTCCATCCTCAGTATGAACTTGAATTCCCGGCCTCAGCACAGACTCAGACTCTCAGACTCAGTGTGGATTCAGACTCCCAGCTTCAGTGTGGACTCAGACTCCCAGCCTCAGCAAAGACTCAGACTCCCAGCCTCAGTGTGGACCCAGACTCCCAGCCTCAGTGTGGAACCAGACTCACAGCCTCAGCATGGACTCAGACTCCCAGCTTCAGCAAAGACTCAGACTCTCCGACTCAGTGCAGACTCAGACTCCCACCCTCAGTGTGGACTCAGACTCTAGTCCTCAGCGTGGACGTTGATTCACGGTCTCGGTGTGGAACCAGACTCACAGCCTCAGTGTGGACTCAGACCCGTGGCCTCAGCGTGGACTCGGATTCCCAGCCTCAGTGAGGATCCAGACTCACAGCCTCAGCATGGACTCAGACTCTTGGCCTAAGTGTTGACTCAGACTCCTGGCCTCAGTGCGGACTCAGACTCCCAGCCTCAATGTGGACTCAGACTCCCAGCCTCAGTGTGGATTTGGAATCACGGCCTCAACATGGACTCAGACCCCCAGCCTCAGTGTGGGCCCAGATTTTCAACCTCAGCATGGACTCAGACTACCAGACTCAGTGTGGACTCAGTCTCCCACCTTCAGTGTGGACTCAGACTCTCGGCCTCAGCGTGGACATTGATTCACGGTCTCAGTGTGGAACCAGACTCACAGCCTCAGTGTGGACTTGAATTCCTGGCCTCAGAACAAACCCAGACTCTCAGACTCAGCGTGGACCCAGACTCCCAGCCTCTGCATGGACTCAGACTCCCGGCCTCACTGTGGACTCAGACTCACAGCCTCACTTTCGATTTGAATTCATGGCCTCAATGTGGACTCGGACTCGAGTATCATTGTGGACTCAGATTCCTAGCCTCAGTGTGGACTTGGGCCCCAGTCTCAGTGTGGACTCAGACTCCAGGCCTCAACATGGACTCAGACTCCCAGCCTCAGTGTGGATTCAGACTCCCAGCCTTAGTGGGGACTCAAACTCCCAGCCTCAGTATGTACTCAGATTCCCGTCCTCAGTGTAAATTCAGACTCATAGCCTCAGAGTGGACTCCCAGCCTCAGTGTAGATTCAGACTCACAGCCTCAGCGTGGCCTCAGACCCCTGATCTCAGTGTCGACCCAGACTCATAGCCTCAGCATGGACACAGACTCCCAGCCTCAGTGTGGTCCCAGACTCCCAGCCTCAGTGTGGACCCAGACCCCGAGCCTCAGTGTGGAATCGGACTCCCAGCCACAGTGTGGACTCAGAGCTTCGACCTCAGTGTGGAGGGAAAGGAATTCCGGCCTCAGTGTGATCTTAAACGCCTGGCCTTAGTGTGGACCCAGACTCACAGCCTCAATATGTACTCAGATTCCCGGCCTCAGTGTGAATTCAGACTCACATCCTCAGCATGGCTTCAGAGTCCTGATCTCAGAGTGTACTCAGACTCCCGGCCTCAGAGTGGACTCAGACTACTGGCCTTAGAGTGAACGCGGACTCCCAACCTCAGTGTGGACTCAGACTCACAGCCTCAGTGTTGACCCAGACTCACAGCCTCAGTGTGGACTCAGACTCCCAGCCTCAGTGCGGATGTGGACTCCAAGCCTCAGTGTGGACTTGAACTCCCGGCCTCAGCACAGACTCAGACTCCCAGCCTCAGTATGGTCACAGACAACTGGCCTCGGTGTGGACCCAGACTCACAGCCTCAGCACGGACTCAGACTCCCAGCCTCAGTGTGGATTCAGACTCACAGCCTCAGCGTGGCCTCAGACCCCTGATCTCAGTGTGGACCCAGACTCATAGCCTCAGCATGGACACAGACTCCCAGCCTCAGTGTGAACCCAGACTCCCAGCCTCAGTGTGGACTCAGACTCCCAGCCTCAGTGTGGATTTGGATTCATGGCCTCAGTGTGGACTCTGACACCTGGCCTCAGTGTGGAACCAGACTCCCAGCCTCAGCATGGACTCAGACTCCCAGTCTCAGTGTGGACTCAGACTCACAGCCTCACTTTGGACTTGGATTCATGGCCTCTGTGTGGACTCGGACTCCAGTCTCAGTGTGGACTCAGATTCCTAGCCTCAGTGTGGACTTGAATTCCCAGCCACAGCACGGACTCAGTCTCCCAGTCTCAGTATGGACACAGACTCCCGGCCTCAGTGTGGACCCAGACTCACAGCCTCAGTGTGGACCCAGACTCCCAGTCTCAGCATGGACTGGGATTCATGGCCTCATTGTGGACTCAGACTCCTAGCCTCAATGTGGATTTGGATTCATGGCCTCAGTGTGGAGTCTGATACCCAGCCTCAGTGTGGAACAAGACTCCCAGCCTCAGCATGGACTTAGACTCTCAGACTCAGTGTGGACTCGGACTCCCAGCCTCAGTGTGGACCCAGACTCACAGCCTCACTTTGGACTTGGATTCATGGCCTCAATGTGGACTCCGTCTCCAGTATCAGTGTGGACTCAGACTCCTGGCCTCAACATGGACTCAGACTACCAGCCTCAGTGCAGACTTCGATTCACGGCCTCTGTGTGGACTTGGATTCACGGCCTCAGTGTGGACTTGGACCCCAGTCTCATTGTGGACTCAGACTCCTGGCCTCAACATGGACTCAGACTACCAGCCTCAGTGCAGACTTGGATTCACGGCCTCTGTGTGGACTTGAACCTAGTCTCAGCATGGACTCAGACCCCCGGCCTCAGTGTGGATTCAGACTCCCAGCCTCAGTGTGAAAGCGGACTCCCGGCCTCAGTGTAGACTCAGACTCCCAGCCTCAGTGTTGACCCAGACTCACAGCCTCAGCGTGGACCCAGACCCCCAGACTCAGTGTGGACTCAGACATCCGGCCTCAGTGTGGACTCAGACACCCGGCGTTAGCGTGGATCCAGACTTCCAGCCTCAGCATGGACTCAGACTCCCGGCCTCAGTGTGGACTCAGACTCCCGGCCTCAGTGTGGACTCAGACTCCCGGCCTCAGTGTGGACTCAGACATCCGGCCTCAGTGTGGACTCAGACACCCGGCCTTAGCGTGGATCCAGACTCCCAGCCTCAGCATGGACTCAGACTCCCGGCCTCAGTGTGGACTCAGACTCCCGGCCTCAGTGTGGACTCAGACTCCCGGCCTCAGTGTGGACCCAGACTCCCAGCCTCAGTGTGAACGCGGACTCCCAGCCTCAGTGTAGACTCAGACTCCCAGCCTCAGTGTTGACCCAGACTCAAAGCCTCAGTGTGGACTCAGACATCCGGCCTCAGTGTGGACTCAGACTCCCAGCCTCAGTGTGGATTTGGAATCATGGCCTCAACATGGACTCAGACTCCCAGTCTCAGCGTGGACCCAGACTCCCAGACTCAGTGTGGACTCAGACATCCGGCCTCAGTGTGGACTCAGACACCCGGCCTCAGTGTGGACTCAGACACCCGGCCTTAGCGTGGACCCAGACTCCCAGTCTCAGTGTGGACTCAGACTCACAGCCTCACTTTGGACTTGGATTCATAGCCTCTGTGTGGACTCGGACTCCAGTCTCAGTGTGGACTCAGATTCCTAGCCTCAGTGTGGACTTGAATTCCCAGCCACAGCACGGACTCAGTCTCCCAGTCTCAGTATGGACACAGACTCCCAGCCTCAGCATGGACTGGGATTCATGGCCTCAGTGTGGACTCTGATACCCGGCCTCAGTGTGGAACCAGACTCCCGGCCTCAGCATGGACTTAGACTCTCAGACTCAGTGTGGACTCGGACTCCCAGCCTCAGTGTGGACCCAGACTCACAGCCTCAATGTGAACTTGGACCCCAGCCACGTTGTGGACTTGGATTCACAGCCTTTGTGTGGACTTGGACCCCAGTCTCAGTGTAGACTCAGACTCCCAGCATCAGTGTGGACTCAGACTCACAGCCTCACTTTGGACTTGGATTCATGGCCTCAAGGTGGACTCCGTCTCCAGTATCAGTGTGGACTCAGATTCCTAGCCTCAGTGTGGACTTGGATTCACGGCCTCAGTGTGGACTCAGACTCCTGGCCTCAACATAGACTCAGACTACCAGCCTCAGTGCAGACTTCGATTCACGGCCTCTGTGTGGACTTGGACCCTAATCTCAGCATGGACTCAGACGCCCGGCCTCAGTGTGGATTCAGACTCCCAGCCTCAGTGTTTACACGGACTCCCGGCCTCAGTGTAGACTCAGACTCCCAGCCTCAGTGTTGACCCAGACTCCCGGCCTCAGTGTGGAATCAGACTCCCAGCCTCAGTGTTGACCCAGACTCCTAGCCTCAGTGCGGACGTGGACTCCCAGCCTCAGTGTGGATTTGGAATCATGGCCTCAACATGGACTCAGACTCCCAGCCTCAGTGTGGACCCAGACTCCCAGACTCAGTGTGGACTCAGACATCCGGCCTCAGTGTGGACTCAGACACCCGGCCTTAGCTTGGACCCAGACTCCCAGCCTCAGCATGGACTCAGACTCCCGGCCTCAGTGTGGACTCGGACTCCCAGCCTCAGTGTGGACTCAAAGCCTCGGCCTCAATGTGGAGGGAAAGGAATCCCGGCCTCAGTGTGATCTTAAACACCTGGCCTTAGTGTGGACCCAGACTCACAGCCTCAATACGTACTCAGATTCCCGGCCTCAGTGTGGACTCAGACTCCCAGCCTCAGTGTTGACCCACACTCACAGCCTCAGTGTGGACTCAGACATCCGGCCTCAGTGTGGACTCAGACTCCCAGCCTCAGTGCGGACGTGGACTCCCAGCCTCAGTGTGGATTTGGAATCATGGCCTCAACATGGACTCAGACTCCCAGCCTCAGCGTGGACCCAGACTCCCAGACTCAGTGTGGACTGAAAGGAAACCCGACATCAGCGTGATATCGACCTCCTGGCCATAGAGTGGACTCAGACTTACAGCCTCAGCACACACTCAAACTCCCGGTCTCGGTGTGGACTTGGATTCCCGGCCTCAGTATGGACACAGACTCCCAGCCTCAGTGTGGAACCAGACTCACAGCCTCAGCATGGACTCAGACTCTCAGCCGCAGCACAAACTCAGACTCCCAGACTCATTGTGGACTTGAATTCCCGGCCTCAGTGTGGACTCAGACTCCCATCCTCAGTGTAGACTATGACTCGCAGCCTCAGTGTGGACTCAGACACCAGGCCTTAGCGTGGACCCAGTCTCCGAGCCAAAGCATGGACTCAGACTCCCGGAGTCAGTGTGGACTCAGACTCCAGGCCTCAGTGTGGACTGAGACATCCGGCCTCAGTGTGGAACCAGACTCACAGCCTCAGCACGAACTCAGACTCCCAGCCTCAGTGTGGACCCAGACTCCCAGCCTCAGTGTGGACCCAGACTCCCAGCCTCAGTGTGGAGCCAGTCTCACAGCCTCAGCATGGACTCAGACTCACGGCCTCAGTGTGGACTCAGACTCCCGGCCTCAATATGGACTCGGACTCCCAGCCTCAGTGTGGACTCAGACTCCCAGCCTCAGTGTGGACCCAGATTCCCAGCCTCAGCACGGACTCAGACTCCCGGCCTCAGTGTGGACTGAAAGGAAACCCGACGTCAGCGTGATATCGACCTCCTGGCCTCAGAGTGGACTTAGACTCACAGCCTCAGCACAGACTCAAACTCCCGGTCTCGGTGTGGACTTGAATTCCCGGCCTCAGTTTGCACGCGGACTCCCAGCCTCAGTGTGGACTTGGATTCACGGACTCGGTGTGGACTCAGGTACCGGCCTCAGCGTGGACCCAGACTCCCAGCCTCAGCATGGACTTGAATTCCCAGCCTCAGTGTGGACTTGGATTCACGGTCTCAGTGTGGACTCAGACTCCCAGTCTCAGTGTGGATTTGGAGTTATGTCCTCAACATGGACTCAGACTCCCGGCCACAACATGGACTCAGACTCCCAGCCTCAATGTGGACTCAGACTCCCAGCCTCAGTATGGACTTGAAGTCATGGCCTCAGTGTGGACTAGGACTCCCAGCCTCAGTGTGGATTTGGAATCACGGCCTCAACATGGACTCTGACCCCCAGCCTCAGCGTGGACCCAGATTCCCAACCTCAGCACGGACTCAGACTCCCAGACTCAGTGTGGACTCAGACTCCCAGACTCAGTGTGGACTCACACTCCCAGCCTCAGCGTGGACCCAGACGCCCGGCTTCAGTGTGGACTCAGACATCCAGCCTCCATGTGGAACCAGACTCACAGCCTCAGCACGAACTCAGACTCCCAGACTCAGTGTGGACTCGGACTCCCGGCCTCAGTGTGGACTCAGACTCCCATCCTCAGTGTGGACTCAGACTCCCAGCCTCAGCATGGACTCAGACTCCCGGCCCCAGTGTGGACTCAGACTTCCGGCCTCAGTGTGGACTGAGACATCTGGCCTCAGTGTGGACTCACACTCCCAGCCTCAGCGTGGACCCAGACGCCCGGCTTCAGTGTGGACTCAGACATCCAGCCTCCATGTGGAACCAGACTCACAGCCTCAGCACGAACTCAGACTCCCAGACTCAGTGTGGACTCGGACTCCCGGCCTCAGTGTGGACTCAGACTCCCATCCTCAGTGTGGACTCAGACTCCCAGCCTCAGCATGGACTCAGACTCCCGGCCCCAGTGTGGACTCAGACTTCCGGCCTCAGTGTGGACTGAGACATCTGGCCTCAGTGTGGACTCAGACTCCCAGCCTCAGCATGGACTCAGACTCCCAGCCTCAACGTGGACTCAGACTCCCAGCCTCAGTGTGGACTCAGACTCTCAGCCTCAGTGTGGAGTTGGATTCATGGCCTCAGTGTGGACTCAGGCACCCGCCTCAGTGTGGACCCAGACTCTCAGCCTCAGCATGGACTCAGACTCCTGGCCTCATTGTGGACGCGGACTCCCAGCCTCAGTGTGGATTCAGACTCCCAGCTTCAGTGTGGACTTGAATTCCCGGCCTCAGTGTGGACTTGGATTCACGGCCTCAGTGTGGACTTGGATTCACGGCCTCTGTGTCGACTTGAACCCCAGTCTCAGTGTGGACTCAGACTCCTGGCCTCAACATGGAATCAGACTTCCAGCCTCAGCATGGACTCAAACTCCCAGCCTCAGTGTGGACTCAGACTCACAGCCTCACTTTGGACTTGGATTCATGGCCTCAATGTGGACTCCGTCTCCAGTATCAGTCTGGACTCAGATTCCTAGCCTCAGTGTGGACTTGGATTCACGGCCTCAGTGTGGACTCAGACTCCTGGCCTCAACATAGACTCAGACTACCAGCCTCAGTGCAGACTTCGATTCACGGCCTCTGTGTGGACTTGGACCCTAATCTCAGCATGGACTCAGACCCCCGGCCTCAGTGTGGATTCAGACTCCCAGCCTCAGTGTTTACGCGGACTCCCGGCCTCAGTGTAGACTCAGACTCCCGGCCTCAGTGTGGACTGAGACATCTGGCCTCAGTGTGGACTCAGACACCCGGCCTTAGCTTGGACCCAGACTCCCAGCCTCAGCATGGACTCAGACTCCCGGCCTCAGTGTGGACTCAAAGCCTCGGCCTCAATGTGGAGGGAAAGGAATCCCGGCCTCAGTGTGATCTTAAACACCTGGCCTTAGTGTGGACCCAGACTCACAGCCTCAATATGTACTCAGATTCCCGGCCTCAGTGTGGACTCAGACTCACGGCCTTAGTGTGGACTCAGACTCCCAGGCTCAGTGTGGACTCAGACTCCCAGGCTCAATGTGGACTCAGACGCCCGGCCTCAGTGTGGACTCAGACATCCGGCCTCCATGTGGAACCAGACTCACAGCCTCAGCACGAACTCAGACTCCCAGACTCAGTATGGACACAGACTCCCAGACTCAGTGTGGACCCGGACTCCCAGACTAAGTGTGGACTCAGACTACCAGCCTCAGTGTTTATTTGGAATTACGGCCTCAACATGGACTCAGACTCCCGGCCTCAGCGTGGACTTGAATTCCCAGCCTCAGTGTGGACTCAGACTCCCAGGCTCAGTGTGGAACCAGACTCACTGCCACAGCATGGACTTGAATTCCCGGCCTCAGCACAGACTCAGACTCTCAGTCTCAGTGTGGACTCAGACTCCCATCCTCAGTGTGGACTCAGACTCCCAGCCTCAGTGTGGACTCAGACACCCGGCCTTAGCGTGGACCCAGACTCCTAGCCTCAGCATGGACTCAGACTCCCGGCCTCAGTGTGGACTCAGACTCCCGGCCTCAGTGTGGACTGAGACATCTGGCCTCAGTGTGGACCCAGACTCCCAGCCTCAGCATGGACTCAGACTCCCAGCCTCAGCGTGGACTCAGACTCCCAGCCTCAGTGTGGACTCAGACTCTCAGCCTCCGTGTGGAGTTGGATTCATGGCCTCAGTGTGGACTCAGGCACCCGCCTCAGTGTGGACCCAGACTCCCAGCCTCAGCATGGACTCAGACTCCTGGCCTCAGTGTGAACTCGGATTCCCAGCCTCAGTATGGACCCAGACTCCCAGCCTCAGCATGGACTCAGACTCCAGGTCTCAGTGTGGACGCGGACTCCCAGCCTCAGTGTGGACTTAGAATCACGGCCTCAGTGTGGACTTGAATTCCTGGCCTCAGTGCGGACCTGGATTCACGGCCTCTGTGTCGACTTGGACCCCAGTCTCAGTGTGGACTCAGACTCCCGGCCTCAGTGTGGACTCAGACATCCAGCCTCAGTGTGGAACCAGACCCACAGCCTCAGCACGAACTCAGACTCCCAGCCTCAGCACAAAATCAGACTCCCAGCCTCAGTGTGGATTTGAATTCCGGGCCTCAGCACGGACTCAGACACCCAGCCTCAGCATGGACCCAAACTCCCAGCCTCTGTGTGGACTCAGACTCACAGCCTGAAAGATATCCCACCCTCAGTGTGGTTTCGAACACCTGGCCTCAATGTGGTCTTAGACTCACAGCTTCAGCATGGACTCCGACTCCAAGCCTCAGGGAGGACCCAGACTTGCAGCCTCAGTGTCAACTTGAATTCCCGGCCTCAGCACAGACTCAGACTCTCAGTCTCAGTGTGGACTCAGACTCCCATCCTCAGTGTGGACTCAGACTCCCAGCCTCAGTGTGGACTCAGACACCCGGCCTTAGCGTGGACCCAGACTCCTAGCCTCAGCATGGACTCAGACTCCCGGCCTCAGTGTGGACTCAGACTCCCGGCCTCAGTGTGGACTGAGACATCTGGCCTCAGTGTGGACTCAGACTCCCAGCCTCAGCATGGACTCAGACTCCCAGCCTCAGCGTCGACTCAGACTCCCAGCCTCAGTGTGGAGTTGAATTCATGGCCTCAGTGTGGACTCAGGCACCCGCCTCATTGTGGACCCAGACTCCCAGCCTCAGCATGGACTCAGACTCCTGGCCTCAGTGTGAACTCGGATTCCCAGCCTCAGTATGGACCCAGACTCCCAGCCTCAGCATGGACTCAGACTCCAAGCCTCAGGGAGGACCCAGACTTGCAGCCTCAGTGTCAACTTGAATTCCTGGCCTCAGCACAGACTCAGACTCTCAGACTCAGTGTGGACTCAGACTCCCAGCCTCAGTGTGGAACCAGACTCCCAGCCTCAGCATGGACTCTGACACCCGGCCTCAGTGTGGACCCAGACTCCCAGCCTCAGTGTGGAATCAGATTCACTGCCACAGCATGGACTCCGACTCCCAGCCTCCGCACAGACTCAGACTCTCAGACTCAATGTGGATTCAGACTCACAGCCTCAGTGTGGGCTCAGACACGCATCCTCAGTGTGGACTCAGACTCCCGGCCTCAGTGTGGACTCAGACATCCGGCCTCAGTGTGGAACCAGACCCACAGCCTCAGCACAAACTCAGACTCCCAGCCTCAGCACAAACTCAGACTCCCAGCCTCAGTGTGGATTTGAATTCCGGGCCTCAGCACGGACTCAGACTCCCAGCCTCAGTGTGGACTCAGACTCCCAGCCTCAACATGGACTCACACTCCCAGCCTCAGTGTGGACCCTGACTCCCAGGCTCAGTTTGGACTCAGACTCCCAGCCTCAGCACAGACCCAGACGCCCAGCCTCAGTGTGGACTCAGACTCCCAGCCTCAGTGTGGACTCAGACTCCCGGCCTCAGTGTGGACTCAGACATCTGGCCTCAGTGTGGAACCAGACTCACTGCCACAGCATGGACTCCGACTCCCAGCCTCCACACAGACTCAGACTCTCAGACTCAATGTGGATTCAGACTCCCAGCCTCAGTGTGGACTCAGACACGCAGCCTGAGTGTGGACTCAGACTCCCGGCCTCAGTGTGGACTGAGACATCCGGCCTCAGTGTGGACTCAGACTCCCAGCCTCAGCATGGACTCAGACTCCCAGCCTCAGTGTGGACTCAGACTCCCAGCCTCAGTGTGGACTCAGACTCCCGGCCTCAGTGTGGACTCAGACATCCGGCCTCAGTGTGGAACCAGACTCACAGGCTCAGCACGAGCTCAGACTCCCAGACTCAGTGTGGACTTGGATTCATGGCCTCAGTGTGGACCCAGGCTCCCAACCTCAGTGTGAACTCAGACTCACAGCCTGAAAGGAATCCCACCCTCAGTGTGATTTCGAACACCTGGCCTCAGTGTGGTCTCAGACTCACAGCTTCAACATGGACTCCGACTCCAAGCCTCAGGGAGGACCCAGACTTCCAGCCTCAGTGTGAACTTGAA
This sequence comes from Hemiscyllium ocellatum, assembly GCF_020745735.1. NCBI lineage: Eukaryota > Metazoa > Chordata > Chondrichthyes > Orectolobiformes > Hemiscylliidae > Hemiscyllium > Hemiscyllium ocellatum. The sequence continues at coordinate 19,526,392 of NC_083428.1, read as the reverse complement.
TTCCTGGCCTCAGCACAGACTCAGACTCTCAGATTCAGTGTGGGTTCAGATTCCCAGGCTCAGTGTGGAACCAGACTCACAGCCTCAGCATGGACTCAGACTCCTAGCCTCAGCAAAGACTCAGACTCTCAGACTCAGTGTGGACTCAGACTCCCAGCCTCAGTGTGGACTCAGACTCTCGGCCACATTGTGAACATTGATTCACGGTGTCAGTGTGGAACCAGACTCACAGCCTCAGTGTGGACTCAGACATCCGGCCTTAGCGTGGACCCAGACTCCCAGCCTCAGCATGGACTCAGACTCCCGGCCTCAGTGTGGATTCAGACATCCGGCCTCAGTGTGGAACCAGACTCACAGCCTCAGCATGGACTCAGAATCCCAGCCACAGCACAGACTCAGACTCTCAGACTCAGTGCGGACTCAGACTCCCACCCTCAGACTCTCGGCCACAGTGTGGAAGTGTATTCACGGTCTCAGTGTGGAACCAGACTCACAGCCTCAGTGTGGATTTGAATTCCCGGCCTCAGAACAAACTCAGACTCTCAGACTCAGTGTGGACCCAGACTCCCAGCCTCAGTGTGGACTCAGACTCCCACCCTCAGTGTGGATTGAGACATCCGGCCTCAGTGTGGACTCAGACTCCCAGCCTCAGTGTGGAACCAGACTCACTGCCACAGCATGGACTCCGACTCCCAGCCTCCGCACAGACTCAGACTCTCAGACTCAATGTGGATTCAGACTCCCAGCCTCAGTGTGGACCCAGGCTCCCAGCCTCAGTGTGGTCTCAGACTCACAGCTTCAACATGGACTCCGACTCCAAGCCTCAGGGAGGACCCAGACTTCCAGCCTCAGTGTGAACTTGAATTCCTGGCCTCAGCACAGACTCAGACTCTCAGATTCAGTGTGGGTTCAGATTCCCAGGCTCAGTGTGGAACCAGACTCACAGCCTCAGCATGGACTCAGACTCCTAGCCTCAGCAAAGACTCAGACTCTCAGACTCAGTGTGGACTCAGACTCCCAGCCTCAGTGTGGACTCAGACTCTCGGCCACATTGTGAACATTGATTCACGGTGTCAGTGTGGAACCAGACTCACAGCCTCAGTGTGGACTCAGACATCCGGCCTTAGCGTGGACCCAGACTCCCAGCCTCAGCATGGACTCAGACTCCCGGCCTCAGTGTGGATTCAGACATCCGGCCTCAGTGTGGAACCAGACTCACAGCCTCAGCATGGACTCAGAATCCCAGCCACAGCACAGACTCAGACTCTCAGACTCAGTGCGGACTCAGACTCCCACCCTCAGACTCTCGGCCACAGTGTGGAAGTGTATTCACGGTCTCAGTGTGGAACCAGACTCACAGCCTCAGTGTGGATTTGAATTCCCGGCCTCAGAACAAACTCAGACTCTCAGACTCAGTGTGGACCCAGACTCCCAGCCTCAGTGTGGACTCAGACTCCCACCCTCAGTGTGGATTGAGACATCCGGCCTCAGTGTGGACTCAGACTCCCAGCCTCAGTGTGGAACCAGACTCACTGCCACAGCATGGACTCCGACTCCCAGCCTCCGCACAGACTCAGACTCTCAGACTCAATGTGGATTCAGACTCCCAGCCTCAGTGTGAACTCAGACACGCAGCCTCAGTGTGGACTCAGACTCCCGGCCTCAGTGTGGACTCAGACACGCAGCCTCAGTGTGGACTGAGACATCCGGCCTTAGTGTGGACTCAGACTCCCAGCCTCAGCATGGACTCAGACTCCCAGCCTCAGCATGGACTCAGACTCCCAGCCTCAGTGTGGACTCAGACACCCGGCCTTAGCGTGGACCCAGACTCCCAGCCTCAGCATGGACTCCCGCCTCAGTGTGGACTCAGACATCCGGCCTCAGTGTGGAACCAGACTCACAGCCTCAGCACGAACTCAGACTCCCAGCCTCAGTGTGAACGCGGACTCCCGGCCTCAGTGATGACTCAGACTCACAGCCTCAGTGTGGACTCAGACATCTGGCCTCAGTGAGGACTCGGATTCTTGGCTTTCGTGAGAACTCAGACTCCCAGCCTCAGTATGGACATGGATTCATGGCCTCAGTGTGGACTTGGACTCCAGTCTCAGTGTGGACTTGGATTCATGGCCTCAGCGTGCACTCAGACACCTGGCCTTAGCGTGGACCCAGACTCCCAGTCTCAGCATGGACTTGAATACTGTCATCAGTGTGGACTCAGACTCCCAGCCTCAGTGTGGACTTGAATTCCCGGCGTCAGTGTGGACTTGGATTCACGGCCTCTGTGTCGACTTGGACCCCAGTCTCAGTGTGGACTCAGACTCCTGGCCTCAACATGGAATCAGACTTCCAGCCTCAGCATGGACTCAAACTCCCAGCCTCAGTGTGGACTCAGACACACAGCCTGAAAGGAATCCCACCCTCAGTGTGATTTCGAACACCTGGCCTCAGTGTGGTCTCAGACTCACAGCTTCAACATGGACTCCGACTCCAAGCCTCAGTGTGGAGTTGAATTCCCGGCCTCAGCACAGACTCAGACTCTCAGACTCAGTGTGGATTCAGACTCCCAGCCTCAATGTGGACTCAGACTCCCAGCCTCAGTGTGGATTTGGAATCACGGCCTCAACATGGACTCAGACACCCGGCCTCAGCGTGGACCCAGATTCCCGGCCTCAGCACGGACTCAGACCCCCGGCTTCAGTGTGGACTGAGAGGAAACCCGACATCAGCGTGATATCGACCTCCTGGCCTCAGAGTGGACTCAGACTCACAGCCTCAGCACAGACTCAAACTCCCGGTCTCGGTGTGGACTTGGATTCCCGGCCTCAGTTTGCACGCGGACTCCCAGCCTCAGTGTGCACTTGGATTCATGGTCTCAGTGTGGACTCACACTCCCAGCCTCAGTGTGGACTTGAATTCCTGGCCTCAGAACAGACTTAGACTCTCAGACTCAGTGTGGACTCAGACTCCCAGCCTCAGTGTGGAACCAGACTCCCAGCCTCAGCATGGACTCTGACACCTGGCCTCAGTGTGGAACCAGACTCCCAGCCTCAGTGTGGAACCAGACTCACTGCCACAGCATGGACTCCGACTCCCAGCCTCCGCACAGACTCAGACTCTCAGACTCAATGTGGATTCAGACTCCCAGCCTCAGTGTGGACTCAGACATCCAGCCTCAGTGTGGAACCAGACCCACAGCCTCAGCACAAACTCAGACTCCCAGCCTCAGCACAAACTCAGACTCCCAGCCTCAGTGTGGATTTGAATTCCGGGCCTCAGCACGGACTCAGACTCCCAGCCTCAGTGTGGACTCAGACTCCCAGCCTCAACATGGACTCACACTCCCAGCCTCAGTGTGGACTCTGACTCCCAGGCTCAGTTTGGACTCAGACTCCCAGCCTCAGCACAGACCCAGATGCCCAGCCTGAGTGTGGACTCAGACTCCCAGCCTCAGTGTGGACTCAGACATCCGGCCTCAGTGTGGAACCAGACTCACTGCCACAGCATGGACTCCGACTCCCAGCCTCCGCACAGACTCAGACTCTCAGACTCAATGTGGATTCAGACTCCCAGCCTCAGTGTGGACTCAGACACGCAGCCTCAGTGTGGACTCAGACTCCCGGCCTCAGTGTGGACTGAGACATCCGGCCTCAGTGTGGACTCAGACTCCCAGCCTCAGCATGGACTCAGACTCCCGGCCTCAGTGTGGACTCAGACATCCGGCCTCAGTGTGGACTCAGACATCCGGCCTCAGTGTGGAACCAGACTCACAGCCTCAGCACGAACTCAGACTCCCAGACTCAGTGTGGACTTGGATTCATGGCCTCAGTGTGGACCCAGGCTCCCAGCCTCAGTGTGAACTCAGACTCACAGCCTGAAAGGAATCCCACCCTCAGTGTGATTTCGAACACCTGGCCTCAGTGTGGTCTCAGACTCACAGCTTCAGCATGGACTCCGACTCCAAGCCTCAGGGAGGACCCAGACTTCCAGCCTCAGTGTGAACTTGAATTCCCGGCCTCAGCACAGACTCAGACTCTCAGATTCAGTGTGGGTTCAGATTCCCAGCCTCAGTGTGGAACCAGACTCACAGCCTCAGCATGGACTCAGACTCCTAGCCTCAGCAAAGACTCAGACTCTCAGACTCAGTGTGGACCCAGACTCCCAGCCTCAGTGTGGACTCAGACATCCGGCCTTAGCGTGGATCCAGACTCCCAGCCTCAGCATGGACTCAGACTCCCGGCCTCAGTGTGGATTCAGACATCCGGCCTCAGTGTGGAACCAGACTCACAGCCTCAGCATGGACTCAGAATCCCAGCCACAGCACAGACTCAGACTCTCAGACTCAGTGCGGACTCAGACTCCCACCCTCAGTGTGGACTCAGACTCTCGGCCACAGTGTGGAAGTGTATTCACGGTCTCAGTGTGGAACCAGACTCACAGCCTCAGTGTGGACTTGAATTCCTGGCCTCAGAACAGACTCAGACTCTCAGATTATGTGGATTCAGACTCACAACCTCAGTGTGGACATGAATTCCCGGCCTCAGAACAAACTCAGACTCTCAGACTTAGTGTGGACCCAGACTCCCAGCCTCAGTGTGGACTCAGACTCCCACCCTCAGTGTGGATTGAGATATCCGGCCTCAGTGTGGACTCAGACTCCCAGCCTCAGCATGGACGCAGACTCCCGGCCTCAGTGTGGACTCAGACACGCATCCTCAGTGTGGACTCAGACTCCCGACCTCAGTGTGGACTCAGACTCCCGGCCTCAGTGTGGACTCAGACATCCGGCCTCAGTGTGGAAGCAGACCCACAGCCTCAGCACAAACTCAGACTCCCAGCCTCAGCACAAACTCAGACTCCCAGCCTCAGTGTGGATTTGAATTCCGGGCCTCAGCACGGACTCAGACTCCCAGCCTCAGTGTGGACTCAGACTCCCAGCCTCAACATGGACTCACACTCCCAGCCTCAGTGTGGACCCTGACTCCCAGGCTCAGTTTGGACTCAGACTCCCAGCCTCAGCACAGATCCAGACGCCCAGCCTCAGTGTGGACTCAGACTCCCGGCCTCAGTGTGGACTCAGACATCTGGCCTCAGTGTGGTCCCAGATTCACTGCCACAGCATGGACTCCAACTCCGAGCCTCCGCACAGACTCAGACTCTCAGACTCAATGTGGATTCAGACTCCCAGCCTCAGTGTGGACTCAGACACGCAGCCTCGGTGTGGACTCAGACTCCCGGCCTCAGTGTGGACTCAGACTCCCGGCCTCAGTGTGGACTGAGACATCCGGCCTCAGTGTTGTCTCAGACTCCCAGCCTCAGCATGGACTCAGACTCCCAGCCTCAGTGTGGACTCAGACACCCGGCCTTAGCGTGGACCCAGACTCCCAGCCTCAGCATGGACTCAGAATCCCGGCCTCAGTGTGGACTCAGACATCCGGCCTCAGTGTGGAACCAGACTCACAGCCTCAGCACGAACTCAGACTCCCAGACTCAGTGTGGACTTGGATTCATGGCCTCAGTGTGGACCCAGGCTCCAAGCCTCAGTGTGAACTCAGACTCACAGCCTGAAAGGAATCGCACCCTCAGTGTGATTTCGAATACCTGGCCTCAGTATGGTCTCAGACTCACAGCTTCAACATGGACTCCGACTCCAAGCCTCAGGGAGGACCCAGACTTCCAGCCTCAGTGTCAACTTGAATTCCCAGCCTCAGCACAGACTCAGACTCTCAGATTCAGTGTGGGTTCAGATTCCCAGCCTCAATGTGGAACCAGACTCACAGCCTCAGCACAGACTCAGACTCTCAGATTCAGTGTGGGTTCAGATTCCCAGCCTCAGTGTGGAACCAGACTCACAGCCTCAGCACAAACTCAGACTCCCAGCCTCAATATGGACTCAGACTCCCAGCCTCAACATGGACTCACACTCCCAGCCTCAGTGTGGACCCAGACTCCCAGGCTCAGTGTGGAACCAGACGCTCAGCCTCAGCATGGACCCAGACTGCCAGCCTCAGTGTGGACTCAGACTCCCAGCCTCAGTGTGGACCCTGACTCCCAGGCTCAGTTTGGACTCAGACTCCCAGCCTCAGCACAGACGCAGACGCCCAGCCTCAGTGTGGACCCAGATTCCCAACCTCAGCATGGACTCAGACTCTCAGACTCAGTGTGGACCCAAACTCGCAACCTCAGTGTGGACCCAGACTCCCAGCCTCAGTGTGGACTCAGACTCCCAGCCTTAACATGGACTCACACTCCCAGCCTCAGTGTGGACCCTGACTCCCAGGCTCAGTGTGGACCCAGACTCCCAGCCTCAGCATGGACTCAGACTCCCGGCCTCAGTGTGAACTCAGACATCCAGCCTCAGTGTGGAACCAGACTCACAGCCTCAGCACGAACTCAGACTCCCAGACTCAGTGTGGACTTGGATTCATGGCCTCAGTGTGGACCCAGGCTCCAAGCCTCAGTGTGGAACCAGACTCACAGCCTCAGCAAAGACTCAGACTCTCAGACTCAGTGTGGACTCAGACTCTCGGCCACAGTGTGAACATTGATTCACGGTCTCAGTGTGGAACCAGACTCACAGCTTCAGTGTGGACTTGAATTCCCGGCCTCAGAACAGACTCTGTCTCTCAGACCCAGTGTGGATTCAGACTCAGCCTCAGTGTGGACTCAGATTCCCAGACTCAGTGTGAAGGTGGATTCATGGCCTCAGTGTGCACTCAGACTCCCAGCTTCAGTGTGGACTCAGACTCCCAGCCTCAGTGTGGACTTGGATTCACGGCCTCTGTGTCGACTTGGACCCCAGTCTCAGTGTGGACTCAGACTCCTGGCCTCAACATGGAATCAGATTTTCAGCCTCAGCATGGACTCAAACTCCCAGCCTCAGTGTGGACTCAGACTCAGAACCTGAAAGGAATCCCACCCTCAGTATGATTTCGAACACCTGGTCTCAGTGTGGTCTCAGACTCACAGCTTCAGCGTGGACCTCGACTCCAAGCCTCAGTGTGGATTCAGACTCCCAGCGTCAGTGTGGAACCAGACTCACAGCCTCAGAATGGACTCAGACTCCCACCCTCAGCACAGAGTCAGACTCTCAGACTCAGTGCGGACTCAGACTCCCAGCCTCAGCATGGACTCAGACTCCCAGCCTCAGCATGGACTCAGACTCCCAGCCTCAGTGTGGACTCAGACTCCCGGCCTCAGTGTGGACTCAGACACCCGGCCTTAGCGTGGACCCAGACTACCAGCCTCAGCATGGACTCAACTCCTGGCCTCAGTGTGGACTCAGACTCATGGCCACAGTGTGGACTGAGACTCCCAGATTCAGTGTGGATTCAGACTCCCAGCCTCAGTGTGGACTTGAATTCCCGGCCTCAGCACAGACTCCACACTGTAAATCTAATCTAATCTAATCTAATCCGGCCTCAGTGTGGACCCAGACTCACAGCCTCAGCATGGACTCAGACTCTTGGCCTAAGTGTGCACTCAGACTGCCAGCCTCATTGTGGACTCAGACTCCCAGATTCAGTGTGGATTCAGACTCCCAGCCTCAGTGTGGACTTGAATTCCCGGCCTCAGCACAGACTCAGACTCTCAGACTCAGTGTGGATTCAGACTCCCACCCTCAGTGTGGACTCAGACTCTCGGCCTCGGTGTGGAACCAGACTCACAGCCTCAGCATGTACTCAGAATCCCAGCCACAGCACAGACTCAGACTCCCAGCCTCAGTGTGGACTGAATGGAAACCCGACGTCAGCGTGATATCGGCCTCCTGGCCTCAGAGTGGCCTCAGACTTACAGCCTCAGCACAGACTCAAACTCCCGGTCTCGGTGTGGACTTGGATTCCCGGACTCAGTTTGCACGCGGACTCTCAGCATCAGTGTGCACTTGGATTCACGGTCTCAGTGTGGACTCAGACTCCTGGCCTCGGTGTGGACTCAGACATCCGGCCTCAGTGTGGAACCAGACTCACAGCCTCAGCACGAACTCAGACTCCCAGACTCAGTGTGGACTTGGATTCACGGCCTCAGCACAGTCTCAGACTCCCAGCCTCAGTGTGGACTCAGACATCCGGCCTCAGTGTGGAAACAGACTCACAGCCTCAGCACGAACTCAGACTCCCAGCCTCAGTGTGAACGCGGACTCCCGGCCTCAGTGATGACTCAGACTCACAGCCTCAGTGTGGACTCAGACATCTGGCCTCAGTGAGGACTCGGATTCTTGGCTTTCGTGAGAACTCAGACTCCCAGCCTCAGTATGGACATGGATTCATGGCCTCAGTGTGGACTCGGACTCCAGTCTCAGTGTGGACTTAGATTCATGGCCTCAGCGTGCACTCAGACACCCGGCCTTAGCGTGGACCCAGACTCCCAGCCTCAGCATGGACTTGAATACTGTCATCAGTGTGGACTCAGACTCCCAGCCTCAGTGTGGACTTGAATTCCCGGCGTCAGTGTGGACTTGGATTCACGTCCTCTCTGTCGACTTGGACCCCAGTCTCAGTGTGGACTCAGACTCCTGGCCTCAACATGGAATCAGACTTCCAGCCTCAGCATGGACGCAAACTCCCAGCCTCAGTGTGGACTCAGACACACAGCCTGAAAGGAATCCCACCCTCAGTGTGATTTCGAACACCTGGCCTCAGTGTGGTCTCAGACTCACAGCTTCAACATGGACTCCGACTCCAAGCCTCAGTGTGGAGTTGAATTCCCGGCCTCAGCACAGACTCAGACTCTCAGACTCAGTGTGGATTCAGACTCCCAGTCTCAGTGTGGATTCAGACTCCCAGCCTCAGCATGGACTCAGACTCCCGGCCTCAGTGTGGATTCAGACATCCGGCCTCAGTGTGGAACCAGACTCACAGCCTCAGCATGGACTCAGAATCCCAGCCACAGCACAGACTCAGACTCTCAGACTCAGTGCGGACTCAGATTCCCACCCTCAGTATGGACTCAGACTCTCGGCCACAGTGTGGAAGTGTATTCACGGTCTCAGTGTGGAACCAGACTCACAGCCTCAGTGTGGACTTGAATTCCCGGCCTCAGAACAGACTCAGACTCTCAGATTGTGTGGATTCAGACTCACAACCTCAGTGTGGACTTGAATTCCCGGCCTCAGAACAAACTCAGACTCTCAGACTCAGTGTGGACTCAGACTCCCTCTCTCAGTGTGGATTGAGACATCCGGCCTCAGTGTGGACTCAGACTCCCAGCCTCAGCATGGACTCAGACTCCTGGCCTCAGTGTGGACTCAGACATCCGGCCTCAGTGTGGAACCAGACTCACTGCCACAGCATGGACTCCGACTCCCAGCCTCCGCACAGACTCAGACTCTCAGACTCAATGTGGATTCAGACTCCCAGCCTCAGTGTGGACTCAGACACGCAGCCTCAGTGTGGACTCAGACTCCCGGCCTCAGTGTGGACTCAGACTCCCGGCCTCAGTGTGGACTGAGACATCCGGCCTCAGTGTTGTCTCAGACTCCCAGCCTCAGCATGGACTCAGACTCCCGGCCTCAGTGTGGAACCAGACTCACAGCCTCAGCACGAACTCAGACTCCCAGACTCAGTGTGGACTTGGATTCATGGCCTCAGTGTGGACCCAGGCTCCAAGCCTCAGTGTGAACTCAGACTCACGGCCTGAAAGGAATCGCACCCTCAGTGTGATTTCGAATACCTGGCCTCAGTATGGTCTCAGACTCACAGCTTCAACATGGACTCCGACTCCAAGCCTCAGGGAGGACCCAGACTTCCAGCCTCAGTGTCAACTTGAATTCCCAGCCTCAGCACAGACTCAGACTCACAGATTCAGTGTGGGTTCAGATTCCCAGCCTCAGTGTGGAACCAGACTCACAGCCTCAGCACGAACTCAGACTCCCAGCCTCAGTGTGGATTTGAATTCCGGGCCTCAGCACGGACTCAGACTCCCAGCCTCAACATGGACTCACACTCCCAGCCTCAGTGTGGACCCAGACTCCCAGGCTCAGGGTGGAACCAGACTCTCAGCCTCAGCATGGACCCAGACTCCCAGCCTCAGTGTGGACTCAAACTCCCAGCCTTAACATGGACTCACACTCCCAGCCTCAGTGTGGTCCCTGACACCCAGGCTCAGTTTGGACTCAGACTCCCAGCCTCAGTGTGGACTCAGACTCCCAGCCTCAGTGTGGACTCAGACTCCTGGCCTCAGTGTGGACTCAGACATCTGGCCTCAGTGTGGAACCAGACTCACAGCCTCAGCACAGACGCAGACGCCCAGCCTCAGTGTGGACTCAGACTCCCAGCCTCAGTGTGGACTCAGACTCCCAGCCTCAGTGTGGACTCAGACTCCCAGCCTCAGTGTGGACTCAGACTCCTGGCCTCAGTGTGGACTCAGACATCTGGCCTCAGTGTGGAACCAGACTCACAGCCTCAGCACGAACTCAGACTCCCAGACTCAGTGTGGACACAGACTCCCAGCCTCAGCGTGGACTCGGACTCCCAGCCTCAGTGAGGACCCAGACTCACAGCCTCAGCATGGACTCAGACTCTTGGCCTAAGCATGGACTCAGACTCTCAGACTCAGTGTGGACCCAAACTCGCAGCCTCAGTGTGGACCCAGACTCCCAGCCTCAGTGTGGACCCAGACTCCCAGCCTCAGTGTGGACTCAGACTCCCAGCCTTAACATGGACTCACACTCCCAGCCTCAGTGTGGACTCAGACACCCGGCCTTAGCGTGGACCCAGACTCCCAGCCTCAGCATGGACTCAGAATCCCAGCCTCAGTGTGGACTCAGACATCCAGCCTCAGTGTGGAACCAGACTCACAGCATCAGCATGAACTCAGACTCTCAGACTCAGTGTGGACTTGGATTCATGGCCTCAGTGTGGTCTCAGACTCACAGCTTCAACATGGACTCCGACTCCAAGCCTCAGGGAGGACCCAGACTTCCAGCCTCAGTGTGGACTTGAATTTCCGGCCTCAGCACAGACTCAGACTCTCAGACTCAGTGTGGATTCAGACTCCCAGCCTCAGTGTGGACTCAGACAACCAGCCTCAGCGTAGACTCAGACAACCAGCCTCAGCGTGGACTCAGACTCCCGGCCTCAGTGTGGTCTCAGACCCCAGCCTCAATGTGGACTCGGAGCCTCAGCCTCAGTGTGGACTTGGATTCACGGCCTCAGTGTCGACTTGGACCCCAGTCTCAGTGTGGACTCAGACTCCTGGCCTCAACATGGAATCAGACTTCCAGCCTCAGCATGGACTCAAACTCCCAGCCTCAGTGTGGACTCAGACACACAGCCTGAAAGGAATCCCACCCTCAGTATGATTTCGAACACCTGGCCTCAGTGTGGTCTCAGACTCACAGCTTCAACATGGACTCCGACTCCCAGCCTCAGTGTGGAGTTGAATTCCCGGGCTCAGCACAGACTCAGACTCCCAGCCTCAGAACAGACTCAGACTCTCAGACTCAGTGTGGAACCAGACTCACAGCCTCAGTGTGGACTTGAATTCCCGGCCTCAGAACAGACTCAGACTCTCAGACTCAGTGTGGACTCAGACTCCCAGCCTCAGTGTGGACTCAGACTCCCGGCCTCGGTGTGGACTCAGACATCCGGCCTCAGTGTGGAACCAGACTCACAGCCTCAGCACAGACTCAGACTCTTGGCCTCAGTGTGGACTGAAAGGATTCCCATCTCAGTGTGATCTTGAAGTCCGGGCCTCAGTGTGGACTCAGACTCCCAGCCTCAGTGTGGACTCAGACAACCAGCCTCAGCGTGGACTCAGACTCCCAGCCTCAGTGTGGACTTAGATTCACGGCCTCAGTGTGGACTTGGATTCCCAGCCTCAGTGTGGTCTCAGACCCCAGCCTCAGTGTGGACTCGGAGCCTCAGCCTCAGCCTCAGTGTGGACTCAGACGCCCGGCCTGAGTGTGGAGTCAGAATCACAGCTTCAGTGTGGACTTAGACTGCCAGCCTCACTGTGGACCTGGATACACGGCCTCAGTGTGGACTCAGACTCCCATCCTCATTGTGGACTCAGACTCACAGTCTCCGTGTGGACTCAGAGCCTCGGCCTCAGTGTAGATTCAGACTCACAGCCTCAGTGTGGACTCAGACTCCTGGTCTCAGTGTGCACTCAGACTCACAGCCGCAGTATGGACTCAGACATTTGGCCTCAGTGTGGACTCAGACTCCCATCCTAAGAATAGACTCGAATTCCTGGCCTTTGCTGGGTAATCAAAGATGGAGGACGGTAAAAATTACTGTCTGTAAGAGCTGCTTCTTTTTTTGAGGTATTATAGGTGTTGGAGGTGAATTCCTCAAATTCCAGGAGCAGCAATTACTGTTTTATATGCTGTTGCATTGTTTTGGTACTTCGGAAAAAAAAAGTCAAATCAACAGCAGTTTAAAAGGGAGAAGAGCAGACAAAGGAAGCACATGATGAGGGCAGTGCAGGAGAGAGAGAGAGAGAGAGAGAGAGAGAGAGAGAAAGAAAGAAAAAAAAAACCTGCACAGTTGCTTCCCTTGCTGTTTGAATTTGTGTATCGCTGGACATCGGAGTGCATCTGGGAAAATTAACAAACAGTGAAATTCACAACTAATCTTGGAGGAACTGTTGGGTGAAGTTCACAGCACAGAATCAGATAAGTTAATTGTTGTTTTAAGTCTGTCCAAGAGAAAGGCTGCAGTAGTGAGTAAAGTGGATTCTTTCTTGATTATAAGTTTTTTGGAGATAAGTCTCTTGATTAAACTTAAAATATAAGCCATAGCTATTAATTTAACCTGGTGCAGTGTTTTGTAGAGGAATAAGACGGTGTTATTTTCTGGGTCTGTAGATTGAGGAAGGAGCAAAAATGTCCTTTGCAGTGATATGTACTTCTTGTCAGATGTGGGAGTTCAAAGAGAGTTTAAGGGTTACTGAGGATTATATCTACCCTAAATGCTGTTGAATGCAAATCTTATCAGATTGAGTAGATCGGTTGGAGAGACAGATAGAAGCGATGAGAAATTTGCAACAGCAACAGTATGTGATGGATGGCAGTTAGAGGAAGGGGGGAATGTCTCAGATACAGTCACAGAGATGGGTTAACTCCAGGAAGGGTGAGAGAGGTAGGCAGCTAGTGCAGAAGTCTTTTGTGAATATACCCATTTCAAACAGGTATGTTGTTTTGGAAAATGTAGGTAGTGATGGATTCTCAGGGGAAAGTAGCACGAACAGCCAAGTTTCTGGTATTGAGGCTGGCTCGAATGCAACGAGGGGTACGTCGGCTTCCAAGAGATCAACTGTGTTAGGGGATTCTTTAGTCAGAGGTACAGACAGACGTTTCTGTGGCCAACAGAGAAAAAGCAGAATGGTGTGTTGTTTCCCTGGTACTAGGATCAAGGATGTCTCAGAGAGGGTGCAGAATGATCTCATGGGGGAGAGGGGCCAGCAGGAGGTCAATGTCCACATTGGAACCAACGACATTGGAAGGGAAAAGATTGAGGTTCTGAAGGGAGATTACAAAGTTAGACAGAAATTTAAAAAGGAGGTTCTCAAGGGTAGTAATATCTGGAATACTCCCAGTGCTACGAGCTAGTGAGGGCAGGAATAGGAGGATAGAGCAGATGAATGCATGGCTGAGGAGCTGGTGTATGGGAGAAGGATTTACATTTTTGGATCATTGGAATCTCTTTTTGGGGTCGAAGAAGGATGGATTGCACCTAAATTGGAAGGGGACTAATATACTGGCAGGGAGATTTGCTAGAACTGCTTGGAGGATTTAAACTAGTAAGGTGTGGGGGTGGGACCCAGGGAGGTAGTGAGGAAAGAGATCGATCTGAGACGGGTACAGCTGAGAACAGAAGTGAGTCAAACAGTCAGGACAGGCAGGGACAAGGTAGGACTAATAAATTAAACTGCATTTATTTCAATGCAAGGGGCCTAACAGGGAAGGCAGATGAACTCAGGGCATCGTTAAGAACATGGGACTGGGATATCATAGCAATTACAGAAACATGGCTCAGGGATGGACAGGACTGGCAGCTTAATGTTTCAGGATACAAATGCTACAGGAAGGATAGAAAGGGAGCAAAGAGAGGAGGGGGAGTGGCATTTTTGATAAGGGATAACATTACAGCTGTGCTGAGGGAGGATATTCCCAGAAATACATCCAGGGAAGTTATTTGGGTGGAACTGAGAAATAAAAAAGGGATGATCACTTGATTGGGATTGTATTATAGACCCCCCAATAGTCAGAGGGAAATTGAGAAACAAACTTGTAAGGAGATCTCAGCTATCTGTAAGAATAATAGGGTAGTTATGGTAGGGGATTTTAACTTTCCAAACATCGACTGGGACTGCCATAGTGTTAAAGGTTTAGATAGAGAGGAATTTCTTAAGTGTGTGCAAGACAATTTTCTGATTCAGTATGTGGATGTACCTACTAGAGAAGGTGCAAAACTTGACCTACTCTTGGGAAACAAGGCAGGACAGGTGACTGAGGTGTCAGTGAGGGAACACTTTGGGGCCAGCGACCATAATTCTATTTGTTTTAAAATAGTGATGGAAAAGGATAGACCAGATCTAAAAGTTGAAATTCTAAATTGGGGAAAAGCCAATTTTGATGGTTATTAGGCAAGAACTTTCGAAAGCTGATTGGAGGCAGATGTTCGCAGGGAAAGGGATGGCTGGAAAATGGGAAGCCTTCAGAAATGAGATAACAAGAATCCAGAGAAAGTATATTCCTGTCAGGGTGAAAGGGAAGGCTGGTAGGTATAGGGAATGCTGGATTACTAAAGAAATTGAGGGTTTGGTTAAGAAAAAGAAGGAAGCGTATGTCAGGTATAGACAGGATCGATTGAGTGAATCCTTAGAGTATAAATAAAGTAGGAGTATACTGAAGAGGGAAATCAGGAGGGCAAAAAAGGGACATTAGATAGCTTTGGCAAATAGAATTAAGGAGAATCCAAAAGGTTTTGACAAATATATTAAGGACAAAAGGGTAACTAGGGAGAGAATAGGCCCCTCAAAGATCAGCAAGGTGGCCTTTGTGTGGAGACTCAGAAAATGGGGGAGATACTAAATGAATATTTTGCATCAGTATTTACTGTGGAAAAGGATATAGAAGATATAGACTGTAGGGAAATAGATGGTGACATCTTGCAAAATGTCCAGATTACAGAGGAGGAAGTGCTGGATGTCTTGAAACAGTTAAAGGTGGATAAATCCCCAGGACCTGATCAGGTGTACCCGAAAACCCTGTGGGAAGCTAGAGAAGTGATTGTTTGGGCCTCATGCTGAGATATTTGTATCATCGATAGTCACAGGTGAGGTATCAGAAGACTGGAGGTTGGCAAGCGTGGTGCCACTGTTTAAGAAGGGCAGTAAAGACAAGCCAGGGAACTACAGACCGGTGAGCCTGACCTCGGTGTTGGGCAAGTTGTTGGAGGGAATCCTGAGGGACAGGATGTACATGTATTTGGAAAGGCAAGGACTGATTCTGGATAGTCACCATGGCCTTGTGTGTGGGAAATCATGTCTCACAAACTTGATTGAGTTTTTTTAAGAAGTAACAAAGAAGATTGATGAGGGCAGAGTGGTAGATATGATCTATATGGACTTCGGTAAGGTGTTCAACAAGGTTCCCATGGGAGACTGATTAGCAAGGTTAGATCTCATGGAATACAGGGAGAACTAGCCATTTGGATAGAGAACTGGCTCAAAGGTAGAAGACAGAGGGTGGTGGTGGAGGGTTGTTTTTCAGACAAAATGATTTGGATGCGAGAATAAGAGGTACAGTTAGTAAGTTTGCAGATGACACCAAAATTGGAGGTGTAGTGGACAGCGAAGAGGGTTACCTCAGTTTACAACAGGATCTGGACCAGATTTGTCAATGGGCTGAGAAGTGGCAGATGGAGTTTAATTCAGATAAATGTGAGGAGCTGCATTTTGGGAAAGCAAATCTTAGCAGGACTTATACACTTAATGGTAAGGTCCTAGGGAGTGTTGCTGAACAAAGAGACCTTGAAATGCAGGTTAATAGCTCCTTGAAAGTGGAGTCACAGGTAGATAGGATAGTGAAGAAGGCGTTTGGTATGCTTTCCTTTATTGGTCAGAGTATTGAGTACAGGAGTTGGGAGATCATGTTGCGGCTGTACAGGACATTGGTTAGGCCACTGTGGAATATTGTGTGCAATTTTGCTCTCCTTCCTATCGGAAAGATGTTGTGAATCTTGAAAGGGTTCAGAAAAGATTTACAAGGATGTTGCCAGGGTTGGAGGATCTGATCTACAGGGAGAGGTTGAACAGGCTGGGGCTGTTTTCCCTGGACCGTCGGAGGCTGAGGGGTGACCTTATAGAGGTTTACAAAATTATGCGGGGCATGGATAGGATAAATCGACAAAGTCTTTTCCCTGGGGTCGGGGAGTCCAGAATTAGAGAGCATAGGTTTAGGGTGAGAGGGGAAAGATATAAAAGAGACCTCAGGGGCAACTTTTTCACGCAGAGGGTGGAACATGTATGGAATGAGCTGGCAGAGGATGTGGTGGAGGCTGGTACAATTGCAACATTTAATAGGCACTTTGGTGGGTATATGAAGAGGAAGGGTTTGGAGGGATATGAGCCGGGTGCTGGCAGGGGTGACTAGATTGGTTGGGATATCTGGTCGGCGTGGATGGGTTGGACCGAAGGGTCTGTTTCCATGCTTTACATCTCCACGACTCTGACTCAGCGTGGACTCAGACTCCCAGCCTCAGTGTGGACTTGAACTCCGGGCCTCAGTGTGGACTCAGACTCTCGACCTCAGTGTGGACTCGAACTCCTGGCCCCAGTGTTGATTCAGACTTCCGGCCTCCGTGTGGACTCAGACTCTCGGCCTCAGTGTGGACTCAGACTCTTGGCCTCAGTGTGGACTCAGACTCTCAGCCTCAGCGTGGCCTCGAACTCCCAGCCTCAGCGTGGACTCGAACTCCGGGCCTCAGCATGGACTCAGACTCCTGGCCTCAGTGTGGACTCAGACTCCTGGCCTCAGCGTGGACACAGACCCCCAGCCCCAGTATTGATTCGGACTCCCAATTTTCAGAATATGTCAAAATTTTCAAGTTGCAAACTAAACAACCTTTTGTACAGTTTTCAATAGAAGTGTATTTTTAAAACCACTTACTACCACATCTTAATACAGAAAACATTAATTATCAAGGAATTCAGTGATTTTGTTTTTGTATCTGAAGTGGAGTAAACCATTAGAACATGGATGTAGCACCTATTTATTTGCGCTGTGTTTAGTTTTAGACTTGGCAAGAATCGACGCCTCTCAAAATCAAAGCCCTCTTTCTTTTGATTTGTTTAAAATCTCTTTATAGAGCAGCCCAGTTTAGCTGGGAGTCGCTTGATTACGAAAATATGCTAGAAAGAGAGTTTATTTAGCTTTTGATCAGCATGAGTCATTGCACCAGTGAGCTGGCCAATAACTGACTGAGCACATCCCATCTGCAGTTGGCAGACTGGAGCGTCAGCGTGATCAGAAAAACTCACAATCCTAAAGTTGTAAACAAAGTGGGTGATGATGTCTTCAACACCAACTCATAAATGTGCATTTCTTTGTCCTAGCCAATTTGCATTCTATCGTCTATCTGGCCAACAGAAGTTCCTTTTACTGGTTTACCATGTAATACCATCTAAAATAAATAGACCGAGGCCTTAAAATGAGTCAGTGATTCAAGGAGAGGATTTATATTATTTATTTTGAAATTAGGTTACCTACAGTATGGAAACAGGCCCTTCAGCCCACAAGGATCCTTCAAAGAGTAACCCACCCAGATCCATTTCCCTCTCACTAACACGACAGGAAATTTAGCAAAGCCAATTCACCTGACCTGCACATCTTTGGACTGTGGGAGGAAACCCACACAGACACAGGGAGAATGTGCAAGTTCCACACAGACACTCACCTGAGGCTGGAATTGTACCTAGGAGCCTGGTTTTGTGAGGCAGCAATGCTAACCACTGAACCACATGCCACCTATGCAATAAAGATGAGGAACTCCATCTAATTGTGCAGTAAACTCTTAACCACCAAATGTCAAAAAGCATACAGCTAACAAATAAGTGTAGGAACACGTTCTATAACAGGGACAAACAGAAAATACCATCAGGAACCAATTCTATATTAGACCTAAACAGAAAATACCATCAACATAGAAATTCAACCATGATGGATGATCTTTAAATGATAAATCAGCATCTTAGCCTCCAAAACAATGGGGAGGAAACTTATTACTACCTGGAGGTGCACCACCTGTGTATTTTGTATCTAGAGCCCACAACAAGCCAGGATTTAAATCAGTCTCATCAGCAGTTCCTCTAAATGAGCAAGAAGCTTGCTGCAGAGGCCAGCCCATGTCAAGAATTAATGTGGAGCAGTTCTGTCTGACACAGTTCTGGCTGGCCGGGAGACTCTCACCACCTCCCATACGTATATTGGAAAGATTTGCAGAATGACAATTAATCTGTTTGGCCACTTTGTTAATGCAACTTCGGCGGGTATTGAGTCCCACTGCTGCAATTTCTGGCTCAGAGGCAGCGACGTTACCCACTGTAGCAAAGACTGCCTTGTAGGAGATGAAAATGGATGACACAGCTGTAAGTTTCCAAGCTGGTGGGGAGTTGCCCTGAGTGAATGTGTAGGCAGCACTGAGGGCATGCAGAGTTAGTGGCGTTGGGGGTTGGGATGGTGACAACCAGCGAGAGAAGAAGTCGCAGATGGCAATGACAGTGGTTGAGCTTGAGCCATGGCAGCAGGTGGGCACTGTAAGCAGAGATAGAATTAGTGTGAGGTATTGATGGCAAGATAGTGGCACCTACACTGTCCAAGTGGAGAAGGACATTGACCTTCTTCCACAACTCTGTGTATGCCCCCAGTGGCTGAGACCACATTAACCCAGGTGGCCACCTCAGACTGGCATGGTCTGGTGTTATAACGTCCACTGCCAGTCTTGGGGGGAGGGGGTGGAAAGAGGAAGTTTGTGCCACCTCATCCAGCAGAACCTCGTGACACACATCAGGATACTGATTCCCCAAGGGCAAAAGCCAGGAAACATGCAGGGCAACTCCAGACTGGGTGCTTTTAAATGTGGTGTGGGCACGATGGCTGTCAGTGGTTGCCTGCAATATCTCAGCACTGGAGTTGTTCCAAGCATGGCATAGAGTCAAGTGGGGCTAGCATCAGAGCAGAGGGACACCACAGGGATGGTGTATGCCGTTAACAAAACAAGTTGGCAGGATACAGAGTGAAACTCACGAGGCCATGCTGTGACAAACACTCCAAAAAAACACAATGCAACTCACAAGTAGTCGCTAAGGGGCAAGATTCAGCCCCATCGCTTTTGTTTCTTGGCCTGATTCACTATGTTTGCAGGTCTTCTACATCTGAGCTCAAGCTCAAAGTCATTTATAAGTTTTTTGATCACCTCCTATTTAACTATATGAAAACACCTCTTTACATTGTAAATCTGTATCATTATTCTTATGTGGCTGGTAACTATATCATACGCTACAATGTTAAAAATTACACAACACCAGGTTATAGTCCAACAGGTTTGTTTGGAAGCACTAGCTTTCGGAGCACTGCTCCTTCACCAGGTAGTTGTGGAGCAGGACCATAAGGCACAGAATATCTAGCAAACGATTACAGTGTCATGCAACTTTGTTAATGTTCTGCCTTATGTTCATAGGACTTTGCGGCATTACTTTCTCTTTCCTTATCGTAACTGAAAAAAAAATGCCTTTTGCAACCTCGGGACATCCCGACATATGTTTTACATCCAATGAAGTACTCTTGAATTGTGGTCACAGTAGAAGCCAAAGTACACATGGTAAACTCCCACAAACAACACTGTGACAATAATCAGAAATCTGCTTTTGTGCTGTTGATTGAAAGACATCTGTTGGAGGTGACACCGTAATAACTTCTCTGCAAGTAGTGTTAAGCTCAGTTCCTCACCAATTCAGTACATTGGTGTGAGTAAAGTCCCAAATTTCATCCCTTAACTACACTGAGTTAATGATTGCAAATATGAAGGCATTCCAAATCTCATATGAGTAAGGATGACTAAGGCTCCTCTCTAATATAAACAAACTGAACACTGGAGAAAGTCAGCAGTTCTGGCAGCATCTGCAGAGAGGGAAACAGTTAACACTTCAATTTTAGTGTGACTTACCTCCAGAACCTAAATTTCCAGCATCCATAGTATTTTGCCTTTATTCCTTAAAATATGGTGGCTACAGGCAAGAATGTCAATGTGAAGCAAGAAATTAGATTAGATTGCCTACAGTGTGGAAACAAGTCCACACCGACCCCCAAAGAGAAACCTATCCCCTATATTTACCCCTGACTTACCCACCTAACACCACAGGCAATTAAGCATGGCCAATTCACCTAACCTGCATATCTTTGGACTGTAGGAGGAAACCAGGGCACCCAGAGGAAACCCCCACAGACACGGGGAGAATGTGCAAACTCCACACAGACAGTTGCCCAAGTTCTGGAATCGAACCTGGGACCTGAGGCAGCAGTGCTAACCATTGAGCCACTGTGCTGCCTCTCCCAACATTTGACATTATTCTGGGTAAAAAAGGGAAGACTCAGAGAAGATTTGATGGAGTTTTATAACACCATGTAGGGTTGAGATGGGATTAAGAGCTGAAAATGTGTTGCTGGAAAAGCGCAGCAGGTCAGGCAGCATCCAAGGATTAATACAGACAAACATTTCCAATCACTTAAAAATCAAAAGGACACAGGTTTAGATGATCAGCAGAAGTAGCAACATGAGCGGTTCAAGTTTAGACTACCCGAAAGGATGGTACAGGTACTAATTTAGTGTCAGTCTTCACAAGGAATTGGATAAATAATTGAAGAAGAAGAAAGTATAGGTATGTGTGGGAAAAACAGTGGAGGAGAACTGACCCAGTGAAAACGCCAAGCCAGCCTCAGGTTAAATAGCTTCATTCCGTGCCATACCATTTAATATTCTATGAGCATGTGTCGCATTTCACTCATTGCAGAAACTAGCCTGAGGAGGGATCCCTGGAACCAACATTCCACGCCATTAAATTAGAAAAGTTCGGATTCCCTTGGTTTGGGATACAGTTCCCCTGAAGGTAGAACTGATCTTATGGCAGTTCAACCATACACTTTGTACCATTCACCCAACTCACTCAGCACCGTGACAGACTCAATTGTAGCAACAAGCTTCAAGTCACAGAATATAGACGGAAGGTTTTTGTTGTTGGTTTTGGCATTATAACAGCCAGTGGTTGACACAGCTACAACCAGATGGAGTTGTGCAGGTTAAGGACGGCTAGACAGAGCAGGGAGGGCAACAGAAAATAAAACAGTTAACCTAATTGAAGGTTCAGTAGTGCGACTGTATGTAGACACGTTCATGTGCTCTTGTTCCTTCTCTCTGTTAGACTATTTAACTAGAAGAAGTATAGAAAAGTAGTCACAGAGTCATCGAACCATACAGCACAGAAACCCAGACCCTTTGTCTAACCAGTCCATGCAGACCAAGTTTCCCAAACTAAACTAGTCCCACTTGCCTGCATTTGGCCCATATCTCTCTAAACCTTTCCTATTCATATACCTGTCCAAATGTCTTTTAAATGTTGTAACTGTACCTGTATCTACCACTTCCTCTGGCAGTTCATTCCACGTACGATCCACCCTCTGTATGAAAAAGTTGCCCCTCAGGTCCCTTTCAAATCATACTCCTCTCACCTTACAGATATGCCCGTAGTCCTAGCATAAGTTGCTGCAACACAGGGCGCTCTGTTTGAGATGTGTACGGGTGGTGATGGCCATGCAGTTACACTCACAATCTCATGGCAATCCCAACCAGCAGAACCTAGCAATCCAAGTACTTTTAACTATTAGTTCTATTGGCATATTCTGAATATATTCATTTTAACAATAGTTACACAGAGCTCCATCTTCCCTAAACATGGTGATGTAGATGCCAGGAATGAGCACGTCACTTAATTATTTTTCAAAGTATGAGGGTGAGCATGTTAGGTGGTGATCGAGATAATGTGCCATATTGCACGCCAATTAACTCATTAAGAGTGGACAGGCAGAGCATAAGTGGGGGAAACAACAAATGCTAGAGATCATAGCAGGTCAGACAGCATCCATGGAGAAAGAGCAAGCTAATGTTTTGGGTCTAGCTGACTCTTCATCAGAAGTCTGAGCTGCTGTGATCTCCAGCATTTGTTTTCAGAACAGATTCCAGCATCTGCAGTGATTTGCTCTTACAGATTATAAGTGGATGTTCCTGCCTATTGCAGGTCTCCACTCAGGCAGCCTGGTTTGCCAGAATTCCTAAAGACCACCCATCTATCAACGGCTTACTCTTCAGGGTAATGTAGTGGCGAGGAGGTTAGTGATTTTTTTCTTCTTTTTGCAGAGTCGGAGTCATGGGAGAGGGTGGGTGTCAGTATAGCATCATTGAAAGATAGGAAATAGGATCAGAGTAGGCCATTTGGACTTTCAAACCTTCCCTACCACTAATATGATCATGACTGACCATCCAATTCAATACCAGTTCCTGCTTCCTCTCAATACCATTTGATCATTTTCACCCTAAGAACTATATCTAACTCCTTCTTGAAAAGGATCAGTGTTTTGGTCTCGGAATTCCACAGGCTTAACACTCTCCTTATCTCCATTTTTTAAAAAACACATATTAACTGAATGTGGGCATCATTGGCTAAACCAGCATTTATCGCCTATCCCTAATTACCCAGAAGGCAGTTAAGAGTCAACCACCTTGCTATTGGTCTGAAGTCACATGCAGGCCAGATCAGGTAAGGATGACAAACTTGTTTCCTTAAAGGACATTAGTGAGCCAAATGGGTTTTTCCCTGACAAATAGCAGTGGTTTCATGGTCATCAACAGACTCTCAATTCCAGATTATTATTGAATTCAAATGCCATCATCTGCCATGACAGCATTTGATTGGACATCCCCAGAATATCACCAGAGTCTCTGGATTAGCACTCTCAACTCTAATCTCCAGCATGTGTAGCCCTCACTTTCGCCTTTCTGGATTAATAGTCTAGCAATAATACCACTGGGCCATTGCTTCCCCTGAATGGTTCAAAATGGCTTACCCCTTATCTTTAGAATGTAAACCCTGGTTCTAGACTTGCTGGTCATCAGGAACATCCTTGCAGTACTTGTCTTGTTTGAACCTATTCTGGAATTTTATCGGTTTCTTTATAAAATTTTCACTTTTTTTTCTGAACTCCAGCGAATATAATCTTAACTGATGTAGTTTCTCTTCAAACGTAAGTCCTACCATCTCAGAATCAGTCTGATAAACCTCCATAGCAAATATCCTTCCTTAGGTAAGCATACAATACTCCAGGTGTGGTCTCACCAAGGTCATATACAATTGCAGCAAGACCTCCATGCACCTCTGCTTGCTATGAAACCCAATGTACCATTTGCCTTCTTCACCAACTTCTGCAAACTACACATCTACTTTCAGTGATTGGTGTATAAGGACATCCAGATCTCATTGCACCTCTCCATGACCATTCAAATAATAATCTGCCTTCCTGTTTTCCTTCCAAAATGAATAACCTCACATTTCTCCATTATACTTCATCTGCCATACATTTGCTCACTCATTCAACTTATCCAAATCACACTGAAGGTAAGGGCAGAGGGATGGCTTTCCAACTCCTATGTCCCCAATCCCTGCCACTGATTGCTACAGATTGGGGGGCAATTGGAGCACTCCACCACATCAATCAGGAAAACTTCTTGCCTGCCAGGAAGGCAGATAATCAGTGGGGTGGGAAGCTGAGGCTATTCTGTGGTCATTAATTGACCACTCAAGGGCCCTAAATTAGTGTCAGATTGAGAAGGTCCCCAGTAGGCCAATCCTACATAGAGCTGAATTGGTAAGCTCGCAAGAAAGGGGCCAGTATCTCTCCAGTGCTAACTTATCCAGTTATTTCCTCTTATTGCCACCTCCAGGGAGAGTACAATTCTGCCCTCACTGTCCAAGATCCATTGCATTTGCCCAACCAGGTACCTGGCAAGCAACCAGAGGGTGACTGCTGCCCCCGAATGTGTATTGCAACACAAGCCACCATTGAGGAAGTTACAAACAAAGGAAAAGGACGCAACAAAAATATGAAAAGTTGTCTCTCTAATTCTGGCTCTACCTTGAGGCATCAGACAAACAGCAGAAGAATGTGCCCTTTAACTTGGTACTCCTTTAAACTTATTAAGCTGCAGTTCTACTTACAGAATGTCTGTAAAAGTAGAAAGTCAAAGTCAGACTGATATAAGTTTTCACTCTGGCTCTTTCCAGTCTGGAACTATAATTGATTTTCAGTGACTTATCTCACCTCTGAGAAGCTAAAGTGGGAACTAATAAGACATAAATTGCATTTATGCAGTACCTTTCACAAGCTCAAAACATTTCAAAATGCTTTACAGACAAGGAGGTGCAGTTACTGTTGGAATATAGGAAATGTGGTTATCAAATTGAACACTGCAAGTCAAACAATCTGTTTTTAATGATGTCACTTGAGAAATAAGTAATGACCAGAGGATATGGTCCACTGATTTTTGTAACAGTATTGTGGAAAAATTTCATCTACCTGAGGGGGCAGAAATGGCCCTGGCTTAAGTTCTTAATGAGAAAGATAGCTCCTTCAACAATGTCGCCCTCTCTCAGCACTGCAGAGTTTGCACTCAAGGAGGACTTGAGCCAAGAACTCAACTCACAGCTCAAGAGGCAAGAGTGTAACCACAAGAACAATGACATTGCAACACAGAAAGGAAAATGTATAAAGCTGTCAAGACTTTGCTTCTTTCTGATGGCCAGAAGAGTGGGCAGTGTGCCTTTTCATCAGCAGGGTAATACCATTCACTTCCATTCATGCACAAGCTCTGCCTTGTTATATACAATCTTCGCATCTGAGATAAATGTCAACAACAACTGTGGTTTCAAGCAGAACAAAGAACCATTATCAATGCTTAATGCTTCAGTTTTACTCCAAGTACCAGTGTGATGCTAGTACTGTTTTGTTTTGAAATGCTATGAATCAGTAGCGTGGAATGATGTAAGTTTTTTTCCCACAGTGCTTGGAGTGGGTTAAGCATAATGAATACAGGGTCTGAATAACATGAGACTGAGAAAGATGAACAAAGAAAATTAGCTTGGGCTGAAAAGTTTTGAAGTTGTGATGACCATGTACCATGATCTGCCTGTCAATTTGAGGCATGAAATATGTAAACCCTGTGTTGCCTCTGCATTAGAATGATTGTGATGTTCAGCAAGGTGTGACCCTGGGGCTGCACACTCAGAGGCCCAGGGATGTGTATGGCTTGTACTAAATTTCAGCTGGTTTGCGTCACTCAAAGGCAACCTGTCCCTAAAGCTGGTGGGGAAGTGGGGGGGGGGGGGGGCAGAGTTGGAGGTTTGCACCCATTAGAAGGAAGCCACTGTTACTTGCCTAGGGTGCAATTACCTGCAAGTGGAGGTAAATGGCAGGAAGACCAGGCAAGAGATAGCTCTCCCAAACTCATAGATTTGTCATCTGACTGCTTAAAGATACGTGCTACCTGTAGGAGGAAAGCTATATTTCCAAAGGGGTCTATGAGTGGCTCTTAATCAATACCCTCCAAAAAGAATAACTGGGAGTGCCAAGAGAGACCAGTGCTCATCATCTGGCTCCAAGAACCAAGCAGGAGGATTGAATGAAGCTCAATTACCTCATGGAGATAGTCAATGTCAGTGAGTTTGAAGAACACGTATATCATTCCCACCAGCCTCTCAAGCTGCTTAAGGCACTTTTTAATCGTTTGCACTTGCTAGTGGTCTGGACCCAGGTCTAACATTCAGATGGTCAGCCTTACCCATACACACCTTCCAATAATGTTCGACTCGCACCCACTTCTCATAGCTTCACATTTCTTCAGCTTTCCAGCCATGGTAGGCACATTATCCATCTACCATGCAAGACAATCTCTGATATCCTGCCTTCCTTCTTACAGGATAAGTTGAAACACACTTACAAAATTAAGCAGAATAGAGTTGGCCATTCTTCTTCCCTTTTCTACAACTTTCCATCTTCCCTCACCACCACCTTCTACAGTGCAAGTCAATCTGGGCAATAACGTTAGCCTGGCCAGTGATTGCCACATCCCATGAATGAGTAAAAGAAAAAGCCTCACCATGACACCCAAGATCAGCTACTGCCCAATCTCAGGACAAAGGACATGAGCAAAACTGCACCATTGCTGAAGAAGCACCATAACTTGATCTGAATTGCACAGCCACCAGCTCAGATACTGGCACTGTGCAAACTTGAGAGGGTGGCGTTGTGTGGTGGATTACCAGACATGGCTGGGCCACAGCCAAGGATAGTATAGAACATAGAACATAGAACATAGAAGGATACAGCGCAGTACAGGCCCTTCGGCCCTCGATGTTGCGCCGACCGAATCCTACCTAACCTATACTAGCCCAATAACTTCCAAATGCCTATCCAATGCCCGCTTAAATGACAATAAAGAAGGAGAGTTCACCACTGATACGGGCAGGGCATTCCATGAACTCACAACCCGCTGTGTGAAGAATCTACCCCTAATATCTGTCCTATACCTACCACCCCTTAATTTAAAGCTATGTCCCCTAGTAACACCTGACTCCATTAGCGGTAAAAGGTTCTTAGTATCTACCCTATCTAAACCCCTAATCATCTTATACACTTCTATCAGATCTCCCCTAAACCTTCTCTTCTCCAATGAGAACAGCCCCAAGTGCCTCAGCCTTTCCTCATAAGATTTTCCTACCATTCCAGGCAACATCCTGGTAAACCTCCTCTGCACTCGTTCTAAAGCTTCCACATCCTTCCTATAGTATGGCGACCAAAACTGCACACAATACTCCAGATCCAGCTCACCAACAGAGGAGTCCTGCCACTGTCTCCAGAGCAAGTCTCTGGAATTCTGCCTCGCTCCCTCTGCCTCCAAAGCTGTGCCGTAGCTGAAGCACTCTTGCCTCTAGGTCACAGTGTTCCTGGTTCAAGTCCCACTTCAGGATTTGAGCTCAGAAATGAAGTAGTTGTGAGGGAGTGTTGTACTATTGTGGGAGCTCCCTATCCGGTCAGACTTTCAACTGAGGCACTGGCTGCCTGCCAAGGTGGATATGAAAGCTCCTGTCACACTATTTCAATGAACAGTGGAAGAGTTATCACCAGTGTTCTGCCAATATTCATCCCTCCACAACTAGCACAAAACAGTCAATTTCATCACTATTTGCCGTTGTGGAATTTTGCTATACATCAGTTGGCTACTGATGCATTCTCTTCATTGCATCGGTGGCTGCAACTCAAATGCATTTAATTACAGAAAACTTAAAGACATTCTGTTATTGTGAACTAATCTATACAAATGCAAACATTTCCTTTTTTATCCATCTCCTTTTCCGCTTCCTCAGAGTGACGTTGTGACAGGTATATCAGATTACAATGAACTTGGAGGCACAGTGAAAACTCTAGCCCCCTGCCAGCTGTCTAGGCAGTGAGACCATTGGTCAAAGAGTCAAGGGTATGTTGCTAGAAAAGCACAGCACGTCAGACAGCATCTGAGGAGCAGGAGAATCAACGGTTCAGGCCAGAACCCTTCATCATCATTCCTGATGAAGGACTCCAGCCCGAAACAGTGATTCTCCTGCTCCTCAGATGCTGCCTGACCTGCTGTGCTTTTCCAGCAACATACTCTCGACTCTGATCTCCAGCATCTGTGGACCTCACTTTCTCCATTGGTTAAAGAGCCAATAGTCTGCTCCAGGATCTCTGGTGGCAATTGGATTCTCTTTGTATGATTGTTCTCCTTGTATGGGTGGGTGGTATAACAATTGCATGCTTTATGTGCAGCCAACACTGCACACTGGGTAGACAGTGCGAGTTAGAAGTACAAACACTTGGATGTTAGTGAATATTTCTCAGACATGCAACCTGTCCAGATTGTACAAAGTCATCAGTGATCACCAAGCAAAGGAACAGAATCCAGCTCAGAACATTAATCATGCATAAAGAGAGAGTGAGAAAGAACATTCCATTGATGGTGAGCGTGCAATGGTCCTGAGTGACACCAAGATCGCAAACATGTGGAACCAACAATAATGCATCTCTCTTCAGATTAGAATAAAAATCACCAGATCAGGACAAGTTGCCCAACCTCTGAAATTCAGACTGAAGTTTGAAACATGAGTCTTGCAAACTCTGTTTTATCTATTTATACAATTATTGAATTGACAGTGCACAATCATATAAAACTGCCTGGGACAAGATTTCATCTTTGGAATAAGGCAGATGTCCCACTGTCAATATGCCTTTAAGAGATATATTCTTACATCATCACTGTATTGTAGTACATGACCTAAGGATATAAAGATTACATATTCCATCTTAATGAGGATCATTTGAAGCATGACACACAATGAAAAGTATGCTGCTCTTTGTAATTTATAGCTTGATGCTAGCCCAGACACTTCTGAGCCTGTGACCGTAAGGTTTGTAAATTACACCTGATAGATTCTGTTAGATTCTTCAATACCATGAAATCAACATCCAGCTCCTACATAATGGGATATATTATCCACATTTCCGCTCAGGTAAAATATCTGGTTGGAGGTAAAACCTACATCGCACTTCACAGTACTTCCTATAAAACTTTGCAATAGCAGAAGCTAATCAAAAGTATCTCCCTGTGAAACTGGATGGTTGACCCTTTAAATAGTGCTGATGGGGCATGGGGAGAGGCCTTCATGAACACACAATCAGCCAGGAGAGATTAACACAGGCATTCACTGAATAAGCTCCATCCACGAATTCAGAACATGTGAAAAACCTGCCAGGACAGCTGATTGATGTTCGAAATTTCCCACTTCACTAGCATCTGCCACACACACAGTCATGTCTGTGTTAGCCTTTTTCCAAGTACAGGTATGAGGCACCATAGGGACCATGCCAGAAGTGGCTGGAGGTTTTTCATGCACAATTCCATCATTTTAGGGCTTCTGTAGCACTGGCAGCAGTGGCAGCACACAGCTCGATTCCACAGCCCTTATATTTACACTCTTGCAATAACTGTGGTTACAGTAGCATGTTAAACCATCAATCAATGGAACTGAATGTGAGCTTAAAGTGAATGACATAACTTTTAAGCCCTTTTTGGATGCAAGAATGAATTTGTTCAGTAAAATCGGATCTACATTGGAAGATTGAGTAAGCCAATAAAATATAACCAGCTACTTAACTTGTGCTAGTGCCTGGAGAATCATAATGACAATGTTGATTGGAAATAAAGTAGGATGCTATTTAATTTAGAGGGGGTGCAAGGAATAACAAGCAGGAAGTATGAAGGTTAGGGAGGTAATAGAAGGTACAATAAAAAAACATTTTCAATGATGCCTCTCAAAAGAACTAAAAGTGATCTCGGGTGATTCACACCCATTTATTCAATCTCCCTGCAACTCCTTTACCTCATCAGTTCTGGACCTTGACACCAATTTGGTCTTTATTGAAGTTAACTGAATCTTGACACATTTAATGTCCAAAGGAATTGTCAGGGAGTAACAAATCTCATTGCCAGCTTTCACACTGGATGAAGCTTTCTTATCTTTCTCTGAATGGAAACAGACCCTTCAGTTCAACTAATCCATGCTGACCAGTTACCCTAAATAAATGTAGTCCCATTTGCCGGCATTTGACCCATATCTCTCTAAACCCTTCCTATTCATATACCCTTCCAGATGCCTTTTAAATGTTGTAATTATACCAGCTCCATCACTTCCTCAGTCCATACACACACCATTCTCTGAGTGCAGTCCCTTTTAAATATTACTCCTTTCATGTTAAACCTATGCCCTCTAGTTTTGGACTCCCCTGCCCCAGGGAAATTCACCCTCTCCATGCCCCTCATGATTTTATAAACCTCTATAAGGCCAACCCTCAGTCTCTGATGCTCCAAGGAAATAGCTTAAAGCCCCAGCCTATTCAGTTTCTTCCTAAAGCTCAAACCCTCCAATCCTGGCAACATTCTTGTAAATCATTTCTGAACCCTTTCAAGTTTCATGACATCTTTCCTACAGCAGGGAGACCAGCATTGAATGCTGCACTCCAATAGTGGATTACCAATGTCCTGTACAGCTGTAACGTGACCTCCTAACTCCTATACTCAATGCACTGACCGTTAAAGGAAAGCATACCAAATGTCTTCTTCAATAACTTATATACCTCTGACTCCACTTTCAAGGAATTATGAACCTGCACTGCAAGGTCTCTTCCTTTGGCAAAACTCCCCAAGACTTCACCATTAAGTGTATAAATCCTGTCCCAACATGCCTTTCCAAAATGCAGTACCTCACATATATATAAATTAAACTTCATCTGTTACTCCTTTACCTATTGGCCCATCTGATCAAAGTCCTGATGAACTCTGAGGTAACCTTCTTCGCTGTCCACTATGCCTCCAATTTGGGTGTCGTCTGTAAGCTGACAAATCAGGGTATCTAAACGAGGGTGCTGCTGAGAAGGATTCTGGGATGAGTCATCTCAGTCACTACCCAGGAGCAAAAATAAGGGAAGGCAAGCTATAGTGGAGTGGCCATTTTGAGGAGGGCAGTTTTGTGATTACAGCACTGCTGGAGGTTTCAGTGAATACCTGGCTTCGGTGAATAGGGTGAGCAGCAGCAAGGGAGGGCAGTCAGAGGAGCAGCAAACTACTGCAGCTGCTGAATACATGAGGGTAAAGGAGAAGTAGAAGGAAATTTAACCATGAAGTCACAGGCAATAGGTGGGTGAGTGACTGGTGAGTAGTTTTTCTTCTCTTATTTTCTCTTTGCTTTGCTGCTGTTGTTAACTTAAAGGTTATGTCATGGTAGGAGATTCCAGACCCATATCATGCTCCTCCTGTGTGATGTGGGAATTAAAGAACTGTTCCAATCTCCCTGACTCCTTCACATGCAGGAGGTGTGTCCTGTCTGATCGCTTGAGAGCTCTGAAGCTGCAGCTGAATTCACTTTGGAGCATCCATGAGGCTGAGGGAATCGTGGACAGCATGTTCAGTAAGTTGGTCACACCACAGATAAACATTACTGAGGAAGATAGGGAATGGGTGACCAACAGAACAGGACAGGAAGGCAGTGCAGAGGTCACCTGTGGTCACCTCCCTCCAAAGCAGGTTTCACGTTTTGGATACAAATGGGGGAGCTGGTTTAGTGAGGGAAGGTGGCAGCAACTAGGTTCCTAGCACCATGGCTGACTGTACCAGAGGAGGGCAGGAAAAAGAGTGGCACAGCTATAGTGATAGGGAATTCAAATGTAAGGGGAATAGATAGACGTTTCTTAGGCCACGAATGAGAGTACAGGATGGTATGTTGCCTCCCTAGTGTGAGAGTCGAGGATATCTCGGAACAGCTGCAGGACATTGAGAGCAGAGGGTGAACAGGTAGCTTTATGGTGCATTTAGGCATCAACAATTCAGGTAAAAATGGGTTAGGGTCCTACAAACTGAATTTAGGGAGTTAGGAGTTAAACTAAAAAGTAAGACCTCAAAGGTAATAATCTCAGGCTTGCTACCAGTGCCACGTCCTAGCCAGAGTCCGAATGGCAGGATAGCTAAGATGGCTCATGGGATGGTGAAAGGGTGAGGGATTCAAATTCCAGCGACATTGAAACCAGTTCTGGGGGTGGTGGGACCAGTACGAACTGGAAGGTCTGCACCTGGACAGGACTGGAACCAATTTCCGAGACGGAGTGTTTGCTAGTGCTGTCGGGGTCGGTTTAGACTAATCTGGCAGGGGGGTGGGGGTGGGAACCAATGCAGGAAGTCAGTGGGAAATAAAATGGGGCCTGAAACAAAGCACAATAAGGGGAAAAGTGAAAGTGGGAGGCAGAGAAGCCAAAGGCAAATATCACAGGAGGCCACATTTCACAATGATTCTAAATGTAAAAAAAATGAGGCTGAAGGCTCTGTATCTCAACGCAAGGAGGATTTGTAATAAATTGGATGAGTTAACTGCACATGACAGTTATTAATGGAAATGATGTAATTGGGATCACAGCGACTTGACCAATGATGTGAACTCACCGTCCAGGATTATTCAAATTTCAGGAACGACAGACGGAAAGGAAAGGGAGATGGGGTAGCGTTGTGGGTTAAGCAGGAAATTAACACAATAATAAGGGAGAACATTAGCCTGGACAATGTGGAATCTGTATAGTTGGAGCTGTGGAACATCAAAGCGCAAAACACATTAGTGGGAATTGTGTACAGATCACAAGTTGTTGTTGTGGTGTTGGGGACTGTATCAAACAGGAAATTAGAGCTGCATGCATTAAGGGCACAGCAATTATGATAGGTAACTTCAATCTACAAATTGATTGAACGAACCAAACTGGTAGCAGTGTGATGGAGGAGGATTTCCTGGAATGTACGAGGGTTGGTTTCCTCAAACAATATGTCGAGGAACCAAATGGAGAACAAGCCATCCTAGATTGATTTTGTGTAATGAGGGGGGATTAATCAGCAACATTGTGGTGAGAGATCCTGTGAGGAAGAATGACCATAATATGGTAGAATTCTTCATTAAGATGGAGAGTGACACAATTAAATCTGAAACTAGTGTCCTGAACTTAAAGAAAGCTAACTTTGATGGTATGAGACACACATTGGCTAGGATAAACTGGCCAAGAATACCTGAGGGGTTGACGATGGATAGACAATGGCAGACATTTAAAGAACACACGGATGATCTTTAACAATTGTACATTACTATCTGGTGTAAGAGTAAAACAGGGAAGGTGGCTCAACCATGGGTGGCACGGTGGCACAGTGGTTAGCACTGCTGCCTCACAGCGCCAGAGACCCGGGTTCAATTCCTAACTCAGGCGACTGACTGTGTGGAGTTTGCACATTCTCCCCGTGTCTGCGTGGGTTTCCTCCGGGTGCTCTGGTTTCCTCCCACAGTCCCACAGGCCAGGTGAATTGGCCACGCTAAATTGCCCGTAGTGTTAGGTAAAGGGGCAAATGTAGGGGAATGGGTGGGTTGCGGGTCGGTATGGACTTGTTGGGCCGAAGGGCCTGTTTCCACACTGTAAGTAATCTAATCTAATCATGGAAATCAGGAACAGTGTTAAAGCAAAAAAGGAAGCATATAACTTGGCCAGAAAAAGCAGCAAACTGGGAGAAATCTAAAATACAGCAAAGGAGAAAAAAGGGTTTAATTCGGAAAGAGAAAATGGAATATCAAAGTAAGCTTGCAGAAAACATAAAAACTGAATGCAAAAGCTTCTAGAGATATGTGAAGAGAAAAAAAACTGCTGAAGATAAATGTAGGTCTTTGCAGTTAGAATTAGGGGAATTCATAATGGACAACAAAGAGGTGGCAGACCAGTTGAATAAATACTTTGAATCTGTTTGCACTAAGGAGGACACAAACAATCTTCAGGAAATACTGGGAGTTGGGAGGTTGGGGGGAGGGAGGTGGGGTGGGGTGCAGAGGGTCAAGCATAAAGGAAGAACTGAAGGGAATGCTTGTGAGTCAGGAAATGGTATTGGGGAAATTGAGGAGATTAAAACCCAATAAGTTCCCAGGGCCTGATGCTTTATGTCCCAGAGTACTTAAGGAAATTGCCCTTGATAATAGCGGGTGCATTGGTGAACATCTTCCAGCATTCTGTAGACTCTGGAAGAGTTTCAATGGACTGGAGAGTAACTAATGTAACTCGATTCTTTAATAAAGGAGGGAGAGAATGGACAATTATAGGCCTGTTAGCCTGGCATCAGAGATGGGGAAAATGCTGGAATAATCATTAAGGATGTAATAACAGCATTTGGAAAGCGGTAACAGAATTGGTCCAAGTAGGCATGGATTCACTAAAGGGAAATCATGCTTGACAAATCTTCTGGAATGTTTTGAAGATGTGACCAGTAGAGTAGACAGTGGTGAATCAGTTGATGTTGTGAATCTGGACTTGCAAAAAACTTTGGACAAGGTTCCACACAAGATTAGTAAGCAAACTTAAAGCTCATGGTATCAAAGGTAGAGAACTGGTTATCAGACAGGAGCAGAGAGTTGGAATAAAAAGGTCCTTTTCAGAGTGGCAGGTAGTAATAAATAGGGTGCCTCAGGGTTCAGTGCTAGGACCTCAGCTGTCACAATATACATTAATGATTTGGAAGAAGGAATTGAATGCCATATCTTCACTGACATGTGAAGAGGATGCTAAGAGGCTGCATGGTGACTTGGACAGACTGGCTGAGGGACTAAATACTTTGCAGATGCAATGTAATGCAGATAAGTGTGAGGTTATTCACTTTGGTCACAAATACAGGAAGGCAGATTATTATCTGGTGACAGTGTAGGAAAAGGTGAGGTGCAACGAGACCTGGGTGTCATGGTGGAACAGTCGCTGAAGGTTGGTGTGCAGATCAGCAGGCAGTGAGGAAAGCTAATGACATGCTGGCCTTCATAGAGAGAGGATTTGAGTATCAGAATAAGGACGTCTGCTGCAGTCATACAGGGCCTTGCTGCGGCCACACCTTGAGTGTTGTGTGAGGAATGCCTAGTCTGAGGAAAGTTATTCTTACAACTCAGCGACTCTAGTGAAGGTTTACCAGACTGATTCCTGGGTTGGTAGGACTGAAGAAAAAGAAGGAAGCATTTGCTAGGTATAGACAGCGTAGATTGAGTGAATCATTCAAAGAGAATTTGGGCAGTAGGAGTACACTTATGAGAGAAATCAAGAGAGCAAAAAGGGAACATGAGATAGTTTTGGCAAATAGGGTGAAGGAGAATCCAAAGGGATTTTATAAATGCATTAAGAACAAAGGGATAATTTGGAAGAGAATAAGACCCCTCAAAGATCAGCAAGGCAGCCTATGTATGGAACCACAGGAGCTAGGGAGATACTAAATGAGTATTCTGCATCAGTATTTACTATGGAGAAGGACATGGAAGATACAGTATGTGGGGAAATAGATGGTGACATCTTGAACAATTTCCTTATTATAAGGGAGGAGGTTCTAAATGCATAAAGGTGGACAAATCCCCAAGGCCTGATCAGGTGTACACTAGAACTCTGTGGGAAGCCTGGGAAGTGATTACTGGGCCCCTTGCTGAAATATTTGGATCATGGATAGTCACAGGTGAGGTGCCAGAAGACTGGAGGTTGGCTAACTTGGTGCCACTGTTTAAGAAGGGTGGTAAGGACAAGCCAGGAAACTACAGACTAGTGTGCCTGACATTGATGGTGGGCAAGTTGTTGGAGGGAAAACTGAGGGACAGGATTTACGCACTGATTCTGGATAGTCAACATGGCTTTGTGCGTGGGAACTCATGTCTCACTAATTTGATCGAGTTTTTTGAAGAACTAAGGAAGAGGATTGATGAGGGCAGAGCAGTAGATATGATCTATATGGACTTTAGTAAGGTGTTCGAAAAGGTTGGGAGACTGATTAGCAAGGTTAGATCTCATGGAATACAGGGAGAACTATCCATTTGGATACAGAACTGGCTCAAATGTAGAAAACAGAAGGTGGTGATGGAGGGTTGCTTTTCAGACTGGTGGTCCCTGACCAGTAGTGTGCCACAAGGATCGGTGCTGGGTCCACTGCTTTTCATCATGTATATAAATGATTTGGATATGAACATTGGAGGTACATTTAGTAAATTTGCAGATGACACCAAAATTGGAGGTGCAGTGGACAGCAAAGAAGGTTACCTCAGATTACAATAGGATCTTGATCAGATGGGCCAATGGGCTGAGGAGTAGCAGATGGAGTTTAAATTAGATAAATGTGAGGTGCTACATTTTGGAAAAGCAAATCAGGGCAGGACTTAGACACTTAATGGTAAGGCCCTGGGAAGTGTTGTCAAACAAAGATGCCGTGGAGTGCAGGTTCTTAGTTCCTTGAAAGTGGTGTCTCATATAGATAGGACAGTGAAGAAGGGGTTTAGTATGCTTTCTTTTATTGGTCTGAGCATCAAGAATAGAAGTTGGGAGGGGATGTCGTAGCTGTATAGGACATTGGTTAGGCCAGTTTTGGAATATTGTGTACAATTCTGGTCTCCTTCCTACAGGAAGGATGTTATGAAATGTGAAAGGGTTCAGGAAATATTTACAAAGATGTTGGCAGGGTTGGAGGATTTGGGCTGTAGGAGAGGCCGAATAGGCTGGGGCTGTTTTCCCTGGAGCTTTGGAGGCTGAAGGCTGACTTTATAGAGGTTTATAAAGTCATGAGAGTCATAGAGTCATGGAGATGTACAGCATGGAAACAGACCCTTCAGTCCAACCCGTCCACGCCGACAGATATCCCAACCCAATCTAGCCCCACCTGCCAGCACCGGCCCATATCCCTCCAAACCCTTCCTATTTCATATAACCATCCAAATGCCTCTTAAATATTGCAATTGTACCAGCCTCCACCACTTCCTTTGGCAGCTCATTCCATACATGTACCAACCTCTGCATGAAAACGTTGCCACATAGGTCTCTTTTATATCTTGCCCCTCTCACCCTAAACCTATGCCCTCTGTTTCTGGACTCCCCAACCCCAGGGAAAAGACTTTGTCTATTTATCCTATCCATGCCCCTCATAATTTTATAAACCTCTATAAGGTCACCTCTCAGCCTCTGACGCTCCAGGGAAAACAGCCCCAGCCTGTTCAACCTCTCCCTATAGCTCAAATCCTCCAACCTTGGCAACATCCTTGTAATTTTTTTCTGAACCCTTTCAAGTTTCACAACATTTTTCTGATAGGAAGGAGACCAGAATTGAATGCAATATTCCAACAGTGGCCTAACCAATGTCCTGTACAGCCACAACATGACCTCCCAACTCCTGTACTCAATACTCTGACCAATAAAGGAAAGCATAGCATTTCGGGTATCACGGTGGCACAGTGGTTAGCACTGCTGCCTCACAGCGCCAGGGACCTGGGTTCAATTCCCGCCTCAGGCGACTGACTGTGTGGAGTTTGCACATTCTCCCCATGTCTGCGTGGGTTTCCTCCGGGTGCTACGGTTTCCTCCCACAGTCCAAAGATGTGCAGGTTAGGTGAATTGGCCATGCTAAATTGCCCGTAGTGTTAGGTAAGGGGTATATGTAGGGGTATGGGTGGGTTGCGCTTCGGCGGGTCGGTGTGGACTTGTTGGGCCGAAGGGCCTGTTTCCACACTGTAAGTAATCTAATCTAATACCAAACGGCTTCTTCGCGATCCTATCTACCTGCAACTCTACTTTCAAGGAGCTATGAACCTGCAGTCCAAGGTTTCTTTGTTCAGCAATACTCCCTAGGACCTTATCATTAAGTGTATAAGTCCTGCTAAGATTTCCTTTCCCAAAATGCAGCACCTCGCATTTATCTGAATTAAACTCCATCTGCCACTTTTCAGCCCATTGGCCCATCTGGTCTTGATCCTGTTGTAATCTGAGGTAACCTTCTTCGCTGTCCACTACACCTCCAATTTTGGTGTCATCTGTAATTTTACTAACTGTACCTCTTATACTCGCATCCAAATCATTTTGTAAATGGCAAAAAGTAGAGGACCCAGCACCGATCCTTGTGGCACTCCACTGGTCACAGGCCTCCAGTCTGAAAAACAACCCGCCACCACCACCCTCTGTCTTCTACCTTTGAGCCAGTTCTGTATCCAAATGGTTAGTTCTCCCTGTATTCCATGATATCTAACCTTGCTAATCAGTCTCCCATGAGGAACCTTGTTGAACACTTTACTGAAGTCCATATAGATCACATCTACTGCTCTGCCCTCCTCAACTTTCTTTGTTACTTCTTCAAAAAACTCAATCAAGTTTGTGAGACATGATTTCCCACACAAAGCCATGTTGACTATCCCGAATCAGTCCTTGCCTTTCCAAATATATGTACATCCTGTCCCTCAGGATTCCCTCCAACAATTTGCCCACCACCGATGTCAGGCTCACTGGTCTATAGTTCCCTGGCTTGTCCTTACCGCTCTTCCTAAACATTGGCACCACGTTTGCCAACCTCCAGTCTTCTGATACCTCACCTGTGACTATCGATGATACAAATATCTCAGCATGAGGCCCAGCAATCACTTCTCTAGCTTCCCACAGAGCTCTAGGGTACACCTGATCAGCTCCTGGGGATTTATCCACCTCTACCCATTTCAAGACATCCAGCACTTGCTCCTCTATAATATGGACATTTTGCAAGATGTCACTATCTATTTCCCTACAGTCTATATCTTCCATATGCTTTTCCACAGTAAATACTGATGCAAAACACTTATTTAGTATCTCCCCCATTTTCTGCGGCTCCACAGAAAGGCCACCTTGCTGACCTTTGAAGGAGGGGGCCTAATCTCTCCCGAGTTACCCTTTTGTCCTTTATGTATTTGTAAAAACTGTTTGGATTTCCTTTAATTCTATTTACCAAAGCTATCTCATGTCCCCTTTTTGCCCTCCTGATTTCCCTCTTAAGTATACTCCTACTTCATTTATACTTTTCTAAGGATTCACTCAATCTATCCTTTTTTTTATTAGTCAGAGTATTGAGTACAGGAGTTGGGAGGTCATGGTGTGGCTGTACAGGACATTGGTTAGGCCACTGTTGGAATATTGCATGCAATTCTGGTCTCCTTCCTATCGGAAGGATGTTGTGAAATTTGAAAGGGTTCAGAAAAGATTTACAAGGATGTTGCCAGGGTTGGAGGATTTGAGCTATAGGGAGAGGCTGAACAGGCTGAGGCTCTTTTCCTTGGAGCATCAGAGGCTGAAGGGTGACCTTATAGAGGTTTACAAAATTATGAGGGGCATGGATAGAGTAAATAGGCAAAGTCTTTTCCCTGGGATTGGGAAGTCCAGAACTAGAGGGCATAGGTTTAGGGTGAGAGGGGAAAGATATAAAAGAGATCTACGCGGCAACATTTTCACACAAAGGGTGTTACATGTATGGAATGAACTGCCAGAGGAAGTGGTGGAGGCTGGTACAATTGCAACTTTTAAGAGGCATTTGGATGGGTATATGAATAGGAAGGGTTTGGAGGGATATGGGCCGGGTGCTGGCAGGTGGGACTAGATTGGGTTGGGATCTCTGGTCGGCATGGACGGGTTGGACTGAAGGGTCTGTTTCCATGCTGTACATCTCCATGATTCTATGACTGTAAGTGAACATCCCTTTTTTTCTGTGGCTTTGAGACACTTAGATTATGTTGCAATCATGAGACATTGTCCTACTTTCAGGAGAAATATTGCAATGTGTACAATGTGGAATGTGGATGACAGAAAGAGGCATGACCATGCCAAACATTTTAATTCTCCACGGCTGTGAATACTGTAACTAAGCAGCCCAGGAGATATTGGAGTCTGGTGCAGCCATGTTGCTTTGGAATGCAAATTTGCTGAACCCTCTGCCTGCCCAGGGCAGCAATGTGGTTTAATTTCCTTCTGATATTCTGGTCTGCGTTCGGAATCGAAAAGTCATGAAGACTAAGTGAACACGTGTGCGTAAGATTTACTGCCAGAAACCACTCCTGTGGTACAGCTTCATCGTCTAAATGGAACATGTTTATAACCACAGCCAAACCCCGAAGCTTTAGATTTTCATTTATCTTCAGATCCTTGTGCATGCAAATAACAAATTATTTTCAAAGTGACCAGATTAATTTGGTGTGAAGGGAAAGCAACTCAATAATAAACAATTGGTTTTGTCTATTCCTGCCCCTCTCTGATGGATGGTTATTTTAAATTGCAGGCAACAAGGATATGTATCTGAAGAATGGCAGGTCGTACAAACATAATAGGAGCAGGAGGAAGCAATTTGCCTCTCAAACCTGCACCAGTCAATAAGGTCATAGTTGATTTGCTGTGGCCATGTCTTTACTTCCTTCCTGTTCCCATCACCCTCTATTTGCTTGTCAGTTGGGTAACTCAGCCTTAATCAAGACCTTTCTTTTCATTCTTTGCTTCATTGCACCCATTTTCCTGCCTCTACATTTGCTTAAAATGACTACATCTCTAAATGTTTTCAATTGTGATGGAATGTCTTAACCTGAAATGTTGGGATGAGTTGTACCAAAACATTGGTTCAGTATTGTTTTGTGTGTTTCATGGAGGGTTTCTGTCCGTGAACTCTCGTGAATTCTCATACAATTCTCTGCTGCTCACCTCATTATGTATGCGCCTCACCTGGATTTTTGGAAGCTCTGGCACAGTCAGACTTCAGAGGTCCATGCAGCAGTGAATAAAATTACAGGGTGCATTGGTTCCAGGCTCAGTCAGGTAATCTAGTGGACCCGTCCCTTTCATGTTCCTTTCTCCCTTGCATTCCTCATTGACGCCATCAGATCTGAGATTCCACATATCACCACTTAATTCTTTTATAGAAGTCTTCATCTCTCAGTGTTATCCACTAACCCTGGGCCGTAGTCACACCAAGCATCATGATGCACTCTACCCCATCAAAGCCAGGATGGCAATGGCTGTTGATCACATCCCTTCCTGCAGTGTCCTATGTCCTCCATTGCAGTATTATCTACCCCTTACATTGTGTTGAATTGCCTCCTTCACAATTATTATGCCCCCTGCATCCCAGTATTCTGCATTCAATCCCCACAATTGACTTCCCAACTTCACTACCACAGTAGTGGCCCTGATAACCCACTTTGGTATTTCTGAACAGAGCCTCAGGATTTACCATCACCTACCCTCTTGCAGCATGGAAGGGCGGCTCTGACTATTGACAGCCTCCTAGGTCACTAATCTCAGGATTGATTTACCTGAGCCTACAGGCCTTCAGACCATGGACCAGTCCAGGACCTGTAATGACAGAAATCCTGACCGTGTCCAAACTCTTGGATGCTGCCCTTGACTGACTGTGGGACATCCTGACTGACGACAAAGCTAAAAATCAAAACACCAGATTATGGTCCAACACATTCATTTGGAAGCACTAGCCTTTGGACCGCTGGTCCTTCATCAAATGGTTGCATCAGCACTCTGAAAGCTAGTGCTTCCAAATAAACCAGTTGGACTATAACATGGTGTCGTGTGATTTTTAACTTTGTACACCACAGTCCACAATTGGCACCTCCCAATCATGACTGAGGACAGTTTACCTGGACTTGACCAAAGACTGCTCCCCTGAGACTTTGAGACATTGTCATTTGGCTGAAGCACATGCAGTGTCTTTGCCATATAGGTTGTTGACACAGGCTGTAGGGTGACATTGATGTAGTGTGGTGATGTACAGCAACAATATGTTCGCGCCATTGACTGATCACTGCTGATAGCCATGTCAGACGTTTTGGCTTTATGTCTGAGCTAAAAGACAAGGCAAGACAGAAATACAACAAATCTTTAAGTTCTGAATGCAGTGACAAAGTGCAAAAAGACAAGTAAGACAAAGCAGAGTTACTATCAGCATCCAGGTAAGAATGAAGAGAATAGGCTGAGAAAGCAAACAAAGAGTCCTCAGATGTATTCTGCTCTGATACATGAACCAGCAGCATAACAATGAAAGTGTGCTCCACTGTAATGCTGTACAGTGGAAAACTGTATTCCAAGTGAATTATAAGCGTGCCATGATGATGTGGTGGACCTGGTGCATATTAGATGCCAACATTTGTGTAAAAGGTGTGCGGGCAATAATTGTTCATGGAATGTATCCCAAACACGTTGTGGGCTGATTGCTGAAGATGGAGGCCCAGAGAGGCAAATGGTGAGCTACAGCTGTGAGCTCTGACTTCATATCGTCTAGTTTCTCTCCATCAGGTGGGAGTGTAGAAAAAGGCATAGCAATCTGGTGAAAATTGGTAATAATGAGGTGCCTTACATTATTCATTCACAGGGGGGATGAGGGCATTGCTGACCAGGCAGCATTTATTGTCCTTTGTTAATTCTCCAGAGGGCAGTTAAAAGTCAACCACATTGCTATGGGTTTAGAATCACATGTAGGCCAGAGGGGGTGAGGATGGCAGCATTAGTGAACCATAAGGGTTTTTCCCAACAAGTAGCAATGGATTCATGGTCATCATTAGACTCTTAATTCCAGATATTTATTGAATTCAAATACCACCATCTGCCTTGGAAGGATTCAAACCTACATCCCCCAGAACACTATCTGGATCTCTGGTTAACAGGCTAACAATAATACCACTAGGCTATTGCCTCCCCATCTACATGTAATAGGCCTTTTCACGGCTCACTAACAAGACTCTTCTCTTCCTATTCAAACCTCGGGTGGAAAATCAGAGACAAAAACAGAAATTGCTGGAAAAACTCAGCAGGTCTGTCAGCATCTATGGGGGAGAAAAGCAGAGTTAACATTAACCTTGCTTTAATTGGACATTTTTTACTTAACATCAGGAGTCTCATTTTTCCAATCTCACCACATTTTCCTGACTGAATTACCATTGCCCACTGTTCAGAGACTGAGAAAACTCAGCCCATTAACTTTGCTTCTCATTCTATAGATGCGATCTGACGTGCTGGGTATTCCCAGTATTTTCTACTTCAACGGGAACACCTTTTGGGATCTACAAGCTTTTTCCCCTCCTCTTTTGGAAAGACCTTAGAAATGCTGGGGCATGGAAAGATGGAGACATGAGCCAGGTTGTACTCTGGGAGGGGTTAAAGCTTAGGTGAAGGGGGAATGGGTTTCTAGGGTGAGTGCAAACACATGCCTTAGTCTGACATCAATTTTGCTTCCACGACTCATTTCCATTTTAAGGATATCATATAATTTACAGCAACCAGTTCTTGTCCGATTTCTGGGGTAATGGGGTGTTAGGGAGACTTGAAAGGGTTCACAAACAATTTGCAAGGATGTTGTCAGGGCTGGAGGTTTTGATCTACAGAGAGAGGCTGAATAGACTGGGGTTGTTTTCCCTGGAACATCGGAGGCTGAGGGGTGACCTTATAGTGGTTTATAAAATCATGAGTCTACAACTAGAGGGCATGAGTTTAGAGAGAGAGGGGAAAGATTTAAAAGGGACCTAAGGGGCAACTTTTTCATACACAAGTTGGTGTGTGTATGGAATGAGCTGCCAGAGGAAGTGGTGGAGGCTGGTACAATTACACATTTGGATGGGTACATGAATAGGAAAGATTTAGAGGGATATGGGCCAAGTGCTGGCAAATGGAACTAGATTAGTTTGGGATATCTGGTCAGCATGGATGAGTTGGACCAAAAGGTCTGTTTCCGTGCTGTACATCTCTATGACTCTATGACTCTAACTACCTGGTGCAGTTTTAAACTAAGATTAGTCTTGTTTAAGTCAGAAATGATCATATTAATAATAATGGTCTAATAATAAATCACATGTCAGGGATTAATGAACTCAGTGGGTTTACTTTTTTTAAACTATAAAACACATATATTATGAAGCACTAAGAGCAGAGCAACTAGTTTCTATGTGTGTTGCATCCAAACTCATAAGAGACTACCTTGCAGGCAGAGTTGTAATAACACATGGAGTTATTAAAGATGAACTTTCTATAATGCAAAGTACATGCATCAACGATGAGCAGGATTTTCTATTCTCAGAGGGCCGATAGTGTTTAAAATTTTCTTCTTCATTGAGCAGTGGAGGCTTTGAATATGTTCAGGGTTGAGCTAAACACTTTTTGATCGACAAAGGAGCCAAGGGTTATGGAGAGCAGGGAGATGGAGTATGTCATGATAGTGGTAAATATGGAACATCAATTTTCAACCTCTGGCAAACCAAATGGTTTTGGAAAATGAAGGAGCACGGATCTAAATGGTTGCAGTGATCACCTAACAACAGATTTAGTCAAGTTCAGGGAATAAATGTGGAATAAACAAAATTGGCTGAATTTAAATTTACAGTTTATCTAAAGCCATTGAAATCAATGATTGGAATCAGATGTCAAACAGCTCCTATCTCCTGTCTTAATCAACACTTTCTAAAACATTATACATTGTGTGTGCACGTTTGATGTTGCAGAATTAGTAAGTGATAAAATGAATCCTTCTTTCACTCCAGAAAACATTGCATTGATTCCCTAACTTTAACTAGTACTACATTTTATATGAAGTGTGATATAATTGTAAGCTAAAAAAATTTAATATTTTATGTAAGTGACCGAGGGAGTTTTAAAAAAAG
Organism: Hemiscyllium ocellatum; assembly: GCF_020745735.1. Taxonomy (NCBI): domain Eukaryota; kingdom Metazoa; phylum Chordata; class Chondrichthyes; order Orectolobiformes; family Hemiscylliidae; genus Hemiscyllium; species Hemiscyllium ocellatum. The sequence continues at coordinate 19,482,238 of NC_083428.1, read as the reverse complement.
CACAATTCAACCTATCCTCACAAGGTCATCATAATTTGAGCACTGGGCTGCTATATTCCTATAGGCAAATGGCGGAGTTGGTGTGGGCATGATAATACTCTGGCTTTGAGAGGGGTGTTTTGTCCTTTTGTTTTGAAGAGAGGTTTAAAGACAAGAGGCAACAATTTGAATCCAATAAAGTAAACAACCTGTGAGACCCTGGACTTATTTTTAAAGTTGGAACAATAAAAGCAACCTGTGGGTCAGGCTCCCACAGAAGCAGGATTCTGAGCTTTAGTTTTTCAGGAGCAGTTGCTGCTGGGGTCTTGAAGCTGGATGTGGAAGCTGTTTCTCTTCTTTATTACAGCTAAAAGTTGGGGTTCTCTTCTTGCTCTAGAATTGCATGTGAGACTATCTATTTTGCCTGTGCCAAGGGTGTGTTTATGAGATGTTACTATATTAGAACAGTTAATTTAATAGTTAAAAATTCTGTTAAGTTTTCTTCTTTCTTTAGTTGTATTTTAACTATAGTGTATGAATAAAGTGTGTTTCACTTCAAGTCTGGTTGCTTGACAAATCGAATTGCAACTGAAACTCAACACTTGGCATTTGCCTTTAAAACAAGAAAAAAATTAGAGACTAGGTTACCTTCTTAATATATTTTGAGGGTGTTTGGTCTGTTCCGTAACAGGGGGAAAATGTATTGTTCCTCTGAAAGCTGTTAAAAAAAGCTTTGTCTTGCATTATTAATTGTTAGATATTAATGATGTCATAGATAAAATATCTTCTGAAATATTAAAGGCATGTCTTTGGAAGGATTAAACAGAGTGGCTTAATGGTTACAGGTGGAATTCTACCCAAAAGCCTGAAAGACAGAAATTGTAAAACAAATGGTAAAATATCTAGAAGTGGAAACTGAGGATAGTGAAACAGATAAATTAAAATTGGAACAGCTAACATTAGACTAAGAATTCCAACAGATAAAGAAAGATAATTACAGAACAAAAATTAGGCAGAGAGTGAAGAGAGATAGAGGCAGAGGTGAAGATGGAAAGGAGGGAGTGAGAGATTTGTAGGAAAGTGTAAATTAAAGAGAAAAGGAGTTTAAATTGAAACAATTCAAGTTGAGTGTGAGAAAAAAAGCAGTGTGAGACTCACCAGACTCAAATGAAAGGGCTGATGTATTACAGCTGTGATTATTTGAAATGCCTTACTTCAAAAAAAAGCATTGTGCACTCTGATTGCATTTAAAAAATTAAAATTAAAATTATTTGGCTAGGTACTTGAGCAGAAGAAACATATGGGATTACAGGTCTTTCTGCTATAACATGTGTTTCATTAATGCAAGTTCACTATAACAAGAATGACAAATTGCGGACACTGTTTCTAAAGTGCAAACTTTTAAAATATGTGTTGGCTGTAACACAATTATGTCACCAACACTTTAAATGCTGTTTCTAAACAACAATTTTTCTATAATCCGAGGTTGCAAAGAATGCAACCATCACATTATCGAAGAACTACCTGTACTAGTGAAAAGAACGTGCATGGAATAAATACAATGGCCATTTCAAACAACTGGCACAAAAATGACAAGTTGAATGGACTCTTTCTATGCCACACTACGTATTTATTCCATGCACGTTCTTTCTACCAGTAGAGATAAACATTTTTCCAGGGTGAGGGATTCAATAACGAGAGGTCACGCGTTTAGGGTGAGAGGAGAAAAGTTTAAGGGGGATACATGCAGCAAGTTCTTTACACAGAGGGTGGTAGGTGCCCGGAAGGTGTTGCCAGCAGAGGTAGGAGAGGCAGGCACAGTACATTAATTTAAGGTGCATCTGGACATATTCATGAGTCAGTGGGGAAAAGAGGGATACAGATCCTTAGGAATTGGGCGATAGGTATAGACAGTGGATTTAGATCAGCACAGGCTTGGAGGGCCTGTTCCTGGGCTGTAAATTTTCTTTTTCTTTGTTCCTTATAACTACACATCTATCCTTCTCTATATGGAACTTAATTAATGACTGATCTTCCACAGCCATTTGGGATGGAGAATTCCAAAGAATAACCACCGTTTGAGAGAAGAGTTCCTCCTTCCCTCAGTCTTAAATTGCTTGCCTTTTTTTTGAGACAGTGTCTCCTAGTCTTAGGCGCAACATCCACAGGAAACATCCATTCAGCATCTCATTTGTCTATCCTTTTTAGAATTTTGTAAGCTTCTATATAATCATCTCTCACCCTTCTAAGCTCCAGAGAATACAGGACCAATTTCTTCAAACTCTCCTCATAGAACAAACCCACCATCTCAGGAATCAGCCTGGCTCCATTGTTATGATGCTAGTTGAGGATAATACTGGATGAGTCAGATCCCAAGCTTGATAGAGCATATACTGATTTTTTTAAAGAATCGTTAATATGGTAGTTATTCATTGAAACATGTTTATATCAGGTTGCAGATATTTAATAGTAGAGCATGAGTTTATTGTATGAAAGAAAAAAATAAATGAAACAAGCAATATAGAACAGAATTTAGAAAGATCTTAACAGAACACCAAAACAAAAGTTCAACCTGTTTCCCAATGCTATCACCTAATACCGAGATCAAGTCCAGAGAAATTATATTCCAAATCAACTTTTTTAAGTTCCTTCCAGTTTATTTTCTGTGGACTGTGAAGACAATCTTACAATTCCCTTCCAATCAGCATGTACAAACCATTTACAATTCTGATGACCGAAACTTCTCAGTTCCCAGCTTGGAAACTCCAAAGACTAGAAAATACTTATTCTGAAGTGATTAGTTTCTCCTTGAATGGAACGCACGCCTTGTCTCTTCTGAACTGAACAAGTTGATTTTTCTGTTTTGAAGTAAAGATAAAAGTATGAGCATTTTTCTGTTTACTCTGCCTGGCATAAACTCAACAGTATAAGCACCTTGTCCATTAACATTATTGAGATTCTCAGAAGCACTCCATTGCTGTTACATGCTTTCTTTATAAAAAATGTATTTTAGGAGACAGTTCCAGAACTACTCTGAACTTTAAATAAAACCTTCACAGAACTGCCCAAAATTCTATTTTAAAATCCAACTTCCATAAATGATAATTGTATATATTGCACCTTTCACCACATCCTCGATGGCAAATATATCCTTTGTTAGGCAAGGAAACCACAACTGCACAGAACACTCCAGCTACAGTCTCCCCAGTGATGTATACACTTGAAGCAAACTTGCTTTGCTTTATGTACTCAAATCCTGCTGAATATTAACAAACTGTTTGCCTTCAAAATTACTTGCGATGCACACATGCTGGTTTTCAGTGACCTACGGAAAAGGACATCTAGGTCCCTCTTGACAACACTTTCTAATCTCTCACTATTTAAGAAATAAAGGTGGCATATAAATACTGTAGCTACTAAAACAGATCAAAGACTAGGCATTCCGGAGTGTGTAACTCATCTCCTGACTCCCCAGTGCCAGTCAACCCTAAAAAGATAGAATTGAGAAGTGTGATTGAATATTCTCCACTTGCCCAAGAAAGAGACCAGTTCCAAAAATGCTCAAGAACTTCAAAATCATCCAGGACAAAGCAGATCACTTGATTGGTACTCTATTCATCACCTTCAATATTCACTCCCTCCACTAGCAACGCAGAATAGGAGTGTGATTTACCTACAAACTGCACTCAACAATTCCCTAAGGTTCTTTCAACAGCACCTTCCAACCCCACAACCGTTACCACCTAGAAGGACAATCTCAGTCCCTGCAAGTTCCTCTCCAAGCCATTCACCATCCTGACTTAGAACTATATCATCATTCCTTCATTGCCACTGGGTCAAAATCCTGGAATTCCCTTCCTAACAGCACTCAGATGTTCCTACCCCCATGATCAAGAAGGTAGCTCACTGCTACCTTGTCAAAGTCAAATAGAAATGGGCAAAAGATGCCTGTGTTGCCAATGATAATCACATCCCATGAATGAACTTTTAAAAATATTAGCTGCTGTACTCTCTTTCACCCATTGGCTGTCTTAATTATATCAACACTGATGTTTCGCTGGTCATCTACGCTTTTCAAAATCATCCTTATTCATGTTCTTTCCATGTTAGTGCTCTCCATATTGCCACGTTTCTCCACATTGAATGTTATGCTTTTGCCTATTTCCAAATCCAGGAACGTCTTGAAATTTTGACCAAAAAAAGGGCTTCTTGCTTTCTTGACTGCAGGCTGAAGGCTCAGAGGCCAATAACTGGCTTCACTGTGGTGATAGTGTCAAGATTAGAGTGGTGCTGGAAGAGCACAGCATCTGAGGAGCAGGAAAATCAGGTACAACCTCTGCCTGAAACGTCAATTTTCCTGCTCTTCAAATGCTGCCTGACCTGTTGTGTTTTTCTAGCACTGCTCCAATCTTGACTCTGATCTCCAGCCTCTGCAGTATTCACTTTCACTTCATTGTGGGGATACTCAGCCCTACAGCTGTAATTCTGTTTCTGTCCAGGTCACCCATCATGAGGTCCTGTCAGAACACTGCTGTGGAACTGGACTAATTCTAATGACGTTCTTCACTTTATCCAGGCATTCTGTCCCTTCAATGTATCAGAAGGAGAAGCAAAAACTAATTATTCAGTCCTGCTCTGCCATTTAATAAGCCCAGTCTGAATTTCTACATCAGCTTATCAAGAAATTCACCAAAGATCCTCAGACAGCATCTTCCAAACCCACAACCACTTCCACCCAGAAGGAGAAGAGCAGCAGATACATAGGAACACCATCAGTTTGGAGTTCCACTTCAAGCCACTCTCCATCCTGACTTGGAAATAGATCACCATTCCTTCACTGATGCTGGGTCAAAATCCTGGAATTCACTCCCTAACAGCATTGTGGGTCAACCCATGGTAGATGGATTGCAGCAGTTCAAGAAGGCAGCTCACAACCACCTTCTCAAGGGCAGCTGGGTACAGGTAATATATGCTGGCCATCCAGCGACACCCACATCCAACAATATGAATAAATAAAACTCAACTGGCCTTATTATCATTTACCCCATTTCTCTTCAGCCAGGATCTTCTGGGTTTTTTTTGGAGTTCTCACCCAGTTGCTGAAAAGTTGCTGAGATAACCAATTTCCTTATTTCCCCACCCCTCCACCTTACCCCAGTTCCAACCTTCCAGCTCAGCCCCACCCTCATGAGCTGTCGAACCTGTCAACCGTCCTTCCCACCTATCCACTCCACCTTCCTCTCCGATCTATCAACTTTACCTCCACCTCCATCCACCTATTGCATTCTCAGCTACCTTCTCCCCAGGGCCCCCCCCTCCCCCACACTGCGCATCCCCACCTCCAGCCCGAAACATCAATTCTCCTGCTCCTTGAATTCTGCTTGACCTGCTGTGCTTTTCCAACAACACACTCTCAACTCTGATCTCCAGCATCTGCAGACCTCACTTTCTCCCTGGGATAACCAATCTGACTATCTTTAGCAAGGTCAACCATATATTTTTCCAATCAGGTTGTCTGGAAGGGAACAACAGACTTTTTTTCAAAATTAAGATCCTGGAAGTGGAAATCTCTTTCAGCAAGGGTTGTCAACCAATCAGACCCTGACAGCTCTCGCACTCAGCAATGTCACTATCAAAGACTGTAGCTGCTATTGGGATGACACCAACATCCCAAGGATTGGGCGACTAGGAGAAGGGGTGGTTCTCTGCAGCCATTTCCCTCTCCTCTCCTATGTCCAGTTCCTCAATCATACACAATACATTGCAGTTCAAGAGCCCACATCACTGACAACTGACAGTCTGCCCATGCCATTTCATCAATCATGTGGGATAACTCTCTCATCCACCCTGGCATTGAAATAATTGCAGCATATGTTTGCAGCAGTTCAAGACAGCAGCTTACCACCACCCTCTCAAGGGCAACTAAGCATGGGCAATAAATTCTGGCCAGGTAGCAAAGCCCGCATCCTGAAAGAAAGTAAAATAAAGGTGGGAATATGCTTAGGTGGTGAACTCATTGGTCACTAATTGGGCACACCTTAATTTGCTGGTGGGTGGAAAAGTCAAACTCACATCTTCTGCTCCTGTACTTAATTCAGGGAAAAGCAGGAAGGTGGAAGGGTTCTGGGTTGTCAGCATCCCATCTAATTAAGTTGCGTACCCCCTCCAGGTGCACTTCTTCCAGGACAAGAAAATCTCACCCTTTCAATATCAAGCTTGAATATGGAATAGTTAACACGGGGTGCATCAGGAGACTTGACATCTAACTTGGCAGTAAGCCGCACACAGTCAGGAAGGAGAGATCACACCCAGGGTGAAACACAGTCCGAGTGAGGATATAGTTTAGGGAATTTGGAGTCAGTGTGGGAATTCAGTGCAAAGGGGAAGAGATGCTTTATCCATTCTGGCTCCTGTTGTGTAAGGTTTTCTTTCAACTTACTGAACTGAAGCTCAGGATCAGTGGCCCAGCACAGAAGTGTGACAGCTAAGCCCTAAGGTCATTGGTGGATGATAGCTCTAATTTGACTATTTACCATAGGTTACTTTCAGATGAAGGTAAATAGAGAACCTATTTATAGGTTGCAAACTAAAAGGCCAGTATGATTTTTTTTTAAAAAACTAAAGTAAGAACTAAGCAAATAAAGAGAGGTGCAGGGCCAGGTGATGTGTTGTCATTTGGGAGCTGGTGGACCCCATTGTGGTAATAGTGACCATATCTGTAACAAGTGTTTATTGTTCGTGGAACTCTACTCAGAGTTGATGAGCTGGAGTCTGAGCTTTGAACACAGCAACACATCAGGGAAGGAGGAGATACCTGGACATTGTGTTTCTGGAGGTAGTCGCACTCCTTAAGCGAACCACCTCAAATTCAGCCATTGGTCAAGACACAAGGATATGACTACAAGCAAGGCAGGTAGAGGGATCCAGAAGGAGGTGCTTGAGGAGCCTTACCCATTCAGCTTGTCTAACAGGTTTGAGATTCTTGCTCCAGAGCTGTAGGGAGGATGAGCAAACTGACCATAGCTCCATGATTCAGGGAGCAAAAGAAGAAATGTAGTTGTAATCAGGGATAGTATAGTCAAGGGAATACACACTGTTGTCTGTGGCCAGGATTGAGAGACCCAAAGACTCCATTACCTGCTTGGTGCCTGGGTTCACAATATCTCATCGGGGCTGCAGAATACCTTGGAGTGGGAGGGGATAGATCCAGTTGTCACAGTCCACATAGGTACCGATGGTTTGGAAGAAAGAGGTTCTGCTGAAGGAATATGAGCTCCTCAGTGTTAGATTCAAAAGCAGAAGCAAAAATGTTAATAATCTCTGGATTACTACTTGAGCTTTGAGCAAAGTGGCATATGGCCAACAAGATTAGAGAGGTAAACATGTAACTCAAAGATTGGTGTGGGAGAAACGGTTTGAATTCATACAACATTGTCATCAGTACTGGGGAAAGATGGAGCAGTCCTCATGAATGGGCTCCTCGGATGCTGCCTGACCTGCTGTACTTTTCCAGCACCACTCTAATCTTGACTCTGATCTCCAGCTTCTGCAGGTTGCAGTGAGAGAGAGAGAGACTCTGCTCTGTCCACCCTCCTCTCCGACCTAGCACCTTCATCCCCACCTCCATCCACCTATTTCACTCTTAGCTATCTTCTCCCCAACCCCACTCCCTCCCATTTATCTCTCCACCCAGGAGGCTCCCAGCCTCATTCCTGACGAAGGGCTCCTGCCCGAAACATCGATTTTCCTGCTCCTCGGATGCTGCCTGACCTGCTGTGCTTTTCCAGCACCATTCTAATCTTGACTCTGCATCTGCAGTCCTCACTTTTGCCCGTCCACCTAAATCATGCTGGAACCAAATTCTGGGCAAAACACATAACTAGGGCTTTAGATTGGGCTTTAGATTAAATTGCGGGGTTGGGGGGGAGGGGAGGCTGGTGTTCAGTTACATGGACATTTATGGAAAAACATAAATGAGTAGTGGAGGTCTCAACAGAGGTTACGACAATTTCCAGAACAAGTAATAGAACAGGGTCAGGAATCTAATTTCAGGCACAGCAGATAAGGGACAGCAATGAGAAGGGGACCAGTCAACGCAGGATTGAGGGCGTTGTAATTAAATGCACGTGGTATATGAAACAAGGTAAATGAGCTGCAGTGCAGATAGAATTAGGCAAGTACGATGTTATGGGTATCACAGAAACACGACTGCAAAGGGCTTAGAGCAAGGAACTAAATATCCAAGGATACAGGTCCTATTGAAAGAACAGGCAGATGGGCAGAATGGAGGGGTTTGCCTTGTTAGTAAGAAATGAAATTGAATTGGTAGCAAGAAATGATATAGATTCCGCAGGCATAGAATCTGTGCAGGTAGAGCTGAAGAAGCACAAAGGAAAAAAGATGGGAATGATGTATAGGCTCCTGTATGAAGTCTAATGAGGCAGACATGATAGGGAGGTGAAGGTGAAGGAAGCCCTAAGGGTCAGGGACCATAATATGAAAGAGATTCACCCTGCAGTTTGACAGCGAGATGATGAAATCAGCTGTAACGCTATTACAGTAGAGTAAAGATAAGTGCAAAGACGTGAGGAAGGAGCTGACCAGAGTTGATTGGGAGGAGAGTCAAAATTAGAGTGGTGCTGGAAAAGCACAGCAGGTCAGGCAGCATCCAAGGAGCAGGAAAATCGACATTTCGGGCAAAAGCCCTTCATCATTTCAGCACCACTCTAATCTTGACTCTAATCTCCAGCATCTGCAGTCCTCACTTCTGCCTGATTGGGATGTGAGTCTTGCAGAGGAGATGGTGGAGCAGCAAGGGCATGTGTTTCTGGTGGGAATTGAGGTGACACAACAGAAACTATAGCTTGATTAGCCTAAGCTATGTTTGGTAATATTTTAGAATCTATTCTTAAGGATGAGATTGCAGAGTACTTGGAAGTGTGTGTTGAAACAGGGCTGAGACATCATGGCTTCATCAAAAGGGGCATCATGTCTGAAAGATCTGTTCAAATTCCTTGTGGAAATTACATGCAAGTTAGATAAAGGAGAGCCAATGACAATGATGTATTTGGATTTCCAGAAGGCCTTTGCCAAAGTGCCATACAGGAGGCTGCTAAGAGCCCATGATGTTAGGGCAAGCTACTGACCTAGAGGATTGGCTGACTAGAGTGTGGGAATAAAGGATGGCAGCTAGTGACTGCTGGAGCTCCACAGGAGTCAGTGGTGGGACCATAACTATTCACGTTATGCATTAATGGTCTGGACGAAGGAACTGAGGGCATCGTTGCTAAGTTTGTAGATGACACAAAGATTGTTGGAGGGACAGGTAGTGTTTTGGAAATGGAGAGGCTACAGCAGGACCTGGACAGGCTTGGGGAATGAGAACTGGCAGATGGAATACAATGTGGGAAAGACTGAGGTTATTAGTAGGAATAATAGAAGCACAAAGTGTTTTCTAAATTGGGAAAGGCTTCGGAAACATGAAGCACAATGGGTCTTGGGATTCTTAGTTCAGGATTCTCTTAAGATTAACATACAGGTTCAGTTGGAAATTAGGAAGGCAAATGCAATATTAGCATTCATCTTGAGAGAGCTAGAATACAAGTGCAAAGAGGTACTGCTGAAGCTGTATAATGTCTGATCAGACCACATTTGGAATATTTTGAGCGGTTTTGGGTCCTCTAAGGAAGGATGTGTTGGTGTTGGAGAGACTCCCAACTTGGCACCGCCCTCCTGACCTGTCCATCACCTTTCCCATCTATTGGCTCCACACCACCCCACGACTTATCACCTTCTCCCTCACCTTCAACTACCTATTGCTTGCTCAGCTACCTTTCCCCAAACTCTCCCCCCTCTCCTTCATCTGTCAGCTCCGCGGCTCACGAGTCTCACTCCACTTCCATGGATACTACCTGACTGCTGTGCTTTTCCAGAACCACACTGTCGACTTAAATCTCTATCAATTGAGCAGTGTGGATAAAAACAACTCTTTGTATTTCTGACATGACTCCTCAAATTGCCTTTTACTAGTTTGTAATTACATCCTTTTCCTCTAATATCTTGCTGTATTTTGATTTTGTGTTTCAATTTTATTTTCTCTATTTCATTTACTTACCTTAACAAAGTTCATCTTAATGGCTCCCTTTCAAGGATGAAGAGTCATCAAGTCATGGAGATGTACAGCACGGAAACAGACCCTTCGGTCCAACTCATCCATGCCGACCAGATATCCCAACCCAATCTAGTCCCACCTGCCAGCACCCGGCCCATATCCCTCCAAACCCTTCCTATTCATATACCCATCCAAATGCCTCTTAAATGTTGCAATTGTACCCGCCTCCACCACACCCTCTGGCAGTTCGTTCCATACACACACCACCCTCTCTGTTGCCCCTTAGATCCATTTAAATCTTGCCCCTCTCACCCTAAAACCTATGCCCTCTTGTTCTAGACTCCCCCACCCCAGGGAAAAGACTTTGTCTATTTATCCTATCCATTCTCCTCATTATTTTATAAAACTCTATAAGGTCACCCCTCAGCCTCCAACACTCCAGGGAAAGCAGCCCCAGCCTGTTCAGCCTCTCTCTGTAGCTCAGATCCTCCAACCCTGGCAACATCCTTGTAAATCTTTTCTGAACCCTTTCAAGTTTCACAACATCCTTCCAATAGAAAGGAGGCCAGAATGGCATGCAATATTCCAAAAGTGTCCTAACCAATGTCTTGTACAACTGCAACATGGCCTGTTTCTATGCTGTAGGGATTCACTAACTAGTTTCACTTCCTGTTACAGTAATTGAGATCAATTGAGCCAACTGCCTTTAGCTAATTGACAAATAACTACCATTTCCAGGTTAACATGATAATCTTGTTTAACAATACAATCCAACTTATGTGAAGGTTATTAGAACTGTCAAAGCCTGACTCCGTATATTTACATTTAAAATAGAAGAAAGATTTACCAAAGTTTCTGTCTTGAACCTAACGCACTATTAACTTAGTCTACGTCTCACTCAGGCATAGTCTCCTCTTGCTTCAGTCATTAATTAACATTTTAACATAAATCATCTGTCCTAATAGCTCCTCTTTGGTTAAGCAAAATTCTACATCTGTGTTATGTCATAAGCATTTTTAAAATATGTGTTGATGTAATTCTTTTTAAAACTTGCATTTATATAGTGCCATTTGCAATTTTAGAATATCACAAAACATTTCACAGCCATTTCAATGCTTTTGACCTGTAGTCACTGTTGTGATGTGGACGTAACAAAGTTTCTCAAACAGCAATGAGATAAATGGACAGATTTTTTTTAATGGTACTAATTGAAGGATAAATGTTGGTCTGTATACTTTCATGAATTGTAGTTTGTGGAGAATTCGTGCAGGATTTTGCTTTCACATCATTTTGGAATACAGCACTTCAGACAATGCAGGACACTGTCAGTGCTACCTAAATTAAATGCAAGAGTTGAACCCTTGACTTCCTGATGTAGGAGAGAGGACTACATTTGAACCAAAGGCTGACAATATCTTTTGGGTCCAAGCACTGGTTTCCAACTGGGCAACTGCTTTACTAAGAAGAAGAAAATCTACCTGACAAAATGTAAAAAGGCATCATTTAAACAATACGTAGCTATTGTGTACCGTTCTGGTCTCCATAGTGCTGAATGCAAAAAGAGGTAAAGGATAAGGCTATAATAATCACTCAATATTTTACAATCTGGGAATCTTTAGAAAAGAGGAAGCTGAGGCTTAATCTGACAGGGATGTTTAAAATTATGAAACACTTTAATTCTGCAGATCAGAGATATTACCACTTGTTGGCTGACAGTGGTGGGGTGTAGAGAATGGAGGGAGAGCAAAACTCGGGGCCAAGATTGTCATTAATAAATCCAACAGGAGAAACCTCTTTACTCAGCGAGTGACCAGAATGTGGGACTCAAATATCATTTAGGCAAATATATTTAAAGTAAAAGCTAAAATATAGACCGGGAGCGGGGTGGGTGCGGGGGAGGAAAGTTATGTTGATTGTGTTAAAGATAGGAGGAGGGTCAGGCACGAGAGTTTGGGCTGAACGTTCCGAATAACATTGTGTTCAGTCATTTGCAGATATCTTTCAGTCTTTGTGCCCTCCTCTGTGCAGGCAAACTGAGGAGAGTCAGAGGGCTATCAGTCTGTTGGAGAGTGAAACGGGTCATGGGCTGGGTGGACACTTGTTTCCGGATTTACCATATCGATGCGATGCTTTGAAATTGCTGAACAATTATACCCCACTTATTATTTTTTTAAAAAATCTACCAGCATTCTATGTTTCTGAGGCAAATCTCTTGAGTTTCGCCCACCAATACGTTTTCTCTCTCTCTCTTTCTCCGGCGATTACACCTCCCCCGCCCAATTTAGCATCATCTGCGAATTTCATGATAACGCCCGCATTACAGAGCGGCCTGGAAACGACACACACAAAAAAAATCAGCTTCGATCTCACGCACAGCTCAATTATTTCTTTATTTAAAAAAAAATAGGTGTTGGGGGGGAGGATGAGGGAAGAAGGAGGTTTCAGAAATTCTAGGGAGATGCCAAACTTTTTGAAAAGATGTAGATATGAAATGATGTTGTCTCTCTCTCTCTCTCTCTCCTGTCCCTGGAGACAGGGGTTTCCAGCGTCAATAAAATGCGCGTCACCCGAGTGGCTCAGTGTCTGGGATCCGCCCGGCGCGTCACAGGCCGTTTTGGAGGAGGCGGGGAGCACGTAGACCCCTCTCTCTCCCAGACAAAGCGGTGGGGCCACGGCACAGTGGCGTTCAGATCGCATCCAGCTGGGAGGGGAGGGGGGCTTGGGAGGGAGAGTCTCTCTCTCTCTCACACACACACACATATACACCCAGACCTGTCTGTTTTATTCACCAGTTTCTGAGAGAGAGGGAGGGTGGTAGGTGGGTGTGGAGGGAGATCCCAATTCTCTCTCTCTCACACACACACAGCCTAGCTCTTACCCCACCTCCCTGGCGATGTCTGCCTTCGCCTGTCGCGACTATTTCGCCGCCGAGTGCCTCATGTCCATCTCCAGCGGGGCGGTGGTGCACCGATCGCCGGTCAAAGACGAGGAAAGTTCCCGGGAGGACAAAGAAGTCAGCGACACGCTCAAGGAAGGAGGGGGCGGTGGAGGTAACCTGCTGCTGGTGGCCAGCATTCTGACCGACCTGCAGAAATCCCGACCCATGTCATCCAACTCCGAGAGTAGCAACTCGTCCTCGTCGTCCGGGGAGAGCCTGGAGAGCGGCTACACCACCCTTTCCGAGGGTCCCGGCACCCCGACCCTGGGGACCGCCAACTCTACCCCCGAGAAGCGGAAAAGCAGGCGCTCGGATAAATGTGCGGTGAAGAAGCATCAGTGCTGCTTCGCCGGCTGCGGTAAAGTGTACGGGAAATCGTCCCATCTGAAAGCACACATGAGAACTCACACAGGTAGAGAGCCCAGAGCTTTATTTTCTCCTCCCGCCTCTCCCTCCCTCTTCTTCTCTTTCACCCCCCCCCCCCCCCCCCCCCATCCCTGAAACAAAAAGTTGTCGCCACGTTTCATTTCTGTGCCTTGATGGTCCTGCGAATGTCTCTTTTGTTACTGTAACACTCGCATTCTTTCGTCTTTTGTTCCCACGCTGCTTTTATAGTGAAAACTAAGGGACTAAATTAATGGCGCTTAACTGTAGTGGTTAACACTGTTGATCCTGTTTTGTGTTTTAACCTGGGACAGACAAGTGTTATCCTCCCGATTTTACTGATGGCACCCCTTTAGAAGCGATCTCGATTTTTCGTGCGGGCTGGATAAGTTTTGTTTTAATCGTGCGTTCCCTTTCTTCTCCCTTTACAGGATAATGTCCCTTTTATTGTAGATTTAGCAGTTCCGAGAAAGGGGAGGAGTCTCTGAGAGTAGACAATGAGGCTCTGGGTAAGAAACCGTACTTGTGCGATTAAGTAGATGCAATTTGACGTTTGTTGTGGAACAAAGGGCAAGTGATATTTCGAAGTGGTTTTGTATTGGGGGGGTGACATTTCACGAGTTAGGTTTCTTTTTCTCGGGGGTCAGGGTCTCTACATGTTCCAACTTGCCCAGACAGAACCCGGACAAGATCCCTGACCTTGAGTGACAGGGTCTAGGGTGGGACAGTAAGGGACAGCACAAGTACTTTATAATCGGATTTGATGCTGTCAGAATTCTAATTTTTTTTAATATAGCCATGAGTTGGGGGGGGGGGGGGAGGGGAGCTGAGCTGGGCGGGGTTCGTACAGTAACTACCTGTTACTGAGTCGGCCAAGTTGCATTGACCAGCGATACAGGCCGATAACTGCAGCTTTGCAGGGGCGTGGTGGTGGTTAACTTACTGATGGCAGCCCCTGTAGCTTGGGGTGGATATGGAAACTGAAGCTGGCGATGGGCAGCTTCTCACCCGGGCTGACAGTCCGGGGGGAAGTGCCATTCCGCTCCCCATCGGCCAGCTCCCCCACCCGCAGCCTAACGTTTGAAGAACCGTCAGGCCGTCCCTGACTTGCGTCATTTCCCAGCCTTTTCGTTTGCAGCGTGTGCCCTTGACGGAGGCTTTTTTTTTGCCCGGGGGGGTGGGGTGTGGTGGTGGGGGGGGGGGCGGGGGTGGGAGAGAGAGCGCGCCCTGGATCCCTGACCCTGGCATAATGCCAGCATCGTGCTCCCCGCCTCCTGTTACAATCGTCACGGCTTGGGTTTGGGGGGGGGGGGGGGGTGGGGGAGGTGGGAAACATGTAATTCAGAGGGAGGAGGTGAGTGGGTGGGGGGAGTGGACGCCCATAATAGGAATAGACCGGAATTTCCTGCAAACTGAACAATAATTAGCCATCTGAGTGAGACGAGGGGCTGGATGCTGGCGCAGGGAGCTTAGTTTGGTAGCATTTTATAGTCCTGCAAATTTTAACAGTTTTAGGGTTTGACATCCGTGTGTGTGGTTTTTATTCCTGGAATTCCGAAATGTGCTGGATGAATGATCAGTAATTGGAATCAAATAAGACCTGAAGGTGCAGATAGTGAAATATTTTGAATACAGCTATCAGTGTCTGAGGCACATGCAGCGTGTTTGGGAACTCAGCAACGTTTTCAATTCCTAGAGAGAGAATGGGATGATTTAAAAATGATATTTCAAAGGCAGCTGGTTAAAAAGGGGGGGGATTATTCAGGGCAAGGGCTTACAAATGCCGCCAGGCTCTGGGTGAAGCGAGAAAGAACAGGGAGCGGTAGCTGGAGCTCAAGGGGGCGGGGCCAGTCGCGCTCCTCCAATGGTTAATCAGCTAGGGCGCGGTTGCTGGGGGGCCGGGCCAATGAGCGGGCTGGTGGGCGTGTCCACACATCCGGGGGCGGGGACGGGGCCGGTGCGGTGGGTGTTTCCGAGGGTGGGAACCTCGGTCACCCGACCCCGCACCCACACGCCAGCCCCACGCGGGGCTGGAAGCGAACCCCCACCCCTGCCCCCCGCCGGTTAAAATGCGCACTCACTCGGAAGGTGTGATGCCGACCAGTGAAGTTCCTGCGAACTCACTGACTCTTCAGTTGAGCAGCAGAGCCGCGCCCCACTTACAGTCATCAAGATGTACACCACGGAAACAGACCCTTCGGCCAACTCGTCCATGCCGACCTGATATCCCAATCCCGACCCATTTGCCAGCACTCGGCCCGTGTCTCTCTCAACCCTTCCTATTCATGTACCCATCCAGATACAATTAAAACATTTAAAAAGGCATCAGCCCCTACCACTTCCTCTGGTAGCTCATTCCACCCTCTGACCGACTGAAAATGTCCCTTTTAAATTCCACCCCACCCTAAACCTATGCCTTCTAGACTCCCAAACCCCAGGGAAAAGACTTTGTCTATTTAAGCAATCCATGCTGCTCATGATTTTATAAGCCTCGAGAAAATCACCCCTCAATCTTGCACATAGAACATATAACAATCCAGCACAGAACAGGCCCTTCGGCCCTCGATGTTGCACCGACCTGTGAACTATTCTCAGCTCGACCCCCTACACTATCCCATCATCATCCATGTGCTTATCTAAGGATTCTGACACTCCAGGGAGGGGTGCAGATTGTTCTAGTTGGAATTGTTCAACTTCCTGACACATTTAAATGATTATTAGAGTCATGTCTGAATTTTAAATTTATATGCTATTCTATATGTCTGTTATGCGTTTGTTGATATACAGGAACTGTATATAGAGCATGTGTTAGTTTGCTCAGTTGGCTGGGCAGCTGGTTTATAATGCAAAGGGATACCTGCAATGTGTTCAACTGCTGCTCTCCTTCTCAAACTCTCTCCTCGCGTAAGGTGTGGTGACCCCAAGTTAAAACACTGTCAGACATCTCTCTCTAATCCCATGCAAGGACTGCACAAAACACTACATAGGACAAACAGGAAGACAGCTAACGATCTGTATCCATGAACACCAACTAGCCACGAAACGACACAACCAGCTATCCTTAGTAGCCGCACACGCAGATGACAAGCAACATGAATTCGACTGGGACAACACTACTATTATAGGACAAGCCAAACAGAGAACAGTCAGGGAATTCCTAGAGGCATGGTACTCATCCACAGATTCAATCAATAAGCACATCGTCCTGGACCCAATATATCGACCACTGCAACGGACAGCTGGAACTGACAACCGGAAGCGGCAGATTCAAACCACTACAAATGCCGGAGGAAAAATCACAGAAGCGCTTCACAGGAGGCTCCCAAGCACTGAAGATGTCACCTAGACAGGGGACGAAATGTCTGCAACACAAATTCCCAGCTTGGCGAACAGAACCATAACAACATCTCTTTCTAATGACAGAGCAGCTCTATAGTCCACCAGGATTATGAAGACCTTTTAGGGGTAAAGGTCAATCTGGTGTAGGTGATGCTATGTGGTTAGATTGGTTCTTTCAAAGACTTAGTGGTCATATACACTGTTTCAAAATAATAAATAGAATGGCATATTAAACATTATTAATGGAGTATAAAGACCAGTTTGATGGGCCAATCGATGCTGAGTGACTAAGTGGTCTTTCAGGGACTTTACAATCACTTTCATGATTTCAGGTTTACTTTCTGAATGACTAGTAACAGTGAGTGTTTTGGGGGGCTTCGTCCATCCAAAGTTACCATGCAGCAAGTGACCAAGTGACCGTTCTGTGCCAGCTGTTTGGAAGAATACAAATCCAATTTCCCAATTACCTCTCTGTAGCCTTTTTCTTGATCAATTCTTGAAATAAACTGGTAAATATAATAGAAGATTGTGTACTTGTGGCATAGTCTGATTTTCATTTTGTAGTAAATGGAGTTTGGGTGAAAACGTAATACAGTTATGCCTAGATGTAAGTTCTAGGTTTGATTCTTAACCTGAAATGACCTTAAGCAAGGAACATTCCGCAATTAGTTTCTGTACCCTTGTGAACTCGTCTTTATTGATACTGTCTGGGTGTGGACAGTACTAGGCTCACTGTTAGGGCTCTGGGATCAAACAGCCTGGTAAAATTTGCTGGGGTCACATAAAGAAATGCCTGCTGGATAAGGTACTAGATGTTATCTATGATGTAATTCACCATAAATCTTCAGGAAATGAAAACTTTTAGTAACCAGCCCCTCTGTAGATTTGTTTTGAATAACTTTAGCGAGCATCTAGTCAAAACGTTAGAGAAAACTTGAAAGTTGGGTGGGGATACATGTGCTATAAGGTCCTACCATTGTTTCTCAGCTGGTAAAGAGCTATGCATTATGAAAAAAGCTTGTATTTAGAGTAATCTTCAATGATAAGTTGCAGAATCTTGTGGAGCTTAATCCATGCAAAAGATGCTGTGAACTAGGAGGGAATGAGGCTGAAAATATTGATAGTTTTGCCCTTGTTTATCTTGGCTATTTCTAATTGACTATTTAACTGTCTCCAGTTAAATGGTTAAATGATCTGTATGGACTACTTAAAAACTAAGGCCAAGAAGGAAGGAGTGGTGCATGTAGTTGGTAAACCAGCTGAAAGTATTGAAAATATTTCAAATGCTGTACCAGTAGTCACAAATGTCTACTACTGTCAATTCATTAGTACCTCAGCAGGCCAGAATTCTTCAGTTGTTGACTATAATTTTCACCAGAGAAGGCAATCCTGGTTTGTGACCTTCCCTCTTATTTTCAAATCTAAAATGAAGGTTAATATGATGATGAGGGGTTTCTGAACACAGGCGAACTGTGGTCACATTTCTCAAATGGTTTATAGTGTTAGATTGCATAGGCTTCTATATTTTTCACAGCATTCTTAAGAGTGTGGAATACATCCACCTTTTTCCAACTAAGAAGGCCATGTACCTTGTAAAGCAGAATTCAGTTGGGTGTGGATTGGAGCTAAAATGTTTTCCTCCACTTTTAAATATGAGTAAGATCACTCAGTTTGACATTGTTTATGAATCCCCCTGTATCCTAACACTTCCTCTTTCTACTATAATGTAGAAAACTTTTTCCTAGGCCTAGGATCCCTCCAATCACAAGAGATCAACCTAGATTTCTCCAGTTTCCTCATTTCCCCTCCCCCCACCTTGTCTCAGTCAAATCCCTCGAACTCAGCACCACCTTCCTAACCTGCAATCTTCTTCCTGACCTCTCCGCCCCCACCCCCTCTCCGGCCAATACCCTCACCTTGACCTCCTTCCACCTATTGCATTTCCAACGCCCCCTCCCCCAAGTCCCTCTTCCCTACTTTTTATCTTAGCCTGCTGGACAAACTTTTCTCATTCCTGAAGAAGGGCTCATGCCCAAAACGCCGACTCTCCTGCTCCTTGGATGCTGCCGGACCTGCTGCGCTTCTCCAGCAACACCTTTTCAGCTCTGATCTCCAGCATCTGCAGTCCTCACTTTCTCCTAGAAGATTGTACCTCCAATCCACATTTCAACTGTTGCCCCATAACTCTTCATACCACTACCTGTCAAAAGTCTTTTCTAGTTCCCTAGAAGCAGTTGCCCTAATGTTAATAGTCTTTTAGATGAAATAATTTCCAACAAACTTCTGTTTGTGTAGAAGAAATGTTTCCTGATTTTTCCCTGCTGTTTGCCCTTGCTCTAGTTTGAAGATTACATTCCATTGTTTTTGTCTCTTACCCCAAAGAAAGTCAGGAAGTGGGTGATCTCTATCCTTATTAGCATCATAATCCACTCCAAATTTCTACATGCAAGGATGTCGAAGCCAAGTAAATGTGACATGTTCTCTGTCATTCTGTTCCACCCATCAATCTCACCTCTTTTTCAGAACATACCTGGTATTGTGGCATGGTTTCTGACATGGATAGTCTGGTCAGTATTTTAATCCTGATGAGACCCTAAACGTGAAGTTCTTTTGTTGACGTCATTTGCTGGAACCTCTCAAAAGTCAGTAGCTATCAGTTGGGATGAAGAACACACTCTTTTGTGAACTGGACATATTGGAACCAGTTATTGAGCTCAGAGAGCTGTTGAGCTAACTCATTTCATTGCAAGGATGGAATCTGCAATGTTCAGGTTTTCTTAGCATGGTGTTATTATATATTGTAACTTTTGATTCGCTCGGGTAATTCTGGTGATAGTGGTGTAATAACCTGCTCAGGGGTTCCAACTTGCCTTACCAACCCGTACTTTTACTTGTAGTCTGGAACAATTGGTAATTGTGATAAAGCTTCAGCTGTCTTCCCATCACACAGTTCCTCCCATTCTTTATCCTTGCTGGTGAATGTTTGGAGGATTTGCATATTCGTACTCCGCCAATGTGGCCACATTTTGAATGTATCTTTGACCATCAAAACTTGCGGTGGGTCTTGAACCGAGAGCTCATGGCTCTGAAGCAAGGATGTGACCCATTGTCAGTAGATGGCCGAATTAATGAACTTTGCTCCCAGTGATTTACTTGGGATGTGGGTGTCACTGGCTGGGTCAGCACCTTAGTCCTAACTGCCCGTGAACTGTGTGCTGAGCTGTTTTTTGAGTGTAGATAGATGCTTTGCTATTAGGGAGGAAGATTTTGGGATATTGACCCAGTCACGCTGAAGGAACTGTGATTATATTTTCAAGTCTGTTTGGTGGTTTGTTTGGAGGGGACTCTTGGATGTACTGGTATTCACATATATCTGCTACCCTTTCATTCCAGATGGTAGTGATTATGGATTTGGTAGGTGCCATTTAAGGACCTTTGAATTTTTCTAGATGGTATACACTGTTGCTACCGAACATCAGTAGTGGAGAAAGTGAATGTTTATGGATATGGTACCAATCAAGCAGGTTGCTTGAGTTTTTTTTGAAGAAGTAACAAAGAGGATTGATGAGGGCAGAGCGGTGGATGTGATCTATATGGACTTCAGTAAGGTGTTTGACAAGGTTCCCTATGGGAGACTGGTTAGATCTCATGGAATACATAATGTTTTCTTTGATTAGATTATTTATAGTGTGGAAACAGGCCCTTCGGCCCAACAAGTCCACACCGACCCGCCGAAGCGCAACCCACCCATACCCCTACATTTGCCCCTTACCTAACACTACAGGCAATTTAGCATGGCCAAGTCACCTGACCCGCACATCTTTGGACTGTGGGAGGAAACCGGAGCACCCGAAGGAAACCCACGCAGACACTGGGAGAACGTCCACACAGTCTATTTTTCTCTGGGGTGGGGGAGTCCAGAACTAGAGGACATAGATTTAGGGTAAGGGGGGGGGGGGAGATATAAAAGGGACCTAAAGGGGTGACTTCTTCTTGCAGAGGATGGTACATTTATGGTATGACTTATCAGAGTAAGTGGTGGAGGATGGTACAATTGCAGCATTTAAAAGGTATCTGGATGGGTATATGAATAGGAAGGGTTTGGAGGGATATGGGCCACGTGCTGGCAAATGGGACTAGATTAGGTTAGGATATCTGGTTGCCATGGACAAATTGGACCAAAGGATCTGTTTCCATGCTGTACTTTTATGACTCTATGCTTTGTCCTTAATGGTATCGAACTGTGCTCATCCAAGGAAGTGGGAGTATTCCATCAAACTGATGCCTTGTAGATGGTGGACTGGCTTTGGGCAGTTGGGCTTTGTTGTTCATTGCAAGGCTTCCACACTGACCTGCTCTAGTCTAGTCCAGGCCAATACTGTAAGGCCTGTCCAGTTCAGTTTCTGGTTAATGGTAACATTGAGGAATTTGGTGATGGAAATGCCATTGGTCATAGCATTATGATTAGAATTTCTTTTTTTTTGATGATCATTACCTGACATTTGTGTGGCATGAATATCACTTGCCACTTGTCAATATCCAGACTTTGGCTGACCAGATCTTGCTGCATTTGGACATGGACTGCTTCAGTATTTGAGGACTTGTGAATACTGCTAAACATTGCAATTGTCAACAAACATCCCCACTTCTGACCTTTTTTATAATGGAGGGAAAGTCATTCAAGCAGCTGAAGAGACTTGTGGTAAGGACACAACCCTGAGGAACCCCCTGCAGAGATGTCCTGGAGCTGAGATGTCTGACCTCCAACAACCATAACTATCTTCCTACATACTAGATATCACTGCAACCAGTTGGGAACCACCTCCCTGCATTCTGATTTAACTCCAGTTTTGCTCAGGCTCCTTTTATACTTGGTCAAGTGGAGCCTTAATATCAAGGGTAATCATTCTCTCCTCCCCTCTGGATGTACTAAGGTCAAGAGCTGAGTAGTCCTAGTAGAACCCAAACTGAGCATCCGCAAACAGGTTATTGCTAAACGAGTACCATTGTTAACCCCTTCCATCACTGCTGATGATTGAGAGTAGACTGGAGTGGAGTGCAGTAATTGTCTGGGTTGGTTTTGTGCTGCTTTGTGTACAGAACAGACCTGGACAATTCTCCATCATGGTTGGGTACATGCCAATGATCTAGGTGGGAACAGTTGGGTTAGGGGTACACCAAGCCCTGGAGCACACTTATTCAGTATGATTGCTGGATAAGTGTGCACACAACACAATGGAGAGCATGTTGAATGTGAAGATGGGACTTGGACTGTGTGAGTAGTCACTCTTACTACTGTCATGGGCAGATGCATCTTTAACATTCCTAGATATGTACTAATCAACTTGTTCAGAAGTTATTACACACCTCTGGAGCAGATGGGTCCTGAACCCAGGGCAATCTGGCTCAGAGGTAGGAACACTACCAGAGAACAACATGAGCTGCTCTGTGGTAATCTTACGAGAATGTGTCAATTAAATGCTTGTTATCTATTTAGTAACTTTCTATGTATGTATGCATGAGAGCTCGTGTGCAGTGGTAAGTGTCCCTACCTCTGAGCGAAAAGGCCTGGGTTCAAATCCCACCTGATCCTGAAATGTGTAATAACACTTCTGAACAGGTTGATTAGAAAAGTAGGTTAAATTATAAAACATAGATATGGGGGCCGTTGTGGCACAGTGGTAGTATCTCTACTTTGTAGAATGGGTACCTGGGTTCAATTACCATCTGCTCCAAAGGTGTATTATAACATTTGAGGAGGTTTTTTTTCTTTAAAATCTATACCTCAACATGACTAATTTGCTTCTAAAGGTAATTCTGTAATAAACTTTGTTCATTTCAGTGCTGGTAAAATCTATGAATCACTCCATTTTGTAACATCAGATGGGATTCCCTGCACAGCAATAACTAGCTTGGTTTCTGTTACCTTATACAACTACTTGAACATTGAGATTTTTTATTCTGAGCTGAGAAAGTCAACACATCTCAAGAGAAAACCCTCATGACTAACCTAAAGCAAAAAATTAGTACCTTCTTCCCTCTGGTTCTTGAGGTAGAGCAGTAGTGTCCCTACCTCTGGGTTCAAGTCATACTTGCTCCAGCTGTGTGTAGGAACTTGCCTGAAGAAGCTGGTTTTAAACAAATATCAGTAGTTCCATGATCTTGCAGCAGGAATGCTGCGGTTTAAGGCCTCCACAATCCTAAACTGAATTGACCTCACTTGATAATGAAAGATTGACTAATTTTAATCTGTGCTGGGTGTTGTCCAAAAAAACAAGATGTGCTAGGAAAAACAGAGTGAGTTGTAACCGTCTTTAACAAGTGGTGCTCGTGGCCCATAAATGGGGAACTAAAGCAAAATTCCAGTTTTCTTGTAAAACTGAATCTTTTCTAAATTTTATTTCTTGCAAAGTATCTGAACAAAGAATGATGTACAGAAATAGTTGCAGTACCTATTAGCAAGAGGCCATTCACATTGATAAATAGTTCAACACAAAAGGGAGATATAGCAATTAATGTACATGTTCCCCTCCAAGCCCCTCACCATCATGACATGAAAATATAATGCTGACACTTTGCAATGTTAGATCAAAAAGCCTGGAACTCATTTCCTAACAGCACTCTGGGCTTTGCCACTTGCCAAAATTTGCTTTGTTTCAAGGAGGCAGCTCAAAGCATTTGGGTATGAGCAATAATGCTGCCATAGCCAGTGTGGACCTCACTGTTAGCAGTTTCTATCCGAGAAAAATCCCTTGCCTAACCAGCTGCATAAACCAAGTGTGATGTGCCTTTTATCATGAGCCTTATTTTTGTCTTGATTGTTTTAGAATCCTAGAGATGTGCAGCATGGAAAGTAACCCTTTGGTCCAACTCGTCCGTGCTGACCAGATATCCTAACCTAATCTTAGTCCTATTTGCTAGCAGTTGGCCCATATCCCTTTAAACCCTTCCTATCCATATACCCATCCAGATGCCTTTTAAATGTTGTAGTTGTACCAGCATCCTCCACTTCCTCTGGCAGCTCAATCCATACAGGCATTCACCCCCTGTGAAGCAGTTGTCCTGTTTAAATCTTTCCCCCCTCACTCTGAACCTATGCCCTCTAGTTCTAGATGCCTCCATCCCAGGGAAAATACTTTGTCTGTTTATTCTATCTATGCCCTTCATCAAGTTATAGTCCAAAAGGTTTAATTGGAAGCACTAGCTTTCAGAGCGCAGCTCCTTCATCAGGTGGTTGTGCTTCCAATTAAACCTGTTAGATTAAACAAGGTGTTGTGATTTAACTTTGTACACCCCAGTCCAACACCAGCATCTCCAAATCATGCCCCTCATGACTTTATATATCTCTATAAGGCCATCTCTCAGCCTCTAACACTCCAGGAAAAACAGCCCCAGCCAATTCAGCCTCTCCCTATTACCACAAATCCTCCAACCCTGGCAACATCCTTGTAAACTTTTTCTGAATCCTTTCAAGTTTGACAACATCCTTCCAATAGAAAGGAAACCAGTATTGCATGCAATATTCCAAAAGTGGCCGTACCAGCGTCCTGTACAAGCGACGTTTCGGGCAAAAGCCCTGATGAAGGGCTTTTGCTCAAAACATCGATTTTACTGCTCCTCGGATGCTGCCTGAACTGCTGTGCTTTTCCAGCACCATTAATCCAGAATCTGGTTTCCAGCATCTGCAGCCATTGTTTTTACCTAGTGTCCTGTACAGCCACAACATGACCTCCCAACTCCTGTACTCAATACTCTGACCAATAAAGGACAGCACACTAAATGCCACCGTCACTATCCTATCTACCTGCGACTCTACTTTCAAGGAACTATGAACCTGCACTCCAAGGTCTCTTTGTTCAGCAACACTCTCCAGGACCTTACCATTAAGTGTATTAGTCCTGCTAAGATTTGCTTTCCCAAAATGCAGCACCTCGCATTATCTGAATTAAACTCCATCTGCCACTCCTCAGTCCATTGGCCCATATGAACAAGATTCTGTTGTACTTTAAGATAACCTCCTTCACTATCCACTACACCTCCAATTTTGGTGTCATCTGCAAACTTATTAACTGTAACCTCCCATGTCACATCCAAATCATTTCTATAAATGACAAAAAGTAGTGAACCCAGCACCAATCTTTGAGGCATGTCTCTGGTCACAGACCTCTAGTCTGAAAAGCAACCCTTCACGATCCTCTGTCTTCTACCTTCGAGCTAGTTCTGTATCAAAATGGCTAGTTCTCCCTGTATTCCATGAGACCTAACCTTGCTAATCAGTCTCCCATGGGGAACCTTGTCGAACGCCTTACTGAAATCCACAGATCACGTCTACCGCTCTGCCCTCATCAATCCTCTTTGTTACTTCTTCAAAAAACTCAAATCATGTTCATGTGACATGATTTCCCACGCACAAAGCCATGTTGACTGTCCATAATCCTTGCCTTTCCAAAGACATGTAATCCTGTCCTTCAGGATTCTCTCCAACAACTTGCCCACCACTGACGTCAGGCTCACTGATCTGTTGTTCCCTGGCTTTTCCTGATAGTGGCACCATATTAGCCAGCCTCTAGTCTTGTGGCATCTCACCTGTGATTATTGATGATACAAATGTTTCAGCAAAGGGCCCAGCAATCACTTCCCTAGCTTCCCACAAAGTTCTAGGGTACACCTGATCAGGTCCTGGGGATTTATCCACTCTTATGCATTTCAAGATATCCAGTGCCACCTTCACTGTAATATGATAATTTTTCAAGATGTCACCATCTATTTCCCCACATTATATTTTTTCCATGTCCTTCTCCACAGTAAACACTGATGCAAAATACTCACTTAGTATATTCCCCACTTCCTGCGGCTCCACACAAAGGCCGCCTTGCTGATCTTTGAGGGGCCCTATTCTCTCCCTAGTTACCCTTTTGTCCTTAATGTATTTCTAAAAACCCTTTAGAGAGGCTCTAACGTGTCAGTCCTTTAATTCAGGTGTAAATGTTATTGAATATAGAGCTCTGTTAGAGTTGTAATGGATTAGAATGAACAGTGTTTTAATTTGTGATCAAACCGAATGCGAGTAGAAAAAGAGAATCTGTTTTCTTGATTGTATAGTTTTAGTACATTCTATTCACCCCTCAATAATAATTTGTGCCTAATCCCTGCTTCAGTTGACTTTATTTTAATTAGTTAATTTTGAAGTGCAAAATTCCCACTTTGCGGTGTTTTTTACTTTGCTTGATTCAAGTTATTTCATTTTTAATTCTGTTTCTCCTTAGCCCAAATGGTCGACATAATAATTATCTGCATGTATTCCTAAACGACTTCAGTCCAGATCATGACAGAATGAGTCTAAAGAGAACAGAGGGTTTTACAATTTGAAATATGTTTTTGAACGTGCACAAAAGATAATTGGCCTCTATCCTCAGCTGCTTAAGTGTTGTGCAATTTTGAGTCAGTTCAGGACTTGTGTGGGATGTAGTCAATATTACATAATCAACACAATCTTTTATCTTCCAATTAACCCTGTAGGCTTGTTACTCGAGTTACATTCTGGCTCTAAGAAAAGACACAAACTATGGAACTGCCCAGTTGAGATCAGCTAACTACACAGACAGTTAGGGTTGTGAAACTGCAGAGCAAGAAAAATTCTGAGCTTTGAATTTTACAAAATGCTGACCACAAAGTGGGGGTGATAATATAATTTGGGTGGGAAACGATTGTGCCATATGCACTGTTGGTTTTACATTCTGTTGGAGAACAAAATCAGACACAATGTAGTATTCAACACAACGTAAAACCAGTGTCCCCCCTCCCGATCTGTGGGTTTCCTGCAGAGAATGAGTTTAAAATTACATTCCACTCAGTTTGTAGGTTCTCACACTCTGGGGAGAAATGTAGTAGTGGACAGCGTGAGCTGCATCCAACAATTGATCATTGTCTCCATGGCTGAGGATGAGAACCATTACCTCCATGAATGAAAAAACCTTGCAGATGAAAATCGTTTCCATGTTTCTGTCTCCTCTGCAATCAGTCTCAGTGTCTTATCTTTGTATCCCAATTTGTCTTTCAGGGGAGCGACCATTTCCTTGCACCTGGCCACAGTGTTTGAAGAAGTTCGCCCGCTCAGATGAGCTGGCTCGACATTATCGTACCCACACTGGTGAGAAGAAATTCAAGTGCCCGATGTGCGAGAAGAGGTTTATGCGCAGTGACCACTTGATGAAGCATGCTCGGCGACACCCTGACTTCAAGCCCAGCATGATTACCAAACCCAACAGCAGAAGTACATCACCCCCCAACATGTTGGCACCGACCTTCCACAGCCTGGCATCCCCTTCCATCGTCAGTTCTCCGAATCCTGCTGGTCCCGTGCTCAATTAAACTGGAGGGGGATTTTTAAAGAAAAACATTTTGTACCAAAAGTCTTGTTTAAACTGAGTTTATATCCCGCCCTCCAAACATGTGTGGACTGTGCTTTGTAGATTTCTGCTTTCAAACCATTCAACCGTTGTAGATTAATGTTGGAAGTCTTTTTCACATGCATTGTTTTTGCGCACACACTGACTGTAGCCAGCAACTGAAGTTCAGCTGCTAACTTTGCTGGATTGGTATCCTCATAAAATAGAGAGTGTTATGAACCTTCCTAATCTCCCAGTTATTATTGGATCTAGTTAACCTGATGCCTGTTTTTATTTTTGAATTTTTAACTTATTGTGATAACTCCATACGGGCTTTGGAGTATACTGAAGGTAAGCCATTGTTTAGTCATCCAGTCAAAAATAGCTTTTCCTCAAATTCAAAAAAAAGTCCTACAGACTGACTGAACCACAGTTTCACAAGTAAATGAAACTGCCACACAATATTTCACTGTGTGCTAAATGGTGACATGAAGCTTGATAACAGATCTTTTGACTGAGAAATATAAAAGATACTTCAAAGCAATTTACCTGAAACAAGGATAGTAAATATGATGTTGCAATTTCAGTTTTAATATCATGGTCAAAAAGGAATTTAAAAACTAAGAAACCAATTTTGCCCAGTTTCTCCAATTCAGAGTTGGCAATGTGATCTTATGGCTCAGTTTAACTTAGTTGTACACATCCCTCCCCTGGAGAAGTTCTCATTGGGATTTAACTCAGGGACTGAATTACTGTAAATTACAGTATTCCTACAGTGATAATGATTTGCAGTTACTTAATTGATCTGTCTCAGGGCTACAAAGGATCTTGCCACATGTCACAGAAACAGACACAGCACTGCGATTATGACCACTGTTGTACCTCTTTCAGAATCTTCAATTTCTTTGGGCTGGTGTGGGGAGGGGAGTGCTGTTTTGTTCAGTGGACTTGCTGCAATGTCTCCGTACTCCTGCACAAGACCCTTGCATGATGTGTAGTGGCTGGGTGCAACAAGTATTGAAATTACTACCTTCTGGTTTACAGCTCAGTTTAACTTCTGTTTGTGAGGTTTTAACATTGCATAGGATGTACCGTTCAATCCTAAACACTGGTTCTAGTTTTAGACCAGCAGTGTCAATCTGACTTTACATGAGATCAATCTTCTGCAAATGAAATATGCCCCAAGTCTTAAATGAGCGTGAAGAAATCAAATTTGTAACATGGTATCTGTGCTGGCAAAGGCCTACCTCTGGTCTAGCTTTCTGTGCTCTGGATTACTTGCAAAAGTGTATCCAGTAGTGCTTTGTATTGCAGCTCACCGGAGGACAGTTCCCAACTTGGGACCACTTTTTTTCTGGGAAACTCACTCACGGTGAAGTTGATAAAAAGGAACATTCTGTTACACTGCCCATTAGGATTCTGGAACAGATTTTACAAACTGTTTTGCATAGGAGCTGCAGACAATTCAGGACACTTCATGGGTTATTTTCTGAGATCTGCTGGTCAGTGGTGACAATTGTACAACATGTATTACACTTTTTAAGAAAGGTGTATCGCCAAAGGTTTTAGTTGGAGGTTGATTGAAAGGTGATTGGCATTACCTGCTCAAGTCATCTGTGTGCAAAAATGATATAGCTGTGGGGTTGTGTGTGTACTGACTTTCTCTAAGTGCTCATATATATATGGTATTTTTGTAATGTTTCTACTCAGGGGGCTGTGTTGCTGATGCATGCATTTCACCATACCAGTGTGGAGCTTGTGTGTATCTAGGTTTTATACCTGTTCAGTGTGTGAAGTTGGAACAGTGTTGTTCCAAGTAACTTGCTTACGGTATGCTGTTGATCAGTTACCAGAAGGGAAGATATTCATATTCTTTATCTTTGAAGTGTTCTACTCTACTAAAATTGCTAGCTGCATTTGGGGGGGGGGGGGGGGGGGGGTAAAAATGATAATGATAAATATAACTTTAAAAAGTAATGTAAATATTTGTGAAAAGCATGGTTTTAAGGTAGCGATTTAAATTTACACTAATGACTATTTTACTATAAATAGCTTGTGCACTAATGCACATCTCTCAAGTTGTTTCAGAAATTAAAGTGTATACTGTAATTCACAAAAGTCTCTATTTCAGTTATCCAAGGGGAAAAAAAATGATCGAACAGTGTTTTGATTTGAAACTCCATTGGCAGCTGTATTCTCACTTCTAACGTTCTTTTGTTTTATTCTCGAGGCTGGACAGGCTTGTGACTTCCCATTAGTTACCTGGTTAGCTTCAGCTTTTTAAAAAAAATTACTAGTGCAGGGTGCTGATGGTGGACATAATCCTGTTGTCTTTGACTTTTTTTTGTCTTGACGTAATCAGTGGGTGGTCTGCAATGGAAGATAATATTGATTTAATATTGTCTTGAATTCAAACATCTTTAATCTATCAAGAAAGGGAAGGAAGAAAATAAAAATACCTTTTAATATATTGAATGACTTTTTTTTTGAATCAGCTGAAATTCCCCTCAAGTGCAGGAGTGAGACGCTCGCAAAGTATTTGTTTCGCAATACTGCAATACTTGTGAATGCAGTTTTAATCAAATCAAATCAAATCCACTTTGAAAGAGAAATTTCACTCCCTTGTCTCTTGCTTTTTGTAATATTGCCACAATGATACCAAGGGTAGTTTTGGTCTTTGCTGCATCAGAGATGTTCAACTGCTGTTATGTCTGTGGTATTGTTCAGTATATCTAAATGCGGTCGTAATTGCTGCACAGCAGATTTACAATGTCGAGTGTCAAAGGTTATGGAATATAATTCATGAACTGCAGTCAGGATGCAAAAGACCCATCAGCCACTAATGTTCATCTATGTTGCTAGTTTCATGTCACCCTTTTCTAAAATAACAAAACTATTCTAATAAAACAACTCCTATGGAACATTAATTGTTATTGATTTCATTCACTTAATTTAGTTGCCATTTATTTTTTCACAAAAGTCGTGGAGTATTTTATGGTTCCGATGGCAATGTGCATTAGCATTATTGGAAGCAGTCCCAGGGTATTTGAGTTGCATTTTCAGTGTCTTAAAACACTCCACATCAGGGTGCCTTCTGACTTGGGTATTGCTTTAACAAGAGAAGTTCTAACGTTCCCAGTGATTTAGCACATCTATGATGCTAGCAGTAATATGGGTTACTTTTCAGTATGAGTTTTAAAAATTGTGTACCAATTTACCAATAATTTAGAATGTGTGAATCAATCTACCACCTATGGGGCAAAACTTATTATTGTCCAGGTAGATCTTTTGCAGTGCTTTGACCGTGATGCCCAGTCGGTTGAATGCTTTTGACTATGGTGACAACTACATAATCCAGTTCAGTCAGCATCATGTTCTTAAAGTGATTCTGGTTTTTAACTTTGATTTTACCATTCCCTCATCAGTCCAGGGTGCTGTTCAGCTCAAACACTTTTTTCATGATCTGTGACTGAAAAGTAACCAATAAGTTTCATTTGTAGTGTACTTTTTTATTTTGTAGATGTTGCTAATGAGGTGTGATGAATGCCATACTTTGAGATGTTAGTATTTAAAAATAAATGAGAATTATAGCATTCCAGTTTATAATTCCATAATCTTGATCCATGGCTGCAGGCAGCTTAACATTAATTGCA
The DNA here is from genome assembly GCF_020745735.1 of Hemiscyllium ocellatum. NCBI lineage: Eukaryota > Metazoa > Chordata > Chondrichthyes > Orectolobiformes > Hemiscylliidae > Hemiscyllium > Hemiscyllium ocellatum. Next base: position 19,451,446 of record NC_083428.1, on the reverse strand, counting down.
ATAAAATAGTATCCAATACAATGAGGCCAGTCATGGAGCATAGGTGAAGGTCTAAGATTTAAGATTCAAGATTAAGAGGTATTCTTATGGGCCAATTTTTTTGTCTTAAGTTCTGCAAGTTGTTGTTTCCACAGGTAATGTGGTAAATAACATCTTCTCAATCAGCTGTAATGATGTGTGAAATCTGTAGTATTTTAAACTGAAGGTCAATTTTAACTTGAATGTTTCAGTGTCTCCTCCTGCTTTCCAGCAGTCGCTGATGTTGCTTGTGAGTAACTGGGCAGGGGCATGTTGTTAGGCAAAGCTACTACATGATTGAAGCCCATGGAAACAATATTGGCCCTTGGAAGGAGTCTTCATGTTAGACCCTCTATTATAAGGGATGCTCCGTCTGGTTTTCAGATCATATTGCACATGTTTTATAAACAGTCTATTCAATGTGTTGTTTGTATTGTTTTGGCAACCTTTTTATTCTTTTTGATTTTTGTATATTATGTAAGAACATACAGGACTCATTAACTATGTGATGGAATGTCACTGCTTTGTTCCCCCTTTTAAAAATTTCTGTCACTTTCGATTTCTCGTGATTGACAGCTTGTGCGGTGTACAATTTAGCACGTAGTTTTGACAATGTAGATATTCTGTGTGTATGTGGGCAGCCAATGTCAGTCAATGCAATAATGTCTTCACTTGTCATCCAAAAGTGCATCATGGTCAGGAGCAGGAATCCAAGCTGAGGTTTGCTTTTCTTGCTATCTCCTAGTATTCCTGTTACCCCAAGGTAACGTGGGGCAGAGCCTGGATTTCTTTGGTCTCTTGAGGTCAATGCTTTTCAGTTTCCATCCTGAGCTATCAGAAAAAAAATAGAAGTTGCAACATGTATTTCATAAATAAAGAGCTGTAGTTGGCCACTTTTATCAATGTCTTTTTTTAAAGAAGTGACCTCATGAGGTTTTTAAACTTGCTGGGAGAAACATTGAATAAATAAGCCTTTTTAAAAGTGCAGTTTATTGTGGAATAAGAACTGGATATTTCTGTTGTTTGTCAAAGTTTGGCAATTTGAAAAATTATTCATTTTCTCAAAATAGACCAAGCTTTGAAAAGAAGCCTCTAATTCAGGGATTGCATTAAATGTGCCAAGGAATCCTGTTCCTCACAATAAGTATCCTTGTGTTTCAAGTCTGTATATGTGGCACCCATGTAGCAATTGGTATTACTGGGAAGCTTTTTTTAAACAGTCATTTTATGGATAATGTATTTTATAACATTCTGGTGATCAGTTGTATTACATATGCTAATACTGTAAGCTATGAACCATTACAGAAAGATTGCTGTTTGAAATTTTGCATGGATGACTGAATTTTGTACACAGTGAATAAACAATGATGTCCTAATTAAAAGACATGGATTTATTTTGCATTGGATTAAATCTCCAATTGTTGACTCTAAATGCTGATCTCTAAAATAATTCTGCATTCTGTCATATTTTCACTCAGTTTGTTCGCCAGTCTTTTAACAGCACTGATTTACACAATTAAAACTTCTCCAGAGGTGATCATCATTCTGTGACTTGTGCCATGGGCCCTTCTTGTCACTCTGTCCATGTGGAACTTAATGTGAGTGCTCCATGTTTAATCATGTGTACTTTTTGAGCTGACACTCATGGCATTTTTATGCCCAGAAGGTTGTAATTGCAAGTCTCACTCCAAGCCTTGAGCTTATTGCAGTTTTAAAAATCAGTGTGCATTATGGAAGGACTGTGCTGCATTTTTTTAAATGTTGCTCTTTGAGCCTCCAGTGTACTGTCCCAAACCAGGTTCCAATCATTCTGGTGCACATTACTAATCCTATGGCACGTTACTAATCCTATGGCCCTTTTTGTAGGGAGAACCCAGGAGTTTGCCTGATGTTGATTACAATTCTGAATTATCAGCACCAATTCATTTTCTTTTACAGGATTACACTGCACACAATTACTGGAGTATTTGCCTATGTAACAGCAGCAACAGTTTTTTTTGTAAATATATTTATTAGCAAATGTTTTTAACTTTACAAACATGTAAATTGTATTTTTTAATAATTTTATAATACAACTACTGTCTACTAGCTACTAACCTACCCTATAATACAAAACAAACCCTAACACTGTGCAAAACAACACCAATAAATAAGTAAATAACTAATAGATCCAATAAAAAAAAGCAAAGAACAACTATACTCGGTGCAAAGCTCCCAAACAAAGGAATGGGAGCGTTGTGTATATATACCTCTATTAACTCAGGAGATGCCATCCAGGGCCCAGGGGTCAACAAACCTAACCATTCTGGTTAAACAAACACCCTAGTTAAGATAGCTGACAAATCTATATACTAATAACTCAAAAAGGGCTGCCATGTCTTATTAAAAAAAATGGTCTGTTGTTTGGTGCATCATGTTTATTTAAAAAAAACATCCAAGGGAATGTACTGTATAATTTCTGCCATCCCAGCAAGCCCAATGGGTTCTTAGACACCCAGTTCATCAGAATGTTCTTCCGTGCACAGTATATATGCAAGAATATTAAATCGTTTCTTCCCATGCCTGTCTAAAGTTGGTAAATTCAATAGACCTGAGAGATATTGGGTCTACTTGGACTTCAGTCTTCAATACCCTCCCTATCTCTCCTGCCACAGCGCTCCAATAAACACAGAGCCTGTGGCATGCTCAGAAGCAATGGGTAAGAGTACCTACACTTATTTTACATTTGGGGCACATTGAAGATGCCCCTTTTTAAACTTCACCAGACTGTCTGGTGCCAGATGAACTCTGCAGAACTTCTAACTGCATAGCACATGTCCTATTACAGATTCTCCCATGTTTCAGAAGAGAACTCCACTCCTCACTCTTGCTCCCAGACATCACATAACCAGTTAATGTCCTGCCAGGCCCTGCCACCCAGCAGGCAGTAGAGGTCACTAAGCGAAAGGGTGCTTGTGGAATGTAGCAGCAGCCTCTCTGTATCGGGCTTATAGAGCTTAGTGAGAAGCGTAGTTTTCTTCTGGATGAAATCCCTAACCGGAAAAAAACAGAAAAGATCTCTGCTGGGCAACCTGTATTTGCAGCTCAGTTGCTCAAAAGTCATTGTAACCTCCCACTCAAACAAGTCTCCCAAACTAGAAACTCCTCTCGCTGCCTATCATTTGAACCATGAGTCCATCATCCCTGGTCAGAACCCTGACATGACCACTATCGGTGTAAGTGGCGAAGTTTTAAATAAGCAACCCTCACTCTGATGCATCGCCCTCCATGCCCTGACTGTACTAATGACAATGGGGTTCCAGCAGTGGTCCATAACTGTCCTCATCTTATCCATGAACAACAGGTTAATAAGAGGGTACTTTGCCTGGGTGGCCTCGATATCCAGCCGTTTGAGTTCGGATTGTTACCGACCCAATCGCAGACAAAGGACAGCAGGGAACTCAATTGATAGCTTCTGATGTCTGGGAAATCAACACCTCCCCCTCCTTGAGGCAACTGCAATTTAGTAAGTTTGATGAGGGGTTGCCCACCATGCCATAAAGGAACGAAACTATCCCATAAGCTTCAGCAGCGTTGACCTGGGAAACATTATAGGGAGCAGATGCATGGGATAAAGTAAACGAGGATGAACATTCATCTTAATGAGAGATATTCAGCCCAGCCATTAAATTGGAAGAGCCTCACATCACTGGAGATCCTGTCTAATATTGTCGAGCAAGTGAGCAAAGTTAGTCCAAAATAATAGATCAAACTTGGGGATAATAAGAATGCCCAGGTATCAGAACCCTGCCCATGACCACTTAAAAGGGAACTTAGGGAGCAGCAACAGTCTTAACTGCGCTACTTCAGAAAACAGCCAAAGAATGTGACAGGCTTTGAAATTTTCTGATGAGTGTGATAGGTGCTTATGCAATTATGATTCCTGCTCCTTCCAACACAAAATTACAATTATCAAAGGCAGTGGAACAATTTCATATCATGGCTTAGCCCAGGTTTGGGTATTTGGGAGTCTACCCCATTCTTATGTCTATTCACAATTTGCACTAGAACTGGGTGAATGTTCTTCTAGTGTCTTTGCCGTCATCATCTTTTTGTGGGTTATCATTGGGAAAAGTTAATGTCGGAAGAATGCCATCTGCCATATTCCTTGCTGCCACTTCTTCAGAAGCCAAGTGTAATTTGTATGATCCAGACATACAGTGTGAGGATCAGACCCAGTTTGAACTGACACAATCCAAATATTTACCAGTTGGAAAGCACTAAAAATGAACTTGTTTTTGGTATGGAGGTTTTCAAATCTCTTTAGCTGCTCCAGCTGCTCTTTATACCATTGGACTAGGAGATCCTTGCTGAGGTAATAGAGGTGAAAGTTGTCCTTGTATAAGTTACCCTGAGCTGAAAATGTGTTGCTGGTTAAAGCACAGCAGGTTAGGCAGCATCCAAGGAATAGGAAATTCGACGTTTCGGGCACAGGCCCTTCATCAGGAATCAAGTTACCCTGATCCAGATGCAGGGTTTTCCCAGGATCTCCACCTTCAGCATAACAGGTTCTTTCAAGGGTATCCCATAAAAGCCAGAGGAGTGTAAAAAATAACATCCTTCTGTCTTTCCCTTCACCCACCTATTGAATGCGCTGAGTTCAGGATTGCTGAGCCCAGTGTAGAATGCTCTACAAATGCTGGATGAAGAACACCTTGCCGGATGGAAACTGCAAGGTTTCTATCATATAATGCACCAGACAAATGTGCCTTTGAGGATATTCTATACATGCATTCAGATGACTGTGTTTTGAACTTTGTGATTAAAAGTGAACATCTTTTCTGTCTTTGTGCAAGCAATTGTGTGTATGTGTCAAAGTTGCAAAGGCAGGGATGGTGGTGGAAAACGTCTCAAGATTTTCCCATCCTACTTTAAGGACTTTAATGTGACATTGCAGCACTTTTTTGATGGTTTGTGGATGTGTAGACAACAATGTGCTTTGTTGGCAGCTGTTTAAAGGCAGATCATGTTATGTCATGCAACATCTCCCTTCCCAGAACCCCTATCCTTCAGTCTTGAGGTCTACACGGTCACTTAGGGGCCTCAGCCTGCATCTGCTATAACTCCTCATTTGGTTGAGGAAACTGGTGAAAGACAATTGGCCTGGAGGTTTTCAGTGCACAAGCTTGTGGCAGAGGCATGTACTGTACTGTACTCCCAAGATCATGCCCCCTTTTTATCTTTTGCCCTGTTATCCATACTCCAACCCTATACTCCTGCCCTCCCTTGGTCAGGGTCTACCAACTGATCTGACCAAAACTCCCTGACTGAGTTTGGAAATGAATTGATTGTCTTCTTTCTGAAGAACTTGTAGTTTTAACAGTGGCCATTACCTGCTTCTGGCACTGATGGTTCTATAGAGGTTCCAGTCAATCGCATTGACTAGGAGCTTCCCAAAGCATAACATTTCTGCACAGATGGGGTTGAGGTCTTACACTGAGCCAAATGAAGTTACCCCGAGCGTATTGACATTGGAGGGCAGCTATGTTTCTGGTCAGCGTAACACTAACAGATATTCTTTTAGGTGAGGTGAGGGAAATCCATCAGCAATTTCTTTAAATCTGTGTCTACCGAGCCTTTCTCTCATTCAAAACAGGATTTCCTTATTTATTATTATCAAACCATTCACAATTTTGACCAACTTTATGAAATATCCTCTTAGAACAAGAAAGCTTATAAGAAACAGTTTCTTCAGCCCCTCTACTTTTCCGAGGTCCCTCACTCCTATTACCATTCATAAAGTCTCCTTTGCACCATTTCTGAGATGTAATATTTTGTGCTCACAGTCATCGGGAAACATATACTAGCATTGGAGGCAGTCAACAGAAGGTTTACTAGGCCCAGACCAGGTATGGAGGGACTGGCTTATGAGGGGAGAGATTGGGCCTGTTTGAGCAGATTGGGCCTGTACTCATTGCATTATAGAAGATAAGTGGCAGCCTTAAGCAAGCATACAAGATTCTTAGAGGACTTGACAGGGTAGTTCTGAAAAGATTGTTTCCCTGGAAAGTTCTAGGACTAGAGGGTATTGTATAAGAGTAAGGGAACATTTAAGACATTGACAAGCAGAATTATTTATTTCTGCAAATCTGTGAAATTCTTTACCACTGACAGTTGTTTATTCAGTGAAAGAATTGAGGGCTACAGGGGAAAGGCAGGAAAGTAGAGCTGAGAATTATCAGATCTGCTCAGTGGTTAGCACTGCTGTCTCACAGCACCAGGGTCCCAGGTTCGATTCCAGCCTTGGGCAACTGTCTGTGTGGAGTTTGCACATTCTCCTCGTGTCTGTGTGGGTTTCCTCTGGGTGCTCCAGTTTCCTCCCACAGTCCAAAGATGTGCAGGTCAGGTGAATTGCCAGGCTAAATTGCCCATAGTGTTAGGTGCATTAGTCAGAGGGAAGTGGGTCTGGGTGGGTTGCTGTTTGGAGGGTCAGTATGGACTGGTTGGGCCAAAGGGCCTGTTTTCACGCTGTAGGGAATCTAATCTAATCTGTTAAGCTCTCATTGAATGACCAAGCAGACCTGATGAATGTTGAAAAATCTCCTTCTTCTCCTATTTCTTGTGGCCTTAGTCAGCTAAGCTCTGTAAATATTTAGCATAACTTCCTTATTTTGGTACTCAATTCCTCTATTAATAAAGTCAAAGATGCAATGTGTCTTTGCAATAGCTTTCTCATCTTGTCACCTTCAATAATTTGGGTGTGTAAATCTGCAGGTCTCTCTGTTCCTGCACTCTGTTAAAAATTGTGGTATCCATTTTATATTGCTGTTCTCATTCACATTTAATACTGGCAAAAAATTGCAATGAATTTTCAGCACAGAAACAGCTCATTCAATTCAACTGGTCTGAGTTAAACTAAGTGCCAAAAATTAAGCAAGCAGATGGTTGGAAGGAGGTACACAACAACGAGGTAGGCAAATTCTGAGAAGGGCAAAATCAATAGGCAAATAATAGACAAGGTTTCTACTATACTAAAAGTAATTGGGATAAGATCAATGTAAAGAGTATAGCAAATGTGGATTTCTTAGATGCCTCCTTCAGGAGAACATTTTTAGTCTGTATATAGGAATTCCAAGAAAATAAAGAATTCTGAAGTTATTTTTAAGGAACGATCTGGAGAGGTTGAAGGAGCATTACTGGTGGAGTACTTTGGAGTTGATGATCAATATTCAGTTAGATTTCATGTAGTTATGTAAAGATATAAATAATGACCAAGGTACTATGTAAACTACTGCCAGTTCACTGGTGCAGAATACGCAGAAGATTAGAGAAAGTGCTGGGGGTGAAATTGAAGTCATGAGAAAGTAACGGCAAGTAAAGTTAAGGAAAATCAAGACGTATTCTAGTAAATACATGAAAGAAGAGGACAACCAAGGAATGAATATATCCATGAATACTTTGCATCCCAGACTACTAGGAGAAGCAAGAGAGAAAATAATAGACTCTGACTACCATTTCCCAATTAGATATAGAAAGTTCAGAAGTGAATGAGAAAGGAAGTAAAAAGCAAAAAGAGAGTATGAGAACAGATTGGCACCTAACATAAATCTTCAATAGGCATATAATTAGTAAAAGGGTAATAAGATAGAGGGCACTAGGGATCAAAAAGGGGAGTTACGTTTTAGAGAGAGTGCAGATCAAATTAACAGGAATGTTTCCATTTCAATGGGATTTGGAATTTCAGTTATGTGCATAGATTGGAGAAGGTTGAATTGTATTCTCTAAAGAACAGAAAATTGAAAAGGTTGAAAAGTTGATTTCTGAAGAATAGTCACACTCAACGCAAAACATAACACTTTCTCTTTCCACTGATGCTTCCAGACCTGATGAATTTATCCTGCACTTTGTGTTTTAATTGCAGATTTAGAGCATCTGCAGAAGTTTGTTTTTATTTGAAGGTTGACAGGCGATTTGCTAGAAATGTTCCAAACTATGAAGGATCCAGATACAGTTGATAGAGACAAACTGCTTCCATTGCTGGAAAGATTGAGAACAGAAGCCACTTATTTAAGGCAATTAGCAAAATAACCAATTTTCAAATGAGAGCCTTGTTTTATTCAAGTAAGTAGTTGGGATCTGAATGTAGTAGCTGGGAGATTCAGTCATGGATTTCAAAAGGATATTGTAGAAGAATTTAAATAGAAAAAATAATGGAGTCAGACTATCTGGGATGCTATTGTAGAGAGCCAGCAAGAACACAATGGGGGTAAATGGCCTCTGTCTGTTGCTGTAACAATTCTATGAATTCTTTTAGATTACTGGTGAAGTGTCAAAGTACTGGAGGACTGCTATTGATATTGAGGTTTAAAAAGGGAGAAAGGGATAGACTTGGCAACGTAGGCCAGTCAGCACAAATTCAGTGATGGGTAAATTATCAGAAAACCTTCAAAGGGTTGGTATAAATCATCTTTGAGAAAGTCACAGATTAACCAAGAGCAGTCAACATGGATTCGATAAGGGAAAATTGTGTGTGATGAACTCGATTGATTTTTAAGGAGTTAATAAGAAGATTGATGAGGGTAGTAGATCTGCTGAGTTTTGTCAGCACTTTGTTTATATTTCAGATTTCCAGCAACCACAGTATTTTGCCTTTTTGCTAGAGTACGGTGTACACTTCTGATCACAATACAAGGAGAGCAGAGATTTACAAAGATGTTGCCAGGAATAAAGAGTTTTAGCAATGATAGAAGATTGCATTAGATAGTATTGGGTTTTTATTTGGAACAGGAGAGGCCAAGAGGAGGGGTGTAAAAGGTGTCTCGACAACATTAATAGCTCAACCTGCTCCCTTGAAACGTGGTAAAGGTAGAAATGCTTGAGCCATTTTTAAAAAAATGCATGGAGAGGGAATTGATGTGATGTACCTTACAGGAATACAAATCAAGATTTGGAAAGTGAGATTAAGTTAGACAGCTTTGTTTCTGGGCCAGCCAAGGAAAAAATAAGCTGAATACGTAATGAATACTGCTGCAATGTAAACGTGCCAGTGTTTAATGCCTCCCATGTACCTCCTGCCATCCAATTTCATCTAACCTTACCAAGATATCTTCTATCCTGCCTCATTTCTCCCTAAATGTTAACTTCACTTGTGGCAGTGAGCTCCACTTTCTAACTTTAGTTTCAATTGTGCCTATTCCCTTTTGCAAGTAAGAACCCAGGAAAAGGAAGAGGCACGAGGTTGAATAAGGGTGTGTTAACTCAATTAAAGCAGGAGAGTAGACATTTGGTGATTTAGGCTGTGTATGCACTACTCAATAGTAGTGAGCTGTTTGACCACATCAGTTCCAAAGCAAGTCAGCATTTTTAAGTTACTGCCCAAACTTTAAAGGGCGCACACATTTAAACAAATAGTCAGTCACCACAAATAAAAGTGATAGGATACATTGGCACCAACCCATGGAGATTTAAATTTCAGTCGGTGTCCAATAGTTGACTTCAGTTGCCATGCTGTAGTTAACCTCCATGCGATAGGAGAAAATGAACAAATTTTCAGTGTTTCTGCTTATGATTCCTATCCAGTAGTCCCATCCACCCAACCTCTTAAATTAGAATGAACAGGTTTTGAACATGAAAGTTGTTAGGTTTGACTGTGCTTTCACAGTGAATGTACTGAAAACACCTGGATATGGCATTGCAGGATAATTGGACCGCAGCAAAAGTGTGTTTGCTTTGAGTTATCCAGATTGATGTAATGAGGCCCTGACTAAAAGGAAACTATTATAAATAGTCCCCAGCCCAAGAGATGTCTATAGACGACTGAATGTTCTCTGTGCTTTTCTTAATATAATTTCCTCTACTTCTGCCCTTACTGCACCAACTCCCTCAATTACAGGGAGCAAGTGCAAGGGGTGGGGGTGCGTGGAATAAGAGCGAAGCAGAAGTAGACCATTCAGTCCCATAAGCCTGTTTCAACATACAATAAGGTCATGGCTGATTTACGTCATAGAGTCTTAGAGATGTACAGCACGGAAACAGACCCTTCGGTCCAACCCCTCCATGCCGACCAGATATCCCAACCCAGTCTAGTCCCACCTGCCAGCACTCGGCCCATATCCCTCCAAACCCTTCCTGTTCATATACCCATCCAAATGCCTCTTAAATGTTGCAATTGTACCAGCCTCCACCACTTCCTCTGGCAGCTCATTCCATACACGTACCACCCTCTGTGTGAAAAAGTTGCCCCTTAGGTCCCTTTTATATCTTTCCCCTCTCACCCTAAATCTATGCGCTCTAGTTCTGGACTCCCTTAGCCCAGTTTCAAATTCCACATTCTCATCTACCCTGATGAACTCTGATCCCTTGCTTCCCAAGAATCTCTCTACTTTTGTCTTAATAATATTCAATGTCCCTGATTTCATCACCTTCTGAGGCAGAGCATTACAAAATTGCACAGACCTCTGAGAGAAGAAATTCCCTATAAATGTTTTGGATGTGAACATAGGAGGTACAGTTAGATGACACCAAACTTGATGGTGTAGTTGCCCGTGAAGAGGATTAGCTCAGAGTTCAACGAGATTAGATTAGATTAGATTAGATTAGACTTACAGTGTGGAAACAGGCCCTTCGGCCCAACAAGTCCACACCGACCCGCCGAAGCGAAACCCACCCATACCCCTACATTTATCCCTTACCTAACACTACGGGCAATTTAGCATGGCCAATTCACCTGACCCGCACATCTTTGGACTGTGGGAGGAAACCGGAGCACCCGGAGGAAACCCACGCAGACACGGGGAGAACGTGCAAACTCCACACAGTCATTCACCTGAGTCGGGAATTGAACCCGGGTCTCAGGTGCTGTGAGGCAGCAGTGCTAACCACTGTGCCACCGTGCCGCCCACTAATCTTGATCAGATGGACCAATGAGCTGAGGAGAGGCAGACAGAGTTTAATTTAGATAAATGAGAGGTGCTGCATTTTGGAAAGTCAAGTCGGGGGCAGGACTTATACACTTAATGGCAAGGTGCTGGGGAGTGTTGCTGAACAGAGAGACCTTGAAGTGCAAATTCATAATTCCCTGAAAGTGGAGTTGCAGGTAGACAAAATAGTGAAGAAAGTGTTTGGTATGCTTGCATTTATTGGCCAGTGTATTGAGTATAGGAGTTGGGAGATCATATTGCAGTTGTACAGGACGTTCGTTAGGCCACTATTTGAATACTGTGTACATTTCTGGTCTCTCTGCTATACAAATGATGTTGTAAAACCCGAAAGGGTTCAGAAAAGATTTATAAGGATGTTGCCAGGGTTGGAAGGTTTGAGCTATAGTGAGAGGCTGAATAGGCTGAGGCTGTTTTCCCTGGAGCGTCGGAGGCTGAGGGATAACCTTATAGAGGTTTATAAAATCATGAGGGGCATGGGTGGGGAAACTAGACAAGATCTTTTCCCTGGGGAGAAGTCCAAAACTAGAGGGCATAGGTTTAAGGTGAGAGAGGAAAGATTTAAAAAGGACTCTTGGGATAACTTTTTCAAACAGAGGTTGGTGTAAATGTGGAATGAGCTGCCAGAAGTAGTGGTGGAGGCTGATACAATTACAACATTTGGATGGATATGTATATAGGAAGAGTTTAGAGGGATATGGGCCAAATACTGGCAAATGGGACTAGATTTATTTAGAACATCTGGTCAACATGGATGAATTGGACTGAAGGGTCTGTTTCTGTGCTATACATCTACACGAATATACATCTCTCTCAAAACGTCGATTTTCCTGCTCCTCGGATGCTGCCTGACCTGCTGTCCTTTTTCAGCACCACTCTGATCTACACAAAAATTATGTTAAGGTTTTCTTGAAGTATAACAGAACAAAGGCCACAGCAAACTATGGCTGGATTCCTGACACATGGCAAGACATAACCCTGAAGCTGAGAAGATAAACCCAAAATAACTGCAGCAAGCCTCTGCAACATTCTCCTTTTCAACAAAATGACAAAAGTGAAATCTGAACTATTGGATTAAGTCAACAACAGCAATATGTTGTGTTTTGATTCTTTTTTCAAAACAAATAAAGCGCATCATGTCTCACTGTTGATCTGTATAACTTCCAGGTAATGTATGGGTGCTTGTGACATTTCTATTCAGGAGATCAGAATATTTCTATAATTAGACTTTGCATAATGCAGATAGTTAGTCATAACTTTGATAATTTCTTCCTGCAGTGAGGAGTTTCAGCATGTTGTCCTGCAGCTGTTTGAATAGAAGACCTGGGAATACTGCCTCTGTCAAGAATAAATCCTCCAGCCTTTGATTTAACCATTTGAAGATGTCAGTTATTCCTCAGTTGGTAAACATTACTTGTACATGAAACACAGAAAGTGTGCACTGAGCTAGTTGATCGGTTTAGGAAAAGAAAATCAGTGATAGTTTCTGTTTGTGATTGCTATCCATGCTGGAACATATTTGTAGGTAGAACTTGGCTAAAGGCAGGCTTAGACATAGCTATAGTGTTACGTTGTTGTCTTGTCCAACACACAAGTAACAGTCTTTTACTCAAGGCATTGAAGACAACCTGGCAACTGTGGAACCTTTACTGCGACAGAAATGGTGAGAGTAAGCACATTGGTGGGAAGAATAGAAGAAGTGAACATTACTTAATTGGAGAAACATTGTAGAAAGCAGCAATAATTTGTGATTTAAGCGTCCTCATATGTGAATCACAAAAAAATCACAAATCCAAGTTGAGTAGGTAATAGGGAAGAGAGTGTAAAATGGGGAGGTCTTGCTAAAACTATATGAAGCATGGGTCAGACCACTGCAGGAATATTGTGAACAGTTTGGTCACTTTACCCAAAGATATACTGCCATTGGAGGCTGTTTGAAGAAGGGTCACTAGTTTAATTGCATGTATAGAGGGATTGTTTTATTTGGAGTAGTTGAGTAGATTGGACCTGTACTCATTGGAGTTCAGAGGAATGAGAGGTAACCTTGTTAAAAGAAATATGATTCTTTCATAGGTTGACAAGGTCATTGTGGAGAAGTTGTTTCCCATTGTTGCAGAATCTAGAACCAGACGGCATAATTTCAGAGATGAGGATTTCTTTTCTCTTTCAGAGGCAATGAATTGATGGAATTCTTTAGCACAGAGGACTGTAGAGGTTGGTTTGTTGAGTATGTTTAAGGCAGAGATTTTTAATCAGTATGAGAACCAACAGTTATCGAAATAAAGTTGGAAAATGGAGTTGAGGATAATCAGACCTCATTGAGGCTATGCCAGCATTCAGTCAGCTGAACAGATCACTTCTACATCTTTTGGTCTTATGGTAATCAACACTTTGATATGGAGAGACAAATGGCAATAAAAGAATATTGACTGAAATAAAGATTCTTTCTGAATCCACTTCCCAGCAACTGTTATTTATGGTATTGGATTCTGATTATGACTTTCCTTTGTGAAGGCAATGAAGAACTTTCAGTCAAAGTAAATTTGCAGGAGTGCATGTAAACACCAATGAATGGATGTCTAGACCTCAATACCATTCCAACATTCATTAATGCAAATTGAAGTACCATTGGGCAACATGAATTTAAGGCCTAGTGGCATTATCACTAGACTATTAATCAAGAGACCCAGATAATGTTCAGGAGACCAGGGTTCGAATCTCACCATGGCAGATGGTGGAATTTGAATTAAATAATAATCTGGAAAAAAGAGTCTAATGATGACCATGAAATCATTGCTGATTATCAGGAAAAGCCCTTCTCATTACTGATGTCCTTTAGGGAAGCAAATCTATCATCCTTACCTGGTCTGGCTACATGTGACTCCAGATGCATAGCAGTGTGGTTGACTCTTAATTATTCTCTGGGCAATAAAGGTGGGTAATAAATGCTGACATAGCTAGTAATGCCCACATCCCATATATGAATAAAAAAAATTGCTTAACAGCAGCCAAAGTAAATTAACTGCCTAATACTTCACTTTGGTGGGTGGGTTCCCTGCAAATCTGATGTGTTTTATATTATGAGTAAATTAATTAAATATTTTTAGTTTAAGTTTTAAGTCTTGTGTGATACCGTCATCAAATATATATTGAATGTTACCTAGATCTCCAGTGACCTGGAAGGGGAAAGTGAACTCAGAATGTAATCAAGGATTTGGTACTGGCTTCAGAGCATTGCAGCTAAATGAGTTTAATGGATAATTAAGTTCCTGAACTTCGATGTGACATTCAAACAGTTTCCTTTTCCCCAGCCATTTCTAACTCTCAACCCCCCTTCACTTGCTGACTCTTCTTGGTATATGCTCCTGGAGATGTTAGCTGCTCTTTGATGTTGTTACTATACCACATAAGGCACAATCAAGCTAATCCTATTCTCATCTGGCATCTGCATACGGGTACTTATCAGCAGAGTTTCGTAAAAAGGGATCAGGCAAAGAAATCCAATTATTGTAAGGGGAATTAAATAAAAATATTATGGTTCAGTTGTACAGGATACTGATGAAAGGCCACCTCTGGAGTTGGTCTCCCTGTTTAAGGGTTGACCTTATTGAGGCTTATAAAATCATGAGGGGCATAGATATGGCGAATGACAAGGGTCTTTTCCCTTGGATGGGGGAGTTCAAAACTAGGGAATATTTTTACAGTGAGAGGAGAAAGATTTAAAAAGGTCATGTGGCCAATTTTTTTACAGAGTGTTTTGTATGTGGAATGAACTTCCAGAGAATGTAGTGGATGCAAGTACAGTTACAATGTTTAAAGGAGGTTTGGAGAAGTTCATGAATAGAAAAAATTTGGAGGTATATGGGACAAGGGCAGGTAGGACTGGTTTCATTCGAGAACATGGTCAGCCTGGAATGATTGAACTGAAGGGTCTGTTTCCATGCTGCATGATTCTATGGCTCAATGAAAGATGCAAATACATTGGAAGCAGTTCAGAGAAGATTCACTAGACTTATACCTGGAATGGGTGGATTGTCTTGTGGGGAAACATTTGACAAGCTGGCCTTGTATCCATGAAGGGCTCTGGCCCGAAACGTCGAATTTCCTGTTCCTTGGATGCTGCCTAACCTGCTGTGCTTTAACCAGCAACACATTTTCAGCTCCACTGGATTTTACAAGTAAGAAATGACTTGATAGGAAAGCAATAGATGTGAAGTGGGCTCGAGTGGGTGAATATTGGAGAGGCTGTTTACTCTAATAGAAGATTCTAGAAGTAGAGGTTCACTATTTATAAATAAGGGGGTCATCTATTTAAGGAAGAAATGAGAACTTAATTCTCTCAAAGGGCTGTGAGTCTTCAGAACTTTCTTCCTCAAAGGTAGTGGAAGCAGAATCTTCAAATATGTTAATACAGAGGTGGATAGATCCTTGCTAAGTAAGGGAGTGAAAGGTCTTGGGGTAGGTGAGAATGTGAAATTGAGATGATAATCAGACCAACTATGATCATATGATATGCAGAGCAGTTTTGAGAGGGCAAATGGCTGACTTCAGCTTCTAACTCATATGTTCATAAACATAAGTAGATTTTTATCAACTCAACTACAGAGCATACACCAGAAACTGAAGCTTAAATTTTCCTGTTCTCTGGAGTGTTTCCCTGCTGTTATGTTATTAAAAGCAATTTAAACTCAGTGATACATCGGAAAGAAGCTTTTCACACCTCATTCACCTTCCAGCCATTATTTACCTTATTGCTAATTGTCCATGTTCACTGGTAGGAATTTTTGTATTTAGGAATAAACTCGATAGTTTTGTAAACAGTTCTGCATGTAGGTTTACAGTCTTGCTGGAAATATGGGTTTTAATTGTTTGTTTTGTTTCGTGGCTGTTTTACTGCCTATGTTGTATGGAAGAAAGTAATTTGAAATTCTGGTATGTTATCTCTGAGATACCAGGTTGTTATTTGGAGCGATTGCAGCTGACTGGTTATTCTGCCAGTAAAAGTGCCACAATTGTTGTGAGAGGTGATTTAACACAAATGCCCAATGAAGTTTATCCTTCACAAATGAATCTGCTTTTCCACCATCAAACTAGAAAATACACTGCAACAATTTAAGACAGAATATTGAGCGTTCTCTTAATTGACTGGAATAATGGGGAGGCGATGGCCTTGTGGTATTATCACTGGATTGATAATCCAGAGATCCAGGTGATGTTCTGGGGACCCAGATTCAAATCCTGTCATGGAATTTGAATTCAATTAAGAGTCTAATTATGACCCTGAATGAATTGTCGAAAAACACAACTGGGTTCCTCATGTCCTTCAGGAAACTGCCATCATTACCTAGTTGGGCCTATTTGTGACTCCAGACACACAGAGATATACTTGACTCCGAACTGCCGTCTGAGCCATTAGGGATGGGCAATAAGTACTAGCCCAGCCAGATTCACCCTCATCCCATAAAGGAATTAAAAAAAACCTCAGCAGATACTCTGTTAAACTCACCAAGGCTCCTTCTGCAGCACCTTCCAAATCTGTGACCACTACCATCCAGAAGGACAGCAGATACATGGAAATACCACCATCTGCAAGTTCTCCTCCAAGCCACACACACCATCCTGACTTGGAAATACATCCTTGTTCTTTCACAGTCACTCAGTCAAAATCCTGGAATTCCTTCCCCAACCGGCTGTATCTACATCATATAGACAGCAACAGTTCAAAAAAGCACCCACCACCACCTTCTGAAGGGAAGTTAAGGCAGGATAACAAATGCTGATTTGATAGCAATGCCCACATTCCATGAAATAATTGTTCAAAAACAGTGTAATCATAGTTTCTGCTAAATTGCACAATGGCCAATTGAGAATATTTCCAGAAAATTCCTGCCTTGTGTCTCAAGGACCTAGCATTAATTCTTTTCTCTGTCAAAAATATCTGCTCAATGTTAGCTTTTCTTCTGAAGCCTCTGATGGTGGGGTTCAGTTTGATGGGCATCAAGACTGCCGCAAAGGACTATCTGTCATTATTCTTCAGCTGTGAATGGAGAGGGGCCAAGTCAGCAGGTCGGTTGACCTTGGATGAGGACAACACACTCGAGCCCAATGGCACAGTCACCCAAGTTGAGTGCATTTTCCACCTGGAATTGTTGGAGCAGGAGACTGACTGATCCCCTCAAATCTTATCCTTTTCTAACCCAATGACATTGACACTAATGATAGTGACACCTACTGCTACGTTAACTGAGATCAGTTAATGCAACAAGGACTCGGGTTTGAATTGGTGATTGGCGATGTGGTTTGAATGTTACATCTCAGTTCACAAATGAAGAACAATCTTTAGGATGAGTTACTGAAGTGGGTATGGGCCATTCAGCAGGAACTCTTACATATTGTAAATTCTATCAAATCTATTGTGAAGTTTTCCTTACAATCAGATCTTTGTTTTTACAGTGATGATGGTATAGTGGCAATGTCAATGGGCTGGTTATCCAGAGGACAAGGATAATGAATTGGGGAAACAGCTTCAGATCCTATCATGGCCACTGATAGAATTTAAATTGTACAGGACATTAGTGAGGCCTCTTCAGGAGTACTGTGTGCACTTCTGGTTGTCCTGCTATAGGAAGGATATCATTAAACTGGAGAGGGTTCAGAAAAGATTTACCTGGATATTGTTGGGAATGGAGGGTGTGAGTTATAATGAGAGGCTGGATAGGCTGGGACTTTTTTCACTGGAGTATAGAGAGGTTGAGAGGTGACCTTATGGAAGTTTATAAATCATGAGGAGCATAGATAAGGTGATTAAAAAAGGACTTTTCCCTAAGGTGAGGGAGTTCAAAAGCAAGAGGGCACTTTTTTTAAGGTGAGAGGGGAAAGGTTTAAAAAAGGTCTGAGGAGCAACTTTTTTACACAGAGAGTGGTTCGTGTGTGGATGCAGGCACAGTTACAGCATTTAAAAGACATTTAAAGTACATATTTGGAGGGATTTGGGCCAAATATAGGCAGTGGGACTTGTTTAATTTGGGAACATGGTTAGTGTGGACTGGTTGGACTAAAAGGTCTGTTTCCATGTTGTGTAACTCTATGACTCTAATAAATATGGAATAAAATTGTCAGTGATGGGAATAATGAAATTATCATTGATATTTGTGAAAACTCATTTGGTTAACTAATGTCCTTTAAGGGAGAAAATCTGTCATCCTTACCTGGCCTGCATGTAACTCCAGACCTACAGTAATGTAACTGACTCTTAACTATTCTCAGAAATAGCCTAGCAAGCCACTCAGTTCAAAGACAGTGATAGGCATCAGCTGACCTTGCCAGTGATGACCATATCCTGGGAAAGAACAAAAGAAAACAAATTACAGCACAGTGACTCTGGTTTCCTCCCAGCGGATCATTGTAATCACCTGCAGTTGCTCCATCTATGTACACAATTCTGGACTTTTGTACATAATCCAGTTTTTTTACACCATAATTAAACCTTTGTTGAAAAGTTATTTATTTGACTGAGCATTTAATTATTTCCTCATATCTGCTCTTCTGACTTGTATGCAAAAATTTTCTCACTTTATTTTCCTGTGAAGTGCTTTTTGATGTGTTCTTGCATTAAAGGTGCTACATAAATGCACGGTTGTGTTGTTTTCTTCCGACTATAATACAGTAATAGATCTATATCATAAGAACCACTTGAGGGTGGAATCAAACCCAGGTCCTTGGTACTGTGAGGCAGCAATGCTTACCACTGTGCCATCCTGATAATTAGAAAAGCATTTCAAAAAGTAATTAATAAGGTTAATAACGTGTACCTGAACAATGCTCTTAACTAACCAGAATCACTTGTGTATAGAGTGCCCTTTGATATTCTGGGTTTGTTTCCTGTTTCTGGTATGCTGAATATATCTGAAGTGATTATGTGGTCATGTGACATAATTCTCATATTGAGGCTGAGTAAATAGGGGTAGACAAGCCACCGATCAAGATGTATTATTTGAGAAAAGGAGAGTCCCTAGTCTTCACACTGAGGAGAATGTATTAGAAAAGTTCTATTTTTCCAGCAAAGAGCCATCTTCATGTTGATTAATACCAAAATCTTTGAAGTGAAATTTTAAACAGATTTTGCGAGAAACGTACAAAACAAAGTTTCTCTTTTGCAGTTTTTAATGCATCGGTTGTTGAGAAAGACTTGCAAGTATTAGCAGTTAGTGGTGAGTTTGATAAAACATATACGTGCGAAATTGGGGTGTACAACAGCCCACACAAACCAAAAGATAGTCAGGAAGTTACTGAAAAGAAATAGAGCTTATAGAAATGCAAGTACATATAGAAAATAGATATAAAGTAAAGCAGGTCATGGAGGGTTAAGTTCATGCTGTTAAACATATGCAGCAAATGTCACAGTGATGGGAACAAACAGGGTGGAGAAAGTCATAAACAACAGTGAGTGAAGAGGAAGAGTCGAAATTCTAATCATAAAGAAACAGTTGATAAATACAGGAGGTTGAAATTGTGCCCCACCCATGCAGACCACACATTTGCTGAGTGTGTTCAGCTCTCATTTTTCATAATGTTATATAAATCTAAATTACTTTGCCATGATACATAATTTCTTTGTTTTGTTCTCTTTGCATCCAGTATCACTGGTTCACAGTAACGTGAAGGCTGCTCATAAATTTGACTTTTGCACATCCCTAATTTAAAAAAAAGTAACACAAAAACATTAAGAACATGTTTTTACATAATAAAAGATCTGAAACAGCTTCACGAGAGTGTCATCAAAGAAATAGGTCTTAAAGAGAAATTGGAGGAGGACAGCAAGTTAGAAAGGTGCAATTTAATGCCAGAGTTTAAGGCCTTAGGATCTGAAAGCTGAGTCATCAATAGTGGAGTGAATAAAATTAGGATTGCTCAAGCAGACAGAATTACAGGGGCATTGTTACCTTGGATTGATGTGGGACTACAAATTACAGATGTAGGGAGGGAGGTGCTGCTATAAAATTTATAAAATAAGATTTTAATTTATATAATTTAGTGATAGAAATGGTGTGCATTGATCTGTGGTTCTAAAGCCATACAGGGTATTATGCTAAAATCCATAGAAACAGATATCTACTTGGTTGAAGAAATGAGGATTGACTTAGCTAATGTCAAAAGGCCATTCAAAATCTCTACTAGATGAAGGAGAAAATTCATAATAATGATTAAAATATACGTTAGATTAAGAATATTTTCCTCACAACTATCTATCCTCCTCCACACATGGATACTGACCGGAAAACCAAATATACGTTTTAATTACTTGATATATCTGCTAGAGATGTACTTAAATATGTCTTTTCTTCAACTTTTAGCGACATGTATTTGAGTCTTGTTCATCTATTGGAACGTATATGACAAAAATTACCCTAAAGACATTTCAGCTTTGATGATATCTACTGAATTAAGTTATAAATACTGAATGAGTAATCAACACCAACAATTTTCAGTTAATGAAGCTCTCACAATCCATAAGATGATGTTATATGTCTTTCAACAATAGAATTTCTCAAAAATTTTATTGTTTGATTGTTTTTGTTCATTCATTTATAATAAATACAAGTTGCCTGTAGATTGTACATTTCCATTAAGATTTTATGAAATCTTTTGGAAATGGGACTACATATACTTTATAGCTAAGATGACTTAATGTTTGTGGGATAAAGTACGTTACTGGTAGAACTCTTACCTCAATAATAGGGTCAACTTCACCTTGATAAATGCAACACACTACTTACTCCACAATACATCCACTACAGAGCTGTGAAGTATTGAAAATTGTCCTATCTTGCTTCTATCTGGAGTGTTTTCAAAGTACAGTATAGATGGTTTTGGATTTACTTTGATCATTACTTATAAGTTCTCAGCAACCAGAGGTTTTGTCAATACAGAACCTCAACACCTACATACTGTTCTCTTTGCTACATGTGTGTTTAAGTTAAGACAGTTGATCAGTTGGGGGTCATCAAGTATGCCAATTCTTTGCTTTTTGTTCAGTAAAATTAGATTAACTTAACAGAACTTAATCATGATAGTCATGTGCTAACATCCTCATCAGGTAACCTAATCATGTCTATTCTCACTCTGCTCAAGGGTATGGCCCCGTTGTTTAAACTATGTATAAACATTAGTGTAGTGTTAAGGGACTGCTGTTTCCTCAGAAGTCAATGCCACCTTCTGGTGAGATGTGGGCACCTATCTGTTTATAGATGGACATAACCTCTGGCACTATTCACAGAAAAACAAGGAGTTTTCCCAGAATCTTAGCCAACTCCTTAGCTAAAACCACCGAAAACAAATCTGTTGCCATTGGTTTCATTAGATTTTTGGTGGGATCGTGCTTTGTATACATTGACTGCTGCATTTACTGCCATCATAACAATGATTGTGCTTCAAATGCTGGCTGTGGATAACGTGAAATCTCCTGAAGAAAGGATAAGATATTGTAAGTACAAGTCATTTCTTCTTCTTAAATGAACGCAAGTTATAACTGCTAAGGAGAAAGTGAGGACTGCAGATGCTGGAGATCAGAGTGAAAAATGTGTTGCTGGAAAAGCGCAGCAGGTCAGGTAGCATCCAAGGAGCAGGAGAATCGACGTTTCGGGCATAAGCCCTTCTTCAGGAATGAGGAAGGTGTGCCAAGCAGGCTAAGATAAAAGGTAGAGAGGAGGGACTTGGGGGAGGGGCATTGGGAATGCGATAGGTGGAAGGAGGTTAAGATGAGGGTGTTAGGCCGGAGAGGGGGTGAGCGGAGAGGTCGGGAAGAAGATTGCAGGTCAAGATGCCGGTGCTGTGTCCAAGAGTTGGGACTGAGACCAGGTGGGGGGAGGAGAAATGAGGAAGCTGGAGAAATCTGCATTCATCCCTTGTGTTTGGAGGGTTCCTAGGCGAAAGATGAGGTACTCTTCCTCCAGCCGTCGTGTTGCCATGGTCTGGCAATGGAGGAGGCCAAGGACCTGCATGTCTTTGGCAGAGTGGGAGGGGGGGGGAGGGGGAGTTGAAGTGTTGAGCCATGGGATGGTTGGGTTGGTTGGTGCGGGTGTCCCAGAGGTGTTCTCTGAAACGTTCCGCAAGTAGGCAGCCTGTCTCCCCAATGTAGAGGAGGCCACATCGGGTGCAGCGGATGCAGTAAATGATGTGTTTGGAGGTGCAGGTGAATTTGTGACACATGTGGAAGGATTCCTTGGGGCCTTGGAGGGAAGTAAGGGAGGAGGTGTGGGCGCAAGATTTGCATTTCTTGCGGTTTCAGGGAAAGGTACCGGGAATGGAGGTTGGGTTGGTGGGGGGTGTGGACCTGATGAGGGAGTCATGGAGGGAGTGGTCTTTCCTGAACGCTGATAGGGGAGGGGATGGAAATGTATCCTTGGTAGTGGTGTCTGTTTGGAGGTGGCAGAAATGACGAAGGATGATATGATGTATCTGGAGGTTGGTGGGGTGGTAGGTGAGGACCAGTGGGGTTCGGGCCTGGTGGCGATTGGAAGGCCGGGGTTCAAGGGTGGAGAAGCGGGAAGTGGATTGTGCTAACAATGACTCATGAGTTTCTGCTTCCTCCTATTGAAGTCTTCATTTTTATAGAATATGATTTCACCAGTTCTGAGGAGCTGAATAAGACTGTCCTTCACACTCTCGGACAGACAGCACCCCTCAAAAAATAACTAGTATAATGTGGCTCTTCCTTAGGATGGTTAAATAATTATTTAAAGGGATTCTAAAAAGGCTTTTAAAAAGGATAAAAGCAAATTACTGCGGATGCTGGAATCTGAAACCAAAAGAGAAAATGCTGAAAAATCTCAGCAGGTCTGGCAGCATCTGTAAGGAGAGAAAAGAGCTGACATTTCGAGTCTAACTGACCCTTTGTCAAAGCTTTGTCTCCTTACAGATGCTGCCAGAACTGCTGAGATTTTCCAGCATTTTCTCTTTAGGCTTTTAAAAAGGCTCCCCAACATCCCAATGAATACGGTTGGTATTGAGGTTTACTAATGAGAAAGATCCAAGGTTAAATTCTGACCAGTGCTGAGTTAGTTGCTGAAACAAGGTAGTGATTCAGGCGCCTGCATATTGAGTACAGTGCCACTAGGCTAGAAATTACAAAACAAAGCATCAGACTTGCAGCTCCTGGTGCTTATCCAGTGACTGCAGCTTGAGGGTCCTCGTGTGTGAACATGAGATATATGTAGGGGTAGGCTAGACTGTGATGCTTCCATAATTGTATCAGCCTGGCTTTTGACAAATGCATGGAAGTACTACTGGTGTCAGAGAACCATACTCTAACATGAGTCATTGTCTTTGGGCTGGAAAGGCAAACTTTTAAAAAAGGAATATATTCACTAAGTTTAACAAACATGAAAAATGGGCAAACCAAAAGTGAGAAAGTATTTCATCATCACCAAGTGGCTTTCATATCCTTGAGAGCCTCAGCAAATCTGCAGTTGGTTCTGCCTCTAACATAGAGTCATAGAGACATACAGCGTGGAAACGCCGACCAGATATCCCAACCCAATCTAGTCCCATCTGCCAGCACCCGGCCCATATCCCACCAAACCCTTCCTATTTATATACCCATCCAAATGCCTCTTAAATGTTGCAATTGTATCAGCCTCCACCACATCCTCTGGCAGCTCATTCCATACACGTACCACCCTCTGCGTGAAAAAGTTGCCCCTTAGGTCTCTTTTATATCTTCTCCCTCTCACCCTAAACCTATACCCTCTAGTTCTGGACTCCCCAACCCCAGGGAAAAGACTTTGTCTATTTACCCAGGAGTACCGGGGCAGCACCAGTCATCACGACAGCCAGGGAAGGGTTGCAGGTTACCTGCTGTGAACTGACCATTTTCCCAACATGGCTGAAAAAGCACCAGGCACTAGAAACAGGTCATCAGGAACATCTTCCTGATGAAGGGCTTTTGCCTGAAACGTCGATTTTACTTCTCCTTGGATGTTGCCTGACCTGCTGAGCTTTTCCAGAACCACTCTAATCTTGACTCTGATCTCCAGCATCTGCAGTACCTACTTCTGCCATCAGAAACACTAGCTAAGGTTAAAGGAGCAGCTAAGACAAAACAGCGGCAAAGGACAAAAGTACTTTTTTTAAAAAATGAATAATGGTAACTCCTCAGCACCTGTCTCCAAATTATGTGCTCAATTGGAGCACAGTTCAGATGCCCCACTTGCATATGGGGCAGTGGCTCTATTTCAACAGCACTTATCAGACATATCAGCCGTTTGGGTGGTAGCGTGGCTCAGTGGTTTGCACTCCTACTTCACAGCATCAGGGACTCAGGTTCAATTCCAGCCTCAGGTGTCTGTGTGGAATTAGTACATTCTCCCCAGGTCTGTGTGGGTTTCTGCTGAGTGCTCTAGTTTCCTCCACACTCCAAACACGTGCAGGTTATGTGTATTGGCCATGGGAAATGCAGGGTTACAGGGATGAGGCTGGGTCTGGGTGGATACTCTTCGGAGAGTTGGTGTGGACTTAATGAACTGAATGCCTGCTTCCACACTGTAGGGATTTTATATAAAGTTCAGCAACCCAGTTGTTTTATGTTTCTTGCTCACACAGGGGACAACTCGATGCTGCACAAACACATTTCAATGAACTGCTCCAATCACTGCATTAACAACAAAAGGAAACATGAAGGGGAAAAGAGAATGTGGAAAGACAAATAGGACAGATTTCAAATGGATATGATGGCACTTCTCAAGTTAAATAAGGAACAAAATTTGGCTTTTGGTCTATTTTGAGAATATAAGTGAAATGCTAGTTGTATAGTTTCACATTTTGTTTTGATTCTATTTTACAGCTCTCAGCAATAAATTCCAATCAATCACAGCAGCAGATATTAATGAAGACTGCTCATGATCATTTTGCTCTGACAGTATCCAGACTCTCTGGCCACCAGGGGGCACAGTAAAGAAAAACGTCCTGAACATTGTGAAGCAAAAGAATTTTTTAATACAAATAGTTTTGACATAACAATCACTTCTAATGAAGTCAGATGTGTCCTAGACTACTTTTAAGTAGGCACTTGCATGGAATTAGGTCAAACATTAAAGATCTAATTGAAGGTATCCTTAACAGATATCCTAATGTTAATTTTCTAAATGTTTTCTCAGACTACAGCCAATAGATTAGATTACTTACAGTGTGGAAACAGGCCCTTCAGCCCAACAAGTCCACACCGACCCACAACCCACCCATACCCCTAACCTAACACTACGGGCAATTTAGCATGGCCAATTCACCTGACCCGCACATCTTTGTGACTGTGGGAGGAAACCAGAGCAAACCCACACAGACACAGGGAGAACGTGCAAACTCCACACAGTCAGTCGCCTGAGGCGGGAATTGAACCCAGGTCTCTGGTGCATGTGAGGCAGCAGTGCTAACCACTGTGCCACCGTGCAATAGTGCATGGTCAGCTGTTTCTTGACCAATCTGAGAAATTGGTGTTGAGCCTTGTCTTTCAGTCTCTGCAATGCCATTCCTGATGGCATTCTCTACAGTGATAGGTTAGAGAATACCAGAGTACTGACTCAGTTACAGCATAGAAATGGCAATATATGACCAGGCCAGGATGGTGGGCAACTTAAAGGGAAACTTGAACGTGCTGGTTCCAGGGTGATGCATTGAGTCAATGGCAGATGCGCTGAACAAGAGAACTGCTTTTTTCCAGGATGGTGTCAAGCTTCCCAGTATTGTTGCAAAGAATGACTGAACTGCAGAGGTGTTACAATGTAGAAGGAGGCTATATATCCCATCATGCACTGTAATGCACTGACTGGTCAATATTCTAAATACTCTATTTCATTCTGTTTTGGAAAATAGACAAAATTCTGAAGAATTTGGAGATGAGACACTCTTTTTAGAGTATTCATCGTTTGCTTTTGTAGTCAATGTGCTGCTGTGACTAGTTTAGATAAACTTCTAGTCAGCAATTGCTCACAAGTTGGTGGTGGTGGGAAACTTGGCGATGGTGGTGTTATTGATAGTCAAGGGCTGAGGTCAGGGTGAGGGTGGGTGCAGGTGAGAAGTGGCTGGGCTCATTCTTCTTTGATATGATCATTACTTGTTGTAACAGTCATCTTCTGCTTTATAAGCACATGCTTAAGTGCTTTACAGCTTTTTCTGAGCAGAACATTGTACAATTATTAGCAAGCAATTCCACTGCTATATTTATTAAAGATGGAAAGTCATTGATGAATAAGGGGAAGGAGGTTTTTCTGAGGAACTCCTGTGAAGGTATCCTCGTCTGCAAGAGCTGGCCTCTGACAGCAACCTTCCTATATGTTAATTGCTAAAGGACTTTTTCTGGGTTCCTTGACTCCATATTCAAATTGTGCCTTGATGTTGACAGGAACTACACTGGATTCAACTTCTCAGGGTTTTAGCTTTTACATCCAGAGTTTTATGATTCATTCCTCTGAGTACTGGGAGGGAGTAAGGGATAAAACCCCACGAGACTAATGAACTTAAAAGCCATTCTTCACAAATCTATAGGTTGCTTGGCTACTGCATCTGCAAAATATCAACAACCTGGATTAGAAATCAGATCCATAGAGGTACATCTTACCCTCTCAAGATTAATTAGGTTGAACAATCAATCCTGGCTGTGCCAGTGACACTCACATTCCGGGAATAAATTTTTAAATTTTAATTTTAAATTTGGCTCTTAGCTGTGTTCCAACAATCCATGCACGCAAAGAAACATTACCTAATTAAATTCTTATGTCAGAATTTGAAATGATCCTAATGTGCTGAAAGTTTTAAATAAGTCCAAGGTAAGTTAGTTATAATTGACTTTCAATTTAATTTTGTCTCCTCCCTTATGAAATGTAGTTAAAATCAGGAAAGGCAGTCTTTGTGTTGTATCACTTGGGTATGTGCCAACACAGAGACAAGTCACCTAAACATTCTCAACTTCCAATATTCATTTCTTCCACTATACAGTAGTTAGCCCAAAGCACAATAGTTTTGCACAATGCCTGTTGACTTACCTGCCCTCAAAAAATCTTTTAGTCCTTTACATCTGGATGAACTGAGAGTTTTGTGTAAAGGGTTGATGTTCTTTTGCTTAGTTTTTGGGCACTGATAGCCTATTTTATTCTCCGGGCTACAGTGGTGCATTAGTAATCATAACAATAATTTGCACTTACAGTGTTTAATGTGACAAGCTCTCCAAGTTACTTCACTGAGGCAGGAGGAAGATGGACAATGAGCCATTTAGGCAAGGGTTAGTGTGAGTGACTAAAGACGGACAAAAGAAGGGCTTTAAAAAGTCTTTTAGCCTGGAGGGATGAAGTTCCAGTTGTCTGAAACAATGCTTTTCGATCAGTGTGTTGTTGCAATGGCAAGAAATTCATTTCCAGATGTTTCCATTAAATTTACCACCTTATGAGATTAGGCCAGGTGTTTAATTTTCAGGAGTACTCCCTTTTAGACGCTTAAATTGTTTCTTTACGACCTTTAAAAAATGTATTCTTGGGCTATGAACATTGCTGATAAGGCCAACATTTATTGCTCTTTCCTAATTGCCTTTTGAGGGGATGCAATTAACCTGTAGAATCCAGGGTTTCCAATCTAGATAGATATTGGCAGTTCCAATAGCCAGACATACAGATAGGTGCAGGGACCTTTCAGTCTATTGGTCTCATGAGGTTCTAGTCTTTGCTCTTCCAGCATTCAGAGGAATGATCTTTCTGTTATAATCCCAGCTGACATTATTGCCAGGAGAAAGTGAGATCTACAGATGCTAGAGATCAGAGTCAGCAGGTCAGGCAGCATCTGAGGAGCAGGAGAGTTGACATTATGGGCTGGAGCCCTTCATCAGGAATGAGGCTGGGAGCCTCGGGGGTGGAGAGAAAAATGGGTGGGGGCGGGGCTGGGGAGAAGATAGTTGAGAGTGCAATAGGTGGATGGAGATGGGGTAAAGGTGATAGGTCAGAGAGGAGGGAGTGGATAGGTGGGAAGGAAGATTGACAGGTGGGATACGTCGTGAGGACGATGCTGAGCTGGAAGGTTGGAACTGGGGTGAGGTGGAGGATGGGGAAATTAGGAAACTGATGAAGTCCACATTGATGCCCTGGGGTTGAAATGTTCCAAGGCGGAAGATAAGGTGTTCTTCCTCCAGGCGTCAGGTGGTGAGGGAGTGGCAATGGAGGAAGCCCAGGACCGGCATGTCCTTGGCAGAATGGAACGAGGAGTTGAAATGTTCAGCCACAGGTCAGTGTAGTTGATTGGTGCAGGTGTCCTAGAGATGTTCTCTAAAGTGGTCTGTGAGAAGGCGTCCAGTCTCCCCAATGTAGAGGAGACCACATCGGGAGCAACGGATACAATAAATGACGTATGGAAGTGCAGGTGAAACCTTGATGGATGTGGAAGGCTCCCTTGGGGCCTTGGAGGGAGGTGTGGGCGCAGGTTTTGCAATTCCTGTGGTGACAGGGGAAGGTGCCAGGAGGGAAGGTTGGCCTGTTGAGGGCATGGACCTGACCAGGTAGTCATGGAGGGAATGGTCTTTGTGGACAGTGCATAGGGGTGGGGTGGGAAATATATCCCTGGTGGTGGGGTCCATTTGTAGGTGGCAGAAATCTCAGTGGATGATGCGATTTATGCGGAGGTTGGTGGGGGTGGAAGGTGAGAAACGGGGGGGGGGTTCTGTCCTTGTTGCGGTTGGAGGGTGGGGTTCGAGGGTGGAGTTGCAGGACGTGGATGAGATGCGTTAAGGGGCATCTTCAACCACGTGGAAGGGGACATTTCGGTCTTTAAAGAAGGAGGCCATCTGGGGGAATTGGGAATATGGGATAGCATTTTTGCAGGAGGTAGGGTGGGAGGAGGTAGCTGTGGGAGTTGAATGGGTTTGTAAAAAATATCAGTATTGAGTCAGTCCTCGTGGATGGAGGTCTAGGAAGGGGATGGAGGTCTAGGAAGGGGATGGAGGTCTAGGAAGGGGAGGGAGATGTCAGAGATGGTCCAGGTGAATCTGAGGTCGGGGTGGAATGCGTTTGTGAAATTGATGAACTGCTCGGCTTCCTCGTGGGAGCACAAGGTGGCGCTGATGCAGTCCTCAAATGTTGCGGAGGAAGAGGTGGGGAGTGGTGCTGGTGTAACTCCTCAAGATGGACTGTTCCACATAACTGACAAAGAGATAGACATAGCTGGGGCCCATGCGGATGCTCATGGCTACCCCTTTCATCTGGAGAAAGTGGGAGGATTGGAAGAAGAAATTGTTGAGGGTGAGGACCAGTTCAGCAAAATGAATAAGAGTATCAGTGGAAGGCTACTGGTGGGAATGTCAGGAGAGGAAGAAATGGAGGGCTTGGAGGCCCTGGTCATGGTGGATTCACCATTTCTCACCATTTTTATATACAGGTCTGTACGTTTATCAATCATATGCCCATATATTTAGCTGAGGCGTCAGCAGAGCCCAAATGACTGCGTGGGCCCCCTATTCTTCTTTAGGCAGGCAGATGTTACACGGTGGTCTTTCCCCACCGCGCCTTGGCGGCAGCTGCCCCAAACTTCAGCGCGTCCCTCAGCAAGTCCTGGATCTTGGAATATGCCAGTCTGCAACACTCAGTCGGGTCAACTCCTTCAGCTGGAAGATCAACAGGTATCGGACCGCCCAGACAGCGTCCTTCACTGAGTTGATGATCCTCCAGGCACAGTTGATGTTCGTCTCGGTGTGCATCCCGGGGAACAGGCCTTAGAGCACGGAGTCCTGCGTCACGGCACTGCTCGGGATGAACTTCAATAAACACCACTCCATTCCTCTCCAGACTTCTTCTGCGTAGGCACATTCCAGAAGGAGGTGTGTGACAGTCTCGTTCCCCCCCCCCCGCAGCCGCTTCAAGGGCAGCGAGCGGTGCTTCTGACAGTCCGGGTGTGCATAAAGGATCTCACAGGCAGAGCCCTTCTCACCACCAGCCAAGCCATGTCTTGGTGCTTGTTGGAAAGTTCTGGCGATGAGGCATTCTGCCAAATGGCTTTGACAGTCTGCTCAAGGAACCACTCGATAGGATCCGCCCTCTCCTTTTCCCGAAGGGTCTCAAGGACACGACGTGCTGACCACTTCCTGATGGACTTGTGGTCAAAGGTGTTTTTCTTCATAAACTTCTCCACGAAGGACAGGTGATACGGAACGGTCCAACTACTCGGAGCGTTCCACGGCAGCAAGGCCAGGCCAATCCTTCGCAACACCGGGGACAGGTAGAACCTCAGTACGTAGTGACACTTGGTGTTTGCGTACCAGGGATCCACGCACAGCTTGATGCAGCCACACACAAAGGTGGCCATCAGGGTGAGGGTGGCATTGAGTGTATTTTTTCCCCCGTTGCCCAGATCTTTGTACAGCGAGTCCCTTCGGACCTGGTCCATCTTTGACCTCCATATAAACTGGAAGATGGCCCGGGTGACTGCAGTGGCACAGGTTCTGGGAATAGGCCAGACCTGTGCCACGTATAATAGCAATGTCAGTGCCTCACACCTGATGACCAGGTTTTTTCCCACGAAGGAGAGCGACCGTAGCTTCCATCTACCCAGTTTCTGCCTCACTTTGCTGATACACTCCTCGCAAGACTTGGCGCATGCCCCAGCCTCCCCGAACCAAATACCCAGCACCTTCAGGTGGTCGGTCCTGACGGTGAAGGGGATAGAGGATTGGTCGGCCCAGTTCCCGAAGAATATGGCCTCGCTCTTGCCTTGGTTTACCTTGGCCCCCGAGGCCCATTCAAACTGCTCACGTATGCACATGAGTCTGCACACGGACAGCGGATCTGAGCAGAAAACGGCAACGTCATCCATGTACCGGGAGGCCTTAACCTGCAGGCCCCCGCTGCCAGGAATAGTCACCCCACTCAGGCTCGCATCTTCTTGATGGATTCGGCAAATGGCTCTATGCAGCACACAAACAAGGCAGTTCTGCCTGACTCCAGGTCTGACTGGGAAGCTATCTGATTCCCACCCATTGATTGAGACTGCACTGACAATATTGGTGTAGAGCAGTCTGATCCAATTGCAGATTCCCTCCCCAAAGCCCGTTTTGGAGAGAACATCTCTCATATACCTGTGTGATATCCTGTCAAAGGCTTTCTCCTGGTCCAGGCTGATCAGGCAGGTGTCCAACCCTCTGTCCTGCACATAGGCGATCGTATCCCTGAGGAGTGCGAGACTCTCAGCGATCTTCCTGCCCGGCACAGCACAGTTTTGGTCAGGGTGAATCACTGATCCCAGAGCAGACCTCACCCGGTTGGCGATTACCTTTGACAGAATTTTGTAATCCACATTCAACTGTGAGATTGGTCTCCAATTTTTGAGTTCCTTCCTATCCCCCTTCCGCTTGTAGATGAAGGTGATGATGCCTTTCCTCATGGATTCACTCATGGTACCTGCCCGAAGCATACTGACATACACCTCCAGCAGGTCCTGGCCAATCAAGTCCCACAGAGCGGAATAGAGCTCGACTGGTAAGCCGTCGCCTCCAGGAGTTTTATTCTTTTCGAAGGACTCGAGGGCCTTGGTCAGCTCGTCCAGAGATAGCGGCTGGTCCAGCCTCTCGCGTGTTCTGTTGTCTAGGACCTCCATGATAGAGGACAGGAACGACTGGGAGGCCGCGCTGTCGGTTGGCTTCACGTCATACAGACTGGCATAGAAGGATTTCCTGATCCTCATGACGTCAGCCTGAGATGACATTGTCGAGCCATCTTCTTCCCTCAGGCTGCTGAGCACGGAGCTCTCTTTGTGCACCTTCTGGAAGAAGAAACGTGAGCACGTCTTGTCCTGCTCCATCGAGCAGACCCTGGACTGAAAGATTATCTTGGAGGCCTCCAAGGCAAAGAGCGAGGCTTGCTGGCCCTTCACCTCCTTGAGGTCCTCCATGACATCGATCCCCATCGTCTACAGCAGGAGCAGGTTCTGCATACTTTCCTGGAGTTGGGACAGTTTTCCCCGCCTCTCTCTCGCCTCCTGAACACCTTTGAGGATGAAGAACCTCTTGATGTTCCCTTTTACTGTTTCCCACCAGTCCGCTGGGGACTCAAAGAGGGGCTTCACGGTTCTCCAACCTGCATAGTCCCTCTTGAGCTCCTCAATGTTTCCCGGGGTCAACAGCTTGGTGTTCAGCTTCCACATTCCCTTACCCGCCCGCTGCTCATCCTGTAGGTGACAGTTGGCCAGCAGGAGACAGTGGTCAGAGAAGAACACCGGCTTGACGTCGGTGGATCTGACCGAGAGTGTTCGGGACACAAACAGGTAATCTATCCTTGAGCGGATAGACCCGTCTGCCCGTGACCAGGTGTACCTGCAGGGGTGCTGAAGACGTCGTGCAGCTTGACATCTTTTACTGTGTCCATCAGGGCTCTGGACGTGGCGTCCAGTTTACTGACCCCCCCGCCGGATCGTCCATCTGCATCAATGATACAGTTGAAGTCTCCGGCCAGAATGACCAGCCTGGACGTAGCCAGCAATAGTAGAGGCTGCTGCAGGACGGCCAACCGTTCACTCTTACCCACTGGGGCGTACACATTAATCAGTCTCAGGGGAGCGTTTCTGTATATAATGTCGGCGATGAGGAGGCGCCCGCCCACCACCTCCTTAACCTCGGAGATGATGAAGTTGCCTCCTCGCAACAGGATACCCAGGCCGGAGGCGCAGCTTTCGTTGCCTTCCCGACCAAACTGACGGCCCATGGGCCCACAAGCTCGACCATCTCCTGTAGCTGCTGAGGTGCAGTATCCCACACTCCTGCAGAAACAGGACGTCGGCTTTAACGCTGGCCAGGAAGGCCAGCGTTGAAACACATCGCGTAGCCGATTTGATGCTACACACATTGACGCTGGCAATTTTAAACCCCGTTTTAACAATTTACAAGGTTAACAGTGTCCATTTGCTGCTGGTCTTGCCCCTCTGGGGTAGCTGTGTGCACCCCCTTGGTGACGGCAAACTGCTGGACCTTCCCAGGGCTGAGGTAGGGACAGATAAAACCTCAGTACGTAGTGACACTTGGTGTTTGCGTACTGGGGATCCACGCACAGCTTGATGCAGCCACACACAAAGGTGGCCATCAGGGTGAGGGTGGCATTGGGTGTATTTTTTTCCACCTTGCCCAGATCTTTGTACAGCGAGCCCCTTCAGACCCGGTCCATCTTTGACCTCCATATAAACTGGAAGATGGCCGGGCGACTGCAACGGCACAGGTTCTGGGAATAGGCCAGACCTGTGCCACGTATAATAGCTATGACAGTGCCTCACACATTATACATTTCTTTTATCCCAACAATAACCCCACAAGTAGCCAATTACAGTGAAGATTTACTACTGTCTCCATATTCAGGCTTCCTGTTTGGGTTGGCACAACACAACCAGTTGACTTCTAACAAATATCTAGGTACTCATTCATTAAACACCTTGTCTTCAGCTAGCTCCTCTCCCAGAGACACCTAAAACAAGCTACAAATTAAACTTCTGAGCAAGTGCAAGCTTCTTAAATTCCCAGCAGTCCTACTGATTTCCTGCAAGAGAGTATAGCACTCCTGTCTGTGCCCTCTGGCACACATACACTGACAGAGTCCCTTTGGATTTTTCTGGATCTCTGTGTGTCCCTTGGACCCCTGTAGCTAGGCAACATTGCAGACTGTTTTCCTATCTCATTGTTTTAATGCACTTAACTACTCACCCCGATCTCTTCACTTCAAAGGTTGTAAAGCCTCATTACAAATGCGTACTGGGGATCCACGCACAGCTTGATGCAGCCAAACAAACAGGCCTCTAGACATCTTGGTGCCAAGGTCACAAAATTAACCCCAATAACTTAACATAGAATCATAGAGCAGAGAAATAAGCCCTTCGAACCATGTCTATGCTGACAACAAACACCAAACCAAACTAATCCCATTTACCTGCACTTGGTCTATAGCTGACTATGCCCTGGCAATTTTAGTGCTAATCCAGTGCCTGGCCCCACCACCCTCTCAAGCATTCCATACCTACCATCATTTACTCACCTTAAGTTTGTGTCCTCTGGTCTTAGACATGTCTAACAAAAAATCCTCACAATCTACCTTATCAACGTCTCTCTTAATTTTGTATACTATAGTCAGATTCCACGCACCCCAACCCCACCCCCATCGCTCCCTTAATAATAAAAAGATAAAATTAAAGTTATACATTGTTCCTAACATTTACCATTCAATGAATGAATCAGTGTAACTTTGAATTTTGTTTCCCACATTAAATTTGTGCACTCAGTTAAAATTTTCCACAAACTCCAGCTGAGTTTAATCACATTGTTGTTTTACTTGCCCTGTTGATCCATTTGAATTTCATGGGAATGCATCAATTTTATATCATACACTACTGTCAGTATTGTATGCTAACAGATCCATGTCACAATAGGAAGGGAGCTGAAAGGTTCATAAACAATGTGAGATGGATTAAGAACCAGTAATGGAGTAATACAACTGACCACAAATTTGTGTAATTTGTAGCATTCTGCAGAACATTAAGATTGGATAGTTGATTTTAACTTGTAAATAGAAAAGTTTTATACATTTCTTCATACGCAATTAGGAGATTGTGAAAACCACAACTGAACTTAGTGATTCAGGAATTGATGATGCATGGAATTATTTGACAGATATAAATTTACTGGTTGTTTTATCCAGTGGTACTTGAGATATAAGCGGAATGAATTATAACTGGGAGTGTTTTCTGAAGCTCTCAAAAAGATTACACGAATTGTGAAACTGCAGCAAAACCTCAATGAGTTCAATTCCAGGGGAACAGCCACAAAATTTGTTTTTAAGGAGAGCTTTATTATAACTGAGAAGGAATGGATGTGTTCCTTTGTAACGTGAGATCCCTACAAATATAGTCTATGCGGGATGAAATACCGTAAAGTTGTAAATGTGTGAAAAAGTCTTGATTTGATTTTCTCTCAGATTAAAATGACTTAACCTTGCAAAATGTCAGTGCAGCAAAAAAGACATGTTACAAAGGTTTGTTACATCGCACATATTGTTATTGAAATAATTGTACATGTCACTGCTTTAACAAGGAAGTTTCCAGAATGGCGTTCATGTGGATTATGGTTCTCATGCAGAACATTAGACAGGTTCTAAAGTATTACAAATGCAATGAACCTAAATCAACAAAACTTGCCCTCACATTTTGAAATATTGAATACAGAACATTGAATAAACACTTTTGCCATTCTGTTAATTGTTGTTTATGGAGAAAATAAAAATTAAAAAAGAAAATAAAAGTTGTTGTCTATTGGTTCTACTGCAACCAGTCACAGCCAGTAAGTTTATGTGTAAGAATGTGTTCCTCATTCTTTGCACAAGTAGTTTAGAGACCTTAGAGACTGAGAAAAATGTATATGAATCTAATATTGTTATTTACTCAGTTGAACAAATTATAAATGACAACATGATACTATGCTAGTGAGAATAGTGGATTGTGAGGACATGCCCAGCAACTTCAGATGAACATTGACAAGTTGGCCAAATGGGAATACGTCTGGCAGATGAATTTCAATGCAGAGAAATGTGAGATAATGCATTTTGATGGAAGAAACATAAAGAGACAATGCAGGCTCAATGGTATGACTCTGAGAGAAGTACAGGAGCAGAGAAATCTCGGGGATTACATGGATAATTCTCAGAAGGTGGCCAAGCAAGTTGAAACAGTTGTTAAGAAAGCCTGGATTTGTAAATAGAGGCATAGAGTACAAAAGTAAGGAAATGATGCTGAACATCGACAAATCATTGGTCAGACCACATTTAGTGTATTATGTTCAGTTCTGGGCACCTTATTTAAGGAAATATGTTAAAACCCTGGAGAGAATGCAAAGGAGATTTAGTAGAATGATACTCAAGGAAATATCAGAGAAATTGGGCTTATTCACCTTGAAGCAGAGAAGATCAAGAGATGACCTGACTGAATTGTTCAAAATTATAAATAATATTTATAAAAGGGTAAAAAGGGTATTCTGTTTCCACTCATTGGGTATGTCAGTAAGGAGGAGTCACAATTTCAAGGTTGTCACCAAGAGAGCTAGAAAGCTTGTGGGTGGCACGGTGGCACAGTGGTTAGCACTGCTGCCTCACAGCGCCTGTAGACCCGGGTTCAATTCCCGACTCAGGCGACTGACTGTGTGGAGTTT
This sequence comes from Hemiscyllium ocellatum, assembly GCF_020745735.1. NCBI lineage: Eukaryota > Metazoa > Chordata > Chondrichthyes > Orectolobiformes > Hemiscylliidae > Hemiscyllium > Hemiscyllium ocellatum. The sequence goes on along the minus strand of NC_083428.1, from coordinate 19,415,317 downwards.
GCACGTTCTCCCCGTGTCTGCGTGGGTTTCCTCCGGGTGCTCCGGTTTCCTCCCACAGTCCAAAGATGAGCGGGTCAGGTGAATTGGCCAAGCTAAATTGCCCGTAGTGTTAGGTAAGGGGTAAATGTAGGGGTATGGGTGGGTTGCGCTTCGGCGGGTCGGTGTGGACTTGTTGGGCCGAAGGGCCTGTTTCCACACTGTAAGTCTAATCTAATCTAAAAAAAATGATATGAGGAGGCATTTCTCTCCTCAGAGAGTTGTTGGGATTTGGAATGCGCTGACTGGGAGAATGTTGGAGGTGATTCTGTTGGAGGTTTCAATATTTGATCATTATGAATTTAGAGAGCTATGGAGATAGGGCTGGAGAATGGGACTACCAGGGTAGTTCCTTTGGGAGCCAGTAAAGACATGACGGGGCAAATGGCCTCCATCTATACTGTAAAATTCTATGATGTTTTAATTCTATATTTGATCAGGAATTTAAGAGCTGCACACCATATCAATGACATGAAACCTGAAACCTATCTGAGATACAGAACATATTGGTTACTTCTACCACAGATACAGTCAATATGAATTAAAAAATCATTGGCTGAAGAACTAGAGAGAATAAGATCACAGGATTCTTTAATTCTTGTGCCATTCAAAATATTATTTTCGAATTGTTGTGGTACAGTTGGCCCCAACCGTAATCTTCCTTTCTCTTCACTTGAAAAATTCCTTTCAGCTGTTGCTGGGTGTGGTTCAGCAGGATTGGAAATCTTAACATCTCTCAAGTTTAAAGAGAGGAAATATCAGAGTAGCTTTCTGCTGCTGATTACTAGCTATTAACTCCCATTTGAGGACAGACCTTGTTAACATCAGGCAAGTTTAATCAGGTTGCGATTTATTTTGTAGTGGAATACTCTGCCAGAGGCCACTGTCTAGACACACTTGAGGAATATCACATGAAACAAGATACAAAAGGTTGGTATTGATAGAAATTGCTGAATAAGTTGTTGCTGGGTGGTTAAACGAACCCATTCTTCGAGAAACTGAGCAATCTACAATGAACATGTTCTGTTATCATTAGGAATTTTCAGAATTCCTATCTTCGCTTTATCTTTATCTACAGTGTCATTTCTCAACAGAGGAGAGAAGAGTAGGAAAATCAACTGAAAAAAAAAGGATTACAATACCTGACCAGAGTTTGAGAGCTCTAAATTCACAGCCAACTAAAAAAAATTTCTTTCTTATTCCCAATTGCCATTACATTCCTAAATACTCCACCTCTAAAATAATATTCATTTCCTTCCTTTTCCACTTTAAAATTTACATCAGATATAAACTCAAATTTTCTCACACAAAATTCACCCTTCCCCAAGCAAGTTAAACTTCTCTGAATGTTGGTTCACAGGAACCCTCACTCCTGTTATGTGAAAGTTTGCAGCCTGCATCTGTTCTGCTCAAAAGCAGGTCTGAAGCCACAGTTTTTGTACTATGTCATTTCATGACTCTTATATTGAAGGTTTTCTGACATAAAGTGAGAATAAAATATGTAGTGTTTCTTGGGCTGCAAAAATCTACAAGAGTTACCAGTCCTTTTTGATAATGGTAAGTGATTTTTTAAATCTTGTGAGGGAACCTATATTGAGGCAATACTGCAGATCAGATGCCCTGTGCACTTCACATTGGTTGATATTCCCCTTCTGTGGAGGCACTTTCATGTTCATATATAAAAGCATTTGTGTTGCAATCCACCTCCTGGCAGTAACTTCAAACTTTGCAATCTTGATAGTCTTTGTTCCCATCAGAAAAATCTAAATTTGAACACTATCCCACTGAAGCAATGGAAGTGCACAAATCAATTGGATGTTAAATTTTAAACAACTAAGCAGAATCTTTAAAATGAAGGGAAGCTGATTAAGAGAACAAGTAAAGCTGGGCGAGTTGCAACCAGAAATCATTTTGATGTCAAAATGTTCATCTGTGCCAAATGGTGAAAATTTCATGAAAGCTTCCTGTTTAGAAAGCTGATGTGGTCAGAACAGGGCGTAACTGGTAATTACTGAAGGCTGATACATTTGGAAAGAAATAGTGTTCACTGCAAAATGGCACAGCAACTTGAATGGTCTGCAGCATTTAATATTGTGTTGACACAATAAACTAAAGCAAACAATTTTCATTCATGAAGGCACAATTCAAATGTAGAAAGGTTCTAAAGCAAAATTATAATTTCACGGCAGGAACTTTGATGTATCCTTATGGTTTGACTGAAGTGCAAATTAAATGGTCATTGTCTTTGCACTAACCAGTATATTAGTAATCACTGCTTTTTATCTCTTGTTGATGTTGTACTTTATGGTTTTATAAATATCCAAATTCTTCCTTTTTGAAAGGAAATATGATCTTTGAATCTATTTATATGATTAAAAGATTTTATAAAGAACAGACAACTTTACATTATATCAATCATCATTCCTCGTGGGATCAAATCCCACTATAGCATATCCAATTAGCACAAAATGAACAATTAGTTACAGTGAAGTATATCTGTTAAATTATCCAAAAGCTGATTGACATCCCATGAATGAATCAAAAACCTTTGGATATACCAATAAGGAAGGAATGAGCACAAAACTCAAGGCTAAATCTTATATTTCTTTGGCTAAGTGTGAGTTGTGTCGAGTTTTTTGGAGGGATGTGTGTTGCAAGGTCTAGTGAGTTTTCTCATTGGATCATACCATACTCACCTTATTAACTATAACCCACTCCCATGGCATCCCTCCCATCTATTTCTGGCCCCACCTTACCATGCAATATTTTCAGAACAATTTGCTATTCAGTTGATATGTGCCAAGAGACCATCATACCTTCTGGTGTCTGCAACAGTGCAGCGAGTCATGCACCTGTCAGGCTGCCTCCATGGGCAGAGTGAAACCCGCCATGGAGAGCCAGGTCCAGCACTGTCAGAGACTGCTGGAGAGGTGCACAAACCACACTCCATTCCCCTAACTATTGGTCTTCAGGATCGAAGCTATGGTGGCAGTGGAGAGGCAACTTGGCTTGCACTTCAAGTGCTCCTTCCTCGCAAGAAGACAGGACAATGCGAGGAGGCATCAAGCAAGAGGAGAAAGGATACACAAACAACAGCGCATTCAAATATTTTCACTCAGAACACTCAAGGGGTTTTCAAGCCACACCCCGCCCCCCCCATCTCCATCTTGTTTGTCTCCCTCCAAACCTTGCTAGTTCAAATTGGCATGAAGACTTTGTGCATGTCTGGGCAATTTTTACAAAAGGACACTAGGGTTCCCTGACCAAAGTTCCAGAGCCACAGGATCCACAAATGAACAGAGTCCCTCCAGCCCAGCTGTGGAACCAGAATGTACACAAAGCCATAATGGGAGGTAGAGGAAGAAAACATATTGAAGGTGCTTTGAAGACATGTACTCTATATTATTTTGCACTTTGTCACTGCTTTCACCTTACAACTAGTTGGTTGTCTCTCTGTGTGGCCCTGAATGACATTGTTGCATCATGAGGTATACCTGCATGACCAGACAAAATGTTTTATGGATAGAGGTCTGTGTGAGACCTGCTGGGAGCAAGAGGAACAAGGTGTTTACAAGGCCTTGGGTGCTGTTAATAGCTTTGTCCATCCTCCTCCTCCTACAACACCCCATATCTTTCCCAGCTTCTGTATCCAAACATGACGGTGTGAATGAGTTGGTCAGCAATATTTGAGGCAAGGAGGTGCAGCCTGTACATGGGGCATCGATGCTTTAGGAATGGACAGGGATTAGGACCCTGCCGGGCTGTGTCCTATGCAGCGCATGAGTCTATGGGATATGTACTTTCCCCTTAAAAGTCTTAATATCAGTGGGCCCTGCAGCCCGGTTCTTCACAGGTTGAATCACTTACTCTGACCAATCCAACTGTGGTCATTGCCATTTTCTTCCTCATTGCACACTTTTGATTTCCAACACAATGCAAGGGGATAGTGAGTGCTCCTTCGTCAGTGGCTTTCAGCCTTTACCTCTTTGTCTCAGTAAGTCCCCAAACTTCCAAATCCCCTTCCTAGTAGCCTGCTTTGCAAACCCCATGTCTTCGCACCTACCCAGGTCCCTGCACAACCCATCTCCATGAGCCTATACCTGCCCATCTTACTCTTAACCCAACCACCCCATGAAATATGGGGTAACCATGCCAGGTCTGGTCATACACTTTTAGATAAAGCCACGGTTCCCCTGATTGGGGGCAAACATATTCCCACAAAACCTCCTGCCCATCAATGATTTACTGTATTTCCCCCTATAATGGATACTGTTACCCCACTTAACATTGGTGAGCAAATACGACCCCTTCCCCCCGTCACCCCCAGATTGCAACCTCTACTCCTGAACAGTAATTTGCTGTCTCCTTCCTGCAGTAGTGGCTCCCCATTGTCCTGCTCCAACATCCTTTTCCCTTTAGTTTCTCTGGGCAGACTGTGGTCCACCCCCTTAAGTGACCTAACCAGACAGTCCTGTGTATGAAGTGCCCAGACCCCTGAATGTGGTTGTACATCTCCCTGATTGCCCCTTGTTTTAAATGAAATTCATAGAAATGCCTCCTTCTGTATGTACCCCTAGATGAAGGGGACCCCATTTCTTCAACTACTATTGTGGGCCTCCATGAGTGTTGGAATACTCCTTTGTTTGATGTATGAGTTCTTGACTTCTACTTATACAGGGTTACGCAATTACCAGAATAATCAGTGAGGTGTATGTTTTCCCTCCATAACAGTGTAATCTTCTTGGTCTGGCTCAAAGGTAGGACTAGGAAGAAAGTCAGAATTGTTAGTGTCAGGCTGGTGAAAGGCCAATATGTTCCTGCCTGTGGGTGACTTTCCCAGAGGCAGGTGAGGACCGTCACTCTCTACCCAACTGGCAACAGCGGGCAACTGATCTCCACAATGAATTGCCCATTTTGTGGACAGGTTGGCAATGGACTTTCCTGATGGCAGATGGGGCCCAGAATGAGGCCAGTGCCAAATGGTTACCGGCAACTGGCTTGCCATTGGCTGGTTAGTATGGTCTCATGAAACTTTCTGTTCCAATCCTGTCATGGTGCAACAGGTATCAGTGGGCCACTGTTCCTGCTGGTCATCCCGTATTGCCCTTCTACAGGGAATGGCAGCTGTGGGCACAGTTTATTTTATTAAAACAAATACCTCTTCAGGGGGTTCTTTAAGATGGAGACAATCTTGCATTTCCCTCCTGCAGAAGTGCCCATCTCTAATGATGAGGGTGCTGAAGCTATATGTTCTCAGATTGTGTCCACAGCCTCAGGAAGAAACCTCTCCTACACGCCCAGTCTTAATTAGATAATGATCAGGAACCATTTCCTATTTGGCTGCCTCTGGAAAAATCTCCCCAAGTTTGCACTGAGACAGTCAGGACTGGGTAAAAACAATGACTACAGATTTGGTCCTGGAAAAGCACAGCACTTCAGGCAGCATCCGAGGAGCAGTAAAATCAACGAGGAGCAGTAAAATCAAAATACAGGTATTCCTGATGAAGAGCTTTTGCCCGAAATGTCGATTTTACTGCTTCTCGGATGCTGCCTGAACTGCTGTGCTTTTCCAGCACCACAGTTAGTACTGGGTCTGGATATGGATATAATCCCAGCTCAATCCTGACAGCATAAGAATCTTTGCCCTGTATGCAACAGATCAAATGCATTACCTCAATACGTTTTTAACATTCATGTTTAAGTCGGTTGATTTCTGCATGAGGAATGCCAAAGGATGACTATTATGTCATGACTGAACATGACTTTCCTCCAAACTCAGTAATGAAATCATGGTCTGGCAAAATGGAAGATGGTATGATATAACTGTGACTGAACTGATAACTCTGAGCTTACAATCCAGAGACATATGTTCAAATCCCACCATAGCAGCCAGTAAAATTTTAATTCAATGAAATCTGGAATTAAAAACTAACCTTATGATGACCATGTAGCCTTTCAGTGTCCCCAGTTGGCTATTTGGCCAGGATACAATGATTGGCTGATAATGGATTCCCAGGACATGTTGCCTTTTTACATAATTCATTTAAGTCTCTGAAAATGAAACTCAGCTACTTTGATTTCAATGCCAAAGTTTGCTGGTAGAATAATGTTGATGGAAACATTTGGTGGGAAAAGCCCCATGGATTATTTTTATGCAGTTAATGGTAGCAGACAAGACAGACAGAGTCAGAAAGGGGAGTAGTAGAGAGAGAAAAGGGTGAGAAAGAGATAGATAGAGGGAAATGGATAAGAGAAAAGGCAAAAAGGGTTACAATGAAAGGGATTTTGGGAGGGTGTGCAGGAGGTAAAGTGAAGGAGGGAAGAAGAGTGAGAAGGAGTGTGGGAGAGAAGGAGAGTGATTGAGAATAAATATAGGAGGAACAGAAAAAAGGGAGGATGTAAAGGGAGAATAACCAGAGTATGTAAATGAAGGAGGGACACAGATTCTGTGAACCCTGAGACTGAAACAGAGCCAGCGAATCATTCCCTTCTCCTGCTTGCCCAAAAGGTCTTTCTACAAATCAATGTTGGAGAATAGAAAACTCCAGGGTGAAAGGCAATCTGCTTCTGACCCTTTCTTTCCTGTGAATTCCTCTGTGAGTGCCACCACATTTGGATAAACTCAACTCCTTAGTTCAAACCCAGTGACCCCCACTGATCACTAGGTCTTGAGGCCTAGTCAGTCTCCCTAGCTCTGTTTCTTAGCTAAAAAGTAAAAAAAAGGCTTTATTAGTCATTCATTTAAAAATCAATTTCTTTCTCTAAAATTCATGTTTACTGTTGTACCAAATTATATTTTACTGAAATTTGCTCACTGGACCTCTGAACAAGAAAACAAAACTGAAATGAATCCCCTCCAGGTGAAAGGGTTGGACAACTCTGGTTATAATCCAAATGTTCTCACTGTCTTGTGAGTGGATCAGTAATCCAGTTTTTGGACAAAATAAGAAAACATGGATCTGATTGTTAAAACTGATGTACATATGTACATACATGTATTGCACCCCTACTGCAGAATTTTCCTAATCAAGGACACAAACCTTAGCAACTACCATGTCACCAGCAAACAAGAAGACTGACACCAACCAATTAAGAAGGTGCCTCCAGCTACAGTCATGACAACAGCAGAACCAATCATTTGGTTTGCTGTTTTGTGAAAACACTCACGTCCTTGATAAGATAATGCTGAAACAGTCTGTATAATTGTATCTTCTAGTTAAAAAAGCTATTCACCTTCATTCGCTTACTGCACTACTTAAAATGTAATATTTGGTTTTAAAAAGCTTTAAAAGGTCAATTAAATGTATTTATCCAACAGGTATGTCCAATGCCCAATACAGCAATTAATTTTGTTATTCATTAAAGCTCCTTAGATGGCATTTTCCAAACACAGACCACTACCAAGTAAAAGGACAAGGGAAGCTCCCCTCCAAAACACTCATTATCCTGACCTGGAAACATTTTGCTGTTCCTTCATCCTCAAAATTCTAGAAGACACTGCCTAACAGCACTGCAAGTATACCTACACTAAATGGGCTGCAGGGGTTCAAGATGATAGCTCACCACCACTTTCTCAAGGGCAGCTAGAGGTAAGTAATAAGTGCTGGCCCAGGCAACCACCCCCAGAATGAATGTAAATAATTTGGTTAGGTCTGCCCATTAGGTCAACCTATCCATATAGCCTTTGATGTGTATCCACTTACCAGGAGATGTGTATGAACATACAACATTTAATGGTGCAGACATTATGACTTTTGTATAGAAACGTGGCTCCAGTGAATGCGGCTATTGTCACTTACAATATTGTACACCGATAGAAAGTATACATTTTGCCCCAGTATAAAACTCCTACTCCATCTAGTGGCCATTATAAAATGCGGGTTTCCTTTCTGCATAATCACATTGGGACAAAAATTGCCAGGCCACGCTGACCACCTACATTCTTATCAAACATGGGCACTGAGCCAAGATAAATTAGGCCTTTAACACTGTAACTATGGTTCTGCATCTCTCAGTCTGGTAAAGTCTTAAAACAGAAGTTACTCATACTTTTGTTGCAAGATTAGGTGAGATCAGGCTTCTTTTTAAAAAAAGAAATATGGAAAACTTTTTGTAGCCTTTTATATCATATCCAAATAATGTGTAAGCAATTTTGCTGTATTACATTTTTTCCCATTTGAATTAATTATCAGTTTTTTTCTAATCAGTCATCGTGAATTCTGAATAATGCCTCTTTAAAATGTTGGAAGCAGCTAAAGAACTCAAAGACTAGCACAAATTAAATAACTGGATGGTTAATATATGAAGAGATCGATGATCTAAAATTAAGCAGGTTAGTAAAAAAAAATAATGCATTTTTAAAGACTACTGGATTTTAATAAAGGAAAGTAAGGTATGCTTTCCTCAGCTCATATTATGATAAGTGTTAGTGAAACTGACTTTGTCCCATTTCAAACCATACAATTCAATTCAATTAAGTTTATAATTAGTGGTCTAACCTCAAAAACTGATCAACAGAAAATCCTGACTGCTTCAATATACTCCACGTACTTTTCGCTTGACACTTCAGTGGTAGAATTTCAGCAGTGTTTTCTAGTCTTTTGCTTTAATATTGACAGAAATTGTGTGAATGTCTCTCTTTGTATCTTCCACAGAAGTTGGTAGCTAAAACAGAAACTCAGGAACCTCCCCCATCATCATTACCATGTGAATTAGTGCAGCAAACATCCTCGTGCCAAGAACAAATGTTACAAAGTACAGATTTTACATAACGTAGTCTTGAAAATTAAACACTGTCAGTGTGTAGTGTTAATACAATTACAAGGGTTGACACTTGTGGAGACAGGAATGTTTATGTCAGCATTATTACTCTGGAGTATGCCATAGCCAAAATGTTCATACATAGAGTTATGAGAAACAAAATCATGACGGTTGTTCTCTGCTGAAAATTTAATGTCCCAATAAAGAAAATGTAATTGTATATCAAGTGCACAAGATTTTAAATTTCCAATACCTGGCATGTGGCGTTTTTGTAATTGGACAAGAAAAATAAGGTGCAAGTCAATGATTGGGTTAAACTACTCCCCCTAAACTTTATAGAATCTGCAGAGGTCTTCAAACAAGGGACTATTCAACAGATGCAGATAAGGAAGTGGCAGGCTGAAGAAACTACCAAACACTGGATGGAGGTGCCTGGAGCACAGATCTGCAGAAGTGGATTCATAGAGTTCATGATTTTCTACCCATAATTTTCAAAACAGGTAGTTATACTCATAATTATTAACTATATCTCCAATACTGTAATATATTGAGCCTTGCTTAAACTGAATAAAATATAGAATCAGCTGCCACCAACATTGGTTAGATTGAATCATTCATAGGTTATGAACGAATAGTTAACTGACCAGATCTCGTAATTCTTCAACATAAGGTTTTAGATTATGAATCTGCAGCGTTTAGTAAAGACACATTTTGGAGAGCAATGTTCAAACCGTTGCCCTGATTTGCTAGTCAATTGTACATGGCAATTGAAGCTTAAGCAATTGTTAAATTTAAATCAAATATTAACCAGCACAGCCTAGGAGAACTTCTGTTAACCACAAACTATTCAGGGGTATAGATTAAAATTGAGCATTTAGAGTTAGATCACAGATCAGCCATGATTTTATTAAATTACAGAATAGGCTCTAGGGGCTAAATGGCCACTCCTGCTCCCACACTGTGACTAATTACTACATTTTCCCTTTCCTTTTAATCGCCACAGGCAGTTGTATAAGAGCTGATCTCTTGGCAGATTTTCTGATCCTTAGCCAATTATACTATAGACCAAAATTGTTGGAAAAGCCTGTCATCTATTGAAGTGTTTTCAATTAAGTGGATAGGCTCTCAGTCATGAGCCTGCAGTGCAGGGAAAGACAAGCTTGGCAACTGGACAATCTCAATTTCATTTTTTCTGATTTGTGGAACTTGCTGATAATTTTCAATTTTCACTTGAGTAGTCCAATGTGTTGAAGTTCTCAGATAAGATCCTAAGACATATGTTTAGCAGTAGATCATTCAGTCAATCAAATCCCCTCCAACACTCAATTAGATCATGGCTGATTAAAAATCTGGTTATCTCTACCTTGAATAAATTAAACAATTCAGTCTTGACAGCTCTCTAAGGTAAGTAATTCCTGAGAGAAAAAGAAATTATTTCTCATCTCTGTCTGAAATGGGCAACGCCTTACTCTGAGATTATGCCTTTTAGTCCTAACACTCCCACAGGTGTACACAAACTCTCTGCATCTACCCTGTTAAGCCCCAAAGACTCTTTAATGTTTCAATAAGGTCTCCTTTCATTCTTTTAAATCCCAATGAGTACAAGTACAACCTACTCAATCTGTCCTCATGAGAAAATTCTTCCATACCCAGGATCAAGATAATGAGCCTCCTCTGGACTGTCTCCAATGTTAATACATCTTCCCTTAGATAAAGGGACCAAAACTGTTCATGGTATTCCACAGATCTGTGGTCTGACTAGTCCCTTTTATAATTTTAGCAAACATTCCCTGTTTTTATACTCTATGGAGGGGGGGGGGGGCAACATTCCATTTGAATGATAGAATCCTTGCAGCTTGAAAGAGCCTGTTCAACCCATCAAGTCCACACCACCCCTCCAAACCTACACAAACCCAGCCCCCTACCCTATCACTCTACCTCAGCACTTCCTATGACTAAACCACCTATCCAGGCGGCACGGTGGCACAGTGGTTAGCACTGCTGCCTCACAGCACCTGAGACCCGGGTTCAATTCCCGACTCAGGTGACTGACTGTGTGGAGTTTGCACATTCTCCCCATGTCTGCGTGAGTTTCCTCCGGGTGCTCCGGTTTCCTCCCACAGTCCAAAGATGTGTGGGGTCAGGTGAATTGGCCATGCTAAATTGCCCGTAGTGTTAGGTAAGGGGTAAATGTAGGGGTATGGGTGAGTTGCGCTTCGGCGGGTCGGTGTGGACTTGTTGGGCTGAAGGGCCTGTTTTCACACTGTAAGTAATCTAATCTAATCCTGCACATCCCTGTTCACTTTGGGCCAAATGTAGCATGGCGAATCCACCTAATTTGCACATCTTTGGACTATGGAAGGAAACCAGAACACGAGGCAGAAACCCATGCAGATACAGGGAGAACGTGCAAACAAAAAGACAGAGGGTGGTGGAAGGTCGTTTTTCAGACTGGAGGCCTGTGACCAGTGGAATGCAACAAGAATCAGTGCTGGGTCCACTACTTTTCATCATTTATAGAAACAATTTGGATGTGAGCATTAGTAAGTTTGCAGATGACACCAAAATTGGAGGTCTAGTCGACAGCAAAGAAGGCTACATCAGATTACAACGGGATTTTGATCAGGTGGGCCAGTGGGCTGAGGAGTGACAGATGGAGTTTAATTCAGATAAATGCGAGGTGCTGCATTTTGGGAAAGCAAATCTTAGCAGGACTTATACACTTAATGGTAAGGTCCTAGTGAGTGTTGCTGAACAGAGACCTTGGAGTGCAGGTTCATAGCTCCTTGAAAGTAGAGTTGCGAGTACATAGGATCCTGAAGAAGGCATTTGTATGCTTTCCTTTTTTAGTCAGAGTATTGAGTACAGGAGTTGGGAGGTCATGTTGCGGCTGTATGGGACATTGGTTCAGCCATTTTTTGGAATATTGCATGCAATTCTGGTCTACTTCCTATTGGAAGGATGTTATGAAACTTGAAAGAGTTCAGAAAAGATTTCCAAGGATGTTGCCAGTTTTGGAGGATTTGATCTATAGGGAGAGGTTAAATAGGCTGGGGCTGTTTTTCCTGGAGCTTCAGAGGCTGAGGGGTGACCTTATAGAGAATTATAAAATCATGAGGGGCATGGATGGGATAAATTGACAAAGTCTCTTCCCTGGGGTGGAGGAGTCCAGAACTAGAGGGCACAGGTTTAGGGCGAGAGGGGAAAGGTATAAAAGAAAACTAAGGGGCAACATTTTCATGCAGATGGTGGTGAGTGTATGGAATGAGTTGCCAGGGGAAGTGATGGAGGCTGATACAGTTGCAACATTTATGAGGCATCTGGATGGATATATGAATAGGAAGGGTTTGGAGGGATATGGGCCGGGTGCTGGCAAGTGGGACCACATTAGGTTGGGATATGTGGTCAGCATGGATGAGTTGGACTGAAGGGTCTGTTTCTGTGCTGTACATCTCTATGACTCTACACAGATAGTCGCCTGAGGCTGGAATCAAATCCAGGTCTTTACTGCTGTGAGACAGCAGTGCTAACCACTGAGTCACCATGCCGCCCTATTGCCTTCCCTATTATCCCCTGAACTTGTATGCTAGCTGTTTTTATTTTGTTCATACACCCCCCCTCCCTAATTCCTAGGTGCTATAGCATTCTGCAGTTGATTTGCATTTAAAGGATATTCTCTTCTATTTTTTCTTACAAAAGTGCATAACTTCACATCTTCCCACACTCCATTCCATCTAGCAATATTTTGCTCATTCACTTAACTTTCTAAATTCCTCATTGTCTCACCACTTGCTTTTCCAACTATTTTTGTGTCATCCGCAAACTTGGACATAGTACATTCACTTGCATCATCCAAGTCATGAATATATTGTAAATAATTGTAGTCCCAGAACTGAACCCTGCCGTACTCTACTTGTTCCAGGTTGCATCCTGAAAATATCCCCCTTACTCCAACACTCTGTTTTCTATTAGCTTGCCAATCCTCTATCCATGTTAATACACTACTCTCAACACCATGGGCTCTTATCTGAGGAATGGTACCTTATTGAATGCTCTTTTGAAATCCAAATACATTACTTCAACTGGTTGCCCTTTATCTAGCTGGCATGTTATCGGCTTAAAGAAAACAACCTATTGTTCTAGGAAACTATCCTACATACACACTATGAAGTATTCCTCATGGCTACTCCCCCAATTTGATTTTCCCAATCTACATGAAGATTGGGAGAAGATGAAGATTAAAATCACCCATGATTAATGGCCTGCCTTTTTTTTACGTGCTGTCATTATTTTCTGTTTTATTCTTTGTCCTACAGAACAACTACTTTTCGAGGTTCTATACAATACCTCCATCCATGCATCATTTGATCCAACATCACCTTTTGCTAATGTACTTATTCTATCTCGTACTAACAAAGCTAGCCCACGACCCTTATTTGTCTTTTCAAAAGAGCACATACCTCTGAATATTTAGACCACTAGCATCGATCTTTTTGTAACTATGTCCCCATAATGGCTATAAGATCATACCTATTAACCTCTATTTATGCCATTAATTTTGTACATTTCAGAGCCATTCATTTTGTCTTTTTACTGTGGAATATAGAACATCGAACATAGAACAATACAGTGCAGAACAGGCCCTTTGGCCCTTGATGTTGCGCCGACCTGTGTACTTTTCTCAGCTCGTCCCCCTACACTATCCTAAAATCATCCATGAGCTTATCTAACAATTGTTTAAATCTCCCTAATGTGGCTGAGTTGACTACATTAGAAGGTAGGGCTTTTCACACCCCTACCACTCTCTGTGAAAAGAACTTGCCTCTGACATCAGTCTTAAATCTATCACTCCTCAATTTGTAGTTATGCCCTCTTGTACAAGCTGACCTCATCATCCCAGGAAAAAGTCTTTCTCTGTCTATCCTATCTAATCCTCTGATCATCTTGTATATCTCTATCAAATCCCCCTAAGCCTTCTTCTTTCCAATGAGAAAAGACCCAATGAGATCTCAGCCTTTCTTCATAAGACCTTCCCTCCAGACCAGACAACATCCTGGTAAATCTCCTCTGCACCTTTTCTAATGCTTTCCCATCCTTTTTGAAATGAGGCAACCAGAACTGTACACAATATTCCAAGTGTGGCCGCACCAGCATTTTGGATAGTTGCAGCATGATATTGCGGTTCCGAAACTCAATCCCTCTACCAATGAAACCTAACACACCGTATGCCTTCTTAACAGCACTATCCACCTGGGTGGCAACTTTCAGGGATCTATGCACATGGACTCCAAGATCCATCTGCACATCCACACTACCAAGAATCTTTCCATTGACCAAGTACTCTGCCATCCTGTTATTCTTCCCAAAGTGCATCACCTCACATTTAGCTGCATTGAACTCCATTTGCCACCTCTCAGCCCAATTCTGCAGTTTATCCAAATCCCTCTGCAACCTGTAACATTCTTCCAAACTTTCCACTACTCCACCGACTTTAGTGTCGTCTGCAAATTTACTAATCCATTCACCTAAGACTGAGTCTGAGTCATTTATAAAAATGACAAACAGCAGTGGTCTCAAAACAGATCTTTGTGGAACACCACTAGTAACTGGACTCCAGGCTGAATATTTTCCATCAACCACCACTCGCTGCCTTCTTTCAGAAAGCCACTTTCTAATCCAAACTGCTAAATCACCCTCGATTCCATGCCTCTGCATTTTCTCCAACAGCCTACCATGTGGAGTCTTATCAAGGGCTTTTCTGAAGTCCATGTATACCACATCAACTGCCCTACCCTCATCTACATGCTTGGTCACCTTCCCAAAAAATTCAATGAGGTTGGTGAGACACGACCTGCCCTTGATGAAACCTTGTTGATGATCTGAAGTCAAATTGTTGCTGGCTAGAGATTATAAATCTTATCTCTTATAATCCTTTCCAAAACCTTTCCTACAACAGAAGTAAGGCTCACTGGTCTATAATTACCTGGGTCATCTCTGCTGCCCTTCTTGAACAAGGACACAATATTTGCAATCCTCCAGTCTTCAGGTACTAAACCCATAGACAATGATGACTCAAATACCAAAGCCAAAGGCTCTGCTATCTCCTCCCTAGCTTCCCAGAGAATTCTCGGATAAATCCCATCCGGCCCAGGGAACTTGTCTACTTTCACTCCTTCTGGAATTGATAACACCTGTGCGTAACTAACCTCAATTCTTTCTAATCTAATACCTTGTACCTCATTTTTCTCCTCTATAATATTCTCCTTTTCCCGAGTAAACACCGATGAGAAATGTTCATTTAACACCTCTCCAGTCTCTACAGGGTCCACACTCAACTTCCTATTTCTGTCTTTGACTGGCCCTATTCCTACCCTAATCATCCTTTTATTCCTCACATACCTATAGAAAGCTTTAGGGTTCTCCTTTATTTTATTTGCTAAAGACTGCTCGTGTCCTCTCTTTGCTCTTCTTAATTCTCTCTTTAAATCCTTCCTAGCTGATCTGTAACTCTCCATTGCCTCATCTGAACCATCTTGCCTCATCAACACATAAGCCTCTTTCTTCTTCTTAACAAGAGATGCAATTTCTGTAGTAAACCATGGTTCCCTTACCTTATCACTTCCTCCCTGCCTGACAGGGACATACCTATCAAGGACACGTGATATCTGTTCCTTAAACCAGCTTCACATTTCGATTGTCTGCATCCCCTGCATTTTGCTACCCCATTCTATGCATCCTAATTCTTGCCTAATCGCATTATAATTGCCCTTGCCCGATCTTACCACACAGAGTAGATGACACAGAATAACTGTATCAGTGAAGACAGAAATTGAGTTAACATTTCAAGTCCAGTATGACGTTTCTTCTGACTAACTCTGATTCTCTCTCCACAGATGCTGCTAGACTTGGTGAGTTCCTTCAACACTTTGTGTATTTATTTCAGATTTCAATCATCTGCAACATTTTGAATTTATCAAATCGACCACCAGTGAATTGACATGTTATGATTTCAGAAAAAGGGGGCTGTTAGTTCACTTTACTATCCTGTATATTAAAATGATAAAGGTTCATAATTAATTATTTGTGCTTAAATGGCTAGATAATGGGCAGATAATAGATATAATGTTAGAATTGAACTGGAATAGAGTTAGATAGAACACCAGTGAATTTACAGTGATCATTTCAGTAGATGGAGTTGAGGGAACTTTACCACCCTTTGAATAGATAAATATGATTTATAATATTTATTTCTTATGGAAAAGAACAAAGTAGAAATCGATGGAGGAATGTTGTTTGCCAAACACAAAAGAATAAAAATGGATCAGTGATAAATTCAGCAAAGGGGCCAAAATCATTTATCGTCCCACATGTTAATATAATAAATATGGTTAA
This sequence comes from Hemiscyllium ocellatum, assembly GCF_020745735.1. NCBI lineage: Eukaryota > Metazoa > Chordata > Chondrichthyes > Orectolobiformes > Hemiscylliidae > Hemiscyllium > Hemiscyllium ocellatum. The sequence continues at coordinate 19,399,129 of NC_083428.1, read as the reverse complement.
TTATTCATTATTTGTGATTGAAAAGGAGAGAGATAACGGAGAGATTGGTGAGAGGTTGTATGAACAGCAATCAGAATGGAAATATTGAGCACTGAAGGATTTACAAATAATATTTTCAGCAAATGGGGCTGAAATCATTTATCATCCTGCATATTAATATCAAAAATACGATTAATAATTTATTATTTGTGATGAAAAGGTCAGAGCTAATCGAAAGATGTGTGCAAAAAGCTGTAACAACAGGAACAAGAATGAAATTATTGAATACCAGTGAATGCACAACTAATAATTTCAGCAAAAGGGGGGGGGGGGGGCAAAGCCATTTATCATTCCGCATCTAAATACAGTAAATAAGGTTAATAATTTATTATTTGTAATTAAAAGGGGCATAGATAACATAGAAATCGGTGGGATGCTCTAACACAGCAACCATAATGGAATTGTTGAGTGCCAATGGATTTACAAGTGATAATTTTAGCAAAGGAAGCTGGGGTTATTAAACTTAAGGCCACATATATATTAATGTTTGTGATTAAAATGGAGTGAGGTTCAAGGGGGGAGGGTGCTGCGTTAAGTGGGGATTTCTATCTGGCTTTAAGGAGGGCCATGCTCTCTGCAGCTGCTGTTTATAAACAGATGCCACTTCAAGATGGCGGCGGGAGGGAGCAACCTCAGCGCCTGTAACCGAGTCAACATTCCTAATGGCGGCGGAGGCTCGGGCAGCCCGAGCCTGGGCGCCAACTCCTCGTCGCCTTCCTCGCTGTCCGGCGGGGTCGGGCCGGGAGTAGGCGGCGGTGGAGGTGGAGGAGGATCGGCGGCGGCGGTCGTCATTTACCGGGAGCCCATGTACAACTGGCAGGCCACCAAGACGACGGTGAAGGAGCGCTTCGCCTTCCTGTTCAACAACGAGATCCTGAGCGACGTGCACTTCCTGGTGGGCAAGGGGATGGGGACGCAGAGGATCCCCGCTCACCGCTTCGTGCTGGCCGTCGGCAGCGCTGTCTTCGACGCCATGTTCAACGGCGGCATGGCCACCACCTCCACCGAGATCGAGCTGCCCGACGTCGAGCCCGCCGCCTTCCTGGCCCTCCTCAAGTGAGTGCGGCCTTGGGTCTGTTATTCATCAAATTTACATCGGGGTTGAGGCCTGTCTGGATCATTCCTGCTTTGGGTGGGGGGGTGGGGGAAGAGAGAGAGATGTCGGCCCTGTAGAAGTCTTGTGCACAATTATTTTATTTTTATTCCCGGCCCTTTACAGCATTTGGTGCGAATGCATTTTTAAATTGATGCCCTCTCCTAATGTTTGAAGATGTTTTCGTGGCTTTATGTTTAAATTCACAGTCGGGAAGGCGCAGCCTTAAGTTTTTTTTTATTAAAATGGTTCACGCCCTTTTTTCTGTGATGGTGTTTGGTGTGGGGGAGGCGGGAGGGTGGACTTTTGTATCCTGAGGGCTTCATTCATAGTCAGCAGAAGGTTGCAGCTGCGCTGATCCAGATGATGCTTTCTTGACTAAATGGGGACTTGCTTCAGGCAGACTTGTCCTTTCTAAGGTACCAAAATTGCATCGCTTTCAGTTTTCGTGGCAGGCGAGGTTATGTTTCATGGTGGTGGAGGAGAAGGACGCTGCTGCTGCTGCACTTGTGGTATTTTTGTTTTTGGTTTGTGGACCGTGGAAGGGTCTCATTTTCGATGCTTATAACGAAGGCAAGATGGCTAATGCACCGCAGAACATTGAAAGCTCCTGCACGTCGTCAGTCTGAAGACTTATTTATTCAAATTAGATTGATGTGAAAAGCTCAATCCCTGCTATACTCTTAAATTTTTAGCAAGTGTTAGCAACATGTTTATTTTTAAAGGGGTCAGAGGCTTCTGTTTATTGCTCCACCCAATTCTTTGTCCATTGTTGCATCACTATTTGGAATTAAAAATCTAATAGCTTCCAAGTTTCTCTGCACCCCCCCCCACATTTAGATTGTAGCTCATAAATATTTGGTGACAAGTCTGTTTAAGCTCCGTGTTTTAATGTGGCTGATACAAAATGCACATCATGACTCCTGCCAAGCTTGCACAGGGTTAGTTTTCAATCCTGTAAAGGTTAGTTTAGTATTTTGTTTTTGCTGCTGATGTGCATCATCAAGTGAGATATTGTGCAATGATGTACGAATTGACATAATACAGCCGTTATTGTCTCTGAAAAGTGACATTTTAGACTGCCTATTGAATCTGTGTCGCTTTCTTTCTTATCTCTCTGGTTACTTGGTGTCAGGCTTTCCAAAGCTTATTTATAATAACTGTTGTCTTTGTCACTGGAACGGTGTCATTATTCACATAAGGACTTGCTTCAATAAATGTAATTGTTTGTCTGAGCAGTGACATTGTGTTGCTGTATTGTTCAGCAATTGAGCCTAATTTTGTCTAATGTTGATGCACCCCTTCTGGTAGGGTACTTTTAAACACTCCAGTAGGAACTGGAATTCCAGGTAATGCATCCTCACCTGAGAAGGGAGGGGAAAGGCAGCTGTTAACCCGAAAAAGAACCTTTGTGACGTTTTCATTTTCTAATCACTTGGGAGATGGTACCATATTGGTAGCTAATGCTCTAGGGAATTTGTTTCAATCCACAGCAGCTGGTGGAGTTTAAATATCACTTGAGTTGAAATCTAGATTCATTAAGGTGCCTGTGATACCACTGGTTGTCATTTTTTAAAAAAAAATTCTGAATAGGTCACTTTATTCTGCAGTTTTTTAACTTGCTCTGGCCGCCTTGTGGATTTTGTGGCATCATTCTTAAAATTGTAATCGTATTTGATTAGCTATCCCTGTTAGGAAATAAAAGCATGCTTCGAAGTTACAAGTGGCTTTCTTGGTCAACCACAACATTCTGCCCTCTTGTCCTGAAAGTGATGACGTATACCAGGATACAATTCGTGTAAACACTGTCCTCCTTTCAGGGCACAACATAAGCTCCTGTTTCCAACTGTGGATTAAATAATGCTTGATTGTTGGTTGAAAATGTAAAAAAGAACATTTTGTTTTCAACTAATGTCTATGCAGCTGTTATTTGCTGACCACTACTAATCCTGGAAAAAGAATCTCTAGTTACTGTAATGACAGACCAGTGGTTAAGTAGTTTCCCTTCTGTGTAGCTCGTTACAACATAGTGCAGTTACCCATTAAACCACTCTTAAGGATTGGTTAGCTCTTGGACAATTGGTGTACGATGCCAACAGCATGGGTTCCATTCCTGCACTAGTGGAGGTTACCGTGGAGGACACTCCTTCTCAACCTCTCCCCTTGCCTGAGTTATGGTGACCCTCAGGTTAAACCACCTGCAGTCATCTGTCTCTAATGAGAGAGCAAATCAATTGTCCGGTTAGACTATGGTGATGTTTTTTCTTGTGGAATACATAAGTTCTTGTCAAGGTCCTAAATTTTATTTTTTGTTTTTGTTGTAAACTGAGTAGGTTTTGATCACTGTAGGTGTGAATTTGCTGGGCAGAGGTGTTGGAATGTCTGCATTTCTTCTTCTTCCATATGGTTGCTAGATTCAGCAAAAAAAAGTAAAAGTGGAATGTCTATCTTGATTTGTATGGGTTCTTTGAAAGATAGTAGACTGTAAATTCACTGGTCCTTTTTTTTTCAAGGTGAACCATTTTTGATTTATGACCTGTAGCTCATTTTTAAATAGGCTAGAGGCTGCCTGGAAATGCTTATCACCTGCAGTATCATTCCAGTTTTGGTCTTTTTATTTAAGAACCTGTATCCATGTTTAAAATTGCAAAGTGACTATCCTGGTTACAAGTCAAATATTTTTTCAGGTGCAAAATTAACAGTATACAAAACAAGTTTGATGGCTATTACTAATTGTAAAACTGTATACTTCACTATATTCAAACCTTTTCATCTTGCCGATCTGTTCCTGCTTATATAGATTATTCTCTCCAGTGGCTAGCTCACTTGGCTCCAATCTCCCTCAACTAGGATTAAATAACACTAAAACTATTGGATTTTGTTAGACTTTGAGGGCAGAAGCATACGACCATTAGAAATAGGAATAGGCTATTTGGCCCCTTGAGCCAGCTGCAACATTTAGTGGGATTGTGTCTGTTCTAAGATTCCTCCTGTCCACTTTCCTATCTTTTCTCTGTAACTCTAATTCCACTACTGATCAAGAATCTCTGTCTTAAATATATACAAGGATATGCCCCCACAGCTCTTTGGCAAGAAGCTCCAAAGATACTCAACCCTCAGGAAATTATTCCACGTGTTAGTCTTAAACTGGTGCCCCTTTATTCTGTGACTGAGCTCTCTGGTCCTGGACTTGCCCTGAGGAGAAATATCCTCTCACTATTTATCCTGTTAAGCTTCTTTAAAAATCCTGGGTTTCAATGAAATCACCTCTTTTTCTTCTAAACTCCAGTGAGCAGAGTGCCAGTTTGTTTAACCTTTGCTCATAAGACAATCCCTCCATACCAGGGATCGTCTTATTGAATCTTCTTTGAACTGCTTCCACTGAAATGATATCTTTCCTTATAAGGGAACCAAATCTGCTCTCTCTATTTCAGATATTATCTCACCAGCACCTTGCAGTTGTAGTAAGACTTTGTTACTCTTCCACACTAACTCATTTGAAATAAGGACCAATGTTCCATTAGCCTTCCTGATTCCCTGCTGCATTTGTGCTAGCTTTCGATGTCTCCTGCACATGTACCCCCCAAGTCCTTTTGTATTGCAGCTGTCTGCAGTTTTGCTTCATTTAAATATTCTGTTCTTTTGTTCTTCTTCCAAAATGCATACCTTCCCACTTTCTTACATTAATCTCCATTTGCCAACTTTTTGTCCACTTACGTAACTTATTAATACTTCTAAATAAACTGTTTGTATCCCTTCACAAGCTGCCTTTACACTTATCTAGTAAAATGATTGCAACTTGTAAGGCCTCTTGATTTTTATAATTGAAATGGCTGTCTGTGCCATTTTGTGCATTGCAATATACTTAATTGGTAAAGTTTTTCTGTTCTTCTGACTTAATATGCCTTTTCAGCAACTTGTATGCTTTAAAGATGAATACTATTTGGAAATTCCACTCTTTTAAAAATGTAGTAGGAATAAGACTAGAAATACCAATCAAGAGGACATGATTTTTCTTTTGCGATGACTTTTTTCAATTGGTTGGTCAATAGCAAGTGTCGCTGATTCTGTGTCTGAACATACAAATTAAGAGCAGGAGTATTCCTTCGACTAGATATTTTTTCCAATCAGCCTGTTCAGAGATGATGTTACAGACCTCCTGGAGCAGATGGGACTCCCCAAGTAGGGACATTACCACTGGGCCACAAGAGGGCCCTCCTTTGACACCCGCCCCCCCCCGCTCCAGTATTTCAATAAAGTACTGAATGTGAACTTGTGCATTCCTACTTACCCATGATAATCTCTCACCCCTTGCTAATCCAGAATCTGTCTACATCTACTTTAAAACCATTGAAGAACTTTCACCGCTTTTCTGAGAAGAGTTCAAAAGTTCATGATACCTTTTTGAGGAAATTTCACCTCCCCTGTTTTAAATGAATGACTCCTGATCTTTTTAAATAGTTACACCTAGTTCTATAATCTAGATCAGGGGTGAGGAACCTGTGGCCTTCTAGGCCATTGTGTGGCGTTTTGAATGAATCAAATTTTGCAGAACAAGGCTTTTTTTAAAATTTTTTTTTTAGTCCTTTAAAGATTAAAATCAAAATAATTAAAATGAATGTATTTATAATACCAGAGATTAAAAGAAATAACCAATGAAAGGTTCTCTGACTTTGAGAATCATGACATCACACTCAAATTAGCATTTCAGCCTCACCTAGTTGATGTCTCCAAGGCTCCTAAAGAACTACAGATGGAATTGATTGAGCTCTCAGAAGATGACATTTTAAAGTCCTTATTTGACACCAAGAAAGATCCAGTTGAAATATGGAAAAATGCAATAGAATACCCATACCTTTGGCAACATGCACGAGAAATGCTTTCTTGCTTTTCAACCACTTTTTGCTGCGAATCTGCATTCTCTGACTTAACCAAAATCAAGTCTCCCTTAAGGCCACGAATGACGGATACCCATCTAGAGGATCAGCTAAAACTGTAGACCTCCATGCTGCAACCAAATACTCAAATGCTTTCTTTCAAAAAGCAGTCACAATAAAGTCATTTAAAAGGTTAGTTAACTTTAGAATTAACACTTTTTCATTTTTTAATTAGTTAATACATAGTAGTTAGATTTTTACAAAATAATGTGAATTTTGAAGAATATATAATTGAAGCTGCTTGGATGTGGCCTTATTAGATTACAACTAACATAATGCGGCCTTCCAACATGAAAAGGTTCCCCACCTCCTGATCTAGATATTCCCTTAAGAGAAAACTTTTCTCTACATCTACCTGTCAAAACCTCTTGGAATTTTTGTTTCAATTAAGAAGCATCAGGATGAGTAGTTAAAATGCCAGGGCATAGTAAGATATGGTAAAAACAAGGACTGCAGATGCTGGAAACCAGAGTCTAGATTAGAGTGGTGCTGGAAAATTTACAGCAGGTCAGGCAGCATCCGAGGTGCAGGAAAATCGGCATTGCAGGCAAAAGCCCTTCATCTGGCCTTCCTGACCTTTTGCCCGGAATGTCGATTTTCCTGCTCCATAGTAAGATATGGACCAAGTGCAGTAAATGGGATTAAAGTAGTTTGGTGTTTGTTGGTTGGCATAGACATGATGGGCTAAGGGGCCAATTGCTACACTATGACTGACTATGACCTCTTGCTCTTCTAAACTCCAATGGCTACAAGCCTAACATGTCTAGCCTTTCCTCATAAGACAGCTGTCTCACTCCAGACATTGGTTTGGTGAACCTTCTCCAAAGTGTTTATATCCTTTTTTAAATAAGCTGAACAGTACTACGCACAGTATTTCAGATGTGGTCTGTTGGTACGCTGTATATCTGAAGCATAACTTCTCTAGTTTTGTATTCAATTCTCTTTGCAATAAATTATAACATTTTTTGTTAGCTTTCCTAATTTCTTGCTGTAGACCCTGCAAAATCCTGTCTACAGTAAAGTAGAAAATTTGTGGTATAGACCCTGTAATTTAATTGTGGCACCAGTTGGAGGAATTCTCTGGTTGTCCAACAAGTGATTTTACCTAGAAGAGTATGCAGCCACTTTTGCAGTTTGCAAAGTGCAATAGACAGTTGGACATGCAGAGATTTGAAATAGAGCATTTTTTTTACAAAAATTAAATGTGGGATTTCTTACACTTGAACATCAAATGTCTCCATTATAAAATTACTCTTGCCAAGGTCATCAAGCTGTTTTGCAGCAATTATGAACTTAGGACGGTATTAAAACCCAATTTCAGGTCATTCTGCAATAATGGGCGTTTCGTTAATGCGAATTCGCTGTAACAGGATTGACTAATTGGAGACACTGTTTCTAAAGCACAAACTTCTAAAGCCTGTGTTGGTTATAACTCCATTCCAGCCCTATTAGTTTAAATTATGCTGCTATTACATGATTCTCTTAACATAGGGTTGCATGAGAAGAGAATGACTGTGCTATAGAACTGACTATATCTCATTTTAATAGTCTAACTTTCTTCAAGGTTTCTTAACTCCAATACAGAGAAGTAGTAGTAGAAATTCTTGTGTTTTTTTTAACTTGATTGTAGTATAGTGGGCTTCAACAGTCACCTCCTGGAGAAGTATAGGATTATTTTCGTGGCTTCTGGATTTTCCTATTTAAGTTCACAGATTGGACTTTTTTTTTTAATTTGTTCATGGGTTGTGGGCATCACTGCATTTATTGCCCACCCCTAAACTGCTTTGGAGAAGGTGGTGGTGAGCTGCTTTCTTGAACTGTTGCAGTCCTTCGGGTGTAGGGACAACCACACTGCTGTTAGGAAATGAGTTCCAGAACTTTGATTCAGTGGCAGTGAAGAAATGGTGACTTAGAATTCTCTATTAGGATGTGGTGTGGAGAGGTTGGAGAGGAACTTGCATGTGGTGATATTCCCATGCAAGTGATATCTCTTTTGTTCTCCTCTCTCTCTTTATATACACACACACACACACACACACACACACACACACACACACACACACACACACACACACACACACACACACACACACACACACACACACACCCCTTTTAGAAGCCACTGACAGTGACAATCTTAAAACTATGTCTGGGTAGCTGCAAACATCGATGTATAAAGTTTTGTAGTTTTGGCAGTGCCTTTTAACAAAATGTAAGGTGCAGTTTTGGCAATGTCACATGGTGATGTAATTGAATAGCAATCTGGGGGCCAGGCTAATTCCTCAGATAGGGAATTAAGTCGTCCCCACTACAGGTGGTGGAATTTAAATTCAGTTCATCAAATTTGTTTCATGCTCACTATCGATTTGTACTAAAAACATAGTTTGCTAATATCCTTTAAAGGGAAGGAAATCTGTTTGTTCTTGGTCTATCATGCATGTGTTTCCAGACCCACAACAATGTGATTCCTAACTGCCCTCTTTTATATGGCTGAGCAAGCTACTCAAGGGGAATTAGGACTGAGGTTTTGCCAGCAACACTCATGTTCAGGAAAAGATACACCACCTTTGAAAAGGTTAATACATTTTTTCTTCTCTAGAAGATTGAATCCTAGTGACAAAGGACAGAAGCTTAAATTACAAAGACCAGGACTAGCCTTTGATTATCAAAGGCTAAATCTTGTGAAATAATCATGGTAATAATATCTTTCCTAAGACCTTTTTTGGTGACCAGAGATAGAGAGAACAGGAACTATTTATTGGGACTCTTGAACATGGAGATGAACCTAAAGATACTTTACTGTGATTTGCTAGAAAGGTTTGTCCATTCTGAATTATTTCTAGTAATTGTGCATAAAATTTAGCAAGATGCACACACTGCAATCTGAAAATGTTGTTACAATCTTATTGGAGAGTTGATTCCATGTGTTTTGTAGTGCCAAATTTATTTAGTCTTCATTGGTGACTGACTTGTATTGCAATACAGTCCTGCCATGGCAGATGGTGGAATTTGAATTCAATGAAAATCTATAATGGAGTCTAATTACGACTATTGGAAGAATACATGTGGTTCACAAATCTCCTTTTTTCGAGAAGGAAACCACTGTCCTAATCTGCTCTGGCCTACATGTGACACCAGAGCACAGCAATGTCGTTGGCTCTTAACTGCCCTTTAAACAATCATGGATGAACAATAAATACCCAATCATTGATCCAGTAATGATAAATAGGAAGCAAATGGAAAAGTTCAAGGAAACCCATACCAGTGTGACATATCAGGGAGAGGGAGAGTAGATTGAATGCTGTGTTTCAGGACACAGTCACGTCCCTTAGACTGGCTAACTCCAATTTAGCCAGTGGTTAGGGAGAGGACGGTGTGGCTATGAATGAGGCAAATAGAGGGATCCAGGAGGTAGAGTTGCAGAAACGTCAGCCTCTCTTCTTGTCCAACAGGTTCAAGAGTTTTGCTCCCTTTGTGGATGGGAATGGGGACTGCAGGGAGCATGAGCCGATTGACCACAGCACCATGATGCAGGGAGCCATTCAAGTTGGTGGATATTATAGTTAGAGACCTAGACGCTGTTCTGTGACCAGGAGAGAGAGTCCCGAAGGCTGTGTTCCCTGTCTGGTGCTCTTGTTCGGGATACCTCATTTGGGCTGCAGAAGGACTTGGAGTGGGAGGGTAAAGATCCAGTGATTGTGGTCGACATAGTACCAACAACATAAAACTAGGGCACAGGTGCTGCTAAGGGAGTATGAACAGCTAGGAGTGAAATTGAAAAGCAGAACCAAAAAGGTGGTTATCTCTGGATTACTACCTGAGCCACGAGCTAATTGGCATAGTCAATAAGATTAAGTAGGTAAATGCATGCTCAAAGATCGGAGTGGCGAAATGGGTTTGAATTCATGGGATGTTGACACCAGCACTGGGAAGAGGAGGCCTGTTCTGAGGGATGGTCTTCATTTGAACTGTCGGGACCAGAGGCCCAGTGAATTGCAAAACTAAGGCTGTAGACAAGGCTTTAAGCTAAATGGGGAGGGGAGAGTTCAATTATAGGGGAAATTAGATAACCAGAATTAAAGGAGATGGTAAGAGTTCAGAACTCGGGAGATTTATTAAAATCTCCAGCACAGACACAAGTAGGACAATGTATAGAAAGGGTTAGCAATCAAACTTCAAGCACACTGGACAAAAGAATGACCATGAGAAGAGGGCCAGTTAATACAGGACTGAAGGTGTTATATCTGAATTATGACACGGTGTAAACCCCTCTGCTAATTTCAACCCAACACACAAGCTCGCCTCCTGCTATAATCTGTTGACTCTCGCAATTCAAAGAACTATCTCAGAGGTCACTATTTAAAGTAAACATTAACAATCTTATTTTTTAAGTCCAACAGAGTATTAAAACCAACAACTATTTACAACTACTTTCTCTCATTTACTTCCCACTCTACAATACTAGTCTGATTTAAAAACCCTAATTACGATTTATAAAAAAAAGCCATGTTTCAAAACCAGTCAGCTGATTCTTCTCCTTTGTAACTTTTCCACTATAGATTTTTCTTTGGTTGGCTTAGATATTCTGCTGCACGTACTACTTATGGATAAGTGCCTTTCAGAGAGTTGTTCAGCTAGCAGTGCATTTGTTGGTGTCCTTGGCGGTTCTCCCCCTAACTGTACAAAATGTCTGGCTTTATACCCCAAAATATTGGATCATTTCATTGGTTTGATGTCATCTCAAACAGTAAAATTCAAATTCAATTGGGTTTTGGTATCTGGGGCATAATTCAAACTGGCTGAATTAGAATTTGCTTTTGTTCCATAGCAACTCCAACTCCAGCTATTTGTTTCAACCAAGTGTTATATTTTTTACTTTGTTCAGGACTCTGTGCTTTCAGTCAGTCCTTGCTAGCTTTTCAACTCTCAAAGTACTGTTCACACCTGTACCTTCATAATAGAATGCATGCAGTATAAGAAATAAGTTAAATCAGCTTGTGCAGATTGAAATTGGCAGGTGGGACGTGGACATCATAGAGATGTGGCTGCAAGACAATCAGGATTGGGAACTGAATATTCAAGGATATACATCCTATTGCAAAGATAGGCAGGTGGGTAGTGGATGGGGTTGCCTTATTTGTAAGAGATGAAATTAAATCAATAGTAAGAAACGAAGTAGGGTCAGATGGTGTAGAATCTGTCTGGGTAGAATTGAGGAACTGTTTAAAAATAACACAGTTGGAGTTATGTACAGGCCTCCAAATAGTAGTCAGGAGCTGGGGCGCAAGATCTATCAAGAGATAGAAAAGGCAAAGTTACAGCGGTAATGGGGGATTTCAACATACAAGTGGACTGGGAAAACCAGGTTGGTTGTGGTTGACAAGAAAAGGAATTTGTGGAATGTTTGAGATGGCTTTTTGGAGCAACTTGTGGTGTTGCCCACTAGGAAACACAGTACTGGATTTAGTGTTCTGCAGTGAAGCAGACTTGATAAGGGAGGTTAATGTGAAGGAACCCTTCAGAAGTAGTGATCATAATGTGATTTGAATTTAATCTGCAGTTTGACAGAGAAGAAAAAAAATCAGAGGCAACAGTATTACAGCTGAATAAACAACTATAGAGGAGTGAGAGAGGAGCTGTGTAGAATTGACTGGGAGAGAAGCCTAGCAGGAAAGACAATGGAACAACAATAGCAGGTGTTTCTGGGTATAATTCAGGGGACACAGCAGACAAACCTCCCGAGGGGAAAAAAGCGTGTACAAGGGGGATGAAGCAACCATGGCTGACTAGGGAAGTCAGATAGCATAAAAGCAAAACAAAAAGCAGATAATAGAGCAAAGGGCAGTGGGAAACCAGAGGATCGGGAAGCTTACAATGACAGACAGAGGACAACAAGATTAGATATGAGGGTAACTAGCCAATAATATAAAGGAAGACTGAGTTTCTTTAGTTGTATCAAGAGCAAAAGAGCGGCAAAGGTGGACATTGGGCCACTGGAAAATTATGCTGGAGAGTTGGTGGGGAACAAGGAATGGCTGAGGAACTGAATAATTACTTATCAGTCTTCATGGTGGAAGACATGATCCCAAACATTTGAGACTAAGGGGACAGAGCTGAGTATGGTGGCCCTAACCAAGGAGAAAGTGCTGGAAAAACTGATCTGAAGGTGGATAAATAACCTGGACCAGATGGTCTGTACGCCAGAGTTCTAAGGGACAAGGCTGAAGAGATAGTGGAGGCATTAATGCTGATCTTACAGGAATCGCTAGAATCAGGGAGGGTCCCAGAGGACTGGAAAATCGCTAACATGATACTCCTGTTTAAAAAGGGAGTAAGGCAAAAGACAAAATTACAGACCACTTAGCCTAACCTCCATGGGTAAGATCCTGGAGTCCATTGTGAAGGATGGCATTTTTGAATACTCGGAAATGTTTGGTAAATAGGGCAAAGTAGGCATGGTTTCATCACTGGGAGGTCTTGCCTGACAAATCTGCAAGAATTCTTTGAGGAAGCAACAAGCAGGTTAGACAAAGATGTTATCTACCTGGACTTCAAGAAGACCTTTGACAAGGTGCTACACAGGAGGCTACTGATAAGGACTCATGGCATCAGAGGCAAGATGGTAGCATGGATAGGAACTTGGCCTTTTGGCAGAAAGCAGTGTGTGGGGATAAAAGGGTCCTTCTCAGGATGGCAGCTGGTGACAAGTGGTGTTCTGCAAGACTTTGTGTTGGGGTCACAACTTTTCAATTTATACATTAACAATATCAGTGAAGGAACTGAGGGCATTCTGGCTAAGTTTGCAGATGATACAAAAAATAGTAGCATTGAGGAGGTGGGGAGGCTGCAGAAGGATTTGCACAGGTTAGGAGAGTGGGCAAAGAAATGACCGATGGAGTACAAATTGGGAAAGTGAGGTCATTCACTTTGGTAGGAAGAGTAAAGGCATGGACTATTTTCTAAATGGGGTGAGAATTCCGACATCTGAAGTGCAAAGAGACTTGAGAGTTCTAGTCCAGGATTCTCTCAAGGTAAACTTGCAGGCTGAGTCAGTAGTTAGGAAGGCAAATGCAATGATGGCATGTATTTTGAGGGCTTGAATATAAAAAGCAGGGATGTGCTTCTGAGGCTCCATAATGCTCTGGTCAGACCACATTTGGAGTATTGTGTGCAGTTTTGGGCCCCTTATTTCTGGAAGGATGAATTGGCACTGAAGCATGTTCAGAGGCGGTTCACAAGAATGGTCCCAGGAATGAAAAGCTTAACATAAAAGAAGCATTTGAGGATTCTGGGTTTATACTGTATGGAGATCAGAAGGATGAGGGGCAGATCTAATTGAAACATACACCATACTGAATGGTCGAGACAGGTAGATGTTGGGAAGATCTTTCCAGTGGTAAGAGATGAGGACCCAAGGGCATAACCTTTTAAAAGGAAGACATTTTAGAACTGAGATGAAGAGAAACACGTTCAGCTAGAGAGTCGTGATTCCGTGGAAATCATTGCCACAGAAGGCTGTGGAGACCAGTTCATTGAGTATATTTTAAGCCTAAGATAGGTATGTCTTTGATATCAAGGGTTACAGGGAGAAAGTGGCAGAATGGGATTGAGAAATTTTGTCAGCCATGATTGAATGGCAGAACAGAGTTAAGGCCATTCAGCCCATTATTTCTGCTCTAATCTAATGGTCTTGTTTTAGGCTTGCATCACCACTTTTTTAATATTTTGTCTGCTTAGATCCTGAAGTTTGATCAACTTGTTGTAGGGATTTGAATTTGACCTAGAAAGTAAAAATAATGAAATGTATTAACTGGCACTTGTGGGATCAGGAGCATGCCAGTTGATCAAATATTCCAGATAATCAAGCCGTGCATGTAACCGTAGTAAATTTTGACCAAGCAAAGTTTTGAGACATCAATATCCCTTTTTTAAAATAAACTATGTAAAAGCGTTAACACACCACCTAAAATCAATTAGTACCATTGCAACATTTAAGAGGCATTTGGATGGATATATGAATACCGCTGAAAAATATGTTGCTGGTTAAAGCACAGCAGGTCAGGCAGCATCCAAGGAACAGGAAATTCGATGTTTCGGGCCAGAGCCCTCCTTCAGGAATGAGGAGAGGGTGCCAGGCAGGCTAAGATAAAAGGTAGGGAGGAGGGACTTGGGGGAGGGGCGATGGAGATGTGATAGGTGGAAGGAGGTCAAGGTGAGGGTGATAGGCCGGAGTGGGGTGGGGGCGGAGAGGTCAGGAAGAAGATTGCAGGTTAGGAGGGCGGTGCTGAGTTCAACGGAATCGACTGAGACAAGGTGGGGGGAGGGGAAATGAGGAAACTGGAGAAATGAGTTCATACTGCGAATCCTCTTGGATATATGAATAGGAAATGTTTGGAGGGATTTGGACTGGGTGCTGGCAGATGGGACTAGATTGGGTTGGGATCTCTGATCGGCATGGACAGGTTGGACCGAAGGGTCTGTTTCCATGCTTTGTATAACTCTGACTCTAATTTAGTAAGTAATAGAAACATAATTCAGAGGGCACACACATCACTGTGTTATATTATTTGCATCAGCGATATTTGTGATATGTAATTTTTGCTGGTTTATTCAGACTCTGCAGTGTTGTTATTTTTAGGTTAATTATCCAGTTCTGTCTACCCATGTTAATCTGATATTTCATTTGAATTACTGAGTAAATCAACAGCACAACATTTATGTTTTGATCCAATTGCATGATTGGAATAATGGGAGTGAGGAGTTGCTTATGGTATTGATGACCTTCCTGTTTTAATGAAAAGTCATCTTTTGGGTGATGCTAAGCCAAGAAGATGGTTTGGTACTTTTTGAAAATCCTGCATACACTTTAAAAGCAGCAAATTGTTGGCTGAACTATACTTATTTCCTGAAGTATGCAGTATATAGAGTAGCTAAAAGATAAGTTGTAAACCATACAAAAGCATGTCAACAGGCAGTGGATACCAACTTTTATGAAATCTGTAGGACTCTCCCAATTACAGCATGGAAAGTGACCCTTGGGTCCAACCAATCCACAGAACATAATCTCAAACTAAACTAGTCCCATCTGCCTATTCCTGGCCCCTATCCCTCCAAACATTTCATGTTCATGTATCTATCCAAATGTCTTTTTAAATCACATCCACTACTTACTTTGGAAATTCATTCCACATGCGAACCACTGTGTGTAAAAAAAAAACTTGTCTTTTATAAATCCTGTCTTCTCTCGCCATAAAAGTGTGCCCCCTAGTCTTGAAATCCCCCTTCCGAGGGAAATGACAACTACCATTAACTCTATCTGTGGGAGAAAAATCTGCTACCTGTCCACCTACAGCATGACCGCATAAACAGTCAGGTCTGCAAAACAGAGATCACGCCTGCCAACACAGAACACACCCACGATGCCCCAGTCTTGGCCAAACAGGCTAACAAAGAAACCAGACATGGCCAATCTACTCCCAGAACAGAGAATGCACTTCCCAAATAGCCTTCGCAGTAAGCTCCCAACCCCGATTAGCACTGCAGTCCCAGTATCCTAAAGACAGGCTTGTTTCCAATTGAAACCAATATAGCACAAGCAAACAGGCAGACAGAGGGGCCCCAGAAGACTCCCTCCGCTGGAGGGACACTGCAGACCGCCTGGATGCCAGGAGAAGGGACATTCCCTCATTTGTGTGGACAGGAAATACAATGAAGAATCCTCTTGTTTTAACATTCTCACCTAATCACTAATATGGCTGGAATCTCCTGTGTCAATTACAAACGAATTGCTGCTGCTTGACGCTTGATTAATTTCCATTCAGTTTATTCTTGTTTTAATCACTTAACAATTTTCACCATTGTACTGTAACTGCTTTACGCTTATCACCTTTGTGTTTAACCCTATAAAACCTGCCTGCACCTTCTGCCCAGGGAAGAGAATCGTGAAAGAGTCCCAGCCAATCCAGCCTTTCTTTATAACTCAAACCCTCCATATCTGCAACATCCTGGTTCATCTGTTATGAACTTCTCCAGCTTGATAACATCCTCCCTGTAACTGGGTGACCTGGAGGCATCACTAATGTCCTGTACGACCTCAACATGACTTCCCAACAACTATACTCAAAGGACTGAGTAATGAAGGTATGGGTGCCAAACAAATTTTTATCCACCCCATCAACATGGGGCGCAAGCTTCAAAGAATTATGTACTTCTATCCCCTATGTCCTTCTGTTCTACAATACTACCCAAGGCCCTACCCTTGTTTGTTGTACCAAAATGCAATACCTTGCATTTATCCAGATTGAACTCCATCTGCCATTTTTCATTTTAATCACCCATTTGATCAAGATCCCTTTGTAATTTTAGAAAACCTTCTTCACTGTCTATATTGCCACCAATTTTGGTGTCATCTGCAAACTTACTAACCATGCCTTCTATGTTCTCATCCAAATTATTTATGTAAATACCAAACAAAGAGGACCCAGAACCAAACCCTGTGGAACAGCACTGGTCACAGGTCTCCCGTCTGAAAACCCTCCACCATTAGTCTCTTGCCATTAAGCCAATTATGTATCAAATTGGCAAGCTCACTGAATCCCATGTGACCAACTTGACTAATTTGTCTATCATGCAGAACCTTTTCAAAGTCTTTACTAAAATCCAAATAAATAACGTCTACTGCTCTGCCATCATCAGTCATTCTGAGAAAGTTATTAAAAAAAATTCAATCAATTTTGTGAGACATGATTTTCATCAAATGATTGGCTGTTTGGGAACTGTAATTGTAGGCTTTGTGCACGAACACTGGCAATGAATAATGTTCTTTGGGAAACCACACATTTTCAGAATGAGAATACTGTCCGAGGGAAGTATTAGGATTTCTGGGTTGGCGTTTCCACTATTTCAAAGTTAATGGTAACCAGGCTTGTGCATTCAATAATTCTGACATAGGTTCGATAGGTGATGTGCAAAGTTTGATTTAGTATGCCAATGCACTGTATGCTGTGTTGTATAGACCACAAAAGATCTGGGTTCAACCTCCCATATGTTCAAAGTTTGCGAGAAGATTTGGTGCTCATTGTTGTGGTTCTGTTCACCGAGCTGGGAATTTGTGTTGCAGACGTTTTGTCCCCGTCTAGGTGACATCCTCAGTGCTTGGGAGCCTCCTGTGGGGCTTCACAGGAGGCTCCCGAGCACTGAGGTGTCACCTAGACAGGGGACAAAACGTCTGCAACAAATTCCCAGCTCGGCGAACAGAACCACAACAAACTCCCATATGTGCTCAGTTATTGGAGCTTGCGTGAGGCAACAATGCAAATGCTACAGTTGGCTTCAATGATTCTAAATTAGAGAGGAGAAAACTTTTTTTTTAAATGTTACTGTGCCACACCATACTTGAAACTTTGTATGTACGTGGATATCATCGGCTGTGGCGGATGCTCTTGCTATATGATAGTCATGGGTGCTCTACTTGAGTGGCTTGGCCTTTTTTTATATAGTTTCTTATCCTTGCCTGGTGTTGGCATTGCAATGTTCTCCAAATACAATGGAAGTTCTCATCTTTGAACAATCAACGAAGTTTATGCAGAAAGATTTTAAACTTGCTTCACAATCCAAGCAGTCTTTTCAAAAGTTCCTTCGCAGAAGCTTGGCGATTCTGTCAAAAATTGGATTTTCAATTTGGCCAAAGCAGCTTACCCTGTTTTGATATGAACCATCATATGCCTGCTTATAAATTGAATTATTTTAAGTAATGCTGCTAATCAATATAAACTAATTCCAGTCAAATTTGGTGATTCGGATTCAATAGTCCACTTTTTTTTTAAGGTTTAAGTCAGTGTTGTGTACCAGACCGAAATTTAGTGTATGTTTGAAGTTCCAGAAAAGTGACTTGTATATTTGTTATCCTGCAGATTCCTTTATTCTGACGAAGTCCAGATTGGACCAGAAACTGTTATGACTACACTGTACACTGCTAAAAAGTATGCAGTACCTGCCCTTGAAGCACACTGTGTGGAGTTCTTGAAGAAGAACCTCCGAGCAGACAATGCATTTATGCTTCTTACACAGGTACGTTGGAACATTCATGTCGTGCATGATATCTGTCTGCAGAAGGAACTAAGAAGGATGGTAAGTGTTGATCCTATTACTTAAAGTATATAAGCCTTCAGTTTTGTTGTTTTTTGCCCCATGTAATATTGGCTTCCATGGCAAGAAAATCAGAATATTGTATAATTTTAGTGTGCAGTGTTAATTCACTCTGAAGGTAGATTACGTTATAATCATTATAAGTACTGCTGAATTTTTTTAATCTACCCAGCAGCACTACTGATTGTGGAAATTTAAGGCAAATGTTGGTTCAAACTTGACTGCTTTAATTAAGTCGCTGTATATAATCTGAGATTCAACTGTTCCATTAGTTTAATAAAGTAAAGCCTAGTTCATTATTCACTTCATATAAGAATGAACAAGCTTCTGCAGTGTCCAATTTCACCAAGATTCATGAATAATTAACGAGAATGGCAATCCTATGTTTTATTTTCACTGCAACACTCCTCCTCTGTCCTACCCCCCCCACCCCATGTGCACGCGCATGCATGTACACACACCTCCCTCCCTCAATATGCACGCACACATGCA
This sequence comes from Hemiscyllium ocellatum, assembly GCF_020745735.1. Classification (NCBI taxonomy): domain Eukaryota; kingdom Metazoa; phylum Chordata; class Chondrichthyes; order Orectolobiformes; family Hemiscylliidae; genus Hemiscyllium; species Hemiscyllium ocellatum. Next base: position 19,380,421 of record NC_083428.1, on the reverse strand, counting down.
CACACTCTTTTCCTGAAGGTGACTACTTAAGTTGTGATACCCTTTATTGGAGTTTTAAGTGTAGTCTTTGGCCTCATTCTTTGCATACAAAAGCAAGGTACTGCAAACGCTAGATATGTTCAAGCCAAGGATAGGCAGCATTCCTTAGGATGAACTGGATTATATTCCATTTTACTATATTCCATTACTTTTTTGGAGCTGGAAAAATGTTAAGACTATTTCCATTAAGCCCAGGGAACATCAGTGGGCTGTTTTATTGTAACTAGTTCCAAATATGCCAGCAGCAAAGTTGAGTACATCTTTTCCACAAACCTTTTGTGACCCTGCCTATTTGTTTTTTGTTATAGAGATTAACATAGTTCAAACTATCCGTCGAGGATCAACCTTTATTTTTAACTTGTTTGAGTTTGTTATTCCAGAGGTAGTTTGCAGCAGTGGGCTAACTTGAATCTGAGGTTGATGCCTTCACAAGGCAGAACAGCTGATATAGTTGTTGTATGATAACTTCGAATCTCTGTCTGCTAGCTTTGAATTATTTTCTTATTTTTAAGAATTTCTGACAGCACCTTGCAACTGGTTTAGATGATTCGGATGTTTCATGATGCAACAAAACTGAGGAAAATGGATTTTTGTAGGTATTACTAGCTTTGAATTAAAATCCATGCAGTGTGTTGATTTAGTTAAGATAATGGAATAAGAGCTGAATAATTTAGCAGGTGCAGTTGTGAATATTTGGAATTCACAAACACCTGAAGGTAGTATGGGCTCACTTGGTGAGTATATTTCAAGGTTGACTAAATTTTGGAATTTCAAAAAATTTGTTGACATGGGTAGGAGTGGGTTCAGAATTGGAGGTAAAGCAGAAGATTCATTAAGATTGTATTGAATGGTGAGGCAGGTTGAGGGACCCATGGTCTACTTTTGTACCATTTTTCTTTTTAATGTTAAATATAAAAGCTGATTGCAGGGTGTGGTGAAACTGCCACAATGTGATTAAATAGAACCTATCCTCCAGCTACACTGTAAGTAAGCAGGACATCTGATACCATGCAGCATAACCTTCAAATAGAATTGTTTAGTCTGGTGGGAACCTGGGAATTCATGTCAAACACAAACATGACGTTTTAAAAAAAAATTTAAATATTGGGATTCCAACTTCATATCTTGATGCATTTACTTTGCAATTTATTTTATTTCCTTCCTTGTAAAACTGTTAGGAACATTATAGATATTAGCTTAAGTTTTAAGCTCCTAGTTTACTAGTGTTTAGGATTGATAGATGGCATTCATTTTAATAACATCAAGGTTGAGTAAAGGAATATTTTGTAATGGCAAAATTGAATGAGTCTTGGGAGGTGGTACAAGTTGCAGGAAGTGAACAATGGAAAAAGTGGTATGAATTGGGGGGTGTAGATACATTTTGAAATGAATCAAAAATGAGACCTGAAAACCAAGAGGAAAATGGACAAATTTGGAAATGGCATCAACAATGAAAATGAGGGGTATTGATCGACTAGGTGATTTGCTCAATGACTTGATCTTGGCATAGTAAGTAGGCCACAAACCTTGGTACCTAAGATTTCAGTTTTGGCAGGATGGTTGGAAAACTTTAGTGACTCAAATTTTCCAACATTAAATACTAGAATTCTGCCCAAATACATAATACAGCTGTGGGTCATAACCTTCTGTTTTAGACCCTCCTGCTTAGTCTAGGGATATGTGGAAACAGGCAGTGAGTTTATAGAAAGTAGCAGTACCATCAAGCACAATGATGAATCATATGCATTGGCTTGCAGAATGGTTTATTGTGCTAAATCACTTTTCCCATTGTCCTTTTTTTATACCATACATAGCTGTGGTATTACACTTTTAAATTGCAGTTTTTACAACTGTTTTTAATAATATTGCAGAGGCACAGAGCTATGTGTGGTAATACCTCCGTAATGTCAGGCGAAGCAGTCGTGGGACAGCCGTCTGGATGCCAGGGTTCAGTTTCTGTATGGCCACGGAACAGGGAGGATCAAGAGAAAGCACTAAACTGGGACGAGGAGTTTAAGGAAGGAGACCAAGTTGGAGAGGGAGAGGTAGGGCAGGAGAGACTTGAAAAGCAATCCAGTAGAAAAATGCTGGTGGGGTTTACTTTTCAAAGGCATGATGAGGGGAGGGGGAAAACTACTGAACTAAGGGATTAAATTCCTGTGTTTTCTGTCTCCATTACCTGTAATTTTATAAACTGCTGCTTTTGTATTCCATTGTGGGAAACTTTGGTGAAATAGTAAACCTCTGTTAATACACTCGAATGAAATTCACAATAAATTGTTATAAACTTACTAATTTTACATTATTGATCTGTATTGTGCTGCATGAGGTAACACCGTTTAAAGGGGATTCCCTTTTGATTATAGTCTGAACCGTCAGATTTGAAAATGGTGATTGAAGTTAATGGATGGCAATCTCAGTATAAATTTTTTGGGCTTTAAAGGGAGATAGAAGTCTTGAGGAAGCAGCATTGAGAAAAAGTAAGCACTCTGGTTTTACATTTTGTGTGTGCAAAATATTTAATAAGCCATGTACAACTTGAGGAATATGTTGAGATTAACTTTATTACCAAAGACAATTGGCCATTTAGCTGCTTGTTCTTGTGTCCTAATGACACAGTCCCATTTATTACATCCAACTGCATTTTGAAGACCTCTAATATTTTAGACAGCATTATTTGCCAGATTACACAATATTATTAACAATTACTACATTTAATAATCAATTCAATTCAACTTAGATTCCAGAGAGGGAATGAGTTAGGATGGTGAATTCTTTTCTAGATGGCCAACAGAAAGCAAGGTGAAGGCATTTGGACAGAGAAAGTCTGCAGTAAGTTTGTAGTGGCTGAATGCTGTGTAAGTAAGGGTATGTTCTGGAGGTTAGTATCACCACCAAAGCAGGTGGACATGACTATATAGTCATAAGGAGGAATTTGTATAATCATTCTAAATATTTACCACTCATGGGCAAAAATTCTTCGTAATACTTTTTTTTTTCAAAAATTGCATTTCAATCATTTAAATTTGTCTGACATTCCTGGTTTAATTTCTAGTACCAGCTGGAGTTCCATATTTGCAGAGCCACCGAGAAAGGGTGGAGAGTGTAACTTGTCGTTGCGCTTGCAGAGAGCCCGCGTGGACATGAGCTGAATGGCATGAATCTTTTCTATAATTCTTTATCACCCATCATGTCATCCAATGTCTGTTCGATTCTTGTTTTCTGGCTTTAGATTTTTTTTTAATACTGTAACCAGATTACTGTCTACTCTCTTGGCTTGTTTCTCTTTTATGTCATGCTTTGTCTCTGTCAGTCAGTCCTTGTGCTTCATTGTATTCGACTCAATAACCAGAAACCGAACTAGCCATGAGTTGTCTTTTCTTTCACACTTCTAAAATCCTGTAGACTTGAACCCACATCTACCATTCTTTTCCATGGTTACCAATTAGATCGCACACTGAGCATTCTTCTAATTTGACATTCTAATTCTTTCATAAGGGACTCATTTAAATATATCCACAATATTCTTTTGATTACAAAATAAGAACTTAATAAATAGCAGGCGTAGACCTTGAGCCTATTAGGATCATGGCTGATCTGCCTCCACTCCATTCTACTTCCTTGCCCATTCCCAATGTTCCCTGATTTCATTTTTACTAAAAAAAATCTGCCTATCCCAGCCTTGAATTGGACTTGCACAACCCTCGAGTTAAGTACCAAAGAATCACCTTGTATGTGTGAAGAAATTTTCCCTCTTTAAAATATTGTTTTAGCTGCTGTACAGTAATCTCCATTTTTTAAAATGGATCTACAACAATTTACATGTGTTAAGTCTCTTCTCCTTCAGTTTGTTACCAAGTGCACAAATGCAACCACTGCCCCTTTTTTCAAATTGAATTGTATTCTTAATCTTCTTCCCCTGGTTATTCTTCAGGTGACAGTCCACATGTGTTGAAAGGGCAGTATTGTGGTTGTCACTCTAGCCAGATGTGGTAGTTGTTTGATCAAGAGGAAGCTTTGAATATTTTAAGCCTAACTAAATGCATTGCCCTGCATGATGTCTGCTAAATAAATACAAATTAGAAGTTGAATCAATTTTTTGCCTGTCAGCAATATCAAATCATATAAATGTTGTGTTTTAACACATTAAAAGTAAAACAGGTAAATTTCGATCACGTTGAAATCAACGGTATTGAATGCTCCATTTTAAAGCATTTTTTTGTGCCAAGAATTTTAAAAAATACACTCACCAGTCGGGAATAGATGTTTGAAACTGGCTTTTATCAATGTTTTGAAATCTACATTTGATGTAATAAATAGCACAAATGAGGCTTCAGTTTTTTCCTATTTGTTATAACTGGCAGTAAAGTGCCATTTAATGAGCTGTTGTTAAATCAAACTGTATTTTTGTTTCCTACATGATTTTTTTTTTGCAGTTTAAGTAGGAAACCTGTAGATTGTGTTTCTTTATTGAGAAACTGGCAAATAATGTGTGCTTTATGAACTAAGTTTTGTTTCATTGTATCACTTTTTTGACTGTATATTAAGTGTTGACTCTGTTCTGTTATATTGAGTGGTTAGTATGATTTGACAAGTCTTTACACTGAAATCAAATGGTTGAACAGGTTACCAGTTTATCCATGTGAAGTTTGGAAAGATTATGCTCAATGATTTGTGTTATTACAGGATGTTTGCTGAAATTATCATTGGAAAGAATGTACGCATTGTAGAGCAGCTGAGTAGGCTTAGTTTGATTCAACTAATCTTTAGAGTAAGGCTTCATGCTCACTTAATCAAAATCATCATGCTAACAGTTTGTGAACATCTATTTCTCCTCTTAACAATCTGAAATATTCCTTCTCAAGCTTTAACTTTATTAATAAAAGTGCAAAACCATGTTTGTTTACAGGGGCTAAACTGCTAGTTGCTTGAACTGACATTGCTTTAATTTAGATTCCAGTTTGTTGACACCTAAGGTCCAGCTTCCAGCTGTTGCATTGCTTAATCTGGCTTCCTTATCTCACAGTGGACTCAGACACAGGAAAACTTAGGTCTGTGCTCAGATTGAGTCTGATTCAGCAGTGTAAGTGATCTGAAGGAGAGTCTGTGCATGTAATCTAAACTAGTCAGAATTGCTTCGCCACATATCCACCTGTTTAGGTCTTGTTAATGAACTGGTTTAAATGGTCAGTGAGCAAAAGTGCAGAATGTTGTCAGGCATTTAGTTCCTAAGTGACTCCATTTTAAATTGAAGAATCTAATAAATTAGAGATGAAAGTCTTTTAAGTTAATGGAGACTTGAGCAGTGTGATGAGTATTCAGAAAGGTTTGCTGTTATTTATATCTCACAGCATGACAGCATTCAAAATTGTGTCAAGTGGTTAAGTCCACCTTTTGGAACAGAAAAACCTCCAACTCTCTGCAACCCGATTTTACAGATGTGCAGTGAATTTCCGATATCTAAATCATTTAGCTGTCTGGCTTCCAGTTAATGTCTGTTGCTCTTCTACACACAGGATTCTTATAGGTACCAGACTTCTGCCTTTAGAGCAGTGGTGGGACCTACTCAAATTATTAAATTGTATTTGCTTCCTTGATCTTCTGGCTATCAGAATTCATGTTATGTGCCAGGCTTATTATTTTCAACTGATGAATTCATGGCCTGGCATCTTTCCAGTACTTCTTGCGATGCAAAATTATAGTTAAAATATTAAGTCAACAGGAGGCTTCGACTGGCTGGCTGTAAATTAACCTATATATTTGCCATCAGTCTTTGTGAAATAGTTGTTTACAATTATCTATTTAATTCAGATTTTGAGGAGGAGATGCACGAACTTGTTCAAGTGGATGTTAGGAAGTCTAAAAATCTAATCTTCTCTTTTGATTATGTTGCCTAAAATGCAAGATGTACTTCACTGAAAAGACGCTGGACAATATCAGCAAGAAAAGGAGAAAACTGGAATCCTGCTCCAAAGAAAAATTCCAACCCAGTTTATTCTGAATTAGGACCAACGAGAACATTGTTATTAGTTTTTGGTCTCTCGTAATCATTTTATTGTGTTGGATGCTGAGAATGGGAATGGACTAGAATATCATATGCCTATAATTGAATAGCTTGTCAGCATACTGACCATCAGACGATAGCGAAACTGGGTGAGGCACTGCAGGGTTGTTTGCTGTGTCAATGAAATAGCAATGTGAATTCAAGCTGTAATCATCCGAGAAGAAAATGAAGAAGTTGCGAGTGGTTTAATTCTATTCACTTGGCTGTTTACCTCTCTTTTTCTCTTTCACAATAAAGGAATGCATTACCTTTTTGACGATACTGCTCCAATAGCATATGCATTAAAACTTGTACAAACCAAATACGGAACAGGAATTTGTAGTGGGATTCCCCCAAGCTGTAACTCATTCATGCCTTAATTGAACAAAAGTATTTTCCGTATTGATTCAATAGTCATGTCATGGTGACAGAAAGTGGCCTAATGGTTGTATATTGTTTTGGTTAAACTTTAAACTTATGTTAGTGTTTATTTTAAAACTTTTATTAATGCAGGTCTTTATTCTTTGAATCGGCATATATGAGCAAAATGTCCCACTTACTTGTGATGCCTTGATTATCACTATATACTCTTCATCCAATACCACCAACAGCATCTCTCCTGGGAGATAGTTTTATTTTTTAAAAACTATATTAATAATTGGTTGATTTGTGGAGGGGAAATTCTAGGTAATACCTGTGGTACATTATAGTAGATTACTTCGGCTGCCTCAATCAAAAAATGATTGGCTTGAAGGAGTTTAGCAAATTGCCATCATGCAGGATGATACACAATTCCAGAAATTCACTCTTCCTTGAGAAAAGGATGTCCACATTTTGCTCAGATTTAACCTTGCACATTCTAAGATTTTGTCCCTCAATCTATTTAATTGACAGAGGAGAAAAAAACCTTTCAATTGGAGCAGTGTATTTTCTTCATAATCTGACATAACCTGTGGTTTTGGTAAGGCCACACCTGGAATGCTGTGTACTGTTTTGTTGCTGTAGCTAAGGAATAAAGTGCTTGCAGTAGGTGCACTGAGGATCCACTTAATTGATTTGTTTTGGATGTGGAACATCCAAAATGTGGCTCTGTTTTGTGTGGAGTTGGGAAGAATGAGAGGCGATTTCATTGCAGCGTGAGATTTTGATAAGATTGCACTGGGTTTTTTTTGGTCCCTTCCCACAAAACTTAAAACTAGGGAAATTTGGCACACATCTTGTCCTGAGATGAGGAAAACTGTTTTCATTCGTTGTATTGCCACTCATAAAGTCATAGAGATGTACAGCATGGAAACAGACCCTTTGGTCCATGCTGACCAGCTATCCCAACCCAATCTAGTCCCATTTGCCAGCACCTGGTGCATATCCCTCCAAACCTTTCCTATTCATGTACCCATCCAAATGCCTCTTCAATGTTGCAGTTGTACCAGCCTCCACCACACCCTCTGGCAGCTCATTCCAAACCTGTACCAACCTCTGAAAAAGTTGCCCCTTAGGTCTCTTTTATATCTTTCCTCTCTTACCCTAAACCTATGGCCCCTAGTTCTGGACTCCCTGACCCCAGAGAAAAGACTTTGTTTATTTATCCTATCCATGCCCCATAATTTTGTAAACCTCTATAAGGTCACCCCTCAGCCTTCGACGCTCCAGAGAAAACAACCCCAGCCTGTTCAGTCTCTCCCTATAGCTCAAATCCTCCTACCACTCCTTGGATTTGTCTGCCTATCTGGTTTCTCCGTCAGTAAGTATATTCAAGACGGAGATAGAACTCAAACAAATTTTGAAGGATATTGCGATTTAGTAAGAAAATGGCGTTAAAGTTGAAAATCCGCTGTGTGATTTTACTGAATTGAGGAGGTGGTTCAAACTTCTGTTTTCTTTTAAATCAACCTGAGTTTATACTTCCTTAAAATGTTGACTCCCAAATGCTTTGGCATACCTTGATAACTTTTTTAAGCTGATTTATACTGAGAATTAGTTTATTGGCCCTCCTGTACATTCTCTCCAAAGCCAGCTTACCCACAATATGAAGATACCAAAGTGTATCAGTGTTCCAATTGTGGAAGGACAAAGTAGTATTTCACAAAATCAGGAAATGCTGTAAATATTCAATGTGTCAGGCAGCATCTGTGGAGAGAGAAACAGAATTAATGTCTCTGGTCAGTGAGCTTTATCAGCACTGTAATCTATACTTACCAATGTCCATCTTGTCCCTTTTAAAGATGTGCATTATGTTAGCCTCTTTTCCGTTTGACTGTCCTAGAATGCAGTAAACTACTAAAATTATGGGTACATGTCAAGCCCCCTTGAGGGATGCCTGGATACTGTACATCTGAGTTGCTCTTTGTATTTTAATTCCTTGATTTGATCTAAAATATTAAATTCAATGAGTAGAATATCACTGGTTTTCTTGATAATTTAAATTTTAATTGTGGAGGATAAGTTTCAAGAATGCATTTATTCCTATCATACACAGTAAGTCCTTTGCAACTGTCCTTGTATCTTTCAATTATTAGGTCGTCTTTGTTCTCTGAATCATTGCAAAGCAGACAAGTTTTCTTTCATTGCTTCCAGAATCTTCTGAAATCTCCGTTTTCTATTTTGCTTTTTAGTTGACGTAAATAGCTTTTTGTGTTTCATTTTCTTTTCCTTAAACTAAACTCTGGTTCAAGATTAGACTTTTTCTAGAAATATGTTCTTAATATGTATTTCGATCCAGCTTAAAATAGATGTTAGCAAATTTAGGAAATTGAAAACGAAAGCTTCTTAATGAAGGAAATCTACTTATCAGCTTTAATGGTCTTAATCAGTTTATTTTTACTCCAGGACTTACTTGCACCGTACTAGAAAACATGAAATTGAATAACTTGTTAAAGTAAAAGAAAATTTATTACTTGAAATGAGTTTCTATTTTAAATTAAAAGCTGCTGTAGTCCCGAAATTCTGGCTTAGTATGTCTTCCAGTGCTAGAAAATTGCAAATTTTGATGCCTATAAAATGTTTTAGTCACTTTTTTGGACACTTTTTTTATTTGCAGGAGGAAAATATATGCGTGTGTGTGTGTGTGTATTTTTAGTGCAAGTCTAATGCACCTGTTTGTTCCTCAGGCAAGACTCTTTGATGAACCACAGCTTGCCAGCTTATGTCTGGAAAATATTGATAAAAACACTTCAGATGCAATCAATGCAGAAGGTTTTACAGATATTGATTTAGGTAAGTTTATGACTAAAGCAGATGAGTTTTTAGCTTTTAAACCACTTCAGTTTTTAAGCATGCAATGAAGAAATATTTTTGAGAAGTGATAGGAAATGGGGAATAATTGATTTTTTTTTGTTTTTTTTCATTTTTGTTAATTGTACTTCTAAAATCAAAATGGATGTTGTGATTTTTATGCCACTTTTAAAATATCTTTTGTGATTGAAAATATTAATTTCAAAATGAATTATTAATCAGTATTTCATAAATATTATTGCATTTCAAGGATTCCAAATTTAGAATTATGCAGCTTAAGACAAAAATGTAAAATAAAAAGCAAACAACTTTTATGTTCATTCAGAGGTTTTTGATGTCACTGGCTCGGGCAGTATTTATCCTCCATCCCTAATTGCACAGAGGGCAGTTAAGAGTCAAATACGTTGCTATGGGTCTGGAGTCGCATGCAGGCTAGACCAAGTCAAGATGGTAGTTTCTTTCCCCTAAAGGACCTTAGTGAACCTGATGGGGGCTTTTTTCCCCCCAGTAATTGGCAATGATTTCATGATCATCACTAGACTGCTAATTCCACATAAGTATTTCAGATAAAATTCCACTATCTGCCATGGCAGGATTGGAACAGAAGTCCCTAGAACACTACCAGAATCTCTGGATTAATATTCTAGTGATAATGCCACTAGGCCAACACCACCCCTCCCTAAATGGCATGACTGGCATAACCTTCATTCTCAAGATGTAAACAATGTATGAGATGTCTTCTCAACCAGAAATTGTGCACCTACATCTTTAGTTGGCTCCAAATTTTCTTTGCTAAAACTCTTGCCTTAATTAGAAAAGTCTGATCTGAGAAACCAAATATCTTATGTTTGACAAAACCTTTGGTACATGCAATGTCTAAGCAGTTCAGTGTGGAAACACAAACAACTCCATATTTCCCTGAGTAGAGAGGTAAGTTATTTTGAATTTTTCAGTTCTGATGGTCTTGAGCTTTGAGAGAGAGAGCGCATTGGACCAGTTTTTACATGCAGTGGTTATAATTAATCAGCAATGAATAATCTTATTATGAATAAGACTCCCAGAGATGGAAGGGTTCTTTCAAAACAGCAGATACTCTCCTGTCCTACTTCATATTTCAAGACTGTCTTGGCAACCTGTATCAAGTCTTGAGTATTTTTATTTATAGTCAAAGTCAATTCCAAATTCCATTTCAAAGAAAAATGAATGTACAGTGGAACCTCTATTATCGGAAGGACACAGGTGGGGTGTATTTCATTCCTTAAATCAAGTTCGGGATAATCAAATGCCGGATAACACAGTTTAACCAAGCATCAGGACCTTGTGATCTTGCCGATTAATGTGAAATTCAGATAATCGAGTTTCCTCTGTATATGTGATTATTCCAAATTTTAATCTCAGTCAAACCTGGAATATCTTTTGGTCCCCTCAGGATTATTCATCACTTACCATCCAATAGCCCGACCACCAAATTTAATTGTTTGTACAACAGATTTGAATTTCTCACTCTCCTTTATTAACTAGTATTTAGTGGATTCAATGATGTAACTGCTACTATATGGACAAGAGGAATCCTGGAGACAGTAATTTCTTCCAGGGTGTGTTGGCTGTTTTGTACATGTTTTACTACTATAAACGAGTTCCTAAAAATCTTGTTAACTGTTCGTAATTACTCCAGGTTTTTTTTGAAAAAATATAGTGTAATATGCCTGATTAATGGTTAGATGTAAATTTTGTCCTAAGTTTGATTGCATAGTAACCTGGACTTGAATTTCTGTCGTATTGTGGACCCTGACACTTTCTAATATTTTATCTCACATTTAGTCCTTCTATTTGGTTTTTAGCAAAATGCTAGTACCAAACCATATAGTAGGTGTATAATGTCATATTTTCCTTACTCTCTAACTTAAGAATTAATATTCAATGATTGACCTGTATAACACAGAATGGAACTGATAATGAATTTTACAGCCTTTGCAGCCATTGAGTATATCTTCCTCCAACAACCTTACAATTCCATCTTAAATACTGCACCTATATCATTTTGTTTGCAAATTTCCTCTCAAACACACCAATCCAAATCATCTGACTTGTTGTCATATAATAAGGTTCTGAAAGCCACTTGCTTATGACAACATAAGCCCATTTACAATCTAAATTTATGTGAAATATGACGACTTTTGAAAGAATAAAAATACATCTACAATCTGATTACCTGTGCATTGATTTACAATGTACCCCCACATACTTGTCAGTTGCAGATTCAGTTCCCAAAATTTCTTATTGTTCTTTTAAACTTTGTTAAACATCCAGTGACGTAATATAAATTACAGTAGAATTTCAAAAGAGAATTCAACAGATGGTGAAAACTAAATAGTGATGTGTACAAAGTTTAAAAATCACCCAACACCAGGTTATAGTCCAACAGGTTTAATTGGAAGCACTAGCTTTTGGAGCACTGCTCCTTCAGGTCCCTTCATGGTTGCTGGTGCTTGCAATTAAATCTGTTGGACTAAACCTGATGTTGTGATTTTTAACATTATCCAGATGGATTTTCATCAATATGTCATAGTGTTGTAACTCTGCAGTTGGCACTTGGAGCTCTCTAACTTTTTGAACTTATTCTTATCGATCAAAGTTCTGGTCTTGGACATTGGTTTCTGAACTTGAGTTGCACTAAGTATTTTATGCATTGGCATATGGGACAGAGATTAAGGATTTTTGGATACTTTTTTTTGGAGTGGTGTATTTGTTACTAAGAAAAAGTCTCATCTGGAGGCTTCCAAGTTGCTGACTTCAACATTTGTCTCACAGATACACTGATGGCAGTGCTAGAACGTGACACTCTTGGAATTCGAGAAATTCGGTTATTTAATGCTGTGGTTCGCTGGGCAGAAGCAGAATGCCAACGACAGCAGCTTCAACTTACTCCTGAAAACAAACGTAAAGTGTTAGGAAAAGCATTGTCACTGATTCGTTTTCCTCTAATGACCATTGAGGAGTTTGCAGCAGGTAACTGACTTTGGCATGATTTCATACTTGAAAGTATGAATGAATTTCTAAGACTTTATGTAGTCCAGTTCTCTCCTATATGAAACTGTTGAACTTGTGTAGTATGTTTTAATTTAGTTAGTGCTTCAGATGTCAGTGTTATGTACATCTAGGCATTAAGTACAGCATGGAAACAGACCCTTCAGTCCAACCTGTCCATGCTGACTAGATATCCTAACCGAAATCTAGTCCCACCTGCCAGCACCCAGCCCATATCCCTCCAATCCCATCCAAATGGCAATTGTACAAACTTCCATCACTTCCTCTGGCAGCTCATTCTATATACATACCACCCTCTGTGTGGAAGATTTTGCCTCTTAGGTGTCTCTTTTTTTTTTTTCCCTTTCCCCTCTCATCCTAAACCTATGCCCTCCAGTTCTCGACTTCCCTAACCCAGGGGGGAAAACTGTCTATTTATCCTGTCTATGCCCCTCATCGTATAAACCTCTATAAGGTCACCTCCTCAGCCTCAGCTCCAGGGAAAATAGCCTCCGCCTATTCAACCTCTCCCTCTAGCTCAAATCCTCCAATCCTGGCAACATCCTTGTAAATCTTTTCTGAACCCTTTCAAGTTTCACAACATCTTTCAGATAGAAAGGAGACCAGAATTGCATGCAATATTCCAACAGTGGCCTAACCGATGTCCTGTACAGCTGCAATATGACCCCTTGACTCCTGTACTCAATACTCTGACCAATACAAGAAAGCATACCAAATGCCGCCTTCACTATCCTATCTACCTGCGACTCCACTTTCAAGGAGCTATGAACCTGCACTCCAAGGTCTCTTTGTTCAGCAACACTCCCTAGGACCTTAGCATTAAGTGTATAAGTCCTGCTAAGATTTGCTTTCCCAAAATGCAGCACCTCGCATTTTCGCGTTTTATCTAAATTAAACGCCATCTGCCACTCCTCAGCCTATTGGCCCATCTGATCAAGATCCCATTGTAATCTGAGATGACCTTCTTCGCTATCCATTACACCTCCGATTTTGGTGTCATATACTTCCTATGTCACGTCCAAGTCATTTATAAAAATGACAAAGTAGTGGACCCAGCACTGATCCTTATGGCACTCTACTGGTCACAGGTCTCCAGTCTGAAAACTAACCCTCCACCACCACCCTCTGTCTTCTACCTTTGAGCCTGTTCTATATCCAAATGGTTAATTCTCTGTATTCCATGAGCACGAACCTTGCTAACCAGTCTCCTATGGGAAACCTTGTGGAATGCCTTACGTAGATCACGTCCACTGCTCTGCCCTCCTCAATCCTCTTTGTTACTACTACAAAAAGTCAATCAAGTTTGTGAGACGTGATTTCCCACGCACAAAGCCATGTTGACCATCTCTAATTAGTCCTTACCTTTCCAAATATATATGCAGAGCTGAAAATGTGTTGCTGGAAAAGTGCAGCAGGTCAGGCAGCATCCTAAGAGCAGGAGAATCGACGTTTTGGGCATAAGCCCTTCTTCAAACGTCGATTCTTCTCTTTGGATGCTGCCTGACCTGCCGCGCTTTTCCAGCAATACATTTTCAGCTCTGATCTCCAGCATCTGCAGTCCTCACTTTCTCCTCAAATATATATACATCCTGTCCCTCAGGATTCCCTCCAATAACTTGTCCACCACTGTCAGGCTCACCGGTCTATAGTTCCCTGACTTGTTCTTACCACCTTTCTTAAACAGTGGCACCACATTAGCCAACCTCAAGTCTTCTGGCACCTCACCTGTGACTATCTCAGCAAGGGGGCCAGCAATCACTTTTCTAGCTTCCCACTGAATTCTGGGGTACTCCTGATCAGGTCTTGGGGATTTATCCACCTTTTTGTGTTTCAAAACATCCAGCACTTACTCCTCTAATTTGGGCATTTTTCAAAATGTCATCATCTAGTTCCCTACATTTCTATATCTTCCATGTCCTTTTCCACAGTAAACACTGATGCAAAATATTCATTTAGTATCTTCCCCCATCTCCTGCAGCTCCACACAAAAGCCGTCTTGCTGATCTTTTGAGGAGCCCTATTCTTTCCCTAGTTATCCTTTTTATCGTTGATTTTATATTTGTAAAAACCTTTTGGATTCTCTTTCACTCTATATTTGCCAAAGCTATTTCATGTCCCCTTTTAGCCCTCCTGATTTTCCCCCCCCCAGTATACTCCTACTGTCTTGATACTCTTCTAAAGATTCACTTGATTTATACTGTCTGTACCTGACCTATGCTTTCTCCTCTTCTTAACTAAAGAAATTGAGGGTTTCGTTATCCAGCATTCCCTACACTAACCAGCCTTTCCTTTCACCCTAACAGGGATATACTGTTTCTGGACTCTCATTCTTTCATTTCTGAAGTCATCCCATTTTCCAGCTGTCCTTTTACCTGTGAACATCTGCCATCAATCATCTTTTGAAAGTTCTTGCCTAATACCGTCAAAATTGGCCTTCCTCCAATTTAGAACTTCAGCTTTTACATCTAGTCTGTCCTTTCCAAGAATTATGTCCTTTTAAAGAATTATGGTTGCTGGCCCCAAAGTGCTCCCTTGCTGACACCTCAGTCACCTGCTCTGCCACATTTCCCAAGAGTAGGTCAAAGTTTGCACCTTCTCTAGTAGGTACATCCTCACACTGAATCAGTTCCGTTCTCGTACGAGAATGGAACTATCAGAACTGACCATCCATCTACACTTTTTTTTTCACTTCCGTGTGGCCATTGATATCTGTCCATGGTGTTTTGAGTGGTAGCTATGGAATTGGGACTGGAGGGCACAAAGAAGTAATAAGTAATGTGGATAATGGGAAACCTGTAGATGTGGTGTACTTGGGTTTCCAAAAGGCATGTGAGGTGCAACAGCAAAGGTTACTCCACACACAAAAAAAGGAGACTATGGTTTGGGATAACATTTTTTAACATTTAAGGATTTAGCTAACAGAGTTAATGGTTCATTTTCAGATAAATAAATAGTTATTAGTAGTGTGGCATAGAATCAACGTTGGGATCTCAATTGTTTATGATCTGTCAATGACTTGGATGAAGGGACCAAATGTATGATTGTTAAGTTAGAGGGTATGTTGTAGTGGGGATAAAATGAAGCTCGACAGGGAATGAGTGGGCAAACATTTGACAGATTGGGCATAAAATGGGAACATATGAACTTTTCTACTTAGCAGAAAGCATAGCACCACTTCTTTTTACAGAAACAGATGTTAATTTTGAGATAGAGGAATCTGGGTATCGTGGCATGTGAATGTCCCAAAGGTCACTTCCAGGTGCAGCAAGTGATTAGGAAAACAAATGGCATGTTGCTTATTGCAAGGGGAATGGAATAGTGTTTTTTTTCCTGACCTATTCTGAAAAGTTATTTACACGCCTATAAATCAGGTGGGACGTGAACCCAGGTCTCCTGGCTCCGAGGTATGGACAGTACTATTCCATCGATAGACTTGACCATTTGCTTCTCCAGTCACTGCTGTCCAATATTGTCCCCAGGGTCCTGGCAGTGTGCTCCTTTTTCTGTTGTCACCAGCACCATCACTTCTGATGCCTCCGTGCTCAAGATAGTCACACTGGGTCCTGCACCCCCTCCGACGCTGGACATCGACTGTCTGGTCCTGGCTCATCATCTGATACTGTCACCTGAGATGGGTAGAGGTTAAAATCAATTGAGTCATGATCTCCTTGAAAGGAAGAGCAGCCTAAAAGGGTGGGGTCCCCTACTCTTGATCCTTGTTTGTGAGATCTAGTCATCACATGGTTTCTACTTGCATGTTTCAGAGGAGCCCACTAAATATCAATCAGTTTTTTGTTGTTTTCCCCCCTGAACATAGGGCAATTGAAACCAGTTGCCCATTCCCTATCACCACCATGGCTTAGTTTCTTGATTTGTTGGAGTCTGTGCCAAATGGAAAATTAGTTTTTGTGATAACTAATTTCTGAAATCTGAATAAAATAAAATGTTTTACCTCCCACAGGACCTGCACAGTCAGGAATTCTAACAGACCGAGAAGTTGTTAGTCTTTTTCTACATTTTACAGTCAACCCGAAGCCTAGAGTAGAGTTTATAGACAGACCTCGATGTTGTCTGAGAGGCAAAGAGTGTAGCATCAATCGTTTCCAACAAGTGGAAAGCCGTTGGGGCTACAGTGGTACAAGCGATCGAATAAGGTAAGGGGTTCTATTCGGGTATATCTCCCTAAGGTTCAGTGGTGACAGGAATTAATAATTTGATGCTGAGATTCATGGACTCTGGATGCCCCATGTGTTTGATCTTCCTTTATTTGTGAGAATTGGACACCTAAACTGAGGTAGTGTTTTGTGTACAAAAGTCCTTTCATCTGCTGTAGATCTATTAATCATCCAGGATTCCTGTTTCAGATTGTTACCCAATGATTCCCCTAATAGAAGGTTGACTGTAAGTTCCACTTTTCATGTCACTACTCTGCAAACCCCCCACAGCAAGTTCAAATAAATTGCTAATGGTGTCTAGACTTCAATGAAGGACTGCATGTGCAATAAATAAATATCCATCAGCAGCACTTGAACAACAAAGAAGGGAACAAAAGTGGGAATTTCTGGAATAGGTAGTGTTTTCAGAAGCCCAACCTTAATGATATAAAGTCAATTTTTAGACATCTTTACCTAAGCTTGGAAATGTGTTCCTACTTAATTAGTAATTAAGATTACTTTCTTGGGGATATATAGCAATGTGTTGCAATCTGGAATGCTACCTTAAGCACTAACCAGGAACTGATTTAATAACTTTCAAAAACGATATATACTTAAACTTTTAGGGTTAGGAAGCAACAATTAATTTATTAGCTATTTCAAAGATCAGAATTGGCCACCTTATGTGTTGCATGATTCCGATGCAGTTGTGTTCTTATTATTTAAACTAAATTTGCAAGTCACTATTCGATTTTAAAAAAGCGCCATCCAAAGTTGTGTTTCTCTTTTTAAGACCCCCTACAATGTGGAAGCAGGCCATTTGTCCCATCAGGTCCGCGCTGACCCTCCAAAGAGTAACCCATCCAAACACGTTCTCCTACCCTATACTTATCCCTGACTACTGATTTCCTGAGGAAGGGCTTATGCCTGAAACATGCTTGTGCTCATCGGATGCTGTATGACCTGTGCTTTTCCAGCACCATACTCTCTACTCTAATCTCCAGCATCTGCAGTGCTCACTTTCTCCTGTTGCACCTAACCTACATATCCCTGAACAACCTGAAATTTAAGGTGTCTTAAGCCTAATTCTTTTACTTGCTAAACTAAGCCAAAGCAAGATATTTGTTCAATATTCATTTATCATTGTGAAACCTCTTCACACTTTTGAAGTGTGGGAAGATCTGCTATCTCATTGGTCAGTTTAGGTCCCAAATCCACTGATTGCCTTTTCACAGCTATTTGGGTTTTTAAAAATCTAATAGATTTTCACCAATTGAAAAGAAACTCTACAGCTGAAGTTCAGGTGTAGTTTCAAAAAGTAACATCAGGTCAAAGGGACTGTCATCCACATAGAATGTACTGAGAGCTGCAGTTTAGTATCAGTATGATTTAGCAAATCATATGAGAAATATTGTATAGTAATACCAGTTGAATTATGTTCCCTACAATATAAATGCCATTTGGGAATTTACTGGTCAGTTTTGTTCTGATTGGAAGATGACATGGATTTAAACTGTTCTAATATGATCTTTTTGTTTTTTAATTCCACAGGTTTACTGTGAATAGAAGGATATTTGTGGTTGGGTTTGGCTTGTATGGATCAATACATGGGCCCACAGACTATCAAGTAAATATACAGGTAAAATAAAAACTTTGGATTTATATAGCATTGTTCAGGAATAGAAAGTCCCTGTCCTAGAACATTTAACAACCAATTATGCTTTTTTTTTAAGTTAGCTATTGGTATAATATAGGAAATATTGACAGTTCGCTTGATCATAGAAGGGTCTTGAACATGAATATAACATTGAACATGTAATCTATTTGTGGTGATTGAGGGATAAATACGAGTCAGAATGCTGTGAAGAAGGTAGGGCATAAGGTATTGGAATCTCATGCTCATCTTAAAAGGGCAAATGCAGCTCCTGTTTCGCAGTTGAACCAAAGGATGGCCATGTAGTCTCTCAGTAATGCACTGATAGTTTGGATTAAATGTTCTGGAGTTGGACCTTAGCCAACAGCTGCCTGATTCTGAGTTGAAAATGTCTCGAACTGAGCCACAGGTGACACTGATACCCTAATTATTCCTAATGCTAACACAAGTCACTTTGTACCAAAATAAATTGTGATAAACGGCAATTAACATTACTAGATAAGTTTAGAAATATATGGTAAGAAAATAGTGTGTGGACAGAGGGTGTCTGGAGAAACTCGACAGCTTTGGTAGCATCTGTGGAGTTAAAGCAGTGATAATGTTTAAGATTCGATTACCCTTCATCAGAACTAATAGTGCTGCATATAGTGGGTGAGGACAGTATGTAGTCCAACAAGTTTATTTGGAAGCTTGTACTTGTATTCCCAACGTAACCTGGTGTTGTGTGATTTTTAACTTTGTCCACTCCAGTCCAACACCGGTATCTCCACTCTTCCTGCAGTAGGTGGAGATGGAGCCCCAGAAAGAGAGAGAGCACAGCAGTCAGGCAACTAAAGAGTTAGACGGTGGTGAGGGAGGGAGAAAGAAAAGCTGAACATGGGGTAACAGGTGAAAATGGGGTTGGCTGTGCCTGAAGCAGCCCTATGTCATGAGCTGTGGGCTGGGTTGGGTGAGTCCAGAACTTGAGGGCATAGGTTTAGGGTGAGAGGGGAAAGATATAAAGGGACCCAAGGGGCAACTTTTTCACCCAGAGGGTGGTGCGTATGTGGAATGAACTGCCAGAGGAAGTGGTGGAAGCTGGTATAGTTAGACATTTAAAAGGTATCTAGATGGGTACAAAAGGGATTTGGGCCAATTGCTGGCAAATGAAACTCGATTAATTTCGAATATTTGGTCGGCATGGATGAGTTGAATTAAAGGGTCTGTTTTCGAGCCGTACCTCTGACTATATGAGGAAGTATGAGTGTAACAGTAAATGGAATTAACTGGATAGGGACAACTAATTTGCATCATGAATATTTTAAACCTTTGTTTTTTTAAAAAAAACTCTTGCTCTTTCATTTAGCTTCAAATTTTTTCTAAATTTCTAAAATTAAATATCTACTAAAATAAAATTCTAGTAGATCATAAGACTATCTCAAACACACTTTGAAAGTTGTACACAAGTGCTATTTAAAATCCTAAATTGTGAAATGCGGAGCTGGTAAAGATAACGTTATTACCTATCTCTTTTGGGTGCCTTGAGCAGGTGATAGACTCTCTTCTTGGACTTTGCAGTTCTTTGGATGGTGATACTCAGGTGGATTAATTGGAGATTATACCCAGTTCAGGATGGCTTTGTGATTTATTTATAAACTCCTCTCAATCAAGTTCCTATGATGTAATACCTCCTTTATGGTACTGTCCACAGGCCTGGAGTACACTCAGAATAAGTTTGGCTACAAGCTGTTGTGTTATATGGCAAATATCTTCCTCTTACTGAGATTTGTGAAAAGTTACTATCTGTATAAGCTACAGCTATCTGCATTTTCATACATACATTGCAAGTAGTTTGGTTGCTTTGGAATGCTTTCTAATGTCAATTACTAGTAAATTTTTGGTTTTGCAACTTATCTGTACACATTTACAATTAACATTCTATGATGCTGATGTTGTTAATTTAACTTGCGTTTGACTACTAAGAATTTACATTGTATAAGTTTAGCCTGCATTCATACAGTGATAGCTTTGTTCATAATGAGTTCTAAATTTACAGATATTCTTTACTGATAGCGTTTATAATGTTTGTTTCTTTTTTTAGATTATACATACTGATAGTAATACGATTCTGGGACAGAATGACACTGGTTTCAGCTGTGATGGATCATCCAACACTTTCAGGGTTATGTTCAAGGAACCAGTGGAGATTTTACCCAATGTTAACTATACTGCATGCGCTACATTGAAGGTATGGCAAGAAACGTGTTTGTTTTTAAAAACTAGCATTTGCATTGTGTTAATTCCTGCAAGTCAGTGGTGCATCATCTCTTTCAAAATTGGCTTTAAGTTGTTGAAATTTGTCTGTGAATGTTCATTGGTCTACTAGCTACTGGCAATAACACAGTGGAAATTCAGGCAAAGTGTGGCCCATGAACATAGCTTATATTCTTAACATTAAACTTATTTTACTGTAACTTAATTTTGGTGTAACATCACTTGTATGTTTAAAAAGTGTTTCATTTTCATCCAAGCATTATCAAAGGTTTAAGATGTTTAAATTATTCCCAGATGTCTTTCCTGTCTGTCACTCTTGTCTCTATTTCTATTTATCTTTTTTACTTTAAAACATACGTACATTTCTCTTTCACTGATATGAAATTTCCTGGGTAGACAATCATATTTGTCGGCAAGTGATTGCTGATGACATTTCTTTTTTTCTTAGATTATTTGATCTGGTAGCTGTTCTGTACCCTTTTTCCCTTAAAGTTGTACTTTCAGAACTTTTGGATGTAGGTTTGCTCGCTAAGCTGGAAGGTGCATTTCCAGACATTTTCATTACCTTACTAGGGAACATCCTCAGTGGGCCTTAGGTGAAGAAATGCTGAAAATTCTGCTTTCTATTTAAATGTTTGGGTTTCTTTAGGTTGGCGATGTTGTTTCCGGCAGTGAAGTCACTTCCAGTTCCTTTTCTCAGGGGGTGGTAGATAGGGTCTAACTCTGTGTTGATAGAGTTCTGGTTGGAATGCCACATTTCTAGGAATTTGTTTGGCTTGTCCTAGGATGGATGTGTTGTCCCAGTCGAAGCAGTGTGAGGATATTAGTGAGAGAGAGTCATGTCTTTTTGTGGCTAGTTGATATTCATGTACCCTGATGGCTAGTTTTCTGCCTGTTTGTCCAATGTAGTGTTTGTTACATTGTTACAATAGGAGAATTCCTAGAAGCATGACATTCCAACCAGAACTCTATCAACAAACCCATCGAGTTAGACCCCATCTACCACCCCCTGAGAAAAGGAACCGGAAGTGACTTCACTGGAAATGACATCACCAATCCAAAGAAACCCAAACATATAAATAGAAAGCGGGAATTTTTCCTAAGGCCCACTGATGATTTTACCTAGTAGGGCAACAAAATGTCTGGAAATGAACCTTCCAGCTCAGTGAGCAAAAACCTCAACCTGAGTCTTGTCAAAACTCACTTACTGCTTATTAATTCTGAAAGAAAATCTTGGAGCCCCTCACTTTTTTTAATCCCTTTCCTAAGTGGAAAGGTGCCTCAATTGTCTTCTCTGCCGTTCCATTCCTCCAAATTGTACAATAAATGCATTAGACAGATGAGTTCATTATACTCTGATTCAACCTGCATAGTTGAGATAACACCGCCTTCTGTGTCTTCAAGCTTGTTTGAATATGACTGTTACAGTTTTAAGATTACTTAAGTAATTTTCAGTTAAATTTGATTATTTTTATGGCTCTATGGTACAATTTTTTTTTGTCTTGATCCTGAAGATTATTTGAGTGATTTTGTTTTTGTTTATACATGTACAGGGTCCAGATTCACACTATGGAACAAAAGGTCTTCGTAAAGTCATCCATGAATCTCCGACAACGGGCACGAAAACAGTCTTCACTTTCTGTTATGCTGCTGGAAATAATAATGGAACATCAGTAGAAGATGGACAGGTTCCGGAGATTATCTTTTACACGTAGTTGAGCTCAGCAAGTCCTCAGAGGCCTTGGCTAATCTGTCAAATACAAACTGGTGGTATGCTACTGTATATTTGAAATGAAGAGTAATGTGCCTACCGCTAGGCACAGGTTTTGAATATTGTGCTTTATTTTTAAATGTTATTGGCTGGCAATGTAAAGAAACAAGCTTTTTTTCCTTGCTCTCTCCCCACCCCAGCTCTGTATTGTCACAGAATACGGGAGTATTGATATTGTGGTGCCAATTCTAAGCAAACATTTTGCTTATTGATGTGTGAAAAGCACTTATGTAACCAGGGCTGTAGCAAAGCTAAGTATTTAAGCCTTGAAGTTTCAGTTTAAACAACCAAAGTGTTATGACAATAAAGAAGGACCTTTTTTGTGGTGGTGGTGGTCAAGGCCAAAGACATTACACTGACGAGAGAAGAGCTTCAAATAAGCATACATAACATGTTCTGTAAAAACCTTGGGATTGGACCAGAAGTCTGTGATAAAAGAAACAATATCAAGATTTTAAAAAGGGAGTGTGTTAACTTGTAATGTTTAATGAAGTGAATTAGTAAATAAAATGAGAATGTTCATCAGCATTACATTGTAATTAGAAACCTGCAGTATGTACTAATCCATTTTCAGCTCAATAGCTGTTAACATTTGTAACTGGTGTACCAAACATTTCACTCAAATTATTTTTGGACTATTACCATAATTATGTGAGTTTGAAAGCTGTGTGGGCCCAATTTCCAGGAACATTACCTAATTAATAACCTTGTCAAATTGTGATCAATGTTTTTCTGATCTTGATATATAATTATAGCAAAAGTACATATGTTTAGTAAGATTATAGAAAAATACGCATGTTTTTTCCAAGTTAAAGGTGATTTTGTACTCCATTTAACAAACATCACACAATAACTACAGTTCAAAATAAATACAGGTTGCCACTCACTCAGCGTTCTATTCCTGCCCTTTATACTGCCCACTTTAGTGTCATGCACTCTGTATTTCAGTGAAAATGCTATTGAGTTGGCAGAGCTGCAATCCCCTTCGTTTTCATGATCAAGTGGGATCTGAATCAGAACCGTGGCAAATCTGTGAACAAGATGTAATTGACAAGACAGCTTTCAGCAGATGATGATCTCTGATTAGAAGGGATGACAGTATAAAAGCAGATTAAACAATCAGAAGAATAATAGAGTGCTGTTTTACATTTCTAGCATATAGCACCAACCTAAGGAATGTAAACAGTTTGAAATAAAGATCCCATTCCCCACACAACTCCTGCACCTAAGAGCTGATTATGCTAACTTCTTGCATTTCCTCAAATGTGTTATACACAGAATATCTTGTGGAAATATTTGATTTGTATTTTTTTTTCCCTTTGCTCAACAACATCTCTCTCAACCACCCCCCCCCCCTCCAAAACCCCAACCACTACCTGTTAAGCTCCGGATAATTGTGAAAGTCTGTTATTAAGGAGAATGTAACTTATTATGATTTGCTATATTATGCAAGTTTGCCATGAAAGGTTTAATGGATACTGCATTAGTTTCAAATTACCAGTAAGGCAACGTTCATTTCAAAATGCATTTATATTCAAACCTGATTTGAAAAGAAATGTCATACCTTCTCAGTATGAGAGCCACTCATTGGTTCATGTATCTATACCAGTGCTGGCTCTAGATTTGGACCCATTTACTCTAATCCTATGACCCAGCTGTTGCCCCTTGTACCTTTTTAAATCAACTGTGGAGTTGAACGGCTGACGTGACTCTTTTAGCAATTAAACACGTCTCTTTCAATGAGTCATGCAGAGAAGATAGTCAGTTCGTTTTTCATTTTGTCTTATCAACTGTCAACAATAGTGCAGCAAAATATTTTAAAATGTTTTCTAGAAGTTTAGCCACTTTTAGTGCTAGCGGGAGTAAACACACACAATCATTCTTCTTTCAAGAACAGTTAGCATTTTTCTTCTTTTAGTTGTATTGGTGCTCTATTCACAAGTGCAGTTCTAATGTACATGTTGCTGTGCAGGCACCTTTTGATAAACTAGGTGCAGAATACTTTCATAACTAAAGGCATTGTAAAATATTTATGGTGTTAATATTTGTATGTGGAAAGCTGAACAGACAATGGTGCTAATTAGCCAACTATATTGGTGTAAAACTGGTAGTTCTGGCCACTTGAAATTTAATTCTTGCTTTGTAAAATAAGATTTGGCGCTATTTTTTTTTTATCTAGCAGATATCAGGAAGACTACTTTGATCCCTAACCCTGTGTATAGATTTTCTTTTTCCATTGGGATTAAATCTGGTTTGTGATAGAGGAAATGGATTGCCCTCATTCAAGACCTTTTGTTCACCCCAACCCCACCACAAAATAAAATCTGTTGGCCCCTAAAATTCTTGTGATTTGTAAGGCGTTCAACGATTTTATCATAACAATTTCAAAAATACCTTGGAGTAGAATTCAGGGACCTGCAAAATGCAGATTCATTGCCTGTACTGTGAAATAGCTAATATACTAGTTTGCTTCTTTAAAAAGTAAACATATTTTTGGCACATTCCTTATGCTTAAACAATCAGTGTTTTGATGTTTTCTTTGTGGGGGCAGAAAGGGGTTTGGATTGATTTCCTTGAAACGGAAGTTTATAAATTGAACAGTAGTATGCTGTGATACATGGTTGTCAGCCAGCAAAGCACACATCATAGTTGTGACTACAAGATTTTAAGGTTCAAAATTGTTTTAAAATGAAACCTAAAAATGTTACTACTTTTGTGAAGTAATATACATTGCAGTAATTAATGAGTACTAAAGTATTATGTGCAAAAATAAAAATAGCTAAATGAGGGAAGGGTAAGATGCTAAGAAAGATAAAATACGAATGAGACTTTTTTTTTTGTTCTCTCACCCTACCATTGTTAAACTGTTCTAAACTTGATCATTTGAGACTAATTTTAAAGATGAGGGACCCATTTAAAACCACAAAATTCAGCTTTATTCAAAATTGTGAACTGTTTATCTCCCCTGACAGATTCTATTTAAAACAAAATCTAAATTTCTGAAATGATATTAGTTTTTCAAAGGTTGTAACAGGAGAGCTGCAGAATGCAGCTTTGTACAAGTAGATAACTTTGTTCACTAGTAGGCTGTGTCTGATTTGCAGCTAGGAAGTAACTCCTTTTATTTGCTGCTGATTTCTAAAGTATCATTTCTGTGCATTTGATAAACTAATACGTTATTTAATCTACTGGAATCAGCTACCACGTGGAGCTCTGTATAATTGGAAAACTGGAATAAAAACTTGTCACATCAGCAGTTAGCCACCATAGTGATGCACTGAAACTTGAAGGCTTGCTGAACAGCAACTTTGTTGTGGCCCTTTCATCAACCAATACACAAACCGTGGCATTACTTTAAAATAACTTTTGCTTTTTCTAGACTATGAATGTATTGGTAATTTTTTTTATTTTAGAAAACTGCCTGTTAGCATTCGCAAGCAAATATATCATGTAAATTAAAAAGGAGTATTTTAGAATCTTAGATGCTGTACAATGAATGTGTAAAATGATCAGTAAACTTATCCTAAATGTATTCTCATTTCATAAGCTTTGAGAGCCCATCTTGTAAAGATGTCTACAATTCAGGAAGATGTGGAAGTGTGTAGTGTGGTATTGCGTATGATTGAATCAGTGTGTAAATTCACCAATACAGTATACAGTACAGACATTTTAAATAGGCTTTGTATTGGAAAACTTTAAATTCAAAATCATGCAGATTAGTTTGCAACATAAATTTAAACTTAAAACATTGAGTATCCGAACATTCCCAAAATAGATAAGTGACAATATGATTCAGGCTGCATCCTGAATGTGAAGCCGTATAGTATTGATTCCAAAAGAATGTTCCTTCAAATTGATTTTGTCAAAACTCGTGCGTAACTTGGTAAAGTCTACAGGATATTGTTGCAACAACCTCCTTGTCCCCTTTCAATAACCCAGACCTTAAAAAAAAATACACTACAGTGGGGCTAACTGTTCATGGCTTGACTGATTTGCAGCTCTCTGAAACTTTGTTTTCAGTTTGGTTTTATTTTAAATTAAAAGGAGAAAACTTGTCAGTACATGCAGTAGCTCCATTAGCTTTTTGTGGCCATTTAGCATTTTTAAACTGAATTTTATGATCATAAAATGTAGTTACTCTATATTAATATGCACTTTACAAACCACTGTAGATCCATAAATTTATAGAGATCACTGTTTCTAACAGTGCTATTAGTTGACCATAAGGGGTACTACAGTGCAGTCCTGCTATACAATGTAGAATACTTAAAACCATAGTGTATTTTGGTTTTATTTCTATTTTACATGTCTATGACTTCATTTGGACTACAGGTGCACAAAGTTCTTGGGATGTATAGTAACCTAATTGCCTCTTCCGAGAGGCTGTTATGAAAGGAAGCAAGCGAGCAAGTTGGTCAATGAATGTTAGGATGTTTTTGGTAAGAAATTGCAAGTTCATTATGGTTCTCCTCACTTGGCACTAGAAATTCAGCCCGGAGTGCAACCGATCAAACATAGTTTTGATCATTTGCACCTGGGTTGTGTTAATGGCATAAAGTGCATAAGGAATGGATCCTGCTAAAGGCCATCCACGATTCTTTGACTATACTATTGAGGTGTATAGATTAATGCATTGATAGGAGGGAGTTAGCCTAGTAGTTGTACTATCAGGGGTTCTGACTGAAGTTTGAATGATGCATACATAGTATCAACCCCAGAGACTGAATGCTTTTACTCCTCCTATCTGTTATTTTTATATATAACAGTTTGAATCTTATTCATGGATTTGTATGGATTGCTGCATTTAAAACTGCTTCACATCCTCAAGTAATGTCAATGTGTGCATGTTACAAGTAGGATGACACCATTTTAAAAGAAGAAATCACTGTGGCAAACAAATTGTTTGATACATCCTAACGGTATGATAGTTGAAGTACAAAGCTCAGTAAAAGTTGTTTCACAAATCTACTTTGTTACAAATAAAGAACTTTAAAAATCAATCCTGTGTAATTCATGTTATTGTCCAGTGCATCTAAATATTGCAGTGTCCGTTAAAATAAAGTTTGCAACCAAAGATCATTCTTTGCAGGAATGACTTGAATTTCAAAAGCCTTACCTTTTATAAAACTAATGGCCTGAACAAAAAAGAATTATTAAAAATAAAGCAAAACTGCAGATGTTGGAGATCAGAGGCAAACAAAAACTGAAGTTTGCTGGAGAATCTCAGCAAGTGTGGTAGCAGATATGAAGAGAAAAGTGAACAATTTGAGTCTAGTGACCCTTAGGAATTCTGAAATGTTACTGAACTCTGAGTTTTTAATGGCACATTTTAAACTGGTGATTGTTTGTTTGAAAAAAAAATCAGTAATGTAGAAAAATATGGTAATTGGTTTGTAGGGGAGACAATGGTGATAAAGCCACTGGACTTGTATTCACTGAATAATTTAAAATAGATTAGTCTATTTGACCTCTTTAACCTGTTCTGTCGACTAGTTCAGCCACTGCCTCTGTTAAATTCCACTTTCTCATCTATCCCCAAATTTTTTTTTATCCCCTTGCCTAACAGAAATCTATCTGACTCTGCCTTAACGGTTTACATTCACTACTTCCATTGTCTTTTGTGGCAGAGTTACAAAGTTGAACAACCTTCAGAGAAGAAAGGTCATTGTGCTCCTAAAATGGTGATACCTTGTTCTGGACTGATTCACAAGAGTATTACAATATGTGTTATACACTACAAATTTCTTCCTACAGCCCCTGTTTTCTATTTTTCCAAGTAGAGGAGAAAACAGGGACAGGGTAATGAGGTGGATGATTTGTCATGATCATATTGAATCATAGAAGAGTCTCAAATGGTATATATCCTACTTCTGTGTTTTTGTTTCAGTCCATTTGCTAATAAAAATGTCCAGGCTGTCTAATGTATCTTCATCAGACAACCACTCATTCCGGTTATCGACCTGGAAGACCTCTGATCTGTCTTCAATGCATCTATATCTTTGCTTAAGAAAGGGAATCTAGACTGTATTCAAGTGCAATCTTAAAAAGATGTTACACTTCAACAAAGAGGAAATTATGTCCAATTCCGCTACTTCTGTGGGTTGAATCCATTTGGCTTCTTGATTAGATGCTGTACCTGTGTACGAACCTTTTGTGATCCATGCACTAGAATATTTTTATCCTTCACATCAGGATTCCACAGCTGTTCTCCATTTTCAGAATTATATGCTTTTACATTCTTCATGTCAAAGTGAACAACATCATATTTCCCACATTATATGCCAGAATTCTGCCCACCTGCTAAGCCTGTCTATACCTGCAAAATTCTCTCCTTCACAACATACTTTCCTACGTATAACCAGAAAATGCAATGGAAACCCAGCAGGTCTGGCAGCATTGATGCAGTGAGAGAAAAACCCCAAAGTTAATTTTAATTTGGAGATACAATTTTGTTAAGCAAAGATATTAAGGGGTATAGGCCAAAGGCAGATATGTGAAGTCAGGCCAAGGATCAGCCATGATCTCTCTCCATGATGTAACAGGCTTGAGAGCCTGAATGGACGACTGTTGTTCCAATGTTCCCAAGCCCAATATGACTTAATTGGAACTGAGGGGTTTTGGGAAATTATGCTTTTTATACTTTTGATAAAGTGGTGGAGCAAATGAAAATGCTGGTGAGAGTGCCTAGAGCAAAAAGCAAAGGATAATGGTAGTAGAGAAGTAATATGGATGCCATGATTTGGAGATGCCGGTGTTGGACTGGGGTGTACAAAGTTAAAAATCTCACAACGCCAGGTTATAGTCCAACAGGTTTAATTGGAAGCACACTAGCTTTCGGAGCGCTGCTCCTTCATCAGATTGTGGAGGGCACAATTGTAAGGCACAGAATTGCCTTACAATTGTGTTCTCCACAACCACCTGATGAAGGAGTGGCGCTCTGAAAGCTAGTGCTTCCAATTAAACCTGTTGGACTATAACCTGGCGTGTGTGATTTTTAATTTAATATGGATACAGAATAGATGTTAATAACAGAAAAACAGGTCAGCTCTGCTGAGAATAAATCCATGCAATCAAGGTTTATAATTTAATTGTAGGATAGTATTCATGGTCTGGAGTTATTGAACTCAATGTTGAGCCATGAAGGCCATAAAGTTGAAAGTGATATGCTGTTTCTTCAGCTTGCATTGGACTTCACTGGAACGCTGCTGCAAGCCTAGATTAACATGAGAACAAGGTGAGTATTGGCAAGTGACTGGAAGGTCAGTGTCATTCTAGGACCAAGCAGAGGCCTTCCAGCAAAATGTTCCCTAATCTGCATTTCGTTTTGCCAATTGCAGAAAATGTACCAATTGGCCTTTTCCTTCCTCTGAGCTCATTCTCCAAGGGCCCCAAAACACCTTCCAACTGAAGCAGCAACTTAGTTATACTTCTAATCTGGTCTACTGTATTTGTAGCCTTTTCCACATTGGTGAAAGGAAATGCAGATCTCCATCATCCACAGCACTTTGCTTTTATACTTACCTTGATGTCATCTGTGCATCAAGTTACCATGTCATCACTCCCTGCATCTAAGTAAATTGTAAAATGTTTAGGATTCAGCATTAACCCCTGTGAGACTCCATTTATCACAACCTGCTAATTAGACAAGGATCAATTTACACATTTTGGCAATAAGCATCTTGTTTCCCACTAGTCAGAAAATATTCCATTTATGCTACCTCTTACAACATGAGCCTATAACTCCCTCAATGGGGCGGCATGGTGGTTCAGTGGTTAGCACTGCTACCTCACAGCACCAGGGTCCCAGGTTCGATTCCAGCCTCAGGCTAATGTCTGTGTGGAGTTTGCATGTTCTCCCCATGTCTGCGTGGGTTTGCTCTGGTTTCCTCCCACAGTCCAAAAGATATGCAGGTTAGGTGAATTGGCCATGCTAAATTGCCCATAGGTTAGGTGCATTAGTCAGAGGGAAATGGGTCTGGGTGGGTTAATCTTCGGATGGGCGGTGTGGACTTGTTGGGCTGAAGGGCCTGTTTCCATACTGTAGGGAATCTAATCTCATCTAATAACCTTAGATGTGACAATATCAAATGCTCTCTGGCCATTCAAGCAAAGTTTATCTTTCTATGGTTGAGAGGCTTGAGTGTTCCATTGATCCTGCTGATGCTCTCAGCCGTGAGCAGGGTCACCCGCGATGGTAAGGTCAGAGGGGAGGAACCATACAATGAACAACCCAAACAAGTACTCAGTAGTGATCCAGGTAGAAGATAATTGTGTGTTATATCAACAGCTGGTAAAGGCTGCAGTTACACATTTGTCAAAGTTTCCTTGCCACTGAAACTAGATCTATCTTTGATCAGTGTGACTATTGATGTGGAACAGGATTCCCACGTTTTAAAAAAAAACAAAGCACAAAGCAGCTACCTGGATCAAATCCATCGTGAGGAAACACCTGCCAAAAGTATTCTTGGAAATGTGGCTGTAGGATCAAATTCATCAGCCATGCGAAGATCCACAGAACCCATGACCAGTAACATGGAATTTCCTAGGTGGACAATCATACTCGTAAGTGAGGGATTGCTGACGATGACAACTATCTCCTATTTATCCACAACACATGTTAACCCTTCAAAGAAATCTAATTAATTGATTAAACATGACATATCTTTCACAAAATCATGCTTATTCTCCCCACTTTTTTGAGTTTTTTCCAAGTGCCCAGTTTTAATTTCTTTAATGCTCAATTCTGACTGACCTACAGTGTCCTGCTTTAAGCCTCCCTTCCTTGGAAATGGTTCTGAGTTGTGGGTTCAAAACCCACCACAGCAGCTGCTGCAAAATATACTTAATTCACCCAAATGTAGATAATGAAGCCAGTGAAACAAAGCAATAGCAGGTTAATCTATTTTTGGCAGCATCAATTGAAGGACGAATGGTGGTGAGCTCCCTGCTTTCCCAGTTGTGTTATGGAACCTTTCACACCTATCTTAAGAATGTAAACAGTAGTGCAGGAAGGAGTGAAACCTGTGCAGGAATAATAGCATAGATATTCTATGAATTGCATTGGAGTAGTTATGACTAAAGTTTAAAGATATTCAGGGGTATTAGCAAATCCAAAACTCAACTGTCAAATCACTTTGATGGAATGTTACTGTTGCAAGTAGAATGTCAAACTATACTGCCAAATATCATTTTGGGTGAGTCCTACTTATATTGTGGAATTAAACTCTAGAGTTGTGCAAACATATATGCATCTGGCATCCGAATTGTTTTCATTTAGCTTGCAAATTCTGGATGTCCAAAGTATAAACTCTGGATTATATCTTGTTGCACATGCGAGTGAGCATCGAGAAGGGAGGATTGATTGATTGAACACATGGCTGGAGAACTGGAAGAGGAGTGAGAACATTAGATTTCAGAAGCATTGGGACCAGTTTTGGGCTGGTTGAAACATGTACAAGACAGGCAGACTGCGTCTTAGCAGGACTAACACTGACAGATTAAGCAGTTTTAGATTTGATTAGATTAGATATCCTACAGTGTGGAAACAGGCCATTCGGCCCAACCAGTGCACACTGACCCTCCAAAGAGTAGCCCACCCAGACCCACTTCCCTCTGACTAATGCACCTATCACTATGGGCAATTTTAGCACAGCCAATTCACCTGACTGGCATATCTTTGGACTGTGGGAGGAAACCGGAGCAAACCCGCACAGACATAGGGATAATGTGCAATCTCCACCCAGCCAATCCCCCGATGCTGGGATCAAACCTGGGACCCTGGCACTGTGAGGTAGCAGTGCTAACCACTGAGCCTCTGTGTTCAGGAAGGTTTAAACTTGATGGATAAGAGGATGTGAACCTGAGAGGGAGGTCACATTCGAAGGAAGCAAAATTAATAAAAGGAAGCATGGGTGGCACGGTGGCACAGTGGTTAGCACTGCTGCCTCACAGCGCCAGAGACCTGGGTTCAATTCCTGACTCAGGCAACTGACTGTGTGGAGTTTGCACATTCTCCCTGTGTCTGCGTGGGTTTCCTCGGGGTGCTCTGGTTTCCTCCCACAATCCAAAGATGTGCAGGTTAGGGGAATTGGTCATGCTAAATTGCCTGTAGTGTTAGGTAAAGGGGAATGGGTGGGGTGCACTTTGGTGGGTTGGTGTGGGCTAATCTAATCTAATCTAAAAAAAAGTAGAAGTAAAAAATAGAAGACAGAGGAAGTAGGGGCAAATCTAAAATAGGTTTGATCAAAAATAACAATACAAAAACAAATTTCCCAGCTTTCTATTTGATTGTACATTTGAATGCCCAACTGAGATATGATTTAATTGCCATTACAGAGACCATCGTTACAGGATAACCAGAATTGTGAACTGAATACTCCAGGATACTGAGCACTTAGAAGGATAGGCAAAAAGGAAAAGGAGGTGAGCTGGCAGTCTGAATAAGGAACAAAATCAGTACATTAGTAAGAGAAGAACTTTGATTGAAGGAACAAGACGTTGAATTATTGGACACAGTATAAATGAACAAATTAAATATGCATTTCATGTTGGTCATACAGCAGTAATGTGTGACTTCAATTTATACAACTACTCATTAACTAAATCAGCAGTAATACAGTGGAGGATGAATTCCTGAGGCATGGAGGAGATGAGTTTCTGGAGCAATATGTTGAAAAGCCTATCAGAGACCAGGCTATTTTGGATTTAATATTGTACAATGAAAAGGCTAATAATTTGTAGCCTTGCTATAAAGAAATCTTTGGGAAATAGTGAACACAATATCACAGACCTGTGAAAATTTAGACATTCAACATGTTCATCACAGAAATTGTTGGGTTTCCGGAGACAAAGATATCAAAGGAATACAGAGGTAGTGTGAAAAAAATAAATTAGAGCAAATGATCGGCCATGAGCTAGTTGCCAATTTGGCAGACTGAATCGCCTATCCATGTTCCTTATTGAAACATATTATATCCTAAAGGGACTTGACAGGGTGAATCTGAAGGGATGTTACCTTTTATAGGAGAGAAAAGAACAAAAGGATGCAATTTATAAATACGGGTCTCCTTTTAATATATAGAAGAAGAAGATTTTTTTCTCTCAGGAGGGTCATGAATATATAACTTCATTACCTAGCAGTAGAGGTAGAATCATTGAATACTGTTACGGCAGAAATAAATAGATTCTTATCTAACAATGGAGCCAGTGATTATTGGAAGTAGGTTGGAAAACAGGGTGGAAGCCACAACCAGGTCACCTGTTATCCAATTGAATAGGATCAAGGTGAAGGGGCTGAATGGCCTATACCTGTTCCTAATTCATATGTTTCATATGTTAGCATCATCCTTATAAATCTTCCTTAAACTTTCTCCAGTTCTTCAATCTATTTTTCAGAAAATGTTTCCTTAAGTAATTAGAGAAACCACACTGGACATGGGCTGTACCAAGGTCTACCAGGAAAGGGAGGAACAATGTCAAAATATTTTCAGGTTTGTTTTTTAACTTCAGTTTAATTATACCCTATCTATAATCCAATTAAGTATAATCCA
Organism: Hemiscyllium ocellatum; assembly: GCF_020745735.1. Taxonomy (NCBI): domain Eukaryota; kingdom Metazoa; phylum Chordata; class Chondrichthyes; order Orectolobiformes; family Hemiscylliidae; genus Hemiscyllium; species Hemiscyllium ocellatum. The sequence continues at coordinate 19,346,679 of NC_083428.1, read as the reverse complement.
AGTTATAGCACTAGTTTATTTGATTTAAAATTGGTTATTCATTCAGTAACTGACTTCTTTTCACAGTCAAGGATTGTTGGGTCATTCTTTCTTAAATTCAAGCTGTTTATGTAAATGAAGCAATTCTTTGTTTTCATTGGGTTCAATTCTGTCAGCATGTGGATCAATACTATCACAATCCTTTTTACGTCTGGTAAGATATGCATGCCATGCTCTTATCTTTGTCACTAAACAATTGTTCTGATGTAAATGCTAATTTGTTTATTTACAATCAAATTTATGAATCTAAATGTATCGGTCAAGTAAGAAAATGCGGCTTGATCAGTCTTTGTGGTTACAATGTCTCAAAGAATTAAAGTCTATTCATTGGGCATCATAGTTACAAATATGTTTTATCCATGGTATTTAAAAGAAGTTTTTTTTCATGTTTTCAGATTATCTATACATGTCTGAAAGTGTAGTCTATAGGTTACAATGGGGTGCAAGATCATTTGAAAGTTCCTGGGAATATTGCACTTGGACATATGATGGAGTAGCTGAAATCTACAATGAGAATCTGCAGCATTATCTGTCATCAGTTGCAAGTGGCAAAGAAGTCTGGATTGGTGTGTCAAAACGTAACTCAATCTGGTGCTACAGTGGCACAGGTAAAATGGTCTCATCCACCAACTGGGCAGAGGGAGAACCCAACAACTACTCCTCCTTCATCTTCGGAGCAGAGAACTGTGTTTTGATGCTCAGTAACAGCGAATGGAATGATGAAAATTGCTCTGAGGAACACTCTTTTATGTGCCAAGAATGTAAGTACTAGTCCCTCATTTCTCCATCGCTAAAAAAAAGTGCTACAAGGTATCTATGAGGTTGTGCCATTGGAACTGTTTATTTAGGTGTTATTTTGTAATATTGCTAAGATATTATACCAATTACCTATAAATGAGCATCAAGAAAATTCAATTTCCCTTCAGTTTCTTTAAGGGTTATCTGTATTTGCCCGGGTGAGAAGACTTAAAATCATTGCGACTACAGTAAAATACTTTCCACGTCAATGAGAGTTTTTATGTTGGGGCTGTAATAGTCTCAAGGTAATTGACAAAGTAGGAAGAATCATTCTGAGCAGGAGGAGAAAAGAAAAATAAGGGTAGAATAACCAACCTAACAATTGAAGAAATAGCTTCTAAGAAACTTTGGCAAGAGTAGATTAGTAAGTAAACAGTTCAGTGATTTATGCGGTTGGAGAGGTAAATACTGAGTGGAACACAAAAGTCATTTGCCCTTTACTTTATATTTCTTGCAAATTATCCTGATGAGTGCAAGATGAAAAGTTTCAACCAATTTTGTCATTTCCCAGGAATTATTAATATACTGTACACACTGTTCACAATGAGGTCTCCTCTACACAGGAGAAATCAAATGTAGGCAGGGGGAGCACTTTCCGTTCACATCGCAACCCTAAACTTTCAGCTGCTGGTTGTTCTAATGCTTTACCTCACTCCAACTTGGACTCGACTCCAGGCTGTCCTCAGCTTCAGTTTTCCATTGGAAGTCAATTCCAACTCGAGGAACATGATATTTTAACTGAACATTTCACAGCCTTCAAGACACCAGTTCCACCACCAACAACAAGTTATATTTGTATTGTATCTTAAATGTAATGAAACATTTTAAGGCACTTTCGAGGAGCACTATCAAACAAAAACAAAACCACATAAGATGATGTTAGGTCAGATGATCAAAAGCTAGGTCAAAATGGAAATTTGTAATGAACATCTACCTCAAAGGAGGAAAATGATGTACAGAGGCAGAGAACTGCAAGGACGAAATTCCAGAGCTTAGAATCTACACAAGTAACACAGAGCAGCTGCGTTGGATGAGTTGACACATAGGTAGCAGAGTTTTGAATGATCTTGAATGTGGGAGATGAGTCAGGAAAACTTTGGAAAAGTCAAGTCTGGAGATAATAAAGGTGTGAACAAGGGTACAGCAGCAAATGAGCTGAAGCAGATGAAGGGAGGCCATGCTAGAACTGTATAAAATTCAGGTAGGCCACAGCTAAAGTATCATGTGTTATTCTAGAATCAACATCACACTGGAGAGCTTGCATTGAAGAGTTATTGGCATGTTGCCTGGGCTGGAGAGTTTTAGTTATAAAGAGAGATTGGACAGAATGGGAGTGGAGGAGATTGAGGGGGTACATGATCGAGGTGTATAAAATTCTGAGGGGTCTTGACAGGGTTCATAGGAAGAAACCTTTCCACTTGATGGAGGAATTGATTTCTGGGGGCAGAGATTGAAGGTAAGGGGCAGGAAGATTAAAAAGAATGTGAGGAAAACCTTTTTTACCTCGAGGGTGATGGGTATCTGAACCACAGTGCCTGTAAGGATGGCAGTGGCTGAAATCCTCGTAACATTTAAGAAGTATTTAGATGAACAGTTGTGATGCCAAGGCATAGAAGGCTATTGGGCAAAGGCTAGAAATGGGATTAGAATAGTTAGATGGGTGTTATTGACCAGTGCAGACTACATGGGCTTAAGGTCTTTTTCCTTTATGAGTCTAAATTAGTGGTATTATGGAGGTTGCAAGGAAATGAGATGGAATATGGAGCAAGGACTGACAAAAAAAAATCTGTAAGAGACCATGTACTTCATTGAACTGTAAACTGGAATGGAAGTTAGATTGTTCCATAGAATCATAGGGTCATACAACACAGAAACAGATCCTTCAGTTCAACTAGTCCAAACCGAACGTAATCCCAAACTAAACTAGTCCCACCTGCTGCTCCTACCCCATATCCCTCCAAACCCTTTCCTATTTGTGTACTTATCCAAGTATCTTTTAAACATTGTAATTGTACCCACATCCATCACTTCCTCAGGAAGTTCATTCCACACATGAACCACCCTCTGTGTAAAAAAAATTGTCCCTCATGTCTTTCTTAAATCTCTTTGCACTCACCTTAGTCTTGAAATCCCCCATCACAGGGAAAAGACAACTACCATTAAATCTATCTATACCTCCCTTTATTAGAAGAGAGACCAGGAATGTTTTGCAATTTGGAAAATATCAGGTGGTGCGCATTTTTAGCAATGCAAGACAATACAATGTTATTTTTTTCAAAGCATTGAGATGGTTACTTTGTATCAGAGTAGCACTGGAAACTATTGAGGTATGGAGGCACTGCCTGAAGACAGCCCTCAGATTGATCTAGCTGCAGCATGTTTTAGATCTGTAGGTGCAGAGCAGCCAGAGATCTCCAGAGCTGAAAACCTGAAAATCTCCCTCTCTCTTCCTTCTCTTGGTTTGAGTGAAAAGACAGGAAATCAATTAAACTTACAGTGAGGAATTCTAATAAAAGGAAAGTCCCAGGTCCGTCAGCTCAACAATCAAATTGAAGAATGACCATCACTTTACAGACAATGCTATGCTACTAGGGTTGGTTAACTCAGTTGGCTGGATGGCTGGTTTGTGACATCAGCAGTACAGGTTCAATTTCTGCACTGGCTGAGGTTACCTCCTGAAGATCCTGCTTTCTCAGCCTCCCTCTCTCACCTATTGGTCCACCCTCAGGTTACACTCCCCAACAGTTGTTGCGGTCTAATGACAGAACAGTCATAGAGTCATAGAGATGTATGGCATGGAAAAAGACCCTTCAGTCCAACTCATCCACAACGACCAGATATCCTAAATGAATCCAATCCCATTTGCCAGCACTTGGCTTATATCCCTCTAAACCTTTCCTATTCATATATCCATCCAGATGTTTTTTAAATGTTATCATTGTACCAGCATCCACCACTTCCTCTGGCAGCTCATTCCGTACACACACCACCCTCTGAGTGAAAAAGTCGCCCCTTATGTCTGGGACCATGGTCATTTCACCTTAACATTGCAAAAATTAAAAGTAGCTGCAGAGGTAATTTAACCCACACTTGGGATTTGGACTTTTGATATTCAGAATGTTTTTTCTATCGATATTTTCCATACATAATATTTGTGTTAAACCCTCTGTCTCTTGTCTGTTTTGTTTGTGAATGAATGTGTCTGTATTTGGGGTTTTAAAGGGTTATAGTTTACGTTGCACAGTAGCTGATTAGAAATCCTTTCTTATGACTGTCATTGTTAAAATTAAGTGTGTATAATAAATAATTATTTTCTGTTAATGATAAGGCTCCATATCCACAGACACTCACTCCCTCTATTACTGACACTCAATGCAACAATGTGTACCATTGACAATATGCACTGTAGAAATTCCCAAAGGTTCCTTAGGCAGTACCCTCCAAACCCATAGCCATCTCAGATGACAAATGCAGTTTATACATTGAAACTTCACCCCCTGCAGGATTTGTCTGAGTCACACACACTCCTAACTCAGAAAAATATTGTTGTTTGCTCAGTGCAATTGGATCAAATATCTGGAACTTCCTCACTAACAACATTGTGAATCTACCGACAACAAATAGAACACAACAGTTCAAGAAGGCAGTTCACCACCACCTTCTCAAGAGCAACAAGTGATAACCAATGGATGTGATATCCCATGAATAAGGAAACAAATTAGTGACTGGCACCAAATGCTAGCCTAGTCAGTGATGCACACATCCCATGAACAAATAAGAAAAAAAATGTACTCCCCTGACTCCTGCTGTGCTCTATTCCCAGTGAACGTAATTCCAGACACTATTTTTCCATTGACTACCAACAGCCCTCAGTTAGGTGCCTTGCCTTGATGCTTACCTGCACCCTTCTTTCACATTTTCCACTGTGCCATGTGATCTATCAGTACATCTTTCAACCTAATAGTTCTTTGTTGGTGTTTACCTGCCTGATTCCCTCAGCTCAAACCTCTGGTTTTCCGTCCCTAGCATTAGACATCCTTGGAAATCCTCTCTTTGTAGATACCTTACATTTTGTTAAGTATGAACTAGAGAACCCACTGAGGCAAATATTCTCCGAAATCATCATTTAAAAAGCTAAAACCATGTTCCCAACCCAGGTGTTACTGGGTTTCAAACACAAATATTGGCCACATCCTTCAATACTTTGAACTGTGGACAAGAAAAATATAATTCCAGGAGAAATTCCAGGAGAAAAGACCTTGAGTATAGCCTGTTTAATTTGCAGGATTAACCTATCTTTTCGCTTAAGTTCTTGTCTTTATTTATTGGTACTTATGCAGCTATACCTTATTACTTAATCAATGCACTCTCAACAGTTAATCAGATTTTATAATGTCAATAATTAAGCTGAAAATGATTCACGACTGAATATATCACGTTAGAGTGCATAATGCAGGTGCTAATACCTTTACAGTGCATTGCAAAGCAACAACTTGCAACAGTAGAGGTGCATGTGAAGAATTGGCTGATGGGTTTAGATGCCATTGTGACCATAGGTTCTATGGAAACAATTGCGAAAATGGTAAGAACTGGAGAAAACAACTAGCAGTAAGTATGTACCCAAAACAAAATCTCAGAATACTGCTACTCCTGAGAACACTGACATTGGAGTGAGTGGTTTCCCAGGTTCACCATTACTAAATAATGATATTGACAATTTATCTTATCACTCTAATGGACATATCAATAACTTGGTACTTGATTGTGGTAATACTTTTAATTTATATCATAATTGCTGAAAGCTGCTGTAGCATAGAATTCTATTATATTTCATCCCCACTTATCAGTGAATTAGAAACAAAACAGAAAAAGCTGGAGAAACTCAGCATCTGCGAACAGAGAAACAGAGTTAACATTTCAATATCACTCTTCTGAATTCAAGCAATTTCTGCTTTTATTTCAGATTTCCAGCATCCACAGTATTTTGTTTATATAAAAATGAATTAGGTAGTTCAAAATGGAATGTCTGGTAATTGCTGCACAGTACTATACATCCAACTGGTATTTCGCTGCTCAGAATTGGAATTAATTTACATTTGGCATTTGAATTGACTGCATGTCTTCCCAATTAATGGTCTTTACCTTACACAGGTCTTAAAAAATTAAAATTAGATTTTTTTTATTCATTCACGGAATGAGAGCTAAGTCAGCATTATTGCCTTTCCCTAATTGTCCTTGAAAGGTGATGGGATAAAGAATTAAACGATGGAATTCTTTGGCATAGAGAGAGGATTACAGTATTGCCTTTATCCTGTTGCTGAAAGTTGATGAATAGATTTTGGTGAACTAAGCCTTGTCATTAAACATAGAAAATACAGTAAATGACCTGTAATGCGCAATATTCATATGTAGAATTTATTTCATAGAATCAAAGAGTAGTATAAAACATAGAAGAAGCCCACTTGGCTCTTTATTTCCGTGCTAGCTCTCTACAAGAGCAATTCAGCCTGTCCCACTCTCTGACATAACTTAGTTCTTAACTTCTGCCATCGTCATATATTCAACTTTGGTTTATCTTTCAAACAGGAGATCTTGTGATGTAGTCACAGTGTAGTGGTGGTATCACTGGCTTTGTAATGGAGAGGCCTAACATATTCCTCTGGGGACATTGGTTGAAACCCCGACCCTGGCAGGTAGACTTTTGCAACAATCAACAAGAGTTTCATAGTTACCATTTTGGAGACTAGCTTTCAGTTCCACATGCTGGTTGTATCATTTTAAATTCCATCAGCTGCCATATCCAGTGATATCACCCCGCTCCAATTGAGGCTGAATCGACGATAGAGACTCCATTTTCTTACGCTCTGGCTATCTGCCATTGGCGTTTGCTGGAATGAGTTATTAAGTTGATACTCAACCTGTTTGACTGCATTATGATCACATCTTCCTTGGGCATTGGGTCCTGGACTGGGACTTGAACCTGGAGTTTCTGGTTCAAGTACAGGAGTGTTTTCACTCCACCACAAGATCTCCTGCTTGAAAGATACATCATTGTGGTAAAAACCCATCTGGTTCACTAATGTCCTTTAGGGAAGGTAATCCGCCAACCTTACCCAGTCTGTTCCACATGTGACTCCAGATCTGCAGAAATGTGGTTGACTCTTACCTGCCTTCTGGAATGGCCTAGGAAGCCAGTTGAAGTGCATTTAGGGATAGGCAACACATGCTGGCCTTGCCAACAGTGCCCACATCCTGTTAAACATTTTTAAATGGGCCAAAACATATCTGCAAATAAGTGTGTTGCTTCAGAAGCTGAGAGCATTTGAGTGCCATTTTATCTATGCAGTCAGTGCACATCAGATTGCTGCCAACAGCTGGGGGTTGATCACTATTCCAGCTGAGATGGATTCGGGGTTGTAGGGTGAACCTGTGAGTTGAAAGAGAACTCAAATAAAAAAAACCTTCCAACTAGAATTTTCAACGACATTTTGTTTCTGGCTGTGAAGTTTTGGAGGACAAATGCCATTTTGCATTTACCTGTGATCAGCACAATAAAGCATATGGTCTTATGGGTCTTATGGAAAAGATAAGCATAATAAAGATTGATTTAATTATGCATTATAACAGAGAGGACTACATCCCAACAATAAAAGGTAGGAACTGCTAATAGTGTGAATATGAACAGCATGTGCACCTTCCACATCACTTCTTCATTCTTGGTTTTACAGCAAACTTTATTTTAACCACCACTTTATTCAACCAGCACTCTTGATAAACCGGTAAAAATTATATGCCTCAAATACTACGATGTCTGACTATTTATGTTATATATAAAGTATAACTGTGATATGTATACCACCAGCCTTACGTTTCTGTTAGTTACTGTATGTTTTTACATTGAGTTTAGGAGGTGTGTTGATGTTTTTACATAGACTTCTTGAGCAGCCTTGAAGTCTCGAAGCTTTCTTTGGTTAGAGTTTACTGCAGTTATATGTACCTCTTGATTCTCCGGAATATTTAATCAAATGGCACACTCCTGGTCCCATTGGTGATAGTTAATACAACGTTTGTGTATTATAATCTGTATTTTGTCCTGAATTATCATTTCTAGAAGCTTCCCTATCACTCAGTTTAAACTGACTGGCCTGTATATGAGTTGATCTTGACATATTCTTGCAATAAAAGTGGAGAGGTGGGTTTGTTGGACAAAGCAGGAGAGGAATAGAGAACGAGAGTTGGCAGAATCCCTTTCACTGATAAATAGGGCACAGGGTCACACCTGCTGGGCCACACATTTGGACTCTCCTGCATCCCATTAAATGGAAGGTAGAACTGGACTGGAGCTGTGTGGGCTCCCCAGTTTACAGGTATCATAGAATCATAGAATCCCTGCAGTACGGAAAGAGGCCATTTGTCCCATCGAGTCTGGGCCAACTCCATGGTCCATTGCTTGTTTTTCTGGCCATGGATATTCTACAAAGTTCAGCCTTAAAGTGCAGACCGTCTTTTGTAGAATCATCTGAGCCATACATCTTAATGCTATGTTTGTGTTTGCTACAGCCTTTCGGTTGTTTATAAATATTTATTGTCATAATAAAGATTTATTTAAACACTTGCTCTATAGAATCCCTACAGTGTGGAAGCAGGCCATTTGGCCCATCAAGCCCACACTGACCCTCCAAAGAGCATTCCATCCCCTACCCCATCCCTGCATATCTCCACAGCTAATCCACCTAGTCTGCACTTAACAGGCAACTTAGCATGGCCAGTCCACCTAACCTGAGACTGGAGGAAACCCATACAGACACAGGGAAAATGTGCAAGCTCCACACAGACAGTTGCCTGAGGATGGAATTGAACCTGGGTCCTTAGCACTGTGAGACAGCTGTGCTAACTGCTGTGCTACCTCCTCATGCATTATAAATCCTGGGACAATTTGCCTCTTTAAATAGTTTCATTCAGAACTCTGTTCAAAGTGACAATGTTGACAAGATGCCCTACACACATACATTACACTTGCAACATGTTAAATGCCATCTAGCAGATATGGACCCCCTGCTCATGTTTGTACCACTGTCTCTACAGAGAAATGCAAAGCCACAAACTGCAACAGAAGAGGTAAAGAGGTAAATGTGTTCAATTGTCTCATGGTTTTAGATGCACCTGTGACCAAGGCTTCTATGGAAACAATTGTGAAAATGGTAAGAATCAAAGAAAAGTTTTTAAAAGGTATTTCAGAATGTAATCTTTTCAGGTTATTGACACTTGCTGGAGTTGCACTCTGTATGTATTTCTGTATGTGTGTTTTTTTGTCCAAGTGGACATTCTTAACTATGTAATATGAAATGTATACACAGATGGTCCAAAGATCAAGAGGCAAAGATTCTTTGTTCCACTGGCATCTGGTCATTACAAACACTTAGGGAAGTTAAGATTAAACAAGGGAAGATAGAGTATACACATAGAATCAAGCCTGTGATTTACAGCAGTTTGAGAAAATCTTTTTTCTGTCTTTCCCCATGAGGCCTTCTTCCCCAAAAGTCACCCCATTTGTCTGACTCCCCAGCTGCCCTGCTCAGATCCCTCTCTCACTATTGACACATGACTCCATTTTCCACTTGCCATCCTGGCAACTACACAGTGCACCATGACCATGTGTTCAGAAATTGCACATTTAGCAGGTTCAATTGCATCATGATGTCTAGTATTTATGCGTCAATATTAGTGTCAGCATTCCCTTCCTGCATCACTGATTTGAGGGATGGAATGACATCCAGTATTTGCTTGACAGCTTCTCAATTGTACTGGTACTTTCCAAGGCATCCAGACTCTGTGGTGGATAACCCACACTGGGGTGTAGGTCAGTCAGCGCCCCAGGAGTCCGACAATCAGCTGCATTTGTTGCTTCAGTTTCTGCTTCTAGGCAGATTAGGCTACTCTGCTTTCCAGGGCAGGAGGAGTCCTCTCTGCACTGGATTCACAAGATACAGGTCACTCCAGGATTCCTCACAGTTATCCAGATTCACTTGAGACATCATGCACTGATTCTTCAGGCTCTGCAACACCACAGAGTGAGCTGTTTGCCTCCATATCATCTATCAGAGCCAGGGCCTCAAGCAAAGTTCCTCTTTTTGTGAACATTGTCTGAGGCTACTCCACATTTATTGATGTAATAATATAGATATTGCTCCCCCCACTTCCCCAAACCCCCACATCCAACTGTTTGATGACTCTGGAGGGTACAAGGTTCCACACATCATGTATCATATTCCAATCCCTGACATTCTGATTTTTGAGGAATACCTTTAAACTGTTTGGAAAGGCAGTCCTGTCCGTCTTGCAATCGCTCAATGCTTCTCATCTCCGCACTTCTGTCTCAGACACTATTTCGAACGTTTGGCTTAGCCTCATGCGATACGGCTAGCTGCTCAATGACTTGGCCAGTTCCATCAGAAAGTATAGGTAGCATAAGGAGATGGTTCAAGGAAAAACTGGGGCTCATCCAAAGAAGAGCTGGTGTGGAAAACAGCCCACGGATGAAGTGTAGAGTGATAATATAACCATAATCAGCTCCTAAAGGTACTCAGGCCAATTTTGTTTACTCTAAGGAGACAAGGGGCACAAACAGTAATGCAGAGTTCACATAGTCCATGACTCTGTTGCTGACAGGATGGTGCAGCTCTTGGCAATGACATTGAACTAGACTTTGCACCATCTGGAGAAGTGTGATCTCCAAGTTGCATCCCTGATCATTGTGAATCTAAGTAGAAAAATCAATCACATGCTAGCATCTGGTTACAGTTGAGGTTCTCTTGGTTACGGGTGGAAAAAGCCTGCATGGACTTGGTAAAGATATTCTTGGTGTAAAGCATACTGAGTCCCATTATTACTGGGCCATAAAGTCCATTTCAAAGATCTCTAGAGATGTCTTGGGGATGAGGATCCCATGTTAGGATAGTAGCTCCCTCATTTTGACCAAAGCACACCTCTCTGCAGCAGTAGTCATTAGTATCAGCAGCCATCCCAGGCCAGTAATGCCACTGTCTAGTCAGGGCAGTTGTCTTTTCCATCGCTGGTGTCCTGCTTGGTCATGAATAACCTGGCACCGTTTGGTATTGTGGCCTCCTCTGCTGGTCCTGAGGGAAGAGGATGCTCACATTGGCACCACCTGAACCAACAGGACTTCCTGTCAGCCATGTCCGGGGCAACCATCAGGAACTGTACAGGGCAGCTGCAGACTGACAGTGGCTGTCTAGGTGTACAATGGCCTTTTCAATATGGCGACATTGCCAGGAATGTCAATTAATTCCGGGATCTCCAGTGAGTGGTGAGTTGCACTGGGAACGGCTATGGTAAAATGAGGCAGAAATTGGGCATGATGCTCACCATAAAGGCTGAAGTGCCAATTCATGGAGGGGATTTGGTGACAATGCAGTGAGAAAACACCCTTAGCCTTGCACTGAGAATCACTCCACCAAACTCAACTCACATTCAGCCAAAAAAAAGGTAATACTCAGCCCAAAGAGCCAATGCCCATGGTCACAGCCCAGGCTTTCACTCTATGGAATACCTTCATCAAAATTGCTCTATAGTGTACCCTTTTCCAAGATGAATTTCTGAAATCTTCAAATCTACTCTGTTAGCCCAGTGTTTTTAAACTACCCTCAGTTTTATGACCCTATTTTGAGTCTTTTCCAAAGACCCTTTACCACCCGCCATATTCAGGGTCCAGAATTGAACTCAGTTTTCTTAATGAGCCTAAACAAGTTCTAGTTCACAGCCACTATGTTATATTTTTTGTCCTATATTGGATTAACTGAGCTATATGTTTGCTGTTTTGCTACATCCCTTCACCATTGATGCTAAGAATTTATGGTTACAATACAAGTTTATTTAAAACTCATTATAGCTCATTCCTTTTAATAAACATCAGTTGTGAACTTTACTTAATGTGAACATGCTTGGGCAGAGCCCTACCTACAATTATTACACATGTTTGCCCAAGTTAAATGCTACTTGGCATCTATGGGGACCCAGTGTTAATACTGGTGCCAATGTCTTTACAGAGAAATGCAAAGCAACAAGCTGCAGCAGATGAGGTACCTGTGTTGAATTGGTTAATGGTTTTAGGTGCTTCTGTCACCATGGCTTCTATGGAAGGAAATGTGAAAATGGTAAGTGTTGGAGAAAATCTTTTTTTGAAAAAAATGTTCAAGATTATAACCTCCTCATTACTGAAGTATGATGTGGTGTGGTCTTCTATCTCTTTATCATATTGGACATTCTTCATGTAAACCTTAATGATATCAGTAAATTACTGCACTGTGAAGAGTTTCTGGATTGAAACATGACCAACATTTTCCTAGCACCTATTGTCAGACACTCTCCAGCATGGCCTAGAGCTTTCAATGATCTGTCCCTTCTTTATCCCAGAAACATTGAGATTAGTTGCAGTTTTCAACTGTTCCTTTGACTGAGATCAGCTCATGAACAACACAGGAGTCTTCATTTGTTAAAAATGAAGTGAGTGCATGTCACAAATACAAACATATTTCCTATTTGTATCCAACTCATGCTTTCTATTGAATGAATAAGTTGAGTTGTTTTTCTATTTTCCCACACTTACTTTTTACAACGGATTGATGTTCAATGTCTTGAGGCAGTCTAGATGTTGTGTCAGAAAGTGCATACCTTTCCTTACGCATCTGTTCATGTACCATTCAACATTTATTGAAGCAATTATTGGCATGCTTAAACATTCCTTCCATATCAATAATTAATTTCTGTTACTATGGTACCATTTATCTTTGACTAGCTAAAACATGAAAAGTATATTAAAGGTAGAGATTGATAAATGCTTGGAGATCACAGGGATTGCAAGATATGGGAATAGTCGGGGAAGGTGTAACTAAGATTAAAGGTCAGCCATGATTTCATTGATTGGTATAAAAGGCATTAGAGGCTTATTCCTATACCTATCTCTTATATTCTTACTTCCTTAAGTGTGTTCAGATGTCTCCCAATATGTCTCAATATACCTTAATGGTGACTGCATAGTTTACTATACAAATTCTGACGCTCTACACAACAAATGTTTTAGTCTCGTATTCAGTACACAAAATACTCTGCATTTACCTCTTTGTTTTACAGTCATATCATGTCCAATCATTACAAATCCAGACCATAGCATGATTAAATGTAAAGGATTATATGGAGAGAATCATTTCTAGGCTGTATGCACCTGTGATCTACAATTTATTCTAATTGGAGACAATTCAACAATCTGCCAAGCATCTGGCTCCTGGACAATCTGATGAAGGGCTTTTGCCCGAAACGTCGATTTCGCTGCTCCTTGGATGCTGCCTGAACTGCTGTGCTCTTCCAGCACCACTAATCCAGAATCTGGTTTCCAGCATCTGCAGTCATTGTTTTTACCACCTTACAATACAACCTGTCAAGGTCAGTCTGCTAGTTTATTAAAAGCAAATAGTAGTATATGATAAGGTTTATAGATAAATTAATTTGAAAACGTTACTGGCCCTTTCAAAATGACAAGGCCTGCCATTTTTGCTGAATTATTGTTAGCAATTTCAACACTGGTTAAGAGAACCATTTCTTAAATTAGGCCTGAATGTATATCTAATATAGAGCTTTATGAAACAACATCAGTGGTACTGTCCCACTACATAAGTACATGAAGGACAGATTCTAAATGCTAGGTCATCCCCCATCTGCAGAAATAGATCCCAGTACTCAAAGCAAAGGGATAGTGGATAGAATTGGACAAAGGAGGCAGATGGGAAAAGGATGAAGGCAGAACATGACAGAGAGAAACTTCTCAACGCTACAATTCCTTTGACTAAAACGCTAAAATGCTACTAACCAAGCCAAACAGAATTCCAAATCCTTTATATGAGAATATCTTCACTGTTCCCAAAGTCCATTGTCCAGAATATTATGGAAATCACTGTCACATCACTCTCTCTCTCTCTCACATCCTTCAAAAGCTTGGAAACATTTCTACTATTCTAGCCAGAAGATGATGGAGAGAGCTTGACCCTAATTTTAACATCCTTTATAAACCACACTGACAATCCAACCAAAACCATTTCAATACAGTCCTTTTCTCAGATGAGCACAAATGAATCCTCAGTTAATGCCATCACCTGAATATAATTAATATATAATAACTATATCTTTCATCTCTCATTCTACATAATCTCTGTATCAGTTTGGATCAATGCTAAACTTCCCACCTGAGAAAGCGCTTTGAGGGTTCCAGGCACACTTCAAGACTTGAGAATCTACCCTGATATGACATGGAATCGATACAACTCCTGCCAGCGTTTATGCTCTGCTAAGGTCTCTTCCTATCGTCCTTTACTAGGATATCCTCTGTTCTCTTTTCCCTCATAAACTTCTCTAATCTTCCCTTCGATGCATTAATGCTATTTATAGCAACTGCTCTCTGTAGTATTGAGTTTCACATTATCACCATTCTCTGTAAAGAAGTTTCTTCTAAATTCCTGATTTGATTTCTTCATGATTACCTGACATTAATAATCTGCGGTTATGGTCTTGCCTACAAGAGGAAACATTTCTCTCTGTAACCACTGTATCAAACCCTTTCATGATTGGTTTGTCATCTCTCAACTTTATTTTGTCAAGAGAAGAGACCCAGGCTGTTCCCACCTCTCCTGATACACTGTTCTCTCCACGCAGCTCCTAACAACCCCATTCCTGGTATCACTCTTGCAAAACATTATTGTCCTCTCTTCGGTGCCCCTCTCATTTTCTTTATAACACAGTGACCAGGTTAGTACACAGAACTGGAGGCAAGGTCTAACCAAAGTCTGCCTAGAGTGCAGTAAAGAGGAAGTATAACGTTGTCAGATAAACTATGGAACTGAAATAATGTCGATTTACATGAACAAAAAAAGGAACACAGCACCACTCAAAGAAGAGCTGTGAGTTCTTGTTGACCAATATCTATCCTGCAAACAAGAGTATCATAAACCCACTAACTGGATATTTATCCAATTTGCACAGATTGGCTCCAATATTTCTCTACAAAATAACAGTGAATACACCTCATGGCTACATTGTCAGCTGTAAAGCACTTCGAGATATCCTAAAGATATGATGGGCATTCAAATTATTTTCTTTCCGTGTGGCTCTTTTTCTTCATTGCTAAAATGTGTCAAGATACTTTCTTGGATGAAAGAAAATTTACCAATAAAGTTGTTTTGGGAATACAAAATGACATTAATGCAATGATTGCCTTCTCATGAGTCCTGGATATTGCCTCCATGAGCAATTGTTCAGTGGCATAAAACCTTGCTGGAAAGCAACATCTTGTTGAAGCTTTTTGCCTTGCACTGATCAGAACAATCACAGGAATACAAATTTCAAGCAACCATAACAATTCATACTGCAGAAGAAAACAGTACTGATTATTGTTGAGTTGACTTTTCTGCACACTTATATTTTGTATTATAAGATGTTTAGAGTTGCTCAAAATGGTGGCATTCTTGTGTTTATTCTGATGAGCACAATGTCTTTGGTAACATGTCTGCCTTTCTGCCAAGTTGTCTATATCTTGCCCACATCTAATGCTCCAACTCTGTTGATTTATGTAACTGTGTCTTTACAAACAAAAAATGTTGACTCTTACTGTAAATAACCAATGAAACACCATGAAATTCTCCTGGGATCATAAGAACTTTGTGTAAGCTTGCTGCAAATACATTTAAGCGTTTTCCAAGCAGCCAAATTCTCAAAATCTTTGAATTGACTCTCTGTAAATTTGTAAAGTAGCCATCATCTCCTGTACACCACCCAAACCAAGGCTTGACACATTACACCGGATTTACATTGCAGACAATGCTCAGCTAGTAGACACTGCACTGAATTAATGCGTAGCACACTATCAAGGTGAAGAGGCCAGTACTGCAGGGAAACTCTCAGGTACACATCTCTCTGAAACCAGATCAGAAACCACCATTACAGTTATAGCAAGATTCTTGTAATGATGTGAAGTTAGTTCAATGGTGCCACAAAAGTGCCAAAATGATTGCACAAAATATGTTTTGGCAGAAAACAATCAGCTTGTCACTCAAATGCTTAAAATACTTAATTTTTGTCCCAAACTAAGGAAGTACTGTTTAGTCAAGTTTCATTGATGACAAACAATTGCAAAGCAATCAGATTCAAATGGCTCTCTGAACTCTTACAAATACAACTCTCTGTTAGAGCTATCACCTCTTAATTCAGATGATGCAAAAAATATCAAGAATCTTGCACTTCTGAAATCACACAGGTCCTTCAGGTTTCATTACACAGAACAGCAACAATTGTGTTAGTTCCTGTTTGCTTTGCTTTTTATAGAACTGAAATAATGTGATCTCTACTTAGAAACAGTTTAAATTTTCCACTTGATATAGCAAGAAACTCCAAAGTACTGAGGTTAGAAACATGAACTAACACAATGTATTAAAGAAGGCTCTTTGAACAGATGTTTGGTTTCTATATTACACAGCTGAAAAATGTGTTGCTGGAAAAGCGCAGCAGGTCAGGCAGCATCCAAGGAGCAGGAGAATCAACGTTTCGGGCATAAGCCCATTTCCTGAAAAAGAGTTTATGCCCGAAATGTCGATTCTCCTGCTCCTTGGATGCTGCCTGACCTGCTGCGCTTTTCCAGCAACACATTTTTCAGCTCTAATCTCCAGCATCTGCAGTCCTCACTTTCTCCTTCCATATTCTATAAAGGGTGGACGCTAGGAAATAAGGGTGGACACTAGGAAATTGTTTGCTTTAGGCGAGGAGATTAGGACCCGTGGACACAGCCTTAGAATTAGAGGGGGTAAATTCAGAACAGAAATGCAGAGACATTTCTTCAGCCAGAGAGTGGCGGGCCTGTGGAATTCATTGCCGCAGAGTGCAGTGGAGGCCGGGACGCTAAATGTCTTCAAGGCAGAAATTGATAAATTTTTGATGCCACAAGGAATTAAGGGCTACAGGGAGAATGCGGGTAAGTGGAGTTGAAATGCCCATCAGCCATGATTGAATGGCGTAGTGGACTCGATGGGCCGAATGGCCTTACTTCCACTCCTATGTCTTATGGTCTTATGGTCTTATATTACACAGTCATGAATGCAAGACTTTGGAACCTTGTCAATGAGAAAATGACCAAAATACCAAACTACTATCTATTCATTCTATTGGGCAAATTAAAATATAGGCTTTTATCAGCATTACACCACAAAGTCCTAAATCTGTGGACGTCTTTCCAATCAAAAGAGTGGAATTGTCAAGTCCTGTTCTCAAGAAAAGCCTTCAGTGATTGAAATTCTCACCCAAGTGTGTCGATGTCCTCACTGAACAAAATGAGTCATATTTTAAAATCTTCCTCTTTGTTTCTAAATCCCTCCATAATATCCTCCTTATCTCTAATACCTTCCAGGTCTAAAATCCTTCATGATACCAATTCTGGCCTTTATTCAATTCCAATTTCAATAATACCACTATTAGTAGATATATTGTCCCCTGACTCGACTCCAATTCCCAGAACATTGTTCATTTTTCTCATCACTGTCCTCCTTTAAGATGTTCCTCAAGATTGATCTCTTTGAGTGAACTTTTGGTAACTCATTCTATTGTTGACTTATGTTATTTGGTGTCAAATATTATTTATTAACACTTATGTAAAGCGTTTGCTCTTAGTCAGCAGAATCTTCTTTTCTTGGAGATAAATATTGGTGCCATGTAGCTAAGACCATTTTAGTGGTAATTTATCTTCTCTTGCCGGATTTTCACCATCCCTCCAGACCTCCCCCTCTCTGAGGATGAAAGATCAGTCCTCAGCAGGGGCCTCACCTTCATTCCCCTATGCCCTCAGATTAAGGAGTTCAACACGCGCCGAGATATTGAACAATTCTTCCACCGCCTTCGCCTCCGTGCCTACTTTCACAACCAAGACTCCCGCCCATCCTCTGACGACCCCTTCTCCCGCCTCCAACACACCCCATCCACCTGGACACCCCGTGCTGGCCTCCTACCCGCCCTCGACCTCTTTATAGCCAACTGCCGCCGTGACATTAACCGACTCAACCTGTCCACCCCTCTCACCCACTCCAACCTCTCACCCTCAGAACGTGCAGCCCTCCATTCCCTCCGCTCCAATCCCAACCTCACCATCAAACCCGCAGACAAGGGAGGCGCGGTGGTAGTTTGGCGCACTGACCTTTATACCGCTGAGGCCAAACGCCAGCTCGCGGACGCCTCCTCTTATCGCCCCCTTGACCACGACCCCACCTCCCACCACCAAACCATCATCTCCCAGACCATCCAGGACCTCATCACCTCAGGGGATCTCCCATCCACCGCCTCCAACCTCATAGTCCCACAACTCCGCACCGCCCGTTTCTACCTCCTGCCCAAAATCCACAAACCTGCCTGCCCCGGCCGACCCATTGTCTCAACCTGCTCCTGCCCCACCGAACTCATCTCCCAATACCTCGACACGGTCCTGTCCCCTTTAGTCCAAGAACTCCCCACCTACGTTCGGGACACCATCCACGCCCTCCACCTCCTCCAGGATTTTCGCTTCCCCGGTCCCCAACACCTTATTTTCACTATGGACATCCAGTCCCTGTACACCTCATCCCCCATCACGAAGGACTCAAAGCCCTCCGCTTCCTCCTTTCCCGCTGCACCAACCAGTACCCTTCCACTGACACCCTCCTTCGACTGACTGAACTGGTCCTCACCCTGAATAACTTCTCTTTTCAATCCTCCCACTTCCTCCAAACTAAAGGAGTTGCCATGGGCACCCGCATGGGCCCCAGCTATGCCTGCCTCTTCGTAGGATATGTGGAACAGTCCATCTTCCGCAACTACACTGGCACCACCCCCCACCTTTTCCTCCGCTACATCGATGACTGTATTGGCGCTGCCTCATGCTCCCACGAGGAGGTTGAACAGTTCATCAACTTTACTAACACCTTCCATCCCGACCTGAAATTCACCTGGACTGTCTCAGACTCCTCCCTCCCCTTCCTAGACCTTTCCATGTCTATCTCGGGCGACCGACTCAACACAGACATCTACTATAAACCGACTGACTCCCACAGCTACCTGGACTACACCTCCTCCCACCCTGCCCTCTGCAAAAACTCCATCCCATATTCCCAATTCCTTCGTCTCCGCCGCATCTGCTCCCAGGAGGACCAGTTCCAACACCGCACAGCCCAGATGGCCTCCTTCTTCAAGGACCACAGATTCCCCCCAGACGTGATCGACGATGCCCTCCACCCCATCTCCTCCACTTCCCGCTCCTCCGCCCTTGAGCCCCGCTCCTCCAACCGCCACCAAGACAGAACCCCACTGGTTCTCACCTACCACCCCACCAACCTCCGCATACAACGTATCATCCGCCGTCATTTCCGCCACCTCCAAACGGACCCCACCACCAAGGATATATTTCCCTCCCCTCCCCTATCAGCGTTCCGCAAGGACCACTCCCTTCGTGACTCCCTCATCAGATCCACACCCCCCACCAACCCAACCTCCACCCCCGGAACCTTCCCCTGCAACCGCAGGAAATGTAAAACTTGCGCCCACACCTCCACACTCACTTCCCTCCAAGGCCCCAAGGGATCCTTCCATATCCGCCACAAGTTCACCTGTACCTCCACACACATCATCTATTGCATCCGCTGCACCCGATGTGGCCTCCTCTATATTGGGGAGACAGGCCGCTTACTTGCGGAATGCTTCAGAGAACACCTCTGGGCCGCCCGGACCAACCAACCCAACCACCCCGTGGCTCAACACTTTAACTCTCCCTCCCACTCCACCGAGGACATGCAGGTCCTTGGACTCCTCCACCGGCAGAACATAACAACACGACGGCTGGAGGAGGAGCGCCTCATCTTCCACCTGGGAACCCTCCAACCACAAGGGATGAATTCAGATTTCTCCAGTTTCCTCATTTCCCCTCCCCCCACCTTGTCTCAGTCGGTTCCCTCAACTCAGCACCGCCCTCCTAACCTGCAATCTCCTTCCTGACCTCTCCGCCCCCACCCCACACCGGCCTATCACCCTCACCTTGACCTCCTTCCACCTATCCCACCTCCATCGCCCCTCCCCCAAGTCCCTCCTCCCTACCTTTTATCTTAGCCTGCTTGGCTACTCTCTCTTATTCCTGATGAAGGGCTCATGCTCGAAACGTCGAATTTCCTATTCCTGAGATGCTGCCTGGCCTGCTGTGCTTTGACCAGCAACACATTTTCAGCTCAACATTATTTACCTCAACTCGCTGTAATACATACTGAAAGAATCATTAATGGATATTCACTGATCAGTTTGTTCCTTCCTAGCACTTACTTGTCCACTTCTAAAAAAACCAGCACACGGTGGGAGGCACAGTGGCACAGTGGTTAGCACTGCTGTCTCACAGCGCCTGAGACCCGGGTTCAATTCCCGACTCAGGCGACTGTGTGGAGTTTGCACATTCTCCCCGTGTCTGCGTGGGTTTCCTCCGGGTGCTCCGGTTTCCTCCCACAGTCCAAAGATGTGCGGGTCAGGTGAATTGGCCATGCTAAATTGCCCGTAGTGTTAGGTAAGGGGTAACCGTAGGGGTATGGGTGGGTTGCGCTTCGGTGGGTCAGTGTGGACTTGTTGGGCCGAAGGGCCTGTTTCCACACTGTAAGTAATCTAATCTAATCAGTAGTGTGAATTGCTCCGGTCCCTATGGTGGGAAGCATTACAACACACCTTGTTATTTTTCATGTGATGATGGCTACACTCTGGAAGGGGATCAAAAAACCATTTGTGAGGAATCAGGAAACTGGAATTCACATGATGTACAATGTAAATAGTCTTTAATTATTGGTTGTTGAAATTTATGTTCTGCGATATTTGGGAACTCTACAAAACTGTTACCTGGTATTTGCATACATCCTTTAGTCAACCAAGAAAGAACAAGATGAAAAATAATACTTAGTATAAAATCTTTCAGCATACCAGAGTCAAGCCTGAAATAGTTCCCCACAGACAGTTGGAACAAAAGGTCTGCCAAGAACTACTGTTGAAGAACGAGTTAACCACAAGTTGGCCTTTGGGTCGTGCTATGAATACTGGCAAACTGCAGGTGTGAAGCCACTTATATCCATTAACCACTTTCCTCAATCTTACATTTAATATTAGTGAAAATAAATGAGAAATATCAAGTTATTTAATTATGAAGGCAACCGTTGTAAAACAAAAGTTTCCCAAATAAATATTATTGAAGCAGAACATTTAATCCAATGGGTCAATAAAGTCTGGAGTGCAAGTTTAATTGTAGTTAACTCCTGCCCCTTACTTTATTTTTTTCAGCAGCTAAGAGGTCACATAAACTTCCCTGACTGAGGTAGCTGAATGACTGCCAGAACTCTGCCAGTGACATCAGTGTCTCAATTAGAAGGAGCTTTGCAAGACCATTGTAGAACGACTTGGCTGTCAGTTCTTTCCTCTTCTCATGTTTAATTGTCAAGTTCTCAGTGTTTACATTGCCTGACAGGTGTAACTTAGTCACAGATGTCAATCCAAAACAAGCAGTCGAGATGAGGACCCTAAAACAGGCAATCAGCAACACCCAAATGAGCAGGTGAGAGGTGAACCCCAACAGGCACAGTCAACAGAGGAGCAGATGGGTGAGGGCCTTATAGCAGACAGCCAGAGACAGAGCTGGAGTAATTCAATTTGACTGGAATTGGTTCTTGCTCTACCACACAGAGAGAAGCTAACTGTGTGATGAAACTCTGACAAGTGGTTTAGGCCTATATTTTAATCCTTAAATGTTAACATTATATACAAATTGGCGGTAAAATTAATGAAATATGTAAAAGGCAACATAATTACATGAATAATATAATGAAATAATTAAACTCATTAAGAATAGCAGTTCAGGAGATGTGTCAAGACTACACTATGTGGGAGCTCCTAAATGGGTTACATTGAAGAGAAATCCTAGTTAACCAGTTTATTAAAGTTCTCTGATGGAGTAATATGCTGTGGATCAAAAACAGACTTTGCTGAAGGAACTCAGCAGTTCTGTCAGCATCTGTAGAAAGAAAGCAGAATTGATGTTTCAAGGAGAAAGACCCTTCTTCAGAACATTTCTAGATGTTGAACCTCTCTAGCAATTTCTGTTTTTGTTTCAGATTTCCAGTATCTGCAGTTCTTTGTTTTATTTTTAAGCTGTGGATCAAGTTAGCCTGTAAATGCATTACATTTGGATTTTCAGAAGGCATTTGGTAAGGTGCCACATCAAAGGTTTTGCAAACAATAAAAGCTTAAGAAGCACATGGTAATAGAGTAGCATGGATTGAAGAATGGGATCTTATCTTATTTAATAGCCTGCTCTGCAGCCTTTGGAACTCTGTGCCTCAGAAAGCACTGGATGTAGGGTCATTGAATATTTTAAAAATAAAAGTGAATAGATTACTGTTAAGCAGGGGAGTCAAGGGCTATCAGAGGTAGATGGGAATTCTAGACAAAACAGATCAGCCTTGATCTTACTGAATAGTAGAGCAAGTTTGAGGGCTGAATGGACTTCCTTTATTCCTATTGTGTATGTTCATATGGAGCACAACATGCATCGAATTATTTTTCAAATCTGGAAATATTCCATATCTGAAAACCATGGGCAATGCTATCTTAGAAAATCAACTCCACAATGCCAATGCATAACCTTGTTCATTGATTGTTACAGTTCACTAATCTAATACCATTAGGTTATGCATCTGCAAGCTCTATGAATCACCTCAAACCAGTCCTTATTTCTGTGGGAGTAGTAATAGCAACAGCACCTTTAATGCTATCAGTCATCTGTTGGTGGAAGAGGAGAAAATCTGAAGGTAACATGCTGATACAGTCATCATAAAGCTATTACCGCAACATTTAGTATATAACTTCTGTTATGAGACTTTATGGATTTTTCTGCCAAAACTATTTGTTAGCACAGAAATGGATAGAACTACACATCGTCAGAAAAAGAAAGGTGAATGTGGGTTTATTTCCCACCTCACACAGGGCAGTGGAAATCTGGTACCTACACCCCGTACACTAATATTTTCTATTTATTAATACAGAGTACAATGAGATGATTTCCCGAAAGGCAGGCTGGATTAAAACTCTCCCCAGTGCAGCATATAATATAAAGGCTCCCACTCGAAACATTACCATCATTCTGCTCTTTGAGTGGTGCGGGGGTTCCTTTTCTACTCACCTAAACCCCTTCACCACTGCTTTTATCAATTATGATGGTAGATCTGAGAGACGGAGCCAATTAAAACCAGGAGAATCAAAGGATAGTAGAACAATAAAATACAACTAACTTATTGCATTCAAGACTGACTTAGAAAAGGGAAGCAAAGAAACAAGGTGACAAAGAGATAAAATAGATGTACAAGGAAATAGCAAAGAAGTGAAAAATACTGTTACATTCAGTCTGGATGAAGATGAAAGAGGAAGAGAAATACATCTGGTTAAAGACTGGTGATCACATTGTTTGAGAAGTACAAACCTCATACTAGATTGTTATTAGTTAAATCTAAGGGAACTAAGCAAGGGAACATAGTGCTGAGTGTCAGTACAGTTGAGAAGAAGGAATTTGAACTTAGACGATGATAGACATATAATGTATACTACAACTGAATAGACAAAAATCATGTGAAGTTAGTCATGATCGAGGCTGTTTTCTAATTTTCCTGCTTGTATTTTTCTATTTCCTGTGTCTCTGTCCATACTCAGTTGTCTTTCGGCCAAGAGAAACATGTTTGAATTCAGCCTTTGAATTCTACAAAGGTGCTGTTAGTGTGAGTAGCTATTTAGCAGGGAAGTATTTAACCGCAGAAATCTACCACCATGACATGCCTCATTTGGGCATCGATCAACAGTGGCATTTAAGGAGGATCATGCCTTTCAATATTAATTACAACAGAATGCTGAACTCAAGCCACCTGACTACAAAAGCATAGTTTTCTTATCTATCATATTCAGATTGTTTTGCATTTTTGGATCAGTCAGTGACAGATTGTAAGTTCAAATCCTATCGTGGCATGCTGTGATAAGTTGAGAAATCTACATTCCTCTCATCTGGCTACT
The DNA here is from genome assembly GCF_020745735.1 of Hemiscyllium ocellatum. Lineage (NCBI taxonomy): Eukaryota > Metazoa > Chordata > Chondrichthyes > Orectolobiformes > Hemiscylliidae > Hemiscyllium > Hemiscyllium ocellatum. The sequence continues at coordinate 19,322,691 of NC_083428.1, read as the reverse complement.
TGTCTTGTGAATTCTTCATTTAATTGCTCCATTTTTGAAAGTCATGCCTACAGTTGCCTATAGCACTGCAGTACCCTCCCTACATCGCTCCTTCATTATCTCACATTCTTCCTTTAAGAAACCTCTCTAAATCTTCTTGAGCAAGTTTTTCTTCTTTCTCAGTTTTCCCTCGTGTGGCTTGGAGACTTATTTTGATTAACGGTGCTCCTGTGTAGCACCTTGGCCTGCTTCAGAACATTAAAGGCACTAGAAAAATATACATTCTTGTTGCTGTTGTTGATAGTCATAAGAAGCTATCAGAAATGGAAACTTGTGAACTCTATTTGTCTGATCGACAACTGATTCCAGTTTCATCAACATCACAATGGCAATGTATCACATTCATTTCACTGGGAATGTTGCCAGGTTCCATGTGCCCTTTGCATAAAAAATGCAAATACTGAAAAACTGAAAACAAAAACAGTCAAGCCTGAAGATTTACAGTTAATCAATTTTAAAGAGAGTACAAAGGTAACATTTTGTACAAAACACTTTGTCTGTGTTCTAAGCCCTGCTGTACTCAAAGGGCTACAAACATATAATGGAAGGAAGGCCCTTGGTGAAACCTAGAACTGTAAAAGGAGAATGGACGGATCATTGTTGTAATATTGCTGGCTGTCCAGTTACTGAAGCAGCGGTAACTCTGTCTTCCACAATTGTTCATTTGCATTTTTTACATTCAAATCATAATCCAGTCTCTTCTCTCTCTGTTCTAATCACTTCTCCTTACGGAGGAAAACCAGCCTCCTAAACTTAGACATTTACAGCACTGATGAAGGCCATTCAGCCCATTGTTGTTGCATAATGGGCAGCAATAGCCAAGTGGCATTATTAATGGTCTATTAAACCAGGAACTCAGTTAATGTTCTGGGGACCCAGGTTTGAATCCTGCCATGGCAGATGGTGGAATTTGAATGCAGTAAAATATATTCTGGAAATAAGAATCTACTGATGACCATAAAATCATTGCCAATTGTTGGAAAAAACCCATCTGGCTCAATAACGCCCTTCAGGGATTTGTGACTCCAGATCCATAGAAATGCAATTGACCCTCAACTGTCCTCTGAAATGGCCTAGCAAACCACTCAATTGTATCAATCACTACAAAGTCTCAACAATGAAATGAAACTGGATGGACCATCTGGGCACCAGAAAAGACAACAGCAGAAACAGCCCTACCAACCCTGCAAAATCCTCCTCACTAACATCTGGAGGCTAGTGCCAACATTGGGAGAGCTGTCTCACAGACTAGTCAAGCAACAGCCTGATATAGTCATTACAGACAATGTCCCAGACACCACCATCACCATCCATAGATATGTCCTGTCCATCTCGCAGTACAGATTAGCAGAGGTGGTGTCATAGTAATATACAGTCAGGAAGGAGCTGCCCTGGGAGTCTTCAACATTGATTCTGGACCATGTGAAGTCTCGTGGCTTCAGGTTAAATATGGGCAAGGAAATCTCTGCTGATTACCATGTATGTTATTCCTTAGCTGAGGAATCAGTACACCTCCAAGTTGAACAATACTTAAAGGAAGCACTGAGGGTGGCAAATGTATGCTGGGTGGAGGGTTTCATTGTCCACCACTGGGAGTGGGTTGGCAGCAGCACTAAGGATGGAACTGGTCAGGTCCTAAAGGACCTAGCTGCTAGACTGAGTCTGTGACAGGTGGTGAAGGAATCAACAAGAAGAAAAACATCTTGACCTCATCCTTACCAATCTACCAGCTGCAGATATAGCTGTCCATGACAGTGCTAGTATGAGTGACCACCACAAAGTCCTTGTGGAGACGAAGTCCTACCTTCACATTGAGAATACTCTCCATTGTGTTGTGTGGCACCATGCTAAATAGGACAGAATTTCAAACAAAACCAGCAAATCAAGACTGGGCATCCATATAGCGCTGAGGGCCATCAACAGCAGCAGAATTGTATTTCAGAACAATCTGTAACTTCATGGCCCACCATATTCTCCACTCAACCGTTACCAACAAACCAGAGGATCAACTCTGGGCATCAAAATGGCACAGTGGTTAGAACTGCTGTCTCATAATGCCAATGGTTCAATTCCAGCCCTGGGTGATTATCTATGTGAAATTTGCACACTCTCCCTGTGTCTGCATGGGTCTCTGCTGGATGTTCTGGTTTCCTCCCACAGTCCAAAGATGTACAGGTTAGGTGAAAAAGCCATGCTAATTTAACCCTTACTGTCTAGGATGTTAGCGAGGGTAACTGTGGAGTGCACATCGATTCTTCATTGCCATTTGATTATAGCTGATGTGATTTGCATTTCAGTGAAATTTGAAGCTGGATCTTCTGTCCAGGGATAGGGACGTTATCACTGTGCCACAAGACCCATTGGGAACCTATAAACACACTCAACATGTTTGCTCCTCAATGACCATTTTAAAATGTTAATAGCCTATGACAAAGTTCCTAAGCACAAACACTGTCTGCATGTACTCCAATTAACATTAGGTACCATCTATTATCCATGGGGTATGTTCTGGTTGGTTGATTGTAGTGTAGTGATAGAGTCCCTCCCTCTGAGCCTAAAAGCTCGGGGTCAAGTCACACCTGCTCCAGGGGAGATTACGTTATCTCTGAATGGTTTGACGTTAAAAAATAGTCCTCATTCATTCTTAAAGAGACCAACATTGCCAATTGTTGTTCATTGTAAAATCACAATGAGGGGGTGGCTGAGTAAGATTTATTATGAATTAGGACATCAACAGCAATATTCAACAGTGCAGGTTGTGATTATCTCTTAAATAACGTTGTACCACCTTTTTATTTCCTTTAGGGCAAAACAACACCAGCGGTAACTTGTAAATATTGAAACTATTAAAATCCTTCAGTTTTTTACTTCTGAGACACAGTTCCAGATGGGGCTCTTTTTATAAGTGCCTGCAAATTCAAGAATGCCAACACGATTGCAGCTTTTACAATAGTGCCACATAATCTAAACACAATGACATCTGATGTATAACTGAGATCAAAGAAAATGACCAAATCTGTGGGGATTTTTCTCTATGACAAAGAAGTGATATCCCCTGAAAATGGTGATTAAAAATAATCAAAGAAATTTCTGGCAAAAAATGCAGAATGGAGAGTGAAATACATGATGCTTATCGCAAAATGTACTGTTCCAATAATTTCGGAGCCATTAATATTAAAATCCAAGTCAGTACGTGTCCTAGCAGTTTTAATCAATAATTCACAGATTCATAATGACATGTACGTGGGTAAGTGCTTGTGTAGAGAAAGACAAGGCAAACCAGACAAAAGCTGCCAAGACACGATCTTAGAGTGAAGCATTAGCTGACAATGGGTCCAGGACCTATCTTCAGGCAGAACATAGCTGACAGGACATGACATGGTTGTGTATCATAGAATCATGAATCATAGAATCCCTACAGTGTGGAAACAGGCCATTTGGCCCATTGAATCCAACACCGACTCTCTGAAAAGCATCCCCCAAACCCACCTCCCTCGCCTCTTACCCTGCATTTCCCATGGCTAGTCCACCTAGTCTGCACATCCCTGGACACATTGGGCAATTCAGCATGGCCAATCCACCCTAACCTGCACATCTTTCAACTGGGGGAAGAAACCAGAGCACCTGGAGAAAACCTACACAGATATGGGGAGAATGTGCAAACTCCATGCAGACAGCCACCCAGCGCTGGAATCGAACCTGGGTCCTTGGGGCTGTGAGGTAGCCGTACTAGCCACTGAGCACAGTACCGCCCTAAACTGTGCACTTTGACAGAAGTTTAATTTCATCAGTTACTTTGAACCAATGCAGATTAAACTTATCAGTTTTTGCCATGAGGTATGTTGACATAATAAGATAATTCCATAACTGGGTATGACCAATGCAGGGTACACATCTCAAGAACTCCCATGTTAAATACTCCCTGGGTATTTGGGCACTAGAGTGAATCAATGGAAAATTATGGGTTGTGTGCCTTTTCTATTTTAACTCTCTCTGGGAGCACCAAATTGCACAATCACAATATCATTACTGACATGTCTGACCCTAATTCCCTAAGAACTTATAAATTCTTGTCAGTGAATGGAAGCATCAACCCATTAAGTTTAAGCAGCAGAGAAAATAATCTAAGCACAGCAGGCATTAACAATAACAGCAACTTTCAGCAGAAGCCCATAGAACTATGCAAGAACTAAACCTAACTTGAAAAAAGAAATCAACATCACAGGATTTGCTCCCATATGAAAATCTCTGCCAGCTGTATAGAACCAATGTGTCATGGAAATATTCAACCAGATTCCTGTGTCATACATGAATGCGGAGAAAGTGCTGAGTTCTCTTCCTGCCCTGGAATTTGGATTATGATATGCGGCAAATTAATTTCCACAGAACTTTGGACTCTCAAAAGCTAATAAGTCAGAGAGTTTTACCGTGTAATTACAAATCCCCACTGATTTGATTCTTTCCAAGGAAAAGCAATGCGAATGAAAAATTGCCCTGTTGCAAGTGGAATGTTTTTCAACACAACAGCATGACAGCTGTTTGTAAACTGGCCAATTTCTATGCAACTAAATAATTAAAGACTGCAATTTCAGTTAAGGTACTATGCTCTATTCTATGCTCAGCGTACATATGTTTCTTAATTTTGTGCTGATTTCTATAAAAATCATTCAGAAATAAATACTTACATATATGTATTTTATATATAAAATTGGAATACATTTTGGCTCATTTTTGTAATTTTGAAATTGTTGTCTCGCACATTTTAAACAAGTTATATTAATTCTAGTGGAAGTGGATATTACTGCAAAATTCATTGAAAACATTGCTCTGTAATTTATGATAGAATGTAGGTATCACATAGGTAAACATTATGTATAAAACTGAAAGCACTACCTTAGATACACTGTACATTTGTATGCTCTGCCTGACCTCTGATATCTCTGGTCATAATTCATTTATAAGCCAGCATGGTGGATTGTAGCAGATTATTCAACTGTGAAGCCATCAGAATCAGTTCCTATAACAACATCTTTTAAGTATGTGTGTTCATTAAAGAATGAATGGATGTTGGCTAGAAGCAAGAACCCTGTCTGATTGGAACATAGAAACATGGAAGCAGGAGTAGACCAATCACCCTTTCTCTGCTATGCCACCATTCCATATAATTAGCTGATCAAACACCTCAAGGCCTTTTACTTGTACTAGCCCCATCACCCTGGACACCATTGGTTATCTGAATCTGTCAATCTCCACTTCAAATATACTTGAAGACAAGCTCCCACAGCTCTCTCGGTTCGAGAAAAGCAAAGATTCACAATCCTCTGAATAAAACAATACTTGTCTTCATTTAGGTCCTCGGTGGTATTCCCCATTATCGCCCACTAGTGTGTCCCCTAGTTTTAGACTCCCGAACCAGGAGAAATATCTTACCTGCATCAACCCTGTAACAAAGAGAACCTGTTTTGTAGGTTTCAATTAGAATACCTTCATTTCTCAAAGCTCTGGAGATCCAGTTTCCCGAACCGTCTACATCAAACAGTTCCACCATCTTGGGAATAAGTCTAGTGAACCTTTGTTGCACTTTCTGTAACAAAGTTATACCACTCTTCTTGAGGTTAGAGGACTGTAAATGCACACAGTACTCCAGATCAGGGGTCTAACCCTATTTGCCAAAGCCATCTCATGTTCCCTTTTAGTTCTCCTGATTCCCCTCTTAAGTATACTCCTAATGCCTTTATACTCTTCCAAGGATTCACTCAATCTCTCCTGTCTATACCTGACATATGCTTCCTTCTTTTTCTCAACCAAAACCTCAATTCCTTTAGCATTCCCTAAACATATCAGCCTTTCCTCTCATCCTATACTGCTGCAATATGACCTCCCAACTCCTATACTCAACACTCTGACCAATAAAGGAAAGCATTCCAAGCGCCTTCTTCACTATCCTATCTACCTGTGACTCTACTTTCAAGGAGCTATGAACCTGCACTTAAGGTCTCTTTGTTCAGCAACACTCCCTTGGACCTTACCATTAAGGGTATAAGTGCCGTTAAGATTTGTTTTTCTAAATGCAGCACCTCATATTTATCTAAATTAAACTCCATCTGTCACTCCTCAGCCCATTGGCCCATCTGATCAAGGTCCCACTGTAATCTGAGGTAACCTTCTTCACTGACAATTACGCCTCCAATTTTGGTGTCATCTGCAAATTTACTAACTATACCTCCTATGTTCATATCCCATCATTTGTATAAATTATGAAAAATAGTGGACCAAGCACCAATCATTATGGCACTCCACTGGTCACAGGCCTCCAGTCTGAAAAACAATCACCCACCACCACCCTCTGTCTTCTACCTTTGAGCCAGTTCTGTATCCAGATGGCTAGTTCTCCCTGTATTCCATGAGATCTAACCTTGCTAACCACTCTCCCATGGGGAACCTTGTCGAACATCTTACTGACGTCCACATAGATCATGTTCACCGCTCTGCCCTCATCAATCTGCTTTAGTACTTCTTCAAAAAGCTCAATCAACTTTGTGAGACATGATTTCCCACGCACAAAGCCATGGTGACTATCCCTAATCAATCCTTGCCTTTCCAAATACATAGAAATCCTATCCCTCAAGACTTCCTCCAACAACTTGCCCACCACTGATGTCAGGCTCACTGGTCTATAGTTCCTTGCTTTTCCTTACCACCTTTCTTAAATAGTGGTACCAAGTTAGCCAATCTCCAGTCTTCCAGCACCTCACCTGTGGCTATGATCCAAATATCTCAGTAAGAGGCCTAGCAATCACTTCCCTAGCATCCACAGAGTTCTAGGGTACACCTCATTAGGTCCTGGGGATCTATCTACTTTTATGCATTTCAAGACATCCAGCACCTCCTCCTGTGTAATATAGACATTTTTCAAGATGTCACCATCTATTTCCCCACATTATATTTCTTCCACGTCCTTATCCACAGTAAACACTGATGCAAAATACTCGTTTAGCATCACCCCCATCTCCTACAGTTCCACACATAGGCTGCCTTGCTGATCTTTGAGGGGCCCTATTCTCTCCCTAGTTATCCTTTTGTCCTTAATGTATTTATCAAAACCCTTGGGATTCTCCTTAACCCTATTTGCCAAAGCCATCTCATGTTCCCTTTTAGTTCTCCTGATTCCCCTCTTAAGTATACTCCTAATGCCTTTATACTCTTCCAAGGATTCACTCAATCTCTCCTGTCTATACCTGACATATGCTTCCTTCTTTTTCTCAACCAAAACCTCAATTCCTTTAGCATTCCCTACCCATATCAGCCTTTCCTCTCACCCTAACAGGGATATACTGGCTCTTGATTTTCATTATCTTGTTTCTGAAGGCTTTCCATTTCCCAGCCGTCCTTTTCCCTGTGAACATCTGCCCCCATTTCTAGCAACTTTATATGGTTTTTCTTTTAATCTTATACAAATCTAAATTTTCTTTGTTGGGCACGGTTAACTGACATTTTTGTAGATATGTATGCCTTGAAAGAATGGATACAGAGTTTCTGTAAAATAGGTAACAATTATCTACTGCCTATGTACTATCATACCTTTGACCAAAGCCCTTCAGCCAATTTGTCCCTCATACTGTCACAATTTTCTTTGCTCAAATGTCTTCATGTGAAACATTATGGTCACTTATCCCCAAAGATTCTTTTACAGCAATATTAATTAGCTCCATTTTATAACGTAAAATTAGATTTAAAATAGCTTGTTCTCTAGACAGTTCTTCAATGTATTGTAGTGTAAAAAAATGAGGTCTGCAGATGCTGGAGATCACAGCTGCAAATGTGTTGCTGGTCAAAGCACAGCAGGTCAGGCAGCATCTCAGGAATAGAGAATTCGACGTTTCGAGCATAAGCCCTTCATCAGGAATAAGAGAGAGTAGCCAAGCAGGCTAAGATAAAAGGTAGGGAGGAGGGACTAGGGGGAGGGGCGATGGAGGTGGGATAGGTGGAAGGAGGTCAAGGTGAGGGTGATAGGCCGGAGTGGGGTGGGGGCGGAGAGGTCAGGAAGGAGATTGCAGGTTAGGAGGGCGGTGCTGAGTTGAGGGAACCGACTGAGACAAGGTGGGGGGAGGGGAAATGAGGAAACTGGAGAAATCTGAATTCATACCTTGTGGTTGGAGGGTTCCCAAGTGGAAGATGAGGCGCTCCTCCTCCAGCCGTCGTGTTGTTATGTTCTGCCGGCGGAGGAGTCCAAGAACCTGCATGTCCTCGGTGGAGTGGGAGGGAGAGTTAAAGTGTTGAGCCACGGGGTGATTGGGTTGGTTGGTTCGGGCGGCCCGGAGGTGTTCTCTGAAGCGTTCCGCAAGTAAGCGGCCTGTCTCACCAATATATTGCCCTAGAAAACCATCCCTAAGACACTCCAGAAACTCATCCTCCACAGCATTAATGCTCATTCTATTCACACTGAGAAAGGCCTGGCAAAGGAGGTCTAGTGTTTGTTTTTAACGATATGGGCAGGGAAGACAGTTTGAAATAATATCTGTCCAGATTGACATCAGTAAGCAGTAGTGATCTGAGAGGCAGTTAAACAGCCAGTGGTTAGTGCTGACTGAAGGAGCCCTGAAGCACAAGATTCTTGCTGAAGACAGACAAAGATAAACCTGGAGGTGTTTCTGTGAGGTGGAATCAGAACTGGAGGGAAAGGCTGTGGATTTTATGATGCTTCATCATTAAAACCAAAACGTCTATAAGCTTGTTTCAAACCTTTACAGTCAGATTGGAGGGTATTGATTGGGGAAAAAGACTTGTTGAGTTAATTGGTCATTGAAAGAAAGGGAGTCCTGTACTGTCATCTTCCTCAAATATGGGATTGAATTAATGCTTCTCACTCGACTGAAATGCCTACATTAGATTGCACAAAACTTAGGTTTACAAATTTTATTCACTTATTTAAAGTAAGAAAATTAATCAACCACACTTCTTTTTCTAGTCCCATGCAACAGAAGACTGTGGAATATGAAAATCAAGATATACATATCATACCAACCCCATATCTGAATAATGACACACCACAAGAAGAGATCTATGTCAACCTCAGCATAGATCAGAAGATGCACAAAGATTTACATTAGTTGTCAATGGACGGTACCATTAAACTGGAAACCATTGGAAACCGGAGCTTCCAGTTTTTCAATGTGTGACATTAACTTTGTTATTTCCCATGTACCAATATTAAGCTGCAAAATAGTATTGCATTTGCAGGAAATGATTATCTCCCATAAGAGACAATTTAGCCACCAGCCCTGACATTCATTGGTGTTAACATCACTGAATCCTCCACTATCAACATCCTGGGGTGTTTTCATTGACCAGAAACTCAGGTGGACTCACCACATAAACACAGAGGCTACAAGAGAAGGTGAGGGGCTGGGAATACCATGGTGAGTAACTCAACTACCCAAAGTCTATCCATCATCTACAAGGCATGTCAGCAGTGTAATGGAATACTCCTCACTTGCCTGGATGGATGCAGCTCCAAAAACACTCAAGAAGCTTGACATAATCCATGACAATTGCCACCACATCCATATGCATCCACTTGCTCCACCACCGATGCTCAGTCACTGCAGTGTGTACCATCTACATGTTGCATTACAAAAATTTACCAAAGACCTCTAGACAGCATTTTCCATCTAAAAGGACAAGGGCAGCAGATACGTGGGAACACCACCACCTGCAAGTTCCCCTTCAAGCCATTCACCATCCTGACTTGGGAATGTATCGCCATTTCTTTACTGTGACTAGATTGAAATTCTGGAACTCCTTCCCTCCCTACGGGTATTAAGGGGCAACCCACGGCATGTGGTCTGCAGAAGTTCAAGAAGGTAGCTCATCATCACCTGTTCAAGGGCAGCTAGGGACAAGCAATAAATGCTGGCCAACCAGTGACGCCCACATCCCACAAGTGAATAACAGAAAAGGAATGCTTAATGCATTTATTTGACATTTGTTCTGTTTCTTCTCTTAGTGGAGACATTGACCCATTTAAAACCAATAATAGGTTTTTATGTTCTCTTGCTTCATTTGATCTTGAGAATCCTCCTCAGGACTGATTCTTCATGAGTATTTCACTAACAACAAATTATCTCACTGAATGACAGCTATTTGGTGAGTTAGCAAATGTTGAGACTTTTATTTGAAACCAGTTTTTTACTTCTGTCCTTTTGCTGAAAGATCATTTCTATTTCTTGGTTGACAGGTGAGGCCTGGTGTATGATGGTGTGCCTTAAGCCACTGAGCATTTTTTGGCAATTAGTCCATTTTGTTTGTATGATCCCATGCAATCTTTAAGGCCAATGTAACCTTTGCATATATTTCTGAACTGGAAAATTGAGGTCAATACCTAATATAAGTATAGCCCTTAAGATGCATTAATTGTGAGGGCCAAGTATTGGCCTAAACATATATTTTGGTAATGAGAAAATGGGTCAAACTAATCTTCTATGTGAGATTGATTGATAGAGTGCAATCTATGATACATTGCTTATTCCTTCAATGATACTGTTTGAATTTTATTGAAGTTTAGGAAAAATTATTCCAAGTGCCAGTATCCCATTGGTGTGCTATACCAGGATCTACTAGTATTTGCAAAATGACATTTATACAATATAATAGGAATATGAATTTTATTTAATTCTACAGAGATCGGAATTAATCATTCGTATATACAGGTCTGTACATTTACCATCCATACATTTAGCTGAGGCTTAGCGAAGCCCACTTACTGAGTGGGCTCCCTGTTCTTCTTTGGCAGGCAGACGTTATACGGTGGTCTTTCCCCACTGCGCATTGGCAGCAGCTGCCCCAAGCTTCAGCGCATCCCCCAACACATAGTCCTGGACCTTGGAATGTGCCAGTCTGCAACACTCAGTCGGGGTCAGCTCCTTCAGCTGGAAGATCAACAGGTTTCAGACCGCCCAGAGAGCGTCCTTCACCAAGTTGATGATCCTCCAGGCCCAGTTGATGTCTGTCTCGGTGTGCGTCCTGGGAAACAGGCCGTAGAGCACGGAGTCCCACATCAAGGAACTGCTCAGGAGGAACCTCGACAAACACCACTGCATTCCTCTCCAGACTTCCTTTGCATAGACACATTCCAGAAGGAGTTGTGTGACAGTCTCGTCCCCACTGCAGCCGCTTTGAGGGCAGCGTGCTGTGTGGCGGAGAGTCCAGGCGTGCATAAAGGATCTCACCAGCAGAGCCGTTCTCACCACCAGCCAAGCCATGTCTTGGTGCTTGTTGGAAAGTTCTGGCGATGAGGCATTCTGCCAAATAGCTTTGACAGTCTGCTCAAGGAACCGCTCAATAGGATCTGCCCTCTCCTTTTCCCGTAGAATCTGAAGGACACTACATGCTGACCACTTCCTGATGGACTTGTGGTCAAAGGTGTTTTTCTTCATAAATTTCTCCACGAAGGACAGGTGATACGGAATGGACCAACTACTCGGAGTGTTCTGCGGCAGTGAGGCCAGGCCCATCCTTCGCAACACCAGGGACAGGTAGAACCTCAGTACATAGTGACACTTGGTGTTTGTGTACTGGAGATCCACGCACAGCTTGATGCAGCCACACACAAAGGTGGCCATCAGGGTGAGGGTGGCATTGAGTGTGTTTTGTCCCCCGTTTATACATCGAGTCCATTCGGACCTGGTCCATCTTTGATCTCCATATAAAATGGAAGATGGCCCAGGTGACTGCGACGGCACAGGTTCTGGGAATAGGCCAGACCTGTGCCACGTATAACAACTCTGACAGTGCCTCACACCTGATGACCAGGTTTTTACCCATGATGGAGAGCAACTGTAGCTTCCACCTGCCCAGTTTCTGCCTCACTTTGCTGATAGCTCCTTTCAAGACTTGATGCACGCCCCAGCCTCCCCAAACCAAATACCCAGCACCTTCAGGTGGTCGGTCCTGACGGTACAACCCCTATGTTCCAGCAACTGATGTCCTGACGTTCCTGAAAAGATACGTGCAGGTTGAGGGACAAAGCACTGACGTGGTTGACCCTTTTGGGATCTGGACCAGCAAATGGCAGGTCAAGGTAACCCTGAGGGTTGATGCTAGTGGGAATATCCTCAGCTTTGCTATCGGCGGGAGCAGAGGGTACCTGACTTATGGGGGGCAGCCGAAAGTGTGCCGAACCTGAGGGAGGTCAGGCCATGTGGTGGTGGACTGCAAGGTCACAATCTGTCAGAACTCAAGAAGGAGGGTCACCCGACCAAAGGATGCAAGGAGCTAAAAACTGCAATCTGTGCGGGGAGGTGGGCCACGTGTACAAGGCCTGCCCAAGACGAGGGGCCGCCACCTACACACAGATGGCCGGGGGTGGGCCGGAAAAGGACAGCAAGGCACGCAAAAGGAAGGACAGGCCGGAGAGGAGCAGATGTCACCTTCTGGAGAGGTACAGTGGCCGAGTAAAGCTCCGACAGGACAGACGGAGGGGGAGGAGAAGGGAAAGAAGGAGGCAGAGGAATGGATCCCGGTACAAAACAAGAGGAAGAAAACCTGCCCAGCTGCCAAAACCTCCCAGAAAAAGGGGAAAAGGCAGCTGCATGGGGAAGACACGGACAGCTCTTCAGAGGGTAAGGATGGGCGCAAGGAGGGTCATCACCAAAAGAAGAGGCAGAGCGCTGCGGGGAGAAAGGAGGGCAGCAACTGCCAACCAAGGGAATGGGAAACTACCACGCCCCCAACAGGTGAAAGCCAGGAGGGCCCCACCGCCACACAGCTCCAGGTCACTGGGAGCAGTGACACTCTGACAGCCCCGCTGTCAGATATAGAAGCAGACAGCGTGGACCCTGGTCCGGGCCCGATGACACCGGAGCGGGCAAATGGACCGAGTGAGGAGCTGGGCAGCTCTCTCAGCCCTCGAGGGTCCAGCAGTTCGTGTTCTGCATGAGGATGCAGACAGCTACCCCAGAGGGGCAGGACCAGCAGCAATTGGACATGGGAAACCTCACAACTTGTTAAAAAATGGGGACAAAAATACTAATGTGCGCAGCATAAAATTTGCTGCGCGATGCATTTCAACGCTGGCCTTCCTGGCCAGCGTCAAAGCCGATGTCCTGTTTCTGCAGGAGTGTGGGATACCGCACCTACAGGAGATGGTCGAGCTTGTGGGCCCGTGGGCCGTCAGTTTGGTCGGGGGGCAACAATAACCGCTCCTCAGGCCTAGGGATCCTGTCGCGGGGAGGCAACTTCACCATCTCCGAGGTTAAGGAGGTGGTGGGCGGGCGCCTCCTCGTCGCAGATGTTAAATACAGAAACGGTCCCGTAAGACTAATCAACGTGTACGCCCCAGTGGGTAAGAGTGAACGGTTGGCCGTCCTGCAACAGCTTCCACTGTTGATGGCTATGTCTAGGCCGGTCATTCTGGCCGGAGACTTCAATTGTATCATTGGTGCAGATGGATGATATGGCGGGGTGGGGGCGGTAAACTGGACGCTACGTCCAGAGCCCTGATGGAAATGGTCAAAGATGCCAAGCTGCATGACGTCTTCAGCACCCGAAACATTGAGGATCTCAAGAGGGACTACGCAGGTTGGAGAACCGCGAAGCCCTTCTTTGAGTCTCCAGCGGACTGGTGGGAAACAGTAAAAGGGAACATCAAGAGGTTCTTCATCCTCAAAGATGTTCAGGAGGCGAGAGAGAGGCGGGGAAAACTGTCCCAACTCTAGGAAAGTATGCAGAACCTGCTCCTGCTGCAGACATCGGGGGTAGATGTCACGGAGGACCTCCAGGAGGTGAAGGGCCAGCAAGCCTTGCTCTTTGCCTCGGAGGCCTCCAAGATAATCTTCCGGTCCAGAGTCCGCTCCGTGGAGCAGGACAAGACGTGCTCACTTTTCTTCTTCCAGAAGGTGCACAAAGAGAGCTCCGTGCTCAGCAGCCTGAAGGAAGAAGATGGCTCGGTAACGTCATCTCAGGCAGACATTATGAGGATCAGCAAATCCTCCTATGCCAGTCTGTATGACACGAAGCCAATCAACAGCGTGGCCTCCCAATTATTCTTGTCCTCTATCACGGAGGCCTGAGACGTCAGAACATGAGAGAGGCTGGACCAGCCGCTATCTCTGGACGAGCTGACCAAGGCCCTCGAGTCCTTCGAAAAGAATAAAACTCCCGGAAGCAACGGCTTACTGGTCAAGATCTATTCCGCTCTGTGGGACTTGATTGGCCAGGACCTGCTGGAGGTGTATGTCACAATGCTTCAGGCAGGTGCCATGAGTGAATCCATGAGGAAAGGCATCATCACCCTCATCTACAAGCGGAAGGGGGAGAGGGAGGAAATCAGAAATTGGAGACCAATCTCACTATTGAATGCGGATTACAAAATCTTGTCAAAGGTAACGCCAACCAAGTCAGGTCTGCTCTGGGATCGGTGATCCAACCTGACCAAACCTGTGCTGTGCCGGGTAGGAAGATCTCTGAGAGTCTCGCACTCCTCAGGGATACGATCGCCTACATGCAGGACAGGTGGGTGGACACCTGCCTGATCAGCCTGGACCAGGAGAAAGCCTTTGACAAGATATCGCATACATATATGAGGGATGTCCTCTCAAAATGGACTTTGGGGAAGAAATCTGCAATTGGATCAGACTGCTCTACACCAACATTGTCAGTGCAGTCTCAATCAATGGGTGGGAATCAGATAGCTTCCCTGTAAGATCTGGAGTCAGGCGGGGCTGCCCTCTCTCACCCGCCTTGTTTGTGTGCTACATAGAGCTATTTGCCGAATCCATCAGGAAGGATGTGAGCCTGAGGGGGGTGATTACTCCTGGCAGTGGGGGCCTGCAGGTTAAGGCCTCCCTGTACATGGATGACGTCGCCGTTTTCTGCTCGGATCCACTGTCCGTGCACAGACTCATGTGCATGTGACCAGTTCGAACGGGCCTCAGAGGCCAAGGTAAACCAAGGCAAGAGCGAAGCCGTGCTCTTCGGGAACTGGGCCGACCGATCCTCTATCCCCTTCACCGTCAGGACTGACCACCTGAAGGTGCTGGATATTTGGTTCGGGAGGGCTGGGGCATGCACCAAGACCTGGGAGAAGCGGATCAGGAAGATGAGACAGAAACTAGGCAGATGGGAGCAATGGTCACTCTCCATCGCCGGGAAAAACCTGGTAACCAGGTGTGAGGTACTCTCAGTATTGTTATATGTGGCACAGGTCTGGCCTATTCCCAGAACCTGTGCCGCCACAGTCACCTGGGCCATCTTCCACTTCATGTGGAGATCAAAGATGGACCGGGTCCGAAGAGACACAATGTAGAAAGACCGGTGCAATGGGGGAGAAAACACGCCCAATGCCACCCTCACCCTGATGGCCACCTTTGTGTGTGGTTGCATCAAGCTGTGTGTGGATCCCCGGTACGCAAACACCAAGTGTCACTACGTATTGAGGTTCTACCTGTCCCTGGTGTTGCAAAGGATGGGCCTGGCCTCGCTGCCACGGAACACTCCGAGTAGTTGGACCATTCTGTACCACCTGTCCTTCGTGGAGAAATTTATGAAGAAAAACACCTTTGACCACAAGTCCATCAGGAAGTGGTCAGCACGTAGTGTCCTCGAGACCCTTCGGGAAAAGGAGAGGGCAGATCCTATCGAGCGGTTCCCTGAGCAGACTGTCAAAGCCACTTGGCAGAATGCCTCATCGCCAGAACTTTCCAACAAGCACCAAGACATGGCTTGGCTGGTGGTGAGAAAGGCTCTGCCTGTGAGATCCTTTATGCACGCCCGGACTCTCTGCCGCACCCACGCTGCCCTCGAAGTGGCTGCGGGGGGGACGAGACTGTCACACACTTTCTTCTGGAATGTGCCTATGCAGAGGAAGTCTGGAGAGGAATGCAGTGGTGTTTGTCGAGGTTCGTCCCGAGCAGCGCCGTGACGCGGGACTCCGTGCTCTACGGTCTCTTCCCCGGGATACACACCAAGTCGAACATCAACTGTGCCTGGAGGATCATCAACTCGGGGAAGGACACTCTCTGGGCGGTCCAAAACCTGTTGATCTTCCAGCTGAAGGAGTTGACCCTGACTGAGTGTTGCAGACTGGCACATTCCAAGGTCCAGGACTACGTGTTGAAGGACGCACTGAAGCTTGGGGCAGTGGCCGCCAAGGCGCGGTGGGGAAAGACCACCATGTAAGGTCTGCCTGCCTAAGAACAGGGGCCCACTCAGTAATCGGGCCCCGCTGGCGCCTCAGCTCAACATATGGACATATGATTGGTAAATGTATATACAAATGATAAATTCTGATCTCTGTATGCAAAGAAATGGAAGTTTACGTATGTATGGCATGACCAATTGTACAGATCATCAAAATATTTTATGAATAAAGTATATTTTTGAAATTAAAAAAAATATCTTTATATACCTGTTGATCTTCCAGCTGAAGGAGTTGACCCTGACTGAGTGTTGCAGACTGGCACATTCCAAGGTCCAGGACTACGTGTTGAAGGATGCGCTGAAGCTTGAGGCAGCTGCCGCCAAGGCGCGGTGGGGAAAGACCACCATGGAACAGCTGCCTGCCTAAAGATAAACAGGGGGCCCACGCAGAAATTGGGGTCTGCTGGCGCCAGAGCAAAATACCTGGATGGTAAATGTACAGACTTGTACATATGAATGATTAATTCCGATCTCTGTATGTAAAGAAATGGAATGTATATGTATGTATGGCATCACCAATTATACAGATATCAAAACAATTTTATGAATAAAGTATCTTTTTGAAATTAAAAGAAATCTTTATATACCTGCTTCATCTTACATGTAACAATGATGCCTCAATATACATGAGCTCAGATTCATTTTTTTGCACACTATTTTTCCTCCACTACTGAAAATACTGACAACCTACTGGCTGTGATTCCATGGGCAACAGTTACTCTCAAATGCTTAGTTATATATTGAGAGAAGCCTTGCCTATAATTCAATCGTAACTTAATTCCAAAAACAAAACAAAAGCATAAATTGCATGGAAAACTCAGCAGATTTGTCAGCAACAGTGTAGAGAAAGCAGCGTTAACATTTTAGATCCAGTGACCCTCCTTCAGAACGTAACTTAATCGCTGTTACACAGAGGGGCCCATGCTATATGACTCAGGTTATCAACTCTGGAAAAAAAAATTAAATATTAACTTCCTTTCCACTGATTGTTGCTTCAGTCACTTTGTATCCTGATCTGAGCAAAGAAAGATTTCATTAATTGCATTGAGACAATGTCTGTTCCAGGATCCTGTGGATCTCTGTACATTACATTCCAAGGCTATCTCAATAAGTGTCTCATTGGCACTATTGGCCTGGTCTTGCAGACAGCATATCAGCAAAACAAATTTCCGCTGGACAGTCAGGACTTTACTGGAGTTTCACAAAAGACCCATTTCAATGAATTGCCACTTCCCAGGAGATGCTAAAGGGTTTTACTTTCTGATATATTTGTCCCTTTTGTGCTGATTTGTTCATTAAGTATTGAGCGGTGCTCCATTTCTCTGTTTTTTTCTTGTAGCTTTGATTATCCATTATTATTTAAAATAAATAATTGATCCTGAGTATCAGTATGATATTTTTTTCTGAAGAAGTAATTTTGGACTCAAAGCATTAACTTTGTTTCTCTCTTTGCATATATTGTTCAGTTTCTTCTGCAATTTCTGACTTTATTTATGTTTTTTCTAACATTGATGTGAAGGAAGAATGTTGTGGGTGCCTTATGCATTCATTATAATCAATTTGAGACAGTCCTTTATTGATAATCCAGCAAGTAACTATATTTCATCACTGTGAAGTCTTACTACAGCTGTACAATTTGCTGGTGAGACCATATCTGGAGTAGAATGAGCAGTTTTCCTAATTGAAGGAAAGATATCGTTTTCATTAGAGGCAGTTCAGAGAAGGTTCACTGGGATGATCCCCAGTCTGGAGGGATTTGTCTTGTGAGCAAAAGCTAAAGAGTTTGGGACTCTACTCACTGGAATTTAGAAGAATGAGAGGTAACTCACTGAAATATATAGGATTCCTGAAGACTTGATAGGGTAAAATCTAAGAGGATGCTTTCTCTCATAGGAGGGTGCAGAACCAGAGGGCAAAGTCTCAGAATAAAAAACAGCAGTTTAAGACTGAGATGAAGAGGAATTTCTTTTCTCAGAAGATTACAGAAGTTGGGAGGGGTGAGGCCATGAAGGGGCTTTAACTCTCGGACAGAATTGTTAAAATTAAGATGGCGGCAGACTGAGAAGTAACGCGAGCTTGGATTATTGAGAAATTTGGAACAAAGTGGAATGTAGGCAGCTCGAATTTTGGATAAGCTCAGGTCTATGAATGGTAAAATATGAAAGGCTTGTCTGCCTTTAATAACTGAGCCTGGAGATTACAAAAACCTGGATGAGGTTTCCAGCAGGTGGGTGATACCAAATGGGAAGGCAGTCTTGGTAACGATCCAGAAAGCCAGCTCAGGATCAGATAGGATACCACGGTTGCAAACAACTTTTAAAACATTCACGATTTAAAATGAAAGATTAAATATATGAGTGATTTCCTCAGGTGCAAGGCAGAATACAATCCAGAGGAAACAAAGTAAATATTTTGAAGTGAATATGATTGAATGGTGTTAGATATGGAGCAGGAAGTGGTATTCTTTTCAATTTTGAAGCCCGTAAATAATAATAAACATTTCAGTCCTGTACTTTACAATTCAACAAACAGCCATCAGCAGCTTGGTCTGCAGCTTGCACTGCCATCAACTGGCAGAAAAGAGAAAACATGTTAATGTTCTTTTATGGAGAAAGTGAGGTCTGCAGATGCTGGAGATCAGAGCTGAAAATGTGTTGCTGGAAAAGCGCAGCAGGTCAGGCAGCATCCAAGGAACAGGAAATTCGACGTTTCGGGCATAAGCCCTTCCTGATGAAGCGCTTATGCCCGAAACGTCGAATTTCCTGTTCCTTGGATGCTGCCTGACCTGCTGCGCTTTTCCAGCAACACATTTTCAGCTAATATTCTTTTATACCAAACAGTTTACAAACATTTTAGTTTCTAAGTTTGTGTAAAAAGTGATTTTCAAGGTGCTAGATGGACTATTTTCTGTTTTTTTTCCCCTCAAATTAAACTGAGGTTAGTATTCAAAATTTTACTTTCATTTAATTATTACGGGAACAATATAGCAGTTAGAGTCATAGGGTCATAGAGATGTACAGCATGGAAACAGACCCTTTGGTTCAACCCGTCCATGCTGACCAAATATCCCAACCCAATCTAGTCCCACCTGCCAGCACCCGGCGCATATCCCTCCAAACCCTTCCTATTCGTATACCTATCTAAATGCCTCTTAAATGTTGCAATTGCACCAATCTCCACCACATCCTCTGGCAGCTCATTCCATACACATACCACCTTCCGCGTGAAAAAGTTGCCCCTGAGGTCTCTCCTATATCTTTCCCCTCTCACCCTCAACCTATGCCCTCTAGTTCTGGTCTCCCAGATCCCAGGGAAAAGAATTTGTCTACTTATCCTATCCATGCCCCACATAATTTTGTAAACCTCTATAAGGTCACCCATCAGCCTCCGACACTCCAGGGAAAACAGTCCCAGCCTGTTCAGCCTCTCCCTGTAGCTCAGATCCTCCAAACCTGGCAACATCCTTGTAAATCTTTTCTGAACCCTTTCAAGCTTCACAACGTCTTTCCAATAGGAAGGAGACCAGAAAGGCACACAATATTCCAACAGTGGCCTAACCAATGTCCTGTACAGCCGCAACATGACCTCCCAACTCCTGTACTCAATACTCTGACCAATACAGGAAAGCATACCAAACGCCTTCTTCACTATCCTATCTACCTGTGACTCCACTTTCATGGAGCTATGAACCTGCATTCCAAGGTCTCTTTGTTCAGCAACACTCCCTAGGACCTTACCATTAAGTGTATAAGTCCTGCTAAGATTTGCTTTCCCAAAATGTAGCACCTCGAATTTATCTGAATTAAACTCCATCTGCCACTTCTCAGCCCATTGACCCATCTGGTCCAGATCCTGTTGTAATCTGAGGTAACCCTCTTCGTTGTCCGCTACACCTCCAATTTTGGTGTCATCTGCAAACTTACTAACTATACCTCTTATACTCGCATCCAAATCATTTATGTAAATGACAAAAAGTAGAAGGCTCGGCACCGATCCTTGTGGTATTCCACTGGTCACAGGCCTCCAGTCTGAAAAACAACCCTCCACCATTACCCTCTGTCTTTACCTTTGAGCCAGTTCAGTATCCAAATGGCTAGATCTCTCTGTATTTCATGAGATCTAACCTTGCTAATCAGTCTCCCATGGGGAACCTTGTCGGATGCCTTACTGAACTCAGATCACATCTACTGCTCTGCCTTCATCAATCTTCTTTGTTACTTCTTCAAAAAACTCAATCAAGTTTAGACATGATTTCCCAAGCACAAAGCCATGTTGACTATTCTGAATCAGTCCTTGCCTTTCCAAATACATGTACATCCTGTCCCTCAGGATTCCCTCCAATAACTTGCCCACCACTGAGGTCAGACTCACCTGTCTATAGTTCCCTGGCTTGTCTTTACTGCCCTTCTTAAACAGTGCACCACGTTTGCCAACCTCCAGTCTTCTGGCACCTCACCTGTGACTATCAGTGATACAAATATCTCAGCAAGAGGCCCAGCAATCACTTCTCTAGCTTCCCACAGAGTTCTCGGGTACACCTGATCAGGTCCTGGGGATTTATCCACCTTTTATTTAACAGTTTCAAGACATCCAGCACTCCCTCCTCTGTAATCTGGACATTTTGCAAGCTGTCACCATCTATTTCCCTACAGTCTATATCTTCCATATCCTTTTTCACAGTAAATACTGATGCAAAATATTCATTTACTATCGCCCCCATTTTCTGTGGCTCCACACACAGGTCGCCTTGCTGATCTTTGAGGGGCCCTAATCTCTCCCGAGTTACCCTTTTATCCTTAATATATTTGTAAAAACCCTTTTAGTTCTCCTTAATTCTTTTTGCCCAAGCTATCTCATGTCCCCTTTTTGCCGTCCTGATTTCCCTCTTAAGTATACTCCTACTTTCTTTATAGTCTTCTAAGGATTCACTCAATCTATCCTGTCCATACCTGACATATGCTTCCTTCTTTTTCTTAACCAAACCCACAATTTCTTTAGTCATCCAGCATTCCCTATGCCTACCAGCCTTCCCTTTCACCCTGACAGGAATATACTTTCTTTGGATTCTTGTTGTCTCATTTCTGAAGGCTTCCCATTTTTCAGCCGTCCCTTTACCTGCAAACATCTGCCTCCAATCAGCTTTTGAAAGTTCTTGCCTAATACCATCAAAATTGGCCTTTCTCCAATTTGAAATTTCAACTTTTAGATCTGGTCTATCCTTTTCTATCACTACTCTAAAACGAATAGAATTATGGTCGCTGGCCCCAAAGTGCTCCCCCACTGACACACCAGTTGATCTAAATTGGTATATTCTGTGTTGAGAATAGACTTGCTTCACTAATACAAGTTGGCTCAGTGGTTAGCACTGCTACCTCACAGCACTAGGGATCTGGGTTCAATTCCAGCCTCAGGCAACTCTCTATGTGGGTTTCCTCTCACAATCCAAAGATGTGCAGGTCAGGTGAATTGGCCATGCTAAATTGCCCATAGAGTTAGGTACATTAGTCAGGGGTAAATATAGGGTAGGGGAGTGTCTCTGGGTGGGTTATTTTCAGAGGGTTGGTGTGGACTTGTTGGGCCAAAGGGCCTGTTTCCATATTGTAGGAAATCTAATCTAACAAAAACTATTCATAGTGCATGCACTCTAGAATCATCCTTACTTTCAATTTCTAAACCTTCTATTCTCTGCTGTACAAGTTTTCTCGAAGACAGGTGTTAATATGGAAGCATAATAATGCATGGTGGGTCTGACTAAAGCCTAAGAACTAGTCTCTAATTTCCATGGACACACTTATTGTTAACCTTAGAGGTTCCCCAAGTGTTCCATTTATTTAAAAAATGAATAATTGTGTAAAGACATTGTTTGAACTACACTCTATTTTGAACTAGATTTGGAGTAGAAATATTACAATTAGACTTCATGCCTTTGGCTAGGTCAAGGAAAATAATTGGCCACAGATCTAGCTCCTGATTGCTATCCAGTGACTCTTGTTAGGTGAACATGCATTGAATAAAACTCAATTACAATCCTGTTGATGGTGTTTAGAATTACATGTGTCAACAGACTATGTAAGTGAGGAACTGGAGGATGATGATGATGTTGTCTGTGTTAAAATGTCAGTAAGTGAGAGAAAGAATTAGAATAAAATGAATGGGAAAGGAAGAAAAGTGAAGTTCAGTTATAAACGGGAGTATATTTTTATTCAATGCTTAGCCTATCTACATTAGGTACTTACCTCTTTTTGCAATCACATTAAGTACCAATATATGCTACCTTATAGTTAATTAATCACTCATACAACTAATTTGCATTCATAGATCTCTTTAATGTTTACCCCATCTGCTGAATTCCTTTCTCTTCCTATGCATTGACATAATTTTGCATATTCTGTTTTAACAGCTCAGCCAAGAATATTTGTAATGATTGCAAAGTGTGCGAAGCTCAGGATAGACGTCTAAGGCAGTCTTCTTATGACAACTTCATCAACTAATCATTAACAAATATAAGTGTGCATTTTTCAATATAAACCACAGACAGTGCTGGAAAATCTTTGCCTATCAGTCTGTAACATCAGCTCTGTTTCTGCCTACCTCCATGCTGCCTGGTCTACTCAATCTTTCCAGCCCTTTCTACTTACAATTTCAGTTATACAGCATCAGCTATATTTAGCGTTTCCATTTCTCTATAAATTGGCAGCTCTCCTCAGCACTTACTGAAATCGAGCGGGAGAATATGGTGGAAGGTATCATGCCAATGTAATCAGCAACAGATAGTAGCTGATCAAATGAAATGTTTTTCTATCAACTCAACAATCTGCGGTGAGAACTTGTTACAGGAAATACATTTTCTGACACAAGAAGGAAGTACATGGTACATGTACTTTGTTATTACAACGCAGGCTAATTTCATAAGGGGTAATGGTGCTGCAGAAATAGATTGAAACTTCGACGGACAAGAAGAACAACTTGTGGGAGGTTCCTTGAGCTGGCACAGGAAAGGCAGAAAGAAGGCTAATATAAGGTCACTCGGGAAGCACAAACCTTATTGGTAGTTATCGCCAATTGGTGATGTTTTTAGAATATAGAAATGTGCATGGATAGGGTGAATAGCCAAGGTCTTTTCCCAGGGTAGGGAGTCCTAAACTTAAAGTGAGAGGGGAAAGATTAAAAGGGAACCTGAGGGGCAACATTTTCACACAGAGGGTGGTGTTTGAATGGAATGACCTGATAGAGGAGCTGGTGGAGGCTGGTACAATTATAACATTTAAAGACATGAGTAGGAAGGGTTTAGAGAGATATGGACCAAATGCTGGCAAATGGGATCAGATCAGTTTGGGACATCTGGTCAGTGTGGATGTGTTGGATTTGTTTGTGCTGTATAACTCTATGACTCTATGTAGAATATTCAGTGTAGAAATTGGGAAAATAAATATAGTCTTGATATCACACCTTCAGGTCATGAGCCACAAAAAAAGCCAAAAAGAAGCCAAAAGAAAACACCTGGGAAGGTGATGGTGGAGTAGTATTACCTCTGGAATAATAATGTTTCTGCTGATAATAAGAACCAAAACAAAAGGGCATAGAGTGACCTGCAAAAGAGGCATGGGTGAAGCAAGTTGGGGTATGGAATACCCTAACTTGGAAGTATGGTAGTGGCAGGTTTAGTTACATCATTCAAGAGGACGTTGGATGATTATTTGGATAATGAGACAAATATAAGAGATTGGCATTGGGCTTAAAAGCCCACTTAACAAGCCTGCAGACATGATGGGCTGAATGGCCCCTTCTATGCCATTACATTTCTAAGATCCTGTGACAATGTTTCTCAGCAAAGCTGGTTGCTCTTGTCAGTCCCATTGAACCTTTGGTTTTGTAAAATGATCCCTTCCCCCGAGATGTGCTGAACTGTACGCCTAATAGAATGGCAATAAAAAGTGGAAACCATGCAATGCCTGTTTATATTTAAGAAATAAACTATACTTCAGAACATATTTCTGTTTCTTTTGTGACATGTTTATTGTTATACTGCTCTTGCATACTGGTCCTGCCAAATATCTTGTTGTGATTTCACAACTGACCACCAGATGGCGTTTATCAATCTTTCTTAATAAATGGCGTCCAACCCGTTCTCTCCTGTCTGTCTACATTCTGGAGTAGTCGATTTAGAAACTTCCCTTTTCTCCATATTAGAATTAGTGGCACAGTGCACTGTTGTGACAGTGTTCCCCATAATTGTCTTAAGGTTCTGTACAAGTTTGTAAATCTTACCAGAAGATATTTGCTTCTCCTTATCGTCTTGTTTGGAATATTGTGTGTAATTCTGGTCTCCTTTCTATTGTAAGGATATTGTGAAACTTGAAAGGGTTCAGAAAAGACTTACAAGGATATTGCCAGGGTTGGAGGATTTGAGCTATAGGGACAGGTTGAATAGGCTGGGGTTGTTTTCCCTGAAGCATCAGAGGCTGAGGGGTGACCTTATGGAGGTTTATAAAATCATGAGGGGTGTGGATAGGATATTTAGACAAAGTCTCATCCCTGGGGTGGGGGAGTATCAACTAGAGGGCATAGGCTTAGGGGAGAGGGGAAAGATATAAAAGAGACCTCAGGGGCAACTTTTTCACATTTATGGAGCGAGCTGCCAGAGAAAGTGGTGGAGGCTTGTACAAATACAACATTTAAAAGGCATCTGGAGAATGTGAATAGTAAGGGTTTGGAGTGATATGGGCCGTGTGCTGACAGGTGGAACTAGATTGTGTTGGGATATCTGGTCGGCATGGACAAGTTGGACCGAAGGGTCTGTTTCCATGCTGTACATCTCTATTACTGTATGACTCTATCTTGTTAAACTTACTAAGATGTGAAACATGGTTAGGGGGCTAATAAATTAGCAGGATATAATTGGACAGGAACAAGGCTCAAAGGATGTGGTCACAGTGTTGAAATAAACTGGCTGCAATGTTTCCAGTGGCCTAACAATCCAATATTTAGTTAGTGATGCTAATCCTCTCCTATGATCCTTGGATTATGGAACAGAAGATGCCAGGTTCAAACATTGGCATAAATGGAGATACTGGATTACACTGCTCATTATGGACACCATGGTGGGCACAGTAACATAGTGGTAGAACTATTGGATTAATAATCCAATAATAAACACATAAAAATGCTGGAAATATTCAGCAAGTCTGGACAGAGCACATTAAATTTAATATTTTGGGTTGTTACCCTTCTGTGGTAATCCAGTAACCTGGACTCATGTTCAACATCATCAGTTCAATCTCACCACAGCAGCGAGAAGAACTTCAAAACAATTAATTAGTAAATCTAGACTAAAATGCTTTGGATTGTCATAAAACTCCTCTGGTTCACCAATGTCCTTTCACAAAGAAAGCTATCACCCTTACTTGGTCTGGCCTACATTTGACTCCAAACTGACAATATAATTGACTCTAACATGGTCTTGCAGGTCACTCAGTTGTTGATGCCTTTTCGCCACGTGTTAGAGGGCAATTAGAGATGGACCTTGACACTGGTACCCGTACTCATATCCCCAGAATGAATTTTTAACAATTAGGGGAAACACAAAGGTTAGTGTACTGGAAGCAGAAAATACTAAAACTCAGCGGGTCTGACAGCAGCTGTGGATGGAGAAAAAGAGTTACTGTTCCAAATGCAGTATGTTTCATCTTTGTAACTGAAAGGATGTGGAAAATGGTCATTTTTATGCAAGTGATAGAAGGAGAGGGGGAGCAAGTAGAACAGATGGTCAACACACTCAATGTGAATGACCAAGTTGTAAAGGAATGAGAGTTATGTAAAACAGGTGTAAATATAAGCAGTGAAAAGGAAAAAAAATGGATCCACACTACTGAGAGTAAAGCAAGCAAGTCACAAACTAGGCACGGCCAGGGGAGGGTGGGTGACATAAGAAAGATGGAGTTCAGAAATCATGCTCTCAAGTCGCAGAACTCAATATTAAGTGAATTAGACTAGATTCCCTACAGTGTGGAAACAGGCCCTTTGGCCCAACAAGTCCACACCGACCCTCCTACATTTACCCCTTCACCTAACACTACGGACAATTTAGCATGGCAAATTCACCTGACCTGCACATTTTGGATTGTGGGAGGAAACAGGAGCACCCGGAGGAAACCCACACAGACACAGGGAGAACATGCAAACTCCACACAAAAAGTCACCTGAGGCAGGAATTGAACCCAGGTCTCTGGCGCTGTGAGGCAGCAGTGCTAACCACTGTGCCACTGTGGAAGGTGTAAAATGCCTAACTTGTTCCTCCAGTTTGTGTTGTGATTTGTTGGAATACAATAGTAGGCCAAGGATAGGAATGTTAATGTGGAAGCAAGATGACTTCTTGAAATGGACACCAACTGGAAGACAAGGTCATTTCTATGACAGAGCAGAGGTGTTCCACAAAGTGGTTACCCATTTGGCACTTGGTCTCACTAACATAAAGAGACTACATCAGAGGCAGTAATTGCAATAGATTGGAAGAAGTATGGGTAAAACACTACTCTATCTATAAGGTGTATTTAAGGCCTTGGACGGGGAGGAGGGAGGAGGTAAAACCCACCATTTTCAAACTTTCTTTCAATTTTGAAGATGATACTGGACTCCAAATGTTATTACTCTCTACACAGAGGCTGCCTGAGTTTCTCCAGCACTTTTTGGTTTTATTTTCAGCATTTGCAGTATTTTACTTTTATGCAGAGGCAATTTTACTGTCCAACAATAATGAGATTAATGACTAGTTAATCTTTTTTTCTGAGGATTGGTGATGCAAGAGGAACACTAGAAAAAGACTTTGGGAGAACTTTTTACTCTTCATTTAGCCCATATTTCACTCCTGTGATTCTGTGATTTAATATTGCCATGGAACCTTTCAGATTCATAAGAAACTTTGATTAATAGCTTACCTGACGGATGTTTTTAAGCAATCCAACAGCCACTTGAGCTCTGCTTCAAAACATCAGTCAATATTATCCACTAATGCCCTGAAGTGGAACTTGAAGCCATTAATCTTTGAGGTGAGAGTGTAACCAACTGATGCTGCTAAGTAAGTTCTAGTCACTTTTGTAACAAATTGTTATGGCTATTCATTGGTTCAAAACTGGTTGAATTGAATTACATCATCCAAAAGCAATCCACCCAGTTAATATTTATAACATGAAAAGGTGAAGTTCATGGATAATTCTTTTAATTTATTGGAACAGCTGAGTTGCAACTGGTTTCATTTTCTAAGACCATTTCCTGGACTATAGATGTTGCTGCATTTTTATTGCCTTGAGGAGGCGGCGGTGAGTCACCTTCTTAACTTTTGCAGTCTATGTGATCCATATCGGATAGACCAAGCTGCTTCCATTGGAGTTGAACTACAGGGATATTGCACAGTATTGGGATTTATCAATATGTAATTCTGTAATCTGACATTGAAATTGTAGAGTCAAAAAGTTGTGGTGAAAATCACAGCAGGTCAGGCAGCATCCGAGGAGCAGGAGAGTCAATGTTTCAGGTTAAAGCCCTTCATCAGGAATGAAATTGTATAGTCCACTAAAGATACATATGACTTTCATTGCACGATATGGTAGAGCTCGCAATGTACAAATAACATCAGAAACTTCAACTGAATTTTGAAATTGTTTTTCTGATCTTCAGTATCTGACTGTTATGTGGTACGTAGATCTTTCGCTTTTGTATATAGGCTTTGTTTTTCCTATTTCTCCCCTCCACTCCTGAAAGCACTGATATGGGCTGGGCTAGTTATACACAGGCAGGTCATTTGGTACTGCACACAAGTGATTTTCCTAATGTATGAGCCTGGATAGTGAGTTTCAGTCAGACATTTGACACAAGTGGGTATCACAGTGAGGCTGGTTCACTCTTTTCCCCATATCGAGTCAGGGAGTGGTTGTGGGTTTGAGGAGATGGGGGAATCACAGGATTCAGGTCAGAAGCAGAAACCTGGTAGTGTTTTCCTCCACCTCAAACCAAAAGATACTAGTTCAAGCACTCCTGCCATTCTGGTTGTTGAGGGTAGCCCACTCAACAGAAACGGAGGAACCATACTTGGGATCTTCCCCAGTAACCTTTACTTCCTGGTAAAATTACTTTTGAGGCAAGTCATTAAAATTTGTAGTAGGAATTTTTTTAACAGTGAGATGGTGGGGAGAGTTTGTGGAAGGCATGAGCCCTTCTTCAGGAATCTGCCCGAAACGTCGATTCTCCTGCTCTTTGGATGCTGCCTGACCTGCTGCGCTTTTCCAGCATCACATTTTCAGCTCTGATCTCCAGCATCTGCAGTCCTCACTTTCCTCTCGAGAGTTTTTGTGGTCTCACTTCTGAATTGGAAGGTCTGGATTCAAGACCCACCTGCACTGGAGCTGTGTTATAAACATATTTTTGGAACTTGATTTTATTCATTTCCAGGACATGCATTGCTTGCTGGATAGCATTTATTGCCCATGTCTAATTGCACAAGAGTTGAGAGTCAATCACATTCCCTTGGTCTGGAGTCATATTCAAGCCAGACCAAGTATGGACTACAGTTTTCTCCTCTAAAGGATGTGGCACGGTGGCTAGCACTGCTGCCTCACAGCGCCAGAGACCTGGGTTCAATTCCTGCCTCAGGCGACTGACTGTGTGGAGTTTGCACGTTCTCCCTGTGTCTGTGTGGGTTTCCTCCCACAGGCCAAAGATGTGCGGGCCAGGTGAATTGGCTATGCTAAATTGCCTGTAGTGTTAGCTAAGGGGTATATGTATGGGTGGGTTGTGGGTCGGTGTGGACTTGTTGGGCCGAAGGGCCTGTTTCCACACTGTAAGTAATCTAATCTGACACTCCCTGCCCCCAATAATTACCATGGTCACCCTAATTTTAGATTTTTAAATTGCATTCAAATTCTACCATCCTCCATAACACAGGCATCCTGCAGCACACTGGGAAACGATTCAGGAAATCCGTTCTAGATGGAGAATAGTACAAGGGCTCAAAAGGGAGTGGGATTTATTGGGGAGTTTTTAGGAGGGTGCATGGCTTTGATGGGCCGAAAGTGCTCCCTGGGCGTTGACATGAGGATTTTTACTGTCCTGCACACAGCCAGTGTACAAGAGCAATGCGGACTCCGAGTGGGTGTGGACCTCTGTCGATACCTGAACCAGCTAACGTTGAGGTGGAGTAATGTAGCGGAATGCAACATGTTTCTGTTTGGAAGCCAATGAGATGAGTAGACGGGTGTCACATGGCTGCTCAGAGCGGAGGGAACAGAGTAACGGAATGTGGTTACTGTCACCAGCTCGTCCCTCACTGTCTCTCTCTCTGCGCACGTTGAGAGTTCGCTGCGGTTTCAGATGGAGTGAAACAAGCGTCAGAAAGGACTGTGCTACCTCGGATCGTCCGGAGACAGCGGGAGGAAGGGAGGGAGGGCACTGATTATCTAGTTGTCTTCCAGTTCTTTTTTTATTTTTTTGGGGAGGGGAAGAAGGGAGAGACCGCGCGCAATCGCTGGTGGCGAAGAAAAATGTTTTCTCGCAAGAAAAGGGAATTGATGAAAACGCCTTCAATATCTAAGAAGAACAGAACAGGAAGTCCTGTACCGCACAGCACATCTGTAAGTCGCAAGCATCCTCCCTCTCTCTCTCTCTCTCTGCTACAAAAGCATGTATTTAAATGATCTTCGGGGTGGTTGCAAAATATACAGCGCTTGCAGATTTAGCTGTCAAGGGGGAAGGCAAGTTCTGAGCGGAAAGTCATGAATTGGTGAAAGGCTTAACTCAGGTCCTTACCAACAGGAACGCAACTGAAATAGTTAAGACTCCACTGGTGTTCATTTAACCGCGTGTGAGAGAGGCGAAGTGATCTGAACTTCACATATACGTGTATCTGTCACATATGATCGTGACAAGCTTGAGACAAGGATGCTGAGCAAGCGAAGCGCGGGGAAAAGTAGTTATAGTCCCTACACTATAGCACTGAGGGGCAAGAAAACGAAATCAAAAACTGGCCTGGACGTGTTACCCAATCGCCCAAAGGTATGGCTTACGGTAGGTAGAAGAATGTTGGGGAGATAAGTTTATTTGTATTTACAGTAACATTGCTTCCTCAGCCCGCTCTGTCCTTCATAAACACTGACGTTAACGCTGTAACTTGGATTGGAGTCCTGCAGCATCCCCTCCCAATGCGGAGCCGCTTTGACTTGGCGGTCAGTCACACTTCCCTACCGTTCTGCTCAGGGTTACTACCATTACTGGGTTGCACCGGAGGTGACTCAAAACTTTGGTGCTGGCGTCCTTGTCTGTGGTGGCACTGCCTGAGAGTTAGACACCAGCACAGATTTCCAGACAGTCCCATCAGACGATGCTTCAGACACCAGCAGCAGCCAATGGCATTGACAGACCACCGTAGCGTTTAATTGAATAGCACCGGGCAAGGGACTGTAGGTGCAGTCTGTTGTTCAGAAGCATTTTGAAAACTTGGTTTTGGTGTTTCATCAGCATGCTGTCTAGATGGCGAGGGTTGCAATACAAGGGTGTGGGTGTAGTATATCTAGCTTTATACTTTATATACGCTTCTAAAGTGTAATTAAAATGAAATTTAGACATTTGAACGTTGTAATAATATGACCTTTTATGCTTTTAAAATGTCTCAGGGTAGTAAATGGGAATTGTAGGAGCCTCTGCTTATCATACACTGCATATTTATTTCTTTAAGCTGTTATGATCTACTGTATAGTATTTATGCGAAGGGAAGGAAACCAAGCCAAGATATGGACAATGCCATTTCCCCATATACCCATGGTCTAAATATGTGTTAACAAAAGATATTAGCAATTTGACAAGAGAATTATCATTTGTATAAGCAGACTTATGTCTTGTTTTATTCTCTTGAATTGAAAGAGACCTCACTTTATCAAATAAGTCTAAAGAGGAATTCAGTGCTGTTCCAGGAACTCATCAGTAGGATGCTCTGCTAGTAGGAATTTGTTTAACTTTACATTCCTGCCTTGTTGGATTGTTGAAATCAGATTGTAGCTATATGGAAACCCACCTGTTCAACCATGTTATTTGGGGAGTGGGTGAGGGAAGGTAGTATCCCAGCCTCTGAGCTAGGTTTTCTAGGTTCAAGTTCCATCTGCTGCAAAGAAGTATTATATCATCCCTGATCAAGCTGATTTAGGAAAAATATTTTCAGTCATATTATGACATGCTTCCAGGGTAAGTGGTGGCATTGAACACAGATAATCTAGCCCATGGGTAGGGACAATACCACAAGGAATGAACACTGACCAGGAGGAAGTAGGCTGTAGATCAACTTTCACTTTTACATCTCTGGTCTAAGGGATGGTGACATTTAGATAGGATCATGTCTTATTTTTTTAAGACCCATCACCCAATGAAATTGCTAAACAATTAGCAACTAACAAGCACTGTCCATCAGTGCTAAAATGACAAAACTAAGGTGGGAAAATAAGAGATGGACTAAATCAAAACAGTGTTGGATAGGGAGGTATTAATCTCTAGCGCCTATAGTGCCCACCTAGGATTATGTCTCATACATTTTCTAATAGTCCTGTTAATGAAGGTTTTATTACACACCCCTAGAGAAGGTGGGACTTGTACCCAGCCTGCCTTACTCAGAGGTAGGGACACTACCACTGTGCCACAAGAGCTACTGTTCCTGTCAACCCCCTCAGCAACCCAGTCAATTAATCAATTAACCCCAGTAACCCACATAACTACCTGCTATATTTTGGGGGGGGGGGGGGGCGCGTCTGGAAGGGATGCTCTTGAATGTGGATTGATAGGCCAATTGGCCTGCTTCCACATTGTAGAGATTCTATAATATAATAATACTAGTGTCTCATGGTGCTACTCCATACCATATTGGTTTAAAGTTGATGCTTGATGCCCAAAATACCACACCACTAACATTTCAATATCCCACCCCCAATTATGACCAGAAGCAACTGTTAATAGAATTTAAGATTGATGTTGAACGTCAAAGATACCAGACATTTTGTAGATACGTAGAAATGTAAAAGGTCAATGGATATTAAAAACCCCCCAAAATAACACAAATAGCAAACACAATCCTAATGTATTCAAGAACTAGAGGGCATAGGTTTAGGGTGAGTGGGGAAAGATATAAAAGATACCTAAGGGGTAACATTTTCCCGCAGAGGGTGGTATGTATGGAATGAGCTGCCAGAGGAAGTGACTCTATAAGAACTGGTGTACATGTTGGGACATTAAAGGTGTCTTTGAATCAATTTCCTTTATGTATATCAGTGAGAATTTTTTTTACAAAGAGGGGAGATTAGTCATGGCTCAAGCTCCTGATCACCATCATGTGAATCCTGTTGGGAAGTGAATAAATGGTGATCACACAAGGTCAGGATCTTCCTCTCTTTCCCTTCCATCCCCTGTGTTGTTATTGTTGCACTGCTCCTGGAAGGTAATACTTGTTGATTCTTTTAATTAATAACATGGGTGATTTGATTGTGGTTTAAAAAAAACTGTTCAGAGGTCTGGACAAAGTGGGTGTGAAACAGAATTGTATAAAAACATCTGAACAAGTTGATTGGAAAATATTGTCACCTGAACACAGCCTAAGAATAGGATTTGGCATTTCTGAAACCCTTCATCACCAAACAGATGACCAACAATCACTGTGTAGTTACTAATTAGGGAAAACCGCTGCCATTTGTAGATCATGCAAAGATCAGGAAAATGGGGGTGGCGGCAAAAAAGTATTTTAAAAACCACAGTTGTTGCTGTCTTTCCCAGATCTTAAATATACTCTTTTTTCTATATATATCAGAGGTCTTAGCTAGGCTTTTAGTGTACTGTGTGAGGGAATGAGAAACTACCATCTTAGTTTCGCCTCCCTTGAATAGTTCATCTGTAACTAGGTGACATGAGCTCTTTTGTAGGCACCTTCCAAATCAGTGACTCTGGCACCTTGAAGGCCGATAGCAACAGATGCATTGAACCACCACCTGCAAATTCTCCTCCCTGTCACACACCATCCTGACTTGCAAATATATCACTGTCACTGGGCTAAAATTGTGGAACTCCTTCCCCAGCAGCTTTATGGGTGTACCTACCCAATCCCCATACTCTGAACTGCCATGGTTCAAGAAGGTGACTCACTATCACCTTCACACAGCAATTAAGAACAGGGCTTTCATCCTGAGAATAAACTAAACAAAAGTGCAGCCTGCAAAGCAAGAAGCAGGCTCAGTGTTTGCCTTGCTGGGGTACCATGCAAATGATCAGCTCGGGACCCCTACACTTGACTAGACAATAATACCAAGGACCAACAAGTGAAGCTAGAGCTCCGACTGGCTTGGGGACCCTGTGCAGCTTTTATACAAGCTTACTGTCTTCAGTACTGTTTCTCATTTCCTGTTAATCAAGAGAGAGTCTTGCCATGTTAGAGAATTCCAACATGAACAGGACAAAGCACAGTGCTGAGAATTCCTCTCCTCTGCAGTAGGACTTGGGTCAATGGTACAGAGAGAAGGAAAATCTGTGGCAATAACGAGTTGAAGAAGGAAAACAAATTCTAATGAAATGCTGAAGCAGCAAGGAAGGAGATGGGTAGAGAGGATAATGAAGACAAAAACAATAGAGAAGCTGGATGAGAGAGAAAATACTAGAGAAAGGAAGATGGAATAGAAAATTGGAGAGAAGGTTTGACACCAGGAATGGGGCTTGGGACTAGTGGATACGTAGTGAAGCTGGAAGCAACACTTTAAGAGTTTAGGAGGGAGAGTATCTTCAGGAATTGAGAGAGAAAAGATAATGAGAATGCCAGCATGTACTGGAAGGAGAGCATCAGAATGTGATTGACAAGAGATATTGGATTTGAATGCGGAGAGTGCCTCCAAGAACTGAGCCAGTTGGGCAATTTGAATCTGGGGGAAGAAAAAGAGAACATTTGAGATTATCTGGATTGCCTTTTACATTGTAACGGTTACTTTGTTTTTAGTTTCAGTTGAGAGGCGACTAAATGTTTCAAATTAATCACACTACAATTTTAAAATCAAAATTCAGGAGTTAATTTGGAGGAAATCTAAAAACAAGTACTAAATGTATGATATACAAACAATACATATATTAAATCCAGGACTAATGCACAATTTTGGTCATTTGAAATGGCAAGGAGGTGAGCAAACACCTGTAGGTTGAGAACTGTCAATTTAATTGCAGTTTTCGTGACATGGTTACAATGGGCATCACTCACCCACTTACACTGAAGGTGTTATGTGCTACCTGACATGCACAAGCAGGTTTTGGAATAGCGCCGAGAGAGAGAGAAAACACCCATAGAAGGCAACAGAAGGAGAGATATTACTCTTCCATAGGGATGACCTCACGTCACCTTACATCTCTCCTATTCCATTTTGCTGTAGCAGTTGTTATTGCTCTACCTGGTCATGCATCCACCTCCCGTTCTGTCTACCAAGCGCAGGGCTCCACCAGCACGTTTCCCATGACCAATCACTCACTATCTCAGTGATTCTGGGTGAAATCCTCAGAGAATTTTCAGAATAAACATTAATAGAATGCTCTAGCCTCAAACAAAATGTCCCAAAATAGCAACCAGTGATTTCAAAACACAGCTTTAAACTTCCATCAGCAAATGAAAAGTCAAAGG
Source organism: Hemiscyllium ocellatum (assembly GCF_020745735.1). NCBI lineage: Eukaryota > Metazoa > Chordata > Chondrichthyes > Orectolobiformes > Hemiscylliidae > Hemiscyllium > Hemiscyllium ocellatum. The sequence continues at coordinate 19,287,782 of NC_083428.1, read as the reverse complement.
TAATTTACCTAGTTGTAAGATGAGGAACTCTCAGCAATTATTACTTACTTGCAGTCAGCTGGTCACTGTTGGCAAAGGGTCTCAGTTGAAGTGTTATACAGCAAATGCCATGTAGCTTTGTTAATGAGGTCTGACAAACAACTTAATTAGCAGTCACCTCCTTAATGATTCTCTGGGCTGCCATTCTTTAGTGCATTTTGTTAAAAATGGACTGTAGTGTTTCAGGGAATGTTTCGGCTGATGATATCATTGTGGGAATTCGTCAGCACCTGAAAGAGTCACCAAAATTCCTCCCTTCAAACTTTGTGAGCACTTAGCTCCTGGATCCTCCTTCAGATGTGCATTGCTAATTTAGAACCTTCAATATGTGAGTTTTACCTCTTCATACTTTCATATCATGTTTATTTTTCCTCGAAAAGTGAAGAAACATTGCCTATTCCTCCAGCCTTAATTGCAGCACCAAAGTAGTAACTTGTCATTGCCTTTTGCAGCTCATAAAAAGAACTGATCTTTTATTTGTTAATGTTTTAAGGATGTGTATTTTTTTTGGAGCTGTGGCAAGTTTTCGAGGTTGGCATTTATGTAATGATGCCCAGCAGTATTTTTGTGATCTCTGTTAAAATGTGCAATAAAGTTAAATACAAAAAGGCAATGTTACTGCAAGATGCACTGAGACAGGAAGCTGAGATCTGTCATGTCTACAAGGTCTGATAAACCCACATTGCATCGAAGCATGGTTGACACATTTTATGAGTATGAGCTATTTGCCACTTCTCTGTTTCCTTATCAAGAGGTGACAAAGAAATTACATTGAAAGAGGAGTGAAATTTTTCAACAAAAATATATTCTTAGGAATTACTGTTACGAGTGATTCATATTTTCACTCTTGCTGTGATATGAAACTTTATTCTCTTTAGATATGAAATGGATTCAGGCCTTGCAAATAGAACCGTCCTCTGAAATAACAAATGCTGGGTCAGGCAGCATCCATGGAGTGTAAGCAAGCTGTCGTTTTGAGTCCAGATGACTCTGGAGAGCTATCTTGCTCTCACTCTATGCTGCCTGACCCACTGCGATCTCCAGCATTTGTTGTTTTCAGTACAGATTCCAGCATCTGTAGTAATTTGCTCCAACATTCTCTGAAATAAATGCTTTCCATTGATAATCGGTAGTTTCTTTCTTCAAAAATCAGAAAATGTATTTAAATTCTGCTTAGCTTGAGGTGGATATCAGTTTCCTGTACTGACAAAGCAAATAACTCAGTTAATCATGACAAACACAGAAAAGAGACATTTGGCTGATGTGTTTCGGTAGGTGTATTTGTGATTGACTCTCATGTTGTTGGATAAAGATCAGCAAATTCATGGATGTAAATTTGAATGGCACATTAAAGTCTGAAAAGTTCAGTGCTAAAGAGGCTAGGAAATTCACATAGATTGAATTGTCCAGGGGAGAAATAATGCCAGAAAAACAAAAGGGAGAAATGTTCATTCATGGGGCAAATTTTATCATCATGTGCTTATATGAGACTTCTTTAAGCATCACTATTAGATGTATATCAGAATTATAGGGTGTATACTTATGGACAGTAGGAAGACAATGAACACCCTTTGGTGAAATATGCATCCTATGCCAATATTTGAGGCAAACATGGCACCTGGTGCTGATGTAGTTGGGATGTGGGTAGGAAAATTCATTGTCATGGATGGGACAAAACATTGTGTTTCAGACAACAATGTCTAATGTCATGAAGATACCACTGGTATTTTCAGGAACCAAAAATTAGGCTGCCAAAACTCTTACGTCTCTGTTAATGTTCAAAAATTATGTATTAGAATATTTTTCTACACTTTTGAAAAAGGGAACAGTCGAGGGAACCGTCACTAAGCCATTGCGACATTACAGCTGTGGAAATGTGAAAAACATTACCACAGCTGCCAACCCACATGAGGATGAAAATTCAAAAAAGACAGAGCACACATGGCAATGAGAGAGTTTATGGTGAAATGTAACTGGGTGTAACATTAAATACATAATCTATCAGAAGTTGGAATCTACAACTCTCCCATGGTTTGGTGGCTAAAAGAACCATTTGCTGGGGTTCTGAGTCAGATTGGCCAGGCAGCATCCAAGTTTAGTCATTCACTGTTGTGTTAGCTGATCTTCATTAAGGGAATAATGAGGGGCAACAGATTAGCTTCAATGCTGACAGAACAGGGAGGGACAAAACACATAATGATTAGATACACTTGCTCGCTGGGGTTAATATGATATTGTAAGTTTGTGTTGCTTAATTTAATAACATCAATATGCAACTTAAGTCATGCAACAATACTTAGCCCTTTTCACAACAATGTACTGTTGCAATTTCTCCAGCTGAGCTTCTGTAAAAATGTATGTCTTATTAATGATATTCAAAACAGGATTAATTATGTTAGTGCAAACTCAGGAACATAACATTGAACAGCACCTGCACTGCCTGATGTTTTATATCCACAAGGATCTGCAGTGGCTTTGCCCTTGGCCTCTGTGGTTATCAGTTGCCAGTTTATCTTTCTATCAAGTAAAGATCCCAATTAAATTCAGTTGTTGTTTATATTTTGAAATAAAGCCTGTGAGCTGGCTGCCTGTCGGTAAACTGTTTTGCTGAAACTGACAATGTAGTTTGGGGCTGTCAACTTTTAACCTGTTATCTAATGGCACTTCCAACAAAAGTCCAATTTCTCTCCACTGCTTATTTTTGTAAAAAGATATGTGCGTTTCACACACATTGTGGTGTTGTAACTTTAATATGCAATTCTGAAGCTACTGGTATGCAGGAGTAACTTTATTATTTTAATACTAAACCTCAGTGAGAAAAATAATCACAATGAAAATTTTAATTAAAAATAAACGGTTCTACATCTGTCTTCCCTTCTCCATGTTTTGTTTCCAATTTTTATTATTTAAGGGTAGGCCAATTCACCAGCCAAGCTGACTTCTACTATTATTGTATGACATTTAGTCTAGCCTAATCTTTATATACTAAAAATTTTTCTTTGAAAATAAATTTTAAATCCTTTTGATATTTTCCTTCATCTTTGCTCTCAGCCTGCATTTTTGAAGGTGGATGTAAACAATTGAAAAATGTTGGCTCAGAAACGCATACAAATATCAATCAAAAATTCATAATCCATCTGTAAAGCACATGGAAACAGATGGCAATGCCATTACCTAGGCATGGTCAGATGAATAAGCTAGTCTGAAAAAAAATTAAATACTGCGTATGTGCATATAAACCAAGAAAGCTGCGTCACTACTTCGGGTTTAGAATAGGAATTAGGGGCATCTCAGATCAGAATTAGTTGCGTTCTGTTTCTTGTTGGTTTCGCTCTTAGTTGACATTATTTTTTCCCCAATCGCTAAAGAGAGAATGACATTTGATGCTTGTTTTTTCAGTAGATTGAGGTATGATCCTGAGTATTGTCAGAAGAAAGAGAAATCGGGTTTGTTTTTCCTCAGAATAATAAAAATATGGAATGTTTAGCACCAATTAAAATATTTAATATCAAGTTCCTGAGAACGAGTTGGATAAGTATTTTCCCGGGACAGGATTGGGGACTACAGGAAAAATGCAGATCGAGATAATTGATTGAAAGTGGTGGCTTCTGAAGCACTAAGCATTCATGTGATCCCTGCCAGAAGGTTAGCTGCATGTCTGGAATTTTGTTTGACTTAGCCCCAGAAGGGGAGAAGATATTTCACCTGGAGCTCAACTGAACTGCATCAAGTCTGTGATAGAACAATTGGCACATGGTCTTTGAGTATGGCAGACAGCTGTGAAAATGAATTGGCATGATCTTAAAGTGCCTGTTGTCAAACTGATCATGGTGATGGACTGTCATGGTATGTGGAAGAAATGAGCTTGACAACTCGATGATTTTAATCCACCCGTTATGTTTTATAGATATTAGAGTTATGAACTGATTTGTGTCCATAAGTTGACATTGTATTTCAGGGTTAAGAAAGAGTCGAAAGGAAAAACATATTATATAATAATCAGATTTAAGAATATACTTTATTGTAGATATTTCTAAGTCTATTGTTAGTTCAGTTATTTCCAATAATTTCACTAAAAAGAGGGAATTCTCATGAAGTCTATATGATTTACAAGATTACTTCTATTCATGGTTCTGGCTCCCAGCACTGTGGAAGCTATGTTGTTTATAATATGAAGTAGAAGCAAGCAACATTAATATGAGGGCTACTGAGCCTGAGCATCCATAGCCAATATAAATGGTAGATGGCACCATTATAGGAGTCATTGGCATTCTGAGACTTTATCATGTCTCCACACGGCAAGGCAGTGGAATACATCTTCAATCGTTGAGCTGCCGGAAACATGGGAACCATAATTGTGCATTTGTTTAAGTCAATAAATTACTTGTTTAAACAGTGAATGCTTAGTGTTTTGCCCTAGGGTGAGCAGGGTTGTGGCGATGGAAGTCACACACAAAGGAAGTGTGGAGGGAAAACTGTAGCAACAAGCTTTCCAAATCAAGAGAGGAATTCAGAATGGGAAGTGTGGGTTTACATCAAATCACTCCTGCAAACCAATCTCATGAATGCTTAATGATCTCCAGTCTTTCAGTTATCATTGTTTGTAATCTTTTCCTATTCCATTTTTAGGAGCTGCCTCGTAAAGATGCTATTGAGATACCTGCCTTGCAGACTGGCAGCTTGTCTGAACTATCTGCTGGGAATGTTTCCATGACAAAGCTGAGTAGCAGCCCGAGTGCTGTCAATACTCTCAAAAGGCCAACCACCCTGAGCAGACACTCCAGCGCTGCTGGTTTCTCGGTAGCAACCTCTGGAACATGGGGATACAGTAAAGGGTATAAAGCCTCTCCCGCATCCAGTACCAATTCAGAAGGCTATGAGGGACCTGAAGTGGAAGAGATCACTCAGTTGCTATTTGATGTGGCAAGGTTTGCTGAATCAGTGGAGAAACTGAAGGATATTGTGTTGGAAGGTAAGTGGAGATTTTTCAGAATGACTTGCAATGTTAGTGAATGGAAGCTGAAGATAAGCCAACATTCCAGCACAGAAGAGCACTTTCAACAACATAATAAAATGTGATTTCTGAATGTGGAATTTTAAACAAGAAAAATGTCAGTGCTCAGCATCTGGGATGAAGTAAACAAATTGCCAATTTGCTGGACTCAGTCCATGATCTTTATGAAGGCATTGCGAGTAATATTGATTCTGGGAGATAGTGTAAAATCAGCAATATCTGTACAATCACTTGTTAAACACATTTCACTGTTTAAGTTTCCATTGAAACCAGCCTTGGATTTCACAAGATTACTCTGATACTCTGTTTCATCGACCAAACGTCTAGAATGCATTTTACTTAGTGCATGATCATTAACTGCTGTGAAGTAGTCATACTGAATAATACTAACATCCTTTATGTTTATAATATGTAGATTTTGATGTGATTGAATGAGTACTTCTCTCCATACCCAATGGTGTTGCAGGGCTATCTAAAAACTGATTTAAAAAGAAAGTCACAATTATGCATTTCCATCTTGTTTACATTATCTATCATTTTCAATTTCTTTCCCTTTTTGTTTCCTCTTTTGCCATTTGTGTCTCCTGCATTCATACAAATGCCATCCAACAACTCTGTTTGGCCACTTGTAGCATTGGGATTGAAGATAAGAACATAATTCATGAAGTAATTTGATTAGAAAGAAAATGCAAACCTGTAGTACTGAAGGGAATCATGATGCAAAAATGGGATTTAGTTTTGGAAGGTTTTGAAATCCAGTTAATTCAGAATCTCACTGCACTTGAATGAAGGTACTGGGGGGGGGGGGGGGGGGGGGGCAGCATTGGTGACCAGAGAGGGTGGGGAACATAGTTTCCTTACCCTGAATCAGGCTTCAGCTTGCTTCTATACTTGACTGACCATCTTGGCAAGAGATCAGGGAGGAAAATCAATCAGGTCTTATTCCAGTTGAAATCTCCCAATATAATTTCCATAATATTTAGCTGAAATGTATTCTGGAGTTGTGGTAACATTTTTGAAATTTGAAAATGAAATGCAGTGGGCTGCATTTAAAATGAAGGCGACAATAGGTCGAGAGTAGTGATACCTTGAGCCCAATGCCACAGGAGGATTTACTCAATCTCAAAACTGAATGTAATGAAATCGCTTTCAAATGCTTCTTTATTTCTGCATTGACGTCACAGTTCTATCAAACTTCTGCTCATTACTCATTTACTTACTCGAGTAGGAGTTGTGGTTAATTTAAACCTCTCCCTTCTCCAAACATTCTTAGATGGACAAGCTAGTCAATCTAGTTACTGCTATAAGACCATAAAAAGTAGGAGCAAGAGTAGGGCCATTTGGTTTATTTATCTATTTTATTGTTCCATGATATCATGGCTGATCTGAATATCCTCAACTATACTTTCCTCCTTTTCACCGTAACCTTTGATTCCCTTACTGATGAAAAATCAGCCTTGAATATACTTAATGACCCAGCCTTTGCAGCGTTCTGTGTTAATGAACTCCACAGATTCACAACTGTCTGAGAAAAGACATTTCTCCTCACCTTGAACTTGAGGTAGGAAGTACTTACTCTATGTTCTAGACTTCCCCACAAGGAGAGGCAACATCCAAGGAACAGGAAATTCGACATTTCGGGCCAGAGCCCTTCATCAGGAATGAATGAAAAAATCATTCCTGATGAAGGGCTCTGGCCCGAAACGTCGAATTTCCTGTTCCTTGGATGCTGCCTGACCTGCTGTGCTTTAACCAGCAACACATTTTCAGCTCTGATCTCCAGCATCTGCAGACCTCACTTTTTACTTCCCCACAAGGAGAAACAACCTCTCTGCATCTATCCTGTGAAGCCCTCCAAACCCTATACATTTCAATAAGGTCACCTTTCATTCTTCCACACTCCTATATTTTTATAATGAGTACAAGCCAAAACCTGCCCTCATAAAACAGTCCCACAACAACCCCGAATAAATCCAGTGAACCTTCTCTGGACTGCCTCAAATTGCAGTGGATCTTTCTTTAGATAATGTGCTGTTTTGTCATAAAGCAACTGTCGATCTTGTACTTAATGCTGAGGCAGCATGCTCTTTTGTAATGCCATTTCAACTCATTGACTCAGTGCTGACACAAAGTAACAGAATCAGTTTGTCATAGGTTAATAGTTCTCAAATAATTGTGGTATATAGTAGACACTGGCATTGTCCATTCAGATAGTGACTCTTGTAAATAATGCAGTGCCTGTGAGTACAAAGCCTGCTGGATATAACTGAAATGTTCCGTATAGTTTCCCCATCCATGCAGCTTTTGTAAATTCAGTGAAATGTTGACATAAGGCTCAGAGAAAATAAACTTTTGGTTGTTTCTCTACTTCCTTTCCTACAAACTGTATTAGAGCATGGTGCTAGATATATATATATATATATATATGTGTGTATGTATATATGTATTCTACTTAAGAAATATATAAAATAGACATTTGTGAGCATTCAGAAAATGAACTGTGCAATTTTACCATCAAGTATACAGTACTATAAGTTTTTTGCTAATAGATGCACAGTATAATAGCAGAGAGATTATATTGAGTTTGTATAAGCCAACAGTTAGACCTCAGCTAGAGTGTTGTATCTAGTTTTAAGCTCTGTATTTTAGGAAGAATGTGAAGGCATTGAAGAGAGTGCAGAAAAGATTTAATGAGAATGGAATGAGGAACTTTGAGTGGTGAAGATTTTTGGCAGAAGTTAGAACTCTTTTACATGGAGATAAAGAAGGCTGAGAGGAAATTTGATAAAGGTATTCAAAATCATGTGGAGTCTGAGTAGAATTGATAGGGAGAAGCTGAGTCTTCCCCATGAAAGGGTCAAGAACAAAAGGGCACAGATTTAGATTAATTAGGAAGGATGAGGGAACCATGTCTGACCAGGGAAGTCAGGAACAGCGCAATAGCAAAGAAAAAAACAAAGTGGTGAAGATTAGTGGGAAGCCAGAGGACTGGCAAGCCTTTTAAAAAGTAGAAGAGGATAACTAAAAGCAATAGGGGGGGGGGAGCAGGATAAAATGTGAGAGTAAACGAGCTAGTAATCTAAAGGAAGATCCCAAGATTTCTTTTAGATATATAGAAGATAAGAAGGGGCAAGAAAGAACATTGGGCCATTGGAAAATGAGGCTGGAGACGTAGTAATGGGGAACAATGGAATGGTGAAGGAACTGAGTAGGTACTTTGCATCAGTTTCATGGTAGAAAATCCCAATACCCTACCAGAATTACAAGAGAGTCAGGGAGCAGAGATGAGTCTAAGGGCCGTCATTAAAGAGAAGGTGCTAGTCAAACTAAAATGTCTGAAGGTGGATAAATCAACTGGCCTGGGATGGCTTATCCCTGAAGGTTCTGAAGGAGATTGTGTGGTGATCTTTTAGGAATCATTGGCATCAGAGAGGGCCCCAGAGAACTGGAAAATGGTTATTGTAACGTTCCTGTTTATAATGCAGGGAGACAGAAGACTGGAAACTATAGGCTGGTTAGCCTGATCTCTGTTGTTGGTAAGATTTTAGAGTCTTTAGTCATAGATCATAGATGTCCAACAGTGTGGAAACAGGCCATTTGGCCCAACAAGTCCACACCAACTCTCCGAAGAGTAACTCGCCCAGATCCATTCCCCTATCGTATTTACATTTCTCCTGACGAATGCTCTTAACCCACACATCCCTGAACATTATGGTCAATTTAGCATGGCCAATTGATCAAACCTGAACATCTTTGGATTGTGGGAGGAAACCGGAGCACCCGGAGGAAACCGATACAGACATGAGGAGAATGTGGAAATTCCATGCAGACAGTCGCCGCAGAATGGTATCGAACCTGGGTCCCTGGTGCTGTGAGGCAGCAGTGCTGACCACTGAGCCGCAGTGCTGACCACTGAGCCACCGTGCTGCCCTTACTTAAGGATGAGGTTGCAGAGTACTTGGAAATGCATGGTAAAATAGGACTGAGTCAGCACAGCTTTGTTAAGGGGAGGTCTGACAAATCTGTTAGAATTGTTTGAGGAGGTAACGAGCAAGTCAAAGGAGAGCCAGTGGCCATGATCTGTTTGGGTTTCCAGAAGGCCTTTGACAAGGTGCCACACAGGAGGCTGCTAAATAAGACAAGGGCCCATGCTGTTAGGTACAAGACCCTGTGTTTGACTTTTCCTTTTGTGCCAAAGAGTGTTTATGGGGATTGTCGCCAGTATTGGGAACAGCATCATTATGTTGGGACGACTCGTTGTGTTTTCGGATGGGTTAAGTTATTCTGCGTTCTGTTCTTTTTTGTTTGTTTCATTCAGTAATCTTGTAAATAAATTCTGTTTTGTTGAAAACAAAGTGGTTTGCCAGGTGACATTTTTCCTGGAATATCCTGTTTAAAACAACTCGCAAGGTTAGGTAGTCCTGAGTAAGTGGGAAGGCTGCAGAAGGACTTGGACAAGCAGGAGGCTGGAAGAACACAGCAAGCCAGGCAGCATCAGGAAGTGGAGAAATTAACGTTTCAGATTCTTCAGATTCAATAGACAATAGGTGCAGGAGTAGGCCATTCTGCCCTTCGAGCCAGCACCACCATTCATTATGATCATGGATGATCATCCTCAATCAGTACCCTGTTCCTGCCTTATCCCCTTAACCCTTGATTCCACTATCCTTAAGAGCTCTATCCAACCCTTCCTTGAAAGTATCCAGAGGCTGGGCCTCCACTGCCCTCTGGGGCAGAGCATTTCACACATCCACCACTCTCTGGGTGAAGAAGTTTCTCCTCAACTCTGTTCTAAATGGCCTACCCCTTATTTTTAAACTGTGTCCTCTGGTTCGGGACTCACCCATCAGTGGAAACATGCTCCCTGCCTCCAGAGTGTCTAATCCTTTAATAATCTTATATGTCTCAATCCGATCCCCTCTTACTGTACTATGCTGCAAGTCTGTTCCTGTATGTTTTAGTCTTTTGGTTTAAATAAAACAGAAGCAGCATGAGGAAAAGCTTTCTCAGGCAGCGAGTGGTTAAGTTTTGGAATGCACTGGCTGAGAATCCACTGGAGGCAGGTTCAGTCGAAAGGTTCAAAAGAGCATTAAGCCTCAGCTGAAAAGGGAGAATGTTAGAGCGAGAGGGTAGAAGAATTGCAGGATTAATTTATTCTTCAGAGAGATGCTGTAGAGACACAAATAACCAAATGGCCACCTTCTGTAATGTAACAATTCTGTGATACTGAGAATATTTAGATTTCTAACTGCTTTTAACTTTCAGGGCATTCAGGTAACCAGGTCTTTAATTATCATTTCATTAAGTATAAGTTACATTACTAATATACTGAAATTAATATCCTGTTCTAGGTCATTAATTAAATAGTTGCAGACTTCAAACAAGTCCAGGCTGATACTTTAGTTGTTTCTGTCTGTAACTAGGCAAAGATAAATATATTAGGATTTATAGCATGTAGTTAATTTCAACAAGAATCATCACTACTTCCATTTGATTATAAGAATAATTAATACTGTAATATGTTGCAGAGTGATTTTCTGCTTCAAATTTGATGGCGTGATTTATAGGAGCTAATAATGAAAAAATAATCCACGACATAATTAGAATCTATATAGATTTTGACTCATTAATTTAGTATTTGACAGTCTGTCCAACTGAATCCTGATAAATGCATGCTTCCAAAATTTCTGGCAAAAAGGTACAAAATCTGGAATTGAGTGTAATGCAGAAATGGTAGAATAATGTGACTTTCTCTCAGCATTTTGATTTTTGACAGTGCTGTCATATTGTTGCCCACTGTGGCAATACTCAATTCACCAGCTGGTCACTTGGACCTATCTCTTGGCTTGAGTTAGAAGATTCTTTCTTTTTGCAAGTCTTTGAATATTCATACATTGCCCATCCAAGGGAGAGAAATTGCTTTCATTTTCTGGGAGACTGGAAGGTCTGAGTCCTAACTGCTTGCTCTCCCCCAGATCTGTGTCAGGGTGTTACTTTAAAACAATCCAAATGCTATTGCTGGGCATTTAAAAAATTATAATATTTTTCAAAAGAGACCTAGTGTCCCTGTACTAATATCAAATTCAGTTTCAGCAAAAGAACACCACACAGTTCCATTTTTGCTTCAAGTTATCAAAACTTAACTGTAAACCAGATTTCAATTTCCAATTTAAGTAAAGAATACTGAGTTCTTGTAAACTTTGTTCCTGAACTTCCCAGGGTCACGTTAAGCAAAATGGCTGTGGTCAATCTTCTTTATCATTTAGCTTGAGGCTAGTGTCACTAAAGGGCCCTTGAAGGTGTGTGGAGTGAATTCCAATAATTGAAATGATCCACCACTTCACCGCAATTTGGAATCCTGTCCAGAGACTAAAACCAGAGTAGGCAAGGACCCTTGTTTGTTACTCTTGTGCCAGGTGACTGATCCATCCCAACCAGCCTCAGGCACATTATATACAAACGAAATAATCTTTCAGAGCTTCAATCAGTGGAACTAAATATTAGGTTTGTTAAGAAACTTAAATTGACCAGTCTTTCACATCTTCCAAACTGCCCCTTCCTTGCAGTGGAATGGGTATATAATATTGCAAACAGTAAAGAACAATAGATGAGGTAAATACTCCTTGAATGTTGCTGCAACCTTTTGGTGTTATGGGTCTTGTCTACCAGCAGAAAAGCTAGTGAGAGGCTTATGCCGTATCTTCTGAGAAAGTTTTATGCAATCAGGCAATTTCGAGGACACTGGCAATCCTTATCTGGAATTGGGTCCCTTGGGACATTAACATCCATTCCCTCCACCAGTGACACTCAACAGCAGCAGTGCGTACCATCAACAAGATGCACTGCAGAAGTTCACCAAGGCTTTTTAAACAGCATTTTCCAAACCTATCACCATTATCAACTAGAAGGACAGATACATGAGAACAACATCATCAGAAATTCCCTCCAAGCCACACGCCACCCTAACCTGGAAATATATCAACGTGCTTTCAATATTGTATGGTCATAATTCTGTAACTCCCTCTGTAACTAAGAAGACAACTCACCAGCACCTTCTCAGGGGAAAGTCGGGAAGGACATAGCCAGTGATTCACACACTTCATGAATGATCTGTTTTAAAAAACACCATCACTGCACCTAATGAAATGCTCTTCCCACCTCCTACCTCACCTCCTCAGCACCACAAGATTCTGTCCAATGGAGAAATTAATTGATTTTTCACCAACATTGTCAATGGAGTAGTCTTAAAGTTGGAAAGAGCTGAAAGTGAATGGTGCTGTGGTCAGACCTTGCCTTGTGTAGCATATCTAGTTTTAATCAATAGTTAAAAATCGAACTCTGGAACCATGAAATTAAATTCTGGTAGAATGGGTCTGTGGTCTGAGAAAATATTGTGGAAACCTTTAGTATTGAAACAGAGTTTAGAGATGATTTTCTATAAGATAGTGAACAGTAAAGCAAAAAGTAACTTCAAAGTAAAGCGAGAATAGGATAAAAATTAACTGGTTCAAACAGTCGTAATGCCAGTATCATCAACTTTATAGAAAGATGAATTGCAAATTGATGAAAAGCAAGTATCTCATTCTTTTGTGTTGCTTGAAATGTGGACCAAGACACTGGGAAAATTCCTTGGCTTTTTCACGTAATTCCATAGGCACTAAAATGATTGATGTGCCCTAAAGAGGGATTCAGTTAAACATCTCAATTTAAGAGAAATAACCTGGCAATGCAGCTCTTGTGCAATACTCCAGTGGAATGTTGGTCCAGACCATACATCCACTTCCTGGAGTGAGGGTTGAAACCATTTCCAAGGTGAGCCAAGCTGCCCAAAATTAAAATCAACTTTTTACAAAAATCCTTAAACCTTTTATTTAATCCTTCATTCATTCACCTCATTTGAACATTCATGATGGAGAACAATGAACAGGAAAGTTGTGCAGCTTAGATGGATTAGCCATGGTAAGTGTGGAGTTGTGGGGCTAGAGTGGCAGGGGACAGGGGAATGTTCTTCAGATGATCGATACAAAATTGATAGGCCAAATAGCCTCTTTCTGCACTGTAGGGATTCTGTGATTTCAATGAAAGTGTTATCCATTGATCAAAAGTGTCTCTGAGATACAGTAATGCTGGGAGAATCAAATAAAAGCAAAGCACTACAGATGTTGATCTGAATTGAAAAAGTGCTGGAGAAACTCAACAGGTGTGGCAGATGGAGAGAGAACTGGAGTTAACATTTTGAGGCAAAATATGGCTCTACTTTGTTTCTTCAGTTCCATGGGGGTGCGCGCACACACACACACACACACACACACACACATGCATCAGCATCCAACATACCAACCTCTAAGAATCCCCATAGCACACTTTCAATGTGATTCACACTACAGTGCACAATAGGAACTGTCATTGCTGCAGCAAGGCCACTGTGCCCTCACAGGGACACACCCAGCTCATGGCCTACTCCACCGGGCTCTTCATTTCAGAATCATAGCACTCACTCACTCTCAGCCTTCCTGGAAACTCACGGCGTCCCTGATTGCATTGCCTTTTTGTACTTTGCCCCATTAGCCAAAGATATCAGGCTCCTATTACTCTTGATACAAACACAAAAAACTGGAGAAACTCATCAGGTTTGGCAGTATTTTTGAAGAGAAACAGAGTTAATCTTTTGATATTGCTTCTATCTAGCCTTGCCAGTTTGCACAGGCACTAAGAAAGGAAGGTCATCATGGTTGTCAGCAGGTCCCAGTTAAGCTTTCAGTCAGGGAGCGAGTAGGCAGCTCTGAAGGATAGATTGAAGTGGGTGAGAGTCGCTAGGGAAGGAGCTGAAGGCAATCGGGAGAATTGTAGAGCATGATCTTTGGTGGAAGATGGATACAGAAGCAGAGATAGAACGAGTGTGTGGTATCAGAGAAAAGATGATGATAGTTACGCTGATGGAGTTGAGAAGGTCATTGACTGTTTTTCTCTAGTGCTGTGCATTCCTCCAGATGGCTGAGACTGCATTGACCAGGTAGCATGGTCTGGTATTATGGCCTCAACTGCTGGTCCTGGGGGAAAGAGTCCCACCACCCCATCCAGGAGGACCTCCACATTCCTGCCAGTAAGGCAATGTGTCAATTACTCCCTGTCTTCCATATGTAAGGCAAATCTCATGAACTGTGCAGAGTAGCTCCAGACTGGCAGTACTTGAGCAGGTGCACAACGGACTTTAAAAGATGGTAAGGGTGCAATGGGTTGCTGGTCTTTCAATGGATATCCAGCAAGTGGTGAGTTGTTGAATGAATGACATGTTGTAAGATGCGGCTAGAATCAGATGTAAGGGTAGGTCATTAATGAGGTAGATTTGGTAAGATAGGGCAAGAAAACTCACTGGGCATCGTGACAAGAATTGCTCAAAAATGTTCATCACAATTCGCAGCTTGGCCAAAGATTCCAAGACTCATCCTTTTAATGTTTTTTTTAATACCAGAATGAATGTTCTGCTGAAAGTATCACAGCAATGTCCAGAAAATTAATCTTTAATTCCTGGAGACTCCAGGACAATCCTGGAGGGTGTGTGACTCAACTATTGATAGATTAAGAGAATTTTGGAGCATGGAAGGAGGCCATTTGACCAATCGGACCCGTGCCAGTTCTTTTCTAACTTTGTTCAACTCTCCTCATTGGCCTGCTTTCACCCATATCTTTGTTATTTTCATTCTTTCAAATACTTATCCAATTGTCTTTTTGAAAACAACTATTGCGTTCAACTCCAGCTTATGTTCAAGTCATACCTTTCCAAATCACTGGAACTCACTATGTGAAACTAAAAGTTTCCTTATGCCTAATGTTTCTTTTGCTAATCATTGTAAATCCATGTGCAGCATGCGTCACAATTTCCCAATTGTGTGTAGCACAATTATGGTTGCAACAGAGGTGGTTTCATCTACATAATAGATATTTTTAATTGACTTGTTCAGGCAGTGTGTGCCTGAACAGGCATTGTGTCCCTCTCTGCAGTAGAGTGGTATTTGAATACATGCCTTCTGGTTCAGAGGTAGGGACACTACCACTGTACCACAAGAGCCCCAACTGGTAAGGATACAAGCATTTCATTAAGAGACTCACTCACCAGCTTAACTGATGGGTTTTTATACTGAAGTCACTGACCCCAAATATTCATTAACTGACAGTTTTCCTTCGTTACCAGTGTTTCTGAAACAGGACTTACTGGTATATTTTTAAAAAATATGTTCTTGTAAATATACCAATCTAAATGTATGGTTTTGAACAATACTTTCAGGTGTTCCATCATCCCATTTACCCTTTCTGTATTCCTGTGTTGAATACTATGGTGTGAATTAACCAACCCTGCCATTCAATTCAGGGGCAATTAGGGATGGGTAACAAACATTAGCCCTGCCAGCAGTGTTCACATCCCATAAAAGAATTCTTAAAAATATTTAAGATGTGAAATCGATGAATAAAATCCAGTGAAGTATTTCTTGAAAAGAAACCGTAGAAATTTAAGAGTTAGATTTCCTCTGATTTACTAATAGAAATTGAAATGTGATGGTAACCCTATTGTAAGCAGACACTTTACACTACAGGGCACAATGATAGACCTCTCAAGACTCCTAGCTCAGGCTGAAACCAAAAAATCTAAAGCCTTCCTAATCTGGGGGCCTTTCAGCCTCTAATCAACATCCTGCTACACTGAGCAACCTCCCTCTCCTCCTTTCTTAAAGAAAAATTTAATAGTGCAGTGTATTTTTTTCCAAATTCTGTAGATGCTTGAACCTGTAACTAAAGAAAATTCGTGCCCACTAGCAGCAGTAAGTTGGGTACAGCTTAATATTGACACTGTTAGAAATTTGCCCACGGAAAACACTGTCGCATGTTAGCTAGAATGTCATAGTTCATGCCTCACTCCACAAGAGACATTTTACTTAAAGTGCACATTTAAGGCAGCAAGAGAGTTCATGAGACAAAGTCAGCCCTGGTAGCTAAGAGCACTTTCAAAGTATATCAGGTCTTAATCATAAATTTTAAAGCAGAAGATTTAATACTAGGAAGATCATGGGACTGAAGATAATTTAAAGTGGGAGATGTTGCTGCTGTAAATATCTTGGGGCAATTTCTAGTGCTTTCAGTCCAAAGTGTCCTTTCTTCCTTCCCTTAAATGATGTTTTTCTACTTGTGACAACGCTAAGTTGCACAACGGTGACCTTCAGTTTCCTTTAGCAACTCTGTGGTATGCCACAATGAAACAGGAAATTCTCCTTTATTCACTCAGTCTATGCAATAAACACTTATGAAGCAAACATCTCACCCAAAATGTTCTTGAGTTCTGACAGGGTTATTTGAAATATATCTAGCTCACACTGATGGATTCTGACTAAGTTATTCAGGAATATTCTACTAAGGAAGGGAACACTGTGCACCAACAAGAAAACAGGACAAAACATTGGGCTTGTCAGAGACTTTCTTTGGCTTCCAAAAATAGTCGAGACTTTTTAAGTATATTGACTGTTGGTGCACTTTCACTTCAGGGGCCAATCCAGTCAAGAATGGTGAGTTGAGGTCAGTGTAAGAGTGCAGTTGAAATGATTGCATCCCATTCCTTCTGTGTAAGAGCCAACTGCACAAGACGTCTGAATTTTACATCTGAAATCAAAAAGCACAGTAGAATGGCTTGCTGGAGAATTGAATTGAATTGGAAGTGTTAGCCCGGTGCAGCTGAGGGAACTTCTCAGGGATCGGGGTTAGATTGATGACAGTAAATTGCAAAGTACTTGTCATTAACCTCCAATGAAAATGGGAGGGGCAACCAAATGGTAGCTTTCTCCAAACAAGCATCCTGCATTAGGAAGTTGTACTTTATTTTAAAGCTTTATTTTTGACACAGATCTCATTAGCCATCAACTTGTTTGTTAAAAACCTATTTTTTTTTGTATCCCATGACAACTACTTCCTTTCTTGTGTGAAGCTACATGCTCCCATGAGTCATCAGCTCCCGAGAAGTGTATGGCATCTATGTCTTATCTAATTAGTTTGGTTTCAGATGTCACTTCCTGCTGGCACTGTTGTTATACTGTAGAACGACACTCTTACTTATGTTTGTAATTGTACTGCAAACTCAGAGCTGGTGTATGTCGACTGCACTGTTGTATGAACTGAAGTATCAGAAATGATGGAAAGTTACTTCCTGTATTCTGAGGGAAAGCTCCTCTGTCTTTCCATTGTTTGTTTGTCCATTAGAATGACAGACCCTCTCCTTTGAAACTCCTACAGTGTTCTTACTTCTTCCGAAGGTACTCCTCGTTGCTGATCTATTATTGGGCTTCACCAGTACCCCTGTAGTTTGCCTACATCTTTATATGTGGGCATTAACATTGAATATCAATGAAACTATTAACCATGGATCTCAACAGAACTGAGCTCAATATAATTCTGACTGATATTCCGACATCTACGAGTACAGATTCCTCTGTTCCATTCCAGATACTTTTTTGTGGAGCTGGAATGAGTGGGGAAAGAGAATCAAGCCTTCCACCAGCTCCCCATTGCCCACTGTTATACCTATAAAGTTCCAAGCCTCCACTGTGAAGCAAATTCCGGTATCCATTAAAGCCAGAAATGGGCAGGTTGGAATGGGAATAGTCTTCTTTTCCATTCCCAGTGCCTGCAGGCTCCAAAGTGCATGTGCAGTTGGGCATGTCTCACCTGGACTGTGATCTCTACAATTCAAAACCTTCTCTTTGATAGGTGTGGCCTTGCTGACAGTGGGCTATTGCAGCACCTCAACCAAATGCAGTCATTAAGTTAAATTTCAGCCCAGAGGTGGGAACAGAAATAAAGCAACAGATTTTTGAAAGACGTAGAGTGATATGTTTCAGAAAAGTATCTCTGAAATGGAAAGGAAGAATCTACAAGACTGCTGTGAGATAACCTTGTTATAGCACAGGAACTCTGGAAACACTGAAAAGAAAGGGACAGCCTGCTGTGGATGCTGAGTTGGACATGTGGACTGACAAGAAAAGAAACAAAATTAGGGACCAATGCATCACGAGTTCAGTAACAATTATGGAAGTATCAACAAAAGAAGGTGAGAGAAAATTGAAAGATGGTATAGGCATTCTGCTGTGGAAACAGAGAGGCCATGTGATGAGGCAAGTAATGGATATGGGACTGCCAAGAAGAAAGAAAAGAGGAATGTTAAAGTGAAATGGAAGATGTGATAGTTAGAGACTTGTAAAGACAGTGGGATTGAAGATGAGTGGATGTCAGAGTGACAGGTTTGGCTTCTGAAGGGTAATGCCATTCAGTTTCTCACAGTCCTGTGGTTCTGAATCTTGTTGGTTCACTGTCTCTAGATCGTACTTGTTCTCTTAACCTCCTTGGGCAACTCCTATCCACACTTTGAAGATCAAAGGAGTCCTGTCCTTTGGAGAATTCACCTCATTGCAGTTCTTCAGATCCCAGAGCAGGGAACCCAGGTAAATGAGAAATACAGAGAGCAACCTATCTAAGTCTTCTTTTCCATTCCCAGTGCCTGCAGGCTCCAAAGTGCATGTGCAGTTGGGCATGTCTCACCTGGACTGTGATCTCTACAATTCGAAACCTTCTCTTTGATAGGTGTGGCCTTGCTGACAGTGGGCTATTGCAGCACCTCAGGAAATGATCTCCAGCTGTCAGTCAGTTCTTGACCCTCTTTGCTAGGAGCTACTATTGAAAATTCCTGTGCCTTTACTTGATTGCATGAAAATCTGATCATCAGCAGATTTGAAGCTATTTGTTTCCATTTGAAAGGTACATTACAGAAATGTTTGAATGTGTGTTATTAGTGAAAGTTAAAATAATAAACTTAACAGATAATCTCAAACAAATAAAAATTTGAGCTGAAGAAAAGTATATATTTGTTAACTAAATTTCTTGCTGAGTTTGTACCTGAGATTATTGTTGGTCATTACTGAAACATGATATACCAGGTGACAAACGAGCAGCGCTCCAAACGGTTATGATTTCAAATAAACCTGCTGGATTATAGCCTAGTGCCATGTCAATACTGAAACATACAGAATATTGGAGAAACTCAGCAAGTCTGGCAGCATATGTGGATCGAGAAACAACATTAATGTTTTCAGTCTGGTATGACTCTCCTTCAGAATGCTGAAGAATCCCTGTTGCTGCGTTCTGAAGAGGAGCTATACTAGACTCAAAACATTAACTCCATTCCTCTCCGCTGATGCTGCCAGACCTGCTGAATTTCTCCAGCATTTTTGGTTTTTATTTCAGATTTCCAGCATCTGTAATATTTTGCCTTTTATTTGAGTGACCATTACTGATTATCTTGTCCTGCTAAACTGTTAGCTGTGGCTCCTTTGATAACACTCTTGCTTCTGAACCACAGCATGGGTGCATATAAACCATGGCTGACACCTTGTGCTGTCCTGCCGCAGGTACTGTCTTCAGATGAGGTGTTAAACCAAGACCCCTTATGTCTGGTCTACTAGATGTAAAAGATCCCAGGACATGATTTCAAAGAAGAACAGGGAAATTATCCCCCTGAGTCTTGGCCAATATCTACCCCTTTATCTGATTACCTCGTCAGTATCACATGGTTAACCACATTCATAAGAACAAAATGTTGGCTGAACAATGTTAGTCTGTGATTCTGGCAAAGATTGCTACAATAAAGTTATTGCATTAGATTTGTGACTGTACTACATCAGTGTGTGAACTGAAAACAATGGCTGAAATAGAGAGACCAAGTGTCTCTGGGCCACGTTCCAGCAGAGTTGGTCGAATGATCTATAGCTATTTTAAATGGCAAATGTTAGTCCGAATCTCAAACGTGACAAAAATCATAAGTTAAATCAAATGAAATCTAAAATACTTTGTACCAAAAGCATTGTCCATTTAGTGCGGCCTTGACATGCTTTTCTTTTAAACCGAACACAGACTTTAAGGCAGTGGGGCTACATTAGATGATTTCCAAACAAGGGTGCAGAGATTGCAATCAACACCAGTTAACTACAGTTTCATGATAATGGTATTTCTTCTGCTGAGAATCTTCTCTATCCTCCACATTTGAGGAAGCTCTCCTTATTCCCAGAGTCATGCTGTCTTGAAGGAAGAATGCCTATTTCTAAATCTACATCTAGGAGCAACTGTTTTGTGCAGAACCATTGAACTTGGCAAGAAGCCTTCAATATTTGCTGCACTATTCCTGGTAGATAGTTGCAGCTTGGAGCTATGAGCACTTACAGAATTGCAATGGAAGTTAATGATCACTTTAAATAGTCTGAACAGAGTTCCCTCATGCTGTTGGTTTTCACTGTGTTTTAAGGTTTATTGACTGGATTGATGCTTGCTCTGCAACTTCCAGTAGATGTTCACTCTATCTTTGCTATTGTCTACACCACAAGGACCCCTCTGCTTACACCAGTTTTTCTTCTTTTTTGAATCAGCCTGTTGGTATGTTTTGGAAATTACTTGCAACACAAATGGGATTTGTATCCAGGCTTCTGGTACAGAGGCAGGGACGATACCACTGTGCCATGGGCCTTTATTGCCTACAACAATAGATATACAGATATTTGCCAATTAACCTGCTTAGAGATGTTATTAAACACCTCAGGAGCTGGTGAAACTTGAACCGAGGCCTTCTGGTTCAGTGATAGACCACTACCACTGTGCCTAACAAGCCCCTTGCCTATACCAGGAATAGTTCCTCATCAGCAGAAAGCACGCAAATCTACGAATGATGTGTCCAGTCAATGAAAGCGAATTTGGAATTGTTCTTGCTGAAATGTCCAAACATCAACTGACCTCAAAAAGATCAAAGAGCCACTGTCATATTTTCTCAAGAATGCTGCGGGACAGTGTAAAGTAAATGAAAAACCTAAAATCCCTATGATGCTTAGCATATTCTTCAAATTCTTTTTAAAAATACAGAATTGGATGTGATTTTTGCTTACTTTTGAGGGTTAAGTGAGGGAGGCATAACAATCATTTTCTGTGTCTCAAACCCCCAAGAAATATGCCCAATTCTAATTTGCCTTGGGCGATATTCCTTGTAGCTGCCTTACATTAGGCCTCTGATATGGAAAAGAAAGTAACGATCGCTTGCATTGATGTAGCATTTTTTCACAACCTCAAGATGTCCTACAACTAGTATAACATGAGTATGTTTATTTAAATGCAATTACTTGTATAATTTAAGGAAATGTCCAAAGCCAACTACCCTGCAAATTGCAAATCAAAAATGAGAAATCCATCTGTTTTTGGTATTAACACCCGAAAGATGAATGTTGGCCAGGGAAATGCCTCATTTTTGTTCAGAAAAATCATGGGATTGTTTACATCTCTTCAAAAGGCAGTCAGGGCTTTGGTTTGACATCGATCATCTCCCAGACCATCTATAACCTCATCACCTCAGGGGATCTCCCATCCACCGCCTCCAACCTCATAGTCCCACAACCCCGCACCGCCCGTTTCTACCTCCTGCCCAAAATCCACAAATCTGACTGCCCTGGCCGACCCATTGTCTCAGCCTGCTCCTGCCCCACCGAACTCAACTCATCTCCGTGTACCTCGACACGGTTCTGTCCCCATTAGTCCAAGAACTCCCTACCTACGTTTGGGACACCACCCATGCCCTCCACCTCCTCCATGATTTTCGCTTCCCCGGTCCCCAACGCCTTATCTTCACGACGGACATCCAGTCCCTGTACACCTCCATCCCCCATCACGAAGGACTCAAAGCCCTCCGCTTCTTCCTTTCCCGCTGCACCAACCAGTACCCTTCCACTGACACCTTCCTTCGACTGACTGAACTGGTCCTCACCCTGAACAATTTCTCTTTCCAATCCTCCCACTTCCTCCAAACTAAAGGAGTTGCCATGGGCACCCACATGGGCCCCAGATATGCCTGTCTCTTCATAGGATATGTGGAACAGTCCATCTTCCGCAACTACACTGGCACCACCCCCCACCTTTTCCTCCGCTACATCGATGACTGTATCGGCGCTGCCTCGTGCTCCCACGAGGAGGTTGAACAGTTCATCAACTTTACCAACACCTTTCATCCCGACCTCAAATTCACCTGGACTGTCTCAGACTCCTCCCTCCCCTTCCTAGATCTTTCCATTTCTATCTCGGGCGACCGAATCAACACAGACATCTACTATAAACCGACTGACTCCCACAGCTACCTGGACTACACCTCCTCCCATCCTGTCCCCTGTAAAAACACCATCCCATATTCCCAATTCCTTCGTCTCCGCCGCATCTGCTCCCAGGAGGACCAGTCCAATACCACACAGCCCAGATGGCCTCCTTCTTCAAGGACTGCAGATTCCCCCCAGACGTGATCGATGCCCTCCACCACAGCTCCTCCACTTCCCGCTCCTCCGCCCTTGAGCCCCGCCCCTCCAACCGCCACCAGGACAGAACCCCACTGGTTCTCACCTACCACCCCACCAACCTCCGTATACAACGTATTATCCGCCGTCATTTCCGCCACCTCCAAACGGACCCCACCACCAAGGATATATTTCCCTCCCCTCCCCTATCAGCGTTCCGCAAAGACCACTCCCTTCGTGACTCCCTCATCAGGTCCACACACCCACCAACCCAACCTCCACTCCCGGCACCTTCCCCTGCAACCGCAGGAAATGCAAAATTTGCGCCCACACCTCCTCCCTTACTTCTCTCCAAGGCCCCAAGGGATCCTTCCATATCCGCCACAAATTCACCTGCACCTCCACACACATCATCTATTGCATCCGCTGCACCCGATGTGGCCTCCTCTATATTGGGGAGACGGGCCGCCTACTTGCGGAACGCTTCAGGGAACACCTCTGGGATGCCCGGACCAACCAACCCAACCACCCTGTGGCTCAACACTTTAACTCTCCCTCCCACTCCACCAAGGACATGCAGGTCCTTGGACTCCTCCATCGCCAGAACATAACAACACGACGGTTGGAGGAAGAGAGCCTCATCTTCCGCCTGGGAACCCTCCAACCACAAGGGATGAACTCAGATTTCTCCAGTTTCCTCATTTCCCCTCCCCCCACCTTTTCTCAGTCGATTCCCTCAAACTCAGCACCGCCCTCCTAACCTACAATTTTCTTCCTGACCTCTCCGCCCCCACCCTACTCCGGCCTATCACCCTCACCTTGACCTCCTTCCACCTATCAATCTCCATCGCCCCTCCCCCAAGTCCCTCCTCCCTACCTTTTATCTTAGTCTGCTGGACACACTTTCCTCATTCCTGATGAAGGGCTTTAGCCCGAAACGTCGAATTTCCTGTTCCTTGGATGCTGCCTGACCTGCTGCACTTTAACCAGCAACACATTTTCAGCATCAGACCTGAAGACTTGAATAGATCTATCACACATTTTAGGAATTACTCCGAAATGAATCCAAAGCTAGCTGGAGTTCACATTACATTTTTATCAAGCTTTTCATGTTCTACAGCTGCTGAACTAATGGTCCAGGTATGGGTCTGATGGACTGGTTTAATTGGAAGCATGGTTACTTTCTGCAACTCAGCAGAGTCATGGTAATGAGACCAAGATTCAGCTTCAGGAGATGTTCAACCCAACTGCTCCATCTTTCCTTGGAATCACAGTCATAGAGTCCGAGATGTACAGCACAGAAACAGACCCTTCGGACTAACTCTTCAATGCTGACCAGATAGCCTAAAATAATCTAGTCCCATTTGCCAGCACTTGGCCCATATCTCTCCTAAACCCTTCCTATTCATATACCCATTCAGATGCCTTTTAATTGTACCAGCTGCCACCACTTCCTCTGGCAGCTGATTCCATACATGCACCACTCTGAGTGAAAAATTTGCCCATTCAGACCCTTTTAAATTTTTCCCCTCTCACCCTAAACCTATGCCCTCTAGTTCTGGACCCCTCCCACCACCCGAGGGAAAAGACCTTATCTGTTGACCCTATCCATGCCCCTGATGATTTTTTAAACCACTAAAAGGTCATCCCTCACCCTTCAATGCTGAAGGGAAAACAGCCCCAGCCTATTCAACCTCATTTCCCATCTGTGGTCAGGCACCAATCAATTACTCTTCCCTGATTTGTAACAAACAAAGCCACAGGACTTGCTTGTGTAATGTCGAGAATTATAGATAGCTGGGAATTAATATGAAAACTGTTTCTCATCCAAAGTTCAGATACTTTATTTCTTAAAACCAGTATCACGTTTGAAGCTCATAAAACTATTGGGTGTCTTCATTGTGATCACATCGTAGCATAGAGAATACCTATTAATATTGATTTAGATTTAATATTGAACTATTTTTGAAATTTGGCTCAGCATTTTGCCTTCAAAATTCTATTCAAAATTTGTAGCTGCAATTATTTTAGCCTGATCAATTTTTGCACATCCTTATGTATTTTGTAATCATACTAAACTGCTTGTTTAAAAAAAGTGTAATTGGCACAAACTCTTGTAATTCATTGCAAGCAAAAACAAAATTGCTGGAGAAACTCAGCAGGTATGGCAGTGTCTGTGGAGACCAATCAGTCAGAAGTCACTTGGCACCAGGTTATAATCCAACAGGTTTATTTGAAATCATAAGCTTTTGGAGTTTCATCTGGCAAAGGAGCAGCACTCCAAAAGCAAGTCATTTCACATAGACCTGTTGGACTATAACCTGGTATCATGTGACTTCTGACTTTGTCTATCCCAGTCCAACACTGGCATCTCCGCATCATGGCTACTGAGAGAAAACAGAGTTGATATTTTCAGGTCCAGTGACTAGGTGCTGAGTTTCTTCAGCGGTTTTTATTTGTTTCAGGTACTTCACTGGGATTATTAACATTGCCACTCAATAGCTTGAATTTTCAGAATGTTTTATAGGGGTATTTACAATAATACATTGGCCAAATTTATAATAACACCATTCACAATTGAAATTCAGCAGATGTTTGAAATCAAAAATGAAACAGAATATAGAATCTAACTGAAACTGTTGGAGGTACTCAACAGATCTGGCAGTGTATATAAAAAGACAGAAACACAACTGAAAAGCCAAATTTATTCTGTTCTGTTGCCATGTTTAAAACAGAGTTGTTAAAACGGTCTAAAGTATTGTAGCTCAACTACATGTTACTATGGCTGAGAATAACAGGTTCCCCATAAATTTATTTGATATATTGGTAAAGATGTTCGTTTTATTGATGTCACTGAGAGCTTCAAGTGGTGTCTCCCTCCCTGCTGACTGTCTGCCTAATGTCATGGATAAGAAGAACCTCTAGGCATCCTGGAATGGTTCCATAGCAAACAGTGGGAGTGCAGCTTTGTGCTGGAGCTCCTAAGAAGTATTGAAATGGGTCTTGAACTGTTCCCCCCCCCCCCATATCTTTGCTATTTGCACTGAAGCTGGTACATGAAGCTCCCCTACCAGGGTGGTCATACCAACAATAAAATTGACATACTTACATACGTTTCAAAGGCATTCATAGGGAGTCTAAACTTCTGCTGATCAGATAGCATTCTGTATTGGCATTCCCTAATGCTCTTATTAACCTTCCCCAAAAGTTCTACATTTGAAGGCTGTTTGCTGAGCTTTGTTGTGTGTTAAAACATTAGTGATTCTAATTTGCAAGCATACGAATTCAGGGCAGGAACAGATCTTTCACACCTTTTGAGCTAGCTCTGCCATGTAGTGAAGTCACAGCTGATCTGATTACGGCCTCAACTCCCTGCTGCTCTTCCTCCTGATAACTTTTGACTGCCCTGTTCATTGTTTAACGCAGCTTTGCAGTTTCGGTGGGATTTCCCCAGTCACCTGGTCAATTTTTAAAACTAACCCTGTTGATTGGATGAAAAACTGACTTTCAAAATTAGCCCATAATGCCGCTTGTTATTTTCTAGCTAAAGTCTCCAAAGTAGGCAAGGCAGCAGGAAATGATTTAGAGTGAAGCGAAATATAACAGGAGGTTTATTATTAAGTGTTGTTGGAAATAAAGCTAATGTTAGGGAAAATCAGTGTTCATTAAATTTTCTCTCTGCAATATTACCACTTACTCAGTGCTCCTATGTTTTGGCTAAAAAAAACAAAATTAAACCATTATGGATTATCCCTAAAAGAGCAAGTCATTTAAATGTTGGAAGCCAGACAGTGATACAGGAAAATGTACATGTTCATTATGGAACTGTTTACTTGGAAGAATTTGGGGAATTTTATTTATTTGCAGTGGGGATGGTGCAACTGGGTTTTGTGGGAATGGCATAGACAGTATAACCACAACTTGTGTAGATCAACAAAATCAATATTCATGCATTTCCTTCATGAGTAAATCATGAGATCTTTCTTACTGTTGCTGTAGTTCACTCCAGCGGTGAACATGAGAAACAGAATATTTCTCTGCTGGTTAATCACCCACAACAGATCCTTTTTTTTTACATTTTGGCTCACCTTTTTCCTCCTCTTCAGAAGGACGTGCCTCAGGTTGAGACACAGCTTCTGGCAGCTATTTTTCACATGCAAAACTGCAGGGGGGCGTGGTATTTAATGCGGTGTATGGAGGCTTGCGCTTGAGGCGCCCATGTTTTTTCCTTTTGGGAAGGCCTGTCAAATGAATAGACTGCAGGGAGCTTAGCTGGGAATCCAAGACCCAGGGGCTGGGAATCCCTTCTCCATCTGGCAGTTGGTGACTGTTCAAAAGCCAGTTGCTGCCCATTGTCGGCAGTACCAGTTGGAGTGGTGGCATCAGTTGGCAATGTGTCCACCCGAAGGGGTCACAGCAGGGCTAGGGACTGGGAATACATCAATAACAGAAGGGGGCCTTCTCTGCTCTGGACAATAATGGTGTAGGGTGATGGTGTGAGTGGCCTCCTGAACTGGGTTGGAGACCCTGAATTGGGAGCAGCACTGGGGCCCTCGCTTTCTGCTCTAAATCCCTAGCCAAAGGTGAGTGAAGGCAGGATGGAAGTTGTGGCAGGGGGTTGTGCAGTGCTGGTTTTCACTGGGCACACCCCACCCCGACTGATGCAGAGTGTCTTGATCAGATACTGAATGTCTTTAAATGATGGAGCCCCTCAAGCCACGAATCCACCTTGGTGTCTCCAGCCATCATGGGCATTTACTGTCCACTTAAGGACCTCAGCTGGGGGAGAGTTGTGAGCCATCCACATGCCTTCCCCCACCCCCGCCCCCATCCTGCGCCTGTCATGTCCAAGTCATGAGGTAGCGGGGTCAGCAGGTGCAAAACTCCTGCCTGATTTAAATACTCCACCCCTTGTCAGGTGGGGCCTAATTTTCACTGAGAGCCCAATGTGGGATAATGAGCTGGAACGTTGGAGTTGAAAGGTCCGATGCCGTGTAAGCTGTCATGGAATCCTGACCGGATAGGTAGCTGTTTTAAATCCCCACATTATCTTCAAACTGTGGGCATGACCTCAATGAGGCAACTTTGCGGCCTAGGTTTTGCAGCAATAAAATCTGTTGATTTAAAAAAGAAATAAAACTCCTCAGATGCCTCTCTCTTTCCCCTGTTCTTATAGTTCTGCTCCTCCTACCCACTGTTACTGTTCCCGTTTCCAATCACTGAACTTATAAAATTCCTTCTCCATCACTCCAACTCCCAACTTCTCCCTGAGGGGTCACAACAATATTCCTTGAAAACGGTTCCCTGTGGTGGAACTGTTTATGGAGCTTTGGCTTAGCTATTAACTGGTCATTTAACAGTGGAGGATATCGCACCCCAAGTCTGTTCACACTGTCACCGTTTCGTCATGGGCTGTTTGGTTGATGATGAAGTAAATGCTATCCTCAGAAACCTATCATTGAGCAATTCCAATCTGCACACTTTTATTTTAAACTCAAAGACACTAGTTTAGTTTAACACCATCCATTAATTTTGATGTTCCTCTTTTTTTAAAGCAACCTTCCAGTTCATCTTTAAAATTATAAATGGTTTACATTTTAGCAATTGTTTATGGAAGGGAATTCCATATCCCAAAATCCCTCCAATAAAAAAAGTAGTTTTATTACCTATTTCAACATTGCCATTAATTAATCAGTAGTAATAATGTATTAAAACTTACTGTAATTTCTCATCATTTTTGAGGACTTCCAATAAGTAAACTGGAGCTCCAATATAGGAAGATTTTATTTTCTCTCATCCAACACAGCTTAGAGCAGGTTACATAATGTAAATTGGGGATGAACCTAGTCTTTGTATCTCAACATTGCTTAACTTGTTATTCCAACAAATGGAATAATTTGCATTGAAACTTCATTCCCCTCCTTTAGAATTCCCTAATGTAAGATGTGATGTGTTTGATATTGCTAATTTCCCTTTGATACACTGAGGTGATATTGACCAGTAACTAAATGTTGAAAATATGTTGCTGGAAAAGCGCAGCAGGTCAGGCAGCATCCAAGGAGCAGCAGAGTCGACGTTTTGGGCATGAGCCCTTCTTCAGGAATGAGGAAAGTGTGTCCAGCAGCCTCTACTGCTCCTTTGATGCTGCCTGATCTGCTGCGCTTTTCCAGCAACACATTTTCAGCTCTGATCTCCAGCATGTGCAGTCCTCACATTCTCCCAGTCTAAATGTTGCCCAAGATGTTCATAAAGCTGTGTTATGGCTGATATTAACAGATTGAAATCACTCTGGGTGAAGCTTGATTGCATAAAATGACCTGATTAATTCAGGATAGGAGTTGAAGAAGTCATCTGTTATAAAGATATGTTGTTTACTGACTATATTTTAATATAAGACCTGGCATGTGATTTCCAACATGAGTTGTCAGAATGCATCTTTTCATTATGTATGTCTTTTGCACAATCATATATAATGACAACAAATTGACATAAACTGTTGCTGCGTTAGGCACGCAGAGAATGGCTTCTTCTTGTATAAAAAAGGAGGTACAAATATTATATCGTTGAGTGGATTGAACAGATTAATTATATTACTTCGCGATTGTCAATTTTGGCTGCATTTTTTCTAACACATGTCTTAGAAGTCTAAAAAAAAAGTAATCACACAAATAAATTAGAACGTTTCTTGTTCCATCCATAATTAGTATCCTTGGTCCATTTGTACTTGTCACAAGAACTAAGAATGGCATTACCCGTTGATCACAATCGCTACATTCTGTTGATATTCTGGGGAGGGTTCATTTTGTTGCACACTAAAGATATGGAAAGGGTCTGGTAACTCATCCAAAAAGGATCTCTTGATGCTTTTGAAGTTCTCAGAATTAAAGACCAGGTTAACCATCTTCCATTTTCCTCAACTCAAATAAATGAGGGACATTCATAATTTTGCTAATCTTCTGAGTCTTCTCTGCAACAACACCCTGAAAATCTATCGTGCTTGAACATCAAGCAATGTCCCAAGGCATTTCAAAGGAATGTTATGAACCAAACTCTGACATAGAATCTCACAAAGAGAATATTAGGACCGTTAAAAGCCTTACTTTTAGAATGACTATCTTGGAGAAGTTCCACTGAAGATTGTGAAATAAATCAATCTTTCCCCTGAATGTGCAAAATATTTCCTGCAAGCCTTTTCAAATATTCACTGTGTGATTGTAACACAACTGCCCCCTCAACCTAATACTTGGTGAAAAGGCTTCTCAAAGGAGAAGAAGAAAGCAATTCAGATTTTGCAATTAGACTTGAGGTTCAGGTTGAGGATTTTAAAGTATTATAACTAAAAATTGATAAAGTGCACAGTGACATTCAAGGTTTACTTTAAGAAATTACATGCCAGTGGTTCATGTAATCAGGAGGCTTGTGTTTCTAATGAAATTAGTCACACAGATTTTATATTCAGTTGGTACATTAGATAATCCTTTCAAACTCGCTGAGAATTCAGAACCAGAACTGACACATTTAAACAACTAACTGCAGAAAGTGAAGTAATGGGAAAGAAGTGGGGAAGAAAAGCAGTCAATGTAGCTTGTCAACAACTACAGTAACCCACAAATGAGCTTAAATGTTTGAGGAAAATTCTGTCCTGAGAGGTTGTGCTTTGGATATTTACATCAGCTGACAATATTTTGACTTGTTTCTTCATTTAATATCACTTCATTGGAGCATGACTGCGGACTGGGAGAGGGTCTGGTAAGATGACAGCATTTCCTGTTTCTGCACTATTTTTGCAAGCACCATTTCCTGTTTACCTCCTTGTATATCATTGCATGTTGACAGTTGTCGGTACCCAGATAAGGATTTGCAGTTAGTGTTGAAGGAAAGCAAAATGCTTAAAAACTAAATGTTATCAATGCATTTCACATCTAATAAAGTATAAATATAAACATCAAAGCATTAATTTAGCTCATACCAATATAAACTAGAAGCCATTCCCTTTTTTAAGAGTGGCTAGAAAGGTTAGGGATGTCACTGCTATAGGGTGGAAGAATCTTTTCATGTCCTCCATACAAGTATAGACTTGATATGGATTTGATTTAGAAAGATTCATTCCTGATGAAGGGCTCTGGCCCGAAACGTCAAATTTCCTGTTCCTTGGATGCTGCCTAACCTGCTGTGCTTTAACCAGCAACACATTTTCAGCTTAGAAAGATGTTTCCTTGGTATGATTTCTCTAAATGTAGTTGGGCAATTAAACAACTAACAGGATGTGGAGGGTCCACAAATATCCCCATCCTGAATGATAGAGGAATTAATCACACCAGTGCAAAAGATAGGGCTGAAGCATCTTCAGACTCAAGTTCGAAATGGACTATCTATCTCTGCCTTCCCTTGATGTGCCCAGCATCACAGATGCCAGTCTCTAGCCAGTTTGATGCACTATGTGAAATCAAGAAATGTTAAAAGCATTGGATGCTGGAAGGTTGATGGGGGTCATGTCAACATTCTGGCAATGGTACCGAAAACCTATGCTCCAAAATCAGCCGCACTCATAGCTAAGATCTTCCAGCTCAACCACAGTACTAGCACCAGTGTGGAAAATTTACCCAGGTATGACATCTGCACAAAAAACAAGATCAAACAAGTGCAGCCAATTACCATCCCATTTGTGTACCTCTTGATCGTCAGCAAAGTGAGGAAGAAGTCACAGCGTTATCAAGCAGCACTTTCTTAGTCATAAACCATTCACTGCTGCTCCTTTTGAGTTCTGCCAGGACTACTCAGCTCCTGATGTCATTGCAGCCTTGGCTCTAACATAGACAAAAGAGCTGAACTCCACAGGTAAAGCGAGACTGATAGCTCTTGACATCAAGGCAGCATTTGGCTGAATGAGACATCAAGGAGTGTAATGAAGTGGATTTTAATTAGGAAATTAGATTGGAGACCTGGGGCTGTCCTTCTTGAAACAGCAGATACTTAACGGGAAACTTAATAGACATACAAGACCACTTCAGTCGTTTAGTTGATAGACAAATAAAAACTGTTCCTATTTGCTGATGGCACAAGGACCATGTAACACAGATTGAAAGTTCTAGAACAAAGATGCAGAGGACTGTGAGGGTGAACCTTTATAAGCAGCAAGTATTAATCCCCTTAATCCCAATGGCTATGAGGGTGATGGAAGTGGAAACAATCAAGGATTGCAAAAGAAAACTGAATGGACTCCTGAGGGAAATAAACCTAGGGCTACAGGATAGAATGAAAGGGCCCTTTGTGGCACAGTGGTAGTGTTCCTATCTCTGGGCTGTGGAACCCTGGGTTCAAGTCCCAACTGTTCTAAAGACGTGTCATAACATCGCTGAACAGGTTGGTTGGAAAATATTAATAAAAACATGAAAGAAATGTGTTACTTTACAGATGAAAAGTATCATTGGTCATTTGGTTGGGAAGAAAGCTGTCCATTTGGGTTTGATAACTCTTCTGGAATCAAAACAGGATAGAACAGGACTGACTGGATAGCCTGACAGAGGATCAGAATAGATTAGATGGACCAAATGGCAAGCTGTGCTGTAATAACTCAATAATATGTATATTTTATGGTTCCCTCACTAACAAACATGAAACATTTGGACAAAACTTTGTATTGACTGATTTTCACTACAAAGTTTAAGCAAGATACTCCCTCCATGTGCAACTGAGGGAAAGGTTTGTTCTGTTTCAAGAGTCACATTGAAATTAAAGAAAAGCAAAAAACTGATATGGAAAATACCCAGTCATTTATGAAAGCAAAAAAAAGGATTGACTTCCTACCATCCAAGTATGAAAGTTTAAATTGATTGGTCCATAAATCCTGAAACTGTAGTTATTTCCCACAAAATATAGTATTAAGCTTTTTTTTTCAAATGATTCAGTGATTTTATCTCTGAGGCTGGTCAGGATCCTTTTCTTCCATATTTTTTAAACAGTGAAGAGATGTTTCTGATATTGGATGTAATTTGATTTGAACCTGGTGGTCTGGTTCTTCAGTTTTAATTTTCCCATTTACCACTTGAGGCCATTCTAAAATATATAAATGTATGTATTGCAATATGCCATTTTGTAGCAGCCACTGAGTACCAACCAGATACACTCCACAGTTCGGGACAAGTGGGTGTGGGGAACCAATATTCACTGTTCCATGAACATTGTGTCTGTTCAGCACTTTGATGCCAAATTTGCTGGAGCCTCTTTTTAAGCACATGCAGGCAAATTCACATTATGATAATCAGCGGTTAGGACTAAATCCAGATTAATTCAGTCATGCAGCGGTTTAAGCAGTCGTGCAGCAGGTTACGCAGTTGTGCAGCAGGTTACGCAGTCGTGCAGCAGGTTACGCAGTCGTGTAGCAAGTTAAGTAGTCGTGCAGCAGGTTAAGCAGTCAGTCATGTCTATTAACACTGCATTCATTTTGTGCCTATGGCCCCCTACAATTTTTTTTCAAAGGGAAAATCCACAATAACACCTTCCATATTCCACAACATTTTCCCCATTATGAAGTATTTTTGTATAACTCCTGAAGACAACTCCTGTAAGATGGATTACTAGATCAACAACCTAAGGCAGCAGGTTGCCTATCTAATAGCATTTTTAATGTTTGCATAGTTCTAATACAAGCAAGAGCCCTGTGGTGATATGTAGCATATGATAAAGATACTTGACTGATGGCCTTTCACCCAGGCAGGATATGAGCTGTTATGTAGCATCCTGTGAGTTTACTGCTTATTCGACAACACAAGATACTGAACTAGTGATGAATAATCAATTTTGTATGGACAAAGATTTTGGAGAGCATTTTCCTTTGTTCATTAATTTTAGCAAATAAAGTGTAAACTGGGGAGCATTGCTTAATGCCTGTGTCTTCTTTCTCATTATCGATTTTGAATGGAAGAACTTCTAATATGTAGGTCTGAGAAGACGAGGAACACCTTCAGGTGTTATATAAGTTTGAAATTATTTATGTTCACATACAATTATTTTTCTAGGAATGGAATTAATAAGGGACATTACTTTTTGATAAACGTTTCACCTCGTGAGAAGAAATCATTTTGCAAAAGTTCATTTTTTGTAGGTGAGGAAGTGAAGGCAAAGCCAGCCTCCTGCAGACAAACCATTTCCCTTCCGATTATCTCACAGGGAGTTCATAAAATTGGATTGTAACCATTGACCAGAATGATTAACCTTTTACTGTCATCTCACTGAACCCAGAGAAAAGCTGCAAAGAAACCCTGTACAGTACACAGAATTTAGCATTAAACTACACTGAAGGTATCCATTTGGGCCTACTGTGATGGACCAGTGTTCTAGTAGAAGAAAATAGATGCATTTGTTGCAAAATACGCATAATCAATCTGGAGAATTTCTGTGCTCAAGCAAAGTTCCTACATAATAGGAAACACAAATTTGAAGAATCTAAACTCCAGTAGTTAGTAAATCAGTGGAAAAAAATAAACATTGAATAAGCAAAATTTTTAAAGGATTTTGTGGTCAAAAAGACTTTGTGAATTAAGAACACCATGTGGCTCAACCATAAACGTAGCTTCTGCAGTAGTCAAAACATTTCAACCATTTTTTAAAACTTGCCTACTTTTTAAATTAGTCTCCAGCAAAGAGCCACACCCTGAACTTTAAATTTCTAGAAGTGAAAGAGAAAGTGCCCCAAGGTAGAGGCGCGTTCCAAAGATTGTTATTAAACTTTAAGAATGAAATTAGTCCTAGTTATGGGCGGACGTTGTAGAAGGAAAGGTCGGCAGTGGGAAGAGTGGGAATTAGGGTCTTTAAACAATCCAGAGCATCCAAGACCACCCTAATGCACTGACTAGGCCTTCATAGTCCCTTTTTAATTGCCATATTATGCTCCCAATTGCATGAGAGGGGTCCCACTATCTTTCCATTTCCACTAAAATGACTCCAAGGCAGAAAAGTGCTGACAAAAGACACTCTGCCAATTTTCTGCAGACCCAATCCCATCACCATCCCATATAAAAAGCAGTTTGAAAACTCAGCCCTCAGTATCTTGAAATGCAAGGTGTGAAGGAAACCAAATTTGAGAGAAACTAGAAAGAGATAAAGTTTAAAAACATCATAAGGATAAGTAGTATGGTCTGTGAGAAGGTGGGGGGTGGTTGGTGGAGAAAAGGAGTCTGCTTTATTGTGAGCTGCTTTGTGAGGCTAGTGTTAGCACATGGTTGGATAGAGTAGAGGGAGCTCTACTCGCATTTGACCTTCTTAATTCTCATCTCAGAGTGTTTGTTATTCTCATGGGATTCCCAAAATGGGAGATTATTCTATTTGCCAGTACTGGCATCTTTTGGTTTCATGTGAAATTAAAATTACCTAAAAAAACAAAGTGAGACACTCAATATAGATTCTCAGTAGGAATTTTCAAAGTGCAGCCTTTAATCACAGCTTAGATGCCAACTATTTATTGTTCTCCAGCTGAATTTCCTACTTAGTCAGGAAATGTCAATTATTACCTAGGTGGAATAAAAATATGAAGTGTGAAGGAGGAAATAGTCTAGTGTAACTATTGAGTTTACATCAAAGACTGCTCAGGAAAATAAAATGATGACAATTCTCTAGAATATCCCTTTTAAGCATATTTTTTAAAAAAATTGAATTAGACAGTTATTACACTTTAAGGAAATATCCTTAAGAACAAAGTTTTAAACTGATGTTCAGTAATTTCCTTAGAAGTATATCTTGCTCAATCTAACACAAAGGCGTATACTTTGCAAAGATTAATTAATAGAATCAGTTTTCTTTCACCTTTTTAACCAACAGAAAATGCATTTGTTGTTAAACATAGCGAATGAGCTAAATGCAGTGTGGATGTATATGTTTCAATTATTCTTCACTTGATGAAGCTTGGAATCAGCTGTCCCCTAGTGACCTCGATTCCAGTGCTAGGGCTGTAACTTGCATAGTAAGCTGTAAAGGGAAATTCTATCAGGTGCTTTCTTGCTGACAATTCACTTTGATGGAAGCCTCTGAGGGGTTTAACAAGTGCCCGTGGACTGAAATAGTGCAATCAGGCTAAAAGATTATTATTTCCTGTAGTCAGTCTTATTAATCTACTGAGTCATATTTCTTTGGTAGGCATAAAAGTCACATTTTTGTGGAGGAGACCTTCATCAGTCATTTAAATAATGTGCCTCCACTAGGAATTCACATAGGTTTCAAGAATGGAAATTCCATCCCATGCATGACAAATGGGGGTGATGGGGGAATTCCATTCAGAAGCCAAATATCGGACAGTTTATTTGATCCCAAGAGAGTGAAAGGTACAGTCCCTGAAGATGAGCTGCACTTGGTTATAGAATTAGGGATGATCAAGGGTGTGTCTTCAGCAAAAGTCCTGACTTTGGTGTCCAGGAGTCAGAGAGTCGCACAACACAGAAACCGACCTTTTGGTACAACCCGTCCATGCTGACCATGTTTCCGAAACTGAACTAGTCCCATTTGCCTGGATTTGGCCCATATCCCTTTAAATCTTTCCTACCCTTGTACCTATCCATATGCCTTCTTTAAAAGTTGTAGTTGTGCTCACCTCCACCACTTCCTTTGGTAACTTGTTCCATATACACATGACCCTCTGTCGTGTGTATCCCTCCAGTCTCTTATAAATCTTTCCCCTCTCACCTTTAAATCTATGCCTTCTCATTTTGGACTCCACTACACTGGGGAAAAGACCATGGCTCTTCACGTTATCTATGTCAGTCATGATTTTATAAACCTCTGTAAGATCATCCCTCTGCCTCCTACACTCTAGGGGTAAAACATCCCAGCATCTCCAGCCTCAGTAACATCCTTGTAAACCTTTTTTGTACCTTTTCTAGTTTAATAACATCCTTATTGTAGCAGGGTGACCAGAATTGTATGCAGTACTCCAAATGTGGCTTTACCAATGCCTTGTAAAGCTGTAACGTGACGTCCCAACTCCTGTACTCAATGCTCTCACTAATGAAGGCAAGTGTGCGAAATGCTTTCTTTACCACCTTGTATACCTGTGATACCACTTTCAAGGAACTATGTATCTGCACCCCGAGATCTCTCTGTTCAATGACACTCCTCAGTGCCCTACCATTGACTGTGTAAGTCCTGCCCTGGTTTGTCTTACCAAACTACAACACCTCACATATATCTGCATTAAACTCCATCTGCCATTCCTCAACCCTTTGGCCCAGTTGATCAAAATCCCATTGTATTTTTAGATAATCTTCTTCACTATATCATCAATTTTAGTGTCATCCACAAACGTATGGACCATGCTTCCTATATGCTCTTAAAAATTGTTTATATAAATGAAGAACAACAAGGGACTGATCCTTGCAGCAGATGGCTGACCACAGGACTCCAGTCTGGGAAACAGCCCTCTACCCCGACCCTGTGTCTCCTACCATCACGTCATTTTTGTATCCAGTTGGCTAGCTCTCCCTGGATCCCATGGGATCTAATCTTACTACCTAATTTATCATGTGGAAACTTGTCAAAAGCCTTCTAAAGTCTACGTAGACAATGTCTACCACTCTGCCTTCTTGGTCACCTCTTCAAAACAACTCAGTGATGATTGTGAGACACGATTTCCCATACACAAAGTCATGCTGACTGTCCCTAATCTGTCCTTGCCTTTCCCAATGCACATAGATCCTGTCTCTTTGAATCCCCTCCAAGAACTTACCCATCACTGATATCAGGCTCAACAGTCTATAGTTACCTGGCTTTTCCTTGCAGCCTTTCCTAAATAATGGCACATTAGCCACCCTCCAGACCTTTGGCACCTCACCCATGGCTGGTGATGATACAAATATCTCTGCTAGGTGTTCCACAATTTCTTTTCTAACTCTCTGACAATGTCCTGGGATACACTTTGTCAGGTCCTGGAGATTTATCTACCTTTATGTGTTTTAAGACCTCCAACACCACCTTTTCTGTAACATAAATAAAGAAGTTGCTGTGATGTTAGTATCTCCCACTTTAACAAAGATGTGACATGGGAAAACAACATTAGCAAATCCAAAAAGCCATTTAAGAAAAGTAAGAGTCCCTTATCAATCTAAAACTAAAGCTCGTACTTTATGAAGTTTAACTTGAAATTAATAGAATTTCAGATGGCTAATTTGCCACGCAGGGTAAATGATGAATAATTTATTTGTGCCAAATTAGTGAGTTATGTATTTAAAAAGAGTTTGTCTCCAAAGTGACCAGAACATTTAGAAGTAAAGTTGATATATGCTTAGCTTCACCATTTTGCCTGACACAATTCAGTGGTAACTTTGCAAGAATACCCTTATGACTGAATTTTACCCCTTTCTATTGTGAACCAATCTCAAATGTACATTTCCATCAACCAGGCTTGATGCTGAGAGCAAAGCCACAAAAAGACACGACCCTCTCTCCCTCGTAGCCCTACACACGGATGAAAAAAACTACCATTTCAACTGCGACAACACATCTATCCTGGGACAGGCTAAGCAAAGACATGCCAGAGAATTCCTAGAGGCCTGGCACTCCAACCACAACGCCATAAACAAACACATAGATCTAGATACCATCTATCAACCCCTCAGAAAACGAACAGAAATGACATCACCACAAACCCCAGGAACCCCATCCAGGGGAAAGATTTAATTTGAAAGCAGGAGACAACAGCTTCCCTTCACTTGGAGGTCACCACTCATGATGTTACCTAGCCAGGTTATGAGACGTCTGGATATCAAACCTATAGCACAGCGAGCAAACCTACACCCTAAACCTCAACCTGAGCTACAAACCTTCACAAACCTTGCATGAAGGGAGTTGTAATGCACAAAAGACCAGAGTCAGCGAGCTAAGTAATGCACCGGACAAGATAGAAGTTTAAAGAATCTTGCTGGCCATGGAGGGGTTTACTCAGAAGATTGAGGAGCAAGACTTAAGTTTAAGAAGGTAGCATTAGAGTACAGGAGGATGTGGGTGATGGATGAGCAGGATTTATCATTAAGACAAATCACTGAATTTTACCTCCTTCTATTGTGAACCAATCTCAAATATACATTTCCGTCAACCAGGCTTGATGCTGAGAGCAAAGCTTTGTAGAATCATACCTGGCCCTTGGTGCATACGACGATCCCTGGATAGTAGCAGCTGAGGAGAAAATTGGAATAAATCAGGTGAGAGTCTAAATGAGAGTGGGTTATGTAGGTAAAAGGAGTGATGTTTCAAATGCAGATAATGTTGCAAATGCATATTATGAAACATTGAAAGTGGGAGCCGGAGTAGGCCATTTGACCCTTTGACCCAATTCTGCCATTCCATTTGATCATGGCTGATCATCCAACTCAGTCCCCCGTTCCCACTTGTGCCCCATCTCACTTCAGACTTAACATCTATACCTGTTGCCTCCTTGATACAGTAAGCTTGAACTCCACAGCATGTGACTTTTGTCTTTGACCGATTCACTGACTGCCAACCCCATAATGTAGCCTCATTGACAGACAGTCACACTATTTCAAGAAAGAACATGCTAGAACAGGCTTTCGGAACATATGAGCCTCAATCTTCAGACAAAGTGGGACTGAATGACAGCAATATAGTGCATGTCAGGACAGTGTATGACTTGGAGGGGAGCTTGCAGGTGGTGCTGTTCTCATGCATCTGCTATCCTTACCCTTCATGAGTAGATGTGAAGGGTTTGGAAGGTGCTTTCAATGAAACTTTGACAAGCTACTGAAATACATCTTGTAAACAGTGCTGCCACTATGCATTGGTGGTGGAGGGAGTGAATGCTGAAGGAGTAGGTGCGGTGTCAATCAAGCAAGCTGCTTTGTTGTGTCAGGCTTCTTGAGTGCTACTGAAACTGCAGCCATTCAGATAAGTGAGAGTACTCCATCACACTGTGACTTGAGCCTTGTAGTTAGTGGACAGGCACTGTGGAGACAGGAGTTGAGTTACTTATTGCAGGATTCCAAGATTCTGCTCTACTCTTGTAGCCATAGCATATATAAGAATAGTCTAGTTCACTTTCTGATCAATGGTAACCCCAAAATGTTGGTAGGATGATAATGCTATTGAAAGTCAAGTCTTTATAGTTAGATTGTTGAAATTAGGAATCTGATCCTGGAGCATATCATTGCTTTGTACTTGTATGGCATGGATGTTACTTGCCACTTATTTGCCGAAGCCTGGGAGTTGACCAGGTCTTTCTGCATATAGACACTAACTGCTTCATGTATCTGAGGAGTTGCAAATGAATATTGTGGAATCTGAGAACTCTCCCTACATCTAATCATATGATGGAGAGAGGGTCATTGGTGAAGCAGCTGCAGAACATTGGGCCTATGACACTGTGTAACACCTTCAGTATTGTCTTGGAGCTGAGAAGTTGACCTCCAAGAACCAATGACCATTTTTCTTTTTGTGCAAGAAGTGATTCAAACCAGCAGAGTCCTCCACACACCGCTATCAACTCCTCCCATCCCCTGTAGCTCCTTGATGCGATACAAGGTCAGATGTTGGGTTGATGTCAAGGAGAGACACTGGCCTAATAGTATTATAATGAGACCATTGATCCAGACACCCAGGTAATTTTCTGGAGACCTGAGTTGAAATTCAATCATGGTGGAGTTTGAATTTACTAAATATTTAATACAACATCCACATCCTGTGAATGAAGATTGAAAAAAAAATGGCAGTCACTCTCCATGTCATCTCTGGTATTCAGCTCTTTTATCTATCGTGGACCAAGTCTAGAGGACTAAAGTAAAAGTCAAGTAACCCTGGTGGAATACAAACTGAGCATCAGTGAGCAGGTTATTCATTTCCAAGTGCTACTTGACAATGCTGTGGATGACCTCTTCCATCACTTTGATGATTGAAAGTAGACTTATAGGGCGATAATTGGCCACGTTGGATATGTCCTCCTTGTGGACAGATGTAATTGAGCAATTTTCCACTTTGTCGGATAGATGCCAGTATCACTGATGTACTGGAACAGCTTGGCTTGGAATCCGGTCAGCTCTGGAGTACACCGCGTCAGTACTATTGCTCGAACATTGTCAATAACCAAAGCCTTTTCTGTATCCAGTGTCTTCAGCTGTTTCTTGACATTTTGTGAAGTGAATTTAATTGGTTGAAGATCTGCATCTTGATAGTTGAATGGGTGTTATGAAGCTAGAGACAAGGATGCATCTGAAAATCTCCCAGAAAAAATGGATTTTAGATACCATGACAACTGGGGAGGATGGAATGGGCAATGCTTGATGAAACCATATCAGTTAGAATCAAAGCCAGTCTTGGAGTTGATTGGTTAGAGTTGAGTGGGGAGGAGGAAATCAAGGGAGCTGGATCTTCTGGAGCATATCACCAAAGAGCAAATGTGGGATAGATGGGGAGCAATTACAATAAAATAATCCCCTCATGTCACTTCATGGGAGTGTTACAAAAACTGTTTGGCACTGTCCCACTTTAGCTGATCAAAAATTTGGTCAAAGAGAGGTTTTAAGAAGATTGTTTAAAAGGAGAAACAGACTGAGAGACAGAGTTTTAGGGAGGGTATTCCGGAGTTAAGAAGTTTCGGAGCTGAGGACATGACTGCCAGTAATAGAGCAGTTAAAATTGGGATGATTGAAGATGCTAGAATTAGAGGAAATGTATTGTCTGAGGGGCTATGGGTGTTTGAGGAGGTTTCAGCGAATCTGGGTATTGTTTACTGAGAGTCAGTGTAAATTAACAAGCATAAGGGATTAAGTAATAGATACATGGGACTTGGTATGAGTTAGAGCAGAAGCAGTGGGATTTTGGATGACTTCAAGCTTTTAGATGCTACAACAGGGAGTGTGTTGGAATTATTAAGGTGACAAAGACAAGGATACAGATTTCAATTGCATTTATTAATGAGACAGTGATTGAAGCTGAAGCTAATGCTGATATCTGAGTGGACTGATTCAATATGCATCACAATGAGATGTCCTTAATACTTGACAAAGACATTGTCTGGAAAGAAAAGGTTTTTTTTAAGTCAAAACCATGTAATTGATAACTACTTTTGGCTTTGAGTGAAGTTAGATGAACAGTTTACATAAAGTTCAACAGAATGGTCTGCCTTCATCATTGTGTGAGTGATTCAATCCAAGAGCAACTCTCTGTGGTCACATCCAACTGCATTGATATTCTTGTGGCTTGCATTTCTCACCACTGGTCTCTTACAGTAACAAAGAAAGCCTTCTCATCTTGCATAACAATGATTTCAGAGAATGGCTGATACCAAACCGTTAGTATTTCATATGGAATCCAATTTCAGCCAGACTTTTGGTACCTTCTTCAGGTGGACCTTCTTCTTGTATAGGATCCAAATGGTGAATATTGGCAGCAAACTCACCTTTTGGGAATAATCAAAGTTCAGTTTCCTTCTGTCATCCACTTGCATCCAATTAGACCCTTCTCAGGAATTAGTTGGTAGGTAGGTTCCTTTCCTCACTGTCCTAGTAATATTGAGACAATTTGTAACTTCCCACCCACGGACGCAAACCAGCCAAAAAAGAAAGGTAATATTTGGAAATGAATATGCTGGTTGTATTGGATCTTCATTTTGAAATATGTTGAGACCAGCATGTGTCATTCACAAGTCTTAGTGGTTTTTCCTACTAGGCCGCCTTCACTTGCCAAAACCAGCTGGGTCCCTGCAGATTGGGGGCAAACCGGGGACGTATCTCTTCTGGATGCTTTAGTGCCAAACCATTTCAGTTTGAATCCATTGGCAAGCCTTAAATTTCTCAGGTTCAAACAGAAAATGCCAGAGCTCCTCAGGCAGCATCTGTGGTGAGAAACAATTAACATTTCAGGTCAATGACCTACTATTGGAGCCAAGATGACTCATCATTGACTTGAAGCATTAACTCAGTTTTTTTTTCCCACAGATGCTGTCTGACTAACTGAATATTTCTATTACTTTATTTTCATCTAGCATCTGCAGTGTTTAGCTTTGGTATCAGGCTTGAAGTTTTAATTTTGGCTTGCTTCTCAAACATTTTTTTAAAAATTGAGTGATTTTATTTTATTCATGGGATGAGGGCATTGCTGGTTATGCCACCATATATTGCCCATCCCTAATTGTCCAGAGGGCAGTTAGGAGTCAACCACATTGCTGAGGGTCTAGAGTCCCATGTAGGCCAGACAAGGTAAGGATGGCAGTTTCCTTCCACATAAAGAACATTGATAAATTTGGGTTTTCCCCAACAATTGTTTCATAGTCATCACTTGGTTCTTACTTCCAGATTTTTTAAAAGTTAAATTCAAATTCTGCTGTGTTGGGATTTGAACCCAAGCTCCCAGAGCATTACCTGGGTCTCAAGATTAATAATACCACGACGCCGTCACCACCCTAGCAAGGGTGCATGAACAAATATTCCATAAACTGCTGTGATCAGGACACAATGGCAGTGCCATTACATATTTCACAGTGGCTTGTGCTGCTCCCTGTACCATTGGGGAGAAGCTCCTTGGATCTGCTAGAGCCATCTAGTCAGGACTAAAATATCTTTGCCAGTTGTCTGATGAGTAATTAGTGACTATACTTGCTGGGAAAGTTAGTTGAGGATGTGAGAGGGTTGGTAACAGGCTGGTGGATGACTCCACGGGAATGATTTTGGAGCTCAGAATCAAGTCAGCTCACTGTGGTAGACTATGCAATCGATGTGAGCCAGCAGTACTCCAGGGATCTGTTTGCATTGAGCCAACCAAGCCCATTAATGGAGACTAGAAGGATTGGCTCATCACCTGGTTGAGGATTCTTGCCACTTGCCTCTGGATAACCCTATACTATATATAAACATACAGATGTACAAACTAGAAACAGGAATAGACCATCTGCCCCTCAAGTCTACTCCACTATTTGTAAAGGCTTGCTGATTTCACTGGCCTCAACTTCACTTTCTGGTCTGCCTCCCATACCCTTTAAACCTTGTTAGTCAAGAATCTATCTAACTAATCCTTCAAAATATTCAAAGGCCCTGCTTCTACCAGTCTCTGGAAAAGGGAATTCCACAGACCAGTGCCACGAATGTAAAACAAAAACTCCTGTGTGTAAAATGGCACATGCCTTATTTTTAAACAGTGTCTCCTAATTTTAATTTCTCCCATAATATGCAACATCCTTTCTGCATCCACCCTGTCAATTCCTCTTGGGATCATATACACTTGTCAGAAGATCACCTCCCGTTCAATATGGGTACCACTTAGCCAATCTTTCATCCGATAGTTCACCACTTCAGCATAGAAATTAGTCAAGTGAACCTTCTCTGAACTGCTTCTG
The DNA here is from genome assembly GCF_020745735.1 of Hemiscyllium ocellatum. Classification (NCBI taxonomy): domain Eukaryota; kingdom Metazoa; phylum Chordata; class Chondrichthyes; order Orectolobiformes; family Hemiscylliidae; genus Hemiscyllium; species Hemiscyllium ocellatum. Next base: position 19,244,056 of record NC_083428.1, on the reverse strand, counting down.
GCAAGTTAAATTCCACAAGTTAGGCTGGTCCTAGTTTGACAAGCTGCAGGAAGTTGTTAGTGCAATGCTTGGGTAATATGCACGGTTTTACCAGTACAATTGACAGTTTTTAAATATTGGCCAACGTGAACCAAAATTCTCTGCACTGGAACATCTCCCTACTGAGAAGACAGTGTTCTGTCCTTTAGTATTTTTCAAACAAAGGCCATCACTTGTTCTTCTACTGCTGCTACTGCAGCTACACCTGCCAGGAGATCTAGATATCTGTCTTACACCATTGTTATACATCCAGTGAAGGTCATCTGCAACTGCTCTACCATCCAATTACACTTAAGTAGACTCCTCTATCTTTTGCCCTACGGAAAAGATCACTGAAACTTTTCCACTCCAATCAAATGGGTGAAATATTAACATTTTCTTTTCTGTATGTCATTTTTTTATGGGATAACTTTCTTCTTGAAATTTTAAGTACCTCTTCATTTATGGTACAGTCTGTATATATGAAGTTTTAGTGTTTGTCCTAGCATCTATATTTCAAAGGCCATTATTTCCTTCTACAAATCTTTACCCATTGTCCAGATTTCTGAGGCATACAGGAAAGTTGATGGAGCACTTCCTTCTTGCAAGCTTGAGTTTTCTTATCAACACATTCTTCATTCTCACAAAATTACTTGTTTTGCTGGGCTTGGTCCACCTATGTCAGTATCCATGATTAGAGTCTCTGAAACCAAGTAATGGGTTTTCATGTCTCAGACACCTGGTTGTTCAAAAAAAAACATCTGAAAGGAGGTACAGATTAAGGAAAAGGAACAAGCATTGAATTTTGATATTGTGTTATGTATTTTGATATTATGTATAGGATAAATCACCTCATTGTTCACTTCCAGCTTGGGCATGAACAAGATGCCCAGTGTTGCCCCTGTTTAACTCCACTTTCACAAGATTGTGTAATGACAGGCATTTTTCACCCTGATAGCAGGTAACAATAGGACAGCATTGTCTTTCCCATGTCACAGAGTCATAGCGATGTACAGCATGGAAACAGACCCTTCGGTCCAACCTGTCCATGCCAACCAGATATCCCAACCCAATCTAGTCCCACCTGCCAGCACCTGGCCCATATCCCTTCAAACCCTTCCTATTCATATACCCATCTAAATGCCTCTTAGGTGTTGCAATTGTACCAGCCTCCACAACTTCCTCTGGCAGCTCGTTCCATACACGTACCACCCTCTGTGTGAAAAAGTTGCCCTTTAGGTCTCTCTTATACCCTTGTCACTGGAAGCAAGTGCTCACTGTTGTACTTTGCTCTTACGCTGAAATTCAGGGTGGAACTTTCTTTCCAGGCCACCAAAAAAAGTGAATATAACCAAGATACGTTCATGGGAGAAAAGGCTACTGTCATGCTGTTTAAAGAGAACAGAATATTCAGAACACTCTGGAGTTGGTTGTACTCTCTCTTCCTGAAAACAAAGCGACTTCCTCTTTTTAATTGTTAGATCCCCTCCCACTTTTAAAGATATCAGTGTAATTTCTTCCTGTAGAACCACATCTAACGTCACAAAATGAAATTGCTCCACCCTATACTAGCGTTTGGACCTTTTATACTATTGTGTGAAATGGCTTTCTGTGTTGTTTTAAAATTTTACACAAATGACAAGCTAAAGAATTTCATGTAAACAGAATTGAGTGTTCACACAATAATGTTGTATGGATTCAGCCATTCAATCCCTGGTGGACTCCAGAATATTAAGTGCACTGATTCAGGTAGCTTCAATGCCTGGTAGAAATTAGAAAGGATGGGTATAGCATGGGGAAGGAAGAGGGCGGAGGGGTTATTGAGAATGGGGTTCATCTGCAGGAGTCCAAGCTCCAGATGTGAGCAATGAAATTAGCACTAGAACAAGAGCTTCAGTTATTAAATATTATTAAAGAACCCACAGTTGTCAGATATTGGAACTGAATATTGAAAGTTCTGCACGTTCATCAGTCTGAATGCCTCCACCCACCAGAGGAATGTTAACTTTTCATTTGCCCTAATTACAAACCATAGTTTCCAACTTTATAATCATGTCACAAAAGCGCACATTAATTGAACTTTGGAGGATTATAAATCACTGTTGACTGGAATTCTCTATAGATGGCATATAACTTGCTTCCTTCATCAGAAAATTATCCTTTTTTTCGCAGATGTTTTTGGTCCAGCTGTGAAATTGGGGCAAATTGTATTTTTATTTCAAATATTTCCACTAATTCTTTCTAGAATGTTCTCTTCTCATTCCTTCATGAAAAGAGGTGGGCAGATAGCAATGGAAAATGTATTGCATTCATAAAGCACCTTTCACATTCTCTGGCCATCCCAAAGTATGTTAAAGTCAGGGAAAGAGACAGTAAACTGAAGTGACTGCTTTAATGTCAGGAAATTTAACAGTAGAGGTCAAATGTTGAAGTAATCCAAAATTATGACAGTTCCTAAACTCTTGGCTGTGGACAGGGTAGTCTGGAGACATAGGAATTGATAGATTGCCTGGAGTTTTGACTGATTACCTTTTTTAAGTATCAAGTATTTGGCTCAGAATTTTCCCTTTGGAGGTTACAGTCAGGGTAAAATTCTGATAAATTGTACATGGCTTGTGAAGGGAACAGGTTTGATCAACTTTTTGAACTTTCTTATTCCATACTTTTTACAGATTCAGAAACAGAAAATCTTCAAACTATTTCACGGTAGTTCCTATTTCTGACAGTTTAAAGATTTATGGGAAGTGCATTTCTCAGCATGCGATAAATAATGAAGTCTGGAAATTGTAACTTTTTAATAAAATAAATAACATTCTGCTCCCCCGAAAGATTAATTCATTTGTCAGTGGGGAGCAAAAATAGCAAGGTTGTCACATCTAGAGGTGTAGCCCTAGTTATTGCTGAGTTAACGATTGTCCAACCTCAGAAATCCACTGCAGAGGTGGGACATCATCCATTGTTTCCACTCCAGACTGCTCTCCACATAAGTCCTGCAGAATTGCCAGTGGATGTGTGAACATCTGGTGAATACAGGTTTTGGCATACACTCCACAAAGTATTACCTATCAGTCTACTTTGCATGGGGTCATTCTTAAAGAACGAACACTGACCAGAGGGCACCTGAAGCATATTGAATCCTGCTGGAGTCAACTTCTTTTAAGACAGATTTGTAAAGTTTCCTGAGGTATCAAAATGACCTGTAATACTGCCATCTAGTGTCGCTGCTTCAGTCTGAGCAGAACAAAGACTGCAGCTGGAGAGACTATAGTGGATGAGAATCAGGTCATTCTACTTTATATTATAGTTTTATCAGTAGTATTGGCAGCAAATCTAATATAAATTAGTGAATACCTCCCAAACAGCATAATGTTCACATCGAAGAGGTGGTTCTTTCCCAAAATGATAGTTGCTTTCTGTAGCAAAAGCCGTGAGGTGTTGATTCTAGCCTTCAAAGTTAGGCTAGCACTGAGCTTCTTGCATCCCTATGTATACAAGTGAACTTGATATTGGGTAAAGGTCCAAAATGCAGGGAGGGGAAGGAGAAAAAGGCACAGCTTAAATTCTGTGACTGGGGGACACCCATAACGAAAACTAACTGTTATATCAATCCTAGGAATTGCAGGTGCATTATGAACTGCTAAGTTAGGAGGAGTGGGAAACCGTGCACAGCCAGTGTTTGAGAACAGACTGGACTTGAATAATTCTTCTAATGGACACTGCCTCAGCTAACACGTGGACAGAGACACTTGTACCAAATGCAGCTCAGAACCCCGGCAACCAAATTGCAGCAAATAATGCACAATTCACCAGTAAAAAGGGGAGAACATTGGCAGAAAAAGTTAGGAAGAACCTTCTTTTCTTTGTCATTAAAAGAAACCAGGTTTCATCTTGGTTCATTATGCATTGCAAAAAAACAAATTAAGCACAGCATTTGCAGTGCACTGAGTAGAAGAAACTCAGGAAGGAAATAATGGATTAAAAGCCACTTGCATGGAAATTGTAATGTGTTTATTGTTTGCAATGCCTTTTTTCAGAGGCCAAGCCTACTGGGAGGTGGTGGTTAGATCAGTGCAACCACCAATTAGTAATGCATGAACCAGGGCTACTGCTGAACATTGCCATTTCACAGAATAATCATTAGAATAAAATTCTTAATGCCATACTGCCAGTTTTGAAGTTTCCTTCAAAGTGCATATGATTCTAAACTCCTCATGGATGTTTTTTGAAGTTTGACTCATGGAATTGTTCAAAAGATTAGGCTGCAATGGCATGTGGCGGGTGAAGGATGTGGCATTGGACGGGGATGAGGAATTGGTGATGGTAGTGGGGGAGAGTAAATGATTCCTGTTATTGTACCTGCCCTATTGCCTGTGTTGGAGCAGGCTGGAGCAGTAAAGTTTGGACCCTTCTAAACAGTGGCCAACAGTTTGAAAAGTGAGCCAACTTGCTGACAACATGAGAGTGTTTTAGATCAGGACATGCAGACTGACACATTGCATCAGTTTAATTTATTTACCACGCCACAAGAGACAACCATGAGTCTTTGACAATGTCAACTCAGTTTCAGGTTGCATGTAAGTGATTGAAAACAGACCAGAAAAGTTCAATTTTTGAATGACTGATTTACACATTCCCACCCATGAAGTGATGTTTATGCAATGTGTCAGTGCCTGGCATAATTAGTGGTGCACGCTAACTGGCAATCACCATGTTTTTAGCTGATGTACGTTGCCATTGCCTTCAGTGCCAAGCAGTGCCAATGTTTCTATATCACATTTCCATCAGTAATTTACAAAAAATCGCTCCATTTAGATTGAGTGAAAAATCACACAACACCAGGTTCCGAAAGCTAGTGCTTCCAATTAAACCTGTTGGACTATAACCTGGTATTGTGTGATTTTTAACTTTGTACACCCCAGTCCAACACCAGCATTTCCAAATCATTTAGATTGAGAGTGAGATCTTTTGAACGGTGAGTGATTATACTCCTCCATTTCCTCTTCAATGTATCTCACCCTGTGCATCTTATTTCCTGATACAGATCTCACTTATGAGAAAAAGAGCAACACTAGAGTCAGAATATTCAGTTTGTATTATTGCCTATGGAGAAGACATTGATGTTAGTTCAATTCATAAAAATTACAGAATAATAGCAATGTGTGTGTATATGTGTGTGTGTATAAAACGTTCAGTATTTTATGTATTTACCCAACATAGGATCCCTACAGTGCACATTAGAGGCCACTCAGGCCATCAAGTCAGCACTGGCCCTTGCAAAGAGTATCCTTGTAACCTCACATTTACCATTGCTAATCCATCTAATCTGCACAGCCCTGGACACTGCAGGGTAATTTAGCACGGCCAATCCATCTAACCTGCATATCTTTGAACTATAGCTAAACATATATGGCTGTATTTACAAATAATTACAAATTTAATATAGCATTATAAGTATTTATAATATAGCTATACTTATGTTATATGCAAATATTGCCAAATTCTGTTATTCAGTTATTAGAATTCGACTACTCACTACTGAGTTCATGCTTTAGTAGGTTCAAGCCCCACTCCAGGACTTAACCACTTAAGTTAGGGGTTATGCTCCAGTGCATTAGTGAGGGAGTGCCACGCTTTGAGATGCTGTATTTTGAATGAAATATTAAACCACATCCCCCTCCCCTCTGCTCAAGTGGGTGTGGAAGTCCCAATGGCTCGAATTTAAAGAAGGGCATGGAAGTTATTCTTGTCCTGAACAACAACGATCCTCCCATCAGCAGATCCTCTGGCTTTTATCACATTGCTGCTTGTATGAGTTTGCTGTGTGCGAATTGGTAACTATGGCCTAGATTTTCAGCATGGAAAACATCCCCCATCAAGGCGAAAATAGCGAAAGAAATTAGAAATCTCAAATACTGGCTCAGAAGGCAGCATTTCTTAATGTTCGCAGTGGCATGATTGGGGGCACTCTGTAATTTGCACATTTGTGATACTCTGAAGCAGCTGACTATTTTAATGATGGGCTGTAACCAGTGAGATTGGATTTTGGAGTTCCAAGTATTTAGATGTTAGACCAAGTCAGTGCATTATGTTTGGATAGCCAAGACTGCTTGGTAGCTTAGGGGCTTTGAAAAGTCATGGGTTTGAGGGGTGGGCGGGGGGCAGTATAGGGGCTAAAAATGGACATGGGGACAGGTAAATGAGCAGAATGGCACAGGAGGCATAAATGGGGGAGAGTAGATCAACATGGAGTGATACAAGGAATGGGTGGCCCAAGGGAATAGAGTGGCTTGAATGGGACACGAAGAGTATGGGTAGGGGGTGAGGGGGTGTAATCTGGAGTAATGGTTTATGTTTACATCTTTGTTTTTAAAGTTTAACCACAGTACTAGAGCCTCTGCCACAGCTTGCTTCAGAAGCTAGCAACATTTTTAGGCTCCTGTGGGCCATCCATCTTGAATCCCAATCCTGCCTGACCACCACCAAGTTACCCCCCCCCCCCCCCCCGCCCCCCCACGCCTCCAAATAAACAACCCCAGATTGAAAAGCAGAAGTACAGGCAGCCATTTTGAATGGCTAAGATTTGTCCTGCCCATACTGCAAAAAATTCTTCAGAGGCTGTAAAGGGCTTTGAGATGTCTGGTGGTCAGGAAAGGTTCTATCTAATTACAAGTCCTTTTTTCATCCTGAGTGCAAATCCCAACCCACCGGAACAAAACCTGAGCTTTTTTTTACCTGTTTGTATGTGAAAACATTGAAGAGAAAAGATATGCCATTCTGCTTTTGGGTTTTCGAGACTGGTTTTAGCACAGTAAAGGTGACGAGATGATCACGTCAAGAAATTCTCTGTGGAGCTGAAGGTAAAACTTAAGTCCTGTGAATCAAAGGAGAGCAGCTTTCCACATGTGAAAATGGGAGAGGTGAACACGCATATCTCTCTGCAGAATGACCCAGACGAGACACCTCAGACACAAATGGACTGAAACTAGTTCATAGACAGTGGACTTGTAGCCAGTCATCAGTTTGTTATAAAAGGTTTTTAATTTTAAACCAAATTAACATAATAGTGAGACTAGGAGATGAGTCTCCAAACTTTTGCTTTATGAACTTAGATAGAAGGAGAAGCTGTCTCAGTAAAAAACTCAGCTGCCAATTCACTACATGCCCATTTTGTACTGCTGCTGCAGATGCTTTCACCCCCTCAAAGCTGTAACATCTATCCCTTTGAAGATTAGACCTCAATAAGCAGTGAGAAAATTGCTGTTTAAAAGTCATTTGAGTACTGCAAATGCATTTTAACGCCCCTTGTTGCTCACTTGTGAGTATTTGTCAGCCCACATTCACAGGTGTGTGCTCCAGTGTGAGGGTGTGTTTACAGCTGGTAGGGCTGGTCTACTCTCTGGAGTGCTTGCGGTTTTCTGTTTTCTTAGGGACTTCAGTATGCTCTCGTCTCAGGTTTTTTAGTCAAATGGCAGATGCAAGCTGGAAGAAACTGTCTCGGGGAATTTGCAGCCCATTGCAAACAAGGAAAGCTCGGCAGAGAAATTTTCCCATGCTATTCCCGGGAGGAAAATATTCAATTGAAACTGAAAGATAAATGAACATGCCAGTTCTGCTAGTCACAGTGTCACCGGGGAATTTGGGAAATGGGGCTGTTGACAGAAAATAAAGTTCTTTTTAGAATAAAGGAAGAATTCATGACCCGGGGCCAGACTGAAAATGTTTTTTAAGCTTTCTTGCTGTTCCATATCTGCATGCAACAAATGTTATTTTTTCCATTCATGTGCTCCTGTTGTCCCAGATTAAATGTGGCTTAAAGAAAATGGTGACAGAAAGAAGATGGGAGGTCAGTAATTAGTTGACGTCTTTTCTAAACCTTTCCTTTGCCAACAATGAGTATTTGATCAAAGGAGTTCAGCAGTAAATCAGAAGGTGGAGCGACTTGCTTGTTGAATATTTGATGCTCGGGTTGGATTCTTGCTGGTTAGTTAGACAGCCGACATGTGCTTCAGAGTAGCAATGAGCACAGGGTTTTAGCTGTTCAAGCTAAGGTACACTTGGAGTCCACCTGGTGAGAACAAAATAAATAGGAACAGGTCTTGAACTTATTGAGCCTTCTCTGCCAGTCAAGAAGATCGTGGCTGACCTAATTTGACCAAAGCTCCACTGCCTAGCTGTCTCCCATTACTCCTTTGTCAATCTGAACACTGTCAAACTCTGCTTTGACTATATTATAGAGCCACAGAGATGTACAGCACAGAAACAGACCCTTCATCCCAATATTTTGCCATATCCCTCTAAACATATTCATATTCCTATACATATACCCATTCAGATGCCTTTTAAATGTTTGTAATTGTACCAGCCTCCACCACATCCTCTGGCAGCTCATTCCATACGCAAACCACCCTCTGTGTGACAAAGTTGCTCCTTTTTAATCCTTTCCCTCTCATGTTAAACCTATGGTTTCTAGTTTTGGACTCCCCCTACCCTAGGGAAAAGACCTTGTCTATTTACCCTGTCCATGCCCTTCATGATTTTCTAAACCTCTATAAGGCCACCCTTCAGCCTCCGTCCCTCCAAGAAAAAGAGCCCCCTCCTCCTCAGCCTTTCCTATAGCTCAGAGCCTCCAACCCTGGCAACATCCTTGTAAATCTTTTCTGAACACTTTCAAGTTTCACAACATTCTTTCTACAGCAGGGAGACCAGAATGGCATGAAGTATTCACATTGTGGTCTAACCAATGTCCTGCACAGCTGCAGCATGACATCCTAACTCTTATACTCAATGCACTGACCAATAAAGGAAAGCATACCAAGTGTCTTCTTCACTATCTTGTCTCCCTGCGGCTCCACTTTCAAGGAGCTATGAACCTGCAATCCAAGGTCTCTTTGTTCAGCAACACTCCCCAGGACCTTATCATCATCATTGTGGGCGGCACGGTGGCATTGTGGGCAGCACGGTGGCACAGTGGTTAGCACTGCTGCCTCACAGCGCCAGAGACCCGGGTTCAATTCCCGACTCAGGCGACTGACTGTGTGGAGTTTGCACGTTCTCCCCGTGTCTGCGTGGGTTTCCTCTGGGTGCTCCAGTTTCCTCCCACAGTCCAAAGATGTGCAGGTCAGGAGAATTGCCCATAGTGTTAGGTAAGGGGTAAATGTAGGGGTATGGGTGGGTTTCGCTTCGGCGGGTCGGTGTGGACTTGTTGGGCTGAAGGGCCTGTTTCCACACTGTAAGTAATCTAATCTAATCTAATCTAAATTAACCATATAAGTCCAGCCCTGATTTGCCTTTCCAAAATGCAGGACCTCGCATTTATCTAAATTAAACTCCATCTATCACTTTTGAGCCCACTGGCCCCTCTGATATCATTGTACTCTGAGGTAACCTTCTTCGCTGTGTACAACACCTCCAATTTTGGTGTCATCTGCAAACTGACTAACCTTTCCTCCTATGTTCACATCCAAATAATTTATATAAATGACGAAAAGCAGTGTACCCAGCACCAATCCTTGTAGCACATCACTGGTCGCAGGCCTCTAGTCTGACAAGCAACCCTCCACCACCATCCTCTGTTTTCTACCTTCGAGCCAGTTCTGTATCCAAATGGCTAGTTCTCCCACTATTCTGTGTGATCTAACCTTGCTAACCAGTCTACCATGAGGTTTCAATGACCCAGGCTCTACGGTATACTGGAGGGTAAGAATTCCAAACACTAACATGTCTCTGAGACACAGTTCCTCCTCATCTGTCTCTTAAATAGGAGACACCATTTTTACAGTACTTAGTCTCTAGAGATGAAACGTTCCAATAGCATCCATCCTGTCAGTGTTCCTCCGAAATTTTCAAAAAGATCACCTTGACATTTTTCTAAACTCCAATGTGTATAAAAGCCTAACCTGTTAAACCTTTCCTCATAAAACAACACCATTTGTCCAAGAATCTGCTGAGTGAGCCTTCTCTGAACTGCCTCCAATGTAACTGTATCCCCATGTCACTCTCATAGTAAAATCAGTGAATATGGATTGTTCACAACTCTCAAATAATTGAGGAGAATACTTAAGCCAATAACTGGGTAATTCAGTGTCCCATTGGCTATGCAAAGAATTGCTCTGGGTTATGAATTCCAGCATGAAACAATGGGAATTCCCAACCACAGATCGTTCTGCACGTTTCATTAATGCAAATTCCCTGTAACGCGATTGACAAACTGGGGACACTGTTTCTAAAGCACAAACTTTTAAAACATGTGTTGGCTGTAATGCCATTACACCCCTCCAACACTTTAAGCTTTGTTTCAAAAACGTGATTTTTCTAAAATGCAGGGTTGCACAAGAACGCAACCATCGTGTTATAAAAGAACTGTCTGTATCATGGTGAAAAACTAAAGCCTTACCATCTTGGGCTGCTTCAAATAGGAAACTTCTGGACCTTGCAAAGATTCCTATTATCACCTGATATTATTAAAAGTCATAGCAAGTTGGAAAGGGATCTTGTATTAGATAAGAAGTAAATTGAATAACAATGAAATAAAGTATATAAGGTGTGTATATAAAGAAATATCTAGCCAATTTCTCCCATCCATTCCTTTCCTGCAAAGATTGCCGTTTTGCTCGTGTGTAGTGCTCTGCTTGCAAACCCTCACCAACATCTTGCCCATACAAGCACTTGGACAACGACAACAAGGTTAAAATTGCAATGCATACAATTAATTTGCTTCCCCTCAATTTCTCAGATTACACAACGGACAGACTGGAAAACAAGAATTTTTAGGAGAGTTTAAATGAATCTTGTTATTATGAATTGAATCAGACTGACTTACAGCATGAACTTGATGAGAGGATGCAGACTGAAATTAAGTGAATCCTGATGTCCTGTATACTTACTTAAATTGAGGGTCATTAAAAAGGGAACAATTATATTTCAGACTGCACATTAAATGAAAAAGGACTAAGTGATTTATATAAAAAAAACCTTAAGGTCTTGCTAGCATGGATATTCTGGAGTGTAGGACAATGTACACGTTAATAAGTATGGCTTATTTTAATTTGGTTTATAGCTTCTGTGAGCTGAGAAAATCAAAGGTGATGTTTACACCTTGACAGTGCCCACCGTCTCCCAGCAGCCTGACATGGGAAGGAGGTAGTGTTAACCTGGGGTGCTTTTGAGCTTTAATATTAGGATAAATAGTCAAAGAGAACAAGAAACGACAGGTTTTTGAGAAAAAAAGATGTGGAGGGGCATTTAACAGAAACAATACACCCAGGGGAAAAAGAAAACGGGTTTGCTTTTTTAAAAAAAAGTTGACTCTGGTACTTTGCCATGTTTAAGAAGGGACCATTTCTGAGAAGACCTGATAGATGTGGAACTGGCTGAATCTGATTGCTTGCAATGGCTGAACTCCATCAAGGCTATTTATTTATTTTTATGATTGAAACATTTGGTGAGTAATAAAAATTCTAGACAGTGCCATATTGTTATAAAAAGTTATTCCAAACGCTGGCTTTTGCCTGTGTAAGACTATGAAGTCTGTTTGCTTCAATGAGTTTATTATCTGGAAACAAAAGCGATGCTTAAAAGTTTTATGTATCGTTCTCTCAGATTTTATTTTTCTGTGCACATAATCCTACACCTCTCCCCCCTCTCCAACCATTACCCCCTTTCCATGAAAGTTTTAAATTATGCTGCTGCTCAACTCTACGGGGATCATTTCTCAAGTGGTTACTATTCACGTAGAACCCTCGACACTAAAGGTCGACAGGCTGGCTGAGTATGAAGAACAAGTCACCCAAGCATAATCTTTCCAGAGAGGTAGATTCTCGTTAAGCCGGCAAACCCAAGATTTTTCAGGATAGATGGGAATGTGGAATTCGAACACAAAATATCTCAGCCGGGATCATATTGAATGGCAGTGACTGAAAGGGCTGAATGGCCTACTTCTGCTATTAATGTATATATTTATATGTTAGTCATTCAGGCATATTCTTGCACTTCCTGGAGAGTGACTTGCCAGTGCTCTTCGGCCTGTGCAATTGCCCTGGTTGATATTAACAATTGTAATCAAAGCTGGGCCCTCCTTGGTCCCGTGGCCAGGGTAGTCCACTCTCAGAATCCCCCATTCACTTTAATGGATGCAAAATTGATGAGCACAGATACAAGCAACTCCAGCCATTGGCTCAAGGCCATGAGGCGATCAGGGCAGTAATGAGGGGAGCGGCTAGAAGTGCTGTAATATCAGGAAATATTTTCAGCAGACCTTTTTATTAGCATGAGAAAGAAGATTGGGAGGATTGAGGCACAATTTTAAAAGAAATCTCTCAAACATACAATCATTTTCTGAAGTGCAGTAATGGTTCCATGGAGAAATGCTTGTCAAAACAATACATTACAAAAGTGACTGTACTTCAAAATTACTTAATTTGCTTTCCAGAGCCTTGGTACATACCAAGATCATGCAAGACTTTGATGAAACACAAGTTCTTTGATTTTCTTTCATTTGGATTTACACAAAGCCATTAGAACAAGAGTTGACCAGGGCGCTCCCTGAGCCTATTTTGCCAATCGATGAGATTTAGCCAGCAATGCCTACGTGTGAATTAATGTTTTAAAAAAGCCTGGTAGTGCTGACCCTTGAACTCAGGCCCTACATAACAAAGTTTGTTTCTCAACTGAACAATGATTGCTTGTCATGTTTGAAAAATATGCAGTCAATCGCAATGTGTCTGCCTCATAGTTATAGTTATTAATATTGCGTGCAAGAGAATATTGGGCAGACTTGATATTTGGAAGGTGTGGTATAAGAAGGGCTTGACTTTATTCCCAATAAATACACTCATATAGAAACTGATGGAATAAGTGGGAGCTTTCAGTTTGAAGACTGATGGTAATAAGCCTATAATCCCTAGTCTGAGTCGATCATGCAAAACACATTTCACTTAATGTCCCCTGTCTGGGGAGAAGAAAATCACTTGGATTCTTGTTAACTGGTGCTTTTGATGACCTCAATATAGCTCAAAATGGGTGTGTGTGTGTGTGTGTGTATTCAATACTTGAATACCCAGCTGATACCATTTAGACAGTAGGTAGCCAAAGTGCAATGAGGCTGCTACTGTGGGGTTGTATCACCATGTGACTCAGTGCCTGAGAGACAGGGGAAAAGAACAGGGGAAACAAACTGATTTAACCTGGAGAAGTATTTGCTTATAATATTGACACACTTTAGGAGTCATGAATTATGAAATGGTAACTTCAATATCATTTGGTCTGCAATTGTTTGAGTAATAATTATTCATATGCTCAAGGTGTTTTGAAAGTTTTCCGATTCTCTGACAGTATTCTTGCCATTTATTCAGTCTCTAGGTTTTTGTCTGTTTTTTTGTTTCTTATGATCCTCAAACTTTTCCCTGCCCCTCTTAGGCTGGGTACAATTCCCTTAACACCAGCAGCCCTGGGTCATCTCCTTCTAAAGGATGTTCAAGTGTGCATCTGGACAATACGTGCTAAGGGACTATTTAATGAAAAGGTAAAATCACCACATTCACACAGTGAGACTGCTGTCATTAGAAACTGACGACCAGTGATAAGTTTACCCTGAGGATCACCATGTCTCAGGCAAGGGGCAAGATTGAGAAGGCAGGACTTTTCATGGTGATCTTAACTAGTAAGGGAACCAAACTGGCGCTGTTGGAGTTACTCAGTATTGCAAAGCAGCCGTCAAATCAACTGAGCTATCAAATCCCCAGGAAGAGTACCACAGCTGCCCTCCCATATCCGAATCTGCACTTTCAAGAAAAGAGAAAGGGAAAGAGTTGAGTCACTGAAGAATTGTCAACTTGGTTATTAGGACCATGAGGCATGGAAAGAGGTCAAATGGTTCATCAGGGCCAGCTTTTTCAAAGGGCTGTCCAATTAGATCTCCCCCCAGCCCACCCGCACCACCACCACCTTCACCTCACTTTTCCCAGAGCATTGCAAACTCTCTCTTTCCAAGTGTTTATCTAATATGTTTTGAATTGACCACTCTTTTAGGCATTGCATTACAGGTGATCTCCTGCATAAAGCAGAAATCCTCTTTAATTTCCCATCTTTTGCCTATTATCTTCATTTTAGTTGCTGACCCTTCTGCCAGCAGAAACAGTTTCTTTAACAAACCCCCCTGAGAATTGTGAATATCACGGCATCTATCATCTCCCTAAGTAACTGAAGCTCCTCATTCCTGGAATCATTCTTACCCAATTCTAACACTCCAGCTGTTGTCTTCAGGGCAAAACTGATGCTTTGAATCACAAAGAACATTTAAATATCATCACACACATTTTATTCTTATATAATTTAAGTCTAATCTATCCAAAATTAATATCTCAATCATCCCAATGCTCAAGTAGCATTTTTAATGCAAATATACAGTTATCATAGTGCAGGAACTGAAAATAAGGGAACTCTTTAAAATTGGCAGGAGTCTAAGGCTGAAAATGCTGCCAACTTTAAATAAACTGAGTCACCTTGTGTTTTAATAATAAAAGAATTTAATTTATATTGCACTTTTGCGACCAATGGACATTACATGGAAGTGTAATACTTGTTGTGATGTAGAAATTGCATCATCCAGTTTGTGCTCAGGAGCCTCCCATTAAAAGCAATGTGATAATGACCTGACTTTCTTTCTGTTTCTCATGATTAAGAGACTTATTAGCTAGAACTGGGGTAACACCCCCCAGCCCCCCAAAACCGCACCCCACCCCCCCCCCACCCCCGGTCACCTTCAAAATAGTGCCATGGAACCTTTTCACAGCAATCAAAGCAGCCATTAGGGCCTTAGTTTAATGTTCCATCCACAAGATGGCACCTCTGACAGTGCAGCACACTCTCCATGCTGCAGTTCTTCAGGAGCACTGTCTCCAGTTCTGGTCTCCGATTTACATGAAGGATATTATTAAGCTCGAGAGGGTTCAGAAGAGATTTGCCAGGATTTTGCTGGTTATGCAAGGTTTGAATTATAAAGAAAGGCTGGGACTTTTCACTGGAGCATAGGAAGTTGAGAGATGACCTTCTAGAAGTTTATAGAATCATAGAACATAGAAGGATACAGCGCAGTACAGGCCCTTCGGCCCTCGATGTTGCGCCGACCGAATCCTACCTAACCTATACTAGCCCAATAACTTCCAAATGCCTATCCAATGCCCGCTTAAATGACCATAAAGAAGGAGAGTTCACCACTGATACGGGCAGGGCATTCCATGAACTCACAACCCGCTGTGTGAAGAATCTACCCCTAACATCTGTCCTATACCTACCACCCCTTAATTTAAAGCTATGTCCCCTAGTAACACCTGTATCATGAGGGATACAGATGTCTTTTCCCTAGGATGGGGGATTTCAAGACTGGGGGCATATTTTTAAGGTGAGAGCATTGAGATTTAAAAAAGACACAAGGGGCAAATGTTTTACACAGAGGATGGTTTGCTTGTGGAATAAACTTTCTGAGGAAGTGGTGGATATGGATACAATTACCATGTTTTAAAGGCATCTGGATAGATGTATGAGTAGGAAAGGTTTGGAGGGATATGGTCCAGGAGCAGGCAGATGGGACTAGTTTAGTTTGGGATTATGTTCGGCATGGACTGGTTGGACCAAAGGGTCTGTTTCCCTGCTGTATGACTCCGAGAAGCCATGCTGTCCACTGAATCACAGCTAATCTCTCTCCCTGAGGTAACCAGGTAGAAAAAGGGAGGGAAATAGTTATACTTCAAAAAGATTGTCAGCATCTGTCGAGAAAAAAAAAACAAATGATGGGGAGTTCTTTGGATGCTGTTATGAGAGAAACCAGTCCAACAAAAGGTTGACGCCCAAACTATCATAACTTTGTTTCACAGATGCTGACTGACTTGGATAATTTTAGCATTCTGTTTTATTTTAGTACTAGAGGTCTTTTCTATCTGTGTAAAGAGAAGATTGTTCATTTACGCACATTATATTTATTAAACGTGTTTTTCCTAGGCGACACTGTTTTAGCCTATTCCTGTTCCTTTTTTCTCTGTTTCTCAAGGCCTTGAGACATAAATGAGGCATGATGTACCTCATTTAGCTGGCACATGGATAGACTTGGGTAAAAACAATGACTGACTGCAGATGCTGGAAACCAGATTCTGGATTAGTGGTGCTGGAAGAGCACAGCAGTTCAGGCAGCATCCAAAGTGCAGCGAAATTGAGGTTTCAGGCAAAAGCACCTTCATCAGGAATAAAGGCAGTGAGCCTGAAGGGTGGAGCGATAAGCTAGAGGAGGTTGGGGGTGGGGAGAAAGTAGCATAGAGTACAATGGGTGAGTGGGGGAGGGGATGAAGGTGATAGGTCAGGGAGGAGAGGGTGGAGTGGATAGGTGGAAAAGGAGCTAGGCAAGTAGGACAAGTCCGGACAAGTCATGGGGACAGTGCCTCCGCCGTACCTGCTCCCAGGAGGACCAGTTCCACCATAGAACACACCAGATGGCCTCCTTCTTTAGAGACTGCAATTTCCCTTCCCATGTGGTTAAAGATGCCCTCCAACATATCTCGTCCACATCCCGCACCTCCGCCCTCAGACCCCACCCCTCCAACCGTAACAAGGACAGAACGCCCCGGTGCTCACCTTCCACCCTACAAACCTTCGCATAAACCAAATCATCTGCCGACATTTCCGCCACCTCCAAAAAGACCCCACCACCAGGGATATATTTCCCTCCCCACCCCTTTCCGCCTTCCGCAAAATATCATATCAGGTCCACGCCCCCCTACAACTCACCCTCCCATCCTGGCACTTTCCCCTGCCACTGCAGGAACTGTAAAACCTGTGCCCACACCACCTCCCTCACCTCTATCCACAGCCCTAAAGGAGCCTTCCACACGGGCGGCACGGTAGCGCAGTGGTTAGCACTGCTCTCTCACAGCGCCTGAGATAATTCCCGACTCAGGCGACTGACTGTGTGGAGTTTGCACGTTCTCCCCGTGTCTGCGTGGGTTTCCTCTGGGTGCTCCGGTTTCCTCCCACAGTCCAAAGATGTGCGGGTCAGGTGAATTGGCCTGCTAAATTGCCCGTAGTGTTAGGTAAGGGGTAAATGTAGGGGTATGGGTGGGTTGCGCTTCGGCGGGTCGGTGTGGACTTGTTGGGCCGAAGGGCCTGTTTCCACACTGTAAGTAATCTAATCTAATCTAATTTAATCCATCAAAGTTTTACCTGCACATCCACTAATATCATTTATTGTATCTGTTGCTCCCGATGTGGTCTCCTCTACATTGTGGAGACTGGTTGCCTCCTAGCAGAGCGCTTTAGGGAATATCTCCGGGACACCCGCACCAATCAACCACACCGTCCCGTGGCCCAACATTTCAACTCCCCCTCCCACTCTGCCGAGGACATGGAAGTCCTGGGCCTCCTTCGCCGCCGCTCCCTCACCACCAGACGCCTGGAGGAAGAACGCCTCATCTTCCGGCTCGGAACAAGATGATTAGGGGTTTAGATAGGGTTGACAGTGAGAACCTTTTTCCGCTAATGGAGTCGGCTGTTACTAGGGGACACAGCTTTAAATTAAGGGGTGGTAGGTATAGGACAGATGTTAGGGGTAGATTCTTTACTCAGCGGGTTGTGAGTTCATGGAATGCCCTGCCTATAGCAGTGGTGGACTCTCCCTCTTTATGGTCATTTAAGCGGGCATTGGATAAGCTTATGGAGGTTATTGGGCTAGTGTAGGTTAGGTAGGCTTCGGTCGGCACAACATCGAGGGCCGAAGAGCCTGTACTGTGCTGTATTTTTCTATGTTCTATGTTCTAACACTTCAACCCCAGGGCATCAATGTGGACTTCAACAGTTTCCTCATTTCCCCTTCTCCCACCTCACCCTAGTTCCAACCTTCCAGCTTAGCACTGTCCCCATGACTTGTCCGGACTTGTCCTACCTGCCTAGCTCCTTTTCCACCTATCCACTTCACCCTCTCCTCCCTGACATATCACCTTCATCCCCTCCCCCACACACCCAATGAACTCTATGCTACTTTCTCCCCACCCCCACCCTCCTCTAGCTTATCTCTCCACGCTTTATTCCTGATGAAGGGCTTTTGCCCAAAACATCGATTTCGCTGCACTTTGGATGCTGCCTGAACTGCTGTGCTCTTCCAGCACCACTAATCCAGAACATGGATAGACTTGTTGACTCTGATCCCAACTGCAGAATTATGGCTCAGGTACAGAATGACACAAATCTTCATGTCCACCTACTACTGCATTCGCTGTATGTGGGGACACGATCCTGCCCATATTTAATTTGGGAATCAGGACAGAAAGTGCTGGAGAAACTCAGCAGGTCTGGCAGCATCTATGGAGAAAGAAACCGAGTTAATGTTTTGAGCCCAATACGGGGGGCTGGAAAAGTGTTTTTTCTTTGACTATGCTGTTCAAACGGAAAGTGGAAAAGATGCAAAGATGCCAGAGCAAAAGGCGAAGTGAATACTCATGGTAGTAGAGAAGAGATATGGTTGAACTGTAGGTGATAATGGTACCTTTTAATAGCATAACTGGGTCAGCTCTGCAAACAAAACATTGAGGGGTTGTGGGGCTGGGAAGACGTGATCAATTTGAAGGATTTAATGGATGCTTTAATCTAGGAATATTATTTTGTGAATGGTAACGGATAGAGAAACAATAGATGACAAACTGTTATGAACACATTGTTGTCTCAGCAACACAGATTTCCCTGAGAAAGATTTTCCTAAAGGCAGACCTCCCACAAGTTGTTCTGTGAAGCTCGAAACCTCTGAGTTGTGTTTTGGGCTCTTGTTGTGGTAACATTGCTTATAGCTGTATATGAGTAATCTGTCATAATTAAGACATGTAGACAGTAAACCGCTAGGCACAAAATAATTAAGATAATTTTATTACTGGGGAGGAAGTTGGTCTGTAACCAAGAATAAAAACATATTCTATTGGGAGGGAGGAAGAGGAAGTGGCTGATGTTACCATTGAACCATCTATAGATACACTACACTGATGATTACTGGCTGAACTGAAAGTGCAGTGGTGTTAGTGCACTGCTGATTTTTAACGATTCTAGATTATTGCTGAAGATATTTCAAAATTAGTTCAACCTGATTCAGTTTGGACTTGTGGTGAATCTCCAGTGATCCAAGGTACAATTTGGAGTGTGAGCAGTTTGAGACCAAGTACAACATGGATTTCATTGTTTCAGAAGGGCCACGGACTTTTTTTTTTAATCATGCAATGAGGCTATTACTGGCTAGGCCACCATTCATTGCCCTTCCCACATTCCCAGGGGGCAGTTAGAAGTCCATTGCTGTGGGCGTGAAGTCACATGTAGGCCAGACCAGGTCAGGGAGAACAGATTTGCTGCACCAAAGGGAGCCAGGTGGGTTTTGATGAAAACTGATGTGAAAATGGTTATATGGTTAGCTTTTTATTCCTGCATTTTATTGAATTCAAATATCATCACTGCCATGATGGGATTCGAACCCATGTCCCCAGAAGATTAATCTGGGGTTCTGGATTATCACTGTAACACTTCTGCACTCTTGGACCACGGGACCATCCATTAACACTATATTCATTCACCTCTGCTGGATGTATGCTTTGCTAACTTCAAGGCCTGGATTTTCATGCCTTCGACTGAGTAGGAACAGAGGCAGCATGAGGAAAAAATAGCGGATGGGACCGGGGTGCAGAAGTCTCAGCTCATTCCTGGCTGTACATATTCCCATCTGCACAGAGGGAAAGGGGGCAGATTGTGCTTTACATATGAGTTTGGAGAGAATGAGCTGGAGGAGCCAGTACTTTGTTGTGGTGGAAAGGGTTTGCAGACCTCATTGTTCTCAACATTTTGAGACAGACTTTGGAAAAGAGTGATGTATGCTATTGGAAGGTGTGTGAAGGATTCGTGCTGGGTCGCCTCTGCAGCGGCAAAGTGCACATCAGACAGTCCTGCTGGCTATCGGAGAAATTGTCCCTCTGAAGGAAACCTTCAGTTATTTGAAGGGTGCACCTCCCTCCTGTAGCCTGGTCATTAAAGCAGTAGCAGGTACATCCCACAGGAGCAGGGGTTGATGGGCAACAGGATCAGAATCCTGAGACTGTGCCAAGAGGAAGGGCATACTATTATCATGAGCACAGGATTGTCAGGGTGCTAATGAAAGAGAAGGCTGAGAATCTTCAGGCAAATGGGCACAGGTGACCATGTGCAGCCAAACCTCCAATGAGCAGCCAACAGGCATTGCCCAAGGTTACAGTAGCTGTGCATTTTCCAGGGCTGCACTTCACAAAAGGATATACACCTACTCCTGATAGAAATCTCCTGTTTGTGTGGGTGGTGGACTTCAACATAATGGATACAGACACTGACACAGCAACAGGGGAGGATCAGCCAGCCTGCTCTGCCCTTTAGTACGATCATGGCAGATCAAACACTTCAATACCTTTTACGCACATTATCCCCCTAATCCTGTACACCATTAATAATTATAAATCTATCAACCCCTACTTCAAGCATACTCAAAGATTAGGCTTCCACAACATCTGTGATGGAGAATTCCAAAGATTCACAACCTTCTGAGTAAAACCATTTCTCCTCATCTCAGTCCTTTCCCTTTATTTTAAATTGAACTAACAGGCTCTAGATTTTCCAGCCAGGGGAAACGCCTTACCCTTTCTGTTCCTTTTTAAATACGTTTGTAAAGTATACTACATCCATTTTGTAGATTTCAACAAGATCATCGCGCTTTCTTTGAAACTTTAGAGAATACAGGTTTAATTTCTCTGATCTCTCTTTTAAAATTTGAAATACACTACTTCTAAATGTGCAATAAAAGCCACTTAAGAGGGTTCTTGGGACACAGTGGTCATGTTCCTTCCTCTGAGGCAGGAGGGTTGGGTTCAAGTCCCACCTGCTTCAGAGGTATGTAAGAACATCCCTGAACAGTTTGCCTTTTTTAAAAAGGTAAACCCAGAGATGAGTCTGCAGAACTCTTTAAAAAGAAGTCGCCAATAGTTCACGGTTGACTAGGCTTGGCTTAAAGCTTCTCTAAATCATTGCACAACCCTTTTCATTTTGTCTGCTGTTCTCCCAGTTTAACTGGAACCAAACAGGGTTGGAATTTGAGTTAAAACGGATAAATTCAGGAATGCCTGAAATTTGAAATGTCTGTTTTGTTTTTGTGGAAGGTTCGGTTATAAAGCAGTATGAATTGATGTTTATTCTACATATACCACACTGGGTTTGCATTAACACAATATTTGAATTTCTTTGAAGAATAAAATAGAATGTTTGGACAACATCCAAAGGATTTCAATAACCTTCCTTATTTTTCCCGATCTGCAGCATCCTTTTTCCTTACTGTTGCCTTTTGTCATCTGTCTGTGACTGTTTGTTTCCAGACTGATTAAGTCCTTAACATGAACTGTAACCAGAAACAGGGGTATTCTATACACCTACTATGTATGACTAGCCAATCTATCCCTTGATCCTTTGGTGCTGTTAGTGACATTGTCATGTTTTGACAAGTTCCCAAAGAATAATGAGAGAAAACAGAGCATGAAAAGAAGAGGTGATGAGAATGTCAGCGAAAATGAGGACTTGCATATATGGCTTTTCATGACCACCAGATAGCGTTGTTGCCTGTCCCAAAGTCTGCCTTTTGAAGACCATCCTCCAAGGCGATTGACCTTGGACCTTCGGGTGACCATTCTCCAAGGCAGACTTCAGGACAGACAACAACGCAAATGCCGAGCAGAGAAGAGACTGATAGCCAAGTTCGGTACCCATGGGGTTGGCCTCAACCAGGACCTTGGGTACATGTCACATTACAGGTGACCCCATTGCACTATACACACACACACACACACACACACACACACACACACACACACACACACACACACACACACACACACACACAGACCCTCTCTCAGATACAAGCTCTCACTCATACGATCACACACCCTCTCACAGACTTATACCCCTTTACACTCACACATACGCACACTCTGTCACAGACAGCCATACCCCCCCACACGCACATACCCACATGCATGCACGCACATGTACACACATACGTTTGTGGGGTGAATTTGTACTTGCAGAATTACATTTTATTTTGCTCAAAAACTGCATGGATCCATGTAAGATTCTGTAAATCCCTTTTTTAGATTAGAATTAGTCTGAACATGGGGGCACAGACAGCCTCACACAGGGCACCTCACACCTTCAACACATTCATTATCTGGGCCAACGTGGCACCTATTGTTAAACTTCACTTGCAAATGTAACTTGAAGAAAGTTCTGGGATTTAAATATGAAAGAACTGAAACCAACATGCCCATTCTAAAAGATGAGAGACGTAACAAACAATCCAGGTCTTTTTCAATATATAATTTCAGTTACATCACACTGTAAACTTTTGCTATAAATTCAGTGTCCTACGATCTTATATTCCACAACCACCTGATGAAGGGGCAGCACTCTGAAAGCTAGTGCTTCCAAATAAGCCTGTTGGACTATAACCTGGTGTTGTGTGATTTTTAACTTTGTACACCCCAGTCCAACACCGGCAGCTCCAAATCATGTCGGAAAACCCAAGACTTGGAAGTGAGAGTGCCACCAACAGAATCACAGCTAACAGCAAGGTCTATGCTTTGGTTCAGATGTGGACTTTCATTTGCTGGTGTAAAATTCTGTATTTTTAAAAAATTAAATCTGATTGTTTTGATGGACATAGAATTATTCCACTGTTAGAATCTAAATTGCACGTAATTGCACCCTTAAGGAAAAAAATCCAGAAAATAGTAATTTTTCAACCTTTTTTGAGAATAGACTATATGAAAGAATGCAGATAATTCTACTTTCAAAGAAATTACATCTTACTATTGTGCAATAACAAAGGCATCTGTATGTTCAATTCACTGGAGTGTGAGGAATTCCAATACCTGACAACAAAAATCTAATGGCTTGCATCATGACCATTAGATGTCTCCATCACATGGTCAGTGAAATGCAGATTAATATAGCTCATACGGCCCTCTCTTTCACTTTGTAATGAATTCAAGTTAAAGTAGACCAGTGGTCAAGCTTATAGTTTCAACAGGTTAAAAAAAGGTTAACTTTAAGAGAAGTTATTACTGAAACTTCCTGAGAGATAGAGAGATAAACATAATACCAGGAAATTACACAGCTTAGAACAAATGCAGATAAGAGAAAATAATGCTTATCTTTTTTAGAAAAAACAAGTCCCAATAAGTCTCTCTGGTACATTACTAGGGCCCGTTACTTGAGTTCCTTGTTGCTGAAGTGAACTGTTTAATGATTGAAATCAAATCCCGCAGCCCCTTTGGCGGCTTCTCTAATTGAATAGGTAGTGGAGATTTCTTGTACAGGTAGCTTCCTCAGAACAACACAATCTGAAAGGGGAGAAGGTTGCTTGTTTTTCACCGTCTGTGATTTCAGTACTTACTACTTCACTTTCCTTTAACAGAACTATGTTTGTTTTTTGTGCACCCTTTTCTCTTTGTCCTCACTTGGTTAACTCCCCTGTCTGAGGGTTGTTCTCAAAACTCTCTTCTTGGAGTTCTGTACACTGGCTGTTCTGAGCCAGGTTTTCTAATAAAAATGCCCAAAATGTTAATTTTGAGGAATCAAGAATTTTACAGAAGAATGAAATCAAAGCTGCCCTTTTTGAAGGTCTTCCTCCTGTCTGCTTTTTCTCTGTGACGATGAAAATTCTCACACCTCCAATGTCTGTTTGCAAACTCTTGGTACTTCAACAGTACTTCTATATCTGGACATGCCTTTTGAGCTTCTAGCAATATGGTCGGAGTTGACTTGTAGCAGCCACTTTTTAGCCTTGTGTATTCAGTTAGAGTCAGATTAATTTTTTTTAACATCCTTTTCGATAATTTCATACTTCTTTTGTTCATGACAGTCCCATGGACCTCCCTAGGTCTCCTACCCCTTAAAGGTAGAATAGCTGGTTCGAAACCCATGTACTGAAGATAATATGTTTATTCGGGTTAGATATTGTTCTTTTGGTAACTAGTTCAAAATTAGGCACAGGAGTAAATTGCAAAACATTTGAACATTTTCCATTATCTCGTCTCCCAGGTGCGGTCAGGTTGATTCCTGGTTACTGGACCTGTGTGGTACCACTTTGGTTTGGCAACGAATCTTTGTGCAGTTTTGTTAATTACTCAAATGACAGGTCAATGTTTGTGTACAGAGCAGGAAGTTCTATGTTCTGACCACCAATCTGTGCTGTTGGCTGAACACAATCGCAGCAGGTCATAGCTGGAAGTTTGCAAGTCCTTCTGGGAAGAAGGGTTTTCAAAAGAAAATCAACCGTTTTCTGTTTTGAACATCATCCAGAGACCTCTTCTGATGGATTTAGTATCATAGCCACTGAGGTTATGGGGAGCCTAGTCAGTGAAAGTACATAAAGAAATTGGTATGCTTTCCTTTATTGGTCAGAGTATTGAGTACAGAAGTTGGGAGATCATGTGGCTGTACAGGACATTGATTAGGCCATTTTTGGAATATTGCGTGCAATTCTGGTCTCCTTCCTATCAGAAGGATGTTGTGAAACTTGAAAGGGTTCAGCAAAGATTTACAAGGATGTTGCCAGGGTTGGAGGATTTGAGCTGTATGGAGAGGTTGAACAGGCTGGGGCTGTTTTCCCTGGAGCATCAGAGGCTGAGGAGTGACCTTATAGAAGTTTATAAAATCATGAAGGGCATGGATAGGATAAATAGACAAAGACTCATCCCTGGGGTGGGGGATCCAGAACTAGAAGGCATAGGTTTAGGGTGAGAGGGGAAAGGTATAAAAGAGACCTAAGGGGCAACTTTTTCACGCAGAGAGTGAAACGTGTATGGAATGAGCTGCCAGAAGAAGTGGCGGAGGCTGGTACAATTGCAACATTTAAAAGGCATCTGGATGGTTATATGAATAGGAAGGGTTTGGAGGGATATGGGCTGGGTGCTGGCAGGTGGGACTAGATTGGTTGGGACAAGTTGGACCGAAGGGTCTGTTTCCATGCTGTACATCTCTATGACTCTATAAATTACCACATGGTAGGACAGAACATGAATATTGAATATTTATGAGTGCAAGATGAAAAGCTTTGGTAATGTATTGCTCTCAGCACCAATAAAGCAATTTAAATATATATGCACCTAATATTGATTTACAATAAAGTCTTGATGTTTATGGATGTTACATTCTTGGAAAGCCTTAAATAGTTATTTGCAAACAAATAACATTTTTTAATGGGAGTAATTTGAAAAGGTTCCAAACATCCAAAAAATGTGATGTGTACCAGTAGAAGATAAAATACAACATAAACAGTGTTTCAATACATAAGTAGAAGCCTACTGAAGTAAAGTGTTTCACAAAATAAGACGTGTATAAAATCCATCACAGTCACCCTTATTAAAAGGCTCTGGGCCAAAATGAGATGGTCATAATAAAAATGAATGCCCATCTATAAACATTCCAGTCAGCAACATGACATAGGCCACATGTGCAGCATACACCATCTAATATGGGAAATACAGGGCAATACACCCTGAGCACTTCTTGCATCTTACTTTTATTTTACTTCCTTTTCTTTTCCACTTTCTCTGCCTTTACCTTTCTGAAAAAATGGATAACCAAATATTAGATTTGTGGATAAGCAAACTAATTGAATGGTTACAACACAAATAACTTCAGCATTATAAGTAAACTTTATACTATTGACACATTCGGGCAATAAAACCCAAAAGGGTACATGGATGTGCCATCGAGAGTTCAACTTTAATTATTCATGTTCCCAGCATTCTGAAACTAAGTTCCCTGTTCTCTTTTACTGCAAGTGTTAATCTTGTTATTTTACACTGGTTAATAGGGTGAAGGAAGAACACAAATTTATTGTGACAACAATGCGGATAGAAAATACCAGCTCATTGATTGCTAAATATAACGCACTGCAATTGACTAACCATAGACTGGATGAAATTCTGTTAAGGAAAACCCAGCTGATGATCATGAGATTGTGGTCAATCACTGGCTCATTATGTAATCACAATGTGGCTACAGTCATGCTAGCGTAGACTGCTTAGTACATCAGTGGGATGGAGGAATACAAAGATGTGACAAGATACTGACAAGTCCTGTTTTATGGAAGTATCCCATTGTGTGATGTCATGTCCCAAAACTCACGAGCTCCACGTGGATGGGAAACTTGTGATGCCTACGTTTCTAGGGAGCCTGCTTTTTCACCAGTAACACAGATTGTAGATAAGTTTTAGCTTGACCCAAACTGTTTATCATAAATCGATCCTTTGGTGATCTCTCCTGAGTTATGTGAGCAGGGAAACAGAATTGCACCTCCACTATTTTCTCAGTCCTGATTGAGCCAACATATGCAGGAAAGGAGGGCCCAGTACTTCGAGGATGAAATTGGGAATCCATTTCTTTCCAATCACCAGAACCTCTGCATAATTTTGGAACCTGGATTGGAACAGGTATTTTTAATCAATCTGTTTAGGAATGTCATGACCCAACATGTGTAGGTGGGACTTGAACCTGGGTCTTCTGGCCCAGAAGTAGGGACACTATCGCTGCACCACAAGAGCCCACTCTAAATGAGTATGTGAATGCTGAAGTGCTGCTGTCAAGTTAATTCAGGTTTTCTCTAATACATTAGGGATGACTTGCACTTGTGGCATTTTAAGACCATTTAACTGAGGCATTAAACCCGGCAGAGTAACATTTCAGAAGACACGTGCTCATAAGTCTAAAGTCAAGGACAAAGTCATGCCTAACTCAGTCTTCCTCACCAAACAAAGAGTAGTGATTTATTTTGATCATATTTCTATCAAAACCATCCTGCAAATCTGCCCAGCTTTAACAGTAGCTTATCATGAAACATTACTTCCCAATCACTGACACATGAGAAAAGTTTATATTGCCAGCTAACAAATCAAGAAATGTGCAAAGAATAGACTGGTTTTAAAATGAAACTGTTATCATTTAAAAATGTGGTTAATGCCTCTGTGTTAAAATAACATATAATGGCATTTCTTAAAGGTGTGTTAAATATCTTCACTATTTTCCAAATAAATTTCAAAGTAATTTTTAAAGGCTTGGTAATCTTTAAATGAATAAGTTTTCAACTGGCTTTGAGCAGAAAATAAGTGATGATAAACCGTCTCAAAAGAAAATTTGAGAAAATTCCAGAAATTGCTAGAAAAACTCAGCAGATCTGGCAGTATCTGTGGAGAGAAATCAAAGTTAATGTTTTGGGTCTAGTAACAATTCCTAAAGGAGCTGATGCTGCTGGACCTGAGCTTTTCCAGCAATTCCTGCTTTTGTTTCCGATTTCCAACATCCGCAGTTCTTTGGATTTAAAAAAAAATTATTTGTCTGTCCACCTAAGATAATCATTTACATTTTTTTCATTTATAAATTTAAATTTGTAGGTGTGCCCTGCAGTTTCAAAGTGTTTTTAACAAATAACAGTTCCCTAAATGATTGAGATTAAGCACTTTGAGGTTTTTTTTAACATGCTGTGGAAGATTGTTGGCCATTTAATCGTACAAATCAAACTTAATGGAAATTCTAAATGATGCATAGAACCAGGAGGAATAACTTTGTCAGAATTTGTACTTCAGTGCCCTAAATAGTTGATGCCCCCTTGTGGAGAGGAATTGTTGTAAATAAGGAAGGCCTTAAAGTTGTCCTAGATTATCCACCCATACATAAAATTTGCAATATGTTAATTACATTTTGAATGAATCCAAGCATTTTGTCTCTAGGAATCAACCCAGAAGATTCAAAAACATTAGGGATTTTCTCAGGGAGCAAATGCTTCCTGACACATGGAATTAATTGTCTTTTCCTTTTATCGCTTTGAGCCTAAATTGCATTGTCTCATCCCTTTTGGAATGTTGTTTAACATCTTAAAAACAACACTCATGTAACTCCAAATTCCAAACAGCCTAGTTTATTCTGCTTTAGTTTCCAATTTCCAGCATTCACAGTTCTTTGGTTTTAGGGCAGCATGGTGGCTCAGTGGTTAGCACTGCTGCCTCACAACGCCAGGAACCTGGGCTCGATTCCAACCTCAGTTGACTGTGTGGAGTTTATGCATTCTCCCTGTGTCTGTGTGGATTTCCTCCTGTAGTCCAAAGATGTGCAGTTTAGGTGAATTTGCCAAGTTAAATTGCTCATTCCTGATGAAGGGCTTATGCTTGAAGCGTTGATTCTCCTGCTCCTCGGATGCTACCTGATCTGCTGTGTTTTTCCAGCACCACACTCTTAAATTGCCCATTGTGTTCACGGGTGTGTAGTTAGGTGCATTAGTCAGGGGAAAATGTAGAGTAATAGAGTAGGGGAATGGGTCTAGGTGGGGTACTGTTTGGAGGGTCGGTGTGGACTTGTTGGGCCAAATGGCCTGTGTCCACACTGTAGGGATTTTATGATTCAGCCTTGCCTTGCCATTGGTGCTTTGTCTTAATCTGTGTGCTTCTTACCTTTGTGATCCTGGTTTGGTGACTAAAATTGAACATAATGACTAAGGTGATCTGACCAAGACAAAAATCAATTTTTGTATCATGTTTTCCTACTTGTACTCAACTGGCTTCTCAATATAACGTGACAGACTGTTTATTGCACATACGGAAGTCTGATGTTCAGAGATGAATGTACAATGTCGCTACAGCATTTTCAACTTTAGCTTTAGTTGTTTCTCCATCAGCTCAGACAACACTTAAGGTATTTTCCTTTAATGTGCAAGTACTTTAAACATGGCTGTATTGAACTTTAGATCTTTTTGTTTACATAATGACTTTGAATGAATATATTACATAGCTAATTCCTAAGACACACAAGCTTTTTGGCATTCAGCAGTCCTAGAAAGTATCAAACAAAAGGGTCAAGTCTGCAAGTCACCTGGGCACAGGCAAGGCTGTGGGAGACTACAGATAAACTGAGTGATACCTTGCCAGGGCCATCCAGAACCTATGGTTGTTCGCCTTGGCCAATCTCAGCAACAGACCCACTTAAAGGTCACCACCTTATCCATCCTCTGATCACCTCTTGGGACAAGATCAGCTGCCCATTTACAAACTTTCTTAGCTCTTTAAGCAGGTTCATAGTTGATTCATCAAGAATTACCTTGCCACCAATTCAGTAATAACTGCAAATTTGTTCAGTTTGACATCTTGACTCCACGTCATTAATATATACTAGGATAACAGTGCACCAGTATTTAGTACTGCCTTTAACCTTCCATAGCTACCCACTGCTTTTTAATTTCAGGCAATTCCTGATCCATGACCACTGCTTGAGGTAATAACAATGGCTTTTCTTGAATATGTTTTATCAAATGCTTTTCGAAAGCAAGAGAATGAGGTTGAGAAACACATCAGCCATGATTGAATGGCGGAGCAGACTTGCGGGGCTTAATGGCTTAATTCGCAGCATGGGGGAGAGAGACTGGCAGTCGGTAGTGAGATGGCAACATCGAGGCATGGGGATCTACGAGGAACGGCTGAGGATTCTGGGATTGTATTCATTGGAGTTTAGAAGATTGAGGGGAGATCTAATAGAAACTTACAAGATAATACATGGCTTGGAAAGGGTGGACGCTAGGAAATTGTTTCCGTTAGGTGAGGAGACTAGGACCCGTGGACCCAGCCTTAGAATTAAAGGGGTAAATTCAGAACAGAAACGCGGAGACATTTCTTCAGCCAGAGTGTGGTGGGCCTGTGGAATTCATTGCCGCAGAGTGCAGTGGAGGCCGGGACGCTAAATGTCTTCAAGGCAGAGATTGATAAATTCTTGATGTCACATGGAATTAAGGGCTATGGGGAGAATGCGGGTAAGTGGAGTTGAAATGCCCATCAGCCATGATTGAATGGCGGCGTGGACTCGATGGACCGAATGGCCTTACTTCCACTCCTATGTCTTACGGTCTTATGGAATTGAGAGATCGAACCCTTGTGGGGAAAGCCCAGCATGGAGCAAGTGTAGGCCCATGGCTAAAGAAGGAATGTAATTTGGAACTTTTAATTTTATTTCTTATTTGCTATTTTATACTGACAAGACCTGTAATGGTGAACTTCTAACTTTGTTTTTCTACTTTTTACCTAAGATTTTGTATCTAGGTACTTTTTAACCTAAGATGGTGCCATGGATGGTGCCATTGTAAACTTTTCACTGTACTCTTGTATCACTGTACTCTTGTATCACTGTACTCTTGTATCACTGTACTCCTGTATCACTGTACTTGAATACATGTGACAGTAAAACCTGATTCTACTCCTATATCTTATGATCTTGTAAGTTTTGTTTTCATCCACTCTGGATGTCAAAAAATAGATCCAGGAAGTTGGTTAGTCAGAATTTCCCCCTTCATGAACATTCTCCTAATATTAAATGACAACATTGGAAGCATTGGTCAGACTCTAAGGGTTACATAGTCACTTAAACATTTGAGATGTGTTTAAGGCTCACATGGGTGATATTTTCAAGATGTGTACAGTGCTTTAGATTTCACCTTTTTTGAAGTCTAAATTTGAAGCCTTGAAAAGCCCTTCCAAAGGAAGGGACCAGCTTTGGTCCACGAGGTATAATATAAAGGTTCAGAAAAGATTTACAAGGATGTTGCCAGGGTTGGAGGATCTGAGCTACAGAGTGAGGTATAATATATGTGATCCACAAGAGTTTGTATGTGTGGTTGCGACTTTGAGATATGGAAAATAAAGCTGTTAAAATTAAAACACATTTTATTGAATTAATTACCTAAGATGGTGCCATGGATGGCGACATTGTAAACTTTTCACTGCACTCCTGTATCCCTCTACTTCAATACACCTTTAACCACAATCAAAATATTTTAAAAATAATCAATTCTTCAGTATCCAATGCAAAGAGTTCTCCTTGCCACTGTGAGTCATCACAGCTATGGTAGCACCATAAAGCAGGATTGGGTTTGGTGCTATCCATTTCAGAATCCTCCCTCTGCAATGAATCATCCTTTAATTGAATTGGATGTTCCCACTTTTTGGAATAATCTGACGGATTGCTCATTAATAGAATTTTGCAATTTGATGTCAAGTGAGGCAGTACATTTCCACACCTTTAAGAGATTTTTTTTTGCAATGGTGTTTTAGTGTCACTGCACAGGCTGGCAGTTTACAAACCAGTACAATAGCAGAAATACATGGTGCGGGAGTTCTTGTACAGATGAGAGTGAGTGTGTAGTTGGACAGATATAAAGATTGATGCCACTTGGCAGGATGTGAGTGTGAAAGTCCCACCCTCCCATGTGAGTGGTGGAGCACAAGCTGTGGTGGACAGGAGCAGAAATTGAATAAGTGTGAGATATTGGAGAGAAGACAGTGGTACTTAAGCTGGTGGAGTGAGGAAGGTCATTGACCTCCTTTCTACGGTGCTGCACATTCTTGAGACTGAACTGACTGGCAGCTGTGGACCAAGCTGGCATGGTCAGGTGTAATGGTCTTCACTGCTGGTCGTGGAGAAAGAGGACTTCGTGAATCTGCATCATCACTTGTGGGGCTCTAATTTCTCCCTGTCTATCATGTCCAGGGCAAATATCAGGAAACATGCTAAGCAGGTGCTGACTGATGGTACTTGTCTGGGTGCACAACAGGCTTTTGAATAGATGGAACAGGCAGAAGGAATACCAAAAGTTTGGCGGATATCTATTGAGTGGCAAGCTGTTCAAGGAATGGCCCAAGGGAATATGTGGCAGAACTTGGATACAAGCGATCCTACAAGGGTGTGGTGGATAATTAGTGAGGTGGGGAAAAGAACTGGGCCTCATGGGAAAACACCTTCCAAAGAATTCCGATGTAATTTGGACTTGGCATAAACACAGACTCAACTCAGAGAATTCTGTTAACACTTTCTGCCAAGTCTATCAGGATCTACAAGAGTAAAAGATTGGCGTAGATTTAAAATCTTGGCCACTTTCATTGCCAGGCACCTCCTTTGCTTCTCTTTCTTTGTCTTACTGTTTATTTTCCCTTGTGCCACTACATAGTTGATTTTTCCACATTAACGGTGGTGAAACAATGAAAGTTTCTGTAACTGATAGGACCAATCAATCTACACTCAAGATATTAATCTGTCATTTAGCTACGGGGAGCTTATGGGCTTACTGCTCACTGTGCTGACCATATTAGTACAGATTCCCTGTATTTGCACTCTTTATCATTTCATCTCACCATGGATTGGTCCACCTGTGAAGAGATGTATGAAGCTTAAGATCAGATCTAGTGTAATCATTTCAGGTGTTAAGGTAGAGCTGACTCGTGGTTTGGCAAAAGCCCAGCTTATGTTTGAGGCAGACAGAATACACACAGTGCATTATCAATCTCTGACCACACCAGGTGGATTCACACCAGGTGGATTCAGCTTGATGTGTGCTGCTCTGATGTTGCCTTTTTGTTTTGAAGCTGGAGTACGCTTTGACTCAAAATTATACTAGTACATTGTTATTTCCTGGTAGGGATAACAGAAACGTTTAAAATTTACTATGCAGTCTATAAACCCATTCCTAAGGGCAGAGCAGTAGATGTGATCTATATGGACTTCAGTAAGGCGCTTGACAAGGTTCCCTATGGGAGACTGATTAGCAAGGTTAGATCTCATGGAATACAAGGAGAACTAGCCATTTGGATACAGAACTGGCTCAAAGGTAGAAGACAGAGGGTGGTGGTGGAGGGTTATTTTTCAGACTGGAGGCCTGTGACCAGTGGAGTGCCACAAGGATTGGTGCCGAGCCCTCTACTTTTTGTCATTTACATAAATGATTTGCTTGCGAGCATAAAAGGTACAGTTAGTAAGTTTGCAGATGATACCAAAATTGGAGGTGTAGTGGACAGCGAAGAGGGTTACCTCAGATTACAATAGGATCTTGGCCAGATGGGCCAATGGGCTGAGGAGTGGCAGATGGAGTTTAATTCAGATAAATGCGAGGTGCTGCATTTTGGGAAAGCAAATCTTAGCAGGACTTATACACTTAATGGTAAGGTCCTAGGGAGTATTGCTGAACAAAGAGACCTTGGAGTGCAGGTTCATAGCTCCTTGAAAGGGGAGTTGCAGGTAGATAGGATAGTGAAGAAGGCGTTTGGTATGCTTTTCTTTATTGGTCAGAGTATTGAGTACAGGAGTTGGGAGGTCATGTTGCGGCTGTACAGGACATTGGTTAGGCCACTGTTGGAATATTGCGTGCAATTCTGGACTCCTTCCCATCGGAAAGATGTTGTGAAACTTGAAAGGGTTCAGAAAAGATTTACAAGGATGTTGCCAGGGTTGGAGGATCTGAGCTACAGAGAGACTGAACAGGCTGGGGCTATTTTCCCTGGAGCGTCGGAGGCTGAGGAGTGACCTTATAGAGGTTTACAAAATTATGAGGGGCATGGATAGGATAAATAGGCAGTCTTTTCCTTGGGTCGGGGAGTCCAGAACTGGAGGGCATTGGTTTAGGGTGAGAGGGGAAAGATATAAAAGAGGCCTAAGGGGCAACTTTTTCATGCAGAGGGTGGTACCTGTATGGAATGAGCTGCCAGAGGATGTGGTGGAGGCTGGTACAACTGCAAAATTTAAGAGGCATTTGGATGTGTATATGAATAGGAAGGGCTTGGAGGGATATGGGCCGGGTGCTGGCAGGTGGGACTAGATTGGGTTGGGATATCTGGTCGGCATGGATGGGTTGGACCGAAGAGTCTGTTTCCATGCTGTACATCTCTATGACTCTATGACTCTAAATGAAAAAGAACGAAGATTTCTATAACAGATGGCACAAAGTGCCTGAGAGCCAATAAGGACATTTGAGAAGTACTGGGTGTTATAATGTAACCAGTTTGTGCACAGTAAACTCCTGCAAACAGTTAACAGTTATAATGACCAGAAAATCTGTTTTTGTCAGAATGAAAGGATCAAAAATGAGAGACCGCTGATTTATGTAATTAGTAAAAGAAGCAAAAGTGAAATGAGGAAAAACTTGTTGATGCAGTGTGTATGTCTGATTCTGGAATGCACTGTTTGAGTGTGGTGAAGGCACTTTCAACCAAGGATCTAGATGGTTATTTGAAAAAGAAGTACAGAATTACAGGGAGAAGGCAGGAGGAAGGTGAGATGCTCCTTCGGAGATTCACCACAGACATAATGGGCTGAATGATCTCCTCCTGCACGGTGATCATTACATGATTCTGCGACAAATATTGACCGGCATATCAGGGCCCTGCTCTTCTATAAAATGGCGCCACAAAATCTTTCTTGTCCATCAGAACAGATGACGTGGCTTCCGTTTAGCACCTCATCCAAAAAGTAGCCCTTTATCCAAAGTGTCAGACTTGATCTTTGTGCTCAAGCCCTAGAGTGGGTCATGAGTCCAGAATCTTGTGACTCGGACACAGCAGTGCTATTGACTGACACAACATGAAATCCTTTCTGTAAAACCTTGAATTTTAAAGGAGGGTAATGATACTATTTAGATTGATCTGCTTTATGCACAAGGGGCTCAATGCATTGTGGATGCAATGGGAACCAAGCATATCAGCAAATTCAGGAGAGTTGGGTGAATACCTATATGTGATGAGTACGAAAGCAATTGTGGAATATAATAGTTCTCATTTGTACAGTTATAAAATTCTATGAACTCATTTGACGAGTTCAAACCCACACCATGGACTTGGTTTCTCCTGCGGCCAACCACCCACCTTTTTCCCTTCAGCGTCACTTCTCCTCTCTCTCTCTTTGGGTGAACTATTTGGGACTTGAATGAAGGTGACACAGGCTCTGAACATACATAGTTTCCAGTCCCATAGTTCTTCATCAACTCCCAGATGTCGCATCCAGATGAGGAACTATTCCTGCCTTGACATATTTCAGTAATAATCGAGAAATGCTCAGTTGATTATATTAAAGGGAAATTTCCATTTGGGGATGAGTTGTTTCTTTAAATGTCCTAAAGCCACGTCACTCGGTTTGTGAGTCACAAGCCCCTGAGCTCTGAGACCAACGCCTGAACAACAGGAAGTCTGCAGACAGTTTCAGATTGAATTGATTTTGTCTATAATATTCAGAGACTATAACAGTATTTAGGCATTACTTTTACTTTGGTGTTTGAAAATGCGGTTTATCTGAGCTTTGAACCTGCTGAGCTTAAGCCATTTGGGTGACAGCCTCAATTGCAACACTTGAGGCTCTGAATCAGATGTTTGTGAACTCCTTTACAGATATTTCTGCCCAAAATCTAGGCTAGTGAGCACTCGAGTGCAGAGAGAATGCTGCATTGTCACAGAAACCATCTTTCAGATGAGACATTAAACTCCAATTCCCACCTGCCCGCTCAGATTACTATGTAAAACACTGTTCAAAGAACAGGAATGGAGTTTTTTGGGTCAACATTTGTCCCTCAAACAACATCAATGTCAAATTTGGTTAAACAGGTGGATTTTAAGGAAGTGGAGATAGCAGTGGGATTTAAATTCAGCCCCACTGCATGGGACCTAGACAGCTAACAATAGCAAACTGTTAGCCAGCACACATGAACTTGGCTCTAAAGGCAGGCTCCTAATGAGTGGAGAGAGAATGCTATTTGTATTCCATTGATGCTGAGATTATAAAAGCTGTCTTCCTCTCAATTTACCTTAAATCGAACACTTGTGAATGACTCAGATCGTAGCAAATAGGAAGAGGAGTAGGCCATTTGGTCCCTTGAGACAGTGCTACCATTCAATCGGATCATGGCTGACCTGACATTCCTCATCCATTTTCCTGTGTTTTCCCCATAACTCTTGATTTCATGTATTGAGCAAGAATCAATTTGGTGCTTAAAGTCTCTACCTCACTTTATCCGATGGGTTACTTTGATGTAAGTAAGCAGATGTTTTTACCAATAAAACAATGTCCTGTATAAACAATGGACTGAAAAAGAATACTGTAGATCCAAACTAGATCCAGTTAATAGAATTGATGGTAAAACTACACTTCTAGTTACTCACTCCAGTCAGAGACAATCCTTTAACTACCCTGCAGTGTCAATTGCTCACTCAACACACAAGAGGCCATCTTTGGATTGTTTGCTATGGCGCCATCTCAGCTACAGCAGTGTGGCTTCAAACCGCAAGGGGACCACCTACAAACATTGATACATTCCAGATGGTGCTATTTGTCCTAACCTCCAAAACAGTGTTTGTCACAAAGAAAATAGTGCAATTATTAAAGAATTGTTTTGAAACTTCTGCAATAAAAATGTTGTGCTAATAAGTTAATAAATGGGGAAATATGTGAACAAATGGACAGGATCTCATTTTTAGTGTTGACACTCTGGATTCCCTGTGATAGTTCCCCAAAAATTTAATGTTCACTGTTTGAGGTTCAGTGATGTACATGATCAGATTACAATTTTGCCTTGATCATGAAGTATTTAGAAAGCCATTGTCACATAGGCCATCTGATTTATGGAATCTATTACAACATGTTACCCTTCACTGGGCTAATATACTGGAAATTAATTCCCATAATGCCCAGAAATGTCACAAATGCTCAAGTTTCTACGGACTTGCAAAATTCTGCAATTTGCCTATCGTTTAGACCCAGTTTGACAGAAAGCATGGACCAACTTTCTAACCTTAATAAGAATGACTATTTATTAAAAATAAATAGATTCTAGCTACAGGTAAATGATAAAGAAGTGAATATTATAACTCTACTAGTCCCCCTATAAAACATCCCATCCCAAACAAAACTTGAGTGTAATATACAGAGGGAAAGACTGGGAAGGCAGTTCTATGGTCCCTTTGTAAGCGTTTGCTAAGATAAGCCTTTAGCTTGTGAGGACTTGTTGCTCCTCGATTGTACCTCTTCAGGTACTTTCATTTGCTTGCAGTAGGCACAAAGTGACTGGCTCACATTTATAATGTCCCTGAGTTACTGTAAGCTGTGACTTTTAACCAATAACTGATGAGGGAAAATAAACTGCTTTCTTCAGTTTTGGAGGTGTTTTTTAAAACTGCAGATGAAAGTACAGCACGTTTCTTTCTGTTGGCTTCTGACCAAACCTCCACGGGCGCACACATGCATGCACGCGCACACACACTACAGTAACACGCGCACACTCCATACACACTGCACAGTAACGCACACACACTCCACACTAACACACACACTCCAGACTGACACACACACACACACACTCTCTCTCACACTCTCCACCTACACACATACACTCCACACATACACTCAAACTCCACACACATTCACACAAATTCTCTCATACACACTCTCACACTCTATACACGAACACACACACTCAGTCCAGCCACTTGAGTGTAGATCACACACTGGTTGGCAGGCAGAAAGCTTTTGTCATCAACAACTAGTTGCTATTCCACAAACAGGTGTGTGTTGTTGGTTGAATCCCTCTTTATACACACCACCTGGCTCCAGGCCACCTGCAGTCGTTTCTCCCCCCTCCCTTCCTGTCGACTGAATAAACAACAGTGTAAACAGCGCTTACAATGAGTGTTGGCTAACTTGCTTTCTAAAAAGTGCAGCAATCCCTTCAGCAGTCTGTTGGGAGATAAATCAGGTCACCTTTAATTGGGTACTTATTAAGCAATCTCACAGATAACAACTGCAACATTATTGCATGTCGCAACCAAAATAAGACCCCTCAAGTATGCAAATTAAGCCGCACAACTGAACTTGGCTATTACCCAATTGATCATGGAATTTAGCTCCAATTCCAACAAACATAGTCTGTCTCCGATATCCATGGTGTGACCCTTGTGCAGTATTGTTCTTCAAAGTCCTGCTGCTGAATTGTTCTGGTGGATTCTTATACTGTTTTCTTGTCCTTCGGATCTATGGGGTGACTTTATTCTTTAGATATTTTCATCCAAAAGATGGCAAGTCTGCAGCTTGCCTTCTTATCAGAAGTAACTTATTTGTTCCTTGTTACATTTGGCCTGAACTATCTGTTTGAAGACACAGTTTTCCAGTGATTAACGCCTTAAATTCTTCTGCAGCTTATTCATTTATCCTTCTGGCAAGGGACAGCCAGTTCTTAAGCAGGTGTCAAAACAGTTTTGTCCATATAACTTTGACTCCCTCTTTTTCTTAGATGTGACTAATTGCTTTCAATTCCTGCATAAGTTTGTCTTTTTCCCTTAGTAACTTATTCCAGACAGGGTTATTGCTGCTGTTTTCTGTGTACAACAGTTATCTTTGATTCATTCAATCCACGGACAGTTATTAAAGTTCAAAAGTCTATAATATCACAAGTCTTATCATTTCAGTCCACAATTGAAAACACAGATAAACAGAATGATACAGTCTTTACAAACAGTGGTAGTAAAGTGGTTGTGGGCGGCACGGTGGCACAGTGGTTAGCACTGCTGCCTCACAGCGCCAGAGACCCGGGTTCAATTCCCGCCTCAGGTGACTGACTGTGTGGAGTTTGCACGTTCTCCCCGTATCTGCGTGGGTTTCCTCCGGGTGCTCCGGTTTCCTCCCACAGTCACAAAGATGTGCGGGTCAGGTGAATTGGCCATGCTAAATTGCCCGTAGTGTTAGGTAAGGCGTATATGTAGGGGTATGGGTGGGTTGCGCTTCGGCGGGTCGGTGTGGACTTGTTGGGCCGAAGGGCCTGTTTCCACACTGTAAGTAATCTAATCTAATCTAAATCCAAAGTGAGCAGTATTATTGAGTTGTTCAGTATTCAGTCACTTTGCCTCATTCACTTTCTACAGTCTTCCTTTGAAGGTGGTGACTTTATATTAGAGTACAGCTCACAGTAGGCACCGAGGGTCTCTAGTATATCATCTATTTGGCCATTATTCCTATAAGAGCATTAAGGTTTTCAACTGCTCTTAGTACGGAGTATGGTCACATAATGGTGATAGTTTTGAACTTGTAATACAGCAGATTTGTAAAACAGTCTCCCTTTGCTCCTATATCTTATGGCCTTTATGGATGCATCACCATTCATGGATGTAGGTTTGTCTCGCTGAGCTGGAAGTTCATTTCCAGACGTTTCGTCACCCTACTAGGTAACATCATCAGTGGGCCTCTGATGAAGCACTGCTGATAATTCCTGCTTTCTATTTATATATAATCAGCAGTGCTTTGCCTGAGGCCCACTGAAGATGTTACCTAGTAGGGTGACGAAACATCTGGAAATGAACCTTCCAGCTCAGCGAGCAAACCTACATCCAGAACCTCAAGCTGAGCTACAAATCTTTTCAAAACTTGCTTTCACCATATATTTCACCAGATTGTATCTTTTGGAATATAATAAAAATCATCTGGCTCACTAATGTTTTCAGGGAAGGAATCTGCCATCATTAATTTTCTGGCCTACGTGGCTCTAGAATCCCCCCCAATATGGTTCACTCTTAACTGCCCCCTGAAATGGCCGCAGGAAGCAATGGGCAGTAAATGCTGGCTTTACTGCTTTCTGTGAATGAACAAAATGTAATCAGTTGAGCTAACCTTGTTCAGTCATGTAATTCACATACACTTGTAGCAAGTGTCACTGGAGAATGATCCAAATCTTGAACCTTGTTCGAATGTTCTATGCATGGCCCCTGGGTGTTGACATCTTTTCTAGTCCCCTGATAGAAATTTCACTAAGATAAACGAACATGGGGACTACCTAAGTTGAAATTCTAAACCTTTCAAAATTGTAGTGTTTAGCTGCTCATTGGAGAAATCTGTGCCACTAAGGGAGCAACTTTTTAAAATAGCTTTCTGAAATATTTCTTGCACCTCCTCCCTTAAGGTCTTCCCTTCAACTGAGAAGCTTTCCAATGATTTTATGATGCCAGGGCATAACTACGCTGCTTTGGAGCTATCTGAAGGAGATGTTTGAAATGGGTATAGGTGAATCTATCCTTTGATTGGTTATTGTTTGCTTCCATCTGACATTTTCTTGTTAGATTGCCGAGCTGAACTTTACGGTATCTTCTAGACAATTAGGAAATATAAACACATATTTTAACGTTCTTTAGTAATTTGTTCATCGCTTTACTGCAGCTATTCTGATACAATGAGCAGTGTGAGAAACATCTCTATGATTGAGATTGAAGGACCAAATTCTCTCTTATCCCATTCCTCTTCTGGTCATTAGAGAAATTTAAATGCTTTGCCAATTTACTGATATGGCCAATTGTACTTTATCTGTATTAGGCTTTGAATAAAAAGATCCAGCAAACTTGTTTCTTTAAAAAAAAACAAAATTATTGATTTATGGTAAGATGAGATTTATTCGATGAAGATACAAATGGATTAACACACACTTTGAAACATGAAGGTATAAATGATTACTTTAAACAATATCCTACACAAAATTAAAATTTAAAAAATGTAAATAGCTTTCTCTGCAGAAATTAATTTTGAATTTTTATTTGGCAGACAATGAAAGGGTAAAAATAATTAAATATTATGAATAGCTTTTGTAGTGATTGTAGTAAGGTCAGCCAGGTGGACCTCATAGAATATGAATTCCCTGACTGAGGCTGTTAATCTGGGCCAGTCAGGGAGCCCTGGCTGCAGATGCGAACCAGACTGTCAGATATCTAGTTCACTCTGAGAGCTGGCTCTGTGGGAGTTGGACCAGTGTCATGGACTTTTCACGTGTTTTAAAAAAAGTGGGTGACTTAGTGATGGGATACCAGCCTCTCTGGAGTTATTTGAGTTTTCAGTTGTTGTTCTGGTTCACATAGACTGGTGTCACCAAGTACAGGCATTTGTCACTAGGGTTTTCACAGATGCAATTCATTCAAGAAACATAGAGGAAACTATTTCAGAAGTTTTTCATGGGGACAGGGATCAGTGTTTCTATTAACACACTGGACCCACAGAAAACCTTTCTTGGAAAGGCAGAAGGTGAGCTGGGTAGCTTCTCTCAGTGGTCTATTTCCCAACTGAATTTCAAACAATATCCAAAAAAGAAATTAATTCCTGCCGACCATAAACCTAGGCATGTGATTTCAAGTAAAAAAGCCAAAGCAATTGGCTTAGGTCACGTGACTTTCAAGAATGTCTTTAAAAGAAAAGCCCCAAAGTATCCTTGCAGTGATTCCTCTTTTAAATAGTGGGCCCAGGTTCTCCAAATGAATACAAATGTTCAAGGAAAAGAAAAGACATCTTCATAACCTATTCCTACAGCCATTTATGAGGAGGTTTCACATCGGCAATCTGTATATGTTGTAAAATACACCACCAATGGAACAGTAGTGATTTGCATATTTTGTGACCATTGGTTAAAAATTTGTATAAAACAATGGAGTGATACTTGGGTTGCATTGATATTATAGTGCATACTCGATACATGAAGCAAAACCTCTGGCAGGACCAGGTGACTAACTCTTAGATTAAAAAGGGACATTTTGGCCATGGGTCTCCCGGAAAGAGGATGTGGTCTGGTGAAGATGTTTTTCCAAACAGAAGATGCTGGTGGATTGGGAGCTATGTTGGATTGTGACAAAAGACTGACTTTATTTTTAGTCCTAGAATAATCTTATTCAAGGTTACGCTCCATGTTTTATGTCTCGGAGCTCTGCGGACAGCTTACCGAGCATAGATATGTAACAGGAAATGATTCACAATCGTTGAAAATGTCTGCTTTCTTCTTCTTCCGATAGTTAGCTTCTAGATTTGTTTACTTCTGAGTGTACACCCAGTCTTAACCATCAAGTGTACGGGATAGCAATAATAAATTGATTCATATAATCAAACACAAAACAATTAAGCACCACAGGCTACCATTCAGTTTATGAATACACTGTTCCTGATGAAGGGCTCCGGCCCAAAACGTCGATTTTTCCTGCTCTTCAGATGCTGCCTGACCTGCTGTGCTTTTCCAGCACCACTCTCATCTGGACTCTGATCTCCAGCATCTGCAGTCCTCACTTTAACCATCACAAAGTGCAGTTAAGACATGCAGGGCATGCAGATCTGATGTTTTATTATCAGTCAGTGCTGATACAGCTCACCTCAGCCAGGGTTCTATAAGTGACCCCAATGTTACAGCATTAGGGAGGAGAAAATGGTTCTCAGTCCAGGTAGAAACTCTGCTGTAAAATGTTTGGATGCTTAAGGGGTGGGGGAGCCAGTGAAGAGAAAAAAAAAGCGATGCTCCCATATTTGAATGTTCTACCAATGCTCAGTGGGTGGATAGACTGTGAAAGACCATCTTGTTCTTGGATCAGAGAATTACCGACTCACCTGGAATAATTCGTGGCTGACATATTTTGGGAGGGGTTAGCATGGCTTTGTAGTTTTTGGAGGGATTAGCTGTTTGATGCCATCGCTATACTTTTTACATTGTTTCTCAGATGGGCTAAGTCATCCCTACATAACACAATATGCTTTAAAACATATTGAGGCAGCTGCATGATATGAGGATTACAGTTAACTGTAAAAACATGTCCACACTCAGGAAGTGTGGAAAGGAAGCTAGCCACTTCTGTCTTTCTGTTGCCTTATATTTACAGCATCGTTTCAAATTAGTCAGAGATTTCTCCAGTTTCAAATTGGTGTAAGATGGTCCTCTACACACCCAACATTTATCTAAAAGAACAGAAGCTGACTTATAGTAATGTCTTGTGGAGTACCATTCATCTTGCATTTGGGAGTCCCGAGGCACCAGAGGTTTCAGCCTCTTTGTCTTGTCACATTGAAACTACCGTGTAAGTGATTTTACAATATCTCCTGCTACAGGAGCTGATGGGTTCACAAGCAAAGGTCACAAAATAAATTACAGTTACGAATAAAATGCTGACCTCTTCCTACACATGCATTCCTCTAAACTGAACACCTACGTTTCTCAGCATCTTGCCTGAATCCAATTTAAATGTGGTCTTGTAGTGGGCTTGACATGGAGAAAGAAGTGTTTATATAAGAATCAGCCTGGATTTCCAACAAAATGATAGTTAATGAGCTTGTGTAGAAAACAATGGACTTTACATGCCAGTAGGGTGAACAAATATTGACACAGACTTATGTAGTCTAATCAAAATCATATCATTTACGAGCACAAACTGGATTTTTGTTTACTCTCTGAAGTCTTTGGTTATTCATAAGTTTAAAGGTTCAAGCATGTTGTATTAATTTTCTTTTTACCATCCACCTCTCCTGAAGCTGCTGACTAATGTTAGGGCACATTATATCAGCCCCAGCATGCCTTTGGTACATCACACTGTGACCATTCTCCACACATGAGTCAGACAGGAAGCATTAGCTAGCTAGTTGATTCTGGAAGCCCTCACAGTTAAGTACGATCCTGAATTAAGCCAGTGTTCATGCTTTCCAGCAGGAGTCCCTGACACGCTCTCTTTCTCTCTCTAGTCAGTTGATGTGACATGTCATGTGCCAAGAGTCACTCTTGCTACGCTCTCAGCGTAGATTCTGGATTAAATCTAAGAGCTCCATTTTCTACAAATCAGTTCTGTTGATAGTAATGTACTAATCAATGGTACCCTAGATTTTGAACTTTCTTGACACATGTAGGTAAGATATTTACTTCATCATTGTTTTCAAGGTATTTTCCAACTCACTGCATGAACTCTACTGGACTGACCACAATCAAAATTCACTCTGTTTTCAAAACCTGCCATCCATCTCAGGATTCTTTCAGGACATGCCAGGTCACAAATTCTTACAAATCCTCTGGGAGGGATTGGATATCACATCACCAATGAGTCAAATGCAATGGCAGACATTAATTTGATTTTTTAGATCGACAACTCTTACAACATAGGAACAGGAGAAAGCCATTCGACCCCCTCAAGCCCATCTAATGACATCCTGGCTGATCTCTGACCTAAATACCATTATACTGTACCTGCCTTTGTCCCTTCATACCTTTGGCTATCATGGACATGTCAATCTCAGATTTAAAATTAACAATTGGTATAATATTGGTATAATATTGCAGAGGAGAGTTCCAAATTTCTACCATCATTTACATGATGGGGTATTTCCTATTTAACTAATTTTATCTTTGAAACATCCAGCTGTAACTGCTCAATAGTGTTAAATTCCATAAGTGATGGGAGTAGTTTCTCTCTATCCAACCTATCCATTGTTTTCAGGTTGAAAACCGGGATTGAATCACGTCTTCTAAATTCCAAGAAATATAACCATTCTTTGCTCACTGTCTCTTTGTCAGTTAACTCTTGGAGTGTAGGTATTATTCTCACAAATCTGTACTCCCTCCAAGATAAACATTATTGTCCAGCCTGGTGCTCAGGTCTGCTCAGACCAGTTGCAATCTTGTTTTACTTCCATACCACAGGCATGCTTTAACTCCCTGTATTTTAACCTCTGAACAGAAACACCAGTATTCAATTTGTCTTTTTAATTATATTCTGTGTTGGTGCAGGACCTTAAACTGACCCCCAACTTTTTTTTAAAGAAAATATGCTTTACTTTTGAAAAATTTAAA
The DNA here is from genome assembly GCF_020745735.1 of Hemiscyllium ocellatum. Lineage (NCBI taxonomy): Eukaryota > Metazoa > Chordata > Chondrichthyes > Orectolobiformes > Hemiscylliidae > Hemiscyllium > Hemiscyllium ocellatum. The sequence continues at coordinate 19,199,550 of NC_083428.1, read as the reverse complement.
GACACAACAGTTGAAATGTAATGTTATATTAGGAGCAATATCGATCAATCCCTTTCAATGTGATATGTGGTGATCACTAATGTTCAAACATTCAATTATATTATTGCTGAGTTGTATTTCATTCCCTCAACCCGGCTTGTTCCTTATCCTAAATAAAGTTGCCAAATAGTCTGTGTTAATATTTTCAATTCATTTGTTCGATATTCCTCATTACAGTTACAATTATAAATTCTATTTTCAATGTAGAGTTTAGGTCAAGCACACAGCCGTTGGTCTTCTGCACTGGTTCCAGCCTTTCAGAATTGTATGTTGTGAAGGTTTCAGACAGTGACCTTTCCCCATTATGTCTTTGCAGTGACTGCCCCAAGCTTTATTGTGTCCCTTGACCCATAATCCTGCACTTTGGAAAGTGCCAATCTGCAACACTTGGTTGTGGTCTACTCTTTTTGCTCTGGAAGACCAGCAAATTTTAGCCAGACCCAAAGGATGCCTTTAACCAAGATGACTGTCCTCCACCAGCAGCTGCTGGTCCTCCAGTGGCAGTTCATAGCTATCTTGGAGTCCATCCCAGGGAATAGCCTGGGAGCACAGAGCCCTACATTTCAGAGCTGATTTCGATGAAACGCATTAAAAACTGCTATAGTTCTTTCCTAACCTTCTTTGTAGAGACGTGTTCCAGAAGGAGGTGGGTCACGGTTGTGTCCTCACCACAGATGAGGACTTCAAAGAAAGTATGTGGAGATGTTCTGACTCCAGGCATGCAGGAGGAATCTAATAGGAAGGTCCTTCTCATAGAGTCATAGAGTTGTACAGCACAGAAACAAACCCTTTGGTCCAATTCGTGCATGCTGACCAAATATCCTAAATTAATCCATCCCCTCTGCAAGAAACTGTTGCCCCTTAGGTCCATTTTAAATCTTTCCCCTCACCACCGTCTGTCGTCTTCTCACCAGAAGCCAAGCTACATCTTTGAATGTTCTGGCAAAGAGGTGTCTCCGTTGGCTTTGTCTATCTGCTCAGGGAACCATCTGACAGAACCTAATGTCTCCTTTCTGCTTATTTTCTCGGACACATGCCAAGACAAACATCAGTTACTGCTGGAGGACTATCAACTCAGCAAAAGACCCTCTCTTTGGTCTGCATGAAACTTGCCAGTCTCGAAGATGTGGACTACTGTCTGATGGATGTATGGTGAAAGGTGTTTCTCCGCACAAGATTTTCAACAAGGGACAGGCGATATGGCCTGATCCAACTGAAGGAAGCATTCAGCAACAACTTAATCAGACCCATCCTTCAAAACACTGGGGAACCTCAGCATGGAATCACACTTGGTATTGGATAATGAGGGTTTACATGCAGGTTGATACCGAAGTACAATGAGCCACATTGGGGATGTCTTTCCCCATTTTATTAGAAGTTTTAAACTTGGTGTCCATGTGAATATGTTAATTGTTGATATTTTAATGGCAACAATGTATGTTTTCAAAAGTATACTTCATTCATAAATTAACCATAAGTTGGTTATAAGACTGGTCAAGTTGAGCTAGAGGCAGCTACAGTCAAGATGTAACGAGAAGGGCCACCATTTACGGCCATGAATGAGATCCCTTGTAGCTTGTATTGGAATGTATATAGTATCTTATCAAATTTAGTAAATATTCCAAACTTGCAATTGGATGGAAGAATCTAAGAATGCAATGCTCAAAGGAGAAATGTGATATTTTTATTGCTTTTTCAATAAGGTCCACATTGCAGTGTAATTTAGTAATCCCAAACCAGCAACACCACTGTCAGTTGTCAACTGAGATGAACCCAATTAATCAGTAAGGTAATCTATGTCAGAGTAAACAATATCCTAATAGGTGGTTACAGAAATGTAATCTTTCTAAGTCAAGTGTAAGACTGTATCCTGATTTTTAGTTATTAATAATGCTGTGCAATTATCTTCTTGGCACACTAACATCCCATTGCAAATCAACAACTTCATTGAGCTAAACTATGCCAGAGATGCACAGTGGAATTTTTTTCCCATGGATGCTCCCAGACCTGCTGAGTTTTGCCGGCAATTTCTTTTTTACGTCAGAGGTTTTCTGACATGTTGACTGGAACTGTGCGCTGCAAGGTCATTTCGTCTCTAGATAATTGGCACTAAAACTTCTCAGAATCTGCAGCATGTTCTCAAAAGACACAAATATAAATACAAGTTCCAAGTTGTGTGGAATTCTCTGGATTGGTCAAAATAAAAGACAAAAGATGATATCAATTTGTAAGGTTGAAAAGGATGGCATAGTCTTAAAAGTTGCCTCAAAGAGCTTTATTGGTCAACTGAATGTCACAGATTTTTAAGTCTTAAGAATCTCCTTCCAGGCCAAACAGTCACCATAAGTGCCTGATGGGAGGAGCTCACTGACTGCCCACTAGGACACAGCCACTTAGCTCAAACCAGATATTTAAGATGTGGAGGTGTCGGCTTTGGACTGTTAAAAAACACACAACACCAGGTTATAGTCCAATATTTGGAAGTACTATCTTTCAAAGCACTGCTCCTCCTTAAGGTAACCTGACCTGAAGTTGTGTGATTTTTAACAGATATTTAAGTGCAGCATGACAACTTCTTCAGGATCAACCTTGTGAAATGGAAGTGCTGGAGTTTAACCTAACATTCTCCAGCTATGTCCTCTGTTGAGCCTGACCCATGTGCAACATCGAACTCTCAATGTTGACAGTTTGTGCCATACACGTGGAGTTCTGCATTGCACTATCATGTTGGTTTGCCTTTGTGCTGTGAACTTTGAAGTGCAGGTGATAGCAGGCAGATTCACAGCACGGATTGCCTGCATTTGTTATTTATCTCTGCAAACTGTGGGATTAGAAATCTTCTCTGGGGTGGGTAAGTGAATGTATCCAATCAATAGTAAAGTTTATAGGATGGCTTTGGGTTTGATTCCTGGTAATTCAGCTGGGGTGAGCCCAAATACAGGATCAGGAGGAGGCTGTTCAGCCTTATTGAAAAATTTGATCGTTGCTGTTCTATATTTTAATTCGCTTCATCCAGCTTGATGCTACATCCAGAATGCAACTGCCTAATTTATTTCTCTGACGTTTTCAATTGAACTGGCCCCACAAGCTTTTCAAGGGAGTTATGATTTCTCACTGTCTTTTAAGTAACAAAGTGCTTAGTGATATCATCCTCAAATGGGCTAGCTTCAGTAGTAAGGTTTTGTCTCTTGTTTTTGAATTCTCTGCCATAGGGGAACTACGTTCTTACCAATCTATTCAGATATGTTCTTATCCACCTCGGGAGCAGGTGGGACATGAACCTCGGTCTCCTGGCTCAAAAGTAGGGACACTACCTCTGTCCCAGAAGAGCCTCTATCCCAACAGAGTAAGCAATTATTTCCTAATCAACCCTCTGAGAGATGTAATTACATACCTTTGAAGCAGATGAGATTTGAACTGGAGTCTGTTGAACCAGGGGTAGGGAAACTACCTCTGCACCACAACAGGACCCCCACCAGAAAGAATAGTTTCAAATCCAATTAAATCTTTCAGTCATCTTAAACATCTCAATTCGATCATCCTTGACTCTTAAATCACGAATCCCAAACTTATGTTTATATCGTACCATGGTAGATGGTGAAATTTGAATTTAATTTTTTAAAGAGCTGAAATTAAAAGTTGGTATGATGGTGACCATGTAATCACTGTTCATCGTTGATTCAGATAGCATTTTACAATAGTGTCCTTTAGGGAAGAAAAATTGTTAGACTTAACTGGTGAAACACAGTGGTAGTGTGACTAACGCTGGGCCAGAAAGCCTAGGTTCATGTGCTAAAGGTGGGCCAAATTACATCTAAACAGGTTGATTCTAAATATTTACAATCTGAATGCTTTACATTTTAATCTTTTTCGGTCCCAGTAACATTATGCCAAGTTTGTGCTGTACCCCACTGAAACCAACTGGCTGGACGTCCAGTGCAGAAGGCAGTATTCTAGTGAATTCCGTGGCCATCATCATGATCATGATAAGAAACATTGTTCACTGTTGGAATTAGGCACAAAGTTGGTTCAGAAAATGTATCTAGAGAGTTAGACAATCCATAGTGTCTGCAGAGCTTTACTAAGTTGAAATCAGAACACTGTCTGCACCACAACCTTGGGAAATGAGAAGCCTCCCCCACCCCAATAAATATCACCCCTGCCTATCGCTGCACGTGCCTGTGTCTCAGGATATGCACAGATCCTGCTTGGTTGTGATTCACCATGTAGCTGACAGTGCTTGGTGGGGATAACAGAGGAAGGCCAAATCATACGCCAGTCAGGGGTCAGGAGAGAGGGGTGAACAGTTTACAAGAAAACAAGGAAATAAAACAAGGGGGATATTCAGCTTGGGGGGAAACCACAGCACAAAGTGGGTGATGGTGCCTAGCTGGGTTTACATTAGCCAGATTTTCTTTTCCATTGGCTACCATCCAAGTCTATTTTCACCCTTGTAGCACCTTCACCATGCTTCCATCCCTATCATTGGTGTAAGCAGCTGTGGCTATTACAAATAAAACTCAGCATTGAATAACCATTTCCCTGCATTGTAATAGTGAGGACCCCTGGAAAAATTGCCCTCATTTGGGTAAAACGTCTTGGAGTGTCCGGTGGACGTGAAAGGCACTATATCAATGCAGGTCTTCTGCGCATTACGGTCTATCAGGCAGCCAGCAGTTACTCCTGACTGCGTACTGTAGCTGCTTTTACTGTCACCTGCATTTTAATGAGATAAGCCCTTTAAGAGTCAGGAGCTTGTTTTATCTTCTTCCTGTCCTCATTATTCCTGATGGGTGATCCTGCTTTGTGCATTGCCCCAGGCAAGGGCCTGCATTGTTAAAGTTTGACCTTTGCTGCAACTGATCCAGTGCAAATTGAACAAAGACTTGGGAGCCTTCAGTGTGCGGGCACTTAGTCACAGTTTGGTTATATGATTGGCAGCAATTTCAATAATTGTGCGACCTGCACACCAACAGTTTAGACGAAGATGTGCCTGTGTGATGCGGTGAATTTACTTCTGAGTGACTTGGAGAGGGAGAAACAGTTTTCTCGGTCCCACGATGTGCTGGGTAAAGTTTTTTTTAAATAGTTACAAATCTTTGCAGAGGTCTCTTGTATATAGCACGGGCTGCGGTCCTGCAGATGACCTGCTTACTGGTAACTTTACTGGAACTCTGATTCTGAGCGGATAGTGAGAAGGGGTGGGCATTTTTCGCTTTAATGTTGTTGCTCCACATTTAATCTATCATTTTATATTTCAAAATGTTTCCCTGTTTAAAATCACAAATGGATACAAGATTATACTTTGGATTCCAACGAAATGTGGAGAATAAATGTGGCACAGTCCTTTCTGTAATCTGAGACCTCATAGATACAGAGCTGCCGTCAGTAAAGGGTTAAAACAGCAGCGCCAATGCGTACGTGTGTGCCGCTGTGTTAGACTGTGTAAATATTTAGAGCTGAAAAATGTGTTGCTGGAAAAGTGCAGCAGGTCAGGCAGCATCTAAGCAGCAGGATAATCGACGTTTCGGGCATAAGCCCTTCCTCAGGAATCACATGCTGGAGATCAGAGCTGAACAATGTTTTGCTGGAAAAGCCTGAGGAAGGGTTTATGCCCGAAACGTTGATTCTCCTGTTCCTTGGATGCTGCCTGACCTGCTGCGCTTTTCCAGCATCACATTTTTCAGCTCTGCTCTCCAGCATCTGCAGTCCTCACTTTCTCCCTGTGTAAACATTTATACCTGTGTCTCCGCCAATAATATCCTCATTGCTTTCAGATTGATTAAAATGCTTTCAATGAGAAAATATGAACAAAATGGGGAATGTGATGGAAATAAGCCTATCAGTGATTGTCCAGTGTGAATTACAAATACATTAGTGTATACATACATATAAATGTATACACTAAAATACATTAATAGTGTATTTAGTTCAAATTATCGCATCTGTGCAATAATATAATTACTTGGAGACGTAAATGGAGACTGAAACAGTCTTGGCTTGACATCTGGGAGTAGTCCTGCTGCATTGTTAGAGGCAGTTCTTACTCATAAGATCAATAAAACCAAAGGCTTAGTCTTTTCTGTCTGGTTACTGGTTAATATCCTGTGGCATTCTTCCTGATACTGGAAGTTGTAAGTTGTTCTGCAGAAAGGTCACTGGACCCAAGACATTAAATCTGCTTCTCTCCACAGCAGCAGGACAGTGGCTAGCACTGTTGCCACACAACGCCTTGGTTCAATTCCAAACTCAGATGACCGCCTGTGTCAAGTTTGCACATTAGATTAGATTACTTACACTGTGGAAACAGGCCCTTCGGCCCAACAAGTCCACACCGACCCTCCGAAGAGCAATTTAACCTACACATTTTTTTTTTGGACTGTGGGAGGAAACTGGAGCACCCGGAGAAAACCCATGCAGACACGGGGAGAATGTGCAAACTCCACACAGTCAGTCGCCTGAGGCGGGAATTGAACCCAGGTCTCTGGCGCTGTGAAGCAGCAGTGCTAACCATTGTGCCACCGTCCCATTCTCTATCTGCAGTAGTTTCCTCCCACAGTCCACAGGTCAGGTGGATTGGCCATGCTAAATAGCTCCATAGCGTCCAAGGATGCCAAGTGGATTAGCCATGTTGTTTGGAGGGTCTGTGTGGCTCAATGGGCCAAATAGATGGGCAGGAGCAAGCCAGGCAGCATCAGGAGGTGGAGAAGTCGCATTTCGGGTATAACCCTTCTTCAGGAGTGGGTGTGCAGATAAGGGGGTGGTGAAGTGGGGACAAATGAAGACACGGAGATGGTACGACCTGATTGGTGAATGGGTGCAATGAGTCCAGTTGGTGGCAAGACGCAGTGGAAAGGAGGGGTGGGGCTGGGAATGGAGTCAGAGAATGGGAAGGGAGGTTATCTGAAATCTGAGAAATCGGTGTTGAGTCCTTTTGGGCTGTAGGCTGCCCAGGTGGAAGATGAGATGTTGTTCCAACAATTTGTGGTTTGGTTCATTGGGGCAATGGAGGAGGTTGGGGGAATTGAAATGGACAGTGACTCGGAGGTCCGGTTGGCCCCTGTGAGCCCTGCTGAGATGCTTGGTGAACCGTTCCCTAAGTTTAAGCTCAGCCTCTCCGACGTAGAGAAGACCACATCGGGAGCAGCTGATGCAGTAAACTAGGTTGGAAGACAGGCAGGTGAACCTCTGTTTCACCTGGAAGGAGTGTTTGGGGCTCTAGATGGAGGTGAGGAGGTGGGGTAGTGTACCGGCAGGTTTTGCATGTTTTCCGGTTGCAGGGGAAGGTACCTGGGGGTTCGAGGGATTGGTGGAGAGAGTGGGACAAACCAAGGGCTGCCGATGGGAATAGTCCTTGTGGAAGGCAGGGAGGAGTGGGGCCTGCTCCCATACTGTAGAGATTCTATGGGCAGGTAAGAGATGCTGGAGACCTGCTGCGTTTCTCCAGCAATTTCTGTTTTCGTTTCTGAAGAAGGGTCACTTGTCCTGAAATATTAGTTCTCTGCTTTCTGTTCACAGATGCTGCCAGACCTGCTGAGTTTGTCCAGCAATTTGTGCTTCTTTCTTTCAGATCTCCAGCATCTGCAATTCTTTGTTTTATTTAGACTTATTTCTGGTGCTGTGACCACAAATTCTTTGTCCACTAAACAGGTGATCTAGGAGTGATGTATTGCATTGCAGATTGTGGGCGCTTACTGTGAACAAGTTGTCATGTTTCCTACGTTATAACTGCGACTGTATTTCGCAATACATGCTATGATATCAGTGTGAACACTTTGTGACCTTCCAAGTTTGTGAAATGATTGATGTGTGTGCAAGTCTTTATTTAATCTCCCCCTCATCTGAGATTCTTTGTCCTGGAACAGCTTCAGTCGCATCCTGTTATGGTACAGTATTGAGAAGTGCAACTGGTTACTCAAGAGTGAGCATCTGTAACGTGCCTTTCTCATGAATTCCCCTCTGAAAATGCTCACGAGAGGAAGTCGGTTTGGCCAGGCAGTTCAGCTTGCTCAGATCTTTCTGCCATGGCGGGTTGACTTGTTGGACACCAATCTTTTACAGAGGCTTTTAAACAGTTTCTCTGAATTGAGAACCCTCATTATTTAAGTGTTTTTCCGAAATTTTATGCTGCTATAAAAAAAACCCAGTTGATGGTTGAACTTTTTTCAGTGGAAATGTGCCTCTGCAATTGATCTTTAAAGTGGGGGACAATAGCTAGACTATTTTGGAGAAAAAGGAATCATTTCACTGTCAATGAAACCAGTTGAGCTTTGTGCATATTGAAGACACTTTAGAAACTATTTGAGTTATTTGTGACACAGAAGGAGTCCATTTGATCCAGTGTACCAGTTCTCTATGGAGCAGTCTAGTCCGTCCCACTGATCTGTTTGTTTCTTGTTGCCCTGCAGTTTATTTCCTTCAAGTATCTATCCAGTTTCCATATAGAAATCAATTGTTTGCTTTTCCGCTACCTTCCTAGGGCAAAGTTTCTACCTGCACCATACTATTGAACAGTAGGTTCCAGGTCAATGCTGTGTAAACCATTCTTTCTAATCCCCTGTATTTCTTGTCCAACACCTTTAAATCTTTGCCCTTTGCTGCTTGAGTTTTTGCTGTTAATTTAATACAAACCAGTCTTAATCTTGCAATCTATCAAGACTTCTCTCCATCAACCTTTCTCCAAGGAGAACAACCCCAGGCTTCCCTTAACTTGGAATCAATCTGGTAAATTTTTTCTCTGCCCTTGCAAGGACCCGTGAATCCTTGCCAGGGTGTTATAAGCAAAATCTCAAACTGATGTTAATCCATCTCATTTGCATTGTCTGTCAGTACCCTGCCGGCAGCACATAAATTTACTTCCTGTATCTCTAATGATTTTAATCCAGGTCCCTTGCACTGTCACTCAATTTTATAAGACATTTAGCCTGAAAAGTTAATTTGAAAGCTACTAATATATGAAAGCCAATCTCTTGGGAGATGAGTATCTTTTACCTAGTGTTACGGCAGTTAACCAGTCTTAAGCTATTATAGTTGAAAATGTGTTGCTGGTTAAAGCACAGCAGGTCCGGCAGCATCCAAGGAATAGGAAATTCGACGTTTCGGGAAACGTCGAATTTCCTATTCCTTGGATGCTGCCGGACCTGCTGTGCTTTAACCAGCAACACATTTTCAACTATGATCTCCAGCATCTGCAGACCTCATTTTTTACCCTTGAGCTATTATAACCTATTATCTGGGTAATAAACTACTACTTTTACTCAGGTATGTACCTCTTCTGCTAAAGACTATTATTTATTAATGGTTCATCCCTCATCATTTAATGCAAGTAATCTCCATAGACAAATATTACAAGAAGGGTTGGTGACAGAAAGTCTACCCCAAAAAGAACCCAGGAGAACTAGGTGCTAATTGTTTGCGTTATCCTTCCCCCATAGATCCACCTGCACTTTAAAGCAAAGTTAAAAATCACACAACACCAGGTTATAGTCCAACAGGTTTAATTGGAAGCAAACCAGCTTTCGGAGCGCCACTCCTTTATCACATGACAGCTCACTATCAAGTTCTCTTGATTTGAAACAGGATTATGACCATCAGCCTGGGTGATTTGTGATAATGAAAGGTTCAGACTTGAAACATCGATTCCCCTGCTCTTCTGATGCTGCTTGGCCTGCTGTGCTTATTCCAGCTCTACACTTTATCGATTCTGAATTGTGATATTTCCAATATAACCTTCTTTAGTACCACATTAGTGTAGCTTTGTCAATGGCTAGAGCTGACACAATTGGAAAGCAAATGTCTCAATCTTAAGTGCCCAGGACCTACAATGCAAGGAACAAGCCTTTCTGAACCTTGGGGAAAGTGAAGACTGCAGATGCTGGAGATCAGAGCTGAAAAATCTGTTGCTGGAAAAGCGCAGCAGGTCAGGCATCATCTGAACCTTGGTCAATTTACTTCCAGCTCCCTTAGCGTAAGGGCCGACGTGTGTGCAGTCAGAACCATCAGCCTCTGTCTGAGAGCAATAAAAGAGGAAGAAAATGTAATTGGCCCTGAGATACTGCAGAAACACTGTGACTCCACACACAATGCTTCAAGTCTTCAATCTCATGATTAGTTTAGCTCCTTCAGAATCGCTGATTTGATACATTGAACACAGTTGTTTCAAAGAGTTTTCTTGTGTGTGTGTATACCATAACCCTCCCAGAGTACTGAAAACCCACCCCCTTCATTTTGACCGACATGAGTGATTGAAATTGTAATGTGAACTGGATTATGGACTCTAGGACACAACTGTTTCCAGCTCATGGGTAAGTGTAGGATAATTGTGTTAAATTGACCAAAAACAGATCACTGTAGGTGTATCCAAAAACAGCTCAGAACAGTGCCTCAAGGGCACAGTGCTTTTGGGCATTAATAAGCACAGAGATGAGAAGGTGTGTCATTGAGCCATCCAATAACAGTGAAGTGTTGGTGCCCTGAGGTGCATCTTCAACAGGTGTGACTTCAACAAAATTCTACTAAGATACTAAAGATCGCAACAAGAGAAATTAGGAAGGACAGAGACTGTCATAGGAACATATTAAGCATCCATTTGCTAATATGTCACTAATGGTAATTTCAAAGCAATTTTTAAATTACCATTTGAAGAGAAAAATCAACAGATGCTTTCAAAATGCCTCCTACATGCTCATTGTTATTGTATTATGTATTAAAGTCCTGAAGTTGTCAGCTGTTTATTGTTTTTTATCTGTTAGCTGTTTCTGTCAAGGGGTTGATTGCGGCAGATTCTCTGAACTCCTTGGATTGCTGCTGCTGCTATGAGAAACTGTATTGACCAGCCTCAAGGAGAGTTGCTTCTTAGTCAGGCAAATGGGGGTGGTGACATTGTGGGAATATCAGTGAACTAATAATGTGTAGATACGAAAACCCAAAGTTATGAGGACTGGGTACAACCCCAGTGTGGCAGCTCGTCTTGAAGTCAATGAATGAACAAGATCAGAAATTGAAAGCTAACCCCGGAAATAATGACCTTGAAATTATTGGGTTGTGATTTCTCTTTTTAAAAATCTTTCTGGTTCATTGTTGTTCAGAGAAGGATACCTGATATTACCCAATCTGGCCTACACGTGACTCCACAACCACACACTACTGACCATTAGCTCTGAAATGGTGTAGAAAGATACTCCACTATACTAAACCTACTGAATAGTCAAAATAGCAATCTGAAGAGCTGTCTCCACAACAACCTTCTCAAGGATAAGTAGGGATGAGCTGCAATTGTTGATCTTGTCAACAAGCCCACTTCCCATGGAAGGTGTTTTTAATTCATTCTCTTTTGGTAGTTTGAATTGAAATGTACATCAGGTCATTACAGGTAAGAGTCTTTGTGTCAGATTTCAAGTTTGGATTGGGCACATTGTCGGTCGTCTCCTGGTTTTGATGTTGTCAAATCCATTTTCACTTATCTTTAGCCAGGTTTGGAGATCTGAGTAAAGCTGCCGTTTAGCTCCTGGGTGCCAGGCCTCTAGAATCATAAAGAAGAGAACCATGTAAGAGCAGTTAAAGAGTTTGTTCACTCACTTGAATCCAGTAGAAATAGTCAGCTCTTGTAGACCTGAACAAAACTGAGCACACAAGGAAGTGACGGATGGACTTTGAGCTTCCTATTTGATGTCAAAGATTGTTCGAAAAGCAGTTGGTGTCCAGAGAGTTCTGAAAATTATTTGTATTTAGGTTTTTGTTTCTGACTCCATTCCTTCCTGTGTCTGGTAACAGTCTTGAGATTAAGCCAGTATGTTCATACGTGCATGCAGACACACTACTACTTCCATTCCCCTTCATCCTACATCTTAGCTCCGTTACTGAAACCCTACTCCATGCCTTAATTACCTTCTGAATGGACTATTCCAATGCACTCTTGGCTGGTCTCCCATATTGTACTTTCCATAAACTTGAGTTCATTGAAAACCTTGCATTTTAATTCTTAGCTAACATCAAGTCCTGTTCCAATGTTGTCAGTTCTCATTTAGCTATTTTGGCTACTAAGCAATGTCTTTTAAAAATTCTCATTGTTGATCTCAAATTCTCTCTATGGTCTAACTTCACTATCTCTGCAATGCAATCCAGCTGCACAACCCTCTGAGCTACCTAAGCTCCTCTAATTCTACATCCTTGAGCATCTCTGAGTTTTGATTGTTCCAAAGTTGGGTCATTCCTTTACCTGCTTAGGCCCTAAGCTCTGGAATACCCACATTATACACTGTACATCTAACCATTCCTCCTTTTACACAAGCCTTGAAAATCTCCTTGATCAGGTTTTTGATCATTTAACCTAATATTTCCTTCCTATAAGTATGAGTTGTTGAGAATGAGATTCAGCTTGGCCTCACTGCTCGTTGGATGCTGCCTGAACTGCTGTGCTCTTCCAGCACCACTGATCCAGAATCTGGTTTCCAGCATCTGCAGTCATTGTTTTTACCTAATTTCCTTCAGTTCACATCCAGAGAAGCTAACATTTAAAGAATAGCTAATGAGGATCCCATTGCAACTACACACTTTTTGAGGAAGATGGAAAACAATAGAACATAGAACAGTTCAGTCCTTCAACCCATCATATCTGTGCTGATCATGATGCCATTCTAAACTAATCCCATCAGCCTACATATGGTCTGTTCCCATTCCCTCCTGTTCATGTGTTTGTCTATATGCCTGTTAAATGTTGCTATCGTAATTGCTTCTACCATTTCCCTTGGCAGAACACTTCCAGGCACCTACCACTCTCTGTGTGAAAAACGTGCCTCACTAATCCCTTAAACTTACCTCCTCTCATCTTAAGCCTATGCCCCCTAGTATTTGGGAAAAGGTCTCTGACTATCCACCTTATCTATGCCTCTCATAATTTTAGATAAATCTTCAGGTTGTCCCTTTGCATCTGGCACTGGTGAAAACAATCCAAGTTTGTCCAACCCCCCCTTTATAGCTAATAAACTCCAATTCAGGAAACATCATGGTAAACCGCTTTTGCACCCTCTACACCCTTCCCATTGTGTGGTGACAGTACTGCACACATACTCCAAATCTGGCCTAACTAAAGTCTTAAGTAGCTGCAGCATGATTTGACAGCTTTTATACTCAATCTCCCCTCTAATGAAAATGTGTTGCTGGTCAAAGCACAGCAGGCCAGGCAGCATCTCAGGAATAGAGAATTTGACGTTTCGAGCACAAGCCCTTCAAGGACTTGTGCTCAAAACGTCAAATTCTCTATTCCTGAGATGCTGCCTGGCCTGCTGTGCTTTGACCAGCAACACATTTTCAGCTGTGATCTCCAGCATCTGCAGACCTCATTTTTTACTCCCCTCTAATGAAGGCAAACATGCCCTGTGCTGTCTTTATCACCTAATCCACTTGTGTTGCCACTTTCAGGGAGCAATGGACTTGCAACTCAAGGTCCCTCTGTTTATCAATGTAGTGAAGAGTCCTGACATTTACTGTATATTTTTCTCTTGCATTTGACCTCCCTAAACAGCATCACTTATTGCCTGGATTAAGTTCCATCTGCCGTTTCCCTGCCCAACTTTCTAACTGATTTATATCCTGCTGTATCCTTTGTTGTATCCACAACGCCACCGATTTTTGTGTTGCCTGCAAACATACTCGTCAGACCACCTACATTGTCATCTGAGTCATTTCTGTATATAACGAACAACAGAGGTCCCAGCACTCATCCTTGTGGAGCATCACTAGTCACAGACTTCCAGTCAGAAAAAAACACTCCTCCACAGCTACCCAGTGGAGTGAAAGCAAATATTCCTTAATACAGCCAACTCATGAAAATGCTTGTGCAGTATTGTTGTTTATCTGAGAGGAGTCAGTATAATTGAAAAGCTTTTCCCATCAATCCACATATGTACCAAGTCATCAGTTTGAATTGTAGCACAGGCTTTCTGTGTAATGACTGTGCCTGCTTTTAGCAAAGAGGATATAAGTTGAGGAGCTCCTAGTCTAGGAGGGCCCTCACCTATGGTCGAGGGTTCACCAGTAGACCATATACCAAAACAAAATGCCCCCTACCCCTGAGGCAGAAGCTCCAGGACTTGATAGCCTGCCCAAAGTATTTGTAATATGATTCAAACAAGCAGTTAATCACCCAGCTAATCCTTCCTCATTGTTAAAGGATGTAAAAATACCAAACAAATCTGAAGTATTAACTCTTCTTTCTCTCCGCAGAACTGCCAGACCTGAGTATTCTAACATTTCTCATTATGTTTTCCAGCATTTTTGCAATATTTTGCTGATGCATATACATCTCCCTTTCACAAATTACTTTTCATAAGCACCAAACAACTCTGAGCACCTCCTGTAATTCAGAAAACTTAGCAACCAATATTGCTTACAGCAGGCTCTCAAAAACAGCAATGTGACAATGATCAGAAGTTTTTTTTGCGTGATCGATGTTTGGGGGGCTAATTATGGATTAGAACACTGAGCATAATTCTCCTGCTTTTCTTCAAAATAACGCAAAGGGACTTCTATATTAAGGCAGCTTGTCTGAAAGATATGATTTGGAGATGCCGGTGTTGGAATGGGGTGTACAAAGTTAAAAATCACACAACGCCAGGTTATAGTCCAACAGGTTTAATTGGAAGCACACTAGCTTTCGGAGCGTCCCTCCTTCATCAGGTGGTAGAAATTCAGGGCATTAACTGTACCACAACATGACATTGGCCAGGAATAGGACTTGAACTAGAAGATGAATGATACTGACTGAGCCACAGCCAACATTTAAACTTAGCTAAGGCCCCGTAACAGGAAGAATCTTTTGATTTGATGTCTTATACTTGTATTTTGACTTTATTGTTCTCATTGGTCGATCAGATTGGCTCTTGAGAAATGTTGAAAATGGAAGCTGCTGAGCAGGCCCATTAGCACCTAGCAATACATTTCCTTTATTGGCTAGATGAATTTCTGGTATGAGTGGAAACTGATTTTGTACTCCCGAGTCTCCAGATTTAGCAAATGAGAAATTTCTGTTTGACCACTGCACAACAGGTTTCCCTACCTCCTTCTACATTCAAATGGTTTAGCACAAGTTGACAGGAATTGAGGTTTAAGCACCCTCACAAGTGAGACACATGGAATTTAGCCATTTAAAAGTGCACATTTACCAGCTTTACGCTGCTAGATCCAGCAAAGGACATTGTACACTTTGGGTTGCAAGGTTATCTGGAATAGAGTGGAAAGAATTTGAGGCCCAGGGATGGGTGTGTCCCTGCAGGGCCCTTTTACTGAGTTAAATTGGCAGATCAATCACCAATGGTGCCCTCAAGCACTGCACACCTGCCTAATTAGCTATCGAGTCTGACGTTAAGCGAAGACTTGACTCCACTCTTCAATCTCCAGTCTGTCACCTTGGAGCAACCCTGAATTGCAGAGACACTCATTTGAACCCATTTGAGGTGGTAAACATTATCTTTCCTCCTCGCAGATATTGTCAGAACTGTGGTACAGCATTTCTGGTTTTTAAATTCAACTTTGAAAAAAATGCAGTTTCTTTCAGGTTTGGGTTAGGGCATATACAGCTTTGATGTGTTAACAGGGACTTTCATATACAATCACCAGTGATAACAGAAACTAAGCAGTGTTGATATGCTAAGCACACATGCTATTGTACCAATTTGCATGCACAACCTCATACAAGTGGGGACAGAAGACATTTTTGATAACTATAGTCAAATTACCAGAATACCAGTTTTGAAACCAAGGCACAGTGTAGATATTTCTTGCATGTCAGTGGACTTGCATTGGCTTAAGAAGATTGATGCATGCTTTAATTTCAAGTTGTACTATCTTAATTCTATCGTTACACTGCTCTATAACAAAGAACACTACGCATCTGTAAACAGTGAAACTTTGATGCAAAGTAGAGTGAGTTGCAGGTAGTTATAGTAATGAAAGGGTTTTAATTTGGTTCACTGTGCTGTCTGGAACTCAAGACCTTTGGATTGTATACATTATGTAGAATAGCTCAAGTTTTATTTTTACTTGTTGCCTCCCGTTATTAATTATTCACCCTGTAGGCAAGTGCATATGATTAAATAAAAATTGCCTTTATCTTGTTCTTGTGCTGCTGATAGTTATACCGCTTAGTTTATGGGATTTTCCCACTTAATCTGGGCCCAGGAAAACCAGTGGTAACAGTAATTATATTTATAGAGCAGCGTTTTAACTTCTAAAAGGCAGTTTTAGCAATTAAAGAGAGAGTAAGGGTGTTGAGTCAAAGAACAACTTGAATTAATACCCAGAAAGGGTTTCAAAGGGAGCTAGGGAGATAACGACTTCAGAGAAGTACTTCCAGAAAATGGAGCTGAACCAATTGAAGGTACAACCAGTGATGGTGAACAATAAAGAAGACTATAGACTATAATCTGAGGAACAGACTTGGAATGTTCTAACATCAAACAGAGGTAGGGATTCAGAATGAGACCATGAAGGGATTTAAACACAAGCCTGAGAATATTAGTGAACAGGATTTTGTGCTGGTTAGGACATAACACATTGCAGTTTTTGGAAGATGAATTTTGGAAGGCTGTGCAGGAGAATACCTGATAAATCTCAGCCAGATGAATGGGTGTTTCAGCAGGAGATGTACTGTGGAGGACAATATGGTGGAGGAGGAAGTCGATGGGTTTTTGTGTGACAGCACAATCTCTGTGCTGACATTTTGATGTAAATGTGGAATACGATATCACCCAGTCAGTACAAGATGTATACAAATATCACAATCAGTCTGGTCTTAATCAATGTCTCAGGGTCTACATTTTGAAACAGGTCTCCATAGGTACTGCCTGCATTTCAAACCCAAATGCAGCGGAGCAACACATTCTTTGTCTTTCAGATTAATCTCCTGAAGTTTTATCAGTAATATAGAAGCATCTAAAACCACAAATGTCACCAGAGTTCTTTTCTGTTGCATTGAAGTTGCATCTGCCTTGTGTGATGTAACTTGGCCTGGTCACTCTTATTCCTGTGTTGAACAGTGTGCCGTATTCATTTTAATGAATATTTCACTTCTCACTATGTTTGGTTGGGTTTCCCAGGCCTGGGGAAACATAGCAGTTACAAGGGAGCAAGAAGTGCTGAATTTATAGATGGCAAGTACCTTTCACAGCACAGCTTATTACCCAGGTTGAGCAGGGGTGTTTCCTCCAGGACTAATAAATTATCCAGTAACTCCCACCCCCATGGTCTCTCTGCTTCCTGCCCTAGGCCCTCTCCAACCATCATTTAAGCTCTACACAACTGTTGCCACCATCCCAGGTTTTGACCTTGCAGAGCAGGTTTCTGTGAGGACTCCAGTCTGTCTGACTGTAGGCAGGAATTCCACTGAGTGAGCATGTGGTGAGAGAGAGGATTGGGAGGGTGTGGGGAGGAGGTGGCACAAAAACCAAAGAAATCCTCAATTTTAAATTTTGCAAACCTGTTCTTCTGGTTTTCCGGATCACCCCCCCATAACCATAACACCAGTTCCACCCTTTCCCACCTGCTGTGCAGAACACTTGCTTTCGGGCTGACTCCAGCCCTGTATGTCCATCTCCCTGTATGCACTCAAAGCCTCTCATTTTCAAGAAAACAACTTTAGATGCTGGAAATCTGAAACAAAACAGAAAATAGTGTAGAAACTCAACAGGTCTGGCAGCATCTGTAGAGAGGAAAGAAATTAATGTTTTGACTCCAGTGACCTTTTGTCAGAACTGTCATTTTGACTTGTTTTCCTTCCTGCCCTGCACACTTCTGCGATCCAATTCTTCAGCCGTTCCTTTTTCCTTTCTCTGCAGTCCAGAGACATTTCATTTTTTAAGGTGTTTCTGTGATACTTATGTAGAGGACGAGAACAGTTGAAATCGCAATACAATCCCTTAATCAGAGTAAAACTTGACCAACGTGTCCACAATAAACATGGTCATCCAAGCTTTCATGGCACTTTATATTTTGCTTTGTAACATGTATATTTTGCTTGAATTTTATCTATTTTTACAAGTATTACAGAATCTATGTCTGTTTGTTCTGACACTGTATGTTGACACTTGCTGCAGCAATTAATATTTCAAAAGAAACCTGCAGTTTGATGCTTGTAAAACCTGGAAAGTCTAAAGAGGCAGAAATTTCAAAATAGCTAAGTGACAATCCTGTCAATATCTTCGGCATTTTAAGCACCTCATTTGTGGAATTTTGACTTTTACATGTACATATCCCCACATTACAACAGTGACTACACTTTTTAAAAAGTACCTCATTAGCTGTGGAACACTCGTGAGTCTCCCAGTAGCTATGAAAAACATTATGAAAATCTAGGTTTTGTTTTAAGAGCATTATTTTTTTCAAAAGTAAGTTACTGAGTTGCCTGAAAGTAATTGCAATCCTGTCCAGGCTAGCCAACAATTTTAGCAGTTAGTCTCTAGTGCAAGGAAAAATCTGAAGTCAACAAACTGGGAGTGAGAGAATCTAGTCTCGCGAGATGATAATTGGCTGCTTTCAAATTGATGCACCTACTTTCCAGTTTAATGGCAGGTGAGGAATCATCATCCATTAGTGTCAACAAGACAACACAAGTCACACTATCTGACTCGACCGTTAGAATCAACAGTACATGACCATAAAGATTTATTTTTATTAAGCAAGTATATTTTTGCAATAAAACTGTGTTTTGGGCTCTGTCGATGCCTCAGCTAAATGCCAAGGGGTTGGTTGTAAATATAGCGAATGGTGAATACCAAGGCTTAATTTGTTCTGTGTAATAAAGAGAGTATAGATCTGAATGGCTTCATTAACTGTACATGTACATTAAGATTTATTTTTATGAAGAAAGTATATGGTTACAATAAATTAAAAAGAGGAGCCTGATGGATTGACTTGTGAACTAGTGCAGCTGAGCTCTGGAAATCCTCCTTATTGAGCTGGAAGTAACTGAGTCACTCCTCCTCTGAATTCTTTCAATCAAGAAAATTTTAAGTTACACATTAGTTACCAATTGTAATTTATCCACTTTCCAATTACTGGTTTCAAGTTGACAAACTTACAAAGATAAAGTCTTTAGCATCTATGTTCTATGTTAAAGAAACTGGCTGCCACTTCACTCTGAGTTCATTCCCTTCAAGCACCAAATGCACCTCTAAACTAAAACAAAGAATGGTGGGTGCTGGAGATTTGAGACAAAACAGTGTTGGAGGAAGTCAGTATTGGGTATGGCAGCACCTCCTGAATTACTCCAAAACTTTATTTTTCCTCGTACTAAATTCACCTCCTTATCTTTGCACTTTTTTTTGTAATTTACTTTATTTAAGAGCCCCCTATTCTCTATTCCTCCATTTGAGAAAGTTTGCTTCCCTTGAGTTTAGTTTCCAGTGTACACAAGGCCATTTGCTGTCTCACTTTCGAATTTGCTCCTGATCCACTACTGAAGCACTTGCGCTGACCCAAAAGCCAGAACTAAGGTTGGAAGGCACCTGGACAAGGAATTACATTCTATAATGTGTAAAGCTTCATACACCATGTCAATGATCTGTTGTTAAATGAGCATTTACTGGGCAGAGACAAATAATTTGTGTTTGACATGTTAAAAATATCCTATACAGGTATTTGAAGTGTTGGGTAGCATGGTGGCTCAGTGGTTAGCACTACTTTCTCACAGCGCTAGGGACCGGGGTTCAATTCTAGCCTCGGGCGATTGTCTGTTTGGAGTTTTGTACATTCTCCTGGTGTCTGTGTGGGTTTCCTCACACAGTCCAAAGATGTACAGGTTAAGTGGATTAGCCATATTAGATTGTCCAGTCCATGTAATGTCCAGGGGTGTGCAGGTTAGGTGGATTAGTCTGGGGAAATGAGGGGTGCGTCATGGGGATCGGGTGGGACCTATGTGCAGGTTGCTGCAGATTTAATGGGCTGAATGGCCTTTTCCCATACTCTAAGGATTCTATGACAATAGATTGTTAAGGGGACAATGTCAGAAGGCTTGCAGGCATCTTTCATTCCATATAATTATCAGCTGCACTTGGAAGCAATAATAAAATGTTGTAAGTTGTGTCACCGGAGAATCGTCAAATTAAACTTGACACCGAGACATTAAGATGTTAGGATAGGTAACTAATACTTTGAAGCAAGTAGTAGATTCTAAGTAGAAACTTCACGGAAGGAGATGAAGGAAATCTTTAAGGAAAGAATTCCAGAGCTTGAGGGAGTGGAGTGGTGGAAACCAGAAATACACAAGAAGCCAGAATTAGGCATGAAAATTCCAAAGGCAGGACCAGCCCGGTGTGCAGAGGGATAATGTGAGGGCTGCTGATCGTGTTGTCTTTGTTGAAAATGAATTGATGATCCATTGGAATCCACACCAGATTGGCTAGATGATGGCTTTGTGGTAATATAGCTGGACTATTAATCCAGAGACCTCGGTTCGATTCCTGCTATGGCTGATGGTGGAAATTAAATTCTCTAAAAACTTGGAGTCAAAAGTCTACTGATGACTGTGAAACCGTTGTCAATTGTCGGAAAAGGCCATCTGGTTCACTAAGGTCCTTCATGGAAGGAAACTGCCGTCTTCACCTGGGCTGGCTTACACGTGACTCCAAACCCACAGTAATGTGGTTGACTCTTAACTCAGTTAGCGATGGGCAATAAATGCTGGCCTAGACAGTGATGCGTTTGTTCTGTGAATTAATTTTTTTTAACTTATGCCATGCTAACTTTGGACTTTGACTTCTCTTCCCCACAGACAAAACGGAAACCCGCCGACCAATCGCTCACGAGTGCCTTGGCGAAATGTTGAGGATCCTGCGACAAGTCATCAACAAGTATCCCCTTCTGAACACGGTGGAAACCCTGACTGCTGCAGGCACATTGATTTCAAAAGTGAAAGGTAGGAGGGGAGAAAGGCTCAAGTGCAATTAGCCTAATATTCACAAAGTAACCTATTGATCTGAAAGATAATGTGAATATTTAAAGGGAGGCGAGAAGGATACAGGGACATCCTGCAGAGATCATCATTGTTTGGGATCATGGAGCAAATCGAGTCAACCCTTGCAGCTGTCCCTTTTACCTCAGGGCAGGACACACACGGATTACAGGTGGCGTGGGACTCTTTCAATACGCTTGGGTCAAGAGTTCAAATGCCATTGAATGAAAGGTTGTGAATTTAATAGCATACTGCAGGATTGATGCTTATGTTTGCTGTAATAGTTCAGGTTAGTTGACAACTTGACAGTTATGTTCGAGAGTCTATCAAATGTTGAGGAGGTGTTTGATTTTAATGGGGATCCTATCTGCTGTTTGTCTGGGGGGGCGATCATTTTTTTTGTGCTCAGCTGTAAGTAGACAGAATGGAAAACTGGGCAAGTTGCCATGACCCTTGAACCCCACTAAAGCTGCAGCAGGGCGGGCTGACAAGATTTCAGGGATTTTTTAAACCATGTAAGTGCTTTACTTAATCGTGATTTGTTCTGTTTCTCAATAGTCATCCCCTTGGATATAAACATAACATCACATTTGAATTAAGGCAGTGTCATTCAGTGACGTTGTAATCAAAGACTCTTTGATTCCTTTGTAATACACCCACTGGTAACTGCATTTCTCAAGAAAACTGTCAGGATCTCTCCAACATGCTTATTAAAAAAATTACCATTTGTAATTACTGCACCCCAATCCATTTATGTACATTTGCTTGAGTTAACATTATTGTATGAAAGATTACGTATTAATAAGTTGAGGGTAAACAATAAATTGATACTGGACTAAGAATTCTCCAAGAATGCTGTATTGAATTAGTGTCTAATATTTGATGTTCTGCCATGATACTGAGTACAACTGGAATGGCATTGCACTGCAATCATGTTTTTCTGCACAAAATTATAAGAGAAAGTATCCATCCCACTGTCTTACATCTTCTCTGTATTACTGGCCAACCTTGGTGGTGTTGGAGAACATGGAACCAATTTATAATCTGCGCTTCCAATTTTGGTTCTTCCTCGATCTTGCCCCTCCAATTCTCAATGTTCTTCAGCTTTAAAGCTCTGCACAGAGCTCTCCAACTCTGCCCTCATGTGCATTTCCCTATTCCTTCACCTCTGCATTTCCCTATTCTTTTACCTTTGCTTTATTCAAGTACAGTCAGATGTCCTGACCCATGCTCTGAAACCCTCTCCCTCAGCCCTCTATCTTTCCAGTTTGCTGTCTCTATCTGTCTGTGTCTATGTCGCTGTCTCTCTCTCTTTCTGTCTGTCTCTCCATTTGTGTCTCTCTCTTTATCTCTCTCTCTCTCTCTCTCTCTGTCTCTGTGGCTCTCTCTGGGTATCTGTGAATGTCTGTGTCTTGCTCTCTCTCCCCCTTCTTATCACACTAATTAAAATGCTTTTCCTCCAATATTTTTGTTGTTCTTGCTAATACTGCCTATAATGATGATATGGC
Source organism: Hemiscyllium ocellatum (assembly GCF_020745735.1). Taxonomy (NCBI): domain Eukaryota; kingdom Metazoa; phylum Chordata; class Chondrichthyes; order Orectolobiformes; family Hemiscylliidae; genus Hemiscyllium; species Hemiscyllium ocellatum. The sequence continues at coordinate 19,177,059 of NC_083428.1, read as the reverse complement.
AATGCTGGTGTTGAAGTCACATAACACCAGATTAAAATCTAACAGACTTATTTAAAATCACAAGCTTTTGGCGTGCTGCTCCATCATCAGGTGAGGTGGACACCTTGTGATTTTAAATAAACCTGTTGGGCTATAACCTGGAGTTGTATGACTTTTGACTTTGCCTATAATGAAAAATTGTTATAAAATTATTTTTCTACATTAAAGAAAGCGTACAAATACAAAATTATTGCATTGCTTATAGAAAATATCTTGGATATGTGCTTGTATTAGCCCTTGCCATTCTCTGTCTTGCATTCAAACGTTTCCCTGTGTAACCGTATTGCAATGGCAATAAGCATAATGTTGGACTCTGAATCTGGTATGAAATTTGCTGTTTTTAATCTGTCTTGTATTGTCAGTAAGGCTTCATATTAGCTTATGTTTGGAAATGATGATTAAACTGTGTTGGGAAAGAGTGAATAACAGGAAATTAATGCTAATCCTGTAAAGTTTTATAAACATCTCTCCTGGGGGATGCTAGGGTGTGGTTGCTATTTGAGCCATTGTTCCATACTGTCTTGTTGTTTAAATAACTTGGAACAAAGAATAATTGCGGTGCTTCAACCAATCCTAATTGAGCAGTGGTGTATATTGTCTGTAGACAATAGTTAGTCTAACTGTTTGGACATCTCCAATATTTAGAGCTCAATTTCCTTATTGGAACCTGTGTCTGGAGTCCAAAGGTGCCCTGGGGTTTTCTCACAGGCATGGAGACGGGTACCCTGCTCACTTTACAGTGGTGGAGAGCAGGGCTTTCAAAGCTCAGCAACCCATCTCAGATGTATCCCTGGACAGTATGGGGCAATTTAGCATAGCCAATCCACCTGACCTACATATCTTTAGACTGTGGGAGCAGCTGGCCGAAGACCATGCTGACACGGGGAGAATGTGCAAACTTCACACAGTCATGCAAGGATGGAATTGAATCTGGGTCCCTGGCGCTGTGAGACAGCAATGCTAACCACTGAAACGTTAGATTCCCTACAGTATGGGAACAGGCCCTTCGGCCAACAAGTCCACACCGACCCTCCGAAGAGTAACTCATCCAGACCCATACCCCATATGTACCCTTGACTAATGCACCTGATACTATGGGCAATTTAGCATGGCCATTTCACTTGATTTGCACATCTTTGGAGTCTTGCACATCTGTGGGAGGAAAGTGGAGCACTTGGACGAAACCCGTGCAGACCCGTGCAATCTCCACACAAGCAGTCACCCAAGGTGGGAATTGAACCTGGGTCCCTGGCGCTGTGAGGCAGCGATGCTAACCACTGAGCCACCGTGCTGCCCGAAAAGCAACTTTGTTTCCAGATTTCTTTAGCGAACCCAGCATTTTTATTGAAGCCATGGGATGAATTTGAACTCACGACCCAAGAGATTCTTGACTGCTAGTCCAGTGACATGACCACTAACCCTGTAACCTCGACCTGCATGGGAATTGAACCCACTTCATGGGCTCTACGTGACAAGCCACACCTTCAATTAACTGAGCAAACAAACTCCATTTAACATTGTAAGTGTATCTGGAGAAAACCTGGCAAACTATGTGGAAGAATTCTTTAGAAAAGGTTTCCAGGCTTTACCCTGATGGACTGGTTTCAAAGTGGAGTAAAAACTGGATTCATTTTGGACTGATTCAAGATACAAAATGAACGTAGGTGGGCTCAAAAATACAGGCATGTCTGACCCTGTTCCAGGTGCAGCAGTGTTTCTGCTGAGGACCTGGCGTGGTTGCAAACCCCCACAACATCATCAGCCAAATGATTTTTCTAATCAACCTGTGAAATGAATTCGCTGGTGAAACCCAGGATTGGGCCAGGGACCTGATGATTTTGCTCTAATGCTCTCCCAACTGAATTACTTCAACCATCAGGCTGATTAAAAGACATCTCAAGGCTGACCAGGTTCTTTCAGTCAGCAACCCCCTCCCCCCCCTCCCCTTCCCCCACCCCTGTCATGTTAATAGTGATGGTCCAATAATCAATCAAATAGACAACTTTTGTGGATTCATTTACTTAAAAACAGGGAAACACATTCCAGCAAAACGGCTGATTTTGGCATCTACAACTTTTAGAACCTACAGCAGACAAATTGTAAGGCTGAGTCGCAACATTGTATATGTTCAGCACATGGAGTCCTTCAAGGTTTAATGGATGGAATTTTGAACAAGTCCACAGACTGATGGAAGAGCTGACCTGTTTGTTATTCCCTTTCGATGATTCCCTGATCCAGCTGCTGGCTGCTCTGTTAGCCACAGTGATGTTCAGTTGCCATGTTGGTGTGTTGCTGCCTGATGGTAGCCCTTTTTGGCAAATGAATTTGAGCTGTTGACACTCTTTTGAATTTGGGATTTGAGAGAAGGAAAGATGATGCCATTATCCTGAATTGGATTGACGCCTGGTCCAGGGATAATTATCTGCTATTCTAACTCCAGCAGAGGCTTTCCCAACAGTTTAGATTTCTTGCTGATTTTCCATTAATAAAGCTCCCCTCATCATTCTAGAAATGTTTGGAGCAAGGCAGCACGGTGGCTCAGTGGTTAGCACTGCTGCCTCATAGCACCAGGGTCCCAGGTTTGATTCTAGCCTCAGGTGACTGTCTCTGTGAAGTTTGCACATTCTCCTCGTGTCTGCGTGGGTTTCCTCCAGGTGCTCCACTTTCCTCCCACAGTCCAAAGATGTGCAGGGCAGCTGAATTGGCCATGCTAAATTGCCCGTAGTGTTATAAGAGGGAAATGGGTCTGGGTGGGTTACTCTTCGGACGGTCGGTGTGGACTTGTTGGGCCAAAGAGCCTGTTTCCACATTGTAGGGAATCTAATCTAATCTAAAAAGTAGATATTTAGAAATGTAATGAATATCGAAAACGAGCATTGTGTTGCACCCTTGTTCCATCGGACTGTTGGCTTGCTATTCCAAACTGGCGCCAATCCCTGTTTCAATATAACTTGCTTTTAAGTAAGGAGCTATATCCATTAAAACATGTGCTTCTTCTTCCTACAGGCTTCCATTATGAATCTAACAATGAGAATGATAAGAAGGAATTTGAGAAGGCAATTGAGACAATAGCAGTGGCATTTAGCAGCAAGTAAGTAAATTGTTGATTGGCAGCTGTCAAGGAAGTTTCAACAAGACAACTGATTGTAAAGAGGTGGAATTAAATATTATGGTAATTTAAGACTTTACTGCTTAAATCCCAAGATTGTGCAACTGTCTCATGACTCCATCATGTTGATGTTTTTCAAGAGTAACTGAAAAATGTGTTGCTGGAAAAGCGCAGCAGGTCAGGCAGCATCTAAGGAACAGGAGAATTGACGTTTCGGGCATTAGCTGCCTGACCTGCTGCGGTTTTCCAGCAACCCATTTTTCAGCTCTGACCTCCAGCATCTGCAGTCCTCACTTTCTCCTAGTTTTTCAAAAGTAGTCACTAAATTATTGTGGATTGACTAATGAACCCCATTGATGTATTTAGGACAACTTGTGTTCTTGCCATTAGCCAAATCCTGATTACCAGAAACTTGAAGGTGAAGTAGAGGGGCAGAGTAAGAGGGAAGACAGTGGCAGGAGGGTGATCTGGGAGACAGATTGAGCTTTGTGTGTTTCAAGGTATGGGATGAGCTGTGGAAAGTGCACACATGACCAGCAGTTGCATCACATATTCTCCTTTTTTAGCCTTTTGATTTGAATAAGGTGCTTGCTACCAGCTGTTGAGGTGAATAGCATAGATGTTGTTAAGGGAAACCCAGGTAAGTACATAACCAAGAAAGATGTGGAAGGGTATTCAACCAAGGTTATTGAGGTAAACTGGGGGGCGGGGGGGAAGCTTGTGTGTACCATAGAATATTTTGGCTGAATGGTCTCTTTCTGTGTTGTATACCTTTGTGGAATACTGTTGAGAACCCACATCCTATTTCTTGTTTTATTTCTGCTTTTGCTTTTGCATTCTCATTGGTCTATGCTGAGTCGATGATGTTACTGGCCATGGGCCTAGCAGTGACCAATCAGAATGAAAAGAAAGATAACGTGAGTACATTCCTTGTTTTTATTAAAAAGAAACAAAACATTTAAAATGCAGGTTTTTGATTTTTGCTTCTGGAAGTTGTAAGTCTACATGATATTGTGAATGTTTCTTTCTGTAATTTTTCTGTGAATGTGGAATATGTTACAAACCCTGGGGTGCACAGGTTGTGTTGTCCAGACTTTGTACTTGAAAATAATAATAGTGCTCTGTTTATATTCAGATATGGCTTGACTTAACAGGAGTTATCAAAAATTGCCGTGCTTGGTTTCAACCCATTGGCCCTCCTCAAATCAATTACAGCTTTTATATTTTTGCTGAAACATTGAAATGATCTGATAGAGTTCTAAAGTCCAATTTTAACTAGTTTGAAAACTTAATCTTTAAAATCAGGCCCACAGGATTTTGAGCACAGAGGGAGGCCATACTAGTTTAGCTCAGTTCTCTGGTTTGTGATGCAGATGTCAATAGATGGGTTCAATTCTTGTAGTTTGGATTTACCATGAAGGACTCTCCTTCTCAATCTCCTCCCCTTGCTTGAGGTATGGTGAACCTCAGGTTAAACCACCACCAGGCACCTCTCTCTAATGAGAGACAGTAAAACTACAGTGACTTTACCTTTGTAGTGCATGTGTAATACACATAGAGAAAGGTGATTTATTTAGACATCAGTTTGCTCCATCTTGGACTTTGTGACTCTTTTGCTGTGAGTTACCTTTCAAAATGTAAATGAGGAGAATGTTGTAAATGATTGGAATTTAATTAACGGCAATAAAATAATAGGCCATGGAGGCAATTTTAGAGATTTAATGCATCATCTTGAGCAACGTGTGAAACATCGTTGCTATTTCTGTCCCTGCTTATTGGCCATACCCAAACAATTCCAATAGAGGCCACTATATAGCACTTGAATGCCATTCATTCTTTACAATGTTAACTGTGGAAGATGTGTCAATTAATTAAAAATGGGCAGAAGAGGCTATCGATACTGTATTGCCCACTTTACATTATTGCATAGTGTCTCTCTCACCCCAGAGAGTGGAAACCTTTGAAGGTTTTCTCACCCCTTTCATATCCAAGAAATGCTGAAGCCACTATCATACCCTTTGTTCATCCAGAAGACCACTTAACTCAGTACAGACTGAAGAACAGATCTGACCATCTTGGTTTGGATAGGTCACCAGTGAAGTGTTAGCCTGTGGACAATTTGAACAATGAGAGTAGTCTTTGTCATATTATTACTGTTGTGTGTGTCTGCTGTAGTAAGTAGTGTACTCACCTGCTTACTTGCTTGCAGTCTTAGCATTGAAGATAGTGATATGTTTTAACACTGACGCTGAAAATCTCTACAACATGATGGTGAAATATTGGTTTTTGAGTTCCCACTGAAGAGAGATACCCACCTTTTCTGGGGGGATGGAGGCGGAGGGGCGGGGGTGGTGGTGGTGAATGGAGAAGGTGCTCAGTGAAAGGCATGTCCCACACTGCAGGGAGAAAAGGTTCAGAGAGTGAGTCTACCCAAGTGGTTCTTGTGGATATCCTGCTAATCAGGTTATTAGGAGCATTTGTGGATCTAGGAGTAAACGTCCAGTTGATCTTCTGGCTGGAGCATTGCTGAAGGGAAGTGAATCTAACTGTGTAGGAGGACTTTTTTTTAAATGATGTAAATAAAAATGTGGAGTTTGAGTTTATTGGTTGCTTTAATCACTGTTTCCTCTTTGGTAGTGTCTCTGAATTCCTGATGGGAGAGGTGGACAGCACTACTCTGTTATCATTACCACCAACAGATAAATGCAGGGTGAGTTCATGGAATGAGTCAATGTGCTGCAAAGATCTCTTTGCCTGTGTGCACTAACCACTTATGAAAGGTTGTTTGTCTGATCTTTGTTGATTAATTTCTGGTCAAACTTTGTAAATTCTGGCCATTATTTCTGCTGAAGAGTTTTGAATCACCAGAATTGTAAATGACCTCTCCAAAGATGGCACTGAGTGTCAGTCAAAGGTTTTTAACTCCTAAGGTTTTGTTTCCAGATGTTGCACATTAAAGGGATTTATTCCTAATGCATTGCCTTTAGTTTTCGAGCTCAGTGACTTCCTAATGTCTCTGTGCACAATTTTTCAATGTCCATGAAGCAATTAAATAACAACCAGGTTTATCTGGGAAAGTCTGGGTTGACATGAGGTCATGTTCCACCAACTAAATCCATTCTACTACAAAATGGTTTACCTTTTAATATTTTAGTTAAACACTTCGGGGACAAAATTCGATTTTATCTTGCTTTGTACAGTTAATTATTGTCAAGCAAGTCTTTGGGTTGGAAATTAAATTAGGTCCCAATTCAATTGCAACGGCCATATTGAACCTATGGCCTGTTCACCACTGCAGGATTCCTTTCAAATGTTTATGTAACCTCGATGTAAATCCTGTTAACCACCCAAGATAACAACCAGTCTTAAGTGTTGGAGGACGTTTCTGTTCAGAGTTATGATTAAAAAGAACAATTCTATATCATTTACAGCTGAACATTCACTTTATAAGATGGCATGCCTCTTAATGGCCTCCTTATCCCTATTTCCATTCTACCCTCTATGGCTGGTCTCTGAAACACCCCCTCTATTTGTTAATTGTGCTTTCATCCAATAAGCCCATTCTTTGTAATTTGCTGTTGTCCTTAACTCTCCCTTTTTCTTTTAAGCCCATTCTTAAAATCAACCTCTTTATCTGAACCTTTTATCGTCTGCCTCCCACATTGTACCACTGTTTAACTTCTGTTTTTGGTGTTTATGCCTCTATGAAGCTTCTTGGGATGCTTTTGCTATGTTAAAGATGCTGCACAAATGCAATCTCTTGTTTTACAAGATTAGCACTGTCATCACTGGACATGTGAATTTTCAATTTACAGTGTAAAGGGCTTTCAGAAGCACGAATTATGGACCAGCTGAAGATATCAAATTGATTCTGTTACCTTTAAAATGACACATGCCTGTAAATGAGCCATTTGGATTTAGTGCTGAAATATAACTAGTTTTAACTGTGTATGGTGTCTGAGATGTGGGAATACTGGGCTGCACTTACATGGCTCCTGCAGTGGGTTCCCTGCTCTGATTGGTTCAATTTAACAAGGGAGTCGAGGTTTATTAGGGGTGAGCCTGCAGGGGCAGCAAGCTGGAAAGTGGAGGTACAACTTCAATTAGATCAATGCTGATTGTATAGATTGACAAAGCAGGCTAGATGGGCTGAATGGCCTGTTGCTTCCATTGCTCCCTATTTCACCTGTTCTTATGGACAGGAGCACAAGATGAAATGCAGCAAACTGTCACTGGGGAACAAGCTTCCTCACTTGAACGAGCAGTTATGTAATACGGGTGAATTATTGTCAATTCTCAGAACTGGCCTTATTCTTAAGAGGTGAGATGGAGGCACCACTGAAAACACTTTTTCAGCTACAGTTGGTGAACTGAGATGTTGGCAGAGTTCTGTTTCCTGCCTACAAGCCTGAAAGACAGTGTCACATGGTTGACACCTAAGAAATAGGATGGGTTTGACATGTATGTTTCTGAAAGACATCGCACTGATGCCAGTATCCTGTGAATTGAGGCAGTCTAACAGTGACAACATGATCCCATCACACCAATTGTTGTCCAGCCCTGCCGAACATATCTTCTCATTTTACTAGATTTTCCTGACATTTTGGAGTTGGGTGTGTTATTTCCAAAGAGTCTGAATATTTCCAATAAGTTTGAAATGAAATCAAATAACCTTTTTGTTTTAAGAAATTAATAGTGCCATTAGTAAGCCATCATATTTGGCTGAGGAAATAATGTAATTCCATTGCTGGACTTACAGTTCAGGCACAGGGTGTCCTTTTACAGTCTTCAAGCTACAGTAACATCAAGTCAGCAACAGTCTGCTTTGGTCAAAATGTTCTCCAAGCATTGAAAGTAATTACAAAGATGGTAACACCCTTGCTGCTTTATTTAGTGTTTTTTTGCGACGATGCAACTCCTGCAAGTATCACTTGTGTTCTGTAGGGACAGAGGATGATTGCAGACTCGCACATTGTATTGTTACTGGATAAGGTTTAGGAGGAGGTGGCTTCTCTTTTGTTGTCATCTCATCTACCTTAATTCGGAGACTGACGTTAATTTGAACCCTCGCTGTGATCAGCGAATTCCTCCAAGACTGTGATCACTGTCAAAGACTTGGGTAGCTCAGATACAAAGAGATTCTTTTACCTCAAGATGATCCCTCCTGCTGCTCCCTAAGGTGAGGAAATTTGGAATTCACAAGGTGTTGTCCGTGACAGATACAGATATGTTTACTGCATATTGATCTGTACCTGATTGAATGTGTGTTGAGGTATGTAATTAGGATAGAGAATGTACTTGTTGCATGAAAAGTTTGAAATGCCTCCTGTCGTTTTTCTGTTGGTATTAATGTTGTTCTTAACCATCTTGTAAGCACTGTATTATATACATCCAGCAGGAGGAAAATAGCCCTATCTATTGTACCAAAAATTCAAATGCTTTTTTTGTCACGGTGAAAAATTGGCTGTATTCTTCTTTATGAAAGGCTTTTTTGGTTCCAGTATACTTTTTTGTTTTTGTTTGTTTTGCCATCTTCAACTGATATTCCAACTGAACCAGCCTCCCAAAACTGCACTACAGGATGATCATTGCCAACAGCTATAAAAGTATAATCTCATAGTTCTGTAGAGTCCATCAAGACAGGTGAACGAAACAGCGGGAGAGGAAAATGACATATGTTCTGCAAGACACAAGATACATGCTCAAAACATAATAAGTGATCATTAATATCTGATTGCTTCTTAGCCTAGGTATAGGTTAGATCCCTACAATGTGGAAACAGGCCCTTCAGCCCAACAAGTCCACACTGACCCTCTGAAGAACAACCACCCAGACCCATTTCCATACCTTCACTCTGACGAATGCACCTGATACTACGGGCAATTTAGCATGGCCAATTAACCTAACCTGCACATCTTTGGACTGTGGGAGGAACATGGAGCACCCAGAGGAAACCCAAACTCCACACAGGCAGTTGCCTGATAGTGTGTGTGTGTGTGCGCACATGTCATTCGTTCGTTCTCTGACTGTGGTCCGAGTAAGTCTATCTCAACACTGTGCATGTATCTCTGCATACCTGTGGGTGTGTGTACCCAAACTAAACTCCGAACACAACCAGCTTTATCTCGTGTTACAAGAAGGAAAACTGCAAATCCTGGAAATCTGAGAATGATGGAAAATGCAACAGCTCAATCAATGTCTCTGAGATAGCAGATAATACACAGATTGTTGGGAACTTTCATTAGAAGAGACTTGTTTGGGCAGTTTGAGGTTCAAATAAATATGAAACTTTGAATTCAAACTAAATTAACTTGGAACTGAAAATAGAAGCATGAAAGATCTTGCATCACCACCAACAAAAGACTGATTCAAGGAGCTAAGGATTTTATAACTTAAGTTGCTTGTAATAGCAACATGTTGTTCCATTTCAGCTGGACACAGTGCTCATCTGCTGCATTACTTCTGGGTAATTTATATTTTTATAGATCTTCTTTGCGCAGTAGTGTTACAAGAAAATCAGATGTGCGTTGCTTAAGTATCGCTATTCGTTATGAAGGCAAATAGTTGCTCTGTGTCAGTATTCAAGAATGTTGACTTGCAAAGAAAGCAAAATTGAAATTCTATTAGTTTCTTCTAGGGAGATGCAACATTTTTAATGTTTTCGCAGTAATGCAGTTTTACTTAGATAAGTAAATTAGAATTCATGGAGAACCTGAACGAAGTACTGGGCTAAATCACATTCTGGAATGTTTTATATTTTGTGTAGTGAATATCATAACTGATTGAAAGGTCAGGCCTCACAACTCGCTCATCCATAATTCGCAGAAGATGGTTGTTCTAAGATGATGAGGTGGAGGTATATCTGAGTATTTGATCTGAACGTTCACTTCATTCATCCAAGCACCTGTCTAATTTCCTTTTGTGTGTTTTCAGTCAATGGAGAATCTCTGTGGTGGAATTGCTGTCCAAGGCGATATGGTACAAGTGAAGGATGAGTTCAGTGATTCAGGTAAAATGTACTTCTGTGGCTTTTAGCCAGCATGGACTAAACACAGAATTTTTTTGAAAGCATGAAGTAACAAATGATGCATGTGTAACAGACTAATAACCATATTGAATGAGGCAGTAAAGACTTTCACAGATTTACAAGGGTCTTATTATGACTCTCTGCAGTTTGGGGAACAAACACCAGTTTCTACCTTTCCCTTCCTGATCCTTTCCCTGTCCAGAAGCCAAATCCCCACAGCTTTTTAAAACAAACGTATTACACCTTATTACCTAAATGCCCAATGAATCAAAGTATAAGTACTACTCCACCAGGGCTACCCCACTAACTCCACACGTCATCTGAAAACAAACTTATCAAGTTCCACATGTACACTGAGTTCTACACACTACCAGCTCTTTTGACCTCTCCGTGGTGTCAGGTTGCTTGTCTAACATGGATGAGCAGTAATCTCCTCCAATTAAGCATTCGGATCACTGTGCCCCATGACAATCTCATTTCCTTTTAGTGCCAAATCCATTATTGGTCACTGGTTCAGGCAGAATTCACTTTTTCCAACTTTTAACATCTTTGTGGATCCCAATCTCTGCATTCTGCGTACCAACAATACAACATCTTGCCTGTTTTCACCTCGGCTTGAGTCCATCTGTTCCTGAAACTCTCATTGTTATCTTTATTACCTTCTGACTTGACTATTCCAATGCTGCCTTTGCTGATCTTCCATTTTTATCACTGGAAGCAGTAGAAGTTCAAACGAGGTTTTGGGGTCTGTGTACACAGTCACTAAAATGTGGTTATTAAGTGGAAACAAAAATCAAGCTTGCAGTTTGGATTTTTGTCTTTCTAACAGGCGAGCCAGATTAGAAAGGAGTGAAGCACGTGCTTCAACCCTACAGAGCCCTTTATAGACCCTCCTGTAGTACTCATTCTGCATATTGCAACTTTAAAAATTAGATGTTGACCATATGAGGATGCAATGAGATTCACTAGAATGTTATCGGTATTCTGGGGCCTCAATATTAAAATTTCCATACTCGTGTTGTAATTCCTCTGTGCTATCGCTGTAATTCTAGATCTATCATCGACCTTTCTAATCTGCAAAGAAATCTGTATTCGTTCCACTCTGATTTCTTGACCATCATTTCCTTCACTCCTCGAAATGCCTCAAACTATCCACATCCTCAGTTCTGTAATTCCCTCCCAAAAGCCCTCTGATTCTCCTCTCTCTCCTTTTAAGATGCTGCCTTAAAACCTACCTGTTCAAAAAAAAACCCTTGGTCACATGTCCTACATCTCCTTTCTTGGCTCAATTCAAACCAATGAATTGTCATGTGGGGTATTATTCCATATTCAAGGTGTTACATCAATGCATCATGTAGTTGAAATATTGTGGTTAAACATTGTCATTACTGTGCAGGGTGCAGTCAAGCCAACTGATTGAGACAGTTGATGAAGTGTACACAGACGTTGAAACCAACTGTTCAGAAAATGGATTTCCATCCTCGCAATAGATTCTTATCAAACAAAACTGTTGCATGAAATCAGTACTAAGAACTTGCGTGAGGCAGTTCTGTGATGGACATTCGGAAATGAATAAGAGATTTAGTTTCAGCCCCTATTATTTGCTGGTGTGCTGCCCTGGACATCTAGAGCTGCAACTAAGCTTTTTTTTCCCCTCCCATGGCCATACACACACTTGGCTGTTGCTTCACATTTTCACTGGGATCACAAAGCTGTGCTAAGAGTTTATGCTGTTGGACTCCAAGCCACACATTTGCCCACTGGCTTTGGATCTTTCTGGAAGGCAGTAGCCAGGACACTACGACAATCTCTGATGATTCCTGGTTAAATTTACCACACACTAACATTTCCTGTAAAATCTGTGGCTCCCAGTTCAGCAGCAGAGCCTTTTTCCTTGAGGTCTTCACTTTGCCTGTTCGGACAAACAGCAAACTGAGGCAGGCCATAGGGAATTCATCCTCAGCTCAGCTCATCTGAATGTTAATAAGAGAGCTGTCCACTTCAACTTCCTACACAGGCCAAGCCTTGTCCATTGAAATTCTGGGAGTGAATTGTTGGAGGGGAGACCTGGTACATAAAGTCTCCATTCCTTGTTCTCTTCAATTCACCTAGAAACTGAGTATTCCCTGGGCAGTGACAATTGTGAAAGCGGCTGTAATCTTTTAAGAAAGCAAAGAATCCTTGCAATTCACATGAAACCCATTTGAAAATGAATCTTTTATGTGGAACACTCTAAGTAAAATATGTCTTTTTTTTCTTCCTCTTCTTTCTGTTTATTTCTGATTCTAGGCTGTCTTTCTGCAGAAGAAGTGGATATAATACTTCAAAGGTCTGAGGGGGGTGTTGAAGCTGCTTTGCAATATGCCAAAACCGTTTCCAAGTACATGAAAGATCTGATCAGCTACCTGGAGAAAAGAACAGCTTTGGGTGAGGGACTGTTGCATTTGTCATTGTTACATTCTGGCTAAGAGAAGTAGTACAATGCGGACACATCATCCTGTGGGTGTTGCTTTCTGTTTGACAAGTCCAGATTCCAAGATGTTTTTGGTCACTTGTATCAAAATAGTTACCAGTTCACTTGCAAACTTGGTCAATACCTAGTGGTGACCAAACAATTGGATTTAGTGGCGAGTGGAGATCAAACATAAGTTATGAATTAGAGCAACCAATATACTGGATTGTAGAGAAGCCCTCACTGTGGAGAGAGATTCTAATTCCTTCCAATGCTTTCATTTCTGTCGCACCTTAAAGATAGAAGCATGTGTCACCAAGTCAAACCAAGGAAAAGATACTAGGACTGAACATGACCAAAAACATAGTCAGTTGAGTTGGAATTTATATCTATTAAAGGTAGTGATAGACATTGAAGGAATTGAGTAAGCGCTTCCAAGATCTTTTGGCTTAGGTCACTTTACTGCTAATGGTGGGAAGAAATGAGGGAGGGCTGCACAAGAGGCCAGAACACCAGAGAATTAGTGACAGGAAGGTTGCATTAATACATCATTTAGTAACAGAAATGTAAGGAAGCAAAGCTGCTAAGGGATTTAAGTGCAAAGGGGAGAATGTAATATTTTCGCCGTTGATAAACCAGGAGGCAGTGTGATGGGTGTGAAAGGCTGACAAGAACTGATTTTGAATAGAGCTTGGGAAGTAGAGTGTTTCTTGAGCTGCTTGTTTACGTGGCTGGAAGAAAGGAGTGGGGAGAAAGCAGAACATTGGAGTAGATGTGCATGAAGATACATTGGTGTGGATGAGTGTTTCAGTAGCAGATGGGTTGAGGTAGAAACCACAGAAGAATTATATTATTTTAAGATTTGGAGATGCTGGTGTTAGGCTGGGGTGTACAAAGTTAAAAATCGCACAACAGGTTATAGTCCAACAGGTTGAATTGGAAGCACTAGCTTTCGGAGCGCTGCTCCTTCATCAGATGGTTGTGCTGATGAAGGGGCAGCACTCCCAAGGCTAGTGCTTCCAATTAAACCTGTTGGACTATAACCTGGTGTTGTGTGATTTTTAATATTATTTCAATCTAGTCAACTGAAGGAGAGCAAACAAGTCTCAACTGATTGTTACAGGCAAATGTCTGCAATAGATACCTGATAAATCTCTTGTCATTGTGTCCTCCAGTTATTTGTGTGAATAGTATTTAACAGTGAATGAATTCAGTAAGAAACATCATTGATATAAAGTGAAAGAAAATGTATATGAACAGTGCTATGTGGTTACACTCTTCTTGTTTATGACAGGAGTATTTTGTATTTTTTCCACAGAGATGGACTTTGCCAAAGGGCTGACAAAACTGATCCATACCTGTAGACACACTATTACTCAAGAGGTAAGAAAATGGACATGAATGAATAGAGCTTGGACAGTACTTACTGTTAAATTTTAAAGATCACTAAAGAAGCTAATTAAAATTCAGTTTACTTCTGGATTTGTTCTCCCACAGCAGCAGTACGTGATGACATGTAGGTAGTGTACAAGTCTCATTATGCTCTCTCTCTACAAACGGTCACTTCATACCCCAGTTCAGTGTTTTATGTTGAGACTTGTACTTCTGAGATAATCCATTTGGAGAGAATTGCAAATACTGTGAACACAAGCAGGTTAGACGTTGGGAATTTTGTGGCAAGTAGCTCACTTCCTGGCTCCCCACAGCTTTTCCATCCTCCACAAGGCACAGGTCAGGAGTTTGGAGGAATACTCTCCATTTACTTGGGGTGAATGCAACTTCAACAACATGTGACGCTCAATGTTGTTCAGGACAAAGCAGCCCATTTGATTGGCACCCCATCCATCACCTTCAACATTCACTCCCTCCTCCGCTGCTGTATCTTTTCTACAGTGTGTACCATCAGTAAGATGCATCACAACAACTTGCCAAGGTATCTTTAAGACCTTTCAAACCTATGATCTCTACAACTTGAAGTTCCGAGGACAGTAGGCACATGGAGGGGATTGGTGTTGTTTCCAAGTTGCACCTCACCATGTCTTGGAAATGTTTGGTGATTCCTTTGTCCTAGAACTTCCTTTCCACCTACAACACAGACTGTAGCAATTTAAGGGAATTAACTGAACTAATCTGATCAGTACTTCACTCTTGTACTAAAAGCAGTGAAACTAAAAGAAGCAAAAAGGGATATAAGATTATCCCATATTGTGCCAATTTTAAACATAAGATACAAGGAGTCCAGTCGGTGTTATAGCCATAGCTTTCAATTGATTGTACACTAGAACACTTTATGTAACATACATTACAATATGTTGCTTCACTCTGTGTCCTCTTTGAGTGACTTATATTTTAACATCAATGCTTTGTTTGTTTAGTATCATGTGCCTTTTCTGTCAATTTACTCGCTGGCTCTGGAACAGGACCTGGATTTCGGACAAAGCATGATACAAGGAGTTAACGTCCTCCAGAACCAAACCTTCCTCCAGGTAACCAGATACACTCCAGAACAAGAATCCAGAAATTACAATAGATTTATTATTGCATGGCAGTCAAACGAATGGTGTTTCTTGGAGGAAATTAGAGACTATTTATCTTTTTAAAACATTTTGCATGCTGAATACATCTTGTTCTTAAGAATTTGAGGTAAACATTTATTTCATTCAAGTTCATCTCCTGTGGCGTTGCACACAAAAAATTAAGACCAAGTCATGATTGGGTTAAATGGTGCAGAATATTTAGATGCAAGCACTTGGGAGCACAGAGGGAAGGAAGTCCTTATAAAGGTGATTTGCAACAAATTACAGGAGGATGTTATTTGCCTAATCTGCAAAATTGTTAATTAGGAAGTGACGTTCAAACCAAGTGAGATTTATTTGATGATTAGATTACAATCTAATAAATATGGGAGGTCAGTTATCCCTTGGAAGATGAAAGTTTTTGATAGATTAGAGGAGCAAAGGAATCTCTGAATATGCATTAATCATTAAATGTTATGTCACAGGTTAGCAAAACCAATGCAGATAGCAAATCCAGCATTAGAATTCATTGCAAAAGAAATTGAATTGAAAATTAAGGCGATGATACTAAATCTGAGCCAACGTCTCACTTTAATATTTCATGCAGTTCTGATTGCCGTAACATAAAAATGAGAGACAGCGAGCCACTGGAGAGGGCGAGAACAGGTTTAAAAGTATGATACCAGAAATGCATGCACTGGACATATCTAGAAAGAATTGACAGGCTCGGACTCTTCTGTCTTCACAGAAGGAAGTAGAAGGGTGATCTAACTAGAAGGGTTTAAAAGCGAATGTCCCTTCTTGTGGGAAAGACTGTATCTACAGGCCACCAATATAGGATAATCACCAAGAAATCCAACAGGAAATTCAGAAGAAACTACTTCTTAATACAAAGAAATAAAGAATATGGAGTTTGCTACCACAGGAGGTGGTTGAAGTGAATAATATATAGTTACTTTTAAGGGGAAACAAGACAAGCACATAAGGGAGGAGAAAATATTTGGTTAAGATGAGAAAAGACTGGAAGAGATTCAAGTGATGAATAAGCAACAGCATTAAGTAATTGGGCTGAATGACATGTTTCAGCGCTGTACATCTTGTGTAGGAATTAGAAAGTGGACAAAAAGAGTGCAGTGAGATGAGAGATGGGGTAATGGGGAAAGGTATGAGAAAAGAGTAGATGGAAAAGAGGATGTGGAAAAGATGAAAGGAGGTCATGGGGGACATCATGGAATGTCAAGCAGTGGCTGTGCCTGTGAGAGGTTCAGAGTTACATTCTTTGTAAGCCCATTATGTTTTCATCTTGCATCCAGGTAGCACTTTTCAGCAGGTGTTTCCTCATCCAGTCTATGCGGAAATGTATGAAAACAGTTTACAATGTGTCAGCAAAAGTAGGATTGTAAACATCACCAAAACCAGTGTTGCATGACCAGCTTGCTCTTCCCCAGCTGCATGTTCTATGAAGAGCTTTGCAATGGGACATGTTAGTGATGAGGTTTGAGCACCTGCTGACTGATTGGTTCAGGCCAGAGGTGTCTGCCCTTTCTGCTGTTTCCCAATTTGCCAGAAATCCATCTCTTTGGTTCTGGATCCAACATCTGGAGCAAAGGAATCCTTTCTTCAAAGGAGTCTTCACCTGAGAACTAACTTATTTGCATTGTTAGTTGTGGAAGATTTTGTAATATTTAATCATTCTTGCTAATACACGAGTGAGTATATAGTTCACCTTGCAGTTTGAGATGGAGAATCTGGAGTCGAATGTAATGATATTACAATTGAGTAAAAGCAACTACAAAGGAACGATGGAGCAATTGATTAGAGTGGGAGCCTAGCAGCAATGGCAGGAGTTTCTGGCAGTAATTCAGGAGGCACAGCAGAAATTCATCTAATAGTCTTCAATCTGAATTTTTGCAAAGGACCTCTTATTGAAGGGGTGTTTGACTTGACATTAGTGGCTTTCTTTGTTCCCAGTATTCATCAGTCTTTGACAACTTCTAACTAGTCATTATTTAAGAATCCAAATTCATTCACTTATTACATTTGAAGCCCAGTTGTAAGTGTATTTCACAACTTACTGTTAGAAATGAATTTCTGATTTTGGATCCCTTAGCTCAGACCAAACCCAAAATGTCAACAACCTTGTACCGTTCATACCAGACAAGAACGGGGTTCACACCTCAGCAGTGAGCAACACGCTCCCAATTCTGGGGAAGGGTAACTCGGCCTGAAATGTTAACTCTGATTTCTCTCCACAGATGCTGCCAGACCTACTGAGCTTTTCCAGCAATTTCTGCTTTTGCTTCTGATTGACGGCATTTGCAGTTCTCTCGGCTTTTAACTGTTCCCAGTGTTGTGTCACTCACATTATTATTAAAAACTGTGCCTGAGATAGGCAGACATCTTGTTAGAATGCAATGGACTAATGGTGTCATTCAGACCCCAGTGCTCTTTATATCTCATATCTGCATTTGATACCTAGTTTGGGTTTTGTCATAAACAACAGAAGCCAAGTAGCACTGGACCCAGAAGAGAGCTGAGCAGGCTACAAGAGCCCTATTTTCAAAATCTTCCTTGTGGAAGAATAGGAGGGCTCTCCAGCCCCAGATTTCCGCAGACTCTCTTCATCATCTTCAATTGTGTTGTCCCCTCACCCGTCATCCAGTTCCTCGACTGGTTCCATTTCCAACCATCGACTCCAGCTGCTGATCTCCATCCCAAAGTAAATGGCAGGAGAGAAGAGTCAGCTACAATCCTGGCAAGTCTGAGGTCTATCCACTCAACCTGATGATCCTCTGGGTTCCTACTTTCTTGGGAGTTCAGCTCAATGACATTCTATTGATTATACTCTCAAAAGGTATTCATGCTGAATTTGTGAAATTGTCTTTTTTTTTGATGTAGCCGTTAGCTGGAAGAAGGCTGGATCATGAAAAGCGCAGAAAAGAAATTAAAGAACAATGGCACCGGGCACAGAGAAAGCTGGTACGAAAAACAACTGAATTACTTGTCCTCCAAATTTTCTTCATTTTGACACACGGTTGTACACTTTAATTGGCGGGGATATTTTTATCTCCCCGTCATTGTAGTCATCCTACAGTCTACTGCGTTTGAGCCCGTTTTTCCCAGATATTATGCATTTGAGCTCGGAGTGAATCACTGATGATTGAAAATGAAATCCCCATCCTCCAATATTGATAATTTTTTAATTGACAGCCAAACGTAGATTTCCTGTGCTTTCAGTTTATTCTTAATGGCTCGATCTCAAATGCATTTCATTTTAGAAAGTTTTTTTTAATGAATGATGTAAACTAACAAAATGCTTTACTAACTGTTACATCTCTTGTTTGCGAAGATTTGAATGCCCCTCTAGTGTAGAAGTACAATGCAGACACTGCCTTGCAAATGTGTTTTCTGTTCTACACTTTTCTAACGTTCCCAGTTCTGGAAATGAGTCATACCAGACGCAAAACTGTGTCTGACTCCACAAATGTGCCAGACCTGTGAGGTTTCTCCAGCACTCTCTTTTTAGTTTTGTTAGTTTAGCCTTAACTCATTTTTAACTTTGTAGCTGCTTCATCTTATCAACTAGAGAGAAGTAGGGCAGCTTTAAGATCAATGGAGTCGACTTTGTGTTGAACCTCAGGAAATCAGAGAGATATTAAATGTATAGTTTGTATTAGTTTTTACGGTGGAGAAAGAAATGGAGGCTAAGGAACTCTGGCAAATACTTATTGATGATTTGAAAACAGTTCACATTACAGATGAGGAAGTGTTGGAGGTTTTACAAAAACCTAAAGTGGATACATTTCCAGAACCTGATCAAGTGTATCCCAGGACATTATGGAAAGTTAGTGAGGAAATTGCAGAGCCCCTGGCAGAAATATTTGTATCATCTACAACTATGGGTGAGCCATTGGGAGGTGGTTAATGTTGTGCCTTTATTTACAAAAGGCTGTCAGGAAAAGCCTGGGAGTGATAGACTGTGAGTCTGACATCAGTGGTGGGTAGTTTGTTAGAGGTGATTCTGAAAGATAGAATTTACATGCACTTGGAGAGGTAAGGAATGATTTGGGATAGTCTGTATGGTTTTTTGCAAGGGAAATTATTTCTCGCAAACTTGATTGAGTTTTTTGAGGAAATAACCAAAACGATTGAGGACAGAGTGATGGACATTGTTTACTTGGACTTTAGTGGAGCCTTTGATAAGGTTTTGCATGGTAAGCTGATTAGTAAAGTGAGGTCTGATGGGATTCAAGATGAGCTTGCTAATTGGATACAAAATTGACTTGACGGTAGGAGACAGAGGGTCATGGTGGAGGGTTGTTTTTCTGGCAGGAGGCCTGTGACCAGTGGTATGCCACAGGAATCAATGCTGGGTCCACGTTTGTTTGTAATTTATGTAAATGATTTGGATGAGCATATAGGAGGCATGATTAGTAAAGTTTGCAAATGACATGAAAATTGGTGGCATAGTGGACAATAAATTAGGTTATCTATGCTTACAAAGAGATCTTTTGGGTTAATAGGCCAAGGAGTGGCAGATGGAGTTTAATTTGGATAAATGCAAGGTATTGCATTTTGTTAAGACAAGCAAGGATAGGACTTATGGAAGGGCCCTGGGGGATGTTGTAGAACAGAGAGACCTCCACATAATTCTTTGAAATTTGTGTCACAGGTAGACAGCGTGGTTAAGAAGGCATTTAGCATACTTCCTTCATTGCTCAGGCCTTTGAATATAGGGGGTGGGATGTCATGTTGACATTCTACAGGATGTTGGTGAGGCCCCTCCTGGAGCACTGTGTGCAGTTCTGGTTGTCCTGTTACAGAAAGGATATTATTAAACTGGAGAGAGTGCAGACAAGATTCACTTGGATGTTGCCAGGAATTGAAGATTTGAGTGAGAAAAATAGACTGGGACCTTTCTCAGTAAGTGTAGGAGGTTGTGGGGTGAGCTTTTTATGGAGGCTTATAAAATCATGAGGGGCATAAGTAAGGTGAATAGCAAAGGCCTTTTCCCACAGGTGGGAGAGTTCAAAACTAGGGGCCTATTTTTAAGATGAGAGCAGAAAAATTTAAAAAGGACACGTGGAGCAACATTTTTTCACTGAGTGGTTTGTGTTTGGAATGAACAGCCAGAGGAAGTGGTGGATGCAGGTACAGTTGTAACATTTAAAAGATATTTGGATAATTACATGAATGGAAAAGGTTTGAAAGGTCTGGGCCAAATGCAGGCAGGTGGGACTAGTGTAGTTTGGGAAATTGGTCAGCATAGACTTGGTAGGCTGAAGGGTCTGTTTCCATGCTGTATGACTCCACGACTCTATCTACATCAGTGTTCTCCCTTTTCACTGGCTCTTTGCCACAATAAAACCATGAGGAACTGATGGTTCATCAGTAGCCTTTAGCAGAAACAATTAATCATCTTGGTAATAAACATTTCCAAGCTGTGTTATTACAGGAAATTTGAAAAGTTAAGACATTGTCCTCACCTGATCTTCCATGCTTGATCAGTTCTGTCAGGAGTTCTAATTAATGGTGAGAAACGGGAAGCTTCAATTATATTTTTCTTCAGAAATTGTAATGACCATACAGAGTGAAATCACCAGGTAGCAATCCTTGATCTCTCTTGGTCTGTGTCCCTGAACCAATCATTGGATAAACTTGATGAACCACAAGGGAAGTCCAGCTATCCCTAATTCTTTTAACAGGGATGCAACTTTTGCAACTTTTCAGCAAGGACAATTCTGATTTCAGCAATTGTTCTGAGGTGATCGAGTTAGAAGTTATAGCAATGGGCATAACCCATTCAACCCACAAGCCTGTTTTGGTGTTTGGCAAGATCAAGTACATTGACTCCATTACCCTAATTATTCCTTGATGCCCATATCTAACAAAAATCAACCAACCACAATCTTAAGTTCCAATTATTCATAAGTCCACAGTGTTTTGATGAGGAAAATTCAATTTGTGTGAAAGAGCTTCTTTTTTTTTAAACCCCTGTAATAGGACTTAGCTCATATTTAAGAATGCATCCTTTTTATTTTGTGTATTTCCTCTGGTATGAAAATTTTACTCTATTAGTAATCTGTTCTCAGTCATTATTTTAATGTTTCAGGCACCTCATTTAGATTACCCCTCCACCTTCTGTATTTAAGGAAATATGATGCAAACTTATTCTCATAATTTGACCTGCTAGTCCTACTATAAGAACTGTAGAGGAGGCTGGTTAGCTCAGTTGACTTGATAGCTAGTTTGCCATACAGAGAGATGTCATTCCGATAGGAAGGAGACCATAATTGCATGCAATATTCCAACAGTGGCCTAACCAATGTCCAGTACAGCCGCAACATGACCTCCCAACGCCTGTACTCAATACACTGACCAATAAAAGAAAGCATACCAAACGCCGCCTTCACTCTCCTATCTACCTGCGATTCCACTTTCAAGAAGCTATGAACCTGCACTCCAAGGTCTCTTTGTTCAGCAACACTCCCTTGGACCTTACCATTAAGTGTATACGTCCTGCTAAGATTTGGTTTCCCAAAATGCAGCACCTCGCATTTATCTGAATTAAACTCCATCTGCCACTTCTCAACCCATTGGCCCATCGGATCAAGATTCTGTTGTAATCTGATCTCTTCACTTAAACCACCCTCCCACTCCACCACACCCTTTTGACTTTATCTCCTCTGTATTTTCAATGGTCATAGCATCCGTTATTTTCCCACATCATGATCGAAGAGGAATGTTTTCTAATTTAAAAGGTCTACGAAAGAAAATCTGTTGTGTGCACTTGCATGTCAGTGCTGTTGTTGGAATAAGAAACAGAAAGGTGACATGAAGTAAAGCTTTCATTGTCTAAAATTAACCCAGGGCAACCACAAAGAGAACAGTAGAGCTTTTTGAAGCTGCCATTTTCTCCTGCAGATCTGCTGCACTCACAGCAGGTATCAGATAAAACAACTGCAGGAAATGGTTTCCTTATGAAAATGTGCAACAGACAGAGGAAGTGCACAGGAAATAGTCAGACTGCTGGCAGATGAGCTTGCACTTGGTTTGACCCAAGCTGAAAGAATTTTTGCTTCACAAAGTGAGCCACCATTTTTTACAAACTCAGACTCCCCAATCTGTTCTGAAATTTGTAAAAATGGTGTCAAGTTCGTACATTTGAGGAAGTATGCAAAATAGACTGGAACAAGTCTCCCAAACTGTCCTCCATTTGCAGTTATGCTGTTACCATTAATTCTGCTCCCCCCCCACTGAAGACATTCCTGGTGCCTCTTGCGTTTAACCAGCTCCTATTGCCTTCTGTTAGCTGTCGTGTATGGTCACTGCAGTGTGCAAGTTGATGAGAAATGCCCACAGGCCATTTAATTTCTGGGTGCAAGTTGGCCAAGCCTATTGTGCACTTGTCAACGGAGATAGCATTGGACAGTGTCCAGGCATGGAAAACCTGGATGGATTTCCCTCTTGACTTCTGGGCTGTGGCACCATTGGCATTGTTCCAGCTGAGATCAGCAAAAAGCAGGAATTTATCTCAGGGGTTGGGGGTATTCCTGGCTTGCTTGAGTCAAAACTTGTGAATTACCTGCCAAATAAATGCTGGGAGGCCTAAACGGGAGAATGATTTTAATTACATTATTAGTTACCAGCAGAAGGTACAGTAAGGGTTGAGATTGATGACAGAGAATAATGTTTCACTGAAAAGTGTTTTGAGACTTTAAAAATAATTCGGAGTGAATTTGAGAAATGTCAGTTGGGTTGCTGTGGAACGAGTTGAAAATAAATGAGAAGAATCTCAGTTAGAGTTTTTGGTGTCACATTGTGATTGCTGCTCACACCAAAGGATGTGCAAAAAATTCCACCAAATCAGATACAAGTGCAGAGTAACCTCGGAGTTAAATCTTGACTTTAAAGGGCAGATCCATTTGTTAGGATTTATTTTGATTGGCCTTGCCTTATTTTTACTTAATGTGTTACCGTCTGTGTAATGGTCAGCCTCCTTTGAAAGAAAGAGATCTTGTCAGGATGAATCGTATAACAAGAAGACTTTTGGCATCATTGTTTCCTGGGTAAAAGCAGCTGTTGGAAGACTGAAAGAACAAATCTATGCCTTAAGGATCCCCAGTATGAGTCCAACCAACAGATTTTGCTCACCTAAAGTACTTGGGTCAATATGAAGCTATCTTTGGAGGCAAAACGGTGGCTTAGTGGTTCGTACTGTTACCTCATCGTGCCACGGGCCCGGGAATGAATCCACCCTTGGGCGACTGTGTGAGTTTTCACATTATCCCCGTGTCTGCGTGGGTTTCCTTAAGGTGATCCGTTTTCCTCCCGCAGTCCAAAGATGTGCAGATATGGTGGATTGGCCATATTAAATTGCCCATAGTGTTCAGGGATGTGTAGGTTAGGTGCATTAGTCAGGGGAAATGTAGAGTAACATGATAGGGGAATAGGCCTGTATGGGATAGTCTGCAGGGGTCGGTGTGGACCTGTTGGGCCAAATGTCCTGTTTCCACACTTTAGAGATTCTGTTCTATGATCAATGGGACTAATTAAAGCCATCTAAATTAATGAATAAGACTCCAAACAGAGTGCAATGCAGAGGGATCTGTGTGTCCGTCTGTATGAAACATGCAAGTGCAGTGAGTTATTAGGGAAACAAATGGAATTTAGGCCTTTGTTGATATGAATTTGAAGTTTGCAAACATGGATGTCTTGTTACAACGGTACAGGGAGTTGGTGAGAATGCACCTGGAGTACTGTGTGCAGTTTTGGTTCCTGTACTTAAAACTGGACATTGAGGCTGTTCAAAAGCAATTCACTGGGCTGATTCTTGGAATGAAGGCGTTAACTTAAGAAGAATAAGGGATGATTTTATTGATACTCGAGATTCTTAGTGGCTTTGACAGGGTCAGTGTTGAGAAAGTGTCACCTCTAATGTGGGAATCTTGAACTCGGGAACATAATTACAAAATAAACGCATTTAAAACTGAAATACAAAGTAACTTCTTCTCCTAGAGGGCAGTGAACGTTTAGAATTCTGTACATCGAAGAGTTGGGGAGGCTAAATCATTGAAAGTATTGAAAGAGGTTGATTTTCAGAATATTGAGCAGTTGAGGGCAATGAGGAATCGAACAGGAGTTGAGACCTGGGGCAGATCAGCCGTAATCTTATTGAAGGGCAGGCTTGAAGGGCTGAATATCCTACTCTTCTTATTATGTTCTTTTTCTGCTCATTTAGGTGTATTCATTCGGTAAATATAAACTTAACAGTGTGAGGCCACTTCTGCATGTATTTGAATTGACACACTGCTGCTCAGTAATAGTAACATACGCCTCAACATTTTTCTTTTGTGAAGCAGCAAGAGTTCCATCTGAGCTGGACCAACCATAGCTCACCTCTGTCCAGTAAACTAGACTGACTTTCTGTTATCACCTCATAGCAAGAAGCTGAGGCGAACCTTAGAAAGGCAAAGCAGGCGTACATGCAACGTTCCGAGGAGTACGAGAAGGCCAAGATCCTGACAGTGAAAGCGGAAGAGGACCAGCAGAGTGCAAGCAGCAGCAACGCCAGCAAGACCCTAGACAAGAAGCGGAGGACAGAGGAGGATGCACGCAACAAGGTGAGGCCTGAAGAGTGAATAAATTGCCTCATTGTGGACATGTTTTCAAACATTTTATCGTGTTTTAACAATGAACCTCTGCATTAATCTAATGTAATTTTTTTTTTAAAAATGGCATCTGGACCCTTTTTATGCATTCTAGCATATCCTCCTACTAATCGTTTAGCCCCTTACTGTCATTGAATTGGAGAAAATAGGAGAAGCCCTGTGAACCTGCCGCATCGTTCAGTATTATCGTGTTTTTTGTGTGTGTGTGTGTGTGTGTGTGTGTGTGTGTGTGCATACATTCTCCCTGTCACTGCGTGGACTTTTGTGACATTTTCCTTTCAGAAAAAGTAGATGTAGATGGTATTGCTAATGCAGAACACAGGAAAATATACCTCCCCAATCATTATAAAAAGATTTTCAATTGTCAACTTACAGAGCAATCTTAGAGGGGCCAGCACCTGATTATCACTGGGTGCATTGAATGTTGATATTTGAACCAAATAGATAAACACCTGAGATCATTCAGACCACAAATAAGATTAAAACCCTTATCTCATTCTACAAAAAAACAGACAACTAAAAACTAATCAATGTGATACACACCATGCATACACTTGTCTTGAAGTTAAGATGACCTGGTGCTACGAGGAATTCATTAGATGTTCTGTTAATGGCATGACAAATGCAGACACAGAAAGTAATATTGCACAGCAAATTAAAGAATAAGTAATTTTGCAAGTTCTGGTGGCATATTAATATTGTAAAACGTCCTCAATCAGAAATTCAGATGGTGACAGACCTCTTGCTGTTATTGTATAATTTTCCAAAAGCCATATTATAATCTTTTGTTCTTTAATTTATCAGTGATTTTAGTCGATTTCAAACCAGCATTGTATTTGTTGTAAAACTGAAGGGAAAAGATGATATGAACATGTAAATCATGCTTCCTTAGTCACCAGTGGAACTTTTTAAAGTTTGTAATGTAGGTGTGATGTTTCTGTGTAGACATGGGATCCATGGTGAGTTGGGAAGTTCGATACGAAATTAGTTTAGTCATAGACAGGGAGTAATGGAGGGCTGCTTTTCTGAATTGAGGTCTGTGACCAGTGATGTTCCGCAAGGATCAGATACATATATGTAATTTGCAGGAAAATATAGGTGAATTGATTAGTAAATTTGCAGATGATAAGAAAATTGGTAGAATTGTGGATAATGAGGAAGGTCGTCAAAGATTACAACAGGGTATAGATCAGTTGAAATGTTAGTCGGAGAACCGGCAGAGTTTATTTTGAACAAGTTTGATGTGATACATTTTGGAAGGTCAGATGCCAGA
This sequence comes from Hemiscyllium ocellatum, assembly GCF_020745735.1. Classification (NCBI taxonomy): domain Eukaryota; kingdom Metazoa; phylum Chordata; class Chondrichthyes; order Orectolobiformes; family Hemiscylliidae; genus Hemiscyllium; species Hemiscyllium ocellatum. The sequence goes on along the minus strand of NC_083428.1, from coordinate 19,150,972 downwards.
GGAAAATATACAGTAAATGGCAGGACGCTCAGAAAGAATTGATATACAAGGGGGATCTTGGGGTGCAAGTCCCTGAAAGTTGCAACACAAGTGGTAAGGTGGTAAAGAAGGCATATGACATGATTGCCTTCGTTGGTTAGGGCATTGAGTATAGAAGGTGGCAAGTTGTGTTGCAGCTGTAGCAAGGTTTGATCAGACCACATTGTGCAATTCTGGTCTCCACCCTATAGGAAGGATGTGGAGGCTTTGGGGACCATGCAAAAGAAATTTACAGGATGTTTCTTGGATTGAAATGTACTAGCTATTAAGAAAGATTGGACAAACTTGGATTGTTTTCACTTGAGCTTTGGAGATTGAGGATAGAATTATGCCAGTTATGAGAGGCAGGTGGATAGTCAGAGTCCTTTTCCCATGGTGGAAATGTTTAATGCTAGGGGGCTTGGTTTGAAGGTGAAAGGGTGAATGTTTAAAGGAAATGTGCAACAAATTTTTTTTACACAGAGGATGGTAGGTGTCTGGAACACACTGTCAGGAGAGATGGTGGAAACAGATACAATAGCAAAGTTTAAAGGCATTTAGATGGACACATGAGCAGTTAGAGAATAGAGGGATACAGACCATGTGCAGGCAGATTGGATCAATGGCATCATGTTCAGATCCACAGTGGGCTGAAGGGCCTGTTCCTGTGCTGTACTGTTCCATGTTCTGTGTAACAGCTGTCACAACATAGCTAGCAACATTTGTGTCCAGTTAAGGAATACTCAATTTTGACATTTGAAAGCTAGGCCAGGTTCCCTTTTAACCAATAAACTGAATATCTTGCTGGAAGGCTAGAACATTTTGTGACTTGGTAACAATTAACTGAATGTCAAATTACTTGGTCTGTTGTGATCTGAAATTGTTTTGTTAGTAACAGTCTGCTTTGTGGTTTACATTGAAACTGCATAACTAATAAATACATACATGGCATTGTATAAAGCCTTTTAAAATACTTTTTCAAATGAAACTACCAGTCTTTAACTAACATCAGGAGCTGCCTTTCCCTGGTAATTGTACTGGCCCCTTGTTGGAATTACAATGGGGGAATGACTAGAGGGTCAGGCCGTGATATTTGTAGCATCTGCAGCCATTTCCAACAATGTAGTACAATTCTATACCACCTGTTGACAATTTATTTTTTCAGCTCTCAGGTGCTCTTCTTCTTTATATCAGTTTGCCTTCTATACCTTCCTGTTCTTGCAGCTTTAATTCATGGTCGCTGTAATTCTTGATCCTTTTCTGACATTGAGTAGTTTGCTTGCTTCTCCAGGGAACTAAGAAGAATTCTAGAGGAAGTGTAAAGTTCTGTTATAAACATTGGGCTAGTGAGCACATTGGAATTTCCCTCAAGTTGACAACACACTCATGGGGAAATGCAGCGCACAGACAAAATTTCCCAAACACACAAATCTACATTTTCAAAATTTCTTCAGAAACAATGAGTATTTTGTGTCAGTTTTTGCTAGAGAAGGATATGGAAGCTAGAGAATATGGAGGAATAATAATAATATCTTGAAAAGTGTCCATTTACAGAGAAGGAAGCGCTAGACATCTGAAAACCCATAAAGGTGGGTAAATCCATGGGACCCGACCAAATGTATCTCAGAACTTTGTGGGAAGCTAGGGAAGTGATTGCTGGGCTCCTTGCTGAGTACCAGAAAGCTGGAGTTTGGCTAATGTGATGCCATTATTTAAGAAAGGAGAGGTCAGGGAACTATATACCTGACTTCATTGGTGAATAAATTGTTGGAGGAGATTTTGAAGGACAGGATTTACATGTATTTGGAAAGGCATGGACTGATTAGGGATAGTCAACATGGCTTGGTGCCTGGGAAAGTGTGTATCACTAATTTGATTGAGTTTTTCAAAGAAGTGACAAAGAGGATTGATGAAGTCAGAGTGGTGGACCTTGTCTACATAGATTTCAGCAAGGCATTCAACAAGGTTCCACGTGATAGACTGGTTAGTAAGGTTAGATCACATGGAATACAGGGAGAGTTAACCATTTGGATACAAAATTAGCTTGAAGGTAGTAGACAGCGGGTGGCAGTGGAAGATTGTTTTACGGATTGGAGGGTGTCACCAGTGGTGTGTCACAAGAACCAGTGCTGAGTCTACTGCTTTTTGTTATTTGTATAAATGATTTGGATGTGAACATATGAAGTATGGTTAGTACATTTGCAGATGATACCAAAATTGGTGGTGTAATGCACAGGGAAGAAGATTACCTCAGAGTACAATGGGATCTTGATCAGATGGGCCATTGGGCCGAGGAGTGGTTGATGGATTTTAATTTAGGTAAATATAAAGTGTTAAATTTGGAAAGATAAAAACTGGACAGGACTTGTACACTTAATGGTAAGGTCCGGAGAGTGTTGCTGAACAAAGAGACCTGAAGGTGCGGGTTCATAGTTCTTGAAAGTGAAGTCGCAGATGGCCAGGGTAGTGAAGGTGATGTTTGGTATGCTTGACTTTATTGGTCAAAGCATTGAGTATAGGAGCTGGGAGGTCATGTTGTGGCTGTACAGGACATTGGTTTGACCACATTTGGAATATTGTGTTCAGTTCTGGTCTCCATGCTAAAGGAAAGATGTTGTGAAACTTGAAAGTGTTCAGAGAAGATTTACAAGGACATTGCTGCAAATGTGTTGCTGGTCAAAGCACAGCAGGCCAGGCAGCATCTCAGGAATAGAGAATTCGACGTTTCGAGCATAAGCCCTTCATCAGGAATAAGAGAGAGAGAGAGCCAAGCCGGCTGAGATAAAAGGTAGGGAGGAGGGACTAGGGGGAGGGGCGATGGAGGTGGGATAGGTGGAAGGAGGTCAAGGTGAGGGTGATAGGCCGGAGTGGGGTGGGGGCGGAGAGGTCAGGAAGAGGATTGCAGGTTAGGAGGGCGGTGCTGAGTTGAGGGAACCGACTGAGACAAGGTGGGGGGAGGGGAAATGAGGAAGCTGGAGAAATCTGAATTCATACCTTGTGGTTGGAGGGTTCCCAGGCGGAAGATGAGGCGCTCCTCCTCCAGCCGTCGTGTAGTTGTGTTCTGCCGGTGGAGGAGTCCAAGGACCTGCATGTCCTCGGTGGAGTGGGAGGGGGAGTTAAAGTGTTGAGCCACGGGGTGATTGGGTTGGTTGGTTCGGGCGGCCCAGAGGTGTTCTCTGAAGCGTTCCGCAAGTAAGCGGCCTGTCTCACCAATATAGAGGAGGCCACATCGGGTGCAGCGGATGCAATAGATGATGTGTGTGGAGGTACAGGTGAACTTGTGGCGGATATGGAAGGATCCCTTGGGGCCTTGGAGGGAAGTGAGTGTGGAGGTGTGGGCGCAAGTTTTACATTTCCTGCGGTTGCAGGGGAAGGTGCCGGGGGTGGAGGTTGGGTTGGTGGGGGGTGTGGATCTGACAAGGGAGTCACGAAGGGAGTGGTCCTTGCGGAACGCTGATAGGGGAGGGGAGGGAAATATATCCTTGGTGGTGGGGTCCGTTTGGAGGTGGCGGAAATGGCGGCGGATAATACGTTGTATGCGCAGGTTGGTGGGGTGGTAGGTGAGAACCAGTGGGGTTCTGTCTTGGTGGCGGTTGGAGGAGCGGGGCTCAAGGGCGGAGGAGCGGGAAGTGGAGGAGATGCGGTGGAGGGCATCGTCGATCACGTCTGGGGGGAATCTGCGGTCCTTGAAGAAGGAGGCCATCTGGGCTGTGCGGTGTTGGAACTGGTCCTCCTGGGAGCAGATGCGGCGGAGACGAAGGAATTGGGAATATGGGATGGTGTTTTTGCAGGGGGCAGGGTGGGAGGAGGTGTAGTCCAGGTAGCTGTGGGAGTCAGTCGGTTTATAGTAGATGTCTGTGTTGAGTCGGTCGCCCGAGATAGAGATGGAAAGGTCTAGGAAGGGGAGGGAGGAGTCTGAGACAGTCCAGGTGAATTTCAGGTCGGGATGGAAGGTGTTAGTAAAGTTGGTGAACTGTTCAACCTCCTTGTGGGAGCACGAGGCAGCGCCGATACAGTCATCTTCATCTGCCAGCCTCAGTACTGTATCTCAGTTCGCTAAAGCCTATTAATCCATCCATCTCAATTTTGAAATTTTGAATTGGTCTAATTTTAACGAGCTTTTTGGACTTGAAAATTTACAGCTCTCTATGTAAGGCAGTGCTCCTGGGCCTCTCTAGTATGAATTTGCTTCCAGTCATATTAGAAAGGATATTTTATTCATGCTGGTATTTTGCAGGCTGATGAAGCTGAGGCAACATACAGAACATGCATTGCAGATGCCAAGACTCAAAAACAAGAGCTGGAAGACGTGAAAGTGAATGTACTGCGACAGATCCAGGAAATCATTAAACAGAGTGACCAGACATTGAAATCGGTGCGTATGGCTTCATTTAACTCACTTTTCAATGTTGTTATTGCTTTTTGAGCTGAAAGAGGAAACTGGAGAGACAGCAAGTGTTCACAGGAAGGATGAGGGCTGTTCAAAGTTCACTGTTGAGATTAAAGCATTCATTTTAAGTTGCTGTAGGCAAAGGGTAAACTGGCAACAGTTGGTAAATTGCAAGTACTGTGCCTGCATGTCAGCTTCTATTTCCATGCTAGTCTCGCCTTGACACTTCCAGGAATATGGTTGGGAAATGAAGGATACCAACATAGTGGGAGGTTCCTGGGAGGCTGAGCAAGGAAGATAAACATGCTTTGGAAAGCACAGAGTGAGGAAACATTTCTTCTTACATTTATAAATTCAATATTAGGAGTCTAACAATGATTAGTGATGTAAAAACTTGATTTGTAAAAGAAGTGTCAGCAATCCTCTGCCAGTCAGCGTTCTGGTTATTAATCATTAATTCCCTCCAACTAATTTAGAAAAACTCCGAAGTCTGCTTACTCTGTTTAAATCTCTTTTTTTGGAATCTGCAGGCCACCATCTCATACTACCAGAGAATGCACATGCAAACGGCACCACTGCCTGTGCACTTCCAGACACTCTGTGAGAGCAGCAAGCTATATGACCCAGGCCAGCAATATGCATCTTATGTCAAAGACCTCCAGATGGAAGCTGAAACGGAAGCACATTATGATTTTGAATCATATTCATCTCAAGTAACGGGGTATGTGTACGTCTATCATTAGTTATCCACCTGAATTCTTCATATCAGCGAGAAGTACTTGTGAGAGAGTGAATCAAGTAAAATGAATACGATGGATGTGATTTTCTTTTATTCATTCTCAGGATTGGCATGACTGTAGTCTATTGCTCAACTGCTCAACAATTTGGTATCAAGTAAACTGTGACTTTGAGTCATGTTTCAAATTGGCACACAAGACACAAGTGACGTGCCTGTGTTTTTTTTGAAAGTGATCAGATCAGCTCTGTCTCATTCCCTGTTAGTACACTGTGCTTTAAGGGATAAAAAAACAAGACAAGATGAAATGCTGTTGGGACACTGATAGTGTGATATGTTCTTGAGGCCTCCTCTGGAATACTGTGTCCAGTTCTGGTCCCCACATTCCCAATGAGGAGCTTATGCTTAAAACGTCCACTCTCCTGTTGTTCGCATGCTGCCTGACTGGCTGTGCTTTTTCAGCACACCTTTTGACTCCAGTTCTGGTCGCCCAGTTATAGGAAGGAGATTATTAAGCTAGAGAGGGTTCAGAAGAGATTTACCAGGATGTTGCCAGATACGGAAGGTTTGAATTATAAAGAAAGGCTGGGACTTTTTTCACTGGTACATACAAGGTTGAGAGGTGACTTGATAGAAGTTTATAAAATAATGAGGGGAATAGACAGAGTTAATGGTAGTTGTCTTTTCCCTAGGATAGAGGATTTCAAGACTAGTGGCACATTTTTAAGGCGAAAGGAGAGCGATTTAAAAAAGACAATTTTTTGACACAGAGTGGTTCGCGTGTGGAATGAACCTCCTGAGAACATAGTGATTGTGTGCACAATTACAACATTTAAGACATTTGGATAAGTATGAGTAGGAATGGTTTGGAGGGATATTGGCCTGGAGCAGGCAGGTGGGACTAGTTTAGTTTGGGACTATATTTGGTATATACTGGTTCTGTGAATCTGTGAGTATTGCTGATCCCCATAGTGACCAACAACTTTTGAAGAGATATAAATTTCTCAGCAACCAATGAAAAGAATGATGCAGAGGGATTTCACCTTACAAGTCTATTACTGTAACAAACAAAAATGAAAATAGACTAAACATTAGGTAATAGACAACTAACATTCCAACTACAGTAAAGGTTTTCCCTTGTGAACCAATATGAGATTTCTGATTGCAGGTTAATGCCTTGGAACAGCTAAAATGGGGTCAGCTTGAACTCTGTGCTAAGTTCAAATGGCCGTGCCAAGGGGAGTTTCCCTTCTGTGAGATTCACATCCCACCCTCTTCCACTTGGCAAAAGTGAGAAATGTTGAAATTGGGTTCAGGATCCTCCACATCTGCATGCCATTGTAAAGATCAGAGTGCTCAAAAGATCAGGCCCATTGTGTTTCATTTACCATTGTTCTTTCAGGGTGCAGGTGCTTTGTCAGCAAAGATTTGACAAATTTATGCTGATGTTTAGCAAATTTACCTGATTAAATTTACCACCAGCATTAAAACAGCCACATTCTATTTCACCATGCAGCAGCAAGCTCTTGAAGTCTATGTAGGACTGAAAGAATGTTGCAAAAGCTTTGAAACTGTAAAACCATCCCTGTTAAATACAATTCTAGTTATAAGGAGGATGGATCACATGAAAAGTTATCAATCACTAGTGCCAGCAAATCATGTCCCACTTCTGCTTTCTGTCTATTTATTCAATGACATCCTATCAGCTATTAAGACAAGCTACCTGCTGTAGGCTGGCACCAGTTAACAGGGAGTCTGAGGTAATGTGTGCTACTGCTGGATGAGGTCCTGGGGCATTCCAAAGGCCTGGACAAAGATAAACAATTGGATTAATAATATGGGTCTTGAGCCTTAGGGAAACCCTTAGAGAAACACTTCTCCATTTCCCAAAATCATGGAACTTTGCACATCCTAACAGCAGCTCAAAATAAAAAGTTATTCATCGGCCATTGTGTATTACTTTTGCTAATGTATGTAAGTTAAGAACACACAGCAGGTGAAGGCTGTTAAACCCATCAAACACATCCCTGCAACAGATCAACCTTGAATTCCCACTTTCCTGCTTCAATCCTTCTCTTCTGAAATGTATCCAGTTGACTTATGTACCCCATGATGCTTTCTGCTTTACAGAGAAAATAATGCAGTTACATATAACCAATCCATCAAAAACCGAAAGGAAACGGTTTTGTATTTTGCATTTAGACTTGAGACAAAAGGTCTGTACCTAAAACATGAACCATTTTTTTCAGAAATAGAATCCCTACAGCATTGAAACAGGCCATTCAGCATATAGAGTGTGACACACTGACCTTCTGATCAGCATCCCACCCCTTCACTATATTTCTCATGGCTAACCCCTACCTAGCCTGCATAACTCTGGACTCTAGGGGCAATTTAGCATGGCAACCTACCTAACCGGCACATCTTTGGATTGTGAGAGGAAAATGGAGCACACAGAGGAAACCTGTGCAGACAAGGGGAGAATGTGCAAACTCCACACAGAGAGTTAGCCAAGGATGGAATTGAACCCTGGCACTGTCAGACAGCAGTGCTGACCACTGAGCCACCGTGCCGCCTTATTTCAAGTGCTGATACATCAGAATTTATACTGTTTGATGCAAGTTTCCATTTTGTCAATACTTTGATTCAGTTGCCTTTCAAGTCGAGTATCATTTGGATGAAACTGTTTTGTGCATCTTTCCAGGTCACGCCAAATATCAAGAGAATATAAAAATCTTAGGTACATGTAGTGTCTTTCATAACCTCAGACTGTCTTAACTTGCTTTGCAATGAAGTTTTTTAAGTATGGTCAGTAACGTTATCTGTGAAACACTGTAGCTAATTTGCACATCACCACGATGACTATTGACAAGATCACCTCATTGGGAATTTTCATGTCTAACTGAAAGGCCAGACTGTTGAATGGTAGGATGACATCACCAACAGTGCAGCATGCCCTCAGGATGACTCTTAATGTCATTGTAATGACATTATTGATTTTATTCCCCAGTTTCTCAAGTGGAATTTAAATTCATAACCATCTCAGAGTCAGGAGGTGCTACCAATTACACCATAGCGGGTACACCCTCAGGCTAACACATCAAAATCCAGCTATGCTGGCGGAACAAAGTCAGTCAAAAGAGAAAAACAGTTTTGTTGGTATAATTAATGAAATATGATGTTGCCTCATGTTTTGACCCAAAAGCTTTGTTGTGATGGTGAGCTACATTCACTCTGCCTTTCCTGGAAATGAGTGTGCGCGGACCTCCTGAGCAGCCAGGAGCAGTACAGTGAGCATCTCGATCTCCCATTATTAATCTCAATCAAGCTGCTTTGATAAAAATGTGCATTGCCCTGAAGAAAGGGTAAAGCCAGAAACTGTATTGCTGCTTTGTTCCTCCCTGCATTTGAGAATGGCCTCTATAGATTCACTAATCACCTGTCGTTAGTGTTTACAATCAAAAGAATGTCTGAACTGGAATTGGTTAGACCTCGCCCAGTTTGAAAGACATTTAAATATTTGTAGATTCCCACATGTCGTTTTGTTGCTGCTTTATCTTTCAACGAGAGAAGCAGACCCTGAGGAGAGTGAATTACTCACATTGTCTGTTATTTTGGTGACTTTCTAAGCTGTAAAAGGCAGTAATAGTAAACTCTCCATATGCAATACACTTCAATCTTTTGTGACCATCAACATTCAAATATCTATATGTTTCTGAGGACAGGCTGCACTTTATAATGCTAAATATGTTTGAATGACACTTCCCTGTACATTAATGTAATCGAGGCATTGACATGTTTGAAATAATTTTATGGAACTGGAGTGAGGAGCTTCTTGGAAGCATATGGAGCAGTCCTGTCATAAATTGTTTACTTTGTCTAGCGTAATGAAAAGACCAAGTTTTATGATCGATAACTACTACATTGGTAATGAAGTGGTGCATCTGTACATTCTTTTTAACAGAACAAATCTCAACTTCTCAGAATTGAGTTGAGCTTCATTTTGTGGAAGTTTAGGGTTTTTCTTTACATTTTTATTTGTGTGAAGAGTCAGACAAGGCTGAAACTAGAAATGCTGACTCAATGAACCATCTCAACCTTAGTCTGTGATTCCCATTATTGTGGATGTCAGTCTTCAGCCAATTCAAGGCATTCTTTGTGACATCAAGAAAATGATGAACACCAGGGGTTTCCAAAATGGAGCCAGGACCTAAAGTACGGTCATGAGCAAGTAAGTAGAGTGGCCTGCCTGAACCCCTCCCTCTCCCAGGCTCACAGTTTTGACTAAGGATCATGACATTTTCAAGCCTCGAAATGGAGTCACTGTTGTGGGGGGCAATATTTGGGAAGGAGAAAGTTTCCTGATGAAAGGCTCTGGCCTGAAACGTAGATTCTCCTGCTCCTCGGATGCTGCCTGACCTGCTGTGCTTTTCCAGCACCACACTCTTGACAATATTTGGGAAGCACTGGATACAGCAAAGGCTATGGATCGTAACAATGTCCCAGTAGTATTAGATTAGATTAGACTTACAGTGTGGAAACAGGCCCTTCGGCCCAACAAGTCCACACCGACCCGCCGAAGCGCAACCCACCCTTACCCCTACATTTACCCCTTACCTAACACTACGGGCAATTTAGCTTGGCCAATTCACCTGACCCGCACATCTTTGGACTGTGGGAGGAAACCGGAGTACCCGGAGGAAACCCACGCAGACACGGGGAGAACGTGCAAACTCCACACAGTCAGTCGCCTGAGTCGGGAATTGAACCCGGGTCTACAGGCGCTGTGAGGCAGCAGTGCTAACCACTGTGCCACCGTGCCGCCCACTATACTTGAAAACCTGCACTCCTGAACTGGTTGGGTCCTGAGATAAGGTGTTCCAGTACAGCTACAACACTGATGTGTACCCAGAAAAGTGGGAAATTGTAAGTTTCGTCCTATCCATAAAACGCAGGACCAATTGCTGCTCTATTGATGGGAGGTGCCATCAATAGTCCTATCAAGTGTACTGAATCACCAATAACCTCAATGATCAATGCTCAATTAGAACTCTGACAGGGTCACTCAACTCTAAATCTCTTGATCCAAACATAGAGCTGAATCCCAGGGTGAGATGAGAGTGCTTACCTTTCATCTCAAGGCAGCATTTGACTGAAGTCACTGATAATGCTGGTAATGCTCAAAGATCTATTAAAAAAAAGACATGTGGCATTGACAGAATTGAAAGTTGAGCATATTGGTTCGTTTCAGTTCAAATATGAGTCATAGAGATGTACAGCATGGAAACACACCGACTCGGCCATGACGAAGAAATATCCGAAATTAATCTAGTCCCGTGTGCAGTACTTGGCCCATATCACTCTAAACCCTTCCTATTCATATACCTATCCAGATGCCTTTTAACTGTTGCAATTGTACTAGCCTCCACCACTTCCTCTGGCAGTTCATTCCATACATGCACCACCCTTTGTGTGAAAACGTTATCCCTTAGGTCCCTTTTAAATCTTTTCCTTCTTGCCTTAAACCTATGCCTCTAGTTCTGGACTTCCCCAACCCAGGAAAAAGACTTTGTCTATTTACCCTATCCATGCTCCTCATGATTTTATAAACCTCTATGAGGTCACCTCTCAGCCTCTGACGCTTCAGGGAAAACAGCCCCAGCCTATTCAGCCTCTCCCTGTAGCTCAAACCCTCCAACTCTGGCAACATCAGTGTAAATCTTTTCTGAACCCTTTCAAGTTTCACTACATCTTTCCTATAGGAGGGAGACCAGAATTGCACACAATATTCCAAAAGTGGCCGCACCTATGTCCCGATATAGCCGAAACATAATCCCCCAACCCCTGTACTCAGTGCATTGACCATAAAGAAAAGCATACTTCTTCACTATCCCATCTACCTGAGTCTACTTTCAAGGGACTATGAACTGGCACTCCAAGGTCCCTTTATTCTGTATGATCCAGAATCACAATTCATTGCAGTGCTGAGAGATGGCTGTCAATTTTTGCTCCTTAAGACCTAACATTAAGACTAATATTAACATTAATCTAATTTTTCTCCTTTATATTTTAGGTCTCCCCATGTAAGGGCTCGTAAGGGTAGTTTCAATACAAGTGACTTTGCTTCCAATCCTGCAAATGAGATACAGTCCCAGTCCTCGATGGATGAGCCTGGCAGTCCAGAGGGAGGCTCGACTCAGAAGGAAGCACGAGGTGGAGGACCTACTGAGAGAAGAGGTAAAGCTTAACATTTGGCTATGTTTTCTAACTGTAAAAGTTTTTATGGGTAATATATCAAGCTAAAGTTCTACCCTGAAGGTTCCCACCATTTCCAATTTAAACATATGTGAGTGATCCTAACTTAAGAAGTAATATAACAAATTTGCTTTAGTATTTGATTGTAAAGTCAAATTTTTCTCAGATGAAAAAACCTCTTCAGCAGAGCAAGATTTCACAGCATTTCTTGAGAGGGGGAAAGAAAACTGAAGATTCACGTTACAGAAAGTCTAGTACAGTTTAGCTTCTAGTATCAGCTGTTATCTGAGTTTAGCACATTTTTAAACTTACTGACATGGGAATAGCTGTTGGAATTTTAGTTTAACAACAGTATTGACTTTTGTGGTAGTTGGTAAACTCAGTGGCTATTGTGTGACCCATAACAATGCCAACAGTGCAAGTTTGGTACCTATTCTAGCCCAGAGAGGCTTAGGACCTGCCTCCTCACCCTGTCCCTGAAGGTGGAAGGAAAGATTTCCACCTCTTCATGCCAAAATTTTGAACATTGATGTAAAGAATGCATTTATGTTTAACTAAAAATAAAAAACAATGGAAAATGACTACTCCCATTTCTAGGAGCAATGAGCTGGTGTCAAGAAGTCAGAATTAAGAAAACAGGAAAAGTTGCAAAAATTAGTTTCTCTGGATGGTATTTAATTTGGAACAGAACTTGCAGGCAGTGTTCCCATGAATCTGCTGCTCCTGTTGTAGGTGGTAGAAGTTGAGGTTGGAAGGTGCTGTTAAAGGAGTCATGGTGAGAGACTGTAGCATAACTTGTAATGGTACATTTTGCTATCACTATGTTGGTGGTGAAGGGAGCGAATGTTAAAGATGATGGATGGACGAGCAAGTGGATTTCTTTGTCCTGGATGATGCAAACCTTTTTGAAGGCTATTGGAGCTGTACCCATCTAGGCAAGTGCAAGATGTTCTTCATGTACCTTTTCTATGCCTTGTAAATGGTGGGCAGGTTTTGGGGAGGCAAGAAGTGAGTGGCTTTCTGCAGAACCCCTGATCCCTAATCTGCTGTTGAATGTGTAGTATTTGTTTGGCTGGATCAGCTCAGTTTCAGGTCAATGGTAACTCGCCTTGATGTTGATGGTAAGGATTCAATAATGATAATACCATTGAATATCAAGGGTGATAGTTAGATTCTCTCTTTTAAGAGATGATCATTGTCTGGCATTTGTACAGCATGAATATTGCTTTCCATTTACCAGCCCAAGCCTAGATGTTGTCCAGGACTTTTTCCATTTTGACATGGAGTACTTCAGTATCTGAGGAGTCACTAATGGTACTGAATATTGTGCAATCATTGGTGAAGATTCCCACTTCTGACCTTATTTACGATGAAGGGAAAGTCACTGAAGAAGCTAAAGATTATTGGCTCCACAATGTTGGCATACTTCTTAATGTCCTGGAGGAGATGACTGACTCCATTAACCTCGACTGTATTCTTTGTGCCTGATATGACTCCACCAGTAGAGAGTTTTCCTCCTGATTTTCATTGACTCCAATTTTGTTAGGGCTTCTTGGTGCCACACTCTGTAATGCATCTTTGAGGTCAAGGGCAGTATTCTCACTTCACCTCTGGGATTCAGCTCTTCTGGCCATGTTTGAACCAATGCTGTAAATGGGTCAGGAGCTGAGTGGCCCTGGTGGAACCCAAACTGAACATCAGTGAGCAGTTTATTCCTTTGCTATTGCTGCTTGATGGCATTGTGGGCAACCTGTTCCATCACTGCTGATGATCGAGAGTAGACTGATGGGAAAATAATTGGCCAGGATGGATTTGTGCTGGTGTTTGAGGACAGGACATACCTGGACAACTTTCTACCTTTGCCCGCTTATGTGACTGTAGGCCAAAAGCTTTTGGAGAATCTCCTGCTGAATGATTGAAGTTGATATGTGAAGTATTTAGTTTAAGTAACATTTCTGGTCTCTCTGTAAACATTTGTAAATTCAGAATGCATGTAAATAAATTGTACGTTACATTTACTAATCAAACTGAGGTACACTTAAATGCATCGTTTATTCCACATGTAAGCATCTCAAGAATGGAGAAAATTGATACCAAGGAAGGTTCAAGCAAGTAATTGTCTTAAGGGGGTTACTTGAGGTTGTAGGACTGTAAATCAAACACTTTTTGTCACAGTCAAACCCTAATTCAGATCATTGACTTTCAATCCCTGCCTTATAACCATTATTAAAGTTTTTGACAATGCTGTTGAGAAGAGCAGATTTTACAAATGTTATTCTGAAGTCTGCCTTCACTGAAGGAGTACTGGCTGTGATGACTGACTATTAGTGACAAAATACAGCTAGCTGAATATATTAGGTTGAATTAAGATGAAGCATTGGAATAAGAAGCAGGTAGTGAGAGTTGAGGACAAAGTTTCCATGGATAAGAATGTTCATTTATGGAGTCAAGTCTGCACCCAAATTATTCCTTTCAGGAGTCCGCAGTCACCAGGTACACAAATCCTGGCCTACTACCATGAGTGATGCAGACAGTGTTGGAGGAGGCAGTGGTCTGGATTCCCCGTCATCTGCAACAGGTAGGATTACTCAAGAATCACAGGACAAGAGCTTGCACTTTAAAGCTTTTACTGCAACAAACAAACCAGTATCAACATGGATTCAACAGCGTTATAGGCAACTAATAACACAAAACTAAAGAAAAGGTACTTTCACATCACCTGATACAAACAATGAAAACACACTGGAAAGTGTCTGGTAGATGTGAGGTCTTAACATTTAAGTTTAAAATCCACACCCAAGGAACTCCTATTTTCCCTGATGTACTGAGGTCAGGTCTTCCAGTATCCTTCACAAATCACTCCACTCCACTTTAAATTTCCCTCAAACCAACTTGTAACACCAAGTGTCTCTTGGTGATTCCTTGTTCCTTTAATTCTGAGTAATATTCTGCTTGGCAACTAATACAAAAACAGCCTCTTTCCTTTGCAGCTTAACCTTCGTTCAAACCCCAACCACTACCACCAAAGAAATACATTGAAAACACTGCAAAAATCACATATCTAGAAACACACATTGAAGGCATTGTACTAATTGAATTATAAAGTTTTAACCCATTTTTAGTATATGCTTGGACATTAGTTCTGAATAATATTTCACCAAGATTTTACCTCCAATGTCTCCATAGGTGATTTTTCCAGAAAATTGCCCAGGATTCCTTCTTCTGGTGCCATATCATCCACTGAGGATGTAGACGAGAAAGATGGCAGCACGAACTTTGAGCAAAGTGAGTGAATGAGAATTTGCTTCTAAAATGTCCAGAAACATCCGTTAAATTGTGCCTGTGTATGCGAAGGACTCATACCAGGAACATTAGCAACCAAGGCAACAGAAGTAACTCTGCAGAGTGGCAGTAGTGAGAAAGAATCATTTATTGTAGAATCACTAACAGTGTGGAAACAGGCCATTTGGCCCAACAAATCCCACCCAGACCCATTCCCCTACCCTATCACTAATGCACCGAGCCTACACATCTCTGAAAACAATGGGCAATTTATCATGGCCATTTCACCTAACCTCCACATCTTTGGACTGTGGAAGGGAATCAGAGCACCTGGAGGAAACCCACGCAGACACAGGGAGGATGTGTAAACTCCACACAGATAGTTGCTCAAGGCTGGAATCGAACCCAGGTCCCTGGTGCTGTGAGGCAGTAGTGCTAACTACTGAGCCACTGTGCCGCCCAATATGGTTCTCAAGTTGTAAGTTAAGTGATGGTCTCAAGAATCCACGAGGATTGCATCCTGGAGAAGGAACCATGAGAGACCCATGTAAGAATCTCCTCCACTGACCTCCACATGGCCTTCAAGGTCAAAGGAGGTTCTTCAATTTCAGAACAAACACTAGGTGTCCACTCTCATTGGGTGGCATCTTGGCCATGCACCAGCCAGGGAGGCCCCGGTACCTGCTCACGGGAGGGAGGTGGGGCGCAGGGAAATGTCCTTTATAAGAAACCTGAAAAATTGTGAAAAAGTTGTTTGAAATCTGTGAAGATAAAGTCGCCATAGTTCCAAAGGATCGTAGGCTGCTCCCTCATTAGATTGAGTTGACTGGCAGTGGTTTAACCTGAGGGTTACCACACCTCGAGAGGAAGAGAGAGACGAGAAGGTGGGAACCTTAATGGCAACCTCAGTTGGTGCAGGAGTAGACCCTGTGGTATCACTCTGTATCACAGACCAGCTGTTCCAGCCAACTGTGCTAACCAACCCCAGACTGAGGTAAATTGAGATATCCCTGGTGGAGCCCAAGGAGATAGTTGTACCTTGTGAAACCAGTTTATTGTTGTTAATGCTCATCATTTTGGGTCAAAGCAACACAAAAACCCCACTGCAGTGAAGCAGTGTTGGATCAAAGTACCTTCCAGTCTGAAGCAAAACAACGACGTTTTGATCTTTGAAAGAGATTTGTCGGGCGATTTTTATTTAAATCAGCAGTTGGTTTCGTTTTGGAATAGGCATCAATGGAATGGCTCCAGAAATCGCGGTATCTACCGGCCCGTTCAAAAACGTGCGACTTTCGAAGGCTGCACAAACACATCGCCTCAGGAAACTTCGTACGCCATCAAAATGCAGAGAGTGTGACAGCTACGTGTATTTCCAGGGGGCAGAGTGTGAGGAAGTAAGTACTGGATTTATGGGATTAGTAGTGGCTGTGGAAACATAGTAGAGCATATTAGAGCTAAAGTAAAACAAAAATCATTGTCTCCATAATAGACATTCATGCTGATCCTTTACCTAGACCACACTTATAACCTTTTGCACTGGTGTAATGGGTCTCTAACTTTTTTTATGAATGTTAACAGATCATTGAGTCTTTTTAATATCCTTGAGAATGAGGCCTTAAAACAAGGTCTCATTTGTCAACTTCATTAAACAGTAATTTGCTTTGAAATCTTCTTAGACTTAATGAGTTTTCTCCATTTCTCGGTAAATATTCCCCTGTCACCCAATATTACCAAAACAAATTAATAGTCTCATGTCTCACTGTTGTTTATTTGCAACCTGCTAATTGCCACAGTAATGGTCTGTAAATTTATAGACAATTCATAACATAGAATATTTGGAATCTCTTAAAGGATATACTTAGGAACTATATAAATATAGATTCTTTCTTTCTAAATTCCAAATAATTGGAAACAGATGAGTTGAGCTCTCTACTTTGCCATTTTTGATGACGATTGTTGTTTTAGAATGACCCACTGCTTTTCTCTTTAAAGATATCAAAGTGACACCAGTGCCTATTTGATCAAGTGAATTGTTCACCATGTACATCTATTCAAAGCCAAATGTTTCACCATGGGATTTTATGAAGCAATACTCTAGCACTTGAGCAGCACATTGTGCTCTGCCTGGTCAGGTTGGAAATTCATGGGGTTTGCCAGAGGATGTCATGATCACTTCCTCTCTCTTTAATTATAAAAACACTCTTAATCACTTCCCCTCTCTATAGTACAAGAACACCTTTGCAAGGCTGGAATTAGAATACAACCTTACCTTTACCATAGTCCACGACAGCTCTCTGTGTATATGTGTGTGTCTCTCTCTCTTTCTTTCTATGTCTCTTTCTCTGTGTTTTTCTCTCTCTCTCTCTCTCTCAGTGTGTGTGTAAGTCTCTGTGTCTCTCTCTCTCCCTCTCTCTCTCTCTCTGTGTCCCTCTCTCTCTCCATCTCTGTCTCTGTGGCTTTCTCTCTTTCTCTCTCTCTCTGTCTCTGTCTCTGTCCCTGTTTATGTGTGTGTGTGTCTCTCTCTGTGTTTTCTCTGTGTGTGTGTGTGTGTGTGTGTGTCTCTGTCTGTCTGTCTGTCTCTCTCTCTGTCTGTCTCCCCCTCTCTCTCTCTGTCTCACTGAACTTGAAACATACTTCCCTTCAGAGACTATCTGGTCCTTGCTGAATGTCACTCTCCTATCATGGAGTGGCTGCAAAGAGGACATTGTCTCATGTCTCATCAAAATTGTATTGGGAAGTGTTTAAAAAGCAAAGGTGAATTGTCTGGAAACACCCCTCCGACTTTATCACCGTGCCTGCTCTTTGGTGCCTGCTGAAGGTCTTCTGGAGCAAGTCAGGTAATGTAAAAGACCCAGAGCCCTGGGACTCCATGGTTTCAAAACCCTGCCCTCTCCTAGTTACAACTGTGCAGTACTTGGTGCACTGGGAGAAAAAAAAGAATAAATACTTCTTTGTTTTCAAGAAAGAATTAGATATAGATCTTAGGGCTAAAGAGATCAACGGATCTGGTGAGAAAGCAGGAACTGGGTATTGAGTTGGATAATTAGCTGTGATCAAATTGAACTGCAGAGAAGGCTGGAAGGGCTGAATGGTTTGTTCCTGTTCTTATATTCTATGATATAAAATTATGAAAGAATATTATTACAAGCCAAACACATAAGATCTGTGATCTGATAATGCCATATGCAGAAATTTCACGAAGATAATTTTGATCAAAATGTTATGTAAGACAGAGATTAACAAGTATCACAAATTGATTCCCTTCATTTGAATAGATTTCCAGCTTTTTCTGTTACTAATCGTGGTGTAATGTACCTTGCAGTGCAATCTGGCTTGTCACAAGAAATGTCTGGAGACGCTGGCAATTAAATGTGGACACAAGAAGCTACAGCGGAAGTTACAGCTGTTTGGAAGGGACTTTGCCCAAGTTTCCAGAGACAGTCATGATGGAATCCCATTCATTATCAAAGCGTGCATCTCTGAGATTGAGAAGAGGGCTTTAAATATGAAAGTAAGTTCAGGACCAGACTCTGAGAACACCCTTTTATCTCAATATCCAAGATAGTTCAGGTACAACCATAAATAAACGTTCTAACTTTGGTTTTAGGGATTTAAATTACATTCATGATTAATGCCTGCGCATCTAACTGATCTTAATGAGCTACCAACTTCCTGCTGTCTGGGAATTAAGGTCGGATCTATGGAACACCGCTACAAATGACCCAGGAAGAATAGTAGTGATACACGTATTTTTCAAATCTTTCTTCAGAAGATATTTATTAGTTTGAAAAAGTATTGGACATGAGGAAAATTGCTGCTTGACCAATAAGCAAAAATCAAGCAATCGGAATGCTGAGTTTATTGAAAGATAACTTGTTCTGGATAAACTCCTAATGATTTCAAAGGTACTAAAATTACTGTTCTGAGTTAGCACAAAAGAAGATTGTTTTTTCTCGTGTGATGGTAATTTCATTTCTCCAATAGAACAGCAGATAAAGAATTTCTGAGAGATGAAAGCTCATTATTTGTTATTCAAGAGTTTTTGTCATTTTAAGATATTTAGGATCGATAAGTTTAAATATAGAACAGTATAGCAGAGGAGCAGGCCAAAGGGCCTGCCATGTCTGTGCTGACCATGCTGCTATTTTAAACTAATCCCATCTGCCTACACATGGTCTGTACTCCTCTAATCCCTGTCTGTGCATATGTCTATCTAAATGCCCTTAAACATTGCTATCGTATCTGCTTCTACAACCTCCCTGGGAGCATGTTCCAGGCACATACCCTCTGCCCATTTCCCTCTTTTCAATACGTTGTAAATCCTTGAATGTTTAACTGCCAGTCCTGAACCTCACTGCAACCACGTCTCTGTGATGCCTACCACATCATCATCATTCACGATGATTTGTGCTGTTAATTCATCTGCTTTGTTGCCAATACTACGAGCATTCAGATAAAGTGCCTTAATGCTAATTTTCTTATCCTCATGATTTCCAGCATCTCTGTAATGTGTCCTAAGTTATCATTCCTTTTTGCTTCATTCCTAGCCTGCCTTGAACGTAAACCCTGCACACATGCTAACCTGCTGTTTATCTTTATACTTGCCTTCATACTCCCTGTTGCTTTCCTTTCCCTCCCCCCCCCCCTTCCCCCCAATTCTCATGTTTAAAGTCCTAGTGACCACACTATTTATCCTTCTTGCCAGAACACTGGTTCCAGATCAGTTCAGTTGGAGATCGTCCCTTTGGTACAGGTCCATCTGGTTCCAAAACTGATGCCAATGCCCCATAAAATGGAATCCCTTTTTCCCACACCAATCTCTTAGCCACACGTTTACTTCCCTAATTTTCTTATCCCATTGCCAATTAGCACGTGGCTCGGGCAGTTATCTGGACAGTATGACCCTTGAAAGGATCAAGACAAAAGATGGAAAATCATAGGCCGATTAGCCTAACTTCCGTTGTAGGTAAAATTCTAGAATCCATCATTAAGGGTGAGATTTCGAAATTCTTGGAAGTGCAGGATCAGATTAGAACAAGACAGCATGGATTTAATAAAGGGTGGTCGTGCCTAACAAACCTGTTAGAATTCTTTAAAGAGGTAACAAGTAGGTTAGACCAGGGAAACCCAGTGGATGTTATCTATCTAGACTTCCAAAAGACCTTTGATAAAATGCCTCGTGGGAGGCTGCTGAGTAAGGTGAGGGCCCATGGTGTTCAAGGTGAGCTACTGGCAAGAATCGGGGATTGGCTGGCTGACCGAAGGCAGAGAGTTGGGATAAAAGGTTCTTTTTCGGAATGGCAGCTGGTGACAAGTGGGGTCCCACAGGGTTCAGTGTTGGGGCTGCAGGTGTTCATTTTATGATCTGGATGAAGGAACTGGGGGCATCCTGGTGAAGTTCGCCCATGATACAAAATTAGGCAGACAAGTGGTTGGACTGAGGAAGTGGGGAGGCTGTAGAAGGATTTAGACAGTTTAGGAGAGTGGTCCAGGAAATGGC
This sequence comes from Hemiscyllium ocellatum, assembly GCF_020745735.1. NCBI lineage: Eukaryota > Metazoa > Chordata > Chondrichthyes > Orectolobiformes > Hemiscylliidae > Hemiscyllium > Hemiscyllium ocellatum. Next base: position 19,130,791 of record NC_083428.1, on the reverse strand, counting down.
TGATGAAATTCAATGTGAGCAAGCACGACGTCTTGCACTTGTAAAAAAGAATATTGGCATGGACTATTTTTTAAACGGTGAGAAAATTCATAAAGCCAAAGTACAAAGGGATCTGGGCGTGCTAGTCCAGGATTCTCTAAAGGTTGACTTGCAGGTTGAGTCTGTGATTAAGAAAGCAAATGTAATGTTGTCATTTATCTCAAGAGGATTGGAATATAAAAGCAGCGATGTGCTTTTGAGACTTTATAAAGTTCTAGTTAGGCCCCATTTGGAGTACTGTGTCCAGTTTTGTGCCCCATACCTCAGAAAGGACATATTGGCACTGGAGCATGTCCAGCAGAGATTCACACGGATGATCCCTGGAATGGTAGGCCTAACAGCTGAGGATCCTGGGATTGTATTCATTGGAGTTTAGAAGGTTGTGGGGAAATCTAATAGAAACTTACAAGATAATGCATGGCTTAGAAAAGGCAGATGCTTTGAAGTTGTTTCCATTAGGAGGGAAGACTAGGACTCGTGAGCACAGCCTTAAAATTAGAGAGAGTCAACTTAGAATGGAAAAGAGGAGACACTTCTTCAGCCAGAGAGTGGTGAGGCCTGTGGAATTCATTGCCACGGAGTGCAGTGGAGGCCGGGACGTTGGGTGTCTTCAGGCAGAGATTGATAAATTCTTGATCTTGCAAGGAGTTAAGGGCTACGGGGAGAGTGTGGGTAAGTGGAATTGAAATGCCCATAAGTGAAAAATGAGAGGCCATGTCAAATGCTTTAGTAAAGTACACATAGACCCAACATTCTCACTGCCCTACCCTCATCTATCATCTTCGTCACTTCCTCAAAAAACCCAATCAAATTTGAGATAAGACCTCCTCGCACAAAGCCATGCTGACTGTCTCTAATATGTTCATTCTTATCCAAATGTGTATAATCCTGTACCTAAGATTTTCTCCAATAATTTTCCTACCACTGATGTAAGGCTCACTGGTCCATAATTTCCTAGTTTCTGTTTTGCCCTTCTTAAACAAAGGAATAACATTGGCTGTTCTCCAGTCATGTGGGACCTCACCTTTGGCTAAAGAGGATGCAAAGATTTCAGGATGTCCCAGCAATCCCTTGTCTCCAATTGTATCCTGCGATAGGTCCTATCAGGCCCTGGAGACTTAACCACCTTAATGTTTTTTAAGGCGCCCCACCTCCTCCTCCTCCTTAATATTGACATGTCTAGAATATCAACATACCCTTCCATAATCTTACTGTTGTCCGTGCCATCCTCCTTGGTGAACACCCAACACACACTACTTTTTAACAACCTAACCCTCTTCCTCTGCCTCCATGTATAATTTTATTTTCCTTGAGTGGGCCAACTACTTTTATCTGGCTACCCTCTTGCTCCTAATATGTGTATAAAATACCTTGGGATTATCCTTAATTCTAGTTGCCAAGAACATCTCCTGGTCCCTGTAGCCCTCCTAAGTCATTGTTTAATTTCTTTCCTGCTTCCTTTGTATTCTTCAAGGGCCTTGACTGATTCCAGTTTCCTAGTCCTTACATTTGTTTCCTTTCTCCTTTTTGATGAAATTTCAATATCTCTTGTCATCCAAGGTTCCTGAATCTTGTCACCCTTTTCTTTCACCTTCAAAGGAACATGCTGGTCCTGAAATCTAACCAACAGGCCTTTAAAATATTCCCACATGTCAGATGTAGATTTACCTTCAAACAGCCAATCCCAATCCAATTTCTTCAGTTCCTGCCTAATACTGTTGTAATTAGCCTTCCCAAAATTGTCAACATCCTTTTCTTCCCACGTTCCATTTCTTCCAGTATTCTAATCTTTCGTTATCTGGTCTTCAATTCTCCCTCTTCCTTTTCCATTCACTAAGCCCATACTTTATTAGTATCTCCAAACTTTCACTGTCTAATTCTTGTTGCATCGTGAGTTTAGGATGCCAAGTGTTACTGCATACTTAGAAAAGCTTGACACACATCTTGCCTCTTTGATATTATCTTCAGGGAATCTACCGTGTTAATGGTGTAAAGACCCGTGTTGAGAAACTGTGCCAGGCTTTCGAGAATGGGAAGGAACTGGTCGAACTTTCTCAAGCATCACCGCATGACATCAGCAATGTGCTCAAACTGTACCTGCGACAGGTAACAAACGGCCATTTTCTTCTTGTTAAGAAGCTGCTGTATTAAATCTTATGGGAGAACATCCCTGAGCTTTAAGGACAAAGTTGTCAAAAATTGTCAATCCCATTTATCTTAATTGTTTGTGAGAATTGTTGCTTATGTAGAGCTCAATCTATTCACAACTTAGAGAGAAGCAGTTAGCTTTAGTAGAGGCTTAACAGTTTGAGAGCCAGATGCCTGTTCTTCTGAATGTTGCAATCAGAGACAAAACAGGAAGAAATTGAAGATTTTGGGCTATTGTCCTTGAAGTAGGTCTTTAATGTAATCAATTTGGCTTCAGTTCATCTGCTTGTACCATTTCATGACACAAATGAATGCAAAAGCCTTCGCTAGGTTAATGGCAGATTGTTCAACACTGACAGTGTGTGGTTTCATAGATAAAATTCTTCACTTGTTTCTTTTTGTTTGTTGTTGGGATGTACGTGTCATGGAGTAGGCTGGCATTAATTGCCCATCCCTAACTGCCATTGATCTGAGACATTATGAGGTCATTCAAGAATAGTTTAGGGTCAGCCATATTGCTGTGAGTCTGACTCAGACAGACCAGACCAGGGAAAGATGGCAAGTTTCCCTCCCTAAAAGACCACTGAGCATTTCATGGTCACCATTATTGACACTAACTTGCAGTTCCAGATATTTATTATTCCCTAGGCTGCCATGGTGGGATTTGAAACCATGTGACCATCATCTCCTCTGTTGGTTCTCAGAAGGTAGATAAGAATTGGTGATCAGTGCTTGATCATTAGGCAGTAAGATGGAATTATTTTAAAGTAAACTACTACTGGTTAAAGCTACCAACTCTCCAGATGAAACCTGCAGACATGTCTCCAAATGCATGCAATCTATGTCGGGGTGAGGGGGAAGCTCAGTGAAGGAAATGTGTAGTTTTAAAAGTGCTTTCAGTATATTTTTGTTTGCCAGCGAAGGTAATATTATGTTAATAGCTGTTTGAGGATTGGTGAATATGCAATTGGTATGAGAGGAAGTAACCTCATAAGAGGAGTGGGCTGTTTGGAAGCAATAGATAATGTCACAGATGCTCCCAGAAATATGTCCAAGCCAGAATTAAGATTAGAGTGATGCTGGAACAGCACAGCAGGTCAGGCAGCATCCGAGGAGCACGAAAATCGACGTTTCGGGCAAAAGCCCTTCATCAGGAATGAGGCTGGGAGCTCGGGGATGGAGAGATAAATAGGAAGGGACAGGGGGGTGGGGCTGGGCGAAAGTAGCTGAGAGAAGCCAGAGTTGTCAATCCTCTCTCACTCACTCTCTCTGTCACACATACGCATACACCTCTCACAAAAAAAGACTTCTGAGTTCTAAATGCAACATTACCAATGCGAACATCTAATGTTAGCTTCCAGAACCTATTATGCTGTTTCGTCTCTATCACGATTTGATGGGACTGGCCAAAGAGAGCCTGCAAAGTACAGGGGATGCGGGAAGTAAAGAATCAACAATCGAAAAGGATTTACTGCTACTTGTGGCACGACTGAAAGAACTACTGAAGGATCTGCCACCTGCAAACAAGGCCACGCTACAGTACATCATTCGACATCTTAGCAAGTGAGTCCAGGCAGTTGCTAAACCCATCCTTTACCTTGGTCTGAAGGGACAGGCTATGTACTGCTGCCTGTTTCACCAGTGCTTTTTGCTTTAAGCGGTTTCAGCTGCTATATTCTTTTGCAACATAATCTTGGGATGTGAGTGTTGATACGTTAGCATTTTCCAGTCCTGTACCTGCCCTCGGACAGATTCAGGATTCAGGAACGTGACTAATCCTTGCAAGGTGGGCAGGTAATTGGGCTTTTTAAAAGATTTGTTCAAGATGCTTAACAGATACCAACTGGGATTTTTCAGTCAGTCTCCAGTTTGCCAAAGCAACAGAAGGTAGACCTTGCCAGAAGTTGGCACTCTGTGGCAGGTCCGAGTGCCATTATACCTGGCTGGCCTATAGATCATAAGTGAAAATGTGTTACTGGAAAAGCGCAGCAGGTCAGGCAGCATCCATGGAGCAGGAGAATAGACGTTTCGGGCATGAGCCCTTCCTAAGGAATCAGGGCTTCTTCAGGAGCTGCCTGACCTGCTGCGCTTTTCCAGCAACACATTTTCAGCAATTTCAATTTATTGACCTGTGACTCCCCAGTCAGGATGTATTCACCTTTCCGTATTATCCTCATTCTTTCATGTTTATAAAATGAGCTCTGTTAAATGTCATCCTCCTTTCCAGAAGTAATAGTCCCAGTGGCCCACATTCCTCTCTCTGGAAATTAGGAACAGGTGAAGTCCAATGGGCCTCTTAAGTCCTTTTTACTGTTGTATAAGATCTGGGCGGAGTTTCTTTAGTCTCCTTACATTGACCCATCATGACTCCATAACGCTTATTACCTTTGTCTAGCTAATGTTCTATGAATCTCAGCTTTGAAATGTTCTCGGGGAAAGCGCCTTTAGATTTCCACACTTCATTGTGAGGTGAAATGCTTCCTGATATCCCTCATGAATGGCCTCACTGTAATTTCAAGATTATAGCCCTAGGTCCAGTAAGCCCACCAGAGGAAATTGTTTCTCTCTTTTGAGGTACAACTGCAGCTTTGTTTTGAATTCATCAGAGATAAACGATGGACTCTTCATGGGATTCACAGGGGCTGGGTGAGTGCTGGAAGCAGTGGTGAGGGAATGGGAGGAGCTAGTGTAGAGTTGTGCTCTTGGGACACCCTCTGCAGTACTGGAAGATCCAGTGAGAACCCTTCTTCAAAAAGAAATGCAGTGAAGAATTAAACAGATTCTGACTGAAAATCCTCTCCAATAATGAGCTTTCAGTATCTAATATAGATCTGCCTGGAGGGTAGAAATACCATTACAAGACAAACTTTCAAATTAGGTATTTGCTGTCTCTTATGATTTATTGTCATGATGGTGACTTCAGGAATTGGTGTCAAAAGTCACCGTCGATCAAGTGCTACATTAATGCCCTTCACTGGATATCAGTGATATGACTGAGGGGATGGGAGTCCTCACAAAGGGTGTTGGGGATTGCAAATCCCAGCTGGTCAGTGAGGTTCTGCTAGATGTCGTCATACAATATTTCTGATAATGTCTGCCATACTCCCACTTTGGACAGGATCATGAAAGAGAATGCCCTCTAATATCTTCTGACGTTAGGCATTGAGTAATGTATATTTCTAATCCTTAGAATTTCAGAACTTGAACAAAGCAATAAGATGTCTCCAAGTAATCTGGGGATTGTATTTGGACCGACGCTGATGAGACCCAGGCCTACAGAGGCAACTGTGTCTTTGTCATCCCTTGTTGACTACCCTCATCAGGCTCGCATTGTGGAAACATTAATTATCTGCTACACAGACATATTTGAACCTAAAGCAGAGTTTAACATGCCTTCAGATGAAGATATTGTGGATGAAGCATCACCAACTGATAGGTATAATGAGGTAAGAAATGTCTCTAAATGTAAACACTTACTGAGCAGTATGATTTTTTGCAGAAACAGCACAACTATTTGGTAAAAGCTCCTTATTTTCTCAAGTGATAAACCATGTCATAGAATATTGCATAGCTTCCCTAATAGGCACTTGATCATACAGAACTTGAGTACCGCTGAAAGTTATCTTGTCTTTCACTCATTGTGACAGACACAAGAATACAAAATCTGATGGAACACAACAATTTATCCTGCTGATTGGTTGGCAAGTAGATTCTAGTTGAGATGCTCCCATGGAGAATGCACCAGTCCTCTGCAAGCAGAACTAATGCACCCAGGCATTGCATACTTTTAAATTTAGCAAAAGCTTGGAAGACAGGTGTTCCTAGTGCATTTCCCATGGCAACACTTTGGCCAATCATTAGAATCCTTTAGCTTATGTAGTATAAATTACTGTTCCCTTGAAATCTGGTGTTTTTATATTCATTCTGATGACTGCAAGGTGAAAACCTTCTGACAGCGGTTCTCTTTCAGCTATTCTACAATATAATTGACAGACGTTTTCTCCTTTTGCAACTGTGTTGTGCCTTTTTGTGTAATTGTTTCATTGTGACCTGTTGAGTAAGTTGCATGAGTTTAATTGAAATGAGCACTACTTGATTCAAGTGACACTAGACTTTCTATACTTAATGTGCAGTCTTATGCAGGTATAATATACTGGAAGTGTCATATTTTGGATTGTGACAGTCTTGTGTGCTCAGCATTGCTGAGTAAAACAGAATTATTGGAGGAAATTATTTTAAGATGGTTTTAAAGTCAGCAGTTATTTAATGAAGTCAACAGCTATTAAGACCTGGAACTGATGCTCAGACCTTAAATTTAGGTCATGATATTCAGAGTCCTATGCAATTCCTGTTTTAGTGATAAATCTACTAATTTATTGTGAATGAGTTGAGCCTTCCAGGAAAGTAGATAAATGAATTTCATATGAACATATACATTTTTATTCATTAATATCACACAACACAATGTTTAGACCTTTCTGTTCCTCACATCATGTATTGAGTCAATTTAGGGCTCTGGCCTGAAACGTCGAATTTCCTGTTCCTTGGATGCTGCCTAACCTGCTGTGCTTTAACCAGCAACACATTTTCAGCTCTGATCTCCAGCATCTGCAGACCTCACTTTTTACTTGAGTCAATTTACTCCTAAATAAGAAGTTGTATTTAGCATGTAGCCAGTGTTCATCTCTTGTCCAAGTACACTGTAAAACACATGGCAATTGAGAAAAGGGCATTGAGCTGTGGTGGCAAAAATGGATATAACCAACTCTCTCCTCGCTCATCAGTGTCGAGGAGAGTTATCTCTGATCAGGGATATGATAGCATACTGTCCTCTTGCTTGGATAATTGCAGTTCTAACAACCTTAAAAACCTCAGTTCTACTTAGTACTCAAAAGTACTGGGACAAATTAATTCTACTGCGATAGTGAACTTGAAAATATTCGGTGAAGGCTTCTAAAGTGGATTTTAATGGAGCCAAGAAAGGCTGTCCTTGCCAGTCAGGAAGGTCAATTGTTAATTTTGACGTAATGACAACAGGAGAGAGGCTTGAACTTATGCAAAGTTGTTCAAGCCTGCAATGCTGTGGCAAAGAAGACGATTGAAACATAGACCGTTACATCTTGTTAAAGAGGAGTCCTGTCAAACCTTGAAGAAGTGGAAGGAGGAGAGAGTAGGCAGTGGGATTAGTTCTGGATTATTATACCTAGTTGCTGGCATGCACAATTGGACAAATTAATTACTCTTTTTTGGTTTAAATTTCTCTGGTTGTCCTTTTAGCAAAAGTTATAATCCATTTAAATTACGTTGAGCCTCTATTGAAATGTAGCCAAAAGAATGTCATTTGAACTCACAAACTAATCAGCCATTAATATTGTCAGTTTCTGAGTTTTTGTCCTGCACCTTGGGGGAGGTATTTTATCTTTATTCATTAATTCTGTGTTTCAGAGAGAGTCTTCTGCAAGAAGAGTGGGATCTGGGAATGATTTACCTTATCTTGATGAAGCAGCAGAGTTTGACAGAGAGAGGCTATACTCTGACACGCTTTGTGGTAAGTAAGCAAGAGAAAACTGTGCATAATGTTAGAATAAGTTATAAAAAGTGATCCTTTATACCCACAATGTAATCAGAGCTCTGTGATACCTCTGCAGTGTGCTGGTCTAGTTCAGAGTCAGCTTGTTAGACCAATTCAGATCAGTCGATTTTGTCTGAACTATCATGTTTAGTTGCTTCAATTTCCTACATTTCCAGGCAAACATCCCATTCACTGAACAGTATTAGTTACATGTGACAGCTAAATATGTACAGACATTGCTTATCACGTTTGTTTGAAAAAAGTCCAATTTTAATGCCAATGTCTCACTTAATGTATGTTACTTGATATTAAAGTTACTTTGAAGTGAATGTCTGTCTGTCCAGCTAGCGCCCAATTGACTGTGTTGTCTACAGTACATTTGCTTTCTTCCTCCAAGTATTTAATATATACTGTATTGTGAGCAGTTACAATCCCAGCATTGGTCCCTTTGGAGCCCCACTGGGTCTAGATCACCAACTTGAAACTCTTAACCCCAGTCATTGCTTTTTTGCCCATTAGCCAATTCTCTGTCCATGTGAATACACTACCTCCAACACCATGGACTGGTATGGCTTAACCTTTTGCGAGCTATCTTGTGAAATACCTGCTGGAATGCAACACACCGGGTTCCTCTGTATCTATTCTAGTTGAGACTTCCTTGAAAAACTGTAATAAATTAGTCAGACACGATTTCCCTTTTATGAAGCCATGCTGACTGGACTTGATTAGATTAGATTAGATTTCTTACAGTGTGGAAACAGGTCCTTCGGCCCAACAAGTCCACACTAACCCGCCGAAGCGCAATCTACCCAGACCCATTCCCCTACACCTAACACTATGGGCAATTTAGCATGGCCAATTCACCTAACCCACACATTTTTGGACTGTGGGAGGAAACCGGAGCACCCGGAGGAAACCCATGCAGACACTGGGAGAATGTGCAAACTCCACACAGTCAGTCGCCTGAGGTGGGAATTGAACCCAGGTCTCTGGCGCTGTGAGGCAGTAGTGCTAACCACTATGCCACCGTGCCACCCACTGCCACTGTGCCGCCCAAATGATTTTCCAAATGTTCTGCTGCAGCATCCTTGATAATTGATTCCAATACTTTTCCAACAATAGATGTTAGACTAATCGACCTTTAATTATTTAATTTTGCCTCCTTCCTTTTTGAATATGAATTGTCACATTAGCAAATTTCCAATTCCATGGTACTTCTCTAGAAGCCAAGGATTTTTGGAAACTTTTAACCTATGTAGCCATGTACTGTGAAGTTCCCTGTTTTAGAAACTCAAATTGCAAGCCATCAGGACCATGGTGAGGTTATTTAATTCCTCCTCCATATTAACAGGATGTTCACTGTATCTTCCACCAGAAAGATTATTGCAAAATATCTGCTTAACTCCTCTTTCAGCTCTTTGTTCCCCATAACTATCTTCTTAGGTTCAATCTATTAGGGGTCTACATGACTTTGATTTCTCTCATGTTGTATATTTCAAAGAAGCTCTTACAGTCAGTTTTTATATTCCTTGCTAGTTTGCCCTCATGTATTTTCTCTTATCATCTTTTTATCCTCCTTTTGGTACAAACGCAAACACCTGTATACACCAGGTTGCAAATCATTGAACAAAGGATGACACGGTGGCTCAGTTGTTGGCACTGCTGCCTCACAGCACCAGGGACCTGGGTTCGATTCCAGTCTCGGGCAAACGTCTGGTGTGGAGTTTGCACGTTCTCCCCGTGTCTGTGTGGGTTTCCTCTGGGTGCCTCCACAATCCAAAGATGTGCAGGTTAGGGTGAATTGGCCATGCTAAATTGCCAGAGTGTTCAGGGATGTGAGGGTTAGGTGCATTCGTCAGAGGTAAATGTAGAGTGATGGGTAGGGGAATGGGTTTAGGTGGGTTACTCTTTGGAGGGTCGGTGTGGACTTGTTGGGCTGAAGGGCATATTTCCATACTGTAAGGATTCTAGCTGGAATCTTTGCTATATGATGAGGTCCATGTTTTTTTTTTGTGGTGAAACTTACTCCTGTTTCTTTGCAGCTAAAATGTTTGTGTGATGTGGAACGAGTCTTCATTATATTACTACATCTTAATGTTTTTAATACTCATAGTGTTGTACAAATACAAATGATTGCAAGGGAAAACCACTGGCATTATTGTTCCACAAAGCAGGATACTAATAATCTATAAATTAATAAAAATCAGAAGAGTTGCAGATGCTAGAAATCAGAATAAGTACAGAAATTGCCAGAAAAGCTCAGCAGTTCCGGCAGCATCTGTGGAGAGAAATCAGCGTTAACATTTCGGGTCCAGTGACCCTTCCTAAGAACTCTAATAATAATCTATGTTTGTTTTGTTCCAGGAAACTCGTTAGGATCAGAAAAGTCTTCAGAATCCCGTGAACGTTCACTGGATTCTGACTCCGAGCTAGAAGATGGGGCACATGAATGTACTACTGGACAAACTGGGTTTGAGGAAGGAGTCCAAAGAAGTCGAAAGGGATGTTTGCCAAAACAAGGGAGCGTAGCTAGTGCTGATGAGCCTCCTTTCTACAGTGACAATGCAGAAGAAGACTGCAATAAATTGGTTAAACAGACTGAGAATAGTCAGGCTCAGGGTTCAGCTGCTGACGTGTCTCAGACTGAGGGCTTAGCATCGGAAACAACTGTTGAATATTCTACAGCTTCATCACAACAGCTGGAGAAAGATGGGCAGGCAAATGCTGGTGATGAGGAACTGGACCCAGCAAACAAAGGTCTGGCAGACTTCAATACAAACCAATCAAATAATGTGGACAAAAACCATTGGTTTCATACCAGCAGGCCATTACACGTGAGAGCGCGGCGCAGTCAGTTGCCATGGGTACGGATGCGTCATGGGAAAATAGACATCGGACTTGAAACTCGAGACCCGGAATTTGTCTAATCATATTTTGTTGTGATTTGCTTTTTTTTCAGTATAGTTTTCTACAAATGCTAAAGATGCTTTTTGCTGGATTAATGAAAGAATGATATGAACAGTAGCACAGCATAAGATCAAATTTCAAAATAACTTTTTAGAGTGTTTGGTGGTTGCCATTTTGAGACAAGGACTGTGCCAATGGTTTTATCTGGAGGTCGTTCTAATTAAAATATGAATGAATTTGTTGAGTTCAAAAATTGAAATCAGCGTCACAATTTACAAAGGTAACAGTATTAATTTTCAGCAGTTATTTACTTCAGGAACATAAAAAAAATTTGAAGAGCGCCTAAAATAGAAGGAACCTGGTTATTTTGTATGTAACATGCATTGGCAACTTGATCAGATTTTTGTCGTATGCATCGTTATCTTAATTTATGGAAAGCAGAAATATGAAGTCATTTTCAAGAATTATGAATTTCTTTTGTGAGATGCAAAAAATTTAATCATTGAAGCCAACATGGGCTAGAAAGATCTTTTCAATTTTTTTTTAAAGATTTGCTTGATTTCCTTTTAAAGTTTGTAGGCATTTTCTGTCATCTTTATGGTCATTGCTCTTATGTCTTGGCTGTTCTATCATGGGAGGTATCAGAGATGTATAGATCTGTGCTTCTACAACATCAATGTGCTTTCCAGATGAAGTTACTCAATGTTGTTCAGGAGCAGAAAGGTGAATTTTCTTGCCCTCCTCCTAACCTCAGAGTCCTGAGATCATATTTGCCAGCCCAAGCTTTGTTGAAAGAAATTGAGACTTACGCCCGGTTCTCAGTCTATGCAACTTTCTGCACCATCAGGTGGTGCACTTGAGCTGTGATTTTGACCATTTTTGAGCAGGAATCTCTAGTTATTTTGTGTGCCCAAGGGTAACATTTTCATTTTTTTTCACCAGCGATAGGCATCATTGGCATTTATCACCCAACCCTAGTGTAAATGGAGGTGAAAATGCTGCCTGGTACAATGCAGTATTCTGTTGAATGTACTCTATGCTGTTACTTAGAGATTCAGATCTTTGCCCCAGCAGAGATGAACAAATGGTCATAATATTTCCAAGTCAGAATGGTGTATGACCTCAGTTGGAAAACTGCACATAACTATGTTTCCACATTCCTAGCCTTTCTAGATGGCTATGGATGTCAAAATGGCTGATGAAGAAGCCTTATTAAGTTGGATTGAGTCACATAGATGGTGCACTCAGCAGACATTAGTGCCAGTGGTTCAAGAAGTGAATGACTACGATAGTGTGTATGACTTTCAAATGGACTGCTTTATCCTGTATGATGTTGAGCTTCTTGAATGTTGTTCCAGCTTTACCCATCCAAACAAATGGAGATTATTCTGTCATGCTCATGATTTGTGCCTTGCAGGTGATGGACAGGCTTTTGAGAATTTACCAATGAGTCATTCAGCTTAAGAAACCCATATTGTGCCTTGCTACAATAGCGATTGTGGCTTAATCAGTTTCTTTACAGTGATGACTTCCAGGATTTTGAGAGTAGGGAAAAATAATGCTATGAAATGTCAAGATGAGGTTTACTAGATTCTATATTATTGGGAAGGTCATTGCATGGCACTTCAGTGGCAAAAATGTCATTCGGCACTTATTAGCCCAGACCTGGATGTAATTCTCAGACTTACTGCATATAAATACAGACTGCTTCATTATCTGAAGAATTGTGAATGGAGCTCAATAATCATTGCATAACATCCCCACTTCCGGTTACAATGTAAGAAGAAAAACTTTATCAATTCTGGAATTATAAGCTAGTGTCTGTAATAGTGACTGCCGTAATTGTGAACAAAATGACACTGTTCTTTTATGGAAGGAAATCTGCCATCTTTGGCCTACATGTGACTCCAGACTCACTGCAGTGTGGTTGACTCAATCCAGCAAACCACTCAATTTAATGGCCTCTTGCATATGGTCATGAAATGTTGGCTTTGCCCGTGATGCCCTCATCCCAACAAAAGTTTTTATTAAAAATGCTGAGGATGGATGAGCATAGGATGCTGTGATGAGGAACTCCTGTAGTGAGGCCCAGAAGTACACCCATCTTCCATTGTACTAAATGTGTCTGCAGCCGCTGGAGACTCTTCTGTCTGATCTGTGTGTTTTGGCCAAGGCTGAAAGTCCTGGTAATATGCAAACAAGGTATCGGTGAACAGGTAATTGGTGAGTCATTACTACTTCTGAAACTGTCACTTGCTAACGATTTGAGGGTAGGGTGGTCAATATTGTTCATTTGGATTTGTCTACATTAGATGTTGTAGCTGTACTGAAACAAATTGACTAAGAATGTGAACTGCAGCAGTGTCCTTTTATAAATGACTTGCTGACCCAAGTCTCAAACCAAATCCTGTCAATGAAGGAACTAAAGAAGTGAAATCATTAACGCTTATGGTTAATGATCAGGCAAGAAGAACTTGGCATTGCTGTGCCTCTGCATGTGGGAATAAGGCAACATGATAAAACAATTTCTAAAATTTTTATGACTGGAAAAGAGATTAAAATTACCAATCTCATGACGTTGTTAAATAAATTAGATTAATAGAACTAAAATTACACAGCTTAATTTTTGAATATATTACATTAATGGGAGCAAATCCATTCTATTTTTATCCAATCTGCTTTGATTTAGGAATCTATATTAACAAAGGTTTCTTTGTGATTGGGAAAAATTTTATATGGAACAAAGATTCACTACAAAAGAAAATAAGTGTATTTTTACTCAAACTTTGCCTTATCCCAAATATTAAGTCTCTAGCCCCAGAAAATCTAAACTTTTTGCAAAGACAAGGAGCTGGGGTAAGGGGCATATTTTGGTTTTGCTTTTACTCATTGGGAAGGGGAGCGGTGAACAAAGTTTGGAAAGAAAGGGTTTGGCACAATAACAAACATTAATTTCAAAACAGATTTCAAAGCAATCATTTTATAATTTAAATAATTGAGGAATTCCTTCCCTAATGGCACTGTAGGTCTACCTGTAGCACATGAGAGAATGTAGACTGCAAATGCTGGAGATTCGGAGTCAAAAAGTGTGGCTCTGAAAAAGCACAGCAGATCAGGCAGCATTTGAGGAGTAGAAGCGTCAACGTTTCGGGCATAAGTCCTTTATCAGGAATGTGTGGGAGGAAGGGGGCTGAGAGATAAATAGGGGGTTGGGGGTGTGGCTGGGGGAAGGTGATAGGTGGGACTGCAGGTGGGGCGTGCTTGTGAGAGGTCAGTGGGGAGGGTTGACCTAAAGCACGCGGACTGCAGCAGATCAAGAAGGTAGCTCATCATCTCAAGGGCAACTAGGGACACACATTAAATGCTGACCTAGCCAGTGACATGTACTAGTGAATTTTTAGAAAAAAGAAAATTAATGAAAATGGCTATCATTACAACCCAAGCAGCAGAGCTAATTAATAAAACCTCCTCTTCTCATTCTGGTTAAGAAGCAGAGTTAGAGAGACACAGACTATACTCCCAAGTCCTGATTATCAGTAAAGTGGATGGGGATAGAAGTTTAACTGGCACTGACCGAGTGTTCATCTCTGATGTATACTTTGGACTGACCTGGGCAGAATTCATATAAAACTGGTGTTACAACCTGGATTTTGCTCCTTCCCAGTGTGCTTTGTGTTTTGGGAAGAGTAAACTTGTGTTTGGTTCACTCAGTCTGACAGTTGATACTGTCACTCTCCCACATATGCTTCCACGCTCCACAGGCTTGGGTGCTCTGTGCGCCATTTTTAATTGCAGCCCTCCAAGAGCACACAAGGAAGAAAGAGAGAGAGAGAAAGAGGGAGGTTCATTCACCCTGATCCATTTGCCATTTTGTGGTTCATGAGAGGTATCCAGACCCCCAAACCGGTCCCCATACCCACTCCTTGGGCATTCTGTCTAATGCTGGCCCCTCCCCACACCACCCTCAGCACTCAGGCTGGCTGAAGATAAGGCCTTGCACATGACTTGCTGCTTATCCAATCAGAGACTAGTTTTTTACCTCAATGAGCCAAGCAACAAAATGGGAGAGAAATTATCTCTGATTGGAGGAGCAGCTTCTTGCTGAACCTTGTTGTGGGCCAGATAGGACTCCCCTTGGCAGGCTGCCGTTCAGGTCTGTTTGTCAGGAATGGTGTAGACTAAAGGGAACTACTTAATGCCAAGGACCTGGTGGATGCTGTTCTGGAAGCAGTCCAGGGAAATTGACAAAGCTTTCATTTATATAGCACCTTTTCAAATTGTAGTACATCACAGTGCCCTTAGGAATGCTGGAAAACAAAATTCTGGCATCAAGCCACATATCAGATATTACGACAGCTAGGTACAATTTGAGGAGTATTTTAAAGGACGAGAAAATGGTGGAGAATATTAGAGAATTTCAGAGATTTGGGCCTACTAAGGCAGCAGAAAGCATGATGCTATTGTGGAACAAGTAAAACTGGAGTGTTTCGGAAGCTGGAACTGATGCGACACCTTCCAGAGACAAATAGAATCTAAGATACCATGTTCATTGAAGCACCTCAGTCTGGAATAAGGTGTTGGTCTTGTAAACCAGAAATCATGTGTTCAGGCCCTCTCCATACTTGTAGACTCCTCGTTGGATTTTTTGATGCAGATGAGTTGGAACAAAAGGTTGGTTCCCATGCTGTATAACTCTGTATTGGAGTCTTGTGTCCCAGTTTTCCGATGAAGAATCTTTTCATTCTCCTATTCAGATGCTGACACACCTGTATCGCCAATATCTGTTTGATTTTAATATTTTGAACCTATATTTAGTTAGTTTTTGATAGGGAAGGAAATATTTCTGAATGAGCCTATTTAAAGATAGGGTTAATATATTTCAGATTTCCAGCATTTGTTTAGGTCACCTTATCTCCAACTTACCCGAGCTGTTTGAGGTACACTAGCTTTAATTAATGAAGACTCTGTGGTATCATTATTTAGGGCAACGAGGTGATTGGTTAAAATAATCCTCACTGTCACATGATAACATTTTGGTGTATGATATATGGTGATCCAACATTTAATTTTAATATAGCCTTTTGAGCTTTACTGGCATTATATAATACAGCAGTTGGCCTAGTGTTTTTACATTGGGGTATTGAGTAACTCTTTAGTGTCAGAGCTTTGTGGCAACTTTTTTTTAGTTAATTTGCTTCACATTTCAAATTTGAAGTTTACTGTATGAGCAAATGAGTGTTTTTATACAATGGCCTGTAAGTGTATGTATGTATGCGTGTGTAACCTTACATCAGCATGTCTTGTGTAATATTCAGCAGGATGGGTAAAGTCTTGTTTGAAAGCTGTTTGATTGATTGATAGAACACAGTTTAATTCCCTGATGTACAATGGTCAATGTGTATATACAATGGAGAAGTGGGAATTACTTCTTTGTTCTGCTGGCCTACTACTGTAAAAGCAATTGTTCTGTATAACGGGGTTTGTTTTATACATTTTATTGTGTAAATATGTTTTTTTTTTCTAATACTGTACTTGCATTTATCCAGGGCAGAAATGCTGAAATTGATTTATATTTCTGATATTATATTTCAGTACGATTAATAATGAGTGTGTCCATCATTAATTTATTCTCTGGAGCATTGTTATTGCTGAATATGTAATACTCTTGATCACAAAGCCACATGAGGGTACTGCACACAGCTATTGTCTGAAGCTCATTTGAATGCACCTTTCCAGTTGAGTCCACTAATGTTTATGGAGTCAATTTTCCAGTCTTTGATTCTGACGTCTTGCCAGTGCTCACTTTTTGTCGTTTCACTGTTGTCAGTCTTGATGTCAGCTGCTGAGGCCACAGACCCTGACATCCTTTCCGAACCTTCTTTTTCCTCTGAATGCTGTTTAAAGCCTATTTCAGTGACCAAGCTTTTCATAATCTATCTGATTATGTCCTAATATCCCTATGTTCCTTGGTATCAGCATTGTTTTACAATAGGGTACTTTATAAACGTACAATACTATCAAATATACCATCTTAATATGGTTCCATTATTCACAATTTTCAGACAAACTAACTTTTCTGATTTATAACACAAGCAACTTCCTGCATTAACATCAGAAAGAGCAAATGAAAGAGTGCAATATGTAAATTATTGCCAAATATATATATATGTTATGCATTGCGCCCCACCACTTCCAAATGACAGAAAGCAAGGTCACAACTGTAATAATGGATAATATTGACTTGAGTGGAAATAAATCATCCAACAATGGATCAAGTACCCAGACTGCACTGATGATAACTTCAATAATGGTGAAGTTTATGTTCTGCAAAAGGTTTCTCTTGCTAACCTGCAGACTTCTGGCCTGTCATTTGTAACTGACCATATCTCATATTTATTTATAATATTGCACAAGGTGTGACTGTGCTACAGCAGCATGTGCGTTGAATACTAATCTCAGTTAGTCACAAAAACAAAGTAAGATATTTACAAGGTCATGACATCAGTAATTCTTTAAATTAAGCTGACCCTGGACCCCTGAGCCTTAGAGTCTTGACCAACATATGTCACTAGTTCTTGACTGTGATTTGAGGACCTTTATGTTTAAATGCATTTCACCAAATTTGCAAATTGGGTGGAACTAAAATGTTTGACTAAAGCAAGCCACTTGATTGGATGATGATGATGTAAAATGGGCACAGCCTAAGTTCAGAACTGCACTGATAAGTCACAAAGAGCTAACTGGCTCCTTGCATGCCTCAATTCTAAATGAATTCCTATGTTGCAGCATTCTTGAAACCAGCAGAAACCTCTGTAGCTAAGTGTTGAGAAATGCTGGGAAAAACTGTGCATCTTATATTTTCACCCTTCAGAAATAAACTGGCAGAAACATCATGCCTGAACAAAATAACTCAGATGGAAATGTATCTAACTAGAATTTCAGCTCTGTTTCTGTGGAACTGAGGCCAGTTTGAGTTTCATTAACTTTTATCATTATAATTTATGTCTTTCAAATCTCTACCATCTTCTGGTGTCAGAGCTTCAGATACAACCCTGAACTCAACTGACAATGTATTTGTTTTTTGTTCACATCTCCATCATCTAATTGCATTACACCTTTCTGTTGAACAGAAAATCTCAATGTCCTGTATCCAGTGACATGGCAGATACTGGCCTGTACCAACTTAGATGGCTGAACGTCATATTTTGTCATTGATGCTGGACAATTTCCAAATGCATCAGAGGTACTTTCATCATGTAATTACAGCTACATCATTAGCTTAAGTGAAACATACAGTACTCACTCTTATCCTCTGTTAATAGAAAACTTGATTCCTAACATTCAAGGGAAGCCAGTGTCCTTGACACTGAGAAGCCAGGTCAGGACTTGTTTCATCTTGACTTCTGGAGGCTGAGGGAGAAGATTGCAAAACAGTAATGAACTGTGTTGCTATCTCTGTTCCACAGAGCACTCAATATTGTAAAATAACTCAGCTGATAAGTTACTTTGGTTTGAAGCCCCCCTCCCCCGCCTCCCACTGAAATCAAATTGGCACAAGTATCTTGATAAGGTATTTGTTAGGGTTCAGTAATGCCAAATCATTAATCATGTTCTAGAAAGTGTTTTGCCAGACTCAGTCCTACCCATATAAAGACTAACTCCAGCTTTGGCCTATGTATTGGATGCATACAGGATATCCATACTTAAATGAATTAATTGCTGGACGATAAGGAAAAGCTCCATTTAAAATAACGGCAAGATTCAAAGTTGAAACACTGATTCACAACAAGCTTGTTCAATAATAATGTAGGTTACAGTTTAGCACAAGAAATTATTTGAATAGATTCTTTTATCACCGAAAGTTGCAACACTGCTGCTACTAAATCAGTGTCCTTTTCTGATTCCTGTCCATTTTTCTCCCCTTTTCGTTTGAAGATGTTTCTATACTGGGCAAGAAATTCCACTGGAAACCAGTCACCCTTCCAGTGTCTTGTCCAGGCACCTATTCTTGTTAGAATTCACAGTATGCAATGTTATTTTCTGTTGATCTTCACACATGTACATTCTTGAAACTGTGTGGGAATCTTGAATTATTTCTTTTTCCATTCGATAATTTATGAATACAGAGGCTAATGCAGTTCAGATCATCTCATGCAGCCTGGCAGTCAAACTTTGAAATTTTCTGTAAAGCAGTTTGGATCTCTACCCATCGGAGATTAGAAGATTGAGAGGTGATCTTATTGAAACATAAGATTCTGTGTTGACTTGGTCGAATGGAATATTGAGAGGGTACCTCCCCTTATAAGGGAGCTTGGATCTATGGAACACATTAAAAATTATGGAGTCTCCCATTTAATGCAACCAAATTTTTTTTTCTCTAAGTGGTTAGATTGTGGGAATTGTCTTTCCCAACAAAGACAGAAGAGGAGGCCCGTTCATTGAAAGCGTTGAAGGTTGAGTTCGACAAATTAATGATCAACCTGGGAGTCGAGGGTTATGGGGATGGGAAAGTTGCATTGAAGTCACAATCAGATCCATCATGAATGGAATGGCAGAGCAGACCCAAGAAGCCAAATAGTTGCATTAGCTTAGTCATCAAATGAAAACTTTGCACCGCTACGGGGAACAAATTGTTATTGTGAAACCCAATAGCTTTGGCTTTTCAACCAGTCCCATCTTTTGGATCCTAGGGCTAGTTAATTTTGCAAAATCATAAATACCAGAAGGTTTGGAAAAGTCTGCACCAAAACAAGTTTGATTTTTCTACAATAAACAAGTCTTTTTAAAAAATGGATTCAGTAGAAAAGCATTAGATTAGCATTGTTGTGTTCTGTTTACATTATAGAATCAGAGAATCCCTACAATATGGAAGCAGGCCATTTGGCCCATCAAATCCACTCCCTGAAAAGCATCCCATCCAGACCTCCCCCATCCCACCCACCCCCCCCCCCCCCCCCCCCCATTCCTGTAACTGCATTTCCCATGGCCAATACACAACTTGAACATCTTTGGACAGAGGAGATGGGACTAACCTGGAGCACCCACAGGAAACCCACGCAGACACGGGGAGAATGTGCAAACTCCACACACTTGTTTGAGGCTGGAATCAAATCTGGGTCCCTGGTGCTGTGAGGCAGCAGTGCTAAGCAATGAGCTACCATGTCACCCCACTGACAACTGATATAATAATTAGATTTGATTACCTACAGTGTGGAGACAGGCCCTTCAGCCCAACAATTCTATACCAAGCCTCTGAAGAGTAACCTACCCAGGCCCATTTCCCTCTGTTTGATGCCCCTAACACACTGGGCAACTTAGCATGGCCAATTCACCTGACCTGTACATATTTGGACTATGGGAGGAAACCAGAGCACCCAGAGGAAACCCATGCAGACTTGGAGGAAACCCAGGGAGAATGTACAAATTCCACAAAGACAGTTGCCCAAGACTGGAATCGAATCTGGGACCCTGGTGCTGTGAGGCAGCAATGCTAACCACTGAGCCATCAAGATCGGTGTGAACTTGTTGGGCCGAAGGGCCTGTTTCCACACTGTAGGGAAACTAATCTAATCTAATTATTTTATCAGTTATTGATAAGACCATTATTTATTTAAAAGTGTTTCACTTTTATGCACCATATTTCAATCTATTTCCCAGTTAGCATGAAACTAAGTACCATGCAATCTGGAATTACTCACTTTAAGTAAGAACTATGACCATGATTAAGAAAGATGTGGGTTTACCATTGGCTTATGAGAGTTGAACATTACGATTGCATTCAAAGAAACATCAGAACAGGAGTAGGTAATTAAATCCTTTGAAAGTATTCTGCCCTTCTGTTAGATCCAGACAAGTCTGTATCTTATTTCAATCTACCTGTCTTGATTTATAGGTATTTCCTAAACCTGTTCAGAGATGTTATTACACACCGGTAGAGCAGGTGAGACTTGACCCCAGGCTTCCTGGTCCAGAGGTAGGTACACTACCACCACACCACAAGAATTGTCAATTGTCATATTTGGAACATACGTCACGCTGATAGGTCAGAATGATATATGTAAACCAATGCAAATGGATAACTTGTGGCAAGCAGGAACAAAACCTAATTAAAAATGAGCAAAATAAAGCAGCCAAAACATACAATAAGGGGGGAAATCACGGTTCCAAAAATTTTAAATTTGATCAGCTACTGTTGTTCACTCTCAGAACTCAATTCTATTGACCTTTGAGCGAAAGATTTGAGTTTACTGAGCTTTTTTTCAAAGCTTAAAATGTATCTCAATTCCAACACATCTCATCGGAATGTGGCAACAGTATAATCAAGACACGCAGATTGAATTAAGGTGTATCAATCAGGATCTAATTAAATGGCAGAATTTATTTGAAGGACGGAATGATCTAATTAACCCTGGCCAAAAAGATTTGACTAGATAGTACTGCAGACCCACAAAGGCCAGCATTTCTATGGTTGACAATTTCCAGGGTTGTCTCAATGATTGACTGAGAGATTGTTCACAGCGAAGACAAGGACAGACTCTTAGATCATTCACCTCCTTCCTCTCTCAATCAAATCTTTTGGCAATATAAAGCCTGGAATGTATTATTAGAGGTTTGATTTTTTAAAAAAGTGATAAGGCAGTTTTTTGAGTATAATGTGATATATTGAATAATTTATGAACTTCAATTGAAAGTGGCCATTACAAACCAATCCACAGGCAATCCTGTAGCACTTTCTCCAATCACTTCCTTCACCTCCTTGCAGCATACTATCCTACTTTGCATATTTATGGATAAAAGTTACAGTGTTAGTTTATCCATCCCAGCTCTTGACCTTGGCCGTGCAGTTATGAAATCTGATCAGTATTTGAATGCATTACTTTGCGGTTCTGATCTCTAAATACCTCTGCTGGACGAAATAATGATGCGACCACTCACTCTAGTGAAGGGGTGAGGCAGTGCTATATGTCGGAATGGCTATCTTGGGATATGACCTTAAATGAGCACGCATTCTGTGTGCTCTGGCAAAAGAAGGTAAACAAACCCATAGCAATATTCCAAACAAGAGGAGAGTCCTAGAGAATCAATATCACAAATCTAAATGATCTGCTCATTATCATGTTGCTGGTTACGGGATCTTGCTGTGTGCAAATTGCCTGAGTTTCTGACCTTACAGATGTCACTAGAAGATCGGCTAGCTTAGATGGCTGGTTTGCAGTGCAAAGTGACCGCAATGATATAGATTCGATTCCTGTAATGGCTGAACTTAACATAAAGGGCCACTTCTCAACCTTGCCCCTTGCCCAAGGTATGATGACCCTGAGGTTAAATTGCCGCCAGTTGATTGTCTATAATGAGAAAGCAGTCCTCTGGTCCTCTAGGATTATGGCAACTTTGTCTTTCTTTACACTTCAGAAGTACTTTAAGTGGCTCTGAGGTATTTCAAAATTACCCCTTGTCATGAAAAAGGCCAGAAAATTGATTTATTTTCCCTTTGTAACATGGAGAAGGGAGGTTCACTGGTTTACTTAACTTACTTTGGTGCATTGGTAAAACATTGATACAAACATACATACCCCTTTGGCCCCCAAACCTGCTTTGTCATTTAATAAGTTCATGCTGATCCATTTATATTTAAAATTGCACATTCCCACTTGCCTGATAACTTTTGATTCCCTTCTTTAATATGGATCTATCTACCTCTGCCCTAAAAATGTTTAATGACCCTGTCTCCATCAGCCTCTGAGGCAGAGAGTCTCTCTACCCTCAGAGAGAAAAACAATATTCCTCAACTCTGTTTTGAGTGGGTAACCTCTCCTTCTAAAACCATGCCCCTAATTCTGGACTCACCCATGAGAGGAAATGTCCTTTCCAGATCCATCTTGTTCAGACCCTTGAGGATCTTACACATTTCAATCAAATCACCCCCTCATCTAAACTGCAGGGAAAATAAGTCCAGCTTTTCCAATCTATCCTCATGAGTCAACCCTCTCATTCCACATATTAATCCAGGGAATGTCCTGTGAAAATGCCTCCAATGTATTTTATTCTTCTTTAAATAAGAAGCCAAAAATTGCACATAGAATTTGAGATGTGGTTTCACTAATGCCATGTACAACTGAAGCAGAACATCCTTGCCTCTATCTTCAATTCCTCTCAGAACAAAGCGTAGCATTCTATTCAAAGGCAAGTAAAGGCAAAATACAGTAGATGTGGGAATCTGAAACAAACATAAAAGATGCCCTGCAAATTCAGCCAGTCCGGCAGCCTTTGTGGGGAGAGGAACAGAGCGAATGTGTCAAGTCTATGGTCTTCAGAAGTCAAACTCAGTTCTGAAGAAGTCATACTGGACTCAAAACATTAACTCTATTTCGCTCTCAATGAACACTGCCTGACTTATCGGATTAAAGTTTTCATCTAGTCAGAATTGAAAAATTACACTCAAAATACCTTTGAAATTGTGCTTATGTTACACTTCAGCTTTTTGGTAAAATTCAATTATATAACCTTCTATGATCCAACAAACTATAGAATTCCTTTCTTGAATACATTCTTTGCAATTAAGAGCGGTAAGCTGGAATTTGATTATAGCTGAAAATGGGTTAATCATCAAATGTAAGCAATTTTAATAAGTATCTGCTGCTCAGGGAGGATTCAAAATGGCAGCGATCTAACAGGTCTGCCTTGCTGAGCTCTGCACCATAACTCAGACAAAGTGGTGCTTTTACCCTCCACATTTTATCTATTCTGGGAAAAATTGACAATTTTAAGTGATTTGAACAGAGATCTCTTTAAAGCACTCTTGGATATCAACTTGGGCATAGCCAGCAATCTGTCTGTGCTTTGGAAGACTGCCAAGGCCTACACAAGAGGATAATCATCTCTTCAGCTAGTCGGAAACGACAGAGGGGACAGCAGCAATGTCTGCTCGAGGCCCGGCTGAAGGCAGCTGAGATAGTGTACTTTGATAGGCTATCTGTGTTTATGTTACAGCAAATCACAACTCTCCAGGCTGCTCTGAAATCTGCACTTACTCAAACAGGAAAGAGTGAGATCTCTTTTGCGAAACAAAGGTTGTTTGAGTATGGATATAAGCCAGGTAAATACCTGTCATATTTGGCTAGGAAAAGAGCCCCCCCCCCCACCTCCAATCTATCACATCTATCAGAGAGGGCACTGGAACTCTTACTTGAGACTCCAAAATGATTAATATAAATTTAAGAAAATTTTACTTTGAGCTGTATCGTCAAAAGGCTGTGAGGACAGGTTGGTGAAGATGGAATCCTTCTCCAGGTGTGACTCTGGAGCAGGCGTCCCTTTTGAACGTTCCCTTGACAGTGCAAGAGAAACAAGAAGCAGTAAGACAGTTCCAAAGTGCTAAGGCACCCAGCCCAGATGGCCTTCCAAGTGAGTTTTATCAGGAATTTATGAATACATTGGCCAGGCCAATGTTGGACACCTACAATTATTCATACAGTCAGGACTGCCTCCCGCCCTCTCTGACAGAAGCTAATATTTCTCTCATCCTCAAGATAGGGAAGGCCCGGAGGACTGTGCTTCGTAAAGGCCCATCTCACTGCCAAACTCGGTTTTCAAATTTTATCTAAGACAATCATGTTGAGATTGGAGAAGGTATTACCCTTTGTTGTAAAGGAGGATCAGGCAGGTTTTATTAAGGCCTATAGGCCCTCTGATAATAGGCCCCAGCCTGTTCAGCCTCTCCCTATCGCTCAAATCCTCCACATCCCCTTGTTCTTCCTTACAAGCACCAGAAAACAGAACTTTTCTACAAAACGTGGCAGCCCTTTCTGAACCATCTAGAAGCAGATTTATCGGCGATACTAACTAAGGTTTTTGTTTAGCCTCAAGGCTTGGGTCTGATGGGCCGGGTGCCCTGAGAAGAAGAATCCTGAATAAATAGGGGTATGTTAACTCATGCTCCCGGTGATGGGGAGCTTCGGTGGGGTTGCACTGAGTGTGTTATTTAGTTTAATTTAACTTATGTCCAGTTATTTATTGCATTGTAGTATGAGTAGCTTTTCTTTTTGTTATTATTTGTTTTGTAGTATAGAGTAGAAGTTTATTGTAATTGTTGTTATACTCTCAGGTTGTTATACTTATTGTAATTTTATAATTTTGTAAAGAATAAAAATCCTTTTCAATAAAAAAGAAAAAAAAAGTATCTGTGACTCAAGCTGTGAGTAACCCTGATTTGAAATCACTAAAAATGTATTTTAAACATCAACACAGAATCATTTGTTTAATAGACTCATTGCTGTACATCAGTTAATTTTGTAATAAATCATATAATTCTGATATGACAAAACTTTCAAAATGTACCCCAAGGATCTGTCATTCTAAGAAAGTGAAGGCAGTCTCAAACTAGAGTAATTGGTGATAAAAGTGATGATATCAGTCTTATATTTTCAGGCTGTTAAGACCGGATTCAAATTTGTACACTGCTGTAGTGGGAGATGATCTCATGTTCCCTGGTTAATGAACCAGTAACATAGTCGTGGCGCTGCATTATACATCTGTCAGGTATGCACCCTGCATTCAATAGGACAGAGAGTACAGCCTAGTATAGAAGCGCATGTCCCACTCGAATGCATAAGTAACTGTATGCCTGGATGAGCTAAGTGCAATTGCTTCCATGGAAACTTGGTGGTTGTTAAAAGCAGCAAACATTGTATCATTGCTTCATCAGGGCAGTTGTATTGCAAGGATAACATTTCAGTATCTGTAATCATTTGAACTGCTCAACCCTGCTCAACAGGTTGATATATTCTCAGAAGATGGAGAATAACATGGAGAAAGCATATCCCACCATTGCAGCTCGCGAGAAAGGTAACTTGTTGCTCTAGCATTAATAATTTCCTTATAGTAATTTAAACACTATATAGACAACTTGTCTCAATTCAGTCACAATCTACATAAAGGTGTACTGAATAAGTCCAAAGCTGGTTATTCAAAAGTAATGTTTAAGTTACAGTTACTGCTGTAAAACATACTTGAGTGTTAAAAGTTATAGAATGGAATTAAAGTTTATACTTATTACATGTTTAATTTTGTAAAGCTGTTTTATTCATCTATATGATTTGTTTCCATTAGTAAGAATGTTGATAGCCAGAGGACACATATTTAAGATAAATGATGAAAGAACCAAATGGGAGGTGAAGAGAATTTGTTTATAGTCAGCTGTTATAACCCAGATTTTATGGCATACAAACTTGGTGGATCAACAGGTTCAATAATTTTCAAAAGGGAATTGGATATATACTTGAAGAGGAAAAAAGATGAAGGGCTATGTGCAATTGGACAGATTCACCAACAACCAGCAAAGCCCAAGCTAAAGTATCCTCCGACTGTGTTGTATGAGTCATCCAAAAACTGCAGACAATATTGAAGTAAATATTATTCAGTTCTAAGCTACAATGCAGTCAGTAACTACAGTGCCCGTTCTATCTTGGGCTTTCGCTCTCAAAGCAAAGCTTCATATTCTGTTTTAAGATTGTTACTTCCAATACTGATACAGTTTATGCAGAATAAAATATCAGTACTGCAACAATTTGCAGAGTATATGGCAGGAAGAAACTGAAAGTTGGAGCTCAGGAATGTTCGAACACAGTTTGAATTATAAATCCATTGGATCAATATATTCAATGCTAGATAAGATTATTGAGATAATTACACTTCATTAATTTTGGAACTTTAAACGAAGGCCTTCTTTTCTTTCAGTTATGGTGCCATTGCAATCTGTGTGTAATTATCAATGTATCCTGTTCAACTTGGTAGTAAATTGTGAAAGAACATCTGTTATATGATGTATATACCAAAGCCTCAATTGGGAAGGAAAATTTGAGGGTATCACATCTAGTCAAAGTGTTCTTCCATTTTATATTAAAAAGGGTATAAAACTTTTCATAACAGCAGGTTTCTCTATAGTATAGAAACTCTGAGCCTCTTGACCTCTTCCTTGTAGCTGCAGTGGCAAAGACATGTCGGACACAGCACTCTGGAACTGTTTCATAAACAGAAAAGTATTGGAAAATATATTACTGAGTCAAGCTGTGCCAAATTAGTTTGGAAACATGCAGCTTAGAGTCAGAAGATTGCAACATTAAGATTCCACCCCAGGACTTGAGGACTTTTGAAGGAATGCTGCATTGTTGCAGATGCCTTACAGTGGATTTGACATAAGTCCCTCTGCCTACTCAGGTGGATGTCAAGGAAGCGTAAATGTGTCGGGGTGGCACAGTGGTTAACATTGCTGCCTCACAGTGCCAGGGATACGGGTTCGATCCCAGCTTTGGGCGACTGTCTGTGTGAAATTTGCACATTCTCCCTGTGTTTCCTTCCACAGTCCAAAGATGTGCAGATTAGGTGAATTGGCCATGCTCAATTGCCCATAGTGTTAGATGCATATACGGGGACTGGGTCTGGGTGGGTTACTCTTCAGAGGGTCGGTATGGACTTGTTAGGCCGAAGGCCCTGTTTTCATAGTGTAGGGAATCTAATCAACAAAACAGCTAACCATTAATTTGTTGCTTTTCAGGTCTTGATGAGCACAAATTAGTCTCTCACATAAATAAAAATGATCATCCCTTGGCTATAAAATGCTTGTAGGGACCCTGAGAGATAAGACAATATGCAAATTATTTGTTGGATGCACTGCAAAACCTCATTTCAGAGAAAGATATTACATATATGGGTTAGTTAGCTGAAGACAAAACATAACTCTTGGAAGGTAGTACAATGGAGGGTATGTAGATTAGTCTGATCTTAGAGTAGATGACCAGTGGTGTTCCGCAGGGATCTCTTTTGGGACCTCTGCTGTTTGTGATTTTTATAAATGACTTGGATGAGGACATGAAGAGTGGGTTAATAAGTTTGCTGACAACACCAAGGCTGGTGGAGTTGTGGATAATGCGGAGAGCCATTGTAATTTGCAACGGGACATTGACAGGATGTAGAACTGGGCTGATAACTGGTAGATGGAGTTCAAACTGGAAAAGTGTAAAGTGATTCACTTTGGAAGGTTGAATTTGAATGCAGAATACAGGGTTAAAGGCAGGATTCTTGGCAGTGTGGAGGAACAGAGGGATCTTGAGGTCCATGTCCATAGATCCCTCAAAGTTGCCACCCAAGTTGAGAGGGTTGTCAAGAAGGCATTTGGTGCTTTAGCTTTCATTAGCAGGGAGATTGAGTTTAAGAGCTAAGAGATTATGCTGCAGCTCTATAGAACCCTGGTTAAACCACAGTTAGAATACTGTGTTCATCTCTGGTCGCCTCATTATAGGAAAGATGTGGAAGCTTTAGAGAGGGTGCAGGGCAGATATCAGAGGTAGGTTCTTTACGCAGAGAGTGGTGAGTGCATGGTATGCACTGCCAGCAGTGGTAGTGGAGTCAGATACATTAGGGACATTTAAGCGATTCTTGGATAGGCACATGGAAGATAGTACAATGAAGGGTATGTAGATTAGTCTGATCTTAGAGTAGGATAAAAGGCTGGCACAACATCAAGGGCAATATTGGCTAGGATTTAATTCTTTAAAAAATGATGTGTGCATATTGATTTTATTTTTGTTTACAACAAAACACCAATCAACAGCAATTCTCTAGGATCACACAATATTCTTGTGTTGCACTAACCTCTCGAAAGTACAATAGCAGGAAAGTTGTTCTTGATGGTGGGGGGTTCAGAACTAAGGGTCACTCTCTAAGATACAGGGGAAACCATTTATAACTGTGATGAGTAAAATTTCTTCACCCTTAGAGTGGTAAAGCTGTGGAATTGACTGTCACGGAGAGTAGTTGAGGCAGACTATTGTATGATTTCAAGAAGGAATTGGATGTAGCACTGGGGGCTAAAAGGATCAAAGCAGGAAAAGCAGGAAAACTATTGAGTTGGATGATTAGCCATGATCATAACGAATGACAAAGCAGGCTTGAAACGCTAAATGGCCTACCTCTGCTCCTAATTTCTGAGTTTCAATTTTTACTTCCTGATTCAAAGTTGCATCATGTCCAAAATAATTCGGTAAAACAGGTCAACCTGACTCATTTGTATAAATGTTTTGTTGTGAAATAAAAAAGTAAACTTGGAAACATGTAGCACCCCTTTTGTTCTATCCATTTGAAATAAAATGATGGAAAAAATATTTCTCACAGATTCAGACTGTGACCTTTCTATGTTCACGACTCCATGTCTCTACAGAAGAAAGTGCACTAGGAAAGACCAAAGTTGCAGATCTCAAACACTGTCTTATTTTCCCCACATTAAATTTGACCTGAAATTCATAACAGATTGAAACAGAACTGGTCAGACAAATCTTTGCTTAAATGCTTTCTATCAATTAAATAGTACATGGCAAAGTTTATCACCACATTGTGTATGAGATTTTAAAACAGAATCTCACCTGGAAGCCAGCCTGAATGGCTGAATTTCAGGCAGCCCAGCAATATGTAATTTCAGGCTGATAGATCACAAAGTACTGGCGGGTGCAATATGGCTTGTGGGAACACAAGTGATTGCGGGGCATTGAAATGTGATTGTTGGAGTGACAGTTGGCCACTGTGGGGGTTTTTTCAATCATGGGGGTGTAAGTAGAGGTTGCGGGAGATTTGAAACATTGGCCCTTCTAATTGTGAGAGAAGGGGTAATCACCGTTAGTGGTTCAATTGTGCAAGGGATGTAAGGTAGGTTGAGGAGTCTGGGAGATGCATTCTTGGGTGATTAATGCAACATTCACTGCTAGTGTCTGAAAGGGTGTTCACTTTCTGTAATGAATGACTGTGTCTGCCACACTATTACACTAGGATGAGATATTTGATAAGAGAATGCGATAAGAAATCAGTAGTGATGGAGAAATGTATTAATGCCCAAGAAAACACAGAGCACCATTGCTCCCAAAATTGACAGGAAAATTGATCCAGCAATGAAATATTCCTGTGGGACTGAGACAACGGCACCTCTCTCCAGTGTGTTGCACCCAACTTATGTTTGCCTCAAACATAAATTCATAAATTCAGGACTTTTTAAAGAAAATTTGTGTATAGACTTCATCACATTAAAAACAAGTTTTAAAGTGTTTTAGATTTATGGGAATAATTAACTTGTTGTCAGTTTTCTTGTTTATTTACAATGTTTGGTGCCTTGGAAAAATACTTCTGTCACATTCACGAAGACCTCCTGTAGTGTGTGCAGAATTCAGATTAGTTATGTATTGGGAATGTACTGCATGCAGGCAAATCACAGTTTGGCTCAAAGCCCAGCTTAGGCTTTGAAACCAATCAGGGCTAACAATTAAAGTAACTATGAACATCTAACAAATTATTATTCTGACTTCATACGAATGCTGTCAAACAGTTCATTCTTTGGTTAAAAAATGAACGAGTGGAAAGTGGTCTGACAAACCACAGTCTAAAACTGACAAGCAGGTCAATTGAAAATCCTGACTTTGTGGGAGATCTGAAGCAGTTCAGCAGGCAGATGGGTTTGTAGCAGCTAACTCTTTTTCAGTTGCTGTCAATACTGCTGATAGCAAACTTCCATAAATGTCAAAAATATGCTGAAAGTAATAAAGTACAGCTCTACAGAATCAATTCTTTTGTTCTTAGAGTAGGATGGTTCCACTTTTATGTGAAAGATCGCCATTCATCAAGCACCTTTCACTGGACATCTCAAAGCAATTTCTTGTGACCTTTCATTTTGGAGAAAATTCCCATTTTCTCATTTTATATAGGACCCGGACCAGGAAGATATGGACTACCCCCAGCAATTGGGTTTGTGGGACATGATTATACCAAACACACAAATCCAGCTTACACATTTGGGAAAAAACACAGCAGTGCATGTAAGTAATCAGAATTCAATTAATAAAACAACTGTCTTTTCATTATTGTGTGACAAAGTGACACACTTGAAACATGTTCTGTCAAAAAATGTAGTATTGAGAGAATCTTATAGGTTATTTTGGATGGTCCTATGATGCACTGATAATGGCCCTACCTATGGGCCAGGAACTCTGGGTTCCAGGTCCATGTCTGGGCTTGCTGGCTGTGGAAGGGGCATTCATAACTTTAACAAACAAGTTGACTGTCCATACAAGTGGCAGAGTTTTCTGGTCAGCCAACCTGCAGAAGAAAATGATGAATCATTGCAGTTGTCTATTCATGAGGACCAATCCAATCGAAGTCCATGGCCCAAAACTCGGAAACAAGAATGGAAGAATCGGCAAACATATATAGGTCATTGCTTCAGTAAATTAACTAATATTTCAAATCTACTGCCAATAATCTTTCCAGTAAAAAAAAGTCTTCCTCTTAATTATTGAAATTCTATTGTGTGCCAACTGTCAATAGTAAAAATGGTTCTTATAGAAATACTATTCGCAATTTTTAAGAATGTGAAAAACAGAATCAGGACCATCTTGCTGCTATCAGGGACTGATGTTTTGCCTCATGGACATGGGTGTGAGTCCAAGTATACATCTAAGTCCATTGTCTGGGCAGTATGTGTAATAGTATGAGATAATGATAGGATAACAATTGAGCTGGTCACTCGAACTGACCTAGCTAAGGATATCTAAATAACTACCGAGCCATTGCTTTGAACTATTCAAATGTGAAGTTGAAATATTTTACTTTAGCATTTTAGGAGTATATCACATAAATGTTCTTTTCACAATATATAAATAACAGATTCTGTATTCCATTGAAACTTCCAAATAATTTACTTGTATCACTTTGAAAAACAAACCATTTGTCTCTGCAAGTTATAGTATATAGACTGGCTGCACAATGTATGCCCATAATGACTTTGTCTGTTACTTTAAAGGAGATTTTGGGCACAATAATTAATTATGTGGCTACATTGTGTTATTGTATGTTAATTTTCTACATAATAATTTATAGGCAATATAAAATCTGATTGAAGATTTGTAGCTCGGGTATCCGTTGTTGTGGTTCTGCTCGCCGAGCTGGAAGTTTTTGCTGCAAACGTTTCGTTCCCTGGCTAGGGAACATCATCAGTGCTGTTGGAGCCTCGTGTGAAGCGCTGCTTTGATGTTTCTTCCGATATTTATATTGGTTTGTTCTTGCCGCTTCCGGGTGTCAGTTTCAGCTGCAGTGATTTGTATGTGGGGTCCAGGTCGATGTGTCTGTTGATGGATGTTCTTGCCGTTTCCGGGTGTCAGTTTCAGCTGTAGTGGTTTGTATATGGTGTCCAGGTCAATGTGTCTGTTGATGGAGTTTGGGGATGAATGCCATGCTTCTAGGAATTCTCTGGCTGTTCTCTGTCTGGCTTGTCCTATGATAGTGGTGTTTTCCCAGTCAAATTCATGTTGCTGGTTGTCTGAGTGTATGGCTACTAGAGATAGCTGGTCGTGTCGTTTTGTGGCTAGCTGATGTTCATGGATGCGGATTGTTAGCTGTCTTCCTGTTTGTCCTATATAGTGTTTTGTGCAGTCCTAGCATGGTATTTTGTAAACTACGTTAGTTTGGCTCATGCTGGGTATTGGGTCCTTTGTTCTAGTGAGTTGTTGTCTGAGCGTGGATGTTGGCTTGTGTGCTGTTATGAGTCCTAAGGGTCGCAGTAGTCTGGCTGTCAGTTCTGAGACGCTCCTGACGTATGGTGGAGTGGCTAGTCCTTTTGGTTGTGGCATGTCCTCGTTCCTCGGTCTATCTCTTAGGCATCTGGTGATAAAGTTGTGTGGGTATCCGTTTTTGGCGAATACCTTGTATAGATGTTCCTCTTCCACTTTTCGCAGTTCTGGTGTACTGCAGTGTGTTGTGGCCCTTTTGAATAGTGTCCTGATGCAGCTTCGTTTGTGTGTGTTGGGGTGGTTACTTTCATAGTTTAAGACTTCCTGGACAAACAGGAAGACAGCTAACAATCCGCATCCATGAACATCAGCTAGCCACAAAACGACACGACCAGCTATCTCTAGTAGCCATACACTCAGACAACCAGCAACATGAATTTGACTGGGAAAACACCACTATCATAGGACAAGCCAGACAAAGAACAGCCAGAGAATTCCTTGAAGCATGGCATTCATCCCCAAACTCCATCAACAGACACATTGACCTGGACACCATATACAAACCACTACAGCTGAAACTGACACCCGGAAACGGCAAGAACATCCATCAACAGACACATCGACCTGGACCCCACATACAAATCACTGCAGCTGAAACTGACACCCGGAAGCGGCAAGAACAAACCAATATAAATACCGGAAGAAACATCAAAGCAGCGCTTCACACGAGGCTCCAACAGCACTGATGATGTTCCCTAGCCAGGGAACGAAACGTTTGCAGCAAAAACTTCCAGCTCGGCGAGCAGAACCACAACAATATAGGCAATATTTTTGTGACAAGTAACTGTGCCTGCTACAGTGATTTATAATCCACTTTTGAGCAGATCGTTCCAATATTTCAGTTCTTGATAGCTAAAGCACTGTCATTATCAATATTAGATCAAAACGCAAACATATCCTGCAAGAGATAATAAATGAAGAATATGGAAGTATGATCCAATTCAAAATATTTAAGCAGACACAAAAAAGAAGTTTTAATGTATTTACATTCTCTTGACAGTGTACGAAGTCAACTGCAGTCCAGGACCTCAGTATTACGTTGATCCAAAGATCACACGATTTGGTAGGAATGGAACACCCGCATTCTCCATTTTAGGAAGAGTGAAAACCTCTGGTGAGAAAAAGCTATCAATAAATGCAGTATCAATCCCTTCAGGTTTCTAAAGATTTTACTAACATATTTTTATCATTTGAGGAGCTTTTGTTTTAATACCATGGAACACTGAAGTAAAACAGAAAATTAAATACAAAATGTTAGAAAAAAACTCATTATATGTTTGAGTTCTAAACTTGGATAAAACACACCGCTGAAGCAATATTGCTGATACTTATTAATTGTGAAATTAGTCATGCATTTAAGCCCCACCCAGTAAAAATCACATTAAAGTCTATTTGTGAAAAGCTCTTGACTCTTTCAAGACATTCCTTTCATTGTTAGGCTGCTTAGTGGCAAGGTGGGTGGCCCAGGAACTCTATTCCACTCCGTTAACTCAAAATTGCATGTCACAGGTTCCTGATTTGAATGGATCATGGCACTTCTCTCCATTTTTAATACTGAACCCCTGAACCCCTATCCGATCCCAGACCACCAGCAGCGTGGTGACTATTTGGACAGTGGGAACAGAGTACTGGGAACAGGGTACCTCAATTGTGCTGCCATGTCATTCTCACTCTAAAGGAGGATGAAAATCTGCTTTTTAAAAATGGGTTTTAAATGGGCAAATTATTATGATATAAGCAAAAAAGTCTGAGAAGACCATAGGATCTGATCCCTCATCTGTTCCTGGTCTGTGCTGTAAAGATTTTTTGGCTAATTTCCATGACGGTTCTCCTGATCTTCGGTCTTAACTGTAAGTCATAGAGTCATAGGGATGTACAGCATGGAAAAAGACCCTTCGGTCCAACCTGTCCATGCTGACCAGATATCCCAACCCAATCTAATCCCACCTGCCAGAACCCGGCCAGATATCCCTCCAAACCCTTCCTATTCATATACCCATCCAAATGCCTCTTAAATGTTGCAATTGTACCAGCCTCCACCACTTTCTCTGGCAGCTCATTCCATACATGTACCACCCTCTGTGTGGAAAGGTTGCCCCTTAAGTCTCTTTTATATCTTTCCCCTCTCACTCTAAACTTATGCATTGGAGACTGGCATAAAAAACCATCCACAATGTTGTGTCAGGGGTTCTGCTGACCTGCAGCCGAAGTTACAATGGACAAGCAGGAAACTCCAATGGAAATTTTACTCATATCTCATTCGGACCAGCAATTTGGATGATCAAATGCCCTAAGGGACCCCTTGTCTCAGACAGTAATGCAGTTCAGGTCTTGTACTTGACACTCCAAGGAAGGATTGTGTGAGCTAGAAGGGTGATCAGGTTGTTTTAGCTGTTTGAAAGGCCATAGTGTGAAGCCAGTAACCATGAGGAGAATTTTAGGCTCCAACAAATTATAGATTAGGTACTACCCTCACATCATTCTAGATGACAATTGAGGCTCAGAGCTTCAGCTTCTACGCCCCAGGACTGTCTAGAGTGATGTTCAAACCCCAGTCTACCATCTGCTGTCAAGTTCATATATGCAGAATGGTCATTTGGTCAAGAAGCCACAGTTAGACAATCTGTGGAGCCTTCTCTTAATGTGAGTTAAAGAAGAAAATTTCAGTGTAAAATGTAGTATTTGTTTTGATAGTATTCTGACTTAGTACCTGGTTAACATTAACCTCTTGGCCTATTCAGATGTTTCGCGGAAACTGGGAACACCTGGACCAGGCACTTATAATCCAGAGGCTGCACCCCACCTTAATGAGCACAGATCACCAGCATATTCCATAGGATCCCGAACGGAATATCGCAAATTGGATGTAGTTCCTGCACCGAATCGCTATACTCTTCCCTCTCTATTGGGATCAAAGGTTCCTACCAAGCCTTCCAGTGCTAGTTTCTCGGTCACTGGGAGGACAAAGAGAAATGATCTATCTAAAACCCCAGGGCCTGGCAGGTATAACCGCACTGACCCAAATATTTACAAGCAGAAACTTCCAGCTTACTCGATGCTGGGTCGATATGATTTGCCCACCTATTATACTCAAAAGCCAGGACCTGGAGCACACAGCCCTGAGAAAGTGACCGTAAATAAGCCAAGACCCCCAGCATTCTCTATGGGATTGAGGCATTCAGAGTTTCTCACTCCACTTATTATTGATATTTCAGATTGAAGTTAAACCTGTTACCTAAAATCTAATGCAGATTAAATTAAGATTGAAATTTTGTGAGTCTTAACATAGGCATTCTGTAACCTTCAAAGCCAATATCTAACATATTATTATATATTTTTATTGCTCTGTTTGATGGATTTTGCAGGGATCTTCTCACTTGTATTGGTAAGCTGAAGTATATACATTGACTAGAAAGGCACAGATGGATTAATTAGTACAATGATCAGTACAACATCCGTCTCAACTGTTTGAAAAATTCAACAGACTATACTGTTAGTAAGCATTGGCTGCAAATTTTTCCAATCAGAAAATCAGTTATGTAATGTCAATGATGGTAGTTTTTTTGTATATGTCACAATTGTCAATATTTTTGAAGGTAAAACTGTTTTTCTACCTGGAAATGGATCACCGCTTGAGATTTAAAGAAATACATTGTAAAATCGTAATAAATCACAGCTCTGTCACTTTACACAAAATTGGAGCTGCAGTGGATAGCCAAGCAGGTTATTTTAGATTACAATGGCATTTTGATCAGATGGGCCAATGTGTATCAGAAATTTAGATGAATGTGAGGTGCTGCATTTTGGTAAGGTAAATGTTGCTGCACAAAGAGACCTTGGAGTGCAGGTTCATAGTTCCTTGAAAATTGAGTCATAGGTAGACAGGATAGTGAAGAAGGCTTTTCGTACACTTGCCTTTATTGGATAAAGCATTGAGTATAGGAGTTGGGATGTCATGTTGCCGCTGTATAAGACATTGCTTAGGCCAGTTTTGGAATACTGTTCAATTCTGGTCTCCCAGCTATAAGAAAGATTAGTTTAGATTCCCTACAGTGTGGAAACAAGCACTTCAGCCCAACAAGTCCACATGGACCATCTGAAGCGTAACCCAGCCAGACCCATTTCCCTCTGATTAATACACCTAACACTATGGACAATTTAGCATGGCCAATTCACCTGATCTGTACATCTTTGGACTGTGAGAGGAAACCAGAGTACCCGGAGGAAACCCACACAGACATGGGAAGAATGTGCAAACTCCACACAGGCTGTCACCCAAGGTTGGAATCAAACCCGGGTAAAAACAATGACTGCACATGCTGGAAACCAGATTCTGGATTAGTGGTGCTGGAAGAGCACAGCAGTTCAGGCAGCATCCGAGGAGCAGTAAAATCAACGTTTCAGGCAAAAGCCCTTCATCAGGAATAGAGGCAGGGAGCTACCAGGATGGAGAGGTAAATAGAGGGTGAGGTGTAGGGCTCCTCATCTAAGCAACGTTATTACGCAGCTTAGTGGCAAGGTGGGTGGCCCAGGAACTCTATTCCACTCCGTTAACTCAAAATTGCATGTCACAGGTTCCTGATTTGAATGGATCATGGCACTTCTCTCCATTTTCATCAAACCCGGGTACCTGGCACTGTGAGGCAGCAGTGCTAATCACTGAGCCACCGTGCAACCCTAAAGATGTTGTGAAACTTGAGAGGATGCAGAAATGATTTACAAGGATGTTGCCAGGGTTGGAGGGTTTGACCTATAGGGAGATGCTGAATAGGCTGGGGCTATTTTCCCTGGAGTATTGGAGGCTGAGTGATGGCCTTACAGAGTTTTATAGAATCATGAGGGATATGGATAGAGTGGACAGATAAAGTCTTTTCACAGGGTAGGGGAGTCCAAAACTAGAGGGCATAGATCTAAGGTGAAGGGGGAAAAAATTTTTAAAAACCTAAGGGGCAACATTTTCATGGTGGTGTGTGTATGGAACAGAGGAAGTAGTGGAGTCTGGTAGAATTACAACACTTAAAAGGCATTTGGATGAGTATATGAATAGGAAGGGTTTAGAGGGATATGGACTAAATGCAGGCAAATAGACTAGATTAATTTGGGACACCTGGTTGGCACGGACGAGTTGGACCGAAGGGTCTGTTTGAATGCTGCACGTCTCTGACTCTATGAGTATGAACCCCAAGTCCCAGTGGGTTTCATTTCATGAAGTATACCTCACAGGCAATTGGATTGTCAAATTAAAGATTAGAAATGGGAAGAGTAGGCAGTTGTTTTCTATTTGAGGTTGAAATTGTTTGAACTCAGTAAGACAGGAATTGAAGCATTGACTTCCTCATAGGAATGGATTAGCAAAAGCCTAAAATTGATCATGGAACATTTCTTCAAATCTGAGCTTTCAGCACCATGATATTTACTGCAGTTATTCTTTCAACCATTAGAAAAAATTCTATTAATTTAGCATAAATTCAGAAGATATATATTAAACTCAGCCACCAATTATTTTGGAATACTAGTCTCACATACGGTTGTCAGATTATCATTAATAAATTGTCAATTATTTTTAGACATTAATCTTCCTTTTGCTCTGTAGTTATGTTCCTTCTTGATTCTTCCTGTTCTCATTGGTGCAGATTTCACACTGTTTTGCGACAACATTAAGCTTGTAACATATTATTTGAAATCTCATAATCCATTCTAAATCCCTTTGTTTTAAATAGTACTATTGTCTGGAACAGCCTGTCTCTAAGACCTCGCAGACTCTCAACCAGTGTACAGAATATTAATTTACCCAGGCATCTTAGCATGTATCAGGAAAGGACTATACAGCACGAGTTTGCAGTCAGTGAACCAGGTTGTAACTTTATTTGAAGGCAACAAAGGTTAAGAGTTAAACTTTACATTTTTAACAATTCTATTTCTAACTATCTGATTTTTTAGAAACTTAAAATACTTCCCAGATACTCGTAATTTCTGTCCAAGTGTTCAATTTGTTCCTCTCTTCATGGGTTGATTCTTTCTAGTCGGATGGCAAACTACGCTGGTCACTGCTGTGTCCTGATGTGCCTGTAGGTATGCGGAGGTGTTCCAGCACCCTCCTGGCTAATTTTCCAAGGACTTGACTAATCGAGAGGTATCAAATTAATTGATTTTATCACCTTGAAATGCTGCTAATGGCTCTCAATGACTTGCTTAAGAGCAACCCCTTTGATGTGTCTATTCTTTGGCCTCGGTCAGGCATTCCCAGCATGCTTTGTCTTCTGGGCAATTTTAATATCCTGTTTATTTCGGTTGCTGTGCACGTCTTTCTTTGTTCTTAATGACTTTTAGAGAGTGGTGAGCATCTAGAACGGGCTGCCAGAGGTACTTGTGGAAGTGAGTACAATTTTGTCATTTTAGAGACATTTGGACAGATACGTGGATGGGATTGGTATGGAGGGATCTGGACCAAACATAGGCAAAAGGTTCTAGTTTAATTGTGAAAAATGGGCAGATTGAGCAAGTTGGGCCTGTTTCCATGCTGTAGACTTCATGACTGGTTCACTTCAGCAGTTGCAGACTGCCACCATACATAAACAAATAATGTCCTGTGAAGGACACATCATAGTCAAGATTAGAGTAGTGCTAGAAAAGCACATCAAGTCAGGCAGCATCCGAGGAGCAGAAAAATCAACGTTTCGGGGAAAAGCTATGTGAAAACCATAAATAGGGACACACACACACCTCATTAAATTCCAAATCAGCAATCTTAGTTTATAGTCTATACTCTGGAAATGAATCAAGTCAGTATTACATTAGATAGACGTATACAATCTTGACTATCATTTAAAGTGGGATACGAGTTGCTATCATATTCTTTAGAGTGTAATAGCTGGCAACCTGACAATGATTGTTGTCTAACAATAAATAACTAACTGCTGAAGTTACCCATACAGTGATTCCAATAAGCCTCAAATAACAGGGGCCTTTTTGTGCTTCTATTTCAATGCCACTTATTTGAAGGTAAGTGAAAAACGAGGCTGATTTTTTAAAAACCAGTCATGTTTGAAGAGAACATTTCAAACAGATTGGGAGACTATTTCAGGACTTCCACAATTCTTTCTGAAAATATGAGCACTTCACATAAAAAGAAAATGCACGGTATAATTCTGCTTTCTAGGAGCCGTCAGGAGCAAAGATATTGTCATGGACATCTCGCTTAGGATCCTTCTTGGTCTCCAGATGAAATAGGAAGCAGATATGAGGTCAGGCATCAACACCAGCTGCTTTAAGGCAGGGACAGAGGACAACATAAAATCTAACCCTGTTTGAGTTTCCCATAACATCTGCTTTTTTGTCTTTCGCAGTGGAAAGTGCTGTGAGAGGAGCCTTGACAAGTTACTGCAGTGCATCTTATAGATGGTAAACAGCTACTACAGTATGTTGGGGGGGAGGGAGTGAACGTTGAAGCTACTTTGACCTGGTGATGTCAAGCTTCTTGAGTGTTTTCTCTGTTGCAATCTTCCAGTCTATACAGGATGAGCTGTGGTGAGGACAGTTCTTCACGTTGATGGAGCACACTCTTCTGACATATATCCATGCATTAAGGTTCTCATATGACCACTACTATCTGTTTCTCCACAGCACAAGGGAATGTGATATCTGCTCCTGA
The DNA here is from genome assembly GCF_020745735.1 of Hemiscyllium ocellatum. NCBI lineage: Eukaryota > Metazoa > Chordata > Chondrichthyes > Orectolobiformes > Hemiscylliidae > Hemiscyllium > Hemiscyllium ocellatum. Next base: position 19,090,872 of record NC_083428.1, on the reverse strand, counting down.
AAATTCTCAGTATGGAGTACTTGGGGTGAAAGTCTCCTGGTACTTCTATCAAACAAGTATATATGCAGGCTTCGCTATAGGCAGAATGCCAAGATAATTGCTGTGGAGTGTGGTTCCTAGTTTCACTAATCGTGTCTGAATCTCAACAGTAATAATGTGATTTAAGAGTTAAAGATGAAACTTGCGAGAATAATTGAAACTGGGTAGCGGTGCCTGACAGCATCCTGGGAACATTTACATTCGCTGGCTGTAGAGTTCGAGGAAAGTGTCCAGATTTGAAGATAATAATAAAAAAAAGGTGATTTTGCAAACATTTCTGAAGTTACAAGGAAGTGATAAGAATGGTCAAGGTGGCAGATGGATTTCAATATAAGCAATGACAAGGTTGTATCTGTTAAGATTTAACTGCTTGATACAGATTCACTCGATCAGGTATTATGATGTGGTGATGCTGGTGTTCCCTTTAAGGAGCAGCACCATGAAAGCTTGTGATAAATAAACCTTTGGACTACAAGCTGGTGTTGTGAGACTTTAGGGTTTGATCAGGTACTAGGCAGAGGTAGAGAGATTCTTGATAGGCAGGAAATATGAAATAATCAGATCAGCTATGGTCTTATTGATTGGTGGAGTAGACTCAAGTGGCTAACACCTACTCAATGTGTGTGCTCAGTATTGCCATTGAATAAGGGATTCTTTCTGAGCAGGCAAACACACAGCTGGTCCACTTGATCTGATAGAGACCATTTTTACAGCAGCAAACAAAGTTTAAAAAGTAGTACAAGTAAATCACTGCTAAATTTGAAAGGACAAAATCAAGCAATGTGCTCTATAAATATAAACTGTTCAATCAAATGTTGGGATTTTCTGACTTAAACTGAAAATGTTGAAGTATCTCAGAACTGGCAGCAGCTCTGGAGAAAAAAAAAGTTAATGTCGAGTTTTATGACCCTTTGATGGTGAAACACCTTCCCAACTGCTCTACCTTCTTTTAAGGCACTAAAAACTTCTCATTGATCTATGATGTTATCTTGCCAACACTGTAGCTCCTACTTTGTATTAAAAAAAGTGACAGATCAAAATTATTAATTACTCCCATTCACTTCTTCATTATTGAATTTCAAGTTTAGAGAAAGAAATGAAACCCGATATTGTGTTAACCAGGGGAAAAAAATCTTCCTAAAAAAAAATTGATGTACAACAGGGGCACGACTTATATGATGGAGAACAAAGAGACTTAGGGATTCGCATCACATAGACAGGGTGGTTAAAAAGGCATTTGGCACACTTGCCTTCATTGCTCAGTCCTTTTGAGTACAGGAGTTGGGAAGTCATGTTGAGGTTGTACAGAACATTTAGACCTCTTCTGGAATACTGTGTCCAGATTTGGTTGCCCTGTTATAGGAAGAACATTATAGTCAAGAGGGTTCAGAAGAGATTTACCAGGAGTGTTGCTGGGTATGGAAGGTTTAAGTTAAAACAAGTCTCAGACTTTCTTTATAAGAATTGGAGCCTAGGTAGTCAAGAGGTGACCTTATAATGGTTTATAAAATCATAACGGTAGCTGTCTTTTCCCTAGAATGGGAGACATACTATGGCGAGAGGAGAGAGATTTGAAAAAGACATGAGGGGCATTTGTTTTTTTTTAAAAATACAGTGGGTGGTTCACATGTGAAATGAACTTCCTGAGGAAGTGGTGGATGCAGGCACAATTGCAACATTTAAAAGACACTTAGATAAGTACGAGTAGGGAAGGTCTGGAAGGATATGGGCCAGGAGCAGGCAAAAGGGACTAGTTTAGTTTACGATTATGTTCAACATGGACCGGTGACTCAGACTGTATGACCATGCTTTTAAATATGGCTCTTAGCAGTTTGGGACAGTCCACAAAGCTACTCGAACACACCCCCTAGTGGACTCACCATGTATTAGCATAATAGTGCAAGTGCTACATCCTTGAAGCTTTAAGTACTGTATGATGTTAAAGTAGAGAAATGCTAAATCTACCAATACACGTGCTTTGTATCTCTAAACTTCAAAATTTAGCTTTCTGATGGAATAGTAACTATTTTTCTTCAGTATTTTTTAAAAAACATTTGATATGCAACATTTGTCATGATGTTCGTGCCTTCCTTTATATAAATTAAACATTGTACAGTTAGGCTAAAAACTTTAGAACATTAAATTGAAATGATATACACTTCTAAATGTTTTCATTCATAATTAAATAGTTTTCAAAATAAAGTTTGGAAACAAATTCATAATAAAAGTATGGCTGTGCAATTTTAATATACTGTATTTACAAACTATGAAGTTTTAGTTGACCACACTCCATCTAGTGGCAAAGGCTTGTCAGTGGAGGCAGTGCTCCACCAGATGGGGCAAGGCATAAATGAGGGACTGCAGGCAGGAGCAAGAATAGGAGCAATGTTAAAAGGAAATGGAATGTACAGGAAATCTGAAGTCAACAATTTCATTTTGAAGTTAAAACATTTTCACTTAAACCATGAAAAGTGACAAGATTTAATCAAGTTTAAAATGCAAAATTACTATAGTCCTTCGCATCATACAGGACCCAAATGAGTTATTTTTGGGTTGGCAGTTAAGACCTATCACAAAGCTGTTAATGCCTACACCGACCATTACTGTTAATGCCTACAAAGAGATTGGACAAACTGGGCCTGTATTCTCTAGAGTCTTGAAGAATGGTGACTTGTCAATACCTACAAAATACTTTTTCTAAAACAGGCAGAGACTAGGTAGATACCAGTAAGGTGGCAATATTTCCTCTGGTTGGGAGTCATTAGTGATAGGCACAATTTAAGACAGATACCAAGAGGAGGTTACAGGCTGAATGGCCAATAGTTGGTCCTAACATGGTAACATACAGTCAGAGATGTATAGCATGAAAACAGACCCTTCAGTCCAACTCATCCATAACAACCAGATATTCTAAATTAATCTAATCCCATTTGCCGACACTTGGCCCATATCAGTCTTCCAGACACCTTTTAAGTATTGTAACTGTACCAGCCTTCATTTCCTCTGGTAGCTCATTCCATAAACACACCACCCTTTGCGTGGAAAAGGTTGCCCCTTATATTCCTTTTAAATCTTTTTCCTCTCACCCTAAACCTATGTTCTCTAGCATCCTCATTACTGTTCTATGCAAAGCTCTCACAATCCTAGTTTGTAAATTTTCTACTGCATACCTGTGGATGTGGTGTATATGGACTTCAGCAAGGCATGTGATAAGGTTCCCCCTGGTAGGCTCATTCAGAAGGTCAGGAGGAATGGGATACAGAATTGGCTGGCCAACAGAAGACAGAGAGGTGGTAGTAGAAGTCTGCCTGGAAGTCAGTGGTGAGTGGTGCTCCACAGGGCTCTGTCCTTGGGCCTCTACTGTTTGTAATTTTTATTGATGACTTGGATGAGGGGATTGAAGGATGGGTCAGCAAGTTTGCAGACGATACAAAGGTTGGAGGTGTCGTTGACAGAGTAGAGGGCTGTTGTAGGCTGCAGCGGGACATTGACAGGATGCAGAGATGAGCTGAGAGGTGGCAGATGGAGTTCAACCTGGATAAATGCGAGGTGATGCATTTTGGAAGGTCGAATTTGAAAGATGAGTACAGAATTAAGGATAAGATTCTTGGCAGTGTGGAGGAACAGAGGGATCTTGGTGTGTAGGTACATAGATCCCAATAAAATGGCCACCCAAGTGGACAGGGTTGTTAAGAAAGCATATGGTGTTTTGGCTTTCATTAACAGGGGGATTGAGTTTAAGAGTCATGAGATCTTGTTGCAGCTCTACAAAACTTTGGTTAGACTGCACTTGGAATATTGCATCCAGTTCTGGTCGCCCTATTATAGGAAAGATGTGGATGCTTTGGAGAGGGTTCAGAGGAGTTTACCAGGATGCTGCCTGGATTGGAGGGCTTATCTTATGAAGAGAGGTTGACTGAGCTCAGACCTTTTTCATTGGAGAAAAGGAGGAGGAGAGGGGACCTAATTGAGGTATACAAGATAATGAGAGGCATAGATAGAGTTGATAGCCAGAGACTATTTCCAGGGCAGAAATGGCTAACACGAGGGGTCAAAGTTTTAAGCTAGTTGAAGGAAAGTATGGAGGGGAGTCAGAGGCGGGTTCTTTACACAGAGAGTTGAGAGAGTATGGAATGAGTTGCCAGCAACAGTTGTGGAAGCTAGGTCATTGGAGACATTTAAGAGATTGCTGAATATGCATATGGTCACAGAAATTTGAGGGTGCATACATGAGGATCAATGGTCGGCACAATATCGTGGGCTGAAGGGCCTGTTCTTTGCTGTACTGTTCTATGTTCTATACCCTTTATCCAAGCCAGTCTTGGAGCTGATGGGCAACCAGGGTCCTTCTGAGTGGCCCTGACTCCAGGGTATGTATTCAAGCTGAAAATTTAAATTTGAAAGTTATAGCGAGTTTAACATTCTTGAAGGGATACTGGTTGATACATCCTACACGTCACTGAACTAACATGAAGCTCCGTAGAATTCCTTACATAACGAGGGTGCCTGTGCCAGTTCTTTGACAGCAATCGAAAATTATGCCTATTTGCCCTTGCCCTACATTTTGCAGAAATAAGCTTTTCATTCAAACTCTTCAAACCCCACAATCATTGAAAAAAATTCCAATTTTGGAATTTTATGAACTCTCTAATCTTTACCTATCTTTATCATATGCACCTTCAGTTATCCAAGTCCTAACTTCAGTTTGAGACTGTGCTCCCGAAATTTTGAGTCAGGTTTATGTTAAAAGCAACACACCAAGACTGTTACTTAACTTCCACTTTAAACAGTTGTCTTTGCCTCAATTATTTTCTGCAACAAAAGCATTCAATTCTCCAACATTATGGAAAGAAATCTTGCTTAACTGGTCCATATATTCTGTTAAAGAGCATTTCATATGCTCAGTCAACCCAGTCACTAACTCTCAGTGGACGTCAACTATTCAATTGTTCGCTGTATAAAATTCCATGCAGTAAAATGCTCCTACTTCTCAACAGAATTTAATTGATTTAATATTTAGCACTTAAATATCTTGCTTTTATGAAAATGTTTATTGATAAAAATTAACCATGAACTGAAAGACCATCCATTGATCAAATCAAGAGTCAGTAAAAAGCAGCAACAACTTGAAGTTTTCAATGTTTGCCTTGTGGTTGATGCCAGTTTCATACCTAGAGAGGAGAGAAAAAGATTAGTCTTGCCTTTCCTTTACATGTGACATCTGTTAAATCGGACAAGTTTTAAGTTTGCTGTGTGTCATGAAGTTTAATATATGGATTATGCAGGATCTCACACTTGCCTTCGTTTGAACAAGGATAACAAACAGTTGTTCTACAGAAACTACCCAAGACAAAAAGAAGCCCAAAGAAGAATCCTCTATTTCAAATGGCACCTTGATAGCCTTGACAGTCAGCAAGATTTAAAAATCTTTAGTTAGTATGGATTTCCTCATTTCTGTACCACTGCCAGCTGGCATATTCAAAACCCTAACTGGGAAGAACTAATATTGTAAGTTTGCGTTTGTTTAAAAAAAAAGCAGTATCAATAAAACTTTCACAATGGAACAACTGCATTCCTCTTTCATGTCTTTTCTGACCCCACATCCATCAAGAGCATCACAGTGAAAATAAACAGAACTTCAAGTACTACTGTACCCACTCATGGAAAAAGACAAACTTCAATTTGAGAAAACTCCTCCAGCAGATCAAGTTTGGCTACTACTTCACCAAAATTTCAAAACAAACTTTAAATTTTGCCTTCCTATCACTCGAGCCTGGTCCGTTTGCTTGCACACTAGTGGGTATATTATGCCATGGGATTCAAGGCATTTTAATCTTTTAATTAAGCTGATACTTTTAACCAAGTGAATATATAATAAATACCTTAATTTTTGATCAACTTAAGAGAATTGGTTGGCTTGGCTTCTCATTGCCCTTTACCATGTGTAAAGCTAATTAAAATGAACACTTTTTGAAAATTTGAACTGTCATAGCCAATCTTACGAGTGAAAGATGAATTCATTCAGCACTCTGGACTTGTTCATCACGTACCTAAAACTGCATTCCAAGAGAAGTCAGTTATTCAAGACAGTAGATGAGCTTTTTACCCTACTTCATCAATGATTATGCTGAAAAATTGATGTTCAGGTGAATATAATAGAACGCAGCAAGAAAAACAAATTCTAAAGTTAGGGTCACATACAGTAACTTCCATTTAGCACAGGGACTACTTAGTCTTTGTTCTATGCTAAATGGAAGCTAAATGTACTATAGTTTTCCTGTTACTGTTAAAGATTAAATATTTTGTTATTTAAGATGGAATTGAGATTTCTTCACACACAGGGTATCAAACCTTGGAGCGACACCAGAGAGTTGATAGCCCTCCACCATTAAATAAATTCTAATGAAGTCAGAGATAGAAAGATTTTGACCTCTCAGAATAAAGTCAGGGAAGTATTGCTGAGCTAGAAGAGCATCATTACTCCAGAGACAATATGGTCTTCTCCTGATAAAGGCCTTATGCTTTATATAGTTAGTCTATGAATTATTTTGAAAATAAAATTAAATTCCTGGAACTGGTCACTGGACCCAAAACATTAACTCTGCTTTCCCTCCATAGATGTTGCTTGACATGCTGAGTGTTTCCAGCAATGTCTGAATGAGAGGAAATCTAATTAAAGGTATATTAAAATAGTATTAAAAAGGGGATTGACAAAGTAGGCATAGAATGGCCCCACAAGGGCAATGTCAAATCTAGAAAGAGGGGTCATAGTTTTACAATAACAGGGAAGCAGATTTGAGGATGAGGACTTCTGTAAAGGTTTAAGAATCTGTAGAATTCATCACCCAGAGTACAGGCCACCAAGTAAGTTTAAAGATGATGGATAGATTTTTAATTAATTGGTTGAAGGGTTATGAAACACAGACGGGAAAAAGGGGAGTTGAGGCCAAGATTTTTCAAAATGGCAGATTAAGCTCAAAGGGCCAAACTGCCTCCTTCTCTCCTCATGTTAAGTTTTAAAAAGATGAATGATGGCCAGGAGTGTACTTTAATACGCAAATCTGGAAAGTGATAAAAATATATGAATGTGGGTTTTAATGATTATCTGAGGTAGAAGCAATGTTAAAAGACATGTAGCAGGCAACTTAGGTGATTGAGAGAATACAGTTATGTATTTGGTTTAACTCTGATTTTCCTATGATTATAAATACTGGTTGCAAGTGAGAGACAGGCATGAGAAAGTTGATGGGTATATATTTGTCAAAGGTTTTAAAACATACTTACAGCGTGTTTCACTGCACAAGTCTGTACGTAATGTATCTTCCTGCAGTCTCACTAGGTCTTATAATCTTAACCACCTATAAAAGAAATAGCAAAAAATGTGGAGTGTCACTTGAATGTCTTATACCAGTTGTAATGATGTACTTGTTGATTCAAGATTTGTACAATATACAGCAACAAACCTGCCCTCTTTTCAATCCAAAGTATCGTGCCACTGGATCACCTGCTTGTATTCTTGGCAACTGGCTCTCCTTTAACTTACTGGTAAACATACTTAAAGCAAATAATTGTAACCCAGCAAAATGTAGAGATAGTTCCTTATTTTCTGTTAACTGACCAATGCTCATTATTTACAACTTTTTTCTTGGTCATGTGAAACATACATATCAGTAATGATTACTTCTGGCAGACGGTGTGGAAATCAAGTGAGAAAACATGCTTTTCCTGATGTGGTCATAAAATCTCACTAATGTTTGTGCTCAAGGGTGACATCACTTGATAAGAATAAAGACATTCAGTAAAGGTAGCAGAAAGGAACCCATCAACAAATCTTTTAAGGAGATCTTACATCCACAATGCCAAATTTTTAATTCAGAAGATTGGTGTTTTTCTTCATAGCAAGGTGAAGAAAGGTGAAGTCCTCTCCATGAACAGGAACTTGTACATTCTAAGTTGTGGAAACAGAGCATAGGATAACTGCAGATTTGCAAGAAGAAGAATACAAAACATAAATACTGCAGAGAAGTTGAAAGGGCAGCACAAAGAACAATTCTACACAGTAAAACTTAATGTAAAATTGGGACTTGAAACACACATGAAAAATTCCAAAATTCAGTTAGTGTTTTACTGAAGTGCAAACTCAAAAATTAACTTTAGTCACATTGTCAATGTAATGTTTGGAAAAGTACAACTCCGATGAATCAAAGAGCAGAGTTGCATCATTTGAAATGTTAAATATTTTCAATATAACACACAAAGGATACTATCGTGCCAGTAGCTCTGTAACTTCCTCCTTGGTCATGACTATGTGCTCTGGAACAAGCTAAAGGACATAATTACATTCAACTTGTTGACAGAAAACAGGATCTACTTTAGACAGCCTGACAGTTTCTAGATTCTGATTGTAAAAAAAATTCAAATATTTCCCCAGTGCATACTTTTTTTTCTAAAGATATTTTTATTAGAAATTTAATATTTTGACAGATTTACAAAAATAAACAGAACTTTCAAGCACAAACATTAATATAAAAATAGATCTTAAATATATAATCATCAAAATTCAAAGGAATGATACTAAAGAAGAAAGAAAAACAATGAAACTCAGTTAACTACTAATCTAATCCACAATTATCCAGAGTGTATAGTTGAGTCACTTACATCCTTCAAACAAGAGAAAATGTTCTCTAATACACTCATAACAGTATAATAAAAAGGAAACTATTTCCAAACAATAAGAACAAAAAAAATAAAACATGTTTGAATGGAGATCCTCCCCCTTGTTCTCAGGGGGCCTTACTTCCTTTCTAAAGGTCCACCATATCCTCTCCCAAACAGTGTCCCACCCTTGACCTGGGCGCTCCTTAATAGGATTTAGATATAATACCGAGCTAGAGTTAACAGTGAGCGCCCCACCCCCACCCCTCCCCACCCATACCTGAGTATATCTGATAGCATCAATGCCACGTACAAACACACATTACTATAAAATTACAACTCCAACAAATTACAGTTAAGTATAATAACATAAAATAGCAAGGGAAGACAACCCTGCTCACAGAAGCAAAAGTAAAGTAAAGTATCCACTTCTCCCCACGGAGTGTGGAAGAGGCAAGCCAACATAAATTGTCTCTTACGCTTTATTTAAACGAGTCTAAAAGTTCCTTAGCCTCTTCTGGTGATCTAAAATTATACTCGGATCCTTCGTGGGTAAAGCATAACGTCGCTGGGTAGCGTAAGGTGTATTGAATATTTAAGTTCCTTAGACATTTCTTCACCTCATCAAACGCCTTCCTCCTTCAGGCCAAAGCCGGGGAGAAGTCCTGAAATAACATAATCTTGGATCCTTCATGAATCATAGCTTTAGGATCCTTTCCAAGATTTCTGGAGGCATCCAGGAGTATCTGCCTCTCCCTATAACTCTGCAGCCGGAACAGGACCGGGCGTGGGCGCTGGTTTGGGCCAGATCCGCGTACTGCGACCCGGTAGGCCCACTCCACCCTTACCCGGTCAGTTTCAGCCCCCAGGTTTAAAAGCTGGGGCAACCATCGCTCCAGAAATACTGCTAACTGTCCCTTCTCTTCTTGTTCAGGGAGGCCCAGAAGACGGATATTCTTTCTCCGATTTCTATTATCCAGGTCATCCATGTAGATTTCAAAGGCCCGGACTCTCTGCTCCAGAGCTCGCACCTGTTCTGCAGCTGTTTGTGCTGCAGCCTCGGAGGTCGTGGCCTTTAGCTCCGTCCCCTCCACTCGGCCCTGCAATTCCTCAATAGCCTGGCTGTGCTTTTGTAACTTTTCTTCGAATGCATTCCATCTCTGTCTGGATTCTACAATGAAATTGACGAGTGTCGTTTCCAGCCTGGCAATCATCTCTTCAAGGCCTGTTTTTACATCAGCTGCAGCCGGAGGAGGAGAGGAGGGTGGGGGAGGGGTCTTTGTTTTCTGAGAGCTGCGGGATACCTTTGGTTTACTCATTATCCACTTAATATTAAACTGCTTAAATATAATAGTAAACAGCTAATTAAGGTTAGAAAATTTTTTTGGGTGGTTTGGTAAGTGTGGTGGGGGTGAGTAACTCACTTTACCCAGGTTTTGGGAAGAGCACTGTAAACTCAGACTTGCTGAGTCGCCGCCATCTTGGATATCCCCCAGTGCATACTTAATTATGAGTTACTTCCATCATACTACTATGGGAGAGCACCTGATATTCTTTAAAGAAAAGAAATCAGTGCAGGTAAAAACCTGACCAAGAGAACTATTTTTATGCAAATCATCATTTAAAAATTTACATTAAGGTTTATGCACATGATGTGTATAATACCTATGTAGGATATTAAAACAAAATACAAATCCTGCTGAGTATTTCCAGTTTATTCAAAAATAGAATTCTGCTGGATAACTTTTTTGAAATCCAAAAATATTCCTGATTAAATAACAAAGCCAAGTCAATGACAAAGGTTACACTATGTCCAATCACATTCTTTGTGTAGAAAAGTTTTTAAAAAATGAATTAGAATAGATTTGATTAAATGGTTAAATAAATGTTAGATTAAATACTGAGGATCATTTGTATATTTTGTTGCTTAACACTCCAAATAGTATCTTGATCTTCAAACCGATATATATTTCAAGAAAGTCTTTTAAAAACTCACCTCGTGTTCTGTAATGTTAATTAGAAGTTCCTGTTGAAGGAATTGCTCAAGGATATACTTAGGAGCCATGTCAACAAGAGACTGAACAAAAGAAATGAAATAAAAATAAGTTTAACTGTAAAAGGGATTATGCCCATTTTACTGTCAAAAACATTTATGTTTTCCTCAGTCATGTACCTCATTTCTCTCTTATAGTCACCAGGCTCAGAAGCTGACAGAACACTCCTCCCCTGTGAGCAAACACTTCTCTTGCTTTTTAAATGTTTCCAAAATTTTGCACAATGTAAAGGCATCCAAAACTAATACTGTGCAACAATAAACATAGTAAATTTGAAGATACCAAAGTTTTTCATTTCTCCTTTTCCAGTTTAAGGGAAGGATGGTCTATAAAAATAAGAGTAGGCCATGTAACCACTCAAACATTTTCAGTCATTGCATAACAATAATGCCCCAATCTGTATAATCCCATTTGCCTCACATTTTTTAAAATAAGTCTGTTTATTAAATTCTATCACTCCCAGTTCTAAAATTAACAACTGATCTAGCCTCAAATGCTATTTATGGGAAATGTACAAACGGCTAGCTTTTATATGTGAAAGCATTTTGCAATTTCACTATGAATGTCTAGACCCAAGTTCCCTAGTCCTAGATTCCACAATCAGCAAAAACAGTTTCTCACTAAGTATCATATAGGATGGTACACCTTAATCTAAGTCACATGTTGGTTCACAGCAATCATTAGTATACTCCAAACAACCACAATATTTAGGATATGAATTTCATCTATTACAGTACTGTCTTGAAGGGAAAAGGACAAGGCAGACATGAAATTAACCTGCTTACCTTGTGAGGATCGCTGATACTACCTAACTTCACATTAGGAAGAATTTCTATTTTAATACACTTATTAGTTTATTTTTCCATGATCTTATTTGTTTGTACACTTGATAACTGAAAATTAACAGCAAGCAGAAGAAAAAAATATTTCAGCAAATTTTTGTAATAGTTAAATTTTCACTTTATACCTGCTTTGCTGATGGGGTCATCCCTTGTTGTACCACAATGATGGCTCTGGTAATATTTTCTTCCTGCATGCGTTGACAATACATTTTAATGGTTTTGATCCCAACTTTTGGCTCCTCTAATAAAGGAACATTTTTTGTATATCAGTTTCAAACAAGTCAACATTGTTCACAGGGAAAAATCAGTTGAAAAAAGCAACAATATGCTATTTTCATTGAGTAGACTAATAAATACTACATAGTGAATACAAAACAGAAAATGCTGGAGACCCACTCAGCAGACCTGGCAGCATCTGTGGGCAGAGAAATAGAGTTAACATTTCAAGTCTGATATCACATTCCCATTCATTTTGTAAATGTCACTCATCTCAAGTGGGGTTGGGCCACTTTATCTTTTCAAGACATGTGAGGAATGTTAACAGGAATAGAGTTGTCACTATTGAATATACATTGATTCTTGACTGAATAATTGAAGACACACACTGCCCCGTCAATTAAACAAGTCAATAGGCTTGCTAGTCATGTTTAGTAGTTAATTTAAGGCAGTATATGCAGTGGGATAGGAGTTGGAAGTGTTGCTCATATCAGAACAGATCTCAAACTCCATGTATGTGATTCCAGGAAAATGTGCGGTATTATAGTTCACAATTGCTATGAGAATAATGCAAAAGCACCATACTGCAGACATGCCTTCTCACATTTGGATCCGGTTGCTTAAGACTAGATATCTACATTAACTTGCACACATTTTCTTATCATCTTGTTCACAGGCAGTGTGTCATATTTCTGAGTGGGTGGAACTTGAACCCAAGCCTTTAGGCCCAGAGATAGAAACATTGCCTTTGTGCCACAAGACCTTTATGACCTTACACATCCATGGGGTAATCATATGTTCCTCCTGATTACCAGCTACTGGTAAACATGCTGAGTGGTGATAGAAAGATGGATTACAAGTGATTCAACCCTAAAATGCAGAGGGAAAGGAAAAACAACAAATACTTTAGCTTAAATACCTGGAAAGAAAACGAACATCTGATCAGTGGGATCATCATTATGAGCAACAAGCACAGTAAGGTCTGAACGTCGTGGCCGCCCTTCACTTGGCTTATCTCCAAATTGACCCCTAAATTCTTCCAGTGTCTGATCCAATTCATCTTGTGTCACCAAATATCCACGATCATGGCAAAGCTGTGAATTCCATAGGATAAAAATTCCTTTAAATACTTATCTCCAGTTGTCATTTTTTTAAAAATTGTTCTAATTATTCTAACTATACTGATCAAGGAAAAAACATAAAATATACAGAACATGATTCAAACCCAAAGGGCAAATTCAGAATCCCGTTGCAGCCAAAGGGTGATTTTGCTGATACTAAAATGTAGATTGAAGCAAGGATTGTCAAGATACCGGAATTTGAAAGTTTCTCAAGGTAATAGTTTGCAGCCTATTAGCAGGCAATTTATTCACCTGTTTAACACTAACATTAAACACGCAGCAAGAAAGCACTCAAAAAAAATTGAGATAAGGCTTTTGATTTTGGGCTCAACAAGACATTTTGGATGAAGGTTTGCTCGCTGAGCTAGAAGGTTCATTTCCAGTCGTTTCATCACCCTACTAAGTAACATCTTCAGTGGGCCTCAGGCGAAGCACTGCTGATAATTCCTGCTTTCACGGTGGTTCAGTGTTAGCACTGCTGCCTCACAGCACCTGGGTCCCAGGTTCAAGCCCAGCCTCAGGTGACTTTGTGGAGTTTGCACGTTCTCCCCACATCTGCGTGGATTTCCTCCCATAGTCCAAAGATGTGCAGATCAGGTAAATTGGCCATGCTAAATTGCCCATAGTGTTTGGTGCATTAGTCAGAGGGAAAGGGGTCTGGATAGGCTAGTCTTCGGAGGATCGGTGTGGACTGGTTGGGCCAAAGGGCCTGTTTCCACACTGTAGGGAATCTAATCAAAGTTGAATTAACCATTTTGTAGTGCGGTATGGTAGCACAGTGATGAGCACTGCTGCCTCACAGCACCAGGGACCCAGGTTTGATTCCAGCCTCGGGCAACTGTATAGAGTTTGCACGTTCTCCCTGTGTTTGCGTGAGTTTCCTACGGGTGCTCTGATTTCCTCCTACAATCCAAAGATGTGCAGATCAGGTGAATTGGCCAAGCTAATTTGCCCATAGCGTTAGGTGCATTAGTCAGAGGGAGTGGGTCTGGGTGGGTTACTCTTCGGAGGGTCGGTGTTGACTTGTTGGGCCGAAGGGCCTGTTTCCACATTGTAGGGAATCTAATCACTAAGTGTCAGCCTTGATTTGGGGCAGCACGGTGGCTCAGTAGTTAGCACTGCTGCCTCACATGCCAGAGACCCGGGTTCAATTCCCCCCTTGGGCGACTGTCTGTGTGGAGTTTGCACATTCTCCCCGTGTCTGTGTGGGTTTCCTCTGGGTGCTCTGGTTTCCTCCCACAGTCCAAAGATGTGCAGGTTAGGTGAATTGGCTATGCTAAATTGCCCATAGTGTTAGGTGAAAGGGAAAATGTAGGGGAATGGGTCTGGGTGGGTTGCTCTTCGGAGGGTCGGTGTGGACTTGTTGGGCTGAAGTAATCTATTCTAATGTTTGGATTTCTTTGGGTTGGTGATGTCATCTCCTGTGGTCAAAATGATGTCCTTCCTCATCCAAATCCATACTAGTGAGAGAGGGTCATGTCTTTTTGTGGTTTGTTGGTGTTCATGTATCCTGGTGGTTGGTATTCTGCTTGTTTGTCCAATGTAATGTTTATTACAGTCCTTGCATAATATTTTGTAAATGACATTAGTTTTCTTTGTTGTCTGTAAAGGGTCTTTCAAGTTCATTAGCTGCTGTTTTAGTGTGTTGGTGAGTTTGTGGGCTACCATGATGTCAAGGGATCTGAGTAGTCTGGTAGTCATTTCAGAGATGTCTTTGATGTAGGGGAGAGTGGCTAGGTTTCTGGGAATGTTTCGTCTGCTTGTTTGGGTTTGCTGCTGAGAAAATAAAAAACGGCAGACTGTGTTCATTGGGTACCCATTCTTTTTGGATACACGGTATAGGTGATTTTCCTCTGCTCTGCGTAGTTTCTCTGTGCTGCAGTGTGTTGGCTTGTTGAAATAATGTTCTGATGCAGCTTCATTTGTAGATGTTGGGATGATTGCTTCTGTAGTTCAATATTTGGTCTGTATGTGTTGTTTTCTTGTAGACGCTGGTTTGAAGTTTCCCTTTGGCTGTTTGCTCTACTGTGACATCTAGGAATGGCAGTTTGTTGTTTCCTCCTCTTTAGTGAATTTTACGCCAGTAAGGCATTATTGATGGTCTTGAAGATTTCCTCTAATTTGTTTCGTGTAGTGATGACAAAGGTGTCATCCATGTAGTGGACACAAAGTTTGGGTTAGATGGTTGGCAGAGCTGTTTGTTCAAGTCTCTGCATTACTGCCTCTGCTAAGAACCCTGATATCGGAGTTCCCATGGGTGTTCTGTTGTTTTGTCTGTAGGTTTTGTTGAAGGTGAAGTGTATGCTAAGGCATAGGTCCACTAGCTTGATGATCCTTTCCTTGTTGATGAAGTTAGTAATGTTTGGTGTGTGTGTCTTTGGGTCTTCTAATAGTGTAGTCAGTGTTTCCTTGGCCAGGTTAATGTTGATTGATGTAAACAGGGCTGTTTACAAAAGGTACCCAATGAAGACAGTCGGCCGATTTCTCAGCAACAAACCCAAAACAAGCAGACAAAGCACGTCCAGAAACCGTAGCCACTCTCCCAACAGCAAAGGCATACCGGAAATGACTGCCAGACTACTCAGATCCCTTGGCATCATGGTAGCCCACAAACCCACCAACACACTAAAACAGCAGCCAATGAACTTGAAAGACCCTATACAGGCAACAAGCAAAACTAATGTCATTTACAAAATACCATGCAAGGACTGTAACAAACACTACATTGGACAAGCAAGCCAAACACCAGCCACCAGGATACATGAACACCAGCTAACCACAAAAAGACATGACCCTCTCTCACTAGTGTCCTTACGTATGGATGAGGAAGGACACCACTTCAACTCGAACAACACATCCACCCTTGGACAAGTCAAATAAAGACATGCATGAGAATTCCTAGAAGCATGGCATTCCAATCGGAACTCTATAAACAAACACATCGAGTTAGACCCCATCTACCACCCCTGAGAAAAGGAACTGGAAGTGGCTTCACAGGAAATGACATCACCAACCCAAAGAAACCCAAACATATAAAGCAGGAATTATCAGCAGTGCTTTGCCCGAGGAGATGCTGGAGATCAGAGCTGAAAATGTGTTGCTGGAAAAGCGCAGCAGGTCAGGCAGCATTCAAGGAGCAGGAGAGTCGATGTTTCGAGCATGAGTCCTTCTTCAGGATTCCTGAAGGAGGGCTCATGCCTGAAACGTCGACTCTCCTGCTCCTTGAATGCTGTCTGCCTTGCTTTGCCTGAGGCCCACTGAAGATGTTACCTAGTAGGGTGACGAAATGTCTGGAAATGAACCTTCTAGCTCAGTGAGCAAACCTACATCCAAAACCTCAACCCGAGCTATAAGTCTTCTCAATGTGTATCAGGGCATTTCACAAGCATACAGTTTCAAAGGACAAACTAATATTATGGTGTAAAAGGAAAAGGAATGCCAAACAGTTGGCAAATATTCTGACTGGTAGAGGCACTGCCACATAGTTAATACCAAACTTGACAAATTTTGAAGAAGGCAGTTGACTGATATTGCTGTTACCTAGCCCAATGCTGTAACCCCTATTTTGCTCAATTGAAATAGGAACATTGCATGTACATCTTCTGTCTACAAACAACAGGGCCCTGTGTATTAGTGTAGCTTCCAATATACACCCCAAATAGCATTCCCCCTCAGCTATTTGCAACAAATAAGCTATGACTACCTAAACAGCCCAAGCACGCAAAACTCACAATAATGTCTAATATTTGGCCAAATATGATAAATTTGATGGACAATCCTAAATGAGGGAGCAATTAGACTGGCAATCAATTTAAGATTGTCATTCAGGTTCAGCGTGGCACATCAGCATGTACTGGATAGTGGCACCGGCAAGCTGACATCTGCCGCTGAAGTGGGACTCGTGGCTCGGCAGCTGCATGGCTTGGCCTCAAGGCGAGGACTCTTGGTTGCAGGAAGAGTATGGGTTCAGTGACATTAATGAAATGTGTCTAACGGCGAAGAGATGATGCTTAAAGTTGGGTGAGTCCAACGCAGGCAGCAACAAAGCAACAGAGGTCTCGCTTAAAGCCAGGTGCCGGTACGCATTGGGTCAGAAAGATTAAATAGAAATAAATTTGAAAAATAAAGTTGTAAAAAGTTCACTATGACCTAAAACAGACTATTTATTTCTTTTGTTTTCTAATTTGCTTTTTTGTTTCCTAAGTATTTGAAATTAAGTATTTGTACCTAGGTACCTTTGTATTTAAGATGGTGTTGTAATGCAGCAACTGTAAACTTTTCACTACTCGTTTAAAGTACATGACAATAAGGCCAATTCAATTCAAGCTATATTCAGTATACAGGGCACTGTTCCTTGCAGAAAGAAAGAATATGGACATACCTACTGTTTCAAATTGTAACAGCACTCAGGTTCATTGAGGAATGGAAGCAGAAGATTAGCTGAACGTAGGAAACTCCTTTGATGAAGTACTGGTTCTTCTGGTGCAATGATTGTGTCTCTACTTCTGAGCTAGAAAGCTTCAGTTCAACCAGCTCCAGAGGTGGGTCATAACACAGCCCAACAAGTTAATTAAATATACCTCTCATGATGAACTAACAAGAGGGATCTTGAGGCACAATGGTACTGCCCTCTCCGTCTATGAGCTAAGACAGGCAAGTTCAAATCCCACCTGGTCCAGAGTTGTATAAACTCTCTGTTCAGGTCAATTAGCAAACTAGATTTTATTAGAATCAGGGAGAAAACTTTGGCTGGAATCATGCCTGGCACATACAAAGATGGTCATGATAGTTAGTCGTCAGTCATTGCAGCTTCAGGACATCACCACAGCAGTTCATTAGTGTGCTAATCGAACCGGTTCTGAAAAGTTACACACCTCTAAACCATCTTGAAGATGGTTGAACCACAACCATCTTCCAACGTGCCAAGCATGACTGCAGCCAAAGTTTTCTCCCTAATTCTAAAAAAATTCAATTTTGCAAAGACTTCTTGTTACTGCAGTCTGTCCACACCTATAGGAATAGAGAGAGGCGGAGGGTCAGACACAGAGAGAGGCGCCAAGGGAGGGGGACAGGACGGGATACAGATGGGCCAAGGGGGTGGGGTGAGAAAGTGGCCAAGGGAATGGAGGGGGGTGGGGGAGGCGTGAGACGAGTGTGTGTGTGTGTGTGTGTGTGAAGCCAAGGGGCATTGAGAATGTGGGCGAAAGTGAGGATGCAGATGCTGGAGGTCAGAGTCAAGATTAGAGTGGCGCTGGAAAAGCACAGCAGGTCAGGCAGCGTCTGAGGAGGAGCAGGAAAATAGAGGTTTCGGGCAGGAGCCCTCCATCAGGAATGGTGAGGTGAGAAAGTGGCCAAGGGGGCTGGGGGAGGGGAAGGGTGCGAAGGCCAAGTAGATCCGAAAGGGTAAAAGGGAGCGATTAGATGGTAGATTTGCTGACGGCCCACCTGCATGATGGTTTTGCGGATCTTCCACAAGCGATAAGTCTCCTCTTCATCGTCCATCCCGCTCCCGCTCGAGACACGACTTTACAACGGAAACCCCGAGCGCGCACGTTGGCCGCCTGCGCAGGCGCGGTAGCAACAACGCCGAGCGTGCTGCGTCAATGCGCATGCTCCACAGGAGTCCTTCCGCGGAGGTCAGACTTTTGGCAAGTGAGGAAACCAAACGGTAGAAAACTGTATGTTAGGGCGAATGGATAGACTTCTCTCTGTATAGTTATCTTCTAGTTCCTTATCGTAGTGTGTTTTGCATGACATTTCTCCTTGCTGATGATATTTAGTCTAGTTTTGTTTGAATAGGTAGAACACTCCTAACATTTAAGAATTATTGAGATGTGCACTTAGAATACCAAGGCAACTGGCCAAGTGTTGGAAAAATTGTTTAGAATAGTAAGGTGGTTGTTTTTGACCACTCAATGTGCCAAGGAGTTGTGCTATAGACTTCAAATGACTCGATGATCTAAAGTCCAGTGGCCTCCTGTTTTGTCATCATTAAGATGCACAAGGAAGCCTAAATTCAACAATTGAACTAGCTCCACCAGTCTGTACAATCGTGGAGACCCCAAGCAGCCTCCTCCAGGTTGCTAGTATTATCAATTAATTTATAAAATTGAAAGGAGCTCTTTGGAGTGATGCAGTGTTGAAATACCCTTGCTCTTTCTCCTAAGTGGCTGCTTATCTGAAGCTTTCTGCTGTCTACAGGGGCTCCCATGTGAAGACGTCCTGCCCCAGGTCTTCTGCAAACTCTGGCATGAAGGATCTGGTAATCCTCCATCATGTGGTTTGATTTTCAATCCAATGTGTACACTTTTTTTGATTCATGGCTGTTCACTTAATGATCTTGGACGGTACTTTTTGTTTGCACTTTTTTTACACTATCATATATTTAACTTAAGATATAATTATAATGTAAGAATTATTGGATCTAAATCTTAACATGCAGACTGATGAACTTTCATTCAGTGTCTAGAATGCTAGCAAGTAATAATATTACTAGGCCACATGATGCATAAAATGTTTATATTTTCTTCAGGAGCTCAGAACTGCAGAAAAAACAGTGGGCAGAATTTCTAAGTTGTAACTCACATGGCTTCTAACAAGGGTGACAACATTGTACAGATTTTCTAATTAATGACACACCTCTGAAGCAGGTAGGACTTGAACCCAGGTCTCTTGGAATAGGGGTAGGGAATCTACGATCATGTCACCAGAACCTATTTGACAAAGTTATGTACCAACTTCATTGAATATACATGTCTAGCAATGGTAGCTTGCAATTTCTGCTCTTATACCCAATGTAAAAGTTTGCAGCTACTGGGAATGCACCCTCAATAATGAGCAAATTAAATAAGCACTTATCTGATAAAAATAGCCCAAAATCAGCCAATCCAGTTTTGATTTTGGCAACACATTGTAGGTGCTCGGAGAAAACAGAAAGACAGGTTCACTGAAAGAGCTGTACAAGTGAACATGGATTACATGCCAGGCTGTCCTCTGTGAAACAAAGGAGTAACTTAATCAACAGATCAGAGAAGACTTCGGATATGAGAGGCATTTCTAAATCTGCTAAAAATAAAGCATTTACTGTGACATCTGAACTGAGCTGAAGGTTAAACAGTGGCAAGATGTAAACAGAAAAATGGAGACGGTTATATGTGAAGCTTAGAATACTGTATATTAAGAAGCCTATTTATGACTAGAAAAGTAAAAGCTGCAAACGTTTGCTTAAGTGAATAGTATTTAGCCTAAATTGATAGAATATTTAACATATGAGTGTTGTGACATACACTAATACTGACTTGATAATGGAAAAAAACAAGCAATAGGGAAGAAATACAGCAAGTAGAGATGTGAAAATGCAGTTACTACCATTGTATTTATAGACATGTGACAATTTTAGTGCATTTAATCATCTCTTTGAAATACTGCCATGGAGGCCAAAAAATATACAGATTAGCCACTCATTATCATCCTTCTTGCAAAGAAAGTTTCCAAATATTAGAACACACTGCATCAATCAGTATGATGATGCAGATGTAACTCTTTACTAAATTCATTTAGGATCTTCACAGGATGGAAGAATAAAAGGTGTTGATGATATACATTCTGATATACAAACTGAGACATTCGCATTTCCTGCACCTAAATGTGTAATCACAAAGCTTATCTTAAATTGCTAAAAACTACTCATTTTTCATCAGAAATGTGCTTTGTCCTTGACACCACAACAAGTCTATGAATATACATGTACACACAGTATATGAATTAGGAGCAAAAGCAAGTCTTCTGTACCCACAAGCCAGCTGCCATTTAGTAAGATCAGATCAAATTCCACATTCCCATCTATCATGATAACATTTGATTCCCTTGTTTAACTAGAATCTGGATCTTATCTGCCTTAAAAATATGCAATGATCTGCCTCCACAGCCTCTGAGGCAGAGTTCCAAAGTCACACGTCTCTCAAAGAAAAGAATTTACCTCATCTGTCCTAAAAGGATGATCCCTAATTTCTAACAGTGCCTCCTAGTTCTGGCCTAATTCATAAGACAAAATATCCTTTCTGCGTTCACCTGGTCAGGAATGTTTTGTATATTATACACTTTAATCAAGGCATTCCTTACTGTTTGAAACAAGCCCAGTATGTTCAACCTTTCCACGCAAGATAAGGTATCAAGTCAATAAACCGTCTCTGAATTGCCTCCAACACATTAGCATCTTTTCTTAAATAAGACAACCAAAACTGCACAGTTAGAATAATGATCCTTCAGAGGAGCATGTTTCTCCATACTCTCATCACTGCTGTCATAAACTCAAGCAAACACCAGGTGCACATTGCTGGCAAGAACAACATTTGTCATCCATTCCAAATTACCATTGAACTAAATGGCTTGCCAGATTATTTCAGAAGACAGTCAAAAGCCAGCTACATCATTGTGGATCTGGAGTTGCATTAGGTCAGTGGATTTTCTTCTCTAGTGAAAATTAGTGAACCAGACATGATTTTAGAAAAATAATTTAATGGTTATCATTATTGCAATTAGCTTTCCATTCAAGACTTTATTAATCAAATTTAATTCCATTAGCTGCCATGCTGGGAGTTGAACCCACATCCCTCGAGAATTAATACAGGCTTCTGGATGATTCATCTGGTGACATTACCATTAACATGGGGCCATTCTGTAGATACTTCAGGTTTCCACCTAGCACAGGTACTAGTTCACTTGAATTTGTCTTTGAGTGATTTAAAGTCTATTGGAGGACCACTTTTCAAAAGTGGTACCAATCAGTGTTGAGACATAAGGTTTTTATTAGCATACCCTGTGTCCACTGATAAAAGATGTGTCTCAATGCATTTAATCAAGGTAGAACAAAGGTTATTCAATCTGTACACAGACCAAATATTAAAAGAATTAGGTGCAGTTTCAGGAATAAAAGTTTGAGGCAATAGCACAATAAACTTATGGTATGGTGACCATGCAATATTACTGGCAGAATCAGAAGAGACCCTTACCATGGATTAAGCAAAATCTAGAAGTTTGGAAATATGGATTTGAGTATAAACACCAATAAAACTTAAAACTATAGCAGATAGAAAGATTTTTTAAAAACTAGAGTGAAGATTAAAGTGAATACTGTCACAATAGAACAAGATGATAGGTTTGTCTATTTTAGACAGATAGTAACAGGAGATGCAGAAGTTAGACAAAGGATAGAGATAGAAGTAATTCTGTGAATATGTAGGATGTAACACAAGCTTAACTTTCTTGTTAACAAAGGACAAATCTCATAATGTGGTCCATTCCATTGACTTTCCTGTGTGCCTCAGAAACCTGGACAATAAGAGAAGATCTATGGAATAAATTAGGGGTTTTGAAATTTGGAAGAAACTATAAGAGCAAAGAGGAAAATGATCATTATTTTAGCCACTTGATCACAACTGAAAAGCTGTTCTAGAAAGCAATGTGGAAAGTAGCAAAAGGGGAGTTCCAAATCAGGCAGTTGCATGACAAAAGTCACAGAGTGAGGGCAGACAAGCTATAGTGGAGTGTGAGGATGGTACCAGATAGTCAAGCAGAGCATATAATAAAAGTAGTACGGGCTTTTGTGATGCAATGATGCTGTCCCTACCTCTGAGACAGGAGGCTTATGTTCAATTCCCACCTGCTCTTGAGGTGTGTAATAATATCATATGAATAGTTTGATGAGAACGTATCTAACATGACAATAGATTTGGCAGGAGTAACTACAATAACAGCAGAGTAGTAGTATTCACTGACTCCACAGGCATTGTGGTAGAAACTTGGGTTTTTTTAAATCAAACAATCACCTTTTGACCTATCCATGCTTAACCATCCTCCTCAAATGTGAGTCTGTTCTCTTATTATCAGCTCCGTTTCCACATCTTACAAATTAACACATTACTAAACAGAAGCCTGGACTGAGATGTAAAATTGCATCAACCTCATCTTTTAAAAATAGTTTTCACTATAAAACTATCGTACTTAAACAATACTTGTTTGGTTTTATAGGAAGTTGTCTGTCTTACAGTTTATTGGCATAGTCTTATCTCACATATAACAGTTGTGCCTTAATTTGCATCAAATTGACAGATGAAAATATTTTTTTTCTTCTCTAAGCTACAAATTGGGAAATTATTGGCCAGGTTTTTTTATTTAATGTGCTTATTTCTTAGAATCATACAGTAAAGAGGCCCTTAGCCTATCAAATCTATATCACCAAAGCTACACTAAACCTATAGTGTCTCACTTTCCAGCATTAGGCCCATAGCCTTGAACATTGTGGCATTTCAAATGCTCGTCCAAGTACTTTTTATAGGTTGTAGGATTACCACCTCATCGACCCTCCCTGTTACCCGGAGGATAAAAAACAGTTCCTCATATGCTCTCCAAATTTCTGCCTTTTATCTTCACATGTTTCCCCCTCATTATTAACCCTTCAACTCAGGGGAACAACTGATTTTTGTTCACCTTGTCTGTGCCACTCAGAATCTTGGAAAAATTTAGTAGGTTCCCTCAACCTCGCTACTCCAAACAAAAGAACCCAAGCTTATCCAGCCTCCGTTGATAGCTAAAATGAACTATCCTGGAAAATTTCCTCTGCACCCCATCCTTCCTATGATCAGAATGGCACACAATAAAGTATTGTACAACACAACATAATATCTATGCTCTTACAATCTAAGCCTCAACGATAAAGGCAAGTGTCCTTTATGCTTCCTTAACTGATCTATTAACCTGCCATCTTCAGGGATTTGTTTACATACCAAACACCTTCTTCACTACCTGTGACTCCATTTTCAGGAGCTATGAACCTGCACTCCAGGATCTCTTTGTTCAGCAACACTCCCTAGGACCTTACCATTAAGTGTATAAGATTTGGTTTCCCAAAATGCAGAACCTTACATTTATCTGAATTAAACTCCATCTGCCAATTCTCTGCCCATTGGCCCATCTGGTCAAGATCCTGTTGTAATCTGAGGTAACCTCTTCACTGTCCACTACACCTCCAAACTTGGTGTCACCTGCAAACTTACTAACTGTATCTCCTATGCTCGCATCCAAATCATTTATGTAAATGACAAAAAGTAGAGGACCCAGCACTGATTCTTGTGGCACTCCACTGGTCACAGGTTTCCAGTCTGAAAAACAACCCTCCATCACCACCCTCTGTCTTCCATCTTTGAGCCAGTTCTGTATCCAAATGGCTAATTCTCCCTATATTCCATGAGATCTAACCTTGCTAATCAGTCTCCCATGGACAACCTTGTCGAACACCTTACTGAAGTCCATGTAGATCACATTTACTGCTCTGCCCTCATTAATCCTCTTTGATACTTCTTCAAAAAACTCAATCAAGTTTGTGAGACATGATTTCCCACGCACAAAGCCATGTTGACTATCCCTAATCAGTCCTTGCCTTTCCAAATACATATACATCGTCCCTCAGGATTCCCTCCAACAACAGGAAGCATTGTCTGAGACAATCTGTGGTCAGTTCAAGTAGGAGAAAGTGAGGACTGCAGATGCTGGAGATCAGAGCTGCAAACGTGTTGCGGATATGATATCCTCCACAAATTCACCTGCACCTCCACACACATCATTTACTGCATCCGCTGCACCCGATGTGGCCTCCGCTATATTGGGGAGACAGGCCGCCCACTTGCGAAACCTTTCAGAGGACACTTCTGGGACACCCGCACCAACCAACCCAACCACCCCGTGG
Source organism: Hemiscyllium ocellatum (assembly GCF_020745735.1). Classification (NCBI taxonomy): domain Eukaryota; kingdom Metazoa; phylum Chordata; class Chondrichthyes; order Orectolobiformes; family Hemiscylliidae; genus Hemiscyllium; species Hemiscyllium ocellatum. The sequence goes on along the minus strand of NC_083428.1, from coordinate 19,066,202 downwards.
CTCAACACTTCAACTCCCCCTTCCACTCCACCAAGGACATGCAGGTCCTTGGACTCCTCCATCGCTAGACCATAGCAACACGACGGCTGGAGGAAGAGCGCCTCATCTTCCGCCTAGCAACCCTCCAACCACAAGGGATGAACTCAGATTTCTCCAGATTCCTCATTTCCCCTCCCTGCACCTTGTCTCAGTCCCAACCCTCGAACTCAGCACCACCTTCCTAACCTGCAATCTTCTTCCTGACCTCTCCGCCCCCACCCCCACTCCGGCCTATCACCCTCACCTTGACCTTCTTCCACCTATCGCATTTCCAACGCCCCTCCCCTAAGTCCCTCCTCCCTACCTTTTATCTTAGCCTGCTGGGCATACTTTCCTCATTCCTGAAGGAGGGCTCATGCCCGAAACGTCGATTCTCCTGCTCCTTGGATGCTGCCTGACCTGCTGCGCTTTTCCAGCAACTCGTTTTCAGGTCAGTTCAAGTATGCAGCTTTTATCACCGTTAAAAGCCATTTTATGCAGCTTTTAAGCAGAATTGTCAATTTGTAGCCTAGAAGCCATTTTACTGTTGCCTATGTTAGTAAGAACGTGTATTAAATGGTTGTTCCTGACAGCAGCCCGTATTCAGATTTCAGATCCTCACATTTGGACCCAATTTGTCAAATTATCCTTTGACCAATATGCTTTTACCTTCTTTATCAGTCTCCCATGTGGGACCTTTTCAAAGACTTTGCTGAAATCCATATGAACTACATCAACTACCCTCATCATCACACTTGGTCACCTCCTTCAACAATTTCACCAGATTTAGATAAATGTGAGGTACTGCATTTTGAAAAAGCAAATCAGAGCAAGCCTTAAGCACTGGTCGTAAGGTCCTGGGAAAGTTGCTGAACAAAGAGACCTTGGAGTGCAGGTTCATAGTTCCTTAAAAATTGAGTTGCAGGTAGATAGGATAGTCAGGACCTGATCAGGTGTACGCTAGAACTCTGTGGGAAGCTAGAGAAGTGATTGATGTGCCTCTTACTGAAATATTTGTATCGTCGATAGTCACAGGTGAGATGTTGGAAGACTGGAGGTTGGCTAACGTGGTGCCATTGTTCAAGAAAGGTGGTAAGAACAAGCCAGGGAACTATAGATCAATGAGCCTGACATCGGTGGTGGGCAAGTTGTTGGAGGGAATCATGAGAGGCAGGATGTACATGTATTTGGAAAGGCAAGGACTGATTAGGGATAGTCAACATGGCCTTATGCGTGGGAAATCATGTCTCACAAACTTGATTGAGTTTTTTGAAGAAGTAACAAAGAGGATTGATGAGGGCAGAGCGGTAGATGTGATCTATATGGACTTCAGTAAGGTGTTCGACAAGGTTCCCCATGGGGGACTGCTTAGTAAGGTTAGATCTCACGGGATACAAGGAGAACTAGCCATTTGGATATAGAACTGTCTCAAAGGTAGAAGACAGAGGGTGGTGGTGGAGGGTTGTTTTTCATACTGGAGGCCTGTAACTAGTGGAGTGCCACAAGTATCAGTGCTGGGTCCACTACTTTTCGTCATTTACATAAATTATTTGGATGTGAGCATAAGAGGTACAGTTAGTGAGTTTGCTGATGACACCAAAAGTGGAGGTGCAGTGGACAGCGAAGAAGGTTACCTCAGATTACAATGGGATCTTGATCAGATGGGCCAATGGGCTATGAAGTGGCAGATAGAGTTTAATTTAGATAAATGTGAGGTGCTGCATTTTGGGAAAGCAAATCTTAGGAGGACTTATGCACTTAACGGTAAGGTCCTAGGCAGTGTTACTGAACAAAGAGACCTTGGAGCGCAGGTTCATAGCTCCTTGAAAGTGGAGCAGCAGGTAGATAGGGTGGTGAAGAAGGCGTTTGGTATTCTTTTCTTTATTGGTCAGAGTATTGAGTACAGGAGTTGGGAAGTCATGTTGTGGATGTACCGGACATCGGTTAGGCCACTGTTGGAATATTGCTTGCAATTCTAGTCCCCTTCCTATCTGACGGAGGTTGTGAAACTTGAAAGGGTTCAGAAAAGATTTTCAAGGATGTTGCCAGTGTTGGAGGATTTGAGCTATAGGGAGAGGTTGAATAGGCTAGGGTTGTTTTCCCTGGAGCGTTGGAGGCTGAGGGGTGACCTTCCAGAGGTTTATAAAATCTTGAGGGACATTGATAGGATAAGTAGACAAGGTCTTTTTCCTGGGGTCGGGGAGTCCATTACTAGAGGGCATAGGTTTAGGGTGAGAGGGGAAAGATATAAAAGAGACCTAAGTGGCAACCTTTTCACTCAGAGGGTAGTACGTGTATCGAATGAGCTGCCAGAGGAAGTGGTGGAGGCTAGTGCAATTGCAAAATTTAAAAGGCATCTGGATGGGTATATGAATAGGAAGGGTTTGGAAAGATATGGGCCAGGTGCTGGAAAATGGGACTAGATTAGGTTAGGATATCTGGTCAACATGGACGAGTTGGACCGAAGGTTTGTTTCTGTGCTGTACATCTCTATGACTTTATTGGTTCGGCAAAGCTATGCTGACTATCCCTGATCAAACTTGCCTCTTTAGATGAAGATTAATTTTCTGCTTCGGAATTTTTCCAATAGCTTCCCTACCGCTGATGTGAGACTCCTAAATCTGTAAATCTCTGGCTCATCTTTACCATCCTTCTTTAAAAGGGGAATCATGTTAACTGCATGATGTACAGCACAGAACCAGACCCTTCGGTCCAACTCGTCCATGTTGACCAAATATCCTAACCCAATCTACTCCCATTTTCCAGCCCTTGGCCTATATTCCTCTAAACCCTTCCTATGCATCTACTGATCCAGATGTCTTTTAAATGTTGTAATTGTACCTGCCTCCAGCCATTCCTCTGGCAGCTTATTCCTTACATGTACCACCCTCTGCATGAAAAAGTTGCTCCTTAGGTCCTTTTTAAATTTTTCCCCTCTCACCCTAAACCTATGCCTCTAGTTCAGGACTCCCCCACTGCAGGGAAAAGACTTTGTCCATTCACCCTATTCATGCCTCCAGTCCTCCAGTCCTCTGGCACCTCCCCTGTGGCTAGAGAAAAATTAAATATTTAGGTTAGGGTGATTCCCTCCTTTAACTCCCACACCAGCTTGGAATACATGTCATCCAGGTTTGGGATTTTTAAACCTGCCAAAACCTTCATTACTTTCTCACTCCTATATCATCTGCTGAAGAACCTCACAACCCACCTTCCCAAATTCTGTATTTGCAGCTTCCTTCTCCCAAGTGAAGATGTGAATTATTTGTGTAACCTTCTACTAGTTCCACATACAGATTTTCTAATGGGCCCTACTCTTTCTTTGATTATCCTCTTCTCCTGATATTTGTAGAATATCATGGGATCCTCCCTAACATTGCCAGTCAGTATTTTTTCTTCCTTCCTATTTGTTCTCCTAATTATTTTCTTAAATTTCCTCTTGGACCTTCTACTCGGGTCTCCACTGATTCTCACCCTTTGTATGTCCTGAGTATTTTTAGATATACAGGGTTCTTTGGTTCTATTGCTCGTACATTTGCATGTCCTTGGGGGAGTAGGAGGGGCAGTTGCTGAGGTTGGCGACAGAGCAGTAGGGTTGTTGTGTGCATGTTCCAGAGATGGTCCTTGAAATGCTCTGTGAATTGACATCCTTTCTCCCTGACGTAGAGAGGACCGCATCAAGAGCAGTGGATGAAGTGGGTGGATGTGCAGGAAAATCTCTGCCAGATGTGAAAAGATCCTTTGGGGTCTTGGAAGGAGTTGAGGGGAAAAGTGTTGGCACAGGTTTTACACCTACGATGGCAAGGGAACATGCAAGTCCTCGGTCTCTTTCACCACCAAATCAAAACCAACCGTCAACTGGATGAAGAACTCCTCATCTGCTCCCTTGGGTCTCTTCAACCACATGGCACCAACATCGAGTTCACTTGTTTCCTAATCTCTCCTCCCCCTACCTCATCCTAGATCCAATCTCCTAACTTGGCACTGTCCTCTTGACTTGCCCTACCTGTCCACCTTCCTTTCCACCTATCCACTCCACCTTCCCCACTGACTTATCACAATTACCCCCTACCAGCATCCACCTATCGCTTTCCCAGCGACCTTGGGCCCATCCCGCATTTATCTCTCAGCCCCTTTCCCCCTCCACATTTCTGGCTTATGCCAGAAACATTGACTCTCCTGATCCTCAGATGCTGCCTGACCTGCTGTGTTCTTCCAGCACCACACTTTTTGACTTTGACTCTCCAGCACCTGCAGTCCTCACTTTCTCCCAATTTACTGCAGTACCAGGCAAGGTTGTTTTCACAAAATGGTATGACTGCCAGTTGGGACCTGTCTGTCATTTAAAGGGTAATATTGCATTGAATGAAATTAGCTGCTGTGGGTTTTTTTAATTTCATTGGACTCCGCAATCAGCATTTTTAACCTTCTACATCTCTGGGCCCTTGTACCATTAAGAATCTGGGCTTTTGTAGCCCATTTCATGCTAGACATCCCATTACAGTCAATGAAGTACATTTGAAATGCAATCAGTGTTATCATTAAGCCATTTTATACACAGCATGATCAACGAATGGTAATATGATAATGACCAGATGATTTGTATTTATGTTGATCAATGAATAAATAATAATTAGAATATGGAATAGACTGCCTGCCCTTCTTCAAAATAGAGTCACAATCTCTTATGTTCACCTGGGAGCAGATTGATTTAATGTAACATCTAAAATTATAGAGGTGCAAACAGACACACTGCCTTGAATTGCACTGTTGTTTCAGCTTAGATTTTTGTGCTCAAAGGATGGTTTTTCAGAATAGGGCTTAAAACCCTCCACCCAGATGAATCCTAGTTCTGACATTGCTCCATGCTTGTGTTGCTCTTGTAACATAATATATAAATGCAAATTGCCCGACCAGAGGACAGTATATCTCCAGAAAGCAGGAACTACCAGCCAGGCACCAATGACGAAGATGGGCAACAGCTATTTTGGATGTTGCTGCTGTCTTGCCAAAGAGAGCAAGTACCTCTTACTCCAGGAAATTCAATGCAGTGGAATGTGGCCATGCATATCAAGGTTAGGACCAGTGACCATAGTACATTTGTGAGCCCAAGATTTGGTATAAAAATAACTGAAGAAATTTGGTTGGACCCCACAGGGAACCCAACATCTGTGCACTAACGTAAAGAAGACTGTTCCAGCTCGCCGGGAAAAAAAGTACCACTGCAGTCCCAACAGACAAACCTCTGAAGAAGCCCCTTAAGAAGCTTAAGGAGGTGTTACGTAGATGTAATTTCCCCCAACCCCCAGGTATCAAACTCACAGCCCTTTGAAAATGTGGCACCAACACTTTGGAGTGGACATCGATAAAATAGCTTCAGGCACAAAGCTAATCTAATAATTTAAATATCAGAAAGGCATGTCAAATTGTATTCATGTTAATTTTCAATATCCTACAATAACTATCCTAATTATTAATTATACAGTTAACCTTTTGATTATTTTGCAATTTGATAGCAACTCTTGAAGAAAAATTTGCTCTGTAATATGCATTGCATCTACAAAGCTTTAGGTTAGACCATCCAAATTACTTTAATGTAATCTTATCATAGTCAGCAGACTAAAGTTTTGTAATTAGCATCTGGCCTGTATTTAACTTCAAGCCACATGAACTGAGCAGATTCAGTGTGCTGGCCTGTCCTTTAGGAAACAAGTACAAAATAAAAGACTGCAGAGCAATATTATAACCCAGATTTAAGTTGGTAAAATTAATTGCTAAATTGCCACTCAATTACAGGCTTGAACATAGCGTCATAAATAACAAAGCTAAATTTTTTTAACCCAGTTTATACATAAGATAAATTTAGCAATGTGATCGACTGAGTATTAATTTTGCTACAAATTATGGGATTTCTGGTGCATTATTTAATGAAAGGCAATTTCTGCAAATACAATCTCTTGTTTTCAGCCTTGGGCCATTATCACCCAAATTTTAACCTAACTTCCTGATGGGATTAGGGTGAGTTTGGAACTGATACCTATTTTACATTCCCAGCTAATTTTAAGCTATGTTAAAGTAATATTAATTAAAGGATCTGTACTGAAGAGTTAATGAAGATTAGGACAAAATCATATGTTGCAGAAGGAGATTTGATAAAGTCAGTCAGATAAAGCTGTCTTGACTGGTAAATGAGTCAAGGTTGGAGCAGCATTAAGATAATCTCGAAAAGGAATAAGAGATGGTAGAATAAAACAGAGAAATTTCTTCACTCAGGTGAATTTCTAGAATTTTGCAGAGGAGTGTGGATGCTTAGTCCTTAAGTGCATTCAAGTTAAGATTGATAGGGAATGATTGGTTCATTTAGTTATCGTGCAGTAGAGAATAATGCCAACAGTGAGTTCAGTCCTTATATTCGTCAAAGTGATCCTTGGGGGTCTGTGTCTGTCTTTTGTCCCATTTAATGATATTATGGTATGAGTTATGACTAGCAGCCCTTTAACAATGTGGACACCAACATAGCTGGCAGGAAGAGCATGCTATTCATAGCTCAGCTTTGATTGGTCGGTCATATTGTTCATATGGAGGAATCCTGTATATAAAACACTGTACTCTATAGTAAGCGGAATTCAAGGATCTTCACCAGAGGGCATCCCAAATTCCAATAAAACCAAGTTCTGAAAGCCAACCACAGAGCTTGCTAGTGGGATCCCAAACATGGACAAAAACAATCTTGAACAGACTCAAATGGAGAAGTCTCTGCCATCAAACTATTTCAACATTTGAGAGGAGTTTTTTCTCCACCGTATGCATGCAGTGATTATGCAAAATGAACTTGCTCTTACATCTCACAAGACAGACACCAACCCAGACTCTAAGCTAGTTTTCTTTTTCTGTTGGTTCATGAAATCTGCTCACCACAACTTTCTCAAGGGCAACTGGGATTAGGTAATTAATCTCGGATCAGCTAGCTATGCTCATGGTACCAAAAGGATTACGGATCACAAGCCCACTCAAGTTGACCTACAATAGATTTCGCCGAGAGACTTCGCTGTTACACCTCTTGCAAACTCCTCAATCATCTCATGCGCCAACTCTACAGCAGGTCCCATAACCTTGAAATCAAGTTAGAATCCACATTCTCAGCTTGCACTCAGGATTCCTGATGAAGGGCTTATGCCCGAAACATCGATTCACCTCTCTTTGGATGCTGCCTGACCAGCTGTGCTTTTCCAGTGCCACACACTTTAACTTTGATCTCCAGCATCTGCGGTGCTCACTTTCACCTCAGGATACAGCAGTCCAGTTATGAGGCACTGCCTAATGGACAAGTTGGCAGAACTATACCATGTGCATGCACAACAAAAACAAGAAACAGGAGAAACTTGGCATCACCACCAGCAGTAGCCAAGCCTCCCTGGCACTACCGTTGAAAACATTATCACCTGGGGGAAATCAATCGTCAATTTATTGGACCACGCCCTTCAACTGGAAGAGACTGAAGTTCTCAGCTGAGGGCTCAACGTGTGCCCCGCCACCAAAATGGACCACTTTGGGTCTTAGGGTAGACACGGAGGACCAGTCCAACACAATCTATGAGTAAATAAAATGAACACTCATCGACCTAAGCAAGGGGGAAAAAAAACATTATAATTGGGATTCTAAAGGAATAAAGTGGTTGGGCAGGAAAATATAGTCGAAGTCGATGTTAAGCCATGACTATCAAATAGTGGAGCAGGTTTGAAGGGCTATCTACCCAAAACACACAGCTCCTGTTTGATATAAAAGTTTCCCTCACAACACCCCAGTCAAAAGGGCAGTGGGTGCAAATTCCTTAAGACGTGATTAAATGCTTGAAGATAAAAGATTGAGACTGGGTTTTGTTTTACCCCTGAAAGTCTGTGCAAACATCAACACCGAATATATGCTTTAATAGAATTTTAAAAAAACATTTGTTTGCTGGTGATTAGGCAGAGAAGGGAAGAGATAGGCTGAATCGTTCATTTGTGTGTGCTATTTTTTTCTAGTCCTGTTCTTGAGAAAGAGCCAGTGGAGGCGAGTTAAAGTGTCTCTGGCCCCTCCCTAACGTGACTCACCATCTCGTGTTGTTACAGGACGATGATCAGTTGTACTCAGCGATTTATAAAGCGAGCGTTTCTGGGGGGTCTAGCAACGTGCAAGGAGAAGGCAAGGACAAGAGCAATGGTGAGTGTTTGGTCTACCGCAAAGAACTGCGGATGCTAGAAATCTGAAACAAAAACAGAAATTGCTGGCGAGACTCAGCAGATCTGGCAGTAGTCTCTTTTTACAGTATTTTGAAAGACCAGCTTGCACAGAGCAGTTCAAACGTCATTAAAACGTGGAGCCTTTTTCACCATGCTCTTTATGCTGGGTCTTTCAGAATCTGTTCATTTTACCCATTTCAAGGCTGTCAAATCCTGGAGCATTGCAAGAGCTGCATTTTTCAACCTTCTCCCCATTTCAGGCCTGCTAATGCTGCCAGCCGCCTCTTAACAACAAAGCACACTAAACCCTCTCCCTGGGCTTTATTCGGCGTTAACCCGAAAGGATTTAGAACTGGAGCATGCGTTAATACGACTAGCTGGGGACATGGATGAAGAGTGTAACAAATTGCGGTTACATTAACGATGCCCCACTGCATCGGGGGCCAACGCACGAATTGTGAAACACAGCGCAGGAACAAAAACAGAAACGGCTTCAAAAGCCCCGGTCTGGCAGCATCTGTGTAGAGAAATCAATTAATGTTTTGGGTCAGGTGACCCATCCTCAGAAAATGCAGAAACTCGCCAGCTCTGGAAGCATCTATTTGCAGCAAATCAGTTTCAAGCCCAATGACGCCTGCGTTTCTCCATTTCTTTCAGGGTTTCAGCATCCGTAGGTCTTTATTATTAGCGGATGAAATGTGGTGTTCCTTCCACAGCATGTAGGACAATCATTGAAGCCGCGTCACTGTTTGTTGTGTCCCCGGGGCACCCGATATCGTGGGAGCGACACTGACAGTATTTTTTTTGTACGTTGCGAGTGGCAATGCTGGAGTTGCACCTCCAAAACAGCTGTTCCTCCAAATAAATAGGTAGTGGTCAGATGTAAGTTGCTGCAATATGCAACCCAGTTGCGCCTACCTCCGGCTGCGTGGCCTCCCTATTTTCCCTGGCTGTGCTTGTGAAAACATTTTACAAAGTGCCTGCAAAATACATTTCAGATTTCAGTATATTTGAAATTAGGTGCAGTGCCATGCTCTTCCAAACTGATTTTCACCAGTTTCCTAATCTTCTCTCTCCCATGTGTCATTCAAGCCACCAACTCCACACCATCCTTTTGAACTGTCCATCTTCTGTCTCACCCGAAGCATTCCACTCTCCCTGCTACCTTCCCCAGCCGCCACCTTTCACCTCCCCCCATTAAATATTGCAACATCCACATGCCTGAACCTATCTCTACCTTGTGTAAACTCAGAATGTTGATTTGCCAATCCTGTCCATCTTTCAGCCAAGTCTCAATTGTATCTGTGATATCAAATGCCCACCTGCTTGCTTGTGTTTTTTGCTCATCTATCTATTTTGTTTTGTTTTCTTCATTGCAGTACAGTTTTCTTTTTCCCACTGCTTCTAAAGTCTGCAAGATTTGCCTGATCCCTTAGTGATCCACAGTAAGCCAACTTATTCTGATGCAATTCATAAACAAGCAAGTTATGATTCCATGTGCTGATAACACCTTTCTTGCACCAACAAGCATTTTGTTCCCAAAGAATCAAATGTGAATTCTGGAAATTAAACAATTTTGAGAAAGAGTCACTGAACCTGGAAGGCTTAATTTTGCTTTTTCTCCAGGTCTTATTGTCAAAGGCACAATGTACATGAAATTGTCAGAATTAAATTCAGTAAAGAATTTTAACAAGTACATTTTTAAAAAATCCACAGCACTTCAGTGTAATAAACAGCACCTTTGTATATGTCAAAACAGCAGCATATCAAGTGAGAACCAAGTAGAAAAAAGAAAATTCAATTTGCTTTTTAAATGCTCCTCTTAGAGACCCATTGAACATCTGCATTTGCTTTAAAATTTACATTACAGGTAGACAGGGTCATTAAAATGTTTAGAATGCTTGCCTTCATCGCTCAAATTTTTATGTAGAAGAGGGATAATGTTGAGATTGTGCAGGATGTAGGTGAGGCCTCTTCTGGAGTATGGTATGCAATTCTGGTTGCCCTGTTATCAGAATGATATTATTCAACTGGAGAGGCTTCAGAAGATTTAGCAGAATGTTGGGAATAGAGGGTTTGAGATATAAAAATAGACTGGAAAGTCTGTCTCCTTTCACTGAAGTCTAGGTGGCTGAGGGGTGGCCTTTATTGAGGCTTATAAAATCATGAGGGACATAGATGAGGTAAATGACCATGGCTTTTTTCCCTCCGATGGAAATGTTCAAAACTAGGGTGCATATTGTTAAGGTCTGAGAAAAGTTTCAAAAGGATATGAGTAACTTTTTTTTTACATAGTGGTTCATGTGTGGAATGACCTGCTAGAGAAAATAACTGCATCTGCATTCAATGTTTAAAAGATATTTGGATAAGGAAAGGATTGGATGGAAATGGACCAACCTTAGGCAGGTGGGACTAGTTTAGGAGCATGGTTGGTGTGGATAGTTTGGACTGAAGGGTCCAATTGCATGCTGTATGACTCTGACTCGAAGTGTTGGTGGAAAGTTTGAGGAAGGGATTTCCAGGACCTCTGGCCAATGTAACTAATGAATGGAGTGATTTTTTTTTTGTTTTGCAAACTGGATGTGAGAGGCTTCGATTACAGGAGCCCAGAGATCTGAAAGACTTGTGGTCTGGCCTTGGTTAGAGATATTGTACTGCCAAGGGTCAATAGCCCAAGATTGAACTGCTGGTATCGTGCTCCATTTCAGAGTGTGAAAATATTAGTGGAAGTGACTTGTTTTTTAATCTTTGCTCACCTAATGTCTTGGGTTCTTGGAATCAAATCAAAATTTTTAAAATTAGTTTGCATATGTATGGCTGTGATATATTTGAACCAAAATAAAAGTATGCTTTTTACAATATACATTAATGATTATAGAAGATGATATTAGGAATAAAATTAGCAAATTTGCTGATGGTACTAAGCTGGGTGGCAGGGTGAAATGTGAGGAGGATGTTAGGAGATTACAGGGTGACCTGGACAGGTTAGGTGAGTGGTCAGCTGCATGGCAGATGCAGTTTAATGTGGATAAATATATGGTTACCCACTTTGGTGGCAAGAACAGGAAGGTAGATTAGGTAAAAGGGCAGTACAAAGAGATCTGGGTGTTCTTGTACACCAGTCAATGAAGGTAAACATGCAGGTACAGCAGGTAGTGAAGAAGGCTAATAGCATGCTGGCCATCATAACAAGAGGGATTGAGTAAAGAAGCAAAGAGGTTCTTCAGGGCCCTGGTGAGACCTCACCTTGAGTACTGTGTGCAGTTCTGGTCTCCAAATTTGAGGAAATACACTCTGGCTATTGAGGGTGTGCAGCGTAGGTTCATGAGGTCAATTCCTGGAATGGAGGGATTACCTTACACTGAAAGACTGAAGCGACTGGGCTTGTATACCCTTGAGTTTAGAAGACTGAGAGGGGATCTGATTTGAGACATAAGATTATTAAAGGATTGGACACTCTGGAGGGAGGAAACATGTTTCCGCTGATAGGTGAGTGCCAAACCAGAGGACACAGCTTAAAAATACGGGGTAGACCATTTAGGACAGAGATGAGGAGAAACCTCTTCACCCAGAGAGTGATGGCTGTGTGGAATGCTTTGCCCCAGAGGGCAGTGGAAGCCCAGTCTTTGGATTCATTTAAGAAAGAGTTGGATCGAGCTCTCTAGGATAGTGGAATCAAGGGTTATGGAGATAAGGCAGGAACAGGATACTGATTAAGGATGATCAGCCATGATCATATTGAATGGTAGGGCAGAATGGCCTACTCCTGCATCTATTGTCTGAGTAAAAAGTGAGGTCTGCAGATGCTGGAGATCAGAGCTGAAAAATGTGTTGCTGGTTAAAGCGCAGCAGGTCAGGCAGCACCCAAGGAACAGGAAATTCGACGTTTCGGCCCGAAACGTCGAATTTCCTGTTCCTTGGATGCTGCCTGACCTGCTGCGCTTTAACCAGCAACACATTTTCAGCTCTATTGTCTATGCTCAAGCATGAATTAAATTTGAAGATTTGATAAAGGTGCACACCTTTAATGCTCTGCCTGACTCTGGTCTGTGAAATTTTGTCCTTGGTGTTTTGCATGCTCTGTACAAAAGCATTCCCCTGCACTGCTTTCTTTTTTAACATTGTTAGTGTTATTCTTCAATGTGCTCATGGATATCTTTCAGCTTGTTTCAATCCAGTCCACAGAATGCCAGATGTTTCCCACAAATAATTAAATCTTTACTATAACAATTAGATTTTTTTTTCTTCTGTCTAAGAAAATAGAGCTAATTAAACCCAATTTGTCTGCTAACTGCTTGAAATTGCTGCAGTAATAAGCTGCTTTTGAGAAAAGTCAATACCTAAATTTTTCGTATCTCCTTCAGAATTGGTCAGTTTGATTTTCTGATGCTTTCTGTTTTCAGCATCAGAGTTGATTGGTTGCAAAGGCACTTAATCCCAAAAACAAAATAGCATGTCAGGTACTAACAGATTTTGCTTGTTTAGACATGTTTCTGATAAAGTTGGGTAAATTTAGTAATTCTCTACTGTTTTTCCACGAGATTTTAAATTAGTTGTCTCTCCAGGCTGTTGGCTACAGATGGTATGGGATTTTGTATACTTATAAATAAAGCAGACTTTTGTATTGTGCATACTCTGTTTTTAGTGAAGTATAGGTGTGATTTTGTTTTGTCAAACACCAGTTTTATCTTGCCATTAGACTACAGAAACATTTACACTTGCCTTCAGTGTTCAATCCCACAAATGTCGACAGCTCTTGGTCTAATCTCCCAGTACATGAGTAAGTTGTACTCTTCTGGAGAAGGACCCCCAACCTTGCTTATTTGTGAGGCTTGCAGCACTTTTATATGTCTCTAAGCCTTGACATGGATCTGCTGTGGTTTGGATTTTGAAATGTCTGTAAATTAATCATTATAGGGTGGCCCAAAACAATGGGATGGACTAACTTAGTTTGTCCAAAAATTAGGACAACTGTCGCATCTTGCTGAAGTGCACTTCTTTTTGCATTTGTGAGCAGTTGTTAACAATGCTGACCCTAACTTTATGTACTTTTTAAAAAAAAATCAGGAACAAGTAATTCAAAATCTGTACAATGGATTTTTAATCCTGAATCAGCTGGAGATGATTTTATTGATTATAGAACAATGTGGCTTACTGTGGAATTTGGCTTAATTCAGACAATTTTTCTATTTCATGTATTTCTCCTTTTGACTCTCCATTCTCATGTGAACCAGAAGCTGAATGGAATGTTGGAGTAGCAGATTTTGACACTAATTTCCAAAGGCCTCACAGATTTTGTGGCATTCTTCTGTGGACAGTGTTCTAGGTATTGAGCTAGTTTTTAAGTGTTTATTTTGCACTGTAACCTAGTTATTGAAATTAGTAGAACCTATCACAGGTGAGGTGCCAGAAGACTGGAGGTTGGTTAATGTGTTGCCACTGTTTAAGAAGGGTGATTAGGACAAGCCAGGGAACTATAGACCAGTGAGTCTGATGTCGGTGGTGGGCAAGTTGTTGGAAGGAATCCTGAGACAGGATCTACATGTATTTGGAAAGGCAAGGACTGATTAGGGATAGTCAACATAGGTTTGTGTGTGGGAAATAATGTCTCACAAACTTGATTGAGTTTTTTGAGGAAGTAACATAGAGGATTGAGGGCAGAGCACTAGATGTGATCTATATGGATTTCAGTAAGGCGTTCAACAAGGTTCCCCATGGGAGATTGATTACCAAGGTTAGATCTGACTGAATACAGGGAGAACTAGCCATTTAGATAAGAACTGGCTCAAAGGTAGAAGACAGAGGGTAAGGTGGACGGTTGTCTTTCAAACTGGAGGACTGTGACCAGTGGAGTGTCACAAGTAATGGTGCTAGGTCCTCTACTTTTTTGTCATTTACATAAATGATTTGGATGTGAGCATAAGAGGTGCAGTAAGTAAGTTTGCAGATGACACCAAAATTGGAGGTGTAGTGGACAGCGAAGAGGGTTACCTCAGATTACAACAGGATCTTGACCAGATGGGCCAATGGGCTGAGAAGTAGCAGATGGAGTTTAATTCAGATAAATGCAAGGTGCTGCATTTTGGGAAAGCAAATTTTAGCAGGACGGATACACTTAATGGTAAGGTCCTAGGCAGTGTTGCTGAACAAAGACTATGGAGTGTAGGTTCATAGCTCCTTGAAAGTGGAGTCACAGGTAGGTAGAATAGTGAAAAAGGCACTTGGTATGCTTTCTTTTATTGGTCAGCGTATTGAGTACAGGAGTTGGAAGGTCATGTTGCGGCTGTACAGGACATTGGTTAGGCCACTATTGGAATATTATGTGCAGTTTTGGTCTCCTTCCTATCGGAAAGATGTTGTGAAACTTGAAAGGGTTCAGAAAAGATTTACAAGGATGTTGCCAGTGTTGGAGGATTTGAGCTATAGGGAGAGGCTGAACAGGCTGGGCTGTTTTCCCTGGAGTGTCAGAGGCTGAGGGGTGACCTTTATAGAAGTTTACAAAATTTAAGAGGGGCATAGATAGGGTAAATAGGCAAAGTCTTTTCTCTGGGGTCGAGGAGTCCAGAACTAGAGGGCATAGGTTTAGGGTGAGGGGGCAAGATATGAGACCTAAGGGGCAACTTTTTCACACACAGGGTGATACGTGTATGGAATGAACTGCCAGAGGATGTGGTGGAGGCTAGTACAATTGCAACATTTTAAGAGGCATTCGGATGGGTATATGAATAGGAAAGGTTTGGAAGGATATGGGCAGGGTGCTGGCAGGTGGGACGGTCCATTGGGTTGGGATGTCTGGTCAGCATGGACGGGTTGGACCGAAGAATCTGTTTCCATGCTGTACATCTCTATGACTTCTATTTTGAGGTGACATTTGGATCGGAATAATGACTTTTATTTCAAACATCTACTAAGCGTTGTCGTTGCCAAACAGGCTGCCATGCTAATAGTGGGTTGTATTTTACATTCAAGTTGTGCATGAAATCTTTTTAAATGGCATTTAACTTGGTTGTCTTAAATATTATAATTACTTTTTCTGAAGTAGCTGAATATCTCTTTAGATAACAGGAAACAGCATTTCTAGAAATGCTTCAAGATGGCAGTAAATTACTTGAATTATTGACCAGCTAGGATTCTTTCCAGGGTGGTTTTCCTCTTTCATCAAGAGAATGTCTGTGGACTGTTTAATCTTGTGGCTTGCCATGTTCTGATGGTGGTGTGGTAACTAACCTTTGCACTACAGAGTATTCCCTTTGACTTCTACCCTGTGATTCACAGGGATCAAAAAAATTGATCTGAGCAGAAACAAAAATTGGGGCAAACTTCAGTCAGACCGCATCTGTGGAGAGAAATCGGAGTTTATGTTTTGAGTTTACTGACCCTTCAGAACAGACCAGGTATTCTGAAGAAGGGTCACTCAGACTTGCTGAGTTTTGCCAGCAACTTGTGTTTTTTTTTGGTTTTGGATTTGCAGCAACTCTTTGGTTTTTCTGATCTGAGCAGCACGCTTGCTGGAAATAAAATTCCAATGTCATAGTGTGACAGGTTTTCACCTGCAGTGGTGGAGGTGAGTTAAGGCTGTTAATTATTGGAGGTGAGCAAATGAAGGCTTTATTCTCCGCCACATTTTATTGACCTTGAGGTGACCGTGCTGCAGTTGTACCATAGTAATGACTGGGCTTGGCATTTTCCACTCATCTGGTAAAATAGTACTTGTCTGCATACTTTTTTACTTTGCAAGTATGTACAGTGTGGGACAGATCTGCCCGTGGAACAATAATCTAGATTGAATGTTTATTTTTATGCATCCTAATTGGGTATCAATTAAAACAACTTTGTTAACTTTAACATTCAGCATGTTCTCACCATCTATCTTTTTAACCATTTTCAGGAGTTATGGACAGAAGGGGTCCAAATGGCTGAAGTATTTGACAATACCTACGGGTTTATGTTGATGTACATTTATTTGTAATCAAAGAAATGCATGTTCCCTCTTTTTAGCTAAATGTAAATTTAGTTTCTAATGAATGGGTTGAATGTATTGGACAGTTTTTTTTTCTTACTCATGAAATTTCTTTCAGAGTGCGCAACCAGAAGACTGGAGTAAGGCCACATCTGTTTATCAGTTTACAATCACGGACATAGATGGCAAAGAGGTGAATCTAGAAGAATACAAGTGAGTGAACGAGCATGTTACTGTCTTGTTCAATTCCATTTACAAAATACTTTAACTGCTTAAAAAGTTTCCAGTGTCTGTCTGAAAGTTATGCTGTGCTCCTTCATTTCTTGAAATACAAGCTGTTTACTGAGCAGCCTGTTCAGAGTTGCTATCTGGAGCAGGAGGGACTTGTACCTGGGCCAGAGATAGGGCCATTATACCACTGCATCATTTCTCTCTTCTGAAATGGTCTTCGAATCGCTGTGTATTTCTGATCAACACAGCATTTATTGTCCACTTAAGGTGGTGGCTTGCTTGAACAACTGCAATCCCCATGTGTAAAGAAGGGGATTCTGGGGTTTGAGCAAATGGAAGTGAAGAGATTGTCATTGTCATTGTTTCAAGTCAGGCTTGGAGACAAATTTGTAGGTGGTGTTATTTTGTATCTATTCACCTTCTCTAGGTGACTGCGGTTGCAAGTTTGGAAGGTGCTGTCAAAGGACCCATGGTGACTGTTATTGATGGAGAAAGTGAATATTGGTGGTTGATGGGATGCCATTCAAATAGGCTGCTTAGCCTGAGTGGTTACCTCGAATGTTGCAGCTGTACTCTTCCAGGCACTTACGGTTTGTGCCTTGTAGATGGTGAATTAGTGTTCCCCCTCTGACTCCCCAAAGTCTGTAATAGCTGTCTGTGCAATCTACGAAGATATACTGTAGAAATGTACAAAGATTTGGAAATAGCACCTTCCAAGCTGTTGACCACCAACATCACAGAAGGACAAGGTAGCAGCTACATTGGAGCCCCACCACCTGCAAGCTTCCCTCCAAGGCACACTTCATCCTGACTTAAAAATATATTGTAATTCCTTCAATGCTGCTGGATCAAAACCCTATTCTCTCCCTGACAGCACTGTATGTCAGATGGACTGCAGTGGGTTGAAGAAGGCATCTCGCTCCCTTCTGGAGGGCAACTAAGAATAGAATCTAAGTGCTCAACATCCACATTCCATGAATGAATAAAACAAATCCACTTTGGCCATTGCTATTGTTTCCTTCTCACTGACGGTTTCCTGTTTGTCAAGTTGATGGTTTTCTGGCATGTATGTCTCTCTGTATTGGATTTCCAAAATAGACCATCTCTACTACCTGTCTTTGCATTTCCCAGGGATTCCCCCACATGGTTTTGATTCAGGCACATAATCCATTCAGCATGCAAGTCTCTTAGAAGCTTTGCACACAAATGCATTAGATATCCAGTTGTATGCGAGGATATTTCAAGTGAAAGGTCAAGCCCCTGCAAATTATGTAGCAGATTTCCAGTCAATTTGACTGATATTTAGAAATATTGCAAATGCAATTAAATGAAGATATGAAGTGACTTAATTTGAGGAAGAGTGGAGCGGAGGGCTGAAGAAGAGTTTATGCCCGAAACGTCGATTCTCCTGCTCCTTGGATGCTGCCTGGCCTGCTGTGTTTTTCCAGCATCCCATTTTTCAGCTCTGGTCTCCAGCATCTGCAGTCCTCACTTTCTCCTAGAACAGTGGAGTGGGACGATGTAAATTAGTAGAGAAGTTGCAAGACCAGGGGCTTGCATATCCCAATCTTTGGCAGGACAGGTTTGCTGATTAACAAACCTACAAGATACTTACATTTTTATACTGTACTTTTAATTATAAATTTTTTTGTCTAAAACTTTAAAGTCACTTTCTTTACTGATTTTTGTTTGCTGTTGACCAGTAGCATTCTTGCTTGAGGGACATCTTGTTTCATTGCTCCTTCTCCATCTCCTTTCCATGGAAAATTGACTTTGTCATTCAATCTACTACCCTATCTCTTGCATATACTTCAGACATTATGCCACTCACTCCTTGCTCTAACCTAGTGTGGTAGAAGGTCACAGGCCTGGAGCATTAACTAACCTTTTTTTCATGCTGTTCAGATCTGATCTGATTATTTTTAGCATTTTTCTCTTATGCAGGAATTAAAATAATTGAAAGAGCTGAAGAATTATTAACCTAACAAGTTATAAACTGGAATGTATAGTGAAAGGATAAGTCTGTAGAAATCCTGTCCGTTTTATTGAAACAAATTGCGTTTCTACTTGAAAGAGAATTTGCAAGAGGCTAGACTAATTTAATTAGCTGGCTTTCAAAAACTAGGCATAGTTGCTCCCATTAAGAAACTGATTGTAACTGGATTATTCGTAGTTGTTATACATTTTCCCTACCCAAACCTGTCATGAATCAACATTTTTAAAATCCAGTTCCACCATTTGTCTTGGCAGGATTCCAATCCAGGTCCTCAGAACATTGCTTGAGTCTTTGGGATTAATAGTCTACTGATAGTAGGGAGGCAATGGCCTAGGCATACTAAAGTACACTAATTCTAATTTCCATTTGATATCACCACTTAATTGTTCAGTGTTTCAAATTTTGTTTTTGTCTTGCAACAAGCCCAGATTTGTGATTTTGTCTGGCTTGAGTAAGAGGGCAGAAACCCAGTTGTGGATTTTCTTTTCTCCTCCAGCATTTACCATTTGAAAAACAAGTTTGACCAGTTTCAAACAAGATGAGCTGCAAGAAATAAGATTCGGAACCAGTTCTTCAATTCAAAACTTTGGCAGGAGTTTGGAATGACCTTGTGGATCTTTGGCATTCCTTTCAATGAATTGTCATTGGGCCCAAAATTGGCTAAAGATGAGTCTGACTCGGGAGGGTTTTAAAAATAAAAAAAGCATTGGCATTAGACTTAAACCCAAGAGACAATAAATTTCAAGGCCACTAACATTATTCTAAAAACTAATGCACCACAACACAAAGGGGTTCTGTGCCAGAAGTCCAACATATACTTGTAACTTGACAGCTGTGTTCTTTTCACTACATCTGACCATTCTAATGAAGTTCACAGAAAATAATCCACACTCTATTCTTTAGTGACTCACTTTCACTTTCTAATTGTTCCCTGTTGCTTGGTAACACTTTGCAATTCAGTGGAAAACAAAATATGAAAGATCTCATTCTGTGCTAGTGTGGATCAATTTGATTCCTAAATTTTGAGCAATCTGAAAATCTTGATATGCTGTATTTCTGGGGTCGAAGGCCTTTTTCTTCACCTCCATTGTTTTGAGTTTCAAATTTTATTTTTGTTCAGAAATAGGATTTTTTTTTTGCTTTGCTGTCTCCAAGGAATTTTATTTTAAACTTGCAGGATGTGTCACAGGCTGGGCCAAGGTTTTTGTTTGTTTGAGAACTGCACTATAAAAGCTTTATACAAAGTTTTTTTTTGTATTTGCCTATGCTAAACAACTACAACTTTTCAGTCTGTGCAGTTCCTAGTACACTGAAAACCTGTTCCACCTTTGATGCTTAACTTGTGCAAGTTCCAGTAGTTAGCCTGAGCAGTGGCTATACTTCCATGCATGCTATTATTCTTGAGGAAGTTTTAATCCAGAAATGCCAAAATAGCTGCCACACAGACAACCACTGACAGCCTGCTGCGACCAGTCACAGGAAATCTTTACATGCATGCTGTTGATATCATGAGGGGCCCTTCAGAATCAGAAATACTTCAGAGCCACGGCTGTGTGCTTGGATTTTCTTTACTGTTCCTCACTGCTTCTGTCAGTGAGTGATCCATCTCCTTGCTCAGATGTCAAAATGGCTGCTAGTGCATGCATTCATTAGGATCCATGACCACTTGACTGTTACACTGTACCCCACCAGTCAACTTGTGGTTAGCATCACTGTCGTTACTTGCTTTGTCTGTACATTGGAAACAAATATGTCACAGTCTTGTTTATTTTTTTTAGGGGACTTGTCTGCATTTTTGTAAATGTGGCCTCCAAATGAGGAAAGACTTCTGTAAACTACACTCAGCTTGTTGAACTGGATAGTAAATATGCTGAGAAAGGTTTACGGATTTTGGCTTTCCCCTGCAATCAGTTTGGTAAGCAGGTAAGCTTTGGAAAACACAATGTTCGCATGCAGATTTTCTCCATGTTTCCAACCTGTTGGTTTTAATAGCATCATATTGCTGTTTCTTCATGTACAGCCCTAAAAGGGTGAATCTTATTAGATTCCTATCCCCTTCTAAACTGTGTAAGCTCAGTGGAAAATTATAGGAACAGGAGTGGGCCATTCAATCCCTTGAGTCTGTTCTGCCATTCAACAAGATTATGGCTCCTCTGTGGCTTAACTCCATATCCTGCCTTTGGCCAGTTCCTTTATATCTTTGCTTGACCAAAATTGATCTAACTTAGATTTTAAAACTAGCAATTGATGCTAGAATCAATTGCTATTTTTTTTCAGGAGAACATTCCAAACCTCTTTGCATGTAGAAGTGCTTCCTAATACCTCTGCTGAATGGTTTGGCCTTATTTTTTTAGACTCTGCTCCCCCTCTTTAGTTCTGGAACTCCAAATAGTGGAAATCTATTATCTTTATCTACTCTGCATTTTCCTGTTGTCCTGAACTTTTGATCAGATCACCCCTCAATCTTCTAATTTCTAGAGAAAACTTGCTTAATTAGTGTAATCTCTCCTCAAAATTCACCCTTGAAATCCAGATATTTATTCTCACAAATGTACTTTGCAGTCTGCTCAAGACCAAAATCCATCCTTGTTGCCCAGATCCATTTGCAGAATTCCAATTGGACTGCAACCAGGGCTATACACAGATGCAGTATAAAGTCTGCATCCTTTTACTCCAGTTTTCTTGATTTTATAAAGGCCAGTATTCCATTTAGATTTCTTGATTTTTTTCTTCTGCAACTCTTCATAACATTTTAAAGATGAGCTCCCCAAATCTGTTTGGGTATCCAAACTTTGTACCATCTAGAGAGTACCCTGCTCTATCCTTTTTTTTTTGGTCCAAAATGGATAACCTTGTATTTTGTTACATTAACATCCAATCTGGCACAACTTTGCCCAATCATTTAGACTGACATTATCCTATTTTGTAATAGAAGTTGGTCACTGCTGTAGATTTGGAACTGAAATGAGGTGTAATCTCTTCAGCCAGAGGGTGGTTAATCTGTGAACTCATTGCTGCAGAGAACTGTGGAGGCCAGTCGTTGAGTGTATTTAAGACTGAGATTGTTGATTGGTGAGGGGATCCAGGGTTACAGGGAGAAGACCGGAGAATGAGAACATATCAGGCAGAGTAGACTCTGGGCTGTCCGGCTTAATTCTGCTGCTTTCTCTTGTGGTCTTATGATTTCTGATTTGAACCTACTTCAAACTGAATGAACTATTTAACAATTCTGACTGCCTTTTTGATTTTAATGATTTATTAATGTTGCAAAATTATCCATCCAGGTACTGGTGCATTATCTACTAAAGTTGCATTCCCAACACTTTCTGGATGGATACCTAAAGCTTTTGATCATTTGGAATTGTAATTAATTGAGTTTTGGACACTAATGAAATCAGAATTTAAAAGTACAGACTAAAATATTTTAATATTGTCATTTGTTTCAGGAACCTGGAGATGAGAAACAAATAAAAGCATTTGCAAATACATACAATGTAAAGTTTGGCATGTCCAACAAAATTGATGTCAATGGGGATAACGCCCACCCTTTGTGGAAATGGATGAAGGAGCAGCCAAAAGGGAAAGGACTCCTTGGAAAGTATGTTTATATCTAATATTTTGCTAAACCAAGAATTCATATTGTTTCTATTAAATAGAATCCTTTCTTTCAGCTGTGTATCAAAGGCATCTCTCAACACTACTTCAGCCCAAAACAGTGATATCTTGCACAATTATAATTAAGAAATCCTTAATTCTAAGTGCTAAGTCTCTCTTTATAGGTGCACATCCAATTCGCTTTTTTTTTAAAAATAAAGCAGCTGAGGTTTGAACAAATTCTCTAAATCTCTTTAATGTGGAGTTAGCACTAATATTAAAATGAGTAAGGGGTCTCTCCCAAAACAATTTAACACTTGCATTTTGTTTTTACAGTGCCATTAAGTGGAACTTCACAAAGGTATGGAAGCTACTTACTCTAGTATTGAGCATGTATATTTTCTATAAAGGGCATGTAATAAAAATCCAGAGTCATCGAGATGTACAGCATGGAAACAGACCTTTTGGTCCAACTCGTCCATGCCGACCAGATATCCTAACCTGATCTAGTCCCATTTGCCAGCACTTGGCGTGTATCTCTCGAAGCCCTTCCTTATCACATATCTATCCAGATGCCTTTTTAAATGTTGTAATTGTACCAGTCTCCACCTCATCCTCTGCTGCTTGATCCATACATACACCATCCTGTGTAGAAAAAGTTGCTACTTAGGTCCCTTTTTTAAAAAAAATTTTGTTTTTTTTTCCCCCTCCCCCTCAACCTGTGCCCTCCTAGGTCCGAATTCCCAAACCCAAGAAAAAAGCAATGTCTATTCACCCTGTCCATGCCTCTCATAATTTCATGAACCTCTATAAGATCACCCATCAGCCTCTGCTCTAGGGGAAACAGCTCCAGCCTTTTTAGCCTCTCCCTATAGCTCCAATCCTCCAACCCTGGCAACATCCTTGCAAATCTTTTCTGAACCCTTTCAAGTTTCACAACATCCTTCTGGTAAGAGGGAGACCACAATTGCATGCAATATTTCAACAGTGGCCTAACCAGTGTTCTGTACAGCTGCACCATGACCTCCCAACTCCTGTACACCATACTCTAACCAATAAAGGAAAGCATACCAAACGCCGCCTTCATTATCCTATCTACCTGCAACTCCACTTTCAAGAACAATGAACCTGCACTCCAAGGTCTTTGTTCAGCAACACTCCCTAGGACCTTACCATTAAGTGTATAAGTCCTGCCCTGATTTGCCTTTCCAAAATGCAGCACCTCACATTTATCTAAACTAATCTGCCACTTCCTGAGCTCTTGTTTTTTCTCTCGCGTTTGAAGCATTTCTAAGTGTTTTTAACATGTCCCTGACGCTTGTTCAGAAAATAAGTATGACCATCACCTCCAGTACAAGAAAAAAAGCAGATGGATTACTGAGGACAGAAAGGGAACTGGCAGGGAACCCTGGTGGCTGGTCCCCTCAAAAACCAATATACGGTTTTGGATACGGTTAGTGGGGAGGGGATGACTTTAATCAGCGGTAAGCCATAGGGTACACATCTCTGGCACAGAGTCTGTCCCTCTTGCTCAGAGGGAAGATGAGCAAATTTAGTTATTGGGGACTCCATAGTTCAGGGGACAGATAGGAGGTTCTGTGGGAACAAGAGAGACTCATGGTTGGTGTGTTGCCTCCCAGGTTCCAGGGTTTGTGATGTCTCTGATTATGTATTTGGGATCTTTGGGGGGGTGGGGAAGCAGCCCCAAGTAATTGTCCACATATCTACTAACGACATACGTAGAAAATGGGATGGGGATTTTAGGCAGAAATTCAGGGAGCTAGGGTGGAAGCTTAGTGCTAGAACAAATAGTTGTTATCTCTGGTTTGTTGCCCATGCCACATGCTAGTGAGGTGAGGAATAGGGAGAGAGAGGAATTGAACACATGGCTACAGGGATGGTGCAGGAGAGAGGGTTTTGGATAATTGGGGCTCTACAAACAGGATGGTCTACACCTGAACCAGAGGGCTACCAATATCCTGGGAGGGTTTAAACCACTTCTGCAGGGGATGGGAACCTAAAATGTAGTTCCAGTGGTGGCAAATGGAGTTAAATGCAGAAAAGTGTGAGGTGATTCATTTTGGAAGGAGCAACAGGAATAGAGTACTGGGCTGATGGGAAGATTCATGGTAGTATAGATGAGCAGAGAGATATGTGTCCATGTACATAGATCTCTGAAAGTTGCTACCCAGGTTGATAGAATTGTTAAGAAGGCATATGGTATGTTAACTCACTCCCTCTACTAATAAAAGTTTTGGAGCTACGAGGTCATGTTGCAGCTGTACAAAACTCTGGTGTGGCTGCACTTGGACTATTGCGTACAGTTCTGGTCACCACATTCGGGAAGGATGTGGAAGTTTTGGAAAGGGTGCAGAGGAGATTTACTAGGATGTTGCCTGATATGGAGAAAAGGCCTTATGAGGAAAGGCTGAGGGATTTGAGGCTGTTTTTGTTAGAAGATTGAGACGTGACTTAATTGAGACATACAAGATGATCAGAGGGCTAGTTAGGGTGGACAGCAAGACCCTTTTTTCCTCTGGTGATGGCCAGCATGAGGGGACATTAGCTTTAAGTTGAGGGGTGACAGATATAGGACAGATGTCAGAGGTAGTTTCTTTACTCAGGAGGGTCGTGGAACGTACTGCCTGCAACATTAGGAGACTTGCCAATTTTACGGGCATTTAAATGGTCATTGGATGAAAATGGAATAGTGTAGGGTAGATGGGCTTCAGATTGGTTCCACAGGTTGGTGCTTTGTGGTCCGGGCCTGTGAGCTGTAATACTTGATGTTCTATCACAATGTGATATTGGGTCAGATGGTGACAACTTTTTGTTTTTTTTTAAAACAAAAAAGTAGGTCTCTTCAGGAACTTGGACTATGGAGTGAAATCACAGCTACCAATGGTGGAACAATCTTAAGACAGGATTAACTGGGTAAAAAATCTCCAAGAGTTGTAAGGGTGGAGGTGATTAAGAGATAGTGACCAGATTATGGAAACAGTTAAAATGTTCATCCTTTTTAAGAAACTTGGGAGTTGACATCAGCCAACAGAGATGATGGAGGAAGTGGAACACAGAAGCAGTTTTTAAAAAAGTGCCTCTACTTTTTAGAGGGTTGAAAGTCTAGGGCGAACGTGAGCATGGAGAAAGAAGTCTGAAGCTGAGACACGTGGAGATCAGTCCTATCAGAAATTGATCACCAAGGCTGGAATAGGCAATGTGTTTGAAAGAGCACTGCCTGTGTCAAGAATGACATGATGCCAAATGTTTGCTTCAACCTCTACCTGGAGAAAGTGAGGACTGTGGATGCTGGAGATCAGAGCTGAAAAATGTGTTGCTGGAAAAGCATAGCAGGTCAGGCAGCATCCAATGAACAGGAGAATCGACGTTTCGGGCATGAGCCCTTCTTCAGGGCTTTATTCCTGATGAAGGGCTCATGCCCGAAACATCGATTCGCCTGCTCCTTGGTTGCTGCCTGACCTGTGCTTTTCCAGCAACACATTTTTTCAGCCCTCAACCTCTACCCACTAGGTTAAGGGAATATGCAGAACTGCAGATAATATCTTCAGCCTTTTCAATAGATAACTGGAGATATAACCTGCTCATGCCAAATGTCTGATCTCTTGGAGGTGGTGGGTTGAGGAGATGTTGCAGTAAGGTAGAATTGAATTTCATGGGTGCATATTGACATGTTTCTGAATGTTGCTGATGAGTGGCTTGTGGGAAGACTTTGGACTCTGCATATGATCCAAGTGGCAACTTTATATTTCATCTCTTCTAGTTTTTGATTGACCGTGAAGGTCAAGTTGTCAAGAGATATTCCCCCATGGATGACCCTGTGGTAAGTTACTTTTTTGTTTTAATTTAAACCAACCTTGTGAACAGTTACCTCCTCAAATTGGAAACAATTAGACCAAATTGGTGCCCAACTGGAACTGAAACAGTAACCAAACCAAATGTGCACAGCATGTGTCCCTCTTGCTTATGCCTGCCTAATTTCTAAAATCATCATTGTGACCATAAGGCAGGAGCAGAATTAGACCATCTAGTCATCGCTGATATAAACACAGTCCCAAACTTGTGTTGCAGCATCCTTTTTTCAGTAACCTTTCTCTTCTCTTCCTCCCATGAGAAATAAAAGTGCACTGGGTTTTGATGCTCATCCACTGTTTTAAACCCACAATATTTCAAATTGTCTCTGAAAAGGTAAATTTTACTCTTGGGTAAAGCAGAGAACATTTTGATAGATTACTGTGAACAATTCAATCCAGTAAGTGAGTTATAGCAGCTAACGTTTCCTTTAACCTGCTGCCATATTGATGGCTACATTTGTTTGGAAGTGAAATATCTCCCCTCATCCTCTTGCTTTGCTCTTGGTTTCTTTTTATTAACATACTTAACTTTAGGCCAGGTTAAATCCAGTGTGCCCAAGCTGACCCCAAATGCTTACCTGGCAGGGCTGGTTGTTGTTGGGTGGTAGGATGCCATTAACAGGTGCCTGGACATATTTGATTTCCCCCACTGGCATCACTATTTCTATCACTAACCACCCAGACTACATTAAGCCCAGAGTGCAGTGCTGGCAGTTCGGAGCTGGATTGTTTACCTGTAAATAGCTGGGGAGACACTATATTCCTAACTAAGGAACCACGGCACCTTATACCGCACATGGTGAGAGTGCAGTGGAGGCATGTTTAATGTCCAAAGTATTGGATTAGGCAGAATGCTATTGAGATTATTTGGGGAGTGAGTGCAGACCAGATTATCTGAATGACTCACTTCTGTATTGTGTGAAATTTGTGCAATTCAACCTATAAGTTGTAATCCAGCTGTTGAGAATGAGCTCTTCCTGTATTTAATGTGCTGCCCATACTTTCTAGAAAACATGTCTCTTAGTTGATCTGGTTTGACACATCTTGGTAATAAATGGTCATCTCTGTAGCAGATTAGTGGACTGATTAGAAGGCTATTTGGCTGAACAACGTAACTGATCCAGCTCCAATCCTTCTGCCACATCCCAGCCGGAAGTGTTTTGAGATCAGTGAAATTCTGTTCTTGCCTGCTAATTGTGGCACCACCTCCTGTCCCCTGAATAGTCAATAGCACATAAAATTTAGACAGGAGTATCTCTCCGTTTATGTGGGTTTGCCACATATTAAATTGCAGACTGAACCATCAAGAGATAATGGATGATAAGTTTCCTTATTTTCATTTTATCTCCTGGCTTTAACCCCATTCAGTACTTTCAAATAACAATCAAAGTATGACATGGTGATATTCAATAGTTTTTGGTGAATTCCTGTGTTTTATACATAACAACAGAAGCAAAGATAATGTGGGATTGAGTTACACCAGAATTATTCAGCAAGTAAACATAGCTGGTGTAAAAATATTTTCTTTATTGCTGGTGCATCATATTTCTTTGCTGTAAAAGATGTTGAGGACATTACTTTGCAGTTGGTTCCTCTGGTTCTTGGTTTAGCAGTAAACTAACTTTTTTTTGTGTGGTGTTTTCTTGTGGAGTAGCTCCTGCGTTTGAAGCTTCACGTCACTTCCCAGAAGAGAGACTTTAGAAGTTGTCATAGTTTTGGCCTTGTATCTTGTAGGAAAGTTCTTTTTTCTTTTTTGAACTTCAGTGCAGTGAGGGTCAAAAGAGACCAGCAGGCCAGGCAACAAGAGCATTGGCAGAGACACAAAACCAAGTAAGTAGAAAGGAGAGGAAAAAAGACCATGAAAATCAGGTAATGGAAAATGGTACTTGGCTTGAAATCTAATGGAATTTTGACGTTCTCACTGTAATAATACTTGCAGCTTGAGTTTGTATCTAGACATTTTGCAGTTGAACCATAGCCACTATTAGAAAATGTATCATTCTAACTTTTTAAAGTTTCACCACTACTTCATTTGATCCTGTACACTAGCTCTAAATATTGCCGTTGCCCCTGGGTTTTGTCTTCCAACATCAAGGATAGGAATGTTTACAGTGGCATATAGTTGCTTCCCTATTCATACAGGGAATATTTACTAATCTCCATATTGATGGATAATATTCTTCAAGTTACCCTTCCTTCATTCTAATTTTTGAGAGGAGCTGAAGTTGATGCAATTCATGCAAGCCCTTTTTGTAGGTTTTTAGCTGAGTCACTTATACAGCATGGAAACAGGCCCTTCAGTCCAACTTGTTCATGCTGAGCAGATATCCTAAACTGATCTAGTTCCATTTGCCATCATTTGTCCTATTTCCTTCTAAACCCTTCCTACTCATGTATCCATCTAGATGCTTCGTAATTGTGCCAACCTTCTCCAACGCCTCTGACAGCTCATTCCATACACTTTCCACCCTGTGTGGAAAAGATTGCCCCTCCAGATCCCTCTAATCTTTCTCCCCCTCTCCTTTTTTAAATTTATGCCCTCTAATTTTGAACCTCCCTACTGTGTGTGTGTGTGAGGAAACTGTGCAGCTGTTTACTCTAATCATGCCCCTTACCCCTGATGACCACTCCCTAGAAAGATGTTCCAATATCCCACCCCTGTGCTTAATTTGTTTTTTTTTTCAAAGCAAAAAATCTGCCACCACAGAATAGAGGTCTCAAAAATGCCCTAGTTAACATTTTCTGCCAAACTGTGTGAAATTGGTTATGTTTGCCTATCAGTGACTGCACTTTATAAGCTTTTAAGTGTAAAGTGCCCTGGGAAAGTAACTACTAGACTGTACATAGAAATCAAGACTTATTTTAAAATCAGAATTAGTTATCCCATTTTACTATTGATCAAAATAACTAGTGACCTGAAACTTGGATGAAAGTGCTATGGATTCTGGAAATGTGCAAAGTAACTTAAATAGGTATGGTTCTTCCTGCAAACTGTCAAAGATATATGAAGGAGTTAGATTACTGATTTATAACTGTTACAATTGTTGCTATTCTTGTGTCCCATAATTAGTTCCTGTTATAAAAATGAAGTTTGCGTTGAGTCAGTTAAACAAATTTTAAAAAACCCTTAATTCCTGTAGTTTCAGGTTAAGAAGACAAGACTTTCATGGTAACCTTAGCTGGTATGGGAAATGAATGTTTTTTTGGTGGCACTCAGCATTGAAAATCAGTCAACAGAGCTACATGATCTCCTCCACTAACTATATGCACCAATAAAGTGAATATTTTATATAGGTGACACACAAGTCACTTGCAAGTAACTAATATACAAACTTATTTTTTTAAAATTCACTTCCCACAAATCCAGAGGGGGTTTTTAAAAAAAAAACGAAGTGTGAGAAACTTTAGTGCTACAGTAACATTCCATCCAATAAATGGTTAGTTATCAACATACTGAGCATACAGGATGCCCATGTAAAGGAAGAATTACCAATTACAGCAAACTTTAACTGGCACCAGTAGGACCAGGAATATACTGGTTGATTTGTCTTAAACACAAAGTAATAGAAACATCGCACAAGATATAAACATCACTTGTACCTTATCTACAGCATAAATCAGTTAGTAATGCACCTTTTTGTCTTACATAAAACTTAACAGCATAGGACCTTCTCTGAAGGCATTTGGCTTTTAATTTAATGCATTCTTAACGCTCCCTTTCGAATTTCTTTTTATTTTCATCCATGTCCTCTCCAGGACATGAGATACAAAGAAAATCTACAGCCCAGGAGCAAGCCCTTCGGCCCTCCAAACCTGAGCAGATCCAGTTTAAACCGGTTGGTCAATTCCTAAGCATTTGTGTCTCTCTGCTCCCCACCTACTCATACATCTGTCCAGACACATCTTAAATGAATGTACTGTGCCTGCCTTTACCACCTCTGCTGGCAATGCGTTCCAAATGTCCACCACCCTCTGTGTGAAGTACTTGCTGCGTGTATCCCCCTTAAACTTTCCAACCCTCACCTTGAAAGCATGACCTCTGGTTATTGAATCCTTCACCCTGGGAAAAAGCTTGTCTCTACCCACCCTGTCTATACCCTTCATGATTTTGTAAACCTCAATCAGGTCTCCCCTTGATCTCCTTTTCTATAATGAAAATAAACCTAACCTACTCAACCTCTCTTCATAGCTAGCACCTTCCGTACCAGGCAACATCCTCGTAAACCTTCTCTGCACCCTCTCCAAAGTGTCCACATCCTTTTGGTAATGTGGCGAGCAGAACTGTACACAGTATCCTAAATGTGGCTGAACCAATGTCTTGTACAATGTTAACATGACTTGCCAGCTCTTATACTCAATACCTTGTCCAATGAAGGCAAGCATACTATATACCTTCTTGACCACTCTATCCACCTGTGCAGCAACTTCAGAGTACAATGCACCTGCACTCTCATCTCTCTACCCATCAACTTTTTCCCCAAGGCTCTTCCATTCATTGTGTAATTTGCTGTATAATTAGACTTGCCTAAATGCATCACCTCATATTTGTCTGGATTGAAAGCCGTCTGCCACTTTTTCCACCCAACTCTCCAGTCTGTCTATATCCTCCTGTAGTCTGACAGTCCCTTATGCTTTGTTACTCCACCAATCTTGTCATCTGCAAACTTGCTGATCATACCAACAGTGCCCTCTTCTAGATCATATGCATATATTCCAAGCAACAGTGGCCCCAATACTGACCCCTGTGGAACACCACTGGTCACCTTTCTCCATTTCGAGAAACTCCTTTCAACTACGACAGGTTGAGCACCAGGAGACAGTCCTTTATCTACCTAGCTAGAACACCCTGCACACCATGCGACTTCACTTTCTCCATTGGTCTACGATGGGGAACCTTCTCAAACACCTTACTAAAGTCCATGTATTGACATCAACAGCCCTTTCTTCATCTAACAACTTGATCTGTTTCTACTTTTTCCATTTTCATTTATTTAGTCTGCCTCCCCTTCTTGCTACCTGACATCCAGGGCTGGCCTCTTGTTCTCTCATTTCCCAACATCCGTGTGAGCCCACTTGCCTGGTCACTTGCTCCCCTAAGGCAGGCAGGTGGCTGAGGAGATTTGGATTTCAGCTCAGTTCAACTCCTAGTTGAGCCCTGTAATCCTCCTTTTCATGAGCATCTACCATACCCACTCTTCCAGTATCTAGTCACCACAGTCCTAACTAATCACAAGGCTGCATTCACATTTTAAGTGATCCATCTGTCCTCTCCCACCTCCAGTAATGGGAGAGGTTGAGGAGGAGTCCTTCACGGTAACTTAAGTCAATGCATGGATTGAATACACTGATGTATCTTTAAAACCAGCCATTCAGCTAACTGACCCCCTCCAGTCTCCACTGTACAGAAGCAGTGAACTATATTGGCAGTACAGTTGATGGGCCAAAAGGCTTTTTTCTGTACTGTATGATTCATATTAACATTGACAGGTGTTTTAAATGCTCTGAAACCTGACCAAATAAGAAATAGCCCTCATTCTTTGGATGTACTTTTTTTTTGTAAATTGACAATCGAATAGTAGTTCAATAAGAGAACCAGTAGTCCTCCAGTCAAAGCAAACAACTGCCATTTGAACAGTTTTTATTACAATAGAGGTCAGTCAAACAAAGCTGGTACACATTATTTTGCAATTGTAAACATGAAGGTTGAATGCATCGGTCAGTCCTGGAACTTAGCAAACATTCATGAGGCCATCCATCTGAAATTTGTTTTATTGTCTTTATTTCAAACAGGTGATTGAAAAGGATCTCCTGAAGTACCTATAATTGACCAATACAAGCAGCTCGTGGAAATGTAACTCAATCTACTGAATTTATATCAGCTTTTCGGTCCAGCTAATGATGGTCTGCTCTTAAACCACCTGATGTGGAAAAGTGGATCTGATAAATGTGACTTGCATACCTGGTGGAAATTCTGATGTATATATCAAAATTGAGTTTCTCGGCAATAATGTGTTTCAATAACTTGTCTGTAATAATTAATACTAAATAGTAACTTTAGACTGTTTTGTTGACTTTCTTGTTTTATGGCAATTAAAAACATTATCACACTAGTTTTGGGTTGAATGCTTAATGATTTGACTATAAAAATGGTACAGGTGAAATGAAGGGCTTTTGCCCGAGACATCAATTTTTCCTGCTCCTCTGATGCTGCCTGATTTGTGCTTTTCCAGCACCACACTATTGACTATTTTAAAAAAAAAAGTGTGTCCTACATCTCCATAACTGAGACCCTGAAATGTGCTTTACTTTTCCTGCAACTGTAAATCTCTCCATTTGTTACTGCAGCACTTGCTAATCAGTCAGATACAAATTTCCTTGTAACCTTGGTGAATTTTGAAGTTACTTTCAACTCAAACCTATTGAGCTTGAGTTGGGGTAGGAGAAGGTGTCAGTCTCTTCTGTGAGGTGACTATGTTTAAAATTGTTTTAGCTTTTATACCCAGGCAGCCAGTTTTGCCAGGTACATGAGCAAAACCAATGTAGTGTACAAAATTCCATGCAAGGACTGCACAAAACACTATATAGGACAAACAGGAAGACAGCCAATGATCCACATCCATGAACACCAACTAGCCACGAAATGACATGACCAGCTATCCTTAGTAGCCACACACTCAGATGTCAAGCAACATGAATTTGACTGGGACAACACTACTATTATAGGACAAGCCAAACAGAGAACAGCCAGGGCATTCCTAGAGGCGTAGCATTCATCCACAGATTCAATTAATATGCACATTGACCTGGACCCAATATACCGGCCATTGCAGCGGACAGCTGGAACTGACAACCAGAAGCGGCAGATATAAATCACTATAAATGCCAGAGGAAACATCACCGAAGCACTTCACAGGAAGCTTCCCAAGCACTGAGGATGTCACCCAGACAGGGGACGAAATGTCTGCAACACAAATTCCCAGCCTGGTGAACAGAACCACAACAATGAGCACCCGAGCTACAAATCTTCTCACAAACTTTGGAAGATGAGGTGTCCAGTGAATCTGCCTTGCTCCATGGTCTCTTGTTGACTGTAGAAATTACAAGATATCACCTAAGTCACATTGATACTTTCTCTCACTTAATACTTAATGAGATTTGTCATAATTTGATTGAGGTACTTAAATCCAATTTTGAAGGCTGAAAGTTCTAATGGCACAACTTTTGTAGAGGTGTGTAATTTAGATCTGAGGTCTGTTAGAAAATGGATATTAAAAAAGACTATGGTAACAGAAAATACTCAAATTGAACTCAACATTTTAAATATCAGGCAGATAACAGGTATCCACTGGTCTCTAGAGACCTCAACTATTCCTTCTGAAGACTGCATGCTCCCTTAAATGGGATGAACTATGGTGACGTGCTGATAAAGTGGGAATTAAAGGCAGCTAAATTCATCACTGCTGATTACTTGAGTAGGGGGCTCTTGTGATGCCAGTTGTAACATCTCAACTTCTGAATGAGGAGAGCTGGGTTTAATTCCCACCTATTGTAAAGGCATGGGATTAATTAGATCTGAACAGGTTGGTTAGAAAATAGGATCACTGGAGTAACTGTATTTTTCAACATTTTTTCAGCCTGCAACTCTGTCCTCTTACAAATAATAAATTCTTACTTCTCCCACTTTCAATCCTGTTTCTTTGATATTGTCAGCTTATTGTATAGTTGGCTTTTATACTAATAGGATGAGCTTTTGAAATAGTTCACTGCTACTTGCAGGTTCCTCCTATGATCCCATGGTATCCTTAACCAGTTTTTCCTCATTGGTCAGTCCTTCTCATTTCAGCTGAGGCCCTTTTTTGTTACAAGTAATGTTTCCCTTTTATCCCTGGAGCTTGATTTATTAAAGTGTCTGTGCCCTTACATGGCCAGGTTCCCTTCCCATATCAAGACCAAACTGACCACGAACTGCCTTGAACCCCAACTTCAAGATGGCTCTAGCAGATCCTACCTGATTATTCAACTTGTGGTCTACTTCATTGATCATTGCCCCTGCTCGTCATGACTGTGCACTTACCAGTTAAATGATGATGATCTAATCTTCCACAGACTATCACAAAAAATAAAATTTCAATTACTGCACTATTTTCCTGGCTGTTACTTTGGGTCAAAATTTACACCAGGTTTCATCAGTAACACAAAACCAGTATCTATTATAACAATTTTAATAAGTGGGTAAACAAAATTTGGAAGATTGAATTTTCTCACTAATTTTTCATTTTGACCATAACATCACACTGATATTTGTAGAATGATGCACAACCATCAAATTAGAAAAACTTTTGTTTGGTCTGTTTTCATAGGGAAATGGATGATCTTTGCAGGCTGTGTGGAGGGTTTCTCCTTTGCTGCACAAATAGTTACAACTTTCGTATTATTCAGCGGCTCCATCAGACCTGTTGTCAGGCAGAATAGTTTTAACTCTAAAGATTCTTTGTTTCTCTTGGTCTCAAATTCTTTCCCCCCTCATTGCTTCACAAAGCAATGTTGTATTATGCCAGCTCAACAATATACATCAGTGGAGAGTTTAAGTTGCAAAACTCATAGCACTTTCATTAAAGCAGTTCAATTTGCATTACAATTTATAAAAAACAAAATTTGTCTCTTGTGTGGTGAATATGAGCCAGCCAATCACTAGACTTGAGCTGCCTCAATGAAACATGGATGGACCCTAAAAAACCCACTAGTTTATGAATGGACTCCCCCCACTAACCATGGCCTATACCCCAGACACATTGTGCAAAATTGCCCTGAATAACCTCAACATACCCTGGAATGAAGTTGCAGGTTTCCCTGCATGACTAACCAAGGCCCAATGAATGCTAGAATGGAACAGATTCCCAGACTTCTAGTAGATGGACTGTGGCCAACTTCCTAGACTAGAAATAGACCAAGACATTGGACTGGCTGATGGAAGTCCACCCTCACTCCACTATACATGCCTCCATTTTCCTTTTGACACATCACAATGCTCTTCAGGCATGTTATTTGCTATGTAAGCTACATGCTTTAGATCAACCTTTATGTTGATACCACACCATGCCATAACAATAATATGTACCCCATCTTTCAGATTGTCTTTTTAAATTTTATAATCACATGATCTTGTTTTGCATTCCATACTGGTGGTGTGTACTGTGATCATCTGCCATAAGCTATTTGCATTCCGTCTGCATAAAAGTAGTGTTCTAATACAAAAGCTAGTGCTGGAGTTGTATGCTAACATCAGCCATGGAGCTGAAGCAGGTTTGTTGTCATTCTCCAGCTCGGTAGAGCAATGGATCAGGGATATTTTGTGCCTTAGTCTCCATGGTCTCTGAAACTGCAGTTGCAGACATTACAGAGAAAGTGATGGCAAGGATCATTAAGAAGGCATTGGCAGAGGTAACCAAAACACTAGGTAGATCTTGGTTTATTGTTGTCAGATTTCTAAAGGGTTGAATAACTCCATAGGCAAAAGTTAAGTGAAAATGGGAAGAGCTCTGATGAAAAGTCATCTAGACTCGAAATAGTAGCTTGCTCTCTCTCTCTATGGATGCTGTCTGACCCACTCTGATCTCCAACATTTATTGTGTTCATTACGCTAGTCATTATTGTTGCTACCTCAGTGGAAAATTAAGTTCCTTTATGGGACTAAGGCTTGAACGAAGGAAAAGACAAAGAACATTTGTACAGGGTAATAAGATACAGGTATAAGAACTGTCGATATGCATCCATTTACTGATGCAACCAAAACTGAAATTATATTTAACTGAGGCAATCAGTGACATAAAATTTCTTTACAGAAACTTTATTATTGTATGCTACAGAATAATACCATAAAACTTTGTAAAATGAGGATGTTTCATTATGCATACATTGACATGTAGTGCAACTGTCTTTTGGGATTTGGCAATTTACCATGAAAGCAAACTGTTCAGTTTAGTATTGGTAGACATTCGCTTACTATATTACAAGAAATTATTGCTGAACAACAAGGACACATTCAGAGACAGTGAACTGCAAGTTGTAAAAAAAGATAATTGCAGGATGTTTTTTATTTATCATAAAAATGAAAGCATGCTACTATTTTCCTCCTCTGAAAGTAGAAAATTAAGAATAATTAGTTTAAGGCACATTTTGATAATTTTTTTTTACATATATACCACTTCATTTCCTACATTTATAAATACAAATAGAAAACAGAGACAACCCAGTAAATTGTAAGTAGGCAAAAGTGCTTGCATTGTTTACAGATACCCACAGCATATACAATAGCTACAATCAATAGAACCTTATCGGTTAACAAAATAATTTATGTAAAAAAGTCAAAATGTACTGTTTAATGAACAAAAGCAACATGAATCATTCAATTCACGTAGACAACCCTGATATAAAAAGTAGAAAAGGGCCATTGGATTGGTTCCTGAGGCAAAGAGATTTCATAAGCAGGCAACTTAAGATGGTGAATACTTTGGTATTTGTGTTCTATCCTTGTTAGAATACTTGGTGAAAATAGTAATGTACGGGCACAGAAGCAAATAATATCTGGTTTCTAATATTACAGTGCATTCAAAATTTTGAATGACAGATTAATACAAGTTTTTAAGTTTTACAGCAGTCCCTGAATTAAATTTGTTTAAACTTACATTAAGCCGATAGAACATTTATAGTTGGGTGCTTTTTATTAGCAAAAATTACATACATCTTCCCTATTTCACCATCTTCTCATTGTTCCCTGTTACTGCACACAACCTATGTTAGTTGTTCCTTTCTGTATATCAAGCAAAAAAAATACAACTGGGCTTGTGATTACGGAGAACAAATAATGCAATGGTTGGAGCAAAGCTTCAAAATGAACAGAAGCAAAAATGATTCTGGCAATGATCTTACAATCCATTACATTCAGGAAGAGGAAGTGATCAAGATATGCTTTCTTTTAATCCATTAAATATCAACTATTATGACATCAGCAATTTTCCATCAATTAAAGGCTGAGTGCGTTTGGTTTGGTTCTTTATTTCTAACCTACCTGTCTAATTCCCAGAACTCACTGCTCCATTCAAAGAGCTTCTCTATCAAGCAACAGCAGCATTAATATGAATACCATAATGTTTGGTTTGAATGTGTTAATCATTTATTCACAATATCAAATAGTGGCTATTACACATTCCTCTCACACTAAATCAAGCTGTCATGTTTGTCAATTCACCTAAACTGGTTGACAGTTAAAGGCCACTATTTTGCTCTTTGTATTGTTCCAAACCATCCTTGGTCCAAAGGTGCGATAGGTCAGTTATAACTGTGAACTATTACTTTTATTTTATTGAGCTTCTATTTGCTTGAATTTATATCCACCAGAACTCTGGAGTCATCAACAGGAATGGATATATCAAACTATGTTTAGGCACTGGATTAGTTATCTTGGGTATTGTAACCCTTACATGCTTAAAAGAAATTAGTGAATCTCACAAAATTCACAAGCTGAGCATCAGCCTTGAATAAAATGATTTATAGAGTACATGCATGTCAGTTTAACTAAAAAATTGTGATGCAGATTTTAGGCAAATCTTATGATAGCAATTATGTCAGATCTTAATTTCAATCTATAAAAAATGACTTCTTAAATATCACCATTCTGATTCTGCCAAGTTTCAGTATGTATACCCACTGGATCGAGATAACTTTCCTGTACCTGAGTTAAGTGATGCAAGTGTGCGTGAAACCAATGCAAGGGTTACTAAAGAACTGAACTGCTTCTTGTCCCCAGTGATTACTCCCAGTTTTGAATGGCAGGACAATGAAAGGAACTTTTTACCTATAAGCAAGGAACCAGGCTTTCATAAAGTAATCTTTAGGTCACTCCAAATGAATCAGTAGGTTTACAGTACCAATACTGACAATATTCTGAGCAACAGATTTCACTTTACAAGAAACCTCCAGCATGGAGTCATTTACTTTAAAAAGTTGCATATTTTTCCAACCAGTGCAGCTCCTTTGCTCTACAATGGTATTGCTAGTGAATTACTGAATGACTGAAGAACAAAGATTTCTACTGCATTTTCCTGAAGGAATAGTGATTAGTAAGAGGAGATTAATGCAGGGTAACCTGCAGGGTAGACATGAATATAGAGGGAAAAAAAGCCATAAAAACAGCATTTAAAAGGATAAAAATAAATAAAATGACAAAATATGACTTTATTTCTTTTTTTTTTTAAAATGAAGTAAAGCAAATTAAGACAGTTTTTCTGCCAGAATTCACATTCTTGTCAAATCAATTATGTTTTGAACACACAACCAAGTTACTCTTCTGTCTCCAACTGACTCTCAAATTTTCCAACATGGTTCCTTACAAGATTCAGACAGAACAATCTGACTTAATTTGCTTTAACTTCAATTATAATCGAGACTGTAAACTTTCTCAATCATCTGGAGTGGCTCTACACAAGAGTGACGTTTCCAGGTTAAAGTAAATATTTCAAGGGGGACATATATAAGCATATAACGATACTTTAACCAGCAATTTCTGTAACTACACTCTTATAAGCTATTGCATAGTTGTTCCAATATAGTTAAAGACATGACTAACATCCTTAAGTCAGAAAGTTTGTAACTCTGTGGATGCATACATCAAGTCTTGCTGCTTTCCACAACATATATTTATACCACATGCTTAAAATATATAATTTAGAAATAAATTTACATCTTTATGATACTACAAGTGTGGCAATAAGAAACATATCACCACAGTTACCAGACCATGTGTGGTATAAAACTGTTACAATCTTTTTAAAAGATGACAGAGTTTATATATTTATATACTTGTACATTACAATGTTGCACTTTGTTAAAGCATATTAATTGTACATGAACAGTTTACTGCACTGTAATCACACTGCTGTTAAGTGCTTATTTAAGCCCCCCAAAAAACGTTTTACATAAAAGAACAGCAGTTGCTCGACAACAGAGAAAATTATACTCTATCTTGGAAGTACAGCTTTTTGAGCAGGTTCCCAAATGAAATGGCAGATGTTGGGATAGCTGGTTTTCTGTTTCATTAGGTTGGGGTGAACTTTATTTTCCAACCATTGAACCTTATTATCTGTTATTTTATACAATTCGCCCTTCTCGTAGGTTTTTGATTGTGCAAATCCAGAGGTCTCATCCAATATCCAGGTGTAAATGAGCAAGTGCTTGATTGATTACAACAGTACCAAAAATACAATATG
The DNA here is from genome assembly GCF_020745735.1 of Hemiscyllium ocellatum. NCBI lineage: Eukaryota > Metazoa > Chordata > Chondrichthyes > Orectolobiformes > Hemiscylliidae > Hemiscyllium > Hemiscyllium ocellatum. The sequence continues at coordinate 19,027,047 of NC_083428.1, read as the reverse complement.
AGAAGGAAAGAACCATGTCAGCTTCTGATAACGCCATATCAAAGATTCAAAGGTTGAAGAAATTCATCTTCAAAGCCTTCAACCTTCAAGAAAATTGTCAAAAAAAAAGCAGCCTTGTCTCAGTTGGATCTTTAAATGCAGGCAGTGTCACTGAAGGGGTGAATCTATGACTTGTCAATTTTCAGCCTGCATGATGAGAAGGATTTTGACTGGAGTCAGGCACTTTATTAGAGCAGTATTCTAGCCTCCTGCTATTCAGCCAGCTTCCCAGAGGTGCGACGGTTGGCCATACTGAATAACACTTTGCCGATCCTGATTTAGCATTTGCTCCTGCTCTCCGAACGCATCATAGTCAAGTCCTAATAGCTCTTGTAAAACTTGAACAGGGTCAAAAGTATCTGTTAAAATCTGAGTGTTGTTAGTGAATGCTTGTTCTACAGATAAACTACTCTGTGCTTCACTTTGACATATTTGTAGTACTTGGTTTGCCAGCAGCTGCCGACTCTCCTCCTGCTTCTTCTTTACTGCCATGTCCATTTTCTTCAGCTCATTAACAACAGCATAAACACAGGCTTCAGGAATCTTTATACCTGCAGAAAACAGGAGAATGCATGTTTGCTTAGCTTAGTGAACAATTATTGCTGAACTCAACTCTGCCAGAAAATAGTTTTATAATTGATAGCAACTGCCCAATCACAGTAAGCACTGAAGTATATCTTGCATGACTTGATTCAGTTAATTGTATTATATGGCTGCTTGATGACTTAAAGTGTTTAGGTTTGTGGACTAGAAACTATAAACAAGGCTCACTGTGGTCTCCATCATCTGTTTAGAGAGCTTCCCCAAACAATTCTGTGGCTGGATTGAAAGTGAAACTTTGCTACTGGATTGATAGGTGACTGGTAATGGTACTGGAACAATATTCTACCGATCATATGTTTATATCTGGTTATTTAGTGAACTGGTATCAAACAAATGACCACAAAAGCTGCCTCAATATCATTTGGTTCACTGTGATCCTTCAGGGAAAGTAACTGTAGGACAAATGGAAGAAATGGCAGGGTATTTAGAAAAGCATAATGCAATTAAACACAGTTAATATGATTCTGTGAATGAGAATTCACATCTAACCTATTTGCAAACATTTTGAGGATTTCACAAGCAAAGTTTAGAAAAAGGGAACTGGAATTTGTAGCACATTTGAATTTTCAGGAGGCATTCAATAAGATGTCACAGAGAAGGGTTAGTGCACAACGTAGAAACTAATGGCAAGGGGAGAAGCGTCATACTATGAATTGAGAACTGACTAACATATAGAAGACAGCGTCTGGATTAATGAGATCCTTTGGAAAGATGCCACAAGGTTCAGTCCAAGGGCCTCAATTACTGTCGACATTAATGATTTGGAAAGAGAGTGCAGAGTGTAATCTATTCAAATGTGCTGACAATACAAAAATAGATGGGGGGGAGCGCATTTTGCAGTGACAGGATAAAGAATCTGCAAGGCGATTTAAATAGATTGAGAAACTGGACAAAAACCAGGACGATAGAGTGAGAAAGTGAGAAGTCTTGCACTTTCATTGGAAGGATCAAAAGACAGAACATTGTTTGAATGGAGAGATTCTCCAGAAAGGTGCAGCACAAAGGGGTTTGGATGGTTTTCTGTATGCAATGTAAGTAGCATAGAGTGGCAGGGTAGGCTTGATAGGCAAAATGGCTCACTACTACCCGTATTTTTTATATTGTTATAGAAGTAGCTTCAGTCTTGTTCTCAGACCTCAAAAGGGGCCAACCAGATCTTGTCAGGAGAATTATGATTGAGTAATAAATATCACGCACAACCCAAGAACAAAAAAAGTCATGAGCCACTGGGGGTCTGGATCACAAATTAATGAATTTTATGTTCTCACGAATGCTCAGAAAATCCATAATATAGGAATGCAAAACACTGGGATATGTTCAGATATAACACCTGCCTCTGATGCGCTAGACAAGGAGTACCAGTTAAAGTTTACGAGCACGTGGCGGAGTCCTTTGTCCAGAGAGAAACTAACTCTTCTCCGAACATTCCATTCTCAGCATGTACTCGGAAAATAATGCCACGATCTTCAGAGGCTATGCCTCAAACATAGTATTCGCTTACATATATTTCTTCGAAGAAGTGACAAAGTTGATTGATGAGGGCAGGGATATAGATGGCATATATATGGACTTGAGTAAGGCATTTGATAAGGTTCCCCATGGTAGGCTGATGAAGAAGGTGAATTTGCATGAGGTCCAGGGTGTTATAGCTAGATGGACAGAGAACTGGTTGGGCAACAGGAGACAGAGAGTAGTAGTGGAAGGGAGCTTCTCAAAATGGAGACCTGTGACCAGTGGTGTCCCACAGAGATCCATGCTGGGACCACTGTTTGTGATACACATAAATGATTTGGAGGAAGGTGTAGGTTGCCTCATTAGCAAGTTTGGAAATGACACTAAGATTGGTAGAGTTGCAGATAGTGAAGGGGACTGTCAGAGAATACAGCAGAATGTAGATAGATTGGAGAGTTGGGCAGAGAAATGGCAGATGGAGTTCAATCCAGACAAATGCGAGGTGATGCATTTTGCAAGATGTAATTTTGCAAGAACCATATAATAAATGGAAAAGTGCTGGGGAAAATTGATGCACAGAGATATCTGGGTGTTCAGGTCCATCATTTTCTGAAGGTGGCAACGCAGGACAGTAGAGTGTCAAGGCGGCATACGGCATGCCTTCCTTCATTGGACAGGGTAATGAGTACAAGAGTTGGCAGGTCATGTTACAGTTGTATAAGACTTTGGTTTGGCCACATTTGGAATACTGCATACATTTCTGGTCACCACATTACCAAAAGGATATAGATGTTTTGGAGAGGGTGCAGAGGAGGTTCACCAGGATGAAGAGAGGTTGAGTAGATTAAGATTATTTTCAGTGGAAAGGTGGTGATTGAGGGCAGACTTGATTGAGGCCTACAAAATCACGAGGGGTGCAGACAGGGTGAATAGCAAGAAACTTTTCACCCAGAGTGCAGGACTCAATTACTAGGGGTCATGAGTTCAAAGTGAGGGGGGAAAGGTTTAGGGTAGATATCGGTGGAAAGTTCTTTATGCAGAGGATGGTGGTGCCTGGAATGCGATGCCAGCAGAGGTGGTAGGGGTGGGAACAATAGCGTCATTTAAGATGCATCCAGACAGATACATGAATTGGCAGAGAGCAGAGGGATACAGGTCCTTAGAAAATAGACAGCAGATTTAGATAGAGGATCTGGATCAGTGCAGGTTTGGAGGGCCAAAGGGCCTGTTCTTGTGCTGTAATGTTCTTTGTTCTATTTATAGTACAAATATTTGTGAAGGGGTGAATTCAGGAACTACAATGAAATTCTTCTATTAGATTTGTTGATTAATGAATTAGCAAGAGTGTTTGACAGATTATATTTGGAGACTGGTTAGCACTGCTGCCTCACAGCACCAGGGACCCAGATTCAATTCCAGCCTTGGGTGACTGTTCAAACTCCACGCATAGACATTCTCCCCATGTCTGCGTGGGTTTCCTCCGGGTGCTCCGGTTTCCTCTCACAATCGAAAGATGTGCAGGTTAGGTGAATTGACTATGTTAAATTGCCCATAGTGTTCAGGGTTAGGTGCATTAGTCAGGGGTAAATATAGGATAATAGGATAGGGGAATGGGGCTGGGTCGGTTACTCTTCGGAGGTCAGTGTGGACTTGTTGGGTTGAAGAGCCTGTCTCCACAGAGAAGGATTCTATGAATTATATGAAAATACAAGTGAATTTGAACCAAAGTATTCTGCCAGATTTGAGACTCTAGTGCACTCAAAACATGCACAAGTACTGGGAATACTGTTTGCTAGGGGGTGAATCAGTGCAAGTTTGTACAAAAATAAGCGAACATCCCACCAACTACTCCACCAAGGGGCAAGTTGGTATATATACAAATTAGGTTTGCTCGCTGAGCTGGAATGTTTATTTTCAGACGTTTCGTCACCATACTACGTGACATCATCAGTGAGCCTCTGGATGAAACAATGTCGGCATGGCTGCTTTCCATTCGTGTTTAGGTTTCCTTGCATTAGTGATGTAATTTCCTGTGGGGATGTAATTTCCTGTTCCTTTTCTCAGAGGGAGGTAAATGGAATCCAAGTTAATGTATTTGTTGATAGACGTTGATTTGGATCCCATTTACCACCTGCTGAGAAAAAGAACAGGAAATGACGTCAACACAGGAAATAACATCAACCCAAAGAAACTTAAACACAAATAGAAAGTTGGCCATGCCACCAGCGCGTCATCTGGAGGCTCAATGATGTTACTAGTATGGTGATGAAACGTCTGAAAACAAATCTTCCAGCTCAGTGAGCAAACCTACATCCAGCACCTCAACCTAAGCTACAAATCTTCTCAAAACTCGATAATCAAATTTATTTGCAGAATATCTCAAATTCAATCCCTGAAAATTAAACATTTACTTACCAACTTGCTTTCTCTGGTCCTTGGTTTTTAGACGCACAATTTGCAAGTGACTAGAACTTGTAACATCAGACATAATGTTTCCAACTTTGTTCCAAACCCTTAGAAGAGCCCCGCACAACATGTAGTAATGGCGCAACCGCATTCCTTGGACACACTCCTTCCCTTGTTGCACTATTTTACACTTCCCATTCCTGTCAATGACCAAACGTGTTATTTTAGCATGCATAACACTTCCCAAGATCTGTTTTGAATTGGCATACAATAATAATGTCCTATCACGTGTAGTAGGAATGAGGGAGAAGATGATCATAAAGTGCCACAATAATTATATATCAATTGTACCGAGATATAATGACTGACATGATTCAGAAATCATGACATTCCTATGTGCACCAATTTAACAGACAAAATTATTAATAGTTTGGTTAAAAAATAAGGGCAAAGATCAGTTGTACATCAGTTAAGCAAATAGACTCTAATACTGAACATAGTAATGTGTAATCTTTCATGTTTAACCAGATCCATCATGCAGAATGCAATGACATAGGCACCCAGACTATATAACAGAAATTGTGTGAGCGAATCACACCCAGATTAAATATCAGCCAACAGAAAGAAATTGGGATGGGTGGATAAAACAGCACCTGGGATCATCAAAATTGAATTTTTTTTTGATTTGGTTGCTATGCTGATAATTTTGAAATCTGTAAATCCATGACCAAATTTAAAAAAAACTTATACAATGATCAAAAGTACTTTAAGTTTACAAAATGGTAATATGAAAAAACTCTAAGAGAAATGAAAGAGAATATAAAAATAATAAGACTCTTTCCACTTAGTGGTAATTTAATCATAGTTTATGTGCTTTTTGCAAACATGAAAATAGTGCTCACTCAAAATAGATATTCACGACTAGTTTTTATTATTCTTTAAAGCTGAATGTGTACAATAAGTATGCACCTTCAGTATATAGGAAATATCAAATTACATCACACAATACAATTGTGTGTGTTTTGGAAAGCTTTAGTGGTTGTTTGAAACAAACATATGTCAAAGAGTTGCAAAAATATCGGAGAAGCAATAAAAACTGATTTGTCATCTGAACTACGATATTAATTACCTTATTAAAGTAACTTCTCTACACTACATTGACTTTTGAAGGACTAATTATGAACATTTCATTTGAACTAGCAAAGCCTTACCAAGCTGCGTGACTGCATTTTCTGAATGAGAAACTATACAGGTTTTGCCAAATTTCTTTGGCTTCTTCTGGTTCAACCTAAAATACATAAAGAAAATAGGCAATAATAAAGTTCTAAATTAAAATTGCACAACTGCTTAAAATAAAGCTAAAAAAACTATTTTTCTCTTGTCTTTAGTTTGTTTTTGTAGAATTGAAAATGTGTCAATAAGTAATACAAAACAATTACAATTGGAAAGTCAAAAATTCAAATAAATAGTGCTAGTAGAGAAAGTTTAGTTATTTTTTATAATCCACACGAGCGTTAACTACGAGCATTTAATTAAATGTATAAAACTGATTGTTGATTTATTTAAAATATATTTAAAGTACTCTTAGCAAAGATGGTCTTTAACATCCTATGATACCCACTCAAACCTCATGGCATTATATTGCTTCAGAATTAAATCATTTGTGTGAAAAGTAAAATGGTGATTTAAATTTGTGTAGAACATAACTAAGATGTTCAAATATTAACAGTATTAAATAAGATTTTTCAGAACATCAGTACTAATATTTAACAGTGGCTGGAAAGACAAGGTGGCGAGTTATCTTGCTGACGATGAAGCAACCCAAGTGTAAGCCAACAACAAATTTAGTGGTGACAGTCTCAGGGTTACTCTATTCCTCCCTCAAAAACATTTTCCTCATCATTAATTTCGGTTACTGCAAGTTGACAACTGCTTTATTTCTATTGTCAAATGCATTTTATTCTACAATGTTTAGATAGCAGTATTTGCAAATTTAAATTTTCCAAATTTTCTTATGACTTCCTTCTGTTTGCATTCCTTACAGCCACAATGTAACTGCACAATGGGGAGAGTGTCAAAATTGCACTGATCAGAGACTTTAAATTTTACATTTCCCCTGTTCTATAAGGTAATAGTTTTTTGCATTTGTTAAGTACATTTTCCTGATAGTTTAGGTGAGTAAAGATGTGAAGGGAATTTCATCATGGGCAGAAATCAGGGATAAATATTCACAACGTTATTGTTGCAACAGGTATTTGTACAGAACTATTACTTCAAATGGGAGACACATCTGGCGACAAGAGATTATATATTATTTACTAACTCACATTACTTTAGTTATCTTCATAATTTTAATTGTTTTGACAGAATAGCTTGAGTTTTTGCATTTACATTCCAAGAACAAAGATTTGTTGGGGAATTGGTATGAAAAGTTGGCTGCTTTGGTCCAAATATTGCTTAACTGTCTCTCAGAGAATTGTTACATAGCAGAGAAAACAGCCAATCAAATGCCACTTACTTATTTTACCATGATTAAAGATATTGAAATTAGTTTGGTTGTCTATGTTGGTCAAACACTTAGATGCAATGACACAATTTGTATCAAACTACTGCAAAAATATAAACATATCTCTTGTTCTTGATATGTTTGCCTTGAAGACAACTGAAATTTTCTTTTACAAACTTTCATTTAAAAATGTTCTTCCCTGGACATACTGTCTGTACTTAAAATTTTACAGATCTGTAATCCATACAGCTGAATGCTTTTTGAATATTTACTGTATTCATGGTGCTAACTGTGGCTCAGTTAGTAGCATTGCTACCTCTCAGTCACAAGATTCTACATCCAAGTCCCACTTCAGCTGTTGAGTAGAAAGTAAGAACTATATAAGAACTAGGAGCAGGAGTAGGCCACCTGGCCCTTCAAGCCTGCTCCACCATTCAACAACATCATGGCTGATCTTTTCGTGGATTCAGTTCCACTTACTTGTGCTCTTATCATATCCTTCAATTTCTTTATGGTTTTAATAAACCCTATCTTAGTTTTAAAAATGTTTACTGATGTAGTGTCAATTACTTCACTGGGAGGGAATTCAATAAATTCAAAACCCTCTGGGTGAAGAAGTTCCTTCTCAATTCAGTCCTAAATCTGGTCCCTCTAACCTTGAGACTAAGCCATCTTGTCCTAATATCACCTGCCAGTGGAAACATCCTCTCTACTTTATCTTGTCTATTCCTTTCATAATTTTGTTTCTATTTTTCTAAATTCTAATGAATATAATCCCAGACTACTCAGTTTCTCCTCATAAGCCAACCCTCTCAATTCCAGAATCAATTATAACCAACCTCCTCTGCAACCCCTCTAGTGCCAGTACATCATTCTCAAGTAAGGAGACCAAAACTGCATGCAGCACTCCAGGTGTGGCCTCACTAGCACCATGCAAGGCTGCAACATAATCTCTCTGCTTTTAAACTCAATCCCTTTAGCAATAAAGGAGAATCAAAGTTAACACTCAGTGTAAATCTGAGTGAACACTGCATTGTTGGAGGTGCTGTCTTTTGGATAAGACATTAAACCAAGGCCACATCTGTCTGCTTGAATCATTATAAAAGACTTTACAGCACCATTCTGAATAGGAACTGAGGAGTTATCCCTCAATGAACATGACAAAAATAGATTACCTGGTCAGGATCATATTGCTGTTTGAGGGAGTTTGCTGGATGCGTACTGGATACCATCTCAAAAACACCTTTTGGAGTGTAGTTACATTGGCTGTAAGATGCTTTGTGTCATTCAATACACCTGAAGGGCACTGTATAAATACACGTTTCTATCTGGGATAATGGGAGCCATACAGCATGGAAACAGACCTTTTGGTCTAACTTATCCCAATTGCAAACTAAACTCGTCCCAATTGCTTGCGTTTGATCAATAGCCCTGTTTTTTTAAATATTGTGACTGTCCCACTTCCTCTGGCAGTTCACTGCACACATGAATCACCTGCTGTGTGAAAAAGATACTCTTCAGCTCCCTTTTACATCTTTCTCTGCTCACCTTAAACCTATGCTCTCTAGGTTTGAACTTCCCAACTTGAGGGAAAAGACCTTTGCTATTCACCTTATCTATGCCTCTCATGATTTTATAAATCTCTATAAGGTCAGCCTTCAGCTCCCAATGCTCCAGTGAAAAAAACGCATTAGAATAAACAGTATTAAAAAAAACACTTGATATTCACATGTCTGAACTCATGCAATCTAATGGAAGCAACTCAATTTACTAAAGAGTGAGGCAACTTCTCATTGACTGAATTTTGCATATAACTAAAACAAAAGACCAATACTCACTCTTTTGTATTTTTTCCTTAAGTTATCAAAACTTTCTGGTTGTATTTGTTTGCCAATATTTGGTTTATACAACACATAATGCTTCACAGTGATTTGCTCAGCCAAAAGTGCAAAAGGCTCATTTCCTCTAAGCTGTAAGAGAAAAAAATGCATTAGAAATGTCTGAAGATACAAGATATCAGCTTAAGAACCAGTGAAAAACATGTAGGATTGGTGGGCACTTTGTTTGGCATAAAAACACTAAAATCTCATTGTGAAGCAAAGATAACTCTACAATCTTAGTAAAATAATTTGTTTTTCCATACAAATATATAAAACTTCAAATTCTCAGACAAATATTCAAATTTTATGTTATTACTCACTGATGAAGTGAAGTAGCACCACCATCATTTAAAGGTTATTTGTTAATATTATACATTTTTCTCTCATTACACAATAGGCCAATTGGAACTCTGATAAGTTAGTGGCTGTATATTCAGAGTACCGCAGAAGTCCAAACTGGCTTGCTCAGATTCTGCCCAAACTATTTTGTCCAGTGCCTTTACAAAGGTAGGCAGTTACCTCATTAAATTCTACAAATTTAGGTTCCTATGATATAGGAAAGACCCTGGATAATGAAGTATGAATGGGTGAAGTGCATATCGTACATGCTTCATTGCTTCGTGTCAAGCACAGTCTTTAAACAGTTGGAGGCTGCTTGCAAAGTAGCCCAGATGATTTCTTTCAGCGGTGTCTAAGGGAGCTGTACTGACTTTGTGTCCAAAATTAAACATATCCAGGCCACTTCCGACTCAACAAAGGTACCTCGTGCACCTAAGCTCACCCCAACCCATTAAGCATCAAAAGTTGGCTGGACCAGTGTGATAATCTAACAATGTTATGCCCTATCACAATCAAAGACTTGCAGTAAGTTACATGTCTTTTTCCTTGATTATTTTGTGCCATGACAGTCAGGTGCAGGCCTCCAAATGGCTCAGGCCCTTGGCTGTGATTAAATGCGGGAAGTAAGTATGCTCTGAATGCTGCCACACATTCCTTAATAATGAAAATCAGCCATCGTATGGTCAAAGTGAAAACTTTGAAGACTTGCATTTTCTGCCCCTATCGTAGTGTTGTGTGAATTCTAAATATGGTGTTACTTACGACTAATTTTAACTCTTAACTGTTGGAAAAATTTTAAAAGTTTAAAGAAATTATTTGTGCTTCGTTTTTCATAAAAATAACTATTGCTCCCACCAAAACTCTGGAAAGTTCCTTTGAACACGAACAGCTCAGAGGAGGATCTCTCCCTCAGCTAGCCTGCTCTTGTGATATCGATTGTTTCCCAGAATAACTTCATTGCAAACAGTAAAAGGATCTGTCATTAAACCAGCCTGGAAAGCATCTAGCCTCAAGAAAAATCAAGTAAATTGCAATCTTGAAAACCTAAAGAATGGTTCCCTTGGATCAGTTGCATCAGTGTTCATGATGGATGTGAAGTCACCCATCCCCTATTACTGGAGTAATTCTTGCAACTGATGCCACTGATGTGACCTAACAAAGAATAAGTCCAGACTAGAAGTTGTCCATGGTGCAGGCAAATTGAGATTTAAATCATATTTTACTGCAAATGTATTTGTTGAACTGGCAAGTATTCAGAATATAAAGTATTCAGGTTAAACTTTATTTACTGTACTCCATTTACACATTTGCATCACAGAAGAAGCTACAATTCAACTCCAATAATTCATTTCCTAGATTATTCATCACAATTACATCGCAAACAAGTAACAAATAACAAAACATTGATACTAACCCGGTGCGAAAGGTAGAAACCATCATTAGGTCCCGTTAAAGTGAGTGACTTCTGATAAGCCTCTTCCCAGGGCATGCCTCTGTCCACACTTATCTACAGAAGACAAAACAAATTGACAATTAATTACCAATATTTATATTCTTTATTTCCTTTACTACCATCCAACATCACATATCCTATTTCAGTATTTAGTTGCAGACTGCTTTCAAACTAATAGCAGTATGGTCCACAATCAATGCAAGGCAATCTCCTATCAAAATTGATTAGATGGTCTTTCCAGAAACACAATTCTTTGTTCCTATTATGTAGGTTAGCCAGGAACTACGAAAACTTTTGTTATATTAGTTGCTACAAATGTAAAATACCACAGGTGCTGTAAGTCTGAAACTAAAGAAAAAGTTGCTGTAACTAGTCAACAGATTTGTCAATATCTAAAATGAAAGAGACACAATTAAGATTTCACCTTCTTGTCAATTCAAAAAAGTGAAATTTTGAATGAATAGTAACATATGTCCAAGTCAAATTGGTGTATAAATTGAAAGAGAACTTGGAATGGCAAGTCTTCCCTGTAAACCTTCTACATTTATTCTAGCAATGTAGCATCTAATTTTTTTCCTGAGTGTGCAGACAATTTGTTTAAATACCTGCTCCTTTTGTGCATGCATGGTGACTTAAAAAGACGGACTTGGGTTACCAAAAATAGCAAAATATTGTAGAGTTGCTTCCCCCATTGCTTGCGATGTAATTTACTCTTACTCCAACATCCTATTGTTTAGGCTGTAAAACCTACAGCCCATCCAAGGCTCCCCAGCTGATAACTTGAAACAGCATAAAACTTCCCCTCTTCTCTTTTCTGCTCTCACCACACTTCACTCTGACTCCCTCTCTCTTCTCCCTTTCTTGTCACAAAGACCATGTAATTATCAGGAGTTGGACATGGAGGAAGAGAAAGGCATATCAAAGATACAAGACAATAGATTGGTTAATCTAAAGGTTTCTTTAAGGCAAAAAGATAGATCAATAAAATAAAGAAATTTAGAGGAAGAATTGAAGAAATGGGATGAAAAGCCAAAAAAGTTAACTTCTGATGGTAAAGACAGGAAGGATGCTCTCAGTGGCTGGGGAGTTTAGAACAAGGCATCACAGTTTAATGATACAGGTAGGCCATTTAGGATTAAGATGAGGAGAAATTTCTTCACCCACATAGTGTTGAACCTATTAAATTATCTGTCACAGAAAGTAGTTGAGATCAAAATATTGAAGTAAATATGGTTCTGAGGGTTAAAGGGACCAAAAGTTATGGGAAGAAAGCAGGAAAGTTGGATGATCAGCATGACCACACTGAATGGCACAGCAAGCCCAGGAGGTGAAATTTTCAATGTTTCTACAATGCATTGAACAGTAATGTAGAATACTGTTCCTGGTTGGTGGAGATTGCAAATTTAGAAGTAACTGCTCAAGAAGCCGATGCAACGACAGACATGCAGTTACAGCATGTCAATGGTGGAGCAATTAGATGGGTGCCAATCAAGTGAACAGTTTTGACACCCTTGAGTATTGTTGAGTGTTGAGAGCTGCGTCTGTCAACATGAGTAGGGATCTTTCCATCATGCGTCTGACTTGTGCCTTAGGGAAGGCAGAAACACATTTGGGAGTCCAGAAGTGAGCTCAGTGCAATACACTGAGCTTTTCTTGCAATTATGTGGTTGGTCCAGTTCATTTTCTGAGAGATGATCATGTATTGACCACTTGTGTGACGTGAACATCATTTATCAATTCAGGCAGGATATTCTCCAGGTCTTGCTACATGCAAAGGCTTGTTTCCTGATAAACTACAAATACTGAAGGACTGCATCAGCAAACTGCTCCATTTCTAAATTTATAATGAAAGAAAGATCATTGATGAAGCAGTTAAAAATTAACTGGGCCCAAAATGCTGCTCCATACCTAGACATAATCATGACATCTAACTCAAAAGTTAAAGCCTCCAAAGGATGCTTTGTTTCTGCAACTCAGTTGGATGAATTTGGGGGTAGGGTATAGTGTCAGAAATAAAGACAGAGAAAGAGTGCTGCACAACAATAATTTACATTATAAAGAACGACTTGTCCATCCTGTGGATGTCCTGGTGTAAGGAAGATCTGCTGACTTTCCTCGTATATCTCTTCTACTCCTGGAGCTAGATCTGAAGAAACAGAAAAGAAACAATCAATGAAATTAATTGTATTCGATGTACTGTATTAAATAATAATCAACAAAGAGACCTCAAATGCAGGTTAATAGTTCCTTAAAAGGGGAATCCCAGGTAGACAGGATAGTAAAGACGACAGTTGGTATGCTTTCCTTTATGAGTCAGTGCATTGAACATTGGAGTTGGGAGGTCATGTTGGAGTTGTACAGGACAGTGGTTAGGCCACTTTTGGAACACTGTATGCAATTCTGGTCTCCCTGCCACAGGAAGGATATTGTGAAACTTGCAAAGGTTCAGACAAGATTTACAAAGATGTTACCAGAATTGAGTTATAGGGAGAGGTTGAATAGGCTGGGGCTGTTCTCCCTGGAGCGTCAGAGGCTGAGGGGTGACCTTATAGAGGCTTATAAAATCATGAGCAGCATTGATAGGGAAAATAGATATGGTCTTTTCCCTGAGGTGAAGAAGTCCAGAATACAATGGCAGAGGTTTAAGGTGAGAGGGAAAAGATTTAAAAACGAATTAAAGAGCAATGTTTTCACAGAGGTGGTGCGAGTATGGAATGAGCTGCAAGAGGAAGTGGTGAAGGCTGGTACAATTACAACATTTAAAAGGCATCTGGATGTGTATACAGAGAACAGCCAGAGAATTCCTAGAGGCATGGCACTCATCCACAGATTCAATCAATAAGCACCTCGATCTGGACCCAATATAATGACCACTGCAACAGACAGCTGGAACTGACAACCGGAAGCGGCAGATTCAAACCACTACAAATGCCAGAGGAAAGATCACAGAAGCAATCGTATCACTGATTTTATCCACTGAGGATGTCACCTAGACAGGGGACGAAACGTCTGCAACACAAATTCCCAGCTCGGCGAATAGAACCATAACAACGAGCACCCGAGCTACAAATCTTCTCTCAAACTTTGGATGTGTATACGAATAGAAAGGGTTTAGAGGGTTATGGGCCAAATGCTGGCAAGTGGGACTAGATTTATTTAGGGTAACTGGTCCGCATGGATGAGTTGGACCGAAGGGTCAGTTTCCATACAACTCTATAACTAATACTTTAAACTCTAACTTTCCTATGTAAATACTTCAATTCTTCCATGAAGTACAATGGCAAAGATAAGACACAGGTTTAAAGCTTCGAAGTGTGGATAAAATCAGTGATGTGATTGCTTTGTCTGCTGGCCACAACCTGATTTAGATTGACTAAAATTTGGCATAAGAATCCAAATCAATTAAATTGGTGAGCTACAAACGACAATTGCATTATTGCCTAACTTTAGCTGTTGACCTGCAGGCAGACACTTGGCAAGTGAGCAAGAAGAAAGGGATGATTCCAGGCTAACAGCATCAGCCTCTGGCACTTTAGCGGAACATGTCTGCCCAACCTGGTGCTAGAAAAATGGAAGCAAAAATTGCAATTTTTTCAGTGGCCTTCTGACTAGAGTATGTATCACCCAGTACAACTAGACAGAACTCAAGGATAAAATTTGGCCTACTTGTCCAATTTCAATCACCAACATTAGGCTTATTTATTCAACCAAGGCCTCATGCATGCCCTCTGAACACTTAAAATCACTGGATTCCAATTCGGTGGCTGGCCCAGTTCTAGAGAATGTGAGAGGTTGTCATTTGCAATTTGTCTTCCTACCTCATAACTGAATCTTCTTATAACTGAAAACACATGCTAAATACTGCTGAATTGTCTCTTATATAATAGGTTTAGGGATGTCAACCTTCCTTCTCCCACTCCAGGTTAGTACTGTCACCAGCTTAACACCTGTATCACTTTAACGCATGCTTGAAACAAAGGTAAGCTAAAGTCAATCAGTAAACAGGTGAAGATGCAGTACCTGCCAACAAACCCATTCACTAAAACTTCAATTTAAAAGTATGCCTGCTATAGTTGCAGAATAATGTATTACATGTTACATTAGCATAATAATGTATTATTTCCTTTGTCCTGAATAATGGGAAATCCTTCAAATACAAATATTGACAATATACAAGGTGAACTTTGAGATGGAATTATTAATTATCGAAGTTATCTTTTGTTCATTTGCAGTTAATTATTTTCTCTATCCATTTGGCATGTATTGCTTATATTGAGAAGGTTCACTTTCTTGCTTATTTTAAAAAACTCTTAGAAGGTCTGAAACATTTTTGCTTTAGTGGGTTTTAATCATCTATGGCTCACATGCCATCTCCTCCACTGCAGAACTAGAACATAAACTTTCCTGTCTATCTCAAAAACTACCATAAGGCCTGTGAACCATTTTTGATTTAGTGGGTTCTAACCATTTGTGACTCTCATACCATCTCTTTGGCCACTAAATTAAATCAGCAGCAGCAAATTCTGCATGAGCAATATTAATGTGAGAAAAGCATCTACTGCACTTTTTTTTTAAACATGTCAGAGTACTGTAGAGACAAAAGGTATGGGGAAAAAATTGGAGAACCTTGAGTTTTCGCAAACTACTAGACCATACCTAGAATTCCCATGTCATATTTTCCATCTTTTTTGTCCTTCTCAATGAGATAATCAAATGTGTCTGTAAAATACTGAAAAAGTGCATTTTGTTTATGAACCTCGAGTCCAAGAATTCGATTCAGGAACTTTGTGATGCTGCAGTCTGAAACAGGAAAAAGAAAACAAAATTCATATTGAATCACTTCTGTTTTAGCTTTACCTTACTTTTTTTTGACATGCAAACCTCTTTAAATGAAGCAGCCCACATCAGCAATGCCACCTCTGCTGGGTTTCCAGCAGCTTCTCACAACTGAGGTCAGATCTCTGGGATACAGCTGTGAGCAAACTGGGAAAAAAGGCACAACAGTAGAGATGGAATTGTGATGGGAAAACATGGAAATGAATCATCAGAAATTTAACAAAAGTTAAAACTTAATGTAACCAAAAGACTGCAGTAGAATGTCATCTGGTGATGGAAAAGTGGAGACATACTGACTGTGAAAGTTGCTGATGGTATCAACAATTTGTGATAGATTAAAAACTCCAGCATAGTTAGTAAACACAGGAAACATGCCATTCTTCAATTTAGTGTATAATTTGAGTATATGATAAACATCATTGCCTCCACGTATGGTCAAATTCCCAACTCTAGATTACAGTTGCTGCCTGACAAGCTGATTGCTCCTAGAATGGACCATGTTTGCATTCTTGGATGTTACAGAGTCAGAGAATACAGTGGACCATTTATGAGTGCATTCAAAATTTCCTAATACCAAGTTTACTCTTGTAACTCAAAATGCTCTGATAGGTTTACAGCAAGTCAAAGGACTCAGCCACAATAAAATAAAAGTAATAACAGTTGTCAACACTGATTGAATGGCACGTGGTTAAATGTCCAAGAACACATCCAAAGTGAAAAAATGAATTGCTAACTTATTCAAGGAATACAGAAATTGCTGGCTGGACCAGCAGGTTGTTTTGATATGGATGATTTCAAGCCTCCCAAGTGTCACTGGAACTGCAGTCATCCAGGCAAGGGGCCTTATTTCATCACATTCCTGATTTGTACTTTGCAGGTGGTCGACAGGTTCTGAGGAGATAGGAGGAGAGTTACTTTTATAGGATTCCTAGCCTTTGACCTGTTCTTGTAGCCACTGTAGTTATATGGTTGGTCCAGTTCAGTTTTTGGGGTCATTGGTAATCCTCACAATGTTAATAATGGGGTATTCAATGATGGTAATGTCATTGAATGTCATGGGATGATGGGTCAGTTCTCTTTTGTTAGAGATTGCCATTTTCTCTGGTGTGAATGCTATATACCACTTTTCAGCCCAAATCTGGATATTATCATGTATTTAAACATGGCTGCTTCAGTTTCTGAGGCATACTGAATGATGCTGAGCATTATGTTATATTCATCTCATTTGTTCAGTGCAGCCATTGTCTGTTATAGGGAATTGACTGTCAAAAGAATTTTTGATTCCAAATCCTTCATTCAAATTGATAATTTGGTTTAAACAAATAATAAATTCTCACCTTTTTCCACATTGATAGATCCATAACGATTTTCTTTGCAAAATATCCCAACAGCCATCAGTCCCTGTCTCATGTCTACAATACAGATGTTTCTTGTTAGATTTTCCGACTGGTCATTACATTCTACACAACACAGCTGCTATAGCCACGTAAAGATAATCTCTCTCCACTTTTATGTGTAGAAATTATTCCAGATATTCAGTTAACTTAAATTATCAAAATACTAATAGGAATGTTTCAAAATAATGCAATTAAGAGCAAAAAAAATTAGTACTAACTTTAAACACGTTATTAGACATAAGACATTTTCTATTACCTAAATACTTACCTTCTATAAAACAACTGGAACCTCCAATGTAATCTTTTGGTGGTTGTACTTTGTTTTCAATTTGACCCAAGATGGTTTTAATTATCTTATCCAGTGCTTTAGTTCCATACTGTGAGAAAGGAAGAATTAAAAAAAAAATTCAAGTATCAACTGATCTCAAATACTAATTAAGCATTTTAATTAAAATTGCAAATCATACAACAAATTGCTAACTACCTTTGGCATTTGAATAATATAAGCTAAAGCGAAATTGCTACTTCATTCTGTACATTGTTAAAATTTCTTTAAACGCTTCCTTCATATCCTCCAGTTTTAAACCATGATGATCAGTTAAAAATAAGAACTTGTTTTAAAAAACGCAGTTTCCAATCTAAACACTAGAAGGTGCATGAGAGCACTACATGAAGCCTATTTCTGGTCTTCCCTACAGTGCAAAAAATGTTCTCTCAAGCTTTGGTAAATATATCCCCTAATAGTCTAAAAATAAAAATGGAGATTACTGCTGTGAACAGACCATTTACAGACTTATATTTTATAGCTCTGTGATACACAGTCCTATCAATTTTACATGAATATTTCAGGATTTAAAAGTTTATTTTTGACATTTGAGTCTCCTTTATATCCTCAGATATCTTACGTCACAATCTACTCACCTCAGTCCTTTGCCAAAATAGTTACCAGCTACTTTCACAGATGAAAACAAGGAAGCTATGCTTAAGCTTACAATCAACAGGTTGAGATGATGGTTATTCTGATTCCGTACCTGCTGGTGCTGTCCAACAGCAAGCTCACCAGTATGCGAAGTCAGTAATGAACAACCTTATTTGTATGGAGTACTGTGTAAAGGGCACTTCTGACTCTATTACTACTAATTATAACAGCTAGGAATTCTGACCACTGTCCACCCTGAGGATGGAAGGCATAAAAGTGCAAAGGAAAATTTGCTAGGGAATCTTAAACACAGCTGCACTTTTCATAATGAAATATGATTACATTCTTTTAAAAAGAATTAAAATAAAAAAAACTCCTTTTTGTCAGCGCACAAACCAATGTTTGGATATAGAATCAGAGTCATTCAGCATATCAAGATGGGTTCCAACTGAGCCAACAGAACAACACCTCCTGGCAGAAGCAATCTCCTACATTGGCTGTCAGTTGCCTTATAAGAGGTGGATGTGTGTTATGCCCCTTCAATGAAAATGGAAAACCCCTTAGTTTACCATGTTCTACAGTTAGGGAGAGAGGCTTGAGAAATTCTTTCAGGATTAAGCATCTCAAAATATGTATCTGAAAGAAAATATAGCTAGTTACTGACATACCTAAATTTTGTTCTTGATTTTTAATGTAATAGACATACCGAAAGTGGCACTTTATGGACACAAGAAAAATAATTGCTACTACTACCTTCCTGACAGCATTGTGGGTGTACCTATACAAGACAGATGGCAGCAATTAAGAAGGTGGCTCACCACCACAAACGCTGCCCTTTCCAGCAAGGCTTACATAGTCGTAAAGATGTATAGCACAGAAACAGACCCTTCGGCCCAACTCGTCCATGCTGACCAGATATCCTAAACTAACCTGCTTCTATTCTCCAGCATTTGGCCCATATCCCTCTAAACCCTTCCTATTCATGTACAGATGGCTTTTAAATGTAATAATTGTACCAGCCTCCACTACTTCTGGCAGCTCATTCCATACATGCAGCATCCTCCTTTTAAATCTTTCCACTCTCACCCTAAACCTATACTCTCTCGTTCTGGATTCCCCCACCCCAGGGAAAAGATCTCATCTATTTACCCTATCCATGCCCATCATGACTTTATACACCTGTATAAGGTCACCCCTCAGCCTCCAACATTCCGGGGAAAACAGCCCTAGCCCATTCAGGCTCTCTCCATAGCTCTAACACTCCACTTACAACTCAGAAAATAATTTTTTAAAATGTTGCTCTGAACCATTTTCACAGTGCGCGATATATGTACTTTCATTTTTGATTGCTCATTATTTGAGGCCTTGGTTAAGGAAGTAAATTGTAACAGAGAAATGTTACCTTGTTATCAAAATTGTACTTGCTGAGGTCTCTGGATTCTGTTGCTCTTCGGTCACCATGAGTCAAAGCACCCTATGACAAAAATACAAATCCAATTTTAAAACAGCACCTAGAAAGCTTTAACACAAATTTTCATGTTACACTATTTATTAAAAATGATTTGGAGGAGCCAGTGCTGTACTGGCATGTACAAAGTTAAAAATCACAACATCAGGTTATAGTCTAACAGATTCAGTCGGAAGCACTAGCCTTTGAAGCACCGGTGAAGGAGCAGTGCTCCAAAAGCTCGTGCTTCCAAATAAATTATTAAAAATGAAACTCCTTCAATGTCTGTTTGACCAAATTTGTAGGAATTTCACATTTCTGCTTTGGTAATTCTACAATTTGACAGAAGAGTACAAATGTAGGATGGAAAACAGCTTTTGAATTTTGTGACCACAACTAGGACTATCTTGAGGTGAGTGGTTGCATGATTTCATGGTGTGGTACTGAAATATTTACATGAAAGGAGAGCCCAAGACTGATGACTGGTCTGCAATGAGTTAGTAGTTCTCAGCCATTCCACTACAATTAGTCAAAAGTCCCCAGATTGGGAATAATCAAGAAATAAAATCAGTAAGCATTCTACACGAACTCTTCTGGAAAGCAAATTTGTATTGAAATTTTTGGTCATTTGCAGAGGCAAGAACTATATCTAGCAAGAACACCAATGGCAGGAAAAAAATACTTGGGTTCAGGGAGAAGAAAAAGAATGTGCCACTTAAAAAGTCTCAAGTAATACATGGGCATCTTACATTTACAATGGAATACATCCAGATTTCAAAAGTTATATACTAATGTTAATATAATGCAGTGTTAATTAACAAAAGGGGACATGAATGTCAAACATAGCCAATATGAATTACTAATACTGTGAGCTGAAAATTGTAGGATATTACAATAAAAAGGATTATGGAGGAACCAATCACCACAACTGATGAGTTACTTTTATTAAACCATCCAAACTCTGCAGATAACATCAGTGGCTCTGTTTTTATTTCTGGTTGGAGTATCAAATAATCACTTGTAGACTATTACTGAATATTTCTTTTATCTACAGTGTGTAAATAAGGTGGTAATACAGATTCTTGACAGCTTGTCTAACATGATGCATGAATTATCTGTATAAATAAAATGAAAACTTTTACATGCTGCATTTAGTAAGATGAATGAAATTACCAGACTTTCCAGACGCTTAGCAACAATGGAGGCAAAACGTCTTTCGCCTGCAAGTTCAGAAATGAGGAATATATATTCTGGAGCTGACACTTGGTTTGATCTATGAGTACGACCTGAAAGAGAACAAAATACACCGAATAAATGCAAGGCAAATGAAATTTTAACAATGGGCTAAATTACTCGACACAAAACCAAAACTGCATACAAGGACATCGTACTGTGATAAATAACTTTGTTTTATTGACTGATGCCAATAAGTTAGTTTTTTGCAAGCAAGATTTACAAGGATGTTGCCAAGGTTGGAGGGTTTGAGCTATAGGGAGCAGCTGAAGAGGTGGGGCTGTTCTCCCTGGAACACTGTAGGCTGAGAGGGTGACCTTATGGAGGTTTATAAAATCATGAGGGGCATGGATAGGATAAATAGAAAAGGTCTTTTCCCTAGGGTGGGGAAGTCCAGAACTAGAGGGCATATGTTTAGGGTTAGAGGGGAAAAATTTAAAAGGGACCTAAGGGGCAACATTTTCACACAGAGGGTGAGCTGCCAGAGGAAGTGGAAGAGGCTGGTACAAATACAGGTGCACAATCCTTTTTCTGAAATGCTTGGGATCAGCTGGTTTTAGGAATTCAGAATTTTTGAATAAGTGACAGTTTGATGGTGAAATTTTTAAAAAGTTTACCAGAGGAGCACACTCACTGAATAAAACGTGGCTGTTAAACAGAGCTGAGGCCTGCCAGTGTTGGGCCATGCCCACCCCACATCATATCTGAGTGACATTCATCGAGTGGGCGTGGAGTTCGGTCAACTGTTTGTGCATCAAACAATCTTGTTAATGAGAAAAAAACTTTACAAAAAAACCTTCGGACTTTGGAGCTTTTTGGCTTTTGGGATTTCGGATAAAGGGTTGTCTACCTGTACAACATTTAAAAGGCATCTGGATGGGCATATGATTAGGAAGGGTTTAGAGGGATATGGGCCAAGTGCTGGCAAATAGGACTAGATTAATTTAGGGTATCTGGTTGGCATGGACAAGTCAGACCGAATGGTCTGTTTCCATGCTGTACATCTCTTTGACTCAATGTCAGCAGTCAACAGAACAGAGATTTGAAAAATTGTGCTGAGATTAAAAAAAGTAGAAGCTGTTTATTGTTTGACATCAGAAAGTAAGAACAAATATTATCTCTGATCTACCAAAGTGGATTAAAACTTTCCTGTGTTCAATTAAGTAGTAAAAATTAAATAAACACTGATTACAATATTACAACTATAATTGGTAAACAGTAGCCCTTCAACAGAAGGTAACCATGATTGCACAACAGATCTTTTCACCTCAGATATTCTATAGAAGTAAGTTCTATAACTGTTACAGGCATTCGATGTCTAGATTATGATCTTTTGTTCAGCTATAAAATTACACTGGTATTATGCATACAAACAACTTTCAAGTACTCTGTACTTACTCTTGCTATTAATCATCAAATACTATCTGACACTTACCAAATTGTTGAACTGCACGATCTGCACTCCAAGGCAATTCTAGGGTCATGTGCACTCTTCTTCGTTGGTTTTTTATTCTTTTATCAGCCTGCAGTGAAATTCCCGAACTGGCTGCTTCAGAGATAATAGCTACAAACTTGACAAATCAGAGTGTTCATTTTAATTTTAGAAGATGCATCATCTATTAAAAATGCTTATTTTTGTGAATCAGGTATAACATATATATTACAAGAACTTAATTTTTAAACCTTAGCACAATGTATTAGTGGGAGGCAGGACATGGGTTCATTCTCATGGCCCAGTAAATGACAAGTTGGCAATACAAAGTCCAAAGTAGAGGTGTTTCCCTGCAGAGAGGTGGGATAATAGTAGGGTGAGGTACATTGACTTATTTTAGATATCTCAGAGGCCTGCCTCCTAAGTCACAGGACAGTCCAAAGTCAGAGGCTGTGGGAGGTTGGGGAATGAAACTCAGGTCTTCAACCTCTCGATGTAAAGGCAGCAGCCGGTAGCAGGCTATGAGGAAGCCTGCATTGCAGAGCAAGCTAAATTTGCCCATAGTAGGACTTCTACCATTCTGCAAGAAGTCCTATCATCTTTTGGAGTTAAGGTTGACTGGCAGCCTTGGCAGACCAAATAGTGCTAAAGCCCAGTGGTGGACGCTGCCAGGACTGCAGACATGACTAAGACAGCAGCCCAAAGGAATCATGGACGCAGATAAGTAAGGTGCACTAGATGGGGTGGATTTAAGAACTATAGAAAACAAAACAAGAATGCAACAAAAACTAGAAACAGGATAAGTAATAATGGTAAAAAGTCAACACTTAACAATTCATTTAACTGCATACAGCACCTGTAATAAGATAGATGAGTTGATGGTAAGAATACAAAATGACTGGATAGCTATTATGGATACATGGTCGCAGTGTGGCCAGGATGGGGATCACAACACTGAAGGGAATTCGATGATATGGAATAATAGGTGAAAAGGTAGGAGGTAGCATTCTTTACATAGGATGGCAGGAGTGTGATAGTGAATACTGATGAAGTGAATTAGATTGCCATACGAAATCAGTCTGGGGAGAAATATAGAACAGCAAGGGAAAAGAGGGAAACGTGATAGTTGTTTGTAAGCCTTTGAGGAGTTGCTTCACAATAGGATAACTTATAAATCAGGAAATAGTGAAAAAGGGCATTACACTTACCACGGGTGATTTTAATCTGCATGTTGACTGGACAAATTAGGGGACAAGTGTAATATGGAAGACAATTTCGAGATTGCATCAGGGATCATTTCTTAGAGCAACACATTGCACAACCTACCCAGGAACAGGTTATTTTAGGTCTAGTAATATGTAATGAGGTAGGGTTAATAAGAGATTTAGGCTCTATTAACAGGTAGCGATCACAACATGGTGGAATTTTAAATTTAGTTTAAGGGAGAGCAACTCGGATATTCATTCATTCATGGACATCAATTAAATAAGGGCAATTACAGAGGTATGAAGAGAGAGTTGCTACAAGTTAGCAGAATGATACGGTTGAATGGGGTGCAGGCTCAAGAGGCCTCCTGCTCCTAAGTTATGAGAGAATGGGATAAAGGGAGGGGAATGGGGTTTAAAATTCGAGCTGAAAGGGAGAAGGTATACAATCTTCTGGGGGTGATGCCCCAATATGCAATTCACACCCTTCGAAAATAGAACCCCATGACTTCCTGTCACACCCAGCATTTCACGCCCACTGAAAACAATGCAATGAAGAAGCTCTTGAGAAAGTCAAAAAATATCCTCTACATAATGTGTGTCAAAGGTTCTTACATTTTGTCTCCACCCTTCACATATCTGTGTGGCCTAATGGAATGGCACAGCTTTTTACTGAAGTTGCAAAAATCTATTCTCACTAAAATTAGTGGAGGAAAATATGGTATTCCTGAATTATCAAGGTTGGGAGATGAATACTTCAGCGTGTTGCCCTATTTCAAAAACAAATTAATGCCTACCATATGTGATCATACATAATGAGAAAGATATTTACCTTATCCCCATTCATGAACCGCTCCTTTTCCTTTAAATTCACATGGTCGATGGACAAATTTTGTTCTGCTCTTGACTCATAACAAACTGAGCCATCTGGTTTGCGAACAACACGTCCCTTTCTTCCAGTCATCTATTAAAAATCAATAAATACAGAAATCAACGTTCATTATGACATTACAAAGACCAACAAGTTTAAAAATAAATTGTGCTCGGGAGGATGAAGAAAATCTATTACAACCAGAAAGTTTTTTCCAAACTTTACACCTAATATCAGCACTGAGGTTTCATCTTTTCTACACCAACAATGTGGTTAACCCTTAATTATGCACAGAATTCCCTGCCACAATTATGACATATTTAAATTTTGGATTTCAATCATTCTTAATGTTTCCCAAAGTGAGACTGGTCTGAACTTGGTCTGAATTATAGAAATTTTGATTGTGCACTCACTCTGCCTCAGAACTGGGTTGACACCAACAATAACCATGAGTTTCCTTAACAGCAACAAATAATTATTTATCCCATCTGTAGAAGATGGACTAAAATCAAAGTCCTAGTAATAAACGTTCACTGCACAAATTCCCTACAACATAAATGAGTAAGCATCAATAGATCTCTTAAGAATTTAAATTCTGCTATTACATATTTGTGATGCTATGATTATCTTCGGCTGTTCACATACTTATCTTCAAAATAAACAATGAAATACTACATTTGTAGTACTTTTTAGGAGTACACAGTTGAGTAACATCCCAAGTTCCTGCTTACCATGTAACATTAGCTGTCAAGCAACTAGTAGGCTGATCAGATCTTAGAATACAACCTCAACTTACAAGGAAATCCCAAAATTTTAACTACTGAGGTCATCAATTAGAACATATTTCAAATTGTTTGTGTATTTGCGAACCACATGAATAAAATTACAACTTTCAAATTCACTAATGTTCTTACAATCAATTCTTGGACCTTTTAAAGGTGTAGCAGGTTATTTCATGACTTTGATGTTCGCTCAAGAATTTTCAAAAAAGTCAAATTTGCTTTGATGACAAGCCCCCAGGCAGGAAATCCTTAGCATGCCAGAATTTCAAAAGGAACCCCAAGTATGATCAGAAGTTATGACACATTTTATCATTGCATTCAACTACTAAGTTAATTTTATGGGTGCTTACAAAGACATTTGCATGTATATCATTTTCAACATGTCCACTATATTAAACCCTTCACTGACTTCAGCCAAACGTTAAGTGTCTCAGCCGATTAAGGCAATGGGTAGCAGTGTCACACAGTTGGGGCAGTCAGTCTTGATACTCGTGGGTTATGAAAATCAAAATCATTCAAGGTTCCCATGCCTAATTGTTGGCTAATGAAGTCTGTTGCTTATGCATCAATGATGAGTACTGGATTAGTGATCAAATAGGTCATACTCTAATTTTAATCAAGAAACAGAAAACTACTGCTAAAAAGGCATGAAAATAAAACTGCAGTTAAATCTCCCATTTTTTCTTGCCTCTCCTGGAAACATTGTAAGTATCAGTATCCATTTTATGAGCAGTAAAGCTAAATAGCAAACAATGACAAGCTATTTTGCCAGGAACAACAACAAAGCCTACATGCACGCACATTTTAATAGGAGTTACTGGTCAGCAGTCAGGAGGGGAATCTTAAAATAATCTCTCTCTCTAACTCAGGAGGGGAACCTTAAAATAATCTCTCTCTCTAGCCCAAAGTCAACTAGAGTGCTCTACAATATTCCAATTGGTAACTTATGCCAGTGACCATTTGCTCATAAGAAAAGCAGTTTGCAAATTCTTGGAAAATTACCTCAGCGACTTGCTCAGGACCACCGAACAAGTCAATCAGTTCATCCAGTGTATTCAGAGGTAGTTCTTTTCCTAGTAGTTCAACCTTTGCTAACAGATCCCATTTCATTTTCTCTACATAATCTAGTGTTGCTGCAAGCATAAAATAATTTAAGTTAATCAAAACGTTGAAGGTCACGAACGGTTTTTGTTCATCAACATCTATAGGATATCAATGTGTATACAACCAATTTGCATTATTCAGTTCAAAAGGGAACATTCAGAATACTGTCTTATATTTAAATAGGCAAAAGACTAAAGAAACATTTGGAAAAATAACCAGGCCACCCTTTGCACTGAACAGAAATATTCATGCAAATGGGGAGAAAATTGAATAGTAGCTGAAAACAGGAAAAGTACAAATTTTTCAGGGCTGTATCGAGGACCAGTGTTTGAAATTTGTGTCTCACTGGAGTAACACTAGGTCTACTTCTTTTAGGATTACTCCGTTTACATGCATCCTTAAAGAGAATGCCAGTTACATTTTTGTTCAGATTTACCTTAGTGTGGAGCTAGAAGTGTATTCCTCTTTTCCCTTTAGCAGTATGGTGGGTCGCTGCTGGCTGCACCTTTCCCATAAACTGTCTAGGTGCTACTGCCAGCCTGGAAAGGGCTGAAATTGCAAGGTTTCAAAAGGCAAGCTGCCTCCAGAATAGCAACATGCTCGCTTCAATTATTAACATGCACCCTAGGAACAAATTAAGGGTGATCTTTGGGCCAGTCTCATTTTCAGCAAAAATGAGACTACAAATTAGTCGAGCCAGGGAACAAAATACATCACATTGGTACATAATGTAAAATAACCTGATCTGTATTATAAATGGATAGCAATCAAATTCCATAGGAGTCTTCCCACTGAAAATTCCATCAGCATGAATTACAAATTCAACAATCTGTTACCCGAGCCAAGTAGCATTGCTTGTGACCAACTAATGCAGCGTAATGTTAGAAACATTAATATGGAAGTAACAAAAGATATACATTTTAACAATTAATGATGATTGCTGTAAAATGCTTTTATCTTCTTTTCACACAGTTATATCTTGAATTTTACCTTTTCCAATTATGTGAGGAACAGTAAAAGTCCAGACTGTCCAGTGTACATCTGTGATACAACCAGTCACAGTTGGTCACATAGACTGAAAGCAGTTTTCACAACAGACACATGCAGTGCATAGCAGGAAGTGTAACTAGTGTCAGCAATGTCACCTGCTTAATGAAACACAAATGGCTCAATATGGCAAGCAAGACCTTGGATACTAATCCACAGAACAGCAGAAACGTGGCCCAACAATGCTCTTGGATTGATTTGTGGCTTTGTACTTAAATATGGCGTGTAATTTATCTTTTAACAAATGTAAATCTTTCAGAAGAGAACTTTTCTAGCAGATTCCTGCAGCTGGTGATCCTGCCATTAAATTCTGGACTCTGGAAAGTAAATAGTGCTCAAAATATGCCCTAGAATGTTTGAATTGGGTAACCACCCCCCATGACTAGGTTCATTAATTAGATCTAAGGCTCAATTACATAATTTAATTGACAAAGAAGTTAAAGCTTATACTGTTTGGACAGAAGATTAGAGTTAAGAATAAAATCACATCAGCTATGATCTCATCGAATGGCAGAGCATGGCTGAAGGGCTGACTGGCCTACTTCTGTGACTAATTGATACACTCATTGCACTCTGCAAACTTTGGTGAGACTCAGGACTGGAAATGATGGTTGGGTACATTCCATATTTCTGGTACTGTAGCTCTTTGGTACAAAACATTTCCTGTTTCCTTCAATCCTCCTTGACCTCACTAATCATTCTTGAAGTGGGATCATTTTATTAGAAAGAGGATTTGTGTTCCAATAAAGATTCTGCCAATTAATTTGCCTGTGAATGTGTGGTTAGATCACAGTGTTTAATGTTATTACTTCTCTAAAGCCATTGAATTCAGAATGCCCTAAATTATTTTTAAGGTTTGTTCTCATTCAGGTCCTGGGGATTATATCTCATTCATGAATTTAGAATGATGTACTTGCAGCGCTGATCAATTACAATGAAATGTTCAAACTACAAGTAATGGCCAGGCGTGACTCTCCCCTCCTTCGTCCAGTGAGAGCATCACCCTTGAACGTTTGATTTTATTGGCACAAGCAAAACAAAATCATAAATCAATGGTGCATTAATGAGCTCCAACAACTTGTGCCAATATATTAACTGATACCTTTCTCTGTAGATCGAAAATCATTTGGAGTATCCAAAGCAATGAGATCATTCTCTTCAGATATCTCCATGGCAGATGAAGGTGACGAGTTCGGGTCACTGTCAGTATCAACGTCCGAATCACAGCTGCTGTCATCACTGCTTTTCAACAAACATACATATTCTGACACAGTTTTCAAGTGTTTTACGTTGCGAACGTGTGATTTTCCTGCAGTAGAGGAAATAATAATGGCATAAAGTTACTTTAAACAATACAATACCACCTAAAAAGAGCAAGATGAATCTATCACACTGAAAGTAACCTCTTTCAAACTTTCATTGACCAAGTTTCCTTCACATGTATACAATCTTTTCTACTCTGAAAAGAACTTGAAGCATGATACATTTATAACATTTTAACGAAAGAAATTCTACTTTCACCATTATAGCTTAAAGTAGGAATCTGAGAAAGCCGATAGTAATGTGCAAAAATAGTAGTGAACAATGAACAAAATAAGCTGTCCTCTGTAGAAAATAGGGTTTTATTTCACATCTGAACTGAAAATGTGTTGCTGGAAAAGCGCGGCAGGTCAGGCAGCATCCAAGGAGCAGGAGATTCGACGTTTCGGGCGACTGACTGTGTGGAGTTTGCACGTTCTCCCCGTGTCTGCGTGGGTTTCCTCCAGGTGCTCCGGTTTCCTCCCACAGTCACAAAGATGTGCGGGTCAGCTGAATTGGCCACGCTAAATTGCCCGTAGTGTTAGGTAAGGGGTAAAAGTAGGGATATGGGTGGGTTGCGCTTCAGCGGGTCGGTGTGGACTTGTAGGGCTGAAGGGCCTGTTTCCACACTGTAGGTAATCTAGCCCTTGCCTGAAACGTCAAATCTCCTGCTCCTTGGATGCTGCCTGACCTGCTGCGCTTTTCCAGCAACACATTTTCAGCTCTGATCTCCAGCATCTGCAGTTCTCACTTTCTCCTAGAAGATTTTATTTCACATCCTCCTTTTCTAGCTATGACCTAATGAAAACTGTACAGTTTTGCAGCTACCTGAATGCAAATAGCTTTTGTGCTCGACTTACAGAACTGAAAAATGATGTCTTGGTTGAATTGCCCATTTCTATTTGGCAAACAGCTACTCAACTACAGCAGGTGTTCAAAGGATTATTAATACAGCAAACATGAAAATACTTGCTGTAGCTTCATTAGATACACATTTTGCAGTGTTGAATTTCCAGAATGAAAATAATGGTGTCATCTGTGTGCTGTGAACATAATATTCAGACTTCTATTAAATATCTTTCAGCTGAGCACTTTGTATTACTTCAGTGGGTGAGCTACGCATAAAGACACAAACAGAAATTCTGGAGAAACTCAGCAGGTCTGACTGCATCTGTGGAGCAAGCAGAGTTAATGTTGAATCCAGTGAACATTCTGCAAAATCTTTTTTGTAATGTCTATTATTGCTACAACAGATCACCACTATTTTATACAGCTGCAAGATCAACAAAGCAGCTTTTCTGTCTGCAGCAACACCCACATCCCAACACAGAAATATGAATGACAAAGTACACATCAGTACATTTTTGAAACTTCAAAAGAAAAAATTAGTAAGAGGAGTCATTTCATATATACATACTTAGATCCCATTGGTTTTTAACAAATTGAAATGAGCTTTTTTAAGTCTATTAATTAATGTTCCTGTACATTGATGTCCATTAATGTTGTGTACTGGCTTGATCACAGTATGTAGATACTTGTGTTCACATTTCTAAAACTGCTGGCAAGATCGAACAGAATATTGATTGTGTGTGTGTGTGAATACTTTCTCTTTCAAATGTTAAATGCCAATTTCTTATTTTACAAACTTAGGTGTACATTTTGTTAGTGTACCCTCAAGTCTCTAAGATCGTAGATAACGCAAAGAGCAAAGTTAATCAAGGTTTGTAGCTCAGGTTCAGGTTTAGGTAGTAGGTTTGTTCGCTGAGCTGTAGGTTTGATATCCAGACGTTTCATTACCTGGTTAGGTAACATCATCAGTGGCGACCTCCAAGTGAAGCGAAGATGTTGTCTTCTGCTTTCTATTTATATGTTTGTCCTGGATGGGGTTCCTGGGGTTTGTGGTGATGTCATTTCCTGTTCGTTTTCTGAGGGGTTGATAGATGGCATCTAGATTCATGTGCTTGTTTATGGCGTTGTGGTTGGAGTGCCAAGCCTCTAGGAATTCTCTGGCATGTCTTTGCTTAGCCTGTCCCTGGATAGATGTGTTGTCCCAGTCTAAATGGTGTGTTTTTTTCATCCGTGTGTGGGGCTATGAGGGAGAGGGGGTCGTGTCACAAAAAGACCCCCTCTCCCTCATAGCCCTACACACGGATGAAAAAAAAACACGATTTCGACTGGGACAACACATCTATCCTGGGACAGGCTAAGCAAAGACATGCCAGAGAATTCCTAGAGGCCTGGCACTCCAACCACAATGCCATAAACAAGCACATGAATCTAGATGCCATCTGTCAACCCCTCAGAAAACGAACGGGAAATGACATCACCACAAACTGCAGGAACCCCATCCAGGAGAAAGATATAAATAGAAAGCAGGAGACAACAGCTTCTCTTCACTTGGAGGTCGCCACTGATGATGTTACCTAGCCACGTAATGAAATGTCTGGATATCAAACCTACAGCTCAGCGAGCAAACCTACACCCTAAAGTTAATCAACTTGCACATCAGCCTTTCATACTGCTTAAATGGCAAGAGTAATTTAATCTCCAGTCAGGCCTGCCCATTTCATGTCTAACAATTACATAGCTACTGTCACCCTGTGGTTTCTTACTTTCACTATCCTGCTCTTTACTCATAACATTGTAATTATTTTTCTGTTATGTATTTATCCAATTCCTTTTTGAAAGTTACTACTGAACTTGTTGCTGCCAGTTTTTTCTGAACACAATGCTATTCCAGAATTCCTGAAAATTCCTTCCTTACATCATCAAAATCATTTGAGTTTTGAAACATCTCTATTAAACAATGTCCTAAGATGACCTAATTTTTTTTTATCCTAACCATTTAAAATTGTGATGTTGCTACATAGTGTTACCACTTTAGCAATGAAAACCCTAAAATTCTTTGGGCAACTTTTCTGCCAATGTAAATGAGGCAGTGGAATCTCTGGTCCCCCTATCTCCAGCTGACTAGCCTTTCTCCCAAACCTTAGAGACCGTGTTTATTTGGCA
Organism: Hemiscyllium ocellatum; assembly: GCF_020745735.1. Classification (NCBI taxonomy): domain Eukaryota; kingdom Metazoa; phylum Chordata; class Chondrichthyes; order Orectolobiformes; family Hemiscylliidae; genus Hemiscyllium; species Hemiscyllium ocellatum. The sequence continues at coordinate 18,995,785 of NC_083428.1, read as the reverse complement.
TTATCTAGGTATTTTAGCTGTGCCTATCTCAGCTTGATCCTCCCTGCAAGGCAGAGCCATTCACAATCACTTAGTGCTCAACAAAGCAAAGAATACCTCTTCACCATTCTTCATTCAAAGTAACTGTTTACCTTGTTCTAATAAATATTTTGGGCTTCAGAAGACTCTTTCTATTAGCAAAAATACTGCTGAAATCTTTCGAAGTAGCAAAGTAGTAGAAGGATAAGAGTTCCAATAATAGGCCTCCTTGACTTAGGAAGTGGAAGATTTGGCCATTTTATTTTAGATTAGATTAGACTTAGTGTGGAAACAGGCCCTTCGGCCCAACAAGTCCACACCGACCCGCCGAAGCGCAACCCACCCATACCCCTACATTTACCCCTTACCTAACACTATGGGCAATTTAGCTTGGCCAATTCACCTGACCCGAACATCTTTGTGACTGTGGGAGGAAACCGGAGCACCCGGAGGAAACCCACGCAGACACGGGGAGAACGTGCAAACTCCACACAGTCAGTCGCCTGAGTCGGGAATTGAACCCGGGTCTACAGGCGCTGTGAGGCAGCAGTGCTAACCACTGTGCCACCGTGCCGCCCACAAAGTGCCACCGTGCCGCCCACGGCATTTCTCTACTGGAGTATAGGAAAAGGTCATAGAAAACCCAGTGGAATCCTGAGAAAGATTTGGTTCCATCTAAATTCACCCAAGCAACTCTCCAAATCAAATATTTTGCCACCTTTAGCCTGAATAACTAAGGTGCCAAATTTTCTGTCCAAGTTTCATGGAATCGAAAGTTGTCCTTGAACAGATAACAAGAAAGAACCAAAGCAACATCACAAGATTGCTTAACCATGGGTTAAAAAAACCTTGAATTGTCATATTCTCTTACGTTTTCTTTTCATCCCTGTTCCTTTTTCTTTCTTTCTCTTTATTGAAGGAAAGTGCTTCTGAATGAGTGACTTAAAGACACCTCTGTAAAGTTAAAGACAAAATTTAATTTAGCAACAAGACTTTTAAACATTTGAAATGCGTGTGCCCTTTAAAGCTGATTTGTTAAATTTTACTACAGAAGCATGTACGATGACATGTTTATCCAATACAGAAAAAAAAATTTGAAAAGTGTAAACCCATCAGCCATGGTAAAATCTAAATATTTCCTCTTTCATTCATTGTAAGTTCCTGAGTGAAGCAGGTACAAGTTACGCAATGTCCTGGTACTTATTCTGTCAAAAGAAAGAATGTTAATGCTGGAGTTGTGTAGTCATCAATCTAGCCAACACAACATGCTGAAATTAATTTGAGAGGAATCAAGTACCAATTATCCATGTGACCCGAAATGGTAAATGGGTCAGAGTTGGTTCAAAAGCTCAATATCTAGCATGCTTCCTTCAATGTAAAGCATTAATTCTTGGGAGTTATACAATAATATACTTACCTGCAGCTGAAAACCATATTGGCTAGGCAGCCAACATTCTGCAACTTCCTCTCAAACTTGAGTATCTCAAGTTCAAATGCAAATACACCCACTTACTGTACAATATGCTATTTATACAGGGCCCATGAAGAAAGGAATGTCAAGAGATGTCAATGTATCAATGTATGCTGCAAGCATAATTTGCAACATGTATTTTATACTTACATACTTACAGATTCTTTGTTAATACAAATGCAAGGGTAGGTTAAATATAAACATCAGCTATCACATTGCTACTACGACAAGAAGTATTTTTCTCTGCTGTACTTTTGGCTTTATAACTGTCATGACAGTTACCCAGGTGATAGCAGAAAAACAGGTTTGGAACATTTATGGGGAATCTTCAATCCTGCAATACCTTTCTGGTTTCTGTAATTTTCCACCAGAGTAAAGATGTGTACAGCACCACACTGGAACTTTAGTCAATGTTATCTTTGAGCAGGGGGAAATCAACTCGCAAGACTTTAAACAATATTGCTTCCAATTTGTTTTGCTATTTTGAAATGATTTGATTCATGATTTGTTACAGTTCTTTGGGCACCAACAGATACTCAGCTATGTGGTAATTTCTTGAGTGAGAGCCTGGAAAGTGAAAACGCAAGGCTATCTGACTCTGGTGGACATCAATGTTAATGCTGATGCTGCTGTTACCTCACATCATTGAAGGTAAGGAATCATTGACTTGAGGTTAAAGCTACAAATCCAGGCTAAATTTTTATTTCTCCAGTTCAGTCCTTTGAAATCAATTTATAGGAACTCATTGCTGAAGACCATATTATCAGCCAGTTCAATATAGACTAGTTTCAAATCTAGACCCTCCCAGTCTGTCAGGTTTAGAATCCTATCCAACAATGATTTCAGGATAATCCAACTAAAGTATGAGTATATAACCTTATATTTTTGTAATTAACTGCAACATTAAATTCTCAGTGCCCCAATTATGAAGTATTAGCAGAGGTCATATCTATTTATATTCATACAAAATTTAAAAGTGCACAGTGATGTAAATAATAGTGGAAATATCAGGAGAATTTAAATGTCAACGTGCATAACTAATGCTACACAGGAGACTCATCTTGGCTACGTTTAGTTTTATCATTTTACAGATTTTACAAACGAAAGAACATATCAGAAAAAGACTGGCCACTTGTCCAAATTTTCTACAAAGATATCAACATGAAACAACACGCTAAAAGATGTTGTTCCTGGGAAAAAAAATGGAGTTGACAAACTCCTTTCTGCATATTTTTAATGAAAAAAATTACAATACATAAATCACATTCTGAGGTATCAGTACTCATTAAAGTGAAATAAAAATGGCACTTACTTTTGATTAGCAAAAAAATGCCGAATAATTTTGAAGAACAGTAGACATGCAGTCAATTCTAATTAAAAGCTTGTTATGAATTCAGGGGATAACTGGAACATCCAAATACTATTCAAGAAGTGACTTGCACTACACGATAGCTTTGTGTTCAAAGTTTTCTTAATGGTCTAGTGGGCCTCAAAGGTTCCACCCACCTCTTAAAAGCAAACAATGCTTTGAGCTGGGGAGGGGCAACAATTCCAAATAGTCCAGTGCCTGCTCTGTGGTTGTAATTAGAACCTAAAGTAAAGTATAGTTGTTCTGGTATGCCTGAAGTACAATGGCAATGGACTCCATCATGGGGTTCTGGCCAGGACTGCTGGTCAGATGCCTGACAAAAAGAACTTTCTGCCAGCTTCTTTTTAGGTGGACCAATCCTTTAATAAGCAGGTACAGATACATTTACATATAATGATTTTGAAGGAAAATGTGTTTTAAATAAAAGCTTAATAATCTTTTACAGTTTTAACTTCTAGAAACTGCAAATAAAACTGCAACAATTATATAAACCTGAGCAATTTTATTTAACTTTCCAACAGTCACTGAAATGACATGACATTTTTACTTACTCTGCAGCAGATACAAATTGGTTAAGGCGGCCATCATTCTCATCAAGTACTTCTCGTGTCCGAGCCTCACCTGTGGATTGCAGTCCAATAACAATGCACTGGAATGAACAAATGGTGAAGCTCCATTACATAAATGTGAAGTTGGTCCATCTTTACTTTTAATGTCACTTCTCAAAACTTGTTAATGTCACTTCTTTCTGTTCCACATTTCTATAGGCTGTACTTGAGGTAACTGGACTGAATACTGCAACTTCATACATTTGTTAGTATTTATTATTCTTTAAGCACCTAATTACAATGATTTTGGAAGTTGCGGGAAGTCAAAGACTAAATGAAGGGAGAATAATGAAAAGCGTTGTAGAATTCCAGAGTTCAATTGCTGAAGAAATGAGTGCTGGTTCAGTGAATGCTCATGATTGAGAATTTAAAAAAAAATAAAAATGAGACTAGAAATATGGATTAAAGGCAAGTAAAATGAACTGAGACAAAGACATCATCTAATTAAAGGGAAGTCCAGGCATGAGGGACTGAGCAACGTACTCATGTTCTCATCTCTCTCTCATAAAAAGACAAGTAGTATCAATATCGTTTTGTGATATAACCAGAAGTCATGCTTTATATCCTTTCAGTATTATGTTTCCAATGAATCACTAATAACATTCAATACAATTAAGATTTTGGAAAAGTTGTGGGTAAAAAAGAAGAAATTTATAAAATACATCTATTGAAAGTGACATGGGCCTCATACCTACTTACATTCTTTTAACATTGCACTATTACAATGCCATAAACCTACTGTTATCAGTGAGATTTTATGTATATATAGCATGCATTTATGTGCCAATGGTTATTTTACAAATGTTGACTTGATTTGAACAGAATTGACTTAATGATATTAAATGCATGTTTATAAACGTTAACTATTTTATACCTATCCAAAGCTGGTACTTTGCGAAACAAAAAACTGCAGAATGGAAAACAAGTTTATGGAAATCAATGTTAGTCACCAAGATAGAACTAATAGTTAATTTAAATAGATTCCATTTGGGGACCAAAAATGTCAAATACTTTCAAAATATCTGAAGCCCTATATCAGGTCCTGTGACCTATATTACCTGGTGATATAGTTATATACCAGAAATCTTTTTAAAAAGCTGTCTTCTATACAGTTTGTAAATGGAAAGTGGCTCCTTACCTTGCCCTTCTGTAATTCTTGCTTGCCTATTTCTACTAAACGCTTGACTTTGGCAGCAATACACAGATACTTGAAGAAGCGTTGATGTGCTGACCAAAACTGCCCCCAAAGAGATTTTCTGGATTCCAAACCAATTAGGTCTGCTGATTGTTGGAAAACATTCATTGCTTCAGCCCACTGAAAATGAAACACGTTTTCAGGCATATCAAAGTAAACTAAACAAAAACAATTGCAAAAGTTTCAAAAGAAATTAACAGTTCAGAAACATTGTAAAACAGAAACAGTTTTTTTTTGCATCACATTTAACAAATAAATTGAACACTTGCTCTTTATGTCAAAAATGATTTCTGTTTGATCATAAGAACAGTGAACTTGAGAAAGATTTTAATTAATCTAACTATTACTAACAAATTTAAATCTTGCATTGTTTTCAATGTAATCTGAAGGAGTTGTAAACTGTCTCATAGCCCTAAATATTTCTTCATTTGCTTCAAAGTTAACTTTAGCTTCAGTCTGCTCTAAGGATGATCATGATGAGATAAACCTGTCGTAATTAGAATGTTTTGCACAGCCACAAAAGAAAAGATCTATTTACTATTTCCCCTTTTTAGGTTAAAATTATACACATCTTTACTGCTCTTTTATAACTTATTTCATGTGAGCATGACAATCAGAACACTGGACCATGTTTTGACTTGGATTAGACTTGTGAAATTCAGGATTTAAAATTTAAAGAAATTGAATTAATTTAGGCAATATAGAATACAAGGCTTGAGTTTTATCACTATAAATATTCAAAAGCAGCTGTAACCTGGACACATAGTTGAGGCAAATTGGTTGTGACTTTTCAGTAAAAGTGAAATTGAATGTATAATAACCCCGTCCTAAGACCCCAGGTGTATGGAGATATCAAATTACAAATTTCTGCCATTTGTGCTCTGGCTAGATTGAATGTGTGGGACATTTGTCTACTTCTGGCATTTGGTGTTGCTGCATGCCAGATGGGTACAGGGTGTTAACTTTACCTTATCAGCTTACTTTGTGCCATCAATCACAATATGCAAATTTCAAAACGTAAAAATGCTGTTTTAGATCTTTTGTCAATAACACATACCAACCTACATCACAAAAAAAAGCTGCGGTAATTGGGCACTCATTTAGACATGCACCCAAAAGCTGTAAATGATTAGCACAACGACTCCTAAGTCATCAGGGAACTTGAGCCCATACACAGAACAGGGTTAGAAGTGGATGGAAGGACAACTAAAATTTCTCTTTGTGGTAAATCTGGATCATTATGAATAAGAAACAAGCTCCTTTTCGTTGTGGACCACCTATTATCTGCTGCTTTCAACTTTACCTTAATTTTGAGGAGAAAGAGAAGCAATAGTGAGCATAAAGGTTGAATTTAAACAATGAACTGAATGCAGCAATAATCAATCATTAACTGCAATAGCTTCAGTGCCAAACCATCCCGATCTTTTAAAAAAAATCAAAACCCTATCTGAAGTGAGCACTGAAATATCAACTAAATCAGTTTAGAACCAATGTGTTGGGCTTCAATTGTAGTTTTAATTAGCAAATACAGCTACAGCAGCTGAATGTGTTGATCTACCCAAAAATGGAGAAAGAGAAAACTGAATAAAAAAGACGACACAATGGCCAAGTTTGGAAAATCTAACTATTGTCATATGTTCTTGTCACATCACCATAATGATAACTTGCACCTTCACTACTTGGGCAGTAAAACCTCATGAAATGGATTACTCGTTATAGAACTCAATTCACTTCAAATTATGTTCCTGCAAGTTCTGTTCCAGTAGTTTTTTGCTCATCCAGGTGAAAATTAACCTGATAATTGCTCAATAATTGGTAAGCATAGTATTTCAGAAAAGTATTATGGCATACTTTACGTTCACAGCTGACATAACATGTTTTCCAAGGTGTTTAACTTGTACCAGCCAAAACAGCGAAATATTGGTGAAATAAGTGGTACTCTTACCAGTACAGCTGCTTTGTTATATACAAGTTGGAAACTTTGATCCAGAGGTATTTCTTCTATTCTGAATGTCACTCCAGCAAAGCTCAGTTGCCGTGCAATATACATGCCACTAACTTTCATATCCATGGCAACGATTTCCATAGCACCCACACCGCTAAACGAAAAACAAATTGCAATGTGCTGATTCAAATTTGTCATTTTGTATTGAAGATCAAATTATTTTACCTTGTACCCACATTACAAGATTAACTACATATCAACAAGTACTTCACTGGATGGAAAGTACTTCTAAGACATCCGGTAGTCAAGAAAAGCACTGGAAAATGCTTTTTTTTTCCCCTTATTGCAATTCCGTGGAATTGTAAACAATATTGATGATGTGAAACATTGGCAATTGCAGTAAAATACCACATAGAATTTATCAGGATCACGTACAGAACTGTTCTTGTTCTACCTCTTTTTAAAAAAAAGGAATTGACTACTACTGGAAAGATATTAAGATTGTCGGCAATATTAAAAATGTTTCTAAATTGTTTGCTCTCCAATTGGGCATTTTATAGTAGTTCTTTTTGAGCTGCAACATGCCATTCTAATATCTTTGCACTGCTACGGACACCTCCATTTGAAAATTGCAGGTTACGGAATGGAAAATACCAGAAAATGGCAGGAAGAATTCCTGACCAACACACTTCTTTCCTTGCAAGGTTTATGTTAACTGGCAATAACCTGGTCTAATTCAATTCTGTAAGATTATATTAATCATTAATTGACATAACACAGTAATTATGTCTCCAAAGTTGAAAAATGTTGTCTTTTTTCTCCCATACATTGTTAAAGTATATTAAAAATTATAAAATGATGTAACTTGTTGATTAAGTCCACTTATCAAAATGATCTGAGATCAGCAAAATCAAATTGACTCTACTACAAAGAATTCTCTGCTACTTAGAATAATATATGGACAAATTAGTTTTGTATTTTGTACTGCTCTGTAACAAGTGCCACATAAGTATATAAGTTAACTCACTGAGCTGGAAGGTTTGTTTTCAGATGTTTTGTCACCATGACTGGATAACACCATCAGTGAGGGTCTCCAGTGAAGCGCTGGTGGTATGTCTCGCCTCTCTATTTATAGGTCTTGGTTTCTTAAGGAGGGTGATGTCATTTCAGTTTTTTTCAAGGAAAGGTAGATGGGATCTAAATCGATGTGTTTATTGACGGAGTTCAGGTTAGAATGTCATGCCTCTAAGAATTCTCGTGCGTGTCTTTGTTTCACCTGTTCTAGGATGTATTTGTTGTCTCAGTCAAAGTGGTGTCCTTCTTTGGCTGTATGTATGGAAACTAGTGAAAGTGGGTCATGTCTTTTGGTAGCTAGTTGGTGTTCACGTATCCTGGTAGCAAGTTTCCGGATTGTTTGTCCAATGCAAGAACTGTAAAAAAACACTGCATTGAATCTTGTAAATAACATTTGTTTTGCTGGTAGTATCTAATGGATAATTTAGATTCATTAGTCACTGTTTAAGTGCGTTGGTAGGTTTGTGGGCTACCATGATGCCAAGGGGTCTGAGTAGTCTGGAAGTCATCTCTGATATGCCTTTGATATAAGATAACGCGATTATAGTTTTTGGTTGCATTGTGTCTGCTTGTTTGGGATTGTTTCTGAGGAATCGATGGATTGCGTTTATTGGATACCCATTTTTCTTGAAAATGTTGTATAGATATTTTTATTCTGCTGTTTCTAGTTTTTGGGTGCTGTAGCGTGATGTAGCTCATTGAAATTATTTATCACATCTATTGTAACTACAACGCAATTCCTGGTCAGGTCTTGCACACTGAACTATTCCTGGCACTTTTATATTCTGCCTATAATGGGATGTCTCCCTCACTGTACAGTATTTACCATGGACACTCTACCTCCCTTCTCCATTCAAAAGCTAACAATTTAACAATTAATTCCTTTTCCAACTTGCAATATGGATATTCTTCAACAACTTGCAGTCAGCAATCCTAATGATCTTTGCATCAGCCTGTAGCCTTTATTAATACAGGGTGTACAGCATATGCTACAATTTGCAATGTTGTCATTTGATGGCTGTTCTCAATCCATAAATCCAGATTATTTATCTACAGTATTTAGAAACTAAGTCTAAAGCAAGTGCCTCTTGTAGAACATTAATTATCACTCACATTTTGAAAAGAAAATTCTTTGCTTTTTGCCATCTGATCATCACGATTAATACGATTAAGTCATTATTTTCAATATTTTCTTTCATTAATCTCTGATCTGGTCCCTTATGTACTTTTCGTACACACAAGCTTCTGTTGCTTTGTCAGCAGCCCAAACAATGTTCACAAAGAGAAAGCACACCAGCAATGACCTCTCACAAAACAGGTGAGGACAACTATCACAACAAACAGGACCAGATAATATAACCATAATTCCTTACAGAATGAACTGCCTCAAGTCCTCAACAATGGGAGAATCTGTACACACTACACATTCAAGTAGCTTGCAATCAAATGTGCAATGATTTCATCAAGCATGAACAGTACTCACAGTTAAATAGCTGAAAATTCAAATTAAAAACAATTCATGGAATTGACTACAGATTGCTTGAACAAAGATTTCAATTTCAGTTGATCACTTCTAATGGAAATTGTTTATTTTTGCATGATTCACAGTATACGATAATGTACCATATGATGTACTTCATTACACAATTAAATCTGTTAATACCAATGTATTAATAAACAAACACGGTATACATGCAACATCTTCGCAATCAGTTTTTATTTTTAGGAAACACTTTCCTTTTGACTCCCCAATAACAGGAACCAGAACACCCAAAAGATCAGTGGTGGACTCTCCCCAGTGAATGTCACGGCTAAATGTGTAATACAACGTGCACCATGTAGGATGTCAATCTGCATCTTATCAGCCTGTGCAGTGCATTGAACATTACTCCTACAGCAATCAGCATGTTGTCTCCCACATCAAACAGAACTTCGATTCAGAGAAAAAAAACATTTTCACTGACATGCTGTTCTGATGAAAGGTCATCATACAGAAATACAACATCAGTTACCAATGCACTCTAACACACTTAGCATTTTCCAGGACTTTATTTCAGTTTACATACAATGTACAAGAAACAGGCTCTTCAGCCTAACTAATCCATATACATGATACTTCACCATATTTCATCAATTTATTTTTCAAATTCTCAACTTCATTCAACCATGAAATCTGGAATAAATGACGCTGAATGGTGAGGAACTTTGCCTTAGAAGGACAATCCTTGATTTCAGATCAGGATGTACAGATGGAGTCTTAAAAATTCTAAATGCTAAAATACACATTAAGTCACCACAGTCCCAAAGGACTATAGGCTGTTTTTTTTATTGAAAGATGACTGGTGGTGGTTTAACCTGGGGGCCAACATGCCTTAGGCAAAAGGTGAGGTTGAGAAGGTAAGACTTCATGATAATCTCAGCCAGTACAGACATTGAACCTGCACTGTTGGTTTCGCTTTGCATTGCAAACCATGCCATTAACTGAGCTAAAAATGTGTTGCTGGAAAAGCGCAGAAGGTCAGGCAGCATCCAAAGAGCAAGAAATTTGGCGTTTCGGGCATGAGTCCTTCTTCAGGAAAGGGCTTCTTTCTTCTTCTTTCCTGAAGAAGGGCTCATGCCCGAAACGTCGATTCTCCTGTTCTTTGGATGCTGCCTGACCTGCTGCGCTTTTCCAGCAACACATTTTCAGCTCTGATCTCCACCATCTGCAGTCCTCACTTTCTCCTCCATTAACTGAGCTAACCAATGCCAAATGGCAATACTATGTATCAAGTAGCATGGCCAAAACACAATGTAAAATCACAAAAGGTAAGTCTATTTGGGTTGTGCTCAGTACATAGGTGATATTCAAACCTTCTGCCTTCTTTTTGATGCTCCTTAAGACTAAACTTGTTGGCCAATCTTTTGGGCATTTAATCCTAATATATCCTCATGTGTCTTGCAGTCAAATTTTGTTTGGTAACAATGCTGCAAAGTGCCCTGGGACTGTTCATTACTTTTAAAGTGCTTTTTTAAAATGTCTGTTGTTATGTAATTCTTGTTACTAGGATTATAAGCAGGGAATTCCTGGATGTTGACACAATGATGATGATGAAATTGCAATATATGTCTATATTTTGATAGTGTGTGAATTGGAGCTCATGGTGCTCCCACAACATCATCTCTCTTGTTCTTCATGGTAGCCCTTTCTTTCCCAAAAATGAAATAAGATGAATATTAAATAGGTTGCTGATGGTCTATCTTAAGTTTTCACTGTCACCAGAAGTGATCTTTTTAGCCAACAGTATTCTAATTTTATACTCCTTTTTGTTCAAAGATTGCTGAATGAAATGCCATGTAAAATTTATCTTTTACATAAGTGGCTGGCATACAGTGAGAAAATCAACCCTTAAAGGGAAAATACTTAATCTCATCCATAACAATCAACTAAACCAGTGAACTAGTACAGCACAGAAGATCATTCAGCCCACTGCATTGTGACAGCTCCTTCAAAGGCAATCCAATTTGTCTTATTTCCCCTCTCTTCCCCATATTCCTGCACTTTTTCTTCCTTCAAGCATTTATTGAATTTGAAAGTTAATGTTGAAATTGTATTGACCATTTTGTCATGCACTGCATTCTAAATTTCAACCATGGAGTTGCTTAAAATGAACCAGCTGCTCATGTAGAAGATGAAGCAATCATTACCAAAAGTACTTTCCAAACATTGGTACTTTTCTTTAACGTTTAAATCTAAACTCACCGTTTCTCAATAGCATGAAGAAAATCCTCAAACTGGCGGAAGGGCGTGCCCTCTCCCCAAATACCCAAGCGGCACATGTAAGCCATGTTTTTTGGTTCCGAGGCACCTTTATAGAATTAAAACGTAAAAATATTTTAAGGGATAGAAAGTAGAAACATTTTACAAGTGGTAGTAAACATTCCAGACACGTTAAGTGAAATGCTGCCATTTTTCTCTATGATAATTCAGCAACAGCAAAACACCACAGATTCTGGAAATCTGAAATAAAAACAGAAGCTGCTGAAGAAACTCGAAGTCTGGCAGCATCTATGGGGGGAAACAGAGTTTCAAGTCTAGTATGACTGTACTTCAGAACTGGTGAGAGAAACCGAGTGCGTACATGCAGCTGTACATGGTACTGAAGGTGGATCTCAGCTTCTGACAGTAGCAGCTGTCTGCAGGGTGTTGATACCTCGGAGGTATCTGTAATCTACCTTGGATTTGAAACATGGCAGATAGAATTCAGTCGGAATTTGTGTGAAGTAAGGAGCAGCCAAAGACAGAGGAATGAAAGATAGCTGTGCAAGTGTGTTTTGACAAACACTATCAAACATCATGTCAGAAACAGAAAACAAGGAAGGTGAACAGTATGACTTTTCTTTGGACTGGACTCAAAATGTTAACTCTGTTTCTCTCTCTACAAATGCTGGGTTCCTTCAGTACTTTTTTTAAAAACGTGAGCCCAATAACCAATGTTTCAAGACATAGACTTAAAAAGTGGCGGACAATTAACATTTTCAGAAAGTTAAATTCTGATAATGGTGTATGAAATACTACAAATGAACAAGAGGGTGATTATCTATGGAACCCATTGCCAGAGGTCTGTAGACGCCAAGTCAAGGATAGGTATGTTCTTGATCAGTTACGCAATGATTACGGAGAGAAGGCAGGAGAATGGGGTCGAGAAACATATCAGCCAGGATCGAACAGCAGACTCAATGACCTAATTGTGCTCCTATATCTTATAGAGTCATAGAGATGTACAGCACGGAAACAGACCCTTTGGTCCAACTCGTCCATGCCGACTCAATCTAGTCCCATCTGCCAGCACCTGGCCCATATCCCTCCAAACCCTTCCTGTTCATTTACCATCCAGATGCCTTTAAATGTTGCAATTGTACTAGTTTCCACCACTTCCTCTGGCAGTTCATTTCATACACATACCATCCTCTGTGTGAAACAGTTGCACCTTAGTTCTCTTTTATATATTTCCCTCGCACCCTAAATCTGTGCCCTCTAGTTCTGGACTCCCCCACCCCAGGGAAAACACCTTGTCTATTTATCCTATCCATGCCCCTCAAATGTGTAAACGTCTATAAGGTCATCCCTCAGCCTCCAACGCTCCAGGGAGAACAGGGTGGGGCTGTATAAATATAGCTCAAATCCTCCAACCCTGGCAACATCCTTGTAAATCTTTTCTGAACCCTTTCAAGCTTCACAACCTCTTTCCAATAGGAGACCAGAATTGCATGCAATATTCCAACAGTGGCCTAACCAATGTCCTGTACAGCCGCAACATGACCTCCCAACTCCTGTACTCAGTACTCTAACCGATAGAGGAAAACATACCAAATTCTCGGAGGTATGTTATGCTGTAATTTTGTGCAAAAGTTAATGCAATTTTATCATGAGGTAATATGATAAGCTGAAGTAGGAAAATATTCATAAATATGTTAACATATTAACTACAAAATCACATGGACAATTGCCCACTGGCTTCAATTTTGCTGAGACTACTTGGATGTCCCACTCAATCAAATGCTGCACTGATGTCAAGGGTAAGCACTCTCACGTTGTCTCTGCAACCTACCTCTTTTGCCTAAACACGTTTTGTAATGAAGTTGAGAGCCCAGTGACTCTGACAAAATCCAAACTGAGCATTACTGAGCAGGTTATTACTCATTAGGTGCTGCCTGATAGTACTTTTTGCGGCAGCTAATTAATGACAGTGGGCCAAAGAGGTAGTAATTAGCTAGATTGAATTTGTCTGGCCTTTTATGGACAAGATATCTCTCTGCAATTTTCCAAAATGCTGGATAGATGCTAGCTTGTGCTGTAGTGGAAAAGCTGGTTCTACAGCTGCTCTGAGTTCTGAGGAACGGTCACTGAACCTGAAACAATAAGTTCAATTTCTCTCCACAGATGCTGCCAGCCCTGTTGAGCCTTTACAGCATTTTCTGTTCTTGTTTCTCCAGCTGTTCAGTTGGTTGGACGGCTGATGCCAACAGTGTGGATTCAATTCCTATACTGCTTGAGGTCAACACGAAGGTCCTATCTGCTCAAAATTGCCCTTTGAGGTACCATGACTGTCAGGTTAAACTCATCACCAGTTAGCTCTCTAATGAGAGCAGGCCAATGGTTCTCGGAGACTTCAGAGTATTTACCATTTACAATGTGGTGCCTTGATAAGTGAATTAGCCTATAGCATGCTAAAAACAGATGCCATATTTTTATCTAGCCAAAACCAAAGTTTTTTTTGTTGTTCTCTTGGTTAGGACAATTCTCTTTATTTTACTTGACTGGGGAGAAATGTGTTTAAAGCACTCCTATGAAAAGGATTTCATTAACACTTTGCATGAAGTAAAATCACAAGTCTTAGCAATTCTGTTGTCAATTTCTGCAAAAAAAATCTGCCAATTTAATTATTATGGATAGTAACAAAAAAAACAAAATAACCTAGGCAATGGGACAGGCAAGCCTGGGTGTATCTGTACCCAGTCTTCAGCTTGGATAAATGGTGTGGGGGTTAGTGGCAGGAAGGAAGCCTGGCTGCAAAATTATCTACCAAACCCAACAACAATGGTTGATTTAAAGGTCGCTGGCCAGCCTTGTAGTGACCACATATTACAGGAAGCAAGTAGCAAAAACAAGTTCATGGATAATGGAAATGTCATAATTTTCTTGGATAAATTAGCTTAACAACGTTCCATTTTTCATTTATCTTGGGTATGAATTAACATTCAAAAAGTTAACATTCCTCCTGGGAGAAATGCATCACTGTAGCAATCTTACACGACATTAACTCCCTAAAAGCAGGCATCGAGGATTCTCAACATTAATGAAGAAAGCTGCACTAGTCGCGGCCTGTGGTTCAACAAGAACATATAACTGGTGTTACGCAAACAAATTACTCTCTCCTCCGCTTCCAATATATTATAAAGTTTTGTTGCTTTAATATGCTGTATGATGCTAATATATTATTAGTACCCAAACAATTGTAAGCATGGGATTATTGTTAGATCTTTCTAAAACTGAGAAAATGCCATTGCACAGATAACTATTTAAGAATGAAACAGTATTGTCTTGTTGAAGATAATACTGAAGATTCTTGATATACTCATGCAATACACTCATACTAATACAATTCTATCAGTGCCGAGAATACACAAAATTAAGGTTTAAAATTAAAATTAGATCATACCTGTGGCACTTGCATAAACAACTCGTGCAAATGGCAATCTGTTTTGCAGCTCTAAGACAGCCAGGCCTGTTTTGGTGGATTTGGTACTGCCATTCACACAGACATTTTTTGCTTTGTGACATTCATCAAATACAATCTACGGAGCAAAAACAGTCAAGGAAAATCCAAACGATGTGAAAATTTTATTTTGCAGTCAGAAAATATAAGGAAAAGAGGATTTGCATTCTTGTAGCAACTTTTCATATATCTTAGAAAAGCTTCAAAACACTATCAGTGAAACAATCTGAAGTGTTGTGATTAATGTTACATAGGTCCGAAGACAATGATATGAATGACCTTTTTTTTGAACATTACAAGCCTATGCATCGATGGAATTATAGCTGATGAAACTATGAGTTTACACCCTTTCATCTAAAAGTTTCTCCAAGAAACAATCTCGCAACAATGTAGTAAATAATCAGAATTAATCAGATTTGTCTCCAGTCACCTGATTCGCCTCGCTTGAATCTATCATATATCAGAGCACAAATTAACCATTGTAACATGTCTATCTTAATGTTCACGCATCTTTGAAACATGAAAGGACTGTTGATGTTACATGATCTAATATTCTTGAATTATACACAAGCTGTAGCATTCCAGAAGACAACTAATTGCAACACTTATTAATGGTGCATGCAACTTATTGCAATTTGTCATCATTTTTGAAAGTTTAAAACAGTGAACTTTATTAATATTTCGCAAGTCATTGAAAAAAATTAAAATATCAATAGAGTGTTTCTTTAATGAAACTTAATCATTTATAAGTCTGATAATTAAAGGATACAACGCCATCAAAGTGCTCCCCACACCAATCCAGAATCTGTTTTAGCCTCGTTCTGTGTTGACCACCAGCCTGACTTTCACCAATCAATGCAGAGTACGTTGCAAACAATACACCTTCAGAAGTAGCTGTATCACCATACTTTATCTGCAAAAAATTGATAAAATTACATAACAAAAAATAAAAAAATATTTGCAACTTACATAGTTCCTTCCACATCTTCAGAATGCTCTAAAGGGGCTTTACTGTAAATTAAATATTTTGAAGTCTGTTGTTGTAATGCCAGAAATGAGGCAACCAATTTTTATGCAGTGGATTTCCATAAAGAGCAACATTATGAAAGTCAGATAATTTATTTTTAGTAATTGCGATCAAGGATTAAATATAGGACAGGACAATACAAATATCATTTCCCGTTTTTTTGCAAAACAGGGATGTGGGATCTTTTATATGCATCTAACAGCAAGCAGACAGTGCCTCAGCGTAGTAGCTTTCCAAAAGATAACATCACCACTAGTACAGCATTGTGAGTACTATATATCTCTGCTAAATCTGAGAGATGGGATTTGAACCTGGGACCTTCTGATATAGAAGCATCAAAGCTTCAAAACCATCATAGCTGACAATCTTGTCACCAATTTAAAATCACACTTATGAACATAGATGTCACAATATAACACATTATACAATATTGAGTACCTTCAGCTTAAATAAGTGCAAAGGGAGAGAGAAAGTAAATTAGAAACCCAGTCATGCTCGCTGATCTTTAATACCAGTTGTTGAACTGGTCAAGCGTTGCAAGGCATTTTTCTGTCCCTTAGGCCAGCATGAGATTAGATTAGATTCCCTTCAGCCCAACAAGCCCACACTGACCCTCTTTCGACTGTGGGAGGAAACCGGAGCACCCGGAGGAAACTCACAGACACGGAGAGAATGTGCAAACTCCACACAGACAGTCGCCCAAAGCTGAAGTTGAACCTGGGACCCTGGCGCTGTGAGGCAGCAGTGCTGACCACTGAGCCATCCATATAAAGAGGGAAATTTTAATCTAACTCTCCTAATGGAAAATTGGCCGGATTGATTCAGGTTGCCTTTTATTCTCCACCTTATTTTACTTCTTGTTGATGTCAAAGGAGATTGAAATCAGACAGTGTATAAAGAGGGGAACAGGTGGGTTCAATTAAAATTAGGCAGATTGCGTGTTTCATAGATGAACTAAGGGCAGAACAACAAATTTAAAAAGCTACTTTGTAGTCAAAATAAAAAGACATATTTCTAATGTTCCATAACTTATTTAATATCAAGCGCTTTTAATTCAAAGCAGACTTGGGGCTATGATTTGATATATTATACTGATCATAGATAAATAACCTTATGCTAGGTCGCTCTTCATACCTTGTTGAGAGCATGCACTGGAATATTTGAAGCATCAATGTCTCTAAGATCCCGTTCAGCATCATATTTCAGGTCATTGGAGACACTAAACCTATAATATGATAATATTGAATCCAATTAACGTAATTTGGATTAACAAGTACATTTCAACAGTACTTTTTAATTATTCAACACTTTTCTTAAAGCTCCATTGGTTATCCAGCATTTTATTATTTACTTCCTATGCATCAATAGGTGTTGGAAGCACAGGAACAAGAGAATGTAGTCTATCAAAGTTTGATTTCAAAACATATTGTGTCACTAGCTACAAGTTATAACATACCTCTGCGATTAGAGTATTCCCTCAGTGGAATTATAAAAGGATGGGGTATTCAATGAATTACATGCCTTTAAAGAAATTACTGCAATTCTTTCCATTGCAAACACTTTTCCGAGTGATCTTGTATCACATCAATGTCTTAAATGAGGGGAGTAAAAGCATGGTAAATAAATTTGCAGATGACACCAAGATAGGTAATAAACCATGTTGTGAAAATGACAAGGAGATTGCAGAGAGATATGGATAGATTTAGTGAGTGAGCAATATCTGGGAGATGGTATGTAATGTGAGAAAATGTAAAATGGTTCACTTTGGCAGGTAGAATAAAAATATCACTGCAGAATTCCAAAGTAGAGGGAAACTCTCTGTGGTAGTGCATGAGACACAAAATGTTAGCATGCATAATACAGCATGTAATCAAGGCAGCTAATGGGATGCTATTCCTTTATTGAATGCTAAAGGGAAGATGCTATGTTTCAGTTGTACAACGCATTAGTGAGACCACATCTTGAATACGGTGTGATTTTTTTTGGTCTCCTTATTTAAGAATGAATAAATGCATTTGAGGTAGTTCAGAGAAGGATAATTTGGGTGATAGGAGAATGAGTGGGTTGTGTAACAAGATAGATTGGACAGGCTGGCTAAGTTGCAATTGGAGTCAAAGTGTAGTGCTGGAAAAGCACAGCTGGTCAGGCAGCATCCAAGGTGCAGGAGAGTTGATGTTTCGAGCATAAGCACTTCCGTCGATGTTTCAAACTGTGGAAAAGGGAAGGTGACTTGATTAAAGTGCACAGGATCCTAAGTGGTCTTGTCAAGGTGGATATGGAAAAGATGTTTCCTCATGGATTAAATCAGAACTAGTGGACACTATTTAAAATTAGGATCTCTCTTACAGAACAGAGACAAGGAGAATTTTTTTCCTCTGAGAAGGTTGAGACACTTTGGAACTCTGCCCTAGAATGTATTAGAGGTGGGTCATTAAATATTTTTAGGACATAGGTAGATAGATTCTTGTTATGCAGGGATATTAAGGGTTCTCAGAACTAGATTGGAATTTGGAACTCAAAACACGAATAGATAAGCCAGATCAGATCTTAATGACTGGTAGAAAAGGATCAAAGGTTTGTTGTGGTTCTGCTCGCCGAGCTGGAAGTTTTTGCTGCAAACGTTTCGTTCCCTCGCTAGGGAACATCATCAGTGCTGTTGGAGCCTCGTGTGAAGCGCTGCTTTGATGTTTCTTCCGGTATTTATATTGGTTTGTTCTTGCCGCTTCCGGGTGTCAGTTTCAGCTGCAGTGATTTGTATGTGGGGTCCAGGTCGATGTGTCTGTTGATGGATGTTCTTGCCGTTTCCGGGTGTCAGTTTCAGCTGTAGTGGTTTGTATATGGTGTCCAGGTCAATGTGTCTGTTAATGGAGTTTGTGGATGAATGCCATGCTTCTAGGAATTCTCTGGCTGTTCTCTGTCTGGCTTGTCCTATGATAGTGGTGTTTTCCCAGTCAAATTCATGTTGCTGGTTGTCTGAGTGTATGGCTACTAGAGATAGCTGGTCGTGTCGTTTTGTGGCTAGCTGATGTTCATGGATGCGGATTGTTAGCTGTCTTCCTGTTTGTCCTATATAGTGTTTTGTGCAGTCCTTGCATGGTACTTTGTAAACTACGTTAGTTTGGCTCATGCTGGGTATTGGGTCCTTTGTTCTAGTGAGTTGTTGTCTGAGCGTGGATGTTGGCTTGTGTGCTGTTATGAGTCCTAAGGGTCGCAGTAGTCTGGCTGTCAGTTCTGAGACGCTCCTGACGTATGGTAGAGTGGCTAGTCCTTTTGGTAGTGGCATGTCCTCGTTCCTCGGTCTATCTCTTAGGCATCTGGTGATAAAGTTGCGTGGGTATCCGTTTTTGGCGAATACCTTGTATAGATGTATACATGAATTTGACTGGGAAAACACCACTATCATAGGACAAGCCAGACAGAGAACAGCCAGAGAATTCCTAGAAGCATGGCATTCATCCACAAACTCCATTAACAGACACATTGACCTGGACACCATATACAAACCACTACAGCTGAAACTGACACCCGGAAACGACAAGAACATCCATCAACAGACACATCGACCTGGACCCCACGTACAAATCACTGCAGCTGAAACTGACACCCGGAAGCGGCAAGAACAAACCAATATAAATACCGGAAGAAACATCAAAGCAGCGCTTCACACGAGGCTCCAACAGCACTGATGATGTTCCCTAGCCAGGGAACGAAACGTTTGCAGCAAAAACTTCCAGCTCGGCGAGCAGAACCACAACAACGGATACCCAAGCTACAAATCTTCAATCAGATTTTAAGGATCAAAGGGCTAAGTGGCCTACTTAAGCTCCTATTTCATAGGAGTTCTGGTAATGCACACAGTGTTTAAACCACCCTCCAGTTCATATTGAGGTATTGTAAACACAGGAAATGATTGACGCATTGGTTTAACTTGTACAGCTAAGCCAAAATAAATTTATAGGAGTCTGTTTAGGTAAAGGTAAAAGAATTCAAACCATTTTTATTTTCCAGAAAGAAAGAAAGGTCTACTTTGCATACTTATTACAATTACATTATACTTACCACAATGACTTTTTCCTGCCCTTTATATAATTTTCATAAATAATACCAGCCACAGTTCTTCCCTTTCCAACACCAGCTCCATCACCAATGAGGAACCCTGCACGATGGTTATTTTCCAACAAGATTTCGTGTTGCTAAACAGACAAAGAGAATACTAGATTTTTCCATTGCACAGTAACAACTTAAATGGTAGATACATGAGCATTTAAATACACCCTCCCAATGGCACAATGAATAAATGTACTACTAAATGTGATAGTGTTACACAGATGACTAGGTCCTAAGTTTCCTTCCTAGTGTAAATGAATTAACGGGTCTTGGTCAGGATAGCAATTAGGATATTGCAATCTGGAGGAAAATAAGACAGTATTTTCACCCCATTGCTATCCAGTGACTTTAGAAATCATGCATGAGTGGAGGTTGAGTGTGACAGGATCAAGTTTGGCTATGATATTGCTGTGGTTGAATTGCCAGGCAAAACTCACAGTCACGGTGCACAAATGAGGATTGCCTACTTGGTCCAGGTACCAATGGGATGCGGGATCCCATATTAGTGCCTTCAGAGAAAGATGAGAAAAAGAGAGTAACTCTTCACAGAAAATACTTCATAATCATTGCATTTTAATAAGCTTAATTTTAGAAATGATCATGAACTTCAATACAGTACTCCAGAATTTTTTTTTTATTGATTAAGTGAAAGCTAATGGCACCAGCAGGGCTACTGGCTTGCTTGATGCATCGTTAGAAGAAGGGTGCGTAAGTCATGTTAACAAAGCTGTACCCATAAAGTATCAGTGATTGAGTTTATTGAAGTCAAACTATCTCTTACTGTAATTAATTTTTGCACTCATATTAGTTCCAATTGCAGTTTTAAAAAAAACAGATGAAAAAGCACAGAGGTTCAGAGTGGTAGGGAATTGATCTTGCTGCCCATATATCAAATTATTGTTGTGGATCACCACTTCTTCAGAAGCGATCCAATTTTAATTTTCATTGAATCCAAGGTGCACAACAGTTTTATTAATGAGTAGTATGCTTAAACATTTGCCACTATAAGTCTTTTCAGCTGTGTTATCTTTAAATTGAGGTCCTGTAGCAAAGCAATTTTCTAAAATGTGAACAAAGACATTTGATAGTTATAATGAATTTCTTTTTTCCTATAGTTGGAAGTACCAATTCATTCTTTAACAACATGCTTTCATAGCAATTTTAATAATCTTTCTCAAAGCAAACATCGAGAATATTCTGTTCAAAAGTCTGGAGTTGTGTAACAAAAATACTTTTATTGTTTTTGTTGACTGATTTAAGTCTTTTACATGAAGCATCATTAGTAACCTCTCATTGACAAGTTGTAAAATAGAATTAAAGTAGTTAATATGGGACCTGGCAGCAGAAATAAGATGCTAGATTATTGGAAAAAACCTAACTCACTCATTCATGCTCTTCAGGGAAAATAACTAATTAATCCTACATATGACTTTACTGGAACAATGCTTGACTCATAATTTAGTAGTTGCAAAAATATAGTAGCAACAAAGCAAAGAGAAGGGCCAGCACCTTCTTGGGACAACTTTGGGTTGGTATAGATGTAGTCTCATCAGGATCATCTACATACGGAGAACAATTACATAAATAATTGTGTTTGAATTATATTTTGAGAACTTAACAATTCATTGTCAATATAAAACCACAGCACTCCCTTCCAGATAGGCCAAAGAAATGCACTAAATTAAACATACCTGACATGCATATATGATTGCTTCTAGTTGTAGTGCAGACAAAGAGCCATTTGAAATTGTAGCTTCAGGAAGGCAGAGTGTGTATCTGATATTCGGAGGAGGCACACTTGATAAAGTACTTGTTTCAACTACTTTGTCTGGATGACTATTTCCAATTTTAGCTGCATATGAAAATATAGTTATTTCTATCTTCTATATAAACAGCCCTTCTAAAGCAAAAAGCATTCAAATTCAAAAATATGCCAATTGAATAACAGGATTATTAAATATAAGCATCTGAGTTTATCTGATAACTAATTTACTTCTGCACATTGAGTAAGTTCCTGCAAGTAGAAAAAGTGCCAATTAAGCACAAATGTTGAGAGGATTCCAGAGAACAGGAAAATAATTGTTAAAGGTGTAATCACTAATGACAGTGTAAAGACACAGTGCTGGAACACTAAGGCCAGCCTTTCAGACAGCTAACCTCCATACCTAGCAGATTTTCAGTTCTGGCAGACCCAACTCCTATTAACATTCATGTCCTTCAAATTAAATCCCTCAAATCAAAATTAGACTATGCCAGGTCAGAGATATACAGCACAGAAACAGTCCCTTCAGTCCAACTCGTCCCTGCCAATCAGGTACCCTAAATAAATCTAGTCCCATTTGGCGCATCTCCCTCTAAACCCTTCCTATTCATATACCCATCTAGATGTCTTTTAAATGTCGTAATTGCACCAGCCTCCATCATTTCATCTGGCAGCTCATTCCAAATACACACCACTCTTGGTGTGAAAGAGTTGTAAATGGCATCAAAGTCCAGATTGCACCCTGGGCATTTTCCTGATTCTATACAGGAGCAAACATCAGGCCAGGGAATTAACCTATCATTCATAGAGATCACAGAATTCCTGAAGTGTAGAAGCAGGTCATTCAGCCCACTGAGTCCACACTGACCCCCTCTGAACAGCATTCCATTCAAACCCCACCCTCTACCCCTGTAATCCTGCATTAGCCATGGCTAATCCACCTAGCCTGCATATCCCTGGACACCATGAACAATTTAGCATGGCCGATCCACCTAACCTGAACATCTTTAGACTGTGGGAGGAAACTAGAACATCCTGAGGAAACCCACGCAGGCACGGGGAGAATGTGCAAAATCCACACAGCCACCAGAGGCTGGAATTGAACCCAAGTCCTTGGTGCTGTAATGCACACTGAGTAACCATGCTGCCCTAGTTGAAGAGGATATTTAATGGAAAGCATAGGTGGATGTTATATCTTATGTAGAAAAGAGCAAAACTGTGTAAAGGTTTTAAGGTAAATGAACCAAGGACAATAAAGATATCTGGAATGCCAACATGCCTCAAGGAGAGGAAAGTTATGCCAGATTCCAAATATCTTCTAGTTTATGAGAGGTGTGAGGAAGGAAGCTGTTGGAGAAAGCAAATAATGAGAAAATCAGGACAATAATTAGGTCTGGTCACAGAAGGCAAGAGGCAGAGTGAAAACCAGTGATGTAACAGAAGACAACAGTACGTGACAGAAATTTGGACATGGGGTAGGAAGTTAAGCATAGAGCTGAACAACATATGAGATGCACACTTTTGGGTATTATTTTTAACTTGGGGCAGAACATTTGGTGAAGTACCTAAACTTTTATGGAAGTCAAAATAAAAACATTCGATATCATCAATATTAATTTGGGGATTTAATACTTCAACAGGTTTTAATAGCAAGTAAAGTAATTATACCAAGTGACAATAGCCTTGACAGCAATAAGAAGTGGAATAAAGATAAATACTATCCACGTAGAAGTGGAAAAGGCTAACAATGTTTCTGGTGGATATTGCCTCAGGAAATCAAGAATAAGAGAAGAGGAAACAGGCCATTAGTTACTACAAGGGCTATGGGGATAAGGCAGGATACTGATTGTGGATGATCAGCCATGGTGGTGGTAGCTCGGAGGGCTGAATGCCTACTCATGCACCTATTGTCTATTGTCCCTACTTCTGAATCAGAAGATCTGAGTTCAAGTCCATGTAAATGTGTCAAAATGTCTTTACAGATTGACTCAAAAACTTTAGTGATAGTTTTGTACAGAAATTACATTTCTGAACAGTTTAACTTCCTTACAAAATAAATTCCATGACTTTTTAAATATAGAATAGAGAGTTGGTGACCAAATATTATAAGTACAAGTGCTTCACAAATCTATTATGAAAAATTTTCAAACAGAAATTTTTCATTACATACATTTGGAAGGTACATATTCTGCATATGTTTCTGCGTGGCCCAATTCTTCTGTCTCCTCATCGTCAGCATCTTCTTCCTCTTCTGGTTGGGGTGGAGTCTGTTACAGCAACAGAAGTGTTAGAGCCATTCAGATATGGAGAATCTACTGAGAAATGCACATTTTTTTTCAATATAGGTCATGCTTTCAATCATTAGTTCAATGCCAGCTTTAACACATGAGGATCTTGTCAAACATTTCTATCATTCCAACTGTAACACTGACAATATGGCATTTTAAATTACAAAAAAAAAATCTCCAGGACAGGCAGGTAATAACATCCAAACATCAATCATCAAAAAACTGATGTGACTTTCTATTTTCAAACAACAAAATCCAAATTGGTAAGCACCTTTGAACATGGATGAGTTTATGTTTAAGAAACTCCCAGGTGACAGTCTACATCATTTATAATATAAATGTCTGCTATCACATTGTTCTTCCAAAAGGTGTAAAAATGTCCCTTCCTGTCTTCCAATGTTCTGAAAAAAATTTGATACAGTACACATTCCTTCCAAATTTGCTTGAAACATTGTAGAATAGGATCACTATTTTTATAAAGTGCTTCAGTTATATGAATTAAGTTACATAACAAATGTCATCAAATAAGACTAATGGACACCAAATTGTCAATAATATGACACAAAAAGTAACAAAATTATTTAAAGATTCCTCATTTGGATAACCTTGAACTAGGTCTAGGTATGCGTCAGGATTTGTGTAAAAAGTTGGTTATGTACATCTTAAGCCATGTATAAACTTTCATACATTTTTCATATTTATTCTCAACTTTTCAACAAGAAAAAATGCAGTGTTGGGTGGTAATAATCAAGTTCTAGGCATGAATTCTCCACGTGTCACGAAAGGCATTGAACTTAAAACATTCGAAAGAGATTTATTGAACTGTAACTGCTTCTTTAAATTGCTATATTTTCATACCTCATTTTTTGAGATCCAAATTGCAGTTTAGTTCAATATATAATTTAGTATTTCTCTACTTTTGCTTTAAATGGGTCTTTTACTTATTTTCTAAACTTTTGTTTGATTCTGGTTTCTAATCTTCTTTTTGCTTTAAGTATTAACACTTGAAAGCCTACTTAGATCTGCTCTACATTTCTCAAGACTGTCGAAAATTCCAAAGGTATATCTGTACTAAGGTGGGGTCAAACTAATTTTGCTTTATTGCATTTAGAAGGATAAAGTGCGATGCTCTACTCAGACTCAAACAAAAATGAAAGCTTAGCAAGGCCCTTGCATCTCATTTATAACAGTATAATAGGCACACTCATGTCAGTAATCTGGCCAATTCTATGAAAAATTGATCACCAAGCAAAATCTAATCCAATCTTTATTAACAATTGCCTTCTATTATATTTTTAGAAACTGTGGCTGAATTTTTTTTTAGCAAACTCAACCATTTCAAAGATTAACAAGAATTACATGTCATATTTCTGGAATGTGAATACTAACTACCGAGAGTAAAAGAAATACCTGAAAGGAGTGTGTCGGCCCATTACTGATTTGTAGATGATTTGAAAATGGCAGATTTAGTGGAAATGGATGTGCAAGCTGTAAAACAAACAGACAGGAATGAGTTTTGAAATGGTACATCAAAACAATAACTCTCATACCCAAAATCATTTCATCTTTGAATTCCTTCCAAAAAAAAAAGGGTAAGCAAGATCTCCAGATACTTACGAGGAAAGAAGGATTATATGACTATCAGTTTAAAACTGGGTTGGTCTCTGCTCAGATATTCTTCTTGAATTTGTATTTTATCAAAACATTTTGCTCAAACTCTCAGAATGGCCTTGGATGGAGCAAGGATGAGAACGGATGCTAACACTTATAACCATTTTTCAGTAAAAGTGGTGCACTTATAAGAGGATATCAATAATTCTATGTCCTATAATTGACACTTAACATATATAAAGCAACAAAATTATATTGTTTCTTTTGCACCCACCATATATCAAAGCAGGAACGTCCCCAACTTTCACTAGTGACAATAACAATGTGCAAATATCAGAAAGAAACACAGACAGTAGGTCATCTGCTCAACGAGCCTACACTACCATTTCATTATATCGTGAATGATGTGTATCATACTGCCACCGACATATCTCAGTTCCAAGACCTTTAATTTCGTGTCCAACAAAACCCTAGCAGTTTCATTTTTGAGATGTTTACAATGAGAGAAATTTTCCACAAATTTTTGACAGAGTTCTGGATTTTCCCTACCGTGGTGTAAATAAAGTGCTTTCTGATATTATCCAAGAACAGCCCAGAAGGTCTGAGTTAAAGCCCAACTTGTTCAAGAGGCTAGTCACAACATCTCGAGATGGTTGATTAAAAATATTTATTTCCCTGGAAATCAAAACTTTTTGTAATAACCTTGGTGTGATCTCACCAATGCTCTGTGGGGTTGCAGCAAAAATTTTAATTCACCATTCTCCTGGCAATAAAGATGAACATTCCTTCCTATTTATATAGCATATTAACCTTAAGTGAGCACCCAAATCCTTCTATCTCAGCAGTCACTTCTTTTAAACTCCAGAATACATTTAATCAGGTACAGGCGCGCCATTTAACCTTTAATACAGTTAGCCTCATACTTTTGAAAGATAATGGTTTTTAAAAAATTCTTCTCTCGAGGTTGCATCCAAATTTTCTACTGTTATTGGGATTTAGTGCGTTTAAACAAACATTTTGTATTTCTTTCACAGCTGAAGTCTCTGCCATACCCTTGTTTCCCATTATTACTTCCTCAGTCTCATCAGCTAAGAGACAAACGTTTATTTTCTTTTTTCCATTTTGTATGTTACTAGAAGCTCTTAATCTGTTTTTACATTTACTTCGAATTTGCTCTGACAATCTATTTTTACATGAATTATTCTTGGCCGGTTTCTAAACATATTTCCCAATATCAATTTTCATTGTAGCACTTTATGCCTTTTCTTTCAATTTTAAACCCTCGTGAACTACAGGTGATTCAGAGTCTTTCTTCCTCAAAGGAATACTTAATATTGAGAATCTGGAAATATTTCCTTAAAAGTGATCCATGATTATTGCAGCACTTTTCTTACCAACACCCTTATTACTTCATTTCTGTCTCAAAGGACTATGGCACTGGAGAGGTGGGGGAGAAGAAGTCGCGGAGAGATTTATAAACAAAGCTTAAAAACAGGATGTTACATGATCTGTAGCCAATGTAGGTCAGCAAGTACAAATGTGACAGATGAACATTACCTACCAGTCAAAATATAGAGGGCAGAGTTCTGGGTGTATTTAAATAAGGCAAGATGTGGGAGATCATGCAGAAATTTGGAGGGTTGACTTAAAACAGAAATGCAACCTTTACCCCTAAAATGAGTAAAGCTTGCAGAGGATCCTGAGTGGCAGCCAAAATATCCAGACAATGCCAAGCTGCTAAAAACACATGGATTAAGCATCACACATCATTTTGGACTTGAACATCCTCGCCAATGGTCAGCTTACAATGTTGAGGTGACAACATTGCACCACAATTCTTGAAATACCTTTGCCCCTGTGCTCCCACCTCTTTGAGCCAGTTCTACACAAAAATCAGCTCATATACACTCTTGTAGATGTAGTATATGGTAAAAATCATTACTATTCCAAACTTTCAGAAAAGATTTCCCATGGGCAATCAACTACTGACTGATTTCAATAGTTTGTGTACTTTAAAAACTTTGAGTGCATTACCTTGCAATGCATATCTTTGGAAGTAAAGACCACCTTTAAGGCTGGCCATGGTAGTTTCCCATAAGATTAGATTAGATTACTTACAGTGTGGAAACAGGCCCTTCGGCCCAACAAGTCCACACCGACCCGCCGAAGCGCAACCCACCCATACCCCTACATTTACCCCTTACCTAACACTACGGGCAATTTAGCATGGCCAATTCACCTGACCCGCACATCTTTGGACTGTGGGAGGAAACCGGAGCACCCGGAGGAAACCCACGCAGACACGGGGAGAACGTGCAAACTCCACACAGTCAGTCGCCTGAGTCGGGAATTGAACCCGGGTCTCAGGCGCTGTGAGGCAGCAGTGCTAACCACTGTGCCACCGTGCCGCCCACATAAGGGGCGCAGCACATGCATTCAAATTATGGTGCTTACCGCCTACATCAAAAATGTCTCCAAAAAAAATTTAGACAGACACGGAGCTACTGGCTATCACAGCTACCCATGACACTGATGGATTGGCTTGGTCCTAAAGTTGCTCAGGGTGCTTCCAACATGACCGGGACAGTTGCTGAAGCACCCATTCACAACAGTCAATTTACAGTCAACCTCAAAGAAGGCATAAGTGTATAGAGAAGACTTGACAATAGACTACCACAGAAACTATCCC
The DNA here is from genome assembly GCF_020745735.1 of Hemiscyllium ocellatum. Taxonomy (NCBI): domain Eukaryota; kingdom Metazoa; phylum Chordata; class Chondrichthyes; order Orectolobiformes; family Hemiscylliidae; genus Hemiscyllium; species Hemiscyllium ocellatum. The sequence continues at coordinate 18,967,362 of NC_083428.1, read as the reverse complement.
TCTGCTCTCTAAAGTACCTACTTAATCAAAATGGCACAAAGTTACAAAGGACTATTGCAGCAAATGTCGTCTCACATTGAATCCCTCTAAAATCATATCCAGCACATTAGACCTCCACAATGCCAGTAGCAAAAAAAAACTGTACATCTAAAATGATTGTTTGCGTTTAAAATATGATCCCAACCCAAAAAAGGTGGGAATGACACTCGCTAGGTCTTCATCTTCTGGGAACATCTGGGAAAAAAAACAAAGTCAAAAACAGAAATAACTTATTCACCGAATTTGCTAGATCCACATGGGTTGCTACTTCCACAATATTCTGAACGTCAGCATGTACCCCCATCACACTCTGCACCAGAGATCTGTGTATCTTTCTGGCATAAGTTACCACATACACATTTTGTTGATACTTGACTGAATGCAACAACAAGCAGCATTATAACTGGAACCCTCAAACCAACACCACCACTCTCCCTGGCTTCCTGTCCTCACAAGCAGTGTTCCTCCACACATCCGCCAATTGATGAAAACCCACAAGTTGGGTGAAACAATTGTGCTACACCTTACTGACACACTCCATTGTGACATGTTTGATCAACTTTCGGCCCACCTTCCATTCCAACGCTCCACACTGAACAACCTTCTTGAGCAAAAATTTCTCATGAACATTTGCTGCAAAATGTCTGATGGGGTCAACTCATTATCTTTTGAGTCCACTAAAGGGCTATTACGACTGATCCTAAAGTTGACTTAAATTAGAGTTAGAAGTGACTGGGTAAGGATTTCTTCTCTACATTATGTGTAATAAAATACTAACTATATGTTTTATGAAGAGCATTCTAAATTTACTCCATGTGGATACTATCTGAGAACGGGTCTGGATGGGTGACATATCAAACTTGCCCTCTTCTGCCAGTTATGCCATCAAGTGTCTATTTTTAATACAGGGTCAGACATAGACTTCTCAATGAGGTTGCTTAAGGACGTGAGTCTGTTCTTTGATAGAGATCTTTTTGCTGGTGTATTCCAGTGAATACCATTACACCACTGTAACCATGAACTATTTGACACTTATTTGTGCAGTGCTTTAAAATGACCAAAAGTTTAATCTGTTTTGAATTTTCAATGTTAGTAGTATTATCACTGCTAACAACAATCTGTGAAATATATCCAGACATACCCTTTCAATACAGACCTCTAAACTGGAATCTAGTCTTGAATCCCAAATACTTGGATTAAGAACATCCAGATTAAAATCCTCAGTATCAGCAATATCAGATAGTGATGGATCAGGTGATGAGAAAAGGGAATTATCATCCATACAATTGAAATCCTGCAAAACAGAGATGAAGAATCAATAAAAGAAACAAATAAATATTGGAACACTTCTTGTTGAATGCTCAAACAAAACTTTTTAAAAGGCTTTTGATGCTACAACTTTATATGGTAACACTATGAAACTTAAAAAGGTTATCTATAAATTACTACCATTAGTCAAGATTGCTGTCAAAAAATGTTTTAAGTCATACATTTTACTTTTAACACAATGTTTTCTCCGCAGGTTTAGAAATGTAATATATTTTCTCATGGAATAACGAACTTACAACATCCATGAAACTAATGTCCGAGTTCCAGAGAAGGAAGGGGTTTGACTCAACCATGTGAATATTGTTAATCACATGTAGACTTGAAGCAATTAACAGATTGATTATTCAAAGTTGTTAACGTCAAAGGTCTAAACAATTATACTTCAGAGAATATATCCAATTTAGAAACTTAGACCTTGACATTGCTGGACATTTTCTAACCAATCAATCTTATCAGAAATGTCAGTCCACACCTCAGGAGCAGGTGGGGCTTGGACCCGAGCCGCCTGGCTCAGCAGTAGTAATTCTCCCACAGGACCATAAGAGTACCTTCGATTTCCATTGATGATTTGCTACTCAACAATAAGTATACATGTCTAGTAAGCATTCAGGTATCAAAACTCTATTGGCTGCAATGTGCCTTGAATAAACAATTGCCCGTAGTATTAGGCGCATTTGTCAGAGGGAAATGGGACTGGGCGGGTTACTCTTCGGAGGATTGGTGTGGACTTCTTGGGCCGAAAGGCGTGTTTCCACACTGTAGGGAATCTAATCTAATAAGTAGTTCATGACCAATGATTACTAACTGTTCCTGAAAATTTGGCATGAGCTAATTCACAGTCAACAGATTTACTGTAACTAAATTAATTTTAATCTAGATACAAATGTGGTTGGGTTAGGCATGGCTAACCTCTACAATAGCTTTGCACTAAAAATCACAGAAAATTCTTTAGTAAGGAAGTAAGGAGGGAACTAGGAATTCCTTGGCATGTTAATGTCAGACAGGAGAAAACCAGAACAGTCCTGGCAAATAGAACACAGCAAGACAAGGTGTTGTGGACTGGGAACACAACCACCAAGGGTGAGCTGATCACTGCAAGAGGTGTTGCAAATGGGGTTGGAGGAGTGTATTGTCTTGCTGAAATCCCACTACTGCGTTAGTCACAGCATATATTAAAATAAAAGCTCGACACAGCAATTGGCACATCTGATTATAGATGCTATTCTCTCCATTTAATAATAGAAATCTGCCAACCAGGTTGCTTTAATAAACAAAGCTGATTTATAGAATTCAGAGAATCCTACAGTGTGGAAACAGGCCCTTTTGACCACATCAACCCACCCAGACCCATCTCCCGTACCCTATATTTACTCCTGACTAACGCACCTGACCTACTCAACAGCAGCAACAACCAACGGGAGGCCTGAGCATGGAGCTGGCAAAAGGTTGGAGGGGGAGAGGCCTGGGGCTGAGAGGTGACCTTATGAGGGGTGACCTTATGAGGGGCATGGATAGGAAAAATAGACAAAGTCTTTTCCCTGAGGTGGGGGAGTCCAGAACTACAGGGCATATGTTTAAGGTGAGAAGGGAAAAATACAAAACAGACCAAGTGGCAGCTTTTTCATGCAAAGGGTGGTGCATATATGGAATGAGCTGCCAGAAGTAGTGGTGGAGGCTAGTACAATTATAGCATTTAAAAGGCATTTGGATGTGTAGATGAATAGGAAGGGTGTGGGAGGATAAAGGCTGGCAGGTGGGACTAGATTGGGTTGGGATATCTGGTTGGCATGGATGAGTTGGACCGAAGGGGTCTACTTCCGTGCTGTACATCTCTATGACTCTATGACAATTCTGTACTTATCATTCGTCACAATGCTTTACCAAACTGAGAAATTTGCAAAAGCAAGCATTGACAACGTTCCTGGAATTGGGTTCAGAAGAGATTTACCAGGATCTATAGCCCTTATAAATTTACGAACTTCTATCTGGTCACCTCAACCTCCTATGCTCCAGTGAAAAACAGTGCCAGCAATGGAAAGTACGGAAGGTTTGAGTTATAAATAGGCTGAGACTGTTTTCACTGGAGCATAGGCGGTTGCGGTGATCTGATAGAAGTTTGTAAAATTATAAGGGGATAGATTTAACGGTTGTGGTCTTTTCCCTAGGATGAGGGATTTCAAAACTTGGGGACACATTTTTAAGGTGAGGGGAAAGAGATTTAAAAAAAGACATGAGGCACAGTTTTTTTTAAAAAACACAAGAGGATGGTTCACACATGGAATGAACTTCCTGAGGAAGTGGTGGATACGGGTACAATTGCAGTGTTTAAAAGACATTTAGATAGATACATGAATAGGAAAGGTTTAATGATATGAAACAGGAGGAGACGGGTGGGACTAGTTTAGTTTGGGACAATGTTCACCATGGACTGGTTGGACTGAAAGGTTTCTCTCTGTGCTGGAGGAAGAATCTCTTTCCTCAGAGGTGGAGTGTCTTTGGAACTCCTTGCCACATGGAGCTGTAGAGACACAGTCCTTATGTACATTAACGATGAGGTAGATTCTTGATCAGTTGGGAACTCAAGGGTTACAGGAAAAAAGGCTAGAAAGAGCACATTAGGAATACTGGATCAGCCACGATCCCATTAAATGGAGGTGCAGGTTAAAGGGGGCTACTCCTGCTCCTATTTCTTATAGTCTTGTGATGAAACTCTCCAAATGAGAAACACTGTTTTTATTGCCAAGTGTTCAGTTAATTCCATAAAGCTCAGAATAAAAATGTATTTTTAAAATCAAACAATACATCCAATGAGAAAAAAGGCAGCTCATTAATCCACATTCTAATCCACCTTGCTCATTACTCAATAACAGTAATTTCATGTATTCCTGAATTTGTCTCCATGAAATCACAGGTTCAAACATAGTTAATAAACTTGAGCCATGTACATTACTTTAGAAATCTCATATCCATTCCAATAAAATAATGGAACAGCAGAGTAAAAAGCCTGAAAGCAGAAGAATAAATGGTGAAAGAGAGAAATAGCATTGCAAAAACATCACAGGCTCTGTTACACCTGAGTGAGCTTGAGCTGTAAAATAGTGTACGGTTACTTACTGTAAAACATTCAACTGGCAGGGAATATTATACACTATGTTAAAACTGGTCTCAAATCCTATATTTGCCAAATTTAGCTTCCTGCTGCCCCTCAAAGTATAAGTCATACTTATCATAAGAAATATCACAAGCAAATTGATGTATTTTTGCAATGATCTACTTGAATGATAAATGGGTACAACACTTGCTATTCATGTAGAATAAACCCCTCCATAATTCTGGAAAAAAATTCAAATTACCTGCATTATTGCATTTTAACTGGTTAACTACATTATGTTTGCCTGGCATGTCAATGTTATAATTGCAAATAACATATTTGTGCAGTTTAAAATAATCCAATGGCTCAGATCAAGAGTAGTATACAATATTTGTGCCTGAATATGTGGTTTCCATACTGTCTGCTGCATACCCCTGTGCTTAGCAAGCTGTAAATTTTATTTCCTGGTTATCTAAGAAAATCTATTTCCTTACTGTAAATAGATCATGTCCAGTAACCTATAAATTCTTTCAAAATAATGGGTGTATTCAAATGCACCGAGCTCCCAAACATTTACTGTGCAGCAAGCTCAGTATGTGTTTCTGGCTGCTGCGATCTTTATTTTACATCACAATCACATGATTGGATAAGAAATACACAATAGAATAGAAGTGAATTTTGTGCAAACATCAGCCAAGTTTAACAGATATGAAACCAGTGGGCTCACAACAGTAAGACAGATCCTAAAAGAAGTTTAAATTATATTGGAGTAAGAGAAATGCTGCACTTTTTCAAGCTTTAAATGGTTCAAAGGACCTTTTATAATATTTTTCATTGCTTACACCCTGCCCTACCACGATGGGGGTAATTTCTCTTTTGCTGCATTTTGCTTTCTCTATTGTTCACCACTTTCTCAACAGGTCTTTCCACACACACTTTTCTATTTCCTATAATCTTTGATTTTATCCTTTCTTTCACTTCTATTTCATTTGCTACTCTTTGACTGTTATTCATGCTGTTCTGATATCTGTTTCTCACATTAACTAGGTTTCAACCACCCTCTCAATTGAACATAAAAAGTCCCTCGGCACAACTTGAAGGAGAGGGCATCATCTCATATCCTGACTAACAGTTACTAACCATCAACTTTTAATAAACAAAACAATGCATTTGATTCTCATTTAAGTTATTGCTGTCTCTGGGACCTTGGAATGTTCAAATTCATTGTTGCAATACCTGACAATACAAAACTGGCTATATTTCAAAGGTACATAATCTGCTCGCTTTCTTGCCATCATACTTCTATGCCATTCACATCTAATTTTGCTCAACTCTTTTTTTTTCTTACTTTTCAACTTCACTGTTTGCTAACTCTGTTGCATTGATTATAGATTTACTTCCCCTCCACTTCTAAAAGCATCAGGGTTTCCACATAATGGGAACAAGGAAATATTGGAAGGAGGAGAATGTGGTCAAGTCCTCAGTGACACAAACTCCCGGGGGGAGGGGGGGGGGGGGCATTAAAAACATTAAAAGGAACTGGAGAGAATCACTTTGAAAGGAGCCAAGAGAATTGCTTAAATAAAAAAGTAATAAAGTCAGTTAGATGTCAGACAGGATTTTGCTGATCATTGACGAATTGGTTGTATCAGTGATTCCAGTACATCATCTTGAATGCGTTGTGCTTTCAGCATTTTCTGGCACCTCACTGGAGATGTTCTTTTGGACTCCAAAGTTGGAGCTAAGAGCAGCACACAGCACATACTTGCAGCCAATGCTTATATCTTCAGATCACTAGATTAATTGTTACTTGACACGGTGAGATTAATCAATCAACTTGAACTGGTCAGAAATACAGTACATGTCCTCACGTTGAAAAAAAGCTCTCGGAGATCACAATAAATTTGTTACTGCAATGTGACCTATGAGTGAATATTTCCCTTTGCAGCCAAGGAGAAGTGCACCCTGCTGGTGAGAGGGGGTGATTCAACAGAACCAGGAGAACAAAAGCTTACAAATTGTGCAAAGTTACTACTCCCATAAGTTCGCTATGTTTCAAATGATCATCCTTCTCTATTCATTAGAAAGACCATTCTGAACTTGGACTATTTTTCATCAGTCACATTTAAAACAGAATAAATGATTAAAAAGCTGAAAAAGAGCTAATGTCACTTTAAAGGCACAGAAAAGTTAACTGATTCGTCCTGGAGTATATATGTGTAAAAATGAAACTAACAAATTTGAACTCTTATCTTGCAAACACGTGAATGCATATGATTGCCAGTAAATATTTCTCAATATATGGGCAGGGCAACTATATTGCGCAACACTTGTGCAGTGTGCCTGTACCGTAATTCTAGAAATATAAGATCCACTTGAAGTTAAAAGCACACATTCTGCTAATGTATGAAAACCAATAAGACATATTAGAAAAACTGGGCATTACTTATTCCACTTTCACTGTGATTAACACTGTTGCCTTAGAGTGCCAGGAACCAAGGTTTAATTTCAACCTTGGGTGACTGTGTGGAATTTGCACGTCCTTTCATGTCTGTGCAGGTTTCCTCCGGGTGCTCCAGTTTTCTCCCATTGTCCAAACATGTACAGATTATGTGAATTGGCTATGTTAGTTGCTCTGTAATGTCCAGGGTTGTGCAGGCTAGATGGATTAGCCTTGGTAAAATGTGGGGTTATGAGGATAGGGTGGGGAGTGGGTCTGGGTAGAAAGCTCTTTAGAGGGTTGGTGAAGATACAATGGGCTGAATGGTCTCTATCTACATTTTAGGGATTCTATGATTCACTATTTGCCAATTTACGGTTATAGAACATGTACTGAATATGAAAAAATCTTTCTGTACAGAAGAACTTCATTTTTAAAAAAATTCCCATTTAAAACTCAGGGCAATTATAAAACCAGGTAAGAAAAAGAAACATAAAAATCACAGCTAGTACACTGGTAACAACTCGCTATGACAGTCTTTTGCAATTGCTGAAGGTGTTAGAACACAATACAACTATTATTTGACACAGCACAACCAACTGCTTTTGAACAGCTTTTGCCATCAGCATGACCCTTAGCAGGCAACTGGTGCTGAACTGCTCTTCTCACTCGTACCACTGCTAGTTTTACATTCAATGGTACTTATGATAACTCACAGAAAGCCACAGGACTCTAGCATAATTCTGTAACTTCAAAGTTGAAGGCAACAACATAAAACAATGTTAAGTAAAATGCCATTTGACTCATCGTTTTGTGTTTTAAAATTCACTCATGGGATGTGGGCAACACTGACTGAGTGCACATTTATTGCCTGTCCCTTGTTGCCCTTGACATGGTAGTGTTAAGTTGCGTATATGCCGCAGTCCTTTGACAAAGCAATGTAAAACTAATTCTACTGTTACATCTCTACAGTCTGTATTTTTCTTTGCTTTAAATTGCAGCAACAAACTTCTTGCATAAATAATTCCTCTTGTCTCATAAGTGGCTTATTACAACTGCTGTCCAAAACAAAGGGAACAATCTTCCTCTACTTACACTGGCAAAAATTCTTCAGCATTTTAAAAACCGTGAATAAATTTAATCTTAGAACTCTGCTCCAATGGGAAAAAAAAAGTTTCCCCTATTTTTTCTTAGTATCATTCTGGTGAATCTATGGTTGGTCCTGGTGGCTTTAAGGTCCTGGTAGAAGGCTGGTATTGCAAGTGTGTTAACCAGAGTAACCGATACACACAAAACACAATTATCACCATTTAACTATAGCCAAGATGTGTGTGAGAAGAAGCCCTGCAAATTAAAAACAAAGAATCCAAAACTTATTTGAAGTTTAAAGTGCAAAAACATTTGTATGTGCTGACATCAATTGTCTACAGCAATAGTGAAGCCCTTGCATAAGTATTATGTTTATTACGAATGTAGTGAATACTGAAGAAACTTGCAGATCTGGCAGCATCTGCGCAAAGAGAAATAGTTAATATTTCGAGTTTGGTGGGAGACCAGGTCTAGTGAGGAGTGGAGCGAGACTTGAGGTGGAAGTTTGCTGGAGCACATCCCTGAGAGTTGTTGAAATTAATTTTGGAAGCAGTTCTTGAGGCCTGTCCTCTGCATCACTTTACACTCCAAAGACCTTAGAACACCAAACATAAGAGTTTAACTGACAGTTCCTGTAGCAAATTAAGTAATTCGCACAAAATACAACAGTGGCTGTATTTCCCTCGCAAAAACTTTATTTGCTTTCATCTTTGCACGTGTACTTGAATGCTATATAGATTGCCCGATTCTTTCACCAAGATTAGGGGGTGCTGAAAGAGTGAGGGATTAACAATCCATTAGAATGTGCTTTCATGTAACATTTTATTGGTGCTGACCTAAAAATGCTATTAAAAATCCAATAGAAGCACAGACAACAGTAGAATCAGTCAATGTAATCTTAGGCACCACAGGTAAATGATTAAATGTTTTAGTTCTGTTCATGAAGCACTGTAGCAACAACACAAACGGCACAAATTCCTTATTGTACTTGTCTTAGCAGAAACAAAAATTTACACTTCACCTTCCTGAATTGTACAAATAGAGTTCTGTAAACCGTTCTGCTTTTAACCTGGTTAGATATGCAACTTGTGTCATATTGAGAATTTCTAAGTGCCCTCCTCCTCGTTATATCACCAACACTAGGACAAAATTGCTTCATAACTGGCTACAAACAAGTGCATAAGAGTTGGGCAAATGGGAAGGCAGTTTTCACTTCTTACTGCCCCTAAAGCACACTTGCCCGCAAGCACCCGAGCATAACTAGTAATAGATTGGAGCACACAGATAAGTAAATATATTAGGAGATTTAAGTTGAAAATGCTATTAATAATCCAATTTTGTTTGAGACCATTAACAAAGAGTAATTAGGTTATCAAATTCAGCCACACCAATCTTTCCAGAGTGTAACAGTTAAAAACTCATTTAAACCAGTGTTTATCTAAGATCACCAGTATATCACCAGTTTTCTGTATATACCAAGGTTATTTCAAGGTGATAATTTCTCAAACCAGTATCAAAATTTTAAGAATTTATTAACATAAAACATCATAATTCTATGTCAAGTAGACTTCAAAATTAATTGCTGTTGAAATGTAATTTTAGGAGCACTTGTTACAGCATGCAAAGTTATGATTTTATTTTTAACAGGAGTTTCAAATAAATAACGTTTCAAAATGCATGAAGAAACAGGAACCTAGAATTCACTTTATAACCACTTTTAATAACACAGGCTTGGTTTTCAAATAAAACAAAATGCTTCATTTACTGACACTTGAGCTGAAAAATCAGTATAAACAGCACCACACAGACAGTGTTTCAATGAAATAAAACTCAAATCAATATCTCATAAATATTGTACATAAAAGTGTGAATGTTACCTTATTGAAAAGCCTCCAAGCAGATTCTATTTTATTATACAAATGCATTTTAGGTGTGAGGTCCATTCCAAGCAGTGCTAAGAAATATTTAGCCACACAACAGTACTAAAAAGGTACTACCTGTGAAAAGAAACTTCTTCATCTATAAAAAAAAAGAGGAGAAAGGATAAGCATGCCATGAGACTCCTCCTTCCTTTTACTGTCACCTTAATTTGCATATCTGCCTGAAGGTTAGTCATCAGTCTGGCTTAAAACTTCCTTTTAGGAAGAGAGTATTTACAGGAAATGATGCTCATTTGGTAAGCTAAATTACCGTCAGTCATCTGCAAGTTACTGTAAACTGCCAAGTTTAACCACCACAACACTGTAAACAAATTGGACAGGCAACTACAAGTGCTAAGATCTCTAAAATGTTATTAAAGATGTGTTTGCATATATATTTAAAAGCACACTGTTTTCCCTTGCTATTTTAAATAACTGAAAAACTGTTCTTTATCATTTTGCCAATACTTAACATTAACTAATCTGGCGACAGTATTCTGTTGTCCATTCAAAGAATGCTTTGCTTAAAAATGTAAAAATATTCCAGAACTCGAAAACAGCATAAACAATGGAATACTTGCATTTACATTGCACTTTTCATGTCCAGCAGATGTCTCTAAGCATTATATCACCAAGAATTACCAGCTACTGCTTTATTGCAGAAATAAAGTAGCATAGGAAGCTTTTTTTTCCGTAACGTCAAATCAACAGCTATAGAGTCAGACAGCATGGAAACAGTGCCTTCAGTCCAATCAGTCCATGCTGACCGTAATCTCAAACTAAACTAATCCCACCTCTCTTGTCTTTGATCCATATCCCTCCGAACCTCTCTTATTTGTGTACTTATCCAGGTGTCTTTTAAACATGGTTATTGTACCCACATCCATCACTTCATCTGGTAGTTCATTCCACACACAAACCATGCTGTATAAAAAAAAGTTGCACCTCATGTCCTTTGTAAATTTTCCTCTGCTCACTTTAAAAATATGCACCCTAGTCTTGAAATCCCCCTCCTACACCTTATTTATACCCATGACTTTAAAAACCTCTACAAAAGTCAGCCCCCAACTTATGCTCCAGTGGAGAAAATTCCCAGCCTATTCAGCGTCTCCCTATAACTCCAACCTTCCATTCCTGACAACATCCTGGTACATCTTTTCTGAACCCTCTCCACCTTGATCCTATCCTTCTTATAACAGGGCAATCAGAACTGGACACAGTACTTCACAAAAGGTCTCACCAACGTCCTATACAACCTCAACATGACTTCCCAACTCCTATACTCAATTAATTTAAATAATTTCAAGTTAGAAGTAGACTGTAACTATCAAAACTGACCTGAATAAATACATTGTGGAAAGCAATAATTCAAATATACTTGCGTGATACTTACTGCAATGTAAAATATTGAAGATACCATGGCATTGGCTTTGTTGCTTTTGGTTCAGTGTGCATCAATTGCCCACAGTACAGGAAATGATACTTTAGGTTGAATTTAAACTTTAGAAAATTACAAAAAGGGTATATCAAATCAACAGCTGGGTATACACCCTTCGGTAATTAATTTAATTGATTTCAATGAACGTAACACTTATGGATGGTTACGTTAGGGTGAAAAATGCCATGCTCAATATTGAAATATGAGAAAGGTTTTGCCTGGTGAATGGTCTAGGTCACTGCATTAGTTACATTGGGAGTCCATTCACTACTTCAAGACTGAATGCACCTCTTAAAAAATTGATTGCTTTCACTGAATCTAAATACCACAGAAGTCTCTAAATGGAAGCTGTTAAAGTTTGAGAATGACTGGCAAGGTAAGGTGATCCTCAGTTTGCCAATAAATCCCTAAAGCAGCTGGTGCCAACAATTAGAACCAGGACAGATGCCCTGTTTTGCAGTACAAAGAAGCAGCGCATCATACTTACCAAGAAAATATAGCTGTTGGAAGCTGTGGCCAGCAGAAGAATCATTCAGAGAATGTTGACCCAGTGCCAGAATTGATTCAAGGGTTTCAGACAAATTCAGTTCTTCCATTCCTATCCTTTTACATTGCATCAGCTCTGAGTTCTTTTTCACTCTTCACCATTTGCACGAAACCCCAGCCCTGCATCACTTCCCTCAAAGCATACTATAGATATTTTAGATCTATCTTCATTATAAGTTTACTATCACATGACAGCAGGTTATAATCCAACAGGTTTATTTGAAAGTACGAAGCTTGTACTTCCAAATAAACCTCGGACTATAACCTGGTGTCGTGTGATTTTTAACTTTGTACACCCCAGTCCAACACCGGCACCTCCATTTCATTTTAAATACTTCCCAGAAATAGCCATAAATCAAAAAATAGGAAGAAAGAAGAAATTGACTTGGATTTGTCTATTAGAGTTTAGGAGATCAAGTGGTCTTGATGTGGTACATATTACAAAGATGTTTATTCTTGTGGGAGAATCTAAAACTAGAGATCACAGTTTTAAAATAAGTGGTCATCCATTTAGGATAGGGCTTTTTTTCTTCTCTCTGAAGTCAGAGTCTTTGGAATGATCATCCAGAAAAGGTGGTAGAATCAGAGTCCTTGAATGCTTTTATGCAGGGATGAACAGATTCACATTAAGCAAGAGGTAAATGGTTATCTCAGATGGGTGAAAATGTGGAGTAATCAAATCAGCCAAGTGTTTATTGAAAAGCAGGGCAGGCCTGAGGCCAAGTGGTCGACTGCTGCTCCTAATTCCTGGAATTATATTCATCAACATTATTATTAATACAGTCATCTCTTTGCCATCATCTTCTAATTATAATTATTTAATCTGAACATCCTCTCACCCTCCCTGCTCATTTCACACATGAGCATGTTACTTTGTTACTTTTACTACTTAATTTTCCACACTCATGTCATGTTCCTACTATTCCCTCTCAACTTATGTACTACATCTAAAGGCATCAGAGACTAGCCTCTCTCTTTTGCAGAAGACTGTGCACAATAATAGGAACAGAAACATACTGAGGAATCACAGCACCTCATGATCCTTATCCAAGCTGAACCCAAGTCAATGGAGATTAGTGCCAGCATTTCAGATAGTGGTCAGTGACTTCCCTGAGCAAGGTGCCTCTTTTATACAAGTACCCCTTCTGAAAATGTGTTGCTGGAAAAGCGCAGCAGGTCAGGCAGCATCCAAGGAGCAGGCGAATCGACGTTTCGGGCATGAGCCCTTCTTCAGGAATGAAGATTCCTAAAGAAGGGCTCACGCCCGAAAAGCTGATTCTCCTGCTCCTTGGATGCTGCCTGACCTGCTGCGCTTTTCCAGCAACACATTTTCAGCTCTGATCTCCTGCATCTGCAGTCGTCACTTTCTCCTCGAAGTACCCCTTCCTCTACCATATGCAATTAAGCCTTTAAATGAGATGTTTTATTACCTTCCCATAAAGTTTACTTTTGTGCACATATTAAAACTTTTTTGACTTTTGATATTTTTATTTACACTGCATTTGCAGTGTAATTAAGCCTGCATTGTAAAGATGTTCTTGGATATAAACATTTGCTGACTGATCTTAAGAGCTGCTAAATTTGGGATTAACGAATTAATAAAGGTGGCTGTTCTTCATGCCTTTCAGAGTGATCTTTTACATCAGATTAGGACTGTTCCTGCAACTCCTTGTTTAAAAACCATAGCAAACCATGATGATTCACTACATTCTAGCTGGAGAGCATTGAAGAGACCTGTTAGAACATCTAACAATGTGTACAGGAACAATGGGTACACGATAAGCACAATCTGCCAATTCCTACACAACAGATCTAACAAGAAGACACAACATGCCCAGAGACTCTAGCCACCCTGCTGTACATTAAAGACATCTCGGAGATGACGACCAGACTACTCTAGGCCTTCGGCATCATGGTGGCCTACAAACCTACCACCACATTGAAATAGCTTCTAATGAATTTAAAAGGACCTCATATCAATAACCAGCAGTATGAACGTCATATACAAAATAAGGACAGATGTAAGGACTGCAACAAACACTACATTGGGCAGATGGGCAGTAAACTAGCCACCAAAAGACATGACCAACTATCACTAGTATTCATACACACATATGAAGAGGGACACCAGTTCAACTGGGACAATACATCCATCCTGGGACAGGCTAAACAAAAGACAGGCATTGGAATTCCTAGAGGCCTGGCATTCAGACCAGAACTCTATTAACAAACATATCGACTTGGACCCCATTTAGCAACCCCTCAGAAAAAGAATCAGAAGTGATATCACCTGCCACAACAGACCAAGACACACAAATAGCAGAACACCAGTGCTTCATCAGAGGCTCACTGATGTTACCTGACATGGTGACAAAACATCAGAGAACAAATCTACCAGCTCAGCAAGCAAACTTACAACCTGATCCATTACCTGAGCTACAAATCTTCTCCAAAATAGAAAACATTTAAATCTTAGCTTGAGGAACAAAATGCTCTACTCGATGTACATTGCAAATATTTCAGATTGATTATGTTTCAATGTTTCTCTCCTGCTGCATTTGTGCAGTGTTTTCTCCTTTTATTTCTTGCACCTGTAGTTGAAACCATTCTGCTAACAAGTGATGGGGTTTCAAAGGGGTGTTTTTAGCCATAGTAGAAATGGTGACCTTTGTTGCCAAGAAATGATTCACTAAGACTGGAAGAGTGCAGAGGTATTGGAATGTTTAAAAGCAATTTGACAATTTGCTGTATAGCAGACAGAAATGTTCACCAAATCATTCCTGTGATCTTATCAAGACAAGCTGCTCACTTATTAATTAAAACTCTCCATTTACTAAAACTCCTGGCTCATCTCAAGTCTTCTGAATGTCTTTAAAAGCAAGGATCTTTCATTCTGACTATTTTGCTATCTCAACTATTCCAATGATTTGGGAGTGCCAGTATTGGATTGGGGTGTACAAGGTTAAAAATCACATAACACGGAGTGGGAGGGAGAGCTTAAGTGTTCGACCACGTTACAGTGGGGTTGGTTGGTGCAGGAGTCCTGGAGATGTTCTCTGGAGTGCTCTGCAAGTAGGCGTCCTGTCTCTCCAATGTAGAGGAGATCACATCGGGAGCAACGGATACAGTAAATAACGTGGAGAAGTGCAGATAAAACTCTGAAGAAGATGGAAGGCTCCCCTGGGGCCTTGGACGGAGGTGAGGGGGGTGATGTGGGCACAGATTTTGGAACTCCTGTGGTGGCAGGGGAGGGTGGATTGATTGGGGGGGGGAACCTGACAAGAGAGACGTGGAGGGAATGGTCTTTACGGAAAGTGGATAGAGGTGGGGAGGGAAACATATCTCTGGTGCTGGGGTCCGTTTGTGGGTGGCGGAAATGGCAGAGGATGATGTGGTGTATCCAGAAGTTGGTGGAGTGGACTGGGGGGGGGGGGTGGAGTTGTGTGTGGTTCTGCAAGTGCAAATTCAACCCACAAATGTGTATGTGTGTGCGTGTGTATGTGGGGGTATGAGTGTCTGTGAGAGTGTGAGTCAGAGAGTAAAGGGGTATAAGTCTGTAAGAGAGTGCATGCATAAGTGCATGGGTGTGTATGTGTGAGCCTCTGCAAGTGTGCAGGTGTGTGCGCACACGTGCATGCAAGACAGAGCATAGTGCAGCAGGGTCACCTGTATTGACATGAACCCAAGGTCCTGGTTGAGGCCATCCCCATGGGTACAAAATAGTTTGGTATCCATGTGGATGGCCTCAACCAGGACCTTGGGTTCATTTCAAACTACTGGTGACCCACTACACACCCACACACACAGATACATGCTTGCGCTCATGTACACTCACTTACAGACTCATACACTCACACAGACCCACTCTCACACACACCCTTACACTTACACATGCACCCTCTCGCAGATGTATACCCCTTTACAGTCACACACACCTACCCTCCAGCCACACACACACCCACAATTGCACATGCACACACGTGTTTGTGGGGTGAATTTGTACTTGCAGAATTACATTTTACTTTGGTCAAAACTGCATGAATCCAAGAAAGATTCTGTAAATCCCTTTTTTTAAAGAATAGAGTCAGTTTGAACATTGAGGCACAGACAGCCTCACACAGGGCACCTCACACCTTCAATGCATTAATCTGGTCTGGCATGACACCTATTGTTAAAGTTCACTTGAGAATGTAACTTTTAAAAAAAGGTTCTGGGAATCACATATGAAAGAACTGAAACCAATGTGGTCATTCGAAAAGATGGGAGACTTAACAATCCAGGTCTTCTTCAATATATAATTTCAATTGCATCACACTGTAAACTTTTGCTATAAATTCTGTGTCTTAACGATCTTATATTCCACAACCACCTGATGAAGGAGCAGTGCTCTGAAAACTAATGCTTCCAATTAAATCTGTTAGACTATAAGTTGGTGTTGTGTGATGTTTAACTTTGTAAAACTATTCCAAAGCCCTCTTGACTGGCCTCCCATTTTCTAATGCTTCGAAGTTGAGTCATTTAATATTCTGCTGCTCTTATCCTAACCCACATCAAGTTTTTCACACTGAACACACCAGATGGCCTCCTTCTTTAAAGAATGCAATTTCCCCTCCCACATGGTCGATGATGTCCTTCAGCACATTTCACCCACTTACACCATTGCCCCCCCCCCCCAAACCCCACCCCTCCAACTGCAACAAGGACAGACTCCTGAGGTCCTCACCTTCCACCCCACCAACCTGTGTACATCACATCATCCTCCACCATTTCCGCCATCTACAAACGGACCCTAGCACCAGATACATATTTCCCTCTGAACCTCTATCCTCTTTCCGTAAAGACTACTCCCTCTGCAACTGCCTTGTTAGGTCCCCGTCTCCCCACCAACCCATCCTCCCACCCGGCACCTTCCCCTGCTATCGCAGGAATTGCAAAACCTGCGTCCACACCTTCCCCTCACCTCCATCCACGGCCCCTAAGGAACTTTCAACATCTATCAGAGTTTTACTTGCACTTCCACACGTCATTTACTATATCCGTTGCTCCCGATGTGGTCTCCTCTACGTTGGGGAGACAGGATGACTACTCGGAGAGCATTTCAGAGAACATCTCCAGGACATCTGCACCAAACAACCCCAAAACTCCGTGGCCAAACACTTCTACTCCCCCCTCCCATTCCGCCAAGGATACTAAGGTCTTGGGCTTCTTCCATCGCCACTCCCTAACTACCCGCATTCTGGAGGAAGAACGCCTCATTTTCCGCCTTGGAGCTTTCAAACACGGGGCATCAAATTGGACTTCACTAGTTTCCTCATTCCCCTCCCCCCACCTTATCCCAGTTCCAACCTTCCAACTTAGCACCACCCTCATGACCTGTCCTACCTGTCCATCTCCCTTCCCACCTATCCGCTCCATCTTCCTCTCTGACCTATCACCATTACCCCCCCCATCTACCTATCACACTCTCAGCTCCCTTCCTCCCAGCCCCACCCCCTCCCATTATCTCTCAGCATTCCCCCCACCCCAGTTCACATGCTTCATTCCTTATGAAGGGCTCTTGCCCGAAATGTCAATTCTCCTCCTCCTCAGATGCTGCCTGACCTGCTGTGCTTTTCCAGCACCACACTCAGCTCTGATCTCCAGCATCTACAGTCCTCACTTTCTCCGACAAAGTTCAGTTCATCCATCAACACTTACTTCTACGATCTACCAATGAAATTTTGATTGTAAAATTCTCAATTTGATTAAAAACGATTTTAACCTTGCCCTTCCATCTCTGTAACCTCTGTCAGACCTCAGAGACATCTTGATTCCTCCAATTCTCATCACTTTGTCATTTCCAATTTTAATCATTCCATACTTGGAATACAATTTTTCATTCATTAAGGTCCTAAGCTCTGAAATTCCATCTCACAATCTATGTCACGCTTTTCCTCCTTCGTTGTACTCCTCAAAATCTATTACTGCCTAAACCTCTAGGTACTTTCCCAATATCTTTATATGCATCTCAGTATCATGCTTCGTTTGGTAATGATCTTTTGGAGTTTACAGACAATATGCTAAATTAAAGACTCTTTACAACTCTAAATGGTTCTCGTTGTTCACATCTGTCATAAGCATCATCAGTTAATCTGGGAAAATAGTGCACTTTCTCCACTCTGAACTGCTCAACCTACTCTTTAGTGTCTAAATGGGGTATCCAGGACGTCCTCTGCATCAGCCTAGAAAGATCTCAAAATATTAAAGTTGAAGATTTATTCTATTACCCGTGGCATGACACAGCACTCCAGCATAGCAAGCAAACGTACTTTATTACAAGATTGTTGAGTTCAGAGACACTCCTGAAGAGCGAGAGCTTGCTCAGACATATTGGTCCAGAAATAGGACTCTTCTGTGAGGTGGATATGGTCATATGCATGCATGCCCGCCTTTTTACTTGCTCATTAGGTGATCAGTATGGAGATTGAAGATATATGTTTACTGTATAACACTCTTCAGGACACTAAAATATGCAAGTTATTGGTTAGCTCTGTACTTCTGATACATTCTATTTTAAAAATGTCTTTAACTTGGTAACCTGTGATGCTCACTTGTGCAATGAAATTGTGTCCTAGACTTATGCAGAGCTATGAAGTAGCAAGAACCAAGAATAGTTACTATAAATGCAATACATTAAAACAAATCAGTGAAGACCAACTGCAAAAATGAAACAACTGCTTGAAAAGTAACAATAGCACTGAAATTATGGAAAAAACATTGTCATGTAGCAAGACCTTTTCCCCTGCACTTCTTGTTTAAACTTATTGTAAAACAATTTTTGTACTAATATTCAGAAGGACATGAACGTACCAAATTTAGTGCAGATAGATTCAACTGAACAATGAGAAAATAAATGATAACAAATCATCGCTATAAAAGACAACTTGAGAATGGCTAACTTACATACTTGTTAAACCACTACGAGGTTCAGCCAACTATTAGTAGATAACCAGAGTACATTCTGTGCTCTTGTTTCCTTCAGAAGTTGACAAAACTAATGAGGAATATTAACGCATCAGCTTGTTATAGTCCAGAAAGCCAGCTGGTGAAGGATAGAACTGGATCCAGTCTTTACATACTTTTATATATTTTTGTTTTCAGAATTATACATTAAAAAATATACACTACAGAAACAAAGAACCACAACTTAATTGTGCGTTGATTTGTACGGACTCAAATGCAACCCTAGTTGAAGCCCATCACTTGCATACAATTAAACACAATTAACAAATTTAACAACGTGAGGAGGGTAGCAGTTGGAAGGTAATTTCATGTTGTTTAGTTTTCCTTGAAAACTTTTATGGGTTTCAAAGGTAATATTAATATCCTCACCTAGTATACATCACCTATGTCCATATGAACATATTAAATAGGAAAAGTAGACCATTTGGCCACTCAAGCATGATCTGTCTTCAATAACATCATGGCTGATCTAATGGTAATCAGAATTCCATATTCCCATCTATATCTGATAAGCTTAGGCTGCCTCTACCTTTATCTATATTTACCTTAAAAATATTCAATGATCCTGTCTCCATTACCTTCTGGAGTCCGAATTCTAATGTCTCTCAACCCTCAAAACAAATTTCCTCATCTCCATTATAAAAAGGGGCAACCGTTAATTTTAAATTCCCCCCCCCCGCTTAGACTAACTCAAAAGGACGCTTTCCACATCTATCTTGTCAAGAACATTCAGGATCTTATACACATTAATCAAGTCAACTCACACTCTTCTGAACTCCAATGGAAAAAAAGTCCAATTTATCCTGACAAGACAACTCACTCATTCCAGGTATCAATTTAGTTAACCTTCTCTGAACCACCTCCAATGTATTTACATCCTTAAATAAGGAGACTAAAAATGCAAAGTATTTGAGATGTGGTACCACAATGTCTTGCATAACTGGACTATAACATCCTTACTTCTATGTTCAATTCAATTCATAATAAAGACTACCATCCCATTGGCCTTCTTGATTATGTGCTGCGCCTGTGTACCAAATGTTTGTTCCTTATCCACTAGAATGCACAAGTACCTCCGCACATCCAAATTCTACAGTCATCACCATTTATGTCAACTCTACTTTTTCATGCTTTTTACCAAAATGAGTAACTTCATATTTTTCCACGTTATACTTCATCTGTCAGATTTTTGGCCACTCAACCTGTCTGAATTAATCTGCAATTGCATTATATCATGTGGAACTGGTAACAAGCATCAGTGTCAGCAGATACGTTTTTTTCAATGACCTTGGTTAAATGGTTAGGTCTTTGTAACAAATCAAAAGCTTTCAAGGTTATTTTCCTGGTCCACCCAACAAATGCAAATTCAGTTTCACAACTTCTCACGGTAAGACTTAAATGCATGATATTCAAGTTTCTTGTCCACTAGCATAACTGCTATACCACCATATGGAACATTTCCGATTTGAAAGTAGCAACAAACCTAACATAGGGTAAATCTATTGTGCGACTACAATATTTTCCAGTTTGGTAGCATACCTGAAAATAAATCTTGTAAACATCCAAATTATAACTCAATCTTTTTAAACAATATACAAGAATTTAAATACAACAGCAAACTATTGTGGCATACTTGAATAATTCAATATTAAACTGCAACGATTGGCAAGTGACTGCCATTGTACGTTTCTTTGAGAAAATATAATATATTTGGAAAGGATTACAGACCTGTATATGTTCTCCATTTCTAAGTTGGAATATTGATTCCAAGCTTGACTCTTCATAGTTTTGACCATTGATGGGTAAACTATCTGAAAATGGTTGATTTGGTGTACGAAAAATCTGCCTGCAAAGATAGAAAAAAAGACTCTTTTGAAGAAAAAGCAAGAAATAGACTAACCTGTAGCATTTATTTTAGACTGAAAATAACTATTGTATATTACCATAAATGAACTTTGCATCACGACATATGAAACTATGGCAAGACAGATATTTCTATGATCTGTTTAGTGACATGAAGTTTGAGATTTTGACAAACATTGAAAAATAGGGTATTGTGTTTCAACTGAGACCAGCTGCAGTTTTTTAAACTATTTCCTAAGAACAATCATTTTGTTTTAACAAATAATGGCAATCTCATTGTCATTTGGACAAAGACACTAATAAATGCAGCGAGGCACAGGGCATCACTAGAATACTTAATAAGTTCTTTGTATCGGTGTTTACTCAGGAAGAGAAGTCTGACAAAATATTGGCTGAAGCAGAAACAGCAATGGATTGTTTGAAAACTGAAAAGGTGGAGTTATTGTCAAGACTGATTATGTTTGGGAATAGATAAATCACAGGGTCCAGAGAGCTTACATCCCAGACTGATAAAGGAATCTGGGTGGAGTTACTGGGAGAGCTTGCCTCAAATCCTTCAATCTTCGCTAGTTATGGTTAGCATGGATGAGTTTGACCGAAGGGTCTGTTTCTGTGCTGTACAACTCAAAGACTCTGAGGGAAGTGCTAGGGAACTGAAGAATGTCAGATGTGACATCATTAATCAAGGAAAAGTTATAACAACTACAAACTGATTAGTTTGACATCAGTGATAGATAATGTTTTGTGATCTACAATCAACAAAAAGAATATCAATAGGCATTTGGAGACTTCGGAGATCAATTTTTACAAGCAACTTGCTGTCCATGAGGGCATTAGAAGAGGGAAAAAGAAATTAATGGTTTGAAAATGAAGTTGGATGGGCACTTGACAGAAATAAACTTGCAAAACGATATGGATCTGTCAAGGAAGTGAAACCGATTGGAAGGTTTTGCAAGTAATTAATACGAGCTTACTAGTCGTTTTCTGTGCCTTAAAGGACTTTATGACTCTAGTCCTGTTTGACTAAAGGTAAAAATAGGAGTTTCAAATTCATAATACTGGTTCTAAAATAGCAACCTAGCTTTAAGATGGCAGCCTTACTGTGAAAGGTCACAAACTTTAGCATCATTTATGGAAATGCCGGGTTAGTAGAGAATGTGGTATGTTTGAATCTATGAAGCATGTATTAGCTTTGTCCTTACATCATGAATGGCTATCTATGAATGATACAGTTTAACAAAGGCTTCTCTCACCACACTTCAGAGATTCAATATCCATGGCATTTGAAGTTTTTCTCACAAGTTTAGGCTTGCTTCTAAAGAAAGAGGTATAACAACAGCACCAGCAACTTCCAGTTCTTTTATGCATTTCATGCAAAAAGGGCATTACATGAATTTGGGTAAACAAAATGCCAAGCAAAAGGCAAAATGATTAAAAGGGGTGACAAAAAGCTTGGTTAAAACATTTAAGGACAGTCTTAAAGAAAGAAAGAAGAAAAAGAATTGCTTTTACTCAGCACCTTTCACAAGCAATGGACGTCTTAGCCAACCCAGTTTTTATTTTTAAGTGCAGACATTTATTATCTAGGAAATAAGGCAGACAACAATTGCATAGCTAGATGCCACAGACAATAAGATTAAGTGGCATTATGGAGGAAATTCTGGAGAAGTGAATGCATAGCTATCAACAGTACACCAAATGAAGCAAGGAAGAAATAAGGACTGCATAGAAAATTTGATGGCAGGCACATTGGAGGGTTGCAAGGTGTTAAATGCGGGATGGGGTAGATCCACATTAGAACTAAACACCAGAATGAAAGTTTTTAACTTAAGCTCAAGAAACCAAGAGCCAATTTCAAATCAGGGAGGATGGGTATTACAGCATTGTAAAGTCCGGGTTGCCCTCTCATTAGACAGACACAATGGGCAGAACAATGGGTTCAGTGGCTAGAACAGCTGCTTCACAGGACGAGGGATCCAGTTTCGACTCCTGACTTGAGTGACTGTCTCTTTCTCTATGTCTGCATAGCTTTCCTCCTGGTGCTCTGGTTTCCTCCCATAGTCCAAAGATGTGCAGGTGGGATGGATTGGCTGAGCTAAATTGCCCATAGTGTCTAGGGGTGTGTAGGTTAGGTGGATTAGCCATGGGAAATGCAGGGTTACAGGGATAAGATAGGAAGGAGGGTCTGGGTGAGATGCTCTTTGGAGAGTTGGTGTGGACTTGATGCACCGACTGGTTTGCTTTCACACATCAGAAACTCTATGACTGGTGATGGTTTAACCTAAGGGTCATCATGCCTTAGGAGAGGCGACAGGTTGAAAACGAACTACTTGAGCTAAATGACCCTTAGCAGGAGCTGGACAGCCAGCTTCTGATGCAGAGTGATACCAACAGCATGGATTCAATACCATACCAGATGAGATTATCATAAAGAACTCTTCTTTTCAATTGCTCCCCTCAGCTGGTCACCCATGGGTTAAACTATCACTATTCATCTCTCTCTAATAAGAGACCTGCCTGTGGTCTGGTAAGGCTATGCAGCGTTAATAGGCACACAGACATAGAACATAGAACATTACAGCGCAGAACAGGTCCTTCGGCCCTTTGATGTTGCGCCGACATGTGAACTATTCTCAGCTCATCCCCCTACACTATCCCATCATCATCTATGTGCTTACCTAAGGATTGTTTAAATCTCCCTAATGTGGCTGAGTTGACTACATTAGCAGGCATTCTACGCCCTTACCACACTCTGCGTGAAGAACCTGCCTCTGATGTCTGTCTTAAATCTATCACCTCTCAATTTATAGTTACGCCCCCTCGTACAAGCTGACATCATCATCCTGGGAAAAAGTCTTTCTCTGTCTACCCTATCTAATCCTTTCATCATCTTGTATGTCTCCATCAAATCCCCTCTTAGCCTTCTTCTTTCCAATGAGAACAGACCAAAGTCTCTCAGCCTTTCCTCATAAGACCTTCCTTCCAGACCAGAAAACATCCTGGTAAATCTCCTCTGCATCTTTTCCAATGCTTCCACATCCTTCCCGAAATATGGTGCCAAGAGCTGTACACAATATTCCAAGTGTGGCTTTACTAGCGTTTTGTATAGAAGCAGCATGATATTGCAGCTCCGGAACTCAATCCTTCTACGAATGAAACCTAACACACTGTATGCCTTCTTAACAGCACTATCAACCTGGCTGGCAACTTTCAGGGATTTATGTACATGGACTCCAAGATCCCTCTGCACATCCACGCTACCAAGAATCTGTCCATTGACCCAGTACTCTGCCTTCCAATTATTCTTCCCAAAGTGCATCACCTCACACTTAGCTGCATTGAACTCCATTTGCCACCTCAGCCCAATTCTGTAGTTTATCTAAATTCCCCTGCAACCTGAAACATTCTTCCAAACTGTCCACTACTCCACTGACTTTAGTGTCGTCTGCAAATTTATTAATCTATCCACCTATGCCTGCGCCTAAGTCATTTATAAAAATGACAAACAGCAGTGGTCCCAAAACAGATCCTTGTGGCACACCACTTGCTGCCTTCTTTCAGAAAGCCACTTTCTAATCCAAACTGCTAAATTACCCTCGATTCCATGCCTCTGCAATTTCCTCACCAGCCTACCAAATGGAGTCTTATCAAAGGCTTTTCTGAAGTCCATGTATACCACATCAACTGCCCTACCCTCATCTACATGCTTGGTCACCTTCCCAAAAAATTCAATGAGGTTGGTGAGACACGACCTGCCCTTGAGGAAACCATGTTGACTTTCTGAAATCAAATTGTTGCTTGCTAGATGATTATAAATCTTATCTCTTATAATCCTTTCCAAAACCTTTCCTATAACAGAAGTAAGGCTCATTGGTCTATAATTACCTGGGTCATCTCTACTGCCCTTCTTGAACAAGGGCACATTTGCAACCCGCCAGTCCTCTGGTACTAAACCTGCCGACAATGACGACTCAAATATCAAAGCCAACTCAAATATCAAAGCCAAAAGCTCTGCTATCTCCACCCTAGCTTCCAGAGAAAACTCGAATAAATTCCATCCAGTCCAGGGGACTTGTCTACTTTCACTCCTTCTAGAATTGATAACACCGGTTTGTAACTAACCTCGATCCTTTCTGGTCTAATATCTCGTACCTCATTCTTCTCCTCTACAATATTCTCCTTTTTCGGAGTTGCAATTGAAGAGAAATGTTCGTTTAGCAGCTCTCCGATCTCCAGAGTCCACACTCAACTTCCTACTTCTGTCTTTGACTGGCTCTATTCCTACCCTAGTCATCCTTTTATTCTTCACATACCTGTAGAAAGCTTTAGGCTTTTCCTTTATTCTATTTACTAAAGACTGCTCGTGTACTCTCTTTGCTCTTCTTACCTGTCTCTTTAAATCCTTCCTAGCTGATCTGTAACTCTCCAATGCCTCATCTGAACCATCTTGTTTCATCAACACATAAGCCTCCCTCTTCTGCTTAATAAGAGATGCAATTTCTGCAGTAAACCACAGTTCCCTTACCTTATCACTTCCTCCCTGCCTGACAAGGACATACCATATCTGTTCCTTAAACCAGCTCCACATTTCCATTGTCTGCATCTCCTGCATTTTGCTACCCCATTCTTGTCTAATCACATTGTAATTGCCCTTGCCCCATCAACAACTCTTGACCTGTGGCATGTATCTGAATTATGGTCACTCTATCCAAAGTGCTCACCTACAACTAAATCAAATTAAATCAAACAACTGGTCTGGTTCATTACCAAGCATCAGATCCAGTGTGGCCTCTCCTCTTGCTGGCCTTTGACATACTGTGTCAGGAAACCCGCCTGCACACATTGGACAAAAACTGATCCATCTGACGTACTAGATGCATAGCATTTCCAGTCAATCTTGGGGAAGTTAAAGTCCCCCATAATGACCACCCTGTTCGTTTCACTCCTACCCAGAATAATTTTTCCAATCCTCTCTTCCATCTCCCTGGAACTCTGAGGAGGCCTTTAAAAAAAATCCAAGCAGTGTGACCTTTCCTCTCCTGTTTCTAACCTCAGTCCACACTACCTCAGTAGACAAGTCCTTGTCAAAAGTTCTCTCAGCCACCATTATACTATCCTTGACTAACGGGCCACAACTCCACTCCCCCCCCACTTACTTGTTTTTAATTAAAGATCTAAACCCAGGAACCTGCAACATCCATTCCTCACCCTGCTCTGTCCATGTCTCTGAAATGGCCACAGCATCGATGTCCCAGGTACCCATCCATGCTGCAAGCTCACCTACCTTATTTCAGATACTTCTGTCGTTGAAGTAGACACACTTCAAACCAGTTTGCTGTTTGCCAGCACATTCCTGTGACCTTGAAAATCTGTCCTTGTCCTCCCTACTCTCATCCTCCTGTGCACTGCAACTACACCTCAGGTTCCCATCCTCCTGCTGAGCTAGTTTAAAGCCACCCGAATAGCACCAGCAAATTTCCCACCCAGGATATTAGTACCTTTCTGGTTCCCACCTTCCCCAGAATGAGCCCCAATTATCAAAATACCAGAAACCCTCCCTCCTGCACCATCCTTGCAGCCACTTGTTCAGCTGATATCTCTCTCTATTCCTTGCCTCGCTATCCCATGGCACAGGTAACAAACCAGAGATAACAACAGTTTGTTCTAGCACTCCGCTTCCACCTTAGCTCCCTGAAATCCCGCCTTACATCCCTATCCCTCTTTCTACCTATGTCATTGGTACCTACATGGACCACGACTTGAGGCTGGTCACCCTCTCCCCTCAGGACTGCAAAAATACGAACCGAGACATCACGGACCCTGGCACCTGGGAGGCAACACACCAACCGTGAGTCTCATTATTGCATCAACAACATTTTAGATGAACTAGAATTTGTGTGTCATGGAAAACCATTAAACCTGACATTGAAGGCATGTATAGGTTTGCAACAATGGATAAAGGGAGGAAGGTTTGGGGGTGGGCAGTCCAGCGGACATTGAGGTAGACAGCCTGAAATGAAGGACAAAGCTTTGGAAACTTGTGTGTGGACTGACCAGGACACTGACAATACGATTGCCCAGTTCAACTTCAGATAGTGACCTAGAAGGAGGCAGAGGAAGTGGAAAAGAAGTGGTGAATGTTGTGATGATCAAAAATAATATTCTTAACTTACAGTCATAGAGATATACTGCATGGAAACAGATCCTTCAGTCCAACCCGTCCATGCCGACCAGATATCCCAATCCAATCTAGTCCCACCTGCCAGCACTCAGCCCATATCCCTCCAAACCCTTTCTATTCATTTACCCATTCAAATGCCTTTTAAATGTTGCAATGGTACTAGCCTCCACCACTTCCTCTCACAGCTCATTCCATACACGCACCACCCTCTGCGTGAAAAGGTTGCCCTTTAGGTCTCTTTTATATCTTTCCCCACTCACACTAAACCTATGAGCTCCCTTACTCCAGGGAAAAGACTTTGTCTATTTATCCTACCCATGCCCCTCATGATTTTATAAACCTTTATAAGGTCACCCCTCAGCCTGAGATGCTTCAGGGAAAACAGCCCCAGCCTGTTCAGCCTCTCCCTGTAGCTCAAATCGTCCAAACCTGGCAACATCCTTGTAAGTCTTTTCTGAACCCTTTGAAGTTTCACAACATCTTTCCGATAGGAAGGAGACCAGAATTGCACGCAATATTCCAACAGTAGCCCAACCAATGTCCTGTACAGCCGTAACATGACCTCCCAGCTCCTGTACTCAATATTCTAACCAATAAAGGAAAGCATAACAAATGCCTTCTTCACTATCCTTTCTACCTGTAACGCCACTTTCAAGAAGCTATGAACCTGCTCTCTATTTGTTCAGCAACACTCACTGGGACCTTAAGTGTATAAGTCCTACTAAAATTTGCTTTCCCAAAATGCAGCACCTCGCAGTTATCTAAATTAAACTCCATCTGCCACTTCTTATCCCATTGGCCCATCTGATAAAGACTCCGTTGTAACCCGAGGTAACCGTCTTCGCTGTCCACTACACCTCCAATTTTGGTGTCATCTGCAAACTTACTAACTATACCTCTTACGCTCACATTCATATCATTCATATAAAATGAAAAGTAGTGGTCCCAGCATTGATCCTTGTGGCACTCCACGGGTCACAGGCCTCCAGTCTGAAAAACAACCCTCCAGTTCTCTATCCAATGGCTAGTTCTCCCTGTATTCCATGGGATCTAACCTTGCTAAGCAATCTGCTATTGGGAACCTTGTCAAACAACATACTGAAATCCATATAGATCACATCTACCGCTCTGCCCTCATCAATCCTCGGTTACTTCTTCAAAAAACTCAATCAGGTTTGAGACATAATTTCCCACGCACAAAGCCATGTTGACTATCTCTAATCAGTCCTTGCCTTTCTAAATACATGTACATTCTGTCCCTCAGGATTCCTTCCAAGAACTTGCCCACCACCGACGTCAGGCTCACTGGTCTATAGTTCCCTGGCTTGTCCTTACCACCTTTCTTAAACAGTGGCACCACGTTAGGCAACCTCCAGTTTTCCGGCACCTCACCTGTGACTATCGATGATACAAATATCTCAGCAAGGGACCCAGCAATCAGTCCCCTGGCTTTGCACAGTGTTCTAGGGTATACCTGATCAGGTCCTGGGGATTTATCCACTTTTATGCATTTCAAGACATTCGGACTCTTCTATAATATGAACATTTTTCAAGATGTCAAGATATTTCCCTACATTCTATATCTTCCATGTCCTTTTCCACAGTAAATACTGACATAAAACCCTCGTTTAGTATTTCCCCCATCTCCTGCGGCTCGACACAAAGGCCACCTTGCTGATCTCTGAGGGGTCCTTTTCTCTGGGCAAAAGTAAGGACTGCAGATAGTGGAGACTGGAGTCAAGATTACAGTAATGCTGGAAAAGCACAGCATGGTCAGACAGCATCTGAGGAGCAGGAAAATCAACATTTTGGGCAGGAGTCCTTCATCAGGAATCTGGGCCCTATTCTCTCCCTAGTTACACTTTTGTCCTTAACATATTTGTAAAATTTGGATTTTCCTTAACTCTATTTGCCAAAAGCTATCTCATGTCCCCTTTTTGCCCTGATTTCTCTCTTAAGTATACTCCTACTGCTTTTGTACTCATCTAAGGATTTACTCGTTTCTGGATCAGTGGTGCTCGAAGAGCACAGCAGTTCAGGCAGCATCCAAAGTGCAGCGAAATCAACGTTTCGGGCAAAAGCCCTTCATCAGGAATCTATCCGGTCTATACCTGACATATGCTTCCTTCTTTTTCTTAACCAAACCCACAATTTATTTAGTCATCCAGCAGTCCCTATACCTACCAGCCTTTCCTTTCACCCTGACAGGAATATATTGTCTCTGGACTTTTGTTATCTCATTTCTGAAGGCTTCCCATTTTACAGCCATCCCTTTACCTGTGAACATCTGCCTCCAATCAACTTTTGAAAGTTCTTGCCTAATACTGTCAAAATTGGCCTTTCTCAATTTAGAACTTCAGCTTTTAGATCTGGTCTATGCTTTTTCATCACTATTTTAAAACTAATAGAATTATGGTCACTGGACCCAATGTGCTCCCCCACTGACACCTCAGTCACCTGCCCTGCCTTATTTCCCAAGAGTAGGTCAGGTTTTGCACCTTCTCTGGTAGGGATATCCACATACTGAATCAGAAAATGTTCTTGTACACACTCAACAAATTCCTGTCCATCTGAACCCTTAACACTATGGCAGTCCCAGTCTAAGTTAAAATCCCCTACCATAACCACCCTAATATTCTTACAGATAACTGAGATCTCCTTACAAATTTATTTCTCAATTTCCCTCTGACTATCAGAGGGTCTATAATACAATCCCAAGAAGGTGATCATCCCTTTCTTATTTCTCAGTTCCACCCAAATAACTTCCCTGGATGTATCCCCAGAAATAGTCTCCCTCAATACAGCAGTAACATTCTCCCTTATCAAAAATGCCACTCCCCTTCCTCTCTTGCCTCCTTTTCTGTCCTTCCTGTAGTATTTGTATCCTGGAACATTAAGCTGCCAGTCTGTCCATCCTTGAGCTTTGTTTCTATAATTGCCATGATATCCCAGTCCCATGTTCCTAACCATGCCCTGAATTAACCTACCTTCCCTGTTAGGCCCCTTGCATTGAAATAAACGCAGTTTAATTTATCAATCTTATGTTGTTCTCTGCTTTGTCCCTGCGGGCCATCCTTGTCTGGTCTACATGTGACTCCAGGCCCACAGCAGACTGCAATCTAGCAGTCATCCAGAAATGCAGCCTTAAAAATAAGGGACATCCCATTTACAGTGTAGGTGAGAACTTTGTTCTCCCTTAAATGGCCATTAGTTTATGGAAGTTGAAAATGTGTTGCTGGTTAAAGCACAGCAGGTCAGGCAGCATCCAAGGAATAGGAAATTCGACGTTTCAGGCATAAGCCTTATGGAATTCCACTTCCCAGAGAAGAGTGGAGGAAAGATCTTTGAATATTTTTAAGGCTGAGCTGCTTAAGAATTTTGACTGACAAGGAAGTCAACATAGATTTAGGGGTAGACATCAAAGTAGAGACCACAATCAGATTAGCCATGATCTAATCAAAGCATATTACACTCAACAGGCCAAACAGATGACTCCTGCTCTCAATATATATGCTTGTATAGACCACTGCTGAGTGCTACCAGTAGTTATAAAATTACAACTGCAAACTGCTTATTCACACAGCATAAGCTATTACACCGATACCAACAAGGTACAATGACAAAGCTTCTGTTGTTTTGATCAGCCTATTTAAGTTGAAATTATATTTAACATTTAAATGAAGAACATGCTTCAAGTGACAAAAGACCATTTCAGTAATAATATATCAACATTATTTTAAGTATAGCAAATACAATCAATAAGTGGTATTCAAAGTAGGTAAATCACTATCATAGCCGTTTCTGCTGTCTCACTTACACAAGATGTCAGTACTTCATTTTTATTTCCCTACCGGAAAAATCACTTGAAAATGCCATAAGTCTGGTCACTTGGTTTTGTTAAAGAATATCATGACAGTGCAAAAAAAAAATCAATCATGGCTAAGTATGCTTCTCAGAAATGGATGCGTAATTACTGTATTCGTATTTCTCTATGAAATTACTAAGCTTTAAGGGAAGAGAAAAAAAGAATCCAACCAAAATGACAGCTGCTGGGAATACAACTGACATTCATCTCCCCTCCAACAGCAAAATAAAATTCTAGAAATGTACTGCAAAAATTGGAAGTGAATACAGCTTTAATTTTATCTGCGTAGCAATACCAAGTCAAAACAAAAGGACCAAGTCAAGGCATTATTCCATGAAAAATGAAAAGAGGACTGTCCTTGAAAAGAGGACTGACCTTACACTCAAATGAGAAATGGGGGCAATAGACATCAACTTTGCTTCAGTCATTTCCTACATTCCACCCCCAACAGACCACCACTCACCATTAGTAGAAAGTACAACTGAAATGAGAATGCAAAGTGATGGGCTGCATACTTTCACTCCCTCTTTCAACTGCAGTTGTGCAAATCAGATAAAGTGCCAGATAGAAACGATGTGAACCAACAAAATCACAGAGCTGCATGTATCCATGAATACTCACCTTAAGTCATCATGGTTAGAAGTCAACTTTATCATTGAAATAGATGGGCAATCGATCAGCAAATTAACCCCTTGTCGTAACCTGTACATAAACTCACAAATAACCTCAGAACTCCTTCTACTCTGATAGTATTACTCTGCCAGTGCAGTGGGAGTATCTGAGGAATTTCCTAGTCTTTCGGACTGGAAACAAACTACCTACTCTCTTCTTAGTCCAGAAAGATTGAAGTTCACAGGAAACTGAGTGCAGTAACTAAAAAGGGGAGGAAAAAACTTGAAATAAAAGAACCAACATAATCACATTCAGTGAGTTGTTTCGCATTCAGCTTGGGAATTTACCATTTACCAAATTATTGCTCAGTCAGAACTATAACTGACTGACTGCATGAACTTGCATTTACCGTGTCCAAACAGAAATATAATCAAGGCATAATAAATGGGACAAATAAATACTACTGGTATTGCAAATATGTAGTTTGGGTTCTGGAGCATCTGATGGTCTCTAATCTATAGATGAGGGATTCTCTATGGATATAGAGTCTTAGACAGGTGCAAGAGTTAAATTAACAGATAATTGTTATTTTTAGTCTTTCCCTCCCTCCCTTTTGGATGCAACTATTTGGTCCTTTCCTTCTAAACAGACCCTATTTTATAACGATCATGAAAAATTGCAAATAATGAGTGGCTTTCTTTCTCATTCTGACATATATCATAAAAATGTTCAACTTTGAATCAACTTTTTTTAATGTGTGACAAATGTGTCTTGAAACATACATAAATTCTTGAACTTGCACGGTTCAATTTACTTACGTATTTAGCATCTACTCTACACAAAATATTAAAGCACTAAAAGGACAGCTGAATGCAATGACTATAAAAAAAAGACTAACTGGTGCAAGATATAGGAAAGGATCATTAAGCAAATATCAGAATCATTAAAAAGATTACATCACAAGAAACAAACATTTGGTTCATCATACCAGTGCTAGCTTTCTATTTTGTTCCAATTCCTTGCCTTCTTAAAAAGGTTATTTAATACCTTCAAAGCTATTATGGTTTTTGCTGTCTGTTGCTAGCACAGTTTCTGATAAGGCATTCCAATTCCAAATCAAAGTCACATACATTTCTTCTAACTACTCATGTCAAGGCAACACCAATGGATTTTTAAAGAATGACTCTAAAGCAACTTTTGCACATCAGTAATTTTGTTTTCCATATATCATTCTCGGTGGGAACAAATCAAGACATTTCCTAATGAAGCTGTCAGATTACTCCAACAGGTCAAACACCAGCCCATCTTCATGGCTCTGAAGTGATTAAAACTACTAGTAGTTCTCTTGTAAAACACTAATGTTAGGATATACAGGATTCGGTCTCTGGTTTCAAATTGGAGGTTATTAGCATAACCATTTTGCTTCTTTAAAATTGCATTGAATTTTAAGCCATTTAGAAATCCTGAGCATTTTAAAAATACAATATAAATATAAGCCTTTCTTTAGTCACAGCCTATGTCAGAGAGCTAACAGATAAACTAAAATGACAAAAGATCCATACTCATATGTCGTTGTGCTTTTCTTGAAGGATAAAGAACTTCAGAAAACTCTAAGCTACAGTAGAAGCTTTCTAAGTTCCCATGTAGCTGGTTTGATTGACCTAATTGCCCTATCCCACCAATTTAAAAAATCTGTTACTACCACCAGTGGAGATAGCAACTGCATTATGTATAACTGTATGTATGATAAACCACTTGGTGTGAAGCAATGTTTGGAAGAATAAAATTTCATTCTTGTACTACACCCAGATTCCAGGAAATCACTATCACAGTCTTGCAGTCAACTTGCAAGCTGTAGCATGCGATGTTGACAAAGGCTATTTTTCAAAAAGGAATTTAAAAGCATTTTAAAAGCAACACAAAATTGATTTTACAGATCATACTACTTAACATTCTAACTTAAAATGCTTCTTCTTCATAGAATCCCTTCAATTTTAGCAGGTTTGATATTTTGTGAACAATTCTGCCACAATACACTGACTTCCTGCACATACCCCAAACCCTGTTCGAAGTAGACAAGCACAAAATCAGATTCTGATCAACAAACAAGTCTTGGCAATCCTTAGAAGGCTCACAGGTAGAGAATTTCATGTTTCCATGACAGTTCAGCATATAACCTTTAAAAATATATCAGTATTTATATAGCACTATATCATATTCTCAGGATGGCCAAATCATTTCCCATTCATGCAATGTTTTGGACATATAGTCACTGTTACTGTGTGGACCAGTCTGACAGCCACAAACAACAGATTAGATCATTCAACAATTATTATGAGATGCGGGTGTGGGGGTGGTTTATCTATTTTTCTCAGTGGAAGCAGCATAATCAAAATAAATTATCTACTATTAGTTGATACACAGGCAACAAGCAAAACTGTAAGATAATCACCGAAGTTGAAAGGTACTCAAAAAAAAGACCCCCACCAGTTGCGTACCTGTTAGTAACTGGCAGGGATGTAAATCAATATTTTAACAGAGATGGGGAATAAAATTTGTGGAAATAATTTAAATATCCAAGGTTAGCTCTTTCATAGAGTCATAGTGTCACAGAAACAGACCCTTCGGTTTAACTCATCCATGCTCACCAGACATCTAAATCTGACCTAGTCCCATTTGTCAGCATTTTAACCTAAATTCCTCTAAACCTTCCTATTAATATGCCCTGATGTGTTTAAATGTTCTATTGTACCCGTCTCCACTATGTCCATTGGTAACTCGTTCCAAACACACACCATCCTGTGTGTGAAAAAGTTACCCGTCAGGTCCTTTATAAATCTTTCCTTCTCAACTTAAATCTATGTCCTCTGGTTTTGGACTCCCCCACAGTAGGAAAGGGACCTTGGCTATTCACCCTATCCATTCTCCTCATGACTTTATAAATCTCTAAGGTCACTTCTCAGCCTCCAATGCTCTAGGAAAAAAAGCCCCAGCCTATTCAGCCTTTCCCCATAAATCAAACCCTCCAGTCCCATCCCCGTAAATCCTTTCTGCACCAGGACAAAAGACCCTATACCCATCATTTGCAAGACAAACATAATTTACAAGATTCCATTGAAAGGCTACATGCAACACTATATAGGACAAGCAGGAAAACAACTAACAGGTTACACCTACGAACACCAAATAGCCACTAAACGCCTTCCTCATGAACGGCCTTTGCCCGAAAAGTTGATTTTCCTGTTTCTCGGATGCTGCCTGACCTGCTATGCTTTTCCAGCACCACACTCTCGATTCTAACCTCCAGCATCTGCAGTCCTCACTTTCACTATGCTGTCCCTAGTAGCCACACACACACACAGATGACGAGGACCACAAATTGGAACAACACAACGATCATAGGACAAGCCAAACAGAGGACAGCCAGAGAATTTCTAGAAGCATGGCACTCATCCACGGACTCCATCAACAGTCACATAGACCTAGACCCAATATACCAGCCATGACAATGAACAACCAGAACTGGCCATTGTAAGCAGCAGGCATGGAACAAATTCCAGAAGACATAGGATAGCAGCGCTTCACTGGAGGCTCCAAAGCACTGAAGATGTCACATGGACAAGGGACAAAATATCTGCAAATCAGCTTCTCAGCTCGACAAACATTCTGAAAGTGGCCTCACCAATGTCCTGTACAGTCACATGACATCCGAACTACTCTGCTCAAATGTTCTGACTCCATTTTCAAGGAACTACACACCGGCACCTTAGACCTCTTTGTTTAGCAACACTCCCAGAGCCAGACTATTAACTGCATAAATCTTGCCCTAGTTTGTCGCTCATTTATCTACATCAAACTCCATCTGCCTCCTTGGTCCACTGGACTATCTGATCAAGATCCCATTGTGTTCCGAGTTATTCCTCTTCACTGTCCACTACACTACCGACCATAGACTCTCCTGTTAATCGGATGTTGCCTGACCTGCTGTGTTTTTCTAGCCCCACACTTCAACTCACCAAGTTTGCTGTTGGGTGACTGCATATTGTGGCTTTTGTGCATTTTTTCCCCCACTGAAAGATTTGACACAGATATCAAAAGAAGGAATAGGCTGTACCAAAGATGAACAAGAAAACATGGGAACTCTCCTGAGATTGTGCGAAGGAGAGATAAAGTTGTTGTGGTTCTGTTCGCCGAGCTGGGTATTTGTGTTGCAGATGCTTCGTCCCACGTCTAGGTGACATCCTCAGTGCTTGGGAGCCTCCTGTGAAGCGCTTCTGCAGCGGACAGCTGGAACTGACAAACGGAAGCGGCAAGACAAACCACTATAAATGCCGGAGGAAACAACACAGAAGCGCTTCACAGGAGGCTCCCAAGCACTGAGGATGTCACCTAGACAGGGGACGAAACACCTGCAACACAAATTCCCAGCTTGGCAAACAGAACCACAACAACAAGCATCCGAGCTACAAATCCTCTCACAAACTTTGAAGAGATAAAGTACCATCTTCAGTGGGCAACACTACATTAAAGAAATCTGTTCTTCCATAAGGAGAGAGGGGATACAAATAATGGTCTCAAATTCTCTCACACAAGAAATACATACTAGTGCCACAAGGAGATCAATGGCCTGACTGACATAAGGGAACTAATACAGCAAATTTGCATGGTGCAACATTATTAACACACCCTCCCAAAATCAGGAGCTGTGCCACCAAATTTCTTGAAACAAATGCTGCTCAAGTCAGAGGTATTCGGAAACATGAACAGGATCTCACAGTACGTGTTGAAATCTCCTCCAACAAGTGGTGAAACACAAGACCTAATGTCTCCTTCCCTGATTAGGTTAGATTCTCTACAGTGTGGAAACAGGCCCATCGGCCCAACCAGTCCATACCAACCCTCCAAAGAGTAACCTAGCCAGACCCATTTCCCTCTGACTAATGCACCTAACACAATGGACAATTTAGCATGGCCAATTCACCTGACCCACACATCTTTGGACTGTGGGAGGAAACTGGAGTACCCAGACGAAACCCACGCAGACACGGGGAGAATGTGCAAATTCCATAAAGACAGTCAGCTGAGGCTGGAATCAAACCTGGGACCCTGGTGCTGAGAGGCAGCAGTGCTAACCATTGAGCCACCGTGCCGCCCCTTAAAACTGGCAATATTAGCTTGGATGCATCGTTCTAATACTAGTCATAACTTAATTCACAATCTTTAATGAAGGATGCTAGCAGAGTAGGAAATACTGTGCATAAGGACCTTCACAATCGATTTGACAAAGTACCACACAATAGGCCAAAGGTAACCTTGGTGTGTACTCCACCTTAACATGCAAATCTAACCACATATCAATTGTATTATTTCAAAACATGCTATACAAATATAAATTGTTAGAGCAAATCCCAAAGGATTGAAACAGGAAGTACATAGTTGTAATTATTAAGAGTCTACATTAGAAAAATATATTTAAAACAAAATATAGTGAACAATGAGAAGGATTAGCAAGAAATTTCTGAAAGACAGACAAGTCTGCGAAATGGGAACACATATGGCAGGCACAATGTAAATCAAACAAGCATGAAACTATATATTTTATTCACACAAACAAGAGGCAATATATAGTGAATAGTACAATTTTAAAGGGGGTATAGGAACAAGGGGACCTGGGGCATTGGGACATAAATCTTTGAAGGTGGCAAAACAAGGGGAGGAGGTTATTTTAAAGAAACAACATATGGAATTCTTAGTTTTTTTTAAGAGGGTTACAGCATAAAAATAATGAATCAATATTAATCTTGATTAAAATGCTGATAAGGTCTTAATTGGAGTAGTGTGTTTAACTGGGGATCTAAGTTTTAGATAGGAAGTCAAAGTATTTGTGAAATTGCAGAAGAAACTTAATAGAATAGGACTAGGCTTGAGGGACTTCAGTTATATGGAAAGACTGAATCAGCTAGGAGCTGTACTTCAACAGGATGATTAAAAGTAAACATGCACAGGCATTCAAAATTATTCAAAACAGAGAAACTGTTCCCAAGGGCAAATGCTATCTTAATCTTATGCCAGTTGGTGAAATACTGATACTTTTCCTCACAATAGATTTGCTGACGAAACAGAGTATTACATTTGCCTGTATCATATTCAGTGTCCCAGTTACATCATCTCTCTTTACACTATTTTAAATATTATTTAAACCATCTAAAACCAAAATAAAATGTGACAGCACCATAAAATGGGTATTATTACAAAGGTTAAATCATAAAAGCTTACAAAATTTAAATTTGTTCTTGGGGAATAGTTATGAACTCTAGACTAAACAAGTATGCAGTGATATCAAATAGTCACAGAGGGGCTGAAGTGTACCAATGGACATGCATGCTCATACGTGCTCCTAGATATTTTCTAATCAACCTATTTAGAGCTGATATGACACATCTCTGGAGAAAATGGGAAGTGAACCTGGGCCACCTAATTCAGTGATAGGGAAAGTACCACTGCACCACAACAACACCACCACCACCACCCACCACCAACAACCATGCACCCAACCCCGCCCCCACCCACATGCTTTAAGATATTTTCCAAATCAACCTGTTCAGAAATGTTATTACTCACTTCTGGAACAGATAAGACTTGAACCAGAGTCTCCTGGTTGAGAGGTAGGAACACCACCAGTGTGCCACAACAGCCCCTACATGTCCTAAAAGATTTTTTTAACCAACCTGTTCAGACATGCTGTCATACACATCTCTGGAGCAGGTGGGACTTGAACTCAGGCCTCTTTTTTTCAGAAATAGGGACACTACCACTGTGCCACAACAGACCCTCCTACATGTTTTAGAGGTATTTTCTAATTAACCTGTTCAGAGATGTTATTACACATATCTGGAACAGATGGGATTTGAATTCAGGCCTCCCAATCTTGGGGTAGAAACGCTAACTTAATATAATTAACAGGAGAAGACAGATTTCAGGTGACTGACAAAGGAATCAGAGGAAAAACGTGTTTTGTACAGAGAAAATGTGATGAGCAATTTATTACCGATGGAAGAATATGTAACGGTGAAATTCGAAAGGAAACTGCATAAATGCATGAAGGTAAATAATGTTCAGGATTATGGTGAAAGACTTGGGGAGAGAGACAAACTGCATTCAGGCTGTCCTGATATAACATGATAGTTCTGTTCTCGGAAATCACATAATCGCTGCACCATATAAACCAATGGGATCGGAATTGTGTAGTAGCCAATATACATAAGGAAAGCTTGCATTCTACAAATAATAGTCCAAGTTTTTCAATCGCATTATAGCCAATTTGCATTGAGAAACACATGTTATAACAGAACTGACTTTAGTTCTTTCAAAAATATGTGCAGGTAAAATGGGCTGATTAACTAAACTCTATGCTGTATTGATCTATAACCTTGAGGGAATTATACATATGAAATCTGAGAGGGGCAGTAAATTGGAGCTGAGGTTTATTTCTGTTAAAGAGCAAGCCACAGAATTGTTGGAGGGGCAATCTACTCTTGTCTAGGAAGTAGCATAATGCCACTGCTAGCTTTGTGACTAACATATTCACTGAAACAGCTCTACAGATCAGCATTTAAGCTTAAACATTATCATCTGTTTTGATAATCCCTACAAGAGTTATACTAATTCTTTTCTTGAATCTTAAAGGCGCAAGGAATAAAACATTCAAATTTGGAGGCCTTTGTAGCAAAACTAAAAGCAAGCTAAGAAACAAAATGCAAAGGGAATGTGAAAGCCTAAAATATTTGATATCAAATTAAACTTAGCTTGAGAGACTTGCTTCAGCTAGTGAACTTGCTGATAAAAGAAAAGGTCTTGGTCTTGTCTTATAAGGCTAGTTAACATTGCATGAAAGCTACCTTAAAACAGATAATTTACTATCACACAATATAACATTCTACTGAATTATTTTAATAAATCTAACCATAATTACACCACTCTTTTGGCTCTCATCACCAGTCTGAAAACTGGGTTCTCCATACCTGGGCATACAATTTCATGTGTACGATTTATTGCACTGGTGGAGCTTCATAAGCAATCTTGCACAATGTGCGCAAACTATGGCAAACATGTAAAACCGTAATTTTTATAAAAACATTCATAAAATAATTTGACAAAAATTACAATATCAAATTTTATGAAGCCTTTTTAAACATCACAAATTCCTTTAAAAATCCAACTTCGAGAATGGGTTTGATTTTAACATTTCATGGACAATCTCCCAAAACAGTGCAGCAATATTAATTCATCTTAATAGAAAATATACTTCATGCACATATAATTCGCTAGCAACTTTGCACATTCCTTTACA
The DNA here is from genome assembly GCF_020745735.1 of Hemiscyllium ocellatum. NCBI lineage: Eukaryota > Metazoa > Chordata > Chondrichthyes > Orectolobiformes > Hemiscylliidae > Hemiscyllium > Hemiscyllium ocellatum. The sequence continues at coordinate 18,927,598 of NC_083428.1, read as the reverse complement.
AGATTAAAAATAATTCAAGTGTACAAATAATCGCAACACTTTACTGATGAACATATCATTGAATAATTACCGGTGATCATTTAGAGGAACTGTGGCAGGATATGTTGGATACGAGTATGGAATATGGTTCCATAAATTGGGATTCAGCATCTGATTCTGAAAGAAAAACACAGAACGAAAACAATTACCTCAAAAGCATTTGTGATCTGTCACACCAAAGTCAAGACAGGTGATCCCAAATATTCTGCTTTTCTGTTTTAACAAGTGAATAACTTTACAAAGTGAATAATCTTCTACTTCCTTACAGCATATTCCGTTTACCCACCTTGCTGCCCACATTCTTGTCTCGATCTGTCTGTGTTACAGTTTACACTGAGAGGTTATGCACTGTGGTAGGAAGAATGGAGGCGTAGACTATTTTTTAATGGGAGAACGTCTTCCAAAATCTATAAAGGGACTTGGGAGTCCTAGTTCAGGATTTTCTTGAGGTTAACATGCAGGTGCAGTTGCCAGTTAGAAAGGCAAATGCAAGGTAAGCATTCATTTCAGGAGATCGAGAATACAAGAGCAGAGATGTACTACAGAGGTAGTATAAGACTCTGGTCAGACCGCATTTGAAATATTGAGAGCAGTTTTTGGCCCTATATTTTTAGGAAAGATGCGCTGGCATTGGAATGGATTTAGAAGTGGTTGACAAGAACGATGCCAGGGATAAAGGGCTTATCATATGAGGAACAGTTGAGGACCTGGAGGTCAGTATTCAATCAAGTTTAGAAGGATGAGGGTGATCTGATTGAAACTTGATTTGACATCCTAAAACAAATGAATACTTATATTGATTCTAGTGTCATTTCTAACAAGGCATACATTTCAAATTATGGTCTTTCGTTTGGCTTTAGTCATACATCATCAAATTCTTGCATTGCAATACTATCCACTAAATTGAAGAAAGAAAATTCACCAAAAACATTTTAATCAAAGAGGCAGTCTTAGGCTGTTAGCTCATTTGCAATGGCTCCCTTTTTCAAATCTGTGCCAAAATTCATTTATTAACCCAAACTTTCTAAATTAAATTTAATTTTATTCCACAATATTGGGCTGCCATTCAATTCTGTGCAACCTGGGTTCTTCCTACAAGTTCCTCCATTATTAGCACGCAAGGCTCACTGGTCTTCTGTCGTTGGGTTCATCCCTCTTCCTTTTTTTGAGCAGGCGTTTAAAGTTTGCAATCCTCTAGCATTAGGTAAGAAATAGAACAGAAAAGTTGTGGCCCGAACCTCTGCAGTTTCCAGTCTTTAATTCCCTTGATAACTCAAGTGGCATCTGGAATTGGTGACTAGTTTTAAGGATGCTGATCTTTTAATTATCTTTGCTTTATCTCATTTTAATCATACCCAATATTGTTATTAACTCTTTCTTTAACTTTGGCATTGACAGCATCAACTTTTCCTGTGGAAACAGATGCTAAGTGCTCCTTTCACACTTCAGTTCTAACTTCAGCAGCCACAAGAATTATCTCCTTTTTGTCTTTAAATTGGCCCCATCTTTCCTTTGATGATCAATTATTTTGTGATTCCTTTTATGCAAGCCACTATCTATTTTTGTGCTCTTTGTGTATCCCTATTGTGATCTTTATTTGATCTCCTTTCTGCATTCAGATTGGTTTTCTACAGTACTTTGTGCCTTAAATTTGTCATGAGTGTTCATTTTCCATCTTATTTCAAACTCAACATCACCAGTCATTCAGAAAATTCTACACTGGATGACTTTAAGTTCTCGTGAATGTGAATCTATTGATGACATATTTATGGAATAACTGCTTGGTCAACAGGAAACCATTCACTGCTGACGGAGGTTCCAATGAGGTCAAAGATTAATTTCAAATATGTCATAAATCAGCACCAAGAATCACAAGGTTACACATTAACTGTTTCTATGGTATTGCATGTTCTGTTCGCCGAGCTGGGAGTTTTTGTTGCAAACGTTTCGTCCCCTTTCTAGGTGACATCTTCAGTGCTTGGGAGCCTCCTGTGAAGCGCTTCTGTGCTGATTCCTCCGGCATTTATACTGATTTGAATCTGCCGCTTCCGGTTGTCAGTTGCTGTCCGCTGCAGTGGCCGGTATATAGGGTCTAGGTCGATGTGTCTGTTGATAGACCTAGACTCTATATACCGGCCACTGCAGCGGACAACTGGAAGCGGCAGATTCAAACCAGTATAAATGCCGGAGGAATCAGCACAGAAGCGCTTCACAGGAGGCTCCCAAGCACTGAAGATGTCACCTAGAAAGGGGACGAAACGTTTGCAACAAAAACTCCCAGCTCAGCGAACAGAACCACAACAACGAGCACCCGAGCTACAAATCTTCTCACAAACTTTGTATTGCATGTTCATTTGGGAGAAAGTGAGGGCTGCAGATGCTGGAGATTGAGTGGTGCTGGAAAAGCACAGCTGGTCAGGCAGCATCTGATCAGCAGGAGAGTCTATGTTTTGAGCATAAACTCTTCATCAGGAATGAAGAGCTTATGGTTGAAACATCAACTCTCCTGCTCCTCAGATGCTGCCTGACCAGCTGTGCTTTTCCAGCACCCCACTCTTTTTGACTTGCATGTCCATTTGTTGATTTATTCCACAGAAATGGTGAAGACCTACATCGTTGTTTCATTACAAATTGTATCTTTTGATTGGCAGCAATTTCTTTTACTTTCATTGCACAAAAGGTAGAATTTACGCAAAAACGACCAGCTACACTAAACCTACTACAGAAAAATCTGTATTTAAAGAATGTCAGTAAAGTAGTATTTTTGGCAGGCATTCTGAACTGGCAGATGCACCTCATAGCAGCCAAATCATCTATTTATAATATTAAGTGATTGACAATGTGTGAAAAAACAGATCTAAATTCTTCCAAGTCCATTTATTGCTCTATTGTATAGTTTTCAGTTTATCAACAGTTTGAAGGTTCAATTGAAAACTATATTTGATGCACAAAAATACATTTAGTAATCAGAAAATATATTGCAGCACTGTTGAACAGATTTACTGTGATAGTTATGATTACAAAATACAACAGACTGCAATATCAGAGAGAGCAAGCTTGTCCAATACAGCATTTTCACACCCTCAGGACATCTCAAAATATTTAACAGTCAATTATGCATTTTTGAAGTTGAGTCACTTGTAACATAAAGAGAACGTCAAGACAACATATGAACAGATAAGTCGGGTTTACTTTGATGATGCTGCCTTAGGGACGAAAGTTAATCAAGAGAACTGCAACCTTGTACTGCGGGCCATTTTGTGTTCTCCAAAGCATGAAGACAAGGAATCAGTTTGGGTCTCATTTTAAAAGTTCACACTAATGATACCACAGCAATATTAACTGCCTAGCTGTTTACTCAGTGTCCTAAGTCAGTTCAAACTGACAGTCTTAAGCCACGTGCTATTCCTGAATCAAGGTTATATTAACTATCTTGGACTGACAACAAACCTTCCTGACACACCGAGCAACATTTTCTACATGGAAAATTCCATGTAAACGCAAACCATTATTTTGCATGCATGTGGAAAGAATGGTGGTCAGTAACTGGCAGCAAGAAATTCTAAAACAAGAGGTTAATTCACACTGTCTAATATCATGCAAAGATACAAAATGTCAATTCATGGTTTGCACAAATGCAATCGAAACAGAAGAACAGATCAGACCATTCAACACAGAGCCTACCATCATTCGAGATCATGATCAATCATCCCCTCAATGCCATTTTCCTGCACTCCATTAATGTCAATTGCCAGAAACCTACCGACTTCTGTCTTAAACATGCCCAATGATGGAGCTTCTAAATATTCTCAGGTAGAGGATTTCAAAGAATTACCACACCCTAAGTGATAAAATTCCACAGAATCCCAACATTGTGGAAACAGGTCATTCAGCCTAATGGGTCCACACTGACCCTTTAAAGAGCACTCCACACAGACCCATCTTGCCACCCTATCCCTGTAGACCTGCATTTCTCACTGCTAACCCATCTACACCCCTGAACATTATGGGCAACTTAGCATGGCCAATCCACCTAACTTGCAAGTCTTTGGACAGTGGGAGGAAACTGGAATACAGGCCCTGTTTCCATAACTTCATCTCATAAAGCAATTCTGCTATCCTTGTGAGTTGTTAGATTCCCTTCTTGAGATTCTTGAATGCTTGATGCAACTGCAATATGCCAACCTCTGTGAACAGCCACAATTTATTTGAGCAAGTACCAGCTTTTGGAGGATCACTTAACATTCTTTGTGGTGCTTGCAAAGCATGTTAAGCAAGGCTATCTGAACAAGGGAGCTGTCCTCTCTTTATACAGGGTTTTACATCACAGTCAGTCATGCTCGCAAGACAACCCCCTGGCACTCCCCATAGTCACATGCCACCCAAAAACAATGTGATTAGATTATCCCTTAAACTGCAGCATTTACAGAATATGATTAGATTGTCACATCCTGCCTGCAAAACAGAAAAACATCCCTCTCCATATGGGTGGCATATGACTATGGATTAGTGACAGGGTTTTTTTTAAGATTAGATTCCCTACAGTATGGAAACAGGCCCTTCGGTAAGTTTTCAGGTTTCTCTTTTTTTCTCCCTCTCTTCATTTGTTTAGTTCTGTAAGGGCTTTCAAAGCAGTGGGATATGGATATTAGGGCAGTTGCATGTTCCTCCTGCAGAATGTGGCAAGTGAGAAAAACGTCACATGTCTCTGTCAACTAGCTCTGCGGGAAGTGCACCCAATTCCAGCTCCAGCTCCTCGAAAACAGAGTTAGGAAACTGGAGCTGGACGAACTACGGATCATCCTGGAGGTTGAGGGGGAAATTGAGAGGATGTACAGGGAAGTGGTCACTCCACAGACACAAGATAAGGACAGCTGGGTTACTGTCACGGGAAAAAAGGAAACTGACAGTCAGAGCAGGGATCCCCTGTGGCCGCTCCCCTCAGCAAAAAGTATACTGTTTTGGATAGTGCTGGTGGGGACAGCCTACCAGGGGAAAGCTATAGTTGTCAGGTCTCTGGCACTGAGCCTGGCACTGTGGCTCAGAAGGGAACGCCGAGGGGGGGGTAGCTAGGAAAGGGACTGAGGATCTGAAAAGTGACTACAGAGAGTTAGGTTGGAAGCTGAAGAGCAGGACGAGTAGAGTAGTGATCTCAGGTTTGCTACCGATGCCACGAGATAGTGAGACGAAGAACAGTCAGCGAATGCAACTTAACACGTGGCTGCGAGGCTGGTGCAGGAGGGAGGGCTTCAGATACTTAGACCATTGGAACACCTTCTGGGGAAGGTGGGACCTGTACATGAAGGATGGGTCGCACTTGAACTAGAGGGGTACAAATGTCCTGGGTGGGAGATTTGCTCATGCGATTCGGGAGGGTTTAAACTAGTTTGGCAGGGGGGTGGGAATCAGAGCCACATGTCTCAGACGGGGTCAGTTGCAGACAGGACAGTGACAGGATATATTGAATCTATCAGGAAGGTTTCTCACACGATGAAACAAAGGGATCGGTTAAAGTGTGTCTGCTTTAATGCAAGGAGCGTCCAGAATAAAAGTGACGAAGTTAGAGCATGGATCAGTACTTGGGGCTATGATGTTGTGGTATTAACAGAAACTTGGGGTTCACAGGGGCAGGGATGGTTGCTTGATGTTCCAGGGTTTAGAATGTTTAAAAAGAACAGAGAGGGTGGAAAAGAGGGGATGGAGCATTGCTAATCAGAGGGTGCATCACAGCTACAGAAACGAAGGTTGTTGATGAAGGTTTGTCTACTGAGTCAGTGTAGGTAGAAGTTAGGAACAACTAGGGAACAGCCACCTCATTGGGGATTTTCTACAGACCACCTAATAGTAGTAGAGAGATTGAAGATCTCAGGCAGGCAGATTCTGGAAAAATGCAAAAGTAGCAGGGTTGTTGTTATGGGTGATTTCAACTTTCCCAATATCGACTGGAACCTCCTAAGTGCAGATGGTTTTGATGGAGCCACTTTCGTCAGGTGTGTTCAGGAGGATTTCCGTACTCAGTATGTAGACAGACCGATGAGGGGAGGGGCCATTTTGGATTTGGTGCTCGGCAACGAGCCAGGACAGGTGTCAGATCTCACGGTGGGAAAGAACTTTGGTGACAGTGATCACAACTGCCTCATATTTAGCATAGCCTTGGAGAGTGAAAGGTGCAGTTACCGAGGGAAGATATTTAATTGGGGAGAAGGAAATTATGATACTATCAGACAGGAGTTGGGAAGTACAGACTGGGAGCAATTGTTCCACAGAAAGGGCACTGCAGACATGTGGAGACTATTTAAGGAGCAGTTGTTGCGAGTGATGCACAAATTTGTTCCTTTGAGACAGGTAAGAAGGGGTAAGATGAAGGAACCTTGGATAACGAGAACAGAGGAGCTTCTTGTCAAAAGGAAGAAGGCAGCTTATGTAAGGTGGAGGTAGCAAGGATCTGGCACAGTTTTAGAGGATTACACGCTTGCTAGTAAGGAGCTCAGCAATGGACTCAGGAGAGCCAGGAGAGGGCACGAAAAAGGCTTGGCAAGAAGAATTAGGGAGAACCCAAAGGCATTTTACTCAGATGTGAGGAATAACAGAATGATCAGGGAGAAGGTAGGGCTGATCAGGGATAGCGAAGGGAACTTGTGCGTGGAGTCTGAGCTGATAGAGGAAGCCCTAAATGAGTTTTTTGTTTTGGTTTTTACCGAGGAAAGGAAACTTGTTGTAAATGAAAACTTAGAGGAGCTGGGAAACAGTCTTGACCAGATCAAAATTGATGAAGACGATGTGCTAGAAATTTTGGAAAACATTAAGATTTACAAGTCCCCAGGGCCAGACCAGATTTATCCTCGGCTGCTCCAGGAAGCGAGAAAGGAGGTTGCTAAGCCACTGGCGAGGATCTTTGCCTCCTCACTATCCACGGCAGTTGTACCAGAGGATTGGAAGGAGGTGAATGTCGTTCCACTTTTCAAGGGTAATAGGGAAATCCCTGGCAATTACAGACCAGTCAGTCTCACGTTTATGGTCAGCAAAGTTGTGGAAAGAATTCTGAGGGATAGGATTTATAACTATTTGGCAAAGCATAGTGTGATTAAAGGCAGTCAGCATGGCTTTGTGAGGGGCAGGTCATGCCTCACGAATCATATTGAGTTCTTTGAGGTACTGTCAAGACAGGTCGACAATGGTCAAGCAGTGGATGTGGTGTATATTGATTTCAGCAAGGCATTTGATAAGGTTCCCCATGGTAAGCTCATCCATAAAGTCAGGAAGTATGGGATATAGGGAGATTTGGCTATCTGGATTCAGAATTGGCTGGCTGACAGAAGGCAGAAAATGGTTGTAGATGGAAAGTATTCTGCCTGGAAGACAGTGTTGAGTAGGGTCCCACAGGGCTCTGTTCTTGGGCCTCTGCTCTTTGTAATTTTTAAAAATGACTTGGATGAGGAGGTTGAGGGGTGGGTTAGTAAATTTGCAGATGACACAAAGGTTGGAGGTGTCGTCGGTAGTATAGAGGGCTACTGCAGGCTGCAACGCGATATAGACAGGATGCAGAGCTGGGCTGAGAAATGGCAGATGGAGTTCAACTTGGATAAATGCGAAGTGATGCATTTTGGAAGGTCGAACTCAAATGCTGAATAAAGGATTAAAGACAGGATTCTTTGCAGTGTGGAGGAACAGAGGGATCTGGGTGTGTAAGTACATAGATCCCTCAAAGGTGCCACCCAAGTGGATAGGGTTGTTAAGAAAGCATATGGTGTTTTGGACTTCATTAACAGGGGTATTGGGTTTAAGAGCCGCGAGGTTTTGCTGCAACTCCACAAGTCCCTGGTGAGACCACACTTGGAATATTGTGTCCAGTTCTGGTCACCCTACTATAGGAAAGATACGGACGCTTTGGAGAGGGTGCAAAGAAGGTTTACCAGGATGCTGCCTGGACTGGAGGGCTTGCCTTATGAAAAAAGGTTGAATAAGCTCAGACTTTTCTCTCTGGAGAGAAGGAGGAAGACAGGAGATCTGATCGAGGTGTACAAAATAATAAGAGGAATATAGTCAATAGCCAGAGATTTTTCCTGAGGGCAGGAGTGACTGGTATGAGAAGTCATAGTTTGAAGATATTAGGAGAATGGGGTTGACAAATATTTCAGCCATGTTTAACAGCAGAGCAGAATCGATGGGCTGAATGGTCTAATTATGCTCCTATATTTTGTGGTAGTATGACAGTAAACTAAAATATTAAAATAAGTATCACTATCTAAATAGCCCAAATTAAAACGAAGAGGGAATTCAATGAGAAACAATGCTTTCAGTACTAGGAAATACTCGACATGTCATATCATTTGATGAAAAGCTTAAGATGATAGGTGGATACAAGAAAAAATGGGGGACAGCAACATCTTCACAATGCTGTTACAAAATCTGAAAGCAGGGTGGTTAAACAGACTTTAGTAAACGGTATACTCTGGCAATCTTTGACTTCTATTTCATACAGATGGTTTAGATGGCAAGTTTGTGTGGATCTAAATAACATTGGGAGCAATTTTAATTTAATGTAAAATGACAGGATGTGAATGCTAAACACAACTGGAAATTTAAATAAAATACAAGCTAGCAAATATCAGTCTCAATTATGTCCATAGAAATAGGAACAGGAATAGGCCATTCAGCCAAATGAGCCTGCCCTGCTATTCAACAGGATCTTGACTAATCTAATGGCAGTTTCTATGTCTGTCTACTTTATTTGCAATCTATGAAGTTTTCCCAATATTGATGAATTTGCTGCAAAATACCCTTTTGCTGTTTCTCTCAAATTCCATTGCACGAAGGTACTGTATTTTTAAATAACTTCCAATGTCATGAAAATGACCTAAAGAACTACTGAATGAGACCCACAGACAATGATAATAAGGAAGCAATTTAGAACCTTTGCAACGAATATGAAAACAACGCGTTTCACATTAATACTTGACTTTGTTACAAATGCCACTGAACAAGTCCCCACGGGTTGAAACAAATTTGTGAAACTTCCATGCACAAATTACAAAAGATGTTAAAAGCTTATGGTACTTTTAAATAGCTCTTAAGACTTTCCTGGCCACCAAAAGTTGGTTGCTAAACCAGTTAAACTAAAACTGCACTACAGAGAAAGATCAATTCCTGACTTTACCTAGATAATTCATCAACAAACTGACTACATGTAAGTTATGACGACTAGTCCAAGCTGCTGCAACAGCATCTTCCAAATGCACAAACCCTACCACTAGAAGGACAGGGCAGCAGACACATGGGGGGACATGAGCATTCTCAGGTTCCCCATGAAGCCGTGGTTCATCTTGACTTGGAACAGTATTGTTATTCCTTTCCTGTTGCAGTTGTTACCTACCGAACAGAGGTTACTCAACATGGGGTGGTTAAAGGTGGCAGCTCACCACCACTTTCCCAATGGCAAAGTGGGATGGGCAACAAATGTTGGAAAATCTAAGGACCCACACATTGCATGAAATAATGAAATCCAGGCAAATCAATTGCAAATAAACTTTCATGTCACCTGGCTTGGATTGATGCATCTTTAATACAAGTATATTGAGGTTGCGCACATACTGAATTTATTTTAATAGATATGGTCCTTACAAATGCAGTTCATCTTGCTTTCTTACTGATTGATGCACCATGTATGAATTTCAAGTTCAATTTCAATTTTAAATTTGTTGCTCGCCAAATCAACCTCTTTTTTTCCTTTTAACTAGATGTAACAGCCTGCCTTATTGCATATCACTGAAGAATCAACCATACAGATTCTGTTTCGTCTAACCCAGTTATGAACACACAGATCTACAAGATTCTACTCTCATACTGCAGATTGTTTATCAGGATTTTTTGTTTACATTCCATCCATTTTTATTATGGGTGTCTTTACATTTTTTTTGTCTCAAGCTAATGAAAGTACCTCTACTCTCAATAAAGGAGAAAGAGCAACAGAATAGGATTATTTAATATACTCTTGGAAAAAGCTTGTATAGACTTGGACCTTCTTTGCTGTACCCTATCGCTTCTTGCGGGCATAAAGAAGAAAATAAGGAAAACTGAGTCAAATTGCTGGCACAGATTTGCTGCCCTATTTACTTACATTACTGGTGAATTGCATATGAAATTATTTGTTTCTAGTGAATCAGAGAAACCCTACAGTGTGGAAGCAGGTCTTTTGGCCCAATGAGTCCATGCTGACCCTCCGAACAGCATCCCATCCAGGCCCACCCCCCAACTCTATCTTTCTAACCTTGCATTTTCCGTAGCTGATCCACCTCACCTACACATCCCTAGACACTAGTGCAATTTAGCATGGTCAATCCAGCTAAACTGGACTGTGGGATGAAACCAGAGCACCTGGAAGACAGACACACAGATACAGCGAGAAAGTGCAAACTCCACAGAGAGAGTCACCAAGGCTGGAAAACAGCCTGGCCCTTGGCGCTGTGAGGCAGCAGTGCTAAACAGCGAGCCATTGTACCACTAGTGCATTTTCACAAATTATGACAAATTTATTTTGCAAATCAGAAACATTATTCCACTTTTAAAAAGAAAACAAAATTGTTTGATTCAGTGAAAACATAAGACAGCATTTTAATTTCTGACAGGTTTAAAAAATAAAAGGTTAAACTACGCGCACAAATTTTACAGTCCTTATGTACAACGATGAAAAATGGACACTCACCAATACCGTCAACCACCTGTAGGTCAGATTAGCAAAAATCAGATGAACAGCAAAGTTCCTTCTACCCTCCTCCCATCTGTATATCTTAATCTCAATTGGAATAGACTATAAATGCAGTGTTACTAGCATCTCCCACATCTAGGGAAAAGGAAGCCAAGAAAACACAAAGACATGAAGTTTGGCGAGGATGGTGTGATACAAGTGCAGATCAGAACAAGTTAACATTGGATCACGCAGTAAAGGAAACAAGTGGCACACACTGTTTTCTAAGCAAACCATGTGTGATGATGCTGTCATTTTAGCAAGGTTATTTATCCTTGGGTTTTTTTTAAAAAAAGGGCCATAAAAGCAGAGGTGCCATGGGGTTTAGAAGGAGCCTAGTTTAACAATGCAGGGGAGTGGCCAGTTCTCCTAGTACAGGATTCTATTTTAGTTTGGTTTAGCTGTAGCAGGCACAAGATGCTGCAGTCCAGAAAGGTTCCAGGCTTCAACAGATGATTACTGACTGACTTTTTCTCTCAAATCTCTCGATGTTGTTCCCTCCTGTCTGTAAGAATCGGTGTTTTAATTTACCTTCTTGTCGTGGGGTATATTTATGGGACATTACTGGATTGGAACAGTTTTTTAGTTACGTTGCTGTATCGGGTCGGTTAAGTTTAAGTTATTCCAAATTCTGTTTTCTTTTGTTCGTGTTTCAACTGTAGTGTTTAAATAAATTCTGTTTTGCCTAAAGCTAAGTGGGTTGACCAGCTGCAGTACACCTGGAATATCCACTTCACATATGCTATTAAAATAAGAAAAAGTTAAAATCTTAAAATATTGAGGGGTCTGGCCTAGTCCACAACATGAAACGCAAGCTCAAATTATGCCAAACCATAAGATTTAGATGGAAAAGATGGTTATTCAGTCCATCAAGTCTGCTCTGCCATTTGATCACAGCATGGTTAATCTGATAATCCTCAACTCTACTTTTTGCCTTTTCCCATAATCCTCATTTTCCTGAATAATTGAAAGTCTGTCTATCTCAGTTTTTAATGTAATTAATGACTCAGCCTTTACAGGTCTCGGTAGAAAATAACACCACAGATTCATTGCCTACAGAAGAAAATTCTCATCTCCATCTTAAATGGATGACTCCAAGACAATGCCTTCTGGTCCTAAACTCTCGCACAACAGGAAACAACTTTACAATGTCAAATCCCCAAAGAACTTTGTGCACTTCAATAAAGCTGTGTCTCATTCATCTGTGCTCCAATGTACACGTTCTACCTTCGTATCTTCCCTCAGTTCCTCCATCTCCAGGATCAGCCAAACTAACCTTCTCTGGACTGCCTTCAACATCAGTACACCTTTCTTTAAATAAGGGGCCCAAAAGTATTCACGTACTCCAGCTCTAGAATGGATACTTAATTTCAAATATGTGAAATTAACTTAATCTACTTGGGTGGAAATGAATGTGATCATGTCGACAGCCATTCTACACACCACCCAAAGTAACGCAACAGATATAAAATCAGGCAGATCTGATAATCTTAGTTTTTCACCAGCAAGTTAGGTTAAAATTATTCCAATATGAGACTATAATGAAAAGTAAAATTTAGGACTGCTAATAGATTACTGGAGTCCAGTTGTCTCTGACAAAAGAAACACTTCTTAGAAGATCGAAGCATTAGATTTTCATTTTTAGATAATGAACAGGGGCTATCAGAGTGCAGCCTATTTCTGACTATTACCATCAGTAAAAGCAAGCTAAATAGACTTAAACCTTAATTTATGATCATTATATCAGGCAGATGCCAGAGTTTTGGTTCTATTTGAGTCAATGGAGTCTAAAATTGGGTAGGATGTAGAAAAAGTATCTGACCAAATTCAGACAGTTTAAGATAAAATCAGTGGTACTGCAATGACCATAGTGAAAGTAAATGGAACGTAGTGAATTGCTTCAATATGTACATTTGACAGGGCAAAGCATTTTGCAGGTTACAATTTTCACTTCTCCTGAATCAACTTTACAACACAAGTAAAGCACTATGGGAATCAGCTTTCATAACCAGAAACTTTTACGTTGTTGAAATTTATCTTAGTAGCTCAGCTAGCTGAGGGCATATGAAAAATAATGCACTTTTCTGGAAGCACCTACAATAACTTGGTTTAATTACCTAGAGCCAAATAACTGGCAAAAATTGTGCATTGTGGATCAATGTGACTGAGTTCAGATCATTGACATCAGAAATCTATACTTACCAGCACAGATCTGCAAATATAGCAGATAGAGTAACAAAGTAGCACAGCACAGAAAGAGACCCTTTGGTCTAACCCATCCATGCCGATGAGGTATCCCAAACTTAAATGGTCCCATTTGCTTGCATTTGGTCCATATCCCTCTAAACCTTTCCTATTAATATACCGTTTCAAATGTCTTTTAAATGTGGTAATTGTACTTGCTTCCACCACTTCTTACAGTTGATACAAAAATTCAGTGGACTATACCATATGGCTCATGATGCGTTAAATCATTGTCAGACGTTTGTAAAGCAACAGCTAAATGTTGCTGTAAATGCAGAGTCAGATAAGTGGAGAAGCTGAAGAAATATCTGCAAAGCATCTTATTTGAAAACAAATGCCATAATGATGATTGAACATAATCATACATATGCATGTAGAGGTCAGAGACGCCAAAAAAGTTATACATGTCAGGGTGGATAGCTTAATATATCCAACACAAACTAATGCAGTTGCAATGTAAATGTAGAAGCACGGATTGAGAATTTGAATTTTTTTTAGATGACCCTCTTTAATTGCCTGAGAGAAAAAAAATCAGCAAATAAAAATTAAGCAAGGTGCTTCTGAAAGTCAGAGAATTACTCTGTTATATAATGACATTAGCTTACGATCTACTTTGAGCCACTTTGAAACAATATTACATAACAGCATCGGTTGTTTCTTGAAGAATAGTACACAAACTGCCAAATGCTAATTCTTGAAAATGTTGGTGATGTGACAACTGTATTACAATGTGGCAGAATAATGTTCATCAATAGCAATTCCAATTTTCACTGAACCAAACTAGATTAAGTTTTCTTTTTAAAACTGTTAGGCATAATTGATCTTGTTTCGTCCACTGAAATAATAACATACAGATATCAAGCTTATTATTTTGGTTAAAATGGATTTCTCTTTTGCAATAGTTCTCTCAGGATTGTTGAAAGAACAATTTATTGAAGTTAAAAAGTTATAGTCCAACAGATTTAATTGGAAGCACACTAGCTTTCATCAGGAGATAGTGGATCTTCAATTTATTGAAGGTTTTTTTGCACTCATCAGGGCAATTCTCAAGAATGTCAATTCAAGGAGAAAACCAATATTTATACTGTATGAAAGAAGCATGCCAACTAGCTGGCAAGTGGACTGATTGGTGTGGGCTGCCAGGGATTATGCAACAATTAATGTGACTGATAATTAGCTGCATTATTGTGCTTAAATTTTAATCCAGGCAGACTGGCTGATTTCTTAGAACAATATCCTGCCCATTGAATTAGCAGATGCATGTCAAACAGGTCCATGTTGAGTCAAACAGGTCCATGTTCTTTGTGTTTGCAAAGAATAGGGCTCTGTGTATTAATTGATATAGCTTCCAGTGTGGCACACTGCAAACCCAAATGACAATCCTAATTTGGCCATAGGTGCAATTCTTTGTACATACTGGATTATCTAGCAAAGGTTTTTAAATTAAAGAATTATATTTAGATTAGATTAGATTACTTACAGTGTGGAAACAGGCCCTTCAGCCCAACAAGTCCACACCCACCCGCCGAAGTGCAACCCACCCAGACCCATTCCCCTACATTTAACCCTTCACCTAACACTACGGGCAATTTAGCATGGCCAATTCACCTAACCTACACATTTTTGGATTGTGGGAGGAAACCGGAGTACCCGGAGGAAACCCACACAGACACGGGGAGAATGTGCAAACTCCGCACAGAGTCGCCTGAGATCTAATGCAGGATACTGTGTTGCAGGTTATGCAAGTGGTTGTGTATGGTTAGTACCTTGCTTGATGTGAACAACGGAAGGGATATGCTGTTTGATATGATTAGCCAGTCTTAGAAGCATGGCTTACATAACTGGCATCACGCAGGCATGATACTCGTACTTCATAATTTAAATACAACTGGATGCATCACAAAGACTGGCTTATCATATTAAATAGCATATCCCTCCAGCTGCTCACATCAAGCCAGATACTGACCGTACCCAAACCAAACCTCATGTGGCTTAAATATTAGTTTTCCCCTTGGAGTGTAAATTGTCCTGAGGAGTGCAGAATGAAAAGTTTCAAAATGTACTTTTTTTCAGCAATACTGGATTTTTAACAAGCTATCAAATGACTAAAAGTTAGCTTAGTAAAGAATGCAATAATGAGGTTGGGTATGGCAGTTGAGGGTGGAAAAGAGGCAGTTACTTTGTTTTCCGATGGTAGTACACCACCTCCAAGGTGCTCAGGTGCAGTGCATGAAACTAGATGACCATTCACAACCACAACGCAGCAAATTATTAAAAATATTGTTTTTACATTTCCAAATATTTAACAAAAGTTCTTTCCTTAATTTTACCTTGTCATCCTTTCTGCTGGAATATGTGCAGGTGTTATACTCTGGATATGTGCATGCCCTGAATGCAAGAAATATTTCAATAAAAATATCTCAAGCATTTCAATTTATTCCAACATTATCCATTCAACAAACCAGACTTACTCAGGATGTACAATGCAAAATAAGCACTGGTTGGTTTCGGAGGGTAACATAAAGCTTCACACTTCCTCAAACATTATTCCATTGTGTAGCACTTCATTGTTTACTGCAAGTTCTTGTCTGGTTAAAGTCATGCTAGTTGAGCTTTTGCCAAGCAACCCTAGACTTACCTCTTTCCCTACCGGCTCATATCTTGCACACTTTCTCACAGGGACAAGATGTTAACTGCTATCACCAGTAGAAATGTATTCTCCTTGGTCCAACACAAAACATAATGCATCTTATTTGACAGCATTTAGTGTTATTTGTTTATGGGATAGATCGTAAGGTGACATCCTTGCATGTGTACATAAACATTGTGGGTAAAGGGAATTGTGCAAATAATATTTGCACAATGGAATAATGTTAGAGGAAGTGTGAAGCTTTATATTGCCCTCCGAAACCAACCAGCACTTACTTAGCATTGTACTGTCAGAGTAAAACTGGTTTGTTGAGTGGATAATGTTGGAATAAATTGAAATGCTAGAGATAGTTTTATTGAAGTATTTCTTGCATTCAGGGCATGCACATATCCATAGCATAACACCTGCACATATTCCAGCAGAAAGGATGACATGCTAAAATTAAGAAAAGAACTTTTGTTAAATATTTGGAAATGTAAAAACAATATTTTTAATAACTTGCTTCATTGTGGTTGTGAATGATCATCTAGTTTCTTGCATTGCACCGGAGCCTTACTTGGATGCTGTCCCCTTTAAGTGACTACATAATTCCTTAAGAATCTGCTGTTCAAGAGAAGACCGAGAACTCAAGTGTTTGCTTCGACTGATATGGAAATAGGATGACAACATTGATGAACCAGCCAGGAGTCCAAATTAATAGTTATGATCAGACTGTGTCAGCGATCGCCCAGAACATCAATATCTCTAGACGGACAGCCCCACAAAGTAAAATTTTAAACCTTGGTCCCTCTCAATATTCCTGTGTTGGAAACAATCCCCTTGTACAATTGCTTTCTATTCCATGGATTCCTCGAACAGTAATTTTTTCAGTTGAGAGACAGCTTGCTTGTCATCTGCGTGTGTGGCTACTAAGGATAGCTGGTTGTGTCATTTCGTGGCTAGTCAACTAGCCACGAAACGACATGACCAGCTATCCTTAGTAGCCACACACGCAGATGACAAGCAACATGAATTCGACTGGGCCAACACTACTATCATAGGACAAGCCAAACAGAGAACAGCCAGAGAATTCCTAGAGGCATGGCACCCATCCACAGATTCAATCAATAAGCACATCGACCTGGACCCAATATACCGGCCACTGCAACGGACAACTGGAACTGACAACCGGAAGCGGCAGACTCAAACCACTACAAATGCCGGAGGAAAGATCACAGAAGCGCTTCACAGGAGGCTCCCAAGTACTGAGGATGTCACCTAGACACGGGACGAAATGTCTGCAACACAAATTCCCAGCTCAGCGAACAGAAGCACAACATTATCTTTTTAAAAATGATCAAACTTGTAACCTTAAAACAAATTGATGAGTGCCTTGAGCCCCTGATTTGTTTGAAATTCTACAATGCCTGTTAAAAACAATTGTGCCAGTGGTCATGCTTTAGCTAGATGAGAGCATTGCATCAAAATTTTTGTTTAATGCAGAATGTTCACAAAAAGAAGAGTGCATTTTAATTTTGATGTTAAGATTTTATCGAATATTAGAACTTAAGGCTAAGCTGTTTCTGTTCTGTCAATTATTGTTAAGACGTCATTGGCCCCCTTCATATTGCAAATTCAAAGAATGTTGATCTCTATCAAAGTTGTCACTGTAATTTTATTTGGGAAGTTTCAGTTGGAGAACATATTTTTAAATATTCAGCATTTGTTTCACTTGAATATTTGAGATTTAAATCTGAACTGAAACTGCCTCTTCAATGGTTAAAGCACAGGAAATTTTTTTTGTGGTTTTCTTACTGTTCCAGATTTTTGAAATACTTTTCCTGACAGCTTTCACATTAGCCAAGTACTAATTTTCAAAGGAAAATAATTTTTGAATAACCTGAATGGGATTCCCAGAGCATTTGATTTTTAGGACCACTGATTGTTGTTCATAATGACTGAATTGTTTAGGCAGTACAAGTTAAAAGTTTATGGCTTGTATTAAACTTGCTAATGTCATAAATAGTGAACAGAGTAACAGACTTCAAGACAAATAAGAATGTTGAAATAGGCAGACATGATCTAGTGTAGTTAAATGCGTGACTGTCTTCATACTGATACCTGATTTGGCAAGGAAGGAATGAAAGAGGAAATGCAAAGATACTTTCAGCAACTAACATTGTCTCTAGAGCTTCTCCATTCACAGGTAAAGGACACCTTGGGACCACCGCCTGCCCTTCCACAACCGGATTCAAAGGATTCAATCAGCTCCCCAGTCATGAGCATGAAAAGTGAAGCAGCTAACAACAGTGAAGAGGAGGTCCATACGCATTTTGTCAGAGGCCTTTCTGTGGACATTAAACCATGTGAGCTTTACCTTCTCTTCCAATCATTTAACGGATATGATGGTTCACTAATCAAGCTAACACATCAACACAGCCATTTGGCTTTGTTACACTTGACAGCAGAGCGGGAGCAGAAGCAGAAAAGAACGCTGCGTTCACCTAGCCTGCTGCCGTATTTGCCACTACCACGCAAGGGGATGGAAGTCTCGTCAGTTTTGTTAAGTATTTAACTGCCTTTCAGATTTCTCCATGGAGTGATCCAGAAGAACAGACTGGATTTTGTTTTCAGGTTGGACTTCACTGATGGAGATTTTGGATAACTAGCTTATTTTCACTCAACTTGGAGGGGGTGGAGTGGTAACTAAGGACTGTGGATTTAAGAACTTTACTGGTAAATTTTTCTTTCCGCATGGGAGGTTTCTGCAGATTCCATCTACTGCGTGGACTAATAATTTTTATTGTTATAATCACTATGTTGTGTCAATAACTTGCTTAAATACAGGCAGTAAGATTCTTATGAATAAGATGGTAATGTCATTTAGGTAATTATTATGAAATGATAAAAGGTAGGAATGAGAAATTGTATAAGGTATGAGGAGGTAGGGAAAGAGTTAAATTTAGGATAGCTTGACATAAGCTCAGCTAGCATGACTTTGACCTGATAAGAACTTGCAGTAAACAATGAGGTGCTGGAGAAAAGAGAAGTGCTTTAATGAGGTGAAGAACATCTATTGTGTAATGCCAGATGGCTTAATCTTTACTGTTGATGCTTGCTGATTGTAACAGTCACCCAATCAATTTAGATGTTGCCCTATTTAGATACTGCTCCTTGTAAGTGACTATTTAATTCCTTAAGAACGTGCTATTCGAGAGAAGACCAACAACTCGCGTCCTTGTGCACAGGTGGTCGCTCTCTCTCTCTCCAGGGCTCGGAATAAATTAGAAGGTAGAGCCGTGCTGTGTCTTTGAGTGCTTGCTTCAACTGATACAGAAATCGCACGATACATGCCAAATATTTTAAATTGCCTTAACCCTAACATTAACTGTTCATCCAAGTTTGATGCAGGTACTCAAGACTTAAATGTGAAAAATGTTTAACTAATTATGAGAAGATTTGATTATAGTTCTATTCCACTCTCAGCAGAGCTCTAGGTTTCTGCACAGAGATGTTCAAAAATGAAACAGAGTGTATAACGAGAGGAATGCATAACCAGGGTGCCGATTCAGTCTTGCAGCAAAGATCGAGGCAACTTTATGTAAGGAAACAATAATTACACAGCATTTTCCAAGGTTTGGAAATTGCCTTCTAATAATGGTGCTCATGGCAGATAAGGTAAATTTGTTTCATATTTGTTTCATAATTTACCCTATTACATTTCAAGAAGCAACTTCTGTTCCAGCTGCCTTCTACATTGAAGTCTATGTCAATGTTTTTCTAGCACTGGACAATCTCAGATCATGAGATCACACCTTAGGGGATCAATTTTAACCGTTCAAACTTAACTAGGCAGGTAAGAAGGATAACACCAGGAATTTAGTGAGACAACCTTTGCCATATCCAATCTCAATAACAAGGCAGGCAAAAGATAGAAGGAAAATTGTTACTTTTTTGCAAATCAGAATCTTACTTTGTCAATAGTAACATAATACAGTAGTTACCAAAATCTGAAGGAGGAAATTGGGGAAATGCTTCAAAGAAGTTTCTACAAGGCAGATGTAGATCTCCAGAGTGCTGTATGTAAATCAAATCTAAAACTTCCCTGAGGCTAGGAGGTGCACTCCTAACCGACCAAGGAATTAATGAGGAAGAGGGGCTTATGCAAATGGCAGTAATCTTGAAATCAATGATGCATCTCTACAAAAAAAGTTTCTGAATATTGAAAACTTTCACACCACTATAATCCTTATAAAACTTCTTTCAGAAATCTAAAGTAGAAATTCAAATATTAAATCATCTCTAAGTATTGAAAGAACAAGGTGCCAATTGTTTGTGTGTGTGCACTGTTGCTAATTGTTTAGATTAATCACATTAAGTTTAAAGCAAATGGAATGTTAAGATCTCGACACAATGTAAAAGACAATGCCACCACAGAAGTTGACATGCAAAATAATCCGAACATTGTTAAATTTGCATTAATAATCAAACTAATTCTGTTCTCTCTTACAAAGGATCAGTCATGATTGCTTCTTCATGTTAGGTACAGAAAGATCAAAACATGGAGACAACACAAATTATTTCAGTTTCAGGAATCTGCATAACCAAGATCCATTATGCAATTCGCAAAAGAGAAATACATAAGCTAAAAGGTTATTTTAATAGCTGCAAGTTAGAAATTTGAGCTTCAAATTAAACGTAACAGAATGTTTGGGGATTTATTTGTGAAAATAACCAAACATTACATTGTAGTGTTAGAAATGCCCTACATGGATATTTTGAATATTGATCCATTATATGAGCTATAATAAGCATTTAAAATAAGCACATGTATTTCTCCTTTTCAATACGAAGACTAAAATGCCAGATTCATAAGCCAAAGGCTGACATCCACAATTTCCTTTAATAACCAGCCTTCAAATTGTGGAAAGGTGCATGGGTCAAAAACAAAATACGTGCATGTAGATTTTGTTATTAATCATATTTGGGGTATGGATATCACAGGTAAAGCCTCATTTGTTGCCCATCCCAACTGCCCTTCAACTGAATGGCTTGCTTAACCAAAGGCAGTTAGAGCCAACCATGTTGCTAAAGGCCTAGAGTCACAAGCAGGCCAGGCTGAAGGGCAGAGTCGAAGAGTGTGGTACTGGAAAAGCACAGCCAGTCACACAATATCCAAGGAGCAATGGCTAATCCAGCTGAACTCATCAAGTTTCAGAATTTAAACTACTGTCTGAGCCATTTCAGACATTTGGAAAAATTTGGAATGAGCAATGACATTGTAGAATTCTAGGACAAGGAAAGAAGTTCTCCATAACTATAACATTATCTTGAAGGATATGAATCAGATATTAAATTTGTAAGTGATGGTTCAGATGGGTCAGACATCATTGGCATATATTTAGCTGAATGGTGGCTTCTTTTTGAGATTCCATACAAGTCTGAACTTGATTAATTTTCATTAATAGTTGCAATATATCCTCTGAAAAGCTATGCTCAGACCAAAAAATCCCACTGCTGTCTTCAAATAGCATTTGAATTTAAAGGTGTAAAAGGAGTTGAGGAATTCACAATGTTTTAAAGTAAGCAAACAGCTTTAAAACATCACATGCATTTTAAAACTCAAACAGTTATGAATTTTCATAGCATAATTCCTGTCTTGTTTTGAGAATCAGGCCAAGTTGAAACAAAGCTCATTATTGGAGAAGAGGTGGAAATTTAGTGGCTATAGGAAATCATCATGGAGCACTGCATTTTGGAAAGAAGAGAAGGAATATTAAGGGAAAATTTGAAAATGGTTACAGGATCAGAGGTCTGGTTTTTCACACATTGTTGACTGAAAGGCTGGTTTAAAAAAACCCTGCAAGATCCTTGGCATTTAAAC
Source organism: Hemiscyllium ocellatum (assembly GCF_020745735.1). Lineage (NCBI taxonomy): Eukaryota > Metazoa > Chordata > Chondrichthyes > Orectolobiformes > Hemiscylliidae > Hemiscyllium > Hemiscyllium ocellatum. The sequence goes on along the minus strand of NC_083428.1, from coordinate 18,906,058 downwards.
AGAAGCATGGACCACAGAAGCAAAGAAGGCATGGTAAATTTTTATAAATCACTGACTTTGCCTCACTGTTTCAAATTTTAGACACTACATTCTCGGGTGGATATACAAGCTTTGACGAAGTTGCTAAAGAGGATTACTGGAATGGTACCAAGGACAAAAAACTTCAGTTATGTGAAGGGACCAAGGAAGCTGGCATTATTTTCTGAGAAGTCCTCTGAGCCTAATGGCTATCATTCTAGCAACTTCAAAGAAAGGCTGCTGACATTGTAGATACAAAGTTCCCTGTATTCTGCAAAAGTCGCAACAGATTGGAAAACAGCTAACTTAATGCCTCTACTCAAAGAAAAAGACAGACAAAACCCAGAAAATTATAGGTCACTTAACCCAATATCTGCCTTGGGAAAAATACAAAAATTCATTATCCATATCCAACATGATCTTTTAGACAATAGGTGCAGGAGTAGGCCATTCAGCCCTTCGAAAGGGAAATCATAATGGACAAAATTTTATTAACTTGACAAAGTATTAAGCAAGGTAGATAAAGGGAAACTGAAAGAAATTTGATAACGTGCAACGCTAATAGCTCCTATATTAAAAAAAACCTCATGTTTTTGGGGCAACATATGAATTAGCATGAATGAAGGATTGTTTAACAAACAGGAAAAAGAGTGGGGATAAATCACTTACTTTTGGTTAGACAAACGGTCACTAGTAGAGTGCCATGAAGCTCAGTGCTGGGGCCTGAACTACAGTCTATATTCATAACTTGGATAGAAGGGCCAATGCGTAGTAGGTAAATTTCCGAATGACAAAAAAAGGTTGTAAAAGTAAATTGTTAGAGGGGGACGGTGTATAGAAGGATTTAAAGAGGTTAAGTGAGTGGACAAAATATTGGCAAATGGAATACAATTTGTAAACTTGGACAGGCGCAAAAGAAAGAGCAGGGAAAGGCATTATTTGAATGGCGACTGCAGAACTCAATAGGATGTCCTGCTACATGAATCACTAGATTGGTATGCAGGTACACCAAGTGATTCGAAAGGCAAACAGAATGTTCTGGTTTTTAATTAAATGAGGAATCGAGTTAACAAAAAGGGAAATATTGCTGCAGTTGTCCAGCACCTTAATTAGATTGCATCTGACGTACCAGGTTTGATTTTGGTTTCCTTACAATAAATCCATTAGAAACAGTTCACAGACAGATTCCTGCAATGAAAGGATTATTTTATGGAGAAAAATTGAGCAGGGCACCCAAGAGAATGGAGGGTGTGCAACTGACTATTCAAAACCAAATTCGATAGATTTCTATTCTATTTTTGGGGGGGGGGGGGGGGGATTGGTTAGCAAAGTCAAGTTGTGTCCACAATAAGGTTAACTACTAAATGGCAGAGAAGATGTGAGATGGTGAATGATTTACTCCTCTTGAGGGCTCTTAATTTAATTGTTGTGTACCTTGATGTCACATTCGCTCAAATGTTACCTTGATATCAAGGGCAGCCACTCATCTCTCTCATCTTCTAAGTCCAGTTGTTTTGTTCTTTTTGATTGGACCAAGGCTCTAAAATAAAGGCTCTACCTGGGGCTTTGGTAGAACTCAAACTGTGCATCAGTGCCCAAATTACTGCTCTGGAAGAGACACCCAACAGCACTATCAATGATATCGTCTAGCATTTTGCTGATGAGATAGTATTTTCAGGTGGACTTGTCCTAATTTTCGTGGACAGGATATAGCTGGGAAATTTTCAACATTGCTGAAAAGGTGCCAGTGTTACCTCTCATACTCAACAGTTCTGAAACACAAGTCATCAGTAACATTGCTGCAATATTGTCAAAGACTTCATTCATATCCAGTAACTTCAATCATTTTTAATACCACATGGAACAAACACATCGACTGTAAACTGATATCATTTAAACAATATTTTACAGCAAAGAACTCAGGCAATTCTAAAGCTGGTAAATCAGTAGAAAATTCCAATCTCAACTATTACATGTTATTTTGCATCCTTTGAAACAATGAGATTTCCAAGGAATTTAAAAGCAGTTACAAGCTTGGAAATTAAATTGTTCGTACAATTCCATTAAGCTCATTCCTGCATTCATATTCAAAGTTTGCTTCAATTTCCTTCTTATGCACTAGTGCGCAGCACAATACTGGCCACACACAGCTCATTTTACATGACAGTGTGTTATCAGATAGTGTAGTCATAGGTGCATAATGATTATGCTACCCATCTAATAACCAGATTCCAGGACTATAAACCAACACTGGGTGTTCCAATCCCATCTCAGCCTGTCCACAGGAATTAAGCACACTTTACGTCCTTGATTAAGATGGCTTAGCTTCTAGGTTGTTGTTAATACGTACCCAGTCGACTCACATTAGGGAAGTAAACCTACTGTCCACACCCAACCTGACCTAAGAATGTGCCTTCAGGCCAAGTGATGCAGTTGACAGCTCTCTGGAATTTCCAAACAAGGAATTTAGCTACACCAAATCTCAAAAGAACTACAATCCATACAGAGTGCAACACTTCAAAAAGGTAGCTCACCACCAGTACCTCAAGAATAATTAGGATGAGCAACATAGTAGCACCCAAATCACATGAATGAATACAAGATAAAGGAACCTACCAATAGTGAAGGATGGCAATGATAAGAACCAATCTTTTCTGTTATGCTGTCACTTCTGTACACCCAGCAGCAATGCAGAACACTCCATATGTTTCATTCCACCTACCCTAATAAAGTGCTTTATCTTAAACTTCTGAAACATTTCTTCCAGAATAAATGGCAGCATGATAATTAGGGTTCCTTTATTTACCATTCTAATATTTGAAATTGCAAAAGAATAGAGAGAGTTTGCATGTTGACTGGGAAGATGGTGTCTTAGTCGTAATGTCATTGGACTAGTAATTCAGAGATCATGCTAAGGCTGTGATGGCAATGGGATCAAATTCCACTATGTCAGCAAATGGAATTCAAATGCAATATAAAAGTATCCCAGTAATGGTGACCATGAGAACAGTCATTGCTTATTGTGAAAAAAAATCCGTCTAGTTTACTTCAGTCTTTCGTGGGAGGTATTCTTACCTGGAGTGGCGTAACATGACTCCAGACTCTCACCAACGTGACTAATACTTAAGCATCCTCTGAAATTGTTCAGCAAGTCACTCAGTTAAGTGCAACTCAATGGTCAACAAACACTACTCTCATCACTGACAATCAAATCCTATTAAAGAATGCAGAAAAACCTGCACTAACTGGAAATGAGATTGAGAGAGTCTGCCCAATCTTTAGCCATATCCACGTCTGCCACCCCTGCTATACCTACCCCCAACGACACTTACCTCCGTTGCTGGAGAGCAGAATGTGGTTTGGATATTTGGCAGAGCATACATTGCAGTATCAGTTTGATGGATGTGCTGGTAATTCTGTCCGTCCATGACACAATGTACTTTAAACATTAGGCACTGTCCAGCTGCATTCTGCACAAGATCAAAGTGTGCATAGTACCAAAGGCAAAGACTAAAGGGTACAATCGATCTTATCTGCCAGAGTCTTGGCACACCATGACCTAAAAGAGAGGGAGACATAAGGAATGACAATGACTGGAATTAAAACTTGAGAAGATCAATATTGTTAACATAATTTAACTTATGCTTGCAAAGGACGTTCTTATTTCACAATTGAATTTGCAATTGCTTTGAAATACTTTGTCATCACTACACATTAAAAAAAAACTGACTGTTATTCCTGTAACTTTGCACTTGTATTAATGAAGCTTTTCTATTACTTCTGCAAATCCAATTCATTGACAGAATTAGTTTAGAAAATAATGCTAATGCTGAAAAAAATAATAAGCCTATTCATTATCTTAAATGCTTATTAAAGAAAAATTTCTACAAATAATGCCAAGTTACAATTTGTCACAAATCAATTTAATTTTCATTCCTCTTGAAAACACTTTCTTTTTTACACAATTATTAAAATCTAGCATTTCAAAAATTATCAACCGGATATGATTTTCTTCATTTTGCAATCACCATAATAGTTCTTACAATGAAGACAGGAGAATTCTTTTTGTGCCTCAACTTCAATACTTTTTTTAAAAAAATCATAACTTTTTCTTCTTAGTTTTGTAATAATGGTTTCTTATTTAGATTTTCCTTGTCGATTGCGTTAGGTCAGTGACCTGGTGGATAAAGAGGTGTGATAATTAGTCAAAACAAATTTGCTCTTTTCTTATAGCAACTGAAATGCACAATTTACAAATGAAGATTCAGGGACTTGGTAAGATGGCGGTGATTCTGTAGAACTGCTGTAGACAGCTCTGCCTAACAGTCAAGGCATACTGGTGTTTTTTTTGCCATCCCTGGCCAACAAATGAAAATCCAAACAATAAAAATGAAATATTTCACAATCGTACAATTATCCACTGAATTTGTCCCATGTTATACACATTATAGTCTACGCCTAAAGGCCTCAGCCACTTCAAAAAACAGAAATTTCAGCAGGTATTGGACTGAAACTGGAAGAGAAAATCAACATGGTTGAGGAAAGAATTAAATTCAAACTGAAGCCATGATCCCAATTGACATCAAAACTGAATAATTCAGATTCCAGAGTGAAACTTGACTTGATAGATCATAAATTTTATTTTTGAAGTTTGGTTACTGTGGTCAGCCATTGAACATCTTCACACAAGGTGACCCATGTACTTTTAATAAAGATCACATATTTGTTACACAGAAGAGAAACACAGCTATACAAGGCAATTCTTCATATTTTAAACAATAAAAACAAGAGTTCAAACCTTTTCTTCTCAGTATTACACTTATTTTAGCTCTTTAATTTCTTAGGATGAGCTTGCAACCATCTCTTTTGGCTACTTTCTATATATAGAGAGCATTCATTCCATTTCTCCAGAGACACAAAAATCAGACTAGGTCCCCAATTCTCTCCAGCTCTTTCCATTCTGACAGCCTGAAAACTTATTCAAAACATAAACTCTTCTTGTGTTACTATGATCTTTTCTTTTTAATTATTTTCATTGCCCATGATATTTCTGTGCAGATCACAAAACTCAACTTGGTTTTAACTATTAACTACCTCGGCAGTTCATCTAGTCATTTAGCTTATCACATGCTTTCTTAGAAAAGTTGCCTCGACCTCTGTTCAAAATAGCTTTCTGAACTATTTCTTCTTAAATTAAAAAAAACAAAACCATCTACTTTAGAATCCAAATTCCCAAACAACAATAATATATTATAGACTGTTGTCACATGAATCATACAGTTATTTCGAAACAGCTAGCGCAGAAACAATAGGTGTAGTCACTTCTTTCTCCAATGTCTTGTAATAATTGAAACTTTTCAAGCAGGTGCTGTTTTTGAGCAAGGAGTCTCAATTTCCCAGTGTGCAATTTATGAAACAGGTAACTAAAGAAACAGAAGGATATGACTGTTCATTCTGTTAGGGATTTCAAACAAATTGGGAGTTGAAATCTTAAAAATTTTATTTCAAACAAGTGACTTATTTAAATGTACAACATCAATTATTGTGCATAGCTTATTACTAAAAAGCATAAATAGCATAGTGAGCAGCAATAGAGTGAAGGGTCAGAGCTATGATTTAAGTTCCTTTATGGATGATAAAGACAATGTTTTTAAAATCACTTCAACTAAAATATCACTTTTGAATCACTTTTGAGGCTTAATTCATTAACTTGGCAATGTTTAAAGTTCATTGTTGAATAAAATGCAACAACTAATTAAAAATACATAAGTTGTCCAATGAAAAGAGCAGAGAAATTTCCAACAGTGGCACACATCAGAAAGCTACCAATTTTATATTTATTCATGACAAGCAAAAAAAAATGAATCAAAGCTTACGTGCATTGGAATGTAAGGAACTAACTAATAATGCAAGGGCACTAAAGAGGCAGAGAAATCTGTGCCAATGTAAGGTGAATGTGCAGGGCTTTTGCGTAAAAACACTTCAATGATTTGGGTTATATTCTTCCCCAAGACTGTTTTGCCTATTTCGTTAATATTTCCAGATTTTGGCAATCACAATGGTGCTAGATTTGGGTCTTTTCAGCATTCTAAAATCTTATAATGCCCTCGCAAAAAAGAAAAATCACACTTTCATCCCAGATTCTTTCAGTCTAACAATTCACAAACCTCTAGACTGCATTCATTCACTCTAAGTTCAGAACAACTTCACACTCTTGATAGATTAGATTTTTAGATTACTTAGTGTGGAAACAGGCCCTTCGGCTCAACAAGTCCACACCGACCCGCCGAAGCGCAACCCACCCATACCCCTACATTTACCCCTTACCTAACACTACAGGCAATTTAGCATGGCCAATTCACCTGACCCGCACATCTTTGGACTGTGGGAGGAAACCCATGCAGACACGGGGAGAACGTGCAAACTCCACACAATCAGTCGCCTGAGTCGGGAATTGAACCCGGGTCTCAGGCACTATGAGACAGCAGTGCTAAACTCCTTCCCAATGCCCATGCAAACCACAGAACCCTGCCTTACCTAAAGAAGGACGCACTCCTTAAAATCATGTTTTTTTTGACACCACAGGACCAATTTCACAGAATCAATTTCACAGAACATAGTTTTGCTCTACTTTTGAGAATCCATTTCAGTGCTTTCAGATCTTGAGTTTCCTCTCCAGAGCTGCAACAATACTGGTAAGTCTGGCAAGACCGTTTGACAAACTTAAAACTTAAAGTGGTGTGACGTCTGAAATAATTTGAAAATTAACAGACAGTTCTATGTAGAGTTTAGGAGAGAAAAACAGGTGGAAACCAATATTACTGCAAAGTTCGATTTCTTTTTAACTGAATTTAAAAATGAAATAAAAACATGATGATCCATTTTCCCCCAAATATACAATATCAGAAATAAAATATACTGACTAAGTAGCAGAGGGAGAGCATGCTATTTTAAGAAATTTAAGCATCTGCCCATCTTTGTGTGCTTATTTAATCCTCAAGATCTAGCCAAAGATACTTTACTTTAAGGATATTGTTAAGACATAAGGAAGAAAAAGGAGGCATATTAAGGACAAAGGGTAATAAGGGAGAGAATAGAGCCCCTTTAAAGATCAGCAAGACTGCCTGTGTGTGGAACCACAGGAGATGGGGGGAGATAGGAAATAAGTATTTTGCATCAATGTTTACTGTGGAGAACGATATGGAAGATAGAGAATGTGGAAAATAAATAGCAACATCTTGAGAAATGTTCACATACAAACAGGGAGTGTTGGAAGTCTTAAAAAGCATAAAGGTGGATAAGCCCCTGGAACTTGATCAACTGTACCCTAGAACTCTTGCATGAATCCAGGGAAGTGATTGCTCAGCCCCTTGCTATTTGTATCATTGATAGCCACAAGTGTGGTGCCAGAAGACTGGAGGTTGGCTAATGTTGTGCCACCATTTAAAAAAGGTGGTAAGGAAAAGCCAGAGAACTATAGATCGGTGAGCCTGAAATCAGTGGTGGGCAAGTTGTTGGAGGGACTGTTGAGGAACAGGATTTACATGTATTTGGAAAGGCAAGGACTAATCAAGGATAATCAACATGGCTTTGTGTGAGGGAAATACTGCCTCACTAACTTGATTTTTAGTTTTAAAAAAAGAGGATTGATGAGGGCAGAGCAGTGAATATGATCTATATGGACTTCACGAAAGTGTTTGACAAGGTTCCTCATGATAGAATGGTTAGTAAGGTTAGGTCACATGGAATACAGGGATGTTAAAACCCTGGAGAAAGTGCAAAGGAGATTTATTAGAATGATACCAAGAATGAGGGATTTTAGATAGTAGAAAAGATTATAGAAATTGGACTTATTCTCTTTGAAGCAGAAAAGATTCAGAGGCGACCTCACTGAGCTGTTTAAAATTATGAACAATTTTGAATGAGTAAAGGATATTCTGTTTCCTTCAGCTCACATTTCAGAAACTATGAATTACAATTTCAAGAATGTCAGCCAGACAGCTAGGATCACGACGAGGCAAAACTGTTTTTACTCAGTCGTCAGGATTTGGAATGCGCTACTTCAGAGAGTGGTGGAGGTAGATTCCATACGAGGTTTCAAAAGGGAGATGAATATTTATTTGAAAGTGATGAATTTAAGGGCTACAGAGATAGGACTGGAGAATGGGACTAGTAGTGTAGATCTTTTGGGAGCCAGTAGACACAATTTGTCAAATGGCCTCCTCCTGTACTGTAAAATACAATGATTCCTCGTTCTGAAGAAGTGCTCAGCTACCCCAACATTTTATGTTTGAGAAGAATTGGTTCTGCATTCTCCTCGCTTTGTCATTCAACTTAGAAAACCATTCATTCATGTTCACTAGGTTGTAGTATCCTCAAACTCTACAAGCCCATAATTTATTTGCTAAATTCATCAAACATTAGAAAGAAATTAACTAAAATATTCCAAACAATTGTCAAAGAGAATTTTACGATTACTTTCATCGGTAATTATTTTTCTCCACATTAAAATTCAGCTAATGTTGACCTTTTCATTGCTTATAGGTAAAACTGAGTGTGAGTTATCCACATAAGGTCTTTAAAATGAAGCTAGAGTTTAATCCATATACATCCATAGCTTGCATTTACATTACAATCTATAATGTTGCTGAAACATCCAAGTTCTTACACAATCAAATCCTTTACTGGTTTGAAAGATTTCAGACAAATGACATTTTAGTTATACATATTTTGAGGTTCCCACAATGATAAGAGCGCTGTAATGCATTAACGAACCAGGTCTCTCATAACCATCCCAAATTGCATCTTTGGAATAACAGACAATCTCAGCTAGATAGGCAGGAATGGTACTACAACATCATGTGCTGGAAGCTGTAAAAAAGAAAATCCAGCTAGGATTCCCAACATCCATGTCACTACTCAGCTCTGAGATAGTATGAAAGTACTGCTGTTGGGAGAGGACACAAGGTTTTGATAAAAATATGCAAGACCCTGGTCAAAGCACAGCAAAATGCTCTGAAAGAGTTCTGCTATCCTTATCTAAGGGTAGAAATACTGCCATATGCAGGCAGGCAGAGGTGTTTTTTTGCTCTTCCCTCACAGTAGTGATCTGCGCAACTCTGTACAATTAAGGGCTGCAAGGCTGGGTCAATAACTATATTAAAGGCTGAGGTAGACAGATTTCTAATCAATAAGAGAATCAAGAATCACGGAGGTAAGTATAGGAAAGCTTTCCAGCAACACATTTTCAGCTCTGATCTCCAGCATCTGCAGTCCTCACTTTCTCCTTGAGGATTATCAGATCAGCCACAATCTCACTGAACAGCAGAGTGGATTTAACAGCCAAGTAGCCAACTTCTGTTCCACATCTTATAGTCTAATGGAGACTACCATTATACCTGGAAACCATACTTTAGGCTTCTAAACAGGAAAACAGAGGAAAAAAAAGTCAATTTGAACTCACTTCAAGAAATTTTCTATTTTCTCCATTTGGTGAATTTTCAGAACTTTTGGATGAGAATTTAGGAAGCATCATTAGTAAGGTTGAAAATGACATCAAGATTGGTATAGTGGATAGATGAAGAAGGTTACCTAAGAATATAATGGGATCTTGATCTATCAGAAATAGAATGCAGAGAGTCTGTCAGGAAGGATACACGATTGATAGGGCAAAGGGATGGGTTAAAGTGTGTCTGTTTCAATGCAAGGAGTGTCAGGAATAAGAGTGATGAACTTAGAGCATGGATCAGCATTTGGAACTACGATGTTGTGGCCATAATGAAGACATGGATTTCACGAAGGCAGGAATGGCTGCTAGATGTTCCAGGGTTTGATTTTTAAAAACAACAGGGGTGGGGGGAGTAGGGAGAGTGCATCACAGCTGCAGAAAAGGAGGTTGTTGAGGAGGCTTTGTCTACTGAGTCAGTATGGGTGGAAGTCAATAAGTCACTTTGTTGGGTGTTTTCTATAGACCCCCCAATAGCAGTGGAGAGATGGAAGAACAAATGGACAGATCTTGGAAATGTGCAGGTGTAACAGAGTTGTTGTTATGAGTGACTTCAACTTCCCCAATATGGATTGGAGCATCCTCAGTTCAGATCGTCTGAATGGAGCCAATTTTGTCAGGTGTGTCTAGGAAGGATTCCTGACTCAATATGTTGATAGGCCGACTTAGGAGGTGGTCATATTGGTTTTGGTGCTAGGCAACAAGCCAGGCCAGGTGCCAGATCTCTCAGTGGGACAGCATTTCAGAGACAGTGACTACAACTGCCTCACCTTTCCCAGTCATTGAGATGGATAGGAACAGATAGTATGGGAAGGTATTCAATTGGGATGGGGAAATTATGCTGCTCTTAAACAGGAGCTGTGGAGTATAAATTGGAACAATTGTTCTACTGGAAATGCACAACACAAATGCGGAGATTGTTTAAGGAGCACTTGTTGCAAGTGTTGGATAACTTTGTCCCATGGAGACAAGCAAGGAATGGTAAGGTGAAGAAGCCTTGGATGACAAGAGAAAAGGAGCTTCTCGTCAAGAGGAAGACTGAAGTTTACTGAAGGTTGAGGAAGCAAGGTTCTGGCGCAGATTTAGAGGATTACAGAGTAGCTAGGAAAGAACTCAAAAATGGACTGAGGAACTCGGAGGGGGCAGGAAGAAGCCTTGGCAGGAAGAATTTGGGAAAACCTAAAGGCGTTCTACATTTTCATGAGGAATAAGAGAATGATCAGAGAGAGGGTAGGGCCCATTAGGGATAATAGAGGGAATTTGTGTCTGGAGTCTGAGAGGTAAGGGAGGCCCTACATTCATTTTTTGCTTAAGTATTCACTACAGAGACCTTGTTGATCCTGAGAACACCGTGGACCGGGTTAATAGGCTTGGACAGATTGGTGTTAAGAAAATGGAATTGCTGGAAATTCTGGAAAGCACCAAGATAGATAAGTGTCCAGGCTGGACTATGGGAAGTGAGGAGCGAGATTGCTGTGCCTCTGGAGATGAATGTTACATCCTCACGCTCCATGGGAGCAGTACCATCTGATTGGAGGGAGGCGAATGTTGTTCCTCTGTTCAAGAAGTGGAAATCCCTGGGAATTACAGACCAGTCAGTCTTGCATCTGTGGTAAGCAAGGTACTGGAAAGGATTCCGAGAGATAAGATTTACGACTATTTGAAAAAACAGCCTGATTAAAGATAGAGAGCCTGGCTTTGTGCCGGGCAGGTCTTAGCTCAGAAGGCTTATTGAGTTCTTTGAGGACATGACGAGACAAATACAAAAGTCGAGCAGTGGATGTGATTGTGTATGGATTTCAGTAAGGTATTTGATAAGGTTCCCCACAGTAGGCTCATTCAGAAAGTTAGGAGGTATGGGATAAAGGGAAATTTGGCTGTCTGGACACAGAATTGGCTGGCCGAAAGAAGACAGTGAGTGGTAGCAGATAGAAAGTATTCTGCTTGGAGGTCGGTGACCAGTAGTGCTCTATGTTATAAATAGACTAGTGGGCTGAAAAATGGCAGATGGAGTTTTAATGAGAGACATACAAGATATTGCATTTTGGTAAACCAAACAAGGGCAAGACTTAATGGGATGGCCCTGGTTAGTGGTGTCAAACAGACACACACAGGCTATACAATTCTTTGAAATTTGTATCACAGGTAGACAAGATAGGTAAAAAGGCATTTGGCATACTTGCCTTCATTTCTCTAACTGAATAAAAGGAGCTGGGATTTTATGTTCAGGTTGTACAAGATGTTGGTGAGGCCATTTTTGAAGTATTGTGTACAGTTCTGGTCACCCTGCCATAGGAAAGATATTGTTAAATCGGAATGGGAGCAGAAAGGAATTGCCAAGATGTTGCCAGAAATGGAGAGTTTGAGCTATAAGGAGAAACTGGATAGGTGGGATTTTTTCACTGAAGCCTAGGAGATTGAGGGATGATGTTATAGAGGTTTAATGAGGGCCAGTGACAGGTGAATAGCAAAGGTCTTTTCCCCAGGGTGGGGGAGGTTAAAACTTGGAGGCATATTTTTAAGGTGAGAGGAGAAAGATTCAGAAATGGACCTGAGGGGCAGCTTCTTCCACAGAGTGGTTCGTATGTGAAATGAACTACCAGAGGAAGTGATAGATGCAGGTATAGTTATACCATTTAAGAGACATTTGGATAGGTACATGAATAAGAAAGGTTTAGATGGATATGGACCAAATGCAGGCAAGTGGGACTAGTTTATTTTGGGAAACTTGTTTGGCACAGATTAGTTGGACTGAAGGGTCTGTTTCCGTGCTGTACGAATATATAACTGAGAAGTTATACTTAAATCGATCACTGAAAAGGCCTTGAACTTTTCTCTAGAAATACAGAACTGAAGTGGGTGTTTAAGATTTTGAGAGGGTAAGCAAAGTTAGGCTTAGAGAAAATGCATTCATTTGTCAGAGGTAAGGTGAGATCAAATCTGGGGGCCATAAATAAATATTCAACAGTTCAGTAACAAATTTGGGAGAAACTGCTATACCAAGAGACTTGTTAACGAGTACAGAACTCTCAATTACATGCAGCAGTTAAGGCAATTCACACAGGATGTAGTTAAGGGAAGCTAGACAAATACATGGGGGATGAAAGGAATAAAAAGATTTTGCTTATATAGTTCACCGAAGCAGGGTGAGAGATGCCTATATGAGGCATAAATAGAAAGCAAAATCTGAATTACCCATTTCTCTGTAGTACAATCTATGCAACAGGATGTGATGTTCAGAATTCTCAAAACATTGCTCATGGAGAGAGTTACATAGGAGTCTCAAGCAGGCAGACATTTTATGGCCTCGTAGACTTCCTCAGGGTTCCAAGCTGGCTCTTTCAGTTTGCATGACATTTCTAACTTGAGAAATAAACACCAGCAAAAAGAAATAAGTTTGTAACCCAGTACTTGCAGAAATGAGAATACTCAGAAGTGTACTGACTCTAAAGTTTAGGTACCAGAACTACCAGACAGTATATAAAAAGCCCCTTAAAATTTAATGCAAGCATAACAAACAGAAAACTATTTCAAGAACTCACACACAAATATTTGTTAAATGTCATTCATAAAGCTTCCTGCATTTGGAAACACTATTATAATCATTTTCTGGCTTCAATTTATTTAAACCAGAGGCTGATCTTGCTGGGAAGAAAGTTACATGAGGCTTGTACAGTTCAGTGTTATTTATGTTCAAACCCAACAGCAACTTGCAGTGAATGCATACATGCAGTTAAACACGAATCCAGAAATTCTTGTTCAAGGTGCACTGTCCCTCCATAAGCTGCATGTAATGGCATCCTGCTATCTTGTTCACTATTTCCAAGTAATAAAAGACATGAAGCTTGTGCATCACAAACTCATCACAAAAGCTTAGCACTTGGCAATCCCAGTTTAGATGTTCTTTTATTGTGTGGTAATTCCCAAGTTAGTGATCAGCAATTACTGTATTAAGAATGTGGGACGCATGTGGCAGAATTCATCACCATTATTCTTTAGTGCTTACACTTAATCATGAAATTTAATGTAGGATCAATACTTTTAAATTTCGAAAACCAGTCATACAAACACTGGTGCTAAAGAGCACGTCAGTGGCTCAGAATCCTGCAGTGAGCAATTCACCTCCTGACCACCGTGTCCACCGTGGAACATTCTCCACTTGCCTTGATAAATGTAACTCCAATAATACTCAAAAAGTTTGACATCATCCAGGATAAAACAGCCAGCTCAACTTGTATCACATCCGCAACATTCACTGCCTCCAACATCAATGTTCAATAACAGAATTACCATCTACAAAATGCACTGCAGAAATTCAACAAAGCTCCTTAAACAATATCTTCTGTATCCATGACCACTACCATTGAGGACAGCAGATACATGAGGAACACGAGAATCTGTAAGCACTCCTCCATGCCACAAACCATCTTGATTTGGAGATACAGTATATTGCTTTTGCTTCAGTATTGCTTGGTCTAAAACTTGGCACACTCTCCTTATCAGCACTGTGGGTCTACTGACACCAAATGGACTGTAATGGTTCAAGCTCACCACCACCTACTTATGAGCAACAAGGGATGAGCTGTAGATGCTGGCCCAGTCAGTGACAGTTATATCTCATTAGTGAATGAAAGAAAGTTAAAATATGCCCAGGTTTTCAGGGCCTCTTGTGGCACAATGGTAGTATCTCCTCCTCTGAGCCAAGAGACCCAGGTTCAAATCCCACCTGTTCCAGAGATACATGATAACATCTCTATATAAGGTGATTAAGGAGCATCTAAGCACAAGTTTAAAGAGATGCGGATTTTTTTTTAAAAACCGCAAAATGGTATATTAAGCAATAATTGTTAGCACAGGACATAGAGTTTGCTACATCTGATATTTAAAACACCCAAGGTAAAGTCAGTTAAATGACATTTTAAGAGAAGATTCTAAGGATTTTGTTTCTTAAACACAGGTACATCAGAAAAAGCACTACACACGTATAAGAAACAATATCCTAGTAAAGTGACCATGTCACTCTACCAGTCCTATCAACAAGGTCATAATATCACCAACTGAGCATAAGCCATTGAGAAAACATTAGACATGTCCAATAAAAATGACGCCAAGTAGATCACATTACATCAGATATTGCAATGCCTGCTATACAGATCAACCAATGTTAGTGAAGTTCACATCAAGTGAAAACTGCCTGCATATGAACTTTTTAAAAAATTTTCCACAAGGTGAAAAGCAAAGGTTTGCAGTTCAAAGGCCAATATGATTGAAGAAGAATGAGAGGAGCAACAATAAACAAGTGATTAGGTAATATTAGGCTTAAGGTTAAATTTCGTAAAGATTATAGGGGACTGGAAAGACTAAAAAGGCAAAAACTGTCCGTGTACTGAGACAAAATAAATTAAAAGGAAAAAAATTACTGTAGCAAATTTTAATTACCAATTCTTTATTTCTCAGTTGAAAAACTAGAGGCAAGCAGTTAAACTTTTGTCATCAGGAGGAGGAAATCAATGTCCTAAACTTCCCTAACATAATTTTTATACAAACAATCTATATACTTGCCCACTTCTACCATGGGGCTACTTAGATATGCAAGTACTGTAAAGATATGAGGCCAGTGATATGCAATGGTCAGGTATAAATGGGCAGTCACAGACTGGCACTCTGAGTTAAGCAGGGATTCTTAGAGATCACTGACAGCTGCTCAGAAGAAATGGTCAAAACATTTATTGCTTCATGTCCTAAACAAACACTGCAGATCATACTCAACACTTAGTACAAATTGCATGAAATTTGCAGCTTTTCAGATGTGGGTTTAAGTGTGTTGTATCCTATATGACTAAGTTTAAATGACATAGATAGCCATTTCATATACTCCACAAACCTATGCTACCTGGACTTCACACAAGCATATTTCAGAACCAATGATGTGAATTCAACTAATTCATGCTTTCTCTCTTTCAGCAATCCAAGTATAACAGATATTAGTTCTATACTTGTGCTGCTTCTCCACTACTTGGAGTCAACATGAAGTTATTCATCCATTTAATTATAATGGTTTAAATTATGGCATCTTTTTGGGACAGCGACACTGCTCAAAGACTGCTTAGGCTATCATGCATCCATACTAAATCCTGTCCATCATTTACAAGGCACAAGTCAGAAGTGTGATGAAACACTCTCCACTTGCCTGGATGGGCGCAGCTCCAACAATATTCAAGGAGCTTGACACCATCTAAAAGGAGGTAGCCTCCTTGACTGGCACTATATTCACAAATATCCACTCTTGCCACCACCGAAGCTCAACAGCAGCAGCAGCAGCGTGTACTAGTTACAAGATGCGCGACAAAAATTCACTGAAGATCCTTGACAGCAACTTCCAAACCCATGACAACATCTACCTAGAAGGAGACAAGGGGAGCAATTACATAGGAACACCATCATCAACACCTGCATGTTCCCTTCCAAGCCACTCATTATCCTGCCTTGGAAATATATCAATGTTCCATCATTGTCACTGGGTCAAAATCCCAGAGTTCCCTCCCTAATGGCATTGTGGGTCAAACTACAGCACATGGACTGAAGCAATTCAAGGAAGCTCACCATTACCTTCTCATAGCAACTTGGGATGGGCAATCAATGCTGGCCGGCCAACGATATCAGTGTCCCACGAAAGAATAACAAAATCCACAAAAATGCGGTTGTCACAATTTCACTTGTAGAAAGGAAAGCCAGGCACCAGTTTTAGTATACTGGGTTGATTTGAGCTTTAAGAAGTACTGTTGATTAAGTGGTTAAAAAGTGAAAATGCTGAAATATAGATCAATAGATTTATGTTGGGAATGTGTACCAAGAAACATTAAGATGCTGGATTAGAGCAGAAAATAATGCAGTCAGAAAATATAATTGATGGAAAATGTAATAATTAAGGTGCGACTTTCAAAAATTCAAACAGAGTTCGACACAAGTGTTCATCCATCTTTTTTCTCATGGATGCCACCTGTTATATTTTCAGCAATTTCACTTTTTAACCTGAACATGAATCGTGCAATCCTCGTCACTTATTCTGCCAAAGACCAGTTCGCTAGTTTTGCCTGAACTTCAGGATAACCACTTAATCAACAGTACCTTTTAATGAGATAAAACGTTTTCATGGAACAATTTTGTTTTCATTTAAATTGCCAAACACAATTTTAATTTTTTCAAACATATTTAAAGAGAGAAAAATATGCAGAAGCAGGCAATCTATACACCAGATCCTATGACATATTCCAAAATTCTATGGTGTCAGCCACAATGCCATGTAATCTCTCTTTGTGTTGATGACTTCGAGTGTCCTATTTCAAAAGGAAGACTGAAAGTTGAGCTTCTACTAGGTACTATAGATGGGCCTAAGCCTATGAACCATAAAAATAATTTTGGTGCATTACTTAGACAATTTTCAGTGATCAATTTCTCTACAGTTTTTCATTCAGATTTAAAAATTTTAATTAATTTTAAAATTAGAGACAAAAATAAAAATGAACCACATCAAGCAGTGCTAAAAATTATATGATCCTTCAGTAATGTGAAACCACCAAGATATGATAATTGATTGCAGAGACAATATTACATCACTTTTAAACTGAGTCAACAGGAAAGTTATTGGGACCAGACATTCCACATCCGTTTCTCCAGTGGTTATAATAGGTACAAAGGGACAGGAGGAGCTCATTTAGCCCGTCAGGCATTCTGCCATTCAATCTGATTCCAGATCTGTACGGTACCTCAACTCCATTCCGCGGCATCTGCTCCATATTTCTTGGTACCCACACCCAACACAAATCAATTGATTTTAGTCTTTAAAGCTTGAATCAACCCAATATACACAGACTTTTGGGGATAGCAAGCTCCAGATTTCAATTATCCACAGTGCTTCCTGATTTAATTATAGATGACCAACTTGATTTTTTTACTTGTTATGTAGTTTCCTGCAGGAACTAAGTATTTCTCTCTAAGTACACTATAAAATCCCGTATTTTCAATACTTCAAGTAGATTATGATGTGGAGATGCCGGCGTTGTGCTGGGCTGGACAAAGTCAGAAGTCACACAACACCAGGTTATAGTCCAACAGGTATATTTGAAATCACAAGCTTTCAGAGCACTGTTCCTTCTTCAGGTGAAGTGGAGAGACGTGTCAAAGGAGCATGCTCTGGATGCTTGTGATTTCAAATCAACCTGTTGGACCATAACCTGGTGTCGTGTGACCTCTGACTCAAGTAAATTAAACCTCAATCTTCTAAATTTATGGGAATATAGACCACATTTGTGTGACCAGTTGCCACATCTAGCTTTAAACCCTCAAGTCAAACTGTACTATACCCCTAAAATCAATATATATTTCCTCAAGATTTTGTGCTCTAAATGAAATATGGTACTCTAAAAAGAAACAAATCCCGAGAGCAGGCCTAAGTGAAGCTTGGTTTGATGGACCATAATTTTTATTTTTACATGGAGAAAGTGAGAACTGCAGATGCTGGAGATCACTCAAGTCAAACTGTACTATACACCTAAGATCAATCCGCTGCACCCGATGTGGCCTCCTCTACATTGGGGAGAGAGGCCGCCTACTTGCAGAACATTTCAGAGAAAACCCGCACCAACCAACCCAACCGCCCCGTAGCTGAACACTTTAACTCCCCCTCTCACTCCGCCAAGGACATGCAGGTCCTTGGCCTCCTCCATCGCCAGATCATGGCAACACGACGCCTGGAGAAACAGTGCCTCATCTTTCACCTAGGAACCCTCCAACCACACGGGATGAATGCATGATTTCTCCAGCTTCCTCATTTCCCCTCCCCCCACCTTTTCTCAGTCCTAACCCTTGGACTCAGCACCGCCTTCTTGACCTGCAATCTTCTTCCCGAC
Organism: Hemiscyllium ocellatum; assembly: GCF_020745735.1. Lineage (NCBI taxonomy): Eukaryota > Metazoa > Chordata > Chondrichthyes > Orectolobiformes > Hemiscylliidae > Hemiscyllium > Hemiscyllium ocellatum. The sequence continues at coordinate 18,887,626 of NC_083428.1, read as the reverse complement.
CTCTCCGCACCCCCCCCCCAACCCTCACCTTAACCTTCTTCCACCTATCGCATTCTCAACGCCCCTCCCCCAAGTCCCTCCTCCCTACCTTTTATCTTAGCCTGCTTGGCACACCGTCCTCATTCCTGAAGAAGGGCTTATGCCTGAAACGTCGATTCTCCTGCTCCTTTGATGCTGCCTGACCTGCTGCGCTTTCCCAGCAACACATTTTTCAGTTTTTATTTTTACACCTCAGTTACTGTGCTGCTTCATCACTGAAGGCTAATGTTCTTTTAACAAAATAACAACGTTATTTTATAAAAGACAATTTGGAAATACTTAATGAACATCAAAAAGAAACATGCAACACTTTTCTCCCCAGCAGTAGGCTTCATAGACACTCAACCCCAGTGATGCAAAGCTCCTTTCTTAACTTTAAAATTTCTCACTCAACTAAACATCACAGACATTTCACTTAAGCACATGCCTGCACATAATTTTTCTCATTGAACTAAACAGGGGTTGACACAACATAGGACTTTTTTTCCTAGTCATAGAGATGTACAGCACGGAAACAGACGCTTCGGTCCAATTCGTCCATGTCGACCTGATATCCCAACCTAATCTAGTCCCACCTGCCAGCACCTAGCCCATATCCCTCCAAACCCTTCTTGTTCATATACTCATCCAGATGCCTCTTAAATGTTGCAGTTGTACTAGCCTCCACCACTTCATCTGGCAGCTCATTCCATACACGTACCACCCTCTGTGTGAAAACATTTCCCCTTAGGTCTCTTTTATATCTTTTCTCTCTCTCCCTAAACCTTTGCCCTCTAGTTCTGGACTCCCCCATTCCAGGGAAAAGACTTAGTCTATTTATCCTATCCATGCCCCACATAATTTTGTAAACCTCTCTAAGGTCACCCCTCAGCCTCCGACGCTCCAGGGAAAACAGCCCCAGCCTATTCAGCCTCTCCCTATAGCTCAAATCCTCCAACCCTGGCAACATCCTTGCAAATCTTTTCTGAAACCTTTCAGGTTTCACAACATCTTTCCAATAGGAAGGAGACCCAAACTGCATGCAATATTCCAATAGTGGCCTAACCAACGTCCTCTACAGCCACAACATGACCTCCCATTGCCTGTACTCAATACTCTGACCAATAAAGGAAAGCATACCAAATGCCTTCTTCACTATCCTATCAATCTGCAACTCACTTTCAAGGAGCTATGGAACCTGCACTCCAAGGTCTCTTTGTTCAGCAACACTCCCTAGGACCTTACCATTAAGTGTATAAGTCCTGCTAAGATTTGCTTTCCCAAAATGCAGCACCTCACATTTATCTGAATTAAACTCCATCTGCCACTTCTCAGCCCACTGGCCCATTTGATCAAGATCCTGTTGCAATCTGAGGTAACCTTCTTCGCTGTCCACTCTCTCTCCAATTTTGGTGTCATCTGCAAACTTACTAACTGTACATCTTATGCTCACATCCAAACCATTTATAAAAAAATGACAAAAAGTAGTGGACCCAGCACCGATTCTTGTGGCACTCCACTGGTCACAGACCTCCAGTCTGAAAAAACCCTCCACCACCACCACCCTCTGTCTTCTACCTTTGAGCCAGTTCTGCATCCAAATGGCTAGTTTTCCCTGTATTCTGTGAGATCTAACCTTGCTAACCAGTCTCCCATGGGGAACCTTGTCGAACGCCTTACTGAAGTCCATATAGATCACATTTACCGCCCTGCCCTCATCAATCCTCTTTGTTCCTGCTTCAAAAAACCAAGTTACTTTGGCTATTTTGAGACTGGTAGACAATGCATCTGCTTTTCTTCTGAACTGAACCTGATTCTAAACTCTGGCCTCTCTAAAAGCTTAGCGTAATAGATACTTCAGCAATTATCTCACCAGGTAGTTGGTCATCGGTTTCTTGGAATTAACGTATCGACCCACTGCATTTAAAAAAAGTCAATTTCTGACTCTATTGAAAAACTACTTTCACAGAACTTTATAAATCTGTTTTACCTTTTCCTTCGAATCCAAGTTCCCAACTAACATATTATAAACCTTCATCATACAAATGACACTTCAGTGACGTTTCTTTTCTACTTTTAATCTTGCCAGTCTAGCTCAATTGTTTTCTCTCTTGCCCCATAGACACTGGCTCACAATGCTGCACCATTGCAAATTTACCAGCAAATATGCAATAATTTACCTGAATAATACTAAAGCTGAACTGTGTATGTGGAAACAGGTTATAAGAGAACTTAAAGTCAGAGTCATACAGCATACAGTGAGCACCCAAATCTTCATGGACAGTAGCACAGAAAGCAATTTCAGCATGCCACTTGCTACTCCAAGTAAGTGCATACTTTAAAAAAGCAACTGAAACTGAAGATCTGTTTAACTAAATGCTACATCAGGCAATACCTCTACAATCGAGGAAGTGACACCCTCCATTTCTTTAGGTGAAAATATTAAATTATGCCAATAAAATGGCATCTTAATGGTATTCATTTAATACAAGAGGTGTAAATCATACAGTTGACAAACTATGTTTATATTCCTCTTGCTGGTATTGAAATTCCAGTGCTTTTTTTGGGGGGGTGGGGGGGGGGGGTGGGTGGGCACGGAGTACAGGAAGAGGAAAAAAGAAAAAATTAAACTTGCAAAATTTAAAACATTATTTTCAAGGCAGCCAAACAGTTAATATTCTTCGTTGGGATATGCTGTCCAAGACATAAATACATCAATCTGATTGCATAAGTTATTTTATTTCTGCTGGAAATAAAATGAAGGGAATAAAAATCACAATGCCCCACCTTTCACATCACTAATTAAAAATTAGTTAACTCATCTAGATCTCACCAGATAATGCACTGGATAAAAGTACTGCATCAATTCAAAAGGTGGTTCCAAGTTGGGTCACTGTTGCTTTTAGTTTGTCAAACAAATCTGGGTGGGAACTAATTTTACCAACTGATCTCCATGCTCTAGTGTTGAACAAGAAAGCCATAGTTCCTTATTCTGACAACCATCTGGTGACATGTGTGTGTGGTTGCCTAATAAGGACATGATTAAAACTAAAATGCTTCCCATGGTCGAGTGACCGACTAACATGGATAAATAACAGCCAATTGAACCTGGTACTAGAAGACAGCAACCACCAGCAGACCATTGGCAAACATACTTGTCACTTACTTAAGAAAGAACACATTGCTTAAAAAACAGGATGAAATATACTTTTTTACTGAAAAAAAAGAAACATTCTAAAACGCACGAAAACCGTTCTATCTGCAAATATTGTACCACTGAGGAAAACCAACATCAAGAAATTATTAAGAAGGATCTGATACAATGTGGTATAATGTATCATACATATGCTAAAAATATAATGTATTTTGGTTACAAATGTAAATATTAATACAGCTCTCATTATTTTCAAAGATAGTTTATCTAAAAGTGTTACACCCTAATTTACAACATAAATTCAAAGAAAAAAACATGAATATATAAATTAACTGCGGAATGCTCAGTTTGATTCCAGTCTTTGCTCATTTCTTTAAAAACATTGATAATAGATTCAAGACATTATTTGCTTTCAGATCTAAATGGATCTAGGGTTAGCAAAAACGAGCAATGTTTAGACACTATGATTGCATCTAGATAATGTGGAAAAGTTAAAAATGACAAAAACTAACAACAGGTTGCTGTTGTGGTATCACATTAAAACAGCTAAATCACTAAAGATTACAATCACATTGCTGATATTAATCTCAATTTCAGTCCATTGCAAGTCTCCCATTATCTCTCAAAACAATCAGTTCTCATCAGTAAAATATTAGTTATGTTAGGAGATTTTCTGCTTTCCAAACTGATTTCTTTTATTAAGCAAACATTTAATTACGTCATTGTCGACCCAAATTGCATCATGATTGTTAAGTTCATAAACTTCTGGTTTACTTAACTTCAATTAGGAGGGTTTAAAAAGTACAAAAAATAATATTCTCAGGAGTGCTTCTCTTCACCTTTGGGGCTTGGATTTAAATTTAATGAAAAAGAGACTAACTGAAAGACTTATTGCTTGTGTGGCTGCTCGAGATAACGTAAAAAGAAATGATCAGCCATGATCCAATTGCCAGGAGGCATGTTAGTCATACAAAAATGCAGTTGACACTTTGACCTCAGCAGGACATTGATGGATGTAACGTTGTTTCTGTAGCAGACAGTTTTCTAAGATTTTTGTGTTATATTCAGAAAGCAAAGATAACTGTACTTCTGCTCTAATTTATTACCAAGTCCACCAAGAATGACGCAGACCTAAGCAAGAATTTCTGAACACAATAGGTATATGATTTCAAGCATAAGTGTACTGCAACCAGATGCAGAGTAAAGCTTCCTCTACTCTGCACTAATAATGAAGATATCTCAAGCAAAACCTCAGAAGGTTACTCTTTTTTGCACCAATTTGACCCCTTTACGACTTCACGTATCAAGTAAGTTCAGCAGTAGAACTTGCATCAAAGAAAGAAGCCTGAACGAGGCTTTGAAGCAAAAAAGGATCTACTACTGAGCAATAATTGAGTGCTCCATTATTAGAAATTTCAACTGAAAGTTGACACAAAGTATAATCCTGTTTCACAGCTTAGGTGAACACAAACAAATGAGAGGAGTAAGGAGACGTTTAAAACAATCTTCTCAAGAAACATTTCTCCATTTCAACCACTGGCTAATTCAGCCACTGCTGAAACCTTCATCTACACCTATAACACCTTCAGAATTGTCTATTCATATGCATTGCTTGGTTGTCATTTCCATTCTACTCTCTGTAAACTTGAAGTCTTCCAAATCTCTGCAGTCGATGTCATAACTCATACCACTCCTGTGCTGACTGACACTGGCTCCTTGTCTGGCAATGCTTTGACTTTAAAAATTCTCAATCTGGTTTTCAAAAGCCTATGTGGCCTTGTTACTCTTCATTTCTTTAATCTCCTCCAGTCTTGCCACAGTCTGAGATATCTGCACTCATTTCATTCCAGATCTTAGCCATTTTCAATTTTAATCCCTCCAACATTGACTGCGTTTTCTGTCCCTAAGCCCTGGAATTCTCCTGTACAGCAACCTGCTTCTTTTTTCTAAAAGGAAACAAAACCTTTTCGACCTACCTCTTTGAGCAAGCTTTTGGTAACCTGCCCTATGCGACTCAATGCCATATTTTGTTTTATAATAATGCTTTTGAATGTTTTATGTTAAAGGCAGCAAGTTAATAGCTATTGTCACTGTGTTTGATTTATAATATTCTAAAATATTCCAAAAAAAAACTAAGAATTGAACTGATGTCAAACAAATCATTTAAAAGTAGAAACTTTATTTGGCTATTTCAATTTCACCAATATGATAGTTATACTTTTGTACAAATGCTTAATACACCTATTGCAAACGTGTATGTACATATGTTTCCATGTGCAACTCACTGCAGCTTGCAACAAAAGTAGGGGAATATGCTAAGATGAGGCATCTTTAACATATTTTCCACTTTTGTGTTATTTGGAAGGCTCTGTTCACAATTTAGGAGTTTTATTTAAACTCTGATCTTTCCTGGTTCACAATAAGAAAACAACACCAATCTAAAATAGCTATTTGTAGCAGCAGAATGGATGTAGGATTTTTCTTAGCATGTCTTAAATGTTCTACAGGGTATTTAGATGTCAGTGATCATGTAAACAGTAAGAAATTTAAAGCCCAGATAAACATATCATCTGTGAGAAAAGGCAACAAGGCAAAAGACAGACATATGCAGAATTACGAAACTAAAAGTGGCTTTGAAGAGGAAGGGTGGGAATGACTCTACAGAGCCTTTAAGCCACACATTATTTACAATAAACACATTAAATGGTCTGTTTGGAGCAGCCAACGGTCAGGAATTCCTAGCTAGAATTTAATTTTGAATTGAAAACATTGCAGATAAAGAGAGACAGAAAACGCAAATTTTGTTAACAAAGTAGTTTGTTGACTCTTTTAAATAAGAATAAAAAAGACAGTTTAAATCAAGATGAAGAACACAAAAATTGAGACTGTAAGTAAGGCAATACTAAAATAGCCTAAGACTATATTCTCCATTTGTTCTATATTATTAAATCAGGTTCACTAACATTTTCATTCAATAACAAAGAGATGCTCATAGACTCATACATAGACAAGGCCATTCTGCCCTTCATGTCTCTACCAATTATCTGAAATGGCTATTCAATTAGTCCCACTGCTTGCTGCTTGCCCATAGTCCTGTAAACATTGGTATATGAAATACTAGGCTGTACAGTAAACTTAATTTTAAAATCAGGTCAACAAGTGCTAATTTGTAATTTTGCAGAGGAAGTCACATATGAAAAGAAGTAAATTTACCTGAAGAAGTGCTTCAAGCAACACTAAAAAAATCAGCCTGGACTTAAAAAAACAACAGCTGCAAATATGCACTGCAAAAGTGATCATTTCTTTTCTGAATACATGTTGATCAGCACATATAAAGAGTTATAAACGTATAAAAATATTTAAACATTAGAAACAGTCTGATGTAGGACATTTAGTGAGTTCACATTCTGCCTTAAGAAGATCCAAGAAAAGACAATGGGATTTCACAAAATTCAGCTTGTTCCTTCTGCCCAGAGAACACGCTGGCAATGATACTATGACAGAAGAGGCAACTTGGCCCATCATGTCTGCACTGTCTCTTCAAATGAGCATTATATTGTACCAAATTGAGTGTGTTTTGTTATTTTCAAATATCAACCTGAAACTATTTCAAACAACCAAAATCGAATGCAGCAGTAAAAGTATACCATATGAGAAGCTGCTGTAGTTTACATATCCAGATTCAATTTTTTAAACAAATCGTATTAGGATTGAACTGCATTAAATTATTCAACGCTGCCATGGGAATATATTACTGCTGCGCGCTTTGGAGTACTTCAACACAGACAAAGAAAGTCAGAATTCTCCCTGGGGAAAACAGGTCAACATAAGGTGAGAGCAACCGCTGTTTTCGAGTTTTACACTAACTCAATCCTAGCTTGTACTCGTGCAACGGGAAAGCGCACAAATTGTGTGAAACTAAGAGACTTCGCAAGATTTCCCAGCTTCGCAAGACCCGAGAGTCTACTTTTCGGTGGTGGTGCCTGAAGAGATCATGTGGTGTTTCAAAAGGTCAGCTGGCACACGGAACCAGCTTCACTCAAGAACGTCGCACGGCCAATACATACAAGGGCTTGCGCCCGAAACGTCGATTTCGCTGCTTCTTGGATGTTGCCTGAACTGCTGTGCTCTTCCAGCACCACTAATCCAGAATCTGGTTTCCAGCATCTGCAGTCATTGTTTTTACCCCAATGCAAACAAGACACTGGCGTGCCAAATTTGTCCTTGTCGGAAGAAGCTTATCAAAATTATCCGGTCACTTTTCATCAAATAGCCCAGATGATCTTTCACAGACCAAAAAAAACACTAAGTGACTCAAATTTACCGTTTATACGTATGACCCATCAGAATTGGTCCCCGATGCATAATATAACTAACAAAAACATCCCAAATTAAACAATACTACTGAAACGATCTCATCTCGTCAAACATATGTCGATTGATTTTTTCATAGGACTACTTTTTCGTGGAAAATTAAATTGGTTTAGGGAAGCAAATGACAGTTTGACAAACAACCCACATATTTCAAATCAGTTCCTAAAAACATAATCCAACGCTTCGTTTCAACTTGGAATCAAGACGCCAAACGCATTTTTTTTCCCCTATTCACTCAGAATCCATCCCACCCAACATGATGCAGTGCCGAAAAGCGGAAATAAAAGTTACAAAAAGATTAAAGAACAATCTAAAGCTAACAAGGAGGGAGTGCCCATTAAAGCTTTTTAGCGTTATCACACAATTATCCTCTAATTTCGCGACGTTTGACGCTTACCAGGCGTTTTCTGATAAATAAATGATTGAGAAAGGACCAGGTAAACTAGGGTTGTTTCTGTGGAACAGCATCCAGGTACAATTAGATTTTTAAAAGAAGAAAAAAAGCAGAAAACGGCAAAAAAAAAGCTTGAGACTATTTCCTAGCGTTGGACGCCAGAGCTCGTCTTCTCAGACTGTTTGTACCAATAAAATCCTTAATGTTTGCACAATAGAATCCTTGTCAGATCATCTCGATGAGATCACTTCCCTGTCTATCAACAAATTGTTTCAACTTAAATTACGAGTTGACTTAAATTCGATACTTTCAGGACCACATTCCCTGGGAAGGGCCGACTGAAGAAACTTTAAAAGAGACAAAACAAAGTGAACTTTTTTCTCGGCTAGACTGGGTCAAACTTTAACAAAAGGAACGTCAACACGTCTCGGACGTAGTTTCAAAAGTCACCACAACAACACGAACATATTCAAGTGCGATCGAACATATTTAACTTCACAAGCCTTTAGATTTTTTTTAAAAAAGTTGTTGTTTGAAGACTGTGAACAGTTGTAGCTGGAGCTCCTGAGAGACAGGCGAGGTTAGCGAGAGGCCTACACAGCCTGCCGCTAGATTTACACCCGATGTCCGGCGGACACTCCGCCGCCCGCCCCCATCCCCCATCTACCTCCCTCCGCTCGGCGGAAATACAAAAGGCGCCAGGCACCAACCTGTGCGACAAGGAGGGTGTGTGATGCCGCGGGCTCGGCCGTTTCAATCCATGAGGTGCGTGTGTGTCCCGGCGGCTGTCGCTGTCAGCCTCGAGCTTCCTGCTGGAGCGCCATTACTCCCCGAGAGACTGCTTCCTGCCGGTGACGTCAGGCTCGGCGGCGGGGGGAGAAGACAGTGGGAAGATGGGGGAAGACAGTGGGTGGGGAGAGATGGAGGAAGACAGTGGGGGGGGGGGGGAGAGATGGGGAAGACAGTGCGGGGGAAGAGATGGGGAAGACAGTGGGTGGGGAGATGGGGGAAGACAGTGGGGGGGGAGATGGAGGAAGACAGTGGGGGGGGAGATGGAGGAAGACAGTGGGGGGAGAGATGGGGAAGACAGTGGGGGGGGAGATGGAGGAAGACAGTGGGGGAGAGATGGGGAAGACAGTGGGGGGGAGATGGGGAAGACAGTGGGGGGGGAGAGATGGGGAAGACAGTGGGGGGGGGAGAGATGGGGAAGACAGTGGGGGGGGAGAGATGGGGAAGACAGTGGGTGGGGAGATGGGGGAAGACAGTGGGGGGGGAGATGGAGGAAGACAGTGGGGGGGGAGATGGAGGAAGACAGTGGGGGGGGGAGATGGAGGAAGACAGTGGGGGGGGGAGATGGGGAAGACAGTGGGGGGGGAGATGGGGGAAGACAGTGGGGGGGGAGATGGAGGAAGACAGTGGGGGGGGAGATGGAGGAAGACAGTGGGGGGGGGAGATGGGGAAGACAGTGGGGGGGGAGATGGGGAAGACAGTGGGGGGGGAGAGATGGGGAAGACAGTGGGGGGGGAGAGATGGGGAAGACAGTGGGGGGGGAGAGATGGGGAAGACAGTGGGGGGGGAGAGATGGGGAAGACAGTGGGGGGGGAGATGGAGGAAGACAGTGGGGGGGAGAGATGAGGAAGACAGTGGGGGGGGGAGATGGGGGAAGACAGTGGGGGGGGAGATGGGGGAAGACAGTGGGGGGGGAGATGGGGGAAGACAGTGGGGGGGGAGAGATGGGGAAGACAGTGGGGGGGGAGAGATGGGGAAGACAGTGGGGGGGGAGAGATGGGGAAGACAGTGGGGGGGAGAGATGGGGAAGACAGTGGGGGGGGAGAGATGGGGAAGACAGTGGGGGGGGAGAGATGGGGAAGACAGTGGGGGGGGAGAGATGGGGAAGACAGTGGGGGGGGAGAGATGGGGAAGACAGTGGGGGGGAGAGATGGGGAAGACAGTGGGGGGGGAGAGATGGGGAAGACAGTGGGGGGGGAGAGATGGGGAAGACAGTGGGGGGGAGAGATGGGGGAAGACAGTGGGGGGGAGAGATGGGGGAAGACAGTGGGGGGGAGAGATGGGGAAGACAGTGGGGGGGTAGACAGTGGGGGGGGAAGACTGGGGGGGACAATGGGGGGGAAGACACTGGGGGGGCGAAGACAGGGGAACACAGTGGGGGGGGTGCAGACACTTTGGAGGGAAGACAGTGGGGGGGGAAGACTGGAGGGGTACGAAGGGGGTAGACAGTGGGAAGGGGACGGTGGGGGGAAGACTGGGGTGGAAGACAGTGGAGGGGGAAAGTCAGTGGGGTGGAAGACAATGGGGGGGAAGACAGTGGAGGGGGGAAGACAGACAGTAGGGGGAAGACAGTGGGGGTGAATGACAGGGGGAAGACCATGGAGGGGAAGATGTTGGGGGGAAGATGGTGGGGGGGAAGATAGTGGGGGCAGGCGACAGGGGAGTGATGGGGGAAGACAGTGGGGGGGGAGAGATGGGGGAAGACAGTGGGGGGGGAGAGATGGGGGAAGACAGTGGGGGGGGGAGATGGGGGAAGACAGTGGGGGGGGAGAGATGGGGAAGACAGTGGGGGGGATGACGGGGGGCAAGACAGTGGGGGGGTAGACTGGGGGGGCGAAGACAGGGGAACACAGTGGGGGGGGTGCAGACACTTTGGAGGGAAGACAGTGGGGGGGGAAGACTGGAGGGGTACGAAGGGGGTAGACAGTGGGAAGGGGACGGTGGGGGGAAGACAGTGGAGGGGGAAAGTCAGTGGGGGGGAAGACAGTGGGGTGGAAGACAATGTGGGGGAAGACAGTGGAGGGGGGAAGACAGACAGTAGGGGGAAGACAGTGGGGGTGAATGACAGGGGGAAGACCATGGAGGGGAAGATGTTGGGGGGAAGATGGTGGGGGGGAAGATAGTGGGGGCAGGCGACAGGGGAGTGATGGGGGAAGACAGTGGGGGGGGGAGATGGGGGAAGACAGTGGGGGGGGGAGATGGGGGAAGACAGTGGGGGGGAGTGATGGGGGAAGACAGTGGGTGGGGGAGAGATGGGGGAAGACAGTGGGTGGGGGAGAGATGGGGGAAGACAGTGGGTGGGGGAGAGATGGGGGAAGACAGTGGGTGGGGGAGAGATGGGGGAAGACAGTGGGGGGGAAGACTGGGGGGGACAATGGGGGGAAGACACTGGGGGGGCGAAGACAGGGGAACACAGTGGGGGGGTGCAGACACTTTGGAGGGAAGACTGGGGGGGGGGAAGACTGGAGGGGTACGAAGGGGGTAGACAGTGGGAAGGGGACGGTGGGGGGAAGACTGGGGTGGAAGACAGTGGAGGGGGAAAGTCAGTGGGGGGGGAAGACAGTGGGGTGGAAGACAATGGGGGGGGAAGACAGTGGAGGGGGGAAGACAGACAGTGGGGGTGAACGACAGGGGGAAGACCATGGAGGGGAAGACGTGGGGGGGAAGATAGTGGGGGCGGGCGACAGGGAAAAGATGTGAGGAAGACAGTGGGGGGGATGACGGGGTGGAAGACAGTGGGGGGGGGGAAGACAGACAGTAGGGGCAAGACAGTGGGGGTGAACGACGGGGGATGACTGTGGTGGGGGGGGAGAGACAGTGGGGGGGGGAATACAGTGTTGGGGGGGATCACGGCAGTGGGGAGGAAGACGATGGGGGGAAGACAGTGGGGGTGACGACAGGGGGGAAGACAGTGGAGGGGGGACATCGGGGAGGAAGACAGTGGGGGGGACGATGGGTGGGAAGACAGTGGGGGGGACAACAGGGTGGAAGACAGTGGGGGGGAAGATGGGGGAAGACAGTGGTAGGGAAGACGGTAGTGGGGGGAAGATGCTGGTGGGGAAGACGGTGTTGGGGGATGATGGTGGGGTGGAAGACAGTGGGGGGGAAAGACAATGGGAGGGATGACGGGGGTGCAGACAGTGGGGGCAAAGATGGGGGAAGACGGTGGGGAGGGTGCAGACACTTCGGAGGGAAGACAGTGGCGGGGGAAAGACAGTAGGTGGGGGAAGACAGTGGGGGGGAAGACAGTGGGGGGGAAGACAGTAGGTGGGGAAGACTGGAGGGGTACAACAGGGGAAGACAGTGGGAAGGGGACGACGGGGGGGAAGACTGGGGTGGAAGACAGTGGAGGGGGAAAGACAGTGGGGGGGATGATGGGAGGAAGACAGTGGAGGGGGGAAGACAGTGGAGGGGGGAAGACAGACAGTAGGGGGAAGACAGTGGGGGTGAACGACGGGGGGACGACAGTGGGAGGGGGACGACGGGGGAAAGACAGTGGGAGGGGGACGATGGGGCAAAGACTGGGGGTGAGACGATGGGGGACGACAGTGGGAGGGGGACGACGGGGGGAAGACAGTGGGAGGGGGACGATGCGGCAAAGACTGGGGGTGAGACGATGGGGGAAGACAGTGGGGGGGACAATGGGGGGAAGAAAGTGGGGGGGACAATGGGGGAAGTAGTGGGGGGAAAGACTGGGGGCAGATGACGGGGGCAAGATGATGGAGGGGGAACGACGGGGGAAGACAGTGGGGGTAAGACAGTGGAGGGGGTAAGACAGAGGGGCGGGAGACAGAGGGGAAGACAGTGGGGGGGACCGGTGGGGGGGGAAGACGATGGGGGGAAGACAGTGGGGGCAACGAAGGGGGGAAGAGAGTGGAGGGGGGAAGACAGTGGGGGGGGACTGGAGGGGGGAAGACAGTGGGGGGGACGATAGGGGAGAAGACAGTGGAGGGGGGGACGACGACGGGGAGGAAGACAGTCGGGGGGAAGACAGTGGGGGAGAAGATGGAGGAAGACAGTGGTGGGGAAGACGGTAGTGGGGGGAAGATGCTGGTGGGGCAGACGGTGTTGGGGGGGGAAGATGGTGCGGGGGAAGACAGTGGGGGGGAAGACAATGGGGGGGATGACAGGGGGTGCAGATGAGGGGGATGACGGGGGGTTCAGACAGTGGGGGCGAAGATGGGGGAAGACGGTGGGGAGGGTGCAGACAGTTTGGAGGAAAGACAGTGGGGGGGAAGACGGGGGGAAAGACAATGGGGGGAACACAGGGGAAAGACAGTGGGGGGGACAACGGGGGCGAAGACGGTGGGAGGGGGACGATGGGGGAAGACAGTGGGGGGGACGATGGGAGGAAGACAGTGGGAGGGAAGACAGTGAGTGGGGGAAGACAGTGGTGGGGGGACTGGGGGGTGGAAGTCAGTGAAGGGGGGATGACTTGAGGGGAAGACAGTGGGAGTGGGGAGGAAGACAGTGGGAGTGGGGGGGAAGAGTGTGGGGGGGAAAGCGGGGAAGAGATTGTGGGGGGGAGACACTGTGGGGGTAAGACAATGGGAGTGTGGGGGGGAAGACAGTGGGGGGAAGACAGTGGGAGTGGGAGGGAAGATAGTGCGGGTGGAAGACAATGGGGGGAAGACGGGGAAGACAGTGGTGGGGGGAAAGACAGTGGGGGGAAGTCGGGGAAGACAGTGGGGGGGGAAGACGTGGAGGGGAAGACAATGGGGGGAAGATAGGGGAATGATAGTGGGGGGGAGACGGGGGAAGAGAGTGGGAGTGGTGGGGGGAACACAGTGGTGGGGGAAACACAGTGGGATTGGGGGGGAAGACAGTGGGAGTGGTGGGGGGGAAGACAGTGGGGGGAAGGTGGCGGGAAAACAATGGGGAGGACAACGGGAGTGGAAGACAGTGGGGGGAAGATGGGGGAAAGACAGTGGGGGGATGATGGGGTAAGACAGTGGGGGGGAAGACAGTTGGGGGGATGATGGTGGGAAACAGTGGGGGCGAAAGGCAGTGGGGGGGAACGACGGGGCAGGGACGATGGGAAGACGGTGGGGGGGAGGACATTGGGGGGAAAGACAGTGGGGGGAAAGACAGTGGGGGGATGATGGTGGGAAAGACAGTGGGGGCGGAAGGCAGTGGGGGGGGGACGGGGCAGGGACGATGGGAAGACGGTGGGGGGGGAAGTCAGTGGGGTGTGATGGGGGAAAGACAGTGGGGGGAAAGACAGTGGGGATGGAAGGCGGGGGGAGGACGACGGGGCAGGGACGATGGGGGAAGACTGTGGAGGGGGGACGATGGGGCAGGAAGACAGTGGGGGGGGACGATGGGGGGAAAGACAGTGGGGGGGGAAGACAGGGGAAAGACGGTGGGTGGGGGAAGGCAGTGTGGGGAAGTCAATGGGTGGTGAAGACGGGGGGAAAAGACAGTGGAGGGGGAAGAGGGGGGAAAGACAGTGGGGCGGGTAGACAGTGGGGGGGACGATGGGGGGGAGACTGTGGGGGGGGGAAGACAGTTGGGGTGATGGTGGAAGATAGTGGGGGGGATGATGAGGGGTGAAGACAGTGGGGGTAGCGACGGGGGTGAAGACAGTGGGGGGGAAGACAGTGGATGGGGCGAAGATGGTGGGGGAGAAGATGATGGGGGGAAGATGGTGGATGGGACAACGGGGGGGGGGAAGACAGTAGAGGGGGGGAGATAGGGGGAAGACAGCGGGGGAGAAGAATAGGGGGGAAGACGGGGGAAAGACAGTGGGTGGGAAGACAGGGGAGAAAGGCAGTGGGGGGGATGACGGGGGAAGACAGTTTGTGCGAAGACAGTGGGGGGAAAGGGGGGAAGACAGTGAGGCAGGAAGACATTGGGGGGGGGATTGATGGAGGGAAGACTGGTGGTGGCGACGGGGGTGAAGACAGTGGGAGAGTGGACAGTGAGGGGGGAAGACGGGGGAAAGACAGTGGAGGGGGAAGACGGGGGAAAGACAGTGGAGGGGGAAGACGGGGGAAAGACAGTGGAGGGGGAAGACGGGGGAAAGACAGTGGAGGGGGAAGACGGGGGAAAGACAGTGGGGGAAGACGGGTGAAGAGGGGGGGGGAAGACCGTGGGGGGGGGGGGGGGGAAGATGGGTGGGAGACTGTGGGAGGGAAAGACTGGGGGGGGGCGATGGGGAGGAAGACAGTAGTGGGGGGACGATGGGGTGGGACAACGGGTGTGGAAGACAGTGGGGGGGGGATGATGGGGCGAGACAATGGGGGTGGAAGACAGTGGTGAGGGTGAAGACAGTGGGGGGGGTGAAGACAGTGGGGGAGGAGACAGAGAGTAGTGGGGGACACAGTGGTGGGGAGTGAAGACAGTGGGGGGTGGAGACAGTGGCGGGGGGTGAAGACAGGGGGGAAGACAGTGGGGGGACGATGGGGTGGGACAACAGGTGTGGAAGACAGTGGGGGGGACGATGGGGTGGGGCAACGGGGTGGAAGACAGTGGGGGGGGAGATGGTGGGGGAAGACGGGGTGGCGGGCAGTGTGGGGGTAGGTAGGGGGCAGTGTGAGGGTGGGTAGGTGCGGGGGGGGATGGGTGGCTGTGTGGGGAGCAGTGGGGGTGGGTGTGTGGGGAGGGTGGATGTGGGGGCAGTAGGGGGGGTGGATATGGGGGCAGTGGGGGTGGGTGTGTGTGGGGGGCAGTGTGGGTGTGTGGGGCTGTGGGGGGATTGGTGGGTGGGTGTGGGGGGCAGTGGGGGGTGGGTAGGTGTGGGGGACAGTGGGGGGTGGGTAGGTGTGGGGGACAGTGGGGGTGGGTGGCTGTGGGGGCCCATGGAGGGGTGGGTGTGGGGAGCAGTGGGGTGGGTTGGTGTGTGGGGCAGTGTGGGGGGGTAGGTGTGGGGGGCAGGGGGGGGTGTGGGGGGCAGTGGGATGGATGGGTGTGGGGACTGGGGGGGTTGTTAGGTGGGGGTGGCAGTGTGAGGGTGGGTAGGTGTGGGGGGTGGAGGGCGGTGGGTGGGTGTGGGGAGCTGTAGGGGGGTGAGTGTGTTGGGCAGTGGGGGGTGGGTGTGGGGAGTGGGGGGCAGTGTGAGGGTGCGTAGGTGTGGAGGGCGGTGGGTGCGTGAGGGGGTTGGGGGTGGGTGAAGGGGCTGAGGGTGGGTGTGAGGCATTGGGGGGTGGGCGGGGCAATGGGAGTGGGTGGGGGTTGACTGTGGGGGTGTGCGTGGGAGGGGAACAGTGGGGGGTGTGGGTAGGGGGGGTCAGTGGGGTGTGTGGGTGGGGGTGACAGTGGTGTGGGTAGGGGGACAGTGGAGGGTGTGTGGGGGAGTTGTGTATGGGGGCGACAGTGTGTGTGTGTGTGGGTGGGGGGGGGGCGACAGTGGGTGTATGTGTGGGTGTGTGTGTGTTGGGGGCGACAGTGGGTGTGTGTGTGTGGGGGTGACAGTGGGTGGGTGTGTGTGTGTGGGGGGGGGCGACAGTGGGTGTGTGTGTGTGTGGGGGGGCGACAGTGGGTGTGTGTGTGTGTGTGGGGGGGCGACAGTGGGTGGGTGTGTGTGTGTGGGGGGGGCGACAGTGGGTGTGTGTGGGGGGGCGACAGTGGGTGTGTGTGTGTGTGTGGGGGGGGCGACGGTGTGTGTGGGGGGGCGACAGTGGGTGGGTGTGTGTGTGTGGGGGGGGCGACAGTGGGTGTGTGTGGGGGGGCGACAGTGGGTGTGTGTGTGTGTGGGGGGGGCGACGGTGTGTGTGGGGGGGCGACAGTGGGTGTGTGGGTGTGTGTGGGGGGGCGACAGTGGGTGTGTGTGTGTGTGTGTGGGGGGGCGACAGTGGGTGGGTGTGTGTGTGTGGGGGGGGCGACAGTGGGTGGGTGTGTGTGTGGGGGGGGCGACAGTGGGTGGGTGTGTGTGTGTGGGGGGGGCGACAGTGGGTGGGTGTGTGTGTGTGGGGGGGGCGACAGTGGGTGGGTGTGTGTGTGTGGGGGGCGACAGTGGGTGGGTGTGTGTGTGTGGGGGGGGCGACAGTGGGTGGGTGTGTGTGGGGGGGGGGGCGACAGTGGGTGTGTGTGTGTGTGTGGGGGGCGACAGTGGGTGGGTGGGTGTGTGTGGGGGTGGCGACAGTGGGTGTGTGTGGGGGGGCGACAGTGGGTGGGTGTGTGTGTGTGGGGGGGGCGACAGTGGGTGTGTGTGGGGGGGGCGACAGTGGGTGTGTGTGGGGGGGGCGACAGTGGGTGTGTGTGGGGGGGCGACAGTGGGTGTGTGTGTGTGTGTGGGGGGGCGACAGTGGGTGGGTGTGTGTGTGTGGGGGGGGGCGACAGTGGGTGTGTGGGGGGGGCGACAGTGGGTGTGTGTGTGTGGGGGGGGCGACAGTGGTTGTGTGGGGGGGGCGACAGTGTGTGTGTGTGGGGGGGGGCGACAGTGGGTGGGTGTGTGTGTGTGGGGGGGGCGACAGTGGGTGTGTGGGGGGGGCGACAGTGGGTGTGTGTGGGGGGGGGCGACAGTGGGTGTGTGTGGGGGGGCGACAGTGGGTGTGTGTGTGTGTGTGGGGGGGCGACAGTGGGTGGGTGTGTGTGTGTGGGGGGGGCGACAGTGGGTGTGTGGGGGGGGCGACAGTGGGTGTGTGTGTGTGGGGGGGGCGACAGTGGTTGTGTGGGGGGGGCGACAGTGTGTGTGTGTGTGGGGGGGGCGACAGTGGGTGGGTGTGTGTGTGTGGGGGGGGCGACAGTGGGTGTGTGGGGGGGGCGACAGTGTGTGTGTGTGTGGGGGGGGCGACAGTGGGTGTGTGTGTGTGTGGGGGGGGCGACAGTGGGTGTGTGGGGGGGGCGACAGTGTGTGTGTGTGGGGGGGCGACAGTGGGTGGGTGTGTGTGTGTGGGGGGGGCGACAGTGGGTGTGTGGGGGGGGCGACAGTGTGTGTGTGTGTGGGGGGGGCGACAGTGGGTGTGTGTGTGTGTGGGGGGGGGCGACAGTGGGTGGGTGTGTGTGGGGGGTGACAGTGGGTGTGTGTGTGGGGGGGGCGACTGTGTGTGTGGGGGGGGCGACAGTGTGTGTGTGTGTGTGTGGGGGGCGACAGTGTGTGTGTGTGTGGGGGGGGTGACAGTGGGTGTGTGTGTGGGGGGGGGTGACAGTGGGTGTGTGTGTGGGGGGGGTGACAGTGGGTGGGTGTGTGTGTGGGGGGGCGACAGTGGGTGTGTGTGTGGGGGGGGGGGCGACAGTGGGTGGGTGTGTGTGTGTGGGGGGGGCGACAGTGGGTGTGTGTGTGTGGGGGGGGCGACAGTGGGTGTGTGTGTGTGAGGGGGGCGACAGTGGGTGTGTGTGTGTGTGTGAGGGGGGCGACAGTGGGTGTGTGTGTGTGTGTGGGGGGGGCGACAGTGGGTGTGTGTGTGGGGGGGACAGTGTGTGTGTCTGTGGGGCGACAGTGGTGTGTGTGTGTGTGTGTGTGGCGACAGTGGGGTGTGTGTGTGGGGGGGGCGAGACAGTGGGGTGTGTGTGGGGGGGGGCGAGACAGTGGGGTGGGTGTGTGGGAGGGAGGGACAGTGGGGTGGGTGTGTGGGAGGGAGGGACAGTGGGGTGGGTGTGTGGGAGGGAGGGACAGTGGGGTGGGTGTGTGGGAGGGAGGGACAGTGGGTGGGTGTGTGGGAGGGAGGGACAGTGTGTGTGTGGGGGGGGCACAGTGTGTGTGTGTGGGGGGGGCGACAGTGGGTGTGTGTGTGTGAGGGGGGCGACAGTGGGTGTGTGTGTGTGTGTGAGGGGGGCGACAGTGGGTGTGTGTGTGTGTGTGGGGGGGGCGACAGTGGGTGTGTGTGTGGGGGGGACAGTGTGTGTGTCTGTGGGGCGACAGTGGTGTGTGTGTGTGTGTGTGTGGCGACAGTGGGGTGTGTGTGTGGGGGGGGCGAGACAGTGGGGTGTGTGTGGGGGGGGGCGAGACAGTGGGGTGGGTGTGTGGGAGGGAGGGACAGTGGGGTGGGTGTGTGGGAGGGAGGGACAGTGGGGTGGGTGTGTGGGAGGGAGGGACAGTGGGTGGGTGTGTGGGAGGGAGGGACAGTGTGTGTGTGGGGGGGGCACAGTGTGTGTGTGTGGGGGGGGCGACAGTGGGTGTGTGTGTGGGGGGGGCGACAGTGGGTGTGTGTGTGGGGGGGGGCGACAGTGGGTGTGTGTGTGGGGGGGGCGACAGTGGGTGTGTGTGTGGGGGGGGTGACAGTGGGTGTGTGTGTGTGTGGGGGGCACAGTGGGTGTGTGTGTGGGGGGCACAGTGGGTGTGTGTGTGGGGGGGGCACAGTGGGTGTGTGGGGGGGGGCGACAGTGGGGTGTGTGTGTGGGGGGGGGCGACAGTGGGGTGTGTGTGTGGGGGGGGGCGAGACAGTGGGGTGGGTGTGTGGGAGGGAGGGACAATGGGTGTGTGGGGGGGGCGACAGTGGGGTGTGTGTGTGTGTGGGGGGGCGACAGTGGGTGTGTGTGTGTGTGTGTGTGTGGGGGGGCGACAGTGGGTGTGTGTGTGGGGGGGCGACAGTGGGTGTGTGTGTGTGGGGGGGCGACAGTGGGTGTGTGTGTGTGTGGGGGGGGCGACAGTGGGGTGTGTGTGTGTGGGGGGCGACAGTGGGGGGTGTGTGTGTGTGTGGGGGCGACAGTGGGGGGTGTGTGTGTGTGGGGGCGACAGTGGGGGGTGTGTGTGTGGGGGGGGCGACAGTGGGGGGTGTGTGTGTGTGTGGGGGCGACAGTGGGGGGTGTGTGTGTGTGGGGGCGACAGTGGGGGGTGTGTGTGTGGGGGGGGCGACAGTGGGGTGGGTGTGTGGGAGGGAGGAACAGTGGGTGTGTGGGAGGGACAGTGGGTGTGTGTGTGGGGGGGGCACAGTGTGTGTGTGTGTGGGGGGGCGACAGTGGGTGTGTGTGTGTGTGGGGGGCGACAGTGGGTGTGTGTGGGGGGCGACAGTGGGTGTGTGTGGGGGGGCGACAGTGGGTGTGTGTGTGTGTGGGGGGGGGGCGACAGTGGGTGTGTGTGTGTGTGTGTGTGGGGGGGCGACAGTGGGTGTGTGTGTGGGGGGGCGACAGTGGGTGTGTGTGTGTGTGTGGGGGGGGCGACAGTGGGTGTGTGTGTGTGGGGGGGGGCGACAGGGGGTGTGTGTGTGGGGGGACGACAGTGGGTGTGTGAGTGTGGGGGGGGCGACAGTGGTGTGTGTGTGTGTGGGGGGGGGCGACAGTGGGGGGTGTGTGTGTGTGGGGGCGACAGTGGGGGTGTGTGTGTGTGTGTGGGGGCGACAGTGGGGGGGGGTGTGTGTGGGGGGGGCGAGACAGTGGGTGCGTGTGTAGGGAGGGACAGTGGGTGCGTGTGTAGGGAGGGACAGTGGGTGTGTGTGTGGGGGGGGCGACAGTGGGTGTGTGTGTGTTGGGGGGGCGACAGTGGGTGTGTGTGTGTTGGGGGGGCAACAGTGGGTGTGTGTGTGTGGGGGGGGTGACAGTGGGTGGGTGTGTGTGTGGGGGGGCGACAGTGGGTGTGGGTGTGTGTGTGTGGGGGCGACAGTGGGGGGTGTGTGTGTGTGGGGGGGGCGAGACAGTGGGGTGTGTGTAGGGAGGGACAGTGGGTGCGTGTGTAGGGAGGGACAGTGGGTGCGTGTGTGGGGGGGGCGACAGTGGGTGTGTGTGTGTTGGGGGGGGCGACAGTGGGTGTGTGTGTGTTGGGGGGGCAACAGTGGGTGAGTGTGTGTGGGGGGGGTGACAGTGGGTGGGTGTGTGTGTGGGGGGGCGACAGTGGGTGTGGGTGTGTGTGTGGGGGGGCGACAGTGGGTGTGGGTGTGTGTGTGGGGGGGCGACAGTGGGGGGTGTGTGTGTGTGTGTGGGCGACAGTGGGGGGTGTGTGTGTGTGGGGGGGGCGAGACAGTGGGGTGTGTGTAGGGAGGGACAGTGGGTGCGTGTGTAGGGAGGGACAGTGGGTGTGTGTGTGGGGGGGGCGACAGTGGGTGTGTGTGTGTTGGGGGGGGCGACAGTGGGTGTGTGTGTGTTGGGGGGGCGACAGTGGGTGTGTGTGTGTGGGGGGGGTGACAGTGGGTGGGTGTGTGTGTGGGGGGGCGACAGTGGGTGTGGGTGTGTGTGTGGGGGGGGGCGACAGTGGGGTGTGTGTGTGTGTGTGGGGGCGACAGTGGGGGGTGTGTGTGTGTGGGGGGGGGCGAGACAGTGGGGTGTGTGTAGGGAGGGACAGTGGGTGCGTGTGTAGGGAGGGACAGTGGGTGCGTGTGTGGGGGGGGCAACAGTGGGTGTGTGTGTGTTGGGGGGGGCAACAGTGGGTGTGTGTGTGTTGGGGGGGCTGACAGTGGGTGTGTGTGTGTGGGGGGGGTGACAGTGGGTGGGTGTGTGTGTGGGGGGGCGACAGTGGGTGGGTGTGTGTGTGGGGGGGTGACAGTGGGTGTGGGTGTGTGTGTGGGGGGGGCGACAGTGGGTGTGTGTGTGTGTGGGGGGGGTGACAGTGGGTGTGTGTGTGGGAGGGAGGGACAGTGGGGTGTGTGTGTGGGGGGATGACAGTGGGGTGTGTGTGTGGGGGGGCGACAGTGGGGTGTGTGTGTGGGGGGGCGACAGTGGGGTGTGTGTGTGGGGGGGCGACAGTGGGGTGTGTGTGGGGGGGGGCGACAGTGGGGTGTGTGTGTGGGGGGGGCGACAGTGGGGTGTGTGTGGGGGGGGTGCGAGACAGTGGGGTGGGTGTGTGGGAGGGAGGGACAGTGGGTGTGTGTGTGGGGGGGGCACAGTGTGTGTGTGTGGGGGGGGCACAGTGTGTGTGTGTGTGGGGGGGGCACAGTGTGTGTGTGTGTGGGGGGGCGACAGTGTGTGTGTGGGGGGGGCGACAGTGGGTGTGTGTGTGGGGGGGGGGGGGGGACAGTGGGTGTGTGTGTGGGGGGGGCGACAGTGGGGGGGGGCGACAGTGGGGTGTGTGTGTGTGGGAGGGAGGGACAGTGGGTGTGTGTGGGGGGGACAGTGGGGGGGGACTGTGGGTGTGTGTGGTGGGGGGACAGTGGGGTGTGTGTGGGGGGGGGGGCGACAGTGGGGTGTGTGTGTGGGGGGGGCGACAGTGGGGTGTGTGTGTGTGGGAGGGAGGGACAGTGTGTGTGTGGGGGGGGGGGGAACAGTGTGTGTGGGGGGGGGAACAGTGTGTGTGTGTGGGGGGGAACAGTGTGTGTGTGTGGGGGGGGAACAGTGTGTGGGGGGGCGACTGTGTGTGTGTGTGTGTGTGTGTGGCGACAGTGGGTGTGTGTGTGTGTGTGTGGGGGGGGGCGACTGTGTGTGTGTGTGTGTGTGTGTGGCGACAGTGGGTGTGTGTGTGTGTGTGTCGACAGTGGGTGTGTGTGCGTGTGTGGCGACAGTGGGTGTGTGTGTGTGTGGGGGTGGCGACAGTGGGTGTGTGTGTGTGTGGGGGTGGCGACAGTGGGTGTGTGTGTGTGTGGGGGGGGCGACAGTGGGTGTGTGTGTGTGGGGGGGGCGACAGTGGGTGTGTGTGTGTGGGGGGGCGACAGTGGGTGTGTGTGTGGGGGGGGGCGACAGTGGGTGTGTGTGTGGGGGGGGGCGACAGTGGGTGTGTGTGTGGGGGGGGGCGACAGTGGGGTGTGTGGGGGGGGGGCGACAGTGGGTGTGTGTGTGGGAGGGAGGGACAGTCGGTGTGTGTGGGGGGGACAGTGTGTGTGTGTGTGGCGACAGTGGGGTGTGTGTGTGGGAGGGAGGGACAGTGTGTGTGTGTGTGTGTGTGTGGGGGGGGAACAGTGTGTGTGTGGGGGGGGAACAGTGTGTGTGTGTGGGGGGGGGAACAGTGTGTGTGTGTGTGTGTGGGGGGGGGGAACAGTGTGTGTGTGTGTGTGTGGGGGGGAACAGTGTGTGTGTGGGGGGGGGAACAGTGTGTGTGTGTGTGGGGGGGGAAACAGTGTGTGTGTGTGTGTGTGTGTGTGGGGGGGAACAGTGTGTGTGTGTGTGGGCGGGGAACAGTGTGTGTGTGTGGGGGGGGGGGAAACAGTGTGTGTGTGTGTGTGTGTGTGGGGGGGGGAACAGTGTGTGTGTGTGGGGGGGGAAACAGTGTGTGTGTGTGTGTGTGTGGGCGGGGAACAGTGTGTGTGTGGGGGGGGAACAGTGTGTGTGTGTGGGGGGGGGAACAGTGTGTGTGTGTGTGTGGGGGGGACTTTGTGTGTGTGTGTGTGTGGGGGGGGACAGTGTGTGTGTGTCTGTGTGTGGGGGGGGAACTGTGTGTGTGTGTGTGGGGGGGAACTGTGTGTGTGTGTGTGGGGGGGAACAGTGTGTGTGTGGGGGGGGAACAGTGTGTGTGTGTGTGGGGGGGACTTTGTGTGTGTGTGTGTGGGGGGGGACAGTGTGTGTGTGTCTGTGTGTGGGGGGGGACAGTGTGTGTGTGTGGGGGGGGACAGTGTGTGTGTGTGGGGGGGGACAGTGTGTGTGTGTGGGGGGGGACAGTGTGTGTGTGTGGGGGGGAACTGTGTGTGTGTGGGGGGGAACTGTGTGTGTGTGTGGGGGGGAACAGTGTGTGTGTGGGGGGGGAACAGTGTGTGTGTGTGTGTGGGGGGGGGGAGAACAGTGTGTGTGTGTGGGGGGGGGCGACAGTGGGGTGTGTGTGTGGGGGGGCAACAGTGGGGTGTGTGTGTGGGGGGGGCGACAGTGTGTGTGTGTGTGGGAGGGAGGGACAGTGGGTGTGTGTGTGGGAGGGAGGGACAGTGGGTGTGTGGGTGGCGACAGTGGGGTGTGTGTGTGGGAGGGAGGGACAGTGGGTGTGTGTGTGGGGGGGTGACAGTGGGTGTGTGTGTGTGGGAGGGAGGGACAGTGGGTGTGTGTGGGGGGCGACAGTGGGGTATGTGTGTGTGTGGGGGGCGACAGTGGGGTATGTGTGTGTGGGGGGGGCGACAGTGGGGTGTGTGTGTGTGGGAGGGAGGGACAGTGTGTGTGTGGGAGGGGGGAACAGTGTGTGGGGGGGGCGACTGTGTGTGTGTGTGGCGACAGTGGGTGTCTCTGTGTGTGGGCGGGGCGACAGTGGGTGTGTGTGTGGGGGGGGCGACAGTGGGTGTGTGTGTGTGGGAGGGAGGGACAGTCGGTGTGTGTGCGGGGGGACAGTGCGTGTGTGTGTGTGTGTGTGGCGACAGTGGGGTGTGTGTGTGGGAGGGAGGGACAGTGTGTGTGTGTGTGTGGGGGGGAACAGTGTGTGTGTGTGGGGGGGAACAGTGTGTGTGTGTGTGGGGGGGGGAACAGTGTGTGTGTGTGTGTGTGTGGGGGGGAACAGTGTGTGTGGGGGGAACAGTGTGTGTGGGGGGGGCGACAGTGGGGTGTGTGTGTGGGGGGGGGCGACAGTGGGGTGTGTGTGGGGGGGGCGACAGTGGGGTGGGTGTGTGTGTGGGGGGGGCGACAGTGGGTGTGTGTGTGGGAGGGAGGGACAGTGGGTGTGTGTGGGGGGGGACTGTGTGTGTGTGTGTGTGGCGACAGTGGGGTGTGTGTGTGGGAGGGAGGGACAGTGGGTGTGTGTGTGGGGGTGACAGTGGGTGTGTGTGTGGGGGGGACTGTGTGTGTGTGGGGGGGGACAGTGGGGTGTGTGTGTGTGGGGGGGGACAGTGGGGTGTGTGTGTGTGGGGGGGGACAGTGGGGTATGTGTGTGTGTGGGGGGGGACAGTGGGGTATGTGTGTGTGTGGGGGGGAAAGTGGGGTATGTGTGTGTGTGGGGGGGGACAGTGGGGTATGTGTGTGTGTGGGGGGGGACAGTGGGGTATGTGTGTGTGGGGGGGCGACAGTGGGGTGTGTGTGTGTGGGAGGGAGGGACAGTGGGTGTGGGTGTGTGTGTGTGGGGGGGAACAGTGTGTGGGGGGGGCGACAGTGGGGTGTGTGTGTGTGGGGGGGGCGACAGTGGGGTGTGTGTGTGTGGGGGGGGCGACTGGGGGTGTGTGTGTGGGGGGGGCGACAGTGGGGGTGAGTGTGTGGGGGGGGTGACAGTGGGGGGGTGTGTGGGTGGGTGGGAGGGAGGGACAGTGGGTGTGTGTGTGGGGGGGGGACTTGGGTGTGTGTGGGGGGGGGACAGTGGGGTGTGTGTGGTGGGGGGACAGTGGGGTGTGTGTGTGTGGGGGGGCGACAGTGGGGTGTGTGTGTGTGGGGGGGGCGACAGTGGGGTGTGTGTGTGGGGGGGGGCGACAGTGGGGTGTGTGTGGGGGAGGGAGGGACAGTGAGTGTGTGTGTGTGTGTGTGTGGGGGGGAGACAGTGGGTGTGTGTGTGGGGTGGGTGTGGGTGGGGGGGGATTGTGGGGGGTTGTGTGGGTGGGTGGGGACTGTGAGGGGTGTGTGAGTGGGGAGGGACAGTGGATGGGGGTGTTGGTGGTGGGAAGAGTGGGTGGGAGTGTGTGTAGGTGGGGGGACAGTGGTGGTTGTGTGGGTGGGGGGGAACGTGGGGGTGTATGGGTGGGGGTGGACAGTGGGGGGTTGTTTGTGGGTGAGGGGGACAGTGGGGGGATGTTTGTGGGTGGGGGGTACAGTGGGGGCGTGTGTGTGTGTAGTAGGGGTGTGTTTGGGTGTGGGAGGGTCAGTGGGGGTGTGTGTGGGTGGGAGGGGACTGTGGGGAAGGGGTGTGTCTGGGGGTGGGGACAGTGGGGAAGGGGTGTGTGTTGGGGGGATAGTGGGGAAGGGGTGTGGGTGTGGGGGATTGTGGATGGAGGGTGTGGGGACAGTGGTGGGGGTGTGTAGGTGGGCGGGGACAGTGGGTGTGTGTGAGTGGGGGCGACAGTGGGGACAGACAGTGGGAGAGTCTGGGGGTGTGAACACGGGGTGGACACTGCGTGGTGTGGGTGGGGGGAACAGTGGGGGGTGGTGTGGGTTTGGGGAGACAGTGGGGAGTGTGTGGGTGGGTCAGGACAGTGGAGTGGTGTGGGTGGAGGGTGTTTGTGGGTGGGGGGACAGTGGGAAGGTGTTTGTGGGTGAGGGGGACGGTGGGGGTTATGGGTGGGGGCACAGTGGGGAAGGGATGTGGGTGGGGGGACAATGACGGGTGTGGGTGGGGGGACAGTGGGTGGGGGTTATGGGTGGGGGGACAGTGGTGGGGCGTGGGTGGGGGGTACAGTGGGGGTGTGTGTGGGGGACAGTGGCGGTCTGTTTGAGTGGGTGGGGGGGTCAGTGGATGTGTGTGTGGGTGGGAGGGGACAGTGGGCAAGGGGTGTGTCTGGGGGTGGGGACAGTGGGGAACAGGTTTGGGTGGGGGAGATAGTGGGGAAGGGGTGTGGGTGGGGGAATAGTGGGTGGAGGGTGTGTGTGTGGGGGACAGTGGGTGGGGTGTGGGTAGGCGGGGACAGTGGGAAGGTGGGTTGGGGCGGCAGTGGGGTGGGTGTGGATGGGGGCGACAGTGGGGACGGACAGTGGGGGGTGTGGGTGTGTGGACAGTTGGGGGGGGACAGTGGAGGGTGTGGGTGGAGGGGAACAGTGGGGGGTGGTGTGGGTTTGGGGGGGACAGTGGGGGGTGTGGGTGGGGGCTGTGTGGGTCGGGGGGACAGAGGGGGGGACAGTGTGGTGGTGTGGGTAGGTGGGGACTGTGGAGGTGTGTAGGTGGGGGGGACAGTGAGGGGGAGACGGTGGGGGGTCAGTGGGGGGGAGCAGTGAATGTGAGGGTACAGGGAACGTGGGGGGTGTAAGGAGGATGGGGGCATGAGAGAATAGTGGGGTGGGATGTATGGGAAGTGGGTGACAATAGGATTGTGAGACAGGGCAGTGGGGGAAATAATGGGGTTGAGTGGAAAGGGGGACCAGTGGAAGGGGGGGCAGCGGGATTGGGTTTGGAGGAACAATGGGTTGGGGGCAGCAGTGGGATGAGGTGACATGGGATTGGGACAGTGGGATTGTGGATGGATGGGGGAGTGGGTGTGACGGTGGAAATGGTGAAACAGAGGGATGAAGAAGGGGGAAGACAAATTGGGATTGAGGAGGATGTATGGACTGGGATTGGGGAGCAGGAAGCTCACTGGAATGGGGTGGGGGATACAGACTGGGATTGAGGAGGGAAGCAGACTTGGATTGGGGAGCGGGTAGCAAACTGGAATTGAGGAGAGGATACAGACTGGGATTGGAGAGGTTGGAACAGACTGGGATTGCAGAGCAGGGTACAGGCAGGGATTGTTGAGGGTTGGGCGGTGGGGGTGGGGTAGACACAATGCAGACCCAGACTTGGCAGTGGGAAATTAGATGATATAATGCCAGCTGGGGGAGAGGGATGATAAAGGCCAAACACAGAATCTACTTGGAGGATAGAGACAGACGGACTCAGGCTTGTGGGAGAGATAGACAGACCCAGGGTGAGTCTAGGGGTGATGGATCTCATCTGGGTCTGGGGGTGAGGTGAGCAAATATAAAATAGTAAAATATTGTAAAATGAGTTATTTTCCTCGTGGCTTAAAATAAACATGACCAATACATCATTTAAACTCTGCCAAAGCAAAACTTTTTAAATTATATTGAAATTAAAGTCACTTGTCATTGAATAATTGTTTGGAACAGCTGGGCAAAACATTGAATCTATTCTGGTTTTACACTATGTTTAAGTAGTTGTGCATTTCTTCCACAAAGGCAGCACACAATATTTGCAGAGTTTGCAACTTAATTGACTTTTGTGCATTATAGTTAGTCATGATTTCTTTAAATTGCAGAAATGTCTCATAAATCTATATTACGATAAAACAAATCTTCATTGACAAGAATCTTAAATACGTAAAAAGAAAAGGTAAAGGGAGAAAATTAGAAAAGTTTTTAGTTTACTTCCATTGGTAATATATTCAAAAGAATGTTATGCTTCAATTCTGCCATTTCTCCTCTCAGTCACTTCACCCAAAAGATATGCAATTCAACTAGCTTTCACGATCAATGGAAGAATGAAAGATTTTTTGCAAATGAGGAAATCAATCATAATTTGTTTATAAGTAAAGCCAAATTACATTAACAGCACTGTCATGAACTAAACTTGCACCAAGCTGGATGTGCTGTTACCCTGTAAACAAGGTAAGTTAGTTTATTGAACAGTGTGCAAACATGTAACATCCCGTGCTTTCAGTGCAGCAGATATAATGACAGTATAGAAAGCACCACGATGTCAGATTTTCTTATTGCTTGGAAGAGATAACTGCAGATGCTGAAGATCTGAAACAAAAACAGAAATTGTTAGAGAAACTCATCAGGTCTGGCAGCATCTGTGGAGAGAAAGCGCAGTTAATATTTTGAGTCCAGTGATCCTTCAGGGCAACTGAACTTGAAATGTTAATTCTGCTTTCTTTCCACTGTCAAAATTACTGAGTTTCTCCAGCAATTTTTTTATTGCATTGTTTGGTATGCATATTCGTAAATTTGTATACTTGAGGAATACCTTCTTCTCACTGTTGATCCTTTCCTTTATTTCATCCTTTAGAAAACATTTATTTATGGCCATTGCTTTGATCATCCTTCTGCCTGTCCTGAAATTTTTATTTATTTCTTAAGATAGTCTTTTGTCTGGGGTTAATTATTCTAATAATAGTAAGTGATATTTGGTCTGGCACATGAAATAACCTTTCAGGAGTTGACATCAAAGATCATCCATGTATATGACAATTTATAAACTTCCAGTCAGGTTGTTGAGATAATAAGGACATTTATATATTTTAAGGGCAGGAGACATAAATTTGAAAGGATATGATAGACAAATTATTTGAATTTTTCACTGCTAGATAATGCACAACCATATAAAGCACAATCCAATCCTGTTCTTGTTTGTTAAAATTGTGCACTATTCATTCATCCTGAAATGCTGTGATAACATCTGACTTTTCTGCTGTAAACTGTATTCTTCAACCTCTGTCCCTAATCCCCTCCACCCTCACCTTAAACAATAAGTGCAAGGAGCTCATTAATGTATTTGACATGAAGATTCAGGCCGACAGATCAGTTGGATCCACTACACTACACTACAGCACCAAGTCAAGAACCCTGTCAAGTGCCCCACTCCTTCCACCCTGAACCTGCATCTTTCTGTAGTCTCTTTTCTATCTTCCCCCTGCCCTCTTCAACCTCATCTTGTTCATATGATCCATTTCCTGATTCCTCCAACTTATTTGTACGAAACAGCTGACCACTTAATTTCCTCCCACTGTCCCCATGCCAGTTGATATTGTTAATTGTTCTCTTTCTCTGAAAGTCACCCCTCTCTCCTTTACAAATATTGTCATTGCCCCTCTTTAAAAAAATCCCTTGACCATACTATACTTAATGTCACATCTTCATATTATGTCATACCTCCATATTCACTCCAAAGGCCTCAAAAGTATTTTCATTTCCCAAATCTGTACCAACTCCCCTACCATGTTTAATCCTTCCATTAGTTTTTCATCTCTGCCAGTGTACCAAAACTGCTCTCATCAAAGTCGCAAAATATGGAAGATGAGTTGTCAGCTAATTCTGGCCTGTTGCACATGCCCAAATTTAATTGATCTTGTTTTGGTGCCTGTGGTTTTAATTGCCTCAGACCTAAGTTCTGGAAGTTCATTTCTGCACTACTCTGCCTCCCCACCTTGTTTCTTCATTTAAGATACTTCTAAAACTTACCTCTTTGGCCTAATCATTTAACCAAATACCGTTTCTTTGTGGTTTGGTGTTGGATTTTGCTATGCTCTTTTTAGGGATGTTTTAGTACCCACAAATGAGCATAATAATTGTAACAGTCTAACAATAGGTACTTTATTGAAGTTTTTGTCAGCAATTGCAGTCACAACAGAAAACTTTTTTGCATCTCCACATGAACAGGTCTGTGAGTTTGTAGCAAAGTATATGGTTCAAAAACGGAAAAGCAGTGCATGTTCCAAAACTAAAATAAATGTAGGTGCTAATATCAAAAACAAATGCAGATTAAATATAAACTGGGAAACGCTCAAAAAGCCAGTCAGAGCTAATTTAGATAAAGCAATTGATGCGGTTGACTGTAAGACCATAAGATATAGGAGCAGAAATGAGGCCATTCGGCCCATTGAGACTGCTCTGCCATTCGATCATGGTTAATAGGTTTTGCAACCCCATTTCCAGCTTTCTCCCAGTATCCTTTGATCCCCATGGCAATCAAACTGATCTATCACGGTTTTAACTATTCTCAATGACCTGGCAATGAATTCCACAGATTCAGCACTCTCTGGTTAAAGAGGATTCTCCTTATCTCCTTTCTAAGGAGTCTTCCCTTCACTGTAAGTCTGTGCCCTCAGGTCCTCATCTCTCCTGTTAATGGAAACAATTTCCCAATGTCAACTCTGCCCAGACTGTTCAGTATTCTGTAAGTTTCAATCCGATACACTCTCATCCTTCTAAACTCCACTGAGTATAATCCCAGAGTCCTCAAATGTTATGTTTGCCCTGCATCATTTCTATTGTCAGTTAAATCCTCTGCACGATATCTCTTGATCTGTTAAACCTTTCCTGTTTGCAGAATTTGTTGATATACTGCAAAGAGAGGGTTAACCTCACTGAAAATTGGAGCTGTCCTGTCCCAGCCGATAGAAAAATTGTTTAATAATTCTTATGG
Organism: Hemiscyllium ocellatum; assembly: GCF_020745735.1. Classification (NCBI taxonomy): domain Eukaryota; kingdom Metazoa; phylum Chordata; class Chondrichthyes; order Orectolobiformes; family Hemiscylliidae; genus Hemiscyllium; species Hemiscyllium ocellatum. The sequence goes on along the minus strand of NC_083428.1, from coordinate 18,857,407 downwards.
TACAAATAATTGTTCATGCACACCATGATACAAATAGTCAAATTTCACAAATATTTATTGACCATTTGAAGTTTGTTTTCTAATCATGTGTCAACAATAAGTGGGAAAATCAAATACTCCCTTCAGTTTGGAAGCAGGCCATTTGACCCATCAGTAGGAGTTGGGAGGTCATGTTGCGGCTGTACAGGACATTGGCTAGACCACTTTTGGAATATTGCGTGCAATTCTGGTCTCCTTTCTATCGGAAGGATGTTGTGAATCTTGAAAAGATTCAGAAAAGATTTACAAGGATGTTGCCAGGATTGGAGGGTTTGAGCTATAGGGAGAGGCTGAACAGGCTGGGGCTGTTTTCCCTGGAGTGTCAGAGGCTGAGGGATGACCTTATAAGGTTTATAAAATCATGAGGTGCATAGATAGGATAAATAGATAGTCTTTTCCCTGGGGTGGGGGAATCTGGAACGGGAGTCTAGAACTAGAGGCCATAGGTTTAGGGTGTGAGGGGAAAGATATAAAGGGACCCAAGGGGCAACGTTTTCATGCAGAGGGTTGTATGAGTATGGAATGAGCTGCTAGAGGAAGTAGGGGAGGCTGGTACAATTTTAAAGGAATCTAGATGGGTATATGAATAGAAAGGGTTTAGAGACAGGTGGGCTAAGTGCTGGCAAATGGAACTAGATTAGGTTAGGATATCTGGTTAGCATGGATTCATTGGACCTAAGGGTCTGTTTCTGTGCTGTATATCTCTATGATTCTAAGTCCACACTGACCCTCCCAACAGCAATCTCTCTCAGATCACCCCCTGCCCCATCTCTGTAACCCTGCATTTCCCATAGCTAACCCAACTAACCCACGCATCCCTGGCCACTATGGGCAATTTAGTATGGCCAAACCACCTGACCTGTACATCTTTGCACTGTGGGTGGTAACTGGAGTACCTGGAGAAAACCCACGCACATACAGGGAGAATGTGCAAACTCAACACAGTTGGAGGGTAGAATCCAGCTCGAAATCGTGGCGCGGTGAGGCAGCGCCTAAGATGATTTGAAATGCTTGAAATATTCAGTTTCGTTAGCTTTCCGCCTGCGAGGTTTGCAATGTGGGAAAACTTCGAAACGATATCTTATTGGGGGGGGGGCAAACTGAAGAAAGTGTCGATGGGCGCCGATGTGAAAAGGGTGCCCTTTTGTCCGTCAGTTTGTCCGTGTAAAAACATTTAAACGAGTTGACAACAGAAAGACCAGTTCGTTATTAAATAAAAACTTTTTTTTTCTCTGGGAATCATTGTGATTATGACCAATTAACGCCCAAAAAGGGAGGTTCAGCACACCATTCCACAAGGGAAAAGTACGTATTGTGTTCATACGCTTCCTGATCTCTGAGAACGATAACAGCAGGCTGCAGAGTCTGATTTTCGAAGTGGGCGAATTCTTGCTATCAGTGATGACGCTGTGGGTGTGACTGGAATTCCCCTGCTCTGTTCTTGGATCTCGCTGAAACTGTTATTGTGTCAACTCTTAATGCCCCGCGGTGTTAAAATTAGAAACCAGGTGATCTCAAAAGGAAAGATACTGTATCGACTGTATCGTTTCTGGATTTTAAGCCTGACGTGGGCGAGTAGACTGGCACACCTGTATTAAAATTGTGAAAACAAATGAACTGAGAGGCGACAGTGCTACCAATTAAATCATGACTGATACAGAAACGCACTAAGACTGGGGCTTGACATTAACCTCCACACAACAAAAAAGCCAGCACCGATATTTAAGCTTGCTTTCAGTTCCGTGAAGATCTGGATAATGATTTATGGGATTCTGAAATGACGCTCAACCCTTCCTTTACTAAAAAATCTCTTCGAATTGTTCCCAAAGATTTTAATTGCTATCTTAACTTTCTTTTCATCTATTTTCTCTTTATCAGATCTTTCCCTCCTTTCCTAAGGGAATTTCTAATGTGTCTAATTTATCATCTATTTCCTTCTCCATTAATCACACATTAATCAATTTAAGGGCACATAGTGCTGGGTTGTATGGTCGGGAGTTCTCAGTGTCCCAGTCAATCAAATGATGCTTTTAACAATTTGCTCTTCCAGGAATTTGCAATGCAATACTAACATGATATTAAATAATGAAGAAAAATGTTGAGCTCAATGTGGGATGTCCCACTGCAACAATCTTCCACCCAAGCACCCTTTCCAATTTGCTTTGTCTATTTGAATCAAATTTGTGGACATTTCATAATTCAATATTGCATGCACAGTTTAAACCACTTAGCACATATTAATTTTTTTAAAAACACGTGAAATGTTTAAAATGCATATTGGATTCCTCTCAAGCCAATTCATGTTTTGCTGATGCAGTATAGATAATTGACCCATAATGTAAATAAAGTGACAGGAACAGACGTCAATACTACAATGATCAACCTTGAAAATGATAACTGACTCTCTGAGTTATTGGTGCTGAATTGCAAAGACTTTTTTTTAACTTAAAAATTCTATTGCCAGTGGGAGAGTGGCTTCACAGAAGGAGGCATATGATTGCTTACAACAACTTAGGTTTAAACCTTTTACTAACATAATGGGTACAGAATAATGTTTATTTATTATCAAAATGCTTGATTAATTCCTCTGCTATTTTTGGCAATTGTATTGGTACATTTTAATTTGTATACTTGGACAAAGCAGCCTGCTTTATTAGCATTGTATCCATTCCCTCCAATATTGATGTGATGACAGCAGTGTGTACCATTTGCTCTGTAGCAGCTCAACCAGGCTCCTTTAAGAGCATTTTCCAAACCTGTAATCTCTATCACTTAGAAGGACACAGGCAGGGGCAACATCACTTGCATGTTTCCCTCCCAGCCATGCACAATCCTGACTTGGAACTTTACCACTGTTCCTTAACTGTCATTATCTTGGAATTTCCCTAATGGTAAGTGGGTATGCCTATACCACATGGGCTGCTGTGATTCAAGAAGACAGTTGATCACCACATTCTGCAGGGCATTTAGAGATCAGCAATAAATAATAGCCTAGCCAGTGACACACACTTCCTGAATAAGCACTGAAATAAGCATGTATTTTTGTCCATTCAAATTGCTAGCAAATTGAATTGGTTTTAAACAGTTGGTTCCTTTTCTAATCACAAAATAAACTGTTATGAAAGGACTTTTGAATTGTCAAAAAGCTCAACAGTTCATTTCAGCATTTATATTTTCACACTTGGCTGTTTTGCTTTTGAAAGTAGAATAGATTTGGCTTGATGTTTAGAAAGATAATGCATGCATATGTTATTGGCAGAGTTGAGGATAAGATTTGTGTAAAGACTTGTAGCTCGAATGCCAGTTGTCATGGTTATGGGTATGTTCGTTGAGCTGGGAAGTTGATTTGTAGACATTTCGTCCCCTGTCCAAGTGAGACCTTCGCGCTTTGGAGCCTTCTGTGAAGCGCTGCTGTACTGTGTTTTCTGGAATATATTCCTGTTGCTTCCAGTTGCCGGTTCCAGTTGTTGGTTGTAGTGGCCGGTATATTGGGTCTAGTTCAATGTGCTTGTTGGTTGAGTCCAAGGATGAGTGCCATGCTTCTACGAATTCTTTGGCTGTCCTCTGTTTAGCTTGTCCTATGATCGTTATGTTGTCCCAGTCAAAAGTGTACAGGAAAACCACACACACCAACCAGATCTTGAATTACAACAGCAATCACACAAACACACACCAGAGAAGCTACATTAGGACCCTGTTCAAAAGGGCTACAAAATACTGCAGCTCTCCCGATCTACAAAGGGAAGAAGAAGAACACCTCTATAGAGTTTTCGCTAAGAATGGATATCCCTACAACTTCATCTGCAGGTGCCTAACAAACAAACAATGTAATGAGAACATGTCGCAACCTAACTCACTAGCCACACTCCTTGTATTAAAAAATGTCTTGGAACTGATAGCCAGACTTCTCCGACCACTGGGATTCCTGCCAACCCATAAACTGACAGCTATGCTCAAACAACAACTCACCAGGACAAAAGATCTAATGCCCATCATGTGCAAGACTTAATGTATTTTGCAAGATTCCATACAAAGACTGCATTAAACACTTTATAGGGCAAATAGGCAGATAACTAGCAATCCGCATCCACGAACACCAACTAGCCACTAAACTCCACAACCAGCTGTCCCTAGTAGCCATACACACAGATGACAGAGACCACAAATTTGACCTGGACGACACAATGATCATAGGACAAGCTAAACAGAAGACAGCCAGAGAATTCCTAGAAGCATGGCACTCATCCACAGACTCCATCAACAAGCATGTAACAGCCCCTACAATGAACAACCGGAACCAGCAACAGGAAGCAACAGGAACGGAACCAAATAAATTCCAAAAGACGCAGTACAGCAGTGCTTCACAGGAGACTCCAAAGCACTGAAGGTGTCACCTAGGCAGGGCAATGAAACAACTTCCCAGCTCGGCGTACATACCTACAACCATGACAGAGTTGAAGATACACAGGGCCTGGCTTGGCAAAACAGATTTCTGCAGCCTAGTGTGATTGGTAACATGCTAGCCTTTCTAGTTTTTTACTTTATTGAGAGGAAATTGGATCTTGCATCCAAGAGTGCTTGTTGTGACATCAAATACAGTAACTGATTTCCTCTGTCACACATGAATAAAGTTGTTCTGATAAAGCCAGCATGTCTTTGTGATAAAATAAATTTTAAAAGCATAAAATATTCATCTAAATATAAATGAGATGGTGACCCAGCAGGTCCCTATACATTCTGTCCATGTCTGTGTGGGTTTCCTCCAGATGCTCCAGTTTCCTGCCACAGTCCAAAGATATTTAGGTTGGTTGGATTGGTCGTGCTAAATAGCCCATAGTGGCCAGGAATGTGCAGGCTAAATGGATTAGCCAAGGGAAATGCAGGGTTAAAGAGATAGGGTCGGGGGGAAGGTCTGGGAGTGATGCTCTTTGAAAGGTCGGGGTGGTCTCGATGGGCAAAAAGGTTTGTAGGGATTCTCTGATTCATGACAAACCTCAACTATGAAAGAAGCAATGGATGAAATGTGGGTGATGTTTATTGTTATTTACCTCCCAAGAAATTACTTGCTTAGACAACAGAGATAAGAAAGAAGGAAATGCTAATGTGGTCTCAGACTAAATTCTGGTAACAGAAGTATTGATTTAAGGCTTTACTTCCCAGTCAACATGTGAAATTATGTGTGCAAAATCGTTTTGCCTCTGGCGGACAAAGTGTATTCAAAAATTATGTGCACTTCTATGAAAATAAGCTCTTTCACCTGGAATAATGATATAATGAATATACACCAAAAATACACATACACACAATGGAATGCTTAGAAAAGCGCAGCTTGTTAATCAAAGGTTAAATCTCTACTGTCAGATTTTATTAGCACACATTCAAAACAATAGGCAAGAATGGCCTCAAACCATAAACACTTAATGAAAATAATTTCCCAACAGTTTATGTTCATTGCAGTCAGTAGTGAACCAATGCTGTTCGCTCAAAGACTAAACGTCTGAGCCAAAGAGTTCTAATCAGGAAGCATATACCAAGAAATATGAATTTGACTTACATCATGACCAGAAAGTGAAATAAAGAAAGGGAACAAAAGGTGGAATTGTTCTGATGAACTCAACCGTTCACTCATTGGATTCAAAACATTAACTCTGTATACTCCCCATAGATGCTGCCAGACCAGTTGCATTTTGCTAGCAATTTTTGGGTTTTTTTTCCAGATCTCCAGCAGCTGCTGTCATTTGTTTTATTTTGCTGTTTAATAAAATTTACTCATAGTTTTCATTGACTGTTGAGTACAGACTTTCTGTTATTGGACCACTGCTCCAGTATAGGACTCTGTGATCTATGATATCTGTGAGTAACATCACTTTCCAGTCAGACTGAAGAATCCTTATGGACCTGTTGAGTCCAAACCAGAAAGAAATATGAATTAGACTTAAATAATGTCCATCAAATGAACTAAAGAGAGAGAGCAAAAGTGGAATTGTGATAGATAAAAGAAACAGACAAAAAAGAAAAGCCTCTTAAAGAAAAAAATCTCTAACTCTTATCTAATCAGACTCCATAGTTGTAAAATTAAATACATGTTGCAGGGAGGTGGTTCAGAAGTACTTATGACTTCTCACACCATTAAAGATTCGCCTTTTCCTGAACATACCAACTTGAACTTTTTCTGGCATACACAGTAACGAATGGAGAAGTGCAACAACTTTTTGCCCTAAAATTGATTTCAAAGCTAAGTATATCAGCAAGGTACTATTGTAGTGCAGGCAGTGGAAGACCACCATAACATAGACTGCAAACTTTGGATGTGCTTGCTTAAATGTTGCACAACACCAGGTTATAATCCAACAGGTTTATTTGGAAACACTAGCTTTCAGAGCGTTGTTCCTTCATCACCTGGTGTTGTTTGATGTTTAACTTTGTCCGCCCCAGTCCAACACCTCCAAGTCATTGCTTAAATGTGTATGCTTCATTGCTATTCTTAACACAAAATTTGAACTGTTGTTTCACAGGCCATTATAATAGCCTCTTGGATCACCATTGGGCTGAAGGGCAACCCTTCAAACTAACAGCTTTTCATATTTTGAAATGTAGCAATTTGTGAATAATATAAATGGATAGAATAAAAGCCTGTTAATCAATTTTACTGTCTAGGTGTTCAGACTGAAGATGATTTGCATAAAAGACATGCTTCCCTCATTGTAGTAATAATTCAAATAAGGTGACATTCTTGTTTAGTCAGACTTGTCATCAGCTTTCAAGCAAAGTAGCATTCCTATCTCGGCACACCTACTGCCTAAAGCCAATTGTTATTAAGATACACAGGTGATTAACCAAATCCAGTTTTCATATAGTGACTTCACTGTTAATCCTAGCTTAGAAAGCAAGTTTACAGTGTGCCAATAACATGTTACTTCTACAGTTCTAGTATGTACGAGGTGGCTGGGAGGTCACTGCATGGTCTGTTCAGCATATCTCATTGAGAAGTGTTTCATTTTATACTGTTATTTAGAATAAAAACAGACTTCATTTTCTATCAGTTGTGATGTGGTAACCTTGAGGAAGGAAGTGTAACTGAAAAGCCACTAAACTTGGTGATAACTGGGTGCACCTGTAACTTTAACACGATGGCTGTTCCTATAAACATGAGCTCAAGGAGAGTTTTTGAGGCGTCTTCCTTTTAGCTGTCAAAGACTGCTTGTCCTTGTGGATGAGAAGACAGAGAGTAGTTGGTGAGGAAGTACAAACCTCATGTAGAGAATGTGTGAGAGTTGGTGCACTTCTGAGAAGAGCAAACAATAATATATAATAGACAGTAGACAATAGGTGCAGGAGTAAGCCATTCTGCCCTTCGAGCCTGCACCACCATTCAATATGATCATGGCTGATCATCCTTAATCAGTATCCTGTTCCTGCCTTATCTCTAAAACCCTTGATTCCACAATGCTTGAGAGCTCTATCCAACTCTTTCTTAAATGAATCCAGAGACTGGGTCTCCACTGCCCTCTGGGGCAGAGCATTCCACACAGCCACCACTCTCTGGGTGAAGAAGTTTCTCCTCATCTCTGTCCTAAATGGTCTACCCATATTTTTAAGCTGTGTCCTCTGGTTTGGCACTCACCCATCAGCGGAAACATGTTTCCTGCCTCCAGAGTGTCCAATCCTTTAATAATCTTATATGTCTCAATCAGATCCCCTCTCAGTCTTCTAAACTCAAGGGTATACAAGCCCAGTCGCTCCAGTCTTTCAGTGTAAGGTAATCCCGCCATTCCAGGAATTGACCTTGTGAATCTATGCTGCACTCCCCCCAATAGCCAGAATGTGTTTCCTCAAACTTGGAGACCAGAACTGCACACAGTACTCCAGGTGTGGTCTCACCAGTGCCCTGTACAGCTGCAGAAGAACCTCTGTGCTTCTATACTCAATCCCTCTTGTTATGAAGGCCAGCATGCTATTAGCCTTCTTCACTACCTGCTGTACCTGCATGCTTACTTTCATTAACTGGTGTACAAGAACACCCAGATCTCTCTGTACTGCCCCTTTACCTAAATTGATTCCATTTAAGTAGCAATCTGCCTTCCTGTTCTTGCCACCAAAGTGGATAACCATCCATTTATCCACATTAGACTGCATCTGACCACTCACCTAACTTGTCCAGGTCACCCTGTAATCTCCTAACAACTTCATCACATTTCAACCTGCCACCCAGCTTAGTATCATCAGCAAATTTGCTAATGTTATTACTAATACCATCTCCTATATCATTAACATATATTGTAAAAAGCTGCGGTCCCAGTACTGATCCCTGCGGTACCCCACTGGTCACTGCCTGCCATTCCGAAATGGAGCCGTTTATCACTACTCTTTGTTTCCTATCAGCCAACCAACTTTCAATCCAAGTTAGTACTTTGCCCCCAATACCATGCGCCCTAATTTTGCTCACTAACCTCCTATGTGGGACTTTATTAAAAGCTTTCTGAAAGTCGAGGTACACTACATCTACTGGATCTCCCTCGTCCATCTTCAGAGTTACATCCTCAAAAAATTCCAGAAGATTAGTCAAGCATGATTTCCCCTTCATAAATCCATGCTGACTCTGACCTATACTGTTACTACTATCCAGATGTGTCGTAATTCCATCCTTTAGAATAGACTCCAGCATCTTTCCCACCACTGACGTCAGACTAACTGTCTATAATTTCCTGCTTTCTCTCTCCCACCTTTCTTAAAAAGTGATACAACATTAGCCACCCTCCAATCCGCAAGAACTGATCCCGAACTCTGGAAAATAATCACCAATGCATCTACGATTTCTCGAGCCACCTCCTTCAGTACCCTGGGATGTAGACCATCAGGCCCCGGGGTCTTATCAACCTTCAGACCTAACAGTCTCTCCAACACCAATTCCTGGCAAATATAAATTCCCTTAAGTTCAGGTCCTTCAGCCACTGTTACCTCAGGGAGATTGCTTGTGTCTTCCCCAGTGAACACAGATCTGAAGTACCAATTCAATTCTTCTGCCATTTCTTTGTTCCCTGTAATATATTCCCCTGTTACTGTCTTCAAGGGCCCAATTTTAGTCTTAACCATTTTTTTGCCTTTCACATACCTAAAAAAACTTTTACAATCCTCCTTTGTAATATTAGCCAGTTTACCTTCCTACCTCATTTTTTCTGTACGTATTTCCTTCTTAGTAATCCTCTGTTGTTCTTTAGAAGATTCCCAGTCCTCCGTTTTCCTACTTATCTTTGCTATGTTATACTTTTTCTCTTTTAACTTTATATGTTTCTTAACTTCCCTCATCAGCCATGGCCACCCATGCCTCCTCCTAGGATTTTTCTTCCTTTTTGGAATGAACTGATTCTGCAACTTCTGCATTATACACAGAAATATCCGCAATTGTTCCTCCACTGTCATCCCTGCTAAGGTATTGCACCATTGAACTTTGGCCAGCTCCTCCCTCATAGCTCCATAGTTCCCTTTATTCAACAGAAATATTGTCACTTCCGATTGTACCCTCTCCCTCTCCCTCTCCCTCTCAAATTGCAGATTGAAGCTTATTGTATTATGGTCACTACTTCCCAATGGCTGCTTCACTTCGAGGTCCCTGATCAATTCTGGTTCGTTGCATAATACTAGATCCAGAATTGCTTTCTCCCTGGTCTGCTCCAGCACCAGCTGTTCTAAGAATCCAGTATTACTTGCAGGTTTCTGTCAGGCTACTTGCTCCATTGATCTTGATCTTTAACCATCAGTTGGATGGCATTATTTTCAAACGAGGTGAGGATGCAGAGATCAGCAACTTCTCCACCTATCAGAGTAATCTCATTTTGTTTTACTCTATGCAAGCTTGTCTTTCAATGAGAGAAAGAGATGGTTGAGTGTCATGGGAATATGTACACAAGGTGTTCATGAACACCTATAGTCCTGTCAGGTGGTGATCTCTCTCAAGTAAGTGAGTAGGAAGCTTCATGCCTAGGAAGTGTAAGAAGATTGGCAGCATATGGTGAGTATGAGCCCTTCAATGCACATCATGCCTGTGTTGGTGAGGTTAGCACGTATATGAGAACTGGTTGTGCAGTGGCAGAGTTAGATTGAGTGATATCCCAACATTCATCTGCTTTCTGGCATTGAGTTCCACTTTGGTTATGCTTGCTAGCCTAGTCCATCTCCACACAGGTCGGATGGGAGGGTCTCATTCATCCAGCAGAGGGGAAGAGGCTCTTGTTTCTAGGTTATGAAATAAGTTGGAAGAACAATGATTGCTGAGAAAACTCATCAAAAGCCAAGGCAAATGTGACACCATTTAAGATGCCAATACCTCCCCCCCCCACCCCCCCATCATACATTAACTCCAAAATGGAAAATCACAGCCCTCACTGTTGAAAAATTTCTTTGATCCTTGTTATTCTTTGAAGTGACAATTTTCACAAGTCAATAAAAACACAGAAGGTACTTAGGCAGCATCAATTTGCCAAATGTGGAGTTTATGGTCTGTTTAAGAAGAATTTGTGTTTTTATATTTACTAATAATGTACTGCAAAACTAAGTTAGTGTTCTTTATTTTTTTGCACTGGTACATGAAAAAAAGTGCAGTGATTTTGAAGTGATTCCATCATATTCTATGTCTTGTGTGTTTTACCCACAGTGGAATAATGCAGCTTAAGAACAGAGACAAATGACACCCCACCTCTTATTAGTTTGGCCCACTTTCATAGAGAATGGAAAAGTATACACGCTTGAGGCACAATGGTTCAGTATAAATCAAAGGGAAGGTTTGTTGTTGCTCTCCTGGGTCTCATGCACCTTGATGGCAGATACAAAGCTATGGGAGTCAATTTCTGTCAAACAGTAGGCAATCAGACTGCTTCAGGGAGCAGCTGCTGCCTCTGAATCTGAGGAGAAAATTGTGACAGTGAGCAATTATAATGGTAAGATTTATATTATTAAATTTCAAATATACTTTAAGGATCATAAGTTTAAAAATGTTCACTTTGCAGGCAAAAAGTTTTTTTTTACTAATTTGACTACTATTTGTACCAATGAGCAAAGGAATATCATGTGTAAAGGAATGTAAATTCAAGGAGTAGACTATTCATAAGAAAGCACTGTGTGCAGAATGGAGGGCATTGCTGAAGTTATTCAAATGGCCAACTACTGCAAAATATTATGAGTTAGCATCAATTTTATTTTTATTGCACACATTCTACACTTGATCCTGTGAATGCTGATGGGCTTTGTAGCAAACATTTCAAAAGTGAAGTGATGTCTGTAGTGATTGTAAGAAGGTCACCCAGCTGCATTCATAGAATATAAGTGTCCTGATTAAGGCTGTTAGTCTGATCCAATCAGGGAGTCCTGGCTGACAGAAGGCTATTGGGGGAGGGGGAAGAGAATCACTGAATATATTTAAGAAAGAAATGGATGGATTTCAAGAAACGAAAGAAGTAGTGAGACATGGCGATAAGGATAGACAATGAACCTTGATCATGTTGGATAGCTAAGCAGATTCCATGGAATGAGTGCCTTCTTCTGCTCCTACTTTCTATGTTTCTATGTTGAAATGATCTACTGATAGAAAATTAATGGTGGCATTTGATCTATTTTTCAGCTGCTGCCGTCTCATTTAAAATACGTTACCTGAAATAATTCCTGAGAGACCAGCATCCTGTCACCAAGTCACCCTTTATTTACATATGGAGAGTCCTCCACACTGATCCAGCTCCCTCAGAACCAGCTCTCAGAGTGAACAGGATGTTTGATACTCCTGTGTGTACCTGTCAACCAGGGCTCCCTAATTGGATCAGATTAACTGACTCAATCAGAGAACTCATATTCTATGAGGTCCACCTAGTTGACCTCATTGCAATCACTACATTACTCAAATCAGAGTCTTTGGCTGCAACAGAGATTTTCAGCATTAAGTGTTGTGAGTAATGCTGGCAGTTTCTGCTCCTTATGGGATCACCTCAGGATGGGGACATGTCAGTGTCAGAGAGAACAAAAGAGTAGCTGTAGTCCCAAAGGCAGAAGAGGAGGACACTGTAGTTTATGTACGGAATTATCTTTCATTCTTTACTGCTGCCCCAGCCAAATTTATTGGTGAATCCAGGTCAGAGAATGAGTAGTCTTTGGAATTGGATTCTTGGGTATGAAATAACAAAATGTTCTTAACATGTAGATAAATTGTGGACAATGCATAAGTTAAGTAACTGAGTTGTTGCAGTGTTGTAACATTCTGATTAACTTTTCCCTGGAATTGTCTGCACTTCCCTACAGTAGGTGTCAGAACACAAAGAAAATATACATTCGTAAAGTGTAAAAACAAGCAATAAATTTCCAATTAAAGTGAAATAAATTAGATGGGCTTTCTTACAACAGGTTAGAAAGCATAATGAGACTTGAATCTTTTCAGGCCTTCTAAAACTGTAGTAGTAACTTCGGTGATCCTGATTCTGGACTCCTTGGTCATCAGGGACACTCTTCCTGTGTTTACGCTGTCTTGTCCTGTTAGAATTTTGTAGGTTTTTATGAGATCCTCTGTCTTTCTTTGAAACTCCAATGAAAATAGTCTTAACCAATCCAGTTTCTCTTCACACATCATTGCTAGCATCCCTGAAATCAGGCTGGTACCTTTGTTGTACTTCCTGCATAGCCAGAACATCCTTCTTCAGACAAGGATACCAAAACTATACACAAGTAGTGACATTCAGAGAGGAGTTCACTCATCCTTAAGACCTTAATGAGAGGTGGTGGTGGGAAGAACACAATAGCCACCTGTTGGCATCATTTGAGGCTCATTTCCGTTTTCATGGGCTGAATCTTAGTTTCACTATCCTGACCTTAACACTGGGCTGAATTCTGTGCCAAGAGTCTGTGATGGGACTAGAGAGGACTTTCTGAGGATTTTCTGAAGGGATAACCAATTAATGGAGCATATCCTGAAGCCCAGTCAAATTAAAGATGACAGATGGCTTTCACAGACTGGAGCCAATGAGAGTGCCTGAGGCACTTGGTGGCTGATAGTTTCACTAAGGGAGTTGGGCGCTGCTGGCCTAAATGGGGCGCAGTAATGGTGCCTCAAGATGGAGCTATTCTCTGAATACTTGCAACTAGTATAAAATGTGCCATGACCAGGGCCCCCAGATTATCTTTATAGAAAGGCATTCATGCATCAGTGTAACCTCCATATCCTAGAGAACCCATCCAGGATGCACCAATCCCTCCAGACCCCGAATCCCCCCTGTTGTCAGCTGCCTGTTCCCATACCATTTAGGGGCTGCAGTTATATCAGGGGAGTCTGTCTGCCATCTTGAAAATGTGGACAACATTTGAAGAGTATGCCTATTTGGCAATTTAGTTGACCTAACTGACTCCCTCTAACCACCAACTCACCTTCCCCACAGATGGGTGCAGCCACCAATCCGCAAAAGGCCTCCCTGAGAATTTGCTGGTGGTATGAATATGCTGGCAGACCAACACCATCTGCTCCTCTCACCCCCACTCCCACCCCCACCCCCACCCCTGAGTTGGTAGCAAGAAGTCACGAGCACGCCCCCTCCAAACGCTCCCTTAATTAAAATCCAGTTGCATGTTGCCTCCCACTTGTATTCAGTTGATGAGGGATTTGTAGTTGGGCTGCCATTTGCTATTACCGTTTGGCCTGAAAATGGTGGTGCATTTGTGCTAAATTCTGAAGAGCTTGTTGGACCTTTAAGGGGAAGTGATTCATTTTGTGGGCAAATTAGAGAAGCAAAACTGTGGAGCTGCAGGAAAATGTCCTGAGGTTTTCAGAGATGCTGGTTAAACAAGTTTAGGAAACGTTCAGTCTCTTGAAAAAATAAACTGAAAACCTCCTCAATCTTTCCACTGAGAAAATAAGAATTGCATCTTTTTAAAGCCTTTTTTCTTTTGCTTTAAACATTAACAAAAGAAAGATCAGATGTTGTTAATAGCACATGTGTGAATGTCTGAAAGCAAAATCTGAGCACTTCTTAAATATAAAGGAAGTTGTTGATATTTTGAATTTAAAGCCTGACCTGAAATTAAACTTTGAAAATGCAAATTGACTTGATATATTTTCGGAAAGCATAAAACATCATCCAATTTCTTCTTAGAAGAAGGAAGACAACTTTACTTGGAAACCTATGTGTAGCATAAAGTTCTGCATGCAGTTAGAATGTAAAATTTATTTGATAACTGAGTTCACCTGTTCTAGAGAGAATGTTTGCCAGAACCAGTTTTAAAGGAGGGGAGATATGCTATGATGCCACAAGGAGTCATGACCTCCAACCTATTCATTTTGAGGTCAGCTAATGCAGCTTTGCCAAACCATCTTCATCAATTGTCTTTGTTTCATTGGCTTTTCAGCATGGGCAGTTTCCAGCTTGGCCTTCAGACAAGGGCTGAAGGTATTCTTCAGTACACATCCTGTTCTGTTGTCTGCAGAATGGCTAATTCTTGCGCTCAATGCCTCTGCCCCCTTCTGCCACAATGTCTTTTGACCAACCTTGCAACGTCACTGGGACAAATATTAGTTGAAGCTCAATTGGGTTTGGCTGAAGCCTTGAAATAAACACTTGATGACAAACATTCAGCTGTGTGACAGCTACAGGAAGTAAATGTTATATGACAGGAAGTACAAGATGAGAAATGAATAGGCTTATTCTTAAGTTTATTCAAAAATAATTGTTAATGTTTGGTTCTGTTCATTTCTCAAGTGAATACTCAAGATATATATAGTTCAGAAATAAACTTCATTCGGGCAATTAATCAAGTGCATTTAATATGGAACAAAGACATCTAAACAAGCATATAATAAATAGTTTTCACAGTTCAAAATCCTCAAATTTCAATTCCCATGGGCTGTTGCTTATTCATCTGATTTTACAGCTCTTTACTTAGTTATTCAAGTCTTCTTATTTGCTATTTCAGTTTTGGTCTTTGTAATTACAGTTGAGGATGCCATGCAGGACCCATTGGGATCAACTGTGTCCAGTGCTTCAGCTGCTGGTACCCTCAACTAGCACCAGCTTTGTTACACCAGGGTAGGGCCACAGGCTTTGTCTGGCAACTATAATTCTTTCAATTTTCTTATTTATCTAGAAGTCATAGCAAGAAAAGGGTTTCCTGCCACATGTAATGCTTAATAAATGGAAATATTCCATTTCGCTCTATCAGAGGAAATGATTGACACAATGAGTACTGAATCACCCGCTCTGCCTTTATTCCTGATGAAGGGCTTTTGCCCGAAACGTCGATTTCACTGCTCGTTGGATGCTGCCTGAACTGCTGTGCTCTTCCAGCACCACTAATCCAGAATCTGGTTTCCAGCATCTGCATTTATTGTTTTTACCTCGCTCTGCATAAGTCTAGCATGGAAGAAGAAAGCAAAGCAAGTGTGATGGAAGCTGCAAAATGGAAATATATTTTGCCAGAGTCATTCATTTACTCCCTAAAGTGCTTAACTTTGAATCCAGAAGCAGACTCTTCCAACTCAGGCTCAAGAGCAAATTGTGAAACATTTTTGCAACAATTGTAAGCTTTTTTCTCTGCTTCCCTGCAAATGATTTGTGTATTATTGTAGAGGTGCAACAATGTCCATTGTTGTGTCAGATTACGAAATTGTTTAAAATTTATTTTATTGAATGAAATATCGTTTTAAAGTTGGTTCTTAATCCCTGACCTCTTTCTGATCGCCAAGTGACTTTTCTTCCTCTTGACTTCCAAATCAGGCAGAAAAGTTTCACCCTTTCCTCCAGAAGTACATATTTATCAATCTTCCTCCATGATTCAGACCAACTTTCATCAGTCTCTCTTCCACGTTCACACCAGCATTTTTGTGCTCCACCTCAGTTTATGTATGGAATCTTTGCTTGACGCTCACCACTTACAAGATCATGCTGCCACGCTTCTTTCTCCCTACAACATCTTCAGTTTGTGCAATTCAGGTCAGTATTCTTTTCCTCTCTCACATCCTGTTTATTCTAGCAGCCTTCATCTGTCCAATCTATGTCTTATTTTCTTGGATTTGACATTATTTCAATATTCAAATGGCCTTTACTTAGGTGGGGTGAGGTTTTATTGTGGTCTAACTGCTGTTGGTACAGTGCTGGTAAAATTTCATTAGCTACAATCATATCCCATTACACGAGAAACACTATTACAATGTCAAAAGTCAATATATTGACCGTTACTGACAATTTAATGAAATGGAGAAAGCACCAGTTCTGTTACAGTAAGTCATCAGCTAAACTTCAAGTGATTGCCTTTGACACCAATTCAAGGTGATTAAAGGCCTCGTAAACCAAAGCAAGAGCTACGTTTTTTTGGCTTCAGTTTATGAGCAAGATCTGAAATCTTGAATACCTTTTGTAGATAAAATTTTAAATGAGTTATCATTTCCTGTCTCTGAATTGATAAGCATATTTTTAATGTCTCAGAGATTTAGACCATGTACAGGCATTTACTAACATATATCAAGGGCGAAATTGGTTTATGGTGAGGGGAAAGTGTCAAGTCAAAGCAATTTGGAGGATTGGAGTTTTGAATGGGCTACATTTCCCCTTATCTTATTACTTGTTGAAAATTCCAATTTAGGTGCATAATCCTGCCAATCTCCCCCCAGACTGGTCAATCAACTATTCATTACATCCAATAAGAAACAGATCATTAGCTGGAGAGTTCAGATGGAGAATAGGAAAGCCATACAGATGTCCACAGTTCTGTTAAGGACAGGTTATGAGAGTAGTTAAGAAGGCATAGCAAGACACTTGCTTTTATCAGTCATTGCATAGATGAAGGAGCAGCGCTCCAAAAGCTAGTGCTTCCAATTAAACCTGTTGGACTATAACCTGGTGTTGTGTGATTTTTAACTTTGTGCACCCAGTCCAACACCGGCATCTCCAAATCATCGCATAGATTATAAGAGCGGTAAGGTAATTTCAAAGCTATATAGACCTTTGATCAGGCCATAGCTGGAGTACTGCATGCAATTCTGGTCACTGCACTATAGGAAGGATGTGATTGCACTGAAAGGGTGCAGAGGAGATTTATCAGGATGCAGCCTGGGTGGGAGCATTTTAACTGTGAAGAGAGACTGAATAGGCATGGGTTGTTTTCTTCAGAGCAGAGAAGACTGAGGGGGAGACTGGATTATGATGTATAGGTTATGAGGTGCATGGACAGAAAGCAACTGTTCCCCTT
This sequence comes from Hemiscyllium ocellatum, assembly GCF_020745735.1. Taxonomy (NCBI): domain Eukaryota; kingdom Metazoa; phylum Chordata; class Chondrichthyes; order Orectolobiformes; family Hemiscylliidae; genus Hemiscyllium; species Hemiscyllium ocellatum. Next base: position 18,840,160 of record NC_083428.1, on the reverse strand, counting down.
ATTTGAAGGGTCAACAATGAGAGGGTATAATTTGAATGCTAAGGGCAAGAGTTTTAGGGGGAATTTGAGGGAAAACATTTTCATCGAAAGGGTGGTGGGAACCTGGAATACATAATCTGGGAGGGTAGGAGTGGCGGGAAACATCAATGTGAATGAGCACTGAAATGTCGTAATGTTCCAAACTATGAGCCGACTACTGGGAAGTGGGATTAGTGTAGATAGTTGACACAAGCTTGATGGGCTGAAGGGCTTCTTCTGTGCTGTGCAAGTCTCTGACTCTGGCAATGGCATGTATTACTGTTTTCAAGGAAAAGTCCCTGGATAAGGCGCTACATCCCTGGATAAGGCACTACATCCCTGGATAAACAATACCACTGCACAAATCCCTGATTCACAAACCTCATTCTGAAATAGACTAACCTGTTCAAAGTTTGTGCGAAGATTTGTAGCTCGGGTGCTTGTTGTAGTGGTTCTGTTCGCCGAACTGGAAGTTTTTGTTGCAAACGTTTCGTCCCCTGGCTAGGAGACATCATCAGTGCTGTGGAGCCTCCTGCGAAGCGCTTCTTTGATGTTTCTTCTGGCATTTATAGTGGTCTGTCCTTGCCGCTTCCGGGTGTCAGTTTCAGCTGTCCGCTGTAGTGATTGATATATTGGGTCCAGGTCGATATGTCTGTTGATGGAATTTGTAGATGTAGAGGCATGGCATTCATCCACAAATTCCATCAACAGACATATCGACCTGGACCCAATATACCAATCACTACAGTGGACAGCTGAAACTGACACCCGGAAGCGGCAAGGACAGACCACTATAAATGCCGGAAGAAACATCAAAGAAGCGCTTCGCAGGAGGCTCCACAGCACTGATGATGTCTCCTAGCCAGGGGACGAAACGTTTGCAACAAAAACTTCCAGTTCGGCGAACAGAACCATACAGACTAACCTGTAATTTCCTGTTTTGGAATATTCCAATATCAGTTGTTGTGAATCAGTTTCACAATTCATTCAGTTTACTTGCAATCATGCAAAGTATATTAATCAACCATATGTTATTATTCTGCTTAATTGTGAACTATGTGGATTTTAGTATTTTAACGCCATGTGATTCTGCTGAACTTCATTTCACAACAAAGGCACCATGGCATTTTGAACAGAATGAAAGTAATACACTGGTGAGTTGATGGAGTGAGGGTAAAACTAATGAGTTGATTACAGGACATATGTGAAGAGGTGCCACCTGTTTATTTTACTCCCATTTCACAGAGCCACATTGCAAGAACTTGCCTTCAAGGTTATACAGGCAAATACACATCCTTTCAATTCCTTATCAGACACCTGAGGTTATCAGCAAAGGAAGTTCAAAGGAGTTTTACTGTGAGAAGTGAAGAAAAGGAAAATAGCAGCTGTGTTTTACATTAACTTTTTTTCGATTCATACTGTTTTAAAAGAGAAGCAGCAGGAGTTGGGAGGTCATATCGCTGCTGTACAGGACATTGGTTCGACCACTTTTGGAATGTTGTGTGCAATTCTGGTCTCCCTTCTATAGTAAGGATGTTGTGAAACTTGAAAGGGTTCAGAAAAGATCTACATGGATTTTGCCCGGTTTGGAGAGTTTGAACTATTAGGAAGAGGCTGAATAGGCTGGGGCTGTGTTCCATGGAGCGTTGGAGGCTGAGGGGTGACCTTATGAATTTTATAAAATCATGAGGGGCATGGATAGGGTAAATAGACGAGGTCTTTTCCCTACGGTAAGGGAATCTGGAACTGGAGGACATATGTTTAGGATAAGAGGGAAAAGATTTCACAGGGATCTAAGGGGTAACGTTTTCACACAGAAGGTGGTGTGTGTATGGAATGAGCTGTAAGAGGAAGTGGTGGAGGTTGTTACAATTACAACATTTCAACAGCATTTGGATGGGTATATGAATAGAAAAAGTTTAGAGGGCTTTGGGCCAAGTGCTGGCAAATGGAACTAGATTAATTGAGGATATCTGGTTAGTATGAATGAATTGGACCAAAGGGTCTGTTTCCATGCTGTACATTTCTATGACTATTTGGCTAATGGGAAGAATCTTACAAGGATCTGAGTGACCTGGAGAGAGTTGTGGCAGAATTGGACGAGGAATCCAGTGAGTTCCATCCTGATATCAGGAGTAATGCTTTCCTTATTTTGTGCTTTTGACAAGTGGCTGGTTGAGTTTCTTGCGCGAAAGTGGCGAATTGACTAAATCAGACCAAAGGTTACCATAGGGGTGGAGTCGTAGTTGATGAGATAAAGTTTGATAAGAGGAGGTAAGGAAATCCTTCCAAAAAAGCTCCATGCACCTCAGGCTTAACCAAAAATAGCATAACCTTCGACCCAATGCATTCTTTGCATTCAAGTTAACTTTGCAATAATGTTTGTTTAAGTCTGTAACTATATATAGTCGTTAGACTTTTATCATGCAAGACTATGTAATATATGAGGGTGTAAGAATATCTCAGTAGCTTACCTTTTGTAACATTGTTTATTGTGCATCTATATACACACTGTGTATAAGTTATAAGTATTACCTATCTTGTAATGTGCCTGCAATTTTCCTCCATAATTATTTGTATCTGTGCTATATAGGTTTAAGTTTGAAGCAACTTTTTGATATGTTTCTGAGGAAGGGTCACTGGACCCGAAATGTTAACTCTGATGTCTCTTCACGGATGCTGCCTGACCAGCTGAGCTTTTCCAACAGTTTCTGTTTTTGTTTCTGATTTACAGCATCCGCAGTTCTTTCAGTTTTTATTTTGTGTTAGTCATTGATAGGTATTTGATTTAATGAGGAACTTGCACCAGTTATGCAAAACTGAGATAATGAGCTCACCATATCAAACATGAGAGCATAGTAGAACACATCTTCCTATCCAAAGCAAATGATCAAGGACAATATTAGTAAATATCGTTTTATAATTGCAAGGAATCACAAAGTAACAGACTATCTCAAATGAAAAGAGTAATCTTCTGAATGGTAGATTCCTTTTGATGTCAATCAAAAAATAGAGGGACGTGAAATCCATCAATGTCCATTGGTCTCAAAGGTCAGTCACAGATTGATATCACACCCCTTGAGACAATCAGAAATGAGCCTTTCCCTCAGGTAGGCCAATTAGAATGCAGTAACACCATTGATCTTGCTTTTGGGTTTTTTCTTGGAAAGAGTTAATAAGCAGCAACTTCCTTTAGTAGGTTTGCTTGTTAATGCTCATTTGGCCACAAAGGTGTTTTCTTGGTGGTGAAAAAAATGAATAATAAAGTATTCCTAGAGGCATGGCACTCATCCACAAATTCTATCAACAGACACATCGACCTAGACCCTATATACCGGCCACTGCAGCGGACAGCAACTGACAACCGGAAGCGGCAGATTCAAACCACTATAAATGCCAGAGGAATCAGCACAGAAGCGCTTCACAGGAGGCTCCCAAGCGCTGAAGATGTCACCTAGAAAGGGGACGAAATGTTTTCAACAAAAACTCCCAGCTCGGCGAACAGAACCACAACAATAAAGTATATACAGAATGGTGTCTTTTTTCTGTGAAAAAACAAATAAGCAGCAGCTTGAGAATTCTTGTGGCACAGTAGTAGTGTGTCTACCCCTGGACTAGGAGATCCTAGTTCAAGTCCTACCTGTCCCAGCAGTGTGTAATACCATCTCTAATCAGGTGGGTTAGAGAATAATAGGTCTTGAACTGAGACACTCTCATTGTACTTTGACAGAAAGACCACAGATGGTGGTCTTAAAAAATATAAGCAGCAGCATTTAGTAACAAAGCATGTACCAAGTTTGGAACTGAAGGTTGCTGAGCCTGCCATCCAATCAGAAACAGAGGCCCACAGAAATGTCAGACAGAGACCAGAGACAGTGTCAACCTGCACCCTTGGCTGAAATGGGAAAGTAAGAACTCTTGTACACCTGTAGTGTTACTTTATAACTTAAGTAATGTGAGTTTTGAGAAGATTTTGTAGCTCAGGTTGAGGTTCTGGATGTAGGTTTATTTGCTGAGCTTGAAGGTTCATTTCCAGACATTTCGTCACCCTACTAAGTAACATCTTCAGTGGGCCTCCGGGTGAAACACTGCTGATGATTCCTGCTTTCCATTTATATATTTGGGTTTCTTTCAGTTGGTGATGGCATTTCCTGTGGTGATGTTATTTCCTGTTTTTTTCTCGGGGGTGATAGATGGGGTCTAACTCGATGTGCTTGTTGATAGAGTTCTGAGTCGAATGCCATCCTTCTAGGAATTCTTGTGTGTGTCTCTGTTTGGCTTGTCCAAGGATGGATGTGTTGTCCTAGTCGAAGTGGTGTCCTTCCTTATCTGTATGTAAGGATGCTAGTGAGAGAGAGTCATGTCGTTTTGTGGCTAGCTGATGTTAAGTAAAGTTTCCTAAGTTACCTCACCAGAGTATCTCTTGTTGTCTGAAAAATTAAAGTGTTAAATAAATAAATAGCATTTTGGATTTGGAATTACATTGTAAACTAAATATTACAAAGTTAAGTAAAGTTCAGGGTATGTAGTGTAAGTTGACTTTGCTAAAAAATGGCTATTAAATGCTGGAATAATAATTATTAATGTATTACCTGCTATGTTTCTATTATTGCCATGATTGCTATGATGGTAATATAAGTAGTACAACATCATCGGCATTGCCATAACTATGATATTGACTGAGTGGCATATGACATTCAGCACACTCAAGATTAAAGATTTGGTGTCAAGTGGAAATGGTGAGACTGTGTATAGGGTATAAGTAGGCAGGGAAAGAGTTAAATTATGAGTTTGTGAAACAAGAGGTTCAACTGAGCATGACTCAGATCAGATAAGAACTAACAGTTAACAGTGGGGTGCTGGAGTCAAGGGGAATGATTTAACAAATTGGAAAAGCAGTCATTATGCAGAGCCATTTGATAATATTGGAAACATTCAGTATGCAAGATCAGCTAGCAAGGGGAAAAGTATCCATTGAATGAATCCAGTGAACAAGGTTAAGGACATTCATTGTATAACAGTAAAGAGCTTGGTCTCTTCTATTGATACTCGTTGATTGTAATGGTCACCCAATTAGTATGTATGTTGCCTTATCTGGATGCTCCTACCTGTAAAATGACTATAAATTTCATTGAAAAACTGCTGTGCAAGAGTGAAGACCGTGAACTCATGTCCCTGTGCACATTGACGATCTCTCTCTCTCCCTCTAGGGCCCGGAATAAAGATGAAGGTGGTGAAACTATACTGTGCCTGAGTGTTTGCTTCAACTGAGGGGGGAACAGGACAACAACGTTGGCATAGGCAGCAGGATCCAAATGGATAGTTATGATTGGACTGTGTCAGCGGCCGGAATAGCGGTGTCTCAGGATGGACTGGCCCACAAGATAAGATTTTAAACCTTGGTCTCTCCTTGATATTCCTGTGTGCCAGAGATGGTCTCCTTGCTTGATGACTCTCTATTCTACGGATTCCTCAAACAGTAATTAATTCAATCGAAAGACATAGTTTTGCAAGTATGCTGGTGGGCAGAAGTTAGAGTCCTATGCATTGCATTGAGGGGACAGGGGTGTGATTGAGGTTCGAGTCCTCTGCACGGTACTGAGGTTAGCGTCTCCTTGGGGTAGGTTTGACTGATATGAGTCTTCTGCGTGGTACTGGGGTTAGCATCCCCTTGGGGTGGGTTTGATTGAGTTTTGGGGCCTCTGTGCGTACTAGTGTTTGAGTCTACTGGGTGGGTTGAATTGAGGTTCAAGTCCTCAGCACTGTGCTGAGGTTCAAGCTTTCTGTGTTTAGGTGATCATTGAGCTCTCTGTGTGTAATTAGGATTTGAGTTTTCTGTGCTTAACTGGGATTCAAGTTTTCTGGGCTTTTTATTTGGTTTCGAGTTTTCTGTGTTTAAGTGGGATTCAAGTTTTCTGTGTTTAAGTGGGATTCGGGTTCTCTGTTTTTGAGTGGGGTTCAGGTTCTCTGTGTTTAATTTGGGTTCGAGCTTTCTATGTTTAATTGGAGTTCAACTTTTTGTGTTTAACTGGGGTTCAGATTCTCAGTGTTCAAGTGGGATTCGGGTTCTCTGTGTTTAATTGGGGTTCGGGTTCTCTTTATTGAAATGGGATTCAGGTTCTCTGTGTTTAAGTGGGATCCAAGCCCCTTTGAGAAGTGGTTAGAAAGGTATTAAGTCCCCTGGTGGTGAAATTTGAGGCTCTGTGAGTCTTTAATATGGTTTGGACTGCAATGCCATGTGGTCCACTGTGAGGGCTTTCTCTTTTTCTGAGTGTAATTTCAGTGAGAAGATAGAAAAAGAAATAAATAAAATTGAGAAACGCTGAAATTAAGGTTGTATTAATACTTTGACTGAAAAAGGAAAGTTTCAGAGTAAATTATGCCATGCTGAGAGTGTTTGATGTTTTAAAAAAATTTGGTTTGTTAAAATATTGGTTTGGAAAATCCTTTTAATTAACTGTTTTGCTTTGTTTGTATCAGGATCTCTATTCAATGTCTTTTGTGGGCTATGTAATGGGGCAGATTTTGTTTTTACATTGAAATTGTACAACATTATGTCCTTAAAATGATCCAATTTGTAACCTTAAAACAAATTGATTGAGTGCCTTGAACCCCTGATTTGTTTGAAATTCTACAATGCCTGTTAAAAAAAAATTGGGTCAGTGGTCATGCTTTAGCCAGATGAGAGTATTGCTGTGTATCTTTGCTGCTGCGTTTTTAATGCAGAGCATTCACAAAAAGAAGAGTACATTTTAAGTTTGATGTTTTGTTAAGGTTTTAGAGAACATCAGAACTTGAGGCTGAGCTATTTAAATTCTCTTAATTATTGTTAAGACTTCATTAGCTCCCTTCATATTACAAATTCAAAGAATGTTGATCTCTACCAAAATTGCCACTGTAATTTTGACTGTTTTAGTTGGAAAATTTCAATTGGAGAAAATGTTTTAAGATGTTCTGCATTTGTTTCTCATGAATATTTGACATTTAAATCTGAACTGAAATTATCTCTTCAATTGTTTGTTGTTTTCTTGTTGTTCCAGACCTTTGAAATATTTTACCTAACAGCTTTCATGTTAGCCAAGTATTAACTCGTTAAAGGAAAATAGTTTCTGAATAATGCAAATGGGGTACCTGAGGGTTTGATTTTAGGACCGTTGATTGTTGTTTGTAATTGACTGAATTGTTCAGACAGTACAATTTAGAAGTTTATGGATTGTATAAAACTTGATAAAACTCATAAATAGTGAACAGAGTAACAGACTTCAAGAATTCAAAGAATATTGAAGTTGGGCAGACACAATTTAGTGTAGTTAACTGTGTAACTGTCTTCATACTGATACCCGATTTGGCAAAGAAGGAATGAGAGAGGAAATGCAAAGATGCTTTCAGCAGCTTACATTGTCTCTAGAGTTTCTCCATTCACAGGTAAAGCACACCTTCAGACCACCGCCTGCTCCTCCACAACCTGATCCAAAGGATTCAATCTGCTCCTCAGTCATGAGCATGAAAAGTGAAGAAGTTATCAGCAGTGAAGAGGAGGTTGGTAGGCTTTCTGTCAGTGGCCTTCCGATGGACATTAAACCACGTGAGCCTGACCTTGTCTTTCGATCATTTAGGGGATATGAAGGTTCACTGGTCAAGCTAACAATAACACAACCAGTTGGCTTTCTTACACTTGACAGCAGAGCGGGAGTAGATGCAGCAAAGAATGCTGCATTCACCTAACCTGTAGCTGGAGCTGCAGCTGCACTAGACAGTCAGATGTGCTGGTGCCCTCATCTGAAGCATCTCCGGAAGGATGGAAGTCTCATCAGCTTAAGTATCTAACTGCCTTATCTAAGAAATCAGATTTCTCCATGGAGTGATGCACAAGGTTATACTGAATTTTGCTGTTAGGGTGGACTTTACTGAAGGAGAATTTGTAGAACTGGCTCATTTCCACACAACTTTGAGGGGATGGAATGGTCACTAAGAACTGTGGATTTAAGAACTTTACTGGTGAATTTTGTTTTTCCACAAGGGAGGATTCTTCAAATTCTATTTATGTAATGGACAAGTAATTTTTGTTATAGTTACTGTAGGCTGTGTGCCAATAACTTGCTTAAATACTGACTGTCAGAGTCTAATGAAAGCTGGTAATGCCATTGGTTATCATGAAATGATAAAAGGAGGGAATGAGAATGTGTAGTGTGTATAAGCAGGCAGAGAAAGAGTTAGTTATGAGTTTTTTTTGAAACAAGAGGTTTCAGATCAGATCTCAGATCAGATAAGAGCTTAGGGTTAACAATGGGGTGCTGGAGGCAAGGGTAATAGGGTTAGCAAGGTGGAAAAGCAGTCATTATGTAGAGCCATTTCATAATATTGGAAGCATTCAGGATGCAAGGTCAGCTAACAAGAGGAAAAATATCCATTGTATGAATCCAGTTAACAAGGTTAAGAACATTCATTGTATAACAGTAAAGGGCTTGATCTCTACTATTTATATTCATTGATTGTAACAGTCACCCAATTAATATGCTTGTTGCCTTATCCAGATGCTCCTCCCTGTAAAATGACTATATAGTTCATTGAGAAACTGTTGTTCAAGAGACAAGAATGTGAACTCATGTCCCTGTGCACATGGGCGATCATTCTCTCTCCCTTCAGGGTCCGGTATAAGATGAAGGAGATAAAACTGTACTGTGTCTCTAAACGTTTTGCTTTTTCTGAGGGGGAAATGGGACGACAATGACACTATCAAAGAAAGTATAAACGTCATTTTAACAACTGGCTTTAGATGAATTTTTATATTCACAATCAGCAGGAAAAGAAACATGTGCATCATGGAAGGAAAATACTGTGACAAAAGTGCTGGAAATATTGTTGTGGAGAGACAAAAAGAATTAACAGCATAAAGCTGTTCTAACAGTACATGTTTCTTCAAGAGCCAATATAGTCTGGAATATGAAGCTGACATTCTTGAACAGTGCTACTGTATTATTTATAAACAGCGTCTGATTCTGGTTCAATGGTTTGATGACACATCCATTTTAATATATGACATTTGTTTTGCATTTGTATTATATGTGTGCCACTATTAAAATGTAGGCTGCTTCATTTTACCTCACTGTGGACCACAAGCTATATTTTTCAAGTAGCTTCTTTGCTGCATTCGCACCCTGTGTCCCTAGATTGGGTTTCAAAAAGATGGTCATCCTAATGAAGGAACACCAATTGGATGAGTTACTGTGGAAGTGTAGAACTTGTGAAAAGATGCACTGTATGACTCAGTGCCTTGGAGTGGTTTAGCTACATGATCCATGCTTGTTAGATCCTGCCTTCAAAGGATTCTTTCTTTTCCATCTGTTATGTTTATTTTTGCAAAATTGATGTTTTGTCACTTCCTGGCATGCACTTTGCAATCAGAGAAAAGAAAGAGATGTAACCTATTTTCACAGACATTAGAATTGTTGAACTTCTGAAAATAGTAAATGGAGTCATGGAAAGGCCTGCATTGGGATGAATTATCTCTTACATTGTAAGAAAGTTTATGATTATCCCCAAAGCACAAATGATAAAACTTTATTATGGCCCCATTTCCAGAGTGTATTCAATGGCACAACCTTGGATGAAACCTGGAATCAGCTTAGCATACTTGCTTGTTTGGCTCCAATGTATGATTTCTTTGACAAATGGAAGTTGCGTTTTGTTGGCTCCTCAGCTCTGTGGTCCTGGCACCTGCTACACTCATTGTGATCTAATTTTTTCAAGAGCGACTTAAACAGGCTTTCCTGCTTCTCATTGGTGTTAGCAAGGAGCCTAAAGCCAATTTTGGCAGCTACAATGATGTTGAAAAATAGCCCAACCCAATATCATGTTGGTCCCTTGGAAAACAGGACATATGAGATCCAAAAATGCCCTTGCTCATAACATGTAAAATAGGCACATCTAGGGTCTAATGTCTAATGCTGAAACCTTTAAATGAAAGCATGCTAAAAATCCTTCACAATGAACAGTTTCTAGCATTGGAAAATAAGCATATCTTTGTAAAGATAGGTTGTGAGCTCCACACAAACGTTCTCTGCCTGCATACAATTTATTCATGTGTTTTCAGCTTGGTCAGCAAGTTGCTCTTATCTCACGAAAGAGAAGAGTTAACATTCCATTCAGCTCAGTATATTAGACCTGCTAGATCTTAATAGTTAGACATGATTGTGTATTATTATGTCTTATTTATCCTTTTGTTCCCTTATGATAAAACTTCCAATATTATTTATTTTCTGCTCATGGTTTCTACGATACCAGCATATGAAATTATTTAAAAATTTTATTTATGCACTGCATTTGAAATCATTTCTTGATTTTATTCCCTTATCAAATTAATACTCCTCCTCCCTGACAAGTGAGACCAAGGACATATGCACAGATAGACATGGGTACATGTATACACACACACACACACACACACACACACACACAGTTATCCTTAGGCAGTTCAATGATCAAACATTTTGACCAGTGTAATGACCCTGTTTCTTTGTGAATATGAAAATACTTTTATTCATAAAGTAAAAAAGAGAGGGTTTAGCTCTGGTCTGCATTTCTCTCTCTGGATAATTATGGGTACAATACTTTTGTTTTGAAGCAGTGAGCCCATTTTTCACTGATGTCTAAGTGTCAAAACTATTTGTAGATTATTTAAAATTCCCTACATATTTTAAACAATGGCTGATAATACCTTCATTCAAAGCTAATGTAAAACACTGTCTTTAGCAACTTCTCTATTATCTCATTTCTTTTACTTGATAGTACAATGTACAATGGAGGGATGTAAGTTGGAATCTAATTAAGTAGTGGTTAGAGTGCTCAAAGGTCTTGTGGCACAATGGTAGTATCTCTACCTTTCAGCCAAAAACTTCAGGTTCAAGTTTCATGTGAAGACTTAATGGCTGTAGAAGTCTTGTCATAATTCAGCCAAGCTGATTGAATATTCATCAATAGATAGTTCAATCTTCATGGCAATAAGAACAGGAGAGTTTCCTGAACAACCATAACTGTGTGATAGCTGCACTAAAATGTTGTCTCCAAGTAAAAGACTCACTGGGATTCCTGCCATACAGCAGCACTGTTCTTGATCCAAGGGATTAGAACGTATGTTCATATTCTTTGGGTTGATTCATTCAAATGTCTCTTCTTAAGACTATGGAGCATCTGATCACGTATAGATCTAACGAATATTATTTTTTGAAAAAAGGACATACAGCCAAATGTTGATTGCAGCTGTAATTTCAGTGGATGCTTGGAGAGTTTGCATTTTCATTAATGGGCTATGGGTTTTTGACTATTTTGTATGAGAGAATTTAATGATTAACTTGGAAGTAAGGAGGTCCAGCTTCAATAACAGTTTGAAGAGCTGTGACTTTTTAAATAGAAACTGTATGAGAGTTGCTGGTGTGTGAATGGGCATTTGTTTGCTTTGGGAGATGTTTGTGTGGACTGAGTAAATGTTGAAGAGCATTATTTGCTTTCAGTTAGAAGGATCAGGAACTGATTGCTTTTTGATTAGAGAAAGCAAATCCTATTGGTTTTAATTTGCTGAAGTTCTGATTGATGTTAGCTGCTGAAGAAGGAAGATGACTTAGAACTGTTAAGAAATAGGTTACTTCAGGGGTTTAGTTTAAAAGTTCGAGACTAGGAGTGTCATTTGAAGTTGAGGAAAGATTAGAAATTATAACAACAGTTATATCACCTACATATGTGATAGAGGAATGATTCTCTCTGGTCTTTATCCCTGTAGTTGGGAAAAATAGGATTGCATTTAAAATTCGGTTCCCTACAGTATGGAAACAGGCCCTTCAGCCCACCATGTCCACACTGACCCTTTGAAGAGTAACCCACCAAGGCCCATTCCCCCTTCCTATATTTACCTCTGACTAATCCACCTAACACTATGGGCAATTTAGCATGGTCAATTCACCTGACTTGCACATTTTTGGATTGTGGGAGGAAACCCACACAGGCAACGTGCAAACTCCATACAGACAGTCGCCAGAGGTGGGAACTGTACCCTGCTGCTGTGAGAGAGCAGTGCTAACTACTGCATCACTGTGCTGCACTGTGCTTTGAAATATTTAAGATTGTAACAGTTATCACTGTCTATAGCTTTGTTTACTCTGTTTTATTTTACTTTATTTTGTGTAATTGACTCCTGTTTAATTATTAAAACCAAATCTGCAGCACTGCATGCTTGTATTAGAGTGAAAAACCACATTGTTAAAGGAGATTGCTTGTAGTCTGGGATCTGACAAAAGCTGGGAATTACAAAAGCTGGGAATTGCCAAAGCAAGTGTATCCATTGTCAAATATCATCTGGCACGGAAGAGGAACAAGTCTGCTTAACAGACGGCAAGTCCCGAGACTTATGATATTGCCCATGCTCTACTGTGTGCAAGTTGGACTCTTTACTAGGATCATGCCAAGAAATAAACTACCTTAACTTGTGTTGTCTTTACAATCAGATGGCAAGGAAAGAATCCAATACTAAAGTGTTCATCCTAACTGGCCAACCAGCCATCCTCAGCACAACGAGGCAGTCACAACTGTTACAAAGATGCTTCATATTTAATATATATTGGAGGACTTAAATTCTGAAAGATTATGAAAAAAATGCTTCATTTCAAGTTTTGTTGAAATACCCACAGTAGTTTTTTTAAAAGAAGTGTTTGAAAGGCCGCTCTGGACATTGTAGATTTTAACAAGGTTTCCTGTAAATCACATGACTGGTGATAAGAACTTGGTTTGTGGTAGACACTTGATGGAACAGTTTGTCTGAATGTAAAGTATTTTGGCATCAGCTGAAACCAAGAAACCAACTAAGAAGTATAGCCCAGTTAATTTCTACTATTTCTGAAAATAAAATTGGCTGAAACCGATTTATTCTTCTGAAGTGTTGTACTTTTTGAGCAAGCTGTGCCTGAAAGATTCCACAGACAACCATTAGTTACAACTCCACATGCCAGGACATCAAAGTGACAGACTGTAAGTGGCGAGGCACTATTCTTTAAGAATAACCTATTGGACAAAGCGTTTTGTTTTATTCAGAAAACTAGTCTCAACAGAGAAATCAGTTTTATTTGCCCATTTTCCTGAAATATATGTCTATTTGCCTGTGTGTTTTCAGGATATTTAAAGGAAAAACATTAAACTTCTAATTTATTGACTGTTTATTGTATCAAATTGTTAAATCTTCATTGATTAAATTTGGATAATAAGACAAATAATTGTTTATTAGCAAACTTGGTTGATAGATCTTCTTTATTTTAAACCTAATATAGATAAGGTATTTAGCCAGTTTGTAACTGAGAAAAGTGGTTTTGTTTTATGATGTGAACATGGAATAATGGGACCATAGTGATAGGGCACTTATCCGAGTTCAGTTGTAACACAGCTGGACTGTTAATGGAGCCAGAATGCCTGACAGTCACTTATCAACGTGTATCTAGGGAAGTTTAAGGCTGGACTCTGCTGTCATGGCAGTGAAAGGAAGGATAATCTTTGACTTCATATCAGAGTTTTGATATTACAATTCAGTCCTGGAGAAGTTCAGCTGGGGTTGTTGCATATGGTGCAAAATGAAAGGTGCAATCTTCTTTGAATCCAAGTGCATATCAAAGGGTGGCATGGTGGTTGGGTGGTTATCACTGCTGCCTCACAGCACCAGGGATTTGGTTTCAAATCTAACCTCGGGTGGCTGTCTGTGTGGAGTTTGCATATTCTCCCCATGTGTATGCTCTGGTTTCCTCCCATGGTCCAAAGATGTGCAGGTTAGGTGAATTGGCCATGCTAAATTATCTGCAGTGTTCCGGTATGTACAGGTTAGGTCTATTAGTCAGGGGAAATGTCAGGTAATGAATCTGGGTGGGATACTGTTTGGATGGGCTGTTTCCACACTGTAGGAATTCTAATTATTTTTATTTTTAAAAAGGTAGAAGAAGAGCAAACCTCAAGTTAACAATTCATCTGAAACACCTGTCTTACTTACAACGGAGCATTCTGGGAGCAGAATGGTCCTGGTGTCACTGAAAGGTACCTGGCCAAGCACCACTGACGATGAACGTGGTCATCTTCACCTTGAAGGATAATCAAGATACATAATATTTTTGATCTTTTGGCCTCCTGTTCTTTAAGTGATGCTAATGAAATTTGCACAAGCAAATCTATATAATTTCTGCAATTGAGTGTATCTCACCACCTTTCACAGAATCAAAATATTAAATGAAAAGTTAACACAATGTGCACCAAAGAATTGTGATTTCCAGTCAAGATTCCAACATTTGCTGTAATTTGCTCCTAAATCTCTCAATTAATTTGGTTCAGTAAGAGGTGGTTTAAAGTACCAATGTAAATCTGTCTCATCCATTTACAACAAGAAAAATGTCCTCGCCAGGCCACATCTTATACTTGTTCTGTTCCTGCCTTCCTTCAAACAAAACATTGGCTGTTTTGTAATTGTGCGGTGTTTTCCAATGTAATTGTGGTAGTAACATTGAACAGGACCTCTAACAAATCACCCATTTTGTGAAACTTCATATGTACATCAATAAAAGATGGAGGTTAAATTGGATTACACCAGAAAATGGGTGTAAAGATGGCAGTGTGTGATTAATCCCTAATTTATTCATTATAATGCAAAGGTCAGCCTAATGTTCGTAAATGGCTATGTTTGTTGTGCAGTTGATTGGCTCATACACAGCAGATGGCTGAATCATTAGGGACTTTCACTCCTTGAAGTGGAAGTCCATTTTGACTGGAGTAAGTGTTGGTAGCTGTTTCCCAACTGAAAATGATTTTGAAAAAAAGAAGGATAAGCTGACCATGGAAGAAAAGGGGGATCCAAGTTTCAAAGTCTTCTTAGAAAAGAAGAGAGATGACTTCTATCCTCAGGGAATGGGATACTGTCCAGATACATACTGAGTGGGGACTGGGTGCATAGAGCTATAGGAGTTTAGCTTCCCGGCACTGGTTATTACAACACACCTCCATCTTTCATCTATTAACAATCTCAATCAATCAGATCTCATATCAAACATTCATTAGCTGCACATCACCTCACACACAGCTCTGTTACTAGCCTCACAACTGACCTTACTGATGGTTTTTCAACCATGACAAGCACCTCAAGGAAGCACCTCATTCTGCCTGTTCTAGCTACCAACCAAGCTAGACTATTTTTAACTATTCTGAGATATTGCAATCTGAGACTTAATATTCTGAACCTCAAGTAACCTGAGGTCTAATCCATTCAAAATTAGTATCCTTCCACAAGTTGTTGGTTTCACACTCTGTACAGCATAAGGACAAGTCAAAGTATGCCAAAAAAGGGAATGCACAAGGGTGATTTGTTTAAATTTCTATGCAATGTGGCGTGTATCATTTTGGATATTTTAAAATTCCTGCTTTGTGGTTAAGTGGATAATGAGATGCAGAGTGACAGAAGAAGGTAAGTGAGTGTAGGATTGTTGATGAATGAGGAGTGGGTCTTGAGTTTACAGGAACTATACTTGAATTAGTTCTTCACATACAGCTTAAGAAATGCAGCAGCTTCCCTTCCTCTTTCTCTGTTTCCTCATTTCTCCTGCTCCTCAGCTTCTCATCTGATAGGTGCACACGTGATTTCTGATGGGTTTGTGCGCAGCCCTTACACATTATCACTGTAATCACTGGTACACAGCACCCATGATTAGGTGACAAAAGAATGATGGACCTTGAAGTCACTCCAGTACCCGGACCTCATAAGGAGACAGGGGGGTGCCAATATTTGCCTAACCAGTTGATGAACTGGGCAAAGGACCCCCACAGCATGTTCTTTCAGGATGCTCCTGAGATGTCTAACCCCTCCATCCCTAACCTTGTTCAAACTGAAGAGAGTGACCCTGCATCTTGAGCAGCTCTTCCGGCCCCTCCAGACCAAAATGCCCCTGAGGTCACCTGCCCAAACCTCCAAAGCCAATAGGTGCTGGGTTTAGGACAGCTCCCTCCATCCCAACTCCAAATCCCATAACTGTACCTAGACACAGTGGGAGGGAAAGGAAAATGAAAACCTTTTGAGAATTCATCACTGGCCTGGGGGATGCCTCACTGAACAACATTATCACATGTGTAAATATAATTTACTTTTCACCATCTGTGAGCCAATGTCATTTTTAACCACGGCTATAAGAATGAAAGCAGAGAGGTTAGCCATCCTTAGCACCCCACATAATGTCCGTACTCTATCCAAAGAATACCTACCCTTTCCGTAGTACCTATACTAGCATGAAACTTTGTCATGATTGAATGAGGGTATATCAGATATTGTGAAGGCTTCCATCTTTTTGTAACATTACATTTTTATGAACAAGTGGAAAATGAAAAATGACCAGACTGATAAGTTGGTCTTGCATTTGGAATGATGTAAGGAATGTTTACCTTTGCAGCATCAAAGCCTTTAATTACATGGAAGAGGATCTCATGCAACTCCATTCCAATGGAAGTGGTTGATAAAGACGTTCTGTCTGGGTTGCCTTGTCTGACAATGCTGAGCTATAAAAAGATAGAGGCACTGTCATCTTCTGATCAACTTCCTCATTCTCCTACTCATTGTAATGCAGCAGCTCTCAAGTCCATCACATACCCTTGGTGCAACTTCCAGTTGTTTGGAACAAAGCATGCAAGGATTAAGTGGCACACTCCTGTCTATTTCCTGCTATGAATGTCTAGACCTGACCAAAATGGGAACCTCACGTTGAGAAAATATTTTCTGGCCCATTTTACCCAAGTGGAACAAGTTGCATTGCATAAACTCTGGGCATCATGAAATGATATTCTGACCCCTATCTTTATATATTGTACAGTGCCACTGCCTCCCTCTCTCTCATCTGCCTGGCATTCCATGGACCTGGAGTGACTGTGGCTGTCCTGCATTTTCACTGCATCATTGGCTGCATCATTTCACTCACCTTTGGCTGGAAACCATTAGGAGTCTGCTGCACATCGGCTGGAGGCTATTGCAGATCCTGGACTTCCAAATGCTTGTATGGCTTCTTGTCGATTCTCTTAGTACAGTGAACACAGAGCTGACAGCAGTTTCTATGTCTGGATCCACTGGGGATGTCTTCAATGAGGAGAAAGTGAGGACTGCAGATGCTGGAGATTAGAGTCCAGAGTATGGTGCTGGGAAAATGCAGCAGGTCAGGCAGCTACCAAGGAGCAGAAGAATCAACGATTCAGGCAAAAGCCCTTCATCAGGAATGTGGTTGTAAGCTGAGGGGGTGGTGAGATAAATGGGAGGGTGGTGGGGCTGGGGGGAGATAGCTGAGAGTGTGATAGGTGGATGGAGGTGGGGATAATGGTGATAGGTCAGAGAGGAGGGTGGAGCATGAGGTGGGAGGGAAGACAGACAGGTAGGACAGGTCATGAGGGCGGTGCCAAGTTTGAATGTTGGAACTGGGATAAGGTTGGGGGAGGGGAAATGAGGAAACTGGTGAAATCCACGTTGGTGCCATGGGGTTGGAAGGTCTCAAGGCGAAGGTGAGGCATTCTTCCTTCAGGCATCGAGTGGTTAGGGAGTAGCGATGAAGGAGGCCCAGGATCTGTATGTCCTTGACAGTGTGGGAGGGGGAGTTGAAGCGTTTGGCCACAGGGCAGTGTGGTTGGTTGGAGTGGGTATCCCAGAGATGTTCTCTGAAGCATTCTGCAAGTAGGCGCTTGTTTCCCCAGTGTGGAGGAGATCACATCGGGAGCAATGGATGCACTAAATGACATGTAGAAGTGCAGGCAAAACTTTGATGGATGTGGAAGACTCCTTTGGGGCCTTGGACTGAGGTGAGGGGGGGAGCAGGTGTGGACGCAGTTTTGCAACTCCTGCAATGGCAGGGAGGGGGTGTTGGGTTGGGAGGTGGGGGGGTGGTGGTGGTGTGTACCTGACGAGGGAGTCATGGAGGGAATGGTCTTTATGAAAAGCGGATAGGGGTGGGGAGGGAAATATCTGGTGGTGGGGTCCGTTTGTAGCTGGCGGAAATAGCAGAGGTTGATGTGATATATACGAAGGTTGGTGGGGTGGAAGGTGTGGCATTTGGGGGCAGAGGTGCCGGAAGTAGATGAGATGCGCTAGAGGGCACCATCAACCATGTCGGATGGGAAATTGCAATATTTAAAGAAGGAGACCATCTGGCGTGATCTGTGGTGGAACTGGTCATCTTGGGAGTTGGTCATTATGTGACGGAGGCGGAAGAATTGGGAACAAGGGATAATATTTTTACAGGAGGCAGGGTAGGAGGCGGTGTAGTCTAGGTAGCTGTGGGAGTCGGTGGGTTTGTCAAAGATGTCAGTGTTGAGTCGGTCACCATTGACGGAAATGAAGAGGTCCAGGAAGGGGAGGGAGGTGTCTGAGATAGTCCAGGTGAACTTAAGATTGGGGTGGAATGTGTTGGTGAAGTTGGTGAACTGTTCACCCTCTCGTGGGAGCATGAGGTGGTGCCGATACTGTCATCAATGTAGTGGAGAAAAAGGTGGGGAGTGGTGCCGGTGTAACTGAGGAAGATAGACTGTTCCACGTAATCGATAAAGAGACAGGCATAGCTGGGGTCCAAGTGGATGCCCATGGCTACCCCTTTCATCTGGAGGAAGTGGGAGGATTCAAAGGAAAAATTACTGAGGGTGAGGACCAGTTCAGTCAAACGAATGAGAGCATCAGTGGAAAAGTACTGGTGGGGATGTTGGGAGAAGAAGAAATGGAGGGTTTGGAGGCCCTTGTCATGGCGCTTGGAGGTGTATAGGGAGTGGATGTTTTCAATGAGCTTATCTGGGCAAGATCCAGGAACACAGCACACCCGCGGTAATGTGACCATGCAGCAAATGCGTCGCACACAAATATTATCCGCAAAACATTCTGGCATGGAGATTTCTGACAGGGTGGGCAAATCTATATGGCCTTTTCACATCGTTGACCTGAATAAGCCTCCCTCTAGTGCAGGACATCACTGTCTGCAAACTTGCGGCAATCTTTACACCACAAGGTCAATGAGGAATATTTGTAAGCTGCAAGGGGATCTCCACTCCATCAAAGTTCACCTGCTGTGTAACCATAATTTGTGGGCGGCATGGTGGCACAGTGGTTAGCACTGCGTCCTCACAGCGCCAGAGACCCGGGTTCAATTCCCGTCTCAGGCGACTGACTGTGTGGAGTTTGCACATTCTCCCCGTGTCTGTGTGGGTTTCCTCCGGGTGCTCCGGTTTCCTTCCACAGTCCAAAGATGTGCGGGTCAGGTCAATTGGCCATGCTAAATTGCCCGCAGTGTTAGGTAAGGGGTAAATGTAGGGGTAGGGGTATGGGTGGGTTGTGCTTCGGCGGGACGGTGTGGACTTGTTGGGCCAAAGGGCCTTTTTCCACACTGTAAGTAATCTAATCTAATCATAACAGGGATAACTGGAACTGCAGCTGTAACAAGGTACTGAGCATTAATCACTGATGGACTAATATGAGGAGAAAGTCAAAAATCACTCAACCCTGGGTTGTAGTCCAACAACTACCAGAGACCCTGCTCTTTCCTGAGGCAGCCTAGTATGACAAGGAGGAGGAAAAGAAAGAGAAGGAGGCAGTGGAAAATAATGACTGAATGAGATATCAGTCACTTACATTGCTTTCTGGAATGTCAGACATTTCCTAAAACCTGAAATCTTCCAGTTTCCACCATTGAACTAATGTAAAAATTTCGTCCTTCAGATGCACTCTCTTCAACCCTCCCCCACACCCACAACTATTGACTCATAGCAATTCTGTAACCAATGAACACTAATACTCATCCCTTAGCTGGTTTATTCAAATTCGTTCTTTTGTTTGCCAACAAGCAACTGAAAAGACTCATTTTTACATTGAGTGGATGTAGGGAAGTACACAGAACAAAAACAGTACATGTGCTTGCAAGGAAAGTGGGTGGGAGGAGTGACTTGATGGAACAATTTGATAAGACACAATGAAGGGTGGGGTAATGTACATAATAAGATATAGGTGAATGTGAAACTGCACTCATTTTTCCTGACCTTAAAGTGCACTTTACCTGCTGAATGCTACACCACGGCGTAATGCACCTAATACTGGCTTCCTCAGCTACAGCCAACCATGCCTTCTGCCAAACAGCAGCAGATTCCCTGGCTGAGTGTTGCAGACTGGCACATTCCAAGGTCCAGGACTACATGTTGAGGGATATGCTGAAGCTTGGGGCAGCGGCTGCCAAGGCGCGGTGGGGGAAGACCACCATGTAAGATCTGCCTGCCGAAGAAGAACAGGGGATTCTGGCTTTTGCCCGAAACGTCGATTTCGCTGCACTTTGGATCCTGCCTGAACTGCTGTGCTCTTCCAGCACCACTAATCCAGAATCTGGTTTCCAGCATCTGCAGTCATTGTTTTTACCTCTAAGAAGAACAGGGGGCCCACCCAGAAATCGGGCCCCGCTGACACCTCAGCAAAATATCTGGATATTGTAAATATGAATGATTAATTCTGATCCCAGTATGTAAAGAAATGCAATTTGTGCATAAGAATGGCATGACCAATGTATTGATATCAAAATAATTTTATGAATAAAGTATATTTTTAAAATAAAAAAAAGCAGCAGCAGATTCCTTCTTTCAGTGGCTGAGGAAGGGTATTTTTTTCCAATTCTCCAATTTCTCATTGCATCCAACTGTATGTCAAATGGGGCATCATTCAAACTGGGCAATCTTGCGACATCCATTCTCCATTTTCCACAGTCAATGCAAAATCTCCCAAATTTCTCCAAATTTCATTTTTGGATTGACCTTTCAAATACCCTAATTACCATCACTGAGGAAGGAGATGTGGCTAATAGCCTGATGAAGTGCTTATGCTCGAAACATCGACTGTCCTGCTCCTCGGATGCTGCCTGATCGGCTGTGCTTTTCCAGCGCCGCACTTTTTGATCTTAGTTACTATCACATCAAGTGGATCTGCTGAAAAGTATTGCAGTGCAATCTCTCTCAAATCCAGAAACAATATTTCAGTTGGGTGAATGCATGTATAGGTGCCACCAACAAAGATTGCTTCCAGGTTTCTCATCTGATTTTGCACCTAAGACCACTGCCTCCATCCTGTTATAGTTACTTGAATCAACCTGTTCAACATACTGTTACATACCTCTGGGACAGGTGGAACTTGAACCCAGATCTTCTGCCTCAGAAGTAAGGATTAATCACTGTACTAAACAACTTCCATTCTGTTGCACAGATTGTTTCTAATCAAGCTCTTTAAAGTTGGACTTGAACACAGGCCTCCTGACCCAGAGGATATAGGCACTACCAAGACACCATAAGACTTATATAAAACATGGCTCTCTATTTAATTCCAGCGGGGTCTGATGTTGTCATGAACTTTTATGGGGAAGTCAGGATACTAGCTCTGGCTCTGAAGGGGACAGAGGATATGAGAAGAATTTCAAATGAATCTTTTGTCTCCATATTCAAAAAGGAAAGGGATGATGTAGATGTAGTGATCCAAGAGGAGCAGTATGAAATATAGAACCAAACAATAATAATAAGAGAGGAAGCAACAGAGGAGATGGAATCCTTGAAGATGGATACGTTGCCAGGGCTGAATGGATTGTTCCCTAGGATGTTGAAGGGGGTCATGGAGGAAACAGCAGATGTTCTGAGGATTATTTTCCAACGCTCACTAGACGCTCTGAGGTGCCAAAGGATTGGAGGAATGCAAATGTGGTTCTGTTGTTTAGAAAGGATACAAAGGAAATATCAAACAATTATAGACCCATTAGTCTTACTTCAGTGGTGAGCAAATTTTAGAATCAATCTTGGGAGATTAGATAAATTGCCACATAGAAAGGCATGGACGAGTCAGGGATAGTCAGCATGGCTTTGTTAAGGGAAGGTCATGCTTTATATATTTAATTAAAGTACTTTCGGCGTTATCTACGTGGATTTTAGTAAGGCATATGGCAAGGTCCCACAGGGTAGACTCCTCAGAAATGGTGAAAGTCCATGGGATTCAGTATAATGTGTTGAATTGGATCCAAAGTGCCTTACGAACAAAACATAACAGTTAATGGTCGATGGCTGCTGCTGCAAATGGAAAGTTGTTTAAAGTGGTGTTTCACAGGGTTTGGTGTTGGTACCCATTCTGAAATTTAAAAAAAAACACTTTTATTGAAAAAAACTTTCTTTACAAAATTAGAAAGTTACACAAACATGAAAATATAGCATTATAACATCAAAAACAACAATAAACAGTAAAACAACTACTACGCTACTCTACAAAAGAAATCAACACTACACTTATTACAAATCTATAAATAAATAACGCCGCTCAGCGCAATAAGACCATAGCTCTCAACCTTCGAGAGCATCAATTATTAAACCCACATTTGTTCAAAATTCTTCCTCTCACGGCCTTAGGTTTATCAGACAAAAACCCTAATCAAAATGGCAGATAGATGTGTTTCCAAGTAATTCAAAAAGGGCTACCACATCTTGCAAAAGTTTTCCATTTTCTGGCGCACCATATTTGTAAAGAAAGCTTAAAGGAATGTGTTCAATAATTAACTTACAGCACTTCGACAAGCCCGGGGCAAGGTTCTCAGATGAAAATGTGTTGCTGGTTAAAGCACAGCAGGTTAGGCAGCATCTCAGGAATAGGGAATTCGACGTTTCGAGCATAAGCCCTTCA
This sequence comes from Hemiscyllium ocellatum, assembly GCF_020745735.1. NCBI lineage: Eukaryota > Metazoa > Chordata > Chondrichthyes > Orectolobiformes > Hemiscylliidae > Hemiscyllium > Hemiscyllium ocellatum. Next base: position 18,817,428 of record NC_083428.1, on the reverse strand, counting down.
TCAGGAATGAGAGAGAGTAGCCAAGCAGGCTAAGATAAAAGGTAGGGAGGAGGGACTTGGGGGAGGGGCGATGGAGGTGGGATAGGTGGAAGGAGGTCAAGGTGAGGGTGATAGGCCGGAGTGGGGTGGGGGCGGAGAGGTCAGTAAGGAGATTGCAGGTTAGGAGGGCGGTGCTGAGTTGAGGGAACCGACTGAGACAAGGTGGGGGGAGGGGAAATGAGGAAACTGGAGAAATCTGAATTCATACCTTGTGGTTGGAGGGTTCCCAGGCGGAAGATGAGGCGCTCCTCCTCCAGCCGTCATGTTGTTATGTTCTGCCGGTGGAGGAGTCCAAGGACCTGCATGTCTTCGGTGGAGTGGGAGGGAGAGTTAAAGTGTTGAGCCACGGGGTGGTTGGGTTGGTTGGTCCGGGCGGCCCAGAGGTGTTCTCTGAAGCGTTCCGCAAGTAAGCGGCCCGTCTCCCCAATATAGAGGAGGCCACATCGGGTGCAGCGGATGCAATAGATGATGTGTGTGGAAGTACAGGTGAACTTGTGGCGGATATGGAAGGATCCCTTGGGGCCTTCGAGGGAAGTGAGTGTGGAGGTCTGGGCACAAGTTTTACATTTCCTGCGGTTGCAGGGGAAGGTGCCGGGGGTGGAGGTTGGGTTGGTGGGGGGTGTGGATCTGACGAGGGAGTCACGAAGGGAGTGGTCCTTGCGGAACGCTGATAGGGGAGGGGAGGGAAATATATCCTTGGTGGTGGGGTCCGTTTGGAGTTGGCGGAAATGACGGCGGATGATACGTTGTATGCGGAGGTTGGTGGGGTGGTAGGTGAGAACCAGTGGGGTTCTGTCTTGGTGGCGGTTGGAGGAGCGGGGCTCAAGGGCGGAGGAGCGGGAAGTGGAGGAGATGCGGTGGAGGGCATCTTCGATCACGTCTGGGGGGGCATCTGCGGTCCTTGAAGAAGGAGGCCATCTGGGCTGTGCGGTGTTGGAACTGGTCCTCCTGGGAGCAGATGCGGTGGAGACGAAGGAATTGGGAATATGGGATGGAGTTTTTACAGGGGGCAGGGTGGGAGGAGGTGTAGTCCAGGTAGCTGTGGGAGTCAGTCGGTTTATAGTAGATGGCTGTGTTGAGTCGGTCGCCCGAGATAGAAATGGAAAGGGTTCTCAGATACCCAGCACAACAGATTGCTCTTCCTCACACAAAAAGCAAGAATGTTAAAAAGCTTTTAACCATGTACATCTAAGGGAGGTAAATTTGGCAAACCCAGGAATAGAGAGACCGGGTCCACCTTGACTTTGATCCCCAAAACCCACTCCATTACTGCTGCCATAGCGCTGTACAGAGCGCTGTGGCAGGACCACAGTCAATGAGTGAGAGTACCCGTGCTTATTTTACATTTGGGGCACATTGAAGATGCTCTCTGCTTAAATTTTGCAAGATGATCTGGGGCCAGATGAGCCCTATGAAGAATCTTTAACTGCAGAGCATGGGTTCTATTACATATCGAAATCCTCTTTGCATTCTCACAAATGTCTTCCCATATTTCCAAAGTGATCTCAGCTCCTAACTCTCTCCCCTCATCCTGATGAAGGGCTTGTGCCTGAAATGTCGATTCTCCTGCTCTTCAGATGCTGCCTGACCTGCTGCACTTTTCTAGCACCACACTCTCAAACCTGATCTTTTTAGCATTACAAGTAAGAGTCCCATTCCCTTCCCTAGTAGAAGCAATAGATTGGGAGGCATTCTTCTTCCTAACCAGATATGCCAAATATTTACCTAGCCTATCACTTTCGCAAACAAATTTTACTTCACAAAGTTGCATGTGTAAGCATGGAGTTTAAGGCAGATCAATGGGCTGTGATCCACTGCAGCTTAGTCACTGATGGTCTACTCTATTATGCCGTCTCAGCTGCCTTCACTCGTGCCTCTAGCAGACACTGCTGCTGTCCTTTCCATCGCTTCTGATTGGCCGAGTGTGAGATCATTATCCCTCTAGCATAGGCCTTAGCAGTCTCCCAATGAATGGATGGATTACTAGCTATACCTGAGTTAGTGGCCAAACATGCTTCAAATTTCCTAGAAAAGTGCTCAATGAACTTGCTGTCCTTGATGATGAAGGGATCCAGTACCGAGAGCTCATTACCCTTAATCTTGACCCCTAAATATACTGCTGTGTGATCAGAGATGGCAATATTCCCAATTGAACAAGGTACCACAGATTCTAGAAGAGCCGCAGGAGTTAGGAAAAAATCAGTCCTCGTATGGCACTTATGAGGATTGGAAAAGGATGTAAAGTCCCTGACAGTAGGGTGGAGATGTCTTCCATTGTCTACCAATCCCAGTGTCTCATATAGATCACCCAACTGTTTAGATTGTGGAGAAAGCTTTGATGGGCTGTTGGGCATTCTATCCAGCACCGGATCCATAAGGCAATTAAAGACCCCCCCATAATAATATGCCGTGACACAAAGACCATTAGCTTAGATAGTGCATCAGTCAAAAATTTAAGGGGTTGGGCCTGAGGACAATGGATGTTCAAAATACCATATTCCTCGCCATGTATTAGGGCTTTAAGGATAACAAACTGACCATATTAATATTTCACACAATACATTAAATGAAATGGAAGATTCTTCTGGATGAGTATGGCCACACACCCTTGCTCTTAGTGTTAAAGGACAAGAAAAACAGCCGACTAAACCCGCCCTGCTGTAACTTCAAGTGTTCCTTGTCATTAAGGTGAGTCTCCTGCAACAGGGCAGCATCCACCCCCTCCTTTTTGAGGCTCAACAACACCTTCTCGTTTTAACTGGTGAATGGATCCCCCTAATATTCCAGGTTCACCATGTAAGGACACTGCTAGCCACCATCCTTTACAACCACCTTTGATCTGCTGAGAGGAAGAATTCAACTTACAGTATGCTGAGCATATACAAAAGAAGACTCGTGGAGCCTATTTACAAAGAGCCATAAAACTAAAACTAACTACAAAACAATAAAGGCATTTAATGGGGGACTCTATCCCCTATCTATAGAGGGCACTTACACCTCCCACACGCATCTCCATTTCCCTGTCCAGCTCAAGCTGCACCCCAGACCCAAGCAATAGAAGGAAACAGATAAAATAGTGAGTACTCCATCCGCCTTCAACTATATACCAACAGCAATCCTATTCGGAAAAAAAACCACACAACAACAGCAGCTTCTTTAAGAAAAGGGTAACATTACAAGAAACATTGCAAGAGAGAAAAAAAACAAACATTATTGTCCATGTTTATAAATCCATCCAAATTATTTTAAAGTGTCCCAGAAATTTTTCACTTGTTCCGAGGAGTCAAATGACTGCCCCATCTCCCCATGAGTAATATGAAGCACCGCTGGGTATCTCATCAAATGTTGAATACCAAAGTCCCTTAATTTTCTCTTGACCTCATCAAATGATTTCCATTTATGGATCAACGCCGCAGAAAAGTCCTGGAAAAACTTTATTTTAGTTCACTGATAAATTAGGGCCTGTGGATCTTTCCTCATTCTTCTAGAAGATTCCAGTGCTCCCTGCTTGTTCCTGCTGGGCGGGGGCACCGATTCAGATCGGCTCTGCGCACTGCAACCTGGTGAGCTGGGTCAACCTTCACCCGTTCCACCTCGGCATCCCAGCCAAGAAACTGTGGTAGCCAGTCTTCAAAAAAGCTTGCTAGCTGCCCACCTTGCTCTCCCTCCGGCAGCCCAACGACCCAGATAATTTTCCTCCTACCTTGATTTCCCACATCACCGACCTGTTCAGTCAAAGCCTGGACCTGTTTCTCGAGGGCCTGGATCGGCCCTGCCGAGGACTTGAGCTCACTCTCTGATGGCGCGGTCTGCGGATCAACCTCTTCAAGTTACTTCCTGAGCCCTTCCAACTCCTTCTCATGCTTTTGTAGCATGACCAAAATCGGCTCCAGCCGAATACGATCATCTTCCATCAAGTTCTTGATCATCCCTCGATCGTCATGATTCTTCAGCAACGTTCTGTTGTGCAGGTACCTCTTTCTTTGCTGCCAACGGAGCTGCAGCTGCATCCACAGTCACAGTCCTGGGCCTGCCCGATATCCCGTGTGTTGGAGCTTGGCTGTATGCTTTCCTTTCGTCATCCTCACTCGCTTAAAAAGAATTTATGGTTGAACCGAATCCCGGACCATCTGTACAAGATCGCAAGGCCCTGCAAAAACAGTACCAGCATTCAGTTATCAGTCAAACGGCATAATGGCATGCTTTGCCAGATAAATGTTCGATACCCGGCAACTCTCAGCTCACCGCCATTATGGCGTGCATTGGCGGATAATTGAGAAATGTTTGAACAACCGGCAGTCATAGATTACCACTTGTTTCCGGCCACCTGAATGATCAATCATCTAAACAAAATACTCCCCGCCCATCATGTTTGGACAACCGAGACTCCACTGCAAATGGATTGAAACAGTTTCACAACCATTTAATATCAATTTTCTCTGATAAAAGGTAAGGTGGGTGGGGGTAAAAATATCACTACTACTGGGCTGGAGTACAGAGCTGAGCAAGGCAGATCTGCTCAGATTGCCGCCATCTTGGATCCTCTCCCTGGACCTCTGCTGTTTATTTTATGCATTAATGTTTTGGATTTGAGTGTTGTTGCGGTTCTGTTCGCAGAGTTGGAAGTTTTTGTTGCAAACGTTTCGTCCCCGGGCTAGGCGACATCATCAGTGCTTTGGAGCCTCCTGCGAAGCGCTTCTTTGATGTTTCTTCCGGTATTTATAGTGGTCTGTCCTTGCCTCTTCCGGGTGTCAGTTTCAGCTGTCAGCTGTAGCGGTTGGTATATTGGGTCCAGGTCGATGTGTTTGTTGATGGAGTTTGTGGATGAATGCCATGCCTCTAGGAATTCCCTGGCTGTTCTCTGTCTGGCTTGCCCTATGATAGTAGTGTTTTCCCAGTCGAATTCATGTTGCTTGTTGTCTGCGTGTGTGGCTACTAGGGATAGCTGGTCGTGTCGTTTCGTGGCTAGTTGATGTTCATGTATGCGGATTGTTAGCTGTCTTCCTGTTTGTCCTATATAGTGTTTTGTGCAGTCCTTGCATGGTATTTTGTAAACTACATTAGTTTTGCTCATGTTGGGTATCGGGTCCTTTGTTCTAGTGAGTTGTTGTCTGAGCGTGGCTGTTGGTTTGTGTGCCGTTATGAGTCCTAAGGGTCGCAGTAGTCTGGCTGTCAGTTCTGAAACGCTCCTGATGTATGGTAGTGTGGCTAGTCCTTTTGGTTGTGGCATGTCCTCGTTCCGTGGTCTGTCTCTTAGGCATCTGTTGATAAAGTTGCGCGGGTATCCGTTTTTGGCGAATACCTTGTATAGGTGTTCCTCTTCCTCTTTTTGCAGTTCTGGTGTACTGCAGTGTGTTGTGGCCCTTTTGAATAGTGTCCTGATGCAGCTTCGTTTGTGTGTGTTGGGGTGGTTACTTTCATAGTTTAGGACTTGGTCTGTGTGTGTTGTTTTCCTGTGTACCCTTGTGGTGAATTCTCCGTTCGGTGTTCTCTGTACTATCACGTCTAGGAATGGGAGTTGGCTATCCTTTTCTTCTTCTCTCGTGAATCGTATTCCTGTGAGTGTGGCATTGATGATCCGGTGTGTTTTTTTCTATTTCCGTATTTTTGATGATTACAAACGTGTCATCGACATATCTGACCCAGAGTTTGGGTTGAATTTGTGGTAGGGCTGTTTGTTCTAACCTTTGCATAACTGCCTCTGCTATGAGTCCCGAGATTGGTGATCCCATGGGTGTTCCGTTGATTTGTTCGTATATCTGGTTGTTGAATGTAAAGTGTGTAGTGAGGCACAAGTCCAGTAGTTTAAGTATGTCATCTTTGTTGATAGGTTCCGCCTCCTGTTTTCTGTTCTGTATGTCCAGTAGGTTGGCTATTGTTTCTCTGGCTAGGGTTTTGTCAATCGAAGTGAACAGTGCCGTCACGTCGAATGAGATCATGGTTTCTTCTTTGTCTATGTGTGTACTCCTGATGACGTCCAAGAATTCCTGTGTTGATTGTATGGAGTGTTTGGATCCGCTGACCAGGTGTTTCAGTTTCTGTTGTAGTTCTTTGGCCAGTTTGTATGATGGTGTCCCTGGTAGTGATACTATGGGTCTGAGTGGGATGTCTGGTTTGTGTACTCTAGGTAGTCCATAGAATCTGGGGGTGTTGTTGCTTTCAGGTTTCATTCTTTGTAGGTCAGCTTTGGTTATCTGTCTGTTTTTTTGGAGATTCCTTAGTGTGTTATTTATTCTATTGGTGAGTTGTGGTGTGGGGTCAGATTCCTTCATTTGGTAGGTGTTGGTATCTGCGAGTAGTTGTTGTGCTTTTTTGATGTAATCTGATTTATCTAGGATGACCGTCATGAGCACCCGAGCTACAAATCTTCGCACAGATTAGAGTGTGGAGGACACAATCGGGAAATTTGCAGAAGACAACGAAAATTGATCTAAGGGGTTGAGGCTAAGGGATGATCTTATAGAGGTCTATAAATTCATGAAGGGCATGGATAGGATAAATAGACAAAGTCTCTTCCCTGGGTGGGGGAGTCCAGAACTAGAGGGCATAGGTTTAGGGTGAGAGGGGAAAGATATAAAAGAGACCTAAGGGGCAACTTTTTCACACAGATGGTGGTACGTGTATGGAATGAGCTGCCAAAGTGGTGGAGGTTGGTACAATTGCAACATTTAAAAGGCATCTGGACGGGTATATGAATAGGAAGGGTTTGGAGGGATATGGGCCGGGTGCTGGCAGGTGGGACTAGATTGGGTTGGGATATCTGATTGGCATGGATTAGTTGGACCGAAGGGTTTGTTTCCGTGCTGTACATCTCTATGACTCTATGGTCAAGTAGCGGATAATGTAGCAAATAGGTGTAAGCTCGAAAATGATATAGATGGGTTGGTGGAGTGAGAGTAGCAGAATTTTGACATTACCAAATGAGAAGGAGTTAGTTCTCTATGAGTCAGTGATATAATGTATAGCCATACCAGCTTGGTGACATTTCGTAACTGGCAGATGGAATTCAACTTTGCCAAGTGTGAAGGTAATACATTAAGGAAGGTCAACCAGCAAAAGGGAATACACAATAAATGGAAATATGCTGAGAAGGGTAGATGAATCGAAAGATCATAGCATATAAGCTCATGGCGCCTTTAAATGTAGCAGTACAGGTAGATATGGTTGTCAAGAAGGCATATGGAATGCTGTCCTTCATCGGCAAAATTAGAATACAAATAGCTATAATGGTGAAATTGTATAAGATACTAAAGAGGACACAATTGGAGTGTTATGTGCAGTTCTGGTCATCATCTTACATGAAAGATATAATTCTCTGAAGAGAGTGCAGAGAAGATTTACTAGAATGTTGCCAGAGCTGGAGAATTGTAGCTATGAGGAAAGATTGGAGAGGGTGGATTGCTTTCCTTGAAACAGAGAAGGCTGAAGAGTGACATGATTGCAGTATACAAAATTGTGAGAGGTAGAGATAGAAGAACCTATATCCCTTATGATGATGCTGTCACTTTAAAAAGATGATATTGTCCTGGGTTTTTTTAAAGAAATGTTATAAAGGCAGTGTTGCCTAACTGGCTACTGAAAACAGCTGAAGTAAATAACTTAGGAAGCCTTTAGGTTCTTTTTGCAAAACAGTTGTAACAATGGAAGGGGAGCCTGGGATTTGTGGTGATGTCATTTCCTGTTCGTTTTCTGAGGAGTTGATAGATGGCATCTAGATCTATGCGTTTATTTATGGCGTTGTGGTTGAAGTGCCAAAAAAAAACCCCATTTCAGCTGGGACAACACATCTATCCTGGGACAGGCTAAGGAAAGACATGCCAGAGAATTCCTAGAGGCCTGGCACTCCAACCACAACTCCATAAACAAACACATAGATCTAGATGCCATCTATCAACCCCTCAGAAAACGAACAGGAAATGACATCACCACAAATCCCAGGAATCCCATCCAGGACAAACATATAAATAGAAAGCAGGAGACAACAGCTTCGCTTCACTTGGAGGTCGCCACTGATGATGTTACCTAACCAGGTAATGAAACGTCTGGATATCAAACCTACAGCTCAGCGAGCAAACCTACACCCTAAACCTCAACCTGAGCTACAAACCTTCACAAACCTTGCAAAAATTCCTAGTTACTACTTTCTCTGAAATCTCTCTTGATGTTGTTTCCTCCTGGATTGGAAACTGCATGTGAGAATCTGTGTCTGAATTTACATTTTTGCATGTTTATGAGATGTTGCTATATTGGAATAGTTGATTAGTAATGGATACTGTATGTATTACTCACTTAAGTTATTCTAAATTGCTTTTTCTTTTGTTGTATTTTAACTATAATGTGTGTTTTGCTCAATGTCGAGTAGTTTGACCAGTTACATAACATCTGGAACATACACTTCACGTCTATCTTTAAAATAAGAAAAATTAGGGCCCAGGCTACCTTCTTAAAATATTTTGTGGGATCCAGAAACAGGAATGGAGGTAACATCTTTGTGCTGACAAAACCACATATCCCCCGCTCAAATCATATTAGAGACAGACTATTTAGTTTCCTTAAAAAAGTATTATTCAATCAATTTTAGATTGTTTTCTGCAGTTGGCATCAAGAAGGCACAATTTTGCCAATTGCTATTTGTGATTTCACACAGGTTTTTTGGCATGTAATTTTAATGAATACAGGAAATCCTGATAAACACTGTCAGATGTGACTATTGAAGTTCACTCAGCCTGCATATGTAACATGCAAATAATGCATACTTGATATTATTACTCTAAAAGCTCAGCATTTGTTCGGGCAAATATTTATGCATGGGAAATGGATACGAAAGCAATGAGTAAAGCCAAGTTTACATAGAAAAGTATGAATGATTTCAAACTGGCTGACCATAAAACAGCAATATTTCAAAAAAGGTTTAAAATTGTAATAAATTAACCTATTCTACATATTTCTCCAACGCTACTTTCGAATACCTAACTTAGTCATAACAGAATTCTGATATTACAAAGTCAGAAGGACTTAGTTTCTCTCTGAGTCAGTGCCATATTGTACAGTAATACCAGTTTGCTGATACTTTGTAATCCCATTGTTCCTATTCCAAATCAAAATTTAGAACAGGCTTAACAGGAAGAAAGAAATGTTACAGTTACTTGATAGTTGAGCATTTTAAAATTATCTATACTTTTTTTTGTAAAGACCTGCATCGAACATCTCTGTGAATTTATCCACATCCTTAAGAGTATCCAAACTAAACCATGATAATATGCATGTATGCAATGTCTACTTGCCTGAAATAGAGAACATACAGATACACATTACCTACATTTCGATAAATGAACTGCAAGAACAAAGGTTTAGCAACTCTTAACCACTGTATCTCATTTGATAAGTGCATGGTTTTATGACAGTTCCTAGACAGCTTTGGCTGCAACTTATGTACATCACACTTGCTGAGCATAAGCCTGTGTTTTCCACCAGTGCAATCACAGTACGTTGAGAATTTCATGTCCAAACATCTGCAATTATTATCTGTATTGCATCGCATGTTGGATTCCATTCCCAACCACTACACTCAACAACATCAAATGACTTTTGGAAATGCTAACAATTTTGTGGACATCTGACAAAACAGCATCTAGAAATTGCATAATTCCTGTGGAACTTTTGGGAAATTACCACATTGTAAAAGATTGCAAAGATTCTGAATGAATTAAATGAAACATCCAAATGAAACAAACCTAAATTATTGAAAGTTGAGTTTGTTTTAAAAAAAGACCAACACTCTAATGGCAGAGAGATGCAGCCTTCTTAAACTAGCTTTCCTGCAAAAGGATTCATACGCAATTGACAGAGTAAAGTAATTGGGAATGTTATTATTTTCAAAGTAAATTACATAGCCAACATCACCAGGATATGAAACTGAATTGGTTGCAACTGCCTTTAAAGTTGTACAAAGGATAATTTGACAAAAAATAATGCCCTGGTTCTTAGACTAGAGTAAGAGCACCTATATTTAAGCTGGAGGTCCCTGGATCAGCAACAGATTTGTGAACTATAATATACCAATAAAACTTTAAATCCATCAACCACCTAGGATTGCAAACTTTTCAGTTCCTGTATGAAGCAAACACTTGTATAGGAAAGATGAACTGCTATACAATGTCTTTCAAGAATATGGAGCATCCTAATGTGTGGCACAGCTATTGATTATTTTGAACTATAGGAAAATATGGGAACCTATACACAGTGCGGTTCCAGAACCAACAATGAGAGGAATGCCCAACATTGTGTACTTTTGTGGTAGCTGACACCAGAATGCTCCATTTCCATTCCTTGAATAATGCCATAGAATCTTTTGTGTTGATGTGAACAAGATGTGGGAGATTCGTGGTTGTTGAGATGGCAAACAGTGGAAAGTCAGTTTAATGCATCATCTTCAACAAGGGGGTGCTTTCTTAACAGTGCATTGAATTGCCAACCTAAGCTATCTGCTCAAATCTTTGGAATGATGTTTCAATCAAACCAACTTTCTAACTCAGAGGATACAGTACTACTGAGTCAAGTTCAGTGTCTGTACTGTAGAATTCTTTGAAGAGGTGACAAGTAGGTTAGACCAAGGAAACCTAGTGGATGTGGTCTATCTAGATTTCCAAAAGGCCTTTGATAAGGTGCCATATGGGAGGCTGCTGAGTAAGGTGAGGGCCCATGGTGTTCAAGGTGAGCTACTGGCAAGGATTGAGGATTGGCTGTCTGACAGGAGGCAGAGAATTGGGATAAGAGGTTCTTTTTTGGAATGGCAGCCGGTGACAAGCGGTGTCCCACAGGGTTCAGTGTTGGGGCTGCAGCTGCTCATGTTATATATTAATGATCTGGATGAAGGGACTGGGGGGCATTCTAGCGAAGTTTGCCGATGATACGAAGTTAGGTGGACAGGCAGGTAGTACTGAGGAAGTGGGGAGGCTGCAGAAGGATCGAGACAGTTTGGGAGAGTGGTCCAGGAAATGGCTGATGAAGTTCAATGTGAGCAAATGTGAGGTCTTGCACTTTGGAAAAAAGAATACAAGCATGGACTACTTTCTAAACAATGAGAAAATTCATAAAGCCAAAGTACAAAGGGATCTGGGAGTGCTAGTCGAGGATTCTCTAAAGGTAAACATGCAGGTTGAATCTGTGATTAAAAAAGCGAATGCAATGTTGTCATTTATCTCAAGAGGGTTGGAATATAAAAGCAGAGATGTGCTACTGAGACTTTATAAAGCTCTGGTTAGGCCCCATTTGGAGTACTGTGTCTAGTTTTGGTCCCCACACCTCAGGAAGGACATACTGGCACTGGAACGTGTCCAGCGGAGATTCACACGGATGATCCCTGGAATGGTAGGTCTAACATACGAGGAACGGCTGAGGATCCTGGGATTGTACTCATTGGAGTTCAGAAGGTTAAGGGGAGATCTAATAGAAACTTACAAGATAATACATGGCTTGGAAAGAGTGGACGCTAAGAAATTGTTTCCGTTAGGCGAGGAGACTAGGACCCGTGGGCACAGCCTTAAAATTAGACGGGGTCAATTCAGAACAGAAATGCAGAGACATTTCTTCAGCCAGAGAGTGGTGGGCCTGTGTAATTCATTGTCGCAGAGTGCAGTGGAGGCCGGGACGCTAAATGTCTTCAAGGCAGAGATAGATAAATTCTTGATGTCACAAGGAATTAAGGACTACGGGGAGAATGTGGGTAAATGGAGTTGAAATGCCCATCAGCCATGATTAAATGGTGGAGTGGAACTGCTGAGCTGAATGGCCTTACTTCCACTCCTATGTCTTATGGTCTTATTTTAATACAGTGCCCCCACAATGGCCAAAGCACTTCATTTTCATATTCACATTTTACTATTTGTCTTTAGTCACTTGTTAGTACAAAACTTGAGTATTGTTGAAAAAGGAGACAAGCTGTTAATGATTCTGTCTTGCACTCATCAGGACAATTACAAAATGTAAGCATTTCAAATGATTCAAGTAATTCCTACTGCATGAGAAAAGAATGATTTTAGGTTGGTTTGTCAACTTGATTGGTTGAGGAGTTATTATAGGCAATGAAAATGGAATTATTGTTCCAAACAATTTTATTTAATTTTTTAACAGCACAATGCTAGGATATATTCAGTTTGCCTGCAGAGGACAGGTCCTCATATGTGTGCATATAATTATAGGAACATGAACAGCTTATCCATCCCATTGAGCTGACTTTTTGTTTTTTTTCTCAGAAAATGGAAGTGATCCACATTGAGAAACTGACTGATAATCTTAAAGTGGTTGTTTGTGTAATTATGACACTCAGGATTACTTGACAAGGGATGCCCAATTAGTAAAATCACATCTAGAGCAAGAGAAACCAAACTGGATTTTTATGAAATCTGAAAGATTCAATGGAGGTGTAAAAATGATAGTAGGGACCTGATTGTGGGGTTTTTGACCTCACTACTGGGGTTTATATGTTCACTGGTGCTGTTTAATGGTGCATCTTGCAGTTTCAATCTGCTGGCTCAATTGTGGAGATAGATATTTTGTATTCCTTTGCAATTTCATGGAATTGGGCTTGAATTTAAAGAACCCATAGATGATGATATTTCAGAGGTGAGGGAACCTTATAAAATATAGGTTCAAAAGGTCTTACCTATGACTTCCATGCCAAGCTATGTCCCAAACGTACTCTCCAAGCATACTGTACTATACTCAGCCCCATGATGCCTTAATCCCAGACCCATATATTTTATGCCCTCAATGACCAGCTCCGATACATCCATGCCTATTCACCAACTGAATGTGTAAAGTCCTGTGTTTCCGAAGCAAATAGTTCAAACTGAGGGCTGACTGTCCTGTTGGACTTCATCCTGGGTCTTAAAAGAAGTAACTAGTGAGATAGTTATTGTGTTTGCTTTAATTCTGAGAAATTATCTTTATTTGGAGAGGGTTCTATTAAATTGGAAAATAATGTGTGGAACTTCTTTATTGAAAAGAAACTAGTTAGATTAACATCTGGCATTGGAAAGATGTTAGAAGCTGTTGTGAAAGACAGCTTAGCACTTGAAGAATTGAGCAGGGTCACTATGGTTTGTGAACAGGAATCTGAGTTTTTAGAGTTCTTTGAAACACTTACATGTATTGTGGATAATAGATGTATTAGACTTAGATTTCCAAAAGACTTTTCATACAGTATGGAAAATTAAATCTCATAGTGTAATAGATAATCTATTGGCATGGATAGAAGATTGTGAGAGCAGGCATAAATGGTTCACTTTCTCGTGAGCAAGATGTAATGAAATGATATACCACAGAGAAGTACTGGGGCCATGACTTTTTATATAAATGACTTGAATGAAGGAACTGAAGCAATGATTTGCTAAATGATACAAGATATTTAGGAAAGTAAGTTGTGAAAAATATGTAAATAGGTGAGAAAGTGACATAGTTGTGAATGGATAAAGACTGGCAATAGGGTAGAATGTGGGAAATGTGAAATTGTCTATTTTGGTAGAAAGAAGAAAACAGAAGACATTTTCTAAATGATGGGAAACTACAGAGCTCTAAGATTCAAAGGAGTCTGGGTATTCTAGTGCATGAATCACTCAATGTTGGTATGCAGGTATGACAAGTCATTAGGAAAGCTAATCAAATGTTATTGCTTATTGCAAGGGGAATCGAATAGGGGAGTTTATGCTTTAGTTATACAGGGCATTTGTGAGACCATATCGGTAGTGTTGTCTAGATTATTGGTCTCCTTATTTAGTTAAGGGCATAAGTACACTTGGAGCAGTTCAAAGAAGGTTTACTCGGCTAATGCCTGAAATGGCCAAGTTGTCTTATGTAAAGTTTGAAATTCGACGTTTCGGGCATAAGCCCTTCATCAGGAATGAGGAGAGTGTGCCAGGCAGGCTAAGATAAAAGGTAGGGAGAAGGGACTTGGGGGAGGGGCGATGGAGATGTGATAGGTGGAAGGAGGTCAAGGTGAGGGTGATAGGCCGGAGTGGGGTGGGGGCGGAGAGTTCAGGAAGAAGATTGCAGGTTAGGAGGGCGGTGCTGAGTTGAGGGAACCGACTGAGACAAGGTGGGGGGAGGGGAAATGAGGAAACTGGAGAAATCTGAGTTCATTCCTTGTGGTTGGAGGGTTCCCAGGCGGAAGATGAGGCGCTCCTCCTCCAGCCGTCCTGTTGTTATGTTCTGCCGGTGGAGGAGTCCAAGGACCTGCATGTCCTCGGTGGAGTGGGAGGGAGAGTTAAAGTGTTGAGCCATGGGGTGGTTGGGTTGGTTGGTCCAGGCGTCACAGAGGTGTTCTCTGAAGCGTTCTACAAGTAAACGGCCCGTCTCCCCAATATAGAGGAGGCCACATCGGGTGCAGCGGATGCAATAGATAATGTGTGTGGAGGTACAGGTGAACTTGTGGTGGATATGGAAGGATCCCTTGGAGGGAAGTGAGGGAGGAGGTGTGGGCGCAAGTTTTACATTTCCTGCGGTTGCAGGGGGAGGTGCCGGGAGTGGAGGTTGGGTTGGTGGGGGGTGTGGACCTGACGAGGGAGTCACGAAGGGAGTGGTCTTTGTGGAACGCTGATAGGGGAGGGGAGGGAAATATATCCCTGGTGGTGGGGTCCGTTTGGAGGTGGCGGAAATGACGGCGGATGATACGTTGTATACGGAGGTTGGTGGGGTGGTAGGTGAGAACCAGTGGGGTTCTGTCTTGGTGGCGGTTGGAGGAGCGGGGCTCAAGGGCGGGGGAGCGGGAAGTGGAGGAGATGCAGTGGAGGCATCGTCGATCACGTCTGGGGGGAATCTGAGGTCCTTGAAGAAGGAGGCCATCTGGGCTGTGCGGTGTTGGAACTGGTCCTCCTGGGAGCAGATGCGGCGGAGACGAAGGAATTGGGAATATGGGATGGAGTTTTTACAGAGGGCAGGGTGGGAGGAGGTATAGTCCAGGTAGCTGTGGGAGTCAGTCGGTTTATAGTAGATGTCTGTGTTGAGTCGGTCGCCCGAGATAGAAATGGAAAGGTCTAGGAAGGGGAGGGAGGAGTCTGAGACAGTCCAGGTGAATTTGAGGTCGGGATGGAAGGTGTTAGTAAAGTTGATGAACTGTTCAACCTCCTCGTGGGAGCATGAGGCAGCGCCGATACAGTCATCGATGTAGCGGAGGAAAAGGTGGGGGGTGGTGCCAGTGTAGTTGCGGAAGATGGACTGTTCCACATATCCTACGAAGAGACAGGCATAGCTGGGGCCCATGCGGGTGCCCATGGCAACTCCTTTAGTTTGGAGGAAGTGGGAGGATTGAAAAGAGAAGTTATTCAGGGTGAGGACCAGTTCAGTCAGTCGAAGGAGGGTGTCAATGGAAGGGTACTGGTTGGTGCGGTGGGAAAGGAAGAAGTGGAGGGCTTTGAGTCCTTCGTGATGGGGGATGGAGGTGTACAGGGACTGGATGTCCATCGTGAAAATAAGGCGTTGGGGACCGGGGAAACGAAAATCCTGGAGGAGGTGGAGGGCGTGGGTGGTGTCCCGAACGTAGGTCGGGAGTTCTTGGACTAAAGGGAACTCCCCACCTACATTCGGGACGGTTCTGTCCCCTTTAGTCCAAGAACTTCCCACCTACGTTCGGGACACCACCCACACCCTCCACCTCCTCCAGGATTTTTGCTTCCCCGGTCCCCAACGCCTTATTTTCACGATGGACATCCAGTCCCTGTACACCTCCATCCCCCATCACGAAGGACTCAAAGCCCTCCGCTTCTTCCTTTCCCGCCGCACCAACCAGTACCCTTCCACTGACACCCTCCTTCGACTGACTGAACTGGTCCTCACCCTGAATAACTTCTCTTTTCAATCCTCCCACTTCCTCCAAACTAAAGGAGTTGCCATGGGCACCCGCATGGGCCCCAGCTATGCCTGTCTCTTCGTAGGATATGTGGAACAGTCCATCTTCCGCAACTACACTGGCACCACCCCCCACCTTTTCCTCTGCTACATCGATGACTGTATCGGCGCTGCCTCGTGCTCCCATGAGGAGGTTGAACAGTTCACCAACTTTACTAACACCTTCCATCCCGACCTCAAATTCACCTGGACTGTCTCAGACTCCTCCCTCCCCTTCCTAGACCTTTCCATTTCTGTCTCGGGCGACCGACTCAACACAGCCATCTACTATAAACCGACTGACTCCCACAGCTACCTGGACTACACCTCCTCTCACTCTGCCCCCTGTAAAAACTCCATCCCATATTCCCAATTCCTTCGTCTCCGCCGCATCTGCTCCCAGGAGGACCAGTTCCAGCACCGCACAGCCCAGATGGCCTCCTTCTTCAAGGACCTCAGATTCCCCCCAGACGTGATCGACGATGCCCTCCACCGCATCTCCTCCACTTCCCGCTCCCCCGCCCTTGAGCCCTGCTCCTCCAACCACCACCAAGACAGAACCCCACTGGTTCTCACCTACCACCCCACCAACCTCCGTATACAACGTATCATCCGCCGTCATTTCTGCCACCTCCAAACGGACCCCATCACCAGGGATATATTTCCCTCCCCTCCCCTATCAGCGTTCCGCAAAGACCACTCCCTTCGTGACTCCCTTGTCAGGTCCACACCCCCCACCAACCCAACCTCCACTCCCGGCACCTTCCCCTGCAACCGCAGGAAATGTAAAACTTGCGCCCACACCTCCTCCCTCACTTCCCTCCAAGGCCCCAAGGGATCCTTCCATATCCACCACAAGTTCACCTGTACCTCCACACACATCATCTATTGCATCCGCTGCACCCGATGTGGCCTCCTCTATATTGGGGAGACGGGCCGTTTACTTGCAGAATGCTTCAGAGAACACCTCTGGGATGCCCGGACCAACCAACCCAACCACCCCGTGGCTCAACACTTTAACTCTCCCTCCCACTCCACCGAGGACATGCAGGTCCTTGGACTCCTCCACCGGCAGAACATAACAACAGGACGGCTAGAGGAGGAGCGCCTCATCTTCCGCCTGGGAACCCTCCAACCACAAGGAATGAACTCAGATTTCTCCAGTTTCCTCATTTCCCCTCCCCCCACCTTGTCTCAGTCGGTTCCCTCAACTCAGCACCGCCCTCCTAACCTGCAATCTTCTTCCTGACCTCTCCGCCCCCACCCCACTCCGGCCTATCACCCTCACCTTGACCTCCTTCCACCTATCACATCTCCATCGCCCCTCCCCCAAGTCCCTCCTCCCTACCTTTTATCTTAGCCTGCCTGGCACACTCTCCTCATTCCTGATGAAGGGCTTATGCCCGAAACGTCGAATTTCCTGTTCTTTGGATGCTGCCCAACCTGCTGTGCTTTAACCAGCAACACATTTTCAGCTCTGATCTCCAGCATCTGCAGGCCTCATTTTTTTACCCTTATGTAAAGTTTGATCAGGCTAGGTTTATATCCAGAAGGATTTAGAAGAATATAGATGAATTGATTGAAATATATAAAATCCTGAGAGATCGTGACAGGATGACTGAGGAAAAGATGTTTCCTCTTGTAGGAGATTCTAGAACTGGGGGCCATTGGTATTAAACATATGAAATAGGAGCAAAATAAGTCCATTCACCCTTTGGAGATTGTTCTGCCATTCAATATGACCATGACTGATTGCTTTGTGTTATTAATTCACATTCTTATCAACTCTCACTCACCCTGCTAACAAGAATTGGTCCATCTCTGTATTAAAAATATTGAATGAGCCTGGCTTCATTGCCTTTTGAGGCAGGCACTTTCAACGTCATAGAAGCTGCTGAAAGGAAAACGTTTCTCCTCATCTCTCTGCTGAAAGGTTGGCTCCTAATTTTTAACAGTGCCCGCTAGTTCTGGATTGATCCACATGAGGAAATTTCCTATTCACAATCACCTTGTTAAGAGTACTCATGATCATTTATTTATATAAATTGGACATGTTATGAGACATCATCCAGGAAAGGTGGGATTTGAATGCAGACCTTCTGACCCAGAGATAGAGACACTGCCGCTGCACCACAAGACTCTTTCACGGTCTTATACACATCATGCCTCACTCTTTTAAACTCAATTGGAAACAATTGCAGCTTGTCCAACCTACCTATACCATATATTAATGTAGTAACTCCTCAAAATCATTTCCGATTTATTTACATCCTTCCTGAAATAAAGAGATCGAAACTGCACTTGAATGACGGTCTCACAGAGCATACTCAAATGAGAGCATCTAAAACTAGTTAGGTTGACAGTCCTTGAACTGTTTTTGTAATCAAAAACCACAAACTCCAATGATTTGTTGATACTACATACTCACAGGGGTTATTTGTCAAAATTCTATTATCCATAGGGATCCTCATGTGGTTAGATCACAGTGCTTTGGGGAGACCTGCATCTACTACCAGACACAGCTTCTGTAGGTACCTGTAAAAATGCAATGACATCAAAAGAACATAACCTTTTAGCTCTTCAAGTATATTCTGACATCAGTTAGATGATGGATGATTTGTATTTCAGTTTCATGTACGTGTTTTGGTAGTAGATGTCTGATGTCTTTCCCAAACAAGAATGTATCAATCACACCTTTGATATTTACAATCAGACAGAATTTTGAGGAGAAACATTTATCAATAAATGTTACGCATTCTTTCAAACAAGTCACTCTTACCACATAAAACTAATTGCCCAGCTTAATTCAATGTTCTGTTCTAAGAGTCAGTTCTGACATCATTCCTTTTTGAAAACATATGCTTAGTACAGAGCCTTCGAGAGAAGGTCTTTGACATATTTTACACCACTTTCTTTTCCAGTTCTTTATCATATGTATCCATTTTATTCCATTTTCTCATTGTTAATTATCTGTGAAAGTCACTTGATGAAATATTTTGAGTTTAGCCTGTATTGGATAACATAGTTATTCACCAGAAAAATTAAAGTATCAAAAGAAATTTGAGTTATCGTAGAATGATTTGATGTTTGACCGTACTGTCCTTGTCTGCAGATTATGTTACACTGTGGGAATGAGATAAGACCATTATAGACATATTTGTGGGAATTATACAGGATAAGTTACTGAACCAGTCAGTATGTTTGTTCTAAACCTACATATTTAAATTAATTATAACATTCTATGGCTCTGAAGTACCCTGGGGTTCTCACATCACCTTCTGATCTTAATGTGACAGATTCCCAGTGTCTGCTTCAGTTACCTCTCCAGGCATCATTCACAATGGTTTCAATAACTGCTGTATTATAAGTAAATCAAGACTTTAAAGTATTTTGAGATGTACTGTCAAAAATGTAAGCTTCTGACTATCATTATATTGTGTAACAGTTTAGCCTCTGAATTGAAGAATACTGGGTTATCCTCTCTATTAAAAGCTTTCATTGAATGAGAGTGACAGATTCGAGTTGGTTGATTACAATTGCTGATTGTAATGCCCTGTGCTCAAAAGTGAAAATAAGTCCTCTTGGGTTTTTTTTTCCACTTGTCCCAATAGTTATCCCTCAGCCAACATAATGACCAGATAAATTGCTTTAATTATCTCATTGCTGTTTGTGAGATTTTGCTGTGTGAACATTGAAATCACATTTCCCTAATTTACAACAGCGACTGCATTCAAAAAATATTATTGGCAACTAAATTCTTTGTGAAGTCCCAGGAATGTGAAAGGTGCTTTGCGAATGCAAGTTCTTTATTTTCCTGATCACGATATAGTGAATCTTGCTGTTGAGAAAAGATAATCTGCTGACATTGATGTTTAAAGAGAAATGCAAAGAATGCAGAATTGGGAAGGTACTGACAGTTTGCAGGCATGGAAACCTTTTCAGCAAAACTCAAGACTTAAAGGAAAGAAGAGAAAACAATTCAAATTATTCATTAATGAAGTTATATTTTCGGAAAATAAAGTGCTTATTCCATGTTTTTGCCAAAATTGTAACACACTCAGGCAAACCACATTAAAGTATTACTTGCTCTATAAATATCATTTTGCTTTTGATTAAGTGAAAAATTACCTGTGACTGTTTTATATCTGCATTCTCAGTATGAAGAAGACAATGGTGTAGATTTTTTGAATTTATGGGACAAAGCAGAAAAGCAACCCAGAGAAAGCTGAAATGAATTTATAATTTTTTTTCTGTCATGAATTTGAAAGTAAGGAAATCAAGGAGGCTTTACAATGGCTACCTATGCTTAATTTTCCTGTCTGCATTCCGTATAGTCAACAATAGGTCAAAATCAACTGCAATTCCTCTAGTAACACTACCCTAGCCCTTTGTTTAAAGGTGGGGATTGAACCCAGATCCCTAGTGCTGCCAGGCGACACTGCTAACCACTGAGCCACCATGCCACCCAAGGAATTGTCCACTAGGAGTTTTACATTTGACAAACTATTCAACCTTTGATGCATTGAAACCAAATGGCAACCCAAAGATCTGATTGAGCCTATTGTGATTTTTCTTCTTCCTTAGTCTGGAGAAACCGTGCTACTTGTACCGTTTCCAGCTCCTGCCACTCAAGTTGTGATCAAATCATTTAACACAAACCTATGTTCAAATGTGTGGTGATCTTAATATATAGTGTGTATATATTAATATAATGCCATATGTTGCATTTGATACTGAGCTGATGTGAGTAGTGCAAATCAGCAGAGTCAGAATTTGAACCCTTGTGTTAAAGGAATATGTCTGGTTGACCAACATGATATTCATTAATTCAATAACTAAAGGATAAGTACTAAATACAGCAACATCTATGGGCACCAACAAAATGTGGACTTCAATAGTAATGAATGGTTCACAAAAGCTAGCCAGATTGTTCCAATATATCCTACATGAGCATCTGCCAAAGAAAGCAGCTTTCTTTGAGTAAGGACACCATTACTGTACACAGTCTTACCAATGCCCTATACAACTGAAACATTACCTCCCTACTTTTGTCTCCAGTTCCTCTTACAATAACCTATAATGTTCTATTAGCTTTTTTTTATTATTTGATGTACTTATAATATCCATACACAATTCAAGCACTAACAAACCCAGATCCTTCTGCATTTCAGAGCTCTGCAATGTCTCATTATGTAGATAATGAGAGGTGATCTTTCCGAAATGTAAGAGGTCTTAGACAAGGTGGATGCTAAAAAGATGCTCTCCCATGTGTGTGAGAATAGAACTCGTGGACACATTTTAAAATTAAGCATTCCTTACTTAAGATGGAGATAGGCAAATGTTATTTTTACCTCAGAGGTTGTGAGTCTATGAACTCTCTTTGTTGAAGAATAATGGAGGCATTGAATTTTTTTAAGGCAGAGCGAGATTAATTCCTGACGAAGGAAGAATTCACAGTGGAGTTGAGAACAATGTCAAATTAGCTATGATTTTATTAAATGGCAGGTCTAGCTCATAGGTCCAAATGACCTATTCTAGTTTTTAATAATTGGTATGTTTGTTTGGTAAAATGTAAACAAAATTGCTGGACATCTGGCATGTAATTCCCAAATAATTTTTGGATGTTACCACTTCACCGCTGAGTATAATTTGGTAGAAGGAAGAAGGACAGCAGTGTATGGTAGGGCACTAACAGTGGTTTCTCACTGATTATCAAGGCAAAGTCAGAATGAAATTACCCGCGTGTATAGCTGGCCCATAATGATAATAAATTAGAACTAAGTACCTGCTGCTTTAATAAAACAAAAACGTTTATATCAAATTTTGTGTTTCTGTCTGATTTTGTGATGGATTTCTCCCTTTGTTTCAATGTTCAGTATTAGTTGAATCAGTCGTCTGTGGAATGTGAAACAGTTAACGAAAGAACAATATTTTAGTCACAGTTAATTTCTATTCTTCTATTTAGCAGAAGTATCCTTCTATAAAGCTCTGATTAAAGGACACCTATTTGGCAAAACTTAATCAATTCACTAAAAATTCTTAATTAAACAGGGAAGTTATTACAAAATACATCTACATTCTCGGTTCAAGTAATCTTCCTCTAATAAAAATATACAATCCCTCTTGCTGATCTCCTTCCTCAAAGAATTCAAAACTGCAACAAACAGCTTTTTTCATGGAATTGGTGCTATGTTAAAATTACTGGAATTATAGCAGGTAGGTGAATTGGCCATGCTAAATTGCCCATAGTGTTAGATGCATTAGTCAGGGGTCAGCATAGGATAGGGGACTGGGTCTGGGTGGGTTACTCTTTGGAGGATCGGTGTGAACTTGTTGGGCTGAAGGGCTTGTTTCCATACTATGGGGAATCTAATCTAATCTAACAAGCAATAAGTCTCATCTGTAAATATCAGGACCTGACATTGATAGAAAGATCACACCAACCACAAAAGTCATCCTTTGTAAAATAAAAACAGAAAGTGCTGGAGAAAATCACCAGGTCGGGCAACATCTGTGGACAAAAAATACCCAAGTTGACATTTGAGTTCAATATGATACTTCTTTGGAATATCTTTTATGTTAGGCTGGCCTCTGACCATTGGAGAGTTTTCCCTTATTTCCCATTGACTTCAATCAAGAAGAGAAAACTGACTAACTTTGATGCAATTTCTTTCAGTCCATTTAAAATTGTTTCCTAAATGTACATTTTGACATTGTTAGGAGAACTGGTTGAGGTGGTCAGTGTAAGGATGCCAAGTTAACATGTGCGGCTTAAATCACAAGATCATGAAACATTTGAGTCAATTGAGTCCAATTTCACTTTTTGACATCATTGTTAATGGGTGATAATGGCATTAAAATGGTACTGGTCTAGGATTCTGCCCTCTGTAGCCCAGAGGGTGGGTCACAACCAGTCTGGGGCTCCTTAGTGGCCAGTTGAGGAGTAGGTCTTACTCTTGTTGGGGTCATGCAGAGGCATCAGTCAGGAACTGGGCAATTCTCATCTGGGGTTGTCTGGTTTAGTTGCTCAAGGCCCCACAGTCACTATATCAGATGTGTTCACAGAACCAAAGATAGAAGAAAGGCCAATGCCAGAGCAATGAGACTCAGCGAGAAATCCTTTTGGCTTGGGGCTGCAGGCCAGGGGGGTGAAAGGGATGATAATTGAAAAGGGGGACAACAGTATCAACAAAGAGGGATATGATACAGCATGACTAAGAAGGAGGTAATACAGAGGGGGTTCATTCATGCTCAGGAGCATCCTGGCTTCAATTTGAGGGACAGATTTGATCACAGTTGACATGGTCATCTCATACGCCAGGGCTGATGGGGAGTAGGAAGGTGCAGGTTCATGTGCACAGGTTGGATGGGGACCTGACGAGGTGCAAAGCCAAGGGGATTTGCAGGCGGTTGTCAGCAGGAAGGGGATTTGGAGTCTCACTGACAAATACAGGCAGAGGCTGCAATCCACTGGGTTCACAGTCTCCTTCCATCATGCTGGAAGTCGAAACTGCACAATGGCGAAGAAAATGGCAGTGGCCACATTCAGCAGTGGGCTGGTTAAATGTCTCGGCCTATGAGGGAGGAGACTGCAAGAGGCACCAATGTGAAGCCCTTTAGAGGGCAACTACATTGCACAGAGACCCATGTGCTGCACAGGACACAGAGCATCCTAAAGCATTGGCTCCCTGTTTTCTGTGCATACCCCTGTCCCAGAAATCACTGACCAAGTCATTCACACCAATACAGAGTAGCAATGCTGTTGGAAAAGGCATCAGGTGTCAGCAGGGCCCATTGCCCTGTATATACCTCCACATGGTGCAACAAGCTCTCAACACAGATGTCAATCCAAGATCTGTCCTGTGTGGTCATGTAGCTATGGTTCAGATTGCCACTTTTGGAGCTATGCAATAAGACATTGTAAGGTCAAAGCAGTGCAGTCTATAAAGAAAATGCTTAGTAATGTGCAGTGAATTGTCACACATGCCATCAAAGTGCCCTCAATAAGTTTTCTTCTTTCCTCCCTTGCACTAATGTACACCTTAATGTAGTCCCTAGTTTTACAGCTGGGATGGAGGGAGCCTTCTTGGCAATGCAGCCTAAAGGCCCGTAAGGTTTACTTGGGCAGCCCTGGGGCACTTGAGTCTGGATGACCCAGGCTTGAAGAGGGTCTTTTTTTCAAGATGCAAATTGACCCTTCTTGGGTCAAATGGTTGGAAAGGGGCAGACAGAGTGGAAGTGGATGCCAATCCACCTCTGCACTGTCCTGTCAGGGGGTTGGGGGGGTTGATGGAACTCCTCCTCTGGTGCCACTGTGTTTCCTCATGAGAAAGGGACAACGAGAGTGTTCACCGGGTTCCCTTTCTCCCCCTTGTCACTAGGGTCTGATGGACCTGAGGACCAATGGCTGGGGCAATGGAGTGCAGGTGTGTATTCCTGAAGACCTGGTTGCCCATGGCAGCTGCCATTCCTGTTTGAGACTCCTGTCCCTCCCTGTCCATGTGTAATGAAGCCCCTGATAACCAACAGGGGTGCTCTCCCACTTGGATCAGAACAGGTACCTGGTCTCTGGCTGTCCTCTGATTGCCCATGGTCTGGGTATTTCTTCCTCGGCCAGCTGCAGAACTGCTTGTGCTCTCACTCTTTGGAAAGTTGACATTCTCCCCACGGTGTCAGTCTCTGAGCTGTGAGAAGGTGCAGGAAGCAACTTCTTGTCCTCGTAGGTGAAGGAGCTGCC
The DNA here is from genome assembly GCF_020745735.1 of Hemiscyllium ocellatum. Lineage (NCBI taxonomy): Eukaryota > Metazoa > Chordata > Chondrichthyes > Orectolobiformes > Hemiscylliidae > Hemiscyllium > Hemiscyllium ocellatum. Next base: position 18,792,770 of record NC_083428.1, on the reverse strand, counting down.
TCCCAGGGAGCCAGTTATTTCCCTGCAGAAGCAGTGGATTTCCTGCTGGCTACCTGCAAGACAAAAGAGAGGGAAGGCTTTGTGACCGATGGTTAGATGTATGGTGCACATGAAAATGAGATTGAGACCAGGGTTACGGTGAGAACTGCAGTGAATGAAGGGTGATACTTACTTGACTGGTGGCAAATCGAAGTTTCAGAGGTCCTGCTCTCCTCCTATCAGGTCCAGGAATCTCTTCTTGTATCACAACAAGTGCTTCATGTCAGGCAGCCCTTCACTCATAACCTCTGTCCCTGGCCTGTTATACACATTCTTTCCTCCAGTAATGAGAGAAAGGGAGGAATGCGGTTAGATGAATATGGATGGTGCAGGCGGTTGAAAGGTTGCGACGTGTGTGTGTTTGTATGTGTGAGCATGAGGTAGCAGAGAGGAAATGGTGGCACTTATGTTGGCAGAGTGGAAAAGGACATTGACCCACCTCCTACCATACTGGGGTATTCCTCCAGACTGAGATATATATGAGAGAGGGAAGATGTTATAGGCAACAGTAACAGTAGTAGAGAGTGAGCCTTGGTGGGTTGTAGCAGAGTAGTGTGACTGTGAGGTAGCAGGCAGCCGGCTATGACATTCACCCTGGCAGAGCAGAGAAGGTTACTTTCTTTTGGTAATGAAACTATTCAGCTAGAGATGGTATTGACCTTGGTGGCAACCTCAGAGCAAGCTGCCAGATTTTGGTGGCCTTCTCTAAGAAGAAGATTCCTCTCCTTTGCATTACCCCTTTGACTAGAACCATAAGTCCTTGTGGGAGAATCACAGTGCAACCTTTGCCTTCTCAGACATCTTCTGGAATTGTGCTTGACCAAGCAAGGCAACCTTGGAATACAGTGCTCCCTTGGGAGAATAGCAACATCTGAGAGACAGAGGGCACTCAAGAGGTGCCAGTGTTTCTGTGAATATCTGCTGAGTGATGAGTTGTTCTGGGAATGATTGTGTTGTGAGATGAGGCTCGAATCAAATGTGAGGGATGCCATGGAATGGGGGAGGTAGTTAATGAGGTACATTTGGTAAGATATGGTGATAATTCCCACTGTGACTGTTGGCAGGAATCCTTCCAAAAAACTTGCAGTTAGCCAAAAAAAATTAACCTGCAGCTCTTCAAGTCACTTGGAAGATTGTCTCATTTTCCAGAAAGATTGCTTTACTCTCTTGATCACTTGTGTCAAAGGAAGATTCATGTAACAAAACAAACCCAGATTTTAACAGGTAAAACTTGAGGAACTGAATGGTTGTATGTTATTCCGCATTCGCCTCCTCAGTGCCTTCACAAAATAATGGAAAATTAGCAGAACTGGATAGATTTGTCTGCTGTAAAATATCTCGCTAGTATGAACCAATTTAGTTTTATTAAAATTACATTTCTTAATCTTTTAACAATATATATCAAACAGATCTTAGTCAAAGTGAACCACTGCATGCTGAAATGACAGAAGAAAATGGTGCAAACAAGTCAAGTGGCACCTGTGGAGAGAGAAATTGAGTCAAAGGTTGGACTTTATGGTGACTTGGACGATAAATTTTCAGTAGGGAGTGTTGCAAGGTAAATGTGATAGTAGGTTCGTTCACCTCAACCTCTTCCCATAAAATGGTGGTAGGTGGATCATTACCATTATGTAAATAATAATCAATAGACTATTAAGCTTATTAAAATGCCAATCAACCCAGAAACTGCAAGCCCATATGGTTGGCATGGGCAGGTGGGTACATATTGGATTTTTAAACCACTTTGCTAAAAGTTGGGAAGGAAGAGGTAGGTGGTATATCATTGGTGGTTGCGTGTATGTGCCTGGAAAGGGGATGGTCTCTAAGAATAAGTTGTTAACCTTCTACTTCATTCCTTCTTACCTGGATTTACTCCCCAGCTACTTTGGTTTCTCTCATTCAAGACATATTTCTCTGGGACTTGGTCTTTATCCTGGGGCCTAATTGCACTGGCCACTACTGAGCTGTCAGCCAATCAAATTGACCCTCCAATCAGATTAATCTACTCCAACCGAAGGAAACAAGTCCCACCCTGACATTAAAGTCACACACATGTTATGGCTTTGGGATGGTTTTGTTTAATATTGGTTGGTTCAAGACAACATTTCTGGTGGGGCCACCAGGAAAGATGGGGTTAATATATCTTCCATCCCAACCCTTGTAAAATTAAGCCCAATGCTTCAGACTGATAGCATTTCATTAGAAATGGATACACTTAGAGATTTTAAAGCTTATGCAGTGTCAGGGAATGTGAGCAGGGGAGGAAAGAACAAACTGAAAAATGTGTGATAAAACACAAGGGCGATTAAATGACAAAATTGATGATGAAGCAAGTTGAAAGTGAAAGCTTAAAGTTGACTTCAGTTTTATAGAATGAATAAATTCCACATTGAGCAACACAGTCAGGCCATAATGCAGTTTTTATCTTGGACATTTGACCTGAGTATGAAATATGTTCAAGCTTATTCTTAGTTGGGTAGCATTAAATGGTTTCACCCTTACCTCCCTGGCGCTTGTATTATTCTCTTTGGACTATGTTAAACACTAATTCTTGGGCCTCCTTATTTTCAGTTTCTATCTTAGTCATTCTATAGATTTCCTTACGAATTCAAAGGTAAATCTGATTCATATCATCATTGAAAAGCAGCGTCAGCAAGCTAAACATGATTGCATATAATTAACAATGCATTTCCTTGTGAATGTCTGGCCACCAAGGAGGTGATTTCAGGAAATTCTATGGATTCACTCATTTTCTGGTTTTCCTTCTCTGAAGGGACAAGAGTTTTGTTATAATTTGAACATTCCCTAAATGAGTTGAAGAAGTTTTAAGACTTACCATACTGGTGTTATCCATTACTCTCTCTCAAACAATTAAACTTGATGACAGTTTATTATTTTATGCTCTACTGGCTGTCAGTTTTCTATATATATGTTACATGTTTCTGGTGTGTTTCCACCTCTGCCAAGGTGCTCTGTCTCACAGTTTCCTTGATGGAGGTGAGACTGTACAATTATATTTGTGACCAATGTCACTTTTCCCATTAGCCGACAGGATGTTTCTGACTTTTTATTGCTCTATTTTATCTTGCTACTTGTGTTTCTCCTCATTTTTAAAAAAAGCAATGTGGTTTTCTTCTATAAATTATTACCCATCTCATCTCTAATTTTCAATGTATTTTTCTTTCCAAGTTAATCATGATGCAGTAGCTTGTGTTTTAGGCCACTGTAAAAGTTGTGTTTTGGATGAGGCTGTTTCTTTTCATGTATTGCTCTGATTTTTCATGTTATATGCATAACTTGATGTCATTCTGTTAAGGGTTAAACTCAGTGACAATACAAATTTTGTTGCACATTGTAAAGCATTCCAAGATGCCTTGCAGAAACATGAAGAAATATAAACACTGAAGAAACCAAAGAAACATTGGGAATGATGGCCATAAGTGTCAGAGAGATGAGTCTTAGGAGGGATGTAGAGGAGATGGAGACATGCAGAGAACTCCAGAACATAGGATTTAAGCAGCCCAGGATATGGATTTAATGGTGGGATGTTGTGGAAAGATAGACATCCATGAAATTGAAAGTTTCATGAAATTAGAGCCAGGAGATAATGTATATTAGTGAGCCGATGGTTTGATTATAGATCAAGGTTTGATTTGAGCCAAGATATGCGTAGCAGAGGTTTGGATGAACTAATGATATAAAGCATAAAGAAATGGTAATTATCTAGAAGAATGTTGCAGCAGCTGAGTTTGTACATGATAATGCTCTCTTCCCACTTTCTCTATATACTGCTTGATCCCTTTAATATCTAAAAATGTATCAATCTCTTTCTTGAATATATTCAGTGATCCAGCCTCCAAAGCCTTCTGTGGTAGAGAATTTACAGATTGACCATCTTTTGAGTCAAGAAATGTTTCCACTTCTCAGTAATAAATGGCCTTTCCTGTATCCTGAGACTGTGATCCCTGGTCCTAAACTCCCCAGTCAGGGGAAATGTCTGTTCTACAACTAGTCTGTTCAGTCATGTTAGAATTTTGTTGGTTTCTATCACATCTCCTTTACTTCTAAACAATGGTGAATATAGACTCAACCGAACCAATCTCATACAGCAGTCTTGCCATCTCTGGTATCAGCCGAGTGAATAAGGGTTCCAATCTCAGTTCCATCAGTGATCTTTTGCCACATCCATTACTGTGACCATTTGCAACAGTGATCATCTTCATGGTTTTCTGGAGTGAGATTGCTGATTTGTGTTCTGTGAGCGGATTTGATTGGAGACTTACTGATTGCAGTTGTGTTCATACATCACATTATTCTCCCAGATTAACTTGTGACCCAGGCTGTGACTGCAGCAGGACCACGTGGGTAGCACTCTCTCATGAGTATTAAACTCCTGTTTCATCTCTCTCCAGAACCTCTTATCTACCTGAAATATCCAGCAATTCAAGCCTGAAAAACAGTAATGTTGCACTGACTTGCGCAGTACCAGGAAAAGTCCAGTCTGTCACGTGGCTTGCAGCAATAGAAGCTGCATGGTACTCAGTGGTTAGCACTGCTACCTCACAGTGTTAGGGACCTAGCTTTGGGTGATTGTCTGTGTGGAGTTTGCATGTTCTCCCTGTGTCTGTGTGGGCTTTCTCTGGGTGCTCTGGTTTCCTCCCACAGTCCAAAGATGTGCATATTAGGGTGGATTGCTCACAGTGTTTAGGGATGTGTAGGTTAAGTACGTTAGTCATGGGAAATGTGGCGGAATGGGTCTGGGTGAGATAATCTTCGGAGGATTGGTGTGGACTTGGTGGGCCAAAGGACCACATTGTAGGGATTCTATGACTCTCTATGCTGTGTACATCCTCTCAGATAAGGACACCAAAACTGGTATGGTCTGTCTGTACAACTGCAATAAGACCTCTGAACTCATTTCCTCTTCCAAATAAGTCCAATAAACTGATTTATTTCCTAATTGTTTGCTGTACTGCCTAGTTACTTTCAATGACTGATATTTAAGGACACCTAGAGGCCTTTGTGCTTCCACATTTCCCAATATATTACGATTTGCATATTATTCTGCCTTGTTTTATACACTGATATTTATAACCTCTTATTAAGCCACATTATTCTGCATCTGCCATGTGTTTGACACACTCACCTTTCTAGATCGCCCTGAAGCCTCCTTCCATTATTCCCATAACTCATAATGCCACCTAATTTTGTGTTGCCAGCAAACTTGGAAATTTCTCCATCCATTACAGAATATTATCCCCAATCCTGTGTGCTTTGAATTTGTCTTCTACCCTCTTTTGTGAGCCCTAATTAAAAGCCTTTTTGAAATTGAAATACATCACATCCACAGGCTCTCCTGAATGTATTCTATGAACTGCATCCTTAAATAACTCCAAAAGGTTAGTTAAACTTGATTTCTCTTTTGTAAACCCATACTGATTTCATCCAATCCCGATAATGCTTCCCAAGTATTCTGTTATCACTGTTTTTATAATAGGCTTTAGCATTTTCCTAAATAAAAGCCATCAGTATGTGGATGCTATGAATCAGGAACAAAAACAGAAATTGCTGGAAAAGCTCAACAGATCTGGCAACATCTGTGGGAAGAAATCAGAGTTAACATTTTGGGTCAAATGAGACTTCCTCAGAACCATTCAAAGGAATGATCACTCAACCTGCAACATTAACTCTGATTTCTCTCCACAGGTGTTACTAGACCTGCTGAGCTTTTCTGGCAATTTTGTTTTCATTTCTAGCATTTTTCTGACTACTGTTGTTCAGCTAATTGGTCTTTAATTTTGTTTTTTTCTCAGATGTTTTTAATGGCTCAGTGGTTAGCACTGCTGCCTCACAATGCCAGGGTCCAAGGTTCGATCCCAGCCTTGGATGACTATCTGTGCGGAGTTTGCCCGTGTCTGTGTGGGTTTCCTCCCACAGTCCAAAGATGTGCAGGTTCGGTGAATTGGCCAAGCTAAATTGCCCATAGTGTTCAGGTGTGTAGGTTAGGTGCATTAGTCAGAGGTAAATGTAGAGTAACAGGATCTGGGTGAGTTACTCTTCGGAGGGTCTGTTTGGACTTGTTGGGCCAAAGGCCTGTTTCCACACTGTAGGGATTCCATATATTAAAAAAGAAAAAAATATTAGTGAGGTTACATTTACCACTCTCCACATAACTGGTCCACAGTATATAGAATATTAAGCGAACTCTTGGTGAAGATGATCATTGCTTCTTACTTGTGTGGAGCCAATGTAACTTGCCACTTGTCAGCCCAAGCTTGGATATTGTCCCCAGTTCTGACCATATGATGGAGGGAAGATCATTAATGAAGCATAAAGATGATTGTGCCAAAGATAGTGTCCTGAGGAAGTCCAGCAGTGATGTGTCATGGGCGGAGATAAATGATGTCCATGGAGCACATTCATCTTCCTTTGTGCTAGGTAGGTCTCTAACTGATACAGAGCTAGGGGCCCTTGCCTGCCACAATCAGTCAAAAGATGCCTCGATGATAAAGGGAGTCACTTTCAGCTCACTTCTGGAGTTCAGCTCTTTTGTTCATATTTGAACCAAGACTGGAACGAAGTCAGCAGCTGGAAGGTCCTGGTGGAAGCCAACTTGAGCACTAATGAACATGTTATTCTTTTACAAGGACTGATTAATAGCACTGTTAACATCTTCCATCAATTTACTGATGATCAACAGTTGACTAAAAGGTAATAATTGACAAGATTGGATTTCTCCCAATGTTTGTGTGCAGGGTATGTATCTGGGCATTTTTCCATATTGTCAGGGTAGATGCAGTGTTGTAGCTGTATTGAAACAGCTATGCCAGAGTGCAATTCTTAGAATCATTGAATCCCTGCAGTGTGGAAGCAGGCTTTTCGACCCATCAAGTCCATACTGATCCTCTGGAGAGCATCCCACCCAGACCCAACCCCAACCCCAACCCCAACCCCATCCCTGAATTTCTCCATGGTTAACCCATCTAACCCGGACATTGTAGGCAATTTAGCATGGCCAATCAACCTAGCCTGCACATCTTTAGATTGTGAGAAGAAACTGGAGCACCTGGAGGAAACCCACACAAACACAGAGGCTGGAATTGAACCCTGGCACTGTAAGGCAGTGGTGTGATCTACTGAGCCACTGTGCTGCCCTTTTCTTTATAATGGAACAGACACCAATTATACTTTGGGAGAAAGGAAAAAAGCTCCTATGAGATATCTAGCAGCTTTCTAATCAATAAATAAGCCAAATCTACAAACACATAGGGAGATGGATCAGAGGGAACCAAACCATGGCCTGCCCCTGCTCACAGAAATGGCAGAGGGAGCCAGTGCCATCTCCTGAGCTTCTACAGTTTATAGAATTACTGACATGAAAGTCAGTTATATCTGGAGCAGAGGTCTTTAATATCATTGCTGGAATTTTGCTTGGGGCCCATAGCATTTGTTTAATTAATGCTGTGATCTGTTTCTTGATATCATGTGGAGTAAATTGAATTGGTTGAAGATTTGAAACTATGATGCTGGGGATTTCGGGAGGAGGTCTGGATGGATTATCCACTTGGCACTTCTGGCTGAAGGCGGATTCAAATTCCTTTATTTTTGCATTGATATGCAGGACTCCCCCATCACTGAGAGTGAGAATGTTTGTACAGCCTCCATCTCCTGCTTAGTTGTTTAATCGCCTACTGCCAGTCTCGACAGAATGTAGCAGGATTACGAAGCATTGATCTGATCCATTGACTGTGGTACCACTTAGACCTAACTATTGCATGTTGGATCTGCTGTTTGTCAAACAGACAGTCCTGTGTTGTAGCTTCACCAAGATTACAAATGTCTGGAATGCTCTAGCAGACCCTTCTGCACTCTTCATTGTACCAAGAATGATCTCCCTCACAGGTGCCCAGTTTTGTGTTGCTCAATCTGTTAAATTCCATCTCTTGGAGCATGGTGGAAATTCCGCATAGCATGATGGAGGTTATCCTCAATGTGAAGATGGGATTTTGTCTCCACGATGAAAGAAGGATGCTCACTCTTACTAGTACTGTCATGGATGGATGCATTTGTGACAGATTGGTTAGTGAGGATGAGATTCTCCAGATTTGTCTCTTGCTTGGGTTCCCTCGCCACATGCCACAGACCCATCTAGCAACAATGTCCTTTAGAACTTGGCTAGCTTTATCAGTAGCTGTGCTACCAAGTCATTCCTCATGACGGGCATTGAAGTCACCCACACAGAATAGAAACTGTGCCCTTGCTACCCTCTGTGCTTCCTCCTAGTGATGTTTGAATTAGCTGAAGGGGCATGTTAGGTGGGAATCAGCAGGACATTTCCTTCTCCATATTTGATCTGATGTCTTTGGGATTTCATAGTTTTTATAATCAATGTTGATGACTACCAGGGCAACCATATGCTACTGCATTTTTAACTTGGATGACTCTGTCATACCAAGGGACAGTGGTCATGGATTCTAGGGCATACTCACAGAACCATACCTTACAGATAATGTCAGGCTTTGTTTGACTACTCTGACAGACAGCTGTGCCGATTTTGACACAAGGTCTCAGATTTTGGTGAAAAATACCTTGCCGGCTTGACATTTGCCAGTGTTCTTTCTGGTGGTGAGGTGATGTCAGGTAGTCCAGTTGGTTTCATTCCTTTGTTCAGACTTTGTAACAGTTTAATATGATTGAATGGCTGCCTAGCTTATTTCAGAGGGCATTTAAGACTTAAGCACATTGCTGAGAATCTGATCTCCCATGTAGACTTGATCAGGTAAGGATGACAGATTCCCTTTCCTCAAGGCCATTAGCAAAATCAGGGTGACAGGATAGGATAGTGAAGAAGGCGTTTGGTATGCTTTCCTTTATTGGTCAGAGCATCAACTGTAGGAGTTGGGAGATCATGTTGCAGCTGTACAGGACATTGGTTAGGCCACTTTTGAAATATTGTGTATAGTTCTCGTCTCTCTCCTATTGGAAAGATGTTGTGAGACTTGAAAGGGTTCAGAAAAGATTTACAAGGATGTTGCCGGGATTGGAGGGTTTCAGTTATAGGGAGAGGCAGAATAGCTGGGTCATTGAAGGCTGAGCGGTGACCTTATAAAAGTTTATAAAATCATGAGGGGCATGAATAGGGTAAGTGGACAAGGTCTTTTCCCAGAAATAGAGCGCATAGGTTTAGCGCGAGAGGGGAAAAAATTAAAAGGGATTTAAGAGGCAAATTTTTCACACAGAGTGTGGTGCATGTATTGAATGAGCTGCCAGGGTAAGTGGTGGATACTGGTAAAATTACAACATTTAAAAGGCATTTGGATGGGTATATGAATAGGAAAGGTTTAGAGGGGTATGGGCCAAGTGCTGGCAAATAGGATTTAGATTAGATTAGGATATCTGGTAGACATGGACGAATTGGACTGAAGGGTTTGCTTCCATGCTGTACATCTCAATGACTCTATGACTCTTGACAACAGTTACATAGTTTCCTAATTAGTCTAGCTTTAAATTTTGATTCCAGATTTCATTGCATTCAAATTTCACCATCTGCAGTGGTGAAACTCATGTCTGCCAGAACATTAGCCTGAGGCTCTGGATTAATACTACACTACACTAATGATACTACACTACACCACTACCTCCTATGCAAGTGAAAGATTATCTATACCTGTGGATACTATTGCATGTGGATGAGATAAAGGAACCCTAGGCTGGCTTCTTGGGAGTTAATGAAGATGGTAGTGCAGAGATAGCCTGTGAGATCATTGGCAGAGGCACTCTGACAAGATTAGATAGCTAAGAGTGAGACTAAGCGAATGAGAGTCAAGAGTGTGTTGCTGGAAATGCACAGCAGGTCAGGCAGCATCCATGGAGCAGGAAAGAGCAGTAAGGATGCTGTGTGACCTGCTGTGTTTTTCTAGCACCACACACTTGACTCTGATCTCCAGCATCTGCAGTCGTCACTTTCTCCTAAGTGAGGGAGACCCCCCCCACCAAACCAAATAGGAAAGATTTGGAGGATTTTGGGCCAGGAGCAGGCAGGTGGGACTTGTTTCATTTGCGATTATGTTCAGCATGGACTGGTTGGATTAAAGGGTCTGTTTCTGTGCTTTATGACTCTATAAGTGGGTGTTGTGATTGGTGATGGTGAAGGCTATTACAGCAATGTTTTAAAGAATACAGACAGAAGAGATATTGTGATTGGATTCAAATTGAAAGTTATTTGCTATTTTGGAAAAAAAGTCATTTTTCTTCAACAGAAATGACAGCAAACCCAGTTGAGATGGAAAATAATGGAGGGTGATCAAGGACTAATATAGTGCTTAGACAAAATGCAATGTGTTTTAAAAACCCATGAGAATAGTAGTAAGAATTTGTTTCCTCAGTATTTGAGAGCTGTTGCATTTTCCTTTGTTAATGAGAAAATCTCTTTCTGTACATTTTATTTATTAACTACATTATATTTCTGGGTAATTCCAACACTGTCTGTACAGAAAAGACTGTATTTGACCTATAAAATAACCTTTACATTTGCAAATGAGTTTTGTCTGCTTCTTTGCATTCTTCAAAAGGGTGAAGCAATGTTATGGGGGGTATTTTCATTTCATCAGAGAGGTCTCATCTAGGTCAAATTTCAAAACCAGGCAGTAGTAACCTGATGTGAAAATACCAGCAAAAGATTTCTACTGAATTTCAGCCAAGTGGAGAACATTGCAGTAGAGAAAGCAGTTTGCAATGATTTCTTAAGTTTGAAATGTATTGGAATGAGCCTAGCTGAAAGCATGATGACAATGCATATTTCACCAGTAAACTCATTTGTGTTTCCAAACCTGAAAAATGTTTTGTAAGATTCCTTCATGACTGTCAAACTTCAATGTCCTTTAACATTCTTCAAACTGGGATTTTTTTTTCTGTGTGTGCCTAACATTATCCTGGCTTTTTACTCTTGCTTCTTCATCTCCCTTCACAGGGCTTTTACAGCCCAGGACCCCCTTAGAAAGGGGCTATGAACTTCTGAGGTTGTAAAATTGTGCATCTAAACCAAAATGGCAGTAAGCCATTACCGAGCAGTAATCTGGATGACACAATTCACAGGATGTGGGTATCGCCCATCCCTAGTTGCCCCAAAGGGCACATAAGAGCCAATCACGTTTATGTGGGTCCAGAGTCAATGTAATCCTGTGATTTCTTTCACTTAAGGCCATTAATGAATCCAAGTGGCTAATTGTATTATTAAATCCAGATTTCTCTTTTAAATTCAAATTCACCATCTGATATGGTGGGATTTGAACCCAGATTAATAGCCCAGTGATAATACAACTAGGCCATTTCCTCTCTTAATAAAGGGTAGGAACTCTAGCATTAAATATTATTTCAGTTCTAGCTTCTAGGGGCTGAATTTTCCAGCCCTTAGCTGGGTGTGATTTCAGTAGGGACCATGTAAAACATCAATCAGAGCTAGCCCACCTCCTTCCTCTCCACTCTCAAACTGGATACATAATGCAGTCAGCAGGCAGGCACTAAAAGTATTTTGGAAAAAAAATCATTAATGGGCAATCGAGTTTGTAATGGTGTGATGGTGAACAGTATGTCCCACCTGTGCCCCTGCTCCTCAACACTCCACTACCACATGCAATTCAGCCCTAGGCTCCCGCCAGCATTTCCAGACGAGATTTTATACCATCAAAACGACTGCTGAGGATATTGACTGCCACTGTAAGAGGTAAAAATTAGAGTGCTTGGAGGCTGTTTGTCCTTTGTCGAATTGGTGCTTCTCATTTATGCAGGAGTTGCTTCCTTATGTTGTTCTGCAATGGTTGCCTCTGATGCTTGAGCAAATGATAGTAACAGTTCTTCTTTCATTGCCAATATTTCCATGATACAGCTTTATTATTTCACACAGACTATATCAGCAAATAACAAATGAAGAACTAAGTAAACAAATAATTAAAAGTAAAACCTGCATTCTTTGTTTCCTGTTGCCACATATCATTAAAAAAGATTCAAGCACATAAAGTATATATGTTGAACTATATAAGAGGAAGAGTATTATGATGTGCCATCAGTTATTAATAAATTAATAGTTCAAAAATGCAATCGGCCTCATGTGGCTATTGTCCAATGCACTGGACCACAATGACATTAAAATTTCTGACTCACTCTTTAGAAAGGAAAATCTATCAAACACTAGATGCTTAGGAAAATGAATACAGTTTTTGTATGGTTTACAAAGGCAGCCTTATACAGAGACACCAGTACATTTTGTCACAAGAACCATTTCCTGATGAGTTACATCAGAAAATGTTGGATATGACTCTAGCACTTGTGGATTCAAGCCCCAGTAATTGGTGCCTTACTATCAGTTACATTACCATCAGCAGCTTATGATTTATAGCAATATTGTTGGTGGTTTTGAGTACTAGACTAGACAGATCTTCCCCTCATTGAGGGCGAACATTTAGTCCTTAGTAAAGGCCTCACCTTTATCTCTCTACGGGTAAAATATTAATGGGCTTGACACATGCTGTGACTTTGAATGTTTCTTCCATCGTCACGCCTCCATGCCCAGCCAAGACACTTGACCACTCACCAAGGACCCCTTCTACTGCCTCCAACAAACCCCCATCCACCTGGACACCCCATGCTGGCCTGTTACCTGCCCTTGACCTCTTCATTTCAAACTGCCGCCGTGACATCGACCTCCTCAACCTGTCTAACCGCCTCACCCACTCCAACCTCTCACCCTCACAATGCGCAGTCCTCCACTCCAACCTCAACCTCACCAACAAACTCGCAGACATGGGGGTGCACCAATCTCTGCACCACTGAAGCCAGGCACCAACCCACAGACACCTCCTCCTACTGCCCCCTTGATCATGACCTCACCTCCTATCACCAAACCATCATCTCCCAGACCATCCACAACCTCATCACCTCTGGGGATCTCCCATCCACAGCCTCCAACCTCATTGTCCGTGAACCCCGCACTGCCTGATTCTATCTCCTTCCTAAGATGCACAAACCTGACTGCCCCAGTTGACCCATTGTCTAAGCCTGCACCTGTCCCATCAAACATATCTCTTCCTACATCGACACCGTACTGTCCCCCTTAGTCCAGGAAATCCCCACCTGTGTTTGTGATACCATGTATGCCCTTCACCTCCTCCAAGATTTCTGGTTCCCTGGCCTCCTACACCTTATCTTCACCATGGACATCCAGTCCCTATACACATCCATCCCCCATGATGAAGGTCTCCAAGCACTGCATTTCTTCCTCTCACACTGTCCAAACCAGTACCCTTCCACCGACACCCTCATCTGCCTGGCTGAACTGGTCCTCACCCTCAACAACTTTTTCCAATCCTCCCACTTCTCCAAAGCAAAAGGAAAGCTATGCCTGTCAGTTTGTCGGATATATGGAACAGTGCTTCTTCCATAGATACACTGGCACCACCCCCCATCTCTTCCTCCACTACATCAATGACTGCATTGCCGCCACTCGTATTCCCACGAGGAGGTTGAATAGTTCACAAACTTTACCAACACCTTCCACTCCAACCTCAAATTCATCTGGATATCTCGGAATCGTCCCTCTCCTTCCCGGACCTCTCTATCACAATGTCTGGTGACTGACTAACCACTGACATATATTACAAGCCCATTGACTCCCACAGCTACCTAGACTACACCTCCTCCCACCCTACCTCCTGTAAAAATGCCATCCCTTATTTGCATATGTTCCCAGAATGACCAATTCCACCTCAGAAAGTCCCAGAAGACCTCCTTCTTCCAAGATCGCAACTTCCCTTCTCACGTTGTTGACGATGTCCTCCACTTCACACACCACCACCCTTGAACCTCAGCCCTCCCAATACAACAAGGACAGAAACCCCCTGGTCCTCACCTTCCACCCCACCAACCTCCACATGCAAAGCATCACCGTTCACCACCTGCAAACAGACTCCACCACCAGAGATATATTCCGTCCCCACCCCTATCAGTGTTCCGCAAGACCATTCCCTCTTCAAATCCCTTGTCAGGTCCACACCCCTCCACCAGACCACACCCCACCCCTGGCACCTTTCCCTGCCACCGCTGGAAGTGCAAAACCTGTGCCCACACTACTCCCCTCAAGGGAAAAATTGAGGACTGCAGATGCTGGGGTCATAGTCAAGAGTGTAATGTTGGAAAAGCACAGCAGGTCAGACAGCATCTGAGGAGCAGGAAGGAGCGGTAAGGATGCTGTGTGACCTGCTATGTTTTTCCAGCACCACATTAAAATATCAACAACAGCTAATTGAATTTACATAGTACCTTTAACATCATAAAATGTCCTAGGGTTCTCAATATGTACGTACTATGCTCAGTGAGTTAAAGCATTTATTGAGTACTGGAAGTTGATATTTCTTTCATTGATGCAATATGAATCTGAAGGTCTTTTTCCCAGGGTAGGGAAATCCAAAACTAGAAGGCATAGGTTTAAGGTAAGGAGGGAAAGATTTAAAAGGGGCCAAAGGGGCATTTTTTTCATGCAGAGGGTGGTTTGGTGAATGGAATGAGCTGCTAGAGGAAGTGGTGGAGGCTAGTACAATTACAACATTTAAAAGGCAGCTGAATGGGTATATGAATAGGAAGGGTTTAGAAGGATATGGGCCAAAAGCTGGCAAATAGGACTAGAGGAATTTAGGATATCTGGTCAGCGTGAATGGGTTGAACCAAAGAGTCTATTTCCATGCAGTACATCTGTTTGACTCTCCGTGTTTTCTTAAAAGTAGACTGCTTGGGCAATAAAAAAACTATAGATGGAAATTCAGTGACTGGCTAGCAAAAAGGGGATTGATGTGATGGGATGTACACCTAACACCTAAAGATGTCAAAGAAAGTTTGAACAAACTGGAGCAACGACAACAATGGGGTGACAATCTCATGCTCAACAGGAAGCCTCACCTGCAGATTATGTCTCAAACCACGGACACAATGTGTTTTTCCCTTTGAAGAATCACAAGGACTGAGGTTGGACAGCTAATTCCATGTCTATTGGAGTATGCCCACAGAACTTAGGGGCAGCATGGTGGCACAGTGGTTAGCACTGCTGCCTCACAGCGCCAGGGACCTGGGTTCAATTCCCACCTCAGGCGACTGACTGTGTGGAGTTTGCACGTTCTCCCCGTGTCTGCGTGGGTTTCCTCCGGGTGCTCCGGTTTCCTCCCACAGTCCAAAGATGTGCGGATCAGGTGAATTGGCCATGCTAAATTGCCCGTAGTGTTAGGTAAGGGGTAAATGTAGGGGTATGGGTGGGTTGCGCTTCGGCGGGTCGGTGTGGACTTGTTGGGCCGAAGGGCCTGTTTCCACACTGTAAGTAATCTAATCTAATCTAATCTAAGTAATCTAATCTAATCTAAACTGATGTTCTAATGCATACCAGCCTGGGTTTAAGCATTGGTGTGCTGTGAAAGTCACATTTGAAGAACCAACCTCTGTGTTGCAAGCAAAGACACTCTGTCACTGTAAGTGTTAATAGCTAGATAAGAGCAAATAGGACATTTAATGGAGTTTCCCTCGCTCAAAATGCTGAAATTTAGTCACGGTTGAAAGGAATTAAAAATATAGACTCCAAACCATTCTGGAAAACAAAGGATCATGAAACTGACTGTTAATAAACAATGTCAACATTATTGGTAATCTCCTTTGCAACAAACATTTTTTGTATCTTTGTATTTTTGAGGCTGATCTGTTTTTCAAATTTTTATCTTTTTGGATTTGCCTTTTATTTCTTTTTACATTGAGTTGTGCAAGTACATCTTCTTGACTTCATAAACTCACTTGTTGTTAATTCATGAAATCCTGGTGAAATTGGTTCATTTTTGTGGAAATTAATGATTGCTCGGGGTGAGAACGTTTTGTTTTCAACCCAGAGATTTCCTTTAATTTAGAAATGACAGAGCATCCATTATAAAATGGAATGGAACACAACCAAACGTGCTGTTATTTTTGCAACAACTATATTGTGAGGCAATTTTCAATGCTCCATAATGACACAAAACTGTATATTTTCGTTCTCTTTTGTGCTACAATTAAGCTATCACATTATTATCTATTCTCAAAGGAGATTGCCTTGGGAGATCTTAATGATTTTGTTTTATGTTAATTAACAGGATGTGGCTGCCACTGGTTAGACCAGCATTTATTGCCAATCCTGAGTTGCCCAGGTCCTGTTAAGTGTGGGTCTGGTATCACATGTAGGCTAGGCTAGGTGAGACTGTAGGTTCCTTCCCTAAAGGACATTAGTGAACCAGATGATAATAAACATTATTACTTTTAATTCTAGAATTTTTAAAATTGAATTCAAATTTCACAATTTGCCATAGTGGGATTGAAATGCAGGTCCCCAGAATTACATGGGCTAAATGGCCTCTTCCTGCAGTATAAGGATTCTATAACATTACCTGGGTCTCTAGATTAATAGTCCAATGCCTCCCCATTGTAAAATTGCAATTAAATTATGCTTTTAAATATAGGCTGGATTCTCTAGTGAGCTTCCGAATTAGAATCCACACTGTCTGGGAAACTGTCACTAAAATATGATTTTCCCCAAATCAGTGG
Source organism: Hemiscyllium ocellatum (assembly GCF_020745735.1). Classification (NCBI taxonomy): domain Eukaryota; kingdom Metazoa; phylum Chordata; class Chondrichthyes; order Orectolobiformes; family Hemiscylliidae; genus Hemiscyllium; species Hemiscyllium ocellatum. Next base: position 18,776,129 of record NC_083428.1, on the reverse strand, counting down.
ATGAGGCCAGGCTCCCCATCCATGCCAGGTTGGTGAGCAGACTGCAGAAGCTAGTGGGTCAATAGGAGCTATAAGTGCCACATCTTGTGTTTCCAAAACCTCTGAAACATTCCAAGGCTCTGGACAAAGGGAAAACTGAACACTGAACAAGACCTCAAGCATGAAAGGTACAATTCAGGAGGTAGGTTTTGAGAATAGTTTTGAAAATGAGAGAAGTGAAAAAGGCTTTTGAAGGCATATGTAGAGAAATGGCAGCTCATTATTGAGAATGTTTTTCAATTTTCATTTTGCAGGTTATTTATATCCTTTACCGTTGGGGTGCATGCAGTTTTTCTGACCAAAGATTTGATGAGATAACTAAACCACTGGGTTCAGATCAGTGCTCTTTAGTGGAACACAAGGTAATCAGTTCAAGTCCCAGTTCAGAACTTGACCCCAAAATCTCAATTGATATTTCAGAGCAGCCCTGAAAGAGTGCAGTTAATTGTTCATGCTAGGGTTTGGCTTATTCCTTCAGATTACATAAAACATCCCATGGCAGGTTTGGGAAAACAGTTTTCCTATTGTCCTGAGCAACATTGAGACTTGAACAACATCACTAAAACAGAAATCAGGTCATGATCTTATTGCTGTGGTGGGCCTTTTTATTGTTCTTGTACTGAGAAATAGCAGGGTTGTTGTTATGGGTGATTTCAACTTTCCTAATATCGACTAGAACCTCCTAAGTGCAGATGGTTTGGATGGAGCAACTTTTGTCAGGTGCGTTCAGGAGGGTTTCCTTACTCAGTATGTAGACAGACCGATGAGGGGAAAGGCCATTTTGGTTTTGGTGCTAGGCAACGAGCCAAGACAGGTGTCAGATCTCACGGTGGGAGAGCACTTTGATGACAATGATCACAACTGCTTCATGTTTAGCATAGCCTTGGAGAGTGAAAGGAGCAGTTACTGAGGGAAGATATTTAATTGGGGAAAAGCAAATTATGATGCTATTGATGTTGTTGGGAAGTACAGGCTGGGAGCAATTGTTCCACAGAAAGGGCACAGCAGACATGTGGAGACTATTTAAGGAACAGTTGTTGTGAGTGATGCACAAATTTGTTCCTCTGAGACAGGTAAGAAGGGGGAAGATTAAGGAACCTTGGATGACGAGAACAGAGGAACTTATCGTCAAAAGGAAGAAGACAGTTTACGTAAGGTTGAGGAAGCAAGGATTTAGCACAGCTTTAGAGGATTATACGCTTGCTAGAAAGGAGCTCAGAAATGGACTGAGGCGAGCCAGGAGGGGACATGAAAAAGGCTTGGCAAGAAGGATTAGGGAGAACCCAAAGGCATTTTACACATACGTGAGGAATAAGAGAATGATCAGGGAGAAGGTAGGGCCGATCAGGGATAGTGAAGGGAACTTGGGCGTGGAGTCTGAGCAGAAAGGGGAAGCCCTAAATGAGTTTTTTGCTTCGGTTTTCACCAAGGAAAGGGAACTTGTTGTGAATGAAAACTTAGAGGAGCTGGGATACAGTCTTGACCAGATCAAGATGAAGTTGATGTGCTAGAAATTTTGGAAAACATTAAGATTTATAAATCCTCAGGGCCAGACCAGATCTGTCCTAGGCTGCTCCAAGAAGCAAGAAAGGAGGTTGCTAAGCCACTGGCGAGGATATTTGCCTCCTCACTCTCCACGGGAGTCATACCAGAGGATTGGAAGGAGGTGAATGTTGTTGCTCTTTTCAAGAAGGGTAATAGAGAAATCCCTGGCAATTACAAACCAGTTAGTCTTACGTCTGTGGTCAGCAAAGTTTGGAAAGAATTCTGAGGGATAGGCTTTATGACTATTTGGCAAAGCATAGTGTGATTAAAGGCAGTCAGCATGGCTTGGTGAGGGGCAGGTCATGCCTCACAAATCTTATTGAGTTATTTGAGGAGGTGACAAGACAGGTCGACGGTCGAGCAGTGGATGTGGTATTTGATAGGGTTCTCCATGGTAGGCTTGTTCATAAAGTCAGGAAGTATGGGATACAGGGAGATTTAGCTATCTGGATTCAGAATTGGCTGGCTGACAGAAGGCAGAGAGTGGTTGTAGATGGAAAGTATTCTGCCTGGAGGTCAGTGTTGAGTGGGGTCCTGCAGGGCTCTGTTCTTGGGCCTCTGCTCTTTGTTGTTTTTATAAATGACTTGGATGTGGAGGTTGAGGGGTGTGTTAGTAAATTTGCAGATGACACAAAGGTTGGAGGTGTCATCGATAATATAGAGGGCTACTGCAGGCTGCAACATGATATAGAACAGGATGCAGAGCTGTGTTGACAAATGGCAGATGGAGTTCAACCTGGATAAATGCAAAGTGATGCATTTTGGAAGGTCGAACTTGAATGCTGAATATAAGATTAAAGACAGGATTCTTGGCAGTGTGGAGGAAGAGAGGGATCTGGGTGTGCAAGTACATAGATCCCTCAAAGGTGCCACCCAAGTGGATAGGGTTGTTAAGAAAGCATATGGTGTTTTGGCTTTCATTAACAGGAGATCGAGTTTAAGAGCTTTGCTACAGCTCTACAAGTCCCTGGTGAGACCACACTTGAAATATTGTGTCCAGTTCTGGTCACCCTACTATAGGAAAGATACTATAGGCTTTGGAGAGGGTGCAAAGAAGGTTTACCAGGATGCTGCCTGGACTGGAGGGCTTGCCTTATGAAGAAAGGTTGAATAAGCTCAGACTTTTCTCTCTGGAGAGAAGGAGGAAGAGAGGAGAGCTGATCGAGATATGAGTGGAATAGATAGAGTCAATTGCCAGAGACTTTTCCCTAGGGCAGGATTGACTGGTACAAGTAGTCATAGTTTGAAGATGTTAGGAGGAAGGTATAAAGGAGACGTCAGAGGTAGGTTCTTTACGCAGAGAGTTGTGAATGCATGGAATGCATTACCAGCTGTGATGGTGGAAGCAGAGTCATTGGGGACATTTAAGTGATGGCTGGGCATGCACATGGATAGCAGTGAGTTGAGGGGTGCGTAGGTTAAGTTATTATATTTTACATTGGGATTAAACCTTGGCACAACATCGTGGGCCAAAGGGCCCATTTTGTGCTGTACTTTCTATGTTCTATGTTCTATGTCTCTTGGCATTACACTTCAAAATTCAAAATAATTCATTGATTTTAAAGCACATTTAGATGTTCTAAGGTTTACAAAGGTGCTAAATCAATTCAACGTTTCTGTTCTTTCTTATTAATAACATCAGAAAAATGTCTGCTCCTCCTAATGGGCAAAATGCTGAAAGACAAACAGAGCTGAAGAAAATGAGCAAGTCTGGCAACAACTGTAGAGAGAAAAACAGAGTTTACGTTTCGAGTTCAACGATCCTTTGAAATTATCTCTCTGTAGATATTGCCAGACCTGCTGCGTTTATCCAATACTCTCTGTTTTTGCTTCAGATTTCCAGCATCCACAGTTCTTTCTTTTTATTTTACATTCTGAAAGGATTCAGCAAGTATTCATTACGTTCACGTACTTCATTCTTTCTGAGCAAGGTGCAATTGGCATTATAACTGGAGCCTATACCTGCCCAATGTACCTGAGAAGGATATTTGAAATGGAGCTGCAATCCTCGATTCTAACCCATTCATTTTCCAAGCTACATTTTTGGCAAAGCTCTTAACTGACTTGTTTCCTGGTGCAGCCCGTATGATACAACAGCAGTTGGATTTATATAGTAGAGCAGACAGATTGCAACACTGCAAAAGCATTTTAACAATAGTTAGAGTTTCCCATGTTCTCACACTGAAGTTACAATTGAAAAAGTAACCAAGGTTACTTTTTTTCCAATGATGTGTAAATTTGAAACAAACTTCTCAAAAGTTATAAATCTGCAGAGACAGTGTAGATTCCCATCACCTTCAAATGCTTTCAAACCCGCTATAAGTCATCAGCAGTCATAAGCGACAAAAGTTAGGGTCTTCAAATGACTAATTATTGTTAATCTACTATAGAAAAGTGAGTAGATTTCTAACAGTAAGTGTGCAGTAGTTTCAATAACATTGGGTACCCTTTCTGAACTTCCTTGGAATTTTCCTTTGTCAAGATTCCAAAATGTTATCTGAAATGTTTAAGAAAGCAGGAATCTTGCTCCTCACTATTATTTAGGTTTTGCCTGTTTTATTGAATAAGCCTCAGAATGTGATGTAGGTTCTCACAGCACAGTGACGCCCTGTGTGGTTTGTAAGGCTGTTGCAGAACATCTTCTCATTAAGTGATAGCTACATTTCCCAGTAATATGTTGAATCAGTGACGTTGGCAATGACTGATAGTTTAGGGTGTTTAACTCAGAACTATCTTTAAAACAAAGACTTAGTGACAGTTGCCAAAAATTGGAAAATGCTCAATCAATTTAATTCAGCAAAATCTAAACCAAATATATCTGAAACCCAGAGAACAATTCCTTGAAATTTGTCAGATATGGGTATTTTTAAGATAATGATAGTATTTTTAATTGTTCCTACTGTAGTCAGCAGTTCAACTTCTCAATGTTGAAAATAAGCAGATTTCTTTCAAACTTGATTCGTTTTGGGTTTGAGGACATTTTGTTTGGGATGTTGTTCAGGAAAGTACTCTTCAAAATTATGTTATGATAACATTATCCTTTTTATTTAGTCTGTAAACCTTTTTTTTGTCATTGATTCCCTTCTTGAATATTTATATTTTCCACAACATTGCTGGCAAGTTTAGATTTTTTTGTTTGGATATCAAATTCCCACCATTGTTTTTTAATGTATTTAGGTACTTGCTTCCCTCTCCCCCAAACTGCCTTTTTCTATTATATTTCCCAGCTGTACACCATTCCAAGACCCATGCTCCTCCAATTCTACCTCTGCGTATTCCCAACTTTCTTTCCTCCACCATTGGCATAGCTGCAGCCATCTAACCTCTCGACTGCTCTCCTTGAACTCTCTGCCTCCTCCCACCATTCTCTTCTCGACACTTTTTAAATACTTGCCATAATGTCTGCGACTTTGACTTGATGCTTTTTTTTTGCCCATTTATGTTCCTGTGAAGTGCCTTGGGACTTTTTATGACGTTAAAAGTATGATAAAAATACAGCATGTCATCAAAGAGTTTGGAGAATCAACTTATATTCAAGAGAACTATTGCTACTGAATGCTTTGCATGTCTACAATCATACTTCCTGGGCCTCTCTTATCTCCATTAATGACAACTGACTTGACACTGATATTTTTTACAAACCCACCAACTCCCACAGCTACCTGGATTACACCACTTCCCAACCTGCTTCCAGCAAAAATGCCATCCCGTATTCCCAATTCCTCTGTCTCTGCTGTATCTGCTCCCAGGAGGACCAGTTCCACCACAGAACACACCAGATGGCCTCCTTCTTTAAAGACCACAATTTCCCTTCCCACATGGTTGAAGATGCCCTCCAATGCATCTCATCCACATCCCCCACCTCCACCCTCAAATCCCACCCCTCCAACCGTAACATGGACAGAACCCCCCTGGTCCTCACCCTCCACCCTACCAACCTTCACATAAACCGATCACCCACCGACATTTCTACCACCTTCAAACGGACCCCACCACCAGGGATATAGTTCCCTCCCCACCTCTATCCACTTTCTGCAAAGACCGTTCCCTCCATGACCACCTGGTAAGGTCTACGCCCACCAACAACCCATCCTCTCATCCTGGCACCTTCCCCTGCCACTGCCGGAATTGCAAAGCCTGCGCCCACACCTCCTCCCTCACCTCCATCCAAGGCTCCAAAGGAGCCTTCCACATCCATCAAAGTTTCACCTTTACATCTACACGCGTCATTTATTGTATCCGTTGCTCCCGATGCGATCTCCTCTACATTGGGGAGACTGGACGCCTTCTTGCAGAGCGCTTTAGAGAACATCTCCGGGACACCTGCATCAATCAACCACACTGCCCTGTGGCCCAACATTTCAACTCCCCCTCCCACTCTGCTGAGGATATCTAAGCCCTGGGCCTCCTTCACCGCCACTCTCTCACCACCCGACATCTGGAGGAAAATGGTCTCATCTTCCACCTCAGAACACTTCAATTCCAGGGCATCAATGTGGACTTCACCAGTTTCCTCATTTCCCCTCTCCCCACCTTATCCCAGTTCCAAATTTCCAGCTCAGCACCATCCTCATGACCTGTCCTACCTGCCAATCTTCCTTCCCACCTATCCGCTCCACCTTCCTCTCTGACGTATTAACTTCATCCCCACCTCCATCTACCTATTATACTCTTGGCTACCTTCTCCCCAGCCCCACCCCTCTCCCATTTAACTCTCAATCCCGGAGGCTCCCTGCCTTCATTCCTGATGAAGGGCTTTAGCCTGAAACATTGATTTTCCTGCTCCTCGGATGCTGCCTGACCTGCTGTGCTTTTCCAGCACCACTCTAATCTAGACTCTGATCTGCAGCCTCTGAAGTCCTCACTTTTGCCTATACTCACACTCCAGTTTAGTACATCAAGTTTTTTTCTTCAAGTTAGTCCTGAAAATAAAATACTAACACCTTACCCATTGTGTAAGCTTGCAATAGCACATAATGCCTAAAAGGTGAACTCAGGCCTATGGTGAGACTTGCAATATCATTGCGACTATAACTGGAACAAAACTTAGGAAAAATACTTTTTAGGTTATTAATAAAATGTGAGTCCTTGGCAGAATTCTTATTTGAGGAGGAGGAACAACCTGGGTTACATCCTGGAGGGTCCAGACAGCCTTAAAAGGTTATCATAATTTCTTCAACATCTTACGATAGGGAGAAATGAGAGCTAATGTGTGTCACGGTAATATAAATACTGGGTACTCCTGATGTTTCAAATTGGAAACAAAAGTTAATACTGCATTAAAGAAAAATCCAACGGGAAAACACTGTTCCATTTCTCATTGAAAGAAAATAACATTAGTGAAGGGGTAGTACAGTGGCTCAGTGGTTAGCACTGCTGCCTTACAGTGCCAGGAACGCGGGTTTGATTCCTCCCTCGAGTCACTGCCTTTGTGCAGTTTGCACATTCTCCCTGTTTCTGTGTGGGTTTCCTCTGGATGCTCTGGTTTCCTCTCACCGTCCAAAGGTGTCAGGTTAGGTGGATTGGCCATGGGAAGTTACCTATAGAGTCAAGGGACGGGCAGGCTAGGTGGATTAGCCATGGGAATGCAGGATTACAGGATAGGGTGGGGGTTGGGTAGGGGGAGTAGGTCTGGGTGGGATACTATTTAGAGGGTCAGTGTGAACCCGATGGGCTGAATGGCCTACTTCCTTTCTGTAGGGATTCTGTAATAAAAAAAGGTCAAAATATTCGTAGTGCAATCCCTGCTCTTGAAAGTAACATTCAATGTTTTGTATGTGCAAATGAGAGGTTTATATCTGTTTGAAGCCCTACACAGATTGGTTTTTCTGAATATTGATGCTGATGATAATGAGGATCCAGACCTGCACACCAAACTCAGGGTGCAACTATGAAGACAAAGTTTCTTGAAATATACTCATCCAAGTACCTGGTGGAGCAGGACTGCTGTGCACGATCCTGCATTTAAAGAATCTGGATCATCAATCTCACCCATTTGGATGAATTTCTCGTCTCTTACCTCGATGCTGCAGGTTTTTTATTTGGTGGCCAGAAGATGTTTGACTTTAGAAAAGAGTTACAACAGTAGCCTACCACAATCCAATTTAGTAAACGTTACTGAAAAGTGGTACAACCATTTTGAGACTTAATCACTCTACTAATGCCTGGAATAAGGGGTTTAATAAGGTAGATATAGAGAAGATGTATTCACTTGTCAGCAAGTCACTAATAAGGACAGTCACTTGTAAATCCAGTAAAGACTCTGGGATAAACTGCCATACAAAGAGAGTAGTTACAATATTAAACTTGCTGGTAAATGAAGTAGTTGAGGTGAATGGCATGAAGACCTTGCAGAGAACAAGTGAGAATAGAAGGCAGACAGAGTTAGGTGCTCATACAGTGAGAGAAGGGACATGTGGAGCTAAGAACCAGTACAGATCAGTTGTGCTGAAGGTCTTGTTCCATGAGAGAAATTCTGGAAGGAAAAAGTAACACAAACAATTATAGGAAAGAATGCATTTTTCAAATGCTAATCCAGCGTGGGCTTCCCATCAGTTATGTGTAGTAAGCAGCACATAAAAGGAAGAAAAATACTATTTGACCTTTGATTTCTTTTTCCCTTCAGATTCTTAAGGCAATAAAAATTCTCCACAACTATTTTGGGCTCTGTGACAACACAGTTGCCAAGGAACCAGTCAAAATTTTCTTTTCATGCATGACTCTGCGGTATAGGCTAATGGGGGTGGGGGTGGGGGTTGGTGTTGAAAAATTGGGCTTGTTCGCCCAGTGTTAGTATCTGCAAAAGGAAGTATTGCTGAATGTTATGCAATATACCTTGGTGGTGTGGTTGTCTTGAACACCTGGCAGTTTGAACAAGGTGTGATATGTGGGTGTTAGGTTTGCAATAATACCAAGTTTGTGAGGTCAAGTTGAAGCAATATTGCCTCCAAGTCATGATTGTGGTGGGTAATAACGAGTGCAGTGAATTGAACAATAGCTACGGCTAGTGTTACATTTAGCAGTTTATGGCTTTAAAAATGTATTAACTGACCCTGAATGCTCAAGCGAGGTCATGAAACTTCTTTCATGACAGCAGCCATTGCCTTCTGCCATGGAGGATATGGGATATTTCTCTACTTTCTCCATAATGACCTCCAGTTTAGACTCTGCAGACCCTGATGCATGGGCTCTCCCATGAGCAGCCGGACTTTATTATTCCTAGGTCAGATTGAGGTGCTGAACAAAACCCTGCATTCAGCAGCAGGCTAGCTGTAAGTAAAGCAAGTTGCTCATGCTATTGGGCTCACTGCTGACAAGTGCACCGCTGCAATTAGCTGCAGAAATCATTTTAATAAACAAGGCAGCAGAAAGCTAGCACATTACGTTGCGTTGGTTGCATTGTGTTAAACAGAAAAATCGAACAAAGAACTGTGGATACTGGAAACCTGAAGCAAAAAACTGAAGTTCCTGGAGAAACTCAGCGATATCCATCTGCAATCATGGGATCCATGCTTACTGCCATGCAGACTCAGCTATTGCCATCATGGTTGAAAAATTTAGGACTCAAAGTGGTGTGCAACCTCATAGTCCAGCAATTTGTCCTCTAACAAATCAGTAGGATTGCTGAGATGCTCCCGCAGCTGCAAGGAAAGTGAGCCTGCATGTCCACCATTACCAGTCCACCATTGTCCTTGTGGCTGTCTCCCAGCTAGTCTGCTGCCAGATTGGTGCAGTCTGAAGCCATATTGAGAAATCCAAGAATTGCTTGAAGGTAGCTTCCAAGGCAATGACAGTCTCCCCAGTGAAAATTAACAACTTTCCAAAAGCCATGCTGCAGTCAATGGGAAGGTACTTTCTACAAACCTTTGAACAAGCAAAATCACCCAAAAGACAAACACTATATTGATGCACAAAGCTGAATAGTTCTAGTTGTTTTTGTTGGATGTGTTTTTGGTTAAAGTTATTATGATAGGAAGATTTTTGAATGGTGGCTATTGTTGCAAGATTTTGGCAAATTTGGGAGATGGGATAGTGGAACATTGAGATCTTAAAGGAACTAGAGTCTCATACATGTCACAGATAGGCATTCCAGATTAATCTTCCCCACTTACCCCTTCTTTTTCCCCTCTCCTTCCTTCTGTTACTGAGATGGCATTTTATCCTTTAAATAGGCATTGGAGGAGGTGTCCTTTATGCAGCTGGAAACATGCTGAACTGTGAGTGACTGGGATATGGCACTTACTAAATCATTTGGGTTCATTTTGCACAATGTGCATCAATTCAACATAGTCTAACGTAGCAACTTGCCAACTGTCAAATATTGTGGCATACTGGAGCTAACACTCTTGCCACCATGTTGTGTAGATAACAACAGCCCCAGCCTGCTGATCTTGTGTCCTTCATACCTCTCAGAGTTAACCCTCATACTGACACATCTGTGTAATACTGTTCAGTAGTACAAATGGACTTCGTATGGACTTTGTTAATGAAAATAATTTGAATGACGTAATGTGACATCAGTGCAAGACATATTGCTGGAACAGAGTACGGTATAACGAAGGCCACTTACTTGTTTTTTGAAATGATTTGCAAAAATTGGCTAATTGAAGTGAGTTTTTTCCACCATTCTGGAAAGTGAAAGAATGCCAACTTAACAATTTTATTTTCACACAGTCACAAGCAAAAGGCACAATGACGCAATAGACTATTGTAGCCTAATAATTACATGGTATGTTTAGAACCAGTGGGACAATGCATACCTCACCATTTTGCTCCTTAATAAGCACACACCAGGCTGGGATTGTACCAGTAAGTGCAGATACAATCCAAGAGAGACAGAATTATATGCCTAATACTTTACAAAAAAATGTATTCTGAATCATACTTGAGTCCTTTGGAGGTTGCCAATTTTGTTTTTAATTCAAGTGACCTGATGTCTTCTCACTATTGTGGTGTGTTACCAGCAGCAGTATCCCCTGCAGAGTGGGTCCCCATCAACCAGACAATTTTATCAGCTATTCCCAATTATGGTGCTGGGAGGAGACACAACTGCATGGGAAAACTGTCAACTAAATTCCAGTATGGTTCCCAGGATGGCTCCTCCATGAGGCACAGAGGGAACGTCCCAGGGCAGAGTCTGCCCCTACAGTTTCAGAATCACCATTGGCACATATGTGTCTTGTTGATTGCCATACATTCTTACTGTAGCCTCAGCCTCTATTGGTGGTGCTGCCAAGCTGCCCTCTCTCTTACTGGGCCAATAACTCTATAAGCCAGACTGCTATCCTCACTTGGAGAGTGGTCCTGGCAGGCTTCATTGGCTGTTGTTGGTAAAATTATATCCAGGGTCACAGTGCTCGCCAAGTCAAAGGGGTCTTGCTTTTGGTTCTGGTAGCAAGGCAGGTCTGCTTTGCCCTTGGGAAAACGTCCGGCTATTACTTTCTTTCTAACTCCAATATTTTTATAGACCACAACTAAAAGTGTTCAGAAATGAAAAGTAAAAATCAACTTCATTTGAAGCTGCAGAATGTTTTCTGTATCCTGGTGAACCTTCCATTCCTGGGCCTTTGTGGAGGATGAGATTTCCTAGGTTCTGCCCACTCTTTGCTGGGTCAGTATAGTAGATGTTTACATTAAGTTGCTGGTTGCCTGGCAACCCCCCATATCAGCTATTACCTGCATAGACTGGCTTTGAGAGGGGAAAGCCTTCAGTACAAACCTTGGAGAGTTTACACAGTTCAAGTTAACTTCAAGCAATTGAATGCACCATTTAAGGGCAAAAGCTGCAAATGGAATAAATGATGTTCATGTAATAAAGAGAGGATTGGAATGACACTTGGATAGAAAACGATGTGTAAGTGTTTGGGGAAAAGCAGGAGATTGGCACTAAGTCATTTAATGAGCTTGTTCAGGCACAATGAACCCACAGTACTGTAACAATTCTGTGATTCTGAGAGTTGTGGAGGATGCATGTTTCTTTATCTTTAAGCTTTTTTTTAATCCACAGGGTCATCCACACACATTTTTCCATTGAAGATTACCATTTTATTTTAGTACTTCTTAATTTGCAGCTTTGATTCAATAAATAGCAAAACAATACAAATGCTTACATTCAGCTCAGTGTTAAATTATAGATAGATATAGTGTCTAGTTTTAATTCAATAGTATCTCACCCTATTTCAGTCAGCTTCCCACATTGATCTGATATCGGATTTTCTCTCTAAATAACTATAAATTGCAACAGAGGTATTTTGTGAATTCTTTCCTGAAAATAATCACCAGTGTAAGAAGTGACGGCAGCAAAAAATAACGACACTCTCAAATTGGCTGAGGTGATTTGCTTATCCAAAATATAATCTAATAAACTATTTTATACTGAATTAGCTTCACTTGCATAAAAAAAGCTGACAGAATGAATGCAATTTTGCAACAGGTGCAAGGTGTCACTAAAGCAGGATGGGAGCTGATCAGATCTTCCAAACACTGATAGGATGTCTGGTCAAGGACAGTTAGCCGCTAGGCCAATTTAAATGCATGCTCTTTTGGGCTGTTGGCATCACTAGCTGACCAACATTTATAGTCTGTACTTAGTTGCCCTTGAGAAGGTGGTGGTGGACTACTTACTTGAACCACTGTCATGTAAATGGTGTAGATAGACCCACAATGCCACTAGGGAGCCAACTCAAGGATTTTGAGGCTGTAACACTGAAAGAATGGATCAGATATTAAAGGAATATTTCCAAGTCAGGATGATGAGTGTCTTGAAGAGAACATGCAGGTGGGGGTGTTTCCATGTATCTGCTGCCCTAGTCCTTCCGGATGAAAATGGTCATGGATTTGGAAGGACCTTCAGTGAATTTCTGCAGTGCACCTTGTAGATAATACACACTGATGACACTGAACATTGGTGGTGGAGGGGATGGATGTTTATGGATGTGGTGTCAATCAATCAAGCTGTTTTGTTCTGAATAATGTAAAGCTTTTTGATTATTGTTGCAACTGCTCTAATCTAGGCAAGTATACTATCACACTCCTGACTTCTGCCTATGGATGGTAGACAGACTTTGTGGAAATGAGTTACTCTCTGCAGTTTTCTTAGCCTCTGACCTGCTCTTGTAGCACTGTATTTATCTGGTGAGTCCAGTTGAATTTCAGGTCAATGGCAAGTCCTAGTATGTTGACACTGGAGCATTCAGTGAAGCTAACACCATTGAATCTCAAAGGGTGGTGGTTAGATTGTCTCTGTTTGGAAATGGACATTGCCTGGTATTTATGTGGTATGAATGTTACTTGCCTCAAGCAGACACGGTCTTGCTGCATGAAGATGGACTACTTCAGTATTTGGGGAGTTGAGAATGGTGCTGAACATTGTGCAATCATCAGCAAATATCCCCAAATCTGACCCTATGTTGAAGGACAGGTCATTGATGAAGTGGCTGAAGATGATTGGGCCTAGGATGCTACCCTGAGGAGCTCTTGCAGTGAGAGGTCTTTGAAATGAGATCATTGCTGTCCGACAATCCAACGATCTTCCTATTTGCCAGGTATGACTCTAACTAGCAGACAGTTTGCCCCAGATATCCATTGATTCCAGTTTTGCTACACCTCCTTTATGCCATACTGAGTCAAATGTGGCCTTGATGTCACTCTCACCTCACTTCTGAATTCAGCTCCTTTGTATATGTTTGAACCAAGGCTGTAATGAGGTGGGGCAGAATGGTCCTGACAGAACCCAGACTGGGCATCACTGAACAGCTTATTGCTGAGCAGGTGCTGCTTGCTAACACTCCCCATAACACTTTACTTGTGATCAAGAATGGGGCAATAATTGGCTGGATTTGATTTGCCCTGCTTGTTGTGTACAGGTCATAGATTTGCAATTTTTAATATTGTTGCATAGATGCCAGTGTTATAACTAGGGAAGTGGCAAGTTCTGGAGCACAAGTCTTTAGTACTATTATTGGAATGTTGTCAAGGCCCATGGTCTTTGCAGTAACCAGTGCCTCCATATCATGTGAAGTGAATGTAATTGGCTAATGAATGGTCTCTGTGATGCTGGGGACCACTGAAGGAGGCAGAGATGGGTCTGAATGGTGAAGATTGTTGTGAATGCCTCCCCCTCATCATTTGCACTGAAGGGCTTGGCTCTTCCATCATTGAGGATAGGGATATTTGTGAAGCATCCACCTCTAGTGAGTTGTTTATTTGTCCATCATTATTGATGGCTGGATGTGGCCAGTCTGCAGATCTTAGATTAGATCCATTTGTTGTGAGATCGCTTAGCTATGATTACCATTTCTTCCTTATTCTGTTTGGCATCCAACTAATTCTGTTTGGCATTTTCACCAGTTTGACACCATTTTTAGGTATGTTTGATTTCATCCTGGCATGGCCTCCTGCACACTCCATTGAACTAGGGTTGAATCTCTGGCTTAATTGTAATGGTTAACTGGGGCGTATGCTGTGCCATGAGGATACAGACTGTGTCTGAGCACAATCCTGCTGCTGAGAGAAAGTGAGCACTGCAGATGCTGGAATATTCTGGTGCTGTTGATGGCTCACCTTGCTTTAAGGATGGCCAGTCCTGAGTTGCTAGATCAGTTCAAAATCTATCCCATTGAGCATGGTGAGAGTGCCGCATAACATGATGGAGGGTATTCTCAATGTGAAGATGGAACTTCATCTCAACAAGGACTGTGTGATGGTCACTCTTACTGATATTGTTATGGGCAGACATATCTGCAGCTGGCAGGTTGGTAAGGATGAGGTCAAGTATGTGTTTCCCTCTTCTTGGTCCCCTCACCACCTGCTGCAGAGCCAGTCTAGCAGCTATGTCCTTTAGGATCTGACCAGCTCGATCAATAGTGCTGCTGTCAAGCCACTCTTTGTGGTGGTGGACATTGAAATCCCTCACCCAGAGTATATTCTGTGCCTTTGCTACCCTCAGTGCTTCATTCAAACGCAGTTCAAAATGGAGGAGTATTGATTCACCAGCCGAGGGAGGACAGTGCATAGTAACAACAGGAAGTCATCTGCCCCATTAATGAAAAGCAATTTTTTTTTCCAGATCAAAAAAGGGGCTTCAGGCCCTTTACCTGCTGCCTCAAGATTAATTCCTTCCCATTTTTGCCATGTATAGGGAATAAATTTGGATGAATTGGAGGGCTTTGCCTCAGAAACACGGTGGCTCAGTGGTTAGGACTGTTGCCTCATAGCACCAGGGTCCCAGGTTTGATTCCAGCCTTGGGCAACTGCCTGTGTGGAGTTTGCATATTCTCCCCGTGTATGTATGGTTTTCTCCCACAGTTCAAGAGATGTGCAGGTCAGGTGAATTGGCCATGGTAAATTGCCCGTAGTGTTAGGTGCATCAGTAAGTGGGAAATGGGTCTAGGTGGGTCAGTGTGGACTGGTTGGGCCGAAGGGCCTGTTTCCACACAGTAGGGAATCTAATCTAAGCATTGGTCATAGCTGTACACTCACTGCAATCATGAAATGTTTGCCCCAAAAGGATGAGCAACGCTGATGAAAAAGTATACACTAAGGCAGACCTGTGCACTTTACGGCCCACAGGCCATATCCGGCCCACATGAGGTCAATCTTAAATTAGAACATGAATGAAAAAGTATTTATGCCATGCACGCAATACAACTGTGTTGCTTTTGTTTTGAAAGGATGCTTTTTTAAATTTATGTATGGATGCACATGTGCATGTATGAGGGTGCGTGCGTGAACAGCTAAAAGTGACACTTGCTGGCTAGCCCTCAAAATGTCTGCTCACGCCAAAAAAAGGAAGGTTGATACAGAATGCGGAGTTTTTAATAAGACATGGACCGCTAGATATTTACTTACACAAATCAGAGGTAAAGCCGTGTGCTTGGTTTGTGGTGCACAGGCCGCAGTTGGTTTGTGAGATTAACATGTTAAAAATAAAATGAAATACTGAAATTATTGTTTTTACTGTTTATTTCTTCTATGTTTGACCTACTCCACAATTTCATTTCTTTATTGTAACAGAATATCCTTATTCTTTTGATTATAAGTTTCAGTGCAAAACTATATAATTTAGTACTTTGTACAATGGGAGAAAATTAATACTGAGCAGAATTATGTTCAACATATTGTTGGTTCGGCCCTCCAACACAGCTCAGGTTTCTCATGTGGCCCCTTGGAAGAATTAATTGCCCACCCCTGACTAAGGTATTCATTCATTCCGTAACATCACAAGCAAGCACAGTATCTTCGTTTATAAACGTATTCATAAATTGCAACAAAGTACATTACAAAGCAATTCAAGCTCGACCTTCCAGAAAATACAATAAAAGTAGTCACATTTCTCATTTCGGCATTTATAAGTGACTCCACTCAAATGCCAAATTGGAACATTTTCTGAATTTGACAAGAAACTACTTCCATTCTACTACAAGCTAGGAGCTTTCCAGACCCAGATGACATCATGAGAGAAAGATGCTAGATAACGGTCTTTCTCCACTTAATCTTGGCAGTGCTGCTTCAAGCTTTAGTGTATCCCTGAGCACGTTGACATGGACCTTGGAGAGTGCCAGACTGCAACACTAGGTTGAGGTCAATTCTTTGCCCTGGAAGACCAGCATGTTTCGCGCAGACCAAAGAGTGTTTCACTGAGTTGATGGCCCTCCAGCAGCAGTTGATTATTCCTCTTCGTGTACATTCCAGCAAACTGCAGAGCTGCTTGGGATAAACCCCAACATAAGCTACTACACCCCAAGCGCATGTGTGAGCCTAATTTACATAAATAATTTAATATCCTGCTAGTCAACCTTTCATAAGTAGATCTTGAACTTAATTTTCTTTTGGTTTTGGAGTCACAGAGGGACATGAGTGTTTCTCTGACTGCACAACGCTGGTCTGTTTCTCCCTCTGAGATGAATTCCCTCTCTCAGGCTCTCTGCATCTTTCTCCAGACCTCCTTTACAAAGGTACATACTAAAAGGAGATGTGTAACAATCTCTTCACCACTGCAGCTGTCCTGTCTATCCTCAATGACCTTTAGGGAGGAGGTGTCGTGAACTGCTGCAGTCTATACTGATTGTGAACCAAAGCTAGTTTTTAAAGGTTTCTGGGAAATGATAACAACTGGTGAAAAGTAGGCACATATGTTTCAAATTAGAAATAAACTGATGAGGAAAGAACTCCAAAAATCACCAAAAATACTTGGTGGAAATAAAATGCAGAAACAATACTGAACGGTCAATAGCAAATACTGCAGGGAATAAAGCAGAACTCTCATTTGAAGTGATGGGAAGTTCCGTGAAGTATGTCACATTTGAGAAGCAGGGAAGCTCAGTGATAGTTCCCTGAATTGTCCAGCCTGCCTCTGTTAGCATATGTTCTCCATTTAGATGACATTTGAGAGGGTCATCCATCAGGACATGTTGGCTTAGGAGGAGAAAATGCTGGAAAACAGAGGAGGAACAGGTTAGAAAGTTTCAATGGTTCATTTGAAGTTTGAACGCAACATGATCACTCTACTTCTGGACAATAATGTATAATCTAACTAATCTTTTTTTTAAAAAAACTCCAACTGTTTCTATTCTTGAAAATGTTATGTAACTGGAAATCCCCTGACTTCCCACTATCCTTGAATTACCTTATCACAGCCAACAGAAAACAGAAAACAGCAGCACTGAAAGAAATATGATCCTTGGAGATCTTATTTCAATATTCCAAGCATGATTTGTTTTATTAATGATAGCGAGTTGAAGACTGATTTCTGTTCCTCCGAAGTGGTTAGTTATTAAAAAGTGCAAACAAATACTTTTCCTGTGAAAGACTGTGCAGTTGTTTTTCAGATAAATGCTGCTAAAATAATAAAACATCACATTAATAAAAGCAAGACGTTTCAGTTCCTCATTATCTCCATACAATAGTTTATATATTTATTTTAATAGGTTTAACTTACCATTAGGAAATGGATAAAGTGTAAGATGGAAAATGAGTCACACCTGAGTAATGAAGGCATGATATGCATGAAAAATTTGGTTTGCACAATTGTCAATTTCTGCATGTGAGAAAAGAGGCAATTCTAGACAGCAGTTCCCAAACTGACAGAATTCACTTCTTCCCAGATTACAATTGTTCCTCGTGACGTTCTGAAGTTAAGTTAATGGTGCTACTACAGATGATTTAAATGCACACTTTGCATATGTTCTGATCTGTCACTGTCATCTTTACTTCCAGCAATGTATTTGTGTCTGGTGCTTCGGTTAGCTCCCGCAACCCAAGAATCAGATGTGGATTCCATGATATTGAAAGCTTCAATAACATCTTTAAAATGCACTGCAGAAATTCACCAATCCTCACCATCCTCAGCCAGCACCTTCCAAACCCACAACCACTTCTCATCTAAAAGGACAAGGGTAACAGAAACTTGGGAACACCTCAAAGCCGCTCACCATCCTGACTTGGAAATATATCATCGTACCTTCACTGTTGCTGGATCAAACTTCTGAAATTCCCTCCCTAAAGACTTTATGAGTTTAAAATATATTGCAGCAGTTTAAGAAAGCAACTTGCCACCACCTTCTCAAGGGCAAGCAGGAATGGGCAATATATGCTGGCTAGCCAGTGACACCCACATCCATGTGTGAATTTTTTAAAATAGTGATGATTATTATGGCCCTGGTATATACACGTAATATAGCCACAAGCATTTCACTTTCTGAGCTACTATTAAACTGTTTGTTTACAAAGAGTAACATTCTTCCATCAATGTGTCAAGCTTCAAATGTCCTCAGTTAAACCTTTATACAATTAGGTCAAATCTATGAGATGGTGATGATATCAAGACCATGTCTGTTAAAGATATACTGCTCATTAACTGTGAGAAAACATCTTGCCCTACCTTTGGGCTCTTTCTCTTAGGTTGTTTTTTTGTGAATGACACAGGAATATTCTATTAGTCTTAAAATCACCTTGACATTTAGCAGTTTTGAATATTTATACAGGACTTTTACTATACAGAAAGTTTAGTGTGCTTAATAGAGATGTACTCAGGCAAAAATACTCTGCAAGAATCTTAAGGGGGATTCTTAAAGAAGAGAAGGATGACTTTTTTTAGGGAGCGCATTGAAGAAGGTAAGGATGCCAGTGGTGAGCCACAATAGACATAGGATGGAGAAAAGATCAGGGTCAGAGAATTGGAAATTTTGGGGACTGACAGGGTTATGTGACCTCTAAACTGCACAGCTGTGCACATGATTCACATGGTCCTCTCACTGATCAGGTTATGGGTCCATTGACTTCTGAAACCTCTTCCACACATGGACCTCACACCACGTTAGAGGTTGTGGTATGGAGAAGGTTACAAGGATAGGGCTAAAGCCTTGAAGGTACATGAGGTTGACAAATTGTACATATTGGAGAATCAGGAGCTAGTAAGGTCAGCAAAAGGGAGGATATGGATAAGAAGGAGCTGGTTAAGGATGAGATTGGAGTAGTAGTGTTTTAATAGTGAGTTGACATTTACACACAATGAGTTCAGGAGGATGGTTGGTTGAACATTGAGATGATGTAATCTAGAATTGAGAAATAGTTCAGAGCTTCAGAGGTAGATAGACTATGCTTTTGAGAGTTCACAGGTTCACAGAGGTCATGAGGTGAGAAAGACAAAGGTGCAGGTTCAAACCTCAAGAACAAGGCTACAAACCCATTCTGCAGCCAGTGTTATTTCACACAACGTCAGTCCTGCATTTGTGGATGAACATCTTAATCATAGCCCCAAATGGCTGGACATTCTGATCAATGGGAAAAGAGGTGAGTCTCCAGTAGAATGAGATCTCTGTGATTAGATTAGATTACTTACATTAATGCTTTCATTACGTACAGCGTGAAAACAGGCCCTTCGGCCCAACAAGTCCACACTGACCCACCCAAGCGCACCCACCCAGACCCATTCCCCTACATTTACCCCTGCACCTAACACTATGGGCAATTTAGCATGGCCAATTCACCTAATCCGCACATTTTTGGACTGTGGGAGGAAATTGGAGCAGCCGAAGGAAGGCCTCGCAGACACAGGGAGAATGTGCAAACTCCACACAGTCAGTTGCCTGAGGTGGGAATTGAACCCAGATCTCTGGTGCTGTGAGGTAGCAGTGCTAACCACTGTCCCAATATGCCGCTTTATATTCACATCCTTCCAAAATGAAAAATTATGGAATTTTGGTCATTTCATTCCTAACTCAAACTAAAACATTTGTTTTACAGAACCCAGCTGGTTTCCAGCGAAGCTGTATGTAGAAGATAAATTGGAATTTTTAAACATTTAGGCCAAAAATTATTAAACCACTAATTAACTTGCAGTAGATCTGTCAAATGCATCCATGTTTGCTGAAGCCCAACCCATGGTGGTGTAAAACACACTTGGAACTTTCTGAAGGAATTGTTTGTAAGGTACAAGTTCTAATAGTTGTTTCATAGAATCCACAGCTTTACACAGCAACAAAACTATGCAACCATCTAGATTCACCCTAGCCAGTGATTGATTTTTATAAGAGTCTTTCTTTTCTGGCCTTTGGAAACCTATCAGCATTCAAAAGGATGCACATAAAGCAGCAAACAGTGTCAGTAGGACTGCAAGCTCACGAGCTGCTTAATCCATCTGTGACATGAAAGATAGCAAATTAATCCCAAAGGGAGGAGTGATTGTTTTTCTGTTACTTACCTACTGAGTGAAATAAAATAATATAACACAAGATGCCTACTGTCATGCAACTTGAACACAAACACTTCTTTTAATGAATTTTGGCTCCTTCAGAAGCAGCAGTATTGTTCCATTTAAGTTATTGTGCAGCTGCCAAATTTCGAACTGCTGGCAACAAAAGTGCTGACAGTCCAGATGTAGATGTGTGCCTGCAGTCTGGGGACTGAGTGTGTGCAGTTGTATTCTTCAATATCTGGTCAAGGAAGAGAAAATCCATATCCCTATTCAGTTTACTGGAAAATTCCTCAATTTGGATTCTTTTGGTGAAAAGTTCCAGGAATACAATGCAAAAATTCCCAACATTTAAGACTTGCATTAAGTTTGCAATTTACTGAAAATATGCAGTCTCTTCTGTGTGGTAGTTATTTTTTGACAAATGACTCAGCTCTTACCATGACTGTTTATCCAAGAGTTGTCCAAAAGTATTGTACAATCTTGTTTTCAGGACGCTCTGTCAGGATACTTTTAATCACCAATCGAAGTATGTATTTTATTGTATTTCTCACTGTAAAATAGACAATCCAATAAGAATCATTTGTTTATTAATTTGTTCAAATAAAGTCACAAGTCTCAGTATGCTGTGTTTTGACATTCTGCAGTTGGTCCTGGCAAAAACTCCAGGATGTCAGAAAGCTGAAGGGATCTTTCTTTCATTGTGATTTGCGTGTCTGCGTGAATTGGGGGAAGTGGCAAGAGAAGAAGTGTTCTCATTAACCTTCCTGCAGAGTATGGAATGTTGGAATCACCCCCCCGATGTCAACAGAAACCAAAAGTTCAGATAGGACTACTGGCAATTTTCTGACCATCTCAGATTGCCACAATTCTGAAGGTTACTTGAGAGAGGTGCAAATATCTCTGAGTCCTTTCTGCTGTATCTTTGGAGATCAGGGCTGGATTTTTCTTTGGATTCTTGCCTCTTTCAGAACATTGAAGACACATATATAGCTGTAACAACCCACAAAACACAAACATCACATGATGACTAGCAGCAGAAATACATTTTTCTTTAAATAAAGCATCTTTGAAAAGACAGAAACCCATGTGGGCCTTTAATATGAACTGACAGCAGTGGTTTGGAGTAAAGACAGTGCTTGAGTGTTACCATTCTCAAATTTGAGTTATCATGATGCTTTGATGCTGAGAGAAGAGGTGTACAGTTTCTACATTAGTGAGCAAAGGGTGATTAATTGATACAAGATTGAGGTTGACAATTCAAACAACTTGCCTTCACCATCCTTGTAAGGTCATGAATCTCTTTATGTATAATGAGGCAGCTTTTGATCATTGTAGAATTGGTGCCATTCTTCATTCTGCCTGAATTCTCACTTTTCAAGCACCTTTTGGGCGTCACTGCTGTCAGAGAGACACCCTCTGATAGACTTAAAAGTATGATTGTTTTCTTAATACTCCTGCCATTCTGTGTGACAATTTGCAGATGACAAGACAACAAACAATAAACTGAACAGGACGCCAGCTGTACACAATCTTCAGAGTGAAGGAAAAATGGTTCAACAATATATCCTCAAGCAGTGGCCACAAAGGTTTTCTTATTTCAACAATTTACTTTATTTACAAAGCATATCTTTGTATATATGAATAGTAACAAACACAGTTCGGTTCTGTACAACTGTATATTAAGGAAACAAACAAATATTGGAGTTTGACTCTATTCAAACAAACCGAAGGTATCTCTTACTTGAACGAAACTATATTGACGTGCATTTGAGGCATGAGTAGGTCTGGTAACTGAACAGACCCCCATTTACCTTCAGCAGGAAGACCTCAGACAGTGATCATTCCCCACTGTCCCAGGATTTAGTGAGCCCCTCAGCATGTGGTCCTGGATTTAGGAATGTGCCAGTCTACTGCAAGATTTTGTTGAGTAGGGTGGTGCCCTGTACGCTCTGAGACAACAAACTACAGGCAACAGATGGTATCCAAATGTTGTCGCCACAGTCACACGTCAGCTGTATATAGTGGCTATAGGTACCAATTGTTAGGTTCTTTACTGGTTACTTGTACCTATACACATTAATAATAGACTGGATGTGCTCCCTTTATTCTAGAAAAAGGGGGGTGGGGTGGATGTTGTAATAGTGTGCTTCCCAGTGTGTAAAGTGTACTCATTTAAAGACAGGCATGTGTAAGTTATTTTGTAATCCAGGAAGTGAAGCAATGTCATGTGCAGAATCAATCTCAGTTAGCCGGCACAGGAAGCAACACATCTCACAGCAGGAAGAAGAAGCCCCATTAAGTTTTGTGTTCAACCTCTGTGCCTTCCTTCAGCTTCATTTGTACTGAGATAAAGACTGAGAAAAAGATAATATAACAAGAATGTATGGTGATTGCACAATATCCTGGGTCATTCTCAAAGCTTTAAGTCCTCAGATTCTTAAACAACTCATGACCATGTGCAGAAAGACCTGAACCATAATCAGGCTTGGGCTCAGAAGTGGCAAATAATAATTTCACCATGCAGTTGCCAGGTAATGACCATTTCACACAAGAGAGAATCTAACCATTTCCTTTAATGCATTACAAATGCTGAATCTCCCACTACAAACATCATTGGAGTTACCATTGACTGGAAGTTGACTGGCTTCACCATATACATGCTGTGGCTACAGAATCACATCAGAGAAAGGGAATTCTGAGGCAAGCAATTTACCTCCTCAAAGTGTGTTCAGGAAATTAACTGAATCTTCTCCAACATGCCTGGGTGTGTGAGCTGCAACAAAAGTCAAAAGTTCTGAAGAGTGACACTCCATCAACCAAAATAAAATGTATTTCCATCACCACGGACATGTTAGCAGCAATGAGTACTTTATGCGAGATCCATTGTAACTTTTGTTCCTTCAAAAGTACCTTCCAAACCTGCAACCTTAACCATGTAGAAGGACCTTCAGGAGACCTCACATTGCTTCACACTGCGGAAGGCCGTTTTGAAACCTTCCCCACTGGGGATATCTGCAGACCGAGAAAACTTTTTTTAAATTTCAAAAATATACATTATTCATAAAAATCATCCCTAAGTACAACAAAGGTTGTAAATCATAACTATACAGTCTTTGCAGAGAGAAGTGAAACAATCTAAACATTAGAATTTTGATATTTCTCAGAGCTCATTGACAGTTGCATAAAAAAGGCATTTCATACTTAGACAGGGGGAGAGAGAGAGAGAGAGACAGAGACAGAGAGAGAGATGATGGCTTACTGGCCGAGTTGTATTCAACTTTGTGGGACTTGATTGGCCAGGACTTGCTGAAGGTGTATGAAAGTATGCTTTTAGCAGGTAGCATGTGTGAATCCATGAGGTAGGGTTCCATCACTCACATCCATAACTGGAAGGGGGAGATGGAAGAAATTAAGAAATTGGTGACCAATCTCACTGCTGAGTCACGTCTGCTCTGGGATTGCAGTTTCACCCTGACCAAACCTGTACTGTACCAGGCAGGAGGATCTCAGGGAGCCTTGCACTCCTTCGGGATACAGTTGCCTACATGCAGGGCCACAAGATCATTTGACATAGGAGCAGAAATTAGACCATTCAGCCCATCAAGTCTGCTCTATCATTCAATCATGACCAATAGGTTTC
Source organism: Hemiscyllium ocellatum (assembly GCF_020745735.1). NCBI lineage: Eukaryota > Metazoa > Chordata > Chondrichthyes > Orectolobiformes > Hemiscylliidae > Hemiscyllium > Hemiscyllium ocellatum. The sequence goes on along the minus strand of NC_083428.1, from coordinate 18,752,211 downwards.
TCAACCCCATTCTCCTGAATTCTCCCCGTAAGCCTTGATCCCCTTGATACTCAAGGACCTATCTCTCTCAGTCTTAAATATACTCAATAACTGGCCTCCACAGTCTTCTGTGGCAATGAATTCCACAAGTTCACCACTCCTTGGCTGAAGATGTTTCACCTTATCTCCGTTCTAAAAGATCTTCCCTTTACTCTAAGTCTGTCCCTCAGGCCCTAGGCTCTCCTACCAATGGAAGCATCTTCCATAGTTTGTGCAATAGCCTACCATGTGGACCCTTATCAAATGCCTTACTGAAATCCATATACACCACATCAATCGCTTTACCCTCATCCCCCTGTTTGATCACCTTCTCAAAGAACTCAATAAAGTTTGTGATGCACAACTGCCCTTCACAAAACTGTGTTGACTATCAGTAAACAACTTATTCCTCTGTAGATGATTTTAAATCGTATCTCTTATAATCCTTTTCAACATCTTACCCACAACCGAAGTAAGGTTCGCAGGTCTATAACTTCCAGGGTTGTCTCTACTCCCCTTCTTGAACAATGGAAAGACATTTGCTATCCTCCAGTCTTCTAACACTATTCCGGTAGTATTCCTGAAGTCCAGGTAGATAAAATCCATTGGCTCTCCTTGATCTAACCTGCTCATTACTTCCTTAAAGAATTCTAGCAGATTTGTCAAGCATGACCTCCCCTTGATGAAACCATGCTGACTTTTCCCTATTTTACCACACACTTCCAAGTATTGAGAAATCTCATTCTTCACAGTGGATTTCAGGATTTTACCCATGACCAAAGTAAGGCTAACCAGTCTGTAATTTTCGTTTTTTTTGCCTTACTCCCTTCTTAAACAGGGGAGCCATATTAGTGATTTTCCAGTCCTCAAGGAACCTCCCTGATTCTAGCAATTCCTGAAAGATCACCATGAATGCCTCTGTTATTTCTTCAGCTATCTTCTTTAGAACTGTGGGGTGTAATCCATTTGGTCCAGGTTATTTAGCCACCTTCAGACCATTCAGTTTTTCTAGCACCTTCTCCTTGGTGCTGGCCACCATACTCAGCTCTGCCCCCTAACTCTCTTGAATTTTTGGGATATTACTTGTCTCTTCCACTGTGACTATTCAGTACCTCAGCTATTTCCTTGTTTCGAATTACTATCTCTCCAGCATCATTTTCTAGTGGCCCAAAGTCCAGTTTTGCCTCTGTTTCGCCCTTTATATATCTAAAGAAACTCTTATCGTCTTCTTTTATATTACTGGCTAGCTTACCCTTATATCTAATCTCCTCCCTCCTTATTCCTTTTTTTGTTGCCCTCTGTTGGTCTATAAGCTTCCCGATCCTCTGGTTTCCCACTGCGCTTTGCCACATTATCTGCTTTTTGTTTTGCTTTTATGTTATCCCTGACTTCCCTAGTCAGCCATAGCTCCCCCATCCTCCCGAAACCATGCTTCTTTTTCCTCGGGATGAATCTGATGTGACAGGAATACACTTAAATAAATCCAACTAGCCAGTATTTCAGCACTCTCCAACTCTCAGAAAGACATCAGTTGCTGATCTTCACATTTGTGACAATTTGCTTTAGAGATAATGCATGCAATGGTGAATACTCGACCTAACCTGGTGTTCCCAATGAGGCGGGGGCTAAAATGCCATACATCAGTACCAGTCATTTTTGACATACGTAGCCCTCAGGAATAACTTTCTTCCTGCCACAGGTACGGGCATCGAAAGTGTTGCCAATGTGCATAAGCATGTTGTTATAGTAAGAGTCATCATCTGGACACCTTCCTGCCCTCCCACGTCTCCGAGCCCATTTTGGCCACTGTGGGAAAGCAGCTGCAATGACTCTATTGAGATCAATGAAGTGTACCATGTGAATACAATTCTCCCTGAAGAAAGGCTGCTCTTGAATTCTCTGTTCTTGGAGATACTGCACACTTCAAAATTACCAGAGAAAGGGGTGGAATTGTTAACCAGTGAATGGAGCCTGTGGTGAGGACTGAGGTAAAATGGCTTCAGTAATTAATTGGAAGAAGTGGGTGCTCATTAAATACTGGATGTCAGACAAACAGCTTGATAATAAGGTTAAAAATCACACAATACCAGGCTATAGTCCAACAGGTTTGCTATAGTCCAAAACATTGCTATAAATTTTGCTATAATTTTACTATAAATTCTGCGTCTTATGGTCCTGCTCCACAGCTACCTGATGAAGGAGCAGCACTCCGAAGGCTAGTGCTTCCAAAGAAACCTATACACTATAACCTGGTGTTATGTGATCTTTAATTTTGTCCACCCCAGTCCAACACTGGCTCCTCCACATCATGATGATAAGGCAACAGTGGAACTGATAATGAGGCTGAGCCAGGCATCATGAGCATATGTGTGATGACCAATGTTGTCTTTTCAAATGATGCTGCTGAGCGGGTACCATGTAGATGAGAAACAGGAGAAGGGCCAACAGTAATCCTGAAGGAACACCAGAGGTATTTGTGTGGTAAAAGAAAGAGAAACCACAACAGGTGATAACTGCAACGAGATAACTCAATTATATTTGCATTAAATAAATAAGCAGCCCTACTCAGCGTGATGACAGTGGGGATGTTACTTTTCATTTTTTTCCACCACCCAGAAATTTGGGAACAGTACGTGGCAGTGTGTTTTGGAAGCAGAAGACAATGCGTCGGAATTGTCCAGTGTGTACGAAGGTACCAATGACCAGGCAGCAGCGTAGAGGGAATGTTGGTGAGAGGCATTGGAGGACAGTGGTGTGGTGAACTGTAGCCAAGGCTGCAGAAAATCTCAAAGGATGAAGAGTGAACCATTCCCTTTCTCACGACATCATCAGATGTCACCTGACATTAATTCTAATTTTAAAGCTATGCCTCATGACTGATACATTTTTAATCTTTTGACAAAGGTTAAACAAACGGATAACTACAACTGACATTTTGCAATATGACAGCAATAATTTCAATGTCTTTTACATTTCAGTATATCAGACTGTGATTATGTACAGCAGTCAGATATTTACCTAGATATGCATTGGCAATGGAAATCAGATAACGTTTGAACTTTCATTCAATAAGTTCATCACAAGCAAATTTGAGGTGCATATAAAGTCACACCAACATTCTTTCAACCTTTTGCTCTCCCCTAACTTTTCTTCAAATAGCTGTTGCTTTAGAAGAAAGTTTTGCTTTTTAAAGGACAAAGGTTTCAACGACGTGATAATAAATACAGATAACAAAATGAAACAGAAAAGAAAAACTTTCTTCTGTTACACCTAGTCTGTTTATGCCTGTACATTGCTCCTTAATTATAGGTTATTACATGTAATTCAATAAACACAGCAACAAACAATAAAACAAACCTTGATAACTGATTTGAACTATCAGTGCCTTCTGAAAATGCTGATTTACAATATTGGTCCTTTTATTTTGTTCATTCATCTGGGTAACGTTGATTGCCCATCTCCAATTGCCGTAAAGGTGATGAGAGCTGTCTTCTCGAAATTCTGCAGTCCTTGAGGTGTTGGGCTACCCACAGTGCAGTGCTATTTGGAAAGGACTTCCCTGATCCTGACCCTGCAACAGCAATGGAACAGTGAAATGGTTCTAACTCAGGATGTTGTATGGTTTAGAGGGAATCTTGCAGGTAAGGGTCACCCTTGTATCTGCTGCCCTTGTCCTTTCAGGTAATAAATACCTGAAGTTTGTGGTTATTTTGTTTGGTATGTAAGGTTGAGGAAAAATAAGTTGACTGAATCAGGAAGCTTTATGAGGGAAGTTTATTCCATTCTTTTTAAATAACAGATTGGGCTAAAATTAGTTAATCGGTAGTTTATTTCTTTTATTGCAAAAATATATTTTATTCATAAATTATCTACAAATACATAGAAAGGTTAAAAAGTAATTCTATGCAGACTTTACAGAAAAAAACTATATTGGAATATGACGTTCCTCAGAGATTCCATCCTGTTGCAAACAAAACATGCAAGGAAGCTATATACATTCTCATCATGTCCGCGAATCTTGGACTTAACAGACCCTCATCGTATTTTGGTGGACAGTGATCTAACCTTTAGTGGGTCCCACAGTGTGTCATCCTGAACTTGGAATGTGCCAGTCTGTCAGACTTGTGGTCAAAGATGTTTAGTTTCACAAAAGTTTTCACGAGGGATAGGTAATATAGGACAGTCCAACTACCTGAAGCATTCCGTGGCAATGAAGCCAGGCCCATTCTTTGTAACCCAGGGACAGGTAGCACCTCAATACATAGTGACACTTAGTGTTTGTGAACTGAGGGTCTACACATAGCTTGAGGTAGCCGCGCACAAGGTGGCTGTCAGGATGAGGGCAGTGCTGGATACATTCTTCCCCCATTATCCAGAGCATTATCCAAGATGTCCCTGAGGACACAATCCATCTTTGACCTCCAGGTGAAATGGAAGATGGCTCAGGGGGACTGCAGGGCACCAGCTCGGGGAATAGGCCAGACCTGCACCATGTGCAGCAACACTGACTGTACATCACACCTGATGACGATGTTTTACCCACAATGGAGAGGGAGTAGTGCTCCCATCTGCCAGTTCCTGCCTCACATTGCTGATATGCTCCTCCCAAGTTTTAGCCCATACTCTGGCCTCTCCAAACCATATTCTCAACACCTGCAGGTAAACTGTTCTAATGGTAAAGGTGATAAAGGATCAGTCAGCGTAGTTCCCAAAGAACATGGCCTCACTCTTACCTCAATTTATTTTGGCTTGTAAGACCAGTTCTAACTGGTCACAGATGCTCATGAGTCTGCGGACTGACAGTGGATCTGAGCAGAAAATGGTGACATCATCCAAATGCTGGGGGGCTTTGACCTGCAGGTCCCTGCTGGCTGTAATAGTCCTCCCCTCTCAGGGTCATCCTTCCTGATGGACTCAGCAAAGGACTCTAAACAACGCAGAAACAAGGCAGGAGGGAGTGGGCAGCCCTGCCTGACTCCAGATCTGATCGGGAAGCTTTCTGATTCCCACCCGTTGATTAAGATACACTAATGATGTTGGTGCAGTGCAATCGATTCTGATTACGGATTCCCTCCCCAAAGCCCATTTAGGAGACCACGTCCCACATGTAGCTCTGCAATGTCCTGTCAAAGGCCCTTTCCTGGTCTAGGTTGTTGAGGCAAGCATCCGCCACCACCCCTGTCTTTTGACAAGGTGCTGTACAGGAGGCTACTGAGTAAGATAAGGGCCCATGGTGTTAGAGGCATGGTTTTATCATGGATACAAGCTTGGTTGTCTGGCAGAAAGCAGAGAGTGGGGATAAAAGGGTCCTGCTCAGATGGCAGCAAGTGACGAGTGGTATTCTGCAAGGCCCAGTGTTGACACCACACCTTTCACTTTATGCATTAATGATCTAGATGAACAAACTGAGGGCATTTTGGCCAGGTTTGCAGACAATACAAAGATAGGTGGAGGAACAGGCAGCATTGAGGAGGTGGGGAGGCTGCAGAAGGATTTGGATAGGTTAGGAGAGTGGGCAAAGAAGTGGCAGGTGGAGTATAACGTGGAAAAGTGTGAGATCATGCACTGTGGTAGGAACAATAGAGGCATTGATTATTTTCTAAATGGGGAAAAAATTCAGACATTGGAAGTGCAGAGAGACTAGGGAGTTCTAGTCCAGGATTCCCTCAAGGTAAACTTGCAGGTTGAGTCAGTAGTTAGGAAGGCAAATGCAAGAATGGCATTTATTTTGAGAGGATTTGAATATAAAAGCAGGGATGTACTTCTGAGGTTCTATAAGGCTCTGGTCTGACCACCTTTGGAGTGTTATGCACAGTTTTGGGCCCCAGATCTCAGGAAGGAGATTCTGGCCCTGGAGCGTGTTCAGAGGAAGTTCATGAGAATGGTCCCAGGAATGAAAAGCTTCACTTATAAGGAACATTTGAGGACTCTGGGTCTATATTCAATGAAGCTTAGAAGGATGAGGGGGAATCTAATTGAAACATACAGAATACTGAATGGCCTGGACAGAGTAAAGGTGGGGAAGATGTTTCCATTGGTAGGAGAGACAAGGACCCGAAAGCACAGCCTTAAAGAAAAGGGAGGAACTTTTAGAATGGAGATAAGGAGGAACATCTTCAGCCAGAGAGCAGTGAATCTACAAAGGCCAGGTCATTGAGTATATTTAAGACTAAGACAGATAGGTTCTTGTGTATCAAGGGGATCAGTGGTTATAGGGAGAAAGCGGGAGAATAAGGTTAAGAAATTTATCAGGAAGAAGAAAGTGAGAAACTGCAGATGCTAGAGATCAGAGTCAAGAGTGTGGTGCTGGAAAAGCACAGCAGGTTAGGCAGCATCCGAGGAGCAGGAAAATCCATGTTTTGGGCACGAGCCCTTCATCAGGAATGAATGATGAGGGGCTCTTGCCCAAAACGTTGATTCTCCTGCACCTCGGATGCTGCCTGACCTATTGTGCTTTTCCAGCACTACACTCTTGACTTTAGAAACTTATTAGCCATGATTGAACTGTGGAGCAGACTTGATGGGCTTAATGGCTTAATTTCTGCTCTTATGGTTTATGGTCTTACTTATGTTAGTTGCCCATGTTAACACAGAATGAATTACCTTATTGCAGCAAACACATATAGCTGGCTATCTAAAGTAAATGATATTCTCAGTGATTTGGAGATGCCGGTGTTGGACTGGGGTGTTAAAAGTTAAAAATCACACAGCACCAGGTTATAGTCCAACAGGTTTAATTGGAAGCACACTAGCCTTTGGAGCGACAATCACCTGATGAAGGAGCATCGCTCCGATAGCTAGTGTGCTTCCAATTAAACCTGTTGGACTATAACCTGGTGTTATGTTATTTTTAACGATATTCTCAGTGGTGGTCTGAAGGAAATGCACAACATAATAATCTTACAATTCAGAGACGGGCCAAATAGAACAAAGAGTTAAACATCTTGCCAAAAACAATTGTTAAAATATTGACTTTCCTCCAAAGTAGATATTATATTAGAAGCTGAACATATTAACACATATTTTTATACAATTGGGAACATAGATTATGACATTATGGCTCATGAATGTATAAAAAAATCAATAGATCCTGCTGTACCATCATTGGTGGCTCATCGGCACAGAGAATTGAACCTTATAGTCCAAAACCAGACAAAAGTTCCCCATCTACATTCCTTTGATGTAGAAGGAAGTGGTTAGACGTAAAAAACATTCTCTATAAAGGAACTCTCAGAGAAAAAGATGTTGTCCAGTTTAAAGAGAATTTTCAGCACTGTCAGGAACAGAATCAATGTCACAGTCTTCAACTCAGAGACCTGCTGATCTTCCAAGCCCAAAGAGAATATGTTCTTAGAGAAAATTAATCACCCAGAACACCAGAATTTGTGAAGTCAGAGACTTGCGGAGATGGGTGATAGTAAAGTTATTCAATACACAAATTAATAAATATTCATAATGGAAACAAGAGCTCAGGGGAAGTATTGCATAAGAGTGTAAATGTCTGAACAGAAGTACCTTAAGCAGAATTGATGACAGAGGAGGAGAGAAACTTCGAGTCTTGATGAAGCCTATCTCAAAGTCACTATAACAAAGTCTATCAGAGTAAGGTAACCTGTCAATAGTTGTTATTATTGAATAAACTACATTGGTTTAAGACAAGAGCCTCTTCTTGTTCAACTATCAAGCCATTTTCCTCCAGCATGTGAGACTAACAGTCACTGTGAATCCTTACCATGAAAGAGGACAATGGCAGCAAATCGACCTGACAGTGAATTTACAACCCACTCAATGTTATACATTGAGCCCTGATATGTCTGGAGTTGTACCAAATGTTAAGGTTTCTTTGTTAAAGGTATGGACATTACTCCAATTTAACTGATTTTCAGACCAAGGTTGATAGGAAGTACAGACCAGATGTTTTCAATAGACGAAAGTTATTATTTATTGTAAGTAATCAGACTGTAGCTACAGGTAAACAGATGTAAACCATTGGTGTAAAACACTACTAACTAAAACTGTAATCCCCTCATAAACTCCCATCACCTGCCCATCAACACACACAAACAAACAAACAATTGGAAAAACTAATTATTGGTGGAGGTAGAAAAAAACTGAAAAAGTGGTTGTGTGGACTTTGCTTCCTGTTTTCAATGTCAACATGCAGAGGGTGGTGTGTGTATGGAATAATCTCCCAGAAGAAATGGTGGCTGTTGTCACAATTACAACATCTGGATGAGTATATGAATAGGAACAGTTTGAAGGGATATGGGCCTAATGCTGGCAAATGGGACTAGATTAATTTAGGATATCTGATTGGCATGGATAAGTTGGATCAAAGGGTCTGATTCTGTGCTGTACAGCTCTATGACTCTGTAACTACATGATCCTCCTTCAGCTGGACAGGCCCAAGATGTTCAACTGTCATTCTCTGGAAGCTTCCATTGCTTTGTATTAAGTACATATTCTGACTTATCTCAATTCAAAATTCTCAGCTACGACTGCAGGAAAGGTAACTATTTGCCATCGAATTTAAGCTGAATTTTTATTTAAATGTAGAGAACAGACAGCTTCTGCTGGGGAAAATACATGCGCACTTCCTTGTCCTCTTCTGTGTCTCTGTAATTTGTTTCCAGTTCTGATTTGCTCAGTTAGCATGAGAACCAATCAGCTTCACTTATAGACAGCTCCTCAGCTCCTAGTTGTCTGTACATTGCAGGAACCCATAGCCACAAAAAGCAGAGTCCACTATCAGCATCAAATTCCCTGTTATGGAATTATGCAGCTATCTTGGTTTACCCCTGTTTTTAAAAGCAGTGCTTTATCATTGCAGCCCTCATTTTTTTAAAGACAGAAGAAAAAAAATTCTGCTTAGATAACTCATACAACATGATAAGTAGTGGTACGAATTGTGCATACAACAGTTGTTTTGTGCTTCAATATATTAATTCCAGCATCTATTAATCAATAAGGGGTAGCAGATTTAAAAGAGATGGGGAGGAATTACTTCCTTCATGGGGCAGTGAAACTGTGGAATTCATTACCCCAGAGTACGGTAGACACAGTTTTAATTATTATTTGGAGATGCCAGTGTTGGACTGGGATGTACAAAGTTAAAAATCACACAACACCAGGTTATATAGTCCAACAGGTTTAATTGGAAGCACACTAGCTTTCGGAGCGCCGCTCCTTCATCAGGTGATAGTTTTAATTAATAATGGACTGTGGGAAATAAAATGGAGTTGAGGTCAAGATCAGCCCTGGTCAAATTGAACAGTGGAACAGGTTCAAAAGGCTGTGTTGCCTACTTCTGCTCCTAGTTCTCATATGCCTACGTAAAACACAGAAACATTTGTTGTCCTGAACACCATTAACATTATAAGCGTGAAACATCAGGAACTCGCTGTCATTACAACAAGAAATGATTCCGGTGGGACTCACTGTTGCCTTTATGAATGGATTAAAAGAAGCACTCAAAAAGCTTACTGCATACAGGAATAGCCAGCTCAGTGCCCTTCCTGGAATATTTAACAGAGTTAGCAAGTCTAGAAATAACACTTTTTACAATTTAAAAAATAAGTTGAGTCACGCAAGAGTAAATTAAATAGGAAGTTAAATTAATTTATTTACTAGTTTTCTTACCAACTATTTCCAAAACTAATAAGTTCTCAATGACAGAATATTTATATATTATTCTCAAAGAGTGATTGTTCACACAAATCTTACTTATTTCCTCCAAACATTGTAACTAATATTATTGAAGTATTCAGGCATTGATTGTTTTTTAGTCACTTCTGAGACATTGGAATAGTACAGTGAAATGTGCTCCTGAATACCACCAAGCCTGACGTGAAATTGCTTTGCAGATATTTCAGCATTGTGTTGTGATATTTTTGTATTAGCAGTCAACTGTAAATCATGTGATGGGAAAAGGAGTGACGGCCTCCAGTAAATGTACTCAGGGTACAGAGCAAGTTATGTGGTTGCAGCAGCCTGTCCTTGTTTTCATTTCTACATCCCTCTAGATATGTCTTTGATGGGAAGTTGGAGGTTTTACTGTAACTTTAATAATCTATACTTCTGCCAAATTTACAGTAAGAAAATACAACTTGTGCGTTAAAATCCATTAAGGAAGAGACTGATTTAGATGCTTGTTGTCTTTCAACTGAGCACAACTCTGCTTTTTGGCAGTCATTGCTTGTGAGTTCTCTATAATTTTGAAAGGTATGACAGCACAGAGCTTCTTGTGAAAAGCCAACAAAGGTTAACCACATCTTTCTTTCCTTTGGTAAATGATTGACAGCTGTGAAAAAAAAACCTATTTGAGTCTTTTTTTCAATGTATGTGGTTGTAAACTAATGTTAAGTATGTTCCCAAAAAATATAAACTGTTGATTATATTAACACAAAATTCTGCTAAATACATCTTATATGCTGCTAATACAACTGAGTCTTACTGCAGTACTAAGTAATTGGCTTCCCACATTATAGGTAGCATTACCCGTCTTTGTTGAAAATATTTCACAAAAAAGTATGGGCAAGAAAGAAGTGTAAATATCTTTGAGCTGAAAGAATTTCAAGGAAAATTAAAATTAAAATTACAAGTACTTTGAATGATTGTGTCTTTCTTTGTAGGAGAACTGCAGATGCTGGAGATCAGAGCTGAAAATGTGTTGTTGGAAAAGCGCAGCAGGTCAGGCAGCATCCAAGTAGCAGGAGAATCGACGTTTTGGGCATGAGACCTTCTTCAGGATTCCTGAAGAAGGGCTCATGCCCGAAACGTCGATTCTCCTGCTCCTTGGATGCTGCCCGACCTGCTGCGCTTTTCCAGCAACACATTTTCAGCCCTGTCTTTCTTTGTAAACAGTTTTTATTGATCTGGATCATTGCTTCAATTAAGATAGCATGCACAAATAAAACTATTTCCATTTGTATGCTAACTTCATCCTTCCACAGTGAAAAGGGAGGAGAAACAGGAAAATATATGAATGCTGCTCAATTGTGCTACATAATTCTTGAACTCTTACTCCGGCAGAAAAAGGGTCCTTTTCTGAGGACGAATATTAGTCAAAATACAGCAGTAAAATGTGTGCCTCGATGCTGTGACAAATCTACCAAAACCACAGCTGTTGTTCGTATTGTGGGAAACAGTCATTTGCAAAGGTGTTGTTCTTCAACATAAGTGCAAGAATATCTTAGTGCTTTATCTTTATATTATCCAAATAATATAAACCTGTGCCTAATATTGGACATGCCAGTAAATAATGGAAGGCTAACAGAATCAATAGAACTTCGTGTTATAAACTGTTGTAGCTTTTCATAGTGTCCTTCACTAGATCATGTGTTTGATCATCCAAAACTTCTTCCTACTTTGTTACACACATAACATTTTCAAAGATGTACATTTTTCAGTTATTTTGTCTGACAAAACTTCTGTAAAGATCCTGAAGATTAGCATTTATAAGGATAATCCAGAAATAGCAACAAAGTCAAACAAGTGAAGTCACCATAGTCCTTTTGGATCGTAGGGCTGCTTTCCTATTGAAGAGAGATAATGAGTGGTGGTTGTAACCGAGAGTCACCACACCTCAGTCAAGGGAGACGTGGAAAAGCAGAGCCCCTCACGATAACATCAGCCAGTGCACTGTTGCCATCACAAACTAGCCATCCAAGTTAAACATAAATTGGCCATTGAGCTAGCATTTTTTCCTCATGGCAATTAGTGATTTTAAATTATAAAAGCAGGATCTGAGGTGAGGTGAACAGGCATCTGATAATAAAGCCAGTGTTGCAAAGCACTGTACAGATACATATTGCTGAATATATGGTTCAATTCATCAGACATATTTGAAGGCATTTTTTTCAAGACTGTGTTTAAAGTAAATTTGGTAACAGGGCTGTATTGCATTAAAATAGAATTTGAAATTGAAGATAACAAATGTGTTTCTGAAAGATTATTGTATATGTAAGCTAATGAAACTGAATTTCTGGGGAATACCAATGAAGTAACACCTGACAGGATGTTGCTGGGAATGGAAGGTTTGAGATGTAAAAACAGACTCGAAAGGCTGGGACTTTTTTCACTGGAACATAGGAGGTTGAGGGGTGACCTTACTGAGGCTTATAAAATCATGAGGTGAATGGCAAAGGTATTTTTACTAGGGTGGCAGAGTTCAAAACTAGGGGGCATGTTTTTAAGGTGAAAGGAGAAAGATTTTAAAAAGACAGGAGGGGCAACCTTTTTACACAGGGAATGGTTTGTATGTGGAATGAACTGCCAGCAGAAGTGGTGGATGCAGGTACAGTTACAACATTTAAAAGACATTTGGATAGGTTCTTGAATAGGAAAGGTTTGGAGGGATATGGGCCAAGTGCAGGCAGGTGGGACTCGGTTAGTTTGGGAACATGGTTGGCATGGACTGGTTGGACTGAAGTGTCTGTTTCCATGCTGTACAAATCTATGATGCTGTGAAACTGGAAAGAAAATACCTAATCAACTTCCTCATTCCAGGGTTCTAATGTTTGCAGCTAATGCAGCAAGACTGATGTGTTATCTCTGGTTAACACTTATTCACACCTTTGTCATTTCATCATAAAAAAGCGGGGGTGATTTTGATTCCAAATGATATCTGGAGTGGAAGTAATGGGTGCTCATGTGAGTTGGTGGGGCAAATGTCAGGTTCACCCCTTAATTGAGGAGAAATGTTGGTGTGAAATCCACCCCAGCATTTCACTCTTTAGAAGCTGTGAAGTTGGAACTTGTAAATAAGGAGTTGCATTTTGCATTGGGGAACAGAGAGGGACAACAATAAAAGCAAAAGGTGCTGAAGAAACTCAGCAGGTTTGCCAGCATCCTTAGAGGCAGAAGCAAACTTAACATTTTGATTGATGTTTAATGTTCCAACGTTTCTTCGGCCAAAGAAGAGTCATATTGAAAACAAAAATAGAAATTGCTGGAAAATCTCAGCAGGTCTGGCAGCATCTGTGGAAAGGTGGCACGGCGGCTCAGTTAGCACTGCTGCCTCACAGTGCCAAGGACCTGGGTTTGTATCCTACCTTGGGTGACTCTCTGTATGGAGTTTGCACATTCTCCCTGTGTCTCTGTGGGTTTCCTCCCATAATCCAAAGATGTGCAGGTTTGGTGATTTGGTCATACTAAATTGCCCATAGTGTTCACGTCGTGTAGGTTAGGTACATTGGTCAGGAGCAAATAAAGGGATCTGGGTGGGTTGCTCTTCAGAGGGTCAGTTTGCACTTGTTGGGCTGAATGATCTGTATGTGCACTGTAGAGATTTTTCTTCTTCTTAATGTTTTGGGTCCAGTGATCCTTCCTCAGAACTCAGAGTCATGTTGGACTTGAAATGTTAAAACTGTTTCTCTCTTCACGGGTGCTGCTAGAAATGGCAAGATTCTCCAGTACTTCCCGGTTTTATTTCAGATTTTCAGCATTTTGTAGTAGTTTGCTTTCATTTCAGAGACCAGTAACGCATATGAGTGCAGCAGACAAACAGGCTTACAGCAGGGCCCATCTTCAGTCTCACCAGCTGGGTGCTGGCAAGTCAACACTGTTTATTGTTGGTGCGTGGCAAGGACAGAAAATGGTGTCTAAATTATGTCTCTTTTCACTTACATATGTGTGCATTTCAGTTAGTAACGTTGGCCATCACTATCCATTGGGAAATTGGAGCACTACCAGGACTAACTGTTGCTGTATTTTCCATCCCTACTGTCCTATTTTTGAATGCAAATGGAAAGCAAGCATGACAGGAGATTTAAGTAAACTGACAGCTCGATGATCATGAAGTAGAGATTCTTTATTCCACTGTCATCGGATCTTTCGAAACATAAAAGGGAATTAAAGTTAAACAGGAAAAACAGTGATTATGTGGAACTAAGCCGTTAGTTCTCATCTGGTGGAGGAATTCCTTTGTTTCTGCTATTCACCATGCAGTGTCTTTGTGACAAAGATACTCTCAACCAGAGAGAGATGATCAACTGCTTGAGCTCCCCTGTTCAGTGTCCTCCTGTATCTTTGTCACTTTCAGCTGGAGGTCCCATTACAGAGTTGAAACCCAACCCATTCCTTCACACGTCAACATATTACCAGCTGCTGACGAGCGAATGTTGTTTGAGGTGGCTTGTAAAGGTTGGGTTGTTCAATGTAATAGATTCATTCACGGTTGGAGCAAGAAACAGCCTGTTTGCAAAGCCTGTGTTCAGAGCACAGCCTGGAGAAATGGCAGTTTAATGAAGCAGAAGTTGTAAATGCAGATTTCTCTTGTCTTTCTCTGATGGGACTGTTGACATTTATTGTCATGCAGATGCCAGAGGGGCTGTAAATGATGGCCCAGGCTTTCCGCCAATATATTGACATAACTCAGGAGGGAGTGGGGATCTCAGTCACCCTATTCACAAATTTGTCCCCCTTACTCCCAGCAGGGAAGCTGCCCATCACCATTCCACTGCTTACAACTGACAACGGAGAGATGACATCTCATCAGAGTTTTCTGCCTTCCGTCACACCAGTGACCTCCAAGTTGAAGAGAGTAGCTAGATCTTGGCGAGAAACCAGAATCCTATTGAGCAGCATTTGAAAGGGATCAGGTCCAGAAGACTACACCTCTCCTTCTGTGAAGTTCCCCTGATATCTTTCTCTGAGGTTCAGATTAACAACAAACATTGGTGGATTAGATTGTCAATTGGATGGTTGGTACCAGTTTGGCTGCTTTGTGTACTGACCTTCTCAACTGACGGAGTACTTGGCTAAAAACTTCTCTCCTGGGGCCTTATTGTTGCCATTTCAAGCTTGGGAGTTGTGACACCAAATTTCATTAGCCAACCTCACTGGGGTTTGTAACCCAAGATTTGGGAAGCCTTAAATGAGGTATTCCATTAAAGTACAACTAATCTGGATTTTGATCACGTGACAGGGAAGGAACAGTGATAGACTCCCCCAAGTCGGAATGGTGAATGGTTTGGAGGGGAACATGCAGATAGTGATATTCCCATATATCTGTTGCCTTTGTCTTTTTAGACAGTAGTGGTCTTTCATTTGGAAGGTGCTATTAATGGAGTTTTGCTAAATTTCTGCAGTGTGTTTTGTACATGGTAGTGTTGATCCTGAATGGCAGTGGTGTTTGTGAATGTGAATGTTTTTACATATAGTGCTGATCAAATGGGCTGTTCTGTCCTGGATGGTGTTAATCCTCTGAATATTGATGGAGTTCCATCCATCCGAGTAAGTGAGGAATACCCCACCACATTCCTAGCTCGTGCCTTTAGATGGTGAACAGGCTTTGGGGATTTAGACAGTGAATTACTCACTGCAGGATTCCTAGCCTCTGACCTGCTCTTTATATAGCCAAATACAACCCCAAAGATATTGATATTGGAGGATTTAGTGATGGCAATGCCATTGAATAGAAACATAGAAAATAGGTGGAGTAGACCATTCAGCCCTCCGAGCCTGCACACCATTCAATATGATCATGGATGATCATGCAATCTCAGTGTCCTACTCCTGCTTTCTCTCCTATAGATCCCTTTAGCTACAAGATCCATGTCCAGCTCCCTCTTGAATGTATCTAATGAACTGGCCCCAACATCTCTCTGTGGGAAAGAATTCTAAAGGTTCACAACTCTCTGAGTTAAGAAATTCTTCCTTATCTCAGTCCTGATTGGCTTATCCCTTATTTTTAGACTGTGATCCCCAGTTCTGGACTTCCCAACACTGGGAACATTTTTCCTGCAAAGGGCCTATCCAGCCCGATGTGTAGGGAAATAGATGGTGACATCTTGCAAAATGTCCAGATTACAGAGGAGGAAGTGCTGGATGTCTTGAAACGGTTAAAAGTGGATAAATCCCCAGGACCTGATCAGGTGTACACCAGAACTCTGTGGGAAGCTAGAGAAGTGATTGCTGGGCCTCTTGCTGAGATATCTGTATCATCGATAGTCACAGGTGAGGTGCCGGAAGACTGGAGGATGGCTAACGTGGTGCCACTGTTTAAGAAGGGTGGTAAAGACAAGCCAGGGAACTATAGACTGGTGAGCCTGACCTCGGTGGTGGGCATGTTGTTAGAGGGAATCCTGAGGGACAGGATGTACATGTATTTGGAAAGGCAAGGACTGATTCAGGATAGTCAACATGGCTTTGTGCGTGGGAAATCATGTCTCACAAACCAGACTGAATTTTTTTAAGAAGTAACAAAGAAGATTGATGAGGGCAGAGCAGTAGATGTGATCTATATGGACTTCAGTAAGGCGTTCAACAATGTTCCCCATGGGAGACTGATTAGCAAGGTTAGATCTCATGGAATACAGGGAGAACTAGCCATTTGGATACAGAACTGGCTCAAAGGTAGAAGACAGAGGGTAGTGGTGAAGGGTTGTTTTTTTAGACTGGAGGCCTGTGACCAGTGGAGTGCCACAAGGATCGGTGCTGGGTCCTCTACTTTTTGTCATTTACATAAATGATTTGGATGCAAGCATAAGAGGTACAGTTAGTAAGTTTGCAGATGACACCAAAATTGGAGATATAGTGGACAGTGAAGAGGGTTACCTCAGATTACAACAGGATCTGGACCAGATCAGCCAATGGGCTGAGAAGTGGCAGATGGAGTTTAATTCAGATAAATGCAAGGTGCTGCATTTTGGGAAAGTAAATCTTAGCAGGACTTATACACTTAATGGTAAGGTCCGAGGGATTGTTGCTGAACAAAGAGACTATGGAGTGCAAGTTCATAGCTCCTTGAAAGTGGAGTCGCAGGTAGATAGGATAGTGAAGAAGGCGTTTGGTATGCTTTCCTTCATTGGTCAGAGTATTGAGTACAAGAGTTGGGAGGTCATGCTGCAGCTGTACAGAACATTGGTTAGGCCACTGTTGGAATATTGCATGCAATTCTGGTCTCCTTCCTATCGGAAAGATGTTGTGAAACTTGAAAGGGTTCAGAAAAGATTTACAAGGATGTTGCCAGGGTTGGACGATCTGAGGTACAGGGAGAGGCTGAACAGGCTGGGGCTGTTTTCCCTGGAGCGTCGGAAGCTGAGAGGTGACTTTTTGAGGTTTACAAAATTATGTGGGTCATGGATAGGGTAAATAGACAAAGTCTTTTCCCTGGGGTTGGGGACTCCAGAACTAGAGGGCGTAGGTTTCGGGTGAGAGGGGAAAGATATAAAAGAGACCTAAGGGGCAATATTTTCATGCAGAGGGTGGTACGTGTATGGAATGAGCTGCCAGAGGTGGAGGCTGGTACAATTGCACCATTTAAGAGGCATTTGGATGGGTATATAAATAGGAAGGGTTTGTAGGGATATGGGCCGGGTGCTGGCAGGTGGGACTACATTGGGTTGGGATGTCTGGTCTGCATGGACAGGTTGGATCGAAGGATCTATTTCCATGCTGTACATCTCTATGACTCTATGACTCTAAATATTTCTATGCGATCTCCCATATTCTTCTAAATTCCAGTGAGTATAAGCCGAGTCGATCCAATGTTTTTTCATATGTAAGCCTTGCCATCTCAGGAATCAGTCTCGTGAGCCTTTGCTAGACTCACTCAGTAGCAAGAATGTTCTTGCTCAGACTAGGAGACCCAAACTGCACATGACACCCAAGGTGTGGCCTTACCAAGGCCTTGTATAACTGCATATCAGGAAGTGTTGAATAGATTCATTCATGTTGGAAAAGTCCATTATCTGGCAATATGTGGTGCACTATTGTCCAAATCTTGCTTTATTTGAACATGGACTGCCACAGTATCTGAGACATTGCAAATGTGCTGAACGGTGTGCAATCATTAGTGAGTGCCCCCACTTCTGACATCATGGAGGAAGGAATGTCGTTGATGAATCAACCGAAAATGTTCGGCCTAGGACACTAATCTGAGAAACTCCAGCAGAGAAGTCCTGGAGCTGAGATGATTGATCTCCAGCAACCAAAACCGTCTTCCTTTGTGCTTGGGATGCCTCTGACCAACAGAGAGTTTTCTTAACGACATTAGTTCTGCTAGGGCTCTTTGATACCACACTCAGTCAAATGCAGCCTTGATATCAATGTCAGTCTCACTCTCCTCAACTCTGGAGGTCAGGTCCTTGTCCATGTTTCATATAGTTTAGGAACATTGATCAATATATTTCTCTGGATCCAAATAGTATGTTATTCTAAGTATTCAAAGTAGAGTCCCCAGGTACTTCCCTGGTCATTATGGATAAATTATAATTAAAAGTATATAAAAGCCATATGAATTTGTGGTTTGTAATCAAGAGAAAACATATTTGTGGTCAGTTATTGAACTATTTTAAAACGATAATTATTTTTAACTCAATGTCAATTTGTACGTTAGCATGTCCAATGTCTTAATGCTTTCTAGATTCTACTGAAATGTTTAAATAAAAAAATCATAGACATTAATTATTGTGCTAAAGTTAACTCTGGTACAGGTGCGATGAATTGTTCATAATATACTATTAGTTGGAAACATGGATTCTAAAATGTATAGCCTTTAAGATATAATTACATTTCTATATTGTGTGTGTTAAGAAGGGAAAGGTCTCTTGTGGCACAGTGGTAGCATCCCTGCCTCCGGGCCAGGAGACCTGGGTTTAATTCCTATATTTGAGTCAAGAAGCCTAGGTTTAGACTGACCTGTTCCAGAGGTGTGTAATAACATCTGTGAATGAGTCGATTGGAAAGTATCTGATTTGCAGTGGCATACCTTCCCAGAGGTCACACACTCGTGAATTTCTCCATTTTTATTTTGGAGAACACTGACAGCAATCATGACATGACTATTGGGGCACAGAATGAGGATCTCTGACTCAGTTCAGAACAATGATATTAATCTTTTATGTTCCTGACCCATTTACCTTCAAACCAGACTTTGTGTGGTGTTGTAATCTTGTGAATATGAATTCAAATCTTCAGCTTTATGCTTGTTGATGTTATCCGTCACTTTTTGCCAGTAGACCTTTTTAGAACAAATCATAACTAACAGGAAATATGGCTGTTAGGAAATGGCAGTATGTTAGAGTCTGGATTAATAATTCAGGGAACCTATTCCTAGAGTGGAACAGTCTAGACTGAATTTCTTAACGTGAGACAATTAACAGGTAGTTATAGTGAAATCAGTCAAATCCCAATAATCCAGGTGCTTTGGAGTGTTGTGCAATTTGCCAACCATTCCTGCTGGTGGAATGGAAAATCCAGGAAAAGGATGCCCATCATCACCTGAAATGTAGGATTATCTGTGTACTTATGCAACATAGGACAGGCGGAATTGGTAGGGGTACCACCACAGAACCACATGAGCCATTTAAGTTATAGGCCATATCAGAAGAATGATACTGCTGAGATTTGAACATGGGACCCTTGTGTATGATTGCTATATGACCACACCAACCAGTTGGAGCAGATTCAGGCCATACCAGAGCTAAATATCTACAAGCAAGGCTAAATCAATGAGAAAACCAAAAGTGCTGTCAGTTGGAAACAAAGCAAAGTTGATACAGTGAGTGGAAGAGTATGGTCTGAGGAGACCAGTAGACATCGCTGAGGAATTGAGGATTCCACGATCAAGTTTGGCAACTTTTCAGAGACACAAGGTGACCATCTTGAAACAGTTCAACAAACAAACATTCTCTGCAACAGGAAAGAGAATGATTGTGTAGTGATTGTAACGAGGTCAGCCAGGTGGACCGTTTAGTATATGAGTTCCCTGATTGGGGTGTTAATCTGGTCCAATCAGGGAGCCCTGGCTTACAAGAATAGTAAGAGTGTCAGAGAGATTCTGTTCATTCTGATAGCTGGCTCAGAGGAAGCTGGATCAGTGTCAAGGACTATCCACATGTAAATAAAGGGGGTCTTGGTGACAGAATATTTCAGCTGCCTATCCTGACATTGAAGATGTTTGGGATCACTGGTGCTGGAAGAGCACAGCAGTTCAGGCAGCATCCAAAGTGCAGCGAAATGTTTGAAGATGTTTTATTAACTTGATTCAAGGCAGCATGAGAAGAGAACATTTCTATCACTGAGCCAACCCTGCAGGAGAGAGGAGTCACTCTGGCAGTGGCTGGGCCACCAAGGCTAGATCCATGTGAAGAAAATGAAACTTCATTGTCTTCCATTGTCAGGAAGCAGTGAAGATAAGGTAGTTATGTCAGCAACAATGATTAATTGCTAATCCCGGAATTCCCTCTGTAATGACATTGCGGCTCAACCTACAGCACATGCAATGCACTAATTCAAGAAGGTAGCTCATGTTATGACACGGGGTAAACACCTCTGCTCACTTAAACCGGACACACAGAAAAGATTCACCCTGTGCTATAATCTATTAAAATTTGAGAGGTGAAGAACTACTTAAAATAAAATGGAACAACTTTATTTCTTTAAGTATAACAGAAAATAATTAATTAACAACTATTTACAACCCCTTCTATAAATCTAGTCTGATAAAACCCCCAATTAAGATTTACCAAAAATTCAAATTTCAAAACCAGGCAGCTGTTGAATCTTCCCTTTGTACCCCTTACGCCTTCATACACTCACTACACCTTCTCAAAGGCAACTAGAGACGGGCCAGCCAGTGATGCCCACATCTCATGATGAACAAAAAAAATCAGTCTTATTAATACCCTGACCGAGTAGACATTGTTAATCCAGTTGGAACTGAACTGTTTAACTGTCTTTTACTTGATCACTCTTTGACATTTAAAGGTGAAATGTGTAATGGTGCAAGGCAAAGCCCAGAATGTGTCACAGCCATGGTTTGTGCCAAGATGGGTGGCACTGAAAGATACAGCTTCTTGTCATAGGAGTATCTAAGAGACTGTTGCTTTGCGATAGTCAAAACATCAACCACATGCTAATTATCATCCTCATCTGCTGCCTCACAGCACCAGGGTCCCAGGTTTGATTCCAGCCTCGGGCACTGTCTGTGTGGAGTTTGCACATTCTCCCCGTGTCTGTGTGGGTTTCATCCAGGTGCTCCGGTTTCTTCCCACAGTCCAAAGATGTGCAGGTTATGTGAATTGGTCATGCTAAATTGCCCATAGTGTTAGGAGCATTAGTCAGGGGTAAATGTAGGGGAATGGGTCTGGGTGGGTTGCTCCTCGGAGGGTCGGTGTGGACTTGTTGGGCCAAAGGGCCTTTTTTCACACAGTAGGGAATCTAATCTAATCTAATCATCATTGGCAGTCCCTTGCATACAGGAATGACTTTATTGCACTCTCAGGGTGAGTATGTAGGTGACTGTACAGACCATTGTGGCTTCTGCAGATTCTGTCACACTTGGGGCTGAAGGTGAAGGTAATTGTGGGAAGGGATGGGTGGGGTATTGGTATGGCAACGTGGTCCTTGCCCTGTCTTGGCCTGGCTTCTGCTTTCTCCCAACGGTAAGTCTCGAGGTGCTTGGTGCATTCCTGATGCTCCTCCTCCACGTGTTGGGCCAGTGATTCCCAGGTATCTGTGGGAATGCCGCACTTCGCCAGTAAGGCCTTGAGGATATCCACTCACACAAAGATATTAACAAATGGCATAAATGACATGAATCAGGAAATGAATAGGATATATCAATGGGAGAAAAGGAATTCTCTACCACGGAAGACTGTAGAGGCCAAGTCACAGAATAGCAGAGTAGGCTTAAAGAGCTGAATGGCCCACTCCTCTCTTAACTTCTATGTTTCTATGTCTATGTTTCTACTCTAATTCATGTGAATGTTCATTTGTTGATGTGGCCCATAATTTCCAATGGAACTGGGATCTAACGTACTTCCACATGGATAGGCATTTTTCCAGTTTATCATTCAGCAATGCGTACATTGTTTTATTTCTATGGAATGATGCTGTTTTGACAGGGGTAGGTGCAGCTGAACCCAGACGTGTAAATTGCACTGTTGTACATTTGTTTTGCTCTCTTAAAATTGTGATTAATACAGCAGACCTTCTGTTATGGATGAAATTTCAGCAATGTCTTTGTATTTATATTCAGGAATAGATTGGATTGACACTGCTTACTTGAGAAACCAGACACCAGTGGGAATTTCAGCTTCTGATATTACATATTGAACATATGTTTAAGAGCTGCACTTTCTGAAAGTTGTGCAAAACTAAAGAACTGAATAAATGATAACAGTTATCTTTCCTGGAAAAGCTATTACAAGCAGCTACTTAAATAAGACATTTACCCTGCAACAACTGCTGTAGTAACCACAAATCGAGCAGGATTGATTTTATTGAAATGTAATAGTGTATTTTGTTTGCAGCTATACAAAGAAGTCTTTGGAGGATTGAGAATTCTTTTTTCCCCAGTATAGCCAATCCACATAAATTAAAGGGATTTAAGTTTTGACTGTGGCAGTCTCTCTTGCTGCCTCTTTTTAATTGCCCTGTCCTTGTTTCCCATTTACCAACCACATTGTTATAATTCTCAAAATGTGTGTGATATGATTTGAGTGTTAAAGATACCAAATAAATATAACTTACTATTTAATATCACGAATCCATTCATTTCTACCGCAAAAGGGACAAACGCCATTCAAACTTCTCTGGTGTTCATTGTCCTCACAGAAATCTGTGGAGACAAAGTCTTTGTATATATTTAAGAAATAAATAGATTTCCACCAGATAAAGTTGTCATGTGATTATACGGTGAATGTAGAAGCACATTATGAGATTGAGGATCAGCCATGATCATGTAGGCTTGATGGACCGAATGGCAGGAATTTATGCTCTAATATCCAAAACACTAGCCTCTGGGCCCTGTTGTTAACAAGTACTTAATAAAGACTCAAGAGGAAACAGACAGCTTTCCGCAATAAGGAAATCAGTTCTTCGTGAAGAACATTTTTAATAGGTATGCATGAACAAGAAGTGATAAACGTTAGTCTACACAATGCTTGGTCTGGCATTCAAAGGCAGATGGGTCAAGGCGTTCAGGCATTTCAAGAGATAATCAGATTTATATCAATAATTACAAGAGTAATTCAAATGAAATACCAAGAAAAACAAATATAGAGCTTGAGGTTTCAGCTTGGTCAGGAGACCATGGCTCATGGGTTCCACGTCTATAATGGGTGCTTATTCTATCTTTAGAGTCATAGACTCATAGAGATGTACAGCATGGAAACAGACCCTTCAGTCCAACCTGCAAATGTGTTGCTGGTCAAAGCACAGCAGGCCAGGCAGCATCTCAGGAATAGAGAATTCGACGTTTCGAGCATAAGCCCTTCATCAGGAATAAGAGAGAGAGAGCCAAGCAGGCTAAGATAAAAGGTAGGGAGGAGGGACTAGGGGGAGGGGCGATGGAGGTGGGATAGGTGAAAGGAGGTCAAGGTGAGGGTGATAGGCCGGAGTGGGGTGGGGGCGGAGAGGTCAGGAAGAGGATTGCAGGTTAGGAGGGCGGTGCTGAGTTGAGGGAACCGACTGAGACAAGGTGGGGGGAGGGGAAATGAGGAAACTGGAGAAATCTGAATTCATACCTTGTGGTTGGAGGGTTCCCAGGCGGAAGATGAGGCGCTCCTCCTCCAGCCGTCGTGTTGTTGTGTTCTGCCGGTGGAGGAGTCCAAGGACCTGCATGTCCTCGGTGGAGTGGGAGGGAGAGTTAAAGTGTTGAGCCACGGGGTGATTGGGTTGGTTGGTTCGGGCGGCCCGGAGGTGTTCTCTGAAGCGTTCCGCAAGTAAGCGGCCTGTCTCACCAATATAGAGGAGGCCACATCGGGTGCAGCGGATGCAATAGATGATGTGTGTGGAGGTACAGGTGAACTTGTGGCGGATATGGAAGGATCCCTTGGGGCCTTGGAGGGAAGTGAGTGTGGAGGTGTGGGCGCAAGTTTTACATTTCCTGCGGTTGCAGGGGAAGGTGCAACCTGTCCATGCCGACCAGATATCCCAACTCAATCTAGTCCCACCTGCCAGCACCTGGCCCATATCCCTCTAAACCCTTCCTATTCATATACCCATCCAAATGCCTCTTAAATGTTGCAATTGTACCAGCTTCCACCACATCCTCTGGCAGCTCATTCCATACACGTACCACCCTCTGCGTGAAAACAGTACCCCTTAGGTCTCTTTTACATCTTACCCCTCTCACCCTAAGCCTATGCCTTCTTGGGTAATGTCACTGCATTGGTGACTCAGAGGTTTAGGCTAATGCCTGGGAAACATGAGTTGAAATCCCACCATAGCAGCTGTGGAAATTTCAGTTCAATGAAAGAGACAATTCTCTGAAGAAGAGAATATTTGAAGGGCTATGGGAAAAAGGCATGGAAATGCGACTAACTGAATTCCAGCAAAGATGGATTTGATGGTCTCCTTCTGTGTACCTTTACATGATTATAGTCCACAGATTATCAAAGATGCATGAACTATTCAAGAACAAAATCTAACATTAGGTATCATCAGATCACACTTTATTTGTTATAAGGTTTTTCCTTTGACTTTTCTCTTTCCCTCTGCAGTGATACAACCATCTGTATTTTTATCTGTCAGGGCAAAGCTTTGAAATGAAGTTGATAAAGGATCAAATATTGTGTGAACTATACCAGGACTGCTACTGACCCTATTCTTTCAATTCTGTTCATGAAATACTACAAAACAAAATAACAACTGCAAGAAGATTGATGTTTCATGGGTTATTTTCTGTTGGCCAGGAACATGTAAATGTACTGAGGCACCATTGATTCTCCACAAATTGATACATAATTCACCAGTCAGGATTAAGGGGTGATTGTTAACTTTTGCTAATAATGACCAGAATACTCTTTCTTACCACAGGAATGTGGGAGCGATATACTTTTTGCCCGGAAAGAAAGTGCTTGAAACATTTTAAAATGTTACTGAACAGCAGTCAGTGGTTATTCAATTGTAGCCTGGTACTACATTCACACACCCCAGTGACCCAGCTGAGAACAACTCAATAAACACATCGGATGTTCCTGCTGTGTGAAATTCATTTTAGCTCTTGCCAGTGCATTGATCAGTGGAACCATTGGTGGAATTCACAAGGGAGATACTTTAGGGAATTTGCTGCAATTAATTTAAAATAAAACAACCTATCAATGGCACATGGCTTCACACATAGCTAATAATATTCTGGTTTCAGGCTTCTTTCCTGTTTAATTCCTGTTCCCGATGGTTTAAATAAATGCTTTCCTCCTTTAATGTGGGTTAATTAAGGAGCTCCCACCTTTTCTGTGATGTGTATGAAACCTAATGAAGGATAGAATTGTAGATGTGGGACTCATGATCTCCTGACCAAACTAGCCTAACCTGAAACCTCAAGCTCTCTATTTGTTTTTCTTCTCCCATTAGACAGTTCCTTTGACACTTTAATTCTCACTTTGTGATGATCCCTGGTCAGAGACCTAGGTTAAAGTCGTTTTTGTGGTCTTTGTTTTCCTCTCTTGTAGCCTGCTATAGCAGAGGGAGGGTTACTGTGCAGAAATGGGGGGCAGAGAGGATGAACAGTTAGGAGGGAAAGGAGAAAGATGGGTTAAGAAAGGGGATATGAGGAGGAGGAATTAGGGAGGCAGGACAATGTACTCTCCAGTGCTGTTGCACTCACTCTTCACCCCTGCCTCTGTAGAATTTGCCAAGTGCAAGAGAAAGGCAGGAATGAACTGAGGGACTGCAAAAGAAGGGAGAAAAAGAAACAGAGATGTGGAAGAGAAAAACAGGGAAGGATGAGGTGGGAAGACAGGAGCAAGAGAGAAGAGAGAGAGATTTAGTAAAATTGAATCACAGATTAAATCTAAAAACACCAAGGACATTGCTTCTATCCAGGCAGGAGGCTGCAATGGTATCTTCTTTCTGGGTTTGAAGAGGCTCTGAAGCTCCCTCTACTGGTAGAGCTTGGCCATGTTGAACCTGTCAGTCTGACTGCACGTGAGATAATATAATGTGGGGGTTCATACAGGTCAAGTAGAATTACCTCCAATTGTTGCTCTGGAACCCTGTCTCTAAAATGAAATGTGATATTTAAACCCATTTTGATCTGTTATCATTTGTAGCCTGTGAGATTCCAGTTTGAAAGATACAAACATTTAAAGTATGTGAAAATATTACAGTTAAGTACAAATTTAACGTGATTATCAAAGTCTGAAAAAAGGTGTTCTGAAATGTTACCATAAGAACAAGTCACAAATCAGTCTATGTGTATAACTAAGAATCTGGAAATACATAGAGATGATTTATAAGTTTGCTATTTAATTCAGAGATTTGAAGTTAGTAACTACAATGAGAAAGTTTGAATGATGCATTGACGTCACCTGAAGCCCTTCTATAAGTCATTACCATTGATTCACAGCCTATCACATCTTGCCTTAAAATATGCCATGTTATATGTTGAAATTTATAGCTATGATGATTAAAATTGGGACTGAAATGACACTGATGGTAATGAAAGGCTCAAATTAGAACATTACTAGAGTCATAGAGATGTACAGCATGGAAACAGACCCTTCAGTCCAACCTGTGCATGCTGACCAGATATCCCAACCCAATCTAGTTCCACCTGCCAGCACCCGGCCCATATCTCTCCAAACCCTTTCTATTCATATACCCACCCAAATGCCTCTTAAATATTGCAATTGTACCAGCCTCCACCACCTCCTCTGGCATCTCATTCCATACATGTACCACCCTCTGCGTGAAAAAGTTGCCCCTTAGGTCTCTTTTATATCTTTCCCCTCTCACCCTAAAACAATGCTCCCTAGTTCTGGACTCCCCAACCCCAGGGAAAAGACTTTGCCTATTTATCCTATCCATGCCTTTCATAATTTTGTAAACCTCTATAAGGTCACCCCTCAGCCTCTGATGCTCCAGGGAAAACAGCCCCAGCCTGTTCAGCCTCTCCCTATAGCTCAGATCCTCCATCTCTGGCAACATTCTTGTAAATCTTTTCTGAATCCTTTCAAGTTTCACAACATCTTTCCAATAGGAAGGAGACCAGAATTGCATGCAATATTCCAACAGTGGCCTAACCAATGTCCTGTACAGCCGCAACATGACCTCCCAACTCCTGTACTCAATACTCTGACCAATAAAGGAAAGCATACCAAACTCCTTCTTCACTATCCTATCTACCTGTGACTCCACTTTCAAGGAGCTATGAACCTGCACTCCAAAGTCTCTTTGTTCAGCAACACTCCCTAGGACCTTACCATTAAGTGTATAAGTCCGACTAAAATTTGCTTTCCCAAAATGCAGCACCTCGCACTAATCAGAATTAAACTCCATCTGCCACTTCTCAGCCCATTGGCCCATCTGGTCCAGATCCTGTTGTAATCTGAGGTAACCTTCTTCACTGTCCACTACACCTCCAATTTTGGTGTCATCTGCAAACTTACTAACTGTACCTCTTATGCTCGCATCCAAATCATTTATGACAGAATAATATTCTCCATGATTCAGATGATACAAGAATATTATATTTCACTTCATGTTACAGGGAAAGGAAGTTATATGTTTAATAAAATTTACAATTGTCAAAGAATTGTAAATGCGTTTAGTCACTTGTGTCCTTGAAATTGTAATCTCATTAGTTCCAAATGGCCAATAGTATAGTTTGTCATTTTTCTGGACTAGAGGCTCAGTGCTCTACAGAATTAAGTTCAAATCTCAATGAATCAATAAAAATGCTGGTCTTGTTAATAGTGATCACTAAACTTTTAGCTTGTCTTAAAAAAAATGCAATCTGATTCATTAGTTCCTTTCAGGAGGGCAAATCCACTGGCCGTCATTAGTATGATCTACATGTGATTCCAGATTCACAGTCATAGAGTCATAGAGATGTACAGCATAGAAACAGACCCTTCAGTCCAACACATCCATGCTGACCAGATATCCCAACCCAATCTAGTCCCACCTGCCAGCACCTGGCCCATATCCCTCCAAACCCTTCCTATTCATATACACATCCAGATGCCTCTTAAATGTTGCAATTGTACCAGCCTCCACCACTTCCTCTGGCAGCTCATTCCATACCCATACCACCCTCTGTATGAAAAATTTGCCCCTTAGGTCTCTTTTATATCTTACCCCTCTCACCCTAAAACTATGCCGTCTAGTTCTGGACTCCCCAACCCCAGGGAAAAGACTTTGCCTATTTATCCTATCCATGCCTCTCATAATTTTGTAAACCTCTATAAGGTCACCCCTCAGCCTCTGACGCTCCTGGGAAAACAGCCCCAGCCTGTTCAGCCTCTCCCTATAGCTCAGATCCTCCATCTCTGGCAACATTCTTGTAAATCTTTTCTGAACCCTTTCAAGTTCCACAACATCTTTCCAATAGCAAGGAGATCAGAATTGCATGCAATATTCCAACAGTGGCCTAACCAATGTCCTGTACAGCTGCAACATCACCTCCCAACTCCTGTACTCAATACTCTGACCAATAAAGGAAAGCATACCAAACGCCTTCTTCACTATCCTATCTACCTGCGACTCCACTTTCAAGGAGCTATGAACCTGCGTTCCAAGGTCTCTTTGTTCAGCAACATTCCCTAGGACCTTACCATTAAGTGTATAAGTCCTGCTAAGATTTGCTTTCACAAAATGCAACACCTTGCATTTAGCTGAATTAAACTCCATCTGCCACTTCTCAGCCCATTGGCCCATCTGGTCCAGATCCTGTTGTAATCTGAGGTAACCCTCTTCACTGTCCACTACACCTCCAATTTTGGTGTCATCTGCAAACTTACTAACTGTACCTCTTATGCTCGCATCTAAACCATTTATGTAAATGACAAAAAGTAGAGGTCCCTGCACCGATCCTTGTGGCATTCCACAAGGATGAAAAACAACTCTCCACCACCACCCTCTGTCTTCTACTTTTGAGCCAGTTCTGTATCCAAATGGCTAGTTCTCCCTGTATTCCATGAGATCTAATCTTGCTAATCAGTCTCCCATGGGAAACAGTGGCACCTTGTTGACTTTGAACAATGCTCTGAAATGGCCTAGAACACAGTCAGAGGTAACTCATGACTGCCTGCTCAATTAAACCACCCTGCCATGAATGTGTTTGGCTGATTCCACTATTACAAATTAATGCTGAAGAAACAAATAAACTGCAGTACAGTTAAGAACCACAACCAAGTGCCACAGGAATACTTATAGAATTTTTCCATTCTGTAATCAAGAATATTTAAAAGAGAAGTTCTCTTGCAGTTTTCCTATTGTGTTACGGCTCCATCTGTAGCAAACATGCTCCTGAGGCAAAAGCCTGTGTCTTCCAGCCTCATTCTAGATTCCTGAGTACTAATGTTAGGCTGCCTCTCTTGCACAGTATAGAGGGAGTGTTGTCCTATCTTTTAGACAACACCAAAGCTCCGAACTGCCCTTTCAGTTTGATGCAAAAGATCTCATGGCACTGGTTGAGGAAGAGCAAGGAGCTTGGGCTTCCTGGCTGATGCTTGTCTACCAATCAACAGCCAACAAGCAAGTTGTCTTGCCATTGTCAATTGTCTATATTTGAGCTGAAAATGTGTTGCTGGAAATGCGCAGCAGGTCAGGCAGCATCCAAGGAGCAGGAGAATCGACGTTTCGGGCATGAGCCCTTCTTCAGCAATGATTCCTGAAGAAGGGCTCATGCCCGAAACGTCGATTCTCCTGCTCCTTGGATGCTGCCTGACCTGCTGCGCTTTTCCAGCAACACATTTTCAGCTCTGATCTCCAGCATCTGCAGTCCTCACTTTCTCCTGTCTATATTTAAGACCTGGTTGAAAATTGGCTTTATGTTTCAAACAGTGACTGTTTCAAATGTGTTTATGGGCAAACTGATATTATTAATGATGATATACAGATTAAAATAAATTGTTTAAGATGCAATGATAATATATATTTTTGAATCCACGTCACCGCACCTGTTAAAAAACTTTAGATGCCTAGCAATTATTGCTCTCCCACCATGATTATTATAATCTGATTACATTGGGATAAAATATGAAAGTTCATGCAGATGTGAATTAAAATAGATCTAATTGGTGAACTTACTGGGACATTATGTAAGTAGCTTTGGAATCTGTAAAATAAATCAATGTTTTATATTGTACCTTTCACATCTTTCAAAAATCCCCAATTGCTTTGCAGTCAGGGCAGCAATTTTGAAGTCACAACTGTAATTGAGAAAACGTGGCAACCAATTTGGGCACAGCAATATCATAATGACCAGTTAATCAGCTTTTTGTGCTGTTATTTGAGGGATGAATATGGCCAGAATATATAACTCACTTTCCTTCTTTGACATGTAGCCTTAGGATCTTTTATGTCCATCTGAGAAGGTGAAAAGGTTTCAGTTTAAAACCGAAACTGCACTTAAACTTCAGACTCAAGTTTTGTACTCAAGTCCCGAAGTAGAACTTGAAACCTTCTGACTCAGAGGCAAACATGCTACCACGTGAGCCACCACTGACCAAATACCCCATGTGCTATTTTGTTCCAGGCAAAGTGTTCACTTGATGACATCAGGTCGCATACTAATTTGTTTTCTAGCACTTACAGATTTGACCATTTCACAGATTATTTAGTTGCTCGCCTAGACCATTGGTGCATGATAAGGGAATCAGCCAAACACTATTCTGATCAATGTCATTATAACTTCTGGATGTCTTTACATTTAATCAATCATATTCAATGTTTCAGAGTTTGTCTTCATATCATAAAAACACAATTCAAAACACTTGGATCTTGACTCACTCATTAAATATTGTATTGTTATCAGCTAGTATATACATTTTTATTCGATTTTCTTTTTCTATTGCAAGATAAGGACGTGAAGCCCGCCTTCAGAATGTTAGTTCTCACATGTAGGTGACAATGTTATTTTCACATGTAGGTGAAAGATATCGTGAGTTATTGAGCAAATGATGCAACTGCAGAAATGTCTAGAATTACACCACACTTTCAGGCACACTACTCCATACAAAAATGACAGCAGGGCAATATTTCCCTCACAGTAAAAACTGTGCTATTACATTCCTAAGGGGATTGAAGTTGTTAATCTTGCT
The DNA here is from genome assembly GCF_020745735.1 of Hemiscyllium ocellatum. Lineage (NCBI taxonomy): Eukaryota > Metazoa > Chordata > Chondrichthyes > Orectolobiformes > Hemiscylliidae > Hemiscyllium > Hemiscyllium ocellatum. The sequence continues at coordinate 18,721,195 of NC_083428.1, read as the reverse complement.
ATAAAATCCCAATGTGCTCCATTCCTTTGGATTTTTTTTTAGCTGGATTTCAAAAAGAAAACACAATGAGTCCTCAGCTAAATATGGTCAATAACACAAAAACCTCATTGTGTGCATCCATAGCTGGGACAGGAGCCATGAATCTCTCAAATGTGACTGAAATATGAAATATATGGAAATGGTAACTATTTTACTTGAAATGATTTTGAGTTAACAAACTTGCTATTAATGTGTATAAACTGAGCAAGTCCTGGTTCAGACAGTTAAAGTGAAGATCATGAATTTAGCATTCTGCCTTTTCAGCTCAGATTTTATCTCACTATTCCTATGTTTATCTGGGTCCACCCACACTTTTCTCAGGCCTTCCACTCGCCTACCAACTGACCACAGGTAAATTTAATTTTTTTCCTGAAGTGTTCCTTGGGAGATTTTAATAATTGTGTGAGGGCTGGCATTCAAAATTCCAGCAGCAAAAGGCAAATATTCTGTTTGCGTTGCTGGCTTATGACTAATAATTAAAAATGAGATTTTACAGCAGAAAATATCAGTAATGTTGTATGTTTGAGATGTGCATGAGAACCTCAGCAGTCTGCGCCTTTCATTATCAGTCAGAATGTTAAGGGCTTTGGGCCAGGATACTGAAGAGAGACTAGACTATCGAAATGTATTAAAAATGTCAGTTAGTAAGTTACATTTGCTTATGAAGTTTTGCTATAAGTGAGAATCAGAAACTTTTAACTGTCCACCAATTTACGATCATGCATTCAAGAAGACTGCAAATTATCCTGGTGAACATTTGAGATTTGATTGCACCAAATAATTGTTCACACCTGGGTAGCATCCAGTTGAGTGGTAGCTGTACAACAACAATAATCTGCATTTGTGTAACATCGTTAGCAGACAGATACATCCCAAGGTTGAGAAATAGCTAAAAAGAGGCATGAGGGAAAACAAATACTGAACAAGGTTTGCAGGTATAACCAAATTCTTGGTCATGAGGAGGATTTTTAAGGTGGTGAGCATGTTGGAGTATTTAGGGATGGCCTTGTAGAGAAGGGACCTTTGTGGATGGATGTGTGGTCAAGAACAATAGTGAGGGGAAAGAAGCAATGTACAAGAGTCAAAAGAGATTGTGAATATGGATGAAAAGGTCACAGAGAGATTCAATCAAAATGCAAACTCTAAATGTGAAGACTGGGCAACTGAAAATAAGCATTGATGAATAAAGGCAGACTCTTTTTCTTACAGTGTGGAATCAGGCCCATTGGCCCAACAAGTCCACACCAACCCTCCGACGAGTAACCCACTCAGACCCATTCCCCCACCCTATCACTCTACATTTACCCCTGACTAATGCACCTAACCTACACATCTCTGAACACTATAGCCAATTTAGCATTGACAATTCATCTAATCTGCACATTTTTGGATTGTGGGAGGAAACCAGAGCACCCAGAGGAAACCCACACAGGCACGGGGAGAATGTACAAACTCCTCACCACCTGAGGCTGGAATCAAACCTGGGTTCCTGGCACTGTGAGGCAGCAGTCTTAATCACTGAGCCATTACAAATGTGGATGGGTAACATTGCATTTGGTATAGGATAGATGTGGAGTTTCGGATGAGCAGAAGTTTAAGGACAATGGAAACCAGTCAGGAAAACTTGGGAGACTTTCAGTCAGAATATGACTAAATAAATGTATGAGGATTTCAGTGGCAGGTTGTCTAGAATAAAGACAGAGGCAGGTGACATCACAGAGGAGGAAGCACATAGTCTTTTTTATGAATCAGAGGTAGGTAGGGAAATGTAGTTTTGCATAAAAGCCACTAAGATTTCAAACAGCCTGATCTTGTCTTAGATAGTGGCCAGGGATAGGGATGAAGTCAGTGGGAGAGGTAGGAGTTTGCAATGGTAGCATCTGAAAATGATGGCTTCCATTTTCCCTCCATAAAGCTGGAACAGGCGATGGTTCATCAGAGCCTGGGTGTTGGAAAAACAACACAAAAACAATGGAGGCTTTGAGAAAGAATGTACAGATGTAGAGCTTGATAGCACACATGTAACACATGGAAGCCAACACCCACATCTTCAGACAATATCAACATGGCATAAGAAACGACCGAGGAGGTGGACAAGGACAGATCCTTGGGAATTCTGGAGATGATGGCTGTTTTTTTTGAAAATGAATCAGTTGCAATATCATAAGAAATAACAGCATGAGTGGGCCTTTTGGCTAATCAAGCCTGATCATTCAGTCAAATCAGAACAAATCTGTAGTTTTAACTGCATTTTCCTGCCTGCTTTCTGTGACACTGGAGTCTGTTGTCAATTAACAAAGATCTGTCCACCTCAACCTTGAATAAAACCAATAGCCCAGCCTCCACAGCTCTGGGGAGAAGAGAGTTGCAAACACTAATGGCCATTGCTTAAGATGTTTGAACTTCAGAGACAAAGGTAAAAGTGAAAAAGGAAGAAAGAATGTAGAAGAGTTCTGAAGTGAAATGTGAATACATAATCAAATGCAATCAATGGAGTCATAGCTGACTCAAACAAAAAGGGATAATCATGTGATGATGGACATATGAAGTTGTTCAAAATTGTAACAGGGTGAAGGAGAATGAGGTGCAGTAATGCATTGCAGTCACACCCACACAAAATGTCATTTATGGCTTCAGTTAGAGCTATTTCAGTCCTATAGCACTGGACTAAAGTTTAGCTGGAAGGGTTCAGACATTGAGAGAGAAGTGACATGAACCACATTCAAATACATGGGCAAATATTGAGAATTTGGAGAAGGAACCAAATTTAGTGAGAATGAAGTAATCTGGTATGGAACATCTCATTTTCATTTCTGGGTTCAGATTCCATAGACTCACATGAAATTAAATTTTCCTCTTCACTGATTTTAAAGTGTCCAGTCTTAAAACAGTACTGTTTTGCAATAGTATATTACTCACAAATTGTCATAAACTTGTAATAAAATGCCAGCTCATGAAGAAAGGCCATAAAATTGGCCAGTTAACACAACAGTAATGTGAGGTTGAGCGTTCAGAAATCACAGTTAAAAGTAAGTGCTTTATTCTGCAACCAATTCATTCTAGATTATAATGTCGATGCCAAGAAATCAAAACAGTTTAATTCACCTGCAGTGAACTCCATTATCTTGATAAGCAAAACAGCCAATGTTTGACTTCAAGGTGAGGGCAATAACATCGATATTTGTAAAACACTTTCTTGGTTGTGGTGTTTTCAGGCCATTGTAACTGTGGACATTTATAGTGAGCTGGTGATAAATAGTTCTACAAATTGCAATGTTACTCATTCACTTCCCTTCGTAAGGTCTTATTTTAACCTGAGTTTGAATATCACATCTGAGCTTCTCTGGAGCAATTAATGAATCCAGTACAAGGGATGGAAAACTTGCACAGTATCACAATTCATAACCGATGATTGAATATTACTGTTCTTTGTGGCTGCAGAACTCAATCTAATAAACTGCCATTAAAACCTACATTTAAATTTTACAATTAAAAGAAGGTATGGAATGGAGCACTATGAGATGCTAACATTTCCCTCCCACTTGGATGTAGGTGGTTAAAACTGCACCTTCACACTGCTTGGGGCAGTTTTTGCAGTTCATTCCCTAGATCATGAAGAATCACCTGGAGAGGGCAATCGAACAGAGAAGATTTCCATGATATAAAGGAACAAACTTGACTTTGCTTCCTTGAACTAAGGTAGGCTTCAATTGAATGATCTCTTTGAAAACATACAATCCTCCCTCCATTCTTACACCCAGGTGAGCAGACTGAAATATCAATCCAACAAGTCCAAAAGCACACTGCTTGAGTTTAATGCTTCTCTTGCTTGGAACACTCTCTTCCACAAAGTGAGCACTTCTAATTTTATCCCTGTGAAGCAGAATTTTGAACATGGAACTATTACGTCAAGAGTTCCCAGTCTATTATGTGGTTTTTATTTTGATGTCCCATGATACTGAAATGGCCAAGCAGAAAAGAAGGCCTGATTCCACAGGACTACAAAACATTTGATCTTTATAAAAAACCTCACAGGAAATAATTTGCTTACGCTATTGTTTTCATTTGTAAGAGAACATGACCGAGAAAATGTTTCTCAGCCTAGACTTTCTTTTTTAGATCATTTCTTTTAAAATAAATCTTTCTCTCCCTTATTTTGTGGAGAATTAACACTGCCAAGGCTGAGCCTATCAAATTTAAGAACAGAAAGGTTGAAAGAACATAGTCTGTCAGAATCTATAAAATTAAAAGCCGATTTAATTTTCTTGTATGTGTTCTCTTCGTTGGAACTGAACCTATGTCAAACTTTAAATTGTTGTTCCTTATTGTTGCTGATAAACCTGCTATGCATTTCCAGGTTTCTCTCTTTAAGATTATGCTCTTAGATTTATAATCAAGTTTACAAACTTAGAGACAATTATTTCAAACTTTATATAGTCAAGAGTGATTAGGAAGGAGTTTGACCACCATATGAGTATACATCACTCACATATTAAATTCCTAATGGCTAGTCTGGCAGTCCACCATCCAGGGTCTTTCAGTTTTGACCCTGCTGACAGACATTAATTATCTTCCATGAGAAACTGCATTATAGGTACCACTGAGTCATAGAGTTATAGTGTTATACAGCATAGAAACAGACCCTTCAGTCGACCTCATCCATGCTGATAAGATATCCTAAACCCATCTATCACCATTTGCCAGCATTTGGCCCATATCCCCTCCAAATGCTTCCTATTCATATACCCATCCAGATGCCTTTTAAATGTTGTATTGTACCAGTCTCCACCACTTCCTCTGGCAGCTCATTCCATGCATGCACCACCTTCTGAGTGAAAAAGTTGTCCCTCAGATTCCTTTTAAATGTTTCCCATCTCACCCTAAACCTATGCCGTCTATCCTAGGAAAAGGACCATGGACATTTACCCTCTCCATGCACCTCATGATTTTATAAACCCCTATAAGATCACCCTTCAGCTTCCAATGCCTCAGGGAAAAAAAGTTCCAGCCTATTCAGCCTCTCCCTAAAACTCAAACCCTCCTCTCCCAGCAACATCTGGGTAAATCTTTTCTGAAGCCTTTCAAGTTAAACAACATCTTTCCTATAATAGCAAGACTAGAATGTAAAGGCATTGCTCATCTGCTTACCCATGCAATCAAAAAATTCAGAATTGTCCAACATTGGGAAGTGTGGTGTTGTCCAAGTCCAACAACTGAGATCCTCTGTATAAAGGGATTGATCAAGAATTCGTAAAAAAAGCACTTATTTTTCTTCATCGGTCCTGCTGACTTGTCAATCCTCCCCAACGCCATCCAGTGTGAATCTATTCCCATTCATCCAAAGGTTGGGAGTGACAAATGCCATGCTAGCTAGCCTCAATGCTGCATTTGTACTTGGGACCAATAGCTTTGTACTCTCAGTTAGAGTGTGCCATGAATGATGCTTGATCATAAGAGACTTGGATCGAAGGGAAGGTTCAAGTGAAGTTAGAAGGACCATCTATAGATTAAGGGAAGACCAGTAAAGGAACACTCTTACTTGTAAAGTATGACTTGTAGGAGAAAGTGAGAACTGCAGATGCTGGAGATCAGAGCTGAAAATGTGTTGCTGGAAAAGCGCAGCAAGTCAGGCAGCATCCAAGGAGCAGGAGAGTCGACGTTTCGGGCTTGAGCCCTTCTTCAGGAAAGTATGACTTGTACCAATCATATTGGACATCCATTTTGAGCTAAAGAAGAAAATTCAGATCAGTAAGTGATGTTTGGAAATTTTACTAGGTTTTCTTTCTGGAATGTGTACAAATGTTCATTAATTTGCAATAACATAGCGTCCAGTCCTCTTGTGTCTCAAGATCCCAGAACTTGCTTGTGATCTATATATACTGCTTTGAAATGCAAGTCTTGATTACATTCATAAGTCTTCCAAGAGTAGATATTTTGATCCCAAATGAGATTGCTAAAATACAGTACAATCCTGGACAAGACTGCTAAATTTATGTTATGATTTGGTTATTGACCAATAATGATGTTAAGTAAAGTAAACGACATTTGTAAGCCCAATAAGATAGCAAAGCCCACAAGATTCCACAATTATGAACCAGTAAATTAAACTTTATTGTAGAAATCTATATGTAACTTAAACTCCAACATCCAGAATTTGTTAAATATGGGTTCACATATTTAGACTAACTGTAGTTTATCATTCTACAGAGTATATCAGATAAATCACATGGATTTCTCAGCAACCCATTCAGGTGTTACTGACACTAAATTTCCTTCACAAGGGATATCAACGGCCATTTTAAAGATCCAGCTCCCTTTCCTTAAAAACACTGATTTGAACTGCCTCAAAGCCTGCTCATGTTCAATTCAATGTTCTGCTCATAGTTCAATTCCTTCTTCCAAGCTCATGCTCCCAGGATTTCTGAGACTGCTCACAAGTATTTAATCGCTGTCACAATTTCAGCCTTTATCAAACAGCATGCTCCCCTGAGCTGATGCAGCTCCTGTATTTCTGTGAGCTCCCAAACTCAGGCATCTTGGTCTGCTTTTCCAGCTGAGCTAACCTGCTTCTGAGTTTCCATCCCACTGGCCTGCACGAGTCAGCATCTAAGCATCCTATATTGACACATCGTCATCTCTCCAGCTGCTCTGAGCAGAACCCTGCTGTCCACAGACCATGCTTTGCTCCAACTGCATGGGAGCAGCTAACAGGGACACTTTAGCAACATGGTGCTACCTTCTCTGATTCCCTCTCACCAAAAAGACTGACTGACTCCAAACTGCCCTTTGTTGTCCCTTGAACAGATTTGTGTAATCTATTGCAACAGAGATGGTGGTGGAATAGCAGCGCAGTGTGTGGGCTCCTGCTTGGAGCTCATCTCCTCCCTCCATTTATATATTTTTTTCTTCTTTCACTATTTTTTTCTTTTAATCTACTTCCCTAATGTCAGGTTTGAGCATTTACAGTGCGGAGGAGATTAAGCCAGTGTGGGGAGGGTGAGTCCAATATGGCAGTGAGAGAGGTCCCTGATGTCAATATCAGTCATCCCGAGACAGCAGTGGGAGCAGGAACAGGCAGTGCAAGACGACCAGCAGTGAGAGGAGAAACAGGGAGCCTGAGGCAGACAAAGATGGCAGTGGCAGGAGGAACAGACTGCAAGTCAGCGACAACAGGCAGCATAGGGCAGTGACGAGGGGCAAGTCAAGTCCTTGTGAGGGGTATGAATCCAGAATGCACTGTGATGTGGAACTGTTAACAGTGTTTCTTTGTTTTTCTACTTTTTAGTAATGAGGACTGTCATGTTCAACTTTTTAAGCCTTTTTCTTTATTTTTCTGCTTTGTACCTGGATAGCACCATAAATGGCAACCTGTAACCTTTTCACTGAACTCAGGTGAGTACATATGACAATAAGCCTAATCCTAAATTCCATTAAAAACCTCACAAGAAGGTCCATCCTCGTTCTTACGTAGGATCAAATGTAACCTGCACTAGAATACAGCATACGGAAATGTTAAAACTCAGTGTCTTATGGTCCTTTTCACAACCACCTGATGAAGAAACAGCACTTCGAAAGCTATTACTTCCAAATAAACCTGTTGGACATAACCTGATGTTGTGTGATTCTTAACTTTGTCCACCCCAGTCCAACACCAGCACCTTCAAATCATGTCTATGTAAATGTTACGTCTTCAATAGGCTCCCAGCCCACAAAACACAAATAGAAACTGGGTTTGCTCATGGGGACAACACTGATTATAGTTCAAAAGTACTTCATTGGCTGCAAACAAACATTGGGACATCCTAGGGATGTGAAAACTGTTGTAAAACTACAAATCTTTCCTTCCGTTTTTTAGCTCACAACATTCTGTCTCAGATACGAGACTGTTATGATGGAGCCAAGGTTGACACCTTTCAGTTTTGCATCACTGTGAAAAAAAAACTTGCTGCACACACTTTGTGGTATTAGCACATTTTATCACAGTGCAGTTTGCAGCCTCACATTCAAAAGTAAGTAGATTTCTCCATGGGCTGCAAAACAAAACACCCATGCCGAGTCATACAGAGTGAGCTGCTGGATACAGCTAATAGTTAGTACCTGAGTTAGGTATTGCTCTGAAAGGAGGAACACCAAGTCAGCATATTTGCCTGGTTACTCAATGACTGAGACATTGGACCAAAACAACCTGTCGAGAAGGGAAGGTCAAAGTGAATTAAACTATCTTTGATTGTCTAGCCTGTGGTAAACAATAGGCCTGTCCTCCTGCTCCCTTGTTCCTTAGCATGTACATTAAAAATGCAGTTGCTTTAAAGAGAATAATTGATGTGGTTTGACATGATCTTTTATCAGTGCCCACAATATATGAATGAGATGTGGGTCACGTAATTCTAAAGAATTCACTAAGCTTCTATTATAGCTCCTGGCATCTACGTATATATATCAAAATCACAGGCACTTACGTGTCTGTGCTGCAACTGAGTAATTTGATGCGTTGCATCACACTTCTCTCAAGAAGTCATACATCAAAGAATTCAGTAAGATGAAAACTGAGACCTTTATAAACTTAGGCAACATTCCATGATACAGTGATAACATCATGAACATATCTTTTAAAGGTTTATTACATATTTACTACAAGACCGAATGCAATATTCCCCTTCTTCCAAAGAAAATAAACTCAAACAGATATACATTATTGTAACTGGCACATGCTGTTAATTTAATAATAAAGACAGGACACTTGTCCTGATTTGGTAATTTATTTGGTATATTGTGTTATTTCTGGTTGACCTTGGTTTGCAATTTGGTTATCTTGCCACTGATTACTGTCACTCACAACCATTGGCATTGGAGTTTTCTTCCTCACCCTCTGTATGTATGATTGCTGCATCATCACTTGATGTGAACTGGTGCCTGTCCCTTCACAATGTTGAACCATGAATGGTAATGATTTCATATGATCCATGCTGGTTGTTTAACACAGAAACCTTTACCGATATCCAGGTATTTGAGATTGAATTTCTGACTCGCACACTGTGTCCATTGCATGGTTGTGGTAGCTCTCCACCTCCTCTTTGATTGTGCATATCTTCCATTCTTCCTTGTAGTTAAAGAAAAGTATCCGACAGCTCAGAATGGTTGGACAATTGGTTGCTAGGCAAGGTCATTCATACTTGCACATCAATCATAAGTTGTCTGGGAGTGGTAGCACTACTTCATTGGTGCTATATAAAAATGTAGCAATGCAAAGTGACAACTTTGTTTGTTGCTTGAGCTTAATGATTATTGATTTGATGGTACATACCACACCAGACAATTAGAGTAGACACAATGAGATGATAACGTAATCTGATTCACTCCCCGTTTTACACATCCTGGATTGGTTTTGTCAGTGAATTGCAGTCTGTTGTTGGATACTAACCACAATGGTACGGTGGATATACTGGAAATAGCTGTGATTCTTTCATTGATGGTCGCACTTTATTGTCTTGCTAAGTTGAGAGACAATGGGAAATTTGAAAAAGTAAACTGTCACAAGGATATAAATTCGGATATACTGTCACAAGCTACCTAGAACATGTCATGCTGCAAGAAAGGACTCAGTAAAATGTGAACTGAGACCTTTAGACCATTAGGTCACATGCCATAACATGGAAATGACATCGTCATCATGTCTCTTAAAGATAGATCGCACATCTGCTGCAAAACGTAGCACAACAATTCACGTTCAGGGAGGTAGAATCAATGACGTTTCATATCAGGTGAAGGGAGATCTTTCAGAAGAGATCCTTTTAAGGAAACCATCATTAACGAGGGAGGATGTCCTAGAAAGGTCTTGAAATGAAGTCTTCTGGGTTGAGCTTAGAAATTAAAGAGCAGCAGTTATGGTGCTCACATTAAATCATAGGCCTTCCAACTGTCAGAGAGAGATAAAGAAGCAAATGTATAAACAAATCTCAGGAAGGCGTTAGAGAAGCAGCGTTATAATTGTAGGGGACTTCAACTTTGCTAACATTAGGGGATTGCTTCAGTGCAAAATGATTAGATGTGTGGAATTTTTAAAATGCATCCAGAGAGCTTTTCACAGCATATATCAAGAGTCCTACTTAAGGTGGCACAGTGCTAAACCTAATCCTAAGGAATGAAGTCAGATAAGTAATTGAAATTTCAGCAGGTGTGTATTTTTGTGGATAGTGACTATAACACTGTAACTTTCTCAGTCATTCTGGAACTGGAGAAGGATATAGCAAACGTAGACTGGGAGCAACTACTTGCAGGCAAGTCTATGTTTGGCAAGTGGGAGTCTTTCAAAGGTAGTACAGTGAGAATTCAGGGCTAGCACATTCCTCTAAGGCTGAAAGGCAGTGGCAGCAAATCAGAGAACTCTGGATACGAAGAGAAATTGAGAGTTTGACGAAGGAAAAGAAGAAGCATCGGTCAAGTGCAGTGCTTTAGAAACAGGGGAGGTCTTTCAAAAAATTGGGAGCGTAGGCGGTTGCTTAAAAAATAAATGAGGTGGGCAAAGAGGAGCCATGCACATCTCTGGTAAATGGGATTGAGGAAACCCCCAAGGCTTCATGCAAGTATATTAAGAGTAGCAGGAATACCAAGGAATGAGTGAGTCCTATTAGAGATCAAAGGGAGAAGCTGCATGTGTAGTCAGGGGATGTGGATGAGGTCTTAAATTAAAACTTCTCATCCGTATTCACAGAGGAGAAATTCATTGTAGCCGGGGATGTCTTTTGGGATGGTAAGATTCTAGAATGCATTACGATTAATAAGGAAGAGATATTAGATGCTTTAGCAGGCATACATATGCATAAATCCTCAGGGCCTGATGATATATATCTCAGGCTACTATGGGAGGCAAGGGATGAGATTGCTGGGGCCCTGGAGGATATTATTAATACTTTACTGGCAATAGGCAAAGTGCCAGATGATTGGAGGGTAGCTAACGTGGTTCCTTTGTTCAAAAAAGACAGCAGGGATAGGTCATGTAATTACAGACCAGTTAGTCTGACATCAATGATAAGGAAATAATTGGAAAAAATTCTGAAGAGCAGGATTATTTAATACTTGGAAGGGCAGGGACTGATCAGGGCTTAGTCAGTGTGGATTTGTTGGAGGCAGATCCTGTCTGACTAATTTAATTGAGCTCTTTTAGTAAAGGTGATTAAATATATGGATGAGGGTATTGCAGTCGATGAGGTTTCGATGAATTTCAGTAAGGCCTTTGATAAGGTCCCACATGGAACACTGGCCCAACAGGCAAGAGGCCATGGGTTCCAAGACAAGTGGACAAAGTAGATGCAAAATTGGCTTACAAATAGGAGGCAAAGGTAATCAGTGTTGGGACCCTTGTTCATTGTTATACACATTAACAACCTGGATGTGGATGTCAGAAGTATAATTAGTAAGATGATTCAAAAGAGGATGTTGTTGATAGTGAAAACGATGGTTCCAGGCTACAGGCGGTACATTGTGCAGAGTAAGAGCAGATACAAGTTAATCCCAATGACTCTGTGACAATGCAATTTGGGAGGAATAATAAAGGAAGGATTTACACAATGGTCTCTTGGGAATATTGAGGCACAGTGGCACAATGGTTAGCACTGTGTGGAGTTTGCACGTTTTCCCCGTGTCTGCGTGGGTTTCCTCCGGGTGCTCCGGTTTCCTCCCACAGTCCAAAGATGTGCAGGTCAGGTGAATTGGCCTTGCTAAATTGCCTGTAGTGTTAGGTAAGGGGTAAGTGTAGGGATATGGGTGGGTTGCGCTTCGGCGGGTCGGTGTGGACTTGTTGGGCCGAAGGGCCTGTTTCCACACTGTAAGTAATCTAATCTAATCAAAATGGCACCTTGGTGTACAAGTCCATGATTCCTGAAGGTGCCACCACAGGTAGACAGGACAGTGAAGGCATATGGGATGCTTGTTTTCATTAGCCAGAGCAGAGAATATAGGAGGAAGAAGTCTTATTATAATTTTACAAAACATTGGTCAGGCACACAAATGGAATACTATGTGTCATTCGGTTGCCGCACAATCATAAGGATGTGATTGCACTGGAGAGGTTGTAGAGAAGATTCACCAGGATGCTGGCTGGGATGAAAAGTTTCGGTTGTGAGGAGAGACTGGATTGGTTGGAATTGTTTTCCTTTGAACGGGGAGACTGAGGGAGTTTCTGATTGAGGGATGTTAAATTATGAAAGACATAAACAGACATGTCTAAGACTACAGGGCATAAGTTTAAGGTCAGAAGCAAATGTTTTCGAGGCAATCTAAGAAAAAAAATCTTTTCACCCAAAGGGTGGTAGAAATATGGAACGTGCTGCCTGAGAGGGTGGTGGAAGCAGATACTCTGGCAACATTTCAGAAACATCTGGGTGAGTACTTACAATGTCAAGGAAAATGGTCTAGAGGGTTGGAAACATGCAGCACAACAAAGGTAATCTCACATAAAGAGACACTTCTACACACGACTCTATAGAGCAAAGAAACAGGCCCTCCAGCCCACTATGTCTATGCTGACCAACAAGCATACTAATCCCATTTACCTTGGTCCACCACTTTATAAGCGGATGTGCGATTATTTATAAAGTCGTGTGTAGAAGTGTCTCTTTATGTGAGATTACTTTTGTTGTGCTGCATGTTTCCAACCCTCTAGATCATTTTCCTCTCCTTTCCCTGTGGAAAATACCAGGTATCTGCCTCGTTTAAGTTGTCTGGAAGTTTCAGAGGCTTTTCTAAATGGATGGATTTGGCTCTGAACATCCCCAATGTTACAATAATGAACAAGAAGGTAGCAGAAACACTCTCATCCCTTAACCATGGTCCTTCAATTACCTCAGCTCATATCTGGAGCATTCACGTTAACAGTGCTCCCATCAGCTGGCAGTGAACTTGCTTGGAGCTCTTCTTTGATCAACAGGTCTGAAGAAAGTCCAGAAGCAATTCAAAGTGAACAGAAGCAAATAGGTTGTTCAAAACTGAAGAAGGGTCACTGGACTTGAAACATTAACTCTGCTTTCTCTCTGCAGATGCTGCTGAGTTTTCCAGTAATTTCCATTTTTGCGCCATAATAAACAGTTGTCCTGGGAATATTGTGATCACACCAACCTATGATTATATGGAACTGCACCAAGCAGCACCCTTCAGCCCAGGTCCATGATGGAACTTGGGAGGACGTCTGTGTAGAGAGCTTTCCAGTGGGGGTCCTGCCACGGAATAAAATTCTAAACCATGTTTGGCAAAAACCAAGCTTTCTTTTAAAAAATGGATCTCCTACCAAATTAACACCCACATAGCCCTCCAGGGTAGTCAAACAATAACAATGAACCAATAAGGAGGAGGATTAAATCAAAATGGTGTTGTTGAGGAAGAACCTGGCTCTTTATTTTAATCAACTTGTCTGGAAATGCTGTGACACAATTCTCAGGAAGGAGGGTGTTGGGGAAAAGTTAACAAGGTTTGCCTGGAAGCCATTTTCCTAATCTGGCTGAGAAACCATTTTGTGTCCCCAGAACGTTGCTGGCTGTGCGTTCCTTACTATGAGGTAATGTGAAAGGTAGGCCTTATATTCCTAAGGTGTCAAGATAGTGTTTCCTCCCTTTGATGAATGATCAGTGCAGGCTGTAGAACCAGTCAAGCTGACATAGACTTGTCAATTAGTCCCAGTTCCTCCATGAGTTATTGCCACTTCATGGTCATTCAGCTAATTAGGGACATCTCTGCTTAGTGTTAGCAATCTGTGTAACTAGAACAAATGGTGATACCATTTGTTCTGTCCACTTGTGGAATGCATAATAGTGCTTTAATTTTTACCTTAATGACTAACCTCTAATTTAGTACCAACTTGTAAGCATACCATATTGCGTAATTAACGATCAGCTCCTATCTGCTTTCTCTATATAATCCTGTAGTATCCTGATGTACTTCAGAATAACACTGAGCCACAGTTAGGACAGTGAATTGCCCGTGATATATTGTGTAATAAACTAATCAGTTTGTAAGATCTGAGTCTCGAGAGTTTTCTTCAACAGAGGGACTTGAGCACAGATTTCTGACAGAGATAGGGACAAACAGATTTCATGTTGGCTGTTGCAAGATTTCAAAAAAAAAATGGAGTCAAAATTTATGGAGTTTATATAACTTTGCCTGAAGGGCAGACAGGCTCTCTTTAACTGTTATGATCTTAAGTTATTTAAATTCCCACCCCTTTAAAAATACAAAAACAAACGATACACGTGTCAGTGAGAGTTAAACTATATCGTATGGCTTTTATTTACTGGACAGGTGTCGTAGCATCTGTTCTAGGAGGTTCAAGTTCTTTGTTAACATTTCCCTATTGACTCTGTGATCACTTGTCTGAATTTCAAAGTTACAATTAGAACAGTAGCGTGGAGGGAGCTCTAAGTGCACAGTTTGATTGACAGCTTTAAAAGCCAATCTTTGACATAAGGTAAGTGTGTTTTATTTTCAAGATACAAAGCCTTTAAGATTTAAGAAAATGCTTCCATTGGATTTCAAGAATGTGAGTTTTTAAAATTATTAACACTGTCTAGTGAAATCTGTATGAAGTTCTAAGAACTATTTCATCTCCAAATGGCTGCAGAGGTTTGCCTGGATTGGATACATGTTGAATTGGCATGAGATAAATGGTACCATGAAGATTGGGATAATGAGTTGGCATGGGCCATAATGGAACATAGGGTGAAGCATGACAGTGTGAATGATATAAATGGCTATGGAGTGTCAATGTGTTTGAGAGAGTGTCTGGGGTGAGGGCTAGAAGATCTACAATTTCACAACATAATTGGGATGAAAACTCAGAGAACCAAGCTAGAATTTCCACCACAAACAATAGCAGAAATTGCTGGAGAAACTCAGAACTATTCTGAACAAGAGTCACTGGACTCGAATGTTCATGCTGCTTTCTCTCCACAGATGCTGCCTGAGATTCTAGAGCAATTTCTGCTTTTGTTTCAGAGCTTCAGTATCCACAGTTCTTTGATTTATTTTAGGACTTCTACCAGCTCAGCTTGCCATGTATCTATTCCCCTTAGCCAACTCCTCTCAACCTCTGGTGTTAGTGTGCCTGACTCTGCTCTGCACTTCTACCCACAAAGAAGAGATGGCAATGTTCAGAAGATGTTTCTCTGAGGGAGTATGGAGAGTTGAAAAATCTCCTGTCTCGTCATCCACCTCAGTAGTACTGATCTGGCCTGCTGTCATTGTTTATCCATTACAGCGTGACAGCTCTTCATGTGAGAAACATCTCTAGAAGTGAAACAGCTCCTTCACAACACCAAATGTCAACTTTGATGCAACTTTGATCCACTTCCTATCTGTCTTGGCTATTTCATTTCATAATGTGTCCACATCTATAAATCGACAGGCACAAATCACATATCCTGCACCCTTTAGTAGAACCTATAAAGCAGAGTCAGCTAAATTATACCCTGATACATTACACCCGAAAACATTTTAGGTGTAAATAGTTTTAAGTATTTCATGTTTTCTAGCTCCAGTAACAAACTTGTAACCACTTAAAATTGAAAAGAAAACAAAAGCCTAAAACATATTAGTTGAAACCAAACCCTAATAACCCAACTGAAGCTTGCATTTATCGGGGAGAGGGAGCTCAGGTTTCTGGTATTTTAGAAGTGAACCCTCCTCCACATTTAAACTTTACACTCCCTTTCCACTGCATTGTTGCCTTTTTCTTAAATGTTAATTTGGTTAAATGTTATGACAAGGTAAGGACAGATGATGCAGCTTCTTTTTTTTTAAACAAGGACAGAAATTGCTGGAAAAGCTCAGCAGGTCTGGCAGCATCTGTGGAGAGAATGTTTCAGGTCAGGTGACATTTCCTCAGAACTGCAATCCTCCTTTTTAAATCCTTCTTGGTCAGTTGCAATAAATATTGTTTATCTCCCTTTAGCATGCAACTAAGTCACTTGTCAGTCAATATATAATGATCAAAATGAAGGATCAATTACAAATGTTTTCTTTATTTGTGCAACTGTTATCACCCAGGAACCTATGCTATCAAATCATGCCAAACTGTACTTGTGTGTTTCTCAGGCAGTCTGTCCTTCCCACTTTACAGCAGTGATAGTGGCGGAGATATGCCCCTCTTACAACTTCATTTACAGACAAATTCATGGCCTGAGATGTTTCTTCCTATAAATGCAAATAATCTGATGCTAGTGAAGCTTGTATGCCTCAAGATTCAGTCAGCAGGTTGTTGAGATTGAAACAATGGACTACCAGCAAGTATTGCTAGATGCCCTACCACCAGTGGGCACTTTCCCAGTGGAAAGGAGATGACAGCAGGACAGGGTTCAGAACTCGGAAGAAAGCACTGATATAAAAATGTTCATGTCAGTGCCCAGAGTTTTCACAGAATCATAGAATCTCTACAGTGTTGAAGAGGCCTATTAAGGCCACATTAACCCTCTGAAGGACATCCCAAACAAACCTACACCCACTTCCACCATCCAATCCTGTAACTCTGCATTTCCCATGGCCAATCCACATAACCTGTAAATCCCTGGACACTACAGACAATTTAACATGGCCAATCCACCCTCCACCCAACCTGCACATCTGTGAATTGTGGGAAGAAACCAGAGTATCTGAGGGAAACCCTCACAGTCACAGAGAACGTGCAAACACTGCACAGACAGTTACCCAAGGCTGGAGCGTTATTAGGGAAGTGTTCACACTGCAGTCAGCAAGATTAGACTGTTTCCAATGAAAAATGGCTGATGGCATCATCTTGATATCACATAATCAGATCTTAAGGTGACAGTCTACCATACTGCCAAATCCACAACAATCCCTACACATTACTATCCCAAGACCATGTTGGATATCATACTGACTGAAGGTGCCATCTTATTACCCTCTTGTAGCATCTGTCACTGGATGACAACTCAATCATACTCAGTCCATGCTAATGGAAAATAGAATGAAAGATTACGCTCATGTTAAGCCTTTGATAATGAAGGGCACTGCACCCAACATTTCCATCTGCTGAGGTCTGTAAGATGTTCTGCTTCTTAAGGAGGAGGAACTGTGTAAAGAATTGTATGTGTGAATAACAGAGGGGTTTTTGATGATTTTGATTTTTTTCAGTTTCTAATGGTTGCACAGATTCTGTTTTGGATATGAGCAGCTTTCCTACATTCTGGTTCATTGTGTTGTATGACATATTAAAAGGACATCATTCAAATTAGTGGTATTTAAAAGGTGGCTTAAGGTAGAGAACCTGCATCATTGCTCAGTTCTGATGATTCTATGATAAATTGATGCAACCACTCAGCTTGTCTCTATTATTAATTTACTAAACTTCAAACAGTACTGTGATGGTAACCAGATTACATTGTTTGGTGATATTATTTGGAAGTAGGGTAAATGCTGGCCAAGATATCACGGAGATTTCTTGCTTTTTTTGTAAAAGTGTCATGGGACCTTATACATTCACCCAAAAGAGTGTCTGATGTCTTGATTTAACACCTCATCTGAACTATCTTGTCTCCAAAAGTGGAGCACTCCCTCAGTACGACAATGTACTTGCCTTTAGGCAATGAACATGGGAGCTTTATGAATGTATGCTCCCATGGCAACCTCTGGTATACTCTGAGGGTTTTGTTTTCCTTGGAACCATCTACCTGCAATTCTTAGCAACACATCAGGAAGTATGGGGTCAGTTTGAGTAGATGAACGATGACAGCTAGTGTCACACATCTGCTTCCTTCATCATTCTAAGCACTGTGGCTACACTCACCAGTTGCCTGTCAAACATCAAGTTCAGGACTAATCCAAAATGTAAAAGATGTTGAAATGACTCAGCAGGTCAGATAGTATCTGTATCGAGAGAAACTGAGTTAACAGGTAGAATCAATGTTCCCTGGAGGTGATTCTGAGGAAGAAGGGGCTTTCTGATCATTTGGTGACTTTTGTCACCTGAAGGCTTTTGGCTCAGGGTTGTAATTGTACCTTGGAGAAGTGGTTATCCTTGCCTTTTTGATAGTTTATCATTGGCTGTGATTTTCTCTTTTATCTAGGAGTGACTCTTGTCTTACTGTATTAGGTCCTGCAATTTCTTTTCTTTGTGTTATTTTATACAATGCCACTCTCTGTAAGTGGAGAATAGTCCATCCTTTCCTCACAGTTACTCATACATGACTGCTGTTGTCACATGAATATCATATATGCATCATTACCTCATTGCCGTATCCATTCTCATTGTACCACAGACAGGATGGTATGAGGTGGACCCCTCACTGTTATCCTGCCCCCCGCTACCCCACGTGATGTGGGGCAGGTTGGCTTAGAACACACTCTTCCTCATGGAGCTTTCCTCTCATTGTCATGTACCGCTATGTGCTGGCTTTCATTTTCTGTCACATTCATTCTCTTTACCTCCTGTACTGGCATTCTTATTCACTATTATCTATTGTGATCACTAATCTTATTTTCTCCCTCACATACCATAACTGGTAATCTCTCTTGCTGCCTCTGTCTCCCTCTCTCTCACCATCTTGCTTTCACAGGCATACTGTCACAGGTGGCCTCTCTCTCTCTCTCACACACATTCCTACTCATAGTCTCTCTCTACACTCTCAGACTCAATAAATCTCTTCCCTAAGTCTTTCTGTCTCTAATTTTACAGCTGAGAAAGCTTTAACTAAACTAAACTCTTTGGAACTATCCAAAATTAATCCTCCTGTCATATCTTCTCTTCATAGCCTACTTTCAAATATGTCTTACATTTTCTTTCAAAAGAGAACGAAGGAGCAATGTTTTCACTCAGAGGGTGGTACGTGTACGGAATGAGCTGCCAGAGGAAGTGATGGAGGCTGGTACAATTGCAACATTTAAGAGACATTTGGATGGGTATATGAACAGGAAGGGTTTTAAGGGATATGGCCCAGGTGCCGGCAGGTGGGACTAGATTGGGTTGGGATATCTGGTAGGCATGGATGAGTTGGACCGAGGGGTCTGTTTCCATGCTGTACATCTCTATGACTCAATGACTGTATGTAATAGCTTCAATTATTACATGTGGTGATGGTTTTGAAGCTCCAACAATCCTTTTTGTAAATGATCTTTGTTCTAGCAAAGCTCAACTCAAACAGCACCTCATTTTCCTCTTAGGCACTTTACAATCTCTTGGACTCCAGATTGAGTTTCACAACTTCAGAGTATGATATTTATACTCTGTTTCTGTTACATCCATCCACCCCCTTGGTCATGTCATGTTTGTCTCTCATTGGCTTTGCAGAGTGCACCCATGTTCTCTTTTTTGCACCTTCATATATACCCTTTCAACGTCTCTACTTCTTCTTTACCTTTATTATCACTGCGTGTGCTCTGTGCATCCTCACAATCTCTTCCACTTGCTCCTCCTTCCCCTCTATTAGCAGTGGAAAAAAACACCATTTTCCAGCCCCTTTCAGCTCTGAAGAGTACCATCAGAGTTGAAATGTGAACTGTGTTTCCCTCTCCACAGATGCTGCCAGACCCGCTCAGTTTCTCCAGCCTTTCTTGATTTTATTTCATATTTCCAGCATATTGCTTTTATTTACTTTCTTTAAAAATTCTTGTCTTAAGCTCTTTCCCCACTGCCTTACTGATGATTCATTATTGAGACTCAGCAGCTATTATAAATAGTCTTGCATTATTCAGTCTTGCGTAATTGTTAAACATTTATTATTGTTCCCTTTTCCTGCTCCAATGAAAAGAATCTTGGTATTTTTAGCCTCCATTTATTTAGTTTCACAAATGTGACCCTATCTGAATGGACCTACCATGGGCATTCTGTACGGCTTGAAGTTCTGATCGCAAACATTCAAATGGTGCTATAACTGTGGCTGAACAAATGTTTTGCATAAATTTATATTTACTTCCTTTATTCTTCTGTTTGATCTTTCTGTTTATAAAGCATAAAGTGCAGTTGGTCTTTTTATATCTTTGCAAACTCAGCTTTATTTCACATCAGTTAACTATAAATATCTGAGAGGTTTTGCAAACTTGATTGACCGTGACCAAAACAGATTGCAATGGCTTTGCACAACTATGGTAGAAAACAGGGTGGCCTCATAAGGCATTGTCAGTCTAAAGAGGAGTAGAAACTTAGTCATCATATTTGTCACTGAGTATAATTTTCAGATAGATGTGGCTTATTTCCCAGGTCAATGTTGATCTCTCAATCAACAGCACTGAAACTGAATAGCTGTTTAATATCACAATGTTGTATATAGTACCTTGCTGTGCTGAATTGACTTTCCTACCTTAAAATAGTGGCAATTCATCATGGATTGTGAAGAGCTGTGGGATGTCTTGAGATTGTAAGGGTGCTTTATAAGTCTTTCTTGACTTGCGAAGAATAGTCTCATTCTGCAATAGAGGTCCATAAGGTTGGAAACACCAAGGAATTTTCTTGTAACCGGGATAGTGTTCCACAGTCTAACAGCTGTTGTCAACTAAATTAGTGCAAAGGGCAAAAGTTGGCCTCAAGGATTTTTACATTAAGACTGTGGCTCTGACGGCTCAATTCCCATTTCCTAGTGATCAGGTGGTTCCTACCAATTTTCTCAGGAAAACAGAATTGCTGACTTATATGCAAAAAATTATCAATGAGTTTACAGAGCTGCTTCAGAAACTTGAATAGTCTTGATTGAAAGCTTAAGGACATCTTATACATCAGAAATCTGGCCTGAATAAACTGATGCCACTGAATTAATAATTGAAACCTATTTGAATGTTACTTTTAGCTAAGGTGTCTCTGTAAAAGCAAGAAGGATAAAAACATATCCATACATTGCTGTCCTTTGATGGAGTTGCGAGTTTACTGGAAGCTTTCTATTCAAAATGTTTAATATAATATTGTGTGGAATCTGTTGAAGGCTGTAACCATAAGATTTGGAATGGAACATAAGCAAGACTACACTGGTGGTGTTTCCAAATAGACTGAGTCAAAATAAGGTGCTGGAATTGTATTAAATTGTCCTCATGGCCAATAGTGAGAGCAGAGCATTCCCACACATGGATGTTAACATAGGAGATAACAGGACAGGGTAATGGCTGGCGGGCTCTGTGCTTTTGAAGAAAACATCAATATTTATATTGTGCATTTAATGAGAAAAAACATCACAACCTGCTTTACAGAGGGGTGTACCCATGAAAGAATTTGAAAACAAGGATGAGAATTTAAAATTGTGATGTTACTTAACCTGGTTATAACAAAGGCAGATGAGAAGTGAAGGTAATTTAATATTCTCAAAAGGCAAGTTGGTTCTTTAACTATTTTAATAAATAGTGATGCAGACATTCATTTATAAATGATTCAGAATTTAATGACAGATATCAGAGTTCTCCAGCCCTCACAAAGCCCAGCAGGGACAGATCCATGACCTGAAGATCTTGACAGCATTGCTTGTGGGCCAAGAGCAACAGGTTTGTGTGCTTCATCCAAACCCTAGAAGCCAAAATTAAACTTTCCTCTACAACTTGTCTGAACCATCTCCTCATCCTCCGCCACAATTGGACCAGCCTCCCCCACAATCTTCCCCCTCGACCTTTCTGTTCTCTGTTCAACTGAAGCATTATAATCGCAAGCGACCCTTCCCAACCAACAACTAGCTAGGTCAACTATGACTTGACAATCAACAGAAAAAGATTGAAAGCTGTTTCAGCACTAAAAGATGATGGTGCAAACTGGAGAGAATGCTTGAGCATTGAGAACTCAATATCTGCAATTTTCGCAGCTGCTGTCGACATCCCTCACCAATTATGATCTAAGGTTAAAACCTGAAAAAGACCCTAAGGATGGTAAACTGCATATCCTTTCATCTTTGTTTTTGTGCAGGATGTAATCTCCTTTTAAATGTTGTACTTGTGCTTGTGTGTGTGTATTTGACTTGCGTTTGTTATTTGTATACGGTTTGCAAATAATAAAATTCCTTTCCCTTCTACTTAAGAAACTGTCATAATTGGTTCCTTTGTTGTATCTGGTGAATTACATTTTTATTGAAATGACGTATAGCGCTGTACTAAATAAGATTGTTAAATATTTGCTATAGCCAGCTGAGAAGGTTGAAAAAATGATAGCTGATTTATCCCTCCTCAAGCTGGTTGTAATACTGGGTATAATATGATACAATATAGCACAGGAACAGGCCCTTTGGCCCACCAAGTATATGTTGATTCCTAGTCCTTATTTAGACCTGCTACTGTAGCAAAGGACATATCCAGTAAACCTCACCCAGGTGAGCATTCTTCATGTGTGAAACAAGACAGTGAATATTAGCAGAATATTACAGTAAACGTGAGTCTAATGTAACATTCACAATTAATTCCCAGAAGTTATCAAGACTCTAATTAATTTTCTCAGCTCCCTAGCCTGGAGGTACGGAGGTGAATTTACTGTTTGGGCAGAGACCCAGCAACACACCTGGGTAGAAGCATTGCCTTGGATGTAGCCATTAACGATGACTAACAGTTAATAGACAGGCTTTATTGAAGTTTTAATCAGCATTAATGGCTGCGTTCTCCACAGCAATACATGGAGTCCTCTTGCCAACCAATCTCCTCTCATGCTGCAAAAATGTCAGTTTCCCCCTTAATTGGTATTCTTGCGAAACGTCCTGATCGAAGAGTTTTGACAAAAACATATGCGTTCCATTGGGCACCTCGCTGTGATCTGACAACTTAATGACTTCAATCCACCACCAACAGCTGTATGTTATTGAAGCTGAGTCTGGAAGGAGCTTGCCAGGTCTAATTGTTTGCAAGAGTTCAAAGGAGATGGATCTCCAGTTAGCAAGCCTGATGATGAATCCACTAGCCCCATATGCTTGCCTCATGTCCCAGATTAAAGTCTATCTGCAGTGATTATTGGTAAATGATAGCATGCAAGCATTCTACAATGCTGGTAAAGCAGATATTGCGACACAAATATATAGGGAGATTATAACCATGTATTGCAGTTAGTCATTTCTCTTGTGACTTAAGTTCATGTGAAATAATCAGCGTCATTTCTGGATACTGAAGTTGCTCACTAACATAACCTGCAGTCCTGGAGACCACATGATCTATGTTGTGGGTTTTGTTCCTTTGGCTGGAGATCAGAAAGCAAAGTATCCCATTCCAATTTCATGTGTTGGAAAATAAATCATTCTGTGGAGGCTTTGGGAAATTTGGAGACGCTTGAGTAAATGAAAAAAAATGACTGCAGAAATGATTGGGCTCTGCTGCACTCTGCACAATGCCCAATTAGAAGAACTGAAATTGAAACTTTGATATCTCACACTTTCAGTGAACGTTGACCTTAGAATCAGCAAAATGGAAAGCATAGTCCATTGACACAACTGCAATCCTGATAAAGAGCTTAAGCTCGAAACGTTGACTCTCATGTTCTTTGGATGCTGCCTGACCGGCTGCGCTTTTCCAGCACCACACTTATTGATTCTGATCTCCAGCATCTGCAGTCCTCCCTTTCTCACAACTGTAATCAATCAGTGGCTTGTTGAAATAATTCTTCAAAATGTTGTATCCCTGCGGGGTTAAGGTGGGTGGACGACCAGAGGTTGGGTGGAGGATGATGGGGTGGCTAGTGGCTGGAGGTAGAATTTTAAACCTGACAAAACGGATAGTTTTACAGTTGGACAGCAGATTAAAACAGCCGAAATTGTGGCTGATAGTGACTGGTTGACTTCCGCCTCTAACCTTATTGAAACCCTCAAGAGTGATGGAAACCCCTCCCATGAGATAGGTGGGTTGGCAACTGAAATATGCGGTTCTCATTTCTTTAATTTGGACATTGGGTGTGCACAAAGTTCCTGCACTTTGTAAAACATTTTGGAGAAATCAAGGTGAGGTGGTAGTGAGATTTGAGGACCTTGAACTATCGAGCGAAAGAAATGCTTTAATTGTTGGATAAAAGCAAATTAAAACAGCTGAAATTGTGGCTGATAGTGACTGGTTGACTTCCGCCTCTAACCTTATTGAACCCTCAAGAGTGATGGAAACCCCTCCCATGAGATACTTTCCACTTTCCAAAGTAGAGCTCTTAATATGTGCTCCTTCTTCTCCAACTGTGGCTTCCCACCTACAGTTGTTGACAGGGCTCTCGACAGCGTGCGGTCCATCTCCCGCGCCATGACCCTCACCCCCTCCCTCCCCTCCCAGAACAAGGATAGGGTCCCTCTTGTTCTCACCTTTCAGCCCACCAGCCTTCACATGCAAACAATAATCCTCCACCATTTTCGCCAACTCCAACACGACGCCACCACGAAACACATCTTCCCTTCCCTCCCCCTGTCTGCATTCTGCACATATCGTTCCCTTTGGAACAACCTAGTCCATTCCTCCATCACACCTAACACCTCTCCTATCACACACGGCACCTTCCCATCACACTTAACACCTCTTCCATCACACCTAACACCTCTCCCATCACACACAGCATCTTCCCATCACACTTAACACCTCTTCCATCACACCTAACACCTCTCCCATCACACACAGCACCTTCCCAAGCAATCGCAGAAGGTGCAATATCTACCCCTTTAGCTCTTCCATGCTCACCATCCAAGGCCCCAGACACTCATTTCAGATTAAGCAGCGTTTCACTTGTACCTCTTTCAATTTGGTCTATTGCATTTGTTGCTCCCAATGTGGTGTCCTCTATATCGGAGAGACAAAACGCTGACTGGGTGATCGCTTTGCTGAGCACCTTCGGTCTGTGAAACCAGGTCCCGGACCTTCCTGTGGCTTGCTACTTCAACACACAACCCTGCTCCCATGGCCACATGTCTGTCCTTGGCCTGCTGCAATGTTCCTGCAATGTTAAGCTCAGCGCAAACTGGAGGAACAGCATCTCATCTCCCGACTAGGCACGTTACAGCCTGGTCTCAACATTGAATTCAACAACTTCAGATAATTATCCCATCTCGAAGCCTCTGTTTTCATTCTGCTCCATAATTTTATTTCATTTATTTTATTTATTATTTTTTTCACTGTTCTGTTCCTCTCAGTTCTTAATTGTCTTTCTCTCACTCCCCACTCTCTCATCACCTTTTTCCTCTCCTCTTCCCCCTTTGCTACCCTTCTCCCCTGTTTTCCATTTTGCCTCTGCTTCACCCATCCCCCCCCCCCCCCATTTTTTATCACATAGCACTGGCTTCAGCCTTGGTCGTTCACAGCTCCTAATCTCTCTATAATCTCTCTATGCACTGTCATTATCACTTCTTTATTGCTACCTTTGCTTCCGAGCCATGACTCACCTTCTCTCAATCTAGTATAAATACCTCCCTATTTCTCCCTTTTTTTAGCTTTGACAAAGGGTCAGGTAGACTCGAAACATCAGCTATTTTCTCTCCTTACAGATGCTGTCAGACCTGCTGAGATTTTCCAGCATTTTCTCTTTTGTGCCTTGTTCCCTTGCCTAAGGGAATGGTTTTGGTTTACACAACCCGATGAGTGCCTTTGAGGTTATTTCTGCTACTTTGCATGCTCAATCCACATGTTTCATTGTCAGTCCTCAGTCAAAGGTGGATCTGAGATGAGGACCAAGGTGGGCAGCCAACCATCAACAGGAACACCAGCAGCATTTTGCCCCACCCACTTGTGGCTCCAAAAGAGAATGCAAGTGAGCAAAGAGCTCAAACTTACACACGGCAATACCCCCAACACAGAGTTTACAAGCAGAGGAGCAACTTCCTGGCTATGTCTGAACAGCAATGCCTCAACAAACTCCAAATTTCCAGCTAGATATTCACTGGTGTGAGCAGGTTCCTTGACAAATGGACCAGGCCAGCGTGTCTGAAGGAGAGTTACACCTGACTTCTCCACCTCCTGGTGCTGCCTGGCTTTCTGTGTCCTTCCAACCTCCTGCTTGTCCACCACACATTGTCAGAACCTGTCAAAATCACCATCTTTTTGTTTAAAGGGAAGACTGAATGAGGCAGCTTTCCATGATTTACAAAGGCTTTATTGTTGAACTGCAGTGCAGTACAAGTACCAGTTTCTAGCCCTCCCTTCTTGATTCCCCAGCCAGAAGCCCCTAGCCCTCACTGATAAGAAACCAAGCTTTCTTTGTTATCAAAGAACACAGCTCTTTTTCATTTTGAAAACTGCCAAGTCATCTAACTTGACAGGTCATCAATTAATACCCACAGGGGAAGAACCTAGCTCTTGTTTCTAATAAAACAAACCCATTGCCAATTCGACTAAACACCCAGTGAACAAATCACAGACACTGCTCATCTGGGACTGCGTAGCATAATGAAAATCCAAAAGGGGAGGAAGCAAGAGATGGATTGAATCGATCTGTTGTTGGAGGGTTAGGTAATACACTCCAGCCCTATAGCGCCCACCTGTCTCACAAAGCTTCAAGGTTATTGGTGGGTCATTGCTGTCTCTCCAAGGACACAGAACCCAGCTCTTTTTTTGAAAAAAATCCCTCCTCCCCCTCTGACCTGGACAGCTGGTAGCTGCCTGACATTGCAGCAGCTCAGAGCTGACAGGGAACCCCAGAACCACCCAACAATCCATCTGTTAATGAGTCCTGACCTTTAACATTCTGAGAGAAGCAGGGCTTCTATATTTTAGTCAATCTTATTACCTTTCACCTTAAGGCACATAGGGATCGGGGCAGAGGCGTTGAGCATCTCGACAATCTTTAAATATACCTACCATGCTGTATCTCTACTTCTGTGAAAGAGTAATTAACAGATGCAGTATTTCTGTCCAGAAATTAATTAGTAACAATTAACTTGCAAAGGCTGTTTGTCTCTTGGGCTCATCCTTCACAGGATTTGTCCTTTTATTTTAATGCAGTCAATGGTCCGTTTGAATGATTTAAGTAATGGAAAACGATAAGTATGTGCTTGCAATTATAGAATTGCATCTTTATCATCATGATCAGAACTGTCATTTTCAGTTGGAAAATCTGACACCAGTTCATCCACCTCTGGGAGGGAGACTCTGTTTTTGCAAGGCCTGTGATGAAGGCAATGGATGCCATCTTGTGGAGAGAGCCAGCAACTGCGTCACCTAAGGATGTTGCAATCACGGACACTCATTATTTCCCAAACTTTTGAACACCATTTTATAAGGAGGTTAATTTCCACTGAACTCTGCTACTCTAGGGAATTAAAATGAATGTTTTATTCAGTTAGAATTTGGGCCTTCAGAGATGTGTGAAGTCTTGGAGCTGGTGGTGTGGGTGGCGAGTGGATTGTGCTCATTTTGCAGTCACGATGGATAGTGTTGCTTCATGTACCTAAGCCTGCAATGTTGTACACTGTCATGGATTCATGACTCTCAAGGAGTCTGCAGGCATTAGGTGTCTTACTGCACTCTCATGGCTGCTTTACTTAGCTAGACTGTTCGTATTGGAGCCTGCTCCATCTCTGTCTTTACATTATCTCAGAGTAACTATTACCAAACTCTCAGTAGATCCTAAAAACTATTTATTTACATTCCATTGTACAAAATATTGAGTGACCTCTCAAGAAAATTCCTTCCACTCCTCCCTTTATGGAATTTCAAAAGGGTGTGACTGTTGACATCAACGTTGCATCACCACCAAATTATCACCATTAACATGTTTCCTCCAATTATGTTACAGAGAGGATGGATGGAAGGACAGGCAAGGGGAGGGTGGATGGAGAGTAGGTTAGAGGAGTTGGGAGGATGGGGTTTTGGAGTTCAGAGGTCAGGTGGTGAGAAGGTGGGTTGGGGGTCAGCCAAGTAAGTGGTGAAGGTCAGAGGTGAGTGAAAATGGTGGGCGGAGCAATTTAGGCAGTTGGGTGGCAGGGGATGATTGACATGAGGTCAGGGGTCCAGAGGGTTGAAGGCTGAGTTTGAGGCGAAGAAGACAAGGAAATAATAGGATGCTGGAATGGGGGATTGAAGGGGAGAAGGAGAACAAAGGAGAGTAGTTCTAGTTGGAATTGGGAATGGTGGTCCACAGTCTTTAGCTGAGATAGGGGATGGAGCATGCCTGCTCCTCCTCAGGTCCCATCAAGCAAACACCAATTAGTTACATTTCTAAGTGCTACTTTTACTGAGCATGTATTGTACTGATGCTGGTTCCTTTTGGAAAACTAATCCTGTAATGGGGGCCACTAATAGTTGTCAAGCCCCTAGCAACAGCTGTTTGAACTGTCACCCACTGTATATTTCTTCCATAATACTTTCAGCTAGGAATATGCATGTATTGCCTTCTGCCATTTAGGGGCGGCGGTAGATAAAGATAAGACCCTAGTGCCATCCCAAAATATAGGTCTATCTTCCCAAAACACTCACCATCTCTTCCAACACCACTACTGAATTCCTAACTTCCAACAGAAGGTTTCACTTAGCTAAATGCTCAATTTTGAATTGTAATATGGTTTTAATTCTGAGTCATACTCTCAATTCCTTACAATCAGTGAAATTCATCTCTCACATTAGATTAGCGGTGGTATTGAAATATTTGCAAATGAGTAGGGCCCAAAAAACAAGTTTTGCCCAGGAATTTATAAATCAATGAGTGCAATAACAGTTATAGTTTTTGTAATCCAAGAAAATTAAACGATGCGTCCTATAATGATAAATATACTGCCTGGTGTAAAACTCAGCAATACAGATCAGAGCATTCAATATGCCATTCTGCATCTCTTTTAACCAGTAAATCAAGGACTTAATAATTCATGAACCAGTCGTTCTGTGCTTCCTGCGAAAAAGTGGGAGAAGCTGCAGTAAAAGATCATAGAATTGCAAGATTTCAGAAACAAAAGGAACTACTCATTAAATCCTGAGGACGGGTGCCGTTGACCTGTTAGCCCAGTATTTTTCTTTCCTTCCCTCAGAACACCAATCTAATTTGTCCGTCTGCGTGTGTAGGGATATTTTAGAAGTGGGGTTAGAAATTTAACCAATAGTTATGTAGGAGGTTGAGGGGTGACCTTCTTGAGGTTTGGTGAATGACAAGACTCTTTCCCCTAGGGTGGAGGAGTTCAAAACCTGGGGTCATATTTTTAAGGTGAGAGGAGAAAGATTTAAAAATGACAGGACGGGCAACATTTTTACACTGAGAGTGGTTCATGTGTAGAATCAACTGCCAGAGAAACTGATGGATGCAGTTACAATGTTTAAAGGACACTTGGATACATTCATGAATAAGAAAGGTTTGGAGGGATATGGGCCAAGTGCAGACAGGTGGGATTAGTACTGTTTGGGAACATGGTTGGTATGGACTGGTTAGACCAAAGACTCTGCTTCGGTGCTGCGTATGTCACCAGTTCATATTAGTTTGCCTGTGGTTAGAATCTATTCAATAGTCATTCTCATTAAGAACAGAAAACTGGTCCATGTTTTCTGCTCAACTGGGTCTATCTGAGATAAATCTGAAACTTTACATACTTTGATAACATTGTTAAACATTTCTGATGACTCTAGGAAGAGTGGGACTTGATTATCAATGTGCTACCCCAGTGAAGTGGAACAAATATCCAAGTAAAAAGTGAGGTCTGCAGATGCTGGAGATCAGAGCTGAAAATGTGTTGCTGGTTAAAGCGCAGCAGGTCAGGCAGCATCCAAGGAACAGGAAATTTGACGTTTCGGGCCAGAGCCCTTCATCACAAATATCCAAAGCCAGATAGAGAATCTTATTTGACTAAAAATGCATTTTTTTCAGATGCATTTTAACACAAGTGAGTATAGTTTGGTCACACATCAGACTAGGACTAGAACAGATTTTGACAAATCACCAAAAATTAAATCTCTCCATCCCAGACCTTATTCTCCATAGGAGACTCAACCCTGCCCCAAATCATTTTTAAAAACTTGCATTGACATAAGCTGGATCCATTTGCTACCTTCCCTCCCTTGTTAAGATCTTCCCTTAGCTCCAGCTCAAGCAAAACTGACTGCCTTTAATTCAAGAAGTTCTCCGAGGTTGTATACCTGCCATCATCCCTGAATGATTCAGTTTATTGAAAATCCTGACACTTTCAGCCCAGTGTGGAATGTAAATCCATCAATTGATGTTGGAGTTCTCACATGTTTCAAAACAGAATCATTGAGATTTTCACTGTTTCATAAAAAGATCCGATGAAAATTCATTGAACTCATTTTCAGTTGTAATAAACAAAATGGCCAAGTTTGACTCACCAGCTTGTTTGCTGGTTCCTGTTCCTCTCTTGATAGCACAAGTTGGGCAACTTCTTCCAAATGATTTAGGCCATATGTACAGGAACAACATCCTTTAGACAATAGTTCCCTGATGAATCTTTGCCTTGTAACAACAGATCTCTGCTGCAGCCACCACTCTCCCAATGTCCTCTACCTTACCCCACCTTGAAAGGCTTCCATAAAACCTAATTCAGAGAATCCCTACAGTGTGGAAGCAGGCCATTCAGCCCATCAAGTGCACACTGACCCTCCAAAGAGCATTGCATCCAGCTCCCAACCCCCTCCCCTATCCTTGTAACTCTGCATTTCCCACCTAACCTACACAACCCTGGACACTATGGGAAATTTAGCATGGCCTATCCACCTAACCTGCACATCTTTGGACTGTGGAAAGAAAACAGAGCACCTGAGGGAAACCCACAGAGATTGAGGGAGAATGTGCAAACTCCACACAGACAGTCGCCTGAGGCTGGAATTGAACCCGGCTCCCTGGCGTTGTGAGGCAGCAGTGCTACCCACTGTGCAGCATTTTGTGTAGTTTCTTCTCTATCTCAAGCCTAGTCCTTCCATAATGCATTCTGTGGTTCACGTTTTCTCCATTAAAAGAAGATTTAATGTCAAGAAAGTAGGTGTCCTAGCATCCCTGTGTCTGAGTCAGAAACTTCAGGTTCAAGTCTCACTTCAGGACTTGATGGCAAGGAAGATGCATTCATATCACAGTCAAACAGGTTCAACATTATGAGGGGCCAATATATTTTTCCTTTTGAACTATAAACTGGAAAACAGAAATTGAATGCAGCTGTGTAACTAAAATGCATCAGAGGTTTTGTTCTGCACCTTGAAAATGAGGTCTGTTTGTTTTGTCTGCCCTTTTCCATGAATTAAGGCATGTGTTTGATGTTTTAAAAGGGTATATCCTCTATCCATGCTAATACATTACCATCAATTATATGAACCTTATACATGCACCTTATCAGATACATTCTCAAAACTCCAAATACACTGCGTCTTCCAGTTCCCCTTTGTCAACTCTACTTGTTATTTTGTCAAAGATTTTGAGCAATATGTCAAACTCAATTTCACTTTCACAAAGCCAAGGCGACTTTGATTGTGTTAAACTTTTCTACATGTCCTGCCATTTCTTCCTTAATATTGGACACTAGCATTTTCTCATTTCCCAATGGCAAATGGATTTACAAAACTTAATAAAAGTCAAGCTTAAAAAATTGCAAATAAATTGCAGATGGAATTGCCTGCCAGAACTAAGAAAGTGCAGGTCATTGAAATATTGTCAAAGCATCTGGGACTGATAGAAATGCAGGAGGGCCTACAGACACTGAGTGGCTAGTTGCTGGAGTTAGCAAGAATTAAATTATAATTAAAACAGCTTGAACATGAGAAAGAAATGAAGCAGGTTGAAATGAAACTTTATGGACTTGAAAGTCAGAGAGAAGCTGGAAGTCGAGTTTCAGGAGAGAGAAAAGGATAAAGAGAGGGAAAAGAAAATTAGCTGAGAAGACTGTAGGTTAGAAAAGAGACTTCAGAGACTACAACAAGCACAGTAATGTTTATGTTGCCACTCATTTGGAGCCTGTTGGCTGCTGTGGATCAGCGTGCTGGTGGACAGCCTGGAGTTTAACCCCCATTCTAGCTGGAGTAGATTCGGAACCTGCCTCCCTGGGCTGAAGACTATTAGATTAGATTACTTACAGTGTGGAAACAGGCCCTTCGGCCCAACAAGTCCACACCGATCCACCAAAGTGCAACCCACCCATACCCCTACATTTGCCCTTTAGCTAACACTACGGGCAATTTAGCATGGCCAGTTCACCTGACCTGCACATCTTTGGACAGTGGGAGGAAACCGGAGCACCCGGAGGAAACCCACGCAAACCCTGGGGAGAACATGCAAACTCCACACAGACAGTCGTCTGAATTGAACCCAGATCTCTGGCGCTGTGAGACAGCAGTGCTAACCACTGTGCCACCCTGCCACTATGTTGCTGTGAGTCAGGCAATGTTAAGATCAAGCTGTGGCTACGGTAATTTGTGACATTCTAGAATTTACAGCAAATAAGCGACGACACAATTCACCATGCTAACTTCAAGAGTAGCAAAGATAATGCCTTTAACTGTGGTGAAACTGTAAGATCAATCAACCATAATCAAACTTCTGACATGAAACAACACTCAGTGCAAACACTGACAATTTCAGAAGCAAATTTTAAGGTCATCTCATAAATACTTATTTTAATTGTTTTTCTGTGCCCAATAAATTATCATTACTTTGTACTTGTTTTTGAATTTCTGACAGATAAGCAACAAACAAAAGAAATACAAATTCATTGGATCAGTGAGACACAGGCTCTAGCTTCTAGGCAAGGGTGGGGGGTAATTTCTGTCAGACTGATTAACATCACACTGGTTCAAAAAATGCTTATTCACAGCTGACTTCAAACAACATCAAATCAATTCAGATACCGTAGGAGTTAAGTCAACTCTTAGAAACACAGAAAATTTACCGAGGTGAATGAATCTATTCTGGCCATTGTGTCTTACTGGTTAAAAATTATCTTGCTCTGTCCAGCGAGCTGAACTGTATTGCATGCTACACACAACAACTACTTCCATTTTTTAAAAAGTGTATTGCTCAACAGACTTGGATACCTTGTGATGTTTCGCCCAAGTGGACATTCTGCTGGTGGCTTTGAGAAGACACATTTGTGATGCCTAGTTGCAGCCAGCTGTAAGAGTAGTTTGCAGGAAAAATGCAAAGCAAACAGGATTGCTGCAGACCATTATCCTAATGTCTATCGAAGTATAAAGAAACTCTGTTAGCTTAATTGCTTCAACAGAAGTGAATTCACGTCAGCTAAGTTGTTAATTATTCAAGTTCAAGCTGCTTGTCTTTACTTCTGTTGAATACAGACTAACTGCAAACAGAAACAGAAAACAGATTAATGAAAAGCAACCTGTAGAAATTCCATTGCTGATATATCATTGAATATCAAAAGTTAATTATGACCCTACTAGTTTTATATACAGGTTCACAGCAATACGGTTGACTCTTAACTACTCCCTGGGAAATTGGGGATGGGCAGTAAATGCTGGATTAGTGGTGCTGGAAGAGCACAGCAGTTCAGGCAGCATCCAAGGAGCAGCGAAATTGATGTTTTGTGCAAAAGCCCTCCATCAGGAATAAAGGCAGAGAGCCTGAAGCGTGAAGAGATAAGCTAGAGGAGGGTGGGGGTGGGGAGAAAGTAGCATAGAGTACAATAGGAGAATGGGGGAGGGGATGAAGGTGATAGGTCAGGGAGGAGAGGGTTGAGTGGATAGGTGGAAAAGGAGATAGGCAGGTAGGACAAGTCCGGACAAGTCATGGACACAATGCTGAGCTGGAAGTTTGGAACTAGGGTGAGGTGGGGGAAGGGGAAATGATGAAACTGTTGAAGTCCACATTGATGCCCTGGGGTTGAAGTGTTCCGAGGCGGAAGATGAGGCGTTCTTCCTCCAGGCGTCTGGTGGTGAGGGAGCGGCGGTGAAGGAGGCTCAGGGCCTCCATGTCCTCGGCAGAGTGGGAGGGGGAGTTGAAACGTTGGACCACGGGGCGATGTGGTTGATTGGTGCCGGAGATGTTCCCTAAAGCGCTCTGCTAGGAGGCGCCCAGTTTCCCCAATGTAGAGGAGACCGCATCGGGAGCAACGGATACAATAAATGATATTAGTGGATGTGCAGGTAAAACCTTGATGGAAGGCTCCTTTAGAGCTTTGGATGGAGGTGAGGGAGGAGGTGTGGGCACAGGTTTTACAGTTCCTGCAGTGGCAAGGGAAGGTGCCAGGCTGGGAGGGTGGGTTGTAGGGGGGCGTGGACCTGACCAGGTAGTCACGGAGGGAACGGCCTTTGTGGAAGGCGGAAAGGGGTGGGGAGGAAAATATATCCCTGGTGCTGGCTGAGTCAGCAATACCCACATCTTATCATCATATAATTTGTCCTGAGCCCACTTTTCTTCCTGTTCCTCATAACTCGTGACTCCCCTACAGTTTAAAAATCTTTTTGTCTCAGTCTTGAATATATTCAGTAACTCAACCACCATTGATGTCTGGGACCAAAAATTCCAAAGGTTCAAAGCTCTAAGTGAAGAAATTCATCTTCAGCTCTGTCTTAAATGGTAAACATCTTAGTTTGAAACTATGCCCCCTGATTCTAGATTCTCTAGAAGGGAAAGCATCCTCTCACTATCTACTGTATCAGACCTGCTCAGTCTTGGTTGCCAACGAACATTGGAGAAACCCAAGTACTGGATAGAGCACAGAGAAGACTCAATTCCAAATGTCATAGATCTATATTATGGAAAGCCTTGGGGAATGTAGGCTGCAAGAAAAAGGGTGATTTTATGCAGGACAGTAAATCTTTTACATGTATAATATGGAATGCTGCTTTAAATTAAATAGTGGGACAGAGAATCCCTACAGTGTGGAAGTAGGCTATTCAGCCCATCAAGACTACACCACCCCTTCAAAGTGCAACCCACTCCATCCCTGTAGCATTGCACTTCTCATGGATAATCCTCCTAGCCTGCAAATCTCTGGACACTATGGGGCAGTTCAGCTTGACCAGTCCACCTAACCTGCACACCTTTGGACTGTGGGAGGAAATTGGAGCACCTAGTGGAAAGCTGAAAATGTGTTGCTGGTCAAAGCACAGCAGGCCAGGCAGCATCTCAGGAATAGAGAATTCGACGTTTCGAGCATAAGCCCTTCATCAGGAATGAGACAGAGTAGCCAAGCAGGCTAAGATAAAAGGTAGGGAGGAGGGACTTGGGGGAGGGGCGATGGAGGTGGGATAGGTGGAAGGAGGTCAAGGTGAGGGTGATAGGCCGGAGTGGGGTGGGGGCGGAGAGGTCAGGAAGAAGATTGCAGGTTAGGAGGGCGGTGCTGAGTTGAGGGAACCGACTGAGACAAGGTGGGGGGAGGGGAAATGAGGAAACTGGAGAAATCTGAATTCATACCTTGTGGTTGGAGGGTTCCCAGGCGGAAGATGAGGCGCTCCTCCTCCAGCCGTCGTGTTGTTATGTTCTGCCGGTGAAGGAGTCCAAGGACCTGCATGTCCTCGGTGGAGTGGGAGGGAGAGTTAAAGTGTTGAGCCACGGGGTGGTTGGGTTGGTTGGTCCGGGCGTCCCTGAGGTGTTCTCTGAAGCGTTCCGCAAGTAAGCGGCCAGTCTCACCAATATAGAGGAGGCCACATCGGGTGCAGCGGATGCAATAGATGATGTGTGTGGAGGTACAGGTGAACTTGTGGCGGATATGGAAGGATCCCTTGGGGCCTTGGAGGGAAGTGAGTGTGGAGGTGTGGGCGCAAGTTTTACATTTCCTGCGGTTGCAGGGGAAGGTGCCGGGGGTGGAGGTTGGGTTGGTGGGGGGTGTGGATCTGACGAGGGAGTCACGAAGGGAGTGGTCCTTGCGGAACGCTGATAGGGGAGGGGAGGGAAATATATTCTTGGTGGTGGGGTCCGTTTGGAGGTGGCGGAAATGACGGCGGATGATACGTTGTATGCGGAGGTTGGTGGGGTGGTAGGTGAGAACCAGTGGAGTTCTGTCTTGGTGGCGGTTGGAGGAGCGGGGCTCAAGGGCGGAGGAGCGGGAAGTGGAGGAGATGCGGTGGAGGGCATCGTCGATCACGTCTGGGGGGAATCTGCGGTCCTTGAAGAAGGAGGCCATCTGGGCTGTGCGGTGTTGGAACTGGTCCTCCTGGGAGCAGATGCAGCGGAGACGAAGGAATTGGGAATATGGGATGGCGTTTTTGCAGGGGACAGGGTGGGAGGAGGTGTAGTCCAGGTAGCTGTGGGAGTCAGTCAGTTTATAATAGATGTCTGTGTTGAGTCGGTCGCCCGAGATAGAGATGGAAAGGTCTAGGAAGGGGAGGGAGGAGTCTGAGACAGTCCAGGTGAATTTCAGGTCGGGGTGGAAGGTGTTAGTAAAGTTGATGAACTGTTCAACCTCCTCGTGGGAGCACGAGGCAGCGCCGATACAGTCATCGATGTAGCGGAGGAAAAGGTGGGGGGTGGTGCCAGTGTAGTTGCGGAAGATGGACTGTTCCACATATCCTACGAAGAGACAGGCATAGCTGGGGCCCATGCGGGTGCCCATGGCAACTCCTTTAGTTTGGAGGAAGTGGGAGGATTGAAAAGAGAAGTTATTCAGGGTGAGGACCAGTTCAGTCAGTCGAAGGAGGGTGTCAGTGGAAGGGTACTGGTTGGTGCGGCGGGAAAGGAAGAAGCGGAGGGCTTTGACTCCTTCGTGATGGGGGATGGAGGTGTACAGGGACTGGATGTCCATAGTGAAAATAAGGTGTTGGGGACCGGGGAAGCGAAAATCCTGGAGGAGGTGGAGGGCGTGGGTGGTGTCCCGAACGTAGGTGGGGAGTTCTTGGACTAAAGGGGACAGGACCGTGTCGAGGTATTGGGAGATGAGTTCGGTAGGGCAGGAGCAGGCTGAGACAATGGGTTGGCTGGGACAGGCAGGTTTGTGGATTTTGGGCAGGAGGTAGAAACGGGCGGTGCGGGGTTGTGGGACTATGAGGTTGGAGGCGGTGGATGGGAGATCCCCTGAGGTGATGAGGTCATGGATGGTCTGGGAGATGATGGTTTGGTGGTGGGAGGTGGGGTCGTGGTCAAGGGGGCGATAAGAGGAGGCGTCCGCGAGCTGGCGTTTGGCCTCAGCGGTATAACGGTCAGTGCGCCAATCTACCACCGCGCCTCCCTTGTCTGCGGGTTTGATGGTGAGGTTGGGATTGGAGCGGAGGGAGTGGAGGGCTGCACGTTCTGAGGGTGAGAGGTTGGAGTGGGTGAGAGGGGTGGACAGGTTGAGTCGGTTAATGTCACGGCGGCAGTTGGCTATAAAGAGGTCGAGGGCGGGTAGGAGGCCAGCACGGGGTGTCCAGGTGGATGGGGTGTGTTGGAGGCGGGAGAGAATATGCAAACTCCATACAGTCACTCAAGGCTGGAACCTAACGCAGCAGTGCTAACCACTGAGCCACTGTGTTGCCCAAAGGTAACTTTAAGACTGATACTTAAGGATATATTCCAACTTTAATTCCTCACCAGGATCAATCGATTATCTGCCAATACAGGACTAGGAATGAATGAGGCCAGATTCAATTCCCCAGTCTCTTATATTAAAGTCAATGAGGATCAAAATGAATTTCAGTTGCTCAGTTAGTTTCTCCTTAACCCGCTGAGTAAGCGAAGCATCAGGACAGAAGCCATCCCACAAGAAACAGACAAAACGTTATTCATTGATTGCAAGCACGACTTAGTGGGAACACAAAGCACTACATGAATGTGCAGAAATGCAGCTATCTAGCTACTGGGCAACAAATGATTAATAGCTACTTAGCTACTTAGCGAAGCAAATCATAACGATTACATATATAATTCAGTGTATTATTGAAAAATCCTCTGGTGAGACCTATAAAATAAAATTCCCATGAAAGATGTGCATTTCTCTCAAACAGGTAATGATTAATTATATGTCATGGTCAAGGGTATAATGAAGCACATTCATGCTGTGGGATCCAATTAACTTAATTTAGAATCTGCTTATAATTTCTTTCCACACTGCATCCACAAGGGGGCAGAGGTATGATGAAGTCATTCAAGACTCTTGTGATGATTGAATGTGCAATTTGTGTATAATTTTAATAATTATCATGCTAATGGTTAATCAATAAAAGTGCTACTATAAATACCAAGTGCAACAATACAAAAACTGGTTTTAAACACAGTTGTGCCTTTCCCTGATTTTGTAATTCAGCGGGCTGCTCTTATTGGATATTTTAAAATTTAGTCTCATTAATCATTATTCTGACTTTAAAGGCAAGCTGCCCTTAGTGCTATTTTCCTTGTTGCTACTTGGACTTACAGTCAAGTTTCATTCAAGACATATGAAGAAGATTATACTATACATGTTTGAAAGCTAGACTAATTTGTAAATATAGTTCAATTTAATCAAGTTCCTCATAATAAGATTTTATAGTCGGGACAAGCATTCTTTAAAAATCACTTCTGTTTGTTAAGGTTCAGATAATTGGAATTATATGAATCTAGATATGACAGGGGCATTAATTAATGTTAATAAGTTATGTTCTATTATCTTGAAGGAAAGTATGGTGTGCAGGAAATTTTCATATTTAATTGCACATGGAGTGCTAAACACTTTTATTAAATAACAATGTAGTGTCATTTTCAATTTCAAATGCAAAATAAATAAAATTTAAAATTTGAAGAAATCTTTGGTGAGAATACAATTTTACATTGAATAAAAAAAATTGCCTTTCCTTTCCCCTTTACTTCAGCTATCAGGCTAGGTTGTGCATTTATTGCTAGCGTGTAGATGCACTCCTTTACTGATAATATCTGAAATGTTGACTTTGTTAAGGTTCTTTCAAAAATTCAATTTTCTTTGCTGCGAATAAAGCAATAATAAATTGCAAGTGTATTTATGGGTGAAATATAGAGATAGAAATGGCTTTATAGAGGCTGCATGTAACTAGCTTAGCAGATGTAATTTAAATAGCCTGTTGGGAATGTCACATAAACAGATGATGCAATGTTAAAGACTGAAAATAGGATGCCATGTAACAAGCCAGATAAATGATGTCACATAAATAGCCTGATAGAAATCATAACCAAGATATCTTCCTTTCCTTTCAACTCATGTTTGATTACATTACTTTGTCAACAGTCACCATTTTCTCCAGCACTCTCCGTGATATTTCTTTATCATTTAATGTTGTAGGCTAACTGACAATCAATTGCAATTTGAAAGTTTAATACCATCTTGCCCAATGTACAACTGTGCCACCCATCAACAGCTATTAATGCGTTAACTTTCATGCTGATGCTGCTTCAACCAAATTTACTTCAGGAGACAGGCAGCACAGTTGAAATTAGAGCAATGCCTTTCAGTGCCACTTGAGACCTCATGTTTGTTTGGGTCCCTCTGGACTCGAGCTTCATAAGTCCATGTATTAATGCTCCCCTCATTCCACATGTGTGAATTATTCATAAAGAAATCGCGTTTCTTTAGCCCAATGCAAATGTTAAACATCAGCAGGGAGAAATGATATTTGTTTTAGTCAGAAAAATCGCTCCTTCTAAAGAGAGTGATCACCAGAGCAAGGTGCCAGTGGAACCTGTCCCAGAGTGAAAACATTCAGATGACAATAGAACAGGATAACAATACTCAAATTATTATTTATTTACTTTTGCAGCAAATGCTTTGAAGAGGTCACAGGCTTCATTAAAACCGAAAAAGAGAAAATGCTTAAAATAAACATTTGAATTCCTATTATTAACAGCTTGTCATTGCGTTAACAAGAATATTTTGAAATTTGACATCCAAATCTCAGAAGAGCAACTTCTTTCATTCACATGTCCTGACTTTGACAGGGTTAACCTGATAGAGTTGGAAACAACCTTGGTGTTGCACAGCTGAGATTTTGTAACTGAAGCTTCTAGCCAGCATTGCTGAGGGTTCATGGCTGTTAAATTTAGTGCAGAAGCTGTGGCTGAGCAAACTATCTTCTGTGATAATTTTATGTCATCAGCATGTAACATAATGTATGTAGAAATTGCTGGGCACTGCTCCAAATGGTTGCTGTTGTACATCGCTTTTGTGAACAGTTCATCCTCAAAGATATGTCGCTGTCATACTGTGCTGCCTTCAGCAGATGCTGCAAGGTTTATACTCTACATTTGCTCAATGGATTGGAAGACAATGTCAGTTATAATGAATTGCAGCATCACTTGGAAAAAGAATTGCAGCCCAAAAGACAGAGTGCTGGATTCCTGAACAGATGGTCTCAGGTTATGCAACACTTGGGATCCATCCTAGATGTGCCACTAGATCGGGCACCTTGCAACATCAGGCCCTTATTTTCGAAGAGGATGCAGAACCATCATTGTTCATCTATTCTCACTGACTTGCAGCATCTGAACCAATGATATGTGTGGCCTTCTGTCACATATTTGTTTTGCTCTTTCCATTCTTTCCATTCCTTTCCTCTCCCGAAAGCTTTAACTGTTTGCTGAAAAATTACTCAGGATTTAGTACTTAGAAAATCAATATCAAATCCCTATGGGATTACTGATTTCTTTGTCTGGATCAGTATGTGTCACCTGCTCATTTACTAGGCATGGTTGACTCCAACCTTACCCTTACTGCATATTCATCCAATTGCACTTCCAGCATTGGTCAATAGATAATAATTAGGAGTGGGATTTATAGATGCCCTTAATAAAGAGACTCTGAGGCTTATCAGGGATGATAGCTTTTAGGTACATAGATAGATTAGTGAAACTGAGTTTGCTTTTCTTCAGAGAAGGGAAATGATGTGGTACAGTTTCCTGTTAGTCCATGTAACAGAAACCACAGAGACATGGGTTCCAATTGATTCTGATATTTAGAAGTTTATTAAGAAATAATATTGTAAAGTAATA
This sequence comes from Hemiscyllium ocellatum, assembly GCF_020745735.1. Lineage (NCBI taxonomy): Eukaryota > Metazoa > Chordata > Chondrichthyes > Orectolobiformes > Hemiscylliidae > Hemiscyllium > Hemiscyllium ocellatum. Next base: position 18,680,469 of record NC_083428.1, on the reverse strand, counting down.
TGACTCAAATGTATGTATACAATCTGAGTGTTATAATTACTGACTGCCTAGCTGGCTGTTTGCTAACTAACTGACAGACTAATTATACAGAGAGTAAGATAGAAATCGATAATACAGAATGCCACATGTTGTGATATCATATAGCTATCTTAAGAGTATAGTGCTTCCTGAGTTCTGTACAACAGTATAGCATCCTACCTTCTCTCTTTGCAGAGTGGAAAACTTATTCTGGTAATATATGTGAGGTTATTAGTCCATTTAACTCTATTCATTAAGATAACACATCAGTAGACATGCAATATGACCAGGTAAAGTCCTTAATAAAGACTTGGCTGTAGCTTCATTTTTGTTTTCTCAATTTTTTTCTTTCCTGTTTATATATTTTTTTCTTTTCTTTGTCTTGTTTCTTTTTGCGTATGTGCTGGTGTGAGACACCGTGAAAGACACAAGGTGTACAAATCTTTATTCAATTTCCACCACCAGGAATGAAGGAAACACTTGAGTAGTCAATGACAAGCAATGCCCTTCTTGGCTGTAGCTTCATTCTGTAGTGTGCTGTTGTCTATGAGGATGGAAGTGTATTGTTCATTATAAATGTATAGTTGCTGTCTGATGTGATATTTTCAGTATCAAAACATCATCTGTAGAGATTGTAATGAGGGCAGCAACGTAGAACTCATAGAATATGAGTTCCCTGATTGGGAATGTTAATCTGGTCCAATCAGAGAGTCCTAGATGACAGATATAATCAGGAAGGTCAGGGATTCCGCACACCCTGACAGCTTGCTCTGAAGGAGCTAGATCAGTATCAAGGACTTTCCACACGTAAATAAACGGTGACTTGGTGACAGGATACCAGCCACTGTGGAGTTATTTCATCATCTTACATGACAGATGACTGGTTGAGTAACAAATCGATAAGTCATGCCTTTTGTCATAACATTTGACTACTGTGACATCTTTCTTCCAAAATGGGAGCTACTGATCAGGGTAACCATTGCCTTAAGGAATAGTAGCACATAGATTTAACATGGCAATTCAAAAATCTTGGCCCGTAGCTTTGCATTTGGTGATCATGGATTTCACCATATGAACAGTGTATTTTACAAAAGTATTGGAGTGAAGGCAGACAGGAGAGGAATAATATGCTGAAAATTCCCTTTCTTGCACATGTCTTAGAAGGGTGCACTACTGTACTTAAACTTTTGTCACATTCAATTTGTTGAGGAAAGCAAACGCTTGAATAAGGCAGTTAATGTGCCAACAAGTGCTGCACCAGTGATATCTTTGGCTTGCCTCACAAGAGGGAAATTGGTGAAGTATTCAATCAGCAGGATATACTGGTTGTGATCTTGCACCATGACTCAGAGGGAATCTCATGTAGAATGAGAGGTTCACTCAATTGTCGAGGCTGATGGTATTGAGCTGTTTCACATGACTTCGCTGGTTGGTAGATTTACTGATTGATGCCAGGGCTATAGATACATTCACGTATAAATATCGTGTTTTTTTCCTTCTTCCATGTGACCCACATTTATCTTTGTTGCTCAGAGTTTGTTGCAAAATCATTTTTTTGCCATGGAAAATTTTGTTCCTGGGAGAGTCCTAAATTGTTTCTGGATGATCAGAAAGGACATGTTTGCTCAGCGACCTGCTGAACATTTGCAGGCCTCCTACTGAGGATGGTCTTTTGGTGCTGTTGCAGCTGGTCTTCATCAGATAAAGTTTGCTGAATCTGTTCTGCTCAGCCATGACCAAACAGAATGTGATAAACTTAGAAACAATCTTCAATCGTAGATTTGACAGTATCTACTTATAGGTCTCGAAGAATATTTTTGTTCTCAGTGGGATTTGGAAGTCAGCCAAGAGTATGGTGAACAGTCATCTGCAAGCCTGATTTGAATTAAACTTCAAAATTGTACCCTTGGTTCTTTACAAGTAGCTGAAAATATGTTGCTAGTTAAAGCGCAGCAGGTCAGGCAGCATCCAAGGAACAGGAAATTCGACGTTTCGGGCATCCTGATGAAGGGCTTGTGCCCGAAACGTCGAATTTCCTGTTCCTTGGATGCTGCCTGACCTGCTGCGCTTTAACCAGCAACACATTTTCAACTCTGATCTCCACCATCTGCAGACCTCATTTTTTACTCTTTACAAGTAGACTTGTAGTGATGGAGGTGCACTGTAACAGGTTTTCAGCAGATCATTTGCAATGATTTCTGGTTGCTGAAAGTAATGAAATGCTTGCTGAATATGTATGTGGGAAACCTTTGCACTCCAAAATCTAAAACAATAATTTCTCTCTCTCTGTTGGGTTCAGGGTTAGAGTTAGGGTTGAGAATCAAATACAATAGGCTTATCACCTTGTAAGAAACATGCTCAAGGCCTTTCTGGGACGTATCTGCTTCTGACATGGTAAGTTTGGATGTATCAGAATATTGAAGAATACACTTGCGGAAAGATAAAGCATTTTGAAAGATTGAAAAATATGGTGGCGATCTTCCTATTACATGTGAAGTAAATCTTGATAGGGAGATACTTTGGCCACAAGATTCAGAATGTATAGGGCTAAAGAGCTGAAGAAACTGAGTCGCCTTAGTAAGTCACTTTTGTCTTGTGGAGAAAGCATCTTCTGGACGTCTTCTATTTTAGTAGGATCAAGCCGAATAGAGTCATAGAAATGTACAGCTTGGAAACAGACCTTTCGGTCCAACTTGTCCATGTCGACCAAATATGCCAAACTAATCGAGTCCCATTTTCCAGCACCTGGCCCATATCCCACCAAATCCTTCCTATTCATATACCCATCCACATGCCTTTTAAATGTTGCAATTGTGCCAGCCTCCACCACTTCTTCTGGCAGCTCATTCCAGACACGCATCATCCTCTGCGTGAAAAAGTTGCCCCTTAGGTCTCATTTATGTCTTTCCCCTCTCACCTCAACCCATGCCCTCTAGTTCTGGACTCCTCCACCCAGGGGAAAGACTTTGTCTATTTATCCTATCCATCACTCCTGATGATTTTATAAACCTCTACAAGGTCACCCCTCAGCCTCCGATGCTCCAGGGAAAACACCCCCAGCCTGCTCAACCTCTCCCTATAGCTCAAATCCTCCAACACTGCCAACATCCTTGTAAATCTCTTCTGAATGCTTTCAAGTTTCGCAACATCTTTCTGGTAGGAAGGAAACCAGAATTGCATGTAATATCCCAAAAGTGGCCTAACCAATGTCCTGTACAGCCACAACATGACCTGCCTACTTCTGTACTTGATACTCTGACCAATAAAGGAAGGCAAACCAAACGCCTTCTTCACTATCCTAACTACCTGCTTCTCTACTTTCAAGGAACTATGAACCTGCACTCAAGGTCTCTTTGTTCAGCAACACACCCAGGACCTTACCATTAAGTGTATAATTCCTACTAAGATTTGCTTTGCCAAAATACAGCACCTCACAGTTATCTAAATTAAACTCCATCTGCCACTTCTCAGCCTATTGTCTCATCTGATCAAGATCCCATTGTAATCTGAAGTAACCCTCTTCACTTTCCACTACACTTATACCTCCTATGTTTATATCCACATCATTTACATAAATAACGAAAAGTAGTGGACCCAGCACCAATCCTTGTGGCATTTCACTGGTCACAGGCCTCCTGTCTGAAAAATAATCCTCCACGACCACCTTCATCTTCTACCTTCAAATCAGTTCTGTATCCAAATAGCTAACTCTCCCTGTATTCCATGAGATCTAATCTTGCTAACCAGTCTCCCATGGGAAACGTTGTTGAATGCCTTACTGAAGTCCATATAGATCACATCTACTGCTCTGCCCTCATCAATCTTCTTTGTTACTCCTTCAAATAATTTAAACAAGTTTTTGAGATATGATTTCCCATGCACAAAGCCATGTTGGCTATCTCTAATCAGTCCTTGCCTTTCCAAATACATGTACATCCTGTCCCTCAGGAATCCCTCCAACAATCCTGTCCTCCAACATTCAAAATATTGTTTTGAATATTCTGCCATTTCTCTCTTTCCCATTATCATTTCTGCAGTCACATTCTCTGAAGGTACCTCACTCACTTTAGCCTTTTTTTTCTGTTATATATGCACAGAATCTCTTGCTGTTTGTTTTACTATTTCTTGCCAACTCACCTACATTATTTCATAATCAATATTCTCCCTTTTTGTTAGCTATTCAGTATTCCAATATTGGTTCCTAAAAAATGTCCAATCCTCTGCTTTACAATCAGTTTTCACCACTTTATATGTCGCATGAGTTTTTGTTTGGATACTTTCCTCAACTTCCTTTGTAAACTATGGGTAGTTCATCCTCCGCATCAATTCCTTCTTTTTGATCAGAATAATAATTTTGCAGAACATTATAAAATTTCTGCTTAAATATTTGCCATTGATCATCTACAGATCTTTCCCTTAGACTATTTTCCAAACCAGCTTTTGACAACGTTTTAACCTTACCTCTGTAATTACCCTTACTTAAGTTGAGGTCACAGTTTTGAGGCCAAGTTACTCTCCTTCCAACTGAATTCAAAATTCTACCATGATGTGAATGCTTTCCCCGAGAGGATGCTTAACAATGACTGCTAGTGTTAAGCCTACTTCATTTCACATTACTAGATGGAAAATAGCCTGTTCCCAGATAGGTTGTGCAGTGTAAGAAATAAATGAAACAAATTTATTTAAAAAGCTGTCTAAATATGTACATCAGTTAAAATAACAACAATTTGACTGATTTCCTAACACCATCTGTTATAGACACTCAAGTCCAGAGAAATTACCTCCCTACCTAGGATTCTACTTGGTTGATTCAGAGCCATAGACTTATACAATATGCAAATAAACCCTTTGACCCGACTCATCTCCATCAGCCAGACATCCCAATCTGACCTTGTCCCATTTGACAGCATTTGACCATATCCCTCTAAACCCTTTCTATTCATATACCCATTCAGATACCTTTAAATGTTATAATTGTACCATCCTCCCCTACTTCCTCCGACAGCTTATTCCATGCATGCACCACCCTCTGTGTAAAAAAGTTACTCCTCAGGTCCTTTTCCAAATCTTTCCTCTCTCACCTTAACCTATGCCCTCTATTTTTGGATTCCCCTACGCTAAGAAAACAACCCTGGCTATTTGCCCTATCCATGCCCCTCATGATTTTATAAACATTTATAAGGTCACCCCACAGCCTCTGATTCTCCAGGGACAAAAGCCCCAGCCTATTCAGCCTCTCCCCATCCCAAGCTCAAACCCTCCAATCCCAGCAACATCTTTGTAAGTCTTTTCTGCACCTTCTCAAGTTTAACAATAGCTTTCCTATAGAAGGGTGACCAGAATTATACGCAGTATTCTAAAAGTGGCCTCACCAATATCCTGTACAGCCACAACATGACATCCTAACTCTTACACCCAATGTTCTGATCAATGAAGACCTTCATTACCACCCTGTCTATCTGTGACTCCACTTTCAAGAAACTATGCACCTGCACCCCTCAGCCTCTTACTCTTCCAGTTTTCTTGCTGTGAACTGTGGAAGTAGCTTGATGACTCCTTTCCAAATCTACCTTAATTAACATTTCACAAATCTGAGCATCTAAACATTCTCAGTTCTAATAGCATGAAACTCTCCTGGTTTGACTGGTTCACCAACTAAACCTTTTTGCTGATGTTACCGTTTCAACCATTTCCTAGACTTCTTCTAGGAGAGAAACTAACTGTGTTTCTAAATTCAACACTGTTGCCTTCTGAACTGAACAGAAAAGAATAGCTTCTGAGTGGAATTTGAAGAAACCTTGTTCAACCTAACTTCTTCTAAACTGAAAACAAAGCTAATGGCCTTACACGATTTCTCTACAAGTCATAAACTGAACAGTATAAATGTCTTACAATTAACAGCTCAAGGTTTGCAACACGTGCTCCTTGAAAAATGCTGAACTGGGTCACAGTTTTGGGTGGATGCCTTGATGTTATTTTAAAAGAATAACTTTTTGCAAAAATAGCCATATGCCACTATTTGAAAATCCAACCTTGAAAAATGACATAAATGATATGCCTTTCATTGCGGCTATCTCAGAGTTATTCCAGTGTAATGAACCCTTACAGTAGTAATAAAACATATCTGCCGTAATATTATAAGATAGCTTACATTTTGCTTTAGATTTTTAATCAGTACAGAGACTTTCCTCACTGACTGTTAGACATGCTGTGTATTGGTAGTGTGATAGCAATGTGATTGATAGCATACTATGTTAAATTTCCTGTTCCCACTGGTGATTATGTCATCAATCACACTGTTAATAATATGGTAGCTGCTGAATCATTAGCCAATGATGTCTATCTAGGGCAAATGATGCTGGCTATTTGTGAGAATTGAATTTGAGTGTAAGTGCATGCCCTTGTGCATTTATGAGAATTTGTCCATGCATGTGTGCACATTGAATATCACAGATGCAGGAACTTTGCGTCAGTGCTAAAGCCATCAATAATACTCATGAAGAAGTTTCTTAGAATATTCACTTCCTGTCTAAATGAATGTATCAAGATACCCTGCACCCCCCCCCCCCCCCTCCAACCCCTGGCCTCTAGGACAAAGCAGAAATGTGTTCTGGTTTCTTCAATAGTAGCTTCCACCCTAAAAACCATAACCATAAAGACAAATATGCATAGCAATATTTTGGAGACATGCCACCTTCTAATCACGCCTGTTCTGATTTTAACATACATCTCCACTCTTTAATTATTGTTAAGTCCGAATCTAAGAACTTTGTTAATAGCATTGTTCACTAAGGACCATGAGTACATTTTTGGTGAAGGACTGTGATCTTGCCTTTACCATTTATACAGTAGAACAAAGAATGCTCGATATTAAGACTTTGTGAGTAGTTATTAAAATGCACCAGTAATGATTATTTTCATGTGAGCAGTGTCTCTTATCTTTATTGCAACTAATGGCCTATATGTTCCAATGGCCAGATAGTCACTGCAGCAGCCTATAGTCATAGAGTCATTGAGTTGTACAGCACAGAAACAGACCATGCAGTCCAACTCGTCCATGCCGAACAGATATCCCAATCCAATCTAGTCCCACCTGCCACCACTCGACCAATATCCCTCCAAACCCTTCCTATTCATATACCCATCCAAATGCCTTTTAAATGTTGCAATTGTACTAGCCTCCACCACTTCCTCTGGCAGCTCATTCCAAACACATACCACCCTCTGAGTGAAAACGTTACCCCTTAGGTGTCATTTATGTCTTTCCCCTCTCACCCTAAATCTATGCTCTCTAGTTCTGGACTTGTCCACCTCAGGGGAAAGACTTTGTCTATTTATTCTATCCATGCCCCCTGATGATTTTGTAAACCTCCACAAGGTCATCCCTCAGCCTCCAATGCTCCAGGGAAAACAGCCCCAGCCTATTCAGCCTCTCCCATTAGCTCAAATCCTTCAGCCCAGACAACATTCTTGTAAATCTTTTCTCAAAGCTTTCAAGTTTCATAACATCTTTCTGGTAGGAAGGAAACCAGAATTGCATGTAATATTCCAAAAGGTCTCTTTTATATCTTTCCCCTCTCACCCTAAACCTATGCCCTGTAGTTCTGGACTCCCCCACACCAGGAAAAAGACTTTGTCTATTTATCTTATCCATGCCTCTCGTGATTTTATAAGCTTAGAATAAAGTTACTTAGTAACTATTAAAGTGAAAGTCTGACTCACCTCTGATTCTCCCAACAACAACCTGACCCCAAGAACTCTTCTTGACACCTCACAGCTGACTAGACTCCCCAGTCTTATGATGCAACAGACCTGCTCCACCAGACTCCACCTCCAGGGATCACCCTAACCCAACCAGGCTGGCCGCAGTACCCACCCACTGCGACTGCCCGCCCTCCCTCCAGAACCGCTTAACCAGGCTCAACATGACTGTACCAGACTCAGTACCAGTCTCCCTTCACTGTAACACCACCGTCCCTGACAATGTCCCACACCCATTTCAGTGTGACCCTGCTGTATCCTACTCCACAAACTGCCCTGACCTGAACTCTGGCCTGCGCTCTGACCCACCTTCACTGTAGTGGTTATAATGAGGCCAGCCAGATGGACATCCTAGAATATGAACCTAAAGAACTGTGGATGCTATAAATCAGAAGCAGAAATTGCTGGAAAAGCTCCACAGGTCTGGCAGCATCTGCAAAGAGAAATTATAGTTAAATTTTCTGGTCAAATGACCTTTCCTCAGAACTGAACCGAGAATATGAGTTCCCTGATAGAGGCTGCTACTCTGGCCCAATCAGGAAGCCCTGGATGATGGATATAAACAGAAATGTCAGGCATCCTGACACTCTGGGAGTTGACTCTGACAAGACTGTACTAGAGCCAAGGACTCTCCATGTGTAAACAAAGGGGAATTTGGTGACGGGATACCAACTCGTGTGGAGTTATTTTACTCACCACATCTAATTGACCCCTCTCTCCAAAAAGGCCATTTACTTTATTGGCATTCTATCCCTTCCCTCACTGATTTGGTGCATTACTTCTTCCATCACAACTTAGAACCCTAGCCTCTCAGCCAAATGGCACCCTACCCCTCCCTTTCTCACCCAGCCCTTCACCCTCTCCCCCATCTGGCACCAAAGCCGTCAGCCACCTGCCTGCAACCTCACCCACCTCCCACTATCCCATCTCCACCCATCTTCCATCCTACCCTTCACTTAACCTACATACTTATCCTTTCATGGTAAATTTCAATGTGTTTGATGGACATTTAAATGACAGAGTAAGGAACTTGTGCTGACAAATCCTGGGCAGAATCCAATGCAGAAGTCATCAAAAGGTGAGTGTTTTTTAAATCTGATCAGGGTCAGAATTAATGTTTGCAATCCTGATCATAGTTTCTGGGCCAATATTTCATTGATCTGACACAAATCTGCTTGAAAATATATGTAACATTTCTGTTATTTTCTTGGATTAGATTGGATTTAAATTTAGAGGGAGTAGAATTCGTCTTTAATCCAACAACTCTAATGCTAAACACAGCTAACCATGAGGCTGTTAATGTGTTCTTTATTTCCTGAAATACAGCCACACATCAATCACCTTGTATTATAAGATGCCCTCTAAGCATCAAATGAATTCTATATGGAGGGTAATTTATGAATGATCACTGTGTTTGAAGGCCATTGTTGAATGTCTTCTGTTAAGTGGCTAAATTGCTGCCAGAAGCTCCCAAAATTGTTTGCATATAGTTCAGTGTCTATTTATTGGTTTACTACCTATCTGATGACCTAGTTTTTCAAAAGAGAGCCAGATTTTCTCAATCAGCTCTGGAAATCCTTAAATATTGCAGGCATGGCCCAGATGCAGAAATCTTTCCCCTATTTCCGACTCTTCCAATTTTTACTGGAGGGAAAGGGGAGTGAAGCATAAAACAGACAAGCATGAAACTTGGACTCTGCAAATACTAAATTCACCCAAACTGCAGTAACACTATTCCAAGGACTTTTACCTATAGTATGGGATTCTCAAATTTATGAAGTGGACAGAAACACTTGTGAAGGGTGAGTAAGATAATTCCCTCATTCTTTAAACATGACAAAAAGGGTGAGGCTGGAAAAAGAAAACCACACTCTGTGGGATTACTTTGATTAATGAGCTGTTTGGTGTAGATCAAATAAAAAATACCACCTGTCCCCTCAGCTTCAATAGATGCCTTTGTTGTCATTTCCCAAAGTGAATGTTTGGCTGAGTTTCCAAATCTGAAAAGGCATTTAACTCAGTGGAGGGGCTGAGTCCCCACTTTAATGGACACTTTAAGAATGTTATTAATAAGTTAGCTGCCTCTGTCCTAGTTACTGACTAGAACTTTGTTTACTTTTCTAACTGTTTGAACACTGGAGGTGCTTAAAAGTGTTGAATGCTTTTCATGTATGAGAGTCTATTCAGCGTCATGTGTCACAGTGTCATGTGTGAGAGATCTAATGGACGACTGGAGGTTTGTCTTTTTAGTCTTTACATAGATCCTGATATCTGTTCATAATGAATCATGGTGAGGAGCTATGGAAGTCACATGGGAGTAGGAGCTGCCCTGGAGGATGCATGGAAGCCATGGATGGGAGATAAAATTGGCATGGGTAGTGTTGAGGGGAATGAGGGATAAGGGCAGGAGGACCTAACAGCTTCTAATACTACAGGGACACAAAGAACTGAAATGCCTTTTCTAAGTAGCCCATTTAGCACTTGGCTACCTGAAACCTGTTTTTGGAATCGGTAGGCCTCATCCATCCCATTCCTATCTCTCCAGTGTGGAAACCTGGTGTAAAAGAGCCCTTAAAGTTGGTGTGCCTGCAGTGATGGATAATTTCCTCACCTGACTTTGCAGTGAAAATCAGAACTTTAAATTTCTTCGATTGGGCCCTATGTGTTAGCTGTGCCAGACATTCCAGCTGTGCTTAATTCCATTCCTTTTGTAGTGAAGCTACCATTATCTTACTGGCCATCCCAAGGCTTTTAGGAGGTGATGGCCTCATGGTATTATCGCTGGACCGTTAATCCAGAGACCAGGTAATGTTTTGGGGTCCCAGGTTCGAATATCGCTATGGCAGATGGTAGAAAAAATTCTGAAATTAAGAGTCTAATGATAACCATGAAACCATTGTCAATTGTTGGAAAAACCCATTTGGTTCACTAATGTCCTTTAGGGAAGGAAGCTGCCATCCTTATCTGGTCTGGCCCCCATGTGACTCCAGACCCACAACAATGGGCAATTAGGGATGGGCAATCCCAACCAGCAATGCCCTCAGCCTGTGAATGAATAAAAAAAGTTGTACATTGTGGAGGTGGAGGAGGAACAGGCAAGTTATGGCTTGGGACCTCGTGAAATCCATTCTCAATATTTGCTTATAGGTCCATGGAAGCATGGTTTAATATCCTATATGAGTCTATCACCAAAAAACAGCAGAAATTAACTGTCAAAACTCTGAAATATAAATATGATTAGTAATTATAGAGCTTAGAACTAAAGATGGTACTTGACTTGCAATTTTTTAATTGATATAAAAATATAAGTTGATCGGTCTTTTGATACTCCATCATTAACAGTTAGAGTCAAACCCATACTGAAAATATACACAAGGTAATTTCAACTTCAAAATCCATCATTATAATGCCCACACCCAGCACGGAATGTCTAATTGCTACTACAATACTGACAATAATGATACACTATAAAATCCCTCACGCTCAAACACTGTGATGCTGTTGTGTCAGCCATGCACACAGCTGCTATGTGGGAGACCAGCTTGTCACATTCATTACCATCGGATTACAGCAGCATATTAAAGCTGGTGCTCTGTGTAATTTGTCATTCATGACTACTAATTAGGCCCAAAAGGGAATCCTTTTTCATATTTTCAAAAATTGTTTCCGTACTGTTGCAATCAATAATTTGTTTATCAGTGCTTTTGTTGCAGCAACTAATTTTTATTAATATGCAAATAATATCAGAAACAATCACTTGTTATAAATCAGCGTATCCTAGTGTACAAATATGAGTGCAACCGGTTAAGAGATTGATACTTACTCTGTTCCCGAACTGTCCAGATCTAATTCACATTAACATTTTGCAGATTTATTGAGACATAAAGAGACTGAACTTGGAAATGAATCCATGGTATTAAATTTGTAATAACATGCAGGTTAGTCAAAATTAAAAGATTGTTGTCATCTGCAGAACTTCCCAGAATAAATAGAGAAAAAATGTTATCGGGGTCTGAGTGATGAGATCCATGACGAAATGTGTGGCAGAATCAGGTGATAAGTGATCTCAACATCCACATCATCCCACTCTATTTTTTATGCTTTTCACAAGCAGCATGATGTGATTGTCCCTAGGTAACAGTGAGATACCATTTAATGGGAGATTAATGCTCATTAAAATCCGCAACTCGTTGCAATAATATTCAGCATCTAATCTTGCCAAACAAACTCGACATTGGGAAAACGTGGCAAGGAAACCGAAGCATGTACTTAGCAGATTCAGCTTACTGCTTGCCCTGGATGACTTTAATATTGGGAATTGGGCATCAACATCTGAGGCCACACTCACCGTTGCAGGTCCAGATGTCAGCGTTCGGTATTTCCCAGCCTCTAACAACCCCTAAATGGCAATAAATTACTATTCTATATACACTTCTACATTTCAATGCTGCACCTCAGGCTGCATTCGCAATTATCATTGAAACGCTGCTGCAAGGACACTACATATTCAGATACATGCACCCAATTCATGGACTGGACCAGGCTGCAACTCTGGGATATTCCCTTGCTGTGCTAGTACACACTTTGACCCAACCGAGATATATTGCCTCACCTTTTCGCACTTTGACCCCCTCATCCAGTGATATCAGGCTCACATTGATGCTCTCTTCCTAGTTGTTTAGAGCAGACACAAAATGAGGAAGCCTGTCGTTGTTGTCAGCTGGTTTTCATTCAACATTCTGAGCCGAGTCGGTCAAGGTATAAAAGTGAGGTGTGGAATTCCCCTGTCTGCCATGTTTGGGGCAAATTTAAGCAACTATGCAGAGTGGTCCCAAATAACAGTGCTTGTAAGGATGTACAACGGACTTTTAAAGATGGCACATGGACATGGGATGCTGGTATATCTGATGACTGGCAAGTTGTTCCTGATAGCATTTAGAAAGATTGGGCAGAAACTGGATGTGAGAGATGCCATACAGACATTATAGGCAATTAATGAGTTGAATTTGGTAAGATTTGGAGAGAAAAATGGAGAGAAAACCCTCTGAATAGCCCAATGCACTCAGACCGAGCCAATAACATTGTGGTGTCCCGTGAATTTAGTGAAACATAATAAGCATTAGCATTCAAATATTTTTCCCACACTAATTACTAAGGCAACAGTATTAGATTTTTGAATGAGATTAAGGAGAAACTGAGAAATTAATCAATTTCTCAGTGAATAATGCTCTGTAATGACTAAAATAGTTTGGAGTTATATGGCACATTCACAGAGTAAAACCTCCTAAGGAATGCCATAAAGAAAATGGCAGGACTGATGACCAGAGGTTTGATCAAAGAGGTAGGTTTATGGAGCAGCTTAAAAGAGAGAGATGATGAGTGGAGAGAATTCCAGGGCTTTGTGCCAAGGTTTTTGAAGTGGAGGAGCCGGTGTTGGACTGGGATGGATAAAGTTAAAATTCATACAACACCAGGTTATAGTCCAACAGGTTTATTTGGAAGCACTAGCTTTTGGAGCGCTGCTCAGCATACTCGAGAACCACCTGGTGAAAGAGCAGCGCTCTGAAAGCTAGTCCTTCCAAATAAACCTGTTAGACCATAACTTGGTGTTCTGTGATTTTTAACAAGGTTTTTGAAAACAAGGCTGCTGTGTGAAGCAATTAAGATCAGAAATGATCAAAAGGTTCAAATTGTAAGCATGCAAGATCTTGGATACTTGTAGCTGGAGGAAACTACAGCAATTAGGAGGGACCAAAATAATTCTGTGATGCAGAAAACCATGGATGGATTTGCACACAAAAATGAAGCTTTAAAGGTTAAGGCATTTTCAAACTGGAAATCAGTGAAGTCCAGCTATTGTGAGTGGGATTTGGAATTACTGACACAGATGTTAGAGTTCTGTGGCATTGAGCAAGTCATTAATAAACCTGAGGATATTAACAGATCTTAGTGTTTCACAATTGTTGGTGGACAAATCCAGAGCAGAAACAAATGAACAAAATTTGGGCGTTCTGCCTTTCAAGTGCACTTTGCCATTTAATTATATTATTGCTAACCTGAACCTTCACTGTATTTACCTATTTTAAGTATCATTTTCCCAAGGATAGGGGAGTTCAAGACAAGGAGGCACATTTTTAAGGTGAGGGGAGAGAGGTTTAAAAAAGACATGAGGGATTTTTTTTAGTGTGTGATTCACATGAGGAAGTGATGGATACATTTGCAATGTTTAAAGGCATTTCAATAAGTACATAGGAAAGGTTTGGCGAGATATGGGCCAGGAGCAGGCAGGTGGAACTGATTTAGTTTGAGGTTATATTCAGCATGGACTGGTTGGACTGAAGGGTCTGTTTCCATGCTATATGACTCTATAACTCCATGACTCTATATCCCTTGATATCCTTATTGAACAAACATTGTGAAAATGATTTTCTACGTGATTTTACTTACTGAGATTAACTTCTGATAGATGTGAAGAGACACTTTGTCAGCTTTAGTTTGGATATATAATTGCATGCACATATATGTATTGTTTAGATTTCAGGCTTTTGAATATATTTTTAAAGAGAATAATGCTAATATATTCCCCTGAAGACTACTTTTAGCACATTCATAAACGAGGTTACAAACAAAACTGGAGAAAAATAGATTAGAAAATGTCAAGAGAGAATTGATTAAATGTTCTTCAATCAGTAATAAATACAATCTCCTGTGCTTGAAAGCAATTATGTTAATCTGGGAAAAGTGAATTCTAGAATGATTGTAGTTTGATTGTTGGAGAGAAGATCTCACTGCAAAAAGATTCTGACATCAGCCTTTTCTAGGTCAGTGCACCAAGTTAATTCATGTGAAAAATTTTACAAAAGTTCATGAACATGTCATAAAAGATTTACCATGAATTGCCCAGTGGCACATCCATGGAACAGCTGCAGATTACCATACTGTAATGTCCCATACATCTAATTGTGCTACTGCCACTGGCTTCGCTGTTTCTTTGATAGATAGTTTAGAACCATGGGGTTTACACCTGGTGGGCATCAAGGTGGACAATGAGTGAAGATATACTCAGCAATTGGGTCCCCAGCTGTTTATTACACTGGAAATGCTAGCTAGTAAATCGAGGAATCACAAAATAACAGAGCAGTGAAGGAGACCATTTGGTCCGTCATACTTTTGAAGCAGTTATCCAATTGATCCTATTCCCCAGCTGTTTCCTATAGCGCAGCACATCTCTTTTTTCCCTCTCACTGCACCAATTTAGTTTTGAACATTTTCATTGAATCTGTTTCCACTTCTCTTTTAGGCAGTGCATTTCAGATCAAAACAACTTGCTGTGTAAAAGCATAATTTTCTCATGTTACCTGGTTGTTTTGGTACTTATCTTAAAACTATGTGTCCTCAGTGCTAGTGCTTCTGGACATAACTAATGGCCAAAATATAAAACGAAGAGCTGCCAATGCCGAAGGTCTAAAACAGAAACAGAAATTGCTTGAGAAACTCAGCATGTCTGGCAGCATCTGTGGAGAGAAAACCAAGTTAATGTCTTGGAAGAGTTCTGAAGAATGGTCACTGGACTTGAAATGTTTATTCTGCTTTCTCTCTATGGATGCTGATACATAATGGCCATTTGGGCAAGATATTGGAGATAATCTTCTTCCATAGGCCCCACTCACAGAGTCAAAAGAATCATCAAAACAGTGGGGAATGAGCACTGACAAAGATCCATTGAGTTTTTGTTTTAAGAAGTGCAGGTCATATGTCTATCTCTTCATTTGATGGACTACCCCATTATTATGGCACTTCCAGCCATCTAGTTGCTTAAGCCTAGTTTGAAGGACAGAAGCAAACGGCAATTGGTTGCTCTATGCTTCTATTACGTGGGCAGCTTCTTGTTCACAAATCTGACAAATGAACAGAAAAGAAACAGCTCTCTGCTGTGGAAATAATTCTGTGGAAATATCATTGGGAAAATGATGGGAATTGATTTTTCAGAAAAAGAAAGTTTTTCCAATTTAAGTTTTATAATGAAAGATTAGGAAAAAAAAATCATAGGTCATGCATTACAAAATAGATGTATTGGATAATACCCCCGTGTGCTCTTAAATGATTTCAAGATAATTGATACATTGGAAGAAGAGAATTTTAATGTACAACAACCTAAATTATAACAAGGTAGAACAGACAATGTTGCTGAAAAGAGAGACATGTTACTAGAGCTTTTAATCTGCATTCATCAAGACACATGCAAGAATGATAAATACAATTTGCCACTCCTCAGCCCATTGGCCCATCTGGTCCAGATCCTGTTGTAATCTGAGGTAACCTTCTTTGCTGTCCACTACATCTCCAATTTTGGTGTCATCTGCAAACTTACTAACTATATCTCCCATGTTCACATCCAAATACAATTTATCATTCATAACAATTTATAATAGATGAGCAAAGGGTGCTGATTGTTGGCAAGTTGACAAAAAAATAGAAAAGCAAGCTGCAATAGGAACACAATTTACAGATTAGGCAACAAGTGGCATAGAGTCATAGAGATGTACAGCACGGAAACAGAGCCTTTGGTTCAAACCTTCCATGCCGACCAGATATCCCAACCCAATCTAGTCCCACCTGCCAGCACCAAGCTCATATCCCTCCAAAGCCTTCCCATTCATATACCCATCCAAATACCTCTTAAATGTTGCAATTGTACGAACCTGCACCACTTCCTCTGGCAGTTCATTCCATACATGTACCACCCTCTGTGTGAAAAAGTTGCGCCGTAGGTCTCTTTTATATCTTTCCCCTCTCACCCTAAACCTATGCTCTCTAGTTCTGACTCCCTGAACCCAGGGAAAAGACTTTGCCTATTTACCCTATCCATGCCCCTCATAATTTTGTAAATCTCTATAAGGTCACCCCTCAGCCTCCGACGCTCCAGGGAAAATAGCCCCAGCCTGTTCAGCCTCTCCCTATAGCTCAAATCCTCCAACCCTGGCAACATCTTTGTAAAACTTTTCTGAACCCTTTCAAGTTTCACAACATCCTTCTAATAGGAAAGAGACCAGAATTGCACATAATACTCCAACAATGGCTTCACCAACGTCCTGCACAGCCACAATTTGACTTCCCAACTTCTGTACTCAATACTCTGACTAATAAAGGAAAGCATACTGAACACCTTCTTCACTATCCTATCTACCTGCGACTCTACTTTCAAGGAGATATGAACCTGCACTCCAAGGTCTCTTTGTTCAGCAACACCCTCTACGACCTTACCATTAAGTGTATAAGTCCTGCTAAAATTTGCTTTCCCAAAATGCAGCACCTCGCATTTATCTGAATTGAACTCCATCTGCCACTCCTCAGCCCATTGGCCCATCTGGTCCAGATCCTGTTGTAATCTGAGGTAACCTTCTTTGCTGTCCACTACATCTCCAATTTTGGTGTCATCTGCAAACTTACTAACTATATCTCCCATGTTCACATCCAAATCATTTATATAAATGACTAAGTCCTGCTGAGATTTTCAAGCAATTTTAAATTATGTTTCTGATTTCCAGTGTCTGCAGATCTTTGACTTTTTTTGCTTTGTGGTTTATCATTTAATGGGAGATAATTCAGACGAGGTTGATTCGAATGACCCTAATATGGAGGGATTGTTTTATGATTAAAGAGTAACCAGTTTGGGACTGTAGAAGAATGGGAATTGACCTCATTAAAACATATAGGACTCTTAAGGGGCTTGACAGAATAAATGCTGAGAGGATGTCTCCCTCCCTGGGAGAGTCTAGGTCTGGAGGGTAGAGGTAAAAAAGATGTCAAATTAAAACTGAGTTGAGATGGAATTTCTTCTCTCAGAGACTGAGTCTTTGAAACTCCTTACCACAAAGGGCTGTGGGGGCAGAGTCCTTGTGCATATTTAAGGCTGAAATCAATAGTTTCTTGATCAGTAGGGGGTACCAAGGGTTACGGGGAAATGCAGGAAAGTGGATGTGAGGAATGTCAGGTCAGCTATGTTCCTGATGAGTGGTGGAGGGGGTTAAAGGGACCAAAGCTTACTCCTGTTTCTATGTCTTATCATCTTCTGTTATCATGATTGGCTGAGGTGTTGCCAGGGAGAAAACATTAGGGAATTGATCAATTAATTGTTCACAGTGTATCAGGCAAACTTCCAACAGTACTGACGTCACTTTTAAATCTGAAAAATGTCTAGTCTACCTCTAGAAAGACAAAATGCGTGAACAATTTGAACAACAGTTTTAGCAATCCATTTCACACTGCTGCTAAGCAGTAGCTATGTAAGCAATATTTTCTAATAATAGGATGTTACAGTCAGTCCCAAAATATGTTCTACCTACCATTCAATTGAGGAATGTTGTGTATGTCTTTAAGCATTAGACATAATAGAAGGTACATTAGCTGTATGTCCTGATTGGCTGATTGTATCAAAAAGCATATACTTCAGTTGTTTGTAATAGGTTAACTATGAATAGTGGTCAACCAGTCCACACTAGCAAAATCCAAAACAAAATGTCTACCTTTAAATTTGATTTTGTAATTGGGCAGTATTTGTAAAACAACCCAGACCATGTGGGTAGCTATACTCATGACTAGTTTAACCAATCGGTGGATCTTGCAATATGGTTCATTTAGACTTTTTATAAAGTAACATACATTCAAATGCAGGAAACCTTCTCTGCAAATTAAAATAGTATATTTAAGCTATGTGCCTTTTTAAATATCTGGGTGCTGAAGGAGTCTATATTCCCTTATTGCTGAATCAACCAGGGTCAATTTGCCAGCCTCTGAGCATCCTTTTCTCTTGCAGCATAAATTATGATGATAGTTTGAAATTTGGCATTTTTGTGTTTGTTCTGATAAGTGTAAAATGAAAACTTTGACAAAATGTTTTTCTTCATCAGAAAAGGGCTTCTGCCCAAAATGTCGACTCTCCTGTTCCTGCTGTGCTTTTCCAGCAACACATTCTCAACTCTGATCTCCAGCATCTGCAGTCCACACTTTCTCCTAAAAGATCTCTCTTTCCAGCATAACCTAAATTAAAATACCTCGTCGTTACCTATAACTGATTTCTATAATCTACAAAAGCATTGTCAATTTAATCAAATTAGTATCCTATAATTGAGTAAGTTAGAGTTGCAATTGCAATGTTAAAGTAGGCTATTTCTTGTGAAACTATTTTTGAAGAAGGTCTTCACCTATCATTCATCGGTATATTTAATGATGTCTGCCCATTGTAAGTGGTGTTCAAAAGGATTTAAAAGACTATAAATATGCCAAACTTTCTGTCACTGATTTACTGTAACTTTGGTGAAAGTGAGGTGCAAACTCCATTATGTGTACAGCAGCAGATAATCTGAGGAAATTCAGGGCCTTTCTCTTTGTTATATTCCCTGATGAGAAACACTTTTCTCCAGGTTCGTATGTAAGTCTTGTTACATAGGCTTGACAAAGTTTAGTAAAAGTGAAAATTATTTACTAAAGCATTAAAGATGATCTCTGGCTAAATGACTCTATTTACTGCATTTGGTAATTATCCTGCCCAGCACGTGTTTTGGAACCATATGAGTTTCACTGCGTATGGCAGTGAATCAAATGCAGTAAAGTACTATCTTCCCGTAATTAATAATTAAATTCAACAGCAAAACAAAAACACGGATTACTCACTACAAATTAAAGTTTTATGTAAAGCAAAATTCAATTTAAAAGTTACATTTTGCAGTTAATATTAAAGGTATTTCTTTCCCGAATCTCTGATCCAGGTTCAGCAGGGCGCAGCTGATGTTGTAAGTTAGGACCTTCCAGAGCACATACGTTTGAAACTATTTGCTAAATACTTTTTCCATTTAAATCTTTGGAAGAACTGCATTATACCATTAAGATCAGCCCATTCTATTTTCCTCTGTGCTCCATTCAAGTGGAGCCTAATACCCCAAGTGTGTAGGAATGAAGATTTGTCCCCATATTTCAAGGACCTGCTAAGGCATGTGCAACAGACCAAAGTTCCACTTGTGTGCAACACAATATTACCTTTGGAGAACAAGTTTCTTCCAGCAGCAAGATATAAGCTTCCTTCAGATTCTAGCAATTTTGGGGATGCCATGTGTTCAATGAGACATAATCTCACCATGTTCTCTGTGCGTTAAATGTAACGCATCATTGTCAGATATAATTACAGCTTCTGTTTTTTATTATATTTTTCCATTTTTTATATGGAAAAAATAAAACTGTTAGAAATAATTTTGAGGGCAATATTTTGCTGTTATACGCTGTAATGATACCACTGTAGATGTGTACTATAATCATAGAATGCATCTTCTATATAATTAAATGTAATCAGAAGTTTAGACAACACTGTTTGCCCATTTTGCTTTTGAGATTTTATTTGAAGTACTTTTAGACTCATATCCAGATGTGCCACGATACTTCTGGGTACAATGAATAAATGTTTACATTCATCTTAGATGAGTTTGTTTCACTTAGTTTAGCATGCAATTCATTGCAAAAATAACTTATTAATGAGGCTTTTAGAAAGATGGAAAAAGGTGTAATAAAAAATGCACTGCTCTCAAAAGGTGCTATTAATATTGAAAGAAGTAACATTTGAAAGCAGTATAAGGTATCCTTCACCCTATAGAATTTCCCGTGTTCCCGTTCTAAATGAATGCACACCAAAACAACAGCAACTCCAAAACATACAGGGTGGAATCTTCTCAGGCCTTGAATGATATGGGCTATGGCAAAACATTTGAAAAAATTGGGTGAGTTATTCAATGAAGGCCTTCTCGATACCAAGTCCAATAAGTCACATTTTCCAACTACAACCTGGATATCCTGGAGATTGCAGCTAGTGAGTGAGAAGACGTCTATTACCATGTATCAATATGATCCTCATTATTATGTAATTTTACCTCATTAATGTACAGTTTCCTATCTGCTACCCACTGGCTAGAAACTAGATGCCAGGAGTTCCTGACATGAAAGTTGAAAAGTGCACCTGGTGACTCCAGTTTGTCACTTTCTCATCTGGATCTCCATCTCAGACTTGTGGCTCCGTTACCTCAGGGCATACTCCATGCGCAATAACATGCACCCCATGTTCACAGACTTGGCATCCAATTGTGAAAGCAGGAAATCGGACATATAAGGGGAATATGTGAGACAGCATTGGAAGATATGGAATGCAGCAGGCTCTTTGTTACTGCGATCACCACTACCGTGGCTTTGACTGGGGGTAAGGGAAGGTCATTCATTATGATGGCAGGAAGGAGCTAACTGTAATGACAGTGTTCAGGCGGCAAGGCAGACAGTTGAATTTGTAATTTCAAGTGATGGCTGGTACCGTGTAGGAGTTCGATAGTGATGGCCTGTTCAGAGAATGCCTGGTAGAAAGGGTCATGTTTGGGGTGGGGTGTTGGTAACCTGAGACCAGTGTGAGCACGGAGCCCACCATGACCTGCATTGATTTCCATGATCTCTTGATTCCTACAAAAGGAAAATGTAGTGACTACACCTGGAATGGGTGAGAGCAGTGCTTTCCTTTCCAAAACATAGGCTGCATTTCTGAGCATTGAGAGGTTCTTCAGAGTGCAATCATGCAGTTGTAGAAAATAGGTTGAAGCCAATTGTAATCATACCATTGTGCATGTGAAATACATGCAGTGTACAACCTGTTGATGTGCTTGAGGGTTTTTCTATTTGAGCTAGTACAGCAATGTGGGTGCTGTGTATTGCAGCCTGTTACTTGGGCAAAGGCAGTAACTCAATTAAACTGAATGACCTCATATCATGCATGTCCTGCATTGATGCTAAAGCTTATTTATAAGTGCCCCAGGTTCCCTGTGAACTATTTCAGTACCTTGTTGGATCCGTATGTGGACTGCACTTTTCTGATATTACAGTGATTCCACATGGTTTCTTGAAATGTACCATATAACAGGCTGCAATACACAGCACCCACATTGCTGTACTAGCTAAAATAGAAAAACCCTCAATGTGGTCAAGTTTTTCATACTTACAGAGACTAAGGAGATGACCGTAGCTCACAGTCCTCTTGCAGTAGGTATCAGTATGATCCTACTGTTTATTTGATTAAACTCACTATTTTTGAACACATCTTCTCATTAAAGTTCCAATAAAATCGATGGAGATGGAATAATCCTGGAAAGTGTTGCTTGACTCTCTTTTGCATTATCCTGTGCTGTTGCTCTTTCTCCTCCTCAAAATCAGTGCACAAGGTTAAGCCAGTAGGGATTTCCTCACCCACAGTTGAGAAGCACTGCGATGGAGCAGGATGTTAACATATCTCAGTGATCTCATCCTCTCAGAAGCAGATGGAAACAGGTTTCAGGCTGAACCAGGGGCCTGAAGAATTCTGCAAAACATTATTCCAAGCTCTTCACACTCACAACTTCTTGTATTTACTTGTCCGATTTGATCCTTATAAGCATATTTTAATTTTTAATCAAACATATTCAGGGTACATTGCAAGTGTATGAGCAGGAAATTCAGTATTACAGAAGCACTGGTCCTCAATTTAATATTTGCAAATGAGCATATCCGGGATAGGAGAGGAATTGACTTTGGAGCAGAAAACTGGAGTAACTAGCTTACTCCTCATGTGCGTTCAGAGTATAAAACCTGTTAATATTAGTGTAAAAAGTGAGGTCTGCAGATGCTGGAGATCAGAGCTGAAAATGTGTTGCTGGTTAAAGCGCAGCAGGTCAGAAATTCGATGTTTCCTGTTCCTTGGATGCTGCCTGACCTGCTGCGCTTTAACCAGCAACACATTTTCAGCTCTAATATTAGTGTAAATCAATGTACAATTCAGAAAATGTAATATTGCTACATGAGTATGCTAATGCTATGTAGGGATAATTTTATGTCAAAAGGTTAGTTCTGGAGGCTGGACACATCTGGTGTGAATTGTTTGGAACAGAAACAGCAATATATTAAGCCAGAGATGTTAAAATTGTAAGAGCACAAACTGTTAGACATGAATGCACTTTTAAAAAGTCCTATTCTGTTCCTAGCATATTCCCGTTGTTGGTCTGTGTTTATGGTAGCATCAATTGTACAAATGCACAATGCAATTTTCAACACAACACACCTGAGATCTGAGAGTAATTTAAATGAATCAGTTGGTTTAAAGAGGTTCTCCAACTTCCATATGAATGGGGCTTGTGTAAGGTGAGCTTAGTCGATGGAGACAGTGAGGTCTGCAGATGCTGGAGATCAGAGCTGAGAGTGTGTTGCTGGAAAAGCACAGCAGGTCAGGCAGCATCTGAGGAGCAGAAGAATTGTTGCTTCGGGCTGGAGTTCTTCATCAGGAATGATGACGAAGGGCTCCGGCCTGAACCGTTGATTCTCCTGCTCCTCTATTGCTGTCTGACCTGCTGTGCTTTTCCAGCACAACACTTTCAACCTCGATTTATTCCATCTCAACTCAAACTTTAATGGTTGTGGAAAGAATCTAAACAACTACATTAAAAAGACATTTCAGGGATGCTTCAGGTTGAGAATGGAAAGTACATGCCAGTGGCTGCTTTCTTGATATAAAACAGTGAAACCGAAAACATTGTTGATGCGAGAGATTGGATCTAGAACACAAAAGGCGAGACATACTCAGCAGGTCAGGCAGTATTTGCAAAGGTAGAGAAAACAGAGACAAGATTTTAGGTTGAAATGGGAAATGTCAAAATGTAATTAGTTTTAAGTAAGTGAAAGGGGGAGAATGGAGAAAAGAAGAAAAGAGCAGGTCTGAACTAAGACAAAAAGCAGGAGACAGCAGATAAATCCCTAGGGTCTGATACTCTATATCCCAGATATGTAAGAAAGAGGCTCTAGAAAGAGTGACTTGATTGGTGGTCATCTTCCAGATTCTACAGGCTCTAGAACAGTTCCTAGAGATTGGAAAGTAGCTAATATAACCCCTTTCTTTAAAAGGGAGGTGGAGAGAATACCAGGAATTACAGAACAGATACCTTGATTCAGTAGTGAAAAGAATGCTAGAATCCATTATAAAAGATTTAATTACAACGCGCTTTGAAAACAGTAGCAGGATTGGACAGACATAGCATGGATTTCCAAAAGGGAAATGATGCTTGACCATGTCCACTAGAATTCTTTGAGGATGTAACTATTTAGAGTTGCCAGTGAATGTGTTACATTTTTGGAATTCCAGAAGGCTTTCGACAAAGTCTCACATAAGAGATTGGCATGTAAACTTAAAGCACATGGGACTGGGGGTAGTGTATTAAAATGGACAGAAAGCTGGTTGGAAGACTGGAAACAAAATGTCAGAATAAACAACTCTTTTCTCCGAATGGCGGCCAGTGACTGTTGGGAAGATTCACTGCTGGAACTCCAGCTAATCATAATATGTTATTGATTTAGATGAGGTAACTGAATTTAATATCTTCAAATTTGACCAGCACATTGTGGAACATAGAAGACGAAATTGTGGGGCCCTTAGCAAAAGTATTTGTTTCATCTATAACCATGGATGAGATACTGGAGGATGGCTAATGTTGTGCCTTTATTTAAGAAAAGTTGCAAGGAGAAGCCTGGGAATTACAGACCTGTGAGTTTGGCATTGGTGGTGGGTAAGTTCTTCGAGGTGATTCTGAAAGATGGGATTTACATGCATTTGGAAAGGCAAGGAATGGTTTGGGACAGTTAGCAAGGATTTATGCAAGGGAAATTGTATCTCACAAACTTGATTG
Source organism: Hemiscyllium ocellatum (assembly GCF_020745735.1). Taxonomy (NCBI): domain Eukaryota; kingdom Metazoa; phylum Chordata; class Chondrichthyes; order Orectolobiformes; family Hemiscylliidae; genus Hemiscyllium; species Hemiscyllium ocellatum. The sequence goes on along the minus strand of NC_083428.1, from coordinate 18,655,960 downwards.
TGTCTTTTGAGGATATAACCAAAAAGATTGATGAGAACAAAACAGTAGGCATGGTGTATTTGGACTTTAGTAAAGCCTTTAAACAGGTTCCACATGGTAAACTAATTAATAAAGTTAGATCACATGGGATTCAGGGCAATCTTGCTAATTGGATTCAAAATTGGTTTTTCAGTAGGTGACAGAGGGTGGTGGTAGAGGATTGTTTTTCAGACTGGAGGCTTGTGACCAGCGGTGTTCTGCAGGGATTGTTACTGGGTGCACTTTAGTTTATCATTCATGTAGGGGGCATAGTTAATAAGCTTGTGGATGATACCAATATTGGTAGTATAGTGGACAGTGAAGAAGGTTATCTAAGGTTACAAAGAGATCTTGATCAATTGGGTCGATGGGCTGAGGCGTGACAGATGGGATTTAATTTGGATAAATGTGAGGTTTGCAGTTTGGTAAAATAGAAAAGGGTAGGATTTACACAATTAAAATCAGGGCCTTGGATAGTATTGTAGCACAGAGAGACCTAGGGGTTCAGTACATAATTCCTTGACATTTGCGTCACAGGTGGACAAGTCGGTTAAGAAGATATTTAGCACGCTTCCTTCATTACTCAGACCTTTGAATATAGGAATTGCGACATCATGTTGAGGCTGTATAGGACGTTGGTGAGACCTCTTTTGGATTGTTGTGCGCAGTTCTGTTCGCCCTGTTTTAGGAAGGATATTATTAAACTTGAGAGGGTTCAGAAAAGACTTGCAAGGTTGTTGCCAGAAATGGAGGGCTTGAGTTATAAAAATAGGCTGGATAGGCTGGGACTTCCTTCACTGGAGCATAAGAAGTTGAGGGATGAACTTATAGAGGTTTATAAAATCATGAGGGGCACAGATAAGGTGAATAGCTAAGGTGATTTCCTGAAAGTGGGAGAGTTCAAAACTAGGGGGCATATTTTTAAAGTGAAAAGAGAGAGATTTAAAAAGGACATGAGGGGATATTTATATAAATGATTTGGATGTGAATATAGTTAGTAAGTTTGCAGATTACACCAAAATTGAAGGTGTAGTGCATAGTAAAGAAGGTTACCTCAGAGTACAACAGGATTTTTATTAGATGGGCCAATGGGCTGAGGAGTGGCAGTTGGAGTTTAGTTTAACTAAATGTGAAGTAATGCATTTTGGAATCAGAGTAGGACTTATACACTTAATGGTAAGGTCCTGGGGAGTGTTGTGAAATAAAGAGACCTTGGAATGTAGGTTCATAGTTCCTTGAAAGTGGAGTCACAGGTAAGTCACAAGTAGATAAGATAGTGAAGATGGTGTTTGGTATGCTTTCCTTTATTGGTCAGAATATTGAATACAGGAGTTGGGAGGTCATGTTGCGGCTGTACAGCATGTTGGTTAGGCCACTTGTGGAATACTGCATGCAATTCTGGTCTCCTTCCATTGGAAGGACATTGTGAAACTTGAAAGGGTTCAGAAAAGATTTACAAGGATGTTGTCTGGGCTGGAGGATTTGAGCAATAGGGAGAGGCTGAATAGACTGGGGTTGTTTTCCTTGGAGCATCAGAGGCTAAGTGGTGACTTTATAGAGGTTTAGAAAATCATGAGGGGCATGGATAGGGTAAATAGACAAGATCTTTTCCCTGGGGTGGAAGAGTCCAGAACGAGAGGGTATAGGTTTAGGGTGAGAGGGGAAAAATTTAGAAGGGACCTAAGGGGCAATTTTTTCATGCAGAGGGTGGTGTGTGTATTGAATGAGCTGCCAGAGGAAGTGGTGGAGGCTGGTACAATTACAACATTTAAAAGGTATCTATGTGGGTGTGTGAATAGGAAAGGTTTAGAGGCCAAGAGCTGGCAAATGGAACTACATTAATTTAGGATATCTGGTCGGTGTGGATATGTTGGACCGAAGGGTCTGTTTCTGTGCTGTACCTCTCTATGGCTCTATGACAACTTTTTTACACAGAGATTGGTTAGTGTGTGGAATAACTACCGGAGGAAACGATGGATGCAGGTATGGTTACAACACTTAAAAGACATTTGGATAAGAACATGAATAGGAAAGGTTTGGAGGATATGGGCCAAATGCAGGCAGATCAGACGAGTTTAGTTTGGTAACATGGTAGGTGTGGACTAATTGAACTGAAAGGTCCGGTTCCATGAGGTATGATCTACGACTGTATGACACAGAACTGGGAGGATAGGGAAAAGTATGTAATGGAGCAGGAGTGAGATACTGAATGAGAAAGCTGTGTTCAGTAAAATGAATAGATCTGAGAGGAAAAAAGAGTGCTACTGTACTGAAGAAAGTGATAGAGCCTTGCTCTAGAATAAAGATGAATAAGCATTAAGAATGATGATAGTCTAGTAGAAAGAGGACAGCCTCATAATGCCCAAAAGGATGTCCTACATCCAAGACCGCACATAAACCATGAAGGGATCAATAACCAAAGGATGCTAACATCAGTGTGTTCACAAAGCATACTGACAACAATATTCTCTTAAATCAATTACTTTTCTTTCTTCAGGAGAGCGGAACAAAAATTTAAATCAAGCATACTGGTCAAATATCGTCATGGAAATAATCAAATTCTGCTGACTTCAGATCGTCAATTCCACCAACGTCAGTATAATTCTTGTTCATTGGCTCTTACGTGAATTGCATGCAAAAGTAATTAAATTGAATTGCTGTAGTTAATTGTACCTTCAGTAATTTAATATTAAATCAAAAACCTATTCATCACTTGGGAGGTTGCAGTGGAAGGTAATGAGCTGTAGATAGCATTAAAAGTACTGAGCCAAAGAAATTACAAGCGACAGGAAATTGACACAGCACTGATTGAACAATGGAATATAATAAAATTAAAGTCTGATGTGTAGTGGTTAGCAGGCAGGTAAATAATTTCCCCAGGGACATTTTTCTTATGGCCTTGTCTGTGCACTCTTACTATATTATAGTTTTGAATATGGTTTAATCTGCAGGACTGTCTTTGAAAACAGAGCTCAGGCTAAGACAGGGGTAAAACAATTTTCTCTGCCTTTCTTTTGTGCTTTGACACAAAGCCCTGCTAAAGTCCCTTGAAAAAAAACATATAAAACCTCAACCTTCGTTTTTTATTCACTGGGCGGAATTTTCCCATAAGCAGAAATTGGCAATGCCAAGCACGAGTCACCAATTCCAGAATTCCACTAGGGGGTGGGGAGGGGGGGCGGGGGTGGTGGGATCAGAAGTGATAAGGCCCTGGTATCAAGAGGACTTCCTGAGGTTGGGATTGGAGGGAAAGGGGCAACTTGGTTTTGGAAGCAAGGCTTTCAGAGGCTATCCATCAGATAGTGCAGATCGAAAGACCTTGCCCCACCCCCTCTCTGAACTGATTGCCTGCACTCTAGTTCAGCAGCCAGGTAAGCAAATGCTTTCTTGACTCACCTGGAGCTCAAATAATTGTAGTCCAGTTCAAATGAGCTCCTCAAGCGATCACTTAAGATTCTTTAATTAGCAGATTTGCAAAATCGATCTGAGCCTTAAACCACAGAATTTATTTTCTGATGGGACAGGAGGGCGTATGGTATTTCCCCAGTGCCATCATACTTAATGATCTGCCCCATCTGCCAGCTTCCTTGCCACTTTGCAATTGGGAGCCATTCCGCCCTGTTAGTCCTCATTTTCACTCAAGATATGGGAAAATAATTGATCATTGTTTTATTCATTTTGTGGGATATGGGGCATCGCCAGCACTTATTACCCGTCCTTAGTTACTCTTGAGAAGATGGTGGTGAGCTGCCTTCTTGAACTGCAGCAGTTCGTCTGCTGCGGGTTGACCCACAATGCCATTGGGGAGGGAATTCCAGGATTTCAACCCAGTGACAATGAAGGAATGGTGATATATTTCCAAGTCAGGATGGTTTTGAGGGGATCTTGCAGGTAGTGGTGTTCCCATCAGACTCCAAATTACAGGTTCGGTTCCCTGCTACTTTACAGTCCAACCTTAGTGATGAGTCACCTTTATTTCCATGCTAAAACTTCTTGTTCAACTGGTATTTACATTTCAGTAAATTTCTGAACATTCACTTGGTGCTATTTTAATCAATTCATGTCTCAAACCTATCTGGAGATCGAAATGTTATTGGTCAAATGATTTATAGTCCATTTTAATTGTTTGTTTGTGCCCAATTTTTAATAGCATTGGCTGCATGTTCATAACATACTGGAACATAACATTAACTTTAGCAAGACTCATCGCTCACCTGAAATGTTTCTGGCTGCTAATTTGAAACTAAAATTAACAAAGCAAGAGAATTCCTGGGGCTCGGTGTGTTCTATAATATTCCAGAATTTTGATGAGAATACTGACTTCATTAAGGAACTGCAAGTGTAGATGTGAAAAAACTTCAAGTATTCCATTCACAATATATCCGTGCTCAAGGAATCGCTGGACATATTATAAGGGAGCAGTCTTTGCTACCTCTAATTTCCAATGGAAACTGTTTGGAGTCATACCTTCTCCTTTGGGTTAGCCTGTAGGTAATATCAACCACACAGGCAGTTCAGATTACTGCAGAATGAATCATTTATGTTCTGATCACTCCGAGTCATCACAGAATGCATTTTCCAGATGCATTAAGTAAATACAAATGCTACAGAGCCAATAAAGGTAATGGGGTGGGTGGGGGAAATGGCTCTGATACAGCAAAACTATTTTCCGTTCTGTACACATATAGATGAGTCAAACAAGTCATACCAGATAGGTTTTTTGTGTGTGCGCATTCACTGTAGTAACATAGGAATGTGAGGAGATCATTTTGACCTTCAAGTCTTTTCTACGATTCTGTAGTACCATGGCTGATCCATGATCTAATTTTATTTACCAGGCATTGCACTATATTTGTAATACCTTTGGTTAACAATCATTCTTAAATATCAAATTAAATTCAATAATCCTCAGAAACAGATTTAAAATTAACAACTAATCCAGCACTATTGTCCTTTGTTTGTATCAATGTTTTCTACTTTCACTCATGGAAATTTTGCCCCTAACCTTTGAATCATGCCTTTTGGTCCTGGGATTCCCATCAGTAGAAATAATTTTTTTCGAAGCTACTTATTCTGTTCCTGTTCGTATCTTTTGAAAACTTCAATCAAATTGTCTCTTAATATTCTATTACACTGTATAATCTCCTTTTGTAATGCAACCTTTGGAGTTTACTTATCATTCCAGTGTATTCTGCACTGCCAGCAAAGCACCATATCCTTCCTAAGGCATGATGCCAGAACAGCTCATAGTTATCTGGGTGTACTCTAACCAGAGCTGAAACATGACTTCTACATCCTTTGTGTGTGTAGGATAGCACACCTTTACAATTTTCTTTTTTCTTGCCTTCTTCTTGACATTTTAATGATCAATGAATCTGGGCCCCCCACAGTCTCTTTGGACCACCACTATTTATAACTTATCACCATTTAGAAATTTTCCCATTCTATCCTTTTATGCCCAAAATGGATGACGTCACATTGTCTATACTGAAATCGATTGGCCACCATTTGCCCGTTAATTTAGTTGACTATTTGCAATGATTACCCTACTCGTGCATTTACTGTGTGTTCCTATAGAAGAGGACAACTAGTCTATTCTGGTTTTCCAAGAATTAATACGGTACCCAAACTGATGTTTTACTAGACATAATTAAACTGATAGTGTGCTTTGACTGCTAGTCTTTGGGTATTGTACACACTTGTATGACTCTAATGACAAATCTCATGCCATAACATTATCTTGATCCAGCACAATTAAAGGTCTGCTGTTTTTCATAAAACTGTACTGTCAATGACAAGAAGAATCAATAACAACAAGCTTTTGGAAGATGTCAATTTATGATATTACTCTGAAGGATCTGTTCTAAGAGATAAGGTCAGAGAAGTTTTCCTGTTTGATGTAAGGGTTCTATGCTGTGAAATGCAGAAATGGAGTGATGTAGATAGAAATACTAGAAACAATGATAAATGTGTAATTGATTAATAGAGCATGATTTTTTAATTTAATTTTCAGTTTCTGCACATCATGAGTGTGACATTAGACAAAAAGCAAATAGCTAAGTTGGCTTCCTTAAACTGATGTCAGGGGGTCTGAATCACTTTCATCTGAATGTAGCTGATAGCCATATGTGAAGGTTCAGTTTGCTGATTGTCAGAGTGGGGTTTGAAGGTGGGGGTGAAGTCAGCTGTTTGTTATGTTTCGCCTGGGAAAGGGAATTGGATGCATGAGCTAGCAACACCTTTGTGGAGCTAGCAGGAATGCCACAAAAAAAGGTGAAGAAGAATGTTCCTGTTCTTTCTTTAGGATCACCCCACAGTGGTTCTGTTTAAATACTGCAATTTCATTGCTCATTCCCTGACAAAGTTGCTGCCTGTTTTATCAGCCATGCTGGTTGTATGTACAAATGATTGTAGTACATTGGATGTTGCAGGTACCTCAGCGGTTTATAAAAGCTGACATTAGATTTATTTCCGAATGGTTGCACAGCGTAGTGTTCTTGCTCTGAATATAGTCCTCCTCTGTTCTTGCTTGAGTCAGCTTCACGTCACACTGTCAAATCTTGTTTATGATGCTTCTGTGAAGTAGTTTGGGACATTTTACGACATAAAAGAGTACATTATACAGGCAAATCATTGTTGATGCTAATATTGGTGTCACTATTCCCCTATTCTGAATATTGTAATGGCTATTTTACTTGGCAAGAGTGTGTAAATCACATTAGGATTAAAAACAGTTTGCCAGCTTACAATGTGAACATCCACCCTGATCCAAATATTCTTTCTCCCAAACCAGCAAATTTCTAGCAGATTACTCATGGTCAATGATGATGTCAGACCAAAATGCAGATGCTTTATGTTGGTGTAAAGCAACATGACTAAAGTGATTATCCATGTGGCATCTGCTTTAAATGAAAGTTAAACTCCAGGAATGATGTTAAGGTACTCACATACTGTGAAGATCATTTGTTACTTCCCACATTAACTCGAAAAGCGAGCTGGTGTTCCTATCTATTAGGCCAACACAAATGACCAGACAATTCCTTTGATATGAGTCAAGACCTCGAACTTCAATCAAATTGTGGAACAGCATTGCTTGCCATCTGGAACGAACTGCCTTTTAAATTAAAATGTATCGTAAGACATTCTAATTATATATAATTTGTATTGCAGATCAGAAATATATTTAGAACTAAAGCTGTGTATCTTAGATAAGTAGAAACATTTATTTCTGTACTTGTACAGAAGCAAATGAATATCTGTAATCAGACAGACGGCAACTTTAAAAAGATTTGAAATTTTTAGTAAAATCTCATTACAAAAGCAAGATCTAGTCTAAACAATTGGATGAAAAACATGGTGTATTTCTATCAATATCTTTACAAAGATATGTAGGAAAAGAATGTTACTGAATGCTTTTCTGTTCCACTATATCCAGGAAGTGCCAAGAGATTATGCCAACATGCATTCAGATTAATATAATAAAATATTTACAGTGGATTCACAAAATGTCTAAATGTGGAAACATAGAAACATAGAAAACACGAGCAGGAGTATGCCATTCACTCTTTTGAACCTGCTGCACCATTCAACAGGATCATAATACCTCTTAAGAACACTTACCATTTGGATGGGTATATGAATAGGAAGGGCTTGGAGGGATATGGGCTGGGTGCTGGCAGATGGGATTAGATTGGGTTGGGATATCTGGTCGGCATGCTCGGGTTGAACCGAAGGGTTTGTTTCCATGCTGTACATCTCTATGACTGAGAGTTATATTGTACTTGAAACTTTAACTTTGTTTCTCTCTCCAGTCTCAGCCAGGCTTGCTACGTTTCTCCAGCATTTTATTTTTGTTTCAGGAATTAAATGGAACTATTGAACAAAATAATCCAAATCTAATTAATTTTGTCAGTCACATAAATTTGGAGAATTTTATGATAGTTTCCTCAGAGAAAATATTCTGCAGTATAATTTTAGGAAGCATGAGAGAAGATATTCTTCATGCCTTTCAGTATTCTGTAAATCAGCTCTCCCATCATCCTTCTAAACTCCCAGAGTCCTCAACCACCCCTCATAAATCAAGTCCTTCAACCCTGGGAACATTCTTGTGAACCTCCCCTGGACTCCCTCTAAGGCCAACATACCCTTCCTTGGATCAAGGCCCCAAACTGTTCATAATACTCAAAATGTGGTGTGAGCAGAGCCTTATATAGCTTCAGCAGGACATCCTCGCTCTTGTATTCTAACCCTCTTGAAATGAATGCTCACATTAGCATTTGCCTTCCTAGCAACCAACTGCATGATAACTTTAAGAGAATTCTGAACTAGGACTTCCAATCTCTTTGTGCTTCAGATTTCTGAAGCTTTTCTCCATTTAGAAAATAGTTTATGCCTTTATTTTTCTACCCCAGCATGTACAAGTCTTCCTGCAGCTTTCCCACCTCTTCAATACTACCTATCCCTCCTCCTATCTTCCTTTACCTCATCCTTAATCATGGACTCTAAAATCTTACCAAGGACCGAAGTCAGACTAACCAGCTTATAAATTCCTGTCTTCAGCCTCCCTCTCTTCATAAACTGGGTCTTAGTTAGTCATTTTCCAATCATCTGGGAGCCTCCCTGATTCCAGTGATTCCTGAAAGAATTCTAGCAATGCCTTAACAATCTCCTCTGCTGTCTCCTTCAGAACCCTGGGGCATAGTCCATGAGTCTTGGTGATTTACTCACCTTCAAACATTTCAGCTTCCCCAGCACTTTCTCCTTAGTAATGGTCACCAAACTCAACTCTGCCCCCGACTGTCTTGAAGTTGTGGCATAGTGAGATCCTACACTGTGAAAACTGCTGTAAAAATACCTATTCAGTTCCTTCACCATTTCTTCCTGAGTATTACATCTCCAGCTTCATTTTCCAGTGATCCAACATCCACTCTTGCCTTTCTCTTATCTTTTACGTATCTAAAAAAAACTCTTGAAATCTTCTTTTAAGTTACCAATGAGCTTACCCTCATATTTCACTTCTCCCACCTAATCGTTTTCAGTTGTACCTTGCTTGTTTTTAAAGACTTCCCAGTTCTCTGGTTTCCCATTTTTCCTTTTGCTTTCATGCTGTCACTGATTTCCCTTGTCAGCCAGCTTCCCTTGTCCTGCCCGTACTATGTTTCTTCTTACTTGGAATCAATTTCTGCTGCACCTCCTGAATTACCCCAGATACTCCTGCCTTTGCTGCTCCACTGTTTTCCTTGCTAGGTTCCCCTTCCAATCAACTCTGGCTAACTCCTCCGTCATGTCTTTCTTGTTACCCGTACTCAATTATAATATCTTTGCATCTGATTCCAGCATCTCCCTCTCAAACTGCAGGATAAATTCTATCAGGTTATGGTCATTGCCCCCTCGGGATTCCTTCACCTTAAGATCCCTAATCAGGCCTGCCTCATGACACATTACCAAATCCAGAATTGCCTGTTCCCTAGTGGGCTCTATAACCAGCCTCTCCAAAAAAACATGGAAACATTCCTAAAATTCCTTCTCAAGATTCACTTCCAACTTGATTTTCCAAGTCCACCTGCATATTGAAGTCCCCCATGATTATTGTAATAGTGCCTTTCTTACATGCCTTTTCTATATTTTCTGGTTTTTTTTAGATTAGATTACTTACAGTGTGGAAACAGGCCCTTCGGCCCAACAAGTCCACACCGACCCGCCGAAGCGCAACCCACCCATACCCCTACCCCTACATATACCCCTTACCTAACACTATGGGCAATTTAGCATGGCCAATTCACCTGACCCGCACATCTTTGGACTGTGGGAGGAAACCGGAGCACCCGGAGGAAACCCACGCAGACACGGGGAGAACGTGCAAACTCCACACAGTCAGTCGCCTGAGGTGGGAATTGAACCCAGGTCCCTGGCGCTGTGAGGCAGCAGTGCTAACCACTGTGCCACCGTGCCGCCTCTTTCTTCCCCACATCCTGACGATTGCTAGGAAGCCTGTAAATAACTGCTCTCGGGTGTCTTTTTTACCTTTGCTGTTCCTCAACTCAACCCATACAGATTCTACACATTCTGACTTTACATCACTTCTTGCTATTGATGTAATTCCATTTCTTACTAATAAGGCAACTCTGACCCCTCTGCCCATCTGCCTTTGATAGAATGCATATCTTATTTACTTCCCAGCCTTGGTCCCCTTGCTGCCATGTGTCTGTGATACCCACAACATTATAACCACAAATTTCAATCTGCCATTTACCTTGTTTTGTATTTCAGTACAACATCCTCAGTCCTGTGTTGACTACCCCTTTTCAGAGTTGTCCCCTTAGCCGCTGTGCCTGAAGTTAGCTCCCTAAGTGTTGGGAACATAGATGGCTTGGAATTGACCAGTTTCCTGATCCCATTCCTAACTATTTTGATTAATATGGGATTTGGGAAGGCAGCCACTCCCATAAGACTGGAAGGCAATTAGATTTGTTAAAAGCTTAGCAGGGACTAATGACAGCATTTGGGGTATTCCAGAGGCTTCCAGTATCTGAATGTGATGGAAGGAGTTGGAGCAGGAGAGCAGCAAACTGGGTTGCCAACACTTCGGGCAGATGCATAAATCTTCCCTTGCTGTCTGGATTTGGATATAGCCAAAAAAACACACTCTACTGGGGCTACCCCAACCCTCACAATGATGGCCTGGCTGCTACTTGTGCTATTTTTATTGAAATGTTTTAAAATGTATTTGACAGAATGCCTTCATGTTTTTGTGTCCTCTGAGCTACTTATTTTGTACTGCAGCTGGGTAGTTATCTGTTGCTGCTAAACCTCTGATTGGCTCCATGGCTTTGAGAACCTGGACAACAACTTTCGTTTCACAATTAAAGAGGCTATTCAGAGGCTAAAAGAAGCCCCAAACACAATTTACTCCTGGGACTAAAAACAAGAAAATTAATTTACTAACCTCTGCTCAGTAAAGTGAAACAAAACTGTACAAATGTGAGGATGAAACCAGTCTGTGCAAATCACTGATTGTATTAAAAACTCCAAGATCTCCAAGGATGCATGTTCAATGATGATAATAAAAAGTCATTTTTCACCAATCTGTTTATTTTGTCAGTAGTATCAAGAGTGAATACATACATAACACAAGCACTTTAATGGAAATGTCATGTACTTAAAGCTTTGGGGCATAAGAATTAAAATCTGGTCAAAAATATCTGTGACCTACATTATTTGAAAAAACACTAAAGGAATAATCTTATGGTATTGATGCACGTGAAATATAAATAGGGATTGTGATACATTGGTTCTTATTGCATTTGCTAATATCAAGCCTGTGAGAAGACAGGAAACACAGTTGGAGGAGGCTGCAAATGTAACCACAAAGTCTATACTGGTGGAAATCTCCGGAAGGTCAGTGTGCACAGCCAACAGCCAAACCCAGTTTAAATGTTGCCCTTACTCAGAAACAAAAAGGAAAACTGAAGCACATATCTTTTCTTGGACGTGATTACAAAAGTTGATGCACTTAATAATGACCTTAAAGCCCCAGTAATAGTGCATAAATCAAATGGGCGAAAATGTGTATGCCATTTTGTGAATTATAGGGACAAAGTTGAAGGAAAAAAACATTACTGGAATGATCACTGAAGAAATGAAATCACAGTTTATTGGTGCAGAATGTTTCCTACATTTAATGCACTCTGAATTTTGGTATCTGTAGCGTAATTGGTAGAAATTCATTACTGTTGACCTTTGAATATGTTTATATCATTATCTGCTTTCTGGAATTTCCTTTGTATCACTGTGTCGGTCTTTTATTCTTTGAGCACATAGTTACCATTGACGCAAGCATCATTGTTTTGCAACACTCAGCAGGAACATGATACCAAACTCAACAAGGGTGAAGAAAAAACAGGAAGAACAATTGGAAGTTCAACATAAGTGCCAATGAATTGATTAAGGTTTTCATCACAGACCAGTACAAGAAATTCACCAACAAATGTTGAGGCAACAATTAATGTGGACCATGGGAAATGAACTACAGCAGCTTGCTGGAAGAGTGCGTTATGTTCTACATCTGATTATTAGATGAGTATCTGTAACAATTTTGGAGATGAATTTCTGTGAGATTTCCTCATTCCATTGCTGCAGCATCAATGGGAGAACCATGGAAATCTGAGTAAAATAACATTAGCGTTGTTTTTGTTTCCTGGAGTTATATGGCTTTTCAGCAGAATTCTTGCAGAAATTCAAACCCTTCTTACGTCAGATGCTTTCCTGCCTAGTTACTTGAGCAGGCAAAAACTGGCAAAAGGTGAAAGATATCATATCACATGAGCCAATTCTTGACTTTTGTGAATCATAAAAACTTATAAAAATAATTCCGGACATGACTTAGGGGATATATTGATCCAGAAACATAAGCTGAGAAAATAGTGCTTGCACTGTGTGTGCACTTTTGCTGGGTTGAAGTGGGAAAAGGGAGCATGCCAAAGAACAGAAAGGAATCAAAGAGACTCAAAATTAAAATGATTCACCCGATACCTTCCATCTGGATATAGTATAATCTGCGAGTATCCATCAACCCCTTTCCCAGAATTGGAAACTCCAAAGAGGCACAAAATGAAAGGATGAACCTTCAGCATTAGAAAAAAGTCCGGGAAAAGTCACTCTAGTCCTCAAAGCCAATCACATTCTCCTACTTGAGATACATTCATCTCCAAAAGACAAAACAAATCTTTATGCACTGCACATTCTGACAATCTATTCTAGATGAATTGCTGCAAAATGAAAGATGTCTTGGCATTGAACTTCTTTGAAAATTTGTTCATGAAATGTGGATGATGCTGGCTGGACCAACATTTATTGCCCATCCCTAGTTGTCCAGGAGAAGGTGGTAGTGAGCTGTCTTCTTGAACTGCTGCAATCATGTAGCCTAGGTGCTTTTACTGCTGTTAGGGAGGGTGTTCTAGGATTATAAACTAGCAACAGTAAAGGAACAGCAACATGTTTCCAAGTTAGAATGGTGCATGGACTGGAAGGGAACTTGCAGGTGATGGAATACCCATGTATCTGCTGCCCTTGTCCTGAGATGGAAATGGTTATGGGCTTAGAAGGTAATGTCTAAGGAGCCTTGATGCATTTCTGCAGTGCATACTGTAAATGGTGCACACTGCTGCTACTGAGCATTGGTAGTGGAGTAAATGTCTGTGGATGTTATGCCAAACAACTATGGTTAAGATTACATTAAGCTTCTTAAGAGTTGATGGAGTTGTCATTGTCCAGGCAAGTGGGGAGTCTCCCATCTCAATCCTGACTTGTGCTTTGTACATAGATAGTAGACAGATTTTGGGGAGTCAAGAGCTGCAACATTCCTCGCTTCTGACCTGCTCTTGTAGTCACTGTATTTATATGGCTGGGCCAGTTCATTTTCTGGTCAGTAGTGACCCCCTCAGAATATTAATAGTGGGGAATTCAGTGATTGCAATATCATTAAACATCAAAGGATAATGGTTGGGTTCTGTCCTGTTGGAGTTGGTCATTACCTCCTGCTTGCATGGAACAAATATTACTTACCACATGTCAGGAGAAACGTAGATATTGTCCAGGTCTTGCTGCACTTAGACATAGACTGCCTCAGCACCTGGGGAGCTGCGAATGATGCTGAACATTGTGGAATGAACAATCTCAGTTTTGACCTTATGATGAAGGGAAGGCCATTGCTAAAGCAGCTAAAGATGATTGGGTCTAAATCACTACTTTGAGGAGCTTCTGAAAAGATGTCACAGAACTGTGATGGCTAATCTCTGTAAATATAGCCATCTTCCTTTGTGCTAGTTATGACTCCAAACCAACAGGGTGTGTTTTCTACCTGATTCCCATTGGCTCTAGTTTTGCTGGACTCCTTGATGTCACCCTCTGTCATATATTGCTTTAATGTCAACCTGCACAGCCACTCCAAGGTTCTGTGCATGCCGATCAACGTGATCAGTGAGATGGTGCATTGACTTCCAGGTTTGGAAATTGCTGCTGTGCAGGGACTTCAGAATTGAACCACTGATAAATGAGAATTGATGTCAAGGGCAATGTTGTGACCTCACCTCTGGAATTCAGCTGTTTGGATCATATTTGAACCATTGCAGTAATGAGGTGAGGAGCTCATTGTCCTGCTGGAACCTAAGCAAAACATCAGTGAGCAGCTTCTTGCTTAGCCTTTGGCGACACCTTCCTACCATGTCCTCCTGCATTATCCATTGAACCAGGGTTAATAGTAATGTGTTTATGGCAGGCCATGAGATTGTAGATTGTGTTGAAGTACAATTTAGCTGGTGTTGATAGGGCATCCAGTCATGAGCGCTCAATCTGTTTGAAGCCTATCCTATTGAGCCCAGTGACTGTGCCACAAAACACAGTGAAGAATATTCTCAATGTGAGGATGGGCCATTGTCTCCACAACAATTGTGCAATGGTCATTCTGACCAATGCTTTCATGCACAGATGTATCTGTGAGAGGCAGATTAGTGAGAATGAGGTCAAATATGCTTTTCCCTGTTGTTGGTTCCTTCACCACCTGCTGCAGACCCAATCTAACAGCAATGTCCTTTAGGACTCAGGTGCTGTTAGTCCAGTCATGGTGGTGGACATTGAAGTCGAGGGTGTGGTGCTAGAAAAGCACAGCAGGTCAGGCAGCATCCGAGGAGCAGGAGAAATGACGTTTTGGATATAAGCCATTCATTAGGAATGGGCTAACACCTGATGAAGGGTTTATGCCTGAAACATCAATTCTCCTGCTCCTCAGATGCTCCCTGACCTGCTGTGCTTTTCCAGCACCATACTCTTGACTCTGATCTCCAGCATCTGCAGTCCTCACTTTCTCCTGGATATTGAAGTCCCCCACCCAGAATACAGTCTGTGCCCTTCCATACTCTTTCTTCAAGTGGTGTTCAGTATGAAGGAGCACAGATTCATCAGCTGAAAGGAGACAGGGAGGCTGTGCAGTAGCAGTACATGATAATCATTAGGAATTTTTCTTGAGTGTGTTTAACCTGATGCCATGAGACTTCGTAGGGTCCAGAGTCAATATTGAGTACCCCCAGGACAATCTCTCTCAATTTATACTATGGCGCCACCACCTCTGAAGTGTTTTGTCCTGCTGGCAGGATAGGATGTACCCACAAAAGGTGGTTGTGTTGTCTAGGACATTGTGTGTAAGCTATGGTTCTGTGAGTTTGATTATGTCAGGCTGTGGGTTGACTTGTGAGATAGCACTCTGAATTTTTTTTTAGATTAGATTACTTACAGTGTGGAAACAGGCCCTTCGGCCCAACAAGTCCACACCGACCCCCCAAAGCGCAACCCACCCATACCCCTACGTTTACCCCTTACCTAACACTACGGGCAATTTAACATGGCCAATTCACCTGACCCGCACATCTTTGGACTGTGGGAGGAAACCAGAGCACCCGGAGGAAACCCACGCAGACACGGGGAGAACGTGCAAACTCCACACAGTCAGTCGCCTGAGTCGGGAATTGAACCCGGGTCTCAGGCGCTGTGAGACAGCAGTGCTAACCACCATGCCGCCCACTAGTTCCAGATGTTAGTAAGGAGGACTTTGCAGGGTCAACAGGGCTATGTTTGCTATTGCCATTTCCACTGTCTAGATTGATTGCCAGTTGGACTATCCGATTTCATTCTTTTTTGAGACTTTTAACAGTTTTGACTAGCTAGACCATTTAGAGGTCAGTTATGAGTCAACCACATTGCTGTGGTAGAGTCATATGTAGGCCAGACGAGGCAGGTGCAGCAGATATCCTTCTCTGAAGGAAATCCACATAGAGAATCCAATTGGTTTTCACAACGAAGGTCATCATTAGAGTTAATTCCAGAATTTTTTAAACATGTCACCATCCCTCGTGATGGGATTCAACCCCGCATTCTGAATAAAAGTACCCAGGTCTCTGGATTACTAATCCAGTGATGCCACTGCTTCCCCTTACATTAATAACTTAGAAATTCTGTTAAAACATTTTTAGAGTGACACATAAGTTGGGAATAATCCCTGTTTGAAGTTTTTGAAGAGGCAGGACCAAGAATTGGTCTTTACGTTTATTTACATATTCCAACTGAGTTGATGCTGTTTGTTGTGTCTCCATGTCCTTTCGATAGATTCAAATTTGCACCATTTGCCTCTTTGGAACAAGTACATTTTCAGAGAGGAAGGAAATAGAATAAATGGGGGCTGATTATAAGCAGTAAGATCCCTATCTCGGACCCTGCTAAGGCCCTAATTGACAACAAGTTACTTTGACATATTGCAACTTGCTTGACAACTAAGTATGAAGTAGAATATTTTTCTTTGAAATATTTTGGAGGTGAAGCAAAAAAATTGTATTTCTGGGGCCAGGAGGAATCAACAATACACACAGCCTTAGATATTTCATGTTCAGAGTTTTGAATACCATGAGTCAGAGAATAATAGCTTTCTGTTAGAAACATATTTTTTCTTATCCCTTAGAAAATGTAAAGGAGTGATTTAATTGCACCTCTCCATGTTTAGTACCACTTAAACTTTGATAAAACTAAAGTTTACACTCTAAAAATATTTTGTCCTGTGCAGCAAAATGCAAATGAAGACGTTGAAGTCAAACCACAAATGACAGCTCCCCACCCCTTTCAACTTCCATTGTAATTACATTTGTTGGTGGGCTGTCTCTTTTACAGGCTTCCCAGTTTATTTTTAAATATAATCTGTGCTAGAAATAGTCATCTTTGTGAGATAGTGACAACAGGGACTACACTTCAAAAACGTTAAGCGGTGTCTGGTAAAGAAGTGTTAAGTATCAGTGGTGAGTGATAGTTGGATCATGTATAATGTTTTATGACATAAGGGAGTAGAGATGAATGTTGCCAATTTTTCAATTTCAACTATGTGAAATGGCTAGAGAATAATAAACAGGAAAAGATGCACTGTGTACATGCAAGAGTCTGAGGGTGCTGTATGAACCCAGAAGTGCTCATGTATTAACCTTATACACAGCTATTGTACTTACATCTCACAGGATTACAGAAGTGTTGTGGTGCAGAAGCAAGCCATTAGGCCCATCTTGTCTACACTGGCTCTCTGAGCATTTTGACTTAGTGCCAGTGTCCTGGCTTTTCCCCATAACCCTATACATTGTTCATGTTTTTAAAAAAATCATCTAATGTCCTCTTGAATACCTCAATTGAGCCTATCTCTGCCAGTCTTAATGGTACTTAATTCATTTTACGTTTTGAGCAATATAAAGGTGGGACACCACAGGTACTTTTCTGGAATTCTAGCTCATCTGGTACGAGGTTATTCTGAGTGGTCAACCAGCTCAATTTGTACATTTCCGATGAGTTTATTGATTATGAGATTGGAGCTGATCCTAAAGGCCATGACATGTGTTGAACTTATGTTAAGATTAGAGTGGTGCTGGAAAAGCACAGTGGGTCAGGCAGCATCGGAGGAGCAGGAAAATCGACGTTTCAGGCAAAAGCTCTTCATCAGGATGCCCTCCTGATGAAAGGCTTTTGCCCGAAACGTCGATTTTCCAGCTCCTCAAATGCTGCCTGACCTGCTGTGCTTTTCCAGCACCACTCTAATCTTGACTCTAATCTCCACTTCTGCCATGTGTTGAACTTATAATGACAGACAAATAAATGGTGCTATTTGGATGTTTCTTTAGCTCTTGGGTCCTCCAGCCTTCACTGTGTCAAAGAAAAAGTATGGTCCAAAATGTCAGTCAGTAAGATATTCATTTTAACACGCCAAAGTTGGCAAGTATGGACTCAAATTTGTTGGCTACACATTTTGTGTAGTTAATGTTGATACTGTGTCTGTGGAACTTTTATGCAGACCTAATATGGGATTTAGAATATGACTCAGATGTACTTTAACCACATTTTATATAGTTATAGAGTCATAGGCATGTACAGCACAGAAACAGATCCTTCTGTCCAACCCATCCATGCCGACCAGATATCCCATCCCAATCTAGTCCCACCTGCCAGCATCAGGATATATTCCTCTAATCCCTTCCTATTCATGTACCCATTCAAATACCTCTTAAATGTTGGAATTGTACCAGCCTCCACCACTTCCTCTGACAACTCATTCCATACATGTACCGCCCTCTGTGTGAAAAATTTGCCCCTTAGACAAATAAATGGTGCTATTTGGATGTTTCTCTAGCTCTTGGGTCCTCCAGCCTTCACTGTGTCAAAGAAAAAGTATGGTCCAAAATGTCAGTCAGTAAGATATTCATTTTAACACGCCAAAGTTGGCAAGTATGGACTCAAATTTGTTGGCTACACATTTTGTGTAGTTAATGTTGATACTGTGTCTGTGGAACTTTTATGCAGACCTAATATGGGATTTAGAATATGACTCAGATGTACTTTAACCACATTTTATATAGTTATAGAGTCATAGGCATGTACAGCACAGAAACAGACCCTTCTGTCCAACCCATCCATGCCGACCAGATATCCCATCCCAATCTAGTCCCACCTGCCAGCATCAGGATATATCCCTCTAATCCCTTCCTATTCATGTACCCATTCAAATACCTCTTAAATGTTGGAATTGTACCAGCCTCCACCACTTCCTCTGACAACTCATTCCATACATGTACCACCCTCTGTGTGAAAAATCTCCCCTCTCACCCTAAATCTACGCCCTCTAGTTCTGGACTCACCCACCACAGGGAAAATACTGTATTCATCCTATCCATGCCCCTCATAATTTTGTAAACCCCCAGCCTGTACAGACTCTCCCTGTAGCTCAAATCCTCCAACCCTGGCAACATCCTTGTAAATCTTTTCTAAATCCTTTCATGTTTCACAACATCTTTCCGATAGGAAGGAGACCAGAATTATACACAATATTCTAACAGTGGCTTAACCAATGTCTTGTACAGCCGCACATGACTTCCCAACTCCTGTACTCAATACTCTGATCAATAAAGGAAAGCATACCAAACACCTTCTTTACTATTCTATTTACCTGCATCTCCACTTTCAAGGAACTATGAACCTACACTCCAAGGTCTCTTTGTTCAGCAACACTCCCTAGGACCTTACCATTAAGTGTATAAGTCCTGCTAAGATTTGCTTTCCCAAAATGCAGCACCTCGCATTAATCAGAATTAAACTCCATCTGCCACTTCTCAGCCCATTGGCCCATCTGATCAATCAAATAAAATCTCACAGAGTTATGGCTGACCAAGATTAAAAATGCTGAGTTGAATGTGTGTAAAGGAGCTACGTTGTTGACATTAGTTGAGTTCTTTCAAAAACACAATTTTTACCACTCTGATGTCATCTTGCTCCCATTAATCTGTCCGGTTTTGTATCCAATAGAAAACAATGATGCTCCTGTCCTAGCACTGGATTGCTTATCGTGATGGGATGGCGTATCTATTTTAAGAGAACGGATCAGTCAAGTAACTAAGGCGAGACCGTTTATTGTTTCTGCCATTACCATTGGCTGCTGTTGTGATGTAATTGTAATCAGTTCAAAGTGATCACATGCACATACATAAGTAGATTGCTTTCAGTGCAGATAATGCAGGCCAGCAGGAATAAATCTGAAGGGAAAAGATAAACCAGTTAATTATAGACTGTGGCACTCACTATCCAGATGCCCATTGACCACTGCTTCAGATTCTGAAATCCAGCACTGATAAAGCTTCAGATAGAAAGCTTAATAATACAAATACTGGAATGCAGGGCTTAAGGGTCTGATTTGATTTACAGCTCCTGAACATTGTTATTTGGAAGAGAGAAGCTCACTGCCTCTAAGCTGTAACATTAAATGGAATAATCTGCGGCTGCGGATAAGTCTCACTTTGGGTCAGCAACACAAATGGCGGGAGGAAGCTAAGGCTTCACGTAGAGCTCACCTCATGTTTGCTGAAACCGAATGGTGTTGGCAATCCATTAAATTCCAAACAATTTGGTCAGTTGCATTATTTTTCCAATACTGCATCCAATTTTCCTTTTTCCACAGGACCATAAGATATAGGGGCAGAATTAGGTAATTCAGCCCAACGAATCCGTTTGATAATGGCCAACGTGTTTCTCAACCCAATTCTCCAGCCTTCTCCCCATCATCTTTGATCCCCTTACTAATCAAAAAAGCCTCTCTACCTCTGTCTTAAATACACTCAGAGACTCGGCCTCCACAAACTTCTGTGGTGATCAATACCATGGATTCACCACCCTCTGCTGAAGAAATCCCTCCTCATCCCAGTTGTAAAGGGTCGTCCCTTCAATCTGAGGCTGTGCCCTCAGGTCCTAATCTCTCCAACTAAGTGAAAATATCTTGTCCAATTCCACTCTATTGAGGCCTCTCAGTATTCTGTAAATTCCAATGAGAATGCTCGTCATCCTTCTAAAATCCATGGAGTACAGATCCAGAGTCCTCAACCTCTCCTCATATGAAAAGCTCTTCATCCCCAGGATCATTCTTGTAAACGTACTCTGAACACCCTCCAATGCCAGCCCATCCTTCCTTAGATGCAGGGCCCAAAACTGCTCACAAAACTCTCAATGTGGTCTGACCAGAGCCTTATACAGACTCAGCAGTACATCCCTGTTCTTGCATTCTAGCTCCCTTGAAATGAATGCTAACATTTTGCATTTACTTTCCTAATTACATACTGAACCTGCATATTAACCTAAAAGTAAGCCTGAACTTAGAATCCTAACTCCCTTTGCGCTTCAACTTTCCAAAGCCTTTCCCAAGTTAGAAAATAGTCCACAAAGCTATTTTTCTGGTGAAGTGTATAATCTCACTCTTTTCCAGATAGTATTCCATCTGCCAATTCTTTGCCCATTCTCCTATCCTGCCCAAGTCCTTCTGCAAACTTCCCATCTCCTCAATGCCTGTATGGCACCGTGTCAAAGGCCTTTTGGAAATCCAAATAAATCACGTCCACTGACTCTCCTTTGTCTAACTTACTCATTACTTCATCAGAGAATCTTAACGGATTTGTCAGGCATGACCCTCTCTCAATGAAGCCATACAGACTCAGTATATTTTATCATGCACTTCCAACTACTCTGCAGTCGTATCCTTACTAATGGTCTCTAAGATCTTACCAATGGTCAAGGTCATGCCAACTGGCCTATAGTTTCCTGTCTTCGGCCTAACTCCATTCTTAAGCAGTGTTACTGCATTAGCTATTTTCTCATCCTCTGGCACACTCCCTGACTTCAGTGATTCCTGAACAGTCACTACCAATGCCGTCACAATCTCTTTTCAGAAACCTGGGGTTTAGTCCATCTGTTTTGGATGATTTATCCACCTTAAGACCTTTCAGCTTGCCACCTTCTCCTCAGTGATGGCCATTACACTCACCTCTGCAACCCCCCTGCCCCAATTCTCATAAGGTTCTGGTATGACACTGCTGTCTTCTACACTGAAGAATGATGCAAAGTACCTGTTCAGTTCCTCCACCATTTCTTTATTCCCCATTACTACTTCTCCAGCCTTGATTTCCGGTAATCCAACATCCATTCTTGCCTGTCTGTTACATTTTATATATCTAAAACAACTTTGAAATCTTCTTTTCCATTACTAGCTAGGTTTTATCTCCTCCACCTATGCTCTTTTAGTTGTCTCTGTTGGGTTTTAAAGGCTTCCCAATCATCTTGTGAGAATTAAAAATGCACTCAAACCACGGATATATTTGTCTATCTTTCTTTTAAGTAGATATAGTTTTTTTCTCTAAACTAGGAAATTCAACTGCTCCTAAAGTCGGGAAAGGCATTGCTTAAGGTGGAACAAAGACTAAAAGATCACATGCGCAGTTTGCCTGTTTCCATTGAGTTAACAAACCTGACAGAGTTGGAATCATTGGGCAATGTTGGGCTAGAAAAGGAAAAGATCCTCTAGGGTCCACTCACTACCCAGTGACCCAAAGTAAAAATGGTCTTCATAAACTAAAGCCTACCAAAACTCACTGTCCAAGATCAATAACTCCAAAAGATTACTTAGGTTGCAAGCATTCAGGAATATTCAAGACAGAAAGAGGCAAAAGGAAAGTGGATGATGGAAAATATTGCAAAGCTTGCAAAATTATTAGATAAAATTTATCGTCAGGTCAGATAATGGTTTGTATATTCTATATAATTCACTCTTTCTGAAAACTAGCATTTCTTTTCCCTCTAGCTGCATTCTTGCTTTACTGTTTTTTGTTGTCCCTCCCCTATTGTGGTTACCTGATGTTCATTCTCTTGAGTACGCTGCCGGGCTGAGCCCTGAAGTACGTCATGAATACATGTCCAAGTATTCTGCCAAAGATTTAATATCTCTCTTACACTGTTCCCCGAGAACCTTAACTGACAGCTCCAAAAGTTCAAAGGACACTGAAAATGACTGCTGGCATTTTCAATAGGTTTAAAACTGGGTCAAAACTACATTTAAATAAAAGCAAGGTAATCCCATTGTCATGTGTGTATTGGCTCAGAGAGGCAAATCAAACATTCATCATCAAATTCTATTTTATGCAAGAATGAAGACAAAACAAACATGCATACTTGATTCCTGACATTGAGCCTTCAGGACAATATCAGTGAGTAATCCATTGTTAAAGGAGCTGTCTGTTTGATGAGATGTTAAGCTGCTCAATCAAAGGTCAGATCAACAAAGTTAATGAGACAAGTTCACCCAAATATTCTGGACATTATCTCTAAATCCATATTACTTTTTGAGATTACCTGGATATTACCTTAGCACTGTGTGTAACTTGGCTAGAGCACTTTCTCACATTACAACAAGAACTACACTTCAAAGCTACTCTTTCATAATAGAATCCCGACAGGTGGAAGCAGGCCTACCCCATTGAGACCACACCGACCCTCTGAAGAGCATCTTATCCAGACTCATCCCCCTACTCCCTATCCTATCCCTGCACTTCCCATGGCTAATCCACCTAACCTGCACATTCCTGGACACTATGGGCAATTTAGCGTGGCCAATCCAACTAACCTGCACACCTTTGCACTGTGGCAGGAAACCAGAGCACCTGGAGGAAACCCACACAGACACAGGAAGAATTTGCAAACTCCACACAGACAGTCGCCCAAGAGTGGAATCAAATTCAGGTCCCTGGTGCTGTGAGGCAGCAGTGCTAACCATTGAACCACCATTTTTGATGACCTTTGGCTCTTAAAACCTCTGTATGTGTTCATATTCTTTATATGAACGATTTGCTAATGAATCGACACTACATCTTATGACAAGCCATCTTCACCGATGACTGATTTGTTACCAAAGAAAGGATTGCTAAATATGAACCATGTTATTTAGTAAATTGTAAATTTGCCACTTCACCTGGACGTAAATTGCCAGAGAGTTCAGACGCTGCTGATTTGGTGAATCATGTGCTATTACAGTGCTCCAATTGTGATTTGTCTCTGTGAAGGTGGTTTTGATCCAACATACTCCACAGTTATTAGGCTGGGAGAATCGTTAGTCACTTTTCTGGATCTGCCAGAAAGCTAGCTGGTACATAAGTACTGCATTAAACAAACAGACAATAAATGCTAAGCAAGGAGCTTCTGCTGCCTAACAAGCAGATATTGTTACATTTTTGGAAATATTTAGTAATGTTGTTGAAGAACAACCAGCAGCCATGCAATGCATGAAGGTATTGATGGCCTCCATCTCCAAAAAGACTCCACCACCAGGGATATATTTCCCTCCCCACCCCTTTCCGCCTTCCGCAAAGACCGTTCCCTCCGTGACTACCTGGTCAGGTCCACGCCCCCCTACAACCCACCCTCCCATCCTGGCACTTTTCCCTGCCACCGTAGGAACTGTAAAACCTGTGTCCACACCTCCTCCCTCACCTCTATCCAAGGCCCTAAAGGAACCTTCCACATCCATCAAAGTTTTACCTGCACATCCACCAATATCATTCATTGTATCTGTTGCTCCCAATGTGGTCGCCTCTACATTGGGGAGACTGGGCGCCTC
Source organism: Hemiscyllium ocellatum (assembly GCF_020745735.1). Classification (NCBI taxonomy): domain Eukaryota; kingdom Metazoa; phylum Chordata; class Chondrichthyes; order Orectolobiformes; family Hemiscylliidae; genus Hemiscyllium; species Hemiscyllium ocellatum. The sequence continues at coordinate 18,631,944 of NC_083428.1, read as the reverse complement.
CTAGCAGAGCGCTTTATGGAACAGCTCTGGGACACCCGTACCAATCAACCACACTGCCTCGTGGTCCAACATTGCAACTCCCCCTCCCACTCTGCCGAGGACATGGAGGTTCTGGGCCTCCTTCACCGCCCCTCCCTCACCACCAGACCTCTGGAGGAAGAACTCCTCATTTTCCGCCTCGGAACACTTCAACCCCAGGGCATCAATGTGGACTTCAACAGTTTCCTCATTTCACCTTCCTCCACCTCATCCTAGTTCCTGACTTCCAGCTCAGCACTGTCCCCATGACTTGTCTGGACTTGCCCTACCTGCCTGTCTCCTTTTCCACCTATCCACTCCACCCTCTCCTCCCTGACCTATCATCTTCTTCCCCTCCCCCACTCACCCATTGTACTCTATGCTTCTTTGTCCCCACCCCCACCCTCCTCTAGCTTATCTCTCCATGCTTCAGGCTCACTGCCTTTATTCCTGATGAAGGGCTTTTGCCCGAAATGTCGATTTCGCTGCACTTTGAATGCTGCCTGAACTGCTGTGCTCTTCCAGCACCACTAATCCAGAATGAAGGTGTTAATGCCATTACTGCATGAGTTCCTCTCCCTTTATGCAAGTACCCCTATTTCAATAAGCAGTACAGTTATGCTTTATAACAGGTTTGGAAAATTATTGCCATTATTTCAAAGAAAATATTGCAAAAGAGACACTCTTCTTACACGCCATATTAGCATATGTTTTTATAACTCTGATGTTATTGAAAATGGTATTATCGCAACACAATCATTTTGTTGCACAACACACATTATTGCTACTTTTTATAAACGTAGTGAAATTATTAATTTGTGCATAAAGAAAATCAGGGGTCACAGAACTTTTCATATCCATAGTGAAGAAAAACACACCTTTATGAGATTATCAACATTTTAGTTAACTACCAAAAGATTTCTTTATTATTGACATTAAATAAAAAAACAAATTTTATGACTGATTCAGATGAATGTTTTCAAATGACAACATAAATTTGCTTTACCTAATGTTTTGTCAAGAGCCATGAGTCCAAGTTATATCTTTCCTCAGGAGACCAACAGCAAAGTTTCAACAGGCTGGGTGAACGCAAATTTGAAAATCTTAAAGCAACACCTAACACCTTTCAACTCATTCAATTATACAGTCAGTGTCAGTCTGCATACTGAGCAATTCTACAGTAGTGCTGCAAGCAGTCTGCTTTGTTCCGTTTCACAGAATTCCTTTCACAACACTTGTTATTAGCAAGGAAGCTTTTATTCTTTGTTCCCCACTTCACTGAACGACTCTTGCAATTCAGCACTAGACTGATTTCTATATTTCAGCTAAACAACTGTCCTACTGCTGTCCATGGAGCTGGCTTGAAGAAATATATATGATAGAGTGAGTCTGTGTTGAAGAAGTCGACCCTGAACACCCACAGCACGCTGACACAGTTCCTACACCACGTTTTGAGGAAATGGACTGAAAGACAAGAAAATAGCATTGAATGATCGTTTTACAGGATTGGTCTTGGAAGTAGATTTCTTCTGTACCAGAAGCCAATTGACTAATTAACACCAGATTTCTTTAAAGTATGGAACACAACGTTTGTCTTTCTCTTCCCTAGCCATCACCATGGACTTGAGTAATTCAAAGGTTTCGGCATCTATGTAACAGATGAGACTTGAACCTGGAAATTCTGACCAGAGGTAGGGATACTAACATGACACCACAAGACAACCTCACCTCCCTCACCCCCCTTGTTACCCAAGTGATTAAGATACTTAATTCATCAATGCTCTTCACTTGTATACCCTTAACCTTCATAATACAATGAATAGACCATGAACATTGATATAACTAATGCTGCTGGCTTTCTGCTTGGGCAAATGGATAGCAAAGGGTCTCAGGTCAGATTCTTCATTGATCCCGCTCCCTTCAATGAGCCAAACTGCCCATTAACTTCAAAGTAGATTTCAGGTCCCAGGCTGGAATCAAAGCTATTTCTGATGTGAAAGATTCCTTTGTACAGTCCTGCTTCCCAATCACATCCTAACATGCGGGGCTATATTTAGCGTGGACAGAGTTTCTATTCGACTGAGATCCTGAGAAAACTGAGACACTAAAATATTATGATGTTCCTAGGTCCAGGACTTTTTGCCTCACTACTTTGTTTGGCATCCAGGACCCAACTTTCTTTTCTGGACTACCACCAGAGATTGTTGAACCTTTAGTTTTTAAACCATTATATTTTCCTGTTTCATGTTCCTCTTACTCTCATGATAGAAACATTTTGCTGGAAGTTGTAAAAGAACATTTCACTGAAGTGCTGTTTTCTATTTGAAGGGAAGGAAATTCATCAAAGTACATTTAATGCAGATCATATTTTCCTTTGTTCCCAATTACAAAGCAATGTGCATCACTGAATGTAACAAAACTTTAGATAAGCCAAAGGCACTCCAGACTTTATTCATATTGTTACAGACATTTTTCTTCAACTTCTCATCCAGTTTTTTTTACTAGACTTAAATGCCTTTGCTTGAGGATATAGCTTGAGATACAAAAGAACCAAATGCATCAACTTGAAAGTCAAATAATTCTGATCGAACGTATGTCAGAACTGAACAGCATAAAGGCTGATTCAACAATGCAGATAGTTAGTGTGAGAGTCAAGGTTATTCTGTTAGTCCCTCAATGCCAGCATGTCAGCAGCTCCTTGAAACTGATGAAATGTCATTTCCCATTAGGCTTATGCATTCAAGTGAAGCAGCAAGTTCAAAACAACTGCACCAAGTGAAGGCTGAAATTCAAACCAATGATACAATAAAAAAAAATTGACCTACTCCTCGTGATTTAAAATAATTTAATTACAAATGCTGAATCATTTGTCTAAATCCCCAACTTGCTGTGTTATTTGTGTTACATAATGCAGACTGTTGGATCTTCCTTTAATTTCAGTGCAAGGTTGATTTATAAGTGTCAGAAATAGCCTGTTAACTAAGGCACCTGAAGCTTGACCAGAATTGGGCCTCAGGCCTCAGTTGCTGATTAGAAGAACTGCATGTTGATTCTTGTTACGCCTCCTGACACTACTCATCTGTCTACTGTATCCAACTTGGACCAACTGCATTGTTAAGAACTGCTGCCTGGTAAATTCCACCCATACTAGAACTTCAAGAGAATTGGGAGCAGAGGTGACTATAATGGCTACCACTGCAGAAAAAGTGCTGAGGAAGCTGAAAGCTCTGAAGATTGTAAAGGCATTGATGGTGATCTTTCAGGAATCACTGAAGTTAGGAAGAGTCCCAGAGGATTGGAAAATGCTTAACGGAACACCCTTATTTCAGAAGGGAGGAAAATAGGAGATAGAAAACTATAGGGAGAAAGTGAGGACTGCAGGTGCTGGAGATCAGAGTGAAAACATGTGGTGCTAGAAAAACACAGACGGTCAGGCAGCATCTGAGGAGCAGGAGAATCAATGTTTTGAGCATTCATGATAAAGAGCTTATATTCGAAATGTCAATTCTCCTGCTCCTCCGATGCTGCCTGACCGGATGTGCTTTTCTAATGCCACACTTTTTGACATAGGAAACTATAGGCCCGTTAGCCTGACCTCAGTTGGTGGTAAGATTTTAAGAGTCCATTATTAGGGCTGAGGTTGCAGAAAACTTGGATTTGCATAGAAAAATAGGGCTGAGTCAGCATGGCTTCATCAAGGTGAGGTCATGCCTGACAAATCTGTAAGAATACTTTGAGGAGGTAACAGGCAATTTAGACAAAGGAATGCCAGTAGATGTGATCTATCTGGATTTCCAGAAGACATTTGGCAAGGTGCTGCACAGGAGGCTGTTAAATAAGACAAGGGGCAAGGTACTGGCCTGGATAGAAGGTTGGCTGATTGGCAGAGGCTGACCATTGGAATAAAGAGGTCTTTTCCAGGATGGCAGCCAGTGACTAGTGGAGTTCTACATGGATCAGTGCTGGAACCATAACTATCCATGTTATATATTACTCATCTGTTCCAAGGCACAGAGGGCATTGTTGCTAAGTTTGCAGACAATACAAAAATAGGCGAAGGGACAGGTAGTGTTGAGGATGTAGGGAGGCTGCAGAAGGACTTGGAGAAAGTGAGGAGGACTGCAGGTGCTGAAGATCAGAATCGAGACAATGGTGCTGAAAAAGCACAGCAGGTCAGGCAGCATCCGAGGAGCAGTAAAATTAACGTTTCAGGCATAAGCCCTTCATCATGAATGAGACTTCATTCCCGATGAAGGGCTTATGCCTGAAACAACGATTCTCCTGCTCCTTGGATGCTGCCTGACATGCTGTGTTTTTCCAACACCACACTTTCAACTGCAGAAGGACTTGGACAGGCTAGGAGAGTGAACAAAGAAGTGGCAGGTGGAATACTATGTGGGAAACTGTGAGGTTACACACTTTGGCAGGAACAATAGATTTGGAGGAGCCAGTGTGAGACTGGGGTGGACAAAGTGAAAAATCACACAACACCAGGTTATGGTCCAACAGGTTTATTTGGAAGCACTAGCTTTCAAAGCACTGCTACTTCATCAGGTTGTTGCAAAGCAGGACCATGAGACACAAAATTTAAAGCAAAAGATTACAGTGATACAATGATACATTGAGCAATCCTAGATTGTTAAGAATAGAGTAGAAGAATAGAGGCATTGACTATTTTCTAAATGGGGAAAGGCTTCATAAATCTGAAGCACAAAGGGACTTGGGAGCCCTAGTTCAGGATTCTCTTAAGGTTAACATGCAGGTTTAATTGACAGTTAGGAAGGCAAACACAATGTTAGCATTCATTTCAAGAGAACTAGAACACAAGAGCAGAGATGTATTACTGAGATAGTACTTGGCTCTGGTCGGACTGCATTTAGAATATTGTGAGCAGTTTTGAGCCCTGTATCTAATGAAGGATGTGCTGACCTTGGAGTCGGTCCAGAGGAGGTTTATAAGAATGATCCCGAATGAAGAGCTTTTCTTATGAAGAGCAGTTGAGGACTCTGGGTCTGTGTCAATGTAATTTATAAGAATGAAGGGGGATTTCACTGAAACCTACAGAAAACTGAGAGACCTAAATAGAATGGGCATGGAGAAGATATTTTCACTAGCAGGAGACACTAGCAGCCAAGGGAATAACCACAGAAATGCCTCAGAATAGCCTCTACCCTTTAGAAATGAGATGAGGAGGAATTTCTTCAACGAGACAGTAATGAATCTGTCACGCTTATTGCTGCAGAAGGCTGTAGAGGCCACATTAGTGGGTGTATTTAAGACAGAGCTAGATAGGTTCTTGATTGGTAAAGGGAACAAGGGTTATGGGGAGAATGCAGGAGAATGAAGTTGAGAAACATGATCAAAAGGTGAAGCAGACTTAATATTGCCAAATGACCTAATTTTGCTCCTATATCTGATGGTCTTATGGAGGGTTCAGGGGACCGGGTATGAGTTGGGTAGCTGCAGTATGGTGGCATTCATTAATGATATGTTGCAGCCCTCAGGAGATCTTTTGGTGTTGGGGCAGATATCCTTCTTTCCAGCTTTGAGTCAAAATTTAAATAAAAAACACGCAGCTTACTCAGAAAGGCATTTCTGAGTAAGCTGGGTGTTTTTTCTGGTGGCCACTGAAAATGCTTGAAACTTACGTGAGTCTAATATTTGCACGAGACATTTCAGATGTCCTTGGGATACATGGCTAAACTGATCATTTTCATTTCAATTTTCTGTCAGGAAATTGAGTGCAAGATGGGCACATGATCAACTGTGGGAGAGTTTGCCTGAGTGGGAGAGAGGCTAAGCTCATGTATTTGAGAATTTGGTTCAAAGTAGGAATTCAGCTGGCAAATCCTTTTCACGATCAAGTTTGATGTAAGACTCAAACTTGACCTAGAATTAACAATGTTTTACGTAAATTTTAATAATCTCATTAAGCAGGCAGTGGCCTGATAGTGACATCAATCACATCAAATCCCTGAACAAAACAGAAATTGCTGGAGAAACGCTGGCAGCATCTGTGGAGAGAAAGCAGAGTTAATGTTTCATGTTCAGTCATCCTTCTTGAGGTCTGATAGTTATGCTCAAGATAGGGAGTGGGGACACTGAGCAGACTAGTGGAGCTAGAGCACAGAGAGAGAGAAAATGACAAGTAAGGAGACATGGGGTTGTTGATGGCATGCTTGGGAGAAAGAAAAGCTTGAATTCCCTTGCCTGAATATGGTGTTGATTATTGTAGCAGGGTGTTAAACTAGAAAGTGACTTGTCACAACCCTACATAAAAAAGGGATTTTTTTAAGTGTACAGTGAGTAAGGGTGCATAGTTAGCAGCAGGGGCATATTGTCTGACTGAGACAGAGACAGAGATAGAAGTCAAATGCGAATATCTGTGAATGATGTTCAAAGTAGGAATTCGGTGCAAACAGGGACAAAGGTGCAGTAAGTAAGTTGACCAGAAAAGGTGAAGTGTGCTGAGTGGGGAATATGGTGAAGTGCAGGCCGAAGGTCCCTTTATCTTCTACTCTTTTTCAGTAAGTTCATTCATTAGTAAGGAACTACAGGTATTAGGGACTGAATTGAAAATGCTGTAAATGAGAAAAGTGTATTTTAAAGGAGCTGCGATTGTTGGATTTAACTAAAAATACAGGAATAAAGGCAAATTTGGCCCAATATAATTATGTTATAAAAGTAATCCAAAGCAGAATAAAATTAACATTAGGGAAGTAAAATTAAGATATGGCAGTGCAACTCAGATGAGTGGAATATGTGGCCTGTAAAATGGGGATATCATGGACCCTGCAGTGTCCGAGCCAACCTTATTGTTTACAGCTGAAGAAGTGAGTTCCAGCGTTTCAGAGTTTGAGTGGCAGCCGGAGTCATTGTTACATGTCTGCGAGTCTCAAATTTGCATGAGGAGCACATTAGCATGAGGTGGTTACAGCGCAGTCTAAGAGTTGAAGTCAGAATGAGAGACCACTAAGCAATTCAACAGCAACATGCAGCTTGTGCAAGAAATGCATGGGGTCCTGCTCACAAACTAGCTAGCAGTTTTGGAAGCTGATGAGAACATTTATTCTGGATGTAAGTTTGCTCACTGAGCTGGAAGGTTCATTTCCAGATGTTTTGTCATCTTCAGTGGGCCTCCAGGCGAAGCATTGTACATGATTCCTGCTTTCTATTTATATGCATGGGTTTATGATGTCATTTACTGTCGTGATGTTATTTCCCATGGTGATGTCATGCCACGGCTCTTTTTCTCAGGGGGTGGTAGATGGGGTCTAACTCGGTGTGCTTGTTGATAGAGTTCCTGTTGGAATGCCATGCTTCTAGGAATTCTCATGTGTGTTTCTGTTTGGCTTGTCCTAAGATGGATGTGTTGTCCCAGTCGAAGTGGTGCCCTTCCTTATCTGTATGTAAGGATACTAGTGAGAGAGGGTCATGTTGTTTTGTGGCTAGTTGGTGTTCATGTATCCTAGCGGCTAGTTTTCTGCCTGTTTGTCCAATGTAGTGTTTGTTACAGTTCTTGCAAGATATTTTGTAAATGACATTAGTTTTGCTTGTTGTCTGAATAGGGTCTTTCAAGTTCATTAGCTGCTGTTTTAGTGTGTTGGTGGGTTTCTGGGCTACTATGATGCCAAGGGGTCTGAGTAGTCTGGCAGTCATTTCCAAGATGTCTTTGATGTAGGGTAGAGTGGCTAGGTTTTCTGGACGTGTTTTGTTTGCTTATTTGAGTTTGTTGCTGAGAAATTGGCAGACTGTGTTCATTGCATACCCATTCTTTTTGAATACACAGTATAGGTGACTTTCCTCTGCTCTGCGTAGTTCCTCTGTGCTGCAGTGCGTGTTGGCTCATTGAAATAATGTTCTGATACAGCTTCATTTGTGGATGTCGGGATGATTGCTTCTGAAGTTCAATATTTGGTCCGTATGTGTTGTTTTCCTGTAGATGCTGGTTTGTAGAGCAAACAGCCAATGAACATCACCAACCCAAGAAACCCAAACATATAAATAGAAAGCAGGAGTCATGTACAGTGCTTTGCCCAGAGGCCCACTGAAGATGTTACCTAGTAGGGTGATGAAACGTCTGGAAATGAACCTTCCAGCAACCCCACATCCAGAACCTCAACCTGAACTATAAATCTTCTCAAAACTCGCTGGGACATTTGTTCCCAAAGGATATAAAATCAGAGACAATTTTTTGGCTCCACATGTGGTTTGTTTGTAAACGATGCAAGGAAAAACAATTGTGATAAAGGATTCCTTCATTAGAAGAACAGACTGGCATTTTTGCAGCCATAGACATGACTCTATGACATGACATAGACATCACATCCACCTTCCTGATGCCAGGGTCAAGGATCTCACAAGCAGCTGTTCTGGGGTTAAGTGAACAGCCAGAGTTAATAGACTAATTTGGTACAGTGAGTGAAGTAGGAAGGGGCGAGTGATCTTGCAACACATATTAACAGGTGACTCCTGTTTGGAAATGTGTAGTTGTGGCTCAGCAGTACCACTCTTGCCTTTCTGTCGAAAGGGCATGGACTCAAATTCCATTCCAATGATTTGAGTCCAAAAAATAGGCTCACATTTCTGTGTAAATTTGAGGGAATGTTGCATTTTTGCAGATGATATCTGTCAGATAAGGGCTTAAATCAAGATAATTATCTTCACTTTCAGGTAAATAAAACATTTATTGGTACTATAATGCAGAGATATTTGCCCAGGTGTCCTGCACAAAGTATATTTCTCAATGAACATCACTAAAACAGATTATCTGGTCATTATCATATTGCCATTCTGGAATTTTGCAACTTAAATAATGGATATGTTAAACACAGGTTTCACGTGGGACTATTTAAAGAAGGGGAGAGGGTTCCAGGGGTCAAGGCTAATGTTGATCCATCAGCTAACACTGCTAAACCTTCATAGATGCATGTTTTCAGGCAATACAATTCATTCAACATGATGCCAAAAACTGGTGAAGGCATTGAATACTGCAAAGGCACTTTCAACATTCGAGCAAAGTATTGTATTCCAGAACTTGTCGCACACTTGCCAAGCTGTTCCAGTCGAGATAGAATATAGGCATCTATCCAACAATGTGGAAAATTGCCCAGATATGTCCTGTATACTGTGAGTGAGCCTACAGCAAATGAAGTGCATGTTTGTTAAGAAATCATGTATCAACCAACTTCTCATGGGCAGCTAGGGATGGGTAATAGATGCTGGCTCAACCAGTGATGCTTACGTCACATGAATGACTAAGAAAAACTGTCTTGTTCCCATACATTACATTTCAAAAATACTGTGGCGCATTTTGAGATATCATAAAAGACACCCACAATAAGGCAATTTCTTTTATTTGCTTAATTCAAGAAGGTGCAGAATTCAAACTCGGGTATCAGATAGAGAAACTAAATGAAAGCCCAGAGGCATTTGGAGCAGCAAATCTCCAGGTCTTTCATTTATCCAGTGAAATCTACAGCTGCTTCTCTTGAACTAGCATTTAGGGGATGTGAATGAATGCTTGTAGTCAGTGGTCAGCCTCCAGTTTTCCTCTAAGCATAGATTGCCTAGAGTTTTGTGTCCTCTAAACTCTGTGCATGAATGACATTCCTATTCCTCTGGGTAGATTTTGCAAATATTAAAGGGGGGGGTGGAGGTCCTGTTACTTGACCCCAGTACTCTGCACCCTATATTCTCTGGTGATTGATTCTAAAATATAAATCAACAGAAAATTTTGCTCTGAAAGATTGCAAAACTTTTTAGTTCAATTTTATTCCTTATGAAAACTTGACACCACATAACTGTATGCACTTTTTCTCATTTGTATGTTAGCTGCAAATTGAAAAAGCAATATAATTAAATGTCAATTAAAATTATCCAGTTATTCCCTGCTTTTTAGAGAGATATCATTTCATCTAGATCAGAATTCTGCTGATGTTTGGTTTCTTTCTTTGTGACCAGAAGGTCCTGAAGGCCTGTATTAAATGGCCTTTGAAATCACCCGGTTTGATCATTATCTTGCAATGTTAAATTGGAATGTAAATGATCAGAGAAATGTTGGCCTTTGTGTCGAACATAAATGAAGGAATATTACAACAAAGAATTCAGATTAAGCACTATATCACAAAATTAATTTGATTTACTTTCTCATTACGCATGTAAACACTCAAACTAAAATATATGGAGTTTGAAAAGGGTTGTGTTGCAAGCATCCTGAAGTTATCAAAATCTGAATCACTGTCATGACTGTGACAAGAAAACATGTAAGAAGCACAGACTTCGAATTTTATCCTCAAAAGATGTTCCTTTGAAATATAATAATTGCAAAATTTTGATTCTAAAATTAGAAAAGCATATCGAGAGTTTTTACAAAAATGTGTATTTCTCTAGCACTGATTCCAAATGGAAAAATCATTACAGTATTCCATTGTCATTGGGCATCAGCAGAAGAAGCTGAGCAGGAGAGAGGAGGGGAAGAGTCAGGAAAGAGCAAAAACACTGTTGAAAAAATAGCCAATTATGTGACGGCAGCACAGAAACACAAACATCTTCATTAAGTGCTCATTGAGCTAATGTAGTGAAATCTTCCCCCAGTGCAGAGGCAAGTGAACCTTCAATTAAATAGTTTGTTCACACTCCACAAGTTTGATATCAATCCAAAGTCAAAACCACTTTTTTTACTGATGCTAATTTTAGAGTACTATATAGCTTAGCTGGGAGGCTGGGGTTGAAATGGAATGCGACTAGCTCCTTTGGAGTCCCACTGCTTTTCTTAATCAGGTCAGGTGCTGACTGTAAACCCAGGCTGAAATGCACTCTTAGTGCAGCATTAGTGTGAGGTAAGTTTAATTTGTACCAACATTACTGTAATGGTATAAATGCATCTTTAAAAATATACCTTTCATATGCACTAAAACATTTGTGTATTCATTTTCTTTACATTGCCAATACTTATTCATAATTCAATAACTGATAAGGAATAAAAATTAACTATACAGACAAGAGCATAGGAGCATGGAACTTTCTTCGAATTGATTGTAGCTGTTATTCTGCCATAACTTTATTGAAGAGCAACAGAACACTATATTTTAGTGATATTGAGAAAATCAAATCCAACTATTGGTATAATTGAAAGTAAAAAACCTTAATTAATTATCATCTATTAAAGCCTTCTGAAATTTTGGAAGGGTTAAAACTCACTGCCAGTAAAATGTAAAAGCATCTGAAAACTGTTGACTACCATGGTCTTATATTTCGAATGCTCATATTGTTAGTCGATTGGCCTGAGAGGATTTCTCTCTCCACAGAAATGAGAGACCTGCTGCGTTTGTCCAATATCTACAGTATTTTGCTTAAGTCCTGACAGGACTATGTTTCTTGTCCTGACTGTGATATATTACATTGCCTTATGCCCACAATTCAATTCAGTGGCGTTGCACAGTTACCAAAATTACATACCAACTGCAGCTGTGGATGCTGAATGTTATAATTGGTTCCATTTTGCTTTGCTGACTCTGCAGTCTATTATTACTGTGCTGCGCTTTTTTACCAAATTACAAGCTGTTGGCACTTGGAATGAATTGCTAGGGATGTTTATAAGCAGAGATGGGATCATCATTATCTTCAATTACCTATGCAACAATTGAAGTAATAAATTGAAACTGCATTAAATCTGGGCATAATTTTTGATAGGATGGTTGCGAAGGCATAAAGGACTCTTGCCTTTATCGGTTATGGCATAGAATATAAGAGCAGGGAGGTTATGCTGGGTAAACCACAGCGGAGTGCTGTATATAGTTCTGGTCGCCACACAATAGGAAGAATGTAATTGGACTGGAGGGGGTACAGAGGAGATTCACCAGGACGTTACCTGGGTTGGATGATGGGGAGAACACGGATAGGCTTAGGTTATTTTCTTTAAAGCAGAGAAGGCTGAGGGGGAGACATGATAAAGGTAAATAAGATTATGAGGGTTATGGATAGGAAGCAGCTCCACCCCTTAGTTGAAGGGTCAATAACAAATGGCATAATATTAAAATGAAGGGCAGGAAGTTTAGAGGGAATTTGTTATAACATTACAAGCGCTCATCCACATACCTATGAAAGATTGTGAGGTTTTCCACCACTATTTCTCTCTCAGACAGTGTGGTGGGAATCTGGAATGCACTGTCTGGGAGAGAAATAGTGGTGGAAAACCTCACAATCTTTCATAGGTATGTGGATGAGCGCTTGAAATGTTATACCATTCAAGTCTATGGGCCAAATGCTACAAAGTAGGATTAGGCTAGAAAGTCAAAGACACAATGAGCCAAAGGGTCTCTTTTGTGTTGAATGATTCTACTATTGCAATGTGTGGCCTAGTAGGGCTGAGTTCAGCCAACTTCCAGATTAAGCTGTTGGCCAAAAACTATCTGAAAAAGTAATAAGTAAGAAATAATTCACATAGCATTTTTCATATCCTTAGGACATTCCAGAATACATCACAACCAATGAAGAAAATTGTTGAAATAAAAATCACAAAAATCACTAAGAAAAGTTTGCTACACTTCAAACCTATTGTCAGCAACTAATAATCCCAATTAGCAACTATTCATTCTTAGACTGACCTTTACCCACTCCTTTATCTGCTTAAACACTTTTCTCTCTCTTTGGGCTGTATCTCCACCTATCGTTTACTCTTCCCCCTTCCCCTACCCCGTCTTCTGAATAAATAGTAACATTTTCCTTACTACCATCAGCTCTGAAGAAGGATCACTGGATCCAAAATGTTAGCTTTGATTTCATTCCACGGATGCTGCTAGACTTGCTGAGTTTTTCCAGCAATTTCCATTTTTGTACCAAGAAAAGGGTACCTTTAAATACCAGAGAATGTAAGTAACTGGTAAAGTGAGTCTTCCTTTCTACATTTCACATCAGCTGAACTCCAAACTTTCTACCACTTTTCTCCAACCAAACCATTTGGGGAACAAGTTCGATAGCCCCCAGTCAACGCATGCATAAGAAGGGTCCCAATATTGTGATTTGCGAGCCAAATTTTACTATGAACTTGGGTTGCTTAAATCTATCTGAACCATTGAAGGGGAAGGTACATTTTGGTTGTTGGAGGTACTGAGATCATTTCATATTGAAGCTGCAAATAAACAACCATTTGAGAAAGTGCACTGCTGGTTTCCTGAAGCAGCATTAGAAGCCTTGGTGGAGGAGGAGAAAAAAAGAAGAAATGTCCCTGATCTGCAAGGTAGCGCAGTGATGAGCGCTTGCAAGAGATTCACCAGACGTGCTGTGAGAAGCCAGTGGGAACATATAAGCATAGAGTTAAATGCCAACAGTTTAGCAATGAGAATCTGGATCCTGTGCCATACAAAATATTAATGACTTCATGTCAAGATCAATGAATGCATCTAGAATTTCCATGCCGGCAGATGAAAAGTAGAACTCAGCATTTTGTTAGAAGCCCCTCAGCTGCAATGAGGCATCAACCATCAAATGGTTGGGTCCACAAGTGATTGAGTTGACCACACTGGAAAGATGGAGGGCCAAGTTCTTCAAACAATGCAGGGCCAAGCTGGTACTCCACATAGCCCTCACTCAAACTCCTCTCCCTTCTGCCATCTGGCAGAAGATACCGGGGCATTCGGTCTCGAACGGCTAGACTGTACAACAGTTTCTTCCCCCAAGCCATCAGGCTCCCGAACACTGTACGATCACACATTACTCCATCTGAAATTTGTTGCAAAACTTTCCAAGTTACTGCTAAAACAATTCATAATTACACTGTAGTTACTGTTATTGTTGTTCATGTAGCACCTGGAAGAACATTGACTCATTTTTACTGTATCAGCCATATATTCGAGAAATAATAAATAAAGCTACTCTTGACTCTTTGTGCCCTGTGGCATTGAATGAATGTTTTATGAAAGGCTTCTCAATGTACCAAATGTTTTGTTGCATTCACCCAAAGCTCTAATCAAAGCTAGTTTCATTGAAATCTTCATTTGATTCTTGTGCAGCAGAACCGTCACATTGTAGTCTCACACATAAGCAGAATTAGTAGAAATGAACAAAATCATCAATGATCTTCATTGCTCCTTTAAGTATAAAGCATCCAAGTGGAACATGCCTTTCAAAACACCACAGTATTTATATTGGCATGAAGTAACAGGGATAAGTTAGCAAGAATTTATATTTATTTTGTGAATAAATAATTGACAAACATACACACATTCTCACAATCACACATTCACATACTCTCATACTCACTCACTTCCTGTGAAGGTTGTTGTTATGTGTTTGTCTCTAACACAATCACTGCATTTAGAGTCATAGAATCATAGAGATGTACAGAATTGAAATAAACCATTCAGTCTAACTTGTCCATGCTGACCAGATATGCTAAATTAATCTAGTCTCATTTGCCAGCATTTGGCCCATACCCCTCTAAACCCTTCTTATTCATATACCATCCAGACGCCTTTTAAATGTTATAATTGTACCACTTCCTCTGGCAGCTCATTCCATACACACACCACCCTCTGAGTGAAAAAGTTGCCCCTTAGGTCCTTTTTAAATCTTTCCCCTGTCATCCTTAACCTATGCCCTCTAGGTTTGGACTCCCCTACCTCATGGAAAAGATCTTGTTTATTTACCCTATCCATGTCCCTCATGATTTTATAGATCTCTATAAAGTCACCCCTTAGCCTCTGATGCTCCAGGGAAAACAACTCCAGCCTATTCAGCCACTCTCTGTAGCTCAAATCCTCCAACTCTAGTAATATTCCTGTAAATCTTTTCTGAACTTTTCAAATTTCACAACATCCTTCCTAAAGGAAGGAGACCAGAACTGCCCATAGTATCCCAAAAGTGGCCTAACCAATATCCTGTACTGTTGGAACAGGACATCCTAAATCCTACACTCAATGTACTGACCAATAAAGGAGAGCATACCAAATGCCTTCTTTACTATCCTCACAGTATTTGAGGTATTTTATGGTATAATAAGGTATAAATGCCTTCTTTCCTCTAACTGGTTGTCCAAGTTAATGAATTTTCAGGGGTGATTTTGGGACTTTTCGAGATGGAGATATCCACTGGCCCACTGTGTTTTGACTATGCATTGCAGCAAAAGGCAGATTATAGTTACAGCCTTCTCAATAAAACACAAACATCTCAAAATATTGGTTCTCACTGAGGTTTAGATTTGGTTCTCACTGAGGTTTAGATAGGAGAAATGCTCTCTTAATACTCAAGGAGGGTGTGATGTCTTGGTGACTGCCTGTCTCCTCCTCTTCCCATTTCTGGCAGCTTTTCATGATCTCCATGGCCTCTGCTTATTCTCCCTGTTAGTTCCAATTCAAAGAATAATGTCTGCTAGAGCACCTGTGCTAGAGAGCAACAAGTCTGTGCTGTAAGATTGAAATCAGCAAAAAGCACCACTTGAAATGAACTCTTAAAGGCACCAAACACTCAAAGAATTGTAATAGCAACCTGAAGAAATAGTGCAGTAACCAAGCTACAGTTGTTGACTCCTTTCAACAATACTGGTAATTGGGATAGTCAGTGAGGGAGTACTTCCTTTATGCTGCGTAACAAACATTCAGCTAATGATTGAAGAGCATATCAGCTGGAGCATGGAGCTCTAAAATACTCCAAAGAGCCAGTGTCAAATCAGCTGGTTACACAGTTGACATTCTGACTTCTGTCCGCGCTCTTGATGGGTGATCCCACCATCTTCTTTACCGAGATGCATCTACAGAGTATACATAATTTTTGGTTACCATGTGGGACACAAAGGAAATGTAAAATAGGATGTATTAAAACCAACTATGTCTACCATGTTTGCAAACGGTTTTTGACAGTCAATGTACAACCAGTTGGATGACTTACTACTCTCCACGATTCACACAATGTTGCCAACATTTGTGATTCTTTTGATGACTCATTGAGATGGCACTAATGTTTTGATGATGTAGTACACAAGGATAGAAAACTGAGAAAGAACATCTCGCTTCAGCTCCTTGTGAGCCATGTAAATCATCTAGGTGAAAACTATAACAAAATAAAATCAATGCTGCAACTGAAGATAACTGAAACTCTATTGCAAACAAATCTATGTGAGCATCAATGACAGGTAAATTTAGTTTGATCTTTAAACCTATGTCCTTCTACATAATAATCAATTTATCGTTCTGTGAACACTGGCATGTTTCTCGACTGCCCTGACTTAACTGGCGCATCCTGACATTGTGAAATATTTCATTCGATTGTTCTGACATAGGAAAGGCCTGTCTGCAATTAAGTCTTTAACTGTTACCTGGAGATGTTTTGTTCAGGAATTAAGGGAGTTATGTAATAAAGTAATTTTAAAAGTGTAAACTTTTTTCATCTATGTAAAATGTATTGTATCGGGCTCTTAAAGGTCTGGTACAAATAGAGAAACGTTCTGTTCCATCAATTAATTGTTAATTGTACTGACTGAGAGGTATGGGAAAAAATATATTAAATCATAGAACAGATTAAACTTGCTGAATTTGTGTTTTAAAGCCATAAGGAACCAAACTGAAAGCCCCCCAAAACTGACAGAGGAATTGAAATACAACTGCAATGAATCCATGGCCTTTTCTTTGGGAATTATGGAAAATTTGTGCTGCCTGTTAATTATGGAGGTTGGTTAGTTCAGTTGGTTGAACAGCTGTTTTGTGAGGCAGAGTGATACCAGCAGCATGGGTTCAATTCCTCTATCTGTTGAGGTTACCATGAAGATTCTGTTTTCTCAATCTCACCCTCAACTGAGGTGTGGTGAACCTTCAGTTAAACTCGTTACAAGTCATCACTCAAATGAGAAGGAGTCTCATGTCCTCTGGGACTAAGGCAACTTTCACTACCACTTCAAATGATGGCAATAGGCAGCCCAACACTAAATGTACCAATGTCTCAACAGGAGTCCTAATTTCATGCAAGGGTCACATGAGTTTCCTGATATACGTTAATGATCTGGACCTAGGTGTGCAGCGGACAGTTTCAAAATTTGCAGACGACACAAAAATTAAAAGAATTATAGACTGTGAGGACAATGTGATACTCTAATGTGACATTGACAAGTGGGTGGGTAGGTAACGGGTAAAGTTCAATGCAGAGAAGTATGAGGTGATGCACATTAGTTGGAAGAACATTGAAAGACAATATAAAATAGGGGCTAACCACTGAGCCACTGTGCCACCCCACCATTGAGCCACCATACCGCCCAAACTGGTTAGACATCTGCTGGATTGTTAGCACCACATTATAGGAACCATGTGAATGCATCAGAGAGAGTACAGAAGTAACTTACAAAAATGGTACCAGGAATGAGAAATTTCAGTTATGAAGATACATTGAAGAATTTGTGGCTGTTCTTCTTGGAGAGAAGAAGGCTAAGAGGAGATTTGATAAAGATTTTCAACATCATGAGTAGACTGCATAAAGTGTATCAGCAGAAGCTGTTCCCACACACATAAGGAACAAGAATAAAAGGGAATAGATTCAAAGTGAGGTGCAAAAGAAACAAAGAGGCAGTAAGACAACACTTTTTCACTCAGCAACTAGGGTCTGAAATGCACTGCCTGGAAATGTTGTGGAGGCAGGTTCAATTGAGACATTCAAGAGGTCTTTGAGTGATTATTTAGATTGAAATCATGTGCAGTGAAATGGAAAAATGGCAGGAGATTAACACTACGTAACAGAACCAGGAGACATGATGGGCTGAATGGCTTCCTTCTGTATTGTAACAATTTTGTGATTCTGTCACTAGCTTGCACTAGATAAAGCCAGTCTGCATCTCCTAAAGGGGAAGGGCATTCTGGCTGCTGCTAACACTGGAAGTGGCTGAGAAGACATTCTGAGCATGAAGAACACCAATTAATGGAGCTTACAGGAAAAAGCATGTTCCAAGGTGCTCAGGTGCAGCACTGAATACGTTGTTGTAGGAGGTGAGTAGATGAAGAGTTGTCCCCCACTCACAACAGTCCAGGACAATGTGAATTCAACGAAAGAAGGCAATGTGCAGATCTTTCTTGTAATAAAGTGTCAGGCAGTGGTGGATAGCACTCTTGTGAATCATAAAATTGCGGCTGATACATCTGAGCAACACTGAAGATGTGCTGCACAATCGGAGATGCTGTCTTTTGGAAAACATATTGAACTAATGTCCCTTTGACTGATTCAAGTGATTGTAAATTATTTTTTGGCACTATTTGAAAGGAATACATATGACAGCAGTTCTTTATGATTATTGTAATTAGTGAATGGTGGTTGCCTATTTTATGACTGATGGTATCACAACAAGCCCAATCATGTGCTCTGCTAACATCCAGACACACACCAGTTTGGTCAACAGATAGTGACTAGCTGTGAGAACTGGGATTAAGTTGCCCTTCCCAAATGTTAAAGTATTTCTCTAAGGCCAACTTTAACAGTCTAAAATGCTGCCTCAAATGAGACCAGTTAACTTGGCTCAACCGGAGATCGAACAAAGCATCTTCCTTGCCTGCGCAGTTTAAAATTTAAGAAAATAAGAAATAGGAACTGGAGTTGGCTATTTGGTCTTTCGAGGCTGTCCGGCATTCTAAGATCTTGGTTATTTTCTTTTCTAACTTCCATCTTGTTGCACTGAAAGGTATTTAAAAAACGACATCTTATTCTAGTTTGGTACTGTGTTACAGTGAAGAATGTCTTTACTGATTATGCTGTCGGTGCAGCTAATGATTCTGCATTATTTGTTTGCTTTGGATTTACAACTATTGAAATTCAACAGATTTCATATTGTCCAGCAATGAAATTCTGGTTCAGCCAGTGCACTTCAGTGAAGCTCATGACCCATAATTAATCATGGATAGGGAACAGCAATTTAAAAAAAAACTTCAGCCATAGGTGTTCCAGTCCATCACTTTTTTATAACTGCAGGTCAGAAACAGTTGAATATCTTGTCATTCTTGTCACCTTAGAATTTGAAGGCTATGAAGTAGAGTATTGTGTGTTCGAATATGCAAGCACAGACTTTTTCTAATGAGGCCTTCTCCTTATTGGAGTAAGAGACACTACGACAGCTACTTGCAGAGATTTAGCATAGGGTATAGTGTAGTGGAGCAAAATTCTAGTTTTTAGTCATTCATATTTAAATCATGCATAGAACTGTACTGTGTATTGTATTCTACAAGTTTTGAAAGTGACAAGCACTTTGGGGCTTGAGATATTTTAAGATTATATATAGAACCATTTATTAAGGATTTATGATTGTTAATTACTTGACTGAAACATAAAAGTAGAGCTGAAAATGTGTTGCTGGAAAAGCGCAGCAGGTCAGGCAGCATCCAAAGTGCAGGAGAATCGACGTTCTGGGCATGAGCCCTTCTTCAGGAAGGGCTCATGCCTGAAATGTCGATTCTCCTGCTCCTTGGATGCTGCCTGACCTGCTGCGCTTTTCCAGCAACACATTTTCAGCTCTGATCTCCAGCATCTGCAGTCCTCACTTTCTCCCTGAAACATAAAAGTAGTATGCATTTCTCAGAAGTGTAATTTTCTATACTTATTATCTGAAGAATTAGCAATAATTAATGAAAGACTTAGGATGGAAATACTTCCATACTTTACACAATATTAGCAGATAGGGGTTTATATAATAAAGCTGAACCTACCATAATGTGGCTCCAGCTTCTTTTTAAATACTTGACATTATTTACTGCAGCATTAAGTCTGCAACCTGTACTGGAATACCAGCGCAACACAACAGCTTTTAAAACCCAATGTTGCTAATCAGGAGGTTTGTAAAACTTTATCAGCTTTATTTAACTCTGTTCAATACCAATAAACTTCAGTTTATTAACTTTTGACATCCTGTAAAGTTATGTTTAACAATCCATTCATAATTTATGCTCTAACTTATTTAATTGCGACAGCAACTATACAAAAAGTAATCAATCTGCACAAGGTGAATTATCTTTAACCACAAGTTATTATTCACTTATAGGAATTTTACATACAGTTGCAGCAATTCACAATGAAGCATTATCACCACCAGAAATCTGATAACATCAGCTTATTTTTTATCAAGCAAAGCTGAATTTGAAACCTTTATAGAGGTAAACATGCTCGTGAAGAAATTGGTTCTTATCAAAGCCTTAACATTACTAAACATTTTAAAAAAAATTTAACTGACCTCTTTAGAAAGCTTTTATGAAATCAAAGTACAAAATTGTTTATTGGGGGGCAGATTTGATTGTTTCTTTAACCTTATTAAAAGAATATGGTTCAGGGTTTGATGGTTATAAATTTATTCCATTTTATGTAATAGTTCACTCAAGCTGCACCCAAGATATATTGCGGAAACTTTTCAATTACTCCCTGATCTATTTAAAGTAATCAAAAGTTGAAAGTGGTGTGTGTGTTTTTTGACTGCTTCTTGGATGCCAAAAGACCCAACTGATATAATTGCTGCCCAACACAATAATGTTCAAGGAGTCCATTCGGTCCATTGATTGTGAAATTCTCTTGTCTTTTCTCTGTAACTTTATTTCAATTCAAATGATCTTCCAATGTCCTCTTGAATGCCTAGGTTGAACTTGCTTCCACCACCGTGTGAGTACAAGCATTTAGCAGTTGGTTCTTTTGCAAACTAATTTGTGGGCGGCACGGTGGCACAGTGGTTAGCCCTGCTGCCTCACAGCGCCTGAGACCCAGGTTCATTTCCTGACTCAGGCAACTGACTGTGTGGAGTTTGCACATTCTCCCCGTGTCTGCATGGGTTTCCTCCGGGTGCTCCGGCTTCCTCCCATAGTCCAAAGATGTGCGGGTCAGGTGAATTGGCCATGCTAAATTGCCTGTAGTGTTAGGTAAGGGGTAAGTGTGGGTGTATGGGTGGGTTGCGGGTCGGTGTGGACTTGTTGGGCCGAAGGGCCTGTTTCCACACTGTAAGTAATATAGAACATAGAACATAGAAGGATACAGCGCAGTACTAATCTAATCTAAAAATCTGTGTCCTCTCATTCTCGATCCTTTTACTAGCAGAATGGGTGGGTTGCGCTTCGGCTGGTCGGTGTGGACTTGTTGGGCCGAAGGGCCTGTTTCCACACTGTAAGTAATCTAATCTAATCCAATCTAAAAATCTGTGTCCTCTCATTCTCGATCTTTTACTAGCAGAAACAGAGAACAAGAACAAAGAATTAGAAAATTTACAGCCCAGGAACAGGCCCTTCAGCCCTCCGAGCCTGAGCCAATCCAAATGTACTGTCTAACTCTGTCGGTCAATTCCTAAGCATCTGTATCCCTCTGCTCCCCACCTACTCAAGCATCTGTCCAGACGCATCTTAAATTAATCTACTGTGCCTGTCTCTACCACCTCTGCTGGCAATGCATTCCAAACACCCACCACCCTCTGTGTGAAGTACTTGCCGCATGTATCCCCCTTAAACTTTCCACCTCTCACCTTGAAAAGTGACCTCTTGTTATTAAATCCTTCACCCTGGGAAAAAGTTTGTCTTTATCCTCCTTGTCTATACCCTTCATGATTTTGTAAATCTCAGTCAGGTTCCCCCACCCCCCCATCTCCTTTTTTCTAATGAAAATAATCCTAACCTACTCAACCTCTCTTCATAGCTAGCACCTTCCATACCAGGCAACATCCTTGTAAACCTTCTCTGCACCCTCTCCAAAGCATCCACCTTCTTTTGGTAATGTGATGACCAGAACTCGCCAGTTTATCTCTGTCAATTCTGTCCACATCCTTCAGGAGTTTGCAAACATCTATCAAACCTCCACTGAGTTTTCTCCCCTCCAAGAAAGACAGTTCCAATTTCCCCAATCTATCTTTGTAACAACTGTTTCTCGATCTTGGGACCATTCTTTAATCCTCTTCTGCACTCTCGATTTGTTCATATCCTTCCTGAACGGTGGCACCCAGAACTGTGCTCAGTACCTTGACTGTTGCTTAACTGGTGTCATATGCAAGTGTGATATAATTTCCTTGCTCATACAGTCATAGAGTCATAGAGATGTACAGCATGGAAACTGACCCTTCGGTACAACTTGTCCATGTCAACCAGACATCCTAAATTAATCTAGCCCCATTTGCCACCACTTGGCCCATATTCCTCTAAACCCTACCTAATCATTTACCCATCCTTTTAAATGGTGTGATTGTGCCACACCTCCACCACTTCCTCTGGCAGCTCATTCCATACATGCACCTCCCTTTGCATGAAAAGGTTGCCCCTTAGGTCCCTTTTAAACCTTTCCTTTCTCACTCTAAACCTATGCCCTCTAATTCTGGACTCCCTCCTCCCAGGAAAAAGGATGTCTATTTACCCTTTCCATGCCCCTCATGATTTTATAAACTTCAGCCTCCAACGCTCCAGGGAACACAGCCCCAGCCTATACAGCCTCTACCTATACCTCAAACCCTCCAACCCTGGCCAATCCTTCTAAACTCTTTCAAGTTTTACAACATTCTTTCTATAGGAGGGAGATCAGAATTGCACACAATATTCCAAAAGTAGCCTAACCAATGCCCTGCACAGCTGCAAAATCACCTCCCAACTCCTATACTAAATGCTCTGACCAATAATGGAAAGCAGACTAAATGCCTTCTTCACTATCTTATCTATCAGAGACTCCACTTTCAAGGAGCTATGAACGTTCACTCCAAGATCTTGTAATCTATGCTCCAATTCATGAAGTCAATGATAATGTAAATGTATGGATTTATGTGCTTATGCACCCAGGTCTCTCTGTTCCTGCGCACTTTGCAATTGTATCTTTTATTTTACACTGTTTCTCCATGTTCTTTCTATCAAAACATTTTGTTACATACATCTTTATATTGGACTTGAGCTGTGACTTGTCTGCTCACTTCACCAAACTCGAAAAGTGTTGCACTGGAAAAGCAGAGCAGGTCAGGCAGCATCAAGGAGCAGGAGAGTCGATGTTTTGGGCATAAGCCCTTCATCAGAAATGTGGGCTGAAACATAAATAAAAGGAGGGATGGGGCTGGGGGGAAGGTAGCTGGGAAAGCGATAGATGGATGCAGATGGGGAGTGATTGTGATACGTCGGTGGGGAGGGTGGAGTGGATAGGTGGGAAGGAAGATTGACAGGTAGGACAGTTCAAGAGGGCAGTGCTGAATTGGAGGGTTGGATCTGGGATGAGGTGGGGGGAGGGGAGACTTGGAAACTAGTGAAGTCAATGTTTGCCATGTGGTTGAAGGGTCCCAAGGCAGAAGATGAAACGTTCTTCCTCCAATTGTTGGGTGGCTTGAATTTGCCACTGGAGGAGGTCCAAGACTTGCATGTCCTTGGTAGAATGGGAAGGGGAGTTGATGTGGTCATCCACAGGGCAGTGAGGTTGTTGGATGCAAGTGTCCCAGACATATTCCCTGAAATGCTCCCCGAGTTGGTGTTCTGTCTCTCCAATATAGAGCAGACCATATTTGCAGCAATGGACACAGTTGATGAGGTAGGTAGGTGTGTAGGAAAATCTCTGCCGGATGTGAAAAGATCCTTTGGGGTCTTGGCCAGATTATGTGGGGTGAGGTGTGGGCGCAGGTTTTACACCTCTTGCAGTGGCAAGGGAAGGTGCCAAGTGTGGAGGGTGGGTTGGTGGGGGGGGGGGGGGTGGCACGTGAATCTAACGAGGGTAGTCACAGAGGGAATGGTCTCTGCAGAATGCAGATAGGGGTGGGGAGGGAAATATGTGTCTGAATGTAGGTGGCAGTAATGGACGAGGATAATGTGTTGTATCCAGATATTTGTGGGGTGGAAGGTGAGAACCAAGGTGTTTCTATGCTTGGTGTGCTTGGAGGGGTGGGGTTCAAGAGTGGAGGTGTGGGAAGTGGAGGAGATGCTCTGCAGGGCATTGTTGATTACGTCCAAGGGGCAATTGTGGTTAGAGTCTAAGGAAAGACTTCTTGATAGATGGTATCCAGATCTATGTGTTTGTTTATGGCGTTGTGGTTGGAGTGCTAGGCCTCTAGGAATTCTCTGGCATGTCTCTACCATCTATCAACCCCTCAGAAAATGAACAGGAAATGACATCACCACAAACCCCAGGAACCCCATCCAGGAGAAAGATATAAATAGAAAGCAGGAGGCAACAGCTTCGCTTCACTTGGAGGTCGCCACTGATGATGTTACCTAGCCAGGTAATGAAATGTCTGGATATCAAAACGACAGCTCAGCGAGCAAACCTACACACTCCACCCCCCCCTTGGCCAATAATATTTTAAGGGGTCTCTTGAGGTCATTCTGAAATTGGTTTGGAATCTTCATTGTGGAATTTTCATGGAGCCAGGTGGAGCAAACGTGACCCTGGACTGAGAAAAATGTGGTCGATCCACTGCCGCTTAGTTACTGAATGAGCCCCCATCTCCCACTTTTAATGTTTACCAAATGCCCATCTCCCATGGAACCATCAGCTTTTCAATTTTCTGGTTCAGTTAACTGGCCATTAGCCCACACTGAGCACTGGACAGGTTGTTGAAAATGGCTTGGGATATTCACTAACTTCACTTCCATTTTGAGCATCTGATTAAAATAGCAGCCATTATCACTACTCAATTTTATCCAATTATGCTTATCCATTGTGTAGCACTACAAGTGATGGGATATACTATCAATTACTTCTCTGCATGACCCTCAAATCAGGAACTAAATCCAATGTGGTACTGAAAGCTTCCCTAGAGCTTCATAAAGAAGCAGAGATCTTGCACAGCTCAAAATTAAATTGTGCCTGATGCATTTTGCTCTGAAACTTGCAGGTTGTTTGTCATGGAAACAACCTTAGCTCCCAATTTGTAAGAATCTTACTCTAGATCTTACATGACAGTTTTATTTCAATAATGTTCTGACAAGAAGTTTGAGATTAAAGAAAATCCTTAAGTTTAGCTACATTTTAAAATTGTTCTCAACACAAAGCTTATAAATTACTCATTTTCATTTGAAGATGTTTTCCTTTTGCATCGTCCACCTTGACTTAACATTGTTATCATTAACAATACTTTTAAAATATAGTTAATTCTTTTGTGGTTTTGTTTAAAACCGAGAGAGATAGTTCTGATTTTAAACGTGGAAACTTCAATCGAGGTGAGGATTCAGACCAGAGGTAGACACACCCTCAGTTTGATCAACAATGGTTGTGCCAATACCCACATCATGACCTGAACTTAGGCCATTTTCAAAGAGGCAAGACAGAGCCAGATTATCTGTTCATTGGCAAGATGTGGGTGAATAAATAGTTTGGAACTGATCTAATTAAGAGGTTGATGAAGGCCTTACTCCTGCATCACCTATGACTTCCAGTCATCAATTTTTTAAGACCAAATTGATTTCAACCAGTCCACCGTGATAGGCCTCAGGCCAGATGTGGGGTTTGAGGCCTGTGATTGCTCACGCGAAGACCTTCTCTCATATTCCTAATGCCCTAATGGTGAAAGCAGGATTGTGTATACATGGGAAAGGGGATAGAAAAAGTTGACTAAAATATCAAGATATTAAAAAGACAAAGCCGAGACAAGAAACAGAATTTAGAATCAAATTACATTCTTAAAACAAATATAATTATATAATGGAGTAACATATTTCAATTATACAAGTTATCAAATGAAATTTTGTTTCTGAAAATCTTTGTGTTATTATGCACAGTCTTTCTTCTGTATTAAGTAAAGCCCATGGAATGTTGTACCTATAAAATGTCAGGGAAACTCCAAAGAGAGGTCTAACAATGAGGGAGTTGACTATCATCCCCCTTCTCAGCAGAAAGCCACCTCTTAGAGATTCATAGATTTTTGATCCATCATGTTTATACTGGGTCCTGACAGAGCTGGTCCCATTCTCCAGCCTTATCTTTGTAGCCCTTTAATTCCATCTCTTTCAAATATCTCTTCAGCTCTCTTTTGAAACCTCATATACAATCCACCTCCACCACTTTGGCAACACATTCCAAATCCCAATTGTTTGCATAAAGAAGTTTCTCTTCATTTCACTCATAGCTCTCTTGCTGACAATCTTGGAGTTGTGACTGCTCGCTACCGACTAGTGGAAACACAAACTAGTGGAAGCTTCTTTAGCCTGTCAAATTGTTCATCATTTTGAACATCTCAATAAGGTAACCTCTTAACATTCTCTGTTCTGAGGAGAATAATCTAATTTTTCTAATCTATCCTGATGTTACGACATGGAGGTGAACATCTCTGTTAATTAAATCAAACACCCAGAAAAGCTCGCCTCACCTCATAATCTCTTAAAATATGAATTACAGAGAACTCCAAAATTCCATATGTAAAGAAAATAACATATTTTTTTAATCTAAAAGTGAACATTAAACAATAACTATTCACAACTCCAAGTCTGACCTTTCTCTTAACTGCTTACTATTTGCCTCCAACTCTATAACAATATGGTGTTCCAATAAGACTCTTATTAAAATTATGGCTGCAAATGTGTTGCTGGTCAAAGCACAGCAGGTTAGGCAGCATCTCAGGAATAGAGAATTCGACGTTTCGAGCATAAGCCCTTCATCAGGAATAAGAGAGAGAGAGCCAAGCCGGCTAAGCCCACGCCCTCCACCTCCTCCAGGATTTTCGCTTCCCCGGTCCCCAACGCCTTATTTTCACTATGGACATCCAGTCCCTGTACACCTCCATCCCCCATCACGAAGGACTCAAAGCCCTCCGCTTCTTCCTTTCCCGCCGCACTAACCAGTACCCTTCCACTGACACCCTCCTTCGACTGACTGAACTGGTCCTCACCCTGAATAACTTCTCTTTTCAATCCTCCCACTTCCTCCAAACTAAAGGAGTTGCCATGGGCACCCGCATGGGCCCCAGCTATGCCTGCCTCTTCGTAGGATATGTGGAACAGTCCATCTTCCGCAACTACACTGGCACCACCCCCCACCTTTTCCTCCGCTACATCGATGACTGTATCGGCGCTGCCTCGTGCTCCCACGAGGAGGTTGAACAGTTCATCAACTTTACTAACACCTTCCATCCCGACCTGAAATTCACCTGGACTGTCTCAGACTCCTCCCTCCCCTTCCTAGACCTTTCCATTTCTATCTCGGGCGACCGACTCAACACAGACATCTATTATAAACCGACTGACTCCCACAGCTACCTGGACTACACCTCCTCCCACCCTGCCCCCTGTAAAAACGCCATCCCATATTCCCAATTCCTTCGTCTCCGCCGCATCTGCTCCCAGGAGGACCAATTCCAACACCGCACAACCCAGATGGCCTCCTTCTTCAAGGACCGCAGATTCCCCCCAGACGTGATCGACGATGCCCTCCACCGCATCTCCTCCACTTCCCGCTCCTCCGCCCTTGAGCCCCGCTCCTCCAACCGCCACCAAGACAGAACCCCACTGGTTCTCACCTACCACCCCACCAACCTGCGCATACAACGTATTATCCGCCGCCATTTCCGCCACCTCCAAACGGACCCCACCACCAAGGATATATTTCCCTCCCCTCCCCTATCAGCGTTCCGCAAGGACCACTCCCTTCGTGACTCCCTTGTCAGATCCACACCCCCCACCAACCCAACCTCCACCCCCGGCACCTTCCCCTGCAACCGCAGGAAATGTAAAACTTGCGCCCACACCTCCACACTCACTTCCCTCCAAGGCCCCAAGGGATCCTTCCATATCCGCCACAAGTTCACCTGTACCTCCACACACATCATCTATTGCATCCGCTGCACCCGATGTGGCCTCCTCTATATTGGTGAGACAGGCCGCTTACTTGCGGAACGCTTCAGAGAACACCTCTGGGCCGCCCGAACCAACCAACCCAATCACCCCGTGGCTCAACACTTTAACTCCCCCTCCCACTCCACCGAGGACATGCAGGTCCTTGGACTCCTCCACCGGCAGAACACAACTACACGACGGCTGGAGGAGGAGCGCCTCATCTTCCGCCTGGGAACCCTCCAACCACAAGGTATGAATTCAGATTTCTCCAGCTTCCTCATTTCCCCTCCCCCCACCTTGTCTCAGTCGGTTCCCTCAACTCAGCACCGCCCTCCTAACCTGCAATCCTCTTCCTGACCTCTCCGCCCCCACCCCACTCCGGCCTATCACCCTCACCTTGACCTCCTTCCACCTATCCCACCTCCATCGCCCCTCCCCCTAGTCCCTCCTCCCTACCTTTTATCTTAGCCGGCTTGGCTCTCTCTCTCTTATTCCTGATGAAGGGCTTATGCTCGAAACGTCGAATTCTCTATTCCTGAGATGCTGCCTAACCTGCTGTGCTTTGACCAGCAACACATTTGCAGCTGTGATCTCCAGCATCTGCAGACCTCATTTTTTACTCTTATTAAAATTATATCAACTTAATTTCAAAACCACACAATTGCTGTCTTCTTCTGTGTCTTCACTCTTCCGGCTGAGGATCTCCCTGGGTCATCTTCTTTCTTTTTACTGTAAGTAGGTTTCACATGAAAATGTATCTTTTATGGAGAGTCTTTCCATCTTTCTTGGAGAACAAGATGTTAGATGGGCAATTAGCTCTCTCTCTCTACAGCAATTGCTTTCTGACTATTTTTCAAAATGTCCACATTTTTATACCCCCAACACTGGATCATCTATTTGTTCGATGTTGACAAAACAATAAATTCAAACTTGGGTTTTATCATCCTGGAGCATAATTTAAACTGATTGGTTAAATTTGAATTGTTGTCAAAATAGCAACCAAAACTCAAGTATCCATTTCACAGCCAAATGTTACATATTTTCAATTTTCCAGTATACTTTGGTTCTGCCATCATGTCATTTACACAATTGCTTGTAATCTCTCAGTTCAGAACAGCATTCTCTCTCTTTTACAGGTGCAGTACATGCCTTCAACTTCATAGCACTTATATCTAAAATCCCTCACTCCTTGTATCATTCTAGTAAATCTCCTTTGTACTCTCTCCAGGGATTTAACATTCTTCCTTAAATAAGGCACCCAGAACTGAACACAATACTCCAAATGTAACATTACCAATTATTTGTAAAGCTTAAGCATCACTTCCTTGCTTCTATACTCTGTTTATAAACCCAAGAATCCTGTATGTCTTCTTAACAATTGTTTTAACTTGCCCGGCCACCTTCAGCGAATTATGCACATGAACCCTGAGGTCCCTCCTCTCCTGTACTCCCTTCAAAGTTGTACCATTGAGCTTGTAATGTCTCTTCATGTATCTTCAACCAAAATGCATTACCTGACATTTTGCTGCATTGAATTTCATCTGCCAGCTGTCTCTCCATTTGGCCAACTTTCAATGTCTCTCTGAATTTGCCAAGCATCATTCTCATAATTCACTACTCTCTCTAGCTTAGTATCATCTACAAATGTAGAGTTTTTGCCCTCAACATCCATCTTCAAACAGTGTATACAAATCAGCATAAGCAAATTTCTAACACTAAACCCTGGGGAACATGACTCTCAACTTGTCTCTAGTCTGAGAAATGCCTTTCTGTACCTACTCAGTTTCCTGTCTTTTAGCCAACTTCTAATTCATGCTTGTAAAGAACCCTTCAATCTCAAACATTCCTAATTGTCTAGCCAAACTGCCACGTAGTACTGTATCAAATGTTTTCTGAAAGTCCAAATACATAACAGCCCCAGCACTACCCTCATACCCTGCCTGTGTCATCTCATCAAAGAACTCAATCAAATTTGTCAGACATGACCCACCATTGATAAAGCCATGTTTATTGTCTACTATTAACTTAATTTTCAAAGTGTATATTTACCTTATCCCATATTATGGCCTCCATCAGATTTTCCAATATTAACCTTTTCTGTTTTTTTCTTGCAAAAAAAATCAGTCAAAGATTGACTGTGACATCAGTCTGTGTGTATTATTGACTAGACATCCACGTATGTGGACTAGAATCCAAAGAGGGCCAAATTATTTGAATGGCCATTTTAAACTCCCTGGTATTTCAGGTAACACAAAGCGGAAAATTCTCTCTCACTTTAAATGCTAGAACTCAGCCACTGTCAAAGGGAATCAGAACAAAAGAATTTTCAAGACAAAGTTTGCAAGACAAAAAAAATCCCAAATGAATTTACTTAATTGCCAACATCAGTGCTACTGATGTCATCCAATAATGAATATAATATTATCTTATCTGCTTTTTATAGACAATTCGGATACTTAAGCCAATATATTTTTTCATTTTTGACACACCTTATTTCTACTCTGTGTGCATATATGTTGCTTTACCATCTTAACTTGCATTTAGCAATTAATAAACTCAGTCTATTTGTTAATACAAGAAAACTTCATTAAATTGATTGCGTTTGAAACATCCATTCATTTGG
This sequence comes from Hemiscyllium ocellatum, assembly GCF_020745735.1. Lineage (NCBI taxonomy): Eukaryota > Metazoa > Chordata > Chondrichthyes > Orectolobiformes > Hemiscylliidae > Hemiscyllium > Hemiscyllium ocellatum. Next base: position 18,601,590 of record NC_083428.1, on the reverse strand, counting down.
GTCTGGGAGAAAGATATCCATGAGGAAAGGAACCTCTTTCAATTTAAAGCAAGTTAAAAATCACACAACACCAGGTTATAGTCCAACAGGTTTAGTGGGAAGCACACTAGCTTTCGGAGCGCCGCTCCTTCATCAGGTGGTTGTGGAGGGCTCAATTGTAAGGCACAGAATTTATAGCAAAAATTTACAGCGTGATAAATTAAAACAATTAAATCTGTTGGACTATAACCTGGTGTTGTGTGATTTTTAACTTTGTACGCCCCAGTCCAACACCGGCATCTCCAAATATAAGAAAGCTCCTAGTTATGTAGACTTTGATTTTACTGTGAGATTGTTTCAAAAGATTGAAGAATTATTTTAAATTCGTATTATAGTTCATGACTCATTGTGAGGGATGGCTGAATAACCATTGAGAGCCAGATCAGCCCTCCTCACCAGGGAGTTTAACAATTCCAGAAACCCTATTCGGAATAGCAACAAATTGAAGAACCTCACCTGGCATCAGATAGGATTGCTATTCGTGCCAATGTTATCAGTCCCACTTTGTAAAGTTAATGTCATATTGGTAATAGTTTCCAGTATTTAACTACTTCTGGTATGAATTTTAATGGTTTATGTTATGACAAGACACTTTGAAATATTGTGATCATTCTTAATCACTGGAAGACAATTTAATACACATTCTATGGTGAATATATATTAAAGCCTTGCGTCAGATGCCATGATCTGCTCTTTACCACCATATGTGTACAATTGCCCTCTTCCCTGATGCTGTTTCTATTTTGTTTACTTACTTTTTGATTTTTTTTCCTCACTAATTTCTGTCTTACTGTGTTTCTTCTGCTTTTGTCCAGTAATCAATTTCCTTCCCCTCTTGCTGCTTTTGCAAGAGGGGAGAATGTTGGGTAGAAAATAGCTGGAGGTTTCCTTCCACATTTGTACACTTGAGCATTTTATGATCATGCACTGATGTCTGTGAAAATGCTTAAAATTACAGCAGGTAATTTTAGCAAGGTTATAGGCTGCAGTCATGAAGTGGAGGCAGATTTTCTGTCATATAGCGACAGAGGATTCTGATTGACGCATCCTAGTTTCCTGTGATGTCAATGTGCTAATTTGTCTCTACACACAGAGACCTGTGAAAGAACCAATAAAAATATATTCCTAAATACATAGGCCAAAGGCATCACAGTCTTTGATTTTCTATTGCAAATGTGGCTGTATGGTCTGTAGTTCAGCAAATAGATTCATGGCTTTCGACCTCATGTTATAAAGTCTGTCCGTTGTGATTTGCAGAGAGACATATGAAACAAAAGTGAAATCATGGCCATATACACAAGTGTTTGAGGAACAGTAAATGCATGAAAGCAGGAGACAGCCTGAACAAACTTGACTTACCTGACTGATGAATTGCCCACACTGAAAGGCTGCATTATACCGCAAAACTGAGCATTTTAAAATCAGGATTTTATTATTTTGACAATGGTATTCCAAACTGTGTTCTGATACAACACACAAAATTACATCACAGACATTAATATCTGTAGAATAAAACAAAGAACAGCAGATATTGGACATCTGAAACAAACAAAAGCAGAAATTGCTGGAGAAACTCAGCAGGTGTGGCATCATCCGTGCAGAGAAAACAGAGTTAATGTTTCAAGTCCAGTGACCTTTCTTCAGAACTGATTAATATCTCTTGATTTTGCAGCGGTGTTGGCTTACAGAATTCTGCAGTTCCATATTTGATTAGGTAAATACCAACACATTCCAAAATGAATGTAATATCTGGGTGGTGAGATGACAATGTCTTGAATTTTGTTCTGGGGTCAATGTTGTGGTATGCAAGTTACACCAAAAATATCCAAATTGTTCACTACAATCAAATCAGTTAAGATGTCATTTGAGAAATTTTCACAAATTTTCACGACTGTATACATTCTTTAAAGTAGGTCAAGAATGTAAAGTGGAATTATCCAAGCTAGGTAATGGCATTGCACACATAGGGGCTTACACTCAAATTAATGATGAAAATGTTTAAGCTTTGATGTATCTTAAGGTAACTTATTAACAGAATTAATAGAATTATTATAGTTTGTGGTTTCATTGTAATATGACTGCACATTTTGCTGAATAAGAGCAGCAACAAGCCAGAAGATGTTTCAGGAACAATACAAATCTCCGACAGCTAAAGTAACACAAATCTAAAAGAAAATTGTCAGGGCTTCTTTTGTCATTGAAATCTGTATGACAGGCAGGAGATCCATCCTATTTCATTTTCCACTGAACTTCAAATTCAACATTGGTAGAATATGAATTGTAAAATGGTGAAAAGGCATACACTGTGACAGAAAAATTAGACAGAGCACAAAACAGCCTGCCATGTTTCCCATTTGTTCAAGATAGACAATTGCCCTGATTCTTTTATATTCCTTCATGGAATTGAGAAACTTAAATGTTTCTATAGTTTCTAGGAGTGTTGTCTTTCCAGGATCACCAACAGTAGCTCTTCAACAATGTGTCGATTTAATTTCAGAGGCATTTCTAAACATAAGTTTGCTCGCTGATCTGCAAAGTTCATTTTCAGACGTTTTGTCACCATACTAGGTAACATCAACAGCGAGCCTCCGGATGAAGCATTGGTGGTATTTAAGTGTTTAGGTTTCCTTGTGTTGGTGCATCATTTCCTCCGGTGACGTTATTTCCTATTTTTTCTCTCAGGGTGTGGTAAATGTATCCAAGTCAATGTATTTGTTGATAGAGTTCCAGTTGGAATGTCATGCTCCTAGGAATTCTCACATGTGTCTCTGTTTGGCTTGTCCTAGGATGTATGTGTTGTCCCAGTCGAAGTGGTGTCCTTCCTCATCTTGATGTAGAGGTACTAGTGAGAGTGGGTCTTTTTTTTGTGGCTAATTGTTGTTCATGTATTCTGGTGGCTAGTTTTCTGCCTGTTTGTCCAATGTAGTGTGTGTTACAGTCCTTGCATGGTATTTTGTAAATTACATTAGTTTTGCTTGTTGTCTGTATAGGGTCTTTCAAGTTTCAGTGTGTTGGTGGGTTTGTGGGCTACCATGATGCCAAGAGGTCTGAGTAGTCTGGCAGTCATTTTTGAGCTGTCTCTGATGTAGGGGAGAGTGGCTAGGGTTTCTGGATGTGTTTTGTCTGCTTGTTTGGGTTTGTTGCTGAGAAACCTGTGGACTGTGTTCATTGGGTACCCGTTCTTTTTGAATACACTGTATAGGTGATTTTCCTCTACTCTTTGTAGTTCCTCTGTGCTACAGTGTGTGGTGGCTCATTGAAATAATGTTCTAATGCAGCTTCGTTTGTGGCTGTTGTGGTGATTGTTTCTGTAGTTCAATATTTGGTCCATATGTGTTGTTTTCTTGTAGATGCTGGTTTGATGTTCCCCTTTGGCTGTTTGTTCTACTGCGACATCTAGGAATGGCAGTTTGTTGTTGTTTTCCTCCTCTTTAGTAAATTTCATGCCAGTAAGAGTATTATTGATGGTCTTGAAGGTTTCCTCTAATTTGTTTCACTTAATGATGACGAAAGTGTCATCCATGTAGCAGACCGAAAGTTTGAGTTGGATGGTTGGCAGAGCTGTTTGTTCAAGTCTCTGCATTACTGCTTCTGCTGAAAACCCTGATATCGGAGATCCCATGGGTGTTCCCTTGGTTTGTCTGCAGGTTTTGTTGTTGAAGGCAAAGTGGTTGGTAAGGCATAGGTCCACTATCTTGACAATGTTATCTTTGCTGATGATGTTGGTGGTGTTTGGTGTATGTGTCTTTGGTTCTTCTAATAGTGTAGCCAGTGTTTCCTTGGCCATGGCTTTTCTAAACTTGATGAAGTGGACTGTTTAATTAATATCTGTGAATGAGGTTGGTTAAATCCCTCAGGACGGGATGGTTTTTGTTCTTTGTACAGAATTGCTGTATTGCAACAACTAAAATATTGTGCTGACTGTTCACTTTGTGAGAGAAAAGGGAGTTGACACAATTTGTAGATCTGGAACTTAGCAGTCAACTAGCATGCAAGTTCTTAAAATAGTAATATAATAATGACCATCTAATCAGTTTTGTGATGTTATAGAGTTATAGAGCAAGAAAACAGATTGTTCAGTCTAACCAATCCATGCCAAACATAATCCCAAACTAAACTTGCCCCACCTACCTGTCCTTGGCCCATATCCCTCCAAACCTTTCCTCTTCGTGCACTATCCAAATGTCTTTTAAATGTTGTGACTGTATCCACACCCACCACTTCCTCAGGAAGTTCACTCCACATGTGAACCGTCCTCTATGTAAAACATTTGCCCCTCATGTCTTTTTTTAAACCTCTCTCCTCTCAGCTTAAAAATGTGTCCCATCACCTTGAAATCCCCCATCCTAGGGAAAAGACTACTACCATCAACTCTATCTATGCCCCTCATTTTTTTATGAACTTCTATAAGGCCGTCTCTCAACTTCCTATATTCTAGTGAAAAAGTCCCAGCCTATAAAGCCTTCCTTTATAACTCAAACCTAAAATTAGACAGTAACTTCCATGCAATGGGATCTTTTGTGCTCACCTGAAAGAAAACAGCAGAGTTTCAGCTCAACTCCATGCAAAAGCTGGTTCATCTGATACAGCAGCATTCCCTCAGTACTGTTTTGGATCATCAGCCTAGATTTTTATTCTTGGGAATACGGAATGAATCTATACCATTCTAGCTCAGGGATGAGACTGCTACCAAATGAACCAAATCTGATTGAGAATAAATGTGAAATTTTACAGAGAATGACCAGAATCTTGGGATTGCCTATATTTTGAAACCGTAAGTTAAATTCTCTTATCTAATGAAATTTTCAATTCTGAGTCCTGTTTCTTTTTAAGTTTTCAGAAACTTATTGGTAACTGACATACACAGTAAAGAATATGTCCAACAGTCAGCAGGTCAAAACAAACACCTTTGGATAGCTAAATGTAATAAAATGAAATAATATATTATCGCACATGGAGTCAGGTATAACTATGTGCATACATGTAAATTAATCACCATCATTAACGTGACACCTTTTTAAAAAATTGGTTACTTTACTCTTGTGATTGTGGCAGTGAGAAACTTAGGCCATAACTTTCAGAGGGAGATGCACTTGGCCCATTGAGACTGATCTGCCATTCAATGAGGCCATGTCTAATTTGATAATCCACACCTCCACTTTTCTACTTTATCCTACAACACATAATTCCCTTTATGGTTTGATGTCTGTCCAACTCAGTCTTGAATATACTTAACAAACCAGCCTTGACAGCCCTCTGTGGTAAAGAATTTCACAGATTCATTACCCTCTGAGAGAAAAAAAAACTCCTCAACTCTGTATTAAACGTGAGTTATTCTAAGATTGTAACCTTTGGTCCTAGACTCCTCCAGAAGGGGAAGCAACCTTTCCACATCTACCCTGTCAAGCCCCCTTGGCATTTTACATAGAGTCGTAGTGTTATACAAATAGAAACTGACTTTTTGGTCCAACTTGTCCATACCGACTAAGTGTCTTAAGCTTGACTAGTCCCATTCTTTTAAATGTTGCAATTGTACTCACTTTGACCACTTCCTCTGGTAGCTCATTCTATACATGGACCACCCTCTATGTCAAAAATGCTGTCCCTCAAGTCCCTTTTAAATCTTTCCCCTCTCACCTTAAATCTATGCCCTCTAGTTCCGACTCCCCCGGGGAATATGGTCTTGTCTATTCAGCCACATGATTTTATAAACCTAGGTCTCTTCTCATTCTTTTAAAGTGCAATGGGTACAAGCCCAGCCTACTCAACCATTCCTCATCTGAAAATCCCCCTACTGGGAGCAACCTAGTGAACCCCCTTAATAAGAGGACTATTTCCAGTATTTCAGCTGATGGGTATTTTGTATAACATTTAACAATACTTTTATATGGCATTCCTTTTGAAATAAAGGTCACCATTTCATTTGCCTTTCCTATTGTCTGCTGAACTTGGATGCTGGTATTTTGTGATTTTTGTGGGTTAGCTCAGTTGACTGGATGGTTGGTTAGTGATGCCAAAAAGAAGAAATTAATTCCTGCAGTAGCTGAGATTACCATGAAGAGCTATCTTTTTCAATCTCTCCTGTGTCAGAAGCATGGTGACCCGCAGGTTAGGTCACTACCAGTCATCTCTTTCTAACGAGAGCCCTGTGTCCAGTAGGACTATGACAACTTCACCTTTCATTAAAATCATACGCTAGGATTATAAACAGTTAGGTGTTTGTTTTTGACTTACACTAAAACTCTATGAAATGCCGCCTCATAGCTGATGGATCCTCAGTTTATTAATAGGATGTCCCTCTAACAAAAGGAGAACGTTTTGGTGTTATTTGTTAGCATTCACAACGCAGCACATAAACTTTCACAATCCACATTATATTGTCACAGTCTGAATTTATAGTGTACATCCTCTGTTAAAAGAAATAGAGTCTGTTTTTATAGATGTATTAACATCTTGCTGAATGTGCATTGTGCAGCTTTTAAACATAACATTTCCACCCTATTTCTACTCTCTGATGAAGCAGTTTTCTTTCCTCTTACAGACTGGTAAACAGGAAGTAATTTAGAAAGAAGACATGAGTTAGGTTGACAGTACTTCTAGTAAACTTTACAAATCTTATTTAATTTGTTTTGCGCATATCAAACCTTTCTATTCATTCAAATCCTTCCATTGTTGATCATACTCCACTCATGTCTATAGTAAATATGAATGTTACTGGACTGGCAATCACTGATAGTGTGAGAAATAGCAGGCAACAGCAGTTGTGCTTCACTCTTCTGTCTGGGAAGATGTGTTTTGGCCTTTGCTCAGCATCCTTACACATTGGCCAAAACATGGCTATCCAGATCAGAAAAAGGGAATGGAAACAGCATATCCTCCCCTCATATTTCTACGGCTCAATGCTTTGGTGTTTGCTGTTTAAAGCTTCATGCATGGCTGCTTGCTGGTGGAATTTGCTTTTCCTTTGGAGTTTATCTAATGTCAATTTTCTGCACTTGAATACTGAGTCAGTCAGGCATTTTTGTTTAATACAGAACATGTGCAATACTGTGATGACACTGCATGATGGTGTACTAATGTGGTAAAGCATACACTGATTGGATTGACATTACTCTTATGATTCTCCATATAGTGTATTCATCTCTGCTTTGCTTTTACAGAAACCTGTCTACAAAGAGGGGATGAATTTGAAGTTCAATTATAGAGTCATGGAGTCATAGAGATGTACAGCACAGAAACAGATCCTTCGGTGCAACTTGTCCATGCTGACCAGATATCTTTAATCTAGTCCCATATGCCAGCATTTGACCAATATCACTCTAAACCTTTCCTATTTATATACCCATCCAGATGCCTTTTAAATGTTGTAATTGTACCAGTCTCCACCACATCCTCTGGCAGTTCATTCCATACATGCATCATCGTCTGCATGAAAATGTTGCTCCTTAGGTCCCTTTTAAATCTTTCCTCTCTCACCTTAAACCTATGCCCTCTAGTTTTGGACTCCCCTACCCTGGGGAAAAGACTTTGGCTATTCACTCTATCCATGCCCCTTATGATTTTATAAACTTCTATAAGGTCACTTCTCAGCTCAAAAAGTGAACTAAAATTAATCTGCTCCACCTTGTACAATGCCATAACAGAGCAGACTGAGGCATAGGTGTTATGGTAATGTCACTGGATTAATAATCCAGAACTCCAGGTAAATGTGGGTTCAAATCCTACTATGGGAAATTTCATTTTCTCCAGATCACACCTGTTCATATCTTTCCACCATAACAAGGAGAGTCACACAGATTGTGTAGCGGGATTCACCACCAGTACTGGCTACTCCCAATTGCAAGGTGCTCTACACTGCACTCGTTGCTTTGTAAAAACCCTAACATGAATCTGCAGAATTCATCAAATGAAAATGCTCCCACTGCATAAATTATATATGGCTATCAAGGTCAGATTTTGGAAGTGTGCTTCAGATGTCCTGGAGCTGCCATAACGTGTACATGTTAGAGAAGTCACAGGCTTCTGCTTCCTTACAAGATGTTTGGGCTACACAAGAACAGCTGATGAGACATAAGAGATATTCCGTCCAAGTATGATTGATAATACCTTTACAAAACCCTTAGACTGACGCAGAGTGAAGATACAGTGCTGCCGATGCTTTCACCAGGGCCATTGTGGAATAGACCATAGGCTTCCTAAGATGAGGTCTTGATGCCTACATCACTCCAGCATAACCTTGCAGTTTAACCCAGAAAACATATGTTGCATCGTTGGGGCACGCTGTGACCTTTAGAACTGATAAGCCAGTTCTGGAAACTGAAAGAAGCCAATAAAGGGCAGATGTTTTGGTCACAGAGGAAGTTGGGAATTGACACAAACCCCCTAAAGATGAAGATGAGGAGATTGACTGCAAAGAATATCTCCCAAAGTGCAAAATAATTAAGTCTGGCAGCAGCAAAGATATTGCAGAAGACATTTTAAAGGTGGAAATGCATATCTACAAATGTGCAAGCTAATTTACAATGATGTCACTTGTTCTATATATGTGTCCTCAGTAGGTTTACTCTCCCATCCCACTATTTCTATGTGCAGTTCTAACTTCTGAACTGGGGTGGAAACAGCCTGCCCTATTGTTGGTCTGCAGTAACACTGTTGGCCTGCAAGTCTTGACCTGTTGTCCCTGGGTATGTTTTGGATTACAGAGTGAAGGCCTACTGAGGGTACCCTGTGCAGATGAGGTTTCACTCTCCACAGCTTGATTTCTGCAGTCTCTGGCATCACAGGGGAGGTGGAAGAGCTGGGTGGCTCTTAAGTGTCCAGAGACAAACATAAGGGGGCCCTTTGTGTCGCTCCCTCCTGTTGCTGCTGGCTGGCAGCACCCTGTCTCCCTTAGAGAAAAAGGCACCAGGGAAACGTGAGGTCTCTCATTTCCTTCTTGGGCTGCTTTGATGTTGAGCACAAATTAAATGTCAAAATAGCTGCAAACAGAGTAAAGCTTTCAATAAGCATTTTAGCCACCTCCCCACCTATTGTGCTGTCCTCTGCCCAGCATGGCAGTCTGAAGTGATCTCCCAGTCTCATGATCCTCAAGGTGAAGCCAGCAGCGGACTGGAAACAGGGCCCATTGCGGGCTGGAAACTAGCTGCCAGCATGGTTTGTTCTTGTTTTTCTGCAATGCTGGACATTTTATTTCTCTATTACGTAAGATCTTGTAACTAAAAAAGCTGTCCCTAGGCATCTTTGTACTTAAGTCAGGGCTGTAATTGGTGACGTATAAAATTTTCACTGCACTCATTAAGTATATGTGAATTGAATTGAATTGAATTGAATTTATTGTCACATGTACTGAGGCACAGTGAAAATCTTTGTCTTGCGAGCAATAAAGGCAGATCACATAGTTCAGTAGCATAGATAAGTAAATAATAGGTAAACAGCAGCAAAAACCAGAACATAGGTACAGGCGAATGTTAAGAGTTTGTGCGTCCATTCAGTATTCTAACAATAGGAGGGTAGAAACTGTTTCAAACCCGGCTGGTGTGCGTGTTCAGGCTTCTGTACCTTCTCCCCGATGGTACAGGTTACAGAAAGACATTGCCAGGGTGGGATGGACCTTTGAAAATGCTGTCGTCCTTTCCTTGACAGCGAGCCTGGTAGATGGATTCTATAGATGGGAGTTTGACCTTTGTGATTGTCCGGGCCGAGTTCACCACTCTCTGTAACCATCTCTGATCTTGAGTGGTACAGTTGCCATACTAGGTAGTGATACATCCAGACAGAATGCTCTTGATGGTGCACCTTTAAAAGTTGGTTTTCGCCGTCATGCCAAATTTTCTCAGCTGCCTGAGGAAGAAGAGGTGTTATTGGGCCTTTGTAATCAGTGCGACCACATGAAGAGTCCAAGAAAGCTTGTTGTTGATGACTACACTCAGGAGCTTGACACTCTCCACTCGTTCCACCTGTATGCTGTTAACGTGTAGTGGGGCATGAGGAACATCCTGCCAAAAGTCAATAATGAGTTCCTTGGTTTTGCCGGCATTGAGAGCTAGGTTGTTCTCAGTGCACCATTTTTCCAGATTTTCCACCTCCCATCTGTAGTCTGTTTTGTCACCATCTGAGATTCGACTGACTATTGTGGTCTCATCATTGAACTTGTAAAGGGCATTAGTCTAGTATTTGGTGATGCAGTCATGGGTATACAGTGAGTACAGTAGGGGGCTGAGTACGCACTGGTGGGGTGCTCCAGTGTTGTGTGTTAAGGAGGATGAAATATTGTCCCCAGTCTTCACTGATTGTGGCCTGTGGATCAGGAAACTGGATCCAGTTGCAGAGACTGGGGCTTAGTTCGAGATCATTAAGTTTAGCAATCAGTTTTGAGGGAATAATAGTGTTGAAGGTTGAACTGTTGTCAATGAGTAGAATTCTTACATAGCTGTTCTTGGTGTCAAGATGTTCAAGGGAGGAGTGAAGGGCAAGTAGTATGGCATCTGATGTGGCTCTGTTGATCGGTAGGCAAATTGGAGTGGGTCAAGAGTAGTGGGGAGACTGGAGTTGAATAATGCCATGACCAGCCTTTCAAAGCACTTCATGACCACCAAAGTTAGGGCCACTGGGTGGTAGTCATTGAGACATTCTGCATGAGCCTTTTTAGGCACAACGATGATGTTAGCCCTCTTAAAACAGACATGGACAGTGGCTAGCTGCAGGGAGAAGTTGAAGATGTCCGTGAACACCTATGCCAGTTGATCTGTGCATGCTCTGAGTGCATGGCCTAGTACTCTGTCTAGTCCCATCACTTTTGTTGGATTCACACGAAGGAAAATTGATCTGACCTCTGATGCAATGACTGTTGGGATAGGTTTGCCAGAACTTGTCGGTATTAGGTGTTACCTCTCAACTGAAGTTCTGCTCAAAGCGAGTACAGAAAGCGTTCAGACAATCTGGGAGGGATGTGTTATCATTTGCTATCTTGCATTGTTTCTTTTTTGAACCTGTGATGTCATTCAGTCCTTGCCATAGTTGCTGGGTGTATGTCTGGGTCTCTAGTTTGGATCGGTATTGGTCCTTGGCTGTCTTAATGGCTCTGTGAAGGTCATACTTGGATTCCTGATATTTGAGTGGGTCTCCTGACCTGAAGGCCTCACACCTGGTTTTTAGCAGGTTCTGTGTGTCCTGATTCAACCAGGGTTTCCTGTTGGGGAACACCCAGATTGACTTCCTTGGTATGCACTCCTCCACACAATTGCTGATAAAAGTCTGTGATGGTGGTGGTGTACTTGTCCAAGGTACTTGTGGACTGTTTGAACATGGCCCAATCAGCCGATTTCAGACAGCACCAGAGTTGGTCCTCTGCCTCCGCTGACCAGCACTGGACCTGTATCTGCGACGGGGGAGTCTCCCGCTTGAACTTTTGCCTGTAAGCCAGAGAAGAAACATGGCATTGTGGTCGAAGTTCCTGAAATGAGGGCAGGTGATGGAGTGGTAGGCATCTTTCACAGTGGTGATAATATGTGACAACAAAGGCTAATTCTAGTTCTAAAATCTGATGCAAAACATTAGCATAGTCATGGAGATGTAGAGCATGGAAACAGACCCTTCAGTCCAACCTGTCCACGCCAACCAGATATCCCAACCCAATCTAGTCCCACCTGCCAGCACCCGGCCCATATCCCTCCAAACCCTTCCTATTCATATACCCACCCAAATGCCTCTTAACTGTTGCAATTGTACCAGCTTCCACCACATCCTCTGGCAGCTCATTCCACACATGTACCACCCTCTGCGTGAAAAAGTTGCCCCTCTCACCCTAAATTTATGCCCTCTAGTTCTGGACTCCCCGACCCCAGGGAAAAGATTTTGTCTATTTATCCTATCCATGCCCCTCAATCACAAAAAGTTCTTAAGAATTCAGTTAATTTGCCACTGGTTGAAAGGTCTTTGAAAAAATCCCCTTCAATAAATAAAAAAATACACTTATCAAAACATTGGCTGAAAAGTTCTTCTTTAGTTCAAAAGAGTTTTGGGAGACATGGTTTTGAGCACATATATGCTGTTTCAGAGAAGTGAGTTTCCCAAGATTTTACCAAAGTTGGCAATAATTTATCTCCGGTTAAAGTAGTTTGGTTAAGCTAAATTCCAGGAACATGAAGTTGATGAAGGTGGCACCAACATGCTAAGTGGTGTCTAGGCTCTTTGAAACCCATCTTCTTCAGGCCCAGAGGCATCATTTTCTCTGTGTACTTTTCATGTTTTTTTGTTTTTCTTCATCCCTTTTTTCTGGAGAGGTGCCGGTGAGGCAGTGGCTGCAGCACTGGACACCACGGATCAGGACTATTGGTGGCTGTGGTGGTGGTGTCCGGAGCAGGGACTCGTGGTGGTGGCTTGGCTTGGTGCTTGGACTCTTGGCAGTGTAGGAAAGGTTGCAGTGGCAGCAGAGAGCAGGATCTCCTATGGCATTGGTGTTTTTGTTGCTGTTCCCAGAGCGGGACTCCTTGAGGATCAGGATACCTTGCAGAGACCTCGCAGAAGCCTTGGAGCTGTGCATGAAACACCAATTTGAACAGAAGATGAGCTGTTATTTAAGTAATTTCTTTTTATCCTTACTGTAACTCAAAACAGTGCCCGTTTGTGGCAACAAAACACTTTTCATTGTATCTTCAAGATACATGTGACAAAAAAAATCATTCATTCAAAATTTCAGTTCTGATTAGAAGCATTGGTTACTTTACTACATCGGATTGTAGTCACAGTCCATGCTCTCTAGGACATAAAATTGGCAAATCGTCACCTTCTTTAAAAAAATTGTGAATTGAGTTTAAAACTTTTCAGTAGCAAGAAACATTTTTGATTTTCTTGTCTCACTGTCCTGCTAAAATATTAGAAATCCAAGGGCCCGAAGTTCAAAGTCTATCAGAATGTAGCATTTAAAAATAACTTCCCCTTCCCGTCTCTTTCATAACTATATTAAACCCCTGGATTAGAACCAAACCAACTCAACCCTCCCTAATGCAGAAGATTGAAGTGGACGTGAGGTGGACAGGAGACCATTGGAAGGGCATTCTCTGATTTGCTGAGATGCTCTTGATTGACACACATATCAACCAATGAAACCTCCCATTCCTCTCCAGCGGCTACCAATAGAGTCTTAGAACACTCTGCTGTGGGGCGGGTCTTTCCCGCTGGTTGTGAGGTAACGGCAATAATTGACGTGACGCCGGACCAATGGAAACGGGGAATGGCGTTTCAAGGCGGGACCTGTTGTGGCATCGCCTGGTAACGCCGTTGACGGACATGGAGGAAGACCAATTGGAAGAGTGAATAGGATCCAGCGGGCTGGGGGTGATGACGCACAACGGCAACTCTGGAGTTGTTCGGGGCAGGTAAACAAAATGGCGGCTGCCTAACAACTGAACTCCTTGCAGGAGGAGGGAGGAGAGGCGATGCTGCATGGAGCGGAACAACGACAACAGCAGCCAGAGGAGCCTGAGGAATCCGAGTCGATCCTGGCGCCTTTCAGAGACTATGTCGAGATGGACGAGGTCATTGACTACATCAGTGACAACGACCTCATGGGAGTGGACACTTTCATCCACAGGATAGACTCCACCGACGTGATCTACCAGCCGAGGAAGAAAAGGGCCAAAATCATCGGAAAGTACCTAATGGGCGACCTCCTGGGAGAGGGTTCCTACGGCAAAGTCAAGGAGATGCTGGACTCTGAGACACTGTGCAGGAGGGCCGTGAAAATCCTCAAGAAGAAAAAGCTGAGGAGGATCCCGAACGGGGAAGCGAATGTGAAAAAGTAAGTGGATGGAAGTAGAAATATTGCACACACGATCGAGGCTCATGAAGCGCCGGTCATGCTTACTGACAGTTCGCACCCGAATCCCTCGAAGTGGTATTTGGACAGACTCTACCCCACCCCTCCCTATCTCCACTTATTACTTTTGACAACCGACCCGTCAGTCCATCGTCCCGGTTCTTGGTCCCAACAGGGACGCTGAGAGGCGAACTAGTAGCCCCTCTTGCTGCAGCCAACCTGGATGTTCGTTTGAAATCTTTGAATTTCTGATGATCATATATTTTTTGACATAACAAAGGCAGTGCTTTCATGCCCTCTCTCTGATTTAAAAAAAATAAGTTCTGATACTCGACTTATTAAGTTGACATATTTTTGAAAAGGGGAGGAGTAACTGTTAGGGTAATGACTTAGTATTCTTGAATCCCGCAACTGTAGCAATATTGAGAGTTTAACATTTTGAACATACTAAATTGGCACTGGACAGCTGTTTCCATTTAAACATCCAGTTTTAGTGATGTAGGGCAAAGAGGAAAGATTACAATTGCCAGCTGATTTACTATATAGTTTGCAGTAATTTTTTTTTGCAACATGTAGCAATGACATTTAAAAGTTATGTTTGATTTTACTTTTAACCAAAAGAGAGGTTTAGTCAGTTGAATGCTGCAACCTCCCCGCTCCATTTCTTTTTGTGGTTTTAAAAACTCAACCACTGAACAGCGACTTACATTGTTTTAAGTATTGGATTTGGCGTAACTATGAAGTGTGTGTTTAGAAATGTAAAACAGGGAAACAATTCTCATTGAAAATGATACCTCGGTTAAAATTTAAAGACCTTTTATCACAGTTCTATTAAAATTTGAGCTTTGAATTTGCAAAACAAAAATATTAGGCATATTCCTTGGCTGAGTCCTCAATTTTAGTTAATACTCATGCTCTGCTTTCACTGAAGTTTCACTGAGTCAGTTTTTAATGGGTCATTGTGTGATTGTGAATTTGGGACTATTCTCTTTCAGAGTCAGGACAAGACTATCTTGTCAGGTTGGTAAGGAAGTGAGTTTGTGACTTTGAAACTGAAGAGGAAAGCATACAGGACTTCTTGGATTTGGGGAAAGCAGTGTGATTTTTGTGAATGCTGATAGTGACATAGCTAATATTTGTTCAGTAATCTTCGAAATCTTTACTTTTACAAACACTAGATAAATCTTCGTACCTTTGCCTCAGTTATTGAAATAAAATGTGTAAAGGAGATCACTTACATTGCAAATAATAAATAAATCCTAAATAAGTGTCCTGCTTCATTTTTTTGTTGTATGCCTTCCTCTTCCAAGGTAGCTGGCATCTGATTTGCTTCAGCACAGCTAATCTCACTTAGATTCTTGACAAGCTAAAGTTTCAACAATATTTGTTGATTGCTGTAATGGAAACTTGGCCTGCTGCAAAGAATCAAGAAGACAAGTGCGGTTTTTTTTTCTGAATTGGTAGTCAGCTTTTTGGATAGGCTTTGTAATTATTTTCTTAATTTATGTTGGTTCATAGTGTTTAAAAGTTAGTATTACTGGTTTTGATCAAGTGAGTTTGGACTGTGATCGGTCTAAAACATCTGATCCAAATCAAGTGTGGATAATGCATCAACCTATTGGTTGCTGAAGGCCTTCTGGCACTACTACTCTTTTGACTGGCCACCCCTGTTCTATCCTTTGTAAATATTAGCTCATCCAAATCTCTGTTGCCCATATCCTAACTTGCACAAACTTCCTTTCACCCATCACCCCTCGCTGATGTACATGACTCTGATCTCAATAACACCTTGAATTAAAATTCTCGTCTTTGTATTCAAATCATTTTTTGGCCTTACTTCTCATGATTACAGTAATCTGTCCTTTTGAGAAATTTCTGCTGCTCAGATTTTGACCTTTCATGTGTTTCTGATTCATGTTGTCTCATCACTGAGTACCTTTGCCTTGCCAAAGCCCTGAGTCCAGGAATTGCTTTCGTAAACCTCACTACTTCTCTGTCTCTTTTTTTTTCTTTTCAATGCTCTCTATACTGTAAAACCAATGTATTTGCACAGTTTCGTCATCTCTCATAGACTTTTCTTGTTTATGTAACTCAGTATCAAATGTTTTTGATAACACTCCTGTGAAGTACTTTGGAATGTTTTAATATGCTAAAGGTGCAAAATAAGTGCAAGTTGTTGATTTGGCCTTTTTAAGGAATTGATAACACAACATAAAATAACAGAAGCAGGAGTATGCCATTCAGCCTGTCTGATATGCTTTGCCATTCACTAAGATCTTGGCTGATCTTTTGAATGCTGCCTGAAACCTTAGAATTTTGACCAACAAGGGAATCAATCTACCTCAGCTTTGTATGTATTCAATGATCCAGCCTCCACTGCTTTCCGGAAGAATTTCAAGGGCTAGTGATCCTCAAAAAATAAATTTCGTCACATCTCGATCTTAAATGAGAGACTCCTTATTTTTAAATGGCACAGTAGATCTAGATTTTTCCATTAGGAGAAACATCCTGTTAGCAACTACCCTATCAAACTCACTCAAACCTTATGTTTTAATGAGATCAACTTCCATTCATCTGGACTCATGTGTATAGGCCCAACCTATTTAACCTTTCGTCAAAAGATAATTCCTTCTACCCAGATGTTGGCTTTGCATTCATTCTTGGTCTCTGTTTAATTTTTAACTCTACTGTTCTGTGTTCCCTGTTAAAGTGGCAAGTTCATGCCTTTCCACCTTCTACTCCATCTGTCAATTTTTGCCTCTCATTTAATACATCGCTATCACTTTAGATACTTTCTGAATCCTTTTCATGAGATGCTTTTCGACTGTCTTTTGTATCATCTACAAACTTGTGACAGTATACTGTTCTTTAGTCCAAGGTATATGAGGTGTCAGTACTTATCCCTGTGCCATTTCACTAGATTCTGTTTGCCAGCCATTTCTCTTGACTGTTAGCCAGTGCTAATTTATCATCCCCAGTGCCATGTGCATCTTGTGTGGTAACTTTTTTTTCTGGCACCTTATCAACTCCTTTTTGAAAATTCAAATACACTTCATCCACAGGTTCCTCTTCTTCTACATTGCATTCCACATCCTCAAAGAATGGCAATAGATTTATCAAACATGAATTCTCTTTCACAACTACATATTGAGTCTGCTTGATAGTATTAAGATTTCCTAAATGTTCTGAATGTACTGCTTTAGTATTGGATCCTAGCATTTTTCAAATAGAAAGATTAACTCATCTATAGATTTTGCATTCTGTCTTCCTCCTTTCTTGAGCATGTATTGCCTTTGCACATTCTTAGTGTTCAGGAGGCTTTTCAGTATCTGGAAATGTTTGAAAGATTACCACCAATGCATCCGTTGCATCCACATATTTTTTTAAGATCTTGCAATACATTCATCAGGTCCTTCTTGAAGGTGTCGCCCTTCAGAATAGGTCATGGCATTAATGCAGTCATCTGTGTGCCAGAAAAAGATTTGATAAGGGGAACCTGAGTAAGACTGGAACAAAAACTACTGGCTTGACTTGGGCCATATGGCAATTTGTGAATGCTTTCTTTTATGAAAGAAATTATTCAGCACACAATTTCCTTATGATAGTCACTCCTTCTGCAGATTTACCAACTGCTATGTGAAACAGTTAACTATAACATATTTACTGCATTCAGTTTTCCTGGGATTGCCGTTTGTTATTATTGTGAGTTATGTGTTTATGATTGTGTCAAGCAATTTAGTTGGATTCATTTTACAGTGATAGTCATAGAATCTCTGCCTTTTAGAATCAAGCTCTGGGTTCCAGAGGCAATTCTAGGACTTACATAGAAGCAAATATTGCAGATCCTGGAAATCTGAAGCAATACGGAAAATGTTGAAGAAACGCAGCACATCTGATAGCATCTGTGAAGACTGAAACAGAGTTAATATTTCAAAGGAAGAGTTGCATTGAACTCGAAATATTAATGCAGCTTCTGTCTCCACAAATGCCAGGCCTGTTGAGTTTCTCCAGTATTTTCTATTTTTTATCCATCCCATGATTTGACCATGGAAGAGATGCATTAAAACATGGCCAAACAAATTCAATATCATTCTGCAAATCCTTCCAAAAGCTTTATATGGAATACTAAGTCAGCCACCACTTTGAGTATCAAGTACAATTAAGGCCAACACAGTACTTAAGCACATCCTGACTTGAGAAAAGGACAGCTTAACAGACCTGAGATCAGGCATACAAGAGATTAAGGTCAAAATGTTGATGCTGGGAAAAAGTCAATTCAGGGAAAATAATGGACATTTTTGAGGAAACAGAAAAAAAGACCATGAACGTGACAATTCAAATTTTCTAGAGATTAGTAGATTATTTTAAGGTATAGGGATGTGGAACAGAGGCAGGTGTATGGAGTTCTTTTTAAAGATCAGCTGTAATGTGATTGATGGAAAAGGCTCTGGGACAGAAAAGTGAATGAATGGAAAAGCTGTGGTGGGGGAGAATAAGCCTCCTGACTCTGTTACAGTAGCTGTCCTTCTCTTAAGTCAGCATGTGCTTAAGTACTATGTTGACCTTAATTGTACCTGATACTCAAAGTGGAGGATAATCCAATATTCTGTATTGAACTGTTGGAAGGATTTGCAGATTGATATTGAATTTGTTTGGCTAAATGTTTGAATTTGTTTAAATGCATCTCTTCTATGGCCATCAAGTCCTGAAATGGATCATTAAAGAGAAAGTACTGGAGAAATGCAACAGGTCTGGCCGCATTAATATTTTGAGTTTGATGTGACTCTTATTTTGAAATATTAACTCTGTTTCTGTTTTAATTGATGCTGCCAGATCTGAGAGTTTCTGCAGCATTTTTTTTTGTTGTTTCAGATTTCCAGGATCAGCAATATTTTGCTTCCATATATGCTAGAGAGGCCGTGGAACCTGGATTTGATTCTAAAAGGCGGAGATTCTGCCCACTGTCCCACAAGATCTCTTTAAACACCCATTTGTGTTAGCTGTCTTTGCTGCTGCCATACGCTCACATCTGTCCATCTGAAAACCAGAGTTGTTTGCAAATCAAATGTTTTATACTGCAATTCATTAATTTTAATTATTAAATGACAGAATATTAAGAGGAAAGCTGACACCCTTTCATTAATGTTACATCGCTATTTTTGAACTTCTGTGTATCTCTTAAATATTAATGCATCCCATGGACTTGTTCATTACTTTTGGAAGAACATGTTGGGTTTAAAGCTGAATTCTGAAGTGGGCAGGACATATTGACAAAAGAGAGAAATAAGAAATTTGAACTTGGGATGATATTGATAAGAGTGTAAATTCAATGCCTTTGGTCTTTCTATTGCCCAAGTGAGAAAGGTTCTATGTTAATTTGCATTTAATGTTGGAGCATGGCATAAAGCGGTGATCGAGACCTGAAAGTAAAGCTGGATCATCAGCTTACATAAAGAATTTGTTCTCATTCATTTCTGTTATGTTAGAAATGTATTGTAATTGGGGAGAAAATGACAGCTAGACAGTCACCAGTAAAGGCTCGGGTGATGACCAGGGGTAGTAAAAAACCCATGGGATTAACAGAATGGGCACCTCGAAAGGAACTAATGATGAGTGTCTCAGCAGCGTATGAACACTGAAGCTGAAAGCTACTTGAGAGGACCACAAGTAGCCAACTGTGAAGCATGTAGACAGTGTGCAATGTTGAGTACAATGGTTGTAAAGGGACTGTTGGTGGGCAGTGTGAGAGAGTTGACTTGTGAGGAAGGAGTTGCATCTACATCCATTCACTGGACGTGCACAAGAGAAAAAATTGCCCCCCAACATATGGTGCGGGTGCCTGTCCCAGATGTTCTGCAGCATTGACTGTTTTGGTTGCATCCCTCTGTCACTACTGACAAACTCTGAGATATGCAGTTAGCTCTACGGTAGGCAAAGCTGAGGGATGGGGCAGGCCTAAGGCATTTGGGTGAGTCAGTGCCGTGTACCTGTATTGCTACCCTTGCTTCCACAAGGTGATTGTCACAATCCTCTACCACTGCACCTCATTAATAGCCAGGTAGTGATTCTGCAGGATGTTATGAAGTATCTAAAGCCACAACATAGACCAGGACAGTCACATGAATGGTGAGATATAAGGATTTATGAAATACTAAATCAATTTGTATGTCATTGGTTGTAAAAGAAACTTTAATGTGTTTTCTTAATTAACCATTGGATGTGCTAATGTGGTAGACAAATTATTTGCATCAGATATATGGATCACCAATCTATGTACATATCTGCTAGCTGTCATCAACACAACATCAGTACATTTTTTGCTTCCTATTCTCCATGCAAAATTGCACAGAGTTCCTCTGCTCTGCAGATGGGGTGGTAGGAGCCTGCTCCATAGTGGAACATGTTGGCCCTGGAGGTTGGGTCAACTGAGCGAGGAGTTGTTAGAGTCTGAGTGGGCCAGACATGCCAAGGCGGATTTTGCCAGAGGTAAGTTAACTATCCTCAGCTGCAACTCCCAATGTTGGAGTGGGGCTGGACCAAAGTCCCAGCCACATCCCAATTAGAGATTGTCGAGGCACCTGTGTATGCTTCGCGACTTGAGGCTGAGTATGAGTCATATCGAGTTTGATGAAACAATTCATGCTATGAGGTTGAATTAGTTTTCTCACTTTTTTTGTTTGAGCTTTTGTAGCGAAAATCATTCCACTGAACTCAACACAATTCATACTTAGCCAAAAAAAGGCAAGATTTGACTTCACGTTTTGTCAAGCAATTAGTCGTGTGAAGATGTTCAAGACCGTTATCTTCACACACAACAATAAAGTAATATTGGCACATTTGTGAATGGTTTTAGTCATGCTAAGTTTTTTTTAATAAGAAATAAAATGTAACTTCCTGCTGTTCAGCTTTCAGTTGTAGGGTGACTGTAAATTAATCTATGTTCACTGTAAGCAGTGATTTAAACACTTGATTTGAGGGTTTCCTAATGAAAATTTTTATTAATATTAATCATTGAGGTTTTATTAAAAGTAACAGCATTTTGACAGCAACTAGCAACTTATTTGACTATATTACTGACTTTGAGTTGAGACAAGCACAGTTTGAATAAAGTCTATTCTGCCATCCCTAGAAATCATGTCTGATTGTGACTTATTTAGGAATGTCTGATACTAAAGATAGTATGAGTGCTTCTACTTGAAGGAATTCCAGCTGTGTTCAGAGCTGCATTTGCATTATTTCCATTTTGACATCATTAGAAATGATCACATTGGCAGAGAGAAAAGTTTGGGATTCTGGTTCTTAATCAGGAATATGTTTCACTTTTAGAATAGGATATCTCCATGCGTCTGGTCATACTATTTGTCAAAGCAAAACTAGCCACCACCTTTAATAGTGAAGGATCATTTTTACATAACATGTCAGGTTTTTATTCCTTTGTTACTGCTGACTGTGTTTTTGGCTGCACATATAGTAAAATTGGAACAACTTTGGGAAGATTAGCATGACCTTTGTACTTTGATGATACAAAACATGGAATTTTTCATGAATATGTGTATGGGTTATGAGCTCAGTTGACTAGATGGTGAGAGTGAATGCCAGTATGCATGTTCAACCCTCATACCTGCTGAGGTAGTTCAAGGTAGCATGCCACTTCATCTTGCCCCACACTTAAGGATAAATTCTGCCCAAGCTATATCTGTTCAACTGTCTCTCTCTCTAGTGGTGAGAGCTATCTATGGTCCTTTGTGGACTATGATTAATTACTTATTTGCAACCTATTGAAATATCACTAACAAATCATAAAAGAAACAGTCTATCCTTCCTTATTAACTGAAATGTTAACTTGGTGTATCAATACAAGGTTGCTGTGTCAAGGCTGTAAATTGGATATTTTAATCTGTTGTACTAGCTGTGGAACAGTATTAAAGTTGGCATAAAGCTGATCTTCTTTGCACAATTTTGCTCAAACAAGGGTCAATGTATTTGAACTGAGTGAACTCTGTTCCTATTTCACAATTAACTTGCGATGATTGAACCACACACTGATATTTGTTAGGAGAAAGTAATTCATAATTTGCTTGTTTGTCTGCTAGTTTTCTGCTGTTGGTTTACATGATTGCACTTTTTAAATTTAAAGGTTGTGATTTGCTTTAGTATAGAGCTATGACACTGGATAAGCCCCTCTGCTAACTTAAACCCGATACACAAAGAAGCTGATCTCGTGCCCTAACCTATTAAATTTCGAGAAGTAAAGAGCTATTCCAGAGATCACTATTTGAAGTAAAAATTAACGAATTTATTCAGCCCAGAAGGGAACATTAAGCAACTATTTACAACTCCTTTCTCTTAAACCTATCTTTTACCGCCCATTCTACAATATTGGTCCAATAGAAAACCATGATTAAGATCTACACAAAAAAAAAGTTTCAAAACAGTCAGCTTTGTCAATTCTCCTTTGTAGATTTTTTTCCCTCTGTATTTTCCTCTGTTTTCCTGGGTTGTCTGTTCTTCGGTTTTCTGCACAGCTTCTGGACAGGGACCGTTCAGAGAGTTATTTGGCTTGCAGTATGTACTTGTATGTGTTCTATTAGTTTACCCTCTAACTGTTCAAAATGTCTGGTTTTATACCCCAAAACGTCGGGTCATTTCATTGATTTGATGTCACCAAAACACTAAATTCAAATTCATTTGGACTTTGGTCTCTGGTTGTCTGAATTAGAATTTGTTTCTGTACCATGGCCACACAGAACCAGCTACTTGTGTCAACCAAATGTTGCACTTGGAAATTGTTCAGCACCCCCTATGCTTTCAGTCCTTACCAGCTTCCTTTGTCTCTCAAAGGTACAGTATACACCTACACCTTCATAACAATAGCATTCGGTATAGGTTGAGTTGGTGACTATGCAAAAAAAAATAATTGTAGTTGTGTTTTATGTGGTGATGGTGCTTTAACATCTTTATTCTTGTTTTATTTTCTCTTATTAACATTTGTAGGTACAAGGTCAACTTGCAATGTATTTAATTGCATCTCTCTCTCTCTCTCTCTGTCTCTCTCTGTCTGTCTGTCTGTCTGTCTCTCTCTCTCTCTCTCTCTGTGTCTCACTTGCCATCACTCTTGACACCTGCAACATAATTATACAATCCAGTTGCAGGTTTATATCTGCATTGGTAGTAGTTTCCAGAACTAAATATTAGCGACACTTTCAGTTGCTACCTAAATCACTGTACAATAGCCTCTATCTCTGTCCATCTCTCATACTCTGTAAGCTGGCAGGGTCTGATGATGCATGTTAGTGTTCTATATGGATTTAGTCACAAATCAGCTGTTATTGAATTGATTAGCTGAACACACTCTGACATAAAAGGCCTACTCATGCTGCTACGTTCCTATTTGGCCCCGAGCTGAGGTTTTGGGCCTCAACCAAATGATCATTTCCATCTCTGCTGTGTTGCATATTATTGCCTCCAACTGACGTCACAGTTTTAGAAACCTTTGTGTGTTCATTTTTGTTTAAGACTTCAAAGTTTTACTCTGTATGAATTGTAACTGGTCCAAAACTCTACCAAATTCATCCTGCTCTGTTTTCTCAGTCCTGATTTCCTTTTATTTATTTCAGATTCCTTAATGCGTAGATTTACAAGTTGTGTTCATTTGTATCTCTTCTTTCATATAGGGCATATCAATTCAGTCCTATGGTCCAACATTCATTCAGTGCTTTTTTTCTCTCTGGCCTCCTTTATGTTCCTGCTTCTTTATTTCAATGTTGACAGCAGATTCTTCACTTTTGGAAGTGGCTCAACTCTTGAAATATTGGACATTTTTCATTTTGTGTTGAGTGCTTTCAATTATTTGGTGTTATGAAAGTATGTTATTATTAAAGTGTATTAAAACACTAAGGATTCTTAAGAATTTGACAGGGTTAATGTTGAGAGAATGTTTCCCCTTGTAGGGGAGCCTAGAACCAGAAGGCATAGTCTTGGAATAAAGGGCTGCTAATTTAAGGTGGAAATGACAGTGGATAGGCAATGGCAGACGTTTAACAACACATGAATGAATTTCAACAATTGTACATCCCTGTCTGGCATAGGAGTGAAACAGGGAAGGTGGCCCAACCATGGCTAATGAGGGAAATCAGGAACACTGTTAAAGTAAAAAAGGAGGCATATAAATTGGCCAGAAAAAGCAGCAAACCTGAGGAGAAATTTAAAATTCAGCAGAGGAGATCAAAGGGTTTAATTCAGAAAGAAAAAATAGAAAATCAAAGTAAGCTTGTGGAAAACTTAAAAACTGAATGCAAAAACTTCAATAGAGATATGAAGAGATAAAGACTGGTGAAGATAAATGTAGGTCCCAAGCAGTTAAAATTAGGTGAATCCATAATGGACAACAAATGGCAGACCAGTTGAACAAATACTTTGGTTTTGTCTTCTCTAAGGAGGACACAAACAATCTTCAGGAAATGCTAGGGGTCAGAGGATCAAGCATGAAGGAAGAACTGAAGGAAATCTGTATTAATCAGGAAATGGCATTGGGGAAATTGAGGAGATTAAAACCCGATAAGACCCCAGGGCCTGATGCTCTATGTCCCAGAGTACTTGGGGAAGTTGCCCTAGATATAGCGGATGCATTGGTGAACAATTCCAGCATTCTGTAGACTCTTGAAGAGTTTCAATGGACTGGAGAGTAGTTAATGTAACTTCACTCCTCTTTCAACAAAAAAGGAGGGGGAGAATTGACAATTATAGGCCTGTTAGCCTGACATCGAAGGTGGGGAAAATGCTGGAATAATCATTAAGGATGTAATAACAGCATTTGGAAAGCGGTGACAGAATTGGTCCAAGTAGGCATGGATTCGCTAAAGGGAAATCATGCTTGACAAATCTTCTGGAGTGTTTTGAAGATGTTACCAGTAGAGTAGACAGTTGGTGAATCAGTTGATGTTGTGAATCTGGACTTGCAAAAGGCTTTGCACAAGGTTCCACACAAGATTAGTAGGCAAAATTAAAGCTCATGGTATCAAAGGTAATAGATAGAGAACTGGTTAACAGACAGGAGCAGAGAGTTGGAATACAAAGGTCCTTTTCAGAGTGGCAGGTAAGTAATGAATAGGGTGCCTCAGGGTTCAGTGCTAGGACCTCAGCTGTTCACAATATACATTAATGATTTGGAAGAAGGAATTGAATGCCATATCTTCACTGACACCTAGCTAGGTGACAGCGTATGCTGTGAAGAGGATGCTAAGAGGTTGCATGGTGACTTGGACAGACTGGCTGAGGGGGCAAATACTTTGCAGATGCAATGTAATGCAGATAAGTGTGAGGTTATTCACTTTGGTCACAAATACAGGAAGGCAGATTATTATCTGGTGGCAGTTTAGGAGAGATGAGGTGCAATGAGACCTGGGTGTCATGGTGGAACAGTCACTGAAGGTTGGCATGCAGATATTAAGGAGTTAACTTGCTCTAAGCTCTCTGTGCTTTGCTCAATAAGTTATGCTTGTTCACAGAAGTTGGTGTGTTGCAATTGCATCAAGTGTGTAAGGAACTCAGGCAAAGTAACTTAACACAGGCATTGAGGAAAGCTAATGGCATGCTGGCCTTCATGGCGAGAGGATTTGAGTATCAGAATAAGGATGTCTGCTGCAGTTATATAGGGCCTTGGTGAGGCCACACCTTGCGTGCTGTATGCAGTTTTCATCTCCTAGTCTGAGGAAGGATATTCTTGCTACTGAAGGAGTCCAACGAAGTTTCACTAGACTGATTCCCGGGATGGCAGGACTGACATATGAGGAAAGAGTGGATCGACTGGGCTTGTATTTGCTGGAATTTAGAAGAATGAGGGGAATCTCATAGAAAACATATAAAATCCTGATGGGATTGGATAAGCCAGATGCTGGAAGAATGTTCCCAGTTTTGGGGAAGTCTAAATCAAGAGGTCACAGTCTAAGAATAAGGGATAAGCCATTCAGGATTAAGGTGAGGGAGAATTTCTTCACTCAGCGTTGTGAACCTGTGGAATTCTCTGCCACAGGAAGCTGATGGGGCCAGTTTATTGATATATTCAGGAGGGAGCTGGACATGGTTCTTTTGGCTATAGGATCAAGGGATATGGGGACAGGGAAGGAATAGGATACTGAGATTGCATGATCAGCAATCAGAATTTAATGGTGGCACAGGCTCAAAGGGCTGAATGGCCTACTCTTGCACAAATTTTCTATGTTTCTATGAGGAGGAATTTGTTTCTGAGGGTTGACAGCCTTTCAAGCTCCTTGTCACAGAGTCGTGGGGGTAGATTCCTAGTCTCTAGTTCAGTCTGAGATAGATTCTTGGTCAGAAGGGGAATCCAGAATTATCGGAAAAGGCAAGGAAAGTATATATGAGGAATGTTTGATCAGCCATGATCCAATTGAATGTCAGAGCAGGCTTGTGGGACCCAACTCGTCATTCTTATTCCTATTTATTTTGTTATGGTCATGTAGATTTATGAATTACATGTTTATATATTCTCATGGTATTAAAAACGTTTATTAGAATGTTTAAAATCTGATTGAAGATTTGTAGCTCGGGTATCCGTTGTTGTGGTTCTGCTGTGGTTGTTGTAACATTATTAGAATGTTAGTTGTTTGATCAGGCCTGTGATGCAATAATTTTGCTGATTGAAGATGAGTGTTCAGAGTGCGGCATTTTTGAATTTTGGTAAGTGTAAACCATGGAATTGTCCTAGATACATGGATGAAACAAAGCAAAGCTTCCTTTTACTGAGCTCCAGTTTCAAATTAAGAATAAATTAACTTGCTGCATTACTATTTTTTCATCTTTTCTTCCTGTAGCTTTTTTACTCCACCTGTTCCCAGGCTCATTATGGGAAGCAAGATAGCAATCTCATCTTTCTACTTTGTGCTATGCTGACACCCAGGCCAAATAAAACAAAACCGAAGAATGGGCAGATTGTACATTTAGGTTGAGAAATATGGATAGTGTAAAGGGTAAGGGAGATTGAAAATATTTGACTTTAAGGGCTTCCCAAATTGGAACTCACCAGTTATTTAAATTACCGCTCGTGCATTTTGACATGTTGGCAGTTTTTCAATTGGCAGTGTAGGAAAATGTTTGCACTCGATAGTGCAAATTTGGCCTAAATCATGAATGATTTTGCTTAGATTGGCTTCTTTCATTTTTGATCTGAAGCTAACGTATTCAGGATAGGTCATTCTTACTTCAGGGGTAATATATTTTACAGTTATGATGTATTTTTGTAATTTTGGATTTTAACAATCTTAATCCCCTTTCTGCCTCAAGAGCAGTAAGGCACAAACAATAGAAAAATCTAGGCCACATTTTCCCAGAATACATAATCCTTTGCAGGCATATGTGAATGGATCATCTATATGGTTTGTTCACAGCATTTCTCATCATTGTGCCGCCATGCAACAGAGCTCACTAATATCTATCATTCTGTCTGTTCGCTCTTAGTAATGAGTAGTAAGTGCAAAGCATATAATTCATGGCTGTTAATCATGGAGAGAAAAGAGCATTTTATAACTCAAATATCAAGGCTCCTGAAGTGGAAGAATGCTTGTTTGTTTTATCACAATGTGCTCAGTTTATGATTAAAGTTAAGCTTTTGTAGAAAGTTGGTACGTGAAAAATGGCTACATTCTAGAGGTGCACAGGTTATTTTTCTATATCTATTTGATTGTGTTTAAAGTGGGGAAATGGTTGGGAAAAGGATAACTACACTGTTTTTTTAAAAAAAGCAAGTTAACATGCACACACGCACCTGTTTACATAGTTGTTTGATCAAGCAGTGAGGGAGGTTACTACAGACAAGCTGGAGTTGGGATAAAGTGTGGGGAGTTTGGAAAATTTTGTTGGTAACAAGTAGCTGATTGGTCTGTGAAATGGTGGCCATAGAGCCATACAGCACAGAAACAGACCCTTTGGTCCAAATTGTCTGCACTGACCATAGAGTCACAGAGATCTACAGCATGGAAACAGACCCTTCGGTCCAACCCATCCGTGCCGACCAGATATCCCAATCTGACCTAGTCCTGTTTGTCAGCACTTAGCCCATATCTGTCCAAACCATTTCTATTCAAGTACCTATCCAGTTGCCTTTTAAATGTTGTAATTGTACCCACCTCCACCACTTGCGCTGGCAGCTCATTCAACACATGCACCACTGTCTGTGTGATTAGTTATCGCTCAGGTCCTTTTTGAAATTTTTCCACTCTCACCTTAAACCTATACCTTGTAGTTTTGGGCTCCCCCTATCCGTGGAAGAAGATAAAGCTATTCACCTTTTTCGTGTCCTTCATGATTTTATAAGCCTCCTATGGTTTTCCCTCAGCCTCTGACTCTGTAGGGAAAAGAACAGCCCGAGCCTATCTAGCCTCTTCCTGTAATTCCAACCCTCCAATACCAGCAGCATCCTTTTTAAATCTTTTCTGCACCCTCTTAAGTTTAACAATCTCCTTTCTATAGAAAGGCAACCAGAATTGTATGCAGTATTCTGAAAGTGGCCTCACAAATGTCTTGGTCAGATGCAACATGATGTCCCAACTCCTATACTTCATATTCTGACCATTGAAACAGTTGTCAATGACATAGGCCTTCTGCCTGCCAGCAACTATTTAGAATAATAGAGACTTTGGGATACACAGCACAGAAACAGATTCTTAGTCCAATTTGTCCATGTTGACCAGATATCCTAAATTAATCTAGTCTCATTTGCCAGTATTTGGCCCATATCTCTCTTAAACCCTTACTGTTCATAGACCCATTCAGATACCTTGTAAATGTTGTAATTGTACCATGGTTGCCATCAAGGCATCTGAATAACTTGTTGGTATGAATGATTAGTGATAAGCCATTGGACCTCTGTAAAGCAAGGAGCTGTTTTTCCTGTTCTGGTTTTTAAAAAATAATAAGTCTGAATAAAACCTGTTTATTTTCCCATATCAGTTGCTGTAATCTGTGCCTTTTAACTAGTAAGTCAGAGTTTTTAAAAGTATGAATGTGGTGTCACCCTTATGCCTCCTGCAAGCAAATGAAAGTATCTGAGGAATGAAGGTTGAGGATCAGCACGTCCCGACAAATCTTCAGAATTGTCTCGGCAAACTCAGTGGGCAAGAACCACTGAATTGCCTTCTCAGACTTTCCCTCCACCCAGGACACTCCTTTTTTTAAATCTGTATATGTGTACAGGCGGCTGTGTCTATCTCTTCTAGGTACATACTTAAGGTCACATTGTGCTGCTCCTGTTACTTGAGAAGGTATATGTTCTGGAAAAGGAAATAGGATATAAGTTAACTCCTGCATAAAAAAAGTGAAATAAGCTCATTTTACTGCCATGCTGGTGGAACACAAGTTCAAAGTATGTGAATTCATCTGTTTTGATCTATATTAGTCATCAGGCATAGATCTGTAGGAGTTTAGGTATAAAATGTATTATGACTAAGATAGGAATAATGTTTTGATCCTTTGAGGCAAAAGTTGTCTACTGGAATTCCTCCTAGTCAGCTCGCTGCCTGATTCCTTTAAGATCTAGTTCTTGTTTGGGGAACTATCTGTATCTTTTGACGTGTCTCATTAGAATTTTTTAGAACTTGCATGATGACGATATACTGTTCATAATCAGATTTGACATTTATTACTATTGAAGTCAACTGCTGATGGTAATGCTAATCATGCAGTGTTGTTGGACAGAATCACAGCAGTTTTAAAGTTCCAGAGCCTTGAATTAGGGGCTTTTGGAAAACATGAAACCCAGTTTTGAACTGGAAAAGAAAGCTTGTTTTTGTTGAATAGTACAAAAAAAAATTGAATTACCACAAACTGGGCAATTATAAATTTGATTTTGGGCATTGCTTTTACCAAACTTTGTGTTCTTCTTTGAAGATCTGAAAATGTTTGCCATAGTAAGAAAAAATTCAAATTTTGATGGACTGAAAACGGGTGAAGATGGCTGGAAACTGGAAATTTACTGCACTATGGGAATTCAGTCTACAGAGGAAGAAGAGTTTTTTTGTGTTTGTTTTTGTTCATAGCTTGTAAGCCCTTGTTCAGCGTTTATAGTTGTAAGGCTATGTTTTTCAGTTTCAATTGAGCAGAGAAAAGGGAGTCCTAGTTTACCAGTTGCAACATCAGGGGTCTGCTGATTGGGAAAATGAATCAAAACAATGACATCATAAGAAAGTGGTAAGTTGATTGGTTTGTGATTTTAAAAAAAATGTGTTTTTCGAAGAAGGGATTAACCAAGAAACAACAGGAATACGTGAAAGTCAGGGCCAAAACAATAAAGGAATATAAGTAAGCAAGGTAAGGGAAGTACAATTAGCATATGGGAAGTAAGTTATCAGTATTCTTAGATAAGCATGATTTTTGTTTAATATTAAAAAAACGTTGGTGGCTTGAAAGAATTTATGGCAACAGAGCTCACACCCTTCATATGCTCCTCCTGTGCTATGTGGCAAATTATGAAAGCTTCAGGAGGTTGTCCCTGGTGAATACATGTGTACGAAATATGTTCAACTGCATCTACTGGTGAACTGCAATTTGGAGCTAGAGCTGTAGATCAATCAACTTGGAGCATCTAGAATGCTGAGTAAGCCAAGGATAGCATGTTCAGTCATGCTGCAGCTGCAGATTGAACAGACAGAAAGGGAATGGGTGACCACTGGCTAGAGTAGAGGAAAGCAAATAGTTCAAGAGTCCCCTGTGGCCATCCCCCTTTCTAATAGATATACTATTTTGGATTTTTTGGGGGGAGATGACTGCGCAAGGGAAAGCATTAGTGGCCAATTTCATGCACCATGGGTGTGCATGCTGCACAAGAGGGTAGGAAAAAGAATGGCAGAGCTACAGTGGTAAATAATTCATTTGTAAGGGCAACAGACAGGCAGTTCTACATTTACAAAGGAGACTCCAAGATAGTATGCTGCCTCTCTGGTGCCCAGGTAAAGATGTTACTGAATGGCTGCAGGGCATTCTGAATCGAGAGTTAAACAGACAGAGATTGTCTTAAACTGTATTGGTAGCAATGACATCAGTAGGAAAAGAGATGAAGTCCTGACAGCAGAAATTAGGGAACTGGGAAGCAGATTAAAGAAAAAGAACCCAAAAGTTAGTAACCTCTGGATTACTTCTGGTGCCATGTGCATGTGTGTATGTGAATGTGAGGTCAGTCCGGATGAATGCATGGCTAGAGACAGCATGCAGGAGGGAGCACTCTAGATTTCTGATTTTGGGACCTGTAGAAAATGGACGGATTGCACCTGAATTAGAATGAGACCAGCATCCTTTTGCTAGTGCTATTCGGGAGGATTTAAACTAACTTGGCAGAGCCTGGATCTAGAGATAATGTTCAGCAGAGGAAGCTGAATGAAATTAGAAATGACGGGAAGTGAGTGAGGAAGGCATAGATATTGTAGGGCAGTTAAGGCTCAACGCAGTTTGGCAAGGTTAAATGGCAGTTATTTTAATGCTAAGAGCCTGACAGACAAGGAAGATGAGTTGGGGGCACAAATTAAAACTTGGGCATTTGATATTGTTGCTATCAATGAGTCATGGTTGAGAGAGGGACTGGATTGAAAACTCCATATTCAAGGCTATACCGCCTTCAGCTGAGTCAGGACAAGGTTAAAAAAGGTGTCGCAAGTTTGTTGAAGGAATCTTATAAAGGGGTGGCACTGTGGCTCTGCTAAATTCAAGATTGTTATGGAAGAGGACATGGATGGTTCTCAACTGGGAGAAGGCTGATTTTAACAAGATCAAATAAGATTTGGCCAGAATTGACTGGGATCAGAGGAGATACTTTTCAGGTAAATCTGTCTCAGCATTGTGGGATACAGTTTAAGAAGGACATATGGAGAGAGTTAGGGTCAACTTCTTTCCAATAGAGAAAAAGAGTGGTACTATCAGATCCTGAGAACTGTGGAGATCAAGGGATTAAAAAAAAGGATCCAAAGGTAAATGGAGGAACTTAAGATAGAGATTGATGCCTAAAATAGGATTAAAAGAATATTGGCACATAATACAGTTTTGTTTTTTTTGTTTATTTTAAAGGATAAGGAAGCAAACAGCAGAGCCTATTAAGGACCACAGTGGTAATTTGTGCATGGAGCTAGAGTCTATAGTTAGGTTTCTAAATGAATATTTTGTGTTGTTGTACCTTAAAGAGAGAGACAATACAGGTACAGAAATCGAGGAGAAGGTCTGTACGATTTAGCATAGGAGGTTCTAAGTAGTCTGTCAGGCTTAAAAGTATACAAATCTCTAAGCCAGATGAAATGCATCCAGGTTGTTGCATGGGACAAGGAAGTAAATATTTGGGATGCTTGCAAAAATATTCAATTCCTTTCTGGCAACAGCAGAGGAGCCAAAGGACTAGAGGATAACCAATGTGGTACATTTATTCAAGAAAGGAGCAAGGAATAAACCAAGAAACTCCAGGTTGATCTAACTAACCTTGGTGATGGGGAAATTATTTGAAATGCAAAATATGTGTTTGGAGAGGCAGGAGTTAATCAAGAACAGTCAGCAGGGTTTCATTTAAAGGAGGTCATGTCTGACCAACTTGATTGAATTTTTCGAAGAGGTGACTAAGTGTGTACATCAGGACAATACTTTTCATTTAGTCTACTTTCACTTCTGACAAAGCTTTTCATAACTTCCCACATCAAAGACTTATAGCAAAAGTAAGAACCTTTTGGGATCCAAAGACATTTTGTAAATTTGATCCACAATTGGCTGAGTGGCAGGAAGCAGAGGGGTTTTCTGACTGAATGTATGTGGCCAATGAGGTGCCATAGGATCCTTGCTTGTTATTGTTTATATAAATGATTTAATCTTGAATGTCAGAAGATTAACCAGTAAGTTTGCAGAAGATACAAAAATTGGTGGGGTGGTAAATAATGAGTAGGATAGCTTATGACTATTTGAGGGCTGGTCAGCTGAGCTGATGCAAGTGGCAAATGGAATATGATCTGGACAAATGTGAGGTAATGCACTTGGGGAGGACAAAAGAGGCAAGGGAATACCTAAGAAGCATTGGGGATCAGCTGGACGTCGTGTGCATGTGCATTGGTGCTTTAAGCTTTCCGAACAGGTGGATAAAATAGTTAAAAAGGCACATAAAATGCCTTTCTTTAGTTAAGGCGTAAAGTTTAAGAGCAGGGAGGTAATGTGAAATTATTTAACATGTTGGTTAGCCATGCTTAGAGTATTGTGTGGTGTTTTGGAATCCATTTTATAGGACCGATGTTATGTGCAGAGGAGATGCTTGCGAGTTTCATTTATGAAGGGAGATTGGATAGATTGATGTTATTTTTCTTTAGAGCAGAGGGGATTGAGAGGGGACATAATTGATGCATAAAGTTGAGGGGCGTTGATAGAACCTTCCCCTTGTTGGAGGGATCAGTGACCCGGGATAATAGATCAAAAGTAAGGGGCAGAACGTTTAGAGGAGATGAGGAACAGAGGGTACTTGGAATCTGGAACTGGCTAGTTGTAAGGATGGCAGAAGTAAAAACCTTCATAATGTTTAAGTACTTGCAATGCCAAGGTATACAAGTGGTTAAGTGCTGGAAAATGGGATTAGAGTAGTTGATGGAATGTTTCTCACCAGCGCATTTGTGCTGTTTCTCTGCTGTATGTCTCTATGACGCTCTGGAAAGAGTGGCAGTATTTAGAGGCTTTAGGTCACCAGGTGTGCATCTGAGGATGCTGAGGGAAAGAAGAGACCATATCAGATGTGGGGGATAGTGGAAGGGGACTGGAGAATTAAAAAGCTGTTAGATATTTATTCAAAAATGGACGTAAAAATAAACCTAGCAATTAACCTAGCTGGCGGGGAAGCTTTTATTGCGTTAAACATGAAAATAATTAACAAGTAACTTGGGCAAATGTAGATTAATTAAATAAAACCAGCACAGATGTGTTAAAAGTTTATCCTAAGATAATTGGCATTTATTGTTTTGATTAATTAAGAGATTGAGAGGATTGTGGTTGACTTTCAAAAGGCATTTGATTAAAAAGTTTCACATAACTTGGGGAAACATTTAGAAACAGTAATTTGGGATATTATTAATAGTTATATATGTAGAAATGTGGGTTAATTAAGGAAAACTAGCATGGATTTTATATGGAACATTGTTTAACCAACATACTGAGCTGTTGAGTAGGTAATGGAGAGGGTTGATGATTGTGCTGTTGATGTGATAGACTTGGATTTCTAACAAAAAATTGGAGACACAATAGATGTTTGAGCAAAGTTAAAGCTCAAGAGATAATAGAGCAGTAACGATATGAATACTAAAATGGTTAAACAACAGAAAATAGATTATTAAAGCTGGATATTTTTCAGGCTGGAGCAGAATGGAAATTGAAGTTCACAGGGGTCAGTAACGAGACCTTTGCTTTTTGTGATTAACATATTAATCTAGACCTTTGCAGCCTGTAGAAGACCTGGAAGCATTACAAACTGTGTAGAGGAAAATGTGGAACTTCAGAATGAAAGTGAAGCTCAGAATGGAAAAGTGTGGTGATACATTTTAGTAGAACAAATGTGGAGAGAAACTCTAAAATGTAGACTTCTAATGTTATGGGTATGTAAGGGAAGAGAAACCTGGATGTACATGTACATTAGTCATTAATGGTGTTTGGACAGGTGGAGTTCAGACAGCATTTTGTATCCTACGTTTTATTAAAAGGTACATGGCGTAAAAGAACAAGGAGTTTATACTGAACTTGTGTAAGACACTAGTTAGACCTCAGCTGGAGTATTGTGTACAGTCTTGGGCACTTCCAGAAGGATGTGAAAATCTTGGAGTGAATGCAGAAGAGGTTTGCAGAAATGTTTTCAGGGATAAGTAACTTCAGTTATGAAGATTTGTTCGAGAAGTTGGGACTGCTTTCTTTGGGAAGCAGAAAGTCGAGAGTAGCCGTGTTGGAAGATTTTAAAATCGTGAGGAGTCTGGACAGAGTAGATCGGGAGAAACTGTTCCCACTTGTGAAAATATCAAGAATGAGGGGAAACAGGCTTAAATATGCAAGAGAACTAATGCATGTTAATTTTTTTTCATACAGCAAGTGGGTTAGGATTTGTAACATTCCCAGAAGTGTGATGGAGGCAGGTTCTATCAAGGCATTTAGGACAGGATACAGTGATTGTTTCTAGTTAAATAATCGGCAGGATAATAGGGTATTAAACAGGAAAAAGACGTAATGCTCATTCAGAGAGTCTGTGCAGATATGATGGGCTAGATGGTCTTCTTTGCACAGTATCAATTCTGTGATTTGATGTTCAGAGTCATAGTCACAGCACAGAGATGGGCCTGTTGGCCCAAACAGTTCCCATGCCGACCAAAATGTCCATCCACGCTAACCCCATTTCCCTGCACTTGGCCCATATTCTTCTAATCCTTTCCTATCCATGTATTTATTCCAATGCCTTTTTAAATGTTGTTAATTTAAACATTTTTAAAACACAAATTTCAACCCCTTCTACTGGCAGCTCATTCCATATGCATATCACCCTCTATGTAAAAAAAAAGTTGCCTCTCAGCTTCTCTTTTTATTCTTTCCCCTCTAACCATAAATTAAGACCCTCTAGTCCTCGATTCCCCAATCCTGAGAAAAAGACTGAGTGCCTTCACCCTATCCATGCCTCTCATGATCTTGTACAACTCAACAAGGTCCCCCTCATTCTCCTACGCTTTAAAGAAAAATGTCCCAGCTTGTTCAACCTCAGACCATTGAGTCCAAGCAACATCCTTGTAAATTTATTTTGTACTCTTCCCTGTTTAATAACATTCTTCCTTTCACAAGGTGACAAAAACTGAACACAATACTCCAAGTGCAGCCGCACCATTGTCTTGTATTATTGCAGCCTAACTTCCTAACACTGAAGGGCAGTGTGCCAAAAGCCGCTTTCACTGCCCTGTCTACCTGTGACTCCACTTTGAGAGAACCGTCAACCTGAACTCCAAGATCCCTATGCTCTACTGCACTACTCATGTCCTTACATTTACCATGAAGCTCCTATCTTGATTTGACTTTCCAACATGCATGACCTCACACTTATCTATATTAAACTTCATTTGCCATTTCTCGACCCACTTCCCCAGCTGATCAAGGTCCTGCTGCATTTTCTGATAACCTTTCTCACTGTCCATGACGCCACCTGTTTTAGTGTCATCAGCAAGTTTACTAATCATACCGTGTACATTCTCATCCAAATCTTTGATAGAGATTACAAACAGTAATGGGCCCAGCACAGACCCCTGAGTTACTCCACTAGTCACAAGCCTCTAGTTCAAAAAGCATCCTTCCACTGTTACCCTCTGTTTCCAACCATCAAGCCAATTTTGTATCCAGTTTGCCAGCTCACCCTGGATTCCATGCAATCTAACCTTCCAGAGTAATCTACCGTGTGGAACCTTCTCAAAGTCCTTACTGAAATCCAAAATACTACATCTACTGCCATGCTCTTGTCAACCTTGCTGCTCACTTCATCAAAGAACTCCAACAACTTTGTGAGGCGTGATCTCTCACTCACAAAGCCATGCTGACTATTCCTAATCAAACCATCCATTCCAAATGCATGTGTATCTTATACTTCAGAATCTTCTCAAGTAACTTATCCACCACCCATGTTAAGCCTACTGGTTTCCAGTTCCCAAGTTTTTCTTCGCAACTCTTCTTGAATAATGGCACAACATTCGCTACCCTCCAGCAATGGTGAATTTATCAGCAAGTTTTAACTCATGGAATAAAGGAGAGAGTTTGAATATGAAGTTGGTAACAAGCTTTTTTAAGCATTGGTACTACTACCCACTGTTGGCATTTTGATATTTATAAATGGACTAGATTTTGACAAAAATTAACAATTTATACAAAGTTTGAAAATGATATGAACTATGAGTAGAATGGTGCAACTGAAAAGTGCATAAGTTGATCATAGCATCCCTACAAGTGTGGAAACAGGCCATTTGGTCCAACAAGTCCACACCGACTCTCTGAAGAGTAACCCACCCAGACCCATTCCTTTACCCTATTACTCTATATTTATCCCTGACTAATGCACCTAACCCACACATCCCTGAACACAATGGGCAATTTAGCATCTAACGTTTGCATCTTTGAATTGTGGGAGGAAACTAGAGCACCCGGAGGAAACCCATACAGACATGGGGATAGTCGCTCGAGGCTGGAATCCATCCTGGGTCCCTGGCGCTGTGAGGCAGCAGTGCGAACCACTGAGCTACCATGTTAAGCCATAGGTGATGTGGGGTGGAGATACATGGCAGATGAGATTTAAGGTAGAACATTTTGGTATGAAGAATAAGGAGAGGCAATGTAAAATAGCAGTGAGCATTACTTTCCAAAAAGAAAGCTTGGGTTAAATATCTATTAATAATTAACATTAGCAGGGCAATTTGAGAAAGTGGTTAGCAAGATACAAGCACCTGGATTTTATAAACAAAAGGCCTAAAGGTTAAGGAGGTGATGATAAGCCTTTGTAAAACAAAAAGCTTCAGCCTCAACGAGCGAATTCTATCTGATTTTGGGCACCACATTTTAGGAAATATTTGAAAATGTCAGAAGATGGATTTTTGTAAGTGATTCCCGGGATGAGGAATTTCAGCCAAGTTAACCGGTTGGAGAAGTTAGGATTGTTCTCTTGATGAAGGTGGAGAGGAAATTTGAAAGTGGTGATCGCAATCATGAGAGATCTAAACAGTAGAAAGGAAGAAACTGTTATGATTAGGGGAAAGTTGGAGAGCCAGACTAGACTGTGCAGTGATTGGCAAAATAACTACTGATGACATATTGAAGAACATTAATGTATTGAGTTATTAGCTTTTGGAATGTGCTGTCTGAGAGTGACAATAGATGTAGGAGCAGATTAGGTCATTTGGCCCATCCAGTCTGCTCTACAGCTTAATCATGGCTGCAATGGTCAACCCCATTCTCCTGCCTTCTCCCTGTAATCTTTGATCCTGTTACTAATTAAGAATCTATCTATCTCTGTCTTAATTGCACTCAGTAGCTTGGCCTCCACAGCCTTATGTGGCAACGAGTTCCACAGATTCACTACTTTCTGGCTAAAGAAATTCTTCCTCATCTCAGTAAGAGGGTTGGCTCTTCACTCTGAGGCTGTGCCCTAAGGTCCTGGTCTCTCCTACTAATGGAACTATGTCCATCGTGTCCAGACCTCTCAGTATACTGTAAGTTTCAATGAGATCCCTCCCCAACCTTCTAAACTAATCGAGTACAAACTTAGAGTCTTCAACCGCTTCACATACGACAAGCCCTTCATCTCCAGAATCATTTTTATAAGCCACCTCTGGTCTCCCCTTGACGGCAGCACATTGTCCCTTACATACGTGGCCCAAAACTGCTCACAATTCCAAATGCAGTCCGACTAAAGCTTTTGTGTTCTAGCCCTCAAAATGAATATTAGTGTTGCAGTTGACTGTTAAGGCAAATGTATGTTAGGAGTCCTAGTTCAAAATTCTTTGAGTCCTTTTATGCTTCAAATTTCTGAAGTCGTTCCCCATTTAGAAAATAGTATGTGCCTCCATTCTTCCTACCAAAGTGCATAACCTCACACTTTCCCAGATTGTATTCTGCCTGCCACTTCTTTATCCATTTTCCCCCAACAGTCTAAATCCTTCTCCACCTATCTTCATACCACCTGCAAACCTGGCAACATGTCCCTCAGAACCTATGTCTACATAGTTAATGCAAATGTGAATAGTTGTCCCAACACTGACCCATGAGGAACTCTGCTAGTCACCAGCTGCCATCCTGTAAAAGACCCCTTAATCCCCATTCTCTGTCTTCTGCCAGTCACCCAATGCTTTATCGATGCCTGTACCCTGTCCCTAACACCGCGGACTCTTATTTAGCAGTCTCCTGTGCGGCAGCTTGTCAAAGGCCTTCTGGAAATCCAAATAGATCAAGTCCACTGATTCTCATTTGTCCAACTTGTTCATTATCTCCTCAAAGAATTCGAACAGATTTATCAGGCATGACTTTGTCTTGAAGAAGCAGTGCTGACTATCCTATTTTACCATATACTTCCAAGTACTCTGCAATTTCATCCTTAATAATGGACTTTTAAGATCTTAACAATGACTGAAGTCAGGTTAACCAGTCTATAATTTTTTTGTCTCCTGCCTTCTCTCTTAAAAGGACTGTTACCTTAGCTATGTTCCAGTCTTCTGCAGTGAAATGGAAAGTGAAAAAGTGGAGTGAAAGTTTAATTATAGCTTTCAAAAGGAAATTGGACAAACGCCTGAGAGAAAATATTTATAAGTTTGTGGAAATTAGGCAGAGAAGTTGGACTGGTCAGTTTGATTTTGCAAGTAGCTGATATGAATCCAAGCAACCTCCTTTGCTGTAATTAGTCTATTATTCTGTGATCCATTGAACTGAACAGTGTGAAACTATTTAAAACCAAAACTGGAAGATGATTTCTATTAATGCTCATGGATAGTCTGACACAGGAACACTGTCCATGATGATTAATTAACCTGCTGCAGCTAAAATGCAATTATTTTTTCCTGTTGTTTCAGTAAGTTCACATTATTAAAACAGTGTGTCATGACTGTATGTAAAAATCTTAACCTACATTTTGATATTGAACACTATAAATCTAGTGCTATTTGTAATATTATTTGCCTATTATTTCACAAACTTACTTGGGCAGAAAAGTAAATTATTTTCACTGTGAAACACATATCCTTTTATTCAGCTCTTTATGATTATAATAAGATTTTTGATTGCCTTGCTTTCAGTGTTGTATTATAAATCTTTAGAAAGTTGCTGTTGATGAACCAATAGCCGGAATGTTTTTCCATTTCAGTTTCCGGTAACATTTAAATTGATGGTCAGTTGCCATTATCTGTGTTTAGCTGGCTAACATCTTCTGCCTACTGTATCCAATGTTAGCAGCAAAATGCCTTCTACAAATTCTCATTATCAGGTTTCTAAAAAATGCATTCAGTGAAACATGAATCCTCATTCTAAGCAACACAGTTCACTTAGAATTTGAACAATTTGTGTAAAATTTCTACAAAATCTAAATAAATAAACATTTAGACTTTTGGTTTTCACTATCCCAGTTTCACCGAAGCAAGTTGAAAAGTCAGTATCAATCATGGAGCTCCTTTGTGCCTACGGTCTTGGGTCATTGCTGCTGAAAATCTTCAGAAATTCTGGTCTCATTCGTATTGGAAGGATGCTGTGAAACTTGAAAGGGTTCAGAAAAGATTTATAAGGGTGTTGCCAGAGTTGGAGGATTTGAGCTATAGGAAGAGGTTGAATGGCGGGGGCTGTTTTCCTTGAAGCTGACCTTTTATAGAGGTTTATATAATCATGAGGGACATGGATAGGGTAAATAAACAAGGACTTTTCCCTGGGGTGGGGGAGACCAGAAAGAGAGGGCATAGGTTTAGGGTGAGAGGGGAAAGATATAAAAGAGATCAAAGGGGCAACTTTTTCATGCAGAGGGTGGTGCATGTGTGGAATGGACTGCCAGGGGAAATGGTGGAGGCTAGCACAATTACAACATTTAAAAAGCATCTGGATGGGGATGTGAATAGGAAGGGTTTGGAAGGATATGGGCCAGGTACTGGCAGGTGGGACTAGATTAGGTTAGGATGTCTGGTCAACACAGATGAGTTGGACCAAAGGGTCTGTTTCAATGCTGTACATCTCTGTGACTCTAAATCAAGGTACAGGTGAAGTTTCTAATTCAAACCCGCAAACTCCACTTTGCAGGTGTGGATTTGAATAGGGGAATCTTCTTGAAGGCATTTAAACATTAAATGGCCAACCTAATGACCCATGTGCAGATCCTATATTGATTTCTCCACATCTTGTGGTTTGTTCTTTCCTTGACAATGGCTTAAAACAGCTCCCCTCATTGGCACCCTCTGCGAACAATATGACAAGGATAAAGATTACAAGGTTGTTTCCTGTTGTCTTGTGAGCTTGAAGAAAATGCATCTCTTCTTCCCAAAGCACCCTCTGCTTGTAAGCAGCCATGGTCCCTTGAAGTTCTAGCTTTTCCACCATGTCCACCAAAAAATGCTGGTTCTGTTGTAGAACATGGCTTATAATCCTCAGTATGGGATCCATACCTGAGTCTTGGGCAAATTTCCCAAGGGCACTGACTTCCACCCACCAGATTCAAGTGACTTTGCTACCCTTGGATAATCTTATTTTTTTTTACCTCTTTGGAGCAGTGTAAAGTTTTCCTGAGATGTATTTTGTTTATAGTTTTCCTTTTATATTGATGTTAGTGAGTGAGTAGTGGTTGAAAACAATACAAATAAA
The DNA here is from genome assembly GCF_020745735.1 of Hemiscyllium ocellatum. Lineage (NCBI taxonomy): Eukaryota > Metazoa > Chordata > Chondrichthyes > Orectolobiformes > Hemiscylliidae > Hemiscyllium > Hemiscyllium ocellatum. Next base: position 18,560,387 of record NC_083428.1, on the reverse strand, counting down.
TTATTTAAACAGTTTGGTTTTATAGTTCTTGCTAATTTATATTTGGTAACACTGTGATCAGGTAGAGAAGAGTGAATCAATTTCTTTATTTTCAGTCTTATTGCTTAGTCACAACAAATATTTATGCCCAAGGTTACACCTGTCTCAAGTTTATTTTAATGAAAATGTAATTTCTTAATTCCCAAAGTATCAGTAAGAAACCAATCATAAGGTTTTCTTCTTTGAAAGGGAGCAATTTTATTATCAGCTAATTCAGACAAAAATAATAAAGGTGAGATGTCAAGCATACACTTTTTTCTCAAAGTTAAAAATTGCTAATGTAGAGTATAAATAGTTTAAAGAGCTTAGAGTGTCCTTGAAATGTAAAGGTTTTAACCTGAGAACACAGTTGTATGCTTGATTTCCTGTATCCTCAGTAGCAAATATTTTGGATCTCTAAGTTTTCAGTGTCTGGATATCTAACTTCAGTTTGTATTATCACCATATGCTTTATTCTTAGAGACAGAGAGAGCTTTTTCCATTCTGACCATTTCTTGCTTCGCCAGAAACAAGTTCCTGAAATATAAACTAGATTGTGCACACTTTTTATTAACTTTTTATTAAACTATGAGACCAGGAATGTGCCAGTTGATCAGATATTCTGGTTGATCAAGAGGTCCACATAATCAATATAAAACACATTCTTAGTCATTGAAGCCTAATGCTAGAGGTATATAGACCACTGTTATACTTAGAACATAAATTGCTTAAATAACAATGTAACTTTGCCTTAAATAAAACACTGACAGAGAGCCTTCTCACTCGCACTCTCAACTTACTACTTCTAAATTGTGGTAGTTTGCATTTTTTGATGAGAAATTGACTTAAAAGTGAATCAATTGTTGACATTTCCTGTGGTCATTTGAGTGATCAAGTATATTTACATGGATGTAAATAAATTAAAAACTGCAATAATTGGATGGAATAATACAATAAGCTTTGTGGTATTTGAAGTATATACTTTTTGCCAGTTTGTCGAGGGGGTCAGTTCATAAGGTACTAGCTAAAACAAAGTTTGCTGTATTTTAAAGTCTACATTCATTGTTTCCAAGCTTGATAATTGCAGGTCATCTCTTTCATTTCCAATATGTGAAATGAATCAGACGGATGTAGTACAAAATGGGATATGTGTTTCTTAATGCCTGACTGGTTTAATGTTTTGGTGGTTTTTGATAAAAATGTTAATTTCAGTTCGGCCAATTTTTAAAAAATTCTTTATTAATCCAGAAAGTTTGGCTAACCTGGGTGGTCAGTTGATTGGTATGGTTGGTTCATCAAAGTTCCAAGTATTAAAATGAGATGATGGAATTTTAAAATCTGTGGTCCATATTTTGTCACTGTAGTGAGAGGCTTTGTTTGAAAAAATGCATTTGATTTTCTTTGTGCTGTTTAGTAATTGGTACTTATTGCAACTTCTGATTTATTGCATGCAGACTGTTGGACATGTGTCTCTTACCACATTTTCTTTTTGCTCTGCAGCTGTGTGATGTTTAGACATGTTGCGTCTTGAGTTGTAATGTCACTAATGCGACATTTTAAAGTGGCATCAGGTTTAATTGTTTAGATTTTTTTAATCAACTTTTGAAACACTCCTTTAGAGCAGGAAAGCATTGAACCCAGGCCTTGTGACTCAAAGGTAGCAATACTGCCATAATGCCACAAGAGCACATCCCACAAACAGCAGAGCAGTCCTCCTTGGATGGTTCACAGCCAAGTGCACTGTCCAGTTCTACCACAGGCAACATGTGAAATTATATGACAAAGGCATTCTAATGAGTTGGAATGCAATGTTTGAATCTGAAATTTCAGTACATGTTTGAACAAAATTTTCTTGCTATTTAGTCAGTTGTTTTCCACAAGCTTGTTGTCAGTACTGAGCCGACATGGCTATCGGTTAGTACACTTTCTCCTCTGCTGTTTTATGATTTCTCTTAAAATTGTTTCTGTAAAACTTGATCACTGACAATTTTATAACATCAGTTTTCAAACTGCACTTACTGGGTTAATGGAAGACTTTAGTGGCTGATGGTGAATGTTTGCATAGTTATTACATCCCTGTCCATCTTGCTGTCAAACTTTTGTACTTTCCTAGTTGTTTTCTTTTTTGGATGTTTTCTTATTGTACATAAGCTTTAAACATTTTCTGGAATGATACTGCTGTTTGTCTTTGACAACTTGACCCTGTCTTTTGAGATTAAGTCTGAGGTCATGGAAGATATTGTTGTAGGAGAAAGTTCTCTAATAAAAAGATTTGTAGCTCGGGTGCTCATTGTTGTGGTTCTGTTTGCCGAGCTGGGAATTTGTGTTGCAGACGTTTCGTCCCCTGTCTAGGTGACATCCCCAGTGCTTGGGAGCCTCCTGTGAAGCGCTACTGTGATCTTTCCTCCAGCATTTATAGTGGTTTGAATCTGCTGCTTCCAGTTGTCAATTGCAGCTGTCCATTGCAGTGACCGGTATATTGGGTCCAGGTCGATGTGCTTATTGATTTAACCTGTGGATGAGTGCCATGCCTCTAGGAATTCCCTGGCTGTTCTGTTTGGCTTGTCCTATAATAGTAATGTTGTCCTAGTCGAATTCATGTTGCTTGACATCTGCGTGTGTGGCTACTAAGGATAGCTGGTCGTGGCTAGTTGGTGTTCATGGATGTGGATCGTTAGCTGTCTTCCTGTTTGTCCTATATAATGTTTTGCGCAGTCCTTGCATGGGATTTTGTACACTACATTGGTTTTGCTCATGCTGGGTATCGGGTCCTTTGTTCCGATGAGTTGTTGTCGAAGAGTGGCTGTTGGTTTGTGTGGTGTTTTGAGTCCTGGTGGTCACAGTAGTCTGGCTGTCAGTTCGGAATGCTCTTGATGTATGGTGTGGCTAGTCCTTTGGGTTGTGGAATGTCCTCGTTCCGTTGTCTTTCTCTTAGGCATCTGTTGATGAAATTGACCGGTTTCCACATATCTGACCCAGAGTAACGGCACTATTCACCTCTATCGACAAAACCCTGGCCAGAGAAATAATAGCCAACCTGCTGGATATACAGAACAGACAACAGGAAGTTGAACCTATCAACAAAGAGAGCATGCTCAAACTACTGGACCTGTGCCTCACAACACACTTAACGTTCAACAACCAAATATATGAACAAATCAACGGCACATCCATGGGCTCACCCATCTCTGGACTCCTAGCAGAAGCAGTAATGCAAAGATTAGAACAAACAGTCTTACCGCATATTCAACCCAAACTCTGGGTCAGATATGTGGATGACACCTTTGTAATCATTAAAACACAGAAATTGAGAACACACACCGGATCATCAACGCCACACTCACAGGAATTCAATTCACTAGAGAGGAAGAAAAGGACAACCAACTCCCATTCCTAGACGTGAAGGTACAGAGAACACCTAACGGAGAATTCACCACAAAGATATACAGGAAAGCCACACACGCAGACCAAGTCCTGAACTACGAAAGCAACCGCCCCAACACACACAAAAGAAGTTGCATCAAGACACTATTCAAAAGGGCCACAACACACTGCAATACACCAGAACTGCAAAAAGAGGAAGAACATCTATACAATGTATTCGCCAAAAATGAATACCCGTGCAATTTCATCAACAGATGCCTAAGGAAAAGACAACGGAACGAGGACGTTCCACAACCCAAAGGACTAGCCACACTACCATACATCAAGAGCATTTCCGAACTGACAGCCAGACGACTGCGACCACTAGGACTCATAACAGCACACAAACCAACAGCCACTCTCAGACAACAACTCACCGGAATGAAGGACCCGATGCCCAGCATGAGCAAAACCAATGAAGTGTACAAAATCCCATGCAGGGAATGCACAAAAGGAAGACACCTAACGATCTGCGTCCATGAACACCAACTAGCCACGAAGCGACACGACCAGCTATCCTTAGTAGCCACACACGCAGATGACAAGCAACATGAATTCGACTGGGACCACATACTATTATAGGACAAGCCAAACAGAGAACAGCCAGGGAATTCCTGGAGGCGTGGCACTCATCCACAGATTAAATCAATAAGCACATCGACCTGAACCCAATATACCGGCCACTGCAACGGACAGCTGGAACTGACAACCGGAAGCGGCAAATTCAAACCACTACAAATGCCGGAGGAAAGATCATAGAAGCGCTTCACAGGAGGCTCCCAAGCACTGAGGATGTCACCTAGAAAGGGCACGAAACGTTTGCAACACAAATTCCCAACTCGGCGAACAGAACCACAACAAAGTTCTCTAATATCTTAAACACCAGTAGCTGGTGTAACTTTCTCACTTTGTTTGGCTTGCTTTACTTACAATACCTTTTACTTTAAATAGATGTGAGTCATACACTAGCTAAAATCATCGTTTCTACTGCATACCTTTGCATTTGTATTAATATATATGCACTACTATCTCTCAGTAATTTTGAAACAAATGAGAACCTTCTTCCTTTCATGGGGAGTATTATTTTGCTCCATCTGTTCAATTCAAATTTAAATATATTGTATTACACAGTTCTTTTTTAAAATAATAATTTTCATGCTCTGAATCATTCCTAGACTATTTTGAACAGAGTTGTCTCTTTCACAACAATAGGAAATTAAAGAATTTTTAAAACTTGATCTAGGTAAGGCAGAGTCAAAAATTATAGTTTAATATTATTAAGCTGTGTAAATTGTTGAAACTTTTTTTATTACTGAGAATCCTACCTTTGCTAACTTGTCAGGCTCCCTTGTATTGCACACACAGCTGTACTGAGCAGATTGTATTGTGCCCAATTTTGCTTCCTACAGCTTGACTTGTTTATTTAGGCACTGTATTCCAGTGAGATCTGATATGTGCCAATAAATGAGTTCTTATTTTAGATGATGCATACAAAGAGTTTAGTAAGCCTGTATTACGGGTTCATTTTCTTGGTTTATTGTGTAATGAAATCGTATTTGTTAATTTTAATTGTGAATACATTTGAAAAATATTTTAAATGGTTTTTTTTAAAGCAGAAAGTTGAAAAGGTACAAATAGGACATATGGTTTTATAGACTTCGGATTCTGGACGTGAAATGACGAACAATGGACTGTTGTAGAATTGTGCATTGATGTCTAGTAGTATTAAAATAAAATATAATTCCATTTTATTAGATGAATTCGACATTATGGAATTGTTATCAAGCTTTAGTTACTCTGTTTTACTTTCAAGGTATCATAGGTTTCATGATGTAAGAGACATTTATTTTGCTTGCACTCATCAGAATAAGAATAAACCATTCAGCAATGTCTTTCTTTTCAGAAATGTGTCCTTATTCAGCTTGTGCAGCATATTGTTTGGCAAAACGATTCATGACATTTCTTTCTGTCAAGTGTTTGTAAAATACAATTGGAAATGAAATGCATACGTTTGCTTAGAACATTCAGTTGACTGAAAAGACCTGATTTCTAAGATATCAGCTGTTTTTAAAAAAAAACCTAGGATGCACATTACGTGTCCCATAAATTTGTATTTTGTGCAGGGGTGAGAATGAATGTAATGTGGGGAGAGTGAATAGCTCACCACCCTTCTTGCTCACCCCACAATGTAGAAGATGAGCAGATGTCAAAATTCGCAGTCTGCCCACCATATGGAATTATTAATATTATGTAGCTCATGCCATTATGGCATCTCTACCTCTGGTCCATATGACCCAAATTCAAGACTCTCCTGCTCCAGAGGTGTGTAATGACTTGTCTGGACAGGTTGGTTAATACATCTACAGTTTTTGTGGGCAGTTAGGCAGGAGTAGAATTCACAACTTTTAAAAAGTGCTGAAAACAGCCTGAAATAATGGGGTGGTGCACTCCTCCCCCTGAAAATGGCAACACTCCTTCTCTTTACACATTGTTTTGAGCCCATCCCAAACCCTTGTCCCCCTCCATTGGCAAACATCCTGCTCCCCCATACCAGATCTAAAAGTTGAAGTTCCAAATTGGAGAAGGGCCAATTTTGATGGTATTAGGCAAGAACTTTCGAAAGTTGATTGGAGGCAGATGTTCGCAGGTAAAGGGACGGCTGGAAATGGAGAGCCTTTAGAAATGAGATAATGAGAATCCAGAGAGAGTATTTTCCTGCTAGGGTGAAAGGAAAGGCTGGTAGGTATAGGGAATGCTGGATGACTAAAGAAATTGAGGGTTTGGTTAAGAAAAAGAAGGAAACATATGTAAGGTATAAACAGGGTAGATTGAGTGACTCCTTAGAGTATAAAGGAAGTAGGAGTATACTTAAGTGGAAAATCAGGAGGGCAAAAATGGGACATGAGATAGCTTTGATAAATAGAGTTAAGGAGAATCCCAAGGGTTTTTACAAATACGTTAAGAACAAAAGGGTAACTAGGGAGAAAATAGGGCCCCTCAAAGATCAGCAAGGCGGCCTTTGTGTGGCGCCACAGAAAATGGGGGAAATACTAAATGACTATTTTGTATCAGTATTTACTGTGGAAAAATATATGGAAGATATAGACTGTCGGGAAATAGATGGTGACACCTTGTGAAATGTCCATATTACAGAGGAGGAAGTGCTGGGTGTCTTGAAACGCATAAAGGTGGATAAATTCCCAGGACCTGATCAGGTATACCCAGTAACTCTGTGGGAAGCTGGAGAAGTGATTGCTGGGCCTCTTGCTGAGTTATTTGTATCATCAGTAGTCACAAGGAGAAAGTGAGGACTGCAGATGCTGGAGATCAGAACTGAAAATGTGTTGCTGGAAAAGCGCAGCAGGTCAGGCAGCATCCAAGGAGCAGAAGAATCGACGTTTCGGGCATAAGCCCTTCTTCAGGAATCAGATGCTGGAGGTCAGAGCAGAAAAATGTTTTGCTGGAAAAGCCAGAAGAAGGGTTTATGCCCAAAACATCGATTTCCCCTGCTCCTTGGATGCTGCCTGACCTGCTGCGCTTTTCCAGCAACAAATTTTTCAGCTCTCATCAATAATCACAGGTGAGGTGCCCGAAGACTAGAGGTTGGCTAACGTGGTGCCATGTTTAAGAAGCGTGGTAAGGACAAGCCAGGGAACTATAGACCAGTGAGCCTGCCCTCAGTGGTGGGCAGGTTGTTGGAGGGAATCCTGAGGGACCTGATGTACATGTATTTGGAAAGGCAAGGACTGATTAGGGATAGTCAACATGGCTTTGTTCATGGGAAATCGTATCTCACAAACTTGATTGAGTTTTTTGAAGAAGTAACAAAGAGGATTGATGAGGGCAGAGCAGTAGATGTGATCTATATGGATTTCAGTGAGGTGTTTAACAAGGTTTCCCATGGAAGATTGATTAACAAAGTTAGATCTCATGGAACGCAGGGAGAACTAGCCATTTGGATACAGAGCTGGCTCAAAGGTAGACAACCGAGGATGGTGGAGGGTAGTTTGTCAGACTGGAGGCCTGTGACCAGTGGAGTGCCACAAGGATCTGTGCTGGGTCCTCTAATTTTTGTCACTTACATAAATGATTTGGATGCAGGCATAAGAGGTACGGTTAGTAAGTTTGCAGATGACACCAAAATTGGAGGTGTAGTGGACAGCGAAGCGGGTCACCTCAGATTACAACAGGATCTTGTCCAGATGGGCCAATGGGCTGAGAAGTGGCAGATGGAGTTTAATTCAGATAAATGCGAGGTGCTGCATTTTGGGAAAGCAAATCTTAGCAGGATGTATGCACTTGAAGATATGGTCCTAGGGAGTGTTGTTGAACAAAGAGACCTTGGAGTGCTGGTTCATAGCTCCTTGCAAGTGGAGTCGCAGGTAGATAGGATAGTGAAGAAGGCGTTTTCAGAAAAGATTTTGGCTGAATCCTGGTATAAAACTAAACTCAAAACTAAACTTTACACAAAAAATTAGTTAACTTAGTCGACCCAAGGATATGTTAGAAGTGAAGTTAATATAAATAAATTCCATGTGCACTCATGTGTTTTTGTTATAGCTTTTATTTTTGCTACTTTTGGGTCATTGTGTCAAGTGAGCTTTGTAACCTGAATTTATATTCTAGATGTTTTAAACATCTTATGAATATTAAATTGCTAAGAAGTTGTCATTTCCTCACTATGTAAGTTTAGTCAAAAGTTTTCAACAACTAAGAACCTTCTACACTATGATTGTTGCTGAATGTGAATTAAGAAAATGTCTGGTGCAAAAGTGGTTAGGTTTCAATTAATAGGGTTCAGAAATTAATTTGGCTGAGTCCTGATATAAAACCAAAGCTATGCTGCCTCTTCCACTGAGACAAAAGATGGAATCTTCTCCACTCAGTCACTGAGGGAAGGGTGAGGAATATTTTTGGGTTAGAAGCCCAACTTACTGATCTTGTGTCCTACCATTTCACTTCCCAGAGCAAATTAAATATTTCCTCCTTCTTTGTTCACTGACTAATCTAGCTAAAGGAACCACAGCACAATTTGCAGTGCTTCACCAGGACTTGGATTTGGAAGCTATAGCAACCAGTAGAATGAATAGGAGATGTGACAAGGCTGCTTATTTAACTCTTGAAGGGCATGTTTAATTTGAGGGACTATCTGGAGACCAACTCTCCCTTGATGAAGTGGAAAGCCAACTCTGGATGCTGGAAATCCGAAAGAAATACAGAAATTGCTCAAGAAATTCAGTAGTCTGGCAGCGTCTGTGGAAAAAAAGTACAGTTAACATTTCGAGTCCAGTGATCCTTCAGAACAGTCTGGCTCTAACTAGATGTTTTTCAATCCAGGACAAGACTTCTCTCCTGATGGTTAAAATTCAATATTTGAATGTGTTTATGGCATTATCCCTGCTCAGTGTGTTCAGTACGCAGGAAGTCCAGCTGGTTGACTCAAAACTTCATTCTGACCTTTAGAGGGTTGGACATAAGTTGTCTGATATTGCTTTGTTGGGAAGATGAAATTTTTACACTGCTTTTCTTAGTGCTTAGCTCGGCAAATTTTAGTGATATTGAAAATGAGAAACAAATTTTCAGCGATGCTAAAATTCCTTATACTAAATCTTTACCTTAAATCATAACCAGTAGCTCGTTGCAAGCTTTAATGGTATTCTAATAAGACTAGGCTATCGTCCTGAAATGGCAGATCTTTCTCAATTTATGGTTAAGTTCACCATAAATAACCAACAGCATTAAATAAAAATTCCCAATTGCAGTTTTATTTCAAACACATTTTTTCTGCTTGTTGATAGAATCATTATTATAGTTAATTATCACAGAACTCCAGGCTTATGAAATTCAGTATTTTATAAATTTATTGCAGTCTTCTGCATTATTCCTAGCCTGTCTTCTGTTCTATTTCAAGATGAAAGGACATGCGACCAAATGTTGACTTCACTGGCATTTAAAAATTCACCAAAGTCACTTTAAGAGGCTGTTCTTGCATGAGTAAAAAAGGTTTTCTCACTGAAGATCAAAGGCATTATTTCAATCCAACAAGGTAGAGTTTGTTTTTTCTACTTCTCTGATTCACACATCCAGTTTCAATTTTCTTAACTTGGCTGTAAATAGAAAACAGTAGGAAAACATTCACTTGACTGTTTAGATTCTGTCTAAATCTCTGAATCCAGTATTTCACCAGTGTAATAAATTAAAAGTTCTGTTGGCCTAGAACCATTTTCAAAAGGAACAGTGCCCAATGTAAAAGTGATTTAATCTTAAATATTTGGACAAATGGACATCACTTTAAATTAGTATCTCTTTGTGACAAACATTGACAACAGAATACAGGCAAGATCTTACACTTTATAAAATATGAATTGAATATAAATTCTTGAAATAAAAGTTAAATTTCACAAAATTGCTAGCTTCCCATTTTGACCCTCTTTACACTTGTGCTCATCCAAATCTCTGTTATCATTATCCTGGTGCACACCAAATTCTATTTACTTGATTACTGATCTGCAGTGTCTTATGGTTAAATAATGTCTCAGATTTTAGAATTCTTATCCTTATTTTTAAATTTATCTGTTGCCTGGTCTCTTCCCATCTCTGCAATCTCTTCTAACTCCAATATGTCTCCATTCCTCCAATTCTGGCCATTTGAACATTCCCTATTTTGTTGTCTGTACCATTGGTGGATGTGCCTTTATCTGCTGAGTTCCTAAGTTCTGGAATTCTGAAAGTAAACCCTTTTAGCTCTGTGCCTTGCTTTGCTCACTTACGTTGCTCCTTAACACCTACTACTTATTTCAAACTTTTGGTCATCATTGCTAATATGATGCTGAATCAAATAGGAAATGTTTTGTAATGTCCCTGCGAAGTGCCTTGGGAAATTGAATGTTAAAGGTGCTGTATGGTAAGTTGTTATAACCAATTTGTATGTATAACACTAGAAGTCTTCATGGATAATGGTATACTCTCCTCCCTGCTGTCATTGAGGTGCTTTCTCAATTTTTATTGCCTACATGCTGCCGTTCAGTCACATTATTGTTATGGTTATGTCTGAGATATACAACCTACATTTAAGGGATGTGCTTAAGATGTCATCGTTGTATCTTGGTGTGCTGACCCAATGGTGCAAAGGTTTTGGACTCCATCTTGCTGAGTCCTTTTTCAGCATGACCCAATGAGAGAAGCATGTTATGGTACATTGAAATTGCATGAGACATGCAAGTTCCTGTTTTAGTGTAATATGTGCAAACCAGGAGCTGTAATAAAAATTAATTAAATTCTTCAGCACTACATGACTTTGGTCTTAATTGTCACAGGAGCTAACATAAAAAAATAAAATCATGATAGCTGACGATCATCAGCATTCACATCATGGTGCCAGCATAGTAGCAGACACCAGAAACTGCTTCTCAAAAAATCCTCATTTAAGTTTCAACATCCTTGGATTATAAATTGTTCAGATACAATCAACCAATAAGTTTACATGAGTATACATCTCCAATTTAAATAGCAGGAGGCTTCAACTTGAATTTGAAGACCAATCAAACTAGAAGCTCTTTATAGAACATAGAACATAGAACATAGAAGGATACAGCGCAGTACAGGCCCTTCGGCCCTCGATGTTGCGCCGACCGAATCCTACCTAACCTATACTAGCCCAATAACTTCCAAATGCCTATCCAATGCCCGCTTAAATGACCATAAAGAAGAAGAGTTCACCACTGATACAGGCAGGGCATTCCATGAACTCACAACCCGCTGTGTGAAGAATCTACCCCTAACATCTGTCCTATACCTACCACCCCTTAATTTAAAGCTATGTCCCCTAGTAACACCTGACTCCATTAGCGGTAAAAGGTTCTTAGTATCTACCCTATCTAAACCCCTAATCATCTTATACACTTCTATCAGATCTCCCCTAAACCTTCTCTTCTCCAATGAGAACAGCCCCAAGTGCCTCAGCCTTTCCTCATAAGATTTTCCTACCATTCCAGGCAACATCCTGGTAAACCTCCTCTGCACTCGTTCTAAAGCTTCCACATCCTTCCTATAGTATGGCGACCAAAACTGCACACAATACTCCAGATGAGGCCTCACCAGAGTCTTATACAACTGCAACATGACCTCAGGACTCCGGAACTCAATTCCTCTGCCAATAAAGCCCAGTACACCATATGCCTTCCTCACAGCACTATTTACCTGGGTGGCAACTTTCAGAGATCTGTGTACATGGACACCAAGATCCCTCTGCTCATCCACACTACCAAGTAGCCTACCATTAGCCCAGTAATCCATCATCTTGTTATTCCTACCAAAGTGAACGACTTCGCACTTAGCTACATTGAATTCCATTTGCCACATTTCCGCCCAGCTCTGCAACTTATCTATATCCCGCTGTAACCTACCACTTCCTTCCTCACTGTCCACAACTCCACCGACTTTTGTGTCATCCGCAAACTTGCTTACCCAGCTTTCAAGTCCTTCCTCTAGATCATTTATAAAGATAACAAAAAGCAATGGTCCCAAAACAGATCCTTGTGGTACACCGCTAGTAACTGCGCTCCAAGATGAACATAATCCATCAACTACTACCCTCTGTCTCCTTCCAGCCAGCCAATTCCTAATCCAAACCTCTAATGTATCCTCAATGCCATACCTCCGAAGTTTTAGCATTAGCCTACCATGGGGAACCTTATCGAACGCCTTACTAAAATCCATATACACAACATCTACTGCTTTACCCTCGTCCACTTCCTTAGTCACCTTCTCAAAGAACTCAATAAGGTTTGTGAGGCACGACCTGCCCTTCACAAAACCATGCTGGCTATCCCTGATCACGTTATTCCTACCCAGATGTTCATAAATCTTATCCCTTACCATTCTCTCTAAGACTTTGCCCACCACTGAAGTCAGACTCACTGGCCTATAGTTACTAGGGCTATCCCTACTCCCTTTCTTGAACAATGGGACCACATTCGCTATCCTCCAGTCCTCTGGTACTATTCCCGTTGACAATGACGACATAAAAATCCAGGCCAATGGCTCTGCTATCTCCTCCCTAGCTTCCCATAGGATCCTGGGGTAAATGCCATCAGGCCCAGGAGACTTATCTATATTCATCCTTTCCAAGTTCACCTGTACCTCCACACACATCATCTATTGCATCCGCTGCACCCGATGTGGCCTCCTCTATATTGGTGAGACAGGCCGCTTACTTGCGGAACGCTTCAGAGAACACCTCTGGGCCGCCCGAACCAACCAACCCAATCACCCCGTGGCTCAACACTTTAACTCCCCCTCCCACTCCACCGAGGACATGCAGGTCCTTGGACTCCTCCACCGGCAGAACACAACTACACGACGGCTGGAGGAGGAGCGCCTCATCTTCCGCCTGGGAACCCTCCAACCACAAGGTATGAATTCAGATTTCTCCAGCTTCCTCATTTCCCCTCCCCCCACCTTGTCTCAGTCGGTTCCCTCAACTCAGCACCGCCCTCCTAACCTGCAATCCTCTTCCTGACCTCTCCGCCCCCACCCCACTCCGGCCTATCACCCTCACCTTGACCTCCTTCCACCTATCCCACCTCCATCGCCCCTCCCCCTAGTCCCTCCTCCCTACCTTTTATCTCAGCCGGCTTGGCTCTCTCTCTCTTATTCCTGATGAAGGGCTTATGCTCGAAACGTCGAATTCTCTATTCCTGAGATGCTGCCTAACCTGCTGTGCTTTGACCAGCAACACATTTGCAGCTGTGATCTCCAGCATCTGCAGACCTCATTTTTAACTCCAATATTCCCAAAACCTCTTCCCTGCATATTTCCAGGGCATCCATTCTAATTATTTGTGATTCCATATTCACATCAGCAACAGTGTCCTGTTCCTGAGTGAATACTGATGAAAAGTACTGATTTAATGTCTCTCCAATCTCCTCCGCCTCCACACACAACTTCCCACTACTATCCTTGACTGGACCGATACCTACCCTAGTCATCCTTTTATTCTTGACATACCTATAGAAAGCCTTTGGGTTTTCCCTAATCCTACCAGCTAAAGACTTTTCATGTCCCCTTCTCGCTTCTCTTAGCTCCCTCTTTAGCTCCTTCCTGGCTACCTTATAACTCTCAATCGCCCCTACTGAACCTTCACGCCTCATCTTTACATATGCCGCCTTCTTCCCTTTCACAAGGGACTCCAATTCCTTACTAAACCACGGCTGCCTCACAAGGCCCTTTACACCATGCCTGACTGGTACATACCTATCGAGGACACGCAGTAGCTGCTCCTTGAACAATCCCCACATCTCATTAGTGTTCTTCTCTTGAAGCCTGTTTTTCCAATCCACACATCCTAAGTCATGCCTCACTGCATCATAATTTCCCTGCCCCCAGCTATAACTCTTGCCCTGCGGCGCACGATTATCCCTCTCCATCACTAAAGTAAAAGTCACCGAGTTGTGGTCACTGTCCCCGAAGTGCTCACCTACCTCCAAGTCTAACACCTGGCCTGGTTCATTACCTAGAACCAAATCCAATATAGCCTCCCCTCTTGTTGGCCTGTCGACATATTGTGTCAGGAAACCCTCCTGCACACATTGTACAAACACCGACCCATCTAATGAACTCGAGCTATAGCTCTCCCAGTCAATATCTGGGAAGTTAAAGTCCCCCATAACAACCACTATCTCTTCTACAAATAAAGAACTACATGTTAATCTGCTTCCCAAAATAAGATACAGCATTTAACTGACTTCTTGTCAGTTTAAAAGCAAAATCGGCAGCCAAAAGGCTTTCTACAGACTTGAAAGTAACATTGACAGTCACCCAATACTGTCAGTTTAACAACTGAACTGAGCCCTTTTGTTTGAAAAAATATTTTAAGCACTCACATGATTTTCCAACCTAAAGAAACTTACCCAAATGTAGTGGTCAGTTTGTTTTGCCACTTTTTAGTTCAGTTTGACACCAAAGCTGTTGTGATGCCATCTATCCTTATTTGGTGTGAACATCCTGTAGTAGCAGAAAGCTGCAACTTGCCAAACTTTGTCTCTTAAAGACACAGATCTGCACTCTGCAAAACATCTTAAAGAGGCTGCAACAGTGTAAAATAAAGTAAAATCAAAAGAAGGAATAATTTAAAGGATGAAACAGAAAAACAAGTGAAAGAAAGGAACAAATAAGCCCTACACTTTATTTCAATATAACAAAAACATATGTAGCTTTACTTCGCAGAACAAATCTTCCTGAAGAGATCTCTGAACATCTTTCTTACGATCAACAAGGATGTATTCTGCAGGATAATTACAACTGATCTTCTCTTCAACAATAAGAATGATCCAGAGAAAACCTGATGAGTTGATAAATTTAGGGTATAAGTCCACTTCCAGATTAATGGTCTCCCAACTCATGTGCAAAGAAAAACCCCAAGACTATATTGATGCTGTAGCAAAAGGCATGGGTGTAATTTAGAACATAGAAGACTTTCCTTGAAGAAGATTTGTAGAATGCCTAATTAAATTGCTGATCCTGCCTACTTTGATCAAAGCCTTCAGGAAGGATTTGTTGCACACCAAAAATGGCCATTTCTTTGACACCAACAGCCCAGTTCATGTGAAGTCGTTATGATCATGATGCTGCATTGCAAAGGAACAGAAACCAGCTCTGACCAATGCATGATACGCCAATCATATACTGAGTGTGGAAGAAGACTGAGATAATTGTGCAATGTTTCTGACTGACGGTGACCAGCTGCAAGTCAACCACTTTATCAGCCAAGAGTAACTAAGAATATGGTTATACCTCTCCAGATTGGTCCACAATCACCAGATTAGGATGAGTTGTCAAACTTTTTAACTTGAAATTTAAATTTATAATCTTAGTAACTTTATTTTTGCATGTTGAGTTGACAACATGTGCCTGTGTACAATTATGTATATCTGTTTAGAAATTCTTTTCTTGGAAAAAGAGGGATGTTATCATGTCGTTTGTATGTAATGTGCCTTTTCAAGGGATATGCTCGTAGATCACCATGACATCATGACATGTAATGCGATGATATGAAGGTGTATCTTTATCTTATTGAGAACACTTGCAGCATAACATGCTGCATGACTCGTGCTATAATAAAAGTTCATTGAATTCTTCAGCATGATTTGTGCCATGACTCATTCATATGTTGCAAACCCTGTGTTTGTTTTCGAAGAGAGCACAGTTTTCTTTTGGGATTTCTCTTCATGTCCTTTGGCCATGACCATTTGATCTTCAGCTTTAACTCTCAAACATTGCCAAGATCACTCAGTTCAACAATAGGTGCCTCCAGCTTTAACCCTTCTTCAATCATAGTTTGTCAAAAACCTTCTGTTTCCTGATTTGTCTATTCTGAGATTTTTTTGTTATTCACTCGTGGGATGTGGGTGTCTCTGGCTAGGTTAGCCTTTATTACTCATCCCTGTATTTTACTCCACTCTTAATAGACTCCAGCTTAATCAGAAATCCATGGATTGTTCTGTCTTGATCACATCCCTCCCACCCATGATCCTCATCCTTAATATTGAATTTTGGCTTCCTGACTATGAAGGATTATTTTTGAAATGCCTGTCTTCATTCTGCTCGTGTACTTTTAGAACTATGTGTAATTGTTCTGAGAGCCCTGGGATGTTGTTTTTGGTTTCGCCTTGACTTGCAAATAAAGGTTGTCATGTTATTTGTAATTTTATTGTAGGGTCTCAACATTTTTTCTCATTTAGTTAATTTTGAATATGATACCTGAAACCTTTACCTTAATTTGAAAGGTTTTGAGGGAGAACCAAATAATGTTCAAATTAGGGTGATGGTTTTAATTATTATATTTCTGTTTGTACAAACTATTGTAGTCCTGTTGGTCAAGTCTTGACTTGCATAACTGACTGTTGCTACGTTTTGTTTCATTAGTCATGTTTTGGTTTTATTTTACTACATGCACTTTTATAGAACTTCAAGTAGAAAAAGAACCAGATATTTAAGACTGTTTGTTCTGGAATTTAGGACATGTCGAAGTTCCAACAGATGTTAACAATTCTGGGGGTAAGATCCAGCTATTGACTGGGCAGTTGTGATGCCCTGGAGCCACCTGTAATTTACTATTTGGAATTTCATTCTGAATTGTTTGATTCTATCACAAGGGAGAATTGTTAAAATTTGAATGAATCAAATGTTTAATTAGATAATTAGAGCTAATATTCAAGAGTTTTACTAAGAACACCAGAATTGCGAGGTTGTAGCAGTTCGGAATGACTGAGAAACCAAGACACTTTTAGCTAGAAAAGCAAATGTATTGATAGGGTTCGATGAAGTGGGTTAGATGAAGGTTTCTATGTGACAAACAGAAACCAGTTGGGCTAAATGGCCTGATTCTGTTTTCTGATTTCACTCTGTTCCAAAATATAAACCCGAGACACAATTTACAAAGCTTACCAAACCTTTGATAAATTGCTGATTTCGTTTCTGCAGTCAGAGTTTGTAAAGGAGTTTAGATATTGTGATAGATACACATGGACTATCAATATTCAACTTCCATCTCCCTTTAATATTGAGACCTTCATGGAGTAAAGTGAATTTTACAGAGAACAAATAGTGACCTATGATAGCTACTGTGATCACTTGATCAGTTATATCTAGCATTTTCAAGGCAAAGAAACTCAAATCTGTATCTCTTTGTTAATACACATCTTTCTTGCAGTTGGGATGAAAGTTAGCTACAAGTCATCCAGCTTGGTATTGGGGGTGGGGGGGAGGGGTTCAGCAATGGAAATAGGCTCTGGAATAAAATAAATGAAAGAACTGCGGATACTGGAAATGTGAAACAGAAACAGAAATTGCTGGAAAAATTCAGCAGATCTGGCAGCATCTATAGAGAGAAAGTTGAATTAACATTTTGAATCCATTTTACCTAGTGTCACCTTTTGAAATTTAAACATGTGTGTTAAGTGCTGAAATTCCAAATTTAGAAAATTTGTTGCTACTTTAATGATATCTGCTGATCAGAAATCAATAATTTTTGAGTCTTCTGTATAAGCATTGATTGATTTTGTACATCTGAGTGTGGGTAACTCTTAAGAAAAATCAGCACATTGTATACTTTTGTGACCTTATTCTACTAAGATAAAGTAGTTTGACAAGGTACCACACTTTAGACCACTTAATGAAATAAGAGCCTTTAGTGTTGGACCTAATATATTAGCATGGATAGAGGATTGGCTAATAAATAGAGTTGACGTGGGATGTGTTTTCAGGATGGCAACCTGTACTTAGTATGCTACAAGGATCCATGCTAGGGCCACAGTTCTTTGCAATATATTTTAATAGTTTTGATGAGGAAAATGAATGTTGGATTGCTGAGATTGTGGATGACACAAAAATTGGTGGGAAGGTAGGTATTGAGGATGACAGAATCTGCAAAGGGATATAGACAGGTTGAGCAAGTGGGTAAAAAAACTTGGCAGATGAAATATAATGTGGGATAATGTAAGGTTTTGTAATTTGGTAGGAAGAGTAGAGGAACTTATTATTTAAATGGAGAAAAACTGCAGAAAGCTGCAGAATGTAGGAATTTGAGATGAATTGAATTGAACTGAATTTATTGTCATGCGAACTGAGGCACAGTGAAAAGCTTTGTCTTGCGAGCAATACAGGCAGATCACAGAGTTGAATAGCATAGATGAGTAAATAATAGGTAAACAGCGGCAAATACAAAAACACAGATCCAGGCGAATGTTAAGAGTTTGAGTCCATTCAGTATTCTAACACCAGTAGGGTAGAAACTGTTTCGAAACCAGCTGGTGCGTGTGTTCAGGCTTTTGTACCTTCTCCCTGATGGTAGAGGTTGCAGAAAAAACATTGCCAGGGTGGAATGGATCTTTGAGAATGCTGGCGTCCTTTCCTTGACAGCAGGCCTGGTACATGGATTCTATAGATGGGAGTTTGGCCTTTGTGATTGTCTGGGCCGAGTTCACCACTCTCTGTATCCGTCTCTGACCTTGAATGGTACAGTTGCCATACTAAGTAGTGATACATCTAGACAGAATGTTCTCAATGGTGCACCTATAAATGTTGGCAAGGGTATTCGCCGTTGTGCCACATTTCCTCAGCTGCCTGAGGAAGAAGAGACGTTGTTGGGCCTCTGTAACCAGTGCATCCATATGAAGAGTCCAGAAAAGCTGTTGTGGATGACCACTCCCAGGAGCTTGACACTCTCCACTTGTTCCATCTCTGTGCTGTTAATGTGTGGAGGAGCATGATTAACATCCAACCAAAAGTCAATAATTAGTTTCTTGGTTTTGCTGGTATTGAGAGCTAGGTTATTCTTGGTGCACCATTTTTCCAGATCTTCCACCTCCCATCTATAGACTGTGTCGTCGCTGTCTGTGATTCGACTGACTATGGTGGTGTCATCCGCCAACTTGTAAATGGCATTAGTCTGGTATTTAGCGACACAGTTGAGATTCCTTGTTTGCGAATCTCCAAAAGCTTGTGTCCAAGTTCAGTGTGTAATAAGGAAGATAAATTCGATGATGGCCTTTATTTCAAAGGAAAGAGAGTATAAAAGTATTGAGACTTTTCTAAAATTATACAAGACACATGTCCTATCATATCTGGAATACTGTGAACAATTTTGGGCCCATTATCTAAAGAAAGATATACAGGGATTAGAAACAGTTAAGAGAAGTTCTGCTCAGCTAATACAAGTTATGGAGGTTTTGTAGATTTACCCTGTATCTGTTGGAATTTAGAAGAATGAAAGCTAACTTTATTGAAACATTGCAAGATTCTTGGAATTTGACAGGGAAGATACAGAAAGTTTGTTTGCCCTTTTTGTGGGAGTCTAAAACCAGAGGGCACAATCTTAGAGTAAAGGGTCAAGTATTTATGACAGAGGTAAGAAGGAATTTCTTCTGGGGTTAGGATCATCTTAAGTGTACAGGGCTGTCAAAGCTGCATCAGTAAATATATTCAAGGCTGAGAGAGACAGATTTTTAATCAGTAAGGGAATCGGGGTTATGCTGAAAAGGCAGGAAAGTAGGAATTGAGGATGATCAAATTAGCCATGATCTCTTTGAATAGCTGAGCTGACTCAATGGGCTGAATAGTCTACTTCAAATCCTATGTCTTATGTTCTTATGCCATTATTAAGCCATGAAATGCTTCTTAAACTGTGGTCAAAAGTCCATTGTGATTTGTAGATCTCAGCTGGTCTGAGGTTTTGTTTGGGTTGTGGATGGCTAATGGAGAGGATGAAGGAAATCTTCAGAAAGGTTTAACTTCAGTTCCTTTCCATACTTCTCAGTTGATCAACTGTTTTGGACAAGAAGGCTATGTTCAGTTTTTAGAATTGATAATGAGGATGTTTAAGGAAGTCATTGAATAATACTTTGTTTGACTCCTTGAAGTCTGCATATGCCCCATCAATAACCCATGATTGTTATTTGACTCTTAGATTTGCACTGGTGTTTTATAATGACTACCTGTTAAAAAGTGTGCAAGAATTGCAGTGATTGAAATTATGGATTAAAATTGCATTTCAATAATTATCCCTTCATTCCAAGGGCCATTGCATACATATCATAACATAAAAACTGTTTCTAGTGTTGCTTCTGTTGTAAAGTTCAACAGCAGTTTTATAAACACTTTGTTATAAGACAACCTTTTACTGCTCTCTTGTGGCACATAAAAGGAACTGTCAGTATTTTCAACTGCAGATTTAATTCTACTGTATATATTTTTCAATCGTGTAATTTGCATGTGATTTTCATGTTACTGCAGGAAAAAAAATAAACCATTTTGCGAGCAAAATTTGAAAAGAGGATCTTAAGTAATGTTTTCTGCTTTCTGAATCAATAATGTAAGTTATATAGATATTTAGAGCTTCAGTAATGTGCTGCAAACTTAAAATTCCAAATATTCATAACTGTTTCAAAAGAAGAAATGATAGCTTCAATTTAATTTACAGTACGTTGCTAGTCAGATTGTTTGCCCCAGGAAGTATGCTGACGAGAACCCAAATGTTGGAACATGGAGCTTAAACAGATTTGTCGGATTTCAGTTGAGAATCTATCTTTAAAATTGAGCACTAAGCACTGAATGCTGTTGACCTAATTGTAGATGTGAACAGAAAAAATGTTTGGTGACCCACCATTTGTAGTTTGTTACCAAGTCCAACAACGCTACAAATTTACAGTTCAGTGCACTGTGCTATATGTTTGTGCAACAAATGAATGTATACTTCAGGTACTTTAATTTACCACTTTATGGGGCATAAGCCGAAAGACTAACTTGATTCAATAGTGACATTATCTTCTGTGTCAGAAGGTCTGATATTCAGGTCATATCATATTATTGAACACCAGGTGTTAGCGAGTTTTGAGACCATTTGTAGCTCAGGTTGACATTCTGGATGTAGGTTTGCTCACTGAGCTGGAAGGTTCACTTTCAGATGTTTTGTCACCATGCTAGGTAACATCTTCAGTGAGCCTCCAGATGAAGCACTGGTGAGTGTAGCCCGCTTTCTGTTTATATGTTTGGGTTTCCTTGAGTTGATGTCATTTCCTGTGGTTACGTCATTTCCGATGGTGATGTCACTTACACCCACTTCACCTTCAACATCAATATCTGCAGATACACCAACGGGTTCTCAGCAGGGGCAGTAATGCAGAGACTTGAACAAACAGCTCTGCAAACCATCCAACCCAAACTTTGGGTCAGCTGCGTGGATGATACCTTTGTCATCACTAAACGAAACAAATTAGAGGAAAACTTCAAGAACATCAATACCCTTACTGGCATAAAATTCACAAAAGAGGAGGAAAACAACAACAAACTGCCATTCCTAGATGTTGCAGTAGAGTGAACAGCAAATGGGGAACTTCAAACCAGGGTCTACCAGAAAACAACACATACAGACCAAATATTGAACTACAGAAGCAACCGTCCCAACATCCACAAGTGAAGCTACATTAGAACATTACAAGCCACCACACACTGCAGCACAGAAGAACTACGAAGAGCAGAGAAAAATCACCTATACAGTGTATTCAAAAAGAAGAGGTACCCAATGAACACACTCTGCCGATTTCTCAACAACAAAACCAAACAAGCATACAAAATATACGTTCAGAAACCCTAGCCACACTCCCCTACATCAAAGACATCTTGGAAATGAGTGCCAGCTACTCAGACCCCTTGGCATCATGGTAGCCCACAAACCCGCCAACGCACTAAAACCGCATCTAATGAGCTTGAAAGACCCTATACAGACAACAAGTAAAACTTACGTCATTTACAAAATACCTTGCAAGAACTGTAACAAACACTACATTGATCAAACAGGCAGAAAACTAGCCATCAGGATACATGAACATCAACGAGCCACAAAATGACATGACCCACTCTCTCACTAGTATCTTTACATACTGATGAGGAAGGACACCACTTCAACTGGGACAACACATTCATCCTAGGATAAGCCAGATAGAGACACGCACCTGAATTCCCAGAAGCATGGCATTCCAACCGGAACACTTATTAACAAACACATTGACTTGGATCCCATTTACCACCACTCCCCGAGAAAAAGAACAGGAAATAACATCACCATCGGAAATTATGTCACTGAAGGAAACAACATCACCAATGCAAGGAAACCCAAACACACAAATAGAAAGTGGGCTACACCACCAGAGGCTCACTGACGCTACCTAGTATTTTGACGAAACGTCGGAAAATGAACCTTCCAGCTCAGTGAGCAAACCTACATCCAGCCCAAGGTTTAAGCTGATCATTCAACATGGAGGGAACACTGCATTTTTAAATATGAAATCTTTCAAATTTCATTATCTGTAAAACAACTTTGGGTCCTGGCTAGTGCTGATCCTTCAACTAACAGCAGCAAAGCAGATAAGCTGATTGTTGGATCTCTCTCGCTGCTGGTATAAATTTTGTATTTACAAAATTAGTGCCACATTTGTCGCCTTCACAATCACGACAGACTGGAAGAGAAATGGTGACATGACTTTTGTCTTTGTTTCTAACCTGTCAGTTGTGTAATTAGATGCATTTTAAGAGAGCAGTTTGGTTGTTGTGACTTCGGTAATTAGCATAAAATAGTTCAACTCAGAAAAAAGCAACATTTATTTGTGCATTACTCCAAAAAACAATGTAAAGGAGCACACTCATTCCCTCATACATGTGTTTGTGTATTTTATAAGACCACAAGACATAGGAGCAGAAATTAGGCCATTGTGTCTACTGTGCCATTCAACCATGGCTGATCAGTTTCTCAACTCCATTCTCCCGTTTTCTCTCCTTAACCCATGATCCCCTTGATTCTCAAGAGCCTATCTATCTCAGTCGTTAATTTACTCAATGATCTTTGTAATACATTCGCACATTTATGAATGAAATTTTAAAATTTTAGTTAATTAAAATGGATACATTGTTTGGATGAATGGAAGTTAGAGGCCTCTGGGTCTCCATGTGAACCTGCGGCTGAATTTCTGCATCTGTGAATCTTTAAAGGCAAAAAAAAGGACTCTCTTGCACTGCTTATGCTACCTGGTTATTGGGCAGGGCTCTGTTGTGACTGGAGGAATAGTCAGTTTCTCTTGTTCTATTATTTTCCAGATTGCCTGGTTTTCCTTGCAGTTCTTGGAGTAATGAAGAAAGTTATTTGTAGTTAGTTTTGTTACATGATCAATGCTTTTAGCATCTAGCCAGAATAGAATCATATTCATAGAGATATACAGCATGGCCCAACCCATCCATGCCGACCAGATGATTTAAAGTTGGAAGCCATTGCTTTACAATAGAGAATGGATGGTTATCATTCACATCTACTTTTATGATTTGACAAGTTTCTCAGTTGCTCTTGCTGTTAAGTCTCGTTCACAGCCAGTAAATTTAGGAGTCTATAGATTCTGAGTGTTGAGTAGCATAGAATCACAGAAGTGTTAAGGCACAGAAGGAGGCCATTTGACCCATCATGCTACATAATCTTGTTAAGTGAGCATCGTTACTAAGTGTCAATCTCTCGCTTTTTCTCCATACCCTTGCACATTGTTTTTACCCAAATAATTATCAAATGCTTCCTCTGATGTCTCAAAAGACAAGCAATTAACTCCAAGGTCTTGTTTAATTGATTACAGATTTTGCCCAGCTTAGGTTTCTAGCCTGTGTTTCCAGAGCTCTAGTCTGAAGCTCTGGGTTACTAAGCTAATGACATCATCATGATGCCACCATCTTCCCCCATGATTAATAGAAAATGATTCCCAATATTGTTTTTGTCTTAGTATTCAAAGGGCACCTCACCCAGCGTCAATCACTTAGTAACTTTCTGGAGATTTGAGATAAGTCTATTCAAAAGTTGTAATCACTGACTCTCAGCAACTATCTTAGCAGCCCTTTGATGTACATTTGTAAAAGAGATGGCAGTTTCAGAAACTGCTATAGTGAATATAGCCACACTTAATGTTATGAATATGAAATGTTTTACTGGCATGACACAGTGGACACACAGCTAGAAAACACGAGATACTGTGGAAATAATTTTTTTCACTTGTGGTGTTGTATAATTAATGGTGGTAATAAGAACCTGTTTGGGGGGAAAAATACGATATGCTTAATTTGTGTTTTTACAAATTTATTTCCCTTTTCTACTTTGTTTGACTGGTTTTGTCTTATAATATTGATATCATCACATTGAAATGGAAGACGCCTCTCAAGTCCTTAGTTATTTCAACTATTTGTCTTTTGTTTTCAGGGAAATCCAGTTGCTCAGGAGACTACGACACAAAAATGTAATCCAATTGGTAGATGTGCTGTATAATGAAGAAAAGCAAAAAATATATCCTTTTTTCATGACTGTGTAATAATCCGTACCAAGTCCTGCAAAAGAGAGTTGCATAATCACTAGGTTTTGCTGAAGTTCTTTAGGGTATGAGAGGGGAAAATTGGATGAGCTATCTTTATTTTGGAATTTTCTGTTGTGATGATTTTGAATCATGAAATTGATTGTAGCTAGTGCCTCCTTTGGTTTAAGGTACAGTGATTGCTTTTTAAACTCGCGCTATATATGTCTTATATAATTTTCTGTTCATATTAATAATCCATTGTATTTGAAGAACTTATTAATAACTTATCATTTTTAAACCTACACTCTTGTTAATTTGTTTCATTATTTTTGGTTAATAATCAATTCTGAAATTTAAAACTATGACCTGTAATTCAATTTTATTTTGTCTATTCATTCTGCACAAAGTGTTGAAATTTAACTCAGTTGTAAATTGGGAAAATAAAAAACCAACAATAGATATAACCCCCACTGTTCAGTTTGCAAGAAATCCATCAGGGATAATTTATGGTCTAAGGTAATTTCATGGTTGACTAAAATGATATTTTTTTCAGGTAAAGATGGAGACAGATTCAATTGTTGCATTAAAAGGGGAATTGAATAATTGTCGAAGTATGAAAAGAATCGGAGGAGTATGTATCTTGGATTGGAACTAGCGGAGTTCTTTTTGCTTAGAGTTGGAATGGTTACTACAAGCTGAACAGGCTCTTACTGTGCTATAAACGTTCAATGATTTTGAGAATGACTGACTCTTCCAAAGTAAATAAATATCTGATTTAATATTATGCTAAATCAACTCTATGAATAATACCCGTGTCTTTGAATGACTTACTCCAAACAGACAACTCTATAGTGAGAAAAAGAATATTGTCAACTACAGAAAGATGACTTGGCACACACCTGAACAAATTCGTCAGCACAGTCAGTTCTCTTTTTTTTCAAAAAAAGAAAGCACAGCAAATTAACTTGCCAGCCAACTCTGGTCTGAATAGTGATGGACTATTTTCTGCTCCAAGTACTAGATGGAAATCTTTCCATATTGTTTGTTTTCATATCGAAACGTTACCACCATTTTTCAGACCAATAACATTTAAAATATTTCTAACGTGAAAATAAATCATTAAAAAAATTCTGTGATGTGGTTCTCTTGTTCACATATTGGATGTGACTCAGTGAATAGTACTGACTTATTGTAGGTGGAATAGATTTAAACATGAATTCTAGTAAGCAAAGTTATTAACAGAGACGGGGAAAAGAAGATACAAGCAAGTTTATGCATCACTGAGCACATACAATGCATAAAATTCAGTCTGATCTCATAGAATTTAGGAAATTGAAGTTCGGTTATCTTTACTGCATAAGTAAAGCAGTATGGTCAATTAAACACGCTGTGTGGCTGGATCTCTGGATATAAGTGGAAATTGTATCCAAACAGAAAATGATCTAGCTTAATAAAGCTAAGGAAAATCAATTACCCCTGTTTCAGCACTGTGTATTTTATAAGATCATAAGATAGGAGCAGATTTAGGCTTTTAGGCCTGTCAGGCCTGCTCCACCATTTGATTATGGCTGATGTTTTTCTCAACCCCATTCTCCTGCCTTCTTCCTATAACTCTTGATTCTTATACTAATCCAGAACCTATCTATCTCTGTCTTAAATACATTCGGTGATATGGCTTCCATAGCCTTCTGCAGCAATGAGTTCCACAGATTAACCACTCTCTCGATGAGGAATTTCCTCCTCATCTCCGTTCCAAGTCTTCACTCTGAGGTTGTGCCTTTGGTTCCCATTTTCTCTTACTAGTGGAAATGTTTTCTCCATGTCCATTTTGTCCAGGCCGTTCAGTAGTCTGTCAGTTTCAGTTCCCCTCATCCTTCTAATCTTAGAGTACAGACGCAGAGTCCTCAATCACTCCTCATATGACAAGCCCTTCATCCCTGTGGTAATTCTTGTAAATCATTTTTTTAGACCCCATCCAATTCTAGCACTTCCATATGGAGTCCAAAACTGCTTACAGTATTCCAAATGAGGCCTGATCAAAGTTTTATATAACCTCAGCAGTGCATCTCTGCTCTTATCTTCTAGTCCTATTGAAGATACTTAAATATTGAAGATCTGAGATTATTTCCATACAGCATTTTTCAGGAGTTGAATAACATTTTTAAGGATAGAATTTGTAAAATGGCCTTCAGATTAATTGGAAGCTTCAATTTATAAATTACTGGAATGCCTTTTATAGCTGATATTTATTTCAATGAATGCGATCTTAACCGTTGATGAAATATTTTGGTCAGTTTTCCAAATTAAGTGCAAGAATTTGTTATTATTCCACATCTTCAAAGAATCAGGACTGATGTGATGTGACTTCAAAATTAGTTCTGGAAAGTATTACATTTTAAAATTATTTTTAAAGCACATACGTTGTGCCACTGTTTAAGAAGGGTGGTAAGGACAGGCCAGGGAACTATAGACCAGTGAGCCCGACCTTGGTGGTGGGCAAGTTGTTGGAAGGAATCCTGAGGGACAGGATGTATATGTATTTGGAAAGGCAAGGACTGATTCGGGATAGTCATCATGGCTTTGTGGGTGGGAAATCATGTCTCACAAACTTGATTGAGTTTTTTGATGAAGGAACAAAGAAGATTGATGAGGGCAGAGCAGTAGATGTGATCTATATGGACTTCAGTAAGGCGTTTGGCAAGGTTCCCCATGGGAGACTGATTAGCAAGGTTAGATCTCAGGGAATACAGGGGGAACTAGCCATTTGGATACAGAATTGGCTCAAAGGTAGAAGACAGAGGGTGGTGGTGGAGGGTTGTTTTTCAGACTGGAGACCTGTGACCAGTGGAGTGCCACAAGAATCGGTGCAGGGCCCTCTACTTTTTGTCATTTACATAAATGATTTGGATGCGAGCATAAGAGGTACAGTTAGTAAGTTTGCAGATGACACCAAAATTGGAGGCGTAGTGGACAGCAAAGAGGGTTACCTCAGATTACAACAGGATCTTGACGAGATGGGCCAATGGACTGAGAAGTGGCAGATGGAGTTTAATTCAGATAAATGCAAGGTGCTGCATTTTTGGAAAGCAAATCTTAGCAGGACTTATACACTTAATGGTAAGGTCCTAGGGAATGTTGCTAAACAAAGAGACCTTGGAGTGCAGGTTCATAGCTCCTTGAAAGTGAAGTCTCAGGTAGATAGGATAGTGAAGAAGGTATTTGGTATGCTTTCCTTTATTGATCAGAGTATTGACTACTGGAGTTGGGAGGTCATGTTGCGGCTGTACAGGACATTTGTTAGGCCACTGTTGGAATATTGCATGCAATTATGGTTTCCTTCCTATCGGAAAGATGCTGTGAAACTTGAAAGGGTTCAGAAAAGATTTACAAGGATGTTGCCAGGGTTGGAAGATCTGAGGGGTGACCGTATAGAGGTTAACAAAATTATGAGGGGCATAGATAGGGTAAATAGACAAAGTCTTTTCCCTGTGGATGGGGAGTCCAGCACTAGAGGGCATAGGTTTAGGGTGAGAGGGGAAAGATATAAAAGAGACCTAAAGGGCAACCTTTTCAGGCAGAGGGTGGTATGTATATGGAATGAGCTGCCAGAGGAAGTGGTGGAGGCTGGTACAATTGCAACATTTAAGAGGCATTTGGATGGGTATACGAATAGGAAGGGTTTGGAGGGATATCGGCCGGGTGCTGGCAGGTGGGAATCGTTTGGGTTGGGATATCTGGTCGGCATGGATGGGTTGGACCGAAGGGTCTGTTTCCATGCTGTACGTTTCTATGACTCTAGTTCTATAAGTTATTTTAGAAAGCTGCTTTTGTTGAGTACTTGGCTACAAATGCCAGTTAAATGCAGTACCTATGTGATTATAAAATCTGAAAGAACTGTGGTTGCTGTAAATCAGAAACAAAAATAGAAATTGCTGGAAAAGCTCAGCAGGTCTGTCAGCATCTGTGACCCTTGCACAGAACCGGACCTGAAACATTAACTCTGATTTCTCTTCAAAGATGCTGCCAGGCCTGCTGACCTTTGTGTTTATATTTGTTCAAATACTATTACGCTCAACAGAGGTGTTTGGTATTAAATTGATATATAGCATTTCCTTGACATTGCTAACGTATATGGTAATGGAATATTGTGTGTGTGGAATGCAAGAAATGTTGGACAGTGTCACAGACAAGAAATTCCCAGTATTTCAAGCTCATGGGTAAGTAACTTACTTTCATTACCAAATGACAGAAATGGCTTTTCAATCTTTAAATAAGTCAGCTTTACGTACCCTCAGTATCACAGACTCTCATCTCCACACCCTATGAATCATTTCTCTTTTGTGTCTCAGGGAGCATTGTTTACCAGAAAAACCTGTATTTTAATATTAGGGCAGAGGTGGAGGGATACTGTGGTATGGGATGAGGTCTGTGTGGGCCACAGGAAGAGCTTTTTCGGTCACATTTTTAAAAAATGTGTTGTTATGATCAGGTATGGAGAGTCAAATGTCTCCCTGCATTGCCCCCTCCTTGTTAGAATGTGAGGTTGTTTGGTTCAAAAGGGTATTTGTTAATTCAGTGAGTACTTAATTATTTACATTTGTGATCATATACATATCAGAAGGGAGATTTTCAAGTCATTATGATAGTGTGATTTAAAACCTAACTTAAAATTAGGGGACAGGTTACATTTTAATATGTTGTTGTCCTAACTGTATGCTGTCTCCTCCTTGCCACTGTTTTGTCACCTTTTTCAGTTGGGGTTCTCTGATGCTGAAAGGACAAGGGGCAACTGGATGTTTGTGTTTGTTGGGCCATATGCTGTAAAGCATGCAAAAGAGTAGCCTAACATCTGAACTTATTTGGTATTCTTCCTGTATTCTTCAACCTGTAGCAATGCATCTGCCTTCAATTTTGCTTTCTTCAATGAAAAATAAAGTCTAATTGGGAATTGAGCCGGGGTCAGACTATAACCATGTCTAGAATTAAAAATTTAAATATGTTGACCTCTAGAGCATTTTGATCCAGTCCACCATTAGTCTCACCCTTTGACTTTTGCTGATGCAAGCCAAACTGTCTTTACCATTATATGGATAGAAAGTAATATAAAAAATATATTTAACACCTTAAGATAAAGGAGAAGGATCAAACCATTCAGCCCATCGAGTCTGCTCCACCATTTGATCATGGCTGATATGTTTCTCGACCTCATTCTCCTGCCTTCTTCCCATAAGCCTTGATCCCCTAATAATCAAGAATTGTCTTAAATGCTTTCAATGCCTTTATCTCCATAGTCCTCTGTAATGAGATCCACAGATTAACCACCCTTTGGCTGAAGAAATGTCTCCTTAACTTGGTTCTAAAAGATCAGTCCTTCTGAAGCTGTGCCCTCTGGTCTTAGTCTCATAATGGAAATATCTTTTATATGTCCACTCTGCCCAGGCCTCTCCGTATTCTGTAGGTTTCAATGAGATCCCTCCATCGTACTTCTAAACTTTGAGCACAGACTCAGGATCATCAGCCATTCCTCATATGGCAAGCCCTTCGTCTCCAGGATTATTTTTGCAAACGTCCTGTGGACCCCTTCCAACACTTGCTCATCTTTACTTAGAGACAGGGGCTAAAACTGCTGACAATGTTCCAAATGTGGTCTGACCAGACCTTATACAGCCACAGCAGTACATCCCTGTTTTTGTATTCTAGCCCTCTCATAAATGAATGCTAACATTGTGATTGTCCTCTTAACTGCCAGCTGAACCTGCATGTTAATCTTGAGGGAATCCTGAACTAGGATTCCTGAGTCCCTTTGAGCTTCAAACTTCCAAAGCCTTTCCCCATTTAGAAAATAGTCTATGCACCTATTCTTCCGATCAAAATTCATAACTTCACACTTTGCTAGATTGTATTCCATCTGTGTGATAAGTATTAGAGAATGTAGTAGTTGCTGGTTGGCGGAAGTTTGCTTTTGTCAATATGATGGTGTATCAAATTAAGGGCTTTAATAGTAGTCAGTGCTGAGACAGAAACTGTTGAAAATGTGTTGCTGGTTAAAGCACAGCAGGTCAGGCAGCATCCAAGGAATAGGAAATTCGACGTTTCGGGCATAAGCCCTTCATCAGGAATGAGACAGAAACTGAACAGGATTTGGGCATTTATATCAGTGAACATATTATGCATGCACTTATCCATCATGAGTAAAGAATTCATTTTAGTACAGTTTTATATTTGTAAATTTTGATGTATTCTCCACTTTTTAATGTTGTGAAGGTCAAACTATATTTCTTAATATTTTGCCTTGATTTAATTAGATTTGTCTTACTGAATATGTTTCTGTTTGTTTCTTTCTCAATAATTTGGACAGGTATTTCTGCCAATTGATTGATGGTCTAGAATATTTGCACAGTCAAGGAATAGTCCACAAAGATATTAAACCAGGCAACTTACTGCTAACAACGGATGGCACTTTGAAAATCTCAGATCTAGGAGTAGCTGAAGTATGTATCCTGGTTTTTATTCTGACATATAACACTCATATTTTTCATTTAATGTTGCCTGTTGTAATATATATCATTACTGTTACATTTTTCCAAAAAATAAATTTCATGTTCCTTTTCTTATCTAATGCTTAAGTATAATCTAGGATATTCAGTGTTTTGCTGGTTCCCGAAAAGCACTGGAGAGAATTTTTATTTTTTGCATTGTTTTATACTTAAAAATGAAATCTGGAAGACATTTTTTCTCACTGGAATAGATGGCTAACCTTGATTTCTTCAAAAGGTGAAGTAAGCTAAAGGATTTTAGTTTTGGCAAGAAGTATGCAGCCCCATGCAGACAATACTTGACAGTAAATCATACATGAGGAGAGGTTGACTTAAAATCTGCTGGTCCTTTTCAGATCAGTTCCCATCGATGAAAGTTGAATACCTTGAACTTGATCCTTCAGTGTGACTCAGCACTAGAAGCCATAGAATTTGGCATTCTCTTACTTTTGATGCCATCATGTCATTGCAGTGCCAATTGCTTTGATTTCTTTGTAGTATAGACTATTTCCAACATCCATTTGTGTATTTCACTTAAAGTTCACCTGCCTCTGATAACCTGCTTGCTTGTGTTATGGATCAGGCCACATCCCCTTCAAATATTTTACGATGGTAGCCTGGACCCTAACTTTTTTTTTCTTATTTTAAAGAGAGATGTGAAGTGGACATTCCAAGAATGATGCAGTTGGTCAAACAACTCAGCTTTAAGCAAAACAGAATTCATTTAAACACTACAGTTGAAACACAAGCAGAAAAAAACAGAATTTGGAACAACAACGGTTTGACAACCCAATCAACTCAATATAGCAACTTAGCAGCAGTTCCAATTCCCTCACATCCAATAAACACACCCTTTGACAAAGGGATAAATTCAAGCATAGGTTCTTACAGGCAGGAGGAAACAACTTCCAAAGAGATTTCATAGAGAAAGCTGAAGCTTGGAACCTTTCTTCACTACACACAGCTTCTCACTGTTACAGCAAAACCAAACTAGTAAAAACCTGAACTGAGAGAACTAGCAACTCTCCTGTCATTGTTCAACTTGGTTCTTGCTCTTGCCCAGACATTTTGGCACCTCTGTCTTTATGACCTCTCTTGAGAAAAAACAAGGCCAAAATAACTCCTCTAAAGCAACAGCATCGCCACACTTGATGAAGAATTTTTTGGTGCCTTCCAGTCACAACTGTTATGAAGCTGGGCTTTGTGTTGGCTCCTACTGTTCTCATTAAGATGTTCTTTGCAATACCCTCAGCAGCATTTTGAGTTAAGAAAAATTGCATCTACGTTAGATATTGTAAATGGCCAAATGTCTCCAAGTTGCTGAGACAAAGAGTCAAAATGAAAATATATAGAACTATAATCTTTGATTTCCTTTTCACTGATGACTGTCCTAAATGCCTGTTCAAGAAACGCAATGTGTGGAAAGATATTTCTCGTCCATGTATAATAACTTTGGTCTCACCATCTAATGCTTGAAGCAATTTACAAATTTCCTTACCTCAGCAGTACTCTGTTCCACTTAGTTCACATTAATGTCAAAATTACTTCCAAATGGTGATGCCAGCATTATCTTTACCAGGCTACAAAAAATCGGCTGGAAGTGAAGAGGAGTTAGTTTCAACAAAAATGAAGGTATAAAAACTGGTTCTACTTTTCACTCTGTTTGTGAGATGTGGCCACTTTATTCCAGGCATGGAAATGAGCTACATGACTTTCACATGATCTGCTTTTGGAGGCTGCTCAAAATCAAATATCAAGACAAGATTCCTAATGCTGAGATTTGTTTTGATGTAGATGCTAAGCATAACAGTCAATCTGCTGTAGAAAGTTCAGATGAGGTTGGAAGGACGTGTTACCACAATGTTTAATGAGAGCTTGCAAAAAAAGATCTTCTGTGGTGAGCTAATTGAAGCAAAATATTCAGAGGCTGGAGAAAGTGCTTGAAGGATAAGCTGAAGGTTTCACTGAAAGGTTCCAACAACAATTCTGAAATATGGGAGACCCTTGTACAAAATCAATTTTATAGACACCATCTCATCAGCAAAGCTGCCATGTGTGTAGATAGTGTTGTTCTGAGCTATTAATGTAACATATTGGGGTTCACTAACTTTAGTTGTAAGACCTAAGACATTTAGGATTATAGATTGAATTGAGACAAATAGTCGAAAGGTTTACTGGTATTGATTATTCCAAGACCCTTTCCAAAATCTTTCAAATGTTTCACAGAATTTAATAAGTTTATCAAAACAAGTACAAAATAAATAATTGATGAAAATGGTGATTTTTCAGTTGAAACACTTTGTGAGCTGACACATCATTACACTGGTTGTTTGGGCACATTTCGTGCTGTTTCTGCTTGACCGAAGCTTTGCTTCTTCAATCTTCCTTTCTTGTGCACCAAATCACCACTTATTAATGCTTACTGGCCATATTTCCCTTTGCATAATCAAACCTCCTGAACTCTATTGATTTTCCAATACATGAACAGCATATTATCAATCCCAATTGCCTGAACTATGTAATACCCAGCATAATGCTGTGGAGGCATGGGTTTGAATTTCTCATGAAGGGCTTATGCCCAAAACATCAACCCCCTGCTCCTTGGACACTGCCTGATTTGCTGTGCTTTTCCAGTGCCACCCTTTGCAACTCTGACTCTGCAGCATCTGCAGTCCTCATTTTCTCCATGGGTTTGAACTCCGCTGTGGCAGATGGTGACATTTAATGAAATTCTGGAATTAAAAGATGGCCTAACAGAAGCTATTACTATCAAATGTTGTAAAAACTTATCTGATTCACCAGTGCCCTTTTCAGGAAGGAGATCTGCTGTCCTTAACCTGCTCTGGTCAATGTATGACTCCAGACCCACTGCAGTGTGGTTGACTCTTAACTGCCCTCTGAAATGGCCGAGCAAGTCACATGTGAGCAATTTAGGAATGAACAACAGATGCTTACACCGACAGCAACATCCACATCTCATAAATGAATTAGAAAACGTTCAATCAATTCATTTTAAAAGGTCAAAATAACCACAAGAGACCACACTGAAAATAATTTCAAAGTAGTGTGTGTGTGTATATGCACAGATCTGTTAAATATTTAACTTGAGGAACTAAGCCACTTTAAACATGGCTGTGTTCTTGAGTAAGAGCCTTTTACATCAAAATGTATTCATATTTATTAGTAGATATTTACATAACACTATAAAAACATACCATAAATCAAGTTATTTGACTTTTGATGTGGGCCATATGGCTATTCTTCCTTTGAAATAGTTTTATAGCTAGCCATAATTAAACAAAATAATAGTTTGATTTCTCACTTGTTTAATCAACTGAAAGTGACTAATTATCAAAAAAACAAAATCAATCCTATAGTTCCAATCTTGAGGCTCAAAAATGCCTGATTATTTGCTTTCCCTCAAAACCTAGTAACAATTAATTCACCTTGTGCGCATGGTTAGATTTATAAGCTCCAAACTTGTAAATAGAGCCATAGATCGTTTCCTTCCAAGAACTGTTTAAATGTTCATTTGGCTTGTTCAGAATTTCCACATTCTTCCATTTGGTAGGTATTCCCTATTTTTCAAACCCATTTATTATTCAATGCAAACTGCTTTTGTTCTTTTCTTCTTGACTCTTGTTTTTAAATTTTATCTAATTGAAGTCAATGCTTTAATGATCTAAAAATATCCTTAGATTATAATGACCAACTTAGCCATATCAATCCACAGTCAAGTAGCTAAACATGCTTGCAACTCATTTAACAGTTATGCATTTTCATTTTATATGTTTCTGACTGAAATTTGTCCAATCCTAACTACGTGCTCAAGTTGAAATCCCAATATCATATTGCTCTTCCTGGATCTACCTTGATCTTTCATTAGGATTAACTAATTCATGTCTCTCTGTCTGTCGGGCAAATTCTTTGCTTACTTTTTGCATGATGATTAGTACATCAATTGCAGTTTGGTTCTCTTAATGGTGACCATGACATCATTAATTAGTATAAAAGTTATCTGGTTCACTAATATACTTTGGTAAACAAACATCTGCCTTCTTCACATGTTCTGGATTGCATGTTACTTCCAATTCATAGTAATGTGATTTACTCTCATTTGCCTACTGAGATGTCCTAATAGGCCATTCATCTGTATGAGCAGCTACAAAGTCCGAGAACAAGAATGAACCCATATGCACCACCTGGTATCAGGATTAGTGGTGCTGGAAGAGCACAACAGTTCAGGCAGCATCTGAGGAGCAGTAAAATCGACGTTTCGGGCAAAAGCCCTTCATCAGGAAGAAAGGCAGAGCACCTGAAGCGTGGAGAGATAAGCTAGAGGAGGGTGGGGGTGGGGAGAAGGTAGCATAGAGTACAGTAGGTGAGTGGGGGAGGGGATGAAGGTGATAGGCCAGGGAGGTGGGTGGAGTGGATAGGTGGAAAAGAAGATGGGCAGGTAGGACAAGTCATGGGGACAGTGCTGAGCTGGAAGTTTGGAACTAGGGTGAGGTGGGGGAAGGGGAAATGAGGAAACTGTTGAAGTCCACATTGATGCCCTGGGGTTGAAGTGTTCTGAGGCGGAAGATGAGGCGTTCTCCCTCCAGGCGTCTGGTGGTGAGGGACCGGCGGTGAAGGAGGCCCAGGAACCTCCATGTCCTCGGCAGAGTGGGAGGGGGAGTTGAAATGTTGGACCACAAGGCTGTGTGGTTGATTGGTGCGGGTGTCCCGGAGATGTTCCCTAAAGCGCTCTGCTAGGATGCGTCCAGTCTCCCCAATGTAGAGGAGACCGCAGCGGGAGAACAGATACAATAAATGGTGGGTGTGCAGGTAAAACTTTGGATGTGGAAGGCTCTTTTAGGGCCTTGGATAGAGGTGAGGGAGGAGGTGTGGGCGCAGTTTTTGCAGTTCCTGCGGTGGCAGAGGAAGGTGCCAGGATGGGATGGTGGGTTATAGGGGGGGCGTGGATTTGACAAGGTAGTCACGGAGGGAACGGTCTTTGCGGAAAGCGGAAAGGGGTGGGGAGGGAAATATATCCCTGGTGATGGGGTCTTTATGGAGGTGGCGGAAATGTCGGCCGATGATTTGGTTTATACGAAGGTTAGTAGGATGGAAGGTGAGCACCACGGGTGTTCTGTCCTTGTTACGGTTGGAGGGGTGGGGTCTGAGGGCGGAGGTGCGGGATGTGGACGAGATGCTTTGGAGGGCATCTTTAATCACGTGGGATGAGAAATTGCGGTCTCTAAAGAAGGAGGCCATCTGGTGTGTTCTGTGGTGGAACTGATCCTCCTGGGAGCAGATACGGCGGAGGCGGAGGAATTGGGAATACAGGATGGCATTTTTGCAAGAGGTAGGGTGGGAAGAGGTGTAATCCAGGTAGCTGTGGGAGTCTGCGGGTTTGTAAAAAATCAGTGTCAATTCAGTCATCATTAATGGAGATGGAGAGGTCCAGGAAGGGGAGGGAGGTGTCAGAGATGGTCCAGGTAAATTTAAGGTCAGGGTGGAATGTTTTTACCACCTGGTATCAGCTGAGGAACTCTCTAACAGCACTGTGAGTGTCCTTACTCCATGTGGGTTGCAGGAGTTTAAGAAAGCAATTCACCATCACCACCTTAAGGGTGGTTAGGAATGAGCAATAAATGCTGGCCTCGCCAGCGATGTCCACATCCTGAGAGTATATTAACAAAAGGTCTTGAAAGAGACCAGGACTGTGTGGACCCCTTCCTCACCAATGATTCATATGTGTCCAACATGCAGTAGATCTTTTTGTTTAAATAGACTGATTTGTCATCTTCAAATGCATATTGATATCAGAGTCATCTTTGAATATGAAGGGTCAAACAAAACCTTTCTCAGGCTCTCTTCAAATCATTTGTTACTGAACCTTTCATCCATGTCAATGGCAACACCAGGGTCAAGTATTCCAACATTGCTGAGAGCTTCCTGTTTTCCTTACTCTGCTTCTTGGTTCACTTAATACTTGCCACATCCTGTCCCATTCTCACCGATCATGCCTGCTCTGATCGTCTGTGTCTGCTTCCAGTTCGCCAATTAGTCCAATTTAAAGTTGACATCTTTTATGTTTAAATCCTCATATCTTAATATATCTTTAATCTCTACCAACCTTTCAATTATCCTTCCCCCACCACCACCACATCCACCAGTACTGTCTGTCCCTCTGATTTCAGCTACTTGTAATTTTCAACCAGTCTCTTCAGACATGCAATAACACACCTCTAGGACAGGTGGGACTTGAGCACTAACATTTGTACCTTCAGTTGTGCCTTCAGTCGTTTACATTCTTTACTCTTTAACTCCCTCTCTCTGCATCCCCATGTCTATTTTTTCCTTCACAATTCTTAAAACATTGGCATCCTCATTTCTCCTCCTTTAGGATGGTGTCTAAGTTTTTCTGATGATTGAGGATCTTATTCATGTTTTAAGTTAAAATGCTCTATAAAACATACTAAAAAAGTTGTTGACTGTGTGTTTGACTGTGGATCTTCACAAGTTGTTTTCCTTTGGGATCACATCCACCATCACAATTTTTTTAATATTGATACTCATCTAAACAAATGGCTCGAAGTTTTAGATACTTTTAACCAACTTGTTCAGATGTATTATGACACAACTCTGGACTTGAACCCAGGCCTCTGGCCCAGAAGTAGGGACCCTATCATTACACCATAAGAGCCCACTCAGCAAATTGTATACTGAGTATTTTAACTGGGCTCATTTTGACTGCCCCTTTTTTTGTCTGTTTGTCTTTTAAAATAACATCAGAGTTTCAATGTCTGTTTGTGTAATTTCTTCAGTATATTTATTTTTATTAGAAATAGTCAATAGGCTTTAACCAACTGCAAAGTGTGAGGTCTAAACTTATGATATATCCTGTTCATTCTCTCTCATTGATTCAGTTTAGCCCCAAAAAGTTCCTAGCATTCAGGATGCTGCTGAAAATATTTTGAAACTTGTTTCATTGAGCAAAAATTAAAAACTCCTCAGAAATGTAATTGTTTATGGAAGTTAAATCATGAAAAAAGTACAAGGCACTAATACATATCCATTCCCTTTCTTTCACCCTGCTCCTGGATTGGTATAACTAGCAAGTAGATTGTTCATCTTAATAATGGGCTAAAAGAATGTATACAATGCATTTCATGTTTGACAAGGTAAGTTCTAGGGAATTGATAATTTTACTTCAGCATTTTGTCAGTAATAGCCTACATTAGAATTGTATTTGCTACTGCAGTTTTCCAGTTCCAGAGTTGCCAGTTGACATCTGTGAAATAGAGTAGCTAAAACATTCTGTCTCACTAGCCTTAATTCAGTTTGAACCCAGACTGAAAAGTACTTCGAACAAATATCTAAACTAGTGTGCCAGCCAAATCCTAGATATAGATTTTTCCTTTGAAGCAAAACTATCTCTGACTACTAATAATAGAAAATAGCTGAACCTTTAATTTTTTTTTGCTTGCAGGTTTGGATTTGAGGCTTCTTCCAAGTTCTTGTGGGTTTTTTTGCGTTTTGTGAATAACATCAATGACATTAAGTTATTCCCTCTTTATAGTTTTTTTAAATGAAGACCATAAGATCAAAAAATGTTTATTTTATCATTTTTCAGGCATTACACCCTTTTGCAGAGGATGACACATGTAGGACAAGTCAAGGGTCACCAGCATTCCAACCTCCAGAAATCGCAAATGGTCTTGATACATTTTCGGGGTTCAAAGTGGATATTTGGTCTGCAGGGGTGACATTGTAAGTAATAATTGCATAATCATTTATTGATGCAAAAGAAAAGCGACAAGTTTGTATTGAGATGTTATGCAAAAGAAGTTCTTGGTTAACTGAATGCTAAAGCGACACAGAATAAACTTCGAGCTAACCTTGGCCTTTTAGTATCTACACTATAATTTTTATGTTTCATGCAATTATGTACAACATTTTGCAAATGCATAATCAAAAAAAAAAATTCTCTGTTACTGTGATGAAAATTAATACTCCATCCTCTCACCTAAAATCTTTCATGCTGAGAGTCTGCTGAGGTGTAATGTTTGACACATCTATTGAAAATACTTACTTTATTTTATATTGACCAGATTTCCTGTTCTTCCTCTGTACGCTGAATATTAATGCTATAGATTTAGACACAAATATTTAAATGAACTGCTTTTTTGAGGAATGATATCATGTGATAAATGCTGAACTTTTTTGTAGGTACAATATTACAACGGGACTTTACCCATTTGAGGGGGATAACATCTACAAATTGTTTGAAAACATAGGGAAAGGGGAATATACCATTCCGGAAGAATGTGGACTGTTGTTGTCCGATTTACTGCAAGGTAAGCACAGGAAAACACATCGTTGTGAAATTTTAAGGATGGGTAAACTTAGGATGACTTTGCTTCTGGACAATTTCAACCACAGATGATGTAGTTCCAAGTACTAATTTCATTAGCTGAAGTTTTGTTGAAGATTACACCGCTTTTGTAGCGGATACACATGTGAAATAATATGTTGATCTTTGTTGAAACTTCTGGGCACCACCTGCTATGGACTTTTTCTTTGGACAACAAGAAGAAGCAAAATTATTGAGTAAAATGTGTAACAATACTTTGTTTAAGGACAATCATAAAAATCACATTGGAGAATAATAAAAATTAAAACGAAGTGGTATAACTGGGGGAAATGTGTCCGTGAAATCAGTAGAAGTAATGTTCAAATCTTCAAATTAAAACTTAAAGTATTTACTCAAAGTATCTTTTAATGAATGAGCTGACACCTTCAAATATAACTTGGAGTGAAAATTTCCTGTAGATTTGCAATCAAGCTAAGTAACAGTTAAGTTTTACAACAAGCAGATATTTTGCACCCAAAAGGTTGCAAGTTATACCCTAAAGATACAGTAGATGGCATGCTGCATAGATAATAAGACTACAAATACCCTATGAAATACTTAAAATATCACAGTTTGCTTTTATACAAACGACGTTCTGCTTACTAATCTGGACAAAAGGCATTCATTATCAGTTGAAAGTAATAATATCTTTCTGAGGAACTCACCAATGTAGAAAGGAGATGCCATTAATAACCACCCTTATTTCAAAATATATGAAGAATGCATTGATTTTAGTATATTAGAGTTTTGAGAAGATTTGTCACTGAGGTTGAGCTCCTGGATGTAAGTTTGCTCGCTGAGCTAGAGGGTTCGTTTTCAGATGTTTCATAACCATGCTAGGTAACATCATCAGTGAGTCTCTGGTGAAGCACTGCTGTTAGCGACCTCTTTCTATTTATGTGTTTATGTTCACTTTGATTGGTGATGTCATTTCTCGTTCTTTTTCTCAAAAGGATGGTTAATGGGGTCCAAGTTGATATTTTTTATATGATTGTGTTTTGGTTGGAATGCCATGCTTCTTGGAATTCTCTTGCGTGTCTCTGTTTGGCTTGGCCTAGGATGGATGTGTTGTTTCAGTCGAAGTGGTGCCCTTCCTCGTCTGTATGTAAGGGTGCTAGTGAGAGTGGGTCATGACTTTATGTGGCTAATCGATGCTCATGTATCCTGGTGGCTAGTTTTCTGCCTGTTTGTCCAATACAGTGTGTGGTCCTGTTCTTGGACGGTATTTTGTAAATGACAGTAATTTTGCATGTTGTCTATATGGGGTCTTTCAAGTTCATTAACTAATTTCTTTCCCTGTTTTTTTTTCTCTCTCTTTGTCTCTCTCTCTCTCTCTCTGTCTCTCTCTCTGTCTCTCTGTGTCTGTCTCTCTGTGTCTGTCTCTCTCTCTCTGTCTCTCTGTCTCTCTCTCTCTCTCTGTCTCTCTCTCTCTCTGTCTCTCTCTCTCTCTCTCTTTCTCTCTCCTCTGTCTCTCTCCTCTCTGTCTCTCTCTCTCTCTCTCCTATATCTGTTTTTGTTCCCATTTGTTTTCTGTAGTCTTTTCCTTTTCTCCCCCTTTTGAGAGAGATCATACCTTGAAGAAAGCAGCTAACATTATTTTCTTCTTCAGTAAGTTTGCATAACTAGGTTTTGTTGCCTTTAGGTTTAATGATCTGTTTTGATGTTGCCTTAGTCCTCTTGCTTCTTCTTCTGCTTGTATTTTTCCTCCACTTTGTTGCTCCTGTTGTTAATTCAAATTAATCATATGGTTGTTGCCAGTTGAGAAATGTTTCTATAATCTTCTATAGATCTGGCAAGATCTACCTTTATCAAAAAGGCAAAAGTATTCAACTAACTGGTTTGGTCATTTATCCCATTATGTGTCTATGCTAGATCTTTGAAAGAATTTTTTATGCAATTATCCCCTCTTCTGTTCCCCTGTTGTCGGAACATCGTAACATGCTACTTCTGTAAATTAATATACTTACAAAATATTAAAGTGATTGATGCTTAATGTATTAGGAGTATTTTACATGGGTGATTTAATGGTCCCTGCAGTGTGAAAATTTTTTGTCAACCTTATGAACATTTGTATTCACCAATATTTATTAATGCAGAAGCTTCCTCTTTAATTCATAAGAAGAAGTGACTTTTAAAAAATTAAATGTACGGAAAAATGTCCAACCATTTCTTGACAAGTTGGAATTGGTGATACAGGCCATGAAAGTTTCCAACCTCAATTTCACAAAATTACTAAGCAGCAAATCAGAAGCAGCAAAACGCTGTGCAAATAGGCTGAGAGTTTTTTTATTTGTTCATTCTGTGGGATGTGGGCACTGGCTGGCCAGCATTTGATATCCATCCCTAGTTGCCCTTGAGAATGGGTGGTGAGCTGCTTTCTTGAACTGCTGCAGTCCACCTGCTGTGGGTTGACTCACATTGCTATTAGGTAGAAAATTCCATGATTTTGACCCAGCAACAGTGAAGAAATGGTGATCTCTTTCCAAGTTAGGATCGTGAGTGGTTTGGAGGGGAACTTCGAGGTAGTGATTTTCCCATATATCTGCTGCCCTTGTCCTTCTAGATGGAAGTGGTCGTGGGTTTAGAAGGTGCTGTCTGAGGATCTCTGGTGAATTTCTGCAGGGCCTCTTGAAAATAGTACTCACTACTGCTACTCAGTGTAGGTGGTGTGGACGCTTCTCGATGTGCCAATCAAATGGACTGCTTTGTACTGGATGGTGTAAAGCTTTTTGAGTGTTGGGGCTGCACTCATCCAGGCACGTAGGGAGTATTCCATCACACACCTGACCTGTGCCTCATAAATGGTGGACAGGCTTTCGGGAGTCAAGAGATGAGCTACTCACTGCAGTATTCTTAGCTTCTGGCCTGCTCTTGTAGCTACTGCATTTATGTAATGAGTCCAGTTGAGTTTCTGATCAATGAAACCTCCCAGGTGTTGATCGTGGGGAACTGAGTGATGGTACCACCATTGAATGTCAAGGGGCGGTGGTTAGTTTGTCTCTTATTGGTGGTGGTCATAGCCTGGAATTTGTGTGGTGTGAATGTTACTTGCCAGTTGTCAGCCCAAACCTGGATATTGTCTGGATGTTCTTGCATTTGGACATGGACTGTTTCAGTGACTGAAAGTTACAAATGGTGCTGAATGTTGTTGAATAATTGGTGAATGTTCCCACTTCTGACCTTATGATAGAGGTGAGGTCATTGATGAAGCAGCTGGAGATGAGTGGGCCAAGGACACTGCCCTGAGAAACTCCTGCAGAGATGTTCTGGAGCTGAGATAACTGACCTCCAACAATTGTGACCATCTTTCTATGTGTCAGATATGTCTCCAACCACCAGAGAGATTGTCCTCTAATACCCGTTGATTCCAGTTTTGCTCGGGCTCTTTTATGTCATAATCAGTCGAATGTGGCTTTGATGTCAAGGGCTGTCACCCTCCATCTCACCTCTGCAATTCAGCTCTTTTGTCCATGTTTGAACCAAGGCTGTAGTGAGTTTAGGAGCTGAGTGGCACTGGTGGAATCCAAACTGCGCATCACTGAGCAGTTTATTGCTGAGCATTTGCTGCTGATAACACTGTTGATGACACCTTCCATCACTTTACTGATGATTGACAGTAGACAGTTGGGGTGGTCATTAGCTGGGTTGGATTTGTCCTGCTGCTTTTTCCGTACAGGCATACTTGGGTAATTTTCCACATTGTCAGAGAGATGCCAGTGTTGAAATTGTACTGTAACAGCTTGGCTAGGGAGGGTGGAAGGTTCTGAAGCACAAGTCTTTAAGGACTATTGCTCAAATGTTGTCAGGGCCTGTAGCCTTTGCAGTATCCATTGGCTCCAACTGTTTCTTGATATCATGTGAATTGAAATGGCTAAAGACTGGTATCTGTAATCCTGGGAGCACTGGAAGAGGCTGTGGTGGATCATCCACTTGGCACTTTTGGCTGAAGATTGCTTTGAGAGCTTCAGCCTTATCTTTTGCATTGATGTGCTGGGCTCTTCACCATTGCGGATGGAGATATTTGTGAAGCTGCCTCCAGTGAGTTGTTTAATTATCCACCACCGTTCATGACCGAATGTGGCAGGTCTGCAGAGCTTAAATCTGATCCATTGGTGTAGTATTGCTTACCTCTGTCTATCACTTGCTACTTATGCTGTTTGGCATGCAAGTAGTTATGTTTGGTGGCTTCACCAGGTCGACTCCTCGTCTTCAAGTATGACTGGTGCTGCTATTGGCATGTTCTCCTGCACTCTCCATTGAACCAGGATTCATTCCCTGGCTAGATGGTAATTGTTGAATGGGTGATATGCCAGGCTATGAGGTTACAGATTGTGTTGGAGTACAATTTTGCTGCAGTGAATGGCTCTCAGAGCCTCATGGATGCCCAGTCTTGAGTTGATAGATCTGTTCGAAGTCTGTCACATTTACTTCTATCATTTGATGAATAATACAGACTCATACATTAGAGAGACAGAATTCAGCCTAACAGGTCTATACTGGTGGTTATGCTTCTTTCCCTTTACCCTCATATAGTCATCCAGCTTCCTACAACAATTGATTTCAATCTATTAAATTGAGAGTTGAGGACATTTATCAAATGGGACCTGTTAAATTGATTTCTTGGTTACAAAAATAATTTAAAACTGAGGAATTCCCAGTACTTTAATAAAACTGTACAACTTTTATCATTTTATTAAATATGTAAAAAGATTGGCAAAACTTTGAAGCAGCAAGGGTATAAGGATTGATGAAATTTAATTCACTCCTTTTTATATCTGTCCTCCAAGAATTCTCATTTATTATTGGTACTTTGTGCATATTTATGTAGCACTTTGCTTCAGTGATGATCATCTTCATCTTTTAATAAACAGCTTTATTGGATTTTAATTGCTTTTTCATAGCTTTGCACATTTAGCAATATTACCTATCACTATATGTAGAATTTTGAATTTCTTTGGAGCCGTTTTGCAAAATGTACAGGGAGAACAAAACGTG
The DNA here is from genome assembly GCF_020745735.1 of Hemiscyllium ocellatum. NCBI lineage: Eukaryota > Metazoa > Chordata > Chondrichthyes > Orectolobiformes > Hemiscylliidae > Hemiscyllium > Hemiscyllium ocellatum. The sequence continues at coordinate 18,516,141 of NC_083428.1, read as the reverse complement.
GTTGATGAATTTATAACAATGGATGATGAATGGTATGTTCTTATGATCCAGATTTTGAGGTTAGTAGAGAAGTGATGGAACTTGCCGCTTCAGGAAAGTTACTTCCATGCATCTGTCCATCTCTTTAGCATAGATTTTGCTTTTCTGCCCTTAATTTGAATTTGGTGTCAGCTCAAAGGGACCTTGAGGTATCCAACTGCAGTTGATGCCACTAGAACAAAAAGCAAATCACATTGTAGCATTCTCGCAGAAAACAAAGGGAAATATCCTTATCCTTCATTTTTTAAAGTCCAATGAAGATTGGGACATTATTGTTATAGCAGGGAAAGATCGTGGCAGAATGGTAATGAGACTAGACTAATGATCCAGGAGAGCAAGCTATTAATGTAAGAATATGAATTCAAATTCCACCCTGGTAGCGGGTAGAATTTAAAAATTCAATTATTAATACCTGGAACTATAAAATTAATCTCAGTGGCAACCATGAGAACTAGCATAGGGTTATAAAACCCCATACAGTTCAATAATGTCCTTTTGGAAAGAAAAATCTGCCATCCTTACCTGATCTGACTTACAGGTGGCTCCAGACCCAAAGCAATGTGATTAACTCTTTACTGAAATGGGCATCTCAACTCAAGATAATTAGGGATAGGCAACAAATGTTGACATTGTCAGCCACACATGGATCCCATGAAGAAAATAAAGACAAATTTCTGATAGCGCTTTGAAGAAGGGTGAAACCAAAGCCAGTTTTCACTTGGAATAGATTTATCATAGAGTGAAATGTTGCAGATGTATATCTCTTTGACTCCATTCCTCTGTCAGTAACAGTTTCTTTATATGTGCTCAAAAATCAATTAATGTCCTCCACCTAAATGTTCTTAACTTCTATTTGTAAAATTAACCAATTGAGGCTGAAGTGTTAAAACTTCGCAAAAAAAACTAGAATAAAGGTTTTTTAATCACGATGGAAAAAGTTACAAATATAAAAACAGTTTTCCAGGATCCCAGAGAATCCAGCTATATTCTTGATTTAGAGTGCAATTACAACTCAAGTGACCCCTCAATACTGAGTTGTTACTCTTTAGGGTTGGTGAACAGCTATATTGTGTGTAAATCGAATAAATGACTGAGAAAAAGTTGCAGAGCCGGGGGAGTAGAACTAGTTGCGTTACTTTTGCAGAGTTTGCTTATATGCTCTGGACCAAATAAATCTCCATGTTTCATTGTCCATATGTGGATACCAAATGCTGCTTAGTTTCAAATGTATGTTAATGTCAAATGCTCGCAGTTTCATTGACGCTATAATTGCAAAATTCAAGCTAATGTTTATGGGCTGTTGTAATTTCATTTTTACAAGATATTTTCATAAGTAGCTACAACATCTGTTTGAGCACATGTTAATTTTGTATGCATAAATTAGGCTCTTTGCCTGATGGGATATTGTGAAAAATTGTTGTAATAAAACATCCTTTGTACCTGATTCAATTAACAAGACAAGTAAATAGTAACAGAACCTGCAAAACCTTTATTCAATCAATTGGTGATCCTGTTACTCCACAAACAGACTTGGCAAATTTTTTGCATGATTGAAATGTTACTTAGAATGCTGTTTGTGGATGTATGTTAAATAATTCTTTATACAATATTGTATGATTAAATTAACAAGGTAAGAAGTTACCTCTAAATCTCCCAGTGTTGGTAGCTGAATTTCCTGTGGTTTTAAGTGGAAAAATATGGTAACTTGAACTGCTGATCGATCCTTTAAATACATCCATTATGATACTAACTGATCAAGAAACTCCAGCCAAATATTTTATAGCCTAAAGTTCAGCGCCAGTAAAAGAAACACAAATTCAGGAAACTTGTGGTTGCCATTGATATTGATTGTCCCAGTTTTTTGTTGAAGATAACAGGAGAACAACATTGAAGCATAAAGTAACAGTGGTGTGGTGTAAGTTACTTGCAAATCATTTCCTTCCTTTTGTGCTATAATGTGGACGTACCACATAGAAGGCTCAAGTCCAACAAATTCTGGCCAAGTACACAGAGAACACTAAACATGAAGTTGTTTTTTGTGGTTTTGTAGCATGTGGCCATTGCATTAATTTAACATTAATCTTTATGGATGTAGGTTTGCTGGCTGAGCTGAAAGGTTCATTTCCAGACATTTTGTTACCTTACTAGGTAACCTCTTCAGTGGACCTTTTGCAAAGAAATGTTGAAAATTCCTGCTTTCTATTTATATGTTTGGGGTTCTTTGGGTTGGTGATGTCATTTCCTGTGGTGAAGTCACCCCCTGTTCCTTTTCTCAGGGGGTGGCAGATGGGATCTAACTCGATGTGTTTGTTGATAGAGTTCCAGTTGGAATGCCATGCTTCTAGGAATTCTCGTGTATGACAAGCCAAACAAAGACACGCACGAGAATTCCTTGAAGCATGCCATTCCAACCGGAACTCTATCAACAAACACATCGAGTTAGACTCCATCTACCACCCCCTGAGAAAAGGAACAGGAAGTGACTTCACTACAGGAAATAACATCACCAAAGTAAATTACATCACCAACCCAAACATATAAGTAGAAAGCAGGAAGTTTCAGCATTGCTTCATATGAGATCCACTGGAGATGTTACCTAGTAAGGTAACGAAAAGTCTGGAAATGAACCTTTCAGCTCAGTGAGCAAATCTACATCCAAAACCTCAACCTGAGTTACAAATCTTCTCAAAACTCTCTAATTAATCTTTATCTATCCCTGCAGGAATGCTTGAATATGATCCTGTGAAAAGATTTTCAATACAACAGATCAGACAGCACAAGTAAGTTTTATTACATAAGTCAAATTGAGTTAGAAAGTCACATGAATTAGAAAAAACTCAATTCCTAATAATACTCTTCTTTTGCTGACATTAGGTATGTTGGCAGAAAAATGCTTGTGTGCAAACTTAGTGACAGCGCTGGTGTTAAGTTGTAGTTTGAATACATTTTTAAATTTGATTCTCACAACGTCACTCATCACTGCTCCCCTGTAGGCCTTGTTTCATACCAAACTACAGTTTCATCATCTCTAAAACATTTAGCCTAATAATTAGTTCCATTTATGTTATCCCAACTGGATATTATCTGCTCTGTTAACATTTCCCTATTCTGACCATTACTATACATTTGGATGACTTTGTCCTTATTCTTTTGGCTGATTTTGGCTCCCTACGATTGTGAACACTGGCTCTGATAACTTAGTTTTCACCAATGTGCCTTGGATAAATAATTTGATTTCATGTTTTATTATTTAGTTCCTATTGTACCCAATAGTCAATATGTAGAACATCAAACCATTTAATATCAGATTTGCAACCAAAATCATTCATATACATCTGTTTAAGCTTATTATTTGAGAGGTTTCTCTCTGTACTTTTTAATAGTTATTATACTTTAGCTCAAGGTCATTTGAGCATCTATTGTTAAGAACGCAATTATTTTCTTCATTTGACCCCCACATTATTTAAAAAATTCTAATTAATATAAATTTGATATTATAGAAAGTGTGGCTAAAAATGCTACTTGAATGGATTTTTGTAGTTTTCCTTCTAATTGTACAGAGTGAAACACAAGTCTTTTCTGAGGCAGTGTTATTTATGTGCTAAAATAAGCAACACCCTCGCCCCCAGGGAAAGTTGTGATGTTTTAATCAAAAGGTGCTCAAGGCAAAGAAATATGAATGCTTATGATGCTAATCCTATGCTATTGCTCTTTTAGATTAAAAAGATAATTTTTGCGTTCTCCTATGGTTTCAGAAGGCTTCCTCACTGCTTTGCTCATCGGTTATTTGGGTTTCAGGAATTACTGGAGAGGGCTTGGATGAAACGAAAACTGGCTGATGGTGCCTGAATTATAAATGAGATCATAGGAGCTATTCACTTAATTTACCAATGAACAATTTCACAGTCAACCTTGTTTTACAGCTGACATATCTGAGTGGGGTTGCTTGCACTACACTGTCAATAGTGCTGCTCAGTGAGTTGGCCTTAATAACCTTTAGCATTTTTTGCTGTCATGAGTGCTGTATTTGGGCCACGCCTCCAGACAGTGTGGGTGTTTTTCAAAAAAGCCCTTGTAGATAGCATGGATTTTAAAGCAATAGGAATTATTGTCAATTTGCTTTAGTTGCATTCATAGTGAGATAATTTAGTGAAATTTGAACAAATGGGCAAAACTGAATGCAAAAAAAAGAATACGATCCAGAGGAACTGAGAGAGGAAAATGACAAATGCAACTTCTTCATACACGGTGGTGCCTCTATGGAATGAGCTGCCGGAAGAAGTGGTGGAGGCTGGTACAATTGTAACATTTAAACGGTCTCTGGATGGTTATGTGTATAGGAAGGGTTTTAGAGGGATATGGGCCAAGTGCTGGCAGGTGGGACTAGATTAGATTAGGATTCTGGTCACCATGTACAAGTTGGACCAAATGGTCTGTTTCCGTGCTGTACATCTCTGACTTTGACTCTATAAATAGTAAGGAAACTAGATGGAAATTAAACTATTAAACAATTTACTCAAATATGAGTAATATTGTTATAATAATATCACAAAACCATAAGACTGTATCAGAATGGAGAATCTGGGATAGTCATTTTGCCCCTGCAACCCTGTGACTCTTTTGACATAACATGGTAAATTTGCATGTTAATCTCCATAAACCACCTCTACATCCTTTGATACTTTTAATCGAAACAATGAAAATATCAAGTAGCTTACCAACCACAACCCATGTGTTGATCCAAATTCTCATTAGGCTTGGATTAAAAGAAAATGCATTTCCTAATTTCATTCGTAACTGACCTGACTGTAGTTATAAAATTAATTTATCTATTAAGTTCTTTCTTATTTTGAACACTAGAATTATAATATCCTCCAGCTTCGTAACCTGATAGAAAACACCCCACCACATTGTGTTACACCACATACACTGCCAGATTATAGTGGTTTCTGCACACAGTGGTAATTTTTCTCCTGGCTTTTAGTAGACTGACTTCCTCCTGTTTCACTAAGCTCCAGGCATGCCCTCTTCATTGAAATGGGTTAATCTCCTGGTTTGATGGTAATGGTAGAGTGGAGGATATGTTGTGCTGTGTGGTTGGAATATAATTCTGCAGTTGCTGATTGACCAAGCGCCTCACGGATGCTGAACTTTTGAGTTGCTAGGTCTGCTTGAAGTCTTTCTAATTTGTACAGTGTGGTGGGTATTCTCAATGTAAGCATGGGACTTCATCTACATAAGGATTGTGCAGTATTCATTCTTACTGATATTATCATAGACAAGTGCATTTGCAGCAGAAGTATTGATGAGGATGAGATCATATGTTTTTCCCACTTGTTGACTTTCCTCACTATCTGTCACAGACTCAGTCTAGCAGCTATATCCTTTAGAATTCAACCATCTCAGTTAGTAGTGGTGCTGATGAGCCACTATTGGTGCTACTTGTTGAAATCCCAGAGTGCATTCTGTGCAGTTGACACCCTCAACACTTCCTCTAAAGTGTTCAATATGAAATAGTTCTGATTTAGCGGCAAATGTGATAATCCGCAGATTTACTTGCTCCTGTTTATCCTGATGCATTGAGACTTGAAGGGTAAGGAGTCAATGTCAAGAACTTCCAGGGCAACACACTCTTCACTGTACCAGTGCAGCATCTCTGGCTATGTCCTACTTGTAGATGATGGTGATATTGTCAAGGGTCATGTTTGAGAGGTATGATACTGAGTATGACTATATCAGGCTATTCTTTGATTAGTGAGCCAGCTCTCTCAATTTTTGCACGAGCTCCCAGATGCTAAGAAATATTTTGCCTCACCAACAGGGTTGAATTTGGTGTTTCCGGAACCTAGGTTGTTGCCATGTGTTCTGTTCCGTTTCTTTCCTTTCTTGAGATTTTTAGTTGTTATGATCCAACTTAATAGCTTGGTGAGTCATTTTAGAAGGCAGTTAAGAGTTGACCACCATGTGGATCTAGAATTAAGTTGGGCCAGATCAGGTAAGGCCAGTAGTTTTCCTTCCCTAAAGTATATTAGTGAACCAGGTGGGTTTTTATGACAATTAATTACAGTTTCTCGATCATCATTAGACTTTTAAATCTAGATACTATTCAATTAAAATTTTACCATTTGCCAAGATGGGTTTTGAACTCAGGTTGCTGGAACGTTATCTAGGTCTGTGGAACCTGAGAGCAATGAAAATATCGCTAAGCCCCCCCGCCCCCCAATCTTTCATTCCTTTCTCATTCACTAATTCTTATCTCCTCCTATGCCTCATTTTCTCTCTTTCTTCCTTTTCTGTTTTTGTGTAAGGCAGGAAGACGGGACAAGCATTTCCATACCTTTCTTATTGTTCGCTATTGTTACTTTCTCTGAACTTTACTGCCATATCATATTGAGCATGCATTACTTTTCCTCCATTCCTTATTGCCAACAAACCAGTGACAAGTGTTTAAGAATCTTAAAGCCACTCACTAGCAAGAGGTGTTGAAGGGTTTGAATTCCATGTTTGGTAAGGTGGAGGAATAGCAATGGGGAGGGAGTTTCTTAAAGCATTTCATCTCTTGCCTTACATAAAGCAGTATTTTATGTGTTATAACTTTATCCAAGTCTCCTTTGAGGAAATGATTTTCCATACGACTGTAGGTGGACAGAATTGTCATTTTCTCCCCCTCTCCTTGTTATCTCCCCTGTGTGTTTGTGTTCTTGCGTTTTATTTCCTGTGTATTTCTTTCCTACGGTATCAGAGGGTTATGAGGAACTAACTGCACAAATAGAGCACTAAAATATGCAAATTGTTGTCTTTGTATCATTGGATGACACATGGGAGTATAAAATGTTTGTTTGTGATAAGTTATTGTTTTCCAAATTTCTCTACATAAAAATTTCAAAACTGCTGTACAATCCTCTAAAATAAAGCTTCCCATTTTAAGGTATTGCATTTTGAAGGAATATGCATACGAGTTCAAGGTGACATGAAACAGAATGATATCAGAAAGTTTTGATTCATTGGAAGACTTAAGCAGTCTACTTTTACAATAGACTTTGGATTTGTAAAATTTTGTGTTAAGCTTTGTATATAGACCAAAATGGTAATAGATCAAAACAATTTCAAAGAATATTGGAAACATGCTGCATGATACGGTCATGCAGTCATGGAGATGTACACCACGGAAACAGACCCTTTGTTCCAACTCATCCATGCCGACCAGATTTCCAACCTAATCTAGTCCCATTTGCCATCATCTAGCCCATATCCCTCTTAAACCCTTTCTATTCATATATCCATCCAGCTGCTTTCTAATTGTTGCAATTGTACCAGCCTCCACCACTTCCTCTAGCAGCTCATTCTATGTACATACCACCCTCTGTGTGGAAAAAGTTGCCCCTTTGTATATCTTTCTCCTCTCACCGTAAACCTACACCCGCTAGTTCTGGACTCTCTCGCCCTATTTATGTGTACTTATCCTATCTGTGCCTGTCATGATTTTATAAATCTCTGAGCTCACCCCTCAGCCGCCTCCGCTCCAAGGAAAACAGCCCCAGCCTATTCAGCCTCTCCCAAAAGCTCAAATCCTCCAACCCTGGCAACATCCTTGTAAATCTTTTCTGAACCCTTTCAGGTTTCACAACATCTTTCCAATAGGAAGCAGACCAGAATTGCACGCGATATTCCAAAAATGGCCAAGCCAATGTCCTGTACAGCTGCAACATGACCTCCCAACTCCTGTACTCAGTAATCTGACCAATGAAGAAAAGCATACCAAATGCCGCCTTCACTGTCCTATCTACCTGTGACTCTACCCTCAAGGAGCTATGAACCTGCACTCCAAGGTTTTGTTCAACAACACTCCCTAGGACCTTACCGTTAAGCGTGTAAGTCTTGCTAAGATTTGCTTTCCCAAAATGCAGCATCTCGCTTTTATCTGAATTAAACTCCATCTACCACTCCTCAGCCCATTGGTTCATCTGATCAAGACCCTGTCGTAATCTGAGGTAACCTTTTTCGCTTTACACTGCGCTTCCAATTTTGGTGTCATCTGCAAACTTACTAACTATACCTCCTATGTTCCCATGCAAATCATTTTATATAAATGATAAAAAGTAGTGGACCCAACACCGATCCTTGTGGCATTCCACTGGTCTCAAGCCTCCAATCTGAAAAGCAACCCTCCCACCACCATCTGTCTTCTACCTTTTAAGCCAGTTCTGTATCCAAATGGCTAGTTCTCCCTGTATTCCATGAGATTTAACCATGCTAACCAGTATCCCATAGGGAACCTTGTTGAACGCTGTACTAAAGTCCATATAGATCATGTCCACCACTCATCAATCCTCTTTGTTCACTTCCACAAAAAAAACTCAATCAAGTTGATGAGACAATATTTCCCATACACAAAGCCATGTTGACTATCCCTAATTATTCCTTACCTTTCCAAATACAATTACTAATGCATTATTTCTATATCAATGCTTTGAGGTTCCTGAAAGTCAAAATCATGAGTTTTTATAGATATCATTTGTACTTTAATACGTGGTTGCACTTGACCTCTCTTTTTACATACTTAAATGTTACATTAAATTAGTTAAATATTGCGTGATGACCCAATCCTTTTTGAAGTAGCTGAAAATGTGTTGCTGGTTAAAGCACAGCAGGTCAGGCAGCATCCAAGGAACAGGAAATTCGACGTTTCGGGCCAGAGCCCTTCATCAGGAATGAGGAGAGGGTGCCAGGCAGGCTAAGATAAAAGGTAGGGAGGAGGGACTTGGGGGAGGGACGATGGAGATGTGATAGGTGGAAGGAGGTCAAGGTGAGGGTGATAGGCCAGAGTGGAGTGGGGGCGGAGAAGTCAGGAAGAAGATTGCAGGTTAGGAGGGCGGTGCTGAGTTCAAGGGAATCGACTGAGACAAGGTGGGGGGAGGGGAAATGAGGAAACTGGAGAAATCTGAGTTCATCCCTTGTGGTTGGAGGGTTCCCAGGCGGAAGATGAGGCGCTCTTCCTCCAACCGTCGTGTTATGTTCTGGCGATGGAGGAGTCCAAGGACCTGCATGTCTTCGGTGGAGTGGGAGGGAGAGTTAAAGTGTTGAGCCACGGGGTGGTTGGGTTGGTTGGTCCGGGTGTCCCAGAGGTGTTCCCTGAAGCGTTCAGCAAGTAGGCGGCCCGTCTCCCCAATATAGAGGAGGCCACATTAGGTGCAGCGGATGCAATAGATGATGTGTGTGGAGGTGTAGGTGAATTTGTGGCGGATATGGAATTGAGGTGCTCTTCCTCCAACTGTCGTGTTATGTTCTGGCGATGGAGGAGTCCTTTTTGAATAGAATCCTTTTTGAAGTCATACTTGTGCAGAATAGCTGATGCAGTTGCTTGAATTGTAATCATTTAATATTAATTACTGTGCTTTCAGTACTTCACAAGCCAGCTGTTTCTCACGGGTCCCTCATTAAGAGAAAGCATTTAAAATCAGTAACTTCCTGTTTGAAGGCTGTCAGCCCAAGGGTGACTGAATTAATTGATGAAGGATTAGTGAGAGACTAGAAAATGAAGGCACCTTGCACACAGGATGTCAAATTAATTTTGACATTATGAATCAGTCAAAGGGAGACTTTAACAGCATTATAATTTATCCTCCAGGGAAATTTGCCTCTGCCAAAAAAATAAAATGTTTGAAATGTTAATTGTGAACAAACAATGCACCTCAACTGGCTAAAATGTCTGGTGTATACTTGTTTTGATTTTGCATTATTTACTACAGTACTCCACAGGTTTGTATCTTTAATTTCCTTCCTAGCTGGTTTTGTGCATTCCAAAGCTGTGCATTGTGCCTATGTTTGCAGCTTGTTTTTTAATTCCCAATGTTGGATTGGGGATAGGCTATAGATAGTATGTCTTGCACAATGTAATTATAAATTTATCTTGCATGAATTCCCAAATTAACTCCTTCAGCACACATTCTGGTCTAGATGTTGATTGAGGGGGTGCTAGGAGGAATCAAACTGTCAGCATTCATAATCATAATCCTTTGAAAACTGACTAGTTTTGGGATGTCATGCATGCACAAATTGTGAAAAAGCTTAAAGCTGTAGTCTGTTGCTCAGAGCTCCTCTGTTGTCTTCTTCATCCACATATTTAACCTGAACTTATAATCATAGAGAACAAAAGCTTGCTCACTCCCATAGTATAAGTTGACCCATTAAAAAGTTGCATCTTGCTCAATCATGTGTAGCTGGATTTTTAATGTTGCTGTGATTCCCAAAATTTTGATCAACAAAACTGATTCTGAAAGGATAATTTTACAATTGTGGATTAATTAGTTGACTTTTTTTAACTTATTTTAAAATGGTTATTCCAAGATAAGCTTCTTCAAGATATGTTAGCTTCTGTCTTCATCCATGGATATGTTATAATCTTTAATTTGTTCGTTGTATAAACAAAAGTTTTTAGTGTTCCTCCTTCCTGTTTTTGATAGCTTTGAAAACCTTTTTATGATTGGCAGCTTGGATAGTCTGATGATACCATTCTAGCTCCATGCTGGGAATGAGACGCAACTACTGCAAGTAGTTGCAATACCACTGGAAAGCAATAGAAGTGAACCTCCTGCCTGCGAAATTGCCAGAAATTTAGAGGTCAGCAGCAAGTGTTCTTGCTGTGCCACTGAAAGTAAACTTCAAGCTGGCATGTCTGTTATGTAACTTCTGATTTATTGTTTTCTCTCTCTTTCCACTTCCTCCCCAACAGGAAAACATCTTGTGATTTTAGAGAAGATTTGTACGTTGTGGATCAGGTTGTAAGTTTGCTCACTGAGCTGGTAGGTTTGTTCTCAGGTGTTTCATCACTATGCTAGATAACATTAGTGAGCTTCCGATGAAGCACTGGTGTTCTGACCTGTTTGCTATTTGTGTATATTGGTCTGTTGTGGTGAGTGATATCACTTACGGTTTTGTTTTTGAGAGATTGGTAAATGGAGTCCAAATCATGGAGTTCTAGTTTGAATGCCAGGCCTCTAGGCATTCCCATGCATGTCTTTTGTTTAGCCTGTCCCAGGATGGATGTATTGTCCCAGTTGAACTGGTGTCCCTCCTTCCTCTGTGTCTGGATACTAGTGATGTGTCAAATACAAACCATGTCTCAACACCCCCCAAGCCAGAAGAAGAGCAGAACAGAACAGCTGCAGGATGCTACAAGAAATGATGCCCACAACCGACTCCACAAATATGAATGAGAAATTTTGCACCAAAAAACTCCGTACACTAATGTGACTGACCATGAAAGGACAAGTGCACTAGAACGAACCATCAACACTAAACAACAGCGGACAAAGACAAAGAAACATATAACCCTACAAGAAAAACTGGCAAAGCTCATGCATAGCAATCACATGTATAATTCAGAGACTTGGATAAAGAACCAGTATACTGATCACTCTCAGACATGGAAAAAGCTGTCCTAGTATGAGGGATGAATTTCAACCACTGCGACTGGAATGTGGCCAAAAACGACTTCCTAGCAGCCCTGGAATCCACCCTGAAAGACAATGGACTTACGGAAGAAATCCAGCAGTCCCTCAGACAGACCGTAGCAGCAACACTAAGCAGAAAGAAAGAAAGATGGCAACACCCTTAACACACTGGAAAGGAAAGCCCTGGAAGTACACAGAAAAGACAGAAATGTCATAATCCTACCGGCAGACAAAGGGCACATAACCGCCATCCTGAACAGAACACAATACATTGAAAAAGCAAACACACTAACGCCTACCAACAGGTGGCGATGGACTGGACTCCACAGCTGGAAAACCGTATTATAGCACCCCTGAGGAAACTTCACAAATTAACAAGACAGACCTCCAAAGAATGAAACCTGAAGAATTCAACAGACCCCATTTCTACGGATTACCAAAGATACATAAACAAGAGCCCCCCTTAGACCCATAGTCTGTATGCCAGTATATCATGAAGTGAGACTATCAAAGGAACGGAAATGCCCAGTAGAAGACTCAAGCCACTCCATCCACTCCACCTTGGAATTCCTTAACATCATGAAAGACACCAAGGTAGAGAACAATGAGGTTGTGGTTTCCTTCAACGTAAGGGCCCTAATCACATAAATAAACATCACCCTAGCCAAAGAAAGACTGGCCTCACTGCTGGCTGAACCAAGGACACAAACCTGGTTCAGCACCCCCAAACTAATAGATCTGTACCTCACAACCCACTTCACCTTCAATGACAAGATCTACAAACAAATCAAAGGGATGCCTATGAGATCGCCAATGTCAGGATTTTTAGCAGAAGCAGTTATGCACTGGTTAAAACGAACAGTCCTTCCTGATCCAGCCAAAGTTTTGGGTCTGCTATGTGGATGATACCTTTGTCATCACGAAACGCAACATATTAGAAGAAACCCACCAACACATAAACAACATCCTTATTGGTATAAAGTTCACCAAAGGGGATGAGAACAACAACAACAGCCACCCTTTCCAGATGTCGCAGTAAGACAAAAAGCCCCAATGGAGAGCTGCATACCAGCATCTACAGCAAAGAACGTGCACTGACCAGATACTCAACTACTGGAGCAATCATCCCAACACCAACAAACAGCTGCATTAGGACACTATTTAAACAAGCCACAATGCACTGCAGCACCCAGGAACTGCAAGAAGCAGAGGAAAAACACCTATACAATTCAGGAACAAAGGATACCCGATAAGCACAGTCCACCGATTCCTGCACAACAGACCGAAACGAGAAAACTCAACAAGCCTAGAGACTAGCCACCCTGCCACACATTAAAGATATCTCAGAGATGATAGGTCCCTCGGTAGTTCACAAATCTGCCATCACACTGAAACATCTCCTGATGAATTTAAAATACCCTGTACCAACAACCGGCAGAATGAACGTCATATACAAAATACCCTGCAAGGACTGCAAAAAACATTACATTGGACAGACGGACAGGAAACTAGCCACCAGGATACATCAGCACCAACTAGCTACCAAAACACATGACCAACTATCATTAATATCCATACACTCAGAGGAAGGGGGGACACCAATTTGACTGGGACAATACATCCATCCTGGGACAAGCTAGACAAAGACACTCACGGGAATTTGTAGAGGCCTGGCATTCAAACTGATCACCATTAACAAATACATTGATTTGGACCCCATTTACAAAGCCCTCAGAAAAAGAACCGTAAATGATATCACCCACGACAACAGACCAAGACTCGTAAATAGCAAGTGGGACAGAACACCAGCGGTTCATTGGAGGCTCACTGATGATGTTACCTAGAATGGTGACAAAACATCTGGGAACAAATCTACCAGCTCAGTGAACAAGCGTAAAAACAGGAAAACACCTTCACATTAATTAATTTCAGTAGTGGAAATGGACAGGATTTGCAGTCAGGACTTGCTGTTGTGAACAATACTGGGAGAAGTCAAGAGGACTTTTCAGAAATTTTTTAAAAAACTTATTTGTCTCGCTATAAATCTACCCCTTCACTTTCCCAAAAGCAAATCTACTTAGGAAGAGGGGTTATTCTCCAACATGGCTAGGCTCCCAAACCAGATGTAACAGATTTTAATACAGAAGCTAGAACCACTCAGTTATGTGACTTAATTGTCTACATAAAACTGGTATCTATCCTCCTTGTGAGGTGAATTTGAATTTTCCAGAAAAATTAAACTTTTAAATTACATTATTGGGGAGAAGAAAGTGCAGAATCTTTCTAAAATCACCTTTTGAGCTAATGACCTTTTTCTTTCTGAAATATAGTTGGTTTCGGAAAAAACACCCTCAGGCAGAAAATCTCGTTCCTATCCCTCCAAGCCCAGAGACCAAGGACAAGTGGAGAAGCATGACAGTGGTGCCTTACCTGGAAGACTTGCATGGTTATAATGATGAAGATGATGAAGATCTGTTCAATGAAGATGAAATAATTTATACTCAGGATTTTACAGTACCAGGTATGTAACTAATCTCTCAATTGTTACTTCTGATCCAAATTAATCAATACGTAATCTCTCAGGAAATAGTAGTTTAGTATGAATTAATATTTGAGGTCATTGACCTGAAATGTTAACACTTTTTTTATTTCTCTCTGTACATGCTGCCACAGGGGCTGACCATTTGCAGCATTTTATTTTATTTTATGATTCTGGTATCTGCAATATTTTGCTTTTGTAGATTGATATGATTTACTGATTAAGTTAATTTGTAGTTTACACTTTGTCAACAATTTGGTAAGGAATTTTCTGGAGTCATGCAGGGTTTTTTTCTACTCTTTTGAGTGCTTTGTATGATTACTTAATGTGCTGGTACTAAATCTGAGACATTGAAATATATTAATGCTTTTATTCAAAGTACAGTGTTTCAAATAGTACTTTGGCTTTTTTTGTACCTTCTATGGAATTTCAAAGATTTTTTACTCTGAATTATGTGTATCAGAAGGTCAGTTTCATAGTTCAAGTTTTTTGTTGTCTTGGAACCTTTTGAACGTAGATAGTAAGTGACTATGACACCTTTAATCTCACAGCCTGTTTCTGTTGGCATGAAGTTCAGAAAGTGAAAGAAATAATTGCACTTGATACTGGAGCAGTAATTCTTAGATAATCTCTTGAAGCCCCCTGAAATCTTCAACTAGATTTAGCCTTTTTTAAGAAACTGATTTCTTGTGGCAAAGCTGGCGAGGTATTGAAAAATCTTTAGATGATTGACCCATCTGTTGATGATAAAAGGATTAAGAGTTCTGTGAGAAGCTTTCGTCTGCTTGGTTTGCTGTGTTCATCAATGATTTGGTGAAAGTGATTAAAGTGATTTGTTTTCTGATGCTCTTTTATTTTCAGTTTGTTTAATTGGCATTTTAAAGTCTCGTAGCAAATGAAACCTGCAGATATGTATAGATTCAAATGGGCACCACATGCATTCTCTACAATATAGCAGATCTAATTAAGTAATTGTTATGAGAGCTACAAAGTATTGTTGCTCATTTACTTAGCTTTCCTTATCAGAAAGGCAAAGATCTGCCACCAACTAAAATAACACAAGCAGATTTTTCCAGTGTTTCTGTGTTCTGATAATGTGCCCATTCAGGTATTTGTGGATGAGCTGCATTTTGTTGTTTTTTTGAAAAGCAGCAACTTGAATGACTAAAGTAATACGATATCTGTAATTTGCTGTGACATTAGACCTTTGTCATGTTAATCATACATTAGGACCCACGAACCTTTCCATTCTTGGCTAACTACATTATAATGCTATGAAACTTTACAAAGAAATTTGCTTGTTTTTGTGGTATATTCAGAGAATGTTCTGCAGAAAGATTTGAAGTAGATATTAGGCGCTTTGCGGAATCACTGCTTGATAATTAATATTGAAATCATAATTTCCATGTTCATGAAATCGCTTTAGCTTTGTATAGAAATACTAGATTTAATGTTTATAAGTAAGAAATTAACGACCATTGATAATGTTACTTATCTATATAACAAACTGCAAGCTTATGTTAGTAGTTTCAATATATTCAGCCAGAAATCAAGTAAGCAACCTAAATTAGATTTAGTGCCTCATAAACAGCGGATTTTTTTTTTGGTTGTCAGATTCAATTTTACTGTGGCTAAAAACGAGGTCATCATTGTTTTATTAGGATGTCCAAATGAAACTTGCTTTCATCCCTGGCCTATGTCATTTTTCACTAACCGAGAAATTCTCTGTAACTTGGCTAGCAGATCCATTCCTCCTTTGAGCAAGAAAGTGGCAAAGTGCTCGGGGAAGCATTCATGCTCAATTTGGCTCAGGGGAACCCTGCAAAGGTCCATAACTCCTCCAAATCTGCCCTGCCAATCTTGAGGTGTGGGCACTTGGTGCAATCTGTAAAGCAGATTGAATCAGGAGCTGCTAGCCTCGTTAAAATGGTTCACCTGCTAAACCGCGACTTGGGTTGTCTTACCTCCATTAAACCTGGATGTAGGTGGGTTGAGGCCAGGTTTGTGATGTGTAAAATGTTAGCATCTCACTTGACTACTACTTTCAGGATGTTAAAATTCAGCCATTGAGTTTTTTTGCATGGAAGACACCAGGATGGCAGAAGGAAACTACCTTTTTTATTTGCCTTTTATTTATTGTTGCTGTAGCATGAAGTTCATGCAAGTAGAATCTACTGCTGTGGTGTTTTCTTTCAATCCTGTTATCCTGCTTCCCTACTTAGTGTTTTTCAGCTGTTTCATAGTGATGTTATACCTCGTTTTCTGCAAATCTCCACGGCTCTCCCTATTTTGGAAGTGTTAATGACTAGACATTATTGTTTCATGCTTCACCCAGGATCGAAAAGAATAGAAATGGTCCTGTGAAGTTTTTTAATGATTGAGCTACACCGATAAACAACTTCACAGGACCATTTCTGTTCTTTTCAAATTTTTAGCAAATTAGTCAGTGACAATTTTGAGACCCAAAATAGTGTGAAGAATTTGTGGCGAAGAGATTTGGAGGTTTTTCATCATATTATCACGATTTTCATAGTGCTCAAATGTTTCATCATTAAAGCAGGATATGCTCAATATGTTAAAGAAGAAGTAGTTTCCAATAAATATTTATATGAAATTATGAACATATTCTGTGTTTCAAGTATTCACAATAATATGTGGGTTGAGTGAGTCAGTTGCAGGGGTGGAAGTCACTATTTTATCACCTAGTTTTTGATGCAGTCTTAGCTTTGAAGATAT
Organism: Hemiscyllium ocellatum; assembly: GCF_020745735.1. Classification (NCBI taxonomy): domain Eukaryota; kingdom Metazoa; phylum Chordata; class Chondrichthyes; order Orectolobiformes; family Hemiscylliidae; genus Hemiscyllium; species Hemiscyllium ocellatum. The sequence goes on along the minus strand of NC_083428.1, from coordinate 18,499,374 downwards.
TCATGTTGAATCCTAATGAAGGGAAATTGTGTGGCAGAAAAGAAGATACATTCCTTGCTCTGAAACCAATCAAAGCTATCATTGAATAGAATATGCTTCTAGAAGAGAATTGTGGCAAATGGCGAAATCATGAAGCACTTTATCTCACAGTAGCCAGTGGAACTCTGGGACTGCAGTCCCCAAAAGCCCATGCATGCACTTTATTTCAATTGAAATTTCAAAGTAGACTCAACATAAACTGATTTTTGGTACACAAATGATATGGATCAAAGGATCAGATTGAGTTGGCAACCAGATTAGTAGTGATCGATTGAATGCAAAATAGGCTCAAGTGACTGAATAACTTCTTCCTGATCTTATGAAGTATTAAATAGTGCAGAATGAATGTTTCCTTTGTAAGCATTCCCAATATCTTTTACTGCTGAGTTGCTTGTTTCCCCGAGGCTTGGGGAATAAATTGATTGGAAGAAAGGAATAGGGAAACTAAGTATACACATATGGGCCTTGTTTGGAATCGGTGAAGATGTTCTGCACCTGACCTTGAACTACCGTTGATAGTGTCAAGCAGCATGGAAAAATACTCTTCGGTCCAACCAGTCCATGCTGAACATAATCTCAAACTGAACTCGTTTCACTTACCTGCTCCTGGCCCATATCCCTCCAAACCTTTCCTATTCATGTATCTATCCAAGTATCTTTTAAACATTGTCGTTGTACCCACGTCCACCGCTTTCTCAGTAAGTTCATTCCACAAGCAAACCACCCTCTGTGTAAAATAAAAACCTTTAATGTCTTTTTTAAATGTCTTTCCTGTCACCTTTAAAAATGTGTCCCCCTAGTTTTGAAATTCCCCTATCCTAGGGAAAAGACAACTACCATTGACTTTTTCTATACCTCTCATTGTTTTATAAACTTCTATCAGATTGCCGCTCAACCTCCTACACTCCAGTGAAAAAATGTCTCAGCCCAGATTGTCTTTCATTATAACTCAAACCTTCCATACTAGGAAACATGCTGGTAAATCTCTTCGGAACCCATCTCGTGATCTCTGCTTTGAATTTCTCCTGGTAACAATTAGAATCTGACACAAGGATAAGACCTCCAGGCTTCAAGCAACAATGATGTTATCAAGCAGAAGGAGCAACTGGTCATGGACAGTTAAACCACGTTGTAATTCTTCTTTCAATTACATTTTATACAGCATGAATAGATGATTGGGATGTGCACGAGGGATTAAGGTGGAGCTGAAATGTCATAAACTTTACAACAATGATATTAAAACATGAATATTTTTGTCACAGTGGAGACATTCTTGGGAAAACCTAAGCAAAATCCAGAGGAAGTCTGGTGCCTGTGGGTCTCCAGTTGGTAGTGACATCTGTTTTGATTATAACTTTTTATTTAAAAAAGAATTAGCCCTGCTTTTCTTTTCAAGATGAGAGATGGAGATGATTTCTCATTTCACAGTAAATATTTTTAAGGTGTTGTGCTGCAATATCATCAAGTATGTACTTTATCCAAATATTTTCTTGCTGTTGTGGATCATTAATGGGGTTTGAATAGTCCCTCTTTAAATAGAAGGCATATTTCTATGCTCTCTTAGGCAGATTGAAGCTTAATCTATAATTAAGTGGATAGTTTTAAGTGCTAATTATGACTCTTTTGACTTATGTAGGCATTAAAAACTAACTGCTATTTTGTTGATCTTTACAACTAACTACATATTCAATTATCTTAAATGCATGGCTGGCTTTGTAAAGAAAATACAACAGTGTAAGGTTAAATGTTCCTTTCATGCTAAGTGAATCTCGACATTCTGAATTCAGTGAGCACAAAAATAAAGGCTGCTGCTAAGGTGCAGTACTTAAGGCAGTTCTGTATTGTTGGAAGTTCTGTCTTTTGGAAGAGATGTTCAACTGGGTACGAAATGACTAGTAGATATGAACAGGTATTTTGACGAAGAGCAGGGTAGCTATTCCTGACCTATTCTTGTCCCTCAACCAACATTACAAAAAAAAAAGTATTGGTTAACCAAATAGTCCACAGTAAATCATAGGCATCTTTCTCTGTGGGGGAAGATACAGAGAGGAGGAATAGCTTGAGAGGTACCACTCCACAGGCATGGGGTGTGTGAGGGCGCAAGTCTCCATGAACTGTCATAAACGGTACAAGTTTTCCAATGCTTGCACTTCTGTTTGTAGAAGTTTGAGCACAAATTGGCTGCCACATTTCTGATATCACAACAATGGCTACATCACAATTCGTGGAAAGCAGTTTGAGATATTCGGTTGTTGTAAAAAATGATGTCTTATTGGATGTCTTTCTTTCTAGCTATTATTGTCAGCTTTCTTAATCTAAATAAAGGAAACAATGATGGCATGAGGCACAAGCTGCTTATAGTAAATTGGAGAACGTTACTTAAAGCGCTATTGGTACATAAGCAATGGTAAAGATATAAAGAATGCATAGATTAAATTGCAAAAATAGTTCTTTCCTGTCTGGCACAAAGGTGAAATGGGAAAGGTAGCCCAACCATGGCTAACAATGGAAATTAATGGTAGTATTAGATTCAAGGAAGTGGAATACAAGGGAAAATAGCATGTAAGAGTAAGCTTACAGAGAACATTAAAAAATTATCACAAACTTCAAACGTACATGCAGGAAAACATATTATTTAAGTCACAAGTCCATGATAGTCAGAAACAGGGGAAGCTATAATGAGGAACAGAGAGAGATGGCAGACTAATTAAATGTATATTTTGGTTCTGCCTTTACAAAGGAGGAGACAAACAATGTCTCAAAAATGTTGAGGAGTGTAGCATCTAGAGCTAGGGAGGAACTGAAGGAAATCTGTATTAATTGGAAAATTGTGCAGGGAATATTGATGGGATTAAAGATTGATTAAATTTCCGGGGTCCGGTAATCTACATCCCCAAATACTTAAAGTCAACTAAGGCATCCACTATTCCTGCGCTATCATCTTTCAAGATTCTATGTTTTCGAGAGCAGTTCCAATGGATTAGAAGGTAGTCAATGCAATCCTGTTATTTTTTGTGAAAAAGGTGCTGAAAGCAAACAGAATTATAGCCTAGTTAGGAGAAACTGAGGACTGCAGATGCTGGAGATCAGAGTTGAAGACCATGGTGCTGGAAAACCGCAGCCAGTCAGGCAGCATCTGAGGAGCAGGAGAATCGACGATTTGAACATAAGTAGGAAACGGCGACTTTCCTGCTGCTCAAATGCTGCCTGACTTCTGTGCTTTTATAGTCTAGTTAGTCTTACACGAACAGTGACACAATGCTAGAGTCCATTATAAGAGATTTAAGAGCAAAGCACATAGAAAGCAGTACAGGATCGGAGAGAGCATGGTTTTCCAAAAGGGAAATCCTGTTTGACAAATTTACTTAATTTTTTGAGGCTGTAACTTGTAAAGTTGATAAGGGGAAGCCAGTGGAAGTAATGTATTTGAACTTTCAGAATGCTTTCCATAAGAGCCTTCATAAGAGATCCGCATGTAGAATTAAAGCGTGTGGGATTCAGATTAGAGTACTGACATAGACAGAGAACTGGCAGGAAACATATGATTAGAATAAACATCTCTTTTTCCAAGTGGGAGGCAGTCACTAGTGGGTTATCGTGGAAATAAGTTCTAAGACCTGAGCTATTCACAACATATATATTAATGATTGAGATTGGGGCACTAAATGTAATATCTCGCAAGTTTGTAGATGACACAAAACTGGGTGGGAGGGCGAACTTTGAGGAGGATGCAAAGATGCTTCATTGATTTGGACAAGTTGACTGAGTGGACAAATGCATAGCAGATATAATGAAGCTAAACGTGTGGTTATCCACTTTGGTAGCAAAACCAAGAAGGCAGGTTATTATCTGGATGACGATAGATTGGGAAAGGGGGACAATGCAACGAGACCGGAGTGTCCTTGTACAAGTAGCATGTTGACTTTCATAGCGAGATGATTGGAATGTAGGAGCAGGCTTCCCTTTTCACGGCTTTATAGGGCCATAGTGAGACCACACCTCTTTCTCATTAGTTAGGAAAAGATATTATGGCTATGGAGGGGGAGCAACAAAGGGTCTTTTATATAAAAACAAATTCCTGGAATAGGAGGACTGATGTACGAAGAGAGATTGGATAATTTAGGACTATGTTCACTGGAGTTTAGAAGAACGAAAGGGATCTCATAGAAGCCTATAGAATTCTAATAAAACTAGACAGTGTAAGCATAAAGGATATTTTCAACCAATGGAAGTGCAGAATTGGAGTCACAGTTTAAGAATGCAGTGTTGGCCATTTAGGACTGCGCTGAGGGGAAATGTCCTCACTCAGAAAATGGTGAGCCTTGGGAGAACGGTTGAAGCCAAGACATGGAATGAGTTAAATGTAGTTCTTGAGGTTAAAGGGATCAAAGGTTATGGGGATAAACCAAAACTGGGTTGGATGATTGGCCATGGGTGGCATGGTGGCACAGTAGTTAGCACTGTTGCCTCACAGTGCCAGAGACCTGGGTTCAATTCCTGCCTCAGGCAACTGACTGTGTGGAGTTTGCGCATTCTCCCCGTGTCTGTGTGGGTTTCCTCCGGGTGCTCCGGTTTACTCCCACAGTCCAAAAAATGTGCAGGTTAGATGAATTGGCCATGCTAAATTGCCTGTAGTGTTCGGGACAGGGGTAAATGTCGGGGAATGGGTCTGGGTGGGTTGCGCATGTTGGGCCGAAGGCCTGTTTCCACACTGTAAGTAATCTAATCTAATTCATGATCACATTGAACAATAAAACAGGCTCAGAGGGCTGGATGACCTATTCCTGCTCCTGTTTCTATGTTTCTGTATTTAGCAGTTTTAGCGATTGCAGTTGTTTTGCTGCCTTACATTTTGAGTACATAATTTTGAGTATGTAATTAATCTATGGTGGCTAGTTTCACTGGTTTACTGTTGAATTATCTGAAATATTAATATATTTAATTGAAATAACTATCACTTGCAGATGTTCAAGGATTCTTTAATTGACACTATTATGCAAATTGGAATTATTATTACCTTTTGGAAAGAAATTACCTCGGTTCACTGTTCTCTTTTTAAAAATAAATAAGTATGCTTTGCATGGCTAGTTAAACCCTTGCACCGTACTCAATTGCATGTTAAATCTAATGAAAAGCAGTGCTTTCTTTTTTTGTCATGAATTTTAAGTGACCATCATATGATTGGAATCGATATTAGGTTTGAGGGAGAAAAATGACTCGCAAACTTGAGATTTTGAAATTGGATCACGCCTTCAGATTATGAGAAAAGAATATAGAGGTACTAGAGAATGTGTAAAAGCAGTTGACAAGGAAATATTTACCAGGAAAGGCTGAGGTGACTGATGGACGATCTGATTTTTGTAATTTTAATTATGGAATTTCGGTAGAAACCTCTTCACCCAGTGAGTTCTATGAATGTGGAATATGCTGCCATAAGGGGTCATTGAGGTGAACAGCACGTGTATTTAAAGGAACTCTTGACTCTGACTCTATAATTACAGGAGAGAGAATGGAATGAAAGGCCATGTCGTAAGTTTATGTGAAGGGTGGGAAGAGACATGTAGAGCACAGGTAATTTGTGTTGAGTAGTTCATTCGTGCCCTGTAAACTCGATGGAATTCTGAGTAAAAACTGACTTTGCAGGGAGACATAAATTAACCACAGTAACTTGCTTATGCTTAAAACTGCAGATGAACAGTAGTAGTTTAGAAAAATGTATTTGGTAAAAGACCTGAGCAAACCTTTAAAAGAAAGGAAAAAAAAGTTGTATAATCAAAGAACTATAGTCAACAAAAGAAATAAGAGCATAAAATTAACAAAAAGCGTTATACAATTTACAAAGGCTAATGAAGATCTGATTGGCTGAAAAAGGCATAAAACAGTGGCAAGAACTGTGCTCAGGATTCTAAGAAAATTTCATTTGCTGTTTGGAAAAACAGTATGGCCATTTTTATAAAAAAAAATTTTGAGTGATATATATTTCCCTATGAAAATACCCAGATGAAAATCTATCCTTAATGGTTTAAATCTTGTGGTAGGAGAAATTAAAATTATGCACAGAAGGCATAAAATCTGCAAGATGTTTATGAATTGTTAGTGGAATATTTAGACTGGATAGATTCAGTGATGTAAGAATGAATATTGCACAGATTAAGAAATGTGAAGCAAGCTAGGTGGTTTAAGCATACCATTACGCAAATGAACAACTGTGCTCATTACATTTTCAACCTGAACTCTAGCAAAGGTAAGTTTATTACTTTTGAATGCAAAGTAACATTCAGTTGAAATGCTATTGCATAGATATTGTCATAGCTCTTAATTTCTAGCCATCTTGAAAATTTAGATTGAAAGATAAGAAAACAGGTTTTCTTTTTGTTATTGTATTAGTATTAGCTGCCAGCAATGTTACATTAATCATAAAACAGTATTTTCTGGCTGAAGAATTAATAAATATAGACAAACTTGAATATATATTGCTGTTTTCTATCATACAGCAAGCAGCATTTATCTCTCCCTCTGGGGCCATCTAATTTGCCCCTCAGTATTGATAGCCCATTTACCATCCTTAATAGGATGGTAAACTGTGATCTGGCCTGTTGTTTGAGCACTTCTGTAAATTGCTGAAACAAAGTTGTTCTGGGCCTTGAGACCTGAAATCTTTCAGAGGGCTTAACATTCTATCCAGAAAGAGCAAAGTCTGTTTTTTTTTGTCTTGTACTCTATATTTTAAAGCTATATATGTTTCTCTGACAGTAAATTCAACTTTATTCTTCTTCAGAAGATTGAAACAGTTGTGCATAAAGTAAAGCTGTTTCTCCAACAAAGATCTTCTATAGCAGGTTGCATGGCTAAAAGTTAAATGATACTGGATAATTATTAGTTAATCATTATATTGTTTGCACCATAAATACTTATTAAATGTTTAGAGTCTCAGGGCTGGGGTTAGATTATCTTTTTTGTCACTTATATTGACAATTTGGAATCCAATTTGCAGTGGTTGATGCTTGAAACTTAATCACAGTACAGTCTTCATTAAGTTTCTTATTGTTTAACTTGAATGTGAGCAAGAAACTTAGTTACCAATTTCATTTACTCTTTTTTTCTATTAATGAATTTTAGAATTTTTTTGGTTTCGGAATTCTCACAATCTAATATTCACAAGTAAATAAAACACTTTATTTTAAGAAAGCTGCTGTGTAATTAAACAATTTCTCTTAATCCCATATCATGTTGCACAAGTTGTTGATTGGAAATAGCAAAGTAAATTGCTGGGCAAGCAACTGGGTGACTAAGAATGCGTCATTATAAACTTGTGTTTTTAAATTCACTAACAACATTTAGTGCATATTATGATTTAAATCTTATTTCCCTGAAGTAAACATTGTAATTGTATTTCTTTACCAGATTAAATAGGTGATACTCTTTTTTTGTGATAAGAATTGAAGATTATCAACAGTATATAAAGTCTAGCTTACTGAAATCACTAGCCATTTTTTTCTGGAATTAAAATACACACAATTTTTGAAAATTGTTTCATATGCATTTTTTATTTCTGGCTGAAATCAAAGCTGCAAATATAGTCATGGGACAAAGGTACTAGAAAGATCAGAACAGGTCATAGAGAGGTACAGCATGGAAACAGACTCTTCAGTCCAACTCGTCCATGCCGACCAGATATTCCAACCTAATCTAGATCCATTTGCCAATCCTTGGCCCATATCCCTCTAAAGCCTTCATTTTCATATGTCCATCCAGTTTAAATGTTGCAGTTGTACCAGTTTCCACCACTTCCGCTGGCAGCTCATTCCATACATGCACCACTCTGCCTGAAAAAGTTAGATCCCTTTTATATCTTTCCCATCTCACCTAAACCTATGCCCTCCAGCTTTGAACACTCACCACCACTACCTCCCCCCACCCCACCCCGCAACCCAGGCAAAAGACTTGTCTATTTATCCTATCCATGGCCCTCGTGATTTTATAAACCTCTAAGGTCACCCCTCAGCCTCCGAAGCTCCAGGGAAAACAACCCCAGCGTACTCGGCCTCTCCCTATAGCTCAATCCTCCAACTCTGGCAACATCCTCTTAAATCTTTCTGAACCCTTTTCATGTTTCACAACATCTTTCCGATAAGACGGAGACCAGAATTGCACACAATATTCCAAGAGTGGCCTAACCAACATTGCAACATAACCTCCCATCTCCTACACTCAATGCTCTCACCAAACGCTACTTTTACTATCCTATCTACCTGTGACTCTACTTTCAAGGAGCTATGAATCTGTACTCCAGATCTCTTTGTTCAGCAACATTACCTAAGACCTTATTAAGTGTATAAGTCCTGCTAAGATTTGCTTTCCCAAAATGCAGCACCTCACGTTTATCTAAATTAAACCCCATCTGCACTCCTCAGTCCATTGGCTCATCTGATCAAGACCTTGTTGTAATCTGAGGTAACTTTCTTTGCTGTACACTACGCTTCCAATTTTGGTGTCATCTGCAAACTTACTAACTATATACCTCCTGTGTTTCTATCCAAATCATTTATATAAATGATGAAAAGTAGTAGACCCAGCATTGATCCTTGTGACACTATACTGGTCACAGGCCTCCAGTCTGAAAAGCAACCCTTCACCACCACCCTCTGTCTTCTACCTGTGAGCCAGTTCTGTATCCAAATAGCTAGTTGTCCCTGCATTCCATGAGATCTAACCTTGCTAATCAGTCTCCCAAAGGGAACCTTGTTAAATGAAGTCCATATGGATTGTGTCCACTGCTCTGCCCTCAACAGTCTTCTTTATTACTTTTTCAAAATTTCGTGAGACATGATTTCCCACGCACAAAGCCATGTTGACAATCCCTAATCACTCCATGCCTCTCCAAATACGTGTAAATCCTGTCTGTCTGTATTTCCTCCAACAACCTGCCCAACACCAACATCAGGTTCACGGCTCTATAGTTCCTTTGCTTGTCCTTACCACCTTTCTTAAATAATGGTATCACATTAGCCAACCTACAGTCTTCCGGTGCATCACCTGTGACTATCGATGATATAAATATCTCAGCAAGGTGCCTAGCAATCATTTTCCTAGCTTTCCACAGAGTTCTAGGGTACTCTTGATCAGGCCCTGGGGATTTATGAGTTTCAAGACATCCAGTAGTTCCTGCTCTGTAATATAGGACCTTCTTCAAGATGTCGCCATCTATTTCCCCACATTCTGTATATTACATGTCCTTCTCCATAGTAAATACTGATGCAAAATACTCGTTTAGTACACCCCCCCCAGCCATCTCCTGCGGCTCCACACAAAGACTGCCTTACTGATCTTTGAGGGGACCTATACGCTCCCTAGTTACCCTTTTGTCCTTAATGTGTTTGTAAAAACCCTTTGGATTCTCCTTAACCCTATTTGCCAAAGCTATCCCATGTCCCCTTTTTGTCCTCCTGATTTCCCTCTTAAGTATACTCCTACTGCCTTTATACTCTTCTGAAATGGCATCCTTTTGGTTTGAATCCTTGCTACCCAGGTTGATAGTGCTGTTAAGAATGCATACAGTGTGTTAGATTTCAGTGGTAGAGGGATTGAGTTCCGGAGCCGCAATATCATGCCGCAACTATACAAAATGCTAGTGTGGCCGCACTTGGAATATTGAGTACAGTTCTAGTTGCCATATTTCGAGAAGGATGTGGAAACATTGGAAAAGGTGCAGAGTAGATTTACCAAGATGTTGCCTGGTCTGGAGGGAAGGCCATATGAGGAAAGGCTGAGAGACTTGGGACTGTTCTCATTGGAAAGAAGAAGGATAAGAGGGGATTTGATAGAGACATACAAGATGATCAGAGGATTAGATAAGGTAGACAGTGGAAGTCTTTTTCCGAGGATGATGACGTTAGCTTGTACGAGGGGCATAACTACAAATTGAGGGGTGATAAATTTAAGATAGATGTCAGAGGCAGGTTCTTTACTCAGAGAGTGGTAAGGATGTGGAAAGCCCTACCCGTCATTGTAGTTAACTCAGCCACATTAGGGCGATTTAAACAATCCTTGGATAAGCACATGGATGTTGACAAGATAGTGTAGGGGGACAAGCTGAGAATAGTTCACAGGTCGGCAACATTGAGGGCCGAAGGGCCTGTACTGCACTGTATTGTTCTATGTTCATCTGATAGGAAAGGCAAAATGATATTTAACTCTGACATGTGGAAATAAATTGTAGTCAGACCCTGATTATCTCATCTGATTCTTATAAGCATACTTAATGAAGGAGCCGACTGTGTTCAGGTAGATATGCTTACTACCTGCTTACTACAGCAAGTTATAATTAAAGATGCTGGTTCTGTGTGGACAAAAGCTGCTAGAATTTATGAAATAAGCACCTGATCTGGTCTTCATCCCTTGAGCCTGCCTTGCCATTCCATAAAATCATGGTCAAGCTTTTGAACATCAGCTCTGCTTTCCTGCCGTGTCCATATGTCCCTTGATTCTCTTGATGCCAAAGAATCTATTAACTTGCATCCTGCATACACTTAGTAACTGACCATCCATAGCATTCTTCACTAAAGAATTGCAAAGATTGGCAAGACTGTAAAGAAATTTCTTCTAACATTTTCAAAGTAATTGCATCTTATCCTGAAGTTATGACCCCTAATTCGAGACTCTTCAGCCAGGGGACGCAGTCCCTCTGCACCTAGGAATTAAATCTTCTGAATGATTTTATTTTAAATTACCACTCACCTGCCGGTTTCTGCAAGGTGAGTGTGAAGGTGATGGCCGAGTGGTATTATTGCTAGAATGCTAATCCAGAAACTCAGCTAATTTTCTGGGAACCCAGAATTCAAATTCTACCATCTGCCGTGTGTGATTATAGATCCATAGCAATGTGATTGACTCTCAACTGCCCTCTGAAACGGTCTAGCAAAGCCCTCCGTTGTATCAATCGCTTTGAAGTCTCAACAAAGAAATTAAACTGGATGGACAACCTTGCATTGATCTAGGCGCTGGAAATGACAAAGTGCAGAATTTTCCTTGCTAACATCCGGACCTTTGCCAAAATTGGGAGAGCTGTTTCACAGACTAGTCAAACATGCTCATGGAATCTTACCATACAAACAATGTCCCAGAGACCACTAGCACCATTCCTGGATACATCCTGCCCCATTGGTAATACAGACCCGGCAGAGGTGGCAACAAGTATTATGTAGTTGGGAGGCAGTTGCCCTAGGAGTCCTCAACATTGACTCTGGGCCTCCAAAAAAAAATCTCATGGCACCAGGTTAAAGATGGGCAAGGAAACCTCTTTCTAATTCCGTACCTTCCTCCCTTAGCTGATGAATCAGTACTTCTCCATGTTGAACAGCACTTAGAGGAAGCATTGAGACTGGCAAGGGCACAAAATGTGCTCTGGTTGGAGGACTTCAATGTCCACAACCAAGATTGGTTCAACAGCAGTACTGTTGATCAAACTAGTCAGATAGTAAAGGATCTAGACTGGTCTGCATCAGGTGGTGAGAGAACTAACAAGAGAGAAAAACATACTTGACCTCATCCTGCCAATCTGGCAGTCGCAAATTCACCTGTCCTTGGCAGTATCAGTGAATGACCACCTCATAGTTTTTGTGGAGACAAAGTCCTGTCTTCACATTGAGAATACCCTTCATCGGGTTGTGCAGTGCAATCACTGTGCTAAATGAACAAACTACAAACAGATCTAGCAATTCAAGACTGGACATCCATCAGGCAGTGTGCGTCATCAACAGCAGCAGAACTGTTGTCCAGTACAATCTGCAACCTCATGACCTGGCATTGCTGTCAAGACGAGGGATCAACTAGGGGATCTCTTCATATCCAACTGCCGCCGAGACATTGACCACCTCAATCTGTCCACCCCTCTCACCCACTCCAACCGCTCACCCTCACAGCGTGCAGCTGTCCGCTCCAACCCCAACCTCACCATCAAACCGGCAGACAAGGGAGGCTCAGTGGTAGTTTGGCGCACCGATCTTTACACCACTGAAGCTAGACGCCAACTCGCGGACATCACCTCCTACTGCCCCCTTGACCGTGACCCCACTTCCCACCACCAAACCATCACTCTCAGACCAGCCATAACCTCATCACCTCAGGGGATCTCCCATCCACTGCCTCCAACCTCATAGTCCCACAACCCCACTCCGCCCATTTCTACCTCCTGCCCAAAATCCACAAACCTGACTGCCCCGGCCAACCCAATGTCTCAGCCTGCTCCTGCCCCACTGAACACATCTCTGCATACCTCGACACTGTCCTGTCCCCCTCAGTCCAAGAACTCCACACCTACGTTTGGGACACCACCCACGCCCTCCACCACCTCCATGATTTTCGCTTCACCGGCCCCCAACGCCTTATCTTCACAATGGACATCCAGTCCCAAAACACTTCCATCCGGCATCATGAAGGCCTCCAAGCCCTCCGCTTCTTCCTCTCCCGCCAACTCAACCAGTACCCTTCCATTGACAACCTCCTTCGACTGACTGAACTGATCCTCACTCTTAACACCTTCTCTTTCCAATCCTCCCACTTCCTCCAAACGAAAGGAGTAGCCATGGGCACCCGCATGGGCCCCTGCTATGCCTGCCTCTTCGTCGGATATGTGGGACAGTCCATCTTCCACAGCTACACTGGCATCATCCCCCACCTTATTTTCCACTACATTGATGATTGTATTAGCGCTACCTTGTGCTCCCACGAGGAGGTTGAACAGTTCATCCACTTTACTAACACCTTCCATCCCGACCTCAAATTTACCTGGACCGTCTCAGACTCCTCCCTCCCCTTCTCAGACCTCTCCATTTCTATCTCGGGCTACTGACTCAACACAGACATTTACTATAAACTGACCGACTCCCACAGCTACCTAGATTACATCACCACCCACCCTGCCCCCTGTAAAAGCGCCATCCCATATTCCCAATTCCTTCGCCTCCACCGCATCTGCTCCCAGGAGGACCAATTCCAATACCGAACAGCCCAACTTGCCGCCTTGTTCAAAGACCGCAATTTTCCCCTCCGACTTGGTTGACGATGCTCTCCACCGCATCTCCTCCATTTCCCGCACCTCCGCCCTTGAACCCCACCCCTCCAATCGCCACCAGGACCGAACCCCACTGGTCCTCACCTTCCACCCCACCAACCTCCGGATACATCGTATTGTCCTCCGTCATTTCCGCCTCCTCTAAACAGACAACACCACGAGGGATATATTTCCCTCCCCACCCCTATCAATGTTCCAGAGAGACCACTCCCTCTGCTCCTCCCTCGTCAGGTCCACACACCCCCACCCCTCCACTCCCGGCACCTTCCCCTGCAACCGCAAGAAGTGCAAAACTTGCGCTCACACCTCTCCCCTCACCTCCTTCCAAGGCCCCAATGGATCCTTCCACATCCATCGCAAATTCACCTGCACCTCCACACGCATCATTTACTGTATTCACTGCACCCGATGTGGTCTCCTCTACATTGGGGAGACAGGCCGCCTACTTGCAGAACGTTTCAGGGAACACCTTTGGGACACTCGTACCAACCAACCCAACCGCCCTGTGGCTGAACACTTTAATTCCCCCTCCCACTCTGCCAAGGACGTACAGGTCCTTGGCCTCCTCCATCACCAGACCTGGCCACATGACGCCTGGAGGAAGAGCACCTCATCTTCCGCCTGGGAACCCTCCACCCACACTGGATGAATGCAGATTTCTCCAGCTTCCTCATTTCCCCTCCCCCCACCTTATCTCAGTCCCAACCCCCGGATTCAGCGCCACCCTCTTGACCTGCAATCTTCTTCCCGATCTCTCCGCCCCCACCTCCTCTCCGGCCTATCACCCTCACCCTCACCTCCTTCCACCTATTGTATTCCCAGCATCCCTCCCCCAAATCCCCCCCCCACCCCCCCAACCTTTTATCTCAGCCCCCTTGGCACACCAGCCTCATTCCTGAAGAAGGGCTTATGCCTGAAACGTCGATTCTTCTGCTTCTCGGATGCTGCCTGGCCTACTGTGCTTTTCCAGCACCACACTTTTCAAGACAGGGGATCAACCCTGGTTCCATGGAGTATGCAGGAGAGTATACCTGAAAATGAATGTCAACCTAGTGAAGCTACCAAACAGGATTACTTGCCAAACAGCATAAACAGAAGTGAAATGCAGACTTAAGCGATCCAATAATCGATCAATCGTATCTAAGCTCTGCAGTCCTGCCATACCAGTTGTGGATGATGGTGGACGATTAAGTAACTTACTAGAGAAGGCTCCACAAATATGCCCATCCTCAATGATGGAAGAGCCCAACACAAGATTGTAAAAGATAAGGTTGAAGCAGTTGTAACAGTTTTCATTCAGAAGTGCTGTGTGGGTGATCCATCTCAGCCTTCTGTCATGGTCCCCAGCATCACAGATACCAGTCTTCAATCGATTCAATCCACTTCGCATGACATAAGGAATTGATTGCAGGTTCTGGATGCTGCTAAAGTTATGGGCATTGACAGCATTCTGGCAATAGTATTAAAGACTTGTGCTCCAGAACTTGACCCTCTTCTAGTTGTGCTCTTCCAGTATACTTATAACACTGGCATCTATCTGCCCATGTTGAAAATTTCTGTACACCAAAGCAGGACAAATCCAACCCTGTCAAATACTGCCCCATCAGTCTACTCTTGGTTATTAGTAAAGTGATGAAGTGTCGCTTGCAGTGCTTTTAAGCAGCACCTACTCAGCAATAACCTGTTCACCAAAATACAGTGTGAGTTCAGCTAGGGCCATTCAGCTCCCCACCTTGTTACAGCCTTGGTTCAAACATGAACAAAAGAGCTGAATTTCAGAGGTGAGGTGAGAGTGACAGCCCTTAAAATCTAGGCAGCAAGTTGACTGAGTATGGCATCAAGGAGCCCTAACAAAGCTGGAATCAATGGATATTAAGGGTGAACTCTCCATTGGTTTCAGTCATACCTGGCATTGTCATGGTTGTTGGAGCTCAGTTATCTCCGCATCAGGGCCCCTCTGCAGGAGTTCCTCAAAAAAGTGTCCTAGACCCAGCCATCTTCAGCTGCTTCATCATCAGTGACCTTCCCTTCATCATAAAGTCAGAAGTAGGGGTGTTCACTGATAGCACAATGTTCAGTGACTGTTCAAATATTGAAACAGTTCAAGTTCAAATGCAACAAGATCTGTACAAAATCTAGACTTGGGCTGGCAAGTAGCAAGTTGCAACACACAAATCCCAGGCTATGACCATCACCAATAAGAGACAATCTATCCACCACCCTTGACATTAAATGGCAATACCATCACTTGAGTTCCCCAAACAATCAGCATCCTGGGGGTACCATTGACCAGAAACCTGACTGGACTTCCCACATAAACATTGTGGCTACAAGAGCAAGTCAGAGGCTAGGAGTACTGTGGTGAGTAACTCACCACCTTATTCCTTGAAGCCTGTCCACCGATCTATAAAGCATAAATCAGTAGTGTGATGGTATACTTCAGTTGCATGGATGGTTCTGGCTCCAACAACACTCGAGAAGCTTGGAACCATCCAGGACAAAGTGATGTGGTTGATTGCTATCAAATCCGTAAGCATCCACTCTCGACCACCAGTGCTCAGTCGCAGCATTGTGTAATATCTAGAAGATGCACTGCAGAAATTCACCAAATATCTTTAGACGGTACTTTCCAAATCCATGACCACTTCCATCTAGAAGGACAAGGAACACCACTGATCCTGCAAGTTCCCCTCCAAGCCACTCCTCATCCTGACTTGGGAATGTCACTGTCACTGTCACTGGGTCAAAACCTGGAATTCCCTCCCTAAGAGCATTGTGGGTTGACCTACAACACATGGACTGCAGCGATTCAAGAGGGCAGATCACCACCACTTTGTTGAGGGCAACCAGGGACAGGCAGTAAAAATTGGCTAGTCAGTAATGCGCACATCCTGCAAGTGAATTAGAAAAAAAGTAATATTGTGGACAGTGTGGATCCTGAATGGCACAAATATTATCACCAAACTGATTTTCACGTTTCTTTTGGACAAATATTGTACTCTGTTCGTTATAAGATCTTAGCTTTTCTGTTATATTTATGTAATCTATCACCATCTTTCAGCATGTGTTTGATCCAAAAACAACCGTCCAGGTCCATCTACATACTTAAAAGCCACTTCACCTGCTTTATGAATACTGCCAGTCTTTAGATAAGGGGAACAATGTTTGCTGACGAGGGCAGTTTTTCCAAATGTTATTAGATCCTGTGTAAATAGTTTACGTGTGAACAACGTGCGGTGGAAGATAGTCAGCAAATATACAAACTGTTCTGTAATGCCCATTATGATCATCTCAATGTTCTCAAGAACTGAATAAACTAAGGATGGCCTTGCTAGTATGGTTGCTTTTTAAAAAATGTCTTATGTAGTGGTACATTGTTGTATCTTTGATCTCGAGTGATTGAGAACTGTAATACTTTTGATTTTGTTTTTATATGTTTGCACTCTTTTCAGTACTTTCAGTCAATTTTGCAAAACCAAATCTCCCACAATTTAAAAATCTCACAACACCAGGTGTTGCGTGATTTTTAACTTTGTACACCCCAGTCCAACACTGGCATCTCCAAATAATCCCACAATTTAGGTTGACGTAGAATCATTATATTTGTACTTAACCCTAAAGACATTCAAAACATGACGGTCTTGTCAAACAGTGCAAAGAAAACATTTTGGAAAGAGCTATTCTGACTTATGAATATGTGAGGGTAAATTTTTAAATTGTTGTCCAAATTTGTTGCAAGAACCAGTCAATTCAATTTTCATTGTTTTCACTTGAAATTAAAATTATTCTATGTCTATAGATGGCTGCACAAATCCTTAATTATGGTTTTATGTCTTGGGGCCGTGTTGAAAATCCACTTCCATATCTCTTGCCATGTCTTGTAGCTCTTGACTGCACCTTAGTTATAAATAAACTTGTCTTGTTAATTTTGGCATGATAGCTTTAGTTTAGTTGTGAAATTTACTCCCTCCTAAGAACAAATGGTGAGGGAAAGTAACTTCAAAGAAGATTAGTTATCTCAGTGGCTTTGTTTAGTGATTGCAAAATGCAAGAGTGCAAATGTCTGGAAAATGACCCCACACTTGCTGAGCTGCTGATACCTAGCATAGCTGTAACTGCAATTAGGTAGCAACCATAGAACTGTATGAATTTTTTTTAGATAACTCACTTTGACTAAAGGTTTTAATATTTTTTTTGAAAAATGCCTAACCAGTTAGCAGTTCAAAACTATTTGCCTAATTGAGCAAGCTTTCAGATTTCCACCCATCTGGGCTGCTTATCAAGAATGTGGCTTTTCTGTAGGTGGTCCTTTCAAGGTCCTTGGTCCCAAATGCTGTGCCTAATAGGCTGATCCATCTAACAGTGTTTTTATTTTTTTTAATGGGGCGGGTATTTTCTGCCCATGGGGAAATAAAAAGCCACTTGGAATTACTTCTCAGTTCTCAAAAAAAAATCTATTATTTCCACAGGACAGGTGCAGGTGCCTGAAGAAGAAATTGAGCAAAACGGCCAAAACAGGAGCAAAGGCAGCCACAAAACAGTGTGCATGAATGGCACAGAGGCAGGACAGTTTAACAGCAAGGTCAAAAATGAACGGAGGTCAAGCTCTTCTTCCAATCCATCCCGCAAAGCCTCCACCAGTAGCAGCAAAATTCGGAAACTCTCTGCATGTAAACAGCAATGACCCATCTGTAAACTCTGTGTGGTATGTACTGGAGCTTCCATTAAATTATATTTGAACTGGACACTATCGAAGTGCACACTTTAATGTGACAGTCCAATTGTGTATATAAGTTTGTTAAGGAATAGAGACTTTGCATTGATTCATAGCAATCGAATAGGGCCAGTCATTAGTCTCTGTGAGATATGACTATATTAGTGAACATGACTTTCTTTACTGTCACTTCATAGTGTGACAGATTGCTTTAAACTATACTTTTCCAGTTCAAACATAATAAAAATTGGGTAAAATTGAACTGTAGTTGAATGGAAACCCAACATGAAGTCACCAGATGCCATATTCGTATTACAGACTTAATGTTGTGATATGATATGATCAAGACATTAAAGCTTCCCAAAAAATATATGGTAGGTCACTCATTTTGCACTGGGTGATTATTGTCATATAAATTTTGTTCAATTATTTAGAAAACAGCCTCTGTTACTGTTTTTTTAAATATATACTTGAAAGTGATTTATTTTTCTGTAAACATACTAGACTTATGTGACAGAAGGACATTACTTTTATTTCAGTTCATTTTTATAAAGGGTAGCAATCCCATTCATGTCACTGAAGGTGAAGTTCAGCTAATGAGTATAATATATATTTTACAATACATATTGAGTTATATTTGTAACTATCCCACCCTTTTTGTTTTTGCAATTTCCTAAATTTAGAGTTGCTGTACTTTGAGAACCTCTTATGCAAAAAGAGTATTCTTAGTATTGAAAGAGCTTGAATGATTTGTCAGAGCATTTGAGGTTGGTGATCCCTCAAAGCTCCTTAAAGCAGGTAGCCAGTCTAACATTGAGCTGCTTTTTAAAGCAAGAATTGTGATATTGTGGGATAGATTTTAATTTTCGCTGCTTGGTGGAAAACTGCTGGTTAAGGATCACCCCACCTGATTCTCCTTGTTGTTTATGTAAAAGAAAACACCAGCAGTGCATATAATGGGTAATCAATCTGCTACCATTAGATTTATGCCTTGTAGTGAAAGCTAAACTCTTTCCCAATCTCAAATAATAGTGTCATGTACACGCTGAGAATTGTTCCTGCCTTATTTATGGTTTATGTCTGAGTCAGCTTTGGGTTCTGTCTGAGGAAATGAACTGCAAGGAATATTTAGGTGGCTGAGACAGCGGTGGTGTTTCCTGCGCAGCTTCCAGGACTAATTTTTAACATGCAAGATGAGACTGATGATGTCAGCCTTTTCTGCTCCTGTAGGCTTTGCATCAATCACCCTGAAATCTTGAGTGTATTGTACATGTGGTTGGTAGATTTGACTGATTTGTTTTGGGATTTGAAGAATGTAACTGTAGTATTTTGGTGGGAATGACTCTACACTGCCATGTTACATAGCTTTTGTCCTTTGAATTCTAATTTTGTGAAACAGGATTGTAATTTTAAAAATTGAACCTGTTAAAGGAGCAGTACGTTAGATGTTTTATGTTTTTAACATTAAATTATTACTTGCTCTCTCCCTCCTAACGTATTCTTTTATAAATTGGTACAATTATTTAATCATTTTTTAAATCCAGTCTCTGCAATTCTCCAAGGAAGAACTACCATTCTTCTATACTACAGCTGGTTATAAATGTGCAGCTGCAGTGCCCATTTTCAAACTAAATTAATAGCGCTGGTGCTACCTGAACAAAATAACTTTTGATTTTCCATTATTATTTCATGTGTGTAGGTGCACTTGACTGTTAGCAGTAGAATAATAACTAGCCATTCTGCCTCTAACCTGTCTAGACCCAGGACGTGCTGCTCCTTGAAGTTGGCAAATAAAAGTTTTTTTAATGATTACTTTTGTATGTTGAAAAATGTATAGCAAACCACAGTTTTGGTAGAAAATAGTTGGTGATTGAAAGTTCACAGCTGCTTTGAAAACCATATTTGAAGACTAAATTAAATGGAACATATTTGTAAATGAATACTTTTTGGTTTTGTATGATTTCATACAGAAATGCCATTGTATTTTATTTTTCTTTATATTTATTAACCATAGTGAAACCAATGTGTTTATATTGTGCCTCCTGAAGAGTTGTCACAGTTGCTGATTAGTGTACAAAAAATATGAAAACTTTAACCTTTTTCCCAACTTTTGCTAGTGATGTGCTGTGACAACAGTATCGTGTATGTTCAGATAGCCTAAATCCCAAAAATACTACTGACTCCAATTTTGTAGAAATTTTGGTTAACATTTTAAATAATCAATTTTTCTTAGTATTTTTGTTGTTGCAGGTGCTGTGTTAAATTGAATAAAAGGTTTGAAAGTATCCTGTTGCATTCTGAAAGGAACCACTCTTATAACAACTTAGAACATGTATATGTGCAGTCCATTGAAATGTGCAGCGTTTATGATTCTTGAACAAAATATTGACCTCTCTTTATCCAAGTACCTCGTCAACTTCTCGTGGTTACAACATTTATGGGTCTTTCATCTCTTCGTAGGCTTTTCAGGGAAAAAGAATATACTGAGGTGTTGATCTTTCCAAAGATTATTGTTTATTTATGGGGATCATCACCAGTAACATGTTGCATTTCAGGTATTGTTGTTGGCATTACTTCTACGATAAATTGACTGTGGCCATTGTCTTGCAAATTAGCTCTGCTTGTCAGTGCACCTGCTTTTTAGACCATCGAGGAACAACTTGCTGTTTTCCATAAACATGTCAAAGAACAGCTTGAACTCTTAATAACTGAAATTTAACAGCAGAGTATAAGCAAACACCCAGTTTAGTTATATTTTAAAAATAACTAGTGAGATGTCCTTCAGGCTACTAAAGTTCTAGTTGTATAAAGTCTGAATGTTATTTTTCTACCAACTTAGAGATATATAAGTGATCCTAATGTTTTTATGTAGTTCTGTTCAATGCTTGTGTACAAAACATTTCAATTTTAAAAGTTATGATTTAAGTTAAATTATAGTTTATTGGATGAAACAAGATTAGCTCAATAAATAAGTATATGTAGAGATCAGAGAAAAGACTTTGTATGAAGTGCTGAATATACATTTCCCAATGCAAATGCTTAACTAATACCTAGGAATTCATAACTCAATGAAAAGACCCCACTGTGGAACAAACTCTTGCCACAAAATTTGATTTTTAGTTTAAGTTGTCATTTATTTGGAATGAAACTTAAAGTATTTTTGTTTAGCCCTGTGCTTTAACCTATTTAGTTTACATGAGTTTTGTTAAACTTATCAGTGGTGAACAGTTAACTTTTTAAACATGGTGTATATTACTTCTAGAAAATTATATTGAATTGCAGCAACTTAAGCATTTACAAAAGGAATGGTTAGAATGAGTACAGAAGTATGGTTCATTTTTACTTATCAGTTACACATTATCATTATGTACAGTGAAATTATCACTTGTCATTCGAATTAGTTTTGAAATTAACTTCAGTGGCACAAGTATATTATCTTGCCATACACTACGTGCCAGGCGAATATAAGTTAGTTAAGAAGGAAACTTACACCAGTTTGTTGTAGCATGGTGATTTCCATGACACATGATCCTCCAATTTGATTAAATTAAGTAATGAATTCAAATATGTACATAAGATGTAGGAGCAGAAGTAGACCATTTGACCCAGTGAGCCATTCAATGAGATCATGCTGATTTGATTATCCTCTACTCCACTTTTCTATCTTATCTTCATAACGCTCTATTTTGATTAGAAATCTGTCTGTCTTAGCCTTGCATATACTTGATGACCAGTCTTCTGTGGTAATGAGTTTCACAAGCTGACTGCCCTTGGAGAGAGAAAAGTCTTTCACATCTCTGTCTTAAATGGGAAACTCCTTACACTAAGATTATGCCTCTGGTCTAGACTTTCCCACAAGGGCAAACAACCTCTCCACATTTACCCTATCAAGGCCCCTAAGAATCTTATGTTTCAATAAGGCCTCCTCTTATTCTTCTAAATGCTAATTGGTAACCTACTTCACCTCTCCTTTAAGACAATCTCTACATTCCTGGGATCAATCTGTTGAACCTGCTCTGGACAACCTCCAATGCCACTATATTCTTTCCTTTGATAAGTGGACCAAAACTCTCTGCACTATTTCAGTTATGGTCTGTCTAGTGCCTTGTATAGTTTTAGCAAGACATCTTTATTTTTATATTGTATTCCCTTGAAATAATGGTCAAGGGATCATTTTCTTTCTTAATGCATGCTGATCTTTGGGATGCTAGGTTTATGTGATTTGTGGATGAAGATACCCAAATCCCACTATGCTACAGCTTTCTGCAGTTTTTACCCAATTTAAATAATATTCAGATCTTCTGTTATCCTGTCAAAGTGGATGACGTCACATTTTCCCACATTAAATTCTATTAACAAGCTTTACCCCATGCAAGGGGTAAGATTGGGAGAATAAGGGCCACAAGAGGGTCTAAGGGGCCTGGGGAGGGTAGGATGCTTGAGAGGAAGGCTGCAAAGGAGAGAAAACAGTTTGAATCACTATGTAGGATCCAAGAAGACGTAGAATTGCTGAGATAGTGAATTCTGATTGATTTGAGCCTAAATATCCTGTGTCAACACAATACAGTAGGTATTATTACTACATGAATTGCATCGTCTAATAAACACGTGAGTGAGAATGAAATACTACCCTTGAGGAAGGAAAAGAAGCATTTTTTTCCTGCTCCACATCCACCCTTTCAAGTGCCCTCAGGATTTTAAATGTTTCAATAAGATCACCGCTCCTTCTAAATTCCAGTGGATTTGGGCCTAACCTGTTCAACCTTTCCTCATAAGGTAAACTTTTATCCCACAAATCAATTGATACTTCCAATACAAAACATCCTTTCTTACGTTAGGTGACCATAACTGTACTCCAGAAGGTTACAGAACAGGCCACAGCTAATTTCACTTGTGTGTGGTCAATGAGATAGAGAGAAATGCACAAATACAGTGCAGGGCACATGGTTTCTTTGCTCATTCTAAATCATTTTTTAAAATTTTGAAAACACAAATTAAACTTTTGAAGCATATCCATTTTTAATTGAAACAGAACAGGAGGGAGACCGATTGCTTTCAATACTGTTGCTTGTAGAATATTATGTGTCCTAACAACCATCTGGGTAACCTCTCCAGTCATTCTTTTGGAGTTGCTCTTTAATTTGTACATCCAAGTTACTGATTCATGCAACAAGTCATGGATTTCCCAAATTATCCTGTCAAAGCTGCTTTTAACTTCAAACACCTTTTATCAGTTTTTTTTTGTTGGAGTATATAATTAAAAAATTCTTAACTTTCCTTTTATAACTAAAGCCTGTCATTTCAGATATCATTTTGGTGAAAGTTGTCTGCACAATTTCCTTCTCCTTGATCTTTCCCTTAAAAGAATGCATTCAAAACTGCACTGCTGCATTGTATTTGTTGTCTTTACTAATGAGCTGTATATAAAACACAAGTAATAGGAGCAGAAGAAGGCCATTCTGTCCTTCAGTGCAGTCTTGGCTGAACTGCTACATCAACTGTACATTCCTGCACTATTCCCATATCCCTTGATGCCTTGAACATACTCAATAACTTGTTTCCACAACACTTGAGTTTAGGAATTCTAAGATTTACAACCCTATGAACAAATTTCTCTTAACTTTAGTCTTAAATGGATAAATCTGAAACTGATGCCTATTCTTAGACTCTCCAGTGAAGGGAAAATTGCCCTGTCAAGCCTTTTAAGGATTTTATATGATCACCCTCATTCTTTTAAACTCCAGAAACTAGAAAACTCATCCTTTCAATCCTCTTAAAGGACAATCATCTCCTATTAATACTCAGTCTTGAGAGTCTTTATTGCACTCCCTTGACCTTAAGTGGCTGAATTAGGTCCACAACAGATAAGATGAAGATGAAAAATGTAAAAAACATGCAGGCAAAGGTATTTTACCCAGGATGAAGGAGTTTAAAAATAGGGGGCATATTTTTAAAGTGAGAGCAGGAAGATTTTAAAAAGGACATGGGCAACGTTTTTATACAGGGAATGATTCATGTGTGGAATGAACAGCCAGAGGAAGTGGTGGATGCAGGTATAGTTACAATATTAAAAAAACACTTGGATAAGTATATGAATAGGAAAGGTTTTGATAGGGCTCTAGCACAACAAGTAGGACTAGTTTGGTTTGGGAACATGATTGGCATGAACTAGTTGGACTGATGCTATATGACTATCACAGGAATGTATTATTTTGATAAGTAGAATAAAATTATATATTGCATTTATTCAGATCTACAAGGGGCTTCCAATTTTTTTTTTATTCATGAGATGTGAGTTTTGCTGGCTAGGCCAATATTTATTGCCTATCCCTAATGGGCAGTTAAGAGTCAACCACATTGTTGTGGGTCTGGAGTCACATGTAGGCCAGGCCAAGTAAAGTTGGCAGTTTCCCTCCCTAAAGGATGTTAGTGAACCAGATGGGTTTTTTTCCGACAATCAGCAATGATTTATTTCATGATTGTCATTAGACTCTTAATTCCAGATTTTTGTACTGAATTTAAACATCACCCTCTGTTGTAGATGAAATTCGAGCTAGTCTGCCCAGAACATGACATGGGTGTCTGGATTAATTGTGTAGCAATAATACCATTCAGCCAGTGCCTTCCCGATTGCATGATGTGGAGGTGCTGGTGTTGGACTGGGGTAGAAAAAGTTTAAAAATCACATAACACCAGGTTATCGTCCAGCAAGCTATCTGATGAAGAAGCAGCATTCTGAAAGCTAGTACTTCCAAATAAACCTGGTGTTGCGATTTTTAAATTTATCCCCTATTGCAGTAAGATTTTGTTATGCTTTCAGTTCAGACCTGTTTTTTTCACTCCCCCCCCCCCCCCCCCCCCCCCCCCCACCCCCAACCATCGTAAAGATTAACGTGACATTTACTCACCTAATTGCTTTGAATTCATATATGACGTTACCACTTTACATCTATGCTGTGATTCTATTATATGGTGTAAAATCCTGTTTGTATTTAAAACAGCTTTGGCTGTATGTCTTCCCACTACTGTACAGTTGGAGTTTTAAAAATTAATTCAGTGGGTAGGGCTATTGTCAAATGTCTAACTTGAATTTAGTTCTTCAAAGTAAGCAAAATACAATTTGATGTCTGTTGGTAGATAGAAGCAGTTTAAAAACTCTGTCTTTGGGAGCTTGCAGTCATTCTGTAACTGGTGATCTTACTCCTCTATTTCTCTCTCAGTTCTGAACTGCACCTGTAAATCTTTTTCATTATCAGTACCAGCCAATTAATTATCTTTCTGGTATTCCAACTGCCTTAATTGATCTAGACTTTTCAGTCAATCTTTTAAATAATTTCTGAAAAATTACATACTTTTTAATGTTGAGCATTGCAGTGACCTATATAGGTATGCATGGTTGCCACTTTTTACATCTAATGATCATACAACAGCAATTTGATGAATGCTAAGAAAATCTGCTCATTTTAAGTAGTGTATTTAAACGTTCCAAATCAATCAGAATAAACAGTTTAAGCTTTGATTTAGTGTCCTTTAAAATAAACTCAGTTAATAAGGAAAAAAAAATCAGTGGTTTGGGCAATAACTGTGTAGAAAGAAACAAAGTTGAACTTTCCAGCTTGTGTCCACTTGCAGCAAGGTCTAATTATGTTTGGGTTTGGCCAAAAATGTAACCAGTTATACCTGCATCACTCAAAGGCCAAGCAATGACCAACTACAACAAGGCAGTGAGATTGAATGTTATTACCATTGTGAGATTGCTCACCATCAACATCCTTGGGGATACCATTGAGCAGACAACTAGAGGAGTGGTGTAAATATTGTGACCACAAGAACGAGCCTGAGACTGGGTATTCTGCAGCAAATATCTCCAACTGACTCCTCCAAGCCTATCCACCATTTACAAGGCACGGGAATGTAATGGAGTACTCTGCGTAAGCCTTGATGAGCACAACGGCAACAACACGCAAGAAGCTTGACACTATTCAAATCAAACCGTCTACTTCGGTGGAATCCCATTCACTCCAACCACTCACTGACACCATGTGATTGCACAGTGTATGATCCAGGCGATGCACTCAAGCAGCTTGCTAAGGCTTATCTGACAGCATCTTTCAAACTCATGACCCAGGACAAGAACAGTGGGAACATAGTGACCACCATGTTATTCTGCAATTGCTATTTCTTCATTGTTGGATAAAAATCCTAGAATTATCTACCAAACAAATATGCTGATAACTTTTACTGCAAGGACTAGAGTGGTTCAAGAAGTGGTTCTCCCTTCCCAAATAATTAATGTATCGATAACAAGTACCTACCAATGACATTCTCATCTTTATGAATAAAGAAAATCTATTTGCCTTTCACAGCAAATATAATGGAGGAATGTCATACATGTTGGTGCTGTTTATTTGTTATTTTACTCCTGAGCAGTATTTGATTTTGAACAAACTGATGATCAGAACTATTTTATCAGATCATGATTGGTGACGTTTGTAGCATTTACATTTCATTGAGCTAACCCCTTTTTGAACAGGTAGAATTTTAGGAGTTTGTGCTTTGCTGAAAAGTTGATGTTAACTTCTGTAAGAACACTGTTGTCTTGGCTAAAATCATACTATAGCTGAAAATGTGTTGCTGGAAAAGCGCAGCAGGTCAGGCAGTATCCAAGGAACAGGAAATTCGACGTTTCGGGCATACGCCCTTCTTCATTCCTGAAGAAGGGCTTATGCCCGAAATGTCGAATTTCCTGTTCCTTGGATGCTGCCTGACCTGCTGCGCTTTTCCAGCAACGCATTTTCAGCTCTGATCTCCAGCGTCTGCAGACCTCACTTTCTCCTCTAAAATCATACTATAATTTCATCTGAGAAAATCAGGATGTTAATATTCCATCCAGTGTTTCACACTATTCATTTCAAAGTTGATAGATTTCATTAATCTCCTTATGAAGCATCCTTCATGAGATATCAGAAATATTGGACTTGTCATGAATAATTCATAAACTACTGCACTGGCTTTCTTCTCCTCATTACCTGAAAAACTGTTGCTTGGAGTAGTTTGCGTGCTTTTCTGTATGTATAGTTCTTTAAGATATAACCTTCTGTGATTTCAGTACTTTGATACAGGTCTTATTTTTACCATGAGCAAGAACATTAGATTTATTTCAAGAGATCTAACCATCCTCATTAGATCTGTGTATCTATTATTTGAATATTGCTGGACTATGCTCTCACCTCCCCTTCACCTTTGTTCTCATCCCTAGTAAAATCATTATTACTTCTCACTGGCAGGTTTTGCTAATGTGACCCTAATCTTTGCTTCTGTAAATCCAAGGGAAACTGACTTGAAAAAAATTTTGTGGTTTAATTCTGTCATTACTTCTTTCCTCCAAAAGCCAACCCTTGACCCCATAGTCTTTGTGCGTTATCATCCTTCCCTTTTCTCTCAAAGTCACAAATTGCGTCTATGTAAAGTGAACTATCCTTGTCATTTTTAACCTGTCTGCATCTTTTGACACAATTGACCATGCCATCTTCCTCCACCTCTCCACGCTGTCCAACTGTGGCATGCTATTCTCACCTGGTTCCATTCATATCTAATTGTCACAGATAAACTCTTGCAATGACCTCCTTTCCTGGTGCCGCATCATCTCTTCCGGTCAAGTGGCTCTCTCATCTTTTTGATTATGTCCTACCCTTCGGTATCATCTAAATGCAGAGTGTTAGTCTAACGTTACCGCAGCAGTTCTCAAGGTTCCTCCACTGTCTCTAAATTATCTCACTGCTTAACTGGTATTCAATGCGAAATAAGAAAAAGAAATCTTCTAATTAAATATTAAGATTAAAACCATTGTTTATTGTCCATACTCCCAACTTCATTTCCAAGCCACCAACTCCCCTTGCTCTTCCCAGCAACGCCTTTGTAACATTACCTAACTTCACCCCTGTTGCAGCCCATCTGTTGCTAAGATCCTTATTCATGTCTTAATTTCCAGTCCTAGCTGATTTTCTACAAAACCTGGACCCCTGCAGAAATTGAGCCTAAAACCAAATACTTAAAGTGAAGGGATTAATGCAAATTTTATCTGTAACTTGATGAAGTAACTTTATTGATTAATTTATCACACCTAGCATAAACTCTGGCCCAGCTAGTTTGCATGCCCAGCTAGAATTAAAATTTCTAGTCCAGTTCATAAGTTCGGTTAAGCCTAGAAATTTATCCATAACTTTTAATATTTTATTTCAAATCACGCAAACAACAAGTTAATATATTTCCAGCCAGGCTTATAGTGGAAATGTTGAAGTTGATTTTGGTGCCCAGAGATCGTGGAGAAGTATTGACCAAGGCTTCAACTCATTGCTTTGGCTATGTTAACTGCATGGGTGAATTAATAGCTTTTTGAAACTCTGTCAAAGTAACTGATCAGAGCATGACTTAATTGCTTACATTCAATTCTAGTGGAAAGGTTGTGAGATTTCCTTCTGTAGACGACTGCACACCACAATGACTCGCCATCTCTAAGTGCAAACAGGAGAAAAAAAGAGATTTGAGGAGAAAATAAATTTCCTACTTTACAACCATACAACAATTTAGAAATGCAGTTTGAATGCAATTTTAGTTAAACTTGTGTAGACGCAATTCATGAAATTTCTGATGATACTAAATACTACCACCAGGTGGAACAAAGAGCAGCATTGACTAAAGAAACTGATAAAACTCTTGATGAAGACTCAGAATTTGTTGTAGCTTTAAATTCAAAGCAAAGGAAGCATTGCTCCAATGAATATTCTGATGTAGTAGATGATGTAATAAAACTTGCCTACTTGTGTACTTCGTGCCTCTAACAATAAGGGCCAGATTTCTATTTGCCTTCTTATCCATTTACTTATTTTTTTGATTCATGTACCTGGGCACCCAGATCACCAGAAACCACATTGTACTGCAGTCTCTCTACATTTAAGTATTGTGCTAGTTTTCTGTTTCACCTGGGAAAGTGAATAAGTTCACATTTTCCCATTTTGATCTTCATTTGCCAATTATTTTCCATTCACCAAAAATATTTACACTTAACAATTTACTATTCACATAAATGTTAATTCTGTGCCTCTGTTTAATCATTTGTTGCAATGGATAGGTGTGCAGATCTCATTAAAACAAATGATATTACAAATCTTTGCAAATTTTGCAGAGGAAGTATATGGTAATTATTGGAGGAAATTGCAAAGTAATAAGTTACAAAATAGCAACAATATTTGAAATGATTTACAAAGAGAATATAAACATAAATGTTAAAGGCAGTATCAATTTGGAAAAAAGTACTTTTTTTTAAGAAATTAGTTCATCGAATCCCTTCTGTGCAGATAGAAGCCATTTGGCCCAGCGAGTGTGCACTGACCCTTCGAAGAGCATCCCTCACTATCCCTGTAACCCTACATTGACTGCAGCTAATCCACCTAGCCTACACCTGCCTGGACACTACAGGGCAATTTTTAGCACGGCCAATCCACCAAACCTTGCATGTTTTTGGACTGTGGGAGGAAACCGGAACACCAAGCGGAAACCTGTGTAAACATGGGGAGACTGTTCGAACTCCACACCAGCAGTCAGTCAAGGCTGGAATTGAACCCAGGTGTCTTGTACTCTGAGCAAGCAGTGCCAATCGCTGTGCCACAGCATAGACCCATTGTTTTTGGAGTACATTAATTACTTGAGCAGAAAATGAAACTTTCTTTATGTTGTCAGTATTAAATTGCAAGGGATTTAAAATAGGAAGAAGAGACTGGTAATGGACGAATCTGAGCAATTAAGTCATCAGTTTCTTAGTTTTCTTTCAGATTAAAAGATTTTAAAAATTGCTAACTAGACTGTTTGCACTTTAATCAGTAACAGCCTAATTTTAAAAACTTATTGGAAATTTTCAAATACAACAATGAGATAAACACAGATAAAGAAAAATCGGGACCTGAAGAAAAAACTTGACGAACGTACAAAAAAAGACAAAACCGATAACACTGGGGCATGGATAAAGAACTTATCAGACTGGACCCTATCAGACACAGAAAAAGCGGTGCTAGTGAAAGGATTAAATTTCAATTACTGAGACGCTGACCAGCAGGATTTCCTAGCAGCATTAGAAACCACATTGAAGAAATTCACTGAAGAAACACAACAAACGATTAGACAGACAGTTGCACCTACTCTGAGCCAAAAGAGGGAAGGAAACAAACTGAACACACAAGAAAAGAACGCCCTAGAAAACCTCAAAAAAGACAAAAATATCGTTATATTACCTGCAGACAAAGGTCGGCTCACAGTCATCCTAAACAGAAGGGACGACTTAGAGAAAGCCAATGCACTACTTGCAGACACCAACACCAATCAACAGGTGGCACTAGATCCGACCCCACAACTAGGAAACAAAATTACGTATCTCCTAAGAAAATTACACAATTCCGGACAATTAAACAAGACAGAATTCCAAAAAATGAAACCCGACGGGACCAACACCCCACGATTCTATGGACTACCAAAAATCCATAAACCAGGAGCCCCCCTCAGACCTATAGTCTCACTACCCGGAACAGCAAATTACAGACTGGTCAAAGAACTACACGCAAGACTGAAATACCTAGTAGAAGAGTCACAGCACTCCATCCACTCTACCCAGGAATTCCTAAAAATCATCAAAAACACCAAAATAGAGGAAGATGAAGCAATGATCTCATTCGTCGTAACAGCACTGTTCACCTCCATCAACATCGACCTGGCAAAGGAAACACTTACCACACTTTTAGAAGAAACCATCACACACACGCCAACCACCATCAATCACATTACCAACGATAACATCATGAAGCTAGTGGACCTGTGCCTCACCATCCACTTCACTTTCAACAACATAGTCTACAAACAAACCAATGGCATACCCATGGGATCTCCGCTATCAGGATTCATAGCAGAAGCAGTAATGCAAAGACTAGAACAAACAGCCCTACCAACCATCAAACCAAAAGTCTGGGTCTGCTACGTAGATGACACCTTTGTCATCACAAAACGAAACAAGATAGAAGAGACATTTAACATCAACAACAACACCCTCACAGGCATAAAGTTCACCAAGGCGGAAGAAACCAACAACAAACTCACATTCCTGGACGTCACAGTCGAAAGAAAGGACAACGGAGAACTACAAACCTGCGTATACAGAAAATGGACAAACACTGACCAAATGCTTACCTACACCAGCAACCATCCCAACACACACAAACAAAGCTGTATCAGAACACTATTCCAATGAGCCACCATACACTGCAGCACAGACGAACTTTGGAAAACAGAGGAGAACCACCTATGCAACATATTCAAGAAGAACGGATACAGTGCACAGATTCCTCAAGAACAAACCATGACAAGCAGATCAAACACAGCCAGAAACCCTAACCACCTTACCATTCATCAAAGACGTTTCAGAAATGACAGCCAGACTACTAAGACCCCCTCGGAATCCTAGTAGCGCACAAACCCATCAACACTCTCCAAGAAAAACTAACAAACTTAAAAGACCCAGTACAACCCATGGACAAAACCAACGTCATCTACAAAATTCCATGCAAGGACTGCCATAAACACTACATAGGACAAACAGGAAGAAAGTTAGCCACCAGGATACACGAACACCAGATAGCCACAAAAAACACAACCCTCTCTCCCTTGTAGCCCTCCACACGGATGAAAAAACCCACCATTTCAACTGGGACAACACATCTTTCCTGGGACAGGCTAAGCAAAGACATGCCAGAGAATTCCTAGAGGCCTGGCACTCCAACCACAACGCCACAAAAAACACACAGATCTGGATGCCATCTATCAACCCCTCAGAAAATGAACAGGAAATGACATCACCACAAACCCCAGGAACCCCATCCAGGAGAAAGATATAAATAGAAAGTAGGAGACAACAGCTTTGCTTCACTTGGAGGTCACCACTGATGTTACCTAGCCAGGTAATGAAACATATGGATATCAAACCTACAGCTCAGCGAGCAAATCTACACCCTTGACACAATGAGGTTGCAATGCTGGCATGTTGATGAGGCAGTTTACAGCTCAATTCTTTTAAGCCATCACAACCGATTGCAGAAGCCATTTGTGCTCTTTTTAAACAGCGATTGAAAATTTTCCATTTGCTTGATGGCTATGACAGTGCCTGTCGATATGACTTATGACATATTGGCAGATGTGCATTTAAGATTTTTGCTGATAGTTAACTTGGCATGCTTGTATCATGCAGAGCCTTGTAAAGCACAACACATTATTATCATAATTCTTCTGAAGAACCATGAACTTATTTAAGCATTTCTGATCTTTTTAATATTATTGTAATCTGCTGTTGTAGTAACTTTTAGGGAGAGGACTTTTTGATCATATTACCAAAGAGAGATGTTACTTTTCTGTCTGTACATTCCTGCCTGGCAATCCATGGTAGTTGCTTCTTTTTCAAATACTTTGGTTTGATACTATTAGGAAACCCATTGAGACAAGGGCTCAAGAGAGTTGAAATACCAGCAGAAATTTAAGTTGTTATAATCTAGAAATGGAAAGTCAGCATTTATCTTAACAAACTTTACTTATTAAATGAATTATAGCTTCACCTATCAAACTGTGGCATCCCTGGATGGCTGGTTTCCTTTCAATAGCACTTAGTTAATATGTTCCGTGATGAATTGCAAATAAGATATACCTGCTGCATCTACTTGTACAAGTGATTGTAGAAGATCCTGCAGCACCACAAGGACAGCAGGCAGTTTTTTGCAGTATCATGACTAATATTCCTCCCTGAATTAACATCAAAATGATTACTCAGTCAGTTATTCCACTTGTTGTTTGACATTACTGTGTACAAATTGTTAGTAATGTTTGACTACATTTCAAAATTAATTAATTGACGTACTTCGTTTCTATGTCGAGAGGGTGATGACAAGATTAACTAGAATAGTTCCAGAGAAATGAAGGACGTTACCTACAAAGTTAGGTTCAAGAATTTGAAATTGTTTCTTTTTGGAGGCAAGGTTTGAGAGAGGATTTGATAGAAATGTGCAATTCTAACAAATATGGATAAGATAAACTAAGAATATCTGTTCCTAATAGTTGATAGTAGAAGGGCTAGGGAGCAAAATTGTAAGGTTTTGGGCAACAGATGAGCGGTGTGGGGGAGGTAGTTGAAGCTTTCAATACAGTGGATAGTAGTGACTCTCTGAAGGGTTGTGGAAGTGGAGGTGATCAATTATTTCAAAAGGAAATAAGATGGACATATGAAGGAAATAAACTTGCAGAGCTTCAGTGGTAGAGCAGGGGAAATAAGACTGATTTGATGACTGAAAGGCTTCCTTCTGTTAGTAAATGACTAATACCAAGAAGCATCCTGCATTCAGGCAGTTGTTTTATCCTCCAAGCCAGTTAATTCTACTCTTAATTATTCTGAAGAATGCCTCAACAACTTTGCATAATATTTTGCGAAGAACAGAATTCAAGGATGAGTCTGATGCTATTTATATTCTGACATGCTCTCTGTGCTATTGGGGTCTCGAGGCCTCCTAGCATTCACCATCAAGATCTTGTAGTGACAGTTGAGTAGTTATTTGGCAGCTTGATTTTTTTAGGAAAAAAACTTTTCACATCTTATATCTGCTGTAAACTGTTGACTCTAGACTTCTGACAAAATCAGCAGCAGTTAGAAATATAGTAAGTGAAGTAATCCCCTAGACCATTTCTAAATTCCTTCATTGCTTTCCTGTTAAGGTCAAGCTGTATTTCTATCCTGGGCTAAAGTGAGGGCTGCAGGTACTGGAGATTAGAGTCAAGAGTGTGGTGCTGGAAAAGCACAGCAGGTCAGGCAGCATCCGAAGAAGGAGAGTCGCCGTTTCGAGCAAAAGCCCCTCATCATGAATGAGGCCCAAGAGAAAGACTTCTGAAAAAGGAAGTGGAGTAAATTTCCACCACGTGATATTATAGGAAGTAACAATATAAAAACAAAGTGTTGGAGAAATTTGGCAGGTCAGGCAGCATCTGTAGGGAGAGTTGGTGAAAGTATAGCAGTTAAGCTTAGCCTGAGTTTGATGCATTGCAGTTCTCTATACTTACAGAACAATTTTGATGCCAACATCAGTTGATTTGTTTGAAAAACTGTAGAGTTTTGCTATCCATTAATAATGATTCAGTTTGAATCTCAACTGCACATACTTGTTTGGTGATTGTATCCTGCCAAATTTCTTTGTAAAATTTGCCGCCTTGCATGATTTTAAGAAACTCTCAAGACATCACGCCAGTTTTTCGCTTTGTGATTTTGACATATGGTGATAAACCATCAAAATCTTTAAGAAAGCTATCCTAATCTGATCACTGGCCAATATCACAATAAAATCCCATGGGCAAACTGAATTTTATTAAATATGCACTATGAATTAAATATTGGAAAGAAATAAATGCTTATATTTGGCTAATGCCTTTCATGATTTCAGGAGTCTGCTTTACAGCCTTTGAAGGCCCGCATCAGTCTTTTAATTCTTTTAATTTAATACTGCAGGTGGGAGCAAGGAAAAGATTTTATTTCTTTGGTTTTCTGGTGCCCTGCAACCTCTATAATTTAACTTGCAGCTTATATTGAGTCTTTTTTTGGTCTTCTGGGATCAAGGAAGGGAATGTGATGCTGTGTGTTCACAGCACAGCAGTTGGAATTTTAAAAAAAGCCTTTGAGAAATCTCTTGGCCCCAGAACAGCATGCAGATAAACTGTTTGTAAAAGCTTTAGAACTTGCACTGGTGTTTCAGACCATGACAAGAAGTCATCATTTACAGATTCAAACTTTGCCGAAAGCAGTCAGAGGACAAGACAGTCTTTCAGTTTCTGATGGAGTTAAGGAACTGCATATTTCTTGCAGCGTAAAGGCTAGCTTCGATGGAAACCAAAGAAAATGTCTGTTGTATGGCTTACTGAGTGAAGGTGTTCAGCACACAATGTTAGACAAGCAAGTTCTCACTAAAGGGTGAATTTTACATGACCAATAGTATTGAAACTGTAGCCAAGGGATGTGAATATTATTTTGAGAGCTGCAGAAGATGACGATACCTCAATGTAAGTCCCAATTTTGGGTGTGTCACTCCTATAACAGCATAGTGAACAGAAATAAGTTCTTGATTACAAATACATGAAAATACATATAGCTAACAATGACACAGATTGGAATTTAGAGTCAGCTAGACTCAACATTAGCTTGCTGTCTCTCCGTGGATGCTGTTTGACTTGCTGTGATCTCCAGCATTTGTTGTTTTCGGTTGAAATTTAGCCATTCGGTGACAAAGGAGTTACAGACAGCCTGTGACAAAGACTAATGAAAAGTCTCAAACACTAACTTTGAGTAATACTTAACTTTACCAACTGGGGGCATTGCAAGTCTTAGTGTGAGCAAGAAGAGATTTTCTGGACAACTCTGTGGATCTGCTGCTGTTACTGTTGGGCCAGGAACTAATGAGAGAGAGAGAGGCACCAGTTATTAACAAAGCAAAACAGTAGGTTACTTCTAGGCAGCGCCTAAGTTGTCAAGTCAATCCAGTGTATTCACATGCCAGAGAGAAAAATGGATCAATGTAAAACCAAAAGGACTGAGAATTAGATGAGCATCTTGGTTGTTTTTTGTTTAAGTTTAAAAATTGATGAAAATTACAGCAATCCGAGTGCTGCAATGGCCTTCTGATGATCAGATGACTGGGGAAGTATTTGTGAAGGAGAAGATTGATCTACCAATTGGCTGCACATTAGTGGTAGCGTAACAAGTAAATTCCCAAAGAATCCTCTGAAAACCTGGCAGCAACACACCAAGCAATTCAGTGACTGAAACATTACCACCAAGGAGATGCTGTTATTCTCAGCTCTTGCTCACATCTCAGCATTGTACCAGCCAAGTGGAACTACAGCACTGCACAGGAGCATGCCAGATTTTGATACGAGTAAAGTTTGTTGCACCTGTTTGTGTTATATTGCTAAACCTCTTTTAGGGGTTAATATGTGGGCCTTCTATAGCCTTGAGATCGTTAAAGGATATGGGTAGGAGTCTGGAGGAGGGTGAAAAGCTGTACATTGTAATTTTACTTTGAACTTACCTCTGGCTTTGTTCATTCATGTCATGATACTAGTTCAGCTGGAATGACTCATCCTAGTGTTTTTTTCAGCAATCAATATTAATAAAATTCCATGAGTCAGTCTCCCTTTTCCTCCTTTTACAGCATTGGGATTTGCAAAAAAAAATCTATATTGAAAAGGAAGAAAAGAATTGTACCTATATGGATGGGTAGGTATGGGTGAAATTTTTAATTCATTGGAAATTAGTATGTACAAGTTTAAAGTCAGTTCCTTTGGGGAAAGCTAAAAATACCAGAAAGACTTCTGGTTAATGGGTTATGGTTTAATATTTAAAGCAATTGCAAAATGGAGCAGTCTTTAAGAAATAAAGAAATTTTTGTTCATTCGAAAGAGGAAGCAACTCGTGCTCAGACTAAGCCAATAGTACTATTTATGCGAATAAGATTAGAGCATAAACATCTGAGGTTTTTGTATATTTAACCTAAACTTTTCAAGACTGCTCAGGTTAGAAATTGATGGTGATTCTATATTACCTTTATCTGCTGTTGTAGGTAAATCACTGCAAGTTACCTCTAATCTGGCAACTTAAGAAATCTCGCAATCACTTACTAAAACAATGGTTTAAACTTTATTGCAGGTAGCAGCCAAAATAAGACTCCTCAAGTAAGCAAGTTAAGTCTCACAACCCAATCAGGCTATTAACCGATTAATGGTGGAATTCAGCTATGATTCCAAACAACAGTGTCTGTCTCTGGAAATGTCCAATGTTTGATCCTTGTACAGCGTTGTTCTTCAAAGTTCTGCTAATAAAAAGTTCTGGAGTTGAATTCTTATACAGATTTTTTTTTGTCCTTTAGATTTTTAGATTCTGTCATCCAAAATATTGATCACTCTTTTGGAGTCCTTGAGTCGGCAGCGGCTTCCTTTTTAGAAGTAACTTCTTTGTTCCTTGTTACAGTTAGCCTTAACAGTCTGTTTGAAGTTGCAACTTTCCTGTAATTAATTCCTTAAATTCTTCTGCAGGGCAATCATTTGTCCTTATGGTGTAAAGCAGCCAGTTATTAGCCCGAAATCAAAACAGTTAATGTAGCTTTGATGACTCTTTCCCCCAGACATAGCTAATTGCTTTCAATTTGTATATAGGTTTGTCCTTGTCAAAGTACAATAGAATCCCTACAGTGTGGAAGCAGGCCAGCCCATCGAGTTCACCCGACCCACCCTATCCCTGTAACTCTGCATTTCCTATGGCTAACACACCTAATCTGCACATCTTTGTACTGTGGGTGGAAATCCGAGCACTCAGAGGAAACCCACACGGACACAGGGTGATTGTGCAAACTCCACACATACAATCACCTGAGGGTGGAACCGAACCCACAGTGAAACATCAGTGCTAACCACTGAGCCACCATGCTGCCCGATACCCTCTAAAGGTTTATTCTAGACAAAATGATTGCTGATTCTTTCAATCCATGAACAGTTATAAAAGTTTTGAAGTTTACAATAGCCAAACCGAGAACAGCCAGGGAATTCCTAGAGGCATGGCACTCATCCACAACTTCAGTCAATAAGCACATCAACCTGGACCCAATATACCGGCCGCTGCAGTGGACAGCTGGAACTGACAACCAGAAGCGGCAGATACAAATCACTAAGTGCTGGAGGAAAGATCACAGAAGCGCCTCACAGGAGACTCCCAAGCACTGAGGATGCCACCTAGACAAGGGACGAAACGTCTGCAACACAAATTCCAAGTTCGGCGAACAGAACCACAACAATAAATAAGGTTCTTAGGAAACTTGACATGATAGATGTGGAACGTTTGTTTTTCCCTTGTGGAAGAGCCTAACACCAGAGAGCGTAATCTCAGATTAAAGTGTCACCCATTTAAGTCAGGTATAAGGAGGAATTTCTTCTCCCATGGAGTTGTGAATTTGTGCAATTCTTCACTGCAGACAATTGTAGAGACTAAGCCATACAAATTTTTAATCGGGAAGGAAATGATGGTTTATGGGACAAGGCAGGGAAGTGTTTAGGATTATCAGATCAGCCCAGGTGACATTGAATAGCAGAACAAACTTGATGGGCTGAATTGCCTTCTGCTCCTCTGTTTTATGTCCTTATATCATTCTAAAGTATGTAAAAGTCAATATGCGCAGTACAAACATATGAGATTAGTGTATTTGTCGGTTTCCAGTTGAGTATAAAATCCCTCAAACTCTGGTTAGAAATGGATTTTCTTCAGAGGAAAATATTTCATGAACAGATATAGGGACAAAAGTGAGAGAAATGACCGGAACACTATTTCATGTCAAGGTTCTTTACTGCCTTTCCTCAGAAGATAACGTTCAGTATAAAAGCTGTTCATATCACTGCACCGTCACTATGTCAACGTAATGGTTTTTAGGCATGGGCTTTGTGCCTGAAGATATTTTCACTATTGTGCCTTCCGTCAAGTGCTGGAGTAGGGAACATGACTAAGAACACCAGGGAATCTCAATAATAATATTCATTTCCTATTTAAAATTATGGAGACTTGATACTATAATAGTGGGAGGGCACTGGATCACTCTTATGGCTTTTGAATTTTTGATTTCAGCCCTGCTGCTTTATAAAAGTCCAGATGGTTCTCAACATGTAGCAATGAAAGCTGAATGAAAAACTATCAGTGGTCCAAGCTTGTGAGCATTGTTAGCTGTTGACTCTAGTAGAAATTTACTGGCATTACTTGACTGGAGGGCCCAGACAGACCATGGTATTGGGGAAAAAACTAACTGGACAATAGCATAGCAGTAATATCATTGGACTAGTAATCCAGGGGCCCAGGCTTATGCTTCAAAAGCATAGATACAAATCTCTCCATGGCAGCTGGTATACTTTAAATTGGTATGGTACAATCTGGAGTATAAAGCTAATCTCAGTAATGGTAGCCATGAAACTATCATCAATTGTTGTAAAAATCCATCTGGTTTGTTAACATCTGAGGAAAGAGATCTGCCATTCTACTTTAGTCTGGCCTACATGTGACTCCAGACCTACAGCATTGCGTTTGACTCAAAGTCACTCAGTTCAAGGCAAATTAGGAAAGGAGCAACAAATACTGGCCCTACCAGTGATGCCCCGATCCCATGAAATATCTTTAAAATTCAATCTTCCCCTTCCAATTGATCACATCATTATTTCCTTTTAAGATTTGCCTGCTTAATCAACTACATAGAATTAACCTAATGGACTCTTCTGAACCTAAAATCTTCACGTAACTGTTAACAATCTTTTTGCTTTCAATGTTTATTTCTATGTTAACCATTCCAAGATCCAATAGAAAATGTGGTGGTATATAAAGATTGAATTTGTTTCCTGAGCCAGGTACGGGGTCACTCCATATCACACAACTCTGCTTATTTAAACAATAATCAATTACTTTCAAATCAGCATGTTTTAAGCTGTATTGATGTTAGCTGTATATCTGTTGGAAACCTCACAAAACAGCAATAGGATCCGAACAAATATTTGTACTAAAACTATTTTGTTTTAGTTAACTATTTACTGTAAACTGCCTGCATGTAGCATTATAAATACTTCATTTTAAAAATTAACAAAGCAGAAATTTGAGGTTCATTGTTATCCCTATCCAGTTCAACCCTTTGATTGAAGTTTTACCATTGCTTCTAATCTTGCCATTTTATCTGAATGCATTTTTAAAAACTATTAAAAACCCTGGAAATTGAAGTTGCTGTGCCTCATATACTGGATTGCCAGTGACTGCTGAGCGAACTTGATTCTGCCGGTTACGCATAGAACAGCCAAAACTTTGGACATTGTGCAGTAGACAATGTCCAATGTCCAATGGACAGATGAAGCCTAGCATCTGGATGCCACTAGACATGTCTGCCAGGAGCAACAGTTGAACGTAGATAATATGTGTGTGTTTTTAGTGGTACAGTGCCCAGCCAGCCACCTACACATCCACCCCTGGCCTCAGTCAAATTATAGAGTGAAGCTGTGTGCAAAGTCAATGCCTCTTCCACCACCATTTGTAAATAAATAATTCTGGGGCTATTGAGATTGTTAAAAGGCCCAGATTGAGTTTGATAATAGACTGTCAATGCTCAAATACATTTAGTGTGTGCAAAGCTTTCCAAGCCTTCCCTGACTCAATACCCCGATTAACAAAACACAGGGTTTTATGGGATCACCAGTATGGTCTGCCTGCAATACGTGTGCAATAGAGCTTGTGGCACTGTAGCTCCTGAGGGCAGGAATTCGTACTCAATGAGGGTTGGAGTCACACAGTTAAGACAATTTATCCCACCACAGTGTGTTATGACTGTTGAGCAGGCTTCAAGCTGATTTTCTGTACAGATGATATAGTTTTATTCCAACCCTGTCTGTAAATTTTTGTGATTAGACTCGAGAGTTGAAGTGCAAACTGGGAAAGGCCCTCATGGTGGGAAAATGCAATGTTGATTATTTTGAAAGGAAGAACATAATATTATTTTATTGAGAAAAAGCTGAAGAAAGCTGTGACTCAAAGGGACTTGGATGTACTTGTGCATTAAACACAGAAAGCTAGAATACAGCTGCAGCAGATAATCGGGAAGGCTAATGGAATCTTGGCCCTTATTTCAAGGATCTTTAGAGTATAGGAGTAAGGAAGTCTTACTGCAACTGTAAAAGGTGCTAGTGAGACCACTTCTGGAGTACAGGTGCACTTATGCAAGGGCATTGTTTCATTGGACGCAGTTCAGAGACAGTTCACTAGGATGGTCTCTGATAAGGAAAAATTGTCTAATGAGCAAAGGCTAAACAGGTTGGAACTGTGCTCATTGGAATTTAGAAGACTGAGAGGTGGTCTCCCTGAAACATAAAGGATTCTTATGGGGCTTGACAGGGTAAATGCTCACAGGATATTTCATCCCTTGGGAGAGTGTGGGACCAGAGGATATAGACTCAACATAAAAGGGCACCAGTTTAAGACTGCGAAGGGGAGGAATTTCTTCCCTCAGACTGTTAAGAGTCGTTGGAACTCCATGTCACAAAGGCCTATGAAGGCAGAGTCCTTGTATAAATTTAAAGCTGAGATAAATAGATTCCTGATCAGTAAGGGAACGAGGGTTACTGGAAAAGGCAGAAAAGCGGACATGAGGAATGTTGGATCAGCTGTTATCCTATTGAATGGCACAGTAGGCTCGAAGGGCTGAATGGCCGACTGTTCTTATTCCTTACAGTTTTATGGTTGGAAGCTACGTAGTCAGCAGTGTCATTCTGTTCTAGTAGCTTCCCATCATCTGAATGTTCAGAGTGTCTCCAATGCCCCTTCCCACCAGTCTGCAGCAATCTTTTTCATTCTGTGATGACTCAGTATTATCTTGACTGGTTAATGTGCGCAATCCTTCGTAATAGCGGAGAGTCAGCAGTGGGATTGAGTGCTCACTCGCTCCTCGATATTTGCTAGGAACAAATATAACAGCAGATAACAATGTGGAGACCACTAATACCCTCTCCTGTGCAGAGATTACCAAGACAGACCACATGTGGAACTGGACTAGACCATGAGATGCAGATGCTTGCACCCAGATGCTATAAGAGATAATGGGTGTAGTCCTACACCCACTTGCACACTGAGGATTACCATATATGCATTTGGAGACATTTCAAATCAGCTGAGGGCCTGGGTCCAATCTTGAGAGTACCTGGACCCACAGGTAGCAAATAAACAAGACTGAGTGTAATATATTGTGCTGTTGTTGTTAATGGTGAAAGTAATCAACTCAATGATTCTAAATAAAATACCAGTAGCCACCAACATTTGAAAGCAGCAAACTTTGTGGCATTTCATGCTCCTTCCATCCTGTCTTGCTGGTTATGTAGGTGGAAGCTGGATGCATAAAATTTGAGGTATGTTGAGACTGTGGCAGCCACTGGAAGTTGCCTCAAATTCCCAATGTTGGCAAGGAGCTGTATTGTAGCCAATAGAACTACTTTGGAATTTGCCATTCTGATTCTGCTATAATGTAGACTCTTACCAACTTGGTTTTTGTTCAATCCC
Source organism: Hemiscyllium ocellatum (assembly GCF_020745735.1). Taxonomy (NCBI): domain Eukaryota; kingdom Metazoa; phylum Chordata; class Chondrichthyes; order Orectolobiformes; family Hemiscylliidae; genus Hemiscyllium; species Hemiscyllium ocellatum. The sequence continues at coordinate 18,457,368 of NC_083428.1, read as the reverse complement.
AGATTACTAGCATGATACACCCAGTGGCTAAGTACATTGATAGGGGTTTGAACAACAGTGTCATTTCCTCTCCTACTGTCTGTTCTTATGGTAAGAAGTGTATGTTTTCTTATCTTCTGAAGTGTACATTCTAAGCAGATTATTACAGCCATAAGCCTTTGTGGTTTTTGAAATGAAGAAGGTTATTTATTGTCTCACATTTAACCTGTATTAATACAATGTTACCCACTCAGTCTCGTACATATACATACATACCTAAAGTTTGGTGCAGGTAAAGACAAAGGTATACTGCTCCAGGTTGTAGTTATTTCAGTCTCCAATTTACAATGTCCTGCCTCCCATGTGGCAACCTATGGTTTCTTGGATGATTTTGATAACTTAAAGTTGAAGTAAAGATTTTGTAAATTGGAAAGTAACAGGTAACTAGGTTTATTCAATTGACTAGCTGGTAGGTTGGTTATCATGTGAACTTCAAACTGAAATAAGTTATATACTCTGGCAACCTGATGTCTTTTTGCTTTTTCTGAAAATGTTTGCAAATTCAGAGTTTGCAGATTGGCTGACCTAATGGTTTGATGTCTTTTGGTGGAACTGCCTGCAAACAATTGTTGGCTGATTTTTATCTTGAAAACCAATGAAGGCAACAAAGACTCTGAATCAAAAGAATACTCCAGACTGATGTGATTCAAACTTGTCTCTGAAACCAATCAAAATGGTTTTAACAAAAACAGAAATTGCTGGAAAAGCTCACCAGGTCTAGCAGCATCTGTGGAGACAAATCAGAATTAATGTTTTGGGTCCAACGACCCTTCCTCAGAACTCTAAGTTGTTATCTGATTTAAATGCGTCATTCCAAAACAAAGATACTGACTGTCTCAAATCTTCAGAGGTGTTCAGCTACAATTCAGAATGTGTAATCAACATAACCACTCTACCTTACTTGGGAAAAAGACTAGAAATTGTTTAAAGTCACATGATGAGGATGCCATGGATTCAGGAACTGAATCGTATTAGTTTGGAATATTCTTTTATTCCCTTTTAAGAGAGGGACATTTTCTAATCCAGAAAAGAAGTCAGGTGACCCTTCAGCCATCTTTCCCAACATTTTTGTGTCCAGTTTTACAATAAGTAATTAGTTTGAAGTACAGAATAACACATGCTGAGGATAACACCTTTGCTGATTGACATTGTGACCCAATCTTCTTGCTTCTTGTCATCTTCCATAAGTACTGACTGCTGCCCTCATTATAATGTACATAAACACCCTTGTGTTCCAAATAACTGTTTCCTTTATTTGTCTTGAACTAGCTAAATTGATCAGAGTTTCTATTCTGTCTGAATTTGTTCTGTTCCTGAGACATTTATAATGACTGACAATTCACTGTCACTTAACATACTTAAGAAATGCCAGTATCCATGTGTTCACATTGTGTGCTATAGCTGCCACTGCCAATCATATGGGTCAGACCTATTAATATATGTAAAGTACATATTCATCTTCAATTGCTCTCTCTCCAATACTGTCTGCATAATGTTGTGCAATGGCAATGATTTCTCATCTTTCTCGAGTGCAGCTGGCATGGCAATGTGTTATATAATGAATATCTCCACATGTAATAGGATGATGATTGGTGTTGACCTATTATCATGACCGGAGATAAATATTACAGTTAAACTGAGTTATCCAGACAGTTTGTTACACACCAGAATGCAACCTTATATATTAAAGACTTGCAATAAAATTGCAGTCTTATTATCTTCTGACAATGTTTTTTCCAAATCATCAATTTTCTGTTGAGAAGGGTCAGAAGAATGGGCCCTAAATATAGGGATGAGCCTTGTTTAGCCAACAGCAATTAATTGAGGTGAGCATGAATACCCTATTCTAAGTTCTGTAATAAATATCAATAATCACTTATTGAAGCAGGTTTTCTATTTTTAATTGTATGTAAACTCAGGAGAAGGTTGAAAATCACACCAGGTCACAATTCAACAGGTTTATTTAGAAGCACTAACTTTCGGAGCACTGCTCCTTCATTAGGTGGTTGTGCTACCAGTTGAAGGAGCAGCACCCTGAAAGTTAGTGCTTCCAAATAAACCTGTTGGACTATAACCTGGTATTGTGTGATTTAATTTGTACGCCCCAGTTCAACACCAGCTCCTCCGAATCATCAATATCAGGAGATGCATTCCTGAACCAAGGTTTTTGATCCCAACTTTTTGTTTATCCTTTCATGGGTGTGTGTCACTAGCAAGGCCATCATTTGACACCTGTCCCTAATTGCCTCTGAACTGAGTAGTTTGCTGGAACAGTTGAAAGAGTGTTTAAGAACCAGCCACTTTGTCCAGGTAAGTATGATAAATTTCCTTTCTTCCTTAAAGGGTATTAATGAACTCTGTAGGTTTTTGATAACAGCAATCAATAGTTGTTTCTTGTTTACCATTGGTGAGACTGGTTTTTTTTAAATTCTGACTTTATCAATTTATTTCAAATTCCACCAGGTGCAAAGGTGGCATTTAAATTTGTGTTCCCAAGGTATTAACCTGGCCCTCTGGATTATGTTCTCCTTCATGTTTATGAACTAAACAAAACAGAATAGAAAGAAATGTAAGAACTAAAAGGAGCTGGATGATCCAACTCTGTCTCCTCTAGAGGTCCCCAGCATCACAGGTACCAGTCTATTGGCAATTCGATACACTACTTGATATCAAGAATCTGCTGAAGAGGATCCAGAACTATGCATGCCTTTAGCCAAGCTTTGTGCTGCAATTACAATATTGGAATCCAATAATGTGGTAAATTGACCAGGTTTATGCTGTCCACAAAAAGCAGGACAAATCCAACCTGAATCGTCTATTCTCAGACATCAGTAAAGTGCTATCAAGTGGCATTAAGGTATCATCGACAGTGCTAGCAAGTGGCATTAATTCAACAGTATCCTGCCAACTGTTGCTCATTTGGCTTCCACTAGGCCCACTCAGCCCCTAATCACATTACAGACATGGTCCAAGCATGGACAAAATAACTGGATGCAAGGGGAAGTGTGGGTGACTACCTTTGACATTATTTGAGTGTGTCATCAAGGAATCCTCAAAGCTGGAGTCTATGGGATCGAGGGAGAATCTGGCTACTATTTGGAATCATACCAAACACAAAGGATGCTGGTTGTTTTTGTTATAAGTCAATCAGTTCAGTACTGGGACATTGCTATATTACTCAGGTAATGTGCATGTCATCTTCAGCAGCTTCATCAGTTATGTTCCCTCCATCATAAGGTAGGAGGTCAGGATGTTCACTGATGATTAGTTTGGAACATGGTGCATTCATGATTCTCCAGATATTAAAGCAATTTGTGTTCATATGCATCAAGACCTAGACTGTCAAAGTCGATGATCATTATAGGGAAACTTAATTATTGACATAACTCAGTGACATTATATTGTTATTCCCAGTTTAAATGTGGTTAGGTTTGCCTAAGGCAGAGAAGTTTCAATTCTCAGTATCTCTCCATGGCAAACTTGTTTTTTATACTCTCAAAGTTAAGCCTAATTGCAGAATTTGTAATGGCTTTTGTAGCTTTCTGTGAAAATTTCCCACTCTGACGTCACACAGGAGATGGGTTTTGTAACATCCTCCTGGGTGACGTACTGTCACCTGCCAAATGTGTTCCTGAGACTCCTCTCCTAATACAGTTCACAAACTGCTCTGTATCAAAGTCACAGATGACATCCTTTGTGACAATGATGAAAGTAAGCTATCCCTCCTCAACCTTCGTGATTTGTCCGCAGGCTTTGACACTGTTGACTGCACCATCCTCCTCAATCATCTTATCCCTGTTATCCAGTTGGGTGAGAGTGCCTTCACCTGGTTCCACTCTGTTTATAATCATATAAATATACATCTCTGAAACATACCCTTCAGTCCAACTTATCCATGCCAGCCAGATAATCTAAATTAAACTAGTTCCATTGGCCAGTATTTGCCCCATATCCGTCTAAACCCTTCCTATTCGTATACCCATCCAAATGCCTTTTAAATGTTGTAATTGTGCCAGCCTCCACCACTTCATCTGGTAGCTCATGCCATACATGTGCCACCTTCTGTGTGGAAAAAGTTGGCCCATAGGTCCCTTTTAAATCTTTCCCCTCTCACATATACCCCCTTTTTCTGGACTCCCCCACCCTGGGCAAAAGGGGCAGGCAGTGACTTCTCTGCTGCTCCCACGCTGCAACTCTTATTTACCTTCTCTGAGAGTCTAACCTACATCATCTGAAAACGCAGCCTCTGTTTACACATGTACTCTCACAACACCAGGTTGTTCCCAACCATCACCCCTTTTGACCTTTTCACTAACTTGCCAGCCTGATTGACAAAAGATTTTCACCAGCTAAATATTGGGAAGACCAAAATGAATGCATTCAGATCTCTCCATGCTGAGTGGCCACATAATAACCAGAAAGTTCCCAAAGAATCAGTCTGGTTGCTTAAGTTAACAGTGCATGCAAAGCTACACAAGAAAATATTAAAAGGGATCATGTATTTACATCAAGCACCTGTGCGACTCTCAGTAAGCTTAGAGAGAACATTGCTTCTGACCTCAAATTCTAGTCCCCCTGTGTTTCCGTTCATTATGTTTCTTGTGTGGATCCCTCTTTGTTGTGCCTGAACTCTCAGAGCAGCACACCTCAGGGGGAGCTTTGCTGGTCCCTAGCTGCCAAGCACCACCTCATTCTGTCAGAAGGGTGTGGCAGGATCAGGTTGTTTGTCACGCTGCATCATATTTAACCCAGAAAGGAGCTTCCAGCTGCATATCATCACTAAGGTCACCTATATATCCACTTCTCCAACAACACTCTGCCTCATGTCATCTGGCACTGAAGCCTTCAACTGTTTTGTCATTTCTAGACTTGACTGTTCCAGGACATGCCTGGTGAGCAACCCACATTCTACATTTTGTAGACTGGAGGTTGTCCAAAACTCTGCGTTCGTGTCTTAAATTGAACCAAGTCCTGTTCATACAGCATCCCTGTGCCTGCTGACTTGATTAGGTCCCAGTTAAGCAGCTTTAAAATAATCATCCTTTTATTCAAATTCCTCCATGATCTAGCGCTTCCCTTTTTTTCTGTATTCTCCTCCAGGACATCTGCATTCCCATTTTGGCCATTTGCCATCCTGGTTATAATCTCTCCACCATTGCTGGCTATTGCTTCAACTGGTGGATGCTAAGCTCTGGAATATCTTCCTTTAAAAACCCCTCTTTCCTCCTCTAAAACATTCCTTAAAACCTATCTGACCAGTGTTTTAGTCCTCTGACCTAGTATTTTCTCATGTGATTTACTATCAAGTTATGATTTGTCATGCTGGTAAGCACCTTGGGGATGCTTCACTCTCTAAGAAATACTATACAAATACAGATTGTTCTGTTGGTACCAATTTCCTACCTGGCAGGATGCCTGTGTTTGTGGTGGGGAAGAATGAAACAGTCAAAGTGTATCAGAAAGTTGAAAAACCAGGAAATTAATTGGTATCATCATAGTAAATATTGATCTAAATCTGTGTGGAAAGTATGAATTTTTATTTTAAACTATATGCATGAATTTGTAAAAAATGTTCTCAAGATGATGTGGAAGGCAAACCCAACCCTAATTCTTATTTGTTTGAAATTATGAACTCTGAAATATGTTGCTGGTAATTCCCAACTGTAGAAGGAAGAGAAGTGGAGGTGTTAATGGAATTTTGGAAAAAAGATTAAATGGTTTTAATTAGTTGGCTGATTTTACACAGACAAGAATGGTAAAGTTAAAACTTCCAATACCTGAGACAATTATTTAACTATAATAAATAAGATCAACTCAAAATTAAATTAGTATGATATCTGTAAATATGGGTAAAACATATTTGCCTGAAATAACAGTGAACTCTAAGATTAATCTCTTTCAAAACTGTATCTACACAAGCATTCATTTAGATCTTGATTTTGCTTTGGAAAATGAGGGCGGATCTCTCGTGCATTAAATTACATTGCCCCAAATACATGCCTATTTAAAAAAAAACATAAGTTCTGGGAAAACTTCAGCAGGTACAATAGCATCTGCGGAAGGAGAAACAATTAATATTTCAAGTTAGTGCACTTCAAACAGATCTTGACAATCTTAGAGACTTGATCAGATTTTTAGAGACAAACACTTTTCTATTCACTCAGCAGTTGTGAGCTAGAATGTCTTTTCCGAGAGAGTGATGGAGGTAGATACATTTGGATGTGAGCATAACAAGTGTAGTTAGTAAGTTTGCTGATGACACCAAAATTGGAGGTGTAGTCGACAGTGAAGAAGGTTACCTCAGATTACAACGGGATCTTGATCAGATGGGCCAATGGGTTGAGAAGTGGCAGATGGAGTTTAATTTAGATAAGTGTGCCGTGCTGCCTTTTCGGAAAGCAAGTCTTAGGAGGGCTTATACACTTAATGGTAAGGTCCTAGGTAATGTTGCTGAACAAAGAGACCTCAGAGTGCAGGTTCATAGCTCCTTGAAAGGATAGTGAAGAAGGCATTTGATATGCTTTTTTTTTATTAGTCAGAGTACGGACTACAGGAATTGGGAGGTCATGTTGCAGCTGTACTGGACATTTGTTTGGCCACTTCTGGAATATTGCGAGCAATTCTGGTCTCCTTCCTATTGGAAAGATGTTGTGAAACTTGAAAGGGTTCAGAAAAGATTTACAAGGATGTTGCCAAGGTTGGAGGATTTGAGTTGAATAGATTAGATTAGATTCCAAGGAGCAGGAGAATCGACGTCGATTCTCCTGCTCCTTGGATGCTACCTGACCTGCTGCGCTTTTCCAGCAACACGTTTTTCAGCTCTGACCTCCAGCATCTGCAGTCCTCACTTTCTCCTTAGATTAGATTCCCTACAGTGTGGAAACAGGCCCTTCGGCCCAACAAGTCCACACCGACCCTCCGAAGAGTAACCCACCCAGATTCATTTCCCTCTGATTAACGCACCTAACCTACGAGGCAATTTTGCATGGCCAGTTCACCTGGCCTGCACATCTTTGGATTGTGGGAGGAAACCAGAGCAAACCCACGCAGACACAGGGAGAATGTGCAAACTCCACACAGACAGTTGCCCAAGGCTGGAATCGAACCTGGGACCCTGGTGCTGTGAGTCAGTCGTGCTAACCACTGAGCCACTGTGCTGAATAGACTAGGGCTGTTTTTCCTGGAGTGTCAGAGGCTTGAGAGGTGACCTTGGAGGTTTATAAAGTCATGAGGGGCATGGATAGGATAAATAGACAAAATCTTTTCCCTGGTGTGTGGGAGTCCAGAACTAGAGGACATGGGTTTAGAGTGAGAGGGGAAAGATATGAAAGAGACCTGAGGGGCAACTTTTCACGAGAGGGTGGTACGTGTTTAGAATGAGCTGCCAGAGGAAGTGGTGGAGGCTGGTACACTTGCAACATTTAAAAGGCATCTGGATGGGTATATGAATAGGAAGGGTTTGGAGGGATATGGGTTGGGTGCTGGCAGGTAGGACTAGATTGGATTGGGATATCTAGTCAGTATGGACAAGTTGCACAAAGGGTCTGTTTCCATGCTGTACATCTCTATGACTCTATGAATTGGATAAGCACCTAAAGAGAAGAAAATCATGCAGGACTTGTAGGGAATAAGACTTATCCAATCTGCTCTTGTAACCAGCAATAAGTCATTGGCCTCCTGTTCTCTCACAATTTTCTGGTTCTATGATACTGTCTGGTTAATTCAAATGGCTTTGTAGTAATATAGCATGTGATAAACTTAAGACTGCAGATGGCTGATATCCTTGAACCTTTTAGCTCCTTTGTTTGAGTATCTTTTTCAGGAATGTTGTTTTCTTCGACAACCCTTTGAACCCAGTTGCGATGGCTCATTGCACAACTTCTTCGATGTCACTCCTTTACTGGTGTGCAGATTTTAATTAATGCTTATTTCTCACAATTTGTTGCAGCTCAAACTGAAGTTGGAGGATTATGGTGTTGCTGCTGCCTCTGTGCCTGTGCGGACCAGCACTGGAGGCAAGCGACGGAGAAAAGAAGAAAGAAGCGGTGAATAAGTAGAAAATAATTCCTGCCTTCTATAGAATGAAGACAGCATGTTTGTCCAGCCTACCACCCAATGACAACAGTTTATAACAACAATCCTGAGTTTGACAGAAGTATAACCATGGATGTTTAGAACTTTGTGCAAAGCCATTTAGATGCACTTTATGTTTTAGACTACTTTGTTTCCTGTTTATACCTGCAGTATAGTACACATTGTGATGTGTAAATGCATGCTGTAAAGGGCTTGGAGAAAGGGAATATACATTTATAAAGGGCAAAAGGTTTAGTACTTTTGTCTGGGTTAATCTGTATTGCTCTGCAGCTGGTTCATTAAGAAAAGTCAACACGTCGAATGAAAATGTCTTGCTACCGTTTTTGGGAGCAATGGAAGGAGCAGTTTAAGTATTGAAATATTCACTATTTGACAAGGTTTTGGAATTGGTAGATAAGCTGCAGGAAACACCCCAATTTATTGAGAGGCCTATTATGAAAAGTATTACCTTCTGGTACTGTTTTCTGACAGCCATAGTCACATCACTGTTAGAAATGATTTACATTAAGCAAATCAATCTGCAGATAGCTTCCCACCTGTTGGGCGTACCAACACATGCATTCCTTTCATTAATGGTATGCCAATGAACTTTTTGACACAGTTTTATTTTTTGTCCACAGTATTCTATACCAAAAGAGCTTTAAGAGACAAAAATGAAAATACTATACACACAGACCTGGTCTTGTTCACTAACAGATATAAGTGGATGCTACAGTTTCAAGGATAATTGTTATGTTTATGCGGTAGATGCAAATGTATTTCGATGGATCACAGATAGAAGACTTGACGCATGATAACCAGAAAAGTTTCTACAGCCAGCATTGTAAGATGGACCTTCTGCTGCAATATTGGATTGATAATTTGTATGGTAAAATACTGATAAGAGGAGAGTAATGCATTCAATTTTTTTGTGTTGATAATAAGACAGGATGTCTTATTAGCATCCTCTGTAACAGGTCCCACACTGGTGTACGAATGCATCTTGTATACATTTGCAGCTGCTGTTTTTTCATGTTATTTCTTGATGAAGCCAGTGCACACATTGCAGACTGGCTGTTTTTGTGAATTATCAAAACACTGTAGTGGAACCAAAGCATTACTTGTTGTACTAAAGTAGCTCCCATTATTATTATCACTGTAAGACTCTGTGGAATTCTTTACCCTGTATCTTATTTCTTTGTAGTGGAAATAGACAATAGGTACTTGTGTTTCCTTCTCACACCTGGAGTCAGTAAATCAAACAATGCAACAGTTTGATAAATCTCCCTGATGGAATAAATTCAGCTGGTATAATCGTTTATTAAATCCAGTGCTGGACCAGAATGAATTGGTCCTGAATAATTAGGGTTTTAAAAAAAATTTATTATCTGTAGGAATCTGACATAATCTTGGTTTATGTTTAGATCTGTTGTTACCCAAATTTGAATGTGGATTTAAGAGAACAAAGCCAAGAGTTTTGTTCTTGTTCTGATTAATAGAGACATGAGAAAATACAAATGTGTTTTCCTGACAAATCAACCAGTTTGCATTGAAACATCTCAACTCAGGTTGAAATTATGCAGTCTAGTATTTTTTTAATAGGTTAACACCAGATGGTTAAAAAATTTCTCAAAAATCAGACATATATTATTAAAATCTCTCAATAATATTCCAAAATGCTTTAGAGCAGTACATAGGCATTGTACCATATTTGGTAAAGCTTCCAATTTCCTTTTATGGTACAGCTACAAAAACAGCTTCTAAGACCAGCAATATCTGCTCATAAGGTAACAAAAATATGGAGAAGGGTTTTAGCCTCAATAGGCAGTGTTGTTGGGCAGCATTCTCAGCAGAAGCGCAGATCAGTTTAGATAAGAGAAAGGGGCTAGGAATGGTACTTGGAATTAGTACATTGCATCACTTTCAGCAGCAAGGGTGGGACGTTGTAAGTGAAATGGCATAAAATGGTCAGTGCTGCAACACAACATATTCACACATTGATAACTATGCTGTACATATTATCCTGGAAGTAAAGCAATATTTGAGCTCGGTTTTCATGATGGCCCAGATTTTGCGATCCATGGCAAACTAATGGTGTTCACAGTTCATCACACTTGCAGCTGCCAAAAGGTGATTAGTGAACTTTCACATCGCAACCTACACTGAATGGGCATCTGAAACCGCATTGTGCCCTCTATTGCAGATTTGATGCAGGTAAGCAACAATACATCTCAGAGTGAAGAATCCTTACTGAGACATGCAGAGTCTCAAACAGGGAGAGTAAGTCAGAATATTTAATTCAATGTAAACTCATGTTCAAAAGTGTAAAGGGGAAATAAAATAGTATTGAGAGCAATAGAAAGAAAAGATTTTTTAAAAATTCTTTTTCAATCATTGAAAGCTAAAGGAATGAGACTCCACATTCAAAATTGTTAGTATTTAAGGTCTGGGAGGTTGAGTCGAAGTGATTAAAACTGGTTATGCCATGAAAAATTCATTTACCCTGAAATGGAGATTTCTAACCTTCTAAGCTTACTGGGTATCTCAGGGGTAAATATCATATCTTCATGACTTTGCATGTATTCCAATGCCAAATCGCTGAGTGAGATGCTTTGAGAGAAGTGGGGGAAATTGGTCAGCACCTTGCTGATTTGTGGGTTTTTCTGTGCATGTGTGGATACTGGAAGTTGCTGTCAGATTAATGGTGAGAGCTTGTAGCTTCACTGCTACTCCTGCCTTCAAATCTGAAATATTAACGTAGTTGCACATTGAAAGGTTAGACTGGTCGTGAAAGAACATGTCATAGAGTCATAGAGAAGTACAGCATGGAAACAGACCCTTCGGTCCAACCTGTCCATGCCGACCAGATATCCCAACCCAATCTAGTCCCACCTGCCAGCACCCGGCCCATATCCCTCCAAACCCTTCCTATTCATATACCCATCCGAATGCCTCCCAAATGTTGCAATTGCACCAGCCTGCACCACATCCCCTGGCAGCTCACCCCATACACGCACCACGCGTGAAAAAGTTGTGTCAGAAGATGATGGCTGTTACATATTTTATATAAAATATTTATATTAATGGGGGGTTACTTTACAGTTCATTGTCATGGTTATTTGCAGCAATTCAATCTTATAATTGAAACTGCTGCAAATACACTTGGTGATCTTATAACTGGAATTTATCAGAGAATCACAATACTTATTCAAATTTTAGAGTAAGCATTTCTGTTGCATCTCATAAACAAAAGGTCCTGAGTTCAAACCATAATATGACTCTAGTAGAACTGAATTTTGCATCCACTATAATGTGTAGTTCCTGTCTATTAAAATGTAATTTTTAAAAATTAGATTCCCTACAGTATGAAATCAGGTCCTTCGTCTCAACAAGTCCACACTCACCCTCCAAAGAGTAATCCACCCAGACCCTTTCCCCTACCCTATATTTGCCTCTGACTAATGTACCTAACACTATAGGCAATTTAACATGGCCAATTCACTTGCTCTGTACATCTTTGGATTATGGGAGGCAACCCACGCAGACATGGGGCGAATGTGCAAACACCACTCACAGAGTCACCTGTGGCAGGAATCGAATCAGGGTCCCTGGTGCTGTGAGGCAGCACTGCTAACCACTGAGCTACTGTACCATAATGTTAGCTGTGTCTTTAGATTCACTGACATTTCAGCCCAGCTGTAAAACCGGTCACAAACCCAAAGATACCGTAACAAACTTTCTTCCTTGCCATCTGAATGCACTATGGTGGGGTGGATCATTCACTCTTTATAGAACCCACTTGAATTTCATGCTATCGATTTAAGGCATGTTCTCCTTACCTGATTAATGTCCAGACAATGTTGATGAAAATCTACCACAATTCATATCAAAATAACATGTCATCCACTTTGAGAATAACTCTTCTTACTCGTCTAAAGAGAAACTTTGTCAAATAACAACATTTAAATTGTTCTACATCTATTGCGCGACCTTATTTTCCTCAGAATTCCAATAGTTTTTAACCAGTACAGTTAAAGAAGCAAAGTGAAAATCTGGGAGCTTGGTGAGAGAGGAATTGGGTGAACAAAAAAAAAGTGTTTGTTTCATTTTGTTTCTCAACCTTTCTTGTTCTGTTGGAATTGGTCTTGCTCCACTACAAGGAAAGGAGGTCTATTTAGAATCTGATAAATGATTCAGATCTACTCAATTTTTAACATAGTATACAATTTGAAGATAAATTTCATAAAACATGCTAAACAGCAACATAAAATGTTGCATAGACTCCAATTACTACAGTGAACTTATGACATAACCAAAATCATGAAATTGGTGTGTTGCAATGATCATTGTAGGGTCCACTGCTTCTTGTCATTTATATAAATGAATTGGATATGAATAATAGCAAGTATGGTTAGCAAGTTTATTGGTGACCTCAAAATTGGTTATGTGGATAGCCAAGAAGGTTACCTCTGAATACAGCGGGACCTTGTTCAGATGGGCCGAGCAGTGGCAGATGGAGTTTAATTTAGATAATTTTGAGGTGCTGCATTTTGGAAAAGCTAATCAGGCAAGGGCTTATACACTTAATGATAAAGTCCTGGGGAATATTATGCAGATCATTTTGCTTCTTATGTTTCTGCAAATTTAAAAATCTTTATGGCCTCATTTTCAAAGGGAGAGGGGATTACCTGAAAGTTCTGAAGTGAGAAGTACTCCCAGAGAATTCAGAGACCTGGATCTATTGGAAGTGGAGTATTCTGAATGTCTTCCTTGAGGCCCATTCAAACCAGATTTCATTACTATAACATGGTGTAGATAACGGTATGTGGCTCCAAATCTAGTCAATAATCGTGAATGGCTCCAGAGAAAAGCAAATCATAAAGAGAGATGAGGCAATCCGACCCCAAACTAGACACTTGGCTAAAGGATTGGGTGATGACTAGAAACAAAGTGTGTTGGTCAAAAATAAATTTCTGATTTGGGAAAGCTTGGAAACACAGTATCATGGCTTAAGCTGTCTTTGCTTGTCTTGCATAGTTAATTGATTAGGCAACTATTGCTAACTATTTGCCAATATTTTAGATGGAAACTACATAATGAATGGTTAGGCCACTTTTAGAGTACTGTGATCAGTTCTAGTTTCCATCGGATGGATATTGTGAAACTTGAAAAGGTTCAGAAAAGATTTACAAGGGTGCTGCAAGGGTTGGAGGGTTTGGGTTATAGGGAGAGGCTGAATATGCTGGGGCTGTTTTACTGAATGTGTCAGAAGTTGAGGGGTGACCTTATAGAGGTTTACAAAATCATGAGGGGTACGGATAGTGTAAATAGACAAGGTCTTTTCCCCAGGGTTGGGGATTCCAAAGCTAGAGAGCATTGGTTTAAAGTGAGAGGGCGAGATTTAAAAATGACCAAAGGGGCAACTTTTTTTGCAGAGTACGGTGTATGCATGGAATGAGCTGCCAGAGGAAGTGGTGGAGACTAGTAAAATTGTAACACTTAAAAGGTATCTGGATGAGTGTATGAATAGGAAGGGTTTAGAGGGTTATGGGTCAAATACTGACAAATGGGACTAAATTAGGTTAGGATGTGTGGTCAGCATGGACGAGTTGGACCAAAGGGTGTGTTTCCATGCTGTACAGCTCTATGACTCTATGGTCTACAATGATGCCAACTATTTTGGGGCAGTTGAAGCAGCTGTTGCTATCTGTAGTTACAGGCAGATCCATCATCATCTTTCTTCCTTCATGATTTTCTAAGTCTCCTATGATTGCAATCATTTCATTCATAAACAGAGGTGAAACCAAAAGAGTCGCAATATATTCCAGCCCCATCCAACACTCGAGTTGGACTGCTTGCTTCTTTCTGACATTTTCTTCCCTGTATTATGATAATGGTTGATAGCCCACATTGAAACTATTGCCTGGTCTGGGTAGTGGTAGTTGCCATTGCCTGAGAGGCTCTTTCTCTTATTCGAGAGAGATGACAGCTTTTAAGTTTAACCTAACAATCATAATTCAGACGAGGAGTGAAGTTGAGAAGGCAGGACATTCATAGTGTAGGAATTGAATCCATACTATTGGTGTTACTCTGCACCACAAACTAACCATCCTGCCAACTAGGCGAACCAACTCCCCACTTTGGGTAATGGTACTGGAGCAGAGTGTGGGGATGAGGATTCCCTTAGTGCTTGGTTACACTGACTGCTGCCTATTTGAGGTGATTGACATTGTGCCCACCAGAAACATTTGGGACTTTAATGTAGATTTAGTCAATAGACAATAGGTGCAGGAGTAGGCCATTCTGCCCTTCGAGCCTGCACCGCCATTCAATATGATCATGGCTGATCATTCCTAATCAGTATCCGCTTCCTGCCTTATCTCCATAACCCTTGATTCCACTATTCCTGAGAGCTCTATCCAACTCTTTCTTAAATGAATCCAGAGACTGGGCTTCCACTGCCCTCTGGGGCAGAGCATTCCACACAGCCACCACTCTCTGGGTGAAGAAGTTTCTCCTCATCTCTGTCCTAAATGGTCTACCCCGTACTTTTAAGCTGTGTCCTCTGGTTCGGCACTCACCCATCAGCGGAAACATATTTCCTGCTGCCAGAGTGTCCAATCCTTTCATAATCTTATATGTCTCAATCAGATCCCCTCTCAGTCTTCTAAACTCAAGGGTATACAAGCCCAGTCGCTTCAGTCTTTCAGTGTAAGGTAATCCCTCCATTCCAGGAATTGACCTCGTGAACCTACGCTGCACTCCCTCAATAGCCAGAATGTCTTTCCTCAAATTTGGAGACCAGAACTGCACACTGTACTCCAGGTGTGGTCTCACCAGGGCCCTGTACAGCTGCAGAAGCACCTCTTTGCTTCTATACTCAATTCCTCTTGTTATGAAGGCCAGCATGCTATCAGCCTTCTTCACTACCTGCTGTGTACCTGCATGCTTGCCTTCATTGACTGGTGTACAAGAACACCCAGTACAGGGTTCACTTGTACTTGAAATAAATGTATGATTTAGACTTGAACAGAGATAACAGAGTACAGAAACCAAAAGAACTATGGATGCTATAAATCAGAAACAAGCACAGGAATTGCTGGAAAAGTTCAGCAGCTCTGGCAACATCTGTGGAGAGATATCAGATTTGAAGTTCTGCATGGTAGACTGGTTAGTAAAGTCAGGTTACATGGGATATAGGGAGAGCTTGCAAATTGGATACAAAATTGGATTGATGGTAGGAGAGAGTGTGATGGTGCAAGGTTGTTATTTAGACTGGAGGCCTCTAACCAGTGGTGTTCTACAGTGACCGGTACTGGGTCCATTGCTGTTTGTCATTTATGTAAGCAATTTGAATGAGAATGTAGGAAGCATGGTTAGTAAGGTGATACTAGAATTGGTAGTATAGTTTACAGTGAAGAAGATTATCTAAGAGTGCAATAGGATCTTTATCATTTGGGCCAATTAGCCAAGGAGTGGCAGATGGATTTTAATGTGGAAAATGCAAGGTTTTGCATTTTGGTAAGGCAAACCAGGGCAAAGCACTGGGGAATGCTGCCAAATTGAGAGACCTTGGAGTTGCAGGTGCATAGTTCCTTGAAAGTTGCATCAACCAAATTAGAACTAAGGACAAAAGTTGGACTCAAGGATTTTATATTAAGGTCAAATGTGATAAAACTGTGGCTTTGAGTGTCAGATCCCAATCTTCTAGTAGTCAGGCACTTCCTGCCGATTTTCTCAGGAAAATTGCTGACTTATCTGCAGGAACTTATCAATGAGTTTATGGAGCTGTTTCAGAAACTGAAATGGTCTGGCTCGAATGATTAAAGATATGAGAAATAGAATTGGAGGGTATCCTTATCGGAAAGACACTGAAAGATGGGGAGGAACAGGGAGATCATACTTGATTTCTTGAATGTGCCAATATAGGAAATTGAATTGACAGGAAATACCAACAGCATTTGGAATTTTATAAATTTCAGCAAAGTGCAATAGAGCAAAGAAATCGTGATAAGTGTGTATAAATTAATGTTTATCTCAGCGTTGGAACTTTTTTCACTGTTTTGGGTGACCCATTGTAGAGAAAACATTGAAAATATAGAATACTACCTCTTCAGAATGATGCCATTGACTGAGGTACATAAGGCAGTTGCAGTGTTTCCACTGATGCTAACAGCAAACTTAATAGGAGAGTATCAGTAATTAACAGGAATCATCAATTTATAAGTGTCACTGAGAAAATGCAGAGAGTTTCGGAGAACTTCTTGTAGCTGCATGAGTGCAGGTGCTTTGCTATCTTTTAAGGAAAAGATATATGATACTTTGATGCAGAGGTAAATCTAAGGAAAGAGAATAGAATAAATTCTGATTATTTTTCTAGCAATGAGCTGGTACAGATTTAGTGGGCCAAATGACCGCCTTTAGTACAATGTATTTCTAGTGTTCTGTAATGCAACATAAATAATGTTATATTACCCAAGGACACTGTAAATTAAGTAAAACTCACCAATCTCATTTCCTAATGGTGGCATATTATTTAAACGATTTAATAATTGCATCTTCTTTGTAATTGTAAATAGGAGGCCTCCATTTATAAATGTGTGGCTTTTGGACATTTGTCCTTCGAACGCAATCTCATGCAGGGGTTTAATTTTAAAAAGCTGCAATACTGATATTTTCTTTACTGCTCCTTTGTTATCCTACATTATGTTCCAACTTGCATACAAATTGGCTTGGGAATCGCCTTCAGAACAGAATCCAGTCACAACCTGGGGACTGCTTGAACTTAGAATTTGAGAGTAAAAATAGTTGCCATAGTCTTAGTGACCATAGGGTTTCTCTCTCATTAGATAGAGATGGCTGACGGTGCTTTAATCTGAGGGTCAACACCGTACTCTGAGGGGACAGGTTGAGCCATCCAAACAGCCGATTAACCCCTCTTTGTAAAAATCAAATAGAAATAACATTCTGAAATTCAATTCTAAAACTAATAAACAAACATTCATTTGTCTGCTCACATTACGTCAGGATATCCTAAAGAGCTTCACTGCCAATGAACCACTTTTTGAAACATTATCTTTGTTTTAGGGGAAAAAAAACACATCAGCTAATTTAAGATTCCTCCTTTTGAAAAATGAAATAAATATGTTTTGGTGGTGTTGATCTAGGGCTATATGTTGGAAAGGAGTAGGTTTATATGGACGTTTGCAGAGACTCAAGAAGATGTCTGAGAATCATAGGTTACCTACATGGTAACCTACTAAAGAAGGATTCAATTTAGAGGAATAATTCAAACATTAAAGCATGTGTTATTTGTTAAATAAATTAGATATTAATGTACTAGAGAGTGAGCCATTGGTTACCTCAGTATCCTATTGGATACATAAGTGAACTGATATAACTTTATCGGATCTCTCAGATGCATTATGATGGACTGTTAATGTCGTCTTGTCATTTAGACAGTTGCAATAGTTATTTTACAGACATTAAAGATGCTTTGGACAGCTTATTAGAGAATAAAATTTAACAGTTAAAATGATATATTATTACAAAGGATTGCCCTTGTATACAATTCATTCATATTGAAAAGTGCTTGCAAGGTACCCGAAAGATAATGTTAGATAAACTGTGCGTAGCCATTCCCCGAAATCCAGTTGCTATATTAAAGTTAAAATGAATTAGGAGAACTGAAAGTCAATAATTAACTGGGGTATCAAAGTTGGAACTAGCAAAATTACTTAAATGAATGAAGAGTTTGTTAATATGTTACCACTTTCACTTTAGAAGTTGGCGTTCAAAAAACATTTAACAATGTTCACAATAGGTACCTGTTGATTGTGATAATTTGAATGTGTTCACTGACTACATTTTAATGATATATCAGGTATTTCAATGGTTTTACTTGTTAAATGATAACGGCTATTCATCTTTTTGCAGAATGTGGAGGTCAGTGCTCCAGAATGAAAACATTTACATTGTCTTTTTAAAAGTAAATGCATACTTTTTAATACCGTCAGCTTGACACAGCAATTGCACTTTTCCTTTAAAATGCCATGAAATCCCTCTGCAGATTGGCATTTCAGTGCTACCTGAGTTGCGGAGGTGGAGTAAATAGTGTTATCAGAATTAAATCTAATGCCATTCCTAATTAATCCAAAGTCATCCCATTTCACCAATGGAGTATTTTTGACATGTAGTTGCTGTTGTAATGAGGAAACATGGCCAGAACCAAAAATTGGAAGAACAACACCTCATTCTTCTGTCTGAGCAGCCTTCAGCCCAGAGGACTCAACATTTGAGTTCTACAATTTCAAACAACCTCCCTTCCCATCCCCTGACTCCCTTTCCACTCCTCCCAGCCACCAACTGGATTCATTCCTCCCATTGACCAACCAAGACATACACTCTACCTGTCTTCACCTATCCCAACTTCACCACCTTCACCCACCACCCCTTTATCTGCAGCTGCCCCCACACCCACCCCTAGAGCCGAAGAAGGGTTGACCCAAAATGTTGACTTCTACACCTCCTGATGCTGCCTGGCTTGCTGTGTTCTTCCAGCCTCTTGCCTGTCTATTTTGGATTCCAGCATCTGCAGATTTTTTGTCTCTAACCAATTTCACAAAGCAAGCAACACGAACATAACGAATCAACAGTTTGAGGTATTGCTCAAGAAATGAACATTAGTTAGGGCAGACTTGCTGCCTATTGGATGAGATAATTAACTGATTCTCTTTTTGCCCATCCAAGTGTGTGTAAATTGGAGTCATTAAAAAAACTGGGAATTTTCCTGGTGCCCTGGCTAACTTTTTTGATTAGATTAGATTAGATTACTTACAGTGTGAAAGCAGGCCCTTTGGCCCAACAAGTCCACACCGACCTGCCAAAGTGCAACCCACCCAGACCCATTCCCATACATTTACCCCTTCACCTAGCATGGCCAGTTCACCTAACCTGCACATTTTTGGACTGTAGGAGGAGATCGGAACACCCGGAAGAAACCCATGCAGACACGTGGAGAATGTGCAAACTCCACACAGTCAGTTGCCTGAGACGGGAATTGAACCCGGGTCTCTGGCGCTGAGAGGCAGCAGTGCTAGCCACTGTGCCACTGTGCCCCCCACTCCATGAATTATCAGTCCCAAAACATTACTAAATGTACAGCTTGTGAAAATTTATTATGATCAAATTGGCTACCAACTCTGTCCATATTACTCTATAGAACATCAGGGACTAAAGAAGGGAGTCATCAGCTTTGATGCAGTCTAAATATCCTAGTAATGTGAAATACGCAATATGACTGTAAAGGTCTTGGAATAACTCCATGGATGCTAGTATCCCATCACCAAGTCATTACCCTTTATTTCCATGTGCACAGGGTATGGACTCTGGCCAACTGGTTCAGAGCCATTCCTAAGAGTGAGGAGAATCCTTGAGATTCCTGTTTTTTCAATCAGCCTGGGCTCCCTGATTGACCAGGTCAACAGCCCCAAACAGGTAATGCAATGAGATCCATCTGGTCATTCTTGTTCCAATTACAGTCCCTGTTTGTTCTGAGGCACTATATTATCAGGGACAATAAATTTGGTACATCCTTCAATAATATTTGACTGTGTGTTAACACCAGAAACTGAATTTTATGGGGTTAATGGGGGTTGCGTGGAAAACCTAAGTGAGATGGGGGGAAATCTCCAATCACTTCTATGAGGAAGGCCAATCCAATTTAGTGGCTGTTAGGACAATAAGTGGCCAAAAGCAGGCCACCCCATGATTGAGGTCCCAGTGGCAAGAGTAGAGGCCAGGCAGTAACATATCATTGCCAGTGCCAAAAAGGGAGCAGCAGCTGGCAGCAAGACACCCAACGGAACCTCAACATCATGAGGTCCCAAGCAAAGGTGAAGGTGGGACAGGAGAATGGTGTAGGATATAGAATCCCGATTGCCAGTGGTAGCTGCAAACCTCATGTGTTTTCAAACCCAATTGGCGAACATTTTTACCAACATTGGGAAGCTGATGCAGGGTCTAATCTAGTGATTAAATGGACCCAACTGCCATGGTTCCTTCTGGAATGGCCTGCATTAAATCCAACTCCAAGTGTCAGAAGCTGTTAATGCAGAAATAATTCAAATACGCATAAGAAGTCTATTGCATGCAGGAGTCATCTGGAACATTTCTAATGCTGGCATCCTGAAGTACAATTATGAGCATCTTAACCAAAATTGGGCATCACCTTATTCCATTTTTGATTAGATTAGATTACTTACAGTGTGGAAACAGGCCCTTCGGCCCAACAAGTCCACACCGACCCACCACCCACCCATACATTTACCCCTTACCTAACACTACAGGCAATTTAGCATGGCCAATTCACCTGACCCGCACATCTTTGGACTGTGGGAGGAAACCGGAGCACCCAGAGGAAACCCACGCAGATACTGGGAGAACATGCAAACTCCACACAGTCAGTCACCTGAGTCGGGAATCGAACCCAGGTCTCAGGCACTGTGAGGCAGCAGTGTTAACCACTGTGCCACCGTGC
Source organism: Hemiscyllium ocellatum (assembly GCF_020745735.1). Taxonomy (NCBI): domain Eukaryota; kingdom Metazoa; phylum Chordata; class Chondrichthyes; order Orectolobiformes; family Hemiscylliidae; genus Hemiscyllium; species Hemiscyllium ocellatum. Next base: position 18,436,718 of record NC_083428.1, on the reverse strand, counting down.
CGCCCACTTTTCCTGGGATTCAATGACTCCTCAGTTGACAAGATATTGAGATTTGGGAGAACTTATGGAAATTAACCTCTATAATTCAGAATTTTCAAATTGCATCCAAGCTTAATGAGTATGGGAATATTTCTTTTCCGATTAGGTTGTAAATATAGTCTCTCTCTGCTTACCATCTTTAAACACTGACTAGTTATTAGAAAATGATAAACTACAAAGGAGCTATTACACCAATTTCATTTCTGATTATATCACAAAAGAATGAGTCAAAATACAGTTTGGGACACTTATAAAGTGCATTCTGTAAATGAGTCATAAAGCTGAGTCATTTATGATGATTAAAAGAGAATTTAACCTGAAGAGGGAAAATATTATAGAATACTGGGAGAGACCAGTGCAATTAAATTAGAGTAGATTGTGCTGATTGTCACTAGCATTGGCACAGGCATGATTAATTGAAATGTGCTGAAATGTCTTTGGGTCCATAAACATCATTGAGCTTGCATTTACAATAATGGGATAAGTCATTGCTGGCAGATCTGCTGAGTTTCTCTAGCATTGCCTGTGTTGATTGCATTTATATGATGCCTTTTTATACTTTAAGGACAACCCAAAAGGCTAGGAGAAAGTGAAGACTGCAGATTCTGGAGATCCAGAGTCGAGAATGTGGTGCTGGAAAAGCACAGCAGGTCAGGCAGCATCCGAGGAGCAGGAGAATCGACAGTTTGGGAAAGAACTTTCATCAGGAATGGAGGGCTCCTGATAAAGGGCACTTGCCCAAAGCATCAATTCTCCTGTTCCTTGGAAGCTGCCTGACCTGCTGTGCTTTTCCAGCACCACGCTCTCAACCCAAAGTGCTACACCATCATTAGAATAATTGAAACAACCAAACTATTAGCATATGACAATAAGATGGCTCATTAAGAACCAGGGTCTGTAGTTTCCATGGAATTGATAGAATCTGTACAGTGTGGAAGCAGGCCATTCAATGCATCAAGTTCATACTAACCCTCTGAAAAGCATCCCACCCCCAGCCCCACGTGGCCAATGAGTGGCCAATTCCCATACTCATTAAGCTTGGATGCAATTTGAAAATTCTGAATTATAGAGGTTAATTTCCATAAGTTCTCCCAAATCTCAATATCTTGTCAACTGAGGAGTCATTGAATCCCAGGAAAAAAAATGGCCAATCCACCTAACCTGTACAGGTGGGTGGCACGGTGGCACAGTGGTTAGCACTGCTGCCTCACAGCGCCTGAGACCCGGGTTCAATTCCCGACTCAGGCGACTGATGGTGTGGAGTTTGCACGTTCTCCCCGTGTCTGCGTGGGTTTCCTCCGGGTGCTCCGGTTTCCTCCCACAGTCACAAAGATGTGCGGGTCAGGTGAATTGGCCATGCTAAATTGCCCGTAGTGTTAGGTAGGGGTAAATGTAGGGGTATGGGTGGGTTGCGCTTCGGCGGGTCGGTGTGGACTTGTTGGGCCGAAGGGCCTGTTTCCACACTGTAAGTCTAATCTAATCTTTGAACTGTGGGAGGAAATCAGAGCACCCACAGGAAACCCATGCAGACAATGTGCAAACTCTGCACAGATAGTCACCCAAGGCTGGTGCTGTGAGGCAGCACTGAACCACCATGCCACCAGTGAAACAAGATTAAGGTGGAACTCATTAACAATTTAGAGAATATAAATGCACATGTGATAAAAATGCAATTTTTATTTCCAACATTACCATTGGACAGAGTGACCATAATTGCTTCTATGACCACTTTTAACCTGCATGCTAACATCATGTCAACTCTAGGCAATTAACCTCACCACCCTTTTGACCTTCCATTCTGAACATCAAGTCACCCAGTCTCAGACCTCAGGAGCCATGATGGAAAGAGTTCACCCAAGGTAATTCTTGATGCAGCCAAATTCTCTATCGAATGGATAAAACGAAATTAAGTAAAAGTTATTGGTTCTCCTTTTCTCTTCCTCACAATTAAGCCTAATCTCCAGGGATTTAATCTCTTACTGAATAACTTACATTGGCCCTTTTGCCATCCAAATTTTCCGTCAGTTGGCTAACTGTTGTTATTTTCCAAAATGGGATAGGGAGTTTATGATGGCATGCTTAATGGTACCTCACACTACTTAATTCAGAATTTTTTCAGAACCTGTGGAAGTCCCACTCCTTTCCAGCAAATGCAGCATTTGAAGGTGGGGTAGAGTATGGGTGGGGTGGCAGCTTAGATCACACAGACAGAAAACCTGAACTCATCTGGGCTAATTGATATTAATACTAGACTCATAGACACCATTTTTTCTGTTCCAATAGCCTTAACCCAGAGTGCGGAAGTCATTGATTGGGGGATGTGTCAACTTTCCTGAAGGATAAATAACTTTGCTTAAAGGGGTAGCACGGTAGCTCAGTGGTTAGCACTGCTGCCTCACAGCACCAGGTCCCAGGTTCGATTCAGGCGACTGTCTGTGTGGAGTTTGCACTTTCTCCCTGTGTCTGTGTGGCTTCCTCAAGGTGCTCCGGTTTCCTCCCATAGTCCAAAGATGTGCAGGTCAGGTGAATTGGCCATGCTAAATTGCCCGTAGTGATAGGTGCATTAGTCAGAGGGAAATGGGTCTGGGTAGGTTACTCTTCAGAGGGATGGACTGGTTGGGCCAAAGGGCCTGTTTCCACACTGTAGAGAATCTGATCAGATCTGACCTTAAGTGTTAAAATGTGAAATTATTTAAATGCCCAGTCCTTTAAAAATGATTTTAAAACTGAGCCAAAGTCTCAGAAAACCTTCTACCCATTTCACTCAATCCTTGTCAACCTCCAAACCGCCTGCAGATGTGGAGGCCTGAATCCAGCCTGAAAATTTCCTGATTCAAGCCTACTGCCTCAATACTGAAATCTGCCCTCTTTATCACTGGTGCGGATGCTACAACATTTGAAAAAAGTCCAGAATACATTGTGGGCACTGAGTGCAAGCAACTTGCACCCATCACCATCTCAAAGTCAAAGGTTTAGCAAATCATAGATCAAGTATCCATAATGATTTTTATTATCCTGGAATTAAACTTACCATCTGCTCACCACAGCATATTTGCAATTCAATTCACAGAGCAGCCAACCTAATTTATTTGTTGATCCTTCCATTGCTAGAAAGGATGAAAATAAGCTGTACTATGAAGGGAAGATTTTTTTCTAGAAAACAGGAGGGTGTATATGTTCATCAACATGTGCATTATGTTCTCCAGAATTAAATGTGCAACTTTGTTACATCTGAATACAGAAGGGAACCATTCTAATGATTTTTAGGTTTCAATTGGCCAAGCATTGACAAGTGATTGTTGGATATAGGAAAATAAAACAGATGATGTAAAGATGGCGACATTGCTTCTATCTGAGACCATGAGGCTTCCTTGTAAAAAGGTCTTGTGACAAAGTGTCCTTTGCAGTTATGAGAAGTCTATGTTGAAATGGCTTTTTGCTGTTAGAGATACACTTGATAGTGCACATCATGGTTAGCATTGTAAATATTTTAAAGGTTTCCTGCAGAAGGCTTTCAGTGGATAATGCTTTTTAGCAGATGTGAATTAGCCAGTATGAGTCAGCTTGATTTTATTCCATTTTATGTGTGAAGGGCACCAAGAATAATTTTAACTGGTGTGATTGACATTTCACAATCTTCAATAAAAGTCTCTACAGTTTGCCAGTCTTGAATATATAGAAATACATTTAACACAGGAGTAGCTGTCAAGCTAGTGTCACTATCTGAATGCTTATTTAAATCTTGCTCTAAGAATATTTTCATAAGCTATTCAGCAGTACAATTCACAGAAAGAGATCAACATGAAAATGAGAATGAAACATTGTACAGAATGTATAATATTAAGAAATATTCTAAAATAACTAGAGCCTGATATGACTGCAAATCACATAAAGCCACAAAAATAATTGTTCTGAACCAGGTTTAAAAAAAAATCACACAACGCCAGGTTATAGTCCAATGGTACAGTCGGAAGCACTAGCTTTTGGAGCACTGCTCCTTCATCAGATGGTTGTGGAGGACACAATTGTAAGGCACAGAATTTATAGCAAAAGTTTAGAGTGTGATGTAACTGAAATTATACATTGAAAAATACCTTGATTGTTTTTCATCTGTTAGAATGACCGTGATAGTTTCACTTTTTTCATATGTAAACCACAAAACTTTTTTTAAAATTTACATTCTCAGCTTAACTGTGACAATTGGTGTCAGCCCAGATAAGATGTTGAAGGTGTTAGCCCCCTGTGTTCTGTTGTCTGTGCCATAATGTTTAGACTGATTCTCATCTGAAAAATGAGTTAACAGAGTCTGACATGGATTCATGCAGTTTTTGAGCAAAGTACAATGTAACTCTGCAAGTACAAATTCACCCCACAAATGTATATGTGTATGTGGGTTTGCGTGTGTGTCTGTCTGGGATGGGGCTTGTGTCTGTGAGAGAGTGTATATGTGCTTGTGTGAGACTGTAAAGAGGTCTAAGTCTGGGAGAGGGTGCATGTGCGAGTGTATGTGTCTGTAGGAGTGTGCGTGTGTGTGTGCCTGGGGTGGGGGGTTGCGAGTGTCAGTGAGAGAGAGAGAGTGTGTGTGTGTGTGTAGGTGTAGTGGTCACCTGTAGTGTGACCGAACTTGGCTATCAGCCTCTGCTCCAACTCCAGCAACTCCAAATCAGTTCTGAACCAGGATATCCTATTCCAATAGAGTAAAAATTTAATTTGAATTCATTCACTGCATATTACAGTTGAGATTGTATATTCTGCTGTTGATTATGATATTTCAAACAATTGAACATTTGTAATTTGATTATTTGCATTTCCAAAGTCTAGATGTTTTATCATTTATAATAACTATCAATGGTCAGAACTTTTTAGATCAAAAACAATTGCAACACACTATCTCTGAACATTCCTATGTCATCGAAATGAATAAAACTAACCTTCTTTGTCGCCCTTAAGGAAACCTTCATGCTGTCATGTTTTGGATCATGAAATGATTTTAAGTTAATAATCAAGTAATCAAGGTGTAGAACATGTGACCAGTAGCTGCTATATAGTCCAGTCTGTAACATGTAGTGTGAGGGAGTCACAGCTGTGCTGTTCCGTTAACAATAACTGCTGAATCTTTCTTCTCAATCTGCCTGCAATCCTTTAGTATATCTTGAAATAACTTGCATCTGTGTTTAGTTTGCCAGTCCTGGTGTGAAATTAATAAATTTGTGTTAAACAAGTATAAGCTAACAATGTGGACACCACAACCCCCATCTATTTGCAGATGTCCCCAGTGTCTCCAGTAATTGACTGACTTTCTGTTTTTTTTAAAAAAGTATTGCTTATAGCTGTCACAACATCTGTAAGATATGGGCTGTTCAATTCACAACACCAGATGGTGCAACACCTTAAAAGTGACAACAGCATGTGTGTAATGGATTGCGCTGGGGGAATGGATTGCATTGCCAATTTTTAACTGGTCTGATTCAGAATGGGTGCATTAAGCAGGTTATAGTTAAGGTCAAACTGTCACCGTCTCTGTGGGGAAGAAGTCTCCCCAGGTTCCAAGGCCTGAAATTTCATCCAAGAGTTCCACGTGCAGAATTTGAAGAATTCCTGGATCTGTGAATCTGACTTTTAAAAATAAGGTCATGATCAGACTTTCAGTTTGGGGATATAGACTATATTAAAAGTTGCAACAGATGACTGCAGAATGCTGGATGGGAATGGGCAAGGGCTTCTGATACTCTGTCCAAATTTTTAAGAAAAAGAAAAATAAAATATCCCCCAACCCTCATCCCTTCCAACACACTCTTTGATTTGATTTGATTTATTATCATCACATGTACCAAGATACAGTGAAAAGTACTATTTTGCATGCTAACCAGGCAGAACAGAATGCAGAATATAGAGTTACTAGTACAGAGAAGGTGCAGCAAAAGATTAACTCTAATATGAGAGATATGTTCAAAACTCTGGTAACAGTGGTGAAAAAGCTGTTCTTGAATCTGTTGATATGTGAGTTTGAACTTTTGTATCTTCCCGACAGAAGAGGATGTAAGACTGTATAACCATGATGGGAGGTGTCTTTGACTATGATGGGAGGTGTCTTTGACTATGTTGGCTACTTTTCTGAGGCAGTGTGAAGTGTAATTGGAGTCAATGGATGGAAGGTTGGTTTTTGTGATGGACTGGACTGCATTCACAACTCTCTGTGATTTCTTGCAGTAACTGGCAAAGCAGTTGCCATACCAAGCTGTGAAGTAACCACATAGGATGATTTCCAAGGTACATCTATAAATACTGGTATGAGTTATTGTGGACATACCAAATTTCCCTAGCCTTCTGAGGAAGTAGAGACTCTGGTGTATTTCCTTGACTGTATCGTCACTGTGGATGAACCAGGAGAGATTGTTTGTGACATTGACTCCTAGGAACTTGAAGTTCTTGACCACCCCCACCATCGATATAGATAGGGGTGTGAAGTCAACTGCCTGAAGTCAACGACCATTTCCTTCGTATTGCTGACATTGAGAGAGAGATCCCCATGCCCAATCCATACCAACCCATGTTACCTTATGCCCTGTACTTAACCCAAACTGCTCATGACTTCCATATGAACCTGTGATCCTATTTCCAACTCCATAAACCCCATACCCATTATGCCATCTATACCACTGTACCCACACCCTCATAGTCCTTTACAGTCCAATGCAAATATAGTGCCATAACAACCAAATCACCCACCTACTATTCTTTTTTTCTTATGATACTAATTCATCCAGTGTTCACCATGGACAGACTTCAGAACATGAAAAATGTGTTGCTGGAAAAGCGCAGCAGGTCAGGCAGCATCAAAGGAGCAGTAGAATCGATGTTTTGGGCATAAGCCCTTCTTCAGGAATGAGGAAGGTGTGCCAAGCAGGCTAAGATAAAAAGTAGGGAGGAGGGACTTGGGGGAGAGGGGTTAGGAATGCGATAGGTGGAAGGAGGTCAAGGTGAGGGTGATAGGCCGGACGGGGGTGGGGGCGGAAAGGTCAGGAAGAAGATTGCAGGTCAAGAAGGTGGTGCGGAGTCTGAGGGTTGGGACTGAGTTAAGGTGGGGGGAGGGGAAATGAGAAAGCTGGAGAAATCTGCATTCATCCCTTGGGGTTGGAGGGTTCCTAGGCAGAAGATGAAGCACTCTTCCTCCAGGCGTCGTGTTGCCATGGTCTGGTGATGGAGGAGATGAGTTGTGATGGACAAAAATAAAATTTATGGGGTAAAATTTTCTGTTTTCGATGCTGGTGAACGTAGAGACAAGGAGACATTTAATTATGCAGATGGTACTGTACTTTATACCCACAAACGTACCACACCCCCACCATGGTTTGACAGGCATTCCTGAAAAGGAGCAGTTCTCCAGCCAATAGGTTAAGATCTCAGATGCCACTAGAAATACCATTTTAAATGCTACCCTATATATCTCTGCGGATTTTGATATATTGAGAAAAGTATTACCATTCTTAAAAGCCCAGTTACTATATTTCCTTCAACCAAGCATTGCCTTAAAAAAACAAACATTTCCTTCAAGTACATAATCATTTTTAATAACTGGCAGTGGAATGTTGTTTGCTACATCAAAGAGTCTATGAGCACATGAAGTTGTTGATCACTGTGTGAATTGGCAGGCACCCTACTGTGATAATAGATGTTTGTGAAACCAGTTATGCAGCATTGATCCCATTAAGGAAGTCAGCAGGTTTATATCAACAGTAAGAGTTACAGAGAGAAAAGTTTTTGTAAACATGCCATACATTTTTCAAGATTTAAGGGTCTAGACTTTTAAATATCTTGGCAATTTAATAGATCCCTTTGACAGTTGCTTTTGATAGTTCCATGTAACACTTCGACAGGCCCTCTTGGTACTTTTGGAAGGTCTGACAGTTCTTTTTGACAGGTTTGTTCACAATTCCAATTAACTTGATAATCAGTGAGTTCATGCTTTTCTGAAACACATTCTTGTCTAATTTTTGTAATTCCAACATCACGCTGCATTTTCCAAATGGCAGCATACTTATTCCACAGGTGTCTAGCAACCATAATCAAAGGAGTGCCTTCCTTTCCAAACAGGCACCATGGCTACTCAAAGCGGAAAGTTCAAACCTGCTCTTACCAGGTCTACCCTACACATGTCAGGTTTCACACTCCTCGGCTACCAAGTAAGACTTGATTTAACTGATGATATAAATGTCCACCTGCCTCAGTGAAAAGCAATGTGCAAAACATGAGCTGATCCTTCCCATTTCAACACAGAGTGGGAAATCCCACATTCAGGGATATGAGTTCTTGTTTCTGTGCTTGTCTGCTGTTTTCTCCATTTTCTGTTATAGTAAAGGTCCAGCACTAAGTCTTTATTTATGTGAAGTAATTTTGTAACTTGAATCTTCAACATTTATTCATCCTTTATCAAACACACTCGTTTTCAATTAAAATAACCCCACTCCTCTTACTCTATTCCATGGATTACTTAATGCATCAGTGAATATTAAAAATTTACTAAATCCTTTACATAAATTTTGATCAAAAATACACATGATTTTATTATTTTGCATCCGAAAAGAACCTAATCTTAATCCTTCCTTTCTCATGTAACATTCTCAGAATTAAACTCGATATGTTCGTCTTTTCTTTAGGTCTTGTAGTTTTTTTTTGACTGTAATTCATTTTGAGTCAAGCTTCTGTTTTGGTCGTCATTTATTTTCATGAGGTTCACGGATGTTGGGTGGTATTCTGTGTGTGACCATCCCTACAAAGCCTATGGGGAATCATTGTTTAATCTCCCTGTGAAGCTTGATCAGTGTGATTTCCCTTGGAAATCAGCCATGGCATGCCCAGTTGGACCTCATCCCTTGAGCTGTTTATGTAAAGTGCCTGCCTATTAAACAGGACAGCCTGGGTTTGCATCCCAGTAATGCCTGCACGTAGGCCCTTTTGGTGTAGTTATGGTGTCCCAATCCCTGGACCAGGAATTGGGACACTATAACTGCACCAGAGGGGCCTATGTGCAGGCTTTGGAGGTATTTGATATAACCTTTGAAAAGGTTGATGTGAAAAATTAATTGAATAAAAATTATAAAATACACGCAGACTTTTAATGGTTTGCATTAACCATAATAGGCTTTGTATGTAAATATTAAAGTGGGGTTGCATGGGTGTTCTTACTGCTGGTGGATAATAGTTATAAAAAAGCAAAAAAGGCCATGGTGATTTTGGTGATGAGAAGGCCATTCATTGTGTGTGATAGCACTTCTGAGCTGAATTTGAGGGTTTTTGTGGTACAGTGATAGTATCCCTACCTTTGTGGCAGGAGGACCCAGGCTCAAGTTCCACCCCAGGATGGGTCTGTAGAACTGTCTGTCCTGTGCTGGGACTAGCCTATGTACACCATGAGCAGAGACACTCTTATGCTCTTTAACAATAAATTATGTGCCTTTTCAGTCAGGCTTCCTGAGTTATTTCATTGTGCCTTTGGAAAGTGTTTTTGCCTTGCACCCATCAGGACAAGGATGCAAAAAACAAACTTGAAAAAGAGACACCATTTTATACAACATTAACCAGCTGTATTGCTGATGACCTGTTTGTCTCAGGTATATACACTAATGTGATAGAACAGAACTTCAACATTGCTAAGAGCAAACTAGAAGTTGGAACCTTTCATCTTGCACTCATCAGAACTATACTTGTATCAAGTCTGCCTCTTGCATCCTACTTCTGCTGAATGCATGCAGAAGAGCCTCCACCTCTAGTCTCCATTTGTCAATGATTAAAGGAGGTTAAGCACTGTACGCATTCAATTTAACATCTTTGCCAAAATACTTTATCAATGAATAACTTGCCACATTGCATATTACCCTTGAATGAGCAACATTGTCACAAATTCACACTCCTTAATATTATTCATGTGCAGCTTTGGTATGTAGCCAAGCTAATTCATGAAGTTCTGTTAGCTTCCTAGTCAGCTTTTATAATTAGTAAGGCAGCCACCTTGTAAATTAGATGGGAATATGATCAAACAAAATGTCCAATACTTCCCAGTAGTAGACTACATACCTCCCATTTTCTCAGAAATAAAATTTAATAAAACCACAAACCCTTTTTGCATGTAGTTCTTTAACGGTACCACCCAGACCTGTGACCTCTTGAACAGTATTGTGGGAATTGCTTCATCACATTTGCTTGATTGTCCCCATTCTCCCTCTTAGTTATTCACTCCCTCTGATGCACTGGAGCAGAAATATGTACCTTCTACAAGATACAGTGCAGGAGCTTGTCATGCCTCTTTCAACTTGTAGCAAGTCAAGCAGGAAGACAGATATGTGGGTGCATCACCGCTTGTGATTTCCACTCCAAACCAGAAACCATCTGACCCCGAACTATATCATTATTCTATCACGGTTGGGCTCAAAGTCTTGGAACACCCTTCCCCACAGCAGAGTGAGTGTGCCAACATGTGCCAACAATGGACAGCAGTTCAAAAAGACAACTCACCACCACCTTCTGAAAAACAATTCAATGGGAATTAAATAGTGAACTTGCCAGTGATGTCCCAATTCCAGGAATGATTGTAAAATAACAACAGTTTAATTGCCAATTGATTTGTTACAGGAATGTAATGCAATTCTGATTTCACAAGCTTAATCAACAACAAATTTCACTTTATCATACCATTCATGAAATAAATGAAATTTAGGATTCCTGAAGGATTTGTGGAGATCTCCAAAGACACTTTCAAAATAATAACTGAAGTTGAAAAGAAAAGAAAATATGAAAATATCTGTGCTTGTTTTCAACTCACTCCATGGTCTCATCCCTGTGCATCTTTATAACTTTCTTCAGCCATATGACTTTTTAAAATCTCTGCATTTCTCCAATTCTGAACCATCTCAATGTTAGATGCTCAGAGAGAGTACCTTCCATTGGCTTGGCTCTAACCTCTGGAATTTCCTTTTAGACATGTCAGCTAACTGCTTGATGGAGGAGCAGCGCACCAAAAGTTTGTACTTCCAAATAAACCTGTTGGACTATAACCTAGTGTTGTGTGCTCTTTAACTTTGTCCACCCCAGTCCAACACTAGCATCTCCACATCATTCCTCTTTGAGGATGCTCCTTAAAACCTATGATTTTTGACTAAGCTTTTGGCCACCTTCTCAAATAGAGATTTGTCTGGCTCTGTAATAAATGTTATTGAAGGCACTGTATAAATGCAGATTATTGTAATTGGGCACAGTGGTTTAGGGAGAGCATTCCAAAATACCCTCTAGGATACCCTCACCTTCTGCCTCGGGATCCTCCAACCCCATGGCCACAATGTGGATTTCACCAGTTTCCTCATTTACCCTCACCACACCTTACCCCAGTTCCAAACTTCTAGCTCAGCACCACCCTAAAGCCCTGTCTCATCTGTCAATCTTCCTTCCCACCTATCCAATCCACCTTCCCCTCCAACCTATCACCTTTACCCCCACCTCCATCCACCTATTGCACTCTCAGCTATCCCAAGGCTCCCAACCTCATTCCTGATGAAAGGCTTATGCTTGAAATGTCAATTTTCCTGCTCCTGGGATGCTGCCTGACCTGCTGTGCTTTTCCAGCACCACACTCTTGACTCTAATCTCCAGCATCTGCAGTCCACACTTTCACCTACCCTCAATGATAGTCAAACACTCCAATACTATTGATTGTGTACTCAGAAATACAGAGAAGCCAGTAGAGAAATTTCATAGGAAACATTTTCAAGGCAACATTGAGGAATAAGAAACCATTTGAAACCAGTATGCACATGTATACATTGTGAGCTGGAATATGAGCAGCAATGTTTTGGATATGTCAGATCTTATTGTTAAATCTGTGTAATAGCGACATAAACCTGGCAGACGTTGATGTTGAAGGCTTTGAATTCTTAACCACAACAAACTATTAGAGCCTTTTACACATTTAAGAACAAGGGCCAATACAACACAGGAACAGACCCCTCAGCCCACCAAGACTGTGCCCACACATGATGCTAAAAATCTTTCATCTCTACATGGTCTGTATCCCTCTATTCCCTATCGATTCATAAGTATGTCAAAAAGCTTCTTAAATGTTGTTATTGTACCTGCATCCACCACCTTTTCTTGGCTAATACCTTCCAAACCAGGCAACATCCTGTTTTTGTACTGTTTTCAAAGCCTCCAAGCCTTCTCGTCATGTGGAACTGTAAACTATATTCCAAATATGGCGGCTCGAGTCCCATGATTTGGACAGGTTCAGACAGATCCTGTCTGAGATTTGGACAAATTTAACCAGATTTTGGGTAGGAAAGATCCCAGCAAGTTTAAACACTTGCCAATTAGTGTCCTAGATCTTTAAATAAAAGGTAGATGAGGCAGTTTGTTTAATTTCAGTTAATTGTGGGTGGTTAAATTAAAAGTAAGAGAAATGGCTTTTAAGATTGCTAAAGAGGCTCTGGGATTTGAAGATGATTCCCAAGTTTGTCGAGAAAGTTTAGAAAGCTGAGTAACTGCTATCGACAGAGTAACTGCCATTGAGAGACAGAGAGAGACCCAAAAGATTGAAATGTTCTCTATCAAAGGTACCTTTTCATAGGAAATAGCTTCACAGTAAAAAGAAAGAAGATGACCCAGGGAGATCTTCAGCCAGAAGAAGGCAGACACCGGAGACAACAGCCGCTGTATGGTTTTGAAATTAAATTGATGTAATTTTATTAAGTGTTTTATCAGAAGAGTATACTGTTATAGTGTTGGAGGCAGATAGTAAGCAGTTAAGAGAAAGGTGGACTTAAAGTTGTGAATAGTTGTTGTTTAATGTTTCACTTGTAGATTAGATTAGATTAGATTACTTACAGTGTGGAAATAGGCCCTTCGGCCCAACAAGTCCACACCGACCCGCCAAAGCGCAACCCATCCATTCCCCTACATTTACCCCTTCACCTAACACTATGGACAATTTAGCATGGCCAATTCACCTGACCCACACATCTTTGGACTGTGGGAGGAAACCGGAGCACCTGGAGGAAACCCACGCAGACACGGGGAGAATGTGCAAACTCCACACAGCAAGAGTTAAAGAATAAATTTATGTTGTTTTCTTTAAATAGTGGAATTTGGGAGTTCTCTGTCACTCATATTTTAACAGATTATGAGGCAAGGTGAGCTTTTCTGGGTGTTTGGTTTAATTAACAGAAGGGTTCACCGCTTTGTCGTAACAATTCTATACAGCTACAGCACGACTTGTCAATTTTTATAATCTCTGTCCTGACAGATGTAGGCAAGCATGCTACATGCTTCTTTGACCACTTTTGTTGCCACTTTCATGGAACTGTGGACCTCTATACCTAGATCCCTCTGTTTGTTTATGCCATTTATTCTATATCCTACTGTATACTCTGCCAAACCTCCTCACTCTCTTCAGCTCTCTAATCTATGTGCCGTTGACAAACTTTCTAATTAGCCACTTACTAATTTCCCCTCCAAATGAACAACAGGGGTCCCAACACTGATTCCTGCAGAATACTACAGGTCTCACATCTCCAGTCAGAAAAACACCTGCCCACTGATATTCTCTGTCTTCTATGACTAAGGTTTGGAGGGTATTAGCCAAGAGATTGGATAAACTTGATGTTTTCACTTAAATGTTGAAGAATGAGGGGTGATCTGATATAAGTTTACAAAATTATGAGAGGCACAAATAGAATGGATGGTCTGAGTCTTTTCCCTAGCGTAGAAATGTCACTTACTAGGAAACATAGGTTTAACATAAAAGGGGGTAACTTTAAAAAAAATGTGAGAAGCAGTTTTTTTTACACAGAGGGTGGTAAGTGCCAGAGGAGTTGGTGGATGCACGTACAAGAGCAATGTATCTCATGATCCTCTTCCATAGCTACCCAATGAAGGAGCAGAGCTCCAAATGCTCATGCTTCCAAATAAAGCTGTTGGATTATGACCTGGCGTTGTGTGATTTTTAACTTTGTCCACCCCAGTTCAACACTGGCGCCTCCACTTCTATGACTAAGACAATTCTGTGATTAGGAGAAAGTGAGGATTGCAGTTGGTGGAGATCAGAGTCAGAGAGTTTGGCACTGGAAAAGCACAGCAGGTGAGGGAGCAGCCGAGGAGCAGGAGAATTAATGTTTTGGGCATAAGCCCTTCATCAGGAATTACAAAGACAGTTCTGTATCCATCTTATCGGGTCACTGCAGATCCCATGTGACTTCATTTTATACCCCAGAAGTGAATCCTAGTCCCTTGTTAGCATTTTAATTGCTTTGCTGGCTTGCAATGTTGCATTTATGAAAATATTGCTGTAATTAATCCACCGGGTCTCAATGCTATAATCTGTTCTTAATTCTGAGGTTACTATATCCCATCTCCTCTGAGACACTTAAAACCAAGTTGTTTGACCAAGCTTTTCGTTACCTGTCCTAATGTCTTCTTTTTCTGTTCAGTGCCAACTTTTGCGACATTAAGAGCATTATATAAAAATAATTCTTGTTCTGCTAAAGCTTTTAGGACCAAGTCTGTCTCAAAAGCTATCTAAGGGTACGTTGAAATCTTTTACTGGGGAGTTGATTTGTATGTATTAGACCCTAGCAAAAGGCAATAATCTGAGACCGTTAAGTCACTTCCTTACTGCAGTAATCTTCCATAATTGGAAACATTGTTGAATTTATCATTCCAATCAAGCTATCTTGTTTATGTAATTAGTGAAACTATGATATACATAATAATTAAACTGGTTAGCTATTTCCTTTATTATATCCTCAGTGACTACAGTCTTCAGTAATTATGAAATAGACAAATGTAGTACTGGAAAATCACAAATAAACAGTCTAACCCAAATGGTTTGCACATGTTAATTTCACTCAATAGGACGTAAGATCCCAGCTAATGTTTGTAGGCACAGGTAATCAAATTTTTAAGTTTAAACATCAGTGTAACGTGCAGCTTCCTGCAACCATTTTGTACCCTTTACCTGTCCTTTATTACCAAGATATTGATTTCATGAGTCATAGGGTCCTGTCACAGTCAGTCTCAGTCCAAGGGTTTATCATGAATCATAGAATCCCTACAGTGTGGAAACAGGCCTTTGGGCTCAACAGGTCCACACCGACCCTCTGAAGAGCAACCGAGTCAGGCCCATTCCCCTACTCTATTGTCCTATATTTACCACTGATTAATATACCTATCCTACACACCCCTGAACACAATGAGCAATTTAACATGGCCAACTCACCTAACCTGCATATTTTTGAACTGTGGGAGGAAACCAGAGCACCCGAAGGAAACCCACGCAGACATGGGGAGAACATGCAAACTCCCCACAGTTACCCGAGGCTGGAATTGAACTCGGGTTCCTGGTGCTGTGAGGCAGCAATGCTAATCACTGTGCCACTGTGCCACCCCTAGGCATAGTTCCATATTATTACAGACTAAAGAATAGGCCATGATCAGTCCTGCAGTTCCAATGCAATCTGTCTGTTTATTAGCAGCAGGTCAGTCAGGGAACTGCACAGAGATCTGTCAAGGTCCTGGTCATTCATCTTTTGGGGCAGAACGTCTGAGACGATTAGGAGGGTGTGCCACTGTCAGTCCTGTTGGCCTATATGGGAAAATCAAAGCCGGTTATTAGGGGCCACTATTATAGGAGTTGGAGGCTGGGTGACGGAGGGGACAATAATTGTGACAAGGGGCAACTCAACATGGGAGATGATAGTGCATTCGAGGACATTGGCTTCAAAGGTAGTGAGGGGATCATCAACAGTCACCAACACCCTGGCGTTGACAGGGGGACAATGCATCATGATTGTCCACATGACTACACTTCAGGGCTGGGGTCAGGTGGTAATGCTAGGAGATGAGGATGTAAATCAAAACTTTGTGTAGAAATATGTGAATATGTGGATCGACAGCAAGTGCAAGGAACAAAGAAACATGAAGGTTCAGAGGATCCAGATCACCTGATTGATCCTGCCTCGCCTTATGTTACCTTCCACTCACATCCAAATCACAGGTGAGTGATGAAAATGAAAAATAACTGCACACCTGGAGTGGGTGGCATGTTTTGTTTCTGTCTGAAAGTGTGAGTTGTATTTGTGATTGATGAGAAGCCCTTCAACTGGCAATTGCATTAATTAGGCACTTACGCTGAAGAGGTTAAAGGCATCTTTAATCATTGTACCCTGCTTGTGAAATGCATGCAATGACCAACCATGTCAGATACAAACAATATCCTTATTTGTTATAAATTGATCATTGTGATCTCCATGAAGCAGAACTAACCATAGGTGACTTTAAAATTGTCACCTGTGAGCTACAATTCACAAAGACAACCCAAGATCTTATTGACAGGACAATGGCATGAGGTTAATTTTGTCTTACCTTGCACTGTAAGGACTCACCAACATGCTCTTATATGCAATGCTGCCTTTCTTAGACAATGTGGGTGTATTGGATATGGGGATGGAGCGGCATCTGTATCTCCTATATTCATTTGAATAAGGACCACTATATTAAAGATCCATGTTTATTCCATAAGAACATAAGAAAGATGAACAAGAGTAGGCCATTTAGGTCACCGACGTAAAAACTTATCTAGCTTATCCTCTAGCTTATTTCTCCACGCTTCAGGCTCACTGCCTTTATTCCTGATGAAAGGCTTTTGCCCGAAACGTCAATTTTGCTGCTCCTCGGATGCTGCCTGAACTCCTATGCTCTTCCAGCACCACTAATCCAGAATCCATTTAGATCACTGAGCCTGCTCTGCCATTCAATAGGATCATTGTAGACCTGACCCTCATTCCCGCCCTTTCGCTATAACCCTTGATCCCCCTACTGATCAAATATCTATTTATCTCAGCCTTGAATATACACAAGAACTCTGCCCCACAGCTTTCTATGGCAAAGAGTACCAAAAGCATACTCTATCCTCTAAGAGAAGAAATTCGTCCTCATCTCAGGAATGCTCATGTTCCTGCTTCACTTCAAGGACCAGATGCCTGAGAAGAATCACTATTGGGAGGCAAGGACTAGCCTCTGCAATCATGACCGCTGAGTCTGTTATGCAACCCCTTGACTAAATATGATGCTGTCCGTTCTTCATCGAGAGCCACGATAGAGCAGATGATAGGTGCCCTGAAAATGAAGTTTCAATGCTAGATCAGTCTGGGAGGGATCTTGTGGTACAGTCCATACAGAGTGTCCCACATCTTCCTAGCATGCCACACCCTGTACAATTAGAGCTGGCAAAGTGTGCATGTGATGGACCTTCAAGAGCTGGGAAAGCAGCAACAGTCTTCTGAAGAGGAAGATTACCCTATCACCAGGATAGTGTGGTGCATCGAAGGTGCAACAATCCAGGATTTAATTAACATCCAGTTCCAATAGATGTGAATTGTGTGAAATAATTATTAATTGACGGTAAATTTGTTGGCTGCTTGAAAGGCATAAAAGTTAACATTTCACGTGCAATATTCCCTCATTAAACAATGACATAAGGGAAAATAATCTGACACAACATTGATTGGGTTTTAACATGGTATCGCACTAAGGACAGGTAACCTGTGTAGCTTGATCCTTGCAGCTGCAGTTAAAATGACAGACAAGTGATGCTGTAAAATATTTAAGAATATGTGCTTCGATTTCAAATGTGGTGTCAGCTCTGTGTGCACAGCGGCTGTCTTTTATCATTTCCCTTTTCATTTCACTACACTGTGAAAGGCTATCCATAACTGACAACAATTAACCTCTTGCACAACTGGGCTTTAATTATGGCGATGGTGGCTGACATTTTAGAAAGGCCTGGCTTTGGCAAATACTTCCATTGCTAGTGAACACAAGACAATGTGTGTACATTGCCATTGAGAAGTAATGCATTCATAATGAGGTGAGCAGGGAATTGTATGATAGAACTCACAGAGAGAAAAGTTTCATAAAATTCCCTGCAATTGATAGTTACTTTTGGTCAAATTCGACCCTTGTTCTATGCTGCTATGCTATTGGAGCCCATATCGAATTACATGAATGATGGCTCATGCCACCAAGACTGCTGTTATTAGTCAGGTAGATATGATATCATTGTATTTTGAAATTTTTCAAAGAAATCAGAGACCATCATCAAAAGTATTCTTGTAGAAGAGGTAACCTTGTGTAACTGGTGCAATTGACTGGAAAGGATTCTGCTTTCCCAAAGGGTTTACTGAAGCAAGGAGGATTCAGGAGTTGCCATTTCTGGTTGAATACCTAATAGAACTGCTATGAGCTATAGAGGACAGCAGTGGGTGATCTATCATAGGAATTTCAATATATTTCTTTTATTTATTTGAAAGATCTGAAATAGTTAGAAGAATTCTGATTTTTTAAAATGGATTCTTGTTATTCCATGTTTTTGTCACTATGTTATGAAGATACTATGCTAAATGATGCGAATACAATTTTTAGGGGTGAAGATTAATTGCAACCATTAATGCTTAAATGAAGGTATTTGAGGTTGTAATATGTGCATATATTAACAGCAAAAGTGCTGCACATGTCATATTCAAAATTGGGTTATTTAAAAGCAATTAAAAGGTCACAGTCTAAGGATATAGAGCCGCTTAGGTTTGTGATAGGAAGAAATTTCTTCTCCCAGTGAGTGGTGAGACTGTGGAATTCTCTGGCATGGAAAACAGTTGAGGCTAAAACATGTGAATATATTTAAGGAGTTAGATGCAGCTCTTGGTACCAGAGGGATCAAAAGATATTAGGAGAAAGCAGAGACAGGGTAGAATGATCAGTAAGGATCATATTCAATGGCAGAGTAGGCTAGCAGGAAATTCAAGGAAGAGACTTTACTGATGAAAAAATAACTAATGTAATGTGGGGAGAAATGATTTCATGTGGATAGTGTGCTGTTCAGATCTCGCATTGTTCTTCAAGTTTCTCAGCTGGGTTGCAGACTCTATCAGGCATGCTGACTGGTTATTTTGGATCTAATTAATCACCTAATTGTAATAAGCTTTAAGATGAACCGGCAACAGTAGGCCATTCAGCGCATCGTGACAGATCTGATAATCCTTAACTTCACTTTCCTGACTTTTTAACTTCAATTCTCTTGCTGATTAAAAAATTGTCTCCCTCATCCTTGGAAAAAATGACCCAAGCTCTACAATTCTGTGTACTAAAGAATTCCAAAAAATTCATTACCTCTTGAGGGAAGATTCTCCTCATATCTGTTCTAAAATATCGCTATATTTCCATAGTTACCAGGCAGAAGGGTCCGTATTGGATGCAAGGTAAATTATATGCATTTTGTAGGCAAAAGTGAGGACTGCAGATGCTGGAAATCAGAGTCTAAGTCGAGGTGGTGCTGGAAAACACAGCAGGTCAGGCAG
This sequence comes from Hemiscyllium ocellatum, assembly GCF_020745735.1. Classification (NCBI taxonomy): domain Eukaryota; kingdom Metazoa; phylum Chordata; class Chondrichthyes; order Orectolobiformes; family Hemiscylliidae; genus Hemiscyllium; species Hemiscyllium ocellatum. Next base: position 18,417,285 of record NC_083428.1, on the reverse strand, counting down.
CATCTAAGGAACAGGAAAATCGATGTTTCAGGCAAAAGCCGTTCATCAGGAATATGCATATATTTTAGAGTTTGAAAGACAGTTGAGGTAGGCTTCCAAGTTAAGTTAAATTATTTTATATAACATAAACTACAAAATAAATATGATTTCAACCCTTTCCCATGAATATCCTTTACAAGTATTCAATCCCAATTTGGTATCACCCCTATCTTAACATTAAGATTTCTTGCTTAATGGTTCTTGCCAGGTTTAATTGGTTTAGAGACTACTTTCCAGTGGTGACAGTCTAAATTTATTTTCAGTTCTCACAACCTGGTGGTTTGTACAAAATTCCCCACAATCTAGACATTTTTACTAACCAAAAAACTCAGAAATTTCTACAAATAAACCTGCCCTTCTGCTGATATGAAACTATTTTTCTGAACTGAAACCTGATTCTAGTCTTTCTATGTAAGTAATAAAACTCAGCATTGTAAACATTCAGAATCTAGCCCATCAGATATCTGTTTGAGGCATTTAACTTAAATCACATGCTTTCTTAGAAATGATGTTTTTAGTTCACTGTTCTAAATGATTTTCAGACTTCTGTACAAAGTTAAAAAATCACTTTCACAGAACTGATACTAACACCGGATGCTCCGGTTTCCTCCCACAGTCCAAAAATGTGCAGGTTAGGTGAATTGGCCACGCTAATTTGCCCGTAGTGTTAGGTGCAGGGGTAAACGTAGGAGAATGGGTCTGGGTGGGTGCGCTTCGGCGAGTTGGTGTGGCCTGTTTCCACCCTGTAAGTAGTCTAATCGAATCTAATCTAAAAATCTACTTTACGTCTGCTTTAAAACCAAATCCCCCAATGATAAGAATTTATTATAAACTTTGATCACACAATACAAATGGATGTCCCAAAAAGAGTTGCAAAGAGCTTAGAACAGACAACTCAATGTAGAAATTTAAATATGAAGATATTTAGGGGTTTTACTACTGTTGACATTTAACAGTTTTATGTTCACAGAAATAGTTGCTTTTAGAATGTGGTTAGACAAGGAGAACAAATTGAATTAGTTATACAGACTTTCAAATACGCAGTGACTAGGTAATAGGGTTAGACATCTAAAATTAGACATCTAACTATACAGTGAAAAAATTTCTTTGGAACTTGTGCAATGCAATTGTGAATGAATTAATTGGAAGGTAGGAAGTAGATATGTTGGTGCTGGAACAGATTGTTTGACTGACTTTTTCCACCAGGCAGAAGATACAAAAGCTTAAACACCTGTACTAACAGATTCGAGAGCAGTTTCTTCCCTGCCGTTATTAAACTTCTGAATGGACCTCTCAAATTTCAAATTTAATGTTGACCTTGCTCTTTGTACACTTTCTCTGCACCTGTAACATTGTATTCCTTGCTCTGTTTTATTACCCTAATGTACCTTGTATGGTATGATCGACCTGTACTGCACGCAAAACAAAGCTTTGCACTGTACCTAGGTACTTGTGATAATAATAGATCAAATCAATAATAAATTAAATTTAAAAATGGAGTAAAGATTGGTGAAAAAATTTCAATTGTATGAATTAAAATGTGAAAATCAATAAATATATAACTGATGAAAATTACTATGTTACTGAAGGCCAAAAGAAATGGATGATTGTTATTTTACTTAGGCTGTGGGTTTGTGTGCTAGAACAGTAAGGGAGTTTCCTTCAAAAGAAGTGTCAGTCTCCATGTCAAATATGGAGAGGCTCATCACCCAGCTCACCAGGTAGAAAATCAATGAGCACATGCAGGAATGCATGAATGGGTTATGTCAACAACTGCTTGAAACACAAAGGACAGCCAAGGTAAAATGGATTTGTAGGAAAGTAGATACTGGAAGACATTTATGTATCTCTCTCATCAATCTCAGAATTCAGTTCTCCAAAAGCGACTTGAAGCAACAACTGTTCAGCAAAAACTCTAGGATGTCCATAAACCTTGCCATTGATGAATAGTCAAACAGTCAGGACTCTGGTCACTCTCACAGCTTCAGACCTCTACGAAATTTCTTTTCTTCCTGTCGTCTTTTGCCATTGCCATTTTTCTTATTACCTGTGTTTGTGTGCATGTTTGAGGTTGACTTTTTATTATTAACTTGGGATAGTAAGTAATAAAATTCCTATTATTTTCATGCAAGGAAACCTTGGAATTGGTGGTTTCATTTTCATCTTGTTAATTACATTTTAAATGATGTAAATTAAAATATTTGGTGCAACCAACCAAGAGGGGATTAAAAAGATGGAAGTGGTCATCTTATTGTAACATAGTTTAATCAATATAGTACAGGTTTTAACCAATTGCAAGAAATATATTTAGGAAAGTTTAGTAAATGAGATTCCCAAATGCCAATTAACTCATAGGGCTGAATTTTACATAGATGGAGACGCAGAGAAGGTGCATACCATTCACCTTCCTGGAAGAAACAAAAGGTCTAACATTTAACAAGGTCATGCTACACCCATAATTCACACTGAGTTGTCATGAAAATATGAACACCGGAGTTAACCCATCTGTGAGAGGAAGTTCTGCTCTTGAAATCAGCAGGGTAATCTGATTTGCCAATAGCTCCAGCAGTCTCAGCTGTACCAGACCACAGTAGTGGGCACTATGAGGTCTCCATGGAAGCCTCATGAGATCAGTAAGTGAGGTCCTGTACAATGTTGGGGGTGAGGGGTTTGGAGGAGCCTATTCAGGTTTGCAAGAGAGATGGGAGGTTTGGCGAGTGGTAATGGCCAAGCAGGAAGTGACAATGTGGTGGGCGCAACATATCTTGGGGCAGACGTGCTAATGAAGCACTCAGGACACCCCCTCTAAAAGGATTTATCTACTCTGTCCTTCCTGCCTTTTAACCAGTTGAGTCTAAAGCATTGACCTTCAAAACCCCATGTGTTATGCAAAGGCCAGTGCTACATTTGTGTCAATTTGCTTTTTTAATAAGTACATTATTGATATTTTTATTTAAAAAAAATGGCAGACAGGTTGCTCATTGTAGCACCCCATGCCTGGCATCTTACAGAGATTGGGTTGGGCTGGGCAGGGAGGCAGTGAACTAACCACCTGACCCAACTGCACTGGGAACTGGCCCAGGGATGGGTAGTAAAACCATGAATCATGCAGAATTGATTGTAATAGCTCCTGGTAAAAATCAATAAAATGTTTTTGGAGCAGAAAACTCAAGAAGTTTGTTTTCTCAGGTATGTTTTGAGTCAATTACGTTTATGTCTATCATCTAGCTAAGCTATCTGTGCTTTGAGAATTTGGTTTCCTGCACCAAGATTTAACATGCGGGGGAAGAATGGTATTTAAATAAACTCACTTATTGTGTTTATTTTCACGGTCTGATTTTTTGCAGATTGTGTCGAGTTAATTGGTGTTTTGTGTGGGTGTGTTTGATACCTCTGTTGTAATTCTGATATTGAAAAATTCCATTACACTGCCAATGAACTGTCTCTGACACACTTCTGGTCAGTGGCAGGAGTTAGAGTGTTTTATATACATGGCTTCATCAAGTATATCCTACAGGGAGTTGGGAGGGCTGCATGATGCGAATAGCATACGATAATCTAGTGGGAGTAGGTCAAGTTGGTTTTATCTGAAAATCCTTGATAAATAGGTCAAAAACAGTTGCAGGCAACATTACAAGAAAGAATTTCTTTGAACTGCAATGAGAGCAATGTAGGAGAGATGTTTGCACACTGTCCTGAGGGTGCCTCCAGGGTTTTATAACCTTTAACATTCACTGCCTAAACTTGCACACGAAGAATCTCTACGCAGACTGGATGCTGAATGCCTACTTGTAATGTTGAACTATACATTAGCATGAGATGACACTCAGAAAGAATGGTTGATAAAGGATTGAGAAACAGAGGATAATGTTTCTATCAAGTCATAAAATATGAGAACATAGAAAGAAAAGCTTGCATCCAAATAATGCCTTTCACAAGCACAAGATATCCCACAGGACTCTGTAACTAATGAATAATTTTGAAAAGTAGCCATTACTATATTGCAATGTAGGAACAGCACCAGTCAATGTACATGCAGCAAACTCCCAATCACAGCAATGTGATAATGACAAGATAATCTATTAGTTTGTGAAGTTGATTGAAGGATAAATATTGGCCAGGGTACACTGGTGATTTATCTGTTCTTAGTCAAAAACGTGCCTTGGAATTGGGAGTTGTTGAAACTTTGTGTTTTAAAATCTTTGATGTAATAGCTTGGTATGTTTTATTATATTTTTATTTATTTTGTGCAATAAACTTCTGTCTTATTGTTAAAACCAAATCTGTAAGCTTTTGCTTTTGTGTTTCAGTGAAAGACTAGTATGTTAAATTATATAAAAGTAAACACCAATCAGGCCATATTTCACTCTGTGATCTGACTTTTCCAGAAGTAACATCAACTGGGAACATTAACACGGGCAACTGACTTATTGCTTACGTACAATTACAGGTACATTAAAAATGGCAAACGAATGCTTGTTAAAATTGTAAACATCTACGATATTTATTATAGAGAAGAAAGAAGGTTTGACACTGTGCTAAATTTGGGAATAGACTTTTGAGATTTAGATGGAATCATAGAGTCATACAACATGGAAACACACCCTTTGGTCCAACCAGTCCATGCCAACCATAATCCCAAAACTAAACTGGTCCCACTTTATCTAAATGGCTTTTAAATTAGTAACTGTACCAGCACCCACCACTTCCTCTGGAAGTTCATTCCCTACATGAATCACTGTCTGTGTAAGAAAATTATCCCTCATATCTTTGTTAATTCTTTCTCTTCTCACTAGTCTTGAAATCCTCCACCCTAGGGAAAAGACATTTGCTATTCACCCTATCTACACCCCTCATGATTTTATAAGCCTCTATAAGGTCACCCCTCAAGTTCCAATGAAAAAATGTCCTAACCTATATGATATTTATAATCTCACAACTTGTTAGAATTGGAATCTGCCAAATATATTATAGCCTTGAAACAAGACCTGAAACAACAGTTCTTGGAAATATTTGTGCAGTAGTCCGGATTAGAATCAAATCCAGTAATATATTGAGAAGCAATCCTTGGGCATTACTATCCATAATTACTTTGACAGTGAATGAAGGAAGCCTGTAGTCCTGCTTGAACTTGAAGACTGAAAGACTATTTTTAAAACTGTGTATTGCCTTTTATTCAAAATAAAATCGACAGTCATAATGACAAGACATTTTTGATGATGAGAGGGATTGATAGCGCAGAGCTTCTCCTCCACACCTGACTAGAGTTCAAAGTCAAGCCAAATAAATCACAGCATGGGTTCATCCCTTATTGTGGTCCTATGCAGCTCCAGGAATTTCAGAACTAATGAATTGGAGCTGAAAAATTTGTTTTTCATTTCTGACTTTGTGCCAGAAAGGTCCTAGAGCACATGTGTAATGGGGCATGAGACGCTGACGCACCCCATTCAGGCATGAAACATCCATCATGGCCAAATAAGTAATCATCATTGCAACTTGGGGCAGGATCAACAGCTTATAGCATGGACTGACATATCTTTCCTTGGTAAAATGAATCACAAGAATTTCGTGACCATTGCATTTCAAGAGAATAGTTCCTTCCATGAAAAACATTTTCTGGCATTATATTTCATTGTTGATGCTGCCTTCTGTTTGATACCCTCATTGCTTCTGCAAACCATCTCATTTCAAATGAGCTTACCTATGAAGGTGATCTAGCTCTTTATATTTTCTAGCATTTGGATTGAGAGCTGAATCTTGTTTCAGTTGCAATGCGCAGTTGGCCATTCTCGGACCTAGGCTGCACTGTTTTAGCATGAGACGAGACCAAAGTGTGTGTTTCAGATTATAAAGGACAGGGTCCATTTATTGAAAATGTTGTCAGGCAGTTTGCATGAAGAAATGAGAAAAGTGAAAAAGCACGAATGATGACAGGATCTATCGGACCAAGAACTTGCTTGACAGATGTGTGATCTCCTTCACATCGGGGAGACAGGACCCCAACTCATGGAGCATTTCACTTCAACTCCCTCTGGCTTGAAGTCTCATATGTTTACATATAAATAAAAGTCCTCTCAAAATCCTTTTCACCTCTGTACCAAACCAGACTGGTTGGAGCCTGGCATGGTTTATTATCCCTCTGAAAAACATCAAGGACAAAGTATCCTTGAGCCAAGGAACAGCTTTTAGAAAATAAAGGACTAGCTTTGTGACAGTATGGACTTTATGAGAATTACTTTATAGTACACTACAGATTCTTTTGAATCTTTATAATGCTATGATTTAAAAGTTATTGAGAGTCCATTTATAAATCTTGGTTAAAACTATCTGCATAATAGCACTGTAGGTGAACTTACAGTTAATGGACTGCAGCAGTTCAAGAAGGCTGCTCACCACCACCTTCTTAAAGACAAATAGAGACAGACAATAAATGCTGTCCAGCCAGCTATATACACGTCCCATGAATGAATAAATAAATGAAGAGATAAAAACCATTGTAATGCTCTCCTGAGGGTGGACCTCATTAGTTAACAGAGGTCAATTATTTGATTTTATGCATATTTTGGATTAAGATCATATTTCATGATGTTAGGAGATTTGCATAAAAAATACAGCAAGATTTAATTCAACCTGTATCTTGTGCTGTGTCCATTGGAAGATATGCATACAAAAGTGACAACCCTTCAGCAAATCTGGATATATGAAGAATTCTTAAATTAAGTCATGCACAAATGAGGTAAAAAAAATGGAAGTCATGCTAACGCTACGATAAAGAAGTATTTTAAACAGTGCTCAAAAATTACCTGATTCACAGTTTGAAGGCAGTAGGGGTAGCTGTAATCTTTGGTAACCAAACACTTTATAAAATACAATGTTTGGACTATTCAAACATTATGGGGCTTTATAGCTCATGGAGAAAGTGAGGACTGCAGATGCTGGAAATCAGAGCTGAAAATGTGTTGCTGGAAAAGCGTAGCAGGTCAGGCAGCATCCAAGGAACAGGAGAATCGACGTTTCGGGCATAAGCCCTTCTTCAGGAAATCCTGAAGAAGGGCTTATGCCCGAAATGTCGATTCTCCTGTTCCTTGGATGCTGCCTGACCTGCTGTGCCTTTCCAGCAACACATTTTCAGCTTTATAGCTCATGATCTCAGCCAATGTTTGTGGTGCTGGGAAAACGGGTGGGGAGGTCCTTTATGTGCAAGGTATTATCCCAGATACTATTTGGGTACTTGATCATTAAAGTTAATATTTACTGTGGTAGAAAGTTAATTATCGGTGGGGTTTGTTGGGTGTCCTCCAGGAAAATTCAGAACCGTCCTGCTGACCCTATTTGCAAGGGGGTATTCAAAAAGAATATCTGATCACCTGAAATCTTTGGGCATCCATGACCTTACCTTCTGGTAAAATTGCCCTGAGGCATCTGTTGACCTTTGCACCACTAAATGTAACCCCTTTATCATGGCAGCTGACTTGTTGGTTTGAATTTGCAAGGTAATGGGATTATACAGGGTAATTCTAATTTTGCTAATATGAAACTAACAATACTCCAGGGGAATTAAGGGAAATGAAATCAAGTTGTATAATTGGAATTAAAGTACAGATCAATCACAGTGTAATTCAGTGGCAGAACAAGGTTGGATGACCTGGTCGCCTACGTTGTGAACAGTTTATAAAATCCAGAATTCTTGTGAAACGTAAACCACAATTCATTGGAAACCAATTCTGAAGAAAAGCTATACCAGACTCAAAGTATTAACTGTGTTTCTTTCTCTGTAGATGCTGCCAGACCTGCTGAAATTCTCCAGTGCCTTTTGTTTTTGTTTCAGATTTCCAGCATCTGCAAAATGTTGCTTTTACCACCATTCTAACACCTCTATGTCGGGGGCTTTGGACATGGGAGTTGGGGGATGTGAGGGGCCGAGGTAGTCCCGAGGTGGCAAAAGATTCTGATGTAGTCTTTAAAAGGCGTTAGGACTTTACAAGCCAATGCTATTTAAAAATTTAAGTTAACATCCATACACCAAACTTCTTGTGCAACCTTTTAGCCTGATGCAGTTATCAGAACAGGTAGATTTTAAAAAAAAACAGGATTGTAGAAACTCTACAGTGTGGAAGAAGACCATTCAGCTCATCAAGTCCACACTGACCCTCCAAAGAGCATTCCACACAGCCACACCCCATCACCAATGGCCAATCCAACTAACCTGCATATCTTTGAGCTGTGAGAGAAAACCTACATAGATACAGGAAGAATGTGCAAACTCCACACACAGTCATCAAAGGGTAGAATTGAACTCAGGTCCCTGGTGATGAGGCAGCAGTGCTTATTACTAAGCCACCATACCATCTGCACCCACTCAGCCTAACTGAGGATATACTGAGGTATCAGAAAGGTTGAAAAAGAAAACTAAAAACTAAGCTGCTCTAATGAAGTTTTATTTTAGAAGCAGCCTTCAACAGAACTTTCAAACTATTTCAAGTTTGGGATTCAGATGGAACGACATCTCATAAGGGAATAAAACAGGCACAACCTCATTGTTTTTTAGTCTGTGGAATTTTTAATGCAGGTGTTAGAATTACAGCAAACAGAAAAATCTGGGCCAAGTTGGGTGATTTTGTAATTCTCAGTGAGGTGCTGACTTCAATTTATTTTGTGGTATTTTGGAAAAAAAATTCAGGAAACTGTTGGAGAATAAGAAATAGGCCAGTTTCTAACTCGAGACTAAGGACTTTGGTAGATGTTATATTTTGGGAGGGCAGGTGATGACATTGTGATAATGTTGCTTAGGCAGTAATGTAAAGCCCAAATGTTCTAGAGATGTGGGTTCACATCCAGCATGGCAGATAGCAAGATAGTAAAAAAACTTCCAAATGGTGGATGATGATGGCATGGTGGCTCAGTGGTTAGAACTGCTGCCTCACAGTGCCAGCACCCTGGGCTGGCTTCCACACTCGGGTGAGTCTCTGTGTGAAGTTGTATGCCACCCTCCCCCTCCCCCTCCCCACCTCCTCCCCCCCCACCCCAATCTATGTGGGTTTCCTCTGAATGTTCCAGTTTCCTCCCCCAGTCCAAAAATGTGCAGGTTACAGGGATATGTGGGGTTACAGGGATAAACTAGGGGGGTGGACCTGGTTGGAATGCTCTTTAGAGGGTTGGTGTAACCTCGATGGGCTCAATGGCCTCCTTCCACACTGCAGAGATTCAAAGACAACTGTCACGTTAAAAATAAACACATTTTGTTCACTGATGTCTTTTAGGGAAGGGAATCTGCTGTCCCTAACTGGTGTAGCCTACTCATGACTCCACACCCATACCAATATGTTTGAGCACATTCTGAAGTTGCTAAACAAGCTAATCAGATCTAAGGCAATTAAGGATGAGTAATAAATGCTGGCCCAAAGTTTGACACCCATGAACAAATTATATTTTAAAAACTGTAAGTTTTTTCTTAAATGTTGAATTTGTTTCTTTTTCTCTCTGCTCATCTCTGCTGCTTGAGATCCCATTTCTAACCATAGCACCATGATCTCTCCCATGGGAATTAAACCCTATGCCATTGGCACTAACCTGAAACTCAGCAATTGTCTGGTTAACTGAACTGAATCATTCTGAAGATGGTGTATTGTTAAGCTGAAAATGCTGAACAGGTTCTTTATGGTCTGATCAAAATGAATGCAAGAAGACACACGCACTTTGATATAAAGCAAAATTGATTAGCTTCATCTCATTTAGATGTATGCAAGCTAATGATGAATCTATTAACTGAAGCTATTTTAGACATATTCAACAAATAAGAGTCACTGCCTCTATCCATCAGGGACTCCCTGGTGACAGCTGGCACGTAGAGCTCTATCTCAGTTTCTGTGGTAATGGTTACATGAATCCGGGTCTGATGGTGAAAGGTGCCCATATTAATACAATTCTAAATCTGATATCACAAGCTCTGTACTCTATGGTCACAAACAAATCCAGATGTTGCTGCAAAACAGCCTGATTGAAGGGCTTATGCCCAAAAATGTCAATTCTCCTGCTCCTCCGATGCTGCCTCGCCTTCCGTGCTTTTCCAGCAACACACTCTCGATTCGTTGCTGCAAAATAGCCTGTTCCCAAATCAAGGCAAGGTCATTGCAGTTACCTTCCAGCCAAAGTAGGCTGTTTTTACACTCAGCCTGTTTCTCATGTATTTTCCTCCAATTGCTTATTGCCAGGTCCAATTCAACCTTAATGATCTGGTGGGGAGATACCATTTTTGAGCCGAACACTACAAAGGGTCTCTGGACTCAAAACATTAACTCTGCTTGCTCTCTGCAGATGTTGCCAGACTGGCTGAGTTTCTCCAGCAATTTCTGTTTTCATTTCAGATTTCCAGCATCCACAGTTCTTTGCATTCTATGTATGTGATAAAATGCTTTCTCGTTTCACTTGAATATAGCCTAGCTCTAATTTTAAGATCATATTCTCCAATTCTGGATTTCCCTACCAAAGGAAGTCATGTGTCCCATCACTTCCCTTAATCACATAAAGTACCTTGTTTACATCACTGACAGTCTCCCAGAGCCAGGCATTACAAACCAATTTTATGCAACTGTCATAATTTAACCTGTCATGGCCTGGTGCCATTCTGATTAATCTATCTTTCCTACAATTAAATGTTCAAAACTGAATTCAATATTTCAGGTAGAGCATGACAAGGCTTCATATAACTGAAGAATTTGAATTTGAATCCCCCGAGATAACTTAAGCAGGAAATTCTTGGCTGAACCTTCCATTTTTTTCAGTTAAAAAAAAGTTGTGTCAAGTTATTTGTGGAGGGATTCATGCCTTGAGGTCTATCAAGAGATCTCGCAATATCTTACCAAATATGCGCTTATTAGCTACCCTGCCATTACGTTGTCCCTCATGTCCATTTCTATTCCCAGAACGACTCACTGGATAACTACCCTAAGACCGGCATCCCTTGTGCCTACGTCACCTTTAAAAGATGGTTGTACCCCCAGACAAGTCCTGCCAGTCCAGAACGTCCCTGCACAGTTCCTGATACTTGCCCTGGGAATGGCAGACAGGGAGCAATTGGTGCACTGCTATGAATGCAGGAGCCTGGAAGTCTTCTGGATGGAATTGTGCAGAGGCAGAATGCCAACTATCTCCAGGATCAGCTGTGGAAGTCATGATGCAAGTCAATGCCAACCTGGCCTGAGGTTGTCACCCATGTCAGAGCAGTCTCAGCCACCTGTCCAGTAATGTGGGGAGAAGGTCAATGACCTGCCTCACACTGCTAGAATAAGTGATACCATCTTGTCTCCAAAACCTCTTGGATGTAGCATGTATCTGGCTGGTGCTCATGGAGCATGCTTTGAGACGTTGGTGGCTAGCGTTCAACATAGAGGTTCTTCAAAGCAAGTAATAAGCTGAATTTAGGAGGCAGCTACTCTGATTTACATGTTGAGAATTCTTGATATTGAGCTTATATGGCCAATTTAGTAAGATAACAAACTGAACAGTAAAGTCATGAGTTGAGCCATTAACAAGACTTTAACAAATTATAATCCCCATAATTAGAAAATCATCACCACTTCGCTCAGTAAATGGATAAAAGATTAAGCAAGATGGTCTAGGCATTGATATAGGTCTTGCTGGACTTATACCCGAATCTACCACAAAACTTGCCGTAACCATGTTGCTCAGTCTCCTGTAAGATTCCATCCACTGTTACTGAAAATCTGTGAGTGCCATTGTCAGGAAGGGATTGCAGAAAATTGCAATTTGCAGCTCCTATTTTCACAGTAATATTTGGTTTAATGATTGTGTACAAAGTTTGATCCTTGCTAATTGTCCTATACTGTTTTATATTAGGGCACAGTTGCATTATAGTTAAAATAAATGCTGGTTTTTAACCAGATGCTGTAGTTAAAATATATAGAGTATCATTTTTATTTTAAAAAACTAAACATACTCTTTCTGTCATTGAGCAGGTTTTTTCCATGAGACATTTATACACTATCTCCCATAGCCAACAACGTGGAAGTGAGTCATCAGCAATGCAATCCAAATCATTCTACATGGATGCAATTCCAGGACTTTGACCCAGCAAAAATGAAGGAGCATCAGCTACTCTTCTTCTTTGAAATGGTAGCAGTCAGAATTTGGGATTACTGTTGAAGGAGTATTGGCAAATTGCTCAATGCATCTCAAGCTGCAGCTCTTATTATTTGCTTTTCAATTTTTCCCTCCCTTTATTGCTTTTGCTTGTACAACATGATGGTATAAAAATTCCACTTGTGGGATTATAATACTTTTTAAAATTACGTTTCCCCTGTATCAGGTGCTGCTGAGACTGTGCACTCATATTTTCTATTCTCACATGAAAGCAAGGATGATTCATGTATTTCTCCAGAGACTGTCTTAATGTTCTTTAAAATCAATTCAGATTAGTCCATTGTGGGTAAGGAAATCTGCGTCATCAAACTCCACCAAGTACGCTGCTGTCATATTATACTCTCCTGGGGAATTCATTTAATGAGGATAACAATTTCAAATATAATTTAAGTTTGTGAGACAAAACTTAAAAGTCCTCTACTCTGCTATATGGAAATGACTGTCCATTAGTATAGTTAGAAGAAACTTAAGAAATATGAGCAGATAAAAGCTACATGACACCTTGACCCTGTTCCACCTATAATGGGATCACAGATTACCTTTCATTCTCAAGTTCACTTGCCCACCAATCTCTAGACTCCTTGATTCAAATTGAACTTCAATGTCTATTGATCTCAGTCTTAGATATACCCAAAGACTGAGCATCTATTAGTCTCTGGGGTAGGAAATTCCAAAGATTCACCAACCTCCAAGAGAAATATTTCCTCAACTCAATTTTAGGCGACTAGACCTTATCCTGCAGTAGTTCACTGACATAATGTAGGATGTGAGTTTGCACTAAAACTTGAGAAATTTTCATGATCTTAACCACTGATTTAGAGAATAAACCCATAAAGGGAAGAAAGGAAAATGAGAAGGTAAGTCACTGCAACTTACAACTTTGTAAATCTGTGCTGAATAGAAAATTTGCTAGGTCCAGATGGGGTATAATCTCAGAATGCTGAAGTAAGTTGGAATAAAATTGGAAAAGAGAATTAAAGCAAAGGTTAGTAAATTTTCAATAAATAAGTAATTAAGACAAGGGATGATAAGTTGGTTCTTCAGTTGTGGACACATTTCTAAGCCCTAAAGTTGTGTGGATTTGCTGGTGATGTACAATATCACAAGGGGAATCGCAGGATTGTGAGTGAAGAAGCTAGCCAGTTGCCAAAAGACTGTATTGGCACCCAATAGAATCTCCATTATAGCCTCAACAATAAATAATATTAATTAAACTTGAGCAATTGTTATTGTGTTCCAGAAAGCTCTAAACCCAAGGTTCACTTTGACAATGTAAAGGGACCTATGATGAATTCAGATTCTCAGAATATTTCTTTGGGGAGCATACCAGCACTAAACTGAACTTGATGTTCAGCTGTATTTTTCTTCTTCCATATATTTTGTTTGCTTTGAAAATTGTCTTTTTTTTTCACAGTATGGCTTTTAAAAATAGACTTTCTATAAATGGTTTTTCTTGCTGTAAAATGCTGAAGTTAGGAATACTTTTGGAGTTCCAATAGTTCTGCACAGTTTGATGGAGGGACACAAGTTCACAAGGAGCACTAAATATCTAATAGACCACTTTTGTCACCTTTGTGTTCATATGCATATCATATAAACTGGATTAAACTTTCACTTTATCATATTGGATTCCATGCTGTACATATGAATACTTTTATTTTGTAAAATGATATGATCCTGGCTGATGTTATTACTGAATAAGTGAAATGCGGACTGAAGTCCTGTTTGATAGATCATCTTTTTGGTTTAATGAGATAGTGTCTTGATAAAATATAAGCACACAACATTTCAGATTTGGTTTTAACAATGAAACCGAAGTTTCTTACATAAAACACATTTTAGAATAGCATAAGACAAACTATTTATATATGAAATGTGATAAAAATACAACCACATTACTCCCAACTGAATCCCACAACACCAGGGAGAATTCCCTTTGCTATCTCACATTGTCTCTGTCACAATTGTGGTTTAAATTCCTGGTCATCAAAATTGGAAAGACTCTTCCTTGATTCATCATATAACTGAGCTTAAATTTTCTCAGTTTCAAATAACCTCTTTTTTAACCAAACATTTCTGTCCTGAACTTCATAATTTAAACTCCTTACATTGAGTTAACCTAAACAATTATTGAACTATATTCTCCATTTCTCAGCAGCAATTACTTTACATGTTCATCTTCAGCCACATACTCTGGAGAACTACTCAAACTGAAAATAAAAAAGCTGCTTTCTAAGCTCTGTGTGTTGTCATTATGCTGAAAAGAAAATTCTAGGATCTTCTATCTGAAAGCATATGCAGTACACTGCTTAGCATGTTTACTCATAAAACTCTCCTAATGTAAATAAAACCACTCTATTAGTCTCCAGGAACTCTTCTCTCACACTGTGTTTTAAAGAAAATCACCATGGCTGACAGAGCTTCTTATTAAACCCTTCAGACATACAGAGAACTCATATGTCACTAGTTCAAAATTCCAAATTCCAAATTCAAAGCTAAATAGTATTAAATATAGCACATACTTTACATAATAAAATATATTACAGAATATAAGAATGATACCACCTGAGATATTTACCATTGGGTGTAAAGAAAACAGTCTATGCCTCAATTCTTCCTACTAAGTGCATAACATCACACTCTCTTACATTGTATTCCATGTGACCAGTGGAATGCCACAAGGATTGGTGCTGGGTCCCATACTTTTCATCATTTATATAAATGATTTGGATGTGAGCCTAAGAGGTATACTTAGTAAGTTTGCAGACTACACCAAAATTGGAGGTGTGGGGGTTGGACAGCGAAGAAGATTACCTCAGATTTCAACAGGATCTTGATCAGATGGGCCAAAGGGCTGAGAAGTGGTAGATAGAGTTTAATTCAGATAAATGCGGGGTGCTGCATATTGGGAAAGCAGATCTTAGCAGGACATATACACTTTATGGTAAGGTCCTAGGGAGTGTTGCTGTATAAAGAGACCTTGGAATGCAGGTTCATAGCTCCTTGAAAGTGGAGTTGTAGGTAGATAGGATAGTGAAGAAGGAGTTTGGTATGCTTTCTTTTATTGGTCAGAGTACTGAGTACAGGAGTTGGGAGGTCATGTTACAGGACAATGGTTAGACCACTGTTGGAATATTGTGTGCAAATCTGGTCTCCTTCCTATTGGAAATATGTTGTAAAACTTGAAAGGGTTCAGAAAAGATTTACAAGAATGTAGCCAGGGTTGGACAATTTGAGTTATAGGGAGAGACTGAACAGGCTGGGGCTGTTTTCCCGGGAGCTTCAGAGGCTGAGAGGTGACCTTATAGAGGTTTATAAAATTATGAGGGGCATGGATAGGATAAATAGACAAAGTCTTTTCTGTGGGGTCGGGGAGTCCAGAAATAGAGGGCATAGGTTTAGGATGAGAGGGGAAAGATATTAAAGAGACCTAAGGGGCAACTTTTTCACAGATGGTGGTACATGTATGAAATGAGCTGCCAGAGGATGTGGTGGAAGCCGGTACAATTGCAACATTTAAAAGGTATTTGGATGGGTATATGAGTAGGAAAGGTTTGGAGGGATATGGGCTGGGTGCTGGCAGATGGGACTAGATTGGGTTGGGATTTCTGGTTGGCAGGGATGGGTTGGACCGAAGGGTCTGATCCATGCTTTACATCTCTGTGACTCTGTGACTCTAGCCTGCACTCTTAGGCTGTCTGAGTTCTTTTGCATCCTCCCCATTTCCTCAACATGACCTGTCCCTCCACCTATCTTTGTGTTATCTGCAAACTTATCAATTTAGTTCCTTCATCTGGATCATTAATGTATAATGTGAATAGTTATGGTCCCAACACAGACGCTTGCAGAGCTCTACTCGTCACTGGCCACCATCCTGAAAAAGATCCCTTTATCCCTATTCTCTGCCTTCTGCCAGTCACTCAATCCACTATCCATGTCAATACCTTACCCCTAACACCCATGGGCTCTTATTTTATTTATCAGCTTTCTGTGTGGCACCTTATCACAGGACTTCTGGAAATTCAAATAGATCATGTCCACTGGCTCTCCTTTGTCTAACTTAAAGTTAAAAATGACAAAACACCAGGTTATAGTCCAACAGGTTTATTTGGAAATACAAGCTCTCGGAGCGCTGCTCCTTCACCAAGTAGCTAGTGGGGCAAGATCACAGGACACAGAATTTATAGTAAAAAATCAAAGTGTCATACAACTAATGCAATGCATTGGACAAACCTAGATTGCTGTTTAGTCTTAATTACTTAGAATGAGTTGCAGGTTTCAATTCATTAAATGTAAATCCCAGAACATGTTTCAAGTCACATTCCTGAGATAACTTAAGGTTTTATATAAAAAAGTGATATCTCAGCTCAGACAATGCATTAAAGGTCTGAGGTTAGAGTCTATCCAAATTCCAACCTTGAGTCTAACTTGTTCATTACCTCCTCAAACAATTCTAAAAGATTGTCAGGTATGACCTCTCTTTGACAAAGCCATGTGGACTTAACCTGATTTTACCATGCACTTCCAAGTTCTCTGCAATCTCATCCTTAATAATAGACTCTAAGTTCTTACCAGTAACTGAGGTTAGGCTAACCAGGTTATAGTTTCCTGGCTTCTGTCTCCCTCCCTTCTTAAACATGGGTGTTATATTAACCATTTTCCAGTCCTCTGGCATCATCCCTGACTCCAGTGATTCCTGAAAGATCCCCACCAACGTCCCTACAATCTCTTCAGCTATCTCCTTCAGAACTCTGGGGTGCAGTCAGAGTCGTACAGCAAAGAAACAGACCCTTCGGCCCAATTCATCTGCATTGACGAGGCATCCCAATCTGACCTGGTCCCATTTGCCAGCTTTCTGTCCATATTTCACTAAACCCTTTCAATTCAGATATCCATCCAGATACCTTTTCAATATAATCTTACAGTTGTTCCATACATACACTATCCTCTGTGGGAAAAAGTGACCCCTCAGATCCTTTATACATCTTTTCCCTCTCACCTTAAACCTGTGCCCTCTAGTTTTGGACTTCCCCACCCTAGGGAAAAGATCTTGACTATTCACCCTATCCATGCCCTCATGATTTTATAAACCACTATAAGGTCACCCCCTCAGCCTCTGATGCTCTAGGGAAAAAGACCCAGCCTAGTCAGCCTCTCCCTACAGCCTAAACCCTTCAGTCCTGGCAACATTCTTGTACTTTTCTTCTGCACCCTCTCAAATTTAACACATCCTCCCTAAAGAAGAGTATGCAGAATTTTATGCAGTATTCTAAAAGTGCCCTGTACAGCCGCAACATGACATCCCAACTCTTGCACTCAGTGCTCTGACCAGTGAAGGCAAGAGTGCCAAGACCTTTCAGCTTCCCAGCACCTTCTCCTTAGTGATGACCACTACATTCACCTCTCCTCCCCGACTGTCTTGAAGTTCTGGTATGATTCTGGTACCCATTATAGTCCATTTAGTTCCATTGTACTCACAGCTGTCTTCATGGTAGGTCCTAGTTCCATAGAGATGCTTCTGCAAATTCTCCAACCCCCAAGCACCACTTCCCCATAAACGCCACAGTTCCCATGGTACATTAGTGAACAAAACTTGCATATAGGCATCCCTGAATATACTGCTCATTATATTGCTTGTATGACTTCGCACAATTGAAGTTGCATAAAGCCAGTGTACTTGTTGTATAAGGATTGTTGGTGGGCCCTGCAGTGCCATATACAGCTGTGATCAGTTACCATTTGAACATGGGCCCACTTGTGGAAACAACTGTGTGGAATGATTGAACCTTACAACTCAAACCTGACTTTCCTGTGCCATGCCTGCTATGTGGGAGTATTGCTCTCAACATACTGTTCCCAAACGCCATAATGTGAGCATCCCAGAAATGCTGTTCTCTCTTAGTATCTTTCTCTGATATTTAAATACATTTGCTCCCAGGATGTTGGTTGGCAGTGGTCACAGTGAGGCCAAATGGCTGAGTTGAATTTCCACTCCATTGTACATCAGACTGTCTAGCAACATTGCTGGCACTTTTGGGATATCATTTACTCTTAACTGTCGATGTCCAGAATTCCTTCATTCAAGTAAGTTCACCCCTACGACTCATTCATGCAGTTTTCAAACATGAGTCTACTTTGGGAACCAGTTGCTGTACCGCAATATTGCGACTATTATCTGATGTCTCTTTGGATTTAAAATACTAATTTACCAAGTTTTAAAAGGAACTTGAGGGGCAACCTTTTCACACAGGGTGGGTGCACGTGTGGAACAATTTGGCAGAGAAAGTGCTAGATGTGGGTACAATTACAACATTTAAAAGATATTTGGATAGGTACATGGATAGGGAAAGGTTCAGAGGGATATGGCTAAATGCAGGCAAATGGGACTAGTTTAGTTCAGCAAACCCATTTTACACAGCATGGATGAATAAGGCTAAAGGATCTGTTTCCATGCTATATGACTCTATGACTTTAAGAAAAAAGGAGAAAGTGAGGACTGCAGATGCTGGAGATCAGAGTCAAAAGGTGTCGCTGGAAAAGCACAGCAGGTTAGGCACCAGCCTCATGAAGGCCTTATGCCCGAAACGTCAATTCTCCTCCTTCTTGGATGCCCTCCAACCTGCTGTGCTTTTCTAGTGCCACACTTTTCATCTATGACTTAAAGTTATTACAATTAAAACAGCAGAACCACCTCCCAAACCTAATTATTTTACATCCATCAATAGTAATTTATCATCAAATGTAAAAACTAGTTAATGCTATGTTTGATATTATAGCACACAGCCATATTCAACAGATAACAACTTGGGGCTCTAGTGGGAGAGGCCCTATTAATCACAAAGTAATTCACCTGAAATAAGAGATGTTTTTGTATAAATACCCCAAGTACCTAACTATACCTTGCTGAATTATTTAAATATCCCATATATTTAATATATTAAAATCTTATAGATCTTTGAATGAAGGTGTACATTTTTCTACATACTATCAAACATTAAAATATTGCATGGAAGCTAGCTTCATTTTTGGTCCATCTCTTTTCTTTGTGTTTTTTGCAATGTCACTGAAAAATCAAACATAGAAATGTACAGGAAAAGATTACGGTGAATATCAGTGACTAGCAGATCGTTTCTTGTGCTAGCTCATACATTACTTCATGAATATTGCTTAATTAATTACCTATTCGATTTGCCGAGCAATTTATTCAATCAGTAAATATTCCAGTCTTTACTTTCCACTCTTTGGATCATTCTCCTTCTCTAATGTTTCATAATAGAAAGCATCCATATTTTATCCACGGATACTGCTATAGCAGAGTAGCATCATTTTGTTCCGGATGAAACCCACTGTATAAATTTCAAAGCAAATTTTCATTTGCAGGCCTACCAGTGTATGAAAACCTCCTTTCTTATTATCAGCATGTAGCTGTTTGATATAATGGATTGCTCTGATTCATATGCCAGAGCAGCCAAGAAAACATTATTTCCCCCAGCCATCACAATCAATACCATCAGTAATTGTGAGTCATCTTAAAGTTAGCACTACAGGGAGAAGAAAAATGTATTCTCTCCTTTTAGTTTAGTCACTCTAGTTAGAAAGTCTGACTCAGAAGTTTAGAAGAGCATTATTCCCCCAATTATTGCTTGCAAGCTATCTCCATAATCTCATTCATGCACAATCACTAAAAAGAACTTGAGGGATGAGATATCTCACCTACCAATAAGATACCAACTCTTCAGCTTTAATTATGCTAATATCTAATTGACTGTTAATAACTAATGTTAGTAAACTATATATATTGTATTCAGCGTTATGTTACAATAATCTTAGCACATAAACTTGATATTAAGAACATTTTTTCTTTAAGGTCAAAGTGGAGTATGACCATTCTGAATAAGCTATTCTGGTTCTTCAGCTACTGCAACAACTTACATTTATATAGCACTATTGAGGCAACAAAACAAGTTACGATGATAATGTATCCAAACATTTGGTCACAGATGTAAGCTATAAGTAGCTCCTTAGAAAAGGTGGGGTGGTTTAGAGAGAGAATTCCAGAGCTTAAAGCAGCTGAATTTTCCCAGTTTTTGACAATGTAAGTTTTGAATGAGATTCATGAAACCCAGCCCATCAATGTCCATGGAGGCTTTTCTCACAGAATTGTCCATTCTTCACCTCATTAATTATGCTCTACAGTGTCCTTCTCATGGAACTGAGTTCTCATACAGCAAGGAAACAGACCCTTCAGTCCAACCCATCTGCGCCGTGGTCTGAACAATCTGTTTCTATGCTGTATGACTCTATGTCTCTATGACGTGCTGTGGAGTTGTTTGATGTGGTTTAAATATGGCGCCAGCAATTCTAGATGCTCAAACTGCATTTCATACTGCGCCAATGGTGGATTTGCACCATTGTTCCTGAGGAAATGGCCCAGCAATGTATGTTAGTTTGTCAGTTCAGTGATAGAAACCTGGAGGTGCTGCTGGGTGGGATGGTGGATAAGAGATGAAAATGTGTTGCTGGAAAAGCGCAGCAGGTCAGGCAACATCCAAGGAACAGGAGAATCGATGTTTCGGGCATAAGCCCTTCTTCAGGAATGAGGAAAGTGTGTCCTGCAGGCTGCTGGACACACCTGCTGGACACACTTTCCTCATTCCTGAAGAAGGGCTTATGCCTGAAACGTTGATTCTCCTGTTCCTTGGATGCTGCCTGACCTGCTGCGCTTTTCCAGCAACACATTTTCAGCTCTGATCTCCAGCATCTGCAGCCCTCACTTTCTCCTCGAAGATTTTAACCTACTGCGAATTCTCTTGCAAGGATGCCTTCTTGAAGAAACTCTCTTCCTCCAGCCTGCTGGACACACTTTCCTCGTTCCTGAAGAAGGGCTTATGCCCGAAACGTTGATTCTCCTGTTCCTTGGATGCTGCCTGATCTGCTGCGCTTTTCCAGCAATACATTTTCATCTCTGATCTCCAGCATCTGCAGCCCTCACTTTCTCCTGGTGGATAAGAGGGCAATGCTGGATTCTACTTACTGGCAAAGGAGGTCACACCACCAGATCCAGTCAGTCTAGACTGAGATAGCAGTGCTTCAGTGCAATGTCACAGATGAAAAATGATGCACACCAGGGCAAGAAGAGGGTCATTGATCCTGATCACAACTAACTGCTCTTCCATGCACTCCCATCATACTCAGTCCCTCCCTTTGTCTTAATGCAGCGAGAATTAGTCAACTCTATCAACTGATGTCTCTATTGTACAATGACTAATGTACCTGTAATTTATGAAATGGTTGCAATTGACTTGCAGGATTGACAGCAGATTAATTCCCCATTGCAAAGATGCAGATCCACAGTCTCTGGTAGGACCAAGCACCTGGTCAACAATGGGTGACTGCCTGGATTGGAATTGGATGAGCCCCTTCACTGACTGTGGTAGTATCCCTGATTAACCATAGTCCCCCTAGACCTCACTAAGGACTAGACCCCTTTCACTTTCAAACATGGCCCTTGCTTGAAGCACATGCAGTGTTTTTGCCTGGGAAACTGTTGGCACCTGCTGCTGGTCTGATGTCAATGTAGCACAGTGCCATATGGTAACCCGCCAACCCCCTGAGTGTTCAATGCTCTGAGCTTAGACAAGCATCCTTCCACTTTTACAGTGCCAAAACAGCAATACAAGCTCTATCTCCACAACAACCCATCCCAGAGGTGAGTAACGTGTGTAGGTGCATTAGTGTCCCTCTGCGCAAAGTGAACTGATAGAAACTTGCAAGTCCCTGAACTCTAATGTGAAGTGCCAAGGGGCCAAACTGATATGTGAGATAATCCAAGAGCAGGCATGGTGATGTGGTGAGGCTAGTAGTTAGCTAATGCTGACTTGCCTGAATGATGGATCACAGAGAATCCTTGGAGCATGCAGGGAAAATATAATGGAGACAATGTTGGATGAGGACCCAGAGAAGCAAGTTACCACATTCATGTCAGAGTTCGGTATTAATGAGATGAAAATACATGGAAATAAGAAAGTAGCCACTCATTAGCATGATTCTGAGCACACCATCTAAGCCTTAAAGTAAAATTGCAATGTATTTTCATGATGTCAAGATTCTGATTCTTTAATTTTTGCTGTACTTTCCACAAACTGGCCATTACCCATGTCACTTAAACAGGTAAAATATTTTGCTCATCATCATCAATGGGCCAAAGTGAGTTGGGGAAATGCAAGATGGTAAAATTGGAGAATTGGAGAGATCTTAGAGAGGCGGTGGGGAATGCCACAGGGGAAATGATGGAAGAACATGGAAACAACAAACAGAATTTAAAACTGAGGTTTGGGCCAAAGGGAATTAAGTGGATTAGGGAACACAGGTAAAACAAAATGTGGTGCAAGTTAGGGTGCATGAAGAATTTTGGATGAGTTCAAAATCTGTGGAGAAGCTGAGATTGGAGGTCAGCATTACTTTCAATTTATTAGTATTTCAATCTGTTACTTCTATGTAATTGTATGTCTTATAAATATATTTACCTATTACCTTTAGCCAAGGGAGTTAGATCTGACTTTGTGTTTTCTCCCTTCTAGAGTAGGCAAACATGCATAATTAGCAGCTGTTTTAATTCCTCGTACAAAAAGTCACAATATAGAAAAAAATTGTTCCCCTCATTCATTGTATACAGAAAACTAAAAGGTTTGGATCACAAAAGGTTTATTCATGGCAATATATTTTCCCAGAAAAATAAACAAAGACCAAAGGGAATCCAAATTGTAACCAGGAGTATGGAATGGGAAAAAAGTCTATTAATTTGCCTATTGAATTATTTCTTCCAAAGCATGAACAATTCATCATACCATAGATTTCCACACCACCTCAAGTTCCTGTGGGAGAAAACTGAAAAAATACTGCCTGAATCCTTAAAAGCAATTGTACTTTCATAGCTTCTTATAACATTGTTTCAATATATAGAAATCAATAACAACATTTTTAGTATATTTTGTGCAATTTCACCGAGTGCTAGATCACAAAATTACATCAGTAGATCTATAAATGGACTTTGAAAAAATGCTAGCATAATTTATCATTCAAGGCTTTTTAGTGGTGAATCTTCATTGCTTCTGAAAAATAATGTGCCTGGATTTGGAGAAAGTCCTTTCCCTGGAATTCGGAGGAAGTGTACTACTAACAAAGTTATTTATTGGCAGAATTTAGAAAATTGTAACAAAAGAACTGAAGGCGTAAATACTCTAGTGAATTATTTGGCATGCATCCTGAAAGTGTAGCACTTTATTCTGTTGTATGTGTTTCAATCTTTAGGCCAAAAAGCAGCATTGTGCAGCTTCTTTAGAAACTGAGGAACTTGGGCAGTCTCTTTCAAATTTCCAATTTTAGTTGTTCATGTTCATTTACAGGGATCATATGTCCAACTTAGCCTCACCATCATTTCTAGAGCAAAATCTTGACATTATAGACCCAGCAGTGAAACTCTGTTGTTTGATTTCAAGTATTTCTGGACATCAGAGTTTGTGTAAGAAATATAAACAAACAGTGAAGTTCACCGCTGACCTTGGAGAAACCTGTGTGAGGGAGCTCAGAGCAGGGGAGCGACTACAGGGTTAGTTTTAAAAAGTAACATTACCGCTCTATTTTGTAAATTTATAACAGTGAATAGAGTGTGTTCTTTTTTGATTATATGTTTTTATTGAGATCTGTCTCTTGATTAAACTTTAAAAATATAAAAAAAGGTAATAAGTTAGGCTGAAGCAGTGTTTTTTTAGAGTAGTAAGACTGTGCTATTTTCTGGTGCTGTAGATTGTTGAGGTGCAAAGCTGGCCTTGACATAGGGCCCCTTAAAGATCAGCAAGTCTACCTTTGTGTGGAACTGCAGGAGATGGGGGAGGTACTAAATGAGTCCTTTGCATCAGTGTTTACTGTGGAAAAGAACATGGAAGATAGAGAACATGGGGAACAAACTAGTGAGATCTTGAAAAATATTATAGAGGAGCAAGTGTTGGACATCCTAAGACGCATAAAGGTAGGTACAACCACATAACCTGATCAGGTGTACACTAGAATTCTGTGGGAAGCTAGGGAAGTGATTGCTGGCCCCTTGATGCAATATTTGTATCATTGATAGTCATAGCTGAGATATTGGTATCATCAATACTCACAGGTGAGGTGCTGGAAAACTGGAGGTTGGCTAATGTGGTGCCACTATTTAAGAAAGGTGGTAAGGAAAAGCCAGGGAACTATAGACCAGTGAGCCCAACATCAATGGTGGGCAAGTTGTTGGAGGAAATCCTGAGGGATAGTATTTACACATATTTGGAAATGCAAGGACTGATTAGGGATAGTCAACATGGCTTTGTGCGTGGGACATCATGTCTCACTAACTTGATTGTGTTCTACGAAGAAGTAACAAAGAGGTTTGATGAGTGGTGGATGTGATCTATATGGACTTCAGTAAGGCGCTTGACAAGATCCCTCATGGTAGACTAGTTAGCAAGGTTAGATCACATGGAATACAGGCAGAACTGGCCATTTGGTTACGAATTGGCTTGAAGGTAGAAGATAGAGAGTGGTGGTAGAGAGTTACTTTTCAGACTGGAGGCCTGTAACCAGTTGTGTGCCACAAGAATCGGTGCTGGGACCACTGCTTTTTGTCACTTATATATATAGTTTGGCTATAACCACAGGAGTATGGTTAGTAAGTTTGCAGATGACACCAAAATTGGAGGTGTAGTGGACAGTGAAGAAGGTTACCTCAGAGTACAATGGGATCTTGATCAGATTGGCCAATGGGCTGAGGAGTGGCAGATGGAGTTTAATTTAGATAAATGCAAGGTGCTGCATTTTAGAAAGGAAAATCAGAGCAGGACGTATACACTTAATTGTAAGGTCCTGGGGAGTGTTGCTGAATAAATACACCTTGAAGTGCAGGTTCATAGTTCCTTGAAAGATGAGTTACTGGTAGATAGGATAGTGAAGGAGGCATGTGATATGCTTGCTTTTATTGTCAGTGCATTGAGTATAGGAGTTGGGCGGTCATGTTGTGGCTTTACAGGACATTAGTTAGACCACTTTTGGAATAGTGCATGTAATTCTGGTCTTCCTGTTATAGGAATTATGTTGTGAAACTTGAAAGGGTTCAGAAAAGCTTTACAAGGATGTTGCCAGGGCTGGAGGGTTTGAACTATAGGGAGAGGCTAAATAGGCTGGGACTATTTTCCGGGTGCATCGGAGGCTGAGGGGTGACCTTATAGAGGTTTATAAAGTCATGCGAAGCATGGATAAGATAAATAGACAAGGTCTTTTCCCTGGGGTGGGGGAGTCCAAAACCAGGGGTTTTAAGGCGAGAGGTGAAAGATTTTTTTTTAAAATTGAAAAATAGATTTTTTAACATCACAATAAATGCAAAACAACACAATTCAAAACAATCCCAAGAATAAACACCAAAAAAAATGCAAAAATCCCAAACTGCCCTAATGTACAAAAGTATAAATATGTATAGAAGAGAAATATATAAAACTCCAACTAACTGCTTAACTAAATAAATAATAACCAACAACAAACTAATAAATAATAACAACACAGCTCAGCCAAACAAAACACTCACTCTTGAATATTGAGAGTATTAGTTTTCATATATTCATACGTTTGCAGTTCCCCCTCTCTGGATATTTGACTCGTAAAGCACAATTATTACAGCTATATAAAAGCTCTTATTAGTGTGGCAGACAAATCTGTGTCCAGGTATTCCAAAAAGGGCCGCCGTGTCTTCTAGAAATTGTCTGTCTTGTGGTGAACCGTATTTATGAGAAAATCCAAGGGTATATGCTCCATAACAATTGTCCGCCAACCTGACGGGCCCAGGGCTTTTCGGATACCCAACCTAACAAGATACTCTTTCCTTCACAGAAAGTGAGGATGTTGAAATGTTTTTTTTTGTGTGCATCGACAGGGAACACACTGGACAGGCCAAGAAGAAGAGAAATCAGATCCTTCTCCATCTTAGACCCAAAATCCCCTCCATTGCACCCGCCACAGCACTCCAGTATGTTTGAAGCCTACCACAGGACCAGAGACAATGGGTAAGAATGCCCATACCAACCTTGCTCTTGGGACATGTTGAAGATACCCCTGGTTTAAATTTTGACAGACAATTCGGAATCAAGTGGACCCTATGGAAAATCCTCAACAGCATGGGTCCTTTTGCAAATTGATATCTTTCTTGCATTTTCCCAAATATTTTGCCAAGCCTCTGAGGAGACCTCAATGCCTAGCTCTCTCTCCCACACACTGGGGAGTCGATCAAACTCATCTGAGGTGGTGCACCTCCCCAGTTGATGATATGAAGTGCAGATAGAAAGTGTAATCTTAACACTGAGTACCCTTCTATCCATGACGGATTTGTAGGGATCAGTCAAAAGTGTAATATTTTTTGAATAAAATCCCTAACTTGAAACAAACGAAAGTGGTCCCTGTTAGATAGCTTGTATTTCTGTGCTAACCGATCAAAGGACATAATTTTGTCTCCCTCAAATAAATCACCCGTGCAAGACACACCCCTAGCTGAAAATGTGTGGCTGGTTAAAGCACAGCAGGTCAGGCAGCATCCAAGGAACAGGAAATTCGACGTTTCGGGCAAAAGCCCTTCATCAGGAATCATTCCTGATGAAGGGCTTTTGCCCGAAACGTCGAATTTCCTGTTCCTTGGATGCTGCCTGACCTGCTGTGCTTTAACCAGCTACACATTTTCAGCTCTGGTCTCCAGCATCTGCAGACCTCACTTTTTACTCGAAGACACCCCCTAGCTGCCCAATGTTTGAATCCTGAATCTATTATACCTGGTTGAAAGAGAAGATGTTTTGCCAATATTACCTTCCCTCTGCCGAACTGCCCTCCATGCTTTAACAGTATTGATAACTACTGGGTTATGGCAATATTCTTTAACTGTCCTCATTTTGTCCAAAAACAGCAAGCTAGCAAGGGGGCACCCTGCCTGAGAGGTTTCAATATCTAACTATATTGAAAGAGAGTCCTCACAAGCCCAATCACTTATGTAAGATAAAAGCGAGCTTAATTGATCATAGTTTTTTAATGTCCAGGAGAACCATTCCCCCAACCTGTGAGACAATTACAGTTTAGCTAATTTAATAAGGGGCCTCTTACGATACCAAATAAAAGAGCTGAACCAGCCATTCAGTCTCCTGAATGTTTGCTTATCGAACATCAGGGAGCATCCATATAGATTAAAACAAATGGGGAGAATATTCATCCTAATTTAAGTGCTATCCGACCTAACCATGAGACCGAAAGTGCCTGTCATCTTTGAAGGTCTTGTTTGATTTTGTTGAATAGTTGAACAAAATTGGCTTTGAACAACCGATCAAGAATTAGAGTGATGAATATCGCCAAATACACAAAACCCCCTGTGACCACTTAAATGGGAATCGAGATTCACCCTCAAGACCTAGTACCTTTGTAAGACCACCCAGAGGCATAGCCTCTGATTTTGCAAAATTAATCTTGTACCCTGGAAAAGGTGCCAAACGAGCTGATGCATTATATCAGGTGAGGCACCGAAACTGCTGGATTTGACAAAAAAATGATGACATCATCCACGTAGAATGGAATTTTATGTAATTTTGACCCCACTTCTGGAGCTGATATACTGAGATCCCCACGAATGGCCTCCACCAACGGTTCAATCACCAATGTAAAAAGCAACGGTGAAAGGGGACAACCCTGCTGGCTGCCCCTAAAAATGTTAAATTTGCTTGATCGTACCCCATTGGTGATGACCGCAGCGAACTGTAGAGAACCTTTACCCATCTTATAAAGGCTTCACCCAAGCCAAACCCCTCCAGAGTATAAAAAAGTTACAGCTACTCAACTTAGTCAACTTCCTTCTCTGCATCTAGAGAAATCACCAGTCCCTGTATTGACTGTTGTTGACTTGCTTGAATTATATTAAGCAGTCTCCCAACATTATTGGAGGATCTGCAGCCGTTTATGAAGCCTGTCAGGTCTTCTTTAACAATAGAAGGTAACACAGTCTTCAGCTTTAACGCAAGAGTCTTAAAGAGAATTTTAAAGTCGACATTTAAGAGTGAAATGGGCCTGTATGAAGCACAGTCCTCCAGGACTTTGCCTTTTTTAAGAATAAATGAAATATTGGCCTCTCTCAGAGATGGTGCGTGACGATCATGACTGTATGAGTCATTGAGCATGTCTTCTTTTCTGGATCACTGCTGCTGAGAAGTCCTGGAAGAACATGATCTTAGAACCCTTGTAAATCAGGGCCTTTGGAATCTTCCCCTGGTTTTTGGAAAATTCTGTGATTCTCTCCATGTTTCTATAATGATGAAACTGTACCAAGATAGTTCAAAGATATTGATCCAGACCTGACCTATGCACCGTGACCCAGTGTGCCCTCTCAATCTCCAAGCCTCTCATTCCAGCTTCCAAATTAAGGGATTTCAGCAACCAGTCATCAATAAATTCTGCTGGCTGCTCACCTTCGTTACCCTCCGGCAGACTAACGATCTGAATATTTCTTCTCCTTCCCTGTTCTCAAGGTCATCAACTTGGTCAAGCAAATTCTGGACCTGTGTCTCCAGGGCTTGGATCCTATCTTTGGAGGAACCGGTATCAGCTTCCACCACTGTGACACTGTGTTCTACCTCATCCATCCTTTTCTCCAGGTCTCCCAGCTGCTTGCTCATGCTTCTGCAGCATAATAGAGATCATGGCCAGCTTCTCCTCTATCTGCTCACCCAACATCTTGCGAGGTTTTGCAAGTTCCTTCACCAGGGCCTGGTAAGAAATCGATCCTGTAGGTTGGGCCGCGGGCCCAGCCTTGGACACTCCTCCTCCCTTCTTTGGCATCCCTGGAAGGCAAGAGTCCAGGTAAGTTGTTTTTAAGTTTCCTGGGACTCCATGACCTTTCCAGAGTCCCAGGATATCGCAGTGGTCTGAGTAGGATGGGTTGGAAGTTCTTCCCAATTGCACTGCGTTGCGGAGCTCTGCAACGTGACCTTCCTAGATCGCCACCATCTTGGATCCACAGGAGAAAGATTTTAAAGGGATCTAAGGGGGAACCTTTTCACGCAGTGGGTGGTGCGTGTATGGAACGAGCTGCCACTTGAATTGGTGGAGACTTGTACAATTACAACATTCAAAAGGCATCTAGATACACATACAAATAGGAAGGGTTTAGAGGGATATGAGCCAAATGCTGACAAATGGGACTAGATTAATTTAGGATATCTGGCTGGCATGGATAGGTTGGACTGATGGGTCTGTTTCCTTGCTGTACATCTCTATGCTGACTCTATGACTCTATATTGTGATAATTGGAAGACCTGGTTGACAGATAAGAACAGAAGTGTCAGACATCCTGTTCACTCTGAGAGGTGGCTCTGAGGGAACTGGGTCAGTGTCAAGAACTCTCCACATGTAAATAAAGAGTGACTTCGTGATGGAATTCCAGCCTCTGTGGAGTTATTTCAGAAGACTCAATCTTTTGCTCTCCTGAACCTATGGCTGGATGATATTTTGCTGTTACTTCTTTTTGTATAAAAAGTATGTTAAATACAATTTTGCTCTGGAGGTTATTTTAATGTATGCCCTATATCTAAAGAACAAATAGTTACAATTGATTAACACTCTTTCACTTGTTTGTAAGTTTGCTGACATTTTAATGAAACATTTTCATGAAACATCCAGCACTAAAGAGCAATCCTGATGACAGACATTGTGGAAATTGGCCAGGAATAGTTACTGAAGCTGTCAACATGAATTTACGGTGGCCATCTTGTCATTAACTCAATGTACCTCTGCTTTAATATTACTCATAGCCCAGTTTCTGGGTGACCTAGATGATTAAAGTGCTGCTTTGTAAACCAGAAAGCTTATATTTGAATCACAGCAGTGCCTTTGTCTGTTTTTTCCCAAACTCTGGGTTTCAATTAGGAAGCTCTTGTGTTGCAATGGTAGTGTTCTTACCTTTGGGCCAGAAAACCTGGGTTCATGTTCCCTTTTCCAGAGATGCGTCACAACATGTCTGGAGCAGTTAATTAAAAATACCTCTCCATTGTTGGTCCAGTTAGTTCTCAGTCGAGAGTGTGGTGCTGGAAAAGCACAGCAGGTCAGGCAGCATCTGAGGAGCAGGAGAATCGATGTTTCGGGCATTCCTGATGAAGGGCATATGCCCGAAATGTCGATTCTCCTGCTCATCAGATGCTGCCTGACCTACTGTGCTTTTTCAGCACTACATTCTCGACCCTGGTCTCCAGCATCTGCAGTCCTCGCTTTCTCTCAGTTAGTTCCCATAGAAGGATAGGGATTAGATTTTTTTTTAATGCATTCTTCCAAGCCGAATGACCATTCTTTCCATTGGACAGCCAAGCCAAATGGATGTGTGCTGATATAATAGATTATTGAACAGACAATAATCACCTAACCCAAATTTTGTATCTTTATTCTGTAGATACATGTTGAAACAATTATTTCGTGTTTTTAACAAATCGCAAGCCAAAAAAACCACAATATCAAGGACGTGAAAATTCAATTGATTAGTTGTAAGTTATCATCATTGTTATCACCCCAGCTTGAACTCTTCCCTGGAGTTATTTTTCACCACTGTACCCATCCCACATCCCAGATCCAACCAAGCCCACTTGCAACATATTATTCCAAACTCTCCTGATCACCAAGTTCACTGATAACCACATTCCTGTACATATTCTTTATTTGTTACTTGAATGCACACACTGATTACCACATAAATATCATTCCAGCATACATTTATATAGCAACTTCAAAATGAACAAGAAAAACAAACTTCATGGGTGTAATCCAAAAATATCCTCAAACTGTGCCAAATACTGAAGACTTTTTGTGAATGAAGCCGTGGGGCATCCATCAACTTATACATAAGGTCAAGGCATGTCCACTATATGCTGTCCCAAAAATAAATATTAAAATGTAAGAAAGGGGAAATTATTTTCCAAACAATAATGTATAAACATAAACATTAAAAATAAACATAATTTCTTCTGATTGTGTGCAAGAATTATGGATTCAGGTGTACTTACCAATTGAGAAAATACTGCTCAAAAACAGAAAATTAATTCTAGTTAACCTTGAGCACTTGTGTGGTGTCCTCACTTAAAATATTGGTTGCATTTCGGAAAATCGCAAATTTATGTGAAAATACTTTAGCTGGTTCTCATGGGAAACAGTATTTAAAATATAATTAGGTTCTGTATGAGATTCCTTATCAGAAAATGAAAATGTTAAAAGATGAATCTGCTAAATTTCAATATTGGTAAATAAAATTACAGTTAAAATAAAATAAGTTTAAGAATGAAAAGAAAATGGAACTTGCTACTCATAATACCTCCTGATCATCCTGCTTCCTGCACCCCCCTGCTCCCTGAAACCCCTGCTTCCTGCACCTCCTGGTTACTGCAGAGCCTGTCCATTCTTTGACCCTCTGAGTTGTGATCTCATCCCCTTCACCAACCCACCACCTCACTGCTTCCATCTCCTGGACTTGGGCTCTCATTAAACCTGAAATTGGAGCTCCTGTGTTTTGGATGTGCGAGTCCTGATATTTCATAATTGCTCAGGCTTTTGTAATCCATGTTTTTTTCAAACTCACCTATTTGCGATTTCCTTCTCCTAAATCTTTGCTGGGAGTAAGGGCTTGAGAGATTGGATTGTAAAAGCTCAGGCACTTTTGAACCTTTGAGACTTGCATTTCCACAACAGGACTATTCCAGCTTCAGAAGCGTTCTGAATTTTAAATGGAATTCAAGTCCTAGAAAGAAAAAACAGTGTGCGGTTCATACAGGGAAGAGAGAGAAACCACAACTTGGATGATGGGAGTAAGGAGAGGCCTCAATTCAGAGGCTGGTGATGACGCAATGCCATAAGTTGGAGGCTATGGAATGAGTGAGGCAGTAATCTGGTTATATATTATAGGCCCCATTAACTTACCAAGTTTAAAGCGAAACAATGTTAAATGCGGCAACTTTAAATGAGTACACACTATACTTACACGAATGCCTTTAAAGGACTA
Organism: Hemiscyllium ocellatum; assembly: GCF_020745735.1. Lineage (NCBI taxonomy): Eukaryota > Metazoa > Chordata > Chondrichthyes > Orectolobiformes > Hemiscylliidae > Hemiscyllium > Hemiscyllium ocellatum. The sequence continues at coordinate 18,385,004 of NC_083428.1, read as the reverse complement.
GACTCTTCACTTTAAAAAAGTAATCTATCACACTTTGGCATGTAGATAAAAAATATTATCTTATTATGGACTCATAGAGTCATAGAGATTATATCACAACTGCAAGAATGGTTAAAGTTTAAAATACATTCACAAAGCTTTTAAAATATATGGAGAAAAGTCTTTGCAGCATTTTGTTACCATTTTATAAGGATTTTTGTTTCCTGATTCAGTCAGTTCACAGAAAAAATGTAATGGTCCTGCTGGATGGGACCACCAGCTTTGAGGAAATGTCTATGTGAATTTTATTCTTCAGTTTTTGTGTGGGGCTATTTCATATTGCTAATATAATTTCAAAAAAAAATTCAGGGAAATGCATGATTACACATGTGACATAATTATGAGCGATACCTTGCAGAACAGAAATGATGTGCACACTTGGTTCCAATCATGAGGAAAAACAACATGAATTGTCTATTACCTCAACACTCAAGATATATTTGAATGTGTGTTTAAAAACACCATTGAAGGGACTAGACAATGTTTTTTGCAACACTGCTCCTGTAAACTTGATAGTGACAAACATCAGGGGCCAGATCAAGCTGTGAGATTAACAATATTCACCATTATTAATGTTGACATTGGACAGTAACCTTTTGTGGATGGAAATGGGTAATTAAAAGCAACAGGCAAAAAGTGATGTCTGTGATATGGTATACCTTCCTCTGCGACACTTTGCCATTAAAATTACCATTCAAACATATTGAACTGCAGAGTAACCCCTCCCTCCCAACACTGCCCCTTATAGGAAGGATATTGTGAAACTTGAAAGGGTTCAGAAAAAACTTATAAGAATGTTGCCAGGGGTTTGATCTATAAGGAGGGGCTGAATAGGCTAAAATGTCGGAGGCTGAGGGGTGACCTTATTGAGGCTTACGAAATCATGAGGGGCATGGATTGGATAAATAGACCAGGTCTTTTCCCTGGAGTGGGAGAGTCCTGAACTAGAGTGCATAGGTTTAGGGTGAGAGGTGAAAGATTTAAGAAGGACCTAAAGCACAATGTTTTCATGCGAAGGGTGGTGCATTTATGGAATGAGCTGCCAGAGGAAGTGATGGAGGCTGGTACAATTGCAACATTTAAAAGGTTAAAAATCACACATCCAGGTTACAGTCCAACCGGTTTAATTGGAAGCAGACTAGCTTTCGGAGCACTGCATTTAAAGGGCATTTTGATGCGTAAATGATTAGGAAGGGTTTAGAGTGATATGGGCTAAGTGCTGGCAAATGGGACCAGATTAGGTTAGGATATCTGGTCAGCATGGACAAGTTAGACCGAAGGGTCTGTTTCCATATTGTACATCTTTATGAGTCCATGAGTCCATAATAAGATAATATTCTTATCTACATGCCAAACTGGAAAAGGTCTGAGCTTGTCCATTCCAACCTAAAGACCCCAAAGTACGGCGAGTGTTAGCTTGAGTCAGGAAATTTCTGGAATCATTGGATTTGCCTCTGGAAAGTGTCCCAAATGTGTAGTGTTTGCTCTAGAGGCTCAGTGCAGTGTCTGCCAACTCTGAAAGGACCACATAGGCAACCACAAAGTGGGGCAGCAGTCTGGTGTCAAGGTGGGCTGATGACGTCAGTACTCTAGGACTTTCTCCGAGCTGTTAAAAGTTGTGATGTCCTCCAGCCCTCATCATTCATATTTTCTTACCTCTACCTTTTACCCACCATAACTCCTGATACACACCACACCAACTCCAAGAGCTACTCAAACTCTGTCCTCCATGGAACTCAGAAGCTATGTGAAGATGAAAAATAAACATTAACAATCTAGCTCTCACTCCTGACAACTTAAAAATGAAAAATTTATAAAATTCATTCAAAGTTTACAAATCTCTGAAAATGAATAATTGTCTGTAAAAACAAAGTTGTATCCAGAATCCAGACCATTAATCCTTTAATAGATTCTTTAAACTGTCACTTAAACAATCAACTCAGAAGCACCCATTAAGATAAGTATATCTTTTGAATTTCAGCCAAATATTCACAATTACATAATGAAAGCCTTCAGGGAAATGTCAACAAAGAACACTAGTGATATTGTACTAATAGATTCCAGATTTTTTTCAAATACCTGAGAACCTGCCTATCAATTGAAACAGTGAGCAGAGGATCCTTTAAAACTCTCACTGACAACAGCCTGTTTCTTGATTCAAAATTATAAGCGCAGCAAGTTGAAAATATTTCAGATTATTATACTATTGGAGACCCTATCTACCCTCAGGAATATATATATCTATTTCATCAGCTTGTGGCTCCCAGAGTGCAAGTTAGGACAAATGACATGAAAATGTCACCATAAGCTCTTGGGCTAGATGGTCAGGGTATTGATAAGGAAGTCAAGTAGTTAGGTCATGTGAAACCAATGGGTTATGCATAAAGTTACACCAAGGCAGACCTGGCGAGGACATAAAAGTGGAGACCTCAATGATGACAGAACACAATAGGAGGAGTCAGAAAACAAATCAAACTGAAGACATTGAAGAGAACCAATTATCACACCTGGGTTCTGGCAGCTTCAAACAGCAAAAATCAAAATCAGCATATCTGTTATCACTTATTGTTTGGTATTTTTGTTCAGACATTTGCCTAATAAATTCTGTTGATCTATTAAACTGAAATTATTGAATTGAAATATCTGTTGCTTTTTTCTTGTCTTGCCACAAGAGCTCAGTCAAGGCCATGGGATCTTGTACTAAAGTAATGCTGATGACATCACAGGAATGTTTGAGACTACTCAAAAGTCTTCTGAGCAGCTGGTGTTTCCGAACAATAGATTTCTAGTCTGTAAAAATTACAATGAATTTGCATTAAATCTAGCAATTTTAAAAGATTCATGCAGGAAATGAATGCAAGCTCATCATATCCCTTAGTGTTGAAGAGTCTCTACTTCCCAGGAGGCTAAGGAAATTCGACAGGTCCACAGGGGCTCTTACTAATTTTTATAGATGGACCATAGAAAGCATTCAATCTGGGCGTATCACAGTGTGGTTTTGGCAACTGCTTTTCTCAAGACTGCAAGAAACTACAGAGAGTTGTGAACACAGTCCAGTCCATCACACAAACCAGCCTTCTGCCATTGACTCCATTGTAACTTCCTACTACCTCAAGAAAGCAACCTACATCATCAAAGACCCTTCCGACCCCGATTACACTCTCTTCCATCAGGCAGAGGATATGACGGTTTGAATCACACATACTAATAGATTCAAGAACAGCTTTTTTCCCTTACTGTTATTAGACTTCTGAATTGATCTCTCAAATTTTAAATTGAATGTAATTCTCACTCTCTGTGCACCCTCTCTGCAATCTTTGCTGTAACATTGTATTTCTTGGTCTGTTCTATGATCCTATGCACTTGTTTGGTGTGATCGACCTGTACTACATGTAAAGCAACACTTTTCACTGGACCTAGGTACAAGTGACAATAACAAATCAAATCAAAAATTGGGTACCCAAGGCTAGAAAGGAACTGATGCCTATTTTCCTAATTTATTCTTCCTGTGGATGAATTGTTCATTCCAATCGCACAGTCCTATGGTGAATGCATAGTAATTTTTTTTCTTTTTCCATTTCATGCAGTCTATTTGTGGCTATACTTTCCCAATATGCATCTTTAGCATCCTGCTTGCTCATCTGCCACACTGTGATGTGCTTTCATTGTTGGAGTTACACTGGTCTATTGATGCATTGCTAATGGTTGTTGTTAAATGAATAGAAGTGGCTCAGATCAGAAAATGGTCCTCCTGGTAAAACTCCAGGTTATTGCACAGCCTTTAAGGTCTGCAGCCATTTGCAGTTTTACACTGGTTCTTGTACAAACTGATCCAACATGGCTATGCTGTAACACTGCAAATTAGAGCAAAACTAGGCCATTTTGGCCTGAAGCAAGCTCCACCATCTAACTAGGTCATTGCTGATCTTCTCCCTCATTTTCCTCATCTATCCCCATCCACATTGATTTTTAATATCTAGAAGGCCATCAAAACTCTGCAACTTGGAGGATAATTTCAAATAATTTATCTCCTCATAGAGTCATAGAATCATAGAGATGTACAGCATGGAAACAGACCCTTTGGTCCAACCTGTCCACGCCGACCAGATATCCCAACCTAATCTAGTCCCACCAGCCCCACCTGGCCCATAATCCTCCAAACCCTTCCCATTCATATACCAATTCAAACACCTCTTAACTGTTGCAATTGTACCAGCCTCCACCACTTCCTCTGGCAGTTCATTCCATACACGTACCACCCTCTGTGTGAAACAATTGCCTCTTAGGTCTCTTTTATATCTTTCTCCACTCACCCTAAACTTATGCCTCTAGCTCTGGACTCCCCGACTCCAGGGAAAAGACTTTGTCTATTTATCCTATCCATGCCCCTCATAATTTTATAAACCTCTATAAGGTCACCCCTCAGCCTCTGACGCTCCAGGGAAAACAGCCCCAGCCTGTTCAGCCTCACCCTACAGCTCAAATCGTCCAACCCTGGCAACATTCTTGTAAATCTTTTCTGAACCCTTTCAAGTTTCACAACGTCTTTCCAATAGGAAGGAGACCAGAATTGCATGCAATATTCCAACAGTGGCCTAACCAATGTCCTGTTCAGCCGCAACATGACCTCCTAACTCCTGTACTCAATACTCTGACAAATAAAGGAAAGCACACCAAACACCTTCTTCGCTATCCTATCTACCTGCAACTCCACTTTCAAGGAGCTATGAAATTGCACTCCAAGGTCTCTTTGTTCAGCAACACTCCCTAGGACCTTACCATTAAGTGTATAAGTCCTGTTAAGATTTGCTTTCCCAAAATGCAGCACCTCACATTTATCTGAATTAAACTCCATCTGCCACTTCTCAGCCCTTTGGCCCATCTGGTCCAGATCTTGTTGTAACCAAAGGTAACCCTCTTCGCTGTCCAGTACACCTCCAATTTTAGTGTCATCTGCAAACTTACTAACTGTACCTCTTATACTCGTATCAAAATCATTTATGTAAATGACAAAAAGTAGAAGCCCTGGCACAGATCATTGTGGCACTCCACTGGTCACAGGCCTCCAGTCTGAAAAGCAACCCTCCACCACCACCCTCTGTCTTCTACCTTTGAGCCAGTTTTGTATCCAAATGGCTAGTTCTCCCTGTATTCCATGAGATCTAACCTTGCTAATCAGTCACCCATGGGGAACCTTGTCGAATGCCTTACTGAAGTCCATATAGATCACATCTTCTGCTCTTCCCTCATCAATCTTCTTTGTTACTTCTTCAAAAAACTCAATCAGGTTTGTGAGACATGATTTCCCATGCACAGAGCCATATTGACTATCCCTAATTAGTCCTTGCCTTTCCAAATACATGTACATCCTGTCCCTCAGGATTCCCTCCAAAGACTTGCCCACCACTGAAGGCAGGCTCACCAGTCTATAGTTCCCTGGCTTGTCCTTACCACCCTTCTTAAACAGTGGCACCACATTTGCCAACCTCCAGTCTTCAGGCACTTCACCTGTGACTATCGATGATACAAATATCTCAGCAAGAGGCCCAGCAATCACTTCTCTAGCTTCCCACAGAGTTCTCGATACACCTGATCAGGTCCTGGGGATTTATCCATCTTTATCCTTTTCAAGACATCCAGCACTTCCTCCTCTGTAAGCTCGATGTTTTGCAAGATGTTACTATCTATTTCCATACAGTCTATATCTTTCATGTCCTTTTCCACAGTAAATACTGATGAAAAACATTCATTTAGCATCTCCCCATCTTCTGCAGCTCGACACAAAGGCCGCCTTGCTGAGCTTTGAGGGGCACTATTTTCTCCCTATATCCCCTTTTGTCCTTAATATATTTATAAAAACTCTTTGGATTCTCCTTAACCCTATTTGCCAAAGCTATCTCATGTCTCCTTTTTGCCCTCCTGATTTCCCTCTTAAGTATACTCCTACTTCCTTTATACACTTCTAAGGGTTCACTTGATTTATCCTGTCTATACCTGATATATGCTTCCTTCTTTTTCTTAGCCAAACCTTCAATTTCTTTAGTCATCCAGCATTCCCTATACCTACCAACCTTCCCTTTCACCCTGACAGGAATATACTTTCATTGGATTCTTGTTATCTCATTTCTGAAGGCTTCCCATTTTCCAGCTGTCCCTTTACCTGCGAACATCTGCTTCCAATCAGCTTTCGAAAGTTCTTGCCTAATTCCGTCAAAATTGGCCTTTCTCCAATGTAGAACTGCAACTTTCAGGTCTGGTCTTTCCTTTTCCATCACGATTTTAAAATGCCAAAGTGCTCCCCCACTGACACCTCAGTCACCCGCCCTGCCTTATTTCCCAAGAGTAGGTCAAGTTTTGCATCTTCTCTAGTAGGTACATCCACATACTGAATCAGAAAATTGTCTTTACGCACTTAAGAAATTCCTCTGCATCTAAACCTTTAACACTATGGCAGTCCCAGTCGATATTTGGAAAGTTAAAATCCCCTACCATAACTACCCTATTATTCTTACAGATAGCTGAGATCTCCTTACAAGTTTGTTTCTCAATTTCCCTCTGACTATTAGGGAGGGTCTATAATACAATCCTAATAAGGTGATCATCCCTTTCTTATTTTTCAGTTCCACCCAAATAACGTCCCTGGAATATCCTCCCTCAGCACAGCTGTAATGCTATCCCTTATCAAAAATTGCACTTCCCCTCCTTTTTTGCCTCCCTTTCTATCCTTCCTGTATCCCTGAACCATGTTTCTGTAATTGCTATGATAAATCATAAGCAATCTGCCTTTTATTGTAATACAATGCCCCCTAATTCTAGAATCCAATTCAAGGGAATCATCTTTCCAAATCCACCCTGTTATGCCCTGAAAAGAGGTATGTTTTAATGAGATCACCGCTCATTCTTCTAAACTCCAGAGAATATACGGCCCAGCTTCCTCAATCTCTCCTTATAGGACAGTCTTGATATCCCTACAATCAGTTTGGTGAACGTTGCTGCACTTCTTCTATGGCAGTATATCCTTCCTTCGGTAAGGATACCAAAGTTGTGCAAATATTCCATTGCTATCTCATCAGTACTCTATATGCTTGAAGCCACGCTTCTTTTCAAATCTTCTTACAATAAAGGCCAACATATCATTTGCAATTGTTGAGGTTCTTTTCTTAGATTGCAAACTGGAGTGAGAGACAGAGTTGCCTTTATTCAGAGAACATACTGCTACCGGTTTCTGAGTTCAACGCAAAAACACTGCAGGTGCTGGAATCTAAGTTAGACGAGCAGCAGCCTGGGAGAGCACAACAACCAGGCAGCATCAGGACGTGGAGAAGTCGACATTTCAGGTGGAACCATTTCTCAGGACTACTTTCTGTTACAGGTTTCTGAACTGAAGCTTTGGCACTGAGGAGAAGTGGCTTTTTTAAACCATAATCATAACACACAGCTCATTAACATGATCAACATTTTCAGCATGCAGGTATCAATACATTCATAGGTTTAAAATTTACAGGATTCAGTTATTGGTCCATTAACGGGTTTAACATTTACAGAATGCAGTTATCTGTTCATTAAAAAGTATTTGAAACTGACCCATTCAGATGGATACTTGAGAATCGTCTGTTCAGTTTAAATGGTTTAGACCAAATATAAACAATCTGTGGTTGCCTCCTGCTGCGCTCAAGAATTTTTACTGTTAAATGGTCACGCCTACCTGCTCTCCTTCATTCCCTTTTGCCATTGGAAACCTTTGGGATTAGTTTAGATTAGATTACTTACAGTGTGGAAACAGGCCCTTCGGCCCAACAAGTCCACACCGACCCGCCGAAGCGCAACCCACCTATACCCCTACATTTACCCCTTACCTAACACTATGGGCAATTTAGCATGGCCAATTCACCAGACCCGCACATCTTTGGACTGTGGGAGGAAACCGGAGTACCCGGAGGAAACCCACGCAGACACGGGGAGAACGTGCAAACTCCACACAGTCAGTCGCCTGAGTCGGGAATTGAACCCGGGTCTCAGGCGCTGTGAAGCAGCAGTGCTAACCACTGTGCCACCGTGCCGCCCACTGATCAAATTTGATTCTGATCAAATGAAGTTTCCCTGATTCAGTTACTGTATTTTTCCCCTTTTATTCTTTCCTGCCCTGTGGGTTTCTACTGAACCCCACACCATTTTAATTGCTTGCTGCACTTGCATGTTAGCTTTGAATTACTTACAAACAAGGACATCCAGGTTCTTTTGGATATCAACATTGTAACCATTTAAGAAATATTTCAGATTTCAATTTTTTTCTATCAACGTAGATAACTTCATGTTTTTCCACATTGCATTCTATCTGCCAAGTTCTTGCCCACTTAGGTAGTCTGTCTAAATTCTCTTGCAGCCACTTTGCATCTTTGTCAAACTTTGTGCCATCAACAAACTCAGAAAGTTCTCACATCCAAATCATTGACAAAGATTTTGATTAGCTGGTACCCAAACACTCATCCTTATGTTCTTATGTTCATATGAACATAAGAACATAAAAACTATGGGCAGGAGTAGGCCATCTGGCCCTGTGAGCCCGCTCCGCCATTCAATAAGATCACAGCTGATCTTCTCATGGCCTCAGCTCCACTTACCCGCACTCTCACCATAATCCTTAATTCCTTTATTGTTCAAAAGAATTATCTATCTTTGCTTTAAAAATATCCTATGAGGAAACCTCAACTACTTCACTGGGCATGGCATTCCACAGATTCACAACCCTCTGGGTGAAAAAGTTCTTTCTCAGTTCAGTCATAAAGCTGCTCCCCCTAATTTTGAGGCTATGCCCTCTTGTCCTAGTTTCACCGCCAGTGGAAATATCCTCTCAATTTCAGTCTATCTCTAATTCCTATCCTCTCTAATTCCTCTCTATCTAATCTATTCCCTTCATAATTCTATATGTTTCTATAAGACCTCCCTCATTCCTCTACATTTCAATAAATATAACCCCAGTCCACTCAGCCTGTCCTCATATGCCAACCCTTTCAACTTCGGAAACAACCTAGTGAACCTCCTCTGCACTCTAGTGCCAGTATATCCTTTCTCATGGAAGGAGATCAAAACTGCACACAGTACTCCAGATGTGGCCTCACCAGCATCCTATACAATTGCAACATTACCTCCCTGCTTTTAAACTCAATCCCTTTAGCAATGAAGGACAAAGACCATTTGCCTTCTTAATTACCTGTTGCACCTACAGACCAACTACTCATCAGATTAGAATGCACCTTTTATACCCACCCTCCATATTCTGTCCATTCATCAGTTTTCATTCCATGCCAATACATTCCTCCTAAACTGATGTACTCTATCTTTGTTGATCAAGTTCTTGAGTGGGAGCTTTATCAATACGCTTCTATTGATACCACTTCTATTGATTTTCCCCTATCTAATTATGCTAACTACATTTTGAATAAAAAAAAGCTCTAACAGGGCTGTCAAACATGATTCTCTTTCATAAATCCATGTTGACTTTAGCCCAATATTATCATCATCTTTAACAATCCAGTTATCACACCCTTTATAATAGTTTCTAGCACTCTTCCTATAACTGATGTCAGGCTAATGGGTTTGCAACTCACATTTTCTGTCTCTCTCCCTTTTTAAACAATTAGGTTACATTTGCTCGCTTCCAATCTGTGGAACCATTGTAGAATTTACAAAATTTTGTAAGATTGCCATCAACACATACATAATTTCTAAAGCCACTTCTTTCAATACTTTGAGATGTACATCATCAAGCCTAGAGCTCCCATGAACTTCTCCAGTACTATTTAATTACTAAAATTCATTTCTTTCAGTTCCTCATTCTTTTTAGACCATTGCTTCTATAGGATTCTTCCATCCTGAAGATAGCCATAGAGTATTTGTTTAGTTTTGATGTCATTTCCTTGTTCCCCATTATAAATTCCTATGTCCTTGCCTGTACTGGGCTTACATTTGTCTCTGCAATGTTTTCCTTTTATTATTTACCTATAGAAGCTATAAAATCCATTTTAGCCCCAATTTACTTTCGGAAGCTGTTTTAATTTTCTCTTCAGTTTCTTGGTCTTCCTTTGCTGAATTCTAAAATACTCCTAATCCACATATTATTTGTAAACTTTCTAAATCCCTTTCTTTGACCTGACCCACTACTTAACTTCTGTTGCTTGCCATGGTTCAATCACCTTTCCTACTGGGTTTATCTGATTCGAAAGAATATATAAATGTTGTAACTCATGTGTTACTTATATAAATTCTAGTCATTACATATCATTATTTATAATTTTAATAATGCCCTTGTAATTTTCTTTATTTGCTTTAAAGTCTCTAGTTTCAGATTGAACCACTTCACTTTCAAATTTAACGTCAAATTCCAACATGTTTTAATTGTTCTTCCCTGCAAGCTACTTTACAGTGAGATTATGAATTAGCCCATTCTTGTTGCACAATACCAGATCTAAAATAATGTGTTTCCCAGCAAGTTCCTCAACTGTTCTAGAGATCCATCTCATATGCATTCTAGAAATTTGTCCTCCATGAAATTAGTGTTAATTAGGTCTATCCAGTCTAAGTGTACATTGAAGTCCTCATGGGTATGATATTACCCTTAGGCACCTACAATTTTCTGATTTATGTCATATCCTATATTACCACTACTGCTTGGTGGCTTATAAACACATCCTTCCAATATTTACTACCTGCTTGTTCTTTCTTAGCTCCATCAAAATTGATTTACAGTCTTGATCTTACAAGATTTTCTATCTTGCAGTCTCCAATCCAAGATCCGCTTTCTCTTATATACTGATTTCATTCATTAATAACAGTGATACATCACCTTTTTCGCCGTTTTGCCAATTCTAACTTATCCATTCACTTCCCAGCTTTTGTCACATTCCAATAGTTTGTCTGTAACTAGACCATACCTGTTTACTTCCATTTGTGTCATCAGCTCATCTCTCAGCCCATCTTTTATTATTTTTGTAATCTAGCCTTATCTATTGGCACACTCTTGAGTTTGTATTCTTAGGTTCTTCAAAATTAATATCCATTTATTATTAGTACTTGGTAAATTATTCTGTGCATCCACTCAAGATCAAAATCGGCTAGGATGAATATTTTTGCTGATATTAATTTCAAGTGAGAATGGTGACACTTGATGCTTTAAAAAGTGCCACTCTATAGATTTACATTGAATTTAATTTGGTTCTCTGTTGATGTTAAAGTTAACAGGCTGTGGGCTAGTTAAAGGCTACAAGGATCAAGTGCTGGGCTTTCAGCTATTTACAATCGATATTTTACTTAACCAAAGAGGTCAGGAGTAATGTTATCTAAGCTTACTAATGATAGACAGCTAGGAGGAATGTAAGCTGTGAGGAGAACTCTAAGAGGCTGCAACTAAATGTGGAAATGTTCAGTGAACGAGAAACAAAGTGGCAGATGGAGTACAATTTGTGGAAGTAAGAGGTTACGCACTTTCGCAGTAAGAAAAGAAAATCAGACTTTATTTAAAAAGCTGTAAAATGTCTAAATGCTGATGTTCAGATCAACTTGAATATGCAAGTATTAGGAATACAGACAGTCTCCATAACCAGTTCGGAAGTGACAATGGCTTTTATTGCAAAGGGATTGGAGTACTTGGCAATGGAAATTGTATTGAATTTTGGTGAGACCACACAGAGTGTTGCGTGTAGCTTTAGTCTCCATATTTAAGGGAGGCTTTTTTGCAACAAAATGGTACCACAAAGGATTCTATGATGAAAAGTTGAATAAATTAGACCTATGCAGTTTGGGGTTTAGAAGGATGAGAGATAATCTTATTGAAACATAGAAGATTCTGAAAGGATTTGATAGGATATACACTGAGAGATTATTTCGCTGGCTGAAAAATTTGGGGATACAATCTCACAATAAGGTGTTGAACATTTAGGACTAATATCAGGAGAAGTGCCTTCAGTCAAAGTTATAAAACTTCAACTCTCTGTCACAGAGGATGGTTAATTATTTTTATTCACTCATGGGACATGGGCATCACTTGGTGGGCCAACATTTATTGCTTGTCCCTAGTTACCCTTGCAAAGATGGTGGTAAGCTGCTTTCTTGAATTGCTGTAGTCCATATGCTATAGATAGACCCACAACACTCATAGGAACTCTAAGTTTTTGAACTAGTGACAGTGAAGGAACGTTGATATATTTCCAAATCAGGATTGGAGGGGAACTTCAGTCGGTTGTATTTTCACGTATCTGCTGTCCTTATTCTTTTAGATGAAAGTGGTTTGGAAAGCGCTCTGTAAGAATCTTTGGAGAATTTCTGCAGTGCATCTTTTAGATAGTGCCCACTGCTACAACTGAGTGTTGGCGGTAGAGGAAATTGATGTTTATGGGTGTGGTGCCAATCAAGTGGCTGCTTTGATCTGGATGGTGTTATTGGAGCTGCACCAATCCAAGGAAATCGTGAGTTGTGCCTCATTGATGGTGAACAGGCTCTGGGGAGTCAGGAGGTGATGCTTGATTCTTGAATATATTTTACGGTCATTAACTTAATCTTTAACGTCTCTTGGACTCAAATTACTTGAGGACCAGGTCAGAAAATCGTGGTGAGGCAGAAGATCTGCCATAATTCTACTTTTTTGTCTGACAATAGGGTCCAATCTTTCTCTAATTGATTATGTCCTGTTAAAAACCCAGTTAGTAAATAGTCTAACAACAAAAACAGAATTTGCTGGAAAAGCTCAGCAGGTCTGGCAGCATCAGTGAAGAGAAATAGGAGTTAGCAGATTGGGTCGAGTGACCCTTCCTCAGAACTGTTAACTCTGATTTCATTTCCGCAAATGCTGCTAGACCTGCTGAGCTTTTTCCAGCAATTTCTGTCTTTGCTTCTGATTTATAGCACCTGAAGTTCTTTCAGTTTTTCTTTAGTCCATAGTCTATTCGGGTACTGCTGTTGCACAGAGTAATTACTATTTGCTCGCCATTATGCATTAACAGGTTAGTCTAACACTGTGAGAAAATCATAGAGTAGCTGTGTAACATGATATGGGTCGTCAGTCTCCAAAGGCAACAGCCTTTCCAAGTTTTCTGTTCTGAACAAATTTAGAAGAGCTTTTTCATAAGGAATTTGCTGTGTTGTTGTGAAAACGTATCACCCAGCTCCATGGTGCCACCACTGATCAAATGTAAGTTTAGCAGGTCAGGCAGCATCCAAGGAGCAGGAGAATCGACGTTTCAGGCATGAGCCTGAAGAAGGGCTCATGCCCGAAACGTCGATTCTTCTGCTCCTTGGATGCTGCCTGACCTGCTGAGCTTTTCCAGCAACACATTTTCAGCTCTGATCTCCACCATCTGCAGTCCTCACTTTCTCCCAAATGTAAGTTTAGGCAATGAACAGTAAGACAGTAAATACTTAAGCCTAATTTTAACTTCGAGTAAGTGATTAGGTTTTGAGTATCTCAGAGAATTAATCCATAGAAACGTTTTTGTGTTGTATTGCTTTACTCTCCTTGTGATAGAATATTATTTGTATAATCCAGTCATTTTCATCCCTAATGACCAACTTGTTGTAACACCAGCAATCACTAAAATCATTGTGTCATGATAGAGGGTTTTTCTTTGTATTATCTAAAAACAACTGCTTTCCTTCATAATCATGTTTTTTATTACCCTCACACTGCATGCTCCCATTCATACATTGTGCTTTTTGCTTTCCCCTTTAGGAGGTCTATGCTCCTGAAAACATAAAATCTGTGATCTTCTGCTACATTTGCACAGTCGCAGATCATCCATCTGAATTTAGCAGCAGACTTCTGCTAGGGCGTCTGAAAAATGGTCTTCAATGCATTTGTCATGTATTTAACACAATCAAGAGCTTGATAAATAATACCTTTTGACATTCTTTCAAATAAAGTGCTTTGATAGCTGCTTGGAAAATCTCAAAGGATCGGAACTGTCTTTTTGTTTTTGTTAACAAAAACTCCAATGTAATTACATCTAAACGAATGGCACTCTCTCACTTGTGTGTTCAGATGATGTTGTTAGCAAATTATGCCTTTTAGGGAGAGGCTGAACAGGCGGGGCTGTTTTCCCTGGAATGTCGAAGGCTGAGGCATGGATAGGGTAAATAGGCAAAGTCTTTTCCCTGCGGCCGGCGAGTCCAGAACTAGTGGGCATAGGTTTAGGATGAGAGGGGAAAGATATAAAAAAGACCTAAGGGACAATTGTTTCACACAGAGGGTGGTACGTGTATGGAATGAGCTGCCAGAGGAAGTGATGGAGGCTGGTACAATTGCAATATTTCAAAGGCACTTGGATGGGTATATGAATAGGAAGGGTTTGGAGGGATATAGGCTGGGTGCTGGCAGGTGAGACTAGATTGGGTTGGGATGTCTGGTCGGCATGGACGGGTTGGACAGAAAGGGTCTGTTTACATGTCTAACATCTCCATGACTCTATGAGTCATAGAGTCACAGGGACGTACAGCATGGAAAAACAGATCCTTCATTCCAACTCATCCATGCCGACCAGATTCCTACACTAATCTAGTCGCATTTGCCAACAGTTGGCCCATATCCTTGGAAACCCTTCTTGTTCATATACTCATTCACTTGCCTTTTAAATGTTGGAATTGTACCAGCCTCCACCACTTCCTCTGGCAACTTATTCAATATATGCACCACCCTCTGCATGAAAGAGTTGCCCCTTAGGTCCCTTTTATATTTTTCCCCTCTCACTTTAAACCTATTGCTTCTAGTTCTGGACTCCCCCACCCTAAGGGAAAGACCTTGCCTACTTACCCTATCCATGCCCTTATTGATTTTATAAACCTATATAAGGTCATTCCTCAGCAGCATTTCTCCTATTTCCGGACAAAAATATGGCTTAGAGCTATGCATCCATAGTTTGAATTTCTGATTTAGATGACCAAAGAGATTTCTTTCATTAATGAGTTAATTAGCAGGTGTATTATTTTTGAAATGAAGAAATTCCTCACTGTATGAAGCCCTACAGCAGGACCATTTATTGCAACCATAGATAGAGGTATTATCTTCCAGAATATGATCTATTGCATAAATGATATTGGTCATTCTGTACTTAATGAGAAATATGTATCAATCACACAGGTTTATCAAAGAATCTATTTCATTGGGGTCTTTGAGAGTGTATTGGCTTTGGCATCTCAGCAGTTAAAATTGGACTCTGCAACTGTATAAGGATTCTTCGAAAGGCCAGGGGTCATAAATAATCATGGAAACAGATTTTGTCCTAACATCTGGAAGATTCAAGCACCAAAGTATAATTCTTCTGGAAACATAAATCCAAGTTATTTCTTCTATGTTGCAGGTCTTCCTTTTGATTTTCTGCAGGAGCTTGATAAAGCATGTTGATTTTTGTGACCTTGATCTGTACTGTTCAAGACCATTTTATTAATTTAGAGTAATATTGCTTTAACTCCAGTCATTACATTATTGTAACTTGGCTAATTGTTAAGTTCTTTATAGAGGCATACAACACAGAAACAGACCTAAAGGCCCAAGTCATTTTCTAAACTGAACTAGTCCCGTTTTCCTGCATTTGGCCCTTATCCCTTTAAATCTTTTCTATCCATGCATCTGTCCAAATGTCTTTTAAATGTTGTAATTGTACCTGCCTCTACATTTCCTGTGGCAACTCATTTCATATACGCAACGCCCTCTGTGAAAAAAAACATTGCACCTCTCACCCTAAAACCACATGGTTTTGCAAAAAACATATAGGAAATGATTTAAGACAGCCTTCAGCTGTTTGAGTCAATTTCAATGTTTAATTAGATCATGGCTGATCTATATCTCAATTCTACTTTCTCATCTTTATTCTATATCTCACATCTTTATCTTTAATAAATGCTAAAAATTGAGTTCAGTCTTGAAAATATCAACGAATTTGGATTGCACTGCTTTTTAGAGGAATGTGTTTCAGGTTCTTACTCCAATTTGTGTTTCCTAATTTCACTCCTAAGTTGCCTAGCTCTTATGTTAAGACAATGCATCTTGTTCTGCATTGTACGAATCATAGAAATATGTTTCTCTATTCAAATCTCTCAGTTTTATATATATCTCAATTAGATTATTCCCTCTGTCAACTCCAACTCATGCCAAAGGCTTTGACAGCCAAATAAAGTCAGCTTTATGTAACTTCTCCTAATTTTAGAATTTAAGCCCTTGACTCATTCTGGTGAATATGCACTGTATCCTTTCTAACACATATCAGAACTTGCAATATCTTTCTTGAAGTTTGGTACACAGAACTGAATGCAGTAATCTAGATGTAGTTTGCCAAAAGCTCAAAACTGAACTGTCAGTTTTCACTTGTGAATTTAAGTCTCCTCCAGATAAATAAACAGTTTACATTGTTTGTGACATATTTTGACTAAACGGTTGCATTAACAGGTGTGGGTTGCTGAAATCTACAATTTCCAGTTTCAATTGTCAGAGCAATAGATAGGATTCATTGCCATTTTTAAATATCAAAAGCTATCATTTACTGTTTTATGTCAGGACACATGCTCTAGCTATATAAATACTGTTCCATTTTAGGTGTTTGTATTTTTAACACAAATTTCCAATTTTTTTCTGTTATTCAGATGATCTGTCTTTCAGTTAGAATTGGGGCAGCATGGTGGCTTAGCACTACTGCCTCTCAGTGCCAGGGACCCGGGTTCAATTCTGCACTCAGGTAATTTTCTGTGTGATGTTTGCACATTCTCCCCATGTTTGCGTGGGTTTCCTCTGGGTGCTCCAGTTTTCTCCCAAATCCAAAGATGTGCAGGTAAGATGGATTGACCATGGGAAATATAGAGTGGATCTGGGTGGGATGTTCTGAAGAGAGTTAATGTGGACTGATGGGCCTGCCTCCATACTGTAGAGATTCTTTAGTTCAATTGCACTGCACTGTGTTGTGGTTTGATGAAAAAATGCTAAAGATCTGCCTTCAGACCAAGAAGTTAGAAGAAAGTTAAAATATAGCCAAATAACATGTAGAATTAAAACAGCGTTTATTGATTTTCAAGATTAAAAACAGTGGATTTCTTACCATCCTTCAACTTACAGCATGCGAGTACCTGAACAATACAGTTAGAAAGGGATATAGGAATTGGTGACAAAAGGGATGGATGTGAACAGACAGACTGCAATGTTCCTAACTGAAAGAGTAGTATCAGTTTGGAAGAAATGCAGAAGCACAATAATTCCTGACTTTAAAATAATCGCTTCAGCCTGGAGCTGACCTTGTCCAACAAGGAGTGTCTGCCGACCACAGCTATATCAATTTCAACTGGTCACCCATATGTTCAACATGTTGTTCATGATAGTTCAGTGCAACAGCAGTGTTGCCTTTGTTCATGCTTCATATGACCGTCAATGAAATGATTAGATTTGCAAATAGGCTCAACTTGTGACAATACCATCTAACCTGAAACAATATGGCAGACACATGATGCTACATGATCCAGCACTTGCTTAATTTGTTACATGGCAACCACAGTACAGCAGCAGCAGCCACAAATTCAAGTTACAAATGTCACAATTATTATACAACAACTGCCCGAAGGTAATGAACAAGGCTACTGGTTTACAGTGGCTGAATGAGTCAAATCCCATGTTTTATTAAAGGGAGATGAAGGACTTTTGACAGTTTGGGAACTGCAATCCTCGATTCGAATAGTTTTCTCCTGAAAGCTGAAATCCCAGTGACCTGGGCTGTTGAAATGGACAGCACAAAGCCTCTTGTGAGCAGATTAGACCAGGTTCTCCTCATGTGATTTACGTCTTTAACCTTTTGCTCTCCCTTCTCTTGCTGAGACTGTAACCATTCAGATTGAGAAGGCTGTATTTGAAAACTGAAAAAGCGCACACGTTTCAACGTGCAGGCCTTCAGAGTAATTTTCGTTCATTTCCTTAAAAAGTCAGCTTAAACTCAGGGACCTGAGAGAAAAAGAAGAGAATCAGGTAACAGTTAGTATTTTCTCAGCCAAATACAACTGGAATCATTGTTATCGTTGAATATTACAGATCTCATACAGAAAACACAACTACCCCACACCCAAAAAAAATCCACTTTTAAAATGTTGCTTAAACATTTCACATCTATCACAAAAACTGAATTTGTGGAAAAATTCAGCAGGTCTGGCAGCATCTGTGGTGAGAAATAGGATTAGCTTTTCGAGTCCATGTGCTGCTGGACCTGTTGAGTTTCTTCAGCAATTTTGGTTCTTGTTTCAGATCTTCAACATCTGCAATTCTTTGTTTTCTTCACAACCATAACAATTTTAAAACTATTGCATTTGAATGTATGTCACAATTTAATGGATTTCCATCCTTAAAAGACTTCAAGTACTGATGTAAATAAAATGTCCAATTAAAAAGGAAATGCTTGCATTAAATCATACCTTCTAATGTAGGCAGAATGTCTCGAGATGTTTTACCATTTAATTATTTTTATAAATATTCGTTATAAAGACAAAGTTATTTTACAACAATAGCATTGATAAGTAAAATGATGGTTGTGCTGAAGATTGAACATGAGTATTCAGGTGATAGTGCATAAACCATATTGTTTTTCTTGTCTTTGGAGCTCTCCAAATAGAATAATAGCTTGCTATTCTGCTGTCACATTCATTACAAGGTGTTACAACGTTTGTGGCTCCTATTGATAGATACATTGATATGCAAATTGACCATCTGGTCTCAACCAACAGCGCTGTGAACCACAGATTGAATAAAAATAACTATGTACATGGGGGTGTATCAAAGATAATAATTCACTTCCTAACGAAGAATATTTTACTCTCAAGATGTGATGAATGTAAAATTTGCATGTTGGACTCTAGCCCTTCCTTCCTTCCTTGTACTGTGAAATACTAAATATTGCCCAAGCTTTTAGGTTATTTTTGACCAGCCTTGAGAACTCTTGAAGGATGGTTGGTTTAAAGCAGTTAATGCCATTTGGAGATCGCTTAATTTTTGTAAATAGGGCTCTGTATTTCTAAATTTGTTATTACTGCATCCACTTTACATCCACAAAACAATGACCATTCATCGTAATACAGAACTTTCCCTTGCCCAATGATAATGAAAATTGGCCTTCAAATCTTCCATTGTGCACAATTATAAATGGATCTTGTATCCTTTTTAATCTCAACCATTTCAAAAGTACTACATTGCTGTTTTCATGGTGTGTGACACACACCTGAAGCAAAGAGTTCAATGTAGATTTGAGAACACAATTAATAGGGGTCTGATTAATCAAGGTTCCACTGTATTGAAGTTTCCACAATATTTTTTTTCAAGCCACATTTGATCTCTAACATGTATGGACTAATTACATGGGTATTGTGTTTACACATGTTAAGTATTAATAATTGAAAGCAAACATGAGTTTAGAATAGGTAATTGACAATATTTACTGATGAACATGAAACATGTTCCTATAATATCCTTTGCTCTGTTAACAAATACATTACACCATTTATTTAAAATGAATAATGGCATTGTTTAATGAACTATACAAAATGCTGGGCGGAAATTAAGCCAAATAAAGACATAGTTGTATAAAGTATTAGAAACAAAATGATAGTATATTTAAATAAATCACTTGTAACAACAAAAGTATAAGTAGTGACATATAATATCAGTATTATATTTCAATGCCAATTAATTGTAATCCTCATAGGACGAACTGATGTAACTCTTTGTTTCTGAGTGATCACCAATCAATCAGCCACCAGGTTCTTCAATTTAGAACAAACTAGTTATTTTTGAAGGACAATAGTAGAAAAGTAGCTCAACAGTTTTGACATGGAATACAGGACCACAGTTGAGACATGGAACTGTGTAGCAATGGTAAAACCTACATGGTAACTACAGTGTGTACTTTCCAAGGAAGAGACAACATCTTCACTTTGGTGATAAATAAATGAAAGGCCTCACTATACATCTTCACTAAATACTGCATTGTGACAAAATCTGCAGTGATAGGAATGTTTAATCAGATAAACCTAGCTGAACCAGGATATAGCTTCTGACACACTTTTGAAATGGAGAACAAACATTATACTAGGCAGTTAGAAAAATTATTGAGATTGCAAATTTTGTTCAAAGTTCTCAGACAAAAAAAAATGCACAAAACCAGCTGAGGGAATATGTTCAGCTATGGGCCTTCAGAAGCGTTATGGACAGAGAAAGACAGAAAAAGAGTGAGAGAGAAAAGAAATAACAGAATCTCCTTTCACACAAAACCTTTCATACATGTCTTTCTCATCTGATGCGTCATCTGTTGCTGTGCGTCATAAGGTAATAAAATGACTCAGATCAGAGTGTTTCTTATGGGCACAGGTTCATCTGCAGAACTGGTGTAGTTATTTCTCCTGTACATTAGGTCTTGGCTCCACACTTCCACCCCCACCCTCCAAATCCCCCTCAAACCCCATGCTTCATCTGGCAGCAACACAAGTTACAACCAACTCACACAAAAAAATTTGAATGAGAAAAAAATTTATTTATTTTAACATGAAAAGCAAAAGAAACCCAATGAAATGTTTATTCAGGGCTTTTTTTTACAGTTAAGTTAAACAAAAAAAATAGAAACAAGAAAAATGTCTTTGTAAGAATTTCTTTGTGACTCATAATACCACATACATATTTTATAAAACTATTTCATATAATTAATCAAACCTGTGAATATAGCATTAAGACATAACATAGATACCTAGTTACTGGCATATGTATTAACCACCGTGTCTGAATTTTCAGTGCAAAGAGATTGGTGTTTAACCAATCTAGAAAAAGCCTTTGGAAATAAGATATCTAAAAGAATTAAATTAAAATAAGAAAAAAAAGTCCATTTATTGCGCCTAGCCCATATTTGATACAAAATAGCACTGTTTGTGTTTAACAATAGAACTACAACAGACATTTCTACATTTGAGAAAATGTGCACATATTGTTTAATGCATTTAGGAATGAGCTTGCTAATTCACAAACCATGACACAAAAATTCTGATTACAACTTAACAACTTCACAGAAATTGAAAGTCTAGGGGACAAAATTATATTTTATAAAAATCGAAAAAGGCTTCAAAAAATCTAAGTTACTTGCACTGATGATAATGTTATGATGTAAGTTGTAATTGTTGAGGAATTTTTAATGATATTCTTAAGAATAAAAAGTATGCATGCAAACCCAGCAATGCAGCCAACTCTCAGAACAGGAAGCTTTTGGTGTACTATGCTATTCATCTAGGGTTGTTTTTTTTTTCTTCAACACTAAAGGGTATTTTGGAAATACAGAAACAAAATAACAGCCAAACAATCTGACTCTAAAACTTTCCCCAGGTCACCAGTACTACTCTTTTATTCTTAAACAAAAGCAAAGGTATTCTTCTAATAAAACATTTAAATATACTAGGGATTAAAGCTCCAAAAACATCTAATCATTCTTTAATGGAAAACAAAATGAAGCATGTAGTGTAGTATAGCAGCAAACATTCTTGGTGTATTTCTCTGGACGGTCTAAGACTAGCATCAATGACAGAATTTTTAAAAATCAAATTGAGAATCACTCTTCTTCCACAGAGAAAAAGGCTAAACAGGGCTGTGATCTGGTGAAGCATGTGTGACAGTTACTACTACACAATCAACACTCTCCTTTGACTTCTTGAGACTCGTGTACAGCCTGTCTTCGATGCTCGTCGTTAATTTGTCTATGGGATCGGCCCCTATCATTTGAGGTCCATATGCAAAGTCTGTGGGTCTGTTTGTCTCCGTGAAGCCACTGATTTGACCTAAAGACTGCGGGAAGTCTGTTTGGTCTGGCTGTTCGGTTTGGTCAGTGGCATTTCCTTGCTCGGCTGTTTCTTCCTCAATGATTTGGATTCTTGCTTCAGCATCAACACCGGCTGTTTCTGAGCCTGAGGGTTCAGCCTCTGAGTGTTTGGACGTGGGTGATTTGACGTGTTCCTGGCCGCTCTCACTTGGCTCTTCATCCGTGGCGCTGATAATGCGTGGTAAGGTGCTCTGGTATCGATGATCTAGTGGATAATTCACACTGTCGCCTCTCCGGAGGGGGTTTCGGTGGCGTTCCAGTGCAGGCGGATAGCGGATCCCTGGGTCACTGTATTGCTTGGTCCTTTGCCATTGCTTCCGGAGATGGATACGAGACCGGTGCTTGGACTTCAGTGGAGAATCATCAAACTGAGGGTCATGTCGGAGAAATGCATTGAATAAGGCATCGGATTTCTCATCAATACTGTAATCCCGCCTGTGCAAATAGTCTCTAGTGACAAACATTTGGCCATAGGGTGACCAGTCAATCGGTTCACCCCCCACTGCCCCCTCTTCCTCGAACTCCTCACTCAAGGGTTTTGCATCGTAGCTTTCAAAGACAGTCCCTTTGCGCCCAGAACTTGTGAAAAACCTCCTCTTCTCTGAGGCAGTTGTGTCCTGCGTCCCGCGTTCACTGTCACCCCTCGGGATCCTCTCTTCCAGCGCTCTGCTGGGAGCCTCGATCGAGGCGTAACCACTGTCCATCTGCAGCAGCTTCCGGGTGTTGGTCTCACTGTCGCTGACCCGCTCTGACCCCACGCTGTCCTGTTTCAGCCGCTTGCTGCCAGTGACCTCTTCAAGATCATCCGCCTCGTCAGCCGTGTCCTGGGAGAAGGTGGTGAGCAGGCCACCCACTGAGCACACGCTCTCGGCATCACTTCGCTCCGACTCCTTGTCATTGCTGCTCTGCTCTGATGATATGTAAAGTTCGAGAGAAGCTCGAAGGTTCCAGATATCTCGGCAGATCCTCTGCTGATCTGAGCTCTCCCTCCTCTCAGTACTTTCACTCCCGTTCGGCAGATTCTCTGCCGCATCTAACCTGAAAGAAAACCAAGCTTATCTCAGGAAAATGTGGGAGACAGCAGCACAGCATTTACAACACTTAACTTCTACATTGCTTGGTTCGTCAGTATTAGCACCATTAACTTCCTACTTGGAGCAGGTCGATTCATTCAGTGGACGTGATGGTTGACCTTGTCAACTCACATTCGGGTTTGAGCTGTTAGAATAAATTACTGCCTGCCTACTCATTTATAACCAGTGGGTTGTATAGTCTCAACTCCTTCTCAAATGACAAGTTTTTTTTCATAGCCCTGACATTGTGGTGTCTGTCCGCATATAAGAACACACCAGCTTCA
The DNA here is from genome assembly GCF_020745735.1 of Hemiscyllium ocellatum. NCBI lineage: Eukaryota > Metazoa > Chordata > Chondrichthyes > Orectolobiformes > Hemiscylliidae > Hemiscyllium > Hemiscyllium ocellatum. Next base: position 18,361,748 of record NC_083428.1, on the reverse strand, counting down.
TTTTAGGGGGAAAATGACCACAGAATGGGGGAAAAGGGACATGACATTCTCAGTAATAAATTTCATTGATATAAGTATATGCCCTATAGTTGATGCAATGTCAGAATGAAATTGCTTAGAATGTCCAGGTAAGAAATGACACTAAAACGTTATAATGAATGTCTGATTGAGTTAAGACTCAGGCTTTAATCTTTCACCTTTGGGCTGGAACAAGATAGCTACAAAGTTCTGTTATAGGTCAGTGTACATTTTAAATTATTATTCTAGTTGCTCACCCACCCTATACCTAATGATGCCATTATCTTTTCCTCTATTTAAATCAATTCCTTTATTAATGGAATGGAATTGTTTGTGACAGCAACATTTTCAATTTAACTGGCATCAAGGATAAAATTAGCTAACCATGCATTGTTAGCAAAGAACATCATGGGATATATTTTCTCCATAGCAACAGTCAGTGGGAAGGAAGGTTGATTGTTCCTATCCTTCCTCCTGCACATTCTCAGTGGGAATTTGGACAAATCTCATTAGAAGGAAAATTGTTCTGAACTGAATACACTCATTCATGTTCCCCAAACCAGAAATAATTCTTGCAGCGTTCAGCTAATGCTCCAGTCTCCTGGCAGGAGATATTAAACTTGTTAACTTAGCTATGAATATTAAAGCCATTTTAGTTATAGGATGAAATAGTTAATTTTCAATTTGCACTTCCTGACAAATAGCTCAAGCTAAGGTTAGAAACACTGACTCGTGCAGACTGGACCGGAACTAATGGCAGTGATGATGACCATAACTGGAGAGCCTGTGGAAATCCCATTGTGGTTACTTCCAGGAGGACCAATGAGATTTAAATTGAAATCAGGCAGCCTGCTGCTTGCCAATCAATTCTCAGGGTCTTCACAAAGAGGATCCTGTTTAGCAGACTAACGTCTAAATTTGAATTAGGCATCAAAAGACTTTAAGAGGTTTATAAGGGATATGTTACTTAGCACAAACACTAGTTTCCACCTTTCCCTTCTGGACCCTTTTCCTGTCTAGATACCAACTACCAGGGAAGAACCCAGCTCTTTAAGTCCAATGCGCATTATCCAGCTGAGCTGGTTTAGCCTTAAGAGCACATGCATTTCTAATATTGACAGATCCCACCTCAAGCAGCATCCAAGGATCAAAAGAGTTGATGATTGAGGACCTGAAGAAGGGTCTTGCCTGAAACTTTGACTCTCTTGCTCCTTGGATGCTGGCTGACCTCTGTGCCTTTTCCAGTGCCACATTTGATCAACTCTGATTTCTCCAGCATCTGCAGTCCCCATTGTCTCCTGGCTAATCAGAGGTTGACAGCACTTTAGATCCAGTGGTGCCACCAGGAATGGTTGTACCGCAGGAGATCCGAGAGAAGAAATGTTACTGCAGCTCTTGGAATCCAAGCGAGCAAAGGCCTCACTGTGCTGTAAGTGAGCTGGGATGGGTGGTTGCCTTAAAGGATGCTGAGGATGGCATCCCTCCATTGGACACAAGCTGTCTAAGAAGGAGAGACCCCACTCCACTCAGGTTGAAGGAGGGCTCATTAAGGTAAACTTATCAGCTTTGCCAACAATGTATGCTTTCCTTCCACACTGCAAGATGAGGCTCCTAAGTTGCCACTTAAGAATTTCAGTTAGCCTCAGAGTAAGAGTGTTGACTTAGACCTTTCCATTGGATCAAATCTTGAAAATTGGAAATGTGATAGGATCTCCATCCTGCTCTTTCCCTCTTGATTACATGTCACTCTACTCCAACCCCCACCCACAACCCCTTCCACTCAACCTGTATCCAAGTCTGTTCCTGTGGGGAGCCTTAAATTCTTCCCACTGTAAGGCCATATTATTTAGAAGCAATACTAGGCCATTTAACCCATCAAATCTGCTCTGCCATTGATAAACCTGAAAGGTTACTTTCCTGTCTTTTCCTCACAACCCTTGATTCCCTTCCTGATTAAAAATGTCTACCTTAGCCTTGAATATACTTAATGACCAAGCTTCAACAGCCCTCTGTGCAAATGTATTCCACAGATGCACTACTCTCTGAGAGAAGAAATTCATTCTCATCTCTGTCTTAAATGTGTGCCTCCTTATTCTGAGACTATGTCCTCTTGTTGTAGACTCTCTCACAAGAGTAAACAACTTTTCAGCATCTATCCTGTCCTGGGGAATTTAGCAAGGCCAATTCACCTGATCTGCACATCTTTGGACTGTGGGAGGAAACCCACACAGACGCGGGGAGAATGTGCAAACGCCACACAGACAGTTGCCTGAGGCTAGAATCAAACCTGGGACCCTGGTGCTGTGAAGCAGCAGTGCTAATCACTGAGCCATCATGCCACAATAAATTTGCCTGTTGTTCTTATACAAAACTGAATAAGGTTACAGTGAAGTGAGTAAAGTGAGTTCAATAAAGCTTTCACACAAACCTTGCATTAAAAGAGGTTTTTGTTTACTTAAAGGATGAGTTGAAAAGTGGCCAAAACAATGAACCAATGACAAGTAAAGAGATTGATAAGTTATAAAAAAGGGTCATGTAATGACGATCAGTGTCAGGATAGGTTAAAAAAAAGTTGGCTGAATGACAGAAAACAGTGAGTCATGGTAAACAGACAGGAGTATGGTAGATAGTGGTATTCCCCAAAGGATTTTGTCAGGACCACTGCTTTTCTTTTGTTGCATATTGAACAGAGGAAAGTTTCAAAAGGTGTTGATGATACTTGATTTGAAGGACTTGAAAACGTTGGGGAAATTATTAACTGGAACAAAATATAGTTGGCTAAGAGAATGGGGAGACAAGAGGCAAATATAACGTGCTGCATCTTGCCAGAAGCATATACAGAGTCAGTTTATTTGAAGGTGACAGGACATATTGAGGAAATTCTTAGCTGGTTATAAATAATTTTGGCCTTTATACACAGGGATATTGGGTAGGAAAGCAGCAAAGTTAAGCTGAACCTTTATAAAGTTTGGGGAGGTCACAAGTAGAATGCTGCATCCACGTCTGGGCACCACACTTAGGAAAGAAATGAGTATCCTTGAGAGAATATAGAATAGATTTACCAGCATAGCTCCAGGTATTGGAGGTTTTTGTTAAAGGGTAGGTTGGCAAAGCTAGGATTATGCCCGAAACATCAATTCTCCTGCTCCTCGGATGCTGTCTGACCTGCTGGGCTTTTCCAGTACCACATTTTTGACTCTGATCTCCAGCATCTGCAGTCCTCAATTTCTCCTAGTCATTATAACCTTAAAGCTAGGATTGCTCTCATTTCACCAAAGGAGAACTATGGGAGGTTTGAGTGAGGTGTATAAGAGTATGATTGGGTTTTCTTAGGGTAGACAGTGAAAACCTGTGTTCCTTTATCTGATGGTAGAAGGTTGAGGGGATACAATTATAAATTTTGGAAAGAAATGCACAAGCTCTGAAGGAGAACCTTTTTACGCAGTGAGTGGTAGTGATATAGAACTCACTGCATTTGAAAGTCTGGGGTCAGAGATGATCAATGGTTTCAAAAGAAAACTGGATTAAAACTCAATGGAAATAAGCCTGCAGGAATACAGAGATAGATCAGGGAATGCAGCTGATACATTAGTCTGGAGAAAGCAGCATTGACTTAATGGGCCGAATGTCTCTTTCTATGCTGTAAATAACTCCATGGCACTGTGGAATGGAGTATTTGAATTCATTTTTCTGTACCAGTTTCTGATACTGAAGTTAATGTCCTCATTTATGATTTGACTATCCATGTGCATTATTAGTAGAAACAAAACTTTGATATGATCAGAATATTTTTAGAAGGTCACACATCACTCTGGAATAAAATAAAAGGTATTACACCCCCATACCATCTTAGACATCTCATATCTCACATTGTAAGCCTCTATAATGAACTTGCACCAAACTAATTATTTGATAATAATTGCTCAAGACAGAATTGAATCTACTAGAATTGGTCATCTATTGCCTTTGGCTTTTGTGAACTCTTATTTACATAGCACTGGTTTCAAAACAATGAAAGATTGAACTGCACAGATGTAAGATTGGACATGTAGAGTTGCTACAACTAGCTCCAGTTCTCAATAGTTCATTGATGTAAACATCCACCCAGACCAGCAAGACTAATCCAGGCAGTGACTAAAATCACTGTCTGGCCGTGACATGTCAGAGTGGGTGGAGGGAAACCAACAACCAACCTGCATCCATTTCCTCCTCACATACTATTCATACACATTTTACAGACAAAACCTTTCGATTCCTTTTAAGGCTGCATTATGATCATATCAATTAAGGGGAAGTGGGTTCTGATTAAATAAAAGCGTATTGTACATATATTATCATTTGGGATTTGTATTTTAATATAGGTATATATGCATTTTGATCAATCCTGTAAAGGATTTGTTTTGAAAGGTCAGAAAGTCTTTTTGTACGTGATTTAAATATGCGAATGGGACAAAATCTTTCAGAGAACCGTAGCAAAAGTGATGCTCCCCTTCTGTGTTGTAAAGGTACATGATTTTAATTATGGAAATCTGAATCTGCATATCTAAATAATCAACTTTTTCACGCAGAGGGTGGTAGGTGTATGGAATGAGCCGCCAGAGGAAATGGTGGAGGCTGGTACAATTACATCATTTAAAAGGCATCTGGATGGATATATGAATAGGAAGGGTTTGGAGGGATATGGGCTGGGTGCTGGCAGGTGGTACTAGATTGGGTTGGGATATCTGGTCGGCATGGACAAGTTGGACTGAAGGGTCTGTTTCTGTGCTGTACATCTCTATGACTCTGTGCAATTTCTAAGAAAGCACGTGACTTCAATCAAGTACAGGACAGGACAAACTGGATAAAATATTTGTGCTGCTGAGTTTGCAACAGACCAGAGGTCATTTGTTTAGTCTTTGCCTTCAGTTCAGAAGAATCAGGAGTTCCGTTCAAAAGGAAGAACAATCTCCTCCTAGTGAGGGAAGCAACTTTTTGGGTCAGGACAGCCAGTCACCCTGGTAGGGCTGTTTTAGCATGTGAAGTACCCAGTTTGTGACTGTACAGAAACTGAAAAGAGGTTTAGCCTGTCAGACTTATGAAAGGCTCTTGCCAGCAGACTCTAAAAGGAATCATAAAACTATCACAATAGTCTGAGCAAAACAAACTGGGAAGAGAAAGTGAAGTAAGTAAGTAAAGAGTTGAGTTAGGAGTGATATTTATCTAAGACTGAGTATGTGTAAAAGGATAATGTTGGGAAATAGGTTGAAACTTTGTTTTGTGGTTTGTGTTAAGATCTTGCTGTCCTATATCGCTTTGTTTGACTTGTTTCCTTTTGTATAATGGATTGATGTTCTGCTGTTAAGGAATATCTGCAGCAACTTATGAGATGTTTTAATGACTACATTGCCCAATAATCAACTACAAAAATGAAACGCAAGATCCATTAAGCCTGGCTTTTCTGGGATTAGACTTGTACACAGTATTATGTGGTGGTGGAGGCCTGTGACCAGTGGAGTGCTGGGTCCACTACTTTTCATCATTTATTTCAATGATTTGGAGTGAACATAAAAGGTATAGTTAGTAAGTTTGCAGATGACACCAAAATTAGTGGTGTAGTGGACAGTGAAGAAGAATACCTCAGAGTACAATGGGATCTTGATCAGATGGGGTAATGGGCTGAGGGGTGGCAGGTGGAGTTTAATTTAGACAAATGCGAGGTGCTGTATGTTGGAAAAGCAACCACACTGTAGGGAATTTAATATAATTTAAAAATGAGATCAGGGCTTATACACTTAATGGTATGGTCCTAAGGAATGTTGCTGAACAAAGAGACCTTGGAGTGCAGAGTCATAATTCCTTGAAAGTAGAGTCACATGTAGATAGGATAGTGAAGAAAGCATTGGTCAGAGTATTGAGTATAGGAGTTGGGAGGTCATGTTGTGGCTGTACAGGACATTGGTTAGGCCATTTGTGTCCTTCCTATCAAAAGGATGTTGTGAAACTTGAAAACATTCGGAAAAGATTTACAATGATGTTGCCAGGGTTGGAGGATTTGGACTACAGGAAGAGGCTGAATAGGCTAGGGCTGTTTTCCCTGGAGTGTCGGAGGCTGAGATGTGACCTTATAGAGGTTAATAAAATCATGAGGGGCATGGATAGGATAAATAGACAAAATCTTTTCCTGGGGTAGGGGAGTCCAGAACTACAGGCCATAGGTTTAGGGTGAGAGGGCAAAAATATAAAAAGGACATAAAGAGCAACTTTTCCACGCAGAGCTTGGTGCGTGTATGGAACGAGTTGCCAGTGGAACTGGTGGAGGCTGGTACATTTGCAGCATTGAAACAGCATCTGGATGGTTATATAAATAGGAAGGGTTTAGAGGGATATGGGCCAAGTACTGGAAAATGGGACTCGTTTAGGTTAGGATATCTTGTCGGCATGGACAAGTTGGACTGGAGGGTCTGTTTCCGTGCTGTACAGCTCTATGACTCATAGATCATACAGAGTGTTCAACTGGAACTCCAACCCCTCGCAATGTACAAAGGGAGTTTTACCAATGCCAACACACTCATTGACTGGTGTTGAGAAAAATTTAAAGACTTGAAGCTGAGTCTAGCAAGGTAAAAGTAAAACTACTTTAACTCAGTTATGCAACTTTTTGAAGTTGCTCAAAATCCAGTTAGGCCAATTTATGAATTGAGTAAAAAGTGAGGTCTGCAGATGCTGGAGATCAGAGCTGAAAATGTGTTGCTGGTTAAAGCACAGCAGGTTAGGCAGCATCCAAGGAACAGGAAATTCGACGTTTCGGGCCAGCGCAAAGGGCTCTGGCCCGAAACGTCGAATTTCCTGTTCCTTGGATGCTGCCTAACCTGCTGTGCTTTAACCAGCAACACCATTTTCAGCAATTTATGAATTGGACTATTCATCTAAACTAATCAATATCATCTTATATGCTACATATGAGCTCCCTCCCACCCTATTTGTGTTATTTGGTACTGGAACATAAGTAACAAGAAACAAAAACTATGACAGCTAAGAGCTAATTCTAACTGGGTAATCTTTGTGCATGATAGCAGTGAGTGGAATAGAACTAGCAGCAGCCATTAATGTGCTATTATAATTGTAACAATGATTTCAGATTACAAACTTATTTGCCTTGGCAATGTGGTTGTGAATCAGAGACAGGTTATTGCACCATTGCAGGAAGTGGCAATGAAGCTGGAGTAAGTTATAACTCACAAAAATGAGTGTGTGGAACTCAGATCACATTGCATTAGAGAGAGATGTAAGAATTTAGAAGAACAATTCTCGCCATCGTATCAGTCCACCATGTTTACATTACTGTTTTTCCCCTTCATCTCTCCATCACAGTTTTTTTTTAACCATTTGGAAAGGGAGGGGATGGAAAGTTTTTTTTTATTTAAATACTGATCCTACATTCAATTAACAAGTATGATTCATGGCAAAACCAGGGTGATCATTTTTCTCATCCCTCTAAGACATTGGTTTAGTTTGTTACCAATCCAGACAAGAGTCAGTGAAATTTCCTCCTGACAGGCAGCCTATAGATTTTAACCCAAACCCCTGGTTGGTTCAGAACCATTTCTAGTGCCTTATATATTGCTATATTTTCATCTTCAGATCATATATAGAAAGATTTGATGAACCTATATTTTCATTCATTTGAAGAAAGCACATATTAAAAGTAGATGAAGAGCAGAACCCTTTACAATGTGTCCAGTTGTTTCACATTTTCTATTCACTTGAGAGACATGGCATCACTAGCTGAGCCAGCAGGTACTGTCCTTGTGGTAATGAATTATTAATGAAAAGAAATTGGTAAGGTGAAAATGTGCACTGAAAACTAGGCTCAACTGTATATTTTTCTTATGCGTCAAGTTTACAAGGATGAATATGGGGTGGATTGGCATGTTCAATCTATTTTTCAAAATTTGAGTCCCCTTTCAGATTTTAATATAACACCCATTCAGTTTCAGCAAATGATAAAACAAATAACGAAACCGTAAATCTTTCAATAGTCTCCAGCACTGGGAACACAAAATACGTCATTTGCAGTCTTCTTCCTGCCCAGCACCTTCCTAACTAGGGTTCTGCATTCACAAAGCTTGCCCAAGTTGAATTAGCACAGCACAATGTACTCACCACACTCTTGGATTTTTTTGTTTAGGAATTAGCTAATATAATATTTTCCTACACAGCCAGATAAAAATTTGGCTCCTTACTGGGACCTCTTGCTCTGTCACTCATGAAGCATTGAAGTGCAGCCTGTTTCAGTAAATCAGGAGTATAGTATGAAACCATGTAATGCACAACATATCTGCTATTAGGATGGAAGTGCACATCCTTAAATTCACAAAAGTGCTGTAACTAACATGTGTCAATGTCATTTGTAAGCTAATTTGCTTCATGAGGTCAATTAGAAGATAATTGTTTTCAGACTGCCAGTGGACTCCACCCTCCTCGAGGTTACAAAACATTGTCAAAAATAGCTGCCTTTTATTTCCATGAAATTGTTGTACATCTGCAGCACAAGTTGACATCCTAAGGGTGATGGGTTCAAACAGAAGACACTCATACATAATATTCCAGTTTATTTTGAAAGTCCAGGCCTTGCCAAATATAATTTTTCAGACACAGCTATGTATAGGTGACAATGAGGTAGATTTGATTGACTGGCAGAGTTCACTCAGAGCTTGTACAAGGGTGACACATTTAGAAAATTCTGCTGCTGAGGTCAATTTGCCCAAAACAATTTTCTAGCCATTAGATTAATGAAAATTCTGTGGATGTGCTGACCTTGATAGCAGCCTTTCTGGTGTTAGTGTCTAAAGTAGGAAGCTTTGAACTGGGAGTACTAATCCATAAATTCTACCACAATATAAATGAAACTCAAATCCATGTGATAGATTTTCATCTTGAGAGGTGGTATAAAATGGGAAAAACTGCATGAGCAACTCTTTACATACTCTGCAAAACAATCAATTACATTGAAGTCAGATGGGATATGTGAGAATTTCTACCGTAATATTCTAATAATTTATTTAACTGGTTGCTAAGTTAGATGTATTCAAATTGTCTTTAATCATTTGCACCTCCCAAAATCTCCCTCCTTTAAGTACAATTATGGTACATTGGTTGAAATTCTTTTTGGAAGTGCTTGATTGGATGAAAAAATAGAAAATGCTTCTCATTTCCTACTGCTTACCATCAGTCAGCCTTTTAACAGGCACACAGGTCAAAAATGTTCAGAAAGACAGACAGATTCATAGATTGTCAATGGAGGCTTCTCAGTTTCATTACCACAGGACAGGAGTAGAAAACCATATAATGCACATTCTGCTGTTCAAGTGGAGATGCACATTGTTAAATTCTCTGGACTCAGCGTGCTGTAACTGGACATGGCTCAAAATCAGTTGTAAGCTCGTTCCTCTTCAGCACATCATGAGGCCAATTAGAGGATAATTTTTTTTTTCTGATTTGCAGTGGACTTCTCCCCAAGGTTACAAAACATTGCTGAAAATGATTGTCTTTTGATTCCCTGAGATTCATCGATTGACACAGCTATTTCTGAATTTCATTGACTTTATGGCATGGCACATATTCGTGTTTATGCAGTGAGTGTACAGGAGCTCATCCTAAGCAGATGCCAAGTCTTAGTGAGGTTCCAGCCACCTAAGAGTCAGAGTGAATGTTGAGGACATGCCTGATTTGTACCATTCACTATACCCGATGACAGCAAGACCTTTTGGTGAATTTTGGCATAATAATTGCTTTCCTGCTTGGAAATGTTCTGTAGTGATGCTGGGACTATGCTGAAACTGGAAAATGTAAACATAATTAGATGAAACTAAGGGGCTAGTTTCAATCTGCAAGGAAGCCTATGTAGAGGGGATAATGAAGATATTATGAAAAGATGTGATCCAAATATCAATTTTTAAAGGAATATGTGGACTTTTGTAAATATATTTTGAACTTTTAAACAAAGAACACTTTATTAAGGAAAACACTGAGTTTAACAACAACTTTTACATCTGCAAGAAACAGGGAGCCTGGATCGAGTCATATGTTTGAGAACTTTCAAAGAGAGATTACGTGACTCAGTAGGCTGATGGCATTATTGCATGTTTGAGCTCAGTCAGAGAGAATGTGACCAGCCCGGGGAGCAACAGCCCATTTCCCACTCCCTCTCTTTCTTTGCAACCCCTCTCAACACAGTGTCAGGGAGGTCACTTTTACCACTCATGGCGGATTCCTGCAGAAGACTTTTGGCATTGATCTCTTTGCTGAAGGCAAAGAGAATTCAGCCAGTTCAAACTGTTCCAGTGCCGTCAGTTTGTGTGAGCGGAATAACTTCAAAGTCAGAACACCATTTAGGATAATTCATGACTTATTCTTTTTCATGAGTTTAACTAGTGTGTTGTGTTGCTACAGTCTTATCAGACCATTAGGGGCTGCCCCCTCATTAGAGAGAAGTGACTGGTGGTGATTTAACCTGAGGGCCACCAGATCTCAGGTGAGGGAAGAGGTTGAGAAGGAAAGTCCATCATGGTAACTTCAAACTAGTGATGGGAATTGAACCCACGCTGTTGGCATCACACTGTTCTGTAAACCAACAATTTAGCCAAATGAGCTGAACCAATTCCCAATTTGACTAGTTCTTGGCAAAACAAAAACTTCACAATTTTACCACCACAGAGTTTTTATTTGTTTTTCCTTAGACTTGTGTGTGTTAGCTTTTTCTTTACTGTTTGTTAATAATTTTTGTTTGAGTAAGTTTGTTTTTCAGGAACAAACCAGTTATTTGCTGCTGATGTAAGAAACCTTGCTCTTCACATATGTCTTAGACTGTGTCTAGTTCAATATAATTGACCATATAACCAACTTGGCTAAATTTAATTTTTGTTGTGGTCAATGGAAGAATAGGATTACAAGAGGAAATAGTGCACCTGTTCAATCACAATATTAGCAAAAAAAAATCATGAGCCTGTCAGGCATCTGATATAAACCTGCCGACTTCCACATTTCACAAGTCTGAGTACTGAATACTGCAAGTGATGAGTGGGTTTGCAATTCAACTTTGCCAGAAGGCAATTCATTGACGACTTAACCCTCCATTTTGGCATTAGCTGTCAAAGCTGAAAATGTGTTGTTGGAAAAGCGCAGCAGGTCAGGCAGCATCCAAGGGGCAGGAGAATCGACGTTTCGGGCATAAGCCCTTCTTCAGGAATGAGGGAAGTGTGACAAGCAGGCTAAGATAAAAGGTAGGGAGGAGGGATTTGGGGGAGGGGCATTGGAAATGCGATAGGTGGAAGGAGGTCAAGGTGAGGGTGATAGGCTGGAGTGGGGGTGAGGGCGGAGAGGTCAGGAAGAAGTGTGCAGGTTAGGAAGGCGGTGCTGAGTTTGAGGGATTTGACTGAGACAAGGTGGGGGGAGGGGAAATGAGGAAACTGGAGAAATTTGAGTTCATCCCTTGTGGTTGGAGGGTTCATAGGCGGAAGATGAGGCGCTCTTCCTCCAGCCGTCGTGTTGCTATGGTCTGGCGATGGAGGAGTCCAAGGACCTGCATGTCCTTGGTGGAGTGGGAGGGGGAGTTGAAGTGTTATGCCACGGGGTGGTTGGGTTGGTTGGTCCAGGTGTCCCAAAGGTGTTCTCTGAAACATTCTGCAAGTAGGCGGCCTGTCTCCCCAATATAGAGGAGGCCGCATCGGGTGCAGCGGATGCAGTAAATGATGTGTGTGGAGGTGCTGGTGAATTTGTGGCGGATATGGAAGGATCCCTTGGGGCCTTTGAGGGAAGTAAGGGTGGAGGTGTGAGCGCAGGATTTGCATTTCTTGCGGTTGCAGGGGAAGGTCCTGGGAGTGGAGGTTGGGTTGGTGGGGGGTTGGACCTGACGAGGGAGTCATGGAGGGAGTGGACTTTTCGGAACACTGATAGGGGAGGGGAGGGAAATATATCTCTGGTGGTGGGGTCCGTTTGGAGGTGGTCAAAGCATGGATTTCCTGGGATGTTTGAAACCAACTGGGTCAACAAGAAGACAGCCCAGTGGGAATTGCTGACAAGCTTGTGAAGTTGACAGGTTTGGAGTCTTAAAGTCCTGCACCAGTACAACTGTTTCTTTTCCTAAAGGAAAGGATCTTGCTCTTAAAGCCAGATGTGAGAGTATGGCAGTCACTTCTGTGACCCTTCAACTTTGATCTGCACTTCTGCTGCTCTACCTCAGAGCTCTGAAAAACAGCAAGAGAAGCTGTGCTTGCAAACACCACCAGCTGCAGGAGTGACACCAACATGAACAGAAGTCATAGCAAGAGCAGCAAACAACAATTTTGTCTCAGCCAGATGGCTCCACCAGGCAGAGGGGATAAACACAGAGCTTCAGCTCCTAAGTATGCATGTAAGATTTACTAACAGAGGAATAGTTATCTTGCTATGTATGAACAATGGTGCTTTAGGCAGCTCAGACTTTCTTGGTAGGTCAGGGCCGACCTCTGCCACATTTTGGGAGATTTCTTGGTCCAGCTGCGAATACATTGAGAGTTCAGGTGGTTAAGATGATGACAGCCCTGAATTTGTTTGCCTCCAAGGATCTGCTGATGACATCTTGAGGATTTTACAATCTGCTGCACATAGATCTGCCTCTGAGGTGTGCTGATCCCATGTTTACAAGTTCAGGTTCACTTTGCAAGCCATGAGCCATGAGCCATTCTCAATGCAAGGGCTCTCAGATTGCTGCATTGCCTAGATTGCCAGACTCTAGGAACTGACTGTTTACACCCACATAGCAATCAAGGTGCCAGAGGTTCAACCAGCAATATTTGTCAAAGAAAATGATTCCACTGCATTAATGTGCAGCTGGTACATTACTACTAGAAAATATTCATGATGTCTGTGTAAGGTAGCAAGAAGTGGCCATGATGCTTTCACTCTAAATCCGTCAAGTCTCTCAAAGATCATCCAAGTCTCAAACAGATATAATGGATAATTGTAGTGGTTCTGTTCGCCGAGCTGGAAGTTTTTGTTGCAAACGTTTCGTCCCCTGGCTAGGAGACATCATCAGTGCTGTGGAGCCTCCTGTGAAGCGCTTCTTTGATGTTTCTTCCGGCATTTATAGTGGTCTGTCCTTGCCGCTTCCGGGTGTCAGTTTCAGCTGTCCGCTGTAGTGATTGGTATATTGGGTCCAGGTCGATGTGTCTGTTGATGGAATTTGTGGATGAATGCCATGCCTCTAGGAATTCCCTGGCTGTTCTCTGTCTGGCTTGCCCTATGATAGTAGTGTTTTCCCAGTCGAATTCATGTTGCTTGTTGTCTGAGTGTGTGGCTACTAGGGATAGCTGGTTGTGTCGTTTTGTGGCTAGTTGGTGTTCATGTATGCGGATTGTTAGCTGTCTTCCTGTTTGTCCTATATAGTGTTTCGTGCAGTCCTTGCATGGTATTTTATAAACTACATTAGTTTGGTTCATGTTGGGTATTGGCTCCTTTGTTCTAGTAAGTTGTTGTCTGAGCGTGGCTGTTGGTTTGTGTGCCGTTATGAGTCCTAGGGGTCGCAGTAGTCTGGCTGTCAGTTCTGAAACGCTCCATACATCAGGAGTGTTTCAGAACTGACAGCCAGACTACTGCGACCCTTAGGACTCATAACGGCACACAAACCAACAGCCATACTCAGACAACAACTTACTAGAACAAAGGAGCCAATACCCAACATGAGCCAAACTAATGTAGTTTATAAAATACCATGCAAGGACTGCACAAAACACTATATAGGACAAACAGGAAGACAGCTAACAATCCGCATACATGAACACCAACTAGCCACGAAACGACACGACCAGCTATCCCTAGTAGCCACACACTCGGACAACAAGCAACATGAATTCGACTGGGAAAGCACTACTATCATAGGGCAAGCCAGACAGAGAACAGCCAGGGAATTCCTAGAGGCATGGCATTCATCCACAAATTCCATCAACAGACACATCGACCTGGACCCAATATACCAATCACTACAGCGGACAGCTGAAACTGACACCTGGAAGCGGCAAGGACAGACCACTATAAATGCCGGAAGAAACATCAAAGAAGCGCTTCGCAGGAGGCTCCACAGCACTGATGATGTCTCCTAGCCAGGGGATGAAACGTTTGCAACAAAAACTTCCAGCTCGGCGAACAGAACCACTACAACAAGCACCCGAGCTACAAATCTTCACACAAACTTTGAATAATGGATAATTGTTTGTAGACTAAGGTTAATGAATAGGGTTAATGACATTGATGTACAAGAAAGGCATAACTGAAACCACATGTGCACATGTTGGGCTGATGTGATTCAGGAGCCCAGGCACCCTTCAATATGCACCAGTATGGATCTATAAATGACAATAGTCTGCTGCATCTTGAGCATCAGAGCGCAGCTGAGAGGGCTGGAGTTGGAGGATAGGAAGCTGATAACCACTCTGAATATGCAGAAGGGGAGGACCAACAGGAAGAGGAGCTGCATGTGGCCAGTTGCTGACAGCAGCACACCTAGCTCCCAGACATACACAAGATGGCCATGTACTGATAGGATTCAAGATTAGAGTGGTGCTGGAAAAGCACAGCAGGTCAGGCAGCATCCAAGGAGCAGGAAGATCGATGTTTCAGGCCGGAGCCCTTCATCAGGAAGGATTCAGCCAGTCTGAGGTTGTGCAATCATGTGGCTCATCAATGCTGAAATCATTTCCCACAGCATAAAGCATTCCCACCGTCAATAACTCATCCATCCCACTGACACTCACAGTCAGCTTCTGCTGTTATTATTACAATTATCTCAAGAGTCCTGCCCTATTGACAGACCATAGAAATGACTGGGTAATGGATATTTGAAATAAAGTTGCTAGCATAAATAAATCTTTCATTTTGACACTTTAACACATGGTTCTCTAGTGTGACCTAGCTTTTCTTTTCTTCATCCTATTAGCTCTTCCTGTTTTGACTCCTGTGGCTTCAGTACAGCTAGGTACAGGTTGCTTGTTCCTCTGCTCTGACTGAGTGGTCAATGCTCTCTGCATATTGAACTCTGGGGACACCCCACTATGGACTGCCTATTTGTACTTGTGCAGCAGCAGACATGGTCACTGGGGCAGGGACCCTAAATTTAGGGGCTCTTGCTGCGTGGGGGGCAAGATGGGAGGTGTGCGAAGTTTTTGAGCAGTGCCCTCACCTCCATGTGTCCATCTTCATTCTCATGGCCCACTTTCACAGCCCTGCTGGACAAGAGCTGGGGAGTGTTTCATGCATAGTCGAAATGAGGCTTTCCTCCAAACTACTGAAGATGACGAACTAAGGATGTAGGTCATTCAGTGAAGGTCCATACATACTCAATTGCTCCATCCATCTGACCATTCTTTCCTTGCAGGTGGACCATCTGTGCAAAGACCTAGGACATCATGGCAGTCAGAATAAAGGTAAATGTCTCCAGTCTCTCTCTGAGCATAGTCCCCTGGAAATGTTGACAGAGCCTCAAACAGTCTCGGTAGCTGCTCCAGATTGGTCCTTTTGGTCGATGACCCTCCAAACTCAGCATATGCATTCAGTTGTGCAGAGTTTGGAGGGAATTATACCCTCCAGTGTGAACTCTCTGCTGCTTCCCCCATCTCCAAAACCTGCTCCTGCACAAAAGCCATGTTCAGTTCACCAGGTGACATCTACTTGCCTTAGAGGCTACATCGTTTTCTATGCATCTGAAATACTGGAAGGTGGGATGAACTGTGTGAAAGTGCTTCCTCAGAGTGTGCAACCTTCTCTGAGGTCACCTGGGTTTCTTCCTACTTCAGCTCCTCCATTACTCTTTAAGAACCTGTGGGAGCTGAAAGGCATGAAAATAGATCTGCCTAGGGGAAAGTGTTCATACTCATCATTGCACAGGCGATCATACAGAGCACACCACTGCAACAAAAGTGATGTAGGTTCCATTTAGCTGTGTGATATTTAACTGTGCCATCAGGTATCTGGGAGATGACAATCTCTCCATCTCCCATGGTCATGTTCTCTATCACGCCATAACGTTTTAATGTGTTGTCCTCCACAGCAGTCAGAGAGTTGAATATTCAAGAGCTTCCCCCACAGCTCTCTGCCTTTCCCTGGGTCTCTGTGCTCTCCTGTCCTGCAAGAAGATAAAGCAGTGTTATGGATGTCAGAAATGACGGTAATGAGATGATAGCGGATCAGCATTTGTGGAGGGTCACTGTGAGGGATGGGTATGTGATGGATACAAACTGGTGATGAAGAGATGCCTGGTGAGAGAACAGTGGGTGCAGTAGCAAGTTACATTGGTCAGAGACAAGTTATGTTGGAGAAGAGTGATGAGGATAGGTGTGAATGTGACACGTCACTCACCTTCATCGCCCTGATGAGGTTGATGGCTCCCTTTCATTTGTTATACTTGAGCATCCTCTTGCTGTACAATTCATCAAGCAGTTCCAGCCAGGTCGGCCTTACTTCAGTGCATGGCCTCTTCTTCTAGTTTAGTGGGAACAGTATTGATTCTGGTCCCAATAGTTCACAGCTCCCAATCTGGAGATGTCTCAGAGAATTGGGTGTGGCGATGATTTTGGGGGAATGGGGTGTTGGCAGAACGATGGAGGAGCTGTCTCACATTACTGCTCCACCATTACTATCACCAGTATCTTGAATATTGAAACATGGTGACCATTTTGACTCCCACCAGGGTCTGAGGCTTGAAGATTCAGTTTCAGTTTGTGATCAAGGCTATCGACTAAGATTGATCAGAAAACCCAGAAGTGGGATCCAATTCTATAGTTGAGGTAAGAAGCATCAGAAAAGCCCATGCCATATGCTCCCTTATCAGTGCCAGTGGGTCATTCAGGTTAAATTCTACCCAAACTTTCTCGCACTCTCAATTCTACTTGCATCTTAAACTTCTGAATGAATGGAAAGCTGATCGTATTTAGGTTATAATTAGATGTATTAATAAAGTTATCAATTTAGAATTATTCTTTTTGTTTTCTAGTGTGTAACAATGAAATAAATCAGCACAGTATGAAGTGAGGAATAGATTTATAAAGGGTGTATTCATAGACCTAAGGAACAACTATAAATATTTCAGTACAAGAAATTAGTTTCAAGTGCATCAGTTTTTTTAAATTTAGCCAGTCATCATTCATTTTACACACAGCGATGTTCTGCACAGCACTGAGATAACTGATAAGCTAATCTGTTTTTGCTGATGTCGGTTGAGGGGTGAATATTGACTTGGAAACCAGGAGAATGTCTTTCTCTGAAATGTACGCTGAGCAATTGCAAACAGCAGATTTATTAGAAGTTGCATCATTTTGAGCACCCACAACAGGCTCAGTTTGATAAAGTGAGCAGGAGAGGGTTGGAGGGCTTAAACATTAAAATCGCATAACCAATCCCATCTGGTGCTTCCCATGTACCTACATCCATGTTTATAGTGGCAATTTGTGTGGTGTGTTTGTATCTCATTCTTGAGAGAAAGTGAGGACTGCAGATGCTGGAGATCAGAGCTGAAAATGTGTTGCTGGAAAAGCGCAGCAGGTCAGGCAGCATCCAAGAAGCAGGAGAATCGACGTTTTGGGCATGAGCCCGAAGTAGGGCTCATGCCCGAAACGTCGATTCTCCTGCTCCTTGGATGCTGCCTGACCTGCTGCACGTTTCCAGCAACACATTTTCAGCTCTCATTCTTGAGAGACTGCACAGCTAAGTTCAAAGTAATGTTTAAATCTGTCTTCTGCTGTGCTTTTGGTCTGGTTGTCCCTGGATCTGGGAAACTCAACAGCTAAATGGAGATGGGAATCTGGATTCTGCAGGGCATGTCCTTTTAAAACATTCCTCTCTGCTCTCAAGCATACGTCTGTCAACGTCAATCCTTCCACCACAGTTGGTTATTTTACTTCCCAGCCTGCCCCATTAAATAAGGCGACCTGGGGAATTTCTGTGAAATCTGGCTGGCTTAGGTTATGGATTTCTATTCCAGAAGGAGTTGCTTTTATTAAAGGAGCATTAACAATTTGCTATTTTGCTATAACTATCTTCTAACAGATTGCACTTTGCATTGCTAACTATCTGATCTCTGCCAAGCTCAAAGCAGAATTAAATAGAAGCATGTGGTCCTGCCAATAAATTTGTCAAAATCCTCATCTTCCCAAAAGTTTCGGATTTCTCATCCACAACTAGATCCACTCTCTCCTTCCCTGCAAATATCAGGGCCAACGATTCACATCATGAAATGTGTGATGAAACTTAATCATATGGAGGAGGAACAGCCTAGAGGATGGTGTACTTGGAGATTAAGGAGATTCTAGAGGTTAGATGTGAGATAAGATCAATAATTATTTTTTTCTCGCATTCTTTCCAGAGGTGCAAGGGAAGTGACCAAAATACTTTCCCCAAATATGGGAAAGTATACTAAAATCTTAGTTAGACACATACTCTAATGAGATCTAGGAGTTACTGAGGGTTAAAGAAGTGTCAGGAAAGCTAAATTTGGCCTCTTGCAGTTACTTTTAAAAATGAAGCATATAAAGTCATTCTTTCAAATCTGGGAGCAAGAGTACGGTTGCAAATGTATACAGATGATAAAAAACAACTAAAGGTGAAGTCTTCACAGATACAAGTGAGACATGAAGGAACTGTGGAGATGAACTTTGCAGAGTTGGGAGGACTGTGGACTCATTTCTGACAAATCCAATTTTTGATGGAAGGGGAATGGTGGGGGCTTTATGGTGGTGGAACATGGTTCTGACATGAGGGATATCCAAACTCAGCTGGGCCATTCAATCTAAATGCTAAGTTCCAATGGATCCCCGTCTTAGTTGTTATTGTGATGTAACCCAGAACGCACAGAATGATGGAATAGAATGGCATGTAGGATCAGAGTGAAAGTAAGACGTGAGCCATCTGAAACAATTCTCTACTGTACTGCTATGTGTGACAGGCATAAGCTAGAAAAATGGCAGCATTTAGTTGTGCAGTTTCAAAAAGATTATCATCGTGTCATGATGATATGCTTGGTTGGGTTTCAAATGTTAGAATTGTCTGATCAAGGGTTTCTGAGTCTACAGTTTCACAGCTTCACAGGGTCTTTGATGTGGTCTGATTAAAGGTGGTTTGTTCTTATAAGATATTAACACTTGAAGAGATTTAAAGATGTCAAAATGTAGAAAATAGATGCAGAAATAGGCCAACTGGCCGTTTGAATCAACTCCATCATTCATAATGATCATGGTTAATCATCTAACTCAGCATCCTGTTCCTGTTTCTCCTCATAGATCCCTTTAGTCCTAAGAACTATACATAACTACTTCTTGAAAAAAAATTCAACACTTTGGCCTCTCTCTTGTTTGATTTTATCATCTTCACAAAGCCCCTGAGGTCTACCCATGATGGATGCAGGTTGAGTGACTATGCAGGTGTCATGGAGGGTTTGATGGGCCATGGAAGGGGAGTCAAGGGCATGGAGAGCATGTAGCATTACTATGGTGTAAACTTGAGTTGGCATGGAATTTAAAAGAGGGCAATGGGGGTTTGGATTGGTTGAATGAACTGGGGTGGAGGTGGCCGGGTGCATTTAGTGGTATCAAGGTCAAATGGGGGTAGCTGAAGGGGTGTGAGGAGTGTAGGCTGGAGGGCCTAACAACTTGCACAACAACCAAGTCAAAATCATGGAGATCTGAGGTGGACCTTCTAAATAGCCCATCTTGGTACCTGTCCATTCCCATGGCAGCTGGGCTTTGCTTCTGGGGTTAACAGGAGTGATTCTATCCCATACCTGCTCTCCCGAAGCAGAAATTGCTTGATCCAGGGTACTTTTTAACAAGGTTGGGTCTGGTAAGTCGAGCAAATACCCAACTTGAGCTAGCCAAAATCCAGCCCTCCATTTTTTAAGTGCCATGGAAATTCTTGAATTCAATATTATGTCATGCAACATGGAGGATATTTGTGAAGCACATTATAACCTCCCCTTGTATATAATTTAAAGACCCCTGCAGTTACTTGTGATTTATTTCTCAGACAGCCTCACTCACGCTAAGTTCATATCAGTTCATATGAACTTCAGAAAATTCATGCAAATATATCCTCCACTGTCTCACAACACTATGAAAACTCACACAATTTTTAATGGCAGAATGGTAGTAAAGTTTAAGTCAGTGTTTAGCCTGGGGAGTTAAATAATGTTCTATTTCCCAGGGGAATGTGATGCTGTGGTAGTGCCACCCTACACTCCCCCCAAGTGGATAACTGGAAATGTTCAATGATGCTACCAAGCCTGAGTTACTTCCCAGAAAGCACTTGCCCCTACAACAAGTATAAAAGGAGACGTGGGATCTACCCAGTTAGAAGAGACTATGAGATCCCAGTTGCTATGAATCAACTGCTATGTTTTGCTACATAGCATCTAGGAAACTCTTGTGGCACAGTGATAATGTCCCTACCTCTGGACCAGGAGGCCCAGGTTCAAGTCCCATTTGCTGCAAAGGTGTCTGATTAATATTGTTGATTAGAAAATAATATTCTCTGCTGTGAATCCAAGCTACCTGCCTCAAAGCTATAGAATTAGTCAACTGTTGCTTCATTTTATGAATAATAATAAGCCATGTTTACACTCCTGAACTATGTCTGGTTCAAAGAATTCCAAGCATTCACATTTCTTTGTGCACTGATTCAAGTTGCCAGTGGGCAGGCTATGCTCAGTTTGCTACCCACTTGAGCCAAAACAATGACAGGATTTTCACAGTAGCCTTTTGTTTTGACTTAATGCAAAGACCTCCTTCTTTGTAGCTGGATCCTATGTCATGTTTCATACAGACCCCACTCACCAACTGGAGCAAATACTGCGATGTCACTGGCAATCAGGTTAGTTGCGGAATATGCAACCAAAAAACAGAGTAACAATATACGTTTCATAAAATAATAAACTGGGAGAGGCGTGGCGTGGCTGGGTCTGAAGATTTATTCCTGTTTTGCATTTTGACATTGTGAATGCATTCAATACATGCTTAATGCCATGCAGCAACAAAAGTAATTCTTCCTGCCAGGAATTACAATTTGCCTATTTTATGTTGTACACATCTCTTGAAGAATATGTGTCAAATCTTGAGATGAATAATATATGGCATTGTGTTCAAGGAAGAAGTGTTGTAAAGCATAAAAGTGAATGGAAATAATTTAACAGCAACAGTTGAACAGTCAGATTCAACTGTAGATTTTAAAACTCTTTATAGTATTTGCTATTTTCTAGAATATACTCTGTTCTCAAATATATGTATTCAGTCATTGGGAGTTTTTTGTTCAATGTCATTTGCAGTGCAAAATGTAAAATCTGGCAGGGAGTTTGCTTGGTCTATCAGTGCCTCCAGGATTTAAATTAACTTAAATAGAAGGAAACTCTGGCTGATCCTGTTACTGGCATATGATCAATCCACCAGATTTTCCTTTCTGCCCTTCAGCCAGGTGTTTCTTAATACTCAGGTCTGGCCATCATCATTTTAGCATTTAGTTTTATTTCCTGAAATGCAGGAAATTATTTAAAAATTGATTAGCTCTTGGTGTCAGTTAAGGATAATTCGGATTCATCGTTACAAAGAGTCCATTTTGCTGAAGTAATTTTGACTCTGTGAGATAGTGAAGAAAGGGTACTCAAGAATTTGCAACCAATGTCACACTTGTTTTCCCCATTTTTAACTTACAGTGATTCCAAATGAAATGAAAAGAGGAAGAGATATAAAATGGGCTGCCATTGTGCTGCTGCATATTTTACACTATCGTACAAAGTCAAAGTTACCCTCGTTGTGACATATTCAGTGCAAAATAATATTAATTCAAGCATCAAATCACTCATCTACTGAGAAGCTGCCGTTCAATACTTAGAAGTATGTAATTCTTTTAAGAAATTTGGTAAGTCTGTGTTCTGCACCCACTTTCGTGCATATACCAACACACCTGCACACACTCAAACTCATGCACTTATGCATGCTTTTCACCATTTTACATGCACTTTTATCTGAATACACTTATGCACACACACTAATTGTACTTATAGGGCTGAATCTGACTTTTTTCCAACTAAGTCTGAGTAACATCAAGTTTTACGGAGGGAATTTTGTCTTGATGCCTAGCAAGATTTCTGACCCGTCTAACCAAATGCGCTTTATTAAATACCTACTAGGCCCCTATGGCATTCATCATGTCCAACTCTGACCACGCCACCCAGTAGATATCCCAGAATTTATTGGCATCCTTTGTCCCGCATTGTCTTTTGAAGCCAGTTGCCTGCACAGCTCCAGACATTTGCCCCTGACATGGCAGAGGGGAAGGTACACGTAGGTCCTCTGAGGTGGGGTGGTGCAAACATGGGGCTTTCTATTTCTCCAGGACCAGCAATGGACAGCTCAACACCAGACCAGTCAGCCACTCTGGTTGAATCAGTCTTTGCCATCTGGAGGAATGCCCGGGTCTGTAGGAAGAAGCTAACAATGTCTTTCGTCACTCTATCTACCTAAGAGCCACCATCTTCCTTCTGATACCTTACATACACCAACTCTCATACTGTACCCATCTCCCACAATGGCACATCCTCTACCACTCTCACTATGCCTGTGACATCTTCCCTCCTTCACTGTAACACACCCCAACACTGACACCACTAACTCTGCTCTGTGCTGCCTGATCATTCACTTGGGACATCTCTCCACCTGCATCATAAATAATACCTTGCTGTCTGTTCCAACTCCTTTAATACTTGCCTCTCACTCATTCCAGGAAGTAAACAGTCCCCAAGAGAACAAAGTCAAAAATCACACAACACCAGGTTATAGTCCAACAGGTTTATTTGGAAGTACTAGCTTTCGGAGTGCTGTTCTTTCATCAGGCAGCTGTGGAACAAGATCATAAGACACAGAATTTATAACAAAAGATCGCAGTGTCACGCAACTGAAAAGATATATTGAACAAACCTTGATTGCTGTTAAGTCTTTCACCTTTTAGAATGGGTTGCAGGTTTCGGTTCAATAATATGTAAATCCCAGAACTTCTTCTAAGTCACATTCTTGGGATAAGTGTGAGTGTATCTTATGTAAGTGTAATTCTGTGTCTTATGATCCTGCTCCACAGCTACCTGATGAAGGAACAGTGCTCCAAAAGCTAGTACTTCCAAATAAACCTGTTGAATTATAACCTGGTGTTGTGCAATTTTTTAACTTTGCCTACTCCAGTCCAACACCAGCAACTCCACATCATGCCCGAGAGAACAGAAAGACTCACGACGGGTGGTGGGCTGCTTGATATTCAGCTCCTCATCCCTTACCTGGACAGCATCCTGACTCTGACCACCTCTACTGACTGACTGACCATTTCTAAGTCCCTGGGCTGATATTCAAAGCTTGTTTGGCATGTGTAGTAAGACATAAAACTGAAAATTAATAAGGTGAGTTGGGCTGTTCGCAAGTCATCTAACTAGCAATAATCCCCCTTAATTGGCACCTTGCTGCTACCAATTGCTGTGTTACTTATCAAAAGCGTAAAAGATGGAACAAAATGCTTCTAACATCAAGATCACCCTCACCAATCTGCTTGCTTGACTCTGCCACAAATCTCGCGATAGGCCAAGTCGCTGAAACCCCAGTATTATTCTATCCATTGTATCAAACTGATACAACCGTGCATCCTCCCAGAGATAACACACACAGATACACGCATGTTTATAACTGATAGCTTAAATTTACATTGACAAATGCAAAATAAGTTATTCTGATTAATTGAATCACAACTGTTGTGGTTCTGCTCGCCGAGCTGGAAGTTTTTGCTGCAAACGTTTCGTTCCCTGGCTAGGGAACATCATCAGTACTGTTGGAGCCTCGTGTGAAGCGCTGCTTTGAAGTTTCTTCTGGTATTTATATTGGTTTGTTCTTGCCACTTCCGGGTGTCAGTTTCAGCTGCAGTGATTTGTATGTGGGGTCCAGGTCGATGTGTCTGTTGATGGATGTTCTTGCCATTTCCGGGTGTCAGTTTCAGCTGTAGTGGTTTGTATATGGTGTCCAGGTCAATGTGTCTGTTGATGGAGTTTGGGGATGAATGCCATGCTTCTAGGAATTCTCTGGCTGTTCTCTGTCTGGCTTGTCCTATGATAGTGGTGTTTTCCCAGTCAAATTCATGTTGCTGGTTGTCTGAGTGTATGGCTACTAGAGATAGCTGGTCGTGTCGTTTTGTGGCTAGCTGATGTTCATGGATGCGGATTGTTAGCTGTCTTCCTGTTTGTCCTATATAGTGATTTGTGCAGTCCTTGCATGGTATTTTGTAAACTACGTTAGTTTGGCTCATGCTGGGTATTGGGTTCTTTGTTCTAGTGAGTTGTTGTCTGAGCGTGGATGTTGGCTTGTGTGCTGTTATGAGTCCTAAGGGTCACAGTAGTCTGACTGTTAGTTCTGAGACGCTCCTGACGTATGGTAGAGTGGTTAGTCCTTTTGGTTGTGGCATGTCCTCGTTCCTCGGTCTATCTCTTAGGCATCTGGTGATAAAGTTGCGTGGGTATCCGTTTTTGGCGAATACCTTGTATAGGTGTTCCTCTTCCTCTTTTCGCAGTTCTGGTGTACTGCAGTGTGTTGTGGCCCTTTTGAATAGTGTCCTGATGCAGCTTCGTTTGTGTGTGTTGGGGTGGTTACTTTCATAGTTTAAGACTTGGTCTGTGTGTGTTGGTTTCCTGTGTACCCTTGTGGTGAATTCTCCGTTGGGTGTTCTCTCTACTAACACGTCTAGGAATGGGAGTTGGCTATCCTTTTCCTCTTCTCGTGTGAATCGGATTCCTGTGAGTGTGGCGTTGATGATTCGGTGTGTTTTTTCTATACCTGTGTTTTTGATGATTACAAAGGTGTCATCAACATATCTGATCCAGAGTTTGGGTTGGATTTGTGGTATGGCTGTATGTTCTAACCTTTGCATA
Organism: Hemiscyllium ocellatum; assembly: GCF_020745735.1. Lineage (NCBI taxonomy): Eukaryota > Metazoa > Chordata > Chondrichthyes > Orectolobiformes > Hemiscylliidae > Hemiscyllium > Hemiscyllium ocellatum. The sequence continues at coordinate 18,336,778 of NC_083428.1, read as the reverse complement.
ACTGCCTCTGCTATGAGTCCCGAGTTCATACGAACAAATCAACGGAACTCGGGACTCATAGCAGAGGCAGTTATGCAAAGGTTAGAACATACAGCCATACCACAAATCCAACCCAACTCTGGATCAGATATGTTGATGACACCTTTGTAATCATCAAAAACACAGATATAGAAAAAACACACCGAATCATCAACGCCACACTCACAGGAATCCGATTCACACGAGAAGAGGAAAAGGATAGCCAACTCCCATTCCTAGACGTGTTAGTAGAGAGAACACCCAACGGAGAATTCACCACAAGGGTACACAGGAAACCAACACACACAGACCAAGTCTTAAACTATGAAAGTAACCACCCCAACACACACAAACGAAGCTGCATCAGGACACTATTCAAAAGGGCCACAACACACTGCAGTACACCAGAACTGCGAAAAGAGGAAGAGGAACATCTATACAAGGTATTCGCCAAAAACGGATACCCACCCAACTTTATCACCAGATGCCTAAGAGATAGACCGAGGAACGAGGACATGCCACAACCAAAAGGACTAGCCACTCTACCATACGTCAGGAGCGTCTCAGAACTGACAGCCAGACTACTGCGACCCTTAGGACTCATAACAGCACACAAGCCAACATCCACGCTCAGACAACAACTCACTAGAACAAAGAACCCAATACCCAGCATGAGCCAAACTAACGTAGTTTACAAAATACCATGCAAGGACTGCACAAATCAGTATATAGGACAAACAGGAAGACAGCTAACAATCCGCATCCATGAACATCAGCTAGCCACAAAATGACATGACCAGCTATCTCTAGTAGCCATACACTCAGACAACCAGCAACATGAATTTGACTGGGAAAACACCACTATCATAGGACAAGCCAGACAGAGAACAGCCAGAGAATTCCTAGAAGCATGGCATTCATCCCCAAACTCCATCAACAGACACATTGACCTGGACACCATATACAAACCACTACAGCTGAAACTGACACCCGGAAACGGCAAGAACATCCATCAACAGACACATCGACCTGGACCCCACATACAAATCACTGCAGCTGAAACTGACACCCGGAAGCGGCAAGAACAAATCAATATAAATGCCGGAAGAAACATCAAAGCAGCGCTTCACACGAGGCTCCAACAGCACTGATGATGTTCCCTAGCCAGGGAACGAAACGTTTGCAGCAAATACTTCCAGCTCGGCGAGCAGAACCACAACAACGGATACCCGAACTACAAATCTTCAATCAGATTTTGAATCACAACTGTTTGAACAATACCTGCTAGCTGATGGAGGTGGACTGGAGGGAGGTTGTGCAAATGGAGTCGAAGGGGTCCCAAAGGTGACGTCATCTGTGTGGGCAATGTACTGGATAATATCAGTCTGGTGGGGGTCCTGATCTTCATGTTCCATGCTCTCACTGGCAGCACGCTGTCGATGAAACTGGTGTCTCTTCGGAGACCCTAACAAGCACAAATGATTCCATTAGGAAATGACAATGCAAATGTGTAACAAAATATTGAGAGCCTCTTAGACTGCAGGTAAACTGCTTGTTGATGGAAACCCTGCCCCAGATACAAGAGTTTGAAATTCTTTGTTTTTATATTCTTCCCTTTTGCTTACATAGCCATTCCCCTTTAATCTATTGTACCACTAAGATGTAAATTATTGCTATTGATATGCAGCAGGATATTTTATGTATTTTCACTTCCTCACATTTCTATCATTGGTAGGATGTTTCAAAATTCCTACAATAAAAACTTCCAGTCATCCAGGAACTGCTCTCCCAGGCTAGTTTGATTATTCATGGACTTGCTATCCAGGCTTCATTGGGGTCTGGAACTTTCCTCAGAATTCCTCATCTACTCTATATTGTTCAGGTTCACTTCAGAGAGTTGAAATTCTTCAATACACTGATTCCATAAACTGATTAACATTATGACAAAAAAAAACCTCTCTCTGCACTACATTAACAAGTTAAACATATTTTAAATAGGTTAAAGATTTGGTTAATATGATGAATGTTCAATGCACTTCATTACGCAGTGCATTAGCAATAGAGAAGAATTTTATTATTTGGCCATTGAGAATAAATCATCATCCCTAAACACCTACCCCTTGATCACATTCCAACACAATTTCATACAGCAGACAGGGTCCTTTCTAAGAAACAGGACGAAATTTCCTCTAAAATATTTCAGATAACAAATAAATCACCCATTACAGTGAAACAATAAACTAACATGTAGAAAAGCCTCTGAAGTTGAAAATATATTGGAGGGAGTACACATTTAAATATAAATATTTATCTATTATTAGGCTTTACAGATGTTACTTACCAACAGAACATAGATATACTTTAATCGACCTGTTCAGAGATGTTATGACACACCTCTGGAAAAAGTGGGATTATGAACCTGGACTTTCTAACCTGGAGGTGGGGTCATCACCATTGCACCACAAGAAACCAAGCTAGATTGCATGGAAATTGGAAACAACCTCTTCAGACATATTATAATAATATACCTTTGGCCAGCTGGGACTGAAACACAATCTGGTAGCCGGGAGGTAGTGGCACTACCATTGTGCAAAAAGACCATTCAAATTATTTTTAATCTACCCAACATGACACACCTCCAGCACAGGTGGGATTTGAACACGGACCTCCTGGATTGAACACAGCCTGTAACGATAGATTGTACTATAAGAAACTTGGCATCCATAGTCAAGATTAGACAAATACTAACAATGTTCTTTGGAACCTTATGAATAACTCAGTGCTAACTCTGATCTATTTCTGGAATATTTAGAGTCATAGAGTCATAAAGATGTACAGCATGGAAACAGACCCTTCAGTCCAACCCATCTATGCTGACCAGGTATCCCAGCCCAATTTTGGGCGGCACGGTGGCACAGTGGTTAGCACTGCTGCCTCACAGCGCCAGGGACCTGGGTTCAATTCCCGCCTCAGGCGACTGACTGTGTGGAGTTTGCATGTTCTCCCCGTGTCTGCGTGGGTTTCCTCCGGGTGCTCCGGTTTCCTCCCACAGTCCAAAGATGTGCGGGTCAAGTGAAATGGCCATGCTAAATTGCCCGTAGTGTTAGGTAAGGGGTATATGTAGGGGTATGGGTGGGTTGCACTTCGGCGGGTCGGTGTGGACTTGTTGGGCCGAAGGGCCTGTTTCCACACTGTAAGTAATCTAAAAAAAAAATCTAGTGCCACCTGCCAGCACCCGGCCCATATCCCTCAAAACCCTTCCTATTCATATACCCATCCAAATGCCTTTTAAATGTTGCAATTGTACCAGCCTCCACCACTTCCTCTGGCAGTTCATTCCATACATGTACCACCCTCTGTGTGAAAAAGTTGCCCCTTAGGTCTCCTTTATATCTTTCCCCTCTCACCCTAAACCTATGCCCTGTAGTTCTGGACTCCCCGACACCAGGAAAAAGACTTTGTCTATTTACCCTATCCATGCCTCTCATAATTTTGTAAACCTCTATACGGTCACTCCTCAGCCTCCGACGCTCCAGGGAAAACAGCCCCAGCCTGTTCGGCCTCTCCCTCCAGCTCAAATCCTTCAACCCTGGCAACATCCTTGTAAATCTTTTCTGAACCCTTTCAGGTTTCACAGCATCCTTCCAATAAGAAGGAGACCAGAATTGTACGCAATATTCCAACAGTGGCCTAACCGATGTCCTTTACAGTCCCAACATGACCTCTCAACTCCTGTACTCAATACTCTGACCAATAAAGGAAAGCAGACCAAATGCCTTCTTTACTATCCTATCTACCTGCGACTCCACTTTCAGGAGCTATGAACCTGCATTCTTTGTTCAGCAACACTCCCTCGGACCTTACCATTAAGTGTATACGTCCTGCCAAGATTGGCTTTTCCAAAATGCAGCACCTCACATTTATCTGAATTAAACTCCATCTGCCACTTCTCAGCCCATTGGCCTATCTGGGCAAGATCCTATTGTAATCTGAGGTGATCTTCTTCGCTGAGAGAAAGTGAGGACTGCAGATGCTGAAGATCAGAGCTGAAAAATGTGTTGCTGGATAAGTGCAGCAGGTCAGGCAGCAACAAAGGAGCAGGAGAATCGATGTTTCGGGCATAAACCCTTCTTCAGCCTTGATTCCTGAAGAAGGGCTTATGCCCGAAACATCGATTCTCCTGTTCCTTTGATGCTGCCTGATCTGCTGCACTTTGCCAGCAACACATTTTTCAGCGCTAACCTTCTTCGCTATCCATTACACCTCCAATTTTGCTGTCATCTGCAAACTTACTAACTGTACCTCTTATGCTCGCATCCAAATCATTTATGTAAACGACAAAAAGTAGAGGACCCAGCACCAATCCTTGTGACACTCCACTGGTCACAGGCCTCCAGTCTGAAAAACAACCCTCCACCACCAACCTCTGTCTTCTACCTTTGAGCCAGTTCCGTATCCAAATAGCTGGTTCTCCCTGTATTCCGTGAGATCTACCTTGCTAACCAGTCTCCCATGGTTGTAGAAACCGTTGAATTAATGCCTAATCTCTTTTATTTAATTTTTCTGTTGGCTTCTGTCATAGTTTGCATTGTATCTGTCAAAAAATGATTGTGTAGTGATAGGAATATTTTTAAATTATGTGCTTTTCTTTGAAACTGGAGACAGATTTATGAATTATCTCTTTACAAACAAGTTCTACACGGAACAGCTGGGTGTTCTGTATCATCGTGGAAGTTTAGTAACTGTGTGAAAATTGAGCAATGAATCAAGTAAAAAAAGCCAAAAAGAGTGAATCAAAAAAAAGTGGTGTCATGAGGGAAAAAAGGAAGACTTTGAGCTCTGCATTTCTTTTTATTGACTCATGAATGTGGGCATCCTTTGGCAATCACATAATTTACAGTACTGTCAATCCTTGTTAAATGAGTAACTTGCTTGGCTATTTCAGAGGGCAGCTAAGAGTTAATCACGTTGCTGCGGGTCTTGACTCGTATATTGGGCAGACTAGGTAAGAATGGCACATTTCCTACCTGAAAAGCACAATTGTGAACCAGTTGGGTTTGCGTAGCAATCTGATATTTTAACAATCATTATTGAGACTAGTCTTTTAATTCCAGATTTATTGAAATAACTTAATTTAAATTGCCATGGTGAAGGTTGAACTCCTATATGTGGACCAATCGATGTAGGGTTCTGAATTATAGCACAATTATTCTTCCAAATGTGTATAAAGATGTATAAAACCAGTGAAAAGTTGAGATAGAATTGATTAAGAGGTTTATTTTATTTCTTCCATGCACTTTTTCGCAATGCACAGCTGATGTATTTAATCTAAAATCAGCAATAACTCCTGCAGGGAGATATATTTAGGGCAAAGATATTAGCTACAGTGGTAAAGAAAAGTGCCAAGGAAGTTAATCCACTCAAATGTGTTTTATTCAAAGTTCAAATTAGATCCTGAGCAGAAATAATACCTCCCTGAGCACCCTGGTGTACAACTGGAGTATGCTAATTGTTGATGGTGCCAACATGTAACTGATGAAGGGCTAATGCTAATTCTCCTACTCCTCAGATGCTGCCTGACCTGCTGTGCTTTTCCAACGCCATACGTTTCAACATATACAGGGCGACCGCCGTATCTACAGAATTGTCTTCTGCGGTTTCAGTTATCCGCAGTTTACCCGGCCCAAACATATTACAGGGAAGATTCCAGAAGCAGGGACGGGGATGCTGGGAAGGTAAATTTCCCATTTAAATGAATGAGTTCGCTCTGATCCGTGGTTCCGGGCTTCCGCAGTAGGTCTTGGAACGTATCCCCCACAGGTATGGGGTGGGGGGACTACTGTAACTTGCCAGGTTTATTGATTTCAATTTCTCAGCCATCTCGAGACCTCTGTGCATTGCTGATCCAATAAGTCAATCTTAGACTATGTGGCCCATGTGGAAATGTGAGACAAGTATTTATTAGTACTGCCTATCAACCAGTCTGATTACCTAAAATAAACAAACCTTGTTTGTGCGGAAGTCCATTCTAACCAGAGACAAAATATACAGGACATATGTAATTCAGTCAGCCAGGTGTCTCCTGTGCTCATTGAGGTGATGTACCAGGGCAATGATATATTCTGTGAAACTGACAGTTCCCTTCAGATCACATTTAGCGTGCTGGTAGTCAGCAGACAGTAAGCATGTTTCCTGTTCCCAACAAATGTCAGTTTTAGTGTCCATTATTGACCTGCACCCAGCCATCTCAAAAGCTCTTAAATTTAGTTAGAACTATGATTAACAACTTCACTGATGTAGACAGAGTAGCAGACATTAATCAATCTTGAAAGATGTAGTGTAACGGGGCTATAACAAAGCAAAACTGCAATACATTTGTGTCACTTGTCTTATTCCTTTTGAGCTGACTTGAATCCAGCTCTGTTGAGACTCTGCATCCAGTAAACCCCGGAATAGCTGTGTGACTTGATAGACATGCTGCCCAAATAAGACTTCAATGCCCGGATTTTCCTCCAAATGCCTGTTCTGTATTCAAACATAAAACTACTTTAATACTTTCCCCTAATTTAGGATTTTCACTTCATTATCTTGCCCTATTTTTCAGTTTATAAACTGGCAGCTCAGTCCTGATGACAGGATGAGATTTGAGGGCACAAGACTGCACCAGCTTGATTAGAGAATCAAGTCCTAGAAAATTTCTGTCAAGGTACTGACTGAAAAAGAATTCGGGGCTGCAGTGAGCATTGATTAAAGCACGCGTGATGATGTGCTTGAGGGTTCAGAGACAGATATGATTTAAATAGAAATAAAGATAACAGAGGTGAATTATTAGTCAAATTTGGATTTTGTTTGGCTGTTGGAAGGAGAATGTGAATGTTTCTGAAATTGCAACAGATTGAGAAAAAAGATGATAGAAACTTCAGAATTTCAGACAGGCGAAGGCCTGTATTCAGGCTAACAGCAGTCTTGTTACAATGAAGGATCTTCAGGCCAATCCTGGCCTTCCCTTGAGATCAGTAAAGGCCAGGTTATGTGAACTGGTTCTTGCCTGTAAAGACCTTGATGATTCAATGCTGCAATTCTCCATAGTTCCTTCACCAAATAGAGAGAGGTGGTGGTGGTTGTGGAGTAATACTTTCACTAGACTAGCAATCCAAGAATGCCAGACCATTGTCCTGGGGACGTGTGTTCGAATCCCACCAAGGCAGAGGATAATGTTTGAATAAATTAAAAGCTAACCCAATGGCAACCATTGTCAATTGTTGTAAAAAAATGCATCTGGTTCACTCATGTCTTTTAATTTCCTCTACTATCCTTGCCTGGTCTGGCCTACATATGACTTGAAAGCCATAGCAATATGGTTGATTCTTAACTGCCTTCTGGGCAATAAACTAGCCAGAGGCACCGACATCTCATGAACTGTCCACAAACAGGATAGTTTTCTAATGTAGTGTTCTTCCATTTTTCATATACAGTACACTAGCAGTGAGTATAGAAATGCTAGATTTTCTGCCTTTCTATGACATGCTTTTCTAAGGCCCCTTAAGGACTCTAGAAAATACCTTCTGCTAGCAACCTTCTGTTATCCACAGACAGCAAAGAGAACCAGATTTATAAAAACTAACAGGCATCTCCTGTCACCAACAATATCAATGGTTTTCTGGATGTGGTGTATTATTATCACACAAGACTTGTATTTAATAGACATCAGTCAATAACAGGAGTTTATTTTCCTGCAGTAATACAATGATCTACGGCAGTACATAAGCAAAATTGCATGCAGCTGATACTAGCTGTAACAAACAGTTTAATCTCAGTGATGATGTGATAGAGACGCAGCTCTGGGTTTTGGCTGTGCTACTTTAACTCTCCATCCTTCTCCTCCATCACTAAACATAGAAGATTATCTTGTCTTTATCCCCAAGACTGGCTGATTAAAATTTTCTGTTTCAAGTCTTCAGTTGTGAACTGAAGGGCTATTACTGTTGTGGAAGGGTGAAGGGATTATTGGTTAAGGCAATAAGGTTGGAGATAATATATGAACTTCTGTTCTTAAACCAAGGGACAAGGAAAACAATCAGTTTAGAGCTGTGCATGAAGCCGCCCTTCTCTCAAATGGATAACCATTTTTTTTCTTCCTTATTCAGGTCTAGGAAAATTGCTCTGTGACCATACCATACATGCTTAATGGACCTGGTCTTTTGAGGCTGCCAATACTCCTCTTTGTCCATGAGGAGATGTTTCTGAGATGAAGGCCAAATATATGGAAGAATGAGCTTAAAGCAAGGCATACCACAGTGATCCAATGACTCACTGTGCTGCAAATGCACGGCCATTTATTACAACAAGGGTCTGAATTCTCCAAGATCTGCAGAGATGGGTTTGGAAGGCATTGCCAGGAAAGCAGAGACATCGCATCTCATGGCTCCATGACACTGGTCCACTGCCTGTGGACCACTTCCCCGGGACACATTGGTACAGTACTCAGCATCCACTCCACTAAGCCAGCAGGCAATAATATCCAACTAAGACCCCAACCAAAGGCAATTTTCCCACAACTTTCTGAGCATCACCAAAGCCAACCTACTGGTGATCCAATAACATTGTACATGCAGCCGCCCACTGGCAGGGTGGCAGGTCACGAGTGGCTGCATTCATTGGCAGGACCAGAGGGCTGCAATACTCACATGTTCAAGAGAGACTATAGGTACTCTTCTGGAGGACTATTTCCACAATGAGGCCCCTCACTGTACTTTGTCAATTTTTAAATTACGGATTGAAGAAGGAGGCCGTCATAGTCATCTTGAGGTAGTTCCTAGTTCTCTCTCTTTTTCGGTAGCACTCACCACATGTAGTGGCACTGACAATTAATGTATTCAGCACAGGGTGGCCTCTTCTACTGGATCCAGTCCCAAATAGTGAACCAGAAATCTCCCTGGGTGGCAAGTTGGCAGGCCCTGTTTGAGATGGTGTGGGTGGGGTTTGGGGGGAGGGTGGTGTCAATTAGTTTTTGAGACGCAATGGGATAGATGAACCATGGTTAATACCTTGATGGGTCCTTCCAAATAACCCCTTAAAGAGAGGTATTCTCCTGCCTGCCAGCAGCCCGATGAGTGCTACTGAAGAAGAAGGACAACTAGGGTATGTTTGAGAGTGACTTGATTCTCAGCGTGGGACTCTTCACCACTAGTTAAAGAACTAGTGGTGGCAGGATGGGACCTTCCAACGATTACCAATTATCCACTTGAGGATCTCCATTGGCCGACTGGGGGGAATGTTGTACAATGTCACCCGGTAAAACATCAGTGCCACTTGGCCTGGGTGGATGGTAAGAGGAAGGCAGAGTATGCCGGTGTGCACCTCCCATTTCCAACTCACTGGCACCAGAGCATGGTAACCCAGCCGACTGGAGGTAAACATGACCCAACTGACCTTTTGTGAAATGGATGGTGGCAAGAGTCTGTTTTGATTTTGCACTAAAATAATTGTTAAGTTAATATGATTTAGCTACAATTCAATACATTTGTTTTTAATATATACCAGAAAGAGAGTCCGTTTGTCTATTCAGTCACTGAAATGGATTATAAATAAAACATTTAAAAGATCCTACATTACAGAAATCAATGTGATGTTGGAAATATTACAGAAGCAAATAACTGAGTTGAGCACGCCGGTACAAATCACACCAGGAGGTCAATTATGCTTACATTACGATTTTACATTACAAATTTGATTGAAGTTGGATATTTGAACAATATTCTAGTAGATTGATCTCTTATTATTGTTCTCACTGCTACATTGTGTTTGCAAATTAAGCATCTTTCACTATTATGTATACTATGAATATCAATAATCTTTCTCTGCAGGCCATGAGTATTTAATATTTTGCTAAATAAATATGATATCCTTTTCAGATGTCAGTAAAACGAGTTTAAGAACATGTGTGATTTTTGTCTATTTTATACAGTGCCCACCAGAATTGTCCAAAATATTACCAGTGTTCCACTATATCTGTAAAATTGATGCTATTCCTCCTGGTAGTATTATAATTTTTCCTAATATGGCAATAACAGTTCTTTTCCAAAAAGCCAGTTAGTGAAGGATAGAACTGAAGTCAAATTTTATACCTTTATATAATTATTTACAAAGTTATACAATACAAGCATACTCTTCAAAACACCCAACTGCCACAGTTTTAGTTTGTTTTTATCAATGTGGTCTGAAGGGAATGCCAAATTATTAAGCACCATCTGCATACAAGCTAATATAAATAAAATATAATTAACAGTAACTCACCAAGCACACTTAAAACCTGCAAGATCAAAAGATGTTTAACAAACAACGTATCATTAGATACTATCTTCTAAGTCTTATAAAGACTGCAATACTGTTCAGCACTCTATGACTTTAATAACTTATGTCTAAGCTACATTGTGTAAAAATGTCAAAAAGAAGTAGAACCCATAGAAAAATATGAAGAAAAAGAATATATATATATATTGCATGATCATGTCAGCAAGATGTCCTAAAGCGATTTATAACGCTCACTGCCATGTGGACAAATATAGTGAATTATTACACAGGAAAATAGCACAAAATCAAATTAATTGGTGATTAGATCATATTTTGAAGGCATTGGCTGAGTAGGAACCACTGGCCAAAACACTGGGGTGCTATTCTCCGTTTTTCTTTGAATATTAGGGCGTTTTCACAAGCCCCTTCCCAAACTGTGACCTCTACCTATTAAAGCAAGTGTTGCAGCTACAAGGGGACATTAGCACTTGCAAAATTCCAATCAGGTCTTGCACCATCCTGACATGGCCGCTCCTTCATCAACACAAGGTCAAAATCCTGAAACTTCTTCATCTAAGATGGCAGCACCGGCAACAAAGTCAGTGTTCAAGCTCCTGGGCCCATCAGCACTAGACTGATGCTATATCTTTTCTTTCCTTACACTTTTTGTTTTCTTCCATTTATTTTTTTCTTCATTTTCTTCCTGTTGGTGGCAACGGAGAAGGTAACATTGCAGAGGAAGGCAGCTGGAACAAGTCTCTTGGCGAGGCGGCAGCATGGCCTGGCAGTGGAGCCAGGGATTCCTGGTTGTGGGAGGCCCAGATTGATGACTCCAGGCATCGTCAAGGTGGCAGCGGAAGCAGAGCCAGGGCCTCTGGGTTCTGGTAGGCGCAGAGTGAGGACTCCTGGTTTAGGCCTGGCAGTCGCAGCAGCTCCTGGTTGTTCTCGACCTAGAACTGGGGTCTCTTGGTTATGGGTAAGGCAAGGCGGGAGCAACAGTGGAGGCAGGGGCTCTTGGTAGCGGGGAGAATGTAGTTCCTGCACGGGACCCAGCATTGGTGGCCTGTTGGTGAGGTGGACCCACTGATGCCTGAAGAGGGTGACTCTGATATTGTTGGGTCTGGCACAGGTGGCAGAGGGGTGGCAGTGCAGGTGTCATTGGTCAGTTGGAGGTGGCAGAATGAGGAGAGACTTTCTTTCAGCTTAATCATTTTATTCTTAAAATATTCAAATGGCGTGGACTGTGGCGACAGTTGAAGCTTTTTCACTGTATTTTACTGTGTTATTCTTTGTAGAGTACAAGTGATAAAATCATTCATTAAGTAATAACAACAGTGTATCTAACCCATCCATATCTTGGTTCAAGAAGATGATTCACCACCAACCTTTCAAGGGCAATTACGTGCAGGTAATAACATGCTGATCTTGCCAGTAATGTCCCATAAACAAGTAAAAGAAACAGACTTGCAAACAGGGTTATGGTTCAACACCTGTCCTGAAAGATACAGCTAAACCAATCACTCTGTTATACATTAAACAGGTAGGTCTATATCACAATCTAAAGTTCACGGAGCTTTAAATCACAACTCCATCTGTCACATTGATAAATGTTCTACTAACTGACCCAGTAGAACAAAAAAACTATTAGTTCCAAGTAGGTCTGGAAACTTCTATTCTCTAAATAAACAGGAAAATATTTGGTATGCTTGGGGAAATGGAAAGTAAAGCAGTTTGCCAGCTTTCAAATTACATCCATGTGTTTATGCATTGCGATCCTACATTGTTTTCTTGATTTGTTTTGTACTTGTAGTATTTGTATTTTTTGTGTAGTTGAAGCTCTATTCCATTTATTGACTCCTTGCATATTGCATACTATATTATTAATTTCTTCTTTTCTTCAAAGAAAAATGAATGTCAAAAGCAACCTTGGAAAACAGACCAATGGCAATGGCAAAGATTTAAGCAGATATTTCTTAACACTCCGCAAAATGTTATTTTAGTTAAAAAGGACCTGATGAAAAGGATGACCTATCATGGTTAACAAAGATGGTCAAGGAGATTTCTAATCAAAAATTAAAATGTGCAGAGCAGTGAAAGTTAGTGGTAGGCCTGGGAGTTGGAACCAGTAGTGAATGACTAAAAGGTTAATAAAAAGAGAAAACATTGATTATGAAAATAAATTGGAAAGAAATATAAAAACAAATAGCAAGAACTCCCACTTGTATTTAAAAAGGAAGAGAGTAGCTAAAGTGTTGGTATGTAACCTTGGAGGATACGACTGGGGAATCAATCATTGGGAAATGGGAAATAACTTAAACAAATATTTTGCATTAATCTTCAAGATGGAGGGCACGGCAACCATCACAAAGATATCAGATATGCAAGGTGTTATTGGGAGGAGAGGTCTTATGAAGTTTCTATCATGAGGGACAGCGTATTTGACAAACTAATTCAACTAAAGGCAGAAAAGCCAGGACCAGATTATCTGTGTTCAAGGAATTTAAAAGAGAGGTTGCAAAGATAATAGAGGCACTGGTTGAAATATTACATAACTGACTCGATTCAGGAGGGTTTCAACAGATTGGAAAATGCTTATATGATGCTCCTGTTCAAGACAGAGATAGAAAGCAGGAAGCTATAGCCCAGATAGATTCATCCATTGTTGGCTCAAGTCCATTATTAAGGAAGGAGTAGCTGAGCATTTAATAATGTTTCACGTAATTGACCAGAGTCAATATGGTTTTGTGAAGAGAAATTATGATTGACAAATTTGCTAGAGTTCTTTGAGAATATGACAAATAGTGTTCCTGAAGAGGAATGAGTAGATGTAATGTAATTTGAGTTATAGAACACATTCAAAAAGGTACCACATAAGAGATTGCATAAGACAGGAACTCTTGGTACTCTTGGGGGTAATACATCTACATATATTGAGGAATGGTTAACACACAGAAGACAGGAAGTATGCAAAATATAAACTGCCCTTGTTCCCTCCTGCCCCAGTGAAAGCAATTGTTGTTGGGTTCAGGAACATGACTTCCAGAATCAAGGTTCTGGCACTATTTTGGTTACGTAGGAGATTATATCTGTCTTCTGTCTTTTAGACTTTAGATAACAATTGCAATATGTTATTTACCTAGACTTTATCCTTCTTTTTGTTGCTATTATTTTAAGTGATCTTTTATTTCATTTCTATCTCTAAAGCACTCTCTACACTAAAAATAACTTTCATGTACCATGGTTTCTTAGCCTTCCCAAATCCTATTATGCATGGGCAAAAAGAAAAATGAGAAGATTTGGTCAAGCAAACAGCTTTCAATCTATGTATATGCAGAAGTCTAAAGATTCAATAGCTTCACCAATGCACCCAGATCAACTACAAAGAATTTCCTGATGAGAAATGGCAAGTTACTATCAGTGGAGAGTTATTTTGTTGATGGAAAATTGGATCATACCTGCAAGAAATACCTCATCGACAGGTTATGAGAGCTTGATGTTTGATCTCATGTTTAATTCTCTCCTTTTGTGATTCACAATACATTGTAATAAGACTAGAAATTAATATTGAAATTTGAAAAACTGACTGAATAAGTAAGAATGGTTTCATGAAGCACAGAATTTTGTTTATTTCTTTTAGGATGATTCCTTTAGTTTCCAGTTATTCGAGCTCAGGACAATGAATGAATACCACTGATCAGTAGGTAAGTAATTCTGACTAAGCAATGATGCAGAATGTTGGAGGGCTAAGCATCTTTGTCATGGATCAGTGAGATGGATTTAATTCCTCACCTGACTGATTTACGAAGGTTCAGCAATGCATGCAGTAGCATCCCATTATAGGAAGGATAGCCTATCGTGAAGATTCACTAGAATTATATCGTGAATATTTGAGACTTTGTGGTCAGCGGATAATGCTTGTTCACCATTCAGTGAACTTGAAAGATCCGAAAACATTGGTACTTTTTACCAAGGAACACAGGAAATGGAGGAGTGTGATGCAATCAAAAAATCCAACAAGGGAAGAAACTGAGAAAAATGTGAGAGCAAGATTAAATGAATCAATGATTACTCTGATACAGAGAAGCATCTGGAGGTAAATGCAAAATAGATCTTATTGAGAGTTTTCTACAGGTTCCCCCAACAGCAACAGAGTTACGGAGGAGCAGATTGGGAGGCAGGTTATAGAAAGGTGTAGAAGTAACAGGGATGGATAATGTGGAGGGCTGTTGTAGGTTGCAATGGGACATTAACAGGATGCAGAACTGGGCTGAGAAGTGGCAGATGGAGTTCAACCTGGAAAAGTGTGAAGTGATTAATTTTGGAAGGTTGAATTTGAATGCAGAATACAGGGTTAGAGGCAGGATTCTTGGCACTGTGGGGGAACAGAAGAATCATGGGGTCCATGTCTATAGATCCCTCAAAGTTGCCACCCAAGTTGATAGGATTGTCAAGAATGCATATGGCATGTTTTGGCTTTCATTAGCAGAGGGGTTGAGTTTAAGAGCTGTGGGGTTATGCTGCAGCTCTATAGACCCCTTCTTAGACCAAACTTGGAATACTTTATTCAGGTCTGGTAGGCTGATTGTAGGAAAGATGTAGCTTTAGACAGGGTGCAGAGGAGAATTAGCCGGATGCTGCCTGGATTGGAGGACATGTCCAATGAAGAAAGGTTGAGGGAGGCTTTTCTCATTAGATCTAAGAATGATGACAAGTGACTTGATAAAGGTGTACAAGATGTTGAGTGACATAGATAGAGTGGATAGCCAGAAACCTTTACCCATGGCGGAAATGTATATCATGAGGGGGAATAATTTTAAGGTGATTGGATGAAGACTTAGGGGAGTTGTCAGAGGTTGGTTCTTTATACATAGAGTGGTGGGTGCATGGAATGCATTGCCAGCAGTGCTGGTAGAGTCAGATACATTTGGGACATTTAAACAACTCTTGGATAGGCACATGATGATAGTACAATGAAGGGTATGTAGGTTAGTCTGATCTTAGAGTAGGATAAAAGGTCATCACAACATTGAGAGTTGAAGGACCTGTACTGTACTGTCCTGTTCAATGTTCTATGTTCGAGATGGTTCCCGTGCTAGGTTCAGATTGAAAACTTGGGAAGTCTCCAGCAAAGCAGCACAGACTGGCTGCACCAAATGGTTTATAAACACCAACTTGAAAAATGTTCCTTCCTGATTTTATGTCAGTACATTAAAGCCATTAATTCTAAAATTAAACAAAAGTACATTACTTCTATTAAGATCATAATTCGATAATATTCTTGTGGAAAGCTGTTATAGCTAATGTATGGCAAACAACTGAAATCATTGAAGAATGAAAATAAAGTTTATTTTTGCATGAGGGCTTATCTGAACCTCTTTTGAGGTTGCGGACAATAATGAGGTCAATGTCGTCTCCTTCCTCCTCCTCTCTCTATCACAGACAGAAATACCATCTGGCAAAATATGCACAGTTAACATCTACTGACGGAGCTATCCTCTTTATTCTAGAACGCTACCATTGGTGGTTACGAAATCATTATTTCCAGCTTTAAAGACGAGGAAATACAATCTAACCACTACAACCACAATTAATTCGTCACGTCTGGATTTCCTTGATCTATTCATATCATTTTTCTCCAGTTTTTAATCAGTGAATACAAAGCATTGTTACCAGCGAGATGTATTGGAATCCTCTTGCAACATGAGTTCATCAAACATAATTCACACCAATTCACGAATTCCCAATGGCTGGCTGAACACATCACTGCAGTTGTTAGCAACACACAAACACAAACTTAATGGACAATATCCAATAATCACTGAATATCTCTTTCACACTTTGTTTCAAGAATAACCGTTTAAGTTTTCAGAGGTGTCATTTCATGGCTTTGAATTTTATTTCTGCAGATTTATTTGGGAAACACCACACAAAGGCTGTTAGCCAGTTTTTACTTGAAAGAATATAAATGAGAAGGAATTTTGGGAATTTACACCACATTATGGGTGTACAGTTTTGACGTTTCTGAGTTTTGATTCTACAAGGTGCTCTATACTTCATTAAAACCACTTCCAACCTAAGACAG
This sequence comes from Hemiscyllium ocellatum, assembly GCF_020745735.1. Taxonomy (NCBI): domain Eukaryota; kingdom Metazoa; phylum Chordata; class Chondrichthyes; order Orectolobiformes; family Hemiscylliidae; genus Hemiscyllium; species Hemiscyllium ocellatum. The sequence continues at coordinate 18,320,385 of NC_083428.1, read as the reverse complement.
GAATAACAGTGGACCAGGCCAGTAGTCCACCAATTCACATATCAGAGAAATAATCTAGCAGAAACCAACCATTGCAGTGGATTACATTAGATTCCCTACAGACCCTTCAGCCCAACCAGTCCACACTGACCCTCTGCAGAGTAACCCACCCAGACCCATTTCCCTCTGACTAATGCACCTAATGCTATGGGTAATTCACCTAACCTGCACACCTTGACCGTAAGAGGAAACCAGAGCACCTGGAGGAAACCCACGCAGTCACGGGGAGAATGTGCAAACTCCACACAGACAGTCGCCCAAGGCTGGAATTGAACGTGGGACCCTGGTGCTGTGAGGCAGCAGTGCTAACCACTGAGCCACCCCTAATAAAGCACCAAAAACCGTGGATACTGGAAATCTGAACCAAGAACCAAAATTGTTGGAGAAACTCAAACACAACATGTTAACTCTGCTTCCTCTCCACAGTTGCTGCCAGCCTGGCTGAATCTCTCCAGCAACTTCTGTCTTTGTTTCGAACTATTGCAGGACGTTACTACACAGAAACTTAAATCAAACTCCTGTTCTTTTTAATTCTTTGATGGTGTGAGCACTGCAGGCAAGGTCAGCAGTAATTGCCCATCCCTCATTGCCCTTGAACATGTGATGGTGAGCCCAGTTTCCTTTAAAATAATCAATGCAAGAGTCAGCAAAGAGGAACTGCGCTATAAAAAGCTCAAAATGCCTGTCGAACTTAAAAAAAGTTTGTAGCAAAGTAAATTTGCAAGACACAACAAAATAATGCAATATTTTCAGATTGACTGCTATGGTCCTTATTTCAACAGTTTTTGCAACAGTTTCTATGATAAATAGAATACCAAGACCAATCTCTCTATCGGACCTGCAAATATCAAAGGAAGATAGGTTAACATTAATTGCTGGTTTTGCCATGACCTTACCTCTCGTATCAAGGCTCAGTGCTCGCTGGCTGGTTTCAAACTTCCATTTCTTGATCTTAAAGTAAGGGCTTGCAGATTCTAAGCTGGCATTTCTCCGCAGCTTTGTGAAGAATTGGAGCACCGGGCCTTGGTTGGGAGCTGTCACAGCTTCAATGGCATTGCTGCTGCTGCTGCTGCTGCCTTTGGTACTCCCAGCTAGACCTTCAGTCTGGCAAAAAAAAACATACAAACATCACTGACGATATTTGCAAATTCACTCTGACAGTTTGCCCTGCAGTGACTTCAGGCAAAAGAGAGATGCTGAAGCATAGAACAAATGAGCACAAAGCAAGTCTAAGTTTGGAATCACGGCTGGTGACACTTCAACCTATTTATACCTCCCTTTATTTCAGGCAAGTCTGTTTAAAGGAAATGACTAAATGGAACCAGTTAATTTTATGCTGCCAGTCTTTTGCCTACAGAGTAAAATTTTCAAAGGCTTGCAAGCAAATAAAAAAGTATTTTTTTGTTTATCACACAACTAAAAGTATCAAAGAAATATAAAAAGAAATTGTAAAGTACTCTTTAGGCACATAAGTAACACAGAGTAGCCACTATGAAATGAGCAAGTTATCTCCACATGAGATGATACTGAAATGGCAAGAAAACCGAATATAAATTTTATCTTAGTTCTCACTGAAAAGATTACCAAAGAGGAATGAATGACAGTAGACGAGGTCAAGAGAGCTATTCCAACAATTAAGATAGAAAGGAGTTACAGGTATTGCGTACTTAAAGATTCTCAAAGGCACTGGGAGGAAAGAACAAAGTGCTAGCAAGTAAAAACAATAGTGAAAAGAATTGGGTCAGTGGACTGGCAAAGAGAAAATATAATCCTTAGTTTCAAAAAGAGAGGTGAGGTTGAATCCAGGAAAATACAAGCCAGTTAGCTTGATATCAGTAATTAGAAAGATTCAAGAATGTTTGTTAAAAGGCAGACTTATGAAACATCTACAGAGATAAAACAAAATATTAAAGATAAACTAGAAATAAAAGGGAGGGTCAATAAATAATGAAACATAAGGAATTCTTTGTATATAAAACAATGAGAAGACAAGGATGATGTACTGAATACTGCATACATGGGCTTTTAGAAGGTCTTTGACAAGTTTCACATTGTAACAATGGTCAGGGTGTGTGGAGTTAAGGCTCAGAAAGCAGAATGGATTAAAGGATGGCCAAGTAACAGACAATTGTTGAGGACTTAAGGAAAGTTTTGCATTTATGGTAGTAGAAGGGTTGTTTTTTTTTCACAGTTATGTGTACTCAGGCCTCTGTGTTTATCCTACACATAAGCAACTTCAACTCTGAATTTAACTATGAAGGTATCATGTCAAAATTTGCAAATTCGGAGTATCGGTAATAATGTAGAAGACAACACCAAAATAAAGGAACATAAGGAAGGCTTGCAAAGTTGACACATAAATGGCTAGATGAATCCAACATAGAGAAGTGTGAGGCAGTTCAGGTAGGTAGAATAAGAAAGAACCATGCCTTGGCAGGAAAGACTTGAGGCCTGTGCCACAAGGATCAGTGCTGGGTCCACTGCTTTTTATCATTTATGTAAGTGATGTGGACATAAACATAGGAGGTATACTTAGTAAGTTTGCAGACGACACCAAAATTGGAGGTGTAGTTGACAGCAAAGAAGTACTTCAGATTACAACAGGATCTTGACCTGATGGGCCAATGGGCTGAGGAGTGGCAGATGGAATTTAATTTAGATAAATGCAAGATGCTGCATTTTGGCAAAGCAAATCTTAGCAGGACTTCTACACTTAATGGTAAGGTCCTAGGGAGCGCTGCTGAACCTTGGATTACAGGTTTATAGCTCCTTGAAAGTGGAGTCGCAGGTAGATAGGATAGTGAAGAATGCATTTGGTATGCTTTCCTTTATTAGTCAGAGCATTGAGTATAGGAGTTGGAAAGTCATGTTGTGATTGTACAGGACATTGGTTAGACCATTTTTAGAATATTGTGTGCAATTCTGGTCTCCTTCGTTTCAGAAGGATGCTCAGAAAAGATTTCCAAGGATGTTGCCAGGGTTGGAGGATTTGAGCTATAGGGAGAAGTTGTATAGGCTGGGGCTGTTTACTCTGAAGGACTGGAGGTTGAAGGGTGACCTTACAGAGGTTTATAAAATCATGAGGGGCATGGATAGGATAAATAGACAAGGTCTTTTCCCTGGGGTGGGGAGTCCGGAACTAGAGGGCATAGGTTGAGGGTGAGAGGGGAAAAATATAAAAAGGGATCTAAGAGACATTTTTTCACGCAGACGGTGGTGCATGTATGTCATGAGCTGCCAGAGGAAGTGGTGGGGGCAGGTACAATTACAGCATTTAAATGGCATCAGGATGGGTTTATGAACAAGAAGAGGTTAGAGGGATATGGGCCAAGTGCTGGCAAATGGGACTAGATTAGGTTGATATCTGGTCGGCATGGACGAGTTGGACCGAAGGGTCTGTTTCCGTGCTACGCATCTCTATGACTCTATGACTCTAAAATAAACTGGGTAGATGAGCAAAGAGATCTTGAAGTACAGGTAAAAAAGTCACAAAGATAGCAACAGAAGTTGAGGAGGCCGTGAGAGTTCTGAGGAAATACTTGGATTTATTTCTAGGAGCGTACAAACAGGAGAAGACCACTTAGCCCCTCAAGTCTGTGACATCATTGAATCAGAACATTGCTGATCTTTACCTCAACCTTGTTTACCTGCCTTGCTCTGTATCCATCAATATTCTCAATAAATCTGTCTACCTTGATCCTGAAAATCCTGCATCCGTAAACATTTAGGGGATCAAATTACACATTTCCAAGAACATTTCTTGATTTCAGACCTGAAGAGTCTAGCTCAGATTTGAAGCTTGTGTTCTCTTATTCCAGAAACCCCCAATGGGAGGAGGTAAAAGGTACTCCATTGAATGTTTTGATTAGTTTCAAAACCTTAAACGAATCTCCCCCTCAACCTCTCTTGGCACAATAACATACAATCAGCCTCATTCCTGATGAAGGGCTCTTGCCCGAAACGTCGATTCTCCTGCTCCTCGGATGCTGCCTGACTTGCCTGACTTTTTCTAGCACCACACTCTCAACGATGACATACAAGCCAAATTGGGAGAGAATTTAGTAGCAAGATGGTAACCTCAAATTTATGTTGAACCTTGGTAAGACCACACAATTCTTATTTACAGAATGTGGGTCAGCATTTATTGTCCAATGCCTAATTGCCCTTGATAAAGATGGTGGTGTACTGAGAGTATTCCTGCAGTGTTGCTAGACAGAGAATTCCAGTATTCTGACAGCACGTTTGAAGTAACAGCAATGTTTTTCAAAGTCAGGGTGGCGTGCAACTTGGAGGGGAACCTGGAGGTGGTGTTGTTCCCATGTCCTTGCTGCCCTTGAACTTCTCGGCAGGAGAGCTCAGCAAGTGCTGTCGAAGAAGCCTTGGCAAGTTACAGCAGTGAGTTTTGTAGTGTGCTGTGTGTAGTCCTGGTCCTGACACTACAATACGGCTGTTAAAGCTGTGGAGAATAACACTCATGCCAATCTGTTTCCAAAACAGAGTGGGTGCTATTCATAAAAAAAAATGAGCAGGTTGGGTTCTTTTCTCTGAAAAAGGAGAGGTCTGAAACAGGTCTTTAAAATTTAGAAGGGTTTGATACGAAAGATGTTGAAAAAGAACTATTTCTACTTGTGGGGGATCCCAAACAATGGATTAGAAACATGACATAACCACCAGCAGATCAAACAAAGAAATTAGGAGTAATGAGAATGTGGAGTTGCTTACAACATGGAGTGGTTGAAGCAGGTAGCATTGATGGATTTAAGGAGAAGCTTGATGCATATATGAGGGAATACGAGATAGAGGGGTACAGGGGCAGGCTGGGAAGTGGTAATTAATGTGCAAGACAGCCCGTGTGAAATACTAACACTGGCATAAACCAGTTGGGCCAATTGACCTATTTCTGTGCTGTAGATTCTATTTAATGCTATGTAATTTTACTTACCACGCTACTTTCTCCAGAATCAGCAGGTGTAGGAACATTTGCGTCAACAAAGGTAGTATTAACTGATGAATTGAATGTATCCCCAGGCAAGGCTGAGCTGGGGTTAACTGAGTGGCTTGTCAGAGCTGTTTGTGGCAGTGGATTTATGATGGACTGCAAACAAAATTAGAAATAAGCTAAAGTCACAATAAAAAACAATCAGCTCACAAAAATAGATCTAAAGTGGATGAGTTTAAATAGTCTTAACCTTTACTTCTCCAGTGACTGAGCAGTCTTTGTGGATTGGAAAAACAAAATAAACAGGATGCTAACACACTGTGAAAACAACTTGTTATGGTTCCGTGTGTTATTTTCAGTGCATTTAAAGGTGGTGGGCACAGTTATGCAGGACCAGATTTCCGATCAACACAACAAGTCAGTGTGTTTCTGGAACAAAATTTTGTATTTGCTTGAGAGGTTACAGTCATAGATGTATCTTACTTGCTTTCCTCTCCCTCCCCAGAAATTGTCTTCCTAATTTCGCACAGGGCATTTCTGCCAGTGGTCACTGCCGATGCTGCTTTCAATTGATGCCTGGGCACCACTCTCCTCTAAGGTGAACAATCTAAAATGGGCAAACTTACCTCTGAAGGAACTTAGCATTGCTCTCAAGATTAGGATTCCCCAAAGGAGTCCTGTGCATGAAGTTACCGGTGGGCCTCATATCTACATTATTCATTACAGCAGTCAAGAATTAACCTTCTTGACATGAAAAAAAAAGCTGATCTACAAATGTAACAGCCAAATTCAAACCTTATATCAATTACTTTTGCTACAATAAAGGTAATTATTTTTCTGTGAATGATGTTAAAGCAAATACATTTTATCAATACAGGTGTAATGTAAGCTTGAGGGTTCCTGAACTGAAAATGTTTGGATTTATGTGCACTATCCTATTCTAATTCAAGTGTACTTGCCTATGTTAAATGTGTAGGTCATGTCTATTAAAATGACATGTAATTAAAATTGTCAACGCAATAACAAACATGAGAAATATTTGGCCACATTTATTAATGACTGAAGCATGATATTAGTGTTGTAACAAAATGCTGATAGATTATGATTAATTATTAAAATATACTTTAGTTTACATAGATATTCTCTAGCAAAATATTTAGCATTTTTTGAAGGAGCAACTTGTTCTTGCCACTTCACTTGGCAGACCTGTTTTGCTTCCCTTGAGGCAAGCAGTTTTGTAGATGCCATCTGCATTGCCCAAGCATCGCTTTTCATTGATATTAATGAGGAACGCTGCACAGGTTGTATAGGTAGTCATCCATGGTGCGGACTGCCCCTGGGAAATCGATACAAAACTGTGTAGCACCACTTATCCAAACAAGCTTCTTCTCCTTCCTTAACTACATCTAGTTTGTTTTGCTCATCTGTCACAATAAAATCATATTTGAGAGTTGGATGTCAGCAATTTGACAGACAACCTAAAGCATCAAATGGGAATGAGCAACAAAATTTGCAGGAAGTAACTACTATGCTACGGTATTGGCTAAAGATACTCTCTCAAAGACAATAGGTTGAATTTAATTCTTCAACAGTTCATTAAGGGCACTGATGATTTCCAGAACCTGATTTCATCTGCGTAACAATGCCATCAAATGAATATTTATCATCCTGCATCAGAGCACTGATATGTCACTGAGAAGAGAATAATTTAAAATCACACCTCACCGAGAAAGAATTCATTTTCCCCTCAGATAAAACTTCCCTTTTTGACGACCATGGATGGTGCAATAAACGCATTCAATTGAAATTAGCTTTATGAAGAATATATCCAAAATTATGCCGAGTCTCCCAAGACTATGCACTTTACTGGAAACAGAACATTAACTTCCCATGATTACATAATTCAGATCATCCTTCTTCTACACAGTTGCAATATCAACACTTACAATCATTGGCAAACATATATGAAGGACTAATTATTTCAATTACTTTGACTTCCCACTTAATCATGCCTTGTAGTAGTCTGATTTTATTGCATTAATTCAAACCTACTAGAACCTTGTCATAATCATTCTCACACACAACATAGTCAAGTTGGCATTCTTCCATTAAATTAGTATATTCAATTTGTTAAGTTGGTGCCTCCGCCTTAATTATTGTTTTAAGGCATTACCTACAATTCATACTACATGTGATCCTCTTGTGCCTGAATCCATTACACGCACACATAAATTGTTTGAAACTCTCTTGTCTCTATTTAGATTGTATTTCATATATATATTGATTTCAGTGATAATTTAAGTTTGAAATGTTTTGGATGTTTCCATTGTACCTGCTTGAAATGTAATTTAAGCAGTTCCTAAAATAAATCTATCTCTGAAAGTTTCAAGAATCTGGAATAATACCCACAGCCTAGAAATTAGCAGCTGAACAATTTTCAAATGGTGTGACAGTTCTCTCTTGTTATTTTAATCAGACATTAGCCTACTTCTGTCCATTGAATTAATGCCTTTGCAAGGGAAAAAAAGAATGTCATGCAAACGTACCAAAGATTTGACCATCAGTGCCGGGAACAGTAATTTTGCCCCAGTGTTGGCTCCATAGCCCTTAGTAGTCTTGTTCAATTTGTTTGAAATCCTTCGGGATCAGGGAGGAAAGAGTTTAACAATTCAGCCAAACAGCTGGAACAGGTATGATAGGTTGAATGCTTCTCACCATCCTGTGTCATTCAACAACCTTCTGCCTCTCTGTAACTCTGTCTTCCTTTGAAATCATCCTCAAAAGCCATTTTTACTGTAGGCTTCCAAACCCTTTCCCTCAAATCAGTTTGCCCACTCATGCAGTCTATCTATATCCCCTTCCAGAGTCTTTATATCCTCATTACAACATGTTCTCCTACCTATTTTTGTATCATTCACAAATCTGGGCATATTACACTCTGCCCTGCACTCCAAGTCATTAATATAGATAGTAAGTCATTAATATAGGTAGTAAGCCCCCCGTCTGATCTTTGTGGCACACAATTAGTTGTGAATTTCCAAGCAGAAAAAGACCTATTAATCCCAAATCTCTGTTGTCCATGTATTAAACAGTCCTCAATCCGTGCTAATACATTATCCCCAATACTGTGAGTAATAACCTTTCATGAGGTTCCTCATAGAGTCTTTGGACAAACAAGTCCATGTCGACCAAGTTCCCCAAGCTAAACCCGTCCCATTTGCCTGCCTTTAGCTTATATCCATCTAAACCTTTCCCATTCATGTACCTTCCCAAATGTCTTTTACATGTTATAAGTAAAAATCCAAATACACTACATTTACTGGTTCCCCCTTATCAAATTTTATTTAGTTAAAGAACTCTAGAAAATTTGTCCCTTTTCACAAATCCATTTAATTATGTTAAATATGTCACACTATTTCTTTCTTAATAATGGACTCCAGCATTTTCCCTATGATGGATGCTAGGTTCACTTATCTATAGATTCTTGCTTTTCTGTCTCTTTGCCTTCTTGAACAAGAAAATCACATTGGAAGTATTCCAAACCACTGGAATCCTTCCAGAATCCAGTGAGTTCTGGAATACATCAATCAATGTCTCCACTATCTTGACAGCCATTTCCTTGATATTGCTTAGCTTAATTCTTTCTTTCAGGAGCGGCAGGGTGGCTCAGTGGTTAGCATAACTGCCTCACAGTGCCAGGAACCCGAGTTTGATTCCAGCCTTGGGCGACTGTCTGGGTGGAGTTTGCACATTCTCCCCGTGTCTGCATGGATTTCCTCCAGCTGCTCTGGTTTCCTCCCATCACCCAAAGATGTGCAGGTTTGGTGAATTGGCCATGCTAAATTGTCCCACAGTGTTCAGGATATATTAGTCAGGGGTAAATGTAGGGGAATGGGTCTGGGTGGGTTACTCTTCAGAGGGTTGGTATGGACTTGTTGGGCCAAAGGGCCTGTTTCCACACTGAAGGGATTCCATATAAGAACTAGGATTAGGCAATTAACCCCTGAGCCTGTTTCGCTGTTACTTCCTAACTAAATTTTAGCCATTTAATTTTTAAATAAGTATTATAAAGGGAAAGGTAATAGACAAATAATTTTAAATATAAGGTATTTAGCTTTCTTTTCTGACAGTTATAATCGCGAAGACTCGTCATTGACTATCCTCATATTTATCCATTACATGTTCTGAAATACTCAAACAGATGCTCCATGGTATAAAATAAAATAAACACGGCATGGATCCACTGCACTTCCAAACCAATTCAGGCCCATTGTATTACCTGGCTATTTTCATCTGTCACTTGAATGAAAAGAAAGTCAAATCTGTAGGGCCAGTTTGTAAAATGAAAAACTCCTCTGGCTGGCAATAACACCACATACCTTTTAGCCCAAATATTAGATGACTCTCATAACATCAACAGTATTGCTGGAATTTCAATCTATTTCAGGCGTCCTTGTTGCTCCAGGCTATTTGTGAGCAACTGACAGTCCTTCATTATGATAGTCACTTCTGTCATCAATGCTGCTTGTCCCCCGCTCCCTTCCTCAGCAATAATTTATCACCTTCTACAATACTTACACAAATGCAATTCTGCTTGGAGGAATTTACTGCCGGTTCTCTACCTATCACTGAGGACAGGTAAACCTGAATGCCACCTAAGGTTACAATTCAAATTTGTGAGAATCAAGACGAAAAGTGCGACATCTGAACCATCAGCTGCCGCACACACCAACTTATTCGTGGGCTGTCAGCAAAATACCATTTATTTGAATATAGAAGTCAATCATGACAATACTTTTAAAGACATGAGCTGTAACACTGGAAATTAACCTTAAAGGTATTTTCCTTTCACAGCATTTCTTAGCAATAAAAGATCACACATGACAATGAACTGATACTTGCCTGGAAAATGGAAAGGTTGGTTTTGGAGGAAGATGGAGCTTGGGTAGTCATTGCCAAGCTGTTGTTCTCACTTGATTCACATTCGTGAATTGTTACTATTTTCAAAGAAGGAGGTGAAATGTGCAAATGAGTTAATCGAGCATTCTTTAAGTGGTGAAAATCTCCTTCCGTCAGAGTGTATCTAAGTGAAGAACAGAATAAAAGAAAAGGTTTTCATTCTGCTATGAGCCAAATCATGTTGGAAATGTAGCTCTTGTGATTTTTCTTTTGACCAGCCTGGTTATCACACTGCTTTAAGCTCGATCCACAGCAAAAGGCATTTGGGTAAATTGGGCCCTTCTGTTCTGCTCCAGGAAGATTGCACTCATGAAGCATTTGGGTGGGATAACTGAGCTACAATGCTGCAGTCCTATCCATGACCCATGCAATGTGAGGCATTTTTGCTGTAAGTGTGGGATTGCATGCTTTATCTCAATTAAAAATAACATAACACCTTATTCCTGAGACTGTCCTGTGAAATGCATTCAGAAACAACTGTTGGTGATAACGCTAGACAAATGCTTACTGTTTGGCATTTCACTGTTGCTATTTCAGTGGTGTTGTTAATCCATTTACTTCAAATGAGTTACTGCTTTGTTAAATTAGCAAACACAGGAAATATGACATGAAAATATTCAGTATCCATCTGTTACAATTGGAAACAATCATTTTTATGCTGTTATTTTTGAAGCTCTGAAACCCAAGCAGATTCAGAGTTGAAATGAGGAATGTGCAAGTCATATCTCTTCTGCCATCATAAGCCAAAAGTGAAATGATGGTGTTGCAGTGGCTATGAATTTGAAACACCAAATTGTTTGAATTTGACATTCAGCAGCAGCAATATGCTGGTCTCTACATGGACAGAAAGCAGCACATGAATAATTGATTTTCATGGGGCCATTAATCTATTACAATTTTTGATTACTGTTGGTGCCAAAGTTTTTTGTGACACTATGATCCATTTGACAGTTTACAGTATTTAAGCCCTTTGACAAGTAGAACATATTCCATTTTCTCTTTCTTACTCCAATGTGAACCACCTCAAATTTCTCTACATTGAACTGCATCCACCACAGTTTTGCTCTTGATGACCTTGAGTTCTTCTATTGGATCGGCATCACCATGGGACCCTCCAAAACTAACTTTCCTAGTTTTATTAAGATGTTCCAATCTTGTAAGTCTCTTCATAACCATATCCGCTTTGCCCCAGTAACATCCTAATCATTTTAGATTATGCTTTGTACATTTTTCTTTTAACCTTTCTATGTTGGGGCCCTGAAACTACAAATGTTTCAAATGATGCCCATTTAAGGTTTGCTCCAATGCTCTTGCTTTTATATTCCATTCCTCTAGTATAACACCAAAGAATTAAGCTTGGCTTCTTATCTTCTTTTCATTGGAACAACATCTGCTTTCTTTGTGCCTACCCTCCTGGCTTATGTCCAAATTCAGTCTCTCACATATTCTTTATCATATTTTGCTGCATCACTCAATTTGGCATCATTAGCAATTTTGTTATTGCTCCCTCAATTCTTAATTTTAGACATTTATGTTTATGGTAAATTACTGTAACCTATCCTTGCACATTCCTCAGCATATCTTTCCAGTCTGATAAAGTTCCTGTTTTGCCTAAAAGAAATGTCCTATTATATTTACACCAAAATTTACATGAAGTTTCCCTACTGGTGTTGCACAGACTGAAAATTGTAGAATGTGAATTAGAGAGCGTGAGTGCATGCATTCTGCTTCCAGTTATTAAACAGATGTCAATACAGTTGGAAGAAACATCTGCCTCTTGTCGTTCTAAATGGCCCCTTGTAAGCCAGTTATTTTAACCCTTTAGTTGTCTATCTGAATCAATTATAACAATATTTCTTCTATCATTGAGTTTGGGCTGCTTTGACTACTTTGAGTAGAAATACAACTAATCTCAACTAGCATTAATTCTTTTGATACCAATAAGAGTTGGTTGATTCGCCTCATCCTTTCATACGAATGATGTCAATGTTACTCTTTCAAAAAGGCAATGTTTCTGACAATTTTCCTAAAACCTCAAAGTTGTGATCTATGAAGCTACACAAAATTAACTGATAGTTGATATGAAAAAATATTTTTTCACTAGTACTACATTTGGATAGATTCAAAACTGATCATTGAGGAAAACATTTGTTCAATTGTGCAGCTTTTAAATAATACAGAAGTATAGTTAGAGAAGCCACATCAGGATTGAAACTCAACAGCTAATTTCGACAGATCATCCAACTGTCTGCTAACCAAAGAGGAATTTGTAGCCTGCAAGGCAAAACTATTTAGTAATAAACTTGCTGAAGAACTCTAATAATGCTTTTATCCCAAGTGCTGATGCAGTTCTATATAAATATAAGCATAATGTTCCTATTTTCCATAACACGTATGAGTAACAAATTTATGCATAAGTTTATACATTAATAATGTCTTTCACATTATCATTTTGTTCAAGTGGTTGGAATTTACTGTTCCCTTCTCCCTAGTGACATATTTGGAGGTGGCACTGGGGGTGCATTTAATCAGGTTGGAGGATGTGGGCTCGATATCCCACTGCCTTCCCACTTCCACCTTATGACGTCCCGATGGGCACTTAGTTCTGGTGGATCTTCCCCAATAGAGACGATGCCAGCCTCCCACTAGTTCTACAGCTGGCATGTGACAGTCCTGTCATGAACATTATATTCCATTCAGTATCTCTAGGGAGGTATGTAGGATGTGGGTATTTTCAACAATTTGATTGAAGCATGGAGGTCAAAGTCCTCCGTCCCCAATTCATCAAAATTATCAGCCTGCTTAAGATAACTGAGAAAAGAAAGACTTGTATTGATATGTCTCAGGTTGGCGGTTCACAACCAATGAAATATTTTTGAAGTGCAGTCTCCAAAGTAATGCAGGAAGCACCACAGCATTGTAATGTAGGATGCACAGTAAGGTCCCACAAACAGCAAAGTGATAATGTCAAGAAAATCTATTGACATTACTGGTTGAGGCATAAATGTTGACACGATATCAGAGACAGCTTTCCTGATCTTCTTCACTTAGAAGAATCTCTTATCTTCACTTCACAGGAACTTCAGTTAAATATCTCAGCACAAAGAGAACCCTGCTGACTTGAACAGATCAATTTCTGACTCTAACTGCAAGTGAGTGACCTCTGATCTCCAACTGATACAGAAGAAAGGCTGCTCCTTTTGGGATCAGGACCTCGGTGTCAGGATCAAATGTAGTATGCACATTGTGTTTGGAACAGTTGGCCGATGGAGATTTTTGCAGGATTGGACAATTATTGGCCAGAACCAGGTATTCAATCTCCAATTAAGGAAACCCAGTGGGCCCTTGAAGTTGGAGGGCCAAGATGAAGCATTTCAGCAATGAATACTAGACAGTCCGGTCTCAATAGAAGAGCATCGATATGAAATGTTAACACTGTCTCTCTCCACAGCTGCTACCTGATCCATTGAGCTTTCCTAGCTGCTTTTGTATTTATTCCAGCACTGGTGGTGCTCCATCCCACTGTTTCAGGTAAGGGACAAAGAGGATCCCTCCAGCTCGAGGCATGTTTTGGAAAACTGAAGAAAATAAATGATGGTGGTTGCCAGGCTGCCATTGTGAAAGGGAGAGTACCTTTAAAGACTGACCTTATGGCACATCTGTAACCAAATGGGTACATGGCTAAATTGTAGTTTCAAAGTGATCCTGAAGCAAAGAGTTCTAGATCAGTTCTCAAGACGTTATATTGGCCTTGAAATTCTAACTCTGTTTCTCACTCCACAGATGTTGCCTGACCTGCTGAGGTTCTCTAGCGCCTTCTCTTTTCATTTCAACTCAAACTGTCAAGTTTTTTAATGTTGTGTGGAGTGCAACCGGAAAATTCTGGTTTGTCATGGATCGGTGGTTTTAATTAGCATCTTAACTGCGTTAACAAGTTAGCCGCTGCTTGTGATCCATTCCCCACTTAAACCTGCGCCCAGGAAATCTTCAGGAGTTGGACACTGTCAGGGAGCCTATACATCAGGAAATGTTGTGCCTGCCTGCTTCCAGAGCCAAACTCCTGCCCCAGGTTTAACAGCCTTGATATAAGTAGCAAACAGCGCAACATGATCAGTCTTGTCTCCCACAGGATAATTGGTGAATCACTATTAAAAGTGAAAAAAAGGTTGCCATTTCTGATTTGTGATTCCTTTCAAATATATTATTTCACATTGTGAAAGAATCAAATTAATTATCAAATCTAAAAATAAATTTTACTTCATAATTATCAATTCTATGCTTCGTTTTCTAAATGACATTTACCTATTAATGACTAACCTGAACTCAAAAGAATTTTTACTCTTGATATTCATGGTACCTGTAATAAAGCCACAATTGCTGACAATGCTGGATTTACTGATTTGTGGCTCCTTGTTTTCTCCTTGCTAGCTGTGATATTTGAGTAAATTGATCATGTACTGTTTTATCTTTTTTTTATTGAGGTCCCCTCATGTAGCATGGTTCAGCAGCTAGCTTTTTTTGCCTCTGGGTCAGAAAAATCCTGAATCAGGTGTTTTTAAATCATTATTTGAATTATTCTGACACTCTCTTTGCTAATCTCTCACTTTTTACAGCCCATAAACCTCAGCTCCTCCAGAAACTCTGCTTGTGGTATCCTTACTTGCACCCAACATTACTCTCACATCATTCTTGTGGTCACTGACCAGCACTGGCTTTTTGCCCAGCTATGCCTCAAATTTAAAATTCTCACCTTTTTGTCCATATCCTCCATGGCTTCTGTGTGTCTTGTCTCTGTAACTTCTTCCAGACTTACACCTTCTGAGATCTCTGCTCCTCCAATCCTGGCCTCTTGCTCAATTTTGACTTCCATTATCTCACAAGTGGCAGCTGCACAGTGAACTGTCTAATCCCCACATTCTGGAATTTCTCCTGAATGCTCTCTACTCCTCAAAACCTATATCTGTCGCTTAGCTTTTAGCTGAGTCCCCTGATATCTCTTTATGTGGCACAATGTTAAATTACATTTGATTATACTCTAGTGGAGTGTCTTGGAACATTCTGAACTGTTAAAAGCACTTTTAAGTGAAAGTGTTGTTTATTATCACTTAAACCCCATAGCTGGAGATGTTGCCCTTCAGATTGAATGTTGAATTGCAGTCTCATTTTCCTGCTTATTTAGCTGGCGAGATCTCCACATAATCTTCAGGGAACATCTTGGACAACAGTCCTTCCTTAACAAGTACGTTAAAGAGCAATCAATTTTTAAATTTTATCAGTGATAAGCACTGTTATTTTGAGAGTGGGACCTTACTGTGTATATCAGAGCTGGCATGTTTGTCTATATAGTCACGTCAAAAATATTTGAAACTGCTTCTGAGCAACATGATAGAATGCTATATAAAGTGACAGAGTCACAGAGAGGTCCAACTCATCCATGCTGACGAGATATCCTAAATTAATCTCGTCCCATTTGCCAGCATTTGGCCCATATCCCTATAAACCCTTCCTACTCATATAACTGTCAAGATGCCTTTTAAATGTTGCAATTGTACCGGCCTCCATTACTTCCTCTGGCAACTCATATCACACATGCAACACCCTGTGCTTGAAAAAGTTGCCTCTTAGGTCCCTTTGATATCTTTTCACTGAGAGATAAATAGGAGGATGGAGGTTGGGGGGGGGGGGGGGAGGTAGCTGAGAAGGTGATAGGTGGATGCAGTTGGGGGTTGATGGTGATAGGTCAGAGGAGAGTGTGGAGCAGAAAGTTGGGAAGGAAGATGCACAGGTAGGACAGTTCAAGAGGGTGGTGCCGAGTTGGAGATTTTGATCTGGGATGAGGTGGGGGGAGGGGAGCTAAGGAAACTGGTGAAGTCAACATTGATGCTGTGTGGTTGAAGGCAGAAGATGAGGCGTTTTTCCTCCAGTTGTCAGCTGGCTTGGCTTTGGCGATGGAGGAGGACCAGGACCTGCATGTACTTGGGGCAGTTGGAGGGGGAGTTGAAATGGTCAGCCACAGGGTGGTGGGGTTGTTGGGTGTATGTATCCCAGAGATGTTCCCTGAAACATTCCATGAGTTGGTGTCCTGTCTCCTCAATGTAGAAGAGACCACATGAAGAGCAATGGACTCATTAGATGAGGTGTTTGGATGTGCAGGAAAATTTATGCCAGTTGTGAAAAGGTCCTTTGGGACCTTGGATGGAGGTGATGTGGGTGCAGAATTTACACCTTTTGCAGAAGCAAGGGAAGATGTCGGAAGTGGAGGGTGGGTTGGTGGGGGGCGTGGACTTAACTAGGGAGTCGCAGAGGGAATGGTCTCTGCAGAATGCTTATAGGGGTGGGGAGGGAAATATATCTCTGGTGGTGGGGTTTAACTGTAGGTAGTGAAAATGGCGGAGGATAATGTGCTGTATCCAGAGATTAGTGGGGTGGAAGATTAGGACCAGGGAGTTTCTATCCTTGCTGCGGTTGAAGGGCCGGTGGGTGGGGGTGGGTTTGAAGAGCTGAGGTGTTGGAAGTGGAGGAGGTATGCTGGAGGGCTTTTGTTGATCATGTGGGAGGGGAAACTGTGGTCCTGGAAATAGGAGGCCAGCTTGGATGTTCAGGAGTGGAATTGCTCTTCCTGGGAGCAGATACAGTGGAGGCAGAGGAATTGGGAGTAAAGGATAGTGGAGGTGGTGGTGTGGGAGGAGGTGTCATCCAGGTAGCTGTGGGAGTCGGTGGGTTTGAAGTAGATGTCTGTATTGAGTTAGTCGCTGGAGATGGAGGGGTCTAGGAAAGGGTGGGAGGTATCTGAGACGGTCCAGGTGAACTTGTGGTCAGTATGGAAGATGTTTGTGAAGTGTATGTACTGTCTACATCCTCATGGGAGCACAAAGTGGTGTCGATATAGTCATCAATGTAACGGAGGAAGAGGTGGGGGATGGTGCCGGTGTAACTGTGTGGAAGATGGACTGTTCCAAGTATCCTACAAAGAAGCAGGCATAGGTGGGGCCCATGCTGGTGCCCATGTCTATCCCTTTGGTCTGAAGGAAGTGAGCGGATTCAAAGGAGAAGCTGTTGAGGGAGAGGACCAGTTCCACGTGAGGACACCCCTGGCTCTCACCATTCTCACCACTAATCTCCAGATACAGTACATTATCTTCCATTTCCAGCACCTATAATCAGACCCCACCACCACCCCTATCTGCATTCTGCACAGACCATTCCCTCTTCTCTCCCCCCCACCATCCCCACCCCCCAACCAACCCACCCTCCAGCAGAGATTTTCCTGCACATCCAAACACCTCATTTACTGTGTCTGTTGCTCTCAATGTGGTCTCCTTTATGTTGGGGAGACAGGACAGCAACTTGCGGAATGCTACAGGGAACATCCCTGGAACACACGCACCCAACAACCCCATCACCCTATGGCCAACCACTTCAACTCACCCTCCCACTCCACAAAGACATGCAAGTCCAAGGCCTCCTCCACCGCCAAATCCAAGCCACACAACGACTGGAGGAAGAACACCTCATCTTCCACCTTGGGACCCTTCAACCACACGGCATCAATGTCGGCTTCATCAGTTTCCTTAGCTCCCCTCCCCTACAACTCATCCCAGATCAAAATCTCCAACTCAGCACTGCTCTCTTGAACTATCCTACCTGTCCATTTTCCTTCCCACCTTTTCACTCCACCTGCCCCTCTATCAGTATCATTCTCCATCTTCATCTTCCTATTCCCAGCTACCTTCCACACCCCTGCCCACCTCCCTATTTATCCCCTTTTTCCCCCCTCCCCACACATTCCTGATGAAGGACTTATGCCGAAAACATCAACTCTCCTGCTCCTTAGATGCTGCCTGACCTGTTGTGCTTTTCCAGTGCCACACTTTTTGACTCTAATCTCCAGCATCTGCAGTTCTCACTTTCTCCTCTTTGACTCTACAAGTCTACCTGACTAGTCCCATGCTCCCTGATGAACCCTATCCCCAACAGACTTTCTGCCAGTGTGAACTGACAAGCCTCTCCACTACCAGACCAGTCTGGGGATCTAACATTCCCTCAAGCTGACTTGACTAGCCCCCACAACTTGACTAACTTCCAAACCCAACTACCCACTCAGCCACCTATCCATTCACCCTGCACTCTTCCCATCTGCCACTCAATCTGTCTGTCATCCTCACCACCAACTATTCACTTCACCTGCTACTAACCCAAATGCCACCCTCTTCAACAAGGAACCTAGCCATTTTAGCAACCTAGTACCCTGGCCTTCCCACCACCCCACTCATGTGCCACCCTAGCCACTTGTCACATCCTATCCCCCAACTCAAATCACTTACTTGTTCACTTACCTACTTACTGACATTTACACTGGGCATTTGAACCTGCCTAACAGCAGTTAATGCCATACACAAAGGGGCTGTGCCCAATCTCCTCTACAACATCAGAGTTCTAAGATGGTGCTTTCTGTGAGACAGTGCACTCCATATTTTCCAAGAAACTGGACTCAAAGGACCTGACCAAAAATTGGGAAGAGTTTTGGGATGTGCAAATGTTCAAGTGAAGGTTCAATCTGATGATGACTGTTGCTCCATGGAAGATCAGCACCATGTCATTTTTATTATCCAGCTTTTCTGCACCATTCTCCTAACCCCTTGTCACATTTGGAGAGCTGCAGTTTCCCATGCAAGATGTTTTCTTGCCAATGGACGGTGATTCATACACAAGTCTTGAATGTGAGTGGAGGCTGGATGTTCCCCCATTTACGGTATTACGGACAAGTCCAATTATATCAGGATGCAATCATCAGGAGAGCAACCCCCTTGCAAATTTTCTGTTTTTACCTTTTGAAGGACATGAATACTGAAAGGTGTGGAATTTTTTTTATTGCTAGTAACTTAAGTTATTTCTAAAGACTCAGAACGTTGTAGACTTAAGGGCTCTGCTATTCATGCTCTAACCAAACTTGAAGACCTGAGGAGCTGTTTTTGGAAAATTACACATCTGGCATTTCTCTAGGCTGTCTGCTTAATTGGTGGGAAATCAGAACAATCCCTATGAAATTTCAGAGCCATATCCAGCTGATAAAATGCGAATGTGAAAGAATTTACCACTATACAACGATAGCTCTAATACACTGCCTAAAGAGTTAAAATCCCTAATAAAAGAAATGTTCCTTCCCTGGAATTGATCCCAAGTTTTGAGGCAAAATAAGTAGCATTGTAATTTATTATACTGTGCATAAGGCAGCCAGGTATCTTGCTATGAAAAGTAAACCTTGTTACATCCTGACTACAAATTAGAGTTTAATTTATAGTGTGCTTTGCATTTAACCAGTACTTGTGACACTAATTCACAGGGTGTGCAACAGTTGTAAGTATTGGCTTTGAAGATATACAGTAGTACCAATTTCCAAGAATAATCCCAATTTCCATTTTATACACCTGAAAAGAGATCAAGGAGCACAAATTTTGCATAGAATTAATGGGGCAAATTGCAGTTATTGTCTGGTCCATTAAGAGCATGGAAGGTTTATTTCCAAGGAGGAGAAGTGAAGGCACCAAAAGGCGTTTGCCTGAAGCTGCTGTCAGGTACCATCCATCCATCATATTCTATGCGACAGCTGCAATTACAATGGAGAGAATGTGGAAAGAAGGGGGGAGAAAAGAAGTTGCAACAGAATAGGCAGCTAGAATAAAAAACGTGAACTGCGGAAAATTTGAAACAAAGATGGAAAGTCTGGAAAAGCATTCGACGACTGAAAGTGAAAATCAGTGTTCTGGTTGAAGGTTCTTAAGTTTTGATGAAGGATCTTTACTAAGATGCTAACTTAACTTGCACTAATTACCCAGGTGTGGGTTGCCTGAATTGCATTTGATGCAGAAATTCAGAGGCTGCTCCTTATCACATGTTCTAAGTATAGGAATAGACTGCAGGCCAAGAATTAAAAACAGCAATACAAAGTGGATTTTAGTTTCCCTTAAACTCATGAGTGAGCTGGCAGATTGGGAGGAGGTGTCTAATAATCAAATGGGACAGCAGGCAGTACAGTGTTTTGCATCTTTGCTACTCACACCAATTAAGTTGGAGTAGGGAATGTCAAGATCAGCCCTGGCTAGGTATGTCTGTGTGGACTTAACCTGTACGTTCTCCCTGTATCTGCATGGGTTTCCTTCGGGTGCTCCGGATTCCTCTCACAGTCCAAAGATGTGCAGGTTAGGTGGGTTGGCCATGCTAAATTGCCCATAGTGTCCAGGGATGTGCAGGTTATGTGGATTAGCCATGGGAAATGCAGGGTCACAGGAACAGGGTAGAAGGATGGGTCAGGGTGGGACGGTCTTTGGACAGACTCGACGGGTCAAATGACCTGATTCCACACTGTAGGCATTCCATGATTCTATGAGAGCTGCGAGCTAAGCAGAGGGCTGCTCAGCCAAAGGGGAGGCCATGGAAAAACATGGAATCCAGGGCCCTAGGGTTGAAAAGCGAGCCAGGTCATGGGTGGTTAATGGCAGGAAGAGCTTGTTGGGGAGGTTAGGGTCATGGGGGAGGGCAACTGACACAATGGGCTGGAACATGCCTCTCCCTTTCCCAATGTCACCTCCTTTACAGACACTTTGGACCAGAGACCCTTCCCTAACCACTGCCCACCCCACCACTGCACCTTCTGAGCAGCAAACAAGCAGTTTTACCCATTGGGCACCGTGCATGTTGGCAGACTCACTCACTACTAGGTTAATGCCCACTGGCATGAGGCCCTTGAGTGGTCATTAATTGTCCAATTAAGGGCCTCAGTTGGTGGCAGGGTAGGGATTTCGACCATGGGCTTTTTTGCCCTGACTTATTGGAGACAGTGTATGTATTTGGCCTCGTTAAATGTTCTTCCTGTCTCTAAGCTTGCCATGAGAGAGGCCATAAAAGCGAACCTTCCGAGTCTCCTTCTGATGTATGTAAAACATTAACCCGTGAAAATATTTCACCACAAAAATAAACGATGATAAATGGGTACATGGAAGTGATTACAGGAATTACATTTTAGACTTGGCCAGAACTAGTCACTTCTAATGCTTTGTTTTATGATGACAGCTCACTTCCTCAATAAAACTGCTACTCTGTATTCATTTCCAAAAATGAATTGTTCTATGAATAGATATTCTGTTACAAACAAGCATTAACCGATCTGACTAAGCCTTCCAGCCTAGTTTTATATTTTGTTGCATTGCTCAGTTGTGAGAGCTGTGCACTCGTCATTTATGAATTATCAGGGTCAGTCAGCCTGTGTGTCAACATACACTTTTTCCCACTGATGTGTCCTGTAAAACTAATTCACTGAAAACAGAAAGCGATACAAAAATTATTGCACCAAGTAAATATTTAACTATCCAAATCACCAAGACATATCCTAGCCTTTTTTATAAGCTATTCTATTGCATTTTTTAAGAGCTATTTGAGCGGATGCAATTTCTCGTTACAGTCTTTCAGCCAGTCACAGCTGAACAAATGTGCCTGAACTTACAATCAGTCCTGACCTCAGGTAACTGATTTATTAATCCCTTCACACTTGGTTTGCAACACTTCTTCCATGGTATCTCCTATAATTTATCTGCATGCACAAGTGGGACCATCTGGGGTCAATTCCAAATACAGCACTTCTGAAAGGGTTTGTATTCAAGATTAATCATGATAACGACGCCAATGCATCTGCATGCCAAAGAAATACAAGAATTAAAAAAAATTAAATCTAACAAGTAGTGAGAGGACAGTGTTGTGAAAAAAGGTCAACATGGAATGTAAAGATCGATTGAAAATTTCCAAACTGAGAGCGATAGATTATTATCAGATCAGGCTTAAGGAACTTAGTCAGAATGGAATTAAAATGCACATTAGCCATGATCTAACTGAATGACAGAACAAACCCAAGACTTAATGTGGGCTGACTAGAGATTGATGATAAAATTATTCTTCAGTTCTTTAAGGAATAAGAATTTCTAACCATCAAACAAGGACACCCATTGTTTTAATGCTTAACCATTATATCATAAGTATTTTGCCTTTCGAATGTGTCTTTATTGCATATATGTCTGAGGTTCTGCTATTAAACCAGCTTTTGACTCACTATGTGTCAGTTTGCTCTGCTACCATAAGCCCATTTTGCTCCAGAATTTAATAGATTCGATTTTTTTTAATGGATTGGGGGAATGTACTAATTCTTCTCAGACTGAAGTCAAAACTTATGTCAATTAGAATCTTTCTAATATTGGAGATAGTACAGTTGGTACCTCCGCCCTTTTTCCTGTGTTTTCTTCCCGTGATCAAATAGCGATGCTTCATTAAAAGAAACTCTGCGACCAGTGGAACCAGTGGAAAGAAATCGCTCTGCTTCCAGGTCATGATAGCTGCCCGTTGACAAACACTCGGAATCATCAACTTTGATTGTGATTTCTGGAACAACACAGAAACTGAAATTAAAACAATTTGTGTCATATATATTCCATTTTACCATTGTACTTTCACAGACAGCACTTTGTTTTCATGGTTATCAGTACATAGTCCCATGTATGCAATAAAGTGGTTGGGAGACACTCTTGGAACTATGTCTCCATCTGGAGAAAGTAGAATAGTGGTGGAACCCTACAGTCCATTTTAATCATATCACCAACTATAGTGACTTGTAGACTGATTTATCATAACGCAAATTGCACAACTGTTCACTTTTGTCACTAAGATTACTCTTTGGCAACCTTCCATCTTGTGCGACAGTGGCTTCCACAGTGGAAATCAACTCTGCATAAACAAGGTGTGGCTCAGGACCCTCACACTGACAATCTCTGATGCCTTTGCTGCTGATAAAGACAGTGGGCTGAGAAGGTGCAGAATTCACCGGCCTCTGTTTCCACACTCTGCTAAATTTTGTGTTTCTCTTTCTTCTTCCAATACCCCTTCCATCAACCTCCAGAGATCCTCACCTTCAGCCCATCCGTGATGTCTTCCAGTTATCTATCTCAGTACTCGCTTTCATTATAACTTACTTACAGGTTCAATTGTAGTAGATATATAAGGTGGTGTGTGTTAGCAACTTCTGAAACCAGAATGCAATGCATCCACATACCAATCAGTGTACACAGACCCTTCAAGTGACTGCCTGGCTACAGAATATTGGATATATCGTCAATGAGTACGTAGACCAAAAACCATTTCACAATATAGGAGGTCATTGGGTAAACAGGCATCATTCCCTGGGTTACTGATGTTCAGTTTGGGTTCTGTCAGGGTCAATCAGCTGCTGACTTGGTTCAAATGTGGACAAAATTTCAGAGGTGAGGCAAGAATGACTACTCTTGACATCAGGTCACATTTGACTGAATGTGACATCAAGGAGTCCTCACTTGTGGCATCAGAGGAAAACCCACTGATGGTTGGAATCATACCTGGCACAAACAAAAATGGTTGTAGTTATTGCAGGTCTATCATCTCAGCTCCAGGACATGACTGGAGCTCATCAGGGTAGTGTCCTGGGCTCAACCATCTTCAGCTGCTTCATCAATGACTTTCCCTCCATAATAAGGTCAGAAGTGGGGTGCTTAATGGTGATTGCACAGTGTTCAGCACCATCTGCAACACCTCAGATTCTGAAGCACTCAATGTCCAAATACAGAAAGACCTGGACAATATCTGGACTTAGGCTGACTGGTGAATCTAACTACATTCTCTAACATTCAATGGTATCACCACTATCAACATCTTGAGGGTTATCATTGACCAGAAACTGAATTGGTTTAGCCATATAAAAGAAAATTGATTCCACCTGTATGGTGTAGTGGAATTGCAGTCCTTGTAAATGTTTGGTTTTTGAAAAAATGCACTCCCATCTATTTATTTAAAGTGGATGGTGATGGAATTGTAGTGCAGGTTTATAGTTATCATGAAGCTTCCAAAGACCTTCATAATATTTTATGCTGTCTCGTCTATATAATAGATTTCTCGCAGGCTAAGACCCTTGCACAATATATCACCTTATTACAAAATTCACTTCATCACTTTTACTTTATCATCTGTTCTTGATGAATAACGTATTTTTTTTTTCAAAATTTATATGCACTTGTAATTCATGCATACCCTGGTGCACTGTTGTCCCGTACATTCAAGATGAAAATTGAACTATTTTCTGTCAGTTGACGAGGTAATTCCTTCTTTTAATGTTTGTAAAGCTTGGGATTGGGACATGTTTATTAATAATAGATCCCTTTACCTTGCCCAAAATTAAAATATAATTAACACTATTCTCCCCACCCATAAATCATAACATAATTTCCTATGAGTCATTTCCTTTCTCAGTGATTACATGACTAGCCTCATACAATATTACAAACAAAGAAAGTGTGGACAGATATTTATTCAGGTCTTTATTTTTAAATTGGGGGTTAGTACATGCTGATGAAGGATAGCAGAGTTGAGAAACAAAGTTTTCCTACCACATATCAAACGTCACTGTCAGAGTAGACACATAGCATCCAGAAAAATATTCCTCCTATGCTGTTCTGACAACATACTTTCAGATAGAATTCCCTATTGCGCTGAATGTGACATATCCAGTTCCCACAGCAGCCATTCTTGTGACTGCTCACAGTGAAATTGCTTCATTTATGTCAATCAGCAACATGGTTTAGACAGTTCTTCATTGTTCAGAGAACTGGAATCAGAGCAGCCAAACTCAGCGAAACATTTCATCCCATGGTTCGGATAGAATTGTATCCAGTAAAACAGGTGACGAGACAGTGTGTTCGTCCTGCGCAACCCATTCCCATCGTGTAAAAAGTTCATAAATTCTTTGCTTCTTTTCACTATACATTGTTTAGAATTAGAACAGAGAGGAGGAATAGGCCATTTGGCCCCTCAAACCTCTTCTGCCATTCAAGAATTACATGGCTGATCTGATTATGGCCTTAACTCTACTTTCCTCACTGCCCACCCTTAACTCTAGGCCCCTTTGTAGATCAAAAAGAATCTCTCTAACTCAGCCTTACATATATTCAATAACCCAGCCTCCACTGCCCTCTGTGGTTGAGAATTCCAAAGGTATTGGCTCTCCGACAGAAGAAATTCTTCCTCGTTTCAGGTTTCAAAGGGACACTCCTTGTTTTGGGTAATGCCCGAAATGTCGATTCTCCTGCTCTTCAGTTGCTGTTGACCTGCTGTGTTTTTTCCAGCACCACACTTTATCGACATGCCTTGTTTTGAAAACCATGACCTTCTACATTTCCCTGAGTGGAAACATCCCCTCAATACCTACTCTATCAAGCCTCTCTGAAACGTACATAAGATGACCTCTCATCCTTCTAAACTCTGATGTATATAGACCAAACCTGCTTAAACTTTTAACATTAATATAATCACTTCATCATAGAACCAGAGAACTTTTCCTGAACTGCTTCCAATGCAAGTATATCCTTCCTTGAATGAGGTAATCAAATCTGTACATTTTACTCTGCAATGTCCTGTAAAGGTGTTGCTAGACTTCCCTTTCAAACTCCAGTCCAATTTCAATAAACATCATTTTGCTTCCCAATTACCTGCTGTACTTGGATGCTAATATTTTGTGCTTCATCTACAAAGTCACCCAGATCCACTGCAGCATTCTGAAGTCTGTCTCTATTTTAAAAATATTCTGTCTTTTACTCTTCCCACCAACATGGGAAACCTCATATTTTTTTCGCATTATACTTCATCTGCCAAATTATGTCCTAGTCACAACTTATCTTACCCCCTGATGTTTATACTGTCAGAACATTTGGCTACACCATACTCAGTCCCTTTATTCAAGTCATTAATTCAGATTGTAACTGGCTGAGACTACCCTCATGAAATGATCCCTGTGGCATTCCATAAGTTATGCATGCCAAGCTAAAATGCACAACCACCTGATGAAGGAGCAGCCCTCCGAAAGCTAGTGCTTCCAATTAAACCTGTTGGACTATAACCTGGTGTTGTGCAATTTTTAGCTTTGTACACCTCAGTTCAACACCAGCATCTCCAAATCAAACCTGAAACATAGTTACTTAATTCTGTTTCTGTTTTCCTGATTTTTAGCCAATCATCTATCTGCATTACCCCTAACACCAGGAGTGCTCATCATATGGAATAACATTTTATGGGGCACCTTACTGGATATCTTTTGGAAATCCAAATACATTACATCTACTGATCTCTCTTTATCCACTCTGCTTGTTACATTCTCTAAGCATGAAATGCCCAAATTTCTATTCTCCAAATTGGTAGTGTGAACATTGTTGTAATTTGATATATTGTACTGTCCTACTATAATAATGGGTTCTTCTTAAATATCATCTATAACAATAGGTATCCACACTGTGTATGCCAAAGTAATGCTAACTGGAACTTGATGGAAGGTTATGCGCATATCTTGATCAGACTGAGATGTGTGAAGATACTCACACTGAAGTTTCATGACTGTTATTTGAAAGCACTTGCTCAATATCTGGAATAGTTCAGCATGTTTTCAATTGAAATACCATGTATATACAGATGCTGCAGATCACTAATGCTGATCTGAATGGTAGTGAGCATCTCTCATAGAAAAGTTATCTATTAGGTGAATTTTAATTTATTTTGACAAATTAATTAACAGGAAAGAGCTTTGTGCTCCTCAAAACTGCACAAGGCAAATTTAACTACACAAGGAAAATTTAACCTAACTATGTCAAGATTGTTTGAAGGTGCTCACTGCCAAAAGGAGTAAGGAATTGTAGTGACTGGAACCAGGCCTATGTGGATCCTTGACTAGGAGATCCTTGATTAGGATTGTTAACCTGGGCAAATCAGGGAACCCTGGCTGACAGATATAAACAGAAGATTCCCCTCTTCTGTGGTTACGTTTGAGCCCCGGGTGTTCCTGCAGAAGGATTGCATGGTGTCCACCAACACTCTTTAGCTGTTCAGGTAGAGGTGGGCTCTGCAGGGAGTGGAGTATTTTATTTCCCCTTTAATTCTATTTTAATTTAATCCCTGTGCACCCCCTTCCCCCACCCCTCACTTCACGTTTTTGATTAAGCAGCATTACCCTTGTTGAGAAGGGCACTGCTGGTCACTGACCACTCTGGGGTTTCCTTTCTTCCGGGTGATGGAATATAAATAAAGATATACACACTTGTTGTTCTTCACTGCATGACGTGGATGCTGGGGAAAAATAAGCACCACCACTGTTAGTAGTGCTTCGGGACTGGCTTTGTGCTGGCTGGTCAGAGACCATGTACTAGGCACATGTAAATAATGGGTGATTTGGTAACAGGATACTGGCCTCTGTGCAGTTACTTCAGAAATGATATTAAGCCGAAGAAGTTTAAGGCCTGATTTTTTTTTAAAAAATGCTTTATTTGTTGTGGGACAGAGAGTTAATGGGTTTCTGTCAAAGGTGCAGAAATGGAGAGGTTTCGTGTTTGGGCTTCTGAGCAACTTGCATCATCTGTCTATGGGTCAACTTGCAGCAAATACTGCAAGACTCCTTTGATAAGACATTCCAAATGCATTACCCATAGTCACCTAGAAAGGCAAAGAGAGCAGCTACATGGGACAACCATCACCTGCAAGTCTTCCTCCAAGCCACATATTGCCTTGGAAATCTATCACTGTTCCTTCATTGTTGCTTAATCAAAATCTTGGAACTTGTTCCTAATAGCACTGTGAGTGTGCCTATACCAAGTGGATTGAAGTGGTTCAAGATGGCAGTTCACAACTGCCTTTTTTTCCACGTATGGAGTCAGCTATTATAAGGGGTCATAGCTTTAAATTAAGGGGAGGTAGGTATAGGACAGATGTTAGGGGTAGATTCTTTACTCAGCGAGTCGTGAGTTCATGGAATGCCCTGCCAGTATCAGTGGCGGACTTTCCCTCTTTATGGGCATTTAAACGGGCATTGGATAGGCATATGGAGGAAAGTGGGCTAGTGTAGGTTAGGTGGGCTTGGGTCAGCGCAACATCGAGGGCCTGTACTGCGCTGTATTTTTCTATGTTCTATGTTCTATGCCTTCTTAAAGATATGCGAGAAAGGGCAACAAATGCTGGCCCAGCCAGCAAAGTCCCCATTCCGTGAATGAACTAAAAGAAAGGTTCCATGGCTCAGCAACTGCCATGGAGAATCACAAGAACAGATTTCTCACTAAATCTAGACCAATACTCCAATGCAGTGTTGATGGGTGCTGAACTGTAAGAGATGCTGTCTTTTGGATGCAGTGTTAACAGAGCCCCTGCCTACCTTTGGATAGACATGATACTAACTTGAGAACAAGCGAATTCTTCTTAATAATTTGGCCAACTGACACTGTGAGAACAGATTAGTTATTGTAAGCAGGACCTTTGTATAAGTTGGCAGATGTATTGAGTTCAATGAAACTTTGATTACACTTTCAAAGTACTTCTTTAGCTATAAAATACTTTGGTTATCCTGAGGTAATGAAAGGTGCTATCATTCTTTTCTTAAATAAACCTATATTGGATCTTGAGAGTCTGATAAAAGCTAAAGATAGATGAGTAGGGACAGTCCACCTCAGGATCTAGAAAATATGCCTCACAATCCTTCTTACAATCTCAGAGGAAGACATGAACATGATCTTTAATTATAGAAAATCAGAAACATTAATCCCAGAATTTCAAATCAAACATCTATTCTGATAAATGTGTTACTCGTGTAGCATAATTACATATATGCCCAAGCTTTATCAAAACTTTTCATTGAAAATTACATTGATTGCCCACTGCACCAGCAGGTGACTAATGGTAGGAGTGACACATGTTGCCTGTCATATTTAACCAAGCTGTTTCATCCAGTTTGTGTTTAATATTGTTTATGGTTTAAGGAAAAGCTCTGACGATGTAATGTGATTTTTGAAAAGCCTGACATAAACTTTAGCTCATTAAAGGCTCTATAGTGTACATACAAACTTGAGCATCTCCCTATCGCACTTATGTTTAGCTGACATATATGAGCTCTCATACTGACAATGAAGTTTCCACATCTAAGGCTTGTTTTGAAATTTCTCCAAATACTCATCCTTCCCCATCTCCGTAACTTAGTCCAGCTCTTCAATTCTCTGTGGCCACTACCTTCCTACAATATTAACCTGCTTTCAATTGTTCCAGCATTGGTGGCCATGTCCTTCATGGCTCAAGCTGACAGCTCTGGAATTCCCACCCTAAATCTCTCCACCTCTAGCATTGCTGCCTCACAGTGCTAGAGACCCGGGTTCAATTCCCAACTCAGGTGACTCTCTGTGTGGAGTTTGCACATTCTCCCAGTGTCTGCGTGGGTTTCCTCCGGGTGCTCCGGTTTCCTCCCACAGTCCAAAGATGTGCAGGTCAGGTGGATTGGCCATGCTAAATTGTCCGTAGTGTTAGGTAAAGGGGTAAAAGTAGGGGAATGGATGGGTTGCGCTTCGGCGGGTCGGTGTGGACTTGTTGGGCCGAAGGGCCTGTTTCCACACTGTAAGTAATCTAATCTAATCTAATCTAATCTTATCCTTTTAAGATGTCTATTAAAATCTACATATTTCACTAAGTTTTTAGTCTGCCCTACTACCACCTTTTGTGCCTCTGTGTTAAAGTTTGCTTGATAATGCTTTTATGCTGAAGGGCAACACAAAATTTGTTATTTACACAAGTTTTTTACAATCCTTTCTAAATATTATTGTTTTCATGGCTGTACTACTTTCTATTATGAACGCCCAGAATATAGAGTAATTAACCCAAAAGCTATTATGTATTAACTTATATCCATTAGCCTCTTGGGAAATCTCATCGGTGATTTAATTTATTACTGTCACGTGTACTGAGGTACAGTGAAAAGTGTTGTTTTACATGCTTTAAGGCAGATCATAGTATACAAGAGCATCAAGGTAACAGTCTGATAACAGCAAGGGAGAAGCTATTCTTGACTCTTTTCATACGTATAAACAAACTTTTATATCTTCTGTCTGATGAATGGCGTGGAAGAGAGTATAATCAGGGTAGGAGGGGTCTTTGATTATATTGGCTGCTTTCCCGAGGCAATGGTAAGTATAGATGAGTCAATGGATGGAAGGCTTGCTTGCGTGATAGACTGGGCTGTGTTCATAACCCTCTGTAGTTTCCTGCAGTCTTGGGAAGAGCAGTTGCCAAACCACGCTGTGTTGCATCCAGATTGGATGCTTTTTACGATGCATCTATAAAATCTTGTAAGAGATCTTATGGACATGCCAAATTTCCTTAGCCTCCTGAGGAAGTAGAAGTGTTGCTATGCTCTTTTGACCCTGATATTCATCTTGTGTGGAATTGTTAATTTACATCACTCAGGAACTTAATGCTCTTGACCTTCTTGACCTCAGCACCATTGATACCGACAGGGGCATGCCCTCCACTCCGCTATAGTCAATGACCAGCTCCTTCATTTTGCTGACGTTGATGGAGAGATTGTTGCCTGTACACCAAGCTGCTAAGCACTAATTTCTTTCCTATATTCTGTCTCATCATTGTTTGAGATGCAACAGTAAATTGGGTTGGTGTCATCAGCAAACTAGTAAATGGCATTGGTGCAGAATTTGGCCACACAGTCGTGACTGTCTAAGGAGTATAGTAGGGGGCTGAGTACGTAGCCTTGTGAGGCACCAGTGTTGAGGATTATCATAGAGGAGGTGGTGGTGAAAAAGCACAGCAGGTCAGGCAGCATCCGAGGAGCAGGAAAATCGACGTTTTGGGCAAAAGCTCTTCATCAGGAAGAGCTGAAGAAGACCTGATGAAGGGCTTTTGCCCGAAACGTCGATTTTCCTGCTCCTCGGATGCTGCCTGCCCTGCTGTGCTTTTCCACCACCATTCTAATCTAGACTCTGGTTTCCAGCATCTGCAGTCCTTGTTTTTACCATCGAGGAGGTGGTGTTGCCTTTCCTTACTGACTACAGTCTTTTGGTCAGGAAGCTGAGAATCCAATTACAGAGAGTAGAGCAGAGACCTAGGTCCTGGAGTTTAAGATGAGTCTATTTAGAATTATGGTGTTGAAGGCAGAGCTGTAGACAATAAGTAGGACCCTGACATAGGTATCCTTGTTGTCTAGAACGTTCCAGGGATAAGTGTAGGGCCAGGGATACGGCGCCTGCCATGGACCTGTTACGCCGGTAGTCAAATTCAAAGGATCAAGGCAATCTGATAGACTGGAGTTGATGTTAGGCATGACCAACCTCACAAAGCACTGGCTTTGGAATTATGGAGGTCAGAGCCACTGGATGGAACTTATTGAGGCACACTACATGAGTTTTCTTTGGCACTGGCATGATGGTGTCTTCTTGAAGCAGGTAGGGACTTCAGATCAGAGTAAGGAGATATTGAAGATGCTTACCAATACTCCCATCAGCTGGTCTGCACAGGACTTGAGTGTACGGCCAGGTACTCTATTCCGGCCAGTCGCTTTCCATGGGTTCATCCTTAAGAATGTAATGTCTGCGTTGGTGACCAAGGTAAAGATGCATCCGAGGCTGGTGGGGCAGCTAACATCGCTTCACTGCCCTTCAGTTCAAAGCGAGCATAGAATGCATTGAGCTGATTGGGTAGGATGTACTGTTACCTGCGATTCTGTTCAACCTCACTTTGTAGCCTGTCACGTCATGTAAGCCTTGCCGGAAATGACAGGTGGCTGCGTCGTTAGTTTGGGTCTCAAGCTTAGTTTGCTATTGCCTCCTGGCATCTCTGATGGCCTTGCGAAGGTCATACCTGGATTTCCTACATAGGTCAGAGTTGCCCTGCTGGAATGTCTTAGTCCTGGACTTAAAGGGGAATGGATTTCCCGGTTCATTCATGGTTTTCGATTGGAAAACATTTGGATTAACTTCTTTGGCACGGAGTCTGCATTGGACTGTGGCATACTCCTTTAGGTTGGCTGCTGAGTTCTTGAATATGGACCAGTCTATCAACTCTAAGCAGTCCCAAGGAAGCTGTTCAGCTTCCTCAGACTAACAGTGAAGTACTTCCTGTACTGGGCCCTCATGCCTCAATTTCTGCGTGTAAGTCAGGAAAAGGAGCACAGCGTTGCAATCTGATTTTCCAAAATACGGACGGGGAAATGGAGCCATCATTGCTCCTATCCTCTTTTCCCCAATGGATGGTTCAGTGACGAGTGGACATACCTCAAAAGGGACTAGTAGAAGGATTAGACAGAAGATGAGGAAAGATATTTTTATCCAGAAAGTGATGGGATTCTTGAAATTACAAGGAAAAAGTGAGGACTGCAGTTGTTGGAGATCAGAGTCGAGAGTGTGATGCTGCTTGACCTGCTGTACTCGTTCTTGAAATTACTGCCTGAGAAAGATAGTGGAGGCAGTAGTCGTCAACTCATATAAAAAGGTGTCTGGACGTGCACCTGAGGTCCTATAACCTCGAGAGACACAGACCAAGGGCTAGAAATGGAATTAGGCTGGGTGGTCCATTTCTTGGTTACCACAGACATGTTGGGCTGAATGGCTGTGCAATGAGACTGTTTCTATATTTTCTAAATATTCTAACTATTTTCAGGACAAGAATTTACAGGGATGTGAGTCGTGGATGAATGAGTGACAATCTGTGAACTGCTTCTTAGGAGGCCAGTATATGCCTGATGGTTTTCTGTGCTGGCATGATTCTACAATTCTAAGTCAACCTTGCAATTATAAAGAGTTTACAACATTATCTATTGATTTTTTTTCTTTACTTTTCACTTCTCTCCCAATGACAATCTGCAGGTTGACAGTGAAGAGCAGCGTACTAAATCTTCCCAACGCTGCCCATTTCTTGGTAAATGTAGAAGCAATGTCTCTGCCAGTTTTCTTAATGTTATAGCTCATCAGAAGCGTATGCAGCAGTTCTGCTGGCAAACCTCCAGTAACAGCAGTGTGCTTGAAAACCCTTGTGCAGCAAAACCAATTCTGCTGTACCAGCCTTCATCTCAATGAGCTGCCTGAGCAGCAGCTAACTCGCAAAGTCAATAAATCTAACGTTCAATCATACGGAGAATGATACAGTAGTAAACGAGGCCATTTGGCCCATTGTGCTTATGCCGACACTTTAAAGGAATTAACCAATTTGTCTACTCTCTCCCTATGGACCTGCAAAATAATTTTTCCTTTAAGCATTTACCAGTAACCCAATAAGAATGATCCTTATTCAGGTCATTGAAAATTTCTCTTCCTGAAGACAATTACATAATTCCTGCTGGGACCCAAGTAATCCCAGCTTGCCAATGACTAAACTTTATTTATCATTACTCCTCAATTCACTTCTGAAAGCTTTTATTAAATTGTATTGAAGGTGCACTATTATAAATCATCACAACATATTATATGAAAACAATCTCCACGTGTGATCTCTTGTTCTTTTCCCAATTAGGCCAATGCTACTAAGCCTCACTTTAACATTCCCTTCTCTGGGATTCCTTAGCATCTCTGTCCATTCCAAGTAATCCCTCACGTCACTCCAGAAAATCCTTGTCCCCTATCTAAGGCTTGCCAAGTGTGATGCCCAAACTTTGAACAGGCCTGTCATATTTCCAGTCTTTTCATTCGCCCGAGGATTGGAAGATTATGATGGGCAGCTCTGCTGTTATTACCATTTCTTCCATCAGCATCCCAGGACAAGCCCCATTAGGGCTGGGTGACTTTTCTACTTTCTGCACAGCCAACGTTTTCATTACTTTTTCTTTATTCATTGCCATCATCCACAAAGTAAAAAGTGAGGTCTGCAGATGCTGGAGATCAGAGCTGAAAATGTGTTGCTGGTTAAAGCGCAGCAGGTCAGGCAGCATCCAAGGAACAGGAAATTCGATGGGCTTGTGCCCGAAATGCCGAATTTCCTGTTCCTTGGATGCTGCCTGACCTGCTGCGCTTTAACCAGCAACACATTTTCAGCATCATCCAAAAAGCTCAAGCCTCAATGGGCTTCCTTTCTGGTTTATGAAAACTATCCCCTACTTGAAAGCTTTCCATTGCTCATTTAGTACCAGTCTTTCAGGCCAATATACCTGGGACAGGTTCCTTTCAACTCACTAAAATTAACTCTTATCCAGTTTATTAATTTCACACTTGATTGTTCCTTGTGATTTTCCAAATCACCCATAAACCTGATACTGTGATCACTAAGTCCCAAATGATCCCCAGCTGAAACATTAGATTAGATTACTTACAGTTTGGAAACAGGCCCTTCAGCCCAACAAGTCCACACCGACCCGCCGAAGCGCAACCCATCCAGACCTATTGCCCTACATTTACCCCTTCAACTAACACTACGGGCAATTTAGCATCGCCAATTCACCTAACCTGCACATTTTTTGGATTGTAGGAGGAAACCGGAGCACCTGGAGGAAACCCACGCAGACACGGGGAGAATGTGCAAACTCCACACAGAGAGTCACCTGAGATGGGAATTGAACCCAGGTCTCTGGTGCTGTGTCCCGTTAACTTCCAGAACCAAATCCAACATGACCAGCTTCCTCACTGAGTTAAAAATGTAACAATCAAGAATCTTCTCTAGTGCACATTGCAGGAAGTCCTGCAGCTCTTTGCCCCTTATGCTTTTATTTTCCAAATCTTTATTAGGCTAACTGTAGTTCTCAATCAACCCCATTCCACAGTTTGTGTATGCTCTGAAATTTGCCCCTCCATCTGCTTACCTAGCCAATGATGTCCAAGTCCGATGAATGAATAATAAAAAATTCCCTTTCTGATGCTCTAATATTATCTTTGATCAATAGCAACAACCTTCTCTACATCCCTCACACCCACAACTTCCTTTGTTTATCCTCCCTTTATTTCCTAAATACTTTGTAGTTGGGAATGGGAAGTTCCCAATTTTCTGCCAGATCTCTGTTTGGCTACTATATCATATAACAATTTGTTCCTCAAATCATCTCTATGTAAACTACTTTTGTGCTCTAAATACTTAATACTTTTGCACTACAGCACTCACCTCACCCTGTCAGATCCCTTCTAATACAGTACAATTATTTAAATTAATGTTATTTTTTTTCTCCTGGTTCTCTGCTCATTTTGCTTTTCATTTCTAATGCTTCATCCTGATGGCTCTTCACTTGACAAATTATTTAAGCCCTACTAGGGGTCATAGTCTTAAGATATTAGGATGAAAGTATAGAGGAGACGTCAGAGGTAGGTTCTTTACGCAGAGAGTTGTGAATGCATGGAATGCGTTACCAGTGGTGGTGGTGGAAGCAGAGTCATTAGGGACATTTAAGTGACTGCTAGACATGCACATGGACAGCAGTAAATTGAGGGGTGCATAGGTAAGATTATTTTACTTTACATTAGGATTAATCCTCGGCACAGCATCATAGGCCAAAGGACCTGTTCTGTGCTGTACTTTTCTATGTTCTATGTACTCGCAACATATATTAGCTTCACCACAGGGATATTGGCTTTATATTTGTCAAGTTACAGCTCATCCACCTCTTACACTCCTTTTCTGTCCAGTCTGCTCCAATATCCAAGAAATTGGAAGCCATCTTTCCTGCACTGTTTCTCCAGCCATATAATATGCTGATTAGCATAGGAATAGTTGGATTAAACAGCTTAAGTGTCACTGGGAGAAATCCAGAGATTTCCAACTTTTCAGGAATTTCCTAACTTCTCGCATTTCTCCTGAAACTCTGACGCAGGACCTCAACCCCTTCTCTTATGCTGTTAACTTCCATATGGACCATGACTCTGGCTTTGCTCCCACTTCACCTGGAGAATCTTCTGCACCTGTTCTATGAAATTCTTCATCCTTGCAGTGCTGAAGTAATACACCACATGAGTATCATGTTGGTCATTTTATAGGAATATCTGCCCATCCTCACTCCTTCAAGCTACAACTACAGTACTTCTACACTTTGTTATGACATCCCCAAATGTGAATTTTACCAATCACATTTCCCTTGTTGTGGTCAGATCTCTCAGGTAGAAAGTAAATTTCTCCCATTCCTGCCAAATAACAAACCTCTTGCTGCTTCTCTATAAAAAGAAATCTCTCCAACTACAATCTATACCCATTAAGTACCTGCTCAACACTGCACAACATTTCCACCTTGTGGACCCCTCTCTTCCACAGGCATAATGACATTTTCCCTCCCAACCAAATGCACCAAAACCAGTTCCAGCACTGGTTCCCCTTCTCACAGTACAACATCTGACTCTTTGTCTAGAACTCTATAAGTTACGCCCCTTCCGTACCAGAGGATAGATGTCCTGGCATGTCCAACAACTGTTCACTGTTTTCAGTTGCTGTGGCCCTCCAATTGCCAAGCCACCATTCCCTCAACTCAACAAGGCAGCATCATTACCCTAGATGGTTATCCCAGATCCTGTCAAGTTCCACCACCCACTGAGCACTTCATGTTGATGGGCAGCCAAATACTCCAAACTCATTGCTCTCCACATAGAAAGTAAATCAGGGATTCGGATCTACACTCAATCAACTATCATCCCCATTGATTTCAATATGGAAATTGGTAGGCTAGAATACTTGTGAAAACTGTGAAAAAAACTAGCCGAGTTGCTGAAGTATGTAAATACAGCTGATTTCCCAACCTCAGTAAGTCTCTTCAATATCAGTACCACTGGCCATCCTTCTATTACTTGGGAGACTTTGACATTGCAGGAAGTATCGATCATAGATTCAAAAAGGCTGTGCTTCCTCGGTCTTGAGTGATCTACCATGGGTGGCATGGTGGCTCAGTGGTTAGCACTGCTGCCTCACAGCACCAGGGACCCGAGTTCGATTCCAGCCTCGGACGACTGTGTGTGGAGTTTGCACATTCTCTCTGCATCTGCATGAGTCTCCTCCCACAGTCCAAAGATGTGCAGGTTAGGTGAATTGGCCATACTAAATTGCCCATAATGTTAGGTGCATTAGTCAGGGGTAAATGTGGTGAAAGGGTCTGGGTGGGTTACTCTTCGGAGGGTCGGTGTTGGGCTGAAGGGCCTCTTTCCATACTGTAGGGAATCTAATCTAATCTAACCATTCCCAAGACATCAATACCAGAGCTTTCATTTTGATTAAATTTTCCTTGTTTTTTGCAGAAACAGCCTGCCCCTATTTGCATATTTTTTACATTAATATTTGGAGTGAACTTAGTCTTTGACAGTGCAGTAAAATGGACAAAAGAGAATCTGCAAACTCATTTACACACAAAGCCATGATTGTATTTTCCTTTCAAACCAGTGTGGAAAATAGACTGTGTGCTTGCACTTGCCCGATGTACACAACTGCTGAAGACCAATTATCCTCATTCCTGGGAAAGTTAAGAGATTTCTCTTTGCTTTGCCAGATTAGATTAGTGCTAAAGGACTTTGTGTGATACCTTGTGTGATACTTTGTGTGAGAATGTAGTGGTCATCATGAAGGAGAACGTGCTGGGGGAGCTGAAGGTGGATAAATCACCCAGACCAGATGGACTACACCATGGGGTTCCGAAGGAGGTAGTTGAGGAGATTGTGGAGGCATTGGTGATCCTTCAGGAATCACTGAAGTCAGGGAAGATGTCAGAGGATGGAAAATGGCTCATTCAATACCTTGTTTAAGAAGGCAGGGAGGCAGGAGATGGAAAATTATAGATCAGTTAGCTTGACCTCAGTCATTGGTAAGGTTTTAGACTCCATTATTAAGGATGAGATTGTGGAGTACTTGGGAGTGCATGGAAAAGTAGGACTGAATCAGCATGTCTTCATCAAGGGTCGGTCATGCCTAACAGATCTGTTAGAATTCTCTGAGGCGGTAATATGCAAGTTAGATGGAGGAGAGCCAGTGGATGTGAATATCTGGACAGAATAGGAACAGAATTCATAGCCTCAGAGTAAAGGGCTGACCCTTGAGATGAGGAGAAATATTTTTGGCCAGAAGGTGGCTAATATGGATCACATCTCCACAGAGGACTGTCAAGACCATATAATTGAACGTATTTGAGACAGAGATAATTAGATTCTTGACTAGGAGGGGAATCAAAGGATATGAGGAGAAAGCAGAACAATGGAGTTGAGAAACATATTGGCTATGATTGAATGGTAGCATAGATTTGATGGGCTGAATGGCCCAATTTTGCTCCTTATATCTGCTGGTCTTATAGTATTACTAATTTAAATCTTTCATTTTTTTTGGTTATTGCTGTTCTATTGTTTTCCTATTTTTGTCTCTCTAAACCTATAAAATACTGTAGTCAGTTCCAGCTGACCCTAAATTCGGAGTTCACTGACTGGAAGTTCAGTATTACAAGGATCTCAATGCACAGAGTTTACATATAACTTTAACTCCCCATATGACCAAGGTCAACAAAGTCTCCATGACATTAAAAATATGCCGAATTAAAATGAAAGTCAGAAGAAATATCAACGATATAAAAGAACATCAAGTACACAATAATTAACATTTTCACATAAGGTGATTCTTATTTAAAATACATATTGTAAGTGCACGATATAAACAGTTTGCCATTGGTTAATTGGGTTGCCAACTCAAGCTGGATGTGTTTCTTGAGAATGTGATTTAAGGTCTGTGGCATACATATGTTTTCATACTTACTTCTGAGTTTGGATTTTTGAATTTGATGTGTGGCAAATACAGGCTTCTGTGTATCTGAAGATGTTTAATGATTAACTTATAAGTACCTCAGTGGCTGCATTGATTTCTTTTAAAACATAACATGAGAGGAGGATTTTCTGGAGAGTAATGGATTTTTGTTTATATTGGGAGAGTTTAGCAGTGAACAAAGTAATCAGTTCAAGGCATTAAGCTTTTAGCTAGACAATTCTGAAATTGTTTCTCGGCTAAAGGGAAATCCCCATAGCTAGTAAAACACTTTTTGCTTCAGTTTGAGGCAATTCTAGAGACGTGTTGGCTGAAATTGAACGTATATAGTAACTACTCCTGAGAAAAGGAGAATATAGCTGAGAATTGTTAGGAAATAGGGTGAGGAAGTTACCAAACGATCCAAATCAAAAGCGTTAAAACTCTAAAGGTGCTGTCTGCAGCTGAAAAAGTTTTATCTCCGTTGTATGATTACTCCAGGATGGCGTTATCAGATTCTGAAGATTGGACATTAAAGCCAAAGCAAAATAAAACCAAATAAGGGAAATAGAGAAGGGAATTCTCTCTGGGGAAGCACTATAAACAGGTATTTTTCAGTTTAATGGATTACATGTTTTGAAATCTTTAAATTATTTTTCATCTAAATAGTCTGATTTATTCTATTTTACTTATTTATTTTATTTATTTTCCGGTATAAGCATCTGGCTTATTGTTAAAACTAAATCTGCATCATTGCATGTTTGTGCTTCAGTGAAAGACCATTGTATTAAAACAAAAGAAAATCAACAAAGTCAGATTTCAGTCTGGGATCGGACTTGTTCAATCATAACATCAGTTGGAATCATAACAGAAACCATACAAGCGCCTGCTGCAAGTTTCACTTGTTTCAAATAACCATATTTTCTCTTTGTGAATGTCCTTGTGATTGCCTTGTCAGGTTGCTTGGGAACAGGATCCAGGAGATACATTACTACACCTGGAGTATCCAGAACAATCCCAGAGAATGGATTATATAACTACATTCTTGACAGAAAGCATTTGTCATGACATTTCTCAACGTTCATTGTTGGCTGTAGTTCAACCAATCTGCAGTGCAGTCCATTGTTTCCTAGCAAGAATACTGGCCTTGTGAAAGGATAATACACTCAATTCGTGCAGACTAAGCTATGAGAAAGAATGCAAGATTCTGTGACTGACAGCAACCTGCCCAAAATCATGCAGCCTTGATTAAAATTTTCCTCAAACGATGCATATTGAGTTGATCATTTGAAGATAAATCACAGACAAGTTTAAATCAGATTTTCTTTTATTTAATGTGACATGAACAAGATGAAGTTGCTAATTGTCTCATAAATATGCATTAGATTATTTTTAGCTATATGCTTTTGCCTATACTTTGTGACAATATTGAAGCTAAGCTATATCCCAGTAGCTTCAATCTTTTTAAACCATTATTCAACATGATGAGTGATGGTGGTGGAATGGTTCCATTTCATGCAATCAAGAGTTAATTTTAAAGTTTGAGTGCTGGTATGAAAGAGATGATATATAATTTATAGCCCATTATACTCCTTTTTAATGTCCATGGAGAGGAAGACTGGGGTTGGTATTTATTGACAGGTAGGTTGATATTAGCAATTGACATGATCACCCAAAGTTCAAATTGAATCTTGCTCCCAACCCATCCTGTACCATGCTGACCACTCCCATAGAGTGGTGTACAGCATGGAAACAGACTCTTCAGTCCAACTCGTCCATGCCGACCAGATATCCCAACCCAATCTAGTCCCACCTGCCAGCACCCAGCCCATACCCCTCCAAACCCTTCCTATTCATATACTCATCCAAATGCCTCTTAAATGTTGCAATTGTACCAGCCTCCACCACTTCCTCTGGCAGCTCATTCCATACACGTACCACCCTCTGCATGAAAAAGTTGCCCCATAGGTCTCTTTTATATCTTTCCCCTCTCACCCTAAACCTATGCCCTCTAGTTCTGGACTCCCCGACCTCAGGGAAAAGACTTTGCCTATATACCCTATCCATGCCCCTCATAATTTTGTAAACCTCTATAAAGTCACCCTTCAGCTTCTGACACTCCAGGGAAAACAGCCCCAGCCTGTTCAGCCTCTCCCTAAAGCTCAAATCTTCCAACCCAGGCAGTCTGTCTCCATAATAGACTTCAACACGGAAAAACATATCTCCATCGCCCACAGTGACAGAGTTAGATTCTCAGGATAATGTCCATTAGCTTCAAAGAAACACTTGATGGCAGTGCGAGATAAGTTAACTGACAAGACACGTCAATTGGAAAGTGCCCTCTCATCCCCATTTAAAAAGAATTAATCACTATACAGTAAGCAGATAGGCCATCACTGAGGTGGGAAGGGAATCGCTCTACTGGGTAGTTTTGGCCACATTGACACTCATGCAGGCAGGGAGATACCCCACATCTGCCTGGACACCATACCTATGGCTTTTGTTCATTGGCTAGCAGCAGGCAGTTACATCTTCCCATTGGGAAATTGGAAAATCCCAATCAACCATCCCAGTTAGCCACAACCCTAACCAGCCTAATTGGTTTCCATGCTCATGAGGGTAAGCTGCCTCACTACCCATGAATCTGCCTCAGCAGGTCAGGAAACAGGCACATCTGCCCACACTGGGATTTGTTTGGCCCCATCCATCTCCTTTTCTCACTTTGGTAGGGCACCAAATGGCCTGCTCTTAATCTCTGTTCTTTGTTGAAGTAAATTAGTTCAATCAACCTTTTCTTTGTCTCTCTCATCGCTAATGTTTCTAGACCTGCTGAGTTTCTCCAGTACTTTCTGTTTTTATTTCAGAGTATCGGCATGTGCAGTGTCTTGCTTTCGATTTTTTTTATTCCTAATTGGCCCTGAGAAGACGATGATGGCCCTTCACTTTGAACCGCTGGTTTGATACAACTAATGGCTTCATTAGTCACACTGGCAAAGCAGTTAGGAAAGAGGCGGCCATGTTGGATTGGAACTGGAGTTACATTTTAAAAAAGTAAGGATGGCACATTATCTTCCCTAAAAGAGATTCAGAAACCACATTATTTTTATCAAAATTTACTGCGATACTATTTTCAGATTAATTCAACATAAATTCAAATTTTAATTTGTCATAGTGAGATTTGAACTGCTATTCTCTAGAGTATGAGTCTTGGTGTCTAAATTACTAACGACACTCAATAACATCCATTGATCAAGTGTACTGAACCACAGTCAGGAGACAATGAAGGGATAGAAAACAAGAGTAAAGAAGACCCTTAATTTTGAAAGAACCCATCTTGTATATTTACAGACTCATGGCATTTCCACTCTTTATTTAATCTGCTGCAAATCGTATAGGCACAAGAAACACTTAAAAAAGTGATCAAAATTATTTTCATTCTTTTGCTGCTCCAAAATAGAAATGTAATAATGAATAGCATTGTCTGGTTTGAGAGCTGCAAAACCATGTGGTTGATTCAGTATTTATGGTTGGCCACTCTCCTTTATGCTGTCACCCATTCATATCAGCACAAAGCCACAACTGTGCACGGCTACAATTCCTGAAATATTAATCCAAGAAATTGCATACGTATCTATACTGCTGAGCATTTAGTTGCAAAGAGAATAATTGCAAACGGAATTAAATTTAGCAATACTGACATGGAAATTTTAATTTTTTTTTCATTATACGGTTTACATACAATCATCTTTGATTCCATTTTCAGTTTTTGATTAATTATATTTCCTCCAGCAGTCAGTAAAATGAGAAAACAAGGAACAACATGTCTGGGCCTGTGCTAGAAAAAAACAGAATGTAAACCGTACAGCTCATTGACAACAGATATTTGCTGGTGACCAACATTACTATGAGGATTCTGATTTACAGAGATTTCGAAATCCAAAGACAAAAGTCAAAACGTCAGCACAATGTAACAAGCAAAGCTGAACATGGAGGGAAAAAAAGAGTTCCAGAAATAAGGCCTTTCTAGGTAATAAAAGCAAATAAAAAATTCAGTCTGCTTTATTTGAATGCACAAAGCATCTAAAGTAAGACAGATGAACTAGTGGCCTAAATAGAAGAAAATTACAGTATATAGATCTAATTACCATTACAGAGACATGGTTACAAGGTGATCAAGAGGAGAAATAAACATTCCCGGGTACAGAACATTTCATAGAGAAAGACAGAATGCCAAAGAAAGAAGAACAGTCTTGATGGGAAAGGATGATAAGAGAGCATGAGCAAGAAAGTACCTAGCCCCAGAAGATCATGAAATAGAATCAATATAGCTGGAAGTTAACAATAGCAACAGTCAGTAAACACTGGTGGGAGTAGTTAATGGGCCTTTTAACAGCAGTTATAATGTTGGACAAAGCTTTAAACAAGAAAGTATTAGCACTTGTAACAACAGCAATGTGATATCTGTGGGGGACTTCAATCTTC
Source organism: Hemiscyllium ocellatum (assembly GCF_020745735.1). Lineage (NCBI taxonomy): Eukaryota > Metazoa > Chordata > Chondrichthyes > Orectolobiformes > Hemiscylliidae > Hemiscyllium > Hemiscyllium ocellatum. The sequence goes on along the minus strand of NC_083428.1, from coordinate 18,277,424 downwards.
ATATAGATTGAGACAATTAAGTTAGTAACAGTGCTCTAAAAGACAAGATTGCAGAATGTTTTGTTGACAGTTCCTTGGAGCAATATATTGTGGAGCAAACTAGAGATTAAATAATTTTAGATATAATATTGATTAATGAAGCAGGGTTAATCGGTGATGTCATCGCAAAATATCCTCTGGCAAATAGTGGACAAAATATTGTTGAAATCCATGATGTTTAAAAGTGATATACTCTATACTGTGGTGATTGGAATGAGGGCGAGGTGGATCTCATTGACTATGAGATACTTCATTGGGGTTGGTAACCTAGGGTAATCAGGGAGCTCTGGCTGATATTTATAAACAGGAGATTTAGAGACTCTCCTCATGCTAGGGACTGGCTTTGGGCAAGCTAAGTGTACTAAATCTTCGCAACATTGCCCATTTCTTGGTAAATGTTGAAGCAATGGTTTGACCAGTCTGCTTAATAACATAGAATTGAACCAAATGTTCTGTTTCTGTGCTGCATGACTCCATAATTCTATGACCCTGGAACAAAATTTTATGTTACATGTCAATTAAAAGCTAAATTTCAACAATCTGTTTGTGCTAAATTGATAAGGATTTTTCAACAATCCAGATAACATTCAAATGTTAGTAATCTATGTTAATTTTGTTGGATAAAGGATTAAAAGATTTTATGCTAATAGTTTGCGACTTTCATGAATGATGTCAGGTGATAGAATTAGGACCTACCTGACAAAGGTTCTAATGAAGTCCTCGTGAACTATGTCTCTATAAATCATCTAAATAGCTAAGAAATGGTCAACACATGAAGTCAAAGTTTTTTCATTTTTTACCCATGAAGAGTATTCTTGTAACCCGGGAATAAAAACAACAAAAAAAGAAACCAACAATTTACACATAATGAGGAGAAAGTGCTGCTTGCTTGGACTATAGGTGGCATTGATACAGTAAGCTGTACCAGTTAACTGTCTTAGTTAACTGATTAAATTCAAACAAGGCTCAGTAGTTTGTGCTGTTACAGCTTCATTTGCCAAAAGAATCTAGAACACAGTAATGACTTTCATATAATATTTACCAATATTTATCCCCTGTTTCTTTTATTCTCTCTTTAAAATGCTGCTTTGCCTTGAGTACAGTTATATCAGAACCCCTTGGTGCATTGATCAAGTGTTTTGGTTCAGACATGTGTTGAAGAGCTACTGGAACACAATGCTTTCTCATTTGTTAACAATTTTCATTTTGACTAAGGTATTTGTATTCCTACATAGTCGGTACAAAAAATGCTCCATGCACTCATCTTATGATTTTACTCATTCATGGTATGAGAAGAATGCTGGCTGGCCAGTACTTATTGTCCATTCCTAGCTGTCCTTGAGAAGTTGGTGAGCTGCGTTCTTGAACCACTGCAGTCCATCTCCTGTGAGTTGTCTCACAATGCCTTTCAGGAAGAAACTCCAGGATTTTGATGCAGTGACAGTGAAGGAATAGTGATATATTTCAGGTCAGGATGGTGAGTGGCTTGGAGGTTCTGCTGTTCACATATCTTGGCTGCCATTATCCTTCTAGATCGGAGTGGTCATGGGTTTGCAAAGTGCTATCTGATGATTTTTGGTGAATTTCTGCAGTGCATCATGTATACACTACTTCTACTGACTCTCAGTAGTGGAGGGAATGGATGTTTGTGGATTAAATGGGTTGTTTTGTCCTAGACGGTGTCAAGCTTCTTGAGTGTTTTTGGAGCTGCACCCATCCAGGCAATTTGGGAGCATTCCACCACATTCCTGATTTATGCCTTGTACATGTTGGAGCTTCTTTTCTGGTGAAGGGCTTTTGCCTGAAACTTCAATTCTCCTGCACCTCAGATGCTGCCTGACCTGCTATGCTTTTATAGCACCACACCTTCGACTTTGTAGATGATGGACAGGCTTTGGGGAGTCAGGAGGTGAGTTACTCACCACAGTACTCACTACGGCTCTTGTAGCCACTGTGTTTATGTGGCAGGTTCAGCTGAGTGTCTGGTCAATGGTAACCCAAGGATGTTGACAGTGGAGGATTCAGTGACTAAACCATTGAATGTCCAGGGGTGTTGATTAGATTGTTTCTTATTGCTGATGGTAATTTATGTGGCGCGAATGTTAGTGCTATATAAATATAGGTTGATGTTGGTATCTTTGACCTTGTGCTAATATTGTTGCCTGCCATCTGTACTGCCAGTAAGCAACCAGTATCTCAGTTTTCTGCTGTACTGTAGGTTAAATTACTTACAAACTCTGTTTTCTGCTCACTCAAGCACAGACAATGGTTCACTCTCTTGTTTAAGCTTCTCCCTTGCACATGACTGATTCCAGCTGCATTCCACCCTAGTGTGCACATCAATATGAACACGGCTGCAGTTTCAGCATCTGAGCTCCTTCGCAACAAGACGATTGGTATTAATGCTGTCTGGTTAATACTTGAGATTATTAATGCTGTGAGTCCAGCTCAGAGCAAGATTCCATCATGAGCAATTCCATCATGTAGTTTTCTTCTTGGGATAGAATTATCCCAGGGCAGGTTTGGAGATGGAGGGGCATTAAAATGGGTGGGAGGATGTTGGATGAGGTTTCCCCTTGCTATCATGCCCCTGCCTCACTGACAGCTTTTCTGCCCTGCCACCGATTGAGAACCCAATCCATGCCCACTGGAAACTTCATTCTGCTGCTGCTAGTCAAATAGAAGCAGAAGGGGCAGTTAAGACCCTCCCCCACACAGCATGGCTCCTGCAGGCTCCTGGTCTGGGATAGGAGACAGGAAGGGGGGAGCCATCTGCCCTCACACAGTTGGACTCCCATACAGATCATGGGTTTCTGGTGGGTACAATACTGGCAGTTACTTCCCTCTCTGCTCAATGGTGCTGATGGGAATGAGGAGCTATCAAACTGAGGGCGGCTCAACACTGCTGTCAGACAGCACCAGGGGCGTGGGTTCAATTCTAAGTGACTGTGCAGAGTTTGCACATTCTCCCTGTGTCGGTGTGGGTTTCCTCTGGATGCTCTGGTTTCCTCCCATAGGCCAAAGACATGCAGGTTGGGTGATTTGGCCAGTCTAAATTCTAAACATGGGGTCTCCACCTCCTGCAGCCGACTCAACATGGACATCCACATCAAACCCACCCACTCCCACAACCACCTGGACTACACCTCCTCTCACCCACCCTGCCCATAAAAACACTATCCCTTACTCTTAATTCCTCCACCTCCACCGTATCTGCTCCCAGGAGGAGCAATTTGACTCCAGGACATCCCAGATGGCCTCCTATTTCGACGACCGCAATATCCCCTCCCACAAGATCAACAATGTCCTCCAGCACATGTCCTCCACTTCCCGCACCTCCGCCCTTGAACTCCACCCCTCCAACTGCAACAAGGACAGAACCCCCATGATCCTCACCTTCCACTCCACCAACCTCTGGATATAGATCATTATCCTCCACCATTTCTGCTATCTTCACTCAGACCCCACTACCAGAGATATATTTTCCTCCTCACCTCTATCTGCATTCCACAAAGACCATTCCCTCCTTGATTCCCTTGTTAGGTCCACACCCCCCACCAACCCACCCTCCACTTCCAGCACCTTCCCTTGCTGCCGCAAGAGGTGTAAAACCTGTGCCCATACCTATCCCCTCACCTCCATCCAAGGCCCCAAAGGATTCTTCTACATCCAGCAGAGATTTTCCTGCACATCCAAATGCCTCATCTATTGTGTCCATTGCTCGTGATGTGGTCTACCCTACATTGGGGAGGCAGGAAACCAACTCATGGAATGCTTCAAGGAATACCTCTGGGACACATACACCAAACAACCCCACCGCCCTGTGGCCAACCACTTCAACTCCCCGTCTCACTTTGCCAAGGACATGCAGGGCCTGGGCCTCCTCCACAGTCAAATCCAAATCACCCAATGACTAGAGGAAGAACACCTCATCTTCCACCTCGGAACCCTTCAACCACACGGTGTCAAAGTTGACTTCACCAGTTTCCTTAGCTTCCCTCCCCCCCCACCTCATCCCAGATCCAACCCTCCAACTTGGCACCACCCTCTTGGCTGTCCTACCTGTCCATCTTCCTTCCCACTTATCCGCTGTACCCTCCCCTCAGACCTATCACCATCATCCCCCACCTGCAACCACCTACCATCTTTCCAGCTACTTTCCCCCCACCCTCACCACCATCCTATTTATCTCTCAGCCCCCTTACCGCACCCCCCCCACCCCCCTCCACACAAACACACACATTCCTGATGAAGGGCTTATGTCTGAAATGTTGACTCTCCTGCTCTCCTGCTCCTTGGATGCTGCCTGATCCACTGTGCTTTTCCAGCACCACACTTTTCAACCCCACTCTAAATTGCCCATAGCATTTAGGAATGTGGTATTTTAACCAGGGGAAATGCAAGGTTTCAGGCATAGGGAGGATCTGGATGGGATGCTCTTCGGGGGATTGGTGTGTACTCATTTGGCTAGATAGCCTGCCTCCATACTGTAGGGATCATAAGATTCAATGATCCTCTAAATAGTTGGAACCCCGATGAAGTGGTATTTAGATCTGGGACATTGTTCCCCTGGTTGGCACTTGACCTCCCTCAAATAGTAGTGACACAGATCCACTGGCTTATCATCTGGATTAAATTCCACCCCCAGTGTTATGTATTGTTCTTCAGCACTTTGGTAGCAGAGTGATAGCATCCTTCCATCTGAACTAGGAGACCCAGGTTCAACTCACACTTGCTACAGAGGTGTGTAATAATATATCTGAAGAAGTTGGTTAGAAAGTAAGTATCTGTATATTGCTGAAGAAATAAAAACTGCTCAACCCTTGAAAGTTAACGAAGACCTTGCAGCACCTCTAACAATCGGAGTAATGTCGCTCAGATGACTCATAAGTGTTTGGAAGTAGATTGGTCTATATTATCTGAAGGTGCTGACAGTTCTAACCATGTCTGCTTGCAGCTACTCCCCACTGAATTCTTTGCCCCAAGGCAATCATGTCATATCTACTGTGGCCTGATCCCCAACTCGACTGAACCTAATTGCAACACAACACAAAGTTTATTCAACACCTTGAGAGTAACCAGAAGCCTGGCATTAGTCATCAACCCAGCTCAAGGAAGTCAACTGAGTTTCAGATATTTGATCAGAAGCACCTGACAGATCGGTTGTGAGGCTGGATAGCTTCCTGAATATTTACATACTATCGAAATGAACAGAGTTTTAGCCTCAATGTGCAGCAATCCTTTCCCCTCCAAAAAGCTATAGAACTGATCAAAGTCTCAGCCAGTAATTTTTCTGTGTGTTGCAGAAGTACAATAAAAGTTATTTCCTTACAGGTACATTGCATTCTCTGAGCAAAAACAAATGCATACCCTTGTGCTTCCTAAGGAAAGGAATACTCCAGGACAGAACCCATCAATCCATTTAATCACTTGTTCCAAAGGGAAAGGTAAAGGAATGAAATATTAGAACTTTTGGAGGCTGATGATAATGCTGAAAATTTAAAGCCTAAGCTGAGGTATGACCTTCCAGTGTCAAACTCAGAAACATCCGAGGAGATAAAGATCCACTCTCTGGTTCTTGTGTCAATTTCCTCAGTCAATAGTTACTGAATGGTTTGGTATTTCCTCCTCCCCCACCCCCAAAGTAACCGAGAAGACCCAGCACAAGGAATCGCTGCCTTGCAAGGGAAAAATGCTCTTTGTGGACAAATAACAATTCAATCCCATTAAAATGGCAAGACCATTCTAACACTAACAATAACTGTGATGGTAAACAGTTTGAGAATAACACAGACAACATATTCTGAGATTAAGAGCAAAGCCTACAACAGATTGTTTACAAACCTGCAGCTATACCTTACCTTGTGTAGGTTGAGATTCTTCCAGGTATGTTGTATTTGTTTTCTCAGGATCATCATTAGCCCTGGAAGACATAATTTCAGAGAAATGAGAACTATTAGAAAATTAAACCAGCTTTCAAAGCCACCTGTAATAAGGACTACAAGCAGCATTACCTTCAGGTCGGCAATAGTGGAAACAATGAGTGACTAAATAAAACCATGGGACATTGCTGACCCATCCAAAGTTGAGTTTTCTGTATAACACAAAGTGTTGCAACATTTCAGGAGAATAATTCCAAACTGCTTCAACAGTGCCGAACTAATCTAACTGTAATCTTCTAGGAACACAAGTCACAGTACTCAGTATCCAAGATGTTCCTTGTGATGATTTATCTCCCTTGAAGGTTTGCCAGGAGAGCCGAGGCTTTGTAAACACCTAATTGGTCTTCATTCTACTAACAGAAATTTTATCATCATTATAAACTGTTCTGCACATCACTTTGCATTGTTTTCAACTTGAATGCATTGTTAATGATGCTGTACGTTTGAATCTAAATATATTAGATCAAACAGATCTAATTTGAAGAGCGTTATGTCAATCAGGTTAAATTATGGGAATAGGTCTTATGAGAATTCACCAGCACTGAGCAGGATAACAGGGAGAATAGGGATAACAGATAAGATGTAATCCATCTGCAATTCTCACTTGTACACAGGGTCTTTTTCTGGCAGAGAACCTGTTGAAATTATTTCAAATGTGACATTCATTTTTCACTGAAGTTTTAAAATATAAATTAGATAATGACTTGTTAATCAGATAATGTAGTATTAGCACTTTGTTACTTATAAAAATACACTTTTGGAAAGATAGGTATTTTGAGGCAGGTATATTGGCTGCTGTGGGTAAACAATTCCACATTAGCATAAATATTAGTCTGCTGGAGATATTATTCCTGACAACAATAGATCTATCTGTAACTTTAATACTGTTTATCACGTATGAATCATATGTAACAATCAGGTGATGAGGGATAGGATTTCTGAAAAAGGAAACGTTTGCCAATTCAATGAATGTTTAACTGTTTACGTATGTGATTCTAAAAGAAACAAGTAGACTGGCTTTCTTGAGTTTTTATTTACAAAGAGGATAGTTTCTCTGATTCTTAACCAGATCTAATTAAAACACTTGTATAAAAGTAGATTACAAAGTTGGAGGATTGATTAAGGAATAGTCTTAATGTTCAAGAAAGATTAAATTGACATTTCATATAGGTTGATGACTTGGATGGACCCAGGCTGCGTTTATCGGTCATTCTTATTTCAGCACGGAGTACGTTTAAAGATGTTGACAAAGAACATTTTTTTTGTTATTCTAGTGACAACAGCTGCTTGGCTGTGTTCTTTACAATCTCTGTCTGTGGCAGGAAAAAAGGTTGAGCTTGCAAGAAGGGTGAATGAGGCACACACAGGTTTTTTGCCACTTCAGCATATTTTCTGCATCTGCCTGTAGCCCAGAAGAAAAAAGTTTCTTCAGCACAAAAGAAGGTTCATTTGAAATTCATATATTTCTATCTCACCAAATGACAAGCATCCCAGATATGATCATGGCTAGTAGATTCCAGTTGTAACTTTAAGACTGAATCAATTCTTCCCTGAGTCAAAGTCCTTCGTCTGTGTCTAATGCTCATTCTCCCACTCAGCTGACTGGACGCCCAGTGAATGAGGACAGGAGATGTGCTGCATTCACATTTTTTTATCCACTACATGGAATTCAGAACTAAACAGACTTACAGCATGCCCAAAAATAAGTGCAGAAATCAAAGTGATAAAAAACATTCATTCATTGTCCAGAACGTTATGTTTGACGTGCGTGTTAAGATCAACATTTTTAAATTTTTGAATATTAGCAATTTAAATTCATGATTTACCATTGATTAAACGTGGATTAATTCACTTGTTCCACAAGAACAGCCTGTTTATATTCATTCAAGGGATTTGTGCATTGCTGGCTGCTCCAACATTTCTATCCCAAGTTATCCTTGAGAAGGTGGCACAAGAATTGCTGCAATCCAGTTGGTGCAGCTGCACACTCACAATGCTATGACAGAAGGAGTTTCAGATTTTTGACCCAGTGACAGTGAAGGAGCAGCAACATATTTCCAAATCAGAATGAAAGGGGGAATTGCAGGTGGTCATGTTCCATATCTGCTGCCCTTGTCCTGGGTGATAGGGGTTGTAGGTTTAGAAGGTGCTGCCTAAGGATCTTTGATGAATTTCTGCATTACATCTTGTAGATGGTGCACACTGCTACAGTTGAGTATCAGTGCTGGGGACAGTGAATGTTTGTGGATGTGGTGTCAATCAAGTGGACTGCTTTGTCCTGGATGATGTCAAGCTTCTTGAGAGTTGTTGAAGCTGCACATATCCAGGCAAGAGGGGAGTATTCCATCACACTCCTGAGTCTTAGAAGGTGGACGGACTTTGAGGAATCACGAAGTAAGTTACTTGATATTGTCTAGGCCTTGTTTGGGGCATGGACTGACTGCTTCAGCATCTGAGGAGTTGCAAATGGTGCTGAATATTGTGCAATCAGTGAACATCTTTCAAGGAAATTGTCTTTGATGGCTCTTGCAGACACATTCACTGTACTTACTGATTTGGAAATTTGCTAAGTCCAGTGAAGTGAATATTTAGCCAAGAAGTTACCATTTGAATCATTGGAATTTTGTTTCAATCTCATTAAATCCATTCAGTAGTTTCCAACAGGTAATCTATAAAGTCATTTATAATAAAACATGCATTTGTAACACACGAATTAGCTCGGGCAAATTTCATCTAAGCATTTTAATCAATCAAACGATTCGATAGGGTCAATACTGGGAAACCGCTTTCTGTGGACAGAGGAGCACCAAAACAAGAGGACATAATCTTAAAAAATTAGAATTCAAATTTAGGAGTGAATTCAGAAAGCATTCTGCTACACAAAGACCAATAAAAATCTGAAAACATCTCAAGATGTTGACAGGAGGAGTTAAGCCATTGTGATATCATCGAATGTCAAAGAGTGATGGCTAGAGTCTCCGGCCAGCTCAAATTTATATATTAAGTACAGGTCTTGCTGCATTTGGACATTGATTCCTTCAGTAGCTGAGGAGTTAGGAATGATGCTGAACAATGGGAATGTCCACTGATGATTGCACACTTTTGACCATATGATAGAGTGAAGGTCATTGATGAAGCATTTGAAGATAGCTGAGCTTAGGATACTGACCTGAGGAGCTCCTGCAGAGATGTCTTGCAGCTATAGATCCCTGACTTGACCTCATACCCCCCAACTGCCACTCTGACGAACCCATTGATTCTAGCTTTGCTGGGGTCTTTGTTGACACACTTGTCAAATGAGGCCTTGATGTCAAGATAGTCAGTCTCACCTCACACCTGGAATTCAGCTCATTCATCCATGTCCAAACCAAGTCTGTAATGATGTCTGAAGCAGAATGGACCTGGCAGAACCCAAACTGGGCATCAGTGATAAGATTGATGCTCATTAGTACTGCTTGACAGCACTGTTGATGATACCTTCCACCACTTTACTGATGATCAAGAACAGATTAATGGGGTGGTAATTGGCCAGATTGGAATTGTCCTGCTTTTTGAATAGCTTTCTGCACTGTCTGGTAGATGTAACTGTTATAGCTTGGCTAGATATAGAAACACCACTTTGTGAAGCAGTGGCCTAGACCTTAAGCTCCGAAAATCCCTCCTAAACCTTGCTGCCTATTGACATCACTTTCCTCATTTGGAGACAGCCCACTTAGGCCAAATAATTTCTTGATTATCTATCCTAATATCTCCTTTTGCCAGCTTGCTTCATATCTTATTGTTAACAGCTCTTTGAAACATTTTGGGATATCTTAGTACATAAAAGGCTCTACGTAAATGTGTTGTTATTATTGTTGATAGCATGTGGTTAATTACTACTAAAGTGAATCCATAGAAACCTTTCAAAGAGTAAGCAGCTAGATCAATAAGCAGTACTCCCTAAAGTGCAGGTGGTCTGGGTTAAATTTGACAAGTCAGTGATGTGTGAGATCAGCAGCTTAGCTTCACACGTACTTCACACAATCCAATCCAAGAATACTTCCAAACCAAATATAGAAAATTATAGGGACTCAGTAGAGCTTCACATATCCCTTTTGTGTTTCTCAGCTGGTGACCATTTCAAATTGAAAGCAAACTAAAATACCTACATGATGCACATTGACAAATGCTGGCTGCTAAACCCCTATCCTACCGAGAATTGTCAAGTCCTCTAATTCATGACGCACTACATGTATGGGTGATGCATAAGACCAATGTTAAATTATTGCTTTGTGTTGCAATACCCAGCTCATTAATATGCAATGGGCTTATTTACACAAACATACACATAGCATTTTATTCAGTGGCTGTTTTGTAGACTTAATTAGAATGTTGAAAATTCTCAAGCTTACTTAAAACTGCAATGGTTTTGAATTGGAACAATGTGTCTGGCAAGTACTTGTTTAATGCCTTTATCACCTAGAATCCAATCTGTTGCGAAATAAAAGCTGCTTGATAAGTGGCAAGTAACATTTTCTGCAAAATAGAACCAGAAAATCTAACCGTCTTCCCTCAACTGCACTACCATCTCTGAATCCCCCATGATCAACATCCTGGGATTTACCATCAAACAGAAACTGAACTGGACTAACCATATAAATACAGTGGCTACAAGAACAGGTCAGACGTTAGGAATTCTGCGACAAGTAACTCACCTCCTGACCCCCCAAAACCTGTCTGCATCTACAAGGCACAAATCAGGAACATGATCACTCACTCTTCAATTGACTAGATGGTTGCAGTTCCAATAACACAAGAAGCTTGACATTGTCTATCTGGCTTCAATGGCATCACATCCTCAACCATGGGAACATAGTCACAACAGTGTGTACCACCCACAAGATGGACAGCAGAAATTCACCAAGGTTCCTGAGACAACACCTTCTAAACTCACAACCACTGCCGTGTAGAAGGACAAGGGCAACAGATACATGGGAACACTACTACCTGCAAATTCCCCTCCAAATTACTCACCATCCGGACATGGAAACATATTGCCATTCCTACACTGTCACTGGGTCAAAATCCTGAAACTCCTTCTGTTCCAGCATTGTGTGTGTATACCTACACCAACAGATTACAGCTGGTCAAAAAAGGCAGCTGACCACAAGCTTCTCAAGGACAACTAAGGATAGGCAAGAACTTTTGGACCAGCCAGCAAAGCACAGATCCCCTGTATGAATATTAAAAAAACGCCGTTTTTATGAAGCAAGGAAATCAATGCAAGTTTAATCAACTGCAAAACATTCTTTAAGTTAAATTGCTGCAATTTACAAATTAAAGACATTTTATTGGTAGCAACAAATATATTAAGAATAACATTCTGGAATGTAAATGTTTTTCACTACTTTGTTTTATGGGTTTATTTTTGCACATGCTTTGTAAGTTAATTGCAAAGCAAGTTAATTGCAAAGCACTTGTTACAGTAACACTTTCCGTGTGTGGTGTGCTTGAAAGCTGGCAATCAACTGGATGGTCATGTTAGATATGCAATCTCATTTACAAAAAAACCCCTCGAAACAAAATGATGCTCTGGTATTTGAACCTGGGAATGCTAGAAAGCCTCATAAAATAGTTTGCTGTCTAAAAATACCTCACACATTCAGGGACGAAAACACTTCCATTGCTTTGGCAGCATTGTTTAGCACTGCTGCTTCACAGCGCCAGGGACTAGGTTCAATCCCCCCCTAGGCCGACCATGTGCGTGGTGTTCACACATTCTCCACGTGTCTGCGTGGGTTTCCTCTGGGTACTCTGGTATCCTCCCACACTCCAAGTATGTGCAGGTCAGGTGAATTGGCCATGCTAAATTGCCCATAGTGTTGGGTGCATTAGTCAGGGGTAAATATACAGTAAAAGAATGGGTCGGGTTGGTTACTCTTCGGAGGGTTGGTGTGGACTTGTTGGGCCAAAGGGCCTGCTTCCATACTGTAGGGAATATAATTTTAAAGTAATGATTATAGGTACTTAATTTCATAACTCCAGGAAATGCCCCTCAGGATAGATGTGGTTGCTGTAATCTTTATGAAAGCTTGTAGACATTTTCTACATGGTTAGTCAGACAGTCAAATTCAACAGTGTCAGTTCCAGAGAAATCCTAGATATGAGATCTTCAGTCAAGACCCTCTCATCTCCTCATGCACCAAAAGCCATGGCCATAGTTAGAGTTAGTAAACTGGAGCAGTCAGATGTTCTACAAGAGGTTGTCAAGCAATGTTAATACATTCTTCTATCTCGTCTTCATTCCTTTATTTTTGACCTTTCACCTGCAGTGTCTCTCTAGTTTTCTGTGATTGTTTTGACTTCAATTCTATCGCCTACACCTTTAATTGATATATTCACAATGGATAGTCCAAACTTCATGCAATTTTCCTCAGCAGAGCGAAGGCAAAACTATAAGCAGATTGGTCAGCACTTGCAAGTAGTAATAACCTGAAAATAGGAGAACGTAAATTTTGAAAAACTTTTGCTTTGGCAGTGTGTTTGCCTTGCCATACTGTAACCTCAGGCTTCAGAAAGTTAGGATGATTTGGGATTTAAATTTTATTGCTACTTGTCAATTAATGAAATAATGTTGCCGATTGGTTTATACAGGATTAAAAGTGCATTACAGATATCAAATGAATTGTTACTCTTCCATACAGTAAAGCTACTATGCTAAATATCAGGCAAGATTTCCTCCTACAAAGTACAGATGAGGAGTAATCTATCATGAGATTGTGGATATTGGTCTGAATATTGCTGCAGTCATATAGCAAGGCTATGAGCAATTTATTTTAAAGGCAGAGGAACTCTGGCATTAACTCCTTGCTTCCGCACATGCTCAGCTAAAATACAGAAATCTCAAAATTGCAATCCGTGACACCACACACCTCCACAGACCGTGTTTTCCACCTTTTGATAATAGAAGGTACCAGAAGTCAATGTAAAGGTGTGAATATGTGTCAGTTGCTCAAACCCTGAGTGTTCAGTTGATTTAACCAGTGTGATATTTTGAGAATTCATAAGTAATGACTGTTGATGAACAACCTCTCTGGCTTGGATAGATTAATTTGACTGGCAAGGAGTCTCATTTCCTCAGTAGAAAATTAATGTTGGAATTCGTTTGAAATTCTAGTAAAACTAAGTAAATGTTTCACACCACAAATGCCTTAGGTGAAATGTTCGTACACAGACTCACAAGACTGAGAAATCATTTCATGGCAATGTAAATTATAAATTGATTAAAAAGGATTGATACAATTCTAACAGAAGTCATTGTAAACTCCTGTTCTACCCAGAATCTGATTTTTCAAACACACTTTTTTGAAGATAATAAAATTTCTTGCAATGTGGGTGTTATTGATTTACCATATTTGAAGTATGGCTGTAGTTGCTCTCCAAGGTGCACAGACTTCCATTAACACCATATCCACCTCCAAATTAATCCGAATACTGGGCCCACAACATTGCTGCTAGGGATTGCAAAACTGGAGTATGATGTTTTGTGTATTTGCTGTGATTACATTAGTGCTGCATGCTATACTGATAAATGTAATAATGGCAGTGAAATATTAACCCAGTCTTTGTTATATCAGAGGTCATGGGACTGAATATCAGGGACTGTTATAGTGAGTGGTATATATTAAAATTGAATACATTCCCTAAAGTAAAATACATGGAACCTGCCACAGTGGCTTGTCGGGTTTGCTTTTGTGTTATTAATGCCCAGCATCTACAAAGTCATTGAAGCCTGTGAACCATTAAGCAGTACCTTTTTCCCAAAAAAAAGTCCTTAGTAGAAACCAAGGAACAATTTCTTTTTAAATGACAGCTTTTCTGACTGACATGTCATATATCAAAACTGCGCACACTGCTACTTGAAGTGCTCACCATCTATTGGCTGCAAAGAACAGAGAAAACCAATTAAAAAATGACAACTTCATAAAGAAGAGTTCTGAGAAATGATAAGGTTAAAAACGAAGAGTATTCACCTAAACTGGTTGGGAGAACTAGACTCACTTAAGTAAGGTCACCTTTTAATTATCCACAAATTCTGCAAGTAGAAATGGCAGTATTGGTTTCTTGTAACAAATATAATCCACACATCAGTTAGACAAAGGATAGTAGCCAGTCACAAAGCAACCTGAGAGATTCAGCTCACGAGATAAACCACAAGTACTCTGTGACTGATATTTGGATTACAAGAGATGGACTGCTTTATTGTACACACTCACAGGTTTCAATGGCTAAAATCTCCACAAAAACATTTTCTTTTTAGTCTCTATAACTGCCAATCAGGAGGCAGGCCTTGCAAGATTTTTCAGACATCACTTTCCTCGGCATGAATTCTGAGAGGTAGATTAAAGTAAGAGGTCAGGAACTCCCCTTTCTTCATTTAAGCAAAATTGGACTTACATCTATTGGTGCAAAAGTTTAACTGAGAATGGATGAGATAGGTAGGTAAAAACCAAAAGAACTGAGAATGCTGTTAATCAGAAACAAAAAACAAAAGTTGCTGGAAAAGCTCAGCAGGTCTGACAGCATCTGTGAAGAGAAATCAAAGTTAACATTTCAGGTGCAGTGATCCTTTCTCAGTACTGAGATAGGTAGATGGCTGATATAAGAAGTCTCAATTTCTATGAACTTGTATCGTATTTATGAATCTGGATTTTATGAGTATTGGGGACAGAAGCTTGTGGCACTCCACTCAATATATTGACAGACTTGATGCCATTCCCTTAGCTCAAACCCACTGCTTTCACTTTTACAACCAATTCCTTTTCTATCTCAATTTCACCTGGAACATTTACAGTCTTGAGCTTGTTGAACTTTATGGGCGGCACGGTGGCACAGTGGTTAGCACTGCTGCCTCACAGTAACAGAGACCTGGATTCAATTCCCGACTCAGGCGACTGACTGTGTGGAGTTTGCACGTTCTCCCCGTGTCTGCGTGGGTTTCCTCCGGGTGCTCCGGTTTCCTCCCACACTTCAAAGATGTGCGGGTCAGGTGAATTGGCCATGCTAAATTGCCCATAGTGTTAGGTAAGGGGTAAATGTACGGGTATGGGTGGGTTGCGCTTCGGCGGGTCGGTGTGGACTTGTTGGGCCGAAGGGCCTGTTTCCACACTGTAAGTAATCTAATCTAATCAAACTTGATCAAAAGGTTTCCTGGAGTTTTTAACCTGCTATATCATTAGACTTTCCAAAAGCCACATGCTCAAGAATAAAGCAAGGAACTTGGTGAAGAGGTTCTATTCATTTCGAAAGGCATCTCTTGCTGTTCTCGATTGGTTCAGGATGTGAATCAAGCATGAAAAATAGGTTCATTTATTTTGCAGTGAATAGGCAAAGACCATTGCTTAAATCATAATTCAATCCTAAATGCTATCCCTAGTAATTTGAAGAGTAAAGAATCCAATGCATTACTAAGGATAAAGTTGGAAAAACAGAAATATCGCAAGGATCTCAAAATAAAATTTGCATTCATTAAGTGTTTTGCCAACACTTTGCCTGCTCATAAACAAGAACACCACCCCATTGCATTTTCCTCTTTTTGTTGAGAAATGGACACTTTTTCCACATCAATGAAATTTCTGTTCACATACATTAACGTCAAAACATGAAATATTGTTGTTTGTCTAATTGCATCGAAAGTGCTTGTATATTTAAAACCCAAAGAGCACTGCCTTTATTTTGCAAATTAAAGGTTAATTTCCATAATGTTGCAAAGTACTCAATTCAGATCAAAACTGGTGAAAGAACAAGACAGCATATTGCAGACTGGCCAGCTCTAAGGGCCTGAGGGACAGCATTATTGTTAATCATTTGACAGTGTTCTCAAAAGTAAAAAAAAATATTACTTTGTCATGGAGATAGGAGGCATTTATACAAAACTTAAGGTTGCTTAATAGACAAACAATGGAAAGGTAGTACTTACACAGAAATATGAATGAATTTGCAGAGCTATTCTTTGTTCATGAGATGCACACATCTCTTACAAGACCAACATTATTACCTTTGCCCAATTGTCCTACAGTACATGGCTGTCAACTACCATTGTAAACTGTTGCAACCCACATTGTTATTTAGGTAGTGAGCTCCAGGATTCTAATCCAACAATAATGAAGGAACGGTGATACACTTCCAAGGATTATGCATGACTCTGAGGGGAGTGGAGGTAGTTGTGATCTCTTACACCTAGTGCTGTGTTCTTCTAGTGACCAGTTGAAGGTTTGGAGATTGCCAAGAAAGGCCTTGGCTTTGTATTGTGTCTTGTTCTTGGCACATGTTCAGCTATGCTACACTGATTGTGCAGGGAGTGAATGTTTAAGGTGATTGATGGGTTATCCATCATGCAGGATGGTTTGTTCTAGAATGTGTTGAGCTTCCTGAGTGCTGATGGAGCTGCATTTATCTAGGAAAGTGCAGAATATCATTTGATTAACTCCTGATTGGCATCAGTGACTGAGACAGTGAGTTACTCATTGTAGAATTTCTAGTGCCTGAACTTTCTTCAGTTCACTTCATGGTCAGTGGTCCACCCATGGATGCTGATGTTTTGGAATTAGTGACTCTTTTATTGGTGAGGGTACTTAGCATCTAACATTCTGAGAGTTATGAAGGTTTTGCCACACATGGACAGAAAATGCTTCAGTTTCTTAGGAGTTGATAACTTAATTGAACGTTGCTCACTGATGACTGTCCATTGCCACTTCTGACCAAATGGTGAAGTGAAGGTCTCCACTGAAGGACCTGAAGATGGTGGAACCTAGGACTTGCCCCAAGGAAATTCTGAAGTATGATTATGAGGCCCTTGACAACCATCTTCCTTTGTGCTAAGTACAATTCCTCCTCAATGCCATATATAAACATAGAGAGAGAAAGGTAGGTAAATACAGAGAGGAAGAGAGGCTGTGCATGCAATACTAATTCTGCAAAGTATTTTTAAAAATTAAAAATATCCTTCTGGAGGAGTTCACAAAGAATTTATTATCCTAACCAGATATTGTTACCATGAATCCTTAGAAGAGTATAAAGGCAGTAGGAGCATACTGAGGGAAATCAAGAGGGCAAAAAGGAGACATGAGATAGCTTTGGCAAATAGTGTTAAGGAGAATCCAAAGGGTTTTTACAAATACATTTTGGACAAAAGGGTAACCAGGGAGAGAATAGGGCCCCTCAAAGATCAGCAAGGCAGCCCTTGTGTGGAGCTGCAGAAAATGGAGAGATATTAAGCAAGTATTTTGCATCGGTATTTACTGTGGAAAAGGACATGGAAAATATAGAATGTAGGGAAATAGATGGGGACATCTTGAAAAATGTCCACATTACAGAGGAGGAAGTGCTGGATTTCTTGAAATGCATAAAAGTGGACAAATCCCCAGGACCTGATCAGGTGTACCCTAGAACTCAGTGGGAAGCTAGAGAAGTGATTGCTGGGCCCTTTGCTGAGATATTTGTATCATCAATAGTCACAGGTGAGATGCTGCAAGACTGGAGGTTGGCTAACATGGTGCCACTGTTTAAGAAGGGTGGTAAGGACAAGCCTGGGAACTATAGACCAGTGAGCCTGACGTCGGTGGTGGGCAAGTTGTTAGAGGGAATCCTGAGGGACAGGATGTACGTATATTTGGAAAGGAAAGGACTGGTTAGGGATAGTCAACATGGCTTTGTGTGTAGGAAATCATGTCTCACAAACTTGATTGAGTATTTAACAAAGAGAATGATGAAGGCAGAGTGGTAGACGTGATCTTTATGGACTTCAGTAAGGTGTTCAACAAGGTTCTCCAGGGGAGACTTTCTAGCAAGGTTAGATCTCATGGAATACAGGAAGAACTCGCCATTTGGATACAGAATTGGCTCAAAGGTAGAAGACAGAGGGTGGTGGTGGAGGGTTGGTTTTCAGACTGGAGGCCTGTGACCAGTGGAGTGCCATAAGGATCGGTGCTGGGTCCACCACTTTTCGTTATTTATATAAATGATTTGGATATGAGCATAACAGGTACAATTAGTAAGTCTGCAGAAGACATCAAAATTGGAGGTGTAGTGGACAGCGAAGAGGGTTACCTCAGATTACAACAGGAGTTGGACCAGATGGGCCAATGGGCTGAGGAGTAGCAGATGGAGTTTAATTCAGATAAATGCAAGGTGCTGCATTTTGGCAAAGTAAGTCTCAGCAGGACTTCTACACTTAATGTTAAGGTCCTAGGAAGTGCTGCTGAACAAAGAGACCTCAGAGTGCAGGTTCATAGCTCCCTGAAAGTGGAGTCGCAGATAGATAGGATAGTGAAGAAAGTGTTTGATATGCTTTCCTTTATTGGTCAGAGTATTGAGTACAGATGTTGGGACGTCATGTTGCAGCTGTACCAGAAATTGGTGACATTGGTTAGGCCACTTTTGGAATATTGCATGCAATTCTGGTTTCCTTCTTATCGGAAGGATGTTCTGAAACTTGAGAGGGTTCAGAAAAGATTTACAAGGATGTTGCCAGTGTTGGAGGATTTGAGCTATAGTGAGTGGTTGAATAGGCTGGGGTGGTTATCCCTGGACCGTCAGAGGCTGAGGGATGACCTTGTAGAGGTTTATAAAATCATGAGGGGCATGGATAGGATAAAGAGACAAAGTCTCTTCCCTGGGGTGGGGGAGTCCAGAACTAAAGGGCATAGGTTTAGGGTGAGAGGGGAAAGATATAAAAGAAGGAGCAACTTTTTCATGCAGAGGGTGGTACGTGTATGGAATGAGCTGTCAGACAAAGTGGTGAAGGCTGGTACAACTGCAACATTTAAAAGGCATCTGGATGTATATATGAATAGGAAGGGTTTGGAGGGATATGGGCTGGGTGCTGGCAAGTGGGAATAGATTGGGTTGGGATATCTGGTCAGCATGGATGAGTTGAACCGAAGGGCCATTTTCCATACTGTTAATCTCTATGACTCTATGTTCAATAATCACTTGGAACAAGAAAATATACTGGAATAGTCATACTCTCTGGTTAAATCCGACTGCACAAATCACTAAACAAAAAGAACACTACAGCCTGTGAGAGGGACTGATCAGCTCTCAGTGTGATTTGGGAGCAATGGCTGGATTATCTGAAATGCATTTATTAATCACATGTTTCATAATTTTTATCAGTGTGTACTGATTTTGAATTGATGTGATTCAAACTTTCGGCCATCAATTCAAAACCCTAAGTTCATAGATATTTTCCATTTGCCCTTCTCACAGAAAATGAAAACATGCTCAAGGTACAGAAACAAATGGACAGTTAACGTATTGGTACCATCACTTCCATTAGGCAGTATCCCAGACAAATACAAACTATTTGCAACCAGTTTCAATGATGAGGAAACAGAGGGTATTGGTGCTAAAGACATTGAAAGTAAATCCTGGGAAGGCAAAAAGAACAGGCCTGATAGCCAGCATGCTTATCTGCTGACAGCCTTATTTCAGCAGAAATACGGGGTTCAGCATATTTTCTGGAGTTTTGATTATGAAAGACAGAAGATTTAAAACGTGATGTGCAGATCATAAATCAGGTAGATCTGTGGAAGTAACAGATTTGAACACTATAACATTCTTCTAACCTCCACAAGGACAGAGAACTTCCAAAAATCATTGTGTTTCAATAACTAATTCAAAAGAACATAGAACACAGAACAGGCCCTTTGGCCCGCGATGTTGTGCCGAGCATTAATCCTAATGTAAAATACAATAACTTAAGCTACGCACTCCTCAGTTCACTGCTATCCATGTGCATGTCCAGCAGTCGCTTAGATGTCCCTAATGACTTTGCTTCCATCACCACCGCTGGCAATGCATTCCATGTATTCAGTACTCTCTGCGTAAAGAACCTACCTCTGATGTCTCCTCTATACCATTCTCCTAATATCTTAAAACTATGACACCTCGTGCCATTCAATCCTGCCCTGGGGAAATGTCTTTGGCTATTGACTCTATCTATTCCTCTCATTATCTTGTATACCTCAATCATGTCTCCTCTCTTCCTCCTTCTCTCCAGAGAGAAAAGTCCACGCTTAGTCAATCTCTCTTCATAAGGCAAGCCCTCCAGTCCAGGCAATATCCTGGTAAACCTTCTTTGCACCCTCTCCAAAGCCTCTGTATCTTTCATGTAATAGGGCAACCAGAACTGGACACAATATCCCAAGTGTGGCCTCACCAGGGACTTGTAGAGCTGCAGCAAAACCTCGCAGCTCTAAAATTCAATCTGCCTGTTAAGGAAAGCCCAAACACCATATACTTTCTTAACAACCCCCTATCCACTTGGGTGGCAACGTTGAGGGATCTATGTACCTGAACATGAAGATCCCTCTGTTCCTCCACACTGCCAAGAAAGCTGACTACATGATTTCACCTTTCGTGAGTTTTACTGTAATAAATAAATTAAATGTAACATTGACTAATCAATGTCCAATAGACAACATAATTTAACCACAGAGAAGATACCCCAAGTGGTCTTTATCACAACCGACAATGCAAGACTTTGTCCTTTAAATGATCATTGTATTCTCCTGTGCTCAGTCTCTATTCTCAGTGCTTCTTTTTTTCTTTCATAGTTGGGAAACCTTAAATCCCAGGACTGACTTTCACTGTGAAGGTTACCAGAATTTGGCAAATTTCACAGCATAAATCATCTTGAATTTGACCCGTTCAATCAGCCAAGATTTCACTCGTGTTCTGATTCTCTATTTTGTGTGCAGGACTGGTTGGTGTCATCTCCCTTCTCTCTCTCTCTGTTTCTTGTAAGCATTTCTGTCTGTTTTCATGATACCCTGTAACTTGATACTACAGTGGCTTCATATGGGCTTGTCCTTTTTCAAACCCATCTCCATGACAATATGAATCACATGGGTCTTGTATCCCAGTAGAAATACTGAATAGTAATCCTCTAGACTCTTAACTCCATCTATCTTAGAATAAACAATTCAAAGTATAACTCTTTATAAAACCTGACAGTTCCAACACTCCAATATGAGACTGCCTACCCACAGTCAGCACATTATTCTTCCCATTGACCACAAGTGTGACTATGTTGCACCTTTCTCCTAGGAAATCAACCCGAGCTTCCATTGAACTTTTAGCAACCGTTGTCACCCAGGCTCATTACTGGGCAAAGTTCAAAGCAGATCACTGTGTGGACGGCACAGTGGTTAGCACTGCTGCACCCAAAGTGCCAGAGACCCGGGTTCAATTCCCGCCCCAGGCGACTGACTGTGTGGAGTTTGCACGTTCTCTCTGTGTCTGCGTAGGTTTCCTCCGGGTGCTCTGGTTTCCTCCCACAGTCCAAAGATGTGCGGGTCAGGTGAATTGGCCATGCTAAATTGCCCGTAGTGTTAGGTAAGGGGCAAATGTAGGTAAGGGTGGGTTGCGCTTCGGTGGATCGGTGTGGACTTGTTGGGCCGAAGGGCCTGTTTCCACACTGTAAGTAATCTAATCTAAAAAAAATGACCCTCTTCATTCCTCTGTTTCGTTATCAATTAAAGAGACATTCCCAAATCATAACAATCTTATAAGCTCTGCTTGCAATTGAATCCTTTCCACATTCTGTACTTTCTAATGATACCTCATTTGTTATGAAGAACTAATTTTGCAATCAATGAAAATTCATTTTAAAATACAGAGGTTAAAATCTTATCAGTTAAGTATCTGATATTATGGCACTCAGACTATTTTTAGTTCAGATTTGAGCCCAGACATCTACACTTCAGACAACATAAATACAAACTGAACTACTCTGTGAGAGGTTTAACCAATGTTGCTTTCAGCATTCACATACTTGTTTATTCTAAGATCAAGATTGTCAAGTACAAAGGGGTAGATTTCGTTGAGACCAATGAGAACTACATGGATTTCTATTGAAAGTAAGAGCATGTTTAGACCTGTGGCCATACAAGCATTGAGAGAAATGTTGAATGTAAAGGGTCCAGAACTAACGGAGATCTCTGCTGTGCATTTTGACAGACATATTAGCTTAAATGATTATAGAAATAAAGACTTAAGAAAATGTACTTGGATCAAAATGAAAATGCGAACCACAAATTCATTATTATGCATTAACTCCTAAAAATTCCCATCTGCTCTTTTCACAGAAAATGATGAAGCTAGTGGTGTTCAAGGTGCAGGGACAAAGGATCAGTCAGCACAGAGGTATCGTCACTTCCAGACAGGTGCAGACATTTCTACATCCACAGATGGTTATCAGAGTGTAAGATCACAAGACAAATAAGGATTATGGAAGGATAAGGAAAAACACTTAATTGATCCTTATTCATCTATTCAGTGTGTTTTCATGAGGACGATAATCAGGGGCTTAAACCGTTGTGCTACCTTCAAGCTAATTTCCTCTTTATATGAAAAACAACTTCCTAGGATTGATTGTGGGCACATGGGCGTGGCTGTGTGCATTTGGTGTGCACGTGTGTGTTGGGTGGGGCGGTTGGTGGGATGGTTTGAGGACTGAGCTGTGGATAAGGTAAGATTGTCTGGACCCATGACCAATCAGCTCTCAGAACACAAGCCACAGCTGGGGAATTTTAACAAATGGCACAATGGACCTTAGGCTTCTCACCACAAGGAGAGAGGAAATCCAGTCAACAACCCCGTCATATGGGAGGTCACTAACTAAGTGGAGGCAACCTCTCTGTGGCAATCCTGTGGGAACTGTATTTCTTAATTAAAGAAGAGAGCGCAGGCATCATATTATTCATAACCGTCTAGTAATCAATTGCTTGTCAGATGCTGATTAATTCCGTGGGTGTATTTATAACAGTATATCACATTAAAAACTATGAACAGACATCACCATGATTCTGTGGGTGTGCAGCTTGCGGGTCTACATCAATCTAACTACTGGTAGAGCGACACCATTGTACACACACACCTATAGTTTGAAAGGTGGAATCTCTTGAAGGCAAGGTACACTTACAACAGTGGGCAAGAAAGGCCCCTGTAGCTCAAACAATTTGCTCAGAAGCGTTTTCTCTTCATTACTTCAATTTTGTTAAAATATTAAAAGTTTATGTTGGGCTTCAGTGCTCCCACTTGCATCAACAGTGGTCACCACCAGATGGAGCTGCAGAGGCTAGTTACTGTAGCTACAGGAAACAATCAGGGCAGAGAGATGAACGAGGGGAGGGTGGGGATGGGGAGAAAGTAGCATAGTGTACAATAGGTGAGTGGGGGAGGGGATAGGTCAGGGAGGAGGGTGCAGTGGATAGGTAGAAAAGAAAATAGGCAGGTAGGACAAGTCATGGGATCAGTGCTGAGCTGGAAGTTTGGAACTAGGATGAGGTGGGGGAAGGGGAAATGAAACTTCTCCACCCTTCAGGCTCTCTGCCTTTATTCCTGATGAAGGGCTTTTGCCCGAAACGTCGATTTTACTGCTCCTCGGATGCTGCCAGAATTGCTGTGCTCTTCCAGCACCACTAATCCAGAATCTGGTTTCCAGCATCTGCAGTCATTGTTTTTACCTATAGGAAACAATGTCAGGCAAATGTGAAAGTGGGCAAGTGGAGGACCTGGTGGTGCACAGCTCAGGGGTGTACATGACAACAGCTTTCAACATGCTGCCTGAGCTTGAAGAGCATGGTGATGTGTGTAAAGGAAACAGGAGACATGGTTAGTGAGGAGAGAGTGGAGTCCGGTCTCTACATTGGGAGGCAGACCAGGGGCTAGGTCATTTCTTGACTGGCAAACTGGCCTTAGTCAGGCAGTTGGTCCAATGTAAATCAGAGGGTCTGTGTCTTGGCAGTCTGGGATGGGTTACAATCAATCAGTCCTGGCAGGCAAACAAAAGCAGTCTGGCATTTCCTGGTCATTCAATTGCGCTCATCTTGCAAATTTACACTGGGAGAATATGGGCCACAGTTAGTCAGGAGGGTGGGCAGGTATAATCGAGTAGTTTTTTTTAAAAGGGCCAGTCTAAGCTGCCATTAAGATTGCGGGGAGTTCATGCTTAGGAATTGGTCTGGTTATATTCAGTGGCTGAGGGAACGACCACAGTAATGGGGGAAATTGTAGGTGGAGAACCCCTGATAGCATATCAAAGAGGATGGGTCTAAGGCAAGGCATGATCATGCTGGCCTTGATATGGGGAGAATGCAGGGGCAAAGGAACCTTTATAGTCAGGGGCCCCAGGGCAAAACAGGGTCATTACTATTAAAACATCATAACAAAGGGTCTCTGCTCAAAATGGGAGAGAGTTATGGGGCACTGGGGGCACTGGAAACCTGACACTGTAGCATACATGAAGAATAGGAGGGTGTTTTGTAGAATCCTGGCAGAGCCTGCAAGTCACAGCAGAAAATGCAAAAGTCTCATTGCTCCCAAAATCAGCCACACAATAAGGTTTAGATATTGACAAAATAGGAATTGGAGCGTGAGGAATAAGTAGCTGTGGTTTGGAAAGGGAGTGGAGTTCACGTCTGGAACGTGAGGCCACCTAAAGGGCAATCCAGAAACCAGGAATTCAGTGATTACACAACACTATCCATTTGTTCTCAATTCATACTTGAGCAGCGTCACAACATTCCGCATACCATCCAATTCTGACCTCATCTCATGAAGGACTGATTGAGAGGACACTTGACCCTATGTGCCAACTTGTGATCTGAGTGGGAAAGCGTGGCACTGGAAAAACACAGCCGGTCAGGCAGCATCTGACAAGCAGGAGAATCAACAATTCGGGCAAGAGCCCTTCAGCCCGAAATGTCAACTCTCCTGCTCCTCAGATGCTGCCTGACCGGCTGTGTTTTTCCAGTGCCACACTTTCTGACTCAGATCACAAGTTGGCACACTCTTCGACACTGATTGCCAGCATCTGCAGTCCTCACTTTCTCCTACATGCGAATGCATGTCTCCAAACATCCCTGAAAATCTATGAGCCAGCACATCGATATTTATAGAAGAATCCCTACAGTGTAGAAACAGGCACTTCGGCCCAACAAATCCACACCAGCCCTCCGGAGGGTATCCCATCCAGACCCATTCCCCTACTACTCCTACATTTACCCTGACTAATGCACCAAACTACACATCCCTGAGCACGACGGGCAATTGCTGCACATTTTGAATCGTTGGAGGAAACCGGAACACCCAGAGGAAACCCGCACAGACACGGGGAGAATGTGCAAACTCCACACAGACAGTCGTCCGTCGGAATCGAACCCAGGTCCCTAGTGCTGTGAGGCATTGAGCCACCCACATATCAAGCTGTACCCAGCCCCAGTTGTCAGCGTTGGTCCGTCCAGTTGCAGATTATTTTTAAAAATGTATGACTTCAGCAAGCCAGAGATGCACCTGGGTCATCTCCACTAAAGTGGAGAGACAATCTACCAATGAGTTCAGGGATTATAGCCAGTGGGTGAAATGGGAAAGATGTCAGATTCTCAAAGAACAAAACTGTTGGTCCCCCACAGCCCTGGTCTAAAGCAGTACATCTAAAGGTTGCTTCTTTTGGAATCTAGGCAGGCGATAACATACCTATTGCCTTCCTTTAAGGCCTGTATTTATCACCCACCCCTAATTGTCAAGAGGTCAGCCAGGAGTTGACCATATTGCTGAGAATCTGGAGTCACATGTAGGTCAGACCAGGTATGAGCAGATTTCCTTCCCTAAAGGACATTAGTGAAGCAGATGGGCCTTAAACAATAACCAGCAGCGGTTACATTTTCAGCATGAGGTAAGCTTCAAATCCCAGAATTCTTTCAAATTCCTCCATGTGCCATGATGGGATTTGAACACATGTCCCTAAAACATGATGAGAACTGAAGATGCTGGAGAAGAGCAACAGGTCTGGCAGCATCGGAGAAGAGAGAATTAGAGTTCAGAGAATCTGGGTGTGAGGGTGAACTATGAGGACGATCAGAGATACTTCAGTTTGATTTGGACAAGTTGAGTGAAAGAGCAAATGCATGACAAATGAAGTAAAATGTGGATAAATAAGCGATCATCCACTTTGGTAACAAAAGTGGGTAGGCAGATCGTCTGAATGGCAACAGATTGAGAAATGGCAACAAGACCTGGTGTCCTTGTACACCAATGACTGAAAGTAATCACACAGGTGCAATAGGTGGTGAAAAAGGAAAATGCGATATTGTCCTTCATAGTGAGAGGACTTTCTGCGATTTCAGAGGGCCTTGGTGAGGCCACATCTAGCCTTCTATGTGCAATTCTGATTCCCTTATCCAAAGAAGGATGCTCTAGCTATGGAGGGAGCATAATGGAGATTTACGAAATTGATTCTTGGGTTGGGAGGACTGGCGTACAAAGATAGACTGATTGGTTAGGACTACATTCAATGGACTTTAGAAGAATGAGGCAGGATCTCATACAAACCTATAAACATCTAACGGGACTAGATAGATGTTCCTTAAATTCAACTAGCCCACCTTTAACACCTCCCTCCCCTTCCTGGACCACTCCATCTCCATTAATGATGACCAACTCAACACTGACATGTTTTACAAACGCACCAACTCCCGCCGTTAACTGGATTATACCTCCTCCCACCTTACCTCCTGCAAAAATACTATCCCGTATTCCCAATTCCCCTGTCTCTGCCGCATCTGCTCCCAGGAGGACCAGTTCCACCTCAGAACATACCAGATGGCCTCCTTCTTTATAGACCAAAATTTCCCTTCCCACGTGGTTGAAGATGCCTTCCAATGCATCTCATCCATATCCCGCACCTCCGCCCTCAAATCCCACCCTCCAACCGCAGCAAGGACAGAACTCCCAACCCCCGATCCTCACCCTCCACCCCAACAACCTCCACATAAATCGCATCATCCGCCAACATTTCTGCCACCTGCAAATGGACCCCACCACCTGGGAAATATTTCCCTCCCTTGCCCTGTCCGCTTTCCATAAAGACCGTTCCCTCCGTGACTACCTGGTCAGGTTCACACCCCCCAACAACCCACCCTCCTCTTCTGGCACCCACCCTTGCCACCACAGGAATTGCAAAACCTGCCCCCACGCCTCCCCCCTCACCTCCATTCAAGGCCCCAAATGAGCCTTCCACATCCATCAACGTTTCACCTTCACATCTACACGTCATTTATTGTATTTATTGCTCAAAGTTTGGGAGAAGATTTGTAGCTCGGGTGCTTGTTGTTGTGGTTCTGTTCGCTGAGCTGGGAATTTGTGTTGCACCCGATGCAGTCCCCTCTACATTGGGGAGACCAGTCGCTTCTTACAGAGTGCTTCAGGGAACATCTCTGGGACACCTGCACCAATCAACTCATCGCCCCATAATTGAACACTTCAACTCCCCCTCCCACTCTGCCGAGGACATGCAGGTCTTGGACCTCCTCCATCACCACTCCCTCACCTGCTGATGCCTGGAGGAAGAATGCCCCATCTTCCACCTCGGAACACTTCAACCCCAGGGCCTCAGTGTGGACTTCACAAGTTTCCTCATTTCCCCTACCCCCCATTCCACCCCAGTTCCAACCAGTCAACTCAGCACCACACACATGACCTGTCCTACCTGCCAATCTTCGTTCCTACCTATTCGCTCCACCCTCCTCTCTGACCTATCACTTTCATCCCCACCTCCATCCACCTATTGCACTCTTAGCTACCTTCTCCTCAGTGCCACCTCCCCCCCCCCCCCCCACCCCTCCTATTTATCTCTCCACCCCGGAGGCTCCCTGCCTCTATTCCTGATGAAGGGCTTTAGCCTGAAATGTCGATTTTCCTGCTCCTCGGATACTGCCTGACCTGCTGTGCTTTTCCAGCACCAGTCTAATCTTGACTCTGATCTCCAGCATCTGCAGTACCGACTTCTGCCTGGATGTTCCCAATGACCAAGGAGTCCACAATCTGGAGTTCCTATATCAGGATACAGGGAAGGTCAGGTCATTTAGGACTGAGATGAGGACAAGTTTCTTCACCCAGAGTGTTCCAAGCCTGTGGAATTCTCTGCCACAGAAAGCAGTCGAGGCTAAAACATTGAATGTTTTCAAAAGGAGTTAGACATAGTTCTTAGGGCTAAAGGCATCAAATGCTTTTGGGAAGAAAACTGACACAGGGTATAGAATTGAATGATCAGCCATGATCAAACTGAATGGTGGTTCAGGTTTGAAGGGCCTACTCCTGTTCTTAATTTCTATGTAACTTTGAATCTAATTTGACTCTTCGTTGGAACCTGCAGCATCTACAGAACTTTGCTTTTATTTGCCAATAACATGAGCCTGAGGCTCTGCATCACTTGCTCAGTGACATTAGCAGTCTGGCATTGCTTCACCAACTCAGTGGTCAGACTCGCAGACCTTACATTGATGACAAGGTATGCACAAGGTTCCATGTCGACGAGATGAAGAAGACACATCAATGCAAATCTGTGTAATGATGTAAAACAAGACCCAATTTATTTTTGGACCAGGCACAGGAGTCCATCTCCTGGTTGAAAGGCGATTGAGGGAGGCTTCCTTGCTCTTAGTACTAACCAAAACCTTTTCATTGATTTGAGGCTGATATATTCAGAGGGTTTATGTACAAGAGTGAGTCACCAGGCTATTGTCAAAATCAAAATGATGCAGACAATGAATATTAATGTTTACATTCAAAAAGAACAAAAAAGTCGTGACAAACAACAGAAACAGAGTCTCAGGAGGATCAAAGGACTGTGGACTGTGAAGAGTAGCTCAGGAAATCCCTAAATGCAAGGAACCTTGATTTAAAACTCCGTCAATACTGAAAACCAAACTGAAACAGCACTGCTCAAAAGCACTGTCTCCAGTCACAACTGTTCAAGTCTTACCTTAATGTGGACAATACATTTCCACATTTATAAATGTTGAAGTTAATTAAAAGCCATGTATCTCATTTATTTTTGCAAATTTATTACAAATACCACAATTCAAATCACACATATTGCAAGACTTGAATTGTAGATAAGCATTTTTTAGACATTAAATTAATATATTTTGGCTGCTAGATGGAGAATTACTTTGAATAGGCTGATTTTGTTTGTTCCACTGATTTGTGCTTGAAGGTTTTATAATTTCAGACTGCCCTCTGAAAAGCATCCAACCCAGACTCAAACCCCTACCCCATCCCCGTAACCGACATTTACCTTATATACCCCTCAACACTATGGGGCAACTTTACCATGGCCAATCCACCTAATTTGCACATCCTGGACAGTGGGAGGAAACTGGAGCACCTGAAGGTAACCCACGCAGATATGGGAAGAACATGCAAACGCCACACAGACAGACTGTCACCCAAGGCTGGAATTGAATGGGTCCCCGATACCCTGAGGCAGCATTGCTAACCATTGTGCCAAGATGCTATCCCTATAGTTATGAATGAGGAAAAGACTGGTCCTCGGGTGGAAGTGTTAAATTGGGATAAAGCGAATTACAACAGGATGAGGCAGGAATTGGAGAAATTAGATTGGGAGTGGCTACTTGAGGGTAAATCACAGCTAACATGTAGGAATCATGAAAAGCTGGTTGATTAGAGTTCAGAACCAGCATGTTCTTGTGAGGATGAATGGTAAGGATGCCAAAATTCAGGAACCTTGGATGTCATGAGATATTGAAAGTTTAGTCAAAAAGAGTAAAGATTTGGGGTACTGAAATCAGATTAGGCCCTTGAAAAATACTTGAACAAAGAACTCAGGGGGCTAAAAGGGGGCTTGGAAATTAGGATTAATAAGGATCCCACGGCATTTTATGCATATATTAGGAGCAAGAGGGTAGCTAGGGGAAGGGCAGGTCCATTCAAGGATAAAGGAGGAAATTTATGCTTGAAGCCAGAGGAAGTGGGTGAGGTCCTTAATGATTGCTTTGCATTAGTATTCATCACAAAGGAGGACATGGGCAATGCTGATATTAGGGAGGGATATGTTGATATTCTAGGTCATGTCAATATTAAGGAGGAGGATGTATTGAGATAGATAAGTCTCCAGGAACTGATGGAATCTATTCCAAGATATTGAAAGAGGCAAGGGAGAAGATTGCTGGGGTCTTGACAGAGAGCGGCGGGAGCTGGGCGGAAGTGAAGTCGGAGCGCAGAGCTGGTCGGGAAGGTAAGTGATTGTTATTTAAGAAATTACTTCGACGCTAATGGTCTTTTTGCAACAGAGAGCAGCGGGAGCTGGGCGGAAGTGAAATCGGAGCACAGAGCTGGTCAGGAAGGTAAGTGATTATTATTTGAGTGGAGAAGGAACCCGAGACACTACACGTGTAGTGTCTCCCACCCTCTCTCCTCCTCTAACCTAAAAAAAAGGACTCAGTCGGCTGAACAGGTAAGCTACTTAGTGTTCTTGTTTCGGAGACTAAGTGTAGAGTTATGGCAGCGCAGGCAGTGGAATGTTCCTCCTGCAGGATGTTTGAGGTAGGGGTGACCACCGATGCTCCTGCCGACTTCACCTGCAGGAAGTGCAGCCAGTTCCAGCTCCTCACAGACCGTGTTAGGGATCTGGAGCTGGAGTTGGATGAACTGAGAATTATTCGAGAGGCTGAGAGGGTGATAGATAGAAGCTACAGGGATATAGTTACGCCAGAGAACAGAGGTAGCTGGGTAACAGTTAGAGGTGGGAAGGGGAGGAAGCAGGCAGTGCAGGGATCCCTTGTGGTCGTTCCCCACAACAATAAGTATACTGCGTTGGATACTGTTGGAGGGGATGGCCTAGCAGGGGTAAGTTGCAGTGACCGGGTCTCTGGCACGAGGTCCGGCTCTGAGGCTCAGAAGGGAAAGGGGGAGAGGAGGAGAGCGCAAGTTATAGGAAACTCTATAGATAGAGCGACAGACAGGCGGTTCTGTGGACATGGACGAGACTCTCGGTTGGTTTGTTGCCTCCCGGGTGCCAGGGTCCGAGACGTCTCGGACCGTGTCTTCAGAATCCTTAAGGGGGAGGGTATGCAGCCAGAAGTCGTGGTGCACATTGGCACCAACGACACAGGTAGGAAGAGGGGTGGGGAGGTCATTCAGGAGCTCAGGGAGTTAGGCTGGAAGCTAAAAGCTAGGACGGACAGAGTCGTCATCTCTAGGTCGTTGCTGGTGCCACGTGACAGTGAGGCAAGGAATAGAGAGAGAGTGTAGTTGAACAGGTGGCTGCAAGGATGGTGTAGGAGGGAGGGCTTCAGGTATTTGGACAATTGGACTGCATTCTGGAGAAGGTGGGACCTGTACAAGCAGGACGGGTTGCACCTGAACCAGAGGGCACCAATATCCTGGGAGGTAGGTTTGCTAGCACTCTTCGGGGGGGTTAAAACTAATTTGGCAGGGTGATGGGATCCGGACTTGTAGTCCAGCAAGTAGGTTAGCTGTTTTTCAGGATGTCCAAGAATGTAGGGAGGCTGAGAAAAAGGTAGCACTGACAGGGAATACTTGCGGACACAGAGATGGGCTCAAGTGTGTACACTTCAACGCAAGGAGTATCAGAAATAAGGTGGGTGAACTTAAGGCGTGGATCGGTATTTGGGACTACGATATTGTGGCCATCACAGAAACATGGATAGAAGAGGGACAGGAATGGTTGTTGGAGGTTCCTGGTTACAGATGTTTCAGTAAGATTAGGGAGGGTGGTAAAAAAAGGAGGGGGTGTGGCATTGCTAATTAGAAATGGAATAATGGCTGCAGAAAGGTTTTTTGAGGGGGATCTGCCTTTGGAGGTAGTATGGGCTTAAGTCAGAAATAGGAAAGGAGCAGTCCTCTTGTTGGGTGTTTACTATAGGCCCCCCAATAGCAGTAGAGATGTGGAGAAACAGATTGGGAAACAGATTTTGGAAAGGTGCAGAAGCCACAGGGTAGTAGTCATGGGCGATTTCAACTTCCCAAATATTGATTGGAAGCTCTTTAGATCAAGTAGATTGGACAGGGCGGTGTTTGTGCTGAGTGTCCAGGAAGTTTTTCTAACTCAGTATGTAGATTGTCCGACCAGAGGGGAGGCCATATTGGATTTGGTACTTGGTAACGAACCGGGACAAGTGATGGGCTTGTTAGTGGGTGAGCATTTTGGTGATGGTGACCACAATTCTTTGACTTTCACCTTGGTTATGGAGAGAGATAGGTGCATGCAACAGGGCAGGTTTTACAATTGGGGGAAGGGTAAATACGATGCTGCAAGACAGGATCTGAGGAGCATTAATTGGGAGCATAGGCTGTCAGGGAAGGATGTCGTTGAAGTGTGTCCTTGATATGTATGTACCTGTCAGGCAGGAAAGAGATGGTTGTGTGAGGGAACCTTGGTTGACGAGGGAGGTTGAATGTCTAGTAAAGAGGAAGAAGGAGGCTTTCATAAGGTTGAGGAAACAAGGTTCAGACAGAGTGTTGGAGGGATACAGGATAGCCAGGAGGAAGCTGAAGAAAGGGAATAGAAGAGCTAGGAGAGGGCATGAAAAATCTTTGGCAGGTAGGATCAAGGATAACCCCAAGGCCTTTTATGCGGATGTGAGAAACATGACAATGATGAGAACTAGGGTAGGTCCGATCAAGGACAGTAGTGGGAGACTGTGTATTGAGTCGGAAGAGATAGGAGAGGTCTTGAATGAGTACTTTTCTTCAGTATTTACAAATGAGAGGGACCATATTGTTGAAGAGGAGAGTATGAAACGGATTGGTAAGCTAGAGGAGATACTTGTTAGGAAGGAAGATGGGTTGGGCATTTTGAAAAACTTGAGGACAGACAAGTCCCCCAGGCCTGACGGAATATATCCTAGGATTATGTGGGAAGCAAGAGAGGAAGTTGGCAATGATCTTTTTGTCTTCACTGTCAACGGGAGTGGTACCAGAGGACTGGAGAGTGGTGAATGTTGTGCCCCTGTTCAAAAAAGGGAATAGGGATTACCCTGGGAATTACAGGCCAGTTAATCTTACTTCGGTGGTAGGCAAAGTAATAGAAAGGGTACTGAGGGATAGGATTTACGAGTATCTGGAAAGACACTGCTTGATTAGGGACAGCCAGCATGGATTTGTGAGGGGTTGGTCTTGCCTTACAAGTCTTATTGAATTCTTTGAGGAGGTGACCAAACATGTGGATGAGGGTAGAGCAGTGGATGTAGTGTACATGGATTTTAGTAAGGCATTTGATAAGGTTCCCCATGGTAGGCTTATGCAGAAAGTCAGGAGGCATGGGATTGTGGGAAATTTGGCCAGTTGGATAGAGAACTGGCTAACCAGTTGAAGTCAGAGAGTGGTGGTAGATGGTAAATATTCAGCCTGGAGTGGAGTTCCGCAGGGATCAGTTCTGGGTCCTCTGCTATTCGTAATTTTTATTAATGACTTGGAAGAGGGAGTTGAAGGATGGGTCAGTAAATTTGCAGACGATACGAAGATTGGTGGAGTTGTGGATAGTGAGGAGGGCTGTTGTCGGCTGCAAAGGGACTTAGATATGATGCAGAGCTGGGCTGAGGAGTGGCAGATGGAGTTCAACCCTGTCAAGTGTGAGGTTGTCCATTTTGGAAGGACAAATAAGAATGTGGAATACAGGGTTAATGGTTCTTAGTGAGGTGAAGGAGCAGAGGGATCTTGGGGCCTATGTTCATAGCTCTTTAAAAGTTGCCACTCAGGTGGATAGAGCTTGTAAAAAGGCCTATGGTGTATTAGCGTTCATTAGCAGAGGGATTGAATTCAAGAGTCGTGAGGTGATGTTGCAGCTGTACAGGACCTTGGTAAGGCCACATTTGGAGTACTGTGTGCAGTTCTGGTCGCCTCACTTTAGGAAAGATGTGGAAGCTTTGGAGAGGGTGCAGAGGAGATTTACCAGGATGTTGCCTGGAATGGAGAATAGGTCGTACGAGGATAGGTTGAGAGTGCTAGGCCTTTTCTCATTGGAACGGTGAAGGATGAGGGGTGACTTGATAGAGGTTTATAAGAAGATCAGGGGAATAGATAGAGTAGACAGTCAGAGACTTTTTCTCCGGGTACAACAGAGTGTTACATGGGGACATAAATTTAAGGTGAAGGGTGGAAGGTATAGGGGGGATGTCAGGGGTAGGGTCTTTACCCATAGAGTGGTGGGGGCATGGAATGCACTGCCTGTAGGAGTGGCAGAGTCAGAATCATTGGTGACCTTTCAGCGGCAATTGGATAGGTACATGGATAGGTGTTTAAGCTAGGACAAATGTTCGGCACAACATGGTGGGCCGAAGGGCCTGTTCTGTGCTGTATTGTTCTATGTTCTATCTCTGAATCTTCTTTAGCCACAGGTGAGATCCCAGAAGACTGAAGAAGAGCCAATGCTGTTCCTTTGTTTAAGAAAGTCAAGAGGGATAATCATAGGTTGGTTAGCCTTACATCAATTGTAGGTATCATATATTCTCATGTAAAATCTGAATTTTTTTGACTTTCTTTTAAGCTGAAATTAGGGGGTCGATTAGTTCACAAGTATTGTTTGGGGGGATGAAATTCGCGCTTGGTATAGGTCAAAAAATAGACAAACAAGAGCCAGATCTCTATATAAATATTAACAAAAAAGGAAAAGGAATTATGGCCATTATTGAATAATTATCTACAAAATAACTGTCACCATTCTGCCTGCCACAGTAGAACAGTACTGTCATACTATATTCCAGTTACCAATACTGTAAAGTACATATAGGTCTACTCATGTAGAAATGTTAATAGTCAAACCAGCAGATGGTCAGGACGCCACATAAATTAGTGCCATAATTTAATGAAAGTATGTTAATGAAAAGCCTACCATAGAGAGTACACATTTACTGTAGCTTGCTTCATCATATTAACACTCTTATCGTATATACAGCTTAGTTTTGTAGTTTATCGGTACATACCAACACTTCAAGTTTTCTTATATCGGTAATGAAATTTTGAGGTAACAATATGGTATGTTCTGGTAGTATCCAAGTACTATGCCCTTTAAGGCTCCATATATGGTAGGAAGAGAGCCCTGAAAAGATGGGGTCGACTTTTACACAAGGTATATCAAAATTTTGTTACTGAATGGATCGACTTTAAATGAGATCAACCTTTACATGAGTATATATGGTAATCATTGGAGAAAATTCTTAGAAACAGGATTTACTCACAATTGAAAAAATATGGACTTATTAGGGAGAGTTGGCATGGCTTTATGGAGGGGAGTTCTTATCTCACAAATTTAACTGAGTTTTTTGAGGACTAGTGGACTCATTGCCACAGAGGGCTGTGGAGCCCCGAGTCATTGAATGCATTCAAGACAGAGGCAGATAGGTTCTTAAAAGAATCAAGTGTTTTGGGAAGAAGGCAGGAGAATGGGGTTGAGAAACATCAGCTACAATCAAATGCTGGAACATATTCGACAGGCTGAATGGCCTAATTCTGTTCCTATATCTTGTGATCTTATAGCCTTAAGTGATAAAGATGATTGACGAGAGTAGGGCAATGGATGTTGAATGTTACAAAAGCATTTGACAAGGTCGCACATTGTAGGCTGGTCCAGAACCAGATTAAGTTGTATGGGATCCACAGTGAGTTGGTAAGTTGGATATAAAATTGATTTGGACAGAGAAGGTTTAGGATAGTTGCGAAGGGTTTTTTTCCTGACTGGAAGCCTGACCTGTAGTGTTCTGCATGGATCAATATGGGGATCTCCATCGTTTGTAATACATATAAATGATTTGGATCAAAATGTAGGTGGTCTGTTGAGTGAGTTTGCAGATGACATGAAAATTCTGTTCCTATATCTTACGATCTTATAGTCTTAAGTGACAAAGATGATTGACAAGAGTAGGGCAGTGGATGTTGTATGTTACAAAAGCATTTGACAAGGTCCCACATTATAGGATAGTGAGGAAGGTTGTCTAAAAATACAGCAGGATATAGATCAGTTGAAAAGTTGAGTGGAGAGATGCCAGATGAAGTTTAATCTGGACAAGGGTGAAGTGATGTCTCTTTTGAGTTCAAATGCAAGAGGCATGTACACAGTAAATACAAGGAACCTTAACAGCTTTGATACACAGAGGGAGCTTGGGGTGCAAGTCCATAGCTCCCTGAAAGTGGCAACACAAGTGCCTAAGGTGGTAAAGAAGGTGTATGACATGCTTGCCTTCATTGGTCGGGCCACTGGGTATCAAAGTTGGCAAGTCATATTGCAGATGTATAGGGCTTTAGTTAGGCCACATTTGGAGTATTTTGTCAACACACCGTAGGAAGGATGTGGAAGCTTTAGAGTGGGTGCAAAAAAGGTTTACCAAGACATTGTTTGGATTTGAGTGTATTAGCTCTTAGGAGAGATTGTACAAACTCTGAAGCATCAGAGGCTAAGGGACAACCTGGTAGAAATATCTAAAATTTTGATAGGCATGGGTAGGATGGATGGTCAGAGTCTTTTCCCCAGACTGAAAATGTTAGGGAGGACAGGTTTAAGGTGAGAGGGGAAAAGTTTAAGGGAGACGTGCAAAGAAAAGTTTTTTTAAAAAAAAACACATGGAACGGTAGATGCCTGGAATGTACTGCCGGGGAGGTGGGAGGTGGTAGAAGCAGAGATGTTGGCAATGTTTAAGAGGCATTTAGACAAACACATTAAATGGAAGAGAATAGAGGGATACGGACCATGTGCAGGAAGATGGGATTAATTTAGAACTGCACCACGGTTGGCATAGACATGGTGGGGCAAAGGCCTGTTCCTGTGCTGTATTGCACTATGTATGCATAAAGTAAAAGTCCTGGATTCACAAAATACAAACTAGTGATATTTGGAAATATAAATGACATGGTCAGTACAGCTCTCAGTTTTGTTTCCGTAAACCATTGATTGCATCCTCTGCGGGAGAATGTCATAATTGTTCCACTGACAACCATTGGGGAGAACATGTGCGACTGATCTACACAGTGGCAGCTTTTAAATGGACCCAAAGCCAGATGGTAAATTACGAAAAAACTATCAAGAAAAAGATTTGCATAAAGTTGTTCATTAACAGAATACTGCTATAATTACATCCGTCTGACTCTCACCTACTAGCACCTTGTCGGTGCTTTTCTCTGCTTTTTAAAGAGCAATAATCAAATCTATGCATGACAAATTCCTTAAAGGGCCACTTTCCTATCATTGTGACATAAACCAAAATCATGAAACATTTAGGGTGTCAATGATGTACTAATCCCTTCAAAATCCTTGTTACATTCAAGAAAATTAATAATATAAACAAACAAATTGGATGTCTTTACAGTCCCTCAAACGGTACCCTAGTTAAATCATAAACTTTATTGGAGACATTGAAATTAGATCCAATGTTGTTAGCAAAGCTGCCAGGCAGGTGGCCCCAGCATGCTTAGTGATGACAGAAGGCATCAAGTATATTGGTACCACAATAGCTTCCCTCAAAGGAAAACCCCAAAACCTTTGATGTAACCATGGAGGAGGGGCATGTATTTGGGAAAAATAGATCTCTCAACTGCCCACAAACTGGACATGTTAATAGCACAATGTGATCAGTCCTGGGAAAAGCTTCACATGGGGGACCTTGGATCTGGCCTTCCATCTCTACAAAGATCAGGAGCATGGGGCTGAAGCACAAGCAACACTGAAGAGCAGCCCCTTCACATCAAAACAGCACACACAACCTCACACCCAACATAAATATGGATGACAGACTCCTCAAGGCCACTGAAATTACTGGCTCCAGGGAGTCGCCATTTACAGATATAGTAACTTGCTCCAAGACACTGTAACATCTCTGGAGCAGGTAGGACTTGAACCTAGGTCTCCTGGCCCAGAGGTATGGACACTAACACTGCATCACAAGCACTGACTTCCCTATTTACACCCTTTTGAATAAATGAGAAAGAAATGGACAACCAAACCAACTGACATTCAAAGGTGCAGTAAAACAAAGAGCAAAACTTCAAAGACAAATTATCAAGTTTAAATTAAAAATTCATTTTGAGGCTATTTTTCATTAACCCACTTGAAACGGAATCAAACCAAATTAAAAATGTGACAACTCCTTAAAAGGGCCCTGAAAAGAGAAGTCAAAGTTCAAAGGAAACTTAACATTTACGGGGTGATGATGTCACCTGACTCATGCAGTGGCCATTTGTTACACCATCAGTGGACATCCCATGCTCTTTCTCCAGGGTCATTGAGATGCAGATATAACCAGGGAAGATTAGGGTATTATGACACCACCACCACCACCTCCCTGGCCTGGGAAATGGACCCATTAATGGTCAAGCTTCCTGGGCCCAGTAGCAGGCCCTTCCAACCTGCCTATCCCTCTCTGCATTGGGTAGCCAAAGAACAGGAGCTGCGGCTAAACTTCAAGTTACATTTGAAGAGGAGTTCCCTTATACTGTACATTGAAAAATGGGCAGCAGCCTCATACACCTGTTGCACATGCGGTCCCTGGACTCCACAGAAATTACAGGCGAACTGAGAGACCATTGAACTATGCAATCTGTGGAAGTTTGAGATTGGGGAAGGTGGGACCTCTATAAAAAGGATGGGCTACACCTGAACCTGAGGGGCACCAGTATCCTTGGGGGGAGGTTTGCTAGTGCTCTTTGGGAGGGTTTAAACTAACTCCGAGGGGGCATGGGAACCAGGACTGTAGCTTTAGGGTACAGGACCTTGAGTGTAGGGAGGTTAGGAATAATGCAGTGATCTCTAAGGAGGGTGCCTGTAACCAGAAGGGTGGATTGAAGTGTGTATACTTCAATGCCAGAAGTATAAGGAATAAGGTAGGTGAACTTGCAGCGTGGGTTGGTACCTGGGACTTCGATGTTGTGGCCATTACAGAGACGTGGGTAGAACAGGGACAAGAATGGCTGTTGCACGTTCCAGGGTTCAAATGTTTTAGTAGGATCAGACATGGGGGTAAAAAAGGGGGAGGCGTGGCATTACTTGTCAAAGATAGTATCACAGCAGTGGAATGGACGATGGAAGAGGACTTGCCATCTGAGGTAGTTTGGGCTGAGGTTAGAAATAGGAAAGGTGAGGTCACCCTGTTAGGTGTTTTCTACAGGCCTCCTAATAGTCCTAGAGAAGTAGAGGATAATATTGCGAGGATGATTCAGGAAAAGAGTGAAGGTAGCAGGGTGGTTGTTATGGGGGACTTTAACTTCCCAGATATTGACTGGGAGAGCTATAGCTCGAGTTCATTAGATGGGTCGGTGTTTGTACAATGTGTGCAGGAGGGTTTCCTGACACAATATGTCGACAGGCCAACAAGAGGGGAGGCTATATTGGATTTGGTTCTAGGTAATGAACCAGGCCAGGTGTTAGACTTGGAGGTAGGTGAGCACTTCGGGGACAGTGACCACAACTCGGTGACTTTTACTTTAGTGATGGAGAGGGATAATCATGCGCCGCAGGGCAAGAGTTATAGCTGGGGGCAGGGAAATTATGATGCAGTGAGGCTTGACTTAGGATGTGTGGATTGGAAAAACAGGCTTCAAGAGAAGAACACTAATGAGATGTGGGGATTGTTCAAGGAGCAGCTACTGCGTGTCCTCGATAGGTATGTACCAGTCAGGCATGGTGTAAAGGGCCTTGTGAGGCAGCCGTGGTTTAGTAAGGAATTGGAGTCCCTTGTGAAAGGGAAGAAGGCGGCATATGTAAAGATGAGGCGTGAAGGTTCAGTGGGGGCGATTGAGAGTTATAAGGTAGCCAGGAAGGAGCTAAAGAGGGAGCTAAGAGAAGCGAGAAGGGGACATGAAAAGTCTTTAGCTGGTAGGATTAGGGAAAACCCAAAGGCTTTCTATAGGTATGTCAAGAATAAAAGGATGACTAGGGTAGGTATCGGTCCAGTCAAGGATAGTAGTGGGAAGTTGTGTGTGGAGGCGGAGGAGATTGGAGAGACATTAAATCAGTACTTTTCATCAGTATTCACTCAGGAACAGGACACTGTTGCTGATGTGAATATGGAATCACAAATAATTAGAATGGATGCCCTGGAAATATGCAGGGAAGAGGTTTTGGGAATATTGGAAAGGATGAATATAGATAAGTCTCCTGGGCCTGATGGCATTTACCCCAGGATCCTATGGGAAGCTAG
This sequence comes from Hemiscyllium ocellatum, assembly GCF_020745735.1. Classification (NCBI taxonomy): domain Eukaryota; kingdom Metazoa; phylum Chordata; class Chondrichthyes; order Orectolobiformes; family Hemiscylliidae; genus Hemiscyllium; species Hemiscyllium ocellatum. Next base: position 18,237,451 of record NC_083428.1, on the reverse strand, counting down.
GGAGGAGAAAGCAGAGCCATTGGCCTGGATTTTTATGTCGTCATTGTCAACGGGAATAGTACCAGAGGACTGGAGGATAGCGAATGTGGTCCCATTGTTCAAGAAAGGGAGTAGGGATAGCCCTAGTAACTATAGGCCAGTGAGTCTGACTTCAGTGGTGGGCAAAGTCTTAGAGAGAATGGTAAGGGATAAGATTTATGAACATCTGGGTAGGAATAACGTGATCAGGGATAGCCAGCATGGTTTTGTGAAGGGCAGGTCGTGCCTCACAAACTTTATTGAGTTCTTTGAGAAGGTGACTAAGGAAGTGGACGAGGGTAAAGCAGTAGATGTTGTGTATATGGATTTTAGTAAGGCGTTCGATAAGGTTCCCCATGGTAGGCTAATGCTAAAACTACGGAGGTATGGCATTGAGGATACATTAGAGGTTTGGATTAGGAATTGGCTGGCTGGAAGGAGACAGAGGGTAGTAGTTGATGGATTATGTTCATCTTGGAGCGCAGTTACTAGCGGTGTACCACAAGGATCTGTTTTGGGACCATTGCTTTTTGTTATCTTTATAAATGATCTAGAGGAAGGACTTGAAAGCTGGGTAAGCAAGTTTGCGGATGACACAAAAGTCGGTGGAGTTGTGGATAGTGAGGAAGGAAGTGGTAGGTTACAGCGGGATATAGATAAGTTGCAGAGCTGGGCGGAAATGTGGCAAATGGAATTCAATGTAGCTAAGTGCGAAGTCGTTCACTTTGGTAGGAATAACAAGATGATGGATTACTGGGCTAATGGTAGGCTACTTGGTAGTGTGGATGAGCAGAGGGATCTTGGTGTTCATGTACACAGATCTCTGAAAGTTGCCACCCAGGTAAATAGTGCTGTGAGGAAGGCATATGGTGTACTGGGCTTTATTGGCAGAGGAATTGAGTTCCGGAGTCCTGAGGTCATGTTGCAGTTGTATAAGACTCTGGTGAGGCCTCATCTGGAGTATTGTGTGCAGTTTTGGTCGCCATACTATAGGAAGGATGTGGAAGCTTTAGAACGAGTGCAGAGGAGGTTTACCAGGATGTTGCCTGGAATGGTAGGAAAATCTTATGAGGAAAGGCTGAGGCACTTGGGGCTGTTCTCATTGGAGAAGAGAAGGTTTAGGGGAGATCTGATAGAAGTGTATAAGATGATTAGGGGTTTAGATAGGGTAGATACTAAGAACCTTTTACCGCTAATGGAGTCAGGTGTTACTAGGGGACATAGCTTTAAATTAAGGGGTGGTAGGTATAGGACAGATGTTAGGGGTAGATTCTTCACACAGCGGGTTGTGAGTTCATGGAATGCCCTGCCCGTATCAGTGGTGAACTCTCCTTCTTTATGGTCATTTAAGCGGGCATTGGATAGGCATTTGGAAGTTATTGGGCTAGTATAGGTTAGGTAGGATTCGGTCGGCGCAACATCGAGGGCCGAAGGGCCTGTACTGCGCTGTATCCTTCTATGTTCTATGTTCTAACACCCTCCACCCCAGATCTCCGAGAGTAAGGGGAGGACTCCAACACAGACAGCCACCAGATTGTTGACCTTCCTCACTGCCAGAGGACTGAACAGAATGTCAAAGCATGTCGAGCTGGTGCACCAAGGTGAGAAAGTGAAGGGTGAGCTGCAGCCCATACAGGAAGCCAACTGAAAGGAAACGGAGGGAGGTGCAATGAGAAACGGAGGCAGGTACATATGCTCAAGCTGCGAGGCCCAGGATCTTTGGGGCAGAACGCCATAGCTTTAAACTGATGGATAGCATTGGCTGCAGGTTGAACATCCAACAATACACAACATGATAGTATTATCAGCATTATTTGTCCCACTCCTCCAGCAACCAGCACAGCCAACTTTTGTCATCCCAACAATTTGAGCCCTTGCTTCTGTCGGGCACCTGAAAGGTTCATAGAATCACAGAATCCCTACAGTGTGGAAACAGGCTCTTCAGCTCAACACTGATCCTCTGAAGATAATCCCACCCAAACCCATTCCCCTAACCAATTACTCTATATTCACCCCTCACTAACACATTCCTGAACACTCTGGGGAATTTAATATGGCCTAAGCTTCACATCTTTGGATTGTGGGAGGAAACCAGAGCACCCAGAGGAAACCCACGCAGAAACAGGGAGAATGTGCAAACTCCACACAGACAGTCACCCAAGGCTGGAATCGAACCCGGGTCCCTGACGCTGTGAGGCTGCAGTGCTAACCACTGAGCCACCATGCTGCCCCTTTCTGAAAATATTTTCTAACCAATCTGTTCACATGTTATTACACACTTCTGGAGCAGGTGGGTCTTAAACCTGGGGCTCCTAGCTCAGAGTAGGCACACTACCACTGTAACACAAGACCACTGATGGCCCCTTTTTAATTTTTACCTATTTTTCTAATCAACCTATTCAGAGATGTTATTACATACCTCTGAAGCAGGTGGGACTTGAACTCAGGCCTCCTGGTCCAAGGTTAGGAACACCCATTACTGAGCCACGTGATGGCCTTTTTAAATGTGTTCAATTCTTAACTAATCAATTACCTTCCACCTGTTTATTCTTAACCTTAATACAAGTGACACATCACTACCAGCTTGGTGGGAAATGGAAACATTTTGAACAGAGTTGCCACTTTCATTGCTCATTGTAAGAGCCTGCCAGCACTGGGCAGAACGATGGAATATTGAATGGACAAGGAACAACTTCACCAACCCTGTTTAAAATGGATCGTAGAAGGTTAAAGCCAAAAGTGTGGGCCCATACATTCATTTGATACCATATCTGAAGCAGCATGCAGCTGGTCATCCTTCCCATGGAAGGCCTGAGACACTCATACTATAGGTGGACTCCACCAATCCTCTACAAACATGCACAGTGTGGTTGGTCAGACTGCTCATACTTCCATTCCTTTCTGTTGCTGCCCCAGAATTGTACTCTTCAATAGTGGCCTAGAAGCTCAGAGTTTCAGTCCAGCTAAAGGGATTTTGACTGTCCTGCTTCTTTTGATAGGGTTTCTTTACAGATGTCCCTCTCTCCCTGACCTGTTCTTGCTCACTTGTAATCTGTTATGACACCATGTGGGACACACTCCCTGTCCTATCAGTCCCAGCTTGGTGTGTGTAACTGAGCTGCAGCATGGACCCTGTGACGCTGTCTCCTCACAGTGAGAGACTCCTGAAGAGGCATAGGTCTACAGTATGGAAACAAGCCCTTCAGCTCAATCTGTCCGTGCCTCCCAGTTTTCACAATTAAACTAGTCCCATTACTCTTTTTTGGTCCAAATTCTTCCATTTGCACCTATCCCATCTATGTGCCTGTCTAAACGTTTCTTAAAATAATAGAGTTGTGCTTGTTTCCATCACTACCTCTGGCAGCCCATTCCAGACATTCACACTCTCTGGGGGAAACAATTGCTCCTCTGGACCCTTTTGTATCTCATCCTCTCACCTTAAACCTATGTCCTCTAGTTTTAGACTCCTCTAACATGGGAAAAAGCTGTTGGCTATCTACCTGATCTGGGCCTCTCATGATTTTATAGACTTCTGTAAGTTCACCCCCCATTCTCCTACAGTCCACTGAAGGAAGTCCCAACCTATCCAAACTCTCCCTATAATTCAAACTTTCCAATCCAAGTAGCATCCTAATAAATCTTTTCTGCACTCTTTCTAGTTTAATGATAACCTTTGTTTATCCTCCTCACCATCACTTCCTTTCAGATGTCTCACTGTCCCATGGGAAGGGAGAGCCCAGATTTAGAACTGTCACTACAATATGTGAAGTTATCATTGTGGGTCTCCTTAGTTTTCACTGGCTGCTGACATAATTGTGTGTTGTATACATTTTGAATGTAATACTTAAATCTGTCACCAGATAGCTGAGAGATTGCCATCTCTCCATCTCTAATAGACACATGCCAAAATGAGGTTTGTCGCACTGTATCCTTCTCTGTAGCTGCCTATATAACATATTCTACTGAAGTCAACGTTGACTTACTCACTTCATCTTAGTTCTTCCAGTTATGGCATGGCAAAGCACAACTATTGTTGAGATTGCGGTGCTGGAAAAGCACAGCAGGTCAAGCAGCATCCGAGGAGCAGGAGAATCGACGTTTCGGGCATAAGCCCTCCATCAGGGTCAATTCTCCTGGTCTTCAGATGCTTCTTGATCTGATGTGCTTTTCCAGCACCACAATCTCGACTCTGATGTCCAGCATCTGCAGTCCTTACTTTCTCCAAAGCACGACCAGTCTCAGGTCCACTACAGTCACTTTTGGTCAAATACCAGGAACACACATACATGAATTCAAACAGTAAAGGCAGTAACTGTGCAAGTTCACTGCTGTTTCAGTTAGCAGAGTGCATTTTGTTTTCTCTCTCTCTCTCCTATCGTAAGGATAGACTGACGGGCAGAGGGGGTGGGGTGGCCTTGTTGGTAAGGAAGGATATTCAGTCCCTTGCGCGGGGAGACCTAGAGTCAGGGGATGTAGAGTCAGTGTGGATAGAGCTGCAAAATACTAAGGGTAAAAAGACCCTCTTGGGAGTCATCTACAGGCCCCCAAACAATAATCTGGATGTCGGATGTAAGATGAACCAGGAGTTGAAATTGGCCTGTCGCAAAGATGTTACTACAGTTGTTATGGGGCATTTTAATATGCAGGTAGACTGGGAGAATCAGGATGGTATTGGACCTCAAGAAAGAGACTTTGTGGAGTGCCTCAGAGATGGATTCTTAGAGCAGCTGGTGCTGGAGCCGACCAGAAAGAGGGCAATTCTGGATCTGGTATTGTGTAACGAACCAGAATTGGTCAGAGACCTCGAAGTGAAGGAGCCATTGGGAAGTAGTGACCATAATACATTAAGCTTCAATCTGCAATTTGAGAGGGAGAGGGTACAGTCGGAAGTGACAGTACTTCTGTTGAATAAAGGGAACTATGGAGCTATGAGAGAGGAGCTGGCCAAAGTTCAATGGTGCAATACTTTAGCAGGGATGACCGTGGAGGAACAATGGCGGATATTTCTGTGTATAATGCAGAAGTTGCAGGATCAGTTCATTCCTAAAAGGAAGAAAGATCCCAGGAGGAGGCATGGGCGGCCGTGGCTGACGAGGGAAGTTAAGAAACATATAAAGTTAAAAGAGAAAATGTATAATATAGCAAAGATAAGTGGGAAAACTGAGGACTGGGAAGCTTGTAAAGAGCAACAGAGGATTACTAAGAAGGAAATACGCAGAGGAAAAATGAGGTACAAAGGTAAACTGGCCAATAATATAAAGGTGGATAGTAAAAGCTTTTTTAAGTATGTGCAAGGCAAAAAAATGGTTAGGACTAAAATTGGGCCCTTGAAGACAGAAACAGGGGAATATATTACGGTGAACAATGAAATGGCAGAAGAATTAAATGGGTACTTCAGATCTGTGTTCACTGGGAAGACACAAGCAATCTCCCTGAGGTAACAGTGGCTGAAGGACTTGAACTTAAGGGAATCTATATTTGCTAGGATTTGGTGTTGGAGAGACTGTTAGGTCTGAAGGTTGATAAGTCTCTGGGGCCTGATGGTCTACATCCCAGGGTACTGAAGGAGGTGGCTCGGGAAATCGTGGATGCATTGGTGATTATTTTCCAGAGTTCGATAGATTCGGGGTCAGTTCCTGAGGATTGGAGGGTGGCTAATGTTATACCACTTTTTAAGAAAGATGGGAGAGAGAAAGCAGGAAACTATAGACCAGGTAGTCTGACCTCAAAGATGCTGGAGTCTATTATAAAGGATGAAATTATGGCACATCTGGATAGTAGTAACAGGATAGGACAGAGTCAGCATGGATTCATGAAGGGAAAATCATGCTTGACTAATCTTCTTGAATTTTTTGAGGATGTAACTCTGAAGATGGACGAGGGAGATCCAGTAGATGTAGTGAACCTGGACTTTCAGAAAGCTTTTGATAAAGTCCCACACAGGAGGTTAATGAGTAAAATTAGGGCAAATGGTATTGGGAGCAAAGTACTATATTGGATTGAAAATTGGTTGGCTGGTAGGAAACAAAGGGTAGTGATAAACGGCTCCATTTTGAAATGGCAGGCAGTGACCAGTGGGGTACCGCAGGGATCCGTGTTGGGACCGCAGCTTTTTACAATATATGTTAATGATATAGAAGATGGTATCAGCAATAACATTAGCAAATTTGCTGATGATACAAAGCTGGGTGGCAGGGTGAAATGTGATGAGGATGTTAGGAGATTACAGGGTGACGTGGACAAGTTAGGTGAGTGGGCAGATGCATGGCAGATGAAGTTTAATGTGGATAAATGTATGGTTATCCATTTTGGTGGCAAGAACAGGAAGGCAGATTACTACCTCAATGGAATCAATTTAGGTAAAGGGGCAGTACAGAGAGATCTGGGTGTTCTTGTACACCAGTCAATGAAGGCAAGCATGCAGGTACAGCAGGTAGTGAAGAAGGCTAATAGCATGCTGGCCTTCATAACAAGAGGAATTGAATATAGAAGCAAAGAAGTGCTTCTGCAGCTGTTCAGGGCCCTGGTGAGACCACACCTGGAGTACTGTGTGCAGTTCTGGTCTCCAAATTTGAGGAAAGACATTCTGGCTATTGAGGGAGTGCAGCGTAGGTTCATGAGGTCAATTCCTGGAATGGCAGGATTACCTTACACTGAAAGACTGAAGTGACTGGGCTTGTATACCCTTGAGTTTAGAAGACTGAGAGGGGATCTGATTGAGACATATAAGATTATGAAAGGATTGGACACTCTGGCAGCAGGAAACATGTTTTCGCTGATGGGTGAGTGCCGAACCAGAGGACACAGCTTAAAAATACGGGGTAGACCATTTAGGACAGAGATGAGGAGAAACTTCTTCACCCAGAGAGTGGTGGCTGTGTGGAATGCTCTGCCCCAGAGGGCAGTGGAGGCCCAGTGTCTGGATTCATTTAAGAAAGAGTTGGATAGAGCTCTCAAAGATAGTGGAATCAAGGGTTATGGAGATAAGGCAGGAAGAGGATACTAATTAGGAATGATCAACCATGATCATATTGAATGGCGGTGCAGGCTCGAAGGGCTGAAAGGCCCACTCCTGCACCTATTGTCTATTGTCCTGCACTGACCTGACCATGTGCTGCCTTTGTCTGTCCTCCCTTTTACAAGTACTGTTGTTTGCATTTTTTTCTCCCCAAAGTTCCAAGCAATGCAATAACATATAAAACAGTAATTGCTGCCCCTAGAATTTGAGGACATCCCCTCCAACACCTAAAATACAAAAAAAGAAATAGTCTGTTACAGCCAGAAATTTTTCCCATCCTCCATCTTGGATTACCCAGAATTATAGTCGGAGGGTTTGAGCTACAGGGAGAGGTTGAATAGGCTGGGGCTGTTTTCCCTGGAGTGTCGGAGGCTGAGGGGTGACCTCAGAAGTTTATAAAATCATGAGGGGCATGGATAGGATAAATAGATAAAGTCTTTTCCCTGAGGTGGAGGAGTCCAGAACTAGAGGGCATAGGTTTAGGGTGAGAGGAGAAAGACTTAAAAGGTACCTCAGGGGCAACTTTTTCACACAGAGGGTGGTACGTGTATGGAATGAGCTACCAGAGGAAGTGGTGGAGGCTGGTACAATTGCAACATTTAAAAGGCATCTGGATGGGTATATGAATAGGAAGGGTTTGGAGGGATAGGGGCCGGGTGCTAGCAGGTGGGACTAGATTGGGTTGGGATATCTGGTTGGCATGGACGAGTTGGACAAAAAGGTCTGTTTCCATGCTGTACATCTCTACGATTCTATGACCAGGTTATAGTCCAACAAGTTTATTTGTAAGTACAAGCTTTTGAAGTGCTGCTTTTTTATCTGGTAGTTAATTGATGAAGGAGCAGCACTTCAAAAGCTTGTACTTCCAAATAAATGTGTTGGACTATAACCTGGTATTGTGTGATTTTTAACTTTGTCCACCCCAGTCCAAGACTGGCACTCCACATCATCTTTTAGTCCAGCCAAGGGAAAATCCTGCTCTTATAGGGCCTCCATACATGTATTTGCCAAGTCTTCTTTGACAAGTTCTTCCTTCTTTTCCAGTCTGGTGATGTTCATTAGTGTATATCTGGAAAGTGAAATCTGTGTCCTTTCGGTCTCAGTCATCTCTCTTTGTCATGATATCCTGCACATGCCGTTAATCAATCATGCATACCTTATCTTCATCAGTCCCTCCACGTGATGTCCAGAATATTACTTAGGCAATGCTGTTCTAACTGCCCAACATATGTGACACCATGTCTCACAGGGCGAATATTGCAGCTGCTGTTTCATCGCCAGTGTTAACTCCTCCCAATATCTGACTGCTATTAGATTTGATGCCAAAGAGCTACTCTTCTGAAATAAAGTTTTCAAGAAAGTTAGTGTGAATCTGCTTGCAAGAAACTGATGATAAAGCACCTCTTAAGTTTGCTTTGCGTGAGCAGATGTTGGCTAATTTTAGAAATTTGGTTGTTGCAGACATTTAATGTCTTACAGAGACATTTTAACATATTCTATTAGGCTCTTGAATGCAGGGAGGTGGTGTGTTTCACTGCAGAAGAGATCACAATGCTAATGATAGCCCTGTCAAAACTCTTGACAAGAAAATAACTGTGTTATTAGCAGCCAGAATCTGCAGATTAGACCACAGTGGAAGCAAAGAATGGTTGAATTCACTATATAAATTGTTACATTTTGCAAATCTAGAGTGGTATGAGTGTTTGTCTCACCAAGTTGATTCAGTTTTTTATGCAGTAACCAAGAAGGTCGATGAGAACAGAGCCGTAGATATTGTTTACTTGGACTTTAGTAAAGCCTTTGACAAGGTTCCGTATGGTAGACTAATTAGTAATTTGGATCACATGAGATTTAGAGTGAACTTCTCAAATGTCTACAAAATTGGCTTAATGGCAGGAGACAGAGGGTGGTGGGGGAGGGTTGTTTTTTGGACCAGAGGCCTGTTACCAGTGGTGTTCCACAGGGATCAGTGCTCGGTCCACATTTGTTTGTCATTTATATTAATGATTTAAGTGAGAATAAAGAAAGCATGGTTTCTGCATGGTACCAAAATAGTGGACAGTGAAGGAGGATACCAAGGATTATAAAGAGATGTTGATCAACTGGGTCAATGGGCTGAGGAGTGGCAGATGGACTTTAATTTTACTGCAGCGTTGGAGATTGAGGGGTGACCTTATAGAGGAATATAAAATTATGAAGGGTATATGTAAGGTGAATGGCAGGTGTCTTTTCCCTGGGGTTGAAGATTTCAAGGCTAGGGGGTCATATTTTTAAGGTGAGAAGAGAAAGGTTTAAAAGACATGAGGGACAATGTTTTTTACACAGCGAATGGTTTGTGTGTGGAATGAACTTCCAGAGGAAGTGATGGATGCAGGTACAGTTACAATCTTTAGAAGACATTTGGATAAGTACATGAATAAGAAATGTCTGGAAGGCTATAGGCCAAGTGCAGGCAGGTGGGACTAGTTTAGTCTGGGATTATAGTCACATGTAAAAAGTGAGGTCTGCAGATGCTGGAGATCAGAGCTGAAAATGTGTTGCTGGTTAAAGCGCAGCAGGTCAGGCAGCATCCAAGGAACAGGAAATTCGACGTTTCGGGCAAAAGCCCTTCATCAGTCACATCGACTGGTTGGACCGAAGGGTCTGTTTCTGTGTTGTGTGACTCTATAGCACTATGTGAATCACTGTGAGGAGAGAGAGTGAGAGAGAAAGGGGGTGAGAGAAAGAGAGAGTGACAGAGAGAGGGAGTGACTGAGAGAGAAAGATTGACAGTGAGAGGGCAAAAGAGAGAGATTGAGTATGTTTGTTCACTGCATCTCCTGTCACCCCACTGCAACAGGAAGTTGATACCCACTCTGTCTATGGATGAATGCATGGTACAGATGATAGTTGTATGCCAGTTGTCAACTTGTTGGCCCCTTGGTGTTTGCTTTGCACCTGCCTTGCTGCCATCTCGCTGTGCCCCACTCGGCCCTATTCACCTCTGTCCTCGCTGCCCCACTTGCCATCTTGCTCACTGCCCTCTACATTGGCAAACTAACCCACCTTTCCACTGCTGTGCTCACCACCCTCTCCAAATACTTCCTTATAGCCCTGTGTTCTGCTTCCCTCAACGCTTTGCTCACCCTCATTCACAGTGAAAGACAAAATGTGAACAGTTTAATAAATAAAACTTGTACCTTCAATTTTTTTGAAAGTTTTGAACAAACTACATGTTAAAATCAGTTCCGTTTCATTTTTTATTTGATGCAGGCTGCTGCATGTTCCTTAGATTTGTGGTTGCAACAAATAGAGCCTTCTTGGTTATGATGTTCCTTCCAGACACGGTATCACACATGGATAGTGAGCACAGCATAGACACTGCAGAATGCCCATGGAACTGTACACAGCATGGCATCCATGCCTTGGGGAAGAAGAGAGGAAGGGAAAAGATTGATAAATAAAATCAAAACAAAACACACATGGGTGTTCGGTGAATTAAAAATCTTAAATGTTGGGACTATGAACAGAAAATTACTAAAGTAAATATGCTCCACATCAGAAAGAAAATGTAGTTTTGGGTTGTGACCATATGTCAGTGTTAAATCTACTTTGCATTTCTTTTTATTTTCAAGATACAGGATTATCACCACACTAATAAAATTACAAGCAGCTGAATTCTTAGAGTGAACAAGAATTCCAGAGATTCAAATGAGATACTACCTTGTTGCAATCCACACTCCCACATCTTAAATGGTTCCTCTGCATTGTCATTTTTCTTAGATTTATATTAAACTTGAAACATTTGTCAGGATTATCACGTTGTCAGGGACTTAGGAGCACTAATGACAACATTGCACTGTGTGTCTGCATCTGACAAGTTGTTTACGAGATGTCAATACCAATTTGATGAGGACAGAACACAAGGCATTGGCGTGGTGACATAAAATAATTTCAAAAGATATATCAGTGGTAATGTATTCATATAACCTCTGATTGCTTCACATCTTGAGGTGTTGATGCAAAACCAACATTTCAACTCTGCTCCTCTGCTAGACAATCAGGTTGCAAATTAACTTTATTTCCAGCAGATTATGTGGAATGCTGTGCCTAAATATGAATTTTTGAATAGGACCAATTTACTTTGTAATTTGGTGTGGAAATGTGATTGATGCATATGTTCACTGAGATAATAAGGTTGCAATTATAATTAGTGTAATCAGCATGAAAATGTGTCTGACACTCCTCATTACTGATTGCTGTTGCATGCCTTTTATAGAGCAGACTGTTCTGATGCACAACTTGCTAAGTATTTCACAGGATAAAGTTTTATTAAATTGTCATTCTGGGGGAACTTTTGGAAAAAGTGAACGATTGGAAATGACAATAGGTCAATCTTCAAAAGAAGGGTTTTATTGCTGTTGCAACCGAGTTCTAAACAAACATTTATAAGACACTATTTCCCATTCAGGGTGTACAGATAGTCACTTGGTTGTACATAAATTGAGTATTGCTGAAAAAGAGGTACTTTGTCAAAGCTTTCTATTTTGCCCTCCTCAGGGCATTTGCAAGAATATCAATGCAAAGGGAACAATATTTCAGACGGTGTTATAAGTGAATGCTAACTGCTAACCAATGTTGTTCATATTTACCCTCTATATTATTGTTCATGAATACCCTGACAAATGTATGACGGATAGCTAAAACACAAATTCAGGATATCTCAAAGTTCTTTGGAGCCTATCAATTATTTATAGAAACATGGCCACTGTTATAAAATTCTGACAAAGTATAACTATTGTGCATATTTCCAAGCACAGGCAGGTTTACTTTGGGATTATGGTCAGTATGGACTGATTGGAGGAAAGCTGAAAATGTGTTGCTGGTTAAAGCACAGCAGGTTAGGCAGCATCCAAGGAACAGGAAATTCGACGTTTTGGGCCAGAGCCCTTCATCAGGAATGATTCCTGATGAAGGGCTCTGGCCCGAAACGTCGAATTTCCTGTTCCTTGGATGCCGCCTAACCTGCTGTGCTTTAACCAGCAACACATTTTCAGCTCTGATTGGAGGAAAGGTCTGTTTCTGTGCTATATGACATTGCATTCTTGAGTCACATTATTAGGCCATTGTTGTGTTAATTGCAGTTTAGTACAGCAGCATTAAAAGACTTACCAATCAAAAATTTGCTCATTTAAGAAAATAAATCTGATGCTGGTCATTAAATGTTGACAGACTATTTGACTGGAATGGGTACACAGAATCAGGATTAAGTATTGATTTTTTTGCCACAACGGAGGTTGTCCCCAATTTAGTTAAATGGTGCCAGAGATGCAAATGAAGAAGCCCTACCCACCACTAACCCCACCATTGCCCCCCTTCCCCATCCCACAAAACCTGGCACCCACCATTTTCCATGGGGTAGTTTGTACTTTGCATACGTGGTTCTCAGAGCCAACTGAACATGTTAAAATGCAGTTGTCTTTGTTCAGATCTACTGTTTATCAGTGAAACATTCAAACAAGACCTTAGATCAATGAGTTGCATTGGTGGTTCAGCCGTAGAATTCTCGCCCGCCATGCGAAAGGCCCGGGTTTGCTTCCCGACCAATGCATTGTAGTTTAGGGTGAGAGGGGAAAGATATAACAGAGCCCTAAGGGGCAACTATTCATGGTGGTATGGTGGCTCAGTGGTTAGCACTGCTGACTCACAGTACCAGGATGCCAGGTTCGATTCTAGCCTCGGGTGACTGTCTGTGTGGAACTTGCTCATTCTCCCCATGTCTGCACGGGTTCGCTCTACTTTCCTCCCACAATCCAAAGATGTGCAGCTCAGGTGAATTGGCCATACTAAATTGCCCACAGTGTTAGTTGCATTAGTCAGAGAGAAACGGGTCTGGGTGGGTTGCTCTTCAGAGGGTCGGTGTGGACTGGTTGGGCCGAAGGGCCTGTTTCCACACTCTAGGGAATCTAATCTAATCATCAGAAGGTGTAATGTTTGTTGATTTCCTTTGAGAGAGATGTTACCCTTTTGAAGAGTTCCTGGGCCAATTTTGGGAAATGGAAAGTGCCACTTGGTGTGGTTTCAGGTGCACATTGTTATTCCTCACTCAGGCAGTATGCTGGAAATCAAAACCTGCTGTTCCTGGAGTAACACAGAAGTTAAGAAATTATATCAGATTATGGGATCCCCAGTTTACCTGTTTGATAGACTCAGGTTGACAATAACACAAACCCCAGATTTCTATACCTTTTATTACAAAGAAATAAATTCTAACCACAGGTAAACAACAATGAACTGTTGATATACACTCTATAAATGAAAACTCTAACCCCTCCTTCTAAAATCCCCATACACATGCATTCAGACACAGACAGACAAATATCAAAATGGTGCAATGGGTGGAGAGAAAAAGATCTGTGAAACAGTTCAATCGCACCAGTTTTCAGGATTTGATAGAGTGTTCCTTTTGATGCCCACGTCCTCTAGTTTCTGGATCTTTTCCTTCAAGTTCTTTCACATCTTCACAAGACGCACACAGCATCTGATTCAGGAAGTATATTCTCTGACTTATTGTGAGAGACAGACAAACAAACAAAGACAGATACAGAGAGAGAGAGGGAGAAAGAGAGAGAGACAGACAGACAGACAGACAGACAGACTACAGACAGATATAGACAGAGCCAGAAAGAGAATAACATCATCTTCCCTTCCAAAGGTTGAGGGATTCTTCCTGTACTGTTCACTGACACAAACCATTCAGTTGCCCAGGAACTAATCAGAGAGTTGTCATCAGGTTGATGACCGTTGGCATTCACAACTGGTCACATTTGCCCAAGCTAATCATCTTGGTCAAACCCTGTTGTCAGCAGATTCCCATTCTGTCCACATGCCCTGATCCTATGCCATCTATTAATACCTTCTCCTGCTGTGCACAGAGCAGCTGTGTAAGCACTTCTTACAATGAGTTTCAGCAACTTGCTTTTTAAAAGTACAGCAATTCCTTTCTCCATCCTTTGTTGTGAAACAACCCTTTTCCCAATTCAGTCGACAATTAAAAATAAAGTTAAAATGAAAAGATATGATCTTTACAACATGATTATCTGTAAAAGGTGGATAAACTCATTAGAACTGTCAAGCTGACAAGGGAATCAAGATGACAAGGCATTTAAATTTCCTGGCCTACAAGTCTTTGAAAGAAAAAGGCTCGCTATTTCACTCTCTGTTGTCAGAAGCCTGCGTGTTATCATTACAGGATTTGTGTCATATGACCAATTTCGCAATCTGTCATTATCATCCATTGGGTGCTACCCAGTACAGGTCTTTGTTTGTAAAGTCCAGCCCCAATTCCTTTTCCTAAACATCATGACTGATGTTAAATGAATCATGAGTGATAATAAACAGTCCCAATTACAAATAGTCTAGAGTGTGGTGCTGGAAAAGCACAGCAGGTCAGGCAGCATCTGAGGAGCAGGAGAATCAATGTTTCAGGCATAATCCCTTCATCAGGAAGCCCTTCCTGATGAAGGGCGTATGCCTGAAATGTTGATTCTCCTGCTCCTCGGATGCTGCCTGACCTGCTGCGCTTTTCCAGCACCACACTCTCGACTCTGATTGCCAGCATCTGCTGTCCTTACTTTCTCCCAATTACAAATAGTGCATATTCTGAACCAAGCAGAAAAGTTATGCACAAACATTCACTGAACCAATCAAAGTTCCAGCCTGTAGCCACAGACAGCCAGAAAATATTGCCCTAGATCTTGCAAGAGGAATATAGTCATAATTGAAGTATAGAGTGGAATTGCGTGTCAAATTCATGCAGAATTCCTGATGTTGCTGATTTCCAGGAACTGGCTGGAAAGGTGAAAGTTCCAATTGGCAGTCATTGGGCATTGGCAAACTCCAAAAAATTTGACAACTGGGAGTTGGAGTCACAAATGTCAGATAGTTTCAACCGACTTACCTTTGTAGTTAGTGAAGAACAAAAGGAGCACTTAAAGACTGCAGTAATTCCTGACTGTCTATTAAACTGGCTTCTCTCCTAATTCAGAGTCACCCCTGACATCACCACAACCCGACCCCCTCCAGTTCCCATCTCATGACTTCCCAACATAAACGTCCTCCAGATTCTCAACCCCTTATGAGCGATCACATCTATCCTCCCACAGGACCAGCATGTTCCTGCACCAACCTTGCACATCCCACCACTACCTCATGTCCAACTTGATCCTATTCCTCACCTCAACCAATCACCTGACCTCCTCCCCCCACAGCAACAATCCTGAACCATGATCAGACCTGCCTGACAGCTTCCAATTCCCCACCCAATCTGAAAGCCCCCAACATTACCTCAGCCCTCACCCACCTACCTACCACCCTTCACCAGCCAACATAGCCTCCCAACACCCTCCCTCTTGCATGGCTGCCATCCTACCCCACCCCCACCCAGCTTGAGCACTTACAATCTCTCTGTAGCCATCAGGTGCTTTGGGGTTTTGACCTGACAAAGGACAGCACCTACTACTGAAAAAGGGAGCTTGGTTTCAGCAGTGATCCACTCTGCTGCTGCATGTGTAGACTCCTAGATCACTGAAGCTGCTTGAACTGGAAGGCTCCTGGTGAGTGGACAACACTTCATCTGATCTGGGTTGGAAGTGGAGTTTCTGATCCAGATTGCAACATTCCAGGCATTATTTAGAATCCAGTAGGGGAAAGGTTCCAATGTTCAGTAAACTTTACTTGAATGTGAAGTCACAGGTAGATTGGATAGTGAAGAAGGCGTTCAGTATGCTTGCCTTTATTGATCAGTGCATTGAGTATAGAAGTTGGGAGGTCATGTTATGGCTATGCAGGACATTGGTTTGGCCACTATTGGAATACCACGTTCAATTCTGGCCTCCCAGCTATATAGGAAGGATGTTGTGAAACTTGAAAAAGTTCAGAAAAGATTCACAAAGATGTTGCCAGGGTTGGAGGGTTTGAAGTATAGGGAGAGGCTGAGCTGTTTTCCCTGGAGAATCAGAGGCTGAGGGATAACCTTATAGAGGTTTATAAAATCATGAGGGGCTTGGATAGGGTGAATAGACAAGGGTGTTTCCCCACGGTAGAGGAGTCCAAAAGTAGAGGGCATAGGTTTACTTTGAAAGGGGAAAGATTTCAAAGGGATCTAAGGGGCAATTTTTCATGCAGGGGGTGGTGCATGTATGGAATTAACTGCCAGAGGAAGTGGTTGAGGCTGATCTAATAAAACATTTAAAAGGCATCTGAATGGGTATATGAATAGGAAGGGTTTAGAGGGATATGAGCCTAGTGCTGGAAAATTGGACTAGATTAAGTTAGGGTACCTGGTTGGCATGGACGAATCGGACCAAAGGGTCTGTTTCCATGCTGTACATCTCTATGACTCTAAACCATTGTATAACACAGTGGTTATGATCTTTTATTAAATTAAAACATTCATATCATTGTGAGATGAAAGCTCAATATTAAACCTAAAGAAGCAATAATGGCTGTAGTGAGAGCTATTGGAGAAAATTATGAATCCTCCAATATAGGTGCCAAAGTTTAAAACAAGTCACTGACTAGGCCAAAGGCACATTGTTCCAGAACTTTGCATTAAAATAATAGTAAGACTACAGCACTCAGTTATTCTTGAGTAAATTCAACAGTGACTTCTGGTATCTACAACTGTATAGTTAAATGCTGGTGTTGCTGTCCAAATTGCCCTGGTACTCCAAGTGTCTATAGTGGCACTGATACCTCTCTGGTGTTTCAATGACCAACAAGGTATCAGTGTTGCAAATATGCCCTTGCTGCATTTATACTGACACCAATTAAACTGACCAGTAAAACCTAAGTGGAATTTTCGTGGCATGACAAGTCTTAATTACTGCCAAAAGGTAATTCTCTGCCAATGAAACATAACTTTTACAAACACTGAGTCTCATTCCATTTACTATTGTTGGAAATTTGGAAAAACTAAAGAAATTAATCTTTAAACTTTGTCTGTTTTGTTTCTCTCTCTCTTGCTGTTAAGCCCATTTCACTTCATCTACCATAACAATTGGGATGCACAGAGTAATTAATTTGCATAGCAACTTCATGGGTACACATTGACTTCCACCGATTCACCAGATAATATGCTGCACTATAGCCTGCTATCTGCATGATTAGAGAACATTCTTTAATTAAGGTACAGTGAGTAGTGACTTACAGCACTGTCAGCCCCTGCAAAGTCTACATATCACCTCCAGAAGAGTGCTACTCAAGTGAATTACTTCTGTTGTGAAGTGTTCTTCAAGCTGATTGGTTAAGGAGACAGTGCACTGCCTGCCATATTCACATAAGTTCCACATCTCCTGTACTGTTTCTTTAAAATAGTCATTCATGGGAGATGGGCATCACTTGCTGGGCCAAAACTTATTGTCTATGCCCAAGTGCCCTTGACAAAATGGTGATGAACTGTCTTCTTGAATTACTACAGTCATTGGAGAGCAGATATTCTCACAATGCTGTTACAAAGTGAATTCCAGGATTCTGACCCAGCAGCAATAAAGAAATGGTTCAAAGTTTGTGAGAAGATTTGTAGCTCGGGTGCTTGTTGTTGTGGTTCTGTTCGCCGAGCTGGGAATTTGTGTTGCAGACGTTTCATCCCCTATCCAGGTGACATCCTCAGTGCTTGGGAGCCTCCTGTGAAGCGATTCTGTGATGTTTCCTCCAGCATTTGTAGTGATTTATATCTGCCGCTTCCTTTTGTCAGTTCCAGCTGTCCGCTGCAGTGGCCAGTATATTGGGTCCAGGTTGATGTGCTATAGATTGAATCTGTGGAAGACAGGAAGACAGCTAACGATCTGCATCCATGAACACCAACTAGCCACGAAACGACATGACCAGCTATCCTTAGTAGCCACACACGCAGATGACAAGCAACATGAGTTTGACTGAGACAACATCACTATTATAGGACAAGCCAAACAAAGAACAGCCAGGGAATTCCTAGAGGCATGGCACTCATCCACAGATTCAATCAATAAGCACATCAACCTGGACCCAATTTCCCGGCCACTGCAGCGGACAGCTGGAACCTACAACTGGAAGCGGCAGATACAAATCACTATAAGTGCCGGAGGAAACACCACAGAAGCGCTTCACAGGAGGCTCCCAAGCACGGAGGATGTCACCTAGACAGGGGACGGAACGTCTGCAACACAAATTCCCAGCTCGGCAAACAGAACCACAACATAAACAAATGATGATATATTTCCAATTCAGAAAGGTGTGTGGCTTGAGGGGAACTTGAAAGTGGTAGTGTTCTCACGTAGCCGTTGCCCTTATTCTCCTAGGTGATAGAAATTGATTTGGAAAGGTGCACAGTAGATGCTGTACTGGTAGGAACTTCTAAACACTACAGTTTCCAGGACAAAAACCCACAAGTAATCTAAGGACAAGTATAACTTAAAAAAAAAAGTTACTGGGAAAGTATTCAAAATGAAGCTCAAGCATTTAAAGAGGAAAAAGTGAGCATTAAACTGTCAAATCATTCTCAGCAAATTAATAGCAGTATAGACTGTTCTTCCATTTATATCATAACTTGAATTCCTCTGACTGTTTTGTAGCCTTGGGACATTTTTGTAACCTCATGTCCTTTCATGTTCTACTGTTTGTCCCATTAAAACTTCCCATCAGCTATTTCACAATAGGTCTATTGTGTCTAAAGTTGTCTCTACTTCAAGACAAAATACATTCTTTTCCCTCTGGTGAAAAATACTACAAATTAAAACTTTCTTCAAAAATGTTTTCTATTGTTCAACAATCTAAACTTGCTTGGCTTGGATTTTGAAAATATGTAGTAGATCATATTTGCATTCCATACATCTGAAACACCTTTCTAACTCGAAACAGTATCCCCAGTAGTTTATTAACTATTGTTTCAAAATATAGCTTAGCAGAAAGCAAAGAACAAAACTATAAGAAGAATCTTGGACTCACCACAAATGGCTACAAATGTCTGCAATTTTTCCATTGAATAGATCATAGGACTTTAATCACTGAAGACAAATCTCCACTCAATGCACTGCTATGATCTACCGCACTCCCTTGCCCCAACAAATGGTGTACAAGATGATTAATGACTCTTATGCATTTACGACAATGTCATTAGTTGAACCATTTGCATTACTCTAAAATTAGCGGACAGTTACAAATATCCAAAAAAGCAGCACATTGTTGTGTTCTAAAGTCAGTGCTGCCTTGATAGGATGTAATAATGCTCGTCTAGTTACTAGACTAGATGCTTTCCTGCATGGAGTTTGTTTTGCCAGAATCTAATATAACTGAGTTAAAATTCAAAACTGCTAATATTAAGGAAATGTTCTGAGTGACAGTTGTGATCAGAAAGATTGACATACGCATAAAACCCACTCAGAATCAAAAAGACTCAAGAGCAGTGGGCTTTACAAGAGAGCATATTTAAACCCAGTAAATGAATGGCACTTTGCTGTAAATGGCAACCTAATCCTGTTAGGTTTTTTTTGTATAAGAGCTGACAATGTAACTCAGGTGTAATGCAGTCTAAATGTAACTACTCAGATGGTTTAATTGTAGATAGTCAGTGGAATCGAGCTGATATTTGAGAGCAGGACAAACTCCATTGCTGACTAAGGAGCTAATGTTGTTTCTTGATCTCAGATAGCACAGTAGGTACAGACATGGCCAGATTTCCAAACGGGTCATTGCTTTTAGATAGGATTAGTCAATTACTTTTTGTGAATTTTCTTCCGCATATTCCATCCTTCAGTAACCTCAAAACCACTTCACTAGTTGAAATGCTTCTGAAAGGAGATGAGTCCCGTTTCCTTTCCTCCGAAACTGCATTATTACTCTTCTCGTGGTCACTGGGGTTTGTCAAAATGAATCAATGCCATGGATTGTAAATTAGCCCCATAACTTGAAGAGGAAGATTGGAATGGCCAATCAATTAAGAATACTTATCAAATTAGCAATTTACAGTAACTGAGAATGGGAGAGTGACAAATTCCTGGAAATGCTCAACAACTGTTATCACATGCTCTTCTTTTCTATCTGACATTGTCTCCATGTGTCATAAATGATGATTTTTAATAAAACTCATAAACTTATAAATAGAAGTTACAGCACAGAGGGAGGCCTTTTGGTCTATTGTGCCAGTCAATAAATATCTGAATACACTGATCCCATTTTCCTGCTCTTGGTCCCATAGCCTGGAGATTGAGAACTTCTGACTAAACAGTTCCAGACTCCTATCATCTCCTGGGTGAAAAGGTTTCTCCTCAACTCTCCTCATTGTCTTCTATCTCTTACCTTCAATCTGTACCTCCTGGTTACTGACCTCCACTCTACACAAGAAGAAGTGCTTTCCCGTTCACCATATTATGCCTGTCAAAATCTAAACAGCTCTATCAGAGCTCCTCTCAACCTTTACTGCTCCAACGAAAACAACCTCAGCCTATCCAGTCTTTCCTCATAGCTCAGGCGTCCAGCCCCGTCAGCATCCTGATAAATCTCCTCTGTACCTTCTCTAATGCAGCGACAGCCTCCATATAATGTAGTGAGTAGAATTACAAGAACTAGATACTCCTGTTGTGGCCCTATCACATTTTAAACAGTCCAGCGTAACCTCCCTGCCCTTGAATTCTATGCCATTACTAATATGCCTCTATAACTACCTAACCTAACTGCCCTGTTACCTTCAGGAATCTGTGGATATGCACAGCAAGGTCACAGAGTCACAGAGATGTACAGCATGGAAACAGACCTTTCAGTCCAACTCGCCCATGTTGACCAGCTATCCCAACCCAATCTAGTCCCACCTGTCAGCACCCGGCCCATATCCGTTCAAACCCTTCCAATTCATGTCCCTCTGATCTTTTGAGCATTCCAGGACGCTATCATGTAATCCATTGTTTTTGTTAGTCCTCTCTAATTGCAGTACTTCACACTTTTCCATGTTGAATTCCATTTGTCACTGCTATACCCGCTGGACAGTTCTGCAGTTATTGACTGTCCTATTTGTTATTTACCACCCTGCCAATTTTCATGGCATCTGTAAACCTCTTCATCGTTCCCCTTCATTTAAATCCAAGTCATAAATGTACACCAGAAACAGAAAGGCGCCAGCAGCGAGTCCTGTGGAATCCCACGGGAAACAGACTTCCACTCACAGAAACATCCCTCTACTGTTTCCTGCTTCTCGGCCAATTTTGGATCCAATGTGGCACCTTGCCTTGAATCCCATGAGCTCTCACTTTCTTGACTAGTCTGCCCTTATCAAAAGCCTTGACAAAAAATCCACGTAAGACCATCTCAATGATTTTAGCTTCATCAATATTCCTAGTTACCTCCTCACAATTGTTTTCAAATTTATCAGACACAATCTTCCCTTAATAGATCCAAGCTGACTATCCCTGATCAATCCTATATAGTGAAGTGCAGAATTATTTCGAATAATCTCCCCACCACTGAGGTTGGATTAACTGGCTGGTAATTTTGTGGTCTATCCGTTCCTCATAAATTTATTTTAATAATGGAACAATGTCAACAGATCTCCAGTCCTCTGGCACCTCACCTGTGGCCAAGGAGGACTTGAAAATTATTGCCAGAAATTGGGCCAAATACTGTTAAGGATGTAAATGTTGAGCACTGTAATTCAGTGACTGTCTGGAAAGCCGATTTCGATTAACCAGTCCAGTTGGGAAAAGGAGCGAGTCAAACAGTCAGGGCAGGCAGGAACAAAGCAGAGAACAAGGTAGGGCTGATATATTCAACTGCATTTACTTCAATGCAAGAGGCCTAACGGGGAAGGCAGATGAACTCAGGGCATGGTTGGGAACATGGGACTGGGATATCATAGCAATTACAGAAACATGGCTCAGGGATGGGCAGGACTGGCAGCTTAATGTTCCAGGATACAAATGCTACAGGAAGGATAGAAAAGGGGGAAAGAGGGGAGGGGGAATGGCATTTTTGATAAGGGACAGCATTACTGCTGTACTTAAGGAATTTATTCATGGGAATACATCCAGGGAAGTTATTTGGGTGGAACTGAGAAATAAGAGAGGGATGATCACCTTATTGGGATTGTATTATAGACCTCCTAATAGTCAGTGGGAAATTGAGAAACAAATTTGTAAGGAGATTTCAGCTAGCTGTATGAATAAGAGGGTGGTTATAGTAGGGGATTTTAACTTTCCAGACTGGGACTGCCATAGTATTAAAGGTTCAAGGGACAGGAATTTGTTGAGTGTGTACAAGAACATTTTCTGATTCAGTATGTGGATGTACCTACTGGAGAAGGTGCAAATAATCATCTACTCTTGAGAAATAAGGCAGGGCAAGTGACTGAGGTGTCGGTGAGGGAGTATTTTGGGGCCAGTGACCACGATTCTATTAGTTTTAAATTGTGATGGAAAAGGATAGACCGGATCTAAAAGTTGAAGTTCTAAACTGGATAAAGGCTAATTTTGATGGTATTAAGCAAGAACTTTCAAAAGCTGACTGGGGGCAGATGTTTGCAGAGAAAGGGACAGTTGGAAAATGAGAAGCCTTCAAAAATAAGATAACAAGAGTCCAGAGACAGTATATTCCTGTCAGGGTGAAAGGAAAGGCTCTTAGGTGTAGAGAATGGTGGATGACTATAGAAATTGAGGGTTTGTTTAAGAAAAAGAAGGAAGCATATATCAGGTATAGAAAAAAGAGATTGAATGAATCCTTAGAAGAGTATAAAGGCAGTAGGAGTATACTTAAGAGGGAAATCAGGAGGGCAAAAAGGGGATATGAGATAGCTTTAGCAAAGGGATTTTATAAATACATTTTGGACAAAAGGGTAACTAGGGAGAGAATTGGGACCCTCAAAGATCAGCAAGGCAGCCCATGTGTGGAGCCGCAGGAGATAGGGAGATATTAAACAAGTATTTTGCATCATTGTTTACTGTGACGAAAGACATGGAAGATATAGAACATGGGGAAATAGATGGTGACATCTTGAAAAATGTCTCTATTACAGAGGAGGTGGTGTTGGATGCCTTGAAATGCATAAAATTGGATAAATCCCCAGGACCTGGTCAGGTGCACCCTAGAACTCTGTGAGAAGCTAGGAAAGTGATTTTTGGGCCCCTTGCTGAGATATTTGTATCATCAATATCACAGGTGAGGTGCCGGAAGACTGAAGGTTGGCTAATGTTGTGCCACTATTTAAGAAAGGTGGTAAGGAAAAGCCAGGGAACCATAGACTGGTGAGCCTGACATCGGAGGTGGGCAGGTTGTTCAAGGGAATCCTGCGGGACAGGATTTACACGTATTTGAAAAGGATAGAACTGATTAACAATACTCAGCATGGCTTTGTGCATGGGAAATCATGTCTCACAAACTTGATTGAGGTTTTTGAAGAAGTAACAAAGTAGATTGATGAGGGCAGAGTGGAAGACATGATCTAAATGGATTTCAGTAAGGCATTCGACAAGGTTCCTCAGGGGAGACTGGTTAGCAAGGTTAGATTTCATAGAATACAGGGAGAACTAGCCATTTGTACTGGCGTAAAGATAGAAGAAAGGGGATGATGGTGGAGGGTTGTTTTTCAATGTGGAGGCATGTGACCAGCGGAGTGCCACAAGGATCAGTGCTGGGTCCACTGCTTTTCATCATTTATGTAAATAGTTTGGATGTGAACAGAGGAGGTATAGTTAGTAAGTTTGCAGATGACACCAAAATTGGAGGTGCAGAGGACAGCAAAGAAGGTTACCTCAGATTACAATGGGATCTTGATCAGATCGGCCAATG
Organism: Hemiscyllium ocellatum; assembly: GCF_020745735.1. Taxonomy (NCBI): domain Eukaryota; kingdom Metazoa; phylum Chordata; class Chondrichthyes; order Orectolobiformes; family Hemiscylliidae; genus Hemiscyllium; species Hemiscyllium ocellatum. The sequence continues at coordinate 18,213,627 of NC_083428.1, read as the reverse complement.
GGCTGAGGAATGGCAGATGGAATTTAATTTAGGTAAACGTGAGCCGCTGCATTGGAAAAGCAAAGCAGAGTAGGACTTATCTTAACGGTAAGGTTCTGGGGAGTGTTGCTGAACAAAAAGACCTTGGAGTATAGGTTCTTAGTTCCTTGAAAGTAGAGTCGCAGATAAATAGGATAATGAAGAAGGTGTTTGGTATGCTTCACTTTTTGATCAGAGCATTGAGTATAGGAGTTGGGAGCCATGTTGCCGCTGTACAGGACATTGGTTAGGCCACTTTTGGAATATTAGTCTTTTTCCTATCGAAGGCTGTTGTGAAAGTTGAAAGGGTTCAGAAAAGATTTACAAAGATGTTGGCAGGGTTGGAGGATTTGAGCTATAGGGAGAGGCTGAATAGGCTAGGGCTGTTTTCCCTGCAGTGTCGGAGGCTGAGAGGTAACCTTATTGAGGTTTATAAAATCACAAGGGGCATAGATAGGATAAATAGACAAGGTCTTTTCCCTGGGGTAGGTATGTCCAGAACTAGAGGGCATAGGTTTAAGATGAGAGGTGAAAGATTTCAAAAAGACCTAAGGGGCAACTTTTTCACACAGAGGGTGATACGTGTTTGAAATGAGCTGCCAGAGGAAGTGGTGGAGGCTGGTACATTGAAATTTAAAAGGTATCTGGATGGGTATATGAATAGGAAGGGTTTGGGAGGATATGGGCCACGTGCTGGCAAATGGGATTAGATTAGGTTAGAATATCTAGTCGGCATTTATGAGTTGGACTGAAGGATCTGTTTCCATGCTGTACACCACTATGACTCTATGACTCTCCCAGCTTCATTCTGAAGACCTGTATCCACTTTGTCCAAGAGATAAAGGCAAATCATGCATTTCTGATTCCTTAGCATATATAATGTTTCACTGAAGTTTCATCTTTTATGGCTAAGCTTCAGGTGATTGTCCATGTACCGAAAGATCTTTGCTTACTGGTAGTTTAATGTTAGCTCATTTGATTCTCACAGATTTCAACTACGGTAAACTGTGTCTTCCAGTTTTGAAATTGTGTAGAAAACGCTCGTGTAGATTTTAAACTCTGCTTCAAAGCCTTTTACCTTCAAAGTGATGGTCTAGAATCTGTTTTGACTCTCTTTGACCTCCCCTAGGAATATCATTCTACATCACTGGTATGAACATTTTTCTTGTTGTACAACTTCCATTTCTCTGAAAGTCTTTCTTTTGTAGGACCTTTTCTTTATCTATGAGATGCTGAAGGTGGTGTTAACTCGCACTATTTTTTAAAGTGGTCGAAGGCGCCATGGCGGTAGTACTCAGCTCCCTTGCTGGACATTTGTCGTACTGGTGATTCTATGTGGAGCCACATCTTGCATGACCAAAAATGGCTGATGACATTGATTGCCATTTGCTTAACTCTTATGGTAGATTCTTGGAAGGATGACAATGCCATCTTGATGCTGATATACTTGGTCATGTCAAAGAATCCTCAATGTTTCCTTGCAGTCAATGTTCCAGCTAAGATCAGTGTCACCATGCCAATTGTGGCACCGACTTCCAGTTCCAGAAATCACTGCTGTAGACAGATCTTGGAAGTTGCAGCCAGAAAGAATATAAGGGAGAATGCTGCTTGCAGTACTGACCTGTTTGGGACCCCAGTTTCCACCTGCACAGCAGTCAGATTGCCCACCGCAGCTTTAAGTCCTCCTTGAGTTCAAGTCTGATAACTGCTCATAACTCTATAAATGTCTCTAATTAATTTATCTTTCAAAGCACTGTACCCACATTATCATGCTGGATGAAATAAATCTATTTAAAAAGTAGGCTTCTATTGACTCTTTCAAATGCTGATGTCACTGGTTAAATCACACCAGTTCTATCAATAAGGTAAAATTTCTACCGAAGCTGCCATGTCTATGGGCTATCGCAACTTACTGGCCTGATCTGCTTACTTTTGAAGTGTTCTGATCAATTTTTATTGTTGATTCATGGTTAATCGCTGAAATCTTCTGAGGTTCTTTATCCCACTCTTCAGAATGAAATAATTCTGCAAGATGTCACTCATGTTTTCCACCAGTAATATTTGCGTGTAGAAGATGGAACCAATCCACCACATGAATGTTAGGTGCCCCTGCATTTCTATGCAATGGAATTTCATCTGAAACACTTCATGTTTCATGAATGCAGACGGTGAAAGTGTTGCCTCATGATCATTCTGACTTTTTGGTTTTAGATAGGAGGTGACTACAATGAAATATGATATTCTGACACATCACCGTCACTATTTTATGAAGGAAATGTTAATCAACGTTCTCATTTTGTGTTGATGACAGATCACTGAGAACAAAAGAATCTGTAACTCAATAAAGATAGGATATACTAATTAGCCTTTCAGTTTCATATGTGTTGAAGATCCTGATTTTAAAATGCATTTATCATCATATTGTTTTTATTTTAAGTGAGAAAGTGATACCCATCCTACTACAGTGAGTAAATGCTGAAATATTCTGCAGTTTTGGTTAGACACTCGCTGCAAAATATAGAAACAAACTTAATATGAGTGAATGTCACAAATGTTGAATAAGAATTTCATTACCTTTTGAAGAAATATAGTATGTGGCCACAAATTTTTGTTTATGCTTCAGAAATATTTTTTAAAACACCATATCTTTATGGGGAATGAGCTGTCCTATACAATATAATTATCAACATTGAAATCCTTCTGGATTTCTCTGAAATAAAGATCAATTGATCGTTTTATGAAATGGAATGATTATCCATCATGTGATACAGCTGCTGTGCTTGTAGAAATGCAGCCTGTAATGTTACTGGGGCCACAACAGAGTAGGTCAATGACATCTCTGGGATGAGGAGTTGGAGAGGTGGGGTACAGACTGGCTCACGAGGAGCAAAAGTTGGGCTGGGTGGAAGCTGTGTGAACTGGGAGCCGCAGGGAGTTGGGGGGTGGAGGGAGAGAGAGGGGTGAAAGCTACAAGAACAAAAAAGTCACCTCATTTTATTTCTCATTCTGCTAGCACATCCTTAGACAGGCGATGGCTCCTGTCACTTTGGGAATGATGTCAGGTTTCTAGTCTTTCTGCCATCTTGAGGTGACACTCATAGGAAGCTCAGCCTTCTTGAAAAACAAACATCCAGCCATCATTTTGATGTGTTTTGCAGTTGTGAGGAGCACAGCGTTGGAAGCGCGCCCATTTCACTTTGTGCAATCAATGGCGGAAGCAACAACAGCTACAAAATGGCATGACTTACTTTCATGATTAATTAAATCAATTAGGTACAGATAGATTGATTATGCATGCATTGAGTATTATTTTGTGCCTGGCTGGATGATAGACCAGGCCAGAATTAAATTTTTAAAAAATTAAGGATAGAAAAATGATCAATGAAGGGAAAGTCCGAGATCAAAACGCAAATTCCACAGATGCTTACTTAAATTAAAAGAAAGCCAATGTTATTTTCTGCTTACTATTTTAGCTTTATAAAATCCATCTAATTCCCTTTGCCACAATAAAGGAGGAAAGTCAGAATATTTAGGGCATCATGCTTCAAATTGCTGAATGGTCTGAATGATAAAAATGCTACGTGGTATGGAAATAAGCACTTAACAGGCCAGAAAAGATCCCAGGATCAATTTCATTCTTCATCAGTTGATCTCAATTGGAACATCAATAAAATGCTACAAGTGGCCTAAATTGCTCTGACAGGTATATGCCATCTCATTAAGGATAACGTGACCATGATCTTTAAATAGTATATACGGCAAAAAATAAAATAAAATCAGCATTTGAGACTAAAACATATGGCCATGTTTTTGCACAAATAATGGAACATCCTTCTCCAATGTGAATCACAAAAATATTGTGGTGCAGAAGGAGGCCATTCAGCCCATCATTTCTATGCCAGCTCGCCAAATGAGTATCATGACTTAGTGTCATTCTATTGACTTTTTTCAAATACTTTGCACATTGTTTCTATTCAAATCATCATTAATACTGAAATAACTGCTCAGAGGCCGGTATACCATCTCCAAGTCATCCTTTATTTACATGTGCACATTACATGGGCTGTGACCAGCCAATTCAGAGCCAGTCCCTAGACTGAAGAGATTATCTCTTGTGCTCTCTCTGTGTTCCCATGCTCTGGGACATGCCTCCGCCCTGAGTCCTGATCCCTGAGTCAGATCACCACTGACAGGTGAACCACCATCCCTTCACTACCACCTCACCGCTGCCCACACCACATCCACCAACACAGGAGTCACCAATCTTCAGGTGTCATCTCATCATCGTTGGTTCCACCTCACCAACACCAGTGCCATGTACTGTGTTGGACCCATACTCACCTGCAACCAGGAGCCCCAAGCTCTGCTGCTGCTGCCTCTCAGATAATCAGGAGTCCCTGGCTCCGGGTCCACTACAACCAGGAGTCCCTGGCTCCAGGTCTACCACAACCAGGAGTCCCTGGCTCAGTAGCCATACCAGGCCACCACCTCAACAAGAGTCCCGCTCCAGACACCCTCCCCCACAATGTCACATTCTCTGCTGACACTGACAGGAAGAAAAAGGAGAAAGAAAGGAAACGAAAAGGGTAAGGAAAGAAGAGAGGAAGTGGCTAGTCTGCAGTGGGTAGGCTTATGCACCTGAACACTTGCCGGTGCCACCATCTTAGAATGGTGCTGCCCCTTCAGTTCTCTCTTCAAGAAACTACACAATTTTCGCTAAAGGCTTGCAAGCTAACTTTCCAACCACTCACCAAAGTTTTGCATCTCCCATGAGAAAATAAGAAACCTGTTAAATGCATTACATGTGGCCGTAGTTAGGGATTTTGGTCAGATACCTTTCAGCGCAGTCATGAAGTGATGACCAATGCTTGACTCACTTATGTACTCTCCCTTTTTCTAGTTCTCCAAATTAAGGAGGCAAGGAAAGGTTGTAAATGTAATTTATTAAACATTGAAAATGCTCAAAGCAGCAAGGTAGCCAGAAATGCTTTGTTCTGACATTATTGCTCTGGTGGTATTTGTGTAAGGTACACTGTTGGCATGGACACCCAGACTGAATGAAAATAAGGATGAAAGAATAAAAAGAAAGAGAATCTCAGGTCTTAAGATGTCCATGTTCACAGGTATAATCTAATCTTATTAATATTCAGAAAAAATCCAATGTGAGGTTTCCACACTGCAGGGATTCTATATCTTCTATATCCTGAAGCTTAAAACAAAATTAACAGGAAATTTCATTCTGAATCACTTGAACCTGCTGCGACAAAACAAAGTCACAATCGACATCTATTGAAGAAATTGTTATGTAAGGAGAACATTGTTCAACCACAATGTTTAGAGGAGTTCAATTTTTCCAATGCTCCCTATAACCTGCACAACAACCCAAAATTCTCCAGAATGACTGTGCACAATTTGGAAACTGTGGACAAAAATACAAATTGCTGTAAAAGCTCAGCAGGTCTGGCAGCACCTCTGGAGAGAAATCAGAGTTAACGCTTCAGGACAAGTGACCCTTTCCACAGAAGGGGAAATTACCAAACGTGCACAGCAACACAAAACAAATGTAAAGGGGCTGCATACTCCAAAAAACATTTGGTATGTTGCTCATAACCGCAAACAGGAACCACTTGAAAAGAAATTCTTATGCTTTGGAAACTGTGCTAAAGAGAAAAGATAAACCAAAACTTAAGTGAAGCAATAACCAAAAGCCACGTCACAAAAGGTATAACATCTTGAACTGAAATTTCCAGTCTTCTAGTTATATCACACAAAATAACTATTTTCCAGAAGACAGTGATTCCATGGGAATGAAATATCCAGCAACCTGAATCCTTTATGGCCCCTTAGTTAAACATTGGAAGGAGAATTGTAAGCATTGTCCGATATTCAACTGGAGTGTGATTTTGTCTTTCCATGCCGGGTTGTCCATTGTGCTAAGTTGCTAGGCAACACAATGAACTAAATGTCTGTATATATTCCTGTTCTTAAGTCATTATATCAGACCAGAGCACCCAAAAGCAATAAATTGGAACTTCACCAGCTACAGACTAACACAAAAATCCAATCTGCAATGACAGAGTCAATGTTAATTACCCATGTCACAATAGGCAGTCAGTCATCAGTCATGGTGGAGGTGAGGTATTAAAGGAGTTTATATACATACTGTACATGTTATAATATATAAAATCATATACTATGCATGGGGGCAAGACATCAGTAATATAATTAAATCAAGTTCCCACAGTGCGGTTGGAAGTTAGATTTAGAATTTATGTTTGTTACCCAGGTGTACCAAGCACTAGGAAGCCCAGCAGTAAAAAGACATGAAATGCTGGCACACAAGGCAAGGCCCTTTTATAGAATCCTTGTCGGCCAAGAGGCGCTGAAATGCTCCCGTGGTCATCAAGGGTGTCTCTGGTCTCCTCCCTGTTGCAAATGCCAAACTCTTCATCAAATACCCAGAACTCTATCTCCAACGTCATGTTAGGAAACCTTCACAGACAATTAGCAGAAACAAATGCAATTGTCACTTAGAAAGTTACAATTAATAAACAAAAGCAAGTGCAAATTCATTAAAGGCATATTGCACTTGAGGGCATTAGAGAGGAAAGATGAAGCTTGTGCAGGTGATGTTGCGTATACCTCGATTATCCGGCATTTGATTAACCGAATTTTGGATTACCTGAACAAGATCGCAAAGTCACTATGCTTGGCTAACTATGCTATCTGGCATTTGATTAACCAAACGTAATGTTCCCCGCCTGTGTCTTTCAGATAATCAAGGTTCCTCTGTGGAGATGTTTAGAGACAGTGTGATAAGTTCACAATAATAAACATGTTGGCAACATTGAAGCCTAAGAGATTAATGAGAAAAGAATTAAGGACCAGAGGTAAGATGAAGTCTTTTATTTTATTAAACGCATTATTATGTGGAATATAGTGATGACGAATACCGATTTAATAGCACCTTTAAAGAGGGAATTGGATAAGTGCATGAAAAAGAAAGTTTTGCAAAGCCAAGGTGGAAAGGAGAGTGAGACGAAAATGTTCTTAAATACAGAGCTGTGCATACACACCAAATGGTTCTCCTTCAATGCTGCATGATCCTATGAGCTTATAAGTCAGTGATAGCAAGATTTCCAATTTGATGGGAGATAGCAGCTACAGGATCTACAATTGACACAGTGGTGGCAAGGAACTGTACAAACTAAACAGTGTGAACAGCACATGTTAGGGCACTGAGCTTATGTAAGATGAAGTAAGGCAGGAAAGGGATTGGAAAATAAGATAAAGGGATTTTGAACTAATTACACTAAGGGCAGGTAGACAATGGAATATAGTAACAGGAAGAAGGGGAGGTACGTGAGATTTACCATGAACAGCATAGGAACAGAATTCTGGCTAAAGTTTGTGTTTATTTAGGGAAGAGGTCAGAACATCAATATAAAGAACTTTGAGGAGAATTAAGGGCAGATGATGGTTTGGATCAGTGTTTGAATGAGGCATAGGTATTGGTAGATAATGCATTACTTGGTTGAAATAGGTAGTCTTGATAATGAGGTTTGAAGATTTCAGTCATGGCTAGAATATTCTGACTGTGAACAATTAGATGTGGCTGAATAAGCAGGTTAAAATATTAATACGATTAACGCAAAGTTTCTGATACAAGCAAACAAAATTGACTTGCCAATGTTATACCAAAGAACACCCTGGCACAAAGTTTAATTTAAACAAGCAGGCAGATAACACATGTAGTTGAAGGTAGAGACAGAGCAGAAATCTAATTGTCAGCTATTTCTTATGTTGTCATGTTAAGTAGAAGAAGGTGGACTCAGTCCAATCCATCTTTAAAATAGATATTTGTACTTGTACTTATTGCGAAGATTTCCTTTATCCATCCTGATAGAGTATGTTTAACAGCAGTTCATCTTAAATTCTGCTTTTGAGACATATTTCCCCAAGGTCCATCAAATCAGCATTTATTGAAGACAAATTGGTGTGTACTGCTACCAAACAATGTGATGCAGACTGTCAAAAGCAGCACAAGATAAAACAAAGACAAGCACAAGGATACTGTCTGTATGCATATCCCACTATATCCATTTTACTGCCATTAATTACATAATGGCACTGCAACAAAATTAATTCATCTATCAATTCCAATATCCCAGGGTCTACATCTAGCATACTCTCTTGTGTGAATGGACACTTACGTTTAAACTAGAATTAAACATGACGAATATTTGCTTTTTGGAATCTAAAAGTGAATGAATGTTTGTGAGATCTTGCTGTGTGTTATTTGATCATTGCATTAACCTTCACTTTCATAGTGATGACAACACATAAATATTCTAGAGAATTAGATTAGATTACTTACAGTGTGGAAACAGACCCTTCGGCCCAACAAGTCCACACTGACCCTCCAAAGAGTAACCCACCCAGACCCATTCCCCTACGGGCAAATTAGTATGGCGAATTCAGCTAACCTGCACATCTTTGGACTGTATGAGGAAACCCATGCAGACACAGGGAGAATACACAAACTATACACAGAGAGTTGCCTGAGATGGGAATTGAACCCAGGTCTCTGGTGCTGTGAGGCAGCAGTGCTAACCACTGTGCCACTGTGCCAACCATGTGTCACTATACCACCATGGAGTGTACTATAAATATAGTAAGGCACTATACAATGATTCCTTTCCAAGTACATGGCCAACATGGTCTGTAGAGCTTTACACAAACAGTCCTTGAAGTGAGTGCAAAGTAAAGATTGCCCCATCACAGTGACAATTTCTGTCTTCCACAATGTCTGTCGTTATGGCTTCTGCTAATGAGATTACACAATTACTGTTGAGTTATAGACATATTGATTCAATAGACTGGCTTTCACTAGGAACCAGATTGATACTGTCAAGACACATTTGTACTAAAGTGTATAACAGCTGTCGGTGAAAGGAGACTTTCATTCCAATTGTTGAGGCTGGATCTGCAGCTAGTGTCACAACACAATACGGTTTCTAGTCAGAACAATTATATCAACTTGGATATACAATACAATACAATTACAGACAGGGATTATTGCTTGTAATCTGGGTGTGGTTTTGTTATATCAGCAACCATTTTGCTTGCACACAGAGTGAACCAATATATGATGCATGTAAACACTGAGTATTCTGAAATTCAGTACAAGAAAGCCTAGAACACAGTTTTATCTATTGTATGTTCCAAAAACATTATTGACCAGATAGATAGCTGGACACTTCCAGTAGATGAAATGAAGTTTACCAGAAAACATATCACATGGCTTACCTTGAATATCTTCGGTCAGTTTCACAGCATCTTCTGCAGATAATCAAAATACCAGAGAGTAGGACTAAAGTCCCACCAATGAACACAGACACAAGGACAAGCAGTAGGACATAACCATCCTGGACACTCGGATCTTTGGGAATAGCCTGTAGCAAAACAAAATATTAAAATCAATTAAAGAATTGATCAATTAAATCAATTAAAGAACCTTTGCTTATAGCAGCATAATTGATTATTTTTAACTGTGCAGGCAGATAACACACATGTTTATAGTTGAATAAAATGGTATTAGAAAAAGGTTTGGTTAGAAATACTCCTTTCAGTGACGTCATTACCACAGGTTAAAGAAGGAATTAACTTTAAGGAATTCAAACATCCAATTCCTCTCAAGTCAAATATACAGTGTATTTCTAACAATTCAAAGTTGTATTCTGAACAAACAAAAGAAAGGAATTATCAAATCATTTCAATTAAACAAAATACATTACATATCAAAGTGGAAATTTAGTATTTAAAAGGAAATTGAATTACCACACAACTTGAAGGATTTGTAGTATATAGTGGTTACAGTGATAAAATGATGGAGTACAGGTGCGTTTATCAGTCCATAGTCAATTTAATCTTAAAATACAAGTACTATTCTTGGCTAGCCTGCTACTACTGGAATATGTATTACTAAGAGCTGGTGGGCAAAGAAAAATGGAATTTCACAATTACAGTTTGTTCAGTTTAACATACTTTCAGAATCAGCACATAAGTAGTGGTGTGACATTTAGTTAACACTCTTGTTCATAATGTTACACTGTGGGATACTGATGGATATACTGTACAACATTTGTCTGAGATTCTGTTAAAATGAATAATTAAATACTCCAATAAAAACCCTTGGAGAAACACCAGAGCCCTCATGATAAAAAGAATAGCCCAGACTAACTAAGTTACTCCTGCTGAACCAACACCTCCTTTCTCCCACTTTACAAAGTGAGCTGTTGCAAGAGTTTCTTGTGATGTCTAGGAATTATCACTGTTTTAAATGTGATCACATGAGAAACTAATGAATAGCAAGTGAAGAAACCTTTAAATGGATTGTGTGACCGCAGAAACTTACCATAAAGCAGGAGGATGCAACAGTGCATTAGGGAAAGTTAATACATTAATACTACAAAAGGAGGAAATAGCTTTATTGAGTTCTGTAAACTGCATTTTAAACTAAAAAACTAAGCAGCTGAGCTATCATATTAAAGTTTGAGAGATTATAACCTAAAAGATGGAAAAGTCATTTATAAGTTATACTGATAATACAGTGAAACCTGAACTTGAGATCGACCAAAAGTGCATATATTTTACAAATGAAAAGTGATGCTTTTTCTTTTCAGGCTGAAGTACAAGGGATTCAGCATCAGGAATCACAGAAGGCCTATAGTGTAGAAGTAGGGTCATTTGGTCCATCGAGTCCACATTGGCCTTCCAAAGACCACCCCACCCAAAATCACCTCCCCACACTATCCCTTTAACTCTACATTTCCTATGACTAATCCACCTAACCCGCATATCTCTGGACAATATGGGCAGTATAGCATGTCCAAACCATCATCCTACACATTTTGGATTGTTGGAGGAGACTGGAGCATGAGGACAACTTGCAAACACCACACAGACAGTCACCCAAGGCTGGGATTGAACCTAGGTCCCTGGTGCTAGCCACTGTATTACATGGAATGGAAAAATGTGTCAAGGTGGGGCACAGTGTGAAAAAGTGAACAGTTGTGCTCAAGAAAATGCAGAATCTCTTGGTTTCCAGATGGCAAACAAAAATTGCTGTTGATAAACAGACTCTGAAATTGAGATGCATATATTATGCAGGGTGTCAGTGGCAGTGCCCATACTTGTGAAATACATGCTTGTTCTGGCCAAAGAACAGACATTTGGACAAATTAGGCTAAGTTGCGTAAACAATAATTGATCAGAACACCAAAGCCACCAATCAGAAGAACCCCAAACATATTCCCCATTAGCACAGCATCAGTGGGAAATGATAATTGACTTGTTTGGAAATAAAACAGATGGCCTAGGATACCTGGCTCTTACACCCAGCGCAGATGGCCCTAGAGAGGGTACATGCAGTGGGTGTCCTTGGTATAATTCAGACATACCACAATCAGCAGGCAGGGGCTGTGGTTAGTCATCTGCTCCCCCTCTGCCCCCCACCCCACCTCCAAACCCTTCAACCAAATTTTAAATTTAATTTTATAAGTTTCGTTTGATTGCCATTTAAGGTCTGGTTCTATGATCACTTTACTTATTAGTTTCCATTGCATTTGCAAAGGAATTTGAAAGAGAAACCAACACCAAAGAAATTTTTAAAGCTTGGATCAATAAAGAGGTTGGTGTCCTGCAATGACCATCATTGTCAGAAACTTTATGCAAGCTACATACTTTACACAATAAATCTAAACCCGGATAAGCAATCTAAGACACCGTCCCTAGAGATCTGTGTAACTGGATTCTGCAGGACAGATGTGTATCGGAATAAACCCACATAAGGGCCTTTTATCTGTCCAACAATTGATCAAAGCCAATAATGTTGGATAGAAAAAAAACTTGTGGAGTGATCTCTTCAAATATTTTCCAAATTACAATGCACATTCTATTTGAGTTAACAACAAAATCTAGTAAAATTGCTTAATATTTTAAACATTCAGAATCCTTGCTGAATTCTACAATCCTGTCAATCCATAGGCAAACCTACAGAGCACTCCTTGATTTTATTCTAATGCTTATATACACACCTTAACTCAGAAAATACTTATAAGTTCATGTTTCTAACTAACTCAACATTACATCTGGGTGGCATGGTGGCTCAGTGGTTAGCACTGCTGCCTCACAATGCCAGGGACTCAGGTTCAATTCCTGCCTCGGGTAACTGTCTGTATGGAGTTTACACATTCTCCCAATGTCTGTGTGGGTTTCCTCCCACAGTCCAAAAGGTGTGCAGGTCAGATGAATTGGTTGTGCTAAATTGCCTGTAGTGTTAGGTGCATTAGTCAGTGGGGAATGGGTCTGGGTGAGTTGTTCTTTGGAGGGTTGGTGTAGACTTGTTGGGCTGAAGGGCCGGTTACCACACTGTAGTAATCTAATTGTCAATATATTAGGGAAAACATTAACATAAAAACTCGTAATTATCCATATTATAGTATAATCCAAACTTCATGGAGACACAGATCTTCAAGCATGTGCCATGTTGACTACCTCCACAACTGCCTTTGGGTTGCTTTTAAGATACTGTTTGAGTACTGCATGAAGAGGTAAAGCAGAGATCCTTAAATTTTGAGGATGGCCTGTCATTTACATTCTGCATTCCACAATTTGGCCTGTTGGAGGCGGTTTGGCATGTTTTTCCAACAGCTGCTCAAATGATCTGTAGGAACTTTGCTCCTGAAGATCACTATCTTGATTTTTCCAATTTGTAGAGATTAAAGTTCTTACAGGTAGCAGACATAAAAGAAAGCTGAACATTGGGGAACAGCTTTGTAAGAGCTCAGTAGTTCCAGTACTAAAAGCATTGTTTTTAATACTGTATAAAAGTTAGTCACTCACTATAAACAAAAATTAAACTTAGTCTCTAGATGTGCATCAATTTATTTTTTAAACTGGAATTCTCAATGCTGCATAGATATTCAAAACATATTATATTTGATCATTTGCGGACTATTATCAGGATAGAATGCGCACTAAACTTCTGGTTATCATAAAAGCCCACTAGTTTGTTAAGGAAAGCTTTACCCAGTGCAGTTAGCTACATTCCTGGCCTAAATTAAAGTTTGAGAGATTAAAACTTAACTGAAAGCTAGAAGGTTAACCTGTGATAAACTGTAGCTTGAGGAGTATATTGTGTTATGTCTCACAGCAGCTATGTGAAATATCTTTAATGGATGAGCTCATGATTTTATTACTATTTCATGGCAAGTGACCTGATAATATAAAGGTCTCAGTCTCTATCTTATTGAGGCTATGGTTACCCAGTCCAGGATTACAAGATTCCGATCCTATACTCCTGTGGTAGACTCTTCAATACCTAGCCAGGCATTTAGTTTTATTAAATGTTCAAGTGAACGCCTACCACCACCTGCATAGAGCAACCATGGATGGTTATTACTCAGGGCTCAAAATACACAGGAACATGGATAAATTCACCCAAAAGCGACTGAAGTGTCCAGGAAAATGCAATCATGGGGAGTGACCAATAAGAGAGAAATCAGCCCAGTCTGTGAATTTTTTGAAATGCTTAAAGTTGTGGCCAGGTAAATGGATCTGGATATTATTGTTTCTTCCAGAAGGCATCTGATAAAGTCTTTCATCCCAGATTGCTAGCTAAAATTGAAGCTCATGGATTTGAAAGCAAATTATTGACTTGGCTAAGAAATTGGCTGCAGCAAGCAACAGAGCAGGAATAACAGGCAAGAAGTAAAATAGACAGAAAAAAGGTGACTGATGATGTCCAGCATCAATTAGGCCTCAATGCGTCCAAAATTTAAAGAGACGGCAATACTTAGAAACGAAAGTATAAGTTGTTCCAGAGCCTCATTTTAGGGTACACAAGACAAATCACACCAGTAGGTTTCTTTGCCAGTTTTACTGGTTTGTCCTTCGGTGGCACAATCTTTTGTAACCACCCTGTATATGTAAAGAAAGAACCCCAGACAAAAACACAACAGATATACAGAAAGTAATGCTACAACGTGACTGGATCATCTGATGAAAGAATTACTGAGATTGCAAATGTAGCCCCTAAGAGCTAAACATCGCCACTAAAACAAAAATGGAGCACCTGAAAGACAAAGTAACCCAGGGCAATATTTCAAAAGGAGCCCTACAGGGCAAATAAATTGAACCTTTTTCTTGTCAATGATGACCACATCGCAGAACTTTTATTTTAAAAGTCACAGCTTTGTGTGCTCCATTATAGAAAGAGCATTAAAAGCTATCAGGATAGAATGCAGATTTACAAAGATTACACTATTGGATAATTGGAAACAGGAAACTATTGTTGTGAAGAAATATGTTATTTATTAGGTCTATTTTTATTAAAGCAGAGAAGGCTAAAAGAAGATTAAATAAAGGTTATTAAGATCCTGAAGAACTTTGGTAGGACGAACAGTGAAAGATTATTTTGTCTGATCTGAAAGCCAGTTACAAGGAGCCTTCAATTAAAATCCTTATGAAATGAGTAAGGGCAACAGTTGGTGGAAATGTCTTTTACAAAGAGAATTGCAGGAGCAAAGCGTGCTTTGCCTCAGGGAATAGTTCAGAGAAGCCATTGTATGTTTCAAGAGTAAAGTGGAAAAGTATTTGAAGCAAAGGGGTATAGCAGGCCACAGGAAAGAGCAGACCAATGCGATTAGTTTTGCATTATTCTAGCGAAGATCCGGCACAGTTACAGAAAGTCGAATGGCCTCCTTCTGTGCAAAAACTTCTAAAGTTCTAAATGATTATATTGCCTTTCACATAATTCAAACTTAATGACCTTTAATCAATGAACAGACAGTATTCTTTTTGCTGCCCTCAGAACATCACTCAAAAATACATTGAATTCCCTCATTTAGTCTTAGACTTTGTATAAAGCGTTTCTTTCTTCCGTCATGTAATACAAATTATTACAGTGGCAAGATCAGTCATCTGTTTTTGGCAATTCATGAAACATACTTTATTAGTGGAGAACCAAATTGCTCACAAAAGATATTCTAATAACATATGTGAAAAGTTGAACAAAGCTGAGGTTTGAGATCCTTAAAACAAGCAACTTTTAACCTTTAAACCAGATACTGTCTAACATAAGTAATATTGCAGGCAGTGACATTGGTCGATGGGCAAAACCACAAGCAATAAAACATTTTAAAAGACCTCAAGGGAAGCAATCCTCTAAACTGTTACACAGACATTCATTCAGGGTTAGTACTTTCATGTTTAACTCATTAAAATTAAAGTCAAAGGGAAATTATTTCTATGCATCTGTAGACCTCCATTTGTTTTTGTTACTTTATTTCAGTTCCTCGAGAACTCTGGTTCTAATCTCACATGCAATTTGCACTCACCTCCTAGACTTCAGTTATTAACCTTGGATATAATTATTAACAGCTATCAGTAAGAAATAAATTTACCGAAAACTCCCACACTTAAACTCCTTGGTACTGTTGATGTGGCAACTACTGTGCCAGCTGCTGCAAGTTAGTGTTTCCTCTGACTTCATGTTCTTCGAATCAGCCTTTCCATTAGGCTGCTGCTGTCCCTGCAATATCACTGACTGGTTCGCCTCCAAGTTGGCGCTGCCTTTAAAAGGTGCACATTTTGCACTGGCAACTCACTGAATTAACGCCACAGAAGGGCATGAGTCACATGTTAAATCTCTTACTCAAATGGATCACCCGCCTGGACAACTACTCAGCTGATTTATGCCAAAACCAAATGTTTTCCCTCGTCTCTTTTTGTTAACTTAAAAATTAAGTGCGATTGTTAGTTGGCAGATCTTTAGGAAAAAGAGTACTTACTACCCAAATTTTGTGATTTGGAGATGCTGGTTTTGGACTGGGATGTACACAACACCAGGTTATAATCCAACTGGTTTAATTGGAAGCACTAATTTTAGGAATGCTGCTCCTTCATCAGGTGGTTGTGGAGTATAAGCTTGTAAGACACAGAATAAATAGCAAACATTTACAGTGTGATGTCACTGAAGTTATACATTGAAAAAGACCTGGATTGTTTGTTAAGTCTCTCGTCTGTTAGAATGACCAAGTTGGTTTCAGTTTTTTATATGTAAATCGCAAAACTATTTTTTAAAAGTTACATTCTCAAGCGACTTTAACAACTGGTGTCGGTCAGCCCAGTTAATGTATTGAAGGTGTGAGCTCCCCTGTGTGATACTGTCTGTGCCACAATATTTAGACTGATTCTAATTTCAGGACAACTCCTTACAACCCTGTCATGGTAGACGCTGCAAAATGTGTCAGAGTGTGGACACGGATGCCACTATTACCCGTGGAGACACCTCCCACCATATACATGGAAGGTACTCATGTGACTCAGCCAATGCTGTCTATCTCATACGCTGCAGGCAAAGATGCCCTGAGGCATGTACATTGGGTGTTGTGTGAATTTTCAACTTAATTTTTAAAAATATTTATTTTACCATTCTACATAGATATAGATTAGATTAGATTCCCTACAGTATGGAAACAGGCCATTTGGCCCAACAACTCCACACCGACCCTCCAAAGAGTAATCCATCCAGACCCACTCCCCTACCCTAGATTTAATCCTGACTAATGCATGTAACACTAATGGCAATTTAGCATGACCAATTCACCTAACTCGCACATCTTTGGATTGTGGGAGGAAACCGGAGCACCTGAAGGAAACCCACACAGACACGGGGAGAATGTGCAAACTCCACACAGACAGTTGTCTAAGGCGGGAATCAAACACGGGTCCCTGGCACTGGGAGGCAGCAGTGCTATCCACTGAGCCACCGTGCTGCCCACAAATAGATTTTTAAAAAATGAAATATGCCTTATTATCTTGACATGCAAAATGTGTTTGTATTAATGAGCACCAGGATGATAAGATATTGATGAATGAATTCAATTGGGAATACAGGAGGAAGCTCTTTATTGAGGGAGTGGGACTTGCTGCCACAGGGAGACGTTGAGGTGAATAACATTAGTATATTTAAAGTGGAGTTAGGTAAGTATATGAGGGAGAATAGAATATATGGTAACAGAGATGCAAAACAGAAGCGGGAACTCAAAAGGAGCTTCCACATAAATTTGATGATGCTTTATTTATTATTATTCTACTGGATCAGTTTGCTAGAAAGGAACAAAGGAGTCTCTTATCTTGAAAGATAACCATTATGGTTAATGTTATAAATTCACACAAATATGGTGAGCTAGGATACATTAATGCAAACACTTTCATGTCAATACAAAGTAATTAGGTGTCATCAATGTAAAGCATAGTAGCATAATTTGGCAGTCAGATCCCAACCTGGTTTCTAAATGCATTAAAACAAAGCAATTAAACAGCTTTCTAATCAGTGTCGGTGTGCATTGCTTCACATTTGCACCAGTTTCAAAGTGATCCACTGAACTTACTGGGCACTTGTAAGTTTTACATGGAATTTATTCAATGTGAGGATAAAACAGACATTACTGCCTGTTAAATATTAGGTGCCAGAAGAACACAGTTCCATGCATGAAACAAAGCATGTATGTGCTGGACATCATTAAGGTGTCTTTGAGAAAGTTGGTGCGAGATCAATCTACAACATGCCAATAGTTTACTTTTTGGGATAACAACCATCAGACACCAGTTTCAGGTATACAGAAGAGCTGATGAACCAAAACCTTATTCAATTCATTAGATGTAAGATCTTCATTATAAAATTAGTTGAGCATTCACATTTACTGTTTCATTCCAAAATTGATTTGGTGCAGACTTTCCCATGTTAGTCAAATAATGAAGCGAGTGGTAGACTGAGTCATACCAAGAGATTAATGATAAATTGGAAATGGATGGTGGTAGCATAAGTTTTGTAAATCAGAATTAGTTTATCCAGATTTGCAATTGTTGATTAAAATCATTAATTTTGCCCACTAGTCTTTGTATACTTATTTACATGAGTGCTAATTTATTGGAATTTGTGACAAGCTATAAAGGGTACTCTCATGGTCTGTTTTTGTTTCTGACTATCCTGCCCCCCCTCTCTCTGCAAACTCCAATCTGTGAGCCACCCACATCACTTACTAGATTCTAGATCTAGATCTAGATCCACTAGGATCTGGGACATCCCATAGGTTCATCATTGGCAGCAGTCATAGTCTGTCTAATTTTTATTAAATTAGGTGAAAATTGAGTGAGTTTGCTGAATTGTAGATAATCTATTCCACCTCTTTAATTTTAATTTTATTAACTTGGAGTTTCTTTCATTGTATTCTTTAAATGAATGCACAATATTATTCAATAATACATTCATACATATGCAAAAGCAACAGAACACAGGTTCAAACTCAATACAATTAGTTCCTGATCTTGATCAAATAGTCAAAACATTTTCACAAAAATGAGAGGAATAAAATAAAAAAGAATGAAACATTTTGACTATGGCAAAAAAAATCTAAATTTAGCTTGGTGACAGTTCTTTTAATTCAATCACAAAATTAAGGAACTTTGGAAACACAAATAGTTCCAAATCATGTTCCCGGCTTATGAAAGTACCAACTTGGCAAAGATATAATAAGCTTGGTCTCCGCATGGGCTCAGGAGTCAAGGAAAACACAAAAACACATGGGTTGTGTTCAGTATGGGTATCATTGACATCAGCTTTGAATTCAGCTAGTGGTTATACTGATTCATCCCATTAATCAATTATTTAAGATTATTCAAAGTCATCTGGTGGAATCTTCTGTGTCCGGCTGTGATGAGATGACAAGATAGGAAAAGCATTTAATTATGTGGTGTGGTGATGTATCTAAAACTACCACCTCCCTACCTCCATTGGAGACCATAAGACACAGGAGCAGGAATTAGGCCATTTAGCCAATCGGGTCTGCTCTGCTATTCAATCATGGCTGATATGTTTCTCAACTCCATTCTCCTCCTTTTTTCCCCGTAACCCTTGATCCTCTTGACAGTCAAGAACTTATCTATCTCAGTCTTAAATACACTCAATGACCTGGCCTTCGCAGCCTTCTGTGGCAATGAATTCCATAGATTTACCACTCTCTGGCTGAAGAGGTTTCTTCTTATCTCCCTTCTAAACAGTCTTCCCCTTACTTTAAGGCTGTGCCCTCGGGTCCTGGTCTCTCCAACCAATGGAAAAGTCTTCCCAACATCCTCTCTGTCCAGGCCATTCAGTATTCTGTATGTTTCAAATAGATACTTCCTCATCCTTCTAAACTCCATCGAGTATGGACTCAGATTCCACAAATGTTCCTCATATGTTAAGCTTTTCATTCCTGCGACCAATCTCGTGAATCTCCTCTTTACACGCTCCAGGGACGTCCTTCCTAAGATATGGGGCCCAAAACCGTGCACAATACTCCAAATTACACAGCCTCAGAAATTTTTATATTCAAGTCCTCTCAAAATAAATGCCAT
Source organism: Hemiscyllium ocellatum (assembly GCF_020745735.1). Taxonomy (NCBI): domain Eukaryota; kingdom Metazoa; phylum Chordata; class Chondrichthyes; order Orectolobiformes; family Hemiscylliidae; genus Hemiscyllium; species Hemiscyllium ocellatum. The sequence goes on along the minus strand of NC_083428.1, from coordinate 18,194,145 downwards.
CATTGTGGTTATCTTCCTAACTACTGACGCAACCTGAAAATTTATCTTGAGAGAATCCTGGACTAGAACTCCCAAATCTCTTTGCACTTCAGACTTCTGAATTTTGTCCCCATTTAGAAAATAGTCCTTGCCTCTATTCTTCCTATCAAAGTGCATGACCTCACACTTTCCCATGTTATACTTCATCTGCCACTTCTTTGCCGACTCTCCTAACCTGTCCAAATTCTTCTGCAGCCTCCTGCCTCCTCATGGCTACCTGTCTCTCTTCCTATCTTTGTATTGTCTACAAAATTAGCCAGAATTCCCTCAGTTCCTTCATCTAGATCGTTAACATATAAAATGAAAAGTTGGGGTCCCAATACTAAGCCTTGTGGAACACCACTTGGCACCAACTGCCATCCTGAGAAGGACCCGTTTATCCACACACTGCTTTCTGCCAGACAGCCAAGCTTCTATCCATGCTAGTGTCTTGCCTCTAACACCATAGGCATTTATCCTACTCACTAGCTTCCTGCGCGCAAGTTGTCAAAGGTCTTCCTGAAATCCAGGTAGGTAACATCCATTGGCTCTCCTTGGTCTAACCTGCTCATTACTGAGAGTCATAGAGATGTACAGCACGTAAATATAGCCTTCAGTCTATCTAGTCCATGCCGACCAGATATCCCAACCTAATCTAGTCCCATTTGCCAGCATCTGGTCCATATCTGTCTAAATCCTTCCTATTCATATACCCATCCAGATGCCTTTTAAATATTGCAATTGTACCAGCCTCCACCACTTCCTCTAGCAGCTCATTCCATGCACGTTGCCCCTTAGGTCCCTTTTATATCTTTCCACTCCCATTCTAAACCTATGCCCTCTAGTTCTGGACTCCCCCATCCCAGGAAAAAGACTTTGTCTATTTATCTTATCCATGTTCCTCATGATTTTATAAACCTCTATGAGGCCACCCCTCAGCCTTCGACGCTCCAGGAAAAACAGCCCAGCCTATTCAGCCTCTCCCTTTAGCTCAAATCCCCAAGCCTGGCAACCTGCTCTTCAGATGCTGCCTGACCTGCTGTGCTTTTCCAGCACCACTCTAATCTAGAGTCAACATCCTTGTAACACTTTTCTGAACCTTTTCAAGTTTCACAACAACCTTCCGATAGGAAGGAGACCAGAACTGCATGCAATATTCCAAAAGTGGCCAAACCAACATCCTGTATAGACGCAATACCTATACTCAATGCTCTGACCAAAAAGCAAAGCATACCAAATGCCATCTTCATTATCCTATTTACCTGCGACTCCACTTTCAAGGAGCTATGAACCTGCACTCCAAGGTCTCTTTGTTCAGCAACACTCTCCAGGATCTTACCATTAAGTGTATAAGTCCTGTTAAGATTTGCTTTCCCAAAATGCTGCACCTCACATTTATCTAAATTAAACTCCATCTGCCACTCCTCAGCCCATTGGCCCATCTGATCAAGATCCCGTTGTAATCTGAGGCAACCTTCTTCACTGTCCACTACACCTCCAATTTTGGTGTCATCTGCAAACTTACTAACTATACCTTCTGTGTTCACATCCAAATCATTTATATAAATGATGAAAAGTAGTGGACCCAGCACTGACCCTTGGGGCACACCACTGGTTACAGGCCTCCAGTCTGAGAAACAACATTCCACCACCACCCTCTGTCTTCTACTTTTGAGCCAGTTCTGTATCCAAATGGCTAGTTCTCCCTGTATTCCATGAGATCTAACCTTGCTAATCAGCCTCCCATGGGGAACCTTGTAGAATACCTTACTGAAGCCCATATAGATCACATCCACTGCTCCGCCCTCATCAATCCTCTTTATTACTTCCTCAAAGAATTGTAGCAAATTTGTCAGGCAATGGCCTCCCCTTGATGAAACCATGCTGACTTTGCCCTATTTTACAATACACTTCCAAGTATTCAGAAATCTCATCTTTCACAATGGATTCCAGGATCACAACCGAGATTAGGCAAATCGGTTTGTAATTTTCCATCTTTTGCCTTACTCCCTTTTAAACAGGGGTGTCAGGTTAGCAATTTTCAGTTCTCTGGGACTCCACCTGATTCTAGCATTCCCTAAAAGATCATTATTAACACATCCACTCTCTCTTCAACTATCTCCATGGGAACTCTGGGGCGTAGTCTATCTGGTCCAGGTTATTTATCCGTTTCCAGGCCATTTAGTTTTACTAGCACCTTCTTGGTGATGGCCACCTTACTCAGATCTGCCCCCTCACTCTCTTGACCTTTTGGGATATTACTTGTATCTCCACCATGAAGACTGACGCACAGTAATTATTCAGTTCCTCAGCCATTTCCTTGTTCCCCACTACTATTATGCCAGTGTCATTTTCCAGCGGTCCAATGTCCACTTTTGCCTCTCTTTTCCCCTTGATATACCTAAAGAAACTCTTGCAGTCTTCCTTAGTGTTACTTGCTAGCTTACCCTCATGTTTGATCTTCTCCCTCCTTATTTTTTTTTGTTGCCCTCTGTTGGTCTTTTTAATTTCCCAATCCTCTGGTTTTCCACTGTCCTTCGCCACATTATAGGCTTTCTGCTTTGCTTTCTAATGGACCAGGCCAGACCCCCTCAAAACATTTCAAGAAAGTAGCCCTAACCGTAACTTGGTGAGTTGTTTTAAGCAGGTATATAGTGGATATTTCAGGAGGGATGCAGCTGGCCCAACCACTTCGTTTCAAACAAGTCAGAATTTAACTGCAAGATTACCGAATGGAACACAAACAAAAGAGAACAGAATACAGAATAACTTAACCTAATCGAAAACCCAACAAGATATCCCAACTTTAATGATGCTGTTTCAAATATTTGTGACAATCCCCATAGACGTCCTTTGGCAAAAAAGGAAAAAAATCAAATACAGGGTCTTACAGGAGAGACAGAGATGGCAGAGGGATTCAGCATGGAACAGCTTCCTCCTCAAACTGACTGACTGCCTGCTTCTAGTGAACAGCCAGATTGCTAAAAACCAAACCAAACCAGAGAAAAGCTGAGCCGGAAGAACTGGCCATTCCCCTTTCATTGCATGAGTAGTTTTTTTAAACTTGAAAGCTTTTTGCCTGAGGCAGTATCTGTTAGCTATAATCAAACTGGGCCTGAAACCCTCCAAACATAGACTTATCGGAATTGCTGCTTTTATGACCTTGCTGAGAAAAATAGGCAGGACAACATAACCTTGTTAAAGGCGCAACATCGTCACAGCTTTTATGTTATCCCTGACTTGCCTCATCAGCCATGGTTGCCTCATCCTCCCTGTACCATGCTTCTTTTCCCTCGGGATGTATTTCTGCTGTGTCTGCTTAATTATTCCCAGAAACTCCTGCCATTGTTGTTCTTCTGTCTTTCCTGCTAGGCTCCTCTCCCAATCAATTCTACCCAGCTCCTCCCTCATGCCCCTGTACTTGCTTTTATTCAGCTGTAATACCGTTACCTATGATTCTATTTTCACCTTCTCAAATTGCAGACCAATCATATTATGATCACTGCCTCCTTAGGGCTCCTTCACTTTAAGCTCACTTATCAACTCTGCCTCACTGCACATCACTAAATCTAGTATTGCTTATCCCCTAGTGGGCTCCACCACAAGCAGCTCCAAAAAGCCATCTCATAGATATTCCTCAAATTCCTTTTCTTGCAATCCAATACAAACCCGATTTTCCCAGTCCACTTGCGAATTGAAATCCCCCATGATCACTGTAACTTTGCCGTTCCTACACATCTTTTCTATCTCCTGGTGTATCTTGCGCCCCAGCTCCTGAGTACTATTGGAGGCCTATACATAACTCCATCTATGGCTTTTTGACCTTTGCGGATCCTCAATTCTACCCACACAGATTCTACACCATCTGACCCTACTTTGTTTCTTACTATTGATTTAACTTTATTTCTTAGTAACAAGGCAACCCCACCCCCCTCTGCTCACCTGCCTATCTTTTCGATAGGATGTATAGACTTGAACATTCAGCTCCTAACCCTGGATTCTGGGTTCAAAGGCCCATGGTTAATCTTCCTGCCCTACCATCTGCTGAAGCCCGTAAGTGGCCAATTACGGCCCTTTGACAACTGCCATTGGGAATAATGCAGCAACAGGTGGATCTACCACCATTCAATGTTCCTCATAGCTTCCGTCTTAAAGGCAGTTTGTCACCTCAGGCAATGGTGGGCAAGGTCCTCAATCAAAGGCAATCTCTGCTTGAGGGACTGTCCATCAAGTAGGGGGTGCCTGCTGATTGCAGTCTCCCTCCATCCTTGCTTCTGACTATCCTGCTCTCTCTCTCTCTCTCTCTCTGTCAACTCCTGTTAGTAAGCCACCCACATCACTTATCTTTGTTCTAAATCCACTAAGATCTGGGGCATCCCATAGGTTCATCTTTGGCAGCAGTCACAGTCTCCTCACAGGTGCTGATGAGTGCAAGACCTCCTAGTTTCTTATTGGTTGGCAGCTGGGAGGGACGTCTTGTCCTGGGGACCAGTTATAGGGGAAGGCCTACAGATGGCTTCTCCACTGTCTAAATGACTTATGGCTTAGTGAGCCTTGGTATAGACAGCACAGCTCTCCCACTGAATCTACAACGAGTAAGTGAGACCCTCAAGAGGACTCTGCCATTGAACTTTTGCAAAGATACCTCAGACTATTGCCTCCCAAATTTGATTAGTTGATATGGAAAGTAATAGCTGTGTTACCTACAATGTAGTTGTTTAATATAGAGACAATGAATATCATAGTCATTGGAAGGACATAATAGGGTGGAGTTTCTGTTTTGGGCACAATTGACAATCTGGGCACAAATTTATGCTTAAAATCATGTTAGTTTGTAAAGTATAAATTTTGCACAAGATTCTGGTGAAACTGAGATATTTATCACCAAAACAAACTTTTTCATGAGCTAATCCACTTGCACAGTATTTTGGAAGATAATTATCCATTTTCCTGCATGACAAGATATTCATTGGTGCATTTAAGAATGACAAGCAGGCTCAGTCTTATTAATACAACAGAATGAATAAGCATTTTTAACAAGTGTCTAGCCTCCCCCGTGAATAAGTTAATTTTAAATAACTGCAAATTACTTCAATAAAACTGATCAGAAACATTCATCAGTTTCATTAGCATTGAGTGGTCAACTTGTTGGTAAATTAAGCATATTTTAATATTTTCCAAAATGTGCCTGTGTGTCCTTATAGTTAACAATTAAACCTGGAGTGACTTTATGAGCCTCCTCCTAGGCTCACAAAGATCTGCTTAATAGCAGTCCATCATGGTGATTAATTCAATTTTGGGTCAGGGCCATTATCTGGTGAGGAAGGACTTCCTGCCCAATGTTTTCTTTAAAATTAGCTGAGAGTTTGCAGAAACTAGATCGTTGCTGGATTAAATTGGTGTCTGAAATTTTACAATCTTTTGCAATTATTAGGCTATGTTTGGATGTTCTGTGCTGAAGAAAACTAGCATAAGCCAGGGGAAAATCCAGTCAAGATCTTGTGTAAATACGTACATATCATTGGTTATTTGATTATTCATCCACTAATCAATAAATTCATTTAACAGCTGCAGCCTGAAATTATGCTCTGCTACTTTCAAGTAGATTCAGTTGGGAAACAACAAAAAAGGTTTTCTGTTCATTATCCTGAACAACATTGTAAATTCTTACCTAACATTACAGTCAATGAAGGTGCTTGAGGATAGAAGAATGTGAAAATTCACCCAAAAGAGTGATCTAAAATAAAGCTGGCAAAATGTCTGCAACAAGATGGACAGGTAGGACCCAAAATATAACATTCATATCACATCAGAGGTCACAGGATAATGATAAAAAGGAAGAATACTGGCTGGGCACAAGGTTTGTTGTAGATCTCTTATAATCTCTCATATAAGCTTAAAATGGCCAGATCACATCTGATATAGCAATATACTAATAGTGTTTCAAATAATGGCGAATTGTTTGCCCTAAACCAATAATTATCAATTGATGTCTCTTTAACATCACAAATTAAATATTTATTTTAATAGTATACTATTGTCTGTTTTTAACTATCAAAAACTCTAATAACTAAGGTACAATGTTTACTTGAAATAAATGAAGACTGGAAAAGGCTCAGAAATTCAGCAGCTTCTGTGAAGAGAGTCAATATTTCGAAAACAGCCTTCCACCTTTATCTCCTTGATCTCGCCTAATAATCTTCCCCTGGTGCTAAGTCTTTCTCTATGATAAAGTCCAGCCCTTCTGCAAAGATAAAGTACTCATGGCATAACACAAAGTATAACGTGAAAGAAGAGAAACAAAGTTTAAGATCATAATTGCGATCTTTATAATGAAGGTTGGACTACACTCTTGTTGCATAGTCATCAGTTGCTTCACATATGTTTTCGCTTGCTATTTTCTACTATCTTCCTAGCATCACTCTGGTATACAGCTGTTTTCTGGCACCTTCGTTCTTCATGTGCCAGGAAATATCAGGAAGTTGGTTAAACAAGAAGTTGGAATTATCATAATGCTAAATTCTGTCCTCATAAAGTACATAAGTAAACAGGTGCATGCACACTCATTTTGAAAATCCCCAAATACAATTAATACCTGAAGGAATGGGCTGCCAATTTTAGTTGTTCTCTTTCTCTCAGATCCCTCTTTTTTTTAGCCTTTCAGTGAGATGACATTTTCACACAAGTAATGGCGGAATCACACAGAGTGAGACGGGAACATTTTGGATAGTAACATGTAACCATACTGCTGCTGGAATTTGCAATATTTAAAAGTGTCATGAGCCTGTGTGACATCAAAATCTGGCCCATTATATATTAATTCATGTTTATCTTGCCAATGGAGGCTATGCACATAGAAACAAAATTCATCCTGTTGTCACATGTTAGATGAATCCCATTTTAAAAATTAATTCACAGGAAGGCATAATTATTAGTGACAGGAGTAAGATTTCAAAGGGACCTGAGGGGCAACATTTTCACACAGAGGGTGCTTCTTATGTGGAATAAACAGCCAGAGGAAGTAGTAGATGCAAGTACAGTTATAGCATTTAAAAGGTATTTGAACAGCTACACGAATGGAAAAGGTTTCGAGGGATATGTGCTAAATGCAGGCAAATGGGACCAGTTTAGTTGGGGAAAACCTGGTTAGCATGGGTACGTCGGACTGAAGCGTACTGTATACTCCTTGACTATAACTATGACTATGAATATAGACGCCATTGGCTAGGTCATTTACTGTCCATCCCTAATTGCCCAGATGGGGACAGGAAAGAGTTGGGTATATAGGCCAATCCAGATAAGGATGGTTGGTTTCTCCAGAGAGCATTAGTAAACCAGATGCCTTTTCCCCGACAACCAATATCATCATCACTAATTCCAGATTTTTTAAATTATAAATGAACTGCATGGATTCGAACCCACGCCCCAGAACATTGTCTTGGTCTCCAGATAAATAGTTTAGCAATAACACCACTAAGCTATTCCCCCGCCATTATATACTGATAACGTTTCCAGTTACTAATTTCAGGATAATCACTGTATTCCATCCACCTTATTCTGCAATGTTATTTCATGAACAATAATGCATCCGGGACAATCGAACTCAAGGCGAGAAGTCCACTTGCTAGTAACACCTTAAGGATGCTCCAATGGTTGTTTCTAATGATCTAGTTCGTCCCGAGTTGAGGGGTGAGTGTTGCTGCCAGGAATTGTGGCTGAGATTTAGCATCCTATCACACGTGCTCACTCCCAAAGGAATATATATTCACCTAGGCAACGGGACAGCGAAAAATTGAGCAGCTGTTTGATTTGCACTTGTCCAGGGGACACAGATGGCAATTGAAATATCCAAAATATGAATGTTGCACAATTATTAAATCAAATGGGGTGCACATTTTTCCAAAAGACAGAAAAAAGCGATATGGCAAACATGTTTTACACAGTCGCGAAAAAAACAGGCAATGAGATACATTACAAACTGTTTTTCGATCATCAGACGAAAGCAGGTGACAAGGAAAGGCGAGAGGTACACATTAGCACAGATTTTTAAAGAAAGGGTCAGTCTAAAGATTGTTTAACCCGGTTACAACGCCATCAATAACGAAAATGTCAGAGATGGTAATTTTACCGTAGCATTTCAATCCCCTTTCCTACTCCACTCTAAGATACCCAGAAGCTCGCAGCTTTCATTAAAGGCCTACATCTAGCACTAATAACGTGAAGGCTGCATGTTTCTGGGTCTATATATTAACACATTTCCACCTGTAAATCCGAGGGGGGGAGGGTGAAGTGTTGAAAAATAACCCGCTAATAATTACTGGAATTAATCAGTTTGTGTTATATACACAGTAATACCTATCAGTGATTGTCTATTTCAGTGGGATACAACAGGCAATTATTTCAGCATCCTCCTATTGTGGAGACCAGATCATTAAGCTGAGAGCAAGAACACGGTTCTTCAGGTACAATGGCAACAAGCCGCCCCTGTGTCATCTCTCAGTTAGAGACTGACACTTGCAGCTTTGTTTTAGCTACAATATGATAGTATAGCATCTCTGTGGTTAAGTCACTCACCGTCGCGTTCTCAGTTATGTATTTCCATGCAGGCAAATCATTGCTCATGGTCCAGTTCGTCGGAGACAGGGTTATTTTATCCTCCTACAATACAACAAAAGAAAAAATAGCATCTTACGGTCGGATATGTGGAGGGTTTTATTGCAGCTAGGCTCCTGGCAATAATGTTTCTTCTGCTATCCCTAATAATCAGCGTTAAATCTCCAATAAGGAGGTGAGCTCAACTCGACAGGAAGCAACCGAAGGTATTAATGCAGAACAGAAAAGTTCCCTCAGTTGGCAAGGGGCATTGAACGAAGCAGAAACTGAGAGAAACGCATCATTTCACAATGTACTCACTTGTTGTGTAACAGAATATGACAGCGCCTCTTTCCGGATTTATTCATACTAAATGGCAAAGGAATAGCTGGCGGGGAGAGGTTGGCGGGTCCAGTCTTCCCCTAACCCAAGGCTGCAAAGAAAAGAGGGATCTGAGAGAGAGAGGAAAGCGACTGCACAAGGACCAAGCGGAGGAATCGCCCATGAAGCAGGAATCTCCCTCTCTCCCCAGCCCTCCCCAGATCAGCTTCCACGCAGGCACCTCCTCCCCTTGTTCAGCTTCTCTCTGCCCGGGCGACGCTGGGGCTGGCCTTACACTCTGGTAAGCGCCATTGGCTTCAAAGTTAATGCTTTTCTTTTGCTTTCAACTGGGCATGAGCTGTCCACCTTCAGGGGTCTCGACCCTTGGCCTCCTCCCACCCACCCCCAGGCAGATCTATCTCTCTCTCTCTCTCTGAGCTGGGTTGAAGGGGAATGCTCGGACCGCTGCCACATGTGCCAGGTTACCAGACAGCAATTTCCTCCCGGCTCCTGCCAATCTCTCAGGGCTGCATTGTTCAGCTGGGCAGTTGCCCGGGTAGGTTACAACTGAAAGCGCCATTTATCCTCTCTTCTGTGCACAACAGCAGATGGAGCCCCCGTTCAGTCTAGCCTGATATTTCCTCCTCGATTCGTAGATATAAAAGAATTATAAATTGCACTTCCGTCCTTACAATGATGCTAAAGCAAAAGATTGGGGAAAGAACAGTCGCCACGAATATTGTGCTCGCAGGTGAGTTTCGATGCTAAATACTGGAGTGCAAGAGAGAAAATAGATTTTAACATTTCAGGTATAGGTCTTTCGTCTTTTGTTTTGCTGGTGACAGATCTCAGCATTACAGAATGCCGGCTCTGAAACAGCAAGCTTTTTTTTAAATGTCCATATTCGACATTTTTGCCCGTTTTATTTCAGATTTCTAACATTTGCAATTTTTTTCCCGAGGGTCCACGCACATACAAAAGCCTATTTGTGCGCACTAGCATTGGGTTGGGCTTTTGAGAATGCGTTTCATTCATTTGTGAGTCTTGGCTATATTGGCCGTGGAAATTGGAAACGGAAGAGGATTATGCTGTTTTCCCCAGCTGAACCCTTTCCATGCACCGAGTGTATTTGCCAATTTAGTGCGGGAATGAATCACTTCCATTGTGGAGACTGGTGAAACAAACACTGTTAGATTGCACACTTCAAGTGACACACTGCCACAGAAATCCACACTTCTTGCCTGTATAGGCTCAATCGTGTCATGTGACCTTATCCTAGGCTGGAACATCCATCGAGTATTCCGCACAACAGGACAGAACGCAGACAAGATTATTCCCACACCCAGACAACATAGAGTTGAAGCATTTTCCTGTATATACATATCAGGTTAAGCAATCACATTTCCGATTCATAACACAGTAATTATCAGGACTACATTCATGTCCTCAGGTAAGATAGAATCCATAGAATCTCTCCACTGTGGTAGCAGGCCATTTGGCCCTTCAGATCCACACTGACCCTCTGGAAAGCATCCTAACCAGACCTACCCTATCCCTGTAACTCTGCATTTCCCATTGCTAGCCTGCATAACCCTGGACACCACGGCCAATCCTAGCCTGCACACTTTTGGACTGTGGGAGGAAAGCAGAGCACCCGGAGGAAACTCACACAGACACAGGGAGAATGTGCAGGCTCCACGCAGACAGTTTCCCAAGATAGAAATCCACATTTTTTGGATAGAACAGAGGCTGAAACTCTGGCACTCTGAGGTGGCAGTGCTGACCACTGAACCATTGTGTCACTCTTTCCCACTAGCTCCTTAGTTCTTGTTTTTGCAAATAAAAATTATAAATGAGGATATTTGCAGATATAGACTCCATTAATAATATTAGGTTTTTGTTAGGTTTTCTCCATAGTTACCTTCAATAGAAGCATGAGGACATTTTGAATATTAGATCTTATCATTTGAAAGACATAGTAATCAAAGAGTTTGAAATTCACCCTCTTTATGATTAGATTAGGTTCCCTACAGTGTGGAAACAGGCTCTTCGGCCTAACGAGTCCACACCGAACCTCTGAAGAGTAACTCACCCAGTCCCATTTACCCCTGACTAATGCACCTAACACTACTGGCAACTTAGCATGGCCAATTCACCTGACCTGCACACCTTTGGACTATGGAAGGAAACCGGAGCAAACCCACACAGACTCGGGGAGAATGTGCAAACTCCACACAGACAGTCGTCCGAGGCTGGAATTGAACCTGGGTCCCCGGTGCTGTGAGGTAGCAGTGCTAACCACTGAGCCATCAAGCCACCATTATGTTGCCCATTTTCCATTTTGTAGGAACCATGAACACTTGGAAAGATGAGACTATTGAGAAATAGTCTATTAGCCACTTGCTTCTTTAACAAGTCTGGTTTTAGTTAAATAGTTACCTCAATTAGTTCAAACAAAAGCAAGTAGTACTGGAGAAACTAGGTCTGGCAGCATTTGTGCAGAGAAGACAGTTAACGTATTCATCAATCCCTGATGAAAGACTTTTGCCCGAAACATTGATTCTCCTGCTCCTTGGATGCTGCCTGACTGCTGTGCTTTTCCAGCACCACACTCTCAATTCTAATCTCCAGCATCTGCAACATATCCAGTCCAGTCACCCATCTTCAAACCTGTTGAATTTCTCCAGCAATATCAGTTTTTGTTTGTTTCAGACCTCAAGCATTGACTGTTCTTGGTTTTACCTGTTTTTTTTCCATTTTCCATTGGCATTGTTGCTTGAATATATAAAATATTGGATTTGAAACTGGGCAAATGAGAAGTCTTTTAGTTGAGAAACTCCCATGTTGCTAGTGTAGGCCAAAAATGTACAGGCCTTACATAAACAACAAAGCAAATATTAAAAGAAAAATAAAATTGCTTTGTAGCAGAGACAGAATTTGAAGGTTGAAAGTTATCCTCTTGTTTAATTCATCTATCCATCCCTCAATGTTTTTGTGCACGTCATTCTACAGAGATGAGACAAACGTTTTCAGTCTATAGAAATTTCTTTCTTAAAAGATGATGAGACTTTAAATATTTTTAAAAGAGAGGTGAATAAATAATTAAGGGAGTGATAGTTATCAGAGGTAGCTGGGAATGTGGATTTGAGCTTACAATCAGAACAAAGAACGAAGAAAATTTACAGCCTTCAGCCCTCCAAGCCTGAGCCGATCCAAATCCACTGTCTGAAACTAATCGCCCAATTCCTAAGCATCTGTATCCTTCTGCTCCCACCTACTCATGCATCTGTCCAGATGCACGTTAAATGAATCTACCATGCCTGTCTCTACTACCTGTGCTGGCAATGTATTCCAGGCACCTACCACCCTCTATGTAAAGTACTTCCTGCGTGTATCCCTTTTAGACTTTTCACTTCTCACCTTCAACACATGACCTCTTGTTATTGAATCCTTCATCCTAGAAAAAAGCTTACCTCTATCCACCCTGTCTATACCTTTCATGAGTTTGTAGACCTCAAAGAGGTCCCCCTCAATCTCCTTTTTTCTAATGAAAACAATCGTAACCTACTCAACCTCTCTTCATAGCTAGCACCTTCCATACCAGGTAACATCCTCGTAAGGCTTCTCTGCACCCTCTCCAAAGCATTCACATCCATTTGGTAATGTGTCATCCAGACTGTACACAGTATTCTAAATTCAGCCGAACCAAATCTTTAACATGACCTGCCAGCTCTTATACTCAATACCCTGTCCGATGACAGCAAGCACATCATATGCCTTCTTGACCACTCTATCCACCTGTGCAGCCCCTTCAGAGTACAATGGACCTGAACTCCCAGATCTCTCTGCTCATCAACATTTCCCAAGGCTCTTCCATTTACAATATAATTTGCTCTAGAATTAGACTTCCCAAAATGCATCACCTCACATTTACCTGGATTGAACTCCATCTGCCACTTCACCACCCAACTCTCCAGTCTATCTATATTCTCCTGTATTCTTTGATAGCCCCCTATGCTTTCTGCTTCTCCACCAATCTTCGTGGCATATGCTGTGATTTTTTTAAATGGTAGAGTGAGAGCTAAAAGGCCTCGTCTACTGTTTTCTCATGTGCTCCTATGTGATCCTAACTCATGTTCATTCACATATTCTCTTCTACTTAAAATTCTACCTGTCCTTGATAAAACAGATTTTCCAGCCACCTGACCAATCAACATTAACCCTCATGTTTCCTTACTATAACCTCATCTCCACAAACCCAACTTTATCTACCACTTAGTTCTTCAACTTTACAAAATACGAGGTGCTCTTCTGTACAAAACTAGTAGCTGTCAATATTGCTTGCCTTACCGTATTTTGTTTGTTGGTATAAATCAGGCCATGTACATCATCTTCTCTCAGAAACAATTTACTCCAACCTTTAGACAAAATTCTTGCATGCTCATTGGGAAAGTCTGAATCAATTTGATTTGAGAGAGTTTTTTTTGTCAGTCATGAACCTGAAAATTAAAAAAAACATGCTTAACCTGCTTGTAAACATGTGGCTGACATTTAATCTCATTTCAAGTCAGTCATATTAAGTAGACAAAATATATGTTTTCTCTTGGAGTTCTAAGGTTTGGAACAAAATCCCATCTGAGCAATGTGGGCTCAAATGCAGGTACTATACTGAGAAATTATTGCATTCTCAGCAGTAATATCTTTTAGATGAAATGTTAGACTGAGACTATGTTTGCCTTTAGTGAGATGGAGATTTAAAAATCTCGTGGTACTGTTGGAGGAAAAGTGGAGAGTTCTCTCTGGTGTCCTTGCTCACAAATCTTCCAAAACCAAATATCATAAAATAGATTTTCTGAATTCTGTTTGTGGGATTTAGCTTTGCACAAACTGCTATTTTTTTGTACATTACACAAGCAATTACATTTCAAAGATTCGACATTCTAACTAATGAATGAAGGTGTGATATGTTATAAAAATAGCAAAATAATTAGTTAGGCAGCACTAACATGCAATAAATGGTTTTCTGTTAGTAGTTACCGTGCTAAACGTTATCTGTGTTGCAAAAGTTCACTTATTTATTAAATCCAAACAATTCCAGCCATACCTAAGAGTTCGAATTGTTTATTTGCTTCGAGAATATAAATGAACTTGGAGTAAAACTGCTTTGTCTAATTGCTGGTACACTTTGATGACACTCATGCCTTTGAAGTGATAATCTAGGATCATCAGTAGGTGCTGACCATAAGTAGTAGCCGCAGAATGGCTGGCCTCTCATTATATTGCTTTCCACAAGTCCGTAAGTGATATCGTCTTGGTCCAGATCAGGAAGCTAGTGGAATGGAGGCATATCCCTCCAATACTGATGCTTCATTGTGCTATACTTGTTTAAACCCAGGTTTACCTAATACATCATAGTAGGGAATAAAGAACAAAGATCCCACATTTAGTACTGATAAGGCCCTTACCATTCTTAGCTTAACTAATCCAATAAACCTTTACAAAAATCCCAATTAAAAATAAATGTCAATATTACAATCTAGACTCTTCCTAACCCCATTATGAAGGACTGCAGCTAATGCATTCGTAGCTGTTTATAGTATTTTCCTTATTCACGATCAACATATTAACTCCATTAGGCTTGGGGGAAAATCCTCTGAGGCTGTCATTTGGGTCATCATTAGCCCTCCTACTTGGAGTAAGCTATTAAGTGTAATCCACTTCATTCTAATTGCATGTCCACTGTTTGTTCCTTTCATCTTAAAAGTTTTATGATCTTAATATGCATCTTGACATCTTTGGAAATTTGGTACTTCTCAGTCTCTTTCATTGAAGGTATATGGGTCCATCAGGTTATTTTGTTTTAGTTCTAGTTCACTTTATGTTTTTGCTTTCTTGGTGTCATTGTCAGCAGTTGTGATCAATGTTAAATGTGAGCTGATTTTGGATTGAAGGTATTCATTATGTTACGGAGTGAGAGTGTTGTCAATGCCACAGTGGGCGGCAAAGATGTCATGGCACCATGATGGAGCCTTTGTCTATCCCACTGGTTGCTGCCTCTCCATGCCTCTGCCCCTGCTGCTAGCTCCATCACTCACTGCACAGCTCACCACTTTGCTCAGCGATCAACTAAAACAGCAAGGGTGCTGTGTGTACCTCTAGGTCAATGATTTTCTAATTCATTGCAGAGACACCTCCTGCATGAGTACAGCTCAGTGTTGCACGTTTAATAAAGCCACACACGAACATGTTAATTCTGCCCTACTGTTCTGTCTATGGATTGCAATGAGCTGACATTGAGGAGTTGAGTGCCATGCTGTGTCTCTGCATGTGTGCAGTTGCTACACTATCTAATGTGACACTGGCAATAAGCTCAGCCTTTATGTTACGTTTTTTGGTATCCTAGTGGTTGATGAAAGTTCATATCAAATCCCTGATGTTGGGATTTCTTTCTCCCTTAGCATTTCTACATTGATGAAGTAGCCCTTTAGTCAGATACCAGTATTGTTATTTTTCTTGCAGTCTTTTGAAAATAGTAGCAAAATGCCATTGAGAGTTGCTTTCTGTCTTTTAAGCTAAAAACTGAATTTATAAGAGATGTGATAAAGCTCAAAATAAATTTAAAAAGAGGATGAGGCTACAAAAGGCGAGAGCTATTTAAGAGGTAGTCAGATGTTGTCATGGAGAGAACATTGGTTTCTATAGTAGATTGGGGCAAGATAAGCTGAATGTCCTCCCTCAGCTGTAATTATCTTTATTACTGAGACCAGTGTGAGCAGAACATCAAATTCTCTTCCATACATTTAAATAGCTGCAGCCTCTTAATTATATAAAATGCTGCTGTGGCCAGGACCTGTCTTCCTTTGCATACTGTTCCCTTTTTTCAGCTTGTATTTTGACTTTGACTTGTTCCATTATTTTGCAATTATCTTTTATCATTACTTCCCCCTTCCGATTAACCAGGATCTGTCAAGGCGCACAAATGAAGCATCCTTTTTCAATCCAGCAATTCCTACTATCTCATGGGATAGAATGTTGAAGATGGGAATGGCACATTGTTGGGGGGGGGGAAGAGGTGTGGGCATGGGTGTTGGCACACCAAACCTCGCTGCTTTCCCTCCTCTAGCAGAATTCAGTTCTGGACGGCAAGTCCATTGCTGACCATTCCACTGCCAACTGAGGTCAATTAAAGGACCAGAAAAAGGGTCTCCATGCCATGGCCACTAGGATTACCCAGCTGCAAGCAGGCTTGTTGCCTTACAGCATGAGTGACAGGTCAAACCATGCCGGCTGCTTGTTGTCTCAAGGTTGGGGAGATCACGGGTGTTCAACCAAAAGCAATCAGTGATTGATAATGGGGCTGGATATCATAAAGGAGTGGGTGGGGGGGTTCAATGAGAACGAACTCCTTGCCTTTCCTTTTGACCCTTCTTCACCCCCTCTTCTGAGACCAATCAATCCAACATACCACTCTCCCCACATCACTTCTCCTTGGTCTTGCCAGCCTCTGACTGGCTGACAGCTCTCCCTGGATGGGATGTCTGTTCCCAGGATCTTGATCCCAAGGGAAGGCTTGCTGATGGCTACAGCCCTACCTACAATGTAATTGCAATGTGGTTCATCAGGCCTTCCACAAGCAGGCCTCTCCCCAGCTCCTTCACCAGTTGACAAGACCCCCAGTGACTCAGTAAGATTCTACCTACTGCAATATTCCAAAGCATGAGTTTTAAACTATGAATGTACTGAAAATCTCTGTTAGGTGCATACATGAAGCATAATCTTTATTTAAAGAAAATCATTTCTAAATTGGGGTTCAATCACTCTGTTGTATTTGGAGGTCTGGCTTAATTTTCACTGTTCCTTGTTGTGAGAAGTTACACAAAGTTGGCATAAAGGAAACAAAAAAAAACGGTCACTCAGAAGAGATCTTGTGGTCTGCCCTCTGCCAAAAGACCGTCCAAAGAATTTGTCAATGTTTACCCTTGTACGAGACCTTTAAGTGTTATTTCATCATATTTTGTGTAATGTCAGGGAGCATCTAGTAATTTAAAAACCAAAAGGTCTATTCTCAAACCATTTATTCAGCCCAGGAAGTAAATTTGCAGAGGGCCTGACTTTAGATAGACTGATTAATAACTCCTTGAAAGATGATACATCAGTGCTGCTGAGGGAAGGTAGAAGTCAGCTGTGGAATGCCACTGGTTAGAGCTGAATTGCGTGGGCTATAATATTTCGAAGTGTTATTCACTTGAATATAAAGCAAAGCAGAAATTTGATGGTGCTGTCACTTTCTGTAGGGTTTTAACAATGTTTGATCAATTCCATCAAGATTTCTGAGTGAGATTAAGTAAATTCCATGCTGCTCAAATTTTACAAAGCTGAAGAGGAAAACACTGAATGGCCTTTGCTCTCTTACTATTTCTTTATTGTTACACAAAGTAACCTTCCTGTAGACTCTTGTGCATTTCAATTCCGGATGCTTCTTTTCTATTCCAGCAAAACAGGAAAAAAAGTAATTGATTAATTGTGAAATCTTATTATTCACCTGAGCCTATTCACATTGTGTTGTTTAGCAGTGATTCCCTAAAGACATTCAAATGATATCATCTAAACCTTAACAACAGGCTTTGCTTTTGTAAAGATTTCCATCATCTTTTACAAGTCCAAGCTTTGACAGTAATATTCCCAAATCAGTATGAGCCCAACCATTTCATCTCCCTTTCTATCCACGAGCTGATTAGAAGAGATGCCAGCTCTCAAGTAAATTGACAGACCTTATGTTCACCTTAAATGAAGTGTCAAAAATATTAAAACTCATTGCGGACAAACATTCACTGGTTTCCTTTTGTTACCAGATATTCCAACTGCAAATTGTTACTAGTGGGAGACAGACAGCTGGAAGTACTCTGAAACTTATTCCCATCTGAAGTCAGCTAACAACAAATTTACCAATAAATCTTTCAGTGAAATCTCTGAGAAGCAAGAGTTAGCCTTTTAGGTTTTTGGTCTCTATTCAAAGAAACGTAAAAGAGAGGAGGCCATTTGGCCCTTTGAGCCTGTTCTGCCATTCATCACGATCATAGCTGATCGTCCAACTCAATAGCTTAATCCTGCTTTTTCACATTACCTTTGATTCCATTCGCCCCAAGTGCTATATCTAGCCTCCTCTCAAATACATCCAATGTTTTGGTATCAACTACTTCCTGTGGTAATGAATTCCACAGGCTCTCCACTCTTTGGGTGAAGAAATGTCTCCTCATCTTTGTCCTAAATGGTCCACCCCAAATCCTCAGAGTGTGACACCTCTGGTTCTGGATGCACCCACTATTGGGAACAGCCTCTCTGCATCCACCCTGGAGATGATTCCAGGAGAGGTCAGTTCAGATGAGAGAGAAGTAACCCATAGAGCTGGGGGGAAATGAAAGTAATAGGCAGATTTGTGTCAGATGTGAGGTTAAATACTGAAAAAAATCAGCATCTGATTCAAAACTTGACTGTAACATACCCTTTCCTGACTGGGTTGAAGTCAGGAAAGCAGGTGAGTTCCCTTCCCAGCCCAAAGAGGCTTTGGAATATAGAACTTTAAAGAGAATGATGAGGTTTCAAGCTTCATTGACATTCAGGTTTCTGACTTCACCTGAGTCAGCCAGGTTTCCCAAGCATCCAGTGGCTTCACTGTGGTCAGGACTTAGTAGAGTCAGGAGATGAGTGTATTTTACCTCATAGTGCCTGCCTGAGGAGGCATTGAAGAAGAGCCAAATCAGCCTCAAAAATGCTAACTCTGTTTCTCTCTCCACAGATGTTGTAAGGCCTGCTGAGTTTCTCCAGCATTTTCTGTTTTTAATCTGAGACATCCAGCATCTGCAGAATAGTGTTTTATTTGAAGTCGCTTGCAAGTTCCTGGTGACAAAGTCCATCTGTTGAATGGCAGGCTTTGAACAACCATGGCGAG
The DNA here is from genome assembly GCF_020745735.1 of Hemiscyllium ocellatum. NCBI lineage: Eukaryota > Metazoa > Chordata > Chondrichthyes > Orectolobiformes > Hemiscylliidae > Hemiscyllium > Hemiscyllium ocellatum. Next base: position 18,175,265 of record NC_083428.1, on the reverse strand, counting down.
AGTGATTCTCGCTAAACAGGGCAAACCATGGCCCCTGTGAAGCTGCCCTCCATCACGGGGGGTACATAACCCTTGTGAAGAGACAAGCAATGATGCACATTATTGAAGAGTGACTGCTCTACAGATCAGTTGGTGACTGGATCACTTTAGACTCAGCAAAATGTGAAGGCAATTGCAATCAGGAATCCCATTTGCTAGCTAAGTAAAAACTATAGAATCAGGAGAACAAAACAACTAAAATCAATCTCGGATTAAGAGATTCAAAACCAAAGGAAGAAACACTAGGTTGAGTGATGAAAATTATATTTCAAGTAACGTCTTAAAAGGAGGGGAAGCAGAAGGATTTAGAGAGGGACTTGCAGCATGTAGGGCTTAAAGGCTGCACAGCCAGCACAAGCAGTGGAGGACATGTAAGAATGCAAATTCAAGAAATGCGGGAATCTCAAATGGTGATATGGCAAAAAGATATTACAGAGATACAAGGCTTTATGGGGATTTGAATCGAGGGCTAAGAATTTATTAATCCAAGGGCGAGCAGGATTGAAACTGAAAAATGTGTCAGTGAACAAATGTGTAAACGCTGAAGAACCGTCAGTACAGAAGAGAATGCAAACCAGTAGAGTTTTGAATGAGCTCTTGTTTCTGAAGGATGGAAGCCTGTTCAGAATCTTTTCTTGGAAGAGTAAACCCAGAGATGACAAATGCATGGTTGCAGGTTTCAGCAGCAAGTGGTCTATGCTAGGGATGCAGGTGAACAAAGACTCAGCTGGAGTTGCCTCTCCAGATCTCTAACCAATGTACCCAGAATCATAGAATCTCTACAGTGAGGAAGCAGGCCATTCAGCTGATCAAGCCCACCCCTGTATCCCTACATTTCCCATGGCTAATCCACCTAGCTTGCACATCCCTGGACACTAATGGGCAATTTTAACATGGCCAATGCACCTAACCTGCAGACCTTTGGACTGTGGAGGGAAACCAGAGCACTCTGAAGTCACCCACATAGATACAGAGATTATGTGCAAACTCCACACAGCCAAGTCACTCGAGGATGGAGTCGAACCCGGGTCCCTGACACTGAGAGGCAACAGTGCTAACCACTGAGCCACCATGCAGTGCAGTGCTAGTGAGAATGCCAAGAGAAGGAACAGTGGTGTCATGCGCAATAAGAGCATGGCTTTATTCACTGTCCAATCCCACACATATAGATTGGCCACTTGAACAAGACACCCAAGAGCATTTGTGGACTATTACATCAGTCACAGTTGTTGTCAACAGTAGAAGAGGTAAGAAAATTGCTAGGAGAATGGTTCTGTGCAACATTAGAAATTGCTATTTCAGGAGAGCGTTGGGATTTTTTAAGCAGCAGAATTCTCCATCACAACGTGTCCAAATTCTGTAATCCAGTGCAAGTAATCATAGAAGTTCAAGTGTAATATATGTCCATGGAAATGCAATTTCCACCATTTTAATAAAGAATGTGCTAGAAGTTGGCCCTGCCTGAAACACCAACCTTGCCCAGTGAAATCAAACCATCACTGGTCGTTTCTGCTAATCGCACCCATTTATAGGCCTTCACAGAATCTCTTAAAATTAAGCTTCCTTTAAAATGAAGAGATGAATGAGAAATTAAAAATAAAATTCAAATATTTTTAAAGTACTAAGAAACTGTCTAGTTAAAACCAATTGAATCAGGCAATGGATTTTATTGCATTTTAAAAAGTAATTTTTAATTAGTCAAAACCAAGTGACTCAAAAGAAATGGATTAGATACTGATTAAAAAATGGTAAATTTTTGTGATAATTGTGAGATGCAGTAATCATACTGTACAAATGTTAAAGGAATATTTTTGAAAGAATAAAAGTATTCTTTTTAAAAATAAGACTCTAAAATAACACCTGCTTGCACTGATTCATGACAGACTTTAGGCTCAACGTGATCTGAATTAGTCCACAAGATAAAGGAACAGAAGTAGGCCATTCAGCCCATTGAGTCCCCTGTCATTCAGTGAGATCATGGTTAATCAGCTAACCCTCAGTTCCACTTTCTGACCTTATCCCCATAACCCCTGACTTCCTTCCTGATTAGAGATCTGTCTATCTTAACCTTGAATATACTAATGGCCTAGCCTCTACAGCTAAAGCTAAAGATGGTAAAGCAATGCACAGATTGTCAACCCACTGAGACAAAACAATTCCTCCACATTTCTTAAGTGAGCAACTCTTATTCTGAGATTATACACTCTGGTCCGAGACTCTCCCACAAGGGGAGACAACATCTCCACATTTACCCTGTCAAGCCTCCAAATATTCTCAGATGGTTGTACAAAGTCTCCTTTCATTCTTCCGAAACTCCAATGATTACAACCCCAAACACCTCAACTTCTCCTCATAAGAAAATCCCTTCATATCCAAATCTATCTACCGTACCTCCTTTGGACTGGCCCCAATGTAAGTCTATCTTTCCTTAAATAAAGAGACCAAAACAGTTCACAGAATTCCAGCTGTGGTCTGATTACAGTCATATACAGTTTTAGGAAGATCTTTCTATTTTCATATCCCTTCTTTTTGTTATTTTATACTTTATATCTGAATTTAAGCTCCATTCCCTTTGAAATAAAGGCTAACATTCCATTTGCCTTCACCATTACTCACTGAATTAGAATGCTACATTCTGTGATTCATGCACCAAAACCCATCCCCACCATATAGCAGCTTCCTGCTGTCTCTTCCCATTTAAATAATATTCAGTTCTTCTATTCTTCCTGACAAACTACATAACATTGTATTTTCCCATACAATATTCTGCTTAAATTTTTGCCATTTATTTAACTGGTCAATATCCCTGCAGAATCCACTTGTGTCATCCTCACCACTTCCCTTTCCACTTATTTTTGTATCATCTACAAACTTGACAATAGTATACTCACATTCATCACCCAAATTATTTATAATTAATCATGGTCCCAGCACTGATATTTCTGGCACTCCTCTAGTTACAGGTTGCCATCCTGAAAATACCCCCCAACTCAACATTTTGTCTTCTATTAGTAAGCCAATCCTCTATCCAGACCAAGGTACTACCCCCAACAATATGGGCGCTTCTCTTATTGGGTAGTTTTATGCGGGGTACTTGTTTGGAATGCCAATTGGAATTCAAATATGCTACAGCTAGTGATTCCCTTCACCTGTCCTGCTTGTTAGTTCCACAAAGAACTGTAACAAATTTTTCAATACTGAAGCCACAGTGATTCTGTTGATTTTTTAATTTATTTCTAAATTATCTGCTACTAAATCTTTTAATAGATTCTAGGATTTCCCAATTACCTAATTGGTCATTGTTGCCCGTTTTTATTTTTTTGGCTCCCTCCCTCACCTTTTTGAGTGTGAGGGAGGGAGCCCATTTCTCAGGGACCTTTCCCAAGTCTAAGAACATAAGAAGCAAGAACAGGAGTAGGCAATTCAGCCCCTTGAGCCTGCTCTGCCATTCAATATGATTATTGCTGATCTCACCTCAGCCTCAGCTCCACTTTCCTGTAACTCTCCCTAACTCTTCAACCCATTACTAACTAAAAATCCATCTACTTCCTTCGAAAATTTACTCAATGTTCTGGCATCCACCATATTCTGGGGTAATGAATTCTATACCTTCATGAACATTTGAGAGAAGTACTTGTTCATAGTCTCGGTTTTAAATCTTCCAGCCCTTAGTCTAAATCTTCTAGATTGCTGCACAAGTGGAGACATCCTCTCTGCATCTACTTTTTTTCCAATTCCCTTTATCATTTTATTTTCTTAATCAGAAATCCTCTCATTCTTTCGTTTGCCTTCCTTATCACTTGCTGTTCTACATCCTTATTTTCTGCAATTCATGCACAAGGACTCTCAGATCCCCCTGCACTTAAGGGCTCTGAAATTTCTCACCATTTAGATAATAACTTACCTTACTATTCTTTCAATCAAAATAGATAACCTCACACATATTATCATTAAACTCTATCTGCCAAGTTTTGGTTCATTCATGTTACCTATCCATATCCATTTGTAATTTTTTTATTTCCTTATTGCGACTTACTTTCTCACTTGTTTTAGTGTCATCTCCAAATTTGTCTTCACAGTAGTACTTTGTATGTCTGCATCCAAATCACTAATATAGATTGTATATAGTTGTGGCACAAAGGACTGAACTTGGTGGCATCCCACTAGTTACATCTTGGCAATCAAAGATCTGTTTATTCCAACTCTCTGGCTTCTGTTGGTTAGCCAATCCTCTGGTAAAAAATGAGGTCTGCAGATGCTGGAGATCACAGCTGAAAATGTGTTGCTGGTCAAAGCACAGCAGGCCAGGCAGCATCTCAGGAATAGAGAATTCGACGTTTCGAGCATAAGCCCTTCATCAGGAATGAGAGAGAGTAGCCAAGCAGGCTAAGATAAAAGGTAGGGAGGAGGGACTTGGGGGAGGGGCGATGGAGGTGGGATAGGTGGAAGGAGGTCAAGGTGAGGGTGATAGGCCGGAGTGGGGTGGGGGCGGAGAGGTCAGGAAGAAGATTGCAGGTTAGGAGGGCTGAGGAAGGAGATGTGGCTGTGGTAACGAGTCTGTTTGAGAACGTGGCTGAAGAGTTTCTGTGCAGAGGAGATGACCTTGGGGGGTGCAGTGAGAGAGGGACTCATGAAATCCTTGTAGAGGGAGGAAGAGAGCTTCTTCAAGGAAGGCATCCTTGTAAGAGGATTCGCAGTAGGTTAAAATCTTCAAGTAAAAAATGAGGTCTGCAGATGCTGGAGATCACAGCTGAAAATGTGTTGCTGGTCAAAGCACAGCAGGCCAGGCAGCATCTCAGGAATAGAGAATTCGACATTTCGAGCCAATCCTCTGTCCATACTAATAAATTACTCCTAACCCCATGTGATCTTACCTTGTGTATTAACTTTATCAAATGCCTTCTGGAAGTCCAGATATACTACATTTACAGGATCCCCATTATCCAAAGATTCTTGAAAGAAATATTAGAAGTGCATCCATTATCTCTTAGCTCTATCTTTTAAAATTGTATGATGCAACCCAGGTTGAGGGGATCCATCAGCATTTTCCCATCACTTTTCCTTGTAATTTTTCTCTAGTAGTAGTTATTCTGCTGAATGCTAAATTATATTATGTTGTGGCCACTGATCCTAGAAGATCTCTTACTCTTAGGTAATTTATTAAACCTTCCTCATTAAACATTGCCAGATTCCAATAGTCTGGTCTCTGGTTGGATCCACAACATATTGTTCTAGGAAACTGCCCTGAATCCACTCTATGAATTCTCTCATGGCTACCTTTGCCCATTTGATTTTTCTAATTTACATGAAGGTTAAAGTCACCCATGATCTTTTTTAAACATCCTTATTATCTGACAATTTATTCTCTGTCCTGCAAAACAGCTACTATTATGAGGTGACCTATAGATTACTCTCACCCTTCTTCCCTTTGTTCTTTCTTATTTTCACCCATATGGATTCTACATCATCCAACTCAAGGTTATTCCTTGCAACTGATATTTCATCTCATACCAACAAATCTACCCAAACACCCTTGGCTTTCTGCCTGTTTTTTTCAAAATGTTTTATAACTCTGAATGTTTATTTCCCTAATTTGATCTCCTGGTAACCAAGTCTCCTGAATTGATCCTAAGTGAAATCCAAAGCAATTTCAGCTGTAGTTTGTGCTGGGATTGTTGATTGCGTCCAAAGCAGAAGCTCTATCCTATCATCAATGGAATGAAATCAGTCCAGTCTCGCAATGTAAACATCATATGTTTCCATGGCTTCATAATGGTCAATGAACATCCATTTCAGTCCTAAACGAGCAATTCTGGGCAAACTTTACATTCTATTTTGCCATTTCAGAAACTCCAATGATGTTTTTGTGCAAGCTAGTTTTTTTTCAAACACACTTTCCTCACAAATCATAGAAACAGTACAATGAGTTAATCAGTTTAATAAAGTTCTCAACGCAAATTAGAAGTTCACAGGTTTGTTTTGTTTATGCCTTTTGGTCCCTTAATTCAGGTTGATGGCATTATTGCAAACTGATGTTTAGCGTTCTTTCTACGGTGGCTCAGTGGTTAACACTGCTGCCTCACAGCACCAGGTCCCAGCTTCAATTCCAGCCTCAGGCAACCGTCTGTGTGAAGTTTGCACATTCTCCCTGTGTCTGCGTGGGTTTCCTCCTGGTGCTCCAGTTTCCTCTCACAGTCCAAAGATATGCAGGGCAGGTGAATTGGCCATGCTAAATTGCCCATAGTGTTAGGTGCATTAGTCAGAGGGAAAGGAGTCTGGTGGCTTACTCTTCAGAGGGTTGGTGTGAACTTGTTGGGCTGAAGGGCCTGTTTCCACACTGTAGGGAATCTAATCAAATTCCCCAAGTGGCTCCAAAGCACTAGCATTTTATGACATAAAATGTCAGCAAAATTGACAGTTTAAATTGTTGTCACTGTAGTTTTTACCAATACAGCATGGATTCACCATTCATTCTCAGGATCCTTGTAAAGTGGTGAGCAATTATTTAAGTATGATGGTTCACAAAAATGTTGCTTATCAAACCTGGCACTTGCAAACTGTCTATACATAAAACAACAACAGGAGATTGCACAGAAATAAAAAAAAGGGGTGAGGTATGACTGACAGTTTTCAAAGAAGATATACATAAGATATTTTGGTACCCAATGTCTGGTTACCATCCAGCTTCTATAATAACTGCCTCCCATAATCTGTTCAGCATTCAGTTCAATACATGCCAGTATTGTACTCAGATTGTAATAATATTTTGGTTTCATGCCCTAGATTTGTCATATATCTCCTGAAGCATTGGAAAAGAATGACACCATGACCATTTACCTCAGGAAAGACTGATGTTTATTTATTTATAGTAACATGGATAACTCTTGAATGATGACAATATATTCACAATTCCTCTGATGTTCATCTTAGCTATTCAACACCAAATTCCAAAATTATACTTCTTCTTTCAGAGTTTTGTAAGCAAAGGACTTTCTCTCCTGTCTCTGTCATTCTGATATTATCATTGTTTGTCTCAATACCTAAAGAAATATATCCATTGAGGAGTGATTTTTTTCACTCAAAAATCTAGAAAAAAAATGTAATTTCAAAGAAAGGAACCTCACACAGATTTTACACTACAACAGAAATTGCTGGAGAAACTCAGCAAGTCTGGCAAAATCCGTGAAGAGAAAGCAGTCTGAATGTTTCAAGCCGAGTGACTCTTCCTCAGGAAAACTGTGCTTTCTCTGCACAAATGCTGGCAAATCTGCTGAGTCTCTCCAGTAATTTCTGCTTTTGTTTCAGATTTCCAGCATCTGCAGTTCATTATTTTACTCCAACAAATTCTTGTAGCAGGATCTTTAGAGGGTTTTATAGATAGTGTCTGAAGCTTTTTCAGCCCAACCTATAGGCAATTTGTCTTAGTTTTCTCCGTGGTTTGCTTTGAAAATCATTATAGTTTATGCTTTGAATCAAATTTGAGTGCTCATAACTGAACACTTACCTGACTGTCATCTGATCTCTAGTGTCTTATTGCTAACCGCTTCATTTTACCTTTAATCTGTTGGGTCTGTGTAGCACAACATCTGATTGTTAGATAGCTGGCAGGAGAAAGTGAGGACTGCAGATGCTGGAGATCAGAGTTGGGAGTGTGATTCTGAAAAAGCACAGCAGGTCAGGCAACATCTGAGGAACAGGAGAATTGACGCTTCGGACATAAGCCTTTCATCAGGAGTCTCCTCAGATGCTGCCTGACCTGCTGTGCTGTTCCAGCACCACACTCTCAACTTAGATGGCTGGCAGCCAAGATATCTTTTCTGTTTCCGGGCTATAACTTGTCCCTCCAGTCTAGTGCATAATTTAATGTATCAAAAATGCTTAATTCAAAGTTGAGATTCTCAATTGTATCACATGTGGGATTCTCATAAGCTACAGATGTCTCCAGGCTACCTGTATGAATATTTCCTGTTAAACCGAACTTCACACAAACTTTTTATTCTTATTATACACCTCAATCTTCAAGTTCAACTTTATTCCTTTATAACTCAAATTAATTCCATGTTATTATGAATTCATATGTATGTCCTATTTTAATCCTAGATTTATGGCCTACATCATCCGACAAGGTTATTAATTAGGACATAGCATTCCACTTTATTAGTAATTGCCCAATAAACCTAAATAATCTGTCACCACTCTTAATTCCATGCCTTTCCCTTCCAGAAGAAGCAATTAGGAAAACATGAGAGGAGACCTTCTAAAAGCTTACAGTAATCGTCATACAATAGCTTATTTTAAATTGAGAAATATAGCAAAGATCTGAAGCCCATTAGGTGGAACACTACAACCTGTATTTTCCATTAGGCCAATGTGACCAGACATGAAAATACACATTGAATTAACAGGAGCATCAAAGCTGGAACCAAAAAAGAAAATGTCGGCCTTAGGAGTAGATTTTTGGCAAGATTTGGAAGTGCTTTGAAGGAGATCCTTTTCAACTGAATTGAAACGGACAAGCAACATTTCAGTAGGTGCTGCCATCTTTGTGTAGTAACTACATAGTGTTCATGCATTGGAGTGCTCAAGAGGATGTTTCCCAAGTGAGATTGACATAGGGTGCCTTTCAGCTGCCCATTGCCTGATTCACTAACTCTTTAGTAGGCCACTGTTCCACTGGCTGATTTCTATTTGACCCTGGATGCACTCGTCCTGCCATTTCCATCTTTGCGACTGTGGATTTTAACTGTATAGTATCAACAGAATGTTCCTCGACTGATGCAACGCATATCTACTGAATTTAAACTGTTTACAGCTTGGAGGGAAAATGGACTTAGTATTAGCATTATTCAATTGGTTTCCTGAGAAAGAAATAAACAACAGTGATCATGCCCGTAGAGGTTAGCCTTGATTTCTCAGGATCTACCCTGAGAACTGTCTTTCAAGGTGAAAGCAGGCAGGAACACTGCAGACTATTTCAAAAGGAAGGTATTATGAAATGAGGAATTCAGTTTTATGATGCTCTGTGACTGTTCACCAGTAAGCTGAACAGAGTGGAATTGTTTTCTTCTGAAATAAGTGATGATATTGAAGAAGGGTCACTGGACCCAAAACATTAACACTGATTTCTTTGCACTGATGCTGCCAAATCTGCTGATACTTTCCAGCAATATTTGTTTTTGTTTCAGATTTCCAGCATCAGGAGTTCATTTAGCTTCTAAAAATGGAAAAAAAAAGGTAGCAAGATAATGCCATTAAATTTACATGTAATTCTTAGTTGACAGCTATTATTCTTTGACACAAGCTTTCAAAATCCAGATAGAGGAACTCAAATCTTTCACTATCTTATATCAGCCATTGCATTGCAAAATAACATACAACCTTAAAGTTATCCTCGAGGACCTAATAGTTTCCGCAAGTTTTGGTTCCACTTATTTTACTGCACTATCACAACATCTCTTTAAAAAAGTTTTAGTATGATAAGATCCCAGACACTAAATGGATCTACTGTCTAAGTGGAATTAAAGAGACACTGACTAGCATGGGAATTCCTGAGCTTAATTCAGTCAATAAAAGATTGTTTGACTCATGTATGCACATCAATTCCCTCAAGCAATGCTTCCAGTCCTTCAGAATTCCAAAGTATGCAGCCCCATAGCACGATTAATTATTTATTGGGATACGTGGCTCCACATTCTCTATTAGTTAAGATGAGGTTATCTCAATGCCGCCAGAAGCTAATTCCATAAATGAAGTGGCTAATGGCAACATTCTCCAAAAATAAAATTCCTGTAAGTGCTTCTATAATTAACTTTGAGCCCTGAAATTTATAGAAGTGAGTGATGACAGCAAAACAGAATCAAACTTTCACACTCATTAATAAAACTGAGCTGACAAAGGCCAGGGACTGTTTGGCTTAGTATTAACTGCAGAGTTTGCTGACTGTGCCTTGATAATACATTTTGATTTATTCCTCAAACAATATTGTTCTCAATTGCTTTCCCTGAGGGAAACGTTAGTCACCAACATTGTGACATTTGCAGTTAATCTGGAGCAATACAACCAAAGTTTAAACATTTAGATTTCTATAATAAAGTGTATATGCACACACACACTCACACACACACACTTTAAAGTTCTTTTTAAAGCCACACCCTCCTGAACATAACAGCTCAGCTTGTAAATGCACCATTTGGTTTGCTATTGAATAACAGAGTCTTCTGAAGTACAGAAAAATGCCCTGGGCTTTTACTGTTTTCAGTTGTTGACAATGGGATTAAGTAGCTATTTGGTACAATAAAACCTGAGGATATCTGAAAAAAATTACCGGAACATTTCATTTTGCATTCAAAGAGTAACAGTGGATGCCCTTCAAAAGTAATTTATTGTATCTATGAAGTACATTGACAGATTTCACAGGTAAACAGGATATAGCTAATTTATTTCCTGGCAACGTTATCAAAAGAAAACACTCCTCATAAGCCACATGGAACTCACATCTAAACCATGCGTTTTGATAATTAATGTTCAACAGAATTTTGCAAAAACTAGCTACCTTCTGATGGTGTTTCTGATAGTCTGAAATAGAAGGTAACACTGATCATAATGTCATTTTGTCAGATCAAGAGCAATGACATTAAGAATGCAGAATGGAACATGGACTGAGGAGATTCTTCCCCAAGAGGGAAAATCCCTCATTAACAGCACTGACTGGAAAGAAGAATCAGAGAATTGAAGACTTTAAAAATAAGTGCCAATATTTGCTACTGGTGACCACCTTCAAGAAACCAACCTTGGTCTCAGGTTAAAACCTTACATTTCAAGGATGTTCAAAGAAATTTATACTGTATATGTTCTTCCATCCTGCTTTGTTCTGGACAGCAAAGTATGTGAGTGAGTGAGTGAGTGTGCCCAAGTAACTGCACAGAGCCCTTTCACCTGATGTCATATCTTTACTATTTTTCTTGGAGTTAGCAGTAATCGATCTGCTTTATTTTAAAATCTCAGGAAAACCTTGTGATTGACTCCTTATTCCTCACAGTAAAATCAGTTAACTATATTTTAATTGGAGAAAAGTACAACCTCATGCTAAAAAGAACTTAAAGATTTGCTGGGATCAGCAAGGAAGGGAGCTGGAAGGAGAGGAGCTGGTTGACCCCTTCTCACCTGCATCATGACATCATTTTATCTAAGTAGTGGTGGCTGTGCTTTCAGCTGCTTAAGCAGCATACCCTTGAATTCCTCAAATTTACTCCTTTGACAAGTACTTTTGATCAACATCAATATCCACTTCTGTCTGATTAACTTCTAAGACTTGCTGAGACACTTTTGACTTTACAGTTGCAATGCAAATACAATTTCTGACAGTTTTGGTTGTCATTCCTGTCACAGATACACTGTTGAAAGCAGTCTTAATAGGTTTTAAGGTCAACTGAAAGCTATTTACTGTTGTAGAAAATTTCTCTGTTGTGGCAGAAGCTGGGAAAAGTGAGAAGCTACCTCAAGATCAATGTGTAAGAAAAACATAATGGTCTTTGGTTTGTTTTTGAACTTTTTAAAATGATTGTCCAGTTGTAATTTGTTGGTGCTTTCTACAAATGGAATATTTGAGGCATGATCAATGATATGTTTCATTGGTTTACATCGGGTATACGTCACAGAAATAGGCTGTTCGTGCTGGCATTTATACTCTACTCAAGCCTCCTCCTAGCTTTCCTCATCTAAGTCAACCATCACAACCCTGTATTCTACTCTCTGTAATATGCTTACCTGTTTCCCTTCTGCATCTACTCTATTGCCTTAACCGCTCCATATTAACAAGTTCTGCATGCATATAACTCTATAAGAGTGAAAGTTTCTTCTGAATTCCCTACCAAATTCCAAAGTGATCACTTTAAATGATCAGGAAATATTCTCCCAGTAGCCACTCTCAGAAGTTTAATGTCCTACTTGTGAATCTTCCCAGCACCCGCTCTTGTTTCTCTAAACTGGTTTCTATAAAATGGCAACCAGAACTGCATACAGTATTCTCCATGTGCATTACTGAAGATTTGATACAGGTTTAGCATATCTTCCTTACATTTTAATTATATGCTTCTAGAAATAAAGTCCAGTGCTTGTGTTACTTTTTAATGGTCTTGCTAATTTATGCTAAAACTTCTAATGTATTTGTATTTGTACTTTGAGATTTGTTCCTTTGTTTCTCTATCCCACCTAGCCTTGCACTTTTCAAATAATAAATCATGTCCCTGGTCTTCCTACTGAAGTATACAACCTCACATTTATCTGTATGGAATTTCATTTATTTTTGCCATTCTACATGTTTATTAATGTCCTCCTGTAATTTGTTGTAGTCCCCCTTTGTTTTGACTAACCCCACATCCATGAATTTCAGAATTGTGTTTTTGAAGCCAAAGTCCAGCTCGTTAATATAAATTGTGAACAGCAGTGGTCCCAATGATTAATTCTGCCACTTACCCCTTGCTCCATATTCTCTGGTTGTATTCATTAGTCTGTTGTGGAGTACCTTTGTCTCTCAGTACATTTAACAACAATAAATCAAACTAAAAGATTCTTGAAAGTCCATATCATTTTATCTACTGCATGACTGTTCTTTCCTCAAAAAATTCAATAAGGTTGATCAAGCAAGATTTTCCTTTGGAAACCCATGCTGTCTATCCTTTGATCATATTCTTGTTTCTTCTATTCTCTCCTTCTGTGAGGATTCAATTATTGTTCAGAAATTGCTGAAAAAACCTCAGCAGGTCTGGTAGCATCTGTGAAGAGGAATCAAAGGTAATATTTCAGATCCGGTGACCCTTCTTCAGAATCCCACTGATTAAGAGCTCTATGAAGACCAGGAGAGACATGCTCAAGGCTACCTGACCATAAGCCAGAAGAGCAAGCAACTGAGATGGTGAACATGTGCTTTAGGTGACTGCACAGGTCTAAGGCACCATTCGCTTTGCACTAGTTCAAGTACAGCTATTGAGAATGAATCTGATGTTTTGTGCTTTTCACAACACAGTGAGCAGCAAAGACCAGAAGGAAGAGGTTAATGAAGACAAACAACTTGGAGGAGTAGGATACCCAGGGTTCTAGCAGCAGTCATTGGTGCCTGGAATCCTGGCATGGCTAAGTCATCTTGGCGGCCAAATTTTGAACCCATCTCGCATCTTCCCTTCCCAATCCCTCAACACAAAGAGGTCCCATAGTCAACAAAGCCTCCCTGTCACAGATACCCATTGCAGATCTTTAACTTCTGTCTTACTGTTTAATGGGAAGGAAGTTTACCAAACCACAGGCAAGAAAATGGGAAACATTGGAAATATGGGAAAGTAGTACAGACAAAATCATTTAGTTATTTAAAAGAATTTAACCAAAAATCTGCCAACTTAACATTGTGTTAAATACCCATGTGCATATCTTGCAAAACAAATCTACTGTTCCCTATTCTAACATTCCTATATAGTGCAAATACTGTGACTTCAGCAGGCTGCCAATATCCCTTTGCTAACTGATAAAATGCTCTTAACTAATATTTTCAGGGTTAAGGAACCTTGGGGGCCCTATCTTAGATGAGAGAGATTCTGCTATTGATACAGGAGGCAGCATATCATCAGCAGCTTAGGGTTGGGAAAATAATAAGTGAGAGATGGAAATATTTTGATCAGAGTTTTCATTTGCACGTTCCCTTCCTTCTTTGCCTCTCTCACAGGCCATTCACATTTTCCTGCTAACCACGTGCTGGACATATGGGCATGAAAGCCAGACCTTCAGTGTGATGTGGTTCTGTTCGCCGAGCTGGGAATTTGTGTTACAGACATTTTGTCCCCTGTCTAGGTGACATCCTCAGTGCTTGGGAGCCTTCTGTGAAACGCTTCTGTGATGTGGACCTGGACCCAATATACTGGCCACTGCACCGGACAGCTGGAACTGACAACTGGAAGCAACAGAGACAAACCACTATAAATGCCAGAAGAAACATCACAGAAGCACTTCACAGGAGGCTCCCAAGCGCTGAGGATGTCACCTAGAGAGGAGACGAAACGTCTGCAACACAAATTCCCAGCTCAGCGAACAGAACCACAATAACGAGCATCCAAGCTACAAATCTTCTCACAAACTTTGAACACCTTCAGTGTGTAGTTGAGGAGCCAGGCATTAGCATTGCTTTGAGACATGATTGGGAAAGAGTGAAAGCAACATGGCAGGTCCCTGGGAATAGTGCGCAAACCTCCATGGGATCTTTTTGAAATTGTACATGAGCTTCATCGGGATGGTACAGATGTCCTTGAGATTTATGGAAACTTCAGGGTGATCAGTGGACAGTTCACTGCCAATTGTGGCCCTGATCCATGGGAAGATTGTTGCAGCCTCAAAGCCAAATGTTTGCAAAGTCTGACTGGCCTCATTGGTTGTAAAGTGCACACAGTCGCAGACCCTGGCAAACCTGGCATCTGTCAGCTGAGAGACGCATTTGTGGCAGTGATTGTGGAGTTCTTCAAATGTCTCCTGCAGAGCTAGAAGCAATGGAATCAAGACGATTGATGGTGGCCTTGACAATGTGTGCCTACCTGGTCCATTTAGCAAGAGACCCTCTTATTTCTCAAGCTGCAATATCTGATGCAATATTCTGAACCTCCTGAAGCACTGCGGTGGGACATTTCTGGGAAACTGCACCCCCTCAAGGAGGCAGCCCACCACCCATCTTTTCAAGGGCAACTAACGCTCACATCCCACAAATATTTTTATTTAATCCCGTTTTAAGGTTATCACTTGTTGTAAGCAACACCTCTGTGCCCATATCTACCCTTCTGCAAATTGGCAAATGGATGAGAGGAAAACTGCTTCCGCTGTTGGTCCTGCTGATGATGACATCAGTGCTGCCCATCTCGATTGTCACCAGACCTCCAAGTCCAAACCCCTAGCAGCACCCAGGCTGAACTGATGAGAAATGCAGACTCCAAAGTAGTAGAATTCTTAAAAGAAAATTGTCTTGCGATGTGGGCATCACTGGCTAAGCCGACATTTATTGCCCATTCCTAACTGCCCAGACGTAAATTAAGAATGAACTACATTACTGTGGGTCTGGTTTCACACGTATGCCAGGCTGGGAAATTATGGCAGATTCCCTCCCTGTAGGGCAGTAGTGAGCCAGGTAAAAACAATGACTGCAGATGCTGGAAACCAGATTCTGGATTGGTGGTGCTGGAAGAGCACAGCAGTTCAGGCAGCATCTGAGGAGCAGCGAAATCGATGTTTCAGGCAAAAGCCCTTCATCAGGAATAAAGCAGTGAGCCAGATGAGTTTTCAGCACAATATTTTAACATAGTTTCCATTAACTAGCTTTTATTAACTCCAAATTTTTTTTATTGAATTCAAATTCCACCATCTGCCATGTCAGGATTCAAACCCACATCCTTATAACATTAGCCTGAGGTTCTGGGTTACAGGTCTAGTGACAAAATTAGAGGGGGTCAATTTAGATTACTTACATGATTATATTACTTACAGTGTGGAAACAGGCCCTTCGGCCCAACAAGTCCACATCGACCCGCCGAAGCGCAACCCACCCATACCCCTTACCTAACACTATGGGCAATTTAGCTTGGCCAATTCACCTGACCCGCACATCTTTGGACTGTGGGAGGAAACCGGAGCACCGGGAGGAAACCCACGCACACACGGGGAGAACGTGCAAACTCCACACAGTTAGTCGCCTGAGGTGGGAATTGAACCCAGGTCCCTGGCGCTGTGAGGCAGCAGTGCTAACCACTGTACCATCGTGCCGCCCATAATTTAGAACAGAAGTGAGGAGACATTTCTTCAGCCAAAGAGTGATGGGCCTGTGGAATCCATTGCCATGGAACACAGTGGAGGGTGGGACATTGGGTGTCTTCAAGGCAGAGATTGATAAATTCTTGATCTTACAAGGAATTAAGGGCTACGGGGAGAGTGTGGGTAAGAGGAATTGAAATGCCCATCAGCCATGATTAAATGGTGGATTGGACGATAGGCCAAATGGCTTTATTCCACTCCTATGTCTTATGATATTATTACTACTATCTAATGATATTGTCACTCTACTGCCATTTCTCCCCACCTGACTGTCAAAGTGGTGGAAATTACCTCCAAAGCAAGGAAAGCACACTCTCAGCACAAACCTGATAAGCAAACTCCTTAAGCTTAGGTAAGGAAGCAGATATGAGGTCTCAGCACGCAAATGAACTTCCCCCCCGTTCGTTTCATCACTTCAAAATCCTATTGCCCTCGTGCTTAGATTTCCTATACACTCAGGGTCAAAGTTTAAATAGACAGTTAAATACTATAATTGACTACTCACCTCTCCCTCTAGGATTTCCCATAAACAGCAAAACCTCACACTGTTAAAGAAAGGGGTCAGATTGCTGCTGTCTGCTCAATTGCTGTTAACTTCAGCCCTTTTAACGAGCTGCCTGTTTCCAAATGCATTAGCTTCCTCTTGTTAAAAATCTCCCAGTTTTGTCTACACTCATTATCTTTTTTCTTTCTGCCTCTTAGAAGAAATTAGAATCCCTGTATTATAAGCAGAAGCAATTAAGATATTTATCTTTCCTATCTTTCAGAAACACAGGGGACATCATTAATTTGCTTCAAATCAGCAAGTTCTTTTTTAAAGTAACATTCAAATTAGGAAAACCATGCTATATCAGTCTAGTACATGTTCTGAAGATTAAAATGTCTATAAAAATGTTAAAAATATCAACTTACATGCACATAGTGCTTTGGTATAATAATGTAAAATGCCCCAAATTAGGTTCACAGGTGTGATAATTGGGCAAAAGATATTAAAATAAGTTACCAAAGGCTTGGTGAAAGAGGCAAACGTTAAGGGTCAAAGGCAAGCAAATGAGACTGGTTCAGTTTGGGAAACCTAATTGGCATGGATGCATTGGACCAAAGGGTCTGCTTTCATGCTATATGATTCTAAATGGAGGAGAGTCAGAAAAGGGAGAAGGTTTTGAAAGGCCTTTGCAGTGTTTAGGATCTAAGGCACAGCTGCCAATGGCAGAAGTCATTAGGTCTCAAAGCACCAGAACTGAAATAATGCTGAGAATTATGGAGTTGGAGGAGGCTACAGCAAAAAGGAGACAGAATGAGGGGTACAAACAATGTGATTTTTTAAACATACTATACTTCGATATTGCTGAATCAGACACCATCAGAACAGTGTTTATTTATGAGTCTCACGCTGCCTAATGCATACAGTATTTGAGATTTTTGTTGAGATTTGTAGCTCAGCTTGAGGTTCGGGTTGTAAGTTTGCTCGCTGAGCTGGTAGGTTTGTTTTTAGACATTTCGTCACCATGCTAGGTAACATCACTAGTGAGCCTCCAATGAAGCACTGGATTCTGTCCCGCTTTCTATTTTGGTGTCTTGGTCTGTTACGGTGGGTGATATCATTCCTGGTTCTTTTTCTCAGACGTTGTTAATGGGGTCCAAATCGATGTGTTTATTGATGGAGTTCCAGTTTGAATGCAAGCATTGAATGCCTACCAGCTCAGTGAGCAAACTTACAACCCTCAGCCAGTTTTATTTTTGTAAAACTCGACATTCCATTGACACGTGTGAAATATTTTAAGTTTGCCCTCAGTTTTTTTTTAATTCCTTCCAATACTAATTGAGCGAGCTCCGATGCTGAACCAATGCAACTGATGGAACACAACTCTGGGAAATGGGACACACTGGAAATGATCAGAGGACACAGCCCAATATGAATTCATGGCTCAAAATCGTCATTGAACGCCAGGCTCCTGGGAAAGACTTGAAGTGAATAGGTTTAGTGAAGATTACGCAATTAAATAATTAACTTTTGTTTAACTCTCAGCGAGAAAAGAAAAATGGGAATATCAAACCGTTGTGGTTGATTTTTGTTTGTTCAGAAAGAATTGTGTGCATTGTGGATGAGAGGCTGCAGTGTCATCCAGTGGGAACTGTGAGTAATTGCATGCTCATGAGTTGCCATGGGCTGTTTTCCCAATAAATGTAAGGAATTTATCAATGGAAAGAAAATCTGAATTAAGATTTTATAGGCAGACAGTTACTTTAGATGCAAAATCTTGAATAGGAGGAAAAGACAAGATATTGGAGTCGATGTTTATCCGGTCAGTCATGATTTCACTAAATGGCGCAGCAGACTATGACGGGCCGAATGGCCTACTTCTGCCCCTCCGGTTTCCGGCCTGATGTTGCTGTTCAGCCTTATCTATTAAAAATAAAGTCCTCACCAGGTTTTTTTTTAATGAGCATTAGCCACTTTCAAATGAAATGACTAAATCACCATTTTAACAATTTGCGATTTTGTTTTTGACGTAAAACGTGGTCAAACAATGTAGGAAGAGGCCATTCGGCCCATCGGGTATGGACTGACCATCTAAAGACTATTCCACCCGTCTCGATAACCCCGCGTTAGATTTTTTTAAAAACAAACGGTGGCTAACCCACCTAACCTGCATCTGGAAACATTTCCAGTCAAGTGCTGGAAATTGTTCGCCCAGTTTTAACCCGAGAGCAAATTACTGCGGATGCTGAAAAATCTGAAACACGAAACGGACGGACGGGCAGAATGTGGGGTTCTCTCCACAGATCCTAACCATTCCCGGGCAATTTTCGAATTTTATTTGGGCTGAGTCCCAATCTTTTATCTCTCTCCTCCATAGGCTCCAGCCCAGTCGGGCAGCCCTCTCTCGAGCAGCGACTCGGGAGGTTTAACTTGCTGAAGGGAATGCAAGGATCACACGGGCTAGGAATGCAAATGACACGGATGGTGAAGGAACGATGCATGTGTACAAGCTCCCGGCGTATCAGGGGACACCACCGCTGTGTTGCTTTGAGACACATCCTATTGCCATTACTCCTGCATCTTGAGCAGAGCAAATACATTTCTAAAGAAAGAGTGTTCTGAAATGAAAAGCAAATGATCTATTCACTTAAATTGCAACTTCGGCAGATACATTGTGAAAGCGACTTAAGGGTGTTACAACTATAACAGGCAGGGAAATTAAGGCAACCTGTTTCTGTGGCTCAATTCCTTGCGGAAATCGTGATAGGATTTACTTTCCAAGTAGAGGAGTCCCGAAGGACTCGCTTTTTACGCATTCGGTGTGTTCAGAGGCTGGCTCCGTGGAAACACACACCACTCCATCTTCATAACTCATTCAGGAAAAGGCGATGAGGGAGGTGACAGATTCAGGTCGATAGTAACGATTCAGGCAATCGAAAATAAATGTTCAGGCCTTTGAAAGGAACGAGCTTGTGTGAACGAGAAAGAGAGGGAAATCTACTCTTTCCTCTTGCAATACCAGTAATCATGCTTTTCGGTCTTAACCTGGTCTAAATTTTGCTTGTACATTGCAAACAAAATACATCAGAAACTAGGTGTGTTCGTTTTGCAAACATGCCCGCACGAATTTCTTTTGTTATAATCTGAAGAATTGGATTTTTTGCTTCCCCATTGAACATCATCAACGAGCAACTATGAACGAACACCTCAAATGTTACCAGCTTTTGTTGTAACTGTGATCTGTCTATTCGTAAATTGCCACCCGCACACCGCCATCCCCTGTTTCGGTGAAAAATCTCACAGCCGTTCCCACGATTTTACTACGAATTGTCATGCATTTTGCAAAATCTTATTTTCCAATTTCCGCAGAGATTGACTAGAGGAACTGGCGGCATCACCGACTTACCTAATTGCAATTCATGTGGTCCATACCGGACAGAAATAGGCACCCAATAGCAGCTGCTTTAATTTTGATTTAAAACCGAGCGATTTATGAATGAAACTCGTCTGGTTCCACCCACGCCAGGGTAACGTGGTGTTTGGACCGCTCACATGACGGCTGCGGTGCTGACGCGGACCGGGGTCTGGGGTAGGTGGGTGGGGAGAACCAGCAGTGATGCTGAAAGGACGTAAGTTTATGAAGCGGCTTTCACTGATTCACTTCGAGCCCAGCGCTCGGAAATCTCCGCTCCAGCACAGAGGGGCCCCTTCCCACCCCCAGCAAACCCTGGCCTCAGCAATGGGGCTGCTGCAGTTGTAAAACAGCTTTCAGAGCGTCACTTCTACCTCTTATCCCATCCCCTCCAAAAATGATCTATTTGCAGAAACGCCCATGTTTACAAACCTGGGTTTAATCATAGAATTCCTATGGTCCCCACCGACCGTCTGACAGCGCATCCACTCACATGATGAATGCGCCCTGAGCAATTTACCGAACCTGCACATCTTGTTCACTGTTGGAGGAAACTCACACAGGGGAGAATGTGCAAACTCCGCACAGACAGTGGCCCCGAGGTTGGAATCGAACCTGGGTCTCCGGTGCTGGGAGGCAGCAGTGAGCTACTGTGTCTCCAGCTATTATACACACTTGAGGACTGGAACCCAGACCACCCAGCTCAGGGGTTAGGGATACGAGCACTGCACCCTGGTTTTGATTTTGTTTTGGTGTTTGATGAGGCGCCTCACTCCTCCGCCTGGTGCTGATGGGGTGTCCCAGAGCAGCAGTAATGTGGAGGGAGGTTTATATTAAAAAAAAACTGCCTTCCGTTTTCAAAATAAACCACCATTACATACCCGACTTCCACTGAACCCCAAACCACCCCAACAGAACCTCAAAGGCGAAAGCTGCAGATTAAAATGATTTGAAAGGGTAAGCGATGGGGAATAGGGAGGAACAGAGGGGTGTGGAGAGAAAGAGGGAGTGGTCTGGAGGGTGTAGAGGAGTGGATGGGATAGAAGGAGGGACTGGTGTTGTGGAGAGGGAGAAAGGTGACAGACAGTTCTGGAGGAGGGATTTGGAAGATTGAGGGAGAGGTGGGGAGGGTCTGGAGGAGAGAGGGAATGCAGGATTGGGAGGGGTGTGTAGGTGGGCGTGGAGCTGTGGGAGAGAGGATAGGAGCGGGGAGAGAGGGAGGGGATGGAGAGTGGAGGGGTGGGGTGAGGAGGAATGGAGGAGGGAAGGGTGTGAATGAATGGAGGGTTGGGAAGGGTGCGGAGGAATGGAGGATCGGGTGGGGTGTGGAGGGATGTGCAGAGTTGGAAGGGATGTGGAGGAATGGAAGGGAATGGCGGGTCGGGAAGAATGTGGAAGGTTGGGAGGGGTGTGGATAGATGGGGGGTTGGGAGGGGTGTGGATGATTGGAGGGAGGAGAGGGGTGAGGAAGGAGTGGGAGGGATAGATGATAGTGGATGGAGTGCGAGGGAGAGGCAGAGAGGAGGGCTGGGTTCTCTGGAAGAACTGTGAAAGCGGGAAGGGGTGGACGATAGGGAGGTGCGGGTAAAGTTGTCCGGGGGTTGGGGGGGGGGGGGGGTTAGTGTATGGAGGGAGGGAGCGAAGGGAATCGGTGAAATATTTAAACACAGCTAGAGTGACGGTGATGGGGAGTTGAATTCGAGCCGCTGTTTGCTCCAGGCGGTGGGTGTCAGCACCGCATCAGGAAACAGAGTGGGACAGTGAAGCCCTTCCTGCTCCTCGTGTCTCTCAAATGTGCAGTTATGTAACTGATCACATCACAGTGTTACGTTTTTTGTTCAATGGAAATCTTGCTGCTTTTGAAGTCTCACTCTAGAGATGAGTGGGTCGTGTGCGGGGGAACAGTTTTTTAAAAAAAAACAAAACCTTCATCTCATTTCTATCATTCACTATTTTCGAATGTGAGCTTATGTTATTTGTGGTGGAGGAGAGCTAATTTAGAAACTGCTCACACACATCAGTTTAAATCAACTCGCTCGTGTAATTCCTGTACTTCAAAAGCACTGCTCTCAAGTTAATCATGTCACTCCGCGAACCGCATAAATATTTTAATTTGAGACCTCCCAGCCCTGGGCCAGAAGATGCAGGCTGGAGGCTCACTTGTTGGCTGCAAGAGGCAAGTTTGTAACGCCGCCGAATAATTTGATTTGTAAATCATTTCAATAAGGTCAGAGTGGGAGAGTTTCTTGGCTGGCCGTCACGCATAAGGCGATGGTAAACCATTTCAGTGCATTACCCATAATTGTGGACCGATTCATAGGAAGTACATAATCCGGGCTTCAGAAACAAGACCTCAGAAAAGACCACTTCCGAAAAGACCCCTCCCTCCACGACTCCCTCGTCAGGTCCACACCCCCTACCAACCCAATCGCACCTTCCCCTGCAACTGCAAGAAATGCAAAAGTTGTGCCCACATCTCCTCCCTTACTTCTCTCCAAGGCCCCAAGGGATCCTTCCATATCCGCCACAAATTCACCTGCACCTTCACACACATCATTTATTGCATCCGCTGCACCCGATGTGGCCTCCTCTATATTGGGGAGACAGGCCGCCCACTTGCGGAACGTTTCAGAGAACACCTCTGGGACATCCTGACCAACCAACCCAACCACCCCGTGGCTCAACACTTCAATTCCCCCTCCCACTCCACCAAGGACATGCAGGTCCTTGGACTCCTCCATCGCCAGACCATAACAACACGACGGTTGGAGGAAGAGCGCCTCATCTTCCGCCTAGGAACCCTCCAACCACAAGGGATGAACTCAGATTTCTCCAGTTTCCTCATTTCCCCTCCCCCCATCTTATCTCAGTCAAATCCCTCGAACTCAGCACCGCCTTCCTAACCTGCAATCTTCTTCCTGACCTCTCCGCCCCACCCCACTCCAGCCTATCACCCTCACCTTGACCTCCTTCCACCTATCGCATCTCCAACACCCCTCCCCCAAGTCCCTCCTCCCTACCTTTTATCTTAGCCTGCTGGACACACTTTCCTCATTCCTGAAGAAGGGCTTATGCCGAAACGTCGATTCTGGTGTTCCTTGGATGCTGCCTGACCTGCTGCGCTTTTCCAGCAACACATTTTCAGCTCTGATCTCCAGCATCTGCAGTCCTCACTTTCTTCCCTCAGATAAGACAAGCAGTCTTAACAGAGTTGAAAACTGTGGCGCAGGAAAAGCACAACAGGTCAGACAGCATCCGAGGAGCAGGAGATGCGGGCATAAGCCCTTCAGCAGGAATAACAGATAAGCTATTAAGGATTATATGTATATACATCTCTCATGCCCCACACCCCCCCCCCCAATCGTAATGGCTGCGATTTTAAATCCAACAGGAGGTTTTACTTGATAGGACAACGTTTCTGATAGTTTTCCTAACATGAAAAACTGGTGGGGTATTGTGGCTTTGAATAATCGAGCAGAAGTTTGTTACGGGTAATATTTACAAATATATTCATAGACACATCAGTGTCTGGGCTCACATTGAACAATTACGCAAAGCAGCATGGTTCAAATAATCCTGAAGGGAGATGGAATATGAGCCCTTTACACCCTTAGGTCACATGTTATCATGATGATATCATGAGCTCACCTCACAGTGGGGGGCGTGCTGAAGCTTTGGGCAGTTGTCGCCAAGGCGCGGTGGGGAAAGACCACCATGTATGGTCTGCCTGCCTAAGAAGAACAGGGGGCCCACTCAGTAGTTGGGCTCTGCTGACACCTCAGCTAAATATCTGGATGGTCAATGTACAGACTTGTACATACGAATGACTAATTCTGATCTCTATATGTAAAGAAATGCAATGTATATGTATGTATGGCATCACCAATTGTATAGATACCAAAATAATTTATGAATAAAGTATATTTTTGAAATAAAAAAACAGTGAGATATAATACAATATCCCTCCTTTTCCCAAAGATAAAGACTTTTCCCTAACAAATATGTACGGCTATATATAGGCATATGTTGTCAATACAATAATTATATAAATAGCATTCACAGACATATCAGTGTCTGGGTTCACAATAAGCAGCAGTGTTCAAATAATCCTGAGGTAAAGCATGATTTACAAGTCTAATATTTTGAACTTCAATACAATGCTTTGGAAATTGGACAATAGCCCTAACCTGTTGATTGTATACCCACCTGGAAAAGAATGCGTTGTTCTCTGCTGCATTTGTTTTACAACTTGGTTTTTGCTATTGGTCACTGATATCCATCATCACTGTACAACCATCATTGCTAGAATGTTCTTCCTAACCCTCTTCATGTATGATTAGCCTGAAGTGACTTCTGTTCCATTCCAAGGCAACACCATAATCAGTAATGATTCCCTATGACCTAGACTGGTTGTAAATTTTAGATGGTGCCCATTGATGGTGACCAAGTATTTATATTTCTAACTCACACTCTTTGCCCAGTGAACAGTTTTGGCTGCCTTTTCTCTGCTCTGTCATTGTGTATCTCTTTCACTTTTGTCTTGTCTTTGAAGAATAGTTAGACATTTAGTTACTGGGTGACATCATTCACATTTGCCTAAATTGTGCTGGGAATGATAATCTTTATTGGTGTTGCACAAAAATGGCATTACAATTAAGATTATTAATCTGACAGTATGTCAGATAGTTTGTGGATAGTTTTGTCAGTCTGTGTGGATAGTTGGTGATGATGTGATATAGGTTATTCCCACTTAATACAAGTTGAGTCATTCAGCATGGAAACAGACTCTTCATCTGAATGTGACCTTGTCCCATTTGCCAGCATTTGGCACATATTCCTCTAAACCCTTCCTATTCAAATACCTATCCAGATGCTTTCTAATGTTATATCTATCTCCACCACTTCCTCTAGCAGCTTGTATTATACATGCACCACCCTCTGCATGAAAAAGTTACCCCATAGGTCCCTTTTTAATCTTTCCCCCCTCATGATAAACCCATGCCCTCTAGTTTTGGACTCCCCTTCCCTGGGAAAAAGACTTTGACTATTCACCCTATCCATGCCCCTCATGATTTTATAAACATCTATAAGGTCACCCTTCAGCCTCTGATACTCCAGGAAAAATAGCCCCAGCCTATTCAACTTTTCCCTATAGATGAAAACCCTCCATTACCGGCAACAACCTTACAAATCTTTACTGAACCATTTCAAGTTTAACAACATCTTTCCTATAACAGGGCAACCAGAATTGAATGCAATATTCTAAAAGTGGCTTCATTAATGTCCTATACAGCTGTCACATGACAGTCATGAGTATAGTGCTGAAAAAGCACAGTAAGTCAGGCAGCATTCGAGGAGCAGGAGAAACGTTGATTCTCCTGCTCCTCAGATGCTGCCTGACCTGCTGTGCTTTTCCAGCACCACACTCTCAACTCTGATCTCCAACATCTGCAGACCTCACTTTCTTAAAGATGTCACAACATCCAGACTACTACAGTCAATGCTCTGACCAATGAAGGCAAGCATGCCAAATGCTTTCTTCGCCACCCTGTTCACCTATGACTCCACTTACAAGGAATTTTGCACCTCCGTTACTCGGGCTCTTTGTTTGGCAACACTCCCCATTCACATGTTGACCAGACCGGTAAGAGATTTCTTTCCTTAAAGGACATTAATGAAACAGTAACAACAGCATAGTTTCTATTTAGACTATCTTTTTATTCCAGATTTATATTGATACAAATTTCACCATCAGTTACAATAGGGTTTGAACTCGTGTCCCCAGAAATTGAGGTTATTGGTTCAGTGGCATAACCACTTACCAGCATCTCCCAAAGTCATGACATCTTGGTCTAGACTTTTCATAATCAATTCTGTATGGCCAAAAGGAACAAACCTTCTCAAGTACTTTAATACCATCAAGAAGAAAATTATGCCCAGTTCTGACTGGCCAATTATAGGAAGGATGTTATTAAGCTGGAGAGTGTTCAGAAGAGATTTACCAGGATGTTGCCAGGTATGGAAGGTTTGAGTTATAAAGAAAGGCTGTGTTTAGATTAGAGTGATGCTGGAAAAGCACAGCAGTTCAGGCAGCATCCGAGGAGCAGTAAAATCGACGTTTCGGACAAAAGCCCTTCATCAGGAATACAGGCAGAGTGCCTGAAGGGTGGAGAGATAAATGAGAGGAGGGTGGGGGTGGGGAGAAAGTAGCATAGAGTACAATAGGTGGTTGGGGGTGGGGATGAAGGTGATAGGTCAGGGAGGAGGGTGGAGTGGATAGGTGGAAAGGAAGATAGGCAGGTAAGACAAGTCATGGGGACAGTGCTGAGCTGGGGTGAGGTGGGGGTGGGGAAATGAGGAAACCGGTGAAGTCCACACTGATGACCTGGAGTTGAAGCGTAGAAGACTGGATAGGTTGAGACTTTTTTCACTCAAGCGTAGGAGATTAAGAGACAATCTTAGAAGTTTATAAAATAATGAGGGATATAGAGAGAGTTAATAGTATTTGTCTTTTCCCTAGGATTGGGATTTCTAGACAAAAGGGAGGATTTTTAGGGTGAGAGGAGAGAGATTTAAAAAAGATATGAGGGACAAAGTTTTGACACAGGGTGGTTCACATGTGGAATGAACTTCCTGAGGAAGTGGTGCATGTGGATACAAATATGTTTAAAAAATGTTTGGGTAAGTACATAGATAGGAATGGTTTGGAGGGATATGGGTCAGGAGCAGGCAGATGGGACTAGTTTAGTTTGGGATTCAGTTTGAATGCGGTAGTTGGACTGAAGGGTCTGTTTCCATGTTGTATGACTATGAATTAAGAAAAAGTATATTAACTAAAGAGAGAGAGACTTCAGAGTTTTGAGTTCTGACTTCTCTAAAGCAAAAGGAATGGCCAATTTTTGGTTTTGCTCTCGAGAATGAAACAAATGCCTAGGATCATTCCTGTAGGAACATAAACATGTTAATAGTAAAAATGTAAACATGTCAAAAGAAAAATGTTAATGATGGGAAAAGGTAAACCAACAGGTAGAGGAAGAACTTTGGGAGAATTTTATAGCGTAATGCAGCACCAATCAAGAAGATAGCTGATAACTTCATATCAACTTACAACAATCACTGTATTAAACTGAAGTGCCATAAGACTATATGATCAAATTTATAAGATGGTTTCAATGCATAAATTTCTAACTCATCAGTATGAGTAATACCAGCTATGCCAAGCTGGCACTTGAGCCCAATGTTGTCTTTTAAATCACATTGGATGTCTCTCATGATGATTGTTTCTTATGTGGTCCAATCAATCATTCTATGTTCAATTATTAACAGGTATAGTAACATAGTGATTATGATACTGGGCTGAGACATGTTTAAATCTACCAAAGCAGTTGAATAAGATTGGAATAAAAAGCTTGTATCAGTAATGATGTCCATGAAACTTAAAGATTATCATTTTTTAAAAATTGCTTTTTTTTAAGAATAGATCAACCAGCCTTCCTCAATCTGATATGTTCGAGGTTCACAGCAATGTGGATGACTTGTGAACTGCCTTCAGAAATGATTGGTCAAATGACTCACTTAAATTGAAACCACCACAATGACTGCAAAGGTTTGATAAGATGGTTCTCAGTAAAAACAATTACGGATGCCTACTCCTTGAATGAGTAAAAATGTCAGTGGGATGCACTGCTTTCAGGTTTACAGCTTTCCAGTTCATTTCTAAACATGTTTTTGATGTTGGCCATTATATTTCTTGTCCTCTGAAATCTGTTCTGAAAAATGGACACTGGAAACAATCCACACGCGAATCTATAATCATATGTCTCAACTCCTATGTTGAAGATAGCCAAGACACACGTAGCTTTATTATCTGTACTCTAAACAACTGTACTTTCCATTTACAAAATAACATCCCTATTCCTTTCAGGGATATGTCCCTTCTCATCCATTTGCTCTCTCCCATTATTAGTGAACTGCTACAAAGCAGTCAGTGAAGGAGTTTATTCCCTGCTTTGCCCTCTACTCCTCCTACCTTCATCTTCTCTCACTCAGTTTCAATTCTTTTTACCTTTGTCTACATCTAATAGGTTATAAGAAAGCTTGATTGTTAATTCTATTGTTTATTGCAATATTCCTTTTCCTGAGCCCTTCTTAATATTTTAATAATATCTTCATGGACATAATTACCAACATGCTTCTGCTTTGAAATCTTTTGCTTTTTTAACTTTCCTAAGTCAGTAAGACTAAGAAGAATGAAAATTTTGTCCTTTTCTAACATATTCCCTACTAATTTCAAGAGTACCTTGTTTCAAGATATTGAAATGACTTTTTTGTAAAATGTTACAAATTGTTCAATTATTTCCTTTACTTTTATGCTAAACTGGGGCATTGTCTAATCTCTCAAATTTACATACTCATGCAATATTTGAAGAACTGGGGAGCTTTCCAATGGTGTTTTGCCAATTGATATTTAACCCTTAACCATCCTCACTAATAGCATATTATCTAGTCATTATCACATTACTAATTGTAGGGCTATATTGTGTGCAATTGGGTGTAGTATTTCCTACATTATAACAGTACCTACCTTTCCAAAGCACGTAGTTAGCTGTAAGTAGCATTGGAATATTTTGAGATCTCCTAGGTGCTATATAAATGCAAGTCTTTCTTTTCTTTCACTCCTTCCCGTTTTGTCTTTACTCAAACATTTTTCCTGAGATCAAACCTCTTTACCATTTCCCATCTGTTTTTAAACCTTTTTTTATTTTATAAAATGACAATTTCAAGGTCAGCGGCCTCAGATATTCCCTTATTAATGATTTATTTATGCTTCTCTTTATTTGTTCAATATAGATCTAATGTTATACTCTACCTTTTCATTTTCTCACATGTTGTTTTCTAAATAAAGTTTTCATTCGATTGAGAAATTCATATTCAGTGGAACTTCCAACATTATGCAATCCAATCAATACAAGGGAAATAATAATAGCAGAGTGCATCCCAATCAATATGAAGGAGATCATAACAGAGGAGAGCATCCCAATCAATAACCAGTTCCAGAATCAGTTCCAGTTAACAAGAGCATCTAATCCCTCCCTGTGAAGCAATAGCAGAGGCCTCACCTTCATTCCCCTTCTCCTGGATTAACGAGTTCAACACACGGGGCGACTTCGAACAATTCTTCCGCCGTCTTCGCCTCCGCGCCTACTTCTTCAACCAGGACTCCCGCCCACCCTCTGACAACCCCTTCTCCCGCCTCCAACACACCTCATCCACCTGGACACCCCATGTTGGCCTCTTACCCGCCCTCAATCTCTTCATAGCCAACTGCCGCCGCAACATTGACAGCCTCAACCTGTCCACTCCTCTCTCCCACTCCAACCTCTCACCCTTGCAACGTGCATCCCTCCACTCCCTCTGCTCCACCCCCAACCTAACTATCAAACTAGCAGACAAGGGAGGCGCAGTGGTAGTTTGGCGCACCGATCTCTACATTGCTGAGGCTAAACACCAACTCCCGGATACCTCCTCCTACTGTCCCCTTGACCATGACCCCACCTCCCACCACTAAACCATCATCTCCCAGACCATCCATAACCTCATCACCTCAGGGGATCTCCCATCCACCGCCTCCAACCTCATAGTCCCACAAGCCCGCACCGCCCATTTCTACCTCCTGCCCAAAATCCACAAACCTGACTGCCCTGGCCAACGCATTGTCTCAGCCTGTTCCTGCCCCACCGAACTCATCTCTGCATACCTTGACACGGTCCTGTCCCCCTTAGTCCAAGAACTCCCCACCTACGTTTGGGACACTACCCACGCCCTCCACCTCCTCCATGATTTTCGCTTCCCTGGCCCCCAACACCTCATCTTCACCATGGACATCCAGTCCCTGTACATCTCCATCCCGCATCACGAAGGCCTCAAAGCCCTCCGCTTCTTTTTTTCCCGCCGAACCAACCAGTACCCTTCCACTGACACCTTCCTTCGACTGACTGAACTGGTCCTCACTCTGAACAACTTCTCTTTCCAATCCTCCTACTTCTTCCAAACAAAAGGAGTAGCCATGGGCACCCGCATGGGCCCCAGCTGTGCCTGCCTCTTCATCGGATATGTGGAACAGTCCATCTTCTGCAGCTACACTGGCACCACCCCCCACCTTTTCCTCTGCTACCTCGCTGACAGTATCAGCGCTACCTCGTGCTCCCACGAGGAGGTTGAACAGTTCATCCACTTTACTAACACCTTCCACCCCAACCTCAAAATTACCTGGACCGTCTCAGACTCCTCCCTCCCCTTCTCAGACCTCTCCATTTCTATCTCGGACAACCGACTCAACACGGACATTTATTATAACCCAACTGACTCACACAGCTACCTAGATTACACCTCCTCCCACCCTGCCCCCTGTAAAAACGCCATCCCATATTCCCAATTCCTTTGCCTCTGCCGCATCTGCTCCCAGAAGGACCAATTCCAATACCGAACAACCCAGATGGCCTCCTTCTTCAAAAACCGCAATTTCCCCTCAGACATGGTTGACAATGCTCTCCACCACATCTCCTCCACTTGCTGCTCCTCCACGCTTGAACCCCACCCCTCCAATCACCACCAGGACAGAACCCCACTGGTCCTCACCTACCACCCCACCAACCTCCAGCTACATCGCATCATCCTTCGTCATTTCCGCCACCTCCAAACAGACCCCACCACCAAGGATATATTTCCCTCCCCTCCCCTATCAGTGTTCCGGAAAGACCACTCCCTCAGCGACTCCCTCGTCAGGTCCACACCCCCCACCAACCCAACCTCCACTCCCACAACCTTCCCCTGCAACCGCAAGAAATGCAAAACTTGCGTCCACACCTCCCCCCTCACTTCCCTCCAGGGCCCCAAGGGATCCTTCCATATCCATCAGAAATTCACCTGCACCTCCACACACATCATTTACTGCATCCGCTGCACCTGATGTGGCCTCCTATATATTGAGGAGACAGGCCGCCTACTTGCGGAACGTTTCAGAGAACACCTCTGGGACACCCGCACCAACCAACCCAACTGCCCCGTGGCTCAACACTTTAACTCCCCCTCCCACTCCACCAAGGACATGTAGGTCCTTGGCCTCCTCCATCGCCAGACCATGGCAACACGATGCCTGGAGGAAGAGCGCCTCCAACCACAAGGGATGAATGCAGATTTCTCCAGCTTTCTCATTTCCCCTCCCCTCACCTTATCTCAGTCCCAACCCTCGGACTCAGCACCACATTTTTGACCTGCAATCTTCTTCCTGACCTCTCCGCCCCCACCCCCTCTCCAGCCTATCACCCTCACCTTAACCTCCTTCCACCTATCGCATTCCCAACGCCCCTCCCCCAAGTCCCTCCTCCCTACCTTTTATCTTAGCCTGCTTGGCACACCCTCCTCATTCCTGAAGAAGGGCTTATGCCCTAAACGTCGATTCTCCTGCTCCTTTGATGGTGCCTGATCTGCAGCACTTTTCCAGCAACACATTTTTCAACTCCTTTCTTTATATCTTTTTTGTTAATTTCTTATTTTTGCTAAAATGGCACTTCCTAAAGCTGTCTATCATAGTAAACATTTTTTCACTGCCCAGTTCTCTTTAAGGTAAAAAATCACACAACACCAGGTTATAGTCCAGTAAGTTTATTTGAAAACATTAGCTTTTGGAGTGCTGCTCCTTCATCAGGTGTTAGTAAGAGAGGACACAGAATTTATAAGGAAAAGATCAAAGGGTTGTATAACTCATGCAAACAAATTGAACATACCTAAGGTGGCTTAAATGTTTAAGTAATTAGAACAGAGGTGCGGGTCTCAATTGATTAATATGCAAATCCCAGAATTTCTTTCAAGTCACTGCCCAAAGATAACTTAAGGTGTTGTCTTTATTCAAAACCATTTTAAACGATGAAAACCCTGGTATAAAAATCAGAAGATGGAAGTTTAAAATTGACAGTCTATTTTTGCCACAATTATGACACAATGAAGAACCCAAATATTTTCCTTGCTAAATTTACATCATATCAACATATCACTTACATTAATCTGCAACAGTCTAGTTGTCATTTCCTGAATATCTCCAGAGTTTTAAATCCCTTGTTAATGATTTGGATTGCAAGTGAACAGTGCACCAGCCTATTTCACCTTTAATTTCTACCAAACCTAAAAGCTGTCACTTTTATAATTCACATTTCTGTTAGACCATTTGTCCTATCTAATGATCACTGTGAACTAGGGGCTACAAGCATGAGATGGTTATTCTTAAATATAATTGGGAATTAATGTGAAATGTCTTTATATAGTGATTAAAATGTGGAACAGGCTATCACAAAAATATTTGAGGCAAATAGTTGAAATGTTTTCAAAAGGAAGCCAGATGAGCACATGAGAGAAAAGGAAAACAAAGACATACTGAAATGCTGGGGGAGAAGGGGGAAGGAAGATGTAATGGAAAGAAACGTATGTGGGATATAAACACCAGCACAACAGGTTGAGCTGAACATAATGGCCTATTTCTGTGCAGTACATTTTCTTATGCATTTGCTTGGCTTGGTTGATTCAGCTGGAACATTCTTGGCTCTAGGTCAGAAAGCTGTGGGTTGAAGCATTCATAAACACACAATCTAAGAATCTGTTGCATTATTGGAGATGCAATCCTTTAGATGAAGCAATAAATTGTGTGGGGAATTCTGGTTTAAATTTTTCTCAGCATCATCGAAAACAAATTAGCTATTACTTATTTATTTTTAAAACTTTGCTGTTACAAACTGGCGACAGTATTTGCCTCCAACAGAGGTCATATTTCAAAACAAATTAATATGACAATGAAACACTTTGAGAAGAATTAGGGACATGAAAAGTACTATTTTCTTTCATGAGTTTACAAGCAATGTAATTCTGTTAATATTGTTTCAGCATTTCATACTATATTCCCATTCATCCATTTCTTACTGACCTCCCTAAATATTCCTCACTTTGGGATTATAGCAGAAATTCTGTAAGGAAGGATACCTAGGAATCTTGCAGCAATATAAAGATGACAGCACTGTATTGTTAATGATGTGAAATTTGTTTAATATGTTACATAATGATGTATTTCATTGTATTTCATTATCTGAATTGAGTAGACAGATCATTCACAGATATACACTCCATTTCTCATATCTGTTCATCTTTTGCCCATTCTTGTTTCGTAGGTTTGGGCCATGAACTTCCACTGGATTGGCCCATACTTGGGTGAAGTTATGTAATAGTTTACAGGATAACTGACTAGGAAATTCTGTTACTCTTACCACTGCTATCAGGTATATTGAAAGGCTTTACAGGCTGGTAACCAAACTGCTTGGCTATGCACTTTCTATGGTCAACAAGTCCTGGTGTGGAACTCTAAACTAGAACTTCTAGCCCAGACATGGGGATGTTGCCACAAGACCTCCCCCATTTCTTAAATAAGTAAAGCTTTTGTTAAATTGCTTCACAACTCACCTATTATATCAGATTTCTTTAAGTCATAGAGTCATAGCGATCTGCAGCACAGAAAAGTGCCCTTTGACCCATCATATCTTCCCCAGTCAACAACCACCTAAACATTCTAATCTCATTTTCCAGCACTTGGCTCATAATGCTGTAAGAAACTGAAATACTTCAGAAAATATCAATAGCACATACCTTCTAGATATATCCACTTTCGAGACTGTGCCAGAGATACATTGTTAAGAATTAAATGTCAAGGTACAATTACAAAAGCTGCACCAAGGAGCTTTTGATGCTGTCATTGGTGCTCGATGAATGAATGGACTCATCCCACACTTGGTTGCCAGTAGGAATAAAACTCTGAGCAGTGCATGACTCATACTGCCTCATCTGTGCACCACCCCCTCCTCCATTAAACAGAGATCCCAGGAGTGTGCTTGTTGTGAGAAACCTAATGTAAAATTTAGCAGCCTTGTGTCTTGTGAATCATTTCCCCACTTGAAATGTCTAGTCATTATTAACTCTGATCTCTAACACCAACCATACCAAATACTTCAGATTAAAAAGAAAATAGATCTATATAAGGATTGTTCCGTCCATTTCAAGGCAAAATTAAATTAAACTGATTCAGATTCTCCTAAGGAAAATAATTGAACCATTTTGCAGTTATTAATAATAATCCATGCGCACACTGATTCAATGTATCTTACAGTTTTCGATTAAATTTAATACTAATGATCTTGTCATTAGAGAAAATCATGGATCCTTGAAGTGTGACCTGAAAGTTGTCATTTGTAAGCATCTGAACAAAATTTAATAATAGCACTATTTTGGGATGTTTTGAGAGGGAAGGCAGTTCTATGGGCCAGTGTGATCTACATGTGTTCTCAAAAACATGGGCAAGAGGCTGGTTGCAACAAACTAACTGCTTCAGTTCTCCATTTGCATTTCATTCAAAGAATACTAATAGGAGAGTCATATTATTGGTAACATATTGAATGATGCAGGCAATCTAACAGTTTAAGTATGAACCTTAGACTGAGTACTGCTAGTCTGCTATAGGTTCAAAGCAAAAATGTTGCGATGTTACTTGCAGGTGCTGTGGACGTTGTAAAATTGAGCATGTAAAATTGGTTAGTCATCAGCCTGTTTGTGCTTTCATTGTGCTTTGGGAGGCTGCGGATGGACAAATTTTATGTACGTATGCTGGCAATAGTTTTGGATTTCCTGATGAATTTCCTAGATCTGGTTGATGCAATGCACTCTGTGTGCTGGTGCCGGTGATGGTAATGGGGTGAGTGAAGTGGGGTAGAGAATGGGAAGGAATAGTTCCAATGCAGGCCATACAAGCTTGGCAGGTTTTCCAAACATTTTTGTTTTGATATTCTAAGAAAATTGCATTTTGTTTCTTACTACTGTATCACTAACAAGGTTTTCTAAAGTATTTCGGTTACAGCATTATGAGCCAAATGCTGGAAAATTAGATTAGACTATTTCGTGGTTGTTGGCTGGGGAAAGATGTGATGGCTCAAAGGGCACTTTTCTGTGCTGCAGATCTCCATGACTGATAGAAATCTGATATAATAGGTGAGTTGTGTTCATTATGTACATGTAATTCTGGTACCATTGGTTGATCTTTTCACTTGATCCTTTTTTATTTGCTCTATCCATCGATGTAAAGTGAGAGAAGGCTTGGCTCTACCAAATCCCACTCTGCTGTGTGACACTTACTGACAGAATGTCATCTGCACATCCACCACCATTGTCCCAAAATGTGGATTTCCAGACAATGCCACTTGTTTCTGAGCAAGTTAGACAGGACCCACCTTTGATTTCTCCTTTTCATTGTCGACACAATAACAGAGCAATGGCATCTAACTAAAGCATGACCAACAGACTGTGTCAAACACCAGGACAGTTTCTTTCTGTTGTTGTAAAGATAACAATCACATTTGGCAATAAGGCCCAATTTCCTTTCAGACTAGAGCAGGGGCACATGTCCAATCAGCCCACCGCTAACTCATTCCAACATCGAACAAATCACTGATTTGTTTACTCAGGAAAAAGAAGAAATAATTGAGGAGGATGCAGAGCTTGCAACTCTGCCACCTTTTAGCATTTGCTGACTAACATTTTTACAGCCTGATACATGTTTTGTAGAAGCCGATCCGCAACACCCTGAATTTTTCTCACACGAATATGCAGAGTTTATGTTGTCAAAAATGTGTGCACATTTACACAGATCAACAAGTTTGTTTGAAACAATAAGTCTTCATTTTATATATAAAAATCTGCCACTGAGGAAAGGACTGACAGTGCCATGTGTTTGAAAAATGAACTCTATGTATGTCCAGCCACTTTGAGTGGCTGTCCAGAATGACGAAGAACATTAAGTTCATAAAAGGACCTGCATAGTCAACGTGTAATTGAGTTTACACAGCCATTCCCACAAATGTGGGGGCAATACTGGCGGTAATTCTTGTCCTTGTTGACACTCTGGGCACTTGCCCACCAACGCAGCTATGTCTGCATCTAAACATGGCTACCAGAAATAACCTCTTGCCAACATTTTCATTTTGAAAATCCCGGGTGTTGTTCATGCAGTATCTCATGGCAACCTTTGTTTGGGTCAACTAAACTTACTTCCCATAATAACATGCTGTCCTCTATGGTGATCTGGTCTCTCCAGGTCCAAATAAGTTTCAGTTTTGGTTGTGATGGCCCTTTGGTTCCCCCATCACCACCCCCTCACTTCGGGGTGCCTGGGAAGTACATTTTTCCCTTCTATAGTTTACGCCCACCTGAGAGAAACACCTAAGGACTATGTCCAAGTTCTCTAAGTTCTCCTTATTGGTCTTCCTTGTGACTAACATTTCTTCTAAATAAATGGTGATGTGAGGTAGATCTTATAAAAATATTCTCTAT
This sequence comes from Hemiscyllium ocellatum, assembly GCF_020745735.1. Lineage (NCBI taxonomy): Eukaryota > Metazoa > Chordata > Chondrichthyes > Orectolobiformes > Hemiscylliidae > Hemiscyllium > Hemiscyllium ocellatum. Next base: position 18,139,077 of record NC_083428.1, on the reverse strand, counting down.
CATCCACTGAAAAATTGCACAGGCTGGCAATGCCCAAACAACGTTGTCATCTATTGTACAAACCCTTATGAGCATTAATTGTAGCAGACTTATGGGAATCCTCAACTAACCATAATTGGAAGTACAGATGGTACATGCCGCCACTGACCTCCCTCCCCCCCACCGCCCTCCAACCTTGTGTAGAAATCCTCTATGTGAGGGATTGGGTATTTATCCAGCTGCAAAGAACAGTTTACCATTTGTTTAAATCCACACAAAGGTGAACCAACTCATCGGGCTTCACAATCGGTATGACTGGTGATCCCCATTCTGCAATTCTGTTTGATGATTCCTTCACATTCCAGGCTTCTGATTTCTACATCTACCTTTGCCCAGAAAAGAAAATGTATTCTTTCCACATACTGGGTGCAGTCTTCAATGGCAGGATTGAATGGGTCAAGCTTCCCAAATAAAGACAGAAATACCTACCCCAACTCAAAGACATCTGTTGTGAACTATTTTCTTCAGGAGAGTGCTTTGGTCTCACTGCCACTGAAATACCTTCATACAGGCCAGTATCCCATTACCAAGTCACCCTTTACTTACACATGGAGAGTCCTTGTCACTGATCCAGCTCCCTCAGAGTCAGCTCTCAGATTGAGCAGGATATCTGACACTCCAGTTCTTTTCTGTCAGCCAACATTCCCTGATTCGACCAGATTAACAACCCCAATCAGGGAACTCATATTCTATGACATCCAGCTAGTTGACCTTGTTGCAATCACTGCACTTGAGGTGGATGGTGGTACCATGATAATCTGCATCTATCCATCTATCCATCCACTCCGACAGAGAGAGACCTACAGGCACAATTGTGTCTTTCAAGTCGATATTTCAACCACTTGCATTAGAAAGCTTTGCCAAGAGAATGATAGAATGTACCTGCCAAGAGATTTCGAAGCAATATTTCTGAGTCTGAAGACTCACCTGATGCCATTAGGTATGTCTTTCTACTAATCTAACGGGTATTCAAACCGATGACCCAGCATAAGGTGTCATGGCAAGTTCTATGCATTTTGCAACACAGAATATGCACCACAGAAATAGAGCATTCAGCTCAACCATCTCATATTAGGGTTCATGGTCCCACTCTTACCTTACCCCATCTCAGTCACTAAAGCAATCTCCCATACAGGCTTTACTCGTTTTCCCAAAGTACATCCATATTATTCCAACTGTTCCCTGTGGTTGCACATTCTTACCACCTTTTGCAAGGAGAAATTGTGTTTGAATCCCCTGTTGGAGTTTTTTTTAGTGACTTCTATTGATGGCTTCCAGTTCTGATCTTCCACCCAAGAAAAATATTTTGTCTGTAATCACAGGGACAAAACCTCACATGATTTTGAAGATTTTGGCAAGGTAATCCCTCAGTCTTCACTTTTTAAGAGAGGAGAGGCCCACTCTGTCAATTGTTTCCTGAGATGTAACCCATATATCTCAGGTATCATTCTTGCAAATATCCTCTGCCCCTTCTTCAGTGAATGCATATCAATCATCCCAGCTACCATCTGTAGCTTGAGGTGTTCTGTATTCTCGGGAATTCAGCCATCTCCTTCTGTGCAGGGAATAACATCATGTGAGGTTAGCTCAGCAGGGAAAATGCACGTAGTATGGTCACAGAGATCTGGTCTGGTGCCAGCTCACCAGTCTCCCCTTATATTTAAATATATTTCATTGCCTCCTTGAAGAAGAAATTGCCTGTTTTGCATGACTTGCAGTAATTTTCTTTGCTGTTGTAACTTTGAAGTAGTTCTGCTTTTACGTAACTATTTTAAGCTAAGAAAGAATTTGAATTGCTCAAATCCTGCAATAACTAATGGAAGTGAAACCATCCTCCCATTGAAGAGGCTTAACATACACCCACGCTCTTTAATAAAGTATCCTTCTAACAATCAAGTAATACTATATACACATGATTTTGTCTCTGACCATGACAAATGTATTTAAGAAATCAGTATCAGACTTCTATCTATTTAGATGTCTTCTGTTGACAAATATAATGTTTTTGTTTTTATCTATTTATAGGCATCGAAGTTCAACATATATCACAACAGACTAAAGTTATCTGATTAGTAACACTTTAGAAATTGTCACTGAGGTCTCAGCTATTGCTATTATTGCCTTCACGTGAGGAAGGGTTAAGATTCTGCTAACTGCAGTCACATAGCATTGATGCAAGCCAAGGTGATGTCACCACTTGATGTCACTACACCCACACAAACCAATTTAAACTTCTCCACCTCTGCAGCTCTTTGTCGTGTCACTGTAAATGAATTGTTGTGAAGGCCATGTAAGTCATTTAATGAAGCTGAAAATTGCTACTACATTTCAAAAGCTGAAACCAAAATGCATCCTTTTAGAAGTATTGGTGATGATACTGCTCAGAAGCATTGGGATTTTTTTGGCAGCAGACCTAAAGTGAGCAGAGAGTCACGTTTCATTGGAGGTATTCTGAAATGTCAGGTTTCTGAGGCAGACAAAATATCAAAGATTTTGGTTTCAGAATTCTTAAAGTGAATATATAGATTATCACTTTCTTGCATTGTCAAAGTTCAAAGTATCAACATCAAGTAGAGGGGAGAGGTGTTAGTGGGGAAGGAGCTGGTCAGCTGAATGGGAGCTGGTGACTGGCTGTGATGATGACTGAGGTGGAACTTACATGGGTGTCATAGTGGTTAGATGGTGGCCAGCATAGCCTCATTTAAGTTAAGTATTCCTTTAAAATGTTTGGTAACCAGAATTTAAAGTTTGTTCATGTTCAGAAATGGGGCTGGAAATTATGCCCCATTTGACCTACTGGAAGGTAAAATATAGTGTGTGGGCTGCCCACTGCTTCCCACCCTGCTCCTGACCTGTCTCCAATTTTACAAGGAACAGTGGAGGCATTGACTGGACAGCCGATTATACGTGCGGCCATTACGCAGTGAATTAATAGTCATTTAAAGGCCTCATGCCACTCCTGCTGCATCTTTGCTGACATAGGCAGCCTGGTAGCTTTTATCGAAAAGCTGGTATCAGGCAACTGGGGTCCTGCTTTGAGTGTTCCCTGTGCCCATTGGAGAGAAGGTCCCTTACCTCTCAGACCAAGCTTCCTCCCTGACTCACCCTCCTTGCAGGAATCTACAAGCCAGTGCCTCAACTATAGCCTGGACTGACCTGAATTCGAGCTCCATAGATTCCTCTTCTTTGGGTTCCACCCATTGAAGCCACTGCTCAAATTTGGCACTATTTATAACCACTGACCTGCTGGCCAATCAGATTACCTGGCAGATCTCTAAAGTTGGACTTAATTCCTCCCCAGTAGGAGATGAAATCTCTAATGAGCCAATCACCCTTAGTCAATCGCTGCCCAATTGAGCACTGAATGGATGAGCAGGCAGCCAGAGTTTTGGTAGCTGAGTTCCTGACAAACTTTTAGGTCAATGCAGGATTTTGGCCTCCCATAAAATTGAGCCCTTAGTTTTTCTGAAACCAGCCAAACCTAATGTTTTTACTGAAGTCTTCAAATTAACGGTAAGACCCTTACCTGTGTAAAAGGTATGATGTTTGTGATGAGATGCTTTCATTTCTGACATTGATCTAGCAAGTAGTGCATTGTTGCATTGTGACATAGGTTACAGACCATACAATCTGTACCTTTGGTGCAATCAGACTTGTTCCAGCATAAAGGTACCTGCTTCATTTCAGTAACTCTCTTTGTGTAATAGAGTCAATGTGATGTCTTCATTCAGTCAGTTCTGTGTGTGTAATGTAGAGTAACATAAGTAAACACAGAACCTAGACAATGTGTGTATACTTATGATATTGTAGCTATGTAAAGAGAAACTTCAAAACACACTTGCCTTGACTCTCTGTGTTATATAGGAGGAAGTGAGGACTACAGATGTTGGAGAGTCAGAGTTTAAAAGGGCAGCGCTGGAAAAGCACAGCAGGACAGGCAGCATCCGAGGAGCAGGAGAATCAACGTTTCGGGCATAAGTCCTTCATATATGTTATCTGGTTCTGTGTGGGTTACTCTTCAGAGGGTCATTGTGGACTTGTTGGGCCAAATGGCCTGTTTCCACATAGTAGGGATTCTTTGATTCTATGATTTAGAAAGCAACAAAGTGTATGATGGGCATTAAAAGTTTGTGGAAGCTAGTTAGTGGCAGGAAACAGACTAATTGGTGCAGCTCCATTACTTGTAATTTGAAGAAGGTTAGAACCAAAGAAAAATCATGGCACAAAAGACGGCCATTTAGGCCATCATGATTGTGCTAACTGAATAAACTAACCACTCCTCCTAATCCCACATCCCAGCACCTAGTCCATAGCCTTGCAAATTACAGTACATCAGGTGCAGTTGAGGGTTTCTGCCTCAAGCATTGATGGGGGTCTGGAACCAAATTTCAGACCATCCTTCAGGTGAGAAAAGGTTATCCTCCTGCCCACTCTAATGAAGAGGACATTTTCTCTTATAAGAGAATCTGGAGGTGTCGCTGTTTAAAAATTAGCAATCACCCATTTAAAACAGAGATTAGGCAATTTGTTTTCTCCAGGATGATAATGAGGTTTTGGAGCTCTTTTCCTGAAGAGATGGTTAAAACAAAATCCTTGAATATTCTTAAGGCAGAGGTAGATTCTTGTTAAGAAATGGGCTGAAGATTATCAGGAGTAGGAAGAATATCATGTGAGGTTACAATCATTAACCACGATCTTCTTAAATGGTGGACATTTGAAGGGGTCAAGAGTCCTATTCCTGCTCTTCATTCATATGTACATATGTCTCCAATTGTAAGCTAGTCTCGGAAACTTGGAAGAGATTTGCACACTTAGCACACTCTTATTTGACCTAACTATGCTCCATCAACCCCAACTGGTGATGAAACAATCATCCATGCATTTATCACCTCAAAACAATGACTATTGTAACACATCACTGGCCAGTCTTCCCTGTACTATGTTCAGCAAATTGTAATCATTCAAAGGTTTGTTGCCTGTGTTGTTGCTCAGACCAAATTCTATTCATCTATCCCTGTGCTCATGAACTACATTAGTTTCTGGTCAAGAAATGGATCAACTTTAAAATTCTCCTCCTTGTTTTCAAATATCGTACCTTTGCTGCTTCACTCCATCTTACCTTTGCAATCTCTTCCAGTCCTGCACTCAACTAATTTTGACCATTTCTGGTTTTAATTTTGCCACCACTGGTTGGCATACATCTGGGCTTTCAGCTCTAATAATTCACTTCCTAATTTGCTCTCTCTCTTTACCTCTACCTTGTCCTTCCTGCTCTTGTCTAACTTATTTATTATTCGAAAGCAATTCAATAATATTGATTAAACATAAACTTTATTTTCAAGATCATGTTTTATTTTACATTCTTCATTTCTATATGTAATGTTATTTTTTTTAGCAAATAATTTAGTTTCGTTCCTATCTCTAATTTTAATTCTAACACGTAATAAGTTTGTGTTCCTTGAATTGTATCCATCTCTCTGTTTAAAAGTAGGAGTCATACTTTTGTTCATTGCTGTCATGGCACAAACCCCTGGGTCTGCTTTACAGATTGTTTTTAATCAACCTGTTCAGGAATGTTATTACACACCTCTGGAATAAGTATGATTGGACCTAGGTCTTCTGGCTCAGAGATGGGATATTATCACTAGCTCTCTGAGTTTGCTTTATTTCATTTTATAACCAGAAGCGCTACCACATGCAACTGAGCATATGTTTTGAATATGTTCAACTGAACATGCAGGCAGGAGCTCATTTTAATATAGCGTCGGATAGAAAGCACCTGCCACAATGTAGCATTCAAATGTCAAGCATCAAGAAGGCTATTGTTGGGTTTGACCCTCCAGTCTTCTGCCCCAGAGGTGAAAAATCTTACTGCTGAGCCAAGCTGACACATCCTAGTTTTCCCTTTTAGATCTAACCAAATTAGCTGAATGATCTCACACAGAAAGAATAGACATAAGAAACTTACTGCAATTTGCCAAATTAGGAAATTCCAGGCTGGTATAAATTATTTAATATTGGTTGATTATAGCTACTTACCATTCCACATGAACAAGTTTGGAACTGATCCATTTAACATTATGAAATACAGTAATGTATTTTGACACAACTTATGGCAATGCATCATGTTTTTGTAAACAAATGCAACTGAAAAATTAATAAGCATTTGTTCTGTGAGAGACTGTTCATCTTGTTCAAAATATTCTGCAATTGAGTATATTTTTATCCTTACAGTAGTATGGATACAAACAGAACAACATGGTTAAGATCAGGTTAATAAAAAAAGACCTGGCTGTTGGAGAAACAATGGGAAAACAGATGTAAGTAACTTCATCATAATGACATTAATGCAGCGTCATTCCAGTACCACATTGCTATTAAACATTTAACTCTTATTTTAAGCTTCCATTTAAAACAGACTCCATTATAGTCTAACTATTAATACTAACACTCAAACATGTTTTTTTCTTCTACATGGATACTCCAGCTTTATATTCTCATCACAAACACACTATACTACTGCATTGACGTAAAACACTCAAATTCCTATTGGCATCATTAAAAGGTACTCCAGCATCACTATCATTAACACTTCAGCTAATGTTACCATTAACAAATATAACATCAATCTAATCTAAACACTTGGATACTACACATTCCAACTTTACCCCATCATCTTGCAAGTGGCTGCAAATAACAGAATTCCCAGCTATAGACTTCGTTATGATCAATGTCAAAATTTACCATGTACTTTCCATTCCTCTCTTTCTGTCTCCTCACTGTATTTTGTATATAAACCTTGAATGTGTGCTCAGTACCTTTTCTGAATTTCTGATTACAACTTAGCTTGTATCTGCCACCATTCAATCTTCTGGAATATTTTCCACATTGCTCTCAAATAATCTTCAAAATGCCTATATTTATATTACAAGTATCTTTGTCTCAGTCCTTTCACCGATGTTCTTCCTACTCCATGCTATTGAATACATTTTTGGGTTAGAATTCCATTAGTGTTGGTTGGCTGGCAATACCTCATCAAATCATTTGTAATCTACAACAAAGATTTTGGAAGGTTATTTGACTGTTGACTGGAAAGAAGAGAATGGATGAGGCATAGTGGATCCTGTTTGCTGCTCTTCATCACCTTACCTAAGGGTTTCTGCTGGCATTGTAGTCCCTCATCTTCCATCCAGCTTAACAGCTATTATAACTCATGAAGCCTAATGGCGATGGAGCATCATTCATTGTTGAAGAATGAAGTAGAGCCACTACTCGCAGCATACAAAGGCTGGTCCTAGCCTGGGACAACCCCAACAACTGGTCTTGCTAAATAAAAACTGAAAGAACAGTGGATGCTGTAAATCAGAAACAAAAACAGAAATTGCTGGTAAAGTTCTGCAGGTCTGGCAGTATCAATGGGGAGAAATCAGGGTTAACGTTTCATGTTCAGTTACCCTTCCTCAGAATTGATCTTGCTAAATAAAAACCAGTAGAACTGTGAATGCTGTAAATCAGAAATAAAAACAAAAATTGCTGGAAAAGCTCAGCAGATCTGGCAGTATCTATGGAGAGAAATCATAGTTAACGTCTCAAGTTCTTTTTTTTTAGATTAGATTACTTACAGTGTGGAAACAGGCCCTTCGGCCCAACAAGTCCACACCGGCCCGCCGAAGGGCAACCCACCCATACCCCTACATTTACCCCTTACCTAACACTACGGACAATTTAGCATGGCCAATTCACCTGACCCGCACATCTTTGGACTGTGGGAGGAAACCGGAGCACCCGGAGGAAACCCACGGATGGAAGATGAGGGACTACAATGCCAGCAGAAACCCTTAGGTAAGGTGATGAAGAGCAGCAAACAGGATCCACTATGCCTCATCCATTCTCTTCTCTTCTGTGACCCTTCATCAGAACTGATCTTGCTACCTCCCTTCTGTGACTGGGAGGCCTGTGGACTATGTAATTTTCTCCCACTTCCTATTAATTTCTTCAATGAAACAGTTAAAAATCACACAACATCAGGTTATAGTCCAACAGGTTTATTTGCTCCTTCATCAGGTGGTTGTGAAGAGGAAGTGCCTCAAAACCTAGAGCGTCCAAGTGAACCTGTTTGACTATAACCTGGTGTTGTGTGATTTTAACTTTGTCCACCCCAGTCCAACACCAGCACTAGATTATTCAATGAAAGAGATAGGAAGTCATTTCACTGGATTACTGGTTATATGATTTGTTAATGTTCGGTGAAATTTCTTTAGCAAACAAAGAATACTGTTTCTTCAATTCATTGCAGAGACATTTAATTACCAGAATTTAACATTAATATTTTTACTTCTGACAGAACTTAACAATGACAGTCAACACCAGGCTCAACAATGAGTTGGAACACATTCAATTAAATTGTTCATTCACCTTTAACTCTGAGCTTCACCAAAATAAAAGCAAGTGATGTTCATTTCTCTTACAGTAGCTAATAGTCACAGGCAAAATGGGCTCTGACAGTTCCACTTGAATCATCAACAGTTTGCAATAAATGAGTAGAAATAGTAAAGTGACCTATTTTTAGGACAATACATCGATTGAGTCTAATGAACTCTGCACTCAATCATACATTGTTGGCTGAAACAGAAAGCCTATAAACATTACTATGAAAGTACATCTTAGTTACAGATTTTGAAAATTAGTAGCAATTGCACAAGTGTGAAATTGTAATGCAATGGGCTTTCTGTCTTGCTAGTTCTTTGTACCAAAGGTGCCACTTTGAAATCAATACAAAATTCAGGAAAATGATCTGCTCCATGTTACATAGGGTACTGGATTGAAATTAAGACCTACAAGTGGAGACAGTATTTCAAAATGTCACCTTAATTCCAATTATTTCTTGCATTCTGTTAAATGTCACTATTTTCTATGCACTTATTGTACTTACTCAGTGAAGTGAACTTCTGTCAAAAATTATGGTTTTCGATTGTAAACCAAGTCTCCTCCATTGCTCTAAATATAAATGTGGAGAAAAGTCATATAATTAACTCCAGTAAAATCGGCTAATGCTTGAAGTCGGGTTTCAGTATGAAATAATCTCAATTACAACTACTTTGTCATCAAATGAATAGTTCCTGCTGCTATTATGTAGTTAATTTCTAATAGAATCCAGAAAACATTTAACACTAAGTTTTCGATAATCTATTTAGAATTTTGTTTGCTGACAAATAATTTTCAGAATTATACGAAGTTTGCTGGAAATTTCCTTTGAATACTTTCCATTCCACTGGTCTGAAGTGTGTTTGGAATTTTGTTTACAACTTGTGTATATATTTTTTATCTCACTAACACCTTGACCAACCTACACAAATTTATCAATTTCTAACTTGTTACTTTCAGAGAGAAAACAGATGATTTGAGTCTCTGCGGGGTGACCTTATAGTTTATAAAATCGTGAAGAGCATGGATAAGGCAACTAACAAGTTCTTTTCCCTGGGGTTGGGGAGACCAGAACTAGAGAGTATAGGTTTAGGGTGAGAGGGGAAAGATTTAAAAGGGACCTAAGGGACAACTTTTTCAGGTAGAGGGTGATGCGTGTATGAAATAAGCTACCAGAGGAAGTGGTGGAGACTGGTACAATTACCCCATTTAAAAGGCATCTGGATGGATACATGAATAAGAATGGTTTGGGCCAAGTGCTAGCAAATGAGACTAGAATAATTTAGGATATCTGGTCAGCATGGACGAGTTGGACCAAAGATCTGTTTCTGTGCTGTACATCTCTCTGATTCTATGACGCTAAGACACCCTATCTGCCAGATTAACAATACACTTAATTATTTTGTGGCTATAACAACTTCAAAAATCTTAGTTTGGATTAATGAAGTGTTAAAATCTGCGTGTAACCTAGTCGCTGTATGATTCACCTCAAGTTTTAACTCAGCAGTAGGATCAATAATGTTTTCATTCATAGAACATCCATTTTGTTATAAATAAATAATTCATGATGAATTCATGATTCATGCATTAATTTTTATTTCTGTCTGTTTCTATCAGGCTACTTTCCTTCTGTTCCTCCAATAATATGAGTTTGAGTTTTCAAGCAAATATGATTCCAAAAGGACAAGATGCATTCTTCTGAATTGACAGCTTGGCTTATATTGTCATGACCAAGAGGGAGAAATTAATTGAATTATTCTTACTGTCCCCTATCCTGTTCACTATAGCAATGCATTTTTAATTTTCTTTTTTCCTGTTTAAAAATAAAAGACAGTGCTGTTTTTACCTAAATCCTGTTTGTGAATCCCAATTTAAAAATGAAACTTTTTTAGAGTTAAAATAAAGTAGTGTTTATTACAACATTTAAGCAGAGGGGAATGGCCTGTGACACATATTTGCACACACATGTTTTCAAAACACGAAGAAAGGGAAAGGAGGTAAGTTGCAAATTATTTAAAATCAAATATATCAGAACCATTTCACATGAATTAGAAAATAAAATAAGTTAATGTACTGTTGACTGGGTATCTTTCATAGCGACACTAAAACAGTTGAACTGCTGGTTAGGTTATAGCAGTTAAAAAATTGGAACTGTTTTCTTTTCGGTATCAGAACCTGTAAGAGATACTATTAAAGATCAGATGTTGAAGTAACCATGGATTTGCTTACTTTTTCTGTGTTATAAGCAGACTGATGAACAACAAACAAAACTATATAGTTCCTGATGAAGGGCTTTTGCCCAAAACATCGATTTCGCTGCTCCTTGGATGCTGCCTGAACTGCTGTGCTCTTCTAGCACCACTAATCTAGAATCTGGTTTCCAGCATCTGCAGTCATTGTTTTTACCTTTTTAGTTTCAGTTATCTGACTGGGGATTTAGATTGAGGCACTCAGCTACGGAGGTAGATTTAGATGTTCCCTTATCAGAAAAGATTGTGAGGTTTCTTTGCAGTACATAACTATGGAGCAATTTATAATAATTCAAGCAATAATCGGTTTTGATGACCTTATTTGTTCAGAGCTGGCTGAGGTAGACATCTTGTCAACAAGTCCTTTGTGTTGGCTTGGTTGTAATCTTCAGATAATGCAAGAAGTGATATATTCCAAGAAGAAATGAATTTCCTCTTGTCCTGGTAATTGATGCACATTTCTGGAAACAGTCAATTGCTCATTCTGTCATCAATAGCCAGACATTTTAAAATTCGGCAACAGTCAGTTTTAAAAGAATTTAAGCAACTTTTAAAAAAAGTTAAAACAAATTAGGATGTTTGGGCATTATAATATTATTGTTTTATACATTTAGATTAGATTAGACTTACAGTGTGGAAACAGGCCCTTCGGCCCAACAAGTCCACACCGACCCGCCGAAGCACAACCCACCCATACCCCTACATTTACCCCTTACCTAACACTACGGGCAATTTAACATGGCCAATTCACCTGATCCGCACATCTTTGGACTGTGGGAGGAAACCGGAGCACCCGGAGGAAACCCACGCAGACACAGGGAGAACGTGCAAACTCCACACAGTCAGTCGCCTGAGTCGGGAATTGAACCCGGGTCTCAGGCGCTGAGAGGCAGCAGTGCTAACCACTGTGCCACCGTGCCTCCCACATTATTGGTGATAGACTGATAATTGGCATCATTTTACAATAGATTTTAAATACTACTTCATGGACATATGCATATCCACAACCTTTAGAAATAATTCATATGCTTCTGCACAAGGAACCAAAATCCTCTGTTACAGTAACTGAACAGAACATTCAAGGGTCCTACAGAAAGACTTTTAACATGCAGTGTTCAGCAACTGAGAGAAAGGAAAAATACACAACTGAGACACAATTCATTTGAACAAAGGTAAGAGAGAAGCAAGAATGAACATGGATTGCTGGAAAATGAGGCTGGGGAAGTAGTAACATGGAACAAAGAAACAGCAAAGGAACTGAACAGGTATTTTGCATCAATCTTCATGGTGGAAGACACCAGCAATGTACCAAACATTTAAGAGAATCAGGTGATAAAGGTCACTGTAGTGGTCATCGCTAAGGAGAAGGTACTAGGGAAGCTGAAAAGTCCGACGATGGATAAGTAACTTGGACCAAGAGTTCTGAAGAAGATAGTTGAGCAGATTCTAGAGAGATTGATGGTGATTTTTCAGGAGCCTTTAGAGTCAGACAGAATCCCAGAGAACTGGAAAACACCCCTGTTTAAGAATGGAGGGAGGGAGAAAACAGGAAACTATAGTCTGGTTAGCCTGACCTTGGTTGTTGGTAAGATTTTCAAGTTCATTTTTCAGAATGAGATTGCGGAGTACTTGGGGAAGTACATGGTCAAATAGGACTGAGTCAGCACGACTTCATCAAGGGGAGGTAATGCCTAACACATTTGTTAGAATTCTTTGAGGAAGTAATGAGCAAATTAGACAAAGGATAGCCAATGGATGTGATCTATTTGGATTTCCAAAAGGCCTTTGACAAGGTGCTGCATGAGAGGCTGCTAAATAAGATAAGATAAGAGTGTTAGGGGCAAGGTACTGACATGGATAGAGGCTTGTGTGACTGGCAGAAGGCAGAGAGTAGAGATAAAGGAATCTTTTTGAGGAGGGCAGCAGGTGACTAGTGGAGCTCCATAGGGGTCTGTGTTGAGACCACAAGTATTCATGTTATACCTTACTGATCTAGACAAAGGAACTGAGGGCATTATTGCTAAGTTTGTCGACGCAAAGATAGGTGGAGAGACAGAGTGTTTAGGAAGTGGGGAGGCTGCAGAAGGACTTGGACAGCTAGGAGAATGGAGCAAAGAAAAGACAGATGGAATACAGTGTGGAAAATAGCGAGGATATGCATGTTGGTAGGAAGAATAGAGATGTAAACAATTTTCTAAATGGGGAAAGGCTTCAGAAATCTGAAGCACAAAGCAGCTAGAGAGTCCTCATTCAGGATTGTCTTAATGCTAACATGCAGGTTCATTTGGCAGTTAGGAAGGCAAATGCAATGTTAGCAGTCATTTCAAGAGGGCTAGAATACAAGGGCAGAGATATTCTTCTGAGGCTGCCTAAAGCTCTAGTCAGACTGCATTTGGAATATTGTGAGCAGTTTTGGGCCCCATATCTAAGAGAAGATACGCTGTCTTTGAAAGGGGTCCAGAGGAAGTTTACAAAAATAATCCCAAGGATGAGGAGTCTGGGTCTGTACTTGATGGAGTTTAGAAGCATGCAAGGGGAATCTGATTGAAAGTAGTGGAATACTGAGAGACTTGGAGAAGATTTTCCACTAGTAGGAGAGGCTAGGACCCAAGGGCACAGCATTAGAGTTAAGGCACAACCCTTTAGAACTAAGATGATGCAGAATTTCATCAGTCAGAAGGTGGTGAATCTGTGGAACTTATTGCCGCAGAGGGCCATGAGGGCCAAGTCATTGAGTGCATTGAAGACAGAGATAGATGGGTTCTTGCTTAGTAAGAGGTTCAAGGATCATGGGGAGAAGGCAGGAAAATAGGGTAGAGAAACATATCAGCCATGATCATGTGACAGAGCAGACTCAATGGGCCAAATAGTCTAATTCCGCTCCTATGTCTGATATGCACTCAATCAACTTCTTAAAAGATTATTTGTGGATGGAATGTTCATAGAAAATTAATTTCTATTCAGAACAAGCTTGTGACCCAAAATAAACATTTTTTTTCAAGTATTGCTTGAGCAATTGGCCTTATCTTTCTGACGTATTACAGCACACTTCTTACGTTTTTGTGTAGCAAGTTATTAGGGAGTAATTACAAATATACTGCCAATTTTTTTATTGTGATGGTGGGCTCATAAGGAATTGTAAAGTTGAATACATGCACTACTCAGCCAGCTAGTGACAACAATTGAAAGGAAGGTGTAGATACTAACCTAAAATTTGCTGAGATATTGTGAAATAAAATTAAGTTGAAGCTTTTTTTTATTCATTCTTGGGATGTGGGCATCGCTGCTTGGCCAGCCTTTATTGTCTGTCCCTATTTGTCCTTTAGAAGGTGGCGATGAGCTGCCTTTTTGAACCACAGCAGACCATGTAGACCCACAATGCCCTTAGGTAGGGATTTTCAGCACTGAAGGAAAGGCAATATATTTCCAAATCAAAGTGGTGTGAGTGGCTTGGTGGGGAACGTGCGTTCCCACGTATCTGATGCCCTCATCCTTCTAGATGGAAGACACAGTCATAGGTTTAGTCTCTGCTCTCTATGGATCTTTGGTGAATTTCTGCATTGCATCTTGTCGATGGTACACACTGCTGCTACTGAGCATCAGTGGAGTTATGAATGAATGCTTGTGGGTATGGTGCCAGGCAAATACAGAATATTCCATCACACAAAATGATGAGAAAAAAATGAAACCTGGTGACGACTAAATGATTAGAAATAGCAGTTTTTTTTTAACATGTTTGTGTTAAACTGAAGGAATGTCTGTGTGTTTAGATGGGAGCAGTAGTGGACTGAATTGTCACAGTAACTGTAGAAAAGCTGAAGTTTTGTTAAAAAAAAGAAGACACAGTGAATAAAATGTGAAAATGTGGACGATTTGTCAGCTGAATTTGTAATTGTCAAATAATTACGCTTGTAAATATCACAGTGTTGATTTGATGAATGGCAAGCTCAAACTAATATTTTACATTAAAGTTAATTCAAAGAAAGAGATGATTGTCTATCCAAGGAGGCACAGACAAGTCTTCATGAGTTATTTGATTAAATTGACATGGAAATTACGGTGTTTGAGATGTTTGTCAGTGGTCAAACAAATCATTTGCAGGAGACTGGATAGTGTCAAGAGCTTTTTTGTATAGAAGGTGTAGGGAATACACTTGCTTCACATCAAAAAAATAGTTAGTTTGGGAAAGAGGTTGATTGATGAATGGCTAGAAGTTGAGCTGGTAATCTGTTCTGCTCTAATCTTCAGACAAGTCCACATAAAGTGTTCACTTGTGATTGTAAGCAACGTACAGATAAGAGTTTTGCAGTACGTTTAGCTTTCATAAAGAAAATCAGTTGTATTCTGCTATTAGAAATGCCTGGAGTTATTGATATCCAGAGTAAACCCAATGGACCAGGGAAAGTGAGAAAAAAAGCCTATAAAGGAATGTTACAGAATGCTGCAAAGTAGGGGGATCTGGGTGTCCTTGTACCAGTGTGGTAATGAGCCAACTTCGGGCCAGCCATGGCCTGGATTAAATCAGAGACCTGTTTTCTTCCTTCAATGGGAAAAATTTAGCCAACATTTCAGATGTGCCTTTCATCACATCCAAGAAAACTTAAAAACGTGACAGGTTTTGAGCAAGTGGAATTTGGGAAGTGAAATAAAAGGAAGGGTTTATGATAGGGCTGAGGGCAGGTGAGATTAAACAACAAAGTTTCATGGTGCAAGGGCACGGTAATAAAACAAGTAAAAGTTAAGAGATGTATCCAGACAGGGTATGAATGGCAGGACAGCATCTGTGTTGGTGAAAAGTTAAGAAATAAAGGAAGGAACAAGAGGAAAAATTGAACCAGCTAAAAGAAACAGAAAGAAAAGTGGGAGCAGATGTTATGGTTGAAATTATTGAACTCTATGCTGAGTCCAAAAGCTTGTAAATTGCTGCAGATGTTAGATCAGCCATCTTGAGAATGAACTCATGCAAAACGACTGGCCCGATGGAGTCCCAGGCCATGAAATCAGATCCTGTGTGGACCAGCTGGTGGGAGTATTTGCAGTCATATGTAACCTCTCCTTAATACAATCTGAAATCCCCACCTGCTTCAAGAAGACCACCATCACCCTGGTGCCAAAGAAAAATAATGACTACCACCTGGTGGCTCTGACATCCATAATTGTACAGTGCTTTGAGAGATTAGAACCATCAACTCCAGCTGACCATATTGCCTTGATCCTTTGGAATTCACTTTCCGGCACACCAGGTCATATCTTCCTGGCCCTACACCCATCCCTGAAACATTTGGATAACAAGGATATCTCTGCCATGCTCCTACCTATTGACCATAACTCTACCTTCAGCACCATAAACTCATCTCTAAACTCTAAGACCTAGGTCTTGGCTCCGCGCTCTGTAACTGAATTTCGACTTCCTGACCCAAGAACCATAATCAGTGGGATTGGGGGAATCACCTCCTCTACCATAATCCTCAATACCAGCGTCCTACAAGGCTGCTAACTCAGGCCCCTACTATACTCTGTACACAGTCACGATTATGTGGTTGAATTCCACACCAAATCCATTTCCAAATTTGATGAGACCACTGTCGTAGGCCGGGTCTCAAACAACGATGAGACAGAATATAAGAAAGAGATTGAATGATTAGTGGCATGGTGTAAAAATAACACTCTCTCCATCAATGTCAGCAAAACGAAGGAGCTGGTCATTGACTCAGGAAGTGGAGTGGATGGCATGTCCCTGTCTGTACCAACAGAGCTGAGGTGGAGGTGATTGAGAGCATCAAGTTCCTGAGAGTGATAATCACCAAAAATCTGTCCTGGTCCGCCCATGTCAACGTGACTGCTAAGAAATCACAAAAACCGTCTACTTCCTCAGGAGTCTAAGGAAATTCGCCATGTCCACAAAATCTCATCCCAATTTTTATTGATGTGCCATAGAAAGCATCTGGTCTGGATGCAACACAGCGTGGATTGGCAACTGCTCTTCCCAAGACTGCAGGAAACTACAGAGAGTTATGAACTCAGCCCAGTCCATCACGCAAGCCAGCCTTCCATCCATTGACTCATCTATACTTCCCAGTGCCTCGGGAAAGCAACCAACATAATGAAAAATCCGTCTCACCTTGGTTATACTCTCGTTCACCCTCTTCTGTTGGGCAGAAGATATAAAAGTTTGAATACATGTATGAACAGATTCAAGAACAGCTTCTTCTCCACTGTTATCCGACTTTTGAACGGATCTCTTAAACATTAATGTTGATCTCTCTCACTCTCTCTCTGCACCTTCTCTGTGGCTGTAACACTATATTTAGCATTCTGTTCTTCTCCTCTGTTGTACTTTGTATGATACAATATGTATAGCACGCAAAACAACACTTTTCATTGTATCTCAGTACAGGTGATAACAAATCAAACTCAAACTCAAATCACAAATGAGATGTTGCTATGTAATTTGTATTGAGCTTCATCAGAACACTGTATCAGGTCAAGGACAGAAAGACCAGAGATGGAGTGCGGTAAAGAATTAAAATGACGATGGCTGGAAGCTTGAGGTCATACCTGTGGACAAAACTGACTAATTCTGCAAAATGGTCATCCTGCTAAATCCTGCAGCATTAGAAACATAGAATGGCAGAAACCAATCAGCTTTTACAGCCATTTCATTTCGCTTGCTCCTTTCATTCCTGCTCATTTATTTGGTTAAAAGCAGAAAGAGCATTTACCTTTGCTGGAAAGCCTTAAAGCAGAGGTGATTAAACCCTCCTTATCATTTAACAGATAGAAAGAATTCTGACTTCAAAACTGAAGGTGAGCAGTGTGATTATAATTTAATCAAGGAAATTGCATTAGAACCTTTACTTCCTATAGTATTAGTTTATGAATTGTCTAAGCAACTTTGATTATACTTTAATTTATTCATGCCCCTGAAGTATACAGTTCACCAGAATCTTGTTGTTATTCCAAATCCATCTGGTTCACTAATATCCTGGAAGGAACATAGGTGCTATCCTTGCCTGGTCGGGCCTACATCTGACTCCAACCCACCGTCTCCATGTACTCTATTGTGTTTCCCCACCCTGTCATTGACATAAATACCACCTTTCCCCCCACTCTCTTCAGTTCTGACAAAGGGTGAGAAGGTTGGGGAAGGCACGAAACTTCCGTCAGGGGCTTGATGGGAGGCTCTCTTACTCTTATTCTTGCAGATCTTTACAGAATGTTAAAGGCACCACTCACATGGGGAGCTGTCAGCTCAGGTCGGTTGATAGGGAACCCATAGTTTGGGGACTTACCCTTCACTACTAAGCATATATTGATTTTGTAGCCGCACAATGTCATTTAGTTGCAAATTCAGTCATTGCCTTCTTTTTGCAGAGCTCTCATCCTTGGCCAATGGTAACTAAATGATCCAATTGAATGGTAGGGTGGAGTCGAAGGGCTGAATGGTTAATTCCATTTGTATAGTATACGAATCATGGCAACTTCGAATATGTAGCACTCTCTCTGTAGTGCAGTAAAATTTGTTGATAAAAGAACTTCTTGAGTGAGACTACTTTATGACTTCATGAAAAGAAGGCCAGTTGATGCATGATGTTTGATTGGAACCTGAGAAGTGATTGAGGCATAGGAACAAATGCTGAGAATTCTGGAGAAATTCAGCAGGTCTGGTAGCATCAGTGAAGAGAGAGAAACAGAGTGACCTTTTCAAATCCGGTATGACTTTTCCTTGGAACAGATTGAGGCACAGGACTTACTTTAGGAGAGGACATGAGCTGGTATATCGTGAAGATCTTTTTAGTTTGATTCAGTTTCAATTGGATGACTCAAATGCTAAGGCCACATGAGCAGAACTCCATTAAAAAAAAGTGAAACTTAATCTCTCTGATCTGCACACGGGCAGATAGCAATTGCAGCTTTGTAAATATTCCATTTACTGAGTTATGAACTACTCAAAATGTATTGCAAGTGTTGGGGAAAATATAAATTTTTATTTTTGCCGAAGTGGTTATTTTTATAAAGGTCAAGACTGTTATTTGGAAAAAGGCTGCACAAATTAAAAAACATTCATTTCACTTATCAGCTTTGCCTAGATAACAAGTCTCAATGCTATAGAGTCATAGAGACCTCTGCTGGTGGACACTAATCTTTACACATTATTGATTCAGTCATTGTTAGCTGAATTAACATCTGGTAAGACTTTAGCAATTTGTTAAACAGACATGCAACATGGTATTCTGTAAAATAATGGTTCATATAAACCATTAAATGTGTTATAATGGCTACAGTACATGTGCTTTATTTGGCTTGCTCCCCAAGACCCTGTGATGCTTAGCATTAGGTGAATTGGTGTTTACTAATTACATTACTGTGTCCTTAACCTCTTGGCCAAAATATATCATAGATGTGCTTGAATAAAAATAAAATGTGTTTGTCAAGAATGGCAATGAAAAGTAACAGTGGTAAGGCAAAATCACAGATCAAGACATTCTGAAACCCATTCTTTATAAAGGATATGGAGACATTGGAGAGGATGTAGAAAAGATCTGTAAGAATCATACTGAAAATGGGAGATTATGCACATCAATTAAGGATAGATTTTCTATCCAGAAAATTGAAGACATTGCGGGTGGGGACAGGAGGACTTGGTGTGGAGCTGCATGGAGTGTATGGTCAAGTAGAAGTCCTTAAAATTCTGAAACGTCTTGACCACAAGTGACCATAACAAAAATGTTTCTACTTGTGGGAAAGAACCAAACTCAAAGACATTGATATAAAGGAGTTGCCAAGAACTCTAATAGAGGATATAGAAGGAACTTGTTTACCTAGAAGGTGGCAAGAATGTGAAATTCGCTACCTCAAGGGATGATTAACCTTCAACTATGCCACAGGATAAAAATAAACAAAATGTGGTGAATGTGGTGAAATTGCTTCCTCCTGCTTTTTAACTGAGCTTTTGATCCACTCAAAGTAAAGTTGCAATAACAAATTGAGACAAAAAATAGCTGAGAGTATCATTGCATGTATTCATTAATAGTTTATTGTAAACAGATTCCTTAAATAAATTTGCAAATGATCATCTTACTGGTTGATCGTAAATTTTTTTGGAAGGGAAAACAGTTGTGCTGTGTTGTTGTTGTGTGAATTTACATTTAATGGTTTTTATTTGTAAATGTACTACTGCAAATGTACTAAGTTCACAGTTTGCTAAGCAAGGCAATTGAACCATTTCTTCAACCTCCCGTTCAAATCAATGCAGGTCCCATTCAAATTGCTGTTTAATATTCTTGATGAGGAAGTGCTGGTATTGGACTGAGGTGAACAAAGTTAAAAATCACACAACACCAGCTTATAATTCAACAAGTTTATTTGGAAGTACTAGCTTTTACTTGACAAAGGAGCAGTGTTCTGAAAGCTAGTACCTGTACCTCCAAATAAACCTGTTGGACTATAACCTGGTATTCTGTGATTTTTAAATGTAATATTCTTGCTCAATGTTTCACTGAAACATTTAGGTATTAATCTCTAAACATCCTTTGATTCACAAAGAAACTTAGGAAGAGTTCCTAGTTAATTGTAAGTACTTGCACATATGTATTTCGCGAGACACAATAGTCCAAGGTACTTCACGGGAGTGATTATAAAATAAAATTTGACACTATTCCAGTGAACATGAGTTTGTTTACTCTTTACATCCTGATCAGTCTCAAAGAAGAACAGGAGTCCACTCAGTTCTTATGCAGACAGAATAAAAATGATTAAAATATTTAATTCAAAGGTTATTAAAATCACATAGAGGAGCTTATCAATATTTGAACCTTCCTTTATTTTAATTGATCTTGTTTCTTCTTGAAAAATGTATTAAAATAATTCTTCCCAACTGTTTGCTAACGTGCTCCTCTGCAAGACTAGAGAGATATCACAATGAGAATGGTGACAAGTTGAATGGCCAACAACTCATGGTGTATACTTACGTTACAGTCACGTTTTGTTGCAAACAAAGCCAATTTGCTGACTCTCACACACATCAAAAATATTAATATTCAGAATACTTTGTTTGGTACTGTAGGTTTAGAATTAAACTTAAACATGACAACTCCCTCTTCTTCAATGGAATATAAATGGAATATATATCAACCAGTCGGCAGGGTATTTGTTAAACATCTGATTCAGAACTTTCTCGCAATGTAGCATCCTGTGTTGATTTAGATTTTACATGCGAGTCCATTGCAAATGGAGTTTAAACATAACCCTGTGCCTTAGAGAAGAGGTGCTTATGAGCTAAACCAAAACGGCATTAAGCACGATAACTGCTGGTCGAGCTAAGAGCATCACTATCTGAGCTAAGAGTTGTACTTCAAATGTATTATTGAGTCTCCACAAATTATGGATAGATTTATGCTGTGGATTTGGTTGAATTGAGGCAGGTTGAACTAAATGGAATTTTTATCAGTAAAAAGAAATTCTAAAGCTCTACAGTAGTGATGAAATTAAACTGAAGCCTGGGAATAGAAGACACAGCATGAAAACTAACAAGGCGAAAGTGAGGACTGCAGATGCTGGAGATTAGAGTCTAGAGTGTATTGCTGGAAAAGGTCAGGCAGCATAGGAGGAGCATGAAAATCAATGATTTGGACAAAAGCCCTTCATCAGGTACTCCCACCCATCCTCTTGGTAGTTAGCTTCATAATTCAATTTAAATATTGTTATTAAGCATATGTGTTTGCCTACACTTGCAACGTCACTTATTGATTACAAATACATCATAAAGAGACAACTTAACTTTATTAATAATCTCATTTACATTTATATTCATCATAAGAACTCATTTATATTGTCCGAAAGCCATATTATTGAATCACTTAGTAGCCCAAATATCCACTTAATATTTATTGAGTGAATGAAACTGCTGCTTTTGCATCACATGTAGCACTTGTTTCTGTGGGGTGCATTAGACATAGTGAAGAATTCATTAAGAAATCTGACATTAGGGACAATGGGCCAAGGAGTGGCAGATGGAGTTTAATTTAGATAAATATGAGATATTGCATTTTAGTACGGCCACGAGGGGCATAGATAGGATGAATTGACAAAGTCTCTTCCCTGGGGTGGGGGAGTCCAGATTAGAGGGCATAGGTTTAGGGTGAGAGGGGAAAGATATAAAAGAGAGGGGTGGTACGTGTTTGAATGAGCTGCCAGAGGAAGTGGTGGAGGCTGGTACGATTGCAACATTTAAAAGGCATTTGATTGGGTATATGAATAGGAAGGGTTTGGAGGGATATGGGGGGGGTGTGTGTGGGGATGGGGGGCGGTGTTGGAAGGTGGAACTAGATTGGGTTGAAATATCTGGTTGGCATGAACAAGTTGGACCGAAGGGTCTGTTTCCATTCTGTACATCTCTATGACTCTATGACTTTATGACTCAAACCAGAGCAGGACTTATACAGTTAATGGTAGGGCCCTGGGGAGTGTTGCCAAATAAAAAGACTTAGGCATGCAGGTGCATAGTTCCTTTAATGTGGAATCTCAGGTGGAGAGGGTGGTGAAGAAGGCGTTTGTCTTCATTGGTCAGTGCAAAGAGTAGATGAGTTGGGATGTCATGTTGCAGCTGTACAGGACATTGGTTAGGCCGCTCTTAGAATACTGCGTACAATACTGGTTGCCCTTCTATAGGAAGAATATTAATAAACTTGAGAGGGTGCAGAAAAGATTTACAAGCATGTTGCCGGGAATGGAGGGCTTGAGTTATAGGGACTAGCTGTATAGACTGCGGTTCCTTTTCCCTGGAGTGTTGGTGACTGAGGAATGATCTTATAGAGATTTATAAAATCATGATGAGCATGGATAGGGTGAATAGCCAAGGTCTTTTCCCCAGGATAGGGGAGTCCAAAACTAGAGGGCTAAGGTTTAAGGGAAAGATTTAAAAAGGATCTGAGGGTAACTTTTTCATGCAGAGAGTGGTGTGTGCATGCAGTGTGCTGCCAGAGGGAGTGGTGGAGGCTGGTATAAATACAACATTTAACAGGCATCTGGATGGATATATGAATGGGAAGGGGTTAGTTGGAAATGGGCCAAGTGCTGGCAAATAGGGCTGGGCCAGACTGGGATGTCTAATGAGTTGGAATTGTCTGTTTCCATGCTGCATGACTCTAGTTCATCACTTGAAGTATTCTCTCTCCCTTTGAAAGTGAAAGTTTGCTCTTGTGAATATCTTATGCACAGGTAAGCTATATTTCACCCCAAAACAGAGTAGAACAACAGCAGTCAGTGTAAAAAGGTTGCAGACACTCCTGAAAGTTTGTGTACTGGTGCCGCTCTCACTGCCACTGAGGGAACTCAGGTAACAAGAGCTACCCAGCTGTGAACAGATGCATATAGCAAATCACTGATGCATTGTGCCCTGAGGAAAGCCAGCTTATCCACTTGCACAGACACACCTTTGTCTCACCATTTTATATGGCTAGTCCAAAGCCTTACCGATTTCCCACCCAATTGTTGTGAGCTGCTTTGACCTGTAAGCAAAACACATTTATCAAGATGATAAGAAGTGCCTGAACACTCCAAATATTATGTGACAATTCTCCACCATTGTGCTACCATCTTAAAATGAATGCACTTGTTGTTTTACTTACCATTACTCTTTTCCACATGAACCATGAAGCACCATTCACATGGTATGATTGTCTCTTGCTGCAATTGGGATGTGAAGATTTGCTGATTGACCTAGTGTTCATTGTGAGCTTCATTGTAATTCCCTCTCACTTCTGAGACCGCAGATTGTAGGCTCAAATCCAACTCCAAATTCTTGATTGAATAATCCTGTCAGAGGTGCCATTTAGTCATCTCTCTATCTGGAACCTCACTTTGTGTAGCTTGGTTAGTGGTGCTTCTAACAACGCAAAGGTAACTACATTTCAAACATACTTTATTATGAAATCCACAGTGGTTAGCACTGCTGCCTCACAGCACCAGAGACCCGGGTTCAATTCCCGACTCAGGCGACTGACTGTGTGGAGTTTGCACGTTCTCCCTGTGTCTGCGTGGGTTTCCTCCGGGTGCTCCGGTTTCCTCCCACAGTCCAAAGATGTGCGGGTCAGGTGAATTGGCTAAATTGCCCGTAGTGTTAGGTGAAGGGGTAAATGTGGGGGAATGGGTGGGTTGCGCTTCGGCGGGTCAGTGTGGACTTGTTGGGCCGAAGGGCCTGTTTCCACACTGTAAGTAAGTAATCTATGAAAGTCAAACAAACATTGCAAAGCAAAATTATTGTATGTGTGCCTGTGTGTGTCGGGAGTTTGGGCCTGGTTACAACAGCTAAATTCCCTGGTTGACAGATGGATGGTTGTTGGTGATGCTGCAAGAGGTGAGTAGAATTGGAGGACCTTATATATTTGACATTCTAAAACACCATTTCCAGGGGAAATCTGGCAGGATGAAATAGTTGATGATACCGAACCTGCTGCCTCTGGGAACAAATGAGAGAAAAGAGAAGCTGTCAACAACAACAACAACAACAACAACTACATGCATTTACATAAAACTATTAAGGTAGAAAATGTTACAAGATCCAACAAAGAGGGGATGTTTAAGGAAACGGGGTGAAGAGGGAGATAGATAAGCAGTAGCTTTCTCTCAGAGACATGTATGGAAAGCCTTTAAAATTTAACAACACTTCATTTGGAGAAGGATACAGTGGTTTCTATTGAAGTTAGTCCCGAGCAGCTCCATGGCATCCGACTCTGTGTTCTATGGGCTGTTCCCAGGGACCACACACTAAGAAAAGCTTAATCTGCACCTGGAAACTATCAAGTCAATGAAAGATGTCCTTTGATTTGACCAAAACTTGAAGGTCTTCCAGTGCATGGTGTTGTCCTTGACTGATTGTTGCAAACTGGAACATTTGAAGGTCCAAGGACCATCAGCTATGGAACATTCTCAAGTCTGGTGCAGCCATTGTAGAAACTTGGAACTTTCAGCCATAGTATACTGTGGGTCTGGAAACTGTAGATGCCCTCTTGCGTAAATTGTAAATCAAGAGTATTGACAATATATTGAGGCACCTCAAATTGAAACAAACTATAGACAACTTTGTAACAATTGCATTTTCTGTTAATTCTATTTTGAAGTGTTCCACCCCCACACCGCCCCCACACCCCCCCCCCCCCCCCCCCACCCCCTACTGTATACCTGACATGGAATATATTTAGTTAAAACTTAGTCTGTTACAATTGAATCAAGTGGATGTTGTTACATTGGAATGTGTTGAATTTTCTTGCAAATCCTGTAATATTCAAATTGCAATACTTTTCTTTACGAATTTTGTGACTAAAGTATACTTTTGAAAAGAGAAAATCTCCCTGCAACTACATTAGATTTTCTGAACCAAACCCAAATCATAATGTAAGAAGGCTGCACTGCGATTCCACCTGTTCCTATTATGGAAGCCTCGGAAATCTTAATCTAAAATCATAAAAGGGGTTTGACTTATTGTTGAAATGCATCAACGTCCCTTTTAATCATATTTATTCTGGGAAAATGGAACCTGTGGCCAAACATCACATGATGACCATGCAATTATGATCCTTTAGAAATACTAAAGGCTACTGCTTTCTTATACAAAAATGCTTGGAAAAGACTAATTTGAAGTGATTCCAGGCCCAGACAGAATTGTGAAGATCAGACTGGGTCTACACTTCAGAGAAGGCAAGAGATAATCATCAATTCAATTAAGTTTTACTGTGGTCTTGTCCAGGGGATAAACAAAGTTTCATTGAGAATTCATTGTGTTAGACATTGAATCAGAACAAAAGCTGTGCTGCTTCTAGAATGCCAATGCTTTATATATGAAACCTACCTCACCTGATACCATATATGCTCGAAACGTCGAATTCTCTATTACTGAGATGCTGCCTGGCCTGCTGTGCTTTGACCAGCAACACATTTGCAGCTGATACCATTTGCCATCTTAGCTTAATAGCAACATATGATTCAGAATAGCTAGCTGCCTAGTCAAAGAGAAATTCCATCTTGGAAAACAGACTGGAAGAAACACTTCTCCAATCAGGGAGAGAGAGAAAGATATGCAAACAGTTGGTGGTCCACTGCAGAAAGTAACTGTGCAGCTTAAAACACCAGGCCTGCAGAACAAAAAGCCAGGCCCAGAAATCTTCCTTCTCCCCAAACTTTGTCCTGCTAACTCTATCCACACAAGTCAACCAACTATTCATCTACAGAAGCTATGGCAGTAGCTGGTTCTGACTTCAAGTGTTAACTTCTCTACTTCACCAACAAGGAGTTCAAACAATAGTTCCCAAAGATATATCATGGAGATCTATTAGGGCTCTCATCTTATAAGTCTTTGCTTGTCTTATTTATATTTGTCTTAATCTTGATATCTTTCTTTTCTACTTAATGAAATGAACTGGATGAAGCATCCACCACCGGCCTAGCATTGGAAACGACAATATCAACCTCAGCCCTGTCAATCCTGCAAAATCTTCCCTATCAACATCTGGCAGATAATGCCACAATTTGAAGAGCTGTCTCACAGATTAGTCAAGCAACAGCTCCTGGACCATCAGGACCAACTTAACAGGAAGCACAATGGTATACAGGCGGAAGGGAGTTAAGCTGGGAGTCCTCAACATTGACTCTGGACCTCATGATATTCCATGGACAAGGAAACCTCCCGCAGGTTACCACTTATTCTCTCCCTCCAGCTGATGAATTGGTACTCACCCATGTGGAACAACAGCTGGAGGAGGCACTGATGGTGCCAACAGTGCAGAATATACTCTGGGTTGGGTTTTCAATGTTTCTCACTAAGCGTGGCTCATCAGCATCACTACTAACTGAGCTGGTTGATTCCTAAAGTTTATTGTAGCTAAGTGGGATCAGCAGCCACAGATGAGAGAACCAATAAGACGGAACAAAAAACTTGACTTCATTCTCATCAAGCTGCCTGTTGTAGGTGCATCTGTCAATGAGAGGAGTGGTAAGAGCCTTTGTGGAGATAAATTCCTCACTTCCCAATGAAGTTACCCATCTCATATTGTGTGGTGCTATCACTGTGCTAAATGGGATAGGCTGTGAACAGATCTAACAAATAAAGGTTGGGCATCCACGAGATACTGTTGACCATCAGCAGCAATAGAATATTAGTCCAACACAATCTGCCTGGCATATCCTCCACTCTACCAAGACCATCAAGCCAGCGGATCAACGCTGGTTCAATGAAGAGTGCAGGATGCTATGCCAGGAGGAATACCAGGCTTATCTAAAAACAAGGTGTTAACCTTTTGAAGTTACAACACAGGATTACTTGCATGTCAAACAACATAAACAATGATGTGGAGGAGCCGATGTTGGACTGGGGTGGACAAAGTTAGAAATCACACAACACCAGGTTATAGTTCAATGAGTTTATTTGGAAGCACTAAGCTTTCAGAGTGCTGCTCTTTCATCAGGTGGTTGTGGAGAATAAGATCATCAGACACAGAATTTATAGCAAAAGATTAAATTGTCATCCAGTGATATATTGGTTTGTTCAATATATCACTATATGACACTGTAATCATTTGTTATAAACTCTGTGTCTTATGATCATATATTCCACAACCATCTGATGAAGGAGCAGTACTCCGAAAGCTAATGCTTTCAAATAAATCTGTTGGACTAAAACCTGGTGTTGTGTGATTTCTAACATAAACAACAAATGAGAGACAGAGCTAAATAATTCCACAACCACCAATTATACTTAAGCTCTACCGTCCTGCCATATTCAATCCTGAATAGTGGTGGACAATTACTCAAATTACTGGAGAAGGAGGCTGCAAATATATCTCAATCCTTAATTATGGGGCTGCCCAACACATCAGTGCAAATGATATGATTGAAGTATTCATATCTATCTTCAGCCAGATGTGCTGAGTGGATAATCTATCTCAGTCTCCTCCAGTGGTCTCCAGCATCACAGATACCAGTCTTCAGCTAATCCTGTTCATTCCATGTGAAGTCAAGAAACAGTTTGAGGTACTGGATCCACAAAGGCTATAGGCCCTGATAACATTCCAACAATAGTATTGAAGATTTATGTTCCAAACTTCTTGTACCTCTTGCCACGCTGTTCCAGTACCTCTGCAACACTGGTATGTACCTGACAGTATGGAAAATTTGCCCAGGTATGCCCTGTACAAAAAAAATTTGGACAAATCCAACTCAGCCAATTCCTGCCCTATTGGTTTACTCTTGATCATCTGTAAATTGTCATCCACAGTCCTATTAAGCAGTACTTGATTTGCAATAATTTGATTACTGATACCCAGTTTGTTATCTGCCAGGGCCACTCAACTCCTGACCACATTACAGCCTTGGTTCAAACAAGGACAAAAAAAACCAAATTTCAAAGACGAGGTGAATGTGATTGCCCTTGATGTCAAGTCTGTACTTGACCAGTCAAATGATAAAGCAGCGAAGCCAGTCAAGACTGCAAGGTTACTTGTCAAAGAATGTAGATGGAATTAGCATTACTCAGCTTTGGGACAATGTTATTAAACAATAGATATACATTAGATGAATTACTAATGAAAGGACATTAAAAGAACAGATTTACCAGTGTAAAAATCCAATCTCAAGCCAAACATAACCTTCTCACTATTTGGAGATGCCGGTGTTGGACTGGGGTGTACAAAATTAAAAAATCACAGAACACCAGGTTATAGTCCAACAGGTTTAATTGGAAGTACTAACTTTCGGAGCGCTGCTCCTTCATCAGGCAACCACTTGAGGAAGGAGCAGCGGTCTGAAAGCTAGCGCTTCTAATGAAACCTGTTGGACTATAACCTGGTGACATGTGATTTTTAATTTTGTACTTCTCACTATTGTGGGTGGCATGGTGGCACAGTGGTTAGCACTGCTGCATCACAGCACCAGAGACCCAGGCTCAATTCCAGCCTCAGGCAACTGTCTGTGTGGAGTTTGCACATTCTCCCTGTGTCTGCGTGGGTTTCCTCCGGGTGCTCCGGTTTCCTCCCACAGTCCAAGGATGTGTAAGTTAGATGAATTGGCCATGCTAAATTGCCTGTAGTGTGAGGTGAAGGGGTAAATGTAGAGGAATGGATCTGGGTGGGTTGCTCTTTGGAGGGTCAGTGTGGACTCGTTGGGCCGAAGGGCCTGTTTCCACACTGTAAGTAATCTAATCTATTGTAAGGGTTCAAGGAAATGGACAAACAACACACCAAAAAGTGGCTCTTCAGCTTTGTGTGCTCTTTTTGTCTCCTCTCCCAAGAAAACATTGATTTGAAATAGAAGGAGTGCAACAAAGGGATGGTAGGATTGTCACGTGAGGAAACATTAAGACATCTGAGCCTGTATTCACTGGCATTTTGAAAAATGCAAGGGTACCTCATTGAAACATCTAATATGTTGTGATTCTGTTTGCCGAGCTGGGAATTTGTGTTGCAAACGTTTCGTCCCCTGTCTAGGTGACATCCTCAGTGCATGGGAGCCTCCTGTGAAGCACCCAAGCTACAAATCTTCTCCCAAACTTTGAACATCTAATATTCTGAGGAGTTGGATAGACTGAATGCAGGGATGATGCCTCCCATGGTCAGGAATCTAAAACAAGAGGCACAGCCTTAGAATATAAGGTAGGCATGTTGGACTGAGAAGAGGAGAGAAGCTACTTCAATCAGAGGTGGTGAACCTGTGGAAATTTCTACTATATAAGGCTATGGAGGCTCAGTCACTGAATATATTTAAGGAATAAATCGCTAGATTTCTAGACACTAAAGGTCCTGCAGAATGGAAAGAATGTGATAGTATGGTGTTGAGATAAAGGATCAGACACAATCATACTGAATAGTGCAATAGGCTCAATAGGCAGAATAGCACTTTGTTTCTATATTTAACTCTATACACTGTACAAAAACACTGATGACATTGAAAACATGTTAGAAAGTCCGGTAATGACAGAGAAAAGCAGAGGAAATAGTCTACATGAACCAATATCATATCTATTCATAACACCCAAAGGGCCATTTAGGAAATACAAAAAGACATTGACCTTAATCAAGCCAAAAAGTGAGACTGATTATGAGTATCACTGAATAGAGGCCAGAGGTAACCAAACTACATCAAATACTATACAGAACAGTGCAACTGTTTCAGGAATAGCCAGCAACCATCACTCTCATGTGAAAAATAAGCCAACCATATCAGTGACCAGTCAGAATTCCAGACCAACTTGATCTATTGAGGGTGGAGAGGAAATAGTGATAATGATGTTAATGACAACGACTACAATGTAAATAACTAAAAAATGAATTGCTGAGATTGTGTAAACCAAGTAAGAAACTTGGAGAGAAGATAGTGGAAAATAGTGGACCTGATGAAGGAGCAGCGCTCCGAAAGCTAGTGCTTCCAATTAAACCTGTTGGATTATAACCTGGTATTGAGTGATTATTTTAAACTTTGTACACCCCATTCCAACACCGACATCTCCAAGTGTATCAGTGGTTGTAGTTCTCTCTAGTGCAGGGGACGGTGAAGGGACTACAAAGACCAGCATGCAGCGCGGCATCGCGCATGCGTGTTACCGCGGGGCAGGCTGGGTGCTGGCTTGTCCTTGGCGAGCTGCGGGTCGGTTACTGAGGGAGAGGCCTCTCGTTGCACCATGTTCACCGCTGCTGTCCGCTCTATCGTCCGTCCTGACAGGCTGCACCTGCTCCGGCAGGGGTTACTCATCAGGTGCTATGCCGAAGCGGCGACGTCCTCAGCTCACAAGATGTCTTTTACATTCGCCTCTCCCACCGAGGTAAGGCCCGGGGCCTAACGCCGCCATTCACAGCTCCGGGGCTGCAGGCAGCGAATGCGGACAACTTCGGTCAAGCACGAGCTTCTTTTACTTCTCTCTGTTATTGTGGCAAAGTGTCTCTTCTCACCGTGTTAGGGAGGTTTGGCTTCTTGGGGAAGTGAGCAAACTGCAATCTACTGCCGCCTGTCCTATTACCAACAGACAGGGGCAACTCAGTTCGGATAAAAATGACCAAAAACACACAAACTTTCCTCAGGTCATCTCCTCGGCCTTCTGCTCCTGTGAAAACACAATCTCTTAGTTCTGGTGTCGTCCATGCATCATTCTGGTGACTGTCCTTTTCATAATTACATGCACTACTTCGAAGTGCAGCCTAACCAATATTCCACACAGGTTCTACATGAGCTTTCTACTGTTAAATTTTGACCCTCTGGAAATAATATTAGTGCTTGGGTTTTTTAAAATTAAACTCGTTCTGCATTTGCAATCTGCATCTGTACCTTTGAATCTTTTGCTGTTTGATTCTACGCAGGCTGCGTCCAAGCAACATGTGGCTTGCTTAATCTAACAAAATGCACAACATAATGCTTATTCAGATTTAATTGAATTTGCCCTTTCTGACAGCTTATTTATTAATGTCATATATGTAATACATCAAATGGCCTCCTTTGGTCTATCAAGTCCACCCTGACTCGAGAGTAATCCAGTCTTTCTTATTCCACAGCTCCTTTGCCATAATCCTGAAGTTTTTTCATCAACTGTCTGTCTAATTTTCTTATGCAATCATTTGATGTTCCTATTCCACAGTCATTGCAGGCATAAAGCTAACTTCTGCCTCAAAAGTAAACTACTTGTTCTTGTGTATCTTGTCTTAAAGCTCCTAGTTTGTGGCTTTTACCCAGAACTGAGATTATAATTTATAGTTTCATCAGTCTCTCTCAAATCACCACTTCATTTTTCCTAGCAGAGGAAGCTCAGCTCCTCAAACTTAACCTTGGAGCTAAAATCATTCATGGAAATATTTTAGTAACTCTAATCCTTTAGTGGTGGAGAATCTGGAGACAGCCAAGGTGAGGACTTCAAATGCTTTACATGCAGGGATACAAACTGAGTGCTCATAAAATTCATGAATATGCATTATACAGTGTATAAAAAGAGGGGGTCATAGCTAGATGCAGTACTCTAGTTTTGGCCACAACAGAACATTTTTAAAGGTTTAGCTGAATTTCTCTGCTTTGTACAGTCTTTGAAGAAATGTAAGATTTTGTGCTTTGTTACCTACTTACTGAAGATGCCTTTGACCTTTTAAAGATTGATGCATGTGAGCCCCAGGTTCCTCTATCCCAGCTCACTTTTTAAAACATTTCCAAATATTTTCCCCTGACTGTTGCTCCATATTTTGACTTCAAACTATCAACTTTTCAGCTGGCTTTGGGTAGCGAATATTGGAGGGAGAGAAGGGGCTCCTCCATTGCTGCCTTGAAACTCCTGACCTCCAACATTTCCTCTGCTAGTTCATTCCATATGTGCACCACCAATAAAGGCAAGCATACCAAACACCTTCGCTATCCTATCCACCTGTGACTCTACTTTCAAAGAACAACGAACCTGGACTCCAACGTCTTTGTACAGCAATACTCCCCAGGACATTACCATTAAGTGTATAAGTCCTGCTCTGATTTGCCTTTCTAAAATGCAGCACCTAATTTTTCTAAATTAAACTGCTATTCCTCAGCTATTGGCCCATCTGATTAAGATGCTATTTTATTCTGAGGTAAACTTCGCTGTGCATTACACCTCTAATTTTGGTGTCATCTGCAAACTTACTAACCATAACTCTTACATTCACATCCAAATCATTTATGTAAATGACAAAAAGCAGTAGACCCAGCACCAATCCTTGTGGCGCACCACTAGTCGCAGGCCTCCAGTCTGAAAAGCAGCCTCCAGTACCTCTGTCTTCTACCCTCGAGCCAGTTCTGTATCTAAGTAACTAGTTCTGTCTCTCAATAGCTAGTTCTGTCTCTAATCGGTGTGATCTAACCTTGCTAACCAGCCTACCATGAGGAACCTTGTTGCACGCCTTACTATAGTCCAAATAGATTGCATCCATTGCTTTACCCTCATTAATCCTCTTCGCTGTTTTAAAAGCCATCTTCCACTTATCTGCCCTTTTTGCTAGTCTTGACTGTCTTGTCAACTTGTCTTGACTTCAATGTGAGCTTTGCCTGCAAGTTTAGTAACAGCAACAGATTTTGAAACTTTACATTCTTTTCTGATTTCCAAGACAGTTCGTGTATTAAAAGCCGCAATCCTAGCACTGACCTTTGGAGAACACCACTGTTTGTCTACCATCCTGTTATCAGGGAAGAAAAATCATCGTGTCACTTTTTACTGCTTTATTTTCTTCAGTAAATTTTTTAATTCAAGTTGATAGTGACCTGCAATTTTTTGTTAACCAGCCTTTGTGTGGTACTTTGTCAGATTTCATTTAGGTAACATGCATTGCATTCGCTTCTCAATCTTCTTTGAACTTTTTGCTGGAATTACAATTAAATTAGTCGAGCTCAATCTGTCAACCTATGGTAGCTCTCCTGAGTTAATTTGAATCTATCCCAGTTCTGATACTTCTCTTTGATTATTGTCTCTAAAACCCTTCCTGTTAATATTATTATTGCTGTTAAATCATTGACCTGTAACTAATGGAATGCCCTTACACATTTCTTTTCCAATTTTCAATCCTTTGGCACCCATTCGTATTTCTTTCTATTCATCATATGACCTAATTTTTTAATTCATTTGTAGGATGTGGGTGTCGCTGGGTGGCCAGCATTTATTGCCCATCCCTAGTTGCCCTTGAAGGTGGTAATGAGCTGCTGCCTTGAACTGCTGCAGTCCACCTCCTGTGAGTTGATCCACAATGCATTGGGGTAGAAATTCCATGATTTTGACCCAGTGACTGTGAAGCAACGGCAATATATTTCCAAGTTAGGATGGTGACTGGCTTGGAGGGGAACTTGAAGTGCGTAAGTTGTGAAGTCGAAACTGATCCCAGCCCTATTCCTGTGGAACACTATATTGCCCACTTTTTTTGCTCACATTTCCCTATCTTGATTCTACTTGTTCACTTATTGTTTCCTGACCCTGACCGTCTTTTCATCATCCAATCTGTCCACATCTCCATACTGCATCAGATAGCTTGAGGGATCCCTGTTTCTATGCTTTCTGTTTCTTCTGTGCAGGTCCTTTCTGTAACCTTTTTGTTCCAGTGCATTGCTATTTGTTGGTGTCATTTCCTTCTCTCTTGGAATCATTAACTCTGCTTCCAAGTTCTTCTTTTTTCCCATCCATATATTTCACTTCTGGCACTTTCCTTGCTTGACTTCTTGGCCTATCTCCAGAAATGGGGGAAATCAACTAGTACCCGCTCTAAACCTACTAATCCCTGCAGCACCTTTGGTTTCACGTCCTCCCATCCATCCTGCTTTTGTATTCCCAGTACCTGTATTAGGGTCATAGAATCAATACAGTTCAGAAGGGGCCCATTCAGCCCATTGATATATACCATCAAAAATATTATTACCTACATTAGTCCTACTTTCCCACATTAGGTCCAGAACCTTGAATGTTATGACATTTCAAATGTTGGTCAGCATTGAGTATAGGAGTTGGAATGTCATGTTGTGGCTGTACAAACATTGGTTAGGCCATTATTAGAATACTGTATTCAATTCTGGTCACCCTGCTATTGGAAAGATGTGAAATTTGAAAGGGTGGAGAGAACATTTGCAAAGATTTTGCAGAAGTTGAAAGTTTGAGCTCTAGGGAAAGGTTGAATAGGCTGGGGCTATTTTTCCTGCAACATTGGAGGCTGAGGACTGACCTTTTATAGAGATTTTTAAAATCATAAGGGGCATGGGTTGGGTGAATAATCATGGTCTTTTCTCCGTGGTAGGGGAGTCCAAAACTATACGGCATAGGTTTAAAGTGGGAGGGGAAACATTCAAAAGGGATGTACAGATGAACTTTTTCACGCAGAAGGTGGTGCATGTGTGGCATCAGCTGCCAGGCGAAGTGGTGGAGGCTGGTACAATTACAATATTTAAAAGACATCTGGATGGGTATATGAGTAGGAAGGGTTTGAAGGTATATGGACCAAATGCTAAAAAAATGGGACCGGGTTAATTTTGAATATCTGGTCAGCAAGGAGAAGTTGGATTGGAAGTTGGCTGTCCCAACACTAAGACTCTATGTCCCTGTTGCGTCTGAGGTAGCCACTCCATTTACCTGTGTTTCTGATATGCCTTCTTATTTTCCACAATGGAAATTCCTGATGGAATCCTTGACCTTTCCATTCTATTCTTATACCTGCTCTTACTGCTTCCCCTCTCTGTCTCCCAGAACTATGGTAGTGTTCTGTATGTCATCACTTTCCACCCACCAGCCTCCATGCTCAAGAGGTAATCCTCTGTTTTCCTTGTCAAATGTTTTTTTTCAGCATTGAAGGATGCAGGACCCTCTTAGAGGTCATTTTTGTGGACAGGACTTGGGTGTTCTGTAAAGTGGTGACTCAGCCAGTGTTTTTCCACCACAATGTAGAGACCATATTGTGAACAGTGAATACAATAGACTAAATTGAATGAAGTACAGGTAAATAGCTGCTTTACATGGAAGGTATGTCTGGAGCCTTGGATGGTGAGGACAGAGGACATAAATGAGCAGGTATTCGTGATGGTTGATCCTTCTACAAGCTATACCTTAATTGGCCAATACAGTCAAAACGCATCCTGTCCAGGCACCAGTGATCCTGTGGGCCACCAAGTCTTGTTCAAATAGCCTCTTTTTCAAGGGATTCCAATACCTCCCAAAAATTATTTACCTGCATTTCACTTCTTTGCAAACAGTATTGGCAGTGTGACTTCAGTTTTTCAGCTAAGCGAGTCTACTTGTTTTATGATCCTTCTTTTTTGCTGATGGACTTTAATTTCTAAATCCATTAAATATAATGGATTTAGAAATCGGAACAGCATAGATTGTTTCAATGGTACTGGTTGTATTCTTTTGCCTTGCAAGTGATTGTTTTTCATTTCCGAACTTGCTGAATATCTGTGGAACAGTTGATGCCTGGTCTTG
The DNA here is from genome assembly GCF_020745735.1 of Hemiscyllium ocellatum. NCBI lineage: Eukaryota > Metazoa > Chordata > Chondrichthyes > Orectolobiformes > Hemiscylliidae > Hemiscyllium > Hemiscyllium ocellatum. The sequence goes on along the minus strand of NC_083428.1, from coordinate 18,103,425 downwards.
GTTTCGTCTTTGTGATCGCTGTGCATACGTTTCCAGGAATGGTATTGGGGAAAATTAGCTAATGACATGATAAACTATTATCTCTATATTCCTCTTTTTAAAAAGAATTGTCAATGTTACGTTTCAGTTACTTGTTCAACGCTAATATTTCTATACTTAACCAGAAATTACCTTAGAATAGACTGAAGATAGAATTCTATGGCTTTTATAACATTTGTGCCTTATGAAAAGCATTTCAGTTCAATTTTCTTGTGATTAATATGATTCTAGTAAATGATTTGTGTTGAGGCTTGTGCAACAGTCTTCATGGCTATTTTATTGTTTGTTCTTAGGTGTTTTATAATGAAGCCAACGTGAAACAAGTTGATGTTCCAACACTGACTGGAAGTTTTGGTATTCTTCCTGCCCACGTACCCACGTTACAAGTGTTAAAACCAGGAATCGTAACAGTGTATGATGAAGAAGGTGCACAGACCAAGTATTTTGGTATGTCAATTCCTGTGTATATAGTAGGGTAATTTGAAAATGAAATTTCATAATTGAGAACTTTTAAGTGCAACTGCAGTAATTTCTGCTGTTGGCTGTGTAAACTGTAGACAATTAACACTGATTTTATTTGCAGCAGATGAGCAGCAGTATAATGAAGGATTTTTGTTGCTAATGTTGATCCTTTTCACACTGATACCTTCTGCAATCTGAACAGTGCCTGCTCTTGTACAGCGTGCAGTTTGATTACTAGCAGGGATTCCTGAACTAATAGAAAAGCTTTCAGTTATAAGACAAATATTTATATCTCAAGTTTAATGAAAAAGAATCAAATGGAATGAATAAACATCTTTTTCAAATGTGTAACTAGTATGGCAATTATTCTATATTAGAATAGAAACAATAAATTCAGAAAATAAAAGCATAATGTGAAAGCAGTTTTAAAAATAAAATTCAGAAAATAAAACTTTAGCTGAAATATAACCGTTGTTATCTCAGGAGTTGTGTACTTGGATCTACACAACATTTAGAAGTCCAAATTCACTCATTTTAGCCAATTGTCTTCTTTGGTAGCAAGATATAATGGAAGAATTGTGTCAATGCAATTCTCTTCCATTGGATTATAGAAATAACAGCACAGATTGATGTTCTTTGGCCTATGCTTATGGCTGTTTTGTTGAAGGTGTTTGAAGTAGTTTCCATGCCCCTTCCTTTAACCTTTTTATCAAATCCTAATCCATTGCCTTTTGAGCAATGTTGAATACTGTTTTAATAGCTATTTGTCATTATGTACTCTATTATGAAAATCTAAAGTTCCCTCCCAAGCAGTCATGATCAAGTGCTGTTGCAATGCAGAGTATCAGTTTGTATGTAAACTTTGCATGCAACCATAGAATTGTAACACCACTATTTTTGAATTTGACTAATGACTTGTTGCAAACCAGTAAGTGTACAATAAAACATCTTTTCTTCTTAAAATGTGAGACCTTTAATATAGGTCTTTTCTATGATTTTAAATTATCTGCCTTTAGGTATTGTTCTAGTTTCTAAGATTCATTATTGTGACAGGAAACATTTTTTGCAATTTTTATTTCTCCAAGCTTGTCCAACGTAATGTTTCTATATCCAGTTTTCAAACACTTATTTACTGTTTTTTGATTATTTGAGCAATTAAATCATCTCATTATGCAGTTGTTGCCTTCAGTTAACCAAAGGGTGTTTTTCCCTTTATACCAGGACTTGCCAAAGTGGGGTGATGAGCTGTAATTTTGGGTTTGCGAGCTCCGAGGCAGCAGTATCTGCCATGAAGCTCTGAGTGATTATAACAGATGTGCTCCTTCTCCACCGTCTGCACTTAGCTGCCTCCTTCCACCAGCTTTCTCTCTCCCTTTGTATACCCTGGTCCCTTCTCTCAGTTCTCTCCCAATTCCACTCATCACTCGGTGGTCATAACTTTCAAGCCTTGAAATGAGGTTATAGTGGGAGAGTATTTGGGAAGCACTGCTTTATGTTTTTTAAAGACATCTGGTCGCAGTAAAGTAGAATAGCAGTCTAGGAAATAAATGGTCATTTCCTTTATTCTTTTAAGATGTGGGTGTCACTAGCAAGGCAGGCATCTGTACCACATCCCTAATTCCAGTAAAGGCTTGCTAGGTCATTTCAGAGCAGAGTTAGAGTCAGTCGCATTACTGTTTTCTGCAGTCACCTTTTAATCTGATCAGGTAAGGGTGCCAGATTTCCTTCCCTAAAGAACATTAGCCAACCAAATGGATTTTCACCACAATTCATAGCTTCATGGTTACAATTGGTGAAATTAATGTTCAATTCCAGAAGTATTTAAAATTAAGTTCCACTAGCTGCTGTGACCTAGCATTAGTCCTTGCCTATGAATTGCTTGTACTGTGCCATTTTCACAAAGACCACTTCTACAGTTCTCTGCTTTTGTTTCTTAACTCATGCCCAGTTTTTTTTTAAACCTGAAATTGCAAAATAAGTAAACTTGAGTTAATTTCTTTCACTCAAGTTTGAGTTTGGAAATGCTGAAAAGATGGTGAAGCAGTGCGAGAATGAGGACCTTAGTGACAGGCAGAAAGCTGACATGGGACTAAGTATGACATCACTTGATGAAGGAGCAGCGCTTCAAAAGCTTGTGATTTTAAATAAACCTTTTGGACCATAAACCAGTGTTATGTGACTTCTGACTTTGTCCACTCCAGTCCAACGCTGGCATCTCCACATTAATATTTTCAGGGAGCGCTGCCATTCTACTCTGGTTGAACCTAACCTTATGGTATTAGTTTTTACACAATTGAAATTTGTTGTTTACTCGTTTCTAGTGAGCAGTGGTTCTGTGACAGTGAATGCAGACTCATCCGTTCAGCTCCTGGCTGAAGAAGCTGCAGCTCTGGATGAATTAGACGTAACAGTAAGTATAACTTTGTATTTTAATTAGGATTGAAAATGTCATTTGAACTGGTTTGATAATGTTATATGCACTGCTCACAACTTGAGCTTTTATTGTGTGATTCAAGATTGTCTTGACCAACTTGGTCATTTGTAATTTGTATTGCCATTGGCCAGTGCTTACCTAACTCATGCTTGTTCATTGATTTGAGACATTTCTCAGAAAAGTTTTAATGAATTTAAGTACAAGTTTGGTTTTTCCTAGCGTATGAGCTACTTGATTTGTTTGGTTGGTGTTTCTTTTTGTCCTGTCTGTTGTACTGCATGTTGTCAGCTTAATCCTAAATGGAAGTTCTGTTCATCCATGCCATTTAGCAACCTCAAAGCTCCTTTCAAATTTATAACATTTATGCTAATAGAGGTAGCTTTCCCTGTTACTAAATGTGCTTTTAGATAGTTTTAGTCATCTGTTCAGGTATGGTACGACACGGGAGTATGTAGGACTGGAAGCCAAATCGCCTGGTCCAGAGGTCCATTGCCCCTATGCCACTGTGAAGTTATCTTGTTCTGTGGGATTGTAACGTTCCTATGGTGGCTGGATTTCTAAGAATAAGAACTTGTGGGCGGCACGGTGGCACAGTGGTTAGCACTGCTGCCTCACAGCGCCTGTAGACCCGGGTTCAATTCCCGACTCAGGCGACTGACTGTGTGGAGTTTGCACGTTCTCCCCGTGTCTGCGTGGGTTTCCTCCGGGTGCTCCGGTTTCCTCCCACAGTCACAAAGATGTGCGGGTCAGGTGAATTGGCCAAGCTAAACTGCCCGTAGTGTTAGGTAAGGGGTAAATGTAGGGGTATGGGTGGGTTGCGCTTCGGCGGGTCGGTGTGGACTTGTTGGGCCGAAGGGCCTGTTTCCACACTGTAAGTCTAACTGTAATGGGAGCCCCAGGAAGACAGCTCAATAGGTATTGCAGAGGTAATTGTTGAAGAATTATCCCCTTTATCACTGTGTTGCAAGTAACAACCCCCTCTCCCTGAAAGCTAGAACTCCTCACTAGCAGCCAAACAAGAGAAATCAGACAACAAAAAGGCCCTCCCTCCTCTTGAATGCTAGAATTCAATCAGGTTGAAAGAAATCAGAACAAAATCTCAACCAGTATGCAGTACTAATGAGCATGAAACTGACTGTTCAGCTATCAATGTTAACCCTGCTGGTAACCTCCACTGCAACAGACATGATATTCAACTATCCACTCCTGGCTAACAATTCATAAACCAATTTATATATCTTCTTTAACTTGTATCTTTTTGGGCTGTTGTCCTCTTATTTCTGTGCTATATTACTAGTTCTTCTCTCATAGTAATTAATAAGCTGTTTATTAATTCAAAAGACTTGATTAAATTAGTTTTTTTAAAACAGAAGTTCATTGGATCTGGAAAGAAGTGTTCCTCAATTTAAATTAACCCTATCGCAACCAACCAAGGGGAGGGGTGAATAAAGTAGGGAAACTAGTTCACCATTCATTCCCTGAAGCATAACATTCTGAGCTATCCTTTCTGGAACTGTAATGAATTGGGGGACCTTGCCAACATAGAATGCAATAATAATATCAGGGCTAAAATTGTGTGTAAATTCACTTTTCTTCTGTCCTCTGATTGCTTTGTAATTGAAAGGTCTATTAGTCTTGCTGTTGATAACACTAAATATTCAAAGCGTTTCAGGCAAAAATATTTCAAAGATTCTGAATTGATATATTAGATTACTTACAGTGTGGAAACAGGCCCTTCGGCCCAACAAGTCCACACCGACCCGCCGAAGCGCAACCCACCCATACCCCTACATTTACCGCTTCACCTAACACTACGGGCAATTTATCATGGTCAATTCACCTGACCCGCACATCTTTGGACTGTGGGAGGAAACCGGAGCACCCGGAGGAAACCCACGCAGACACGGGGAGAATGTGCAAACTCCACACAGTCAGTCGCCTGAGTCGGGAATTGAACCCGGGTCTCTGGTGCTGTGAGGCAGCAGTGCTAACCACTGTGCCACCATGCCGCCCATAGTGCCACCGTGCCGCCCAATATCTTGCATCATTTCTTTTATTTCTCATTTCCACTCCCAGTGGCCTTGCAACTTGTGTCACAGGATTTTCTTTTTTACTTCTTTCCCAAAGCCTTCCCTTTCACTTGCTTAGAACCTATTACATTTCTAACTTTTCCCAGATCTGATGTAAGTGACCTGCGCAATTGGGGCTGGTTAGCTGGTTTGCCAGTAGCATACATGTACTGGCTGAGGTCACCATAAAGATCCCATTTTCTCAACCTTGCCCTTTGTGAAGTGTAGTAGCCTTTGGGTTAAAGTCACCACTAATCCTCTCTTTCTTTCTAATGAGAGACCGGTATTATGGTCCTCTGGGACTATGGTGACTTTACTTTTTAAGACCATAAGACATAGGAGTGGAAGTAAGGCCATTCAGCCCATCGAGTCCACTCCGCCATTCAATCATGGCTGATGGGCATTTCAACTCCACTTACCAGCGTTCTCCCCGTAGCCCTTAATTCCTCGAGACAACAAGAATCTATCAATCTCTGCCTTGAAGACATTTAGCGTCCCGGCCTCCACTGCACTCTGCGGCAATGAATTCCATAGGCCCACCACCCTCTGGCTGAAGAAATGTCTCCGCATTTCTGTTCTGAATTGACCCCCTCTAATTCTAAGGCTGTGTCCACGGGTCCTAGTCTCCTCGCTTAATGGAAACAATTTCCTAGCGTCCACCCTTTCCAAGCCATGTATTATCTTGTACGTCTCTATTAAGTCTCCCCTTAATCTTCTGAACTCCAATGAATACAATCCCAGGAACCTCAGCCGTTCCTCATACGTTAGACCTACCATTCCAGGGATCATCCGTGTGAATCTCCGCTGGACATGTTCCAGTGCCAGTATGTCCTTCCTGAGGTGTGGGGACCAAAACTAGACACAGTACTCCAAATGGGGCCTAACCAGAGCTTTATAAAGTCTCAGTAGCACATCTCTGCTTTTATATTCCAACCCTCTTGAGATAAGTGACAACATTGCATTCGCTTTCTTAATCACGGACTCCACCTGCATGTTTACCTTGAGAGAATCCTTGATTAGCACTCCCAGATCCCTTTGTACTTTGGCTTTACTAATTTTCTCACCATTTAGAAAGTAGTCTATGCTTTTATTCTTTTTGCCAAAGTGCAAGACCTCGCACGTTGAATTCCATCAGCCATTTCCTGGACCACTCTACCAAACTGTCTAGATCCTTCTGTAGCCTCCCCACTTCCTCAGTCCTACCTGCCTGTCCATCTAACTTCGTATCATCTGCAAACTTCGCTAGAATGCCCCCAGTCCCCTCATCCAAATCATTAATATATAATGCGAATAGCTGTGGCCCCAACACTGAACCCTGCGGGACACCGCTCGTCACCGGCTCCCATTCTGAAAAAGAACCTTTTCTCCCAACTCTCTGCCTTCTGTTAGACAGCCAATCCTCAATCCATCCCAGCAGCTCACCTTGAACACCATGAGCCCTCACCTTGCTCAGCAGCCTCCCGTGTGGCACCTTATCAAAGGCCTTTTGAAAGTCTAGATAGACCACATCCACTGGGTTTCCCTGGTCTAACCTACTTGTCACCTCTTCAAAGAATTCCAACAGGTTTGTCAGGCATGACCTCCCCTTACTAAATCCATGTTGACTTGTTCTAATCAGACTCTGCTCTTCTAAGAATTTAGAAACCTCATCCTTAATGATGGATTCTAGAATTTTACCAACAACCGAGGTTAAGCTAATTGGCCTATAATTTTCCATCTTTTGTCTTGATCCTTTCTTGAACAAGGGGGTTACAACAGCCATCTTCCAATCATCCAGGACATTTCCTGACTCCAGTGACTCTTGAAAGATCTCAACCAATGCCTCCGCTATTTCCTCAGCCACCTCTCTCAGAACTCTAGAGTGTATCCCATCGGGGCCAGGAGATTTATCAATTTTAAGATTTTTTAAACTTTGCTAGCACTCTCTTTTGTAATGGCAGCCATACTCAACTCAGCCCCCTGATTCCCTTTAATTGTTGGGATATTACTCATGTCTTCCACTGTGAAAACTGATGCAAAGTACTTGTTAAGTTCTCCTGCTATTTCCTTATCTCCCATCACTAGGCTTCCTGCATCAGTTTGAAGTGGCCCAATGTCTACTTTTGCCTGTCGTTTGTTTCTCATGTACTGAAAGAAACTTTCACTATCATTTCTAATATTACTGGCTAGCCTACCTTCATGTTTGATCCTCTCATTTCTTATTACACTCTTTGTTATCCTCTGTTTGTTTTTGTAGCCTTCCCAATCTTCTGATTTCCCACTGTTCTTGGCCACTTTATAGGATCTCTCTTTTTCTTTAATACATTTCCTGACTTCCTTTGTCAGCTATGGTTGTCTAATCCCTCCCCGGATAATCTATCTTTTCTTGGGGATGAACCTCTGTATAGTGTCCTCAATTATACCCACAAACTCCTGTATGTGGGTATAATTGAGGACAATTTGATGTATTTAGAGGAAGGTAATAGTTTTATTTAGTCAGTCAGTCCATGTTTTTAAAACCCATATGTAAGTAATGCAGTTTAGTATTGGCACTGTATAATCTTCAACCTCCCCTTTTTTTGCTGAGAGTTATTTCAGTTAAATTTAATTTAGTTAAAAGAATACGGCAAAATTTTTTTGAGAAACTCTTATAAACTGGAGGTCTTATGAAATATTACTGTGCCTAATGTTCATTGAGAATTTGGATAATAGTACTTTGCTTTTCGTTGTTATATAAACCACTATGTTAGCAGTTTAAATTTGTTCTCTAGCTTTATTGACCAACAGATATCACTTTATAAGGGAAACTTGGCAGATATTCACCCCCATAAATGTGGGAAGAATCAGATATTTGTAACACTTCTCATGAGACGTCAGACCTCATTTATTGGTCTGTTTGAACATAAATCTTTTGCAAATTTTCTCCTCCAAATTTTAGTCAGTGCTGCGATTACTTTCAAGGTAGTTTTTCCTGTGATATATGTTGCTCAGATGAGTAATTTATGGCCTGCATTTGAGCCATTAAATTTTGTGAAACTTGCCCAACCTTGTTCTTTTCTTCTCAAGGTAATCTATTGTATATTTTAATTTGAAGTATCCAGTAAATTAATCTTTAAATAGAGAACAAATGTTTTACATTAAAGTCTGCTAATTTAAAGAATTACATTTTTGATTTCCTTGAGCAAATATTGGTAGGTAACTCAGTACAACTGACATATTTGCGAAATTTTGAACTTTTAGCACAAAAGAACTATTTGCTCCCAAATCGAATCCTATAAAGCAGCATTTGGAATGGCTGAAGTTAATTTTAGTTCCAAGCCTCCTGTATATTAATAAGATTTCCAAAAGAACTTGTGTGGTCTGTTTGCTGGTTTATTTGGAATGACTGTAATACCCTACACACACTAACATGGTTTCAAGTGAGGTTTTCAATGTTTGGCAATGTTCCAAAAGCTCTCTTTAAAGCTCAATTTTTATATCTCTAACTGTTATTTTGCTGCTCTCCTCTTATATTCATTCATCAAATGTTTATTCAGTTCCCTTTTGGGTAGCTATTATTGAATCCATGTACTCTAGCCTCTTGAGCAACATATTTCAAATCCTAATTTGTGTACAAAAAAAATAAGTTTCCTAATCTTGCCTCAGATTCTTTTAAAAATGAGCTTTGAACACCTGTCATTTAAGTATTGATCCTTTAAGCATTGAAAGCAGTTTTACCAGTATGACCACATAACTGCTGCCTCATCTCTAGAAAGTTAGTTTTGTACACTCTCCACAGTCTTCATGTTCTTTCTAAAGTATGATGCCTGTGTTTGAGCACAGTACTACGATTGGAGCCAAATTAATTTTCCATACATGTTTAACATAACTTCCCAGTTGTTGTATGTTCTGACTCAGTTTGCTATATTTACATATGATGTAACTGTTGAGTTGACCTGTTGTATCTCAAACAACTCCAGGTCTCTTCTCTGCTCCCCCACCCCTTTGAAATTATATAATTTAACATGTATCCTCTCTTCTCATTCTTACCAAAGTCCTTCATTATTTTTCCCGTTAAATTTCAGTTGCAGACTGTACGTCCATTCAGTTGACCTACTCTGTGCCCTCTTGAAGTCTATTACTGTCTTCCTCTCAGTTTGCAGTTATTTTCAAATTTTGCAATGTCCTGTAACCCCCAAGTACAAGTCATTAATACAAATTAAAAGTAGCAGTGGCCTTGGTATTGAGCCATGGGGAGCCTCCTACTTCATGCACCTCTCTAGTCCCAAAAGTCTTCCAAATAATTATTTGTAGGGCAAAAGTGCAGGTTAAGAGCCCAATAAGTTGTGTTTATGACATTACATTTTCAGTAACTTTGAAGACCTTTGAGTATGTATAATATATTAACATTCTGTTAGTTATTAAAGAGAGATTTGCTGTAGGGCACGAATTTGTGATTTTGTGTGCATGTGCCATATGATTGGCCATTCAGTTTGTTGCTGCCAGTTGTACTTCAGTGGCTGATGATGTGCATAAGTTATAAATTGTCTGAGTAGTGCTAAAAATTCATAATCTCAGTGATGGTTTTGCTGGATGTCAAAGTGTGACTCACTTCACAGGTAGGAAAAACTGAACTCAATTAGTCTAGATGTTTCTTGTAATTACCTAGCCAGTGCTATTGCTGTAATTGAAGACCAAATGGCTGTTATGTGGATGACACATCCAAAAAGCATCAGAGTTGAAAAACAATCATTACCCATTTTGTTTAAAAGAACACCAAAGCTAAAATTTTAATGCTGAAGTTTGAGACTGCAACGTGGATGTAGTAGTTGCTATAGCTGTGGGGATGTTCACAGAGCTGGGAAGTTGATTGTCAGATGTTTCATCCCCTGAATAGGTGATACCCTCAGTGCTTTGGAGCCTCCTGTGAGGAGCTGCAGTTTTGTCTCTTCTGGAATTTATTTGGTTCAGTTCCTGCTGGTTCTGGTTGTTCGTTGTAGTGGCCGGTATATTGGGTTTAGGTTTATATTTATTAATGGAGCCCTTGGATGAGTGCCACGCTTCTAGAAATTCTGACTATCCTCTGTTTAGGTTGTCCTGTGATTGTTGTGGTGCCCCACTCTAATTTGCGGTCCTTGTCATCTGTGTGTATGGATGCAAAGGGTAGCTAGTCATGGCATTTAGTGGCTAGTTTGTGATTTGTGAATGCGGATTGCTAGGTTCCATGCCTGACAGTCTGACTTCTCCAACCACTCAGATTTATTACAGCCCATAAATCAATAGCCACGCTCAGGCAACAACTCACCAGGACAAAAGGCTCTATACCCATCATGTGCAAGACTAAGGTGTATTACAAGATTCTATGCAAAGACTGCATGAAACAACCAGCCACTACAACAAACAACCGGAAGTAGCAGGAATGGAACCAAATAAACTCCAGAAGACCCAATACAGCAGCATTTCACAGGAGACTCCAAAGCACTGAATGTATCAACTAGATGGGACAAAACGTCTGCAAATCAACTTTCCAGCTCGGCAAACGTACTCCACTATGGCAACTGGCACCTAAGCTACAAATCTTTACACAAACCTTGGATTTGGTAGTGCTGTTTATAATACCCTGGTGCTCAGTAATATCATGGATGATATTTTACTTTGTGTGCAGGTGTTTGAGATACAGCACCAATCATGTTTTCAAGTTCCTTTTTAGCAAGTGGGATAGAACTGACTGAATTCAGACACCTTTAAGGTTAACTTCAAACTTAGTCACGTCCTGCATGTTTGACCTTCTGTTGTTTTATTGTTTTGTTAACTATGAAAAATACAAACTCAGCAACCTCTGGTTTTCTCACCATATACTTGGAACTGGGCCCAAATTATGAGATTATTTATGGATTGTATTCTTTGCTGCAATTATAGGTTTTTGTAGTGAAATGCATAATTGTTAGCCTAGTGAATCATGACTTTATTGAAGAAATTTCTTCACTTTTTTCATCAGAAAAGTAAGTGTACTGTTAAACTTCTCGAACATTGAGTATATTTTGACCATGGTTGTGGTAGGGATATATAGCACGGTGGCTCAGTAGTTAGCACTGTTGCCTCACAGCACCAGGGTACCAGGTTTGATTCCAGCCTCAGGCGACTGTCTGTCTGTCTGGAGTTTGCACATTTGCCCTGTGTCTGCGTAGGTTTCTTCCCACAGCCCAAAAGATGTGCAGGGACGGTAAATTGGCCATGCAAAATTGCCCATAGTGTTAGGTGCATTAGTCAGAGGGAAATGGATCTGGGTGAATTTCTCTTTGGAGGGTTAGTGTGGACTTGTTGGACCAAAGGGCCTGTTTCCACACTGTAGGGAATCTAATCTAATCCAAACTAACAAATATATATAGGGATAGCACAAACTGACAGCAGTATTTTAAAATTTAATTTAATAATGATTCTCCCATAAAAGCACAGCTATTTGTGCGATATGACCATTTCTTTTAGGATCAGACTTTTTACAAAATAATGAAAATTACTTGTTGCTTACGATTGTATAATTGTGGTTACGCTTTCAGAGAATTATTTGCCTTTCTTTTGGATATCCTAACTAAGTGGGTTGTAGACCATATTTTTAGGTTAGTGATAAATGTAGTAAGTATTTTCCATAACCTGACTGAATAAAGCAGTTTTTTTTATTATTTTAAGAAGGCAAAATTTAAATGATTTGTATCCTACTTTTCATGAAATGGTGTACAAGTTGTTTTACACCTGAATTAAACACTTTTTAAATTTTTGTTATAGGCTGCAAAGGCTAACCTGGACAAAGCCAATGCTGAACTATCATCTGCATCTGGTGAGATAGAACGGGCAGAGGCCTTGATTAGCATAGAAGCTAATGAAGCAATCATAAAAGCGCTGGAGTAACTTGACAAGTGAGTAAGAGCTCGATTTGTTATTGGTTTGGATCTGCTGCACAGATATTTGATTGGATCGTTTTGTTAAAAAAAAATGAAATCGCTGCACAACTGGAATTAAGTGGCAGTAACTGAAAGGTGTCATGTACCCTGCACCAACAGAAGTGAGCTCTTTCCTTGACTTTTAAGTATATTAATATTGAGGAAGAATCCACTATTGTGTAGCTTTCCTTTTCCCACTAAACTGTCAGCTATATGTTTCACAATTGTACAAGTTAGTGGTCCACCAATGCTTTCCCTGAAGATAGTAGGAAGCCTTTCAAGTTGGGCTTTTATTGAAACAAGACCTTTTTTGGTTAAAATAGTATTAAGATCGCTGTAGTAACTAATAACGTTCTGGAAAGATAAATGGATTTCTGAATCTCCTATACAATAAATTGTGTGCAAGGTTTTACATTTTAACTCTTCTATCATATCAAACCATCTAAAATCAATACTGACTAAGCATTAGTTCATGGTATAAGGGGTAACATACTAAACTTTCAAGTACACTGCATTGTCAATTTCTGTTTACTGTATATAGGCAATTAACACTGACTTTTTTGCAGCAATTGAGCATCAGTATAATGAAGGACTTTTGTTGCTAATGGTAGTGATCCTTCTGCAGCTTTTCACACTGATACCTTCTATAGCCTTGACAATGCCAGCTGTGTACAGCATGCAATTTGATTACTAGCTATGATTCCTGAACTGACAGCTTTTGATTAGAAGGACAAGTGTTTATATCTCAAATTTATTGAAAAAGCATCAATTGGAATGAATTTACACTTTTTTCAAATGTGTAACTAGTATGCATTTGACATTAGAATAGAAACTCTAAATTCAAAATAAAAATGAAGCATAGCTATGTGAAAGCAATAAGAATTCCATAAGTGAAACTTTAGCTCTGATATCGCAGGAGTTGTGTACTTGGGTTTCTTAATGTTATGTAGATCCAAAGTCACTGATTTTAGCCAATTGTGTTTTTTGGTACAAAAAATATAATGGAAGAATTGTTTAATTTGATTTGATTTCCATTGGATTATAGAAGTAACAGCACAGGTTGAAGTCCTTGAACCTGTGCTTTTGCCTTTTTTGTTTGGAGCTGTTTGAAGTAGTTTCCATGTCCCTTGTATCTTCTTTATCAAAAGGATTTTGGGCAATGCTGCATGCTCCCTTAATAGATATTTGTCATTATGTATTCTGTTATGAAAGTATAAAGCTCCCAAGCAGCAGGATTTGGTCATTACTGAAGTGCAGAGTACCAGTTTGTGCATATGTTTTGTCTGCATGCAGCTGTAAAATTGTAATACTTGTTTCAGAATTTAACTATGACTTGTTGTAGACCAGTGGAAGATTAGCTGGCTGACAGAAAATAGAGTGTGTGTGAAGTGTCTAATTCACATTGAGTGCATACGAAAATGAGGTCCTGCGCTGAACGTTCAGCTAGCTACAATTTCTATCAATGCCTTATATTAGGGATTTGAAGACATAATGACTAAATTTGCAGATGGTACAAAGATAAGGTATGTTGTGAATATGGCATAATAAGGATGCAGACTGACATAGATAATTGAAGTGAATGTGCAAAAAATTGGCAGATTGAAGTATAATATGTTTCAATCTTGCTGTTTAAGGAAGGATGTAAATGTATTGGATCCAGTTCAGAGGAGGTTCCAATGAGTGATAGCTAAAGAAGAATCACTGGACTTGAAATGTTAACTCTGCTTTCTGTCCACAGATGCTGCCAGATTTTCTGGGTTTCTCCAGCAATTTGTTTTGGTTTCAGGTGTTTAACATCCACAGTTCTTTTTATTTTGTGATTGTGTTCCACATGCCAGTCTATCCCCATACAGAATTAGATATGATCTTATTGAAAGGCAGATGCACTTAAATTGTTAAATGGTCTAATTCTCCAAATATGCAAGTTTGTGGTGCACTAAACTGCAGGAAAGGTTTTTCTCCCATTAATATATCTAAATACCCAAAACTGTACATTAAACCTGACTCTTGGTCACAGTGCAGGTAAACACAGCATAGAATCATAGAATCCCTACAGTGTGAAAGCAGGCCATTTGTCCCATTGAGTTTACACTAACTCTCCGAAGGGCATCTCATTCAATCTACCCTACCCTTTATAACTCTGGATTTCCCAATCCACCTAGCCTGTACATCCCTGGACTCTGTGGGCAGCTCAGCATGGCCAGTCCACCTAACCTGCACGTGCTTGGACTGTCTGAGGAAACTGGGGCGCTTGGAAGATCATGCAGACATGGAGAAAGTGCAAACTCTACATAGTTGCCTGAGGGTGGAATTGAACCCAGGTCTCTGGTGCTGTGAGGCAACAGTGCTAACCACTAGTCACCATGCTCAAGTTTTCAAAATAAATTCCTTTTCTAATCAAATTTTACAACTTTTTGAAAATATTGCCAAAGTGTACTCAGCATAGGATTATGCAGGATGTGCAGCAAGAAAACAAGTCATTTTGGTCCAACTTGGCTACATCAGTGTTGATATTCCATCAGACGACTCCCACAGTTCTTTTGATTCAATTACAGTAGTCCATTATTTCCTCCTTTCCTCCTTCCCTCCTGTTTGTTCAACTTGCTTTTAGGTGCATCACTCAGATACAGAACTGGAAGTACCAAAAAACCGACACCTGAAAACCAGGCTGGACAGACCGCCAACGCTGTATCGAAGACAGACTGACGATGTCACCTAGCAAGACGACAAAATGTCTGCAGAAAAACATGTCAGCAAATAAATCTACAACTTGCATCACTTCTGTTTACTTTAACCATTCCTGTGGTCGTATTCTGTATTCTCACCACTCTGGGTTAGTCTCTTTTGCATTCTGCATTCCACATTCCTTCTGTATCCACTGCATCAGAATCTGTCGAAAATATATCGCGGTCACATTTCAGCTGCGATTGCTACCGAGAGGAAAGAAACCCATCTTGTTCAGTCTTTACTCATGTGCATGACCACACTTTTCTGGTATTATAATTGTAAATTTTCTTTGCGCTCTCTCCAGTGCTTTTAGTCCTTTTTGTGAAGCTTTACAAGATTACCCAGAATCGCATACAGTATCTCAATGTGGCCTACCCAAAGATGAGGCACATATTCAGTGTTACACCTTTACAATTCAATTCCATTCTTCTGGAAGTGCTCAATTTGATTTTTTTATGACTTTGCTATCCCATGGTCCAATTTCGTGATGGCTGTACTTCTCCTCTGAGATCCCTTTGTTCCTCTCGCCTACCTGGATGTATACCACCTAAAGTATTTTACGAAATGTGCAGTTTTTTCTAATATGCTGTTTAATTACCAGATTATGCAATTGTATAATTTCTTTTGTTGCCATGTCATCAAATAAGTTGCATTGACCTAATCATTGTTTTTTAATGATTTTTTGTGTATGTTGAAACTCAGACCATCGTTGAGAAGTGACCTTTCTCAGCAAACTGAGGGAAACCATTTAAATGTAATGTTTCTTTTTCAAAGTCACAAACACCCAATAGGTTATATTTTCAAACTGAAAAGAATGGATGTCACTTCTTAACTGACTCTTGATAATTCAGGTATGGGAATGTCTGTTAGCAATGAAACTGATTTCTTGCATGGTCTTCGGAGCTGCTGGTGGTTTCCAGGTTTTTCAGAATTGATAACTACAGAAACATCTAACCAACATAATATGATTGCACAAAGTCAAAGAACTGCAAATTATGGAAATCTGAAACAAAAATAGATTGCTGGAGAAACTCAGCAAGTCTGGCAGGATCAATGGAGAGAAAACAATGAATGTTTCAGGTCCAGTGACCCTTCCTCAACTAATCACGTGGCTTAAATAATTTTATTAAGCGTATTGTAACATGTATTTGTTTAGAAATTGAGAAATCAGCTGAGTCCTGTGGCAATAACATTGAGTTATTAATATAAATGGGTTATAAAAGGTATTTTAAAATCTAATGACTATTGTGATTCCATTAGGTTCTTTTATCATTTTGGAAAGTACAAAAACTTCTGTTTATAAAGGCAAAATCAATACTCCTTTCTGTATGAAAACATTTTGTTTTAGGAAATGTTCAAGATACATTGTGTCTTAATTGCTATTTTTAATTAGTCAGTAGGCTCTGAGTAGGGATGGTCTCTGGCAATATTGTTTTCAGCCTTTCCTGTGAGTGACTGTTAACATCATTTGAATATTGGATGTCAATCTTGTTTTTGAGCTAAAAATAGACAAGTTCAGTGCTATCCAGACCTAACTGACTTTGTCTAGGGGATTTGTCACATTGTCTCAATGTGTCCACTTTCCCAGGATTGTTTGATTGTTTGTAAGGAGCTTGAGTAGAAAATGGTTCACTTTGCAGCACTGATCCTTATACTTGACAAGTGCAAACATTCAACTAAGAAGCAAGTTTAGTTGCATTTTACATTTCAACTACGGATAAGTTATTACTCTTGATTTAGTGTAAGATTTGCATTTATTTTTTCCACCTTGGTTTGAACTTATTTCTTCTGTCTTTTTATGTTGGCAGGACAAACTGTTTCATGAAGCTGATTGTTCGATCTTCATTTTGGAAGAAAGCAACACTTTGTACAGTTAAATGGATTGAATTTAAAGAAATAAATAAATAACCAATCTGTCTGCTTTATTAAATTCTCCTGAAATCATATTCTCACTTTTATTTCTCCCCTCACTCCCTGGGTTGTTGTCCCATTGTGTAAATCACCCTTCAAAGTTAAATAGCTTGTGTGATCATTTTTTTCAGGTGTGGGAATTATCAAGTGTTAGCGGGCTACTAGACTTTAGGAACTTCACAACTATTCTCCTTAGTTCAGAGATTGTCTTTACTGCCATTTCCAACTGAGATTAACTATTTGCATTGACCAAGAATTAATTCTTAGTCCTGACTGGGGTTATGGTACCAAGATAGGGCAGGGGGCTCTATCTGGGTAGGATGCTCTTCAGAGGATTGGTGTAAACTTAAGAGAGCAAATAGCCTCTTTCCATACTGTAGGGGTTTTATGAACCTATGACTGGCCACTATGGCACGGTTGCTGGATGGTTAAATTTTGTCAATGCTACCCAAGCTATTTTCCGACGTGATTTGAGTGATTCCAGGATATCGGAAATAAAACAGCAATAAAAGGCCACTTAATATTCCAAATAATTAAAGCTTGCGTATTATAAAAATGCATAGTATAAATGAATATCTGTACTTTACCAAATAACATTTTATAAAGTAGATTACATATAGGTTTTCATCAGGTTCTCCGTTATTTCCATGAAATGAAAAGCAGCGAAGCCCCTTTCCTCCTTCCAACCCAGGATGACTGCATGTGTATTCCGCTCTGCACTATAAAGATGGTAGTTGTAAAAACACTTTACAAATTGCCCTAAAAAATTAACAGTTGCTACCCTGTGCCTTTCAATAGGAGAATCTATGCAGTTTCCACATTATTTGGTGCAAATTTGAGATTTGAAGCTTACACAAGGTTTTTATGAAGCCTTGAGTAAAAGCAAAATTCTGCTGATTTTGGAAGAATAAGGCAGCTTCAGCATATTAAACTTGAGATACAAATTAATTCGTGAACATTATGCCAAAATGGGTAACTTCTGTGGTACGGGCTTTCTTCCTAAATGGCCTGATTGAAAATTATATCTTATTTTAAGGACCAGAACTAATTGGGAAGTTAGAGCACAATATTTTGTTTGGTTCTCTTGAGCTAGAGATGAAAAATATGATGGGGCCAACATTTAATCTAACAGTCGTACATGTAGCATATACTTGTGTAGCTGTGGGCAAGTATAGGGCTCGATGCAATGTAGTGTTTTTTTTTTAAATCCTGGTTTTACCATTATGTTGAATTACTTTGCTAGCCCAATGTTAACTTAATGTAAAGGTCATCATTTGGATGAAGTTTAGGAATGGGTTCGTACCCAAAGAACTGTGCTGCAGTTTGAGTTAGCATCTTCAAAAGAAACCAAGAAAAGATGCAGTTGCCCAGTAAGGACACTTTGTTTTTGGTTGTTTAGTGTAATTATCTTTGTGCAATTCTGATGGAATTTTATCCAAAATAACTGTGTTTATTGGCAATAAAATATTGGCATTGATGTTGAGTCGGCTGATCGGTGAATTGATGACATAAAGAAAGCACAGATGGACTTGGTGGGTTTTTCATTTAGGCCACAGAAGAAGACGAATATGATGTGCTCCCTCTGTCCTGCTTAACATCCAGCCAGTTTTCTGTTTACATTGCTGCTCAGTTCCCAAACACACAGTATGCTACAGATTCTAAGCACTCTCTGCTAGCAATCTTCTGCTCTCATCTGTCTGTCTCGCTAGGAGAAAGTGAGGACTGCAGATGCTGGAGATCAGAGCTTAAAAATGTGTTGCTGGAAAAGTGCAGCAGGTCAGGCAGCCTCAAAGGAACAGGAGAATTGACGTTTCGGTCATAAGCCCTTCTTTAGGAATGAGCAGGCAAAGATAAAAGGTAGGGAGGAGGGGCATTGGGAATAGGTGGAAGGAGGTTAAGGTGAGGGTGATAGGCCAGAGAAGGGGTGTGCGCGGAGAGGTCAGGAAGAAGATTGCAGGTCAAGAAGGCGGTGCTGAGTCTGAGGGTTGGGACTGAGAAAAGGTTGGGGGAGGGGAAATGAGAAAGCTACCTTCCTATTTGGCCTCTAAAAATTTTTGTAATTCTTCAAAGACCGCAATATATTTCCCTCCCCACCCCAATCAGTGTTCCAGAAAGACCACTCCCTCCACGACTCCCTCGTCAGGTCCACACCCTCCACCAACCCAACCTCCACTCCTGGCACCTTCCCCTGCAACTGCAAGAAAGGCAAAACTTGCGCCCACACCTCCCCCCTCACTTCCCTCTAAGGCCCCAAGGGATCCTTCCATATCCGTCAGAAATTCACTTGCACCTCCACACACATCATTTACTGCATCCGATGTGGCCTCCTCTACATTGGGGAGACAGGCCGCTTACTTACGGAAAGTTTCAGAGAACACCTCTGGGACACCTGCACCAACCAACCCAACTGCCCCGTGGCTGAACACTTTAACTCCCCATCCCACTCTGCCAAGGACATGCAGGTCCTTGGCCTCCTCCATCGCCAGACCATGGCAACATGACACCTGGAGGAAGGGCGCCTCATCTTCCGCCTAGGGACCCTCCAACCACAAGGGATGAATGCAGATTTCTCCAGCTTTCTCATTTCCCCTCCCCCCACCTTATCTCAGTCCCAACCCTCAGACTCAGCACCACCTTCTTGACCTGAAATCTTCTTCCCGACCTCTCCGCCCCCACCCCCTCTCCAGCCTATCACCCTCACCTTAACCTCCTTCCACCTATCGCATTCCCAACGCCCCTCCCCCAAGTCCCTCCTCCCTCCCTTTTATCTTTGCCTGCTTGGCCCACCCTCCTCATTCCTGAAGAAGGGCTTATGCCCGAAACGTCGATTCTCCTGCTCCTTTGATGCTGCCTGACCTGCTGCGCTTTTCCAGCAACACATTTTTAAGCTCTGTCTGTCTTGCATCATCCTCATACGTCCAGTGTAGCTTGTCTGCAGTCAGTCCAACATCTCTCATCTGCCGTGCTTGTGTCAAGTCCTCTTTCAGCTACCTTCCTATATGGCCTCTAAAGATTTTTGTAATTTTTCAACTCTACTCAAATGGCTGAGAACAGAGTGTAGTGGATAGGATCTAAAAGAGATGTGCAACTGGAGTTACAAGAGAATTTTACTGGCAAAGCCTGTAGGATATCGACCAATGGAGTTTTATTTTAGCTAATCCTGATACTAATATGACCTTCAGAGCTCCTCTTCTCCAATCTTAAAAAAATGAAAGTCAGTGAGGTAGAATGCAGATAGCATATGATATCTTTGGGATGACCATGAACAAAGAAGCCTAACATCTTAGTAGTACTTTCTTCTCTAGTTCCTCTTCACTGGTTGCTTATGTACAATTTTAAACAATAAACACTTAAAAAGGATGTTTCATTTGTCAGATATGTACATCTTGTTAGGACAAATTGCTTGTACACTACCAAAATAGAGGAATCTCCTACTCAAATCCATAAATGAATTGCACTCTGTTAATTGTTACTTGAAGTAAATCAGATTAATCTTTATCTTTCAATAAAATATCTGTTCAGTGTTGTTTGGTTTCAATCAAACTTGCATGCCCATACCTTTAAGAGAATTTGCAAAGGGATCTTGTGCCTGTGTCAAAGCTAACTCCTCATTGAGTTGTCTGATTCCTTGCAAAATTGTGACACGTTTTGTTTTCTTTACAGCCTCCGCAATAAAGTGACCGGGCAGGAGGGCCAAAATACTACTGTTTTCACATGTGTTACAGACTTGAGACTGATATTGTATTATTTAGTGCCATTTCATTGGTAATGATGGGCAGCAGAGATTTGTAAGCATGGTCATTTGCCTGTTTTTCTAAATTTGCTGAACTTGCTATTCAGGCTGAGCTGTGTGGGCTTTTCTGGAACTTACTGCAGTGAGTTGCAACTACATGATTTAACAACACGTGTACTTTGTCAGCATCGCAAACACTGAAGCCTGTGTGTTAAAGGAATCATGATTTCCTGGCCCTATGCTGAGGAAGAATGTGACTGGTCTTTCAACTCCTGATGTATGAAATACTTCATCTTATGCTCTGACATGACATGAGCTGTGAAAAGGTGTTCCATCACATTTGCATGCAGACCTCTGTCTTGAATCGTAATCCTTTTCATCCAAGGAGCATGTGAATAACACAACCAATTCAATGTGTACTGGGTTCATGCTGTACATATCCATCTTGACAGTGATCATCTTGCTAACAGCCTCTAAAGAATATTGCTTCAGTGCTGTTGGTTAAGAGATCTCCAAACCACAAGAGAAAAGTTGAGAATCTAACAACACAAGATGAACTCGGAAAATCTAAGTATAATAACAATTTAATATATGGATGTTAAAACCCTTCATATGTCAGTATCAGCTAGGTTCTTTTGAATTTCTTAGTCCCTAATCTAACCAATCTAATCTGGGTTCATCATACTTTTCTTGAGAAGCAGTTGGAAATCATTAATAACAAGGTAGCGGATGTCTGTGATTATCCATTCCCTTGACAGAATTTCAGTTTGTTGATTCAACTTTGAGATGCCCAAAGTATCTTCATCTCCCTGTCTAAGACGATGGACTACTAACTTTGTTTCCAAGATAAAGACTGTATTACACTTGATTTGTTCATTGATATAAAAATGTTGCAAGTACTTGTTTCTTCCCAATCCTGCAATTGATTCAGAGTTATGGTAATGTATCAATGACCAATAAACGGTAATTTCTTTTAATTATTAGTGCTCTTTCACTAAAGGAGAACCCCAATTTCACATGGAAGCAGATTGTCCTATTAATATGTCTATTGTATTGAAGTATATCTTGTATAAATTACATTGACTTGTTTTTGTTTGATGAAAGTTGAACATACCTACTTCATAAACCAATTGAAAATGCCAGTTCTTGTGATTATTTGTAATCAACCTGATTTAGCTAAGTTATAGCATCCTTCAGGACAGGTAGAACTTGAACCAAGACCTTCTGGCACAGAGGTAGGGACACTACCATTGAGCCACAAGACCCTCTTATGAACTGGGAAAAAGTTTAAGAAAATCCTACAAATGGAAATGTGTTTCAGTATTGTAAAAACTGAAATAACTTTGAAGTTTAGGCTGATTTTGAACAATTATGATGTTTTAATAAATAGAAAAGGTAGCAAACATACTTTCAAAAAATACTACGAATGCTGGAAATCCAAAATAAAAAACAAAGTGATGCTTTAAAAATGTCTGAGTTGAACAAGAGGAATCATATTCAACGCAGCATTAAATTTGCTTCTCTCTCTTCTCATAGACTGCTAGACCTTAATTTTTCTGGCACTTTGTTTTGACTTTACTCTTAAAAAGCATTGGATCTCTTAACATATTTTTAGAAATTAGATTATTACTTTTAAGTAGTTTGTGATGTCTTTATTTCCTTTAGCAGTTTTCTTCTTGAATGTTTGGCAAGTATACATTTCTTTTCATGTAAAAGTTGCTGTCTTTATCTCTCATACCTG
This sequence comes from Hemiscyllium ocellatum, assembly GCF_020745735.1. NCBI lineage: Eukaryota > Metazoa > Chordata > Chondrichthyes > Orectolobiformes > Hemiscylliidae > Hemiscyllium > Hemiscyllium ocellatum. Next base: position 18,081,413 of record NC_083428.1, on the reverse strand, counting down.
AGTGACCATTATTTACATTGTTCTGATTGTATCTGCTTACAGTCTGACCTGTGACCAATTATAAGATTCTGCTGTAACTTTGGACATAACTAAATATATCCCAAAAACATGATGAAGTATTTCCAAGAATCTATTTATGTTTGTACACCTCTGGTGTTCCAGATTTGTTTGTCTAAATGCCTTGCTATCACTGAGCAATATTCACCATGCTTCAGGGAAGTGTGATCCACTGGGCTTGGCTTGTATAAATTGTAAGGTGTGTTTTCTTTATTACAAAAGACAAAAATTTATTTTGTACTTTTTAATTAAGAAAAGAAAGCAGAGTTTGTTTTAAACCAATTGATTACTCTCGCTGTAATGTGTTATATAATATAAAATAATTACAATAACGTTTATAATGAACAATAATTTAACAACATTAGTATCCAGAACACTATATTGCTTTTGTATGTAGAATAATGTATGTCTGAAAGTATTAGATATGTTTTACCTTCAATGTCTACTCTTTATTTTACCTCGCTTAAGCCATCTTGACCCTCAAACTAAAACTAAACCAACATTTATTCCGTTGCAATTGCATTTATTTTTAGCAATCTATGTATTCATTGCTGTTTCTTTTACCCAATTGTCCAATTGTATTTGTAATGGATAATTTTATGCTGACATTTGTGGCCAGTATCTTTATATTTATAATAGTAGCCCCATCCCAACAATCATCTAGAGAGAATCAGCCTCAGGTTTTATTGTCACGGTTTTTGTTTTCACCCTTTCTCACTGTTCTTGAGCTTTCACCATTGTATGCTATAAGGCAAAGGCTTGGGAAATCAGGGAAAATAACTTAAATAATGTTATCGTGCAGAAAATAAATCCTGTTGAGGTGACACTGAAAAGTGATTGTGGGTGAATTAATCTTTGAAGGCTCAACCTCAATACAGGTTTTATCATGTCCTTTCTCAGCATATGTTAGTGTTATCTGTTTGTGCTGGTAATTGTAGCAACAGTCTCTAAACCAATTTTCTAGTTTAGACAGTTGAGATGGTGGGGGGGGGGGGGGTCGCCTTGGTTTCCCAAATGATTTTAAACTGACATTGGTGGAGAACTGGGATTACATAAGCTACTCATCACCACGGAGCATGAGAAAATGGAAATATCATAAGTTTATTTGGAGCTGATTTTAACACTGGTTGATGTCCAAGTCCATTTATTGTTTTTTGCTTTGCTTGGCTTTCTTCTTGACATTTTATGTCTAACTTTTGCCAGTGATAATAGCAGAACTGCAGTCATGTTTTAATTATAGCAAGGCGTTTTTTGTTTAATCATGTATTACTGTTGTATTGAATTATGAGCTTCAATACAGTCACAGCATAGTTTTGACTCATCACACAGAACTGCTAAAGTACTTATAGCTTTTGCTGTACTTAACCATATGGTGCTAATGTTTATTTAGCAATCTCTCTGGGTGGTTTGTGTAGAGTAGATAGCGGAATGTTGATAGATTTCAGGATTTTTGGCTTTTGTGGTTAGTTTGAAGTTCTTTTGTTCTGTGTTCTTTAATTGTGGTTGGCTGATAGCATTTCACGGGAGATTCCTTGTCCTATTTCCTCTGATTGGCTTATAGGTAGTTGACTTCTAGCACTTAGCATCCCTTTTAACTGCAGTGCAGAGCAGCTGGTGAATGGTTATTTGTGACCTTTGTAGAGGAGGCAATGGCTGGACTATTATTGCTGGACTGTTAATCCAAAATCTCAGGTAATGTTCTCGATATTCAGGTTTGAATCCTGCTGCGGTAGATGATGGAATTTGAATTCAATAAAAATCTGGAATTAAGGGTCCAGTGATGACCATGAATTCATTGGCAATTGTTGGAAAAACCCATCAGGTTCATGAATGACCTTCAGAAAAGGAGACTGCCATCCTTACCCGGTCTGGCCTACGTGTGACACCAGACCCACAGCAATGTAGCTAATTCTTAACTGCCCTCTGAGATGGGCAATAGATGTTGGCAGAACAAGTGATGCCTTTATCCCATGATTAAATTAATCTTCACAGCACACTAGCATTCGACATTAGGCTAGTACACCCCAACCTCCATTCCCTAGCGGAACACGGATCAGGGTGGCAGTCAGTCTTTTTTTGTATTTCTGTTTTTGTATATTTCTGAAGGGATAAAACTTAAAAATGTCAATAAAACATGGCTTTCTGCTTTAGGTGGATAGGTCATTATCTTTTCCTGTCATGTCTCTCTCTATCTTTCTCTGTTTGAAGTTTCCCTGACTCCTTACAAGGGTGACACTCCATGGGTTGCTCTCAGAACTTTGCCAGACAGCAGTCAAGACTCTTTTTTTTTTCTGTCTGTACCAGTTCACTTTTAATTTCAAAATGTGTTTCATTTTACAAGTTAAGAAGTGTCCGTAGTACTTTGGGGTTATGGTCCAGAATTAAGACAATGTTATTTCTGAGTGCTTCAGATGAGGATTAAAATAATGCCATGTAAACTTTTCATATCAACTGACTTATTCCTGGGATAACGGGGCTGATATAGGCAGAGATTGAACCGGTTAGGACTATATTCACTGGACTTTGGCAAAATGGAGGGGGGTGGGCGGGGTGAAACGTATAAAACTTCTTACATGACTTGACAGTACAGATAAATGAAGGGTGTTCTCAGTAGAGAAGTCCAAATTCCAAGGAGTCACAGTCTAAGGACAAGGGCTAGCCTGTTTAGATTAGAGATGGAGATTTTTTTTCATCCAGAGGAGTGAGCCTGTGGAATTTTTGCCACAAAAACCTGTTGAGACCAAAACATTGAAGACATTCAAGAAAGGTGTAGATATAGTTCTTAACATTAAATGGATTAAAATGTATGTGGGATGATCAGTTATCATCATATTGAAAGGCAAAGCAGGCTCAAAGGGCTGAATGGCTTACTCCTCCTCCTATATTCTATGTTTGTTTTAGGGAGTAAAGTACTGGTAGTTCTTCTATAATATGATAATTGCATTTTTATGTAATCCCGCATTATAGAAAAAGCACGCTTTAGAAACAGCGCTTAAAGTGTTGGCGATGTAATTGCGTTACAGCCAACACACATTTTAAAAGTTCGCACTTTAGAAAGTGTCCCCAATTCGTCGAACGCATTACGGTGAATTTACGTTAACGAAACACATGTTATAGCAGAATGACCTATAAGCAAAAGCACACCCTTTTTATATAGTTGAAACTTATGAATCGACTGTTTTCTGTATCCAGCCAACTTCAGAATGAATCAAGTGAACTGCCACTGTTAGCCCAAAATGTCGATTCTCGTGCACCTCAGATGCTGCCTGATCTACTTTTCAATTCTGATCTCCAGCATCTGCAGTCCTCAGTTTCTCCTGCTACTGTTAGTAATAAAAACAAATTACTGTTAGTAATAAAGAAAGAGTTAACATTTCAAGAACTGAAACATTCTGAAGAAGGGTCACAGGAATATTAACTCTCTCTCACAGATACTGCCAGACTTGCTGAGTCTCTCCATCAGTTTCTGACTTTGTTTCAGATCCTCAGCGTTCCATAGTTCTTCGTTTTATGTTATTGTGCCACTGTTAGTATTTGCTGCTTTAACTGCAACTGCCACTAGGAGTGCAATCTGAGGTGAAATAAGGAGGTGAAATAGATAAAAAATTTAAAGAGTAAGATTGCAGCTGTCATACCTTTTGCTGAGTGATGGCCAATTTGTGGCCTTTCAATATTTTGAGTACATTTTTTGAGGGATGAACATTTTAAAATGATCCTTTATTGGAAAATGATATGAAAGTCAAAGTGCTGATTAGACTGAGTCAAGGTACACTATTCTCATTGAGTCAAGACATTCCAAGTTGTGGGTTTCATAATTGGCCAATCATGGCTGTATAGCATTGCCTCTCAGACATTGAAGGGTGTTTCTACTGTGATGCATTATAAATCCGCCACACTATATCAATGATGCAGCAAGTGAATCATCCATGAATGACTGAGCGTTACAAAAATAGAACAGTTTTAGACCACCTCAAACCTGGAGCAGTTCATCCAGCCAAGTTTATACTTGGAGCAGAGTCAGTTTCAAGTTTTCAATTGACTGATTGCTTGGCTTTTTAGAAATTGAAGTGCCTTAACTACTCAATGTGTTATCAGACACAAAATACTTTTAAAATGCGTGTCACTTGCAATAGAAAGGCTTTGAGGAAATAAACTGTACTTTTTATGTTTTTAATCCATGAGTTGTGGCCCTGGTTGAGCTATATTGAAGCAGATGTATCGGCCATATTATCTAGGGCCTTTGACTTGCCCATAAATATGGGTCTGCTTACTAATGCTCCCATTGATGGGAAGCTACAATGAGAATACGTGGAGTGTTGTAACTTTATTGAATGTAAATTAAGCGATCTTGTTATGACTTAATATAATTTTTTTTTAGTTAGTTATTTACTCTATTGTAGTTATTTTTATATAGAGTTTATTTCCTCACATTTTACTGTGATTTGGTTGTTCATAGAGTAGATTAATAGTTTGTTTTTTTTAAATTTATATTGTTGCTGTTATTATATTGTAAAGTGGTGACACTATTTTGTATTAATTTTGTAACAAAAAAACCGAAACTTTTTTCTTTCAAGATAAAAATATTTATTTTTAAAATCCATGAGTTGCACTAAAGTCATTTCTATTTAGTTTTGTTACAACTGAAGTGCAGTTTTAATTACAAGGCAAAGCCTTAGACAGTGAGTTTGTTAATGAATTGCTGCTGGGACACACCCAGATAAATATAGCGTGAGATGCCTACATTATATTATTCATGTATAATTTTCAGCAGAGATGCAAGGCCCCATAATATATAACAATCTTATTTTGTCTTATGTGAATAATGCGTACACCTCCCAAATAACATAAAGTACATTTGGCCAGTTTCCTTTTATTATTTCATTCTTTTTCCAGCAGCTGGCTTCTACCATTGAGGCTTGCATGATGGGGATGTAAGTTGAGGTCATGATGATGGTGGTAGCCTCCTGGCAGAGCTCACCATGGGTCTAATCAAGTGACATAAATATCGACAAACAACCTTAATATTTTGTAAAACAATGTAATGTCAATTTCACTCATTTATATTTGCTGTGCACTCCCCACTCCCTTCCAAAAACAAAAGCTGGATAATAGAGCATGTACATGTCCCTAAAGTGCTTGAATTTAGTTTTAAAACTTTAAAATCCAAAGACAAATAGTATTAGGCATCCTGGAGGACTTGAATGTGCTGATGACTTGCAGTAAATTTTAGGTGCACATACTGTCAAGAGTTGAAATTGAGGTCAATATTTGCAACAGGGCTTCCTCCTAACATTGCAAAATAATTTGATGTTTACACAACTGAAATTCAAATATATTTCTCTATTAAAGCTGGCCAATGTATGATAAAGATGTTAACGGGGCAGAAATTGGTCTGTGTAGCACCGGTTTATCAGGGTCCAATGGGTGCAAGGGTATATTATCTTTACCCAATCTACAATGTTTCCACTTGTAAATTTGAGAGGGTTTTTTTTAGGTGACTAGGGCGCCGCTGATAAATGCACTCCAATGGCAGCCCTAGCCTTGCATCCCTTTCCCAGGAGGGTGGTAACGGTTGGGAATTGATTTGCTTTATTCTCAAGTTGCTGAAGTGGACTGAAGAGAATGAGGCCCACAACAGGCAACCGCAACTACAAGATAAATGAGGTTCCAGCAGAAGCCTAGTCTTGAATTTACACTCAGTTTGATTTGGTGATGAGTGCTTTGTAATTTGCATCAATAGTTCATTAACTTATGTACAACCTTACACCTTGCCTGAGGTTTGATGACCTTCAGGTTAACTCAGCACCAATTGTCTCCCTCTAATGAGAGAGTAGCTCTGTGGTCTGGTAAGACTATGATGACTTTACTTTTTGAGTTTTGCGTCAAAAGCATTGGAGCCACCTGCCCAACTGGGCTGTCATTTTTGAAAAAAAGTTTCCTAGGCTAATCATATTATGTCTTTCAGATGAGCGTAACTGCGCCCGGCGTTTGCGGTTCGTATGTGCGAGAATGGCTTCCACATCTAAAAACAAAATGATTAAAGTTGAAATTGAAACTAACTTTGTGTGAATCAGATTAATGTCCTTTCAACTCTTAGCCCTCATTTGCTTCCCAGCTCAACATAGTTGAATGAAATAAAAACAGAAGGTGCCGGAAAAACTCAACAGACTTGGCAGCATCATTTTTGATTTTGAAGAAATCTTGGACTCAGCATTAACTCTGTTTCTCTCTCCACAGATGCTGCCAGGCCCCTTGAGTTTCTAAATATAGGTCGGGTCTTCAGTGTCCACAGCATTTTGCTTTTACAATAAAAATGGAAGAAACATTTGGAATGAGGTCATGATAGATGTGAGCAGTTTGTGTGTGTTTTTTTTAGTTTGATGCTGCTGTTAGAAAGAATAATTCTCAAACTGGGGTGTGATTTTCAACCACCCTGGAACTAGCGCAATATAGTTGGTGCACTCATGGAGCTTAACTCATGCCTAAGGTTGAAGAACCAATTCAATGGCCTGTGCCAAAGGTCACTCTTAAACTTGCAGGGCTGATGTGACTGAAAGTTTGACTGTTTCTGCATGGAATTAGCCAATGACTTGGATGTTGTGGAAAGGGGAATGGATCACGGAGACAGAGGATGAGGTGGCATGAATGCTTCCTTTAAAAACAGCAGTCTTTTTAACGTGTTCCAGAGAGCAACCCAAGTCAAGTTTAGCTTTGACTGGAATTAGCAAACCTTAAGCAGCCACCAGGCTGTCTAATGCATAATGCAAAACGAATTCTAGCTGGTTTCAATTCTGAGTTGGCCCACAGTCATGTCCTAGAGACACTGAAGCCAAGAGAGGCAACCAAGGGGTGTCAGTGACACCCATTGTGCTTTTGTTGTGCCAAGAGGAGGAGAATTACATCTAGTTTGACAGAAGTGGAGTGTTTTGTGATCTTTGGTTATGTGTCCTCACCTGATAAAGCTGACCTTTATACTGTGGCATACATGGGCATTGAATCTGATATGCACTGTAGCTTTACGCCCGTATAAGTCAGGTTGGCTGCTTGCCTGTTTACATGATGTGGAGACGCCGGTGTTGGACTGAGATGAACAAAGTTAAAAATCACACAATACCAGATCTTAATCCAGCAGGTTTATTTGGAAGTACAAGCTTTCGGATCACTAGCTAGCAACACTCCTGAAGCTTGTATTTCCAAATAAACCTGTTGGACTATAACCTGGTGTCATGTGATTTTTAATGTTGCCTGTTTACAGGCCAGCCTGAATATAGCTCCTACAGTAAAGGTGCACTTCTAATTTCTACCCCCCTAAATTGTGAGCATAGTAGTGGTGGTCTGAGTTGAACTTCTCATTTTCTGTGTGCTCCCTTTAAAGCTACCATATTCATGATAATAAGACTGCTGTGATACTACTTTGTGAAGGACAACATGAAAGTAACTTATACTGTTCTTTGCTTCCGTCTGAGTCACTGCCTAGTTTTTTCTGATCTCCTGCCCATCTGAAGTATTTCTGTCTGGACTCGAGACAATAAAGGGATCTCTTTGTTGCCACTAAGACAACATTCTTGAGTATTTGGTTAACGCCCTGCTTTGGGTCTGTATCTTGTGAGGATTACTATGATCAAGTCAACAATTTTAGCAGTGCAAAGTGAATATTTTTGCGTCTCTGTGCCAGCTTTCTCATGAAAGAAATTGACTCATCGATGCAGCGAAGCCTGACAGTCAGTGAACCTCTCTGGTTCTCTGGGACCTCAATAGTCAAGTGACAGTTGTTACCAATAGTGTTATGAGTCCAAGAGTAAACCAGAAACTCCAGTGCAATACAGAGGTAATGTTGGACTGTCGAAAGATCTGAGACCTTATCTGCCCTCTTGAGTGGATGTAAAAGCTCTTGTTGCATTACCTTGAAAAGGGATAGCTTCTCTCCAGTATCTAACCCCAAATCCATTTCCTGACCAACATTACTATAATCAGATGATCTGGACATTCTCATGTTGCTGTTTTTGGGAGCTTGTTCTGTACAAAGGGGCAGCTGTGCATCCTATTTTACAACAATGGCTTCACTTCAAAAAGTATTTTGTTGATTGTAGAACACTTTAGAATATGAGCTTATGAAAGGTCTTATACAAATATAACGTTTTCTTTAGTGCGGGTATTACAGAAATGCATTTTGTAAAATGATGTTTTGGGACTATCTTTATAAATTAAAACAAAATGGAGGAATGAAGATGTTCATGTGACCTGTTCTGAATTCTTTGGGGTGTGGTCCATCTGGTCTGGGTGATTTATCTGCCTTCAGACCTTTTAAGCCTACCCAGCGCCATCTCCATAGTGATGGCCACTACACTGACTTCTGCCCCCGATTCTCTTGAAGTTCTGGTTCGCTGCTGGTGTCTTCCATTGTGAAGACTGATGCAAAGTACCTGTTCAGTTCCTCTGCCATTTCTTTTTTCCCGATTAATACTTCCAGCCTCATTTTCCAACGGTCCAACGTCCACTCTTGCTTCTCTCTTACCTCTTAAATATGTCTTGCAATCTTCTTTTATATTACTTGCATGTTCACCTCATATTTCATCTTCTATCTCTAGTTGCTTCTTTAGTTATCCTGTGCTGCTTTTTAAAGGCTTCCCGATCCTCTGGCTTCCCACTAATCTTCACCAGATCAAATGCTTTTTCTTTTGTTTCTGTGCTGTCTCAGACTTCTCTTGTCAGCCAGAGTTGCCTCGTCCTCCCCTCAGTTTGTTTTTTCTTCCTTGGAGGAATTTCTGCTGTACCTCCCGAGTTACCACCAGAAACCCCTGCCATTCCTGCTCCACGATCTTCCCTGCTAGGCTCCCCTTACAATCAACTCTGGCCACCTCCTCCCTCATGTCTTTGTAGCTACTTTTACACAATTGTTATCCTGTTACATCTGATTCCAGCTTTTCCCTCTCAAACGACTGAATGAACGATATCATATGTTGGGAATATTATCCTTCCAACAAGCAATCAGGAATGTTAATATTTTTCAAAATTTTATCACTCTCCACAAAGATTGTAACAAGGATCAAAGAACTAGTCAACTGCAAGGAGCACCAAAGCCAAGTTTTTTGCTCTTGCCATCACCCATGCATAAGCACATCAAACAGTAATCATAGAACATCAAACACAGAACAGTACAACACAGGAAGAGGCCCTTCAGCCCACCATGTCTGCACTGACCATAATGCCATTTTGAATTAAGCCCATCTCCCTGCTCATGAGACAAATCCTGTATGTTAATGCCTCTTATTCATTGCTAACCTATCTGCTTCTACCACCACAACTGGCCGCAGGTTCTGGGCACCTACCACCCTCTGTGTAAAGAAAAAACTTTCCTTGCATATTTCCCTTAAACTTTCTCCCTCTCACCTTAAACCTATGCACCTCATATTTAACATTTTCACCCTGGAAAAAAGACTCTGACTATCCAAACTATCCATGCCTCTCATAATTTTATATACTTCTTTCAAGTTTCCCCTCAGCCTCTGATGTCCGAGTGAAAACAATCCAAGTTTGTCCACTGTCTCCTTATGGCTAACAAACTCCAATCCAGACAATATCCTGGTAAACCTTTCTTGTACCCTCCAAAACCTGCATGTCCTTCCTGTAATGTGGTGAGCAGAACTGCACACAATACTCCAAATGTGGCTTAACTGAAGTTTTACACAGCCGCAACATGAATTATCACCTTGACTGATGAAGTCAAGCATGACTTATGCATTCTTTACCACCTTATCCAGTTGTGCTGCCACCTTCGGGGACAATGGACTTGTACTCCAAGATCTTTTAGTATGTCAATGCCATTTATTGTATGCTTTGCTCCTGCATTTGACCTCCCAAAATGCATCATGTCACACTTGTACAGTTTAAAGTCCTTCTGCCATTTCCCTGCCCAACTTTCCAATTGTTCTATATCCTCTATAACTTTCCTCACTATCCAGAACTCCACTAATTTTCATGTCATTTGCAAACTTACTAATAATGTTACCTATATTTTCAACCAAGACAATATATATTACAAACAACAAAGGTTCCAGCACTGATCATTGTGGAATGCTATTGGTCACAGTCTTCCAGTCAGAAAAACACCCCTCCACAACTACCCTCTGTCTTCTACAACCAAGCCAATTTAGTATCCAACTTGCCATGTGACTTATGCTTCAGGACCAGCCTATCATGGGTGGCCTTATCCAGTGCTTTGGTAAAGCCCATACAGACAATATCTATTGTCCTCCCCTCATCAATCATCTTTATTACTTTCTCAAAAAAACTCAATCAACAGAACTTTGCAGATTCTTCTCTCTAACATAGGGGAATGAAGGTCAGTCTTAGTTTCCTGGCTGACTAAACAAGGCGAGGAGAAACTCTTATAAGACAATGCTGACAGAGCTAAAGGAGCAGGAGTAGGAGGAGGCTTGGGTGCAGCATAAACACCAGCATATACTAGTTGGGCCAAGTGGCTTGTTTCTGTGCTGTACATGCTGTACATTCTATCTAGTATTTTTACATAGTTAGACCTGAAATTACAATTACGCCTCTTCTTTATGACGTATTGCCCAACTGCAATCATTTCAAGAATCTTCAAAATTACCACAAGTACCTTATGAATCATTTCACATTTTGGAAAATCTTCAAAAACAATTAAAATTCTGCTTGAAACTACAAGAGTAGCATAAAGTTCTACCCTTGCATTGATATTGAAGTCTTTTAAGTGTGGTTCAAGCCACCTCAGATGAAACTCTACAAAGTTTCACTGAATTGTTTCAGTGCAGCAGGAGATAATTCAGGCCATTGTATCTGCACCAGTTCTCTGAAAATTCTGACATAGTGTCTGTCTCCTGCCTTCACCACTGCGCCCCCAACCCCTGCACATTATTTCTCATTAAAAAAACCACCCAGTGCCTACTTGAATACCTCAACTAGACTTGCTTCCATCAAACTTCCAGGCAGTGCATTCTAAATTCAGATCACTTGCTGTATGAAAATGTTTCTTTTTCTCACCTTGCATTTGTTTCATTCACAAAACACTTTAAAACTGTGCTGTCTGGCTCTGAATCCTTATATGAATGGACCAATTTCTCCCTATCCACTGTGACCAGACACCTCACGATCAAGTTTCCTCTTCTCATTGTTTAAGTTTGTCATCCCTGGAACTATTCTCATATGTATGTTCACCAGAGAACCTAAAGCATTAATCAAAGAAGAATATAGTTTTCTCAATGCTCTGGCAAATCTTTGTGCTTCAATTGCATAGCAATTTACTTACTTAAAGAAAAAGCCTTTGCACTTGACTGTAATTTGTTGAATATTGAGGGCTTTGATGTTGTGGCGTGAGGTTTGAAAATACAAAGCACCCAAAAATCACAAATCAGGGGTTCTTTACTCCACTAGCAACAGGTCTTCACAAAGAGGATAAAAAATTAAGTTTAGACAAGGAAGTATTTACTTTTGGTTGAGGAATCCTTTATTTGTCTGCTCCTCCGTCTTCCCATGAGCTCTCCTTTCCCCAAAGACACCATTTTTCTCAGAAAGGTTCTTTTGGACTGCTCCAATTGATCCTGCTCATCACTGCCATCTATTGCTGGATGTCATGGCATGATGTTTGAGCTCCCTTACTCAGTGTCTTCCCTCACAGATGTCATCTGCTGTTGTAAGTTCCATTACACCGCTATTTCTGAGAGATCTGAGGAGATAATGGGAGATGAAAGTCTTTCTTGAGCTCTGTTGAACCCATGCACATCTATTGAGCAAGTGAATCACTGAGTATTAAGTGCCTCTTGTCTCTCAACTGGCTTCTTTAACGGGCTACTGCATTTAGGGTTGTAGAGAATATTAGCCAGGTTAAATATTACTTTAAAATGTTCCTTTTATTGTAGAGTTCAATGGAGTTGACTGTTTCGTGGTGAATGAAATCAGTTGGCATCAAACTTTCCTCTTAATAGGAAGAGTAAATAGGGCCTCACATTGACTGCAGTGATAAAAGTCAGTCATAGTTCCCATTTTTCATCTCTTATTTAGTTATTACTTTTGAAAATGTGTTGCTTTTGGGTGAGGATATGATAATCTTGGCTTTGATGCTCCTACACAATCACTCACTGTAATTACTCACAAGTAATTAACAGCCATTTTGGCAAAGTAAAGATTGAGGCCTGTAAGACCAGCCACAGTCAACATTTTCAGAAGATGGAAGACCAGCTCAATTTTTTTTTCAAAACTGAGAATTGTTTTTTGAACAAAACAAAACATCCTACTAAAATTATGTTCCCAAGGTCAAAGCAAATGAGTTTTGTGGGCGGCACGGTGGCACAGTGGTTAGCACTGCTGCCTCACAGCGCCTGAGACCCGGGTTCAATTCCCGACTCAGGCGACTGACTGTGTGGAGTTTGCACGTTCTCCCCGTGTCTGCGTGGGTTTCCTCCGGGTGCTCCGGTTTCCTCCCACAGTCCAAAGATGTGCGGGTCAGGTGAATTGGCCATGCTAAATTGCCTGTAGTGTTAGGTAAGGGGTATATGTAGGGGTATGGGTGGGTTGCGCTTCGGCGGGTCGGTGTGGACTTGTTAGGCCGAAGGGCCTGTTTCCACACTGTAAGTAATCTAATCTAAACTGTTTTTATACCTGAGGCAGCCCACGGCCTGTAGAGCGTCAGGCCACTGTTATTTCACATAATAAGCATAAGCAACTAATGGTTAAATGTAATTTTCCAGTGGGTCAAAAGTATAACTGAGGAAAGGTCATGCAGATAGATTGATGCTCGGTAATTTGGATGGTAGAATCATACTCTGGAACTCTCAAATACCAATCACACCAATTATTTAGTTCTTCAGTTGAATTTACGTTTGAGATGTGTTAAAAGTTGAAAGAGATAGATAAGTGAATTGTTTCATGGGCAAGTTATGAAAATGCATACCATGTTCTTTGGTGAAAAAGTAGAAGTTTGCCACTAATTAAGCAAGATGATTAATATCTATAATTCATCCCTTAACTGTCAACCACATATGTAGTGAGCTTTCACAGACACAAACACATAAAAGTTTCCATTGAAATGAAATTTGAAATTTAGATGAATGAAGTGAGGAGCAAAAGAGGTGAGATATCAAGGGAATAAGTCTGTCATATGAGGTTCATAATTACTAAGCCAGATCCACCCACTCTGACATCACAGGCAATTTAGAAGCACACTATCTATATAAAAATGCCTTGTTAAGACATTAAGAGATGGTAATCGTGTTTGCAATTCTTTTTGCAATATTCTTATCCACATTATCTTCTTGGCTAAATACTGCGCACTCTCCAATTGTTTCATTCTAGTTCCTATTGCTTTCATTTGAATATCGCCTGAAAGTTCCAGCCAGCAACGTGATCACGTTTGTCAAATACAGACATATCAGGAGGTGTGTGGGGATTCAGAAGGGGTTTGCAAAGTGATTTCACAGGCTGAATGAGATCATTGGCATTGGAAGAAGTCTTAATATTACGTTGATGGATTTGAATGTTTTTATAATATTCATTAAGTCAATGCAGAAAATAATTTTGTGACTCACAAGTTAGAAGACAGATATATGGAAAGAGAGAGGTCTTGGCTGTCCATGCATTTCTGTGTCATGATATCAAGACTGGACAAGGTGAGGAGGCATTACCTAAGAAAACCTGCCAATACAGTGTCTGAACTCAGGTATGTTGATATTATTAAGTCCTAAACAATTAAGTGATTAGTGCCTCCCCCCCAAAAAGAAAGCAATTTTACATGATGATATGAAGGTGGGTTTTGTTTCCTTCTCTCTCCTCCTGCTTTATGCAATGGATCCTACCTGCTGTCAGTTTGGAATATGTCTTAGTTTTTTGATCAGTCGATGTGATTACTTTATTGACAAAGTGCTGGATCAAAACAGACTATGTCATTCTAAATAATTGATGCTTAGGAAATACTGACACCTAAAGTAGATGTGTTAAAATTGCTACAAACAGCACTCTTTATTGATACTGCGGAATAAAAGCTCATCTGTGGCTCCTGGGCCTGGCCAGGCTGGTCGTAAACAGGTCCAGGCAGTGGGCCGTGGAGGGGGTCATTAGGGCCGACTGCTTGCCCCTCTTCCGCAGTTACGTTAGGGCCCGGGTGTCTCTGGAAAAGGAGCACGCGGTGTCCACCAACACCCTTGAGCTATTCAGGGAGAGGTTGGCGCCGCAGGGAGTGCATTATTTCCCCCTTCAACTCTATTTTGATTTAGTCCCTGCCCTCCCCTTCACTGTTTGTTCACACAGCATTGCCCTTTGATGTGAAGGGCACTGCTTGTCACAGGCCACTCGGGTGTTTTCCTACTTTTCCTGGTGGTGGAAATTAAATAAAGATTTGTGCACTTTGTGTCTCTCACTGTGTCTCACACCTGCACACACACACCATGGGTGCTGGGGAAAATAAGCACTACCGCAGTTAGGCGGTATTGTGGGGGAAAAGGGGAAAAAAAAAAGAACAGGGAAAAAAAAAGCTCATCTGTGGCTCCTGGGCCTGGCCAGGCTGGTCGTAAACAGGTCCAGGCAGCGGGCCGTGGAGGGGGTCGTTAAGGCAGAATGCCTGCCCCTCTTCCACAGTTACGTTAGAGCCTGGGTGTCTCTGGAAAAGGAGCACGCGGTGTCCACCAACACCCTTGAGCTATTCAGGGAGAGGTTGGCGCCGCAGGGAGTGCATTATTTCCCCCTTCAACTCTATTTTGATTTAATCCCTGCCTTCCCCTTCACTGTTTGATCACACAGCATTGCCCTTAGATGTGAAGGGCACTGCTTGTGACTGGCCATTTGTGTGTTTCTTTTCTTCCTAGAGGTGGAAACTGAATAAAAACTTGTTCACCTTGTGTCTTTCACTGTGTCTCACACCTGCACACACACACACCATGGGTGCAGGGGAAAAATAAGCACTACCGCAGTTCGGCGGTAGTGTGGGGGTAGAAAAAAAAAGAGTGTCAACCATCCTGCTCACTTTGAAAAGAAAAAAAAATAAAAGCTCACTAGGCTGGCCATAAACAGGCCCAGGCAATGGGCCATGGAGGGGGTCATTAGGGCTAATTGCCTGCCTCTCTTCCGTGGTTGTGTTCGAGCCCAGTCGTCCCTGGCGAAGGTGCACACAGTGTCTACCAACACCCTCGATGTTTTCAAGGAGAGGTAGGCACCGCAGGGCATGGAGTGTTTTATTTCCCTCTTCGACTCTATTTTCATATAGTCTCTGCCCTTCCCTTCACTGTGTGATCACGCAGCATTGCCCTTTGATGACAAGGACACTACTTGTCACTGGCCACTCGGGTATTTCCTTTCTTCCTGGTGATGGAATATGAATAAAGTTTTATGTACTCGTTCATTTCCTGTATCTTACACCTACAAAACATGGGTGCTGGGGAAAATAAGAACTACCGCTGTTAGGCGGTACTGTGGGGGTAATAATAAAAATAAAAGCTCATCTGTTGCTCTTGGGCCTGGCCAGGATGTCCATAAACAGGTCCAGGCAACAGGCCGTGGAGGGGGTCATTATGACCGATTTCCTGCCCCTCTTCCATGGTTACATCCAAGCCCAGGTATTCTTAAAAAAGGAGCATGTGTTGTCTACCAACATGCTGGAGGCATTCAGGGAGAGATGGGCACCGTGGGGCATGGAGTGTTTTATTTGTCCCTCCAACTCCATTTTGATTTTATCCCTGCACCCAACCTTTCACGTTTTGATCACACAGCGTTGCCCTTTGTTGAGGAGGGCACTGCTTGTCACTGGCCACTCGGGTGTTTCCTTTCTTCCTGGTGGTGGGGATTATGAATAAAGTTTCATGCACTCGTTGTAAATTCACTGCATCTTACACCTACACACACACCTACATACACACAACCTACACACATACACCTACACACACACACACACCTACACACACACACACACCTACCCACACACACACACACCTACCCACACACACATCTACCCACACACACATCTACCCACACACACACACATACACCTACACACACACACACACCTACACACACACACACACCTACCCACACACACACACACCTACCCACACACACACACCTACCCACACACACACCTACACACACACACACCTACACACACACACACTCACACACCTACACACACACACTCACACACCTACCCACACACACACACCTACCCACACACACACTCACACACCTACACACACACACTCACCTACCCACACACACACTCACACACTTACACACACACACTCACCTACACAAACACACTCACACACCTACACATACACATGCACACCTACACAAACACACACACAATATGGAAGGAAAAAAGAGAAAAATAAACGGGATTTAGAATCTTCAAAAAATAAATAAAAGCTCATCTGTTGCTGTTGGGCTTGGCTGGGCTGGCCATAAAACAGGTCCAAGGCAGCGGGCTGTGGAGGAAGTCCTTATGGTCGATTGCCCCTTTCCTGCGGTTATGTTTGGACCTGGATGTCTCTGGAGAATGAGCATGCAGTGTCCATCAACACCCTTGAGGTTTTCAAGGAGACGTGGGCACCACGAGGTGTGCTTTATTTCACCCTCTGATTCCTTTGTGATTTAATCCCTACCTTCCCTCACATTTTCAATCACGTAGGCATTGCCCTTGAGGAGAAGGGCGCTGCTTGTCACTGGCCACCCGGGCTTTTCTCTTTCTTCCTGGTGGTTGAATATGAATAAAGATTCCTGCACTTGTTGTTTCTTCACTTTGTCCTACACCTACACACGCACGGCACGGGTGCTGCGGAGAAATAAGCACTACTGCTGGGAAAAAAATAAAGGCTCATCTTATAACCCAGGCTGTATTCTGTATTCAACGGTGAAGCAACTGTGCTTGTGTTGCCTTCTCATGAAGACTGAGAGTTCCGTGGTGTGGTTTTTACCTTTCCTGACAACTCTTCCCATCCTATCTCTTGCAAAAATGCCATCCCGTATTCCCAATTCCTCCGCCTTCGTCGTATCTGCTCCCAGGAGGACCAGTTCCATCACAGAACACACCACATGGCCTCTCCTTTAGAGACTGCAATTTCCCTTTCCACGTGGTTAAAGATGCCCTCCAACGCATCTCGTCCACATCCCGTACCTCCGCCCTCAGACCCATCCCTTCAACTGTATAAAGGACAGAACGCCCCGGGTGCTCACCTTCCACCCTACCAACATCTTAAATCACCCTGTTTGACCAATTTGTGGTCATTTGATTTACTGTCTCGTTTTGTGGCTCAGTGTCGTCATTTAGTTTATAACGCTACTGCAAAGTGCCTTGGGATATTAATTTATACTAACGGCACTATGTAAATACCAATTATTGAAACAATCATGATTGACAGAGAACAAATTTAGGACAGATGTTGAACTTTTTTCCAATCCCTTCATTGCTGGCATGAAGTTGAAACATCTTCCTTTATTCATATTTTCACATTTTATGCAAATTGTGTGAAGTCACAGAAAGAGTTGAGTGCAATGTTCAATATTATTTATTGACAAAGTATCTGAAATATTGTTATAGAAGTGTTGTCATAGTACAACATATAGGAACAACAGTGTCCAGAGATCTGTGTCAGGTAAGAGTTAACATAACTTGGTTACTGCTGTATTTTTAGCATCAGAATGAAATACTAGGGCCTCTACGTGCTCAGGATTTTTCATGTCAACGCAGCTGTTAGTTTTGTAATACCTTCTTCTGTCAACAGGTGTCACCAGGGGAATTTCTAAAGGTTTTGAAATACTAAAAGAAAGTAGTAATTATTTATGAAATACTTTTGTTTTGGTTTATGTATTAATTTAGCATTTAAAGATAATTAGGGTTCCATAAAGGTTATTTACTGATTTTGCCACTCCTCTCTCTCTCTCTCTTATTGCATGTGGAATGATTTTGTGCTATTATGCTCAATGATTGTGTAAGGGTCATTGTCAGCACGGATGTTTATTGGATCCTCATTCCATTCCTACATTGTCACTGTTGTTGATCATATCAAATAGTGGAACTAATACTGTTTCAGGAGAAAAAAATAAAGGTTACTGTTTTATGGGCGGCACGGTGGCACAGTGGCTAGCACTGCTGTCTCACAGCGCCTGAGACCCGGGTTCAATTCCTGACTCAGGCGACTGTGTGGAGTTTGCACGTTCTCCCCGTGTCTGCGTGGGTTTCCTCCGGGTGCTCCGGTTTCCTCCCACGGTCCAAAGATGTGCGGGTCAGGTGAATTGGCCATGCTAAATTGCCCGTAGTGTTAGGTAAGGGGCAAATGTAGGGGTATGGGTGGGCTGCGCTTCAGCGGGTCGGTGTGGACTTGTTGGGCCGAAGGGCCTGTTTCCACACTGTAAGCAATCTAATCCAAATATCTTCCCCATAATTGATTGAAAAATATGTCCTCAGAAAATTGTTACTGATCACTAATTCAATATCCTTAATGTGTGCTGGCTAATTGTTACAAGCTGCTATCCTATAACAAACTAAACCTCTCAATGAGTTACCCACCTCTTCAGAGCTGGGAATTTCTTCCTTCCTTTGAAGAAATTCAAAGTGAAGAGACTGGCTCAAGAATAGATCCACGCTGACAGGTCTGTGTGAGGCAGGACAATCAAGGAAATTGAAATATCGGTAAAGTAATTTTATAACATTTTATTTCAAAGAGATTGTAGGTGGGTACAACTCTTGAATATGTTTTGCCTTTGACTGAAAGCATAAAACAAGCAGATCAAATTAAGATGGGTCTTCTCAGGTTGTTTTTTGTAGAAAAAAGTCATGTGATTGTCTTCAGGCAGTGTTAAAGGTTTACATTGACATTCTCCACATGTAGGGTTCAAAGGTCAATTGTGGCTTTAAGAGTGTGGCAGGAAGTTTACACCAACCCACATGGAAACAATTATAAACTTTGACCTGATATTTACACGTGCAAATGAAAGATCGTTTTGAGAAACTTAAAGTAATTTGGGAGGTGGCTCAGTGGTTAGCACTACTGCTTCACAGCAGTTGGGGGACCCAGCTTTGGGTGACTCTCTGTGTGGAGTTTGCACATTCTTCCTATATCTGCATGGGTTTCTGCTGGATGCTCCGGTTTTGTTCCACAGTCCAAAGATGTGCAGGTTAGACAGATTGCTGAATTTCCCCCCAGTGTCCAGGGATGTGCATGCTAAGTTTATTAGCCATGATAAATGCAGGGTTATGGGAATAGGGTGGGGTGTGAATCTGGATGGGATGGCCTTTGGAGGGTCAGTGCAGACTCAATGGGTCAAACAGCATCCATCTGCACTGTAGGGATTCTATGACTCATATAGTTTGTGCTACCTAGCTCACAATAATATTGCAAGTAAGACCTATTCCATCTATAGATGACACCGTCCATTTTTGTATGGTAGGTTGTTAGTACTCTGATTAGAGTTGCCAACTCTTTTGGATTATCCAGGAATTAAAGATTGCAAGGAACCCCAAAGAAAAATCATTAAAATAAGGTTACTCTTCAATTCTCCTTATCAGTTTTAAAATATTGGTAATTTTATAAATGTCTCATGTTTAGTATGCAGTATACCTTTAAGCGAGACACAGCATGTGACCTGAGGGCATAAAACTCTCAGATTCCATCTTAACTGGGGCTATGAAAAGCCTGACATGTGGGTGAATGTGTTATTTGTTGGAAATGAGTAGCTTAATATTAGCTAAAAAGTGACTGTAAAATTGGTACGCATCAGGAACTGTAATAAGTATCTGTTGAATCTTTCAATGCCACATTACCCATCTCTATATGTTGTGGGAACCAACATAGCATCATTGCATCAGATAAAAGAATCCTGATGAAAGCAGGGCTGCTGCATGGTGACTGGTCAGTGACAGATAAAAACAAAGGTTGCTGGGAGGTCATCTGATAAAACATAAAAAAAGCTTCCTCTCCCACCGAAGTTGCCATCCCCAGGAATGATATTACAACCAAATCTTGACTGGTTGGTTGTAAATTGCTTATTATCATCAAGTTGAAAATGTGTTGCTGGTTAAAGCACAGCAGGTTAGACAGCATCCAAGGAATAGGAAATTCGACGTTTCGGGCATAAGCCCTTCATCAGGAATGAGGAGAGTGTGCCAGGCAGGCTAAGATAAAAGGTAGGGAGGAGGGACTTGGGGGAGGGGCGATGGAGATGTGATAGGTGGAAGGAGGTCAAGGTGAGGGTGATAGGCCAGAGTGGGGTGGGGGCGGAGAGGTCAGGAAGAAGATTGCAGGTTAGGAGGGCAGTGCTGAGTTGAGGGAACCGACTGAGACAAGGTGGGGGGAGGGGAAATGAGGAAACTGGAGAAATCTGAGTTCATCCCTTGTGGTTGGAGGGTTCCCAGGCGGAAGATGAGGCGCTCCTCCTCCAGTCGTTATCATCAAGTGCTGAATCTCCCAAGATAACCTAAACACTTTTATGTGCCTGGGCTCCTATCTCACTCCCAGACCCCACAAAAGGGAATATTTTCTGAGTCAACTTGCTTTTTATTCCCCTCTGACGAGACAATGCTTCCTCTTTCTTTAGGATTCCGCAATTCCTCTTATATTAGCAAGCTCAGTTTCATGCTTTCCATGCTCTGATTTTAATTTGACGTATTTGGGGTTTGGCAAAACAGTGCAGTTAGCACCTGCTTATACCATTGTAAAGAGAATGGTATAATGGATAATGGTGTTGCTAAATGGCTGACCCAGAGAATAATCCATTCAAGAACTGAGGTTTTTGCTTCAAACCCCAGTGCAAGTTTCTACCTTCAGCCCTTATGCCTGCTTGTGGCATATACGGTCAGAAAATGCAACAGTTCAATCTGTGGAGCAAAGAGTTACAGGTACAGGTATTACTAAAGATCAAACTAAAGGAAATCCCTCAATATTTCACTGGTTAATGATGACATCCACTTCACAACTGTAAGAGTCTTAATGTTTCTTAATATGAGCCTTCATGTCACCTGACCACAAGGGGAAAGCTACTATTTTTTCCCAGGTTAATTCCACCTGTGAATATGCTGATTCATGCTGTGAGACAGTTCCATCAGTGTCAATCAATCACCTTCCAGTAGTGTATCAGTCTGAACAGCAAGTGAGCAAGCTACTCACCTCCTGCTGTATCACTTCACTTTTTTATTTTCCTGGGTCCTGAAAGCCAGGAATGATGAGAAACACTCAGCTGCAGTCACCCCAGATGTAGTCATTGTCATGAGGGATGAAGAGGAGCTGAGGCTTGAGATATCTCTGTGATAGACATGAACATATCAAATGCCCTGACCAAGATTAATGATTTCTCCCAGCTGTGTGGCTCTGTGGCAGTCAGGAATATGCCACTTATCAGCACTGATCCCTTTAATATGTCTCCACACTGCATGTGTGGCAATCTTAAAGGGACCAT
This sequence comes from Hemiscyllium ocellatum, assembly GCF_020745735.1. Taxonomy (NCBI): domain Eukaryota; kingdom Metazoa; phylum Chordata; class Chondrichthyes; order Orectolobiformes; family Hemiscylliidae; genus Hemiscyllium; species Hemiscyllium ocellatum. The sequence continues at coordinate 18,059,945 of NC_083428.1, read as the reverse complement.
GTGAAAAATATAAACAGAAGCCACACAAAACAAAGACAAGTTAAGAGCTGTCATTGAGGACCTGATTTACGGTCAGTGGGTATTCGTCTTGGTCAGTTCAAGCATAACTTCACATTTAGTGGGAGCCACTGGGTTACACACAATTTGCTTCCAGCAGAGATGAAACCAAGAACCTATTTCCCTCCCCCCGTCCACCTGCTGGACTTGATGGTGTGATACCAATGGTGAGCATCTCAGATGTGGCTTTAATTTATACAAAGCAATATCATTGATGTGATAATTAAGCAACCTCTGACTCATCCTTGTAGTCATTTGATGGGCAAGATTCTGGATGTGGGTGGTCTAGGGGGTGAAGAAGGTGCAACCAAGTACTGTACTTAGAACAGCCTGCTCCAGTTTCAGACATCTTGTCAACCCTTGTCTGGCACTAGTAAGTATTTGAGAGGGGGATACCTGTTTGATTTACCCTTTCTGGGAGCAACAGATAATTGGTTCATCACAGTTCTGGGAATGAAACTGTGAGTTCCCTGATCTCTGTGGCTCAGGGTTAAACCAAGTAATGCAGTTACTTGTTAAGCCATTAGGTGGCACACTGGAATGCATTCACGGTGTGTTTACACTTGGGAGTTTCTGGCTTACTGTTGTGACTGTGACTGATAGCAACCATTACAATTCCATCAATTTGAAAGAAATATCTGAATGAGGGTAAAAAGACATATAAAGTGGGGGGAAATCAGGCCCTTCACCACTGATGCACAGTGGCAAAAGTGTGTACCCTCTATAAGGTGTATAGCAGTCACGTACCACAACACCTTCCAAACATGTGACCTTCACCATCAAGAAGGAAAGGGCAACAGATACATGAGTACATCACCACCTGCAAGGTCCCCTCCAAGCCGCACACCATTCTGACTCGCAACTGTATCACTGTCACTAAGTCTAAATCCTAGAACTCCCTTCCTAACAGCACTACAACCAAAGGCTACAGTGATTTAAGAAGGCAGCTTACCGTCACCTTCTCAAGGGTAGTTAGAGACAAGCAATAAATGATGGTCTAGCTAGTGCTGCTCTCATCCTATGATGAGATTTTAACTTGCAAAACAGTCACAAAATTACTTTGGTGTACATTTTTGTCAATTGGGCCGAAGCATATTAGCATTTGCAAGCCTGCTGAGTACGAGAATGTTGCTGGTCATGAAAGATCATGATCAACGAGTGGTGTGAGTGAGTAGGCCAGACACTGCATGGGAATTTGGTGGGACAGTGAAAGGCAATTTGAGCCTTGGATGTGCAGGTTAGGGCTAGGATGAGGAAATGAGTGCTGCAGCATCGTCCATCTTGTTACATGTCAATTTGAATTTATTATGTTAACACAAGCCAATGTTTAACAAGTCATCATGATCTCATGACCCAGCACTGGAATTTTGTGTGGTGGAACTTTGTCATGTGTTCAGTAAAAATTATTGGAATGGGACAGAGGGAACACAAGGGGTGGACTGGGAAGAGGTAAATAACCCTGATGAATTAGTACTATTTCAACCACAGATTCACACTTATTAGCAAAAATAGAAAGAAACAGTACATTATTTTATTATAATTCTGTATAAGAATTTGCTGTGACAGTCACAGAAAGGAAATCTTCTGCCTGAAGGGACTAAGCAAAGATTATATTTTCAATTGATGCAGTGACCGATAAAGCAGTTTATCAAAGCTAAAAAAAATCATCGGGTAAATAAATACTGTGTATACATTTTGGACAATCTTAGGAAGAAGAGAAAATGCCTATCCCTGACTTCAGGATATTCAAAGGCACTTTATAATGATTACAGTATAAAAGGTGGTCTTGTAATAAAGTAGGAAATATAGTAGATCATTTGCACACAACCAAACAACAATGTGGTGGTGATCAAATAGCCGTGTTTTTTTAAATGATTTTGGTTGTGAGATAGATATTGGTCAGAATGCCCTTTCAAAGTATGCCAAATTATTGAGAAGGTAAATGGGTTGTCAGTTTAATGTTCACCTCCAATGGTGCAGCACTCTCTTAGTGATGCACTTGAATGTCAGCCGAGGTCTTATATCTCAGTCATAGAGTCATACAGCACGGAAACAGACCCTTCAGTCCAACCAGTTCATGTTGACCATAATCCCAAACTAAACTAGCCACACCTGCCTGTGCTTGGCCCACATCCCTCCAAACATTTTTTTTTCATGTACTTCTCTAAAGGTCTTTTAAATATTGCAACTGTGCCCACATCCACCACTTCCACTGGAAGTTCAATCCACACATGAACCACTTTCCATGTGAAAAAATCGACCCTCATGTCTTTTTTAAATCCTACTCCTCTCACCTTAAAAATATGTCCCCTAGTCTTACAAACAAGTGAAAGAATCTGGAGAAGGAAAACCAAGGAGTAGCAATTCCTGACAAGTCAAAGGGCTAGTCTCCACCTGTGGACAGGGACCATTGAACTGCCTTCCTAGCTTTTTCCACCATCCATAATACTCATTTCCTATGTGTTTCTGTACATCTGTATATATACGTAGGGGACTTTTATAATAGGAATAGAGTTTTGATTAATAGAGTGACCACGTCGTTGGTTTATAAATGTTTATCTGTAGTTGGACTTTATTGATTTGTAATAAATAATAGCATTTCTTAAGTACTGAAAGCTGGTCCATGCTTTCTGTCAACCTGGGTCTAAAAGACAGGCAAATTGTGGGACTTTATGTACTTTTATAAACTATTTAACTTTTGTGTCAATTCTGGGAGTAACAGGGCTTGAATTCCGGCACGCTGCCCCAGTAAGACATAATGATTATCTTGTGCATTTCTATATGTTCAACGTTCAGACTCCTCTTGTCTGAAAAGTTTTGGTTGATCCAGTCTTTCATAATGTTCATACTCTCACACGAGGATTCATTCTTGAGACTTTTGCTGCACTATCTTTAGCAGTTGATTATCTCCTCTGTTTCTCAGTGACTTGGATTCCACATTATGCTGTTCTGAAAATTACACCCATTGGGGCAGCATGGTAGCTCAGTGGTTAGCACTACTGCGTCATAATGCCAGGCCCTGGGCTTGATTCCACCCTCAGGCACGTTGGTGTTTGCACATTGTCCCTTTGTCTGCATGGATTCCCTCTGGGTGCTCCTGTTTCCTTCCAAGTCCAAAGATGTACAGTTTAGGTGGACTGGTCTGGGAAAAACAGGGTAGGGATGTGGGTCTGGGTGAGATGCTGTTTGGAAGGTTGTGACTTGATGGGCCAAAAGACCTGTTTGCACATTCTATGAAACAAACTCTTCCTGTGAACTCTTTACAATATGAACAACGGTAACATTTTAAGAAGCTATATTGTTAGTAAGTTTGTTAGCTGATTCATCATTTGCATGCTGACTTATCATTTGCATACTCATTATAGCTCAGTTGGAGATTTGGAGTCACAAAGCGCTGGTTTTAAAACCTCCTCCAAGGCTTGAGCAGAAAAATCCAGCCTAATATTCCAGTGCAGAACAGTAAGAGTCCTGTTGGAAGTGCTGTCGTTTGGATGAATCATTAAACCGGGGACCTGTCCACATCTCAGATGAAGATGAATGATATATGGCACTGTTTTCAGGAAGAGCTGGGAAGTTATCTCTGGGCAAAATTGGTCGCTCAATCAATATCACAAAATAAGATTACCTGATCATTATCAAGTTCTTATTAATAGAAGCTTGCTGTTCATGTCTGACAATATAGCAGTGCCTTGAGATGTCTGGTGGTTACAAATGGAAACTTGATTAAATTATTTGAAGAAGTAACAAAGAGAATTGATGAGGGCAGAGCAGTGGATGTGATCTCTATGGACTTCAGTAAGGCACTCGACAAGTTTCCACATGGTAGACTGGCTAGCAAGGTTAGATCACATGGAATACAAGGAGAACTAGACATTCAGATATGGGACTGGTATGAAGGTAGAATACAGAGGATGTTGGTGGTGGAGGATAGCTTTTCAGACTGAAGGCCTGTGACCAGCAGTGTGCCACAAAGATCAGTGCTGCATCCATGCTTTACATCATTTATATAAATGATTTGGATATGAATATAGGAGATATGGTTAGTAAGTTTGCAGATGACACCAAAATTGAAGGTGTAGTGGACAGTGAAAAACATTTACCTCAGAGTACAACGGGACCTTGATCAGATTGGCCAACCAGCCAAGGAGTGGCAGATGGAATTTATAATTTAGATATATGTGAGATGCTACATCATGGAATGGCAAAACAGGGCAGGACTTATACACTTAATGGTAAAGTCCTGGGGAGTGTTGCTGAACAAAGAGACCTTGGAGAGCAGATTCATTGTTCCTTGTAGGTGGAGTCGCAGGTAGACAGGTTAATGAAGAAAGCGATTAGTATGCTTGCCTTTATTGGTAAATGCATCGAGTATAGGAGTTGGGGGGTTATGTTGCAGCTCTACAGGATATTGGCTAGGGCACTTTTAGAACATTGCATACAATTCTGGTCTCCCACCCATAGGAATGATGTTGTGAAACTTGAAAAGGTTCAGAAAAGATTTACAAGGATGTTGCCATAATAGGAGGATTTGAGCTATAGGGAAAGGCTGAATAGGCTGGGGCTGTTTTCCCTGGAGTATTGGATGCTGATGGGTGACCTTACAGAGGTTTATAAAATCATGAGGAGCATGGATAGAGTAAATAGGCAAAGTCTTTTTCTTGGCGTGGGAGAGTCCAAAGCTAGAGTGCATAGGCTTAAGGTGGGAGGGAATAGATTTCAAAGGGATCTAAGGGGTAACTATTTTATGCATTATGGGTATATGGAATGAGCTGCCAGAGGAAGTGGTCTCGGAGGCTGGTACAATTACAACATTTAAAAGGCACCTGGAGAGGTTTATGAATAGGAAGGGTTTGGAGGGATATGGGCCAAATGGAGCTAGATTAATTTCAGATATCTATTCGGCATGAACAAGTTGATCTGAAGGGCCTGTTTCCATGCTATACAGCTCTCTGACTCTATCAGTACTTTTGTTTATCAAAAATGGGCAAAATGTTTTGCATCTGAATTACTTGGTTTGAACTGTAGCTGGCGGACAGTACAATATGCAGTCTTATGGTTGTTTTTTTCCCTGCATTATGCTGTAAAATGAATTGTTTTTAATGGTACGAGTTCAAATTAGAAAAGCTATTGTCCAGCATGATAATTATTGCAAACAAAAAACTAATTTGCCAAAAATGGAATAAAACTCCTTCCTCTGCATTGTTTTTAAATAATAGAATCAAGTCCGGGATGTTTCAGATCGAATGATTCAAGTGGCTTCAAACATTATGGCAAACTGTGTTTTTTGCAAAATGACACATCTGACCTCTCTGGAGTTGCACTCTGGCCCAAGTACTCCTGTGTATTTATTTCAACATGTGCCACAGCAGGTCATGGTATCCTGTACGTATCACTTAGTGGATAATAATTGAAATCCCGGACAAACTCATTCATTACTGTTACTTGAGTAGCTGTGTCAGTTTCCTGTGAATTACACAATATGTCGCATTTTGAAATCTGCACATTTGACCTTGTTTACTGCTTAGCAACACAGTCACAATCTCTCATGTACAGAATCAACTTTGATTCTGACACAGTGGGTGTATTTCATCTTTACCTCCCAGGCATTAAGCACCAACCAGCCAGAACACAGGAAGGAGAGTTTAGCAGAAGGGAATATTGTTGTGAAGTGAATGGAGGAAAGCTGAAGCAAGCTATTCAAGATGAAAATAATTTGTCCCAATCCATTAACTGCATCAGATTTAAAGCAGCAAAGCAGTCAGTGTTTTAAGAGTTGTCCTCCTGCAATGAAAACTACCAAAGAGCTTGTACAATGATAATTTGATTAATATGTTTGCCCTGATTGGTGAATCTGCCACTCCCTAAATCTATAGGTGGTATTTCCAGTACTGGATGAACTGAGGGAAGTTCAGATAAGACTTGAGTTTAGGGGAAACTCCAGGGTACAGATAACTGTGTATTGATATGCACAGCACCAATTAATTTTATCACGCTATCGAGACAGGAAATGCAAGTTACAAAGTGGAAAATTTCCAGTCACTGGGAGCAGCTTTTAGTGCTTTGAAGACACTGTTTATATCCTTCCATCATTCTGCTGTATAAAACACATCGAAAATCGACAGCTGTCAACCAATGAGGAGGTTTTTTTTAAACAGTGCAGGTTTAGAAACAGATTTTTTCGAAAAGACTGCCTTATATGGTATTTTTAGATTTTGTTTGTGGAATGTGGGTGTCAGTTGCCCTTGAACTGAGTGGCTTATGAGTGCCATTTCAGAGGGCAGACAAGAGTCAATTCCACTGCTGTAGGTCTGGAGTCACATGTAGGCCAAATCAGGTAAGGATGACAGATTTCCTTTCCCAAAGGAGATTACTGGACAAAGCTTGTTACATGAAAGCCATTAGACTGGCTTTTAATTCCTTTTCTTTTAAATATTAAAATCCCATTTCACCATCTGCAAGGGCAGAATTTGAACCTACGTTAGCCTGGGGTCTTGGATTATGAGTCCAGTGAGAATACCAATAGGCTACTACCTTCCCTACTTTTTTTTATTGAAGCATAGGAATGTACAGAACAGAAAGATACAATGCAGTCCTTATGTTCTCTACTTTCCATGTAAGGTAATTCAAAATGTTTTTAATGTACTCGTTCCAGTTTAAGACCAAATTTTGTTGTTGTGAGTTCTGTGGTAATGTTTAGCGTATTGATGTTTATTCTTTCTGTAACAACAACTTGCATTCATATAGTGCCTTTAAGTGATCCAAAGGAACTCTTCAGGAATTATTAGACTAAGTTTGACACTGTAGCACACAAGGAGAAGGCTTGGACAAAAAGGCTTTAAGGAGAGTCTTAAAGGAAGAATGAGAGAGCAAGAGAGATGGAGATGGCTTAAGGAGGCCATTCCAGAATTTGAGGCCTAACGGTTCAGAATGGAAATAATCCCTGGTTGTGCTGATCTCCGGTTTAACATTTGGCTTCTGTCCCAGCTGCTACTGGATCCCATGTTGTTTGGCACAGGACAGGAGAAACAGCCAATCCGGATTTTTATTAAGCGACTGAATCTGACTGAGGGTGGCTGTTAAGCAAGGATGTATACAGTCTTAATCTGTTATACCCACTGCAATGGAATAAATCAGAAACGGTTACTATCTAAGTTTACATTTGACAATGGTAATTAGCTATTGAAGCAGTTTGGGATGTTCGGGGATGTGAAAGGTTCTATATGAATTCAAGTTCTTTGTTTCAATCTCCTTTCATTTGCTGGAGGTGCTGGAGCTCAGAGAACCACATGGCAGACAAAGTTATGCCTCCTGGAGAGTAAAGAAGGTGAAAGGTTTCTGTAAAAGTGATTGTCTTTAAAGTCTAGGAGAGTTTTTACACAAGTGATGAATCTGCCTTCTGGAGAAAGTAAATAAGTTGTGGGCGGCACAGTGGCACAGTGGTTAGCACTGCTGTCTCACAGCGCCTGAGACCCGGGTTCAATTCCCGACTCAGGCGACTGACTGTGTAGAGTTTGCATGTTCTCCCCATGTCTGCGTGGGTTTCCTCCAGGTACTCCGGTTTCCTCCCACAGTCCAAAGATGTGCGGGTCAGGTGAATTGGCTATGCTAAATTGCCCGTAGTGTTAGGTATGGGGTAAATGTAGGGGTATGGGTGGGTTGCGCTTCGGCGGGTCGGTGTGGACTTGTTGGGCCGAAGGGCCTGTTTCCACACTTTATCTAATCTAATCTAAAAGTTACCTTTGGTCGAACTCTTATATCGTCACTGTGTCTCTGAGGAGTGGTTTAGATCTAGACACAGGTGTGTCTTGGGAGATGGGATGTTTGCAGTGACATATGCAACATATATAGGTAAAAGGTTACTTCATATTGTTAGTGTATTACACATTGCACAATCTATTTGCAGGTTTGTCTTGTTCTGCATATGTCTTTAAATAGCACAGTTTGTGTTATGTGTCTTCAAATAGCTAGTTCATAGTTATTGCATCTTTAAATAGCTTAACTCACACCTAGAAGCAGAAACGAGGTGAGGGTTTAGAAGAAAGAAATAATTTAAAAATGGAGAGAGATAGGAATTGTAGTGTGGACAGACTGGAGAAGCATCTTAAAACAGGGAAGACTCAGATGAGATTGGATCAGGTTTAAAATCATGAAGTGTTTCAATTCAATAATTAAAGAGATCAGTTTGCAGTGGCTGAAGTATTGATAACAAAAGGACACCGATTTAAGGCATTGGGAGTTCAGATTTGATGGTGAAAGTAGTCTCTTTCTATGCTGTATTGTTCTATGATTTCTTACTAAAGGATGCTGAAAGTAATATCTGATATGTTTGCAATAGTTTGAAATCCCTCTGAGGTGCTATTGAGCAGGGAGTGAGTTCTCTATCAAAGAATCATTGCAAATTAATCTGTTTTGCTATTTCGCACTTAAGATGAACTTCAATAGAATGGAGTTGCAACTTTAATTCTCAGTTTCTGAGTCTATCGGATGGAAAAGTTGGTTGGGATGTGTAATTGATGATAATTTGACCTCAACCATTTTGCAGCATCAATGAGCAATTCAACAGCACTGGGTGCTTCTCAGGATTAAATTCACAAAGACTCAGTGTGCCTTGTGGATGTTCGAAGGAGACCAAGGAAGGGAAGGTTGGCATATGACGTCAGCCAATCTGCTGATAGTGGGACTTACAAGCAGACATTATTTTGAATCAGTCCATGCAAAGATTTCAAAGGAGAGTTCCTGTCAGGTTGGACATCTGGCCACTTATCCGAATCCCTGCCAGTCCAGCCCTTTACTTCTGGGTCGGTATGAGGTGACTCTGAGCAATTTTCTTACGACCATAGCGGGGAGCCCATGTAGGCAGTGGAACTGCAGCAGCTGGAATGACATTGCAGCTTCAAAGAGGCAATGAGGAACTTAAAATGGGGCAGAAGTACCCTGAAGTTCCAAACAATGCTCCCATTGTGCCTTAGTTGATGCCAAAGCCTTCAGCAAAAAAAGGCCAAAAGAAAATAAAGACAGAATAAAGAACATGATTAAAGGACACCCCGAAGAGCTTTACAGCCAATTGAATACTTCCACAATGTAGTCACTGCTTTAATGTAGGCAATGGAGCAGTCAATTTGTACACAGCATGCTCCCACAATCAAAGATGTGAGAATGACCAGATGATTTGTTCATGTAATGGTGATTGATGGATACACTGGGCTCCAGAAAGAGCACTTCTGTTCTTCCTCAAAATAGTTATTATAATGTTTTTGACATCCACCTGAGACAGAAGACATGGCTTCAGTTTAATGTCTTAGTTTAAAGTCAGCACTTCAGACATAGCAACACTCCCACAGTACTGCACTGGTGTGTCAGCCTTCGCTTTGTTTGTGCTCAGGATTTTGATGTGGGACTTATAGTCATGACCCTCTGACTTAGGACTGAGCATGCTGACCCTTGTTCCTTGACACTGATGTGAAGGTCGGACAGACTGCAGGAATAGTTAGTCACGTTAACATCGTCCCTCTCTAACTGGAGAACTTCAACGCTTTTATTACTATTTCTTTCTGCCTTTCATTTGTGTAGAAGTCATGGAGACTGTCAGGGGAATATTGCAAGGATTTGTGGTCTTTGCATACAATGGAAAAGGACAGTGTGGCCAACAATGATAACAGTGAGATTGCGGACGAGTATACCCCCTTAATATGTGGTGTAAGCAAAACACAGGTAAATACTGTGAAGTATGAAAACAAAAGCAAACTAGACCTGCAATCACCTTTCAGACTTGAAAATGTACCTGGTGTCCAAACTGGGCCCATAACTCTGGAGTGTGAAGGATGAATGGGCTTGCAGAATCTGCCTTACTAATGAAAATTCCTTTTACTGTAACCTCATTTTGCCCTATGCTGATGTTTGATGGTTTCCTTCAAGTTGCATGTCAACATGCCATTTACTTCATTGTTAGCTGGTACAACAAATGCACTGTTTCTGGATCCAGGGAATGCAACAATACTGTCATTGAATTACATTACACTGGAGTGAAATTGTTTTGCACGGAAAGTTGCGTTCATCCACTCTGTTTTGTATCTTTGAAATGAGAAAGGGGACTTTATCTGCCTTGTTTAGGTGTGTTGTTTGGTACAAACCCAGTGTGCTGTTAAACCTGCAACAGTACTGTGGGTGTCTGAAACTACTAGTACTTTGGAAAAACTAGTTTTACTGCTACCGGTTTCAACAGAAACTGGAAGCAGACCATCAAGAATGTCACTTTGGTAGAAGTTGATCAGCCAACCATGGAAGAAAATTATAGGCTTGGAGTGTGTTTCTTGAAAGTTTGTGCGAAACAGTAACAACAGCTTATACTTATATAATGCCATAAACATAACAAAATGTCCAAGGTGCTTGAAAGGAGCATTCTGAAGCATTTCACTGTGCCACATAAAGAAATATTGAATCAGGTGATCAAAAAAACTTGGTCAAAGAAGTCATCGTAAGGAACATCTTAAAGGAGCAAAGTAAGTTAGAGTGACAGAGAGGTGCAAGAAAGGGAATATCAGAGATTGGGCCTTAGTTAACTGAAAGTACAGTCACCAACTGTGGAGTAATTATAGTTAGAAACACTCCAAGTGACCATAATTAGGGGAGCACCAATATCCCAAAAGGCTAGAGAATATTACAGAGATGGTCATTGGTGAGTCCTTGGAGAAGTTTGAAAACATTGTTGAGTTTCAAAAACAAGATGTTGCATGACCTGCAGTCACAAGTCAGCGAGCTCCTCAGTGATAGGGGAACAGGGCCTGATGTGATTTAAGACTGAGTTAAGAAAGAACATTTTTTAAACTTAATAGATTAACTCTGGAACGGAGAAAAATCTTCCTGTACCAAAGCCGTTAAAAATGTGAAAACTTTTATATAGTGTGCTTCCAGCATCAAGGAATTCCACATCAGAGCTATAGATTAAAATGTTTTTTAAATGGGATCTTTAATGTGAGCAGATTAGACCTTCCATCATAGATGGGATGGATTTCAATGCAGATATCAAAAGAAAAAGAAAGATTCTTTCAGATATGATCCTGGTCATGATAGACCCATGGAAATCTAAGTTGGACTAAGTTTGATGTGTTTGAATTCTATAAACTGCAATGCTAAAATGATGCACCCAAATTTTAATATGATTATATTTAAGGGTAACAATTCACTTTTCTCAAGAAACCAACTGACTTATATGAGGATGAAATTGTAAATTGATATTCACAGTCAAGGCTTCATGTGACCTTTTCCCCACAAAATAATAATGAAGAAGCAAAGGTTGGCAATTTAACTCCTCAAGCAAGTTTTCTTCATTTTTGAAGTCTAATTTTTTTTTTGAGAAGATTTGTAGCTCATTTACAAAATACCCTGCAAGGACTTCAACCAACAGGAAATTAGCCACCAGGATATATGAGCACCAACCAGTCAGCAAAAGACATGACCAACTATCACTAGTCTTACAAAATAAGATGAAGAAGGACACCACTTCAACTGGGACAACACATCCATCCTGGGACAGGCTAAACAGAGACACACACAGGAATCCCTAGAGGCCTGGCATTCAAAGCGGAACTCCATCAATAAACATCAATTTGGACCCAATTTACCAACCTCTGAGAAAAAGAACCAGAAGTGACATCACCCACCTTAACAGACCAAGATGCATAAATAGAAAACAGGACAGAACACTAGCCCTTCAACAGAGGCTCACTGATGATGTTACCTTGCATGGTGACAAAATGGCTGAGAACAAACCTACTGCATCAGTGAGCAAACTTACAATCTGAAGTCTAATATATCATCAGTCATTTCTTCTGTTTTTTGCCCTAATTGTTACTGATTTCTTTGGCTATTATTGGTTCTTTTTAATCTGTTCCTTCCCCTCACATTTTTCAATGTCACCGATTCTTGCTGCATTGCATTTTTCAGATGTTAACAAAATTTCTGCATGCAATCAATATGTTATTCTTCATACTTGTGCCTAGACTATATGTGTACATGAGCTATTTGGACATAACAGGAAAGGCTGAGAGACTTGCCCAGTGATGGTCCATTCATTTTGAATGCATCCAGTATCTGGCTAACTCAGCATGGGCCAGCAATTAAATGTAAGCTTTCCACCTTGCATCTTGGAAGGGGATATATTCTTCCACAGAGGCCGGTATCTCGTCACTAAGCCACCCTTTATTTAATTGTGGTGACTTTAGTATTGCCTCATTGAAAGTCAGCCAACAGAATGGCATTATCTCTGACAGTTCCCCTTTTTTATCTTTCAGCCAGAACTCCTGATTGGATCAGATTAACAGCCCCAATTAGGGAACTCATATTCTATGAAGTTCAGCTGGCTGACCTTGTTACAATCGCTACACAAGGATTTATTGGGGAAGCTCAAGATTCACCATAAAACTAATCAGACATTCTAATGTTTAAAAAATAAGTAAATCACATGAACACGGAGTGCATAAAGGTTTAATCCTTTTATATTGAAAGTATATTTTGAAAGAAGATGAATATATTCATCTATCTTTTAAATATTTGATCAATTTAACAAATGAGGTTCTCAAATTCACCTCCACAGCAGTGACCTGGTGAGGTGGGCTGCAATCATCCAAAGATCTTGCTTCTACACCTTATGTAATAACATCTGCTGAAAGATTGATCTGTGTTTATGTTAGATGGGGATGAAATAAGCAATGGTCTGATGGTTTCCTGATTATTTCCAGACCATGATCCCTTCATCCCAATTAAGTAGCCTGTTGGCACCTACGCATAAAAAATAATTCCCTGGATGCGATATTGTAGTGTTTCATGATCATTGAAGTTCACTGTAGAAAGGGTTAATGAAGTTCAATGAAATTTGATTAAGATGGGATTTCAAAGAGGACCATTATTGTGTCTTCATTTTCTTATATACCTTTGGCAGGTTGATAACTTGCTATATCACCTGTTTTTGTGACTCCCATTCACGTACAGTTTCACCTGCACTGACTATTACTGCAGTCTAATCCCAAGCCGAATTTCATTCCTCTTCAGCAGGAGAGAGAAAATGGAAGAGAGACAAAATGCAAAACCTGGAAAGACAATATCTTTGAAAGTAAACCAGAAATGAACTAAGCTCTCTGAATTTCATTTTTCAAAGTCAGTCTTGAATTTTATTTTTACTTTATTTTTTCATGATAAATACATTTCAGTTTCAAAGATTTTCTTTTCCCAACAATAAAGCAACAAACACACAAGACATTTTTATCAATTCTGTTAGAACTGACTGACAGTTAGACTGAATGGACTATGAAAATAGGTGGGGGGATAGCAGTGAGTAATGAACCCAAGCCTGTTCAATGTAACCACGCTGCTAACTACACTGCTCACTGATGTGCAGTTTACTCCATTTATAGCTAGTCTGAACTGCTTCAAACTAATCTCTACCTCCTAAATAAGATGTGCATTGTGACTGGAGCAGATGCCAGCAATCATTAAGAAGTGAATCTGACCTGGGAAGCAATAAAGAGTGAAACAACGTGGCCAAGTGAGGACTGCAAAGTTTATGGACACTGCACTGGAAGCTGTGGTGATGTGGTGGAAAGTAGGACAGATGTTCTGTACCTGCAGGTCTTCCAGATCCATAATTGGAAAGTACTGGGAGCAAAGAGTCACAGAGTCAAATTCAAAGATCCAAAGTCCAGTATTCAGTGCCACAAGCTATTCTATGACCTCACACAGTGGTCAGTGTCCATGAATCCATTTTGAAATGCTAATCATTTTATTAACTGCACCAATAGCCCTATAAAGTCCCCATTACACCAAAACTCGATCGCTCACTTACAAATTATCTCAAAAGTGAAACCCAATGTGCGTCATATATTTTACCTTGACTATCACACTGCTGACAGCCTCACATCTGTAACAAATATCACCCTTAATAAGCGATACTTTTTGGAGTATATTTTGAAAGAAAAGAATCCATAAGCCACCTCAGCAAGAAATTCACAAACATCCCTGGAACTATCAGGAACTCTTACTTCAGCTGTGCATGTTGACATTCATAAGTTGGTAGGATGGTGCTTTGCGTACTCCTTTATCTATGCAAATATTTAGAAACTGATCCTCAGAATAAAATAAACTCAGAAGCTGATCTGGAGCTAAGGAACGGACAGTGATGGAAGTGACCATCCCGACATCGTGGGTACCTGGCCTGGATTCATTAGTTAGACAGATTCAAATAAGTGAGTGACAGATGGTAAACTACTAGCACTGAGAAATAAAGCGTACTAATGAAACTACTTTCAGTGGCAATTGCCATCAGGCAGCCATCTTTTCCAGATGGAAGATGGACTATGAATGATGAAGAAAGACCAAGGAAAGTATTCCCTAACTTTTCAGCTCAAGAGCAGAATATTGCCATTGGAGGCAGCTGAGATCAACTCTCTTTTGTACTATCTACCTGCCTCAGGTATTAATGAACTGCTCTCAACTGTCCTGGGTCATTTACTTCTACTATCTAGTTTGCTAATGTCTCTTATCTAAACTGTTACTTTTTAATAAACTGTAATGAAATTTAGTTACGAACATTCAACTGCCTATCTTGGGTATCTGTGGCTCCCAGTCTCAAAATCTTACAACGTATCTTAGCTTACACAGATTGCTAATTATTCAACTATGACAGCCTTATCATTTGACCAGATTGCATGACACTCACTGGTGCACTTCTCTCTAACTTGCACAACAATATGGGCACACAACCAAAGGCAGAAGGACCTAATTGAGGGGAACAGGCTTTAATCTCCATTGTGCTGGTTATTATTGGAGCATCCAATCAGGTTGTGGAACAGAATACTTTGAAGATGACTGCATCTTCATGTCTAATGCACCTTCCTATCTCTCACTGACCCCTCTTTCTTCTGACTTACAAGTTGAAGTTGGCACAAACCCCTCCGCTAGACCATAAAACTTGTCTTTATGTCCTTTTCATTTCCGATATCCAAGAGATCTAACTTGGCCACACACTGGAGAAACACCATGAAGAAAAGAGAGATGGAGAAAGATTGTTATCTGATATCATGCTGACAACCACTGCATGTATCTCAGAGGATAGCTATACTTGGTGAGGTATTGGACATCAATAGGCAACAGTCTGGACAGGGGGCACAGGTAGTGTAGCTGTAACCATTGCTAGTGGGTAAGGTCCTGTATATAGGCAAAAGTGAGGACTGCAGATGCTGGAAATCAGAGTTTAGATTAGAGTGGTGCTGGAAAACAGGCAGGCAGTATCCGAGGAGCAGGAAAATTGACGTTTCGGGCAAAAGCCCTTCATCAGGAATTAGAGGCAGGGAGCCTCCAGGGTGGAGGGATAAATGGGGGGGGGGGGTCCTGTATATGTTTTGTTTCAGTGGATTTGGTTGAGAAATTCAATGAGGAGATCCACAGAGGAATGTTGATGGGTATTTATAATGGCCACATCTCCCAGAAAATGACCTGATTTTTGAGTTAAAGTTGGAGACTTCAGTGTGTTTCCACGGGACTCCCCTCCGCCACTCATATTTAGACTCCACCCCAACGTGTCACCGGAGCCTATCCTTCCCCACAATAGATACCTGTTAGCTGTACCTCATCACAAACATGGCACCTATCCATTTGCTCCCCTACCCCATTGTTTATCTTACTTATTTATCTTCTCTCAGTAAGTGTCAAAAGGCTGGGATCTTTGTGGGATCTTTGAACATGAGTGCAATGGGGCAGGTATATGACTTCTGTGATGATCCATTCTCTGTGGTTTGCTGGACAGCTTCCGTTTTGGTGGATCTTGTATCAGAAGCTCAGTTGGAAAAATGCTGGAAAGTTAATTGGGTAGAGTTGCTTCAGGCTACTGTCTGTGTAGAGTTTGCACATTCTCCCCATGTCTGTGTGGGTTTCCTCTGGGTGCTCCGCTTTCCCCCCACAATCCAAAAGATATGCAGGTCAGGTGAATTGGCTGTGCTAAATTGTTTATAGTGTTCAGGAATGTGTAGGTTAGGTGCATTCGTTAGGGGTAAATGTAGAATAGAAGAGGATTGGGCTACTCTTTGAAGGGTCAGTGTGGACTTGTTGGACCAAAGAGCCTGTTTCCACACTGTAGGGATTCTATGAGAACAGGGATGCCAATTTGAATTGGAAGATACAGGCCATTAAAACGCTTGATGCGATGAGAAACTAGACAGAATTCCTGCAGTCACTGTCAAGAGGCATGGAGGAGGTCTGCGGCACTTTGGCATGAGTCTGACCGGAGCCTGGAGCCCATCCTTTCCAACACAAAGTGGTTGCTGTCCCCGTGCCCATACTTTGCAGCCAACTGGGGTGCAACATCCAATGGCCAATGTAACAGTTTCAAACCTAACATAAGAAGAAGCCTCCCAATGTGAATCCTGTCAATATGAAAGCTTAGTCTGCTATATTGCAAACCAAGGCGGCTGCAGTCCCCAGTCAGGTCTGTGGATTTCTGAGTACAAAGGGGCTTCCACAGTGTCACAGCATTCCAGCAAACTCTCTTCCTCTAGATTGCCGGGATTGCTCAGGCACTGTTTCACGGTTGTGGCAGTGACTCCAAGGTGCCCTTTCTCAAGAAGACAGTATTTCTCTTCCCAGTGCTGCTGCCCAAACCAAGATGATGGTCTAAAATTGGGCCTTTCCAAGCTGTGAACTGCTTATTGTCCACAATCATTTGCAGTTTTCTCCATTAGTAGGCCACAGACCACCATCAGCTACAGCCACCGGGGTAAGCTTAGGATAAGCAAAGGCACCTGGAATATGTAAGGGAGGTTACAAAGGTAATTCATTGATCTTGTGTGCTGTGTGGCGTAATCTCATTTGTAATTTTCACTTGGAATTAGCAGTTAGTATTGGATTTTGTTCTTGTGTTGTAATCACTGACAGAAAGTAATGAAGTGAGATTGTTGTGTGAATGGGGGAAACTGGAGTTGTAATTCCTGCGATTGTACTCACATGAATTCTTGAGGAGTTGTTGGATTGGAGGTGTGTCCTGATTGCATTCACCCCTCCCCTTCCTCCCTCTCCTCCTCTTCATCTTCCGTCTCCCTGTTTTTGTGTTGCTATACCTCAACTGCTCAGCATGCAGTGACGGCATTGGGCACCCTCACATTGGTGACATGGTGCCACCTATGGCAGATCCCCCATGGGTTACCTGCCAGCTGAAAGGGAGGGAGTTGAATTCCTTTCAGTGTAAGATGCAGTGTCTGCAAAGTGATGTACGTCCAATCAGTGGCACTTTGTACAGTTGGGAAGCCTGAAAACAAGTGATATTTCTTGTCTGTCTCTGGCAAGGGAAAATATAGTTAGCCCACATTAAATAGAGAGCAATTGTGACCTCCTCTGACATAATAGTGGACCTTCATAGGTTCAGACACACTGCCCTGTGAGGTTGCTGGCTGCATCAACTGGTAAATGTCAATGAGGACCTTTCTACTGAAGCACAGATGTTCTATATATTGCTCTGCGCTGAGGGTCAGGTAGGTGAATTGGACCCTGAACAACCTAGGTGGCTATGCTCCTTTGCACCTAATTACCAGATCGTTTGGAATCTGAAACCATGAAATGTAAAATAGAAAGTGATCATAATAGCCCCACCCCATGTCTTCATCTGATGGGCTGTTTCTCATTAGTGAACTGAGTGGGTGTTTTCAGGAACAGTAAATGGAGGTGTCTTATTTTTCAGTGTCAAGAGAGACAAGCTTCAACGTTTCTTTCTTTTTGTGAAAACATTTCAATATTAACTGTTTCTGCCCCAGATTTAATCTATAGCCCTTCATAATGCAGAAGGAAATAGGTACAGCAGTGCCAAACCATCAGTCCAGAAGACAAGAGGCTCTAATCAGCATCATTAATGTACAACCAAGTGTATATTAAGAATTGTAAATTAAAGTGAAATCCTCATTTATGACTGTTAATAACTTCTCCATTACTGGCGAGAAAGGTTGTCTTTGTTCATTTTATTTCTTTCCGTGCTCTGCATTAAAGATCTTTACTTTATCAGCTTTTCCATCCATGGTACAAATCTCTTGTCAATGATTTTCCTGTGTTCTTTGATCTCGCCAAAGCTAGTTTGTGATTACCCATCTGCCTCTGGTTACTGGCAATAACACTGCTGGGCTTTGTACCCTCTCCTTCCCTGTGTTTCATCTTACCTCTGTCAAAGAGCCATGTTGTTTAAGGTATCTCTCCTGTGGGAGTTTTCAGCTAGATCTGGAATTCTTCAGTATTTGCCCAAGGTCCTTTTGTCTTTAATCTTTCTACTGCTGACATTAACCTCTTGAACCTTTCCTCAGTTTAAATACCTGGTTCACACAGCCGTACTTCGGACTGATATTAATTAACTCCACACTCCAGTAAAAGAACCTATTGAAATGGACTTCCAGATATATTTGGTTTGGTTCAATAGTAAAAGCCAAAGAACAAACATTTAAGCCAAGGTTGCGGCAACTCGCCCACGCCTAGTTCCATACTGTCTGCATACACAGACACACAATAATAAGTCCATCGTGCCAGCTCTGATACTTTGTACTTAGGAAGTGAAGGTCAAACTCTATGTGGGTGGGTATCAGTCACAACCTGACTCAGTTACAAGCTGTATCACCTTAGGCAAGGCAGCAGTAGCTCTACTCCCCTTCTCATTAAAAGAGATTAATGGCTTACTGGGTAAATAGGAACATTAAAAACTAAAAATAGGCCATTCAGCCCCTTGGAACCTGCCTAGCCATTCAATTAGATAGATCATGATTGATTGGCACCTCAACTCTTTCTTTTTTTTTATTCCTTGCTCCTTGTTATTACTGCTGACTATAAATATCCCCGCCTTGATTTTGAAAGCTTCAATTATTCTTCGAGGGAAGAACATTCCGAGTCTCTCCCATCCTTCCTGTTTCTGCTCCTGAATAGCCTTTTCAGAATTTTAAAACTAGGTCTCCTTTTTCTGCCTCACCAGAAGTAAAAGAATCACCAAAGCTATGCTAACAAATTGTTTTGACATTAAGAAACCACCATCAGTAGGCCCAGCTCTCAATCACCTGTACACAAAGGAATATCTGTCAGGTTTGTGATTGTCCCGCCATAACTAAACCCTGGCAGATTTTACCTGATGAGATACAGAACCATTGAAGACCAGGTCTTTGATTCAAACCCTCTTTATGTGTTGAGTTGGATTAACTTAAATTGTGGAGCATTTGTGGAAGTACAATTGGTTTTAGCACAAACTAAGGAGAAAATGTCAACCAAAAGGCCTGCTACTGTTTACTAACTGGCAACTGGTAGAAGATGTGAACGTTAAATGGGCATCTTTAGGAGATTGGAAGATTTAAGAGATTAAAGTGAGAGTTAGGAAAAAATGAGGAACATGTTTTAAGATTTAGTTTGAAGGTTGTTGGTAATAAAAACTTATTACTATTGATTACATGTCATAATAAGGAGTTAGACTCTATTTAGAGCAATTTGATATGGATTGAATTTTAATCTCAATAACAGATAACAGACTACATCATGAACATGTGAATCCTTTTACTTATAGGCTGGATTTATTGAGGACTATCCTTCTGGGCTATTGATAAACGTCAGCTTGTGCTTTATCAGTCATGTGGCACTAGTCATTTGCACTCAAGATATGACCTCAGGCTTCTTAATCAACTGGTGTCCTGTAATAGCCTGAACATTTCAGAACAAGTGAGGTTTTGTCTTATACCTCCTGTCATATTAATCAATGTCAAAGAATTATGTGCAAAAGAGATACTCTTTGTTGGACTAACAATTGCTGCTTTTAATCAGGGTTGCAACCAGAGTCTCATGTTTAAGCTCTGGCCACATGGAAAAGTGTGAAATTATTTCAAAACATATTCTTAAATCTCATTGAGCCCCCATATTATTTTATTCAAAACTTCCAATTTGTAGTAAATCCTCAATCCAATTGCTATACAAGTCATTGAGCTTACTGCAGCTGAAAGGGGATTTTATCTTTTGCTCAATTCACCCCACCCCCTTCCCTGAACTCTACCTTTGATCAGAAATACCAGACCTAAACTTAAATCTATCATTTATGGCATGGTGTACACATAAAGAGCCCAAGTTAATTGAAACCTGCTCTCCACCACATTTTACACAGCACTGTCTCCATTTTAAAATTTCATTGACATGGTCGATGTATTCTTTAGATTTATGGGTTGGAACTGTTTTTCTTCAATGAAACTGAATAAAGTGAATGAGCCAGAAATTAATACTAAATATTAAAGCGACATAAAGAAAATGCAATGTGAAGGTCAAGAAAAACTTGCATTTGTGTGGCGCCATTCACAGCCTCAGGAAGACCTGAAATGAAAGAGGAGGGGAGGCTTTGGTGTAGAATTGTGCGCTCACGTGGCAATATTATTTATAATTTGCTTATGGCTGTTTTGGAGTAATGGAAGGATTGGTAACCTGATTGTAGGGATTTCTTGGGTCTAGGAAAGAAAGTGGATGTCCATACATTTGGCGGTAAGGAAGTCAGTTGAACAGGAGGCTGGTATTATCAATGAAACAAGCATATTCATTACCGTCATAAGGGGATAATGGGAATTGAGAGATAAATCAGGATTTAACATTAAGGTTGGACAACTAGGAAAGGTTTGACTCAGTGGTGAAGTAGGAGGGATGAGCAGAAAATAAGCGGCTTGAAATTCCGTTGAGTGCTGTGAATTATGTATGTCAAAAGCTCATAGGTCTCACATAGACAGAGGCAACACTGTATTAAGCTAGCCTGATTCACAAAGATCAGCGAGATTATTTTTGGATTGTCATTGGCTATGTGACTGGGCCCTAACATTCCATTAAATGCAACATAAAGGCAGGTTTTTTGGCATGCCGAAGTGAACTAGTGCTGGACTTAAATAACTAAAATGCACATCTTTTGAAAGAAGAGAAAATAACTTTATTTATATGGCACCTTTATCTGAAATTTCTCAAATTGCTTCACATGAAATAATTTATGTTGAAATACGTTAATTATTGTGACAGAATAATACTAAACATTGCAATATCTTATGTACAACTGAATACATAAGCTCTGATAGAATGAACGTCCAGTTAATTATTTTTTGAGTAATTTGGATAAAGAGTTTTGAGGACAGCGATTCCCTATTCTTCTTCAAACAGTGCCTTAAGATCTATGAAAGTTGGCAGATAAGGTCTCTGTGTAAGGTACCATCTGAGGAATAGCATCTAAAATGATGCAACACTGTCTCAATGTGGCAGTGACTGCTAATCTCGTTAATGTGCTCTGGAGTCGGGTGTAACCCATAACCTACTGATTAGGAGGGGAAAGTGCTACCAATTCAGACAAGGTGACATTTTAAATGTGACATGTATTTAACTATTTTGTCAAATCATCATCCTACCCCTCCTTTACTATGGGTGTGATCAACAGTTCAGCTGTTCCTGGTATTAACATGTCACAGTGTGATAATTTTGTCATAGCACAACTTGAATTGCTGTTCAGAAGCTGAGACTGAGAGATGATTCTTCTCTGCAGGAAACTGACTTCCTGGAGAAGTTTTGATGCTGTCAATGTTGAGAGCTTAGGAAATAAGGCCTTACTCTTAACATCCATTTTTGACTGATGTGTATTTTGAGGAGCACAAATACACATTAGTTAAAAAAAAAATCCAGTTGTTGTGCACTCACAGAATAAACAGGTATCATAAGTTTTCGGATGTTTCTGGTGCTTTTTAATACTTGAGACACTGTACCTTCAATAACGCTAACTTAAGTAAATCATGGAATTCTCTCCTGACTCACCAAGCCTGTCCACAATCTACAAGGCACAGGTCAGGGTTGCAAAAGAACACTCTTCACTTGTCTAGATGAGTACAGTTCCAATAATACTCAAGAATTTGACCTAATCCAAGACAGAGCAGCCCACGTGATTGGCACCACATCCACAAGCCTCCATTCCCTCCACCAGTAGCACTAGTGTGTACTATCTACAAGATGCATAGCAGCAATTCACCATATACAGTTAATGGCAGGACTCTGAATAGTATTGATGTACAGAAGGATCTTGAGGTTCTGCATTTTGGAAAATCAAATTAGACCAGGACTTATACACTTAATGGGAAGGTCCTGAGGTGTGTTGCTGAACAAAGAGACCTTGGAGTGCAGGTTCATTGTTCATTGAAAGCACAGGTAAATAGGATAATGAAGAAGGTGTTTGGTAGGCTTTCCTATATTGGTCAGAGCATTGAGTGTAGGAGTTGGGAGGTCATGTTGCAGCTGTACAGGACATTGGTTAGGCCACATTTGGAATATTGCACGCAATTCTGGTCTCCTTCCTATTGGAAGGATGTTGTAAAACTTGAAAGAGTTCACAAAAGATTTACAAGGATGTTGCCAAGGTTGGAGGATTTGAGCTATAAGGAGATGAATAGGCTGGAACTGTTGTCCCTAGAGTATCAGAGGCTGAGGGATGACCACATGGAGAATTATAAATCATGAGGGGCATAGATAGGATAAATAGACAAGGTATTTTCCCTGGGGCGGGTGAGTCCAGAACTACAGGGCATAGATTTAAGGTGAGAGGGGAGAGATATAAAAGGTGTCTGAGGGGCAACTTTTTCACACAGAGGGTGGTGCGTGGATGGAATGGGCTGCCAGAGGAAGTAGTGAAAGCTGGTACAATTACAGCATTTAAAAGGTATCTGGCTGGGTATATGAATAGGAAGGGTTTGGAGGGATGTGGGCCGGGTGCTGGCAAATGGGACTAGATCAGTTTAGGATATTTGGTCGGCATGGGTGAGTTGGACCAAAGGTTCTGTTTCCGTACTGTACATCTCTATGACTATGACTAAGTCTGTAGCTCCTGAATGTGGCCATGCAACTAGATAGGGTGGTAAAGAAAACGTATGGCATGCTTGCCTTTATTGGACAGGGAATTGAGTACAAGAGTCAGCATACCATGTTGCAACTTTACAAGACTTTGATTAGACTACACTTAGAATACTGCATTCAATTCTGATCATTATGTTACAGGAAGGATGTGGAGGCTTTGGAGTGGGTTCAGAAGAGGTTTACCAGATCCTGCCCGGATTAGAGGGTTTGTGCTATAAGGAGATGGTAGAAAAACTCAGGTTGTTTTCTCTGGAGTGGCAAAGGCTGAGGGAAGTCTGAATAGAAGTATATAAAATTATGTGATGCACAGACAGCATTAATGGTCAGAATCTTTTTCCCAGATTTAAAATGTCTAATACTAGGGACATGCATTTAAGGTGAGGGGGCAAGTTCAAAGAAGACATGAAGGGCAAGTTTTTTACATAGAGAGTGGAAGGGGTCTGGAACATACTGCCAGGGGTGGTGATGGATGCAGATATGATAAGGTCATTTACGGGACTTTTAGAGGGATATGAACCAAGGGCATTTCATTTGGCGTCTTGTTAGGCACAACATTGTTGGCTGAAAGGCTCATTAATGTGCTATACTTTTCTATGTTTTATCTTAAAATAGTCCCTTCCAAACTGAAGATCGCTACTATTTAGAAGAACAATGACAGGAGACACATGAGAACATGACTGCCTGCAAGTTACCATCCAAACCACTCAGCATCCTGACTTAGAAATTTCTGACTGTTCCTTCAGTGTCGCTGGGTCAAAATCCTGGACCTGTCTTCAAATTGCATTGTGTGTGCCCACACCAAATGGACTGCAGTGGTTCAAAACGTAGCTCACCGAGAGCTTCTTGAAGGCAAAAAGGGATGGGCAATACGCACTGGCTGTGCCAGCCAACACCCACAGCTTCTGAGTGAATAAATTAGAAGCTATACTTTTTACACTTGTGCATGCTGATGCCTTATTTAACAAACAAGACACTTGGCGGCAACTGGGGTTCATTTATGATAATAAACCTGTGTGTAAGTTATAAATTCCTACAGGCTTGTTTGTTTCATATCCTCAAGTGGAACTTTTCTCCCTTTGGGATCAGTGGGCAGGTGTTAGCAGGCTGATTTATCATCCAGTTGAATTGGGCTCTGGGTGTTCCCCCTGTGGCATGAGTCCTGGATGGGGCTTTAGCCCAGATATTTCACTTCAGAGGGAGGAGCAATATCCATTGAGTCACATGACCTCCCATCCCCTGCAACCTTACATGCTTGCTCTACTTTTGAAGCATGCAGGATTTGAATTCAGAAGTTGAGCCGGAAAATTGCTGCTGCTGAAATATCATTCAGGATATAAAGAAGCTCAGTTTGAGTTTATATTTTATTTGTGTAAGAGGTTGGTGGAGGCGACCAGCTCTCCTGGTGGCGATTGCCAGTGTTGGGTGTCACAGTTGGGTGGGTCCTACTCATGGAAATGAAAGAATGCAGTGAACACAGAGGTTACACAGAACACAAGATAAAATAGGAACAGCCATGAAAGGCACCAGACCAGATGGAACATAAACTGTCAGCAGGATACTGTTTGGTCTCAGACTGCTGATCCTAGGAATGCAGGGTGTGATTCGACATGAGATATTGGTTCGTGTGATTAAGCTGACCATAAGATGTCAGTTGGGGAGGGGCGGTTTCTGACTGGCTATGAGTAGGCAGTTAGGCCGATGTATTGTGAAACTGGATGTGAATTGTCAGTTATGGCCACAGTATGAAACAGGGAGTGGGTGCAAGTTAGGGGATGCAATGAAATTCTGAGACTGGGTGTACACTGTCAGCTAGGCACGCAATGTGAGATTGGCCTGGGTGTGAGCTGTCAGTTAAGGAAATGCTATTCAAATAGAGACATATGTTGTCAGGGGATACAAAAAGTGATGGTTTTTTTTCTTTTTTTCATTCACAGGATGAGGGCGTTGCTGGCTAAGCCAGCAATCATTGCCCATCCCAAATTAAGAGTCAACCACATTGCACAGTATTGATGTATAGAAGGATCTTGGGGTTCAAGTCCGTAGCTCCCTGAAAGTGGCCACACAAGTAAATATGGTGGTAAAGAAGGCATATGGCATGTTTGCCTTTATTGGTTAGGGAATCACATGTAGGCCAGACCAGGTGAGGATGGCAGTTTCCTTCCCTAAAGGTCATTAGTGAATCAGATGTTTTTTTTTCCTGACAATTGACAAAGGGATTAATGGCTTTTATTAGACTCTTAATTCCAGTTTTCTTTTTATTGAATTCAAATTCCACCATTTGTTGTGGAAGGATCTGAGCCCAGGTCCTGAGTACATTATCTGGGTCTCTGGAGAAGTAGTTCAGTGATAATATCATGAGGCCACGACCTCCCTCAAATATTAACTCAGTTTAGATTAAACCATTATCGTTCCTCACTATCCTTATTAGAGTATAAACACCAGTAAGTTGTTCTAAAACTATACAAAGTATTCATTCTGTCCCAATTGCAGCATTGTTTCCAATACTAAGATACATTAGGAAGGACATCAAGGCTTTTGGGAAAGTATAAAAAGAGATTGACTAGAATAGTTCCAGGGATTTGTGTTATGTGGATAGATTGGAGAAGCTGGGTTGTTCTTCAATAAAACTAAAAAGCAATTTCATATAAGTGTTTAAAATCATAAAGGGGTTAGAATCACATATGGGTTAGGGTGCACTTGGCCCATCATGATTACACCAGTTCATTAAATGACCTAGTGGCAATCTTCTATTTTAACCCCATATCCTTGCACATTATCTTTATCTGAATAGTGATCCAATTTCTTGAATGCCTCAATTGAACCTGTCTCCACCGCAATTCCAAGCAGTTTCATTCCATAACCCAACTACTTGCTGAGTGAAGAAGTTTTTCTGAACTTCACCCACGCTTCTTTAGCAATTCACTTTTTTTTTTAAAGATATTTTTATTAGAAATTTAATATTTTGACAGATTTACAAAAATAAACAGAACTTTCAAGCACAAACATTAATATAAAAATAGATCTTAAATATATAATCATCAAAATTCAAAGGAATGATACTAAAGAAGAAAGAAAAACAATGAAACTCAGTTAACTACTAATCTAATCCACAATTATCCAGAGTGTATAGTTGAGTCACTTACATCCTTCAAACAAGAGAAAATGTTCTCTAATACACTCATAACAGTATAATAAAAAGGAAACTATTTCCAAACAATAAGAACAAAAAAAAAACATGTTTGAATGGAGATCCTCCCCCTTGTTCTCAGGGGGCCTTACTTCCTTTCTAAAGGTCCACCATATCCTCTCCCAAACAGTGTCCCACCCTTGACCCGGGCGCTCCTTAATAGGATTTAGATATAATACCGAGCTAGAATTGACAGTGAGCGCCCCACCCCCACCCCTCCCCACCCATACCTGAGTATATCTGATAGCATCAATGCCACGTACAAACACACATAACTATAAAATTACAACTCCAACAAATTACAATTAAGTATAATAACATAAAATAGCAAGAGAAGACAACCCTGCTCCCAGAAGCAAAAGTAAAGTAGAGTAAAGTATCCATTTCTCCCCACGGAGTGTGGAAGAGGCAAGCCAACATAAATTGTCTCTTACGATTTATTTAAACGAGTCTAAAAGTTCCTTAGCCTCTTCTGGTGATCTAAAATTATACTCGGATCCTTCGTGGGTAAAGCATAACGTCGCTGGGTAGCGTAAGGTGTATTGAATATTTAAGTTCCTTAGACATTTCTTCACCTCATCAAATGCCTTCCTCCTTCGTGCCAAAGCCGGGGAGAAGTCCTGAAATAACATAATCTTGGATCCTTCATGAATCATAGCTTTAGGATCCTTTCCAAGATTTCTGGAGGCATCCAGGAGTATCTGCCTCTCCCTATAACTCTGCAGCCGGAACAGGACCGGGCGTGGGCGCTGGTTTGGGCCAGATCCGCGTACTGTGACCCGGTAGGCCCACTCCACCCTTACCCGGTCAGTTTCAGCCCCCAGGTTTAAAAGCTGGGGCAGCCATCGCTCCAGAAATACTGCTAACTGTCCCTTCTCTTCTTGTTCAGGGAGGCCCAGAAGACGGATATTCTTTCTCCGATTTCTATTATCCAGGTCATCCATGTAGATTTCAAAGGCCCGGACTCTCTGCTCCAGAGCTCGCACCTGTTCTGCAGCTGTTTGTGCTGCAGCCTCGGAGGTCGTGGCCTTTAGCTCCGCCCCCTTCACTCGGCCCTGCAATTCCTCGAGAGCCTGGCTGTACTTTTGTAACTTTTCTTCGAATGCATTCCATCTCTGTCTGGATTCTGCGATGAAATTGACGAGTGTCGTTTCCAGCCTGGCAATCATCTCTTCAAGGCCTGTTTTTACATCAGCTGCAGCCTGAGGAGGAGAGGAGGGTGGGGGAGGGGTCTTTGTTTTCTGAGAGCTGCGGGATCCCTTTGGTTTACTCATTATCCACTTAATATTAAACTGCTTAAATATAATAGTAAACAGCTAATTAAGGTTAGAAAATGTTTTTGGGTGGTTTGGTAAGTGTGGTGGGGGTGAGTAACTCACTTTACCCAGGTTTTGGGAAGAGCTCTGTAAACTCAGACTTGCTGAGTCGCCGCCATCTTGGATCTCGACACCAGCAATTCACTTTAAATCTATGCCCTCTTGGTTTCTTCCTTTCACAAGGGAGAACAGTTTCACCCAATCTATTCTAAAAGCCGACTCATAGATTTGAACACTTTGAATGGGTCTCTTTTTAGCCGCCTTCTCTCTAAGAAGAACAGTCCCAACTTTTTCAATCTATTGTCATAACTGAAACTCTTCATCCTTGGAATTATTCTTGTGAATCACTTCTGCACCCTCTCCAAGAATAAATAAAAAGAATAAATAAAAGGATAAATAAAAAGGAACTAAAGAAAAATAGACTGGAGGAAATATTAATGAGTGAGTAGGATTTGGATTGCACTGCCTGAGAGAGTGGTGGACAAAGCTTTAACAGGCAACTTCAAAGCAAATTTGACAAATACTTTGAAGTAGAAAAAAGTACAGGGATATGGAGAAACTGCAAAGATTGGGACTAACTTGACTGATCTTTGAAAGAATCTGTGCAGGTTAGATGAACTCCTTTTGTCCTGTGAAATAATACATTATAAAACTGAATACTTATCAGTTTACCAGTTATGGAAATGTTCATACTGCTTTCAAAAATCTTAGGCAGGAGGTGATGGCAATGCTTTTGCCCATGTCTAGTCACTTTCTGAGGGAAGCAATGGTTGGCCTTTTTCTGGAACCACTGTAGTCTTGGCAGTGATGGTTCTCCCACAATGGTGTTTGCCAGTGAATTTTAGGCTATTGGTCCAGTGATGGCAATAATGAAAAGAACAAAACTCATATTTATACAGCATCTTTGATATAGTACAATTCCCCAAGGAGTATTGGTACACAAGCCTTGACATCAAGCTGAATAAGGAGACAATAGGGCATATTTCCAAATACTTAATTTAAAAAGCTTAAGTTTTAAGGGACACCTCTTCAAGTAGAAGAAAGGCAGCAAGGTTTAGCTATGAAATTCCAGCACCTAAACAGACTGCTGCCAACAGTGGAGCACTCAAAATTAGGGATGCTGAAAATACAGAGGAACAGTTGGAAGAGTGCACATAACTTGCAAAGTTTTGGGAATGGAGGAGGTTACAAATGGAAAGAGACAGACAGGGGTGGGGGAAGACCCCAAAGGTTTTGAAAACAAGGATGAGAATTCTAACATCGATACACTGCTTAAAAGGAGCCAGTGTATATCAGCGAACATAGGGGTGACAGATAAATGGAACTGGTTGTGAATTAGGACAAGTAGCTCATTGTTCTCAAGTTTATGGAAGGTTGACTGTGGAAAAATCACCCACTTCCAAAGATCTTTTCTTACAAACTTATAATAAACCAAAACGAGATATTTTTAGTAACTCTGCAATTGTTCTCTTTGGTTATTGGCAGTACTTAGAGACACAAAGATAACTCTGGGAATTTTGCATTCCTAATCAGCACGCAGTTTATGTCCTTGCAACTGTGCATTAACAGGAGATGGCACATTCAGGAAAGAGGGACAAACTGTTGAAGCATGGGATTTGTTTTTTGATGACCCAAAATCTTATTTCAATATTTCTGTCTGGTACTGATTTACAATGGTCATTGTTTAGAACTATCAGTATTCTGCTGGTCTTAAATACTGACAACATTTGGGATCTGTGACCTTCACCTTTTGCAGAATGTGGTGCAAAATGTGGCACTTATTAGTAACAGATATCCTGCAAGAGTTTGAAGTGAAAATTTATTAGCGCACTTTGAACCTTTCGTTCCTTCGATAACTTGGTTCTCTTGTTGGTGGAATTTGGCCCCTATTAATAACTCATCTGTCGGCATACGCAGAGATTCAATCTTTTGTCATTAAATCAAATGTTCATGTTCTGCAATTGAGTCAAATATGACTTAGGACAAGTATATGTTTATGATTTAACAATAAGCTATTTTGTGTGAATCAATCTCTGTAATTTATGAGGGAGTATTCTCTCAGATCTTTGCAGTGATAGCATAAAGCATTCATAAAGAATGCAATCACCACTTGATTGCAAACAGCAAGCAGTAGAAATGCTTCAACTGCTGTTCCAACATGTCTGTCTTTCTGCTAGGATTTGCCATTTTTCGACCTATAGCATCTTGCTTAAATGTACAGGCGTAAATGATGACACCGTTATTGGGCAATAATCAGGGTTTGTATGGAACATAAACACTGGTATAAACATGTTGAATTGAATGGCTAGTTTTAAGCATTGACATTTTATGTTGCATTATCTCATATGTTTGTTCTAAGATGTATGGAGTTCCACCTTTGAAGAAGAAGGAACAGTTATCAGTCAATCACCTGAAGCCTGAATAGGACCTCAATAAGTATTGATTACTATTGAAGCTTAACAAGTGTGAGACATCTCAGTTCTATTTAAGCAAGGACCTGTTGAAAGTGCACAATCAATAAGCTACGCACAGTCAAGAGGGAGCGATCACATCCAGACTGAGACACAGCCCGAGTGAGTAGATAGTTTGGAGGAGGCAATTTGGGAATTCAGTGGAACGGAAGAGGTGCTTTTCACTTGCTTTGTTTGATTCATAGTTTGTAAGGTCTTTTTGCAGGATAAATTGAAGCCCAGGACTGGAGGCCCAGCACAAAAAGGAGAATGATGTTACAGAAAAATCGTAAGTTCATTATTTGATAATATCTACGAATTTGACTATCAATTATAGACTACTTTCAGATTTAGGTAGAGAAAATACTTACAGGTTACAAACTAAAAGAAACTTTTAAAAAAACAAATTAAAAACAAAGAAAATAGAGACTCAGGGCCAGGCAATGTGTTGTACCTGTGTAAAATGGGAGCTGGTGGACCCCATTCTGATTCCTATCAAGTTTTGCTGGCTTGAAGAACTCTGGCTCAGAGTTGATGAGCTGGAGTCAGAGCTTTGAGCACATTGGGGGGGGGGTTCAAAGGTCAGGGACAGGAGGGTGTGACTATGAGCGAGGCAGATAGAGGGATCCATGTGGTAGTGCTGAAGGGGCCTCAGTCCTTGAGCTTGTACAGCAGGTTTGAGATTCGTGCTCCCTGTGTGGATGAGAGTGGGGGCTTAAAGGAGGATGAGCAAACTGACCCTAGCACCACGATACAGGGAGTCATTCAAGAGGGGGAGAAAAGAGAAATGTAGTTGTAATTGGCAATAGTACAGTCAGTGGAATAGAATTGTGCTGTCCGGCCCGAAGGCAGTATTGCCTGCCTAGTGCCTGGGTTCAGGATATCTCATCTGAGCTGCACACTCACGTGGAGTGGGAGGGGAAAGATCCAGTGGCCCATGTCCACATAAATACCAGCATGTACGTAGAAAGAGGAAAGCAATTCTACTAAGGGAATATGAGCAACTAGGGCCTAGATTAAAAAGCAGAACCAAAAAGATAATAATCTCCAGTTTACTATCTGAGTCATGAGCTAATTGGCACAGGATCAACAAGATTAAAGAGATAAAAATGTAGTTCAAAGATTAGTTTGGAAGAAATGGGTTTGACTTCATGGGATATTGGCATCAGTACTGGGGAAGGAGGGAGCTGTTCCAATAAGGCAGGCTCCACCTGAGTCATGCTGGGACCAGAGTCCTGGTGAATGCTAGAACTAGGACTGTAGATAAGACTTTAAGCTAAATGCTGGGGCTGGGGGTGGATTTGATAAGACTGAGGAACCAAGAAGGTAAAAAGAGTTCAGTACAGGCCTCCTAGCCATAGTCAGCATGTGGATAATACAGGATATTTAAAAAAGCACTATTACAATCATCAAGGGGGACCTCATTGTGCAGTTGGGCTGGGAAAAATCAGGCTGGTAGTGGATCCCAGGATTTGTGGAATATCTGCAAGATGGTTTTTTGAAGTGTTTGTGGCACAGCTCACTAGGGAGCAGGCAATTCTGGATTTGGTGATGCGTAATGAGGCAGACTTGCCTAAGGAACTGAAGGTGAAGGAAACCCTAGGGGGCAGTGACCATAATATGATAGAATTAATCCTGCAGTTTGAGAGGGAGAAGCTGAAATCAGACGTAATGGCACAGAAGTTTGCTAAATAAGATAAAAGTCCATGGTGTTATGAGCAAGGTACTGGCATGGATAGAGAATTGACTGAGAATAGGGATAAAGGCGTCTTTTTTAGGATAGTAGGTGATGACTAGTGGAGTTCCGCAGGGGCCAGTATTGGGACCACAATTATTCACCATATGTATTAACAATCTGGTTGAAGGAACTGAGGGAATTGTTGCTAAGTTTGCAGGTGACACAAAGATATGTGGAGGGGTAGGTAGTGTTGAGGAAATGGGGAGGTTGCAGAAATACTTGGACAGGCTTGCAGAGTGGACAAAGAAGTTGCAGATGGAATACAATGTGAGAAAGTGTGAGATTATGCACTTCGGTTGACTATTTTCGAATTGGGGAAAGAGTTTGGAAATCTGAAACACAATATAGCATGTAGGAGTCTTAGTTCAGGACTCTTTTAAGGTTAACATGTAGGTTCAGTCAGCAGCTAAGAAGGCATATGCAATTTGAGAGGGCTATAATACAAGAACAGGGATTTACTTCGAAGGCTGTATAAAAAAAGTCAGCTTGGTCAGAGAGCATTTAGAATATTGCAAGCTGGTTTGGCCCCCCTAAGTAAGCATATACAGCCATTGGAGGGAGTCCAGAAGAGGTTTACAAGAATGATCCTGGGGATGAAGGGCTTGTCACATCTCTATGACTCTATGACTATGAGTAGCAGCTACAGACTCTGGGTCTGTAGTCGATGGAGTTTTAAAGGATTAAGGGAGATCTGATTGGAACTTACAGAATACTGAGAGACATGGACAGAGTGAATATGGAGAAGATATTTCCACTCGTAGGAGAGACTAGAACCCAAGGGCACTGCTAGAGGGTGAAGGGGCAACCTTTTAAAACTGAGATGATGAGGAGTTTCTTCAGCCAGACAGTGGTGAATTTGTGGAATTCATTGGTGCAGAAGGCTATGGAAATGAAGTCATTGAGTGCATTTAACACAGAGATAGATAGGTTCTTGATTAGAAAGAGGATAAAGAGTTGCAGGGAGAAGGCAGGAAAATGTGGCAGAGAAACATATCAGCCATGATGGAATTGTGGAGCAGATTCGATGGGCCAAATGGCCTAATTCTGCCCCTGGGTCTTATGATCTTATATAACATGTTTGTCAACTCCCAATGACCATCTCTCCTATGTGTCATTGATTAGTGACGGTGACCAACTCATCACCTGGCTATCCAAATCCTATCCACCATCCAGAAGGCACAAGTCAAGAATGTGATGGAATATTTTCCACTTGCCTGGAGAACTACAGTTTCAACAACACTTAAGCACCTCAGCATCATTCAGGGCACCGTAGCCTGATTGGTTTTGCGTCCTAACCATCCCCTTGAATATTCCCTCCTTGCACCACTGGTGAAAATGGGAGCCACGAATGTAGGGTCCATTATCTGTCAAAGTTTGACAACCACTTCCAAACCTGTGACCTCTACCACCAAGAACAATGGCAGCTAGCAAATGGGACTGCTGCCACCCACTTGCTGCCGTGGTTGTGGGTATGTTTGCTGAACTGGAAAGTTGATTTACAGACATTTTGTCCCCTGACACCTTCAGTGCTTTGGAGCCTCCTGTGAAGTGCTGCTGAATCGTCTCTTCTGGAATTGTTTCTGCTGATGCTGGTTGCCGGTTCCACTTGTTCATTGTTGTGACCGGTATATTGGCTCCAGGTCAATGTGCTTGTTGATGGAGTCGGTGGTTGAGTGCCATGCTTCGAGAAATTCTGTAGCTGTTCTCTGTTCAGTTTATCCTATGATCCTTGTGTGGTCCCGGTTGAATTTGTGGTCCTTATCATGTGTGTGAGTGGTTACTAGGGACAACTGATTGTGACATTTAGTGGCTAGTTGGTGTTGGTGGATGCGAACTGCTGTCCCTAGTAACCATACACACAGATGACAAGGACCACAAATTTGACTGGGACAATACAACAATCATAAGACAAGCTGCATAATTTGGATTGAAGGCTCCGTGCAATCATCCTCTGTGTCTGAATTCCTCATGTGTGCTCCTCACAACCGAAGCTTCAACTAAAGAATATGCATTTGTGAACTTTAAAAACTCTAGTCAAGGTTACTTCTCACCTTTCCCTGCCTCGGCTCAGCTAATGATTGAAAAGACAAAGTTACTGATAGTTTCTCTCATCGTGAAACAAACCACAGTGCTAACACTGTAATATTATCCCCAAACCCACCCATTGCCTTTGCTGTGTCCTGTGTTGCTTTTGACAAAAGGTGGTAACCACAGAAACCAACTGTATCATCATATAAATAGCGATCCATGCATTCTACTTACCCCCGTACATCGCACCACCAACCTAGATTGAGGAAGACTGCAGCACTTCACTGTGCATGCCAAAAGGGAGCATATTCGTTAACTGTTACTTCCTTATCACACTTCATTACTACCATCACCATTCCCTCCCAG
Organism: Hemiscyllium ocellatum; assembly: GCF_020745735.1. Lineage (NCBI taxonomy): Eukaryota > Metazoa > Chordata > Chondrichthyes > Orectolobiformes > Hemiscylliidae > Hemiscyllium > Hemiscyllium ocellatum. Next base: position 18,025,895 of record NC_083428.1, on the reverse strand, counting down.
CCTCACAAATAAGAAACTTACCCCCTTTCCAAAAGACTCCAATTTACCAGAGGACAAAGGAGCTCAGGCACAGACACACGCCCTTGGGTGTGAACTGGCAAAAGGAGTAAGATTCTCATGGTCACCTAGTAACCAGCTTTGTGAGATACTTTATCAGCTTTGTAAACATAGGTGTGAGAAAAGGTGCTTTCAAACCACTAATTACACCCGGTAGAAGAACAAAGTTCAAATGCAAAACTGACAAACTCCCCAGAAATAAACAGAACTTGTGCCGCAGCATGCTGACTCCTGCTGAGAAATTCAACCTATATCTGACAGGCTGCTGTTACAGTGACCAAATGGGCTTAGCAGAATGCATCCACATGTGCATTCTTTGTATCTTGTTCGTCTCTCACCTCAATGTAAATTAAGGCCTCAAAATTCATCCATATGGGTTTTCTCTCTCTCTCTTCCTTCACTGTCCACCGCAGATAGAGAAGGTTCCACCTTGTTTATTTGGCCTTCTATAAGTTAACTATTACTGTTGATCCACTGTATTATTAGACCATGCATTGAGCACAAGGCTGACATTTCAAACTGTTACCAAGCAGCTGCTCTTTGCAATTTTGCTTTGTATTGCCACTGTGTTTAGTCAAGGTGGAGGGGGTGTGAGCTGTTAACCTTTCCATAGCATCAGCCTTTTTTAGCAACTGAGGCTAAGGATCACAATTCATTTGAATTGGAAATTGAGTAATGACAGAGTAGGTCATTATGCTTTTGCAACAACAGAGAAGATACAGCCACGTCCTATCACAAACATCAAGAGGAGAGTGGAATGAGTTCTGGATACCTCCAGTTCTGCTGTAAACCAGTTTGGTTTATTGCTCTTAACAATTGGCTGGATTGCAATTAGGAATAAAAGCCTTGGCTGATTCTCTGCCTGAGAACTGTGCAGTCAGTTGCCACATCTCTAGTGCTCCTCTGGCTGAGATTTTACTCATTGACGTTGGAACTGAGGATTTGGCTGGTCCCTTATGGCTTAAGAATTTCTTTTAACTGCTTCGTCATCAATGTGCCTGCTTTCATTTATTTTAATTTGCTAAAAGTAACATTATTGAAGATGTGTTGAATTTCAAGCTCGGGATTTCTGTGTTCAAATTTTCCAGAACAATGATAACTCTCCTTTAACCTGGCAACCTCTGAGTAGGATTATTGTCATTAGATGTGAGAAAAAGTGAAAGCTGACACTGGTTCTGCTGGTCTCAGCCTCCTGTGTGCTCTGTGATATGGCAGATCAATTTGGCTTGTTTAATTGAAAAATGAATTGCAATGTAACCAGATTAACAGCAATGATGTCTTTTCATACATTAATGCACCCCCATATATAGAATGTCAACTTCATTCAGCTAATATTCCATCTTCAAGCCAAGAAAACACTGCAGGCAGATCTAGTATTACAGACTCAGCACCACAATCACTCCTAATCTTGTTTGCCACATGCGCCATCTGGTACTGTGCGTCACAACATAATGAATTAGAAGCTGATTTCACCAATAGCATCTCACATAAAGAAGACGTTAATGCACGCAATGTTGCATGCTATATTCTGAGCATGCATCTTGCACAGAAAATAAAATATTCCTCTTAGTGCTTCACCTCTTTCTGTCCCAGCAGCGAACCTTGTTTAATTCAGCAGGGACATTTAATACAATGCACAAGTGAGTGTTCAGAGCAGATTGCCACATGCAATCCAAGCAGAGCATGTTTTTAAATAATTCATTCTCTGCTTTCGGTTCCATTTTTTAAAATAAAGACGCTGTTGCATTAGGCTGAAGCTTTCTGCACCTGCAGCAGAGTGCACTGTGTCAACTTTCACAAGACTGATGTATTTTTACCCAAACAAGAAAGTAACATGACTTATGTTTGTTTCTGTTCGTTCAGATACAAACCCCTGTCTGAACTAGTTTAATCTATGTTTGCACTGCACCTGCAAACCGACACGGCAAACTGAATTTACCAGTCGCGAGCATGAGGTTTCCTACTTTTTTTGTCACCGCCTATCGTGAAGGTGCTGACTCAGCAGCCCACGAGTATCTCAACCTCAGTGTGGGTGGGAGCTGTTCTTTGTGCATGAGCCAACTTTGTGAGTGGTGGCAAGTTGATCAAAAATAAGGGCACACTTGCTGCAGTCAGACACAAATGCATTTTGCAAGAGGGCAGGTAATATGATCAGGTGTAAGAACTCTCCCTGTTTTTTTCTCTCCAGTCAACTGCAGAGTTGTTCAAGCTGCAAGAAATAATAATAAGCACTGTGACTGAGATCAGCAACTGCGACCACCTTTCTTGATGTGAGTCAGGTCCACACCGGGCAGTACAGATGGCATTGGAGCTATCCGGAGCTCACTGTCTTGTGCTTCCTGTATGAAATTAGCATTCACATAGAGTGATAGAGATGTACAACATGGAAACAGACTCTTCCGTTCAATCCGTCCACGCCGACCAGATATCCCAACTCAATCTATATTCCAACAGTGGCCTAACCAATGTCCTGTACAGCCATGTCATGATTTCAACAGTTGGAATATGTGAAAAACATTTTTTTTTGCCCAGAATAAATCTGCACGTTTACTGATGAACAATTACTACCGAGTTCTGAAAATTATGAAAGGACAGTATGCCGTCAATGTTTCAAAATGCTGAGAGTTGAGAAGGAACATGAAAGACTGTTGCATTTCCATAGCATCATCTCAAAATATCCCAAAGTGCTTCACAATCAATTCATTATTTTTGACATGTTGTCGCTGTTACAATGTAACAAAAAAATGCAGCAGCCATTTTGCACGGAGTTTGGTCCCACAAATTGCAATGTGATGATATGTTTTTAGGGGTATTGGTCGTGGGATAATTATTGTCCAGGTTCTGGGGGAAACGCCCATGCTGTCGTGTGATGAGGTACCTTACATCTAACTGAGCAAGGGTTTAAATGTCTCACCTCCAATAGTGCAGCACTCCCTCAGTACTACTCAGATTCTGACAGGAGGTATTGAACCCATGATGTGCTGGTTCAATGCTTTTATCATTGACACTGTGAATTTCCAAACTCATCCATCTGAATAGAATAGAATCAATACCGCAGACCATTCGGCCCATCAAGTCCACACAGACCCTCTGAAGAGCATCCCACCCAGATCCAACGCCTTACTCTATCCCTGTAACCTTGCATTTTCCCATGGTTAACCAACCTAACCTACACATCCTTGGACACTATCAGCAATTTGGAACGGCCAATCCACCTAACCTACACATCTTTGGGTGCAAAGATGGCAGAATTGAGCTTGTGCGCTATATTCCACAGGACCTTGCAGGGAGTAACCTGCACTACTGTCGAAAAACTGGTATAAGGTACATGAAGAACTGGGTAGGGAAAATATATTTTTAAAACTGCAATAAAATGATTTCAAAGTGTGAACCATGACTGCTCTGGGTACTTTCTGAAATGTCATGATGAAAGGTGCCATTGAAAAACTTCCAGGGGAACGGTAAAAATGTTCAAAAGCAACGGTCAGTTTCAATTACTGACAAGAGGACATATTCATGCATGCACAAACGATGTTACTGCACCTAAAGTTACCATAGATTTTCCACTTGGACATTTCAGTTGCTGGAAGCACTTAGAGGGAAATAGTGCAGCCGCAATTCTCCATCCGTCAGATTTAACGGATGGAAAATCACAGCTTGGAGATTCCCAATTTCCCAAAGTTGAAGAGCCACCGAGCAGAGCAATTTTCGCCCGCAGTTCTCTGTGCAGTATTGTACGGGGTTTAATAAGATATGTAATTTTGATTTTGCTTCCCCGCTGGGCAAGTGCATTTTCTGAACCTGCTGCTTTCAGGAACGGGCAGTGTGTGTCACTTCAGTCTATTTGCATTCGTTTCACTGAAACTATTTGCTGAGATTGGGAGGTGAGATTTGCTGCTGTGCTTTGAGCTGATGACTTTCACCTGACAGGTCATACCGTCAAGGTTTATTTACAAAGAAAAGGCAGTTGAAGCAAAGCACTGACCGTCCTTTAACAGTGACCTGCAGAAGGATGAAAATAACAATCAGCTGACAAGTTTCAGTGGGGCGTCCTGCTTGAGTTAATACGGCTCTGCTGCATGAACCATCTCCCTTACTGTAAGCACTAACACATTGTGCACTTCCAGTGACCCTACCGACACAAAAGGAGTCAGATTGAAACTGGTCAATCGTTCCCTATTCTGATGTTTAAGCTACTGTATTTGCAATGTAACAGCATAGTTAGATATATACTCAGTTAGAAATGATCTTTGCATACTGTTAAGATTATCAATAGGATACATGGACAAAGAATTTTATTTCTCACAAGCAGTTATTAAGGTGAAACTGAAGACTGTCTCCCCTCAGAATCTATTCACTTTCTGTTGTGTTTCCTGAGAATGGGCAATTTCAAAATAAAATTCCGAAGCTCAACATTCATCACAGTCAAGATTAGAGTGGTGCTGGAAAAGCATAGCAGGTCAGGCAGCGTTGGGGGAGCAGGAGAATCGACGTTTCGGGCAAGAACCCTTTATCAGGAATCAATGTCAGTTATCCTTTTTAAAAATTAAATTGATCAACAGATAAAAGAATTAAATAATACATCTAATGGATGATTAAAACTACAAATGCTTTTGCTCCTAGACCTCCATCACACTGACAATTGATAGCCCCTACAATTAACACTAAATATGCTCTTGATTCCCCAAGACGTTCGTGAATTTCTGCTCCAAGTCACTTTTCATCCAGACTTGAATCTATATCACTATTCCTTCAATGTCGCTAGGTTTAAAATCCTAAATCCCCCTTCCTAATAGCGCTGTGGATGTATCTGGGATCCATACGGTGTGGAAGCAGGCCATTCGGCCCATGGAGTCCACACCAACCTACCCTATCCCTGCATTTCCCATGGCTAATTCACCTAGCCTGCACATGAGGGCAATTTAGGGTGGTCAATCCACCTAACCTCTATATCTGTGTGCAGACATGGGGAAGATGTACAAACTCCACACAGACCATGGCCCCAGGTTGGAATTGAACCCAGGATCCCTGGCACTGTGCAGAAGCTGTACTAACTGCTGAGCTACCATGCCACCCTTGCCAGTGGTACAAGAAGGTGACTCACTGTCAACTTCTCAAGGGGGAACTAATGCCGGTCTTGCTAGGGATGCCAACATCCGATGAATGAATATTTTAAAATAAAATCCAAGAGCAGAGTTGAGACTTATTTCCAGTTGATGATGTTGACACATGTGAGTGCCTTCTGTGAAGAAAAGCAATGGCAGAGCCTGCTGCTGGTTCACTGTCTTTCAGTAAACAAAGTGCCTGGTCCTCCCCAAGAGCCCTGAGACTACGAAAGCATTGAGTGCTGAGCCGTGTACTCGAATGTACAACTTTCCATAAAGGGAGCCAATTTGCGTCAGACTGATTGAGAGGGAGGACTGACAGGAAAGAATAGACTGATATAAAACTGCAATCACTTCAAAAGAAACTTAATTACAGTGAAGTGCAGCAATTAAAGATTCAAGTAAGCAGTCGTGAACATTAAACCTATCCAACGCCCGCCACTTTTTCTCATTATTCCAGGAGTTCTAATTAAAATAATGAGCTCCTGGAAAAGCGTGTCATTTTGCTTTGAAGATGCAAGCTTTTGAAAACAGGAAAGTGTGATCATGTTTATTCAGGTGGAAACTGATCATGCTTGTCCTGGCAGCACCCATGAAACAATCTTGTTTTAAATCATGACTCGTGAGTCAGGTGGGTGGAAAACCAAGCAAGGAAGAAAGTGTTTGTGTGTCAGCACAGAAGGTGCAAGAACTTGATCTCCACATTGGTCTTGGACTCCTCCACCGGCAGAACACAACTACACGACGGCTGGAGGAGGAGCGCCTCATCTTCCGCCTGGGAACCCTCCAACCACAAGGTATGAATTCAGATTTCTCCAGCTTCCTCATTTCCCCTCCCCCCACCTTGTCTCAGTCGGTTCCCTCAACTCAGCACCGCCCTCCTAACCTGCAATCCTCTTCCTGACCTCTCCGCCCCCACCCCACTCCGGCCTATCACCCTCACCTTGACCTCCTTCCACCTATCCCACCTCCATCGCCCCTCCCCCTAGTCCCTCCTCCCTACCTTTTATCTCAGCCGGCTTGGCTCTCTCTCTCTTATTCCTGATGAAGGGCTTATGCTCGAAACGTCGAATTCTCTATTCCTGAGATGCTGCCTAACCTGCTGTGCTTTGACCAGCAACACATTTGCAGCTGTGATCTCCAGCATCTGCAGACCTCATTTTTTACTCTTCGATCCCCTCAATCATGAGTTACGTTCACTTCACTGATGCTCAGTCATGATCAACAGAAAATTAAAAAGCAATTTAAATTTTAAAAACACATGTATTTATGCAAATTTTGCTTTTCATTTGGTTGTCCATGCAGATTTTGTCACTTTGGATTTTAAAATAGGCCTATGGACCATCCAGCTTTTAGATTAGATTCCCTACTGTGTGGAAACAGGCCCTTCGGCCCAACCAGTCCGCACCAACCCCCCGGAGAGTAACCCACCCAGACCCATTTCCCTCTGACTAGAGCACCTAACACTATGGGCAATTTAGCATGGCCAATTCACCTGGCCTGCACATCTTTGAACTGTGGGAGGAAATCAGACCACGCGGAGGAGACCCGCGCAGACACAGGGAAAATGTACAAACTGCACACAATCGCCCAAGGCCGGAACTGAACCTGGAGCCTTGGTGCTGTGAGGCAGTAGTGCTAACCACTTAGCCACTGTGCCACCCCTTTATGGAAGGTACAACTTTATGGAAAGTTGTACATTCGAGTACACGGCTCAGCACTCAATGCTTTCGTAGTCTCAGGGCTCTTGGGGAGGACCAGGCACTTTGTTTGCTGAAAGACGGTGAACTAGCAGCAGCTCTGCCACTGTTTTTCTTTTACTGTCTCATTCTATCTGATCATGTATTCTTACTGACATTTGGGCCTGGCCTGCCAAAGCCTTGAAACCTTAATACAGGCTAATGTAAAGACCTAGGGAAAAAGGGATATTGCAGCTTAGTGCCCTTGCTCTCTGTCATTTGCAATTCTTACTGACAGTCTGGGCAGTCCAGAAGAAACCTCATTAGCATATAGATTTGCCAACTTAATTATCTGTGATTATGTACAATTTCTTTCCCCTTAAATCCAGCCTGGCATAGTCCCTCTGCAATAATCTCTTCCAAGGCATACAAGTTAGCTGGGTTTATGGTTTTCTTGCTCATTAATTGCAAACTCATTAACTGGAGTACAGCACTATTAGGGCATTAGAAGGGTTTTTCTTTAAATACACGGATGCATAAGTTTCATTTAAAACGTTTCCAAATTTAATGGGCCTGTAGTGACAGATGTCTGAAACAAATAGACACATGGCTTTCCTCCACATTTATAACAGTTATTGTCCTTCAAATTGTTTGGGTATGACTTTGATAGCCGTGCATTTACTCACAAGGCATGATTAGACCGGGGTGGAGGGGAGGAGTGTGGGGTGTGTGTGTGTGTGTGTGTGTGTGTGTCGACAGCTCTTTTGACAAACACTGTACAGTGCAGGTTTACTTTTAACACGTAATTGCCTGACTAGGGTTTTGATCAACATAATCAATACAAGTTGAATCCTCTAGGCTTTTCAAACATAGCTAAGATATTTTCCACCAGTCCCCATCTCCTTTCCTGAATTTACTTCAGGTAATCTTAATTCCCTTTCCCACTCCCTTGCCGACATGATCATCCTTGACCTCCTCCATTGCTAAACCGAATCAAACTGCAAATTGGTGGAACAATATCTCATCTTCCACCTGGGCAGAATAACCTCCTTTCCTATCCCCCGACTACCTTCCCAGCCCCTCCTCCTCCCTTCCATTCATCCCAGCCATCGACTGGATTCATTCTTCCCATTGACCAATCCTCTGCCAGTCTTCACCTATCCCCACTTCACCACCCTGCCCCCGCCACCCCCTTTGTCTGCAGCTCCCCTTCCACCCAACCCCAGTTCTGAAGAAGGGTTACATCTGAAATGTTGACTTCTCCACCTCCTGATGCTGCCTGGCTTGCTGTGTTCTTTCAGCCTCCTGCTTGTCTATCAGAGATGTGAAACAAGCTGCTGACCTACTTTGCACTTGCTACAGAAGTCCTTGCTTGAATGAAATTCCACAAATTTTGCATGTACTTTGTTAGAACACCCAACTTATTCATGTATGTATGAGAGAACATTCTCGATGAACTCAATCCTGATCCCATCCAAATCAACAAACACATGCATATCCAACAACCTGCCTGTTCCAGCCAGCCTAGAGATATTAAAACTACATTATTCCCTTGTTTCTGTTTCAAACCCTTGGCTTTGCTGGTCTCTAAGACATGGTTAGAGACAAAAAAACTGAAGATGCTGGAATCCAAGGTGGAGAAGCAGGAGGCTAGGAGAAGACAGCAAGCCAGGCAGCATTTGGAGGTGGAGAAGTCGATGTTTCTGGTGTAACCCTTCTTCAGGACTGGGCCTCTGGGCATAGCTGCCCAAACAGCTGAACCTGCTGATTCCCAAGCATGTCATTGGGATAAGTGCAATCTTTAAAAAAATGAGAAGAGAGAAGATTTTGAAATCTCCATCAGATTGCTTTTGAACCTTTGCCTCAGAACTACCTTGGGGCTGAAAAGTTTTGGAGTCATGAATCTTGTGAACAGGATAAGCACAAGAAATGAAGGAATTAAATCGATTACATCAAAGAAAAACGGCAGAAGAAGAAAGAAAATATATTCAGTACATGAGACAGAAGAAATTCATGGAATGGGAACACCCTTTCTGTCCACTCAGACAATGGAAACAATCACAGGGTACAATTCAAAGAAGAGTTTTGTCAACGTACAGTGCAAGATTTATCCCTCAACTAATGTCACTAAAACAGATTATCAGGTCATTTATCTCATTCCTACTCATTGGCTATTGTGCACAACATTGGTGGTGGTATTTCCGATATTACAGCAGTGGGAAACACTAATTGACTGAAAAGTGCTGTGGGCAACCGGAGGTCATGAAAGCCTAATTATTTCTCTTGTCAATCCAGCCACGCTGGTACACTTATATCTACTAATATCTCATCCTAACTCAGTTCCTCAACCCTACTCCCTTCTTTTCTCCAAATTCTCACTTGAACCTGAGCTCTTTATTTTAATGAAGCCCTTAGGATCTTTCACTATGTTATGTCAAAGCAAATTACTTCATTTTTAAAACAATTGAAAAGAAGCAATTGTTTATACATTTTCATGTTTGTTAATTGTGAACCAATCAAGTGTTTGCTGTGTCCTTTCAGTTTTGGGGAAATACATAGACCAGAATTGTTTAATATATTGATTTCCATGAAGAACTAATGTTTCATGATGATACACATTTTGCTTTATCCTTCCCATTAGTTTATAATCTGTCAGCCAGATTGAAAGAGTCTCTCTGTTATTGTTAACAATATGCAGGTTATCCAGTTTACCATCAAAACAGGACTGACATAGTGTTGGATTTGAACAGAAGACACAATTTAGGAATCCATACAGTGATCAAGCAGGCAGTTTGGCCATTAAGTCCATACTGACCCTTCAAAGAGTAGCCCACCCAGATCCATCCCCTTCTTCTCTGTATTTCCCATGGCTAAACCACATTTCTTGACACTACAGACAATTTAGCATGACTTATCCAGCTAACCTGCACATTTTTAGACTGTGCGAGGGAACTGGAGTGTCCGGGAGAAACCCATGCAGACATGGAAACAATCTACAAACTCCACACAGTCACCCGACCCAGGTCCCTGGTGCTGGGAGGCAGCAATGCTAACCACTGAACCACCATGTAGCTAAGGATCTTTCAATGATAGAATTAATTTACATTGGACTACATTTTCCTGTGTTAATTTTATGAAGAAGTAACTATCAACTAAAGGTGGCACAGCAGTTGGTAAAGGCATTCTATCTCTCTCATGGATTGACAAACATTAATGAATATTGCAGAATATATTTACTTGTTAAGGTCACAAATGATTAGATCATTCATCATTCCTCAACTGCTCAGCTAAATTGAAAAGTAAAAGCATGATTCCAAACTCTGAATTAGTGGGGGAATTCTTTAGCGTTTAAGCACTGATGATGCAAGGAGTATAGTGGGTAGCACAACTTAGGGGTTGGATTTGTGCCTGGGAGTATGACGTTATTGCGATCACAGAGACTTGGTTGAAGGAAGGCCATGATTGACAACTAAATGTTCTAGGATATAGATGCTTCAGACAGGACAGGGAGAGAAGTAAAAGGCAGATCAAGGATGATATCATTGCTGTGCTAAAGGAGGACACTATGGAGGGCTTGGGTAGTGAGACATCATGGCTAGAGCTGAGAAATAAGAACAGTGCAGTTGCATTGTTGGGGCCGTACTACAGGCCACCCAACAGTGAGCATGAGGTAGAAGAACAAATAGGTAAACAGATTATGGAAAGATGTACAGGCAACAGGGTGATGGTGAAGGGAGATTTTAATTTTCCCAACATTGACTGGGATACACTTAGTGTCAGAGGTCTGGATGGGGTAGAATTTGTAAGGAGCATCCAGGAATGTTTTCCAGAGCAGTATGTCAATAGTCCGGTGAGAGAAGGGGCCATATTTGACCTGGGTGTTGGGAACAAGCCAGGACAGGTGGTAGAAGTTGCAGTGGGGACTTCTTTGGGAACAGTGACCACAATTCTGTAAGTTTTAGAATACTCGTAGACAAAGATGAGAGTGATCCTAAGGGAAGAGTACTAAACTGGGCCAAAGCCAATTATATCAACATTCAGCAGGATCTGGGAAATGTGGATTGGGAGCAGTTATTTGAAAGGAAGTCCACATTTGATATGTAGAAGGCTTTCAAAGATAGGTTGAAGATAGTGCAGGATAGGCATGTCCTTTGAAAGCAAAGGCTAGGAAAGATGTGCGAACTATGGATGAAGGAGAAATTGTTCAACTAGCCAAGCGGAAAAGGGAAGAGTACTTAAGGTCCAGGCAGCTAAGAACAGAATGGGCCCTGGAGGAATATCGGGAACATAGGACCAATCTTAAAAGAGGAATCAAGCGGGCTAAGAGGGGTCATGAAATAACTTTAGCAAGCAGAATTAAGGAGAATCCCAAGGTCTTCTATTCATATATAAGAAGCAAGAGGGTAACTAGAAAAAGTGTTGGTCCACTAAAGGGTAAGAAAGGAAAGTTGTGTGTCAAACCTAAGAAAATGGGTGAGATACTCAATAATTTCTTAGGTTAGATTACTTACAGTGTGGAAACAGGCCCTTCGGCTCAACAAGTCCGCACCAACCCTCCGAAGAGTAACCCACCCAGACCCATTCTCCCTACATTTTACCCATTCACCTGACTCTATAGGCAATTTAGCATCGCCAATTCACCTAATCTGTGCATCTTTGGACTGTGGGAGGAAACCGGAGCACTCGGAGGAAACCCATACAGACACGGGAAGAATGCACAAACTCCACACAGCCAGTTGCCTGAGCCAGGAATTGAATCCAGGTCTCTGGCACTGTGAGGCAGCAGTGCTAACCACTGTGCCACCATGCTGCCTGTTGCATCAGTGTTCAATGAGGAGAGGAACATAATGAATGTTAAGATTAGATCACATTGACATAAGGAGGGAGGATGTGTTGGGTAGGCTAAAGGATGCTAAGGTAAACAAATCCCCAGGACTGGATGGGATCTATCCCAGGTTACTGAGGGAGATGAGAGAGGAAATAGCTGAGGCCCTGACAGATATCTTTGTAGCACCCTTAACACAGGTGAAGTGCCGGAGGACAGGAGGGTTGCTAATGTTGGCCTCCTGTACAAGACATTCCAGGTAACTACAGACCTGTGAGCCTGACATCACTGATGAGAAAGTTGTTGGAGAAGATACTGAAAGATAACATCTATTTTTATTTGGAAATGAATGGGCTTATCAGTGATAGGCAATATGGCTTTCAGCAGAGTAGATCATGCCTTACCAATTTAATAGATATCTTTTGGGAAGTGACCAAGTTGATAGATGAAGGAAGGGTTGGAGATGTCAGATACATGGACTTTAGTAAGGCATTTGATAAGATTCCCCAAGATAAACTAATGGAGAAAGTGAGGTCACATGGTGTGCAGGGTGTTCTAACTAGGTGGATAAAGAACTGGTTGAACAACAGGAAAGATAGCATAGTAGTTGAAGGGAGTTCCTTGAAATGGAGAAAGGTGATGATAGTGTTCCATAGGGACCAGTGCAAAGGCCACTGTTGTTTGTGATCTAGAAGAGGGCATTGTTGGTCTGATCAGTAAGTTTGCAGATGAGACGAAGATTGGTGAAGTAGCAGAAAGCATTGGGGACTGTCAGGAGGATATAGATAGATTGGAGAGCTGGGCGGACAAGTGGCAGACAGAGTTCAATCCAGGCAAATGTGAGGTAATGCTTTTTGGGAAGTCTAATTCTAGAGCAAACTATACTGTAAACGGAAGAGCCTTGGGGAAAGTTGATGAGCAGAGAGATCTGGGAGTTCAGGTCCATTGTACCCTGAAGGGGCTGCACAGGTGGATAGAGTGGTCAAGAAGACATATGGTATGATTGCCTTCATCAGACGGGGGATTGAGTATAAGGGCTGGCAGATCATGTTAAAATTGTACAAGACTTTGGTTCGGTTGCGTTTAGGATACTGTGTACAGTTCTGGTTGCCACATTACCAAAAGGATGTGGACACTTTGGAGAGGGTGCAGAGAAGGTTTACGAGGATGTTGCCTGATATGGAAGGTGCTAGCTATGAAGAGAGGTTGAGTAGGTTAGGAGTGTTTTCATTAGAAAAAAGGAGATTGAGGGGGGACCCGATTGAGATCTACAAAACCATGAAGGGGATAGACAGGGTGGGTAGAGATAAGCTTTATCCCAGGGTGAAGGATTCAATAAGGAGAGGTCACGTGTCCAAGGTGAGAGGTGAAAAGTTTAAGAGGGATACACGCGGAAAGTACTTTACACAGAGTATGATAGGAACCTGGAATGCGTTGCCAGCAGAGGTAGTAAAGGCAGGCATGGTAGATTCATTTAACATGCGTCTGGACAGATGCATGAGTAGGTGGGGTGCAGAGGGATACAGATCCTTAGGAAATGGGTGATAAGTTTAGACAGTGGCTGAGGGTTGGAGGGCCGAAGGGCCTGTTCCTGGGCTGTAAATTTTCTTTGTTCTTTTCTTTGATGCAGACCTGGATTGTGGACTTTGAACTGATTTTTTTTTGGGCTTGGACTTTCCAATGTTCAGCCTTGTTCTGACGGTCATCTGAAAGGAGTTGGGTCTTTTGAACCAAAGGAGTGTGGAAAGTTAACCGTTGGCTTCTTCTCAGCTGAAGACAATTAATGTCTGGTTTCCTTCACCTACAATCTCACATAGGTCATGCAGAAAGCTGCGGTTAACTCTTAATGTTAGTTCTGTTGGGAAGTATATCATTAGAGCCAGTATTCTAATACTGCCCCTTTTCTTAGACACAAGCTAGTTGGGACTGCCAATGAGGTAATAGCATCCTGAGTTCTTTTTTATAATAAAAGAAAAAATGGATTTTTAAATATTACAACAAATACAAAATAATGCAATTCAAAACAGTACAAAAATAGTACAAAACTAAACCCAAATAATAAAAAAAATTCCCCAACCCACCCTCCTATACGAATGTATAAACATATATAGAGAAGTATAAAATTAAAAAAAACCTAAACTAGCTATTTAACTAACTAAATAAAATACCTAACAACAAACAAATAAATAGTAATAACTCAGCCCAGCCAAACAAAACACTCATACATTCACAGTTCCTCCTCCCTGGATATTGAACTCATGAAACACAATTGTTACGGATATAAAAGCCCTTGTTAGTGTGGCAGATAAATCTGTGTCCAGGTATTTCAAAAAGGGTTGCCATGTCTTGTAAAAATTCTCAGTTTTGTGGTGTACCATATTTGTGAGAAATCCAGGGGAATATGCTCCATAACAATCTTCCGCCAACCTGACAGGCCTGGGGGGTTTTCTGATATCTAACCTAGCAAGATGTTCTTCCTTGCACAGAATGTAAGAATATTGAAAAGTTTTGCCTTATGCGAGTCTGCAGGAAATACAATGGGTAGGCCCAAAAGGAGCGAAATAGGATCCTTCTCCACCCGTACATCTAAAATACTCTCCATTGCACCCACCCACAGCGCTCCAATATGTTTGAAGCCTGTCACAAGATCAAAGACAATGGGTAAGAGTACATGCTGAAGATACCCCTGGTTTAAATTTTGACAAACGGTCTGGGACTAAGTGGACCCTGTGGAGAATCTTCAACTGTAAAGCATGGGTCCTATTGCAAATTGATATCTTCCTTGCATTCTCCCAAATATCCTCCCATGCCTCTGAAGAAACTTCAACACCCAACTCTCTTTCCCACTTCTTGCAGAGTCGATCAGACTCATCTGAGGTGGCACCCCCCAATTGGTGATACAGAGTACTGACAGAGAGTGTACTCTTAGCCCTTAGTATCCCTCTTTCTATGTCAGATTTGTAGGGATCAGTCAAAAGTGTAGTTCTTTTTTGAATAAAATCCCTAACTTGAAAAAAATGATAGAGGTCTCTATTAGGTAACTCGTACTTCCATAATAACTGATCGAAGGACATCATTACATCTCCCTCAAATAAATCACCCATGCAAAATATACCCCTAGCTGCCCAATGTTTAAATCCTGAATCTATCATACCTGGTTTAAAAACTCGGCATATCCACTAAAGGTGTAAACAAAGATGTTTTGCTAACATTACCTTCCCTCTGCCGAATTGCCCTCCATGCTTTAACAGTATTGATGACTATTGGGTTATGACAATATTCCCTAACTGTCCTCACCTTGTCCAAAAACAGCAAACTGGTAAGGGGGCACCGTGCCTGGGAGACTTCGATATCTAGCCATATTGAAAGAGGGTCCCCACAAACCCAATCACTTACGTAGGTCAAAAGCGAGCTTAATTGGTAATTTTTAATGTCTGGAAGGTCTACTCCCCCTAATCTGTGAGGTAACTACAGTTTGGCTAATTTAATGAGGGGCCATTTACGGTGTCAGATAAAGGAGCTGAACCAACCATTCAGTCTCCTGAGTGTTTGTTTATTGAAAATCAGGGGGAGCATTCGTATAGAATATAGCAAGTGAGTGAGAATATTCATCTTAATAAGCGCTATCCGACCCACCCATGAGCCTGGAAGTGCCTCCCATCTTTGGAGATCTTGTTTAATTTTTTTCAAATAATTGAGTAAAATTGGCTTTGAACAGCCAATCCAGAACTGGAGTAATGAATATGCCCAAATACACAAAACCCCCCGTGACCATCCAAATGGGAATCTATAGTCACTCTCAAGAGCCAACTCTTTCGTAAGACCACACATAGGCATAGTCTCTGATTTAGCAAAATTAATCTTATACCCTGAAAAAGCACCGAATGCGTGAATGCTCTGTATCAGGTGAGGCACTGAGACTGCTGGATTTGTCAAGAAAATTAGAACATCATCTGCATACAGCGAGATCTTATGTAATTTTGACCCCACTTCTGGAGCTGATATACTGAGATCCCCACGAATGGCCTCTGCCAACAGTTCAATCACCAACGTAAAAAATAATGGTGAAAGGGGACAGCCCTGCAGGCTGCCCCTAGAAATATTAAAATTGCTTGATCGTACCCCGTTGGTAATGACCACAGCGAGAGGTAAACTATGGAGAACCTTTACCCATCTTATGAAAACTTTGCCCAGACCAAACCGGTCTAGAGTATAGAAAAGGTACGGCCACTCAACTCGGTCAAATGCCTTCTCTGCATCTAAGGAAATCACCAATCCCTATACTGAGTATTGTTGGCATGCTTGAATTACGTTAAGCAGCCTCCTAACATTAATGGAGGATCTGCAACCTTTTATGAAGCCCGTCTGATCCTCTTTAATAATAGAGGGTAACACAGTCTCCAGCCTGAATGCAAGAGCCTTAGAGAGGATCTTAAAATCCACATTTAAGAGTGAGATGGGCCTGTATGAAGCACAGTCTTCCAGATCCTTCACTTTTATAAGGATAAGCGAAATATTGGCCTCTCTCAGAGATGGTGGGAGACAAACATGACTGCATGAATCATTAAACATATTCAGCATCGGGCCTGACAGTATACTTATAAATTCCTTATTGAATTCACTGGGAAGTCCATCAGGACTGGGCGCCTTTCCATTCTGAAGCTGCCTCACAGCTTCCTGCACTTCTTGCTCTGATAATGGGGCATTGAGAAAGGACTGTTGTTTGGGAGTCACAGCCAGGAGCTTCAGATCTCTAAAAAAGGATTCCATTTTGGCCTGCCCCTCCTTACAATTCTCAGACTGATGTAACTTAGAGTAGAATCTCTGGAACATCACAATGATCTTTTTAGAATCACATATTAGGTTCCCAGACCCTTCCCTAATCACTGTAATGGTTTGTGGGGCACTTCTCTTTCTGGCAAGGTATGCTAAGTATTTGCCTGGCTTATCACCATGTTCGTATAACCTTTGCTTTGCAAAAGCCAGCTCCTTCTTTGCCGTCTGCGTGAGCACAGAATTTAGTGCAGACCGCAGTGCCGTAATCCTCTGTAGTTTGACCAACGAGGGTCTGTCAAAATAGGCCTTCTCGGCTGCCTTCAACCGTGCTTCAAGGAGATGTTGCTGCTCACCCTTCTGCCACTTCCTACTTGTGGAACATGGAATAACTAACCGTCTGTCATAAGCTTTGGCAGTTTCCCAGAGAACAGATAAACTATCAACCGAGCCTACATTGATGTCTAGGAATACCTGAAATTCCCTAGAGAAATACTCCACAAACTTGCTGTCCATGAGAATAAAGGGGTCCATTCACCAGGACCTTGAATCCACTGTAACATCCTTAATTTTAACCATGAGGTACACTCGAGCATGATCAGAGATGGCAATATTACCAATCGTACAGGATGCCACCAGATCCAAGGTTACCACAGGGGTTAGAAAAAAATCAATCCTCGTGTGACATCTGTGCGGATTGGAGAAAAATGTGAAATCCCTACCTGTTGGGTGGAGACACCTCCAGACGTCCACCAATCCTAATTCCCCACAATAACTTTAGTTTGTGCAGAGGGTATCGAGGAACCTTCAGGCAACCTTTCTACTGTGGGGTCCATGAGGCAGTTAAAATCTCCCCCTATAATGATGTGCCGAGACTTGAGACTTATCAGTTTAGAAAAAGCATCTACCAAGAATTTAAGAGGATGAGCTGGGGAACAATAAACATTTAAAATGCCATATTCTTCCCCATTTATCAAGGCTTTAAGAATTACAAATCTCCCGTATGTGTCTTTAACACATTCCAATAACTTAAATGAGAGATTTTTCCTTACCAATATAGCCACTCCCCTACTTCTGGTATTAAATGATGATGAAAAATAAACTCGGTCAAAGCCATTCTGCTGTAATTTCAGATGCTCCTTGTCATCCAAATGTGTCTCCTGTAATAAAGCAATATCCATCTTCCCCTTTCTAAGACTGAAGAGTACCTTCTTCCTCTTAACTGGTGAGGGACTTCCCTTGATATTCCAGGTACACCATTTAATCAAATCATTAGCCATAATCTTCTGCAATTACATTTAAATTCCAGAGAGGAGGAACCCGAACCACAAATTTCTGAGTCGTAGTGTCGCATGGTCCACCAAATATAAAAACTACATCAACTAAAACCACTACATTTAACAAACATACAAAATTATTAAAAATAAAAAACAACAAAATCCAGAAAACAAACCAACATATAAAGCACCAATAGCGGAGGGGGCAACTACCCATCCCGAACTGCCCATAAATAGGTATCTAACCATCTCAACCACCTTCACTTCTCCCAGCTAGAACCACATCGCAAGCACAAGCTAAAAAGAATAAACATCCCATAGAATATTAATATGAATAAAAAGAATTCTTTTATTTAAAAAAAAGGGGAATAAATACCCCACCCATCCTTTGGTATGTCCTAACTTGGAAATTTAAAATGTACATCTTAACCACCGCCAGACATAGTTTGAACCAAATTATTATCAATAGAGGAAAAAAAGGGGAATAACAAAGCTCCAACCGGATTTCCTCCATTTGTTTTACAGAATGATAAACACATACCCAAGCAACAATATTTATACATACTACAATTGTTTAAATTAGGTTAGTTTGTCCACAAAGTCTCTTGCCTTCTCTGATGTGTCAAAGAGATGCATGGATGCATCTAAGGTGATCGGAAGCACTGCCGGATATCTCAGGAAGTACTGAATTCCAAGCTCCTTCAGTCTTCTCTTGACACCATCATACGATTTTCATTTCTGGATCACCGCCGCTGAAAAGTCTTGAAAAAAAACATGATCTTAAACTCCTGTTAAATAAGGGCCTTTGGATTCTTCCCCTGGAGTCTGGAAGCCTCCATGACTTTCTCCTTATCTCAGTAATGATGGAACTGCACCAGTAAAGGATGAGGGCGTTGACCCAGACCCGACCTCGATGCTGCGACTCGGTGAGCCCTCTCTATCTTCAATCCTCTCACGCCAGTCTCCAAGTCAAGGAATTTTGGAAGCCAATCCTCAACAAATTCTGCAGGCCGCTCACCTTCCTTACCCTCAGGCAGACCGATGATCCGAATATTTTTTCTCCTGCCCCTGTTTTCAAGATCATCCACTTGGTCATGCAAATTACGAACCTGCGTCTTCAGGGCTTGGATCTATTCCTTGAATGAACTGGCATCAGCTTCCACCACTGTGACCCTGTGCTCCAACTCATCCATCCTCTTCTCCAGGTCTCCTAGCTGCTGCTCATGCTTCTGCAGTATGAGAGAGACTGGAGCCAGCTTCTCTTCAATCTGTTTCCCCAATATCTCACGAGATTTCGAAAGCTGGTTCATCAGGTCCTGGAGAGTAATTGGCTCTGAGGCTGCTGCAGGCTGAGCTGCAGGCCTGGCTTCAGATGCTCCTCCTCCCTTTTTAGGCATTTCTGGACAGCTGAAAATACAGCTAAGTCAATTTTTAAATGTTTCTTGGGGCTCCACAATCTTTCCAATGCCCCAAGAAATCCTGATGACCTGGGTTGGGTGGGTTAAAGGACCGTCCTGCTCCTGCTGTGATACGAAGCTCTGCAGTGTGATCTTCTCAGATCGCCACCATCTTAGATCCCCCTGAGTTCATTTTTTACAAACATTTGCATGTATCAATACAACTACTTGAGTACGTATTCTGTGAGTTTCAGGATATTGAATTGCAGAACACCCCTTGGGACAGAACGAGAGGTGACAAGAGAGGAGGAGCAGGATCCTGACATCTAAGATGGTGGCTGGTAGTGATTGTGTTGTGATTAAATCATGTATCTCAGGTACTTCCTGGCACTATCTGATGTGGTAATTGAGTCACCTAAATGAAAGGCTTCCCAGTTCAGCATTCTGTATTGCCTGAGTTAGTTTTTCTTTGTGAGCTAGGAAACAGAAGAAATAGTGAGGATATTACTCCATAGTCGAATGGTGCATGGCCTCTCATTATCAATGCTCATACATCGCAGCTAGCATCTACAAATCCTAACTCCAACAAGTATTAGCAGAGACAAGGGTAGAAGAAATGTAAAGGAACTCTTTATATAAAGCATATAAATCCATAGTAAATAATAAAAAACATGATTTTATTTACTGACTGAAAGTTTAGCATTTCTCATGCTTGGTTTTCAGCGGGTGTAACCTATAACAATAATAGATGCCAGAGAATGATTTAAACTTGGGGCTCATTTGCCAGGCTTATGAGGTTAGCTCAAGACCAGAGAAAAATTCCCATGTTACTTCTCACTGCAAAACACCTATTGCGCTCACTATAATTTGCACTCGTTTTCACAGACCCAGATGAGCTGCCTGCAATATCCCACACTGGCAGCGATGTTCAGCTGGATGTAAATACTTCCTGTGCTGATCGAAGACGATTCAGCACAGCCAGAGCCATAATCAGAGCGGAGGTGTCCTATAATTTGACATTTTTATGCGTTGGTGGTTGGGTCTGTGTGTGTGGGGGTGACCATCAGGAGTGGAGGAGGCAGGGAGGCATTCCACGTGCAAACACGTTCGCATGCACACATGTGAATCATGACTAACCACACACAAAAACATTTCAAAAATGAGAGAGCAGAGAAGAAGAGAGCAAATCAATTCATGGTTTAAAAACAACCTTGTGAAAGAGGAAGGTAGTTTCTTTAGCCTTGCTGGTTGAGATTGTACACAAGGGTTGAGCACAATCACAGCATTTGACCTGAATCTTACAATTAGCAATGCAGAGGAACTCGGGCAACCACAGAAGACTTGATAGCTATCTCTTGCTGGGAAGTGCAGGGATTACACCTTTACTATTGCCAGGATTAACTTTTTTAAAAATCACAGAGATAAAGTACATTGACGTTTCACCATAAACACAGCAGCAATCTACTGCTTTGCATTCAAATAGATGCTGAAATAACAGCTGTTGCTTTGGAGCATAGGTGCAACTCACAGCAGCTCAGTGGCAAAGGTGACCAGAAGATGTGGGAATGCTGGCCACATTGGATTTAATTCAACTTAACTTGATAGGAATGTAAGGACTGTGAGAATGGGTTAGGAAGTAGGGAGGAGAACCTTTTAAATTATAGGGGAAATGTGTAGGTGGTAGGGGGTGGGGTGGGAGAGAATGTGGCGGGGTTGGTGGTGAAATACTTGTCATCCTACTCCCACCATTCCATCTTACCAGCAGCAGAGAATGTGGATGCCCCTCCCACATAAAGGAGGATGAAAAGCCTCTTTTACGCCACTGTCATTTTAAAAGCAGTGGGTAAGATCTCTGACCCACTGGTGATCCCCAGGTGAAAACTTACTGATCAAGTAGGGTGGAGGGAGGCATCTTCCAATCAGGCAGTATATGGTCCACCCACCAACAATGCCTACTTCTGCAGCTAGAACACTTCTTAGCCTCAGCAACCCCTTTCTCCCCGTCCTTGCCTGACCTGCTGGCCATAGACTTCACTGACTTGGTCAGGGCAGCTCTTCCTTCAGTGGCACCCTCTTTTTCCAGGTGCTGGACCAACAATGGCCACACTCTGAGTAGAAGCTATCCTCTGAGTACCCGGCAGCTTCTGGGAGGTGGGGCACCCTGGCAGCAACCTGTTCATTGGCTGCCATTGACAAGGTGAGTGCCTGAGTGCCACAGACTGCGGATGTAGGTATGTATCCTGCAGAGGGACCTCTGCCACGAGAACAAAATTCAGAGAGTTTATTGGGGCAGCATGGTGGCTCAGTGGTTAGCACTGCTGACTCACAGCACCAGGGACCCGGATTCAATTCCCACCTCAGGCAACTGTCTGTGTGGTGTTTGCACATTTCTCCCTGTATTTGCGTGGGTTACCTCCAGGTGTCCAGTTTCCTCCCACAGTCCAAAGATGTGCAGGTTAGGTGAATTGGCCATGCTACGTTTCCTGTGGTGTTAAATGGATTAGTCAGGAGTAAATGTAGGGGAATGGGTCTGGGTGAGTTGCTCTTTGGAGGGTCAGTGTGGACTTGTTGGGCCAAAGGGTCTGTTTCCACACTGTAGGGAATCCAGTCATCTAATCTTCCCTCATGGTTCAACAGGTAAATTATGTAATGTGTGTGCAGACTAGCATCCAATAGAGGCTGTTGGGTACCAATCAAGAGAGAGAACCTCAGCTTATTTCCTCCCTTCCACCACCAACCCCCACACCCGCTCCTACCCCATGCCCATCTTGACATTGATTGCAGGATTATTAAGAGTTTCTATTACTGAGATTCTTGGTATATATCCCTTACTTCCATACGAGGTGGCGCAGTTATATCCAGTAGCCATTTGCTGGCAGGGGGCTACTTTAGTTCATCATGTTTCTTACAGGAGGCTTCAGGGGTTTCTGAGAAAATCAGAATCTGAAACTGTCTGAGTGCAATCAAAATTATCTGCGCTATCCTTGGAGTTGGTGAGGTGAAATTCCTCTTGCTTAAAAAAATGTGGAAATGGCTTCTGTTTTTCTTCTTTTTCCAAGTCCCACTACTAAATTGGTAAACATGTAAATAAGGGATAAAAACAGGCATTCATGATGTCTTGTTTCAGCACACAATTGAGTCTTATTCTTGTATCACATGAAGCATAAGTAGGGACATCCCTATAAATATACAGCTGCTCGTTACGATAGTGGTTGGTGTGGTGAGTTAGACACAGGCTTTCTCTGTTGAGAATTGAGTTGAGTTCAAGTCTAGCCTGCACTAATAAGACAATACTTGTCTTTATTTGCCAGTAGTACTTATCACCTGTGAAATAGTTACTTGGTTGCAGTCCAGAGGATGACTCACTGGAGAAGTGGGATAAGTGTCACCATACTAATGCAATGTCTGCTCCCCTTCAGGCTGGTTTAGGACAAGGTAGAGGGAGCAGTGCATTCTGGGTTTGTTTATACTATTCCTGGCCCTGGGAGCACTCAATACTGGCACCGGGTGTCTCAGAAGTCAAACACATCCTGTAGCCCATCCCTCCATTAAATAGACACTGCTTAATGCTTGAAGAATGAATTGTTGCCCAAGGCAGTAATGTTCATTTTAACTAAACCTCTGATGAGCAGAACTCCCTCTTTACAATGCATTTATTATCTTAGATTTATAAAAGCCCAACTCACTTCCTACTCAGTTCAATATATAACTTCTCACTTTTATACCAAGGACTGCATTGTCCAGCCCATGAGATAATTCCTACAAAGTGCAGTTATGAAACCTTGAGGGTTAAAATTGCACTGTGCAGTACTGGTAGCAAACACAGCAATGAAATGTTTCTGTCTACAATTTTGTCAGAGGTGTTAACCTGTTCTAAATAGGCAGGTTAAATAGGGGACAGTAAATTCTCATACAAATACAATAATCCACTTGTGACTAAATTGAACAAAGGAATTTTAAGTAATTATTGACCGTGCATCCCCAATACTTGTCAAAAATCACTCCAATGGGTCTTTTTTTAAATGCTTAATTTACATTTTTACTCAACACAATACTTTTTGTAAAACACAAAAGACAGTATCATTTGAATTTTAAAGATGAAGCTTTCAAATATAATAGACAAATAACAACTTTGCACAGAGGTGGAGTAGACTCTACACACAATAGTAGCACAGCTGAAGCGTTATTAGAACATTTTAATATTGTCTGCAGCTGAACAATAACAGACTTTAACAGAGTCCTTTTATCAGGCACTATAAACATTCCACGATGTTTTTACAAGTTAATACTTTACTAACTTGTTTGCATTTTATTATATTTTGTGAAAAATAATGCAACTTGCTATTTCTAAAATAATCATTAATAATATTAACCCCAATCCCAATAATAACCTGTTATGTGTCTGTTTTAAAAACATGCCAATTAGTTACATGTGCATGGAATACTATTTATCAGCAAAGACTTAATTTTATATAGTATTCAGATCAAAATAGTTCACTGGACATGGTAATCTATGGCAGATTAGGAGAAGTGATCAAAATAGAATCAGAAAGCTAGTTTTCAAATAGATTTTGCACTTGTTTGGCACAGGACAAGCCCCCTGATAGGAGAATACAAGTATGGTTGGGATGAGGCCCTTAAGTAATCATCAATTCCCCGCTTATGGTCCTCATTTGGCATTGGGGTTGGAAAGCTGCCCACAAGCCTTCGACACTGGGCTTAATTTGGGATGGAAGTGGAAATGTGAGCGATTGGGTGGTTATTTCCCACTCCCTTCTCATGATTCAAATCCCCCACCCCACACTCCCACTAAACTTGCTTCAAGAGAACATTCAATTCCTCCAAATGGCAGCAATGAAGAATACAACTTTCAGAACAACGAAGACGCAAATAATCACAGATTGTGAGAACTCAGCGAGGGCAGGGAGGCGACATTGTGAAAGAAAGTAGGTAAACTGGGTGCAGTACAGGATGTAAGGTTCAAAACTCAACTCAGGGTCTTTATGTCTCTATTTCCTCATTTTTATGCCTTTATATTCTATGTTTTGGTTTATTTTTCTGTGTTTGAAGATGGCTCAGGAGAGTGGCGACACTATACAACACTCACTGTATATTGTAACAAAATACACATGACAATAAATAAATCAAATCAAGGTTGAATTGAATTCTAAATATACTAATTGATACTAAGAGTATGGTAGGGAAGGTTAGTCGTCACAGCTGATTTGATAGAAAAGATTTTAATCAATGCTGATTTGTGGCAGTAATAATTGCAGCACACAAATCAATGTTGCCCTATTATGCAATCCCCATTTCAAGTGTCTCTCTACTGACACAGCAACTTGAAATAATAATTTTGTTGGCCAAGGTGGCACTTCAGTTCTGCATTTTCATGTTCTTTTCAGCTCCCATTTGATTAATAACAATACAGTGAAGTCCTATTATTATAACATCACTCTCAACAACCACATGAGAGACTAAACAGTTTGTGTAATCTTGCCTGACAAAATTCAATGGGACAAGTTCAGGTAGTAATTGTCATGGGGTTAATTGTAAAGTTCGTAAATTTTCGAATTGGTTCGAAGACGTATCCCTGATCACATTTCAATGATTTGATTGTTGAGATCATAATTGAAATAATTTCTTTGATCTTTTCTTCTTTCTCGGCTTGACACCAAGTAGGAGATAATGGGACATGCCTATACCAACCACTCCATGCTGATCTCTTTTGCACTAGCCTGCTTCCTGCATGCATAAAAATGTTTTCCCTCTCTTTCTCACCTGAGGGAAGTTCCTCCTTTTATTGATAACCCTTCAATATCGTGCCTATTTCATCATTCTTCATATAGAAGAGGCTGTGTGTTGGCAGCATTTCCAACTATGGGGAATATCACAGCTAAACTTAATCCCCTTGTGATCCAATGTCCACAAGTATACCCTCCTCATGGGGCAGCACGTTGGCTCAGTAGTTAGCACTGCTGCCTCACAGCGCCAGAGACCTGGGTTCAATTCCTGCATCAGGCAACTGTCTGTGTGGAGTTTGCACATTCTCCCCATGTCTGCGTGCGTTTCTTCCACATGCTCTAGTTCCCTCCCACAGTCCAAAGATGTGCAGGTCAGATGAATTGGCCATGCTAAATTGCCAATACTCTTAGGTACATTAGCATAATTATATGTGGGGGTGGGTTGCTCTTCAATGGGTTGTAGTGGACTTGCTGGGCCAAAGGGCCTGTTTCCAGACTGTTGGGAATCTAATCTAATCATGCTGGAAACTGGTAAATGATCAAGAACAGGATACAAAAAACATTGTTTCTTCCCTTACCCAGGAGTACTGAGGCCAGTTGACCACTCCTGATGCCATGCTAGCTGAAATGGATTACAAGGATATATTTTGAATTCACGTAGCATCTAAATGTGATCAAATATTCCAAGACACTTTGCAGGTGCTGTGTATAACAAGCTATGACTTGCGACGGATCAAAAAAGATGTTAGAGCAAATAACTAAAAGCTTAGTCAAAGAGATGGAATTGAAAGAGTATCTTGAAGGAGGAAAGTGAGCTTTAGAGATGGAGGGCTGTGGAAAGTTGAAGAGAAGGAATTCCAAAGCTTAATGCCAAGGTGGAGGCATTAAGGGGGAGTGATTAGAATTGAGTTGCTCAAAATTCCAGCAGTAGAAGAGTGCAGATCTCTCAGGAGATTGTGGGAGAGTATGAAGATCATTCTCAATCAAAACATATAGTTTTAATTAAACCCATACCCCAGGTGAGATTTGCCAATCTGCTACCATTCCAGATGAGACACTCTAAATCACACAGGAGAGCATCTACCCCACTTTGGTTAACAAAGTTAATTTAGAAGTTAATTTAAAACTAGATCCTTTTCCCTGTAAATACCTTTTAGCTACATCCAAATGAACCCCTATTGTAAAAGTAGCCAAATTAACCAGTCTTTTCTGAGTTAGTAAAGAGTGAATTTATTATTTACCATATGTGCGAGCACTTAATAATTCAACACAACCAAACATAGATTATAAATATCAAATGATTCTAAAATGACAAAACTTTAAAAAGAAAAAATGCAGATCAGTCTCTGAATTGTTCATTAGAAGCAGATAGTAGCATTTCACAACGGTTACAAGGAAGTTATTGGTGGTATTGACATTAGTAATTGAACAGTGGATTTTAAGATTGTGAGTTTTTCAGGTTGGTTGAGATGCTGTGGTGGTTATTCCTTTTGACTATGACTGAGTTCCAGCATTCAGGATGAGACAAAGTCCATTTGTTTGTCCTCTTTTCTTTTACCTGACTTACTGGCTTGCTGGCTGCTTGTACTCAGAGTGCAATAATTCCTTTACTCGCAAGACAGGGATGACTAGGGGATAGTTATCGAATCAGAGATGTACAGCATGGAACAGACCCTTTGGTCCAACTCGTCCATGCTGACCAGACTAAATCCGGTCCCATTTGCCAACATTTGGCCCATATCCCTCTAAACCCTTCCTCATCATATACCCATCCTGACACCTTTTAAAATGTTGTAATTGTACCACCTCCACCACTTCCTCTGGCAGCTCATTCCAAACATGCACCACCCTCTGTGTGAAAAAAGTTGTCCCTTAGATCCCTTTGAAATCTTTGCCCTCTCACCTTATGCCTATGCCCTCTAGTTTTGGATTCCCCCAACCTGGGAAATAGACCTTGTCTGTCTGCCCTATCCATGTCCCTCCTGATTGAATAAACCTCTACAAGATCATCCCTCAGCTTCCGATGCTCCATGGAGAATAGCCCCAGCCTATTCAGCCTGTCACAATTGCTGAAACCCTCCAACCCTGGCAACATCCTTGTAAATCTTTTCTGAATCCTTTCAAGCTTCACAACACCCTTCCTAAAGCAGAATTGCACACAGTATTCCCAAACGTTATTCGACTGTGATCTTCACAGCACGCTGATGCTCAAACCCAGGCTAATACACATGAGTACCTTAGCCAGCTGGCACACGCAAGAATGTTCAGTCACAGCAAAGACAAGTTGAATTAAAACTGGCTTTAAAAAAGAGAAAAATACAAAATGTATCTGCACTCTGGGACCATAAATGGCAGGGGATGGTCTGATGTTGTGAAGGTAGTGGTCAGCCCTTTGAGATCTTTATTGTCACAAGAAATCACATTCTCGTCTGCTTTGCCCAGGACATTGGTTAGGCCAATGCATTCAATTCTGGTCTCTCTGCTATAGGAAAGATGTTGTTAAACTTGAAAGGGTACATAAAAGATTTACAAGGTTGTTGCCGGTGTTGGAAGTTGAACGGTGGGGAGAGGCTGAATAGGCTGGGGCTATTTTCCCTGCACCATTGGAAGCTGACCAGATAGAAGTTTATAAAATCATGAGGGGTACAGACACGGTGAATAGCCCAAGTCTTTTCCCGAAGTAGGGGAGTCCGAAACTAAAGGGCATAGGTTTAAGGAAAGATACAAAAGGGATATAAGGGGCATTTTTTCTCGCAGAGGATGGTGCATGTATGGAATGAGCTGTCTGAGGAAATGGTGGAGGCTGGTACAATTATAAAATTTAAAAGGCATTTGGATGGGTATCTGAAAGGAAAGGTATAGAGGGATATGGGCAAAATGCTGGCAATGAAACTGGATTAATTTAGGATATCTGGTCGGCATGGACTAGTTGGACCAAAGGCAAAAGTGAGGACTGCAGATGCTGGAGATTAGAGTTGAGAGTGTGGTGCAGGAAAAGCACAGCAAGTCAGACAGACCGAAGAGTCTGTTTCCGTGCTGTGCAGCTCTATGACTGAATGACTCATCCCTCTTTGAAGGATTGCTGTTTAAAGCCCCCTTTGTATCCTGAAATGTGACATGCTCTTTCCAAATGGCAATTTAGTTTGAATCTGCAGCCATTATTGCAGCCTCTTTTGAAAAGTATATTTTGGGGTTCTGAGTTGTGATCATAACATTTTTCACTCTTTACATGCAGTTTTGTAGACTCTGATTTATTAGTTGTTGAATATCAGAGAGGAATAGATAGGTGCTTAGAATTCTGTAAAAAACAGCTATCACTAGAGTAGGGAATAGTAAATCATTAGGCGAATTCAGGCTAAAGGAGAAAGTAATAAGTAATTGTGTTTGCATGTGCATATACAGAATGTGATAAATAAGATTGGCAAAACTACAGACACAGATTTCCACGTGGAAATATGTTGTAGCTATAGCAGCCACCTAGTTCAAAGAAGGGCATGACATAAATATTCAGACATACATCGTGTTCAGAGAAGATAGGAAAGGAAGGAAGGCAGAGTGGCATTGTTGGAAACATTGCAGTGCTGGACACCCAGGATGTCACGGAGGGGTCAAGAGCAGAATCTATTTGGCTAATGCTAAGGAACAAAAAAATGGTGCAATTACATTGGTCAACCATCATGTCAGGCATCACCTCATGGGAAAGATATAAAGAAACCAGATTTCCAAGGTAATTCCAACAAGTGCAAACATTATTGGATACTAATAAAGAGGGACAGAATACAGACTGCAATGGTGCTCTTGCAAAAGGCAGAATTAGATAAGAGTTTCTTCAGCAATATGATTCCAGTTCAATGAGAGAGGCATCATCACTGGTCCTTATTCTTGGGAACAAGGTCAGCCAATTGGATGAAGCATTCTTAGGAAAACATTGAAAAAGACAGTGTTCATTGTATCATCACATAATTTTAATCATGGAAATCAATAAATAACAATCCAGAATATGAATGATTAATTAGGGTTAATCAATATATTAAGATTTGGCTCAGATACATTTGAATCAGAGATTAGCAAGCAAAACTGTAAATGACCAATAGACCTTTAAGAAGACAGAGTTCAGAAATAGTCTAAGTATATTCGCACAAAGAGGAAAAGTAGATCAAAACTAACAATTAAGATGAAGAATAAATACAAAACTTATACAGGAGAGGACCAGACTGAAAATAGTTTCAGAGAGAAATTGGAAAAGTGAATATGAGATTAAATAGAGAATATGAAATGAAACCAGAGGCTAACAGAAAAGGGATCATTCAGACACACTGAGACACCAGGACAAATTACTGCTGCTTGGACACTGTGATAGGAACTGTTCCTGCATTTGGATGGTGATCTGAAGTTGGAATGAAGTCCTGGGAAAACTGGTTGACATTGACTCACTTAACAGGGTGATGGATTGAGAGATTTTAATCCCAGTCTCATTCTGGAAAAAATGCTTGAACGTAAGGAGCAAATTCTGTGCTCCAACAAATGTAATCCAATCTATTTAAAAGAGTCTTCACCTTCTTTTTGCACATGGGCACTGTGAAGAGTAGTGCCCATCATCAGCAATAAAAAAACGAGATAACATAGAAGTTAAATATCACTAGTCTCTAATACACTTCAAAGGGAGTATGTGACAATTAAGTTATTTTAAATTCATAGGTTGGTGCTAACAGACTAGTTTCAAATTCAGCAAGATTTTAAGAATCGATATTCATTTAAAAGGTTACCAACCTCCTGAATAAATTTCTGAAGGAGAAATGGAAGCTAAATTATAATTTTTTTTCTCATTGGAAGATCAGCAATTAAGTTGAACAAGACCAATTAAATAGATGTCATCACACACAGAAGAATTTAGACTAAAATCACTTAATACACCATTACTGTCACATAATGAGCACATGATGCAAAAACTAATTTGCTATGATTCCAAAGTGATAGGTGATGGGGCAGAATGCCATCAGCAGCACACCTGAACTGAAATGGGCCTCATGATGGTAGTCACCAATTCACATAGGACAGCAGAAAACTAGCAAACAGAAGCTTCCCCACTTCAGTGTTGGATTATAAAGAGGAACTAACCACAACATGACATCTTAAGGAAATGGGAAGTGAATTTGTTACAAGCAAAGGAGTTAAACAAGTAAAATAATACTGAAAAAGCTTTCTTTCTGCTACAGGTTCACTAATTACTTTTAATATGAAACTTTGAGTTCCAAATTCTCTATGATACTCTTCAGCTGTTCATCTCATTGAACTAATCTAATTTTTAGAGGGCTTGTGCCTTTAGAGAGTAATTTCCTGTTCTTGTAAAGTGTTCAATTAATTTCCACCCACTTTCATTTTGAAATAAGGATGAATGGGCAGGGTGGGGGTTTCAGGTAACCTTAGACCAAATTGTCTTGTGTACTCCTTTCTGTGAAACACATCATGAATTTCCTAAAGTGAGTCAAGTCCTCCCTCAATTAACTGAAGTTTGAAAGCATAATACAAGAATGACATTGCAGCTCTACAAAATATAAAGGAGGCAATATTTGTACTTCTTAATTCCAAACATTTGTATTTCTTCTGTATTTTACCTTTTCTATAACAAAATGATGTGGTATTTTCAAATTGTTGACTATGGGTCAATTATTTTAAGGTCAAAAATGCTCGCAACTTTGACTGTTTCAGCTAAGGCTCAATTGGAATAATTCTCTCCTCTTAGTCAGAGGATTGTGGGCTTAAGATCATGCTTTAGGACTTGAGAACTAAAATCAAGGTTGACATCCGAATATAGTACCAGTGCAGCACTGGCAGAAGTGCTATCTCCCAGATATAGATTCAGGGTTCTGGATTTGAGGTGCTGGAAAAGCACAGATATAGATTCAGTTCAGTGTGGTTAATCGAGTCCACACCAACCCTCCAAAGAGCATTGCACCCAGATCCACCCTATAACCCTCATTTCCCATGGCTAATCCATCCAGCCGACACATCCCTAGACACTATGGACATTTAGTATGACCAGCCCACTGGTAGCTTAAAACACAGACTTGTCTATGGTTTAGGTTATAATGCGCAGGAGTTGACTTTCTGCTGAAAAAGATAGTCAACCTCTCATTATCTCCATTACCAGAGGAGATCGCAGTCTAGTTTCTTTTGAATTGCACGTTTACCTTTGAAGAGTTGTTGTCTGAAGTTCCCTTGGCATCTCTTCAGGTATGACATTCCATATTTCCTCTCAAGTCTTTGCCAGACAGTCATTAATTTACATTTTCTGTTATATTTTGGCAATATGTCCTCTTTTAAAACTCATTAGAATTTTTAAAAAAAAATAGTATGTCTCTAAGTAAATCCAGCATTATAATCCATGATCACATTGCTGTTTGTGTTACCTGGTTGAAGACAAATTGGCTGCCGTGTTTCCTACATTGCAAAAGTGACTAGGCTTCACTTACTGTAAAGCACTTTTGAACATAATTGCTATAGTGCTATATACTTGCAGTTTGTCAGTCTTCAGTCTGGATAATGTTTGTTGATTTTGCTGATAGAACAACTGGCATTCCTAAGCATAAAGTAATGCATTGGTCTGTGAGCCATCTTGTTAATGTGAAAAATATTTGTAAATGCAAGATCCCACTTCAAGCCTGTTATCCCCATTCAGCCTGTTCTCCCTCGACATCTACCATCTTACAGTTCAACATGACGTGACTCAATGATCCAGAGCAGGAACTGGCCTGTCTTGCCCTTTTCTAAGCCAATGACATTGACATTGACGCACCCCAATTGTTAGGATCAGCTCAGCCTTCACAGGTCTCGATTTGGAGATGCCGGTGTTGGACTGGGGTGTCCAAAGTTAAAAATCACACAACACCAGGTTATAGTCCAACAGGTTTAATTGGAAGCACACTAGCTTTCGGAGCAATACTCCTTCATCAGGTGATTGTGCCACAGCCACCTGATGAAGGAGTGTCGCTCCGAAAGCTAGTGCTTCCAATTAAACCTGTTGGACTATAACCTGGTGTTATGTGATTTTTAACTTCACAGGTCTCAGTTTCAAACTGGGATGCTGCCATTTTGTGTGGTTCGCTCTCCCATTTAGAACTAAACCATTCAAGAAACCATATATATTAAAATCAAATTATTGTTCCTATGTTAATTAGTATTACTGAGTTGCTTGCTTTTTTTAAATCATATGGTCAATATCCAAATACTGTTTGTAATAAGAAGGCTTAATACCAACTGTATTTTGTTTTCCATTAATGTTCTTTATATGGTTGTGTCACTAATACCATTTAGTATTACTGGTGAAATGGGCAAAACATTAGCCTACTGTGCACATTTGTTTTGGAATCATAAATTATAAGCCTCAGAACACTGTAGCACAAAATGAACATTCAGCCCTCAGAAGTATGCCAGCCTAGGTCCAAACCACAAACCAAGGATGTTCAATATTCACTTTTTCCTCATGACACTATTTTAAAGTAAGATCATTGAAGTTAGAATCAGACACCAGCATCAATCGTATGTGCAACAGATGATACATGCGGGAGGTGTGCATGCTTTAATCAAGAGCATATTTTTACTTGACCTTTGACATTTTGAAAATGCTGCAGTTTTCAATTGTTAACTTGAAAAGGCTGGTGTTTCTGGAGCTCTGACTACACTTTTCAATTCTGACCTTTAGCTGATTAAGGATACGAGGCAGTGAATTTTCTGGCACTCCTAGCCAACAGGTATGAAATAGTTAATGTTGCACTGATGTTTTGTGGCTTGAGTTATTCAAAAGATTCACTGAATTGTCAGTGCTAAAAGAGATGAAAAATGATTGCTTTTTTATGCTATATTTTAGGAGGAATAGTACAGAGAGGTGTGGAGTAATTCATTTATTATCATTTGTTTAGAAAAAAGATCTTAACATTGAGGGTCAAATTCTTCTGGGGTGAAAAATGAGCACAAATGGATTTGTCCAACTTGTTGTATGTTCTGCCTAATTATTCATTCTGTTTTGCAGCCTTTCCACTCCGCCAAGGACATGCAAGTCCTGAGCTCCGCCATTACCAAATCCTAGCCACCCAACGCATGGAGGAAGAACGCCTCATCTCCTGCCTTGGGACCCTCCAGCCACACGGCATTAACCTCAATTTCACCAGTTTCCTCATCTCCCCTCCCTCCACCTTATCCCAGATTCAACCCTCCTACTAGGCACCACCCTCTTGAACTGTCCTACTTGTCCATCCTCCTTCCCGCCTATCTGTTCCACCCTCTGCTCTTACCTATCACCATTACCCCCACCTTCATCTACCTATCACCTTCCAAGCCACCTTCTCCCCAGTCCCACCCCCTCCTATTTATCTCTCAGCCCCCTTCATCCTCTCCACCCCCCACGCTTCTGATGAAGGGTTTATGCCCAAAACGTCATATCACCTGATCCTCGGATGCTGACCTGCTGTGCTTTTCCAGCGCCACACTTTTCGATTCTGAGATAGATTTCCCAAGCCATTGTCTATCGCTTGTGAAGGACTATTACATTCCTTCTGTTTCCTGGGGCAGTTCTTTCTGCCCCTTGCAGCACAGATTTACACCAAGGGCTATATCTTGCTGGTTATCAGCCACATTTCAGTTGGCCATTTCGCAATGCATGACCATAAACAACAACTTGCATTTGCACAGCATCCTATGCATCTAAAATGTCTGAAGGCACTTCACATGACCATTATGAAAAAAAACTAATTGACACCAATCCACATAAGTACAGATCTTGACAGGATGAAAAGCTTGAGGCAGTTTGAAGGCAGAGACAAAAGTAGAAAGGCAAATGGACTGGGGGGGAAGGGTTTCCATGGCCTATCTGAAGGAATTGATTTCAATGTTGGCATGAATAAAATAACGAACGTCCACAGTCTTTAACTGGCATCTAGTTTCTGACAGGTATCTCTGGGCAGCGATCAGGGGAAGAGACATTCTGGCTAATTCACATAAAATTAAACCTTGCAAAATACCCTTACAAACATCAGGGGGCTTGTCCAACAGACTGGTCAAGCAACGACCTCACATAGTCATATTCACTGAAATATACCATACAGACAATGTCCCAGAACTACTATCACCATCCCTGGATATATTCTGTACCACAGACAGGATGGATACACCAAAGATTGCAGCACAGTGGAATACAATTGGGAAGGATTTATACCCTGGGATCCCTCACATAGACTGTGGATAGCATGAAATCTCATGGCATCAGGCCAAACATGGACAAGGAAACCTCCTGCTGATTGCTAGGTACCCCTCTCAGCTAATGAACCATTGCTGCCCAATGTTGAATGGAGGAAACTGTAATGATGGCTAGGGTGTAGAATGTACTCTGAGTGGGGTACTTCAATGTTCATCATCAAGAATGGTTTGGTAGCATTTCCACTGACTGAGCTGGAGAAATCCAAAGATACATAACTGCTGCATTGATCTTGCATAGGTGGTGAGGGAAGCAACAAGAGGGAAAAATCACGGTGACCTCAACCCCACCCCTCATCAAGACATGTTCATCCATGACAGTATCAGTAGGAGTCCTCGTAGGAGCGAAGTCACATTTTTATATTGAGAATATCATCTACCAGCTAATTGGGATATATTTCAATCAGATCTAGCAACTCAAAACCAGACACTCCTAAGGTCTTGTGGGTCATCAGCACAAGTCGGATTGTATTCAACCATAATCTGTAATCTCATGGCTCAGCATTTTAATTTTAACTATCAAGCCAGGAGATCAACACTGGTTCTATGGCGATTGTAGGATTCATGACAGGAGGAGCACCAGGCATACCGAAAAGTGAGGTGTCAACCTGGTAAGTTGTAAAGGCTCCTTGCATGCCAACAGCTTGAATAGACAGATCCATCATTCAATGCTTTGAAACTAAGTTCTGCTGTCCTGTCACATCTAATTATGAATGGTAGTGGACAGCTCAACAACAAGGTAGATATTCTATCAACAGAGATAGATATTCCATGAATACCGTCATGCTCAACAGTACTGAAGGTTTGTGCTTCAGAAGTAGCTGTATACCTAGCTATTCTAGTACAGCTGTAAAAATGTTGAAACTTGCCCAGCTATGTCCTCTGCATAAGAAACGAGATAACTCCAATCAGGCCAACTATTGCCCCATCAGTCTACTGTCGATCATCAGCACAATGAAGGAAGGTGGTGTCATGAAGACTATCGAGTGGAACTCATACTTGCTCACCAGTGCTTAGTTTGGGTTCCACCAGGGCCACCTGGCTGCTGACCTCATTATAGCCTTGGTTCAAGAAGGAGAAAAGAATTGAATTCAAGCTATGCAGTAATTGTGACCGCCCTTAACATCAGGGCAGTGTTTGACTAAGTATGACACCCAGAGCCGGAAAATGATTGGAGTGAAAAGGAATCAGAGGAATCTCTGCTGATTCAAATCATATCTAACACAAAGGAAGGAGGTCAATCACCTCAGCTTCAAGATGTCACTGTAGGAGTTCCTTAGGGTAGTGTCCTACCATCAACAATATTTAGCTGCTTCATCAACTACCTATCTCCATCATAAGGTCAGAAGCGGGAAGTCCACTGATGACAAACGATGTTCAGCACCATTTCTCTTTCCTCAGGTACTGCAGCAGTCCACATACAATTGCAGCAAGACCCTGGCAAGTTATATTCATGCCACACAAATGCCAGGCAATGGACATCTCCAATAAGAGAAAATATAACAGCTGAAATAGCTCAGTTGGGAGAGTGTTAGACTGAAGATCTAAAGGTTCCTGGTTCAATCCTGGGCTTTGGCAAAAGCAGCATTGCTTGAGTGCTCCCTCCTTTGTTTAGTGGGTGTTTCAGTGGTTAGCACTGCTGCCTCACAGCACCAGGGACCTGGGTTCGATTCCCACCTTGGATGACTGTCTATGTGGAGTTTGCACATTCCC
This sequence comes from Hemiscyllium ocellatum, assembly GCF_020745735.1. Lineage (NCBI taxonomy): Eukaryota > Metazoa > Chordata > Chondrichthyes > Orectolobiformes > Hemiscylliidae > Hemiscyllium > Hemiscyllium ocellatum. Next base: position 17,990,076 of record NC_083428.1, on the reverse strand, counting down.
CCCGTGTCTGCGTGGGTTTCCTCCCACAATCACAAAGATGTGCAGGTCAGGTGAATTGGCCATGCTAAATTGCCCATAGTGTTAGGTGCATGAATCAAGGGTAAATATGGTGTAGGGGAGTGGGGCTGGATGGATTCCTCTTTGGAGGGTCAGTGTGGACTTGTTGGGTGGAAGGGCCTGTTTCCATACTGTAGTGAATCTAATCTAATCCAATAATTATTGGCCCTTAACATTCAATAGCATTACCATTCTTGAAATTCCCATTTTGAACATTGGGAATTACCATTGGCCAGAGACTGAGCCATACCAGTCTGTGGCTAAAAGAACAGGTTCGATGTTTAATATTCTGCAGTGCACCTCCTGTGTCTCCAAAACCTGTTGAGCATAGACGAGGGATAGGTCAGGAATGTGTTGGAAGACTAAGTGCTGCTCCAACAACACTCAAGAAGCTAGCACTAGTTTATTTGGCTGACATATCATCTGGCACCTTCATCAAACACTCCCTTCACCACTTGCACACAGAAGCTGTTGTGTATACCACCTACAAAGTGCACAGAAATAATTCACAAAGTCTAGTTCAGTAGTACCTTCCAAACACCCATTTAGAAGGACAAGGGCATCAGACGCATAGCAACACCACCAGTTGCAACTTCCTCACCAAGCCACACTTCACCTTGATGTGGAATGATGTTGCCTTTCCTTCACTATCACTGAGTCAAAATGGTGGAACATTCTCCCAAGCAGCATGGTGGGTGTCTCTATACCTGAAGGACTGTGGCAGTTCAAGAAAACAGCTCTATACCACCTTTCCCAGGGTAATTAGGGGTGGGTAATAAAGGCTGGCCTAGGACATGAATGAATTAACAAGAAAGAAAGCTGTGGTGCCATAACTTTACCCTGACTGAGGTGGATCAACAACACAGATTGTAGGTCTAACCTGGGAGGTTTCTCGACTGCAATCACCAACCAAGCCATCAGGGAAGCTAAGTGTTGTATTAATAATGAAAGGAAATATGATGAGATATTAAATATTTGTGCCACCGGGTGTTGTTTGCGCAGTTGCTATGGTATCGGGACAGTGGGAGCTTATGGTCATTCAAATGGCCTTTCTAAATCTCTCAACAGTTACTTGATGCTGCTGAAATTTTTAAAAAAGCCTTAATTAAATGAATATAATAAGTAGTCCGCTTTTTTTCTTTATCATCAGGTATGTGTGCTATAGAAGGAGAAGAGTAGGTTCCTGGATTAACTTCTAAAAAAATGAACAATAATAAAGCTGTCTGCATACTCTTTCGTCTGTATCTCCACCCTTTTGTTTATACCACTACAAAACAAACTTTGGGTTTAGGTAATAAACAATGTGCCTGGTAGGAAAGGGCTATGCACTTTATACTATCTGCCCCTCCTCTGTTGATGGTTGGCAGAGAGCAGTTTGGGGCCTCACACATACAGAAACCACCCATACCACTTATAATTGGGTTCTTGCCTGTAACACATTCCAGATGCTGTGGCTGTCTACATATCTGCTGTGTCTCCTTAAGTTCTGCTTAATGACATCACCTAGAGTGAGATTTCAGGTTTTGGAAGTTTATGATGCTTTTTCGCATCCCTGTCTCCATTTTTAGTGCTTTCTTCTGGCACTTTTGCAGGGAGTCGGTGGAGCACACACAGTTTGCATTCTACAAAACCTTTCGTAACTTTCTCAGTTGCAAAGTAGACCATGTAGGATGTGGTAACTGGGTGTGGGCTGCCAGGATTTTATCAGGAGTTTCATAGTGTCTTGTACAGGAAACGGTTGCACCAGTCTGGCCTGAAATGAATAAATTCAATGACTTTCAGACTTTCGCTTGTGGGGACCCCCTGCACATTCCTAGGGAGACACCCTTATGCAAAAACATTTGAAAATACACAGTCTTAGACAAAAGCTGCACTGCAATCCAACATTAGGAATGCAGACACATTTTGAACAGTGTTAGCCATTGGGTAGAAACCTGCAAATCTCAGCCACTAGCCCTAAAAAAAAAATGGGTTCCACATCTACCCACTAGGTTTTTGGAAACCCCACTTGGAAAATCTGTGAATTAAAGACACAGCCTAAAGTCTGTAAGTGGGCACTCCCAAGTAAGCAGCTGTACTTGTGGAGAGAGTGAGTCAGGAAGTCAGGTCTAGCAGCCTGTGATTTTCCACCCATTCATTTAACAGGTCGGAAAATCACAGGGTTGCAAGTCTCTCAGCTTCCTAACATTGTTTCTTTGTGACTGGGGTTTGTTGCTGAGAGTATAGAATCAGTCTTCCAAACGGTACACACCAGTTAAAGCAAGCCGTCTGATTCCAAGAGGAACCAACACAATGAAAGAAAGAAATTGCTGAATGTGTGTGTAAATGTAATTACAAAATATAACCAACAATTACAGTGTGCCAATATATTGAGTGCATGTGTCAGTCTTATAAATGACCCAACTGGGTATAAAATGTGTTGTTATATTTTATAAATAGGTACAAACAAAAAAAAAGTTCACCCACATATAATTTTGTTGTGGATGCTATTCTGGTTTCTGGGTTGGGAGTGACTGTTTCCATTGATGGTTACCTTTTTTATGATATATACCACAACGCAGAGGGTGTTTTTATCTTGCTGCTTTGAATAATAGTAAACATGCTCTTCCTGAAGCCGCCAAAATTGTCCAGCTGAGTGGCTGGAAACTGATTTCTGAGCTACTGCAGAATCAGGACAGCTTTGTGCAATACATTTGTTTCTTTTAAGAGACAGAGCACAGTTGGTAATTAGGGTGTAATTAGCAACCATAGCACTACCATCAGCGTAAAAGACGTGTCACCAGGCCTACTTTGGACACATAATAACGGTCTGGTCTAGCTGTGTGGATAATGACACTGACTAGACCTTTTACAAACTGATTCAGAAAGAGGAAGTTGCAGGTGCAGGATGTAACATTGTTTGATAGACATCATAAGGTCTTTTGTTGTCCAGAAACCTGTGAATGCTTCTCAAGCCATATTAGTTAAAAATGGTTGTAAATTATTGGTTATTTTATAGTTTTTTATTGGCCTTTTCATGACCTCAGGACATCTCAAGTTGCTTTGCAGCTAATTAGTAAAAAATGAGGTCTGCAGATGCTGGAGATCACAGCTGCAAATGTGTTGCTGGTCAAAGCACAGCAGGTTAGGCAGCATCTCAGGAATAGAGAATTCGACGTTTCGAGCATAAGCCCTTCATCAGGAACGATTCCTGATGAAGGGCTTATGCTCGAAACGTCGAATTCTCTATTCCTGAGATGCTGCCTAACCTGCTGTGCTTTGACCAGCAACACATTTGCAGCTAATTAGGTACTTTTGAAGCAGAGTCACTAGTAATGTAAAGAATGCGGCAGCCAATTTACACACTGCAAGGTGCTGCAAGGAGAAATGTGATAATGACCAGATAATCTGGGGAGTTTTCTTTTGCGATGTTGATTGAAAGATGCATATTAAGTAACGAGGTTCTTATTTGAAATAGTAGTTTGATTTACACACCTTTAGTACCTCAGTACAAGAATGGAGTTTTAGCCAAAATTAGATGTACACATTTCATTTCTGATTAACATGGAGGAACTGCCTCTCAAATGCTACTCAGCATCAAAGACTGGGTGAAGTCATACATTTGACTGACAACCACAATAATTAGGCTTTGAAAACATCAAGCAAGACAATAAGAGATAAATGTGAATTCCCCTCCATTTCATTCCTAAAGAGTCTTTTCTTTGAATTTGTTTATTTTTTCAGTAGCCAAACATATTGAACAATCAACGGTAATGGAATAACAACAATAATTTGCCTTTAAACAGTGCCTTTAAGGTATGAAAAGCTCTCATGGAGCTTCACATAGTGTGTAATTTGATTAAAATTGACACTGAGCCACGAAGGAAGCATTATGTTAAAAAAAGAAACAGTCGGTTAAAGAGGGAGATTTTAAGAGGAATCTTAAAGGAGGAGAGAGGGCTGATGTCACAGAGGAATTTAAGAAGGGAATTCCAGACCTGAGGGATGTCATGAATGAAAGCAAGGTGGGGTGATGTTAATGGAGAATGTGTCAGGGTCAGGAGTTATGAAGCCATATTTCTGTAGGGCTGGAATAAGTTATAGAGAGGGTTGAGAATAAGTATTTTAAGTTTGAGGCATTAATACACCAAAAAACAATACACATGAACTAGCACAGAGTACATGAAGGTTTGAAGACAAGCAGTTAATCAGAGGAATGTTGGAATGGTTAAAACTGAAGATAAGAAATGACTGGAAAAGGCTTTCAGCAACAAATGGAGATGGCAATGTTACAAGAGTAGAAACAGCCTACCTTTCTGATGGAGAGGCCCCAAGGTTGAAAGCTCAGTTCAGATCAGATCAGCCAGGAGGCTAAGACAGCACAGAGCCTGGATTGTCCCGAAGCACTGAATGGAAAGGGGGGACAGAATCAGTTATAGGAGTCAGCGAATGGAGTTGGTGACAGAATATATGCAGCTGTAAATTAACTAGGTTTTGGAAACTGTGAAATTCTATTCACCTGATTAATGGAGAAGTGTGGTAACAAAGTACATTGTGTGCACAAAACACTTCTTTTGTGATTTTTATGACCAAAAATGAATGTTGCATTTATATAAGACCATTAGACCTTTTGCTGCATCACTCTACTGGTTTACTTTGGTAATGCTTCATTGTTCTGTTGCAAAAGTAGAAATTGAGGGAGTCAAATAAGCAAATGAGACAGAAAGGAAGAGAAAGGTATATTGGTGGGTCAGATGAAGGGAACTGGGAAGAAGCTTATGTGGAACATAAAGGTTAAATAGGATGTGATGGGTTGAATGTTCTGTAATATGAAGAGCAAAGTCTTCTAGTCTCTAGACTGGGCATACCCTGACAGACGCACAATGAGGACTCCGTGGACATTGTGACTCACAGATTGTGCGTAATTTGCGCAGGAAGTTACAGCTTTTGATGAGCAATTACCCTGCAACTGGAACTTTAGGGTTGGGGAGGGGGGGTTGCGAGGCGCCAACTTACTAAGCAGAATAGTTACACAGGAACAGTTTGAGGAATTAAAACTGGCTCCAACTCATGGGTAATTACAAAACTAGCTTCCTGGCCACATGCACTGACAGCTCACTCAGAGTTCACTCTCTCTCCTCTTCAAATTCTCACTAACTTCGTATTATATCCACCCCCCCACCCCCAAGCCCACCATATACCATCTAAATACCAGACCTAACCCACCCTCTGACTAGTTACCTGATTTCTCTTTTCTACTTCTGAAAATGTGTTGCTGGTTAAAGCACAGCAGGTCAGGCAGCATCCAAGGAACAGGAAATTCGACGTTTCAGGCCAGAGCCCTTCATCAGGAATTCTCTTTTCTACTTATCACCTGCTTCTGGTATCCTACATCCTTACTGACCAACTTAGCACCCTATTCCCTCACCCAACTGGCACCCTATTCCCTCACCCAACTGGCACCCTATTCCCTCACCCATTTGGCACTCCACACCTCACCCAGCTGCTGCCTTACCCCTCACCCACCCACTTGTCCATCAACCACTTCACCTCCACCTCCCACTCTCCACCCTAATCCGCTTACCTTATATACTTACCTTATATACTGCACTTACCTTCTCTCCACAACTGGTCAAAGTGCTCTTGGACTTTTAAACCTGTTTTTGCAGCAGTTACTGCTGTATAAAGTGAGTATGGTTTGACTTCCAGCATTAGTCCTGTGCTAAACTGGAAGGCTCTCAGATCAGATGCAGTCTACATTTCTCATACTACCTGAATCAGGCATTTCCATTAGAAATGCTGGGAGGGTGCAAAGTAAGAAAAATGGAATGGCAATATCACTGTAATTGACATTCCTCAGAAGATTCTGTACTGAGTGATTTCATTGACCAAGTGAAGTGGATTTGTGATTTGTGATTTTTTTTTTAGTTGTGCTGGTTGGGGGAGGCATGTTGGTCAGTGTACAGCAAGAACATTCTTTTCATCTTTAAGGAGTTCCTGAATCTGGCAAATGGGTGACTGAATTATAAATTACATCCAGTGATGGGACCACAATTTAAAGTCCTATCCAAAAGGCTAATGGAATAATCCTGCAGAATAACTTATGTGTTCAAATACACACAGTGGTGCTTAAACTGATGGTCTCTGTCTCAATGATATTTTGTGCAGAAGCTCAGTTGTAATTAATTTTAATTCATAGAATGTAACACTGCCATATTTGATGGTACTTCCTCATCATACTGAACTCAGTTTATGGTATATCCTTTTTTATAGCACATTTCTGCTTTCCTCTGTACAATTTTCTTTTGATTTCAACAATGAATACTTTTAGCATTTGTAATAATTACCAGTGGATCACTGAGATTACCGTACAATTGATGTTACATTACTGACACTATGTCTCTCCCAACAATCATCCTCAGTTACTTTTGGGCTAATGTTGAAACATGCGACTACTTGCTCTCCAAAGAACTGGAATAGCACAATTTTATCATCCAGCAAATGTATTAAATGAAATGTGTGGATTAAATATCACTTTTATCAGCTGATAGAACATTGGCTTTGAAGCAGGCATGCTGCTAAATGTTGCGAGGGCTTTTACTGTACACCTACTTTGTGTGGTTGAAAAATGATTTGATAATAAATGCAGCAGAATGATGTATGTCAGGAAGTGTTTGGACACAGGAAATCTTGGGCACCTAGATGTAAAATCAAAGTGCATTATTAAATAAGTAATTGATGCACATTTGAAATGTCTTGTTGAATCATTCTAATCCCAAATGATCAAAGCTCTTAGTTGATCCTCAATCTACAAATAATATATGTATATTCACATTCAGACTTGTAGTCTTTCATTACCTTGAAGGGTTTCATTTTCGTCTACCTAGCACATCAGGGAAGAACATTGGTATCTTTGTCTAAACCAAACATGTCACTTTAGTCCAGTGTTCTTGCCCGTATTTGTGTGCGTATGGGAGCTAATGTGCATATGTGTGTGTGCGCATGAAATTGTGCCTATAGCAGCTATTTGGCATTAATAAATAGGATTTATCGGGTTTTAAATCAACAGAAGCAAAGTTAAGTTCAGACAATAGTGCATCCTTTAGGTTTCCAATTCTATGACTTCAGTTAACAACATGCAAATGTTTAAATAATTTAACTAAAATCCCTCTCATTTTAGTCAAAACATCAGCCTTGCTGTGGTTGAGAGAATTCACATTTTAGGTGAGCATGCTAACCAAGTAAAAAATTTATTCTGTGCTGTAGTCTCAAAGTCCTAGATTTGTGTGTTCAGTGAGTCCCACTCCATGTGGTTTGAGGCAAACAGATAAGACCAGACGCAGGCTTGATTCACTGCCACCAGTGCTTCAACTGAGTCTCCTATTCCTGATATCTGTTGTTTGTGTATGAAAGCTGGGTGAGGACATAATATATTCTGTCTAGACTCAGTCAAATAGTGAGCTATTATTCCTTTGTCAGCTTAGCATGAAACACTACATTATGACTTCTCAGCAATCAGAATGTGCGATATAAAGAATCCATAGGCTGCCAGCCATTGAAGACTGTTCTTGCAAATAAAGTTGTTTGTCATTATTAATTTGCTCTTAGTTATGTTTGAACTTTGCTGCCCATTTAAATCCTGCCAGTATGATGAGAAGATTCCTGTTGAAGATGACTATGGGCTACATCTGAACAGATGTTGGGCGGTCTGCTGTACTTTGGTGACATTCCAGATAAATGCGTTATAGTAGGAGTTGAACAGGGGCACTTTAATTATGGTAACGGCTTTGCAAATTCTGCAAATAGAGTTCAAGGCGACTGGATGAGAGCCAAACACCCAAAAGCTATGAAAATTGCAAACACAGACCCACTGTTTTCCATTATTGGATATGCATAGAAACTGTTTAGCCGGGAGGAAAATTGAATGAATAGGGTTTTTATGGGTGGTAAATATAGAATATCAAAAAAGGTCAACTGTAACAGCTATAACATGAGATAAATTTTTACTTTAGTCAAATGTTTCTGTGAAGGAAAAGAAAACGTGACGTTTTAGTTTGACTCAGCTTTTAGTTTTGACTCTTGTTTAATCGTCTCTGAGCTGGTCAATACAAAAATAACACTGGCAGAGCAAAACTCCTTTCAAAGTCTCCTTTATTTCCTGGCACTTCACCTCCACAGCAAATCACTGTTTACACTACATTAATAATCATGTGACTCCACCCAGACTCAACGTTGCTGTGCAAAACAGGGCTGTGACATTTGGAACGTGTCCAGTAAGGCTGGTGATGTACAAGGGTTTGGAAACTCAACTCAACAGGAAGTAAACAAAGGCTGTCACCATAGAAATAACTCACCAAGTCAACGCCAGCTCATTTGTTTCAAGATCTGCGTGCGTCGCCATCAGTAATACGTGGTTTCAAAGGAAGTTCAATGACCACTACTTCGCCAATTTTGATGAACCTAAAGGTGGAGTCACTTTCGTTTTTGTATAACATCTTAAATTATACAATTGTCATAGTTTTTCATGGAATCCCAATATCCTGGAACTCCTTCTCTTCTCAAATACTCTTTCATTTCCAGCACAGAACTTGACTATTTAACAAATTGTTCCTGTGTGAGAGCTTCCAATTTTGTTTGCACCGCAGTTTTTCCCACTTACCCCAACAAATTCGATCTCTTCAGCAACACATTCAGTTGCCTTTGAGTTGTTCTTATGGAATCTGTTTGCACAACCCTTTCAGTTGATGCAGGACTTAACCATCCATTGCATCAATAAATGTTTCTATTTTCAACTCTAGCTCTTTTGATAATTATTTTAAATCTATATTCCAAGGAAACAGTTTGCCCCTACTTTGTTCTAGCAGAACGATTCCTAATTTTCAACACATCTGTTAGATTTTTCCTTAGCCTTCTCTGTTGTAAGAACATCTTGAGCTTTTCCAGTATCTCCTAATAACCAAATAACTAAGACAAGCTCTTGAAGTTTTGTTGGCTTGCACTCAACAGGGCAGATGCAGACAAATTTCAAAACGATCAATGATTTGTACTTCAGAAGAAAAGACTAGATTTATCAGTCGCACTCAGAATGAACCTGTATGGGGAACACAAGAATGGAAAAAAGGCGCATATTAATGTGAGCAATCAGCATTCACATACAGTCATAGAATTATAGAGCAGGGGAATGGATCCTTCGGTCCAACTCGTCCATGCCAACAAGATATCCTAAACTGATCCAGTCCCATTTGCCAACATTTGGCCCATATCCCTCTGAACCTTTCCTATTCATGTACCCATCCAGATGCCTTTCCAACATTGTTATTGTATCAGTCTCCTCCAATCCCTCTGGCAGCTCGTTCCTTATACTGACCACCATCTACATGAAAAAGTTACTCCTCAGTTCCCTTTTAAATCTTTCCCCTCTCACATTTAACCTATGTCTTCTAGTTTTGGCCTCACTATCCTGGAAAACAGACTTTGGCAATTCATCCTATTCATGTCCCTCACGATTTTATAAGCTTCTATAAGATCACCCCTCATCTTCCGACGGTTCCGGGAAAATGCCCCCAACCTATTCAGTCTCTCCCGACAGTGCAAAGCTCCAACCTTGGAAACATTGTTCACTCACAAATGATGGTTTAGCATATTTCTTCTTTTACAGTAAGGTATTGAGCACTCTGACAAGGCGGGTCACAGAATGCCCCCTTCATAGAACTTTTACAGAGGATCTTCTTCTGTTGAATGCAGCACTAGTCATGCGACAAAGAATCAGTAGAAGATTGTAAATGTTATATGAGTACTGAGACTTAGACCTCCCAGCCCCACCTCAACCACAAAAGGCATCACAGCACTAAAGAATACATTGGCAAATGCTTCCAGTTCAAGGTGAGAGGGAATTAGTTCTGTACATCTGCAGACTATGAGACCTTACAATATCTTCCTGCTTTGTGGCCTGCAAATACCATGCTTCAGGTCACTCATGATTACTTCTGCTTCACAGAGATGACTACGTTCAATCTGCAATGACCAATGAAAGGCTAAAGGCTGCTTATGACCAAAATTTGTATCCCATGTGTTGTGCACTGCATGTGTTTCATGTGCACAATGATTTGATTGCAGATGATTTGAAACTGTACTGCACCTTGATGCACTTGCCCCTTGAAGAGCCTCGCGTTTCTTGCAAGCCAAGACTGTGTGCTCAACCAGAAGAAAACACAGACTCTGCTGCTGCAGCTGTGGTTGCAGCCATTTTCCATTTGCAGAGCACCTTTGCAGCTCATTTGAATATGGAACGCACTGCAGGTCATGCTTGGCACAGTGAGTCTCAGGATCAGATGGTAAGGCACTTCCCCCACACCCCAAACAGTCATGAATCTCTCTTTGTGGCACTCTGTAGCCAACCCATCACCATTGATCCCCCACCTGGAATTACATTTGCAATTCTCATCATTGCCCCAGGGTCCCCTGTTCACCATCACACTGAACTATCAAGGTTATGATAGTGATGACCACTGAAAGCACAGTATCTCCCTCCCACAGTATCCTATGATATCCCTAACATGACCACCACCAACCTTTCCCCTTCAATATTTAATCCTTTCTGCATCCCCGGTTGCTGCCTCCCAACCACAACATTGAGTTCTTCAACTTCCCTAACACAGCAGTGTCCCTTCATAACCCCCTTGACCTTCATTCAGCTCCCAGCCAGGACTGAATGTCGTCCCCCATCCTGACTGATTTTGATCAAGAGCCCAGGCTAATGAGTGACCAGAGCTAACCTGAGAGCACCTCTTGAACTGACTTATGGATAATCTGCTGACTGTTTGCACTGGAATGATTATGCCCCAGTCCATCGACTGGAGTGAAGATTAGATTACTTACAGCGTGGAAACAGGCCCTTCGGCCCAACAAGTCCACACCGACCCACCGAAGCACAACCCACCCATACCCCTAACCTAACACTATGGGCAATTTAGCAGGGCCAATTCACCTGACCCGCACATCTTTGGACTGTGGGAGGAAACCGGAGCACCCGGAGGAAACCCACGCAGACACGGGGAGAATGTGCAAACTCCAAACAGTCTGTCACCTGAGTCGGGAATTGAACCCGGGTCTCAGGCGCTGTGAGGCAGCAGTGCTAACCGTGGAAATGGACACCCTAGCCCCAACTACCCCAACTAGTTGACTGATCATGTCCAAACCTGTAAATTGAGATCAGACTGGGCCAGAACCCCTCAAAACGTTTCAAGAAAGTAGCCTGGACCCCAACTTTCTGAATTGTTTTATACAGGTGTAACATGGATTTTCCAGGAATTTGGCAGCTGGCCCAACCACTTAATTGGAAACAAACAGAACTTATTTGCAAGATTACCAAATGAAACACAAACAAAAGAGAACAGAATAGAGATTAACGCAACCTATCCGAGAACCCAACAGCTTGTCCCAGCTTAATGATACTGTTCCAAATACTTGCAACAATCTCCATAAACACCCCTTGGCAAAGAAGGAAAAATAAAATACAGGATCTTACAGAAGAGATGTTAGAGAGAGGGAGGGTCAGCAAGGACCTGCTTCTTTGGGTCCAACAGTTTCAACACTCTGCTTACTAAAACCAAACCAAATGAGAGAAAAGCTGAGCTAGGAGAACTGACCACTCCCTTTTCATTATACCAAGGTTTTTTAAACTTCAAAGTCTGTTGCCTGAGGCAGTATCTGTTAGCTACAATCAAATGGACCCTGAAACCCTTCAAACTTATACCTACTGGAGTCTCTGCGCTTATGAACCCTGTTGAAAAAAAAAACAAGGACAACATAACCTTGCTAAAGGAGCAGCATCATCACGACCCTTAGCTTCCTTTATGGGGGGAGTGCCCCAACTGATAAAAAAACTTACTCCCGCCCCCAGCCTTCACTCACACAGAACATGACTAAGGGCTACTTCTCTTAGACTTTGCGATGTAGCTATGTGATTGATGCAAATGTCATTTGCCACGATGGCTGCTTGTACATATTGGTATGAGATTGACGTAACCCATTGACTGATGCCTTTTGACAGCCACAGCAAGCTACTTGACTTTGTGCCAGCACTAAATAGAAAGGCAAGGCAGAATTCCCAGTAGTCATTAAACATTGGTGGAAGTGTCAAAGCATCAAAAGGCAAAGTAAGGCAGGAATGCTTTGAAAATTCAAGTAAGTGCAAAGTGAATGAGCAATATGAAAGTGAGCAAAAGCCCTGAGATGGAACCTGGTCCAATTCATGTTAGGGGTGTCTGTACTAGTGCACAGTGTCCTGGCAACAGCATTACAATTAAAGGTGCTGGTGCACTCTAAAGTGCAGTGCTGAAGTAGAGATGTTTATTGTAAGTGGATCAGAGATGTGCCATTGAATCACAGAATTCCTACAGTGTGGAAACTGGTCCTTTGGCCCAACAAATCCACACCAACCCTCTGAAGAGTATCCCATCCAGACCCATTCCCCTACCCTTTTACTTTACATTTATCCCTGACTAGTGCACCTAACCCACACATCCCTAAACACTATGGGCAATTTAGCATGGCCAATTCACCCAACCTGCACACGTTTGGGTGTGTGAGGAAACCAGGGCACTCAGCGGAAACGCACGCAGCCGCAGGGAGAATGTGCAAACTCCACACAGATAGTTGCCCGAGACTGAAATCAAACCCAGGTCCCTAGTGCAGTGAGGCAGCAGTGCTAACCACTGGGCCACCAGGCTCCCATGGTGGGTGTGGTGAGACTGGTATGTGTTGAATGCCATTGTCCTGGATGGAGGCTGTGTGCCCTCTGATGTTGATGCCTGGGATCCACGATGGAAGTTGGGAGAAGCAAGCAATGAGCTGAAGTCACTAGGCAACTATCCCAGGTTTCATGTCTGGAAATGTCACTGTCTATCCAGTGAGTGGGAGAATGGGAACCTACTTATTAACGAGGCAAGATTTGATGATAATGAGATGGTAATATGTGCTAATACTTGCAAATAAACCTCTTGTCAGTCAGTAGTGAAAATCTCGCATCCCCATTCATGTGGCAAATGGAACTTTATGTTCTCGATATTGAGATGCTCCTCCCTGGCCATCTCTCATGATTTTTCCAACCTTATTGTCATTACCTATGTCATTTAGGGGCTGGGGAAGATTCTGCCCTTGGGTTTTCCTGCATGAATTTTTCTTTCCCTATTCCTCCTGAGCATGTAGCAGCCAGAAATGTTTAGCTCCCATTCCTGCTCATGTTTACACCAAGCCAGTGTCAGAATGACTATCTCAGAATGCATGTGGTAACTTGCACCTGCAGCTAGCAATCTGATTTGTACCATTATGCACATCAATTTGCATTCTAATATAAGCTTTTTTTCCCATCTAATTCCTGTTCTTTCTGTAATATTCTTTACTGCTACTTGTTTCTTCTTGTCTCTCTTCTGTTCATGTGTCCTAGTTCATCTTCCCTTGCCAAATTTGTTTAAAGCACTCACCACAGCACTAATTAACTTCCTATGATCTTCAGACTTTAAAAAAAAACCCAAACTTCTCATCAACTAGCTACCACTTCTCGATTTTTTGCCACTCCCCATTTACTCACGTCAACCTCAGTAGCACATAAAGCTGAAATTCTTGACCTTTCACCTTTATTTCTCGACAACAGAAAGACAGGTGTGACCAAATATGGACATTCAAAATTTTGTTTGATTCTAATTATTTTTAAGTGCTGTGAGATAAAAGCTTGAGTGAATTAATTGAGCTTTTCATTTATTTGATTCCTAGATAGTGAACATTGATTGGCTATTTGACTGCAGGGGATATCACAATTAATCCTGCTCCCGTCCAGTGATCACACATGCACAGATACCTTTGGCAAATCTCCATCACTTGAGTGATGTTCTTTCTTGGAGAATCATCCCATTGTGCCAGACCGTCAGGGAGAAATAAAGTGGAAAATGTAGCCAAATAAACATCCATTTCAGGGATGGAGTGTTCTATTTATTATTTTAATTTAATTATGTTTTAATTTTAACAATGACTAAGAATTGAAGGGGAAGTCACAGGCTTTCTGCTTAATTTTGTCTTGCTTACTGAGTATGTTTACTTCCTAAAAATAAGCATGTTTGTTCAAAAAGACATGAAAAAGTACCCCTCAAAAAAAAAGCACACCACTTTCATTACAAAATCACAAGACAATTACAGATGAGAAAGACCACTTGGCCTGAGGTTATCCATGCAGAATGATCCTAAATTTCCCCTTTGCAGCCTGCAATTCATTTTTATTCCAAATTGTTTTGTAGCAGACCACAAAGAGTAAGCTGAATTTTCCCCATGCAAGATTGAATGTTGCAATATTCTGTCTGATGATCCAATTCAGCTGTGGTGGGTATGTCCATATTGTACTTGCCAAATATGCTACACAGACAAGGAAGACCCTAAATTCAAGCGTGGTCTGAAATTTCAACAGAAAAGGTGGTGACAGAAACAAAACACCTGTTGAGTGGCAACATTGTGGTACAACATCCATCATGTTGTGGAAGGTTGTTTTCAGACTGGAGGCCTGTGACCATGGAGTGCCACAAGGATCAGTGCTACGTCTATTACTTTTCGTCATTTATATAAATGATTTGGAGGTGAGCATAAGAGGTACAGTTAGTAAGTTTGCACATGACACCAAAATTGGAGATGTAGTGGACAGCGAAGAAGGTTACCTCAGATTACAGCGGGAAATTGACCAGATAGGCCAATGGGCTGAGAAGAAGCAGATGGAGTTTAATTCAGATAAGTGTGAGGTGCTGCATTTTGGGAAATCAAATCTTAGCAGGACGTATACATTTAATGGTAAGGTCCTAGGGACTGTTGCTGAACAAAGAGACCTTGGAGTGTAGGTTCATATCTCCTTGAAAGTGGAGTTGCAGATAGAAAGGATAGTGAAGAAGGTGTTTGGTATGCTTTCGTTTATTGGTCAAGAGTATTGAGTATAGGAGTAGGGAGATCATGTTGCAGTTGTACAGGACATTGGTTAGGCTGTTGGAATATTGCACGCAATTCTGGTCTCCTTTTTGGAAAGATGTCGTGAAACCTGAAAGGGTTCAGAAAAGATCTACAAGAATGTTGCCAGATTGGAGGGTTTGTGCTGTAGAGAGAGGCTGAATAGGCTGGGGCTGTTTTCACTGGAGCGTTGGAGACTGAGGGGTAACCTTATAGAGGTTTATAAAATCATGATGGGCATGGATTGGATAAATACACAAAGTCTCTTCCCTGGGGTGTAGGAGTCCAGAACTAGAGGGCATAGGTAGAGTGAGAGGGGAAAGATATAAAAAAGACCTAAGGGGCAGTTTTTTCACACAGGGGGTGGTATATGAATGGAATGAGCTGCCAGAGGAACTGGTGGAGGCTAGTACAATTGCAACATTTAAAAGGAATCTGGATGGGTATATGAATAGGAAGGGTTGGGAGGGATATGGACCAAGTGCTGGCAGGTGGGACTAGATTGGGTTGGGATATCTGGTCGGCGTGGACGAGTTGGACCGAAGTCTGTTTTCATGCTGTACATCTCTTTGATTCTATACATGTAGAATGTATATTGTTTAGATTTTATGATTTCATTGTCATGTGTATTTTACAGTGGGAAAAACAGTAAAATACAGTGAAAAGCTTTTCCCCTGTGTTCTTACTAATCCTCAATCCACAGATAATCATTTTCATTTGATTGTAGCAGTTAAACATCTTACATTTGAAGGCAAAATATGACATTTATAGCACAATATGTGAATCAACAACAATTGTGCATACACACACAAAACACTTTCTGTTTAATTAAACTGACCTTTCTTAAAGGGTGGTAGAAATTATAAATTTGATGCCTTATAAACAGAGATGTTTGTTTTCTGGAAAGACAGGACAAATGTTTCTACAGGTTTAAAATGGGATAAATAAATGGTGGTGAAACTAAGTGACAGACAAATCCATGACAGACAAATAGCCCATGATCTCTGCCCAAAAGGAATCTGTTGAACAGAATTGACTCAATAGAATCAAATTAAATTCTGAAGCAAGGTTAAAATAGGCAATAGTGAACCTGCAACAGCTTGGAAATAAAACACTGTGGATGTTGGAATTCTGAAATGAAAGTAAAACATGCTGGACACACTCAGCAGGCCAGGCAGCATCTGTGGACTAAAGAATGTAGAACAGTTAAGCACAGGAATAAACCCTCTGTTCACCCTGTCTGTGCTGACAATGATGCCATTCTGAACACTCCTATCTACCTGCACATCATCCATATCATCCTATTCTCTCCCTGTTCACTGTCTGTTTAAATGCCTCATAAACATTCCTATCATATCTGTTTGTATCACCTGATCTGGCAGCACATTTCAGGCACCTACCATCCTGTGTGTATAAACATTCCTTGCATATCTCCTTTCAACTTCCTCTTCCCACCTTTAACTTTTGCCCCTTAGTATTTGATATTTCTACCCTGGGATAAAACATTCTAACTATCCACCCTCTCCATGCCTCTCATAATTTTACATACTTCCATTAAATTGTCCCCACAGCTTCCAATACTCTAAGAAAAACAATCCAACCTCTTCTTATAGCTAATGTACTCCAATCCTGGCAACAACCTGGTAAATCTTTCTTGCACCCTCTCCAAAGCCTCCTCATCTTTCCATAGGGATAGTAATCAGAACTGCACACAATACTCCAAGTGTGGCCTAACTAAATTTTGCTAACTTTTATACACAATGCACTGACTATCCACAACTCCACAACTTTTTCAGTTATCTGCAAACTTACTAATCATACTGTCTCCATTTTCATCCAAATCATTTACATATGTTATAAACAACAGAGATCCCAGCACTGATCCTTGCGAAGACCACTGGCATAAGCATCAAGTCAGAAAAATACCTCTTCACAGTCTTCAATGACCAAGCCAATTTTGAATCCAACTTGTCAACTCACCATGGATTCCATGTGACTTAATCTTCTGGATCAGCCTACCATAAGGAATTTTGTGAAATGCTTTAGTAACGTTCAAGCAGACAGCATCTATTGCTCTATCATTATCAATCATCTTTGTCACTTCCTCAAAAACACTCAATCAAATTTGTGAGACAAGACCTTTCCTACATAAAGTCATGCTGACTATCCTTAATAAGTTCATTCTTTGCCAAATGCTGTCCCCAAGAAAGTTCTCCAATAAGTTCCCTACCACTAAGATAAGGCCCATAGGCCTGTACTTTTCTGGATTATCCCTTTTGCCCTTCTTAAGAAAAAGGAACCATATTCCTATTCTCCAATCTCCTGGGACTTCATCTGTGGCTAAAGAGAATGCAAGTATCTATATCAAGACCTTGGCAATCTCCTCCCTATCTCCAGTATCCTGGAATAGATCCCATCAGGCCCTGGGAACTTATCTATCTAATTGTCTCCCAGCACACCAACATGTCCTCCTTCTTAATGTTGACATGCGCTAGAATATCAACATACCCCTCCCTAACAGAGTTAGTGTTTCACATCAAGATGACCTTTCATCAGATTAGGGAATATTTCCCCTCTTTAACGGCTCCCTTGATATTCTTTTACATTAACATCTACAGCCAAGGTGCATTATTTCTCTTTTGCACTGCGCTGACTACCATCTGAGTTTTACTTTCAGGGCTTAAATGTGTTTCTGTTTTGTTATTTTATTGCTCTTGTTGTTAATTCTAACTATTATATTCTAAGATGGCACCCAAGAGTGGTGACTCTGTCCACTTTTCACTGTACTTTATATTCCTGTACTCAGGTACATGTGACAATAAAATCTAATCTGATCAAATATGGGCTCAGAATGGAAGAGAAATTCTCAAAGATGTAAAAGAAAAAGACTTCATGAAAAGCTTACATTATATGAGGGTGTTCAAGCTTTTACCTTTTAAAACCATAATGATTCATATACTTTGCTTTTTAAGCCACAAGAGAAATCTTAATGTTATGAAGCGCCTTTAGCATTGGTACACATCCCAGCAAGCTCCGCAGGACTGCTATCAGACTTTATCTACACTGTGGCATATACGAGACTATGAAGGCAGATGATCAAATGTATGGCCAAAGGGCTGAGTATTAAGGATCACCTTAAAGGAGAAGAGAGAGGTAATGAGATGATGATATTTATGGAAGAGAACTCCTAAGCTTACAGCCTTGGTCCAGTTACTTTTGTAAATCAACCTATCCAGAAATGTTACACTACCCTTTTGGAGCAATGGGACGTACCGCTGTGCTGGAAAAGCTCACATACTCTCTGTAATAGCTCCCTTGCTTCTGCAATTCTAGTGCCCTGGTTAAGAATATATCCTCCAATGAGGCAATTGTGGTTCCAAAAAGCTCAAACCAGACCCTCAGAAGCACAAAACTTAAACAAATTAAACCAACATGTAGGTTTCCTGACTCCGGATGAAGCGCTTTTGCCCGAAACATCGACTCTCGTGCTCCTCAGGTGCTGCCTGACCTACTGTGCTTTTCCAGCACCACATTCTTGACTCTAATCTCCAGCATCTGCATCTATTTCACCCAACAAATAAGTGGTGTGATTGCAAACAGGACTGAACGGCTTGGACGTTAAGAACTGTCTCCCCAGACTTTGAATCTATTTGTAGCATGAGGGTTACAGGTTGGTTACTTTTGCACTTAAATGTTATGGATATGCATGGCCTGTAGATGCTACAGAATTTGTGTTTGAACACTTGTTACATTTTGGGGTAATTTTCAAATGGAGGAACCGTGATATGGACAAGTCTCACTTCAGGTGATTTCAGAGTGCCAGGAGGACTTGAGGAATTGCAAACTAGTAAATTAGAAACAGCTTTTCACTCCTTGCTTTTGCCACACCATTTTCCTTGTCTCTTCATGAAACAAGTCACAGCAAATGGTGAAGGTAGCATCACCAAGAGGAAGGAGGAACAGATTGCAAAAAGAAACTCTGAATAAAGTACTGCTTGTGGTCAAACACTTTATTTGTCTCACAAACAAAGGAAAATAATATACTTTCAAAGTGTATGTTTCACCTTCCAAAGATTTTGTATAGAAATGTGTGTAGTGGTTCCAAAACTATCTGGGCACTGTGTATCACAGAATCAGTGTAGCATTCATTCAAAAGCAGTGCTACAGATTAAAATGAATGCATTTGCATCATTACTAACTGCATACATGTAGCATCTCTTTAAAATGTCACATTTGAATATATTGATGCCAACAGTACCTGGAATGATATAACCTCAAAATGCGCTTGAACTGTGTTTGTGACTTTTGCAATATGCAGAATACCTTTGAATCACACATATATTTCATTTTTTATCAGAGCGATACTTATATTTTTCACGAATAAGGCTTGCTTTTTGGAGAACAATAAATAAATGGCAAGATTTTAAGCATTCTTGTATCTCTTTCAACCATGCTATGCTATGATAGACAATTCTTGGGATAACACCTGATCTGTGATCATTTTCAGCATTTCATTGTGCGGTTTGCCCCCATTAATCACCTCGGACTCCCAAACAAAATCCTCAGTGTGGTGTTAATTGCTGGACCTTCAGAGGTGAGATAAAACCTTGCCAATTACTGCAGTGGACAGATGGTTTAGCATTTTCACAATGTGATGTCTGTTGGCTTTCAAATTGAATTGGCTTGGTATACATCTTTTAAATTGAGTAGCCAAATTTCTTGGCTTTGCTTGAAGACAAATCGCAAACAACCCACATTGTCATCTTATATAATTGCTCTTAACAATGTGGTGTCAGCTTCACTTAAACAAGAAAACGCTCGTATTAGACCTGCACTGCTATATTTGGGCAAAAAATTGATGTCGATGACAGTTGCAATGTTGGTAATGGGTTTCTAGAGGGAGATGGGTATTTAAAACAATAAAGATGAAAACATCTACATTTCTGTAGCGCCTGTTACAAATGCAGGGTAAGCCAATCTCTTTACAACCAGTGACATACTTTTGAAGTGGTCGTCATTACTATAATCTGAGCACAGCAGCAACCACTTTGTCCATCACTAGTTCCAAAGAAAAAGGCAAGGAAATAGAGAGCCAGATCAACTGTTTTAGATGTAGGTGGCCTGGAAACCAGAGGGGAAGTCCTCTGTTCATCTTCAGTTGAAAAATAATTTTAAAATAATGCCATGTGAATTTTTGTATTCACCTAAGAGAAAACGAGATGAGGAGCTTTGATTTATTGTCTAATTTGAAAGGCGGGCAAATGGTGCTCCTGCCAGATGGTGACTGGCATTAGGGGAATTCAGCCCTGTACCAGTTAGCTAGCCACTAGCAGTGAGGCAGCAGAAATTGAAAACCGACCTGTTTCAATCAGAAAGCCACACATTGTACCAGTGAAGCAAAGAGAAATGAACCAGAGACACGTACATTGGTTTCAGTCTTACCATTTTCAAATTTTATCAGAAACCTTCCATATCAAATAGGTCACAATATGTAAAGTGACATTTAAAGCAATTACTTCTCTGCAGTACAGTCACGCTGCAGAGCTTGCTCAGGAATATAGAATGTGAGTCAGTAACAGGATTTCGTTTTCTGGAATGTTTATGGCATGAAAGCTTAAAATTATAGTCCTTATAATATCGATAAGGCATCAACTCAGAGTGAGTAGAACGAAATCAATTTGTTAGGAAGTTTATGAAGATTCTCATCAACAATCTCATAAATTAAAATAAAACTGTAATTCATAAGTAAATGACAAAGCCCAGTGTCCCCAGGCAGCCTTGTAGAATAAGGGACCACTTTGTTCAATATTGATCTCCATACACCAAGTAAGTTCCAGGTTCAATCAAAAATATCAATAGCTGGAGAAACTCAGCAGGTCTGGCAGTATCTGTGGAGAGAAGGTAGAGTCAACATTTCGAGTCCAGTGATCTTTCTTCAGAAGATCTGATGGGCAGCACGGTGGCACAGTGGTTAGCACTGCTGCCTCACAGCGCCAGGGACCTGGGTTCAATTCCCACCTCAGGCGACTGACTGTGTGGAGTTTGCACATTCTCCCCGTGTCTGCGTGGGTTTCCTCCGGGTGCTCCGGTTTCCTCCCACAGTCCAAAGATGTGCGGGTCAGGTGAATCGGCCATGCTAAATTGCCCGTAGTGTTAGGTAAGGGGTAAATGTAGGGGTATGGGTGGGTTGCGCTTCGGCGGGTCGGTGTGGACTTGTTGGGCCGAAGGGCCTGTTTCCACACTGTAAGTAATCTAATCTAATCTACCTTCCATTGTGAAGAAGGGTCAACTTGACCCGAAACTTGCCTCTGCTTTCTCTCTACAGATGCTGCCAGATCTGCTGAGTTTCTCCCGCTCTTTCTATTTTTGTTTTGGATTTCCAGCATCTGCAGTGCTTTATTCTTGTTTTCCACTTCAGTGCTTATCTGAGTTGGAAATGGTGGGGCATAATTAGCTTCACTTTGCCTGCAGAAGGGAATATTTACTTATGGCTCCCATTTTCAATTTTTGTCAGAATGATATTTCATGTGAGAATGGAACTTAATTCATCCCATAATTGAAAACATATTGACACTCAAGCCTGTATTTTCAGATCAGGTAAAAGCACAAGTGCAAATGAGGCAGAATGTGTTTTTCTTCTGACTGATATGTGAACATTGATGCTGTCTTGATTTTTGTGGTCAGCTTTGTGGTAGTATTACAGGTAAGCTGCAGATATTGGAACAATACTGAGTGGGAGGATGAGCTGATGCAGAACTGCTTCAGTGTGATTTGCACAAGTTGAGTGAGTGGGCAAATGCTTGACAGAAGAAGTACAATGTGGATAAATGAGAGGTTATTTACTTTGGTAGAAAAACAGGAAGGCAGATTTCTATTATGAGAATGGTGACAGCCTGGGAAAGGGGAGGTGTAACGAGGTGTGGGTGTCCTTGTACACTGAAAGTAAACATGCAGGTGCAGCAGGCAGTGATGAAGGCAAATGGTATATTGGCCTTCATAATCAGAAGATTTGAATACAGGAACAAGGATGTCTTGTTGCAAATGTACAGGGCATTGGTGAGACCACACCCAGAATATTGTATGCAGTTTTGGTCTCCTTATCAGAGGAAGGATGTTCTGGCTATTGAGGGAGTGCAGTAAAGGTTTACCAGACTGATTCATGCAATGGCAGGACTGATGTATAAAAAGAGATTGGATCAGCTTGGACTATATTCACTGGACTTAAGAAAAATGAGGGGGAAATCACATAAAAACCTATAAAATGTGAATTGGATTAGACAGTGTGAATGCAGGAATGATGTTCTGGATGACACAGGAACCTGGGTTTACAATCTAAAGGTGTGAGGTAGGCTATCTACCCTACACCCTTACACAGAGAGTCGTGAGCCTGTGGAATTCTCTGCCACAGTAAGTAGTTGAGGCCAAAATGTTGAATGTTTACAAGAAGTTAGATATAGTTCTAACGGCTAAAAGAATCAATGGGTATGGGGAGAAAGCATAATCAAGATATTGTGTTGGATGATAAGCCCATGATCATATTGAATGGCAGTGCAGATTTGAAGGGCTAAGTGTTCTCATCCTGCTCCTTTCTATCTTTTCTATATTTGTCAGTTACTGGTATTTTTAAAGGACTGCACTATCTTAGATGGCAATGATCATGTCATTGCTTTTCGAGGAATGATGTGCAGATAAGTCTAGGCCTGTAAAATGGGAGTAAAAATCCTACTATAATCAACGTCACAGTAGAGTAATAAATTGTTTATTATGGACAGCCAGAGGATATTTAGAGTGCTCCTGTGGGAGTAGAACAAATGTAACACCTTCATTGAAGTCAAATGTTGCTAGACCTCAAAATTAGATTTAAACTACATAAGATAACTACATAAGAAATAAGAAGTATTTTTAAAAGTCAAAGAAGTAGGAATAGCTGAAAGGAGAAAAGAAAGGTAGAGAAATGTACATATTAGCTATAGTGGTCTCTGATCAATTTAAGTCAGGAATACTAAAGAGACCAGATTAGAAGAAGTACAGATCTTGAGAATATTACAGAAATAGGGAGGAGTAAGGCCATAAAGGGATAAGAATTTTAACATTGAGGAATTGCTGGGCTAGGATCTGATTGGTCTGCTGAGAACATGGAGAGGAATAATTATTGGGAACTTGATTCAACTTATGAACTCTGCAACAGAGCTTTGTGATGTGCAGGAGGAGTTGAGTCAAGACGGGGAGAAGGTGGGAGGTCATAATGCAGGATAGCATTTGAATAGAGTAGTCTTGAATAGAGTAGGATTAAAAAAGGGTTTCAGTGACAGATGAAAAGAGGTAGGGCCAAAATGGGCAATATTGCTAAGGTGAAAGCAGGTGGTCTTGGTTAGAGTCTGAGGTAGATTTTTAAATCAGTAAAGGAATCAAAGATGATGGTGAAAAGACAAGGCAGTAGAATTGAGGATTACAAAATCAGTCATAATCTAATTGAGTGGCAGCTCAAATTCAATGGGCTGAATGGACTACTTTTGCTTCTACACTTTATGTTTTTATAGCAATGGAATGGATATGTGGTCAGAGCTCACCTCAGGGTGAAATACAATCTCTGGGTTGTAAGTAGTCAGGTTGAGACTCAGACAGTGACCAGGGAGGGAGATAAAGTCAATGACTAGATTACAGAGCCAATGATTGGGACCAAAACCAATGCTTCATTTTTCCCAACATGTAGTTTGGAGAAAATTTCTACTCAGATCGATCTATTTAACAAGCAACATGAGAGAAAGAAGAGAATGATTTGGGAAGAGCATGTCGGTTTGATGTCCAGTGCATGACCAGAAGGAGCTTTGCAGTACTGACTTTACTAGGCAAGATAAAGTAAGAATTGCAAGCTCAGTTTGTATGAATGAAACATAGAAACGCACTATATGAACAAGTATGCCATTTATAGTGAGACCCCCTTCACTTTATGAAAGTGCTTCTAATCGATATGATAAGCAGCGCCTTTACACTCTCTGCATTCATTTTTGGTGATCTTCACTCATATCCTTAAATACTTTCATTCAACAAGTCATTACAATTGTTTGTGGAATCACACCGATCATCACATCCATTAGGCCCATTAAACCTCTGACTTCTCATCCTTCATTAGTTCTCCAAATTTGAGGAAGGACATAATTAGATTTGGCAGAGATAGGAATTTAGGAAGCAATCTGCAAGTGTGCATTTGTGACTAACACCTGCTTCTCTTTGTTCTTATTTTATGGTGTGTCCGATTAACTGTCAGCAAACCACATCATGAAATTATGACACTCCTTCTCTAAACTACATGCAAATCCTGCTCATCAGGAACTTATCATAATTTTACTTCCTTTTTTTTCTCAAGATGTGACTGACGAAGAAGCCAGTCTCAGGACATCTGGCGCACCCAACAGTTTATGCCACAGACCGTCACGTGAGAAGCATCCCAAACGCTAACGCAGGGCCATCCAACCCTGGGAACTGAGAGAGCAAGGTTGATGGGAAAGCACTAGATGATACATGGATAAGAAATTGCAGCTGCTGATGATGTTCATAGTGAGAGAGCACTGTCTGAATTACGAAGTTGCATAATGTCTTGGCTGAAGATCAAAATGACTTGGGTCTCATGGGTTTTGTTCCAAGAAGAACAATACTTGAATAGCATCAATGACAGATGTGGGCATTGAGCACCACCTCCCCCCATCACCCCCCCAACCCCTGAGACTATGCAGCAATTTTGTTGAAATTGAATAAATCCATCAGCAGCAAGTGTACAACAATGCAAATGTTTAAATTGCACTGTACCGAGGAGTAAGTGACGATTCTAGGAACACTTCGCTCTGTGCATCACAAATGTGGCTCAGTTAGTACAGCATGAGACTCCTAATTATCGGCAGCACAGTGGCTCAGTTGTTAGCACTGCTGTCTCACAGTGCCAGCGATCCGGGTTTGAATCCTGCCTCGGGCGACTGTCTGTGTGGAGTTTGCACATTCTCACTGTGTCTGTGTGGGTTCCCTCCAGGTGCTCTGGTTTCCTCCCACAATCCAAAGATGTGCAGGGCAGGTGAATTGGCCATGCTAAATTGCCCATAGTGATAAGTGCATTAGCCAGGGGTAAATATTGGTTGTGGGGAATGGGTCTGGGTGGGTTACTCTTCGGTGGGTTGGTGCGGACTTGTGTACCTGTTTCCATACTGTAGGGAATCTAATTTTAAAAAGAAAGTGCTTCCAAAGAAATTTTCCTTTCTCTATAGATATTTAGACACCTACAATTGAGGTCTGGTGTTCAAGATTGGACAATATTGTCTCTCTGGACTCCAAAATATTGGGGTTGGGCTGCAGTTAAGCATTTGCAGGACTTCACTTATCTCATCCTTGGTTGCCTGCAGATCTGTCAACATTCTGAACCAGTTGCATGGCAAGAATGTACTTAGATGAAGACAATACTGAGTGCCATTCCTCCCAACCTGCCTCCCACTTTCCATTCTGGCTATGGTAGCAAAATAGTTGTAGAACTAGTCTGTCTCTGCAACAAGAAGCATAGCCACTGGCCATTCCACCAGTTAGCTGTCATAAGATGAGATCTAACTCAATCTTACCAGTTTCCTGTTGCAAGACATCAGTGACTACTTCCCACCTACTCCTGCAGTTGCACTGAAGAGAAACATCCTTCATAAACTGGCTGCAAGGGGAAGCTCTGTGGTAAGAGATGCTAAGTATGTTCATAATGTGGTTTCTCTTTCAAACTGTTGCCATATTGAAGCTATTGACATTGCAAACATTATTCATGGAACTTATTTTCCATGGATAATGAATTTCTGCATGCGAGCGTATTATCCATAGATGGTGGCACATATATGAAAGGAGGAGGAGGATGTAAACAAGACTATGACAGCAGTGGTTATTCTTGGAGACCAAATTGAATGTTAGGCCTCCGGGTGCCAGTGTGTAGAATCTTCTGATGTTACTACATCCTTATTGGTCCCCTTGCCGACCTTTAGGTCTTCTTCCTTTACCTTTATGCAGCATGCAGTGCCTCACCAGCGTGGGAAAATGCACGACTGTATTGTATTCAGCCCATGAAGGTGTACCTTCAATAATCCAAAGGTATGCTCCATAAAGACTCTGGTGCACAAATGGACTTCAAAGTAAGACTGCTGAGTTGGTATCCTGGAATGGTGTGCATGCTGTGAACTATACTCTGCAGAGGATTACCTTAACTTCTCTTGAGAATCAAGCTTGCATTTCTGGATCAAAGAGCATGGGGAATGTTGTTTGACTTAAGTATGTAGCATCTCACAGAAATATATTGAGAGAATAGAATATTTTGCTACATCAATGGATGTATTGATTAAGGGAGTGCTTTAACTTGTGTGGGTGCAATCTTAGACTCTTTGGATCAGTAGATGCTGTGTGCTCTATCATGTTGCTAATGATTGGTCATATGGAATGTGATGAAATTACTAGCTCCAGTAAACAATTCTTCTGTGATTGCATAATACATCAGTGTGTAGCTGAACAAATGATAGTTGTGATATCAAGTGACAACCTGCAATTGCTTCATTGCTTAAACATTCAGGTCCGTTGAAATCTTAAGTCACTGAAGATGAGTTGTGGTCACTTGTGGCATCTGTCTTTACCCAATAATGGCTTCTTAGGTGAACTGAAGACTTGGGTGATATTTGTGCTTCTGCCAATATTTTATTTTAGTGAGATACTAACATCTTAGCTACACTGGACTTGACTGGCTACTTTCTGTTTTTCATTTCACTCTTCCAAAACACAAGTATACATGGAAAATCCATTCTTCGTGTCTGAAGTACTTGGAGAAGATGTGATGGCAACATTCCCAGAAATGCAAACAAAGGCAAAGTGATAAGAAAACATGTTGCCAATGATGCTGAGCTCCCATCAAGTAACTCTGAATGTCATTTTGGTGAGACGCTGAGTGGAATCATACAGGAGTCTGAATGATGTGAGCTATGGTAAAAAAATTGGCAGAATCTTGCAAGAAGTTCAGCAAGGTCTGTCTTGATGTCAGGAATAATTTGTTGCATCTTTAAACTATGGTCTGGGTGTTAAGACAAGGTTCTGACTAAGCAGCAGTGAGTTGCCTATTGATGGAAAGTATTGCTTGTCAACGGCCTTCTCAGCTTCCTGTCTAGCCTCAGGAATACTCTGCTTCTTAACCTACTGACTGATCATATTCTCATCAGAGCAGATACCTGTTGATATCAGATTACTATTTGCTCCAAAGAACCTCCATGTTGGACACCAGGCACAAATATCTCAGGGCAAGCTCCATGCACACAGGCTACACTTCCATGGATATTGGCATTTGACATATGCCAGCATCATGGTGCATCTCTAATTGAGTTACAGCACTTCAATGCTGCACCTTGGGGAACATTGGCAGCTATCATTGTGAAGCTGCACCAAGGACATTGTGCACTTAGGGACTCACACTCAGCAGATGAACTGGAGAGACTTCATGCATAGCCTGCTTGATTGCCCTCTCAGTCTCATTCACCTGTGAGGCTATCTTGGTGCTCATAACATCCCAGCTTTGCCATACCTTTTTGCACCCTGACCCTCAGCCTGATATACCAAGCTCACAGTAATACTGGGAGTAAGTGAGGACTGCAGATGTTGGAGATCAGAGTAGAAAAGTGCTGTGTTGGAAATACACAGCAGGTCAGGCAGCAATCTGAGGAGCAGGAGAATCAACATCTTGGGTGTAAGCTCTTCATCATTCCTGACCTGCTGTGCTTTTCCAGCACCACACTTTTCTCCTCATAGTGATACTGTACTGACATGCAACTTAGCACAGTCATAAAGCCAGGAAGCTTGACATGGTTCTTAGTCCTGAGTAACTTATGTGAAATACTCTTTGGTCGGGTAGCACTGGCATAGTAAGTGAGTAAGAAACAGCCTCCAATACCAGTCCAGGGTCTGAACACAGGAGGTCAGCTGCCTGGGGCACTCAGAGCTGGGATGCTGTCCTCATAAGCAGTGAGGAGCAGAATGTTAGGCAGCCCACCACCCATCTTGCTTCTTTGTGCCCTCTTGGAATGGGGGATAGACAAGTATTAAGGAAGATGAAAGTTGGGAACACAGTTGTTACTGTTGGTGGAACTGAGAAGGCTGAAAGATGTGCAGCATTAGTAATGTCAGGCGTATGAGTGGGTAACAGCAAGTGAGGGAATATGTTGCAAGTAATAGTGAAAGTGGTAGAGCATGAACCTTGGGGAAGTGGGTACTTCTGAGCAGAGATGGAACAGATGTGAGGTATTGGAGGGTGGCACTTACTTTGGCGGAGTGGAGATGCTTATTAACATTCTTCCTACATTGCTGGGCATTCCTCCAGATAGCTGAGACTGCACTGGCCCAGGTGGCAATTTTGAACCAGCTGACATGGTTTGGTCTCATGGCTTCCATTGCTGTCCTGGGGGTAGTGGATGTCCCAGCTCTGCATCTCCCTGTCTAACAGAATCGTCCGGATGTTGGCCACAAAGCAGAGTGCCAATTTTCCTTTCTCTGCCATGTTCAGGGCAAATATCAGGAACTTGCATGGCAACTCTAGACTAACATTGCTTGCACAGGTGCAGAGAGATCTTTGAAAGTTAACACCGGTGCCAAGAATGCCAATTCATTCTAGGACATATTGTTGCGAGTTGTTCCATTTATAGCAATGGGTAGAATGGAGCAAGAATCAGACGAGAGTGGCGCCATGGTGGCTGGGGAGGAGAAGTTAATGAGACAGGTTTGGTAAGATTTCACCAGGACTTGCAAAAAGAAACCTTTCAGGAAACATATGAAACTGGCTTTTAGCCAAAAAAAGGAGCTCATTGTTATATGTCAGGTTTAAATTCAGATCCCATTTTGGGTAAAAAAAAACCATTGGACAGGGTAATAAATGGAGAAGCACTGCAAAAAAGCTGCAATGCAAAGGGACTTGGGGATACTTGTGTATCAAACACAGAAAGCCAGCGCACAGGTTCAGCCAGTAATCAGGAAGGCTCATGGGATTAAGTCCTTATTTAAAGGGGGTTGGAGAATACATTTGGGGAAGTCTTGCTGCAACTGTACCAGATGCTGGTGAGACCACATCTCGAGTACTGCGAGCAGTTTAGGTTCCTTTGGTCAAGGAAAGATATTATTTCACTGGAGGTAATTCAGAGTAGGTTCACTTGAATGATCAAAGGTCAAACAGGTTGGGATGTTATTCACTGAAGTTTAGAAGAGTGAGAGGTGTGATCTCATTGAAACATATAGGATTCTTAAGGGGCTTGATTGGATGAATGCTGGGAGTATGTTTCCCCTCATGGGACAGTGTGGGGCTAGAGGAATCATCTTAGAATAAAGGGGCACCGATTTAAGACTGAGATGAGGAAGAATTTTCTTTTCTGAGAGGGCTGCGAGTCTTTGGAAGTCCTTGCCACAGAGAGCTGTGGGGGCAGTGTCCTTGTGTATAGTTAAGGCTGAGATAGGTCAATTCTTGACCATTAGTAGATTCAAAGGAAAATGCAGCAAAGTGGATATGAGGAAAGTCAGATTGGCAGTGGTCCTCTTGAATGGTGGAGCAAGCTTGAGGGGCTAAATGACCTTAGTCCTGTTCCTATTCCTTTTGGTCTCCAGTATTGTAAGATACAGCAGTTACCACACACTTTAATCAGACTATGTATGCACATTAACACTCAATATAAGAAATAGCTGATGTAATCTTGAGATCAACTTGAAGACATTACCTTAATTTTTGACATTACCTTAATTTTCTTAATATAATTCTCATTGATCCCTATCTCACCAACTACTTAAACTTTAGGAATAATTTAAACTTAGAAGTCTTTTACATTAACATTATGCTTTTACCAATGATAAAGAGTTTACGATTCTGTCAGCTTTCTGTAAATGGCAGTGTGTACATCATTGCATAAAGCAAGACCATTTCTAGACTCCCAAAAAAATATGTTTGACATTTACTCTGTCTTCAACTATGCTATGCTATTTTTGCAACACTAGTCAGTCTCAAATTTTCTCTTGAAAGTGGGAGTCAGTTACCTCAGGTAGCTGGCTAGTTGTGATGTGGAGCGATGCCAATAGTGAGGATTCAATTCCTGGTGAGCTGAGGTTACCACAAAGGACTCTCTTTCTCAACTCTCCCTTGGGGTGTGGTGACCCTCAGATTAAACAACCACGCAATTGTCTCTCTGTAATGTTCTGGTAAGACTATGGTGACTTTAGTTTACCTTTTACCTTATAAAGGGGCATGGAGAATCAAGCAGGTGATTCAGGCTGCAACGCAAAAGTGGGCAGAGTTTTAAGGGATGTCCACTGTTTGTGTTGGAAGCAGGTGACATTTTGGTCTGTTGCTTTGAAAATTGGCATATCAGTTGAGCCTGACTTTGGAGAGGTTTTTCAAGAATTGGGTAGTCAATTTACATCCCAACATCTCTGGTAGTTAAAGGTTCACCAGTTTCAAAAGCTGGTCCAAGCATTTGATTTAACAAATATATGTAAGAATTTCAAAACCTCCTCCAACTTCATCTAACTTTACAAAGATGTGGGCAGGTGAGTGATTCAAGCAATTTGTTCTTCTCTCTTCTAAAAATACCATCAACACTTCACTAGATGTTCCAGGATTAGCAATATGTTTCCTCAAATAATTTATTTTTTTGCTTAAAATGGTGGCACTTGAGTGTTAGTATATAAATTGATTAAGTATATACAAAAAGAAAGTAAAACTCAAGTGACATCATTAATCTTGTTATATTTTGGTAATGAGTTCCAGTCAATACGGAAACTGTATTTCACACATGTTCAACCCTAATCAGGAATTTTTAAAAATACACTCATGCCGTGAATTTTGATTACGTGCTGCACATTTGAACTTTATTAGTCATTCATTAGAATTTTGTTGAGGAGAACAGCTCATTACGGTGTCAGTATTTGGAGATCAATTTCATTTGTCAGGTATCAGGTTTAGTGTTAAGTTGACATGCGTTGAATTGTTTGAATGTCATCACCAACAAGAAAACAATTATTTAAGATACCTAAGATATCTGAGCAGAACATTCCTGCTCGTCCCACTACACATTTGGTCAAGTATATTTGAAAAA
The DNA here is from genome assembly GCF_020745735.1 of Hemiscyllium ocellatum. Taxonomy (NCBI): domain Eukaryota; kingdom Metazoa; phylum Chordata; class Chondrichthyes; order Orectolobiformes; family Hemiscylliidae; genus Hemiscyllium; species Hemiscyllium ocellatum. The sequence goes on along the minus strand of NC_083428.1, from coordinate 17,958,937 downwards.
CGTAACTGCTTGGTTCCACCCGACATTGGTCCACCTAAGGACCCATGAAGACATGATTTTTCAGGTGTGTACTCCAGTTTCGAACAAGGAGATTTGCAGCCTTTTGTTAATGTGGTGGGTTATATATTTCTGGTTTGTAATTAAATAGTACTCTTCTTAAATAGTGTTCAATAAGTTTCTTCTCCATTCAGGTACACCATTTTAGGTAACAAAATAGACTAACTCAGGAAACATAGCATGAATCCTGTAACATCTAGTCAAATATTGACAGTATTTTCATACAAGAACAAGAACTGTTGGCTTAGGAGATTGTTTTAAGTGCCTGCATTTCCAAGTTATTCAGCCACCATCACTTTAACTCAAGAAGCCCTTTAGTCTGTTTTAAGACACACACAATAATGGGGACAAAGGTAATGAAAATTACTTGGGATTTCCCTCCAGCCTAGCAGGTGCCTGAGTGGTTTTAGTTACACTCATCCGTCCCTACCTCCTGGAAGGAATTTTCTGTCACAAGTCAAAATATTATACATAAAATCCCAAATGTCTGTCTGCCAAAATGAGGAAATGGTTATTTTAGTTAAAAGTAACATTTCCTCCCTCTGAATTTCACAGTGTTTGGGAAATACTGTAATGCACAAAGCACCTAGTGTGTTTTAGATTGGTTAATTTTCTCTCACGTAACATGTAGGTCAATACTTTTATTCTGACGTAACAGTAATAATTTAATTCTGAACACCATGCTTGAAATTCCTCTTTGTACTGCTTTTAGCAAACTGGGAATCACATTTGCATCAAACCTGTGATCTTAACAAAGTTATTTGCTAGTTTGAAATGAGAAAAAATAGAGAAACAGACTAATAGTTTCACATCTTTTTGGTTGAGATAGTGTTAACTAAAGTTATAAATAGAGACTCAGCTATGACACTTTCTTTCTAAAATAATATTTTAAGTGAATGATCAAACGTAACACATATTAAATGCTTTATTTATGATGTGCCAGGGTTGGAGGATTTGAGCTACTGGGAGAGGCTGAACAGGCTGGGGCTATTTTCCCTGGAGCGTCGGAGGCTGAGGGGTGGACCTTATAGAGGTTTACAAAATTATGAGGGACATGGGTAGGATAAATAGACAAAGTCTTTTCCCTGGGGTTGGGGAGTCCAGAACGAGAGTGCATAGGCTTAAGGTGAGAGGGGAAAGATATAAAAGAGACCTCAGGGGCAACTTTTTCACGCAGAGGGTGGTACGTGTATGGAGTGAGCTGCCAGAAGAAGTGGTGGAGGCTGGTACAATTGCAACATTTAAAAGGCTTTTAGATGAGTCTATGAAGAGGAAGGGTTTAGAAGGATATGGGCAAAGTGCTGGCAGGTGGGACTAGATTGATTTGGGCTATCTGGTCGGCATGGACGGGTTGGACCGAAGGGTCTGTTTCCATGCTGTACATCCCTATGACTCTATAACGCGAATATGCTGAAATGCAGAATGTCATAGCACTTGGATTTAAGCTAATTAATGCCAGTGAGGCGTGGTCATCTGTTGGGGGATATGAGTACACAACAAAAGCAACTCAGAATGGCTGGCAGCATCTGTAGAGAATGAAACAAAATTAATGTTTTAAATGTAAGAAGAGCATTTCCAACCCTTCCCATTTTTATAACACTGTGGAGACTAGTGCTAACTGATGTGACAAAGCAAAGTCTGCAGCTTGCCTGAATGGTCGCCAAGATGTTAAAAATCTTTCCTTTCAATTGGAACAAGTCCAAGTGTATTACAAAATAAAATGAGTACAGATTGCATTTTATGAAGCTAATTATGTGTGAAACCACTCACAGAAGTAAGTGCACAGCAGCAACATTGATCTTTGACCACAGGTGTCATAGAGTCATAGAGCCATAGAGATGTCCAGCATGGAAACAGACCCTTCGGTCCAACCTGTATATGTTGACCAGTTATCCCAACCCAATCTAGTCCCACCTGCTAGCACCCAACCCTTCCTATTCATGTACCCATCCAAATGCCTCTTAAATGTTGCAATTGTACCAGCTTTCACCACTTTTGCTAGTGATTGCTGACATTCTGCTGACACAACTACAGGTGGACATCTCAACGTTCTCGCTCATCATCAATCATTATCATTATCATGGTGTGCTGCTGGCTCATTTTGGGCATGGTGCTTGTAGTTCGGTAAATGAGCTAGTAGACTTTATGGGAGTAGGGTGGGTATGAATGCGGAATTCAACCATTTGTTAGCCCTGCAAAGCAGTAGCCATTAATTATGTAGAGGTGAGGACAGATTTAGTCTATGGACTGGACAGGAAGACTAAAAGGTAGGATGGTTGGTGAACAGTGACAGATGTTTAAGGAGATATTGAATTCCTCCCAACTAAACTATATTCCAGAGAGGAAGAAAGATTGCAAGTGGAGAGAGAAAACATCCATGACTAAGCAAGGAAGTTAAAGATACCATTAAGACAAAAATGATGGTATATCATTTTGCAAAGGTAAGTGGCAGTCTTTTAAAGATCAACAAAGATTTAATTAAAAGTAATTAAAATAGCAAAGGTAAACTACAAGAGGAAACTTGTGTAAAATATAAAATGGATAACAAAAGCTTCTATAACTTTATAGGGGATGAGAGTTGCTAAAGTGAATCGTCGCTTGGAGGATGAGACTGGGGAGTTAATGGTCAGGGAATACAGAAATAACAGAGACAGTAAATCAATATTTTGCCTTGCTTTTCATGGTAAAGGTCACTAGTATAATCTCAATCATGTAGGGTTAGGGATAATTTATTGGTTTGGATAGTGGAAAGGCTAACCAACAGAAAGACAGTCAGGATAAATGGATCATTTTTCTTATTGGCAAGATGTAAGTAGTGAGATGCCACAGGGTTTGGTCCTCAGTCCCCAACTATTTACAATTTATATCAATGACTTGGATGCAGGGATTGAAGTACTGTAGCCAAATTTGCAGATGACACTAAAATAGGTGGGAAAAGAAATAAATAAGTGATTTATAAGTGGATATGGATTTGTTGCTTGAATGGGAGAAATTTGGCAGAGAGACTTTAACATGGATATAGGTTATCTATTTAAAGTCTGGTTGAAGATTTGTAGCTCGGGTGTCCGTTGTTGTGGTTCTGTTCGCCGAGCTGGAAGTTTTTGCTGCAAATGTTTCGTTCCCTGGCTAGGGAACATCATCAGTGCTATTGGAGCCTCCTGTGAAGCGCTGCTTTGATGTTTCTTCCGGTATTTATAGTGGTTTGTTCTTGCCGCTTCCGGGTGTCAGTTTCAGCTGTAGTAGTTTGTATGTGGGGTCCAGGTCGATGTGTCTGTTGATGGATGTTCTTGCCGTTTCCGGGTGTCAGTTTCAGCTGTGGTGGTTTGTATATGGGGTCCAGGTCTATGTGTCTGTTAATGGAGTTTGTGGATGAATGCCATGCCTCTAGGAATTCCCTGGCTGTTCTCTGTCTGGACTGTCCTATGATGGTAGTGTTTTCCCAGTCCAATTCATGTTCCTGGTCAAGGGACTCAAATACAACTACAGGGATGCCAACACAGCAGACTTCCTAGCAGCACTAGAATGCACACTCAGGAACAATGGACTGACAGAAGAGACACAACAAACAGTGAGACAAACGGTCGTACCTATGATGATAAGAAAACGACACACACATAACCTCAACACCAAGGAGAGGGAAGCACTGAAAGCACTGAAAAATGACAAGAACATAATCATACTACCGGCAGATAAAGGCAGAATGACGGTCATCTTAGATAAATCAGACTACATCAATAAAGCACAACAACTACTCGCAGACACCAACACCTACCAAATGAAGGATTCCGACCCCACACCACAACTCACCAGTAGAATAATCAACACACTAAGGAATCTACAAAAAAATGGACAGATAACCAAAGCGGACCAGCAAAGAATGAAACCTGAAAGCAACAACACCCCCAGATTCTACGGACTACCCAAAGTACACAAACCAGACATCCCACTCAGACCGATAGTATCACTACCAGGGACACCAGCATACAAACTGGCCAAAGAACTACAACAAAAACTGAAATACCTAGTCAGTGGATCCAAACACTCCATACAATCAACACAGGAATTCTTGGACATCATCAGGAATACACACATAGACAAAGAAGAAACCATGGTATCATTCGACGTGACGGCACTGTTCACATCAATTGACAAAACCCTAGCCAGAGAAACAATAGCCAACCTACTGGACATACATAACAGAACACAGGAGGCCGAACCTATCAACAAGGACGGCATACTTAAACTACTAGACCTGTGCCTCACCACACACTTTACATTCAACAATCAGATATACGAACAAATCAACGGAACACCCATGGGAGCACCAATCTCGGGACTCATAGCAGAGGCAGTTATGCAAAGGTTAGAACATACAGCCCTACCACAAATCCAACCCAAACTCTGGATCAGATACGTCGATGACACCTTTGTAATCATCAAAAACACAGAAATAGAAAAAACACACCGAATCATCAATGCCACACTCACAGGAATACGATTCACGAGAGAAGAGGAAAAGGATAGCCAACTCCCATTCCTAGACATGTTAGTAGAGAGAACACCCAACGGAGAATTCACCACAAGGGTACACAGGAAACCAACACACACAGACCAAGTCCTAAACTATGAAAGCAACCACCCCAACACACACAAACGAAGCTGCATCAGGACACTATTCAAAAGAGCCACAACACACTGCAGTACACCAGAACTGCGAAAAGAGGAAGAGGAACACCTATACAAGGTATTCGCCAAAAACGGATACCCACGCAACTTTATCACCAGATGCCTAAGAGATAGACCACGGAACGAGGACATGCCACAACCAAAAGGACTAGCCACACTACCATACGTCAGGAGCATCTCAGAACTGACAGCCAGACTACTGCGACCCTTAGGACTCATAACAGCACACAAGCCAACTTCCACACTCAGACAACAACTCACTAGAACAAAGGACCCAATAGCCAGCACGAGCCAAACTAACGTAGTTTACAAAATACCATGCAAGGACTGCACAAAACACGATATAGGACAAACAGGAAGACAGCTAACAATCCGTATCCATGAACATCAGCTAGCCACAAAACGACACGACCAGCTATCCCTAGTAGCCATACACTCAGACAACCAGGAACATGAATTTGACTGGGAAAACACTACCATCATAGGACAAGCCAGACAGAGAACAGCCAGGGAATTCCTAGAGGCATGGCATTCATCCACAAACTCCATTAACAGACACATAGACCTGGACCCCATATACAAACCACTACAGCTGAAACTGACACCCGGAAATGGCAAGAACATCCATCAACAGACACATCGACCTGGACCCCACATACAAACTACTACAGCTGAAACTGACACCCGGAAGCGGCAAGAACAAACCACTATAAATACCGGAAGAAACATCAAAGCAGCGCTTCACAGGAGGCTCCAATAGCACTGATGATGTTCCCTAGCCAGGGAACGAAACGTTTGCAGCAAAAACTTCCAGCTCGGCGAACAGAACCACAACATAGGTTATCTATTTTAGTCGGAGTAATATAAAGGCAACTTATTATCTACATGGAGAGAAACTTCAGTGTTTCAGTTCAGAGAAATCTGGGTGTCTTCATGCTTGAATTTCAGAAAACTAGTGTACAGATATACCAAGTAATAAGGAAGACAAATGAAATTTTGGCATTTATTGCTAAAGGACTTGTTGCTGAAACTGATAAGGCATTATTGAGGCTGCACATGGGGTATTGCATACAGTTTTGTTCCCCTTACCTGGAGAGGGACGTAGTTCAGGTGGCAGTTCAGAGGAATTTGACTTGTTCGATTTCAGAGATGAGAGGTTTGTCTTATGAAGAGAGATTTAACCATTTCGGCCTACACTCTCTGGAGTTAAGGAAAATGAGAAGACATCTAATTGAAGTACTTTAGATACTCGTGTAAATATTGATCTCGTGTACAAGCTGACCTTGGCCAAAAAGTCTTGTGTTTTCCACATATCTCATGTAAAGGTTGACCCGACTATATCGCATTATAAACCTCTTACAAAGGAAACTGCGTGTTCCCATTAACCCAGTTAAACGAAATTGTATTCATTCATTCAAACTGATAACTCTACTTATCACACTTTGTTTATTGTATTGCGTCTCTATTCATTCATCACTCTACTTAGCCCACTTGGTTTACTACAGCACGATTTGATTCATTCATTCTGACCGGCACTAAGTCTATTGGTACTTATCGCACTTTGTTCATTATGCATCCAAAAGTTAATATCGTTCAAAAGTTAACCATTTTAATTGTGCCATTATATCTGAATAAAAATGAGATATATTAACTACATGTATCTTTAGATCTTTGACAAAATTGTAGATGTTGTTGAGGTTCATAACATACAAGAGTAAATGGGAGGGAAACTGAAGTATTTGGCAAGAAAGTTCAAGATGCTTACATAATCAGAATTTTAAAAATGTTTCATTTTAAGTTGGACGTTACACCAGGCCATGACAATGTTGAACAGCTTATTTTTGCAGAATTGCAATGAATCTTTGACATGTTGAATTTTCGTACCGGTATGTAAAAATAAAATTTCCTACCAGTAACTCATTTTTGTTTCTCTTGCTTTTATCCAGTAATCACCTTCACCGTAATTCATTGTGTTTTTCTTCCTTACCTGAGATTAATTGTGCGATCAAATTGACTTCTAATAAAATGGTGTTTCGACCTGCAGCATAAATTTCAGCTCCTGAAAATTAGTGCCTGTGTATTAGATGACTACAAATTGAATTTTTAAAAGTAGTCTAAAAAATTTGACTTTTACATGAGTATGTACGGTATATACGATGATAAAGAACATTGACATAGTAGACGTAGACAGGAGGCTTCCTCACGTGGGCAATCTCGAATGAGAGGCTATGGTTTAGAGAAAAGGAATAGTGAGGTTAAAGCAGTGAAGAGGAGAAATTACTTCTCTCAAGTGCTCATGATTGTATGGAATTCACGACCTCAGAGTGTGGTGGATGTTGGGACATTGAGTAATTTTAAGAAAGATGAGAGAGACAAATTTTTAATTAGTAATAGGTTGAGGGTTATGGACAGTAGTTAGGAAAATGAGAGAGACAAATTTTTAATTAGTAATAGGTTGAGGGTTATGGACAGTAGTTAGGAAAATGGAGTTGAGACCAATATAAGGTCAGTCATGAACTATTGAATGGCGGAACAGGTTTAGTGAGCTGAATTGTTTCTTCCTGTTCCTAGTTCTTACCTACTCAACTATAGGTGTATTCATAAAGGAGCAGGAACAATTTCTGTCAGGACTTTACAACTTTTATAAACGCTGTGAGCAAATGAACTATTTTCAGTCTTTCCAAACTGAAAAGGACAATTGTATTTTGTATCAAATATACGCCACTTTATAACTACAAATATCCTTTTTCTTTCAAGAAGATAACATGATGAATATGTAGCAAAAACAGAAATTGTTGGTGAATAACTCCACAGAGGCCAATATCCCATGAACAAGTCACCCTTTATTTACACTTAAAGAGTCCTTGACACTGATCCTACTCCCTCAGAGCCAGCTCACAGAGTGAACAGGATGTTTGACACTCCTGTTTTTATTTTCTTTTTTTTTGATAATTCCCTGTTTATTTTTTTTCCTTTTTTTATTATAACCCCACACTACCGCCTAACTGCAGTAGTGCTTATTTTTTGCCCAGCACCCATAGTGTGTGTGTGTGCAGGTGTGAGACGCAGTGAGAAACACAAAGTGCACAAATCTTTATTTAATTTCCACCACCAGAAAAATAGGAAAACACCCGAGTGGCCTGTGACAAGCAGTGTCCTTCACATCAAAAGGCAATGCTATGTGATCAAAACAGTGAAGGGGAGGGCAGGGACTAAATCAAAATAGAGTTGGAGGGGGAAATGATGCACTCCACTCCCTGCGGCGCCCACCTCTCCCTGAACAACTCCAGGGTGTTGGTGGACACCGCGTGCTCCTTCTCCAAGGACACCCGGGCTCACACTCCTGTTTTTATCTGTTGTCCAGGGCTCCCTGATTGGACCCAATTAACAGCCCCAATCAGGGAGCTCATATTCTATGAGGTCCACCTTGCTGAGCTTGTTTTAATCACTACAGCTGAAAAAAACTCAGCAGGTCTGACAACATCTGTGGAGAGAAATCAGAATTAATGTGAGTCCAGGAACCCTTCTTCAGAACTAAAGTTTTGAAGAAGGGTCACTGGGACCCAAAATGTTAACTCTGATTTCTCACCAAAGATGTTGCCTGACCTGCTGAGCTTTTCCAGCAATTTCTGTTTTTGTTTCTGCAAAGCAGCATCCACAGATCTTTCATTGTTTTTATACATGTATCAAGTCAGTCAGCATCTGTGATGACAGGTTAATGACCATGTTATATTAACCTGTCCTTCTATGTAATGACAAACTTACTGTGCTTTTCCAGCAATTTCTACTTTATCCTTGTACAAAACTTAATTTGAAAGCTTTCTGTTCACTACACTTTTTTTTGGTAAAACTGAACACAATATTTTAAACAAATTACGTTTTAATATTTCGCTGCCAATATATTTTCTCCATAATGCCAAGACACAAAGTCTTTTGTTGGTAAATCATTTGGACATTTGAATCATAAGGCTATGATGCATTAAAAATATGAGTAGAGGAAGGGTAATCGACAATGTGTAATATGTTGTATTTCATTGATGAGGGCAGTGATTAATTGAGAAAGCCAGATGGAAACTGTGTAAGCAAAACTTAGCAGTTGAATACATATTCAGAGCCAGGGTAACAAGGAGTGGCAATGGAAAAGATCTGTTTCAGCATTACATCAAAGAAAATTATTTCCTTTGTGGCATGTTAATGGAATTCAGTTGGCTTAGGGATAAAGTTTATTGCAATGCAAGCTTTTTACTGTTTGGCAAAATAAATTCCATTTCCTCCCTTATTATCTGAGAGCAACTCCCAACAGACTTATATGCAAAGATTGCAATAAAGGATGATAAGAATCAATGCATAAACAAGGCAAAAAAAAACTAATGGTGCTTTATTTTACATTGTTATATCCAGACTTATCATATTATGAACTTTTAGCCATATACCTTTAAAATTTGGGCACTGTTAAGATGGCTATCATAAACTATGTGAATTTTGGCTTTTGAGCTACAAACAGTATTGAATCAGTCATAGAGATGTACAGCATGGAAGCAGACCATTCGGTCCAACCTGTTCATGCCGATCAGATAGCCCAACCCAATCTAGTCCCACCTGCCAGCACCCGGCCCATATCACTCCAAACCCTTCCTATTCATATACCCATCTAAATGCCTCTTAAATGTTGCAATTGTACCAGCCTCTACCACATCCTCTGGCAGCTCATTCCATACACATACCACCCTCTGCGTGAAAATGTAGCCCCTTAGGTCTTTTTTATATCTTTCCCCTCTCACCCTAAACCTATGCCCTGTCGTTCTGGACTCCCCTACCCCAGGGAAAAGACTTTGTCTATTTATCCTATCCATGCCCCTCATAATTTTGTAAACCTCTATAAGGTCACCCCTCAGCCTCCGACGCTCCAGGGAAAACAGCCCCAGCATGTTCAGCCTCTCCCAGTAGCTCAAATCCTCCAACTCGGGCAACATCCTTCAAATACCTCATTAAAAATAGACATAGGTCAAGTTATCACAGAGGGCATCTGTGGAATTCATATTGTGAATTGTGCAAAGATAAACCAATATGTACAGGCTGTGAAGTTTTCAGACTGTATGGCTCTATATATACAGGTCATTCTGCTATAACGAGCATTTTGTTAATGCAAATTCACTATAATATGATTGACGAATTGGGGACAATGTTCCTGTAGGGTGAGCTTATAAAGCGTGTATTGGTTATAATATAATTTCATCCCCATTAGTTTAAATGGTGCTGCTACCATATGGTTTTCTTATAACACGGGTTTGCATGACAATGGAATTGTTGTGTTATAGAAAAACTGACTAAATGAAAGATCAAAACTCAATGGCCACTATCGGTTTTACCTTGAGCACAATAGCCTCTTCAATCCAAACTAGAGTGGGAGGGCCACAATAGTGTTCACCCAGCAATCATCTGAGTAAACTGGGTATGTCAACTACACATTTATTACGCCAGGCCCCATCAGAATCATCAGTCATTAGCCAGATTTTGTAACTAGTGACAAGTCATCAAGCAGTCAACACACTTCACCTGGTTCCACTTTCAAAATTCACCTGAGGACCCAAGTCTAGTTATTAGACTACAAGAAGCCTCTCAATTTGCTGTGCGTCGTAAATTATAGGTCTTACATTGGTCTGCATGTCCTGTCAAATTATTTTCATTGCAAATTCCTATGCTCAAATTAATCATGTACACCTACGGTTCTGTAGATATTTTGTTCTGTTTGTGGAGATGCAACAGCACCAACAGTGGCAGGATAGTGTAATATCAATGTAATACATTTAACAATGTAGTTTCTATTATGTTAAAAACAACACAACACCAGGTTATATGTCCAACAGGTTTATTTGGAAGTACAAGCTTTTGGAGCGCTGCTCCTTCATCAGGTGGCTGTGGAATGCACATAGTTCCACAACTGTACATCTTTGTACATCTGGCACCTCCACATCATTTCTATTATGATTATGGATATAGGAATTTGAAATTTTAAAAAAAGTAAAAGAACTTAATGGAATTATATGTGTATTCCTGTCCTTCAGCACCTGGAGATCACATTTGCTTATAACTTCATATGTGCAGCATGACAGGAAATTGATCGCTAAAATTTGGTTTGGTACAGTTGTTTATTAGATATTTTGATTTTACCATTGGGAACAAGAGCCATATTGAACTGGAAATGTTAATTCTGTTTCTCTCTCCACAAATGCTGCCAGATTTGCTGACTTTCTCCAGCACTTTACCACAGAGGCCTCTCACTTTCAAACCTCTTCTGATTCTGGCCTTTGGCCAATAACAACATCAAGGCCTTTGTTAATTGCTTGCATACTGTCTTATCTCCTTGCTCTAACACCGTTCTCCCAATAATCACAGATATTCTCCCACCATTGCTGTTTCCCAGAACATAAAGGTCTATAGTCTCAAATGTTATTCAATTGGTCAACAACTGACTTGAATGTTCTGGCAATGCCCTGACTTTAAAGTTCTCATCCGTATCTAAATATTCCTCCTTTAGCCTTGCTCCCTTCTTTCCTCTGTAACCTCCTTTAACCCGAACCTTCCAGTATCACTGAACTCTGTCCTTCATGCGTGCCTGCTTTTATGTTTCTCCAACTTTGTCAGCAATACCTTCAACTGCTTTGGCCTGAAATTTCAGAATTCTCTTGCAAAGTTCCATTGTTCCCTTCTCTTCCTGTCAGGTGTATTTTAAAGCCTGATCATCACTTTGTTACCTGTTCTAATGCTTCATTATTTTGCTTGGCGTCAAATTTTTCTTTTGAAAGACTTTTGGAATGCTTGAAAATATTGAAAGAGCTATGGAAAAAGAATGGAAGTTGTTAGCATCAACTATGTATTGACCAAAGCATCTCTTAATTTTAGTTAGTTAAATACTCAGACTATCCTAGCACCACCTTGGAGAAATGGAACAGTTTCACACTCTTCCTCATTAAGTATATATGTGACTCCATTAGGGATCGTTCGAAATTCTTAGTCCAAATAATGAAGATCAAACCTTCAACTGTATCTCCCTTTATGAGCTTATCCTGCCAGATCTGTGCCTTGCACCTGACTGACTCCTTTGCCCTTTTAACCATGAATAATGCCAACTTGATTCGAGTTTGCTTCAGCATGGAACTGATTTGATATCCTTGAATGAGACCTGGCAACATCCCAACTTTGGTACTGAAGACATGTGCTCCAGAACTTGCCCTGTTTTAGCCAAGTGGTTCCATTACAGCTACAAAACTGGCACCTGCCTGGCAATGAGAAAAATTGTCTGAGTATGTCTTGCCAACAAAAAGCAGAACAAATTCAACCTGGCCAATTTTTGTCCTATCAGCCTACTCTCGATCATCAGCAAAATGATAGAAATAATTGTCAACAGTGCAATCAATCATTATTTGCTCCGTAATAAGCTGCCTAGTAGCATTCAATTTGGGTTCTAACAGGGTGACTCAGCTCCTGATGTTACTGCAGCTTTGATCCAAAAATGGACAGAAGAGGTGAAATCCAAAAAAGCAGTGAGAGTGACTGTTCATGAAAACAAAATAACAAAATAGCATCAACGATTCCTATCAAAACTAGAGTCACCAAGAATCAGGGAAATCTCCCCATTGGTTGGCGGTATTCCTGATACAAGGGAAGATGGTTGTGGTTATTGGAGGAGAAAGTGAGGACTGCAGATGCTGGAGATCAGAGCTGAAAATGTGTTGCTGGAAAAGCGCAGCAGGTCAGGCAGCATCCAAGGAGCAGGAGAATCGACGTTTCAGGCATGAGCCCTTCTTCAGGAAGGTTATTGGAGCTCAATAGTCCCAGGACACATTGTAGAAATTCCTCTGGGTAGTGCCCTAGGCCGAAACATCTTCAGCAACAACCTTCTCTCCATCACAATATAAGAAGTGGTGTGCTTGCTAATGATTGCATGAATGTCCAGCACTATTCATGACTCCTCAGATACTGAAGCAGCCTGTGTCTATATGCAGAGCTGGACAACATCCAGGCTTTGAATGGTAAGTATCAAGTAACATTCTTGTTACACAAGTGCCAGGAAATAACCATTTCCAACAAAAGGAGATCTAACCATTGCTCCTAGTTATTCAATGGCCTTACCCACTATAATGACCAGAATGTGCACCAGACATTTAAACACAATGGCTGCAAGAACAAGTCAGAGGCTAATAATTCTGCAGCTCACTTCCTGTCTCCACATTGGAGGTGAATAAAACAGAGTGTGATGGAATACTTTCCACTTGGCTTGCAGTTCCAACAACAAACAGGAAGCTTAAAATCATCCAGAACAATACCATCCAGCCTGCTTTACTGGCAGCCCATCCACCACTATCAACAAATATTTCGTTCACTATTGATTTACAATGGCAGCAGTGTGTAACATCTGCAAGATTCTCCACAGCAACTCACCAAGGCTCCTACAACAGCACCTTCTAAACCCTCAATCTCTAACTCCTAGAAAAATAGGGTAGCAGATGCATATGGATTCTGCAAACCACAATCCATGCTGACTTGGAATTATCTCACAGTTCCTTCACTGTTGTAAAGTTCTAACAACAGTGGATAAAGCTACACCCTATGGATTACAATGGTTCAAGAAGGCAGCTCAATAACATTTACTTCAGGGCATTTGACAATGCCAACCTCCTAGGTAATACCATGAATAAAAAGAAATTATTAGCAATCAATTTAGTGACATATTTACTCTCTGAGTCAATGAACAATTAAAGTTATTCAAAGGCTTTTTTGAAGGGCGGAACTTTTAGATCTTATCAACTGTACTGAATGCAAGCATTCTATGAAAAATATACGGATAAATGTTTTTTGCTGATTAACATAGAGCTGTCACCATAGGTCATGTCAAAATATGCTCATAAAACTTCAGTGATGAAATGAATATTCAAAATCGTGCAATAGTGAAATGCACAGAATGTTATGAATTCAAAAATATAATCAGGGAAGTTCTAGGTTTTATTTTCTGCTTACATTGAGCTTAGAGTCCAGGAGACTTGTCTATAAATCCTCCCTGGGTTAGGGATGGGAAGAATTTGTATCCTTGTTTGAACTGTACCAATGTGGTTCACAAATTTGGCTGGTATCTGTAAGTTGTGTCATAAGGAAATAGCATCATTTTAATTCTCACTGGCCATCAGAGCACAATTCATCATCTGTTACCAGAATAAAAAAATTTAATGACAACTTGCCTTTCCCAAGGTATATTTTAAAATGGAGGTGTGGCCCAAGCAGGTCTGGAGAGAAATAATAAATGGCTGAAAGCTTCATTGAAGTAAAAGATTCTTGAAAGTTTTTTTTTATAATCGACATAGCAAGGTTTGGCAAGTGATCTTCAATGTGCAGAGGTGATATTGCTGAAAACTGTGACATCGATGTGGAGAAAAGGGCAAATATATTGTCGATCTCAGATGGTGAGCAAAAATAGAGCTTTAAAGGAATTTGGCATGGGACAAAATGGATCCATGGAGAATATCTAGAGGGGATGGGGATTTTGGAACCGGTATAATGAGCAGGGAGACATGAGAGGGTGGTAAGGAGTGTCTTGGGCAAGCAGAGCTTCTTGTCAGACAGAAAGGAAGCAGCATTCTAGATGAGTTGGCATTCAAATACAATGGAGGTCAGGAGACTGGTTTGGCAAGTAATGGAGAAAATGAGCCAGGAAATGACAGAAGTGTAGATGAGACTTTTGGTGAGATGATAAATTGCTGTGTCACCATAGTTTTACCAGACCATAGGGGCCACTGTCTTATTAGAGAGAAGCAACTGAAGTTGACTTAACCTGAGGACCATGAAACCTCAGGCATGGGGTTGAGAAGGAGAGCCCTTCATTGTAACCCAAACTGAAGATGGGAATTGAGCCACACTGTTAGCAGTGCAGTGCTCTGTAAACCAACAATCCAGCTAACTGAGCTAAACCGATTCCCAGAGATGATTAATATGGACTAGTCGCCATGATGGGATTTGAGGGTCTGCTGAGGATGAAACAGCACAATAAGGTTATGAATCAATATTTGTGAGAAGATTTGTAGCTCGGGTGCTCATTGTTGTGGTTCTGTTCGCCGAGCTGGGAGTTTTTGTTGCAAACGTTTCGTCCCCTTTCTAGGTGACATCTTCAGTGCTTGGGAGCCTCCTGTGAAGAGCTTCTGTGCTGATTATGAATCAATACCTGGGTAAGAAATGGAGAGCGTATATGAAAGTAAATCAAAACCTCAAGTGCAATAGCTGAAGCAAAACACAATAGGCCAGACATTGTTTTCAACAATTTAATAATGGCTTTCATTATTCATCCTGCATGTAGTTACTATTGACTATTTCTTTTCCAAGAAAAGTCACAAATGTTAATTTTCTTCTGAGAGAATAAGATTCCAAACTCATAATTTTTGTTGAGGGTTAGAGAGGTTATTCAATACTAATAACTTTTCATAGCATTACATAAAACATACAAAAGCATCAGGCAATTTGATCCAACCAGTTCATGCCCGTGTTTAAGTGCCACTCACACCTCCTTCCACCTTTTTTAATCTAAATGAATCAATATTCCTTGCTCATGTACTTATTTAGACTTGTCTTAAATGCATCTCAACTACACACTTCAAGCACTCAGTGTGGTAGCAAGTTCCACATTCTCACTATTCTCTGAGTAACAAATTTCTTCTGAATTCTCTAGTTTACCCCTTCCCTGTTCTTCACCTTTATTTTCTGATTTGCAGGCTTGCTTGGGCCTGGTGTGCTCAGTGGAAACTGACCTACTGCTCCAATCATCAAGAAAGCTCAGTGGATCACAAGGCACTCAGTTTGTTAAGAGCTGACCGATGAGCTTTGTATTGTCTCACAAGCATGAATAGTAGAGAATCATATTGTCAGAAGCTCCCTGTCAATCAGAAGCTAAGTGGTTTTCTTATGCTTCTGCTTTAGGGTCACAGGCATGTAATCAGGAGGGTTGGAAGCAATGACATGGGAGTGGCTTTCAGAAATAACCTTTACCCACCCATCTGTGGCTTTAGTCTGAGGCAGATGAAGACCCACCCCCTCAAATCCCCACCCCCCACAAACCTCCTCCCCCCACCCCACCCCTTGAACCTAGCTGGCAAGTTGTCCTGGTTTCCCCCTTGGGAAAGTAGCCTTTTTTCTCATCTGATGGGGAGGCAGTTTTATTTTATTTTATCAAATGGTACAAAATACAAACAAACAGTTAATAGTGAACAATACGCAGCAGTTTACAAGAAACAACAATTTACAGGGGAAAGGGGCAGCAGGTCAAACCGCAAAGCCCATCACACAACCAGTGCACAGGGAAATGAGGAACCACCTCAAATCCCACCTTAGATTATCAAAAAGGAAACAGTAAGTGCACACGTATACAAAACAGTCTGATAAACCGCACAATAAAACAGTGCATACAGCACTGACACACCTGACAACTCAGCAGTCCAGCCGTCCCTCCCATCCCATGCCACCTCTGGCTCTCAGTCCGTCCCATGTCCGCTTCGGCTCTTGATCCACCCATGTTCCCTCCAGCTCTCGTTCCAGCCCATGCTCTATCTGCCTCTCAGCCCACCCTTGCCCCCTAGCCTCTCAGTCCACCCCTTACTCCCTCTGGGTTCAATTCTGTCTCCCTGCTATAGGAAAGATGTTGTGAAACTTGAAAGGTGTCAGAAAAGATTTACAAGGATGTTACCAGGGTTGGAGGATTTGAGCTACAGGGAGAGGTTGAATTGGCTTGGGCTGTTTTCCCAGGAGCATCGGAGGCTGAAATGTGACTTTATAGAGATTTATAAAATCATGAGGGGCATGGATGGGATAAATAGACAAGATTTTTTCCAAGGATGGGGGAATCCAAAACTAGAGAGCATAGGTTTAGGACTGGGGGGGGAAAGATTTAAAAAGGACCTGAGGGTCAACATTTTCACACAGAGGGTAGTATGTGTGGAACAAGCTGCCAAAGGAAGTAGTGGAGGCTGGTACAATTACAGCATTTAAAAGACATCTGGATGGGTATGTGAATAGGAAGGGTTTGGAGGGATATGGGACAAATTCTGGCAAATAGGACTAGATTAATTTAGGATATCTGGTCAACATGGACGAGTTGGACTGAAAGGTCTGTTTCTGTGCTATACATCTCTATGACTCTATTCTGCACCCTCCTTTACAAAGTATACTACTTGAGAGAGAGAGAAACTATTTTGCAAATTAAATGAGCTATTAATTAATGTCTGCTTATAATTTGTTGCACTCCTTCTCAATAGTGACTATACTTTTCAATTAGACATTTAGTCTCAAATCTAGAAATTGTGCCTTTAATGCCAAAATCTAAATTGGTAATATGAATTGGACTAACACTCATACTTATAGAACTCTACTTCCCCCACCACTCTGCACATTTCCCCTACACATTAGTAGCTTTTTACTTATTGTGCTGTTGAAATCTCAATACTTCTAGTTGCAAAAACACTAACTTTTTCAGTTGGAATTATTGTGGAAGTACTTTAAGTGCCTGAAACTTGTATCATTACAGTGATTTCAGTGCCAATCCTATTAGCAAGTCCTACAATAGCAACACCTATGCAAGAGCAAGGAATAAGAACATAAGAACCAGGAGCAGGAGTAGGCCATTCAGCCTTTTGAACCTGCTCCACTCTTCAATAAGATCATGGCTGCCACCCAGGTTGATAGTGCTGTTAGGAAGGCATACGGTCTGTTAGGTTTCATTGGTAGATGGATTGAGTTCCGGATCCGCAATATCATGCTGCAACTATACAAAATGCTAGTGCGACCACACTTGGAATATCGTGTACTGTTCTGGTCGTCATATTTCGGGAAGGATGTGGAAGCATTGGAAAAGGTGCAGAGGAGATTTACCTGGATGTTGCCTGATCTGGAGGGAAGGTCTTATGAGGAAAGGCTGAGAGACTAAACTCTAATTGAAACTCATTGGAAAGAAGGCAGCTAAAAGGGGATTTGATAGAGACATATAAGTTGATCAGAAGATTAGATTGGGTAGACCGTGAAAGTCTTTTTCCAAGGATGATGACATCAACTTGTACGAGGGGGCATAACTACAAATTGAGGGGTGATAGATTTAAGACAGATTTCAGTGGCAGGTTGTTTACTCAGAGAGTGATAAGGGCGTGGAATACCCTACCTGCCAACTCAGCCACATCAGGGAGAGTTAAACAATCCTTGGTTAAGCACATGGATAATGATGGGATAGTGTAGGGGGACGAGCTGAGGATAGTTCACGGGTTGACGCAACATCGAGGATCAAAGGGCCTGTTCTGCGCTGTATTGTTCTATGTTCTATGCTTTATGTTCTATGATCTTTTTGTGGACTCAGCTCCACTTACCTGCCTTCTCACCATCTCCCTTAATTCCTTTCTTGTTCAAAAGAAATTGACCTTAGCTTTAAAAATGTGTACTGAAATACCTTCAATTACTTCACTGGGCAAGGAATTCCATAGATCTACAACCCTCTGAGTGAAGAAGTTCCTTCTCAATTCAGTCCTAAATCTCCTCCCTCTGATCTTGAGGCTATGCCCTCTTGTCCTAGCATCACCTGCCAGTGGAAACATCCCTCTTACTTCTATTTTATCCATTCCTTTCATAATTTTATGTTTCTATAAGATTTCCCCTCATTTTTCTGAATTCCAATGAATATAAGCCCAATCTACTCAGCCTCTCCTCATAAGCCAAACCCCTCAACTCCGGAATTAACCTAGTGAACTTCTGCTGCATCCCCTCCAGTGTCAGTACATCCTTTCTTAAGTAAGGGGACCAAACCTGCACACAGTACTCCAGGTGTTGCATCACCAGTAAGTTGTACAGCTGCAACATTACCTCTCTGCTTTTAAACTCAAACCCTTTAGTAATGAAGGACAAAATTCCATTTGCCTTCCTAATGACCGGTTGTACCTGCAGACCAACCTTCTGTGATTCATGCACAAGGACACCCAGGTCCCTCTGTATAGCAGTATTTTGCAACTTTTTACCATTCAAGTAACAATCTTTTTTATGTTACTCCTAACAAAATGTAAGACTTCACATTAATTAACATTGTATTCCATCTGCCAGACCATTGCCCACTGATTCAATGTATCTAGGTTCCTCTGCAAAGTTTCACAGTCCTCTGCACACTTTGCACTGCCACTCATCTTAGTGTGATCTGCAAATTTTGGCACCCTACCCGTGGTCCCCAGCTCCAGATCATCTATATAAATTGTAAATAATTGCGGTCCCAACACCGATCCCTGAGGCACACCACTAGTCACTGATTACCAACCAGAATAGCACTAATTTATCCACTCTTAGCTTCCTGTTAGTCATCCAATCCTCTATCCATGCTAATACTTTACCCATAACACCATGCATCCTTATCTTATGCAGCAGCCTCTTGTGCGGCACCTTGACGAAGGCCTTTTGGAAATCTAGATACACCACTTCCATTGGGTCCCTGTTGTCAACCTTGCGCATAATGTCTTCATAAAATTCCAATGAACCCATGCTGCATCTGTCCAACGGAACAATTTCTTTTGAGGTGCCCTGCTATTTCTTCCCTGATAATAAACTTAAGAATCTTTCCCTCAGAGGTTAAGCCATTTTTTGTCTACCTGCCTTTTTAAACAGTGGCATCACATTTGCTGTTTTCCAATCTGTATGTCTGATTGGATTCCCAGTTTAACTGTGCTTTTACTGGGGCCAGAGGTTGCAGGCTTTCTCCTGTAATAATGGCTAGCATTAATAATATTGTTGCTTTTATTGTTTTAGCATAATCTTACCCGTAACCTTGGTCTTGCCAATGTCAACTGAGTTTTAAGGGGGAGAAAGTGAGGACTTCAGATGCTGGAGATCAGAGTCAAAAAGTGTGGTGCTGGAAAAACGCAGCTGGTCAGGCAGCATCCGAGGAGCAGGAGAGTCGATGTTTCGAGTATAAGCTCTCATTCCTGATGAAGGACTGATGCTCGAAATGTCGACTCTCCTGCTCCTCGGATGCTGCCTAATCGGCTGTGCTTTTCCAGCGCCACACCTTTTAACAATCGAGTTTTAACTCAAGCACAACTTGGCATTGGATAAAAATAAAAGCACAGAAACAGTCATGGAATGAATTGAAGTGATGATGAAATAAAACTGGGTATTGAGAACATAAATTTGGAATCAGGTCCACTGATAATGCCATCAGGTGATGGCAATTGGACATATCCCCAACAATACCATAGCACTTTAGGGGCAATTTCTGCACCAGCCTGAACCAGATTCTTTGCCGATTGAGCATACATTTTGCAGCAGGTTTATCCAGTTTCTGAGTTGGCTTTGCTTACTTTTGTTGCAAGGAAGAAATTACAACAACAATAGTCATATCATACTGCTGCTATGCATTATGATTCAGGACTTAAATGCACCTTTCTTTTCTGTCTCATTCCAAATAATGTTGCAGGTATCTATGGGTCCAGCTACTAAGTGTACTTTGAGTGAACATATGAGCTAACATGTGCCGTACGCACATACAAACTGCTTCTGGGATTCCACTCTTGCTGGGTCCAGGACGATTGACAGTCAAGCACACCAACCAGTCTTAAAACAAATCCCATAAGTTTAAACCAAGCCATGTTGATAGAAGCGAATTTGATCTATAAACTTGCAGCAGTAGAAATGAATAGACAAATGTGGCAAAGTAGGAAGCGAAGGTCCCAGAGCAGATGAGGAAACAGAGACCTGGAGCATTCAGCCAACTACCAGATGCTGGATGAGCAGGCCTCAACAGCAGTAGCTTTCGATGGCCTAACACCAGATGCTGAGAATACAGCTGCAGCCAAACAAAAGGAGGAGAGGGGTATGGGGAGGGTGCCCAGGTTATAGAAATGAGAACAACAGAATCATTGTCAAGATGAAGAGACATATCAGAATCATATGCAGGAGAGGCAATATCATAATCAAGAGTGAAGGAAATATAAGAATTAACAATAGGAAATGTGCAAGCGTTCACTAACAGAGGAAATATAATTGGGCTTTATAACAAACTTCTAAATTCAGAATTGTTGAGGAACTTGAGCATAAAGACTTCTGCATAAGCCTGAGCTTTACTCTGAAGGCTCACTATCTTTGTTGTTCACTATTCCATTTCTCCCATTCCTGATTTTTATCCTGCCCTGGTCAGATACATTCTGCAGCAATCTCTGCTTTGCAGAAGCACAGTGTGCAAGCAGATGATCAATACAAGTTGATTGAGGCTGAAAGGTTTGGTGGGGTGTGTGTGGGTGTGTTTATGTGTGTGTTATTGGAGTGGGCGTTATCTGAGACAACACTCAAAATACACAAGCCCAAAAGTTGCCATCAAACATACACTCCCAAAGGGCCAGGAGCTGTTCATCCAATAACAGGTTTGATCTCTCTTGCACTTGCTAATCTGGATTGGCTCAGAGTGAACCTATCAGCTGCAAATATGGGGAAGAGTTGCCTGTGATTGGATATACAACAAGATGGTGAGTGTAGGTGGAGTCATAAGAGATAGACTGCAGAAAATAAGCACTTCAAACCACTGTATTTGTGCAGGTCAAGAACAATCACCTAACCATTCCAGTTTCCAGCACTTGGGCCAGGGTCTTGTATGTCTCAGCATCATAAGTGCAGACCTAAATATTTCTTCAATGTGATTAAGGTTTCTGCCTTTCTCACCCTTACAGACAGTAACTTCTAGATTTGCCACCACCCGTTGGGTGAAAAAAATTTCCTCACATCTTCTCTAAACATTTTGCCTGTTACCTGAAATCTCTGCCCCCTAGTCATTGATCCCTCCATCAAGGGGAAAGATTTCCTCCTACCTACCTTGTCTATGCTCTCATTATTCAAGACATCTCAATTACATCCCCTCTCAATCTCTGTCATTCTTGGAAAAGAACTCCAGTCTGTTCCAATCTCTCCTCATATCCGAAACTGTCCAAACCAGGCTACATCCTGATAAATCACCTCTGTACTCTCTCCAGTGCTACAACTTCCTTCCCATAATATGGATTCCAAAGCTGCATACAACACTAGCTGTGGCCTAACCGACATTTTATACAGCTCCGGTGAAACCTTACCGCTCTTAAAGTCAATGCCTTGTCTCATAGAGTCAGGCATACCACATTTCTTATATTATTCACTCATGGGAAGTGGGCATCACTGGCTAGGCCAGTTTTTAATACCCATCCTCAATTGCCCAGAGGGCATTTGAGATTCAACCACATTGCAGTGGGTCTGGAGTCACATGTAGGCCAGACCAATTTGCTTCCCTAGAGGACATTAGTAAACCAGATGGGTTTTTCCAACAATTAGATTAGATTAGATTACTTACAGTGTGGAAACAGGTCCTTCAGCCTAACAAGTCCACACCGACCCGCCGAAGCGCAACCCACCCATACCCCTTCATTTACCCCTTACCTAACACCTGGGGCAATTTAGCATGGCCAATTCACCTGACCCGCACATCTTTGGACTGTGGGAGGAAACCGGAGCACCTGGAGGAAACCCACGCAGACACGGGGAGAATGTGCAAACTCCACACAGTCAGTCGCCTGCGTCGGGAATTGAACCCGGGTCTCAGGCGCTGTGAGGCAGCAGTGCTAACCACTGTGTCACCGTGCCGCCAATAGTTTCATGATCATCATTAGACCTTTCATTCCAGTTTTTTTAAAATTAAATTTAAATTTGAAGTCAGGTCCCCAAAATATTGCCTGGGTCTCTGGATTAATAATCTAACAATAATACCATTAGGCCTCCTCAGTCTGAAGAAGAGTCTCTGGACTTGAAATGTTAACTCTGCTTTCTCTTTATTGATGTTGCCAGACCTGCTGAGCTTTTCAAGCTATTCTGTTTTTTTTTAAATTTCTGATTACCAGCAGCTACAGTCCTTTGTTTTTTTGGGTCATGATTACAGAGGGGGGAAACTGAGCTAACGGGGTCTGGGTTGAGAGGAATGGACATGGAATTGAGTGGCATTGGTGCCCCACATCTTGACTAACACACCAATGATTAATGGTGGCATCCACAAAACTGATCCTGGGCAAAAACGGTTGCAATTCTGCATTGTTCTTCACAAACCAGTTTGATTAGTTTTTGTAGAGGGACAGCATTTTCCAGAATGTGTCACTTCCACTGGCTGTGCATTTCATTGCTTAGACAGTACTCTGTCTATGACAGTGCTGTGAAACTGCACAGGCAGCTGGCTCTGAGTCAGTGCTGCAACTGCGAGCTGGTGATCACTTGGCCGCACATTACTTTCTTGCTACCTAGTGACATGTCTGTTGAGTCAGTTTCTTAGTCTGCAAAAAGGCCTTCCCTGTGAGGGAACATCCTCTTCACTCCAGGATCTCAGACAACAATGGGATGGATCACCTGAGTTGCAGTCTGGGAGCTGACACCCTCTCAATGCCTTAATGTCCAGACAATCCCATGAATAACATTCTAGTGAGGGGAAAAAGGTATTCCTCAGTCCAGGAACAGGTCTCTTATGTTCCCCAGTGGCTAGCACTGCTGCCTCACAGCACCAGGGACTTGGGTTCAATTCCCACCTCGGGCAACTGTCTGTGTGGAGTTTGTACATTCTCCTGGTGTCTGCATGGGTTTCTTGCTGTGCTCCAGTTTCCTCCCACAATCCAAAAGATGTGCAGGTCAGGTGACTCGGACATGCTAAATTGCTCTTGTGTCAGGTGCATTAGTCAGAAGTAAATATAGGGTCTGGGAATGGACCTGGGTGGGTTACTCTTCGGCGGGTCGGTGTGGACTTGTTGTCCTGAAGGACTAACAAGTCTAATCTAATAAAAATAGGGACAAAGAGGCACTTGAAATCAGAATCAAAAAGTGTGGTGATGGAAAAGCCTGATGAAGAGCTTATGCTCGAAATGTCGACTCTTCTCCT
This sequence comes from Hemiscyllium ocellatum, assembly GCF_020745735.1. Lineage (NCBI taxonomy): Eukaryota > Metazoa > Chordata > Chondrichthyes > Orectolobiformes > Hemiscylliidae > Hemiscyllium > Hemiscyllium ocellatum. Next base: position 17,935,260 of record NC_083428.1, on the reverse strand, counting down.
GGGATGCTGCCTGACCGGCTGCACCACACGTTTTGACTTCCCTGCTCACAGACATGAGTATTTAAGTTTCCTTTATTTTTCTATGTCTGGCTTAACAAGGCAATGCTGCTGACCAAGGTGGCACAATGCCCTCATTTGTAATGCCTTCCCTCCCCCCCCCATGTTGTTCCACGTTAAACTGCACATCCGCTGCAGAGATTTCAGAGAACAACCCGTAACTAAACATCTAGCAGACGTCACCGAAAAGCAGCCGTCTTCATGTAAACAGTGCAACAGTATTATAATGTGAAAAATGTGTTCCTGTGTGAGGCATCACTGCCAGTAAAAGGAACGCCTTCTTCGCTCAATTCATTCCCCAAAGTGCTGACTTTAAAATGACAGTAACTGTGAGTCACAGAGAAAGTTATTTTGACCAACTCTGAGACAAATTATTAATGTACTGTTTTGGGAGCATCAATTGAGTTGAGCATGAAAATGATTCCAGCGCCTTGCTGGAATATATTATGTAAATAAGAGATGATTCAATAGATATGTTTGTCACAGGATAAAGCTAATAAGCTTATTGATCTGTACTCCCATATGAACCTCCGTTCGATTTTGGAATAGAACACTGAATACATATTTGGCCATCAAAATTGCAGAAAGCCACTGACGTCCAACCAATATTAATTATATTATTGCAAAAGCAGGATAATAGGGTGAAAACGTGTCATATACCGCCACCGTTTAATTGGAATTGACTTTTTTTTGGGCCTGGAAATATATACTTCATGACGAACGCCACTAATGCGTTACCAATGTACCAGGTCTGACTGATGTTGACTAGAAACTGTTTGTTATGACACCACCTAACCACGTAATCGCGTAACTATGTTCTGAGCTGAGAGCGTGCAAAGTGCGCCCTATAGGTGTCCCTTCTCGCCAACTCCAGCCAGTCTAGCCTGGAATGGGCAGTCTCTACAGCCGCTCGCCCCCTTCGCCCTTCTTCCTATTCGCAGGAGGCGAGACTTCCAAAACTTTTTGTGTGACCGAGCCGAAGCCGTGCGGTCCCTCAGGAAATGCCTGAGTTCGGTGAGTTCTCAAACTGAAACATTGATGGTTGCTGTTCCTGGTGATGTCAGCGGGATGTTTTGGCTCCGCCTGGGTTGCTGATCCCTGCCACAGTTCCTGCATTTTCAGACTCCCACCACACCCGGGCGTCGGCGTCACGTCTAACTCTTTAAATACCAAGACAAATTCCGGGCCAAGGACTTAAAGCAGCAACAACAGGGAGGAAAGCGATCTGCTCGACCTTAAAGGGATTTACAATTTATGTTCCTAACTAAAGGAACCTATTTATGAAGTGAGGACGCTGCTAAGAATAAGCGCAACTGAATTAAAGCTGGTAAGTAATTAGCAGTGCTGATATAGATAACTAGTGGCGAGAATTTAAAAATACATTACACTGAGGACATTGACACCTCCTTTATTAAAACTGTGCAGTCTATAAGTTTCACTGCATAAATATAAATGGTCGAGATGTTATCGGTACTGTAAACATTCTGTATCCAGAAAAGCTGATTTGTTCTTTATTGGGCAAAACAACATAAATTACTGAGTTTACAATGAGAAGGTTGTGTGGAATAACTGGCCTCTCGTTGCTTTGTTTCCACTGCAAGGTTAACTTTTGTTCTGAGTGAGCCCCGACCGTACTATTTTATTCGCCCAACTCTTGTCTGGCTCCGCTAACGACTGCTTCTTTGGGTATCGAAATGTTTGAAGTATTGACATTTGATCAGGTCGTTCAGTAACATCCTATCAATCGTCATTTGTTTCAGTGAAGTAGTACCACAGATTGTCAGGAGGTCGCGCTGTTGCTTGTGGACTGAGAGTTAGTGGCGTTTCTGCTGAAACTCTATTCCGCCCCCAACCCTTGAGCTCAGGGTCACTGCTAAACTACGTAGGTTTTCACCATTACCTTTATCGAACTGACCATTTCTAGGTACATTGTACGAATAATGAGAAGGCTTCTAGTTCTGCCTTTTAGCACAAACCATAGTCACTGCAAAGCTATCCACAAAACAGAAAGTCTCTCAACAAGGAGCATTCCGGCTGTTTAGTGGTTAACAACAGGAGTGGACTAGCATTTAAATAAAGCGAGTTCAAACTCAGTCGGCTACATTGAATAAAGTCCAATTTATATTCAGCCTTTTTCCCTGAAATAATTCGCGCCAGCAACATTGGGAACAGCTCCAGATTTTGCAAAATATTTAACTCGGGCTTTCTTCATGCAGTCGTGTGAGCTGATTGAGGAATAACAAATGTTTGTTATTTCTCTTGTCGAACGTTGTCAATGCCGGTGAAAACTGCTCGCTTTAAGTTTTTGATGCTGAAGCATTTCGCCTATGAGTGCATTAGTGGGGTGTGCTGCTTGAGGGCACGTTTGATTCATTCTTAAATACGATGCGTGGTCTTGATTTTTGACAGGGGTGGGTTTCAATCAATGAAAAATCGAGATTTGAAACAGTATGTATCCGATTCCAATCTGTGGGGGAAAGGAGGTGGGCATCTTAAATATTGTTGGCTCCTGGTGTGTGTGGGGGTGGGTATATGAGTGTGCATGTGGTAGTGGCTGAAGGGATAGGAGGTGGAGGTGGGGGTTGGTGTTGGTGTTAGTGGGGTATAGTGTGTGGGGTGGGGAAGAGAAAGTGGTTTTTTTTATTGTTCCCCTTTTTGCCGGCAGTTCAAAAGCGATCAGAATGAAACGCTAACATCAAGTTGACGCTTTGTTTTGCCGGTTCATTGCGAATTTCAATTCGGGTAGTGTGTGTGGGAAAGAGAGAGTGTATTTCTTTTTGCCAGGAGTTCAAAAGGAATTGGAATTGAACGCTTGCAGCTCTCCGAACATCAAGTTGTCGCTTTGTTTGTCGATTCATTGCGAATTTCAATTCAGGTACTCTGTGTGTGGGGGGGCAGACTGGGGGTTGGGGAGAGAGAAAGGCTGCTGTCACGTGGCAGGCGTCGCAGTCTTTTGTGAATGGCTGAAACTGACGAGTGGGCGGCCGCCCCGTCTGTGACGTCACAATTGAACCGGCGGGCGATTGGCTGGTGCCGAGGAAACAGGTGGATACATGGGGGGAGCCGGCCAAGGCGCTGATTGGCTGACTCTGTGTTTTCTTTGTTGCAGACGTTCTATGAGGATTATTCTCCCGGGGATCGCGGCGGAGTCAGCCAGAGTAAGGCTCGTAGGCACTCGGCAGGGCTGGGAGAGACAGAGAAAGAGAGAGAGACACACACACATACAGACAGGACAGACAGAGAGAAGGGGGCACGGTTCAGAGGCTCCGAGCAAATCATCTGTGCTTTCCTACTTAGCCCTTTATCCGAGAAACCTTTAGAAGACAAAAGGAAACCTCACACGGTGGAACCCAAACACACAAGAATCGCACCCCGTTGGTTAATCTTTCAGCTGAGAGCGCCGGGATTTTTTTTCCCTCTCGCCCGTATTCTCCAGCACGCGCACACAACAGACACACACACGCCAACACAATATTGCATGATTCCTTTAAGCGTCTGAGAGACTTTTTTGTGACTCAAGACCGATCAAAGGTAATCGAATGGACCATACAAGCACCAGGAGCTGCAGCCGAGCCCCAACTTGCGAGGCCCATCAAAACGAGCCTTCAATGCGTGTAGTCATCAATACGACGACCGGAGCCCAGTATGATCTTTCTGTTCCAGTAGATGAGACAGTAGAAGGACTCAAAAGGAGGTTATCACAGCGTTTGAAGGTTGCCAAGGAGCGTCTAGTCCTCTTGCACAAAGAAACGTACGTACTCCCCTTTGTTCTGAAGCAAAGCCACGGAAGCCCCGATCCGAGAATCTCCACGACGGCTTTATGCGTCGATCAGTCTTTCATTCATAATCCTGTGTTACATGTTAATGGTAGTAAGCAATATAAAGTTTTCATTAGTGCTGTATGTAGTTTACAACTCATTCGTGTAACTTGTGCCATTTTGATGTGCTAATGCATTTAAACGATAATTAATTATGTGGTGATTTTTTTGAGCTTTAGATTATATCCAATGCTTTGGAACTTTTTTTTCAGGCGTTTAAATTCCGGAAAGCTACAGGACCACGGTATAACAGAAGGAAGCAAGCTAACCCTTGTCCCTACTGTAGAGGCTGGTCTCATGGTAAGACCGGCGTCTGACCAGACTTATCGAGTATCATTCAGTGTCGGCTTGGGGAGGTTTGTGTTATAACTTTTTTTTTATTTGTCTCCTCAAGTCTCAAGCTTCGCGCCCGGAGCAATCAGTAATGCAAGCTTTGGAAAGCTTAACGGAAACTCAGGTAAGGCTTAAAGACTTAATTTTAACTGCAACAAGATGATCGATACCCAGTTGATGGCTACGTCCGCCTCATTATGAATGTGTTAAAATTGCTGGCGAATCGGAAACTTGTTCTGGTGCCGAAGTTACTTTTTTTTCGTATGTTGCATTGCATTGGTAACTTGCATTTTGTGAATGTACTACCTAATGCAATTTCATAAAATAATAATGTAAGGAATAGTTTTGGCCGCTTATGAGGGTGCAGTGTTTAAAATCAATCTAGATTGTGTTTTTCTCCCCTCTTATTGTTGAAATAAATGTGTGAGGCTCTGTCGGGTTCCAACCCCAGCGGCCTAATATATATCTGACGACGCCGGTCATCAAAAAGTCCGGAGCTCTCTTTCCTCCTCCTCCTACCTCCCCCACCCCAAGTCGCTTGTCCCTTTGTATTGTTCAGGGCGTGCGTGTTTCGAGCAACACTTGGGAGTTCCTTGGCGACAGCTCAGTGTTTAATCTACACAAGTATTGTTCAAACCCAAAGCCCTCCCCTTAGTGACGACACGAAGACCTCCTACTGCAGCCGGAGCCGATTGTGAAAAGCCCTTTTTTTTAAAAAAAGAGCGAGGTTTTTTTCCTGAAACCGTAGAATTCACCCCTCACCTCCTAAATTCACCAGCTCTGTACACTTGGTTTTTGTTTGAATCATCATCATTCACTATTTTCAAAAGATTTTGGCTCCAACTGCTCCAGCGAGTTGCCCAGTCTCGGTTATAATGTTGTGAGATTTTATTTTTGAACCTTCTGACGGATTAACCAGCAGAACTTTTCTTTCCCACTCGGTGATCAGGAAGGTTTTTAAACTTGACTGTATGCAGGCTAACACTGGATTAAATACAGCACTGAACCGTGTGGCGCCGCTGTTCCTTTAAGGCATCCTGCAGGGCTTGGGTTGACGTTAATGCATTTCCTTTGAAGTCATGTATGATTTAAATTGACAAATGCTTTTTTTTTAAATCCATGCGGGGGGGAGGGGAGGCGAGGTGAGGTCGTGACGCTGACATCTCGCTGTCAGAAAGCGTCGGCGAGATTTCCCAATGCTTAAACTGCTCCTTTGTTCCACGTTGGTAAAAGGCCGGATCTTGAACCCAATGGACGAGCGAAGCTCGCAAACGCTGCACGGTTTAAATAAATCTTCACCGGAAACTGGGTAGCAACCTTTTTCACGTCTCTCAATACGGTGCAACAAAAAGAGACCGATTTCACTCCCAGACTGGGCAGACGATTCATATATTGTAGATTAACGTGGCACTGGGAGCCTTTCAACTCTGCTCTGCTTTCGGTTTTCATGCAATTGTTTGGTGTCCCGAATTAGCGATGTCTGGCAGTACGTGGCAACACACTTGGAGGCGCACAGGAGCATTTCTCTAACGTGCAGGGGAGCTTGTTTGAATTTAATTGAAGTACACTTCTTTCAGATCAGACGAAAGCACCAACAAGAACTTTCTAAATTTTCCGATTTATTGTAATGCTGTATTTGTGAAGGCAAAGGAGGACCCTGGGTCTAATTGATAACTATGCAAATACGTTAGTGGAATAAATTCAATTTTTTGCAACCCACGGCATTAACTAGGTTTAGGGTGTAGGTTTGTTAGCTGAGCTGTAGGTTTGATATCAGATGTTTCATTACCTGGCTAGGTAACATCAGTGGCGACCTCCCAAGTGAAGGGAAGCTGTTGTCTCCTGCTTCCTATTTATATTAAGTTTTTTTTGGGAGGAACTAATTGAGCACCATTTCCGCAGCTTTACCATTCGAGTTTGACAGCATTTATTAGATAAAATCTTTTAAAAATACGTCATTCATTATTCTTATCATATAATGAGCTCAGTCCCACTTAGCTCTGCTCAGCACAGTCTACCATTATAGATAAGCATGCTTCCTGGGAACTGTCTTTTTTTACACTGGAAATTCTGCACTCATTGATTGGCTAGGGCATGCTGTTGGAGTGACAAGTGGAGGAAGTAGTTTTTTTTGTGTCAAAACTTATCATCAATAGCTCCACATGGTCTTAATAATGGCATGAATAATACCCACTCAAACTGGGCTCCTGTGGTACAGTGGTAGTGACCTACATCTGAGACAGAGGACCTGGTCTCAAATCCCACCTGCTCCAGAAGTGTGTCATAGCATCCCTGAAAAGATTTGATTTTTAAAAAAATCAACCTAACCCAAACAGTACAATTCTATGGCTGTCTAACTTAAATTAACCTCTCCTTGATAAATGACAAATATTGCCTAAACCTTGCCTGGGGTTGTTATTCCTCCTTGGTCATGATCCTCATTTAATCAAATTCTTGTGCCGTAGCTGCCCACTGCCTGCTACTTCTGATATCCCTGTTTGCTCTGAGTCAAAAAAAATTACATTCCAGTTAGAATTAATTTGTTGCAAGATGATGATTCCTCCCTCCCACTTATTTGCCGCCTCCTCTCCCTTAGGAAAGGACAGACGTCCTGGAAATTGTAATCCAGAATAGCAGTGACATAACAATGACGTAGGTTATAGCTGCGTCACAGTTGCCAAAACATAGTATTGTTAAACATATTTATATGTGGAATAAGATAGCAAGTGAACCTATTTTAAAACTGAATGGAAAAATCTCATAAAGGGATTATAGAGTGTCTTGCAACAGTATTATTTGCTCGTTACAGCATTTGCCAATAAACATTCAGATTTTTCACTAGCTCTAAATATAACTTCTTTTGATGTTTGTTTGCTTTTGCTTGGCCAAATTAAGGTATCTTGTAATGCAGATGGAATTTGGGTAGTTTTTCAGCTGCCATGTGAAGCAGTATGATCGAATAGGAGTCCAACACACTCTCTGTACTGAATAAATTAGCTCAGTCACAAATGGAATCAGCCCAATTGAGGTTGATGAAATGTTCAGTGATCAATCATTTCATTCATTCAAGTTGTCACATTTCAATGCTTTTGACTGGGGGACATAAATTTTAAAACCTTTTTAGTAATCTTGAAGGTTGGTATAAATAACACAGCATTTAAAAATCTAGTGAAGTACCCAATTACACACCATCTTTTTCATCTGCAATTTTGTAAGTACAAAGGTCCGGTTCGTTTAACGTAGTCCTTGACATTTTAACACATGGCTGGTCTGGAGCACTTTTTTCTGTATTTTTAAAAAAAACAAATCCTGTAAGGCTGCATTGTGAACAAATCTGTTGCCTGACTAAACTCAGTCCATTCCTCTTCCGTTTTCCCCCAATCCTCTCCCCCAAATCACTATCGCTAGTTGTTTGTTTTTTCATTTCCACTTCCTATGAAATGCAGTCGACTGGGGCTATTCTGCTGAGTGTTGGGCTATTTTTAATCCCTAATCAAACAAAGCTTCCACTGCAGATACTGGCCAGTACACTATGTAACAGCACAAACTGTGTTAGTGTAATATAATGGATGGATGGTTACTACTGTTTTAAAAAAGATAATTGTTGAAGCATTTATTATGATTTCTTTAAAGATCTGTTCCTGTTATTTGACTCAAGCAGACAATGTTGTTTACACCTTTTATGGAAGGTGTATTTATGATCCCATGAATAGGGGTAGATCCCCATAAACATTCCTCGATCTTCAGTTATGCCAGACCTGATCTATACATTAACTTCATTTGCCACCTTGACTTCATATCCTTTACTATGACATAGATGCATATAAAAGGAAGTTAGACAAGCAAGTCAGGTGAGAAGGCAAATTGTATATTTTAGCTGAGACAAGATGGGAGGAGGTGTGAGTGAAGCATAAATGTTGACATGGACAGGTTTGGCCGAATAGTCTGCTGCTATGCTGATATCATTTTAGTCACTAATGAGATGTGTGTATTGCTGGCTGACCAGCATGTATTTCACATTCCTAAAATAAACGAATTGTAGGGTATCCTCAATACAAAGGTTTTGCACCATTTGTTTGGGAATGATAGTGTAGTTGACTGTGTCAGTTTCACAGATGTGACCACAACTATTTCCCCCAGCAATATAATCTCTCTAGTATCCAATCAGGTTAGATCAGTCCTCATTTCATAAGTCCTCCAGCTCTATAAACCTCAGTGCATCTTCTGTTGTGGCCCCTTGAATATCTCAGTTCCTCGTTGTTCCACCATTGATAGCCTCACCAACTGTCCAAGCCTTTTAAGGTGCTATCTTTCCCTTGCCCCACCCCACCCAAACTACTCCAATTGCCATTGTACCAAGCTTCACTAGAATAATATTTCCTTACATCCTCTGAGTCATGTTTAGTTTCCTAACATTTCTGTGAGGTGGGTTAGGACATTTTACTGTCTTGAAGATGTTTATGAATACAAGGTGTTATACAAACAACTAATTTAACATTTTTTTTCTTGGTCATTTAGAATGATGTTCTCTCCATGTTTTAGAAAATATTTTCCTTTTTTTAAAATTATACCTCTGGCTAAGGCATTGCTAACTGCAGTTTAGTCAAGGAATATTTTTATCTTGTAGGAAGATGCATTGTGCAGAGAACATTCATTTAATTAGACTCCGGATATGATTTTTATATCCAGTCTCTGTGGCCTTTTCAAGTAATACAAGATTTCTTTTTTGTCTTCCCTGTTTGTGTCCATGTAAGGGTTATTTTTAGCAGTCAGAGTATGAATGAAAAATGAGTTTGTGCTGGTACGTGGGCTGCAGTTCTTTCCTTTTCTTCAGCTAATGATGGCCAGGGAATAGAGCACTCCACTGAATCATAGCATTTAAGAGATGCTGCATTTTAAATTGCTCACTCTGATGCAAGGTTAAAAGAGACAAACGTGCATATATGCAAAATACCTGATTTTCATATCTAAAATGTGTTGCTGCTTTTCCAACACACAAGTGAGGGGATTTGGTGATGTTTCTTTTTATGATGCTTTTAAATACAAAGGACATTTTAAACTCCATACTGAAGCCCTGACCTAATTAACATTGCCAAAATGAGAGCGCTGTAAAAATGAAGACATACCCACTGTCATAGCGTTGTTCTTTTCTGCAGGGACCTTAGTTTGCTTCTGATCTTCCAGCTAAGGCTAGGTCACAGGAACTGTTGCCTTTCGGTTCAATTGCTAATTAGTATGCTGTATAGAATGATTTAAATTTTGAGCATCTTTTGTTCTTTTGATATTATTCACTCCACCTTGCACTCTATTGCACATGCAAACCATGCATTTTAATGCACTGTGAATGCTATAAATTTTAATTGAACTGACATCAATGAGTGAATGGGCTCTTGCAGGAGCCATTGAAATGGTGGCATTGTATCTAGGCAGCTGAAGGACCTTTGTGGCAATACATTTCTGGACCTCAAGGTATCTATATATGGTAGTGAGAGGTGCATGTGAGATTCTTTTGTTATCGTGCGGGGGCGAGTCTACATGCCTGATGGGTTTACATCTGAGGCGGATGGAGAATCTGTAATCGTGATGTCTGAAAGTTTGATACTGTGCCTTTTTTTTTGAGTGAAGTGGGTTGAGTCGTGACTGATTAGATTGCAGGGGACCACCTTCGAGATCCAATTAGCACTGGCCTGTGGTTGTGGTTTTTATTTTTAATGCAGCTGGAAACAATGAATGGGTTCAATATATGAATTCCAAGAAAATATTTTGAAAGAACAGCCTTCCATCTATTGAGATTAGGAAAATAGCTCTTTAAATCACCCCAAAAGGTGTTTTTTAAAAAAAAATACCATTATGACCAGTCCTTTCTTTTAGGCATGTTATTTTAATGCAGGTGCTACCAAGGTGTACAACTCTTTAATGTTGAGCTTGCTGGAGGTATTTTTAAAAAGCTGCCATGCTTTGCAGTTCCTCAGCAAACTGAAGAAAATACATTATTTGGAGTCACAATGATCTTGTATGTTGAGTGGTTGCACACTGACAAATGCTGCAATACAGTAGCTGCAAATGAGTTTCTGTGAACTGTGGGGCCCTCTATAAATGGATCTGTCAGTAGCAAATTTTCAGAAAGCTGTAGTTTAGCAGTAACATCATTTTGTGACTACAAATATATGCTTTTCTTGCAATTTGATTACTACTCGAGCAATTTGCAGTCAAAATAGAATGAAGCCAGGACTACAGTGGCAATTTCCTACCAGGAATTCTCTCTCAAACATATTATTTTGCTTCTTAGTGGTTACTGTGGCAAATGCATTTTATTTTTCAACAAAGCTTCTCCTGACATCACTCATTGTAGAAATAGTGATGTGCGTTCTGGTGTATCTTCGGCAAAGTGTTTGTGAATTTGGAATGATCTCTGGACAAAAAAACTTAGTTAGGTGTCAAAAAGGCTTTGCTCCCAATGGTATGTGTAAGCTTTCACTGTGCTTGAATAAGGAAAAGAAGCTTTAGAGTCTGCCTGCTACCAATTAAGAGCTGATTGGTGGCTTAACTAACCTGGTAGCTAATGGCTGCATCATGACTGCAGCTACATATGGTGCATTTTTGTGTGTTTTTGTTTCTGGTTGGCTTTTTCTCTTTTTAAAAAAAGGAAAGGCACAGGAGGGTCAAAGTCTGCATCTTAAATTTCAAAGAATCTGCAGTTTGTCTTTGGCAGCTGGTAGGTTGACAAAGCCAAGATGACTTTCAAAGATGCAGGGGGAGGTTATGCTGCGTTCCTTATCAGTCTGCATTATACTGGTCTGGGATTTGTATAGGTCTGCATTACTTAATCAATATGTTCCTGCATTCTTAAGTTAGCAGCATGCTTAGAATTCTAAATAAGCTTCATCCCCTACTGGGAGTGGGGGAAGGGAAGAGAGAGAGAGAGAGGCCAAGGGCTGCAAATTCCAGAGGCCTTTCCATAGAGCAGATGGGATGAGATTTTATGATTTGATTTGCAGGGACTGGATGAGTGATGAGGTTGTAGCAAATCTCTATACCCTGCATGTTTAGTTAAGGTCAGGCCACTTGGGTTCTCCAGCTCATCACAAACCTAGAAGTGGAATTAAATATTCTGAATGGCAAATGGAGACATTTCCACTTCAATTAGTGCTGTTGAGCAATGCAGAAAGAACTTGAGTATTACACCCCTCTTTCTCCTGCCCCCAAAGTAAGATGAAAGCTGATCTCTAAACCTAGATTGGTTTGAATGCCAATGAGAAAACAATAAATCACTCTTCACTCCTAGATTTTTTAAAATCTAATGTTTGGATTTAAGAAAACATGTCCAGACAATTACAGTAATAATACTTGCCATAAAGCATTTCCAAAGCGAGATGCCAATGAGTTATTTTAGTTTGTTCTCCTTGCTTACCAAAGATTTTTATTTCTAAATCAAGAGCAGAGAGATCTGTATAGTGTTGGGTCAACCTGAATAATGTGATTTTTATTTCTGATATTAGAGATAATGTCATTGCACTAGAGCGTCAGTAGGTGGTGAATCAGTTTAAACTCAGACAAACTTTATACCTGGTCAGGAGGCATTCAAACACTTTCTGTAGTATTACTATTTAAAATAAATTCACTTGCAGCAATTAAACCAAAAACTGAATTTGGGAGCATAAATTATTGCTTGTTTTCCTTTCATTCACAAATGAGTCAGGAAAGTGCACTTTTTCTGCAAAAGTTAAAGATATTTGTAATTTCCTCCTTCAATCTCTTGACACATCGTTTACTAAGTAAATCATTGTTTAACAAATTGGGTGGGGGCTGGGACAGCATTGAGGGGAAAAAGACAATTTTTTTTGTGTTGGCTAGGATTAAAACCAGTCATTCTTTGTGCTGCCTTAATCTGTCCCCAGGCACCTAACTCTGCTTGCAAAGACTAACCCCACCCCCACCTCATCTAAATTCTAACTGAGCTCAATTGCTGGGGTTTAATCATCCATTCAATGTCTCTGGGGTGGACGTCTTGAAATGATATTGCTCATTCCAGTAAGTCTGAGTACAAGGAGTGTTCAACTCTTGCTTATTTTGATGGGTTGACCATCTTAGCTTTTTGAATGCTTGGCTGTTTCATATTGCTTTTAGAAATACAAAGCCAACCCTGTGGGAGTTTAGATTCTCACCTTTTTTTTTATTATGCATTTTTCACTTTTTAAAATATATATCTTGCTGGTTGCTGCTGTACCCAAAGCCCTCAGTCCAAGTAGGTTGTTCCCACAGAAGCATTGAGCATTTTTCATGGGTGTGCCATTGTCACCAATTCTAATATTGGAAGCATCACCCAAGGATCCCAATTAATACGCATTTAGGAGAGCTCACTGCATAATAAGCATTTTACAGTCTTGGACTGCTTGAATCACTGCCCAGTCTGGGAGGTGTAGGCCAGGTGATGAACTGACATCCTCATTACATTATGAAGTGTTTTTATGCAACTCAGCAATGTCAGACTTTGTCCTCTAGGGTTTGTAGTTGAACTGAAGGTCGTGCAAAGGTGGGGCCTGTGTTTCCTTTGACTTTGTGCTGTATATTTAAACAGCTTTTCCTTGATTATAAACAGTACCATATGGAATTCCACCCCCCCACCCCCCCACCTCCCCCCCCAAGAGAATTCCAACAAAAAAGGTTTTGTTATTGACCACTGTGGTGCTTATTGGATGGCCTTTATTGAATTTTATCACCATGAATTAGCATTTCCAGTTATGATAACAAAATGGAAAATAGCTGTATACAAACCATTATTTGGCTTATTTATTGCTTAGAAACTAAAGTTATTTTGATAAATTGTTTTCCTCCTTGCAGTGTGAAGAAATAAATATGTAAGCCACTGACTTGAATGTGCACTGCTGGAAGGAATACAGACAGGACGAAACAACTAGGCTTGCATTTACTTTAAACTAGGTTTAAGCAGCAGTTGCCCTTGAATGTGAACCACAATTTTTAGGTCAAAGTTTACTTGTATATTTTGGTGAATAGGTAGTATGAGATACAATTATGTAAATGACTGGTGTTGAGTTACCGCTCCTCGGATGCTGCCTGAACTGCTTTGCTAATCCAGCACCATTAATCCAGAATCTGGTTTCCAGCATCTGCAGTCATTGTTTTTACCTTCGGAGTAAAAGCACCTATTTGCTTTTACTGTAAATGTGGACTTAATGGGCATACATGTGCCGTCCAAGCATCCTACCCAGGCCCCCTAAACTATCCATGTAACCCATGGCTAATCTATCTAGCCTGCACTGTTCTGAGCAGTGTGGCCATGCTAAATTGCCCAATCTACCTAACCTGCGCATCTTTAGATTGAGGGCGAAAACCCACATAGATACCAGGAGAATGTCACCTGAGGCTGGAATCAAACTTGAGTCTGTGAGACGGCGTTGCTAACCAGTGAGCCACCCTGACGAATGTTTTTGAGAAACAACTAATCAGGTAATAAGACAAATTTTTCCAAATCGTGTGGCTTTAAATCTCCAGAGCAAAAATTCTGCTATTAATGAAAGAAATAATTGTTGATTTCCTAGAATTGAGAAAATGTGCAATAAATGATCTGGTTCTGAGGACTTTTATTTTTGCAGCCTCCTTTTTAAAATTTCTCCTAACTGAGAAAATGCTGTAAATAGTTGAGTATATGGTTCTTAGCTGAGAGCCAAACCCATCTCTGCCTTTTTTTTATAAGTAGTTGTCTGAAAATGTTTTTTTATTATTTGCCCAAGAAAATTTCCTCCTTCTTTGTATAGATAAAGTTTTTTGAATGATTAGTGGATTTAGCTCTTGAAGGCAGAGACCACAGCAACCAGAAAAGTAGAATCAGCAAATGACCGAGTTGCTGCAGGGCTGTTCAGATTCATTGAGGAGGTTGAATCCATCACCATATATGGTTAAGGCAGTGTATGTGTTTGTGTGTATATGTGCAGTCTGTTTTAGAGACCCACCAGACTGTGACAGCATTATCACTCCCTATTGCTGGTGTATGACTTGTTGCAGCATGTTTTTATGAAAGGGTAATGTGAGCAATTGCACTAGAATTGTAGGAGCAACGCATTGTCAAATGCGGGAGTAATTGTGAATCCCGAATAAAACTTATTAACATGATTGTCAATTTTGGTTTTATGTCAAGAGGATATGATAAATATTTATTGCATATTTTTATTCAAATAAGATGACTTTTTTTTTAAAAAAAACAAGCCTCAAAAGTAACTGAGAAATTAATGCCAGGCTTTGTACAAAAGGCTCGTTTTATTAGACTGTTCAGAAGACATATTTCTGAATAAAGATTAAATCTTTGATATCTGTTTCTGCAACTTCACCTTCTCAATAAAATCAATATTTTCAGAATAAATGTCTTCCAGAGATTGCTCCATTTCCAAATATTTGAAAACAGGCCTTCAATTCACCTCTGTCTCTATTCACAAAGGATGTAAAGAATGTGCCACAAGGTTGCTTTGAAATGTTGCTTCACCTTTGGTGGTTGCCAGAGTGCACCTGCGATGGGCCTCACTGCCTCGAATGACCGTGTGAGACAGACGTTGCTCTGTCAAAGTAGATTAAGTTTCCGATCTTTAGCCATCTGGTTTCCCTAACAAATCAGCTGCTGGGGTTCTGGAGTCAAGAGATGTATTGCCATTCTTTAGATTACCTGCTAGCTTGTTAGTTATTGAAGTTTTAAACTACAATCTCATTGGTGTGCAGTGTTGTGGGACACTGGAAACAGCGCAAATTTATAAATTTGTTTAGTGTTGTGAAGAACGTGGAGGATTTGATTGCTTTTAGAGATATCACTAGTAATGATACATAAGAACTAATTTGTACAGAAAGCTATTTTGTGGTGTTTGTTGGTTTTCACCAATGCTTTAGTGCACAGACTATATTGATGACCGCACAGAATAAATAGCTAATACTGTTAGTCCCACTCCACCCTTTTCTGGTCAATTAATTATGATCAGGAGGAGGCCATTCAGCCTCTCCATTCTATTCCACCATTCAGTGGAACGGTGATTGATCTATGGCGTTGCTCCATATATCTGCCTCTGGCCTGTATCCCTTATACCTTTTGCTGAGTAAACATTTATCTATCTCTAGTTTAAAATTAATAACTGATCTCCCATCCACTTTTGTTTTATGGGAGAGTGTTTCAAATAACCAGCATTCTTTTGTGTGTGGAAGTGTTTAATAACATCTTTTCTGAATGGGCTAGCATTAATTGTCAAAACCGTGCCCCCTAGTTATACCTTGAACCGATCGCCCCTTGACTTTCCGAATTCTAGAGAAAACAGGCCTAGTTTGTGCAATCTCTTCATAGCTTAATTCCTGAAGTCCAGTTCTCAAATGCATGTGACTATGATTCTAATCATGTAAGTAAGAAATGTAAATGTACATTACATTACGGGTAAAAACAAATTCCAAGTGGATATAAAATCAAAATGGGTATCATCTGACTCTGCATGATGCAGTGTTGAGCCTCTACAAGCTTACTGCAGCCAGGCGTTGGGTAATTTAACTAGACGAGTCACAGATGCATATACCAATGTGCTCGTATTAACTCCCTAGAGTGCAGGCTACAAGGGCTAGGCAGCACCAAGCAGGTGATTTTCACATTAGAGCGTACAGAATTAATTACAATCATAAATGTTGATAAGCACTGAAGGACAGAAAGCCTTTGTCACACACTGATTCATATAGTTGCATCCCTCGAGCAGAAAATTAAACTAATATAAGCTTTCTTTGGTAGTTGATGGCAGAGATTCTCATCAGCTTTGATCTCATTTTTTTTTTGGAAATGAGTGATGTGTCTACCTCAAGGAAAATTCCAATAACTGCCTGATATGGGCCCAAATTAGGTGGTTTCTTTATATTGCTGATAAGAAGAATGTTGCACTTTCTCCCCCTCCCCTCCCCCACCCCCCTCCCATGTGAGGGAAGAGAGTGGGTGAACCAACATGATCTACCTGCTTGCTGTGCAGTGATTTCTGTTTCAGTAAAGTTCTAGTGTGGACATCAAGTGAAGGCAGTGTCCAGTTGATCACCTGATGAAGGAGCGTCGCTCCAAAAGCTAGTGTGCTTGCAATTAAACCTGTTGAACTATAACCTGGTGTTGTGATTTTTAACTCCAGTTGAGTTGTGATTCTTCCCCTCTTATGGCCTATCAAGCTGTTCAAATAACAGCAAGATTTTGGTAATCTCAGATCTAAAACCTGGACTTCAGTTGCCACCTTTTCAGGGAAGCCAGAAAAGGGTCACCTGCTTCAAACGAGGCATTTTTTAGAAATTGTTCAAGAATTATAATTCTAATAGCCCTCAACATTACATTTGGCAAGCAGCAATAATTCATCAAACTGCAGCTAAAATTACTGTAAATCTTTTTTTGAAAAGTATTCTGCCATGTGCAGTAGATTAAATGGTTAAAACGGAATAAGCATCTTTAATATTAAATAGCTGTATCCCAAACCTTGGTTTCTATGAACTCTGGCAGAAATTGAAAGTAGAGTGCATAAATATTTAAGGCTTACCTGTCATCTTTGACTGTTACATAAGACAGATGCAAAGTAATTAATTCTCTGCAGTGAACCTTGAACTATGCTTTGCCAACTAAGTAAAAGTACCACTAAAGTCACCTTGAGATTATATAGTAGGATTCATTCCTCTAACAATTTTTAGTATTGTCTTGATGCTTTGTACTGCTGCATCATTAGGACTAATCTTGGCATATATTTTCCTGTTGTGAATTGATTGTAAGTTTTTTTTTGTACGGCATCTGCACAGAATTTGTTATACTTTAATTGTGTTCAGTTTCATTTTTTAAAACTAGAGTTCTCCTGAATAATTTTGTTAAGGATGTTTCTACTTTTGGAGCAATTAAGCTAATTCAAATTTGGATCTTCTGATTTGAAGCCATGTGATAGAACTTAACCTAGAATTGATGTCTTTCAGCCAAGCCTGCAACACTCTAACCCTTTCAGAGATGAAAGGAAATGTATCTTGAGTCAGTTCAAAGCATTAAGCATGTTTCATTTTGTTTTTCCATTTCAGGTCAATGACTTTCTGTCAGGACGGTCACCTTTGACACTTGCCTTGCGGGTTGGAGATCACATGATGTTTGTTCAGCTCCAGTTGGCAGCTCAGCAGGCTGGCAGCCAGCTCCAGCACAGGCATGTGATAGCCAGTCGGGAGAGCAGCGGTGGGGCAGCAGCGCCCAGCTTCACGAATGCTCAAGGACTTCACAGGCAAACTGTGGGAGCCTCAAACTGTAACCACATATCGGCCTGCCAGCAGACAATGGCAAGCCCAGGCCCTGCAGCTGCGGCCACCTGCTTTAGCACAGCGCGCCCACCTTCAGTCACTGCTGGATCGTTCAGGTCACATGGAGCCACCACCTCAACAACAAGCAGCCACAGCGTTGCTTCTCCATCATGCACTGAGGTATGACAGATCATGGAGGCTCCATTCTGCATGTAGGCTATGTAGTTCTGCCCACTCTAATAACAGGCATGGCTTAAAGCTTGCTATCCCTTTTTTTAGTTTTGTGCAGTTGTAATGGTTTTCACCCCAAAGTTTGACTCGTAACTTCCTGAGCTGGGAGTGTTGAAAATAATTTCCCTACTTTTAAGGGTCAAGGAGAGGATTGAATCTGTTCCAGGTCCTCATTGCTGTCTTTTAAATGCTCCTGGAAGTTCCCATGGTGGCTTTGATGCAGCCTAATCCTATGATGTCCTCTGAGATCAATAAAATACAGCCACTCTTGCATGTAGATAGCTTATGGATCTGCATTGCAGCATCCATCTAAACTTTTGAGATATTAGGAATGTAGATGCTTGAAGACGGGGGTTGGGGAATTGGTTCTTTCTCTTTTTTTGTGAAAGGAACAAGTTGATATAACACACATCCCCCAGTTCCTCAGCAGGTGGGGGCAAGGGTGGAAAATGTTTATTTAAATATTATTTCTCTCCTGTCCTCTTCCCACCCTTCAGTAATCTGTCCAGCGATGTTTGTTCCTTTTGCTGGTCTTTGTTTGAACTCCTGTATTAAATAAATTGACTGTAACATATGGGTCTTGCACACTTCTAGTGCTTAAGATCGATGTTGCATTTAAGAACTTTAAGGAGCTTGATTAAAAATGTAATAACTGGCCTTCTAGGGTCCCCTTTACTTCAAAACATAAAAAGGATGGCTGAATGCTTTATTAATGTCTCCATCACTGGGAACCTGAGTGTCAGCAGTGATTATCTTCAGGGAATAATCTGCTGTCTTTAGGCTTTGCCTGCCAAAAGCATTAACTGAGTCGAAATTAAGATAGTCTATTATAGTACTCCTGATCTGTCACTTATTAGCTATAATGACCAACTTAGATCTGTGAGAATGTGGTTTCTGAACTGGTGGTGATGTTTTGCATTGGCATGGGCCTGTCCTTTTTTTTTTGTTTGGCCAAACTAACAGTTGAACACTTCAGACTGTGTTTAAAAAAAACAGTTGTGAGAAAAGGTGCCAGATTGAGTGCAGCAACGCAATTAGTCCTGCTGTAGCCAAGGCAGGAAACACACTTTCACTGGAAGAAGGGACACGTACCATTGCTCAGTTTATCTCTATATCTTCGGTTCTTCCTGTTCCAAATTTTGGCATTCTGTTGAAGAATGGCATACCGACAAAGTGTTACCCACAAATACAGCCTCTCTGGCTTAATGGGATGCACAGAGCAAGCTGGTGCTTTTGTAGATGCAAAACTGATGGCTACTTTTTGATCCTTAAATATGATCCCCAGAGTGTGACTTCCAGTTATCATTCATTTTCTGTGCATTAATTAGTAAAGATGCCAGTTCAGCAAACATTGTTGGGAAAGGAAAAAAATGGAAAAATTGAAAGATGGAATTAATTTACATTCTGAACATGTATCTGTGTAGTTCTCTCTTTCTGTCTTGCCAGTTGAAGTGGCATTAAATAATTACTGGTTTTTTTCCAGGGTGACTGCAGTACGAGAAGCAGTAGTCCAACAGCTCCAAGCAAGTCTCGAAAGCCAGGTGCCATCATCGAGAGCTTTGTCAACCATGCCCCTGGGGTTTTCTCAGGAACTTTCTCAGGTAATTCAAAATATAGCTGTTTTGTCCAAATTCTTTTAATGAGAAAGCTAGGTTCAAGTTGGTAGAGGGGTGGGGGATGGCGTGCAATTGGAAAATAACTAGATCTTTGTTACTTGCATCAGAACAGCTTTTTGGCTTTAACTGTTCCTGACAGGATTTTTTTTTTGTTCTGATAAATTTCCTATAACAAGTTGCAGTTTTTTTTCTTATAATGGGCCTTTTTTTTTGCCCCATGGAATCTTGAGAGAAAATTTGCCTGTTCCCTTTGTTTGTGGCAGTCGAAATTATTTAATTAGTTGTTCTGCAAGAACAGAAGGTTTTTTTTTGCTTTCTGGTGGGTTGTGGCTTAATTGTGGTTTGTCAAATATTCATTCTTAATTTTTTGTTGTCTTCCTTCTGAAACCAGGCACGTTGCATCCAAACTGCCAGGATAGCACTGGAAGACCCCGTCGTGATATCACCACAATCCTGCAAATCCTGAACGACCTGCTAAGTGCAACCCGTCACTACCAGGGGATGCCACAGTCCCTCACACAGCTGCGTTGTCAGACGCAGTGCGCCACCAACACACCGTCACCTTCGCCACCTTCCCCCGGCTGCTCAAACAAAACTACCTCCGAAGACACAATGCAGCAACCACTGCATTCCCTCGTCCAGTGTCAGAGTCAGATCAGGATGTGCAAGTCAAGTGGTGAGTCATCAGCCAGTGCTCAGGAATTTGAGCTTAATCTTCTGGAAAAATCCAATTACCCCAAGCGGAGATCTGATTCACTAAACCTTCCACTAATTAACCTTCCATTAATTTCCTGTCACTTTGGTTGGAATGAACCAATTAAATATTCACATTGCGAGTACTTTCTTTTGAATAAACCTTTCATGATTTCTTTCTTGACCACTAAACATTGTAAAGTGCCAAGAAAGCAGTTCAGAAGTGTCCGGTTTACTGTTAGTAATTGAAGAAATATGGTAGGCAGTTTGTAGAGCACGGTGAATTTGTTTTGCTACTTAGACAGTTCTTATCTCCCAAGTTGCTGTCTCACCCTCAAAGCATTGACTTCTGGTCAAATTGCATTCTTGATGCACACCGTGATTACTTTTCCCACCTGGCCCTTTGTTCAGTTTGTTATTACACACCGGCGGGAGCAGGTGGCTCTTGAACCTGGATCTCCTGGCTCAAAAGGTAGGCCACTACCACTGCATCACAAGAGTCCTTACCCCCTCTTGCTAATGGCTGATGTATAAACATGTTCCCAGCTGAGATCCATGTAGTCCAATCCTGTGGAAGTGGCTGTGTGTCATTCTTGTCATACCTCGGCTGAGGCTGGTTTTAGCTGGGAGCAGTGGTAGTGCCCCTACCCTTGGACTGGGGAGGCCCAGGTTAAAGTCCTAGCTGCACCAGTGAAATGTAATATCTCTTGTTCATGTTGATTAGAAAACTAGGTTAAGTTGTTAACAAAAGAGAACTTATTGTAGTAGCACTCAAGGAGTGCAGTGGTAATTTTATATCCACCTGGACTGGAAGGCCCATGTTAAAGTCTCTCCTGTTCAAGAGCTGTGTTTTATCAACTCCGAATGGGCTGGATAGAAAATACGTAGGAGTTTCCAGTTCCAGTCACTCATTGGATAAATGTGGTGTCATTGGGAGTGCAGGAAAATCCAGAACAATATTCAGATTCTTAAATTTCTTGCAGGCATGTAAATATAGTTTGCATAAAATATAAAAATGTGGCATAGTCCTCAGCACACCTCTGAACTATGTAAAAAGAGATTTGAGTTTATCTGTATTCAGTGCTTCATTGTTTAATGTCTCTCTTGCCTACAAAGTAATGAAGGTGGTTGTAGTGTTTTATTTCTGACTGCAATGCCACTGGCCTTGCTGCAGGTTTATACATGCAGACTGGGAGAAATGACTGGCCTTGCTCACCACTATATCAATATCTACAACACCTGCATGTGAAAAGCAAGTTGCTGGTTAAGGTACTGGAGGACCAATTCTCAGGTTGAATTGGTAACTCCAGGGAGGAGTGAAAGATTTGAATGGAGGGGAGGGACTCAGTTGCTGCTCAGAGAGGAAACTTGTTGAAACAGTACTGACTAAATTGCTTGAACAATGCTTTTAGATGCTTGGGGCAGGATGTTCCTCAATGTTCTATGCTGAGCAGTTTTTATTCCAATATATTCTTATCAAAGGCTTCTTTAGGTGGAGAATACTAGTCAGTAATGATAGCATGTGCTTTGCTTGTGATGTAGCAGCTGTTGATGCATTCAATCCAGAAAGAACAAATGTCACTTGGGAGCCTGAAGAATTAGTGAGAATGGGTACCACGGGAAAGCAGCAGTGTTAAAGAATGGTCATTAACAGGGTTTGTCTGTACCTGGTTTTCTTTCTTTTTTCCCCCTCCCTCTCTGAAACTTCAGCTTCTGAAGGTTCCTAGCCTCCATAGTTATAATTATCAGGAATCTTGAACCATCTGTCACTTGAAGTGAGAGGAGGACGTCTTAATGTGTCTGTGACTTTATGCTGAAAGTACATCATTCAGTGTATTGCCACTGGTAGTAAGTATAAAAAAAATTATGAAAGGGAATTTGTTTTTTTTCCCTTCTTGTAGAAAGCATGGAGTCTTTTGTAGTTTCTATTTATTATAGAACGGTCTAAACAAGGCAACACTATTCAGACAAATGTGGAAATGGCTGACACTGTAGTAGAAGAGGTCAGCAGTTTGGAACGGAATGAGGAAATTGGAGGAAAGGCCATTGACTGCAACACATACAGCCATGAATAATTTAAACCCTCTTGAAAGATTTTTACAATGATGCTTTTACAGTCAAAGTAACAGCGCAGTCACAACCACAGTTTTTTTTTCTATATTTATAGAATGAGTTCTGAACCCAATTGTTACTTGCTATCAATCGGAGTATTCACTGGTTATACTGTAGCCTAAATCTAAACTAAGGTCATGTGCTCTTCTCTTCCCCATTTCTATTAATGCTAAGTCTGAGCTTTGTATTTTGCCTGAATTGTTTGCATATGGCCCAGCTGGTGACACTTCCGTGATGCCATTCTCTAATTTTGGTCACTCCATTCTTAGACCTCCTGTCAATCAACATTCCCCATCTTCTTTGATCTCCAAATAGAAATCTAGTTTTCCAACATTACCTTTTTGCTACTTTCAAAAATTTAGGGTTTTATGTTCCACTTAATGCTTTATTCCTCATCAGCGACTCATCACTTGTTAGCAATCTCAAGTTGGGTCAAGAATTAATACTGATGATTCCTGATGAAGGGCTTATGCCCGAAATGTCGAATCTTCTGTTCCTTGGATGCTGCCTGACCTGCTGCGCTTTTCCAGCAACACATTTTCAGTCAAGAATTAATACTTCAGGAATGTGTCTGTCAGTCATTTTACAGGCTAGTGGTGAAAGCTTATGATCAAATGTATGAGGATCTACACTTCAGCTTAAACCCCCTTTCACCTTGTAATCTGTCTTGTCTTGCTCTCTTCAGCAAAATTCTGTGATCATTGCACCTCCATTCCAATATGTACCGCTCTCCCTACGTTCCAATTACAGTAAATGCTAGACACTTACAAGGTCTCCTATTCCAACCCCAAACATTTTGTCTTGTTTTTCTCCACTTCTGTGGTTTTTAGCCTTCTAAAAGGAGCAAACACAAACCCTTGAATGTAATCTAATCACTGTTTCTGGATCTAACTTCAACCATGTGATGTCCACTCTGAGCCAGGAATCTTTTAAATTTGTTCTTTAGTGGAACAAAAGCCTTTTGCTGGCTGATTGCTTTGCTGTTTTTGGACAATGTTCCCCCTCACATTTTTGCTCTTCACCTGGCTGCATGTCTTCTGTTAAACCTTTTTTGCATGGCTGCGCATGTTATCATAAATGGGATTGTTTCAGGGTTGCTGTGTTTATTCTGGTATGAATATTCAATTTTTGAAACTGCTCCAATATTATTGCACTTAGAATGATGTACAACTGCAAGCTCAGTAGGTTCTTTCCAGCTCATGTAAATAGAATTAACCTAACCCTCCCCTCCTAGTATATTTACTTGTAGTTCCTGCCTGTGGTAAGAGTAGACCATGAGGCTATGTTTATATCCTGAACACAGTAGATGACAGTGATTTAGACTATATAATGGTGGGAATCATCTGCCCATGCTACATACCTAGGTCAGCATGAGAATTAAGGCTGTACTAACATTTTTAACAATTGTGCATCTGTAGTTTTGAGTCTTGCAGCTCAGATGTATGCCAAGGTTCCTTTTAATGGAAATTATAGAGAGTCTGCAGAAGTGGTCTTGAAAGCAATTCAATGCCTTGGATCTAAAGGTGCTGCACTGTTGAGAATTGCTTTGTTAGTAGAAATGCTTTTGCTCATATTTGCAAAACTGCAATAATAGAATAAGGAAGAGAAAGTAGCTCCTTTTGCAACAAAAAAAGCTAAGTTCCCAGTCTTGATGATTTGCCTAAAAAATGTATTCCATAGAAAAATAATGAGTTAGAAGTTGAAATGCAGCTAATTTGGTCCCAAATTTGCATTTCTTATGCCAGCCTCTAATGTGTCTGTGCGTGCACTGAAGACATGTCGAGATGGGAACCGTAAATGAAGGGGAACAATGGAGCATTTTTTAAAACTTTTTTTTGTTTTGGCAGATGTAGGGGAGCCTGCAGGGAATAGCTTCTCGGTATTTGCATTCTATCCACCCACACACCAGGCAGTAGCAGTTGTTAAAGGAAGGTGGTTTGCACAGACAGGGTGTGGGGGAAGTGTGGGTGGAGGAGGAGGGCAGTTGGGACAGGAAGACGGAGGAGAGCACAAGCTCTGCGTTTGGTTTAGCTGTGCTATACCTTGTGGTTTCCACCTTGTGCTTTTGTACTAAAGAATGTAATTGTTTTCAACCTGTTAAATGGTGAAGTTAAATGGTTTCACAGTGTAGAGTAATTGGGCTTATTTCTTGCCTGAGTACAAATGCACTTAACAGGACAAAAGTACAATAAAGTCATAAATCAAATGACCGCTTCCTTCCCTTTCGCCTTCTACCACCATCCATATATTCATGGACATGCACATTGTGCTGTTAGGTCAGGTGGAGAGCTCTGACTTATTTAGTTTCCTCCTCTGCCTGCAGACAATGAACTTGTTGTTGAGAACCAGTTGGACCTTGGCCTTTTAGGCAATACTGGGGAATATTCTATTCTTCTTCTGATTCCTGGTGGGTCAGAGGGTTCTTTGTTAATTTGTCATCGGGTGTTGGCTTAGTTATGCATTATCAGAGGTTGCCAGGTATTTTTAAACCCACAGCAGCCAAACAGGAAATGGCTTTTTTAGCAACAGCTGAATGTAAGCACTGGGGTTTAATTGATGTTTTTTGTTCTGACAGGAGTTGCAGCAGCTGTAGTGGTTTGTAACCGTAAGGAAGTTGCCATTTGTATATAATTAAGGATTTTTTTTGTAAAGTAGTTCCCATACCCTAAGGTGGAAGATGCAATAGTCTGCACCACTTGAGTGGTTTGGCTGAGGGATTCTCTTATAAAAGCTCTGTTAAATTGGATAATATATCAACATGGTCAAGATCAGCCAATTAATTAGAGTAGACCTTGCCTCTGACTCTGCTTTGTATGAGGCTTAGTCACGTAATGCACGATAGCAGCTACTGTAGTTTGAATGTTTTGAACCAAGATCCTATTTACCATACAGATAAATGTAAGTGATCATGTGAAATGCAAGGAATGGACTGGGTGCTTTGAGCTGTAATTTTTCTCATGAGTAACACCACCAATCGTGAATAATTCAATCCAGTCATTCATTTGGCTCTTGCTGTGTGGAGATTGGTTGCTGCATTTGACAATGAACTAGTGACTGCAAGTCAAAGATAATTCCGCTGGTTATAAATATCAGATCAGGCACTGTATAAATCACTGCCATTAGCTGAGCAATGTTCATTGTCAATAAGTTCATGTATTAGAGTCATTATTTGGTGAGATAAACTGGGATTTGTTATTATGATTTGTTCTCTCTTAAAGACGAGTGTAAAATAATATTACTATTTGGAAATAGGTAGGAGGTTTTGGGAGTTTTCAGGGCAATGGGGAAAGCTGATGCTAGATTCTTCCCAACTGTCATTGGACTTCCTGTGGTCAGTATAGATTGTTGTGACAGCAGCAAACTCTCTGCAGCTGTGTGCAGGGTTTCATGGTGGGGGCACAGAAGCGCTCATGTTCAATAACCTAAAATTCGCAACAGTTGCTAGGGTGTTCTGAGTAATTGCTCTATTTCAGCATCTCCTTCAACTGACTATTAGATATGTGAGCTCTGACAGAAAACCTCAGACTATTTATAACCATTTGGTTAGCATTGTAGCTCAATTTTGGCTTTGCTTTATAATTACAAATGCAGTGCTCGAGAAGCACTCATTTGAGTTTTGCTCAAGAGCAGGAAAGCTGGTTGGCCATCTCTTAATTATATAGTGATTGTAGCATTTCAACAACTGGGATCAGCAAGATCAATTACTCTTGGGACCAGCATAGACTCGAGGGGCTGAAGACCTCCTGTGCTAAAGTGACTCTCTGTAAACTAGCAAAGGTACTGACTGATGTTGGAGTTAGAAATTTAGCTGTTAGTAATCCCATGAAAAAGGTATTTGCATTGCTTTTGCTTTGGTAAGTGCTTCTTAATTTTATCCTGTTTACTTGGAAACTATTGTGTTCCCAAATTTTAATAAGTTGGAATTAGCTATTCTTGCATTTCTGGATCTCTCTGCACAGAAAACTAAAAGCACACTTAGTGGGGTTGAGACATTGGGAGTCCTAGTTTGGTTGTTTTGAATTTCCATTAAGTGTGTGTTCTGTTAAAGAAAGATCTATAGGGATAACTGTTAGCTCTCTGTTCCCATGGTAATGAATGAATGCACTGGCACTGATGTTTAATCAATACAATTCCCATCAGTTTCAAAGACAGGATTGATCTCCTGTTACGTCCTGGCATTATTTAATTTCATTCAATGGGGTGAAACCAGAGCTTTAAACTGTCTTGGTCTGCAGTGATGAATGCACCCTCATTTAGTGACTGGCTTTTTAACTCTTCCTGGGCTAGTTAGTTGTAAGAAATCCCATTGTTTTCCACCATTAACCTTTTAGTCTCAACCTCATAATGTGCAGTTAAAGGCAACAAGTGAGCAAATTCAAGAGTTCAAAGGTTGTGAATTAATAACAAAAACTTGTAAAATTTAATTTGTAGATCCAGAATATAGAGTCAACAGGATGACTTCAAAGTATAGTAACTTTAGTTTTTGTGGATTCATTTTGCTTGTGTAGAAGTATTTGTAAGTGACCAGGATAATTTGCTTAACCTTCTGAATTATTGTACATAGAAAATCTCTTGATATTTTGATTTATTATCCTTCTCGTGGATTGACCCCATGAAATGAAGTTTTTAGTCCATTTTTTAGAATGGACAGGGATTTGAACACCTTCCCATTCTTTTGTAAAGTGACTGATTTTTCTCAATGTCAAAATTTGAAATTTGCTAAGTTATTTTTTGTTTCTGTTGCAGGTGACCGACTGAGACAGACGGAAAACCGTGCAACCCGCTGCAAAGTTGAGCGTCTGCAGCTATTGATGCAGCAGAAGAGGATGCGCAGGAAGGCCCGGCGCGATGCCAGGGCACCGTACCAGTGGCTGCCCAACCGCAAGTCCAGCCGGACGAATAGCAACAGCAGCGTATCTAGTGATGGCAGTCTAGACTTAGACTTTGAGGACTCTGTATGGAAGCCTGAAGTCAAAGCTGACATAAAGTCTGAATTTGTTGTGGCATAGACCTACCTGGCAAGGGAGGGTAATGTGCAGGACTTCACTTTTGATTTCCGAGACCCAATGTACTCTGAGCAAGCTTGCGGAGATTTGCAGGTGGAGTATAGGAAAGATGAAGAGGGGGGAGAGCGAGCGAGCACGAGGTCTCCTGAAATCAGGACTGTACACCTGAAAAACTTTTTAATTCCCACAAAAAACAAAGAATGCAGTGTGTAGCTCAAGATGGAAAGAAGTCACAGGATTAAGTGGATCTGACAAACGGCAGTTGATGTGTCTGCAGTATGAGTAAATGGCTGCATTGCGAAATGGTCAATTATGGAGACTATGGAAGACTTGACATGCCTGGACATGAGCATGCCTTTCCTCATGGTGGTGACAGCTGCACTATAAAGCAGCTTGTTGCTTTGGTTGCACTGTTCTTCCCGCGAAGGTAGCAGGAGAGCTGCAATCACACAAAAAAAATCTTCTTTGCTTCATTGAAGGCCAATGGGGGTACTACACTTTTATCGGATGGAAAAGAAATGAAGTCTTTTTTTCAAAAAAAAACTATGTAGCATTGTTCACCGACACACTCAAAGCATTCAGTTACTGAAATTTTGCACAATTTTTAAAGTGTGACAGCAGGTAGCTTTCATTTTTGAGCAAGTTTGTCCAATGGTGACTGCATGTGTACATGGCGACGTGTGTGTCAGCCCTGATGAAGCTCTGGATTTTGCAGAAGAGGCTAGATAGAGGGTGCGCTGCGTCACATTAATGGTGGCCAGTGTCAGACAGAAAAGGCTTAAATCATTGGCACAAGTAGAGCTGTTCTGTGGGAAGTGTGGTGTTAAATTGTCACTTTTTAAACCCTGCTTTGGGGAGAGGGAAGGGGTGGATCTATCCAAGGCGAGGCCCAATAATGCCTTTTTTTTTTGTCATTTTATTTACACAACTGAGCCAGGTCATTTGAGGTACACTTGTAGTACAGTACTAGCTGGTGTAGACTGTAGATAAATTGCAAGATCCATCATTCAATTTGTCTCATTGTATTTTGCATACCACATTTTGGCTTGTGGGCAGATGTAAGCCATGTTGGTCCAACTTTCAGTGAAATCCAGGCAATGGGCAGTGAATTAGGCATGGGAGCGAAGGTAAATCTTATCATCTGGATCTTGGTTTGCACAAAACCTCTTACTTGTTTGTTCTACACAATACAAGTGTTATCTATTAAGTCCAATGGTACAAGTTTTAATTTTGAGGCAATAGCCAGAGTTTCCCATCAATTTTTTTTTAGATAGCAAATTTGTATTTTGGCATGTGTGCTTTAGGGGATATTAAGTCAAATATGCTGCAAAAGCCTACATGCTCTTTATTAAATTCAGAACTTAATATTGGCTGTTGTCACCAAATGGCTCCAGACACTCAGCTGCACGTGTTAGCTAGTAATTCTTATTGAAGCCCAGTTTGGAACAAACTTTTTAATTTTAAGTGTGGATTGCTAAACATAGCAAAATGTAGTGTGCGCAGAGCATGTACCTAATTTTCTTTTTTATAATTGGGTTTATGTGGCATTGGAACCACAACTGCAATTGAAGTCAGAACATGAGGAATCCAAGGTCCTACCATTGCAATACTGTGATGACCTAATATTACACAACCCAGTCTCTTCCTTATCAGTACACAAGTGCCTTTTTGTTCCCAAGTCTACTTCTGTGTCCTTGGTTTGATTAGCTGGGATATTTCTTCTCCTCTTCCACCTGTGCCCTTATGGTCTGTGGAAAGGCCAATATTTTTTTTTTCTTTGCCTGTCTTCCTTTTGTCACTGCATTCCTTGTCTTTGTCTTGGAACTGAAACCTGTTTATGCTCGCTACTGTACAAAAAAGATGTCAGAACACTTCTCCAAGCTAACTCCATTCTTTCATCCAGATGTCTTGGAATTTGCCATCCGGATCCCTGTTTTGTCCTGTACCGTTGTGACTAGGCACACACTGTAACATCCACTTCTTCTGTTTGTGAACCTCCTGCTCGTATTTACTGTAGGTTTTTTATATATATACATATATATATTTAACTGACTTTGTATTGTGTGCTATCCATTGTGCCCCTATCCTGGTTTTAAAAGAAAAACGTCAAGATGCATTAATTCACCAACTTGGTGGGGATTAAATGTATGAACACCTCATTTAAATATTCTGTATTCTTGTAGCCAATTTAAAAAAAAATACAATGTTCTAGCTAGGCTGGTGTAGCACAAATGTGACTGTATTAATTTATAAACCAAAATGGTGACTGTGAACTAGGTATTTATTTGTGCATTTGAAAGTTTGGGGGAAAAACAACATCACAGCTTGAACATGGCCAGGGTTGATGCAATCTCCTCCATGGAATCTGTACCAGTTTCCAATATCCTAAGCAATACGTTTCAATGTGACTTGGAACAGGCCTTGTAGTTCGTTTGGGATGGGATTAGTTAAGTGCAACCAAACTATTATTGTCACTTGGGATTTTGCATTTACCTCTGCCTTACACACTTTGTAAGACAAAAGGGTTGGCACACTGTCACCCTGAGCATTGGAATGAAGCAGAAAACAGTAAATTATAATGTATTGGTATGTAGATAAACTTACATGCATGTATCATTAGGACTTGACAATGGTTTGTGGGACATACAGTAATTGGTTGTTATGTGGTAATCTGAACATGTACAAACTTGTATTAGATTTTTGTATAGCATTGGAAAAAAAATGACTCCACAGGTATAAATAATAATAAAAGACCAAATGTTGGTGATAATCATATGTTATTTGTTCTTTGTTTTGTACTTTTTTTAATTACACATTCTTTATTCTCCAATTTTATTTCCCTGGTGCCTGAAGACACTGACTGCTGGTTAGTCTCTCTTCATTATGAGCCAAGGTACTGTTGAGAGACTACATTATCATGCAGTTTGTCACAGTTAGACTCTTTACTTGATAGTCTCGTGTATGTTCTTTCCAAAAGACTTGTTGGATTGGAATTGGAAAGGAAATTGCTGGGTATAAAATCTTTGCCTTTATATTATTAGAGTGGTTACTCAGCAGAAACCTGGAATCTTCCAGCTCAGTACGTCTTTTCTCTAACATGAAACTTCTAGTTTTGAGAAGGCTTACCTTTTATAGACGGTGTGCTCCTTCATTCACCCCTACACAAACTCAAGCTCAGTCTCCACTCATTGTGAAAAATTCATAACCATCTTTGAGGAGCAGGTTGACTGCACCTGAAACTACTTCCGTTCAATAAAAGACACTGACAGTTAGGTGTTAGTTTACCTTGGTCTCTGTTTGTTTGCTTAACAGTTTGACTTTGATCTTAGTAATATTTTAATGAAAAGGCTTGATGGGCTGACTGTTTACCTCAGCAACTTTAACCAGCAATACATTTTCAGCCATGACTGTTTACCTCACTAAAGCATTGATTTCAAAAAGGCAGAACCTTTTACTCCTCTCTGCCTTCAGCAGACACCTATATATACTCTAGAAGAGAAGTGGATTGGGAACTGAAATTTGGGGAGCAGAAAAGACTGACCAAATTGCAGGCATAATGATTTATCATTAGGGAAATAATGGGTATTCAGCTCTCTTTCTCTATCAAGATTGTGTGTCCGTGAAGAGTTTTGTTACTCCTGGATGCTTGCGTACCTGAAGCAGGATGGTGGGAATCTGGAATGCACTGGGAGAGTAGCAGAGGCAGGAACTTTGCAACCTTTTCAAAGTACATGGATGAACACTTGGAAATACCAGCATTTAAGGCTGTGGGCCAAATGCTGGAAAATGGAATTAATATAGGGCAACTTCTGTGCTGTATGACTCCAGCACTTCAATGCTCTCAACTTTGCAAAACATAAGGAAGTTGATCACCATTTGATCTTTAGTTCCCGTGGGAATCCTAAATCAGTGATGGTAAGTCTCTTTAGACCTGGAACAAGAATGGGTTATCAGAAAAGCCTTTGGGTAAGCAAGGTGCTGCTCTATCCAACAGGGGAAGTTGTGAAAAATCTTTTTGGCTTTGTTTTGCTAGCCAGCCCAATCCTGTAATTTTGGAGTCCGGTCAGAATCTCTCCATTTGAGTGGTCTCATTGGAATTTTAGCCCATTTAGATAACCAGGTCTGTAAAGAAACGCAATGCTTTATTCAAGTTGCAAAAGATCATCTTTGGAGTTTTGAAATCTCTCACTGAGAGGCTAATTAATAACTGCTTGTAATGTTTTGGTATCAATACTCCAATCAATTGATAAACAGCCATGAGGATCCCAATTTGCCTGTTGAGAGTAGTAACTAGTAGGATGTAGAACACTTTACCAACAAACTAATAAAATAATGCTCCAGATCACTGGTTACTCATCGTGAATACCATACGTTACAATTCCATTCTTGAACAATTAAGTGAAAAGTTTCATAAGCACTGTAACAAAACTGATGCTTAAATCATTGTTTATTTGTAATTTTAACAATTTTTATATGTAGGAATTATTTTGCCTGTCTTTCAGTTAATTGTGTACTTTTTCAAATATAACCACACTTCCTTTTGGAGAGCAAGTAGAAGATGATGCTTGATCATCTGGGAATGTTGGCTGCCTATTCTTGGCGTTCTTTATCACCTCTCTCAAATGGGAAATGGGCCAGCAGAATTTTAGTAGTGTATGAGTTTTTAAAATACCTGGGCTAGAAATTTAGTAATTCACACTTGCTCCTTCCTTCCAGCTCCAATCAACTAAACCTAACAATTGAAAATGCAGTGGATGTGGAGTACATAGACTTACAGAAAGCCAATTATATTGAACCATGCAGGAAATTATTGGTGAAGAATGAGTTTGGAGGAAGTAATAAATTATGTTTAAAACACTAGTTAGAAAGAAGCTGGGGAGGTGTTAAGGTTTGTTTTAAGCATGCTTAGAAATAGGTATTGTGTCCCAGAGAATCCTGTTTTGATGCTGATTCAATGACTTGGATATTAGGCTGATGACATTGCCCAATTTTGCATTGATATTAAAATTGTTAGTTTGTAACTTTCTGGTGTTTTAACATTATTTCATAAGATGGTGGGATAAGCATAAAGCAGTTGATTTAATGTTTAAATTGTTTAGAGGCTGTGGGCATTGGCTGGCAAAGCCAGTAATTGGTGAACTTGAACTGAGTGCTATGTTGAGCCATTTCAAAGGACAGTTGAGTCAGTAATATTGCTATGCAAGTCTGGAGTCACAGGTTAATCAGACCAGGCAAAATGACAGGCTTGCTTCTCTAAAGTGCATTTTGTCAATCAAATGGAATTTTTAAAATGGCAATTGATTTTTATTGCCATCATTGCTAGCTTTTAATTCCAAAAACATTAAAATAGTGGCTCCAATAGCTTCCAAAGTAGGATTTGAACCTGTGCGTCAGAGTATTAGCCTAAATTTCTGGATTACTAGTCAGTGACTATTGACATGCCACCATTTTTCCAAATAGAATTTGATGAAGGTTTATCTTACAATTTCATGAAAATGGGAAAGAGCTGAGCTCTATGAAGAGTAGAGGGATTTCTGATTTAGTTACCAAATCTCTGAAGGCATCTCAACTATTTAACAACACAAAGTATGCTAACAAAATACTAAACTTTAGAGTAAAAAGAATGCAATGCGAATGCTCAAATCTTGTGAAGAACTTGAAAATCTTTAAATTTTTAAATTCACTTGTGGGAATTGGATGTTGCTGGCTGTCCAGTGTTGTTTTATTGCCCATCCTTAGTTGCATGTGAGAAGGGGATGGCGAACAGCATGTGGACTGTAGCAATTCAAGAGGCAGTAAGTTGACTCTCCATGCACTTCAGGAGGGAATTCCAAGGTTTTGATCCAGTGATCGTGAAGGAACAGCGACATACTTCCAAATCGGGATGGTGAGTGATTTGGAGGTAGTTGTGTTCACATATATTGGCTTCCTTTATCCTTCTAGATGGAAGTAGTTGTGGGCTTGGAAAGTGCTGTCTAAGGATCTTTGGTGAATGTCTATGGTGCATCTTGCAGAGTACACACTGCTGCTACTGTCAGTGATGGAGTGAGTGGATGTTTGTGGATGTGGTGCCAATCAAGTGGGTTGTTTTGTCCTCAATCGTATCAAGTTGCTTGAATGTTGTTGGAGATGCATTTATGCAGGCAAGTGAGGTGTATTTCATCGCACTCCTGACTTCCTTGTAGTTGGTGGGCAAACTTTTTGGGAAGTCAGAAGGAGAGCTATTCAATGCAGCATTTCTAGTCTCTAACCTCCTCTTGTTTATGTGACGAGTCCAGTTGAGTTTCTGGACAATGGTAACTTCAAGGAAGTTGGCAGTGGGGGAATGCACTAATGGTAACATCATTGAATGTCAAGGAGCAATGATTAGAAAGCCTCTTATTGGAGTTGTCATTGCCTGGCATCTGTGTGATGCGAATGTTTCTTGCCACTTGTCAGGCCAAGCCTGGATACTGTTGATATCTTGTTGCATTTGAACATGAATCACGAATGGTGCTGAATGTTGTGCAATCATCAGGGAGCAACCCCACTTCTCGCTTTATGATAGTGGGAAGGTCATTGAAGCAGCTGCAAATGGTTGGGCCTAGGACACCACCCTGGAACTCCTGCAGAGATGTCCTAGAGCTGAAATGACTGATCTTTGACAACCACCGCCCTCTTGCTGTGTGCCAGGCATGATTGTAACCCCTGATACTCATTGACTACGGTTTTGCTGGGGCTCCTTGATGCCACATTCAGTTGAAAGTGGCTTAGAAATCGAGGACTGTCACAGAAGGATTTTAAAAATTGGAGTTCCTTTATTAGAGGAAAGGATATCAAGGAATGATTTGAGAGATGCTCTAAATAATACTGGGACAGAATGGATTGTTTACAGTGACTGAGGAGTTTGAGAACCAGGGAACATTTTGATGTAAGAGCTGTAGGATATTGACAAGGAAAGGGGTTTCATGGTACATTGTGAGGCTGTGGAATGCACTCCTGCTGTTGATCAGTGAAGCAGCGAATATGTCAACATTTAAGAGTAGGTTAGATGGATGAAGAGAGGAAAAAGAGAGGAAGAGTGGTATGTAGCATAAATACTACATCTTAGTAAGATGAACTCTGTGTGGAATCATTTTATTCATACTTTCATAGATTGTGGGTGTTGCTGAAAGGTTATCATTTATTGCTCATCTCTAACTGCCACTTAAAAGTTGACATTGAGCTGCCCCCCAACTTGTATGTGGAGTTGATAAACCCAAAGTATTTTGTGGGAGAGAGATCCAGGATTTTCACCCAACAACAATGAAAGAATGGCAGTTAAGAGTTTCAAGTAAACATAGTATATGACTTGATGAGCTTGCAAGCACTGGTGTTCCTGTGCATGTGATGCCCTTCTACTTTAGGCGGTAGAGATTGTAGGTTGAAAGAGTGCTTTCAAAGCAAACATAGTGAATTGCCGCAATGAAGATGGTAATCACCTCCCCTGTATGTTTGTAGTGGAGGAAGTGATGAATAGGATGCCAAATGAACATGCTGCTGTATCCTGAATGCAGTTGAACTTCTTGAGTGTTGTTGGAAATGCACTCAGACAGCCAAGTGATGAATTTACAATTGCACTCCTGACTTACTGGTGGACAAACTTTACGGAGTCAGAAGATGGATCACTCCCCACAGAATTTCCAGCCTCTGATCTACTCCCGTTGCCACGATTAGATTACTTAGTGTGAAAACAGGCCTTCAGCCCAACAAGTCTGCACCAACCTGCCAAAGCGCAACCTACCCAGACCCATTTACCCTTTTGCCTAACACTACAGGCAATTTAGCATGGCCAATTCACCTAACCTGCACATTTTTGCACTGTGGGAGGAAACCGGAGCACCCGTGCAAACTCCACACACAGTCGCCTGAGGCAGGAATTGAACCGGGTCTCTGGCGCTGTGAGGCAGCAGTGCTTACCACCGAGCCTCCGTGCCATCCATTATATTTATATAGCTTGTGCAGTTCAGTTTCTGATCAACAGTAGTCCCAGTATGTCGAGTGATATATTTAGTGAGGGTAATGTCGTTGAATGACATGGCGAGAGTCACTTTCTGGCATTTGTGCAGTACAAATGTTACTTGCCACTTTCAGCTCTAGTCTGAATGTTGTCCACGTCTTGCAGCATTTGTATGAGGCTGCTTATGAATCTGAGAAGTTGCAAATGGTACTAGATAGGATTAAATCTTCAGCAAATATCCTTGTTCTTCACTGTGGCAGGAAGGCCATTTTGACAGCTGAAGATGTTTGAGTTTAGGAAATGTGAACATTTAGCTGGCCCAATGCTTTGTTTTCTGAATTGCAATCTTTGTGATTCAAAGGGCGTTTCAATTCTGACTGCATAACTAATGTGACCGAGGAATGAGACATCATCATATAATGATAATGTACCTACCACAATCTATAGCTCGCACAAATGAAAAAAAAATTCCCTATGTTTCCTCTGGTTTTCTGAAGATGTTGGGTCTTACTGGGGAGCAATGTTGATGATGACTTTTATCCAAGTGCCCATTCTTAATGAGGGAGCCCACAAAGTGAATGTTATTGGGGAAAAGCTGAGTCATAGAGTCAGAGATGTACAGCATGGAAACAAACCCTTTGGTTCAACTCATCAATACTGACCAAATATCCTCAATTAATCTAGTCCCATTTGCCATTTGTAACTTGGCACATATCCCTCTAAATCCTTCCTATTCATGTAATGATCGAGGTACCTTTTTAAATGTTGTAATTGTACCAGTCTCCACCACTTCCTCTGGCAACTCATTCCACGCATGCACCACCATTTGCGTGAAAATGTTGCCCCTTAGATCCCTTAAATTTTTCCCCTTTCACCCGAAACCTATGCCCTCTAGTTCTGAACTCCCCCAACCCAGGGAAAAGAAACCTTGTCTATTCACCCTACCCATGCCCCTCATGATTTTATAAACATCTGTAAGGTCACCTCTCAGCTTCTCACTCCAGGGAAAACAGCACATATCAAATTTCAAATCTAAAATTTGCTGGTCTTTTCAGCTTAGTTGTGCACTTAATGGCTATAACCTGCCTGAGGAGGGATCACCTTTTAATTTTTATTTTATTTTGCTCTTTTTCTGTCTGTTCCTTTGTTTGCAAGTTTTGAGATTATGGTTCCAAAGACATTGGCACCCTTTAGATCTGTCCTTGCTGCTGACCATAATGCTCAAGTCCAGACCAATGTTAGTAAAATCTTGGTTACTAAGGTATTAGAGATGAACCAGTTTTATCCTGACCTGAAACTGATATGTATGTTCAGCTATTACAGGTTGCTGGATGAGGAATAGGAATAGGGACCTTGTCTAGCCCAGAGGTGCAGAGTAATCCAAAGTAATGCTGCCATTAGTCCTGCTGAAATCAACATGTCAATGACCAAATCTACTCACTCGCTTAACTGTCTTGGGAGCTGTAAGCCTGACTCTTGTGAGGAGGAGAAATTCTTGAAGAAATATCATTTTCCTGATGTATATCAATGATCTAGGTCTTGGTGAGCAGGGGACACCAAAAGAGCCACAAATGGTGCTGAACATGGCGCAATCATCAGCAAACATCCCCTCTTCTTACTTTATGTTGGAGAGAAGGCCATTGATGAAGCAGCTGGAGACGGTTGGGCATAGGATACTACCGGGAAAAAGTGAGGTCTGCAGATGCTGGAGATCAGAGCTGAAAATGTGTTGCTGGAAAAGCGCAGCAGGTCAGGCAGCATCCAAGGAACAGGAGATTCGACATTTCGGGCATAAGCCCTTCTTCCTGAAGAAGGGCTTATGCCCGAAATG
This sequence comes from Hemiscyllium ocellatum, assembly GCF_020745735.1. Classification (NCBI taxonomy): domain Eukaryota; kingdom Metazoa; phylum Chordata; class Chondrichthyes; order Orectolobiformes; family Hemiscylliidae; genus Hemiscyllium; species Hemiscyllium ocellatum. The sequence continues at coordinate 17,898,310 of NC_083428.1, read as the reverse complement.
TCGAATCTCCTGTTCCTTGGATGCTGCCTGACCTGCTGTGCTTTTCCAGCAACACATTTTCAGCCTAGGATACTACCCTCAGGAACTCCTGCAGAGATATCCTGGTGCTGTGATGACTGACCTCCGACAACCACAACCATTTTCTGATGTGTCAGTTGACTCCAACCAGCAGAGAGTTTGTCTCCTGATACCCATTGATTCCAGTTTTGCTAGGGCTCCTTAATGCCGAATGCATGTTTGATGTCAAGGGCTGTCACTCTCCCCTCACCTCTGGAAATCAGCTATTTTGTCCATGTTTCAACCAAGGCTGTAATGAGGTCAGGAGCTGAGTGACCCTAGTGGAATCCAAACTGGGTGTCACTGAGCAAGTTATGGCTGAGCAGGTGCAGCTGGATAGCACTGTTGATGACACTTTTTATCACTGTATTGATAATGGAGCATAGACTGATGGGCTGATAATGGAGCATAGACTGATGGGCTGATAATTGCCCGGGTTGGATTTGAACTGCTTTTTATGTACAGGTTACACGTGGGCAATTTATTATATTGTCAGGTAGATGCCTGTGTTGTAACTGAACTGGAACAGCCTGGGTAGAGGTGAGGTGAAGCAATTTCATACAGAGAACATAGACAAACAATACAAAATAGTGAGATGCAATGCTTAAAATGTGGTCTGGATATATGTGCATTAATCAGTGAAGGTGGCAAGGCAGGAAGAGGGAGCAGTTAATAAAGCATAACATTTCCTGGGCTTTATAAATAGGCCTTGGAGTACCAGTACTGAACTTATGACAAAAACACTTATTAGACCTCAGTTGGAGTATTGTGTTTGGTTCTGGATATCTGACTACAGAGGATGTGAATGCATTGTGGAAGTACCAGAGAAATTTACAAAAATAGTTCCAGGAATGACAAACTTCAGATATGAGGATAGTTTGAAGAATTTGAGCCTATTCCATTTGGACAGGGGAAGGTTAAGAGCAGGTTTAGAAGAAGTCAAAATCTTGAGAGGTTTGGATGAAGTGTAGAATCCCAACAGTGCAGAAAGAGGCTATTTGGCCCATTGAATCTGCACCAATTCTTTGAAGAGCATCCCACCCAGACCAAATCCCCTAGCCTCACGTTTACCATGCCCAGTTCATCTGGCCTACGCATCCCTGGACATTATGACGCAATTTATCATTGCCAATCCACCTAACCTGCATATCTTAGGACTGTGGGAAGAAATCGGAGCACTTGGAGGCATCCACACAGACACAGAGAACATGCAAGCTCCAAACAGATGGTCAGCTGAGGGTGCAATTCAACCTGAATCCATGGCTGTGTGAGGCAGTGCTAACCACTGTGCTACCACAAAGAGACTGCAAGGATTGCAAACAAGAGGGTACATTTAAAATAATTTCTTGAAAAAGGAAATTGTAATGGAGAAAAAATACATTTTCACGCCTTGGATGATTTAGGTTTGGAAATACTATCTGGAAGTCTGATTGAGGCAGGTTCAATTGAGGCATTCAAAATAGCAAAAATTATTATTCCATTAATCATTCAATATATAGGGATACGCTGAGAATACAGGAAAATGGCATTAAGTTGTAATGCACCTGGGAGAACTTGTGGGCTGAATGGCCTTCCTCTGCACCATTACACTCCTCTGATTCTGTTTCTTCTGTGATTTTTTTGTTATTCCTGTGTTCAAACCCTGGAATTTCCAGATAAGTGTATTGTGTGAGCAATCTGTATTACTTGGACTGGAGTGTAGGAAGTTGAGAGATGTCCTTTACAGAGGTTTATAAAATCACGAAGTCTCGGGATCGGGTAAATGGTAGGTTTTTTTTCTTTTTTTAAATTGTTTTTCTTTTTTTCTTTTTTTTTCCTTTCCCCAACTCCATCCCCTAACTGTGATAGTGCTCATTTTCCCCTCAGCACCCATGTGTGTGTGCAGGTGTGAGACACAGTGAAAGACACAAGGTGCATGAATCTTTATTCAAATTTCCACCACCAGGAAGAAAGGAAACACCCAAGTGGCTAGTGACAAGCAGTGCCCTTCACATCAAAGGGCAATGCTGTGTGATCAAACAGTGAAGGGGAGGGCAGGGATTAAATCAAAATAGAATTGGAGGGGGAAATAATGCACTCCATTCCCTGCGGCACCCACCTCTCCCTGAACAAATCCAGGGTGTTGGTGGAGACCACATGCTCCTTCTCCAGAGACACCTAGGCTTTAATGTAACCGCGGAAGAGGGGCAGGCAGCCAGCCCCCTCCACGGCCCGCTGCCTGGACCTGTTTATGGCCAGTTTGGCCAGGCCCAGGAGCAGACCTACGAGGAGGTCCTCAGACCTACCCTCCCTCCTCCGCACCAGGTCCTGAAGATCAGGAGCGTGGGACTGAAGTGCAATCAAAAGCAGAGGAGGAGGTTTTTAAGAAAATCAGAAAGGGAGTGCAAATGCCCACACCCAATATATACATGGTCCACAGCACCACAGAACAAGCAGTTGGGCCGGGAGTCCATGAACCATGCAGCACCCTCCACTCCAGGTCCTTGAGAGAAAGGGGGAGGGCTCCCATGTAGAGAGCCCTCCACTAGGGATCCCCACCGCCAGGTGGCAAATGGGCATACCACGGCGTGTCCAGATGGTGGATGAGGGAGAAGAGGTGGATGATGTGCAGCAGCAGTTGATACAGGGACTGCCTTTTTATGTCCTTAAAAGGGACAAAACTAAAATTCCGGAGGCGGCTCAAGTTGTGGGGCACAGGTTCCAGCGAGAAGTACTGGACCTTGGGGCCACTGTGGAATTCAGTCCGGGCAGGGGAGAGCACGGACGAATGGTAGGTTCTTTTCCCAAGAGGCGGGATTTCAAGGGCATAGTTTTAAGTTGAAAGGAGAGAGGAGAAGATTTAATAAAGACATAAGGAGCAAAATTTTTCCACAGATCTGCCATGATCTTGAATGATGTAACAAACTTAATAAACCAAATGGTCTCTTTTGCTCTTATGTCTTATTGGCTAACAATGCCAGATTAGGATGAAAGATATTTTAAAAATTCAGACTAAAAAATGACTATAATGTAACTAATAGTATTTACTCCTTCTTTCTGACTGTTTCTAAGTAATGGACTAATTCTTTTATAACCTTATGATAATTTCGTTCCTTTCCAATTAGTAAATATGGCAATTAAAAACCAAAACTGACAAATGTTTATGTAACAGTTGTTAGAGATCTCCTTGACAGACAACTCCCTTCACATGAGACATTCACAGCTCTGCTTCTGATTTCCGACTGCAAGTTTCAGCAATCAGTGTCACAGTGGATTCCAACATAACTAAACAGCAGCAAATGCCTCACAAATTTGCAATGTGCCACACCATAAAGCATTGATTGCAGACAGGGACAACAGGCTATGAAACGTTCACAAATGATTTGAAAGCTCACTACTTTAACATCAATTTAGAAGACTAAGGAAGCAGTTTACATAATTAAATATACTTCTGGAGTAACTTGAAATAAATATTGAGAAACGAGAGATCACTTTTTATTTCCAACTGAAGCTTTTATTTTGTGAAGCCGACTTCATTTTCTTTATTTTGATGAGCTCCCAAGATGAAGGATAGGTTGCTTATCGGTGCATCAGAAATCAAATGGAAAAGCTCAACATCAAAACAGGAGGAATAAAAATACTGTGAATGAATGGAACCACCAGGTTTGAAGCAGCAAGCAAAATGATTGCTGCACTTAATGTTGTGGGGAGACCTAATATGGAAGGCTTTAAGACTGAAAACCCACACGCAATTGCAAAGTTAAAATAATTGCTAAACATGTGGATAGTCACAAAAGTTAACTCAGAGCACACTGGGATCTTGATTAGATGGGTCAATGGGCCAAAGAGTGGCAGATAGTGATGAATTTAGATAAATGTGAAGTACTGCATTTTGGAACGACAAATCAGGGCAGGACTTATAAACTTAATGGTAGGATTGTGGGGAGTGTTGCTGAAGAAAGAGAGTTTGGAATGCAGGTTCATAGTTTCTTGAAAGTGGAGTTGCAGGTAGACAGGGTGGTGAAGAAAGTGTTTGGTACACTTGCCTTTATTGATCAGCAAGCACACTGAGTATAGGAGTTGGGATGTTAAGTTTCAGATGGACAGGACTTTGGTGAGGCCACTTTTGGAATACTGAGTTCAGTTTTGGTCTGTCTGCTATAGGAAAGATGTTGCTAAACTTGAAAGGGTTCAGAAAAGATTTACAAGGATGTTGCTGGGGTTGGAGGATTTGAGCTATTGGCAATGGCTGAATAGGCTGGGCTAATTTCCCTTTGGAGAGAGAAATAGAGTTAATATTGTGTCCACATACTTTAGAGCTTTTCTTCTGAAGAAGTCATTTTGGACCTGAAATTTAACTCTGTCTGCCTCTGCCCGGATGTTGCCAGACCTGCTCATTTTCTCCAGCACCTTCTTTTTATGTTGTAAAGGACAAATATACTTTCTTGCAAATTTCTGACTTCAGATTGTGAAAACCCAACATGAAATGACTAACTTTTTGCTTAAGAATCAGTGGTGAAATATGACAGATTTTTTAAAAAATTAGAAATAACATATAGGATTACCTTTCTTGGAAATTGACCCTAAAATGGGATATCCTTCGGTGATCAACTGAACGGGTTTTCAAACTGTGAAAAGTTAGAATGTCCTTTACCACGTTAGTGGCTCTGGGTGCTGGGCATGAGTGGGTGCTATCTGCATCAGATCACAAAGAATGTGTTGGCTGAATGTGTTTGTCATTTAAATGTCCCTTCAATACACCAGTTTATATACTGACAGAGGTGTTAAAAGGTCACTCAGCAGATCGTGGGTGGGGATGCAGCAGTGTGTAACTGTGTCTCATTTTCCATCCCAGTTACTGCGGGAGGACAACATCCATTCACATGCTCCTAGATTTTTGGTGTTGTGTGTCTGTCCTTCTAAGTTAGAGTAGTATACCAGTTTGATAAATGAATATCTTGACTGGTTCCAAAGAGGAGGATTATTCGACTCAAAACATTGGTTCTGCTTCCCTCTCCACAGACACTGTGTTATGAAATGGGGCAAACCATGCGGCGCCCCCACCCAGCTAATTTAAACCAGCAACACAGAAAAGATTTACCCCATGCTGTAATCTGTGAAAATTCGAGAGGCAAAGAACTATCCCAAAAGTCACTATTTAAAGTAAAGATTAACAACGTTTTAAAAGTCTAACAGAGACTATTAACTAACAAATATTTACAACTCATCTACATAAACCTACCTATCACCTTCCCCTCTACGATTCTGGTCCAATAAAAAATCCTGATGACAATTTACCAAAAAAAAAATCACATTTCAAAACTAGTCAGCTTGCTGAGTGCCCTCTGTATTTTCCTCTGCCTTCATGTCTTCCTCTGAGGGATTCTGTTGCATACTGATATATAAAGGTACCTTTAAGAGAGCTGTTCTGCGGGCAGTCTGTACATGTTGATGGTTTGGCAGTTCTCCCTCAACTTTTCAAATTTTTCCCAGTTTTATAACTCAAAGCATCAGATCTTGACATTGGTTTTAATATTCTTAAAATACAGCTAATCAAGCTGTTCGACCTAATGTTACTTTTTAAATTTTCCAGTACACTTGTGCTTCTTTAAATCCTTGCTAGCTTTACCACTCTCTTAAAGGTACAGTACACCTTACGGCTTCATAGCACCTCCCTCCTTAAGAAAAAAAGAACCACCATAATGAAAAGATGGCTTCATTTTATTTTCTATTCTTTAACCACATTACCATAACATACAGATAACTTTTAAGTTCATCTTAACTTCTTCCCATATGTGGATGGATGTGTCTTATCTATACTTTATCAGTTAATGCATGATAAAGCATCTGCAATTACATTCTTACGACCCACAAAATGTATAATTTTTAAATTAAAAGTCTGTAACATAAGACCCCAATGTAAGAGTCTCATATTCTTGTCTTTAAAGTGTTCTAAGTATGTAAGAGGATTGTGATCCGTCCCTGATACATTGTTCATGACATAGAGTCATAGAGTCATTGAGATCTACAGCATGGAAACAGATCCTTTGGTCCCATTCAAACATTATGAACAGATATCCCAACCTAATTTAGTCCCACCTGCCAGCACCCAGCCCATATTCCTCCAAACACTTCCTGTTCATATACCCATCCAGGGCCTTTTTAAATGTTGCAATTGTACCAGCCTCCACCACTTCCTCTGGCAGCTCATTCCATACATATACAACCTTCTGTGCCTCTTTTATATCTTTCTCCCTTACTCTAAATCGATGCCCTCTAGTTCTGGACTCCCTGACCCAGGGAAAAAACTTTGCCTATTTACCCTATCCATGCCTCTCATAATTTTGTAAACCTCTATAAGTTCAACCCTCAGCCTCCGACACTGCAGGGAAAACAGCCCCAGCCTATTCAACCTCTCCTCGTAGTTCAAATCCTCCAACCCTGGCAACATCCTTGTAAATCTTTTCTGAACCCTTTCAAGTTTCACAACAGCCTTCCGATAAGGCGGAGAACAGAATTGCATGCAATATTCCAACAGCGGCCCAACCAATGTCCTGCACAGCCGCAACATGACCTCGCCATTCCTGCACTCAATACTCTGACCAATAAAGGAAAGCATATCAAATGCCTTCTTCACTATCCTATCTATCTGTGACTCTACTTTCAAGGAGCTATGAATCTGCACTCCAAGATTTCTTTGTTCAGCAACACTTCCGAAGACCTTACCATTAAGTGTATAAGTCATGCTCTGATTTGTTTTCCCAAAATGCAGCTCCTTGTATTTATCTAAATTAAACTCCATTTGCCACTTCTCAGCCCATTGGCCCATCTGATCAAGATCCCATTGTAATCTGAGATAAACTTCTTTGCTGTCCACTACACCTCCAATTTTGGTGTCATCTGCAAACTTACTAACTATACCTCCTATGTTCACATTCAAATAATTTATATAATTGACAAAAAATAGTGGACACAGCACTGATCCTTGTGGCACTCCACTGGTCACAGGCCTCCAGTCTGAAAAACTACCCTCCACCATCACCCTGTGTCTTCTACCTTTGAGCCACTTCTATATCCAAATGGCTAGTTCTCCCTGTATTCCATGATATCTAATCTTGCTAACCAATCTCCCATGGGGAACCTTGTCGAATGCCTTACTAAAGTCCATATAGATCACATCTACTGCTCTGCCCTCATCAGTCCTCTTTGTTACTTCTTCAAACAACTCAATCAAGTTTGTGAGACATGATTTCCCATGCACAAAGCCAAGTTGACTATCCCTAACCAGTCCTTGCCTTTCCAAATACATGTACATCCTGACCCTCAGGATTCCCTCCAACAACTTGCCCACTACTGACGTCAGCCTCACCGTCTATAGTTCCATGGCTTGTTCTCAACACCTTTCCGAAATAGTGGCACCATGTTAGCCAACCTTCACTTATCCAGCACCTCACATGTGACTATTGATGATACAAATATCTCAGCAAGCGGCCCAGTAATCACTTCCCTACCTTCCCACAGAGTTCTAGGGTACACCTGATCAGGTCCTGGGATTTATCCTCTTTAATGAGTTTCAAGACATCCAGCACTTGCTCCTCTGTAATATGAACATTTTTCAAGACATCACCATCTATTTCCCCACATTGTATATCTTTCATGTTCTTCTCCATCGTAAACACTGATGCAAAATACTCGTTTAGCATTTCCCCCATCTCCTGTGGCTCCACAGGAAGGCTGCCTTGCTGATCTTTGAGGGGCCCTATTCTCTCTCTATTTACCCTTTTGACCTTAAAGTGTTTGTAAAAACCCTTTGGATTCTCCTTAACTCTACTTATCAAAGCTATCTCATGTCTCCTTTTTGCCCTCCTGATTTCCCTCTTAAGTATACTCCTACTGCCTTTCTACCCTTCTAAGGATTCACTCAATCTCTCCTGTCTATACCTGACATATGATTTCTTCTTTTTCTTAACCATACTCTCAATTTCTCTCATCATCCAGCACACCCTACACCTACCAGCCTGTCCTTTCACCCTAACAGGAATATTCTGTCTCTTGACTGTAATTGTCTCATTTCTGAAGGTGTCCCATTTTCCAGCTCTCTTTTCCTGCGAACATCTGCCCCCAATTAGCTTTTGAAAGTTCTTGCCTAATACCATCAAAATTTGCCTTCCTCCAATTTAAAACTTCAACTTTTAGATCTAGTCTATTCTTTTCCATCAATATTTAAAAACTAATAGAAATATGGTCGCTAGCCCCAAAGTGCTACCCCACTGACACCTCAGTCACTTGTCCTGCCTTTATTCCAAGAGTAGGTCATGTTTTGCACCTTCTCTAAGAGGTACATCCACATACTGAATCAGAAAATTTTCTTGTACATACTCAACAAATTCCTCTCCATCTAAATGCTTAACACTATGGCAGTCCCAGCCTATGTTTGCAAAGTTAAAATCCCCTACCATAACCACCCTATTATTTTTACATATAAGTGAGATCTCCTCACAATTTGTTTCTCAACTTTCCAATGACTATTAGGGGGTTTATAATACAATCCCAATAAGGTGGTCATCCCTTTCTTAGTTCTCATTTCCACCCAAATAAATTTCCTGGATGTATTTCCGGGAATATCCTCCCTCAATACAGCTGTAATGCTATCCCCTGTCAAAAATGCCACTCCCCCTCCTCTCTTGCCTCCCTTTCTATCCTTCTTGTAGCATTTGTATCCTGGAACATTAAGCTGCCAGTCCTGTCCATCCCTGAGCTACATTTCTGTAATTGCTATGATATCCCAATTGCATGTTCCTAACCATGACCTGAGTTCATCTGCCTTCCCTGTTAGACCTCTTGCATTGAAATAAATGCAGTTTAATTTATCCGTCCTACCTTGTAATTTGCTTTGTTCCTGTCTGCCCTGACTGTTTGGCTTGATTCTTTTCTCAACTGTACCAGTGTCAGATTGATCTCTTTCCTCACTATCTCCCTGGGTCCCATAGCCCCATCCCCACCCCACCCTCCCCCACCCCGGCAAATCTCCCTGCCAGTTTATTAGACCCCTTCCAATTTAGGTGCAATCTTCTTGTACAGGTCACTTCTACCCTAGAAGAGAGTCCAATGATCTAAAAATGTGAATCCTTCTCCCATCCCTTCTCCTTAGCCATTGAGTCATCTGCTCTATCCTCTATGCCTACCCTCACTAGCTTGTAGCACCGGGAGTATTCCAGATATTACTACTCTCGAGGACTTCCTTTTTAAATTCCTGCCCAACTCTCTGTATTCTCCCTTCAGAATCACATCATTTTCCTTTCCTATGTCGTTGGTTCCAATGGTACAATGATCTCCTGCTGGGCCCTCTCCCCCTTGAGAACATTCTACACCCTCTCTGAGACATCCTTGATCCTGGCACCAGGGAGGCAATGCACTATTCTGATTTTTCATTGCTGGCCATAGAAACATCTATCTATGCCTTGGACTAGAGAGTCCCCTAACACAATTGATTGCTTGGAACCTGACGTACTCCTCAATACATTAGAGTCTATTTCAAAACCAGAAACTTGGCTGTTTGTGCTACGTTCCCCTGACAATCCATCACTTCCTACATTTTCCAAAACAGCATACTTGTTTGAAATGGGGATAAACATAGAAGATTCCTGCACTATCTATCGACCTCTCTTACCTTTCCTGGAGTTAACCCATCTATGTGACTGCATCTGTGACTTTTCCCACTTCCTATAACTGCCATCCATCACATCCCCTCACTCTTATAAATTCCTCAATGCCTCTAATTGTCGCTTTAAGTGATTCATTTGATCTGATAGGATTCACAACCAACAGCATTTATTGCAGATACAATCCTCAGTAACACACAAATTCTCCCTAAACTCCCACATCCAACAAGAAGAACATATCACTTTACTAAAGGCCAGTTTTGCTTATTCCAATCTATAGGGCCAGCAAATAGCACCATCTATTCCTCTTAAAAGCACTGCTCCAGACTAACTTAATACTTATGGCTTTTATTTTTAAGTTTAATCAAGAGACATATCTCAAATAAAACATATAATCATTAAAGAACCCATGCTGCTCACTATTGTAGATTTATAGCAAGGCTATGCTTAAAACTATTCCCTTATCTGTTTCTGCACTGTTGCCTCTCCCAAACAGGTTCTTCCAAGATCAGTTGTGAATTTCACTATTTGTTAATGTTCCCAGATGCACTCCAATGTCCAGCGGTACATGAATTCAACAGCAAAGTTTTGTAAGTCCAGTGCCAAATTCAATGGTTCTTTTTTGAACGTGGATTATTTCCTCTGGTGGATGTTGAGTTTCTTTGGAAATTAACCAACTAGCAGTTCAATCCCATCCTCATCTTCCTGTCGGTGTACAGCTCTAACTCCTGTGTCACTAGCATTGATGGCAACTTTAAAAGGTTTTGAAAAGTTTGGTGTAGCTAAAACTGGTGCATTGGTTAATGCAGCTTTGACAAAGGGTCAGTTAGACTCGAAACGTCAGCTCTTTTCTCTCCTTACAGATGCTGCCAAACCTTGCTGAGATTTTCCAACATTTTCTCTTGGTTTCAGATACCAGCATCCACAGTAATTTATTTTAATGCGTTGGTTAATATTGCTTTCAAATGGTTGAATGCCTCCTGGCATTGTTCTGTCCACTGAAACTTTGTGTTCTTTTTCAGCAACTTGCTTAATGGTGCCATTATACTGCTGAAGTTTGATACAAACTTCTGATAGAATCATCTGAGTCCTAAGAATTGAAGTGTCTCTTTCTTCGAGGTTGGTTGTGGAAATTCCTCAATGGCCTTCATCTTTGCGTTCTGTGGCGTCAACCTTCCATGACCAGTGTTATGTCCCAAGAATGTCACCTCTGCTTTTGCGAGTTCAGTTTTAAGTTTATACTCAGTTTTGGTTCTCGTAGTCGTTCAAAGAGCTCTGCCAATTGTGTCACATGATCTTTCCTGGACTTACTAAAGATCACTATGTCGTCCATATAGACTGCACAGTTTGTTAACCCTGTCACAACTCTGTTCATGAGTCTTTGGAATGTGGTGGGTGCGGTCTTCATTCCAAAGGGCATCACTTTAATTTGATACAGCCCATTTGGGGTTACAAGCGCAGAAATCTCTTTCATTGTCTCTGATAAAGGTACCTGCCAGTAACTGTGAATTAAATTCAACTTGGTGATGTAACTAGCTTGTATGACTTTCTTGATACAGCTCTCCAATCTTGGAATTGGATATGAGTCTGATTTTGTAACAGCATTGACCTTCCGATAGTGCACGCAGAATCATTGAGCCCCATCCGGTTCGGCGAACTCCACTCGCTCTGGCTTGGTTCATTGGTGTCCTCATCAAGCAAGGCCTCCCCTCCTTCTGGACCTGTCTGACTTTGAAAAGATTAAGCTGCTAGGGGTGTTGTTTTACCAGAGCAGTATTCCTTATGTCTATTTCATGTACAATACCATTAGTCCTCCCCATCTGATTCTTACATATGTCCTCATGCTGCAGTAACAAGCCTTTCAACTGCAATCTATACTCCTGAGACAGATAGTTTACTAACCTATCCCAGTCCTCAAGGATTTCTTCATTTTTAAGTCTACTTTGAGGCACATCAAAATCCACACCACCTGGATTTGACTCCTCCATCTGCTGGATAGTAACTAACGCCCATTTCTCATGTCTTTCTCTCTAGTATAATATGATTTCAACATGTTCACATGATATATCCAATACTGCTTTTTTCTGCATGGCATCTTTACTAGATAGTTCACCTAACTCAACCTTTTTCTCAATTTGATAGGGATCATTAAACCTAGCTTTGAAGGGATCTCCTGTCACAGGTAACAGTACTAACATGTCATCCCCTTAGGAAAACGTCTGAGTCTCAGAGTTTTATCTGCCACCTACTTCATTCAATAGAGACCCCCTTTTAGGTGCTGTTTAGCTACTTACCTACTCTTCTTAATCTCTCCCTTACCTCCAATATATAATTTAAGTGTGAGATCTCTGACTTTGGTCCTGTCAATTTTTCTTTCGTTAATTTCAAAGGCCCTCTTACTCCATGCCCGAATATTAACTCGAAAGGAGTGAACTGAATAGAGTAGTTTGGGTCATATCCGATGGTAAACAATAGGAATGGGATACCTTTATCCCAATCATTCAGGTAATCCTGACAGTATGCTCTCACCATGGTCTTCAAGATCTGATGCCACCTTTCTAAAGCTCCCTGGGATTCATGATAATACGTATTGGATTTAAAGTGTTGTTTACTTAAGCTGTCCATAATCTCTTTAAACAGCCTACCAGTAAGATTTGACCCTTGGTCTGACTGAATTTCTCTGGGTAGCCCATACCGTGTGGAGAAAGCTACTAACTCCTCTATGACCTTTGTTGCCTTGATACTCTGTAATGGATTTGCCTCCGGAAATCTGGTAGACCCATCCATTATGGTTTTATTTTTAATATATTTTTATTGAGAAAAATAGATTTTTAAATATTACAACAAATACAAAACAATGCAATTCAAAACAGTACAAAAATAGTACAAAACTAAACCCAAATAATAAAAAAATTCCCCAACCCACCCTCCTATACGAATGTATAAGCATATATAGAGAAGTATAAAATTTTAAAAAAATACCTAAACTAGCTATTTAACTAACTAAATAAATACCTAACAACAAATACATAAATAGTAATAACTCAGCCCAGTCAAACAAAACACTCATACATTCACAGTTCCTCGTTCCTGGATATTGGACTCATGAAACACAATCGTTACGGCTATATAAAAGCCCTTGTTAGTGTGGCAGATAAATCTGTGTCCAGGTATTTCAAAAAGAGTTGCCATGTCCTGTAAAAATTCTCAGTTTTGTGGTGTACCATATTTGTGAGAAAATCCAGGGGAATATGCTCCATAACAATCTTCCGCCAACCTGACAAGCCTGGGGGGGTTTTCTGATATCTAACCTAGCAAGATATTCTTCCTTGCACAGAATGTAAGAATATTGAAAAGTTTTGCCTTATGTGAGTCTGCAGGAAATACAATGGGTAGGCCCAAAAGGAGCGAAATAGGATCCTTCTCCACCTCTACATCTAAAATACTCTCCATTGCACCCACCCACAGCGCTCCAATATGTTTGAAGCCTGTCATAAGACCAAAGACAATGGGTAAGAGTACATGCTGAAGATACCCCTGGTTTAAATTTTGACAAACGGTCTGGGGCTAAGTGGACCCTGTGGAGAATCTTCAACTGTAAAGCATGGGTCCTATTGCAAATTGTTATCTTCCTTGCATTCTCCCAAATATCCTCCCATGCCTCTGAAGAAACTTCAACACCCAGCTCTCTTTCCCATTTCTTGCAGAGTCAATCAGATTCAACTGAGGTGGCACCCCCCAATTGGTGACATAAAGTACTTACAGAGAGTGTACCCTTAGCCCTTAGTACCCCTCTTTCTATGTCAGATTTGTAGGGATCAGTCAAAAGTGTAGTCCTTTTTTGAATAAAATCCCTAACTTGAAAAAAACGAAAGAGGTCTCTATTAGATAACTCGTACTTCCGTACTAACTGATCGAAGGACATTATTAGATCTCCCTCAAATAAATCACCCATGCAAGATATACCCCTAGTTGCCCAATGTTTAAATCCTGAATCTATCATACCTGGTTGAAAACTCGGCATATCCACTAAAGGTGTAAACAAAGATGTTTTGCCAACATTACCTTCCCTCTGCCAAATTGCCCTCCATGCTTTAACAGTATTGATGACTATTGGGTTATGGCAATATTCCCTAACTGTCCTCACCTTGTCCAAAAACAGCAAACTGGTAAGGGGGCACCATGCCTGGGAGACTTCGATATCTAGCCATATTGAATGAGGGTCCCCACAAACCCAATCACTTACGTAGGTCAAAAACGAGCTTAATTGGTCATTTTTAATTGAGTAAAAAGTGAGGTCTGCAGATGCTGGAGATCAGAGTTGAAAATGTGTTGCTGGTTAAAGCGCAGCAGGTCAGGCAGCATCCAAGGAACAGGAAATTCGACGTTTCGAGCATAAGCCCTTCATCAGGAATGGTAATTTTTAATGTCTGGAAGGTCTACTCCCCCCAATCTGTGAGGCAACTGCAGTTTGGCTAATTTCATGAGGGGCTGTTTACGGTGCCAGATAAAGGAGCTGAACCAACTGTTCAGTCTCCTGAGTGTTTGTTCATTGAAAATCAGGGGGAGCATCCGTATAGAATATAGCAAACGAGGGAGAATATTCATCTTAATAAGCGCTATCCGACCCAACCGTGAGACTGGAGTGCCTCCCATCTTTGGAGATCTTGTTTAATTTTTTTCAAATAATTGAGTAAAATTGGCTTTGAACAGCCAATCCAGAACTGGAGTAATCAATATGCCCAAATACGCAAAACCCCTGTGACCACTGTTGGGACAGGTCTTCTGTCCCCGTGTTCATTTGGAGGAGAGAGACACCGGGTCTGATTAAAAGTATAAACAGGTTTAATGAGAGAGAATTGTACACAGTACAGTGAGGTGTCTAGCTCACTGGAGAAGGCGCGTTCTGACTATATTTTTAATTTGTCTATCCTTTTGTTCTCTCACATTCCAGAGTTACATCCTTATTTGGTAAAATGCAGAATTTTGGTATGTCATTGGTTCTCACCTGATAACATTCTATTACCTCAGTTTGAGCTACGTGCATTTAGACACGGCTCCAATGTCCTGTTATCTCTCACCCTCCCTGGGGCCTCTTCAGGCTATGCCATCAGCTTTTCAGTCTGTTCTTAGTGTAACATAATGGCTTACTGTTGTCTAGTGAAGCTAACAAGTTCCAGACTTGCTAATACTACCTTACGTGAGAACTACCTAATAATAAAGTTTCTTACACTACCTAACCTTAATAATGGATCCCAACACCACCTAAATGGGAATCTATAGTCACTCTCAAGAGCCAACTCTTTCGTAAGACCACACATAGGCATAGCCTCTGATTTAGCAAAATTAATCTTACACCCTGAAAAAGCACCGAATGCGTGAATGCACTGTATCAGGCAAGGCACTGAGACTGCTGGATTTGTCAAGAAAATTAGAACATCATCTGCATACAGCGCGATCTTATGTAATTTTGACCCCACTTCTGGAGCTGATATACTGAGACCCCCGCGAATGGCCTCTGCCAACAGTTCAATCACCAACGTAAAAAATAATGGTGAAAGGGGACAGCCCTGCAGGCTGCCCCTAGAAATATTAAAATTGCTTGATCGTACCCCGTTGGTAATGACCGCAGTGAGAGGTACACTGTAGAGAACCTTTACCCATCTTATGAAAACTTCGCCCAGACCAAACTGGTCGAGAATATAGAAAAGGTACGGCCACTCAACTCGGTCAAATGCCTTCTCTGCATCTAAAGAAATCACCAATCCCTGTATTGACTGCTGTTGGCATGCTTGAATTATGTTAAGCAGCCTCCTAATGTTATTGGAGGATCTGCGACCCTTTATGAAGCCCGTCTGATCCTCTTTAATAATAGAGTGTAACACAGTCTCCAGCCTTAGCGCAAGAGCCTTAGAGAGGATCTTAAAGTCCACATTTAAGAGTGAGATGGGCCTGTATGAAGCACAGTCTTCCAGATCCTTCATTTTTTTAAGGATAAGTGAAATAATGGCCTCTCTCAGAGATGGTGGGAGACAAACATGACTGTATGAATCATTAAACATATTCAGCATCTGGCCTGACAGCATACTTATAAATTCCTTATAGAATTCACTGGGAAGTCCATCAGACCGGCGCCTTTCCATTCTGAAGCTGCCTCACAGCTTCCTGCACTTCTTGCTCTGATAATGGGGCATTGAGAAAAGACTGTTGTTTGGGAGTCACAGCCAGGAGCTTCAGATCTCTAAAAAAGGTTTCCATTTTGGCCTGCCCCTCCTAACAATTCTCAGACTGATGTAACTTAGAGTAGAATCTCTGGAATGCCACATTAATCTTTTTATAATCACATATTAGGTTTCCAGACCCCTCCCTAATCACTGTAATGATTTGTGGGGCACTTCTCTTTCTGGCAAGGTATGCTAAGTATTTGCCAGGCTTATCACCATGTTCGTATAACCTTTGCTTTGCAAAAGCCAGCTCCTTCTTTGCCGTCTACGTGAGCACGGAATTTAGTGCAGACCGCAGTGCCGTAATCCTCTGTAGTTTGACCAACGAGGGTCTGTCAAAATAGGCCTTCTCGGCTGCCTTCAACCGTGCTTCAAGGAGATGTTGCTGCTCACCCTTCTGCCACTTCCTACTTGTGGAACATGGAATAACTAACCGTCTGTCATAAGCTTTGGCAGTTTCCCAGAGATCAGATGAACTATCAACCGAGCCTACATTGATGTCTAGGAATGCCTGAAATTCCCTAGAGAAATACTCCACAAACTTGCTGTCCATGAGAATAAAGGGGTCCATTTGCCAGTACCTTGAATCCACTGTAACATCCTTAACTTGAACCATGAGATACACTGGCGCATGATCAGAGATGGCAATATTACCAATCGTACAGGATGCCATCAGATCCAGGGTTATCGCAGGGGTCAGAAAAAAAATCAATCCTCATGTGACATCTGTGTGGATTGGAGAAAAACGTGAAATCCCTACCTATAGGGTGGAGACACCTCCAGACGTACACCAATCCTAATTCCTCACACAAACCCAATAACTGTTTAGTTTGTGCAGAGGGTATCGAGGGAGCTTTAGGCAACCTGTCTACTGTGGGGTCCATGAGGCAGTTCCCCATTTATCAAGGCTTTAAGAATTACAAATCTCCCGTATGTGTCTTTAACACATTCCAACAACTTAAATGAGAGATTTTTCCTTACCAATATAGCCACTCCCCTACTTCTGGTATTAAATGATGAAAAATAAACTCGGTCAAAGCCATTCTGCTGTAATTTCAGATGCTCCTTGTCATCCAAATGTGTCTCCTGTAACAAAGCAATATCCACCTTCTCCTTTCTAAGACTCAAGAGTACCTTCTTCCTCTTAATTGGTGAGTGACTTCCCTTGATATTCCAGGTACACCATTTAATCAAATCATTAGCCATAATCTTTTGCAATTGCATTTAAATTCCAGAGAGGAGGAACCCAAACCACAAATTTCTGAGTCTTAGTGTCGCATGGTCCACCAAATATAAAAACTGCATAAACTAAAACCACTAAATTTAACAAACATAAAAATTATTAAAAATAAAAAACAACAAAAACCAGAAAACAAACCAACATATAAAACGCCAATAGTGCTGATTGGGGAATTCACCCCCTGCCTGGAGGGGGCAACTACCCGTCCCAAACTGCCTATAAATAGGCATTTAACCATCTCAACCACCTTCACTTCCCCCAGCGAGAGCCGCATCGCAAGCACAAACTAAAAAGAATAAACACCCCATAGAATATCAATATGAATAAAAAAAACATTCTTTTATTTAAAAAAAAGGGGAATAAATACCCCACCCATTCTTTGGTATGAATTAACTTAGAAATTTAAAATGTACATCTTAACCACCACCAGACATAGTTTGAACCAAATTATTACAAATAGAGGAAAAAAAAGGGGAATAACAAATCTCCAACTGGATTTCCTTCATTTCTTTTACAGAATGATAAACGCATGACAAGCAACAATATTAATACTTACTACAATTGTTTAAATTAGGTTAGTTTGTCCACAAAGTCTCTTGCCTTCTCTGATGTGTCAAAGAGATGCATGGATCCATCTAAGGTGATCCGAAGCACTGCCGGATATCTCAGGGAGTACTGAATTCCAAGCTCCTTCAATCTTCTCTTGATACCATCATACGATTTTCGTTTCTGGATCACCGCCGCTGAAAAGTCCTGTAAAAACATGATCTTAGACCCC
Organism: Hemiscyllium ocellatum; assembly: GCF_020745735.1. Classification (NCBI taxonomy): domain Eukaryota; kingdom Metazoa; phylum Chordata; class Chondrichthyes; order Orectolobiformes; family Hemiscylliidae; genus Hemiscyllium; species Hemiscyllium ocellatum. Next base: position 17,880,370 of record NC_083428.1, on the reverse strand, counting down.
TGTTAAATTAGGGCCTTTGGATCCTTCCCCTGGAGTCTGGAAGCCTCCATGACTCTCTCCTTATCCCGGTAATGATGGAACCGCACCAGGAAAGGACGAGGGCATTGACCCAGACCTGACCTCTGTGCTGCGACTCGGTGAGCCCTCTCCATCGGGTCTTCTCATGTCAGCCTCCAAGTCAAGGAATTTCAGAAGCCAATCTTCAACAAATTCCGCAGGCCGCTCACCTTCCTTACCCTCAGGCAGACTGATGATCCGAATGTTTTTTCTCCTGCCCCTGTTTTCAAGATCATCCATTTGGTCATGCAAATTACGAATCTGTGCCTTCAAGCTTGGATCTCTTCCTTGAATGCTGAAAATGTGTTGCTGGTTAAAGCACAGCAGGTTAGGCAGCATCCAAGGAATAGGAAATTCGACGTTTCGGGCATAAGCCCTTCATCATTCCAGATCATTTTCATTTTCATTCATCATTTTCAGCTCTGATCTCCAGCATCTGCAGACCTCATTTTTTACTCTCTTCCTTGAATGAACTGGCATCAGCTTCCACCACTGTGACCCTGTGTTCCAACTCATCCGTCCTCTTCTCCTGGTCTCCCAGCTGCTGCTCATGCTTCTGCAGCATGAGAGAGACTGGAGCCAGCTTCTCTTCAATCTGTTTCCCCAACATCTCGTGAGATTTCGAAAGCTGGTTCACCAGGTCCTGGAGAGTAATCGGCTCTGAGGCTGCTGCAGGCTGAGCTGCAGGCCTGGCCTCAGATGCTCCTCCTCCCTTTTTAGGCATTTCTGGACATCTGAAAATACAGTTAAGTCAATTTTTAAATGTTTCTTGGGGCTCCACAATCTTTCCAATGCCCCAAGAAATCCTGATGACCTGGGTTGGGTGGGTTAAAGGACCGTCCTGCTCCTGCTGTGATACGAAGCTCTGCAGTGTGATCTTCTCAGATCACCGCCAACTTAGATCCCTCCATCCATTATGGTTAACAAGTACTGGTTCCCACTTTTAGTTCTCAGGCGGGGACCTACACAATCATTAGAACCCACATGAAAGGTTCTACAAATATGGGAGTTGGCAACAAAGGTGCTGGTTTTATTACCACCTGTGGCTTACCTACCATTTGGCATGTATGACCCGTACAGCAAAAGTTAACCACATCCTTGTGCATTCCAGGCCAATAAAAATGTTTTTGTACCTTAGCCTGAGTCTTTTGTACCCCTAGGTGATCTCCTACAGGTAGTTCATTGGCTATCCATGACACTTCTTGTCTGTATGTTACTGGCAACACAATCTGGTGCACTTCCGTCCATTTCTCCTCTGCACTAACCTGCTGTGGGTCTCCATTTCCATCCGAGAATTCTATCTTTCAGATAATAACCCTCCAAGTTATTCTCTCCCTCCTTTTCAGAGTATGCATCCACATATATATCTTTTATCATCTTGTCTTGCTGTTGTAAGATCCTTAGCCTTTCAGGACTAAACACTTCTTGTCCTCCCTCCCCCCCCTGTTCTTTCTGAGTAAACTTTACCCACAGAGGTGAATTTTTTATAGAGGTCATAAAATAACCCATACCCAGTCCCTGCCGAGGCTCTGCTCTCTCCTGCAGTTCCTCGGCATTTCTTGAGGTCTTCTTTACGACCTTCACTAATACCACTGGCTTAGTTTCTTTTATCACCTGTTTTCCCTCAGTGCCTTTCTTTAACAAACAGCGCTGTGACTTTACGTGTCCCACTCTGGCAGTGAAAACACCTTTTCCCAGTGCCTTTCTGAAACTACCAGCACTGTAATTGTCCATGTCCGACTACACGAGAGTGAAAACACCTGAGGCCTTTCACCTCCTGTCTACCCTCTTGGGCTTCTTTAACCTGTGGGAAGTTCTTACCAGTGTTCTCTACTCTTTCTTTTGTAGTGTAGGATCTCCCCTTCTCCCAAACTTTATTCGGCACAGGACAAAATTCTGGCTGGAAGCTTGTCTTATGCACCAACGTGTACTCATCTGCTAATTCTGTGCCTTCTCCCTTCCCGAACTTTCTGTACCTCCATGTGGATTCTTACCATCTCTGGAAGTGTGTTTTCAAACTCCTCCAGCAGAATAATCTCTCTTAGAGTTTCGAAGGTCTTAATTATTTTCAAAGTACACACCTATCTGGCAAAATGACTATGTTTAATTCTTTCGAACTCAATTTAAGTCTCACCTGGTTCCTTCTTTATGTTTTTGAACTGCTGTCTATATGCTTCTGGTACTAATTCATAAGCACTTACAATGGTCTGTTTGACCTCCTCATAATCTCTTGACCCCTCATCTGATAGCGCAGCAAATACCTCACTAGCTCTGCCTGCCAGTTTAGTCTGAACTAGCTTTACCCATAAATCCTCGGATCACACCATCTTCCTAGCCAATTTTTCAAATGAAATAAAGAAGGTGTCAACATCTTTCTCATCAAAATGTGGCAGAGTTTTGACATATTTGTATATATCACTACCTACTCTTTTAATCTCTGTCCTGTTAACTTGACTTTGCTGACTAAGTCGCAATTTCTCAAGTTCATATTCTCTCTATTTTTGTCTCTCCCTTTTTCTCTCACACCTTGCTCAGCTAAGAACCTTCTCTCTCTTCATTTTTCCTCTCTCTCTTTCTCTTTTTCTCTCTCTTTTCTCTCTCTTTGTTTATCTTCTAACTCCATTTTCCTCAATTGTAATTCAAGTTTTTCACTGCATTTGTCTGTTTCTCTGACATACCTAAGTGTTTGAGTAACTCCCTTATAATTTCAACTTTACTTTTGTCCTTGGTTAAACCCAAATCTAACTTCTTCGCTAGTTCTAAAAGACCTTTTTCTTTCCTTCTAAACTTCCTTGGCAAATTTGTGATTCATCGTCAAATCCCAGAACTTCTTTAGTAATTTTAAAAGCCATTTCTCTCACCTTTAATTTAATCAACCACAAGTCACCGAAATTAAACAAATTGTCTCAACTACATTTTATTTAACGATCTATGACACTAACCTTCAAGTATTTAAAACTGCTGGATTTTTTTTTGTACCCCACATTTATTCAAATCTGTTTGCAGATAAAGGGACGGCTGGAAAATGGGAAGCTTTCAGAAGTGGGATAACGAGAGTCCAGAGAAAGTATATTCCTGTCAGGGTGAAAGGTAGGTATAGGGAATCTGGATGACTAAAGAAATTGAGGGTTTTCTAAGAAAAAGAAGGAAGCATGTATAGACAGGATAGATCGAGTGAATCCTTAGAAGAGTATAAAGGCAGTGGGAGTATACTTAAGAGGGAAATCAGGAGGGCAAAAAGGGGACATGAGGTAGCTTTGGCAAATAGCGTTAAGGAGAATCCAGAGGGTTTTTACAAATACATTAAGGACAAAAGGGTAACTAGGGAGAGAATAGGGCCCCTCAAAGATCAGCAAGATGGCCTTTGTGTAGAGCCATGGAAAATGGGGGAGATACTAAACGAGTACTTTGCATCAATATTCACAGTGGAAAAGAACATGGAAGATATAGAATGTAGGGAAATAGATGGTGACATCTTGAAAAATATCCATATTACAGAGGATGAAGTGCTGGATGTCTTGAAACACATAAAACTGGATAAATCCCCAGGACCTGATCAGGTGTACCCTAACTCTGTGGGAAGCTAGAGAAGGGCCCCTTGCTGAGATATTTGTATCGTCAAGAGTCACAGGTGAGGTGACAGAGACTGGAGGTTGGCTAATATGGTGCCACTGTTTAAGAAGGGTGGTAAAGACAAGCCAGGGAACTATAGACCAGTGAGGCTGACGTCGGTGGTGGGCAAGTTGTTGGAGGGAATCCTGAGGGACAGGATGTACATGTATTTGGAAAGGCAAGGACTGATTATGGATAGTCAACATGGCTTTGTGCGTGGGGAATCATGGCTCATAAACTTGATTGAGTTTTTTGAAGCAGTAACAAAGAAGATTGATGAGGGCAGAGCAGTAGATGTGATCTATATGGATTTCAGTAAGGCGTTCGACAAGGTTCCCCATGGGAGACTGATTAGCAGGATTAGATCTCATGGAATACAGGGAGAACTAGCCATTTGGATACGGAACTGGCTCAACGGTAGAAGACAGAGGGTGATGGTGGAGGGTTGTTTTTCAGACTGGAGGCCTGTGACCAGTGGAGGGCCACAAGGATCGGTGCTACATCCATTACTTTCCGTCATTAACACGAATGATTTGGATGTGAGCATAAGAGGTATAGTTAGTAAGTTTGCAGATGACACCAAAATTGGAGGTGTAGTGGACAGGGAAGAAGGTTACCTCAGATTACAACAGGATCTTGATCAGATGGGCCAATGGACTGAGAAGTGGCAGATTGAGTTTACTTTAGATAAGTGTGAGGTGCTGCATTTTGGGAAAGCAAATCTTAGCAGGACTTATACACCTAATGGTAAGGTCCTCGAGAGTGTTACTGAATGAAGAGACTTTGGAGTGCAGGTTCATAGCTCCTTGAAAATGGAGTCCCAAGTAGACAGGATAGTAAAGAAGGTGTTTGGTATGCTTTCCTTTATTGGTCAGAGTCTTGAATATAGGAGTTGGGAGGTCATGTTGCGGCTGTGCAGGACATTGGTTAGGCCACTGTTGGAATATTGCTTGCAATTCTGGTTCACTTCCTATTGGAAAGATGTTGTGAAACTTGAAATGGTTCAAAAATGTTTTACAAGAATGTTGCCAGGGTTGGAGGGTTTGAGCTATAGAGAAAGACTGAATAAGCTAGGGCTGTTTTCCCTGGAACATAGGAGGCTGAGGGGTTACCTTATAGAGATTAATAAAATCATGAGGAGCATGGATAGGATAAATAGACAAAGTCTTTTCCCTGGGGTAGGGGAGTCCAGAACTAGAGGACATTGGTTTAGGGTGAGAAGGGAAAGATTTAATAGAGGCATAAGGGGCAACTTTTTCATGCAGAGGATGGTATTTGTATGGAATGAGCTACCAGAGGCTAGTACAATAGCAACATTTAAAAGACATCTGGATGTGTATATGAATAGGAAGCATTTGGAGGGATATTGGCCAGGTGCCAAAAGTTGTAAACAACTAATTACAACTCATCTATCTTAACCTGTCTATTACCTTCCCCTCTACAATACTGGTCCGATCAAAAAATCCTGCTTACCCTTTACCAAAAGAAATGTAAGCACATTTCAAAACCAATCAGCTTGCTGAGTGTCCTCTGTATTTTCCTTTGCCTTCTTTTCTTCTTCTGAGGGATTCTATTGCACCGGTCATTGATAGATAAAGGTACCTTTAAGAGAGCTCTTCTGCGGGCAATCTGTATATGTTGATAGCTTGGCGATTCTCCCTCAACTGTTCAACTTTTTTCCTGGTTTTCCTGGTTTTCTGCCCCGTAGCATTGAATCATTGGTTTCATTGGTTTTAATTTTGTGAAAATATTAAATTTAAACTTGATTGGACTTTGGCATCTTGGGGCATAATTTAAAATGATTGGCTGAATACAAATTTGTTTTTGGATCCAGGAAACTCAGCTAATCTAGCTTTTCAACAAATGTTACATTTTAAATTTTCCAGTACTCTGTGTGCTTCTTTAAGACCTTGCCACTCTCTTAAAGGTACAGTACTCCTTACATCTTCATAACACACAGCCAGAGTATTTCTGTTTTTATTTTACATTTTGGCTGGACTGTTTCACAGTTCTCACTGTCTGCTTTATGATGTCCTAGCATTTGACTGAAAGTGCTGACTTTGGAGCTGTGTAACAACTGAAACAATACATACATTTTGGCCGCTTTTTCAGTTCAAATGTCTGGTCACCTTATTCAGAGTAATGAACAATACAGGTCTCAGCAGTGTCCATCATTCTGCACTAACACTTTAAACAGAAAATGCTGAAGAGTCCCACAAGGATAGAGTTAGATGTAAGGCTTCTCCACATGATCACACAGTATTAGTAAATCAATAAGTCACAAGGTAGTATAGCCTCCACGCTCTTTGTAGGGTTTTGGTGACATTTTTACATGACTTGTATTTCATGTGAGACCTCTATTTATGGATTAATATCATAGGACACCAGAAATGAAATGTGCTCACTTGAACATTTCAGTTGATTGCATATATTCTTCACTGATTTTGCAATTCTTAGTCCATGGTAAAATATCTCCGACACTGAACTAATAAAACTATTTGGTAAAATTGAATCACTCAATGCCCAACATTTGAAAGTAACTTTCTTGTACATAATACAAAGAATCAAATGCAGCTGCTCCAGGTAATTCACAGAAACATGAACGTTTCTCAACTGCTCCTTTAACATCAGATCAGAACTTTAATTCATGTCTCCCTGTTTTTGTTCATTGGCTTTTTAATCAGAATCAATGATATAACTCAAATCTAGGGTTTACTGATGTGGTGGTAGTGTCCCTACCACTGAACCAGAAGTTTTACGTTCAAGCTCTACCTGACACAGAAGTGGTGCTGTAACAAGCCTGCGACAGGTTGATTAAAACTAACTAGCTCTAGACTGGTTTCAGTGGAAATCTTAATCTGACTTTTGTGACCAAATTGGACCTTAGGTGCTTCAGCACCCATTCCCATTTTCATTTGAAATATAGTGTGGACAGGATGCCATATATGGCTCCTGCTTTGACTATGTCTCAAATTACAGGAATCGATTTTTTGCATGAAGGAAACCAGAAACCATTACTGATGACATTTGCCATGTTCTTCAAGTCTCTACCTGATGCAAGCCTAAATATTTTGAGAAGAAAAGTGCAGTTTGAAAAAAAAAACCTCAAATGAAGGCTCTCCTCTTGCTGGATAATATGACACTGGTAGAAAATCGAGAATTTCCAAATTCTAATTAAATTGCCTTTGAATGCATGTCATAAACATTTTATCATTTTTTTAAATGAGAGGTTGTTTTGTTTTTAAAGAAATCTTGCTTCTAAAAGCCTAAATTCCATATGTAGCTGCCATAAATTTAGGGTTTTTGACAGTTGAGAATGTGGATAATTCTAAAGTGTGATTTGCAACATGGTGATTGGAATCATGTATATACAGCTGTGATTTGTGAAGAATGTTTTACACAGCAGTCCATTTGAGATAGAAATCCTTTTATTTCTTATAACTTTGTGCATTTCTTCTGTTTGAATGTATTTTAAACATTTAAAATTGCTGGTTATGAAACACTTGAGCACTGTTTGAGAACATGAGAAGCTATATATAAACACATACATGTGTAGTTGGATGAACACAGTGTGGTCAATGAACCATGACATATATCAAATGATTTTACAAAGGACAATCCTAAATATTGCTTCAGAGTAAAACTGTATATAACAGGACCAGAGGTGGTGACTACATTCCAGTTAAAATAAATTGGATCAAATCATAGAGCCATTTCTTCATGGAAATAATGAGCCAAGCAGGGTAGGACATTCAAAGGACAGATGAATATGAGGCTAGGAGACCTGTAGCACCAGAGGGATGAGGTTTGGTGAGCTGGCTGGCCTTTTCTTGTCCTTGACTTTTCTCCTGATCGTTGTTTACTCCCATTATAGAGGTTTGTTTTCGCAACATGGTGCTAAAATTTGAGGCAGATGGATTAACAAGCTCGAGATTTATGTGTCACGGCTGCACATAGACGTCAAATGAATTGCACAGTACTGATGTAACCCGTGGCAGTGGTGGGATAAAACTAAATCCATTTTTGACTTTTAAAAAAATCAGACACTGAACTAGAAGGTCAGTTCTCCTCAAGTGTCATTGTCAAAACTGTGGACTTTCCACCTTAACATTAACAAGTGTCAGATACTGAAGGCAATTCAATTTGGCTGTTAGACCATCTTATCTTGTTCATTGTGATAGAAACGGTTTTGGATGGCAGCACCAAATGCAAACACTCATCAACCACACATAATAAGTACAGCCTATTATACAGTTTCATTCAAGTTAATGGAGCTGAATATCAGGCAGGACATATAATGAGGCCATGGGTTCATCAAATTCTATGCTACCTCTTCTATGTTACCAAGATAAAGTTCTAGCCCTTTGTACTTGCCTCAGAGGAGGACCTGTGGCATGGTGCATAGCATTCCTACCTTGAAGCCAGAGGCTTGAGTTGATGGTTACAGGGCTTGATGGCCATCAGATTGATTCTCAACCTCGTCTTTCTTTCACCATGTATGGCGAGTGATGTCGCTCACGTTAGCCTCTGATGAGAATACTGTGAACTTTTTCAGGATATTTTTTATATTAATTCGTAGGGTGTGTCTGGACTAACATTGATTGACCATCCTGAATTGCCCATTAGAAGGTGATGGTGAATTGTGTTCTTGAATACTCAATTAGATTAGATTAGATTACTTACAGTTGGAAACAGGCCCTTCGGCCCAACAAGTCCACACCGACCCGCCGAAGCGCAACCCACCCATATCCCGACATTTACCCCTTACCTAACACTACGGGCAATTTAGCATGGCCAATTCACCTGACCCGCACATCTTTGTGACTGTGGGAGGAAACCGGAGCACCCGGAGGAAACCCACGCAGACACGGGGAGAACGTGCAAACTCCACACAGTCAGTCGCCTGAGTCGGGAATTGAACCCGGGTCTCAGGCGCTGTGAGGCAGCAGTGCTAACCACTGTGCCACCGTGCCGCCCACAACTATGAGAAGTATGAGAAGTAGGGACTATGAGAAGAAGGTAGACTCACAGTACTACTGGTGAGTTCCAGGAATTGGACCCAGTGACGATGAACAAATAATGTTGCAGTTTTAAGTTTTGATCGTGTGGGGCTTTCAGAAACTCACAGGTGGTTGTGTTCATGAACATCTGCTGGCCTTGTCCGCACGTTTGCAGAGTTTTAATGTTTGGAAGGTCCTATTTGTTGAACCACCCCTCATGCAGATACAGGGATAGTTCCAACAGGATTGCTAACCAGGAGAAGGCTTCGCATCAGGCCTATGTCCTCTGACTCAGAGGGGGAGGGATATAGTGATTGTAACGAGGTCAGCCAGGTGGACCTCATAGAATATGAGTTCCCCGATTGGGCTGTCAATCTGGTCTAATCAGGGACCCCGGCTGATAGATATAAACAGGAGTGTCAGAGATTCCGGTCACTCTGAAAGCTTGCTCCAGGAAGCTGGATCAGTGTGAAGGGCCTTGCAAGTGCAAATAAATGATGACTTGGTGATGGGATATTGGCCTCTGTGGAGTTATTTCAGAAAGGATTAGAAGGGTATGGGCCAGATACAGGTAAATGGGACTAGTTCAGTTAGGAGACATGGTTGGCATGGACAAGGGGCCTGTTTCTGTACTGTATGATTCTATGACTCTAAGCCAAATTGGCCCTATCTACAAACACCATTGTTGCTTTGACAAACGATGATTAAGTATAACTTTCCAAAATGATTCCTCCCTTGGGTGGAATCAGAAAATAGGATTGGGACCAAAAATAATGAAGAAAAGAAAGATTTATGTTTATATAGCATATTTAAATGTATTAGTCCCAAAATGCTTTACAGCCAATAAAATACTTTTGAACTATTGTCAGTGCTGTGATTCCCTCCAAATTTCTGCCAAATATCAAAATGGATGATGGATACACACAAGTGAAATTTTACTAGTGAACTGATGTCAAATAATTACATGTTTGATTAATAGCATGTAATGTCTGACACATTAAGAATAACTAATATGAGATATCTACTATTACCAAATATAGCTGCAAAGGCTGAATACATTTTAAAGGCCATAATGGAGATTTCATATTTCCAAGTGAATGGGAACTCTCAATTATTCTTTCCCTAAACAAAAAGACATGCTACACATTGACCTCTATCACATTTCCAGTAAGTCATTGAATTGAGCCTGCCATCTTGCTGGCCTGTGTACTTCGGCTACTCATGGACTGTACTTATGGAGCCATTGAGAAGAACAGTTTACAATTAGTGAGCATCATTTCCAAGGTTACAATCTTTCAGAGTGGAGAAAGGCTTATAATGGAGTCCCTCAGGGATTGGTGGTATGCCCATACCTTTCTGGATGTATAATGACAACTAAATTTTGGTGTAGAGGACAGTTTCAAAATTTATGGGTAGTCCAAAAGTTGGAAGTTTGTGAGGAGGGTAGTTTCAAAATTCAAAAGAACAGAGACAGAATAAGTAAGTGGCAGATTACATGTAATGCAGAAAAGTATGAAGTAATTTGTTTTGGTACTATAAACAGAAAGACAATTACAATATAAAATAAAGGGCACAATTCTAAAGCATATGTGTAAAAATCAGTGAAGTCAACAGGTTGAGAGAATGGTTAGTCAGCCTACAACATCCATTAAGCCTTTATTAAAGGAGCAAAGATAGGAAGGAAATAAATTGTACATAACACTGATTAATTCTAAACTGGAGTACTCCATTCAGTTTAGGATGTCCCACTTTAGGAAGGATATGAAGACATTAGAAAATGTGCAGAAAAGATGCATAACATGGTTCCATGGATGAGGAACTTTACATATGTGGAAAAGCTGGAGATGTTTCGATTGTTCTGCTTGAAGAAGAAGCTTTGAGGAGATTTGATAGACATTAAGGAAGATTCTGGAAAGAGTAGATTGGAAAAAACTGCTTCCATTGAAGAAAAATTGAGAACAACAGAGAAGAAATTTAAGGTAATTTGCAAATGAAGCCATCAAGGCATTGCTGCGATTCACTCTGGTAATGTACAGGAAATCAAACTCCAATATTCCAAGAGACGTCCTAAATGTGAAAAGATTTAACTGACATCCACAGAGACTGTAATTGACCTGACTGATGAACTTGGGTTAATAAGAAAACACACACTAGCTTTCTGTATTTAACAGGAAAACAGTTATTTATTGCAAACAGATTCTTTACTGCCATCTGTTAAAAGCAAACATAAATTACCAGTTTGTAACTTAAATTCTGCCCCTTTGTAAAAGACAAATTGCACACATGTACAAACAGACACAAAGAGAAAAGATGAGACATAAATACGACAGGTGAGGAAGGAGCAAAAAACAATCCCACGAAGTGCAGTTCTGGCACTGATCGATTACACACTGACAAGATATTTTCTGTCAGATTCTTCCTGGGTGCTTTTGACTCATTGAGGAGGACACGAAGTTGCGGATGCATTGATTTTCAACCTTTCACTTATTGGTTGAGGGTTCAATATTTTAGTATCTCTGAAGTTACTTTCTCTCCTTTTTCTTTCAGGAAGGCAATCTGCAGATAGAGGGAGCATCCAGCTACTTGGAATGTTCTCTACATCTTTGTCCACAGAAAGGGAAGACAGAGAGACGGAGAGGTTTTCTCCTTCATAAGCTGGTTATTTGCGCTGCATTATCCAAACACAATGATCCAGCCACTTGCAGATGCGCACATACGCAGCACCATCCTGGTTGTAAAACCTATCAAAACTCTGGCAAAACTGCCTGGAACACATTACCATTGAGCCAAGATGTTTAACGTTTTCTCTCTCACTGCTTGTATAAGACGGACTTTTAGATGCATCCTGCAGTGAATATTTGTAACTGATTTTAGCTTAAAAGCTGCAAGTTCTTTACACGTTCCCTACCCTGTAGAATCAAACCATTCAGCCTATCCAGCCCACATTGACCCCCAGAACGGCTGTCCACCCAGACACAACTCCTTACCCTATCCCTGTAATCCTGCATTTCCTATGTATAATTCACTTAGCCAGCATATCCCTGAACTCTATGGGAAATTTAGCGTGGCCAATCCACCTAACCTGCACATCTTTGGACTGAGGGAGGATACCGGAGCACCCAGAAGAACCCAGACAGACACAAGAAGAACACGCAGCCAGTCGCCCGTGGGTGGGATCAAACCCGGGTCCCTGGTGCTGTGAAGCAGCAGTGCTAACTACTGCGCCACCATGCCACCCTGCTTCCACAGAAACTTGGTTTGAAGAAATATGTTTGGTTTGAATTTTTACTTCCGCAGCCCAATAAATAAAAGTGATCTTTGCAGTGTGAAGAAAAGCTCTTTGTGTCATCAGTAATTAGACTCTTGAATTCACGATCTGAGAGCGCGGTGGAGGCAGGCTCAATTAAGAAAGGAATTGGGTCATTATCTGGGGCTACAGGTAAAAGAGCCAAAGCCATGAAGTGTATCGCTTCTTCAAAGAGCAAGCACGGACATGATGGGCCGAATGATCACTCCTTGTGCTGTAGCATTTTATGATTCTATGAATTCTTATACACAAATGTTTCAGCTGACTCAGTGGATAATAATGAGGAGCAAGTACCCTGGCAGATTTTTTTCCCTCCATTGCTGAAACTAAATCCCAGTGAATTGTTTATGCCAACATTCTGCCCAAGGTCAGAGAATTCAATACGGACGAATGATGTGAAACATGGTTCTTCCCAGTTTGTGCTATGCTGCATAGTGCACTTACCTTCGAAGCCCATGTGGGTGCCTTATGGGAGTTGCATTCTAAATCACAGTGTTTCTGATATCCAGCAGCAGTTGCAGGTTGAATAGATTGTAACTCCAACTTGTCAGGCACTTGCAAACATAGAGAATTTCTTACTCCCAGGCAACATTGACTCACTGCTGCCTTTGCAACAGCCATTTGAGAAAAGAGGCATTAAACAATCACTATAATTTTTCTAACTTATATGCACAAGGAACATAAAACAATTGGCATACAAAGTCGTAATACTTGCATTTAAACACTGCTAAAAATATGACAAGACTGCCCAAACTATGCTGGAAAATTTCCTCTGGCGGATCATAACAGCTAGGTTTCATGTATGCTTTATTTCTGGCAAAGACATGTTTATGACGCTACTAACATTTAGTGACCGGTGGAAATGATCTTCTCCCATTGCAAACGTTGGCATTACACCAGATAGAGGGTATTAAGCAAGAGTAACTTGCAGCAGTACCCAAACTAACGTCCACAGCTAAACCTGAATCAGCTTTTCCAAGAATAGAGGCTTTCTAAGAACTGCCTGATAAGGCACTGCCATTTTCATGAATCAGTGAATCTAATTGGAGCAGATATTAACCCGTTGCACACTTATTGCAGAAAAGAGTAGAAAGAAACAGCAGACTAATGATAAATAAAAATACTTTGGGTTCATTCAAGCCATTTGTGAGGTCAATGCAAATTTGTTATGTTGTCATCCCAAGAAAGCCCTTCCAAGATTTTTCTCATGCACCTTGAATGATTACTTTGCTTCCTTACCAGTGCAGAGCAAATTGTGACTGTTTTATTTTTGTTAAAACCACATCTTTATTAAAGGAAAATAAAGACATGCATTTATATAGTGCCTTTCACAACCACCACACAAAATGCTTTACTGTCAGTTAAAGCACTTTTGAAGTATTGTCACTGTTGTAATATAGGAAACTCAGCTGCAAAACTGTTCAGAGCAAACCCTCTCAAAATGCTTTGGGATAACAACCTATCTATTTCTGTGATGTCAATTGAGGCATAAATTTTGGCTGGGACATCTTTGAAATAATGCCCTGGGATCTTTTCCATTCATCTCAGCCTCAGTTTTAGTGCCTCATCTAAAAAGACAAGACACTCTCACTGTCCTGCACTAAAATATCAGTCTTCATTTTTCTCCTCAAGTTTGAAAGCAGGATTTAATCCATAATCTTCTGGCTCAGAGATAGGAGCCATGGGATATGCACCCCTTTAATGCCATAACAACTGCAAAGCCACTTTGGAGGATGTTCTATCAAATGAGCAGGAGAATTGATTATGGCTGTGTGCTGCAAATGGTTGACTAGTCTATTGAACCTTGAGTGGGGATAAACTAGATTAGAACTAGACTAAAGTAGAACTAGAGAATAATAATGTCTACTGGGTGAAATGCTCGATAAGCTGTACCCTGACACAAGACAGTGCAACAACAACTTGTATTATGCAGCTATTTTAATGTAACAGAACATCGCAAGACTATTTGCTACTCCTCAGATGCTGCCTGACCTGCTGTGTTTTTCCAGCAACACTCTAATCTAGACTCTGATCTCTAGCATCTGCAGTCCTCACTTTTGCCTATTCGCCGGAGCCTTATAAAGCAAAGTGTGTTACCAAGCCACTTCAGAATTTGCTAGAGAGAAAAGCTTCATGAAAAAGGTAGATGTTCAGGAGCATCTGATAGAAGGAAATAGCTGAAGGCAATGGGTTAGGGAGAGAGATTAGAGGCATAGAGTCATAGAGTCAAACAACAATGAAACAGACACTTTGGTCCAACTCATCCATGCCAACCAGGTTTCCCAAACTAAATTAGTCCCACTTGCTTGCCTATGGGTCATATCCCTCTCAACCTTGCCTATTCATGTACCTATCCAAAGTTTTTAAAATGTTGTAGATGTACCTGCATCTACCAGTTCCTCTGGCAGTTCATTCCATATACGCACTGCTCTCTGTGTGAAAATATTGTCCCTCAGATCCCTTTTACACTTTCTCCCTCTCGTCTTAAACCTAAGCCTAAACAGTTGGTAAGCTTTACCTTTATGGAACATTGTCTTCTAACTGTATTCTGGACAAGGCCTAGCGTAAGCCCTTCATCAGGAATGTGGTCTTCTCTACATTGGAGAGACAGGGCGTCAACTTGCGGAATTTCAGGGAACAGTTCTGGGACACCAAACAATTCCACTGCCCTGTGGTCGACTCCCCGTCCCACTCTGCGAAGGACATGCAAGTCCTCGGCTTCCTCCACTGCCAAATCCCAGCCACCCAATGACTGGAGGAAGAATATCTCATCTTTTGCCTTGGGACCTTCTGTCCATATGGCATCAAGGTGGATATCATGAGTTTCCCCATCTTCCCTTCCTTTACCTCATCCCAACTCCAATTCCCCAAGAGGGCACCACCCTCTTGAGCTGAGCTACCTGTCCATCTTCCTTCCCACCTATCCACTCCACCCACTCCTCTGGCCTATCACCATCATCCCCCCCCCCCACCAACCTCTTCCTGTCACCTTCCCGACTACCTTTCCCAACCCCACACCAACCCCCAATCTCCTATTTGTCTCTCAGCCCTTTCCCCCTCCCACATTCCTGATGAAGGGCTTATGCCCAAAACGTGATTCTCCTGTTCCTTGGATGCTGCCTGACCTGCTGTGCTTTTCCAGCACCATATTTTTCGACTCTGTTAGTAGAGTCTGTTATCATATGGTGATATGTCACTGATGTAAACTGTCCATTTACATATTTGACTTTATGCTAATCATTGTTCCTTTCCCACCTTAGATTAGATTACTTATAGTGTGGAAACAGGCCCTTTGGCCCATCAAGTCCACACTGCTCCTCCAAAGTGCAACCCACCCAGACCCATTCCTCTACATTTACTCCTTTACCTAACACTAGGGGCAATTTAGCACGGCCAATTCACCTAACCTGCACATCTTTGGACTGTGGGAGGAAACCGGAGCACCCGGAGGAAACCCACGCAGACACGGAGAGAATGTGCAAACTCCACGCAGACAGTTGCCCGAGGCGGGAATTGAACCCGGGTCTCTGGCGCTGTGAGGCAGCAGTGCTAACCACTGTGCCACCGTGCCGCCCCTTCTACCACATTTTAATGTTGCGATGCCTATCTGTTGAAATAGACTTTGATCACTACTATTGGTAGGCACCTTACAAAATGGAGCACAAGATGCGAATAGGATGGAAAGGTTACTGACCCTATTTTCAAGTAACTGCCAAATGCAAACAGCACCAATGGGATTCAGAGCACAGAGTGATCAAATGTCCTTGGTTTCCAACATCTGCTGCCTCCAAATCCAAATGTCTATTCATGAAGGATAAACCTAAATGTTAGCAGACTATTGGAATCTAGCAGGTCATCAAAATCAAACTTAAGTTTGTCTTTACTCAATGTTCAAACATTTTCATGTTCCACCAGGGAAAATCATGCAGTGCCTTGAAATTTTTGCCTAATTTATTTTATACCATCCATGACCAAAGGCACTGAGGCCAGTTACAATGTTCTTACAACTACACCAAATGATATCTGCTGCAGAAATGCCAGTGTGGGTATGTAAGCTACTTCCCTGTCATTTCAGCTGTAGAAATCGTTGTAAAAGCATCTTGTGTTAATAAGGTGAAAATCAGGGACGCTCTGTCCAAACTAACCTGACTTTTCTTCTCCTGACATCTGTCTTTCATGTGACCAACTTTACCTCACAATGAAGCTTTCATAACTCCTGCTACACTCCTGCCAACAGAACAGGAGTGTCATTAACTTATTTTTAAGCGATTATTAATGCTGTTACCAAAATATCAGAAGATTCAGACTGGAACAGGTTCTGTGGTGAATTGCTAAGTTAGTTAGTTGTTGAAACCAGTTTTCTTCTGCTTCACTTTTCTACTGAGCTTATAACGAAACAAAGTAAATTGAGATGCCACTGGAACACAATTCATTTGCTGTTTTCCTTGGATATGAAAGAAGCTCCATAATTGTAAATCAAGGCTTTCCACTTCTGTTTCAATGCATTTTTTCCTTAATGTTTCCAGCCCTGTTTTTTGTGCTGATTTCATCTCCCTCAGCTGGAAGCTCTTGGCTGGGATGTGTTCAGGTGGAACTGTTGAATTTTCCACAGCCCCATTGTGTTTCTCCTCTGTGAGCCAGACTCTGACGTTCTCAAAACCATCTTCCACTGGCACTCTCTGAGTTTTTCCTGATGTGGGCATTCTTTGCTCATTGCCAGCATTTGGCTACGTTAGAGGAACTAGACTAACTTTGTTATTCATACTCTCAAAACAAAAAGTAGCAAAGGTTGTAGAATAAATGAACTAATATATTTATATATCAGCTTGTTATACCACAGAAACATCTATGTGTATCAAGAAATGCACAGTAAATTACTTTTCAGTGCAGTGGGCAGTATTACAGTTTTTTTTAACGTAGAACAAACCACTACAATTGCATGACCAGTCAAATGTTTTAAGCAAATATTGGTCAGGATATCAAGAGAACATGGTGCTCTTTTACAAAGAATGCTGCATGATCTTTAACAATGACTTGGCCTCAGCTTAACACACCATCTAAAGAAGGCCACCAGATAATGTCACATTTCCTCTTTATTATGTGATCTAGACCTGGACTGCAGCCTTAAACATGACATATAGTCAAGAATTAACATGCAGTATGGTTAAATACCAACACTACAGGCTGAAAACAATTGGAGTGTGGTGCTAGGGTGGAGGTTGGGGAGTGGGTGTTGTGGAAATGAGTGGTCTTGAGGCAGAGTGTTCAACCATCCCAGATGGAAAGTTGGCTGTGAGCTGCTGGACCAGAAAGAAGTCTGCCACATAGCTATAGCACAATAACTGTTCTGGATGTAGGTTTGCTCGCTGAGCTGGAAGGTTCATTTTCAGATGTTTCGTCAACATACCAGGTAACATCTTCAGTGAGCTTCCAGAGGAAGCACTACTGATATTTTCTGCTTTCTATTTATATGTTTGGGCTTCTTTGGGTTGGTGATGTTATTTCCTATCATGACGTAATTTCCTATGGTGCTGTCATTTCCTGTTCTTTTTCTCAGGGGGTGGTAAATGGGGTGCAAGTCACTGTGTTTGTTGATAGAGTTCCGGTTGGAATGCCATACTTCTAGGAATTCTCATGCGTGTCTCTCTGGCTTGTCCAAGGATGGATGTGCTTTCCCAGTCGAAGTGGTGTCCTTCCTTATCTGTATGTAAGGATACTAGTGAGAGAGGGTCATGTTGTTTTTTGGCTAGTTAGTGTTCATGTATCCTAGTGGCTAGTTTTCTGCCTGTCTGTCCAAAGTAGTGTTTGTTACAGTTCTTGCACTGTACTTCGTAATTGCATTAGTTTTGGTTGTTGTCTGTATAGGGTCTTTCAAGTTTATTAGTTGCTGTTTTAGTGTGTTGGTGGGTTTGTGGGCTACCATGATGCCCAGGGGTCTGAGTAGTCTGGCAGTCATTTCTGAGATGTCTTTGATGTAGGGGAGAGTGGCTAGGGCTTCTGGACGCGTTTTAGAATAGATTAGATTAGATTCCCTACAGTGTAGAAACAGGCTCTTCAGCCCAACAAGTCCACACCGACCCTCCGAAGAGCAACCCACCCAGAATCATTTCCCCACATTTACCTCTGACTAATGCACCTAACACTATGAGCAATTTAGCATGGCCAATTCACCTGACCTGCACATCTTTGGACTGTGGGAGGAAACCGAAACACCTGGAGGAAACCCATGGGGAGAATGTGCAAACTCCACACAGTCAGTCACCAAATTGGGAATCGAACCTGGGTCCCTGGTGTTGTGAGGCAGCAGTGCTAACCGCTGTGCCACCGTGCCACCCCTTTTGTCTGCTTGCTTGGGTTTGTTGCTGAGAAATCAGTGGGCTGTGTTCATTGGGATACCCATTCTTTTTGAATGCACGGTATAGGTGATTTTCCTCAGCCCTGTGTCATTCTTCTGCGCTGCAGTGTGTTGTGGGTCATTGAAATAATGTTCTAATGCAGCTTTGTTTGTGATGTTGGAATGATTCAATAGTTCAATATTTGGTCTGTATGTGTTGTTTTCCTGTAAACACTGGGTTGAAGGTCCCCATTGGCTGTTTGCTCTACGTAACATTTAGGAATGGCAGTTTGGTGTTGTTTTCCTCCTCTTTAGTGAATTTTATTCCAGTAAGGGCATTATTGATGGTCTTGGAGGTTTTCTCTAAGTTGTTTCGTTTAGTGATGACAAAGGTGTCATCCATGTAGCGGACCCAAAGTTTGGGTTGGATGGTTGGCAGAGCTGTTTGTTCAAGTCTCTGCATTACTGCCTCTGCTAAGAACCCCGATATCGGAGTTCCCATGGGTGTTCTGTTGGTTTGTCTGTAGGTTTTGTTGAAGGTGAAGTGGGTGGTAAGGCATAGGTCCCCTAGCTTGATGATACTGTCCTTGCTGATGAAGTTGGTGGTATCTGGTGTATGTGTTTTTGGGTCTTCTAAAGTGTAGTCAATGTTTCCTTGGCCAGGTTGATGTTGATTGATCTGAATAGGGCTGTTACATCAAAGGAGACCATTATTTCATCCTCTTCTATCTTAGTGTATTTGATGGTCCTCAGGAATTCTTGGGTGGAGTGGATGGAGTGGTGTGAGTCTTCTACTCAGTGTTTTAGTCTTTGGTGTAGCTCCTTAGTCAATCTGTAAGTGGTGTTCCAGGTAGGGGGACTATGGGTCTGAGAGGGACTCCTGGTTTGTGAATTTTGGGTAATCTGTAGAAATGTGATGTGATGGATCCGTCTGGTTTCATTTTTTGGAAGTCAGACTTATTTATTTCTCCGCATCTCAGACAAAATGCATCCAGAAACCCTAGCCACTCTCCCCTACATCAAAGACATCTTGGAAAAGACTGCTAGACTACTCAGGCCCCTCAGCATCACGATAGCCCACAAACCCACCAACACACTAATGAACTTGAAAGACCCTATACAGACAACAACCAAAACTAATGTAATTTACAAAATACCGTGTGAGAACTGTAACAAACATTACATTGGACAAACAGGCAGAAAACTATCCACCAAGATACGTGAACACCAACTAGCCACAAAAAGACATGACCCTCTCTCATTAGTATCCTTACATACAGATAAGGAAGGACACCACTTCGACTGGGACAATACATCCATTCTAAGACAAGCCAAACAGGGACATGTATGAGAATTCCTAGAAGCATGGCATTCCAACTGGAACTCTATCAACAAACACATTGACTTGCATCCCATTTACTGAGAAAAAGAACAAGAAATGATAGCACCATAGGAAATGACATCACCATAGGAAATAACATCACCAACCCAAAAAAACACAAACATATAAATAGAAAGCTGGAATTATCAGCAGTACTTTGTCTGGAAGCTCACAGAAGATGTAACCTAGTATGGTGACGAAACATCTGAAAATGAGCCTTCCAGCTCAATGAGCAAACCTACATCCAGAATGTCTACCTGAGCTACAAATCTCAAAACTCGCTAACAATAACTTTGGGAGGAAGTCCTGTTTTCAAGAGTTACCAATCATTACCGATTGGCCAGCAGCTCCAGCAGTACAGGCTACACTACAAGTTCAATTTGATGGCACTGTCAATTCTGCAGGCAGGTCCATTGAAGAGGGCAATTTGAATCGTGGAGTGAGGTAGGTCCAGACTATTGGGTTGACCTGGACTTTGAAAACTCAGAGAGGGAGGTGAGGGAGCTCAGGGGTAGATTCTTGCAGAGCAGATGGGTGGGAAGGAAGGGGCAGTAATATCTTAGTAGACACTCACTGAATTTAGTTCATTCATCCAGAAGAACCCTACAGTTCCAAAGTCCTGAACATACATTTTGCTTGAACGATTCCATGATGTTAGTAGCACAACATTTAGTGGAGATTCAGTTAGCATTGAGCACATTATGTTTTATTTTAATTCACGTTTTGTATCTGACTGTAATATCAATCCTTTAATTATGTCTTACTTCTAACTTATTCTTTAAACACATTAGAGTAATACTTTTCTTTTTTGTTTCCCCTTTTGTATCTACAATTTGTATCTTGTATTTGTATCCAAGATGGTGCCATAAGAGGCGACATTATAAAACTTTTCACTGTACACCTGTACTTCTGTACTTCAGTACACAAAACAATCAAGGATATTCCATTCTATTCTTATAGGGATGTGGGTGTCACTGACTTGGCCAGGATTTATCACTCATCCTTTGTTGCCCTTAGATGAAACTGAATATCTTGCCATTACAGAGAACAGTTAAGAGTCAATCCCAATGCTGTGAGTTTCAAGTTGACCAGACCAATTAAGGACAGCAGTTTCCTTCCCTCAAAGATATTAGTGAATTAGATGGGTTTCTACTGCAATGGTTTCTTGGTCATCATTAGATTTTCAATTTCAGTCTTTGTAAAATAAAAATATTTAAATTTCACCATCTTCCATGATAGTGTTTATCTAGGGTTACCACTGTGCCATTAGTTCCTAAAATGCTAAAACATTTACAGACATCAGTCCTAAATTCACTTTTGGCAAGTTTGTACCTGTCTGTCTCTGTCCTCCTCCCATAATTTAGCTTCAAACAATATTCCTATTCATTATTTCCCTATATTTGTGATCTCCTGTAAGATGTATGGCTACCTAATTTGAAAATTGAGAAATCTGAGATTCTTTCAATGTTTTACATAATTCCGGATGCTGACACTTGGGATCAGTCTTAGGGCTCTTCTCCAAGTTAACTCCATCATGAATGTCTCATGGATTTGCAGTAGATACAGCAATAACACTCAATGAGTCAACACTTGTGCCTCCTCTGTGGTGAGTCTGTGATGGGAGGGCATATAACTGTGTGGGCAAAGCTGGTGGTGATTCCTCTCGTCTCCTGGTTAGCCTTGCCATCCATCACAGCCTGCTATTTAATGCTATTAGCTCAATGGCAAGAAGGAGGCTTGCTACGTGATTAAGCATCACAAAAAAACTCTTGTGGAATATTATGTTGGTCAAAGCTAGAGTCATAGAGGTTTACAGCACAGAAACAGGCCCTCTAGGCCAACTTGCCCATGCCGTCAATGAAACCAATGAGAACATACCTGAGTATGACCTTACACCTCCAAGAGAGAAGGAAGATAAAGGAGAAACAATTGTGGGAAGCAAAAGGGACAATAGCAAAGTGACTGTGCCAATAAAGTGTCCTTAATCGTTACTCTTATTCTATCTGTAGCAATTTCATTGTAACAGTTAAGAGGATCCGCAAAATAATTCCATAGAAAGAAAATGCAAGGTTTTCAGAAAACATTGGCTTGGAGTTCCTCAGGGGTTCTAGACTTGGCAAAATCTCCTGGAAAAGCTAAACGTGGTTCCATTGGTTGATCGCTGACTCCAGGAGTTTTCTGTTTATTCTGAATAGGGTGGAACCATCCATCCCTTACAAAGTGAAAAACAAGTCATCACAACCAAGGGCAGAGACCGGTAAAGTGGCAGTTCCTAGTGCTGAGGCTCACTTCAAACTGTGTATCTTTGTGAACAATAGCATGCCCAGAAAGTTGAGAGGGTTTGATCTTTCTCGGCCTGAGAAACAAAGAAAGAAAGTGTTGAATTTTGTAATTATTATTCCATTTAAAACAATGTGCCATCCTGAACTGATAAGGGATCTGCATTTCTATGGGATTTTTGCATGGGCCAGAAATTACAACAATGTTATTTGTGACTGCATGATTCTTTACACCTGACTATCTATATATTGGAAACAAGCTTGAAGGGCAGAAAGGCCTGCTCCTCTACCAATATTCAATCTCTTTCGATAAACATTTTCAATTGATCTCCTGACATTATTGGCTCTCTTTGTCCACTAACAGGAGGCGAGCTTGCTACAAGGCAAGCTAAATGACAGCCACACCAAGTACCTTTTTGTTTAAAACAGCTTGAACTTGTTTTTTTTTGTGAAATGCATTCTTTGCAGACATATACAGGATGCTGGAATAGAACTGTAGCCAGGCTCACCCTTTGTGTCTTGCTGAGCCCCTTTCTGATGAATATGCTAGAGTTGGCAGTTATGCTGGTGGCTGGTTTGTTCTGCTGGTGTGTGATTTTCCACCTCCTTCTGTTTCCATTTGATGCCTTAAGAACTACTTAAAGTAGCTTATTGCAGATGGTTTCGAATGAAGTATTCCGGCTTAATATTTAAAACAAATGCACTGTAAAAAAAGAGCAAATGCAGACAATGGTTTGTTAGGAGGCTGATCTTTGTATTATCATTGTACAGCAGATTGGAGATGGATGTGTTACTTTATTGAATGCTTCCTTTGTCTCTATGATTGGAATATTGACAGTAATGTAGGTTCAATAAAATCTCCGAATGTGTCTCCAAATCCCTGCAGTGTATAAAGAGGTCATTCGGAACATTGGATCTGCACCAACACTACGAAGAGCAAACTACCCGGTCCCGGACCTTCACCCTATCCTCATAGCCCTGCATTTTCCATGGCTAATATATCCCTGGACACTGCAGGGCAATTTAGCATTGCCAATCCACCTTCCCTACACATTTTGGATTGTCACCAGCTGTGACAGACCTGTATCAGTTGTGTCACCAGATAGAGGACCATATTTTAATTTCCACAAGCTTCTAGTCCAGAGGTAGGGTACACTTCTATTGCACCGCAAAACTCCATCCTGCACTCCATAGACAGGAACACAGCAGCAACAGATGCATTTAAGGCAAATCCAGGTGAGCACATGAAAGATGAATGAATGCAGGGATAAACTGAGAGAGTTGGATGAAAGAGGGGGCCTTCTGTGGAACAGAAGTATGATGGACCCTTAGCATGCAACTCTTTTACGTATTATGTTATTTCAGTCATTTGGTTTGTCTCCAGTACCACCTTATTTTTAGTTTTGTGTAATTATCTCTCTGCCTCATTTAATCAGATTATAGATCATCCTTTCGCTTGTTATTCAACTGTTGACACTTAACTCACACTGTCTGACACTCTTGATCACCTGCAGAGACTTATTATTTGGCCTATCAACACTTCACTCACACCATTTGTATGATCTTTTGATCTTTCTGCCTATAACTTCTATGTCTGTACCCTTCTCTCTCACTTCATCTGACAAAGGGGCAACACTCTGAAAGGTTGTGGTTTCAAGTAAACCAGTCGGATTATAAAATGCTTATCCACCCCAGTCCAACATCAGCACTTCCACATCACAGAAAAATCAGCAGTTGGATAGAATAGCCCATCTCGGAGTTGTACATTCGACATGACTTCATGTAAAGCCGCCTTATGCACTAAATGTAAAATAACCTAGCTAAATTTTAGTGATAGTGTTGGCAGTGACCAATGTGCCTACATCTACATCCATAAACCGATTCCAAACACTACGGTTAGTTTTTACAGTCTTTAACACTGATTACACAGCAATTTTAATTTGGAGCCTTTTTGAATTTACATCTGTTCCTGATCACATAAACATTGCAAATTAATTCATTGTGATGTTAAGTTCAGAAAAAAGCCTCCCATCTCCTGGAGTGTGTTTAAAGTTGACACCCAAATAGTTGTGTTTGAGGAAGGCAGGTATCAAATAGCAGGATTTGAACCCTGTTTGGCTCTTGTTTGGCCTAATGTGAGTCAGTACGTTTTGAAAGTAAGGTGATACAGTCCAGGATATGTTCTGGTTCTGTGTCAGGGTGAGACTAAACATTTGTAAGTCACTTGGCCTTCTGGAGCATCCTGTGCCCAAAAATAACCACCACAAGTTATAGAGACTTTCCCATCCATTTACTCTATTGTCCATCAGGCAATTCCCACTGGATGAGTAATGCAGCTCAGCCTAACATTATTCTCACTTGTGATGAAAATAGAAAATGCTGAAAATACTCAACAAGTCTGGCAGGACCTATTTTGGATCAATGGCCTTTTGTCAGCACTGATTTTCACTCAATTTGATATGCAAAATAATCACATAAATCAAATACATCCATTGTTCATCTTTCTTCAGCGTGGAGTTACTTAATTCATCCTGTGGTGGCAAAGCCACAACCAACTGCCTTGGGTTTGAAGGGAAAAGATAAATCATTCAGGCTTCACAAATCTGCATTTTAAAAGTGAGCTGCAACTAGAAAGTGTGCCTGTGTGAATGTATGATTTGGAGCTGCCGGTGTTGAACTGTGGTGTACAAAGTTAAAAATCACACAACACCAGTTTATAATCCAATAGGTTTATTTAGAAGCACTAGCTTTCGGGCCCTCTGGTGAAGAAGCAGTGCACCGAAAGCTAGTGCTTCCAAATAAACCTGTTGGACTATAACCTACTGTTGTGTGATTTTTAACTGTGTGAATATAAGTATTCACTTGTGTGTACATGTGCAGCTGTATTAGCGCAAATCTCAGTTAGGACTTAACTAAAAACCTTCTAGTACCTACACTGTTGTCAAAATTGTGCTTGCCAATGATGTTTCCCATGACATCGTGGTTTTATGGCACTCTATGCATTGGGCAGTCATATATGAGTAGGTCAGCATGGTGCCAGGTTATAACCCAACAGGTTTATTTGAAAACACAAGCTTTTGGACTGCTGTTCCTTTGCCAGGTTGAAGTGAAGAGAAGCACATTGGCACAGAATGTAGTAGTAAAGAGTACTCACACCATCTGATGCTTTTCATCACCTGCAGAGACTTATTGTTCAGCCTGGTGACACTTCATTCACCATTTGTATGATCTTTTGATCTCCCTGCCTATTGATCTCTGTCTATAAATTATGTGCCTATGAGCTTCTCTATACTTCACCTGATGAAGGAACAGTACGCTGAAAGCTTGTAATAGAGTCAAAGAGTCATAGCGATGTACAGTATGGAAACAGACCCTTCAGTCCAACCCGTCCATGCCGACCAGATATCCCAATCCAATCTAGTCCCACCTGCCAGCATCTGGCCCATATCCCTTCAAACCCTTCCTATTCATATACCCATCCAAATGCCTCTTAAATGTTGCAATTGTGCCAGCGTTCACCACATCCTCTGGCAGCTCATTCCATACATGTACCAAACTCTGTGTGAAAAAGTTGCCCCTTAGGTCTTTTTTATATCTTTCCCCTCTCACCCTAAACCCATGCCCTGTAGTTCTGGACTCCCCGATTCCAGGGAAAAGACTTTGCCTATTTACCCTATCCATGCCTCTCACAATTTTGTAAACCTCTATACAGTCACTCCTCAGCCTCCGACGCTCCAGGGAAAACAGCCTCAGCCTATTCAGCCTCTCCCTATAGCTCAAACCCTCCAACCCTGGCAACATCCTTGTAAATCTTTTCTGAACTCTTTCAAGTTTCACAACATCTTTCCAATAGGAAGGAGACCAGAATTGCATGCAATATTCCGACAGTGGCCTAACCAATGTCCTGTACAGCTGCAACATCACCTCCCAACTCCTGTACTCAATACTCTGACCAATGGAGGAAAGCATACCAAACGCCTTCTTCACTATCCTTCCTACCTGCGACTCCACTTTCAAGGAGCTATGAACCTGCATTCCAAGGTCTCTTTGTTCAACAACACTCCCTAGGACCTTACCATTAAGTGTATAAGTTCTGCTAAGATTTGCTTTCCCAAAATACAGCACCTCACATTTATCTGAATTAAATTCCATCTGCCACTTCTCAGTCCATTGGTCCATCTGGTTAAGATCCTGTTATAATCTGAGGTAACCCTCTTCACTGTTCACTACACCTCCAATTTTGGTGTCATCTACAAACTTACTAACTGTACCTCTTATGCTCACATCCAAATCATTTATGTAAATGACAAAAAGTAGAGGACCCAACACCGATCCTTGTGGCACTCCACTGGTCACAGGCCTCCAGTCTGAAAATCAACCCTCTACCACCACCTTCTGTCTTCCACCTTTGAGCCAGTTCTGTATCCAAATGGCTAGTTCTCCCTGTATTCCATGAGATTTACCCTTGCTAATCAGTCTCCCATGGGGAACCTTGTCGAAAGCCTTACTGAAATCCATGTAGATCACATCTACTGCTCTGCCCTCATCAATCTTCTTTGTTACTTCTTCAAAAAATTCAATCAAATTTGTGAGCCATGATTTCCCACACACAAAGCCATGTTGACTATCCATAATCAGTCCTTGCCTTTCCAAATACATGTACATCCTGTCCCTCAGGATTCCCTCCAACAACTTGCCCACCACCAAGGTCAGGCTCACTGGACTGTAGTTCCTTGGTTTGTCTTACCGCCCTTCTTAAACAGTGGCACCACGTTTGCCAACCTCCAGTCTTCCGGCACCTCACCAGATACAAATATCTCAGCAAGAGGTCCAGCAATCACTTCTCTAGCTTCCCACAGAGTTCTGGTGTACACCTGATCAGGTCCTGGGGATTTATCCACCTTTACCCGTTTCAAGACATCCAGCAATTCCTCCTCTGTAATTTTACAAGATGTTGTGAAATTTGAAAGGGTTCAGAAAAGAGTTACAAAGATGTTGCCAGGGTTGGAGGATTTAAGCTATAGGGAGAGGCTGAACAGGCTGGGGTTGTTTTCCTCGGAGCATCGGAGGCTGAGGGGTGAGCTAAGAGAGGTTTACAATATTGAGAGGCATGGATAGGATAAATAGACAAAGTCTTTTCCCTGGGATCGGGGAGTCCAGAACTAGAGGGCATAGGTTTAGGGTGAGAGGGGAAAGATATAAAAGAGACCTAAGAGGCAACGTTTTCACACAGAGAGTGGTGCAGGTATGGAATGAGCTGCCAGAGGATGTGGTGGAGGCTGGTACAATTGCAACACTTAAAAGGCATTTGGATGGGTATATGAATAAGAAAGATTTGGAGCGATATGGGCCGGGTGCTGGCAGGTGGGACTAGATTGGGTTGGGATATCTGGTTGGTGTGGACAGGTTGGACTGAAGGGTCTGTTTCCATGCTGTACATCTCTATGCTTCTATGACTCTATTTTCCTACAGTCTATTTCTTCCATATTCTTTTCCACAGTAAATACTGATGCAAAATACTCATTTAGTGTCTCCCCCATTTTCTATGGTTCCACACAAAGGCCACCTTGCTTATCTTTAAGGGGCCCTATTCCCGCCCTAGTTATCCTTTTGTCCTTAATGTTTTGGAAAAACCCTTTGGATTCTCCTTAATTCTATTTGCCAAAGCTATCTCATGTCCCCATTTTGCCTTCCTGATTTCCCTCTTAAGTATACTCCTACTTCCTTTATACTCTTCTAAGGATTCACTCGATCTATCCTGTCTATACCTGACATATGCTTCCTACTTTTTCTTAACCAAACCCTCAATTTCTTTACTGAAAATGTGTTGCTGGAAAAGTGCAGCAGGTCAGGCAGCATCCAAGGAACAGGTAATTCGACGTTTCGGGCATAAGCCCTTCATCAGGAATGAGGAAAGTGTGTCCAGCAGGCTAAGATAAAAGGTAGGGAGGAGGGAATTGGGGGAGGGGCGATGGAGATGTGATAGGTGGAAGGAGGTCAAGGTGAGGGTGATAGGCTGGAGTGGGGTGGGGGCGGAGAGGTCAGGAAGAAGATTGTAGGTAAAAAATAATGTGGCTGAAGAGCTTCTGTGCAGAGGAGATGACCTGGGTGGTGCAGTGAGAGAGGGACTCACTGAAATCCTTGTAGAGGGAGGAAGAGAGCTTCTTCAAGGAAGACATCCTTGCAAGATAGAATTTCTTTAGTCATCCAGCATTCCCGACACCTACCAGCCTGTCCTTTTACCTTGGCAGGAATATACTTTTTCTGGATTCTCGTTATCTCATTTCTGAAGGCTTCCAATTTTCCAGCCATCCCTTTACCTGCGAACATCTGCCTCCAATCAGCTTTTGAAAATTCTTGCCTAATACTGTCAAAATTGGCCTTTCTCCAATTTAGAACTTCAACTTTTAGGTCTGATCTATCCTTTTCCATCACTATTTTAAATCTAGTAGAATTATGGTTGCTGGCCCCAAAGCGCTCCCCCACTGACACCTCAGTTACCTGTTCTGCCTTATTTCTCAAGAGTAGGTCAAGTTTAGCATCTTCTCTAGTAGGTACACCCACATACTGAATCAGAAAATTGTCTTGTACGCACTTAACAAATTCTTCTCCATCTAAACCTTTAACACTATGGCAGTCCCAGTCTATGTTTGGAAAGTTAAAATCCCCTACCATAACGACCCTGTTATTCTTACAGATAGCTGAGATCTCCTTACAAGTTTGTTTCTCAATTTCCCTCTGACTATTAGGGGGTCTATAATACAATCCCCATAAGGTGATCATCCCTTTCTTATTTCTCAGTTCTATTCAAATAACTTCCCTGGATGTACTTCTGGGAATATCCTTCCTCAGCACAGCTGTAATGCTATCCCTTTTCAAAAATGCCACTCCCCCTCCTCTCTTGCCTCCCTTTCTATCCTTCTTTAGCATTTGTATCCTGGAACATGAAGCTGCCAGTCCTGCCCATCCCTGAGCCATGTTTCTATAATTGCTATGATATCACAGTCCAATGTTCCTAACCATGCCCTGAGTTCATCTGCCTTCCCTGTTAGGCCCTTTGCATTGAAATAAATGCAATTTAATTTATTAGTCCTACCTTGTCCCTGCCTGCCCTGACTGTTTGACTAGCTTCTGTTCTCAACTGTATCAGTCTCAGATTGATTTCTTTCCTCACTATCTCCCTGGGTCCCATCATCCCACCCTCCCAACCCCCCACCCCCACCAGCACCTTACTAGTTTAAATCCTCCAGAGCAGTTCTCGTAAATATCCCTGCCAATATATTAGTCCCCTTCCAATTTAGGTGTAAACTGTCCTTCTTGTACAGGTCACTTCTACCCCAAAAGAGATTCCAATGATCCAAAAATGTGAATCCTTCTCCCATACACCAGCTCCTCAGCCATGCATTCATCTGCTCTATCCTCCTATTCCTGCCCTCACTAGCTCATAGCACTGGGAGTAATCCAGATACTACTACCCTTGAGGACCTCCTTTTTAAATTTCTGCCTAACTCTCTGAAATCTTCCTTCAGAATCTCAACCTTTTCTCTTCCAGTGTCATTGGTTCCAGTGTGGACAATGTCCTCTTGCTGGCCCCTCTCCCCTGTGAGAATATTCTGTACCCTCTCTGAGACATCCTTGATCCTGGTACCAGGGAAGCAACCCACCATTCTGCTTTTTCGCTGCTGGCCACAGAAACGTCTGTCTGTACTTTGGACTACGGAATCCCCTAACACAATTGATCTCTTGGAATTGTGATTTCAAGTAAATCTATTCAACTATAACCTGGTGCTGAGTGACTTCGGACATGTTCTACGCCAGTCCTACACCGGCACCTCCACATTGTATAGGAGTAGTGATGACATATGGATGATGTAGGAGCAAATTACTACAGATACTGGAATCTGTTCTTAAAACAAATTACTGGCAATCCCAGTGGGTCAAGCAGCTTCCATGGTGAGAAAGCAAACCAATGTTTCAGGTCTAGATAACTCTTCATCAGAGCTGACATGAAATGCGGAGGTGGCAGCATTAGTGCAATATGGGGAGGTGGGGGGGAAGGGTAGAATGCTGGGGGAGGAAGGATGTTGATCGTTCAGAGTAAGTTATTGGAATGTGAGATTGGCAGGACAGTTGGTGTGTCTAACTGCCAGACTAGAAAGAGCATAGTCCCACTGGGATGGGGGGAGGGGGGAAAGGATGTGGTGACACAGAACATAACAAGTAAAGCTAAAAGAAAGGGAAGGAATGGGCATGGAATCACAATTTGAAGGTATTGAACTTAATATTACATCTAGAGGTTCATATGGATGATGTACTGGATAGCTGTCATTCTTGATGGAAGTGTGATTTTGAAAAAACTTGACTGTTCAGGAGAGTGAACTGGAAAAATACACTTACCCATCGGCCTTCTGATCACCACATTTTATATCCGCACTTGATTTTCTGATGGAGTGTTCAGTGCTGCCTTCACTGATGCATCTGCACTCTATTCTAGTGCTTGGATGAAAATGGCTCTAAGGGAATTGAAAACATTTATGCAGAGTGCTCATAGGTAATTGAGAGCACTTTTGTGGTTGAACTCAATGAATGACATTTGTCTATATTTAGGGGTGAGCTGCTGTCGTTTTTGTACAATCAATAATATTTCGTATCAGATGCTATTGAATAAAGGATCACATAAAATTGATATAGTCCATTTAACAATGTGCAGACTTGGCGTTTTTTAAAAATGATCCAAACACATAGGGCTGCAAGCATACTGTCACAACAAACAGCTTAAAGCTGCAAAAGGGGTATTTAAAAATGGCAAGTAACACTTCAAAAGTGATTCAAAATCATCAGATAAGTTTGGAATTGTTAAATTGGCATTAAATCTGAGGGACATGAATAATTGGCAGTAAACATCAAGACAGCTGTTACAGCTCAACTTAGAGATGCTTAGTTGAAAATATGTTGTACAATTTCCCAATTTTTCAATTGGTTAGTGTGAAACTGCGTTACAATGAAAACGCAATCCCCGATCTTCACTGAATTAGCTGTTCACAGTCAAGAGAGATGGTTAAAAATGATCAGTGATCTTGGGTTAAAGAGAAGATCCCTTTGCTGGCTACAATCCCCACTGGAAAATGGACCTCAGTGGCTATTGGATGAGAGCAGGATAATGTTTACATAAAATCCCTGGCAACACTCACCATCTAGGATCACAGTTAAACTACCAGGTGCAAGCAAGTATGAATTAGCACCTTCAGGATAGAATGTAAAGAGGAGGGAATAGAAAATCCTCCAAGTATATAATAATTCATAATACAAGTGAACCATATATTAATTCTACTTGAATAGTAACTCATTAAAAAAGGATAATCTTCTGTCTAACTTGAGGAAAACAAATTGTTCCCTAACTCCTAATAATTCCATGATTATGTTAAGCCACGATGCTTTCACTACTGTTAACATTAATACTTGCTTTTGTATGTTGGTGCCAGCTGTGCCAGACCAAGTTGTTTTATTTATTCCTCTGACTAGATGATAGCCAGTTTGATTAGCATAATAAAGAACTCTCACATACATACATTGGAAGAGCGTATTCCAAAAAGAAGTGCCTACAGTGTGTTTTCCCCCCTTTTTGTTTGCTGCCATTTGCACATGCTTGCTAATCTGTGAACATCCTTTGTTTCCAACTCAGATAGTTCATTGTATGATATTTTCTGGATAAATGGAGCACGCTGACCAGACTGTAGCTAGAAATTGCTGTTGATCTGTACCCTTGCATTGCACATGCTGGGCCGTTTTGGACAATAGTACTTTCATTAACACAAGCGCTGCACTCAACACATGCTGACACGGTGACAGTAAATTACCTCCCTTCCCACACCCCCATACCTGCTCTGGCAGAAAGGGAGGATATATGCAAGAACCAGAATCTGAGCAACTCCATTCCAACTGTGCTGCAAGGGAAGGCTTGGCAATCAACAGTGGATATTTCTTTGTCCTTAATTAAACATTCTTTTTTTCCAATCGCTGACAAAAGAAGAGAACCAATGATAAATGAGAAAGGAGCTGGACTCTGGGCATTGGTAGTCAGGAATCCTGCTCACAAGATTACCAGACACAGTTGAGAAAGGCTATTCATTCAATATATCTCATCCAACCAGAAACAACATACAATACACTCATTGCTATATTCAACTGCTCTTTTAAACCCCATTCAAAAGTGCACCATTACAATTCAGATTTTCGAACACCAGAGAATATGATCTGCTCACAGTTACTTGTGCTATTAAACCTGACTCACTTGTTCTGGGGGGGGGGCACAATTACAAGGGAGGCTAAGGCCCGGTGGTATTATTGTTAGACTGTTTAGATTAGATTTAAATACTTACTGTGTGGAAACAGGCCCTTCGGCCCAACAAGTCCACACCGACCCGCCAAAGTGCAACCGACCCAGTCCCATTCCCCTACATTTTACCCCTTCACCTAACACTACAGGCAATTTAGCATGGCCAATTCACCTAACCTGCACCTGTGGGAGGAAACCGGAGCACCCGGAGGAAACCCACACAGGCATGGGGAGACTGTACAAACTCCACACAGTCAGTCGTCTGAGGTGGGAAATGAACCCGGGTCTCTGGCGCTGTGAGGCAGCAGTGCTAACTGCTGTGCCACCGCACCGCCCACTTAACCCAGGCAATGTTCTCAAGACCTGGGTTTGAATTCCACCAGGGCAGGTGATGGAATTTGAATTCAATTAAAAATCTGGAATTAAGAGTCTAATGATCACCATGAAACCATTGTTGACTGTTGGGAAAAACCCACCCGGCTCACTAAAGTCCTTCAGAGAAGGAAGTCTGATATCCTTACCTGGTCTGGCCTACATGTGACTTCAGATTCACAGAATCCAGCCTCACAGCGGCAGAGACCCGGGTTCAATTCCCGCACACTTGTGAATCTGGAGTCACATGCGTGGAGTTTGCACATTCTCCCCGTGTCTGCGTGGGTTTCCTCTGGGTGCTTTGGTTTCCTACCACATTCCAAAGATGTGCGGGTCAGGTGAATTGGCCATGCTAAATTGCTCTAGTGTTAGATAAGGGGTAAATGTAGGGGTATGGGTGGGTTGCGCTTCGGCGGGTCGGTGTGGACTTGTTGGGCCGAAGGGCCTGTTTCCACACTGTAAGTAATCTAAAAAAATCTAAATTGTGTTTGACTCTCGACTGTCTGATGTACATAAATGCTGACCTGGTCAGAGGTGCACTCATCTTGTTAATTTAAAAAATCTCAGGTTTCATGGAGACATTCAGTCACTAGAGTCAGGGAACTAGTCTCATCCTTGTTAGCCTCCCAGAATCAAACAATACCAGTGCAAATGGATTTCAAAATGATTTAATTTTTTTCCCTCTATTTCACCGCCCAACACAATTTTATTGATCACATTTTCTGAACGACAAACTTTCTGATATCATATTAAACTTCCCTTTGGTTTGTTTTCAACCTATTATTCTTTGATTACTGTTTTAAAATAATTTACCACCATATATAGGAACAAAAAAGTGAGCAACATAAATACTTTACAAATGAACTAGCAAAGGATGAAACTGAAGAGATTAAAGAGCTTTAATAACTTCAATGCTGACCGAGTCCGAGACAATGCAAATAGACTGCCAAAACCTTTGGAGAAAGTATTGATATATAAATCAGTCAAAAATATACTCAAATTGTAAAATGTTTTGATTCGGGCAGCTTTGATCACTGAAACAGAGGTGTTGGGGAATGGTGAAAGAGTGTAAGTTTAGGAGAAGGAATTAAGGAAAATAGATAATGAGATTGTTTTTTGTTTCACCCTCTGCAATCAGTCATTTTGGAGATGACACAGACAGAGCTTAAACGGAATTCTGGCTCTGTTCTGTGTTGTAGTTCACCATGAAAAATAACATTTAGCTACTCTGTCAAAAGCAATCAAAGAAATTTTGCTCTCGGGCATGAAGTTGGTGTGGTCCTGTCTTTGGAACAGATTTTTGTTGAGAGTCATGAACAGAATCAACCAAATTCTATATTGTGAGCTTTTCTGAGAAATCGCAGGATTGAATTGTTTGCGTACATTGTCCAGTGGCATTTGAGAATATTATTCCCATTTTGGTAATTATTTACTAATACCTTATTCATATTAAAATAAAGCAGTCTGAAATGTTTAAAGGTGCAACTAAACTCTACAGAGAAAATACCACTTATATTAACTGAGCTCCTCATAAGGTATCTATCCGTAGCAAAATATTTTTGTGGAAAACGACTGGAGATGACTACAATTCCATGGTTTGGACCATGATTGAGAGATGTCTTTGCAGTGATAGTATCCATGCTTACTTTGCTAGCATCAGTTCTTTTATCTTGATGGCAACATCATGGCTCTATGATCAGCCATCAGGGTGAAGCAGTTGTTTCTGGCAATTTAAACACAACGGAGGCTTACATGGACATCACTCTCCTGCAACCTGAACTACAGAAGCCTCAAATGTGGAGATACACATTTCACTCCCATTTCAGGGCTCATTTTCACTACAAAATCGAGATATCAAATACATCCCTTTCACAAGCAAATGAATGAAACAAAAATAGTTAGCAGAAGAGATCTTATTTGCATTCATTATTCTGAAGCTTGATGCAGTTGTATTCCATAATCTTAAAAAGGAAATTAAACACAGTTACTGCCATTTCCTTTAATTGTTATGAATGTTTGCAGTTTTACATATTCCTTTGTTCTACATCTTCTATTCTCATGTAGTTAACATCTGGTTTGCCATGACGTTGGTGACGACAAAAGACAAACAATGCCTTAAAGGTACAAAGCCCATACCCTCTATGATGACATGTCTTTTTCAAACCTAAAATCAGGGTCTCTGCTGTTGTTGACACTATTATTACTGAGAAGGAAAATATCATGGTAACAAATGATAGTTAAGTACATGAATATAAATCCACCCAGATGGAGAAACAGTGAATCTTGAAAATATTCAAAGTAATTAAGTTGATAAAATTAGAATACTGTAAAAAAAGTAGTAACTACACCAGCGGCTATCCTTTTAACTCATTTAGCTGCATTGATGCACAGATTCATAGTTAATATCGAGGATCCAATTCAGGTGGATAGAATTAAAGTGGCCTCTGCTGTAAGGATAAGAGAATTATGCATTGATTTGGTACCTTTCACAACCTCAAAGCTTCCTAAATGACTTTAAAGTCAGGGAAATACTTTTGAAGTGTGATTGGTATTGTAGTTAAATGAAGATGTACTTTTATATTCCTGGTGCAAATGGATGAACTTGCCCATGTCAAGCACACTTTACGACGCAAATAGCCCAGGGTTCAGAACTCATGTGACCAACAGAATGTGGGTTCACGACTATGGAGCTGAATTAAGGCAGTGATTTCAGGAAATAAGTCAGGGAGGTTGATTCAACACCACCTGTTCAAGTCCGAGAGAACGAAAACTATGTCTTACTTATTCCCAAGACATAAACCCTATTTCGATCATAACCGAAAGCAGCTACATTGTTTTGCCTGAGGTTCCCCAAGGCTCAACGAAAATAACCTCGTTTTTTCCATCCACAGTTTCAAAAATGAGCTATTTGCCTCCAGACAAGTAATCAATTCACTTTGAAATTGATCACCATTGCCTACATTCTGGAAATCTCAGAGGACTGAAGGGTGTCCTTTCAAGTGAGGTCTTTCAAAAGTCCAATATGCAGCATTTCCATGAGCAGCCTGGGAAGAACACATTTTTTTTCACCATTCCCAAAATAGTTCCTCTATCCCTAACTCAGGAGCACTCGAATCAGTCATTGCACATCCTCCATAAGCCCAGCTGAGGTCAGGTAGCTTAACACATGCTTGGAAACAAGCCCAGGTCTTTGGTAGTTGCACATCTCAACTGTTTCTGCAGAATTACCGAACTCTGGAGGACACTATGCTCTATTAACTTTCACAATGAGCCACTGGAGAGCATACAGGCTGTGTTTAATTCAGGTGAGCTACTAATAGAAGATCAATAAATGGAGACTGTGATATAAGTTCAGTGTTATAATAATGAACACAATTTTTCTGTATAATTCATAACTGATGTTGCATAGCAACATAATTATTGCCTTGATGTTGTGCACTTTTAATGTAAAATTAGTCTAATTAAACACATATATAATTACAGTTTATGTGCCAAAATTATGCATTTGCTGACATTTAATTCTAATTCAAAATATTAAAATTAATAATCCAGTTCTATATCAAAGAAACCATTCTTCAGTGGTGTGAAATGTTGGCTAGTCTCTACATGTTTCATGTACATATCTGATAATGTGAGTACCTGTGTATTTACAAGAAATGAAAGGTTTCCGTCACTGCTTAACCCCTGCTAGAACTATTTTTTTAGAAAAACTTTATTGCTACATATTGGTTCACAAGCCTGAGATCAACCACCAACGTATTTGCAGTTAACTGATGTTCTTTCTGGTATTTGACAGGATGCGTAGGAAGTTCTGTGCTGAAGTCTATAGTGCAATTATCTCTATTTATTACATCACATGAATACTTCAATTCTGACTTAATCTGCGATAGATTTTTAAAAAAAATCTCAAAAATGTAAATCTACAGGGACTTTCAGCACTTCCTATAATGTTTAATGTAGGTCATTTGAAAGGATTTACATACGCTGGGTGCATGGGAAAGACTTTGGGCGTGAGATTTAGTGCATTTTCCAATATAGACTGATTGTTCAACATGGGTCAAGGGTCAAGCAACGGAAAGACATGACCCTGCAGCAAACTGTTGTGCTCAAATGAAAGCGAGAAAAAAAGATATAAAGCGCACAAAATGTGTTTTGTTCAGTTGCGAGGGGGAAATCATCATTTTGGGGAAGAGAGAAACTCAGACAAATTGTCTCTGTCTGAATAGAATAAGACAGGAGCCAATGCTTACTGTGCTGATTAACACCATCATTGAAAATTAGCCTTTTTAAAACTATTCTTTTCTTTTTAAATTTTCTCCTCCTTCTTGATTTTCCTGAAGACATTGATTCCTTGCTGCAGAATGGTTTACTGAACTGGTAATTATTCACATATGACCCTTTGTTATGGAGTATTGGCATTTGTTCCATTGGGGGTTGCTGCCCTCAAAGGCACAAACATTGGTTGACTTCTTTTCCACAACCCAGAATTATGCAGAATATTTCAGCTCAATATTGCATTGTCTGAGAATAGTTAACTTTGCCAATTTTAACACCCTGAGCAATTTTAATGATCAAAGTAGATAGCGAGTAACATTGGACAAGGAATATTCATCCAGTTGGTTCATTAGGTTGATATCATGTTGGATCATCATTGATCGCCCATCTCTAATTGCTCTTGAGAAGGTGAAGGTAAGCTGCCATCTTGAACCACTGCCATCCATGTGGTTTAGGTACACCATGAGACTGTTATGAAAGCAGTTCCGTGATGTTGACCTCATGACAATGAAGAAAGGGTGATATAGTTCCAAGTCAAGATTGTGGATGGTTTGGAGGGACCTTGCAAGTGATGGAGTTGCCCTTGTCCTTCCAGAGTCGTAGAGTCATAGAGATGTACAGCAAGCCTTTCAATCAACTCGTCCATGCCGACCAGATATCCGAATCTAATCTAGTCCCATTTGCCAGCCCTTGGCCCGCATCACTCTAACCCTTCCTATTTGAAGGTGCTGTTGCAGGAATTTCAGAGAGTCTTTGCAATGCATCTTGTAATTGGTACAGACACTGTACATTGGTGATGAAGGGAATAAACCTAGAAGATTTAGATGGGATTTCTGTTGGGGAACTATTTTTTCTTCTATATTTAAAAAATGCTTCATTCGCTGGAGGGCATTGTCAACCAGGTGGGAAGGGAAATTGTGATCTTGGAAAAAAGAGGCCATCTGGGATTTTCTAAGGTGGAATTGATCATCCTGAGAACAGATGCTGCAGAGGCAAAGGAATTGGGAATAAGGATTAGCATTTTTAAAGGAGGTAGGGTGGGAGGAGGCGCAGTCTAGGTAACTGTGGGCATGGTGGGCTTGGATTAGATGTTGGTTAGTCATTGCCAGAGATGGAGATGAAGAGGACCTCTCTCTTCCCAAAGGATCCTTCCACATTCAACAGAAATTTACCTGTACCTCCACCAATGTCATCTACTGTATCCATTGCACCTGATGTGGTCTTCTCTACATCGGGGAGACAGGACACCTCCTTGTTGAGCGTTTCAGAGAACATCTCTGAGACACCCGCACCCACCAAGCCCACCGCCCCATGGCTGAACATTTTAACTCCTCCTGTCACTCCACCAAGGACATGCAGGTCCTGGGCCTCCTTTATCGCCAAACCTTTATTAACTGATGCCTAGAGGAAGAATGCTTCATATTCCTTGAGACCCTGCAAACACATGGGATCAATGTGGATTTCACCAGTTTCCTTATATCCCCTCCCCCCATCTTATCCCAGTCCCACGCCTCCAACTCAACACCGCCCTCTTGACCTGTCCATTATCTTTCCTACCTATCTGCCCCACCCTCTTCTCCGACCTGTCACCTTCTCCCCCACCTTCATCCATCTATCGCATTCTCAGCTCCCTTTCCCCCAACCCCACTCCCTTTGTATTTATTTGTCAGCACCCCCAGCCCACAAGCCTCTTTCCTGATGAAGGGCTTATGCCCGAAATGCCAAGTCTCCTGCTCCTCAGATGCTGCCTGACCTGCTGTGCTTTTCCAGCACCATACTCTCAACCGCATACAACATATGCCAGGAAATGTTGTATTTGTACTTCAAGAATGATCTCCCTAGATATTTTAAAGTACATTTTTACTTCAAGATTTCTAGACTTTGAATAGACTAATAAAAATTCAATAGCTCAACTGTTTTTGTTAGTTTTCAAAAGGCTGCCTGAACAGCATTCCCACATTAGCGGAAGTTTTTGCCTCTTCTGCCCCTAGCAGTCACTGACATTGTTTCTTACTCATTATCCTTTACACTCCATTTAGATAGTATCAGCTTCCAGACGTGGACAGTCTGACAGATGTGTATTACAGTGGAAGACAGTCGAACAAGATAAAGTAAGAGGCACTAACTGTGCTCGGATGACATTTGTATAAGATTGAAGCAGTTCTGCACATAACTTTGCTGAACTAGGGAATGTACCAAGGTGTCCATTCCTCATATTGCCAGCTAGTTGTCTGCATACATGTGAAATCTCAGACTCTGAATTAGTAAAACAGTTGATCTCCCTAACATTGTGAAAAATCTCCATTAGACATTGTTCTATGGGAAACTAGAAAATTATGTGCTATACTCTTGTAGAGCAAGTTAAGTATTGTTTGATCAAACAATGCAAACCCCCGTCAAAACTCCACTCCAATTGCAATAGAAAAAGACTCAGGGAATAGCAGAAACATACATGGTTCTCAATGTCCTGCATTGAATAAATGGTTGGTATTCAATACTTAGTCATCACAAAATGAATATAGAAACATAGAAACTGAAAGAACTACAGATGCTGGAAATCAGAAACAAAAACCAAGATTTTGTTGGAAAAGCTCAGCAAGTCTGGCAACATTTGTGGAGATAAATTACTTAACGTTTTGTATCTAGCGACCTTTCCTCACAACTGATGGTAGCTAGGAAAATGTTGGTTTTATGCCGAAGATAGGATGGGAAAAGGGGATAAGCAGCAAACAATAGATGGAGATAGAGCCTAAAGAGGGAGAAGAACAGTTGGACAGACAAAGGAATGGATACTGATGAGCACAGGAGAATGAATAGCTACTCATGGGCACTATTACGGGTTAACAATGAATTGTGTGTAATAGCAGGCCGTGTGATAACAAGGTCTTGTGTGTGAGGATTGGGGTAAGGACACGGGAGAAAGTACTCAAGCCCTAAAATTGTTGAACTCAATATTGAGCCCAGATGGCTGGAGAATTCCCAACCGAAAAATGAGATGTTGTTCTTCCAGCTTGTGCTGAGCTTCACTGGCAAGATTAGAATGGTGCTAGAAAAGCACAGCAGGTCAGGCAGCACCTGAGGAGCAGGACAATGGACATTTCTGGCAGGAGCCCTTCAACAGGAATGAAGCTGCGAGCCTCCAGGATGGACAGATAAATGGGGGGTGGGTTGGGGCTTGGGAGAAGGTAGCTACGAGTAGAATAGGTGGATGGAGGTGGGGATAAAGGTGATAAGTCGGAGACGTGGGTGGAACGGATAGGTGGGAACGAAGATTGGCACGTACGACACGTCATGAGGATGGTGCTGAGCTGGCAGGTTGGAACTGGAGTAAGATGGGGGAGGGGAAATGAGGAAACTAGTGAAGTCCAGCCTGAGACAGAGACGTAGCCAGAAAATGTTGAAGTGGCAGGTAGCTGAAAGTTTAGGGTCTTTTTTGTGGACTAAACATAGGTGTTCTCCAAAGTGGTCAGCAAGTCTATGCTGTATTGCCCCAATGTAGAGAGGACCACATAGGGAGCAGGGAATGCAATAGGCGAGATTGAGTGAAGTGCAAGTTAGGTGTTGATTCACCTGGAATGTGTGTTTGGGCCCTTGGATACTGAGAAGAAAGGAAGTAAATGGGCAGGGGTTACACCCTTTTGTGGTTACAGAAGAAGGTGCTGGGGGCTTTGGGGTTGGGGATGGGGGATTGGAGGTGTTGGGACCAGGATATCTTGGAGGGAGCGGTCAATTCAACCAAGCTCCTTCAATAGCACTCCAACCCAGAAGGTCAGGCTGCATTTGTGAAGAGAAAATTAACATTTCAGGTTGAATTCTGATGATAGATATACAGTCCGAAGTATTAACACTCCAAACTGACAGTCTGGTCAATATCAGAGTCAAAATGTATGGTGCTGGATAAGCACCGCTGGTCAGGCAGCATCCGAGGAACAAGAAAGTTGACGTTTTGAGCATAAACTCTTCATCAGGAATGTGGGGATGGGGGCAAGGGGACTAAGAGATAAATAGGAGGTGTGTGGGGCTGGGGGAAAAGTAGCTGGGAAGGCGAGAGGTAGAATCTGCTCCACCATTCTTATGGAAATGTTCTTTCACAATGCCATTTTATCAAACTCTCCCCATATTCCTTGATCCTTCCAACCTGACCTCCAGGTGGACTTGAGGTCAGGTTGGAAAGTGTATCACATGGTTGTTTTGGGGAATCGTGCCATGTGCAGATTGATTGCTATGTTACCCACATTACATTACATTTCAAGACAGAGATTTAGAGCTTTTTAGATTAAGGATCAAGGAATATGGGGAGAGTGTGGTAAAATGGCATTGTGATAGAACATTGGCCATAAGAATGGCTGAACAGATTATATGGGCTGAATGGCCTGGTCCTCCATCTATTTCATATATTCCCATGCAACTGGCACCACAATGGAAAAGTTCTTTATTGGCTGCAAAATGGTATAGGGCATCTCGAGGTCATGAAAGCTGTTAAGTGCAAGATCTTCCTTTCTGGTTTTCATTTGATTATGAAGTAAATAAAATATTTGATGTAAATATGAAGAGAATTATGGCTTTATTTGGCAGTCAAAATAGGGAATTTACACAAATGAAAAGATCAACATTGTGGTGTATGTATTTGACACTGGCTGCATTAGAAATGCTTGCCCAATATTATTGCAATGCTGTGTTCTGCAACATTCAAACTATAGCTGGAGCCAAGCATAGGGCAAGAGGTGACTCACAGAATTGGAAGGATGCATGTGCACTTTCAAACCTTTACTGGTGTACTATAGGCCTGATTCCAACTGCTGATCCGCTGTTACATCTCCCTGTTACAGCAAAGTTCCCACTGAGTGAGGATTCTTCCACATTCTTTGATATCTCTGCAGTAAGCAGTAAACCAGCACAAGACTTTTCATTGACTGTCACTCCTGTTCCTTAACAAAATCAGACAACAGGACACCGGGGCTGAGAGGTAAATTGCTCAGTCGAATTTGATTCAGAAACTTTTCTTGCCCCAAATATGATTTTAAAAATTTATTCATTCAAAAATGCTTGGATTGAAATGCAATCATATGCAAATGTCCTTCCTGGTCTGTCATCACCGTGTGACCTCTACCATAAGGCA
This sequence comes from Hemiscyllium ocellatum, assembly GCF_020745735.1. Lineage (NCBI taxonomy): Eukaryota > Metazoa > Chordata > Chondrichthyes > Orectolobiformes > Hemiscylliidae > Hemiscyllium > Hemiscyllium ocellatum. The sequence continues at coordinate 17,838,298 of NC_083428.1, read as the reverse complement.
CATGCAATGCAGGCAGCCATCTGACTGACACTTCAGAAAAGAATTCTTTCTGTCCAGGTTGGTGTCTGTTGTGCTTAGGACATGGTATCAGAGGAGTAGCTGAGAAGTGTATGTTAAAAAGCACAGCTACTGACAAAACAACACAGGACCGATAAGAGATATAAAACTGCTATAAGTGACTGAAATAAACTAAAATATAAGAAAGAAACAGAACAGAAAAATAAACTGATGGTTATGCAAATATTCTTCTCGCTGGGGTCATATTTACACTGTAATCATGAGCTGAACGACAATGTATCAGTCTGTCAGCCAGATAGAGAGCATCAATGAATATTCTTGTTGTAGCTGCAGCATTTTCAAAGTAAAAGGATGCAATTACTTTGAATTACTTTGAAAGCAGAATATATAATGACAGAAAAGCAAAGCTAGATCGAGTTTCACACAATTGGGTAATATGGGGGCTGGGAAGTGGGCTCGTATTAAATGCTATTGAGTTTCTGCTTTCCAACTAATGAGTTCATTTGGTTCTCTGTCCCTCTGAATGCTTATAAGGCTCAGGTGATTTTGACCATGCAGTGTTTTCATCATGCTAATTATACTCTTCCTACCCATTCTGGGTGGGTGGGAAGCATTTGGATGGAGAGTGCCAATAAGTGCTGAGAGACAGTGCAGAGGAGAACTAAACTGTCCTTGTTTGACCTGCAAGAGAACTCATGTACTTTTGGATCGCTGAAGGGACATGTTTTGAAAAAGCAAATGGAATGTGGTGTTGCTGGCTAGGCTAGCATTTATTGCCCATCCCTGAAGAAATTGGTGGTGAGCTGCCTTCTTCTATTGCTATTTGCGTCGTGTAGAGCGTGGGTAGCTGGGAAGTTCCAGGATTTTGCTCCCAGAGACAATAATGGAACAGCAAAGTCCGGTTGGTGAGTTGCTTGGAGGGGAGCTTGCAAGTGATAGTGTTCCATACACCTGCTACCCTCATCTTTCTAAGAGGTAGAGGACATTGTGGGTTTTGAAAGTGCTGTTTTAAAAGCCTGGTCGAATTGCTGCATTTCTTGAGTTATCCAGAGGATCAATTCACCTTCCTGACTCTCTTGATACTGGGAGCAAGGCAGCAGGGCAACCTTACTCAGGCCAGACCTCAGATCATTGACAGAGACCAAAGATGGGATTGCAAGTCTGTTAAGCTTATTGGAAATAAAATTCCATTGACTTTGGGTCTGCTGATTAGTTACCCATGCAAATATTATTTCTGAAATTGGAAGTGACAGTGACCCAGCATCTCCCTGGTCTACAAGTGACCAAGACACTTTAATTGCTATCAGGTCGATAAAAACAATGACCGCAGATGTTGGAAACCAGATTCTGGATTAGTGGTGCTGGAAAAGCACAGCAGTTCAGGCAGCCCTGTATTCCTGATGAAAGGCTTTTGCCCGAAACGTCGATTTTACTGCTCCTCGGATGCTGTCTGAACTGTTGTGCTTTTCCAGCACCACTAATCCAGAATTTAATTGCTATCAGTCGGGTGAATGGGTTAAAATGTGCTTCCAAGTAGGGAGGTGTGGAGATCAGAGATTGGCTTGGAGTGCTGCACAAAGGACAGTAACAAATTGATAGACTCAACAGTACTCTTGGAATACTTACTGTCCCTAGGATTAAAAAGTTTGGGTGCAAGCAGTGGTCTGAATAATAGTTGGAGAAGTCACGGAGTCATGCAGCATGGAAACAAATCCTTCAGCTCAACACGTCCATGCCTATCAGGTTTCCTAAACAGAACTATTTCCATTGACCCATATCCCTCTAAACCTTTCCTATCTATGTGGCTGTCCAACTGTCTTTTAAACGTTATAATTGTACTCACCTCTACCACTGGCAGCTCATTCTGTACATGAGAGGTTACAGGAAGAAATAGACAGTGTATATCAACACTTCTCCACAAAGTGTAGAGCTAAAAAAGAAAAGTCACAGCACATCACATGAGTGTTTCCTCTCTTATGTCATCTTGGTTGTCAGTCTGCAGGTGATACATTTGAATGCGAATGGGCTGTTGGCATGAAGGAACACTGATGGGCTTCCAGTTCCAACAAGGGAAACAATTCTGTGCACCTTTTTACATTTACAATCTATAACTATTTTGGGTCTTAGCAAGCTGAACATTTCCAATGGAACTCATCTTATGAGAATGGCTGTCAGATTTTAATTAGGCCAAAGCTAATATCAGTTCGGTGGAACAATCAAAGGCTCAGACATTTGAAAGAGTTGAGGAGAAACAACTCCCAAACGGTTGTGAATCTGTGGAATTCGCTACCCTGTCAAATGTTGATAGTGTGTGCGATGGATGCTGATACAGTGAGTACATTTCAGGAGGGGTTGGGCAGATTTTTAATTGGTAATGGGTTGAAGGGTTATGGGAAGAAAGCAGGGAAAAGGGGGTGAGGATTGTATCAGCCATGATTGAATGGCGGAGCAGACTCAATGGGCCAAATGCCCTAATTCTGCTCCGATATTTTAGGAACTTATGAACATGATTATTTAGCAATATTTGGAAGAATCTAATGCAGACAATGTATAATCAATAGGGAGCTTGAATCAAACAAAATAATCATCTAGTGCCAGATGAGAAGCCCTTTTTAGACAATTTAATACCAAATTATTAATCGGATTATGAGCAATTATTAATAATTCACCTAATTAATGTTTGATGTTTCCATTGCTATTATGGGTTCTGTTGGAAGTTAGCAGTTTGACCAAGGCCAGTTAGTGTCTGTGAATTCTGAAGAAGGCCAATACTGGGCTCAAGATGTTCATTCTGTTTCTGTCTTCACAGATGCTGCTGGAGTTTTTCAAGCATTCTCTGATTTTATTCCAGTCAGTTGCAGAAAATTTGACTCTGTTCTGTTTTTCAATAGGCGGACCATGTGAAAGATTTTCCATTTCAATTTGGTGCCTAGTGACTTTGGCGCTAAATGATCTCAAGTAGAACTTCAACCATCCCTGAAAATTACCTCCTTTGGCTGGATGGTGAGGAGGACTCTTCGAACATTTTGATTTTCTATCGAGTCTTTATACTACTGTCGCCAGGTCTGGGCATTAAGAACACAGCATCTGTGGGATTATGGCTTGAGATTTGGTATTTGTTTTGCTCATGGTAAAGATCCGCAGAAAACATTGCAATAAGAATGAAATAATGTGTAAGACCCTGAAGTGGATACACTGACCTTTAAAAAATGAAGACAGACATTTGGAAACTAATTTGGACCTCAAAAGCTACTGGGAATATCCTAACAGGACCAGATGGAAAGCAGCCAACAGAAAACAATTTCTCAGAGTGCATTGGGGCAAATTTGATAATTTGTTCACCAGGTGGATTATATCGAAATTACCCTCTGGATGTTTAGTTTCCATTTTTAAGGAAAAGCGAGCTTAATATTTGTTAAAGACATATCAGAAACATCTCATAGTACCAGACATGCAACTGAATGAACCAGAAGAGCCTTGAGCTTCACATCTCATCCAAAGAACACACCCCCAACAATGCAGCACTGCCTTGCTCCCACATCAAATTATGTGCTGAATTTGAGGAGTGAAGTTTGAGCCAAGAGCCTCATAATTCAGCTGCCGTATTTATCAGGTGGAAATGAGCTAACAGAGTGCTGACAGTCACAACACAGCCACTTTGAGGTCCATCATATGGTGCCATTTGCCACAAATAGATGGACACCTCCTTAGCCTACAGCAACTTGGGGTCCAATAGTGAACATAGGACACTGGTGCAATTTTTGAGCTTTCACTTGATGTATGTGGATGCCTTGTTAAGTATAACTGGGTCGTCTTATCAATAATTCTTCAATATTCCTCTCAGCTGCCCCACAAATGCTGTGCCATCTGAAGCTGATTTCTCCTTTATCATCTGCCTTACCTTTAGAGGTATTCAACCTGTGAAGGAGACACCATATTTCCACCAGTCTGATTAGTGAGCTGCCTGGGCAAGCTCCAAAGGCTGATGGCTTGTTCATAAGATGCAACCTTGAAAATTGTTCAGTACTGTACGTCCTGCCTAATGCCTGCTTGTTGTTTGCCTAAATTAAAAATCAGTCCCATTCATTAGACATTTGAACTGAGAAAGCCTGTCATTTGGTCTAACATCAAGCCCAGGTTGGGAGTGTCTAATGCTTAGTTGACTAAATTGGCCATTGCAATCTAGTCCAATTCTGTTGGCAAAGTGAAGAAATTCTGGATAATTGTCCTTCCCCAAAATTGGAACACTGAAGCAATTTCAGTTTTCACTGAGACCAACCAATCAAAAATAAGTCACACGGCATAAACTGTAATTCAAATCATCCTAATTTTCATGGATCATGAACTTAACCTGTTCAACCATTAAAGGGGCAATGGTCTATGATGAAATTATATTGATTGAGTTCAATGATTCCTCAATCAGTCAAACAGACCACATAGACCAGAATATTTGACTTCCGATCTTTGGCAGAATGAAATTTGACATTGAGCAGCTGAACTGCTGGGTGAGGAAATAAAAGATACGCTTAACTTCCCCTTTCTAAATCACTTTCCAGGAACTCAACAGGAATGTGACTTAGGATATGACTCGAGTCTCATTGTCAAGATTATGCATGGAAGCACACAGAAATAAAATCCTGTAGATGTTAGAATGCTGAAACACATGCAGAATATTCAAATGCATGAGATGCAGAAGCTTGACTGTTGCCTGTGGAACTTTAAGTAAAACATTACAAGTTAATGTTTCCACAAAGAGTTTGGTTTACATTGAAAATTTGTAGACGGGCTTTGCCAGCTGTTATTATCTGTCATTGGCTTTCATTGTATTGACTGGCTGATGTAGGCAAATGTCACAATGTACACCAGTTTCCTGTTTCCAACCACCAGGATATCCAAGGCCCTTGATTTTGAGATTGTGTACACAATAGTGGTTCCTTCATGCAGTCAGTAGGCAAATTTTTGACAGCTCTTCCTGTGCCAGAGATCACAGCCCAGGGAGTTGAGGCTGGAGGTCACTCTGCTCAACTTGCTGTGACTCATGTTCAGCTAGGTTACTGGAAAATCAGAAACTTTGTGAATTGGGAGAAGAGTCAAATCAGGCTCTTCACAGGACGTGGAGCCTGCCAGTATATTCCCTATTATTCCAGCTTATCGAGAAAGGATCTGCAATTGATTACCAGGAAGTTCTGGTTCCTGTAAGGAAGAAGGTTTCATCTGTTTTTATATGAAATTGCAAATACATTTATAAATAACCTGGCTACGATTTCCATGCAAAGACAATATTTTCCATAACTATGAGAATTTAGGTCTGTCAGCTAAAAATTAAACAGCATCTCATTAATATAAGTCTGAAAGTATCATTGCTATGCCTACTATATGATATAGCATTACTGCAGGTAAAAAAAATCAGCGTGTTTATGTATTGACATTTAGGCACAGTAGCAAAACAAGAAAAAGACATCAAAAATCCCTCAGCACGTGATCTCTGACAAACTTGTTGTAGGAATTAGGCAGTCTTTTCATTTTTCAAGAATAAACACTGTGAAGAGTTATTGAAATCATCTTGTTTCTTATTAAAGTTGATTGCTAAAAAAACGCATATTTCCCCAATATTATGTGTAGAAATAAAATAGGATGAGTTTTGATTTCAGCAGTAAGGTGAAATCTACTGCACCAAAATCCAACATATTACATCCCAGGCAAGGGAAATGAAAATAACTGCTCTCCTCAATTCCACCTCACTGTGTTTCTGGGTATTCTAATTCTCAAGCCAATGCTTAGCACACCAGAGAAAGAGAATGAGAACTGCAGAGCTTCAAGAGAAGGTGGGAATGCCAGATAAACGTCAGAGCCTGTGAAAATTTTCACTCTGAGGCCAGTAAAAGGATGTCTGCAGGCAAGAAAATGCAGCAAGACTGGAGGAAGACTGCAAAGAGCAGCGAAAGAGAAGCACAGAGATCAAGCAGGCATAGGAAACATCACTGAATTAACTCTGTTCAGCAGGAAATCTTTCAAATGAATTATGATAGCTGGTAATTCTGTGTATGCCCAGTGGGATACATCAGTATATGCACGTAAGGGGATTTTGTGCATTAAACAGCAAACTCGTCTCCAGCTGGCTCTAATGCACCTGCCATCCAGCCAATAATAGAAACACTACTCAAAACTATTTAGTTCAACGTAAAATCCAAGTTGGATATTCTCCCCTTTCATCATTTCTAAAGCAAAACATGAGCTCAAGCTCTCCCTGTGGTCCCTGCCCCAGAATAAATGGTCAAACAAATTTCACACCTTGCTGAGTGGTACTCAGCCATTGTTAATGACTTTATTGTCACACATATCTTCAAGATACAGTGAAAAGTGTTTTGTCGCCATAATCTGGCTCCATTTTCAGCTACAAAAAGAATAAAGAGATATTACCTGAATAAGAGTTCATTTTCTTTTCAAACTGGGTTCTCCTGCATGGCTACAGGGCTTCCTACGAGGTCTCTACGAAATGTTCCAATCCTCCAGGAATCCCTCTCTGGGGACAGCAACAATGGCGCTGATGCACCAGGAAATCCTGCTCTGTTGCCATGCAACGCTGCCAAGAGTCCAGGCTCTCGGCCTACCACCTCCAGGAGTCTCCTACTGCCGTCAGGATTTGATATGATTTGATTTATTGTAGTCACATGCACCTAAGTACAGTGAAAAGTTTTGTTTTGCGAGCAGTACAGGAAGATCATACAAAACAAGAACATACAGATCAAAGGGTGCTTAGACACAACGAGGCAAACAAGGATACAGCTGAATGGGAGCTGCAGAAAGCAGGATCAACATTAACAAGAGCAACATTATTTGAAGTTAGAGAGGTCCATTCAGCTATCTGATAACTAGGAGAAAGTGAGGACTGCAGATTCTGGAGGTCAGAGTTGAGAGTGTGGTACTGGAAAAGCACAGCAAGTCACGGAGCATCTGAAGGTCAGGAGAATCAGGAGTTTTGGGCAGAAGCCCTTCATCAGGAATTTTAAAATGGCAGTGCTGGGAGTTAGGACCTAGGGTGGGGCTTCTGAAAGGTTGATGAAGGACTTCTGCCTGAAACGTCAATTCTCCTGCTCCTCGGGTGCTGCCTGACCTGCTGTGTTTTTCCAGCAACACACTCTCGACAGCCGTCCGATAACAGCAGGGAAAAGTATGCTCTTGAACCTGTTGGTGCGTGTGTTCAAGCTTCTGTATCTTCTGCCTGACAGAAGAATTTGAAAGACAGCATTACCAGGGTGAGAGGGGTCTTTGATGATGTTGGCAGCCTTTCTGTGGCAATGAGAAGTGTAAATGGGTCCATGGATGGGAGGTTGACTTCCGTGATGTCTGGGCTGTGCACACAAATTTCTGTAATTTCTTAAGGTCCTGGGCAGAGCAGTTGCCATACCAGGCCATATGTGTCCAAATAGAATGCTTCCTATAGCGTTTCTGTGAAGGTTGATGAGGCTCCTATTGATCATGCTGAATTTCCTGAGCTGCCTGAGGAAGAAAAGGCATTGTTGTGTGTTCTTGACTGTCACATCTGCATGGGAGGTCCAGGACAGGTTGTTGATTATCGTCACTCCTAGAAACTTGATGCTCTTGACCCTTTCCACAGCAGCTCCATTGATGTAGATGGGGCTGTGTCCTCCTCCCTTCCTTCGGAAGTTAATGACCCATTGTCTTGTTTTGCTGACAATGAGAGAGAGAGATTGTTGTTATTGCACCTTGACAGTAAGCCCTCTATCTCCCTCCTGTATTCTGCCTCATTGTTGTTTGTTATCGGGCCTTCCATGGAGGGGTTGTCAGCAAAATTGTAGGTGGCGCTTGTATGGAATTTGGCTGCACAGTTCTGGGTGTATAGGTAGTACAGTAGAGGGCTGAGAACACATCCTTGCTGGGTGGGGGTGGGGGATGGGGAGGTGGGAGGTGCCAGTGTCGAGGAGGTGCTGTTGTCTATCTTCACTGATTGTGGGTCAGGAAGCTGAGGATCCAGTTGGTGGAGCTAAGACCAAAGACTCAGAGGAGTCCCGATCGCACTGCTGATGCTGCAGCTACCGTGCAGCTGACATCACTGACCTCGAAGATGAAGAAAGAGCAGATAAAGAAGAAGGCGAGAGGTACATAGAGAAAAGGATGCTGCTGACCTGGAGCAAAACAGGCTCCGACGACCCCAAATACTACCTACAGTGCCTGCGCTGTAATTTTTTTTTGAATTAATACCAAGTTCCGCTGCCTGCATTGAATTAGTTTATCTGAGCCAAGCTCTAGTTGTGACCCAAGACTAAGAGGCTCAAAATCAATCTGATTCAGATTGTTAACCAATAACACATCGTTCAGTGTGCTCATGTGAAGATGTTCGATGAGGATGACGTTAAGCTTGTCTGCGATTTCCTGTTGGTCAGAAGAGGGTGGAATAGGGTGGCAATGCGTACTGCCAACAGAATCCTACAAGAGGAACAGACATTTAGCCAAGAACCTGGAGACCCATTGGTTTCCCTGTAACTTAAAACCTGAGAATTTTTGCATTGTATGAATTAACTGTAAAGATACATTTACAAGTGCATCAATATCACATTCTACATTTGAGTTTTGAAAAATATCTCAGACACCTTCTCTGATTGAAGTCCCCATTCCATTCTAGACACTGCCCTGCTATCAAACCTCCTGCACAAAGGGACTAGCCGTGAATGTATTCCCCAAGTTTTCCCTTTGAAAACAGGACTTCTCAGCATAATGTTTACAGGCTAGTAACCTTAGAAACTATGCACTTTTTAAAAACAAATAATTATTAACTAACCTACCTGTATGGTAAACCTATACCTTTTGTTAAGCGTTTCCATGGAGACAAAATTACTCAGCTCAGTGAGAACGCAAAACTTTCTTGGCATGTGGATTTGGAACTTGTTACATCAATGCCCCAAATTATCGCCCAAATAAGCTCCAACTACTAAAGTAGCCAGTAAGGTGGACATAACGTGTCTCATTGTACTGTTCTAGAAAAGCAGAGAGGTGTATTTTCACAGACCAAATAAGGTCCGTCTGCTTTTTCAATGTGTTTCGGCTTGTGTATAATTTAGTTATTGTTTTTTCTCTGTATGTCTGCTCCTAAATGATGCATCTGTCAGTATTGACAGATTTCTAATGGAACGTCTAATTTTGGTAGAGTTGTATGATAGGTGTGAACAGTTTGACTGCCCATCACACAACCTGCCATTAACTTCATTGGAATGGAGGATCAGGCAGGCTGTATAATGGGGGTGCACACTTGCCAATTTTGCATTTTGCCTGTGGGGAGCCTAACCTTGACTTTCATTCAAAGCAGAAGACAGGTTTGATTCAAACACATCATTACTTTCTTAATTGCTATGCCTATTGAATGTCTGGGACAAGTGACAGATTGCTAATGGAGCCATTCTGCAGGAAATACTTTAAAAGTGTCAAAATTACACAATACAAACAGTGAGCTAAAAAGGAAAAATTACATATGCTTTCACACGACACCTTATCATGCCTATCAGAACCTCTTAATGTACTTCACCTAAATTGATTGCTTTGAAATGCAATCACGATTGGTATGTGAGCAAATATGGCAGACGTCTTAATCTTAATCACAAGGCCCACAAAACAGCTGTGAGACAAATGAATAATTTTGCCGTTTTTGATGGTGTTGGGTGAGGGAGATAAATTGACCCAGGCAAGGAGAAAACCCCTTCATTTTCGTTGAATGGAGGATCTTTAATGCTCATCTCTACATTACCATAATCAGTATTACCTGAAGTCACTTGACACCAGGTAATAGTCCAGTAGGTTTATTTGAAATCACAAGCTTTTGGAGAACATCCCCTTCACCTGATGAAGGAGCTGTTAGACTATAACCTGGTGGTGTTATGTGACTTCTAACTTTGTCAAAGAGTATGGCGCTTGAAAAGCACAGCCGGTTAGGCAGCATCTGAGGAGCAGGAAAGAGCAGAAATAGATGAAGATGAAGAGCCTATGTCTGAAATGTTGACTCTCTTGCTCGTAGGATACTGCCTGACTGGCTGTGCTTTTCCAGCACCACACTTTTTGACTCTCGTCTCCAGCATCTGCAGTCCTCACCTTCTCCTGATTTCTAACTTTGTCCAACTGGCACCTCCACATCATTAATATTACCTGAACATTTGTAATGTTGGTGTGTTGCCTAGAGTGCAGAATCAGCCTGGATTGGATGCTGAACTTCTGGAATACAGTCTGAATGCATAGTCTTTTGTTTAAAACCATGAGAGTTACACATGACATGATTAAATTGCTCACAGAATAGTCTGCCTCAGAGAAACTTGGTGGTGTGTTACCAGCCAAGGTTCAAAAATTTGATTTGCAAGGTTTGGTTGATATTCTACAGATTTCAACTTTGGAAAGAAGGGAACAGTTGGGGAGGCTTTGGCTGGAGTTATTCATCTGTTTCAGGAGATGTAATTTAGTTGGGAAAATCTGTGATAAAATGTCTTGTAAACTTTCAGATATCTTGGTATTAGCTTGATCACAGAATGGAGGAGAAAGTATGATAAAAGTGTAACAGTACGATTGCTGGAGATCCACAATGAAAACAGAATGTCTGGAGAAACTCAGTACGTCTGCAGCATCTGAGGAAGGAGTAAAAGTCTGTATAAAGTACAAAAAGATTCAAGAACAGCTTTTTACCTGTTGTTATCAGGTCTTTGATTAGATCTCTTTAATGTTAATATTGACCTCTCTCTGCACCTTCTCGGCAGCTGGAACACTGCTTCCTGTTCTCTTTCTGTTACCCTTGTATACCACTTGTATAGTACGATCTGTCTGTTTGCACATTAGGCATCACTTTTCACTGTAACTCGGTACATGTAATAATTCAAACCAAATCGCACAAGGTCAACGATTTGAGTTTGACTCTCCTTCTAATCAGAATGGATAATTAGAATCATCTTAATAAATTGTGAATGTACAGATAATAGACCGAGAATGACATTTTCTTCTTTTTACCCCCCATAGCTTCCCTCTCTTGATAGAAGTGATTCAAGTTGAAATTGGGGTACAGAGGTTGGCATGGTCCTTCCAAATTCAGTTCTGAATCCAGCTGAGGGCGATGGATTACAGATTGACAACAGAGAAGTAAAAGAATGGTGGAGCTGAGTGAAGCTGGAGAGATGGGTGCAGGAGGGAGGATTTTCATCTCCTGGGGCACTGGGATTGTTTTGGGAAAAGTAAGACCTAACTAAGGCAGATTGTTTGTGCCTCTGCAGTCGTGGGACCATGATTTTGGGAGGGAAGTTTTCTAGTGCTTTGTGTGCATTTAAATACATTTGGCAGGGCAGTAGGAATCTGAATATATATCCAGAAGGCAAAAAAAAACAAAGCAAGAGACGACCAAAGACTGGAAAATAGAGAACAAAGAAGAACCCTCAGAAGTGCACAATGCCTCATAGCCCACAGAGCTATAGGGTAAGAGCTTGAAAGTGGGATTAGATTGGAAAGCTCTTCATGGCTTGAATTGATGCAACTGGCAGAATGGCCTTCTCCTATGCATTAATCTTTCTTATATTTTTAATATCAAACTCAAATAACCAATTCAGATGGACTCTTGGATGATAATCATAAAGAGGAACCTTAGCTCATTTCCCTTGGCTAATGAAGGTTAAACAAATCCCGATAGGAATAACTCTACTGATCAGGAATCAATTGCATTATATTAATTTGTCCATAATGTTTTGTTGTACACTTGCGTATGTTTGCCAATTTGACATTAGACATATTTAAACTCAAGTTTTGTTTGATTAAGCTCCTTCACACAAATAAGGAGTAGAATTTGGAACTTTTTAACTTTATTTGTTATTTACTACTTTGTACTGGCAAATACTGAAATGTTGAACTTTTAATTTATTTCTTTACTTTCTACTTTGTACCAAAGATTTTGTACCAGGGAGCCTTGTACCTAAGATGGCACAATGAGTGACAATATTGTAAACGTTTCACTGTACTCCTGTATCTCTGTACTTGAGTACATGTGACAATAAAACGTAATTCTAATTCTCATTTTCTAGCGTCCTCTTCTGAACGCTTCGACACATAGTGTACTGTTCCTAGAGGGTTCATTGATCTTATTCAATGGGCGAGGTTATGGGGGGCATTAGATTGAATGCCCATGTGTTTGCACTTTCTAGACAGACTCAATAAATAATGATCGTGAGGAGATACCTTGGAAGCTTTCCCTAATTATAACCTTTAATGCTATCCACAAAGGCAGTGGACCTCAGCATATCCTAGAAACTGAACATTCCAAATAGAATATTTACCAGTTCATTCACCAAAGGGAATTTCAGGAGATTAATATGCTTTGGTTTAATCAATGCAAGTGGACTAAAGAAATTGAGGGTTTGTTTAAGAAAAAGAAGGAAGCATATGTCAGGTATATATGGGATAGATCGAGTGAATCCTTAGAAGACGATAAAGGCAGTAAGAGCATACTTAAGAGGTTAATCAGGAGGGAAAAAAGGGGATATGAGATAGCTTTGGCAAATAGGGTAAGGAGAATCCAAAGAGTTTTTGCAAATACATTAAGGACAAAAGGGTAACTAGGGAGAGAATAGGACCCCTCAAAGACCAGCCTTTGTGTGGAGCCGTAGGAGATGGGGGAGATACTAAATGAATACTTTGCCTCAGTATTTGCTATGGAAAAGGACATGGAAGATATAGAAAGTAGGGAAATAGATGGTGACATCTTGAAAAATGCTCAGGAGGAAGTGCTGGATGTCTTATAAAACACATAAAAGTGGATAAATCCCCTCGACCTGGTGAGGTGTACCCTAACTCTGTGGGAAGCTAGGGAAGTGATTGCTAGGTCCCTTGCTGAGATATTTATATCATCGATAGTCACAGGTGAGGTGCCGGAAGACTGGAGGTTGACTAACATTGTGCCACTATTTAAGAAAGGAGGTAAGGGCAAGCCAGGGAACTACAGACTGTGAGCCTGATGTCAGTTGTGGGCAAATTGTGGAGGGAATCCTGAGGGACAGGATTTACACGTATTTGAAAAGACGAGGACTGATTAGGGATAGTCAACATGGCTTTGTGCGTGGGAAATCATGTCTCACAAGCTTGATTGAGTTTTTTTGAGGAACAAAGAGGATTGATGAGGACAGATAGGTAGATGTGATCTATATGGACTTCAGTAAGGCGCTCGACAAGGTTCCTCATGGGAGACCGGTTAGCAAGGTTAGATCTCATGGAATACAGGGAGAACTAGCCATTTGGATACAGAACTGGCTCAAAGATAGAAGACAGAGGGTGGTGGTGGAAGGTTTTTTTCAGACTGGCGGCCTGTGACCAGTGGAATGCCACATGGATCAGTTCTGGGTCCACTACTTTTCATCATTTATATAAATGGTTTGCATGTGAGGTTAAGAGGTATAGTTAGTAAGTTTGCAGATGACACCAAAATTGGAGGTGTAGTGGACAGTGAAGAGGGTTCCCTCGGATTATAATGGGATCTTGATTGGATGAGCCAACGAGCTGAGGAGTGGCAGATGGAGTTTAATTTAGATAAATGCAAGGTGTTGCATTTGGGAAAGCAAATCTTAGCAGGACTTATACACTTAAAGATAAGGACTTGGGCTACAGATTCATAGCTCCTTGAAAGTAGAGTCACAGGTATTTAGGATTGTGAAGATGGTATTTGGCATGCTTTCCTTTATTGGTCAGAGTATTGACTATAGGAGTTGGAAGATCATGTTGTGGCTGTACAGGATGTTCGTTAGGCCATTGTTGGAATATTGCGTGCAGTTCTGGTCTCTTTCCTATTGGAAGGATGTTGTGAAACTTGAAAAGGTTCAGAAAAGATTTACAAGGATGTTGCCAGGGTTAGAGAATTCGAGCTATATGGAGAGGTTGATTGGGTTGGGATATCTGGTCTGCATGGACGGGTTGGACCGAAGGATCTGTTTCCATGTTGTACACCTCTATGACTCTATGACTCTAAGCTAGGGCTGTTTTCCCTGGAGTGTCAGCGGCTGAGGGGTGACCTTATAGAGGTTTATTAAATTATGAGGGGCATGGATAGAGTAAATAGACAAGGTCTTTTCCCTGGGATAGGTGAGTCCACAACTAGAGGGCATAGATTTAGGATGAGAGAGGAGCAATTTAAAAGAGACCTAAGTGGCAGATTTTTCACTCAGATGGTGTTGCGTGTATGGAATGAGCTGCCAGAGGAAGTGGTGGAGGCTAGTGCAATTGAAACATTTAAGAGGCATTTGGATGGGTATATGAACAGGAAGGGTTTGGAGGGATATGGGCTGGGTGCTGGCAGGTGGGACTAGATTGGATTGGGATATCTGATCGGCATGGATAGGTTGGACCGAAGGGTCTCTTTCCATGCTGTACATCTCTATGACTCTGTGACACTATGTTGAGGAAGGATCAATAGTTGAGAATCAATAACTAACAATTAATGGATATCAAGAATCATCAATATCTTCTTGTTTATTAGATTGCCCCAAAGAGAAAAACTTCATTTATGTAGTGCCTTGCCAAGTTGCTGCTTGAGTTCTTTCTTGATGCTTTTCGATGCTGAAAACCAGGGGCAATTTGAATGGAATCTTCCCAGCAGGAAATGAGCAGCTTCATGGTTAGAATCTGCCCTGAAAATTTACCGTCCCATTTCCCTGCCTTTAATTGCCATTCTCACCTGTCATTGCTGTCACTTTGAAACATAAATCATTACCTGATTCAAGAGGGAGGCTGTTAAATGATAATTAGTGTCGCCAGAGCCCCAGTGATATTTTAAGATTCTATCTGTAATGCAGCTGTCATGAGCACCCATTTATAAATCCCAGACAGTGAGGTGAGGGGAAACCTTTCTTAGTGAGTTGAGGAATCCTGTGATCCTCACTCCTCCACCATGGATGATGCCATGGGGCCCTGATGTAAATTTAACTCAGGCCTGAGTTGGGAAACTAATTGAGGCTTTACCTGTCAGGTCAACCCAGATCAGAAGAGATCAGCTCAGTAAAGGGTAAGAAAAAGATCTGTTTTTTACCCTTTTGGGAACCAGGTGGAACAATAGAGTTCTCCTACACCCCACATGGAAACCCTCAGGCCTTTCACATTTGTGATACACCCCTACCTCCAGAAGGTCCAGCACAGCAGCGCTTCACAGGAGGCTCCAAAGCACTGAAGGTGTCACCTAGACAGGGGACGAAATGTCTGCAAATCAACCTCCCAGCTCGGCAAACATGCCCACACCACGAACCCCTACCTCCTTCCCGAATGAAAGACTCTGCAGAACCAAACCTTACCACTGTATTTGTGTTGCTGACTGACATCGCTGTGATGTTCTGTCATTGTCATCAACATCCCACTGCAAGCGGGTAGGCAGTGGATAGACAGTGTAACACTGGGATGATTTATACAGCTGTGGCTGAGTTTCCTCATTAGCCACTTGCCCTCAGGGGATTAAATTCTCAATCTTGATCTCAGTGGGTTAGTGGGCAAATAGGGAATGGACCACCGGACAAGGGATACTGCAGGAGCAAATGGTTGCAGATGCTGGAGTCTGTACTGAAAACAGCAAACACTGGAGATCATAGTGAGTCAGACAGTATCCATGGAGAAAGAGCAAGCCAACATCTCCAGTACTGATGACTCTTCATCAGAACGTGAACAGTTACCTAGACTTGAACCGTTAGGTTTCTCTCTCATGGGATGCTGCCTGACCCACTGTGATCTCCAGCATTTGTTCGTTTCGGACAAGTGATATTCACTGTTTAAGCTCAATTCAAAGGAATAATTACTTGGGCAGTGCACAAGAAGATGAGCTGTGACTCTGAAACAGTGTACCATCAAAACAGAGCACTTTCATGACAGAAAGGGTGGGGGGATCACCAAGAACTGACCAACAGGGCATCAGTAGCAATTACACACTGTTTTTAGTCACATGTGCATAGCATTAAACTGTCTGTGGTGGAATCCAAGCATTTTTTTTTCAAGTCTGAGTTCTACAGAGGCAACAAACAATAAAGTCTTTTTTAGAATGCCAAAGCTACATGGAAACTAATCAGGAGAAGGTCAGACCAGATGCAGCGCTGGGCAGTGGGAACAGTTATTGGAACAGACGCAGTTTCCACTGTGTGGTCTGTGTCCTCAGAGCAGAACCAATCACATTGTGAGGGTGGGTATTCTGCTCTCACAGCTCAGTGCAGATCGAGGGCGAAATAGACACAGGCTTGTAGATGGGATTTGCAAAGATTAAGCACTGCAGTATTTTCAAAACAGTCATGACGGAGCTATTTGTGGAACTTATTTTTTTTCCCACCAAGTGGCAACTTTGCAGAGCTCCTGTGGCTTCCCAAGAATGTCAGCTTTGAAAGCAGCTGTAGGGCTGTAAGAAACTTTCACTGCTCCCTCGGGAAGTGGGATGACATTTGGAAAATCCTCATGATTTCAGTAGTTGCAGTTCTGGTGCTCTGCCTCGTGAGGTTGTTCTTTGTCCGAATTGTTTCCCCGTTGCATGGTATTAGCTGCAACTGTTTCAGATTCCGTTCTCTTTTTAAAAAGAGAATATTATCTTACTTCCTTTTCTTTTCCCAGTAGTCCAGGGCTGTTATCAGTCATTGCTTGACAGTTTTTAGTCTTTAAAGAGAATTTTCTAAATTAGTAGAAGTGTCGTATTACTGATCACTTCTGCCTGAACTGGTTGCAATGCCACAATAGTCACGTTTTCTAAGGCTTTCTTCTTCTCTCGCCTCTCCCAAAGGCATGTGCACATTTTGCTGCTATCTGCTATCTCATCTAGGTGTGACCGTTTCAGCTTGTGTGAAGCCAGAATAGTGACAGACTGGTTAGACCTCGGCAATGACACAGTGGAGCTGAATTCTGCTCTTGCCAGCCAATCACATGTTGCTTCTGCTTCATCATGTGGTTTGGCACATCACCATGTGTTTGCATTCTTTACACACTGGACAAGGAGACGGCAAAGTCAAGAGCTGTCTTAAGGCTTAGACATCACAGTAATACTATTTATTATCATTCATATTCAATATAGCCATGCATGTTAGTCATAGATACCAGCTCTGATGTACAGTCATAATACGTACATACCAATCTATCATCTCCATGTTGTGTCTTTTAGATTACTTACAGTGTGGAAACAGTCCACACCGACCCGCCACCAAACCCGTACCCCTATATTTACCCTTTACCTACCACTACGGGCAATTTAGCATGGCCAATTCACCTGACCCGCACATCTTTGGACTGTGGGAGGAAACCGGAGCACCCGGAGGAAACCCACGCAGACACGGGGAGAATGTGCAAACTCCACACAGTCAGTCGCCTGAGGCGGGAATTGAACCCGGGTCTCTGGCGCTGTGAGGCAGCAGTGCTCATCACTGTGCCACCATGCCGCCCTTCTGAATTCTCCAAAATGTTTGAGCTCTGCCCACACTGTACAATTTACACTCAGGGATATTTAACTCTGTGATATTATTACATGGTTGCTCCCGGGTGTGGAAGCCTGTATACAGTACAACTTTCTCCAGCTGGAGTGATCTGGAGCAACAGCATTGGATGACTCAAACATATCATTTTGAGACGGGGGTGTGGCAAAGACATCGACGGTAGAGTTTTACTTTTTGGGTAGTGGCACCAATAATGGGTCAAGTGTGGATCATGACCGCAATCTGACAGACGGAGCACAGGGGGTTTTATCAACCAGTGGGAGAGCTAGTGAGAGATCCATGCCGAGTCTTCCAGGAATGTACCACCAATCATATGGTGGTCAGGCTATTGGTGAGCCTTCTGCTGCAATCAATGGCTGGGGTGAGTGGGGTGGGGCCAGAAACCTCACCTGCAAGTGCTGCTCAGCAATGCTTTGGAGGAATATGTGGCGGCTGCAGGAAGAGCAGCCTCAGAATTCCAGGATCATGGAGGACCCAGTACAAAGGCAAGTAATCTGTGGTGTTGGGCTCTCTGCTTGGTGGTTGCAAGGACACATTCTAGATCAGAGTGGTGCTGGAAATGCACAGCAGTTCAGGCAGCATCCGAGGAGCAGGAAAATCGACGTTTCGGGCAAAAGCCCTTTATCAGGAATAGAGGCAGAGTGCCTGAAGGGTGGAGACATAAATGAGAGGGGGGTGGGGGTGGGGAGAAAGTGGCATAGAGTACAATAGATAAATGGGGGTGGGAATGGAGGTGATAGGTCAGGGAGGAGGGTGGGAGAAGGTAGCAAAGAGTACAATGGGTGAATAGGGGTGGGGATGAAGGTGATAGGTCAGAGAGGAGGGTGGCGTGGATAGGTGGAAAGGAAGATGGGCAGGTAGGACATGTCATTGGGACAGTGCTGAGCTGGAGGTTTGGAACTGGGGTGAGGTGGGGCAAGGAAAAATGAGGAAACTGGTGAAGTCCACATTGATGCCCTGGGTTGAAGTGTTCTGAGGCGTAAGTTGAGACGTTCTTCCTCCAGGCGTCTGGTGGTGAGGGAGCGGCGGTGAAGGAGGCCCAGGACCTCCATGTCCTCGGCAGAGTGGGAGGGGGAGTTGAAATGTTGGGCCACGGGACGGTGTGGTTGATTGGTGCAGGTGTCCCAGAGATGTTCCCTAAAGCGCTCTGCTATGAGTAGAGGAAACCGCTTCGGGAGCAACGGATACAATAAATTATATTGGTGGATGTGCAGGTGAAGCTTTGGATATGGAAGGCTCCTTTGGACCCTTGGATGGAGGTGAGGGAGGAGGTGTGGGCACAGGTTTTGCAATTCCTGCAGTGGCAGGGGAAGGTGCCAGGACGGGAGGGTGGGTTGTTGGGGGGCGTGGACCTGACCAGGTAGTCATGGAGGGAATGGTCTTTACGGAAGGCAGAAAGAGGTACGAAGGGAAATATATCCCTGGTTGTGGGGTCCATTTGGAGGTGGCAGAAATGTCGTCGGATGATTTGGTTTATGCGAAGGTTGGTAGGGTGGAAGGTGAGCACCAGGGGCGGTCTGTCCTTGTTACGGTTGGAGGGGTGGGCTCTGAGGGTGGAGGTGCGGGATGTGGCCGAGATGCATTGCAGGGCATCTTTAACCACGTGGGAAGGGAAATTGAGGTCTCTAAAGAAGGAGGCCATCTGGTGTGTTCTGTGGTGGAACTGGTCCTCCTGGGAGCAGATACGGTGGAGGGAGAGGAATTGGGAATACAGAATGGCCTTTTTGCAGGAGGTAGGTTGGGAAGAGGTGTAATCCAGGCAGCTGTGGGAGTCGGTGGGTTTGTAAAAAATGTCAGTGTCAAGTCGGTCGTCATTAATGGAGATGGAGAGGTCCAGAAAGGGGAGGGAGGTGTCAGAGATGGTCCACGTAAATTTAAGGTCAAGGTGAAATGTGTTGATGAAGTTGATGAATTGCTCAACCTCCTTGTGGGAGGACAAGGTGGCGCCGATGCAGTCATCAGTGTAGCGGAGGAAGAGGTGTGGAGTGGTGCCAAAGGAGCCTTCCACATCCATCAAAGTTTTACCTGCACATCCAACAATATCATTTATTGTATCCGTTGCTCCTGATGCGGTCTCCTCTACATTGGGGAGACTGGAAGCCTCCTAGCAGAACGCTTTAGGGAACATCTCTGGGATGCCCACACCAATCAATCACACCGCCCTGTGGCCCAACATTTCAACTCCCCCTCCCACTCTGCCGAGGACATGGAGGTCCTGGGCCTCCTTCACTGCCGCTCCCTCACTACCCGACGCCTGGAGGAAGAACGCCTCATCTTCCATCTCGGAACACTTCAACCCCAGGGCATCAATGTGGACTTCACCAGTTTCCTCATTTCCCCTTCTCCCACCTCACCCCAGTTCCAAATCTCCAGCTCAGCACTGTCCCCATACCTGTCCTACCTTCCTATCTTCCTTTCCATCTATCCACTCCACCCTCCTCTCTGACCTATCACCTTCATCCCCACCCCCATTCACCCATTGTACTCTTTGCTACCGTCCCCCACCCTCCTCCCTGACTTATCACCTCCATCTCCACCCCCATTCACGTTTTGTACTCTATGCTTCTTTCTCCCCACCCCCACCCTCCTCTCATTTATGTCTCACCCTGCAGGCACTCTCCCTCTATTCCTGAGGAAGGGCTTTTGTCTGAAACGTCGACTTTCCTGCTCCTAGGATGCTGCCTGAACTGCTGTGCTTTTCCAGCACCACTCTAATCTAGAATCTGGTTTCCAGCATCTGCAGTCCTTGTTTCTACCTAGTTGCAAGGACACAGTGGGGCGGGATGAGTAAGTGGGCAGGGAGATGGCTCCCAGTGGATGCCCCCACCTTCTCAATGCCCACCTCTAGGATTTGGGCTGCCGCACCCAAGGAGGCCAACTTCCCTCACAGATCAATTTGTGGTGAACATCACCATGTGACGGACCCAGTTGCAGCTGGAGTTAATCCCAGCTGCTTTGGCTCTGAGTCTCATGCACCTTAATTGGTGACAGGACAAGAAGGTCGATCACAGACCCTCCCACCCAGCTGGAGGAGAGAAGTCAATGGAATTTGGCTATACCGCCAGTCTGCCGAATTAAGAACCCTTCCCAACTTTTAGTTTGCTATTGCTGGGAGCAGAAAATTCCACCCACTCTCTGGTTACCAGTCACAGCATTTTCTCCAAATTAATTAAGTCATGGTTAGTTGGTGGCCTTGCAGTTTAAGATGCTGGGGGGAATTCTCAAAGCTGTAAGGCTGATAGGACATTTCCCAGGTCAGAGGGAACAGGAACTTGTAGTTCAGGTAAGAGACAGGGGGGGGGCCCTCTTCTCTGTGCATTTTTAAAGGTTTTACATCAAAACATGGCCTTGGACATTGAGCCAACGTGTTAGAAGGGGACTGGCCTGTAGCTGCAGCTGAGGTCATGCAGGTGGGGAGGACCAGAATAGCTGCCTAGAGCATTGCCCTCTGTCACTGGGAGACACTCTTCAGGCAGCTGGCTTTGCTTCTGATGCCTTAAGGGAACCACAGACTCAGTGCAACCTTTTGAAATTTTCCAGCTGACTGGTCCAGAGATGTTAAGAGAAAACAAAGAACGGTAGATGTTGGAAATTGGAAACAAAAACAGAATCTACTGGAGAAACTCAGCAGGTCTAGCAGTAATTGTGGAGAGAAAGCAGAGTTAATGTTTCGAGTCCAGCATCTCTTCAGAACTGATACGAACTCAAGAATTCTGGTACTTATGGTGAAGTTGGGATTGGGTGGAGTTGGGAAGTGAGCAGATAGAGACAGAGCGAAGAGAAGGAGAGAGATATGGAAGAGGGAGGCTCATTAGCTCTCATTGTCTCTTAGTCAGCTTTTCTTCTTTCCCTTGTTTGGAATAAAACCACTGTATACATTAATAAGGCCTTACCTACGTCCAGACATTGATTGATTCCACCATTTTGATTTCTCAGCAGTGGAACAAAAGCAGGGAAGGATGCGAGAGTGACATCACTCTACTATCTCTTTTGTCTTGAACTCTGTGTGTAGGCACTGCTTAGCTATTTCTTTTAAAGGGCGGCAACAGTAAGAAAGGGAATAAAATTGAGAGAAACCAACAACAAACTAACAGTTCAAGCAAAATGTATTCTGAAATGTGGTGCAAGACTGCAACTGATATTTTCCATTCCAAGGTCAATTACTTTCGTTGACTGACAACCTCCCGAAATTCCTTGTGCAATGAATCAAAGATATTACATGTACAACAGTTGTGGACACATTAACTTCCATAACAATTACGCTTGGTGTTCCTCAACAATTTGTATCTGTCTGTAGTGCACTAGGGTATCTTTCCAACACATGTGCAGGAAATGGGGTGGCTAAGACATATTCTTCTCACTATGCTCTGTCTGATAGTCTTGCAGAGTACACTGTTTGTATGGTATAATTCATGATAGTGAATGTAAAGTGAGTTGCCAGATTGTCAGACAGCTATGTGAAATCGAAGTGCTGCTCCTCAAGGCAATGGTTTCCCCTCACCAGCAGCTAGCATGATTGCAAGTCAAATTCACTCCGTTCTTCCCTCCAACATGTGCATGATTGGAAAAAAAGGGAGCGATGATATAACAACGTGGTTAATGAGCATGCAGACAGTTACCTCAACTTGAAGGCAAGACAGTCTGAGATCTTCATACAATTACATAGGAGCTGAAAATGTGTTGCTGGAAAAGCGCAGCAGGTCAGGCAGCATCCAAGGAGCAGGAGAATCGACATTTCGGGCATGAACCCTTCTTCAAGAATGAGGAGAGTGTGCCAAGCAGGCTAAGATAAAAGATAGGGAAGAGGGACTTAGGGGAGGGGCGTTGGAAATGCGATAGGTGGAAGGAAGTTAAGGTGAGGGTGATAGGCCGGAGTGGCGGTGGGGGCGGAGAGGTCAGGAAGAAGATTGCAGGTTAGGAAGGTGGTACTGAGTTCGAGGGTTGGAACTGAGACAAGGTGGGGGGAGGGGAAATGAGGAAACTGGAGAAATCTGACTTCATCCCTTGTGGTTGGAGGGTTCCTAGGCGGAAGATGAGGCGCTCTTCCTCCAGCCGTCGTGTTGCTATGGTTTGGTGATGGAGGAATCCAAGGACCTGCATGTCCTTGGTGGAGTGGGAGGGGGAGTTGAAGTGTTGAGTCACGGGGTGGTTGGGTTGGTTGGTCCGGGTGTCCCAGAGGTGTTCTCTGAAATGTTCTGCAAGTAGGCGGCCTGTCTCCCCAATATAGAGGAGGCCACATCGGGTGCAGCGGATGCAGTAAATGATGTGTGTGGAGGTGCAGGTGAATTTGTGGCAGATATGGAAGGATCCCTTGGGGCCTTGGAGGGAAGTAAGGGAGGAGGTGTGGGCGCAAGTTTTGCATTTCTTGCGGTTGCAGGGGAAGGTGCCGGGAGTGGAGGTTGGGTTGGTGGGGGGTGTGGACCTGACGAGGGAGTCACGGAGGGAGTGGTCTTTTCGGAACGCTGATAGGGGAGGGGAGGGAAATATATCCCTGATGGTGGGGTCCATTTGGAGGTGGCAGAAATGACGACGAATGCTGTGATGTATGTGGAGGTTAGTGGGGTGGTAGGTGAGGACCAGTGGGGTTCTGGACAACGGGTGATGTGATGTATATGATGTATGTGATGTATCTTTGTGGAAAGATACTACATCTTTGTACTAGCCTAAGGCATATGGTGTTGAAATAAGCAATGGTCAAAACCAGCAAAGAAATAGCGGACATATCCAAGCTCTATGTGATTAAACACCCTGTCACACAAGATGACAACTTGGATACTGAAAGTATAATGTCAGATGCCAATCACACAGCTATAACAAATGCCACACATCCATCCATGGAAAGAGACAGCACACCACAGAATAAAGCTGCATAACCAACTTGTTATAATGTATTAGGATGTAATCTGAATTTATCGCATGTCCATTCCAGCATTATCTTTAATTTCTACGTGCATCCTTGTACATGTTCATTGGAAAAGGTGTTCCAGTCTTTAAGGAAAAAGGAATATCATTGCATAGATTCCTGAAAGACACTGGAGCTGTAACTGACCTGAGACAGGTTTTTTTTTACTATTAGTTATTGCTGGATTTTAACTTGTTTGGGAAAGCTTTTGATGCATTTATGGATTATTTATGGATCAGAATGAAGAGTGAGATGCAGCAAACTGAGATTAAACAAATGACCAAGTTATCTCCTTCAGTGATGTTGGTTGAAGAATAATAATATACCAAGGCACTGTCTGTAACTTTTCCTTGCTTTTTTTAAAGTGGACCAGCTCAAGAGTGAAGATGAGGTTTGGTTTCATATTACACCTGAAAGTTGGCAGCTCCAACAATGCTGCCTCAGTACTGCGCTGAAATGCCAGGCTAGATAATGTCTAGTCAGTGGAGTGCAGCCAGACCCCACAGGCTGGAGTTTACACACCACCACCAATGGCTTTGATGGTGGGACAACACATATAATGCAGCAACTGGTCTGCCCACTACCTATCTGCTGGTACCTGCCCCCCAGCACAATTTTAGGGCATAGTTGTCATATGTCATCTAGTGCATGAGACCCCTGAACATCTTTTGTCAATATCTAAGAATCTGGATTCAATACTGTTTAAGAAGCAGTCACGGTCTTCTGGCTTATGCATCTTTATAACACTAAGTCTTCCTGTGCAATAAAATGTGCTTTAATACATGGTAGTCAAGATTTACCATGCTTGAATCTTACAGAGAGATTATTGAAACACGTTTTCATTAACTCTATTTCCTTTTGCTAATTGGTTTACCCTGAATTTTTCTAACATTCACATGGATGGACTTCAGACTTCTGCCTCACTCTCTATTTGTTTCCCTCTTCATCTCTTCCTTAACTCTGACCACACTTTGTTATTTACGCCCAGTGAGGAAAAGCTCAGCGATATCACCATAAGGTTGCTCCAGGTCCTAAAACCCTTACGGAACAGATTAGGAAATTGATGCTTCATCTGGACTCATTTAGAAACAGGAAAGGCACACACCAAAGTGACCAGCCTGGTAGGTTTCTCGATACAGAGCATAGCTAACTTCGGGGGTGGATGCGGGGTTGCTGAGAGAGGTGACGGAGTTATTCCTGCTCCATACATACATTGTCCCGCTGGAGGGCCTTTCCAAGGTTTCATTCCCACCCCCCCCAGCCTGGCCTTTTAAACCCCAGACCCTCAGTTGCATCCTCACTCCCATCGCCACCCTCCCCCAGATTGACCAACCTGCTAATTAGTGGGTCACGAAATCAATTGTCTAAACCCTGATCGATTATTTTGCAGCTCTGTCTGAAAGTACTGGAGTGGACTTAGCCTCTGATTGGCAGCAGCTAACTGGAGGTGGGGCTAAGTAGAAGGCAAAATCCCACCTTGAGCCTATTGATTTCTTATTAAGGACAGCTGATGTTCTAGACAACATACTACCACCTCCATTCCCCCCTCCACCTCTGATAGTTTGACAAGGGGGTGCAGGGATTTCAGTGTTCTCTGTACTTCAGTCCCACAACATACTGCCACAGAGGCGTGAACGTTACCAGCGAGATTCCATAGGATCGTAGAAGAACACACAGGGCAGAAACAGGCCACTCAGTCTAACCGGTTTATGACCTTATTTGAGCAAGTGTTTCCATAATCATCAGCAGACTGACTGCAAACTGAATATTCACACAGTTCAAGGGAACAGGAAGGTTATTAAAGAAGAGAGGTTTGGCAAGTGGTGCTTTCAACACACTTTTTCCTTTCAACTTAGGGAGCACCAAGCTTCCTAATAAAATCCAGGAAGGCTAATGTTGTTTGACAATTGAATTTTGGCAGAGCTTTTCATTTCCAAAGTACAGGCAGCACCTGGGTCGTGAATGGGTTCCATTTTGGAGTCTGGTCACAGGTTGAGTTGTGCACAAATCGAAGCCCAATTCAGGACAATGTAAAGCAGCCTTTTGCAGTTTAAGGAAATGTTTGTATGTTGGGTCTTCAAAATTGACCACCTATGATTGTCAAGTAGGAGAGTTCGTAACTTTGGATGTTTGTAAGTCGGAGATCTGAGATGACTCCTTGAAGATCGGTACCCCGTTCCCGTGTCACTCGTAATTTACTCGGAGGAGAAAGTGAGGACTGCAGATGCTGGAGACCGGAGTCAAAAGGTGTGGTGCTGGAAAAGCACAGCAGGTCAGGCAGTGTCCGAGGAGCAGGAGAGTTGACATTTCGGGCATAAGCCCTTCATCAGGAATGGGCTGACTCCTGATAAAGGACTTATGCCCGAAACGTCGACTCTCCTGTTACTCGGCCGCTGCCTGACCTGCTGTGCTTTTCCAGCTCCACACTGCTTGACCTTATTTACACATGCATAATACAAGACACTGACCCAGTTAGCACAGAGCCGGCTCCTAGCGTGAGCAAATCCTCTGACCCTTCTGTTCATATCTGTCAGCCAGGACTCACTGATCAGACCAGGTTAACAGCCCCAATCAGGGAACTCATATTGTACATGGTCCATCTGGCTGACATTGTTCCAAGCACTTCAAGACCTCCTGCATGATAACTACCTTAAGAAATAAAGACTTTTTTTAGATTACTTACAGTGTGGAAACAGGCCCCTCGGCCCAACAAGTCCACACCGACCCACCGAAGTGCAACCCACCCAAACCCCTACACTTAACAGTACAGGCAATTTAGCATGGCCAATTCACCTCACCTACACATTTTTGGACTGTGGGAGGAAACCGGAGCACCCCCACACAGACACGGGGAGAATGTGCAAACTCCACACAGTCAGTCGCCTGAGGCGGGAATTGAACCCGGGTCTCTGGCGATGTGAGGCAACAGTGCTAACCACTGTGCCTCCGTGCCCCCATTTTGCAGTTATAGATTGTTAGAGATATTGGGATGAATTTGTATTTTTGTGTCAGGACCCCAAACTCATGGTCACATGTCAACTTAAAATGCAAATGAACTTGCCTGGATTGGAGAATTAGTGATTAGCAGTTAGGCTTGCCATCCAATTAGAACAACAGGCAGGCTCTCAAAAACTGGAAAACCAGTTGAAAGCCCTTCAGGTCTGAATCATAGAATCGTAATAGTGCAAGAGGAGACCATTGTGACCAGGTTTCTGAATGGGCACTATGCTTATGTGGCTTTCTCCTGTCTTTTCCCCATAATCCCACACATTATTTGAAGAGAAACAATCATTAAGTGCTCCGAAAGAGCTAGATATTGTAGGGAAGGGTAAGAGAGAGGGCCTTTCTATCATTGAACACCCTT
This sequence comes from Hemiscyllium ocellatum, assembly GCF_020745735.1. Taxonomy (NCBI): domain Eukaryota; kingdom Metazoa; phylum Chordata; class Chondrichthyes; order Orectolobiformes; family Hemiscylliidae; genus Hemiscyllium; species Hemiscyllium ocellatum. The sequence goes on along the minus strand of NC_083428.1, from coordinate 17,811,546 downwards.
ACAATGCTTGTAAAACATCTGAAAACTAAGTGGTCATAGCTGCCAAGCTACCATTGCGGAGGGGAGTCACTAGACAGGGCAATAAACTAGATATGGCCCTATCCATGGCCAGGTACGTGGGTGGTGTTGGGAAACAGACTGCAGCATGGCTCCTAGCAACCAGACTGAAGCTGTGCTCCCAAATGGGAGGTAAGGAAATCCACAGGTCAACTGGAAAATCCCTCAAATGCCCTTTTAATTATTTTTTTTCATTCATTTATGGGATGTGGGCGTCCATGGCTGAACCAACAGGTATTGATCATCCCTAATTGCCCAGAGGACAGATGAGAGTCCATCACATTGCTGTGGGTGTGGAATCACATGTAAACGAGACCAGGAAAGACAGCAGCTGCCTTCCAAAAGTGTCCCTAACAACCAGTGAACCAGATAGGTTTTTCCGGACGATCAACAAGCGTCATTAGACCCTTTATTCCAGATTTTTATTAATTCTTAGTCGTCCCATCTGCCATGGTGGGATTAAAACCCAGGTCCCCAGAACTCTATTCTGGATTAATACCAAGAGACCATCAATACGCCTTTACAAGGAGGCAATTACCTCAACAAACAAGCTGCTTTCAGGAGGTTAGAAGTTTTGCTTCTGATCTGTCTTAAATGTAACTGCATTGAGAGCAGGATGATGAGGACAACTTGTATACTGGTCAATGGCACAAAATTACACAGCCACCTCACTCTGTCCTGAGGAAGGGTCAGTAGACCCGAAACATTAACATTTCTCTTCACAGATGCTGCCAGACCTGCTGAGCTTTTCCAGCAACTTCAGTTTTTGTATCTCCCATTTTTTTGAAAGGTGCTACACAATTGTTGTTGATGATTATCACTATCAGTGAGTCCCTGGTCATTGCGATCATGTCAGTCAATGTTAAATCGGGGCACTAAGAAATAAAAAGAAACATAATTTTTGCATCACATAGCAAACATGCAAATGCTTTACATCAAACAAAAGAATCACCTTCTCCTCAGGAAAACAGTTTTTCACATGATTTCTGCTCTGTTTGAGCAACTTACGCAAGAATTATCTGAAGGAAATGCAAATAATTATTGCAATCTACAGAAGTCTCCTGTTAAAGTTCCGCAAATGCTTTTAAAGGAAAATTAAGCATTTCCCGTGGGATTATGCTATTGTGTCTGAGAGTTACTGTTGCTATGTTTTTCCTGCAAACACAGCCTTGCGGTAACAATATGGGAGCACAAAAAAAGCTGAATGAACTGAGGAAGTTGTTTCAGGTCGGAAGTGGTAATGTTGCCATAGAGACACACATCACTAAAAGCTGCCAAATATTTGATGTAATTTCTCGTTGGGTAATTCTTTAACGGGCAGTACAAACAAAATGAGAAGGTGAAACCTCTGGTGTCACTACCTGTTAACTCATTGCCATTCAGTAATCAGTGATTCTGTCTCTTTCACTTCCAAAGTGAATTGTAAATGATTTATTTCTGATTATCTTTTAAAACTGAATTTTCCTGACTAGCTTTAACTTTAGTTCTCTCGATCCAGATCGCAAGCAGCTCTGGATTTGAGAGCAGTACACAATTGCTGTTTGGGTTGGGACCACACATGTGTCATGAGTCCTCACCAGCAATTGGGAAGACCACAGAGACCAGTGGCAGCCAGTTGTGAGGCCACGCTCTGTAACTTGCCCCAGTGGAGCACAGTATCCTGCCTCTCTGAACTGCTGGTCCATTAGAGGGCCAATAGCTTCACAATAAGAGGGTTGAATCCTCCCCTGGCAGCATCAGAGGCACAATGGCAGGGGTGGTGTGGATACCTGTCAGGCTCATTGCAGATTGTTGAAGGAAGACCTCTCTGGGTGACCTGCATCACTGTACCCAGTGGTACAAAGCCAATGGCATTGTAAAATGACTGTTAATTGGACAGTTTATCATCCTCTTTAGCTGTCCAACACTGACTGATGAGCAGCTGGGCCCCTGTGGCTTTTGAGATATCTTGTGGCAGCAAGAAGAAGCCAGGCTTTACATCCAACATCTTCCACCATCTTTTTACCAGAACGCCTACCTCTCATACCATCTCCAGAGGGCTGGTACAATCCTGACAGCTGTATTTGATGAAGACTGTGCACAGCATTGTTCTGCCAACTGTTCTTTTTAGCCCCTTACGGGGATAGTGTCCTTGACAGCATAGAAATGCTTGTGACATCAATATACAGACACTAAACTAAATCACAACAATCGGTAACATCAATGCACTGCTGGTGAAACTGCAGTCGAGCGGGATATGTAACCATGAGCAAGAGTAGCAATGACTTTGCAGCTTCTGGATTAGTGGTGCTGGAAGAGCACAGCAGTTCAGGCAGCATCCGAGGAGCAGTAAAATCTACGTTTTGGGCAAAAGCCTTCATCAGGAATCCAGGCAGAGTGCTTGAAGGGTGGAGAGATAAGTGAGAGGAGGGTGGGGGTGGGGAGAAAGTAGCATAGAATATAATAGGTGAGTGGGGGAGGGGATGAAGGTGATAGGTCAGGGAGGAGGGTGGAGTGGATAGGTGGAAAAGAAGATAGGCAGGTAGGACAGGTCATGGGGAAGTTTGGAACTAGGGTGAGGTGGGGGGAGGGGAAATGAGGAAACTGTTGAAGTCCACATCGATGCTCTGGGGTTGAAGTGTTCCAAGGTGGAAGATGAGGCATTCTTCCTCCAGGTGTCTGGCGGTGAGGGAGCGGCGGTGAAGGAGGCCCAGGACCTCCATGTTCTCGGCAGAGTGGGAGGGAGAGTCCACCTATCCACTCCACCCTCCCCCCCGACCTATCACTTTCATCCCCTCCCCCACTCACCCATTGTACTCTATGCTACTTTCTCCCCACCCCCACCCTCCTCTCACTTATCTCTCCATGCTTCAGGGTCTCTGCTTGTATTCCTGATGAAAGGCTTTTGCCCGAAACATCGATTTTCCTGCTCCTCGGATGCTGCCTGAACTGCTGTGCTCTTCCAGCACCACTAATCCAGAATCTGGTTTCCAGCATCTGTAGTCATTGTTTTTACCTAATGACTTTGCAGCTCCGAACACAGAGAGTAGAAAGTGCTAGGTTCCATTTCTGGCCAGAATTAAGTCAAATGATCTCAGCTGGGGAAATATTTGCGCACGACAACAGTCACTGTGCGGTTGGATTGCCATAGGCAACAATCCAGCAACACTACCATCTAATCGATCCAAAGCAGATTTTTAAAAGTTTGGCACAGGATGTGGGCATTGCTGGTGAGGTCAACATTTTTAGTCCTGGCGAAGTTGATGGTGGTCGTGGTGAACCACAGTAGTAGGTAGACGTGCAGTGATATTTGGAAGGTAGTTCTGGGACTTTTGACGCAGCGATGCAGCCTAAATGTGGACCAAGTGCTGCCAGAAATCAAACTGCAGTACAGTGGCAAAACTAAACTCCTATGTGAAACTTCTGTGTCTGACAGTATTATGTCTGAGAAACATTCCTACCTCTGCAATGACATTGAATTACGAACATCTTGATGGTGTACTGTGACACCCACCAGGAATCAGATTCAAACTGCTCAATCTCATTTGATGTGGGACTTCACAGACAGGATAAAGGGCTATTAGTTTGTGCGGGATTGCAGCTCAGCTCTCCGAAGTGTTTCAATCCCTCTCACCCACCCATTTTGATGTCCTCCACTTCCTATAGTCATGTCTGACTTAGTTGGCACCACTGTCACTTCCCTTTCAAATGGCTGTGGGGTTGATCACCACACTAGGACTTGTGCAGCAAAATACCGTTCCTCCTTTAGGAAATTCTATGGGGTGTTAACATTCTGCAATAGATAGGAATGGCAAGATTTCTTGACAGATAGTTGGGGCTGACGCGTCAATATATAATTGAGAGGGCAACACTCACAAATTTGCTATCCTTTAGAAGAATCATCGGGCGAAGATTTTATTTGCAAACAGTTCAGGTGACCATCAAAGTTTCTATGGGCACAATTTGTAGAAAACCAAGCGGAGCCTCCTGTCCAACATTTCTATCTCAATGGGAAACGGGTAAAAGCAGAATGACTTGCTGCTTTTGGTAATGGCACTGAAAAAGGAAAAGCTGAAGTTGTATTACCTCCACCCAATCCAATGATGTCACACAGACTTTGGGTGGAGAATCTGTTTGTCTTGCACAAAGCCCTAATGGAGACAAATGTGACTTACCTGACTCCTGTAACTATGCCATGTCAATTGTACCCATTAAATTTGTTATGTAAGTGCCTCTTCTTGTTAAGATTCTATATAGTTGATCATTTACCACTGATACTTAGGCTGGCCTTTTGCCTGAACATAGAAAAGAGGATTGCCTTTAGGGACCTATGGGAGCTGGAAGAGTTAGTGTGTAATATCACCCTAGATAATAATATTTTGATTTGATTTTGGTAAGGTGCCATTGCAGTTCTGTAAGTTTCCATTGACCGTTTGGTTTTGATTTTGCTACAATGCACACCAGAGCTGTCTAACCTGATTAAAGTTTTGTTTCAGAAGAGTAGAAAGGGGAATTGGTAGCACCAAACGTCTCCAACTACAAGATGCCAGTAATTGGTATGCAGACAGTAATTACCTGTCTTGTCTATTGTCTAAGGGCTGTTTGAAAAAATGCAGTTAGTGGAGAACATTTGTTAGTCTTTCCAGAATTGAAGTTACAGCACTCCCTTAAAAAAAAATCTCTTTTAGATATTCTTAAATAAACAGCTTTGCACAAAGGCAAATATTCTTACGGATTTACGTTGGGCCACGATAAAATAACTATACGCTTTTAAGTTGGATAAGTGGGGTTTTCCACTTCTGTGCTCACTAGCTTATAGTTTTCCATCCATTAAGGTGAACATTAAACAACATTCAAGCTGGCAGGTGGAGAATGGAAAGCCCCAGCCTGAACATTGGCATGCGATTTGTACATAACACAACAGCCATGTCTGGTGCTTTCCTCCACTCAGCCTAGACATTGCATCAGGCCCATTTTCAGACAAAAGAAAATAGAAAGCACATGCCTGAAACCTGAGACCATTCGGAATAGGGCCTCGGGCCTGTCAGCATCATTCATAAGCTGAAGAGACCAATCAGACATATAAAGTTTCACAACTATTTAACCTGGCACTGGCAGCAGAAGCAGTAGTCAAGGAGGAAGACAATGCAGATGGGGGAGGGGGGGGCTTGTGGACGGGTAATATCAGGAAACCTCCAGGAACGCCAGTTATGATCAGAAGTCAATAGAGCATCTGACATATTTCAGATGCCTTAGGCACAAGAGGCATGACCTTCCAAAACTGACCCCTTTTATCTTCATTTTACACACACCTTGCATATCTCAACAAGCCCAATTTCTTGTTGGTGGTGCGTGTTGGATTGAGCTGCCAGAGGAAGTGGTGAAGGCTGGTACAATTACAACATTTAAAAGGCATCTGGATGGGTACATGAATAGGATTGGTTTAGAAGGATGTGGACCAAGTGCTTGCAAATCGGATTAGAGTAATTTAGGATATCTGGTTGGTATGGACCAGTTGGACTGACGGGTCTGTTTCCGTGCTGTACATCTCTGACTCTATGACTCTAAAAACTCAAATTGCTGGAGAAATTCAGCAGGTCTGGTAGCATCTATGGGAAGGAAGCAGAATTAACCTTCTCCTGTGAGCCTTCTTCTCCAGTAACCCTTGTTCAGAATGCCGCCATTTCCGCCACCTCCAAACGGACCCCACCACCAAGGATATATTTCCCTCCCCTCCCCTATCAGCGTTCCGCAAGGACCACTCCCTTCGTGACTCCCTTGTCAGATCCACACCCCCCACCAACCCAACCTCCACCCCCGGCACCTTCCCCTGCAACCGCAGGAAATGTAAAACTTGCGCCCACACCTCCACACTCACTTCCCTCCAAGGCCCCAAGGGATCCTTCCATATCCGCCACAAGTTCACCTGTACCTCCACACACATCATCTATTGCATCCGCTGCACCCGATGTGGCCTCCTCTATATTGGTGAGACAGGCCGCTTACTTGCGGAACGCTTCAGAGAACACCTCTGGGCCGCCCGAACCAACCAACCCAATCACCCCGTGGCTCAACACTTTAACTCCCCCTCCCACTCCACCGAGGACATGCAGGTCCTTGGACTCCTCCACCGGCAGAACACAACTACACGACGGCTGGAGGAGGAGCGCCTCATCTTCCACCTGGGAACCCTCCAACCACAAGGTATGAATTCAGATTTCTCCAGCTTCCTCATTTCCCCTCCCCCCACCTTGTCTCAGTCGGTTCCCTCAACTCAGCACCGCCCTCCTAACCTGCAATCCTCTTCCTGACCTCTCCGCCCCCACCCCACTCCGGCCTATCACCCTCACCTTGACCTCCTTCCACCTATCCCACCTCCATCGCCCCTCCCCCTAGTCCCTCCTCCCTACCTTTTATCTCAGCCTGCTTGGCTCTCTCTCTCTTATTCCTGATGAAGGGCTTATGCTCGAAACGTCGAATTCTCTATTCCTGAGATGCTGCCTGGCCTGCTGTGCTTTGACCAGCAACACATTTGCAGCTGTGATCTCCAGCATCTGCAGACCTCATTTTTTACTCAGAATGGTTCAGAATGGTTCTGAAGAAGAACGGTTCTGAAGCAGGATCACTAGATCCGAAACATTAATTCTGCTTCCTCTCCACAGACACTACCAGACTTGCTGAGTTTTTGTTTTTGTTTCAGGTTTCCAGCATCCACAGTTCCTTGGTTTTATTTCAGACAGGTGTTCTTCCTCAAGTTCCCTTTTCTATTCTCCACTCCTAAACTGCTGGGCAATTTCAGTTCCTTGATCGCTGCTTCAACTCAGCAAAAAGCAGGATTAAATCCAGGATCAAGTCCAGGATAAAGCCGCCCACTTAATTGACATCTCTACTGGTATTATCCATAGGATTTAATGGAGCAACCCGCCAAACCATCTTCAATAGCGTCCAACAAATTGATAACTTCTCCAACCCAGAAGGCCAAGGCCAAGAGGTAAATGGGAACAGCCTTGTACAAAGTCCAGTCGAAGACACAAGTCATCCTGACTTGCACTCTGATTGCTTTTACCTGGGCCAGACTGGAACTCCCTCCTTAACAGCTGGTGTCATCACAAGGATTGCAACAATTCAAGCAGAGAGGTCACCACCACTTTCTTAAGAGCAATTAGGATGGGAAATAAATGCTGGCAGTGCCTGTGACACCCACATCCTGTGAATACGTTTCAAAACACGACTTTCCTTGCCTATGTGACTGTGCAACGTGTCACCTTATTTAACATAAAGAGGCTTCAGGGCCTACAATTCATAGCCAGCGCTCCAATCCAGTTTATCTCATATGATCTTCTTCAGAACATTGTGTTATACAGTAAATGTCAACTGAGATTTTCTTAAATGGATATTGTTCCTCCTTTGAGAACATTTTTCAGGCAAGCATTAGAGTCATAGAGTTGTACATCTTTCTGATAGAAGGGAAAACAGAATTGTAGAACAGCACACAATATTCCAAAGAGACCTAACCAATGTCCTGAACAGCTGCAACAGGACCTCTCAACACCTATACTCAATGGTAACCGTGCAATGGGCAAGGACATAATAATTTGAAAACTATTTAAATCTGCACTGGCAGCAACAGAGTCATAGAGGACATAAAAAAGGGCCTTTGGCAGTGTGCTGTCTTATTTTCTTTCTGGTTGTTTTCTGAAATTGGAAATCAAAGCTGTAACCAGAGCATTGATTTCTGTGAGTGGAACCATGGAGCATTTGCATGTGTGTGCAGCTGCACAGTTTAGATGGAACATTGGCCTTTGGTGCACTATACCTGTGCTGGTCAAACACAATCATTTAACTATCCCCGTAATAAAAAGAGAAAGTTTTGGACAAATCCAGCAGGTCCGGAAGCATCTGTGGAGAAGCAGGGTTAATGTTTCGAGTCACTGTGGCACTACTGAAGATTTTATGTTTTTACTTCTGACTTCCAGCATCCGCAGCATTTTACTTTTATTTCATGGTATCACTCCAGTTTTAGATTAGATTAGATTACTTACAGTGTGGAAACAGGCCCTTCAGCCCAACAAGTCCACACTGACCCGCCTAAGCGTAACCCACTCAGACCCATTCCCCTACATTTACCCCTAACACTACGGGCAGTTTAGCATGGCCAATTCACCTAACCTGCACATCTTTGTGACTGTGGGAGGAAACCGGAGCACCCGGAGGAAACCCACGCAGACACGGGGAGAACGTGCAAACTCCACACAGTCAGTCGCCTGAGTCGGGAATTGAACCCGGGTCTCTGGCGCTGTGAGGCAGCAGTGCTAACCACTGTGCCACCGTGCCGCCCAAAATTTATTTTGATGCAGCTAGAATTTTCTGTTGTACGAACATCAAAACGAGCGGTTTCAGTTGTCAGGTTGCACAGTGAAAGTGAAAACGCCAGCAGTGATCTCCATCAATGGTCTGGTGGGTGAAAACAAATATAATTCGATATGGTGTATGGAATGAGCTGCCAGAGGAAGTGGTGGCGGCAGATACAATTACAACATTTCAAAGGCATCTGGATGGTACATGAATAGAAAGGGTTTAGAGGGATATGGGCCAGGTGCTGGAAAATGGGACTGAATTAATTTAGGTTATCTGGTCAGCATGGATGAATTGGACAAAAGGGTCTATTTCCATGCAGTACAACTCCACGACTCTCTGTATACCAGAGGTGTCTGACAGCAACCTGCATATAGGTCCTTAAAATTGGAATAAACTGGCGCTGAATAGGATCTGAAATAATGCAGCTAATCTCAGTCTGAAACATAAGGGTGCAGGAGCAAGGTTCCATGAAAGTGGAGTCATAGGTAGATTGGGTGGTAAGGGAGGCATTGGTATGCTTGCCTTCACTAGTCAGCCCACGGAATAAAGGCTTTGGGACATCATATTGCAGCTGTACAGGACTCTGTGAGGCCACAATCAGAATACTTGGTTTAATTCTGGTCGCCCTTCTTTAGGAAGCATGTTGTTAAGCTTGAGAGGGTTCAAAAAAGATTTTTGATAGTGTTACCAGGGTCGGAGGGTTTGAGCTATAGGGAGAAGCTGAATAGGCTGCAGCTTTTTTCCCCCGGAGTGTCAAAGACTTATAAAGGTTTAGAAAATCATGAGGGGAGTGGATAAATGGGTGAATAGCTCAAGGTCTTTTTCCTAGGGTGGGGAAGTCCAAAACTAGAGGGCATGAGTTAAAGGTGAGAGGGGAAAGATTTAAAGAAGACCTAAGGGGGTAATGTTTTCATGTAGAACCTGGTATGTGTTTGGAATGACAGGTACAATTCCAACATTTAAAAGGCATCTGGATGGGTACATGAATATGAAGGGTCTAGAGGGATATGGGCCAAATGCTGGCAATTGAGACCAGGTCAGATTGGGATGTCTGGTCAGTATGGATGAGTTGGACTGAAGGATCTGTTTTCATGCTGTGTGACTCTATCATTCTATGAACTGCTGCCTTTTGACCCTTCATGGAAAGTCTCGATGTCAGGTGAGAATAGGATTTTCCACATGGGACTCTAGATTGAGGAATGGCTACTGAGCTTGGCAGTCACAAAGTTGTATTCTGATCAAGGACAGAAAGATGCAAATGTTTTTGGGAATTCATTTGTCTTCCAACTCATCTCACTAGATCTGCGTAAAATGAGATTTCATGGTAAATCATGTAACTTTTACAAAACCACCTTGCTGATTTAGACTGAGAAAACAATGTGGTGTAGTTTTTGCATTTTCTATGTTATCACTGTGTGTTGCAGGGACTACGGGAAACATATCAGTCAGAGGAAATGACATGTTCACATTCTTCATGACAACGCCTCATCTTAGAAGCCTCAAGAAGTATTGTGGCAACATATTGATAAACAATCTGACCCATCAACTCATGGTCTCACTGTCTACTTTGACAACAAAAGGGAATGCTGACAGGAGGACTGAGCCTTAACTCCAGATGGAATTATGCTAATTTATTCATATTTATCTCCAAGGCTTTCAAAGAGCAAAGTGATACTGCGACATTGTAACAAAGCTAAAAACTAAAAAAAACCTGAAATGTGCTAGGCTGTCGTTAATATATTCGGGTAAAAAATGAGGTCTACAGATGCTGGAGATCACAGCTGAAAATGTGTTGCTGGTTAAAACACAGCAGGTTAGGCAGCATCCAAGGAACAGGAAATTCGACATTTCGGGCATAAGCCCTTCATTCCTGATGAAGGGCTTATGCCCGAAACGTCGAATTTCCTATTCCTTCCCTTGGATGCTGCCTAACCTGCTGTGCTTTAACCAGCAACACATTTTCAGCTGTCGTTAATATATGTATATTTAAAATTACCAAGTGATATGAAATGAAGAAATCTTAAACATACAAAAAGAGACTTTTATTACAAATAAAGATGTTAACCTATAAATCTGAAGTCAAAGCAGAAACTGCATGTAATAAACAACGGGCCAGTCAGCATCTCATTGCCAAATGGAAATAATACATAGTACAGAGATCTCTGGGGGGGGGGGGGTGCCTCCATAAGTGTCACCATGGACATAACCAGCCAAAGTTTCAAAAATACCACTAAGACAGCCCACCTCAGCTAGAACGACATTGCCACTGCTCAATCCCAAGCCACCAGGAGCTAGAGAGTGCTCATAGTATCTGGGTAACCCGAAAGTTTACTGTAATATGCACTTGTGAAGAGGTCCATTAGGAAGAGGAGACATTGTGATTTGTTTGACAGAAATGACCAAAAGATTCAACTGAGCCTAAGTACCACCAGAACATTACTTGCCCCACTAGGGGCCTGAACATTTTAGGCTACTGCTACACCACTGTGAAGGATGCAGTGTTTCTTCTCCCAGCTTACAGGCGAAAGCTCAAGCAGGAGACCCCCTTGTGGATACAGAGGACCAACTCCAGTGCTGTCTGGAATCAGCTGATTGGGCCATTTTAAAAAGTCTGCAGGTACCTGGATGAGTACATCACCACCGTCACAGACTTTATCAGCAATTATGTGGAGGAGTGCAAACCGAGGAAGTCAATCTGGGTGTTTCCCAACAGGAAACCCTGGATGAATCAGAACATACAAAACCTGCTAAAAACCAGGTGTGAGGCTTTCAGATCAGGAGACCCACTCAAATATAAGAAATCCAAGTATGACCTTGGCAGAGCCATTAAGACAGCCAAGGACCAATACTGATCCAAACTGGAGACCCAGACACACTATGGCAAGGACTGAAAGACATCACAGGTTCTAAAAAGAGACAGTGCAAGATAGCAGACGATGACACATCCCTCCCAGATCATCTCAATGCCTTCTATGCTCGCTTTGAGCAGAATTTCGGTAGAGAAGTAACACCTATTCCAACAAGTTCTGATAAACCTATCCCAACTGTCACTGTACCAGAGGTCAGATCAATTTTCCTTTGTGTGAATCCAAGGAAAGCAATGGGACCAGACGGAGTATCAGGCCATGCACTCAGAGCATGAGCAGATCAACTGGCAGAGGTCTTCTCAGACATCTTCAACTTCTCCATGCAGAGGCCACTGTCCCTTCCAGTTTCAAGAGGGCCAACATCATCCCTGTAGCTAAGAAGGCTCATGCAGCATGTCTCAATGACTACTGCCCACTAGCCCTAACTTTGGTGGTCATGAAATGCTTTGAAAGGCTGGTCATGGCATTAATCAACTCCAGCCTCCCCACTACTTCAACAGACCCACGTCAGATGCCATATCATTTGCCCTTCACTCTTCCCTCGAACATCGTGACACCAAGAACAGCTACATAAGAATCCTACTCATTAACTACAGTTCAGCCTTCAACACTGTTACATCCTCGAGACTGATTACTAAACTTAGTGATCTTGGACTAAACCCCACTCTCTGCAACTGGATCCTCAGTTTCCTGACCCACAAACCACAATCAGTGAAGATTGGGGACAATATTTCATCCTCACTAACACTCAACACTGGAGCCCCCCAGGGGTGCGTACTCAGTCCCCTCCTGTACTCACTGTGTACCCATGACTGCATCGCCAAATACCAGACTAATGCCACTTAAAATTTCACTGATGACACCACCATAGTCAGTCCAATCTCAGATGGCGACGATACAGACTATAGGCAGAAGGTGAAAGACCTGGAAAAATGGTGCACCGAGAACAACTTAGCTCTCAATGTCGGCAAAACCAAGGAAATCATTATTGACTTTCGGCGGGATGTTACTCATGCACCCCTTCACATTAACAGCACAGAGGTGGAACGAGTGGAGAGTGTCAAGCTCCTGGGAGTGGTCATCCACAACAAGCTTTCTTGGACTCTTCATGTGGATGTTGAAAAGTGTGGTGCTGGAAAAGCGCAGCAGGCCCGGTAGCATCCGAGGAGCAGGAGAATCGATGTTTCGGGCATAAGCCCTTCTTCAGGAAACTTCAGGAAGAGCCTGCTGCGCTTTTTCAGCACCACACTTTTCTACTCTGGTCTCCAGCATCTGCAGTCCTCACTTTTTCCCTCTTCATGTGGATGCACTGGTTACAACGTCTCTTCTTCCTCAGCTGAGAAATATTGGCATGACGGCGAATACTCTTGCCAACTTTTCTAGGTGTGCTATAGAGAACACTCTGTCTGGATGTACACTACCTGGTATGGCAACTGTACCATTCAAGACTGGAATGGTTGCAGAGAGTGATGAACTCAAAGATCCATCCCACCCTGGCAATGTTTTTCTACAGTTGAAAAGTGTGTTGCTGGAAAAGCGCAGCAGGCCAGGCAGTATCCAAGGAGCAGGAGAATCGACGTTTCGGGCATAAGCCCTTCTTATCCTGAAGGTACAGGAGCCTGAACACATGCACCAGCTGGTTTTGAAACAGTTTCTATCTTACTGTTAGAAGACTGAAAGGACTCACAAAATCTGAACATTCGCCTGTCCCTGTATTTTTGTTTGGCCGCTGTTTACCTATTATTTACTCATCAATGCTACGTAACTCTGTGATCTGTCTGTATTGCTCACAAGACAAAGCTTTTCGCTGTGCCTCAGTACACATGACAATAAATTCAGTTCAATTCAAGTGCAAAGGTTTCGGAGTTTGCAAACTTCACCGCACCTCAAAAGAAAAGCAGCAGTCAACAGATGGCTGAAAGACACATACAGCATGGAACTCGTGAAATAACTAGTGCATAGAAAGACTGTAGGAGATCCAAGGCAGTCTTTGGGGCAAGTAGCAACGCAGAGTGGCTGAGCAGAAGCTGATAGCAAAGTTTGGTACCCATGAGAATGGCCTCAACCGGGACCTTGGGTTCATTTCACACTACAGGTGACACCACTGCACGACACACGCGCATGCACACACACACACACACACACACGCAGATCCTCTCTCATACACAAGCTCTCTCTCATATGTACACACATAGACCCCCAGCATTCATGCCCACACACGCACCCTCTCACAGACATATACCCCATCACACTCACACACGCACTTAGTCAAGTTTACACATATACAGGTATGTACACACACAGACTCTATCAGGTGCACTCACACCCTCACGGACAAACTCACATGCACACTCACTCTGCTGTCCCTGCACGTGCACACATATAAGCTTATGGGATGAATTTATTTTTGCAGAATTACATTTTATTTTGCTCAAAAACTACATGAATCCATGTAAAACTCTGTAAACCTATCCAGAGGACTTGTCAGTCTGACATAGCATTGGGGTGCAGACAGACTTCACGCCTATTGTTCAAAAGCTGAGCTGTTTTGAGAATGCAATTTAAAAGAAGTTCCGGGATTTAAATATCAAAGAACAGAAACCAGCATACCTCATTCTAAAGGATGAAATATTTAATGTAAAATTGTTTATTGTATCACATCTCCATGACACTGGACTCCTTTGGCTATAAATTCTGTGAGCATGACCTTATTCTCCATAACCACCTGATGAAGGAGCAGTGCTCTGAAAGCTAGTGCTTCCAAATAAACCTGTTGGACTATAACCTGGTGTTATGTGATTTTGTACACCTCAGTGCAACACCGGCACCTCCAAGTCACATAGGAGATCCAGTAACTTGAGGACAGCAGTGGGACGCATGGTCTCTTCTGCATCGTCAAGATGACTGAGAGCCTAAGCACTCAAAGATAGCCCACTGAAAGTCAAACATGGAGGAAAGATCATCAAGCCCTCGAAACAGTCCGTGTTTCTGGGAGGGAATGTTTTGAGTAATTCCCTGACCAAGATTCTGTCCACAACTCTAATGTCCTCAACTCCATTCCTCAACACCTTGGTCAGCTCAGTCTTGGCCCCGTCCAGATGAAGTTGAAAAAGCCACTTGACAGATGAAAAATAACAAGGCGTCTAAAGCAAATGGAAACTTTGCAAAATGTTCTTGAACATAATGGAGATGCAGTCTCCTGGCACAACTTTATCTCTCATCAGGAGAGAAATGTGCATATTGTTGATCTCAGGCACATTGTGATGGTGACTACACTTATGCATATATCCCAGCCACCAAGAAAATCATTGCAAAGAATCTTTCTTCACCAACTCCTTTGTTCTAGAGTTACAGTTAGTCTTCATCCATTGCAGGGCACTTCAGATATTTTCACTACATAAAAAGTAAAATTCAAACAAAAGATCAAACTGTTGGCCAAGATCTTCATTGGTTTCATGGAAACCTTTGACTCTTGTCAAATGTGAAGGCTTACAAAGTACTGTCCTCACATCTGGCTGGCCTCACCATCCGCCGCTAACTCCATGATGGTGTCTAAGCTGTGAATCTCACCAACAGTATACTACAGATCCAATCTCAATGAAGACAGAAATTCTCAGAGTTGCGTCATTTCACCAATTCCTTCTCCAATTGCCTCAGTGCTATACTGTAGCTCACCCACAGCAAATGACCGACAAATATGAAGATAAATTACAGAGTAGACAGGAAACTTAGCAACTGATGATCCTTTCAATCCAAAAACACCATCACTGCAAGTTCAATCACTGAGCCTCAGATGTAAAGGACGTATCCTTACTGAGAGACTAAGCTCCAAGTTATTGTCGATCCCTTGTCTGAAGCACACATGCAGCAGTGAGGCTTCTATATGCTCTGGAGACTTAGACAATGTTAAGGTATGGAGAAGAACCATTAGCAGGCCCTTTGAAACATCCTTCAAATCTGTTCGTGAGAAAGGTGATCCAATAGCAGCAATCCATATCATGCCAACACGTTATCTTATTGAGTGAGAACTGAGTGTGTATATAAGAATGTATGTGGGGAACAAGTTTGAAAAAAAAGTCAAAACAACAGCAGTTTTAAAAGGGAGAAGAACAGACAAAGGAAGCACATGATGAGGACAGTACAGGAGAGAGAGAGAGAGAGAGAGAGAGAGAGAGTGGGAGAGAGAGAGAGAGAACCTGCATAGTTACTGCCTTTGCTGTTTTTGAATTCATGTGTCGCTGGACATCAGAATGCATCTGGGAAAATTAGCAAACAGTGAATTTCACAACAAATCTTGGAGGAACCGGTTTGGGCAAAGTTTACAAGACAGAATCAGATAAGTTAATTGTTGTTTTAAGTCTGTCCAGAGAAAGGCTGTATTAGCGAGGAGAGTGGGTTCTTTCTTGATTATATGTTTTTGGAGATAAGTCTCTTGATTAAACTTAAAATATAAGCCATAGGTATTAATTTAACCTGGTGCAGTGTTTTGTAGAGGAATAAGACGGTGTTATTTTCTGGGTCTGTAGATTGATGAAGGAGCAAAAATGTCCTTTGCAGTGATATGTACTTCTTGTCAGATGTGGGAGTTTAAAGAGAGTTTAAGGTATACTGAGGATCATATCTGCCATAAATGGTGTTGGATGCGAATCTTATCAGATCGAGTGGATCGATTGGAGATACAGATAGAAGCGATGAGGAATTTGCAACAGCAACAGTATGTGATGGATGGCAGTTATAGGAGAGGGGGAAAGTCTCAGATACAGTCACATAGATGGGTTAACTCCAGGAAGGGTAAGAGAGGTAGGCACCTAGGGCAGGAGTCTTTTGTGGATATATACATTTCAAACAGGTATGCTGTTTGGAAAATGTAGGGGATGATGGATTCTCAGGGGAACTTAGCATGAACAGCCAAGTTTTTGGTATTGAGACTGGCTCTAATGCAACAAGGGGATTCTGAGGTACAGGTACCTCAAGTCCGAGGTACAGACAGACGTTTCTGTGGCCAGCAGAGAAAAATCAGAATGGTGTTTTGCTTCCCTGGTGCCAGGATCAAGGATGTCTCAGAGAGGGTGCAGAATGTTCTCACGGGGGAGAGGGGCCAGCAAGAGGTCATTGTCCACATTAGAACCAATGATATAGGAAGGGAAAAGATTGAAATTCTGAAGGGAAATTACAGAGAGTTAGGCAGAAATTTAAAAAGGTGATCCTCAAGGGTAGTAATATCTGGATTACTCCCAGTGCTACGAGCTAGTGAGGGCATGAATAGGAGGATAGAGCAGATGAATGCATGGCTGAAGAGCTGGTGTATGGGAGAAGGATTCACACTTTTGCATCATTAGAATCTCTTTTGGGGTAGAAGTGATGTATACAAGAAGGACAGATTGCACCTAAATAGGAAGGAGGCTAATATACTGGCAGGGAAATTTGCTAGAACTGCTTGGGAGGATTTAAACTGGTAAGGTCGGGGGGGTGGGGGAGGATGGGGGGGATGGGTGGGGGAGGATGGGGGGGATGGGTGGGACCCAGGGAGATAGTGAGGAAAGAGATCGATCTGAGACAGGTACAGCTGAGAACAGAAGTGAGTCAAACAGTCAGGACAGGTAGGGACAAGGTAGGATTAATAAATTAAACTGCATTTATTTCAATGCAAGGGGCCTAACAGGGAAGGCAGATGAACTCGGGGCATGGTTAGGAACATGGGACTGGGATATCATAGCAATTACAGAAACATGGCTCAGGGATGGGCAGGACTGGCAGTTTAATGTTCCAGGGTACAAATGCTACAGGAAGGATAGAAAAGGAGCCAAGAGAGGAGGGGGAGCGGCATTTTTGATAAAGAATAGCATTACAGCTGTGCTAAAGGAGGATATATCCGGAAATACATCCAGGGAAGTTATTTGGGTGGAACCGAGAAATAAGAAAGGGATGATCACCTTATTGGGATTATATTATAGATGCCTTAATAGTCAGAGGGAAATTAAGAATAATAGAGTGGTCATGGTAGGGTATTTTAACTTTCCAAACATAGACTGGGACAGCATTAGTGTTTAGATGGAGAAGAATTTGTTAAGTGCATACAAGACAATTTTCTGATTCAATATGTGGGTGTACCTACGAGAGAAGGTGCAAAACATGACCTACTCTTGGGAAGTAAGGCAGGGCAGGTGACTGAGGTGTCAGTGGGGGAGGACTTTGGGGCCAGCAACCATAATTCTATTCATTTTAAAATAGTGATGGAAAAGGATAGACCAGATCTAAAAGTTGAAGTTCTAAATGGGAGAAAGGACAATTTTGACGGTATTTGGCAAGAACGTTTGAAAGCTGATTGGAGGCAGATGTTCGCAGGTAAAGGGGCGGCTTGAAAATTGGAAGCCTTCAGAAATGAGATAACAAGAATCCAGAGAAAGTATATTCCTTTCAGGGTTAAAGGGAAGGCTGGTAGGTATAGGGAATGACTAAAGATATTGAGGGTTTGGTTAAGAAAAAGAAGGAAGCAAATGTCAGGTATAGACAGGATAGATCGAGTGAATCTTAGAAGAGTATAAAGGAAGTAAGAGTATACTTAAGAGGGAAATCAGGAGGGCAAAAAGGGAACATAAGATAGCTTTGGCAAGTAGAATTAAGGTGAATCCAAAGGGATTTTACAAATATATTAAAGACAAAAGGGTAAGTAGGGAGAGACTAGGGCCCCTCAAAGATCAGCAAGGCGGCCTTTGTGTGGAGCCACAGAAAATGGGGGAGATATTAAATGAGTATTTTGCATCAGTATTTATTATGGAAAAGGATATGGAAGATATAGACTGTAGGGGAATACATGGTGACATCTTGCAAAATGTCCGTATTACAGAGGAGGAAGTGCTGGATGTCTTGAAGCGGTTAAAGGTGGATAAATTCCCAGGACCTGATCAGGTGTACCCGAGAACTCTGCGGGAAGCTAGAGAAGTGATTGCAGGACCACTTGCTGAGATATTCATGTCATTGATAGTCACAGGTGAAGTGCTGTAAGACTGGAGGTTGGCAAATGTGGTGCCACTGTTTAAGAAGGGCGGTAAAGACAAGTCAAGGAACTATAGACTGATGAGCCTGATCTCAATGGTGGGCAAGTTGTTGTAGGAAATCCTGAGGGACAGGATATACATGTATTTGGAAAGGCAAGGACTGATTCGGGATAGTCAACATGGCTTTGTGCATGGGAAATCATGTCTCACAAACTTGGGAAAGCAAATCTTAGCAGGACTTATACACTTAATGGTAAGGTCCTAGGGAGTGTTGCTGAACAAAGAGACCTTGGAGTGCAGGTTCATAGCTCCTTGAAAGTGGAGTCGCAGGTAGATAGGATAGTGAAGAAGGTGTTTGGTATGCTTTCCTTTATTGCTCAGAATATTGAGTATAAGAGTTGGGAGGTTATGTTGCAGCTGTACAGGACATTGGTTAGGCCACTGTTGGAATATTGCGTGCAATTCTGATCTCCTTCCTATCGGAAAGATCTTGTGAAACTTGAAAGGGTTCAGAAAAGATTTACAAGAATGTTGCCAGGGTTGGAGGATTTGAGCTACAGGGAGAGGCTGAACAGGCTAGGGCTGTTTTCCCTGGAGCATCAGAGGCTGAGGAATGACCTTATAGAGGTTTACAAAATTATGAGGGGCATGGATAGAATAAATAGACAAAATCTTTTCCCTGGAGTCGGGGAGTCCAGAACTAGAGGGCATAGGTTTAGGGTGAGAGGAGAAAGATATAAAAGAGGCCTAAGGGGCAACTTTTTCACACAAAGGGCAGTACATGTATGGAATGAGCTGCCAGAAGAAGTGGTGCAGACTGGTACAATTGCAACATTTAAGAGGCATTTGGATGGGTATATGAATAGGAAGGGTTTGGAGGGATATGAGCCGGGTACTGGCAGGTGGGACTAGATTGGATTGGGATATCTGGTCGGCATGGACAGGTTGGACCGAAGGGTCTGTTTCTGTGCTGTACATCTCTATGACTCTATAAGTAATCAATTAGAATTAGTATTTAATTTATTGTCATGTGTAACAAGGCACAGTGAAAAGCTTTGTCTTGCGGGCAACACAGGCAGATCACGTAGTTAAATAGCATAGATAAGCAAATGATAGGTTAACAGTGGCAAAAGCACAGGTACAGATGTAAGTAAGTAAGTGTTGGAGTTTTATGATATGTGAGCTTGAATTACACTGATGAGAAAGCTATATGCCTGGACTCTGTCTAATGAAATGTTAGGAGAAAGTGAGGACTGCAGATGCTGGAGATCAGAGCTGAGCACAGCAGGTCAGGCAGCGTCCAAGGAGCAGGTGAATCGACGGTTCAAGCATAAGCCCTTCAGGAAAAAGGGATTATGCCTGAAACGTTGATTCTCCTGCTCCTTGGAAGCTGCCTGACCTGCTGCGCTCATGAAATGTTAACCTCATATCCCAGCATCAAACACTAATTATGCAACATTAGCTCTGCTGGGCGGGTCATGTTGTTTGTATACCTGACAGCAGAACTTTTGAAGCAAAGGTTTCACTCAGAGCTTGAACTACTTTGGCAGAATGACTTTATCTAAGAGTTGTATAAAATTGCCTTGAAATGTTGGGTCCAATAAGATTCTTTCTAAGAGCTAGCACTGACACAGTGGACCAAAAAGCATTTTTCTGGGCTTTATTATCCTGTGGATGTAGGTTTGCTCGTTGAGGGGGAAGGTTCATTTGCTGATGTTTCATCACCATACTCGGTAACATCGTCAGCGGGCGTCCAGATGACACTTCGTCTGGAGGCCCACTGAGGATGTTACCTAGTATGGTGATGAAATGTCTGAAAATGAACCTTCCACCTCAGCGAGCAAACCTACATCCAGAACCTCAACCTGAGCTACACATCTTCTCGAAACTCTCTTTGTTATCATGTGACTAAATCTACAATGATTTTGCAATCGGCCTCTGTATGCTCTCCATATTAGTGGAAACATGGAAAAACACAATTTTGCATAAATTGAGATTGTTTTAAACATGTTTATTGTAAAATCACAGTGGACTTGATCTGTCTGCCAGCCTGCTATTACTCCATTTCTTCTACACAAATTATTTGTCAACTGGAATTAGAATGCTTGCAAACAATGACTTCTTGACAACTTCATGTGCCAGCTGTTGACTTTTTCTTCTCTCTGCAGTGCACCCTGGTGTGTTAGAATATATCCTGTTTATATAATCTGCTCCACTGAGATTGCATTCCATTCAGGTCAATGTAACCCATTCTAAATACAGTTGCTTCCACAGTTTATACCAAAGGTATACAGAATATCAGACCTGCACTAAAATCTGAAGCTTGAGTGCAGATCACCAAACCAGACCTGATAGCATCTGCAATCTCAGCTATATACAAACTTTTATCTCCTCACACATTCTGTTTATTGTTCATAGTCACACAAGCCAGGAAATACCACAGATTATTCTGAAAATGCTGTTTCTGCTTTTCAGGTCACGACACCCGGGTGCATTGATCTCATTAATATGTGTCTGTCAATGCTACAGTGTCTCAACAGTTGCAACATTTGTACACTCACAAGTATAGTGGTGAATCCCACCAGGACTCAATTATGCTCACCCGTTTTGCAATAAAGTTGACCCAGATTCATGATAGTCATAGTAGATATTCTGCTACTACATCAATCAAAAGATGTTTTCATGTCCCAGTGTAAGGTTACCAGTGCCATCATAGGGCGAACTTGGCAAAGTTCAAAGTATGGATTCACGAAGCTCATCATTTCGATTTCCAAAGACAATGTTTGTGTTTCTTTTCACCACCCGGGATTCTGCTGGTTGCTACCATTGATTCCAATAGATAAGCTGCCTTTATTTGCTGATGAGCCAGTGTGTAAATTTGTTTCCAATGTGTACTCAGTCATGCAGAACAGGAAGTTATGGGTTTGATCTGATCATGCTTTAGGGCATCTCATCTGGGACAGATTTAGTTGGCATGAATCTCGCATGATAAAGAGGGTAACAGTACCACCCTCCACCACGCCTCCCCCCACCATGCCCACCAACATTCAGCTCTTGGGTTACAAATGCTTAGACTACCGTGCTGGTGAGTATACGTATGAACATACACCTCATAGAGTAGGGCTCTGTTAAGAGTCCCTTTTCATTTTAGCTTTCTGTCTTCACTCTTGTCTTAGTCATCTGTTGTACAGTCCTGGTGTTCCACAAAATACCCTCTGTAAACTTGAATTCATCCAAAACACTGCTGCCCTGAGTTAACCTGCACCCAGGCGTGTATCCCTACTGCTCCTGCGCTCACTGATCGACATTGTCTTCCAATCAAGCAAAGTCTTGCTTTTATCCTTTCTTTCAAATCCCCTTCTAACCCCTCACATATCCAAATCTCTTTGCTCTCCTCCAAGTCCCACAATCCTCTGAGATCTTGTGCTCCATTAATTCTGGCCCTTCGAGCATCCTTGATTTTAATCACTTTATCATTGCTGCCTGGGGACCTTAATACTGGAACACCCTTTACTATTTACCTGGAGAAAGTGAGGTTTGCAGATGCTGGAGATCAGAGTTGAGAGTGTGATGCTGGAAAAGCGCAGCAGGTCAGGCAGCAATGGGAATGGTTTATGCCGGAAACATCGATTCTCCTACTTCTTGGATGCTGCCACACCGGCTGTGTGTTTCCAGTACCACACACTCAGTCCCTTTACTATTTACTGTTAAGTTAAAGGTGCTGTACAAATAACAGTCATTGGTGGTGTTGATAGTTTACCACTGCTTTCTTCCAGGCTCACACAGGAAAGGTGTGAAGCTCTTTGTATGAAGAATTGGAATCATATTGCCAGCAAGGCCCTCAATGTTATGGTGATGCTAGTTATCCTGGGGCTACCTTGAAGCTTGGGTAGGAGCTGCAAAGCATCACCACATTTATGAGTATGGGATCAGTTAGGTACAATAGGAAGGGTATTCTCACTAGGCTGTCAGGAATCAGACACAATCAGACAAGCTAAGGTTCAGATAACCACCAGGGATCACCTGCCTGGCCTCAGGGAAAGCAGTCTCAAACTGTCATGTTAACCAGACAGATGAACAAAGGAACACCTGGAAAAACAGCTCCAGATCCCAGCACCATCAATGAAAATTAATGTCAGTAAGCATCTTTATTAAAGTATTACCCTTGGCACGAATGTGCACCATCTTTACAGACACAAAATTAAAAAGAAAATAAGTCACGGTGCAATTGCATAGCAGATCCTGCAATCAGTGCTGATAATGCTGTATCACACCTTGTCAGACACATGTGTTGCACAGTAATTGCAATTTATTATTATACCAACACTTTAGATGGTAAATATCAGTAATTTCTAATATCATCTGGTGTGATTTTACACACGTGCACACACACAAACAGAAATGTGCAAGCACCTCCCCACAACACCACAGGGAGCTTTGTTGTAGCTGCTGGTATCTGTGGAGGTGGATTACAGCAGCATTGACAGAAACCAGTGATGCAGCTTGATGCACAGTGTCGCGTTGTTATGGCCTGCAGCTACATCTTGTTGTGCGGCTCCAAGAAATGTGATATGGCATTGGTTTGGGGATCCCATTCTTTAAATTGATCCAAACAGTTTGTTGGTTTCGCTGCGACTTATAATTGCAAGTTCAGTCAGCAACAACAAAATTGATAAATTAACCAGCTAATGGGGTTTGAAGATGAGTTGGATTTGAACTTCTTTTGTTTTGCACTGCCACACATACCACTGTCCCATTAAAATACCACTCAGACAACATTTCCAGTGTCAACAGTAGGGATTTGTTTCTGGAAAATGTATTCTTGGTCTGAAAAGAATATTTCTGGAAAATGAACCTGTTGTCAGATGAAGATATGAGACTGTGTAAAATATTACGTCTACACCGGAAAATGATGACCATTTAAAACGATGTATTGTAAAACAGACACATCAGTCATGCATGTGGAAAAGTTGTGTTTACTCATAAACACAAAGGAAGCTTAAAAAGACCTTGGCAGACGTCAGTAGTGTGGCACGATGCCAAAAAGGTAAATATGGAAACATCAGAAAGGTGCCAAGAGGAGCTCCTGTGAAAATATTGCCAAAGAACCAGCAAGTTATTCCATGTGTCCAACCAGCAGATGGGAATTTTCACAGATGTAGTTTGGAAAATAGATATGTGCTATGGGATTCAACTCCTATAAATCCTTAAATGCATATCCCACTACAGCAGTAAATTTTCCTTAAGTTTATTTTTCAGATTTTGTAGTTAATCCAAAATAACAAGTCCATTTTTATCTTGACCTTAATGTAGTGCATAAATTCCCATTCTTGGATATCAGATGGGAATATTACTCCTGAGCAGCTGGTCTGGAGGACTATTGAAAATTGCCTGGTGGCAGAATTTTAAAACAAAATCTAAACAGGCCACTAGGCAGTATAGACTGCTTATGGCCATTTGTCCAATTCAGGTCATGCTGGTTGATGGTAGAACAATTCAGTTCCCCTAGCTCTATAATTTTATTTCCTCCAAGTGTCCATCCAATTCCCTTCTGAAATCATTCATTGTCTCTAATTCCACTGTACTTGTGGACCTCAGAACAAAGGATGAATGGCCTACTCCTGTTTCTATTTTGCATGCTTCCATGATTGTGAGTTCAGGTTATTTCCACTCACTCTATGGAGAATTTTAATCTCCTCCTCTATGCCACATCTCTTGTTCAACACTTGAAATCTGTCACCCCCTAGCCCCCGTGCCATCAGATGGTGGGATTAGGATCCAAACTCATTTCCTATTGGTTTGCTGAGCTGGATTATTTAAGGCTGGATGGATGATACAGTTTGCATCAGTGGCCCTGAGCTGGAGATGCGATGGGAGTTTAAGAACAGCCCGTGTTATTTCTTCAGACACCTCTCCTGAAGGAAAGTGTGCCAGTGTGATTATAGGATGAGTGCAATTGGGTGTGGTACCTTCTGGACTGAAATTGTAGGTTGACATATGACATGAAGAATGGCCATTTGGAAAAGATGTGAAAGGATTTCTGGTCGGTATGAACTTTACCCCAGGGGAAGGCAGTTGAAGGTTTAAAAGGGGCCAATCTACTTTAGCTGAAAATGTGTTGCTGATAAAAGCACAGCAGGTCAGGCAGCATCCAAGGAACAGGAAATTCGACGTTTCGGGCCAGAGCCCTTTAGTCTTCCTCAGCCCACCATGTTTGTGTTGGCTTTTCAGTAGAATTATTCAATGAATCTCATTCCCCTTATGTTTCCTGTAGCCCTGTGAATGTCATTCCCATTCCCTTTTAAATATTTTAGTTGGATCTGATGTTCAAGCAGTGCATTATAAGTCACAACTCAGGACACTAAAATAAATACCACTGTCATCTTTGGTTCTTTTGCCAAACATCTTAAATTTGTGTCCTCTGGTTCCTGACCCTTCTGTTATTAAAAACAGTCTCTTATTTATTCTAACAAATGTATTCATGATATCGAATATTTCTGTTAAATGTTCTCATAATCTTCTCTCATCTAAAAACCACCTTAGTCTCTCCACATTATTGAAGTCACTTATCGCTGGTGCCAAAGACCTTGACATCCTTCACAAAGTGTACTGTTCTGAATTGACTGTAATATTTCAGCTTGGCTCTAGGTAGACTTTTGTTATTTATAAAGGATGAGCATAATTGTTTTGCTTTTATACATTATACCTCCATTAATAAAGTGGAGGATCCCACAGACTTTGTAAACTGCTTCCTCAACAACCTTTAAAGGTTTGGATTGGCATAGCCCTTGTTGTTTCTCTCCATTTAAAATTGTAGCTTTTAGTTTCTATTGTTTCTCTTCATTCCTCCTACCAAAATGACCTCTTTGTATTAACTTACGTTCATGCATCTGCTTATGTTTACAATCTGTTGAGGTCTCCCTAAAGTCTGCACTTAAAACTTTGTGCTGTCTGAAATTTTGAAATGATGCTTGTTTTCCAACTGGATTTCTCCCTTGCTCTCCTCTGCTGCAGCTGTTCATCTCTTGGCAATTTATGTCTTGAGGATACCAGATGCCTTCCAGCGATTGGAGTGCCCGCAGTTTACATGTGAACCTTGGTAGTTGGTATCAGCAAGCTCAGCAATGAGAACTTTCTGGATTAGAGCCCTGTAGACAGGACATAGATTGCAGAGTTGGGACTGCAATCAGTTTCTCGGCCAAGCGGGGCAACTTGAATGGGTACTGGTTAAAGTGGCACCGAGGAAGCATGATTGGATGTAAGGAAAGGTTAGATTTTATGACTCCATCACCAGGCATTTTCTCTTGGCACAGGGGCATGTAAAATGTAGCAGGTGAGTAGCCCATAGCATTCCCACACACCTCCAAAACCGCCCCCAGAGCTAAGGCATCCACTAACCTGCCCAACTTTGGACCTATTGAGACCTTTAATTCCTGAATCAAAAAGCGTTAAGTGATCTCAGGTTGCCTCCACTGCACGAGGGGCTGGATAGACAAGACTGAGAAGGCCGTGTTTTTCACCAAAGTTAATTAAAATGTGGGAAGAAAGGGAGGGTTTCTCCTTTTGGTCGAAGACCCTGTGCTAATGGGGCACCTCCACTTTAGTCCCTCTATCTGATCATCAACTCATATCATTGGGAGCATAGCTGATGGTGTTATAAGTCACCCAAGAGTACAAGATGCAACAAATATTTTTGAAGTTGTGCTGAGAACCTTTAATAATTACTTCAATGTCAAAACGAGTACAAGCATTGAAAGAGCAAAATTTAATGTGTTCAGCATCCAGGGGAATCATAGATGATTTCTTTAGGGATCGCCACAGATTAGTGAAAAAATGCAACTACAGTGACTGCAAGTTACAATTCACTAGAGCAGAACTATTGGCAGAATTGCTGACAAATCTTTGTCAGATTTATTACAGTCTTAAGAAGGTCTGAATCTAAATGAAACCATTCATATTGAACAGAAATAAAGACTCAACATTTCATAAGATTAATCCAAGGAGGAGATGATCAAACTTGGAACAGGAGAATGTAGACCATATTCAATTCGCCAGGTACATAAGCACAAACAACTCACATGAGAGACTAATGCAGTGATTAATACAGACACAAGTCATTCAAAGTTCTTGTCAGCACTTTGCAGCAACGAAACCTCACAGGCACCAGCTGTGCCCAACTAATATGAAAGCTTTATGTGATACACAGTCTGTCACTTTCAGAAAATGTGCAGAAGTGGGACACAGTTTCAGAAAGCAAGAAGTCAAATAGTTAAATACACAAAGTTAGGTAGTTGTTTTTGATTGGCACAGACTTGATGGGCCAAATGGTCTTTTTCTGTGCTGTATATCTCTATGACTCGTGGTTTACTAAGGAAGTTGAACCTCTTGTCAAGAGGAAAAAGAAGGCTTATGTTGGGGTGAGACTTGAAGGCTCAGTTAGGGTGCTTGAGAGTTACAAGTTAGCGAGAAAAGATTTAAAGAGAGAGCTAAGAAGAGCCAGGAAAAGACATGAGAAGTCATTGGCAGGTATGATCAAAGAAAATCCTAAAGCTTTCTATAGGTATATCAGGAATAAAAGAATGGCCCTATCTTTCTCCAGCCAGGCAAGGACAGTAGTGGGAAGTTGTGCGTGGAGTCCGAGGAGATAGGGGAAGTGCGAAATGAGTATTTTTCGTCAGTATTCACACTGGAAAAAGACATGGTCGAGGAGAGTGCTGAGATACAGCCTACTAGAATAGACGGGGTTTATCATTATCAAGGAAGAGGTGTTAGCAATTCTGGAAAGTGTGAAAATAGGTAAGTCCATAGGGCCGGATGGGATCTATCCTAGGATTCTCTGGGAAGCCAGGGAGGAGATTGCAGAGTCTTTGGCTTTGATCGTTATGTCATCATTGTCTACAGGGATAGGACCAGAAAACTGGAGGATAGCAAATGTTGTCCCTTGTTCAAGAGATGGGTAGAGACAACCTGGTAATTATAGACCAGTGAGCCTTGCTCTGGTTGTGGGTAAAGTGTTGGAAAAGGTGATAAGAGATGGGATTTATAGTAATCTAGAGAGGAATAAATTGATTAGGGATTATCAACATGGTTTTGTGAAGGGTAGGTCATGCCTCACAAACCTTATTGAGTTATTTGAGATGGTGACCAAACAACTGGATGGAGGTAAAATGATTGATGTGGTGTCTCTGGATTTCAGTAAGGTGTTTGATAAGATTCCCCATGGTAGGCTGTTATGGAAAATATAGAAGCGTGGGAGGGTGATTTAGCTATTTAGATCAGAATTTGGCTCGTTGAAAGGGTGGTCATTGATGGGAAAAGTTCATCCTGGACTTCAGTTACTGGTGGTGTACGGCAAGGATATGCTTTGGGGCCATGACTGGATGAGGGCGTAGAAGGATGGGTTAGTAAATTTGCAGATGACACTAAGGTTGGTAGAGATGTGGATAGTATTGAAGGATGATGCAGTTACAGAAGGACATAAATAAGCTGCAGAGCTGGGTGGAGAGATGGCAAATGGAGATTAATGCGGAAAACAATGAGGTGAGATACTTTGGAAACAGCAACAGAAATAAAGAGTACTGGACTAATGGTAAGATTCTTGCTAGTGTAGATGAGCAGAGAGGTCTCGGTGTCCATGTACATACATCCCTGAGAGTTGCCACCCAGGTTGAGAGGGTTGTTATGAAGGCATACAGTGTGCTAGCTTTTATTGGTAGAGGGATTGAGGTTTGGACCCACAAGGTCATGCTGCAGTGGTACAGAACTCTGGTGCAGCTGCACTTCAGGTATTGTGTACAGTTCTGGTGACCGCATTATAGGAAGGATGTGGAAGCTTTGGAAAGGGTTCAGAGGAGATCTACTAGGATGTTGCTTGATATGGAGGGAAGATCTTATGAGGAAAAGCTGACGGGCTTGTGACTGTTTTCGTTGGAGAGAAGGTTGAGTGGTGACTTAATTGAGATATATTAGATAATCAGATGGTTAGATAGGGTGGACAGTGAGAGCCTTTTTCTTCGGATGGTGATAACTAGCACAAGGGGACATAGCTTGAAATTGAGAGGTGATAGATATAGGAGAGATGTCAGAAGTAGTTTCTTTACTCAGAAAATATTAGGGGTGTGGAAAGCACTGCCTGCAACAGTAGTGGACTCGCCAACCTTAAGGACATTTAAATAGTCATTGCATTAACATATGGATGAAAATGGAATAGTGTAGGATAAATGGGCTTCAGATTGGTTCCACGGGTTGGGACTTCATCGAGGGCCGAAGGGCCTGTACTGCGCTGTAATGTTCTATGTTCAATATTCTATTACTTAAAAACAGAGGTTAATGAGGTAGTACCCTCTAAAACAGAAATAAACATCAGAACATAAGAAAAAGGAGCAGGAGTAGGCCATCTGACCCCCTGACCCTGCTCTGCCATTCAATAAGATCATGGCTGATCTTTTCATGGCCTCAGCTCCACTTACCCGCCCTTTCACTATAACCCTTAATTCCTTAACTGTTCAAAATTTATCTATCTTTGCATTAAAAACAAGCAACGAGGTGACCTCAACTACAGGAAATTTCATAGATTCACAGCTCTTTGGGTGAACTTCCTTCTCAACTCAGACCTAAATCCGCTCCCCTTTATTTTGAGGCTATGCTCCTTGATTCTAGTTTCATCCACCAGTGGAAACAACCTCCCTACCTCTATTTTATCTATTCCCTTCATAACTTTATATGTTTCTATAAGATCCCTCATCCCCATTCTTCTAGATTCCAATGAATATATTCCCAGTCTACCCTATCCTTCCTCATAAGCCAATCCTCTCAACTCCAGAATCAACCTAGTGAACCTCCTTTGCACCCCCTTCCAGTGCCAGTACATCCTTTCTCAGATAAGGAGACCAAAACTGTGTACAGTACTGAAGTCTAAAGTGTTGCTTGAGGAAGAGGTGATCCAGACCTTACACTTCGAGAAGATGATAATTATTTTAATGGTTGCCTCTTGACTTTCAGTTTAGACACTAGGATGAGTGTTTCTCTATTATCAGACAGTGAGCAGTGATAAAGAAAATACAGTGTACAGCCGACAACATTGCAACTACATGGTCCAGGAAGAATAGTACTTCAGATTAAATGTACAAACAGATTTCCGGGATAAGGGATGCCTCCTAGCAGAATACTGAACTGCACAATCCAGGACTCTAACTCCTAAGCAGGAAGTCATGCTTTGACCTCAGCCTTATTCAGTTGGTGGAAAACAAAAGCCAAGGAGTTCCTTTGAACAAGAATAGTCTATACTACTTAAAGGGTGGGGGACATTGAGTACGGAACACATCATAATGCTGCAGAAAGATGTTCAACCTTAATACACCCATTGATACAACAGCTGGCAGCCCTCGAGGGCAAGATTTAATCGCATGGAGGGGCATAAATCCAACCATCAGCTTGCCCCCTGCAGTGACATTATTTTGTAGATGACCTTTTGTTAAAGACTGTCGTCATGTGACTGACATTTCCACTTACATTGGCGAGTAATAGGCCCCTGTAAAATTCAGCTCAAAGGAAGAAAGACATATTTATGTAGCTTTTATAGCCTCAGGACATCCCAAAGCATGTTATACCCAACACTTTAAATGCATCATAAGTTAGGAAGCAGTCAATTTATACACAGATCATAATGAGATAATTTTGCAGTTAATTCATTTTAGAAATTAGTTGAGAGATAAATATTGGTCAGACCACCAGAGAGAACCTCCCTTTGCTTTTTGGCAAAAGTTCCATGTGATTGTTTGGTCTGAATATTTGACAAGTTAGAAGGGCTCAGCTCCCTAGTCAAAATGGTGCCAGAGCTACATTTTGAGAAATCCCATCGCCAAACTCACAACTACTGCATGGAGAACAGGGACAGGAGAGATTTCAAACATTTACAGTACAAAAGAGGCTGCAATGCAGTTAAAAGTCCAGTTGCCTTCAATTAGAAACAATTTTTGTCACTGGAATTTTCAAATGCATGATTCATTCGATTTATAGATTTGAGAAAGAAGTTCTAAACCTATTGGAGAGATTAAGTACTCATGTGCAGAGGGTCCAGGTGCTATTTTGGGATCTTCAACAGTGGATGCTAATATGTATAAAAGATGGGAAAGCTCTGTGGAACTATCAACTTATTAGTGCATTTAAAACCCTGTGCCTTCAGGTTTTTGAACCCTCTGCCTGTTTTGAAGCTCAGCTTGAAAAACTTTGGTGGTTGCAATTGGATTAACAAAAGTGTTGCCTGACTGCTTCCTTATTATTGTGTAGGGAGCAGGGCTCTACAATCACAGTTTGATTGCTCGTTCTGAGTGGGCTTATGAGCGGATCACTTGTTTTTGATGCAATTTTCTTTTTGCTTTTATAGTGCATTGAGTACTTGAAGGAAATGTTTGACTTTTTAAATAAGGGATTAAGTACTTGAAGAGACTAAATGTATTAAATGTGTTTTTTCAATTAGAGCAGTTTTTAATATACTTAAGTCTATAGTATTTTGAACTTTTCTTACTTCATCCCAAAAAAAACTTCTGAGTACTAGGTGAGTTAAAAGTAGAAGGAAAAGTGAAAAAAAAACATTGAGATGAGTTGTCACAAAATTGACACAGGAGTTATAAAAAGTTATGGGGAAGACCATAAGGGCATGGACTGGTATGAGTTGGGATTAAGTTGTCACAGAAGATGTGAAGGACAATGAGATATGATTGATGAAGAATGAGTTGACACTGAGAGGTTATTAAGCTGATTACAGTGACATGAGATGGCATGGATGGGGCAATGAGCATGTGTGGCTGTTGAAGCAGTGTGAGGGCTAAAGGGTACTTTCTCATTATAACTGGGTCAAATCCCAGGGCACCAAGTAGACCTTTTTAACAGCCTTGGTCCTCGATAACCCTCATGGCTACCTCTGCACTGCTTTTGAGAGCAGGTGACCTGCCTTAACACCTACCCAAGGGAATGAAAATATGGCAGTGTGGGCAAGTTTATTCCAAGTTCAGTTTTGAGGAATGAGAAATTTTCCTGACTGCACACCTGACCTGGGAATTAAAACTTGGCTCGGTTTAACGTTTCATCCTAAATGAGGCTTGTCTATCTCACTCAGACCAAAGTGCTGTCATTGAGCCCTGATTGATATAGAGGAGTAAATATTGTTGGTCAGCTGGGACAAGTAATGATAGGCTGATCAATTTTTTCTCTGCTAGAACCACCACAATTCTGTGAAAAGTAAACCAAAAGAGCAGTGAAAATATACATGAGACATTAGCTATTTGAGTCCAATGATTCAGAGTGACAGGGTATCTAGTCACTAACACATCTGACTAAATGCTTGCTTTTCCTTTCAATACCAATGTTGCCCTGTCTTGTTAGCAGCTTAACTTGTAAGTAATTTGCTATTTCTATTGCCAGAAGTTTTATTTGTTCTGATGTAGATATCTGTAACTCCAAACTATCATCAGGGTGGAGTTGTCCTTCAATATCTCAGAACGTTTCCTGTTTATGCTACCAACTGTGTTTTCTTTAATTCCGTCACCGATTTGAATAGTTGGCTTCTTTATACCTCTCTTTTCATTTGGACAGAATGGCTTTTTAATGGGCATATTGTTGTCTGTATAATAACGGAAAAAGTGATGCTACAGAGGGAAAAGACTCTTGAAAATGAATATTCATAGTGGAAACCTGCAACCCACTAACTATTGCCTCTATGGTTGATATTGCGTATGTACCTGTTTAACGTGAGCTTTTATATTCAATGTTGAAATCCCTCTGCAAGATTGGTGAAAAAAACAATGTAAATTCTGAGGTAATTTCTGTACAAATGGGATTGAGCATATTTTGAGCCACTTAACAGAGGGGAAAGGAAGCACAGCAAGATTTACAAGGAATTGGATAGCATGCTTGCTCACTATGCCCTCCAGAATCTCACTCTTGCTGAGTTTCAAATGCAAGGATTATGAAAACTGTCAAGTATCTCACTTTTCTTTCTACAGGAAGCAAGCATTAACGTTTTATTTGGTCACACAGCAAATGTCTCAACATCTTGCTCTAGACCAATATCAGAAACTCATAAATTGTATGAAAAGGCAGGAGAATTACTGGAAAGCTTTCAGTTGTAAAAATGTTTGACTATATTCCTCAGTCTGTTTCACCCAAAGAGCCAAAACCAATTGTGATACTGCCCTGGCTGTAGCCAGCTAGTCAACACAAGTCAATATTAGTGTTTGATTTGGTTAATACCACAATGGATGTTTCTTTAAACTATTTGGCCTCTTGGGGATCTTTGCAAAACACCATTAATAGGGAATAATTTTCAGATCACAACTTTGGATTTTACTACTACATACATAAGCCTCTTAAAGAAAAGTATCTTGAAATTTTATGGAGGTTTGGCCAGTGTCCTTCCAAAGCCATGCAGGCAATTCCAAGACAACCTGTGGAAAGTTTGAGAAGAGAATCTTACTTTAATCCCCTCTGAACTGTGAAGAGCATTGCTGAGTTGATCTATTTTCACCCACTGATAAAAAATATTATAAAAGAATAAACAGTGACTTAAAATTTTCACATCACGCATCTGATTCCAGGTATCTTCAGTTACAGGTAGCGTTGCTGCCACAACAAACCAATTCAACCTCTGAAAGAGACCATGGGCTTGGACAATAACAGTCAGCTGCTTGGGACTGTCAGAGTCAGGGTGATCTCCACAAGGGGTGAGGAGCCAAATGTCAGGCAGCCCACCACCTGTCTTCAGGCTTTCTGATCTATTGTAGGCTGTTTATGTCCTAGAATAAGAGGTATTAAGGGAAATAAATTTGGAAAGCATAGCTGCTGCTTTTGATGCAGTTGGGAAAGTGTCATTAGTGAGTGAGTAAGTAGGCAGCACAGAGGGCATGCAGTGTGGGTAAGAGTGAATGAGGGATGATGTTCTAGGTAATAGGGAGAGTAGTAGAGCATACGCCTTGTGGTGGAAGGTGGGCACAATAGTTGAGATAGATTGAATGTGAGATACTGGAGAGAAGGTAGTGGCACTTACAGTGGCAGAATGGAGAAGATTATTCCTTGAGTGCTTTACAATCATCCAGACAGTTGAAGCTGCTTTAACCTGGATGGCAACCTTGGATCAGGCTGGTCTGACATTGTGGCCTCCACTCCATTGTCCTATGAGAAAAGACTTGTTCAGCAATAGACTTCAGAAAAATGAGAGGGGTTCTGATTGAAACATATAATATTCTAATAGGGCTGGAAAGACTAGTTCAAGGGAGAATGTTTTCCCTGTTTAAGGAGCCTAGAACTAGGGGAAACAGTTACAGTTAGAGCATTAGGACTGAGAAGAGGAAACATTTCTTCAATCAAAGTGAAGTGAACCTGTGGAATTCTCTACCACAGATGGTTGTGGAGGCTGACTCACTGAATATGTTCAAGAAAGAGACAGATAAGTTTCTAGATTTTAACAGCATTAAGGGATATGGGGAGGAAGTGGGAATATGACATTGAGTTTGTGAATTAGCCATGACCTTAGTGAAAGGCTGAGCAGACTTGAATGAACTACTCCTGCTCCTAGTTTCTATGTTTCTATCCATGTTTGATTCTAAGACCAGTAATTGCATGACACTTAACGAAAGTATCAATAAATATCTGATCACAGAGATCATTTAGCTTCACATGCTTGCACATTGCTAACCTATCTCTGAGTTTTGCTTTCATAAGCCAGGAATGAAGTGGCACCCCTATTGCTGCTATGATTGGGATCAGCTTGCTGAGGATAGAATGCAAATTGCTGAAAATGTGTTGCTGGAAAAGCGCAGCAGGTCAGGCAGCATCCAAGGAACAGGAAATTCGCGTTTTGGGCAGCGGCCCTTCTTCAGGAGAACGGCTTATGCCCGAAATGTCGAATTCCCTGTTCCTTGGATGCTGCCTGACCTGCTGCGCTTTTCCAGCAACACATTTTTCAGCTCTGATCGCCAGCATCTGCAGTCCTCACTTTCTCCTAGAGTACAAATTGCACCAGAGGACCACACTGGACTGTAGAGCCCAAGGCTGGCCATTCTACCTCAGGGCTGTCCATGAAATTAAAGCAACAGAACAAGATCACATATGAGAACTCCAGAAGCATTGAGTCCCTTCGAACATTTCACCCTCTCAGTGTGGATGAGTCCAAAAGCTAAAGCCATTTGGCTTTTCTGCCTTTTTGATCATGTCGGAAAATGACACAACCATGAATATTATGAGTGGCCTTTTAGCCCAATATAAATTCCATAAATTCTCCACTTAAAAATCATGCCAGCATAAATGAACCCTACATTAACAGTAGGTCAATTGGAAATAACTCAAAAGAAACAGTGCAACCAGTCAATAGGTTTTGTCTGGCAATTCTACAATCCAAACAGTTTCTCACTGCAATAAGGATGCAACTAAAGCATTTATTATTCTTCTGTGATTGTACCAGAATAAAAATTAAACATTGAGTGTACTAAGTGTACAAACACCAAACAGGAAAGGTGCGCTGAGATTGAAATTCTGGCCAGAGCTTTGTAGTGTTGAATGACAACAGGAAAAATCAGAATTGCAGACATCATTATCACATTATAAAAGCTTTCTCAAATTATAAAAGAAACGACAAAGACAGAAACAACTTTTTGCAATGCACATGGAATTGTTTGGACCAAATGTAATTGTGTGTGTAATGTAAAGGACATTTGACTATTTGTTGGTTTAGTAATGAAGATGTAAATAATGTATAAATTATGCTTGGCATTGACTACATCACAATTTCAAAGATTACACCTTGTTTCCAATACATCATACTTTGCTGCACCAACAATTTCGTTTACATGTGCTGTCTAGCTATGGTGGATTTATGCAAACAACTTCTACAAATCTAGATTTCAGAGCCTTGATAAGAATGTAAGAATGCAACATACCCAATGAATGTTTGCAGATTCTTGGTTTCCACTGTTCTTCTTGTGTTGAGTAAGAGGGATGTGATTGTGGCAATCACCATGACAACGGTAACCAATATCACAGTGAATATAACCAGCAGGATGGGCAGTGCCAGTTATGTTTGCGTTGGGTGTAAAATGAGGTGTTTCATGATGGTTCGGTGATATTCACAAGCTGAACCGTTGGTGTGGGGGAGGGGAACAGAAGACAAAAGAAACACCTCAGGCATATGAGCAAACAAAATTGATGGTCAGGATAAGACCAGCTGGTCTGCCAAGCCTGCAGGCACAGCAGCACCCTGATGGAGTAACACCCTTAGCTGTATCTATAGAATTAGTATTGCTACTGCAGGGCATGCACGAAGATCTGTTACCTATCAGAGATATATTTCAGGCAGAGCCTCTAACAGAAGATGCCACTTGAGAATGGAAATTAAAGCACTCTTTATCTCGAAGGCTATCAGCACATTTTTAAGCCACAGTAAATTACTACAGAAGAAAAACCAGCAATATAATCAAGTAATTTTGAGAATCAGATGAGGCCAAATGCCCTGATGTTTGATCAATTGATAATGTCCTAGAATTTATGTTTTTCTCTCCTATGTAATTATTTACACATAGATTTTTGTGCATTTATGTAGTGTTTGAAAACGTGCCTTAGCAGTGGAAGAAAATTGGGAGGAGTTTACAGCCAAGTGCTGGTGTTCTTGTTGGTACATGCATATTGCAGAGTGAACTTTAGTTAAGTCTCAAAATGTCCTCATTTCATGAATGATTTGAACACTTAACCAACTACTTCGGGAGAAACATTGGATTACAGGATGAACAATAAATGACCGTTGGAGTCCATCATGTTGTGCCTTTAGAAGGGACCTAGAAATGTTTAATATTGGGGTGTTTGAGTCCTGTTTTGGGTTGTACATACCAATGGGGCCAGAATGAAGAGTTACGAGTGTAAAGTAACCTGTAAACTGATTGAAAGTACAGGTTAGAAGAATCAAAATTTAAATACAGGTGAGCATTGTGCAAAGTAAAAGAGAGAAGATCAAGTAGAGATCTGATGTTTTCAAAATCAGGAGAGAACTGGATAGAATTGATAGTGAGAAACTAACAGAAACGGAAATTGTTGGAGAAGCTCAGGAAGTCTGGCTGCTTTTGTAAACAGAAAGCAGAACTAACATGACCCTTCTTCCGAATACCTTCAGTTTCTGCAGCAATTTCTGTTTCTGTTTCAGATTTCCCACATCGACTTTGGTTTGTTTTGTTTTGGTGGGAAATTGTTCCTGCTTGGAAATGGATCATGAACAAGAAGGCAGAGATATCAAGTGATTTGCAAAAGTAACAAATGTAATATGAGAGAATAACCTTTTGAC
The DNA here is from genome assembly GCF_020745735.1 of Hemiscyllium ocellatum. Taxonomy (NCBI): domain Eukaryota; kingdom Metazoa; phylum Chordata; class Chondrichthyes; order Orectolobiformes; family Hemiscylliidae; genus Hemiscyllium; species Hemiscyllium ocellatum. Next base: position 17,774,965 of record NC_083428.1, on the reverse strand, counting down.
ATGACAAGTGGCTCTGGTGTGGAATGCGCTGCCTGAAAATGTGGTGGAGGCATTCAACTGATGTTTTCAAGAGGGCATTAGATGATTAGTGACTAGAAGCCATAGGCTGAATCTTATCGTATTTTGACTAAGTGTAAAGTTCATTGAGTTTCACTGAAGGTTTCACTTCACAAGGCTCAGCAGGTTTTCTCGTCATATCAAACCAAGCTCACTCCTTAACCACCGACCTCACACTCGTAGGTTTCTACTCACTAGATGCTAGCCCAAATCTACCACTTGACCTACCTAGAATAATTCACCATTCATTGGATTTCTTGGGATATACTGGCATCCCTGGAGCCCATGCCAAATTTGAAAGGCTATTGCACACCCAAACACTGGCATTCTGAAGATGCCATGCTTGATTCCAGAGGAAGGATGTTGAAGGATGTTGGACAAACGAAAGTTAGTGCTATGAATCTCCAACAGCCCCTGGGGGCTATAACCTCAGACCTTGCTAACCTGGGCTGAAGTCGATACTAGGTTCAGTGCTTTATGCACAATCCAGACGGACATGCGGCTTTGCAGGGAATACCATTCTTAACGCTGTCAGGATAGGTGCCCCACCCTTCTCCCTGCCACCTGACACACACTCTATCTGTGCTTTGGCACACAGCTTCCAATGATCCTCATGCTCTACCACTCTCACTGTTTTTTGCAAAATCTTTCCTCAGTCATCCTCACCCAACCTAGAACCCAGAAAGACTCACCTTGTGTGTACTCTGCCTTGCCTTCTCACCTACCTGGGCTACACCACCTTTTTTCCACCTGCATCTATACTAACAATTGTGCCACCCACTTTCATCTCACTCAATCCCTCTCCTTCTCTCATTCCAGGAGATAACGTCCACAATAGGGCACAATAGACCTGGATGAGTCGTAGAGCTAATAGTGCTCAGCGCCCTTCGTATGGAATGTGAGAATGTCACTTAAGCTGAACAATCAACTTCTTTTCTTCACCGGTACCCTAAACCCACTACCCCCAGCACTCCTCTCCCAAACTACAGCATAAATGCTGTCTCCTCCACAAGTTACTTCAGCTCTGATGAAGAGTCATCTACACTTGAAATGTTAGCTTGCTCTCTCTCCATGGATGCTGTCTGACCCGCTGTGATCCCCAGCATTTGTTGTCTGCAGTACAAATTCCAGCATCTGTAGTAACTTGTTCCTCAATTGTGTTAGTACTCACCTCTGCATTGGCCACGAAGGAGCCACATGGCTGATTATCACCCACTCCTGGACAGGAGGCACGGACCCACTGATTGAGAGCACCCGGATAGGATGCCTGACCATGGTCAATCTCCTACATTGATTTTGGATGTTGCCGTGACTTACTGTACTGGGAATCCCTGACAGACACGTCCTTCCATGGACTTCAATGAGGGCCACTTCCCTTAGAATTTGAGGCATGGCCACTTGCATGCAGTACATGCTACATAAGCTGCAGGCATGTTGTGCACGTATAAGATTTACGTAGCTCTGTGTATTGACAGGATGTCTGTCCCATTGATTAAGGACTGTTGACCAGCACGGAAAGCCTCCTGAGTCTGTGACTGCACTAAGAGGCAAGGAAGTAATCAATTTCAAAACCCAAATTTATTGGTCTTCAGAAGGACTGGCGTCCAGGTAGGGTCAAGGTGAGTGGGTGCTAAGAGAGCAACTAAACAGCCCTGAGATGCAGCCTGGTCCAATCCATGAACTGAGTGCTTGTTCCAGCACATAATGTGTCCTTCTAACAGTGTATCAATGCTAGTTGCTGGTGGGCCCTGAAGTACAGCTTTAATATGTTTCGTGTAAGTGAATTGGAAAGGTACCATAAGGAGTGTGAGAGGCTGGCAGGTGTCAGATTCCAGTGTCTGTAGACATGGGTGGCAGATGGGAGTAGTCTGGAGCCCCAGAGTGTACACTGTTACATTCTCTAGGCTGCTTTCCAAAATGACAGTCCCAGCAAGTAGTGAGCTGGCATTGTGAAGGACCCACCCTGACTATATGTCAGGAAGTCTTGATGCCTAACTTCCTCATGGCAGGTGATGAGATTAGAAACTGCATACTAGTGAGGCAAATTTTAGTGTTAATAAGGCTTGTATACACACACACACACACACACACACACACCCCAGTGGGAGGATAATCTAAGCAGTCCTTCTGAAGTCCAGTAAACTTGGATTTTGAAATTGGTGAGTTGAACATCTCCAGGTTAACACAATGTTTTCTCTGGAATCAATCTTTTGGTAAGTTGACTGAGGATTTAAAGCTGTTCTTATGGAATCAGTAACTGCTGGGTTGATTCATGAAACACTGCCTTCTATGAACGTGGATAGGCAGCAGAGAGGGCTGGAACATGTCAGCTTGAAGGAGAGAGAAAGAGAGGCTGTCTCGTTCACGGCCCTTGCTCCTTAGCATCTCTTCATCTTCCTTGGCCTGGAGAAATAACTTCCTAAACACAAAAGAGGGTTATCTGGCTTGTTCATGAAACCCCCTCTCTCCAAGTGACCAGTTACCCAAATATGGTCATGACTGGTGAATTCTAGGTCCATATTTTGTACGTTTAGATTATGAGTGGACGGTTTCCTTTCCTCAGCCAGAGTTTATTGTCTGAGATGATTACATTGAATGCTTCATCCCCCTTCGGTTGAGGACCCTGACGATTGCCTGATGCCTTGTGAATGGGTTCGGAGATGGCCTTTTCACAATCTTTCACACTGGGTGTTTTAGATGGGATTTTCGAAGCAGATTGACTCAAATCCAGTGGCTTGGAAATTTGTGAGGTACAGTTATGCAAATATTGGTCTCCTTTGAACCTATTGTTTTAAGTTACTGGAATGCTATTTCAGTCCGTTACAATCAATCAGTGGCTTTCAGCCTAATAATAAAGTAAAATTATTTTTGCTGTAATGCCTGGCCTTACCACACTGTGGGCAACAAAGCAATCACTGAACATCATTTTTGGTTGGACTCCAATGAGCCCAAATATAAATATTCTCCAAGTAAATGTTAGAATCTCATTACAATCCCATTCTACTATATTGCGTTCCAATTGTGAAATGCCATGAAATAATGCATAATGAAAGATTAGAAAAATCGTAGAATTCCTACAGTGAAGAAACAGACCATTAAGCCTGATAAGTCCACATCAATCCTCCAAAGAGTACATTTACCCCTTACATATCCCTGAACACTATGGGCAATTTAGCTTTGCCAATTCACCTAACCTACACATGTTTGGATTGTGGGAGGAAACCAGAACTGGAGGAAACTGACTCATGGGGAGAATGTGCAAACTCCACACAGACAGTCACCTAAGGCTGGAATCTAACCCAGGTCACTGGCATTGTGAGGCAGCAGTGTTAACCACTGAGCCATTGTGCTGCAATCCTCGAGTAAGTGCTATGCAGTACTTATATCTTGCTGTAATATGGAGAAATCCAACATGCATGTTTGTTTTAACATGGGTGTTGACTTTTTGACTATTTCCTGCTGATTTAATTACATCTGGGTTTTCCAGTAAATAAAGTCACTCGTTTACCATGTTATTCAAGGTACTTTAATGGAAATGACTTATATTGTGGAAGTCTGCAAGTCTAGAAGGGTTAGTCTTATAATACAACAGAGAATTCTCTGCAGCAAACGGAAACAGAGTGGTCAGAAGAAAGAAACTCAAAAGCTTCAAAAGAAACAAGGCTGAGAATACAAAGAAAAACAAAAATGGGCAGAGAGAAAAAAATAGATCACTGAAGTGGAAACTCGTCAAAGATTTCATGGTCTCATCTGAAATGTCTCATTTCCCTAGCATTTTAATTGAGCATCAGCCTGTTTATTTAAATTTTACTTTAATATAATTCCTAATTGCATCAAAAAAAATTTCATATGACTGACATTAAGTATTTATGTGAGAGCATTCCACAGCTGCAGAACTATGCTGTGAGAGCATTTCGTTGGGAAAGGGACAGCGAGCTTGAGCAGGAATCAAGATTCGTTTCTTTTTTATTTGATTAGATTAGATTAATTGCAGTGTGGAAACAGGCCCTTTGGCCCAACAAGCCCACACCGACTCTCCGAAGAGTAACCCACCCAGACCCATTCCCCTACATTTACCCCTTCACTTAACACTATGGGAAATTTAGAATGGCTAATTCACCTAACCTGCACATTTTTGGACTGTGGGAGGAAACCGGAGTAGTCGGAGTAAACCCACACAGGCACAGGGAGAATGTGCAAACTCCACACAGACAGTTGCCTGGGGCGGGAACTGAACCCATGTCTCTGGCACTATGAGGCAGCAGTGCTAACCACTGTGCCACCATGCCGCCCATTGTTCACAACGTGCTACCATTCACTGGCTGTTTCAATTTGCCATGACAAGGTGGTGATGGGGTGAGCTTGCCAATTGAATACAAAATTGGCTTGATGGCAGGAGAAAGAGAGTGATGGTGGAGGGTTATTTTTCAGACTAGAGGACTGCTACACATAGTTTTTCAAAGTAATCTGGGCAGTGTCCACTTTTGTTTGTCATTTACATAAATGATTTAGTTGAGAATATAGAAGACATGGCTAGTAATTTTGCAGATAACACCAAAATTGGTGATATAATGAACAGAGAAGAAGGATATCTAAAATTACAAAGAGATCTTGATCAATTGGTCAATTGGCTGAGGAATGGCAGATGGAATGTAATTTGGATAAATGTGAGGTATTGCATTTTGGTAAAACAAACAAGGCAGGACTTACACAGTTAAGAGTAGGGCCTTGTGTCGTGTTGTAGAACAGAGAGATCTAGGGGTGCAGGTACATAATTCTTTGAAGTTTGCATCACATTTGATAGGGTGGTTAAGAAGGCATTTAGCAGGCTTGCCTTCATCACTCAGATCTTTGAGTATAGGGGTTGGGACGTTATGTTGAGGTTGTACAAGATGTGAGACCTCCCCTGGAGTACTGTGTCCAGTTCTGGTCGCCCTGTTATAGGAAGGATATTATTAAGCTGGAGAGGGTACAGAAGAAATTTATCAGGATGTTTCTGGAAATGGACATTTGAATTATAAGGATATGCTGGACAGGCTGGATCTTTTTCATTGGAGTGTAGGAGATTGAGAGGTTGATAAAATCATGAGGGTATAAAAAGGTGAATGGTAGGTATCTTTTCCCTAGGGTGGCAACATTTCAAGGCTAGGGGATATACGTTTAAGGTGAGTGGAGCAAGATTTTAAAAAGACAATTGAGGGGCAATTTTTTTTGGACAGTGGGGTTCATGTCTGGAATGAATACTAGAGGAAGTGGTGGATGTGGGTACAGTTACAACATAATTACATGAATAGGAAAGATTTGGAAGGATATGGACCAGGAGCATGCAGGTGGGACTAGTTTACCTTGGGATTATGATTGGCATGGACTGGTTGGACTAATGGGTTTGTTTCCATGCTGTATGACTCTATGATTCGGGGGTGGTAATAATCAACATGGAGTGCCCAGCTGCTGCTTTGATCTAAATATATAATGCACCTAAAGTCTGCTCAATGATAAGTTAAGAATATTTGTCTGCTTGTGTGTATTTGGATGGTTTAGGGATGTTAACCATTTTTAAGTGAAGTTTTAATGGAGACAGCAATGTTTCAGGTTTGCCTTGCTAAAGTCAAATGCTTTAAACTTCATTGAGTTTTGCATTTGTGTTTGCTTTAGAATTCATCCCTGCATCACTGTGAGGAGGAACCGTCGACATATGCTACACTGTTTTGGCACATGAACCCAAGTGTGGGTTATATTTGTAATGCAATCATAATTTCATTACCGGAGCATATCCCAGAACTGAAATAAATAGAGCAGGGTGGGCACAATTGAAGCATGACTGTGACTGGCCTGAAGTCATGCTTTCTGGTTATTGCTGTATTCAGCAAACCAGCAGCTGCACCCAGCCACAAGTGTAATTTTTATCTGGCTCCATTTCCCTTTTTATTTTCTAGGAAGCAGGGTCTTATTGTTTTCACTCGTCGTTACTTACACACTACAGGAAATTTTGATCAGCGGACACGCAGTCTTTGCTGGAAAGTTGAGATTGGATTTCACTGGTAAGTTTAAAAACAAGCCCTGCAGTAATTGCAAACATAGGACTTTAGAACCTCGGTTATGTTTTCTACTCCCCAGGTGGTGAGTTTTAAATCTGAGTGTGCCAGCAGGAAGGACCCAGGGAGAACACACCAGAAAGTGCTCAGTAGGGAGATCAAATCACCATGGGGTTGCTGAATAGCTGGCTGCATGATTCTGCCAGTGGTTCGGGACTGAGCTTCCAGCCCAGACTTGATAAAAACAAAAGAAGGGAGATGTGATTTGGTTATAACAAAGACGACAGAAGTTTTTATTTTGTTTTTCCTCCACCTTTGCTCTTTCACTGATTAGAAATTAGATTCAGATAAAGAAGACCCTTGAGTTCTTCCTGACAGACCCATTCTCATAATCTTCCCATCACAACATTTAGATGTTCCTTATCTATGACTGGTACTTGCTGGTACCTTGTTCAAGTGGCCACACTTATGCGTAAGTGTGTACTGCAGATGCCGGAGATTTGAGTCAAGATTAGAGTGGTGCTGGGAAAGCACAGCAGGTCAGGCAGCATCTGAGGAGCAGGAAAATTGATGTTTCAGGCAAAAGGCTTCTGCTGAAGGGCTAAGGTACAGGCAGAATCTTTGATCTTGGAAGACAGCAAAGTCAAATCTAATATTCTGGCCTCTGATATTGTGAAATGAGTATTTTTCAGCAAGAGTTAATTGACAATAAACATGAACACCACTTATCTTATCTTAACCCAGGAGCACTAAGGTGAATTGTTGCATTTCTCTGAATCTGATCTAGAGTCATAGAGATCTTCAGCACATAAACAGATCCTTCAGTCCAACATCTCCATGCCAACCAGATATCCTAAATAAATCTAGTCCCATTTGCCAGCACCTGTCCCATATCCCTCTAAACCCTTCCTATTCATATACCCATCCAATGAGTTGTAAATGCTGTAAATGTTGTAATTGTACCAGCTTCCACCACTTCCTCTGGCAGCTCATTCCATACACGCACTCCCCTGTGCATGAAAAAGTTGCCTCTTAGGTTCCTTTTAAATCTTTCCTCCCTCACCTTAAACCCAACCCCTGTAATTCTGGACTCCCCTACCCCATGCATGCCACTCATGATTTTATAAACCTCTATAAGGTCACCCCTCAACCGCCGATGCTCCAGTGAAAATAGACCCAGCCTATCCATATAGCTCAAACCTCTAACCTCAGCAACATCCTTGTAAATCTTTTCTGAACCCTTCCAAGTTTCACAACATCCTTCCTATAGGAGGGAGACCTAAATTGGGTGCAGAATTCCACAAGTGGCCTTACTCATGTCCAGTATAGCTGCAACATGACCTCCCAACTCTTGTACTCAATAATCTGACCAATAAAGGCAAGGTATCAAAAACCTTCTTCACTATCCTATCTACTTGCAGCTCCACTTTCAAGGAACTATGAACTTGCACTCCAAGGTCTCTTTGTTAAGAAACATTCTCTTCTGTCCTGGATGATTCAGCTAGCTCACTCCACTTCTAATAGCAATTTATGGCATTCCAACAGCTCTTATAATGTTAGAATCTCTGTTCAGATCTATGTATGTAAGTATATGCCTCCAAAGTCTCTGCAAGGCCAATGAAAGGGATTTATAGAGTGTGAGCTTGCTATCCAGAATTGATTGTGCAATTTGTTTCTTTAATGGACTTGTTGACTGCCATTTTTATATATAAAGAAATTTCCACTGATGTTGGATTAGGGAAAGGATCATTAGATATTAATGAGATTTTTGCTGAAAAGTGAGCATTTGCATTTGTCAACTGAAGGCAGTTTGGTGAACAGTTTAGTTGACCGTGAGTCAAATAGAATCTACTGTCTCGGCAAATACTTTTGGCTTATTCAAGTGTATGTAGCTACATTGCTAACATTTTACCCCTGTGTTGAAGCTTTCTTTGACAAAATCATTCATGAACATTGAGATGGGTCCCTCATTCCTGTCAATCACTTTTTCAATAGCTTTCATCAGTTTTAGTTGGTAAAACCAAAGCAAAGTGTTTGTTTCAAATTCCTTTGTGGAGTTTCATTCTTGGTTAATGTTCAGGCTCGGGACCACTCTTCTCTGATAACAAAGTATTGTCATCAAAATGGCATCTAAAGGACAATTAAATAGAAATAGGAGAAAATAATTGAGAATATACAATATTTGAATGGAGAAAATAAGACATAAATTATAGGTGATTTGCAGGAATATATAAAAATTGCTTAAAAGAAAGTGAAGATGTGTAAAATGTGCCCTGTAATGGGAATATCATACAAGTATTTAATATAAAATTAACAAAATGTATGTATTACATGCAGAAGTTAAATACAAGCCTCGTGAAATTACAGTATATTAAGTTCTATAGTATCATTCTTGGAATAAAGAAGAAAAAAGTGATGTACATTTATGTAGTGATTTGCACATTTTCAAAATGTGCAAAATTGTTGAAGTATGGTCAATGTGGGTCTATCAGTAAATACAGCAGGCTATTTGCATATAACAGGATCCCATGAACAGCAAATAGAATACATGATCAATTACATTATAGTGTTCATCATAAAGAATTAGGAATTAATTTTAGTGAATGTATATCATGGAAGCCGCATTCACTGCTGCACTGCTGTTAGTTGTCAATCAAAAATGCATCTGTCAGCAGCATGGTGTAATCAGGGAAGAAGATTTGAGGAAAGGTCCAGCATTTTGTGTCCAGAAATATATATATATACACACACACACACAAATATATATATATATATATATATTATAATATTTGATTTATATGAACCACAAGACATAACATGATCTTATTGGCTTTTGTTTGAGAATTGGATATTACTCAGGATATTGCAACACTCCGCTCTTTTTGGAAAAAGTATCATTTGATAATAGGACTGGACATTGGATCTTATCATCGGACTGCTGAATAGGCAGAAGAGCATGGTTTAATGGTTAATCCAAAAGCCAATGACTTCAACTGCCACTTCTATTTATTAAGTGCTTTTAACATAGTAAGATTGTTCAAAGCACTTTTCAGGATTCATTATAAAACAAAGCATGATGCAAAGCCAAATGGAGAGACACTGGGACAGGAGACAAAAGTCTGGTCAAAGAAGCAAATTTAATAAGTGTCACAAGGAAGGAAAGCATGGTTGAGAGACGCAGAGAGGGAATTCCAGAGCCTAGGCTCTAAGGAGTTCATTGAGGACACAGTGGATATTAGCCTAGGTTAACCATTCTCTCTAGTGAGGGAATCCAGAACAAGGAATCATAATCTCAAGCTTTGGACATGAGGATGAGAATTTTAGAAACAAGGCATTATTGTACCAGGAGTCATGATAGATCAGCAAGCGCAATTCTAATAGGTGAATGGAACCTGGTCCAAATTAGGACATGTGAAACACAGATTTGGATTTAACCCAAATTTGCGGAAGTGGGGAAGAAGACCGGATGGAGAGGCCATGAGGATTTACCAAAAACAAAGGTTTGAAAGGCTAAATATACTAAGGAAATACCTCATTCAAGTATGTACAAGCATTAAAAAGTTAAATTAACAAATAAAAGATGAAAGGATCAGTGGTTTCAAATAAAGCCAGTGAGAAAAAAATGAAATTAAATATCAGAAAGAGTATTGCCACATGATTTACTAGGATTACATTAAAGATGGAGATTTTGATAACATTAAAGATGACATTCACATTCAGGAACTAGGCTAGAAAAATCAGTGTACATAATTTAAACTACTAGTGTAGTTTGGATGGGTCAAATAGCCTTTTGATATGCTGACATTGCACCTTATTTCTATCACTTTCTACCCTTCCTGATAGCCCAAGAAAACTGATGCCATCAAAATACCGAACAAGCAGATTGTTCAGCATCCATGATCAGGTCAGAATAGCAAAACCAAGAATAAATCATTGACTGTGGTTTGGGGGTGTGGTTCTAAAACATATCCAAAATGTTTTCTTTGCATAATCCTATTAGTTGAATGGTTAATAGCGAACACATGCGAACATTACAGCTGGCCAAGTGCCAACTAGAGGTGAGCTGTGGGATGGAAACATGTCCTCAGAGTCTATAATGCTGGTGTCAATACCTTGTAATTCCAAAACAAAAGCACATATATGTCTTGTGTACAGACAACAATATTTACACCAAGGACACATCACTAAATGTCCTACAAGAGCTTGCATTTTTCCTTGAAGTGTAGGTCAAAATTCTCCAAAAGATATTGCGACGAGATTATAAACAACAGGCGTTGCTTACTAGGGGAGTTTGCCTCACCCATTCCTCAGGGAAAGGAGGGTGAATCAGTCTGCAAATACATTGGACTTTGCCCATGTCAGGAAATCATTCCATAGCCCAAGGCTCATATCATTTGCTCTTCGAACATCTTTCCATACCTGCATGTGCATGTTGCTTTGGATTAACTGCAAAGTAATGTACACATGCAGTTTAGCACATTCAGAGAAAACCCCTGGATTTTGTTGGGAGGGGTCTGGCCCATAGTGAAGGGTTTTGTGTAGCAATGTACTGGATTACTGCAAATAGAATGCCTTAAAGGAACAAAAGACAGTGTGTGCAAAAAAAAAAATCAACGGTCATCAAAGGATGTGTGACAGAGTACTGTGGATTATAAGATTTAAATCAATTTTTAGCACAGGCCTCATTACTTATGATTACCGCAAATGCAAGTAATTAAGCAATGTGTCAATACTGGTCCAAAATCCAACATCATATTAGTATTTTCTTTCTAAGTTCCCTTCTCTGCAGCCATCATTGCAAATCAAAGTAAATAACAGTTTGTGGTTCACTTAGCTCAATGGTTAAATATTTCTTTTTGTGGGTGCACGCTATAGAAATCTCAGTGAATAGCAGTAATGAGAGTTGTGTATCACCATTTTGACTGAGCCTATGTAAAGGATAAAAGCTAGAAAAATCTGTTAGAAAAATATCTGGTGAACCTGTTGGAACCATTGGGTGATCTCAGCCTTTACATCTCTCCACAATCCTTCCAAAGCTCAGGCCAGAATTATCTTAGCAGGCTAAGGCTCAATGTTGGGACTATATGTGTATCCCAAGTATGTATGGGTGGACAGTGGGCAATCTTCCCACCACTGGCCACCATGTCAAATAAGAATCGTGGACTAGCTCTTGATGCTCCTGGCCCACTCAGTGAGGTAGCTGTTCCTGAACCTCCAAAGAGAATGAGATTCAGGGGAGAAAGGTAATTCATTTAACTGTCAGGAAGGCCACTGTTTAAGATCTTTCAGCCATAATGCAGAGATATTTTTAATCATCCTGTTCTGACATGTTACAACCTCCCTTTGCAACAGGTGGGACTTGAACCCAGGCCTTCTGGCCCAGAGTAGGGACATTAGCACTGCACCACGTGAACCGCTGCCCCTTTTGCACTGTATGCTTATCATCGAATGCGCACAGTCAATGCCACTTGTACTCCAATTGCTTTAAGGCACTTAAGGTTGCAACATGCTCAATGGAAAAAATTTGAATACTAACACATTTTCCATAATGTCCAACTCTTTGCATTTGGAATGTTCATTTAGATATTGTATCAATAAAATATATTTTAAAACAATTAATTCAACTAGTGAGGCCAAGCCAAGCATGCTCCAGTGTTTGGGAGGAAGAGCCTGATGTTTTCCCAAGAATTATTCAGTTTACTCTGATAAAGTGACTGTGGGTTCTTACTGAGAACGGGAAACAGAATATTTATTTGTGGAACAATTACATATAATATGATTCTATCAGAGACATTGGTATGGTCTGAGCTCAAGCTAGCTGACTAACAGACCTTGTTAATGGATTACAAAGTACAGTGTCAATGGCTGTGATGTGTAGCCATTTCTGACAGTGTCACATCACGATCCTTAGGCTTTGGAACTTCTGGCTTTGAGGAGGCCACCTCCATGCAGCTTTGCTGTCCGTCTGCTACTGCCAAAATGCAAGTGACCTGGTAGGCTAAAACCCCAATTGACCTTTTATTGACTAAATTAGTCATCTGCCTGCCATTGAGATGCTGTCAATCCTGCACCTGGGAGATTTGCCTGCTGGTGGAACCATACTTTCTTGGCATACTCAGTGGCCTTTTCCAAACTTGCCCTTGCCCCATATGCTCCCTAGCCCACCATCCAGGGGCTGGTTAATTCTTGTCCTCGGTGTCTAGACTTACATTGTGAAGAATGATTCTATAGACAAAGAGAGCTTCCAGCACTCTTGAGACCCTCTTTCATGACAGATCCACTACTTTCAGGACAGTGGGGAAAAGAAGTAGAAAGTTGCAAAGCAGTAGGTGTGAAGAAAAGGAGGAGTTTGAGCCTTTATGGTAGTGTTGCATAACAGCTCTATCATTTGCCAGTAAGCCTTTTAAATCAATGCAGCAAACTCCACATGCATTGTATTAAAAAGCACAAATAAAGTACGCTCACAATTCTACAATGTTTCCTTTGTACATTGGACATGAAAAGTATAATTGCAGATGAGGATTTCAAGTGGTTGATGGATTATAAGTTTAATGCGATGTAAAATAAAACAAGTTGAAGCAAATCCTTAATTAAACGTTATTCTAATCGCCTTTCCTTTATGTACAATAGCACTGCAGGGTGGATGGAAAGAAAATAGTACAAATGTACTTTAATTATATGAAATGTAGAACAAAAGTGGGCCAGCTCCCACCTAGTCTTGGTATGCGGCCCCACAGGAACAAATGAAAGTTGGCTGCTATGGGCAAAAATGTTCGGCTGGCACGTCCACATTTCGTTTTAGCCACAAACCTTTCAAGTCTGGCAAATAATATGAGGGATAAACGTTGAATTGAAAGCCGCAGAACTGTTAACAGTCAAATTTTCTAGTTCTTCCTGGGTGTATTTTGTTCTATGTAATAAAGCCCTAGGAGTGTGAGGTAGATTATTATCATTTATTGTTAACAGAATTTTTGTGGTTTAAGGTCTCGTCTAACCATGACTTAGAGGGAAATGAAAACCTAAAGTATTGGAATCCTATTGGCATGCAGATGGGTGAGTGGGTGGCAGATTTTTGCAACTGTTCTTGAAATTCCTCAAAAGTGAGTTTGAATCCAGTTTTCCAAAAAAAAAGCATTAAAGGTTCTTATTTTTGTAAAATTTCCTCTCTTCCTTTTCATAAAGCAAAATGTATGTCCACAGCTGATGGGTAAAAAATTATTTTAGGTAGTTGCACAAAATGAGAGTTTGTTGCATTTTTTTTTCTGCTAATATCTAGTTCCATTGACTTCAATAAGACTGGATTTCAAGTGGGATGTATAACAGTTGGGGAGAAAGTGACGTTTGCAGATGCTGGAGATCAGAGCTGAAAATGTGTTGCTGGAAAAGCGCAGCAGGCCAGGCAGCATCCAAGGAACAAGAAATTTGACGTTTCAGGCATAAGCCCTTCCTGATGAAGGGCTTATGCCGGAAACGTCGAATTTCCTGTTTCTTGGATGCTGCCTGGCCTGCTGCGCTTTTCCAGCAACACATTTTCAGCTCTGTATAATAGTTGACCAATTTAGTATTGCCCATTTAGTCCGGCAGCCTGACATTAACCCAACTTTATGGGAGCAAATTACTGCAGATGCTGGAATCTGTACTGAAAACAAAACTCTGAGGAAAAGTCATTTAGACTCAAAATGGTAGCTTCCTTTCTGTTTATGGATGTTGCCTGACCTGCTGTGATCTCCAGCGCTTTTTGTTTTCAGTATTAATCCTCCTTCACTGAGTCAGAATGAAGTTGATCCCAACTGACAAACTTTGGGAGGTTTTGATGCCTCAGTCTGGCTGGGAACCACAAAGTATTTGTGAACAAAGAAAAGTTTTCAGTCTTACTTCATCCATCCATCCATCCATCCATCCATCCAATAGTCTCGGTCCCTCCAAAGCAGGGTTCTCCTGTTTTTTAAATAATTTAAAAGCATTCATTTTCACTATCCTACCCGGATGACTGTTCCACTTAGAATCATAGAGTCATAGAGATGTACAGCATGGAAACAGACCCTTCAGTCCAACCTGTCCATGCCAACCAGATATCCCAACCCAATCCAGTCCCATCTGCCAGCACCCGGCCCATATCCCTCTAAACCCTTCCTATTCATATACTCATCCAAATGCCTTTTAAATGTTGCAATTGTACCAGCCTCCATCACTTCCTCTGGCAGCTCATTCCATACACGTACCACCCTTTGTGTGAAAAAGTTGCACCTCAGGTTTTTTTTATATCTTTCTCCTCTCATCCTAAACCTCTGCCCTCGAGTTCTGGATACCCTGATCCCAGGGAAAAGACTTTGTCTATTTATCCTATCCATGCACCTCATAATTTTGTAAACCTCTATAATGTCACTCCTCAGCCTCCGATTCTCCAGGGCAAACAGCCCAGCCCGTTCAGCCTCTCCCTATAGCTCAAATCCTCCAACCCTGGTAACATGCTTGTAAATCTTTTCTGAACCCTTTCAAGTTTCACAACATCTTTCTGATAGGAAGGAGACCAGAACTGCATGCAATATTCCAACAGTGGCCTAACCAATGCCCTGTACAGCCGCAACATGACCTTCCAACTCCTGTATTCAATACTCTGACCAATAAAAGAAAGCATACCAAACACCTTCTTCACTATCCTATCTACCTGCGATTCCACTTTCAAGGAGCCATGAACCTGCACTCCAGGTCTCTTTGTTCAGCAACACTCCCTAGGACCTTACCATTAAGTATAGAAGTCCTGCTCAGATTTGCTTTCCCAAAATGCAGCACCTCGCATTTATCTGAATTAAACTCCATCTGCTACTTCTCAGCCCATTGGCCCATCTACTCAAGATCCCGTTGTACTCTGAGGTAATCTTCTTCACTGTCCACTACACTGTCCAATTTTGGTGTCATCTGCAAACTTACTAAGTATACCTCTTATGCTCACATCCAAATCATTTATGTAAATGACAAAAAGAAGTGGACCCAGCATCGATCCTTGTGGCACTCCATTGGTCACAGGCCTCCAGTCTGAAAAACAACCCTCCACCACCACCCTCTGTCTTCTACCTTTGAGCCAGTTCTGTATCCACATGGCCAGTTCTCCCTGTATTCCATCAGATCTAGCCTTGCTAACAGTCTTCCATGAGGACCCTTGTCAAATGCCTTACTGAAGTCCATATAGACACATCTACTGCTCTGCCCTCATCAATCCTCTTTGTTACTTCTTCAAAAAACTCAATCAACTTTGTGAGACATGATTTCCCACACACAAAGACATGTTGACTATCCATAATCGGTCCTTGCCTTTCCAAATACATGTGCATCCTGTCCCTCAGGATTCCCTCCAACAACTTTCCCACCACTGACGTCAGGCTCACTGGTGCAAACTTCCCTGGTTTGTCCTTTCTTAAACAGTGGAACCACTTTAGCCAACCTCCAGTCTTTCAGCACCTCATCTGTGACTATCAATGATACAAATATCTCAGCAAGAGGCCCAGCAATCACTTCCCTAGCCTCCCACAGAGTTCGAGGGTACACCTGATCAGGTCATGTGTATTTATCCATTTTTATGCATTTCAAGATATCCAGTACTTCCTCCTCTGTAATCTGGACATTTTGCAAGATGTCACTATCTATTTCCCTACAGTCTATATCTTCCATGTCCTTTTCCAATAAATACTGATGCAAAATACTCACTTTGTATCTCCCCCATTTTCTGCAGCTCCACACAAAGGCCACCTTGCTGATATTTGAGGGGCCCTATTCTCTCCCTAGTTACCTTTTTGTCCTTAATGTATTTGTAAAAACCCTATGGATTCTCCTTAACTCTATTTGCCAAAGCTATCCCATGTCCCCTTTTTGTCCTCCTGATTTCCCTCTTCAGTATACTCCTACTAGCTTTATACTCTTCTAAGGATTCACTCGATCTATCCTGTCTATACCTGACATATGCTTCCTTTTTTTTTCTTAACCAAACCCTCAATTTCTTTAGTCATCCAGCATTCCCGATACCTACCAGCCTTTCCTTTCACCCTGACAGGAATATACTTTCTCTGGACTCTCGTTAACTCATTTCTGAAGGCTTCCCATTTTCTAGCCGTCCCTTTACCTGCGAAAATTTGTCCACAGTCAGCTTTTGAAAATTCTTGCCTAATGCCATCAAATTGGCCTTTCTCCAATTTAGAACTTCAACTTTTAGATCTGGTCGATCCTTTTCCATCACTATTTTAAAACGAACAGAATTATCGTCGCTGGCCCCAAAGTGCTCCCCCACTGACTCCTCAGTCACCTGCCCTGCCTTATTTCCCAAGAGTAGGGAATCTTTGTGGTAGAGTTCCCTGATACCAGCACCTGCTTGAATTTGTGCCCATTTGTCCTTCTGAATATAATCAGGCAGTTTTAAGTTTCCAGTTGTTTTTGAATCAGGAAAGGAACTGAATGCTACACTATAGAACCTGAGTCAGAAAAATATTCCTTTAACACAATTCAAAGCCAGGACATTTCAGTGAAAGATTAGATTTCAATCATTAGGCGAGGTCAGAACTAAGCACACTGATCTTGTGTGTCTTGCAAAGTGCTACCAGGCACTGTAATGTAATTTTAAAAAAATGTTTCTATGGGACGCGGACAACGCCAGCATTTGTTGCCCATATCTGGTTGCTCTTGATCTGATTGGCTCTTTGGGCTATTTCAGATGGCAAATTAAGAGTCAACCACATGATTGGATTGGCAGTCACATGTAGGCCAGACCAGGTCAGGTAATGTCATCTAACAAACATTCATGAACCAGATAATTTTTCATGACAATGGTTATATGATCCTCATTAGACTACCTTTTATTTACAGAATTTTCAAAAAATTGAATTCAAATTGCACGATCTGCCATAACAGTTTTTGAATTTATACCTCCAGGATATTCATCTTGATCTCTAGTCCATCAATATTATTGTTATGCTATCACCTCCCCATGCAAAGTACACACTATAACATAATACATCACTAATTTGGTAAAACATCATGCCTTGGAGGTACTAGTCAGATATATTCAGCTAAGATCAGCTAAGCCATTGCAAAAGTTTGAGGAATTTCAGGCATAAATTACAACCATCACAAGTTGAGTTTTGTCAATTGTTTTTGCTAGTTGAAAAACAAAGATCTGGAAGCCAGATTGACCACAAAACAGAAAGCAACCCCGATCCAATGAATCTTTCCACGATTATGGTATGTTTCTGATAACTGTAGACATTTGTGAGCTTTCAAAGTAGCAAGTTGAGCATTATCTGGAGCAAAGATTCTAAAAGGAACCTTTTAAAGCAACGTTTTTAACTCGGAAATCGTACATAAATGAAACTAACAAAGGAATCTGTGGTTGCTTTTAACAGTAGTTTTCAATCATCTCAATTTGGGAGACACACAGATGGTGGACAGACATTGACTAATTTTAAAAAAATATCAATTTTTAAAATCTATTAAATTTCAGTGCATCAAAGAGTTTTTCTTTCATTCATTCAGGGGTGTGGGTTACACTGGCAACATTAGCATTTATGGTCCATCTCTCAAGAGAACGTGGTGGTGAGCTGTCTTTTTGCATCAGTGATGAACGAAGTGAATGTTTAAGGTGGTATTAAGGTGATGAAGGTGGTGTCAGTCAAGTTGGATGCTTTGTCCTGGATCATATCAAAGCTTCTTGAGTGTTGTTGAATATGCACATTTCTAGGTGAGTGGAAAATATCCCACCACACTCTTGACACGTGTCATGTACATGGTGGACAGGAATAGCAGAATCAGGATTTAAGTTATTCATCACAGTATTCCTAGCCTCCAACATTCTTTTGTATTCCTGATATTTAGCTTCTGGCCAAGGTAACAACCAGGATATTGTTAGGATATTGTTAGTATAAGATCCACCAAGGTAATAACATCAAACATAAAAAGACAATTGTTAGAATCTCTCTTGTTGGGATACTCATTGCTTGGCACATGCTTGGTCGGAATGTTGCCTGCTCCTTATCAGACCAAGCCTGGTTGATGTCCAATTTTTATTTTGTAAAATGATCTTAAATGCTGCCTGATTCTTTTCGTTCAAGAAAATTTTTACGTTCAGACAAATTTGAATGCAAACTTTAATGAAAAATTCACTTTGCAAAACTAATGCAATTCTCAGTTCTACTTGCTCCCAGATTGCCAACTACACTCAAAGAAATAATTGGCATTAGCATAGTTAGCATATTTAGCAATAGTTGTCCCTTAGCATACTTTCCATTGGATGCCGTCCATTTGAAGCTTGATTCAATAGGTAAACCATCAGGTAACTGGCTAAACATATGATTGTATTTAAAAAAAGCCTGAGAGAAATATCCGGTGACATTGCAGAAGACAAAAGCAGAAATTTGCAAACAAAGTCAAGAATGTGCTATGAACACTGACTGATATTTACACAGGTGTACACTTTGCTGATTTCTACCATCCGAAATATGATTCTTCTGTTATGAGTTGATATGTACTTTAAATCTTAAACTTCCTATTGCAATTCATATGGCATATTGGATAGAGCAAGTCGGCTTTTGATTTTGGTAGATTAGTGTCTTGATTTTGGTATCATCCTAATTTGATCTCTCACTAAAACTGAACCAAATGCAATATGCTTAAATGCAATGCAATATAGGAACACTATCATCTTTGGGTTTCTCTTCCGTGCACCATCCTGACTTGGAGGCACATCAGTGTTCCTTTATTGTCTCTGAGTCAGAATTCTGGATACAATAACTTTGAGAGACAAAGTTATATATTTCAGAGCAGGAAATATGACCTTATTAGTTTTGTTTGCGACCCATGAATGAACAAATAAAATTGCAAGTTGTTGTGGTTCTGTTCGCCGAGCTGGGAGTTTTTGTTGCAAACGTTTCATCTCCTTTCTAGGTGACATCCTCAGTGCTTGGGAGCCTCCTGTGAAGCGCTTCTGTGCCGATTCCTCTGGCATTTACAGTGGTTTGAATCTGCCCTTCCGGTTGTCCGTTGCTGTCCGCTGCAGTGGCCGGTATATAGGGTCTAGGTCGATACTCATCCACAAATTTTATCAACAGACACATCGACCTAGACCCTATATACCGGCCACTGCAGCGGACAGCAACTGACAACTGGAAGCGGCAGATTCAAACCACCATAAATGCCAGAGGAATCAGTACAGAAGCGCTTCACAGGAGGCTCCCAAGCACTGAGGATGTCACCTAGAAAGGGGATGAAACGTTTGCAACAAAACTCCCAACTCAGCGAACAGAACCACAACAACTTGCACCCGAGCTACAAATCTTCTCACAAACTTTGAAAATTGCAAGTTCTCTGAGTGAAGGGAAGTATAACATTTTCCTTTGTTCTACAACACAGCAGGAATGTTCTCATTTGGATCCTCAGCACATGAAATGAATATATTTCAATCCTTTGGCTGGAGATGATTAAGCAATAGAGGTTCTAGAATTGGTTTAGATAGGCTGGACGAGGGAGTGAGAAATAATGTGGAAGCTACATTTTGCATATCTGTTGAAGGATGTTGTATGAGTGTAAGGACATTGAGTAAACATTGGGTAAAATGATACCATCCAGAATCCAGAGTCATAGCTGAAATTAAATTTATTGCTTTGGTTCTTACATAAAGAGGCATCACAAAGATTTACCCATACTAGGGGGAATATGCCCTCAGAAACATCACAGCTATAGGGTCAAGACAGAATGATGTTTAAAAACAAAGATGTTAGCAATGGAACTCAAGGCACTGTACACAAGCACATAAACTCTGAGGCAATTACAAAATAGTATGGTTCCTATCATCAAAGCTTGTTAAGTGCTATCACAATAGCCCATTAATCATAACAAACTTGAAATATGAAATACCTTTCAGACAGTTCTTCAGAGGTGCCAATTATTCAGTTATGACTATTGGTCACCATTCAAACATGTTACTCAATGCTGTTTCCAATATTAATTACCTCCAAGGCTTTTATTTAATGTTAAAAACTAAAAGCAATTAAAATTAAATTAATTAATTAGAGGAGACAGTACATCATGGTTCTGGACTAATATTCCAGATGTCCAGACCTGCATCATGGGAACACAGAATTAAATTCCATCATGACAACTAGTATTCAAATTCAATTAATAAACAATCTGAAATTGGAAGCTAATTCCAGTAGCGTTGACCATGAAATTAGCATTGAGCATTACAAAACCCACCTGGTTCACTAATATCTTTTAGGGAAGGAAATCTGTCTTCCCTACCCAGTCGGGTCTGCATTGACTCCAGATCCAGAACAATGCTGTAGACTCTTAACTTCTCTCTGAAATGTTTGAGCAAACCACTCAGTCCAGGGATAATTAATGATGGAAAAGAAATTCTGGTCTAGCCAATGTTGCCCATATCCCATGAAAGTTTTTTTAATGCATTCATTAATATAAGGTTCAATTTAAGATATTGAGATTGCCGCTTGATAACTGGGAATAAGCCAGTTATGTTTATAACACATGATTGTGCCTTAATTTGCTGTTCATGGCTCAATGTAAGAGGAAAATGAGGAAGATGGGCAAAGGGTTAAGATGGAAAATCTATGTAGAAGCAAGATACAGGTTGTTTGCTATAGTAAGCTCTGGAAATTCCTATCTAATCATATCTGCTCTCTCCTCTCTCTTGCTCTCTAAAATCTACCACCTTTGTATCTGTGCTAATGTCTTACGTGGCTCAGTATTAAATGTTGACTGATTATGCTATCTTGAAGCCAAATAGGACATTGAAGTCATTATATGAATGCGAATTTTTTTCACATAATCTTTAATTGTGGCAGCAGTCAACACAATTCTCATCCAATTAACCCGAGTAAATGACACATTAGAAGACCAGCTTGCAGGAAACACCTTTAATTTTGGAAAGTGGTAAACATAAACAGTCCAATTTCTTGGATGAAAATCAATCTCCAATGCTTCTGCTACTGTTGCTAGGGCTAATTTTACTTGCCATTAATGGAAATAGGAAGTGGAAGAGATGTAAATCAGCTGACTCTTGGCCTTTACCCTTTTTGCACAAAGTCAAAATTACCCTCATTCGCTCTTTCTGTGTTCTGTGGCAGAATGGATAATATGAGTTTTCCCAGTCGAAACCAAGTCTTGCTATTAGTGTAAGGCAAAAAAACTACAGACATTTGCAATTGACACTCCATTGACAGCTATTTTATTCAAGAAGTGCCTAAGGCTGGCTGGAGAGGCAAACAGAAGTGTAGCAATGGCCAAATGCAAGTTGATGAAAGCCATCTGGTACCCTCTGACTGACACTCCATTAAAGGGCAAATCAAATATTTTATTGCTCAGGACTGAACTTCTTTGAATTGTTCTCCAAAAAGAATTGAATCAATATCAAAATCAAAAGATGAGTTGCAGAGATTAATGGGAGGACCACATTATAAATTACATTTGAAATTACTTCCTGATGAAATTGTCCAGGATACAGAAACTAAAGTACCTCCCAGGAAATTTGAGTCAACTCTGAAAGTGAATTTTTCTGATCTTGTTCCAAATTTTCATTCTGCCATTGTCATTAAAAAAATCAAGTCAAAGTTCCTATTTTGGTTTCCTAATAAATCTGTTCAAAGACAATTGAGCTTGGAGTTCCATATTTACCATTGCTCTTTGATGGATGGACATTGCAAGTCATTTGCAAGGCTGATCATTTACGACTGTCTCTGGATGTCCTTCAGAGAATGATACTGGGTCATCTTCTTGAACTTTGCTGCATTCCGTGTTGTGCTTTAAAAGAGTGTTCCACAATTTTGACCCATGACAATAAGTTAATGGTGATACATTTTCAAGTTGTGCAACTTGTGGGGAGGGTGGGTGGGTGGGGGACACTTGAGAGAAAGTAGGAGCCTGACCTTTGGCCTTCTAGATGGTAGAGGTTGCAGGTTTGGGAACCACAGCAGAATAGGTCTTTGGCAAGTTTCTGCAGTGCCCTTTATGACAATGCACAAAGCGATCAAATAAAGAGACTACATTTTAAAGTCTGCAGTTGAGACTGAAATTAAAATTGTATACTAAAATTGGAATATGTGTCCTAATGTTAATAAGAGATTTCCATTTTGCATTCCTCGCCACACCTGATTCTCCAGGTGTCTGCACATGTATGCTTTCCAACAAGGGTTATTTTAGGAATGCACAAGATCTTATCATTAGTTTCAAGGCCTAACCAATTCAAAGAAGCATGCAGCTGAATTAAATTGAATTAAGTTGAATTTATTATCATGTGAACTGCAACACAGTGAAAAACTTTGCCTTGTGAACAATGCAGGCAGAGTTAAGTAGCATAGATAAAAAATATTTGGTAAACAGCAGCAAAAACAAAACACAGGGATGTTAAGACTTTGTGATTCCATTCAGTATTCTAACAACAGGAGGGTAGAAACTGTTTCAAAACTGGCTGGTGCATGTGTTCAGGCTTCTGTACCTTCTCCCTGGTGGTAGAGGTTATAGAAAAACGTTACCAGGGTGGATGGATCTTTGAGAATGCTGGCGTCCTTTCCTTGACAGTGAGCCTGATAGATGGATTCTATAGATGGGAGGTTGGCCTTTGTGATTGTCCGGGCCGAGTTCATCACTCTCTGTAACCATCTCCCATCTTGAATGGTACCGTTGCCATACCAGGTAGTGATACGTCCAGACAGAACGCCCTCGATGCCACACCTATAAAAGTTGGCAACGCTATTTGCCGTCATGCCAAATTTCCTCAGCTGCCTGAAGAAGAAGAGATGTTGTTGGGTCTTTGTAACCAGTGCATCCACATGAAGAGTCCAAGAAAGCTTGTTGTGGATGACCACTCCCAGGAGCTTGACACTCTCCACTCATTCGACCTCTGTGCTGTTAATGTGTAGAGGAGCATGATTAACATCCCACTGAAAGTCAATAATGGATTCCTTGGTTTTGCTAGCATTGAGAGCTAGGTTGTTCTCAGTGCACCGTTTTTCCAGGTCTTCCACCTCCCGTCTGTAGTCTGTTTCATCGCCACCTGAGATTTGACTGACTATGGTGGTGACAGCAAACTTGTAAATGGCATTGGTCTGGTATTTGGCGATGCAGTCATGGGTATACAGTGAATACAATAGGGGGCTTAAGTACACCCCTGGGGGGCTCCAGTGTTGAGTGCTGGTGAGGATGAAATATTGTCCCCAACCTTCACTGGTTATAACCTGTGGGTCAGGAAACTGAGGATCCAGTTGCAGAGAGCAGGGTTTAGTCCAAGATCACTAAGTTTAGTAATCAGCCTCGCAGGGATAATAGTGCTGAAGGCTGAACTGTAGTCAATGAGTAGAATTCTTATGTAGCTGTTCCTGGTGTTAAGATGTTCTAAGGAGGAGTGAAGGGCAAGTGATGTGGCATCTGATGTGGGTCTGTTGGTCTGATAGGCAAATTGGAGTGGGTTAAGAGTAGTGGGGAGGCTAGAGTTAGATTAGATTAGACTTACAGTGTGGAAACAGGCCCTTCGGCCCAACAAGTCCACACCGACCCGCCGAAGCGCAACCCACCCCTTACCTAACGCTACGGGCAATTTAGCTTGGCCAATTCACCTGACCCGCACATCTTTGTGACTGTGGGAGGAAACCGGAGCACCCGGAGGAAACCCACGCAGACACGGGGAGAACGTGCAAACTCCACACAGTCAGTCGCCTGAGTCGGGAATTGAACCCGGATCTACAGGCGCTGTGAGGCAGCAGTGCTAACCACTGTGCCACCGTGCCGCCCATAATGCCATGTTGATTAATGCCATGACCAGCCTTTCAAAGCATTTCATGACCACCAAAGTTTGGGCGACTGGGCGGTAGTCATTGAGACATGCTACATGAGCCTTCTTAGGCACAGGGATGATGATGGCCCCCTTGAAACTGGCAGGGACAGTGGCCTGCGGCAGGGAGACATTAGAGATGTCAAAGAAGACCTCTGCCTGTTGATCTGCTCATGCTCTGAGTGCACAGTCTGGTCCAATCACTTTCCTTGGATTCACACAAAGGAAAACTGATCTGACCTCTGATGCAGTGACTGTTGGGATAGGTTTGTCAGGACTTGTTGGAATAGGTGTTACCACTCAGCGAATAACGATCTGACAGCTGCACCTTTTGGAAGAAGCGTTACCTTCCTGTAGAGAAAATGTTTGCAAGGAAGCAATTGAATTCAGCTGAAGGGCTTGTCTGTTCATTTTTCAAGAACAGTTTCAAGGCTTTCATGTTATTTGGATTGACCAAAACATTTTGATGTCACTGTTTGCCTTTGTAAATGGCTGTGTGTGTGAATAAACCTACTGAAATCACTTCACAGAGCTGATAGCCCATCACCAAGTCACCCTTTATTTACGCATGGACAGTCTTTGACACAGAACCAGCTCCTTCAGAGCCAGCTCCCAGCGGGAACAGACCCTCTGACACTCCTGTTCTTTTTTTCTTTTTTCTTTTTTTTCCTTTTTAAAAAATTATTTTTACGACCCTCTGACACTCTTGTTTATACATTTTTAATTTCTTTTTTATTTAACCCCCACACTACTGCCTAACTGCGGTAGTGCTTTATTTTTCCCCAGCACCCATGGTGTGTGTGTGTGTGCAGGTGTGAGATATAGTGAGAGACACAAGGTGCCCGAATCTTTATTCAATTTCCACCACCAGGGAGATAGGAAAACACCTAAGTGGCCAGTGACAAGCACTGCCCTTCACAAAAGGCAATGCTGTGTGATCAAACAGACCTTCACAAAAGGCAGTGCTGTGTGAAGACACTCTTGTCCTTATCTGTCAGCCAGGGCTTTCTCATTGGACCAAATTAACAGCCCCAGTCAGGAAACTCATATTTTATGCGGTCCACCTGGCTAAGTTTGTTACAATCACTACATTTACCTGATAGTTTTGTATGTTCTGAAAGTTTGTACCATAACTGAGGACAATCACCCTTTGTTGTGTTGCAGAAAACTTACTGCAAATTCTGAGAAAGTATGGAAATACATTGTTCACCACAGACACAATGTCCCATCTCCAATGTCTGATTACACTGGAAATACAGGCTTATCTACAGGACTTGGTGGTTGTTGGAGAATGACTGACTCAAGTGAATTGATATATTTCTATGGAACCAGGGAGATATTTTTTCAAGCAGGGCAGGATTTTTTTGATTAGATTACCTACAGTGTGGAAACAGTCCCTTTGGCCCAACACCAACCTTCCGGAGAGTAATGCACCCAGACCCATTTCCCTCTGATTAATGCTGTGGGCAATTTCGCATGACCAATTCGTTTAACCTGCACTTCTTTGGACTGTGGGAGGAAACCCACGCAGACACGGGGAGAATGTGCAAACTCCCCGTTGTCCGAGGCTGGAATTGAACCCAGATCCTTGGTGCTGTGAGGCTGCTGTGCTAACCACTGAGCCACACCTTTATTCTACATATTTATTTGATTGTTCTTCCTCCCTCACACCAAACCATGCCAAAAAAAAGGCAGATTATGGAAACACTCCAATGGATCAGTGATCTGATGGCCAGCAGAAGCATAGCGACTGGAAAGGCCATAGGTTTGATTTTGATCTCTAGTGAGACATTTCCTCTTGTCTGACCAGGATGCTATCCTTCAGCTCTGATCCTGGATTGGATGGAGTGATATTGACCCAAGCCCTGACTGCTATTCCATGATGGAAGGGCCTGCTGACACCAACCATCCAATGATAAATCCTGACTGCTTAGGCTCGTCTCTGACTTTTTAAACAATTCATATCATCATTTGTGTACAACTGATCCTTTTTTTTACAAAACTCTATTTAGCCTCTCCTCTTCACCATTTTATTTTATTTTAAGGGTTTGGTCGGTTCCCCTCATTCTTTATTTCAGTTTATTCCACTCCATAGTCTTCCCGGTGTCAGTAAATGTAGCCTTTCAATGACCCCTGTTGCAGGTATATTGATGTGGATGTTGAATGGGATGAGGTCCTGATGTCCATTATGAAAGAAATAGAAGCCAGAATAGATCATTCAGGTCCTGTTGCCATTCAACAAAATCGGCCTTAACTTCACCTTCACTGTGCATCATATAATTCCTTATTTATCCAAAATCTATCAACTTGTAAATATACTCAACAGCTGAGTATACCTGTTTCCTGGCATAAAGAGTTCCAGAGAGAGCCACAGCCTTTGACTAAAAACATTTCTCCACATTTACCCATTCCTTTGTCTACGCAAATGTTGTTCTCTCTCTCTCTCTATGCTCCAACACCATCTATCTTTCACTCCTTCTCTCTCTCTCTACCCCTTCTCGAGCAAATGTGCTCACTTTTTCCAACTACAATCAACACTGAAGAAGAGTCACTGGACCAAAATGTTCATTCTGCTTTCTCTCCACAGAAGCTGCCAGACCTGCTGGGTTTTCCCAGCAATTTAATCATCATCATAAAACCCCTATAGGACAGAAAGAGGCTATCCAGCCCATCTAGTCTGCACTGACCCTCCAAAGAGCATTCCCCCCAGACCCACCCCCATACCTGTAACCCTGCATTTCCTATGGTTAATCCATCCAACCTGCACACTATGAGCTATTAGCATGGCTAATCCATCTAACCTACACATCTTTGGGCTGTGGGAGGAAACTGGAGCACCCAGAGGAAACCTATTTTGACACAGGGAGAATGCACAAACTACACAGACAGTTGCCTGAGGCTGGAATCGAACCCAGGTCTCTGGCGCTGTGAGGCAGCGTGCTAACCACTGGGCCCCCATTGCCAACCTTTTGTTTTTATTTTCATTTGTTTTTCACTTCTCCTCATCTTAGGCTGAAATGGTTGACCCGTTATTCTGAGACTAGATTCTTCAGCCAGAGAAAATATTTTCTTAGCACTGGACCTGTCAAGCTCCTTAAGAAGTTCATATATTTCTAGCAAATCAAAGTAGCATTTGTTGATGGCCATCAGCAAAGCTCATAAATAAATAATTGCCTCTTGCAGGAAGATAAACGCAATAGAAGGCTGAACAGAATGAAGAATCCATATTGTTGAGAGGAGCTAATGTGGACAGATAAAATGCATGTCTTTCATTGGCTCAGAATTCATAGCAAAGAAAAAGCTATGGAAGTGTCTTAGGGCTCAGTGGTAGTGTTCTTACCTCTGGACTAGAAGGTCGAGGTTTAAAACCCACCGTTCCAGAGGTGTGTTGTGATACGTCCACATGAAAATAAGTAAAAACTGGGGAGTCAAATCCAGGTTGGCACACTATGATCTCTGCAAGGCAATTGGATCTTGATCCAATCATCTCCCAGCTGAAAGAAGAACTAAGTGATTCATGACTAACAGCTGAAAGCAAAACAGGAGTAACATATTTATTTTTTAAGTAACTCTGTTTTCACAGAGCAGTGAAAGCCAGTCTAATTCACCCGAGCTTAGTGGGTATGGATTTCTCTTCCCTGTGCTCCAGTTATGGGCAAAGGAAAATGTAAAGTCATCAACTAAATTTGCCTTACGTGGGCATAAGCCCCATCAGTGAGGTTGGCAGGATGTTTGTTCACGGACCTGGATTGTGCATGATCCAGCTGCTCCTTACTTAAACTTCCTACGACCTTACAACAGCTCCAGAGTCATATGAGGTTAGAGCCAATTAACTATCTCGAAATTACCTCAGTACAAGTTTAATTTTGCACTGTTGGAATGATTAATAGACAGACACCAACACACACCTAAACATTCACGGTGTCAGAGAGATGGACAGGCCCTGAGGTAGCAGTAATTTGTATCTACATACACAGAATTAATTGGTCTGAATGAACTGCTGATTCAAATTAAGTAGTCGCTTGTAAATACTGTGGATCAGCAGAATTCAACCTCCTTCACTCCTCTCCTTAGATGGGATCCATTCCAAATTTATGTTCAGTTTTCCGTTAACCATGTAACAGGATGACTTGAAGTGAGTCTGATGACTACACTGTGAGCAGTATACTATAACAGGAATATGTAGTGACGTGGTCTATATGTACATTTATTAAATTTAGAGCTGACCTTAAGCTTTGCACTGTGTTTCCTTAACAAAGCAAAAAAGAAATGTTAAAATTCACTTACCACATATGCATCTAAACCTGACGAACTGTTTATTGGAGGGTTTGGTGATTTTTTTATTCGCTAGGTTTTGACACTGAAGCATGCAAGTTTTGTAAACAGCAACGCACAGTCTCGAGCTTCCCTCGATAGCATGATGGATTGAATGATTACAGATTATAGAACATAGAGTATAGAACAGCACAGTACAGGCCCTTCGGCACCCTATGCCTGATATTATTTGCAGTGATGGGAACCTGGTGGATCTTATTGACCTTGAGATCCTTGATTGGGGTTGTTAGACTGGGCCAATCATGCAGCCCTGACAGTTATAAACAGTGGACCCTCTTCTGCAGTTATATTAGAGCCCAAGTGTCCTTGGAGAAAGAGCATGCAGTCTCCACCGACACCCTGGAGTTGTTCAGGAAGAGGTGGGCACCACAGGGAGTGGAGTGCATTATTTCCCCCTTCAACCTTATTTTGATTTCATCCCTGCCTTCCCCTTCACTGTTTGATCACACAGCATTGCCCTTAGATATGAAGGGCACTGCTTGTCACTGGCCATTGGGTGTTCCCTTTCTTCCTGGTGGTGGAGATTTGAATAAAGATTTGTGCACCTTGTGTCTTTCACTGTGTCCCACACCTGCACACACACACCATGGGTGCTGGGGAAAGAATAAGCACTACTGCAGTCAGGCGAGAAAAAAAAGAGATAAACAGAATTTCTGTTCATTCTGAGAGCTGGCTCTGAGGGAGCTGGGAAAAAAAAGAAAAAAAAGGAAAAATAATAAACAGTGGATTCAGAGAGTTCCCTGACTTCAGGGACTGAATCCGAGTTGGCTGGCCATGGCCCTGTATATTGTCCATATGTCTGTGAAGGGTGACTTGGTGACATGATACTGGCCGCTGTGCAATTATTTCATTATTCCATGCCCCTGTTGCACAGTACTGTATGTCATCTAATTGTACGGCTGTAAATTTTTGTTTTAAACTGAAAATAATGCTTTTAAACTTGGACATTGTGTACATTTTAGTTTGGGAGCCAGCAAACCTCATTAACCTTGCTTTATGAAACATCTCCATATTTATCATGTCTTCATTAATTACCCTTTTTTAGATCATACAGAAAATTAAAACATGTATGTTATGGGAACCAGTTCAAGTGCCCAGACCAAGGGTGAAAGAACAGTTTCATTCAAGCAAGTTGATTCTATAACTGCCAAAATAGTAGGCCTCATGTCAAACGTGATCCTCAGTACGTACACAGTGTATCATAGAAAATGAAATAATAGCAAGCATAAGAGATAACAGATTCTAAATCTGTTGGAGGAGATAACCAAAGACATGTTTTGTATAAAACATAATTGAAGATACTTGCAAACATGAGGGATAGCTTAAGGAGAGTGTAGACTTAAGGTGGAAGGTCCCACAAAGAAAAAGGAGGTGGCTGAAGAGTCTGTTGTTAGCCATGCCATAACGGAGAGCTGTACAGGGGAGCAATGTCTAAGAACTGAAGGAAAAGGGCTGAGCTGTGAGATGAAGTCAACAGAGTTTCAGAGAGTGAGTGACAGGGCAATGTGAGGCCATGTGCAAACTGGGGACAAGGACAAGCTTTTCCAATTCAGTCTGTATTAGGGTGATGGGGAAGTTGCATTTTATGCAGGGGAGGATGTGGAGTACTTTGGACAAATTGGAATTTTTCTCATGAGAATACAAGGATAGTAGCAGGAATTACAAAAGTCAAGTATAAAGGTTAGACAAAATGGATGGGATTTTAGATTTTTTAGATTAGACTTACAGTGTGGAAACAGGCCCTTCGGCCCAACAAGTCCACACCGACCCGCTGAAGCGCAACCCACCCATACCCCTACATTTACCCCTTACCTAACACTATGGTCAATTTAGCATAGCCAATTCACCTGACTCACACATCTTTGGACTGTGGGAGGAAACCGGAGCACCTGGAGGAAACCCACGCAGACACGGGGAGAACGTGCAAACTCCACACAGTCTGTCGCCTGAGTTTGAATGCTGCTGGAAGCAATATAGGGACAGAGGTGGCCTGCTAAGGGCTAAGGTGCTTAAAAATCATGTTGAACACTGGACTGATGTCACAGAGAGAAAGGCAGGTCTTTAAACTTGCCCAGCTCGCCACCCATACTGTGCTGTTGCAGCCTTGGGCCTGCCTGGGTAAGTGATAATTCTTTTTTCATTCATTCATTTCATGTGGGCATTCCTGGCTAGGCCACCATTCCACGCCCACCCCCCCAAATAAGAGTAGACCATGTTGCTGTGGGTCTGGACTCACATGTAGGCCAGACTGGATAAGGATGACAGATTTCCTTCCCTAAAAGGGATTAGTGAACTGGATAGGTTTTTAATGACAATCAACGAATTATTACGATTGCCAATATTTTTAAGTTCTGATTTTTTACATTTAAATTAAAATTTTACTATCTACCATGGTGAGACTTGAATCCATGCCACCAGAACATTAATCTGGTGTTCTGATTCACTATCCCAGCAACAGTACCACTATACTGCCACCTCCCCTAAACTAGGCCATGCCCAACCATGTCTCACAGAGAGCAAAACACGGTGAGAGTGGGCGAACATGTCTGAATTGGGATTGCAAAGTCTGGAAAGAGTACATCGCAGTTACTGATGTTCCTGAGAGAGCTTTAGCAAATAGAATGAAGGGGAATCCAAAGAGATTCTATAAGTACATTAAGGACAAGAGAGTAACTAGAGAGAAAGTAGGGTCCCTTAAAGATCAATGTGGCCAACATTGGGTGGAACCACAGGAGATGAGCATTCAAAATGCATATTTTGCATCAGTATTTATTATGGCAAAGGATATGGAAGTGAAGGAACTTAGGGAAATAAATAGTGGTGTCTTGAAAAGAGTTCATGTTGCAGATGATGAGGTGCTGGGGATCTGAAAACACATTAAGGTAAATAAATCCTTTGGACTTGATCAGGTATTTTCCAACAATTTGTGGGAAGCTACTGAAGACATTGCTGGACCCCTTGCTGAGATATTTGTATCACTGACAGCCACATGTGAGATGTTGGAAGACTGGAAGTTGGCAAATGTGGTGCCAATATTTAAGAAAGGCTGGAGGGAAAAGTCAGGGAACTATATGCCTGTAAACCTTATGTTAGCGGTGGTAAAGTTGTTGGAGGAGATTCTGTGACACAGGATTTGCATTTGGAAAGGCAAGGACTGATTAGGGATAGTCAACATGGCTTTGTACATGGGAAATCACATCTCACTAACTTAATTGAGTTTTTTTGAAGAGGTGACAAAGAAGATTGATGAAGGCAAGTGATGGATGTCATCTTTACGGACCTCAGCAAAACAGTTGACAAAGTTCCACATGGTAGACTGGTTAGAAATGTTAGATCACATGGGATGTGGGGAGCTAACCAATTGAATACAAAACTGGCGTGATGGTAGGAGACACTGAGATGATATAGAGGGTTGCTTTTTGGATGAGAGACCATGACCAGTGGTGCCTAACAAGAATCAATGTTGGTTCCAATGCTTTTTATCATTTATATAAATGATTTGGATGTGAATATTGGAGGCATGGTTCGTAAATTTGCAGATAACACCAAAATAAGTGGTGCAGTGGACAGTGAAGAAGATTATCTCTGAGTACAATGGGACTTTGATCAGATTGGTCAATGGGCTGGATAGTGGCAGATAGAGTTTAATTTAGATAAATATGAGGTGTTGCATTTTCAAAAGGCAAACCAGGGCAGGATTTATACAGTTAATGGTAGGAACCTGGGGTGAAGGTACATAATTCCCTGAAAGTGGAGTCACAGGTAGACAGTGTGGGGAGGAAGGAGTTTAGCACACTTACCTTCATTGGTCAGAACATTGAGTGTGGGAATTGGGATGTCATGTTGCAACTGTTGATGAGGCCACTTTTAGAATACTGTATACAATTCTCATCTCCCAGCCATGAGAAAGATGTTGTTAAACTTGAGAGGGTGCAGGAAAAGTTTACAAG
Organism: Hemiscyllium ocellatum; assembly: GCF_020745735.1. Taxonomy (NCBI): domain Eukaryota; kingdom Metazoa; phylum Chordata; class Chondrichthyes; order Orectolobiformes; family Hemiscylliidae; genus Hemiscyllium; species Hemiscyllium ocellatum. The sequence continues at coordinate 17,742,767 of NC_083428.1, read as the reverse complement.
GATGTTGCCGGGGTTGGAGGGCTTGAGTTATAGGAAGAGGTTGAATAGGGCTATTTCCTTAGAGGAGCAGAGCCTGAGGGATGACCTTACAGAGGTTTATAAAATCATGAGAAGCATGGATAGGGTGAGAGGGGAAAGATTTAAAAAGGACCTGAGAGGCAACTATCTCACACAGAGGGTGGCACGTGTGTGGACCGAGGTGACAGAGGAAGTGGTGGAAGCTGGTTTTGCAACATTTGAAAGGGATCTGGATGGATACATGAAGAGGAAGAGTTGAGAGGGATATGGGCCAAGTGCTGGCAAATGGGAGTAGGTCAGATTGGGATGTCTCATCAGTGCAGTCAAGTTAGACCAAAGGATTTGTTTCTGTGCTATGTGTCTCCATGACTCTATGATGAAAAGATTCACTAGGCGAAAGTGAGGACTGCAGATGCTGAAGATCAGAGTCGAGACTGTGGTGCTGGAAAAGTACAGCAGGTCAGGCAGCATCCAAGGAACAGGAGAATTGAGTTTCGGGCATAAGCCTTCCTGATGAAGGGCTTATGCCTGAAACGTCGATTCACCTGCTCCTCGGATGCTGCCTGACCTGCTGTGCTTTTCCAGCACCACACTCACGACATCTCAAATCAGGTGATACATTAAAGGTGTGAGGTTAGATTCTGTCTGTATCCCAATCTTGAGTCAGATTGGTTCTATTTTCAAAGTAGGAATTTATAAAATAGTATATGGATTGACTGCCTGCAGATTGTGTGCTTTTTGAGCAAAATAGGATGTATCTGCAAGTATAATTCTGCAAATGCAAATTCATCCCATAGACTTATATGTGTGTGTGTACATGAGAGAGAGAGAGAGCGAGAGAGACAGAGAGAGAGTTTGAGTGTGTGCATATGAATGTGTGCAAGTGAGTGCGAGTGTGTGTTTGCATGTGTGCATGCTTAGTAAAATGTGTGTGTGAATGTGAGGACTGCAGATGCTGGACATTAGTGCCAAGAGTGTGTGCTGGAAAAACACAACAGACCAGCAGCATTTGAAGAGCAGGAGAATCTATGTTTCATCAGAAAATGTGTGTTCGAGTTTGTTCAATATATCATTTCAGTTGCATGACACTGTAATCTTTTGCTACAAATTTTGTGTATTATGATCCTGTCCCACAGCTACCTGATGAAGGAGCAGCGCTCCGAAAGCCAGTATTTCCAAATAAACCTGTTGGGCTATAACCTTCTGTTGTGTGATTTTTGACATAGTTGTAAAGTTAAGGGACTCATGTACCTTTGTTCCCTGTGTATCTCAGGAATACAAATCAATTGTATCATTTTCACTGATGGTCCAGCCAAGATAAACAGCACAACAGGAATCTTCCTGGCTGTTCATCCCCCAGCTATTGATTCACTAAGCAATTGATGACCATGAGCCATCAGCCCAATGACTGCAACTATACCAAGCAAATATCTGCCTTCTTCACTCTCTCAGGACCATTCAGAACTGAAAATTAGTCTGTAGAACTCTGATGCAAAGAGAAACATTGTCAGGGGTTTTACAATGAAAATTGTATGATTTATAAAAATGTAACTGATTGCAACTAAAAATATTGGAGATAGGCAAAAAGAAGTCTTGATTGGCAGTGAAAACCAAACCACAGGGCAGTGATGAGGCAATTGGCTTTTCTTTTGGAAGATGATTTGCCATGAAGGTGGACATGCTGGGTGACCAATGGTGGGAATGTGGATATTGAGGAGAAAATCCTGTGATGAAACTTCCTGAAATAATTTGAATTTGGGTTTTATAAGTGTCATGTCCCCAGCCGAGGGTCATTTTTAAAAGTTTGACTTGTTCCTAAAATCACATTTCAGAACTGTATCGGCTTTTAACTATTAATGCTAGGAATCAGACATCATTAATCGATTATGAACTTGAATCCTTATATATCTGCAACAACATAAAACAACATGGAATGGTGATTAAAATGAGCATAGTCAGAAATGTAAACATTCTGTTCAACGAAAGCTCTGGTGTTACAGTAGTAGTGTCCCCACCTCCATGCTAGGAGGCCCAGGTTCAAGTCCCACCTGCTCCAGAGGTGCGTACTAACATCACTGAACAGAGTGATTGCAAAATATGTAGAAATTTCAGTTCAGCATTTGCACCACCCAGCTTCAATGAATCAGGCTATTGTAGAACCAAGCATAATATGTGCAACTTTTCAAATCCGTATTATTTGTCCGTACATGATAATGTGGCTGGCCTCACTAAATGCAGTAACTCTCTGCAGTATAGCAAAATCCAGGAAATGTTGCGATTGTTTATTTCACAACAAAATTTTAAAAAGAACACTTGTAGACCCAGAAATTTCTAAACCCTTTAAATCTATATATTGTATTTTTTTACAGTCAAATGTCCAACAATGATGGTTTCTACTGTCTCTCTCTCTCTCTCTGCATAATGTCAAGGCACATACAAACACAGAGTAATATGAATGTTTAAACAAGTAACCAATCTCAGAAAAAAAACAGGGCTATTAGATGTTCAAAGACAATACAAAACAAGTAAGATTTAAATCTTTCAGGAAGTCCTACACCCTTCTCTCTGGTTATATTTATTAAGTTGCCGTTTTGTTTATTATTATACTCTTTATCCTTGGCTCCTTTTCACACGTGCACACTGCTGCTTTAGACATTGGGAATGGTTTTCTCATGCCAAGCTGTCAGCACAAAATATTACACATTGACCATCCATTTGCTGAGCTCAGGTACACAAGTCATGAAGAAGTAGGAGCAAGCATCAGACTTCAACCCCTCAAGCCTGCCCTGCCATTCAGTAAGATCATGGCTGATCTGCCCCAGACCTCAACATTTCATCTATCTATGTCCTCTTTAAATATTTGCAGTAATCTAGCCCCTGGGTCAGAGTTTCCAGACATTCACCACCCTGTGTTAGCATACTTAAAACGCACCCTCCATATCCCTCAAATCCTTCATCCACTCCATATTAAGGCAGCATAATATTTCAGTGGTTAGTTCGGCTGTCTCACAGTGCCAGGAACCTGGGTTCCCTTGGTTTTGGACCCGGGTTTGATTCCAAACTTGGCCGACTCTCTGTGTGGAGTTTGCACATTCTCCCTGTGCTTGCGTAGGTTTCCACTGGTTTCCTCCCCCAATTCAAAAATGTGTAGGTTAGGTGGATTGGCCATGCTAAGTTACCCTTATGTCCAGGGATGTGTAGGGGTTAGTAGATTAGCCATGGGAAATGCAGGGTTACAGGGACAAGGTAGGGGGGATGGGTCTGGGAGGAATGCTCTTTGGAGCACTGCTGTGGACTCGATGGGCTGAATGGTCTGCTTCCACACTGTAGGGATTCTATGATATTATTTTACCTATGGCTCCTCCATACCTGCTCATAGCCATACCTCACCATGATCTCCTCAAATGTCATGTCCCTTCCATGTACCTATATAACCTTCACATCCAATCTTCAAGCATTCTTATTGTACAGAACCAGCGAACCTTTGACAAGTCTGTCAAGTCTTTGAAATGCTCCTGAAACTGACCTAATAAGCAAAGAAGCTTTGTTTGAAAAAAAAACTGCTCACCTCAGAAACTTGTAAAAGTGTCAATCAACCTTAGCCATCATAGTATCAATGACAAAAAGCTTTAAACCGTTTTACACCTCCTAGACTTACCCAAAGAAACATAGAAAAGTCGCTTTGAAGTAATAAAGATGCCAATCATGCAAAGTTAACACTCCAATGTATAAATTGACGTTAGCTGAGCTGAGTCCATTAAACCATTCCTGGAGTTCAGCCCAATGTAACTAATGTGGCTGTCTGCTGATTGTACTTGTGAGGCAAAAAGGAGAACTTCATTTCTGGCCCACACAAAAATACTTCACAAACTTACCTTCACTGGCCTCCTAAACTTTCCATGGAAACGATTCAATGTTCGGTTTGGACCTGAATTATGATGAGTCTGATTTGCAAGTTAAAATGTACTTGGCACCAGATAAAAGGACAGCATCCATGGAGAGAGAGCAGGCTAATGGTTCGAGTCTACATGACTTTGATGAAGAGTCATGTGGGCTCAAAATGTTAGCTGATCTCTCTCCACGGATGCTGTCTGACCTGCTATGATCTCCAGCATTTGTGGTTTTCAGTACAGATTCCAGCATCTGCACTAATTTGCTGCCAGATAAAAGGACATGCTCTGGCTGCTTGGCAGGAGCTTCCTGTCGAAATGAGTACTTTCAGTGTTCTTTAGGTCATGAATGCTGTTTAACTGAAGAAAAATAATCTGCCCTAATATTTCTAATATCTCATTCTTTCGTTTGACCGAGATGTCCAATTCTGCTTAAATCCTTAGCATTTTAACTTCTAAATTAACCTCTGCTTTGTGCTACATTATATAATTTGATCACTTTTTTTCCTTTTACAAAAAATAAAATGTAGATAAAACTGAACATCAAATGCTAAATAAAGCACCAAGAGTTATAAGTATCAACAAAACACCTGGATAACAGCCTGTGAGGACAAGGATAAAGAGGATTGCTTTGTTACGCCTTAATCTGCCTGTTCTAAAGATTTCACTGAAATCTATTTAAGTGGGCTTTGTGGATTGGCCGCAGTTGCACAGAATCTGTGCTGACCTGGATGTCTGTCTCGCCACATTGCTGAAGAGCGATGATACACATGTGCACGGTATTAAATCATATGATGGCACATTGTCTGCAAAGAGTCATTTTAGTTCCAAATTGCTCAGACTGGTGGTGTTTCCATGGCAAATAACTTGGAGTCTTTACAAACTGCTGCAGGCTTTAAACAAAACCAAGATTGGATCTGCAACTACTGAAAGACAGCTGCAAACAACATCAGTGACCAACAGAAGGCGGGGGGTGGGGGTGGTGGTGGTGGGGAGGGGGGGAGGGGGGGGCGCTGCGGTTGCTCCCCCCTCCGCAAAATGCTGACCACCTTCTGGAAACTTTTCCACCAGCGACACTGTGATAGTGAGTAATGACCTGATTAATTAATCCATTTCAATGGCCATTTAACAGATTAGTTAGGAAATACTGAACATCCCATGCATAGCAGCTGATTATTAATTTGTTGCATTTCATCCATATTTATAAAAGAGACTTTTTTTTTAAAAACAGTCATTTATTTCATTGCAGCCATTAGCTTTGAAGAGATCAATAATTCTCCTTTGTTTTGGAAATATTGATGGGTGATTTGCAAACATAGTAAACTCGATATTGTGGGTGTTACCCCATTTTAATTCTGTTTTCACTGCTCTCTTTTGTTTTAAGGTTATCCTAAATCCCAATTCCAATCAATATTGCCAATGAGGAGATTAATGTGGAGCTTGCAGCTTGGACGTGAGCAAGAAAACTGTGAGATAATTCACCCATCAATTTTCCCCTGGCCCCACTTGTGTAGAAACATCCCACCTCACATCCTGCACCTCCCTTGATTACTGGGCGGTGGCTCTTCACTCTGAACATCCTCTGACAGCTGGGCAGAAATGTGGAAATTCAGTATTTGCAAAACATTGGGTGTGGACCCAGAGCCTACCCAGCATACAGATTGGAGACTTCAGGGTTAGAGTGAATTTTCTCTCAGCAAAGTGTCATGAGTGAGCTGTCGACACCTAGAAAACAAACTCATTTCAAGAAAACAAAATGAAAGAATTGCGGATGCTGGAGATCTGAAACAAGAACAGAAATTGCTGGCGCAACTTAGCAAGTCTGACAGCATCTGTGGGCAGAAAGCAGAGTTAATCTGTTGGGTCTTCATGAGGCGCTGCCAGACCTCCTCAATCTCACCAGCAATTTCTGTTTTAATGTCAAGAAATGCTAGTGGCTCAGTGGTTAGCACAGCTGCCTCACAACACCAGGGTCCCAGGTTTGATTCCAGCCTCGGGCGACTGTCTGTGTGGAGTTTGCACATTCTGTGTGGGTTTCCTCCGGGTGCTCCAGTTTCCTCCCACAGTCCAAAGATGTGCAGGCCAGGTGAATTGGCCATGCAAAATTGCCCGTAGTGTTAGGTACATTAGTCAAAGGGGAATGGGTTACTCTTCGGGGGGGTCAGTGTGGACTGGTTGGGCCGAAGGGCCTGTTTCCATGCTGTAGGGAATCTAAATCTAAATTTTAAAACTCTAGTGTTAATGACCTCTCATTTCCATATATACTTAGCCAGTGGCAGTAAACATGCCAATACCAATATCGACTGACAAAAGGTTGTAATGACTCTGTCCAAGGTAACCAGTAACTGGTTTCTTAAATATTGAAAACCTCCACTTTGATATTCATTCCTTGTGGATAAAAGAATTAAAACCTGATGGGGTGTTTGCTACAGTAGATGCTGTTTGATTCCTAATGATTTTCTTTCACCTCTGCCTAATTTATAAGATGTACAGACGAACCACGAGCAGGAGTAGGCCATCTGGCCCTTCGAGCCCGCTCCGCCATTCAATAAGATCATGGCTGATCTTTTCATGGACTCAGCTCCACTTCTCCGCCCACTCCCTGTAAACCCTTAATTCCTTTACTGACCAAAAATCTATTTACCTTTGCATTGGAAGCATTCAACAGGGTAGCCTCAGCTGTTTCACTGGTGGACAGGTCCACAGATTCACACCCCTTTGGGTGAAGACGTTCCGAAATTTGCTCCCTTTACTTTGAGGTAATGCTCCCTAGTTTTCGTTTCACCTGCCAGTGGAAACAACCTGCCTTCTTCTATTCTATCAATTCTACTCATAGTTTTATGTGTTTTTATAAAATGCTCCTCATTCTTCTAAATTCCAATGCGTATAGTTCCAGTCTACCCAATCTCTCCTTATAAGCCAACCCTCTCAACTGCAAGATCAACTTAGTGAGCTGACTCTGCACTCTCTCCAGTGTCAGTCCATCCTTTCTCAAGTAAGGAAACCACATCATTGTAAAAGAAAACGTTTGCAGGATTATGGGGAAGGAGCCAAAAACCAGGAATAGTTTTGTTGCTCTTTCAGAGATACACTATGGCTTGAATGGCTTTCTTCTGCAATCTAAGTGTTCCATGATTTAGAGATGACAATTCGACTCCTCTCTTGGCTCAGTACGTGAAGTCAAAGGGCAAACAAACTATGCCAACCCGAAAATTCTTTCTTAATTGATTTAGCTGATTGCAGTGACTGTGATACCCAAGAATTTGGATAGGACTGGGCCAATCAGTTCTTCAAGCTTGCTCTTTGCTTCCCGTCTAAGTGGTGAGAGAAGTGGTGTCCAGTATCAAGTCAGGTAGATGTAATGTGTTAACGGATGACAGCAACTTGGCATTCCATTTTTATACCTCCTTCAATGTTTTTATTTCCATTGGCTTTCATTTCCTCTCCAAGCTACACAGCATTCTGACATGGAGGTATATCGCTATTCATTCACTGCTACTGAGTCAAACTCGCCAAATTTGGTTCCTACAAGTGTCCTCGAAACTCAAGTGGTTCAAGGTAGCAGTTCACATCCACTTTCTCAAAGGGATGAAAATAAACGTTGACCTAGCCAATGATGCCACTATTCCATGGAAGAATATTTTATAAAATATCTCAGTGAATTGCCACATTGAGATCTCAAGATGATTTTACTTATTCTGTACTTTTCATATTAGATTGGCTCCGCACTTGAAACACAGAGTGTAGAACGTACCCATGTGCAAATGAAACCTGATCACAAATGGGATCAATTAAAAAGCTCACATTCCTGTTGCATTAGCTTCGTTTTCTTTTTTTAAAGATTAGATTTAATTCCCTACCGTGTGGAATCAGGCCCTTTGGCCCAACAAATCCACACTGACCCTTCAAAGAGTAACCCACCCAGACCCATTTCCCTCTGACTAATGCACCTAACACTATGGGCAATTTATCATGGCCAATTCACCCAACCTGCACATCTTTGGAGTGTGGAAGGAAACCAGAGCACCAGGAGGAAACCCACGCAGACACGGGGAGAATGTGCAAACTCCACACAGACAGTCGCCTAAGGCTGGAATCGAACCTGGGGCCCTGGTGCGGTGAGGCAGCAGTGCTATCCACTGAGCCACCATGCTGTCCCTAGCACAAATTCTAGGTTGGCACTTGTATGCAGGACTGAGGGAATGCTACATTACCAGAGGAGTCCATCCATTTCTTGAAAGTTGAAAATGAGCTTCTGCTCATTGACCTTACAGCCTGATGTTGCATTTTTCTTTTGCAGCAACGTCTGTGGCAATAATTCATTGTGTGAAGGACTCAGATATTTCTGAACTGTGAAAAAATGTTAAATACTATTAATATTGTATTTTTCATTACCAAAGCTGAAATTCATGAAAGACAGCTTTTCATTGGAACAAATGATTAATGGAATAAGATGATTTGAAGTCAGTTCTGTTATATCTCACACATGATTCATGGTGTGAAGATATCAGTTATTAAAACCTTTCAATACATTTTCATTAGTTGCAAAGAACATTTTAAAACTCAATACATTTCTCATGTTTTTATTCTCTTTCCTGGTTAGTTTTGGACTTGGTAAATACTGGTAACCCCCTCCAAAAAATAGACATGGAACCAAATTAATTTGATGCGATCAGATTTTAAATGAGGAGACTCTGAAGGTGTAAATGGTTACAGTTATTTTAAAGGCAAACTTTAATTTTACCTCCGGGCACAAACACGGTGTACTGGCAGCAGTGGGATTGGGAATCCTCATGATCACGAAGGTGGAGGTCTGTGAAATATTCTGCTCCAGGCCCTCATTTCCATGTGGCATATTAAATTCCTACTCAAACTGATGGGAATCAGTACCTTGCCAGGAAACACTGGAGACTGAGGAAATAATCTTTGGTGTAAGGTAAGCAGTGAGAGATGGCAAAAATTGGAGCAGACCGTACAAGAGGGGAGGGCAGTCCAGGTCAGGGGAGGCCCACAGTTTACTTATTGAGTTTGGAGGATTGCTCTAATGAAAGACATTCATACTCCTGGGCCTTTTTGGTCTATTTCCTGCTTGAAATGCAAGTTTTAGAATTAGATTAGATTTCCTACAGTGTGGAAACAGGCCCTTCGGCCCAACAACTCCACATCGACCCTCCGAAGTGTAACCCACCCAGACCCATTCCTCTACATTTACTCCTTCACCTAACACTAAGGGCAATTTAGCATGGCTAACTCACCTAACCTGCACATTTTTGGACTGTGGGAGGAAACCGGAGAACCCGGAGGAAACCCATGCAGACACGGGGAGAATGTGCAAACTCCACACAGACTGTTGCCTGAGGTGGGAATTGAACCCGGATCTCTGGTACTGTGAGACAGCAGTGCTAACCACTGTCCCACCGTGCCACCCACTTGTGCTGTCCACACAATTAGATGTGATATAAAACAAGAATCCTAATTCCATCAGAAGATGCCAGGATTTAAATACTAAAGAGGTCTCTGCCTAACAATAGCAGGCATTTGCTGCAGACTAACAAAACAAGATCTGATAAAATGGCAGCGAACAAGGGTGCATAGGCAAACACTTGCCTGCTATTATAACCATCAGCTGGCACTGTTCTCACTAGGCCAACAGAGTTAACATTAGCCCTTGGTTGAGCATCTCCCTCACCTTCAGCTGCAGCTGGTGCTACAGAGTGCAAATGTGCTTCAGTCTGACAACAATGAAGAGTCATTTCTTCACAGGTCCTATTGGAGTTGCCAGCCCCACTTTTATTGGGACCTCGATGGGGCCTGCTATCAAGAAAACATAAATTGAAGGAGTTTTGGAATAACTTTATGATTAGTACTCCATTAGACAACTGCCAATGTGAACCAAGACTAAAGTAGAGAAACATCAAGAAACTGGTTGCAAGGAAAGAGAAGACAATAGAACCAAGTCAGCAATTTGAATGCCATTATAGAGTCATAGAGATGTACAGCACAGAAACAGGCCCTTCAGTCCAACTCGTCATGCCAACCGTATATCATAATCTTAGTCCTTTTGCCAGCATTTGGCCCATATTTCTCTAAACCCTCCCTATTCATATACCCGTCCAGATGCATTTTAAATGTTGTACTTGTACCAGCCTTCACTACATCCTCTGGCAGCTCATTCCATACACACGCCACCGTTTCCATGTAGATGTTGCACCTTAGGTCCCTTTTAAGTTTTTCCCCTCTAACCCTAAACCTATGCTCTCTAGCTCTATGCATCCCCATCCAGGGTCAATGCATCCTATCCATGCCCCTCATGATTTAATAGACCTCTATAAGGTCACCCCTCAGCCTCCAATGCTCTGGGGAAAACAGCCCCAGCTATTCATTTATCTGCTAGATATCAACGTAATTTATTTTCTTGACTCTACTTTGCCTTTTGAAAGCTTTATGTCCCAAATAATGAATTGTTAAGGTGTATATATAACACAGAAGATGGGGAGGGTCAATTACGGCTACAGTTATAGTTATGTAATTGGTATACTGAGTTATGAGACATCTGGAGAAACATCTAGCTAGCTCGTGCCACGCTACACACACAGGCGCTTAATGTTTTAGAATTATTTGTGTGTAAAAGAAAAAAAATATTTAAACACACTGCACATCTAATTCTCATGTTTTTCTCTTTTGCAAAGCAACCTGGTACAAATCCCAGTCAACACCAGATCATTTCAACCAGAGCAAAGCTCAGAGGATTCAAATGATAGTTTGTCGGGAAGGCCAAAACAATACCGCACAATGCTTAGTCATCCTGATCATTATTTTGAACTTTTCACCAAAAATATAACCACATTTGTTGGGAGGAGAGAACATGAATCCAGAATTCCAAAATTATTTGGGAGCAAGAACATGATTAACTCTCATTCACATCCTAAATGCCATTGATGTAAAGGCCTAGTTTGCTGTCCTCACTAAGTGCTTTCTACCCCCATCCTTGACAAATCCACCTCCCAACTGAAAGGCACTTCGAGTGACAATAGGACTGCATGTGGAGCCACAGTATGGGGAACATGATACAGGCAGGATTCATGCTGTGAGTTAGTGGTTAACAGTGCAAGTTAGATAGTAGAATATATTTATGAAGAGGGAAGAATGGGTATGTGGGACCTACTAAAAGTAAATATCGACAGTTTTGAATGAAAGTGTGCTATAAAAAAAATCAAAGAATTAGTATCTATCATTTGGCTATACTCATCCTTGATTGATAATGTGAATGAAGTTTGTTTCACAGACTGCTTTATGGAAGATGATTGGGAGATTTGTTCCTGTGAAACCACTTGACTCTCAGGAGTGGGGAAGATATGAGGTTGGGTTTAATCAAAACAGACTTGGGGAGAGATGGTCAAATCCCGTTTTGGTGGTCTGCAGGATGAAGGTGCACTTGGTCACCATTTATCCCTCTTAAGAAGGCCTGCCCAGCCTAAAAGTGACAGAGCAGTTGAATGGCTGCTACCTTTGCAGCATTTTTGGATTACTGCAGGGGTCGCACCTGCTTGAAGAGTATATGAGTGATGGATCCTGTATTCAGTACTGCATCATAGAGGTTTGAGAGAGTCAGGTATGCTCAAACAGGCCCCAGTAAGGGAGGGAGGTGTTTGTTATTGAGGACAGGCAGCACCATAGCCACACAAATGAATAGTGGCATGGTGTCTCATCTGGGAGTCAAAGCATTACTGAACATAGGGGCACAATGAGTCCATTAGGAAGTTGTGAGGCATAACTGGACTATCACCTCATGGACTCTTCTGCTTCCCAGCCTGGTTTAACCTGGCCCATAGTCTAGTTGCTATGTATCATGATGAAACTAAATTGCATTCCTCTAATCCCCCAACATAAATAAAAGTCACCAAATATTTTAAAATTCAAATTGAGGGCAGCATGGTGGCTCAGTGGTTAGCATTGCAGTCTCACAGTGCCAGGGAGCTGGGTTCGATTCTAGCCTCGGGCGACTGTCTGTGTGGAGTTTGCACACTCTCCCCGTGTCTGCATGAGTTTCCTCCCACAGTCCAAAGATGTGCAGGTCAGATGAATTGGCCATTCGAAATTGCCCATAGTATTAGGTGCATGAGTCAGAGGGAAATGGGTCTGGGTGGGTTATTCTTTGGAGGGTTGGTGGGGCCCAGTGGCCTGTTTCCCCACTGTAGGGAATCTAATCACTTAAAAAAAAACAGGGGAATGTATATTGAGTCACAATGGAATGATGAAGATATCTGACTAAAGGGCTGAGATTAGAAATTTATTCAGAAAGAAGATCTATATTTTAGTCGACTGAAAATTATATGGTCCATTTTGTCCAGTTGAAGCTCCATATACACATACCAACAGTGGACTGCTGCTAAGAATAGAAAAAGATTTGAATTTTACCAGAAACTGGCTGAGTGAGAATCTTGATGAATTTCATGGAGAGTTTCGTTGAGAGTCAAATGAAGGAAATTGAGTATCGACTGTACAGTTTCACAATGATCCTAATACTTTTGTAATATCCAGAATGACTGGTCAAAGTTTAAGGATGTCGGAGTAGGCCATGTAGGACTGAGATGAGGAGAAATGTCTTCATCCAGAGAGTGGTGAGCCTGTGGGATTCTTTGTCACAGCAAGCAGTCCACATTCATGGACTGAATGTTTCAAGAAGGAGTTAGATACAGTTCTTAGGGCTAAAGGGATTGCAGGGTACGGGGAGATGGTGGTGGAATTGAGGATCATTTGCTCAAACTGCTTTTCTTTTCTTATGTTGCTCTTTTCCCTTCTTTTTTCCTTTGCTGACTTCTTGTGCTCAGCTTGCATGGCATCAGCAATGAAGAGGGATCCCAACATGGACTCTTGCCATCGGCGAGTGAGCCCAGAGTGGCCTCGAGCAAGCTCTTCCTAACTTTTCCGGGGTGAGCACAGAATTAGAACTGGCCACTGCTATATCGGAAATAAACATCAGCATGGTAGGCCCAGTGACAAACGATGGTGCCTGAGCATCGGCGACCTGGTCGTTGGCAATGGCAGTGGCAGAGGGCATCACAGCAACATTGACGAGGTGGGCGCAGCAGCAGCGACTGATGCAACTCTGACGTTGGTGTGTCCGGCACAGGCATGTTGGTGGCGAAGGGGAATCTGCCCAGCGGTGAGAACTGGTGCCTGAAGAATGGTGACTTCAGTGTTGGTTGGGTCTGGGGTAGACGGCAGCGAGATTTTGGAGGACAGATGACAATGCAGGCGCTATTGATGATGAGCTGGCTCAGGATGGATGAACCCCTTTTATCTTTCTATTTTTTCCCTTATTCTTAAACTATTCAAAACGGTGGTGGATCATGGTGAAAGTGGAAAAGCTTTTCACTGTAATTTATGGCTTTTCTCACTGCACAATACACGTGACAATAAAATTATTCATTCATTCAAAAGTTGGAACAGGATAATGAATTAGGTGAACAGTCATGATCATATTAGAGTCGTAGAGATGTACAGCATGGAAACAGACCATTTGGTCCAACTTGTCCATGCTGACCAGATATCCCAACCTAATCTAAGTCCCATTTGCCAGCACTTGACCCATACCACTTAAAACCTGTCCTATTCATATACCCATCCAGATGCCTTTTAAATGGTGCAATTGTACTAATCTCCACTACTTCCTCTGGCAACTCATTTCACAAACGTACCACCCTCTGTGTGAAAACGTTATCCCTTCCGTCCCTTTTAAATCTTTACCCTCTCACCTTAAACGTATGCCCTTAGTTCCGGACTACCCCCATCCCAGGGAAAAGACCTTGTCTATTTATCCTATCCATATCCATCATGATTTTATAAACCCCTGCAAGGTCACCTCTCAGCCTCTGACGCTCCATTGAACAGCAGAGGCAACTCAAAGGGAGGAAAGGCCTATTCTTGTTCCTGTTTTCTATGTGTCTAATGCCCGTCAGGGGAGAAGGAGGTCAATTTTGAATAGCTTCCATCTGCAGTTCCTCTTGACGGCAGAACTAACACCAGGATTGTACAGTCAAGAGGAACAAACCCTTCTGCTTGACATATTACCAACCCTTTAAAAAAAAACTTGCATTTATACAGTACTTTTCATGTAGCAAAACATCCCAAGGTGCTTCATAGCAGCGTATTATAAGTGAGATGCACAAATCCAAAACATTGACAACAAGATCTCCAGAAAAACAAGGCCAATAATCTGCTGTCGGGTTTAACCAGTTCTGTTCAGGGAAGTGAATATTGAGAATTGATTCCAACAAAACTCCAATATGTAGTGTGTCTTAAACATTTTAGACTGGCATGTTTGCAGCAGCCAATGCCAAATGCAACAAGAATAGAGAATGTATTGAGGCCATCCTCCCCAAATAACTTCAGAAGTTGCATTATCATATATAAAAAGCTTGAATAAATGTGCGGCAACATTCTGCTCCTCCAGTTATTATTTGATTCTAAGGAGAAGCTTTGCATGTACCACATGTTGAACTTTGCTTGCTGACCAACCAATAAGGAAATTTGGGCTTTTACAGCCCATTCCAGTGATGAATGGGTAGAAGCATTCTGATGTCCTAACTGTCTAAAACTGTGTCTCTGTTTATAACAAAACCTAGTAAAATCTTGTGCACTTGTATCAAAGCTCTGAGAAGTGTTTTCTGTGAATGTGAAGATTTACTTGGATACTGACAGTTTAAAATGTTATGTTCTAGATGTACAATAAGGCATGAAATGTCAGCAATCAATTTAATATTATACAATTAAGGACTAGTTACTAAGGTAGCTGATATCCTGCTATAATAGGTTAATCCTTAACATGTTCAATATCCTTCTTACCACCATCTTTTATTGGAACTAACACAAATTGTCTTGTGTTTAAAATACCCCGATCACATCCTGCCCTGTACAAAATTACACTCATTGCTTCATTGCAATGACCACCACTCATCAAACTGACATCAAAACTTTTGTCCAGTTCTAAAATCCCTCCCTGTCTTCTGGCCTGAAGTTTACTCTATTACAGCTCTGCTTTTCTGACAATGAGCCATTAAGCAATCCTGCTTCCTCCAGTTGTCGTCAGTACAGCTTTACAGACATCATCCATCTTCACCACACACACTCCACACTTCCTCTATATTTCTTTCTCTGTCTAACCCATTCCACTTTGTTTCCTCTGTTCATGTTTGCGTCAAGCCTTTTTTCTCACTCTGGCTTCAGTAAATCCCCACCAAAACTGCAAAGCACTTTAGACCATTTCACCACACTGAAGATTTTATCCAGCCAGACACTTTTTGCAACCTGACAGAGTTGTTAATGTTAATAGTGCTCGAAATTATGTCTGTATGAATGGTACACAAAGCTACACATGAAGGAGGATGTTCAAATTTTCAAAAGTTGCTGTCTTATTTATGCTGTTCTATCTTTAGCATCACAAAATCGATGAATGTTGTGTTGACTACTTTATCTTTGACATATTTGAATGGAATGAAATTGCTATATTTGCATGGGAGGGGTGCAAACGAAATTCACTGCAGAGGCGAAGGGCTAGAGATTAATAATGTAAGTGTCAATAAAGATATATTAGTTATTAATTATTGCCAATCAGCCTCTCTAGCATTGCAAGTTAACTATTATAAGTTTGGTATTTCATTCATTCAAGTATTGACTGTTCTTTGAAAAATGCCAAATTTGAAAAGAAATTATATTAGTTTCTTTGCCCCTTTCTTTCTCTCATGCATTTCTTCTCTGGCCCTGATTGGTCACTGAATTTAACCAACTTGCATTTAGGTCTTTGTCTCACCTCTGCTGCAAATGTGTTGCTGGTCAAAGCACAGCAGGTTAGGCAGCATCTCAGGAATAGAGAATTCGACGTTTCGAGCATAAGCCCTTCATCAGGAATAAGAGAGAGAGAGCCAAGCAGGCTGAGATAAAAGGTAGGGAGGAGGGACTAGGGGGAGGGGCGATGGAGGTGGGATAGGTGGAAGGAGGTCAAGGTGAGGGTGATAGGCCGGAGTGGGGTGGGGGCGGAGAGGTCAGGAAGAGGATTGCAGGTTAGGAGGGCGGTGCTGAGTTGAGGGAACCGACTGAGACAAGGTGGGGGGAGGGGAAATGAGGAAGCTGGAGAAATCTGAATTCATACCTTGAGGTTGGAGGGTTCCCAGGCGGAAGCCTGGTTGGGTCCAAATTTTGTTGGTTGGAATGTAGTTCGGAGTCCGTGTGGGATCAGTCGGTTCCTTAGGCAGGTGCTGAGGAAGGAGATGTGGCTGTGTCTCACCTTTGTTCATTTTACTGTCCTTTAATCTGTTCGGTTGACGAGAGGCACAGTTTGGTTGCATCATTCGCTCTGACCCTGAATGTCCTGTTCCTTTTCAATCTGCTGTTTGTTGCCCACTACAACGAAATCTAGGCATTAGATTAGGTTACTTACAGTGTGGAAACAGGCCCTTCAGCCCAACAAGTCCACACCGACCCTCCGAAGAGCAACCCACCCAGACCCATTCCCCTACATTTACCCCTTCACCTAACACTACGGGCAATTTAGCATTTACCTAATCTGCACATTTTTGGACTATGGAAGGAAACCGACCCACCCGGAGGAAACCCACACAGACACGGGGAGAATGTGCAAACTCCACACAGACAGTCACCTGAGGCAGGAATTGAACTCAGGTCTCTGGTGCTGTGAGGCAGCAGTGCTAACCACTGTGCCACCGTATTGTTGAATATTAGATGATACATTCCAGAAATCACATTAGAGGAGGCTAACACAACACTGTGAATGACTTTTGAAGTAGTGCCGAGGAAGACTAGGTTTTGATGAAGAGGATGGTAGTGAATTGTAATATATAATCATTACATGGTTTATGTCTACTTATCCATAGTGTCTTTTTGAAACTCTCTTGTGCTCAATGAAACAAAAGAGGCAGATATATACAGTGTGTGGGAGTGAGTTAAGACTATCAACAGGGAGGATTAAATCTCCTAATGTGTTATTTTTCTTTATAGTTGTGAAAAAAAAACTATTCATTGGATCTTAACAGCATTGTCTGGCTCTTAAAATAAGCTTTGAATTTATGCTTCATTCAACTCCCAGTTTGATTCATGTAAGCTGTACGTGCTTCTACGATAGCTGTCATCTGACAGGTAATGTGGGAGCCTCTGCATTAAATGTTACTTTTCTGCATCTTCACTCAAGCAGGAGTGGTTTTCCTAAATGATAGTTGGGGTCGGATGTTGTGGGTAGGGGAAAGGAAGAGTAACCACTGTATTACAGCAAAATATTGCACGCCAGATGCCTTCTTATCTGAAAACACTAGAATCAAAGGCAATCACACCTTGTCTGTAGTCTAAGAGCATTGTGTCCTTGTACCTGGCACCAAGTAATGATGTACAGACTGTTGTTAGTGTGTTGATATGGAAATAATCTCAGGTGTCTGTTATGGAATAGTAACTCCATGCTATTGGAACATGTCATGGAAAAACACTGGTATTTAAAATTCATCTTATCACATGTCTTAAGTTTCAAATAAATGCACACAATGAATTGTTTTATATTGATATTATTCTATCCCTGTCCTCTTCAAATCTGGTCATTCCCAAAATTAATCACTACAGCTGTTGAGGACTTGGTGGTGCAATGGTAACTGTATCCGGCTATAAATCCTGAGAGAAAGTGAGGACTGCAGATGCTGGAGATCAGAGCTGAAAAATGTATTGCTGGAAAAGCGCAGCAGGTCAGACCGCATCCAAGGAGCAGGAGAATCATCGTTTCGGGCATAAGCCCTTCTTCAGGAATGAGGAAGGTGTGCCAAGCAGGCTAAGATAAAAGGTAGGGAGGAGGGACTTGGGAGAGGGGTGTTGGGAATGCGATAGGTGGAAGGAGGTTAAGGTGAGGTGATAGGCCAGACAGGGGATGGGGATGGAGAGGTCGGGAAGAAGATTGCAGGTCAAGAAGGTGGTGCTGAGTCAAACTGAGATAAGGTGGGGGAAGGGGAAATGAGGAAGCTGGAGAAACCTGCATTCATCCCTTGTGGTTGGAGGGTTCCTAGGCGGAAGATGAGGCACTCTTCCTCCAGGCGTCTTGTTGCCATGGTCTGGTGATGGAGGAGGCCAAGGAGCTGCATGCCCTTGGGGGAGTGGGACAGGGAGTTAAAATGTTCAGCCATGGGGCAGTTGGGTTGGTTGGTGCAGGTGTCCCAGAGGTGTTCTCTGAAACATTTCGCAAGTATGCGGCCTGTCTCCCCAATGTAGAAGGCCACATCGAGTGCAGCGGATGCAGTAAATGATGTATGTGGAAGTGCAGGTGAATTTGTGACAGAAATATTTCCCTCCTCTCCCCTATCAGCATTCTGGAAAGACCACTCCCTCCGCGACTCCCTCGTCAGGTCCACACCCCCCATCAACCCAACCTCCACTCCCGGCACCTTCGCAACCGCAAGAAATGCAAAATGTGCGCCCACACCTATCCCCTCACTTCCCTCTAAGGCCCCAAGGGAACCTTCCATATCCATCACAAATTCACCTGCACCTCTACACCCATCATTTACTGCATCCGCTGCACCCGATGTGGCCTCCTACACATTGGGGAGACAGGCCGCCTACTTGCGAACGCTTCAGAGAATACCGCTGGGACACCCGGACAAACCAACCCAACCGCCCCGTGGCTGAACACTTTGACACCCTCTCCCACTCCGCCAAGGACATGCAGGCCCTTGGCCTCCTACATCGCCAGACCATGGCAACAAGACGCCTGGAGGAAGAGTGCCTCATCTTCCGCCTAGGAACCCTCCAACCACAAGGGATGAATGCAGATTTCTCCAGCTTCCTCATTTCCCCTCCCCCCACCTTATCTCAGTTGGACTTAGTTGGTCCCTGGGATGGTAGAGTTGTTTGATGTTGAGAAGCTGAGTAAATTAGTCCTTTATTCTCTGGAGTTCAGAAGCACAAGAAGCAAGCTGACTGTAATATATAAATTCCTACAGGGCATTGACTGGGCCAGCACTGAGAGATTGCTTCTGCTGCCTGGACAATCAAAAACCCAGAGAGACAATCTTAGACTATTAAAGGGCTGAGAAATGACTTCATTCTAAGGATTGTGATTTCTCTCTCCCAGGGGAGTGGCGGATGCTCATTTGTTAAATACATCGAAGGCTGAGACAGACCGATCTCTCAAGAACTTAAAGGACATGGGGATTGGGTGGAAAGGTGAAGTTGAAGGTCAGCCATGATTATCTTGAATGGTGGAGTTAGCTTGATAGACCATATAATCTACTACTCTTCTTTATTGTGTTCTCCCAGATGTGTCAATGGTAAATATGTTGGTTGACGAGGGGTACTGAATACTGCAATCGTGAAAGGCATGAGATTTATTATTCATTGTGTCAAATTAGTTGCTCAGAGATAAGGTGAGAGCCAGGATCCCAAATTAGGCTCTATATTCCAAGGCTTAATATCTAGGTATGGTGGGGCGGGAGAGGGGTGGGGTATGTGGGGAGTGGGGGGGGTGGTGGGAGAAGGAGTAACGGATAGGATTTATCCTGCCTGCAAGTCAGTGGCTTCAACTGGATAATGAATATCTGTAGATTTTCAATGAGAACGACTTTAGTCTTGACATGACATACCTTTTTTGCCAGAAAGGAAGAAAAGGAAACACTTTTTAAAATTTTCTCCTTGGCCAAGGCTGCTGAAGTTAATTGCCAAGTTTCGGTTATTGCAGAATCAATTCTTTGAAATTCCTGGGAGCTTACTTGGTCATAAGACCATTCCATGAGTATTTTCATTTGGATTAGTTTCTATTTCATTCATAGGTCCTAAGCTGAATATGGCAAACATTTTATGATTCCTTTCATCCATCAAATTATGGTCGACAAGTTTATTTGAAATCACAAGTATTTGGAGTGTTACCCCTTTGTCAGGTCTTCAAAAGCTTATGATTTCTAATAAACCTGTTGGACTGTAATCTGGTGTCATCTGACTTCTGACCTTGTCCATCCCAGTCCAACACCGGCACCTCCAAAACATGGCATCCATCAAATAGCAGTGTGGGAAGAGCGTGTTAACAGACTCAGAAATTCAGATGTGGAGTGCAAGCTGTGAGTACAATCTCATGTGGTACACTTACAAAGTTTTATTGAGAAAACTAGGCATTTGGGGATTGGCAGAGTGATGAGCTACCCAACTTCATTAAATCTCAACGTGCTGCTTGCTGTGTTCCTATAAAATCGTGAAAAAAAACCAGAAACCCAAATAAGATGTTGAAGCTGTGTCGTCAATGCTGATTTGAGTCATACCCTTATATCTCTAATTAGTTTTTAAACTGTGCTTCCTTACATCAAATATTTAGTGTCAGATGGGTGGGAGTGTGGGTGGGTATTTGCTCTGCTGGCCAGCTTGCTGCTTTACCAGGATCATCACTCCCCACCCACGGGCATTTTCCACAAGCTGAAATGAATGAGGGGCTCATACGACCATTTAAGGCCTGATATCGTAGACAGACTGGGAGTTTCTGGCTGGTCTCCACTCTCCCACCCTGTGGTGTCAAGAACTAGGCCAATTGCCTGGAGTTAGGAGAAAGTGAGGAGTGTAGATGCTGGAGAGTCAGAGTCGAAAAATGTGGTGCTGGAGAAAGCACAGCAGGTCAGGCAGCATCTGAGGAGCAGGAGAATTGTCCTTTCGGGCAGTAGCCCTTATTAGGAATGATCATCAGGAATGATGCAGCGCTAGTGTCTGAAACATTGACTCTCCAACAGCCCGGAGTTAAAATGGAACTCCTGATGAAGGGCTTATGCCCGAAATGTTGAATTTCCTATTCCTTGGATGCTGTCTGACCTGCTGTGCTTTAACCAGCAACACATTTTCAACTGCTCTATTAATGCCAATCAATCAATGCACGAACACAAGTAGCAGATAAGGCTCTCAAAAGAGTGCTCCTTCAGACTTGGTACAGATCCCTGCTGACCTGGGGTAGTCCCTTCCCCCACTCTCCCTGCTCTACTCCCTCATCTAATCCCAACCTGCCTGTTATATTTGATTACATTACAAGCAATGCAGTTTGAAGGAATTCATCATGCATAAAGGTCTTTGTGATATTTATGAAATGTCATTATTTCTAAAGTGAAATCTTTCTTAGTAAAACAGAGCTCAGATCCAATTCTATTGTGGTTATCTTACAACTCTGGTTAATTGGTGACAGTTTGATCCCTTTTGACTGCAGTTTTCTCAGTATTGCACTTAAGTTCTATCTGCACAATTACTGTTTATACAATATTCAAATTCATCGAGGAGCAAATGAGCTGTGCACATATTATGCAAATCATTGGAGCGCCTTCATTTACAGAATATGTGAATGCTGCTTTTATGCAAATTAGCTAAATGACCTTATTAAGAGCTGCTTTATTGTCAGTGGTAAAGATCAGTGGGCCAGGTTCTGCTGATTAGAGGGGATATGTTGAACAAATTACCATGGGACCAAAATTGTCATGATCGGGTGCAATTGAATTGATTTGATGGAACAGACAATTACAAATAAAACGTGTGCACTGTATAGAGGCACCTGATATTCTCATGTAATTCTACTTTTATATTACATAATACTCCTCAGAAATTAATTCCTCAGAAGTTTTATCCTACATTCATTGCAAATGATTTTGCATATTTTCTAACTGTGCTTCTGTTCCATGAAAGATAGAAGATCGGTTCTCAAATCACAAATTGGATCCTGCTGACCAAATAAACGTGAAGGAAAGATGTTTGGAGGACAATCCACAAAGGATGACAGAATAGTGAATAGAATATTCCTAATATAACTATCATGACATCCCGTGGACATGTGTGTACTTCACTTATGAAGGGAAGATAGTTAAATGTAATTTGCTACTGGACAGTTTGTAATGTGCATAGTTTATTCAGGTGCAGATATAAATTTGGATTCTTCACTTTGTTCAGTCTTTGCAACTCTCTCAGCCAATGTCAATAATCCATCTCAGATTGGTGCACTTCACTACATCTATGATACATTGATGGTGAATGTCAAAATACATTGCAAAAATTAGCTATAAGTCAAAATGTTCTTTGAATTCCTGATATTTACATTTATAGGAAGCCAAGATCAGTCACAGGTCTAATTTCAAATAGCCCTGTCAATGAAGCCAGGATCAGTCTTCTTTTCCATTATCCCTTGAAGTCAGCCACTTAGGTTAAAGTCAGAAGTCACATGACACCAGGTTACAGTCCAACAGGTTTATTTGAAATCATAAGCTTTCAGAGCACAGCCATCTCGTAAGGTGAAGTGAGATTTCGACTTTGTCCACTCCAGTCCAACGCTTACACCTCTGCATCACTTGGGTTAGAGGAGAGTTTGGTGATTCTCAGTTCTCTTGTTTGAGCTGGGCATCATTGACAGGGCTGTTTGAAATTAGACCTGTGACTGATCCTGGCTTCATTGGCACATCCATTTTGCAGTAGTGTTAGCTCAGTACCTGAGATGGAAACTTGGCTTTGTTTGGTATCTCTGTCCATCCAATAACTCAGAGGCCTACCAGATGACTCAACCCACTCAGCACAGAATGTGAATAAAGCTTAGGATCTTCCTGATCTGTATGACTCACAGCACATAGATAAACCTAATGTGGAGGAACTCTTACTCATCCTGTTATTATCCCAGCTGATTCCAGAGTGAAACTTGGCTTGATCGACCATAAGTTTTATTTTTTCAGTTTGCTTACCGTGGTGGTTAGTCACTGAACATATTCAACTCAAGACGGTCAATATATTTCGAGCAAAAGAACATAAATTTATTACATGAAAGAAAGAAAAGCTACCTGTATGACAATTTGCAAAGGTCTGATCATAAACAGAAAAAGAAAGATTCAGCCATGTTTTTGTGCATTATCCTTTACAGACACTCAACTCCAGTGAAGTATCACTTCAATCTTCTCATATAATAATATTGGATTATAAATTTCCATCACAGTTCATATGACCAGAATTTGAAGGAATTGGAAATCAAGTCTTACATTTATTAAAAATATTGGTACTATTCTTGACCATAGTTTTTAACTTAACATCATCTTGGGAGGATTAGATTTTTTTAAAAAAAATTGGAGATATTTGCCTATTCTCCATATTTATAAAAAACATAGAAACATAGAACAATACAATGTAATGCAGAAGCTTTGGCCCTCGATGTTGTGCCAACCTTTTATCCTACTCTAAGATCAGACTAATCTACATTCTCTTCATTTTACTATCATCTATGTGCCTATCCAAGAGTTGCTTAAATGTCCCTAATTTACATGACCTTTTACCACCACTGGCAGTGCATTCTATGCACCACCACTCCCTGTGTAAAGAGCCAACCTCTGACATCTCCCCTAAACCTTCCTGTAATCACCTTAAAATTATGTCCCCTTGTGATAGCCATTTCTGACCTGGGAAAAAGTCTCTGACTATTCACTTTATCTGTGCCTCTTATCATCTTGTACACCCCTATCATGTTGCCTCTCATCCTTCTTTGCTCTAATAAAAAAAAAGCTTAGCTCCCTCAACCTTTCTTCGTAAGACATGCCCTCTCGTCCAGTCAGCATCCTGGTAAACCTCCCTTGCACTCTCTCTAAGTCTTCCGCATCCTGCCTGTGATGAGGCAACCAGAACTAAACACCATATTTCAAGTGTGATCTGACCAGAGTTTTATAGGGCTGCACCATAACCCTGAGCTCGTAAACTCAATCCCCCTGCTAATGAAAGCCAACACACCTATGCCTTTTTAACAACCCTATCAACTTGGGTGGCAACTTTAAGGAATCTATGGACATGGACCCTAAGATCCCTCTGTTCCTCAACAGTGCCAAGAATCCTGCCTTTAACCCTGTATTCTGCATTCAAATTCGACCTTCCAAAATGAATCACTTCACACCTTTCCAAGTAGAACTTCATCTGCCAGTTATCAGCCCAGTTCTGCATCCTGTCAATGTTTCGTTGCAACCTACAACAGCCCTCCACACTATCCGCCACTCCATCAACCTTTGTGTCATTGTCAAACTTAATAACCCACTGCTCCACTTCCTCATTCAAGTCATTTATAAAAATCACAAAGAGCACAGGTTCCAGAACAGATCCATGTGGAACACCCTCTGATCACCGAGCTTCAGGCTGAATACTTTCCATCTACTGCCATGCTCTGTCTTCTATGGGCCAGCCAATTCTGTATCCAGACAGCCAAATTTCCATGTATCCCCTGCCTCCTTACTTTCTGAATGATCCTACCATGAGGAACCTTGTCAAACATCTTGCTAAAATGCATATACACCACATAAGGGTGACACGGTGGCTCAGTGGTTAGCGCTGCTGTCTCACAATGCCAGGGACTCAGGTTTGATTCCAGACACAGGTGACTGTGTGGAGTTTGCGCATTCTCCCTGTGTCTGCATAGGTTTCCTCCCACAGTCTAAAGGTGTGCAGGTCAGGTGAATTGGCCATGCTAAATTGCACATATTATTAGGTGCTTTGGTCAGAGGGAAATGGAGTCTGGGTGGGTTACTCTTTGGCAGATTGGTGTGGACTTGTTGGGCCGAAGGGCCTGTTTCCACACTGTAGGGCATCTAATCTACTGCTCTGCCTTCATCAATGTGTTTTGTCACTTCCTCAAATATTTCAAAAAGGCTTGTGAGACATGACCTACCCCTCACAAACCCATGCTGACTATCTCTAGTCAAGCTATGATTTTCCAAATAATCATAAATTCTGTCTCGCCAATACTTTGTCCACCACTGATGTAGACTGACTGGTCTATAATTCCCAGGGTTATCCCTATTTCCCTTCTTGAACAAGGGAATAACTTTTACCAGCCTCCAATCATCTGGCACTATTGCAATGGACAGAGAGGATGCAAAGATCATTGCCAATGGTGCAGCAATCTCTTCCCTTGCTTCCTGTAGTAACATTGGGTAACCTTGGGTATATCCTGTCTGGCACAGGGGACTTATCAAACTTTCAAACTTTTCAGCACATCCTCCTTCTTGACATCAACCTGTCTGAGCATATCAGCCTGTTTCACACTGCTTTCACAAACCACAAGGTCCCTCTCAATGTGTGGCACGGTGGCTCAGTGGTTAGCACTGCTGCCTCACAGTGCCAGGGATCCAGGTTTGATTCCCGCCTTGGGCGACTGTCTGTGTGAAGTTTGCACACTCTCTTTGTGTCTGCATGGGCTTCCTCACACAATCCAAAGATGTGCAGGTCAGGTGAATTGGCCATGCTAAATTGCCCATAGTGTTAGATGTATTAGTCAGGGGTAAATAAAGGGTAGGGGAATGAGTTACTCTTCAGAGGGTCAGTGTGGACTTGTTGGGCCAAAGGGCCTGGTTCCATAGTGTAGGGAATCTAATCGAAAAAAAAGTAGCGAATACTGAAGCAAAGTATTCATTAAGGACCTCCCTTACCTCCACTGACTCCAGACACAAGTTCCCTCCACTCCCTGATTGGCCCTACACTCACTGTAGCCATCCTCTTGTTCCTCATGTAAGTGTAGAATGCCTTACTGTTTTCCTTAATCCTACCCGCTAAAGCTTTTTCATGCCCCCTTCCTCCTCTCCAAAGACCATTTTCCAGTTCCTTCCTGGCTATCTTGTAAGTCTCTAGAGCCCTGTCTGATCCTTGCCTCCTCAACCCTAAATAAGCTTCCTTCTTCCTCAAAACTAGATGTTCTACATTCCTTATCACCCAAGGTTCCTTCACCCTACCATCCCTTCCTTGCCTCATTGGGACAAACTTGTCCAGCACTATCACTATCCCCAAACAGCCTCTGTATTTCTGTTGTGCATTTTCCTGAGAACATCTGTTCCCAATTTAGGTGGTGCATTTGCCTGCCTGATGGCATTATAATTCCCCTTCACCCAATTAATATTTTCCCATACAGTCTGCTTGTATCCCTCCATGACTATCGTAAAGGTCCGGGATTGTAATCACTATCACTGAAATGC
The DNA here is from genome assembly GCF_020745735.1 of Hemiscyllium ocellatum. Taxonomy (NCBI): domain Eukaryota; kingdom Metazoa; phylum Chordata; class Chondrichthyes; order Orectolobiformes; family Hemiscylliidae; genus Hemiscyllium; species Hemiscyllium ocellatum. The sequence continues at coordinate 17,716,870 of NC_083428.1, read as the reverse complement.
TCTAGCACTGAGCGGTCTGATACCTGGCCTGATTCGTTGCCAAGCACCAAATTTAATATGACAGTGTGGTGCTGGAAAAGCACAGCAAGTCAGGCAGCATGTCAGGAAGATGGACAGGTAATGCAGGTCATGAGGAAGGTGCTGAGTTGGAAGGTTGGAACTGGGATAAGGTGGGGAGAGGGGAAATGAGAAATCTGGTGAAACTGGTGGGAGGTTCCAACCTTCCAAATCGGTACTGCCCCCGTGACCTGTCCTTTATGTTCATCTTCCTTCCCACCTATCTGCTCGACCCTCCTCTCTGACCTATTACCATTACCCCCACCTCCCTCTACCTATCGCACTCTCAGATCCTTCCCCTCCAATCCATTCCCTTCCCATTTATCTCACCATCTCCTTGGCTCACAATCCTCATTCCTGATGAAGGGCTTTTGCCTGAAACATTGATTCTACAGCACCTCGGATGCTGCTTGACCTGCTGTGATTTTCCAGCACCACACTCTCAACTCTAATCTTCAGCATCTGCAGTCCTCACTTTCGCTCACTATATCTAATATGACCTCCCCTCTAATCGACCTATCTACATATTGAGTCAGAAATCCATCTGGACACAGTTGACAAAAACTGCTCCAACTAAACTATTTGCATTAAGCCACTCATGACAACAATGCTGTTACTTCAACACCTTTCCAAAATCTGCCTCCCAATCTGCTCCTCCATGTCTCTGTTGCTATTGGGGGTTCTGTCGAAAGCTCCCAATAAAGTGACTGTTCCTTTCCTGTTTCTGACTTCTACCCATACTGACTGTGAAGACAAAGCCTCCTCCATGACCTCCCTTTCTGCACCTGTGATATAATCCCTGATTAGTAATGCCACTCCCCCACCTCTTTTACATCCTCCTCCCCCCCTCCCCTCCCTCCCCATTCCTTTTGTAACATCTAAACCCTGGAACATCCAATGACCATTCCTGCCCCTATGATATCCAAGTCTTTGTGATGGCCACAACGTCATAGTTCCAGTACTGATCCATGTTCTAACTTCATCAACCTTATTTCTGACACTTCTTGTGTTAAAATAGACACACTTCAACCCATCACACTGACAGCACCTTTTCCCTATCAACTGTCTACCCCATCTCAGATCCATCCTCAGATCCAAAGCCAAAGCTAAAATGAGGTTGAGATGGTAACAATTTTTTTTTGTGCTTGTGAGAGTTAGCAACTTCAGTTGAAACAAGTGCAGTGCTACAATAGTTTTAGTTTCCCTAAATTATTGAGGGAATAGATAATCCAGCCAAGACTCCTGCTCTAAGCCTTTGTCCAACGGGACTTGATGGAAAGTCAGTAGGCAACAGCTTCATCTTGGACAGTTGTCCAAAACAGGTGACAATGAATCATCGCCCTCTTTTCCTTCTGTATGACTGCTGTTGAAATATTTTACTCTGAATGTGTTGATGTGAGTGGCCAGTGAGTGAACCACTGCAAGAAATACCAGCTGGACAGGTTCATTTGAAACTTGCGTCAGCATCTTCGTTAAAGGAGAAGAGGAAACCTCTGTTCAGAATGAAATTGACATTGAAATGACTACATTTTGCTAAAAGTATTCTCTCTAGCATGGGAGAAAGAAGTAATCAATTGCTGCAGAATGTCTTCTGTTAGTAATTGGAGGCAGATTGCTTTTCTTTAACTTTCACATTAAGGATGCTTCCATGGTTAGTGTCAAGAATTACGAATTTTTGATCTCCTGTGGGGCAGAGAGTCACAATTGGGTCATGAACAATCAAACATTGTAAATGGATGTCCTGTGTTTGGACTACTAAATAAATTGCTGCTAAGCTTGTAATGTTTTATTAAATGTTTTGCTGATGAAATTAATTTTACATTGCAGCACTTGTTTGAATTTGTAGGAAAGTTGTGAGGAACTTTAATTGTAATATTTAAATAGTACATATCGAAGCTTAAATACGTGCACCTTGGTGCAGTTGAAATGCTTACTTCAAAAACCACATAGGTCATGATTCAGAATGCAACCTTGCTTCATTTTGACTGAAAACATGGTTGGACGTGTGACAGTTCTGTTCAGTACCAGGAATTAACAAATTTGTGCAAACAGAAAATACCTTTGGGTTTCTGATTTCTGTCTTCTTAGCAGAAATATTTGACAGGTATTTAGTGAAGCAGATGATGAGAATTTTCAGTATCTACAGATGCTTGACACAGACAATTCAGAGCTATAAGATTGAAACCTTTGTGTCCAGTATCTTATAATGACTAGGGAATACATGTTGCACACATTCAGCACCTTCTGCCTTACTGCCACTTGTCCACTTGTGAAAACACATGGTAACATATTACTGAGAACAACAACAAAGGCTTGTTTACTGCCAAAGCTGCAACATCTTCTTGCCCAATGACTTTAACTGAATATTGCATTTTGGGATAGTGTCAAGTAACTGCTTGTGTTGTCTTCCCAAAATTGACAATGGTCTACTTAAATACCTATCCAACCCTGCATCAAAGTTGTTAACACTTAATTTCAGTTATGAGATAATCTGTTTTACGTAGGTAGGGCTGCAATCTGGTTTGAGTGATTTGTTACTGAAGTGCTTTTAAAATGGCTGCTTGCAGTGAGTGCTCCTAATGGCAGAATCCACATGACTGCAGCAGAACATTGATTCGTCATTGCTTTTCAATTCATTTCCATCGTCGTTTATTTAAAAAATGCATTATTTTGTTACCCAATATGCACACAACTATTCTCATGCATTAGCAGTATATTATTCTTGTTAGTTTCTGGTATGCAGTGAGCATAAAAGCACCCTGAAAACAGTAATGCAAGTGAATAAGGTGGTAAAGAAGGCATATGGCATACTTGCATTAAGTATAAAAATTGACAAGTCATGTTGCAGCTGTATAAGACTTTAGAGGTAAAAACAATGACTGCAGATGCTGGAAACCAGATTCTGGATTAGTGGTGCTGGAAGAGCACAGCAGTTCAGGCAGCATCCAAGGAGCAGCAAAATCGACGTTTCGGGCAAAGGCCCTTCATCAGGAATAAAGGCAAAGAGCCGGAAGCGTGGAGAGATAAGCTAGAGGAGGGTGGGGGTGGGGAGAAAGTAGCATAGAGTACAATAGGTGAGTGGGGGAGAGGATGAAGGTGATAGGTCAGGGAAGAGAGGGTGGAGTGGATAGGTGGAAAAGGAGAGAGGCAGGTAGGACAAGTCCGGACAAGTCATGGGGACAGTGCTGAGCTGGAAGTTTGGAACTAGGGTGAGGTGGGGGAAGGGGAAATGAGGAAACGGCCGGATCTGGAGTACTATGTGCAATTCTGGTGGTCACATTAGAAGGATGATGTAAAAGCTTTGGGGAGGGTGCAAATTAAGTTTACTAGGATGCTACAATATATCATTCCAGTTGCATGACACTGTAATCTTTTGCTATAAATTCTGTGTGTTATGATCCTGTCTCACAGCTACCTGGTGAAGGAGCAGGATGAAGGATCAAAACTCAAAAGTATAACGTAAAAATTGACCATAAGGCCTTCTAAAGATATCTGACATCCAACTCAGGTTTTAATATGTTGTGGAGCAAGCTGCTGAGAGGTAAGGTAAACCAAACATTTGGGACCTGAGTAAACAGAGAAAAGAATCATGGTTTTCCTCAGATTGAGAGATTATGAAATGAACTGTGCAAGTACTGAGAGGAAAATGTGAATGGAATTAATTAATTTAATGTCAAATCAAGCACAGAACAAGAAATAGAAGGAAGGAAAGAAAAATGGGACTGGGAGCAAAAGAAAACAAAGAAAAGTTTAAGCTGCAAATGTGTTGCTGGTCAAAGCACAGCAGGCCAGGCAGCATCTCAGGAATAGAGAATTCGACGTTTCGAGCATAAGCCCTTCATCGAAGGGCTTATGCTCGAAACGTCGAATTCTCTATTCCTGAGATGCTGCCTGGCCTGCTGTGCTTTGACCAGCAACACATTTGCAGCTGTGATCTCCAGCATCTGCAGACCTCATTTTTTACACAAAGAAAAGTTTAAGTCAAGTTTGAAATTTTACATTTTTTAGAAAATCTCGAACACTTTTAAAAACCTGAGGGAAGAAGGCTCCTTCGTTGTAAAAATTTTCTTTGAGTATCAGAGAGCTTGTTTGACATTAGTTAACAATAATCACATCATGAAAGGTCTGGAAAGGATAAGCCTTCTATTTCTGTGCCAAGTTTAGTTTGGTATCTTCCTTGCAAATACTGCAACTTCACACTACTTAATGCATTTCAATGGTGATACTAATAGTGATTTTCACAAAGCTATTGGCAGAAGATTTCATTTTTTGCTGTTGCTAGATTAGCAACCTATGGATTTTGTATGTTTTCTTCTGAATCTGTCCCTTTGCTGGAAATTTCTGCTTTATTTGCATAGAAGTAATGGTGTACACCATTAACCTCCTCATTATCTTGACAACAAATACTGTCCCTTAACAAACCAATTTTATTCAGATTGTCATCACCAATATTCTCTTCTTCTGTCCCTTCATCTTGTGAAGTTGCTGACTCACACTGGGGAAACATTCTCATGGAAACTGGAGTTGTAACCAACTTGACAGCTCGCTTTTGAGTGATATTTCATTACCAGAGGTATTTCAGCCGATCTTCATCTTGTTCTTACCCAATGTCCACGCATCTGCTTTTTCATGCAGAATTCACAGGAAAGCAATCAGAAGATAACACCTCATTTAATTTATTTTTATGTTGAGTTTGCTCAGGTTTCTGATGCCCTTAGATCTATCAAATAAGAATTGATCAGAAATCAAACTGGAGAGATTTCAGTTTCTGTGGATTAGTACCACACTGGGTGGAGATCTTGTGGTTGAATGGCCCTGCGTCTGAGCCAGCAGCTCCAAGTTCGAATCCCACCTTAGAACTTAATGAACATGAAAGATATATTCATAACATGGGCGGCACGGTGGCACAGTGGTTAGCACTGCTGCCTCACAGCGCCTGAGACCCGGGTTCAATTCCCGCCTCAGGCGACTGACTGTGTGGAGTTTGCACGTTCTCCCCGTGTCTGCATGGGTTTCCTCCGGGTGCTCTGGTTTCCTCCCACAGTCCAAAGATGTGTGGGTCAGGTGAATTGGCCAAGCTAAATTACCCATAGTGTTAGGTAAGGGGTAAATGTTGGGGTATGGGTGGGTTTTGCTTTGGCGGGTCGGTGTGGACTTGTTGGGCTGAAGGGCCTGTTTCCACACTGTAATTTAATCTAATGGCCAAGTAGATCCAAGCTGCAAATCCTTCCAATATACAGAGTAATGGCAGACAATAAAGGATAGAACAGATTCCTGATCGATGATATGATGATAAAACAGAGTCTGTATCAGCACTTGCAATTGTTCCAGGCCTCAATATACATATAAATGTGTATGTTATTGTCACAGCAAATGGGATTCCCTGTGTGAACTGCAACATTCTACACTGGACTGCCTTCGCTACTGCACCTGGGGTAGCAGGGGTGGGACTCTGTAGCTTTTAATCATCCAGTTTGCTTTCGGTGTTACCCATTTTCAAGTCTGAGAATGTTGCAGACAAATTATAATGCAGTGCATTGTCAGAGAATTCAGTTTAAGGGATCTGTTCATATTCCATACTTTAGTCAAACTCCTTATCTTTGTGCATGGTTTGTCACAGCTACTTCAATGAAATGAAGCTGATGATTCACATAGATGCTATTAACACACTACAGTATTAAGATAGCAGAATTGTTGGACTAATGCAGCATAAAGAACTAACACCCCATTGCTGATCCTACATCAGAGGCCCTGGCTTTACTTCCTGCAAAGACAGTAAACAGCATTTAACTGCATCATATATCATCACAGATGAAGTGGCAATTGCATCACAAGTGGAAGGTTAGAGATGGCCCACTGTGCAATTGTAGCCATGAGTCTCTGCCCACTGAAACCATCCCATCAACTTGTCTGTGAATATTTGTCATAGAATACACCTTATTTATCTACTTGGCATCTTAAGAGGAATTTGAATGACTGGCCAAATTGAACACCCCACTGTGAATGTTATCCGTCATAGGGAATAGTAACATGAAGCTGCAGCCAAGGCACAAGTCATCTCTGATCTTCAATTCACTGTGTGGAATCTTATAGGGGCCTAAACAATGTGGTCTATGATAGGATTGAAAAGTATGGTGCTGGAAAAGCACAGCAGGTCAGGCAGCATCCGATCCAGTGTCACACTTTTCCACTCTGATCTCCAGCATTTGCAGTCCTCACTTTCTCCTGGTTGCTATGATAGGATATAAGTCAGAATTGAGGGCCAAGTCCCCTCTCTCAGCTTTGGGATTAATTGACAACATCTTTTAAGCATTTGCTGAGTGTGGCGCGAATTTCTCACCAGGCAGCAGTGAATTGGTAAATAAGGCAATAATAGCTGATGAACATCATATTAACAGCACAACTCGCTGCATTAATTTTCAGCTTCCTCTCTTACTAAATGTGTCAAACAAGCTAGACATCAAGTAGTCCTGACATGGTCAGAGCTGATACTTGGTAAATTCAGCTTACCACTTACTCTAATGGAGCTCTGTGTTGGAAACTGGGCAATAACATATTATAGCATGCTCCATGGGCACTATCCACATGGAACAACATTCACAAACATTTGCATCTGACATGTCCCATCTGGGAATGATGAGTGGTAAGATGGTTTTGGAATCAGTCAAGAGGGATGCTACGTGGGGAGGCAAGTAATTACCGAGATGAACTTGGTAAAATACGATGAGATAACTCGTGAGGTCTCGCAGCAAAAGGAACCCAAAAAACTTGGTGAAACGTGTACTTAGCCAAAAAAAAAGCGAAGGTTCAGTCCATTTTTATTTTCTCAATGTTCCTTTTTCACTTTTTATCTTCCCTTCCTGAAGACTGGAGACTGACACATACCCTGAACATCAGGTACTCAAGCTAAGTATGGAAGATGAATGTCTATACTGTCAGGTCAAGGCTAAAAATATAAAATGCACAAGGACAAATTGAGGATTTATCTGTGCCAAGAGGAAGTTTAATTCTTCACATTTCACAGTGCACTGTTGTGGCTGACAAACAAAGCAGAACCTATTATATAGCCTGTGCTATTATATAATAGCACTTGATAGAAAGCAACTTAGGAAAACATTTGATAGTTTGCAATCTTCACCAGATTCTGACAAAGTGCCTTGCAGAAAATTTGTCATTAAGTAAGTGATGGAAAGGTTCACAAAGCATCAAAGTGTGTTTTTAAAAATATGCAGGCATGATTCGCCTGCTTTACTGCTGTGCATGCTTCTGAAGATAAACTGAGAGGAACGTTCTAAATCTGTGTCATAGCATCTGTTCATTGACTGCCAGACAATTATAAGGTTCCGATGCATATTTAGAGTTCCCAATAGTAACCGCCCAGTCATAAGAAATATATCTCTCAAAATAGGGTTCAAGCATATGTTATTTTCACAGTCTCTGTTAATAATGGTGAATGGGAGGGATATTTTTTGAGAGCTAGGATGTTAGTGGACAGTGAAGAAGGCCACCTCAGAGTGCAATGGGATATTGATCAGATGGGCCAATGGACCCAGGAGTGGCAGATGGAGTTTAATTTAGATAAATCTCAGGAGCTGCATTTTGGAAAGGCAAATCAGGACAGGAATTATACACTTAATGGTAAGGTCCTGGGGAGTGTTGCTGAACAAAGAGACCTTGGAGTGCAAGTTCATAGTTCCTTGAAAGTGGAGTTTCAAGTAGATAAGATAGTGAAGACTGTGTTTGGTATGCTTTCCTTTATTGGTCAGAGTATTGCGTATAGGAGTTGGGAGGTCATGTTGCAACTGTACACGACATCAGTTAGGCCACTTTTGGAACATTGTGTGCAATTCTGGTCTCTTCCTATCTGAAAGATATTGTGAAACTTAGAAGGTTTCAGAAAAGATTTACAAGGATGTTGCCAGAGTAGGAGGGTTTGAGCTATAGAGAGAGGCTGAATAGGCTGGGACTGTTTTTCCTTGAGCATTGGAGGCTGAAGGGTGAACTTAGAGAGGTATTTAAAATCATGAGGGACATGGATAGGGGAAAAAGACAAGGTCTTTTTCCTGGGGTCAGGGAGTCCAGAACTAGAGGATATAAGTTTAGGGTGAGAGGGGAAAAATTTAAAAGGGATCTAAGGGATAGCCTTTTCATGCGAAGGGTGGTACGTTTATGGAATGAGCTGCCAGGGAAAATAGAGTCACCGAGTCATTGAGATGTACAGCACGGAAACAGGTTCTTTGGTCTAACTCATCTATGCCAACCAGATATCCTAACCTAATCTAGAAATGAGCTGCCAGAGGAAGTGGTAGAGGCTGGTACATTTAAAAGACAGCTGCACGGGTATATGAATAGGAAGGGTTTGGAGGGACATGGGCCAAGTGCCGGCAAATGGGAATAGATTAATTTAGGATATCTGGTCGGCATGGACGAGTTGGACCAAAGGGTCTTTTTCCGTTCTGTACATCTCTATGACTCTAAGTGAATACCTAACAAATGCCTGCAAAGCAATTGCTTAACAAATGGCAAAGAACAATGAAGAAGGATAAATCAAGTTAGTATTTCACTAAACTCAGAGTGATTTCTGATATAGGAACCCCTGACCAAAGGGGAGGTGCCTGCACCGCCTGGTGCCATTTGTGTAACAGCAGGAAATAGCCCACAGATAGGATGCAGCAAATCCATACAACACATTGATCAATGTGATACCAATGACCTATCCATATGTTTACTCTGTTAACCTTCATTCTTGCCTTACTTTCTTTCTAAGAACATGCTGTACATTTTATAGATATCTGTCAGTAGGAAATTCAACAGAACCTCAGGAGGTGGCAGGAGGAATGCATCCTCATCCTCCAGCTTTCTGAGGCAATTCTCACTAATTACTCATCTTCAGCAGTGGGGATTTCTTTTCTCAATCTGAGGGTAAATCTCGCAGCCCGGTGGGGATAAAGAAAAGATAGGAGAAAGTGAGGACTGCAGATGGTGGAGATCAGAGCTGAAAATGTGTTGTTGGAAAAGCGCAGCAGGTCAGGCAGCATCCAAACAGCAGGAGAATCGACGTTTCGGGCATGAGCCCTTCTTCAGGAATGAAGAGAGTGTGCCAAGCAGGCTAAGATAAAAGGTACGGAGGAGGGACTTGGGGGAAGGGCGTTGGAAGTGCGATAGGTGGAAGGAGGTTAAGGTGAGGGTGATAGGCCGGAGTGGGGGTGGGGGCGGAGAGGTCAGGAAGAAGATTGCAGGTTAGGAAGGCAGTGCTGAGTTCGAGGGTTGAAGTGTTGAGCCATGGGGTGGTTGGGTTGGTTGGCCCGTGTGTCCCAGAGGTGTTCTCTGAAACGTTCTGCAAGTAGGCGGCCTGTGATCTGCCACAAATTCACCTGCACCTCCACACACATCATTTACTGCATCCACTGCACCCGATGTGGCCTCCTCTACATTGGGGAGACAGGCCGCCTACTTGCGGAACGTTTTACCTAACCGTTCCTTTATCCCTCATAATGTAATAAGCTTTTCTGTTAATGTATCCAAGATATTTGCCTCAAATCTTCCACATGGTCTAAACTGTCAAAATGGCATAATGACAATGAAACACTGGAAGAGTTCATAAAAGTAATCAAAATGATTAGACAGAGCTAAATCTAAAAGAAAAGGTCCTAGAAATTAAGGGAGGTTGGGGATTGGGATGCTGGCTTTTACTAATACAGTGGGTGGTGCACTTGAGTTTTTAGGTCAACAACCTCATTGTGAGAAAGGTCAACCTAACTTTAAGAACCTACGCTCTGAAAACCAGAAAGCTTACTTATCTTTTGCTCTAGGTACACAGACAACCACAGGAAATATAAGATAGGAAAACCCACCCTGAATTTTGGCACTTTACTCAGGCTCACGCACTCCAGAAGCCTTAACTTTCATCACTGCCTTATCAGAAAATATTGGATTCCAGCCTCCCCGTGCCATTTCAGCACAAACCTGCCCTTAATGCATTACCCACCGGTCTTTGGCAACACCCACACAATAGAAAGAAAGAGCTGAGTTTATACAATGTCTTTCATGACCACGGGGCATCTTGAAATGCCGACAGTCAAAAAAGTAATTTTAAAGTGTAGTCACAGTTGTAGTGTGGAAAGCATGACAGCCGATTTGCACATAGCAATATGATAAAGACCTTCAAGCTGAGTCACAAACATTGGTTGAAATGTTCGGAGGACTCTCTCCACCCCTTCTATCGAATTGTGCATAGAATGGCTTACACACAGCTGAGAGGGTTTAAGTTGTTTTCATTCTTTCCCTAGCTCATCTGAAAGAGGGTACTTCTGACAGGACAGTAGTCCGACTGAAGTATCAGCCTGGACTTTATGCTCAAATCCCTTGAGTGGGACAGAAGCAAAAGCGCTAGCACTGTGCTCTATCTGGTGTATAAGAATGGAAAATCTCCCCAGTGGTGTTTTAGTGACATGACTTGATGTTAACTAACAACGACATTGAAGCAGAATAAATCTGTCTCAATGAAGACTCCCACAGATATCAGAACTGGATGGTAAAAAAGCAGCACATGTTCAACAATGCAGCAATTAGTGATTCATTAAAATAATTCATGAGGATGAAAAAGGCCCTCTTTAAAGTTGTTTTTTCCACATGTTGTCACTACAAGGGGCTGAATTTTCATCACGGAGCTGGGCCTATGCTTGGATCTGGAACTTATCTCCAGTGAAAATGTATTTAGATTTATGATATTATGTGGGTGAGCCCTTAATTAACATGCAGAGGTGGATGGTCTCTTAGTGCTGGAAGGCCAATCAGATGCAAGAGGTGAGTATTGGAAGATTGCCTCGTGACGCGGTGGCTTAGCACTGCTGCCTCACAGCAGCACGTATCTGGGTTTGACTCCACCCTTGCGCAACTGTCTGTGTGGAGTTTGCAAATCTCCCCATGTCTGCATGGCTTACCTTGCACAGTCCAAAGATGTGCAGGTTAGGTGGAATGGTCATTCTAGTTTGTCCATGGTGTTCAGGGATGTGCAGGCTAGGTGGGTCGGCCATGGGAAGTATAGTGTGGAAGGGTGGTTCTGGGTGGGCTGCTCTTTGGAGGGTCAGTGTAGACCAGTTGGGCTGAATGGCCTGTTTCCACACTGTTGGGATTCTACGAAAGGAGATGCTCCTTTAGCCAATGTTTCAACACTTTTATGGAAAAATAAAGTACATCCAGCAGTGAAGATGCAAGGGACTGTAGTGGGTGGGAACTTTTCTAAATGTGGCTTTGGCTGCACCTTACCCAGGTGGGTAAGTGTGCATGCTCACCTGAATGCTGCACTGGAGCCTCAGTTAATTGTTGGGTATCTACTCCAGGCAGCCCATCGGCCCCACTTGTCACATTGAGAAATTGCTGCTTGTAATAAGATCATGCCTGGGTCATTGATAGAATGAAGTCCAGTCAGTGAACACCAACAAACCCTACGATGCAAATACATTATGTGCAGGAGAGAGAAAGAGGGACCATGTCTAGAACTGTCCACTTTGCTCCCAGTTCCATGAGACCTGTAAGCATCATGACATAGCTCCTTACACATGTGCTTAATAGCTATTTTCGAGGAAAGGCAGAGGTAGAGTTAACATTTCTCTCCACATATCCCTCTAGGTATTTACCCTCATTTACTGTTTAATCATCTTTCTACATCTCTCTCCCCCCAGTTCCTGAAAAAGTCTCTGTACATTCCAGGGAAAGTCACTGACATGGATTCACCAATCTCTCAGAAAGTGTATTGATTCTCTAATGAGGCTGGGGGAGATCAGTGTATTCATAGAATACCTTCAATGCAGAAAGAGGCCATTCTGCCCAATGAATCTGCCCTGATCGCCTGAAGAGCATCCCCCCAAGATTCAAACTTCATCCTTTCCCTGTAACCTTGCATTTACTACGGCCAATCCACCTAGCCTGCAAGTCGATCTTTATTCCTCATCTTTGTCATCAGAGGCTGTTTTGTTACAGGTACTCCCTGAGGATCTGAGTAAAGCTCCCCATCCACCTACTGACTTTTATTGCAGTGAAATCAAGGCTCTCTTGTTTGTTTTGTTATGTTTGTTTTGACTCTGCCAAGGACATGCAAGCCCTGGACTTCCTCCACCGCCAAACTCTAGCCACCCAACCCCTGGAGGAAAACCACTTTATCTTTCACCTTGGGATCCTCCAACCATACAGGATCAAAGTCAATTTTACCAGTTTCCTCATCTCCCCTCCCCTCACCTCATCCCAGATCCAACCCTTCAACTTACCAATGCCCTCTTGAATTGTCCCTCCTATCCATCTTCCTTCCCACCTATCCGCTCCACCCTCCACTTTGACCTATCATCATTACCCCCCACCTTCATCTACCTGTCACATTCCCTGCTACCTTTCCCCCAGTCCCACTCCCACCCCCCCACCCCCCATCCCCCCCCCCCCCCCCCCCCCACCATTTATCTCTCAGCCCTCTTGGGCATCCCTCCACCCCCACCACCAATCCTGATGAAGAGCTTATGCTCGAAACATCATCTCTCCTGCTCCTTGGATGCTGCCTGACCAGCTGTGCTTTTCCAGTGCCACACTTTTTGTCTCTGATCTCTAGCATCTGCAGTGGTCCCTTTCTCCCAGTGTTTAACAAGGTATGATCTTGATTGTTGCAGCCTTCCACTCACAATGTCCCTTTGCTTCTGGACTGGGAGCCATACCTGTGTTCTCCTCTCCAATGTGGGCAGATTATGAGCCCTGGATTACAGGTGTATGGTTCAGGCCTTTTGTGCCATGACATTTGGCATTACTACATTGGAAAGGGAGGAATATTGTTTTCAAATACTGCTTCGAAAAATCATGTTTGTCTTTTAAGTATCAACCCAGTATCCTGTTATGTTTTTAAAACTCTCTGTACCCTCTTGCTTGATTGTTCTTTTGTGATCTATGAAATTAGTATGTCATTAATGTGGCATGCAATGACTTAAAATCCTTCGAGGATGGTCAACTTCAACTGGTGGAAAATTTGTAGTATAGGTATGCTTCGAGAAAACCAACAGTTAGAATAACCACATCCAGTAAGTGTTATGAAGGTGGTTCACAGTTTGGACTCCTCATCTTAAGGAAATAGCAAGAATTCACTGTTCCACATCCAACTTTGTGAAGGTTGTGCAGTTTGCTGGTTTATCTAGGTTCACATCTATGGACACTATTGGATGTATCACTCATTGCACTATCTTGTTCAAAAGAGTTCAGTTGACAGAAATTCCAGTTGATCCATTTGGTGCTGGCAGCATAGCACAGCACCATGTCATTGGCTGTATGACAAATGAAGGAGTACTTGACCTCAATCCCTATTTGTACCCTGGTTTCCATTGAGTGTGGGACCTTCCTGGGAGTGAACAAGCAAGTGGCTGTGGCATCTACCTTCACTATAATGGGATATACATATCCAGTTCTCAAAAGAGTTTAGAAAATTTTGAAGGAGAAGATGAGGACTGCAGATGCTGGAGATCAGAGCTGAAAATGTGTTGCTGGAAAAGCACAGCAGGTAGGCAGCATCCACGGAGCAGGAGAGTCGATGTTTCGGACATGAGCCCTTGAAGGGAGTCTAAAACCAAAGATCATTGTCTAAGGATGCTGTGTAAGCCAATTAGGACTGACATGATGAGAACTTCCTTCACCGAGAGAGTGGTAAGCCTGTGGAATTCTCTGCCTCAGAAAGCGGTTGAGGCCAAAACATTGAATGCTTTCAAGAAGGAGTTTAATATAGTTCATAGAGCTAAAGTGATCAAAAGGTGTGGGGCAAAAGCAGGAACAGGGTGCTGACTTGGAAGAATGGTCAGGATCATATTGGTGGATTATATTGAATGATGAACAGGCTTGAAGTGCTGAATGGCCTGCTACACTCCTATTTTCTATGTTTGAATATAGTCATTGATGGCCAACATGCACAATGATCAGGTCTGTGATGTTGGTTGAAGAAAATCCAAACTGTATCAGTGATGTTCAGCAACCTTTATATTGTACATGCACTAAATAAGGGAGATGGTAAAAGAGGGCATTCACATCCCATTCTATTTAACCATGAATCATCATGATATAGCTCCTTACTCTTAAGCTCATTAGAGTAATGGCACAGTTAACTTTCACTCAACAGAGCCCAACTGGTAAAACCCCAGTCAGTCTCAAAAACTTTCTGTTAGCCAGCGTCAAATAGGCCAGTTTGTCTGTCTGTCTGCCTCAGGGGGACACATGGCTTTGTGAGCATGAATGTACCTTCCCCAAAATGGCTGGCTGTGGGGATGGTGTTCCAGAAACTGGAATGCTGGCTAGTGATGGCCATTTGGACTTCCCTTACCTCCTAATAGCCCCACACTCCTCATCACCTCTCTCCTTGATCTCTAAAGAGGCCTAAAGATGAAAGCTTCTGACCTCTCCACTTTCCTTTACAGTTGGAATCAAGGTTTAGTCTAACATCTTCACTTGTAGTTATTGGGGTAGCATCATGTATCTGCCGAGTACCAGACTTGTATTGCTCTTATGCTGCTTACTTTTGAAGGTCATTATTCGCCAACAGTGAATCACAATGGAACAAGTTTGTTTCAGGCTTAACAGCTCAACATTCATGCTGCCCTCAGCAGCTTACAGCTTATAGTCTCTGCACTTCTAATTAACTGCTTCAGACTTGTTCTAGCTGGTTTTGCTTCATTGAAGCATTGCTATTAAGTGGATTTCAGTAAATGCTCACACTCACATTGATTGTTCAGGGAGCATTTCTATAATATGCACTGGATTTGAATGATACAAAACTTGAATTAAGTGTAGTATCATATTTAATATATGTAATAACTCATTCATAAATCCAAAGGGCACTGCACTAGTACATTGTCTGAGCAAGTTTCTAAACTCAAAAAAAAAGCAATATAACAGAAAACTTTGGTAAAGCAACTAAGAAAATATGTAAAAGAATAGCCATATCTGTATCAAATGGCTACCTCCACGGAATCGAAGGTGACGAAAGGTCAGGCAAATTAAGCACCATTTATTAATTTACCTTCGGGGGAACAGTAGCTGACAGAATTGCATGCAGCACTTGCCTTGCTTGTCTGCTTGGTTCGTATGAGTTCAGAAGAGCAAGGTGAATTTTGGCATGCAACCTCATGAACTCCAGCTTTGTGAAGAGGTTGATGATTGCTAACTTTACTCCCACTTGCTTTTCCTGCCGCAAACTGCTGCACACAACTCCTTGGGTGCAGGGAAATGTGCAGCCAAGATAAAGAAAAACGATCACGATCCACATTCATTCACGATGAGAGTAAAAGCACTGATGTACTGCTTCATCCTGAAGAACTCCTTTCTCAGGCCAATGTAGCACAGGCATCAGCTGAACCCAGGAATTCTGGACTGTGCAGTTTAATTGGAGGATAAATTAAATAAGCCTGTTTTTGCTGCACCACTGTAGTTTGAACACACTGTTCTGTGTACTTGTCATGTTTCCTGTAGGGAGAGGAGGAATATTGACTTAGTTATGCCTGATTGCAGTAAAAGGAGATCCATCTCAATTTTCTTTTTTCCAGTGTAAAGCCATCCCCGACACTGGATTCAAACTTCATTTACACTGTGAGGGTAGAACTTGGATGATCTATCCCTTTTATTGTACCTGAAGCTTTTCATTGACATCTTAGTGTGGGCCAGTTAGTGAGTTTGGAGAAGACTTGTAGCTCAAATTGTACGTTTGCTTACTGAGCTGGTAGATTTGTTCTCAGACGTTTCGTCACCATCCTAGCTAACATCATCAGTGAGCCTCCAAAGAAGCGCTGGTGTTCTGTTTTGCATTCTATTTATGTGTCTTGTTCGGTTACCAGAACAGGACAGAACACCAGTGCTTCATTGGAGGCTCACTGATAATGTTACCTGGCATGGTGATGAAACGTCTGAGAGTAAATCTACCAGCTCAGCAAGCAAACGTACAACATGTGTCAGTTAGCTGGCTGGGTTGTTTGCAATGCAGAGTGCTGCAAACAGTGTGGGTTCAGTTCCCACACTGGCTGATGTTATCATGAAGGTTCTACCTTTTTGACCTTGTCATGGTGACTCTCAGGTTAAACCCACCACCGGTTATCTCTTTTGCCTGTTCATGAGAATGGAACTATGACAACTTCACTCTTTTAGTGGATTTGTAGCTGATGCTTGTCATTGAATCACTGGAGCAGTCTAAATTATGTTGTAAATTAACAGGGGCTCATTTTGCAAATAAATTAACTGAGGTAAAGTTTTGGATTGCAGATAATCATATCCATAACTTTCCAAAAGCTGCTGTATCCAAATGCCCACACTAACTGTATCTTGTCAATAGGTAGTGGACAATTGCAACATTTAAAAGACATGTCGATGACTGTATGAATCAGAATGGTTTAGAGGGATATAGGCCAAATGTTGGCAAATGGAACTAGATTAAATTGGGATATCTGATCAGATTGGATAAGTTGTACCGAAGGGTCTGTTTCCATGCTATACATCTTTATGACTGTAATAGGTGTGCAGTCACCAGTATACGAGAGAGCATTACATTTCAGAACAGCCTATAATTATAAAGAGCAAAGAAATTATGGCAAGAGGTATTGCCTTATTCATCTGAACACACAGAGAATAAAGCCAACTGTTACTTTTGATTTCCTACAACAAACAGTACCGGAGCAAATTGAGGAGTTTCAAGGAAGGTGTTGGCAAAACGTTTGTACCTCAACTTGTCATGTTCAGTTGAATTCACATACAGCTGTTGTGGTCAGTTTTATGAGTTCACACAATTTGCATTTACATCTTTTGCGCTGTCAGTTTGTGCTAAAGCTACGACGCTTCCAAGAAACACCCACTACAATTTACTTATTTGTGTTTTTTCCCTATCTTTTTATTTAACCCTTGGGGTGAGTGACAGCAGAAAAATACTGACTTTTATTTCACAAATCTGTGTACTCATGCTGTTTGGTTATGCAACAAAATAAGAATCCTTGCAATATGCACAACTGTTTCCAAATCTCTGAACTGTTCAGTAGTAAGTAGAAATCCTGTTTTGCAGCAAGTCCAGTTGGTAATCAGAAGGCATGTGGATCAATAGGCCTAAGTGACCACATTTAGCAGTAGGTTAAGTTAACTGGCAGTGTGGGAGGTCCTATGTATAGAGTGGGGATGTGGTTATTCAATGGTGAGAACTACAGTACACAATAAGTAAGGTTTAGGTCAATGCACATCCTCATTTTTAAAAAAAATTACTCTTTACAGATTGAGTCTCACGATGACTCTCTTTCAAATTGACTCTACCATACGAGCAATTTTCTGCAGAGGGACAAACTACCACATGCGTATCACCACATACTTTGAAAATCTTCAGGATTCTAGTAGCTGGGGCGATTAAATAATTATTAACATATTTGACTGTCTATGCCAGTGTTTCTTCACTGAGAGGTGTTCGATGCTGGTGTTCCAAATTGGGTTCAGGCCACAGTCCACACTCTTTGGAGGTGGCGTCAGAAGGTGGAGGAAAACAAACTGGGCCTGTTTGTCTGTCTGCCTGCCTCAGGGGGACTCGTGGCTTTGTGAGCATGAATGTACCTTCCTCAAAGTGGCTGGCTCTGGGGATGTGTTCCAGAAACTGAAATGCTGGATTTTCTTTGTGCTCAGCAAATAATGAAAGTATGCTCATTTAAAGGAAAGAAATTGCATTGAGTTACAAAACTGAAAGTAAGTGACATGTGTTGCTGGTAAATGGAAGTGTGCTTTTCCATGCCTGTTGTTGGGTCAGCTGTGAGTGCAATGCATTTACTTTCGTTGGTTTACATAGTGCAATGAGGTTATACTGAAACAAACTCAACACTTGCAGAAAGAATTCAAATTTTCCCAAACATTCCTACCTGTAGAACTAGATTGTGAGTCAATGAGATCTGACAGTACTGTTGACCAAAGCACTTTGTCTTCCTGGGCTTTCACTTTTGAAGGCACTGACTTGTGCTGGGTCACAATGCTCAGATCACCTGCAACCCAAATAGATGCTCACCTGGATTCAACATATCACTGTCCAACTCCAGAGACCCAAGTCAATAAACCTCAGCTGACGCTCTATTTCATTACTGGTGGAATGCTGCACTATCAGAGGTGTCTTTCAGGTCAGACATTAAACCAATACTCTGTCTGCTCTCTCAGACCTGTGATACCATCTTTCAAAAAGAGACTTGGGCGCTATCTCCTAATGAATACATCCATTAAGTGGATAGTAGTTATTAAATTGTTGAAGTTTTCTGATTGTAAAGGATGCAATGTTTCCTGCATCGCAACTAAGATGACTTCATTGACAGTGAAGCACTTTAAAACATTGCGAGGTTGCAAAAGGGTCTATAGAAATGCAAATCTTTTCCAGGAGCTCAACCCTGTCCTTTTTTAATGTCCAGCCATACACACTTAAATTGGCACAGTGATCAGGAATAGAAACTTTGACTGGTTATTCTAATTCTACACCAGTTGTAATCTGACCACCATTCTGACTCAGATCACTGAACACAACATACATCTTGACTAAACCCAGGATGTTGCTGTCCATGTTATACAGTTCCACATCATGTGGTATATTTACCCACTAAAGACAGTGCAGGAGCTTCTACTGGAACTACTAACCACATCCTGCAAGCAAAAATGCAACCTAAACTACAACCACAAATTCAAATTTTAATGATAAAAATGTAATAAATAATCTGGAAAACAAAATGAGTCTGGGTGCAACTTTGATTATTATTTAACAGATCGGTTTGACACCGATCAAGCATTACTCAGTGGTAGCTTTAGGTCTTCCTTTCCAATTATCAACATCTCTCTAACACATAACAAAAGAACACCATCCCGGTGGATATAAGAGATTGTTCTGAAGCAGGGTCACTGGATCTGAAACGTTGACTCTGCTGTCTGTCCACAGATGCTGCCAGACTTGCTGAGGTTTTCCAACAACTTCTGTTTTTGTTGAATGGATTGTTGTTCGATTCTGATGCATGTGGTTTCCTTAGCAACATGATAAACAATAATTAACAGAGACTGCTGTAGATAAAACTACTCCAGAAGATATAAGGACATTCCTAGAAAGGATGATACCTGCTTTCTTTTTCATAAAGTCAAGTAACAAAACTGGAATTGATAGCAGTTAGACAGAACTCATTTTATTTAAAACATGGTTGGAAACTGTCACTTTGCTTTGATAGTTTTAGTTTCTGTTTCCAACACAGGCATACACCACAAATAAAATAAAGGTCAAAAATGGGGTGGGCACTACTGCTGGATTTCATGTTTCTATCAGTGGAGGAAGACATTTCTCTCAGCACATTCTTTCTGGGGGGCTTCATGATTTGACCACCCAGTTCCAACCATGCATCCAGTCAAAAGTCCCCATACAGCCCAAAATTTCAGACAAGGGTTGGTGCCAGGTTGATTTTTCGTCTTGCTCACAACAACTTCCAGCAGAGTAATCTTTAATTACACGAGGCTCCAGGTATACATGCAGACCAACTTAGTAAAATGAACAAAATTTGATGAACAGCTTTAAGAATAATGATGTTGCCTTAATTTGCTGACCTTATTTTTTTCAAATAAAAGCTACAAACTGGAACCTCTGAGTTACTCTGCAATGTAGAGGGGCATTGGCTGCTCATAACTTAAGCTGCAGGCATACCCAACATTAACGCACTTAACCTGGTGCAAAGAAAAACTCCTAAAAGTGATATCACCACAGAATTATTTAGAATCTGATGTGACTGTAGTGTCAATGACACAGTGCTGGGGACTGATGTGTGCATGAACTAATGTTGGGAAATGTACACAGTTCCTCAATTTCCATATGCTAAAACTGACAGGCAGAAACCTGTTGACTTTGGTAAACTAAAGAATTTATAACATTACAGGAATTAAAGGATTACTGTGGATTAAAGGATTACTCTTAACAGTGTCTTTTTTTTGTATTTATCAATTTTTGACCACGCTTTCAATCCAGGACTATCCTACCAGTGATGTGTCTCCTCTTTGGAATGTTGTATTAGGCAAATGTAGAAGATAGGTCCACAGCTATATGCATTTTCCGTGATCACAGATGATGCCAGATAACATGGGACTGTGACATGATGGTACAAGCTTCAACTGAAGTCCAGCACAACTGTAGTTATGTGTATAGCCTAAACAATAAGGCACCAGTTTGCATTAGCAAGATGTACAGTCCTTATCTGATAGCATCTCTGGAATCTGTTGGAGTCTGTATTGCAGAAATCACTTCTTCTTGTCAGAAGATCTGTGGCATTTGCAACTTTCAAAGATATCCACAATCTAGTTAATTGTGGGTACTTTCCTAGCACTTTAGTGCTGCTTTTCAAAGCAAAATTCGATCCAACAAGGATTACAGGTATCTATAATGTGACAAAATGCAGGAATTTCTCAGCATCCTTTGACCCACCATCAATGACCTGTCCATCATAAGGTCAGCAGTGGAGTTATTCACTATGATTCCATAATTTTCAGTGTCATACATGGTTCCTCTAACACTGAAGCAGCTTATGTCTGTACGCAGCAAGACCTAAGCACATTTTCAGACTTGGGCTACTAAGTGGCAAGTAGTATTTGCGCTCCACCAGTGCCAGGCAATGTAAATTTCCAAAAATAAAGAAGATACGCATCTGGCTTTGACATTCAAAGGTATCACTATCACTGATTCCACCACTGTCAGTAACCTAGGGGTTACCATTGATCAGTAACTCAGCTGGACCAAGCCCCCTAGACCCTAGGAATCAAGAAATTACTGTAGTCATGACAGTAGATTGCAGATTGAGAATTCTGCAATGAGTAACTCACTTTTGAATTCCCCACAACCTGTCCATTGTCTACAAGGCAGAAGCTAGAATAATTGAATCATAGAATCCTTACAGTGTGGAAACAAGGCCAGTGTGTCCACACCAGCCTTCTGAACAGCATCCCACCCAGACTCACCCCATCCACTTAACCCTGCATCTTCCATGGCCAATTCACCTAACCTGCACATCCCTGGACACAATGGGGCAATTTAGCCTGGCCAGTCCACCTAACTGGCGCATCTTTGGACCTTGGGAGGAAACTGGAGCACCGATGGAAACCCACGTGGGAGAATGTGCAAACTCCACATAGACAGTCACCCGAGGGTAGAATCGAACCTGGGTCCCTGGTGCTGTGAGGCAGCAGTGCTAACCACTGACGATGGAATAACAAGGATGGAATACCCATCACTTGGTTGGAGTGCAGTTCCAACAATACTCAAGAAGCTCAACAGCATCAAGGACAAAGCAGTCCACTTGTTAACATCCCATGTACC
Source organism: Hemiscyllium ocellatum (assembly GCF_020745735.1). Classification (NCBI taxonomy): domain Eukaryota; kingdom Metazoa; phylum Chordata; class Chondrichthyes; order Orectolobiformes; family Hemiscylliidae; genus Hemiscyllium; species Hemiscyllium ocellatum. The sequence goes on along the minus strand of NC_083428.1, from coordinate 17,695,464 downwards.
ACCAACAATATTTAATCCTGCTACCACCTCTCCATTAGGCAGCAGTGTGTACCAGCCACAACATGCAATGCAGCAAATCACCAAGGATGCTCGAAACCTGTGAACAGCATTTCCCCTCATTTTTTTCTTCCTTTACATGGACCTTTGAGGTCCAGGCATGACAGCAATTTGCAGAACTGGAAATCAATGCTGCAATTTAAGTCAGCATACCAAAGACCATGTGTGGAACGCCAGGGAAGCTCATGCACCATATTGGTAACATTGGTTGTGACCTTTACCATCTAAAAGGAAAGGAGCAGCAGGTGTATGGGAACATCACCCCCATTCAAGCCACTCGCCATCCTCAGCTGGAACTATACCACCATTGCTTCACTGTCATTGGACTAAAATCCTGGAACTCACATCCAAAGAGCGCTGTTGATGTATCTACATTGCATGGGCAACAGGGGCTCAAGGTGGTGGCTCACCATCACCTTCTCAATGGCATTAGAAATAGGCAACAGAATGCTAGCCTAGTCAGCAAAGCCAATGAATGAATTGAAAAGGTTATTCAGACTTCTCACTCTTATCTACCTCCTAGATATGGTTCCTAATAGAGCAAAACAAAAGTATGCTTTTTAAAGATTAAAGCAACTTGGAGGATTGCATTTTAATCTAATTTCAATTCATTGACCAGGAACAGCCACTATTATACTTGTGATGGAGTATTTTAACAGCCATATTGTCAATGCAATGGACAGGGGAATATGTATGAATGTCGTTTATAAGCTTTTCCAGAAGGCTGTTGATAAAGTCCGACATAAGAGATTATTAACTAAGGTAGAAGTCCATGGAACTGAGGGCAAATTACTGATGGGGCTGGGAAATTGGTTGAGTTGCAGGCGACAGAAAATAGGGAGTACTCAAATTGGCAGGGTGTGACCAGTATTGTCCCACAAGGATCTACGATAGGTCCCCAGTTACTTCGATTATATACTAATGACTTGGATAATAGCATAGAAAGTCATATAGCTAAATTGTCTGATGACGAAAAAAATAAGGTGCAGTGTAGACAGTGTAGATGATAGCATAAACTTACAAAGGGATACTAATGTGCCAAATGAATGGATGAACCATGAAGGATAAAGTTCAATATAAGCAAATGTGACATTATCCATTTTGGACTGAAAAAGAATAGATTGGGATACTTTCTAGATGGTTTGAAGTTAATGCAGTGGATGTCCAAAGAGACTTAGGGATTTGGGTGTATAGATCTTTAAAATATCACAAATAGGTGCTGATAATAACCAGGAAAGCTAATAGAGTGCTGGCCTTTATACCTAGAGCACTGGAGTACAAGAATGCAGAATTATGCTGCACCTATACAAAACCCTGGTTAGACCTCACTTGGAATGCTGGAAATTGATCTGGGAACCATGCCTTCGGAAGGATATATTAGCCTTGGAGGGAGTACAACATAGGTTTACAAAAGTAATACCTGGACTTCAGGGGCTAAGTTATGAAGAGAAAGTATTAAACTTCATCTTTTTCTCCAGAATTTAGAAGGTTACAAGTGACCTGATTGAAGTATTCAAGATATTAACAGGAAAAGACAGATAAAGTATTTCCACTGGTTGGGGCTTCTAGAACCTGGAAATATAGCCTGACAATTGAGGCCAGATCATTCAGGAGAGATGTTAGGAAGTGTTTCTACACAAAAAGGGAGCAAGACATTTGGGACTTTCTCCAACAAATGACAGAAGATCATCATTAATTTTAAATCTGAAATGGATACATTTGTGTTAAGCAAAGGTTTGGACCAAAGGCAGGTATATGGAGTTAGGCCACATATTAGTCATGATTGCATTGAATGGCAGAACAAGCTTGAGGGGCTGAATGGCCTACTCTTGTTACTTTGTTCCAATTTAAGAATGGCTACATTTTCATGTTTGATAATGTACTATTAGACTATGAGATGTGGAAGCAGAGATAAACCATTTGGCCCATCAAGTGTCTTCCATCAGTCAATGAAGTCATGGTTAATCTGATAATGCTCAATTTCACTTTCCAGTCATTTTCCCATCAACCTTGATTCCCTTACTAGTTAAAATGTTGTCTCAAACTCTCAGCATCTTCCCTGTCAAGCACATTTCTTTCATTCTAGACTTCTATAGACTAAGTTATCAGCTGTAGGGATTTCTGGTGAAGTCTGGCCATTTGCTGCAATGTTCACACTTCCAACACAACTGTTATTTCTCCCAGGTGGCTGCCGACAGCATCTTGTGCAGACCAAGGGAGAGCTGACCATGAAAGGTTTGAGTCTAGCGAGGAGAATGAGCACTACATGTTTAAATAAAGCAGCCAAGGAGCTGATGACTGGAGAGTTTATTTACGAGAAAATATTGGCATCCCTACAAATGTTAAAAATGCATGCCGCAATGTTATAACCTTTTTAGCATCTTGAATATTCCAGCAGGTGAAGTCAGACTCCAGTTTAACTCCAGCAGCTTCAATGTCCAAAAACCTGTCCAACTGAATGAAAGGTCATGGAAGCTGGAGGTGAAGGTGCAGAAGACGGAGTTGTCCTGGTCCAAGGTCGAAGCTCTGAAGAACACAGGAAATTTCAGTCCTGTTGATTATTCTGACAAAACACAGAAAGTAAATTTTGGGTTCAAAATTTTGTTTGTCAAATGCATGAACAATTTATTGAGTTCTCGACAATAACAGTTATAAATGTACCCTCCGCTACAATAACCTTTTCAAATCAGAAACCTCTGAAGTAACCATGTTGAGGTCAAATAGTTCGGCATATAATCTGCAATTCCTTGTTCTGTATTTTATTTGGTAACACATTTAACAAATAGTCCTCTAAAAATGGCTTTACTTGCTTCTTTTCCTTTCAAGACAGCCTTAGTTTGAAATGCTAGAAGACCAGGAATCAAGTGCCAATGGACCATGTGCTTCAAATGTTGATGAATTATGCAAGATCATTTCTAGCACACATCAGCTGTGTATCATAACTGGGTTACAATGTGCTGTGAGTAATGACTGATTATTATTGCAATACTAAGTAGTTTCAATAAAGTTGCAGCAGCTAAAAGGGAAATGAATAGAGGAACTCTTGCAGACAATTCTGCAATGCTCAGCATTGTCCACAACTGTTTTGAAAATGAAGCAGCCCACGCTAATTAATGATAGAACCTAAGTAAAATCCAATCTTGAGCTGATAGGTGACAGGCAACATCCATGCTACATAACTAGCCATTTCTAACAAGAAAATGCCCAACTATCTTCTATTGACATTGGATGGTACGCCCCCACCAACATTGGGCCTCTGTGTGAAAAGCTGGATCAGACTCATGCTGTCAAAACTGGGACTGCAAGAACATTGCAGATGCTGGATGTCCCATCACAGGTGGTGCTTGAATTATCTCCACCATTTACAAGGCTCATGTAAGAACTGTAATGGAATGATCACTACTTATCTGGAAAGGTGCCACTGCAAGAACCCTTGAGAAGTTGACGCACCAGCTAAGATGGAGGAGTTTGTGTGTCTGGTACCTTTGTCGATGGACTCAGTATTTACTGCCTTCACTGTCATATAATGTGGTTTTAGAATGTCCAATCCTCAGCATGTACTGCAGCAATTCACCAGAGGACCATAATAGTTTGTTCTTCATGACCTCCACCATCAAAAGCAGGAATGTTACAAAGACTTCAATACATGGAAATTTCCCACCAAGTCAATTTGCCATCCAGACTTGGACTAACATTCTTGATCCTTTATTGTCAGCAGGTCAGAATCTTGGAATTCTGACCTAGCAACATCCTGAGAGCTCCATCATCACAAGAACAACAGCATTTCAAGCAGAAGGCATGGACTAGTTTGGTCTTTCTCCATTTTCCACATCCCAAGAATGTTTTTAAAAATTAAATCACCAATTTACACCATATATCAGGGACTGTTGTCAATAGTGGTGAATATAGGAACCAGTTTACAAGCAATGAGGCTGCACATCAGAAATAATAACTGTTTTAAAGCTAATGTTGGATAGGGGAGAAATGGCATGTAGGACAACTGACTGTTACTCTTGAATAGCATGATTGGATCTTCTATGCCCAATGACACAAACAGATTGGGTCTTGTTACAGCATTTTACCTGTCAGGTGACAGTTATGACAATGAAACACTCCCTCAGAACTGCATCAAAATGCCAAACTGGTTAATATTCAGCATTGGAACTTCAACCATTGGTCAATGTAGCTCTTAAAATGTTATTACTTAAAATGAAAGGATCAGTTTTATTTAGCAAGATATGGAGTGATATCCGCCATCTGTCATGGTTTCAACTGATGGTGAACCGTCACAGACTAGTCTTTACAGGAGATGATGCAGTGCAATTGAAGATCATGACATGTAAATGCTGAGAATGAGACCATATCAGTACAAACTGCAAATGGGTGTGACTATGGGAGGCGTTTTGTTAGCACTGCAAACTCTGATAAGGTGGAGTCAGGTTAACACAGTAGATGATAACAGTTTGATATTATGATATAGATTGAGTTGACACCTAAGGTTTCATTGGATTGCTGTCACTCAATTTCAGATGTACACAGCTATGTTATAAATGCTTCTGGTATAAAAACGTGGTGATAGGAATAAATATGTCACAAGTTGTATTCTGACTCCTTGCTGTGAAAAACTCTCACTTATTTGCCATGAGTGGCAGTGTGCTGGGTCATTTAATGGAAGCAAGGCCAAAAATATGGTTTCCATTAGAAAGGTTTATCAACTAAAAGACAATGGCCCACATAATGTAATCACTCACTTTCACCATTCATAAAGCTCCTTTTTGTGTGATATGTGTCCCACTGTGGAAAAGGCCTCATGGCGAGGATAAGGGTCCCAAAAACTCACCATTTATTGTCAATGGGCATGAAAACATATGGGGACATTTATTTCATATCTTTTTATGCAACTACATTTAACTGACCAGTTGATAATTGATTATTTGATTCACATTTGCTGTTGTGTGTAAAGAGCCAAAAATATACATAAAATGAGCCAAAGGTAGGAAAGTGAGCCTTCTTAAAGACCCCATGCAACACTCTATTTATATGGAATATAACACGAGTAATCTCAAACTTTCAGATGTCAAAGTCAATAACTGAAACAAAAACAAAAATAACAAACTGGAGAAACTCAGTAGGTCTGGCAGCATCTGTGGAGGAAAAGCAGAATTAACTTTTCTAGTCCAGTGACGCTTTCTTAGAACTCATAGTAGCTAGGTGGTATTTATGCTGATGACAGGGGTGGGGTTGGGGAAGGACTGAATGGACAGGTGGAGATGAAGCCCTTAGTGAGAGAACGACAGTTGGGTGGACAAAGTGATGGCTGATAATAAGCCAGGTAAGGAGGAAAGCTGATAATGGAGACAATGATTAGATGAAAATAGTTTGTCTGTGTTGAAAGCAGCCCATAACATGACAAAGCTTGGGGTGCAGGGGTGGGCGAAGGACATAGAATGAAGTGTTTAGGTGCTAAAATTACTGAACGTGATATTGAGTCCTGAAGGCTGCAGGGTCCCCAAATGGAATATTAGATGATGTTCTTCCAGCTTGTGCTGAGTCTCACTAGAGCTCTGTAGTAAGCCTGAGACAGCAATGTTGGCCAGGGAACGTTGCGGTGTTCTGAAGTGGCAGGCACATCATCACCTATTGCTCAGTAGCCTTTATCAACAAAAAACAGGATTTTGAAGATTCACACTGAGATGGCAACTAAAAGTTAATTGACAGTCTGGCATCATCGAAGGGTAAAATGCTGTGGATGTTGGAGATCTAAAATAAAAACAGGAAGTGTTGGAGAGGCCTAGCAGGTCTGGCAGCGTCTGTGACGAGAGCAGCAAAATTAGTGATGATTGAACTCAGAACATTAACCCTCTTTCCCTCTCTACAGAACCTGACAGAGCTGCTGAGTTTCTCCAGCATTTTCCCTTTTCATTTCTGGCACCATTACAGAGCATAATTAAGGTTTTGATAACTTCCTAAACTTTCAGGGGATCAAGGGGGAATGGGGAATGGAAAGGAAAGTGAAGTTGAGGACGAAGATCTGCCTCAGTTCCATTGAATTATGAAACATGCTTGAGGGGACTTATGATCTAAACCTGCTCCTTTTTCTTATATTTACCTCAGGCTATAGTCATTTACTAGATGGAGCAGGTGCTGGTGTTGGTTCACAAGGGCCTCCTTTGGACTGTAAGAGATTATGGGCTATACTCAAGTTGCATTTTACAAAGTGTGCTGCAGCAATATTGCCATATATGGATGAGAAAATCTTGTGTTCAGATTTTGACCAGTGATTTACATTCCCTAATTTCTCCTGCTATCATGCAGACCTCTGTGGCCTATTCATGGCAGTGACTTTTGGAACTGTTGATCAATGTGTCTGCACATCAAATGGCACACAGGGATCTCTGTATGGCTGTATAGCTTAGAGTGAACATTGTCACGATAGATGAGCTTTTCCTGCGAAGTGTGTGTGTGTGTGTGTGTGTGTGTGTGTGTATTTGTGTGTCTCACGCATGATGGTTGAAGCAGAATTAGCTGAAATACCAGTACAAGCAAATGATTAATAGACTCATACTCAAACAATAACCAATTGCCAAGAAGAGCTAATATTTTCAGCAGTTCATGTGAGATGGGGGCAAAATATTTGAATTAGTATTGTATCATCTGACAGAAGTAGTTAACCTCGTGATGGAGTTAATCTAATTTCTTTGATGTAAATGGGCCTCTCAGTTAATAACATTTACTCATTCTGCTGGCTGCCTTCCATCATTCTATTGGTTATTTTGCTAGTCAGTAGAATGTATTCAGTGATTCAATGTTCTTGGAATTCTTTGCTAACATTGTTCAAGACGCATGTTCCAAAATTTTGATGACTGTCCACTGAAATGAAAAAAGCTCACAACCTTTCTTATTTTGCCTTAGTGGTGATGAGTTAATGTTGCACCCAAATTATGTACCAGTGCAACACCCTTCCTCTTGATTTCCTGATTTCCTCTATGACTAACTGACTATCTTAATTGAGTTGTGTTGAAAACACCAATTGTCAATTTACAGCACTGATCTCATGGTTAAAACTATTATTTCCTTTTGAATATCTTTCTTGGATTCATCCATTCTGATCTTGGAACCTCTGGTTCATCCTTGCAGTGGTCATTCACCATGCAGGAATTTAGTTAGGGGAGCGTTGGCAGTAGGTGATAGTGTTCTGTGTTCAGCTTTACTGACAAGCTCATTCCTGATTCAACACACTTTCTAACAGGGATGGGAGCACATGCTTTATTACATCCTATTGGATCTTGATGCTGCAAGGTGCTTTGGTTATTCTACTGAAATTAGTAATCGAGGAAACATGAGTTCAAATTCCCACATTAAATGTGATTGCAATTTAAAATCGGGAAATTAATAGCTGGCATCAATTGATTTTTGTTTTGGGAAAGATGTCAAGAGTCTTTGTCTTGTCTAGGCTAAAAGTGACTCCACATCCACACCGTGATTCTCTTAATGTCACTCTGAATTAGCCCTAGGTCTTTGGTGGGTCACTGCGGACTCAATGGGCTGAATGGTCTGCTTCCACACTTTAGGGATTTTATTGTTAAAGATCTATTTAAAAAGAAGTGTTTCCCAATTTATTGGTAAGCACTTCTCCTTCAATCAACACTGCCTAAAACCTAATTAAGTAGTCTTTGCTTTTTCACACATTTTTGATGCATACATAATTGAAGCCACATTTTTCAAAATAGCAATCACCACTGAATTTCAAAGCATTTCATTGTATTGCAAAGTGTACTGAGGTGTTTCTTTCACTCTTTGAAGTACAGAGGATACCTAGCCCTCAGTTTTACCACAGGGTGCATTTCCTTTACATCAGACAATACTGGGGAATGCAGAGATCATATAGGATTGAAGGTCTGCTGTATGATTGCAGCATATAAGGAACTCTCTGTGGGCTCAAACATGGAGGTGAGTCAGTAATGATGAGACAAACTAAACAAATAGTTCCCCAGCCTGATCTGCTGAGATTTTTCAGCAATTTCAGTTTTTGTTTCTGGTTTACAGCATCCTCAGTTCTTTCAATTGCTATTTAACTAATCCTGACGAGCAAACTCTCTGAGATAAACAGAAACTGCCTGGTCAAACCAGCATCTGTGGAGAGAGAATCAGAGTTCTTCATCTAGGTCTGTAACCTTCGGTCAAAACCTAAATCCCTACAGAGAGATGAGGGTAACTTCTTTAAGGTGATGATTTGGAGATGCTGGTGTTGGACTGGGGTGTACAAAGTTAAAAATCACACAACACCAGGTTATAGTCCAACAGGTTTAATTGGAAGCACACTAGCTTTCGGAGCGACGCTCCTTCATCAGGTGATAGTGGAGGGCTCGATCGTAACAGAATTTAGAGCGAAAATTTACAGTGTGACGTAACTGAAATTATACATTGAAAAATTGATTATCTGTTAAGCCTTTCATCTGTTAGAATACAGTGATAGTTTCACTTCTTTCATGTGTAAATCACAAACCCTTTTTTTAAAAGTTGCATTCTCGGATTAGCTGTTAACAATGGTGATAGCTAGACAGTATGTTGAAAGTGTTGGCCCCCTGTGTTCTCTGTCTATGCCATGACGTTTAGATTGATTCTAATCTAAAAAGTGAGATAACAGAGTTTTACATAAATTCATGCAGTTTTTGAGCTCAGAGTTCTACATGAATGCATGCAGTTTTTGGGCAAAGTACAATGTAACTCTGCAAGTACAAATTCACCCCACAAAATATATATGTGCTTGTGGGTCTTTGTCTGTGTGTGTGTGTGTGTCTGTCTGGGATGGAGGTTGTGAGTGTGAGAAAGTGTGTGTGTGTTGTAAGTGCAGAGTGTCTTAAGTCTGTGAGGGGGTGCATGTATGAGTGTGGGAGTGTGTGTGTCTATAAGGGTGTGTGTGAGTACTTCCAGGTGTCCTCATAGAAGTACTCAAGGATGCCCTCACAAGAACAGGATACGATGCTCAACTCATCGACCGCCAGCTCCGATGTGCCACAGCAAGGAACTGTAATGACCTCCTCAGAAGACAGACACGTGCTGCAACTGACAGGGTACCCTTCGTTGTTCCATACTTCCCAGGAGCTGAAAAATTACGCCATGTTCTTCATGACCTGCAACACATTATCAATGAGGATGAGCATTTCACCAAGACCTTCCCTACACCTCCACTACTTACCTTTAAGCAACCGCCAAACCTCAAACAGATCATTGTTCGTAGCAAACTGCCCGGCTCTCAGGACAACTCCATACAACCCTGTCACGGTGGACGCTGTAAGACGTGTCAGATTGTGGACATAGATACCACTATTATGCGTGGGAACACCTCCCACCTTGTACATGGCAGGTACTCATGTGATTCAGCCAACGTTGTCTATCTTATACATTGAAGCAAGGATACCTGGAGGCATGGTACATTGGGGAAACTGAGCAAAGGCTGTGACAATGGATGAATGGGCACTGCACAACAATCAACAGACAGGAGGGTTCCTTCCCAGTTGGGGAACACTTCAGTGGTCCAAGACATTCAGCCTTGGACCTTCGGGTGATCATCCTCCAAGGTGGACATCGGGACAGGCGGCAGAGAAAAATGGCCGAGCAGAGGTTGATAGTTAAGTTCAGTACCCATAGGGAGGGCCTCAACCGGGACCTTGGGTTCACGTCACATTACAGGTGTACACCATTGCACTACACACACAGAGATATTCCTACACACACACACTCTCACATACACACGGACACAGGTCCACACAGACGTGCACACAGACACCCACATACACCCTTATAGACACACACTCCCACACTCACACATGCACCCCCTTACAGACTTAAGACATTCTGCACTCACTACACACACACACACATACACACACTTTCTCACACTCACAACCCCCACCCCAGACAGATACACACACACAAAGACCCACATGCACACATATATTTTGTGGGGTGAATTTGTACTTGCAGAGTTACATTGTACTTTGCTCAAAAACTGCATGCATTCATGTAGAACTCTGAGCTCAAAAACTGCATGAATTTATGTAAAACTCTGTTATCTCACTTTTTAGATTAGAATCAATCTAAACGTCATGACATAGACAGAGAACACAGGGGGGCAACACTTTCAACATATTGAATAGCTATCACCATTGTTAACAGCTAACCCGAGAAGGTAACTTTTTTAAAAAAAGAAGTGAAACTATCACTGTATTCTAACAGATGAAAGGCTTAACAGACAATCAAATTTTCAATGTATAATTTCAGTTACGTCACACTGTAAATTTTTGCTCTAAATTCTGTGTTACGATCGAGCCCTCCGCTATCACCTGATGAAGGAGCGTCGCTCCGAAAGCTAGTGTGCTTCCAATTAAACCTGTTGGACTATAACCTGGTGTTGTGTGATCTTTAACTTCTTTAAGGTGGGCATTCATGGAAGAGAAATTATTGTAAATTAAACATTAAATGCAAAAGTAAAATGCTGCAAATACTGATAATCTGAAATAAGCCTGCTTGAATTCCCAGTTTATTCTGAAGCAGTTGGTAACAGATGGGTTGATTACCATTCAGAGCTTCAAGATGTAAGAAAGGTAAAAAAAAGTGCCACTATCTAAGCTGCTCATCATAAGACAGACACCAGTGCAAGCAAAAACATGTTTATAGATTTCAAATGAGAATATGATCAAACTTAGCTGTGATGCTTTTGTTTGAATAGTTTGCCAAGAACACAGGTGAAACAAGGCTACTTGGGTGTTTGAGTGGAACCACGCCTCAACATGAGTCAGATCCTTAACAGCAGGAGAGAAGTCAGAAGCGAAATAGATAAGAAGTACATTCTCATTAACAGGGCTTGTTGGGTCATATTGTTCCAGGAAGGCATGTGATCCCATTAACTCCTCAATTTAAAATCTAGAATGTAATGAGTCCATTTCAACAAATTCACAAGGTAGTTTTCGATGTGGAAGGCCGTTTAACTTAGTTGAATCCATCCATTCAATTAAATCTTGAGCTTCCTGTCTTGCAATATCCAATATTTCCTAAACATGACCAAGACCTTTTACCTTATATAAAAAAACCGAAAGAACTTCGGATGCTGTAAGTCAGAAACAAAATCAGAAATTGCTGGAAAAGCTCAGCAGGTCTGGCATCATCTGTGGAGAGAAACCAGAGTTAACATTTTGGGTCAAGTGACCCTTCCTCAAAACTTGGGTACTGAGGTAGGATCACCTGACCTGAAATGTTGACTGTGATTTCTCTCCACAGATGCTGCTGAGCTTTTCCAGGGATTTAATCCTCAACTACTCTGCTTGGGAATCCATTTTACATGTTAGTTAAAAGCTTAGTTTTATATTCTCTGTTTATTCATTGGACCATGGTTCTTTTTTATCCTTTTGTAATCTCATTGTTTGCTAAATTCCTTGTTCTGGTCATCTGTCTAATAGTCAGACATTTTAGCATCATGGATGATCAGCCCTTGACTCCTCTGTATTACCTGCAGAACATGACCTCAACACTTGTGACAAGAACTAGACATAGCACTCAAGTTATAGTTGGATTATAGTACTGTTCAAATTATTTGAGAATTCCTTTGAATTATTTGAATATATGTTAAAGTCTACTTTGTTTAAAAGCGTAAATCTGAGTTGTATATCTCTTTTAGGAAGATATTAATTTTTATTAGTGGTCAATTATGCCCAAGTATAATTGCTCAATTAGGGACTGATTGTGTTACAGGTCCACAAATGTGAAATCTCTTCACTGGCACAATCTTATCCAGTCTATATTTAGTTTTGAATTCCATTCCTATAACCTAACAGTATAGCGTTCTGCTGCGTCAAGCACTCTCTGTAATTGGCTGGAAGAATGTAAAGGTTAAAGGCTACAAGGGGTATCTGTTTTTGGGAGCTCATGTTTAAGTCTCAATTTGTATGGTTTCCTTCCAACATCTATGATCTCAGTATAAACTTCTGATGAACAAGCCAAGAATAAATGGTGATAAGCGCCAGACTGCACTGTCAATGCTGTAAATTATTTTTCATCTTTATCAGCTCAAGCAATAAGACACTTGTCAAATCTAATGTTTGAGCTATCCATTAAGACTCTAAGGCAATGATATTCAAACAGTCTCAGACAGATTCAGTGCCAGTTGATTTTACCTGAACATAACTTCTAAAATTGACATTAGTGACTTGAAGTCATAAAGGAAAACATCAGCCACAATAATTGTTACCTTGCTTTTAGTTATGGTTCTCGTGTATGCTAATTTATTAACCATCTCCATTTAGCTTTGTGAACGCGGCTATGGGCCTTCTGCAAGGACTGTAGTTGTCTTTAACTGTACTCCCAGAGTGTTGCTAAGGAGGGCTGTGAGGTGAAAAGTGGAGATGAGTTTCAGGTTGGTTATACTGCATCACCAGCAAAGTGGTTTCTGGACACGACTCCTCCATGTGAAATTCGAAAGGGTTCAGAAAAGATTTACAAGGATGTTGCCAGGGTTGGAGGATTTGAGCTATAGGGAAAGACTGAATAAGCTAGGGCTGTTTTCTCTGGAGCATCGGAGACTGAGGGGTGACTTTATAGAGGTTTATAAAATCATGAGGGGCATGGATAGGATAAATAAACAAAGCCTTTTCCCTGGGTTGGGAGAGTCCAGAACTAGTGGCATAGGTTCAGGGTGAGAGGGAAAAGATTTAAAAGGGACCGAAGGGGCAATTGCTTCACAGAAAGGGTGTTACGTGTATATAATGAGCTGCCAGAGGAAGTGGTGGAGGCAGGTACAATTACAGCATTTATACAGTCATAGAGTCATAGAGATGTACAGCATGGAAACAGACCCTTCAGTCCAACCCATCCATGCCGACCAGATATCCCAACTCAATCTAGTCCCAACTGCCAGCATCAGGCCCATATCTCTCCAAACCCTTCCTATTCATATACTCATCCAAATGCCTCTTGAATGTTGCAATTGTACCAGCCTCCACCACATCCTCTGGCAGCTCATTCCATACACGTACCATCCTCTGCGTGAAAATGTTGTCCCTTAGGTCTTTTTTATATCTTTCCCCTTTCACCCTAAACCTATGCCCTATAGATCTGGACTCCCCCACCCCAGGGAAAAGACTTTGTCTAGTTATCCCAACCATGACCCTCATAATTTTGTAAATCTCTATAAGGTCACCCCTCAGCCTCCAACACTCCAGGGAAAATAGCCCCAGCCTGTTCAGCCTCTCCCTGTAGTTCAGATCCTCCAACCCTGGCAACATCCTTGTAAATCTTTTATGAACCCTTTAAAGTTTCACAATATCTTTCCGATAGGAAGGAGACCAGAACTGCACGCAATATTCCAACAGTTGCCTAACCAATGTCCTGTACAGCCACAACATGACTTCCCAACTCCTGTACTCAATACTCTGAGCAATAAAGGAAAGCATACCAAACGCCTTCTTCACTATCGTATCTATCTGCGACTCCACTTTCAAGGAGCTATGAACCTGCACTCCAAGGTCTCTTTGTTCAGCAACACTCCCTAGGACCTTACCATTAAGTGTAAAAGTTCTGCTAAGATTTGCTTTCCCAAAATGCAGCATCTCGCATTTATCTGAATTAAACTCCATCTGCCACTTCTCAGCCCATTGGCCCATCTGGTCCAGATCCTGTTGTAATCTGAGGTAACCCTCTTCGTTGTCCACTACACCTCCAATTTTGTGTCATCTGCAAACTTACTTACTGCACCTCTTATGCTCACATCCAAATCATTTCTGTAAATGACGAAAAGTAGAGGTCCCTGCACAGATCCTTGTGGCACTCCACTGGTCACAGGTCTCCAGTCTGAAAAACAACCCTCCACCACACCCTCTGTCTTCTACCTTTGAGCCAGTTCTGTATCCAAATGGCTAGTTCTCCCTGTATTCCATGACATCTAACCTTGCTAATCAGTCTCCCATGGGGAACTTTGTCGAACGCTTTACTGAAGTCCATATAGATCACATCTACCACTCTGCCCTCATCAATCTTCTTTGTTACTTCTTCAAAAAACTCAATCAAGTTTGTGAGACATGATTTCCCATGCACAAAGCCATGTTGACTATCCCGAATCAGTCCTTGCCTTTCCAAAAACATGTACATCCTGTCCCTCAGGATTCCCTCCAACAATTTGCCCACCACTGAGGTCAGGCTCACCGGTCTGTAGTTCCCTGGCTTGTCTTTACTGCCCTTCTTAAACAGTGGCACCACGTTTGCCAACCTCCAGTCTTCCGGCACCTCACCTGTGACTATCGATGATACAAATATCTCAATTAATAGGCATCGGGATGGATTTTTGATTAGGAAGGGTTTAGAGGGATATGGGCCAAATGCTGGCAAATGGGACTAGGTTAGGTTAGGATATCTGGTCAGCATGGATGAGTTGCACTGAATGGTCTACTTCCATGCTGTACGTCTCTATGATTCTATGACTCCAAGCAGAATAATTTTTTTTGGATAAATAACTGCCATGCCAATGATATCCAATCAATTTTGTTGTCTCACCTATGTGTCAAGAAGTAATGGGTTCACATCTGGAGTATTTGGAATGAGGTTCACCAGGTGGATCTTGTTGAGCTTGAGGTGCCTGATTGGGCTTATTAATCTGGGCCCATCAGGGACTTTGGGCTTTCAGCTCCAAACAATCATCTCTGCTTGTCACAGGCCACTCGGGTGTTTCCTATCTTCCTGGTGGTGGACATTAAATAAAGATTTGTGCACTTTGTGTCTCTCACTGCGTCTCGCACTTGCATACACATACCATGGGTGCTGGGGAAAAAATAAGCACTACCGCAGTCAGGCGGTAGTGTGGGGGTTAAGTATAAAAAAAGAAGGAAAAAAACAAACAAACAAGCATCTCAGAGTTTCTACTCACCCTCGGGACTGGCTCTGAGCTGGGTGATCAGAGTCCATGTACAGGTAGTTCTGCTACAATGCGGTAGTTGCTTTCCCGTGTGACACCATGTTATAGAAAATTGTGCAATATAAATGATGGTGTCTATGGGAAAAACATGATTTTGGGCAAACCATCACAAATATCAGTAAAAACCAAAACAAAAATGACAATTAGTCTAACACAATCAATAGCACAGTCTACATATATCTTTAAATCATGTATTTTAAATGAAATAATACAGTAAATGTAGAACATAAACATTAAAATCACTGTTCCTTTCAGAAAGCTCTTCATCAGAAAATATACAAGCTGACTGATCATGTGATGCCAACACAGAGTCCAGTCGACTCTCACCCAGTTTGAAATAAAGATCCCTCTCAACGTAGACTACAATTCCCAGTTTCAAGCTAAGTTTCAAGGCTTGCAAAGCTGATTGCAATTCTGTTTTAGCTGAACCCACTGAATTTTCATTTTGTAGACAAAGGATCCTGAGGCTGGGTTTTGCTGTTCAGGTAAGTGCAGGAGATGGAATCGCGTAACAGCGGACAGGGGTTCGCTTCACAAAAAAAGGCTCACAATTCACAAATCGCGTTATAACTCAATCACATTTCCTAAACACATGTTATAGGAGACCTACCTGTACGGTGCAGGTGTAAATAAAGGATGACTTGGTGATGAGATACTGGCCTCTGTGGAGTTATTCCAAAATCCCATACAAGAGGCGTGTGCACGAAGACTTAGTTTTTGCTACAGTCAAGGCTGAGGGAGTGCTGCTCTGGTGGAGTCACTGATGTTTGAACGAGATGTCACTGGTGTGATCTTGTATTGCTATACAAAAATATTGTATAGCACTCTTTTGAGGAAGAGCAGTGTACTGGCAACAATTTATCACTCAATCAACATCACTACAAGCAGACTATTTGTCATTATCCCATAACCGTTTGTGGGCGTTTGCTGTGTGCAAATTGTAATTTTGTTTTCTACTTTACAACAATGCCAGCACTTCATTGGCGGGAAAGCATTTGGGATTTTCTGAGGTTGTGAAAGGCACTATGCAAATGCCAGCCCATCCCTGCACTGCAGCCTGTTGTCACTTTTACACCATAAGGATCCATTGTATTTTCTCATGATCCTCCCCTCAATTTTTTTTCATGGGATGTGGGCATTGCTGCTCAAGCTAGCATTTTCTGCCCATCCCTAATTGTCTTTGAACTGATGCCAGAGGGCAGTTAGGAGGCAACCAAATTACTTGGATCTGGAGGCACATGTTGGCCAGATTTTGTCGGTAAGGATGGGAGATTTCCCTCCTTAGAGGACTTTTGTGAGCTCAGTAGTTTTTTCACTATAATCAGTGATAGTGTCATGGTTATCATTGGGTAAAAAGTGAGGTCTGCAGATGCTGGAGATCACAGTTGAAAATGTGTTGCTGGTTAAAGCACAGCAGGTCAGGCAGCATCCAAGGAATAGGAAATTCGATGTTTCGGGCATAAGCCCTTCATCAGGAATGAGGAGAGAGTGCCAGGCAGGCTAAGATAAAAGGTAGGGAGGAGGGACTTGGGGGAGGGGCGATGGAGATGTGATAGGTGGAAGGAGGTCAAGGTGAGGGTGATAGGCCGGAGTGGGGTGGGGGCGGAGAGGTTAGGAAGAAGATTGCAAGTTGGGAGGGCGGTGCTGAGTTGAGGGAACCGACTGAGACAAGGTGGGGGGAGGGGAAATGAGGAAACTGGAGAAATCCAAGTTCATCCCTTGTGGCTGGAGGGTTCCCAGGCGGAAGATTAGGCGTTCTTCCTCCAACCGTCGTGTTGTTATGTTTTGCCGGTGGAGGAGTCTAAGGACCTGCATGTCCTCGGTGGAGTGGGAGGGAGAGTTAAAGTTAAAGCCTGCCTGGTACTCTCTCCTCATTCCTGATGAAGGGCTTATGCCCGAAACGTCGAATTTCCTATTCCTTGGATGCTGCCTGACCTGCTGTGCTTTAACCAGCAACACATTTTCAACTCATGGTTATCATTGCTAACTCTGGGTTTATGTTCCAAATTTTATTAATTGAATCTAAGTTCCCACCCAGCTACTGTGGTTGGATTTGAGCACATATTTCTGGGCATTAGCCTGGGCCTCTGGACATCTTAGTTCAATAATGTTACCACAGTGTTATTATCTCTCCCCCCAGCTTTTGGCTGTAAAATAATCAGTTGGTTTACAGCAATTTATAGAGTCGATCCGCTACTTTTAAAGGATAGTGGGATAGGTTTCTATTGTGTGTATGGATTAAAAAAACAATAAACCCTTTTCTAAAGAATAAGTTTGAGATCATTTTATGCATACCACATACTGGAGATTCCCCCACCCCCTGAGATTTTAATTCACAGGTCTTGTTAGATTAGCCAGGAAGTATTGAATTAATGTAAATTTCTGTGAGGTACCTGTAAAAAACTATAATCCTTGCACTGAGTGCTGACACACTGATAAAAGCCTATCTAGAAGCATCATTGTTCGTGTCTGTTCCAGTAAACCCCTGTTATTGCACAATCAGATTCAAGCTGAATTCAATGGAAGCCGTTTTACTTCCTCTAAACCTCTAATGCAAACATTTGGTTAAGAATGGTTTAGTAATTTATTGTTCTTGACCACTTCCATATCCCTGTCAGTCAGGATTCAGATATGCCTTTGATATGCTACTGTCCGTTAGACCAACATTTCTGCTATTTATGTTTGACTGACAGAGAAACTGAGAGCCCTGTTAAAAAATATACTCTTTAAGAAAATGAATTCTGCTGTATGGTCCTTTTCATTAACTAGGACTTGCCCTATTATCAAGATCTATGTGAAAACCTGCTTTTCTCACTTTATCTCTCTTCTCTGTTCCTCTTCTTCTGAAAGCTTTGACCCCTTGCTGGGCTGTGGTTCCACAGGTAATAGGCCCCCTCCAACATCTTATACCAGTAACTATTCATCACGCGAGTGCCTTCGTAATGAGTGTCAAGCTGACAATTTCACCTCAGGGCCCATTGCAACTGATCTTATCCCCTTTTGACGTCACATTTTCAGAAGTGTGAGAATCTGGCCTAGTTTTCATTCTGTTAAAGTTAAGGCACACTAGCCTGATGTCTCTATGGTTTTTTCCAGATAATATGCTGCACAGATTAGAGGTAGAAATTCAGAGGTTCCTCATATAACAATATATCTGATAGGATTCATGCAGCAGAAGTGAATAATTGCTGGATTCCAGACACTGCCATCAGGTTCCAGTGGAGATGGGGAGGGGTCAGATGTAAGGAAAAAGCTACCCAGCTATGCTTTTCTGTGATATAAAAGCAAAACATTTTGAATGTAAATCTGAAATTAAAACTAGAATGCGCTGGAAATATTGTGCAGGTACAGATAACATCTGTGGATAGACAATAGAGTTAACATTTCAAAATGAACATGACTTCTCCCTTTTTGGGCCATGCTTTGGAGATGCCGGTGTTGGACTGGGATGTACAAAGTTAAAAATCACACACCAGGTTATAGTCCAACAGGTTTAATTGGAAGCACATGGGCATCGCTGGTTGGTATTTATTGTCCATCCCTAGTTGACCTTGAGAAAGTGGTGGCGAGCTGCCTTCTTGAACTG
This sequence comes from Hemiscyllium ocellatum, assembly GCF_020745735.1. Lineage (NCBI taxonomy): Eukaryota > Metazoa > Chordata > Chondrichthyes > Orectolobiformes > Hemiscylliidae > Hemiscyllium > Hemiscyllium ocellatum. Next base: position 17,676,859 of record NC_083428.1, on the reverse strand, counting down.
CAGCAGTCCACCTGCTGTGGGTTGACCGTCAATGCCCTTAGGGACGGAATTCCCAGAGTTTGACCCAGCAGCTGTGAAAGAACTGCGATATGTTTCTAAGTCATGCTGGTGAGTAGCTTGAAGGGGAATATTTAGCTGGCATTGTACCTGTGTATCTGCTGTCCTTATGCTTCCATATGGAAGTGGTTGTACATTTGGAAGATACTTTCTAAGGATCTCTAGTGAAGTGATAAGTAGTGGGTAGTGGGGTGATTTCAGGAAACTAGCATACTGACCAACACCATGAATCTACTCACCCAATGGCCTCCATTGGACCTAAGAATGCAACCCTGCGTTTCTGAATACTTACTCTGCTTGTACTGTAGCCTGGTAGATTTCACTAAAGATAAAAGATTATACCGAATATATTTATCTAAATTTCAGGTTCAGATACTGAATATCAGAATTTGTTGGTTATTTCTACTGCTCTCACATCTGGAGCCTAAACCTAAGTATTGGAATACATAAATTGCCCACCACCAAACATTAATCACAAAGTCCATCCCCTGGCAGCAATCTGACACTTCAGTAGTGACTGAGGACATGAGGTAATAGCTGTTGATGAATTTCTGAAGAAGTATTTTAGTTTTCTAAGTTGTGTTGGTTATATTATACTTAGGCAAATAATTGGTGACTGTGCAAAGAAAAGACTTTTAAAAAGAAGAAAATGTAAGCTTCAGTCCAAATCTAAATGACTTATGCTTGAAACATTGACACTCCTGTTCCTCCAGATCCTGCCTGACTGGCTGTGCTTTTCCAGCACCACACTCTTCGACACCAAATCTAAATGTGCCAAATTGTGCCTTAAACTGGATGTTCTTAGATTGTGCGTTTGAGTGACTTTGAATTAATTTTACTTTCATCAATTTCAACCCCACCTCTGTTTATTAATTTATACGCTTTTGAGTGAACTTGGATTAATTTTACTTTTGATAATTTCCTCTCCCCACCTTTATTTATTTAATAAATAACTTCAAATGATTATGCCAGTCTTGAATTTGTCCACCTCAATCAGGTCCCTCCCAAATTAAAAGAAAAATACTATGGATGTTGGAAATCAGAGACAAATTGTTGGGAAAACTCAGCAAGTCTGGCAGTATCTGCAGAGAGAAAGCAGAGCTAATGTTTTGGGTCCAGTGACCCTTCTACAAAGCACCTCTCAACCTTCTCTGCTCTAAGGAGAACAATTCCAGCCTACCTAGTCTCTCTGTTCATGGCTGACAGCCCAGGCAACATGTCAAAACTCCTCTGGGCTAGTAAGAGTAAATGAGAAAAATTATGAACTTAATAAATTATTGCTAGCTCTCATTATCAAGGCTCACACTTCAAAATTACAGGTGGCATGGTGGCACAATTGTTAGCACTGCTGCCTCACAGCACCAGATTCCCAGGTTCAATTCCCGCCTCAGGCAACTGTCTGTGTGGAATGTGCATGTTCTCCCCGTGTCTGTGTGGGTTTCCTCCGGGTGCTCCAGTTTCCTCCCACAGTCCAAAAATGTGCAGGTTAGGTGAATTGGCCTTGCTAAATTGCCCGTAGTGTTAGGTGAAGGGATAAATGTAGGGGAATAGATCTGGGTGGGTTGCTCTCGGAGTGTCAGTGTGGACTTGTTGGGCCGAAGGGTCTGTTTCCACACTGTAAGTAATTTAAATCTAAAAATTGACAACGGAAAAAGAGGAGTAAGTGAGGAGTGGAGGTCAGAGCTGAAAATGTGTTGCTGGAAAAGCGCAGCAGATCAGGCAGCATCTAAGGAGCAGGAGAATCGACGTTTCGGGCATGAGACTTTCCTGAAACGTCGATTCTCCTGCTCCTTGGATGCTGCCTGACCTGCTGTGCTTTTCCAGCAACACATTTTCAGCTACAACAGAAAAAAAGTTTGTATGCCCTATAATGCATAGACTAAAGGGATGAAGAGAGAGGATTCCTCCATTGTACCCCAACAGTGTGTCATCCCAACCGCTGAGCCTCTAAAATCCACCAGACTGTTTTTTTTCCCTAATTCCGATCTTCCTTGTGATTGCTAACTGAGGTTAGTAGTTAACAAAATACTATTAGGCATAGAACAAAATTAGGTCACTTGGCCCATTGGGTCTGCTCTACCATTCAATCATGGCGAATATGTTTTTCAATCCCATTCTCCTGCCTCCTCCCATAACCTTTGACCCTCCGACAAATAAAGCTATTTTTCTCCGTTGGCCCACTGATCATGACTTTGCCTTCAGATTTCAGAAGTTACAACCTGGAAATAAATTAGAAGGAACACTGATCATTGTGCAGTGTATTACTTTGTCTGACTTTCAATGCCAATTATCCATCTATTTCATATATTTACTGTTGCATAAGGCAAAAGTTTTGAAAGTTAATTCAAAAGTTAATTAGAAAAGGGACCAAAACTGTCGCAGTATTCTAGATGTGGTTAACTAGTGTCTTGTATTATAAGTGTAAACTAATGAGTATCTTTTATTCTTTTTGCTTTTTGGGGTTTAGTTCGTTGGACCCCTGGTTATAATATGGACTGACACCAATAGAGCAAGTTCAATTCATCATGAACATCCCACATTCTTGACCTCGACCCTCACCTGAGGCATGTGATGCTCAGGATAAACCACGAACAGTCATTTCTCTCTAATGAGACAGTGATCCTCTGGACCTATGTGACTTTACTTACATATTCTTTTAGCAAGCCTTCCTGGTTTTTATTCCCCATTCCTTTTGAAATAAAGGCTAACATTCCATCTTCCTTCCCAATATCTTGTATGTTAGCTTCTTTCATACATTCTTGAAGACACACAAATCCTTCTGTATTGCTTTTTCTTTTGCAGTTCTTCTTCATTTAAATAATATTCAGTGCCACTATCTTCTTATCAAAGTGCAAGATCTTGCATTCTCCACATTATACTCTTTTTGCCAAGTTTTTCCAATGCATTTCACTTGTTTGCATCCCTGCAGACTCTTTGTGTTCATCCTTGCCACTTGTCTTCCTATCTATTTTTGCAAACTATCTATCATCTGCAAACATTCACTTCCTTTGTCCAAGTCATTAATCTATGGTAAATAATTATGACCCCCAGCTCTGACTCCTGTGGCACTCCATGAGTGACAGGTTGTCATCCTGAAAATAGCTCTTATCCCAACTGTCTGTTTTCTATGAGTCAATCTTGTAGACAAACCCAGGGGTTCTTATTAAGTATCTTACATGCAGTACCTTTCTTTATACTCAGTCACAGGATGAGGGTGTCCCTGGCTAGGCCAGAATTTATTACCCATTCCTAATTGCTCAGAGGGCAGGTCTGGAGTCACATGCAGGCCAGATCAGGTAAGGATGCCAGGAGAAGGTGAGGACTGCAGATGCTGGAGATCAGATTCAAGAGTGTGATGCTGGAAAAGCACAGCAGGTCAGGCAGCATCTGAGGAGCAGGAGAATCGATGTTTTGGCCCTTCATCAGGAAGGATGCCAATCTATTTCCCTAAAGAGCATAGGTGAACCAAATTGATTTTTCCAACAATTGGCAACAGATTTATGGTCATCATTTGACTCGATTCCAGATTTTTTTTCATTGAATTCAAATTCCACCACCTGTTGTGGCAGGATTCGAACTGGGCCCTCAGAGCATTACCTGGGTTTGTGGAAGAACAGTCCACCAATAATACCATGAGGCCATCACCTATGAAATGTCTTTTAGAAATTCTAATATATAACATCCACTGGTTCCCCATTATCTATTTTGATTGTTACCTCCTCAAGGACTTCTAATAAATTTGTTCGGCAAGATTTTCTCTTCATAAAGCCATGCTGCAGCACCATGGTCTGTGTTATAAATTTTATGGGTGAGTTACATTTTGGAGGCAGAATTTCACTTCAATAGGTTGGTACATTGACCAAAAATTGAACTAATAATTGCCTGGTAATAAATCATATTGTGCCGAAAATGAAGATCTTTTACACACACAAGCAAGCAGATGGACTTTATGTTAACATCTCAGCTGAAAGGCACCTATAGTCCTGAAATGTCAACCTTGATTTCTGTGGTCAAACCCTGAGATAGCATTTGAAATGACCACCTTGTGACTCAGAGGCTGATAGTCACGTATCGAATTCTTTCAGTCACAGGATCATAGAGTCATACACCACCGAAACAGGCCCTTTGGCCCAACACTTCCATGCTGGCTAGGTTTTCTAAATTGAATTAGTCCCACTTGCCTGCGTAAATCTTTTTTGCACTTTTCCACTTTAATAACATCCTTCTTATAGTAGTCCGACCAGCATTGTATGCAGTATTCCAAATGGGGCCTGACCAGTGTCTTGCACAGATGTAACATGACGTCTCAAGTCCTGTACTCAATGCTCTGACCAGTGAAGGGAAGTGTGCTAAACAGCTTTTTCACCACCCTGTCTATCTGTCACGCCACTATGTACCTGCGCCCCTAGGTCTCTCTGTTCAACAACATTCCCCATGGTCCTGCCATTAAGTGTCTAAGTCCTGCCCTTGTTTGTCTTACCAAAATGCAACACCTTGCATTTATCTGCAATAAACTCGACCTGCCATTCGTTGGCCAGAGACAAAAAAAAACCTGCAGATGCTAGAATCCAAAGGAAACAGACAGGAGGCTGGAAGAACACAGCAAGCCAGGCAACATCAGATGGTGCAGGAGTCAACATTTTAGGTATACCGAGTTGATCAAGATCTCATTGTACTCTTAAATTAGATTCCCTTCTTTTTCAATTAGCATCCCTTCAATATGGAAACAGGCCATTCAGCCCAACAAGTCCACACTGACCCTCTGAAGAGTAACCCACCCAGACCCACTTCCCTACATTTACCCCTGACTAATGTACCTCACACTTTGGGCAATTTAGCATGACCAATTCACCTGACCTGCATATTTTTGGATTGTGGGAGAAAGTTGGAGCACCCATAGGAAACCCACTCAGACACGGGGAGAATGTGCAAATTCCACATAGACAGTTGCCCAAAGCAGGAATCAAACCTGGGTTCCTAGCGCTGTGAGGCAGCAATGCTAAGCACTGAGCCACCGTGCCACCCAACTTCTTCACTGTTCACTATACTACCAATTTTGGTGTCATCTGCAAATTTACTAACCATACTTCCACTACTTTCAACCAAATCATTTATATAAATTACGAACAACAGTGGACCCAGCACCAAACCTTGCGACACTCTGTTGGTGGTGAGAAGTCAGCCTTAAATTCATGGAAATCTTTAAATGTTTTGTAAGCTCAAGAAACACAACAACTTGGCTTACTCCAGCTGCCTACACCAACAGAGCTAATAGAAATTCTCCTAGTTTTCATAAAAGCCTGATTTTTCAGAGAGTGCCAGGATTGCTTTTTATCAAATGTCTCGGAGCGCAAAGCTAATAAGAATGAAAACTTGGCAGAAAATATTGAAAATGAGACTAATGGGGATAAAACTCACTTTTTATATAAATCATCATAACTGGATAAATATATGAACAATTCAACTCTATCTAAAATTATATTGAAAGCACGAGGCTTATACAATGCAATCTGCTGCTCACTTGCAACTACAGTCAGAAAAAAAAATGGCTAGAATTGTTACAACTAAGGAAGGAATAAGTATTTTGTAATTTTGTGCTAAATTGTTACACAAGCTATGTGTTTTTTGCTTTGTCTTTTCTTTTGCAGTGACTGTATGAGCAGTGATTTCAAGAAACTCTGTACCATTCCTCAAATTTAGAATGAGGTTCTTCATAGATGCCCTCCTCAGTGACATTACAGTCCCTGCCAGTCAATGCCTTTGACCACCCTTGAAGAGTGATGATGTATTGAAGGATATCAAACACCTGTTGGACTGTAATACAAAATGAGTAAGAGACAATCTGGCTTCCAAAGACCAAAGCATCATGACCCCTTTTAAACTTTGATTTCTTCTTTGGTGTTTCTTCTATTTCCTGTGTAAATTTTGTAAGGTTTGGAAAGGGATGTTTTTGCAGCTTTGGTCTCATTGATAGGAAGTCATGAATGAGACACCAAATCAGATAATATCAAGAACAGGCTACTGTAAAACAATGGCACTATGGCTTCATCATTTCTATGTGGTCACAGAGGGTTAATCATTGACACCAATGCAGTTGACAAAGAGTGGGACTACACTGCAGGAAGGTATTAATCTGGGTTATTTACATGCTAATGTATTTAGCAGCTCCAGATAAATGGACACCTCCACCCCGGAAGAGCTGTGAAAAGGGTGAGGCACATTTGCATTTTCAGTTCAGGTCTTTGTGGTTTTTCATGGGGTCGGTATCTAGAAAGTGTTATCAGATTGAATACTTCCACTATGACATGAACAGGGAACATTACACTGAAATGTGAATCAATGATTTTGCATCCCGTTGAGAACACCAAATTGGAAAGGCTCTGTATAACATAACTGTATAGGAACCTGTCAACCCAATAAATAGAAAGGTGGCCACTTGCCTTCATTTTCCCATTAAACATAAAGCAACATCAAATGTGAACACTGAATGTGGCAGTCTAAACTAAACTTAAAGGCTGTTTTTCTTCTAAACTAGATTCCAAAAGCACTCCATCTGGCAATGGGCTCCCAGAATTCATACTTGTGTTTGTTCATTTCAGTTGCATAACACTGCAATCTTTTACAATAAATTCTGTGTCATATCGTCTTATTCTCCACAACCACCTGATGAAGGAACAGCGCTCCAAAAGCTAGTGCTTCGAAGTAAACCAGTTGGACCATAATCTGGTGTTGTGTGATTTTTAACTTTATCCACCCCAGTCCAACACTGGCTCCTCCACTTCATGCTTTGCCTTTCTAGACTAACTCAGCAAGTGACAAGGCAACAGCGGTATAGCACAGGAAAAGGCCATTCCGCCCAGCAAGCCTGCATCAAAACATGATGACTTTTCTAAACTAAAAAGTTTTTCCCTCCATACAGTCTGTATCCCTCTATTGTCTGACTTCATATATCTGTCAAGATGCCTCTTAAACATTGCTATTGTGTCTGTTTCTACTAAGTCCTCTGGCAGCACATTCCAGGCACTTACCACCCTCTCTGTAAAAAACCTACCTCTTCCAACTCCTTTAAGCTTTTCACCTTTTACCTTGAACCTATGTCCCAAGTAATTGACATTTCTACATTTGAAAAAAGACTCTTATTTTCCATATTATCCATGCCTCACGATTTTGTAAATCTCTATTGGGTCTCCTCTCAGCCTCTGACATTGAGGTGAAAACTGAGTTTGTCCAATCTCTCCTCATAACTAAAACTCTCTAAACCAGGCAGTAAACTGTTTCTGCATCCTCTCCAAAGCCTCAACATCCTTCTCGCTGTGTGGTGACCAGAACTGTACACAGTATTCCAAATGTGACCTAAAGTTGTACATAGTTGCAACATGACTTGTTGATTTTCATACTCTATGCCTAACTAATGAAAGCAAGCATGCCATATGCCTTCTTGACCAACTTATCCATTTGTGTTGTCAATTTCAAGGAACTGTGGAGCTGTACATTTGGATCCCTTTATATGTTAATGTTTCTAAGGGTTCTGTCATTTACTGTACACTTCCCTCCTGCATTTGATCTTCCAATTTGCATTACCTCACAATGTTTTATTATTCATTCATGGGATGTGGGCGTTGTTGACTAGGCCAGCATTTATTGCCCATCCCTAATTGCCCAGAGGGCAGTTAAGAGTCAGCCATTTTGCTGTGATTTGGAGTCACATGTAGGCCAGGTCAGGTAAGGATGGCAGTTTGCTTCCTTAAATGGCATTAGTGAAACCAGATGGGTTCTTCCAGCAATTGACAATAGATAGATGGTCATTATTAGATTCTTAACTCCAGATTTTTTTATGATATTCAAATTCCACCATCTGCCTTAGTGGGATTCAAACCCACGTGTCCAGAATGTTACCTGGGTCTCTGGATTAACAGTCCAGCAACAATACCATTAGGCCATTGAATTGAATTGAATTGAATTTATTGTCACGTGTACTGAGGCACAATTGCCTTCCCATTCAATATTAAAATCCATCTACCATTTGTCCGTTCATATCTCCTTCCTATCTACACCTTGTTTTATCCTCGGGCTATCTTCTCATTATATGTAACTCCCCCAACCTTTACGTTGTCGATAAACTTATTAATCAGATCAAGTAGATTATATTCCAAATCATTTTTATATACTCCAAACAACACAGGGTCCCAGCACTGGTCTGTGAGGAACATCGCTGCTTACAGATCTCCAATCAGAAAAACACCCTTCCCCTGCTCATCTCTGTCTTCCATAAACAAGTCAACTCTATATCCTTCTTACCAGCTCACCACGGATCCCATGTGACTTCACCTTCTATATCATCTGGCCTTGTCCAGGACCTTGCTAAAATCCATGTCAGCATTAGCCACTGTTCTCCCTCATCAATCATTTTTGTCACTTCCTGAAAGTACTCAATCAGGTTTGTGAGACACGATGAAGCCAATGTCTTTTTCCCAAGGTAGGGGAGTCCAAAACTGAGGACATAGGTTTAGGGTGAGAGGGGAAAGATTTAAAAAGGACCTGAGGGGCAATTTTTTCATGCAAAAGGTGGTGAGTGTATAAAACAAGCTGCCAGAGAAGGTGGTGGAGGTGGGTACAATAACAACATTTAAAATTGTTTCTGGATGAGTAAATGAACAGGGAGGGTTTAGAGAAATATGGGCCAAATACTGGCAAATGGGATGAGTTCAGTTTAGGATATCTGGTCAGCAGCAATGAGTTGGACCAAAAGGTCTTTTTCTGTGCTGTATAACTCTATGAACCTATGATCTACCCCACACAAAGCTGTACTGCTTGTTGCTAATAGGTCCATTTTTTTTCAAAGGAGCAAAGAGTGTGTCCAAATGCCTTTCCAACCGATTTTTCAAATGTAAAAATGTCAACCAATCAATGCAGTCTGACAGGATCCACAATTAGATACACTTCTGGCAAAAGTAGTCATCAGAGCCGTTCAAACTGTCTCTCATTTCTCACATACTACAGGAGAAGCAAACTACCCTGCAGAATGCCATTTTCACCCTCCAGCAGCCAACTGGCGAGATTTACCATCTCCCTTTGCCTCGGGCATGGTTTCCTGGGTTCTGTGGGGGCCACTTCCTCTTTGAACCTCTCTTCCCCCACTACATGAGATTTCATCATGAGAAAGGCGCTACCCAAAAGCGGGTTGTTTTTGAGATTCAGAGCAATTTGGAGTTGTGTCATTTCAAATCATGAGACATTTTATTCAACTGCTTTGTGAAGCACATCCAACACAACTGAAGAAAGGGCTGAGGTTGGGGCGTGGGTTGGAGTGGGTTGGTGATATAGGAACATTGGATGGTATTTCTGCTTGTGATTCACAGATTTGTCATTTCTCTACCAAAAGCGTGCCACTGGACTGGGTACCACAAGAAGCACTTGATTTTATTTTCATAGAAGTGGGGTCTTGTGCATTGACTCCAGTGACTAATTTACTTATTTCCATTTACATAGTATTGTGAACTTGCTTGAACTTTTATAATACAAGTGTTCTTCTCAGGAATTTAGGAATCTGAGCATTGCTTAACCTAGGAGATAGAGATTCACAGGCCAGTGTGCAGTTGCTGAATAACTCTTTCAATCTCGAGGCACAGGCATGTGTAGCATTTTGTTTAATCAGCTGAGAAATCCATGGTGAATGAGAGGGTGTTGCATCTCTCAACCATCTGCCTTCCTTATACTATGTTCTAATGGTTTGTGTTGAGTTTACTTGTCTGACCATCACAAGATTTGGACAATTGTACAAGAGAGCATGAGTCTGACTGGGAGCAATGGGAAAACTGTCATGCATTAAGAGAAATGGCAGTAAGGGACCAACACAGGAAGTACACCTTTTTGAAGGCCATTAGATTAATCAGATCCAATGCTCCCAAATCCTAACTGGATTTTACAATGGCTCAGAGTTTACATAAAACTCTCACTGTCTCTCATGTCTCCCAAAAAGCTGGTCAGTAACCCAGCAGTGTGTTTTTTGTTTGGACAGGCACCCAGGGCCTTGATGAAGGAACCCAGCATCAGGAAGGTGGAGAGACCCATTGAAAGCCATTCCATTACTCTTGTATCTGATCCCCAACTTTGTTCTCAAGAGTTACACTGTCACCAAGACCCCCATTTTGCCTCATCTTCTCTTCTCTGAGGATACAGCAATGGTCCCTGATGATAGTTCCCGTGTGCTTGTGGTTACAGCCATCACTCCCCAATGGTGCAGCCAGTAGTAGGGAGCTGCTGGCCTCTGATGAATTGACAGCTTTCAAGGGTGAGATTTCCACTCTGCTGGGGGGCTTCAGCTGACAGGAAGCCATTGCATTGTACTTTCGGTTGCAAGCAACTCAGGGTTCCAACTAGTGGGCAGAGTCACAACTAAGTTCCATCTTTGGCTGCTGTTTCTTTGCTTTAAAAAGTGGACAATTGGCCAGGATTCATACTTCTGATCATTACCCAACCCAACAAGCTGATATATTGCAATAACGGACAGAAGAACTCAAGACAGGGAGAAGGGGAGATATCTTCCATTGAGTGAGTTTCTTTCTGGAACCTATAGCCCAAAATGGTGGCGGAAGTGGATTCAATAATGACTTGTAAAAGAAAATTGAGTACATACCTGATAAGGAAAGACAGCTTGCAGAGCAATTTGAAAAGGGCAGGGGAGTGGGACTAATTGATGGGTTTTTCATCTGCAGTGTGGGCTGAATGGCCTCCTTTGCTACTATTCTGTGAAAGTCATATTCAGTATTATGAAGTCATTCAATTTAAATTCAGATCAAGCATTGGAGATTGAATGAATGATGATAAATTTTATAAACTGGCATCTCAAAGAAACTTTGACACCATGCAGCTATCTTGTTGGAGGCACCAGGAGTCCATCACAATTCACCTCACAGTTGTAGGCAGGCTTGTAGTTTTCAATCAGGTCGGTTTGAAAGAATTTCACTGCATTCGCCTGTCAAGCATACAGAGGTTACAGAGACTATAAAGGCTTTGAAAAGCCACCTCATTCTTCCTTATGCACTGAATATTTCAAGACACTGATGTGGTTAGCCTGCCAACCCAAGAAACTTATTTTGAAATCAGCTTCTCTTCATATTCGAGAAGGGAAGCACACATTCTGGTCTGTTAGCTTGATGTCAATCGGTTGCTTATCTGACAAGTTTCTTGTGTTTCGATTCCTTAAAACTAGGCTGAAGATACTAAGTGATTAATGTGGCTTTTTCTGCAAACGCAATAAACTCATTTCGAAGTTAATTTAAATTTGCAACTACAGTCTTGATGCAGCATACATACATTGGTCAGTGTTAAAACCTTGACCCAGAAGTGTTTCGGTATCAGTCAGGAAGACGGTGTAGAGATCAAAGTCAGAGTGAAATTGTTGGTTCCTGTAAAATGTCCTGATAACATCGATGCTTTTTTTTTGTACTCGGAGATGGATTTTGTATTTCGCAGTTTGTTTACATTATCTTTGCTGTTTGCATCAAGATGACGAATGAACTTGTTGAGAGGCAACAACAACTTGGATTTCCAGTACGCTCTTGCGATAGAGTAAAACCCAAACCATCACAGTCTATTCAAACAAAGATGATATAAAGTAAAGGAGGAAGTATTAGGAAGAGTGAAATAAGAACAAGACCCATGCAGTTGAACTGAAGGTAGACCACCAGATGTGGGTATCCTAGACAACGATCAAAAACTGTGAGGATTGTCATAATAAAAGGATGTGGAGGTTTTGGTGTCCATCTGGGGTGGACAAAGTTAAAAATCATACAACACCAGGTTATAGTCCAACAGATTTATTTGAAAGTACCAGCTTTAATAATAAAAAGGAAATTACTGCAAATGCTCATAATCAGAAATAAAAACAGAAAGTGCTGGAAAAATTGAACAGCTCTGGCAGCATCTGTGGAGAGAGAAGGAGAGTTAATGTTTTAAGTGATGACTCTTTCAGCCTCAGTTTTGCAGAAATGTCATAGCTTCAATGCCATCAGCAAGGCCTGGGGGAGAATGAACAAAAGGGAAGGTCTGTACTGGGTGTTGAGGGCGACTGATGTTGCTGACAGAGAAATAATGGGACAAAAGGAAATGGGGTTCGTGATGGTTGAGACAAGCAGACAAAGTATTCATCCAGAGTGAGTGTGAATGCTAGAATAATGAACAGCTCTGTACTAACACACAAACAGGAAAGTAGACCACTTTTGAAACCAGACCATTGAGGAAGGCTTCATTTACCATAAACCATCCTATCCCCACATTGACAATGATCCCAGAAAGTGCGGAGACAGGCTTGATTCCTGATGAAGGGCTCCTGCCCGAAACGTCAATTTTCCTGCTCCCCAGATGTTATCTGACCTGCTGTGCTTGTACAGCACCACTCTAATCTTGACTCTGATCTCTAGTATCTGCAGTACCCACTTTCGCCTCCAGCCTTGTTAATGTTGATCTTGCTTCACACACCTCCTGTGCAGTGTAACTTATATGCCTCACTCTGTCTGAGTACTCTATGCTTACAATGACCTGCCTGTGTTGCTTACATAGCTTTTCGCTGTACTCAGGTATACTTGACTACAATAAATCAAATTAAATCAAATTAGTCCAGAACATTACAAGACCAGAAAAACCTTTTTCTATTTTGACTAATTTCCAGAATGCTTAAACACACCCAAAAACATTCAGGGTGACACAATGGCTCAGTATTTAGCACTTCTGCCTCACAGTGTGAGGGACCCAGGTTTGATTCCAGCCTTGGGTGACTGTATGTGTGGAGTTAGCACCTGCTCCCTGTATCTGTGTGGGTTTCCCCTCACAATCCATAAGATGTGCCGGTCAGGTGAATTGGCTATGCTAAATTTCCCATAGTACATTAGTCAGAGGGAAATGGGCCTGGATGGGTTACTCTTTAGCCTGATTATTGACCACAGACTGTCACACTTGTGACCTTTCACCATTTTATTGAAGATGAAGGGTTTTTTTCAGACCAGCACCAAAAATGATAAATACAAATAAAGCCTCTGTTCATTTCTTCTCTTTATTGATCGATCCTGACAGTCAGCAGTTCATGGCAAATTTCATCCAGCCTTTTGGAGAGGGAAAGGGAATTTTGTTGTTATTTTGTAGAAAATCCAGGACAGGAGAATGGATAGGAATCATATTAAGAAGCGAAGGCAGGATGTCTCAACAACTGATATAAGTGAAACAATGCTTTACACATTAATCTGAAATATAGCTTTCCATCATCTTATTTTGGGAAATCAATTCATTAATGTGCTCACTAAAATAATGAGAAGACTTTTGGATTAAATTCACTGTGCAACTTCAGGCCCTAAATGTTTGATCCAAAGTTTCAAAGCTTTTTTTATCCATCTGAGTCATGTTGGGTGTGGTTCTTTGGCTGCCATTCTTCATGTGTGAACAAATCCAGAGTGATTAGATCTCACTTAGTGTTGTGATAGGGTGTGATAATTGACTTCAGTGCCTCTGGGGTAAATAAAGAGGAAGAAAAATAGCCATGAATGGTCTTGTTATTCTTAACTCAGTGAAAAGCCCTGGGGGTATGGTATCTTTTAATTGGACAGTTACAAGAATTAGTTACATGGCAGAATCTACTGCTCCCACAGCGGGCAAACTTGGAGGCAGAAAGGAACTTCATGAGGTAGAGTGCTGGCAGACCCTACACCCTCTATCTTCCTCAGAATCAAGTTCTTGGTAAGAAGATCCATGGATAATTTACCCAGTCCACTGTCTATTAAGGCTCTGAAGTGGTAATTTAAGAATTACTTTATGGCCTTAACGTAGGGATTTGCCCATCTGCCAGCACACAGATGGTCAAAACCAACTGGTTGTTTTTCACCTCAGGCTCACCTTCCAAACAGCTCCCACATTCAACACATCACTCCATTGATAAAACTCCATGGGGAAATCCTGGAAAATGTCAACTGTTTTTTCATAACTTAGGAGTTTCTGAAGCCAGATGTAGATAATGACATTTGTCACTATACCCAGTTTAGGCTTTGACTGGCCTAGGAAAAAAAGTAATTAAGGGTGAGGATCTCAGACCTGAAACTAAGGTCAAGGCATACTGGATCGCAGTGATTTCTGAGTTTCCATATGCTTAGGAGACTTGGACACCCTACAGCAGCAACCTTAACATACCGGAGAAGTTCCAAACGTAACAAATGGGGTCACTCATTAAGCTCCATACGGTCTGCTCAACCAGTTGAATATGGCTGTGTTTCTCAACTTCATTCTTGTGCCTTCTCCCCATAATCCTGGATCCCCGTACTAATCCAGAATCTATCTACAAAAAAACCTGATGAACTGCGGATGTTGGAAATTAGAAACAAAATCTGAAATTGCTGGAACAACTCAGCAGGTCTGGCAGCATCTGTGGAGAGAAAGCAGAGTTAATGTTTCAGGTCCAGTGATCCTACTTTAGAACCGACCCATCTCTGTATTAAATACATTTAATGACTTGGTCTGCACAGCCGTCTGCAGCAATGAATAACACAGATTAATACCCTCTGGCTGAAGAAATTCCTCCTCATCCTAGACCATCTGCAGTCTCCCTGCTTCCTTGCCAGTACTTGCCCTTCCACCTAACATAGAACATAGAACATAGAAAAATACAGTGCAGTACAGGCCCTTCGGCCCTCGATGTTGCACCGATCCAAGCCCACCTAACCTACACTAGCCCACTTTCCTCCATATGCCTATCCAATGCCCGTTTAAATGCCCATAAAGAGGGAGAGTCCATCACTGTTACTGGCAGGGCATTCCATGAACTCACGACTCACTGAGTAAAGAATCTACCCCTAACATCTGTCCTATACCTACCACCCCTTAATTTAAAGCTATGCCCCCTCGTAATATCTGACTCCATACATGGAAAAAGATTCTCATGGTCAACCCTATCTAAACCCCTAATCATCTTATACACCTCTCTCAAGTCACCCCTATACCTTCTTTTCTCTAATGAAAACAGCCCCAAGTGCCTCAGCCTTTCCTCACATGATCTTCCTACCATGCCAGGCAACATCCTGGTAAACCTCCTTTGCACCCGTTCCAGTGCCTCCACATCCTTCCTATAGTATGGCGACCAAAACTGCACACAATACTCCAGATGTGGCCACACCAGAGTCTTATACAACTGCAACATGACCTCAGGACTCCGGAACTCAATTCCACTACCAATAAAAGCCAGTACACCATATGCCTTCTTCACAGCACTATTTACCTGGGTGGCAATTTTCAGAGATCTGTGTACATGGACACCAAGATCCCTCTGCTCATCCACACTACCAAGTATCCGACCATTACCCCAGTACTCCATTTTCTTGTAAACTTAGCTATCTGTAAACTTAGCAACAATGCCCTCAGTTGCATCATCCAGATTGTCATTAGAACAGAGATAAGGAAGCATTTTTTTTCCTTCAGAGGACTGTGATTCTTTAGCATTCCCTTCCTCAAAAGGCAATGGATGCAGAATCTTTTTATTTCTTTTAAGATAGCAGTGGATAGATTCTTGATTACTAAGGGGAATTTGTCAGGAAAATGCAATAATATTCAGCTTTGGGGTGGCATGGTGGCTCAGTGGTTAGCCCTGCAGCCTCACAGCGCCAGGGACCTGGGTTCGATTCCAGCCTCGGGCGACTGTCTGTGTGGAGTTTGCACATTCTCCCCGTGTCTGCGTGGGTTTCCTCCACATGCTCCAGTTTCCTCAGACAATCCAAAGATGGGCGGGTCAGGTGAATTGGCCATGCTAACTTGCCCATAGTGTTAGGTGCATTAGTCAGAAGGAAATGGGCCTGGGTGGGTTACCCTTTGGAGGGTTAGTGTGGATTTGTTGGGCCGAAGGGCCTGTTTCCACACTGAAGGGGATCTAATCTAAAATCAGATTAGCTATGGTCTTATTGAATGATGAAATAAAATTGAAGGGCTGAATCGCCAAATTTTATTCCTTGTTCATTTGTTCATGATTGCTTTTCAAGATCCCCCAATTGCAGTGTGATAATAAGCAGTCTAACAACAGCTGTCCTCTCCCAAGTCAATGTGCCAGACATTGAATCATTGAGCTTTACAGTATGGAAACAGGCCCTTTGGCCCAACTTGTTCATCCTGCCCAGTTTTCACAATCTAATAGTTAGCACTGCTGCCTCACAGAGCCTGGGACCCGGGTTTGATTACAGCCTGGGATGACAATCTGTGTGGAGTTTGCACACTCTCCCCGTGTCTGTGCAGTTTTCCTCTGGGTGTTCCAGTTCCCTCCCACAATCCAAAGATGTGCAGGTTAGGCAAATTGGCCACGCTAAATTGCCCAAAGTGTTCAGGGATGTGTAGGTTAGGTGCATTAGTCAGGGGTAAATGTAAAGTTATGGGGAATAGGTTTGGGATAGTCTTTGGAGGGTCGGTGTGGACCTTTTGGGCAGAAGGGCCTGTTTCCACACTGTAGAGGTTCTAAGATTCTAAGATTTGCCTGCATTTGGTCCATGCCTCTCATACCTATCCCATACATGTATCTGTCCAAATTTTGCTTAAATGACGAAAAATGTGTTTGACTCCACCACTACCTCTGATAGCCCATTCCAGACAGTTACCATCCTCTTTGTGAAAAACTTGTTCCTGTGGACCCTTTTGTATCTTTCCCCTCTTACATTAAGCTTATACACTCTCGTTTTAGACTGCCCTGCCATGAGGAAAAGCTGTTGGCTATGTACCTAATCTATGATGTTATAGGTGTGCTAATTAATAAAAATCAGCTCAATTAAGTGCGGCATATCTCATGGAGTTTAGAAGAATGAGGGGGCATCTGATTGAAACTTACAAAATACTGAACGGCCTGGATAGAGTGGATGTTGAGAAGATGTTTTCATTGGCAGGAGAGATGAGGACCCAAGGCCTTAGACTAAAGGGCAGACCTATTAACATGGAGATAAGGAGGAACTTCAGCCAGACAGTGGTTAATCTGTAGAATTCACTGCCACAGAAGGCTGAGTATATTTAAAGCAGAGATAGATAAGTTCTTGATTGCCAAGGGGATCAAGGTTACAGGAGAAAGTAGGAAAATTGGGTTGAAAAACGTATTATCTATGATCGATTGGTGGAGCAGACCCAGTGGGCCGACTGGCCTAATTTCTGCTTCTATGTCCTATGGTCTTATGACCTTATGCCACCCATATACCCATTACCAGACTCCCACAACTCACTGCTCAATCATGGCAGTTGACTTCTGGCAAGACAGTAGAAATGTTTTAGGACTGTCTTTAAAACTTTCCTAAAGAGGTCAATAATATCTGCCAACACAAGGGAGACACTGGTTTGTAGCCTGTCAAACTGAAGGTTCATTTAAGATTAAGGCACCACATAGATAGAGAGACTTTGTTAAAACATGCAGAGGAAAAGGTGTTGTAAGAAATGCACAAGCAACTCATATCCTCGCCACTTCAGGCACCACCCTCCCCCCAGTTGTCCCTGCAAGTGGCAGCATCCATAGATCATGTACTGGATTTACCACACAGTTCAGAACCAACCAAACTACAGCAAAAGCAAGTCATCTTGAATCTCAAAGGACAAACACATTAAAACAATGTTCAATTATTATCATTTATAACCCAGCCTTTCGACTAAGCTGTTGGTCATTTGTGCTAACATGTGACTCAAAATAAATGTTGATTACAATCTTGTGAAGCATCTTCGTACATGTTATTAATGATAGAAATAAATGTTATATAAACATCAGCTGTTGCTATGTATTGGCCATGAAGCTCTTTGGAACATAAAGATGACATGGAATGTGCCATAAAAGTGCAATTACAACTCTGAGAAATTGGTATCTCAACCACATGCTCCATAAAAAAAATCCTCCATAAACATTTCTATGAAGGTTTCCTTGTTATAATGATTTGTACTCTGTGATGCCAGTATGTTGTACTCCATTACGATTGACAGAATTAATCCGTTAATTGACTTGTAGCACAACGACTGTTGGATAAAAGGCTTCAAATCTTTGGCAGACAAAGGTAGGCGTTTTATCTCTGGAGCACTGATGCCTCTTCCATTCTGTTATTAGATCATCACCTCTGTTGGCTACACAAGCCTCCAGTGATCATAACATACTTAACAATTATGCTTGGAAGTGATATTAAGTATAACTGTCCATAAGACCATAAGATATATGAGCTCATCGGCCCATCGAGTCTGTTCTGCCATTCGACTATGGCTTCCAATTTTAATTTTGTTAGTTTTGACATTTAGGTGTTGGATGCAAATCTGTTTTGGTTAGTGCTTGTACTTGGGCTAAATTAAAACAACAGATACATTAGAATTTCTTAAAAAGGAGTCAGTTCTGATCAGATAAAATCAAAATGTTTCAGTTACTTGAATTCAGTGGCAATTTGTGCGTATTATCTTCTGAATTTCATTTCTGCACATGCCCACTCTTGACCCAAAAAGTAATGGAGAAAACACTCTGCAAGATCCCTCATGATAAGTTCATTCAGTCTGCAGAAGGCTTTTGCAGCAGCTGTTACAATCAGGAGTTTTTGGATTAAGATGCCAAATGATGTCCCACCCCTGCATCAATCTTCCATTACGCACTCACCAAGAACTGTGAAAGAATCAGTACTAACGCAGGTTGGAGGCCTGTAGGGGCCTGTTTCTGACATGTCGATAATAGGTGGGGCAAGGCACTTGCATTTTTCCAGCAGTTGTGGGCTTAAATTATTTGTGTTTCTTTTCTCCTATTGTCAGTGCAGTGCAGAAAACAACTGGTCTTATCTGAATGGTTATTAGTAATCTCTTAATTTGTTTTGATTCACTTTTGCAAAATGGAAAATCTCTTCAGAGTATATTGTTTGTCAAAAAAAGCCTAAAGCCACGAAGTGCAGCCAACATTAGTGAAGGTAGCTTTGGCACTATTTCTGATCTGACAGATGTATTAATCCATTTAAGTTAACAACATAAGAATGCCAAATGAGTTCATGAAATGGTAATATTCCGATACTGCAATGTCAATTGTTTCCACATTCAAGTATTTTCTTGGTAGAGGAGTGAATGAAGGTCAGAGAATGCTACTTGAGAAGAAACATCAGTCAACATTCCTGCTGCCATTGACCTCGATGCGACTATGTAGATATCAGGTGCAGGTAGCATCAATCTTGGTTGTGATAGCCCTCATGGTTAAATAGCTGTCAATGTTCAGTGATGTACAATCAATTGTGGAAGGTAAGAGGGGCTGCTGTTGGCTGTTGAGTACGATTAGTTATAGCTTACAAGGAAAATTAAAAGAAAATTGAATTGAATTGAATTGAATGATCCAATGCCACTTGTATTTAGCAAATAAATAGTGAAAAGTGTAATATGTTGCCACGCCCCAGCGTCATTTTGAATTACAAAAAATGTTAAGATATAACTAAAATGATAAAAATGTAATTGCTGTTTGTCCTATTTTCCTGTTCCTGCTGCTCTTGTTTTGGAACTATTGAGTCTCTTGATGAGGTTTGGTTCCAAGTATAGCAGTCATAATGAGATTTGGGGACCAACCACTAGTTGCTCGAGATTAGGTTAGTTTTGCTGGTAACAATCTTCAGTTTCTATTCTTTTAAACAAAACTACAAGTTAGACAGCCTTCATTTCTACTCTTTTAAACTGACAGTGATTGAAATGGGGTTAAACAGAAACTTAGTAAATCAAAATAACATCTGGGTGCTGATGAACCCAAGATCCTGTGCTGTCCACCAGTTTCTAAATGCCTCTAACATGCCAGTGCCAGTGCCTGCTCCCTCTCCATGGCCACCCGAGCATAGACAGGCAGGGACAACAAATTCCCTTGTCCACAGCCTGCTACCTGGACCTGATAAAGGCCATTTTGGCTAGGTCCGGGAGCAGACCCATGAGAAGTCTGTCAGCCCCTCCCTGCCCAGGGTGCCTATGGGTCAGCAATGTGGCGCTGAAGTGCAACCCAACATTGAGGAGCAGCCCTTTAAACAAACTAAAAAACAGGCTTCCAATTAGATTTAAGAGCCTGCCTAATTCTCAGCAGTGAGAATAAACCATGATGGTGCCTTATGTAACAAGATGTAATTAATTTTTGAGTTGAGCTTAAAATTAACGGACTATTCAATGATATCTGCAAGTTTTATGAACTCGAATCAATTGATATCTTTGCCAGTGGTGATTGCTCCACTGCCTTGAGCACTTTATGTGTGTAACCTCCATCACTATTTGCTATTGTGAAACTGTGTCCCACTTCGATACATTTCCTGGAGGTGACCTACAGTTTTACAGGTGTAGCATTTTTTTAATCATGACTCGGTAACTAACTCTATACACATGCATGTGCCCCTTGTTCCTTGATGCATTTGGATATCACAAGTCAACTTTATCGAAATAGATCACTCTTTCAGAAAGGGTCATTCCATAACAACACAAGGAGAATGTCTGGTTGATTTCATGCTCTGCAACTGATACTGTGATCAATTTCCATGCTAAGAACATGGCCCTACAAAAGATTAGGCAATTCCGTACAGGCCACAGAGTAAACCTGAAGCCTTCCTACTCTGTAACGACTCAGACACTGTATCATTGACCTAGATATTCAAGAGTCTCCATTTTTACATTTTCTGCAAGTTTGGTTTCCCTGAGTGCATCCAATAACAGGATAAGCCAATTTTGCAGGAAAGCTTTTTCTCCAAATTGGGTGGACGAATTGGACCAGAGTTGTTTCCATACTGTATGACACTATGATGCTATCTTCAAGACTTCTCTTAACCAGTATGGTGGGTGGCATCCTGCTGGTCAGAAATGCTCTTCCTTCTGCCACGTGGAACAATTTGGAGGCTGTGCTGTGCTTGAAAAGTAAACCCTACACAGTCCAATTTTAAAATCATTATCTGTAAATAATTCGAGTGGAGGACATTGAAACTCTCATGAAAGTCTATTATGATTTCCAGAGCCTGCATCCCAATCCTAGTATTCCAAATGCTAATCCAGTGATTGTTTATTTGCATACCAGAGTCTAGCCAGTTTAAATACCTTTGTATGACATGTTTAAACATTCCCAATCAGAACTGTTATTAACTGTAAATACAAACACCGTTGTTATAAATACTTCTTTATGTCTCTTACATGCTACTGGAAAAAGTGTATAATAGATGTATAAAATATCACCTCAGGGTTTTCAACAGCTTGAAGAGTCCTTATAATTCTATATAAGGTATTTTATACCATGGCACTGATTCGGATATGGAATTCTATCCTTTGGTTCAACTTTAGGATTTAATCAGCATTTCATGACACATCAAGCCATTTTCAGAGGAGGTCAACCAAGGGTGAATGACAGGACCCTGGCATTTTTCCCGGGGAATATAGAGTCATAGAGTCATCGAGTTTGAAAGCAGCCTCTCCATCTCTCATTTTGGAAGGAACTGGATATCACATACCTATTCAAATCCCTCAGTATTGGCTCTATTCCAGAGAACTGGTGACTGTAAAAACTGTAATGTCCTGAATTGTTTTGGAAATTGAAGTCTGCTAAAAATTGGTTCTCCCACCATGCCTGTTAATCTACTCACAAAGTAAATCCCTTCAGGGCACATTTCATGCCCTAACTGATTTGGATACAATGCGATGTCTAGCTGACAGACAGTTTAGCCCGGAATGAACCTTGCCCCATTCTGACACTCAGCGCTTATGCTAACCCATCCCACATACACCGTGATGATGCTTGCTTATACACATGGAAACACACACAAACACAAAATACATGAAAGGCATCGCCACAGTGTCTTGCTGAATCAGCAATTGTGGATTTGAACAATGAGCCTGGATTAACAAACTGACATTCTAAAATAAACAATGTACAGAGACAAAAGGCTGATCCCAGTCAGACCAGACTACAGTACGTCTGGCTAGAGCTGATTCAAAAACAACGTAAGCAACTTTTGAATGTTGATTGAAGACTAAAGATCATTGAGTCATCGAGATACACAGCACAGAAAATGACCTTTTGGTCCAACTCATCCAGATATCCTAAATAAATCTAGTCCCATTTGTCAGCATTTGGCCCATATCCCTTCTTGTTCATATACCCATCCAGATGCCTTTTAAATGTTGTAATTGTACTAGCCTCTATCACTTCCTCGGGCAGCTCGTTCCATACATGCAGCATTGATCAGCAGCCCCAGGATGAGGGGTAAAAGCAGCTCCAGGAACGGAACAGAGGAACAATCTTGGAAAGAAGTGGTGTAGCAACCCAGCAACAGTGATGAAAAATTGTACCAGAATGAGAGAAGAGGCTCAGGGGTAGAGGATGAAGTGGCCAATAAATGACAAGAGAAGACACAATCCAGGAAAAGGAGAGAAAAGTACAGAGTAAGAGGAGAAATAGTATTTGAGGAGAGAGAAATGGTGCTGACTGAAGGAAAAGAGTGAAAAAAATTTAGAAAGATAAAGAAAAACTAATCTCTCTCTCCATATTGTGTGAATGGATAAAGATATTGGCTAGGTTCCTTGTGGAACCACATGGATTAGAAAAGCCTCATGTTGTTGAGTGATTATTGTCATGATAGTGATAAAAATTTCTGACCATCGTCTTATTTTAATGCATGAGCCTTTTATGGTGCGAAATGGCTTTAAGGAAGGACAAAAGCTAATTTAAGATGGTTGTAGTGGTCACCTGACCAGGGGTAAGCCAAATCCATGATATCATCAATAAACAAGAAATGCTCTGAGCTGAAATTAACATTGCTATGAAGCGCATTTAAATTCAGATCTATGACTCCTGCTTGATTCACACCTTTCTGGAAGTTTCACACATTAGAATGAAAGCCATTTGCAGATTTTTCCGGATGAAAAAATCAATGAAGCCGGGCACATGAATACAAGTGAAATACAGTGAACTATATTTCAGGCAGTGAAAGAGGAGGGGAAATGGATGGGCCGCAGAGACACCCTCTGTCTCCCCGTATTTTCTCTCAGCCTCATTACACAGTGTCTAATGATTAAGTAAATTGGTGGAACATCCATTTACCAATAACTGAAAGATATTTACAAGTTTCATAACTACTGAGCATAGAGGTAATCAATTAAACAACCATAGTCTCAGGTTGAAACTTAACAAATCAAGAACTTTAAGAACTTTTTGAACTGCCTCTTCTGATCTCTCATTTAGAATGAGATGCTCTCCCTTTAGAAAATTTAACGCTATATTTATGTGTGTGCTTGATGTCACCTCTTACTTAGCAGGTAATAAAATTCCTCTTTCTCTCACTCAAGAAAACCTTTCAGTTGGGTGCTTAATTTTGGTTAGTCCGAAGCAAAGTGACATAGTAGCGTGCTCACGGGATTTAAAATCTTGTTTGCAAACAACAGAGGGGGTTGAAAAGAGAGGGGTCAAGTCAGCCCTCCTCACTTGATTATAATGTTACACTGACTGTGTCACAATCAGTGTAAGACATTTATTTATATTATGCTTTTCATGACCTGGGTCATTTAAGAGTGTTTTGCAGCCAACGAAATACTTCTGAAATGTAATCATTGTTGGATAGCAGGAAACGTGGTAACTAACTTGCATACAACAAATTCACCCAAACAGCAATGTGATGATTGTCAGACAACCTCTTTTTGTGAAGTTGAAAAGGAATAAATATTAGCCAGAAAACCAAAGATAATTTCCCTACACTTTGAAATATTGCAATATTTAATGCACCATGTCTATCCAAGAAGGCAGATGAAGCCTTCATTTAATATTTCATGTTCAGGACAGCACCTCATACAGTGCAGCAACACCTCAGTACTGCACTGGACATTCAGCATGGAGTTTTGTGTTCAAATTCTAGAATGGGACTAGCACTGAGAAAGTTGTGATTCTGAAAGAGACGCCTAGCAACAGAGCCATGGGCGACTATCTACAGTTTTATGGCCTTCAGAGTGAGAAAGGAAAAACGTAGCTTGAAGGGAAAAACTGGTCAACACAATACTTGCATGCTGCTGACAATCACAATCTATGTTTCATGTGAGTATAGGTATGAGAAGACAACATGCTGTTCTGCATGGCTGGTTTATTGAAGACAGAGAAGACATCGGAGCAGAAATTAGGCCATTTAGCCCATCAAGTTTGCTCTGCCATTCAATCATGGCTGATAGGTTTTTCAAATCCACTTTCCCGCTTTCTCCCCACAACCTTTGATCCCCTCAGCAATCATGAACTTATCTATCTCAGTTTTAAATATACTCAATGACCTGGCCTCCATAACCTTCCCTTTACTCGAAGACTGTGTCCTTGGGTCCTCGTCTCTCCTGCCAATGGAAACATTTTCTCAACAACCACTCTATCCAGACCATTCAGTATTCTATAAGTTTCAGCTAGATCCCCCCTCATCTTTCTAAACTCCATTCGGGTATAGTCCCAGAGTCCTCACGTGTTCCTCAAATGTTAAGCCTTTCATTCCTGGGATCATTCTCCCGAACCTCTTCTGGACCCGCTCTAGGGCCAATACATCCTTCCTGAGGTATGGGATGCAAAATTGCTCAAAATAGTCAAAAGCAATACTCAAATTGCTCAAAAGAGTGAGCTTTAACAAATAATAGATTAGTTCATTGGTGTCATGACCCATAGGTAAATACAATGCATTGTGTTTTGCTGAGTTCCACCAATCAGAAAAGTCCAATCTTTGGAAAGTGCTTCTCACACTGGACTCGAAATGTTAACTCTGTTTCTCTCTCCACTGTGTTGCAGAATCTGCCGAGTTTCTCCAGCATTCTCAGTGTTTGTTTCAGATTTCCAGCGTCTGGAGTACTTTGCCTTTAATTGCTATGGTGAGTGCTAAGTTGGCTGACCTAATAAGGTAAATGGTGGATAAACTACACATGTTGAGTGTCAAAGTCTCATATTTATAAAGTGAACCTTTGGTGGAATGCCTGTGCATTCCAGGTGAAGGCAGGATGAGTTTCACTGTTGAAGAAACTCAATGGGTCCAGCAGCATCTGCAGAGAGAAAAGCAAAGTAAACATTTTGAGAACAGTGACCCTTTGTCTGCATGTTAAGTGTGAACTTTGTTTTTCTCTCTGCAAATGCTGTCAGATATGCTGAGTTTCTCTAGCACTTTCAGTTTTTGTTTCAGATTTCCAGCATTCACAGCTTTTTGTTTTAATTTTGGGTTCTTCTGTAATGTCCTCAATGTTTGCTGTCCGGGCTTACACCTGAAGAAAGGTCACTTATGTGAGACACTGAGAGCACCTGGGCTCAAAGAGAATCTTTAGTATGTTTTGAGCACTATGATAGCTGAATGTGAATGTCATATCTCCGTCTATTTTGCTATGCGTATTGTTCAAGTAAAAACACATACACGAAAGTGTATTAAAAAACCACAACGCCAAAATTCACAGAATAGCAGACACAGCACGTGTGACACTGAGAATTTCCACGCAGACAGCTAGAATGGCAGTTATTGATCGGAGTTTTCAGAGCTTATAGTTCCCCGAACTGAATCTACCTGAAAACTCCCCTGCTGTTGGGCATCACCCCTTTAGACATCCATTGTTACAGTTGAGAATAAGTGGTTTCTGACAAGTTTAAAGGAGCTGTATGTTTGCTGTATGTTGCAGACAAATGCATTCATTACCAATCAGTGACTCAATTATGCTCCATTACACCGACTTGATTCACATGGGAAACATGATTTTAAACATACATGGGAAAGAAGAAAGTTTATCATTATAATTTAAGCTACTTGGAGCCTACTAAGATACAGCACTGATGAACATAGTCCACTAAAATTAACTTAGCAACACATAAAATGCTATTGTTCCAGTTATTTTCCAACTGAATTGAACTCAGAGAAATGAACTGACAGCAGGACGCCATTTGACCCATTGTACCTATGCTACCTCATTGGAACAGAGGCAATAATTGGTTCCAGCTCCCCACATTTTTGCCAATAAGACTGAGTGACTCATTTCCATAGAATCAGATAATCCCTACAGTGTAGAAGCAGGCCATTTGGCCCATCAAGTCCACACTGATCCTTCAAAGAGCATCCCACCCAGACCCACTCCCTACCCTGTCCCTGTAAGCCTGCATTTCCATGGTTAATCCACCTGGCCTGCACATTCTTGGACACTGGACAATTTAGCGTAGCCAATTCTCCTAACCTGCACAACTTTGAACTGTGGGAAGAAACCGGGGCACCTAAAGGAAACCCATGTAGACATGGGGAGAATGTGCAAACTCTCCACAGGCAGTTGCCTGAGGCAGGAGTCAAACCTGGGTCCCTGGCGCTGTGAGACATCATTGTTCACCACTGAGCTACTGTGCCGCCCCATGGAAGATTTCATCCAAGTACCATTTAAAATTATTCATCAGATCAACTTTCCCAACTTTCTTGCAGGGTGGACTATTCAGAAACATAGAAACAGAGAAAACATGAGATTTAAGCCAGTCTTTCCATCCAGCATAGTCACGGTTGATCCTCCAACTCAGTGCCCTGTTCCCAATATTATCCTTATGGCCTTTGATCTCATTCACCTGAAAAACTATATCTAACTCCTTCTTGAGAACATTCAAAGTTTTGGCCTCAACCAATTCCTGTGGCAGAGAATTCCACTCTCTGAGTGAAGATATTTTTTCGTATCTCAGTCCAGTGCTGTTCTCTTAAATTGTGCACCCTGGCTCTGAATTCCCCAGACATAAGCAACATCCTCCCTGAATTTACCATGTCAGGTTCCATTAGAATTTTATAGGTTTTATAGATCCTAGCAACTGTCTGAGCTGAGAACATTTCTCCTCATCTCAGCTCCAGATATTTTGCCGATGATTTGAATCTTCGATGTTCAGTTATTGACCCACAAGCCTGAGGGGATAAGTTCTTTAACTATTCTGTCAAAGGCTCCCTTTATCTTGAAAATCTTTAATAGGCTACCCTCTTAACCTTGCTTGTTTCGAGGTGAACAGCTCAAAATTTACCAAACCCTTCCTCTGAAATCAAGTCCCTCATCCTTAGTAACATCCTAGTAATCATATCATAGCAAATTGTCATTTTCTTTATTCATTCAGGGGAGAGGGCATTATTGGCTAGGCCAGAATTTATTGCACATCTCAGAAGGCAGTTAAGAGTCAACCACATTGCTATGCATCTGAAGTCACATGTAGGCCAGACCTGATGGAATTTTCCTTCCTTAAAGAACATGCACGAACCAGATTTTTTTCCCAAGGATTGATAAAGGATGCTGTTTCATGGTCATCCCGAGACTCTTAATTCCAGATTTTTATTGAATTCAAATTCTATGATTTGCCTTGATGGGATTCGAACCCTGGTCCCCGGAACGTTACCTGGGTCTCTGAATTAATAGTCCAATGATAATGCCGCTAGGCTATTGCCTCCCCCTAATAACGGCTATAAACTGGTAGTTTTTGGACTAGTTTAGTAAGTCTAGAATATAAATCTCAGTAAAGGTGACCATGAATCTATCAGTAATTGTAAAACCCACCTGATTCACTAATGTCCTTTAGGGAAGGAAACCTGCTGTCCTTGTTCCATCTGGCCTGACTCACCTGTGACTCTAGTGTTTGATTCTTAACTGTCAACTCAAGGTCAATTAGGAATGGGCCTTGCTAGCGATTCCCAGACCCCTTGAAAGAATAAATATAAATAAATCTCCTGTACAACTATGAATCTTATATCAGAACCAGCCCTCTGTTGGCTTTTGCCAGTGCCACTCAGGTTCTTACCAGATATTGGCAAAAAACAATTGAATTCAGATGGTAATAGGCATCAAAGAAGCATGAGTTGGCTTGTTTCTGTGTTGTATATTCTATGCTGCCTTCACTTATCTGGGAATACTGCTGCCTTGGCTAATATCAGACAATATTCCAATTCTCAGGTCTCTCAGATTCAATAGAACGACATGCAGTATATTTCCCTACTAACTGGGAAATAGCTGTTGTGTTCTGTCTCACAGAGGATGTGTGGCATACCATTAAGGCACATGATCATGCTGTCAATGCTGTTTTGTTGTTTGCAACCTGTTTGTATAAAGATCTCAGTCTCCATCTTACTGAGTTCTGTCCTCTTGCAGAATGACAAGCTAGTACATCTGAACTGCCAAGCTTGAGCCCAGATACGCAAGTGCCTGTGATTGTAATTTACATAAACGGATGCTAGGTGCTGTAATAAAGGGTCATTGAAGTATTCAGTGCTACATGACCAATATCTCATCCTTATGGGAGCTAACACATGGATCAAGTATATTGCTAGCATTTCATCGGTATATTTCTCCATGCCTCATCATGTGGCATCCTATGTCACATCTGTGATTAATTTGACCACAACCAAATATAAATAGCATTTCAGAATATAAAAATACAAAATATATATTTCATTTATTACTGCAGCATCGTGAATGTTGCATAATCTGAAATATTGCTCCACTTTTATTTCCAAATAATAATTCCCATAGAAATGAGGTAGGGCCTTTTGCTTTTGTCCTTGAACCAAAGGAGATTGAGGACAGATTTGACAGAGGTGTACAAGGTAATGTTTGGTTTGGACTAGGCAGACAAGATAAAAATGTTCCCATTAGCTGATTCTACACAGATTGGGGAACAGATTTAAAACCTTGGGTGAGATATGGAGGGTAAAAATAACTTTTATTAACAGTTTTGGCCTGGAACTCATGGCTCGAGAAGATGCTGCTAACAGAGGTGATTCATTATCTCAAAGAAAATTGGTTTGCATTGCCTGGAAATGCATTGGAGGCACATCCAGTTGAAGCATGCAAGATATCATTGGATATAGCGTGCAGGGATATAGGGAAAAAGGCAGAGAGTGTTACTAGGTAATAGAACCAGGGCAGTCACGATGGGCCTAATGACCTCTGTCTACAGTTCTGTGAATCTATGATTCTGACTGGATGCTTGGAACAACCAGAGATTCAGGACTACAAGAATAGAACGAGGCAATGGCACTGATTGGATTGCTTGACATGGAGCTGGAATAGACTGGATAAACTGAATGGTGTCTCTCTGTGTCATAAATTACTTCTGACTCTTTTTTGCAGCTGTCATTTCAGGATATGTGTGTTTTGATAGCTGTACCTGTCCTTAAATATCAAGGCCACCATCAAGATTTTAACTGAGTTGCCATGGCAAAAGAGACAGCAACAAATACAAGTTTTGGTGCAGGATATCCTGACTTTTTGATTCAGCTATTTATTCTGAATTATTACTTGACTCTGAAATGAACTTCAACATCCCCTTTTGTCTGGCAGATGGTCAGCTGCTAGAATCATCACTCATTGACCAAATTACCGACAAGCAAGCCAATTAAACTTTGGCTGAGTGATTAAAAGAAGTGAAAAGAAAGTAGTATTTGCATTTGTATGGCATCTTTCACAATCTCTGCACCTTCCAATGCACTTCACATCCAATTTAACACTTTTGAAGTGTTCCAATAAAGGAATTGTGGCAACCAATTTGTGTACAGAAACTCTGCTGCAGACCAACGTGATAGTGTTTGAATAATCTATTCTAATGTAATAATCTGTTTTGTGACATTGGATTCATATGTTCAAGAGACTAGTCGTAAGTCCCCCATTCTTCTTCACAATATTATCATGAGTTTTTTTTACGTTCACCTGGGCAGGCAAAGAGGCCTCAATTTAACATTTCCACAAAACGATGGCATCTCCAAAGCACAATACTCCTTTGGAAAGTGTATGTGTACCAACTGAGCCATGGTTACATTCCGAAACGTGAAACAGCAAACCATGACTTAAATTCTCACTTCAGTGCCTTGAGCACATAACCTAGACAGACACAGCTGAGGGAGTGCTGTATTGTCAGAGGTACTGTCTTTCAGATGAGATGTATCTGGCCTCTTAAGTGGATGTAAATATATACACAACATTATTGTGAAGAAAAACTAATGAGTTCTTCTGTTGTCTTAGTCAACATTTATACTTCAACCTACATGTAAAACAAATGATCTGCCCATTTATTTCTTTCACTTTGGGGGAACTTGCTTTGTCGAATTGAGCTGTTGTGTTTCCTGTATTAAACAGAAGTAACCACTTCCAAATGACTTCATTACGAAGCATTTTGGGAGGTCATATGTGACAGTGTGTAAATGTAAGACCTTTTCACTTATTGCTGCGTTCGTGTGATGTTTCACTTTGCTTGCTTCCATCTGTCCCCTCTGCTTCAATGTTGTTGTCATTCTGAAAGACTGATATAAGAACATATGAACTCGGAGCAGAAGTGGATAATTCGGCCCCTGAGCCTGCTCTGCCAATCAATGGTGGATCTCATCTTGGCCTCAACTCCAGTTTTCAGTCTCCTCTCCATAACTCTTCCCCTTAAATTTACTCAATGTCCCAGTAGTCAGTGCACGCTAGGGGAGTGGAGTCCACAGGTTCCTTACCCTTTGAGAGAAGGAAATCCTCCTCCTTGTGGTTTTAAATCTACTAAAACCTAAGCTTAAAATTGTGACGTCTCGAAGTAGATTGTCCAACATGAGCAAATATCTCTTTGCCTACTTTGACTTGGAAATGCCAGTGTTGACTGGGGTGGACAAAGTTAAAAATCACACAACACCATGTTACAGTCCAACAGATTTACTTGGAATCATTATCTTCCAAATAAACCTGTTAGGTTACAACCTAGAGTTGTGTGATTTTTAACTTAGCATACTAAAGTGGATTGACAAGGTAGACAATGTGCCTCAACTAGATCTCCTCTCATCCTTCAAAACTCCAGATGGTATAGGCCTAAACTGCTCAATCTACCTTCATAAGACAAGTCTTTCACATCTGGAAGTAACCTGGTAAACCTTCTCAGAACTGCCTCCAATGCAACTACATCCTCTCTCATGGAAGGGGATCAAAACTGTACACAATAATCTGGATACAGCCTCATTAATGCTGTGTACCATTGCAACAACTCTTCCCTAATTCGATACTCCATTCCTTTAGCAATTAATCTGAAAATCCCGTTTTCCCTCCTTATTACCTGCTGTACCTGTAATATAGCTTTCTGTGCTTCATGCAGGAGGACACCCACAGGTATTTGGAAGTTTCTCTCCATCTCGTCCTTTTATTCTTCTGACTAAAATGGAAGCCTCATACTTATCCATCTTACTTATCTCCATCTGTTAAATTTTGGCCCATTCACCTGAACTATGTGTATCCATTTGTAAATTTCTTTTTCTTTATTGCAATTTATTTTCTCACCTATTTTAGTGTAATCTGTGAATACGGCTATTCCTCCAATCCCTGCTTCGTAGTCATCAATATTGTCACAAAGCGAGTCCCTCTTTTCTTAAAAGCTGCTCCTTGGCTCAAGGACACTGTGTCCTTGATTTCTTTCAGAGGGGTAATACACCGGGCCGGGCTCCGATCAGTTTGGTTTGGTACAGATATGAAAAGGATTTTGAGAGGCCTTTTGTTTATAAACAAATGAGACTTCAGGCCAAAGTAGTTCATGTTTTAGAAGTGACCTGTATAATGAAAGGGGAGTGGTCAGCTCTTTAGCTCTTCAGCTGGGCTGAACAGGTTTTGTTTAGTCTTGAGCTGGTTGGAAGTTCAACAGGGAGCTGTTTGGAAACTCTCTTTTTTCTGCCCTTCAACTTCAACCTGTAAGCATGTGTTCCATTTAAACTGGTTTTTAAAGGAAGCTTGCTTATTGGGACTGTTGTGTAAGTTCGGAACAGCATAAAGTTGATACCCAAGGTGTTAAAGATGTAACAAGCAAAATGGATAATGTGGGTCATGTAGGTGCACTATATCTGGGCTCCCAGAAGGCATTTGATAAGTGCGGGATTAGGTTAGTGCACTAGGTCAGATCACATGGGCTTTGGGGTAATAAATTAGCTTGGATAAAGGACTGACAAACCACCAGACAGTCGGTATAACTAGGTCTTTTCTGGTTGGCAAGCTATAACTAGTGTACTGCCACAGGTTATGGACCATGAGCTCCAACTATTTACAATCTATATTGTTACGGACTGAGCCAGACAACTCAAAACATTCTTCAGCAGGCAGCCCCAGACCATAACTTTGCAATTTGTTTCGGTAAGTGTACAGTGAAAATTACCCGGATTAAGTTAACTAGGTTGGCTACTAGATTTTAAAACAGACAAAAAAATTATTCACAAAATTGCACAATGAAACACAAAGAACAGAATAAAGAACCCCAACAGAACTCAATCTATCTTTAACACCTTTATGAAGGAAGATCATGTTAGTTTTCTTAACGTTTGTTGCTGAAATGATTAGTTTTTCTGCTAAACATATATTCATGATCAATTACCCTCCAGCATACTTCCCATGAAGGAAATTATGGATAAAGATGATAGTGTTGAGAAAACATGATGTATTAATGTTAACTATCTTCTTTTTAACAGCAATATTCTAGTTGAAAACAAACAAGTATTTTTCTCAGTTCAAGTGAGTTTATTTCTACTCACTCTACCACTTTGTTTATGTAAAATTATAGCCCTTTGTTAGTACAGGTACAGAATGGTAGACATAAAGTTTGATTTTATGTATATCACGTATATCCATAAAGACTTCACAGGACTAGAAAGATGGCACATCTATAAGGGATGTGACCAAGACATTTCAAGTGCTTAACTCCCTCAAAAGCATCTGAACAGCACAGGCTTGAGGAAGTAAAGCCAGCCTCAGGACTAATATCAATGTATTTTCTTTTAACAACCTCAGCCAGAGAGCCCATGACGTAATCACGTAGAGGGGGCAGTAATTTCACCTACTCCGTGCAATTCTGGTCCCCTTCCTATCAGAAAGATGTTGTGAAACTTGAAAGGGTTCAGAAAAGAGTTACAATGATGTTGCCAGGGTTGGAGGATTTGAGCTATCAGGAAAGACTGAATAGGCTGGGGTTGCTTTCCTTGGAGCTTCAGAGGCTGAGGGATGACGTTATAGATGTTCATAAAATCATGAGGGGCATGGATAGGACAAATAGACAAAGTCTTTTCCCTGGGGTGGGAGCATCCAGAACTAGAGGGCATAGGTTTAGGGTGAGAGGGGAAAGATATAAAAGGGACCTAAGGGGCAATTTTTTCAAGCACAGGGTGGTACGTGTGTGGAGTGAGCTGCCAAAGGAAGTGGTGGAGGCTGGTACAATTACAGCATTTAAATGGCATCTGGATGGGTACATGAATAGGAAGAGTTTGGATGGATATGGGCTGGATGCTGTGGAAGTGAGACTGGATTGGGTGGGGATATCTGGTCGGCCTGCACGAGTTGGACTGAA
Organism: Hemiscyllium ocellatum; assembly: GCF_020745735.1. Lineage (NCBI taxonomy): Eukaryota > Metazoa > Chordata > Chondrichthyes > Orectolobiformes > Hemiscylliidae > Hemiscyllium > Hemiscyllium ocellatum. Next base: position 17,643,516 of record NC_083428.1, on the reverse strand, counting down.
GGGTCTGTTTCTGTGCTGTACATCTCAATGACTCTATGACTGTGTGAATGCAACCTAGAAGAACATCCCAGAGATCCCAAGCAAGTCATGATATTGTGTGAGTCTCCCCAACACTCAGAAGCACACCATAGCTGTGCAGGTAGATTGATACTTCAGCTGACCATTATGCTGACACAGAGGAGGTTGAGACTATCTAGAGGAGGAGGATATGGCTTTGACTTCATCTATTGACTGTGGGTGCTGATTCTTGCTAGACCTCAGCTACAGCTCTGCAACTGACTTTGCACTGTGGAGGCAAGCTTTCCTCTGCCATTAACAAGCATTTTTCAACCTGCAGATAGAGCTGGCAACACAATGGAAGATACAGGCATTCTGCGTCTGGTGCCAACTGATCTCCGTGGTATGTTATTTGAGTTGCTCCATTCTCTTGAATGTATTACTTTGAAAGCAATCTTCATACATGCAATGGAATGAACAGTAGGAAAACAGTATGAGAGGCTGAATTTTTGCAAAAATTGGGTGAGCCAATTTCAGGGAGTATCATGGTTTCCCTCTGTGAGCCTTAGTGAGCTTTCTTGCACAATGCTACACCGTGATGAGGAGGAATTTCTTCTTTCGAGAGTGTAGTCAGTCTGTGGAATTCTTTACCATAGAGGGATATTGAAGTTGGGTCATTATATTCAAGGCCAAGGTAGACGGACTCTTTGTCAGTGAAGAAATCAAGGTGAAAAAGCAGAAAAGTGGAATTGAGAATTATCGGATTAGCCAGAATCTCATTGAATGGTGGAGCAGACTCGATGGGCTGAATGGCCTACTTCTGCTCCTATGTCTTCTGGTCTACTACTCATTCTCCACATCCACAGTGCTGCTCTCGTGCTGTCTTACACTCGTCAGCCGTGAAACAACTCGCTAGTATCGACACACTCTGGCGTTCATTTTATGGGCGTCATCGTTAAACACCAGGTGCCACCCTGGTCTGAAGTAGCCAGTTGGTCAATGTGGAGTCTACAGTCTGGAAGAAAGCACTGTAATGCTGCAAGAAGGTTAATGGCCGTCTGTGCTTCGCAAATATTACTTATCATCTTCTCTCTGATACCTCATACTAAGTTCCCCCATTGCACCCAGCACCCAACAAAACTCATGGTCTACCACTCTCAATATTGCATGTAACAACTTCCCTCAATGGCTTTCACCAACACACCAACAGCCCCGCCACCCCCCCAAAAAAATTGTCAATGTTTCCTGCCCTCTGCACTTTCTACTTACTCACTCAGGACACCTCATCACCTCTCCTGATGAAGGACCAACCTTATGACTGACCATATACCCCTTGTTCATTACAGTCAAACATGACAAACTGCCTTGCTCTTTGACAGCACTAAAATGAGATGCAGTGTGCATCGATGTAAACGCAAAGTGAGTGAGTGATGAGAAAGCAAGCAGAAGGTCCTGAGATACAGAGTCAAGAGTTTGATTCTGGAAAAGCACAGCAGGTCAGGCAGTATCCGAGGAGCAGGAGAAACAACGTTTTGGGCAAGAGCCCTTCATCAGCAATGAAGCTTGTGAGCTGAGGAGGTGGAGAGATAAATGGGAGGGGAGTGGGGCAAGGGGAAAGGGAGCTGAGAGTGCGATAGGTAGATGGGGGTGGGGGTACTGGTGATAGGTCGGGGAGGAGGGTGATGTGGAGAAGTGGGAAGGAAGATGGACAGGTAGGGCAGGTCATGAGGGGGCTGCTGAGTTGAAAGGTTGGAACTTGGATAAGGTGGGGGGAGCGGAAATGAAGAAACTGGTGAAGACCACATTGATGCTGTGTGGTTGGAGGGTCCCAAGGCGGAAAATGAGGTGTTCTTCCTCCAGTCATCGGGTGGTAATGGTGTGGCATTGGAGGAGCCCAGGACCTGCAAGTCCGTGGCAGATTGGGAGGGGGAATTGAAGTGTTCGGCCACAGAGCAGTAGGGTTGGTTGGTGCCAGTGTCCCAGAGATTTCTTGCAGAGCATTTCAGAGAACATCTCCGGACACCTGCATCCACCAACCCTCTCCACCCCCCCACCCTATGGCCGAACACTACAACTCCCCCTCCCACTCCACCAAGGACATGTAAGTCCTAGACCTCCTCCAGCGCCAAACCCTTCCAACCTGATGCCTGGAGGAAGAGCGCCTCCTATTCCGCCTTGGGACCCTCCAACCACACAGCATCAATCACCTCCGCCACCTTATCCCAGTTCCAACTTTCCAACTCTGCACCAGCCTCATGACCTGTCCTACCTGTTCATCTTCCTTCCAACCAATCCGCTCCACCTTCCTCTCCGACCTGTGTGGAGTTTGCACATTCTCCCCGTGTCTGCGTGGGTTTCCTTCGGGTGCTCCGGTTTCCTCCCACAGTCTAAACATGTTCAGGTTAGGTGAATTGGCCATGCTAAATTGCCTGTAGTGTTAGGTGAAGGGGTAAATGTAGGGGAATGGGTCTGGGTGGTCCGAGGGTCAGTATGGACTTGTTGGGCTGAAGGGCCTGTTTCCACACTGTAATTAATCTAATCTAATCCAATCTAATCTATCGCCTTTACCCCCACCTCCATCGACCTATCGGAATCTCAGCTACCTTCCCCCCAGCCCAACGCCCTCCCATTTATCTCTCGACCCCCAAGGCTCACAAGCTTAATTACTGATGAAGGGCTCTTGCTTGAAATGTCGATTCTCTTGCTCCTCAGATGCTGCTTGACTTGATGTGCTTTTCCAGCATCACACTCTCGACCCTGATCTCCAGCATCTGCTGTCCTCACTTTCTCCTGGTCCTGAGATACAGTCTGTATCAATGGGTGGATGACCTTGTGTGCAAAGTCACCTGGCAGCAGCATTTCAATGTATTACAGTAGTATTGAACTGTAAACGTCAGTCCCAAATGTGCCCTGATGTTATGGTGAGGACGGTATTTCCTACTGGATGGTGGATGCAGGTGTTCCTGCCCAGGGAGTGTGCCCTGAGGTGTTAGAAAGTTCTGACTAAGAAGGAGGCAAGCTTCACCCACTATTTCCCCAGTCAGATGTTCATATTGGGAACGTTGCCACCCTCCATTTCCTGAGAAAACAACAAAATGGATTTAAGGGATCAGAAATTTGGTAATAATGAGATGTTAATACATGCAGTTAACCCCTTGCTGCTTTCCCATAATTTTCTCATCATTAAATCCTTGAGTGGAAAGTCAGACGGTATTTCTCAATGGCAACTGACTCAGTACTGCCTACATCATTCAGGACGTGAGAAAATTCTACCTTCTTTAAGAGGTATCTTTTTAACCAATGTTAATTGTTAATTTTGTTAATGCTAATTATATATAGGAAGGTAGTAAGCTAGAAACAAGGGTAACTGAATAATGTATTAAGTAAGTAACATGTCACTGGTTTATATAACCTTCATATTATGTCAGAGATTGAGTGATGTAAAGAAACAGGCGAGGAAAGGAAATAGCGAATGAAATGATTGGAGAACTGGAAAGTTTGTGAACGCAATCATCTAACACATCCTGCACACTCCATGGTATTTTGTAAGACTGTTTAGGGCAGGGAGAACTGTCTTTACTCCGCCATGGAGAGTAAGGGGCTGATCTTTCATATTCCCTGATGAACTGCACTTCAAAGGGAGTGTGGGACACAGGATCGAGGGAGGAGCACCAGTGTGAGACCATACTTGCTGTTATGCCCTTTACCCAACCCATCAGTGCTTATTGTTGACACAGGAAGATTAATTTTATTCACTCGTGTGGCTTCTTGTCACTGCAAGCAGGATACTACAGAAATTTGGCCACCACCAGTGTCAACATGCTGGGTAACTGCACTTCACAAAGTCTACCGTTGGTAATGATAGAGTTTGGAGATTCAGAAGACATGAAAGATGATACATAAATGGAAGTTCCTTGTCACTGAAGATTCAGCAGGTAGCTTCCTCACCCAGAGTCAAAAGGTTGTGAGTTCTAGCCACACACAGAGTGCACAAGTCTTGGTCTTAAATCTAGGTTGACATTTCAGTGCAGTACTGAATGAGTGCTACCCTGCTGATTTTGTTTCGTTTCTGTGAGATGTTTCATCTGCCCTCTCAAGAGGATGTAAAAGATCCCATGACGTTTTTTTGAATAACAGGTTGGTAGATCGCCATCGTGTCCCAGCCTATATTTATCCCTAAACAACACTAAGATAAAAGAGATGACTTGATCACTATCGCATTGCTGTTTGTGGGACTTTGTTGTGTGCAGATTGGCTGTTGCATTTTCTGCACTAAGAGTGAGGAGCTTACTGGATTGTTATGCTGAAAAAAGTAACTCAGTCTCAAATGGTCTCCTCCTATGTTGTACTGTTCTGAAATGAAAACAGTGACTATCAGCCATCCCCCACCATAAAAAAAAACACTCAGATAATTGTAAAGTTCTTTGGAATCTCAGGAGGGGGACAAAAGGTACTTCATGAATGCAAATCTATTCCTTTCAGTATATTTTTACTCCTTGCTTGCAAGATATAACGATTCTCAAAGTTCTCATTGCTAAATGCAAACTAATAAAAAAAACACTCAATGGAAATGATGGTTAACCCATCAAAAACAGAATATAGTTAAAACGAGTTTTTGGAAGCTTTAATAAGTGCTTCAGGTCATGAAAGTAGAGAAGATGGAGTCATTTATGTAACAGGGGCATTGACCAGCTGTTGGTTAAAATAATATTTGCAACTGGTTAAATATTACCACATGTGCATTCAGCATACTCATTTACTGAAAAACAGCATTAAAATGACGTTATGAATGTTCACAGCACATATTAGTCATTTCTGACTAAATGCCTTGTTTGCTGATCTAACAGGAGACAGTTAACTTCAGGGTCACTTATTGCGTATGAATTGCATTCAGAAATTTTAATTTTAATGCGGTATATGAGGGAAAATTTGGGTCACTTTCTTGATGCTTTTCCATCGTTTCACCTGAGCAGAGCAGGTAAAGACCTGCATTTTAGTTACATCAGGTGAAGACAGGATCAAGCTGCTGTCTGGCTGCTTCTGAACTGGTTTTGTGACATGTTCAAACCTATAGAGTTAGGGAGAGGCAAGGCCATGAATGGGTTTAATCAAGAAAGTAACTAATTTCAAATCTGAGGCATCCACTGAAGGCCAGCAGACAGTGGTAGCTAAGTGGGATTTGCAGCATGGGTAGCAGTAGTCTTTTCCCTAGGGTATGGGAGTCCAGAGCTAGAAGGCGTAGGTTTAGGATGAAAAGGGAAAGATTTAAAATGGACCTAAGGGGCAACTTTTTCACACAGAGGATGGTGCATGTTTGGAATGAGCTGCCAGAGGAAGTGGTGGAGGCTGGTACAATTACAACACTTAAAAGGCATTCTGGATGGGTATATGAATGGGAAGGGTTTAGAAGTATATGGGCCAAGTGCTGGCAAATGGGACTTGATTAGGTTAGAATATCTGGTCAGCATAGACAAATTGGACCAACAGATCTGTTTCCGTGCTGTACATCTCTATGACTCTATAAGTTTGGAGTGGGTAAAGATATTCAAACAACATTGAGTGTTGGAGAATGGGAAGTTAAATATACAATTGCACTTTGCAGCATTTTATCCTGTTCTCTTAGGACTTCCCAATGTACTTCACTGATGATTTGAAGTTTAGATAAACACATCAGCCAATTTGCACAGAGCAAGTCTTATAAACATCAAATAAGATGATTTGATTTGATTTATTATTGTCGCACATACCAATGTTTCATGAAAAGTTTTGTTTTGCGTGCAGTACAGACAGATTGTACCATACAAAATGCATTAGGGTAATAGAACAGAGAGAGGAGTGCAATGCTATGGCTGCAGACAAAGTGCACAAAGACCAAGATCGCCATTAAATTTAAAATTTGAAGTACATTAAAAGCAGGGAAGAAGCTGTTCTTGAATCTGTTGGCATGTGTGTTTTAGCTTTTGTATTTTATGCCTGACCGAAGAGATTGGAAGAGAGTATAACCGGGGGAGGGAGGGATTTTGATGATGTTGGCTGCTTTCCCAAGGCAGCTAAAAGTGACGATGGAGTTAACGGATGGAAGGTTGGTGTGCATGATGGATTGGGCAACACTCACAACTCTCTGTCGTTTCTCATGGTCCTGGACAGAACAGTTGCCATACCAAGCCGTGATGCATCTGGATAGAATACTTTCTATGGTGCATCTGCAAAAATTGGTAAGAGTCTTTATGCTAAATTTGCTGTGGGTAGCATGGTGGCTCTGTGGATAGCGCTGCTGCCTCACAGTGCCAGGGACCTGGGTTCGATTCCCACCTTGGGTGACTGTCTGTGTGGAGTTTGCACATTCTCCCTGTGCCTGTATGGGTTTCCTTCCACAATCCAAAGATGTACAGGTCACGTGAATTGGCCATGCTAAATTACTCATTGTGTAAGGTACATTAGTCAGTGGCAAACGTAGGGGAATGGGTCTGGGTGGGTTACTCTTTGGAGGGTTGGTGTGGACTTGCTGGGTTGAAGGGCCTGTTTCCATACTGTAGGGAATCTAATCTAAGTGGAAGTGTTGTTATGCATTCTTGACCTCCGCATCAATGTGGGTGGACAAGGACAGGTTGTTGATGATCATCACTCCTCCGAACTTGACGGTCACCATCGGCTCCATTAATATAGACAGGGCCATACCTTCCAACTTGCTTCCTGGAGTCAGTGGTCAGGTAGTTGTATTGAAAGAGAAAAGTTGAACAGTGAACTGGAAGATCTTTCTGCTCAGTACTGAATATTCCTATGGTTTAGCTCATTTGGCTGGCTTATAATGTAGAGTGAAGCTAAAAACATGGGCTCAGTTCCCACAGGCATACCATAAAGGACTCAGCTTCTCCCCAGGTTAAACTGCCACTAGTTGTCTCTCTTTCTAATGAGAGAGTAGTTGAATTTTTTTTATGTCTCTGGCAACTTTATTTTCTGAAAACCGTTTGCCCATTCAGGGATGTCATTACACGCCTCTGGAACAAGTGGGACTTGAACTAAGCTCAAAGATAGGTACACTTCCACTACATGGCCTATTCCAATGAGAGGTGTTTTCTAATCCACCTGTTTAGGAATGTTATTGCACATCTGGGGTTTCTGGCTCATCTATTTCCACATGATGAGTGGAATTTTGAAGTATCCTACTTGCAAGTTGAATAAACATCTTCCAACAAATGTAAGTCAGTTGAAAAAGTAGAGGTTAAGAGACCATTGAGATAGGGTCTTGAACCTTAGGCCTCAGATTCAAAGTCTGATAGCCTACTGACTAAGCCAGGCGAAAGTGAAGATGCAGATGCTAGAGATCAGAGTCAAGATTAAAATGGTGCTGGAGAAACACAGCAGGTCAGGCAGCATCCTGCTCCTCGGATACTGACTAAGCCACACAAGCCTGATCCTATTTGCATGTGATCGTGATAAATTTAAATGAGAGTACATGAGCATCTGATTTTCACTTAATACGTATAAGCTGAGAAACTCTTGTGGCACAGGAGTACTGTCCCTGCTCCTTAGACAAGAGACCTTGGTTGAAGTCCCATGTGCTCCAGAGACTTTTAATCAGAATGATTAGAAAATAATAAAATACCTATAGGCTGCTGTTAAACTCAGTAGCACCGATGGTCTTCTGAAATAAGCACAGATCTCATCTCGATGTTGAAGAACATTTCAGGACTTGCTCAGAAAAGTGGTTGACATAATTTTCATACGTTTATAGTAGCATAGCCACTTCTGCCTGAAACGTCGAATCTCCTGTTCCTTGGATGCTACCTGACCTGCTGCGCTTTTCCAGCAACACATTTTCAGCTCCATGGAATTGTGTCAAGTATTGCTTCTCCTAACCCTCCAACTCCACTTCAAACTCTCTCTGTCATATGATCTTCGTTATATACATGCCGGCTCCATTCATTGTCAACACCCATATGAGTGAGGGTCTGCGTGAGTGTATAGGTCTGTAGGAGTGTGTATCTGTGTGTATGTGTGTGTGTGCGTGTGCGTGAGAGAGAGAGAGATAGTGTAGGTAGTGCAGCGAAGTCACCTGTAGCATGACGTGAACCCAAGGCCCCGGTTGAGTCCATCCCCATTGGTACTGAACCTGGCTATCAACCTCTTCTCAGTCACTTTGAAAGCACTCAGCTAATGCTTCCAATTAAACCTGCTGGACTATAACCTGGTGCTGTATGATTTTTGACTTTGTACACCCCAGTCCAATACCAGCACCTCCAAATCATGACTTTGAATGAGAAAATATCTAAAACTGATCGCAATTCACGTTGTTTCATAATCACAACTCTGAAGGACCTGGAGAGTTTTACTTCCTTGAAGTATGCAAATTGTTGTTATTGAGCAAAGCACTTAGATGAGAACAAGACAAGGCATGAGAATAGACATCAGCAGCAGATGTACGGGATTTCCTTGCAAAATCAGAGAGACTGATTAGTTCAGGTACATTACGTATGGTAAAACTTTGGCATACCACATGAACAACACCCAACCTAGGTCATTCTGAGAAATGATGTTACTAAATTACCAACCATTACATAGCATGGCAAGCAATTAAGGTTGAGATGCATGTTATTGGAGTATTGATGGAGGAAATCCTCATTTACCAGGCAGGGTAAACCCAATATTAAAAAAAAAAGTTTCTATTCTTGCAGCATTCCTGATTGACTGGGCAGGGTGCAGGGGGATACGGGTTCCACTCTGAGCATAATGAGAACTCTGAGTAGATTGAAATTCATGAGAAGGTATATGATATTTTACAGCTTACATTAAATGGTATTTTACAATTTACAACTGCTGAAGCAATGTTTTTAAAGCCACAAAGTCTAATTGCTATAATTTATGAGGTTAATTAGAAATTGATTGCTATTGGTGGGTATGGAATGCAGATCCATGGATAATTATAAATTTTCAACACTGAGTCAGGACACACTTCCAGTGTGGTCAACTGAGCCAGATGCAAGGCTACAGCAATGTGCAGTGAGATTGGGATTAGTTAGGTCTGGGTCAACCTCAAGCATAATCCTTGACTGAAATGTTGTTAGAGAGTGACCAGAAAATGTAGATTTAATTAAGATCTTCTTTTACAATTATATATACATTCTTATGACCATGTGAGGACGTTAATTGACTCAGTTTTTTAAAAAATCCTCTCTCGTTGGTTGCTACCAATTTTTTATAGCTTTCTACTTTTTAGAATCCAGCTATCACACTTCAATTAAACTTGGTTAATCAGACCAAGAATGAGGAAGACCCAATTCCAATGTTTTTGCAGTGAGAGTGGAGCTTTACTATCTAATAATCCAGAGAAAAGTAAGGAAATGCAAACTCCCTCAAAGCATGGCGGCACGGTGGCACAGTGGTTAGCACTGCTGCCTCACAGCGCCAGGGACCCGGGTTCAATTCCCGCCTCGGGACTGTGTGGAGTTTGCACGTTCTCCCCGTGTCTGCGTGGGTTTGCTCCAGTTTCCTCCCACAGTCCAAAGATGTGCAGGTCAGGTGAATTGGCCATGCTAAAATTGCCCGTAGTGTTGGTTAAGGAGTAACTGTAGGGGAATGGGTGGGTCGGTGTGGACTTGTTGGGCCGAAGGGCCTGTTTCCACGATTGTAAGTAATCGCAGCAGCTAAGGAGCAGGAAAATCGACCTTTTGGGCCAGAGCCCTTCAGATAATGGAATAATCCTAACTTTATATTGGAAAATATGGGAATGCTGACACATGTGAGATTTTTGATATTTTGCTTCCCAAAATGCTGCTATAATGTGGCATCAAGACCAAGAGTGATCTTCGGATCAAATAAGGCGGTACTGTGAACACAATGAGTGACAATCAAAGGTGGACTGAAGCAAGGAGAAGTGGTAGATTGTGAAGAAGGCAGATAAGGCATGGAGGTAAGTACGGTGAAGAAGAGAGAAAAGGAAAGGAAGTGGATATGAAGAGGAGCCAATGCTTCCTTATAATGCTTTTTACTTCATTCAAACAATTGTTATTTTACAACAGCCATGTAAGATTAAAGATGAGCTAAAAATGCTGATCTTGCTAGTAATTGCTAGAAATTCTCACCTTTCAAAAGTGGATGCAGTAAAATATTCTGATCCATGACCAAAACATTTAGATTAGCATCATTTAGTAGGAATTATTATTTAGGACTTTCCTCCTGTTTTGTTATGCACAAGTCTGTGGGAGAACTGTAGGATTCTGGTGGCCAGCTTATGCAATCGGGGAAAAACATTTATGTAGATAAAACCCACATTTAATGTGGACATAAGGATTTGGAATATGTTAACAATTTTAACAATGTGACAAAAGAACAGTAGGGAAGCTGGTTGAACAGATGTACATATATATATCATGTATCTGCATATATGTAGCTCACAGATGTATAGAAATATATTTCACGACTTATTTAAACAACAGATAATAAGATGAGGAATTCCTGTAAAATATACACAAAATATCTGAAGAATTTATGATCTTAATACAGGAAGATACAGCAATCTCATCCACTTTAACCATCCAGACTGCCAGAATTTTTTTCTTGCGAATGTCTTCAAACTTTCCCTTGGCGAGTTACAAAGACCAGGAGTGAAGGCACTTTGTAATTTTGTCAAGAGATGATAAAATGTATGCCTGCATAGCTTGTGCAACAGTCTTCCTTGTTTTTTGACCTTTTCCTCACTGCCTTGCTTTATTGAGATCCAGTCACCTACAATTCTTACCTAGATTTTTGTGACTCACTAGACTGTATTTTTTGCTGCTGTCCACTGAATCGAGGAGTCTTACGTTTGCCATTAGTTGCATGAAAAGCAATCTCTGTTGAGAACTGTGATCATAATGTAAATAGACACCTGGCACTTTTGTATTGCTGTTTACTTTGAGGTTGCAATGTTAGGAAACACAATCTGTTAATGCAAAGCAAGGTCCTGCAACAGCAATGAGATAGTGGCCAGATAACTTGGTGCAGTCAATCTGGATCAGAATTCATACTTTTGACCCCAAACAGATTAAATATTCCATAAATACCTTTGGAGTACTATTTTGGGCTAACTATCGACCAAAAGCAATGCAGAAATGTCCAGAAATTCTTGAAGGCAGGAGTGGAGAGAAACAGCACTGAATACACACGGCAATTTTCAGTGGTAGATATTGCATTCTTGTTGCTTGAAGATCCCAAAGTTACTTTGACAGCTATTGTGAAAGCTCAGCCTGTAAGGTAATTGAGGAGAAAGGGAGATGGATTGTTGGAATTAGGGTGGCAAATGGGACAGAGGGTAGTGTGCCAGGTGGGGAGTAGAGTGCCAGATATGGATTTAAGATAGATCTGAGGTGCTAAAGCTTTGAGCCAGCCTGGAGGTGGCAGGGGGACATGGGGAGTCCAGGAGGATTTTTGGGGACACCCAGTGAGGCCTGGGTGGATTCTTGAGTCAGAGGGGTGATAATGTTGGGCCTGGGAAGACGTTGTGGCAGGAATTTGATAGGAGTCGAGTCAGGGGTGGATGTTAAGTTCTGAAAAGCATGTCCCTGAGGATTTGGGATGGTGGTGGTTCTTTATAGATAGCCAGCTCTTAGACCAGGTTCTAATTCCTGTAACCTTTCCTGGCTAACTACATAGGAAGGTGAGTTTGAACCATATGAAGTCTCTTATCTAAGTATAGGTAGCAGACTTTATAGAAAGCTTCTAGATGTTGAGTAATTGGAGGTTTATGCTTCCGGCCAATTCCCATGGAATCAACATTAGGCATTTCCCTATGATACCAACGTGTAACTCTCAGTCTACACTTTAGAAATGATGAACAAGATACCAGGGTGAACCTCCATGTTAATCTTCAAAAATGTGACAAGAAATCTTTTATGTTCTTGTTTGACACCACCATCAACACAGCTCTCCCTTACTGGCATTGAAGCAGTTTAAAAAATCTCGAAGTTGAGAAAGTTGTATTTCTTCATTTATTGGCTGGTTTCTGAGCATGGTAGTGGTAATTAAAGTTGCTGCTCAATACCTTACCTTCTGGTCCAAGGTAAGCAATTGCCTTTTAGTCATATCAACAAAACGCATGGTCACTTGGTTATATCTATTGCTGAGATACAGATTGAACCACCATCAGCGTAGAATGTCCAGCCCTACGCTCCTAACCACCTGATGAAGAAGCAGCGTCTCAAAAGCTGGTGCTTCCAAAGAAACCTGTTGGACTATAACCTGGTGTTGTGAGATTTTTAACTTTGTCCACCCCTGTTCAACACCAGCTCCTACAAATCATCACTCCCAACCATGGGCACCCTGTGCAGGGAGGGGAAGGCCCATAAGAGGATCTGCACCTGGATCTGGCCAAAATGGACATTAATATGTCCAGGCCATGGGCTGCAGAGGAAACCATAGTGCCTGACTACCTGTCCCTGTTACATGGTTATGTCTGAGCTTGAGTGTCTATTGAGAGGGAGCATACAGTGTCCATTGGCATGATATTGGCCTTTAGAGATCAGTGGGCATTGCCGGAGTTGGGGTACATTGTCACCCTGATTAATGATATTTTGGTTTAATAAGTTTCCATTCATTGTTTATAAGTTTCCATTACTCGCTTGATTCTTGTCCAACAGGTGTTTTTGGAACTATTAGCTTTTGGAGCTCTGAAAGCTGTTGGATTATAACCGGGTGTTGTGTGATTTTTAACTTTGTATGCCCTAGTCCAATACCGGCACCTCCAAATCATTTGATTCTATTTTTGTTACAGTGCCCCATTAGAGGCAGTCTTATCAGTTATTGTTTTAAAAGTGTAGAATGTCCTGTGCAAAGGCAGCAATTTATTTTTTATTCTGAGCACATTTAATGTGAAACAGGGGCAGTTTTCCATGATAAAGAAACCATCAGACAATGCAGTGGACCTGTTTATTCAAGTCTACTTCGCAATATGATTAGGCCATGTGAACTATTTGTTAGCACAGGCGGACCTTCGCAGAGCAGGCTTCCTTTCAAATGCTCAGTGAGCATTAAAAGGACGATGGGAGACCATTTCAAGGTCATTTTCATGGAATCAGCAAAGGAAAGGAATTGAAGCCTCTTGGCAGCATCAAAAAAGCTCATTCAGCTTAGATAAGGTTTGGGTATCTGGTCGGTATGGACGAGATGGAACCAAGGATCTGTTTCCGCACTGCACATCTCTATGGCTCTAAGTGTAAAATGTTGAAAGGCTTGAGGGTCTTTGTCTACTGTCACGAATTGGAGAGAAACTTCAGTATTGATAATGATAAAGTTGATTTCTTTGACTATTCGAATGAGGTTCATCATTCAGGTGTTACTGAAACTTCTGGAAATAAAAACCCTTGCATTGCTCACCAGTGAAGCTTTAGTGTGATCTTGTGCTGAGTTTGGATCATGAATGACCGGTTCCCTAAATTTTATGCTGATAAATTTTTCAGTGTTCTACATTGCTGTAGCTCGGATAACAAAGCTGAATTTAGCACTGTGACTTCAGGAGGACAGTGAAGAGAGAGATCAGTAATACAAATAAATATCTATGAATAAATCTGTGTATATGTAAATGCGATTTCATCATCTGAAGTGCAAACTTTTATATACTTGTTATTTTTTCATTCCATGATGGCATGTATGTTATTTTTATGTTTCCTTACTTTATTAGTTTCCCCATTGTTCTGGTCCTCATATTTGCAGGAGAATTTTCAGGAGCTATGATTTCAAGAAGATATAATTGAAATTTGGACGCATGATATTCCAAACATTCAAGTCAATGATTAAAACAACCAAACAAGTCACATAGCAGAATAAAAATGGCTCACATCAAACACTTTGTCCAGTTGATTTGTATTGTTGTACAGTGTTCAGCCAGCTATGACAGAGAGAGGAAGAGTGGATGACACATTAGAGACAGCGAAAGAGTTGAGAGAGTTGGTGGAGAGGTAGAGCTGAACATAATCATCGTACAAGTGGAAACTGACATTGCGCTTTTGGATGATGTTACCCAGGGGCAACATTAGATGAGTATAAAAAATCAGACGGAAAACAGACCAGTTCCTGATTTGGAACTGTATCGCTGCTCCTGCCTGCAACCAGGTCAAAGTCTGACAACTTCCCCTCTTCTCTGCAGGGTAGGCTTACCTACACCAGATGAACAACTGCAGATAAAGAAGGCAGTTCACTAACACCTTCAAACCAAAGAGGAATGGGCAACAAATGTTGGCCTACCAGCAATACCAGCAATTCTTTCAAAGCGCATGAAAGAATTTTTCAAAATAAGGAGCTGCCAGAAATAGATTGTGGGGTAGTTGAATGTAACTGCAGGAATAGGAAGATCGACCATTGCAAATGATGATTAGACAGTTATGAATGAAATCAGATGAGTACAATCCCATTTTGACAGTGATGGTGGGGAGTTAGTGGAGCAGACAGTGATTGACTGTGTCAGAGTTTGCAGACAGGTTGAGAAAGATCAGTAGAGATAGTTTACCTTTGTCACCTTCACAGCAGATGCAATTTGTAACTTTGTTCAGAGCAGGGATTAGAGGAATATGGAGATCTATGAATGATGGGCAAGTTTGAAAGGCAATACAATTGTTGTGGAGTTTGCAGAGGGATGGTTGGTTTTGAGATTAGTTAGTACGTTACAAGAATGGGTGGGTCATATGTTGTTGTTTGTGAGTATAGGGACAATGCTAGTTGACCTGATGGAGAGAAGGATACTACCTGAGGAGAGAGAAGACCATTAGCAATACCAGTTAGCAAGGGAATTGGAAAGCAAAACCACATGGTTAGCTGTTCAATAGAATAGGAAGTGGACATCGTGAATACAGTGAGCTCGGAGTGGAGGCATAATTGGAGATTGGAAAGTGATGAAAGAAAAATTCAGGTTCAAGATGAGGGTGGGAGTGTTGGGGGAACCATTGAAGAGTAGGCTGGTATAAGAAAGGGAGATGACAGGGGCAGCTGATTAGAGGGTCTCAATCTTTGTAACAAGTACGTCCATGAGTTTCTTGTACTTGTTGTTGGAGGTGAGACTGGAGGAGAAGCATCTAAACTGACAGTTGTCTGAAGATAAAAGAGTTCTGAGGTCATCATTGTGGTGAGCCAGTTTAATAAGCAATTTTGGCAGATGAGAATAGGATGTGATAGTGCTTCACATAATTCACTCTGATCTGGCACAAAGGTCCTAGCAGATGAAAAGAATCCCTTGTGATAAAGTCACAATTTTGTCGCTCACTATACACAAGTCTCCTTTTCATTCAGCAATTGATGAAATACAGTCTGTGCATGTGTGGCAAAAATATTTCTAAGTCTGTCACAGCTGTCAGATCTCTGTCTCTCCATCTTTCACTAAAAGGGACACAGAGACTGAGGGTTGATATTGTATCCTCTGTGTCCGTGGTCTGCGCTATTTTGGAGGTTTGACTCTAGGCAATGGAATTTAAGAAAAGAAGCAGGAGTAGGCCATGGCCCCTTGAGCCTGTTATGTCCTTCATTTAGATCTTGGCTGATCCTTTACTTTAACATCATTGTCATGTACTGTTCCCATATCCCTTGATGTCTGTAACACTGTCTTGAACCAGTTCAATGACTGAGTCTCCACAGTGCTCTGGGGAAGAGAATTACAAAGATTCATTATCATTTTCATGAAAAACTTCCTCCTCATCTCAGTCCTAGACAGCCTGTCTTGTAATTCTCAACTCCAAAACTAGGAGAAATATCTTCCTGTCTCCACTCCATTGAGGCTTTAAGAGTTTGCATATTGTGCTTCTTATTCTTCACTGGGGAGAATATTGACCCAATCTCCTCAATTAGGGCAGCACGGTGGCTCAGTAGTTAGCACTGCTGCCTCGTAGCGCCAGAGACCTGGGTTCAATTCCAGCTTCAGGTAACTGTCTGTGTAGAGTTTGCACATTCTCCCTGTGTCTGCGTGGGTTTCCTCCCACAGTCTAAAAATGTGCTGTGTAGGTGAATTGGCCATGTTAAATTGCTGGTAATGTTAGGTAAAAGGGTAAATGTAGGGGAATGGTTCTGGGTGGGTTGCTCTTTGGAGGGTCGGTATGGACTTTTTGGGCCAAAGGGCCTATTTCCACACTGTAAGTAATCTAATCTAATCATATCTCAGAAGTCAATCTGGTGAACCTTTGTTGTACCCTCTCTACAACAAATATATTGTTCTGTCACTAAAGAGACCAAAACTGTACAAAACAGTCCTGTACTCCTCGATTATGTTTTTCACTGTTGTATCTTACAAACATAAAAACCAGATCTATGAATAATGGAGAGTGGGTTTCACCCTATGGTAGCTATGTGGCTGGAAAGGGTTGAGGCAGTTTCATCACACTTTATCAGCATTGGAGTGTGTGTCACTATTGGATGGATAAGTGAGGCTATGATGAAACTGATTGCAAGTAGAAGCTGGATACTACCTTACATTTAGGAGGTGTGAAGTGTGATGTAATGGAAAGTAACTAAAAGGACAGCATAAAAGGAGTAAAGTTCAAAGCTCACCTCAGTTACTTCTAAGGTCACCGGCTTGGTGACAGTAGAAGATTTCTTGTGCCTATTCCTGCGGAAAGGGATATTCCATCTCAGCCAAATTGTGCATATAAAAATCTGACATCATCCAGTCCAGATGCTACTCTTTCTCTGTGCCTTCTAACTCCCACTTGTGCACTGTCTCTTTAAGAACAGCTGAGATTAAATCATGTGGTGATGCACCATATGCAGCATGGAGACACAAATATCGGATGTCAAAATTAATTTGTGCAATTGAGTTTAAATTATGAATTCTGGTGTGTGGAGTTAACTTCCACCAATTTCTCCACCCCATGCAATTCTAAATGCCCCCACCCCTCATTCAGAATCCTCTGACATATCTCCATCAGTGTCAGAGTTTTATTGCATTAGAAGAAATGTAAAAAGCTTTTTTACCATTCATGATTTTAATCATCCTGCTATTGGTGAATGTAATTTCAGCTGCCAAGACTCCAAACTCTGGAATTTCCATCCTAACATTTTGCATTTTCTGCATATCTCTTCTCTTGATGATGCTTATTAAAAACTACCTCTTTGACTAAACTTTTAGGTCACCTGAAACAATATCTGCTTTTGTTGTGCCTCTGTCTCAAATTCTATTTGATAAGACACATGTGAAGCTCCTTGGAACTTTTTTGCTAAGTTTAAAGTGGTTTATTAATGTCGATCATTGTTGTTTGATTCATTGGTTCTTTAGAAAGTTTTGTATTGCTTCTCATTTCATTCCCTCTTAAGGTGACTTGTGTCATTGTGCTAAATAGATAAAGGTTCCTGTCACAATATGACAGATTTCTTCCTGACACTTAATGTCAACATTAAGCTGTTACCGAACGAAGATGTTTCTTGGATCATGAAATGATGCCATGAGAAGCAGTCGATGTTCTTAGCAGTTAAACTGTTAACTCATCCCTCTCAAATATGTTGAAAATTGGCTTTTATTTTAGCACAACAAGGAGAGCAATTTCAAAAACACTTGCACATAAACATTTCACAATGTGCTTTTGAGACAATAATATTTAGAAATATTTTTGCTGCAAACTGATTGTTTTTATATGGTTCTACTCTCTGGATTTCCTTATTAATGGCACCTCTTGTGTGTTGGCTTGACTCAATGGCAGCAACACTTGTCAATCTGAACCAGACAGCAATGGGTTCAAGCACACTTTTCGACTGAATGAATAATACTTTCGCACAGTACTAAGAGGTGCTGGTTTGTTGGACATGCTATCTTTCAGGTACAACTTCAAACCAAACCCATGTTATCCCATTGAGATTGGTGTAAATGAACCTGTTGTGCTCTTTGTCAAAGTGTAAAAATGATCTTTTGTTGTCATGCCTGATATTTATCTTTCAAACAACATCCTATAAAGATAACCTGATCACTTATCTTATTTGCTTTTCATTTGATTTTGCTGTGCACAGGTTGCCTGGCTCCTTTTACTACAGGACAGCGGTTAACGTTATGACTCCTTTGCTTTGGAACGCAGTATGAATGAAAACAGAGCCTCACAAACACAAGTGTAAAACAAATGCCGAACCCTGTGGACTGCAGCTGCCTAGTTTTAGTTTCCTTTAATTTCTAATCCTTAAGCTGCCAGGATCTGGCATGCCCTAGGTCAGGTGAGGAATCTCTTGCTTGAAAGAGAAGCATTTCTGACAACATATGGCAGTACCTGGGTTTTGGAGGAAGTAGGTGGAGGAATCTGAATTCTGATCAGAGGAAGTTAATTTGCTGTTCTGCAATGGCGCATTTGTCCTTGTAACAGCTGTAAGCACGGATCAAATCATAATTCACAGCTGTGGTCTAAAAGGGGGTTTGAGTTTTGTACCACATGCTCACACATGTTGGCTGTCGGGTTATAGATAGGAAACAGGCTATTACCACGAGAAGCTGAAATTTGATAAGAATTAATTTTACAAATTTGGAAATCGTGATCCTAATTTTTTTAGGGATTTTTTGAAACTTATCATACAATAACAGTAGAGTTGGAAGGTGATAAAACTTGTACAATTCTCCAAGTGACACAATGTGAATTAATTCCCAAATAAAGGGAGTGGAATTTTCCTTTGAATCACCATGGATTTGGAACAGAATGACAAAATGGGTTAGTTCGGCCCACCAACTGAGAAACTTCAGTCTGACATTGCACTCGGTGTGCTTTCTGCAAAAGACTCAACAGGACTTGCTGTATCTCCAACCCGATGTATATGGATCAAGTGGGACTGTCCAACCTCGACAACCCGCCGCAAATTAATAGTATCTGATATACTCAAGTAATGGTCATCAATCTCAGGTGCAGTTCAACCTCGGGCCAAATAAACTTTTATTTGTCACATACCACGGGTATAGTTCCTGAACTTTTAGTTAAAAGAAAATCAAAAGTCTTTGTATTTCACACCCATTTGCAGCTGAAATTAAACTCAACTTGATGAAAACCTATTCGACAGAATCACAGATCATACACTTTGAAAGCGGCTAATCAGCCCCATGTGTCTGCACATGGAATTTTGGCTCCTTTAGGGAGAAGGTTTTGCGAGAATAGCCTCTGACCTGCCAACACTGCAATAACGTGGTGATGGGAAAGGCTGGATTGCAATTTTTCCAAAATGTTACTTGCATAAAAGTTGAGCCCTGACTTTTTGATGGAAAGGTCTTAGAAACTTGGCTTTTACAAAAATATGTACAGCAAGCTATCCCAATGCAGGTACTTGTGGAGGAAACAGCTTGAAGGCTGGCATTACTTTCTCAGCTCTGTTAGAAGTTGTGAACATTATGTCTGGACCTCTTGCTGCTATTTTACTTTCTTAAAGAAAGTACAACTTTGACTGGGAGACACTACCTCACCATTGCTGGTGTAATGCAGTGTGACATGATTACAAAGGTAGTTTTCATACTAAAAAGTGAAAGTCTAATGCAAAAATTTGATTCAAATGGCATAAACGATAATTGGACTAAAGCCCTGCGTGCAGGAAGTATCTGCAAATGTAAGATTTAATACAGAGTTAATCTGACATTGCAAGGTATCTTTGTAGCAAAAATTTGTAGTATTTTATAATAAGATAAAGGCACCCTTAATTTAATAAATAACTAGGGCAAGTGATTCACAGAGCAGGACATCTTATAACGCATCTTGTACTCTAGTGGTAGCATTTTACCACTGAGTCCACTGCTTGTGGGTTTGTTTACCATCCAGAGTCTCGACCAGAGACTAAAAATCTGTACGCACAGTGGTAGGCCATTCAGCACATCAGGCTTCCTGTACCATTTAAATGATCATGATCAGCGTCTTTAACCCACACTATCCGCATAATGCTTTATATCACTCAAAAGCAAAAAAATTGTCAACTTTCACTCAAATACACTCAAAGACTGAACTTTACTGAGGGAAATGCCATCTTTTTCTATGAGATACCAATCTGACAAATATATTGCTGATGGATATTTATTCCTCAAGCAATATCACTGTAATAGATTATTTGGTCATTTTCATACTACTATTTGTGGGACAGTATTGCATACAAGTTAGCAGCTGCATTTTGTCCATTAAAGCAACAATTACTCTTCCAAATTTCATGCCATTTGCAAATTTTGAAATAGTGCTACGTTCATACAGTTTCCCCACTCCCTTTTGCCTTGCATGAACATTCCTTTTGCTATTTAATCACTCCTTATAGAACATAGAACATAGAAAAATATAGCGCAGTACAGGTCCTTCGGCCCTCGATGTTGCGCCGATCCAAGCCCACCTAACCTACACTAGCCCACTTTCCTCCATATGCCTATCCAATGCCCATTTAAATGCCCATAAAGAGGGAGAGTCCACCACTGTTACTGGCAGGGCATTCCATGAACTCACGACTTGCTGAGTAAAGAATCTACCCCTAACATCTGTCCTATATTTACCACCCCTTAATTTAAAGCTATGCCCCCTCGTAATATCTGACTCCATACGTGGAAAAAGGTTCTCATGGTCAACCCCATCTAAACCCCTAATCATCTTATACACCTCTCTCAAGTCACCCCTAAACCTTCTTTTCTCCAATGAAAACAGCCCCAAGTGCCTCAGCCTTTCCTCATACGATCTTCCTACCATACCATGCAACATCCTGGTAAACCTCCTCTGCACCCGTTCCGGTGCCTCCACATCCTTCCTATAGTATGGCGACCAAAACTGCACACAATACTCCAGAAGCGGCCACACCAGAGTCTTATACAACTGCAACATGACCTCAGGACTCCGGAACTCAATTCCTCTACCAATAAAAGCCAGTACACCATATGCCTTCTTCACAGCACTATTTACCTGGGTGGCAACTTTCAGAGATCTGTGTACATGGACACCAAGATCCCTCTGCTCATCCACACTACCAAGTATCCGACCATTAGCCCAATACTCCATCTTCTTGTTAGTCTTACCAAAGTGAATCACTTCACACTTAGCGACATTGAACTCCATTTGCCACCTATCTGCCCAGCTCTGCAGCTTATCTATATCCCGCTGTAACCTGCCACATCCTTCCTCATTGTCAACAACTCCACCAACTTTTGTATCATCCACAAACTTGCTCACCCAACCTTCTAGTCCCTCCTCCAGGTCATTTATAAAAATGACAAACAGCAATGGTCCCAAAACAGATCCTTGCGGAACACTGCTGGTAACTGCACTCCAAGATGAACCTTTACCATCAACTACTACCCTCTGTCTTCTTCCAGCCAGCCAATTCCTAATCCAAATCTCCAACTCCCCCTCAATTCCATACCTCCGTATTTTTTGCAGTAGCCTACCATGGGGAACCTTATCAATCGCCTTACTAAAATCCATATACACCACATCAATTGCTTTACCCTCGTCCATCTCCTTAGTCACCTTCTCAAAGAATTCAATAAGGTTTGTGAGGCACGACCGGCCCTTCACAAAACCATGCTGACTATCCTTGATCACATTATTCCTATCCAGATGTTCATAAATCCTATCCCTTACAATTCTCTCTAAGACTTTGCACACAACAGAGGTAAGACTCACCGGCCTATAGTTACTAGGGTTATCGCTACTCCCCTTCTTGAACAAGGGAACCACATTTGCTATCCTCCAGTCTTCTGGCACTATTCCTGTAGACAACGAGGACATAAAAGTCAAGGCCAATGGCTCTGCAATCTCCTCCCTTGCTTCCCAGAGAATCCTCGGATAAATGCCATCAGGCCCAGGGGACTTATCTACATTCACCCTTTCCAGAATTTCTAACACCTCTTCCCTACATATCTCAAAGCCATCCATTCTAATTAATTGTGACTCAATATTCACATCAGCAACAATGTCCTGTTCCTGAGTGAATACTGACGAAAAGTATTCATTCAGTGTCTCCCCAATTTCTTCAGCCTCCACATGCAACTTCCCACTACTGTCCTTGACGGGACCTATTCCTGCCCTAGTCATCCTTTTATTCTTGACATACCTATAGAAAGCCTTTGGGTTTTCCCTAATCCTATCAACCAAGGACTTTTCATGTCCCCTCCTTGCTGCTCTTAGGTCTCTCTTTAAATCCTTCCTGGCTACCTTATAACTCTCAATCGCCCCAATTGAACGTTCACCCCTCATCTTTACATAGGCCGCCCTCTTCCCTTTAACAAGGGATTCCAATTCCTTATTAAACCACGGCTCCCTCACACGACTCTTTCCTCCCTGTCTGACAGGTACATACTTATCAAGGACACTCAATAGTTGCTCCTTGAACAAGCTCCACATATCGATTGCACCCTTCCCTTGAAGCCTACTTTTCCAAGCCACGCATCCTAAGTCATGCCTCACCGCATCATAATTTCCCTGCCCCCAGCTATAACTCTTGCCCTGTAGTGCACACTTATCCCTCTCCATCACTAGAGTAAAAGTCACCGAACTGTGGTCACTGTCCCCAAAGTGCTCACCTACCTCCAATTCTAACACCTGGCCTGGTTCGTTACCCAGAACCACATCCAGTATGGCCTCACCTCTTGTTGGTCTGTCTGCATATTGTGTCAGGAAACCCTCCTGCACACATTGGACAAACACCGACCCATCTAACGTACTCGAGCTATAGCTTTCCCAGTCAATATCTGGAAAGTTAAAGTCTCCCATAACAACCACCCTATTACTTTCACTCTTCTCCTGAATCATCCTCGCAATCCTTTCTTCTACATTTCTAGGACTATTAGGAGGCCTGTAGAAAACTCCTAACAGGGTGACCTCACCGTTCCTATTTCTAAGATCAGCCCAAACTACCTCAGATGGCGAGTCTTCATCCATCGTCCTTTCCACTGCTGTAATACTACCTTTGACAAGCAATGCCACACCTCCCCCTCTTTTACCCCCACCTCTGACCCTACTAAAACATTTAAACCCTGGAACCTGTAACAACCAATCTTGTCCCTGTTCTACCCATGTCTCCGTAATAGCCACAACATTGAACTCACAAGTACCAACCCACGCTGCAAGTTCACCTACCTTATTTCGTATACTTCTCGCATTGAAGTATACACACTTCAAGCCATCTTCCTGTTTACAGGCACCCTCCTTCGAGATTGATCCCTGATTCCTAACCTCTCTACACTCCAGGTCCTGCACCCTAAAACTACAGTCTAGGTTCCCATGCCCCTGCAGAGTTAGTTTAAACCCTCCCAAAGAGCACTAGCAAACCTCCCCCCAAGGATACTGGTGCACCTCAGGTTCAGGTGTAGACCATCATGTTTATAGAGGTCCCACCTTCCCCAGAAAGAACCCCAGTTGTCCAGAAACTGGAATCCCTCCCTCCTGCACCATCCCTGTAGCCACGCATTTAACTGCTCTCTCTCCCTATTCCTCGACTCTCTATCACGTGGCACGGGTAACAAACCAGAGACAACAACTCTGTTTGTTCTAACTCTGAGCTTCCAACTTAGCTCCCTGAAAGCCTGCCTAACATCCTCATCCCTCTTCCTACCTATGTCGTTGGTGCCGATGTGGACCACGACTTCGGGCTGCTCCCCCTCCCCCTTAAGGACCCGGAAAACACAATCAGAGACATCACGTACCCTTGCACCTGGGAGGCAACAGACCAAACGTGAGTCTCTCTTGCCCCCACAAAACTGC
The DNA here is from genome assembly GCF_020745735.1 of Hemiscyllium ocellatum. Lineage (NCBI taxonomy): Eukaryota > Metazoa > Chordata > Chondrichthyes > Orectolobiformes > Hemiscylliidae > Hemiscyllium > Hemiscyllium ocellatum. The sequence continues at coordinate 17,619,886 of NC_083428.1, read as the reverse complement.
CTGTCTGTGCCCCAAACTATCGAGTCTCCAATAACTCCAATGCTCTGCTCTTCTCCACCCTTCCCTTCTAAGCAATGGGGATAGGCTCCGTGCCAGAGGCCTGAACCCCATTGCTTACCCCGGTAAGTCCCCCCCCCCCACAAGTATCCAAAACAGTATACTTGTTCTTGAGGGGAACGGCCGCAGGGGGTCTCTGTACTGGCTGCTTCCTCCCAGGCCCCCTCACTGTCACCCATCTGTCTGCAATCTTTGGAGTTGCTACTTCCCTAAAGCTCCGATCTATGACCCCCTCTGCCTCCCGAATGATCCTAAGTTCATCCAACTCCAGCTCCAGTTCCCTAACACGGTCTTGGAGGAGCTGGAGATGGGTGCACTTCCTGCAAGTGTAATCAGCAGGGACGACCATGGCATCCCTCACCTCATACATGTTGCAAGAGGAACATTGCACTGCCTTCACTGCCATCCCTCTAAAAGTAACCCTTAAAAAAAGCTAGGTCTAAACACGAGAATAAGCAAAATGCAGCACTTACCTCCTTGCTTTCATTCTGTCTCAGAGGTAGAGGTTACACCAGCATTTGCCCTGGTTGCCTCTGCCTTTTTTCCCTCTGGCTCTACTTTTTTAAACTCCTTGAAACTTCTGCCAGTTTGGACAAAAGGTTATCAACCTGAAACACTTACTGTGTTTCTCTAAATTATTGTGAATTTTCAGCAGTTTCAGTTCTAGTTAAAGATTACCTGTAAGCATCTCATGTAGATGCTTTCTTTAAAGGCAAATCTTTTCTTTTTTTTAAAGCATTGATATTCTGTGTTTTTCTAATGGCTTAATGTCAAGGAAGGTTTTTGTGATATTTTCCAAGATGACGACACCTGGTATCTTATGATATATAAGCGAAAGTGAGGACTGCAGATGCTGGAGATTAGAGTTGAGAGTGTGGTGCTGGGAAAGCACGGCAGGTCAGGCAGCATCCGAGGGGCAAGAGAATCGAGGGCTTCAAGGGCTTTTGCCCAAAACGTTGATTCTTCAGCTCCTCAGATGCTGCCTGACCTGCTGTGCTTTTCCAGCACCACACTCTCATGATATATGTCAGTTCTACCAGTGTGTGATGCTGGATAAAAGTGTTGATGTAGCTTGCTGCTCCTAATAATCCTTTGTCTTTTCTTTGTTTTGGATCTACTTAGTTAATAGTAGTCCAGGACCCTCTCCCATTGAATATTTATAAACGAGGCCGTGTTGTTGGATAATTATCGTTGTTCATTTTAAATCTGAGGTCGATCGTTTTTTTTTCAGTAAAAGTGTTAAGGGAAATGGACTGAAGACAGGAATAAGAAATTGGATCAGCCACGATCTCCTTGAGTCGGGGAAGTGGCTTGGCGTGGCTTGGCTGATGGCCTACTCCTCTTCCTCTGTTCAAATAACAAGAGGATTAATTAGGTAATAGCAACAAGTACAACTACTTTAGGTCAGGCATGGTCACTGGGATCTCAGGGAGCTTGTTACAGAGACATCTGCTCCATCTACAAGTTAGGGTAGGACTCCTTGTCTCCATCCAAACACTGCATGATATCAGCAGAAAGGGCAGAGGCAAAGTTAAGATGAGCATTAACCCTTTCAGATCTTTTACTGCAGTTTTCAGCCGCCTTACATGTACTTGTAGCCCGCTCAGCTCTGCTGCATTCACTGATAATGTTTGAACTTCGAGTCTGAGCGCATGCACTGCAGAGTCGAGGAAAGCCCAAGTCTGGAGCAGCTGCTTTAACCTTCACGATGAAACAATTGTTGTAACACCCCATCTGGTTTATGAATGTCCTTTTTGAGGAGGAAATTTGATATCGTGGACATGTGACGGCAGTAAGCTTCATTTAATGTGTCGTATCTGAGGAGGAGAGATATGGACTCCAGCACTTAATCAAGCTGCTGGTTAAAATGTATCTGTGAAGGAAGAAACCGACTTGTTTAACTCCCTCCTAGAAGCTGAAATATCTCTACAATTTGTTTCTTTTGCTTTCACCCCACCCACAGCCCCCACTGGGCCTGTAATTTTCAACCAATGTTTCTCATTCCCAGATTACAGGGAGAGTTTTAATACGTTTCTGGTCTGTTCTCCACAAATCAGGTAAATTGGAACTGTGAATATAAACAGTGACCACAGATTTCTAATTAGTTATGGATTTCAGTTCAGTATTTATCAGGTTTCTTTCTTTTCCAGTGATGAATATAAAACACATATTTGACAGTATGATTTACATGGGCTGCCTGTTTTGGAGCAGCTTTGATCTAAATGGAGATATGTTTACTTCGAGGAAGGAAGTAGCCTGCCTGAGGATTCCACGTTCATAAATGAGTCATTACATTATTATGGCTGTTGCTTAACCAGGCTACTGTGAAGGATATTGCTTGGGATGCATTTTGAGTCAGCTCCTGTTGACAACACATCTCTGTCCACGCCTCTGATGTGTGGTTGCTGGCTGTTTTCTGCCAACCGCATCATTTTCTGAGACCTTCCTATTTTTTCCATCAGAGAACTATCTCAGCCAAGCCATGTTCTGTTGTGTGACTCTTAAATCTCATTCACAGCAGCAGAAGGGAGCTGAGGGATTGGTGACACAGCTCTCACTTGCTACTGTGCACATTACAACAACAATTAAAAGCCAAGTTTTACTGAGTACAGCTTTCCAACTAGTACAAACAATAACTGTGAATAAAAACAAGGTGTGTTTGAGGGCCAAGAAATATCAGTAAATCATAAATGGCAGAAAGCAAGACACTGAAATCACCTCAAACTTCACACAGGTCCAAAATGGTGAGAGGCAGTAACATATCAGCAGTGCCCCAGGTTAATATTGTGTGGGTAAGGGTTCAAATCCCATTGTGGTAGCTGGTGATATTTAAATTCAGTTAATAAACCTGGAGTCAGTTTTAGTAATGGTGACAATGTTATAATACCCTATCTTGTTCACGAATGTCCCTTGAGTGGAACAATTTGATACCCTGGTCTGGTGTATATGTGACTGCAGCGTCACAATAATGTGGCTGAAACATAAGTGCCCTCTGAGATGATCCAGAAAGCCACTCAGTTCAAGGGTAATTATGAATGTGCAACAAATGCCAGTGATGCCCACCTCCCAAAAAGAATTGGAATTATTTTCTGATTTGAACCATCAAACGTGCATTAATGACCTAGCTCCTCCTTTGCATGAAATGGTTGATTTTCCATTCTTAATGCAAAATGGCTCTTCAAAGTCCTCCTCTGTGCTTAGTTAAATATTAATTAATTTAGGGGCCTGAGCTGCTGCTGATGGGATACAACAAATTGAATCCGTTCCAGTTGCTCACATCTCTGCCCGAGGAGGTAGCTAACCTATAGAGTTCTGGTCCAAGATTACTTCCACAACCATTCAGTGTGATTTCTCGGTTAATCATTAAACATTTATTCCTGTTAAATGAATTTAAAAGGAAGTTCAATAATTTATTTTAAAAGTACATCATTGAGAGCGTCAGATAACTTGCTGGTTAAAAAAGGCAGTGATAAAACAACGTTTCTAGTTGGATCTTTGTAGCCATCCCTACGATAAAACTTTTCATCTGTGTTCACGGCCTGTGATATGTGTGTGACTGATTGATTTTGACTGGTGGGAAGGGGGAGGATCTGAAGCAGTTGAAGTCAGCAACTGATGTATCATGACTTGAACCTGCCCTTCAACCATCCTCAGGCATTCTCAGTTGGTGGGTGGTGGTCTTTCCCTGGGGCAACTAATCAATGAGCACAGCTGCCTTTCCTCCCCCTCTCGCACCTCCCACCAGCGAGCAATCACCGCCAGTCACACGCCGAGTCATACTTTCACCACGCTTATGTGGTTTGGTGAGTGTACAAGATAATAATTAATACATGCTGGTGAAAACGCGAACTGGAATGAGAACAGCCACCACTGGCAAGACTCTCAGCTGTTTGTGAGTGGGTTTAACTCTGAAATAGAAACCCAGTCTCGCTGGAGAGCCAGAACTCTCTTTAGCCTGTTCTGTCAGGGAATAACCACTTTTGCCTTTCTCTGAGATTTGCTGTGATATTAAAACCACTGCCAGTTGTTCACTTTGATCTGTGTGAAACTTGCATTGTCAATATTTATCGCTAGCTCTGTGAAGGTTTTGCAGTACAATAAACAAACTGAATGGTCCAGTTTGGGTTTAAGTGATTGCAGAATGTTCCAGGCATGATGGTATTCAAAGTAATATTCCCTTTCCTCTCCCAAAGATACTGGTCACGCTGGTATGCACATCCGTACAGCATTGGCAGCCTTTAGCACCTCACCCAAATGATAAATTCACATATGTGAACTCAGACAGCACAATCGTGAAGTTGATTCAATGAGGTCAGAGAACTGACCAGCACAGAGGGAGTCCATTTGGCCCACAATGTTTGTGCAAGCTGAAAAAGGGCTATCTAACTTAATTCCACTTTCTAGTGCTTATTCTGTATCCCCATGCATTACAGCGCATCAAGTGCATACTCAGAGTTTTTAAAAATGTGATCTGTTTTTAATTTTACTACTTTTTCAAGCAACATGTTCTGGACCCTTACATCCCTCTGGGATTAAAATGTTTCTCCTCAACTTCCCTTTACCTCTTACATATTTTAAATTCATGCTCCCTCAATATTGACCTCTCTGCTAAGAAAAGAAAGGTCCTAGCTATTTACCCTATCTAGGCCCTTTATGATTGCATATATCTCAATTCAATCTCCCTTCCATCCTCTCTGTTCCAAAAAACCCAACTCTAATTTCCTTGTGTGATCTCATCCATCCTGTAACCTGGTGACCAGAACTCCAGTCTAACCTGTGTTTATACACTCTGAGAATATCCTTACCTGATGTTCAAACACGAAGCAAGGGTCATTGCACAACAGTCACCAGAACCCCAGCTGATGATGCCTGCCCATTGACCAGGAACACAAAAGCAAAATGCAATGTTCTCACTGCTGTTAAGACAGGTGAACACAGTATGACTCAAAAGCTGAGATCTTGGCTGGCCTGTGTAGTTCAGTAGGAAGAGCAGTACTTTGCAATGTTTGCTCCTCTAATGGACCATTATCTCCAAAAGTGCAGTTTTTCATAGTTAAATTATGGATTAATGAGGCTATAAGGCCAATATACAACCCCATCAACAAACTTTACCAATCTCTTGAACGATGATTTAATGGATGGATGGCATTCAGTAGGTGTTGCTACAATACATGGTATAAGTCAATGCTTCCAAGAAAGGGAAGATAATTGGGATAATTCATTATTAAATCACAAATGTGAACTTGAAATTAAATTTTTCAAGGAATTTTCACTCCTCCAGTGGTGGTGGTAGTAGACTGGTAATCCAATGCCCCAAGCTAATATTCTAGGGTCATGGGTTTAAATCCGACCATGGCAGATGGTGAAATTTGTAGTTTAAAATATCTGATTGTTTTTAATAAGGTAGTCTAATGGTGACCATGTAAACAAAAAAAAACAAAGAACTGCTTATTCTGGAAATCAGAAGCAAAAATAGAAGTTGCTGGAAAATCTCTGCAGCACCTGTGGAGAGAAAGCAGTGTTAATGTTTTGAGTCCAGTGTTTAGTTCAGAAAAAGAGTCACTGGACCCAAAATGTTAACTTTGTTTTCTTTCCACAGATGCTGGTGATAATGTAAACAATGTCAATTGCTGTAAAATCCAATTTGGTTCACTGATGTCTTCAAAGGATGGAAATCTGCCATAATTACTTGGTCTGGCCAACATGAGACTCACAGATCCATAGAAATGTGATTGGTCCTTAACTGCCCTGTGAAATGGCTTACTGAGCCAAACAGTTCAATGGCAATTAGACAAATGCAGCATTGTCATTGATGCCCACATCCCATTTAAGAACTTTTAAAATGACACCTTATTATTTGGGTATGTCTAAGCTGTAATTAACTTCATCGCCTTCTGTGGATCCTCACATGATTGAAGAGTCTGATGCAAATTCAGTATGCCCATCCACAGAGCTGGCATTTCATGTTGTTGGTGATTGGGAAAACTGCTACAGATGTGCTACCTTTGGACACATTGGTTATTGCAAGCTTGGATGAGATGGTCCTTGAACCCATGTTGTACCAGGTCCCAGAGATTGATTGCACATGAGGCAGTTAGCTGCAGTGGTTTCCTAAGAGTGGTGGCCTGCAATACACTGTGCGGTGTAGATGTATTATTCAAGAGTCAAAATGGAATGTTATGGGGTTGTTACAAGCCAAAAACATTTGATGAAAAGACAGGGGAACAAAAAAAATGTAGCTTGACAAGATGATGGAAAGAAGATATATAGACATGGTGTTGTCATAATTCATTTGTGTGTTGACAGTCTTGGGAATGAAGAAGAGATGGAGAGATGTGATCATTAGAATGACCAAGGACATTTGATCCTTAGTCTGTACTAAGCTACAGCATCTGTTTTCAGGTCAGGGAAGGGAAAAGATAGCCTGTTTTCCATTTTCTAATTGCTGTGCCATTATTCTCCCTGAAAATATGAACACAATGGATAATTATTTGAGGTAAAAAATAATCCAATAATGGGGGAATTGAACAAATTGCATTTCTGTTCCAAAGGAAATACCACAAGCATTATGGGCAGAATGGCTTCAACCTATTTGCTATCATTCTATAATTGAATGCGGGCATTAATGAGCTGAGAACCAGGCTTGGATAATTGACACTCATTCATGAGTGATGCACAGAAGATATCATTCCTGAAGGAATGGAATCAAACCTGTCATCGCCCTCAGTGTTGTGGGTGGTGGGAATTTGCACTTATTGATAGTGGGAGCTGCAAAACAAAATGTTCTAAACCATCGTGTGCGTTTTGACTGCCCACTTGGCTCCAAAAGAGTTGCAGGAGAGAACAATATCTAACGCTTCTCATCAGCCACAAAAACATGAATTTGAATTTCCATAGAATAAAATTCTGGCTGGAGTTTGATTCCTCTGGGTCAAAACTATATATTTGAAGTGACTTGCAGTTAAAAGCATTAGAGAGCTGGTGTGAAGATCTGTTTCTTTAAAATTTTGAAGAGACTGGCTTTGAAGTTTTGTTTTAACTGTTTATCTTCCTTGGCATTGCTTTCCTCTACATTGTTCTCATGTTACTTCAGACCCATTTCACTGATCATTAGGATGTTGGATTTTACTTGGATGTTGATCTGAGAGATTTGTTTGCCCATTGTGGTCTCCATCCTAAACAAAGTGTATTAAAAAAAATTAATAAAGTGAAGGTTGGAATCAAAGACATATTTGAAAATATTTGACAATGCACAATGTCTTGATGGAGGTCTTGTGATGCACTGAAGAGCCTCTGAATTAGAAAATCTGGTAAAGTCCCACTCCAAGAGTTGATAGTCAAGAAAAGTGAATTCACTATGAGCCCAAATATAGAAACATTGAAAATTGGAATAGGAGTAGGCCTCTGTTTTACAGCACTTTCTGTCATATTCTGATAAATTTGTACTTCCCGTCTTTAGTGAATGAATAAGTGGATATTAGATGAGTAAGTAGTAGGTAGGTGAATGAATGATTGAGTGGTTAGGATGCACAGATGAGAGAAATAGATGACATGAGTAAGTGAGTAGATTAGGGGTTAAGAGTGGACTCGTGGGTGATTGGTAGTCCAGTTCTGCCATTCAATATGATCATAGCTGATCATACTCTGTTCCTACTTTTTCTCATATGCCTTGATCCCTTTAAGCCTTAAGAATTAGATCCATCTCCTTGAAACATTTCAATGTTTTGGCCTCAATTGCTTTCTGTGGCAGAGAATTCCACAGACTCTCCACTCTCTGGGTGAAGAAATTTCTCCTAATCTCAGTTCGAAATGATCTATCTTGTATCCTTGACCTGTGACCCCTGGATCTTGACTCCCTGATCAACAGATATACTATTCCTGTATTTATCCTCTCTGATTCTGTTGGAATTCTATGTATCTCTAGGAGATCCATATCGCCTCATTCTTCTGACTCCAATGAACAAATCCAAATGAATGTTGTGTATCAACTTATACATCCTTCCAATACAAACCAATGGCAGGAGGTAATAGTGGGAGAACTTTCTATCAGAATAATTTGGAGCTTCTACCATCACAATTTCATGCAGAGGCCAGTGCATGTTTGTAATGAGCCGCCAGAGGAAATGGTTGGAGGTTTGTACAATTGCAACATTTAAAAGGCATCTGGAATAGAAAGGGTTTGGGGAGATATGGGTCAGGTGCTGGCAAGTGGGACTACATTAGGTTGGGATATTTGATCGACATGGACGAGTTGGACTGAAGGGTCTGTTTCTATGCTATACATCTCTATGACTCTAATTGTCAGTTCCAGGCTGCACTGAATATGTAAAAGTGTCTGCTGGCATAGCAACATGAAAGGGTGGGGGTCCAGTGGGCTGTGTGAATCAGATTGATACCAACTTAAAGTTGAGACAGAGGAAAATGAAAATTGGCCAGAATTTCTGCATTTGTTTTGCAATTTGTTCTACACATTGCAAATAACCAAATACCAAACCACTGCCGTATGATAGAGGAGAAAGTCTCAAGTTTGTTTCACGTGCCTGGATTCTTTGAGCAGCAGAAAAGCATCACTACACATTTCTTTCCACACCTTCTCATCCTGGCTGCAGCACCGGTTCCCCAAGGAGCTCTGTCAGAGCCGAGTCGAGTCAGAAGGAAGAGAAGTCATGCCTCTGTTTTATGACACTAGCTGTCATTTTCCAATAAATTTAAACTTCCAGTCTTTGGTGAATGTTAATGAATGAATAAGTGAACGTTAGTCGAGTAAGTGGTAGGTAGGTGAGTGAATGATTTAGTGGTTAGGGTATATAGATGAGGGAAATGGGTGATGTGAGCAAGTGACTAGATAAGGGTTAGGGTTAAGATTGGATTGGTGGTTGAGTTAAATCCAGTCAGGAGGAATAGCCAAGTTGGGGTTAGTCAGATCCAGTCAGGGTGGTCATTGTGTAGTTGGGGAGCATTCAGGTTAGTTTGGGGTAGTCAGGACTAGTTGAGGGTGGTGGGGGTGTGGGATGGTGCTAGTTGGGTCAGGGGAATGGTTGCGTTGAGTTGAGTTGATGGGGATGGTTCGGAGATCTTGGTGGTCAGATCAGAGGCTGTATTCAGATCGGGTCTGGTGCTGTTTATTAACAGATAAGAACAGGTCAGTCAGGGAGCTTCAAAGATGTCAGCCCACGTCTTCTGATCAGGAACGGAAACCCTGCTTTCGGATCTGATCAGGCAAAAAAAGAAGTACACACTTTACGCTGATTTTTCTGAGTTATCTTTTGAGGGAGAATCCTTGAGGACGACTCAATGAGGGATTTTGGGAGAAAGCAGTGCGGAGAATCTAGGTAGAAGTCACAACCTCTTCTAAGGCACCAGCTGCTTTTTCCTGTAAGTAAAGTATTTGCAGGCTTCTTTGAAATATTGGAGCAAAACGTAAGTGCGGCAGAGAGTAGGTTGTGTAATGAGACAGGGTATGTGAGGTAAGTGAGAAGGAAGGATGGCAGGTTGGGGTAGTGGTTAGGATATCAGGCTAGTTGGTCGCAGGGGAATAGATGACAGAGGGGTAGATGGATGCGGTGGGTTGATGAGTCAGGGTGTGATGGGAGTCAGGTTAGAGCAAGTCAGTTTGGGTTAGAGGATAATCAGATCTGGTTGGGAGTGGCAGCAGTTGGGCTGCTATGGAGTTGGGGGATGGGGCAAGAGATGGTTTTGTAGTCAAAGGAGTCGTCAAAGTTCCAGGCTATTGATCCAGAGGTGGGTGGGTGAGGGCAGTTGTATAGTTACCCAGAGATTAAACTAGATGTCCTCCTGTCTAACATTTCCTGAATAACTATCTTGGTCAGTAAGTTGAGAGATCCAAAATCTCTTTAAATCTTTAGAGATCTTCTGGTTGATCCTTCAGGTAGCAAAGGAATTTACCTACCAGAAATTTGAACTTCCTGTGCAGTTTCCATAGTGGGCTCCTGGCATACTTCCCCTGGGGGACATCTGGTCACTGACTACCTCAGGTCCAGAATAGCCATTGTAAATGCCTCTGGAATTCTCCCTTTCTTTGGTTGACAGAATTACTTGGAATAGTTATGAATTTCAGAGTGGCCGAGGAGTATATTATTTGGGATGACCACAACTGAAAGAAACCACCAGAAAGCCAGGTATATCATTGATTCAGGAGCTAGTATTATACTTTCTGTGCCATCAACTGGTAGGAGCATGATATAACAGAGTTTTCTAAGTGTCCATGCAATAGTCAGAAGCGAGGAAGCAATATAATTGCATATTTTCACAAAGCCAGAATTGAAAAGTTCCTAAAACCTGTTGTCTGGGGTCCTTGTTTTACTCACCAGCTTTTTGATGTGAACTCATGACTATCAGGAGATTGAAAAATAAATTGGATTAAAATGATTCTTAGGTGGAGGGTTTGACATAGCCAAGCTTTTACCTGAACCCTAAACCAGACAAACTTGTGGCACAAATCAAAGCAAAATACTGTGGCTCCTGGAATTCTGAAATAAAATCAGAAAATGCTGGATAAACTCAGCAGGTCTTGCTGTTGTGGAGCGGGAAACAGAGTTAATGTCTTGAGTTGAATATAACTCTTCTTCAGCATAGTGGACATAATCTTCACAACAAGTCCAAAAAAAGATGTGTAGAGAGAACTGTAAATTGTCCACGTGGCTTTTTTGAATCTCACAAAGGCTTTTGACACTATCAACTGGGAGAAATTATGAAGCATCCTCCTCAAATTTGTTGCCCATTGAAACTTGTCACTATTCTCTGCCTGTTGCACAATAACAGGCAAATAATGATTTTCACCAACGCATGAACCACAGACCCAATATTTACACAGACTAGGGTCAAGCAAAGCTATATCATCCCACTGACACTCTTCACCATCTTTCCCCTTGTGACATTAACACCCCTCACCCCCACCCCATCTCCATGAAGCATCCTGCTGGAGTTGAACTAATGTTTAGGTCAAGTGGGAAACTGTTCAATGTGCATCACCTCCAGTCCAGAGTCAAGGACCATCCTAACCTCTGTCTTAGAACTAGAGCCAGATAACCCGAGCATGTGCATATGCTCGGGGGCTGAGTTCCTAACTATCATTGACATATTTATAGACAAGTATGACAGAATATAAGCTAAATATCCAGAAGATAAAGATAGTTTATCAGCTTTCTCATGCCATGAAATGCAGCCTCCAGACTATCAAAATCCAGGGTCATCCAAGAGATAATGTGGATCAAATCTTATAACCTGGAAACCTCCTTAGAGTGAGGGCAGACATCAACGAGGAAGTTCATCATTGCTTTTGGTTTGTCAGAGCAGACACCTGACGACCAGCATAACAAATGCTTCAAACCCAGCACCAACAGGTTGACTAGTACTCTGTACTGGTAAGATGTGTGGCTTTGGCTGCTTAATTTCTCAACTCATCCCTGCCTGAATGAACGGAGTCTGTAACTCTTGACTCTTGTGCGACTTATACTCAAGATATTGATGAATGCTGTCTGTTCCTACAGGGAAAGAGTGTCCATCAAGCATTGAGAAATAGAATTTCTCTGGATGTAGATTTCTATAGGCAGTAATGTTATCTGCACCTGAGACATGGATAATGTTCAAAAAACTCCTCAAGTCCCTAGAGAAATATCACTAGCCTCTGCAAAATCTTGTCGATTATTGGCAGGAAAGGTTCTCCAATATCAGTGACCTCTCTCAGGTTGACAACCCAGCACTAAGATGTTGGTTGCTGTCAATCAGTTTTATCCGGTGAGTCTCATCATCCACATTCCTGATATAAGACTTCCAAAATTCTCTACATTGAGTCTCGTCAGTGCAAATGATTACTGGGAAGACAGAGAAAATGCTTCAAGGAAGTACGCAAAGTCTATAAAAAATTGCAAGTCTTCACTGACTCACTGGAAGTTTTTGCTCAAGACTGCCCAGACTAGAGAAGGAATATCCGTGGAGGAAACAATTGGCTTGAATGTTTCAGACAGGCCAAAATGGTGACCAAGTGCCAACAGTAGAAGGAACATGTCATATTCGAGCATCCCACCCACCAGCCTCTTCAAGCACCACTTGCTCCCCTTGTGACAGGGTATGCGGATCCCACATTAGAATGTTCAGTTACCACAAAACCCATGGCTCTGGAGTGGAAAAAAAAGCCATTCTCAATACCGAGGAACTGCCTAGCATGGAATTCTTCTATATAACCCCTTTTGCTATAATAGAAGTTGTGGTCTTAATTCAATAATTACCAACAGGTTGACTAATACTATATACTGGCAAGATGTGTGACTCATCTCGTCCTGGCCCTCGGAGTCTGTCATGCTTGACTCTTGTACTCAAGATATTAATGAATGCTGTTTGTTCCTACAGGGACTCAACAATCCAGGTTTGTTCAATATATCATTTCAGTTGCATGACACTGTAATCCTTTGTTATAAATTCTGTGTCTTATGATCTTATTCTCCACAACTACCTGATGAAGGAGCAGCACTCCGAAAGCTAGTGCTTCTAAATAAACCTGTTGGACTATAACCTGGTGTTGTGTGATTTTTAACTTCCTACAAAGAAAGAGTATCCCTCGAGCATTGAGCAGATGGAATTTTTCTGGATGTAGATTTCTAAACATGTACTAGCCACCAAGTTGAACAAAACTGGGATTAACGTTCACTATGGTACTGTCAGCAGTCCAGCAGCCTGTCTTTACTCACTGCTTGGTTAATTCATAAAGACTGATGCTTGGATAAGATACCAAATTGTTATTCTGATTGGGATTAGCTGATTATAATCAGTGTGGCAGTGATGGCGCTGCTATTGACTACTGGATGAGAGAGTGAAAAAGATTGTTGAGAGTTCCTGCTTACAGAAACCCAGAGTAACTACAATACAGAAGGAGGCTATTCAGCCTATAGAGGCCATATTGTCTCTGCTATCTACAACCCATGTTGGAAGTGTCGTGAGTTCAGTAGACTATTAACTAGAATGTAAGTTCCTCTCACTTTAATAAAAACCATTTTTTGAGTGAGAAACATAAAGAATGATTGAAGCAATTCACCTGTGCAAGGCTTCTCACACTTTCCATTCAAGAAAGCAATAATAGAAGTTCAGTCATGGCAAACTGTTGCATTTTATTTTTTGGCTCTTTTAAAGAACGTTTATCTTTTTGGGTATAATTCAGTGATTCACACAATATACAATTGTCCTTCCATGTTTTATTCTTAGCTGTTTATTAGGACTCCATGTACCTAGATAAAGCTTTTAGCAACAACACAATCATGCAGTAACACGCATACTGACAACTTAGGTTGGAGTTCACACTTGATCCCTGTAATGTTGCATTTTGAGGTTAGGTACATTAACACGACCTGCCAAGACAGTGACCAACTAGAGGTGTGACTTAAGTGAATATCAGAATAAGTAATAGTTCACATATCTCTCCATTTGGCTGTGAACCTGAATGTGCCGATTCTTGGATTTTGAACTTTATAAAGCTGTGCGTTAATAAGCAAATTATCAGCTGCCAAAACTTAAACATCAATGTTGTTAGTTTGAAGATTTACTGTAAAGTGGATTGCCTATCTGTCACAATCTCCTAAAACTAAATGTAATGACTCTTTTCTGTGAAATGGGTTGGACATTTGATATGGGTTTGTCAGTGATTATCAAAACAGAGTCTACTTTATCAACTTAAACCCTGTAATCTGTCTGTTAATATTAGCATCTTTGTTCTGTAGTTTGGCTGACTATCAAAATCACTAAAATGAAAGGGGTAATTTAAATTGCATTTTGCTTCAAACAGAATAGTTATGATTGCCACTATACAGTTTGATTTTGTCAGTGTTGTTCTAACTAACAGCTTAAGCCTAGCCTCAAGAAATTGAGTAAACTATTGCATAATTAATGTGGAATGCTATATTCAACAGATCATATTTCAAAGCAAATATTTGGACATTTGAATGTGCAAGTATTTCTTAATATGGATAATTGGAAATAGTTCTACAATGCTTTCGCCTGCCGAGTTATCAAGTGGATATTTGTTCATGTGAACATTGACATGATGGCTGGCATTTGACTGTTGTCGGTGATGCAGCAGGCTGGTCTTTACTGGAGTTTTATGCGGGACAGTTATGATGGATCTGGGACTATGGCCTTTCGTTTCCTGCTCCAACACACCATTTTAAGTCTAAATGTTACGTCCTCTGTTGCTTCTCTACTAATCAAACATTGTGACAAATTTTGATTTGCTAAGCTTGTGTCCAATTAGGTCTTTGACAACAGCTACCAGACATTCCAGCCCAGGTAATAAACACTCTGAGGCAAGATAATGACAATACTTAATTCTGTGAACAGCCTCTCCAGCAAAGCTGAGATGCTAAAGAAGGTTGAGCAGCATTTTGTGAAGATTTCTAGTTTTCAACCTGCTGCAGTTTTATGCCAAGATAATTGAATGATTTTTCTGTGCATTATGTTAATATTCCCAGTTGAGTTGATCAGCTTTCTGATCCACCTCTGATTATGTTAGTAAAGGATAAGCCTCTTTCTTCAGAGATTCCTAAACAGAAAATACACCCTGAATAGGTAAATTGGAAATTATGTTCTCGTATGGTCAGGAAGGATGTCTAGTCTTCAGTCCTTGAGACAATTCATCAAGATCCCCCTGATATTCTTCCAAGGGAGCAGAATTTCTCACCTTCTCCTATGGTGACACCAAGTTACATGGTCCACAATGTTCATTCTTAAGAGTGTGTTCTGGAAAAGTACAGCAGGTCAGGCAGCATCTGAGGAGCAGGAGAATTGACATTTCGGCTATAAGCCTTCATCAGGAATGAAGGGGTTATGACCGAAGCGTTAATTCTCCTGCTCCTCAGATGCTGCCTGACCTGCTGTGCTTTTCCAGCATACATTCTTGACTCTGATCTCCAGCATCTGCAGTCCCCACTTTCTCCACAATGTTCATTACTTGGTATTGAAGATGTGATGGATGCTGCAAAACCTTTAACTTTAGATTGTGCTCACAATGATCTTTCAACCAGTAAGGAATAGAATAAGTCTAATGAGATTGTACAAGAGTAGTAAATTCTGCACAGATAGGAAAGTTCTTCAGCAAAACCAAAGCATGTGAATAAAATTCTATCTCTGTATGAGAGCCTGGAAAATTCTTGATCAATATTTGGTGTCCCAGACTTACCTCAGAAATGATCGCAGTTAATATTGAAATTTCTCATGTACTTCCTACAATGCATTACAGTGACTACAGATATTGTCTCAACACTCCTGACTAAGAATTTTCAAGTGCAAGGGGTAATCCCAGAAGAGATTTTCATTTAGCATTCTTAGTTCT
Organism: Hemiscyllium ocellatum; assembly: GCF_020745735.1. Classification (NCBI taxonomy): domain Eukaryota; kingdom Metazoa; phylum Chordata; class Chondrichthyes; order Orectolobiformes; family Hemiscylliidae; genus Hemiscyllium; species Hemiscyllium ocellatum. Next base: position 17,604,492 of record NC_083428.1, on the reverse strand, counting down.
AATTTGAATCCTAAGAAGAAGAATTCTGCAGTCTTCCTGATATTTCATTACCTTCTTTGACCTAAGCCTGAAAAGACAATGCAAGGACCTCAAGATGTCATGATACTATCACTGCAGTTGCATGGTGACATCTCTCAAAGCTTCTTCAAAAGTGAAGCTTTGCTCTTTAGTCATCCTTCATCGTTAGATTATCTCTTCAACAGTAGATACTGTGAAAGAGATAAGAATATTCACTGTCCAGTCAAATGAAAGTGGTATCTTTTTGATGAGCATCCATCTGTCTTCAATTGACAATAGATTAGATTACTTACAGTGTGGAAACAGGCCTTTCAGCCCAACAAGTCCACACCAACCCGCCGAAGCGCAACCCACCCATACCCTTACATTTACCCCTTACCTAACACTACGGGCAATTTAGCACGGCTAATTCACCTGACCTGCACATCTTTGGACTGTGGGAGGAAACCGGAGCACCCGGAGGAAACCCACGCAGACACGGGGAGAATGTGCAAACTCCACACAGTCAGTCGCCTGAGGCGGGAATTGAACCCGGGTCTCAGGCGCTGTGAGGCAGCAGTGCTAACCACTGTGCCACCGTGCCACCCACAATAGACAATAGGGGCAGAGCATTCCATGCACCCACCACTCTCTGGATGAAGAAGTTTCTCCTCAACTCTATTCTAAGTGGCCGACCCCTTATTTTTAAAGTGTGTCCTCTGGTTCGGGACTCACCCATCAGCGGAAACATACTTCCTGCCTCCAGAGTGTCCAATCCATTAATAATCTTATACGTCTCAATCAGATCCCCTCTCAGCCTTCTAAATTCAAGCATATACAAGCCCCAATCTTTCAGCGTAAGATAGTCCCACCATTCTGGGAATTGACCTCGTGAACCTACGCTGCACTCCCTCTATAGCCAGAATGTCTTTCCTCAAATTTGGAGACCAAAACTGCGTACAGGTGTGGTCTCACCAGGGCCCTGTACAGCTGCAGAAGGAACTCTTTGCTTCTATACTCAATTCCTCTTGTTATGAAGGCCGGCATGCTATTAGCTTTCTTCACTGCCTGCTGGACCTGCATGCTTACTTTCATTGACTGATGGACAAGAACACCTAGATCTTGTTGTACTGCCACTTTACCTAACTTGACTCCATTTAGGTAGTAATCTGCCTTCCGTTCTTGCCACCAAAGTGGATAACCACACATTTATCCACATTAAACTGCATCTGCCACGCATCCGTCCACTCACCCAGCCTGTCCAGGTCACCCTGTATTCTCCTAACATCCTCCTCAGATTTCACCCTGCCACCCAGTTTTGTGTCATCAGTAGATTTGCTAATAATACTTTTCATACCTTCATCTACCATTAATGTACATTGTAAAAAGCTGCGGTCCCAGCACTGATCCCTGTGGCACACCACTGGTCACTGCCTGCCATTCCAAAATGGAGCCGTTTGTCACTACTCTTTGTTTCCTGTCAGCCAACCAATTTTCAATCCATGTCAGTATTTTGCCCCTAATACCATGTGCCCTAATTTTGCTCACTAACCTCCTCTGTGGGACTTTATCAAAGGTTTTCTGAAAGTCCAGGTATACTACATCCACTGGATCTCCCTCATCTATCTTCAGAGTTACATTCTCAAAAAATTCCAGAAGATTAGTCAAGCATGATTTCCCCTTCATAAATCCATGCTGACTCTGACCTATCCTGTTACTGATATCCAGATGTGTTGTAATTTCATCCTTTATAATTGACTCCAGCATTTTTCCCACCACTGAGGTCAGACTAAATGGTCTATAATTCTTTGTTTTCTCTCTCCCTCCTTTCTTAAAAAGCGGGACAACATTAGCCACCCTCCAACTTGCAGGAACTGATCCTGAATCTATAGAACATTGGAAAATGATCATCAATGCATCCATGATTTCTAGACCCACCTCTTTCAGTACCGTGGGATGCAGACCATGAGGTCCCAGGGACATATCAGCCTTCAGACCTAACAGTCTCTCCAATACCATTTCCTGCCTAATATAAATTCCCTTCAGTACAAGTCCTTCAGTCACTATTACATTTGCGAGATTGCTCATGTCTTCCCCAGTGAAGACAGATCTAAAGTACCAATTCAACTCTTCTGCCATTTCTTTGTTCCCTGTAATAAATTCACCCTTTTCTGTCTTCAAGGACCCAATTTTAGTCTTAACTATTTTCTTTCTTTTCACATACTGACACAATAGTCATAGAGTCCTAGGGTCAGAGAGTCAGAGAGTCATACGGCACGGAACAGACCCTTCGGATCAACCAGTCTATGCTGACCATAATCCCAGGCTAAACTGGTCCCACCTGCCTCATCCTGGCCTATTTCCCTACATACTTTTCCTATTCATGTACCAATCCTATAAACGTTATGATTGTACCCCCATCCACTACTTCCTCAGGAAGTTCATTCCACACGTGAACCACCCTGTATGTGAAAAATTTGCTTCTCATGTTTTTTTAAAAACCTTTCTCCTCTCAACTTAAACATGTGCCCCACTCCGGCAACTATCCTTTCAGTGCTGTGAAATTAGGAATGATGTTACAAAATTTTGTTTCAGTTGCTAAAAGGCTAGTTCCAGGCCGGCCTCCAGGCCATAGTTCTCTAGTGCGTGTTAAGTTGCTAATTAGGAAGAACTGAACAAACACAACAGTGTGTGACTCAGTGAACAGCAGACTATGTGGTTAGATGGTGTTGTAGGAATTGAGAGTGTGATGCTGAAAAAGCACAGCAAGTCATGCAGCATCCGAGGAGCAGGACAAACAACGTTTCAGGCAAAAGCCCTTCATCAGGCATTTCTGCCTGACCTGCTGTGCTTTTCCAGCACCACACTCTTGACTTTAATCTCCAGCATCTGCAGTCCTCACTTTCACCTGGAGTTGTTGAAAACACATTCAGTTAGATGGGAATACTTTTACTGAACGATTTCCATTAATAATATTAAAATACTTATAACTAATGATGGTGGAAACTGATAAAGCACCTTGGGACAGATGTAGAAATAGAATTTAATATAATATATATGTAAATTAGCTTCCAAGGTATGTTGTAATGTGACCTGTGACCCCCAGTAGTCATGTGTTAAGATGGAATTTGCACAGTTTAGTGCATAGAGCTCTGCTTCATGGAAATACCATTAATAAACATTTTTAAAAGAAACCTTGCGGTCTGGTCTGAGCTTAACTGAGGAACAGAAGAACCTATCCTAAAACAGCCAACAAAATAATTGATTCTTAACTGAATTGGTTTAGCAAGCCACTCACTCAGTTCAAGGACAAATCGGGATCAGATTGTCAATGATATCCACTTCCTGTGACTGAACAAAGAAGAACAACTGATGGTGTTTACAATAAGATGTTTTTTTGTTTTCAATAGTGATGCATATTCTAACAGGTGAACTGAGTTTGATTGCCTCAACTTCTCTTGAACATGCAGATTATGTGGACTTTTCATGTGGATATGCAAAAGCGAGCTATCTAACAGCATAATGGTGAGAATAAAATTAGAAGCCACTTGCTTTCCAATTTTCTCTCCACCTCATTCCTTCTTTCTTGAAGTGAAGTACCTTAGTCTGGGAAACAGTTTCAACCCTTGAATCCTTCTGATAGCTCACTGAGCAGTCAGACTTCATGTATGGGTCAGGTGAAGGAGTTTCAGTGACTGTTATGGGAGAGTTTCCAACCAATGTTTCACACCCTAAATCTTTGTCCAGGGGCATGCTGCAATAGACCTAAACAGTGCCTGGAATTTTAGCAGCCTTGAAAAAGAGATTTGAAAATGAGAATGCTGTGACTATTTGTGCTGTCATATTTGTTCCTGGCTGTGATCAGTTAATTCAGCATAGACTTTATATCAAACTGAAGCTCCTTCTGATGTAAACACTGTAGAAAAGTGATATTTTTGCTTGCTAATCAAGTAACATTAGTAGAGTAGCAACTGAATTCCTCAGGCAGCATCTTCCAAACCTTCAACCACTTCCATCTAGAAGGACAAGGGCAGCTGATATATCAGAACACCACCAACTGCAAGTTCCCCTCAAGCCATTCACCATCCCGAATTGAAAATGTATTGCTACTCTTTCACTGCTCATTGGGTTGAAATCCTGGAACACCCTTCCTATTTGCATTGTGAGTCTACCTACGTCTCACCACCACCTTCTCAAGAGCAATTAGAAATGTACAATAATACTGGCCAGCAGCGATGTCTACACCCCACAAGAGAACATTAAAAAATTCAATGTTATGTCATTTTCTGCTTGTTTCCTTAAAACTACCTGAAAGTGTGGAACACAAACCAATTATGTCTGTTCTTTCATTGTAGTGTGTACAATCGTTGTATATCATGTATGATCTCCATTGCTGATATATAATCTTGATTGTGTATAACCTTCACATACTGTACATAAGCTCTATCGACCACATACAGTCCCAAACCATGTACAATTACCTTACACAGTATTAAACCTCAGTTAGCCACATATAACTTGTATGGGTAATGGTCAATCTAATTACATCTAAAATAGGTTTTACAGCACCTAAATGTTCTGTATGAAACACCAAATATATGAATCCTGAAAACTGATGGAAATAAGAGGTTGATTTCAGAAAGTTCAATCTTCTGCAGATAGGCATATTCATGTAAATAGCTAAAAATATAAAAAAATTATAATAGAATTCAAATGTTTTCTGTCTTCTAATAATTCACCATTTTACAAATAAATCAGCTGTGTCATAAACAACAAATCAATAATGACAGAAAACAAGTATACTTTGTGCTCTGTGGTTTGGATGTTGGGGATTTAACAGTTTAATTATTGACCTTCCTTATTGACCTCATTCAAACACACAGATGAAGGACAATAAAACATTACTTAAAGCTGATCTGCCCACCAAACAGATCAGTTACAAAGAATTAATTACTTTCACCAGGGATCTGTTCTTTACATAGCAACAGAACCACATTAAATAAATTTAATATCTAACTGTGTATATATTTTGTCCTTTTTTCTATTTTCTCCTTTCCTTTCAACTACATGGAGCATTGCACAAGAACCGAATCCTTCCCTCAACTGATGCCAACACATATATACTTGCCAGTGTGATGGCAGAAATTCAGGCCAATTTGATCCCACCTCATCGAAGAGCATTGAGGTCAGTTTTTATGAACTTCTTTTTACCTGTCACCTGAAATCGCACCTTAAGGATTGATACAACCAGACCCTGAGTGAGATTCCCCAATTTCCCATAGTTCCAGAGGGATATCCCAAATGGTTAAACTTCAGGGTGAAGAGGGCTGAACTGACTCCTCTTCTTTCTTCATCTGCCCTCTCAGTCAAATGCCACAGGATTAATTTACAAATGGATCCTTTCCCTTGTGGATACTTTTGCCCAGAGCCAAATGACTTTCAGTTTTAAAAGAAGCCATTTTAACCAGGTTTTCTTGCGTTAAGGAAGTGTTAAGTTTATTAATTAATAAATTCTTTGCTTTATTACCATATGAGTGAACCTTTTAAAGCTCTCACCAGCAGCTTGTACCGTGGCACTAAGATTTCTCTACTCTTATACTCCAACTTCCTTGAAATAAGGGCCAATATTCCATGAGACTTCCTGATTGCCTGCTGTACCTGTGTGCTAGCTTTCTGGTTTCATGTACAAGTATCCCCAAGTCCCTTTGTGTTGCAGCCTTCTGCTGGTTTTCTCCACACCACAGTGGGTGGGCAGCATTGCGGCTCAGTAGTTAGCATTGTTGCCTCACAGCACCAGGGTCCCAGGTTCGATTCGAGCCTCAGGTGACTACCTGTGTGCAGTTTGTACATTCTCCCTGTGTCTGTGTGGGGGTGCTCTGGTCTCCTCCCACAGTCCAAAGGTGTGCAGGTCGGGTGAATTGGCCATGCTAAATTGTCCATAGTGTTAGGTGCATTAGTCAGAGGAAAACAGGTCTGGGTGGGTAAGTCTTCAGAGGGTTGGTGCGGACTGGTTGGGCTGAAGGGCCTGTTTCTACACTGTAGGGAATCTAACCTAATCTTAAATAATACTGTTTTTTTTGTTCTGCCTTGCAAATGAACAACTTAACATCTTCCCATATTATACTCCATTTGCCAAATTGTTGACCACTTACTTAACTCATCAATCCCTCTTTATAAACTGTTTGTGTCCCTGTCACAACCTGCCTTTTTATTTTTGTATCTTCTGCAAATTTGGCGACAACGCATTTGCTTCCTGCATCCACATCATTAATATATATTGTAAACAGTTGCATTCCTGCACTGATCCCTGTGAAACCCTACTGGTTACAAGTCACAAACCTGAAAAAAAAATCCCTTATCTCCACTGGCTCTATCCTGCTGCTTGCCCAATTAATTATCCATAACAGTGTACTCCCACCAACGCTGTGGCCTCTTATCTTATGACTTAACCTTTTCTGAGGTTTCTTGTTGAATGCTTTCTGGAAGTCAAAATACAGCATATCTATTGGTTCCTCTCTATCCACTCTGGTTGAGATTTCCTCAAAAACTCTAATAAATTAGTCAGACATGATTTCCCTTTCATTAAGCCATGCCGATTCTGCAGTTAAATCATGATTTTCGAAATGTTCTGTTTGCACTTAATAATTTTACTCCAATCCTTTTCGAACAATAAACATTAGCTTAATTGACCTTTAGTTACCCACTTTTTACCTTGCTCACTTTTTGAAAAGGGGTGTCACATCAGTAGTTTCCAACATTTGTTACTTCTCCAAAATTCAAGGATTTTTGGAAATTTACGACCAATGTATCTGCTATCTCTGTAGCCTGCTCTTTTAGGAACCTAGAAAGCAAGCCATCAGGCCCAAGGGGCTTATCTGCCTTTAGCCCCATTAGTTTGTCTAATATTATTTCTCTAGTGATGGTACTTAATTCATCCTCTCCTGTTCTTTAGTATTAATGGGATTTTCCAAGTATCTTCTATCTTCAAGAGTGGTGCTAATATCTGTTTAGCTTCTCTGCCATTCGTTTACTTCCTCTAGTTGTCTCCCCAAATTAATTTTCTAAGAGGCCTTTGTTCACATTGGCCTCTCTCTTCCTTTTTATGTTTAGAGAAGCTCTTATTGTCAGTTTTTATATTCTTTTCTAGGTAGCCCTGATAATTTATTTTCTCTCTCTTTATTGACTTTTTAGTCCTTCTCCTCAGAATTTTGAATTTATCCAAATTTTTGAGACTATTACTGACATTCACCTCCTTGAAAGCTTTTCCTTTCAACTTAATGCACTCCCTAACTTCCTTGGTTAGGCATAGTTGGGTTATCCCTCTCTTAGATTCTTTCCTCCTTACCAGGATGTATTTATTCTAAGGGTCACAAATTACTCCCTTAAACTGTTTACTTACAGTCATTCTTCGAGGAAAAAGTGAGGTCTGCAGATGCTGGAGATCAGAGCTGAAAATGTGTTGCTGGAAAAGCGCAGCAGGTCAGGCAGCATCCAAGGAACAGGACATTCGACATTTCGGGCATAAGCCCTCCATCTTTCCTGATGAAGGGCTTATGCCCAAAATGTCGAATTTCCTGTTCCTTGGATGCTGCCTGATCTGCTGCGCTTTTCCAGCAACACATTTTCAGCTTACAGTCATTCTTCCCAATCTATCTGCCCAGTTCACTTTAGTTAGCTCTATCCTCGTTTCATTGCAATTTCCTTTATTTAGGTTAAATGCAGTTGTGTCCAAACCCAAGTTCTTGCTCTTGAACTGAGTTCTATCATGTTGTGATCCCTACCTTGTCAGGCATCTTTTACTCTGAGCTCATTTATTAAACCTGCCTCATTACCCATTACCAGGTCTATCATAGCTAGCTCCTTGGTTGCATTCATGACATAATGCTGTAGGAAACTATCTCTAATGTACTTTATAATTTTTTTTGTCACAGCTAACCTTTCCAATTTGATTCATGCAATCAACATGAAAATTGAAGTCACCCATAATTACTCCTCTATTCTTTTAACATTATCTACTATTTGTTGACTTGCAACCTTTCCCGTGATGTGGCTACTGTTTGGGATCTGTACATTAATCCTACCATAGTATTCTTTTTCTTGCTGCTTTTACCTCTGCCCAAACGGACTCTACATCAGCTGAACCTAGATCCTCTCTCATAACTGTCCTCACTTGATCTCTTCTTTACAATGCGATCCCACCACCTTTTCCATTCCGCCCGTCTTTTCAAAAGGTCAAATATCTCTGAGTGCTAAGTTCCAAATTTGATCTCCTTGTAACTATAGTTCCGTAAGAGCTACAAGAACACACTAATTCACTTCAGTTTGAGGGAACAATTCATCTACACTTTCCGAATACTTCGTGCATTAAGATACTAAGCCTTCAAGTTTGTTCTATTATCAAATTTCCTGACACTTTTATGTTTCCTTGGTGTGATATGACATTCACACATTCTGTCCCTTCTTTTTATTTTCTGGGATCAATCAGCCCCATCCAACCTTCCTTTTTCCCTTTGATTTTCTAATTTTGAAACCATCTCCCCTGTTTAATGTAAAGCGCAAGCTATGTTATGTGATTCGCCAGGAGTCTGGTCCCAGCAAGATTCAGGTGGAACTCAGGCCATGGGAACAGCTCCCTCTTTCCCCAGGACTGGTGTTACTGACCTCTGAATTTAAATTCATTTCTTCCACACCAATCCTTGAACCACATATTTACCTCTTTAATCTTGTTAACACTGTGCCAATTAGCTCATGGTGCAGGTAGTAACCCAAAGATTATTATCTTTTTAATTTTGCTTCTTCACGTAGCCCCTGGCTGTTCATCTTCCCTCAGCAGAACCCCTTTTCCGTGTTCCAAATGTATCATTTGGACATTGTGTAATCATTCTGCTGAAAACTATTGCAAAGTTCAAACTGCAAAACATTTCCCTTCCAGGATGTAGAATTGAAACTGCTTCATGCTGCAAAAAGAATTAGTTAGAAATTGTTTCTAATTTAGGAAGAATTTATAAACTAAACTGGCTGTGAAAGTCAATGAATAAAGAAAGAAAAACTTGCACTTATACCTTGTCTGAAGTCTGGGTATACCAAATCACTTTGCAAACAAGAGAGTCATAGAGATGTACAGCATGGAAACAGACCTTTTGGTCCAACTCATCAATGCCAACCAGATATCCTAACCCAATCTTGTGGGTGGCACGGTGGCACAGTGGTTGGTACTGCTGCCTCACAGCACCAGAGACCCGGATTCAATTCCTGCCTTAGGCGACTGACTGTGTGGAGTTTGCACGTTCTCCCCATGTCTGTGTGGGTTTCCTCCGGGTGCTCCGGTTTCCTCCCAAAGATGTGCAGGTCAGGTGAATTGGCCGTGCTAAATTACCTGTAGTGTTAGGTAAGGGGTAAATGAAGGGGTATGGGTGGGTTGCGCTTCGGCAGGTTGGTGTGGACTTGTTGGGCCGAAGGGCCTGTTTCCACACTGTAAGTAATCTAATCTAATCTAATCTGGTCCCACCTGCCAGCATCCAGCCTATATCCCTCCAAACTCTTCCTATTCATATACCCATCCAGATGCCATTTAAATGTTGCAATTGTACCAGCCTCCACCACTTCCACTGGCAGCTCATTCCGTAAGATTCTTCTGGAGTACTGTTTCAATGTAGGATACTTTCCTAATCAAACTAGTTAGAATCCAAGTTTAGTGGTTAATAGGGAAGGGAGCTCTGGAATTTTAAGGAGAATGGAGTATAAAAGTGTGAGGGCCTGTTGAAACTATACAAGACATCAGTCAGATCACAGCTGTGGACAGTTTGAGGCCCTTTATCTGGCAATGGAGGCAGTTTAGAGAAGGTTCACATGGCTGATACCAGATATGGACAGATTGTCATATGAGGAGGGGTTGAGTAGGTTGCGCTTGTGTTCATTGGAATATAGAAGAATGTGAGTGACCTTACTGAAACACAGAATATTCCTAGAGGACTTAACAGAGCGGATGTGTGAAGGCTGCTTTCAGTCATGGAACAGTCCAGGACCAGAGGGCATCATCTCAGAATAAAAGGTTGCATACTTAAGACAGAGATAATGATGAATTTCTTCTCTCAGAGAGAAGGGGATCTGTGGGAGGGCTGTTGAGGCTGGACCATTAGGAGATACAAGGCAGAGTTTTAATTAGTAAGAAAATCAAGGATGAGCGGGAAAAGACAGGAAGGTGGATTTGAGAATGATCAGGTCAGCCATGATCTCATTGGTGGAGCAGACTCAATGGGCTGAATGGCCTACTTTTGCTCCTATGTCTTATGGCCTTACGCCCGGTTCAGAGATGTAAACCTCTGGAGCAGGTAGGAATTTAAGCAGGGCCTCTTGGCTCAGAGGTCAGGACACTACCAATGGACCACAAGGAACATAGGTGAAAATTTGCTGTAGCGGCCACAAGCAGCAATGTGTTAACGGTCAAATAATTTATCTAGCTGTGTGATCAATAATGGACAGAACATCTCTGCTTCATCTGAAAAAACAGGCTGAGCCCCAAGTTTAACACTTCAACCGAAAGTTAGCCCCTGTCAGTCAGTAGGATTCCCTCACTGAGGCAGCAACCAAAAAAATATTCTACTCACACTTTTAGACTGGAACTTGAGCTCATGATCTGACTCAAAGGCAAGAGTGCTCCAGTTGAGCAAGAGCTGACTCACACTAATTGAGTTTCGCAGGAGCCATGTTTGACCTCTCGTTTGTGTTGAGTCAAATTCTCACTTGTGAAGAGTTACAATCACAGAATCATGCAGCATGGGAACTGACCCATTGATTCAACTTGTCCATGTTGACCAGATCTGAAAATGTGTTGCTGGAAAAGCGCAGCAGGTCAGGCAGCATCCAAGGAACAGGAAATTCGACGTTTCAGGCATAAGCCCTTCCTTCCTGTTCCTTCGATGCTGCCTGACCTGCTGCGCTTTTCCAGCAACACATTTTCAGCTCTGATCTCCAGCATCTGCAGACCTCACTTTCTCTTCGAAGATTTTAACCTACTGCGAATCCTCTTGCAAGGATGCCTTCCTTGAAGAAGCTCTCTTCCTTTTCCTGTTCCTTGGATGCTGCCTGACCTGCTGCGCTTTTCCAGCAACACATTTTCAGCTCTGATCTCCAGCATCTGCAGACCTCACTTTCTCCATGCTGACCAGATATCCGAAATTATCCTAGTCCCATTTGTCCAGAGTTTGCCCCATATCCCTCTAAACCCTTCTTATTGATGTACCATCCAGATGCCTTTTAAATGTAATTGTATCAGCCTCCAGCACTTCCTTTGCAGCTCATTCCATACACACACCACCTTCTGTGTGAGAAGTTACACCTTTAGGTCCTTTTTAAATCTTTCCCATCTCACCTTAAATCTATGCCCTTCTAGTTTTGGACTCCCATACCTCGTCTGGGAAAAAGACCTTGGCTATTCACCTCATCTATAAACCTCTATAAGGTCAGCCCCTAGCCTCCGGCATTCCAGGGAAAACAGCCCCAGTCTATTCAGCCCCTCCCTATAGCTCAAACCCTATAATCCTGGCAGCATCCTTGTAAACCATTTCTGAATCCTTTCAGGTTTAACAACATCCTTCCTAGAACAGGGAGAGCAGAATTGAATGCAGTATTTCGAAAGTGGCCTATCCAATATGCTGCACAGCTGCAACATGACCTGTTAACCCCTGTCCTCGATGCACTGACTAATTAAGGCAAGGGTACCAAATGCCTTCTTCTACCTGAAACTCCACTTTCAAGGAGCTATGAACCTGCACTCCAAGGTCTCTTTGTTCAGCAATACTCCCCAGGACCTTACCATTAAGTGTCTAAGTCCTGCCCTGATTTGCCTCACCAAAATGAAACACCTCATATTTATCTAAAGTAAACTCCATCTGCCATTCTTCGGCCCATTTGCCTATTTAACCAAGGTCTGTTGTACTCTGAGATAACCTTCTTTGCTTTCCACTACACCTCCAATTTTGGTGTCATCTACAAACATGTTAACCATTTCTCCAAATCATTTACATAAATGACAAAAAGCAGTGGACCCGCTGGTCACAGATCTCCAGTCCAAAAACCAGTCCTCCACCACCAACCTTCATCTTCTACCTTCAAACCAATTTTATATCCAAATGTCTAGTTCTCCCTGTATTCCATGTGATCTAACCTTGCTAGTCTACCATGCAGAACCTTGTTGAACTGCTTACTGAAGTTCATAGAAATAACGTCCACCAATGTACCTTCATCAATCATCTTTGTCACTTCTTCAAAAAGTTCAGTCAAGTTAGTGAGATATGATTTTCCACACACATAGCCATATTGACTATCCCTAATCAGTCCTTGTCTTTCAAAATACGTACAAATCCTGTCCCTCAGAATATCCTCCAACAACTTACCCACTACTGAATTCAGGCTCACCGCTCTATACTTCCCTGGCTTTTCCCTTTCCACTTTTCTTAAATAATAGCACCACATCAGCCACCTCCAGTCTTCTGACACTTCACCCATGGCTATCGATGATACAAATATCTCAGCAAGGGATCCAGTAATCACTTACCAAGCTTTCGCTTACCAATTATGGGATAGGCCTGATCGGATCCCACGGATTTATCCAACTTTATGCATTTTAAGGCATTCAGCACCTCCTCCTCTGTAATATGGACACTTTTCAAGATATCAGTATTTTTTTTCTCCAAATTCTCATGCTTTCACATCCTTCTCTGCAGTAAATACTGAAGTAAAATATTTGTTTTGTATCTCACCATCTCTTGCACCTCCACACATACACAGCTTTGGTGATGTTTAACTGTTTTGATTCTTTCCCTAGTCATTCTTTTGCCCTTAATGTCTTTGTAGGATCCCTTTGAATTCTCCTTAACCCTGAAAGCAATCTCATGTCTCCTTTTTGCCCTCCTGATTTCCCTTGAGTATACTCCTACTGACCTAATACTCCTCTAGAGAATCACTTGATCTAGTTGTCTATACCCGACAAATGCCTCCTCTTTCTTGATCACACCGTCCATTTCTCTAGTCATCCAGCATTTGCTACACCTACCAGCTTTGCCCTTCACACTAACAGGAATGTACTGCCTCTGGATTTTCGATATCTCATTTTTGAAGACCTCACACATTTCAACCATTCTTCATCTCAAATAGCCTCTCCTAATCAGCTTTTGAAAGTTCTTGCCTAATACCGTCAAAAGTGGCCTTACTCCAGCTTAGAATTTTTAGATCATGTCTACCCTTTTCTGTAACAATTCTATAATTAATAAAATTATGATCACTAGTCCCAAAGTGCCCCCCCACTGATACCTCAGTCACTTGCCCTGCCTTATGTCCCAAGAGTAGGTCAGGTTTTGCACCTTCTCTCGTAGCTACATCCATAGACTGAATCAGAAAACTTTCTTGTACACACTAAATTCCTCTCCAAACAAGCACTTCACATAATGGCAGTCTCAGTCAACGTTTGTTAAGTTAAAATCCCCTATAATTACAACCCTACCATTCTTATAGATATTGAGATCACTTTACAAATTCGCTTCTCAATTTCTTGCTGACGCTTATACCGTGGAATATTAAGCTGCCTGTCCCGCCCTTCCCTGAGCCATGTTTCTGTCATAACTATGATATTCCAGTCCCATGTCCCAACAATGCTTGGAGTTCACCTGCCTTACCTACCAGCCTACACATCTACCTTGGAACACTTCAACCCCAGGACATCAATGTGGACTTCACCTGCACATCCACCAATGTCATTTATTGTATCTGTTGCTCCCGATGAGGTCTCCGCTACATTGGGGAGACTAGACACCTCCTCGCAGAATGCTTCAGGGATCATCTCCGGGACACCTGCACCAATCAACCCCACCGCCCTGGAGCCCAATATTTCAACTCCCCCTCCCACTCTACCAAGGACATGCAGATCCTGTCCCTCCTCCACCGCCGCTCCCTCACCATCCAACACCTGGAGGAAGAACGCCTCACCTTCCGCCTCAGAACACTTCAACCCCAGGACATCAATATGGACTTCAACAGTTTCCTCATTTCCCCTCCCCCACCTTACCCCAGCTCCAAAATTCCAGCTCAGCACTGTCCCCATTACATGTCCTACCTGCCAATCTCCCTTCCCACCTATCCGCTCCACCCTCCTCTCTGACCTATCACCTTTATCCCCAGCCCATCCACCTATTGTACGCTTTGCTACCTTCCCCCAACCTCCTCTCTGACCTATCATCTCCATCCCCACCCCCATTCACCTATTATACTCTTTGCTACCTTCTCCACCTTGGAAGCTTCTTGCCTCTATTCCTGATGAAGAGCTTTTGCCTGAAATGTCGATTTTCCTGCTCCTTGGATGCTGCCTGACCTGCTGTGCTTTTCCAGCACCACACTGATCTAAACTCTGGTTTCCAGCATCTGCAGTCCTCACTTTTGCCTGCCTTACCTACCAGGCCTCATGCATTGAAATAAGTACAATTTAATTTATTAGTCTTCTTTGCTTTCCCCTTGCCTGTCTTGACTATCTGACCTTATTCTTCTTATCACCTGTAGCAGCCTCAGGTGTATCTCTTTTCTCAGTATTGATTTGGGTAACATCCTCCCCCCCCCACCTCCACCACCATTGAGTTTAAAGTCTCCTGAGTAGCACTAGCAAATCTCCCTGCCAAGATATTGGTCCCCCTTCAATTCAGGTGCAACTTGCCCTTCTTACACAGCTCACATCTATCTCTGATGAGATTCCAGTGATCCAAAAATGTGAATCCCAGCTGCCAATAGCAGCTCCTGAGCCATGCATTCATCTGCTCTAATCTACTTTGCTGTTCTCATCAGCACATTGTACAAGGAGGAATCCAGATATTACCCTGTCGAGGACCTACTTTCTAACCTCCTATCTAATTTCCTCTATTTGCTCTTTAAATCCTTGTCTCTTTCTCTTCCTGTGTCATTGGTATCAAAGTGTGCAATAACCTCCTGCAATTCTTTCTCCCCTTTGAAAATATTCTGCACCTTCCCCAAGACATCGTTGACCCTGGCACCAGGGAGGCAACACACCATTCTGATGTCTCGCTGTTGGCTGCAAATAAAATTCAGCAGCGATGCTGTTATAATCAAATAGACTGCCACATTCACAAGGGCTGTTGTACTGGTGCACCTTCCCACATGTTCGAATGATGGCACCAGAAGTTCCAGTGAATCACGATAGAAAGTCACACATGCGGATAAACTATTTGCAAAAAACATTGAAGGGAGTTATGTTAGGACTGGTGCCTTCAGGAGGATGGATGAACATTGGAAGAAGAAGAAGAGCAAGAAGCATTTCACTGAAATGGAGTCGATTCCAGCCTGATGCTCAAACGTGTCTGAGGTTTCTAACTGAAGTTACACCAGACATCACCTCTGCTCATTCCAGTAAATACAATAAATGCCCTCCACACCATTAAAAATGCAAAATTCCCTCTGAGACCAAAAAAAAAGGTTCTTCATTACCTTGACTTTCATTTCTTCCAAACAACAACAGTCTTGCTAAGAAACACTGAAACTGTGTCATCCTTTGAGAAGACCAGACAATTGAAATGGGACAAGCACAGCATGATAAAAATGTGTGAATGTTCAGTGACAACTCTGGTAATCTCATAAACTGTGTGAATATATATATATTCCTGAGAGTTCAATAAAAACAAACCAAATTGAAGCTCTAGCCTTGGACTGCTGGGACACAAACCCATTCGGATTGAATGAACCTCAGTCTTGCTACTTTGAGCTGGTCTATTGCTGGAGAGAGAATTCAATTTATCTTCAATAGCTGATCCTTTACTTTGTGTTCAACAGTCATTTATTTATACTTTTGTTTTATAACAGCATTTGTTTCCTGACTATTTCCTTATTTCCTACTATGATCTCACTTTTACTCTCATCACCCACTTCTGAGAAAACAACCCATTAATTCTCCTTTCTTTGGAAAAGAAAATCTTGAGACCAACGTGCACAAAATATTTCCTCAATGTTTTGCAATCTATACCCTCACATCTTCCATTTAATATTCCTGCCTACATGTAACAGTGCAGCAATTCAACACCCTACAAAGCATAGTATGAACCTTTTCTGCAATTCTTCTCTGCCTTCTGGGAATCCAGTTAATGTCAAACATAGTGATTATGAATTCTTCCAAATCTCAATTACCCAGCAGGATTACCATTGCTACATTTTTTTTACAAGAACACCACACATTTTTCTCAAAAGATTTACAGACCTCAGAAAAAAAGATAAAGATTGTTTTACTGGAACCTAAATGGTTAACTATAAAAGCACCAATGAATTATTTATATAGCAGATTCACATACATGCAAATTGTAAATAGGTGTTATTTGATTTCTTTTTGACAAGTGGGGGTGAGGTGAAGAATTGCTCTGACTTTTGTGTAATGACAATTTAAATATATTGTGAAAGAACATGTTTATAGTTCAACTCTATATAAGCTTAGATTGTTCAGTTAGGGCACAATTTAATTCAGAAAAGAAAATGCACTTATTCAGCATATTTCACTTCTTTAAGAAACCTTAACATGTATCCCATCCAATGAATGGCTTTTGAAGGATGCTTGCCATGAATTTCCATTGGGTAAAGTCGAGAAGAGTCGATAGAATAGGCTAGGTGGAGGAATGGCAATCAGATACTAGAGGGTATGGTTTAAGGAAATGCCACTACTAGGCAAGTGCTCAGGCCTAAGGGGGATGTATTGGCTTGATAGCAAAGGTTTGGACATCTGCACTTTGGAGGGCATTAGATCCAATTGAATTTGATGGGACAGTTCAGAACTTCAGACTATAGTGATACCTCAGCTAAATTCAATTTCCTACTGGAAAAGGCATGTAATATAGTGAGGAATTGATCTGGCTGGCATCCTGGTCTTTAAGCCTAATATACACAATGCATATCTTTATCACGATTAAAAATGCCAGTAGACACATTTTTTTACAGAAATATAACAAAATACAACATAGGATTGTACGGGACAGGAAGGGGCACTTTGGCCCATGGTGTTGTGCCATATTAAACTAATCTATTCTGCCTGCCATAGGTCCATATCCCTCTATTCTTTGCATATTCCTATGCTTATCTAAAAGCCCCTTGAATGCTTCTATTGTATCTGCCTCGACCACAACCTCTACCAGTGTATTCCAGACTCCTATCACTTTCTGTGTAAAAAACTTGTTCCTCACATCTCCTTTGAACTTTCCTTTCTCACCTTAAAGGCATTCTACCTTGTATTAGACAGTTCAACTCTGAGGAAAGTATTCTGTCAACTCTCTCTATGCACCTCATAATTTTATAGAATTCTATCAAGTCTCCCCTCAGTCTCTGTTCCTCCAGAGAAAAGAAACTGAGTTTTTCTAGCCTCTCCTTTTCACTAATCCAGGCAGCATCCTGGTAAACCTCTTCTGCACCCTCTCAAAGCCTCCACATGCTTCATGTAATGTGATGATCAGAATTGAATGCAATACTCTGTGTCAAGATGAGAGTGGGGCTGCAAAAGCACAGCAGGTCTGGCAGCATCCGAGGAGCAGGAAAATCAACATTTCGGGCAGGAGCCCTTCATCAGGAATAAGGCTGGAAACCTCGGGGGTGGAGAGATAAATGGGAGGGGGTGGGGCTGGGGAGAAAGTAGTTGTGGGATGGAGGAAGGGATAATGGTGATAGGTCAGAGAGGAGGGTGGAGCGGATAGGTGGGAAGGAAGATTGACAGGTGGGACAGGTCATGAGGATGAGTCTTATAAAGCTGCAACATGACATCCTGACTCTTGTATTCAGTTCTCCGAACAGTAAAGGCAAGCATGTTGTGTGCCTTCTTTACCACCTTATCTACTTGTGTGGCCACTTTCAGGGAGCTATGGACTTGAACCCCAAGACCTCTCTATACATCAATGCTGTTCAGGGTCCTGCCATTAACTGTATACTTTTCCTTAACATTTGATCTCTCTTACCTGGATTAAACTCTTTCTGCCATTTATTCGCTCATATCTGTAACTGAACTATATCCCACTGTATTGTTTATTAATACTCTAACAATCTTCGCCACAATTCCACCAAACTTCATATTGTCTGCAAACTTACTAACCCGTCCATCTACATTTTCATCCAAGTCATTTTATACATGTATTTAAATAAAAGGACTTATTGTCCTTAGAGCATTTCTATGGCCTCTGGCTATTATTGTCTCCTTGATTGTTGATGCTAACACTGTCGGTTAAGTTTTCTTGGCTTTATAATGGGAAGGCAGGAGGCTGGCTGGAAATGTTTGAGAAAATAAGGAAGGAGTAATGTTGGAATGGTTCTTGATGCATTCTGGCCACTGGAAAGTCTAACTAGCGACTTGTCAGGAACTAGGTTGTCTGCCAAGACCATGGAGAGCTGGGTAGCCAATTAATGCAACTAAGGCTGCCCTTGGAGGCAATTTTGAGATGGAGTTGGTGTTTACTTGGTATCAAATTGGGCTAATTGTCTTGGACAAACGATTCCAACTTAATCAAGCTGACAGCCTCAAGACAGACCCAATAGCCATTAGAATGGGCAGGTTCCAAGTCAAAATGGTGCTGAAATCCTGCAGAGCAATTTATTCTCTACCTTGAAGGGCTTACCAGTTTGGGCATATTTATTTGATGATTGTAATGGAGGCCACCCCAGGGTGCATCCACCGTGAGGTGCCCTCTCAATGATGCTCATTCCCCTGGTGGGGCTGCCATCCTGTGCACTTCTCTGGGCCTCTATCCTTGTTAACACACCCAGCTTCCATAAAAGGCTGGAGAGTTAGGAGCCAGCCAGTGAGGATGCCACACCCCCAGAAAACACAGGAGCTCAATGTGGACCCTATGTCAGCATCATAAGGCCTACCAGAAAATTCATACTGAGGAAAAGATTCAACATTTAGTAGCAAAAGAAAAGGGTAATAATAACAATTCCAACTGGCCAGTGTTCATTTAGAGTCATAGAGTCATAGGGCACGGAAACAGATCCTTCAGCCCAACCAGTCCATAATCTCAAACTAGATGAGTCCCACCTGCTTGTGCATGGCCCATATCCTCCAAATATTTCTTATTCATGTACTTATCCAAATGCCTTTCAAGTGTTGTAACAGTATCTGCATCCACAACTTTCTCTGGAAGTTCATTCCACACATGAACCACTCTGTGTAAAGAAAATTGCCCCTCATGTCTTCTTGAATCTTTCTCCTCTCATCTTAAAAATATGTTAAAAAATTTTGTAAAAATGGATTTTTTTTTTAAATTAGGGGGCCCACAACTGGTCTTTGACCAGTTACCATTCCTGTCCATTTCAGAAGAGTATTAGGAATGGGAACCTGGATGATCTGTTCTTTCTCAATCAGGGACAATTGTAGCCTCTTTCCTGTACATTCCTACAATGAGTACAGCCTGAAGATTGAGCCTGGGATCTCACTGCTCCA
Organism: Hemiscyllium ocellatum; assembly: GCF_020745735.1. Classification (NCBI taxonomy): domain Eukaryota; kingdom Metazoa; phylum Chordata; class Chondrichthyes; order Orectolobiformes; family Hemiscylliidae; genus Hemiscyllium; species Hemiscyllium ocellatum. Next base: position 17,585,036 of record NC_083428.1, on the reverse strand, counting down.
TGAGCCTGGGAACACTCACTAATGCACACCCATTTGTGACATCTTTCTTTGCTTTATAGTACAGCTATTAATATTTGTGAGTTACTATGAAAGGAATCTTCCAAAGAGAATTGTTGACTGGGACTGGAAACATTGAGCAATTGAAGAGGTCAGAGCATAGAAATGTTTGAGAGGGGCAGAGACATCGGCTGGGAAAGTATGATGGTCAGCTGTGAACAAAGTGAGAGGCCAGCCCATTGGCAGGGAGAGACAGCAGCAAATTGGGCCGAGAGAGAGAGGCTTTAGGTGGGTAATGCTACTGCGAACAGGAGCTAATTACAATCAGAGTGAAAGAGTTCCATGGGAAGTAAATTAAATATGATTAAAATAAAAGAATTTCAAGTTAAATTTGTGGGGGCAAATGTTTGCCCGAAGTGGCTAAATTGAAAGTGGCTTGCAATTGGATCTTGGGTTTATTTGAAGTATTCCAGACAAGCTGCCAATACTGATCACGCCTCCACAGTCAACCCACCCTTCAGCAGGACTGAAGTTTAGGCAGTCTGCCTTCACTGGCTGAAGCCTTGCCAGATTCTGATTGGGAAAAAGAGGGAAGGTTGGCATCATATCAAGAAGAGGGGGGAGGAAAAATCCTCCTCCTCCTGGCTCTTTTCTTTAGAAAAGTTGTTTATGCAGGTTTTCAATGGTGACCTTTCGCTAGAACGCAACCACGTCAACAGAACCTGGACTGAGAGCGCTGTCGCCTACTCAGAGCAGCCCAATTTTCCTGAGAAACCTTAAAGCAGGAATTACAACTTCTCATTAACAAAGCACAGGGCCTAGCCTGTGTTTTTAGATCATCAGCCTGAACGATTGACTGAGGTTAATGTGACATTGGGATATTTTCCAAGCAGCCTTGGGGTGCAGGGCATACTTCACATTTTGCCATTGCATTCTGTCCAATTCTCTCCCCATTTTGTTCATATCTCACAGAAAATCTGCGGGCAAGCACAATGGAAAACTTATGGTGGGAAAAGCACAACAGAGTTCCAGGAAGGAACGAACAGAAAACGTACATTGCACTCTGGACCTTTGATACATTACGGATTTTTGGAAAAGTATATTCAGATAGGCTAGGGCATTTAGGGTCATAGAGTCATAAAGATGCACAGCACGGAAACAGATCCTTCGGTCTGAATCAACCAAGCCGAACAGATATCCCAACACAGTTTAGTCCCATCTGCCGGCATCCGGCCTATGTCCCTCCAAATTTTTCCTATTCATATACCCATCCACATGCTTTTTAAATATTGCAATTGAACCAGCCTCCACTACATCCTCTGGCAGCTCATTCTATACACGTATACCACCCTCTGTGTGAAACAGTTGCCCCTTAGGTCACTTTTATATCTTGCCCCTCTCACCTTAAACCTATGCCCTCTGGTTCTGGATTCCCCCACCCCTGGGAAAAGACATTGTCTATTTATCCTATCCAAGCCCCTCACAATTTTATAAACCTCTATAAGGTCACCCCTCAGCCTCCAAAGCTCCAGGGAAAATATTCCTAGCCTATTCAACCTATCCCTATATCTCAAATCCTTCAACCCTGGAAATATCTTTGTAATTGCTTCTGAACCCTTTCAAGTTTCACAACAATTTGCATGAAGTATAAACTGAAATTAAATCTTTTTACCTCTTTCCCTATGTAACTCTCCCAATTAGCAGCGGAGCCAAGATGTATGGGAATCCAGGTCTATGGGTGCTGTCCCTCATCCTGCTCGTCCAAAGGGCTGGATAGCTGGTTTGTGACATGCAGTGGAACTTCCTATATCAGCTGATGATGTGGAGGAGCTGGTGTTGGATTGGGGTGGACAAAGTTAAAAATCACACAACACCAGGTTATAGTTCAACAGATTTATTTAGAAGCACTAGCTTTCAGAGCGCTGTTCCTTCATTGAGCTGAGATGTCACCTTTTTTTATAAAACCTTAAGTTATCTCAAGAATGTGACTTAAAAGAAGTTCTGGGATTTGCAAATGAATGAATTGAAACCTCCAAACCACTCCAAAAGATGAAAGACCTAACAGCAATCTAGGTATGTTCAATATATCTTTTCAGTTGCATGATGCTGCAATATTTTGCTATAATTTCTGTGTCTTGTGATCCTTTTCCACAGCTACCCAATGAAGGAGCAGCGCTCCAAAAGCTAGTGCTTCCAAATAAACTTGTTGGACTATAATCTGGTGTTGTGTGATTTTTAACTATATCAGCTGAGATCAGTGTGAAGGTACCAACCTTTCAGCCTCCTCCCTTGCCTGAGGTATGGTTAAACTCACCACCCATTGCCTGCAATGAGGAAAGCGCCTTATGGTCCTCAGGATGATGATGACATCGACTTTCATATCTGAGTTCATATAGCTGTGCTTTTTGACTGTGTGTTTTCACAGTTGAAGTCGGTTCCACCATCCAACCTACATTCACACATACACTTTATAACTGAAATCACTTTGAGATATTAGGAAATCTGGGGTTCCTGTCTCCATTTGAGGTTATGACTGAGGTGTCCAAAATACTAGCCTAGCCAAGACCACCTGATTGAGCATAGTTTGTGTGCTTTCTGACTTTTATGATTTGTGACCTCTACATTTGCCCCGTGATCTCTTCAATATCTCATTTAATATTTTGCCAGTAAAGGAATTGATCTATTGTTTTCAGGGTAGAATATTTAGCACACGTCAGGAAATCTTATTTCTTTTTTAAAAATCAACCCATTCAGAGATATCATTACACAGCTGTGAAGTGAGTGGGACTTGATCCTGGGTCTCCTGACTTTGGAAGCAGAGACACAAGCACTGTGCACAAGGGCCCCCAGGAGTTCTTCATTTAAAAAAAATTAACCTATTTTTATGATCAACTTGTTCAGAGATGCTATTACACACCTCTAGAGCAGGTGGGACTGGAACCCAGGTCTGTCACAGAGGTAGCGACGCTAACATGACGCTACAGAGCCTCCAAGAAATTTCACCACAGCTATCGCAATTTGAGCTACTTATTTTCTCGATAATTCGGAAATAGGCAACATTATGTTCAGAGATGTTATTACACACTCTAGAGCAGATGTCTCACAGGGGTAGCGACACTACCATGATGCTACACGAGTCCAGAAAATGTCACCACAGTGATCGCAACTTGAGTTCTTTATTTTCTGTACAATTCAGAAATAGACAACATTACATTCGTCTGAAACAATTGGAATTTTTTGAAGCCTACTTAACTTGCACAACAGGAAATATCACTCAAATGCCCTTGGATTGAGCACACTGTTTATTTGTACTGTGCACCTCCGCATGAGGCCAGTGTATTTCATTTGAATATTATTGCTGGTCACTGACTGTGACTGATCAGCCTGCAGCCAGTTAGAGTAAACAGCATCCATTATCCACCTCCACATTTGACGCTGGCATGTGATTATCATCCCAATTAGCAACTTCCTGTTGCTCCCCGTCTCCGGCTAACAAAACAGAAAGCCTTGAAATGTCAAAAGGGAAATTGGAGATCTAAGATCCAGGAGCAAAGACATAACACAAGATTGAAGTGAAAATGGGTCATTGCCCACTCAACAGAAATCAGCTCTAAACTACATGGCCTGATTCACTGCTGGCAGGTTTCTATAGAGAGGTGTCAGGACAATTCCTCCTTTGACGCTGATCTTAATGTTAGTCAGCTGCCACCCTGGTCAGAGAGCATATCATTTAGATAAGTACTGGCTAATTTACAGTAATGGTAATTGTGAAAAAATGAGAACTCCTCACTGTTGACAATCACCAGTACATTGCAAATGTCTCTTTAATCTTTATTTCTTAGTTTGCAAGGCTCCCTTTGCGCACATACCATTTTCCTGACTGTGTTACCCGAGACAAGCCTCCGTGAGAGAAAAGGAGCAAGCTCAAATTCCTGATTTGAAAGATGAGTTCATAGCAACGTAGGGCTTCATTCGTGTTGCTAAATAAAGCAGAAAGTGCTAAAAATACTCAGCAGGTCAGGCTACATTTTGAAGAGCAAAAATAGAGTGAACCACTTGGATTTTACAGTCCAACATTCCCTGGAGTGGAATATTGTTGCAATCAACCTGCAGGGGTATCACTGCCCATGTAGCCACAGTGTATGTGATCTCAGGTAGAATCCAGCATTCATTAATAGCACCATCCATAATATTGAGCAGTGGAAAGATATTTTAGTGTCAAAGTGGGGCACTGGAAAAGCACAGCAGGTTAGGCAGCGTCCAAGGAGCAGGAAAGTTGACGTTTTGGCATAAGCCCTTCATTAGGAATGTTCGTTTCTGATGAAGGGCTTATGCCTGAATTGAGTTGAATTGAATTTATTGTCACGTGTACCGAGGCACAGTGAAAAGCTTTGCCTTGTGAGCAAAACAGGCAGATCACATGGTTAAGTAGCATAGATAGTAAATAATAGGTAAACAGGGGCAAAAACAAAAATACAGTTATAGGCAAATGTTAAGAGTTTGTGAGTCCATTCAGTATTCTAACAACAGTAGGGTAGAAACTGTTTTGAAACCGGCTGGTTCGTGTGTTCAGGCTTCTGAACCTTCTTCCTGATGGTAGAAGTTGTAGAAAGACATTGCCAGGGTGGGATGGATCTTTGAGAATGCTGGCATCCTTTCCTCGACAGCGGGCCTGGTAAATGGATTCTATAGATGGGAGTTTGGCCTTTGTGATTGTCTGGGCCAAGTTCACCACTGTCTGTAACCATCTCCAATCTCGAATGGTACAGTTGCCATAGCAGGTAGCGATACATCCAGACAGAAAGCTCTCGATGGTGCATCTATAAAAGTTGGCAAGGGTATTCATCATCACGCCAAATTTCCTCAGCTGCCTGAGGAAGAAGAGACATTTTTGGGCCTTTGCAACCAATGTGTCCACATGAAGTGTCCAAGAAAGCTTGTTGTTGATGACCACTCTCAGGAGCGTGACACACTCCACTCGTTCCACCTCTGTGCTGTTAATGTGTAGGGGGGCATGAGTAACATCCACCGAAATGTTGACTCTCCTGTTCCTTGCATGCTGCCTGACCTGCTGTGCTTTTCCAGTGCCACACTTTTCGTCTCTGACTCTTCAGCATCTGTAGTCCTCACTTTGTCTCAGAAAGATATTTTGACAAGGACAGCACCAAAGAGACTGTGTAATTTTCACATTTTTCTCTGATGGGCAGGTTCATAAATGTGGTACTTCACTGGTACATACGTTGTTAAAGACTACAGCTTTCATGGTGAAAATCTTGCCCACTACCTCACGAACTATCCTATCCCACTCCTAACCCCTCACTGCATCTCTCCCACTCACTGCTCCCTTGATGCCTACCACACCCCATGAGCAAGTGAACAAGATGGTGAACTGGAAGGGTTTTGGGAACAGGGGAGGAACGAAGGCAGCAAGTGAGGAGGTGCAGGGGGGTGGGGTCAAAGAAGGTAAGGGTATCAAAGAACGGCATGGAGAGATGCAGAAAGCAAATTGGTGAATCGGTAGTTTAGGGAGTGGAGGATTGAATAAGTGATGGATAATTTGTTCAAGGTGCACACATTACAGCATTATGGTGGAGTGTGTGGTGACCATCAATTGGATCATCACTGCCCCACTCCCTTATCCCACTATTCCCTCAGGAAGGAGTTCTCCTCTGATCCTATGAATTATTTACTGTTTTAAAATGCAATTTCGAGGTCCCATCAATATATTTTTAAAATCAGATACCTCTGCCTCTTTGGAGGAACCTTAACCCTAACCTTAACCTTAACTTGGCATCATTCTGGAAAGAATTTCCTCCTCTTTTCCTTATGAATACATACATGTAAAAAGAAAACCATTTACACTGTTCAACACACAGTGCCCTTTATTTGTAATTTATTTGACACAACATATTATTAACTTGCCCAGAGTTTTAAAGGTAACTAACCTATTCGTGCTTGTCAGGTATCTTTTATTTTCCTTTCCTTTTGTAGGTAACAATTCACTGCAAGCAACAACTTATACTCATATGAAGCTTTTAACAAAACACAGCTCTTGATAGGAGCATTACCAAATAAAATATGACATCAAGGCACAAAAAAAAGCAGTCAGACGGTCAAGATCTTGATAAAAGAGCCAAGTTTAAAAGATTGATTCAAAGGAAGAGTGTGAGGCAAAGAGGTGTGGCTTTGGTGAGGGATTCAAGAACTGGAGGCTGAGGGACCCGAAAGCAGGCTGAACACTGCTGGGCCAATTAAAATTACGATGCTCAAGAGGCTGGAATTAGATCAGCTCAAATATTTCAGAGGGTTGAGGGGCTGGCAGAGATTACAGAGACAGAGATAAGCGATCCCATGGAAAAACTTTAAAGCAAGAGAAGATTTTCAAAAGTTGCTTTGCTTGGCCAAGTGCCAATGTAGGTTATCAAGATCTGGGGTGAGAGCTGAATAGAACTAGATGTGAGCTAAGATATAGATATCAGAGTTTTGGATTCCCTCATGCTTAGGGTAATAGAACAGGTTACCTGCAAACCAAACTGCGACTACAGATGAAAGATTCCCTCTTTACCTTTACCTTGCTAGATTCCTATCCTTGATTGTCTGCTACATTATCACAATGGGCAAAAGACCTTACTGTCAGCAAGGGTTCAGAATATCCAGCCTTCCAAATTTATACACAACTGAGGCAAAGCTGATTGCCCAGAACTTTCCTGGCTTCTTCCTCTGCCCTTTCCTTGAATAGAGAGAGAGTATTTGCCAGTCTCCAATCTGTGACACTTTTTCCATTCCCAAAGATTTTATGGAACATTATGGTTGGTGCTTCCTCAATCTGTTTTAATATTCTGGTACACAAACTGTCTGGATTTGGTCACTTTTTTTTCTCACTTTTAGTCTCATTTTTAACACAGTCTCCTTTTGATTATTTATCTCCAAGACAAGCTTTAGACATCTACCTCAGATACATACGCAGTCCCACTTGAACCTTCATTTATAAACAACAGTGGTGAAATATTTATGAAGCAGCCGTGTTTTCTTTTCCACTATATTGCTCATAGCCTGCTGAAGGTGTTGACTTCTTACTGAGGCAAACTCCATGACCATTAGTCACCCTTCAGCACCTCATCCCAATGACCCTTATTGATATCTGACCTTGATAGTGAATTTTGGCAGGGTATTTGAGAGAGACAGGAAGAGAAGCATTCCAGCCCATGTCCCCATTTAATAGTAGTTTGGAGTCAAGTAATTTTGTGATAAGCTCTTGTCCATGACCTGCGACTTCTTAAGTTCAAAAGGCTATAGAAATGCAAGATGCTGCTAAATGTTGGTATATGGCAAGCAGTAACAGGTTATTAATCTGGCATGTTAATAAAGCTATTGCTGGAAAAGCGCAGCAGGTCAGGCAGCATCCAAGGAGCAGGAGAATCGATGTTTCGGGCATGAGCCCTTCTCCAGGAATGAGGAAAGTGTGTCCAGCAGGCTAAGATAAAAGGTAGGGAGGAGACACTTGGGGGAGGGGCGTTGGAAGTGCGATAGGTGAAAGGAGGTTAAGGTGAGGGTGATAGGCCGGAGTGGGGGTGGGGGCGGAGAGGTCAGGAAGAAGATTGCAGGTTAGGAAGGTGGTGCTGAGTTCGAGGGATTTGACTGAGACAAGGTGGGGGGAGGGGAAATGGAGAAATCTGAGTTCATCCCTTGTGGTTGGAGGGTTCCTAGGCAGAAGATGAGGTGCTCTTCCTCCAGCCGTCATGTTGCTATGGTTTGGTGATGGAGGAGTCCAAGGACCTGCATGTCTTTGGTGAAGTGGAAGGGGGAGTTGAAGTGTTAAGCCACAGGGTGGTTGGGTTGATTGGTCCGGGTGTCCCAGAGGTGTTCTCTGAAACGTTCCGCAAGTAAGCGGCCTGCCTCGCCAATATAGAGGAGGCCACATCGGGTGCAGCGGATGCAGTAAATAATGTGTGTGGAGGTGCAGGTGAATTTGTGCCGGATATGGAAGGATCCCTTGGGGCCTTGGAGGGAAGTAAGGGGGGAGGTGTGGGCGCAAGTTTTGCATTTCTTGCAGTTGCAGGGGAAGGTGCCGGGAGTGGAGGTTGGGTTGGTGGGGGGTGTGGATCTGACGAGGGAATCACGAAGGGAGTGGTCTTTTCGGAACGCTGATAGCGGAGGGGAGGGAAATATATCCCTGGTGGTGGGGTCCGTTTGGAGGTGGCAGAAATGACGACGGATGATATGATGTATATCACCCCCCACCAACCCAACCTCCACTCCCGGTACCTTCCCCTGCAACTGCAAGAAATGCAAAACTTGCGCCCACACCTCCCCCTTTATTTCCTTCCAAGACCCGAAGGGATCCTTCCATATCTGCCACAAATTCACCTGCACCTCCACACACATCATCTATTGCATCCGCTGCACCCGATGTGGCCTCCTCTATATTGGCGAGACAGGCCGCCTACTTGCAGAACGTTTCAGAGAACACCTCTGGGACACCCGAACCAACCAACCCAACCACCCTGTGGCTCAACACTTCAACTCCCCCTCCCACTCCACCAAGGACATGCAGGTCCTTGGACTCCTCCATCGCCAGACCATAGCAACACGACGGCTGGAGGAAGAGCGCCTCATCTTCCGCCTAGGAACCCTCCAACCACAAGGGATGAACTCAAATTTCTCCAGTTTCCTAATTTCCCCTCCTCCCACCTTGTCTCAGTCCAACCCTTGAACTCAGCACCACCTTCCTAACCTGCAATCTTCTTACTCTGCCCCCACTCCCACTCCAGCCTATCACCCTCACCGTAACCTCCTTCCACCTATCGCACTTTCAACGCCCTTCCCCCTAGTCCCTCCTCCTTTTATCTTAGCCTGCTTGGCCCACCCTCCTCATTCCTGAAGAAGGGCTCATGCCCAAAACGTCGATTCTCCTGCTCCTTGGATGCTGCCTGACCTGCTGCGCTTTTCCAGCAATACATTTTCAGCTCTGATCTCCAGCATCTGCAGTCCTCACTTTCTCCATGTAATAAATCTAACCTGTAGTGTGGAATAGAGTGAACTAAATATGGAATTATGAACCAACCGGGCGATTTACGCCACTCAGATTTGCGTTAGTGTTGATGAGAAGCCTGTATTGGGAACCAACCTTTGGCAAATAGCCAGCATGCATTGTGCAACTTCTGCTGTTAATATAACTTAATGGTCACAGTGAGGCAGGATTGGAAAGGTCTGTTCCAGATGAGACAAGTTATCCACCTGTAGTGGTAGACTTCCAAATTTTATTCTGTTGTTTCTGTTGACATTAAGTCGAAATGTCAGCAGCTGCAAGGAAGCCGTGAAAATTTTGCACTTTAATTGGATTAACTCCAACAGCTACATGCTAGGAAATGCAACCTTTAACAAATCTGCTTTGTCAAATCCATGCTGAATATCCCTGACCAATCCATGTCTCTCTGAGTGCAGATAAATGCTATCCCTCAAAATTCTTTCTTATAACATCTCCATCAACAAGGTTAGGCTGATTGGCCAGTAATTTCCTGATCAACTCCTTCTGTGCTTTGTAAATAATGGGACAATGCTTGTGGTCATCCAGTTCTCTTGCACCTCACCTGTGGGCAGACCAGGTTTGAATATTTCTGCTTGCACCCCTGATATCTCTTCCCTTGCCTCCTTCAAAGCTTGGGGTTTAGCTCATCCTGCTTATGGCTTTTTCCACTTTTAAAGCTGTCAAATCTGCTAATACTGCCTCTCTCCATTAATTTCTCCAAATATTTCACAATCCTCCACCCTGGTGTCCATGCATGTTCCATCCTTTTCCATTGTGAAGACCCACACAAAGTTGAGATCTACCCCTATGTCTTCTGGTTCCACATACATGACCCTTAATTGGCCTTATTCTCTCCCTAGTTATTAATGTGCTCTTTCAATCTATATTTTAAAAAATCATTTGAATTTCCCTTTATTCTACCCACAAAGTCTTTCTCATGCATTCATTTTGCTTTGCTAATTTCCTTTGACAACCCCCCTTGTTTTATGCTCCTTTAAGGCATTGATAATATTTAGCCCTTGGTATCTATCATAAGATTCTTGGTTTATCTTAATCCTAACCTCTATGTCCCTTAACATCTGGTGTTCTCAGGCTTTGGTCCCACTCTTTGTCTTTATGTGAACATATTGTCTTGTACTCCTGTTTCTTCACTGAATGTCTCTCACTAGATGCTCCCAGTCCTCTTGACAATCACAACATATCTTAGTAAAACTGGCTTTTCTCCAGCTTAAAAGTTTTTTTTATAACTCCTAAATCTAACTGAGTAATGGTCACAATCTCCAAAATACTCTCCTATTGATAGGCCTTCCAACTGCTTGAGCTCATCACTGAATAGTAGGTCCAAAATGTTCCCTGTTTCTTGTTGCTCCTTCTAGGTACTAATTTAAAAGGTTCTCCTGAATGCAGCTTAAGAATTGTGTACCCTTCCTAGCTTACACACTCAAATTATCCCATTTAATTATTAAAATTATTATTACTGCTTCCTTATTTTTCACTTCCCTGAAATGTGATTACATATTTGATCCATGATATCTCCCTGAGTGTCTGGGGACGTAGTACATCGCCAACAGTATGTTTGCCTTTTGCTTCAAACCATATGGCACAATTTGATGAACCCTATCAAGATGTCATCCCTTTTCAACACTATGGTAGATTCCATGATCAATATTGTAACTCCCTCCTCTCTATTCCCCTATCCATCTCATCTGAATACCTCACAACCAATACTCCCTCTTAGCTGCACCATTATACTCAAAGAATTCCAGGAATTGCTGCCGGGCATTGGCCTCAGAAGCACACAGAGTCGGTAAGAAAATTAGAGGGAATGCTGCCAAACCTGCCCATCTCTCAGTCAAATCTTGGTCATAGTTTTCATATCATATCATCATGTGTTACTTTTCCAGAAATGGTCCGAGTGCTTTGGAAATCCCAAAACCTCCCTCTTGCATCATTTCTCCAGCCACACATTCATTGCATTATTGCATGGGCTCTTACAGAATCTACCTTGATAAAATATGTTTGCCGAACCTTATTTACTTTCTTCCTATGTCACTGGCTCCAACATGGACCACGACCCATGCTATTCACCCTACCCTTTAGAATGCCACAGACCTGTTTTGCCAGATATTTGATCCTGGCACCTAGGAGGAACATCGATGGCTACAGAAGTGCCTATCTTCTCTCTTTACTGAAGCTTTTGCCACTACTGTCCTTCCACACTTCCTCCGCACTCTTCCATGCCTTCCCCAAGCAGTTGACCTACCCACAGTGCTGTGCGCTTGGTACAAGCTAGCCTCTATGGAGGGCCTGTCACTCACACGCTTTTCCGAGGCTGCTAAACAAGTTAGCAAATGAGATGCATTTTGGGACATTCCCTTACTACCTGACTGGTGGCCACCCATTGCCTCTCTTCTTGCACTTCCTTAAACTGCTGGGTAATCATGTCCTGAAACATACTATCCATAAAACTCTCTGCCTGAGGAATGCACCGCTGTGCCTCTAGCTGCAGTTTACCCTCCAAAGTCCTGAGTTTGTGTCGCTACAACTGGAGGCAGCGCCTACACAAATGGTCACCAGATGACCAAGAGCTGTGGTGATATCCCACAAAGTGCAGGATGGGCAGGCTCAAGGGCCAGAGCTCTTCTGATGTTTCCTAACAAAATGGAGGATGGATCCTTTGCATTTACTTTCCCGGAACTCCTGCTTCAGGATGGACTCGACACCCCTTGACCTGGATTCTCTGATGGCCAGACAGCTGTTACTCCACTGTAGGTGGGAGTTACACATGGGCAGTTTGCAGAATCCACATTGTGGCAAATTCTCATGCAATTGCCTGAGAAATTGAAGATTTCACTGAAAGTCTTCATTTAATTCAGAAGGTTCCAAAGAAATTTAACAAAATGCTTACTCAGGAAATGTTGGATGATCAAATGTGCAATCTAACTCCTGACCTGACCTGATGCTTCCTAACCTCCTCATGCCCTTTCAGATTGGACCAGCTGGACCGGACCACCCACCACCAAGACCCTGTCAGACCTGATATCTCCCACCCACCCCAAACTACCCAAATCCCTGCATCCACTTACCTGGCCCCCTTTCCAACGGCATTTTACCCATTTGGCATTTGACATTTCTGTAGCAGTTTCATGGAAATCCCCAGTTTTAAAACGTTATGTCTTGAAATGGTTAAAGATGGATAAATCCCCAGGACCTGATCAGGTGCACCCGAGAAGTCTGAGAAGCTAGAGAAGTGATTGCTGGGCCTCTTGCTGAGATATTTGTATCATCAATCGTCACAGGTGAGGTGCCGGAAGACTGGAGGTTGGCAAACGTGGTGCCACTGTTTAAGAAGGGCAGTAAAGACAAGGCAGGGAACTATAGACCAGTGAGCCTGACCTCAGTGGTGGGCAAGTTGTCGGAGGGAATCCTGAGGGACAGGATGTACATGTATTTGGAAAGGCAAGGACTGATTCAGGATAGTCAACATGGCTTTGTGCGTGAGAAATCATATCCCACAAACTCGATTGATGTTTTAGAAGAAGTATCAAAGAGGATCGATGAGGGCAGAGCAGTAGATGTGATCTATATGGACTTAGGTAAGGTGTTCGACAAGATTCCCTATGGGGGACCGATTAGCAAGGTTAGATCTCATGGAATACAGGGAGAACTAGCCATTTGGATACAGAACTAGCTCAAAGGTGGAAGACAAAGGGTGGTGGTGGAGGGTTGTTTTTCAGACTGCAGGCCTGTGACCAGTGGAGTGCCACAAGGATCGGTGCTGGGTCCTCTACTTTTTGTCATTTACATAAATGATTTGGATGTGAGCATAAGAGGTACAGTTAGTAAGTTTGCAGATGACACCAAAATTGGAGGTGTAGTGGACAGTGAAGAGGAATATCTCAGATTACAACAGGATCTGGACCAGATGGGCCACTGGGCTGAGAAGTGGCAGATGGAGTTTAATTCAGATAAATGAGAGGGCTGCATTTTGGGAAAACAAATCTTAGCAGGACTTCTACACTTAATGGTAAGGTCCTAGGGAGTGTTGCTGAACAAAGAGACTTGGAGTGCAGGTTCATTGCCCCTTGAAAGTGGAGTCGCAGGTATATAGGATAGTGAAGAAGGCGTTTGGTATGCTTTCCTTTATTAGTCAGAGTATTGAGTAAAGGAGTTGGGAGGTGATGTTGCGACTGTACAGGACATTGGTTAGGCTCCTGTTGGAATATTGCATGCAGTTCTGGTCTCCTTCCTATCGGAAAGATGTTGTGAAACTTGAAAGGGTTCAGAAAAGATTTACAAGGATGTTGCCAGGGTTGGAGGATTTGAGCTATAGGGAGAGGCTGATCAGGCTGGGTCTGTTTTCCCTGGAGCATCGGAGGCTGAGGGGTGACCTTATAGAGGTTTACAAAATAATGAGGGGCATGGATAGGATAAATAGACAAAGTCTTTTCCCTTGGGTCGGGGAGTCCAGAACTACAGGGCACAGGTTTAGGGTGAGAAGGGAAAGATATAAAAGAGACCTAAGAGGCAGCTTTTTCACGCAGAGGTTGGTACATGCATGGAATGAGCTGCCAGAGGATGTGGTCGAGGCTGGTACAATTGCAACATTTAAGAGGCATTTGGATGGGTACTTGAATAGGAAGGGTTTGGAGGGATATGGGCTGGGTGCTGGCAAGTGGGACTAGATTGGGTTGGGCTATCTGGTCGGCATGGACAGGTTGGACCGAAGGGTCTGTTTCCATGCTGTACATCTCTATGCCTCTATGACTGAAAGAAAATGGCCTTTTTTTGAAAAACAGATCAACCTGGCATCTGTGCAGGCAGGATTTCCCAGCAGGTCTGCCAGAATAAAGACACATCTTCTTCTTGGGGCAGAGATCCTCAGAGGGATGAGACAACTTGACCAATAAAATGGCACCCGCCAGACATTGTATCAAGGGACAGCCATAGAAATGGTAATCCCCCAGGGATGGGAGCCTCAGTGGAGCTGTGATGAGTAAGACAGAACAAAGTAGTAAGACATTATATAATTTAAGTAACTTGAATGTAATTTAAGCTAGTATTTATTCAATATATTTGTAGTTTAGATTTAGTTAAGTAGATAGGCTTGTTTTGGTAGAATAGTGGATTGTTAATAACAATGGTACTATGTTATGGCCTTGTTCTTTGTACTTTTTTTTCTGTTTTGTTGGTGTTTTTTTAATATATAAATGTCTTGTAAAAGGTTTTGAAAAGCTTTTCAATAAAAACATTTATGTTAAAAAATGGTAACGAATCCCAAAACCGTGAACAATGGAGCTGATCTCGTTAATGGGATAACGATTTACTCTAATCTCAAAACAGTTTGGGAGGTTCTATGAAGTCATCAAAATTTCAGATAAGTAAATTTGGGACAGTATCGACCCTTTAGTTTCCACGAATGATGAGATTAATCCGGCTCCAGCAATCTCCGGAGATGCTTTGTGATCTGGAGTTACCTGAGGGATGGAGTTGGCCCTGTGGAATTGCAAGGTCAAGGCGGGGGAGGGGGAGGGGGGTGGGGAGCGCAGCAGGGCCAGCTATCAGGGCTCCTTTTCTTTCTCACTCTCCTCGCTCTGAGCTCGCCGGGTCTCTGGACTCTTGGGATGAAGACATCGACTCTGTCTGCGACCTCTGACTTTGGAAGTCCACGACAACACCCGAGGTAGAGAGCGAGCCTCACTGGACAACCAACAAGTCCCTCTGACACCGTAAGAACCCTTTCAGGCCTGGGACACTTGTACTCTGGAGTAGTTGGTTAGGCATCAGAGGGAAGGTGGCTATGTAATTCTTTAAGTATAAGTACCCTGTAAATTGTGTAAGCTTAAAGATTTACATTGTGTCCATTCCAGTTTTCTTATATTTTATATCATTGTATAGATCATAAGTTTCATTGAAGTATTGTACAGATTGGGCAAGTTGAATTCTTTCTATAATAAAGTTCACTGGTAATTGTGAACTCATATTTGAGTCTGTCTGTGCTCCCTCTGGGTACACCATTTCTGGCTGAGTTCACTGCAGATCCCAGAATATAATTCCAGTGACAAAGACTGAAGGGTAATCCAGGCCATTCAAACCGCCCACTCAAGGGGGATTGCTGGCCAGGATAAGTGGTTTGACCTCTCTTTTTCTTTCTCTTGGGGGTACTGCCCGAGTGTGTAGGTACCAGGTGGCCATTGCCCCACCATCAAGTGTGGGAACGGCCCAGGCATTGATAGCGGTCATGATTACTGTGTGGAGGTACGTTCCAATTTGCTGGTCAGGCCATATACAATGAGTTCGGTTCAGCGCTCTCTCTCCAGCGGAGTTGCCCTAGTGCAGCATCCTTGGTCTTTGAAGTTTCAGAGCGTGCTTGAGAGAGACCATCACAGTAATCTGCGAACCCCAGACACAGGCTTGAGTTCGCAGTAAAGAAAAGGAGCCCCTCTCTTTCCCACCTGGCATTAACACACTTTTCAACCTACCCCCTCATTAGTTGACACCTTACCCTGCTGGCAGCCTGCATAGCTGGTGCTTTACCCACCTGGCATCCTATTTTAAATGGACTATTTTGATTTTTGAGCCCAAGTTGTGGGGAAGAGCTCCCCGGTCCTACCCAAGTCACCTCTAAGATTTAGAGCCCCTTGTGTAAATCTGGCAGGCAAGTTGCTGTTGCCACACAGACATCTCATTGGATTGAAGCCCATTTGGCTGGGTCAGCACTCCCAGTGACATTGCCTGGCAATGATACATCAAGTAATAACAGACAGAGCTGTTAGGGGAACTATGCACAGAGGAACATTTCAATATTCACCTAGTGGGTCAGGTAGGCAAAGATCAGACAAGGTGGGAATGTAGGAAGACATTTAACTTTAAAAAATGTGAAACCTGACTGTGAACATCAATACTTTCCATTTAACTGTAGTGCGATTAAGGTGACTTCACTAATCCACTCCAGAGAAATGGTCTTGTAATTATAGTATTTAAATGAGGCTCTGATTTTCTTTTCACAGTGATTTTCCCAAACATATGCAGGCTGGATTTTCCAGGTGGGGCCCCCAAGCTGTTGAAGAGAACGGTCAGATCCAGGCAGTCAGTCAAATGCTTTCCCATTACTGCCCCTGGGTTGTATGAGATAGAGTGTTTCCTGACCACCTGCACCTTCCCTTTAAGCAAGATTGTTATAATCCCTTCAACTCCCCCACCCCCACACAAATTTTCCCCTTACAAAATCTAAACTCAATGACCAAAAATGAAGAAGTCTATCATCACACATTCACTGTGTTCAGTCATGTTCGTAAAAGTTCATACTGTGAAGGTACATCAGCGTGATAGTTGGAGGTGGATCAGCACATGATGAGTTGTCTGATATGTTTGCATAATTTGATAAGTTTCAAAAACAAGCAAAAGCAGAAAAAAATGTGATTTGCAGTGTGACTGTCAACATTCAGTCACTGTTATTCATGCAAAACATTTCTGGAATGCCAGCTTTTTGGTTTTGAATTGCTTCCCTTTGCAATATTCAGAGATTAGTAATGAACTAAGCAGCAAAATCATATGTTGGTGAATTCAGGAAGTACTAAGCAGTTCTGTTTGATAACTTGTTTGTCTATGTCAGTTAGATCTGCTTAGTGGGTCAGACATCCAGTTACATCCATGAAAGTCCTGCCTCCCATCTCCCACTCAGGCACCAATGTTATTTTCTTTTGCTCTTCTCCAGATAACACAGACCCTTCAATGGATTTCAATGCAAGCCTGGGAAGCAGCCCTGGTTTAACCATGTTACTTTTTTTGTTCCGTAAATCAAGTCATTAACTGAATCTAAAGTGTTGTGAATTGACTCTATGTCCTAGCCAACAAAATAGCTGTAGCTTATTGTATAAATCTCTGAGCATTATTACTATGAAAATATATATGTCACTTTTACATGATCCTCACTTGTCCAATGAGAGAAATCCCATTTTAGTAGAATACACCTACCGATGACCTCTTTCCATATATAGGATCCAAATTAACTTTTTACTCATTAAATCACAATTTTGTCCAGTTCAACTACTACAATTAATTTAAAGCAAAATTCTGTGTTTTTCTCCTATGTCCTGACTACTCTTATTTATGTTTACAATAGGATACATTTGAGGAGCTCTGACCCTTGAGCCTATCCATCCTGCAACTTTGTGGGATATCACCATAGCTCCTGGTCATCTGGTGGCCATTTGTGTAGGAGCTGCCTTCAGTTGTAGCGACACAAACTCAGAACTTTGGAGGGTGAGTAGCAGCTAGAGGCACAGCGGTGCATTCCTCAGGCAGAGAGTTTCATGGATAGTATGTTTCAGGACATGGTCACCCAGCAGCTTAAGGAAGTGCAGGAAGAGAGGGAATGGATGACCACCAGTCAACTAGTAAGGGAATGTCCCTCTCAGACATCTTCTTCTAGGCTAAGAAATTCTAGTCAATCCCATCTTTTCATATAATTGAAACCTCTGTCATTGTTAACCTATCAGTCTCATGATTTTTTTCATCATCTCTGTGCTACAGGCTCACTTGTTCCATAGTGACCCAAAATAGATTCACTATTTAAAGTACAGTCTGACCTTAGCATTATACAGATTTAACAGTTCCTCCTCTGTCTTATATTCTATTGTTTTGGCTGCATTATTCAAAACCTACTATTTCTGTTGATTAAAAATGGAAGAATTGTGGGTGTTGGAAGTCAGAAAAAAAAACAGAAATTGCTGAAAAAGCTCAGCCGGTCTGGCAGCATCTGTGGAGAAAAATCAAAGTTAACATTTCAGGCGAGATCTGAAAAAGGGTCACTCGACCTGAACTGTCAACTCTGATTGCTCTCCGTTGATGCTGCCAGACCGGCTGAGCTTTCCCAGCACTATGTTTAAATTCTGATGCTTGTCTGTTTGCATTAGTCAGGCATTTAGCATTATATCCTCAAAGAATCTTATGCCTTTCAGTTTCCTCCGCAGTTGCTATAGCAACTGCTATCATTCCTTTCACTTTTGCATGCTGTTCAATTAAATTGCGGCTGTACAGGACATTGGATAGGCCACTGTTGGAATATTGCGTGCAATTCTGGTCTCCTTCCTACTGGAAAGATGTTGTGAAACTTGAAAGGGTTCAGAAAAGATTTACAAGGATGTTGCCAGGGTTGGAGGATTTGAGCTATAGGGAGAGGCTGAACAGGCTGGGGCTGTTTTCCCTGGAGAGTCGGAAGCTGAGGGGTGACCTTATAGAGGTTTACAAAATTATGAGGGGCATGGATAGGGTAAATAGACAAAGTCGTTTCCCTGGGGTTGGGGAGTCCAGAACTAGAGAGCATAGGTTTAGAGTGAGGGGGAAAGATATAAAGAGACCTAAGGGGCAACTTTTTCACACAGCGGGTGGTCTGTGCATGGAATGAGCTGCCAGAGGGAGTGGCTGGAGGCTGGTACAATTGCAACATTTAAGAGGCATTTGGATGGGTATATGAATAGGAAGGGTTTGGAGGGATATGGGCCTGGTGCTGGCAGGTGGGACTAGGATGGGTTGGACCGAAGAGTCTGTTTCCATGTTGTACATCTCTGTGACTCTAATTCCTTAATTGACGTCTCCTGTAATTCCATCTCACTTACAATTTTTATGTGGTCTGACTATTATGCATTGTGTTTTGTGTTGTGAGCATTTATAAAATTATAAATAACAGAAGTCACCAAGCGCAGGTATCACCCTCCTCAGTACTTTGTCCCACTTAGATAAAAATCATCTAATGAAAACTTTTTTTGCGGTCCTGCCAGTTTTGTATCATTCCCAGGGTTTATCCTGAATCAGCTTTGAGTTTAATTAAGATTGTTTGTGAGGAAAATGCTTATGAAAATGTGATTCTGCATTAATTTTCCAGACTCTTCAGTCTTTTAGTAACCCTTCTCTGCACTTGGCCAACATTACTTAGATTTTCAATTGCAAGAGTTCAAAAACTGAGCACAATGCTCCAGGTACGGCGTGACCACCTGTTAACATTTTATAAAGTGAGCCATCTAGATGAGAATGCCCGGTCTGTGTTGAGTTAACTGATCTTATCCAGCCCAGCAGTGGGGAAAGTGCAACTGGCGTTAACATCTGGAGTTGATAGGGGTGAAATATTGGCTCTGTGTTCCAAACGCATAACACTATCAGTGGTCCATGTTACAAGTATGAATATATCCGGTGATGACAGAAATAGACGTAGGTGCAATTACTACTTTTGTTCAATATCCTGCCAAAACACTGACACTGAATGGCTTGCTAACAGGGCTGTCCTGAGTCTACCATATTGCAATGGGTCTAGAGGTACATATAGATCAGATCAGTTAAGGAATACATGAGTCGACAAGAATGAACTAGATAGGCTTTTATAACAATCAAACAGTGATGTGGTCGCCATATTAACATTTTATTCCGGATTTATTTCATTAAAAGAATTTAAATTCCACTTGATGCTGTGCTAGGATTTGAATTCAGGCCTCTGGATTATTAATTCAGGGCTGTTGAATGATTAGTCCTCTAATACTAGCATCATGCTCCTCCTTCTATTATCCCTGGCTCCAGACATTGCAAATAATAAGAAATATTGTTAAACTTCAACAGGGATGGAGAGGAGACTTGGCTTCTGAACACCTGGTTACTGATCTCAGAGTTGAAACGCCCAAACTATATTTCCTTTGGGATTTGTTACATTTACAGTACAATACAGACGGCTTGTTGTAATACAAAGTTGCACCTCATTCATAGAACTTGATGACATTTGACATGACCATGCATGGGTTTAATTTACTGAAGGAAATTGTATAGAACAGGAATAAGGACTTGGTACTTCTCTGTATATTCTTTATCATAAAGGGAACATATATATTTGCATGTGAAGATAGCCCACATACCACTCTTAACCAGGAAGTGAATGTTTTGTAATTTCTTACTGCAATCAAAAGATAGACTAGACTACAAGTTGCTCACTTAGGACTTAACAGACCACACACTGAGCTGATGGCATGGTTTTAATCCAGACATTCTCAGTGTTACAGACCTTCAGGGGATGACAGTCAAGTCAGGTCCAATCTTCATTCTTCAGGCTACGTTTTCTCAGCATGGCCTACTCTTCCCCTAGTTTTTATGCGTGTTGGTATGGAAAGAGTTATCTCCATGGAATATGTCAATCACTGGCCTCATCTACCTAATTTCTGCTATGACTGTATCCAAAATCAGGCGCATTCTTGGAGGAAAATTCCCCACTTAACTGAAAGAAATTCTCCTCTGTACAACGCACGACATTCAACAACAAATGCAGAGTTTGCCACTTCAGGGTTGCTGATCAACCTTTTATCATTTCCATCTTGAGAATGTGAATTTTTTTTGTTTTAAAGATAGCTCTGCTCCTTTTCAAGTTGCATCTTGCCTGATCTTTGCCCATAGAATTTAACCAAATAATGTGAGGTATTTTTACTGAATACTCTCATGTATGGCATGCTACTCTGTACCTTCACTATTGTCATAGAGTCATAGAGATATACAGCATGGAAACAGACCCATCGGTCCAACTCGTCCACGCCGACCAGATATTCTAACCTAATCTAGTCCCATTTTTCAGCATTTTGCCCATATTCCTCAAATCCCTTCCTATTCATATACCCACCCAGATGCCTTTTAAATACTATGATTGTATCAGCCTCCACCACTTTCTCTGGCAGCTCATTCCAGACACGTACCACCCGCTGCAAGAAAACATTGCTCCTTAGGTCCCTTTTATATCTTTCCCCTCTTACCCTAGACTAATGCCCTCTAGTTTTGTACTCTCCCACCCCAGGAAAAAGACATTGTCCACTTACTCTATCCTTGCCCTCCATGATTTTATAAACTTCTGTAAGGTCACCCGTCAACCTCTGACGCTCAGGGAAAACAGCCCCAGCTCTCGCTATAGATCAAATCTTCTAACTCTGGTAACATCCTTATAAATCTTTTCTGAACCCTTTCAAGTTTCACAACATCCGTCCGATAGGAAGGAGACCAGAATTGCACATAATATTTCAAAATTGGCCTAACCAATGTCCTGTACAGTTGCAAAATAATGTCTTACCACTACATACTGATATTCCAAGTAAGCAAGTTTACTTTTACGTGATGTTTATTATGTCCCTCAGAAATGTTACAAAGTATTTCACATGCAATAAAGCATTTTGTGCATGCACAATATAACAGGCATTTTGTGCATCACAAAGTCTTCCATTAATGAATGACTCGTCAATTTATATTTGCTGGTGATGTTTGAGGGGAAGATGTTAGTTAGGAACTGATTAATCAGTGTTAAGCAATTAGTAGTATCAATACAGAGTATCAGAAATAGCAACTGCAGCCTAGATTCCATCTCCCCAAAGGATGCAGCACTCCCTCAATATGCATTAAAACAACGTTGATTGTATTCTCACGTACTGAAGCAAAGCATCAAACCACAGCCTTCAAGGTTGAACAACCTGTCCAAAGCTCACAAAAGAGCCATATATACATTTTGAAAAGCTGGAAATAGTAGCGAATCAAATAGCTTCAGGTAGTTGACCAAATCAAGTGTTTTAGCATAATCAATAAACAATAATAATGCTTTCTCATAATGACAGGGAGTTTATTTTATTCTCTTGCTAACATGATTGATTAAGCTTATGATTCCTAATTGCTGCATATCAGGATATCATTAGCCTTGTGCAATGCCACAAAATCTTGATAATTGGATTCTTTGGCTGAGTGCCAATAGCGGCGGTGGCTTAGTAACTCACCTGTTTTATTATGTGCCTTTGATAACCGCTGTATAAATATCATTTAGGCAAGGGGCTGTCTTGTAATTCAGTTTTTAGCTAGGCCTTTTTTTTTAATCGCCCTGTAAGTTTTAAACTGGACATTCCAATACCCAAATTGTTGCTTCTACAGCTGAGATGGGAGTTGTGCGTCGGGACCCTGCGGAATCCACTGTAGAGCAGACTCTGAGGAATTGTTCAGAAAGTTGAAGATTCTGATGGGCCATTCCCTTGCGCCCTCCAAAAAGTAACCATTTAAAAAACTTCAGCGGATTTGCTGCAATTACGTTATTAGTTATTTGGCAACAGGTAGACAATTAAAAACCTAGTTTAACTCCTGGCTAACTAAGGAGGTGATCCAACTACCAACATAACCCCACACCCAAACTACGTTTCCTCGAGAAATAGAATTAAATAATTGAGGCCTATATTGCAAGCCACAATGATTATTGATTTGAGTAAAATCTGTTTGAGTTTGTCATGGATAATAAGACTGAGGAATTGGGCAGCACAGTGGCACAGTGGTTAGCACTGCTGCCTCACAGCGCCAGAGACCTGGGTTCAATTCCCGCCTCTGGCGACTGTGTGTGGAGTTTGCACGTTCTCCCTGTGTCTGTGTGGGTTTCCTCCGGGTGCTCCGGTTTCCTCCCACAGTCCAAGGATGTGCGGGTCAGGTGAATTGGCCTTGCTAAATTGCCCATAGTGTTAGGTAAGGGGTAAACGTAGGGGTATGGGTGGGTTGCGCTTCGGCGGGTCGGTGTGGACTTGTTGGGCTGAAGGGCCTGTTTCCACACTGTAAGTAATCTAATCTAAACTGGGTGGTATGGGTCATGGTTAAGCAACACTAAATATGCCACTATATTGCAGTTCTGATGAATAATAATTATTTTCATAAACATTTGATTAATGAACCTTCACATTATTTATTTGGTTAATTGTATAATTTCATTCAAGAAATATTGAACAACATTACATCAATAGATGAATAAGACCTTGTAACAATATTGTCTTTGTAAAATCACAAAGTTTATCTTGGAACATTTATATGGTTTGGGAAACTTTCATGTTAATGAACAATGGTAGTTCATGTATGATTTTTTTGGGATCTTCTTTTACTAATGCCATTTGATAATGCATTCCATATTCTAGTGTGTGAAAAAGTTTCTCATATCATTTTCGAGAGCTGGATGACATGAGTAGCTAAGTTTCACAGCAGCTGAACAAAGTGTTCGTGAGACCACATCTGGAGTACTGAGAGTGCTTTGGTCCCCTTTGTTAAGGAAAAGTATCACTTTTATTGGAAATTGTTCAGAGAAGGTTCATCAGGATGATCCCTGGTGTGGAGGAATGGTCTTATGAGCAAAGCTAAGCAGATTGGAACTCACTGCAGTTCAGAAGAATGAGAGATGACGATATTGAAATGTAGGATTCTTAAGGGATTTAACTGGGCACATAATAATGAGAGGATATTTCTCTTCATTTTACAGCCGAGGATCAGTGGGATTAGCTCAGAATAAAGAGGCACTAATTTAAGAATGAGAAGAAGAGAGATTTCTTCTGACCGTTAAGAGTCTTTGGAACTCCTTGCCACAGAAAGATGTGGGGGTAGAGTCCTTGTGTGTATTCAAGACTGAGACAGATAGATTCTTGATCAGCAGGAGGAAATTGAGGGTAACAGGGAAATGGCAACAAAGTGCCAACCCCAGCAGAGTGTAGAAAACATCCAGAGCCTGCAGTTAGAGCATCTTCTGCGCTCACCTCCCGCACTCACCATTACACTCAAATTAGAAATCGTAACAAGGACGGTAAAACATATGCTACAATGAATCTTTATTTTTGGTTTCAACTGAAACCTGCTGCCAATTACTTTTATCTTAAGTAGCAGTTGGTCAGGTCATTTTGGTCATCTCATTGGGGTTATACTCACATCTGGACAATTTGTGGAACAGGGGACATGATTTGTAGTGATTTGGATGTGAACATAGGAGGATAGTTAGCAAGTTTGTAAATGACACCAAAATTGGAGGTGTAGTGGACAGTGAAGAAGGTTACCTCGGAGTACAATGGGATCTTGATCAGGTGGGCCAATGGGCTGAGGAGTAGCAGATGGAGTTTAATTTAGATAAATGCAAGGTGCTGCATTTTGGAAAAGCAAATTAGAGCAGGAATTATTCACTTAATGACAAGGTCCTGGGGGGTGTTCCTGCACAAAGGGACCTTGGAATGCAGGTTCATAGTTCCTTAAAAGTAGAGTTGCTGGTAGATAGGATAGTTAAGAAGGTATTCTTTCCTTTATTGGTCAGAGCATTGAGTATAGGAGATGGGAGGCATGTTGCAGCTGTAAAAGAGATTGATTAGGCCACTTTTGGAATATTGCATGCAATTCAGGTCTCTTTCCTATTGGAAGTTTGTTGTGAAACTTGAAAGGGAGAAGATTTACAAGATTTACAGTGTTGGAGGGGTTGAACTATAGGGAGAGGCTGAACAGGCTGGGGCTCTTTTCCCTGGAGCGTCGGAGGCTGAGGGGTGACCTTATAGAGGTTTATAAAATCATGAGGGGCATGGATAGGGTAAATAGACATGGTATTTTCCCTGGGGTGGGAGAGTCCAGAACGAGAGGGCAAAGGTTTAGGGTGAGAGGGGAAGGATATAAAAGGGATCTAACTGGCAACTTTTTCATGCAGAGGGTGGTGCAAGTATGGAATGAGCTGCCAGAGAATGTGGTGGAGACTGGCACAATTACAGCATTTAAAAGGTATCAGGATGAGTATATGAATAGGAAGGGTTTAGAGGGATAGAATCATAGAATCCCTATAGTATGGAAACAGGTCCTTTGAAGAGTAACCCACCCAGACCCATTCCCCTACCATATATCTCTGTATTTACCCCTGACTAATGCACCTAACCTACATATCACTGAACACTATGGGCAATTTAGCATGGTCAGTTCACCTAACCTGCACAGCTTTGGACTGTGGGAAGAAACCAGAGCACCCAGAGGGAACCTCGCGTAGACACAGGGAAAATGTGAAAACTCCATGCAGACAGTCGCCCGAGGTTGGAATCAAACCAAGATCCCTGACACTGTGAGGCAGCAGTGCTAACCACTGAGCCACCTTGCCACCCTTGTGTATGGCCAAGTACTGGCAAATGGGACGAGATAAGGTTTGAATATGTGGTTGGCATGGATAAGTTGGACTGAAGGGCTGTTTCCATGCTGTACATCTCTATGACTCTATGCTCTATGACTCTATGGTAGAATTGAATGCTCTTCAAAAAAGTCTTTTGCCCCATTCCCTGACCAGTTTCCATTTCTCTCTTCAGGTGTTAACTCTGTTATGTCACGGTGGTGAACCCTTCTGCTAATGACACCAAAGCTGCAGAAAAGCTCACAGCACCTCAATATCTGTTCAAGTATGAGTGACAGAGAACTCCCAACTTCCACTGTTTACAAAAAAAATCAATTTATTCTTTAACTCTCAAAGTGAACATTAAACAACAACTATTTCAACTCTAAGCCTCCTTTCTCTTAAATGTTTGTTATCGACCTCCCGCTCTATAACAATATTGTTCCAATAAAAGCCCCAACTAAAATTACATCAACTGACCTTTCAAAACCACCCCGCAGCTGTTGTCATCAGTGTCTGTCTTCTTTCAGCTGCAGATTTCCCTGGGTCATCTTCGGTCCTTTGTTGTAAACATGTTTCATGAGAAAAAGGTACCTTTGTTCGAAAGTGTTTTCCTAGCAGATACTCTGATGATGGCAGTTGGCCGCGCTCTCTGGCTAACTCTCCAAAATGCCTGCTTCTTTATACCCCAAACATTGGATCGTTTCATTGCTTTGAGGTTGACAAAAACAATAAATTCAAATTTGATTGAGTTTTAGTATCCTGGGGCATAATTCAAACTGATTGGTTACATTTGGACTGTTGTGAAAACAGCCAAATGTTACATATTTTCAGTTTTCCAGTACAGCCTGAGACTGCTAGTCAGTCACAGGACAGGTGTTTGCAGGCTTTCAGTACAAAACAGCTTTCACTCTCTCAAAAGTACAGTACACACATTCAACAACCCCTTGTTGTGAATTGCTC
Source organism: Hemiscyllium ocellatum (assembly GCF_020745735.1). NCBI lineage: Eukaryota > Metazoa > Chordata > Chondrichthyes > Orectolobiformes > Hemiscylliidae > Hemiscyllium > Hemiscyllium ocellatum. The sequence goes on along the minus strand of NC_083428.1, from coordinate 17,559,117 downwards.
CAAGTGTTCGCTAGTCCCTTATTTAGATAATTAAAAGTCATCTTGGGGTAGAGTTTTGAGATGCTATTTACTAAATCTAATGCTATTCTCTTCTAATATCATCAAAATGGACTTTTCTAATAGATGACAGAGAGTGAAACCCAATTAACGTTTCACTTACTAACAACAGTGGTGCAACTACTTTACTATCAATTCAGATTAGACAAGAGAGGGGATAAACATTTTGGATAGTTTAGACATCCATTGATAACTCAAGGATTTGATTATTGAACACTTCATAGTTTTTTTTAAACAATAGAGTGAAGTATAGAATGTTCTGATCCAAGAATATAAAGTTTGGTAAATTCAAATTATACATTCACTCAGTGAGTTGGGATTCTTCTGTGCAATGTTCTCATCAGACTATACCTTGAATGCATCTTCCAGACACAGTCAAGAAATAAAGTGATTTATGTCTCGAAAGAGACCTCTTGACTTGGAGGTTTGAGCAAAGCCTGGCAAAATGTCAGTTGTTCATTCCCAGAACAAAATGCTTGAGATATTATCTTAATAGGACACACCAATGTAAATGACATGAAAAAATTAAATCTAGAAAATAGTTTTTGTCAACTAATACAACAAAGCAAGTTTAGGAATGATATCGAGAAATTCATGCCAAAACAGAGTGACCAACACTTAGATAGGGATATTCAAGTGCAGTAGTCAAAGCAAAGATTTTGGAACCGAACAGATTAATACAAAGGAGTTACTTCAGTTTCTGTAGAGTAAGGCAGGATGGGTTAATTTTGGGTTAAGGTCCAGGACAGTTTTTTAAAAAATACTATGCATTATGGCATCCTCTTAAAAAGGAAACCTCACAATACGGCTCTTGGCAGTAGTGTTTTAGCATTTATTGACAAGGGTTATTATAAGTGGGTGATAGGTAAAGGAAGAAAGAGGTGACAAGAGCTTGAGAAATGCCAGAGAAAAGAAGTGAAGTATAAATAATAAATTCAGGCCCTGAATAACAATCAATATGTGCACATTAATGAGCAAACTATTTCTTCCCATCAAAGGTCATTGCGGCTTGCACGATAGGCCTCAATTATTAAATTCTTTTTCTCAACAATAAGTTAAGGAATAAGTGAAGTGTCATGATGCAATGAAGGACAAATGGGTAAGGCTACCTTTTCTCACCACCTTTAATTGCAACCAGGTGCCTGTTCTAAACTTCCCTCATTAGGAAGCATAAAGTAGACTTGGGACTTGAACCTGTGACCCTGTGGTTGGTGAGAATCAAGCACTTGAGAATTTTAACTATAAGATTTCTTTAATTGAAAGTGAACAAAATAGCTGATGTTATTCCAGTTCAACCACAATGGATTAATTTGTTTCCCCCCACAATAAGTAGATAAGAACTACATTGTCTCAACTATGTTTATAGACAGATGTTCACTCAATGTATTCCAGAGAACAAGAGTCTGTTCCAGCTCTGTGTAAGGTTTTATTTTATTTAGGTCACATTATTTTTAAAATGTATTCCACTCAACTTGAGGATTCATGGATTTGAAAAAAAAGTCTTCGTTTACTAGGCATCAATATTCCACAGATTTTGAGCTTGGCAATGCAGTTTTAAAACAAAGCAAATCTAAAATCAACTGAGCTTAAACATTAATACTTATATCAATGTCAGGCCTAGTGTAGTCATGTCCAGTGATTACTATTTAAAAACAAATTTAGAGAAGCTAAAATAGTTATCACATTTGGATTACAGCAAGTGTCGAATCTCTGGTGAATAACTGATTAAATATGGCCATAGGAAAGATATGTCACAGCAATCTGTCGAATTCAGTCATCATTATTTAAGGTAGCCATGATGTCGAGGTGCCAGATGGACATGGTCAGAAGTCACACAACACCAGGCTTTAGCCCAACAGGTTTATTTAAAATCACAAAATTTTGGAGTGCTGCTCCTTCACCTGATCAAGGAGCAGCACTCCGAAAGCTTGTGATTTCAAATAAACCTGTTGGACTATAACCTGGTGTCATGTGACATCTGACATTATTTAAGGATGAACCAACACAAAAGATTATGAAGTTTCCTGATTACTTGTCTCCGTGTTTCATATTGGATGTAAGGGAAGATCAAAACTTAATGCCTTTGTCAACTTCCTATTGAACAATGAAACTTTCTGCTATCCAGATTAGATTGGTATGCTTCAGACATGTTAAGCCTGAATGTAGAACGTGGAATCACCAAAACAGTCTGTTCTGAAAAATTGCAATAGTTTGGTTCTCATGCGATCTCGTGTTATAAGAAAATTGCCAAATAGCCTCGCCATTTAAACTAATGAGGCTGGAATCACATTATAGCCTATTCAGGTAAGGAAAGTTTGCATTCTGCAAATAACGGTATAACTTTTTCAATCGCATTAAAGCCAATTCGCGGTGAACAAAAGCGTGTTATAGCTGAACTGACTGTACACAATATCTTATTTGAAAAAAAAGACTTGAACTTGTGAAAAGATGCATGAAATTTTGAAAAGCCCCTTTTTTGTCTTAAAGTTTAGTTAAGAGCTTTTTGAAGGTTAATCAAGTGTGTCATTTCGTTAGTTCAGGATAAATATAAGAGAAAAAAAACCTTATATTTTTAAACTCACTAAAACCTTGTGCTGAATCATTTAATTGGAATATACACTCCAAGGGTAAGAAAAAATGCACTTCTCTCCATGGAAACTTTGATAACAGGCAGTAACAGAACATATTCATTCTGCCGGTGACAGTGATTTAACCGAAATAACCCAAGGTGGAATAACTAGAATAGAATGAGAAAGAGACATTCTGTTGTTTTTATCCAATCAATCAAAGGTTTTAAATGACGTATTTTTTTCAAATAATCGTAAATGATTTGATAGCTTCAAATGTAATATAGTGAATGTTACTGCTTCCCAAAACATTTAAGATTTAAATACCTTTTTGAATGGATTAGCAATCATGGTATCCCATCTAAATTAGAGTACCATGTAATAGCCATAACATGAAAGAACTTCAAAGATTTAAAAAAAAATCCCTCTCTTGGAACAAGACTGAATGTCCCGAATGCTAACCATCAATGTTGTTAATTGTGGGAATGCCTGGTGGTTTTTGATCTTAGAGCCATAGAGTCAACAGATTCTTCGGTCCAACTTGTCCGCACTGACTAGACATTCCAAGCTGACCTAGTCCCATTTGGCCATTCAGAAGGCTTTTAAATGTTGTAATTGTACCTGTCTCCACCACTTCCTTTGGCTGCTTGTTCTATATATGCACCATCTTCTTTAAGTGCTCTACTTCAAGATGGGCCAGTCAGTTCATTCTATGGTGTGTATGTGGTTACCACACCCTGCTCCCAGCTCTGGCCACCACACACTCGTGGATGACTATTTTACAGGTCCCTTGAAAAGTCATTATAGACCTCAAGGCCCTCAGAATGAGAACCACTATACAGCCTCGTGTACATATACATGTATGACTGCACAAATACCAAGTTCGATAAAAGTAATTCTCAGAACACACTCTCTCACATTGTCTCTTTTGCAAGTTGTGCAAAAATGATGAGAAGTGTTTTTAAAAATAAGGACTTTTTTAATTCATTTTTTTTCTCTTCACCTTTCTTGGTATGGTTCCTGATAAGCATTGGTTGGATCTGTGGGAATATTGAACGTTGACTTAGATTAGATTAGATTACTTACAGTGTGGAAACAGGCCCTTCGGCCCAACAAGTCCACACCGACCCGCCAAAGTGCAACCCACCCATACCCCTACATTTACCCCTTACCTAACAGTATGGGCAATTTAGCATGACCAATTCACCTGACCCGCACATCTTTGGACTGTGGGAGGAAACCGGAGCACCCGGAGGAAACCCACGCAGACACGGGGAGAACGTGCAAACTCCACACAGTCAGTCGCCTGAGTCGGGAATTGAACCCGGGTCTCAGGCGCTGTGAGACAGCAGTGCTATTTCTATGTAAATTGTATTCAAAAGATGTATGCTGTATATTTCTCCTCATAGGATGCTTGCTGCTGCCAACTTACGTTAATATGCTGGAGGCCATGGCACGAAAGCCCATGGCTAAAATGGTGTGCCGGTCAGATGATCCAGTAGGTCACATCACTGCAAATGGAATTAGACGCCTTGCTCCTCTAAGGTGGGTGGTGTTCCAATGTCTCAAGGAGGTATGCAAAAATATTTTTGGGAGATGGAGTGGGGTGAGGCATGTTAGGAACACCATGTAAACTATCTATTCTACCACCCACTACATTCCCATTTGGCAACATCAGCTCCTGAGTTTTTGCCTCCACCAGACAATATGTAAACAGAAAATCTCTCCAGTGTGGTCAGTGCGCTGATAAATAGTTAGACCTTTTGGCATATGTGAAGAAAATTCAAGTAAACAAAATCAAAATGCCTTTAGATCAGGAATGTCCACATTTTCCATTTTTGTGGACTGCTTAAAACCTTAACAACCACAAAAAGGTTCCAGTCCATGTTTCCTTACTGCATACTGTTCAGATTTCGGATCTTTGATTGTACTGAACCGAAAACATCCATTTCCAAATTCAAACACAGAAAGCCAATAAAGAAAAACTAAAATTGTAAATAGATCTTAGTCGCCTCAGCTCAGTGTGCTATTTGCCAGGACTCTCTCAGACTTGTAGGGCCAAAGGGCCTGTTCCTGGGTTGTAAATTTTCTTTGTTCTTTGTTTCTGGTTTGTAGATCCTATTCTTATACTCAAGACAAATACTCAAGGCCCTTCAATGAATGTGAACCATTCATTTCAATAAGTGATTTGCTTTGAACACTGCATCTATTCTTATGTTGTGGTACTTGACAACACAGCAGACTGTGATTATAAAAAACAGAAAATAGACTTGCAAAATTCCCCATATATTGTGAGCTAATATCTTTGCATTGATCAACTTAACACCATGGGATTATTGTTTAAATTAGTGAACTTGACACATTCATACACACAATATTTCTATCATAATTCCAAAAGTAATCATTAATTTTCTGTTTCATCTCATCCATATCGAAAGCATAGGCTTCGATGCTTATGCCATCATGTAAACGTCTCAGATGAAATATTAGCAATTTTATGTAATCTTGCTCATTTTTTGTTTTAAAAGTTTAATGCATTAGGTTATTGTAAATGAACATCATGTTGGAGGAATATTAATTTAGTTTCCAAATATACCAAATCTACATGACCAATCTTCCTTGATCTCCTGGGATTTATCAGTGCAAAGAATGTAGACTGATTGTATCATAGGTAAACATTCTTGATATAATTCTCATTGATGGAAATATTTTCTATTGTCCAATTCAGATACAATGAATGCATGTTGGATTTCATCAGGATAAAGTTTAATTTGCAACACTATCTTCTGAAGCCAATTACATTTCACATATATGAGACAGTCTCTGAGTGACACATATCAAATAAATGAAGCTTATGAAATGATTTCACTTAATATATTCACATTGTAAATATTACATGTTCTGTAAAATGTTGCTGACAATTACACCCACAATTTTCATTGCTGAGCACTGGACATTATTTACTTGTATGTCAACCTGTCAATCAAATGCCAATCTGTCACTCAGACTCACTCCGCACAGCAAAGTACTTCTGTAAGCTTTACATTGCTGTATTTTTTATGAAAGTAGAATACAAAATATCTTTGCAGGAGAATAGAGAAGACATTCATTTTATTGCCTTTCTTATTTATTTGCAGTTGCTCATATTACTTTGCCATCATTTCAAAATTTACCTGCCAGCCCTTCTTTTTGTTTTCTGTTGGATCAGACTCCAGCTTTTTTGAGATAGATTTGCCAAATTAGAATCTTTCACTTTGCCGGCATCACTTATGTTTGCATTGATATATCCAGTGTAAAGGCTGGAGAAAGATATTTGGGATAGGTGTGAACTTCCCCATCCCATCTCCAGATAAAGTAGGAATCTATAGGAATTTACACCCTTGCAGCACCGTAACAACTTTCATTTATGCACAACAGTTGTACAGTAGGAGAGTTACACATTGCAAGGGATAGGTGGGAGAAGGCTATATAACTCATTTCTAGAAGCCATATCTGCTAATCGCTTCCCCCAAGCACTCTGCTAACAAGTACAAGTAGGACATATCACTTGTGGTCATCAGTTATCTGCATCTCTAAAATTATTGCACTAAAACTTCCATGAATAAGAGACTGAGATTTATTTATGTCTGAAGGGATTTGAATTGTTTGGCTAGTATCTGCCATGCAGTTTCTTTGTTTGAAACTTATTTGTCATTGAGAGCGATAATATCTTTTTGATTTCATTTTGTCTGAGTATAAATTTAAACGTGAAGTGAGGTTGCGTAACAGGCAATGACAATATGATTCATTAATGCCACTTTACCTTGCTAAATGACTTCAGATTCTAAGTTAATGCTCTCTGAATAATCCTATTGCAAATATACATTTTAACTATTGGTACAGGGGCCAACCTGACCTCCCAGTCACTGCCCAATTTAATTCCCTTTCCCATTCCCTCTCCGGCATGATCATCCTTGGCCTGCTCCTTTGCCACAATGTATCAGGTTGTAAATTGGAGGAACAACACCTCATCTTCCACCTGTGCAGCCTACACTCCAGAGGACTCAATATTAAGTTCTCCAATTTCAAATAATCTCTACTCCCAACCTCCGACTCTCTTCCCAGTCCCTTCTCCTTCCTTCCATTCCTCTCATCAACTCTTCTTTCCAGCCACCAGTCGGATTCATTCCTCGCATCGACCAATCAGGTTGTACCCACTACCTATGTTCATCTATTCACACCTCACCACTCTGCCTTCCCCAACCCCTTTATCTAAAGCTCCCCTTTCACCCACCCCCAGTCCTCATGAAGGGTTACACCCAAAATATTGACTTCTCCTCCTGATGCTGCCTGGCTTGCTGTGTTCATCCAGCCTCCTGCCTGTCTATATTCGTATTTTTGAGCTAAATCAGGAGGCTATTGAGAGATCTTTGTTTAATTCTAATTTGCCATGCTGCCCAGCAAAACATTATCTGGGCTGGTGGCATTTTATACAAGAGCAGATCAGAATCTAAGAATCCTTCAGCAGGTTTCTAACTCCCCAAAGTTTCTAGCTACTATCTCCATAGTACAATTCAAATATGCGATGGAATATTCCCTGGATGAGTGCACCTCAAGACATTATCCAGGACAAAGCGGATGTTTGATTGGAATCCATCAAATACCTTCCATGTGCCCTCCTTCCTTCATCATTTACAACTGATGCACAATGTGCACCATCTTCAAGATGCATTGTAGTAACTCACCAAGATTCCTCCAACTTTAAACTCACGACCTCCATCATTGAGAAGAAAAAGGGAAGGAGATGCCTGGGAATACTTCCAAGACACACTCCATCCCGAGTAATTGGACCTATGTCCCTGTTCCTTCATTGCTGCTGGGTCAAGATCCTGGAACTCTCTTCCTAATTGTGGGTGTAGCTGGACCCCTGAAGGAGGGGCTCAGGAAGGCAGCACACCAAAACCTTCTCAAGGACAATTCGGGATGGGCAGTACCTTTTAGCCCAGCCAATGACATCCACATCTCATGAATGAATAAAAACAAATCTTTCCAAGCATAAAGTGTGATTACTTTGAACATCAGGGTGCTGAAGGACAACCAGATAAAACTGGCGCTTTGGTAGACTTGCCAGAAAGCTTACTGTACTGTCAAAGAGCATGGAGCACTTCAGGTCCAAGCAGGTGGAGGGCATTATAGAGAACTTGGAATCCACATTTGTTTACTTCTTCTTCAAGACACTGCTTCAAACCTGTCACTTTGGCCAAACTTTTGTTTATATCGGTGGCCTCATACATAAATCACAAAATATTAGCATGCAGGTATAGTTAGTAATGTGGAAGATAAAGAGGATGGCATCTAGAAGTAGAGGAGTCTCATGACAGGACATTAGTAAGACCATACCTAGAATGTTGTAGTTTTGATGTTGTTACTTGAGGAGGGATAGAGTTATGTTGGAGGCAATTCATTAGATTAATCCCTGGGATAAAGGGATTTTTCTGAAGAGAAAATATTGAAAATGTTGAGCCTATATTCATTGGAGAAGTCTAGAACAATACAAAGTTACTGATATAAGAATCTGAGGGGGTCTTGATAGATGGATGCTGAGAGGGTCATGGGGAGTCTAGAGCCAGGAAGCCCAATTCAAAATAAGGATCTCCCATTTAAGACAGAGATAAGGAGGAATTTCTTATCTCATAGGTCATTAATCTTTGGAATTTTTAACCTCAGACAGCAGTGGAGACTGGTTCATTCAATACATTCAAGGCTGACTTTGACAGAGTTTTGATTTACAAGACAGCCAAGAGAAATGTGGGGCAGGCAGGAAAGTGGAGTTAACACCACAATCAGAGCAGTCATGATCTTATTGAACAACAGAACAGACTATATTTATTTTTTATGTTCCTTATGTGGCTCAGCGTCAAATTTTGTTTGATTGTGGCTCAATGAAGTGATTTGATACATTTTATTCGGCTAAATACAATATGAGTTGTAAATCAGAGAATATAATTAATAGTTTCAGAGTAATTGGAAGTATTTGTTATGAAGTGACAGTTGTTCTAGTATCATTTAATTTATTCCGACAGTGATAATACATAAAATGCTTTTGAATATACTGTAATCTTCATAATAACAGGCGTACAATTACAAAGAAGGAGACAGTTAAACTGGTTGCATTCACATAAAGCATAGAGACTGAAAGACAGGACCCACCCCTGTTTTCAATGAATGATTCATTACTTTTCCTATTTTTCACTGCTGACCACCCGTCTTGTTTTGATGGTTGGTGACATTGCCAGAAAACTATTTTATGCATCAATGGCTTAATGGTCAATCTGGCCTTACATTGCACGTGCAACTGAGATGGTTGCATTTATTACACAGTGAGTTTTTGGTTGTCAAGATGAATTGTTCCACTGTGCCTTTGGTTGTTTCCATCAGTGGTACTTTAGGCATAGGTGACAATGGTTGCCATCCTTTTTAAAAATGCAAATAGTAAACACAATTTTTTTCCAATTGATGCCCTTTTTGTGATTGAAAGGGTTAATACTGAGGGATGCCATTAACATTAGCCATTATGATGATGTCATATGGACTTGTGGACAGAACAGCTTAGGATGTCGAAAGAGCGAGAATGGGAGCGGAATATCTACAGGCCTGTCCGAGGCTTTTAGAGGGATGGTTGGGGGAACTTAATTGTTTGGGATGCAATAATTCACTTCCCAGACCGGGGCTTGGGGGCAGTCTTCCCTTTACCTTGTGTAGCCATGCAGCCGCTTTGAGATTTCTCTCAGGGTCCGCACACACAAATCAGTATGTCGGCCCATTGATTGTTGGTTTTGGGAGTCGCTGCTGCCCAGAGACCTCAGAGGTCAAATTTAGAAGGGCTATTTGTCAGGCTGGGAAGTTAAATCTTTGCGTTAAGTTCTTGGAACCTTTCAGGCTAATGGTGTTTCCTGACTTTCCAGCTCAGGAAGGTGTTTCACATTACTCAGCACGGCATGAACATTCATTATTATTCAACCTGCTGGAATTATGTTTACTGTGCAATTTTGTTAGTCACAACATGTGCTCAGTTGTATCTCTCTACATATATTACAGAGGTGTGTAAATGGCGGAATAGTCTGCTTCATCCAAGCTCCAGTAAGCAACGACTTCTTCCTTTACTTCGGTGAATAAACCATTTTGTGTACCAGATCTTACAGTGTCACAGATAGAGACTGTTAGAGACCACTGGTCTGCTCAATGAAAGTAGGCGGCTTACTGAAGCAAATCTGTCCAAGAAAGGCAAGGATGCCTTAACTTAAGAGAGGTAAAGGTTTAGATATGTTAATCTTTACAATACTCAATCAGAAACCTATTTTTTAAAACTATTTTTCCTCCTTTTCTCTTCTGAGGTCATTGGGTTCTTGCATAAATATGGTTCCCTGAATACTTTGCCCAAAGTTTTCCTTTATTCATGCAACAGCCACTGTAACGGTCTGTCAAGGAGAGGTCAAGCAGTCAAAGCCAAATCTGTCCTGAAATGAGTTCCATGTGTGCATCCCCACCAGGATCAGCAGATAGTGATCATGACAAGACCTTGAATTGACAATAACCAGCCAAGTGGTATTTTAGTTTTAAAACAAAATTTCCAAAACCCACCTGTAACACTGGATCATAAATTTAGATTAGATTAGACTACTTACAGTGTGGAAACAGGCCCTTCGGCCCAACAAGTCCACACCGACCCGCCGAAGCGCAACCCACCCAATACCCCTACATATACCCCATACCTAACACTACGGGCAATTTAGCATGGCCAATTCACCTGACCCGCACATCTTTGGACTGTGGGAGGAAACCGGAGCACCCGGAGGAAACCCACGCAGACACGGGGAGAACGTGCAAACTCCACACAGTCAGTCGCCTGAGGCGGGAATCGAACCCAGGTCCCTGGCGCTGTGAGGCAGCAGTGCTAACCACTGTGCCACCATGCCGCCCCGAATGTTCTCTCTCTCTCTCCATCTCCCATCAGTTTGGCCCAGAGAGGTGGAGAATGGAAAACTACCATCCATTACCGCATAATATATATCATATCCCATGCTAATTAAATTCTGACTACATTCCCAAAAGAATAAAAATGGATTTGTCTTCATAAATTTGTTTATTTATGAAGGGAAAGCCTAGTTATTTAGGATGTGCTGTAAACACAATTTTCCTCAAATTTACCATCTCTAGGCAGTGACATTTTTTGACAACAATGTCATCCATGAGATTCGGAACACTTGTCTGACATAAATTATCCCTTCTGAGACCAGTTTTAGACATTTTTATGACTGACCATTAACAGAGGGCTTTTGTTTATAAGCCCATCCACTTACCGTTGAGTGAAACTGTATGAAATCATGACATTTTATTGAAAAATACAACAACACTGTGAAGCAGTTCTTTATGACAAGATCATTGTCCAAAAAAAAACACCTTTGGGACTTTTATTTGAGGCCAACCTATGATACAAAATAAAATTGTGGAAATGTTTAAGATTGATAGGGAGGCTGGCCGTTCATAGAGGTCGACATTTTCAGGAACGTCCCTATCTCTTTCCAAGAAGTTCAAAACATTAAGATGGAAAGTAACAGCTGACATTGTACTTACCGTTTTAGAAAGATACATAAATATAGACTTGCCAATTCAGTGTGAGCCCAGGCACAAGTAAGACAGTGCATAATTTGTTGCCATCCAACATTTTAATCATACTTTCACATAATTTCCAGTATCTGTCTTGTCACTGTCACATGGTATATCTATATTTATCATAAATGCCTGTAACTGGACCTGAAACCTCAGCCAACTCATAGATCGGGGTGAGAGGGTAGAGCGTCAGGATTGTGGAACTCAAATTCCACAGAAGCGTCGGAGCCAGGCAATGCTTACTTCCCATCAACAGTGAAGCAATGTTCAGGGAAAGGAACACGTCTGCAAGGAGTGCAGGAGGCCAGCAAGGGTCTGGGACCTCCAGCTAGGAGGAAAAGAGAGGGGTGGAATCTGTAGGTTTGTTTGTACAGGCACAATATCTGTTTAGCGAAGGAAATCAGTATTTATCCAAGAACCAATCATGACACAATTAATTCAATGTTCTCAGAGGGCTATTTGAACCTTGGAAATCAGTGGTCCCAGAGTTTCCTCTCTCCATGTTGTCATACCCTTGCTCTCTGCTTCTCTCATTGGTGGCAGATGTCAGGAATCCTCCAGAGAGCCAAACACCATGTTTCTAAATAAATCTCTATGGTTTCGGATCTTTTCTGTTGAAACCAGAAAGATATATTTAAATAGTGGGTATCCAAATCAACACATGAATTCACAACCTAGAGATGTACAACACGGAAACAGACCCTTCAGACCAACTCATCCATGCCGACCTGATATCCTAAGTTAATCTAGTCCCATTTGCCAGCACTTGGCCCATATCTCTCTCAACCCTTCCTATCATATACCCAAGCAGATGCCTTTTAAATGCTGTAATTGTTCCTGACCCCACCACTTCCTCTGGCAGCTCATTCCATACATGTACTACCATCTGTGTGAAAAATTTGCCCCTTAGGATCCTGTAAAATCTTTTCCCTCTCACCCTAAACCTATGCCCTCTAGTTCTGGATAGTTCCTTAAAAAAAACCACACATTATTAACAGAAAGGGGGTGAAGTTGTTTCTCCAGCTATCACAGGAAATACTAATTTCATCAGCTTGTTGCAGTATCTCAGATGCATGATGCTGGAAAGTTTATCCCGGGTTCTTGTGAAGGCTGCTATCTGCCCTAGCAAAGTGCCATATTATAGCCACTTCCTCCCTCCAGAACAATTCTACGACACAAATTTGTACGGTGCTCCTTGGCAGGGATTTTTAATTCTGGATTGGTGGTGCTGGAAGAGCACAGCAGTTCAGGCAGCATCCAACAAGCAGCGAAATTGACGTTTCGGGCAAAAGCTTTATGTTTCACCTGAAACGTCGATTTTGCTGCTCGTTGGATGCTGCCTGAACTGCTGTGCTCTTCCAGCACCACCAATCCAGAATCTGGTTTCCAGCATCTGCAGTCATTGGTTTTACCTAGGGATTTTTAATTGACCAGTTCACGTAAGGTCATGTATGAAGTTCTACTGTTGATGTGAGTAGGATCTGGGGCCCAAAACAGTCCATAGATTTCAACCTAATGAGTCTTTATACAGTCTGTATAAACTTGTCATTCTGAAACTACATCCTCCAGCCACCGATGACACTGGCAAATTTTTGATAAGTTCTGCAGAGGAATGAGAAGAGTGAAGTTGAGAAGTCACCCCTATTGTTCATCACACAGTATAAAATGGTGCATCTGCTGACTCACTGTGGCCAATGCTATGAAAGATCCACTACTTACTTTCTATTCATATCTATTTCCATTGTTTTGTCACACCCAAAGGCGCATCAGTCACAAGTGAAAATATGACTAAACTGAAGGAACACCTTTGGCGAATGTGCTGATTATGTTGTAAATGGTAATTCACCTTGAACCTTGCTGTAATAGAATGATAACATAATGGGGTGTTGTCCCATATGTTTCTGTTTTCGTCAACAAACTGGATGCAACAAAGGCAGGAATCTGCACTGCACATTCTCTCAGTCAAGTTGCCTTGTATGGGATGATTGAGCATGCATTTAGGACTGCACAGGAAGCCAGTGTTAATGGATTTTAAACCCGCCTAGAAGCTTGGCAGTTAAGTTTGCACTTTATCTCGTATTTGTTTAGGTTGAGAAATACAACAAGTGGCAGCAGCAAGGGAACCACATTATAAATAGCATGTTTTTCTATTGTGGTATTTAGTCTACAGACTAGTTTTCCTTCATCAGCAAGAACACCGAGTGCTTCTTATAGGAAATGAAAACAACCTTTGTGCTAAAGTGTAGGACTAAACCAAAACATAGACATCAACGGGTGGGTGGAGGTAGAAGGAGCACGTATCAAACTTGCTTAGTTCACTGTGGATTACAAAAACCATCGGTTGAAGTTCATGGCAAGATGCTAAAGAAGCAGAATTTGTTTTAAATAAGTGAAAAGGCATATGATAGGTTAAACCCAGTGAAAAACAAAACACCATGGACACTGGAAATCAGAACTGAAAAATGCTGGAAATGGCTAGAACTTGTATGGAGGGAAAAGCAGAAAAATGGGCAGAACTTTAATGTAGGCTTTGGTCAGCTAATGCTCTTGAGACCGTGATTCAAATTCCATCATGACAGCTGATGGAATTTAAGTGTAATTAATATCAAGCTGGTCTCAGTAATAGAGGCCATGACAACCTTCATAAAACCCCATCTGAATCACTAATATTCTCTAGAGAAGGAAATCTGTCATCTTTACTAGGTCTGGACTACATATGACTCCAGACCTACAGCAAAATGGTTACTCTTGCATACCCCCTGAAATGTCCCAGCAAGACATTTAGTTCAAAGGTATTTAGGGACCCACAACAAATGCTGGTTTTCCTGGTGATGCCCATATCCCATAAAAGAACTGAAAAAAAATGTTTTCAATCCCTCTGCTGGTCAGTCTTACTAACTTTGCATCTTTAGCTGGCAGTTAATGCTATAATCTGGTCATTAAGGTTATTTGGAATCAATTTAGTTCAGTTGGCTGGATGGCTGGCTCACAATGCAGTGACACAAACGGCATGGGTTGAATCCTGCATTGGCTGAGGTTATCATGAAGGATTCTCCCTTGCAGCTTCTTCTTTCACTAGAGCTGCGGTGACCCTCAGGTTAAACCACAACCAGTCATCTCTCTCTAATGAGAGAGCAGTCTTAGGGTCTGGTAAGACTATGGGGACTTTACTGATGAGCATAATGATTGGAAATTGATCAGTGATTTCTTTTGATCTTCTGAGAAGTCTCACTTTCACAGGTGGCACAATTGTAGCTTGCATATCAGTTTGAGCCCCACATCAGGATGCATTGACTATGGAAGGTGGGTTTGTAATGTGACCAGGTTTGTTGTCAGTCCTGTGAATATTTCCAATATACGTGATGGCAGGAAGAGTGCAAGGGGTCTCCTGGTTAACCAGCTTGCAGAACTTTTTGCCATTAACATTGACCAATCCAATGAAAACCCATGGCCCTACACTCAGAAGTGAAGGTGAGAAAAAAGGCAGACTTCTGTTCCTTTGACACTTCAATGGATCAGACATCAATTGACTTTCAATTTTTCTTATCTCAGTTGTCAGTATATAAAGGGCAGCTACACTTAAATTTCCATAAATTCAATCCTCATTCACTAATTTGGCCTTCATTCTTTCCACATTTTGCTTTTTGCAAGAGTGGACCTTTAGTGGGGGAGGTGGTGGCATAGGGGTTTGTCAGTGGGTTAATAATCCATAGCTCAGACTAATGAACTGGGGACATGTGTTTAAATCTCATCAGGGCAGTTGGTGGAATTTGAATTCGTAAAAATGTGGAATAAAAATAGCCTAATCTAATTGTAACCACTCTCAATTGTTGTTTTAAAAATTCTGCTTTATTATTTCCCTTCAGGGAAGGAAATCTGCTGTTCTTACATGGTTTGACCTCCAGAATGAATTCAGTTAACTCTTACCTGTCCTTGAGGCAATTAGGGACAAATAAATGCCAGTGATGCCCACATTTCATGTATGATTAGAAAATAATTTAAACGTTGTGAACTTAGGTACAGTAAAGATGTTCAGCAACACACAGTGTTGCATGTACAAAAAAAATGAGCTCAAAGATAAACATGTAAACATATGAATGGGGAACAGGAGTGGGTCATTCAGCCTCTCACACCTGCTCTGCCCCTTTAATAAGATCAATGGCTGATCTGTGACTTCAAATGCACATTCCCACCTACCCCAGATGGGCTGTCATCCCTTTGTTTACTACCCTATTTACCACTGCCTTAAAAATTTTCAAATTTTGAGGTTGAGGGGTAACCTTAGAGATTTATACAATTGTGAGGGACATGGGTAGGATAAATACACTAGGTCTTTTCCCTGGGGTTGGGGAGTCGAGAGCTAGGGGGCATAGGGTTAGGGTGAGAGGGGAAAGATTTGGAAGGGACCTAAGGGGCAACTTTTTCACACAGACAGTGGTACGTGTATGGAATGAGCTTCCAGAGGAAGTGGTGGAGGCTGGTACAAATGCAACGTTTGAAAGACAGCTGGATGTGTATATGAATATGAAGGGTTTGGAGGGATACGGGCCAAGTGCTGGCAAATGGGACTAGATTGATTTAGGATATCGGGTCAGCACGGATAGGTTGGACCGAAAGGTCTGTTTCCCCGCTATATGTCTCTATGACTCTATGAATGTATGAATGCAACCTAGAAGAACATCACAGAGATCCCAAGCAAGTCATATTGGGTCAACATGGACGAGTTGGACCGAAGGGTCTGTTTCTGTATTGTATATCACTATGACTCTAAATCTGCGCTTCCACTGTTTTTTCAAGAAGGATATTCAGACGACTCTCAATGTTTTGTGAGAGAAAGAAAAATCAAACTTGTTTCTCTTTTAGATCGGCAACCTCTTGTTTATAAACACCAACATTCCCCACACCCAGTTCTGGATTCTTCCATAAGTGGAAACCACCTCTTCACATCTATCCTCTCAAGGATTTAGTTACCAGGGTCACATAATGATTCAGGTGGGGGTCCTTCATCAGAAGGGAGATAAAATAAAACCTGACAAACCTTTTCCTTCAGCCTGCCTTCATACAGCTAGTTCCCAGTTTCCTCTCTTGTGGGCCTGGCAGACACAGACTGTGGGCTGGAGTTTGGGCACACCGGTCCCCAAAACTACGTCAAGTAGTTTTTAAGACTCAAGTTTAATAAAGGTGATGCAAGCATCAACGTATTGCCTGAAGAAATAAATAATGTCTACTGTTGTTTACCCTTTCAATTTAATGTCCCCCTTAGCCACGAACAATCACAGAGGAAGCAATATAAGTTGGGAAAAAAAAGTGCCTTGTTTTCATTAGAGCTCAGACTTCAAATTTGTGAATGAAATAATGCAGGAGTTATGCCAAGGTCAAGGCTTTTCCAGACATAAGATTTGTGTACTGAGTGTGTGGGTGAGTTGCTGACCTTATCCAAAGATACAGAGGCCTTCTGTTTTTTTGGCATGTGATGGGTTTAAAGAGCTTCAGTCCACAAGTCACAGCATGTTTCATGGCGTGCAAGCACTGGTGCTGCCAATTGGTACTTTTGTGGAAGGAATTTTCTCGGGTTCCCTCCAGAGAAATAAATGGAATCTTAAGTGTTCAGGCACCTAAAAGGGATTAGTGTATTTGCACCAGGGATTGCAACCTGATTATAATTCCAAATGAAAATCAGCCTTCATATACAAAAGAGATTGGCAGGATTTTCATAATGTACTTGTTTAAAGTTTCTGGGCTTACTGAGTTGAGAAGAGGATTAAACTTCAGTGAGTCGGTTGTCCCATAAATTATTTATGAATTTTATATATTTAATAAAGTAAATGGTATTTCCCAATGCCACTTGATGAAATCAAGTTCCTATTGCCAAAGTTTAAAGTCACATCTTTAGGATTCATGTAAACTGATACAGCCATTATCTTGGTTCGGAACTCAGTACTAAACTGTTCAGTTGGTTCAAAGAATATTGGTAGCATATATTCTGGAATAAATGAATGATAAGAGCCTGAGATGTGGTTAGATTCTTCACTGACTTTTTAAATCACCTGTGTGACATAGATCTGATTTTTGTTGGTGATGAGTGTTGTAGTATTATACAAATCTGACAAAGGAACTATTTATTTAAGACAGATAGATGAAATTATGGTTTATGACACTCTTGCGTAAGAGGCCTCCATCTTATTCTCTATAAATTTAGTATGTAACATAACAGTGATCTTACTAGGCATATAAACCAGATTTTATGTGTAAGATTGAGATGTCATATTAGCATAGTACATTGTTAATGAACTTCCAGACATCTGATTCAGTAAGAATTCAACTCTCCGTGATATATGCTGTATGGGTTAGTATATAGAAAGACACAACCCATATGAGCCAGGTACATTATCTGCAATTGAGATACAGAGGTATAACTCAGTTAGGGTCCTCTATTTGACAGAACTCCCTGCTGGAAGTCTGCTTATGCACACATCAGGTGGAGCGACGACCAGGATGGATGCTGATGGCCCTAGAAGGTTAATGCCATGCTTCAGTATCAAGACTCTGTCTCACTATGAGTCACTATGAGGCACAAGAAACCACCAAGTATCTTTGAAACCTAACCCCAGAAAGTATCTACAAGCTTTCAGGGCACATCTGGAAAGGAACAAACTGGTAAGAAAACTGATTGCTACATAAATCAACAGATTTTCCACTCCTCCCCAAACTCTGCCAAATCAACATGTCATAAACTCACCCTGCAGAGAAAGAAAATCAATAACAGCTTTTGCACATGAATTCAGTTCCTACATGTGATAGGGAACAACATCCGATTTATATAGTACTTGCTTTTTATAAAGCAGATTTGCTTTATGTAGATTCGAAATGCAGACTGAGCTGCCCAGTGAATTGCTCCATATACATTGCCTCATGCAGTTTACCCCCTCATCCTTCATAGCATATTTTTAAATTGCTGATTATCTGCTATTTTCCAGCTAATATTTCTCTTGTTCATGTTTTTTGCTTGCAGCTTTTAACCACTCTAACTTTCTTTTATGTTTAGTGTTGCTGATCTGCTGCCCCTCTGAATCATCATGGTGTCATGGTGGGGGGGGGGGGAATGGGGGGGGGGAAGAATTCATTCTATTAAAGACATATTATTGCCTCTTTTGCTTATTTGAAAGCCATACTTGCCATGTTCTTCTTTCTCTTCATTAGTGAGCATTGCCTCATTGTTAATGTTGCCTTTGTTTTTCATTAGATACTCAGTTATTTCCATTAAAAGCGGCCAATAGAATGGTACAGCACAGAAGGAGGTTCACCATGATTGTTTTGTTTCTCTGAAAGAACTATCCAATTAGTCCCTATTCCCTATTCTCTCTCCATGGCCTTTTAAGGGTTGTCCTTCAAGTATTTACCCAAATCCCTTTTGAAAGTTACTATTGAATACTCTTCTCAGGTCTCCCACATCACAATTGAATGAACAAAACTGTGAGCATTTCTAACAGTTATATAAATGCAAGCTGTTGTTGAGTGGTTTGTTAGTTGCTTACAAAGTGTTCAAGCATTTACTAATACAAATGCACCAAGATTACTCTAATTGACATCTTTCACCACCGCACAGCTTTGGAACCTCATTTACTGGTTTATTAACTGTGCTGAAGACTGTCTGTTTCTGCATTATTGTGAAGTGAAGTGGCTGGAAGTGCAGTTCAGAAATGCTGCTCCTGTTCTCCAATGATTAACAAAGGATTCTTATTGTTTGTTTTCCACCCAGTAGAAAACAGGGCAATATATTTTGGGCCCTCCTTTCTTTTTCTTCAGGACAGGAGAACAGACTCTTTCTGTCAATAACAAACAGATTGTGATTAGTGATCAGCATTCTCATGCTGATCTTGCCTGGTACACTACGTTAGTCACAATAAGTCCATGGTCATTTGCAGCTGTCTGCTTTTGAAATACAGCCCCCCTGAAGCTATTGCATATTTCATAAATGGGTAACTTCAGGGTCACTGTTTAGAATAGGTCAGATTTCTACTTGATCATTTGAACTTGCATATTTCATGTGAGCTCTGATATCCTTCCTGCAGTTTATGCTGTGCTGGACAGCTTGATAAAAGTATTGCAAAATAACGTTTCAAAAATCACTGGCAAGGTTAGTGCAGGACTATTAATAGCTGGAGCAGTTAAAATAGGCTCGTTCACCATAACAGCATCTCCAGAAAGGCATTTTCCTCTCTCTTGATTTAGAGGTGTTGGTGTTGGACTGGGGTGGACAGTTAAAAATCACACAACTCCAGGTTATAGTCCAACAGATTTAATTGGAAGCACTAGCTTTTGGAACATTGCTCCTTTATCAGGTGGTTGTGATGATGAAGGAGCAGCGCTCCGAAAGCTAGTACTTCCAAATAAACCTGTTGGACTATAACCTGATGTCTCTTGAGCAGATTAAACTGATGCAATTGGTGATGTGATAATCTTGCACCATAAATCATGCCTGAGACCACAAGGTAATCATTATCTTCAGACAATTTTCTCACATGCAGAGTACATGGAGTCCTTAAAGGGTTATGCTTTTTGCAGCTTCAGGAAGACTGTCCCCATGACTTGTCCAGACTTGTCCTACCTGCCTATCTCCATTTTTACCTATCCACTCCACCCTATCCTCCCTGACCTATCACCTTCATCCCCTCCCCCACTCACCTATTGTACTCTATGCTACTTTCTACCCACCACTCCTCCTCCCCCCCAACTCTAGCTTATCTCTCCACGCTTCAGGCTCTCTGCCTTTATTCCTGATAAAGGGCTTTTGCCCAAAACGTCAATTTCGCTGCTTCTTGGATGCTGCCTGAACTGCTGTGCTCTTCCAGCACCACTAATCCAGAATCTTTGTGACACTGCTTAAGTGTCCAAGGTTTGCGCATTAACCTACCTGCCCTGTGTGGCTCACCAATTCCCTGGTGAATTTTGTGAGGGAAAGCATAGATTTTATTTAGAGCACAAATGTTTTACATTTGATTTCAGTTTTGTTTTGTTACAGTTAATTTAATTTGTAATTATTTTTGGATATGAAAGCCACAGGTTGAATTTATAACCATTGCCAGACATGAATGCTCAGAAATCCACCTGCTGCTGTCCCATCTTCTATATGCAAAGAACAAAGAAAATTTCCAGCCCAGGAACAGGCCTTTTTGGTCTCCAAGCCTGAGCCAATCCAAATCCACTGTCTAAACCTATCGCCCAATTCCCAAGTATCTGTGTCCCTCTGCTCCCCACCTACTCATGTCCAGACGCACCTTAAATTAATCTACCATTTCTGCCTCTACTGGCAACATATTTAAGGCACTTACCACCCTCCATGAAAAGTAAGTACCTGATGTTCAACACTATTTCCTCACACCTCCAACTTTCCGATTGTAGCTTATCTTCACTGGTTGTCTGCCTCTCAACTAACCTGGTGTTTGATCAAGTGACCTGACATCAGGAAGGGGAAGAGGATCTGGTGAGATCCACTCCTATGCTTCCTGTTAACTTCTCTCCCCTCTCCTGCAACCTGTGGCTTAGGTGCTTCACTGATCCTTGTCCCCCTGGTGGGTGCATTATGTTATGCATATAGCTGGGGCTACTGCCCCTTTAAGAGAGCTGGTCAAGTGACCTAGAGGGTCAGAGCTTGGGGGCAGTATAGAACTGGCTGTTGAGGCGGGTACATCATCAATAAAGTGTTCTTGTTCAGATTTACCATTTATCTACGTAATTCTAAAGGTTATAGTCCAACAGGTTTATTTGGAAGCGCTAGCTTTAGGAGCACCGCTCCTTCATCAGGCAGGAACAGCGCTCCGAAAGCTAGTGCTTCCAAATAAATCTGTTGGACTAGAACCTGGTGTTGTGTGATTTTTAACTTTGTCCACCCCAGTCCAACACCAGCACCTCTGAGTTATGATTCTAAAGGAAGAACCAATTTAACACATTACCAATAGCTGCCAATAATCTTCCAGAGACGTTCCTTGCTATGGACAGCCATTTGTCTCTGATTGGCCAGCAACTCCCTGGAGAGGATCTGCTGTTGAGTTAAGTGCCAGAGAAGCCTTTAATACAAGTGGGAATTCCGCAAAGGGGATAAGGCAGGGCTGAGCAAGATCTACGTTTGCCTGCATTAAATACCAGTCAATGTTTCAATTCGATGAAACTACATCAGATCTGAGAAAAGATACAGGTGTGAGGTGTGAGGTTTTGAAAGCAGGAAAGGAGAGGGATGAAAGGAAAGTTATGGGATGCAATAGAAAGAAAGAGGCAAAGCGAGATTAAGGGACAAAAACTTTCATGGTATAAACATCAAAGAAAGTGGTAATGTAGGAAGAAAAGAAACTAAAGATTGGCCAGTTTACCAATAGCAATTCAAGTGGTGTCAATGTCATTGTGGTGAATATTTAACAGAATTTATTCCATTTGCATTCTTTATTACTTTCATTATAAAGCTGCAGTGCTAATTGCATGGAGTTTGCTGTCCATTTCTGAATTGTGGGGAATCCTGAAATAATTTTTTCAGGGAAAATCTCTGCCAGTTGCTTTCCATACAATATCAATAGTTTCACTCTGGACTAAAATGTGGCTGTCTCAAACTCATTGAGCAAGGTGTTATGGGAAAGAAGAGTAAACCAGCAATGAATTTACAATTACAAAGCCTATTTGATCAATGAAGTAACCTTGAGAGAGCAAAACTTGCACATCAGTAAATTTGGACTGCATCAACTGAAAATACCAAGTTTGACTGACTAGGAACCACTATTTCTTTTGCAAGAGCTCAGAGAGGATGTATGTCCTTAAGGCACAGCCATTACTCCTGAAGAACCTGTGGGCTACTTGACATGGGTGCGGTAGTTCATTGCTAAAATGAACATCATGTTTTGCCTGTCATAATGTAAACCTCCCAAATTCACAATGGGCTGTCAGTGAAATGCTTCTGCAAGCAGCTCAGTTGACAAGAGTGGTGGATCAGGGGATTTCTTTTTATTCTTAAAGCCAATGGTAGGCCTAACATATGATGAATGGCTGAGGATCCTGAGGTTGTATTCATTGGAGTTTAGAAGGTTGAGGGGAGATCTAATAGAAACTTATAAGACAATGCATGGCTTAGAAAGGGTGGATGCTGAGAAGTTGTTTCCGTTTGCCAGGAAGACTAGGACCAGTGGGCACAGATTTAGAATTAGGAGGGGTCATTTAGAATGGAATTGAGGAGATGTTTCTTCAGCCAGAAAGTGATGGGCCTGTGGAATTCACAGCCATGGAGTGCAGTGGAGGTTAGGACGTTAAATGTCTTCAAGGCACTACTGATAAATTCTTGATCTTGCAAGGAATTAACGGACAGTGTGGGTAAGTGGAGTTGAAATGCCCATCAGCCATGATTAAATGGTGGAGTGGACTCAATGGGCTGAATGGTCTTACTTCCACTCCTATGGCTTATGGTCCAAGATTTGGGGCAGGGGGATCTTATATTTCCCTATAGCTCAAATCCTCCAACCCTGGCAACATCCTTGTAAATCTTTTCTGAACCCTTTCAAGTTTCGCAACATCTTTCCAATAGGAAGGAGACCAGAATTGCACACAATATTCCAACAGTAGCCTAAACAATGTCCTGTACAGTCGCAACATGACTTCCCAACTCTTGTACTCATTACTCTGACCAATAAAGGAAAGCATACCAAATGCCTTCTTCACTATTATATCTACCTGCGACTCCACTTTCAAGGAGCTATGAGCACATTCAAAGGTCTCTTTGTTCTTAGGACCTTACCATTAAGTGTATAAGTCCTGCTAAGATTTGCTTTCCCAAAATGCAGCACCTCGCATTTATCTGAATTAAACTCCATCTGCTACTTCTCAGCCCATTGGCCCAACTGGTCCAGATCCTGTTGTAATCTGAGGTAACCCTCTTCACTGTCCACTATGCCTCCAATTTTGGTGTCATCTGCAAACTCACTAAATGTACCTTTTATGCTCGCATCCAAATCATTTATGTAAATGACGAGAAGTAGAGGACCCAGTGCCGACACTCCACTGGTCACAGGTCTCCAGTCTGAAAAACAAACCTCCACTACCACCCTCTGTCTTCTACCTTTGAGCCAGTTCTGTATCCCAATGGCTAGTTCCCCCTGTATTCCATGAGACCTAACCTTACTAATCAGCCTCCCATGGGGAATCTTGTTGAATGCCTTACTGAAGTCCATGTAGATCACATCTACTGCTTTGCCCTCATCAATTTACTTTGTTACTTCTTCAAAAAACTCAATCAAGTTTGTGAGACATGATTTCCCACACACAAGCCATGTTGACTATCCCTAATCAGTCCTTACCTTTCCAAATACATGTACATCCTGTCCCTCAGGATTCCCTCCAACGACTTGCCCAACAGCGAGGTCAGGCTCACCGGTCTATAGTTCCCTGGCTTGTCTTTACCGCTCTTCTTAAACAGTGGCACCACGTTTGCCAACCTCCAGTCTTCTTGCATTTCAACTGTGACTATCGATGATACAAGTATCTCAACAAGAGGCCCAGCAATCAGTTCTCTGGCTTCCCACAGGGTTTTCGGGTACACCTGATCAGGTCCTGGGCATTTATCCACCTTTGACCGTTTCAAGACATCCAGCACTTCCTCCTCTGTAATCTGGACTTTTTGCAAGATATCACCATCTACTTCCCTACAGTCTATATCTTCCCTATCCTTTCCCACAGTAAATACTGATGCAAAATATTCATTTAGTATCTCTCCCATTTTCTGTGGCTCCACACAAAGGCTGCCTTGCTGATCTTTGAGATGCCCTATTCTCTCCCTGGTTACCCTTTTGTCCTTAATATATTTGTAAAACCCCTTTGGATTCTCCTTAATTCTGTTTGCCAAAGCTACCTCATGTCCCATTTTTGCCCTCCTGATTTCCCTCTTAAGTATACTCCTACTTCCTTTATACTCTAAGGATTCACTTGATCTATCCTGTCCATACCTGACATATGCTTCCTTCTTTTTCTTAACCGAAACCTCAATTTCTTTCGTTATCCAGCATTCCCTATACCTACCAGCCTTTCCTTTCACCCTGACAGGAATATACTTTCTCTGGATTCTTGTTATCTCATTCAGGATCCTAAAGCTCTTACACAACAATTGAGAGTCATAGCACTCCTATCTCTTGATTACATATTTCTGGGTTCAAAACACTCCAGTCCCATCTTGAGTGCTAGAAGCTAGACTGACTTTATAGTACTCAGGGAATGCTGCACTGTTGGAGGCAAAGATTTTTGCCTGCCCTCTCCACTGTAAAAGCCACCATGCCACTGTTTCGAAGAAGAACTGGAGTTATCCACGGTGTACCTGGTCAATATTCAACTCTCAGTCAATAACACAAGAAACAATCAATTATCATGACAACATTTCTGTTTGTGTGACCTTGCTGAATACAAATTGGCTGCCATGTTTCCCATATAGCAATAGAGACAACACTTGAAAAAGTATTGAGTTGTCTATAAAGTGCTTCAGGCACCTTGGGGTCATGACAGATGCTATGTAAATGCTCTTTCTTCTCATAATTAAATTCGTACCATTGCTGTGCCTGACATGATTCTTCAAGTTTCAGACTGGCCTAAAGATGACTTACCAAATCATACTATGGATTTCTTTAAATATTAACATGCACTAACGTGAAATTTAACAATTTTGAAATTAGTTTTCAGGATCTGGCATCAATGGCTAGGCCAGCATTTATAAATGAGCCCTAATTGTCCTTCAGAAGGTGTGGTGAGGCAGATTTTGAAACACTGCTGTCCATGTGCATTGCTTTTAAGAAAAGAACTACAGGATCTTAAGCCAGTGATATGACAGGAACAGCAATGCAGTTCCATATCAGTATATTTCCTTTCCCAATTGGCATTTTCTTCCAGGCGTATGACTGAAATTGTGTTCTATCGTATGGAAACTATGTCCATAGAGTCTGGCAACTACTGCAGTGATACATCATTGTAGCATCATCTTCCTATAATCACAGATACAGGACATTTCTGCTCTTATTCAACACCCTTAACAAGACCTCCTGTGCAGCTTCAGAAAATCTTGGTGCTGACTCTGTTCTATTGTCAGCTGTTGCCCTTTGTTATATAACACTGTTCACAATAGCACCTCCCACCACCATGTGCCTTCCCTTTAAAAGATGAAGATCAGCTTTATGATGTGCTTGCAGGTAATAATATTGGACACTCCTGCAGATGCATGAATTTAACAAACTGCACGTACAGCAATCATGTTTCCATTAAATTGAACCGGCACTGGAGGATCCCACACCAGAATGTTCAAGCCCATTTTCAGTAGCTATCCAATTTCTTCCCCCTTATCTGATTATTTCATATTACTATTTGTGAGAGCTTGCTATGCATAAATTGGCTGTAAATTGTAAATTGTAAATTGTCACAGCCAATTAGGTAAGAATAGAGACTACACTTTTTCAGAGTACTTTGTTGGTTGTGAACTTGTTTGAAATTCATGAAAGGTGCTATAGAAATGCAAGTCTTTCTTTTCCTATTTTTCTTTCTCTTATCCTGATCCAATTGGAATAATGCTGTGCAGCATTGGCAGAGAAACTGAACTCTCACTGTGATGATATAAAACAAATGTTGCACTGTGATAAATAATACTGTGCCAGTAGCAGCACAGAAACATTTATCCAATTATGTGTTTTTTTTTCTCATCTACTTTGTCCTTTTTATATACTCATTAACAACTTGCCGCCCTTTTCCACTCCATGATGGTTTTGACCCGTGAGGTTTGAAATTCCTCTGTGCACTATTTTTAAATGGGCTTGATTACTTTGTTGAAGTATAAATTTGACCCAAATGCATTAATTAATCATCAATGGTCTATTGCATTGCTGCCAACTCAGGGGTTCTACATCACTCATAATGCTGGTCAGAGTAAAATAACTGACAGAAATGGAAAACAATGTTGTTTACGAATCCCTAACTGGCTGCTGTAATTGTGATATCCTCTCTTCAGCATAGAGCTACAATTGTGAAAGGAGCATCTCAGAGCCCACCAAAGTTTCCTGTATTGGTTGCTATATAAGGCCGAGATGGATGGTCATTAGTTGAAAATTACCTCCTTAGCCTACATGCATCAAACCCTTTGAAGTTTGCATAGTGTATTACTTTACCTCTGTAAGCTCCTCCAATTCCACAATCCTTCAAGTTGTTTGAACTCCTCAACTTCTGACCTCTTGTGTGGTCCAAATTATAAACACTCCAACATTGGTGGCCGTTTTTCAAACCCTATGCCTGCCTGCCTTCCTACCTCACTTTCTTTCCTTTTTGAACAAGCTTTTGGTCATCTGATCTGATATCTCATCATGTGGCTCAGCATCATACTTTGTTTAATAATGTTCCTACAAAGCATCTTGGGATATTTCATTAGACTAAAGGCACTAGAGAAATCTATTTTTGTTGTTGTATTGCTAAGTGAATATCAAAGCTATATAGTATAAGACTTCATTCATGCATACTCCTTCAAGTAGTTATATTTTCAATCAAAACATTATTTTTTTGGTTATTAACTATTCATGGGGCACCCTTTTTATCAGTCATCTTTTTGATTGCTTGAAAGTTCATTTGCCTATGCATTTGCTAAAAGAGAGAGTTCAACAATCATTAATCCTTTTAAACAAATAAACTGACATAATTAGTATTAACTTTAAAGTCCTTTGACATGATTTGGTCTGGTAATTCTTTTTGGAATATTTGCACAGAAATTACTCCTTTACATGATTATGGGAAATGGCTTAGAGAATAGTTACTGAAGCAAAACAGCTGACATGGCTGAATTAATGTTAACAATGATATTGAGGTTGCCTTTGTTCATTATTTGTAGTGAAATTTTAAGCACTTTTTTTTACAGTCTTGTTTAGAGTTTAGTTACAAATGGCTAACTAAAGAATCCTTCCGTGAAAGTCATCTGTTAAGGGTGCTCCAGCATTTTAACCTTACATTTTCAGTCATTCAGTAACTCCACTAAGTTATTTCCGTTTTGCAAACGCTAATTACAAAGTAAGCAAAGCTAGAAGGGATGATGGAAAGGTTACTCACATCTTTTGTAGCTAAGTCTTATTTTACACTGAAAACAATACTTTGATTACCATCATCAGAATTGTTCCTTAAAACAAAGTTTCATTTGGATATTTAAGTTTTACATGAACAGATCTCATTCCAGCAGCTAGATGCCTAGGATTGAATATGGGATGTAAGATTTTGTCTTCTGGGAGCGTGGATTGAAAATCCAAGAGGAAATTTCCATGAACTTTCAGATGAAATTGTTGCATCTGAATGCAGACTATAATAGTCTATAATGCCCACCATAATCTTATAATTCTAATGAGCAAGTTTGAGGATTGGTACGTAATGTCAAATAAGTCAACATTATAACTGCAATCATCCATATGCTTTGCTGCATTCCAAAAATATTTCCATGGTAGTAAAATGCTTTGGGGCACCCTGATGTATGAAAGTTAACCAAGGAGAAACCCTCATCTTCCACCTAGGAACCCTCCAACCACAAGGGAATAAGACTTTAACTCCCCCCTCCCACTCCACCAAAGGACATGCAGGTCCTTGGCCTCCTCCATCGCCAGACCATGGCAACACGACGCCTGGAGGAAGAGCACCTCACCTTCCGCCTAGGAACCCTCCAACCACAAGGGATGAATGCAGATTTCTCCAGCTTCCTCATTTCCCCTCCCCCCACCTTATCTCAGTCCCAACCCTCGGACTCAGCATCGCCTTCTTGACCTGCAATCTTCTTCCCCACCTCTCCGTCCCCACCCTCTCTCCGGCCTATCACCCTCACCTTAACCTCCTTCCATATTCCCAACGTGCCTCCTCCAAGTCCCTCCTCCCTACCTTTTATCTTAGCCTGCTTGGCACACCTTCCTCAGTCCTGAGGAAGGGCTTATGCCAGAAATGGCGATTCTCCTGCTCCTTGGATGCTGCCTGACCTGCTGCGCTTTTCCAGCAACGCATTTTTCAGCTCTGATCTCCAGCAACTGCAGTCCTCACTTTCTCCAAGGAGAACATGCTCAACACCTGCACATAGTAAGCAGAAAGTGCAAAAATAAGTACAAAACAGTTGCTGCATTGCTTACTTATTACTGTACCTCACTTAAAAATTTAGATTTAAAATTAGGTTTTATAGTCACATGTACCCCAGTGCAGGGATGCAGCATTACAGTGACATCTTAGGTATAAGATACCTAGATACATGGATTCTTAGAGATGTACAACACAGAAACAGTTCCTTCGGTCAAACCCGCCCTTGCTAACTGAATATCCTAAATAAACCTAGTCCCTTCTGCCAGTATTTGGCCCATATCCCTCCAAACTCTTCCTATTCATATACCCCCCTAATATTGTAATTGTACCAGCCTCC
Source organism: Hemiscyllium ocellatum (assembly GCF_020745735.1). Taxonomy (NCBI): domain Eukaryota; kingdom Metazoa; phylum Chordata; class Chondrichthyes; order Orectolobiformes; family Hemiscylliidae; genus Hemiscyllium; species Hemiscyllium ocellatum. The sequence continues at coordinate 17,530,413 of NC_083428.1, read as the reverse complement.
ACCACTTTGTCTGGCAGTTCATTCCCTACATGCACCACCCTCTGTGTGAAAATGTTCCCCCTTAGGTGCCTTTTAAATCTTTCCACTCTCACCCTAAACCTATGCCCTTTAGTTTTGGACTCCCCCACCCCAGGGAAAAGACCGTATCTATTTACCCTATCCACGCCCTTCATGAATTTATAAATCTCAAAACAGGTCACCCTTCAGCCTCCAACCCTTTGGGGAAAACAGCCCCAGCCTGTTCAGCTTCTCCCTCTACCTCAAACTTTCCAATCCCGGCAACATCCTTGTAAATCTTTTCTGAATCCTTTCAAGTTTTACAATGTCTTTCCTATAGCGAGGAAATCAGGATTGCTTTCTTCTGTTAACCCTTGATCCTCTTACTAATTGAGACCTATCAAACTCTATTTTATGTATTCAGTAACCTAGCTTCCATTGATTTCTGCAGCAATGAGTTCCTGGGAATCACTCGATCCTTGCTGTCCACACCTGACATTTGCTTCCTTCTTATTCTTGACCAAAACCTCAATTTCTCCAGTCATCCAACATTACTTCCGATTACCAACCTTGCCCTTAACTCTAACAGGAACGCACTGTCTCTCACCTCTCGTTCTGAAGACTTCCCATTTTCCAGCTTCCCATTTGCCCCCAATCAGCTTCAGCAAAAAGTAGAAAAATAAAGAAATAAGTCAAAAGTTCAACATTGTCGGTATAAAGTAGTAAATCAGAAATAAAGTTAGCAGTTCCAAATTACAGCTCTTCTTTAGCCATGGTCCCACACTGGGCTTTCCCCACGAGGATTCAATCTCTCTCATAAACTGGGTTCGATCTCCCCCTGCACTCCTGCACTGGTGTTTATTACAAGAAACACTATAGCACACATCTCATCGGGACAGGCTTGTCATCCAAGAAGGGTTGCAAAAAATGATGGTATATATATTGGTAACTTGAAAAAGGCTATGATGGTAGGAAGGGGGAGAGCAGAGAATTCACCAAATCTTAGGATATCACATTGTGCTTAGAAGTGTTTCCAGCCTTATTTAGTTTGATCAGAGGCATTGATGAGAAACTGAATCATCTTCAAACATAGCTACAACTTCAGCACTGATGGGCCACTGGAGGAGCACTGGGTCAGAGATCATCGACAGAACTAAACAGCTTTTTATCAACAGACTTGCTTGTTGTCATTCCTGATAATCATAATTTCTTCGACAGGCCAACAAGCACATTCTTGGGCAGATAGGGGGGAATATAAATCACTGAAAGACCAAACAGATGTGCAGTTATAGTGAGAGCTTTTGAAACCAAGCAGCTACATTAGCATTGTCTTTGAAATCATGCAAGGGTTACATGTCTAACTATGCAGCTGGCTGTTTGCCATGTTATTACCAGTACCCCATGCAGGTACCCATTGTTCCTTATTTTTCCTATCTGATTTCAAGGCTATCTCTGAACGAGGCTATTCCTGAAATCACTCAGTGTGCAAAGCTGTTTATCAGTCCCAGCACAGTCAGACTCAACAGAATTTCCAATTAGCATGAACACTGACCCAGTGAGCAGAAATAAACCCACATCACGGTTCCCCAGCCACAGCAAGGATGAACAGTCAGGATGATCCGCAGTTCATATATCAGAGCAATACAGATGCAAAATTTGCACACAGACAATGGACTATTGGGAAGATTTCCTTTTTCCCACTAGTCTAGCTTTATATTTGGCTCTGTCTAACCCAAATACTATTTACACCAAATGAACACAGAGTAAGGTTTTGCAATACTTACATAGCCCTCTGTAGTAATTCATTTGCTCTGCTGGGGAGTTTGTATTATTCTGTCTGTTCAATGTGTTTTTGTTGTTGCATTTTTTTAGCAGGAAATAGACAAGAAGTCCATTCCTTCTACCCTGCCTGACATTACAGCTGCCTCCTGAGCCTGGAGTCCAGAGACGGGAGTTCTTATCAAGAAATTACATCAAAAATAAATCACCAAAGATTAGTTACAGCAGTAAAATCCAGTCCACATGACATTTCACAGTTAATATATACGTAGAGATCATACCTGGTGACAGAAACAGAGAGTTGAATTTTGAAATTCGATCAAAGTTAGAAAGGCCATATTAAAGTATAAATTGGATGACTTTGTCTTATATACTAGTTTTATTTTAGTGAATAACATCAGAAGATATGATTTCACAGAGCAAATAAAGTTTAAATGTATGTCACTTTGAACCATGGAGAAATAACTCAATGACCTTCACAAGTGTCTAAACTTTTTTTTATGAAATCAAATCTTATGCTTATTTTCATACACTATAGTGGTCATTTTACAAAATGTGACTTTTCCCCATTATAGAATCCCGGGGATAAGGTTATTCAATATATTTTGTTTGTACTGGCTCATTCCTCAACTCTTCCACACACCTTTTTCACTTATAATTTTTCAATTTTTTTTTAATCATCTCTCTCTATCAATATTCTCACACTTCAAAAAACATTCACAAGTTTGGATACATTGATTAAATTTCTCTCTAACCTTTGTATACATACACATACTCCCTCCCTCACAACCTTCAGCTCCTTGTGCCTGCTTCACCATCAGTAAGGTCAGGGTTGAGCTGATTACAGCCTCTACACCAGTTTCCTGTCCTTTCCCCATAACCCTCCATTCCCTTGTGGATCAAAGATCAATTTAACTCAGCCTTCAACAAATTCAATTATCTCGCTGCCACTGATTTTGGGGAAGAGAATTAAAACATGCAATCTCTGGGAGAAAAAAGAAGTTCCTATTTGTCTCAGATAGGAAATCCCTAATATTAAACCATCTCCCCTAGTTCTGGACTCCCACGCAAGGGGAAACATCCTCGAATTCCCTCAGAATCTTATATGTTTCAATAAAAGATGATGTTTCTTTGTCTTCTCCCTATAACTGAAGTCTCTGGCATTTTCTTTCTGAATATTTTTTGTATCTTAAGCTTGACAGTTTCTGAAACAGCATTGACTGAAACCTGACACAATATTCCAACTGGCATTTAACCATGAAGGCTTAAAATTGATAGAATTTTGGGCTCTAAGGAAATCAAAGACTATGAGGATAAGGCAGGAAAGTGGAATTAATGTAATGTTCAACCATGATCTTAATGGATGGCAGAGCAGACTCAACAGGCTGTAAAACTGGCCTCCATTCCAAATTGTCTTGTAGAGTCGTAGAGTGATACAGCACGGAAACAGACCCTTCAGTGCAAACAGTCCATACCAACCATATTCCCAAAGTAATCTAGTTTCACTTCTCTGTATGTAGCCCATATCCATCCAAAACTTTCCTATTTATGAACTTATCCAAATGTCTTTTAAATGTTGTAACTGTACCTGCATCCATCACTTTGACTGGCAGTTCATTCCACACATGAACCACTTTCTGTATTAAAAAGTTGCCCTTATGTCCCTTTTAAATCTTTCTCCTCTCAATTTAAAACATGCTCCCTAGTTTTGAACTCCCCCACCCTTCTCATTCACCTCATCTATGCCCCTCATGATTTTATAAATAGCTTATCATTAGACCAGAAACCTGTATTCATATGTATGTAATGTTTGTATATAATAGTGAGCTGTACTAAACATCAGCTAGATTCTTCACTAACAGGAAATCCACACCCAGTTTCTTCTGCTACAGGAGAAAATATAAGCATTACTGGTAAATCTTCTGCTGGGGGCGAAATCTCATAATTCCACATATTCTTATTTTTGCTAATGCCTCTTTTACTAATTTCATTTTAATTTTAACTTTTTGTTCACTAATGAAACTTCAGCTTTAGTGGACTTTTACATAATTCTTGAGGAAATACAGTTTAGTTTGTACTTTATTGTCTCATAGTTTGTGTAACATGGGTGGGTAGGACACCAGTTGTATGTGTATGCTAACAAATTTGTGCCTTATTTGCAATGGACCATGGTTTTTTTCTTGATAGTCCCCTCTGATATGAGGCTGTGATTCCATAATTACTGTCCCTACATTCGTGCCCAATCTAATTGACAATTTATCTGTTCGGTGCCCAATTTTTAAGAAAAATATTCATTTATGGGCGTGACAACAATAAATTTGTGCTGGTCCTTGCTTATAAAAAGTGGAACAATTTTTTTTCCACAATTGTTAGTTTTTAAAACGATGCTTTTCAGTCCACAACCAAATTTGCAGAGAAAATGAAAAGTTATGCTATTTACAATTGCATCTTGTAAGTAAGGCATGCTGAAGTGCCCATGATGCAGGCAGTGAATGCTGAAAGGGCAGGGTAAAGTCCCATTCAAACAGGTTGCTTTGTCTTTGATGGTGTCAAGCATCCTGTTGGGGCAGCACTCTTCCAGGAAGTGGAGACAATTCCATTGCACACCTGAAATTTACCTTGTACAGACTTTGGGGAGTTAGGGCATGAGTTATTCCAGAAGCATTCTGAGCATCTGATCCACTTTCCCACAGCATCAATATAACTGGTCCATTTCAACTTCTGGTCAATATTACTACCCAGGATGTTGACATTGATAGCCTGGCAATAGCATTCAATGTAAATGGGAGATAGAGTCATAGAGCATGGAAACAGACTCTCCAGTTCAACTCGTTCATGCTGACCAGATATCCGAAATTAATCTAGTCCCAATTGGCAGCATTCAGCCCATGTCCCCCTAAATCCTTCCTATTCATGTACCCATCCAGATGCCTTTTAAATGTTGTAACTATACCAGCCTCCACCACTTCCTCTGGCAGCTCATTCCATATATGCACCACCCTCTGCTTGAAAATGTTGCCCTTTAGGTCCCTTTTAAATCTTTCCTCTCTCACTTTAAATCTATGCCCTCTAGTTTGGATTCCCCTACACGAGGGAAAAGACTTTGAATATTTACCTTATCCGTCCCACTCATGATTTTATATATTTCTAACAGATCACCCCTCAGCCTCAGATGCTCCAGGGATATTAACCCCAGCTTTATTCAGCCTCTCCCTGTAGCTCAAATCCTCCAACCCTAGCAACATCCTTGCAAATCTTTTCTGAACCCTTTCAAGTTTCACAACATCCTTCCTATAGTAGGGAGAGCAGGATTGAATGCAGAATTCCAGTAGTGACCTAACCAATGTCCTCTATAACTGCAGCACGACCTCCGAACTCCTATACTCAATGCATTGACCAATAAAGGCAAACATACCAAATGCCTTCTTTACTATCCTGTCCACCTGCAACTCCACTTTCAAGGAACTATGAACCTACACTCCAAAGTATCTTTATTCAGCAACACTCCCCAGGGCCTTACCTTTAAGTGTATAAGTCCTGCCCTGATTTGCTTTTCCAAAATGCAGCACCTCACATTTATCCAAGTTAAACTCCAACTTGGCCCATTAGCCCATCTGATCAAGGTCTCATTGTCCTCTGAGGTAACCTTCTTCACTGTCCACTATACCACCAATTTTGGTGTCATCTGCAAACTTACAAACAGTACCTCCTATATTCATATCCAAATCATTTATATTAATGATGAAAAGATTGTTCGATTCTACCGTTTTGGAGATTTTCATTGTCTGGCACTTGCATATTACTTCATATTTAGCCACTGGATCCCGAAGGTTGTTCAAGTCTTGCTGCATTTGAATATGAACTGGTTCAACATCTAAGAAATCTCTGAATATTATGCAAATATTCTGAACTAATTTTGACAGAAAGTGAGTGAAGCAACTGAAGATGGTTGGGCATAGGACACTACTCTGGGGAACTCCTGCAGTCCCTGGATTGATATGATTGACCTCCAATGATGCAACCTTTTCCTTTGCGCTGGGGACTGGGTGATGCAGATTTTACTTTGAACCCCAGTCTCCTTAGCTGGCATCTATATTTTTCAGTATGTCGTGTTGAGTAGCAATCAATAACTTGTTGATTTTCTTCTCTTTAGAACTGTTGAAGTAAATTATAGCACCACTCACTCTTCTGCAGCCTCCATTTAACTTGAGCATTACACATTCGATCTTGGTGCAGCACTGTTCATTTTATTTATGCATCATTCATTGGTGCAGATTATGAATACATGTGTCTCCAGCATCATGTAAGAGATTGTTTGTTAAAGCTTTCCAAAAGAAATTTAGCTATATTAGTGCACAATAACTTTTGAAATTGGACCCGTGGTTACAAAAATTTGTTTTGAGAGACAGTGGGTAGAACATATTTACAATTCTTTCTGGAGACGTTGCTTTTGAATGCTCAGAGATTATTTCTAGTCTGTGTGGTATTTCATAACAGACAAGGCTTTGCTGATGCCATTCTCTCAAAGGGGCAACAGCATCCCAACTATTATAAAGATAAAATCCCACCAAATGATTATTTAATTTACTCGTAATTGCTCTAGGAAATCAAAGTACGAATGGTTTATTGAAGAAATTAGTGGGATTTTCTTAGAAGACCTGTTTTGATTTTGTAGAAGTTATCAAAAGTCACATGACTCAGGTATGTCAACATTTAAGTAGGCAAAGGGACACACTGCATAAAGGCATTTCAAAAGGTCCAGTTTCTGGATTTGTAAAAAAAAATTAAGGACTTAACTATTTAGTTAAATTGAGTTCACAAGACCCTTTGGATATTAGTGAATATGAAGTATCATATTGCTGTTCATTTTTTATTTCAATTTACTTCTGTATAAACATATTTTGCATGAATCACTGTAATAATTCAGCCTAAAATATAAAATCTATTAATTTGATGTTCACACATCTATTGGAGAGACCAGGGCAATGATATGGATGGTTTCCCTACGTATTATAAGGCTAGATATTAGCCATGAGACTTGCTGTGTCAGGAACTTAGCAGAAGATTAGTTTTCATATGGCACAGCCTAACAATGCGACTTATTTCAGCGAAGCATGATTAAATAAGTTATTACTGAGTGCAATGGTTGGAACGAGGTCAGCCAGGTGGATCTCATTGAGTATGAATTCTCTGATTGGCCCAGGTTAACAAACTCAATCAGGGAGCCCTGGCTGACAGACATAAACAGGAGTCTCAGAGCCCGGGTGTCTCTGGAGAAGGAACACGCAGTATCCACCAACGCCCTTGAGCTGTTCAGGGAGAGGTGGGCGCCACAGGGAGTGGAGTGTATTATTTCCCCGTCAAGTTCTATTTTGATTTAATCCTTGCCCTCCCCTCACTGTTTGATCACACAGCATTGCCCTTTGATGTGAAGGGCATTGCTTGTCACTGGCCACTTGGGTGTTTCATTTCTTCCTGGTGTGGAAATTGAATAAAGATTCATGCACTTTGTCTTACACCTGCGCACACACAACATGGGTGCTGGGGGAGAAAATAAGACTACCACAGTTAGTAGTGTGGGGGTAATAGAGAGAAAAAAATTAAAAAATAAAAAAGAAAATAAACAGGAGTCTCAGGGACTCTCCTCACCCTAGGGACTGGCTCTGAGCTAGCTGGTCAGAGTCCATGTACTGTGTATCTGTAAATAAAGGGTGATTTGGTGACAGGATACCAGCCAACATGAAGTTATTTCACAGAGATAATACTGATGCATTTGAATGCATTGCCTAAAGGAGTGGCAGAAGCAGGTTTAAATAGGATTTGAATATCCACTTGGAAAGGAAATGTTTTCAGGGACTCTGGAGAAAACACTCAGGATTGGGAGTTCATATTTGGAGCTCATATTCTGACTCTCACCACCACAATTCCAGTGAATAATGGCCATTTGGATAAGCTAGTGGCAATAACTGGCAAGCATTGAGTTGTATCTCAGTTTGGAACGGATGATGAAAGAACTTGCATTTATGTAGGGCTGTTTACAACCTAAGGACAATACAATGCACATTAAAACCAATTAAGTGAATTAACAACCCTCTAGGTGAAGAAATTCTTTCTCAATTCAGTCCTAAATCTGCTTCCCCTAATTTTGAGGCTATGCCCTCTTGTCCTTGTTTCATCTGCCAGTGGAAACATCCTCTCTACTTCTATCTAATCTATCCTCTTCTGAAACATATAATATAGCCTCAGAATTAGGGGGTGCAGGTTTAGGACTGAATTGAGAAGGCTGTTAATCCATGGAATCCTTGCCAAGGGAAGTAGTTGACGCTACTTCAGAAACAGTTTTAAAGCTAAGACAGACATTTTTATGAACATTAAAGGAATTAAGAGATACAGTGAGGGAGTGGGTAAGTGGAGATGAGTCCATGTATAGATCAGCCATGATCTATTGAAGAGCGGAGCAGGCTTGAAGGGCTGGATGTCCTACTCTTGCTCCTAGCTCTTATCTTCTTATGATGTTACAAAGTTGCCATAACAATAAACTGATGCTGAAGGGTCTTGCTTTCAACATGGCAACAACAAATTCATTTCAGAAATTCACTTAATTGGTTTTAAAGAGCATTGGAATGTCCTTAGGTTGTAACTAGCACTACATAAATGCAAGTTCTTTCATCATCCTTTCCAAACTGAGATACAACTCAATGCTTGCCAGTTATTGCCACTAGCTTATCCAAATGGCCATTATTCCCTGGAATCGTGGTGGTGAGAGTCAGCATATGAGCTCCAAATTGGAATTGCTCCACATTCAGCATGCACTTGCAGCTGAAGTGATTGATTCACTGTCACTTCCATTCAGCACTGTATGAAATCATTTGTCCCATCGTACTGGTGACAGCTTTTTGCAAGTGCTATCTAATTAGTCCCAATCCTGAGTGCTTTCTCCATAGTCCCTCAAAATATTTCCTTTCCAAGTGGATATTCAAATCCTACTTAAATCTGCTTCTACCACCCTTTTAGGCAATGCATTCCAAACATGGCTAATATTTAGGCACATTGGAACAAGAGTAGGCTATTCAGCCCATTGATTGTATTCTGTCAGTCAATAAGATCACAGCCGATCTGTATCCTAACTCCATGTACCTGCCTTTGGCTCATTTCCTCAATACCCTCACTTAACCAAGATGTGTCTGTCTCAGATTTAAAACTAACAACTTATTTAGCAACAACTGCTGGTTTGTGGCAGAATGTTTCAGTCCTTTTTGAAAACTGCTTCTGTCCTAAACACAAAATTGGCTTATGGAATTCAAAGATCAATGTTCCATATTTTTAAGTAATCATGACAATGTGTCTGGTAGAACACTGAATAGCTCAGTCTGAAAACAAAAACACAAAAATCAACATTTAGTCCAGCATATTCCAAAACAATGAACCTGGGGAGGAGTGTTCTTGTCTGAAATTGTGCACCTCAATATTGAGTCCCAAATGCTTTAAAGTGCCTCATCGGAAAATGAGAAATTGAGGTTCATTTTCTCAAGCTTGTGTTAAACTTCACTGTAACACAGAGGCTGAGGATGAAAACATGAGCAGCAGAGCAAGCTGGTGAATTAAAATGGTAAGTAATTGGAAGCTCAGGATCATGCTTGCAGGCTGCATAGAAATGGTGTGCAAAGTGATCTCCACATTTACATTTGGTCTTTCTGTTGGAGAGGAGACCACAGAGTGAGCAGCGAAAATTTAATTGAAAGAAGTAGAAATAAATAATTGCCTCAACTAGAAGGAGCATTTGGGGACTTGAATGGTGAGGACAGAGGAATCAAAAGAACAGATGGGAGAAAGTGAGGAGTGCAGGTGCTGGAGATCAGAGTCGAGAGTGTGGTGCTGGAAAAACACAGCAGGTCAGGCAGCATCTGAGGAGCAGGAGAATCATGGGAATATTCCCATGAAGGGTAACTAGGGAGAGAATAGTACCCCTCAAAGATCAGCAAGGTGGCCTTTGTGTGGAGCTGTAGGAAATGGAGGAGATACTAAATGAGTATTTTGCATCAGTTTTTACTGTGGAAAAGGATATGGAAGATATAGATTAGGGAAATAGATGGTGACATCTTGAAAAATGTTCAGATTACAGAGGAGGAAGAGCTGGATGTCTTGAAATGCATAAAAGTGGATAAATCCCCAGGACGTGAACAGGTATACCCTAGGACTCTGTGGGAAGCTAGAGAAGTGATTGTGGGCCCTCTTGCTGAGATATTTATACCATCGATAGTCACAGGTGAGGTGCTGAAAGATTGAAGGTTGGCTAGTGTGGTGCCACTGTTTAAGAAGGGTGGTAAGGACAAGCCTGGGAACTATAGACCAGTGAGCCTGACATTGGTGGTGGGCATGTTGTTGGAGGGAATCCTGAGGGACAGGATGTACATGTATTTACAAAGGCAAGGACTGATTAGGGAGAGCCAACATGGCTTTGTGCATGGGAAATCATGTCTCACAAACTTGATTGAGTTTTTTGAAGAAGTAACAAAGAGGATTGATGAGGGCAGAGTGGTAGATGTCATCTATATGGACTGCAGTAAGGCATTTGACAAGGTTCCCCATGGGAGACTGGTTAGCAAGATTAGATAGCATGGAATACAGGGAGAACTAGCCATTTGGATACAGAACTGGCTCAAAGGTAAAACACAGAGGGTGATGGTGGAGGGTTGTTTTTCAGACTGGAGGCCTGTGACCGATCGGAAGGATGTTATGAAACTTGAAAGAGTTCAGAATAGATTTACAAGGATGTTGCCAGGGTTGGAGGATTTGAACTATAGGGAGAGGTTGAATAGGCTGGGGCTGTTTTCCTTGAGGATTGGCGGCTGAGGGGTGACCTTATAGAGGTTTATAAAATCATGAGGGGCATGTATAGGGTAAATAGACAAAGTCTCTTCCCTGGGGTGGGGGAGGCATTGTTTTAGGGTGAGAGGGAAAAGATATAAAAAAGACCTAAGGGGCAATGTTTTCACGCTGAGGGTGGTACGTGTATGGAACGAGCTGCCAAAGGAAGTGGTGGAGGCTGGTACATCCGGACGCGCACATGAATAGGAAGCATTTGGAGGGATATGGGCTGGCAGGTGGGATTAGATGGGGTTGGGATATCTGGTCGGCATGGAGAAGTTGGACCAAAGGGTCTGATTCCGTGCTGTACATCTCTATGACTTGCAGACTCTATGACTCAAAAGGGCAGACATCAAACTTTGACAAAGCATTGATCTCTCATGCTAATCATTTGATGTAGCTGGTTATGTACAAAAGAAGCAAATTATTACATCCTTATCAAAAATATTAACTTGCTTTGCACAAAACTCTATTGACTACTTTCCTTTGTGTACAGTGGCATCTTCTTTTCTTCATCTTTTGTCGTGTGATCCATTAATGTGTTCAAATGTATTCAGTCAGTATATCCAACAGAATGCAGACCTCATCAGATTCGAAAGGTAAATGATGCAAAGAAAATGGGTGAAATTCTATCAACTTTACTGGAAAAGTTGGCATGAGTACAAATATCACAAATTCTGTCCTGTGTTGGCATTAGCTTTGCCGTGAAATTCATGACAGGAGCAATTTGCCACCACAGGAGGTAAGAGGGTAGGTTTGCCCCACATGAGCAAATCTACCCTCCTGTCTTCATGAAGATCTTCAATGCTGTTACAGAGCACGACTGAATTTACCCCACGCTCTAAGCTTGAAGAAGAATAATGATGTAGTGTACTTGTGGCTCTCCCTGAACAGTTTCAGAAGCGGAGAACTAATTGCGTATTGGCAGAACAGCCATTGGTTTAGATAGTTGGAATGGGAGAGTTGTGCCAGAATTGGAAACAAAAGGTCCTGTTGTAGGACAGAAATAATATGGATCATAAAGATGATAGCAGACTAAATAAGCTGTCTTATAAGAAATGATATTCAGCACTTACTGTTGTGTCCTTCAACAATAAGGTTACAAATAGCTCCGGGGTTTTAGTATAAAATTTAGAGTGAACAGAAACATTTAACAGTTTCAGTCCTTCTGTTGTATTTATGACTTAAATTGGGATTTCTATTTGTAGGAAAATATTGTTCACTGCCATTTCATCTCTTGATGAAATTGTCCATTTGCTGATCTGTCAGATTGTCTTGTGTAACAAGTGCTAACATTCTTTCAAGTATGGAACTTGAGCACACAACGAGTTAGATTTCCTACTGCTGTGGGGTATGTTCTCAATTTCTTTTAGGCCGTTACCATTTTCAAGGCATGACAAATGTCAATTAGAAGTTAAGATCTTAACCTCTTCTAATGTCTATGAGAGGGCTGCTTCCAAATGAGACAAAATGAAAACCCGAACTTTATTCAGTAGAAAACAAATGAATGTCAATAAATGGAAATCCAGACAGCCCTGGAATTACTATCCATAATACAAGTGGGCAGACACTAAAGGCTAATTTTCAAAGCTAGCCCGATCTGCCAAAAGCCTTGCCTAGTGTCTATGCCAGTATTAGAGCACATTATAGTGCAGTACAAGCCCTTTGACCCTCAATGCTGAGCTGACCTGTGGAACTAATCTGAAGCCCATCTAATCTACACTATTCCATTCTTGTCTATATGCCTATCCAATGGTCATTTAAATGCCCTTAAAGTTGACTACTGTTGCAGGCAGTGCATTCCTACTACTGAATAAAGAAACTATCTCTGACATCTGTCCTGTATCTATCACCCCTCAATTTAAAGCTATGTCCCCTTATGCTAGCCATCACCATCTGAGGAAAAAGGCTCTCACTGTCCACCTTATCTAACCTTCTGATTATCTTGTATGTCTCAATTAAGTCACCTCTCAACCTTCTTCTCTCTAATGAAAGCAGCCTCAAGTCTCTCAGCCTTTCCTTGTAAGACCTTCCCTCCATACCAGACAACATCTTAGTAAATCTCCTCTGAACCCTTTCCAAAGTTTCCCACATCTTTCCTATAATGCAGTCACCAGAACTGTATGCAATACTCCAAATGTGGTCACCCCGCAGTTTTGTACATTTGCAGCATGATCTCATGGAATTGAAACTCAAACCCTCTACCAATAAAAGCTAACACACTTCTTAACAACCTTACCAACCTGGTGGCAACTTTCAAGGATCTGTATGCCTGGACACAGATCTCTCTTCATCTACGCTATCAAGAATCTTACCATGAGCCCAGTACTCTTTATCTGTTATTCCATCCAAAGTGAATCATCTCACACTTTTCCACGTTAAACTCCATCTGCCACCTCTCAGCCCAGCTCTGCAGCTCATCTATATCCCTCTGTAACCTACAACATCCTTCATCACTATCCGCAACTCTACCGACCTTAGTGTCATCTGCGAATTTATTAACCCATCCTTCTATGCCCTCATCCAGGTCATTTATGAAAATGACAAACAACAGTGGACCCAAAACAGATCCTTGTGGTACCCCATGAGTAACTGAACTCCAAGATGAATATTTCCCATCAACCACCATCGTCTGTCTTCTTTCAGCTAGCCAATTTCTGATCCAAGCTGCTAAATCACCCTCAATCACAAGCCTCTGTATTTTGTGCAATAACCTACCATGGGGAACCTTCTCAAATGCCTTATTGAAATCCATATACAACACATCAACTGCTTTACTCTCATCATCTGTTTGGTCACCTTCTCAAAGAACTCAGTAAAGATTGTGAAGAATGACGTATCCTTCGCAAAACCGTATTGATTATCCCTAATCAGCTTATTCCTTTCTAGATGATTATCAATCCTATCACTTATACCCATTTCCTAATACTTTACCAACATCTGAAGTAAGGCCCACAGGTCTATAATTTCCAAGGTTGTCTCTACTCCCCTTCTTGAACAATCTTGTAATCGGTTCAGAATTTTCTGGCCTTCGGAATAAATCTCAGTTAAATATGGACATTGTGCGCACAGGTTCCTGTTTTTGGCTAAGTGAGGTTACGAGAATCTATGGTAAAGAATCAGCTTATATTCCCTTGTGATTGAATGGTTGAAGGGAGATCTAATGAATTCATTTAAAATTTCAGAGGAGGTTGATAGAGCATATAGAAAAACATCATATTCTCTGATGGAAATCCAGAACAAGGGAAACTGATTTTAAAATTAAACTATAACCATTGAGGGCTGAAGTCAAGAAGCATTTTTTTTTCATTTACAGGGCAATGGAATTCTGAAATTCTCCCCAAATATTTATGGATATTGCATCAATTAAATTTTCAATACTGAGAATTTTTTTTCATACAGTATGCATATTAAGGGCTATGAATCCAAAATGGGTAGACGGTGTTGCATATATCAGTGATGATTGAGATGAATAGCAGATTAGGATTGGCTTCAGCTTGGTTCGACATTTGCTGTGATCATTTCGAGAATTTAGCATTTCTGTGCCAATGTGATGCGAAGTTTCTGCTCCAGATAAACCAGCAATTCGTTGATTCAATTGAACATTTCTCTCATTTTTCATAATCGGTAGAGTATAGAGTGCATTGACCTAGCCTCTGCTTGCTGAACTCGAAAAAGGCCTACTGTTAGCTGTGATTATCCAACTGGGTTGCATTTGTTGAACAATCCCAATTGTGCTAAAGTTGCACTAACAATTTCTTTAATGCTAATGTAAACTCATGACATGATTATTTTTATTTACTAGAAGCAACATACATTCATATGTAGGGACTTAGTTTCTGCAAAGACAATTAATATGTTAAAAACATGCACCATATTTTGAATAAACCAGAAGCACGGAAAGCCTATCATCTCCTATCACTTTCTCCATGGCACTATCTCAGTCACTCAGAGACAATGTGTTAACAAATCAGCGCCCAATTTTGTAAATTGCTGTGATTGTCAAAAATGTGGCATTTTGCTATTTGTCCTGATCAATGAAAGATGATAAACATTGGCCACATATATCTCTCTATTGCATTATATTCAAAATTCTACCAAGTGACAGTTTGTAAATATTAGATTCTTCAAAGTTGACTTTAATGTTGCGATTCTTGCAGGGTCGGGCAGTGGTAAGGATCATTTAAAGTCTTCCCTCTTGATACATAAATTAAGATGGGCCAAATGGACTCCAACACATCTGTGTTTATTTTGTGATCCATTCATATTGTTGTCAATGCATAATGATCAGAGGAAAAATCTCTGATTGTTGGCAAGCAAAAGGCATCAAAATGTTTCAGACATTGTTCACACTGTGCCCAAACCTCCACTGGCAAGTGAAATGATGACAGTAGCATGTCTCCTTTTGCAGCAGGCAACACCTGCTTCCTTGTGTTACAGTACAGAAGTAACTATCCTCACACCCAAGAGTTAACCCCTTGGAATGCTGCTTAATTCACAGAAGAAAATGCACGTGCCTGTTTGACAGATGTGGTAGATGATGATAAATGTATGCCCAAGCTGAGCAATTATGAAGCAGCTGAGACATGCTGGTATTTAAATGCAATCATTTGAATGTACAAGTATTTCAAAGTGTGATAAAGAGCCTCCAGCATCATCAATTTCTTCGTCAGCTTGGTTTCGTGGGTGTCATTAGAACACTGTCAATTTTGGAATGTCCTCAGAACTTGGCTGCCTGATGCTTTCGTTTGGTGGCGCTACCAACCTCCAAAGGATAGTAGTCTTTTTCTCAATGCCACGAGGGAATTTGCAGAACATAATCCACCCTGAAGTGTGAGAATCCTTAATGGTGTATGACTCTAAATTACTTTATTTTCCAACAAGCGAGTAAAAACATTAAAAAAGCAATTAACTAAAAGGAATAAATCAAACCTGGCTTGTAAGATAACTATTAAGACTTAATTACTATTGTGTTTTCCTTCATTCTCTGCTCACATATTCCAATCCTTGTTAGTGTGCACCACTGGCACAAATAACCATTCATTACTTTACTAGTAAGCATCTTTCATGTATGAACAGAGACAGAAATTATTAGGATAGTTAACTAGTGAGCCATAGAGGCCATAACAGATAATCCCAATTTTCTGTTCCCTCTACACTGTCAACAGTTATTTTCAATCAGGGATCACAAGCCATGCAAAACTGGGTTACCTGCTTGATTCTTCCCTCACCTCTCACAACTCGCAGACAGTAATGCCCTTTGCTTGCATAATTAAGGAACATTAAAGAACAATATTGCAGGGAAGGAGGCCATTCAGCCAATTGCACATTTTTGAAAGAGCTGTCAAATTCCCTGATTTCCTCCGGAGCCTTTAATTTATTTTCCACTGTGAACTTTTGTGCTTTCAGACTTACTAACAGAACATAAAGTCTTGCTGATGCTTTCACTGCCATTATTCATAATGGACAAAATTTCATGTGAATGAAGAGCTAGATAGCTTCAGCAGCAATGGCGCTTAGTGTGGATTGACATATTGAGAAAGTAAGTAAGATATTCATTGAAGTTTAGAAATAAACAAATAACTAATGATCAATGTGCTAATGAGCACCATTTTATTGGACTCATTGTTTCCACTTTTCTACACACCCATGGCTTTATGTGTGGGAAATAGTGTCTCACTAACTTGATTGAGTTTTTTGAAGAAGTAACCAAAAGGATTGGTGAGGGCAGAGCAGTGGATGTGATTGAGATGGACTTCGGTAAGCGCTCAACAATGTTCCTCATGATAGATTGGTTAGCAGGGTTAGATCACATGGAATACCAGGAGAACTAACCATTCAGATCCAGAAGTGGCTCAAAAGGAGAGGACAGAGGGTAATGGTGGAAGGTAGCTTTTCAGACTGGAGACTTGTAACCAGTGGAATGCCACAAGGATCAGTGCTGGGTTCACTGCTTTTCATCATTTATATAAATGATTTGGATGTGAATATAGGAGGTACACTTAGTAAGTTTGCAGATGACACCAAAATTGGAGGGGCAGTGGACAACTAAGAAGGTTACCTGAGAGTACAATGGGATCTTGATCAGATGGGCCAATGGGCTGAGGAGTGGCAGATGGAGTTTAACTTAGATAAATGTGAGGTGCTGCATTTTGGAAAGGCAAATCAGAGCAGGACTTGTACACTTAATGGAAAGGGAGTGTTACTGAACAATGAGACTTTGGAGTGCAGGTTCACAATTCCTTGAAAGTAGAGTCACAGGTAGATAGGATAGTGAAGAAGGTATTTGGTATGCTTGCCTTTATTTGTCAGAGCATTGAGTATTGGAATTGGGAGGTCAAGTTGTAGCTGTACAGGACATTGGTTAGGCAACTATTGGAATATTGCATTCAGTTCTGGTCTCCCTGCTAAATGAATGATGTTGTGAGATTATAAGGGTCTCAGAAAAGATTTACAAGGATGTTGTCAGGATTGGATTGTTTGAGCTAAAGGGAAAGTTTGAATAGACTGGGGCTATTTTCCCTGGAGCATCAGAGGCTGAGGGGGTGACCTGATAGAGGTTTATAAAATCATGAGGGGCATGGGTAGGGTAAGTAGACAAGGTCTTTTCCCTGGGGTTGGGAAGTCCAAAACTAGAGGGCATAGATTTAAGGTATAAGAGGAAAGATTTAAAAGTGACTTAAGGGGCAACTTTTTCACACAAGGTTAGTAAATGTATGGAATGAGCTGCCAGAAGAAGTGGGAGAGACTGGTATAAATACAGACATTTAAAAGACACCTGGATGGATATATGAGTAGGAAGGGTTTAGAGGATATGGGCCAGATGCTAACAAATGGGACTAGATTTATTTAGGGCATCTGGTCAGGATGCACGAGTTGGACCAGACGGTCTGTTTCCATGGTGTATGTCTCTGTGACTTGATGAACTCAGAATCCAAAATTTCTGTACTACTTTCCAGCATGAGCAATAATTCACAACAAAAATCCAAAGTTATTTTTTGTGCAAAATGTAAAGTTGTTAACATTAAGTGAAGTAATAACACCAAAATATTTGGGATTTTACAGCTTTTGGAAAATCTTGATGATCTGAAGATGGAATGAAGTGACTTTAAATTAGGAGCAATCTGTTCTTTAAACAAGATGCATTTGTAACTATGATTTGACATTAATATCTTTTTTCCTCTTTAGTTTGCTGCCCAATCTGACCTATAGTACTATAATTTCCACGGGGTGGGGGTTTGTGGTGGGGGGGGGGGGGGGGGGGGGGAGGTGGGGCTAGGATGCCTGAATCTACCCCAGTCGATCAAACTTCTTGCTGTTTGGAAATTCTGTTTGACCAAGATCCCTATCATCTCCATAAGATTCTGGCTGTCGGAATCTTACTAAACTACCCAGCAGAGTTCAGTTGTTGTGGGCAAACAGGAAAGAGGGTCTCTGTGTTATGCATAGAAACCTTCCAGTTTAACAAAATCTACATTTAAAGGAACGTTCAGAAACATGGAACATTTCTCTCAAGAGGGTCTGTTATTGACTGTAGTATTCACACAAGAAGCTTCTTGTTTGTCTTTCAGGTCACACTCTTGCTTTTAGTCCATTTCACAGCACTCAATCACCAGGAATATTTACCAGAAGAATGTTTTTTCTAAAGGCTATACTCAAGTTTAAATACCTATTGGTTTCCTATTCAATTAATGTGCAAAATCGTTTGCCAATTAAACAATCCAGTTTACTTGACCCCATTAATAGGATTGCATATTGAAGAGTAAAATTAAATACTTAATCCAAGCACAAAAATTTTAAAAATGCTTTACACAAAGGTATATTAACCTCTTTATGATTTATTTCTGACCTCATAATGAAAACAATGGTGTGTAGATTAGAAACAGGTCCTTCAGCCCAACATGTCCACACTGACGCCCCAAACAGTAACCCAACCAGACTTATTCCCCTGTTGAAAAATGTGGTGCTGGAAAAACACAGCAGGCCAGGCAGCATCCGAGGAGCAGGATAATCGACGTTTCGGGCATAAGCCCTTCTTCAGGAATGAGGCTGGTATGCCAAGCGGGCTGAGATAAAGGGTAGGGGGAGGGAATTTGGGGGAGGGGCGCTTGGAATACGATAGGTGGAAGGAGGTGAGGGTGAGGGTGATAGGCTGGTGAGGGGGTGGGGGCAGAAAGGTCGGGAAGAAGATTGCAGGTTAAGAGGGCCGTGCTGAATCCGGGGGTTGGGACTGAGATAAGGTGGGGGGAGGGGAAATGAGAAAACTGGAGAAATCTAGATTCATCCTGTTGGAGAGGTCTAGGAAGGGGAGGGAGGAGTCTGAGATGGTCCAGGTAAATTTGAGGTCGGGGTGGAAGGTGTTAGTAATGTGGATGAACTGTTCGACCTCCTCATGGGAGCACGAGATAGCGCCAATACAATCATCAAAGTATTGGGGGAAAATGTGGGGGGTGGTGCCAGTGTAGCTGCGGAAGGTGGACTGTTCCACATATCCGATGAAGAGGCAGGCACAGCTGGGGCCCATGCGGGTGCCCATGGCTACTCCTTTGGCTTGGAGGAAGTGGGAGGATTGGAAGAAGAAGTTGTTAAGAGTGAGGACCAGTTCAGTCAGTCGAAGGAGGGTGTCAGTAGAAGGGTACTGGTTGGGTTGGCGGGAGAGGTGGAAGTGGAGGGTTTGGAGGCCTTTGTGATGGGGGATGGAAGTGTATAGGGAAAATCATGGAGGAGGTGGAGGTCGTGGGTGGTGTCCTGAATGTAGGTGGAGAATTCTTGGACTAAGGGGGGCAGGACAGTGTCGAGGTATGCAGAGATGAGTTTGGTGGGGCAGGAGCAGGCTGAGACGATGGGTCGGCCGGTGCAGTCGGGTTTGTGGATTTTGGGCAGGAGGTAGAAACGGGCGGTGCGGGGTTTTGGGACTTTGAGGTTGGATGCGGTGGATGGGAGATCTCCTGAGGTGATGAGGTTATGGATGGTCTGGGAGATGGTGGTTTGGTGGTGGGAGGTGGGGTCATGGTCAAGGGGGCAGTAGGAGGAGATGTCCGCGAGTTGGCGTCTAGCTTCAGTGGTATAAAGATCGGTGTGCCAAACTACCACTGCGTCTCCCGTATCTGCCGGTTTGATGGTGAGGTTGGGGTTGGAGCGGAGGGAGTGGAGGGCTGCGCGTTTTGAGTGTGAGAGGTTGGACTGGGTGAGAGGGGTGATCAGGTTGAGGCGGTCAATGTTGCGGCGGCAGTTGTATATGATGGAGAGGTCTAGAAAGGGGAGGGAGGAGTCTGAGACAGTCCAGGTAAATTTGGAGAGGTTTATGAAGGGGAGGGAGGAGTCTGAGACAGTCCAGGCAAATTTGGAGAGGTCTAGGAAGGGGAGGGAGGAGTCTGAGACTGGAGAGGTCTAGGAAGGGGAGGGACCCATTCCCCTGCCCTATATTTATCCCAGACGAATGCATCTAACACTATGGGCAACTTAGCCAGGCCAATTCACCTAACCTGCATATCTTTGCATTGTGGGAGGGAACCTGAGCAAACCCACACAGACAGAGGGAGAATGTACAAACTCCACAGAGACGGTCACCCAGGCTCTTAGGGCTGCAAAGCAGCAGTGCCAACCACTGTGCTATATAGTTGGTGCAGGTTTCAGTAACTTCAAAATGGTGGCAGAGTTATCAAGTGAATTATAAATTTGAAGCAACTAAAGCAAAATTGAAACACTGTGGGCATGGAAGGACAAATATTAAATTTCCCAGAATGACTGGAACTGGACATTATTTGGATAAATATAATGTAGAATTTTTGTGCCACATGCACACATTATTTGGCCTCCTTAATTCAAACAAAACCTTGAAATGTCTGTTTGTCCTCAGTAAACAGTCATAGGGAGGATTACAATGGTTTGGTTTTGTTTAGCTTGGGTAGGTTTAGAAACTAGTTTGCTTATCCTTAGAGTAAATAGTGGTTAGCCCAAAAGAGTGGGTCAAATGATGTTTATAAATAATAGGAGAACAGTGTGTACTTCATTGTCTTGAACATTATATCAAAGGTCTCTTGGTGGTTAAAAAAACTCAAGCGTGTCAGGGTAGAAATTCCTCTCGGGTGGGTGGTGTAAAACAGGTGTTATTTGATCGACGGCCCATTCTGAGTAATTCCTGGCATTCAGTTCTATTGTAGACAGTGAAATCAAATATCAGGTGTTGCCTATAATTGCCAGCTAGAATTATAGAAATCTCTCTGAGTCAAAGAGGGCTTTTCAGATCATGTCTGCATCAGCTCTCCAAATGAACAGTCTAGTGAGTGTGGTTCTCCAGCCCTGTAAGCCTGCACATTCTTCTTTTTTCAGGTAACCGTTGAATTCCCTTTTAAGTGTTTCAATTGAACCTTCCCTCATTCTAGATCTTAGCAATGGAGCTCAGCCAGCTCAACTGACTTGGCACCTGGTTTGTTATGCAGAATAACCTCAGGAGTAAGTGCTTGTACCGGCTGAGGTCACCGGAAACACACTGATTGCTCTACCTTGCCTAAGGTGACCCTTACGTACAACTCATTCCTGCCATCTCTCTCTATGAGAGAGCAGACTATGTTTGTCTGAGACAATGATAACTTTTGCTACATTAATACATTCTTCCTATGTCACTCTTGTTTCTTTAATCAATTACTTTAATCCTGTAGGCCAAAGTGAAGGCTACAGACGCTGGAGATTAGAGTCAAGAGTGTGGGGCTGGAAAAGCACAGCAGGCCAGGCAGTATCCGAGGAGCAGAAAAATCAATGCTTCGGGCAAAAGCCCTTCTTCAAGAATTCTGTCTCTACTTTAGAAAAAACTCTCTACTTTAATCTTGTGTCTTCCCATTCTTGATCATTGTTCTTAACATTCGCCTGTGCCCGTGTTTTTGTTTTTGCCGTAGTTTACCTTTCATTTCCTTATCTATGCTACTTAAGTCTGTGATCTGCCTGTATTGCTCACAAGACAAAGCTTTTCACTGTGCCTTGGTACACATGACAATAAATACAATTCAATTCAATTTCACAATTAGGAACAGTTTCTCCCAATCTGTGCTGTGCAGAACCCTAGTTATTTTTAAAATGTGGACCAAGTCTTCTCTCAGCCTGCTTTTCTCCAAGGGAAACAGTCTTAACTTCTCCAATCTATTGAGTAACTGAAGATTCTCAAAGCTGGGATTATTCTTCTGAAGCTTTCCTACACTCTTAAATGGAGAATGGGCGCACAAACTCCAGCTGAGGCAGAACTGGAGTCCTGTACAAAGTTCATTACAAACCGTTTGCTCTGGTTCTGCATGTTACTGTTAATAAAGTCTAAGATACTGTATGTTTTATATCTTTTAGTCAGCAGTCTATCAACTCATCTGACCACTCCAATGATTTATGTACATACAGTGTACACATGTCCCTCCACTCCTGCGCCCCATTTAGAATTACATCCTTTACTTTCCACTGTCTTTCCACCTCTTCCTGCTACAATGAATCACTTCTCATTTCTCCACATTGGTTGTTATCCACCACTTGTCCATACATTCCACCCGCATATCTATTTTGCATTTGAAGTCCTTCTCACAGGTCGCAATTCTCCTAGTTTGAAATTGTGCACTGTAAAGTAAGGTCTCATTCGTTACTTTATAGCAGGAAAATTAATGGTGTCATCATTGAAAACTCCAATACAAGGCTTCCTGCAGTCTGAGAAAAATCCATTAACAATTTCTCTGGTTCCTTTCACTCGGCCAACTCAGTATCCATGTTGCTACTGCCCCTTTTATTTCACAAGCTATAATTTTGCTCATTAGTCTGTTGGGTGGCACTGTATCAAATGCCTTTTGTAAGTCTATTATGAAGCTACTAATTTCTTCCCACGACTAGAGATGAATTGTAACCTCATAAACTACCAAAGATGAGAAAAGTACCATTTGTCCTATCAAGTCAAACCCTCTTTCATCCAAAGCCTCACTGTCTGACATGTAACTGTACACATTTTGAAAAGTTTGGAACTTCTTGCTAATCATCAAAGTACTGGCTGACGATTCCAAACATCACAATAAACACTCATTTTGGCTTTTAGATTCTGGAGGATTATAAATGGAATTTAAACTGCAAAATTATTAAACAGACATTCATCAGCAAGTACAGATGTGTTGGCTAGATTCTTTTTATTTATTCAGTGGTTGGAGGCAGTGTTGGCCAGACCAGCATTGATAACCCATCCCTAAATACCCAGAGGGCAGTTAGGAATCAAATCATTTTGCTGTGGATTTGGGTTTACATGTAGACCATACAAAGTAAATGTCGCAGTTTATTTCCCTAAAGTACATTAGTGAAGCAGATGGACTTTCCAACAATTGGCAACAGTTTCCTGGTCACAATTAGACTATCAATTTCAGTTTTTATTTTAAATTGAGTTCAAATTCCACTAATTGCCATGGTGGGATTTAAACCAAGATTCCCAGAACATTATCTGGGATTCTAGATTAACACTCTCGCAATAAAACCACTCCCAGTAATTACAGGCAGTGAATAAAAAATGTGTGACATGCATTTTTTGATTGAATGAACATCTGAATAAAGACTGAAAAACCACGAGCTCTCATAATCTTGGCTTGGTCACCAGACATTAGGTGAAGTTTGGGAATCAGCTGTCATGTGATATGAAATGTTTCATTTTAATAGGCAGGAAACAAGGACACAACGTAAAACGAAAGGGAACAATTCTTAAGGGGGAGTAGGGTCTTGATGTCTTTTGCCAGTGATAAGTCAGTCATTGAAGGTTGCAAGAGAAAGTGAGGACTGCAGATGCTGGAGATCAGAGTAGAGCGTATGGTGTTGGAAAAGCACAGCAGGTCAGGCAGCATCCGAGCAGCAGGAGAATCTCCTGCTTCTCAGATGCTGCCCTACCTACTGCACTTTTTCAGCACCATACTATCAACAATGAAAGTTGCAGGACAGGTTGAGACAGTGACTAGTTTAGCATTCAATATAACAGGCATTAGCAATAAGGGCAAAGAGTACAAGAGCAAGGGTGGTGCATAAAGCACTAATTCAAACACAACTGGAGCATGGCACCAGATAAGTTTCTCATTTGGAGGTCATACTTTAGGAATGATGTGAGGCATTAGAGAGAGCTCAAAAAAGATTCATGAGTGTGGCTTCAAGGATGAGGAATTTCAATTTTGTAGGAAGATTGAATAAATTAGGTTTATTTTCTTTGGAAAAAGGGAAGGTTGAAATTTTATAGAGATAGTCAAATTCACAAAGGCGTTTGGACAGAGTTAATGAAGAAAGAACTGATTCCATTTTCAGAAGGGTTGGAAACAAGAGGTAATTTATTTAATGTAAACGATTTAAGGAAATTGGCAGCAGTGGCAACTTGAGAAGAAACCTTTTTATACGATGATTGGTTAGGACCTGGGACGTGCTATCACAGAGTATGAAGGAGGCATGTTAATTCAAGGCATTCAAGAGAAATTTAAATTATTATCTGAAAATGCACAGGGTCATGGGGAGAAAGTGGGAAAAGTAATAACGGGAAAAGAGGAACGACATGAGAGCTAAGTTGTTCATTTGCGAATGCAATGGGCTGCCAAATGGTATTCTGCTGTGCTGTAACCATTCAATGATCCTATGAAGCTCAGTTCCAAACTTGTGGCAGAAATCTCTACAAATCTGATGATGTATAGAAAGAGGTAGCAACCTGAGGTTTGTACCCAGAGAAATAGGACATTCTCCAGCGTACAGGAGTCAAGAAAATTGTCCTGATCCTGCAGTGTTATATCACATGGCACTGAACCATCTCCGTGCACTTAATGTACATGGAATTACGTTCTAGTGAAGTGACTATTTGGCAGGTGAAAATGGAAACGGTTTCAAAAGAGGAATCCCATTATTCACCAGGAGATAATTGACCAGTTGGATCTGCTTCTGAAACTTACATTGAAAATGCTGGGGAAACTCAGAATGTCTGGCAGTACTGCAGACAGTGAAACAGAATTAACATTCCACGTCCAATGTGACATTTCTTCAGAATTAACTCTGATGCTGGTATAAAGGCTGGAAGTTACTTATCTTCCCAGCAGAACTGACAGTTCTTTGAATGTGGCCACAGGACATTATTTGATTTCCTGAACAAATAGATGAGACTTCAGCTTAATCATTTATCTAGTGAAGGGTGACTCTGACATTACAACCCCACCTCCCTAGCCCCCACCTGCCGTTGTCTTATTAGAATGTATTTTGGAAATGAACACATTTGCTTCTGATTCAGGAGAGGGTTACCCACTGAGTCAGACTAACACTGACATGATGTACAATTAAAACAAATCAGATCATTTATAATTTAGAGAGGAAAATTAATGAAGATGTATAATTATCTGCGGGCTATGTACTGATCTATTAAAAGAACCGATAGAAACTGGGTGTCATTTATTGCACACAAGGTCACAGAGTTGAATGGCCAACCGGCTGCTGACAACCACTAAACAGATGCCCCATTAAAAGCTGCCTTAAAGATATCAACTGTTAATTCACATTCAGCATCCAGCTTCGTTACTCCCATCTCAGTATTATCTTGTGTGGCTCCTGTGAAGAAAGTCGATAATACTGCAGAATTTGTCATTTACTCTTTCTGCACAGAGATATTATCAAACAGTCCCAGGGCAGGGACCAGAAAAGTCCAATGTAGTTCCAAATCTTGATGACCTTGTCCTGTGAATGAATCATTAAGATTATGATTAGAATGAAGGAAAGGTGTTGGAGGGAATGTTTTAGCACACAGGGTTTTTAGAACAAGGAATGTTTTCACGTAACTCGCTATAGGTACTGAAGTACAGAAATGTTGAGCAATCTTTGAGTAGCATAGCATCTTGCCAACAATGAGCATTTGTCAGTATAGTAAGGCTTTCCTCTACAATTTTACACCCATTGATATTAATGAGCTGTAATCTTCTGAAATGTGCTGGAGATGATTTGAAAATGTTGGAATTAAAAAGGACACTGGTAAAGGGCAGAGAGGTAAGACTGCAGTAGTTCATTTCATCTGAAGTCTAGCATCATCCAATTTGATAGACCTTCCTTTGTGTTGTAATTTCTATAAAAAAACATTATTCATAAGAGCTGGGGGAGAGAAGAGCCAATTTGGAATCCTGATATAACCCTAAATTATTCAACAGGATATGTTTAAGACAGCCTGAGAACACAGTAAGTTTATCTTGTAAATACCCATACCATACAGTCTAGGTAATTCAAAATTACATCTAAACGGTAATGTTAGTCAGACAATCTCAGTCTGGACAGTGGAAAGGGTTCTGCAACAATGTCAGCATTGCATTAGAAAGGGGAAAGAATGGGTAGGTTTACCACACTTGATCCTGGGGAGGAGGGAACTTGGCTTGAAAATCATACCTACCTTGATGAAAGCCAACTGGCACTGACCATCATGAATCTTTTATAATGCCAAGTCACCAACTAACCCACTTAATGTACATGTAGTCACAATCAGAATCCTGGACATCTGACTCCAATAACCATGGAGTGGGGCTCTCAGGGGCCTTCTGTGTCTGGGTCAGGGTCGACTGCAGCACTGGTGCTCACGATTTATCTCACTGAAATAAAGGTAAAGTACTGCAGATGATGGAAATCTGAAATAAAACCTGAAAGTGCTGGAAATATTCAGCAGATCTGGCAGCATCTGTCCAGAAAGAAATAGAGTTAAAGTTACAACGCTTCTTTGGAATGGAACAGCTCTTGAAAATGATGGATTCTGTGTTGTTGACACAGCAGGAGAAGGAGTAAATGAAACAAATGATGAAAGTGCCAGAGCACAAGACAAAGGGAATTTTTTTGATTTGATTTATTATTGTCACATGTACTGAGATACAGTGAAAAGTATTATTTTGCATGCTATCCAGACAAATCATTAACTTATAAAAGGATATTAGAACAGAATGAATAATATAATGTTACAGCTACAGAGAAGGTGCAGAGAAAGATCAACTCTAGTATACGAGAGGTCCACACATAAGTCAGATAACAGAAGGGAAGAAGCTGTCCTTAAACCTGTCAGTATGTGTTTTCAAATATTTGTATCTTCTGCCCGAAGGAAGAGGGTGATAGAGAGCATGACTGGGGTGAGAGGTGTCTGATTGTGTTGGCTGCTTTCCCAAGGCAGCACAAAGTATAGATGGAGTCAATAGATGGAAGGATGGTTTTCTTGATAGACTGCTGCGTGTTCATAACTCTCCTTAATTTCTTGTGGTCTTGGGCAGTGCGGTTGCCATACCAAGCTATGATGGATGCTTTCTACGGTGCATCGATACAAATTGGTACAAGTCATTGTGGACCTGGTGAATTTCCTTAGCTAGTTATCTAGTGTTAATAGTAGTAGAGGATAGATGTAGAAGCATAATGGTGGGCCTGAATAGTTGAAAATAGGTCAGCTTTGCTGCGAACAAACAAGAAACTGGGAGGCAGCAGGGCTGAAGGAGGTGCAGAATGTGATTAATTAAATTAGAAGTCACGTTCATGCCTTGATGTAGCTGAACTGTCCTGAAGGCAGAAGTTATCCAGGCTGTGTTGATCTCATCAAACTAGCTGTATCCAGTATTCAGAACAACTTCCACTCTATCCACAAGAATGACCCTGACCTTCCAGTGGCTTGCCCTTGCAATACTCAATCATGTTATGGTGATAACATTTCCATCCAAAGCCTGCAGCAGTGCTCCAATGAAACTCAACACAAACTAGAAAAGCAGCATCCCATTTTCCAACTAAGCACTTCATAGCCTTCAAGACTCAACATTGAGTTTAACACTTCAAAGCATGACTGCTGTCCTCCACTTTGATCACCACCACCCCCATCAATTACCTACTTTCTATATTTCCCACCTATCATTAACACCAATTTTGTATCTAATTCTATCTTCTATGAATGAATTAGTTTTGAATTAGTTTGCTTGTCATGTGCACTCAACTGAATGCAGTGAAAAGATGGCAATGTCACCACTTACGTCACGATGTTAGGTACAAGATATTTAAGTATTTGGTACAAAATTGAAAGAATAATAAATAAAAATCCAGCACAAGGAAAAAACAAATACTCGATTTATTGCCCTTTCACCGCAGTCTGTACCAACACCTAGCCTCCAGACTGCACCAGGCCTCGCTTCCCAGCACCAGCCTCTGTTCCGCAACTCAAATTTGAAAAAAAAACTCAGGAAAACAGAAAAAGCGCACAGGCAGCACGGATCACTCTGGCACGGGAGCCCCACTCCACTGCCATATTGGCTGGAGAAAGAAGGAAAAGGGAAAGAATGGGAGGAGAAGAGGAACTGAAGCGGTCTAATCGGCCGCCATCTTTGGTACTACTGTCATCAGGGAGGAAGTGAGGTCTGCAGATGCTGGAGATCAGAGCTGAAAAATGTGTTGCTGGAAAAGCGCAGCAGGTCAGGCAGAACCCTCCAACCACAAGGGATGACTGCAGATTTCCCCAGCTTTCTCATTTCCTCTCCCCCCCCCCCCCCCCCCCCCCCCACCTTATCTCAGTCCCAACCCTCGGACTCAGCACCGCCTTCTTGACCTGCAATCTTCTTCCCGTCCTCTCCGCCCCCACCCCCCTCCAGCCTATCACCCTCACCTTAACCTCCTTCCACCTATCGCATTTCCAACATCCCTCCACCAAAGTCCTTCCTCCCTACCTTTTATCTTAGCCTGCTTGGCACACCCTCCTCTTTCCTGAAGAAACGTCGATTCTCCTGCTTCTTGGATGCTGCCTGACCTGCTGCTCTTTTCCAGCAACACATTTTTCACCTACTATTGTCATCAGCTCAGAATTGCTATTGTAAACAGTAAGGATACTATGAGTTATGCTAAATGTTTTTTTTGGGAATTCACAAATTACACAATACTTTTTATGAGATGTTATTTTGCAGAAAGAAGCCAGAACCTTGCAAAATGTATCCACCAAGATATTTACAATGAAGAATACCTTGGTAGCTGAAAATGTAGTGTTAACTTTTATTGCTTCTGATGTAAGTATCTATCTATATATATAATATATAGCAAAATATAATGACCATATATTGAGACAAGTGCTCATTATCTTGTATTAGTAGAAGTATCCATCCAAGTAGTTTGAAGATATGAGTCATACATATCCCATAGTTTTAAATGACATGATTGTGAACCTGAATTTGTCAGTACCTCAACTGTTATAGACTGCTATAGCAGGATAATACCAATTTACTAGCAGTTGCTAAAAAAAAGCATGCAGAAAGTAATAAACCTTAAAACTCTGCTTTTCCATCTTCAGCCAGTAAGTTATTTCACATTGCAAATCAACTGGTAATGAATACACTTAGCAGAGTACTTGCTTCTCTCTGCAAAATAACATCTCAGGAAGTGAATTATATGTTTTGTGAAATAACAATAACCAAAACCAACTGCCATGTTGGCTGCAGCTGAGTTAATAGCACTCTTACCTCTCAGACAGATGTGGGTTCAGCTCCCACTGAAGAACTTGAACACACACGCACACACACATGCACACACACACACACACACACACACACAAAAAGTCTGGAATTCTGGAGCAGTACTGAGCAAGTGTGGCATTGTCAGAGGTGCTGGTATGTAAACAAGATAATGAACTTGTGTAATTTAAGCATAATAATAGTTATGTTAGACGCACCATTATTTTAAAAGTAAATTCTGACCCCATGAGTTGGCACTCTTGACACAACAGCTTACAAGAAGGCAGCACTGGGAACTTGGATACGGAATCCAGTGTCCTGAATTATTACCAGCATCAACCTCATTTCATCAGGGTTTAAATGTGCACTTCCATCAGGAAAGTGTGTGCTGGATCATTACATGTAAAACCTGAGTTTTCTTTGTTTTGTTTATTCAGTTAATTTCCTATGTTTTCTCTTCAATCTATTCTTAACTTGGCTCTTTCTCAGCCAAGTGGGAGATTATTAAAATTAACATTCTTTAAAGCATTTTGATAAGAATGAAAACATTGCTCACAATTTTCAAAGTTTTCTCAATCCTTTGAGGCCAATGGGCTTATCATAAGATGTGGGTTGAAATCCTATGGAATTTAGCATGGCCCCTTGCCTCAAACTGAATTTTAAAAATAAATTATTTTGTGTTGTGGGCAAGGCCAGAATTTGTTGACTAGCCTTACTATCATAGTTACAGAGATACACAGCATGGAAACAGACCCTTTGGTTCAACTTGTCCATGCTGATCAGATATCCCAACCTAATCTAATCCCATTTGCCAGCAATTGACTCAAATCCCTCTAAACCCTTCCTATTCACATATCCATCCAGATGCCTTTTAAATGTTGTAATTGTATCAGCCTCCACCAATTCCTCTGGTCGCTCATTCCATACACGCAACAACCTTTGCATGAGAACGTTGTCCCTTAGGCCCTTTTAAAATCTTGCCCCTCTGCTTCTGGACTCCCTGACCCAGGGAAAATATTTTGTCTATTTACTCTATCCATGCCCCTCCTAATTTTATAAACCTCTATAATGTCACCCCTCAGCCTCCAATGCTCCAGGGAAAACAGCCCCAGTCTGTTCAGCCTCTCCCTATAGCTCAAACCCTACAACCCTGGCAACATCCTTGTAAATCTTTTCTGAATCCTTTCAAGATTCACAGCATCTTTCCGATAGGAGGGAGACTAGAATTGCACATTTAATATTCCAAAAGTGGCCTAATCAATGTCCTGTACTGGAGCAACATGACCTCTCAACTCCTGTACTCAGTAATCTGACCAATAAAGGAAAGGATACCAAACGCCTTCTTCACTATCCTATTTACCTGCGACTCCACTTTCAAGGAACAATGAACCTGCACTCCAAGGTCACTTTGTTCAGCAACACTCCTGGGGCCTAATGATTAAGTCCTGCCCTGATTTGCCTTTCCAAATTGCAGCACATCACATTTATCCAAATTAAACTCCATCTGCCACTCCTCGATCTGTTGGCCCAACTGATCAAGATCCAATTGTTTTCTGAAGTAACCTTCTTCGCTGTCCACTACATCTCTAATTTCGGTGTCATCTGCGAACTTACTAACTATATCTCCTATGTTCACATCCAAATAATTTAAATAAATGATGAAAAGTAGTGGACCCAGCACTGATCCTTGTAGCACTCCACTGGTCACAGGCCCCTAGTCTGAAAAGCAACGCTCCATCATTACCCTCTGTCTTCTACCTTCGAGCCTTGTGTGGTATGAATTTCCAGACAAGATTATCTAACCACATCCTGACATTAAATGGCATTATCATCACCGAAACTCCCACAGACAACAGCCTGAGGGATTATAAACTCTGTGACTAAAACAGTATGTCAGCAGCTGGTAATTCTGTCAAGTAATTTATTAATTCCTGTCCAACCTCTCCATGGCAGACTTCAGAATTATGATGAAAGACTCTTCATTTGCCCAGATGAGTGCTGCACCAAGAACACACAATAAGGTCAACATCATCTAGGGGAAAGTAGCTCACTTGACTGGCTCTCTAAACCACCACATTCAACATTCACTCCTTCTGTAAGTGAACTGCAGTGACAGCAATCTACAACCTACAAGATGCACTGGCAGCAACTCAACAAGGCTCTTCAGTCAGCACCTGCTAAACCAAGACCATGACTACCTAGAGCACATGGGAACACCAGCACCACAATCTGTAATTTTTTTTATTTCAAAAATATACTTTATTCAAAAATTATTTTGGTATCTATAAAATTGGTGATGCCATACCTACATTTACCTTGGCCCCCGAGGCCCGTTCAAACTGGTCACATTCCATTTTTTTTCATACAGAGATTGAAATTAATCATTTGTATATACAAGTCTGTACATTGACCATCCAGATATTTTGCTGAGGCATCAGTGGAGCCCAATTTCTGAGTGGGCCCCTTGTTCTTCTTAGGCAGGCAGACCTTACATGGTGGTCATTCCCCACCGTGCCTTGGCGGCCGCTGCCCCAAGCTTCAGCGCGTCCCTCAACATGTAGTCCTGGACTTTGGAATGTACCAGTCTGCAACACTCAGTCGGGGCCAACTCCTTTAGCTGGAAGATCAATAGGTTTTGGACAGACCAAAGAGCGTCTTTCACTGAGTTGATGATCCTCCAGGCACAGTTGATGTTCGTCTCGGTGTGCGTCCCGGGGAACAGACCGTACAGCACGGAGTCCAGTGTCACCGAACTGCTCGGGACAAACCTCGACAAACACCACTGCATTCCTCTCCAGACTTCATTTCTGTAGGCACATTCCAGAAGGAGGTGTGTGACAGTCTCGTCCCCTCCACAGCCGCTTCAAGGGCAGCATGCATAAAGGATCTCACAGGCGGAGCGTTTCTCACCACCAGCCAAGCCATGTCTTGGTGCTTGTTGGAAAGGTCTGGTGATGAGGCATTCTGCCAAATTACTTTGACAGTCTGCTCAGGGAACCTCTCAACAGTATCCATCCTCTCCTTTTCCTGAATGGTCTCAAGGACACTACGTGCTGACCACTTCCTGATGGACTTGTGGTCAAAGGTGTCTTTCTTCATAAATTTCTCCACGAAGGACAGGTGATACGGAACGGTCCAACTACTAGGAGCGTTCCGCGGCAGTGAGGTCAGGCCCATCCTTTGCAACACCAGGGGCAGGTAGAACCTCAGTATGTAGTGACACTTGGTGTTTGCGTACTGGGGATCCATGCACAGCTTGATGCAGCCACACACAAAAGTGGCCATCAAGGTGAGGGTGGCATTGAGTGTGTTTTTTCCTCCGTTGCCCAAATCTTTATACATTGAGTCCCTTTGGATCCGGTCCATCTTTGATCTCCATATAAATTGGAAGGTGGCCTGGGTGACTGCGACAGCACAGGTTCTGGGAATAGGCCAGACCTGTGCCACATATAACAACACTGACAGTGCCTCACACCTGACGATCAGGCTTTTACCTGTGATGGAGACCGACCGTTGTTCCACTTGCCCTGTTTCTGCCTCACTTTGCTGATACCCTCCTCCCAAGACTTGGCGTATACCCCAGCCCCTCCGAACCAAATACCCAGCACCTTTAGGTGGTCAGTCCTGACGGTGAAGGGGATCAAGGATTGGTCGGCCCAGTTCCCGAAGAGCATGGCCTTGCTCTTGCCACGGTTTACCTTGGCCCCCGAGGCCCGTTCGAACTGGTCACAGATGCACATGAGTCTGCGCATGGACAGCGGATCCGAGCAGAAAATGGCGACATCATCCATGTACAGGGAGGCCTTAACCTGTAGGCCCCCGCTGCCAGGAATTGTCACCCCACTCAAGCTTGCAACCTTCCTGATGGACTCGGCAAATGATTCTATGCAGCACAAAACAAGGCAGGAGAGAGAGAGGGCAGCCCTGTCTGACTCCAGATCTGATTGGGAAGTTACCTGATTCCCACCCATTGATTGAGACTGCACTGACAATGTTGGTGTACAGCAGTCTGATCCAATTGCAGATTCTCTCCCCAAAGCCCATTTTGGAGAAAAAATTTCTCATATATGCGTGCAATATCCTGTTAAAGGCTTTCTCCTGGTCCAGACTGATGAGGCAGGTGTCCAACCCCCTGTCCTGCACGTAGGCAATTGTATCCCTGAGAAGTGCGAGACTCTCAGCGACCTTCCTGCCTGGTAAGCACAGTGAAATCATTCCTGAAGAAGGGCTCATGCCCGAAATGTCGATTCTCCTGCCCCTTGGATGCTGCCTGACCTGCTGCGCTTTTCCAGCAACACATCTTTAGCTTTCATAGTCACCAAGACTCAATAGCTATTTATCAATAATTCCCAGTTTTTTGGAATGATTTGAATACATAGAGACTTGTTAGCAAGTAAATAAGTTAGACTAATGAAATTTAGCCTCTGGACTAAGCAGCGTACCTTGTTTCTCATAGAATCATAGTCATAGAGATGTACAGCACAGAAACACACCCTTCAGTCCAACTCATCCATGGCGACGAGATATCCCAACCTAACATAGTCTCACCTACCAGCATCCAGCCCATATCCCTCCAAACCTTTCCTATTCATATACCCGTCCAGATACCTTTTAAATGATGTAATTGTACCAGCCTCCACCACTTCCTCTGACAGCTCATTTCTTGTCTGCATGAAAAAGTTACCACTCAGTTCTCTTCTATATCTTTCCCCTCTCAGCCTAAACGATATGCTCTCTAGTTCTGGACTCCCCAACCCAAAAAAATGTAGCACAAGGATACAAGATGGAACAGGATTAAACTCTGTTCTGGAGTCCTACATAGTTGTAAGAACGGTAATAACAGAATAGCTAGGAGCAGTAAGAGACTATATGGCTCCCCAAGCCTGTGCCAGCATTTGATAAGATCTTTGCAGATATGATTTGGTTTTATTTGCTCTGTGGATGTAAGCATCAATGGCTAGGTCAGCACTTGTTGCCTCTCCCTAATGACTCAGAGACAGTTAAGAGTCATCCATATTTCTGTGGTCTGGAGTCACATGAGGCCAGACCAAGTAAAGACGGCAGACTTCATTCTTTAAGAGGACATTTAGGAAACCAAATTTGTTTTTATGATACCTGACAGTGGTTACATGCTTGCCAATAATCTACCTTTATATTTGAGATTTTTTTTATCAAAAATAAAATCAACATTATACCATGGTGGGATGCAAACCCATGTGATTATAAAACATAGAGCATAGAACATTACAGTGCAGTACAGACCCTTCGGCCCTCGATGCTGCGCCGACCTGCCATTCCAATCTGAAGCCCATCTAACCTACACTATTCCATATATGTCCATATGCTTGTCCAATTACAACTTAAATGTACTTAAAATTGGCGAATCTACTACTGTTGCAGGCAAAGCATTCCATACCCTTACTACTCTCTGAGTAAAGAAACTACCTCTGACATCTGTCCTATATCTATCACCCCTCAATTTAAAGCTATGCCCCCTCATGCTCACTGTCACCATACTTGGAAAAAGGCTCTCCATGTCCACCCTATCTAACCCTCTGATTATCTAATATGTCTCTATTAAGTCACCTCTCAACCTTCTTCTCTCTAACAAAAATAGCCTCAAGTCCCTCAGTCTTTCCTCGTAAGACCTTCCCTCCATACCAGGCAACATCCCAGTAAATCTCCTCTGCACCCTTTCCAAAGCTTCCACATCCTTCTTATAATGTGGTGACCAGAACTGTACACAATACTCCAAGTGCGGCCGCACCAGAGTTTTATACAGCTGCAGTATAACCTCATGGTTCTGGAACTCGATCCCTCTATTAATAAAAGCTAAAACACTGTAGGCCTTCTTAACAACCCTGTCAACCTGAATGGTAACTTTCAAGGATCTGTGTACATGGACACCAAGATTTCTCTGCTCATTTACACTACCAAGAATCTTACCATTAGCCCAGTACTTTGCATTCCGGTTACTCCAACTAAAGTGAATCATTTCACACTTGTCCACATTAAATTCCATTTGCCACCTGTCAGCCCAGCTCTGCAGCTTATCTATGTCTCTCTATAACTTACAACATCCTTTGTCACTATCCACAACTTCACCGACCTTAGTGTCATCTGCAAATTTACTAACCCACCCTTCTACGCCTTCATCCAGGTCGTTTATAAAAATGATGAACAGTAGTAGGCCCAACACCAAACCTTGTGGTACACCACTAGTAACTGGACTCCAAGATGAACATTTCCCATCAACCACCACCCTCTCTCTTCTTTTAGCAAGCCAATTACTGATCCAAACTGCTATATCTCCCACAATCCCATTCTTCCGCATTTTGTACAACAGCCTACTGTGGGGAACCTTATCAAACGCCTTGCTGAAATCCATGTACACCACATTAACTGGTTTACTCTCATCTGCCTGTTTGGTCACCTTCTCAAAGAACTCAATAAGGTTTGTGAGGAACGACCTCCCCATCACAAAACTGTGCTGACTATCCCTAATCAAATTATTCTTTTCTAGATGATTATAAATCCTATCTCTTATAATCTTTTCCAACACTTTACCAACAACTGAAGTAAGGCTCACTGGTCTATAATTATCTGAGTTGTCTCTACTCCCCTTCTTGAACAGGACAACCACATTTGCTAACCTCCAGTCTTCTGGCACTATTCCTGTAGACAATGACGATTTAAAGATCAATGCCAAAGGCTCGGCAATCTCCTCCCTGGCTTCCCAGAGGATCCAAGGATAAATCCAGGGGACTTATCTATTTTCACATTCTGCAGGATTTCTAATACCTCTTCCTTGTGAACTTCAATCCCACCTAGTCCAGGTTAACCAGAATACATGTCCAGAGACACTAACATTAAGCCACCATCGCCCCCAGAAGCCTCATCTCTACATTCTTATTTTCCTACAATAGTTCTTGGCTCTCTTGCAGATCAAACTGCATCAAAATTTGTCTTCAATCACCTTGCCTCCAGTGATTTCTGTGAAACGAAGTTGCACAGACTAATAATCTTCTGAGAGGAAATATACTCCCCTCATTTCAATCTTAAGTGGAAAATCTGAAATTTTCTAACTGTTTCCTGACAAAGCAAAGTATCTTGCCATCATCCACATCATGTTCTCTCAGGACATTGCATGTTTCATGAAGATCACTTCTAAAGTCAAATGGGTTTAGGTCCAGCCTGCTCAAACTTTCCTCATCTTTCTTCACCCCAAGAATCAATTGAGTGAACCTTATCTGAACTGCTTCAAATACAACTATATCTCTTACTGCGGTTGAGAAACTTATCAGCCATGAATTAATAGTGGGGTAGAAGCAGGAGGCTGGGAGAACACAGCAAGTCAGGCAGAATCAGGAGGTGGAGAAATCAACTTTTTGGATGTTACCCTTGGTTAATGTTCATACAGAGTACCTTATGGTATGTTCAAAGCCTGTTGGGTAGGATTACACATGAAATGTTGACTTCTCCACCACCTGATGCTGCCTGGCTTGCTGTGTTCTTCCAGCCTCCTGCTGTCTACCTTGGATTCCAGGATCTGCAGTTTTTTTTGTCTATCGCTATAATTGAATGGCAGAGCAGACTCGATGGGCTGAATGGCCTAATTACTGCTTCTATGTCTTATGGTCTTATTAACTTGGGAGCTAACCAATTCCTTTTGGAATACTTTGAGGGTGATGCCATGGTTAGTTTTACACTGCGCCACATGCCAGTCACTTAACCAAATGGGGTAATTAAAAGTGTTCTATAGGTAGCCTATAGGATGGCATGATGGCTCAATGGTTAGCACTGCTGCCTCACAGTGCCAGGTTCAATTCCAGCCTCGGGCGACTGTCTATGTAGAGTTTACATGTTCTCCCTGTGTCTGTGTGGGTTTCCTCCAGGAGCTCTGGTTTCCTCCCACAGTCCAAAGATGTGCAGGCTAGGTGAATTGGCCATGCTAAGTTGCCCGTAGAGTTAGGTGCATTAGTCAGGGGGAATTAGTTACACTTCGGAGGGTCGGTGCGGACTAGTTGGGCCGAAGGGCCTGTTTCCACACTGTAGGAAATCTAGTCTAATCTAACTGAGGCCTGTAGATTTGTAATAAGCCATCCTTGCTTTTAAACTCATTTTCTCTTGCAAGGAAAGCATGGGGAAAGTGGGGGGAGGAGATGGTGATAGTGTAAGTGTCAATGGGAATTGGACCCAATAGCTTGAGAAAGAGTTTGCAGGCAGTTACGGGGTGTGAAGGCAGGCTGTCTCAAAGGGCAGTGCTTCATTGCTTTGTCAGAGCTACAAAAGAAAACAAAAAAGATCTCCAGTCCTTACCCCAATGCTCCAACATCCTCCACATTCTCCCCACACCGTATTATTCCATCCCTTATCACCTCATGCACACTCCCAACATTGCCTCTTTCCCTCAATTTCAACATGTATCCCTCCAAAACCATAACCTTTAACATTCCCTATTCTAATGTAGTGTTAACTCAAGACTATTCATCAACCCCACCAACTACCCTTTGCCAATACATTCATCATGCCATCTTCCCCACTGGCAAACATCAGAATCTGTGCTGATATTAAAAAGAAACTCCCAGTGTCAATCAATGAATCACTATTTTCAATACTAACATTTCCATTAGCAAAAACCTATTCATGACATTTTATTTCCTTCAACAACATATTCCCTTATGAAAACAAGCCATCATAATTATAGCCCCACTTCAAAGATTTTGTAATCACTTGGAGCTGCCAATGATTTTTTTTGAAATCATTGGTTCCCCGCAGTGATAATGATAGGTTGTAAAATCAGCCATGCAGTTCAAAACCTGTAATGATAGCCCTCTGGCTTATATCAAGAGAGAGAGTAAAAAGCAAGGACTATTTTTTTGTGTAACAGCAGACTGTGAAACAGTCTTGACAGATATCTTGACAGCTTCACAGTTCCAATCATGGGTTTATGCAATTTACAAGCATTCGTGTCTACTTTTAATAATCCCAATGGGCATGTGGTTCTTTGAAAGGGCACCATAGGAGAATTCTCCTAAAGGACACCTTACCTCTCTCTGGACTGATCCAAAATTATAACCTTCCTCTCCAAATATCTCCAGTACCTTTAAAACATTTCTGAAAAATATGAAGCTCATAAGTTATGTTTGGACATCCCACTGGTAAAAATCAGATCAGTTTGAAGGCACTTCAACATGTGAAAAGTACAGTATACTCCATTCCCCACCAGCCAAAATGGGGTTGCTATATTTGAGTGTGGAACATTTGGAATTGGAACTCTGGTCCAGTTTTGGCTAAGCTGGAGATCATCTCTGGGCTTACAAGAATTCAGATCTTTCTGTCCTCTTGACAACTCATTTCCCTATGTATGCTTGTGTCATCAACAAATTTAGCAACTATTCAGACTCTTCGTTCAAATCATTGATATGAACTGCAAGTTAGTGGAGGTCCTCAATACTGATCCCTGTGGCACTGCCCACCAACCTGAAAATGGGCCATTTATCCTTACTGTGTTGCTGGTTAAAGCACAGCAGGTTAGGCAGCATCCAAGGAACAGGAAATTCGGGCCAGAGCCCTTCAACAGGAATGAAGGCAACAACTCAAAAGAGAAAACTTTAAATGAATGTTTGCGGGGAATAGCCAGAAGAATGGAACTGAGTGGATTACTCTGTCAGACTATTGGTATGAATGGTAAAATCAGAGAACTCATTAAAAATAGAAACACAAATCAAGATGTTTATCCAGTTTGCTTCAGGAGAAGATAATGTGCACTGCCCATTCCTGATGAAGGGCTCTGGCCCGAAACGTCGAATTTCCTGTTCCTTGGATGCTGCCTAACCTGCTGTGCTTTAACCAGCAACACATTTTCAGCTCTGATCTCCAGCATCTGCAGACCTCACTTTTTACTTGAACATTTATCCTTACTCTCTACTTCCTGTTAGCTATGCTGTGGTATTGTACATTCACTACTCAGATTTACACATCAACTTTAATAACTCTGTTTTTGGAGAACAAGCTGGAGAATTGTGCAAAATTAGTTGGAAACACCTCCTCTATGAGCGTTATGGGCAGTGCACATTATCTTTTCCTGAAGCAAACTGGATAAACATCTTGATTTGTGTTTCTATTTTTAATGAGTTCTCTGATTTTACCATTCATACCAATAGTCTGACAGAGTAATCCACTCAGTTCCATTCTTCTGGCTATTCCCCGCAAACATTCATTTAAAGTTTTCTCTTTTGAGTTGTTGCCAGTATCCTTTCAAAAGATATATTATTCCATGTCATACAAGCATCTGAAAAGGATGGATAAATAAAGGTCAGCAGGTCCATCCAGTCTGTTTCATTTAGACGTTGTGTGTCGTTTATTTGCTGATGGGTTTTGTGTGTGAAGCTGGCACAGTCAGCGTTTATTTCCCATGGCAAACGTGAGGTGCTGGAAACCAGAGTTTAGATTAGAGTGGTGCTGGAAAAGCACAACAGGTCAGGCAGCATCCAAGGATCAGGAAAATTGACATTTTGGGCAAAAGCCCTTCATCAGGAATGAAGGCAAGAAGCCTCCAGAGTGGAGAGATAAATGGGGGGGGGGATGAGGGGACAGGGAAGAAGGTAGCCAAGAGTACAATAGGTGAATGGGGGTGGGAATGGAGGTGCTAGGTCAGAGAGGAGGGTGGAGTGGATAGGTGGGAAGGAAGATTGGCAGGTAGG
Source organism: Hemiscyllium ocellatum (assembly GCF_020745735.1). NCBI lineage: Eukaryota > Metazoa > Chordata > Chondrichthyes > Orectolobiformes > Hemiscylliidae > Hemiscyllium > Hemiscyllium ocellatum. Next base: position 17,490,605 of record NC_083428.1, on the reverse strand, counting down.
ACAGGTCATGAGGATGGTGCTGAGCTGGAAAGTTGGAACTTAGGTAAGGTGGGGGAGGGGAAATGAGGATACTGGTGAAGTCCACATTGATGCCCTGGGGTTGAAGTGTTCTGAGGTGAAAGATGAGACGTTCTTCCTCCAGCCGTCGGGTGGTGAGGGAGCAGTGGTGGAGGAGACCCAGGACCTGCATATCCTCGGCAGAGTGGGAGGGGGAGTTGAAATGTTGGGCCACAGGGCGGTGGGGTTGATTGGTGTGGGTGTCCCAGAGAAGTTCCCTAAAGCGCTCTGCAAGAAGGCGTCCAGTCTCCCCAATGTAGAGGAGACCACATCGGGAGCAATGGTACAATAAATGATATTGGTGGATGTGCAGGTAAAACTTTGATGGATGTGGAAGGCTCCTTTGGGGCTTTGGATCATGGTGAGGGAGGAGGTGTGGGCGCAAGTTTTCCAATTCCTGCAGTGGCAGGCGAAGGTGCCAGGAGGGGAGGGTGGGTTGTTGGGGGGCATGGACCTGGCCAGGTAGTCACGGAGGGAACGGTCTTTGCGGAAGGTGGAAAGGGGTGGGGAGGGAAATATATCCCTGGTGGTGGGGTCCGTTTGGGGGTGGCAGAAATGTCGGCGGGTGATATGGTTAATGCGAAGGTTGGTAGAGTGGAAAGTGAGGACTGGGCAGGGGGGGTTCTGTCCTTGTAACGATTGGAGGGGTGGGGTGTGAGGGCAGAGGTGCGGGATGTGGATGAGATGCGTTGGAGGGCATCTTCAACCACGTGTTATTTCCCATGCCTAATTGATAAGTGCTGTGGAGCTGGTTATTGATCCACCCCAGTCAGTGTGGTATACATACACTCTCAAAGCTATTAGGAATGAAATTCCATGACTCTGACCCAGTGACAGTGAAGGAATGGGGATATAGTTCTGAGTCAGGATGGTGTTTGATTTAGAGGGGAATTTGCAGGTGGTGGTGTTCCCTTGGATCTCCTGCCTTTATTGTTCTACCAGGCAGAAGGTCATGAGCTTTGAAAGTTCTCCTGGAAGAGACTTGATGAATTGCTGAATTCTATCTTGTTGAAGGTGCCACTGTGTATTGGTGCTGGAGAAAGTGCATGTTTAGGGTGGAGTTCCAGTTAAACAGGCTGCATTGTCCTGGCTGATGACAAGCTTTTTGATTGTTATTGGAGCTGCAAACATCGAAGTGAAGAGTATTCCATCACACTCCCAACTTGGTTAAAAATCACACAACACCAGGTTATAGTCCAACAGGTTTAATTGGAAGCACACTAGCTATAACCTGGTGTTGTGTGATTTTTAACTGTGTACACCCCAGTCCAACACCGGCATCTCCAAATCATAACTCTCAACTTGTAGGTGGTGGACAGGCTTCAGATAATCAGGAGGTCAGTTACCATAGAATTCCCAGTGCTTGATCTGCTCTTGCAGTCACAGCATTTATACAGCTGGTCAAGTTAAGTTTTTGTGTAATTCTGTTGATGGTGGTTGTAATACTGTTGATTGGCAGAGTGAGATGATTAGTTTGTTTAGTGATGATATTGCCTGGTACTGGTGTGACATGAATGTTAGTTGCTATTAGCAGCCCAAACCTGAATGTTGTCTAAGTCTTGCTGACCACATCATCTGCCACATTAGACTCTGAAAGTCTAACTACTTAAAACCCATCCAATAACTGAAGGCTTCTTACAAGTTGGAATCATATGTTAGAAGTCAATACTCTCGGAAGTAGAAACATAGCAAGAGAGAATCGTGATAATTTAAAGAAAAGGAAATAGGATTGTAAGGCTTTAGAATACTTGAGAGGAATGGGTCATTACTGCAATCCAGCCACTGATAATAATGAGTGCCTTGCAATATATGAGTGTGGCATGCTGGCTCAGTGGTTAGCACTGCTGCCTCACAGCACCAGGGTCCCAGGTTTGATTCTGGCCTCGGGCAGCTGTCTGTGTGGAGATTGCACATTCTCCCTGTATCTGTGTGGGTTTCCTCAGGGTGCTCCGGTTTTCTCCCACAGTCCAAAGATGAATTAGCCATGCTAAATTGCCTGTAGTGTTAGGTGAATGGGTAAGTATAGGGGAATGGGTCTGGGTGGGTTGGTCTTCGGAGGGTCCGTGTGGACTTGTTGGCCCGAAGGGCCTGTTTCCACACTGTAAGTAATCTAATCTAGATATTGAAAGAAAACACTGAATATATATTCAGAACATTGCAAAGTATTTAACTGACAAAGAAACAGTTTTGAAACATAGCCACTTTTGTAATGTAGGAAATTTACAGAGGCCAGTTTGCACATGGCAAGCTCCCACAAACAGTAATGTGCAAAGGTCAAATCAGGTCAAACTATTAAAATGGAGCCCCATGTATAATGTAACATATCATAGAGTCATAGAGATGTACAACACGGAAACAGACCCTTCGGTCCAACCTGTCCATGCCGACCAGATATCCCAACCCAATCTAGTTCCACTTGCCAGCACCCGACCCATATCTCTCCAAACCCTTCCTATTCATATACCCATCCAAATGCCACTAAAATGTTGCAATTGTACCAGGCTCCACCACTTTCTCTGACAGCTCATTCCATACATGTGCTACCCTCTGCGTGAAAAAGTTGCCCTGTAGGTCTCTTTTATATTTTTCCCCTCTCATCCTAAACCTATGCTTTCTTGTCCTGGACTCCCTGACCCCATGGAAAAGACTTTGTCTATTTATCCTATCCATGCCTCTCATAATTTTGTAAACCTCTATAATTTCACCCCTCAGCCTCAGACGCTCCAGGGAAAACAGCCCCAGTCTATTCAGCCTCTCCCTGTAGCTCAAATCCTCCAACCCTGGCAACATACTTGTAAATCTTTTCTGAACCCTTTCAAGTTTCGCAACATCTTTCCAATAGGAAGGAGACCAGAAAAATGCAAGCACTTTTAATCCTTAACAAAATAGACATAAACTTGCTCATGTCTGGTTTAGAATTGTTCCAATAAATCTCTCAGTTTTCATTTGATTAGATTTTATGCATGCATATATAAAGTAAACAAAAATCATTTTAATTCCCGCTCCCTGGAATCTGGCAGCCTTAAGGTTTGAATGACTAGATTGTGTTGCCATATTCACATTCTGTTCATGTGTCACGACTCCCAGAAAACAATGCCAGGGAATGGACAGTAATAGCACCAACCCAGTGAGGCAGCAGGAGACAAATGTATAAAGCAACTCATTGTGTTAACAGCTCAGGGGGGAGAGAGAGAGAGAGAGAGAGAAGTTACAAGTAAAAATAAATGGCAACCAAAGCCTCTGACTTAATTTTTCACTGAAAAGTTCTGTCTTCATGGCTGAACTATATAAAGAAGGTGAACATAAAGGACAGTTCCAAAGGAATTACGCTAGGTAGCCATTAAATCTGATAGGAGCGACTTGAGTCAATCACTTTACATTATATTAAATTCTGCATTGATGATCAGCAAGAGAATTAATTGAAATCTGATTGAACAACGGCAGAAACTGAAGGCTATAACATCTTGCCTGTGAATGTAAACTTGCCTATGAAGCGTATTCTATTGGTAAAAGATTAGACAAAGGCGAGCTGCAGTTGTGGGTGGACAGGAGTCTGTATTAGCCTGCGGGCGGACATGCATTCTCTCCCTGCGCTTTCTCTCAGCCATCTGTGAAACATATCCATGATTAGATTTGTCCTGTAGGAGTAATTCTTAAGTAGCCCATCGCAACAGAAGGTATGTGAATTTGCAATTATTGAGTTCAGTGGCAGGGAGAGGTGGGCTGAGGGTCTCCTGTCGTCAGCTCTCATTTTTAAAAAAAAAATCCAGCTTTGTTTAAAAAAAACAAAAAAAAGAGGAGGCTCCATTAAATTCAAGATTAAGCATTCAACCCAGAAACGCAGGAGGTGTTTATTCGCTTACATTGGCTGACTTTACTGCTTCTTTCTGGCTGAGAAGCCTCAGAGTTCCCCTGGGATCTGTGTGAGGAGTTCAAATTGCCCATATTGTCCATTAATGTCTTAGTCTAATACGCTCACGAATTTATTTTTGTCATACATTGTAAATCTATCTATTGTGTGTAACTCTGGTCTGATGTATTCTGATCAAGGTCAACATTAAAGCCATGGATACTGTCTCGATTAGTCAGGCATTGTTACAGAAGTATTTGAAATAATCGTGGATTTTTATAAACGTTGAATTGATGCCTCTAAATTCATTGAATGTTGCCCACTGCCCCTGAAGTTGACAATAAATATATTTTCTGGATGCCTTACACTCAAATTGCTCAGGGTGCAATTTAAATGAAGGCAATTTGTTACACGTAGTTGGGAGGAGAATAGCACATGTTGGATAGAGAAAATAAAACTTGGCCACTTGCTTGCATTTAATAGTCTCTGACGCATGTGTTCCTCAGTATCAAACCCGCTCTATCACCCACCCATCACAGCAAGGAAATGGAGTTCACAACGCTGCACAAACACTGCCAACTTGAAATGCTATTGGAGGTCAACCAGCAATTGAGAGAGAAAATTGAGTTTATATTTCTATTGAAAGGAAGGGTCAAATCGAAATTAACATAACTTTCAACTTCCACCATTCAGTTAGATTCAGTCCAGTTTGATTCATGTGCTTATTTAATCATTAAATCTAACACGACCACTTGAGTATTGACAGGGCAGTAAGAGGGTATCCAGCCATTTTCTCTGACCAGTATGTTAAAAAAAAATGCATTTTAAGTAAATCTGGACTTCACAGAATTTCTTTGGAGGTAAAGGAGGCCATCTGGCCCATCATGTCTGCATGGACTATCCCCAATGGACATTTAGGCCAATCTCCTGCACATTCTTACATTTTGCTTAAGAGTACAATTCTCTTCTGAATGTTCAGTTGATCCAAATTCCACCACACACTCAGGCAATGTGTGCTCATGCTTAATTACTTGTTACAGGAAAAGGTTTTTCCTTTTCTCTGCTTTGCGTCCTTTACCGATTATTTTAAATTGAGATTAGAAGTATCAGGACCTGACCCCAGGGAAAATGTTGATGATCTGGAGGTGAATATAGATCCTGTTCTATTGGAGAATGGTGTTCCTGGAATTTAATGCACACCAAAGGTATATCTCAGGAAATCTCAGGCAGACAGCCCATGGTTTGTCATCTCTTTAGTTTAGTGAATGGAAGCTGTATTTTAGTCATTCTCCTGAAATGTTGCTCCAGTAAGTGCTGCTTTTCAATAGGATCCTCAAATCAACCCTACATTCATTCGCTTCTGGGGGTGCCTTGTTTGCTGGAACAGAACATAGGAGCTTTGGAACAGGAATAGGCTATTCAGCCCCTCATGGGCTGATATATGATTGAACTTCGTAGATTGGGGAGTCAAAAACTAGACGGCATAGGTTTAAGATGAGTGGGGGAAAGATTTAAAAGAGATCTAAAGCATGACTTTTTCATGCAGAGCTGCCAGAGAAGGTGTTGAGGCTGGTACAATTATAATATTAAAAGGCATTTGGATGGCTATATGAATATGAGGGTTTAGAAGGATATGGGCCAAATGCTGGCAAAAGGGACTAGATTAATGTGGAATATCTGGTCAGCATGGACGAATTGGACTGCAAGCTCTGTTTCCACGCTGAACATCTCTATGACTCTCTGACCCTCCTTTGGCCCATACCCCTTGATATCTTTGCTTAACCAAATTCAAAACAGGTTCACATTTGTTCAGTAAACCTACATGCCAGGTTAGAAATTAATACCATTTTTTAACAGCAGTTTCAATTAAAGTTCAAAAGAGATCTTGACAAGTGGGGTTGTATTGGACAAGGGCCATTTGCAACATCAGTGGCAGTAGGGTTGAGGGAGCAGGTGGTGAAGCTGGAGGGTCTGTGAAATATTTTACATTTTGAATAGGAAGTGTCCAGGCATTCCTGCCTCAGCTCTGTCATTTCGCTGGATGGGACACAGTTGCAGTGGCAGAACTGAAACTCTGAGGTAATGTTTTCATTGAGTTTTATATTTGAACTATCTGCAATTGTCAAGGCTATCTCAGTTGAAGCCGTTTTTTGTGTGGCATTAAGAAAAACAAATGAATAAATTATTGTAGTTTTCTATTTTATTTTTCCAATAAAGGCATTAACCTCATGAATTAAAATAAGTAATCGTTAAAAGAACTTGACGTCAATATGCAGATTTATTTGTAGATGCTTGGTTGCTTACCATTCCCCATCTACCTTCTGTACGTTGTCCAATCAACGTGATTAGTTTCATGCACACTTCTGGAGTAGCTGGGACTCTACTCTGTGCCTTCTGGCTTAGAGATTGGGACACTACCACTGTGCCAGAAAATTGCATGAGAATTCATTTGGTAAATCATAAAATTTCATATTTGAGCTTGTATAGCGATGACGATATTGACTTTAGGAGATAAGTAGAATTAGCTCCTCTTGATATATCTCACGCAAGTTTCATAGCCAGTGACTTCCAATACTTAAAATGTATGCAAATTTAGGACAAGGCATTTGGAACTGACTTTTCTAATTGCTAGTTACATGGTGGGCAACAGTGAGAAATGTGGGAAAATATGTTGAAGTTGAAAAATCTGAATATTGACACCCCTTACCAATTCAGCCATGGGTTCTGATCTTACTCAGAAGCACGACTGCCTCATTTTCATGCATTTTCTTCTCATTATTAGCTAATCTTGCCTCTTTCTACACACCTCATGGATTCTCCCCTCTCTCCTGAGAAACTAGATGGCAATAACCCAGACTTGAAAATACCTCTGGTAGATGCTGTTCACCACTTTCTTCTCTAGGCCTCCATTCCAAGGTCAATTCATCACCATTTTGTTGCATGCCCCTTGGATGGTGTCAAACAAAGCCAGTGTCAGCAAACAACTCGCCTCACCACATTGTCAGGGCTGATCGCTCCTTCATTTTGGTTAATTTAATCACTATCTCATTTTGACTTCAGTTTTAATTGCGAAACAAGGAACAAAAAAAATTTACAGCCCAGGAACAGGCCCTTCAACCCTTCAAACCTGAGCCGATCCAAATGTACTGTCTAAATCTGCCGGTCAATTCCCAAGCATCTGTATCTCTCTGCTCCCCATCTACTCATGCATCTGTCCAGATGCATCTTAAATGAATCTACTGGGCCTGCCCCTACCACCTCTGCTGGCATTGCATTCCAAATGCCCACTACCTTCTGTGTGAAGTGCTTGCCACATGTATCCCCCTTACACTTTCCACCTCTCACCTTGAAAGCATGACCTCTGGTTATTGAATCCTTCACCCTGGGAAAAAGCTTGTCTCTATCCACCCTGTCTATACCCTTCATGATTTTGTAAACCTCAATCAGGTCCCCCCTCAATCTCCTTTTTTCTAGTGAAAATAAACCTAACCTACTCAACCTCTCTTCATAGCTAGCACCTTCCGTACCAGGCAACATCCTTGTAAACCTTCTCTGCACCCTCTCCAAAGCATCTACATCCTTTTGGTAATGTGTCATCCAGACTGTACACAGTATTCTAAATGTGGCTAAACCAATGTCTTGTACAACTTTAACATGACTTGCCATCAATACCCCATCCAATGAAGGCAAGCATACTATATACCTTCTTGACCACTCTATCCACTTGTACAGCAACCTTCAGGGTACAATGGGCCTGCACTCCCAGATTGCCCTGCCATCAACTTTTCCCAAGGGTCTCCCATTCATTGTACAATTCACTCTAGAATTAGACTTGCCTAAATGCATCACCTCACATTTGTCTGGATTGAAAGCCATCCGGCACTTTTCCGCCCAACTCTCCAGGATGACATAAGGGAATGGGTTACAGAGCCGGTCATCACTACCTGCAAGTTGTTGACAATCAAGAGTTTAAAGTTGAATATGACCAATCATAAGTTTGAGGGCTCATATGCTATAGCAGTAGTGTCCCCACCTCTGAGTCAGATGTCCTGGGTTCAATTCTCACCTTCTCCAGAGGAATATCACAAAATGGCTGAATAGGTTGATTAACAATAAACATGAAGTTCCTTACTTGATTATTGTCAATGAACAAAGTTTATGTGTGAAATTGAGCTTGAACTTGACATTAGAACTGAGTTTATTGGTACTGTTTAAAGTTTAAAATCACACATCACCAGGGTATAGTCCAACAGGTTTATTTGGAAGCACTAGCTTTCAGAGCACAGCTTCTTCATCAGGTGATTTTGGAGTATAAGATCGTAAGACACAGAATTTATAACAAAAGTTTACAGTGTGATGTAGACAATAGACAATAGATGCAGGAGTAGGCCTTTCTGCCCTTTGAGCCTGCACCACCATTTAATATGATCATGGCTGATCATCCTTAATCAGTATCCTATTCCTGCCTTATCTCCATAACCCTTGATTCCACAATCCTTGGGAGCTCTATCCAACTCTTTCTTAAATGAATCCAGAGACTGGGACTCCACTGCCCTCTGGGGCAGAGCATTCCACACAGCCACCACTCTCTGGGTGAAGAGGTTTCTCCTCATCTCTGTCCTAAATGGTCTACCCCGTATTTTTAAGCTGTGTCCTCTGGTTCGGCACTCACCCATCAGCGGAAACATGCTTCCTGCCTCCAGAGTGTCCAATCCATTAATAATCTTATATGTCTCAATCAGATCCCCTCTCAGTCTTCTAAACTCAAGGGTATACAAGCCCAGTCGCTCCAGACTTTCAGCATAAGGTAGTCCCACCATTCCAGGAATTGACCTCGTGAACCTACGCTGCACTCCGTCAATAGCCAGAATGTCTTTCCTCAAATTTGGAGACCAGAACTGCACACAGTACTCCAGGTGTGGTCTCACCAGGGCCCTGTACAGCTGCAGAACCTCTTTGCTTCAATACTCAATCCCTCTTGTTATGAAGGCCAGCATGCTATTAGCCTTCTTCACTACCTGTTGTACCTGCATGCTTACCTTCATTGACTGGTGAAAGTGAGGACTGCAGATGCTGGAGATCAGAACTTAAAAATGTGTTGCTGGAAGAGCGCAGCAGGTCAGGCAGCATCAAAGGAACAGGAGAATCGACGTCTTCTTTAGGAATGAGGAGGGTGTGCCAAGCAGGCTAAGATAAAAGGTAGGGAGGAAGGACTTGGGGGAGGGGCATTGGGAATACGATAGGTGGAAGGAGATTAAGGTGAGGGTGATAGACCGGAGAGGGGGTGGGGGTGGAGAGGTCAGGAAGAAGATTGGAGGTCACGAAGGCGGTGCTGAGTCTAAGGGTTGGGACTGAGAAAAGATGGGGGGAGGGGAAATGAGAAAGCTGGAGAAATCTGCATTCATCCCTTGTGGTTGGAGGGTTCCTAGGCTGAAGATGAGGCACTCTTCCTTCAGGCGTCGTGTTGCCATGGTCTGATCCGTGCGGTACCCCACTGGTCACTGCCTGCCATTCCGAAATGGAGCTGTTTATCACGACTCTTTGTTTCCTATCAGCCAACCAACTTTCAATCCAAGTTATTACTTTGCCCCCAATACCATGTGCCCTAATTTTGCTCACCAACCTCCTATGTGGGACTTTATCAAAAGCTTTCTGAAAGTCCAGGTACACTACATCTACTGGATCTTCCCCGTCCATCTTTAGCGTTACATCCTCAAAACATTCCAGAAGATTAGTCAAGCATGATTTCCCCTTCATAAATCCATGCTGACTCTAACCTATCCTGTTACTACTATCCAGATGTGTCGTAATTTTATCCTTTATAATAGACTCCAGCATCTTTCCCACCACTGAGGTCAGACTAACTGGTCTATAGTTTCCTGCTTTCTCTCTCCCACCTTTCTTAAAAAGTGGTACAACATTAGCCACTCTCCAATCCTCAGGTACCGATCCCGAATCTATCGAATTCTGGAAAATAATCACCAACGCATCCACGATTTCCCGCGCCACCTCCTTCAGTACCCTGGGATGTCGATCATCAGGCCCCCGGGACTTATCAACCTTCAGACCTAACAATCTCTCCAACACCAATTCCTGGCAAATATAAATTCGCTTAAGGTAAGGTCCTTCAGCCAGTGTTACCTCAGGGAGATTGCTTGTGTCTTCCCAAGTGAACACAGATCTGAATTACCAATTCAATTCTTCTGCCATTTCTTTGTTCCACGTAATATATTCCCCTGTTTCTGTCTTCAAGGGCCCAATTTTTTGCCTTTCACATACCTAAAAAAGCTTTTACGATCCTCCTTTATATTTTTGGCCAGTTTACCTTTATACCTCATTCTTTCTCTGCATATTTCCTTCTTGGTAATCCTCTGTTGTTCTTTAAAAGCTTCCCAGTCCTCTGTTTTCCCACTTATCTTTGCTATGTTATACGTTTTCTTTTTTAACTTTATATGTTTCTTAACTTCCTTCATCAGCTACGGCCACCCATGCCTCCTCATAGAATCTTCCTTCCTTTTTGGAATGAACTGATCCTGCAACTTCTGCATTATACCCAGAAATATCTGCCATTGTTTCTCCACTGTCATCCCTGCTAAGGTATGGACACCATTGAACCTTGGCCAACTCCTCCCTTATAGCTCCATAGTTCCCTTTATTCAACAGAACTATTGTCACTTCCAATTGTACCCTCTCCTTCTAAAATTGCAGATTGAACCTTATTGTATTATGGTCACCACGTCCCACTGGCTCCTTCACTTCGAGGTCCCTGACCAATTCTGGTTCGTTGCACAATACCAGATCCAGAATTGCCTTCTCCCTGATAAGCTCCAACACTAGTTGTTCTAAGAATCCATCTCGGAGGCACCCCACAAAGTCTCTTTCTTGAGGTCCAATACCATCCTGATTCTCCCAGTCTACCTGCATGTTGAAATCCCCCATAACAACTGTAGTAACATCTTTGCGACAGGCCAATTTCAGCTCCTGATTCAACTTACATCTGACATCCAGACTACTGTTTGGGGGCCTGTAGATAACTCCCAAGAGGGTCTTTTTACCTTTAGAATTTCTCAGCTCTATCCACACTGACTCTACATCCCCTGATTCTAGGTCCCCCCATGCAAGGGACTGAATATCATCCCTTACCAACATGGCCACCCCATCCCCTCTGCCCGTCAGTCTGTCCTTACTATAGCACGTGTAGCCTTGAATATTCATTTCCCAGGCCCTGTCCACTTGAAGCCACGTCTCAGTTATCCCCACAATATCGTATCTGCCAATTTCCAAAAGAGCCTGAAGCTCATCCATCTTATTTCTAATGCTTCGTGCATTCATGTATTGTATTTTTAATTTGTTACTGCCCTCACCCTTCCCATCAACTCCTATTTCACTCTATTACACCATGATCCCTTTTTGAGTTTTCTGCCTCATTGACACAGTTGTCTTTCTTAACTTCCCTTGTTCTAACTTTCCCTTCAATTTCCTTCTTAAACATCCAGTTTGTCCCCTCTTCCCGGCTACTTAGTTTAAATGTAGCTCTAACTGAAATTATATAGTGAAAAAGACCTGGATTGTTTGTTAAATCTCTCATCTTTTAGAATGAATATGTTGGCTTCAGTTCTTTCATATGTAAATTGCAGAACGTTTTTAGAAGTTACATTCTCAAATGAACTTCAACAATTGGTGAGCTGCCTGTGTGAGACTGTCTGTGCTACAATGTTCAGATTGATTCTAATCTTAAAAATGGATTTAGAGAATCCTACATGGCTTCATGCAGTTTTTGAGCAAAATAAAATAATTCTGCAAGTACAAATTCACCCCACAAACATATATCTATCTATATGTATGTATGTGTGCGTGTGTGTACATGTGCTTGGGGGCAGTGCTTATGAGTGTCTGTGAGAGTGTGTGGATGTGTGTGAGTGTGAGTGTAAAGAGGTATAAGTCTGTGAGAGGGTGCACATGTGAATATGGGAGTGTATGGATACCACCATTACCCATGGGGACACATCCCACCATGTACGTGGCAGGTGCTCATGCGACTCAGCCAACATTGTCTATCTCATACGCTGCAGGCAAGGATGCCCTGAGGCATGGTACATTGGCGAGACCAAGCAGAGACTACGGCAACGGATGAATGGACAACAGACAGACAGGAGTGTTCCCTTCCAGTCAGAGATCACTTCAGTGGTCTGCGACATTCAACCTTGGACCTCCGGGTGATTGTCCTCCAAAACGGTCTTCGGGACAGGCAACAACAAAAAGTGGCTGAGCAGAGGCTGATAGCCAAGTTCAGTACCCATGGGGACAGCCTCAACCAGGACCTTGGGTTCATGCCACACTACAGGTGACCCCAATGCACTGCACACATGCACAGTCACTCTTAGACATACACTCTCATCCACACGCACTCCAACACACGCTCACACACTCTCTTACACACACACACACTCCAACACACACTCTCCTACACACACACTCACACACTCTCCTACACACATACTCACACAACTCACACACACTCCTACACACACACTCCTAAACACACACTCCTACACACACACACATACACACACACACTCACTCTTACTCACACACATACTCACTCCTACACACACATTCCTACACACACTCCTACACACACACTCTGACACACACACTCCTACACACACACGTACGTACACACACACACACCCCTACACACACAAAACACTGCTACACTCACACACACAAACTCTCCTACACCCACACACACCTACACATACATACTCACATCCTGCACACACACTCCTACACGCACACACACCTGCACATACACACACACACACTCCTACACACACACACACCCCTACGCACACAAACACTCCTATACATACAAAACACTGCTACACTCACACACACAAACTCTCCTACACCCACGCACACACTCCTACACACACATACTCACATCTTGCACACACACACTCCTACACGCACACACACCTGCACATACACACACACACACTCCTACACACACACACACGCCTACGCACACAAACACTCCGATACATACAAAACACTGCTACACTCACACACAAACTCTCCTACACCCACACACACACTCCTCCACACACATACTCACATTCTGCACACACACACTCCGACACGCACACACACACTCCTACACACACACACTCCTACACACACTCTCCAAAACACACACACTCACTCCAACACACACACTCCTACACACACATACACACTCTGATACACACACCCTCCAACCCACACACACTCCTACACACACATACTCACTCCTACACACACACATACACTCCTGCACACTCACACTCCTGCACACACACACACTCCTGCACCACACATATATTCACCTCTACATACACACACACACACATACTCACCTCTACACACACGCATACTCACCTCTACATACACACATACTCACTCCTACACACACACGTACTTACCCCTACATACACGAATTCTCAGTCCTACACAGATGCATACTCATTCCTACACACATACATACTCACTCCTACACACACACTCACTCACTCCTACAGACATACACATTCACTCCTACACACACACTCACTCACTCCTACAGACACACACTCACTCACTCCTACACACACACACTCACTCCTACACACATACTCAATTCATTCCTACACACACAATCACTCACTCCTACACACACACACTCACTCCTGCATACACTCACTCACTCCTACACACACACACAGACTCACTCCTACACACACACATACTTACTCCTACACACACAAATACTCATTCCTACACATACATACTAACTACTACATACACACTCATTCTGACACAAACACACTCCTACACACACACACACTCTCGCTCCTACACACATACAGTCAGTTCTACACACATGTACTTACTCCTACACACACAAATACTCATTCCTACACACATGCATACTCATTCCTACATACACGCATACTCACTCCTGTACACACACACTCACTCCGACACACATACATACTCCTACACACACACATACTCATTCCTACACACACATACTAACTACTACATACACACTCATTCTGACACAAACACACTCCTACACACACACTCACTTCTACACACACACATACTCACTCCTACACACACATACTCACTCACTCACTCACTCCTACACATACATACTCACTCACTCTTACATATACACTATCTCACTCCTACACCCACACATACTCACTCCTACACACACACTCACTCCTACACAATACTCACATTCACTTCTACACACATACATACTTATACCTACACACACACACTCGCACACATACTCACTCCTACACACACACACATACTCCTGCACACAAATACTCACTCCTACATACACCCACATACAGACTGACTGCCACACACACATACTCACTCACTCCTACACAGACACTCACTCCTACACACACATTCACTCCAACAGACACACACTCACTCCTAGGCACACACTCACTTCTACGCACACACACTCCTGTGCACACACACTCTCCTACACACACAATCACTCCTGAACACACACACACACTCACACACACACAGTCACTCCTACACACACATACTCACTCCTACACACACGCACACACACACACACTGCTACACACACACATACTGACACTCACTCTTACACACACACATACTCACTCCTACACACACACTCACACACAAATCTCACTCCTATACACACATACACATACTCACTCCTACACACACATACTCACTCCTACACCCACACATACTCACTCCTACACCCACACATACTCACTCCTACACATGCACTCACACACACACTCGCTCCTACACACACATACACACACTCATACTGACACTCACTTCTACACACATACATACTAACACCTACACACACACACTCGCACACACTCACTCCTACACACACGCATACTCACTCCTACATATACACACACATACTGTCTCCTTCACTCACACATACATACTCACTCATACACATACACATGCTCACTCATACACACACATACTCACTCCTACACACACACTCACTCCTAAACTCACACACATACTCACTCCTATTCACACATACTCACTCCTACACCCACATACTCCTACACTCACACATATACGCTCCTACACTCACACATGCACACTCACTCCAACACACACATACACACTCATTCCTACACACGCACATACTCACTCCTACACACACATACTCACTCCTACACTCACACACATTCACACTCCTACACACACATACTCACTCCTACACTCACACATACACACTCACTCCAACACACACACACACTCCTGCACACATACACACTCACTCCTACACACACACACCTACTCACTCCTATACACACACATACTCATTCCTACACTCACACACATTCACACTCCTACACACATACTCACTCCTACACACATACTCACTCCTACACATGCACACATACTCACTCTTACACACACACATACACACTCACTCCAACACACACACACTCACTCCTGCACACACACACACACTCACTTCTACACACACATACTCACTCCTACACATACATACTCACTCTTACACACTCATTCACGCCTACACACAAACACACATACACTCCTACACATATACACACATATACTCACCTCTACACACACGTACTTACTCCTACACACATGAATACTCACTCCTACACACATGCATACTCATTCCTACACACACATACACACGCCTGTACACACACTCACTCTGACACACACATATACTCACTCCCACACACACACACACTCACTCACTCCGACACACTCACATACTCACTCCGACACATACACAAACTCACTCCTACACACACACACACATACTCACTCTGACACACACACTCACCCCTACACACACATACTTACTTCTACACACACACATACTCATTCCGACACAAACACATATACTCACCTCTACACACACACATACTCTGACACACACTCACTCACTTATACACACACACATACTCACTCCTACACACACACATACTCACTCCTACATACACACATACTCACTCCTACACACAAACACACTTACACTCCTACACACACATATACTCACCTCTACACACACACATACTCACTCCTGCACACACACACAATCGCTCCTACACACACATAGTCAGTCCTACACACATACATAGTCACTCCCACACACACAAACACTCCTACACACACACACTCACTCACTCCTACACACACACTCACTCACTCCTCCACAAACACTCACTCATTCCTACACACATATACACACACACAGACACACTCCTACACACACACACATATACTCACCTCTACACAGACACATACTCACTCCTTCACACACACACTTGCTCCTACACACACACACATACACACACGTACTTACTCCTACATACACGAATACTCACTCCTATACACACACACTCACTCCGACACACATACATACTCACTCTTACACACACACACTCACTACGACACACATACTCACTCTGACACACACTCACTCCTACATATTATCACTCACTCCTACACACACACTCACTCTGACACAGACACAGTCATTCCTACACACACAAACTCTCCTACACACATACACTCACTCCTACACACACACAATCACTCCTATACACACACTCACTCCTGAACACACACACACACACACCCATTCCTACACACACACACTCACTCACTCCTACACGAACACACTCATCACTCCTACACACACATATACTCACTCCTACACCCACACATACTCACTCCTACACACACACTCCCACACACACATACTGACACTCACTCCTACACATACATACTGACTCCTACACCCACAAATACTCACTCCTAGACACACACTCACACACACACACTCATACTGACACTCACTCCTACACACATACACATACTGTCTCCTACACATACACACATACTCACTCCTACAGAACACACACACTCGCTCCTACACACACCCACATACGCACTCCTACATACACCCACATACACACTCCTACACACACACACGTACTCACTCCTACACCCACACATACTCACTCCTACACACACTCACACACATACTCACTCCTACACACACACATACTCACTCCTACACATGTACACACACACATACTGACTCCTACACACACATACTCACTCCAACACACACACACTCACTCCTACACACACCCACATACGCACTCCTACATACACCCACATACGCACTCCTACACACACACACATACTCACTCCTACACAAACACATACTCACTCCTACACACACATGCTCACTCCTACACACATGCTCACTCCTACACACGCACACACATACTCACTCCTACACACACATACTCACTCCTATACACACACACATACTCACTCCTACACACACTCACTCACTCCTACACACACTCACTCACTCCTACACTCACACACACTCACTCCTGCACACACACATTCACTCACTCCTACACACACATTCTCACACCTACACACACACATACTCCTGCAGACACACACTCACACATATACTCATTCCTACACAAACACACTCGCACACACACATACTCACTCCTACACACACACTCACACACATACTCACTCCTACACACACACACATACTCACTCCTACACATACACAGTCACTCCTGCACACGCACACACACATACTGAATCCTACATTCACGCATACTCACTCATACACACACACATACTCACTCCTACACACAAACACACTCACCACTACACACATACTCACTCCTACACACGCACACACACATACTGTCTCCTACATGCACACATACTCACTCCTACACACACACATACTCACTCCTACACATACACATACTCCTGCACACACACACTCACTCCTACACACACACATACACACATACTGTTGCACAAACACATACTCACTCACTCGTACACACACATTCACTCCTACACACACTCCCACACTCACTCCTACACATACACACTCACTCCTACATGCACACATTCACTCCTATGCACACACACACTCCTACACGCACACACTCACTTCTACATGACACACAATCACTCCTGCACACACACACTCACTCACTCCTGAACACTCACACACACACGCTCACTCACTCCTACACGCACACACTCACTCCTAAACACACACTCACTCACTTCTACTACACACACATACTCATTCCTACACACACATACTCACTCCTACACACACCCACCTATGCACTCCTACACACACACACATACGCACTCCTACACACACACACTCACTCACTCCTACTACACACACATACTCATTCCTACACACACATACTCACTCCTACACACACCCACATATGCACTCCTACACACACACACATGCACTCCTACACACACACACACTCACTCCTACACACACACTACTCACTCCTGCACACATACACACTCACTCACCTCTGCACACACACTCACTCACTCCTACACATGCACTCACTCTCTCCTACACACACACATACTTACTCCTACACACACACACGTACTCCTGGATACACGCATACTCACTCCTACACACAAACACTCACTCCTAAACACACACTCATTCACTCCTACACACACATACTCCTACATACACATGCACACACACATACTCACTCCTATACACATACATACTCACTCCTACACACACCTACACACACACTTACTGCTACACACACACATACTCACTCATTCCTACACACACACTCATACTCACTCACTCCTACACACACACTCACTCCTACACACACATACATACTCACTCCTACACACACCCACACACACACTTACTGCTACACACACACATGCTCAATCACTCCTACACACACACACTCACTCCTACACACACACATGCTCACGCCTACACATGCACACACACATACTGACTCCTAATTTCAGTTACATCACACTGTAAACTTTTGCTATAAATTCTGTGCCTTACGATCTTATATTCCACAAACACCTGATGAAGGAGCAGCGCTCCGAAAGCTAGTGCTTCTAAATAAACATGTTGGACTATAACCTGGTGATGTGTGATTTTTAACTTTGTCCATCCCAGTCCAACACTGGCATCTCCAAATCATGGTATGTTTAAGGGAATGTTAGTTGAAGCCACTTTAAGTGTTTTAAAGTAGCAACTGGTTGTTTAACCAGCTCAGAGGCAATCAACTTCAAACCCTTTACCAAGATGGTAGCTTATGCTAAATGCAGGATTTAGTAGAGATCAGATCTCAGTCACCACTGTAACACCTTATTTAATTATCAAAAGCTGTTCCCACTATTTACAAGTTGTTCATGGCCTCCTGCAGGGGCTCGAGAAGGAAGGAAGGGAAGGTTTAAATTTAATTATTGAAGGAACGATCAATTGTTTTGGAAATGGTTTCCACCTCACATTTTAAAGCAGGATTATGTGCATTTATCAGCAATTCTTAAAAACTCACATTCTCAAATTAAAAAGGAAGATTTGGTTACAGCTTGCAAACCCTCAAACTGATGTGTAAACCCTGAAATGATCCTGAGGTGTCAGGAGGATAGATATTTGAATATGTCAGCAAAGAAAACACTTGATAATTTTATTTCACTTTGTGTACTGCTTATACCTGACTTGCATCATCTGAAAGGACAGTGCAGCAGATTCAATCATAGATCCTGATACAACACATCTCCATGACATACAAGTTCTGGGCCTTGTCCACCGCCAGGTGCTAGCCACCCAAGGCCTGGAGGAAGAACACCTCACCTTCCACCTTGGGACCCTCTAACCACTTGGGATCAATGTCAATTTCACCAGTTTCTTCATCTCTCCTCTCCCCACCTTATCCCACATACAACCTTCCAACTCGGTACTGCCCTCTTAATCTGTCCATCCTCTTTCCCACCTATCAACTCCACCCTCCACTCTGACCTATCACCATCACTCCACACCTCCATTTACTTATCGCATTACCAGCAACATTCCCCCCATCCCCATCCCATTTCTCTCTCAGCTCCCTTGGGCCTCCCGCACATTCCGGATGAAGAGCCTGTGCTCGAATTGTTGACTCTGCTGCTCTTCGGATGCTGCCTGACCTGCTGTGCTTTACCAGTGCCACACTATTTGACTCTGATCTCCATGACATTGTAAGTCCAGTGAGACTTTCGGTGCTAACAACATGCAACTTTTTACACACAGGTAGCAGAATAAATAAAGGCTTGAATTTTCCAATGCGTCCAATACATTAGTAAATGGGTCAAACAATAGGCTTAGCCTCAACGTTCCTTTTCTTTGTAAGTCCTCATGGAAACAAAGATTTAATTCACCACCCATGAGGCCAATACCTATTTAGACTCCACAGCTGATTCTGAATATATTTTAAACCAGCACAACAGTAATCAAATCACGCCCTGTGCCTGTAATGGAATCCACAGTAATACATTATTAATGAACATGTCGATAAATCATTGCATCCAGGAATCTGAGGATAATGTGTAAATGAGAGTAAATTCTGAATATGAATAATTAAAACAGCAAGGTTGACCTTACATAGATTTTAACCATATCTAATATTGTCTCATTAAATATTTAACAGGGCATCATTTATACGTTCTTTAAAGTTTCACAAATCCACTTTGTTTATTGATGGCCATGCTGCAAGTAAGAAGCTTCATGATAGGGTCATATTTGGGTTTAAATTGTTAGTTGTAAACAGCTTGTATTTATTGATGGACTGCTCTATAACCTTTTCCTGATGTCAGTCTAGCTCAGCTAAACCTAAGAAGGGAAATTAAAACAAAGCATTTAATGTTTCTGTGCACTCTTAGATGGCCACCTTACCTCTCCAAAAAGAGCCCCTGGACATCTCTGAAAGAGTACGTTATCTCTCCAAAAGAGTATCCTACTTCTCCAAAGAATTCTGATAATGTTTATACCTTTTCCTGAAAAGTAAAAAGCCCACAGCTTATATTTTGGATATCCCAGTGATGAGGATGGTGTTTGAATTAAGGTAGCTGCACTTTTACATGTGCATTATGTCTCTCTGAGCTGTGAATGTAAGATCTACACCCATCCCTAGCTCTTCACCATCCCTCTCACTCAATCATCAAAATAGCAGATGCTGGGGTTGGGGGTAGAACATCTAGAATTGGCAATGCAGTACCATTTGAGTTATTGCTTTCATTGTGAAAAATTCAGGTCAATATGTCAGCCCATGTGAGTGCGTCCTTGTATTGCAAACCGAGTAGTTGCAGCAAAACTGCTGGAAAACTGCTAACCTTCACCGGGGAGACTGCACTTTCCCTCAAAAAGCAACCTTGAGTAGATC
This sequence comes from Hemiscyllium ocellatum, assembly GCF_020745735.1. Taxonomy (NCBI): domain Eukaryota; kingdom Metazoa; phylum Chordata; class Chondrichthyes; order Orectolobiformes; family Hemiscylliidae; genus Hemiscyllium; species Hemiscyllium ocellatum. The sequence continues at coordinate 17,469,371 of NC_083428.1, read as the reverse complement.
TGGGTGATCTGCCTCAAACATCATCATCATGCTGTTTGGGCTGGCTGATAAGGACCATCCAGATCAGCAGTAGCCTCGTGAGGATAACTGCTGTCACCTTGAGAGTCCTCAGCAAGCTTTTTAAAGTTCCACGGGGCTTTTTCTCCACTTCCACTTATCTGGAGTGGCCACTAAACAATGCTAGCAATCCATGAGAAGACAGATTACAATCAAGTGACAGTGTGTCCTCATGACCTTTGCTCCACTACTTGAACAGGATGCACTTGCTGGTTCTGAAAGGTCAAAGGTACAAGGATAAAGAAACGTGGAAGGCATGGGGGACTGACTGGAAGACATGGAAAAGTAAGATGACTGTGCACAGATGCCATCCCCATCTTTGTAAATTAGAAGAGACTGTAGGTTGAGGAGGCAAAAGATTGTATGTGCTGAGGATGATTAAATATAAAAGGTGTGATCTTCGTTTCAGCCTCAGAGATTGCTATTGCACTTTTGATAATAATCAGCATGACCATCTGCATCATAAGCATTAAATTATGCAGATGTGTCTTTCTGGCACTGGTTAGTTTCTCCGGCCTCTAGTTCTGCACCATCGTCCCCCTGCTGAAGAGAGCATTGTGCGTCAGTGAATGTTCTGCAAGTGGTTTGAGTGGCAATGGCTGGTTGGATGTATGTATATGCAGTCTGTGAGGTGTTAGTGTGAGATCTACAGGACTGTTAAGCTTGAGGTTTTTTTTCAGACTATTTTGTGCGGCTTGTTTTGTCACTTCTGTGTTAGATGTGAATTCTGTTGATACAAATTGTTGGTAAGTGCGTTACAGGGATATGGTGATTTCAGCCATAGCTGAAACTCATGGTGCACTCATTGACCTAACCACTCATGTGTGGTAATTAAACTTCTTGTGACACTGCATCAAGATCTTGGAGCCAGAATTGTGGCATTAACTGGCTGGCTCACTGTTCCCACTAATATTTCACAATGTGTCGAGAGGCCCCCAATTATATGTATTGGACATCTGTCCCTGTTCCACTTTCCTTACCTGGGATAGCATTAAAAAGTCTGGGTATCCCAGTTTTCGCAGTTTCAACCATTCTTCTGCCCTTTCCATGTTGGATTCCATTCATAGGTGTCTTCACTGCTTCTCCAGCCACAATGCACCTTTCCTTTCAGCAGCTAGCTTTCAGCAGTGTGAGCAAATATCAGTTTAGTGATTCTTCTCAACTGATAGGCAGTGCCATTTGTACTGGCTGCCCTCTGAGATCGTGTAAATGAGCCAGCATCAAAAAAACATCATTTTGCCTCCTTTAACAGAGCCACTTCATCTCACATCCCAATCTCAGCTCCTGATTTTTGGGACCATCTAATTTTTGCCTCTTCTGATCTCTTTTCAGCACTTTCAGGAAAGTTCAAATTATAGTAATCAGAACTGCAGTACAAAATGTTAACCTAATTTCAGGTTTTCAAACTGGTGTATTAGTACTTAGTCTGTTTTCACCCTTTGACTGATATACTTTGTGGTTTTCTGTACATAGCTCATGTTCGATATACAACAGGCAGTCGAGTTCTTACTGAGTGGGATGTATTAAAGTTTATTAACAGTATTGATATTGTAGCCATGTAAATAGTTAGAGGTTTAAATACAGAGTCTGGTTTCTATGCTTACTGTACATTTCACACACAACTGAATGACTACACTGCAGAGACCTAGTCAATGCTGGATGGGAAGGTACTTCATATCAGAATGTCACATGTCACAATACTGACTAGTTTGGAGTCTCTGCCGTAACAGATTAGATTACATTACCTACGGTGTGAAAACAGGCCCTTCGGCCCAACCAGTCCACACTGACCCTCCAAAGAGCAACCCAACCAGACCCATTTCCCTCTGACTAATGCACCTAACACGATGGGCAATGTAGCACGGCCAATTCAACAGACCTGCACATCTTTGAACTATGGGAGGAAACCGGAGCACGTGGAGGAAACCCACACAGACACGGGGAGAATGTGTAAACTCCACACAGACAGTTGTCCAAGCCTGGAATTGAACCTGGGACCTAGGTGCTGTGAGGCAGCAGTGCTAACCACTGAGCCACCATGCTGCCCTAAATATTGACTTCTGGATTCTTCAAGTATCTTCACTTTCAGGAATGTGTCATTTTAATGTCTTTTATTTGTAATGCTTTCATAAATTTCAGTGAGTTCAATCTTTCATCATTTATTTCACATTACCCCAATTGGTATTCAATATCTGACTGCACTTCCTTCGGTTTTTGTGCATGAACTTTGTTCATTTCTTTCTAACATTAATTGCAGACCTCTTTTGGGATAAATAAGATAAATAGTAACTTGAGTCTGAAGTCCAATTTTATCTGAAGTTGTTCAGTTCATTAGAGCAAGGCCAAACGTTTTCTTTCAGCTTCACTTGAGCAGAGATTCATTTGTGATTCCCCCTCTCTTATCCCCCACAAGTGAAATAATCTGCAACTCTGCTACATTTTACTTTGCAATTAAATTGGAAGAGGAATGGAGATTTGGTGGTTTGGATTCTTGCAATGGTTCAATGGGAATTCATCTGCTCATAGCTATACTTCATTTCTATTTCACACATAGCACTAAAGATTCCTTTAATCACGCTGGAACTGTCTGAAAAACACATCCTTTTGTAGCTTTCTCTAATTTAGCCTATTTAAGTGCTGTATTTATTACTTTCCCATGGCACAGCCTGTGGAGCCAAATGTTTATAAATTCTATCCTGCCTCAATAGGAGAAAAAGATTTAGCAAAATGTTAATATGCAAAAGGATTCTGGAATAGGGCCCATGTGCATTAAAAAGCAAAGAAAAAATGGTATACATTATCCAAATAAATTCAAGAATAAATTAGGGGATGACAACATGAACAGGAAAGAGGAATAGATATTTTAAATTTAAATAAGTTTATTTTTATGACCAATATTAAATGAATAATGATAGTGACAGAAAAATGTCTGTTTGAGAATTACAGACAGAGAGGAAAGCAAATTGACAGACTGGAAAACATCCAGAGACGTAGGTAGATACCAGACAGAGTAGGCAGCTAGTCAGACAAGCGTTGTGGTTCCAGATCTGTATATTCAGTTATTTATTTAACAACTAAAAGAAATGTGCGTCAAGGGACTGAAACTTTTTGCATTGTGTTCCTCTTCCCTTTGGGGAGGCACCTTTTGATTGGCTGATGTCTTCCATCGATTCCAAATCCCAGAGGATTGAGATGGTGGGATAATAGCATGCTGGTCAGCTCAGTTGCTTTGCGACTGAAATAATTGCACAGAGGCCAGTCTCCTGTCATCAAGTCATCCTTTATTTACATGTGTAGACCAGCCAGCTCAGAGCTGTCATAAAATCTCCTGTTTATTTATTATTTTTTATTTATTTTTAAACAATTACCCCCACATTACCGCCTAACTGAGGTAATGCTTACTAATTCCCCTGCACCCATGTTGTGTGTGTACATGCAGGTGTGAGACACAGTGAAAGACACAAGGTGCACAAGTCTTTATTCATTTTCCACCATCAGGAAGTAAAGAAACACTCAAGTGGCCAGTGACAAGTAGTACCAACAACCACAATCAAGGATCTCATAGTCAATGAGATCCACCAGGCCCTGGTTCCAATCAGTACAGCAATGCAGCATAATTCCAACAGGTAGAAAGTGAGCACTGAAGATGCTGGAGATCAGAGTTGAGTGTGTGGTGCTGGAAAAGCACAGCAGGCCAGGCAGCATTCCAACAGCATGGGTTCAACTCTCACACTGGCTGAGGTTACCACGAAAGTCTTGCTTTTTCAGCCTCACCCTTAACCAAAGGAGGTGACCCTCAGCTTGAATTCGCTGCCAGTCATCTCTGTTTAATGAGTGAGCCGTCCTCTGGGACCATGGCTACTACTGCTAATGTTAGGCAATGTTATCAGCGAATCAGAAAAGATCTCTTCTGTGTTTGATAAATTCAGCTGGCTGCAGGTTTTCTAAGCTCGGAATAAGGTAATTATATCATTCATTAGAAAGGAAAAGAATGGTTTTCGTTTGAATAGTGCCTGATCACTCATCTTAAATTATTCAATATATAACACAGAATGAATTACGAAGAGATTGCTTTGTAAGCCACTCTGTGTATATCAAGATTTCACAAAGGGTTTTGATGTAGTTGGTTGAAGGAAGAATGTTGATCCAGCTGTCAGGAGAAGTCCATGTTCCTTTCCTTGAATAGTAGTAAGAAGCATTAACACCCAGCTCAACTATTAGAACAGACAGAAAAGACTCTGTTTCGCAGCTCCTCTGACATTCCTCCATACTGGAGTCTCAATTTCTCCCACAAGCTCAGGTCTGACTGGAATATACAATACATTTCTTTAAAAAAAATGTTGACCATGCAGTTGATAGCTAGTCATTGCTATTTTTCTTCATGGTAGAGAAACAATATCTTTTAGCACATGTTAAAAATTCAATGGCACTATTTCACAGAGTAGAAGAGTTATCTTCATTGTCTCGGACAATATTTATTCTTCACTCAACATCACACAAAAAAATGATTATCTGATTATAACCTCACATCTGTTTCTGGAGGTTTGCTGTGTGCAAGTTGGCTGATACATTCCCTATCACAACAATGAATACACTTCAAAACTACTAAATTGGCTGGAAAACATTCACAGACATCCAGTGGTTATGAAAAGTTCTATATAAACACAAATGTTTGTTTCCTTTTCTTTTGAATTGAGGCATTGATCAAGACCTCAACAAAGACTTTATGAAGTGAAATGGTCTTATATCTTAGAAACAAATCAAATACATGCAGTCTGCAACCATTATACTTATAATGGTGCTATATTTGTTGCCTTTTGTTTTTAACTGGATCTTTGTTGGAGTCTGTCAGAAGCTCCATGAGCACTGAGAAGATTTTTATTTTGATGATTGCAATAATACCTTGGAGGCTGCACCTTCTAAAGTTGTGCTTCATTAATAAAGAAAGGGTGGCATGGTGGCTCGGTGGTTAGTACTGTCCCTTCACAGCACTAGGGAGGAGATTCCAATCGATCCTTGGGCCACTGTCTGTGTGAGTTTGTACATTCTCCCTGTGTCTGCATGGGTTTCCTCCAGGTGCCCTGGTTTCTTCCCACGGTCCAAAGGTGTGCAGGTTAGGTGGATTGGCCATGCTAGATTGACTTTGGATGTGTAAGATAGCTGGATTAGCCATGGGATATGCAGGGTTACAGGGATAGAATCAGGGATAGGTCTGATGGGATTTTGTTCAGAGGGTTAGTGTGGACTCAATGAGTCAAATGGCCTGCCCCCACACATTAGAGACTCTATGAAGACATGAGGCCTTTTCAATTGTGTGGCCGAAATTCAGTTGAGACAATCACTTCAGCTAACTTAAGAGTAGCAGTGCTCCCACAACATGCTTTGTTGTATTTGAGGCTCAGAACTGCCTTTGTGCTTGTCACTTTTAGTGTTTACATTTTTATTGCAAGAATCTATTTGCTATTGGATCTCTGCCTGATAAATTTTCAGTATTTGATATTTAGTTTCAATTAATTGAAACACTCATTGGAAGAACTACGACAAATATTTTAAAAAAATTATTAACCCTAAAGAATTTTCCTGTTGCATCCCAGATGACCAATTAATTATCTTACTTTTGACCAAAGGCATATTTTTCATGTTTACATATTTATATTGATTTCTTTTCAACAGCTATCATATCAGGTTGAATGGATCAGTAAGCTGCAACTGTGTGTTTTCACCTTGAGGAGAATAGCAAGACCTCGCCATCCAATCTGCAAACGATGATGGACAGGATCAAACCCATTTATCTCTGACCCACCCCGGCAGACACTAGGTCAATCGCTTGGAAATGAGAAGTGGAAAGAATGAAGGTGAAAAGCTGCTACGAGCACAATTGAGGTAAATATGGGACATGTAAGATCTAAAGGGCTTTTGTCAAAAAGGTTTTGCTTTTTTACTATTTGCTTCCAAACAGTCCTCAAATTGATCCATTGAGTTTAGTCCACTGAAGTGATCTACGGCCATGAGGTAAGAGATCCATTAAAATTGATTCAGGAAAAGCTCTGCCTGCAAAGCAATGAATCCTCAAAAAATGTCCATGTTTCTGGAGAGACTGAAAAGAGCATGTAAAGTTGTGCAGGGATATTTAAAAACATCACAAATATGCTTAAACAAACGTGTTATGGCTAGGACATTTCAAGTAGATGAAGTACCAATATTATTGCTTTTACAAGGTGAACATCAGAAAGCAAAATTTGGTGGTGGTTCTGAGATAGCTAGAAGGTTTAGAAAAGTGATTTATCTGGTAGTCACTCCTAATCACAAGAAGAAAAATCAGTTATGTCATGTGTATGTACTGAAGCAATATCTACATAGCGAAGATGAAAAAGAGCAAGCTCATTAAATGATAAAGGTAGTGGAGGATGACACCGGCAATAAGAATGAGCTGGATGGAAGGGTAGACCATTCTCAAATCTCATCCAACACAACTAGCCAGGATGAAAATACTAGAATAGTTAGACACTATTCTTACAATTGGAGGAAAGACAATGGGAAATTCTGGTAAGGTTACTTAGGGAGAATAAGGAAATCCTTGGTGTACGAGGTTAGGGAGACAATGTAAACGTAGGAGACTCTTTGCTAATAAAATATCCTTATCAATTGAGCGGAGAAAATCAAGCACAGTTGGAAAGAGATTTAGTACAACCAGAAAACCACTTGAATGGACCTAGCCACAGCATCTGTAGTTCACTATTGTTAGTTCCTAAGCCTGATGGATTGTCTAGATTTTACATAGACTGTGGATAATTAAATACAGTCATGGAAACAGATTCCAATTAGGCTAGAAGATTATACCAACAGACTGGCAGTATATTTCCAAAAGTGATCTCATGAGGGAATACTAGAAAATATTACTACATAAAATATGTTATATCAATGTTGGGTGATGCAGCTACATTCCAAAGATGTTTGCATCAAATAGTAGCTGAAGTACATGAATGTGTAGTTTATTTAAACAGTGAGAGGATGAGGACAAGAGGAGAGAAGGACTTGTTCTAAGTTTTAAAAAAGGTAAAATTAAGTATGACTTCTATCATTGCCCCAAGGTGGTACCTATATCAACTTATAGAACCTCAGTATTTTTCATGTAAAAGAACACAAGACAATACATTTCTATTCTAACTTTGGTCCATCAGCATTATTGAAAGCTGAAAGTCTGAAATGCAAGATTTTTCAGATAGATTTTAGCGATACAATGATTCAAACTTAAGACTTACAACAGCAATGCAAAAAAAAACATGAGATAACAAACGCATTGCCACAACATCATAATCGAATAAGTTGAAAATTTAAGAGAATTGAAAATACAGATATACAATATTTATACAGGCTGAATGGAGATGAACAGATGTAAGTTTCATTTTTTGTTATCTATGCAGCATATACTTTTTCAATGAAATGCATTTGTAAAATGTTGTTCCATTGCTCCAAAGGGTGGAGGACTCTTATTTCTTGGACTATGCACACAAAAAAAGGTAAAAATTACTGCATTAAATCAAGAGGCAAAAGTGAGGACTGCAGATGCTGGAAACCAGAGTCTTTATTAGAGTGGCATGCTGAAAAAGCACAGCAGGTCGGGCAGTATCTAAGGAACAGGAAAATCGACGTTTCGGGTAAAAGACCTTCATCAGGAATGAATCATTCATTTTAAAATGAAAGAAGAAAGAAAATTTACAGCCCAGGAACAAGCCCTTCGGCCCTCCAAGCCTGAGCTAATCCAAATCTACTAGATAAACCTGTCACCCAATTCCTAAGCGTTGTACCGCTCTGCTCCCCACCTACTCATGCATCTGTCCAGATAGATCTTAAATGAATCTACTGTGCCTGCCTCTACTACCTCAACTGGCAATGCATTCCAGATACACACCACGCACTGTATGAAGTACTTGCCGCGTGTAACCCCCTTAAACAATTCACCTCTCACCTTGAAAACACGACCTCTCATTACTGAATCCTTCACCCTGGGAAAACGCTGATCTCTATCCACCTTGTCTATGCCCTTCATGATTTTATAAACCTCAATCAGGCCCCCCTCAATCTCCTTTTATCTAATGAAAACAAACCTAACCTACTCAACTTCTTCATAGAGAGCATCTTCCATAGCAGGCAACATCCTCGTAAACCCTCTCTGCACTCTCTACAAAGCTTCCCCGTCCTTTTGACAATATGGTGACCAGAACGGTACACAGTATTCTAAATGTGGTTGAACCAATGTCTTGTACAATTTTAACATGACTTGCCAGCTCTTATACTCAATACCCCTTCCAATGAAGGCAAGCATACCATATGCCTTCTTGACCATTCTATCCATCTGTGCAGCAACCTTCAGGGTACAATGGACCTGCACTCCCAGATCTCTCTGCTCATCAACTTTTCCAAAGGCTCTTCCATTTATTGTATAACTTGCTCTATAATTAGACTTACCTAAGTGCATCACCTCACATTTGTCTGGATTGAACTCCGTCTGCCACTTTTCCACCCAACTCTCCAGTCTAAAAATATTCTCCTGTGTTCTTTGACGGTCTCTTATGTTTTCTGCTACTCCACCAATCTTCGTGTCATCTGCAAACTTGCTGATCATACCAACAGTGTCCTCTTCCAGATCATTTATATATATCACAAACAACAGTGGCCCCAGCACCGATCCCTGTGGAACACCATTGGTCACCTTTCTCCGTTTTGAGAAACTCCCTTCAACTACTACTCTCTGTTTCCTGTTGCTCAACCAGGTCTTTATCCACCTAGCTAGAACACCCTGCACACCATGTGACTTCACTTTTTCTATTAGTTTACAATGGGGGAACCTTATCAAACACCTTACTAAAGCCCATGTATATGACATCAACAGCCCTTCCTTCATCTATCAACTTGGTCACTTCCTCAAGCCACATGTTCATTTTGTCTATTTTTTCATTTCTACGCTGGCTAGCACATGGCACTGGTAGCAATCCCAAGATCGCTACCTTTGAGGTCCTCCTCTTCAACTTCTCTCCTAGCTCCCTGAATTCTTTTCAGGACCTCATTTTGTGTTATACATACATACATACATACATACATACACACACACACACAGTTTTGAAAAAGTTCTTATATAAAGAGCTCCTATGAATCACTTCTTTCCTTAACTACCGATGTCAGTAATCAACACTAATTCAATCAAGGAATTTCAGGTGTTTAATGGAAACTGTCATTATCAGGCATTCGCCTCATTAACTAGGTAATTTTAACTTCTTTAAAAGCTATTGATTCTGCATGTGATTTTTTTTTCTATAATTAAACTTGCAAAATATTTACTAGTCAAATTCCAATTTTCCCCAAATTCCCAGTTACCATTCTATCTCAGTCTCATTCTGGTGATGTTTCCCTTACTTTGACTATTGGCTTACCTTGACCAATGCAATTTATTTTCCCTAACTTGGGAGTATCCTTAAATCAGAGAGCTTTTCATCATAAATTCAAATAAATCATATTTAAGTTTGATTAGGTCCTTGAGGCTACATTTACTTTTCTCATTAATTTTATTGACTATAAAATACAAGAATTCCTTTTCATGTTGGGTTAAAGTGCCACTCTAAAAATTGTTGGTGATTTGAGGATTCCCTTTGTGCTAAGGTGTATTAATAAACATTAAAAATTCAAAGTTTCACTCAAGTCTCAAATGACTAATTCATGTAACATTCCTTGGCTGCCGAATTGATGAAAATGTGGGTTATTTTATAACAAAACACTAAAACACATCAGAAACAGGAATCTGTAAAAGAGACACAGTAGTTCCTGAACACATTCAGCAAAACAGCATGGCACCTGTAATGACATTTTATGAATATTTTAGTCCTGATCAAGCTTAGTATAAATGTGATTAATCTAAAATTGCACTGACTCTCATTTACCCATTATATTTGCCTGTAGCTCTCCATCCAGCAGGACGTTCTATCTAATATCTTATGTTTTTATAGAATTATGACAAACCAGTGGCTGTTTGTGTCTCTTATTGCCAACAAACTTGATAGGGCTCTTTCAGAAGGAAGTTAAGAGTCAACCACAGTTCAAGGTTTGTGCAAAGATTTGTAGCTCGGGTGCTCGTTGTTGTGGTTCTGTTCGCCGAGCTGGAAGTTTTTGTTGCAAACGTTTCGTCCCCTGGCTAGGAGACAACATCAGTGCTCTGGAGCCTCCTGCGAAGCGCTTCTTTGATGTTTCTTCCGGTATTTATAGTGGTCTGTCCTTGCCGCTTCCGGGTGTCAGTTTCAGCTGTCCGCTGTAGTGGTTGGTATATTGGGTCCAGGTCGATGTGTTTGTTGATGGAGTTTGTGGATGAATGCCATGCCTCTAGGAATTCCCTGGCTGTTCTCTGTCTGGCTTGCCCTATGATAGTAGTGTTTTCCCAGTCGAATTCATGTTTCTTGTTGTCTGAGTGTGTGGCTACTAGGGATAGCTGGTCGTGTCGTTTTGTGGCTAGTTGATGTTCATGTATGCGGATTGTTAGCTGTCTTCCTGTTTGTCCTATATAGTGTTTTGTGCAGTCCTTGCATGGTATTTTATAAACTACATTAGTTTTGCTCATGTTGGGTATCGGCTCCTTTGTTCTAGTAAGTTGTTGTCTGAGCGTGGCTGTTGGTTTGTGTGCCGTTATGAGTCCTAAGGGTCGCAGTAGTCTGGCTGTCAGTTCTGAAACGCTCCTGATGTATGGTAGTGTGGCTAGTCCTTTTGGTTGTGGCATGTCCTCGTTCTGTGGTCTATCTACTGCGACCCTTAGGACTCATAACGGCACACAAACCAACAGCCACGCTCAGACAACAACTTACTAGAACAAAGGAGCCGATACCCAACATGAGCAAAACTAATGTAGTTTACAAAATACCATGCAAGGACTGCACAAAACACTATATAGGACAAACAGGAAGACAGCTAACAATCCGCATACATGAACATCAACTAGCCACGAAACGACACGACCAGCTATCCCCAGTAGCCACACACTCAGACAACAAGAAACATGAATTCGACTGGGAAAACACTACTATCATAGGGCAAGCCAGACAGAGAACAGCCAGGGAATTCCTAGAGGCATGGCATTCATCCACAAACTCCATCAACAAACACATCGACCTGGACCCAATATACCAACCACTACAGCGGACAGCTGAAACTGACTCCCGGAAGCGGCAAGGATAGACCACTATAAATACCGGAAGAAACATCAAAGAAGCGCTTCGCAGGAGGCTCCAGAGCACTAATGATGTCTCCTAGCCAGGGGACGAAACGTTTGCAACAAAAACTTCCAGCTCGGTGAACAGAACCACAGTCAACCACAGTGTTGTGCATCTGGAGTCAAATGAAGTCGGCAAGGTCAGAAAAAAACATGACTAGGAAAGGTATGGAGGCATATGGGCCTGGAGCAGGCAGGTGGGACTAGTTTAGTTTGGGATTACGGTCATAGAGTCATAGAGATGTACAGCATGGAAACAGACCCTTCAGTCCAACCCATCAATGTCAACCAGATATCCCAACCCAATCTAGTCCCACCTGCTAGCACCCGCCCCATATCCCTCCAAACACCGACATGGACTAATTGGGCCAAGGGTCTGTTTCCATGCTGTTTGGCTGTATGACTATGCCATTACTGAACCGGATGGATTTTTACAACAATGGTTTTAGTCTTGTGTACCACGAGCTTTTTCTTCCAAATTCATTACCTGATTGAAGTTAAATTTTTCCAGCTAGCGCAACCATCTGGATTACCAGCCAGGTGACATTAAGTCAGCCTTTCTGATCCAGCCTTGTATTCAATTCTACCCAAGTTCCCACTTCTTCCACACTATTCCTACTTCAGCCCTATGGTTCTCCGAGATTTCTACTGTCCTGCAATCTTGTCCCACTGGCCAACGCCCATTTTTATATCTTCATCACTGCAGACTGTACTTTCAGCTGTCTACCCTAAAGCTCCTTTCATAAATATATCTACCTCTCTTCCACTTTCTCCTCCTTTTCAGTACTCCTTATAATGTAACAGCTTGACCAAATTTCACTCCTCATAGAATCCCTACAGTTTGGAAACAGCCCATTCAGCTTCCAAAGAGCATCTTACCCGGAAACCCCACCTATCCCTATAACCCTGCATTTTCCCATTGCTACTCTGCCTCACCTGCACTGTAGGAGAAAACTGGAGCACCTAGAGGAAACCCATGCAGACACAGGAAGAACATGCAAACTCCACACCAACCATCGCCTGAGCGTAGAATTGAACCTGGGTCGCTGGCACTGTGAGGTCCTTCAGCCAGATTTTGTCTGCTAGAACAGCTAAGAGGCAGCTTGGGAACTCTTACTGCCTTACAGGAGCTATATAGATGCAAATTGTTGCTGTTGTAATTTGGGCTTTTGACAAACGTGTAAAATGTGCTGTTGGCACAGCCACCCATTAAACGCCAATCCTGATCCTCTGTTCCATTCATGAACTGAATGAACGGGAGCCTTCTGAAGCATTACCAAAGCAGTTCTAGAATATTTGGCTCCTTCTTGAAACAGTTGGTAACCATTCTGGTGCAATATGATTCTGTGATAACAAAGACGGCATTTATTATCATGCTTCTTTCTTTGCAACTTAATAAGATGATTTAAAAATTAGTTTTAAAGATGAAAAATTGTCTTGCAGTGGAGAGACAAGTATTTTCCCTTTTTTGTTAAAGAATGCTTTAAGAGCTTATTGAAAAATGACTATCTCTCTTGTACAAATGAGATGTGATTGGTGCCCTGAGAATGCATCTTTAATTGCTTCAAAAGCCCATCAACTTTTTTAAAACTCTGATTAACAGGAAAATGAATGGTGATACCCATTAAAGCCACAGAGCAGGAGAATCGACATTTCAGGCATAAGCCCTTCATCAGGGATTCCTGAAGATTCCTAGTGAAGTACTTATACCCACAACATTGATTCTCCTGCTCCTTGGATGCTGCCTGACCTGCTGTGCTTTTTCAGCACCACACTCTTTGACTCTGATCTCCAGCATCTGCAGCCCTCACTTTCTCCTAACTCATTATAGCCACACCTTATTAAAGAACTTATAAGAGAATTAAAGTATTGCAGGAGAGAAGTGTTATAAAAATGGCAGGAGAGCCTTGGCTAAAGGTTCAAATGAGAAAGTCAGTGACAGAATAACCATCACAGGATTGGAAACAGATTACACTCACTCTTTTTATTACCTGAAGAAAATGAGTGTTTAAGAATATTTGAGCTTTTTCTTTTATCGACAGAGATTTTTGATGAGTCACTTTGTCTTCATCATATTCAGCTTTAAATGTTATATTTTCATTGCTTTTTATTAAATATTGGAGAAAAATAGTGATTTGCAATTTTAAATTACAGTGAAACATTAGTCATCTTCAATTTGAATTTGAATTTGAATTGATATTAGATATTATTGTAAAAAATCATTTGAAAATTTGGAGTCAAAACTGCATGTTATTTTTGAAAAACCTACTCTCCATAAGTATACTATAAACTATTTTGTTTGGGTTTAATATTTTGTATTTTAATGTACCTCTATTCTTGTTTCAAGTTACTTTCATGCTGTACTTGAGCAACACAGAGAGTTTATTCAGGATGAGCAGTATAACTGCAGCGAGTGTTGGTTAAATATTTAATGCGCACCTATCCCAAGAACAAGTCAACTTTCACATTTGGAATTTTTGATGAAACTATCTTGTCAATACTCAAACATGAAAAATGTCACTGACAACTAGGAGCTGATGCTCGGAGCCTGGCTAATTAATTAATTATTTCTGCGACATCCGTGGTGTTTTGCTTTCTCAGATCAGGTTATAAGATACAGTGTTGCCTGTCTCATCTGCCATCGAAAAAAATAAATTACTGTAATGTTATAGTCGTGAGGCCTTTGCTTCATAATATAGTTTTGTATGAGGGATGATAGGTCTGGGTCCCTTAGGTGCTCTGAGACCTTATTCCTATGCTAGTTCGGAAGCTTTCTATTAGCATGTGGTGAAAAATGAACCATAAATATCTATGGTTTGCCTGAGTGGCCAGAAAATTGGAAAATGGAATTTAATCTGGAGAGGAATGAAATTAAACACTTTGATGAGGGAAAACAAAGCTATGGAATACACAATAAATGGGAGGATACTGAAGGGACAGAGGAAGTGAGAGACTTAGAAGTGCATTTGAAGGCCTCTTCTGGAGTACTGTTTCCAGTTTTGGTCTCCCTGTTATTGGAAGGATGCTGTGGAGGGTTCCAAACAGATTTACCAGGATGTTGCCAGGAATGGAGAATTTGAGTTATGGGGAGAGCTGGATAAATGGGATATTTTTCACTGGAGCATAGGAGGTTGAGAGGTATCTTTATTGAGGCTTATAGGATAACAAGAGGCATAAATGAAATGAATGGCAAGTATCTTTCCCCCTAGGATGGGGGATTTCAAGACTGTGGGGTATATTTTTTAACATGAGAGAAGAAAGATTTAGAAAAAGACCTGAGGGACAATTCTTTTACACAGAAAGCGATTCGTTTAGAGAATGAACATCCTGAGGAAATGGGCCATGCGGGTACACTTACAACATTTAAAAGGCATTTAGACAAATAAATTAGATTAGATTAGATTAGATTAGATTAGATTAGATTAGATTAGACTTACAGTGTGGAAACAGGCCCTTCGGCCCAACAAGTCCACACCAACCCGCCGAAGCGCAACCCACCCATACCCCTACATTTACCCCTACCTAACACTACGGGCAATTTAGCATGGCCAATTCACCTGACCCGCACATCTTTGGACTGTGGGAGGAAACCGGAGTACCTGGAGGAAACCCACACAGACACGGGGAGAATGTGCAAACTCCACATAGTCAGTCGCCTGAGTCGGGAATTGAACCCGGGTCTCAGGCGCTGTGAGGCAGCAGTGCTAACCAAATGATTAAGAAATGTTTGGAGGTAAAGGGGCCAAGTGCAGAGAAGTAGGACTAGTTTATGTTGGGTTTATGGTCGGCATGAATTGGTTGGACAGTGTGTTTCCACGCTATATGACTCCATGAGTCTATGCACGATTCCAAGTCCTTGAAGGTTTCAGGAAAGGTGTACAGCTAGTAAAAGTAGCATATGGAAACTTTCCTTTATTGGATGAGTTATAGAATTGAACAAAAGCAATGATGTAGTGTTGAAACTGTAGGAAGACAATAGTTAGATTGCAGCTGGAAATCTGGATATAGATGTGGTCACCACATTACAAGAAGAATGTAATTGCTCTGGGTCCCGAGAGAACAGAGGAGATTTACAAGAATTTTGGCAGGGCTTGCAATTTCAGCTTAAAGGATAGACTAGGGTTGTTTTCCTTAGAAGAGAGGATGCTGAGGGGTGACTTTATTGAGGTGTACGTACTTATCAGGAGTCCAGATGGAGTAGACAAGACAGACTCATTTCCTTAAGGGGAGAGGCCTTGGTGCAGTTTAAATGTGATTGCCAGAGTGATTATCATAGACATGAGGAATAACATTTTTCGCCAGGAGGTGGTGGCTGTCCAGAATTCCTTGCTATGCTGCTGGCTGAGGCAGAAATCCTCAACTCATTTCAGAAGCACCTGGCTCTGTACCAAATTCTGTAGCCCGAAAGGGAAGTGGGATTAAAGTAGGTAGTTTTAAAATCCTCAGCCAGGATAGACGCAATGGACCAAATGGCCTTTTCCTGTGTGGCAACCTTTCTATGATTCTAAGGAATAAGTTTCAGCAGGAGAGACATTTGTGTTATGGAATAAAGTAAGATTTTTTTGCATCTTACTAAATATATTCAGGTCACAAGATGCAGATTGTAACACGAAGAATAGATGAAATGACTGTCTCTACCTCAACTGCCCAGAATTGGTTAAAATTGCCCAAATGACCTGATGCTCCATCTAGTGACTGCGCTATCAAAGTATGTGGAGCTTCATTATAGCTCAGATTAGTCCTTCTATATCAGTGATGAACATCCCTCCTCCAAACCTTTGGCCTTTAGTTTACCAAATACTCAATCGGGTTTCAGCAATTTGCATTATACTTAACACTCTCCATTCTCCCCCATGTTTTTGACTTCAAAACTCTAAATGAACTAATTTTGGTTTGATCATTCTTCCAGAATATTATTAGTTTCAGGCTTGGAAGATTGTAAGGTCATTGGCTTGAGGGTTATTGACCTTGATATTATCAATCTTTTATCTATTCTCTGGAGGATCCTTTGTCTTGTGAATTGCTTTCACTAAGGAATTGGTTGACAGTTAACATTGGTGTTGTTGGTGGTCCTTTACCTTATCTTGAGGACCTTTGGATTTCATAAATGCCCTTCATGGAAGATGACTGTGTTGATGAATGGTACAGTTCTAACTTTAGAATCATGTACTGTTCATGCAGCTGGTCTCTTGCAAGGGGTTGGATGGCTTCCATCATAGTATGTGTTCTTTTGCCTAATATAATAGACTTCTTTCATATTAAAGCCATCAGTGGTGTTGACTGTTTTGTGTCAACTGACTACCATTACTGGCTCAATGAATAGTTCATCAGTTCAGGTGGATTGATATGGCTCACTTGTATTAATATTGCAAAATGAATCGAACCTAACCTGTCTAGCTTTTTCTCCTAAGGCAATCAGCTTATTCCAGACATTAATTGCATAAAGCTTCTCTGAACAGTCTCCAGTGCATTAACATCCTTCTGTAAGTATGGTGACCAGTACTGTACACAATACTTCAGTTGCAGTGTCACCAATACCCTGTATAACTGAAATGTAATCTCCATACTCTTGTATTTGTTTCTCCTATATTAAACATAACATTCTATTTGTTTCTATTCTCAAAACATTGAAAATAGGGGCTTTTTGCCTTTTGAGCAACAACAAATGTACAGTTGATGCATGATCACTTCACCCAACTGACATCTATTGAGGCAGATCTCAACTAAGTCACATATGGTTTCTTGTGCTCAATGCTGTACTGCTATATCACGCTGAAGGTAATGTTCAACCATGTCCTCCTCCTCAAAAGAACCACTCAAGATGGAGATCTGTCCAAACAGTGTGGCGCTCCACCCAGTGGCTGGATTGTGCATCAGAGTGGATGGAGCTTCAGTTTAACTTAATTTAACCTTTTCATATTTGTATATTTTGCAACAATAAACCTCACCCAACCACCTCCACTCTTTGTACAAGATGTTGCTATTAAGATGCAATGGAAAAATAAAAGATTTTTTTTAAATTTGAGAATAGAAACAAACAAAAACCAATGTATAATACATCCATGATGCAAAAGATAGGAGTGTCTTGAGGCACAGTGGTAGTGTCCTTACCTCTAAACCAGGAAGCCTGTGTTCAAGCCTGACCAGCTCCAAAAGCATGTAATGAACCAATTGAATCAGAAAGAGAGGTATCCTGCCTATAGGAATTTTCTGCCTTCTTCTCATGCTCAGCTTGACTCCTAGGCAGTGCTAGGCCTCTGATACATTGTCAAAGTGACCTCAGGCTGTGTGTTCACCAAAATTCAGCTCCATGTCGAGTTTCATCGAGGATTTCTCTCCATGAAGCCTGGCAAATGTTCTCAGGCCATCATCATAAAATCACCTTATTAACTCCATACTAAGTTTCCATGGTGCTGCTCTCTTCCAGTGCTAGCCCAATTCTCCTACTCACATCAAGTGGGAGTACTCAGTACTGCTAGAATATCACAGGGTTTCTGACACAGGCGCCATATTTGAAAGGCTGTTGTGCATCACTGAACAACGATTGGGAGCCAGAATTCTAGCGGATAGCTCTCTCCTCTTTGGTCCTGTAGTGCTGACATTAATATTAGTGCCCTCTGTCTCCCCACTCACTCTCGAGCAGTTAGCATGTCCTGTGCGTTGAACCCGGGAACCTTTCTGATCTGTGGTATTGAATAGAATGCCGGGTCGTATTTTCACTTACTGAGCCACAGAGGAGAAATAAGAACTGCGAATTGTTGACAGCTCTAAGATATTTTCTATATAGGTCAATGGTTAGATATAGGTGTATCACATAGCTAAGAAGAGATGAAGTCATTTATTTATATGGATAGGTATCTATGTATTAACGTTTGAAACAGCCCAGCTGCCAAATGCAACTCCACACATTTGGTGAATGAAAAGAAAATGCATTTCCAATGACTTTCACAGCAGTTAGAATTATTTGATAAAAATCTATTGACCAAAAAAAACCTTGCTGTTTTACTACGTGAATCAGTTCTTATGTGAAGCATCGAGAGAAAAATTACACATAAAGAGTGTGCTTAAACAGTGGGTGGCTTCAACAAAGGCTTGATATTTGGGTTACCTTGGCAACCTATTTTAGGCCTGAGCTACCAAAGCTCTTGAAACAGATTGCCTGGCCTCGTTTGAGAATATATGAATACATCAGACCTCTCCTGCCTGACAGCGTCTACCTCCACCATCCATTTCCAACCCACTCAGGACCAGAATATCAGATGCTTTCTGGAATTGTGTTCTCTCATACTAAAGCAATTAGTTGCCCTTCGAGCCAGCCTGCTGTGTAGTCTGACTAGTGCCCCAGAGAGGGCTGTGTGTAAATGTCAACAGTATTATTTCATTTCACGTCTCCACATGTTAGGCTGGACAAGACTGTGTCATTCTTTAAGTGAATCACATACATCCACACAGATCTCACTGAAGAAAGAATAGAAATATCAACAAGCCTCAGGGGTGGGGGAAAGAAAGTAGCTGATAATGAAAAACCCCATAATCTTTAAAGCAAGAAAATGCTCTTATATTTAGTTAATGGAGGCTTTACCAAAGATGGATCAGGACAATTCTAAACTGACTGCAATTTGGATGGTTTTAACATGAGTTTTATTCCACAAGAAATCAAAAGCTGAACTGACAAAAATGCTTTGGTGTAGGTTAATAACAATGTTCATTGTTGGGATTTGATTTGAATGTCAAAAGGCCATAGACAGTTCATGCCAAATTCAATGAAATGGTTGCTTATTCTTCCTTTAAATATATCCAATTACCACAGCAACAATTTTCCTCTCATCGGGATGGTTTGCTCTAATGTATTTTTAACCTTTCTCCTTTTATCTTTTCTCAGTTTCTGAAAAGAGGTTAAAGTTACCATTTGCCAGGTTTGGAATGCATTTGGTTGCAGACATAATCAGCATTCAGGGTGAGACTGAGGAATGCCTATCGCTCACCTGGATGTGAACAGCATCACGGTTTTGGTCTCACCCTGTTTCCTCTACAAACACACAGAATCCGTTGAATATTCGACAATGTATGGTGTCAGAATTCAGCTTGACATGCAGTGAAGCAGTCTTGGCTGAATTCATACCACTTATTCTGAGTCCAGACTGTTGAGGTCTTTCAAGTTGAAAACCTGAGGTTACCTGAGTAGATCAGACACTGAACCCAGAAACTTTACTGCATTTAATTGACCACCCGTTACTTAGGCAGTTCAGACATCCATTGAGTCACTGGTTGAATTGTATGTTTATTGAAATGAGTCATTCACAAATGGCTCTGCTTCTAACCAAGTAAAAAATCTTTGCTGTCTTTTTGTATGACATTAACAGGTCACTCATTGAAAAATAGCAAGCATACTTCTGATAAAAATGTCAAAACTTAGAGCAAATTGATGGAAGTTTAATTAATAGAAGTATAAAGTAAGTTGCATATTTTAAATTATTTCAAAACTGAACTGGCTACAGACTAAGATCTACAGCACTACTGTGCAAAACATCTAAGTCCCTTTATATATATAGCTGTATGGAACAAAAGTAGTCTCAATCTCCAGTTGGAAATAGTGATTACAAGATTAAATGAAAAATCCACTTGCAATAAACTGGAGGCACGGTTCAATTTTGTACCTAAGTGAAAAGAGATTCTCTTAAGATAGGCTGAAACATTCACTCTTTTTAAAATGTGGGGTTGGCTATATCAGCTGGTATCTAATATGCCACCCCCCTGCCAAGAAAACTTGCAGTATCGTAGGCCACTCAGCCCTTTTAGTGCTGATGGGCAGGCTTTAGTGCATTTCTTGGTAAATCAAACACACCCACCTTGGCACTGGCAACCTGGGTCCCCAGTAGCTGCAAGCCACTTAGAGGCAGGTAGCTGCTAAATCCTGATTGTCAAGGCCTTGGGGAATCCAGCTGCAAGAAGTGATATATTAATTATACTCTATGGGCTGTGGTCTTGGGAGAATGATTTTGGAGGGCAAAGCTCTAGTGTTTAGAAGCCAACCTACTCTCCACTAATCTTTCCAATCCTGGCCTCTTGAACACCGTCTCTCCACCACTTGGCCATTAATTGACAATATATGGTTGTGGATTGAGAAAGTCATGTGTGCACTTTATTAGTGAGGCAGTGAGAAGGGTGTGAGTTTCTCTCCAATTCCAATTTATCTCATCATTTCTCATTACCTCTCTCGTGACCTCAAGATAATAGATTTTAAGCTTGAGAAAGGGGTAGCACAGTGGCTCAGTGGTTAACACTGCTGCATCACAGCACTAGGGTCCCAAGCTTGATTCCAGCCTCGGGTGACTGTGTGAAGTTTGTGCATTCTCCCCGTGTCTGCGTGGGTTTCCTCTGGGTGCTCTGGTTTCCTCCTACAGTCCAAAGATGGTGAATTGGCCATGCTAAATTGCCCTTAGTGTTAGGTGCATTAGTCAGAGGGAAATGGGTCTGGGTGGGTTACTCTTCGGAGGGTTGGTGTGGACTGTTGGGCCGAAGGGCCTGTTTCCATACTATAGGGAATCTAATCTCAGAATGGGATTGAGAAGGTAGGCACATATCTATCAGGTATCACCTTACCATACACAATGAGATATCAATTGTTTTTCCCACTCAGAGATCTCCAATCATAAATAATTTTAAGTACCAGGATTGCAAAAAGCAAACAAAACTTGGAAGAACAGTAACAGAAGAATTGATTTGCGACTGATTCAAACTCAACTTCTGGAGTAAAAATCCACCAGGCAAAGTAGTTCATTGATCCAAAGGTGGGACCTTTGGGGATGTCAGACTTAATTGAAGTGCTGAAGTAGCTGTTTAAAATGCAGAGTTTTTACTTTGTAAGCAAATGTTTTGGAATACTGTTGAGGAAGATTTCCACATTTAGCAGTTTAAGTGTTTCCAGATATCCTCTTTACAAGGATGTTTACAGAGACTGGAGCTGCTAATACATCCTAACACCCAGATCAAAAGAAAGATCAAGAAAATAATCAGGGTAAAGTGATTGACCAGCACTTTCTGGCAAATATAGTAGATGGGAAAAGAATCATACATTAGGCAATGTGTAGATGATTGCTTGTATAAATTAAGCTCTTGCATCATTCATTTGTTCGCACTTTGTGCCCACGTTTAAGACTTTACAGGAAATTGTGTGATCCATGAGTGTAGCTGGAATTGATAAAATGTCTTAATTTCTTTGTCGTTCACAAAGATACCATGTGAATGATCCCACTGGGTTGGATCCAGCACCTTATCAATTTGCATTTATTTTTCATAGGTTTAGAGACCAATCATTGGTCATTATGGAATTTTCAGCCAGACCAGAGCAAAATTTGGTTACAATGAGTGGTTTTTACTAACTAAAGTTTGCCAGAAGATTCCCAGTGACTCATTTGATTTATTCAGCTATTGCTGAGCCATATAGATAAAATTTAATCCCAGTTTCAATCTTGCGACTGTGATGAATAAATTGATTTTAAGAAAGACATTAATAGGAGCTTTACATAGAGTCTCAATTCCCACTTTCGGATGGAGAAATCAAGGAAGTGTTCGGTATCCAATAAATCCTGTTGGAAATGAGTTGCATGCCAGACAAGATGTGAATGTTTACACGTTCTTGGCAAAGACTGAGTTGTATTGTGTTTTTTGGAGGATTTGTTGCCAATAAAATCTCTCATTGTGTCTTACCTCATTAATTACCTACCCCATCCCTATGGTCTCTCATATCCAATTTCCGCTCCAACTTACCATGTCACTTTTCCAAAACAAATCACCACTCAAAGGATATCTTGATTGTCATTGGTGTTGTCTGCACCCACATCATCTCAAAAAACCCATTGGGCACCTGGACGAGTATAAGTGCAAAGCTGCCATGCAAAGTTCCCAATGTTTGGCCCAGATTTGGCCGAGGGAAAATTGATGCACAGCTTTGCTGGCAGAGTGCTGGCTCTCTGCCAGATGAGGTGGTACACAGATGAAACTTACTCTTCCCCAAGAATCAGAATGGAGGCCACAACACCAGCTTGGTCTGAGTTTTCTGTCTGGGTTAAAGCAATTTTAGCCATCTGGAGTCGAGAGTGTGGTGATGGAAAGACACAGCAGGTCAGGCAGCATCCGAGGAACTGGAGAGTTGATGTTTCATGCATAAACCCTTCATTAGGAAGGGCTTACTTCCCAATGAAGGGCTTATGCCTGAAACATCGATTCTCCTGCTCCTCGGATGCTGCCTGACCTGCTGTGTCTTTCCATCACCACATTCTTGACTCTGATCTCCAGTATCTACAGTCCTCACTTTCTCCTTAGCCATCTGGAGAAATGCCTGGCAGTGTAGAAAGAGGTTCAATACCTTTCAGCACACCAGTGCAAGGCCCACCCTCTTCTGATACCTTACACTTGCACAAAGCTTCTATACCCACCTCCACCAATGTCCATATTCTACCAAGCTCACTATTGTCCATAGAAACTTCCCTTACTCACTCTCATCCCCCCCAAACCCCAGCACCACCATGCCTGCATGCCTTTTGTACTGCCTACTCACTTGTTTGGTACACCTCTCCACCCGCTCCTACAGTAATAGCAGTGCCACCCACTTGTGTCTCCTGTTTGTTGTGTGTCTCTCACTCTAAGAAGAAAACAACCCACAATAGATGAAATTTCCTACAGTGTGGAAACAGGCTCTTCAGCCCAACAAATCCACACTGACCCTCTGAAGAGTAACCCACCCAGACCCATTTCCCTCTGACTAATTCACCTAGCACTATGGGCAATTTAGCATGGCCAATTCACTTGACCTGCACATCTTTGGACTGTGGGTGGAAACCAGAGGACCTGGAGGAAACCCATGCAGACACAGGGAGAATGTGCAAATTCCATACAGACAGTCACCCGAGGCTGGAATCAAACTTGGGTCCCTGGTGCTGTGAGGCAGCAGTGCGAATCACTGAGCCACCATGCCGCCTATAGGGCAGAAAGACTAAAATGGTTTGTGGGCTGTCCGTCATTCAGCCTGTCACCCCTTATCATCCTATCATCCTGACTCTGACCACCCAGGGCAGAGGCGAGATGAGTATCAAACCTTGCCTTGACTTATTTTGTCGGGGCCCTGAATGGGTGCTGTCCTCCCTCACTTGAGTTAGGCCTGCTGATAACGATGACAAGCTCCCTGGCTTTGTGTCTGAGTTCAATGGCAAGGCAAGACACTGCTGAAATCTAAGGGCGGCACGGTGGCACAGTGGTTAGCACTGCTGCCTCACAGCGCCAGGGACCTGGGTTCAATTCCCGCCTCAGGCGACTGACTGTGTGGAGTTTGCACGTTCTCCCCGTGTCTGCGTGGGTTTCCACCGGGTTCTCCGGTTTCCTCCCATAGTCCAAAGATATGCGGGTCAGGTGAATTGGCCATGCTAAATTCCCCGTAGTGTTAGGCAAGGGGTATATGTAGGGGTATGGGTGGGTTGCGCTTCGGCGGGTCGGTGTGGACTTGTTGGGCCGAAGGGCCTGTTTCCACACTGTAAGTAATCTAATCTAAAAAAAAACCAGTAATAGGAGCCTGATATCTCTGGCTGAGGGACAAAGCACAAAAAGGCAAGGCAAGGCAAGGCTGGGAAGCTGTGAGCATTCAGGCAGGTTCAGAATGAGTGAGTGATAATGAGACCAAGTGAAGAGCCTGGTCCAGCCCATGAGCTGGCTGTGTGTCCCTGAGGGTACAGTGTCCTTGTACCAGCATTACATTAAGTGTTGCCGGTGCAGCCTGAGGTGCAGCATTGTCCTGCACAGGCATCCTTCAAATGGATTGGAGGTATTCCACAAGCAGTTTTCAAGGACAAAGCAGGCTGGATGTCCATGTTTGTGGACGTAGCTTGCTTGTGGCCAGTGTTGATGGAGTGTTGAGATATTTGTCCCTGTTTTCCAAAACGGAGGTTGTTTGGAGCAAGGTAGCAGGCTAAATTCATAGGTACTTGCCCTCATTTCCTTGTCAAGTTTTCCTGGCACTGAGCTTGTTTGATGGATTTAGTAAGATAGAATGCTGAATATTAATGGGTTGCACAGCTAACAGGTGCTTAACAAGCGTTAAACTACACTAGTTGGCATCTCACTGCTGCCTAGTGAGAATCTCAGCATGCTGCTTGTGAAAAAATGGGGCAAGGTGATCTTTGCCGCATTTCTTGTCCACATTCATTGCCCACCTCACTCAGATTCCGATAAAATTCCATACTAGGCATATGCCCAACTGCAGCATCACTTGCTCCTAATATTTACTGTCAGTGTTTGCTGATAACTAGCAGACTCTTATACAAGACACCTGATGTGGAGATTGGTACTTGCAAAGTTGCACACCAACATGCAAAAACACCTTTAGGAGAGATGGAGAGAAAATTGGCAAAAGAAAGGTAATACTAATTAATGCTGAGGCATCACAGAAAATAATCATGTAACGGAGAATAATGAGAAAAAGAAGGAGAAAAAAGAATGAATGGGTCTAGCACATTTCTTCAATGAAGGTCATTAGAAATCTCATTGTTAATTCTCTAAATATTGTACATCTGTGATGGTACATGTTCCAGGCAGCAATCCTTTACAGTATTTCCACAATGTGTGATAGGGGTTGTTTAAAAATTAGAAGGAATGTTTTATCCCTATCTCTGGATAAAAGTTAATAAGAAATACAATACACTATTAACTCTTTTCAGCCGAATGACATAATGGTATAATTTGCTTGTGTGCTTTATTGTTTCGATGTAATGGGCAGAGATTAAAGGCGGTTGTCGCTCATTGTGTTTTGACGCCAATTTGAAACTAGATAGTTTTTAAAAATGTTTATAACATAAGTGATTTAATTTTAGAGATTAGTATTGCCGTGACTTAGTTAACATATCAGAGTCACAATGTATACTGCAGCTAAATTTAAATGCTTTATATTTTGAAAAGAAGTTTATATAACTAGTATAAGGTGCAAATGTGAAGATGGTTAATTCAAAGAAACATTTTTTGCCTTAGATGGGATGTATTCTGACTTAACGGCCAGCACCAATCTTCCAGAGGCATGTATAGGTTTATATTGCTATCAGAACCAACAAAATATTATATCAAATCAGATGCACCATTGTTAAGGCAAGCTGTTCTGACGTGCCTGATAGTACAGTTTTGGGTTCTCATTCATTCAAAGAAAGATATCGGTACCTTGACTGTTTTTCTATAAGTATTTGGCTACAAAAGTTAGTAGTTATGAGTCAGGATGTGGGACAAAATGTTATACCCTGGAGTTCATCCTGTGATGAAGTGATCTTCATGCCAGGGACCATGGACTGATATTCATAATTAACTGTTATCCAGCAACGTTCTGCAAAGCATCTAAGCTAAATTGTATTCAAGACAGTATTGCGATGTTCTAATATTGTTTTATTATTCACTGCGTCTGATAGGGAATGGCAGTACAGCGATAACAATTTAAAACCACCAGATTTAGGAGCAGAAGTGGCTATTCAGCCCATCGAGTCTGCTTTGCCATTCTATAAGATCTTGGCTGATCTGATAATCCTCAACCTCACTTTCTTGCCTTATTCATATAACTCTTGATTCCTTTACTGATTAAAAATACATCTATCTCAGCCTTGAACAAACTTAAGATCCACCTTTATAGCCCTCTGTGGGAATGATTTCTATAGATTCACTAGCCTCTCTGAACAAATTCCTTCTCATCTTTAACTGAGTAACTCTTTACTCTGAGATTATGCCCTATACCCAAGGGCAAACAGCCTCTCAATGTTTGCCCTGTCAAGCTGTCTAAGAATCAGATATGTTTATCATATAATAATATGTAAATCATATAACGAGGTTGCATTTCATTCTCCTAAACTCCAGTAAGTACAGGCATAATCTACTCAGAAGAAATCTATTTATACTTAGTCATGATTTGGAGATGCTGATGTTGGTTGATGAAAGAGCACCTGATGAAGGAGCGATGCTCCGAAAGCTAGTGTGCTTCCAATTAAACCTGTTGGATTATAATCTAACGTTGTGTGATTTTTACATTTATACTTAGGATTGACTCTGGTCAACTTTCTTGAGACTGCTTCCATTGCCAACATATCCTTGGATAAGAAGGCCAAAACTGTTGATAATAGTCTAGGTATGGTCTAATTTGGTTGTGCCATTTTCTGGTTTTAATTAAACCACCCCTTTTTTTATATTTCATTTCCTTTGAAATAAAGGCTAACATTTCATTTATGTTCCCTATAACCTGCTGAACTCAGATACATCTTTTTTCATGATGCATGAGGACTCTGTGCATGGGAAATCATGTCTCACGAACTTGATTGAGTCTTTATTTTAAGATTAGTTTCTCTACAGTGTGGAAACAGGTCCTTCGGCCCAACAAGTCCATACCGACCCTCTGAAGAGTAACCCACCCAGACCCATTTCCCTCTGACTAATGCACCTAATACTATGGGCAATTTAGCATGGCCAATTCATCTGATCTGCACATCTTTGGACTGTGGGAGGAAACCGGAACACCCAGAGTAAACCCATGCAGACACGGGGAGAACGTGCAAGCTTCACACAGACAGTCGCCCGAGGATGGAATCGAACCTGGGACCTTGGTGCTGTGATGCAGCAGTGTTAACCACTGAGCCACCAATGCTGCCCATAAAAAAAATGGAACGCTTCATGAATTTGCTTGTAACAAGGATGATTGATGAGGGCAGAGTGGTAGATTTGATCTATATGGACTTCAGTAGGGCGTTCGACAAGGTTCCTCATGGAATACATGGAGAACAAACCATTTGGATACAGAACTAGCTTGAAGGTTGAAGACAGAGGGTGATGGTGGAGGCTTACTTTTCAGACTGAAGGCCAGTGACCAGTAGTGTGCCACAAGGATTAGTGCTGGGTTCACTGCTTTTCATCATTTATATAAATGATTTGAATGTGAATATAGGAGTATTGTTAGTATGTTTGCAGATGACACTAAAATTGGATATGTAGTGGACCGTGAAGAAGGTTACCTCAGAGTTCAACTTCATCTTGATCAGATGGGCTAATGGGCTGAGGAGTGTCAGATGGAGTTTAATTTTGATAAATGTGAGGTGCTGCATTTTGGAAAAGTAAATCAGAACAGGACTTGTACACTTAATGGTAAGGTCCTGGAAATGTTGCTAAACAAAGAGACCTTGGAGTGCACGTTCATAGTTCCTTGAAAGTAGAGTTGCAGGTAGATAGGATAGTGAAGAAGGCGTTTGGTATGCTTTCCTTTATTCATCAGAGCATTGAGTAAAGGAATTGGGAGGTCATGTTGCGGCTGAAATATTGAGTGCATTTCTGGTCTGCTTTCTATTGGAAGGATGTTGTGAAAGTTGAAAGGTTCACAAAAGATTTACAAAGATGTTGCCACGGTTGGAGAATTTGAACTATTAGGGAGAGGTTGAATATGCTGAGGTTATTTTCCCTGGAGCATTGGCAACTGAGGGATGACCTTATAGAAGTTTATAAAATCATGAGAGGCATGGATAGGAGAAATACACAAGGTCTTTTCCCTGGCGTGGGGTGTCCAAAAGTAGAGGGCATGAGTTTTGGATGAGACAAGAAAGATATAAAAGGGACCTAATAGGCAACATTTTCATACAGAGGGTAGTGCATATGTAGATTGAGCTGCAAAGGAAGTGGTGGAGGCTGGTATAATTACAGCATTAAAAGGCTTCTGAATCAATATATGAATAGGAAGGGTTTAGATATCGCTGGCAATTGCAATCAGTTTAGGTTAGGATATCTGGTCGGCATGGATGAGTTGGACCGAAGAGTCTGTTTCCATGTTGTACATCTGTATTACTCTATGACTTCCAAATCCTTCTGTGCTGCAGCTTTCTGTAGTCTTTTCCCATTTAAGTATATTTAATTTCTCCATTCTTCCTGCCAAGTTGCATAATTTCACTTTCTCCTACAGTATATTCTGCCAAATTTTGCCCACTCACTTAACCTGCCTAAATTGCTTTGGAGACTCTTTGTCTCATCTTCACCATTTGTCTTCCCATTCATTTTTGGGTCATCTGTAAAGTTGGTGATAGCATATTCACTTTTCTCATGTCATTAATGCATATTGTAAATAATTTTGGTTCTAGCACTGATCCCAGTGGCTCTCCATTAGTTACCATTCTGAAAATTCCCCCTTTACCCCAATTCTCTGTCTTTTCTCGTTATCCAAACCTCTATCTGTGCTGATATGCTACCCCAACATCATGGGCTCTTATTATGTTGCTAAATGTGTGGTGCTTATAAAATGCCTTCTGAAAATACAAGTATATGGCATCTACCCTGCTTATTACCACTTCAAAGCACTCCAGTAAATTTGTCAGACATAATTTCCCGTCATGAAGCCATGCTGACTCTACTTGGTCATATTATGTATTTCAAATTTTTCAGCTATTACGTCTTTTATAATAGACTCTAACTTTTTTTTAGTATCAGATGTTAATCTAACTGAGCTTTCTTTACTTTTTGGGGTCTCTTTCCCTTTTGGAAATAAGGTTTTGAATTAACAATTTTCCAAACGTCTGTGACTTTTCCAGAATCTAAAGGTTGCCTTTGGAGTTACTTCTTTTAATATCCAAAGAAACAACCAATCATGTCCAGGAGACATACTGACCTTTAGTTCCATTACTTTCGCTAGGAAGTTTTCTCCTGTGGTAGTTCTTGTATTTACTTTGTCCTCCACACCCTTTTGATTCTTGACTGTTTGGAATTATATTATGCAATTCCGCTGTGAAAACTGATGCAATATATTTATCCAATTTTTCTATCTTTTTCTGTTTCCCTATTGTTATTTCTCCAGCCTCATTGTTAAAAGGGCCTTTGTTCATTTTGGTCGCTCTCTTCCTTTTTACTTATGTAAGAAAGCTCTTGTTGTCAGTCTTGATATTAATTGTTAGTTTGCCCTCAAAGTTATTTTCTCTCTCATTATTAATTTTTTTTGGTAATCTTTTGTTAGGTTTTCAAACATTCCCAATATTCTGGTTTACCAGTAATTTTTGCCAGATTGTATATTTTAATCAATTGTCATGTTGCATTTCATTATTTGTATGTAGTGAATTGTAGTGTTGCATTGCATTGTATGTTGTAGTAAATTGTAATATTGTGGTGGATTGTAATGTATTGTATTACATGTTTTAGTGGATTGTAATGTTGTATTGCATTGTATGTTATTTCAGATTATAATGTTCTTGTGGATTGTGTGTTGCAGTGAATTTTAATTCAGAGGTTTAGTCTAATATTTTGGAGATACAAGTTCAAATGACACAACGGCAGCAGCCAGAGAGTTTAGACTCAATTGGTTAACAGATATTTGCAAAATAAAATGCTAGTCTTATTAGGAATGATCAATAATTGATGAGATTATCATACAAACATATTTGATTTACTAAGTCTTTGCAGAGGATGGTAAGTGGTCAAACTTACCATCATACTCAGAGGAAACCCACACAGACACGGGGAGAATGTGCAAATTCCACACAGACAGTCACCCAAGCCTGGAATTGAACCTGGGACCTGGTACTATGAAGCAGCAGGGCTAATCACTGAGCCACCGTGCCACCTATCCGGACTAGCCTGGCCAACATACAACTTCAGATCCACATCCATGTCAATAACCGCTAACTGCCTTCTAAAATGTCTAACAAGACATTACAGGTGGCTCACCAACCCTACTGAAGAGCAATTAAGAATGGGAGATAAAGGCTGGCCTTGCCAATAATGTTCACAACCTGAGAACAAACATTTTAAAAATGAAAGAATTGCGAATGCTGTAAATCAGAGACCATAATAAAAGTTACTGGAAAAGCTCAGCAGGCTTGGCAGTATTTGTGGAGAGAAATCAGAGTTAACATTTCGAACTGAGTGATCCTTCCTCAGAACTGATGGTAGATAAGAAAATGTTGGTTTCTGTGCAGAAGATAGGGTGGGGGAGGGGTAAGGAGTAAATGATAGGTAGGGATAGAACCCAAAGAGAGAGAGGAGCAGTTGGACAAAGGATTGGATAATAACGTGGCTAGGTTTGTGATAGCTATTAATGGGGACTAGTTAGTGGCTAACATGGATTGTGTGGAATAGCAGACTATGTGATTACAAGGTCTGGTGTGTGGTGGGTGGGGTAGGGACATGGGAGAGCTCAAACCTTCAAGTTTTTGAACTTGATATTGAATCTGGGAGGCTGCAGGGTTCCCAAGCAGAAGATGATGTGCTGATAAATCTCCTTTCACAATTCCAGATACAAAGACTCAGATAAATCATAGAAGCAACGATTTTGCCCACTAATGGCCACGCATCTTGTACATTCTTAAACATTGTGGAATTGATGGGCAACAATCAATGAAATCCACCAAAACTGAACTAATCATACTCTCAGCCGATGACCACATAGTATGCTGTCCACCAGAAACATTATGCAGTGATTGACTTTGTCATGTCTTTTTCCCTTTTGCTTGGTATTTAGGCCAATTGTAATGCCAATCAACTCAGTTGTCAAAACTAGGATCTTTTTGGTTTTGATACTTAAAGTCCACATAGAACCTTTTTTGATTAATTGACTTATAAGGGAGAGCCATTGTTGATGTGTCTAATCTTACTGAACTTTTAAGCTCATCAAAACTGAATAGGATGTAGGATAAGTAACAAATGGCACATTACTAATTCCGGGAACTGAAGTCGGAAGCTGTAATGATTTGCTGTTCCCAACCTTAAGGGAGACGAATGTCATGTTCAAGCTTAAAAGTGGGATAGTAGAAGAGATGGAAATCCTGCTAAAAGGAAGGATTTATACTTTGAATATATCTATATTGTATTATTGCTCTGAAGTGGAATCAATGATAAAATTAATGTGTAAAGTATGAATTGCTCCTTTCACTGTAAAATGCTTACGCAAGTAACACAGCATTCAGGAACATGTGCCTTGGAGAGTCAACTCTGTGCATCTGACATCATTGTTTTCCCTTAAGGGAACAGAAGACTGACATCCATCACAGGCACCATGCCTATAAATCACTAAAAAGTGTAAGTAAATAGAGAGCCAGCAGGGAGCCCGTAGTAATATGGGGAATGACAAAGAACACAGCACTTTGTTAAATGTCCTGGGAATTGTGCAGTTTGATAGAAAATCTGATTTATGTATTAAATTACATTTATTTAACAGGAGTTTAAAGCTCTAGTGTATAAACAGTTTCAAAATGTATGATCCTTTCACTGGTTCAAGAGCCTTTTGGGTGAAGATAATGTTGAAGTGAGCATGCGTGGTTTTTACATTAAATGGGATATTTACAGTTATGATGTATTCATAAAAGCTCATTTAAATGAAAGATGTTCTTCTGGGTGGTAACAAACTACAAACATCCATTGCTACATCATTGCTAAATGGCTATGTGCTCAACATTAATTTGTATTTAAAGCAATGGCCTTGACTTTTTCTCAATTATTCTGTGGAATGTATATTATTACACAGCATGGCCAGAAAGCTTTAGATGTCGTTCCTCTGTCTACTGCAACTGAAAGAAATTAGAAATCAGTGTGGTGGAAGAAGCCATTTTTTTAAAAAACCACATAAGAGATGGGAGAGCTGGAAAAGCACAACAGGTCAGGCAGCATCCAAGGAGCAGGAAAATTGATGTTTCAGGCAAAATCCCTTCATTAGATTCCTGATGAAGGGCTTTTACCTGAAACGTTGATTTTCCTGCTCCTCGATTGCTGCCTGAACTGCTGTGCTTTTCCAACATTACTCTAAGCTTGACTCTAATCTTCAGCATCTGGAGTACCCACTTTTGCCACATAAAAGAGGGGCCAGGAAGTGTTCAGTGGCAAAGCCTCGAGATTAGTAGCCTAGAAATTGATTTGAGCTCATATTTGGGTGGGGAATTGGCAATGCACTCGAACCTTATAACTATAGTTATTGCCCCACATTGGGCCTTCCCTTCGATTTTAATAATTTTGGTGGTCTCTAAAGCTGATTATTGGTCTTCAGATTTATAACACCTTGCATCGTGTTGGGTGGCACTGTCACTATGCTAAATGGGACAGACTTTGAACAGTTTGAGCAACTCAAAACTGGACAAGAGTCATTGTGGGCCATCAGCAGCAGCAGAATCAGACTCAAACACAACGTGCAACCACATGGCCGAGCATATCGCCCACTACCATTTCCATCAAGCCAGGAGCAGCACTAGGTGTATCTGAAAGTGGGGTGTCAACCTGGAAAAGCTACAAAACAGGATTACCTGTGTGCCAAATGGCATAAACAGCAAATGATGCACTGAATCAAAAAGTGGGCGAAACTTCAACTCCCCCTCCCACTCCGCCAAGGACATGCAAGTCCTGGGCCTTCTCCATTGCCAAAACCTAATCCCCCAATGCCTGGAGGAAGAACATCTCATCTTCCTCCTTGGGACCCTCCAATTGCATGGGATCAATTTTGATTCCACTAGTTTCCTGATCTCCTCTCCCCCAGCCTTATTCAACTCTTGAACTGTCCTACCTGTCCATCTTCCTTCCCACCTATCCGCTCCACCTCCTCTCGACCTATCACCATCAACCCCCACCTGCAACTACCTATCGCATTCCCAGTTACCTTCCCCCAGCCCCACCCTGTCCTATTTATCTCTCAGCCCCCTTGGGTCCCTCCCACATTCCTGATGAAGAGCTTGTGCTCGAAACGTCGACTCCCCTGCTCCTCAATTGCTGCCTGACAGGCTGTGCTTTTCCAGCACCACACTTTTTGACAAATGATATATAAAGTCAACTGATCACACAACAGTGGATCAGATCTAAGCTCTACAGTACAACTCACTGGACGAGGAGGCTTCACAATTATCCCCATTCTCAGCACTTTAGTGCAAAAAAATAAGGCTGAAGCATTCACCATAATCTTCAGCTGCCAGTTTTCAACCAATTCAATTTACTCCACGTGATATCAAGAAACAATTGGAAGTACTGGACACAGCAAAGGTTATGAGCCCTGACAACATTCCAACAATAGTATTGAAAACTTTTATTCCCAAATTTGCTGCTCAGCTAGTCAACCTGTTCTAGTACAGCTTCAACTCTGATCTCTGCTCAATAATGTGGAAAATTCCCCAATAATGCTTTGTACACAAAAAGCAGGACACGTCTAACATGGCCAATTACCAAACTATCTTGATAATCAGTAAAGTGATGGCAAATGTCATCAACTGTGCTATCACCTGTCTGACCAATGATCAATTAAACTGCAAGTACAAGAATGAAGCCATAGAGGTGACCCATTCAAGACACTGTACCATATATGAACCCTATCTGAAGGTGTGCTACTCTTTCCTTACAGTTCAGTGTGGAGTAATATCTTGTCACTTTTTATCAAATGCTGCAAAGCCTCAAATAGTTGTAACCTTAACTTCCATCAAACAACAGATAAAGAAAATATAATTTAAAAAGTGACATTTGCTTTTGGAACTGAACAGAGACCCCTTGCTTTTTAAGGAGCAACAAATGTTTAGTCAACAAATCATAATTTAATTTATCTCAGATTTA
This sequence comes from Hemiscyllium ocellatum, assembly GCF_020745735.1. Classification (NCBI taxonomy): domain Eukaryota; kingdom Metazoa; phylum Chordata; class Chondrichthyes; order Orectolobiformes; family Hemiscylliidae; genus Hemiscyllium; species Hemiscyllium ocellatum. The sequence continues at coordinate 17,435,503 of NC_083428.1, read as the reverse complement.
TTGTATTCAACTAAGTCTCATCTGGTCTCTTGTGCCAAATTCTGCAATGCTCTATCATGCTGAAGATATTGTTCCTCACCTGTAATTTCCTAACATTCTGCCTCGGAAGATTGCCTCTTCTCCAACACAATCAAGAAAGGCAGCATTGCATGTAAGAGCATGGAGTGGAATACTTACAATTTGATGTGTGAGGACAGCAATTCTACACCCTTCTGTAATCAATGAGACCTTGGAATGTGCTTGTAATTTGTGGAGCTCTTTATCGGTTGCCTGTGATTACTTCCACTTCATTAGATTGTTAGAATTAGTTTGCAATAATCAATGGCATGATCACCTTTACTTATGACCAGGATTAGTTTTTGACACATTCAACCTGAAGTCTATAAAGTACAAGTGCCAGGTTAATGCATTGTCTTTTGAAGGGACTCACATTCCTTACAACTAGAGCTCAGACAAATAAACACCTATATTGCAGAAATGTTGGGACAAATGGCCTCCTTCTGTAAAATTATATGATTATTCCACTGACTCCAAGTGTGCTGGCTGTCATTTCCGTTGTGCATTTGTGATTCGGGTAGAGATAAAGGGCAACACAACTTAACGCTGCACAGACTGAGGTGACTGTTAATGCAGGTGACTAACCTCCCACCAACACTTTCATATTCCTTTTTACCTTGCACTCCCCAGTCAACACAATCAGGATTGAGTCTCTCCACATTCCCATGCAACATTTTTATTTAAGTCTTCATCTCCTCACTCAATCCCGTGAGCCCCCAGGCCTACAGCTGAGACAAGGCAAACATCATTATGCATCACATTGAGACCAATGGATTGGGACTCCATGCTTGCCACTGTCTCTGGGACTGCAATGGGACTGCAAGCAGCCACGCAAATTGACAGGAATATATGCAATTGGAAGCCCAGGAGCAGCAGCGAATTATGGCAGATGTTAAAGAGCCTCCAAATACAGTGTTTCCAGAAAAAAATGCTGTTATGATGTAGACCAAGTGAAGGAAAGCCGCAGTCTTTTTCTTTTCTTTTGCATGTTCTTCAGATGAGGGAGGCACAGTACCATTGCCATGATCAATGTGACATTACTGTTTCATCTACCGGAGCATTCCAGACACAGGGTGTTGTAGACAGTATCCATGTTGTGGTGGGAGAACATGTCCTGACATGTCATTAGTAGGGAAGCTTTCCAATCAGTCAATATCTAAATCATCTACAATCATTGCTACCACATCTTAGATATCTGCATGAGGTAGTTTTGAAGCTTGGAGAAAGTGAGGACTGCAGATGCTGGATTTCAGAGTCGAAAGTGTGGTGCTGGAAAAGCACAGCAGGTCAGGCAGCATCCGAGGAACAGGAGAATTGACGTTTCGGGCATAAGCCCTTCATCAGGAATGAGACTTGTAGGTCAGCACTGAGAGATAAATGGGAGGGGGATGGGGTTGGGGGGAAGTAGCTGGGAAAGTGATAAGTGGATGAAGGTGAGGGTGAAGGTGATAGGTTAGAGGAGGCAGTGATTGACAGGTCTAGTGGGTGGTGCTGATTTGGAGGATTGGGACTGGGTAATATGGGGAGAGGGGAAGTGAGGAAGCTATTGAAATCCACATTTATCGTGTAGGGTTGCTGGGTCCCAAGGCAGAATGTGTGGCTTTCCTCCTCCAGGTGTCGGGTGGTAATGGTCTGGTGGTGGAGGAGGCCCAGGACCTGCATATCCTTGATAGAGTGGGAGGGGGAGTTGAAGTGTTCAGCCATGAGGCGGCAAGGTTGGTGGGTGTGGGTGCGGTAGTATTGAAGCTTCCAAGGAGCCTGCATGTTTGAGAACTCTCAACTTTCTTCTTCAATCCAAAGGTGGAATGCCTCACAAGGATGGTTGGTGGAAAGCAGGCATCTTCACACATGGCTAATGATTCTATTACACAACTCCCTGACTGAGGTTGAGTATAGATAATCTTCCAGTGGAGCAATCACAGGGCTTGATGGTGTCTCCTCAACATGATGTCTCAACACTTGCTACTGTCTGGGGCTTCACTACAGTACACTACAGACAGAGAGTGTCACTAAACCGTGCACGCTATGGTCTGGACAACTGAAGCTGGCAAAAAGAGGAAATGGATGGACAGTGGGGAGATATTAGAGTAGTAGCATTCTTCTAAGGAGAAAGATGAGGACGTTGATCAGGAGAAACATTCCCTGTACCATGATAGAGGGCAGTAGCATGGGTGAGACAAAGCTGAAAGAACTTATTTGGCAACTGCTTCCAATGGTAATGAGTTGGATGAAGTCATCACTCATTGACAATAAATATATTGATGCTGGAAAGGCAATCAATCCCTGTTCATTCCCAACAGTAAAAGCCGCTTTTTGGTTTGTTCATTCTTTGCTTTATCTGAGGTATAAAAGTGGTTAGAGATACAAACTGTTGGAAAGCTTTACAACACACAATACCCTCACAATCAAACAGGGCAATGTTTTACACTAGTACGGATGCTCGGGAAAGAATGGTAATTCTTCAGAAAGGGCTGTAATATTGTGTGTCACTAAGGTAGTATCTCCTTCCTGGTATCACTCTTGTAACTGCAGCTAAAAAGGCAGCAAACAGACCAATGTAAAATGAAAATATATTTAAAAATGAGATTCTATTTATCATGAAGTGTCCGTTCATCAAATTCATTAAGAATTGATTTATCTTAGCTCTGAATATAGTGAACAGTACAGCCTCAATAGCCCTCTGAGGTAAACTGGGGAAGGGGCAGCACGGTGGCTCAGTGGTTAGCATTGCTACCTCACAGCATCAGGGTCCTGGGTTTGATTCCTGCCTCAGGCAACTGTCTGCGTGGAGTTTGCACATTCTCGCTGGGTGCTCCGGTTTTCTCCCCCAATCCGAAGATGTGCAGGTTGGGTGAATTGGCCATGCTAAATTGTCCATAGCGTTAGGTGCATTAGCCAGGGGTAAATGTAGGGACTGGGTCTGGATGGGTTACACTTCAGAGGGTCGGTGTGGCCATGTTGGGCCGATGGGCCTGTTTCTATATTGTAGGGAATCTAACCGCATACCACTGACAGTATTGGTGGATTCGTCCAAGCTTCAATCCAGTTTCCTACTGCTCCTGTGGCTGCTTGTACCATTCAGTTAAATCTTTAATGGCTAGTACTCACAGATCCTCTCTGCCTGGGGTTGAACACATGCCTGGGCTTTGGCAGTCCTCTCAGTGCTGGTGACTTGGGTTGTTTCTTCCTCAGCCAGCTGTGGAGAGTGTGCCAGTGATGGTCTCAGAAGATTGTGCACCCAACTTTAACCTAGTTAAATTATCCAGCTAAATATATATCAGTATTTGAGCTGGCAGAAAGTGCAGGAGGGGGCCTTACAATGTTTCCTGTCAAAGACTTACACATTCTTCCCCTAGGAATTGATGGCCAGAGAGGTTGGTCCCTTCAGGGGGAGGTTTTGTGGGTATTGCTGGTGTCTACAGAGGACATGAAAGTGAATGATTTATGAGAAAGGGGTAGATGTATTAGTAATAGATAACAATGCAGCAGATTATAATAAATTTTACTTGATTGTTAATATTTGGAGGTTTCGGAATCACCACATGAGTAATCAGGGTACTCTCCTGTTATAGCAAGGAGTATTTCCTTGTAGGAGGTCATCAGATGAATGCCAGTCTTTCCCTCTTATGGGCTGTTTTCTCTTGGAAGGAGGTTTGGGCAGGGATTGAATGAGATGAAAGGCTGTTCGTGCTGGTATACCTATGGGAAGGGTGCTGAGGCGTCCCATGCACAGAGGGTATGGGGCCTAGCAGTGTGAGGGAATATGGATGGGTGATAATCACTGAAGGAAGATGTTAAATGTAATAGTGATAGTGTAAGACCATGAAACGTAGAAGGAGGTGGGTGCCTTAGCAAAGTTAGAGTCAGTGTGAGGGAGCTAAGAAAAGATGGTGACACTTAACTTTGTGGAATGGAGGAGACCATTAACTCCTTCTTTATTGCTGGGTACTCCACCAGACTGTGGACACTGCACTGACCCATAGAGAAACCTCAGTCTAGACTGGCATCATCTGGTGCCATTGTGTCCTCCGGCTAACCTGAATGAATTACAAGGCCCTCCTGTCCACCAGAACTTCCAGGCCCCTGTCAGGAAAACAGTTGCTCACTTGCCCATATCAGCCATCTCCAGCATACTTCCTGGGCCTCCTCCACTGCCAAATCCAAGCCCCCGGTTCTGGAAGAGAAACGCCTCATCTTCTGCCTTGGAACCCTCCAACCATACGGTATCAACGTCAACTTCACCAGTTTCCTCATCTCCCCTCCCCTCAACTCATTCCAGATCTAATCCTCCAACTTGGCACTACCCTCTTGACCTATCCCTCCTGTCCATTTTCCTTCCCACCTATCTGCTGAACCCTCCCCTCTGACTTATCACCATCACCCTGTACCTGCAGCTATCTATCGCCTTCCCAGCCACCTCACCCCATCCTCCTATTTATCTCCCAACCCCCTTCACCACCACCCCTCTACACCCCCCACACATTCCTGATGAAGGACTTCTGCCCTAAACATCAATTCTCCTGCTCCTCAGATGCTGCCTGACCTGCTGTGCTTTTCCATTACCACACTTTTTGACTTTGATCTCCAGCATCTGGAGTGCTCACTTTCTCCTTCCTCACACACTGCGACTGTGAATGATTATTGCTAGCTGGCAACATTTGAACTTCTACACTGCTGGGCTTGAAATCTGGAGGCAGTGGTGGGCGCAGCAGAATGACTGGAGTCCTTTTTATGAGGTAGACTGTGTAAAAATATTGATGGTGATCCAAAGGTTATTGCTTGTTGAGGAATCTTATCTGGACTTAGATTTCTGATGATGTGAATAATACTATAGTGACAAAAAGAGTTTATCACATTGAAACAAATCAATAAGTTCTGTTCAATTAGTGTGATGCATGCACTTTAGCCTCATGGAAGTGTATAAATACAATTATTGGAATCCAAGAAATACCATCAATAAAATAGAATCACTGCGTGCAAAGTTGTAGTAGATAATCTTATGTGTTCTCAGTTATCTAGAACAACTTAACATGACGACAATGCTCTTTAATTAAATTGTCTGGCAAATACACTGGATTACTATGAACTTGTGGTCATGGACACTCATAATGTTAATTTATGTTGGTGTAATAATTCAACCAAAATACTCTAAAGTTCTTTGAAATTTCTAAGACAAAGAGGCATGTTTTGACATTTTCCTTGTGAATTGGAGCCACTTGTTAATAGTGCAGGCACTTTTTAGTCACTACTCCTTACCGTCCTCTACTCCTGTCTTGGTCTGAGGTTCTTTAATGTTTGTTTATTCATAAAGTCAATTCCTTAAAAATCTGTCTATTCTCTATCAAAACTAACCTAGGCGAGTATATCTGTACATTTGAAATGCCAAGTGCTGTATGGATTTGCATTGTTGGTTTGTACGAAATGCCAAAGAGTAATATCAAAAAACTACTTAGACCATAGCTCACTGGAAAATTATTTGGTGTTTGACGTTGGATTTGGAGTTAAAGGGGAGTTCCCGGGTTGAAGTAATGCTAGACTTTTCCTGCTGCTTTTTTTCCCTTATGGCAATGAATGAAGCGAATATACAGTTCATTAATATTCTTCAGAATGGAGGATGGTTTGTATTCAAATGGCCCCCTGGGTTTTTCTAATTTATACTGACACCCTACAGCATTGTGTTCAGACCACAATTCAAAATGTGTAGATGATCACAGAACTTGGAAGCATTGGAAACTTGGAGAAGAGGATTGTCGAACTTCAGTAAACAAGTTGGTGGAATGGGAAAACAAGTGGGAGATGAAGTTCAATATGGAGGCATGTGACATGATTTAATTTGGAAGAAAGAATGTAGAAAGATAATAGAAAATAAAGGGAATATATCTAAACAGGACGCAGGAGCAGAGCAACCCAGTTGTACATGTGCTGTTCCGACATGTCCTGACAAACCTATTCCAACAGTCACTGCATCAGAGGTCAGATCGGTTTTCCTTCATGTGAATCCAACAAAAGTGATTGGACCAGATGGAGTACCAGACGGTGCACTCAGAGCATGTGCAGATCAACTGACAGAGGTTTTCTTGGCCATTTTCAACCTCTCCCTGCAGCAGGCCACTGTCCCTGCCTGTTTCAAGAGGCCAACATCATCCCTGTGCCTAAGAAGGCTCATGCAGCATGTCTCAATGATTACCGCCCACTGGCCCCAGCTTCGGTGGTCGTGAAGTGATTTGAAAGGCTGGTCATGGCATTAATCAACTCTAGCCTCCCTTCTACTCTTGACCAACTCCAATTTGCCTATTGGACCAACAGATCCACGTCAGATGCCAAATCACTTGCCCTTCACTCCTCCCTATAAGATCTTGACACAAGAACAGCTATATAAGAATTCTACTCATTGACCACAGTTCAGCCTTCAACACTGTTATCCCCTAGAGACTGATTACTTAGTGATCTCGGATTAAGCCTTACTCTCTGCAACTGGATCCTCAGTTTCCTGACCCTAGGCTCCAATCAGTGAAGATTGGAGACAATATTTCATCCTCACTAACACTCAACACTGGAGCCCCCCAGGGGTGCGTACTCAGTCCCCTCCTGTACTCACTGTGTACCCATGACTGCATCACCAAATACCAGACTAATGCCATTTACAAGTTTGCTGATGACACCACCATAGTCAGTCGAATCTCAGGTGGCGATGAAACAGACTACAGACAGGAGGTGGAAAATCTGGGAAAATGTGGGTGGGTGGGTGGGTGGAGGCGGTGGGGGAAGCTTAGTGTACTGAGAATAACTTAGCTCTCAATGCCAGGAAAAGCAAGGAACTCATTATTGATTTTCGGGGGATGTTATTCATGCTCCCCTACACATTAACAGCACAGAGGTGGAGCAAGTGAGAATATCAAGCTCCCGGGAGTGGTCATCCATAACAAGCCTTCTTGGACTCTTCATGTGGATGCACTGGTTACAAAGGCCCAACAACGTCTCTTTTTCCTCAGGCATCTGAGGAAATTTGGCATGACGGCAAATACCGTTGCCAACTTTTATAGGTGTGGCATCGAGAGCATTCTGTCTGGATGTATCACTACCTGGTATGGCAACTGTACCATTCAAGATCGGAGATGGTTACAGAGAGTGGTGAACTCGGCCCGGACAATCACAAAGGCCAAACTCCCATCTATAGAATCCATCTACCAGGCTCACTGTCAAGGAAAGGCTGCTAGCATTCTCAAAGATCCATCCCACCCTGGCAATGCTTTTTGACAACCTCTATCATCAGGGAGAAGGTACAGAAGCCTGAATACACACACAGCTGGTTTTGAAATAGCTTCTACTATATTGTTGTTAGAATACTGAAGGGACTCACAAACTCTTAGCATTCGCCTACACCTGTATTTACTACCTATGCTATTTAACCAAGTGATCTGCCTTTATTGCTCGCAAGACAAAGCTTTTTTCTGTGCCTCAGTACACATGACAATAAATTCAATTCGTCATTGAAGATGACAGGGCAAAGCAGGGCAAATTGAGAGAGCAGTTAAACAATGCATACAGTATCTGGGTTTTAACAAGGGCAGATAGTGCATGAGCAAAATATAAGACACAAGTTCCGAAAGAGCTGGAACATTCGGTCCAGTTCAGGAGATCTGGTAGAGGTGTTCACAATCATGAGGGGCCTAGCGAGATCTGTTGGATCAAAACTATCCACACACAAAGGGTTAAGAAAGAATGAGGGATGGGGGAGGGGTGAATTGGGGTTTGTGGGGCAGGGGTGGGGAGGGACCCAGTGGTTAGATGCAAAGATTTAAAGCAATATGGAGAAAATTTTATTACTCAGCCAGTAGTTAGGACGGTTTGTGAAGGTTTGTAGCTCAGGTTGAGGTTTAGGGTGTAGGTTTGCTCACTGACCTGTAGGTTTGATATCTAGATGTTTCAGTACCTGGCTAGGTAACATCATCAGTGGTGACCTCCAAGTGAAGCAAAGCTGCTGTCTCCTGCTTTCTATTTATATCTTTCTCCTGGATGGGGTTCCTGGGGTTTGTGGTGATGTCATTTCCTGTTTGTTTTCTGAGGGGTTGATCTAGATGCCATCTATCAACCCCTCAGAAAACAAACAGGAAATGACATCACCACAAACCCCAGGAACCCCATCCAGGAGAAAGATATAAATAGAAAGCAGGAGACAACAGCTTTGCTTCACTTGGAAGTTGCCACTGATGATATTACCTAGCCACGTAATGAAACGTCTGGATATCAAACCTACAGCTCAGCGAGCAAACCCTAAAGTAGTTAGGACATGGAATGCACTGAGCATGTGGCTGAGACAGGTTCAATCAAGGCAATTGAAAGGGAGTTAGGCAATTTGAAAAGAAACAATGTGTTGGGGAGAAGGCCAGAAAATGGTATCTGATGAAATATTCATTTGGAGAGCTGATGTAAACATGATGGGCTGATTGGCCCCCTTCGGTACTGAAATGATTCTATGATTTGGTGATTCTCTGAATCCCATTTCGATTGAATCCCAACTAGCTCTTGAACCAGTTCACTCTGTCCATAAATATAAAAGGGTATGAGATTGCATTCTGATCTGGTCAGATTAGTCTTTGAGATGCACGGCATTTTGCTAGATGGAGAAATGGAAGCAATCTGAATTTTCCCTGAGTGGAAATTTTGGGGACTGTAAAACAACTTTGCTTCCAAGGAATGTGTATCGTATTTGTGGGTAACAGGAGAATTTAAAGATAGCATTAGATCAAAAGGCTTACCTCACGATCTCTCCAAGTGGTGGTGCAACAGAATATTCCTGACATGGAAAAATGCCAACAGGAGTGAGAGGTGGCTCTTAATTGGATCCCGATGTGGATTAATTGGCTTCCCGATGGGTGGCCTCACTGCTGAACTTTCCATATACAGTCATAGAGTCAGAGATGTACAGCATGGAAACAGATCCTTCAGTCCAACTCATCCATGCTGACCAGATATCCTAAATTAATCTGCTCCCATTTGTCAGCACTTGGCCCACATCCCTTAAACCTTTCCTATTTATATACCCATCCAGATGTCTTTAAATGTAATTATACCAGCCTCCACCACTTCCTCTGGCAGTTCATTCCATGCACACACCATCCTCTGTGTGAAAAAGTTGCCCCTTTGGTCTCTTTTATACCTTTCCTATGCCCTCTGGTTCTGGATTCTCCCTCCCCAGGGAAAAGACCTCGTCTATTTACCCTCTCCATGCCCCTCATGATTTTGTGAACCTCCATAAGGTTACCCCTCAGCTTCCGATGCTCAAAGGAAAACAGCCCCAGCCTATTCAGTCCCTCCCTGTAGCTCTGGGAACAAAACATATTGGCCGGACTTCCCTCTTGATGTCAGCATATTACCCAGTCCTCCCCCGTCCTGGTCCATCAACTGCAAGGCTGGGGAATTTCAGCCCAGCAATTCTGCACGTGGGTGTCAGCTTAGATTATGTGGTATATGGAATGGAACTGGAATCCACTAACTACTGTTTGAGAGGCATTCACACTGACACTGAGCCAAGGCTTGGGGGCGGTGGGGGTTGGGTGGCGGGGGAGGGGGGACATAAAGCAGCAGTGTAGTTAAAAGTTAAATACAAATTAGAATAGAAAGATGAACATCACTGGTGTGATTGGAGAGTAATTATACACGTGACAGTAAAGTAATCTGTAATTGAGGAGAGGCAGCTGACTTGAATGTTTCAACCTGTGAACTCAGTCAAGCTATCAGCCCTCAATTACAATCCAGTGTAATCCGACTTGTTCAATATTGCTTAATTAGAGGCTAGGAGTCACAGATCAGTCAGTTTAGTAATATCAAAGATAGAGGTGAGTAGATTTTTAATGTTTGGACTGCTTCCAATGTGCAATGTTTCTATGAATGGGATTTTAGACTGTCTAAAATAATGCTTAGTATAAAAATCAGTGAGTCACACACAAGCATTTAATGAATGATTTAAATTTCCTTCTCCTTTCTTCCTCGGCTCCCAAGAGTATTGAGTCCATGCTGGGTTATGATGTGATTACTGTCAGTGGGCCTCCAGTAAAACAAAATGACTTACTTTTTGGTTCTGTCTTTCACATCACAGAATGCCCAAAGTGCGTCACAGTCTATGATTTACTTTGGGCTTGCAGTTACTGCTGGCATGTTGCCAAATCAGGCAACCAAATCATATCCACTAAGACCCCTAAAACAGAAACATAGGAAGAACAACCGGTAAGCTGCTTCAGTCGAGATTTGAATGTTGACAAAGATGCCTGTTCTACTTATCTTTGAATAGCATCAAGAAATCTTTTTTATATTCGTCTGCACCAGCAGAAAAGGACTTTGGCTTAACATCTCACCCAAACGCCAGCACCGCTAGCAATTCCACGCTTGGCGCAATGGTAGGACTCTTGAAAATTCTGGTTTCCACCCCAGTCCTACAGATCTGTGTACATTGTTTAGGCTAATGCTTTATTGTAGCAATGCATAAATAGACAGAGAGAGTATTTTTTTGAATAAGCTGTTAAATTGAGATTTATTTGGCATGGTTTGTGTGATGTAAAATACACAATTGGATTATACAAGAAGTGCATGCAATTCTCCCCCAAAATTACTTCTCTTGCAAACAACATTTTTCAATCAGAATATCGATCAAAGGTCACCATTTTCATTCTGGTATCTTGCTGTGAGCAAATTGTTTTGTAAGAAAACACAGCAGCCAATCATGTCTGAACTTCCAAAATAATACTTAATTGGCTAAAAATCAGAAAAATCTTCAAAAGAGCTTAATAAGTGGGAATGTGATTTGGAACATCTTGAAGTTATGAAAGGTGCCATATAAATCCAAGTTCTTACTTAGTATATTTTTCTTTATAAATGCAAGTATTGCTTTAGGTGCTGGAGTTGGAATTGAACCCTCAAATTGTTGATTCAAAAGTGAGAAGGAGACAGAATCAGTCAAGCCAGCACTCTACAGCAGCTGAAAAATGATCATTTTATATGTCTGAAACATTAAAGTTTTTATATTTGTTCTGTGATGTGAGTGCCATTTTCAAAGTTTGGATTTGCTACTATCCCTAATGACCCTTGAGAACATGGTAGTCACCTGCTTTCTTGAACAGTTCCAGTCCTTGTGCAGCACTGTTGGACAGTGAGTTCTAGCAATGAGCCATGATAGTGAAGGTACAGTGATAAAATTCCAAGTTGGAATCCTGTGAAGCTTTCACATCTCTTGTCTTTGTCCTTTTAGGTCCAAGGAACACATGCGTTGGGTTTGGATGATGTTGTCAAATAAGATTAGACAAGTTGCTGAAATGCATCTCACTGAAACACCCTGTTGTCATTGTGTACCAGTGATAGATGGAGTGAATGTATGTGGTGGATGGGGAGCTGCGTAATTGGGCTGATTTGTCCTGTGTGTCAAGTTTCTTGAGTATTGTTGAAGTTGTACACATCCATGCAAATGCAAGGGATTCCATCACACTCTTGACTTGTACCTTGTAGATGATAGACAGACTTTGGATTGAGGAAGTGACTTACTTGGTGCAAAGTTCCCAGCCTCTGGTGTGTTCTTATAGCCACAATATTTATGTGACCTGAGGAAATGAAGTAAAGATTCTGCCTTGGGTGTAACTGAGTAATTCCAATGGGTGTAATTGGGTGTAATTCCAATGTAAATTTCAGCCATTTTGGGAGATATGTTTTTCCCCAGATTTAAACTCAAATATCAAATTCACAAACTGCTATAAACCAACAAATTCTGGAAAGGCTTTGGGGTCTGATGGGGCCCAGGTTATTGAGACAGGTAAGTGGGGAGATTTACTGAGGCCTTGACCAAGACCTTTGTATCCTTGCTAGCCACTGAAGAAGTGCCGGAGGACTGGTGAGTAGCTAAAGTTATTTCTCGGTTTAAGAAGGGAAATAAGGATAATCGAGGAGACTATAGATAGGTGAGTCTCATATCGCTGGTTGGGAAGCTATTGGAGAGAATTCTTAAGGATAGGATTTACATACATTTGGAAAAGCATGACCTAATTAGGGACAGTCAACATGGCTTTGTATAGAGCAGGTCATACCTTATTAACTTGATTGAATTTTTCGAGGAGGTGACTAAGGTGATTGATGAGGATAGAACAGTGAATGCTGTCTACGTAGATTTTAGTAAAGCTTTCAACAAGGTCTCTCATGGTAGGCTCATCAAGAAGATTAAGATGCGTGGGATCCACAGTGACTTGGCTGCGTGGATTCAGAATTGGCTTGCCTACAGAAGGCAGAGGGCAGTGGTGGAAGGATGTTTCTCTGGCTGGAGGAACTGTTACCAGTGGTGTTCTGCAGGGATCCATACTGGGACCCTTGCTGTTTGTGATCCATGACTTAGATAAAAATGTAGACGGGTGTTTTAGTAAGTTTGCAGATGATCAAAGGATCAGTGGAGTTGTGGAGAATATAGAAGGTTGTTAAAGGATAAAGTGGGATATAGATCAGTTTCAGTAATGGGCAGAAAAATGGCAGTTGGATTTTAATCCGGGTGAGTATGAGGTGCTGCACTTTGGAAGATCAAATGTTAAGGAAAAGTATACAGTTAATGGTAGGACCCTGAACAGCATTGACGTACAGAGGGACCTTGGGGTTTAAATCAATAGCTCCTCGAAAGTGGCCACACAAGTAAATAGGGTGGTCAAAAAGACTTGTGGCATGATTGCAGTTATTGGTCAGGGAATTGAGTACGAGAGTCTGGATGCCATGTGGCCACTTTATTCGATTTTGGTTTGGCTACACTTAGATTCTGATTGCCACATTACAGGAAAGATGTGGAGACTTTGAAGAGGGTGCAGAAGAGATTTACCACAATGCCTGGATTGGAGGGTACGAGCTATAAGGAGAGGCTAGAAAAACCTGGATTGTTTTCTCTGGAGTGACGGAGGCTGAGGGGAGACTTGACAGAAGTTGACAAAATTTATGAGATACATAAATAGGGTTGGCAGTCAGAATCTTTTTCCCAGAGTTGAAATGTCTAAAACCTGGGGGCATGTCTTTAAGGTGAGAGGGGGGGAATCTTCAAAGAAGATGTGGGGGCAAGTTTTTTTACACAGTGGTCAGAGTCTGGAACAAGCTGCCAGGGGTAGTGGTGGAGGCAAATATGATAGGGGCATTTAGGGAACCTTTAGACAAGTACATGAATATGCAAGGAATGGTGGGAAATGGATCAAGGCCAGGCAAAAGGGATTAGTTTAATTTGGCATCATGTTCAGCACAACATCATGGGCCAAAGTCCCCCCTCCTGTGCTGTACTGCTCTGTTCAATGTTCTACAATGCAATTGTTACAGAAAAAAATCCTTGATATATTTTTGAGTAACCTTGTAGTAACTATGTAAGTTGGAAAAGTTTGATTGTAGCCGGAAATCAGTTTGTATTGAAACATAAGATTTTAAAGTTGAAAATTTGAAATTATTTTAAAAATATGGACAAAGTTATTTGCTACTGAAAATCAGGTTACAATAGTCAGTTCCTTAGCATATTAAAAATATTTGCAAACCTTTCAAACTCATCATCCTGAAGACTCGGTACAATATTTCGAGTCTACCCAAAGGCATACAAGTGAATCTAATTTTCAGAAACTCCCAAAGATGACTAATTTGTCAGGGGGCATGGTCACTTTTGTGGGAAGGGTATGTTTCTAGCACGGTATTATTGAAACCAGTGCACAGCTTCAGGAAAACCTGAGTTGCATTGAATTTCTTTTGTCTCTAAAAGTCAATTTGTTTGCAGTTACCCTACTTTTGAGGAATTGAGTTGATGATGTGCAATAGAGTGGAAACTCCACTTCAGTTTCATTATATAGTATGCTTCTTGTTGTTATTACAAGCAGCTATTAATTGGAACTGTTGATGTACAGTCTTCCCATTGGATTGGGTCTCATTTTTGTTTGTCCTCTTGGGATGAGTAATGTTCCCTCATATAGCCTCAATTATACATTGAGTGTTTCATTCTCAGATCACAGGTCTGTAAAACTCATGATGTTGCACAACCATCTACGATCTTACTGACACTTCACATTCACTTCTGTATTTACATTTCCATGAGTCACAAACTGTTTATCATCTTTGACCTGACAATATCAAACTGATTTATGGCTTAGAAGAATTGGTCAGAAGCATCATCTGACATTACTCTGTAGCCACTTTCATAGGTTTGCTTTTCTTCCTGCAAACTAAACACGCGTGTAAAGTAATCTAGCTTCTTGAAGTTTTGTTTTGATTAGATTACTTAGTGTGGAAACAGGCCCTTCGGCCCAACAAGTCCACACCGATCCTCTGAACAGCAACCCAATCAGACCCATTCCCCTACGTTTACCACTTCACCTGACGCTACAGGCAATTTAGCATGGCCAATGCACCTGACGTGCACATCTTTGGACTGTGGGAGGAAACCTGAGCACCTGGAGGAAACCCACGCAGACACAGGGAGAATGTGTGCAAACTCCACACAAACAGTTCCCAAGGTGGGAATTGAACCCAGGTCTCTGGCGCTGTGAGGCAGCAGTGCTAAACACTGAGCCATCATACCGCCCTGCTTTCCCCACACTGGACATGTTTTTTTTAATGTGGAAATCTCCATAATTGGTCTATTCTTTCCTCTGGCCTTTCCACAATTTTTTTTTAAGAGCAAGTTCAAAAATAAGCTTTGAGGCCTTCAAAGTTCAGCTTTTCTGTTGTACAGGGAGCTCTAATGTGCAAAGACTACTTCAAGCACTGACAACAACAACGGAGTTTTGACTTTCATTTGTTCAGATTTCTTTTCTAACTTTGAAACTATTCATAATTTTGCCATTGAGACTGGACAATGTTCATATTTTGTCTTATATGCCCTTACACTTCTGAAGCATCAGGGACTGCAAAATGTACAGCCATCCTGGCTCAGCCAGTAAATCAAAATTGCTGACTGCTGTTCTAATTCTTCCTTGCTGTTTGCTAAAATAGCAGGCTCCCTTACAACTCTGAAAATCTACACAATTTAAAATGTATACATCTGGCACCAAGTTTCATATCAAGGCTTTTAATACCTTCTGCTTCAACTGAAATTAACTACTTCAGAAGTCACATGATTATGACAAGTCAGCCTATGAAATGTACAAATGCATTCCTCTGTATGACAATGCTTCAGTAGCTGAATTGAATCCAGTTTTTATTTGATGTCCACAACATTTTACCTTTTATTGGAGAACTGAATTCTTTTGTCATCTCCCAATTATTGGGGAGGTCAGGTCAATTGTTACACCCTGACTAAGATCATACTCAGTACTAACTGTGCATCAGTCTTGTTACTTTGCACCATATAGCTTGCCACCAAATCAGTGAGTTTATTTTACTCACTGTGCTATCAGTGGAGATTGCAAAATAACGTCTTTGAAATTCAAATGTTGAAGTCTAAAGTGGACCCCTGTTATGGTGACCTAAAGAAAAATAAAGAGCCCTTCACACTTTGTAATAAGTGTTGAAAATGATCAAAGCTCCTTTTATTTAGAAGTGCTTGAGGCTGGTGTTGGGATCAATACTCTCTTAGTTCCCTGTGTTCAATGTTTACATTCTATACTTAATTTTGCAACAAGCCTCCATTATTTATTCCACGATGATCGAGTATTTCAAGGTGAAACAAACCATTGTAGTGCTATCAGTTGTAACTGAGCTCACAAACAGAACCTTGTGCCAAACTGTAGTGTGGTATCCCTGTTTATATGAATTAAATCACTGGTATGTATGGATATAACTTTCTACCTAAAAAGGTTGGAATTGTGTTGGAGGGTAGATAGACCATAAGACCATAATGTAGGAGCAAGAGTAGGCAATTCAGCCCATCGAGTCTCCTTTGTCATTCAAAGAGATCATGACTGATCAGATAGTCCTCAACTCCACTTTCCTTCTTTATCTCCATTACTCTTGATTCCCTTTGTGATTAAAAATATATATTACAGCCTCGAATGTACTTCATAATCCAATCTCAACAGCCCTTTGTAGTAAAGAATTCTATAGATTTACCACCCTCTGAGAGAAATAAAATCCTCCTTATCTTTCCTGTAAGATGAGAGTGATCTGCTGTGATGAAAGGTTGTGTAAACTGGGTCTGTATTCTCTAATGTTTTGAAAAATGAGAGGCAATCACATTGAAACATTCAAGACCATGAAGAACTTTGACAAACTGGATACCAAGAGGTCTTTTTGTTCCAGAGTGGAGAATCTAGAATAAGGACACCATTTTTTGGAGAAGGGTCTGATCACTTAGAATTGAGATGAGGGGATTCTGTTTTTCACTCAAGAGAATTATGAATCTTCTGCACTCTCCACAATAGAGCATTATAGTTGTGCCATCATTGAACATATTTAATACTGGTTAGACAGACCCTTGGTCACTTAGGGAATCAAGGATGTGTGGAACAAATGTGAAGGTGAAACAAACTAAATATCAGATATGAACATATTAAACAATGGACTGGGCTTGATGGATCATAGGATCTTTTGCCTTTATTTCTATCAGTACCAGCCTCACCACGATGGCTTGTCTTTATGTTATGGAGATGGCAGTGTTGGACTGGGGTGGACAAAGTCAGAAATCACACAGCACCAGATTATAGTCGAACAAGTTTATTAAAATCACAAGCTTTCTGAGCAATGCTA
Organism: Hemiscyllium ocellatum; assembly: GCF_020745735.1. Classification (NCBI taxonomy): domain Eukaryota; kingdom Metazoa; phylum Chordata; class Chondrichthyes; order Orectolobiformes; family Hemiscylliidae; genus Hemiscyllium; species Hemiscyllium ocellatum. The sequence goes on along the minus strand of NC_083428.1, from coordinate 17,418,778 downwards.
TAACCTGGTGTTATGTGACTTCTGACTTTGTCTTCATGTATGAACATGGTGGCAAGACACCAAACAGTATTAGATGTTATAATGAGCCTGCTCCTGTTTACAACTGAACATTCCTTGAAAACTTTTTCCCTTTTCCTAATTCAGGGTTCTGCTGTAGTGCTTCCGTTGCTGCCCCTACAGAATAGCTCACTCAACGTACTGACCCACTCTGCCACTGGGTATCGTTAATAGAGGACTAGTCAGATGATATTTGATCTGATTTTTAAGCTGGTTCACAAGCAAGATTGTTTATTGTAATAATGGGCAAGATTTGAGTGGGGAAATGCTGGTGTAAACACTACTTCCTCATGGACTATTGTGGAGGATTCAAAGCAAAATTTTAATTTGTATCAACAAAGAGACCATTTATGAGAAAAGCATGCTAGTTTATATTTCCCATGGGAAAGTAAAATGGTAAAGCGCATTCTCATATGTCTAGCTCGGTGAATTGCAATGTAATTTAAAAGCAACAATTTACATTTATATGGGGTCTTCAATGTCAAAAATGCCCCAAGGACATTTCAAGGAGGAGAAAAAGGAACTGATCGTGTGCCTCTTGTGGAGCAGTTCAGGGAAGTAACCAAATATTTACTGTTAGAGGTGGGTTTTTAAAGATGCTTTCAAAGGCAACCAGTGAAGCAGAGATGTGAGTTGGGTGAGGGAGGGATTGTAGGAGTAAGGTTAAACTGTGTGCTCAGTGTGAAGGAGAGATTGCACAGAAGGTGAGATCCTGTGGACAAGGAGGGTGCAAGAGACGATAAGTGACCTGTACAAGAAGGATAGATTGAACCTAAATTGGAAAGGAGATTTGACGGAGCTGCTCGGAAGGATTCAAACTAGTTTGGGGGGGCGGGGGGGGAGGGGTGGTACCCAGGGAGATAGTGGGGAAAGAGATCAATCTGAGACTGGTACTATTGAGAACAGAAGCGCGTCAAACAGTCAGGGCTGACAGGGACAAGGCAGAGAACAAGGTAGGACTAATAAATTAAACTGCATTTATTTCCATGCAAGGGGCCTAACAGGGAAAGCAGATGAACTCAGGGCATGGTTAGGAACATGAGACTGAGAAATCATAGCAATCACAGAAACATGGCTCAGGGATGGAAGGAAGTGGCAGCTTAATGTTCCAGGATACAAATGCTACAGGAAGGATAGAAATGGAGGCAAGAGAGGAGGGGAAGTGGCATTTTTGATAAGGGATAGCATTACAGCTGTATTGAAGGAGGATATTCCCAGAAATACATCCAGGGAAGTTATTTGGGTGGAACTGAGAAATAAGAAAAGGATGATCACCTTATTGAGATTGTATTATAGACCCCTAAAACTCGGAGGGAAATTGAGAAACAAATTTGTAAGGAGGTCCTAGAGTTATAGAGTCATATAGTTATCTGTAAGAATAATAGGGTGGTTACAGTAGGGGATTTTAACTTTCCAAATGTAGACTGGGATTGCCATATTGTTCGGGGTTTAGATGATGTTGAGGAATTTAAGTGTGTCATAGACATAGAGATGTACAGCATGGAAACAGACCCTTTGGTCCAACCCGTCCATGCTGACCAGATATCCCAACCCAATCTAGTCCCACCTGCCAGCACCCGGACCAGATCCCTCCAGACACTTCCTATTCATATATCCATCCAAATGCTTTTTAAATGTTACAACTGTACCAGCCTCCACCACTTCCTCTGACAGCTCATTCCATACATGTACTATCCTCTGCATGAAAACGTTGCCCCTTGGGTCCCTTTTATATCTTTCCCCTCTCTCACCCTAAACCTCTAGTTCTGGACTCCCCCATCCCAGGAAAAAGACTTTGTCTATTTATCCTATCCATGCCCCTCATAGTTTTGTAAGCCTCTATAAGGTCACCCCAATTTTGTAAACCTCAATAATGTCACCCCTCAGCCTCTGATGCTCCAGGGAAAACAACCCCAGCCTGTTCAGCCTCTCCCCATAGCTCAGATCCTCCAACCCTGGCAACATCCTTGTAAATCTTTTCTGAACCCTTGCAAGTTTCACAACATCTTTCCGATAGGAAGGAAACCAGAATTGCATGCAATATTCCAACAGTGGCCTAACCAATGTCCTGTACAGCCACAACATGACATCCCAACTCCTGTACTCAATACTCTGACCAATAAAAGAAAGCATACCAAACACCGTGTACAAGAAAATCTTCTGATTCAATATGTGGATGTATCTACTGTGCAAAACGTGACCTACTCTTGGGAAATAAGGCAGGACAGGTGACTGAGGTGTCAGTGGGGGAGCACTTTGGGGCCAGCGGCTATAATTGTATTAGTTTTAAAATAATGATGGAAAAGGATAGCCCAGATCCAACAATTGAAGTTCTATATTGGAGAAAGGCCAATTTTGACGGTATTAGGCAAGAACTTTCAAAAGCTGATTGGAGGCAGATGTTCGCAGGTAGAGGGACGGCTGGAAAATGGGAAGTATTCAGAAATGAGATAACAAGAATCCAGAGAAAGTATATTTCTGTCAGGATGAAAGGAAAGGCTGGTAGGTATAGGGAATGCTGGATGACTAAAGAAATTGAGGGTTTGGTTAAGAAAAAGAAGGAAACGTATGTCAGGATAGATCGAGTAAATCCTCAGAAGACTATAAAGGTAGTCGGAGTATACTTAAAAGGGAAATCAGGAGGGCAAAAAGGGGGACATGTGATAGCTTTGGCAAATAGAGTTAAGGAGAATCCAAAGGGTTTTTACAAATAGATTTAAGGACAAAAGGGTAACGAGGGAGAGAATAGGGCCCTCAAAGATCAGCAAGGCAGCTTTTGTGCAGAGCTGCAGGAGATGGGGGAGATACTGAATGAGTATTTTGCATCAGTATTTACTGTGCAAAAGGACATGAAGATATAGAATGTAGGGAAATAAATGGTAACATCTTGCAAAATGTCCATATTACAGAGGAGGAAGTGCTGTATGTGTTGAAATGCATAAAGATGGATAAATTCCTAGGACCTGATTAGGTGTACCCTAGAACTCTGTGGTAAGCTAGAGAAGTGATTGCTGGGCCTTTAACTGAGATATTTGTATCATCGACCGGCATAGGTGAGGTGCTGGAAGACCGGGGCTTGGCTAATGTGGTGCCACTGTTTAAGAAGGGTGGTAAGGACAAGCCAGGGAACTACAGACTAGTGAGCCTGACGTTGGTTGTGGTCAAGTTGTTGGAGGGAATTCTGAGGGACAGGATGTACATGTATTTGGAAAGGCAAGGACTGATTAGAGATAGTCAACATGGCTTTGTGCGTGGGAAATCATGTCTCACAAACTTGATTGAATAACTTTTTGAAGAATTAACAAAGAGGATGGATGAGGTCAGAGTGGTAGATGTGATCGATGTGGACTTCAGTAAGGCGTTCAACAAGGTTCCCAATGGAAGATTGATTAGCAAGTTTAGATATCGTGAAATACAGGGAGAATTAGCCATTTGGATACAGCACTGGCTCAAAAGTAGAAGACAGAGAGTGGTGGTGGAGGGTTGTTTTTCAGACTCAAGGTCTGTGACGAGTGGAGTGTCCCAAGGATTGGTGCTATGTCTACTACTTTTTGTCATTTATATAAATGATTTGGATGTAAGCACAAGGGGTACAGTTAATAAGTTCGAAGATGATGCCAAAATTGGAGGTATAGTGGACAGCGAAGAAGGTTACCTCAGATTACAACAGGAACTTGATCAGATGGGCCAATGGGCTGAGGAGTGGCAGATGGAGTTTAATTCAAATAAATCTGAGGTGCTGCATTTTGGGAAAGCAAATCTTAGCAGGACTTTATACACTTAATGTTAAGGTCCTAGGCAGTGTTGCTGAACAAAAGGACCTTGGAGTGCAGGTTCATAGTTCCTTGAAAGTGAAGTTGCAGGTAGATAGGATAGTGAAGAAGGCATACTCTAAAGAAGGTATGCTTTCCTTTATTGGTCAGAGTATTGAGTTCAAGAGTTGGGAGGTCATGTTGCGGCTGTACAGGACATTGGTTTAGTACACTGTTGGAATATTACGTGCAATTCTGGTCTCCTTTCTATGGAAAGATGTTGCGAAACTTGTAAAGGTTCAGAAAAGATTTACAAGCATGTTGCCAGGGTTGGAGGATTTGAGCTATAGCGAGAGGTTGAACAGGCTGGGCTGTTTTCCCTGGGGCATCGGAGGCTGAGGGGTGACTCTGTAGAGATTTGTAAAATCATGAGGGGCATGGATAGGATAAATAGACAAAGTCTTTTCCATGAGGTGGGATAGCCCAGAACTAGAGGGCATTGGTTTAGGGTGAGAGGCAAAAGATATAAAAGAGACCTACGGGCAACTTTTTCATGCAGAGGGTGGTATGTGTATGGAATGAGCTGTCAGAGGAATTGGTGGAGTCTAGTACAATTGCTGCATTTAAAGGGCATCTGGATGGGTATATGAATAGGAAGTGTTTGGAGGGATATGGGCAGGATACTGGCAGGTGGGCCTACATTGGGTTTGGAAATCTGGTCGGCGTGGACAAGTTGGACTGAAGGGTCTGTTTCCATGTTGTTTATTCCTGACTCTATGACTCTAAGCTAGTGTAGGGTGGTGAACATGAACATGGGGATTATATTCACTAGTTAAATTCATGTTGGTAAGGCTGCCTTAATGAATCAAAAAGTGAATACATATGCATGTGGAGTGCAGTGATCCAAAAGCACAGCTCATCACCACTTTCTGAGGCAGCTATGGACGGGCAATAAATGCTGGCCAGCCAGTGATGCCCATGTCCTATAAGTGAACAAAAAAAAAGTATGATCGAAAATAGTATCTGCAGAATTGACTTTGGATAACAAGAGGTTTTATTACATGATAACATAAGTAAAAGTACGTTTGGTCAGACTTACTCAGTGGGATGTTTGGGAGCTTGTACAGATACATTTGCTCCCACCAAAAGCTAAAACAACAATCTGTGCCTCTACTCACAATCTAAGTGCCATTTTAAATGGAGCCAATGTAACATGAATATAACCCCTTCAGAACCGTTGCCAAGTATAATGAGAGAGACAGTGTGAGTATGAGAGAGTGATGGGGAGCTATTAATGTCCACTTCCATCAAATAACCTGACAGTACTCATTAGCTGGAACCACTTTGGCAAGGATTTGAAGGGCTATGGCACAGAATATCTGTAGCCTCAGCAGAGTAGGTGAGAAAACTAGTGCAAATAAATTATCTGAATCCAGAGAGATCTTTTATGACAGATGTGACCCCTTTTTTGGCCGGCTAAAGATTTGGTTCAGAAGACTCCTCTTCAGTATGATTTTATTTTGCTTACCTCTTTATCTATTTTATTTCTATTAATGTTCAAAGCTAATTCACAAATGCTATGGATATCTACACAGAATTTCATAATATTTTCTTGAACCGACAGAGATAATCTTCAATAGATGCAGCTGTGACTAGAAAGAGGACAGCATTTCAAACAACATCACAACTTCAGACTGCACTCGGGCATCAAGGTCCTAACTATCCAATCATAGGTTAGCATGGTACCAAATGAGCCACACTGGTTAAATGTAGGTGAATTTGAGTATTTTATCTGAACTACATAATTGGACCAATATTTCAGCATCTTTTATATATGTTGAGAGAAAGGTTTATGTAATTAAAAGGAAAGACGAAAGAGGAAGACACAAACCACACACATCTTTTAATTTTAAAAATAAAAGAAAACCACAGCACAGATTCATCAAGCAGCTTTGCAGAAGCAGAATTTTGAAAAGCTGTGCCTTTACCTAAACAGTGGAAGTTACATGTGGATACCTTGACTGTACAACTTATTCCTTGAGGCATATACTGACACCTCCGTAGCATTTCTATAGAAACACCTTTGTCTCCAATACCTATTAATATATCAGCATCATTTTCCTAAGAGCACCTGTAGGCGTGTTGCCAATGTTTGTGTAGAACAATATTGGCCTCTTTTTCTCAACTTTTCCAGTTATTTTTCATGCTTTCTCCTTCAGAAAGCATATGGGACAGAATCTGATCAGGGCCTCAAAGATATGGGCTATAGTCAGATTTTTGGCACAATCACATCAGGACCCTGGTGAAACCCATCTTAATGTCAGAATGTCTTGTGCCATCTTTTCTGCTTTTGACAAGCGATGTAGTGAGTTTCTCAGTAGATAGTAGCAAGTTGCCAACTATAAGGGGATTATAGCTTTTTAAATGCCTTGTTAATGGCCTGACATGCCCCAGTAACATTCAGCCTCCTTTGTTACCAAACCGCACTAAACCACAGCTACAACTTGAGAAACCTTGATGTGGAGATCAGGGCGTAAGCCTGGTGATTTCAGCTGGCCACTTACTCTGAAGGTCTCCATGTTGGAAACTGGCATTGCCATCACAGGGCACACTCCGCAGGCACAGACTACACACCTCCACATCCAGAGACATTGGCATCTGATCCGCACCAGTCTCTAAGAACCCTCATGACACATTTCTGATCCACTTATAGATGCTTCTGCAATCCCAGGCAACACCTTGGCCTGCATGACAACTACCCTTGTAATGCTGCAGCAAGGACACTGTACATTCAGGGACAAGCATCCAGCTCATATACTGGACTGGGCTGAGAGTTTCTTCAATTACTGCCTGCCTTGTTATGTTTTGTGTTTATACTCCATCAACCTGAGATACTGAATATATACTTTACTTCAAATTAACTTTGATGAAGAGTCATCTAGACTCGAAATGTTAGCTAGCTCTGTCTGCATGGATGCTGCCTGACTCACTATGATTTGCAGCATTTGTTGTTTTCAGTACAGATTCTAGTATATGCAGTAAATTGCTCCCTCATACCAAATATACTTGAGTAATAGTTGATCTCATGTAAAAGTCAACCCCCCCATTTTTGGCTAAAAAAACCTGGAATTTTCCGTATATCTCATGTAAAAGTCGATGCTAGTTATTCCCGGATCAACATTTGAGTCAATGCGCCGCTGGTCACGCTCCAGTCCAGGTTTTCAGAATTACCATAATTTGTTTTTCTTTCTTCATTCGTTTAACAATCAGTTGGGCTTCTGCTAATAATACGGCATGAATTTTGACAGGCAACAATTTCCAGCCTCTCAAAATTAATATCCATATAATAGTTGACCCCATACCTTTGACCTTAAAAAGTGGTCAAAAAAGGTTGAATATTAGTCGAGTATACTTCTGGCTTGCTGTGCTATTCAGTGCAGACACAAAGGAAGGAGGATTGTCAGTCGCACCTCAGTCATATCAAGGGAGATAGCTTTCACTCAGAGGGTTCCAGCACAGTAAGTCAAGCACAACTCTGATTCCAACCCATGAGGTTGGTAATGGTCCGTCAGCTATTTAGAGTCCAGGTGCTCTCCATGTAAGGATTCAGGAGCTGAGAGTCAAGCAACCCACTATCCATCGTTTTGCCCTACTGCGGGTTATTTTCTCATGGAATGGGTGAGTGCTGGGTGGTGATGGAAATGAAACTGGATGGCATGGCTGTTATTTTTGCTGCAGCTGATGGGGTGTCCTGAGCCAGTGAGTAGATAGAGGGCATGCAGTGGGTGTGGTTTTGGGTTGGGTTTCAGCGAATAAGGGAAGACGTTGCAGGGAACAGTAAGAGCAGTAGAGCATGACACTTGGTGAGAGATGGGTACAGTAGCAGAGATAGAGTGAGTATGAGGTATTGGAGAGAAGACGTGGCACTTAGCGTTGGTGGAATGAAGAAGGACGTTGGCATTCCTCCTACGCTGCCGGTCATGCCTCCAGATGGCTGATATTACTTCAATCTGGGTGGCAACCCCAGGCCAGGCTGGCATGGTCTGGTGCCATGATCTCCAGTGCAGGACCTGAGGGTAGGGAAGTCTTGTGTCGGAACAAACATGTCCAGTGAGACCACAGGTCTTTGCCCAGACAGTGGGACACTGATTTCCATTTGGCTGCTAAATCCAGGGCAAATGTCAGGAACTGACGATGCTTGTCCAGGAGCCTGACAGGTTTCTAAAGATGGCAGGAATACAATAGATGCCAGTCCATTCTAGGAAATCCTGACAGTGGTGAGTTTTCCAGGAATGATGCATGGTAAGTTGGGGTTGGAATTGGATGAGAGGGAATACCACAGAGCCAGTGTAGGTAGCTAATGAGGCAAATGTGTTAGGATACGGGGGGAGAAAAATTCATTAGATTTTGCGGTGAGAAACTTTCCCAAAAGCCCAATGTAACTCATACTTAGCCAAATAAACATAAAATTCAGCCGTGGCCCTTTTCTGTGATAGCGTTCCACAGTGATGGAGGCCCTTTCCAATGTAGCATTCTGTCATGCTATTTGACCTTATTGTGCATCATCCTGAAACCTGATACTCACCAAAATTCAACATGTAAGAACTTCCATCAATTCCATGATCATGTGTAAAGGGCAACATTTTCATGCAGCGGGTGGTACATGTATGGTATGAGCTGCCAGAGAAAGTGGTGGAAGCTAGTACAATTGCAACATTTAAAAGTCATCTGGATGGGTATATGGATAGGAAAGGTTTAGAGGGATATGGGCCAAGTGCTGGCAAATAAGACTAGATTAGATTTGAATATCTGGTCGGCATGGACTAGTTGGACCAAAGGATCTGTTTCCGTGCTATTCATCTCTATGACTATGTCTCTATGACGACCCCCACAAACAATTGTCAGACCACCACCAATTCTGTTTTTGCAGTCAGCTAACTCACCACAGGCTAAATATTGCATTGCTAACTTTCCTGGACTGCCCAGCTCATCTTCTCAGTGGATAAGCTTGGTGAAATGTTATAAGAATTGCACTTCAGGAGTTACTGTATCAACTACTCCCCACCATCCCCAAACTGCCTTCCATGTTTAAGAAATCTCAATAGGACTCTCAGCAGCACGTGTGATGTGATATGTATGCACCTTTAAGCATGTGTATCATAAACTGCAGTCTGTCATGAAACAGCTGTGTAATCATATGGCTCTGAGGCAGAATATAGCAGCATCCTATCTGTCACAAATGTCTACACAGCCTCCCAGTTAACTCTGTGTACAGTCTTATGTTCAAATTAAGAACGCACAATTTTGTTTCACCAAATTTGATGCATGTTTGATATTTTTCACACATTGCAAGAGTATTCTAACAAACTTAGAAAGGGCAAGTTCCTGAACCAGATGATAATCAGTTGACCATATTTCTGTACTATCTGAATGGCTCTTTTTTATATCTGTCAAACATTTAATTTATATCCTTTTTGGTACTTGACTTTTCCAGAATTTATGAAGGTGGTTCTGTTGCAGCTGTCCTGAGACCTGTCTCACCCAAACTGATTGCCCTGCCCACAGAGTTGGGAGAGGTCCATAGCCTTTGGACATCAGTTGTCTTGGTTCCCAAGACATTTCCCCAAAGACAGGGAATTCCATTTGTCAGTAAAGGCGAGAAAATGAAAATTTCTTTTCCTCATGTGTTCACGCCTCCATAAAATTCCACATATGGCTGCATGAACTCAGACTCAGCAAGATCCCATGTTTGATCACTCATCTCAGCTGTTAGTTGATCTCAGCCAGCACAGCAGGGGGCTTGATCACTTCAAGTTAAGTCTGAAATGAGGTAGGTGAGGAATAGTGAGTGGGAACCAGCCATGCTTCTCACTCTGGGTCAGTAAGACAAGTATTCATTGTGAAAATTTGAAATGCAGAATACAGTCCCCCAAAACAAAATCAGAATTGATCTCATAAAAATGGAATTTGACTTATTCAGTCACTGTAACCTAGAGGTCCTGTATATGAGGAGCAGCGAGCCCTTTTTTGTATATTAGAGGCAAGGTCATTAGTTTTCTGTATTTTGTGGAGAAGCAGATGGAATTGTGGAATGCAATCCCCATAACATTGGCAGGAAGCCCATGTAATAAAAACAGAATTTGTCTTTTTTAGACTCCAGTGGCCCTGCTGAACATGACAGAGTGAAGCCTGCTGGAAATATATGTGTATTGACTTTAGCTGAGGCCAAAATTGGACTGCAGCTGTGAAGTTCTTACTGGTTGAATGGACTGCAATTCATAAGCCTTTGGACAAACATCTGCAAAATAACCACAAGCAACAATGGCACCAGAAAACAATAATTTCATTTATATAACAATAGCAAAATTGTATTGAATTCTTTTAGTGAATCCCAAGGTACTTCACAGAATCATTATAAAACAAAATTTGACATCAAGCCATGGAGGATCAATGGTGTGATTCAAGAGATATATTTTGAGGTATGCCTTAAAGGAGGAGACTGAGCTACGTACGAATTTATGAAAAGGAACAAAAGTAGGTCACTGGCCCTTGGATCCTGCATGACTATTCAACAAGATCATGGCTGATATGATTTTAGCCTCAACTCTACATTCCTGCATATCCTTGATAATCTTTCATCCCTTTGGTAATAAAAAAAAAGTATTTTTCTTTTGCCTTAAAAAAAAATTTTGCATCTAGTTCCTTTGAGGGAACATCTCTCTCTGAGAGAGGAAAAAAGGTTTCCTCAGCTCTGTGGATGAATTTGAAGAGGGAATTCCTGCGCTTTGGGTTGGGGCAGGTGAAAGAGGCTAGATTCATTTCAAGAGGATGTGGATAGATATTTGAGGAGTTGAGAGTTGCGACGAGCTCGTATGAGGCGTGGGGTAGATCAGCCATGATTTAATGGTATGGTGGGATAGGCTTGAGATGCTGAATCGCCTACTCTTACTCTGAAATCTGACTATCTTTTTTTAAAATCAGTTGAGAGAGGATGGTAATCAGCATCATTCCTCCCCTATGTTTGACCTGAGGATGAGACACTATACATGGTTGGATCTATTGTTAATTGGTGACCCCCAATTATAGTCCGCTGTGTCTCCACTTCCAATGGGTCTGTGCAATTGTTGGGAAAGGATATACTGAGGCATCTGAATTATTAATCCTTACCTAACCCAATTGCATTTTTCCTTTGTGCAAATTATGACAAAACATCAAAAAGTAAATATTTTATAAAGTAATAAAAATTAATAATGCCAGCTGGAAATATTTGAATTATTGAAAACCATTTGTTTGAACAGTCCCCAGTAGTAGATAAACAATGATAATCTAAGAGTTTTCTAAATACTCCATATTAAAGCTGAAGGAGAAATGTCAGTGCAAATGTATTTTGTGCATTTTAAAAATGCAATAACCTTTACTAAATGCACATACTGCTGTTGTGTCTCTCTCTCCTGCTGTGATTGCATTAAACCTAACTTTTCCACCTTTCTCTGGTTGCTGTTTGATGCAATTTTGTATTGATTGCAAAATGCAAACTTTGAGGGAAAGGAGAGGTCCTTATTGGGTTTTTACATGGCCATCATTGAACTGGGCAGACTTTCTCTCTTCTCCTGCTTTCTGTTCTGCTGCACAATAAGCTCCAACAAGGTAGTTCCCTTCTGTGTGCCTTGGTGCACATTTCACCCGATAAGATGGCAGACAGGCACAGGCCATACTGAATAGCCCCCGCTATAATGATGGTAGCCACAAAACTCAGGTACAATTTGCACAGAAACTATCAGATGCTTGTGTGACTTTGGAACACAGAAGACCATGGAGGTGGGTAACTGAATATTTTTAAGGTGGACTGAGATAGATTTTTGTCAGATAATGGAATCAAAGCTTATAAGATGTAAATGGGAATGTGGAACCTGAAACATAAACAGATCAGCCATAATCCTATTGAATGGCAGACGAGGCCTACGCCTGTTCCTAATTCTTGTATTTGTAAGTTAACGGGAGGTTTCTCAAATCACCAAATTGTTGTTGTTTTGTCAATCCTCTCCTTAGCATACCCATCTTTAATATATTGTATTTTTGCTAATGTATAGTTACTACTTTTTATTGTGGTAATTTGCACTGGATTTCTTGATGCAATATGATTTCTCATCAACAACATTGGCTCCTTTGTATGTGTTGGGATACAATAGACCTTGTCATGTTGTGCTATGTATAGAATTAGTCCCATCATTGGTAATCACTGGTGATTTGTTTTCCACCATGACTTACACTAACCACACACCAAACCAGTGTGGGCATCTATTGGGCATCTATTTTGTACATGCCCAATAACCTTCGATCTGTGGGTCAGTCAGTTATTTGACAGTGTGAGCCATAATAGGTTGAGTTTGGAAAAACAAGCAATTGAGCTAGATTTAGAACATAGAACATAGAACAATACAATGCAGAACGGGCTCTTCGGCCCTCGATGTTGTGTCAACCTGTGAACTATTCTCAGCTCGTCCCCCTACACTATCCCAAAATCATCCATGTGCTTATCTAAGGATTGTTTAAATCTCCCTAATGTGGCTGAGTTGACTACATTGGCAGGTAGGGCATTCCAAGCCCTTAAAACTCTCTACATTAAAGAACCTGTCTCTGACATCTGTCTTAAATCTATCACTCCTCAATTTGTAGCTGTGCCCACTCATACAAGCTAATGTCATCATCCTAGACTTTCACTGTCTACCATATCTAATCCTCTGATCACCTTGTATGTCTGTATCAAACCCCCTCTTAGCCGCCTTCTTGCCAATGAGAACAGATCCAGTGTCTCAGCCTTTCCTCATAAGACCTTCCTTCCAGACCAGGCAACATCCTGGTAAATCTCCTCTGCACCTTTTCCAATGCTTCCACATCCTTCTTAAAGTATGGGGACCAGAACTGTACACAATATTCCAAGTGCGGCCACACCAGCATTTTGTACAGTTGCATCATGATACTGTGGCTCCAGAACTCAATTTCTCTAAGAATGAAACCTAACACACTGTCTGCCTTCTTAACAGAACTATCCACACAAATTAGATATATTTCAATAGTTTTCATTGAGCAATAAGGGAGAAAGAAACCAACATTGCTTCATAACAACAAGTTTGCAGAAACATATTTCTATTTCTCTCTCTCTGTCTCTCTCTCTGTCTCTCTCAATCTACTTTTCAATCTCAGAAACTAACACAAGTGAAGAACACCGAGAAGAGCCACCATTCACTGAGAAATTAAGGTATCTGTTACTTTTGCCAGTCCTGCTAGAACAGGATAACAGGTAAAACTATTAAGATGCAGATTTCGCTCTCAGTTTCAAGAACTTTAATCATTTTACATTGTAACTGCTTGTAGCTTCATGCCAGTCACCGCTCCTCACCTGGGCATAACAATGTATACAATGATGAAGTCCAGCTCTACCTCTCCATATTTCTCTTGACCTCTTTCTTGCCTCTACATTGTGAGTCTACTTACCTGATATTCAATTCTGGATGAACCGCAAATTCCTAACTTAAACTGGGAAGGAAGAAACCAGGTTCTTTGACTCAATGTGTAAGTGAAATATCACAGCCACATCAGTCTTCAGCTTTCTAGAGGGGTAAGGTCAGGAAACAGTCACAATTTTCAGTCTGTACCAGAATCAAAGCAAAATAGCATACATTGGTTTCTCAGTGTTGAGAAAAAAAGTGTTGACTGCTGAGCTCAAAGGTCCCTGCATCTCGTCATCTGGTAGAGAACTTTGCAATAATCAAGCAACTGAATTTCAATTGCGAAAATGATTTCCACTGTCTAGATTTGAGCTTAGTGTTGTATGACTGCAGCTACATCCACAGAATGATTGCTTCTAAATTTTTAATTTGTAATGGCGTTTGTTTTCTTAGCATTGTACCTGCTCATTTCAGAGTTTTCAGTTTCTCTGTATGTGCTCAGATGGAGTAGGTTTTGTAGTATCCCTGACAGTGCAGCATTGCATCAGGCAAAGTAGCGATAGCTGGCTCTGTTTAATAATTACTAGTCACTTGTGTAATGTCAGTGCATTTTGTGAAATTGATTTACTATTACTGTGCAGAGGGCATTGAACTGAAGATTAAAGTTGACGTCTGCTTCTGTTTTGTTGGTGCTGGGAAGCCACAGCCAATAAACTTCAGCATGCAAAGCAGACTGAGCAACCAGCTACAATTTCCAGACGGAAGGTGGCCTTTAGAGGCATTTGATGCCAAGATCCAGTGTCGCATCACAATTTCCCACGTCGTAATTTCTCCAGCCAAGTACCGTGTGTTGTCACAGCTGAGACCAAAGGCAACAGTCTAATCTGAATATCGTGTGGCCATAGGAATCAGGGCACCATCCCACGATCAGGAGATATCTCTTCTAGTGCCTCGAATCTCTGAATGCCAGCAGCTGTGTTATGTGCAATTCCACGAAGAAGAACTTGAGGGACTTTAAGAAAGAATATTTTCACCCAGAGGGTAGTGGCGAGCTGGAGCTCGCTGCCTGAAAGTCTGATAGAGTCGAAATTCTCATCACATTTTTAAAAAAGAACTCTGATTTGTGTTGGAATGTCAGCACTGGTATGGACTGAGTTGGAATATGGGATTACACTGAATAGTGTATTTTCAGATGATGCAGATACAATGGATCAAATGGCCGCCTTCTGTGCCATAGTTGTGCTATGCACCTGTATTTTTATGGTTGGAAACATTCGGAGTAGCATGGTAGTTCAGTGGTTAGCACTGTTGCCTCAAGGTGCCAGGGACCTGAGTTTGATTCCAGTCGTGGGTGACTGTGTGGAGTTTGTACATTCTCCCTGTGTCTGTGTGAGTTTTCTCCAGGTGCTCTGGTTTCTTTCCACAATCCAAAGATGTGCAGGTTAGGTGAATTGGCCATGCTAAATTGCCCATAGTATTCTGGGATGTGTAGGTTGGGTGCATTGGTCAGGGGTAAATATAGAGTAATGGGGAATGGGTTTGTGTAGGGTATTCTTCAGAGGGTCGGTGTGGACGTGTTGGGCCAAAGGGCCTGTTTCCATGTGATGGAGGGTGCATGAAGGATGCACTATTCACCTCAATGGACCTAGTTCCATCATGAAAGCCCATGAAGAAAATTTGTGTCTATTAAATAAACAATCAGAGGGAAGCAATAGGCTCAGATGTTACACAGTTCAGTGTAACATTCTAGCCCTAAAGACCAGGCCAGATCTACAATAACTGACATTTTATATTGTTCTTTTCATGTAACCAAATGTCTCATAGTCATCCTGATCTGTGGTGATTTCAAACATTGCAGCATCAAAAGAACTAGATTGTATTTAGACATTTGAGTTTCAACTGAAGAATAATCAGTTTGTATTCTGACTGCTGATTGCAACCTAGTGAACCATCCACTGCATGAATTGGTATCTTTCCAGGAGATGGGTAGAACGTTACTTTAAAAGTAAGAGAAAATGCAAAGTAAATAAGGCAGAAGTAATCGTACCTAATCGTGTACAAAAACAGAAGTTCTGAACAAGCGTCACTGGACCCGAAATGTTAACTCTGATTTCTCTGCACAACTGTTGCCAGACCTGCTGAGCTTTTCCAGCCAATTTTGGTTTTTTTTTCTGACTTAGCGCATCCATGGTTCTTTTGGTTTTGGTACGTATTCCTGTGTTCTCTTTCAACAACAACCATTTAAATAGCTGGCTCACTACCACTTTCAGAGGGGCAATTAAAGAGGGGCAAGAAATATTGGTTAGTGATTCCTGTGGCTTGTGAAATATTAAGTTATGTTTCTTAATGCATAATGGAATTACAGATAATCTACAGCATAGGTGTGGCTCAATTGATTTACACTCCATCTGAGCCCCATTCCACTCTTCTACATCAAGTATGCACCAGGTGAAGAACATTCATTCCATACTGTCTGTGAGTTGTGTGTTCCCAATGGGAGAATGCCATTTCAAGATTAATATTAATTTTCAAACGTACAGCTCCAGTGACAGGAATAGAAACAGAGACAATATTGTTCCATTAAAAGATGCAGCCCTTCATGCAATGGTCCAGTCATAGAGCAATCCACATTCACTGCTATCTGGATTACCTTTCTGTAAGGGGCATTTATAAAATGATGAATAGAGAAGGTGGAGTGAGATAACCTAGTTCCAGCTCATCCATTGGTTCATGGGGCAAATGAACAGAAGAAATTCAGAACTCTGGGGAAATTCCCCTGGCAGAACTGACCTAATTTGCCTGCTTTAAATGCACGTCCATCAGTTGCATGGCTCAAGACGTTTGCTGTCAACTCAGTGATACTTTGATTGAGACGACATGCAAAACATTCGAGCAATATTTCTTCTCTGCCAAACTCCAGTTTTTTTTGTTGCAAGGCGTTGTTGTCAATTAAATATTCTTGTACGGTTTGTATGGGGTGACACGGTGGCTCATAGCACCATGGTCCCAGGTTCGATTCCAATATCGGGTAACTGTCTATGTGGAGTTTGCACATTCTCCCCGTGTCTGTGTGGGTTTCCTCTGGGTGTTCCGGTTTCCTCCCACAGTCCAAAGATGTGCAGGTCAGGTGAATTGGCCAAGCTAAATTGCCCATAGTGTTAGGTGCATTAGTCAGAGGGAAACGGGTCTGGGTGGGTTCTGAGGGCCGGTATAGACTGGTTGGGCCGAAGGGCCTGTTTCCACACTGTAAGGAATCTAATCATGTCATTCCTGTAAAGCATGACTATCAAACATGAGAAAATTGGACAGATGGAAAAAAAGAACAAAAAGGAAGAGAAAGAAGGAAGGGGAGGAAGGAAGACAATACATTTTATATATTGATTTTCAAAACCTCAGGGTATTTTAAAGTATTTCCACTCAATGATGTACTTTGAAACTGGAGTCACTGTTGTAAGAAGCAAAGGCAATTGCATGTTTCATGCTCACATATTAGATGGTATTAGATTTAGAACTTGAGTAAAATTGAAAAATTTTCTAATTTCCATTGTGTTTCCATTTTGTATTTATTTGCAGCACAAGATCACAAACAGCCTATAATTGCTGAAAAAGATTCAAGAATAAAAAATTACTGTGGTCTGTTACTACTGTGGAATCTGATAAAGAATTTGGTAAAGAACAACTTAGCGGTCTACAGAACAGAAAATGTTCCTTTGGCCCATTCAGTCTGCATCTGTCAAAAACAACCATTTAACAATTCTCATCAAATTTGATTTAATTATATAAATAACTGCTTGGTGAAGTATGGGCAGATTTCATATTGAAGTAGTTGCACTTTCTAAGTATGTTATTTGATAGTCAGCTTAAATAATTTAGCTCAGGTGTAACTCCAGTTACCACTGGCAGCATTGCCCAGTTCTACTCTGGTTCCAAAGAGAACATTAAAAAAAGCAATATGCCCAATGATTATAGCTATTTTCTGCATCACTGGCAAAATGCAAATAGTAGGTCAGAAACAAACTTGAAGCCAATGTGATGCAAAGAAAAAGTTATCCAATTATAAACTCTTTCATGAAGTTCACCCTTTCAGTGAAGGTCATTCTAAGACGGTACTGAACAAAGTGGCTGAACCCTCTTTCATTCCAAAACACATTTTAAATGGGTGCTTGGCAAATTTAATGCAATCGATGTAAAGAATCTGGGAAATGGCTCCACCAGGTAGATTTAAATTATTTTTGTTGGGGGTGAGACTAAATAAGATGGGCCTCCACAAACATATGGTGCCAAATGTGTAAACGTCTGTAAAATAAATATCCAAGAACTATTCTGAGACTCCTTAACTCTTCTACCTAATCTGAAGCATCGCTGCCCTTGCCACATCAAAGTTAACAACAGCTCAGAATTGGCCTCAAGTGTCCACGAATTAACCTGAACATTGGCGAGCACCCATAAAAAGAATTAATTCATCAAAAAGGTTATGCATTTTCTGCATTTTGTTTGAGCTGTTTAGCTTCTTGGTTGTACAGACAATGGTACTGGTGGAGGTGGGGGCTCGTGTGTGAGTGGAGTTCGGGATAGTGCAGAGGTGATGTTATCAAACTGTTTGACTGGATAAGCCACTTGGTAAAACCTGCAGGATTATGTTAAACTCCAATATGACCCATTACATATCTACTTGGGGAAGCTGTCGAATCTATTCAAATTACTTACTGCATTTCGCAGCAGTATGCAGATTATTTAAAAAATCTTGTAGGTAGACAACCAGTGAAGCTAAATCTGCCTTTTTCATACATTGAATGTGAAAAAAAGATGACTTCTTCAGCATAAAACAACACCATCATGAAGTACTACAATGTTTTTCTTATCTCCAGAGCAACAAGACAAAATGGCAGAAAGCTATGCCTGAATTATTCCTTTGAACTGCATGGGCTTAATCCAAAAACAGGCTGTTTATGAGCTATTAAGCAGGCTGCCCTTCTGTCCTAGCCAGACCAATGCCCTTACTTTAGTTAGCAGATCTGAATCTAGCAGACTGATTATGCTTCATTGCCCAGCAACAATCCCAGTGCTGTGAAACCCCCCTCCTAGTGAGCTTGGAGTAGCCGTAGGGGAGAAAAGAGATTTGCAAACAAACTGTGATGATATTAGATACAACAGCAAAAACACAACAAAGCAAACAAACAAATTGAAGGCTCATCTGGAGCTCCATAAAGTGTACTGGCCTGGATGTTGTAGTCAGTGGTGAAAGGACCATACTCACATTCACCTTGAAGAAAGCTGCCCACACAGTATTGGCTGGCTGTGGGGAGTAAATTTCCTCTGTTCCACGGTCAGCTTGGTTTCAGTACCTTCAATCGAGTTTCTGTAAGATGGCCGCCAGCAGCAGGGTTGACCCACCAATGAGATTGAAGAATTCTCATAGTTAGTGATCAGTAGTGGAATCAGGAAGTGATGAGTAGTAAATTTTGCATGTATACAGTGTCCATGTATAAATACACACTTTGCACTTTACAGAAACAAATGCAAGATCAGAACACATAAATGGGACAGAAAGAAAAATTATATATACAATTGATAAGCTAGGGGATCTTCTGGTACAATGGCAATGTCCTGACTGCTGGGCCAGAAGGTGTGGGTTTAAGTCCCACCTACTTCAGAGGTGTGCCATAACATCTTTGAGCTATTTGATTAAATAAATATGTCTATAATTCACAAATTTAAATAATTTTTTTAAAAATGTGATTTTTTTTACTGCAGGAATGGGATTCTAAATGTATTTAAAAATAAAATGTTCAATTATTTGCCCAGCTGTAATGATGTTTTATTTAATACCCTGAAGATAACTCTGTTATTCCTGATTGAACAAGACTTAAGCTTTTATTTTGCCTTCACAATAAACATTGAGAGTAAACCATCAAAAAATAGTAATAATTGTAAATGTCCAGGTC
This sequence comes from Hemiscyllium ocellatum, assembly GCF_020745735.1. NCBI lineage: Eukaryota > Metazoa > Chordata > Chondrichthyes > Orectolobiformes > Hemiscylliidae > Hemiscyllium > Hemiscyllium ocellatum. Next base: position 17,399,575 of record NC_083428.1, on the reverse strand, counting down.
ATACTGGAGCTTGAGATGTGGTGAACTTTTTTCTGGGTTATGTCATGACTCAACAATGGTGTTGGGCTGAGTTTTATGTCTAAGTTACGCCAGGCTTTTTGGAGGGTTTATTGCTGTAAGACTGAAGAAATTCCATCACTATGTTTCTCCAAATTCACCTCACTAATCACACGCCTTTCTCGATGGTGTTCTTCATATCTGATTTTCACCCTATCTTACCATGCACCATTCCCAGTCCAACCTCAACCAGAGACATCTGCCAAGAGACTGGCAAAAACTTGTTCCCGTCCCATCTTTGAATGTCCCTTGTGCACCCAGACAAGTACTCTCAGTCCAGAAGTGCTTGTATGGTTCCTGATGTTCAGTCTGGTCTTGGCAGACAGGGAGAAAGTGGTGCCCCATTTTACAGACAATGTTCTGGAGATCCTACAAGAGGGATTGATGCCAACATGGTGCTCCCACTCCTCCAGGACCAACAGCAGAGACCATGACACCACATTGTGCCAGCATGGTCTGAGATTGCCACTTGAATTAATGGAGTTTCAGCTGTCAGCAAGGTAAGAAGAAGGTCAATGTTCTCCAGTACGCCAAGGTAAATGCCTCCTCTATCTCTCTGCTACCTCACACTCACTCTGTCTCTGTTCATCTACCCACCAGCCGCCAAAGCTCATGCTCTACACCTCTCGCTATCACCTACAACATCTTTCCTTACCTGTTCTCACCCACCCCAGCTCCCAACACCACTAAGCCTGCATACCTTTTGCATTTTCTACCCACTTTTTTTAAAGATATTTTTATTAGAAATTTAACATTTTTACAAGTTCACAAAAATAAACAAAACTCTCAAATACAAACATTGATATACAATTAAATCAAATATACAATAGTCCAAATTTAACAAAGAAAAAAAAACCGAAATAAAAAAAACTCAACTTTCTACTAATCTAACCTACAACTAACCAGAGTGTATACTTAAGTCTCTTACATGCTCGGAATGTATTAACATCAAATGTAATAAAACCCGTATTCGTGCGGGATTCCTCTCCTAAGGGGCCCCGGAGCAGCCAGGTTTGTAATCTCCATTAAATAAAAGCCCTTGTTAGGATAGCCGAAATATCTGCATTTATGTAATTCAAGAAGGGCTGCCATATTTTATAAAATAATTCAGTCTTTCGGTGCACCATATTTGTAAGGAAGTCAAGGGGAATACATTCCATCATTAATCTGGGCCAATTTGAAAGTCCAGGGGGGCCCTCAGCCACCCAGTTCACCAAAATATTTTTCCTTGCACAGAAAGAGAGAATAGAAAATAGTCTCTTCCCGTGCATATCCAGGGAGGAAAAGTTCGAAAAGCCCAAAAGGAGAGATATAGGGTCCACTCTAATTTCCGTTCCTAAAATTTCTGTCAGGGTACTTGTTACTTTAGTCCAACATCTACGGATCTTATGACAAGTCCATAGGCAATGTACAAGAGTGCCCACCTCTATTTTGCATTTGGGACACATTGGAGATGCTCCTGCCTTAAATTTTGCCAATCAAGCCGGTGCTATATGGGCCCTATGAAGTATCTTCAGCTGGATAGCCTGGTTCTGTTACAGATAGTAATTCTTCTAGCATTTTCCCAAATATCATTCCACATTTCTATAGAGATTTCTAGTCCCAAATCCTGATCCCATGTTTTAAGCAGATTGTCCATATCTCCTGATACTTCATGTAGTAAATGATAAATAGTGCTGACGGAGGATACCCCCACTGGTCGTAGAACATTACATTCTCTATCTGATTTATAAAGACTATCTAATAACGTAGTCGTCTTCTGTATATAATCTCGAATTCGGAAGTATCGAAAGAGGTCTCCATTAGGTAATCTGAATTTCTGACGCAGCTGTTCAAAAGACATCAGGACCCCATCTTTAAATAGGTCCCCTAGACATGAGATACCCCTGGATCTCCAGAGTTTAAAAGTGGCATCTGTAAACCCTGGTTGGAATCCCCATGCTCCTACTATCGGTGCATAGGGGGATGTTTTATGTAAATTACCCTCATTTTGCCGCATTATATTCCAAGCCTTAATTGTGTTTCATCTTATGGGGTTTTTACAGTGATCTGTAATGATTTTCCTCTTGTCTGAAAATAAGAGGTTAATAAGTGGGTATTTTACTTGAGAGGCCTCGATGTCCAACCAGATTGGGTCTTGTCTGATCCACAATCAATCAGCTATGTAACTTAATAGGGAACTTAACTGATATTTCCTAAAGTCTGTGAAGTCCAGTCCTCCCCTTGCCTGTGGAAGCTGTAGCTTCTTCAGCTTAATGAGGGGCCATCTATGATTCCAGATAAAGGAACCCAGCCAGCCATATAATTTACGTAGAGCCATCCTCAGCAGCATCACCGGGAGCATTTTCATAAGATATAGGAGACGGGGCAGAACATTCATTTTAATTAGTGTTATTCTACCCAACCAGGAAATTGGAAGATCTCCCCATCGCTGGATTATCCTTTCCAGTAATTACACAAAATTAGCCTTATACAACTGACCAAATACTGGAGTAATAAAAATACCTAAATATAAGAAGCCCTCCGGGGACCAACGAAAGGGAAAAAGGGATCCGTCCACTAAGTGGAGTGTCATAGCCAGGCCACCCATTGGCATAGCCTCCGATTTTGAAAAATTAATTTTATAGCCTGAGAATGCACTAAATGTATTAATAACTTGGATTAGACAAGGTACGGACATCAGAGGATTACTGAGGAATAAAAGAACATCATCTGCATAAAGGGTAATTTTATGTTTACCTGTATTCTACCCACTTGATCAGAGTATCTCTTTACCTGCACCAATACTACCCTTATTACCAGCTTCTCTCTCTCATTCAATAAGGAAAACAGCTCTCACTCAGGTAGAGCTATTGAAGATGGATGGCATTGTTATGCACCAGGCAAGAACCCCACAAAACATTTCAAGGTAGCCCACACCCTAACTTCTATTTTTATAAAGGCAGATGTAAAGTGGATATTCCAGGAGTGATGCAGCTGGCCAAACCACTTAGCTTTAAACAAAACAGGATTTATTTAAACGTTATGGATGGAAAACAACAAAAGAAAACCAAATTTCGAAGAGCTTAACTTATTTGATAATCCAACCAACTGTATCACAACTTAATGAAGCTGTTCCAAACCCTGCAACATCCTATAAGTGCACTCCTTGGCAAAAGGCAAATTCAAACTCTGGGTCGTATAGGCAGGAGACGTTTCAGGGAGAACGTTCAGGCAAGAAACATCTGTTGAAGCACAGAACCTCTTTTCACTGTAGCTGCTTCTCTGCTACCAGCAGTTTTAGATTAGATTAGATTACTTACAGTGTGGAAACAGGCCCTTCAGCCCAACAAGTCCATACCGACCCGCCAAAGCGAAACCCACCCATACCCCTACATTTGCCCTTACCTAACACTCTGGGCAGTTTAGTGTGGCCAATTCACCTGACCTGCACATCTTTGGACTGTGGGAGGAAACCGGAGCACCCGGAGGAAACCCACGTAGACACGGGGAGAATGTGCAAACTCCATACAGTCAGTCGCCTGAGTCGGGAATTGAACCCGGGTCTCTGGCGCTGTGAGGCAGCAGTGCTAACCACTGAGCCTCCATGCCGCCCTTCTGACTGCCTGCTAAAACAAACCAAACTAGAAAAAGAACTTGAACGGGAGAACAAGCCATTGTTCAAAGTAACCATTTCCAGACAAATTGGCACCTCTGCCTTTATGACCCCTCTCGAAAAACACAAAGGACAACATAACCTTGTTAAAGGGTCAGCATTGTAACAGTGTACTGCCCAACATTTGGCTCCTCACTTCTTATGAGGAGAGAATCACAATAATCCGAGCCTGGTGTGGACTAGTATCTGAGGCTGCCCCGGCTTTCCGTTATGGGACTGCATGTCATGTTTGATTTGATTAGGTCCTGCTAACAACTGAGCCCCTTATTTCATGCTGGGACAAAACTAGTATGGCAAGGCAGCAGTAATATCAGCCTGGTTTCTCCAGCTAAGGGGGAAAAAGGCAATGCAGAGGAGGGATGCCATGTGTCTCCAAGGAGACTCAGTGAATAAGGGCAAAGAGATCAAGTGAACAGCCTGAAGATAAAGCCTGGTCCAGTGAGCCTTCTTCACCAGCTTGTCTACCTGCGAATATGTTTTCAAGGAGGTATGAACCTGCACCCCTAGGTCTCCTTGTCCTATAACATCCCCCAAAACCTCACCGTCGATTGTGTAAGTCTTGGCCTGGTTTGACATACCAAAATGGCAGCTGCAGCATGCCTTGCCAAAATAACGAGAGAGTACTGCTGTTTCTGCCGGGTTTTAAACCAGAAACCCGTCATGTGGGAGATGCATGTGATATTCACTACACTTCAGAAATGCACTCTGGCTTCCTTTACGAGTCTTCCTGGTATCAAGTGCATTTGGCACATTTGGTAAGTTGGGAACTTGAATATTGATGAGGCATTTTGAGCTGTTAACAAGGCATTTAACGAGCAATAATCACCGTCAATTGGCATCTCGCCACTGCCGAGTGAGAATCTCATCCTGCTGCTAGTGAAAAGCATAAAAGATGACACAGGCCTCCGGATGGCCCTCCCTGGACTTGTTGCCTGATTCGGTCACATCTCTCCATTGCCCACATCACATAAACCCCTCGGAGACTCCTCCCATTGATTAAATGGAAAAGTCGGCACAGCAACAACTTCCATATTTCCGCATTTAACTTTCAATCTGTGGATACTGAAGGGAAGGATTCGTCCTTTAAGCTGTAATCCAGACACCAGAGTTAAATGGGGCGTTGAATAGGATTTGGGGGTCACAGCCTGTATATGTTGGAAACTGTGAGCTGGCAGTGATTTTTGCTGAGTTGACAGACCTTTTGCATTAGCACAGTGAGTGTGAGTGCATCTGAGAATGCTTTAGTGTGTGTGAGAATGTTAGGGTGTGATACAATGTGTGTGAGAGAGAACGTGTGTGTGTAAGAGAGAGAAAATGTGTGTGTCTGTGTTTGTGAGAGAGAATGTGTGTGTGTGTGTGTGTGTGTGTGGGAGAGAGAGAGAATATGTGTGTTTGTGTGTGTACGTGAGAGAGAAAGAATATCTGTTTCTGTTTGTGAGAAAGTGTATGTGTGTGTGCGTGTGTGTGTGAGAGAGAGTGTGTGGGTGTATGTGTATATGGATGAGTGTCAGAACGTGTAAGTGTGAAGTGTTGCTCCTGTTGTGGTCCCAGGTGTGATCAGGCAGTTGAGCTGCTGCCCACTGACTCCCTATTCCTCCTGCCTGCTGCTGCAAGGTAACCTCTATGCAGTTGGCCTAGTTCCTGATGAGGTTTGATTCTGCTGTTTGTGGGGTGTGGGGGGAGGGACATGTTTAGCCTTGCCCGCTCCCAGCTAACCTCTGGGAAAGTGATCCAGTGTGGGAAGAGAGTGGGAAATTGGGCCTGGCAAATGAATTTCTGCATCTCCCAGCTCTATACTCATCTCAATAAAGGATAAACATTCTTGCCTCAGAAAGTGATGCTACATTCAGCCAGTGATAACCATGAGTAGTGACACTTTTGCCATTATTACTATTGCAAATTCCAGGCCATTGTCTCAATCTATGGATTGTTCATACAAAGGATCAATAGGGCACAGCCCAAAACCCTTTGTGTTCCACAGATGTGCTTAAATTAGTAAACATTAGGGCATGGTCTTTATTAAAAGCACTATCTCCCACTTGTCATCCTTATCACCTATCCAAACTTTCTACCTTGCCTTAGTCTAGTTCCACTTTTGTTTTCAAAACTATCCATAGCCTCACCATTTCACCCCACCTTAGCTGGTGTGTCTCCTCCCTCTGCAATCCTGCAACTCTGGACTTTTGTATTTCCCAAATTCTAATCCCTTCTCCATTGGCATTCATACCTTCAGTTAACTAATCCTTCTTTCTCTCCTGCTTTAAGCTCCTCCGTAAAATCTTCTAAACTGAGAAAATTTGACTTTGATTCATTCATAGCACAACAACATCTCTACTTCCTCAGGAGGCTCAGGAAATTCAGCATGTGTATAAGGACGTTTTTACCAATTTTTACAGATGCGCATAGAAAGCATCCCTGTCTGGATGCATCGCAGTGGTCTGGCAACCAGTCTGCCCAAAGACCATAAGAAACTACAGAGAGTTATGAACACAGCCCAGTCCATTAGGTAAACCAACCTTCCATCCATTGACTCCATTTTCACTTAGTGCTGCCTCAGGAAAGCAACCAACATCATCAAATATCCCTCCCAGCTCTGTTATACTCTCTTCCACCAGACAGAAGATATAAAAGTTGAATACACGTGTGGACAGATGCAAGAACAGCTTCTTCACCCTTGTTATCAGATGTCTGAATGCACCTCTCAAATGTTAATTCTGATTGCTCTCTTCCTCCAAACCTTCTCTGTGGCTGTAATACTGTAGTCTGCACTCAGTTCTGCTTCTTTGATGTCCTTAGTATGGTACAATCTGCCTGTATACCACACAAAACACCACTTTTCACTGTATTTTAGTAATTGTGGCAATAATAAATCCATCAATCAATACTTGGAGTTTTCACCCTCATTGAAATATGTGCTCATTATTCTCATCATTGCTACCTGCTGATTCTGTTCTCCTTTTGTTGCTGAGTGTTAATCAAATTTTCATTTAAGTTTGTAATATTGTTTAGAAGATAGCTCCAAAAAATATTGTTTTCCTAATATGAAAAAAATGTGTTTGACCAGAGCAGGGGGTAAAATTTGAATTTAGAAATTTTAAGCAACTTATGTGTTCTAATACATAGTCAATGGGGTTTTTTCTACAGCATCACATTTTATTTTCGGCATTGTGCTGGTATGCAGAGTAGTTGCACCACATGTATGTTGAAACACCTCGAAGAGCACATCACTCTAATAGACATGGTCAAGGCCCATTGGTGTTAATTTTGAATGACTCATCCAAGAGCCATTTTCTTCTGTGGCCTAATATGCTAATATTGTCACACGCAAACAATATCTGAGACAACAAGTCTTCTTGGCCTCCTCCCAACCCACTCTGACTCAATATTCTCCTTTCTCAAGTCGACTGACTGACAGATTCTTATATGTGAGTGAGCCCTGTCAGGAAGTGTATGTTTAATTCTGGAGATGAAAGGCTTGTTTTGTGAGGAGAGATTCAGCAGTTTAAGCCTGTACTTGTTACAGTTTAGAAGGATAAGAGGCAATCTAATTGAGTGAAATGAAACTTAAAGGGAATTGAAAAAGAAAACTTGGAGCAGGTCCTTCCCTGAGTGGAGGATCTAGAGCGAGAGGCCATTTACTGATGGTGTTCAGTGGATGGAAACAAATACCATGACCTGATTTGGTGATGGGTGGGAAACATTTAGTTTTGTGTAAAAGCACTTCAAGATACAAAAAAAAGAGAATGAGAGGCCCTAGTTTCAGGCTAAGGGGTAGCAGATCTAAAAGAGAGAGGAGAAGGAATTTATTTTCTCAAAGGGTTAGGAATTTGTGGAATTCACTCCCCCGGAATGTGATGGATGCTGGGAAATAGTATAAATATTATGGAGAAGAGAGACTTCTTAATTAGTCATGAGTTGAAGGATTATGGAAACTTAGCAGGAAACTGGAGTTGAGGCTGAGATGAGATCAGATATGATAGTATCAAATGGCGGAGCAGGCTTGAGGGGCTGAATTGCCTACTCCTGGTCATAGTTCTTATGTTCTTATTCTCTTCCCACTCAATGTTCATATTTAATGGGGAGGTTGCACCATTTCTTTGACTTTTAGACTGTCCTCCCAACTTGCACCAGGTCCAAGAGTTGCCATGGTGACTTTCGATCAGGTACCTGCATATATGCTGGGGAATAAAATGGATAGAAGAATTGTTCAGCACTTGAGTGGGAGAGGTGACCAAAGAACTGTGGAAATGAAGCCTAAGTCCATTAGGGATGAGCTGAAATGTGGGTAAGTTCACAGGAGCGGGTACCAGATAAAGTGATCTGAGGGCTCTGTCAAAGCGTCAACACCAGACTGGAGAAACTGGGGCAGGTATCTAGCTACTAGAGACCATAAAGAGGACATGGAATTCTCCCTGAGTTGGAGAAGGCTGGAAATACCATTTCTGATTTGAATAACAAGATGATCTGGCTGTGTTTGAGGGAATCTACCAACAGGAGCAATATGAGCATACCAGCTTTCCTCTTTGTTTCTTTGCTTCACTTCATGTCCAGTTTTAATGCCAAAACAATTTTCCAAAGTGTGGGACAGGACATGAAAGAGAAAAATTCAGGACTATAAGAATTTAGGAAATAGGAGCAGGAGGAGGCCATCTGGCCCATCGGGACTGCTTCAGCATTCAGTAAGATCATGGCTGATCTTTTTGTGGACTCAGCTCTACTTAGCCCCTTGCTCACCATAAGTCTCATGAACCCACATTCCGGCTGAACCCAAGGCACTCGATTCATTGATTAACAAGTCCGCAACATTGTTGATTTGAGACATGGAGTTGAGCCCAAATTTTGGAGTCTTGGACAATAATTGTCTGCTGTAAGCAGCTTGTTTCTTTAAGATAAGTTTTTTCCTTGAATGTACTTATTGCTATCAATGAAATAAAGGATTCTTGAGCTGGAAACTTTGAGTTACACATGTGCTTTATGCTGCTTTACACATGTGAGCACACAATTTCCAATTGGATCACCAAATATCAGATTACAGAAGAACCCTGATCTATTTTCTCCTCCACGCATCTCTTGATATTGAGACTGGTGTAGCAGTTGAATATTATATCCAGGAATTGGTTATTTGAGCACAGAACGGAATAAAATCTCAGGCCACGGGGACTGTATGATTGTACCAGGAAGTGTTCTGATGTATTAGTCTGCCAATGATGCACTAGCATTTTCTTGCATAACTACATATTAGCCGGGGGTGAAGGAGGGTGTGACCTTATAGAGGTTTAAAAATCATGAGAGGCACGGATAGGGTAAATAGACAACATCTTTTCCCTGGGATGGGGAGTCCAGAACTAGAGGGCATAGTTATAGGGTGAGACGAAAAAGATATAAAGGGGACCTAATGGGCAATGTTTTCAAGCAGGGTGTGGTGCCTGTATGGAATGAACTGCCAGCAGAAGTGGTGAAGGCTGGTACAATTACAACATTAATGGGTATCTGGATGGGTATTTGAATAGGAAGGGTTTGGAGGGATATGGGCCAAGTGCTGGCAAACAGGACTAGATTAGGTTAGGATATCTGGTTGATATTGACGAGTTGGACTGAAGGGTCTTAGATTAGATTCCCTAAAGTGTGGAAACAGGCCCTTAGGCCCAACAAGCCCAAACCAACCCTCCGAAGAGTAACCCACCCAGGCCCATTTCCCTCTGACTAATGCAACTCACATTATGGGCAATTTATCATGGTCAACTCACCTGACTTGCATATCTTTGAACTCTGGGAGGAAACTGGAGCACCAGGAGGAAACCCATGCAGACACGGGGAGAATGTGCAAACTCCACACAGGCAGTCGCCCAAGGGTGGAATCAAACCTGGGCCCCTGGCGCTGTGAGGCAGCAGTGCTAACCAGTGAACCACCATGCCATACATCTCTTTGACTCTATTGAGTAAAACATCTGGGCAGGACTAATTCTTGTTTGCACAGTAATTTTTGGTAAAATTGTATCTTCACGTAGGCGCTGATGGAAAATTCCTGTTTATAATTTTGCAAATTACAAACTGCGACACCCATTAGTCACCAATTTTATTAACGTCTGTTTGATCTTCTATTGTCTTTGCATGAGTCAGAGGGAAGAGATGATGTATGTATTTGTGTTGTTCTTAATGCAATGCTTTATAAGATGATCATGTTTTTAATGCAAGGTAAAATGGTTTGGTGTACAGGCCCCCTTCCGCTATTTCGGGCTGTTACTGAACCCATGTAACTTGTCAACTATAGAATAAGGCTCAGGTTAAAACCTATTTAAAGTCAAGTGCTAGATTTAATGCTGGAATATGAAGGAAGGGGCATTTGTTCTTACTATTTCCAGACATACTGACTCAGAAACCCTGGACAGTGAGAGGAGGAAGGAGAGAGCATCTCAGAGAAAGAAAAAGAGTTGTTTCTGTGAACAGAAAAGGAGAAAAGCTGCCTTCTGTTAGACATGAGACATAGTGCTGGTGAGAGTTCATTCTCTGGTCAGAGATACAGGACTTATAGAAATTTAAGGACACTGCAAGATTCATAATAACGTGACCAGGAAAAAGAGTCAATAAAAAGAGTTTACTGCTGGAAATCAGTGCAAAGATTCTCAGAAGACTTAGAAAAGCAACATTTGAAGAACATGCAGTAAAATGGGAAGAAGTGAAATATTTGGAAGCTGGAATTAATAGTATAATATAATGTCATGTATAAGAGGTGTGGGATGTCTGGTCAAGCTCTAAAGTTAAACAGTTTACTGTCAGTTTAATGTATTGGTTTTATAGCAAGTAATGTTCAGCTAATGTTGATTTTAATTTGTTACTCTTAAAGTCTTAATAATTGAGATGGAATCATGGAAATGTACAAGATGTAAACAGACCCTTTGGTCCATCTCGACCATGTCAATCAGATATTCTAAATTAATCTAGTCCTATTTGCCAGCATTTGGCCCAAATCCCTCTAAACACTTCCAATCATATACCTATCCAGGTACTTTTTAAATGTTGTAATTGTACCAACCTCCATCACTTTCCTCTGGCAACTTATTCCATACATGCACTATCTTCTACATTAAAAAGTTGCCCTTAGATCCCTTTTAAATCTTTCCACTCTCACCTCATAACAATATCCTTTAGTTTTGGACTCCCTTGCCTGGTGAAAAGACTTTGATATTCATCCTATCCATGCCTTTTTGTATGCTTATTTAAATTGGTTCATGCAAATTAAAATCATCTCAAGAAGTTAGCAGCCTCTAAGGAGGTTTTAATGGTTCATGTGACTAATGTAATTTTTTAAAAGAAAAACAGAAGTCAGAATACAAATGAAAAAAAAGATAGAAACTGGAGCAGGAGATGTTGCAAGTGCACAAAATGTCAGTCGGCATGCTGGAGGGAATTAACATTTCCGGCTTTGTGAGAGGTAACAACTTCACTTGAGCATGAAGAGGAAAGAAAGTTCAAGAATGCCACTTAAAGTTATCAAGAGAATCCTTTAATTGTTGAAATGTTTTCACAGAGGGGATTTTTGTTACCTGATAATTAAACAATAAACATTACAAATATTGCACTCAAGGTTAATGCTGTACTTGCCTTCATTACAGTCAGGTTGATCTCTGAGACTTTTTTTTAATTACTTACATAAATCACGTATTATATGTTTTTCTAACTAGTTTGTGCGAGCTGAATTGATCTTGTGAGGTTGCATTAAGTTTAAAGTATCATGCCTCAAGGGATCCATCCTTCCTGGCTCGGTCTCTCATTCGTTCCTTGGGTGCTCCAATTTTACAAGCCCATTAGCCTTTAGCTAGTGCATGTTCAGGTCACAGATTCTTTCATGAGGCTTATTCCACATTAAATTTGGTATATGATGTTTTGGGTCCAATTTTACAAGCAAATGTTTGTCTTCAAAGCAAATAGATGAGGGAGAGATGTCCTCAACACTACCCTTGGCAGCATGCCTGATTTTCTGTATGCACTGACATCTGATTAGGTTCCTTGCTGCCAGCTCTTGATCAGATGCTACTCACAGTTAGGGGAATTATAGTCCAATTATTGCTATGCAGCAGTTCCTATTTAGTTACCTTCTCAGTTTACTTTGTTCATGAAGAAATGCAGCTGGATACTGGTGTACAAAATACTTAACATATTTGCCCACAACTACTCCTCCCTAGGTATGTTGACTAATCCTTCCCAGGATTGGAGGAATATGTGATTGGAATGAGGTCAACCAGGTGGATATCATAGAATGTGAGTTCCCTGTTTGGGGCTATTAACCTAGTTTAATTAGGGAGTTCTGGCTGACAGATATAAACAGGAGTGTCAGGAATTCTGTTTCCTCTAGCAGTTGGCTCTGTGCTAGCTGGGTCAATGTCGTGTACTATAGATGTGCAACCGAGCTACCTGATGAAAGAGCAGTGCTCTGAAAGCTTGTACCTTCAAATAAACCTGTTGGACTAAAACTTGGTGTTGCGTGATTTTTGACCAGGTAAATAAAGAGTGACTTGGTGATGAGATACTGGCCTTCATGGAGTTATTTCAGGGACAGTATGTCCCTTTGTCCCCTCTATCAGTAGCAGATATTTCAACTAGTTCTATACCCTGCAATGTGCTTCCTAATTTCTTCCGCTTTCTATCTCATCTTTCCAACTTCAAGGTCCTCTCCAACTTCTATCTTTAGGACCATGTCTTCATCCGCTCTTCTCTATTATTGCTCAGTTTCAAATTTCCCAATTCCGTTCCATCAATATTTCAATGCATTTGAAGTATAAGTGTAAATTGTCATGCAGTTTTAATAATAGATACATTAATTTATTAAATGAAGGCTAACACTCTGATGATAACAATGGATAGAAACACCTTATGCACCTCAAGGCTGATATGATCTGACATCTGTGGAGTCAGTCTTTACTGACATCTCACAGTGTGATTCCACAATAAGTACACTGATGATAACTACCTATTTGTGGATATAACGGAATCACATGCCTGTGGGGGCACTGGTATGAGAACTTATTTACAATTCTTGTGTCATTTCTCTCACAAAGTTATAAAATACTGTGTTAAACTTGTGCTATTATATTGCTTTACTACCATTGAGTTCACTGATAGTTTTCAGACAGTAGATATTCAACATGCCAAGAGGTTTCAATGATACCATAAAAAAAACTCAAAGAGCAAGCGTCAAGTGATTTTCACTGTCAGATCAACCTGGAATAATGTTGCAGCACTGCAATACATCATTATATTATCTCCTCTGTTTGTGTTTGATATTGGAGAGGCAGGAATTGAACTTAAAAACGAACCCGTGCCTCTTCAATGGCTCAGAAAATAAACCCACTGTTTGAAATTTAATTCCTGCTTTCAGCTCGATGAATTACAAAACCATAAAACCACAAGAGATAGAAACGGAGAAGGCCGTTTCACCCCTTGGGCCTACTCCACCATTCAGAAAGATCTGACACTCCTCACATCCACTTTCCCTGCAATCCTCCACTCCCCGACTGACCAGGAATCTATCTATCTCAGTCTTAAATAGACACAAAGACTCTGCTTCCACAGCTCTCTTTGGCAAGACTTTGCCAAAGACTCTCTGTGAGAGGAAACTTCTCCTTATTTCAGTCTTAGATTCATACCGCTTTATTCTGAGACTATGCCTTCTGGCCCTATACTGTCCTGTGAGGGGAAACATCCTCTCAGCATTTACCGTGTTAAGCCCCTTCAGAATCCAATGCATTTCAATGAGATCACCTCTCATTCTTCTGAACTGCAGTGAGTAGAGAACCAACCTGTTTAGCCTTTCCTAATAAGGCAATCCTTCTATATCAGGGATCATCTTACTGCACCTTCTCTGGACAATGGAATGAAACCTTTCCTTAGCTGAGGGAACCAAAACTGTTCACACTACTTTAGATGTTGTCTCACCAGTACTTTGTACATTTACAGTAAGATTTCCCTACCCTCATATTCCGACCACCTTGAAATAAGGACCAACATTCCACTAGCCTTTCTGATGACTTGTTGCACCTATGTGCTAGCTGTCTGTGTTCTATTCACAAATACCCGCAAGTCTATTTGTGTCTCAACTTTCTGCAGTTTTCTCTATTTAAATAATAATCTCTTCCTTTCCCAGTGGTGGAGTGATTACAATTGAAATGAGTCCTCCTGGAGCAGCAAGAGAAAAACAAAATCAGAAGGGGTAGTACCGTGGCTCAGTGGTTAGCACTGCTGCCTCAGTGCTAGGCACCTGGGTTTGATTCCATCCTTGGGCCACTGTCTGCGTGGAGTTTACGCATTCTCCCTGTGTCTGCGTGGGATTCCTCCATGCGCTCTGGTTTCCTCCCACAGTCCAAAGATGTACAGGATAGATGGATTGGCCATGCTAAATTGCCTCTTAGTGTCACAGGTATGTGTATGCTAGTTGGGTAAACCATGGGAAATACAGGGTAGGTCTGGGTGGGTTGGTGTGGACTCAATGGGCTGAATGGCCTGCTTCTACACTGTAGAGATTCTATGGTACTCCTGTTCCTAATAAGAATCCAATGTTTTCTACTAGAAAGGATATAAATGTCAAAATTAAGATTAGGCTGCATGTTGCCACTATCCCCATCTTTATCTAGTAGGCTGCTAGCACTCTCTGCACATTAATGTGCCTAATCATCACTTCAGTACAGTGGTTTTGTCCATGGCATCACATTTCTGCAGAAGAAAGAAAAGCATTTTAAAAAAAAAAGGGCATGTTGGAATTTTCACAGGGTTCCTGATCTCATACCATAACACCGGTAAAATATTTGCAAGCTGGAGCGAGCAGGTCTTCGGCAATGTTTATCTGGGTTTTTCGTCAATCTTTTACATCCTACATTACAGCAGTGACTACATTTCAAAAGTACCTAAATGGCTGGAAAACACGTTTGGACCTGATGAGGTTATGAAAGGTGCTTTAGAGATGTACGACTTTCTGTTGTCTTTTACTGTTGGAAATCGGAGAAAGTCTGCAGAAATTCTAGTTGAATAAACAAACCTTGACCAGAACACACATTGACGTCAGATGGAATGTAGTAGCATGGAGGCAATTGATCTCATTTCTCATAATATGGTGACTCATTAAGAGATAGGATGCCAACAATCTCATAATCGAGTATTGCCTACTTTCATTTTGAAGCTTAATGCTGATGTGTAATGTAGCTTGTATGTATTATCTCATACTATCTACAGTTCCGATGACACCCCAGAGAAATATTCACAGTTTTCACAACACTGTTTTGATGAAGAAGTGATTGGTATTCTAATTGACAGATTTGTTTTTTAAATATGATTCATATTTTGATCCAGCAATTTTAATAACTTCCCAAAAAATATTCTAGGTGTGATTCAGTTTTAATTTTAAGGTAGAGCACTATCTCTACAATATGACTTTGTGTCACATTACATCAGGTTTCTCATGTGATTATTAAAAGGAAACTCACTCCTGCTCTTTCCCATCCAGCTTTAGCTCCTTCAAGTTTGGAAAATTGAGGGGAGAACTGACTGAGCTATTTAGAATGTTGAAAGAAATTGACGTTGTGAAATTATTTCCTCTAATGGCTCATTCAAAATTCCCCTGTGCATGCCACCACTCACACCATGTCTGATTCCTGATTCCCTCTGTGTTCATTGACCTGCCTCCTAATCAAACAGTGTCTTGATTTTTTAACTCTCATCCATTGTTTCAAATTCGTCCATGACTCTGTGCGTTTATTACTGTAATTTCCTCCATCCAGACAGCCCTCCACGATATCTGCATTTTTAACAATTCAGATCTCCTGAACCCCTCTGTTATTTATTGCTTCACCTTTCAGTTGCCCAAGATCTAGCGAACCCACTCGAGAACTAGGCCCCTCATCAAGGCACTCATTAAACCTACCTCTTTGACCATTTGCTCATCTGGCTTAATAGCTTGGTTTGTGGCTCTACAGTCATATTTTGTCTTATAGTGTTCCTGTGTAGCTCTGTGGGTTGTTTGATTACATCAAAGGCATTACATGAATGTAAGTTGTTGTGTTATGTAATTCAAGCTTAGCCATTCTGGAGTGAAATCATGATGTGGAGGAGCTGGTGTTGGACTGGGGTGGACAGGGTCAGAAGTCACACAGCACCAGGTTATAGTCCAACATGTGTATTTGAAATCACAAGCTTTCAGAGTACTGCACCTTCATCAGGACTTCACCTGACAAAGGAGCAGTGCTCTGAAAGCTTGTGATTTCAAATAAACCTGTTGGACTCTAACCTGATGGAGTGAAATCAGTCAGCACGTAATCACATATGGGATAGCAGATGTCTGCAATACTCTATTCAAAAATACAATGGGGTGGGAGCAGCATTCAAGACTGAGGAATGATCCTTGTTTGGTAATAACACTCAGGGTCATGGAAAAAAGGACTTCCACATGAAACTAGCAATAATTTGATAGAGTGGTGAAACAAAGTCAGGTTCAAGGTTTGTGCGAAGATTTGTAGCTCGGGTGCTTGTTGTTGTGGTTCTGTTCGCCGAGCTGGAAGTTTTTGTTGCAAACGTTTCGTCCCCTGGCTAGGAGACATCATCAGTGCTCTGGAGCCTCCTGCGAAGCGCTTCTTTGATGTTTCTTCTGGTATTTATAGTGGTCTGTCCTTGCCGCTTCCGGGTGTCAGTTTCAGCTGTCCGCTGTAGTGGTTGGTATATTGGGTCCAGGGGTCGATGTGTTTGTTGATGGAGTTTGTGGATGAATGCCATGCCTCTAGGAATTCCCTGGCTGTTCTCTGTCTGGCTTGCCCTATGATAGTAGTGTTTTCCCAGTCGAATTCATGTTGCTTGTTGTCTGAGTGTGTGGCTACTAGGGATAGCTGGTCATGTCGTTTCATGGCTAGTTGATGTTCATGTATGTGGATTGTTAGCTGTCTTCCTGTTTGTCCTATATAGTGTTTTGTGCAGTCCTTGCATGGTATTTTGTAAACTACATTAGTTTTGCTCATGTTGGGTATCGGGTCCTTTGTTCTAGTGAGTTGTTGTCTGAGCGTGGCTGTTGGTTTGTGTGCCGTTATGAGTCCTAAGGGTCGCAGTAGTCTGGCTGTCAGTTCTGAAATGCTCCTGATGTATGGTAGTGTGGCTAGTCCTTTTGGTTGTGGCATGTCCTCGTTCCGTGGTCTGTCTCTTACGCATCTGTTGATAAAGTTGCGCGGGTATCCGTTTTTGGCGAATACCTTGTATAGGTGTTCCTCTTCCTCTTTTCGCAGTTCTGGTGTACTGCAGTGTGTTGTAGCTCTTTTGAATAGTGTCCTGATGCAGCTTCGTTTGTGTGTGTTGGGGTGGTTACTTTCATAGTTTAGAACTTGGTCTGTGTGTGTTGTTTTCCTGTGTACCCTTGTGGTGAATTCTCCGTTCGGTGTTCTCTGTACCATCACGTCTAGGAATGGGAGTTGGCTATCCTTTTCTTCTTCTCTCGTGAATCGGATTCCTGTGAGTGTGGCGTTGATGATCCGGTGTGTTTTTTCTATTTCCGTGTTTTTGATGATTACGAACGTGTCATCGACATATCTGACCCAGAGTTTGGGTTGAATTTGTGGTAGGGCTGTTTGTTCTAACCTTTGCATAACTGCCTCTGCTATGAGTCCCGAGATTGGTGATCCCATGGGTGTTCCGTTGATTTGTTCGTATATCTGATTGTTGAATGTAAAGTGTGTAGTGAGGCACAAGTCCACTACAGCGGACAGCTGAAACTGACACCCGGAAGCGGCAAGGACAGACCACTATAAATACCAGAAGAAACATCAAAGAAGCGCTTCGCAGGAGGCTCCAGAGCACTGATGATGCCTCCTAGCCAGGGGACGAAACGTTTGCAACAAAAACTTCCAGCTCGGCGAACAGAACCACAACAACAAAGTCAGGTGCCAGAATAGCCTACTCTTATCCATTCTGTTCCTATGATTTTAACTCCAGATACAGTTCCAATCAGGGTAGCTCATGGCAAAGTCTTGGCGTGTTTCTTCCATGAATTGAAATGGAAATAAGGAACTTGGATTTGTGAAGCACTGTTCACAACCTTGTGTCATTCCAAAGTGATTCACAACTTTTCAGCTCCATTCACTATTATGTTATATTTACAACAGTTAGTCAATGCTCAGCAAGGCCCAACAAGTACCAATGGAATACCTAACCGGATCATCTCTTTCAGGAGGTGAGATTTTGGCCAGGAACTTTGGAAGAACTCCATTGCTCTTTTTAAAATATTTCCAGTAGGAGTTTTCCATCCTGACAGACAGAACATCAGCCTAGTTTCCCATGTATAAAATCTTCAGTAACAGACTTCCACAACAACCACCAAAGATCGAAGTACAACAAGAAGGTCCATTCAGGATGCACAAATGCTACGCTTGTTGAAAAGGAACTTCAGTCACAAGGTTTGCCGTGTAGCTCTGGACAAGTTAGGACTTGAAATTACAGCCTTGTGATGTAACAGACTATCCCTGTTGAGGAGAAATACAGGATAGGAATGCTGTTGAATTTTGATTTGAGTGGATCACATGTACACACTTATTGATCTGCTGTGACTTTCACAAGACTTACAACCTTTGAGATTTCCACTTGCTCCAGTTACATCCTTTTGAATACCTCTCACTGTCTTTGTCCCCCATCACTGACAGTCGTGCTTACAACTTTTTCAAAGTCTCAATTTCTGTTCTTTTTCTTTCACTGTACCTGCCTCTTTCTTGAAAGCCTAAGATTTTAGTCACTCTCTGCTAACATCTCATGGGGGTCAGCAACTGTAGGTAATGCTTCCATAAAACATGCTTTTTAAAAGGTGTCATACAAATGTAGATTGTTGTATTGGTCTGAACTTTTATTGATGGATTTCCTGGCTCTTTCGGGATGGATGTACTAAGGGAACTGAATGAGTTTCCTAAATGTTCTACAGAATTTAACTGCAGAACGTCATTAATCTTTTTCTCGATAGTTCTTACCCACAGTTGATGGGTAGTAGGAGGCATCTTAGGTAACAAGTCCACTTCACAAGGCTGAAGGACATGAAGTGTATTGGGACGGTATCAGAGAACATAGAACAAGAGTGCATTAATCTTATAGTGTTCCAGATCAGGAGGGACCCCTGAGGTTTGGTGACAAGGGTATCTTTATCACATGGAGTCAGAGCGCGGTAGGGGGAGAGAGAGAGAGAGAGAGAGGCATAGGATCTGACAGTAGCTTGGGTGTTTGATCTCTAGGATAGGGGCTTCTAATTGTAGGCTTTATGATCTCAGGGGAAGATGGTTGGTGCTTGTGACAGTGAATGGTCACAATGAGACAGTTGCTCATAGGAGTGGGGGGTGGTGGGCTGAGGGTCACAGTAGCCTGCTGATCATGGGAAGGGAAGCAAGTTTTACTAGGTAACTTGGTGGGACTACAGGAAACTCCCTAGGACACACAAGTGGGGCTGCAAAATCACTTATCTCATGGATTCTCTCTTTGTCACCATTTTCAGCTGCTAAGCTTTCTGAGGGTTAACAAGAGAATAACTGTTAATATTAAGGTACTAACATTTTAGTTAGACTTGCTCATAATGCTAAAGAAGGGCTCATGCCTGAAACGTCAATTGTCCTGGTCCTTGGATGCTGCCTGACCTGTTGCACTTTTCCAGCAACACACTTTCAGCCATAATGCTGAAATGACCAATTCACTTCATATAAACTGATTGTCCACCTCTAGAGCCAATGACTTCAATGTGGATTCAATTCTTTGTTTTAGACTTGGATTACAATCTCCTGATGAAGGGCTTATGCCCGAAACGTCGAATTTCCTATTCCTTGGATGCTGGCTAACCTGCTGTGCTTTAACCAGCAACACATTTTCAGTTACAATCTCTTAGCTGACTATCCCAACCAACTATTCACTAACCATTTTTTAGACAAAAACATTCAAACTTTACTATTCATTTCTCTCTCTCTCTCTCAGTATCTGTATCCCAATTCTTCTTTCTCCTGTTATGGCCATTCCCAGGATGAGGTTCCCTAATATGTTGAAGTTCCAGATGGGATATTCCAAATGGTTAAACTGCTGTGTGAGTAGGGATGGATTTTTCCTCCTCCTACATTCATCTGGCCCCTCAGTTGTACACAATGAGGTTAATCTAGGAACAAAGAATCCCTTCCCTTGTGATATCTTTCTTCCAGACAAAATTAACTAATGTTTTAAAAGGACCTATTTAACCAGGCTTTCTTGAGTTAACCAAACACTGAGTTTATTAGTTGGTAAATGAAAATAGAAATAATAATGCAACACACAGACACAGACACACAGATCAGAAATTAAAATTGAGTCCAAGTAAAGGCAAAAGTTAAAGAAGAAAGAGACACATGGTATGGTCCCTGGGTTGATTGTGAAGAGTAAATAATCAAACATTGGGATGTAACAGGTAACACTGACATTGGCAATTAACATTCAATTTTGAGATTCTTGATTTTCAAGTTCATTGAAATTCCTTTGTTCTGGTTCCTATCAATGGTGGCTGACAGAGAATGCACAGAGTGAAAGAGACACAGAATTTCCCCTCCTTTATCTGCAGTGCAGGGCTGTTCTCAAAGTTGTGACCTTCATAGCATACTCGTCCACACATTGGTCACTAGCACATGCAGACCACGGTTGAAATTCACTTTTAACTTCATTTTATGTGTATGTCTGGAAAGATAAAACATAAACATGCCTGGAGAGAGGTAGCTCACTGCCAGGAGGAAGTTGGGTAGCCAGATTCTTATTATTTCCTTTTAGTCTTTCCATTGGAAGTTTCTGTGACTCTGCAGGTGTGATATTCCATGGGTCCACAGAGGATTCTGCCAAACAGTCATTGAATTTGTATCCATAGTCATTTTTTGGCTATGTAAATTTTTTTTTGGAAAGACACAAGCATCCTATTGCCCTCACTGACTGTCATCAACTCCCATTTCCAGCAGGTTGGATGGAGAAAAGATTTTTGAGCTAAAAAGTGATGGAAAAAAGATTTTTTGTGTTAAAAAGTGCAGGATAAAATCTAATTAATCTAATAAACTGTGAAATACCCCACTCCATCAAGCAGTGAGCTATTAACAAAACTACATAAAGAATAGAAAAGACTGAATCTTGCTTTATTTGGTTAAGTCCAAGCTGTGCCAATATTTTGGAGAGTTTGAGGCCAGGAAGCCTAGTGGGTTCTCTTGCTATATTTTATCAAATGCACCTCATTAATTACCCATCACACCTCCATGGTGTTGCTCGTTTCCCATTTCTGCTCCACCTGACCACACACCATTCCAGGACAACTCGCGATTCAGCAGATATCCCAGAATTCACTGACATCCCAGCAGGGGCTGGACTAGTATTGGAGGCTGCCCTTGACTTCCTGTGACAGGGCTCCCTGTCTGAAAGCTGTACCCCTTGACTTGATTGAGGCCTCGTGACAACTATGCCAAGTATCCTGGCTTTGCGTTGGCAAAATAGCAGTAATATGAGCCTGGCATCTCTGGCTGACAGGGCACAACAGCAAAGGCAAAGCAATGCATGGCAAGGATGCTGTGAGCATTCAGGAAGCCTCAGACTGATTGTGCACTATGAGAGCAAGCATACAGCCTGGAGATGCAGCCTGGTACACTCCATGAGCACACCGTATCCTTGCTGCAGCGTTACAATGAGAGTTGCCAGTGCGGCCTGAAGTGCAACATTAAAGTGCAGAGCATCCTAAGAGCAGATTGGAGATATGCCATAAGGATTTTTACAAGATGGCACATGAACGTGAGGTGTCCTGTGATGTTGGTGCCTGATGTCTGGCATGTAGGTGGATCTGTTTGGTACTTGGCTCTGACCTCCATGTCAGATTTTCCCAAGGTCCAGCGTGTTTGGTGAGTTCGCTAAGATGGTAGGATGTGAGAGGTAGAGATACATACATACAGAGAGTAGACAGGAGGAACCCATTTTCCCTTGGCAGCGAGTTCAAAAACCAGGGGGTCATAGATTCAAGCTAAGTGGCAGAAGGATTAGAGAGGTCATGATGAAAACCTTTTTTATGTAGAGGGTGACGAGTGTTTGGCATTTACCGCCTGATTTGAGATGGAAGCAGAGACCCTAAACTCTTAAAATGTACTTGGATCTGCACTGTAAGTGTTATAAACTGCAGGGCTATGGGCCATGTGCAGGCAGATGGGATTAGAAAGGGCATCTGGGTGTATTTAGCTTGGCACAGACAAGATGGGCTGAATGGCTCCATTTCTGTGCTGTATCATTTTATCATTCTATGGTTTTATGGAAATCTTAATATGAATGAGGTGAATTGTGCTATTCAGAAGGTATTTAACAATCATTAATTCCCATCAATCAACATCTCACTGCTGCTTAGTGAGAATCTTACTAAGTCACTTGTGAAAGCCGGGGACCTGGGTTTGATTCCAGCCTCAGGTGACTATCTGTGTGGAGTTTGCACATTCTCCCCGTGTCTGTGTGGGTTTTCTCTGGGTGCTCTGGTTTCTTCCTACAGTTCAAAGGCATGCAGGTTAAGTGAATAGGCCATGCTAAATTTCCCATATTATTAGGTGCGTCAGTCAGAGGGAAATGGGTCTGGGCGGATTCTTCTTCAGATGGTTGGTGTGGACCTGTTGGTCTGAAGGGCCTGTTTCCACACTGTAGGGAATCTAATCTAATAGCCCATGTCACTCATACTTGTATAAAGTACTACCCTAAGAGAAAACAGTTCCTCATCCTTCTCTTGCTGTGATAAATATCTGATGTTAGGGTACTTTCCAAGGGCTTTAGCAGCACTTGGAATGCTTGTCTGTCAATTGCATGTGAGGTGTGGCACTGAGTGATGGCAAATGATTGTACTGCAAGGCATCAGAGCTGTATCCTACTTTGCCTTAACCACTCTGGGCAAACCGACCTTCCCTTCCAGAACTCAGGGATACTGAGGCCAGTTGCAACATCCTTTCACTGTCCAAATCATATGGGAAATTGAGGACTGCGTATGCTGGAGCATCAAAGTCAAAAAGGGTGGTGTTGGAAATGCACAGACAGCACCCGTGGAGCAGGACAGTCAATGTTTTGGGCATAAGTCCTTCATCAGGAATGTCAAGTAATAGGGCAAATATGTTGAGAACCACCTGGGGAGCCTTTTGCAAACAAATTAGTCCAGGAAAGTGGGGTATCGCACGTTCAGTGGGTAATACTTTTTATCTCAATCTAAAACTACAGCTTTGAACCTCACAAGAACTCTTATTAGCATGTTATATCAGTTGTCTCAGATCAGATCAATAGCATACAGTGCTTGGAGCCAAAATACCGTCTGCGATAGAACAAGACAAATGTACTTTAATAACCCAGCATTCCTGCCTTATGCAAATGATTAAAACAGCAGTCTCTGATGATATGTACCATTGCGCTGTTATGTTTGCAATGAAAAGCAATCTTCCAGAAATCAGTCCATTTATGTAACTGCAAAGATAACAGACTGAGGCCTCTGCATGGCAAAGACATCAAAGAACATGCTCTCTGCTTCCAAGAGGCAGGGGATCGAAGGGAGGAAGGGAAAGAAAACCTAACCACATCACAGCAACAAATAACAATCACTAACCACCACCCCCCACTATTGAAAACAGCTCTTGGAGGTCAGACATGTGAAATAAAGCAGAAGTGTTTGGAAGAAAGGGGTCGTTCGTGTTGTTCACTGTGAGAGAGAGCAGCCTGTCATCAGTGGTTTCGAGCAAGGGCTTGGGTCGAGTAGTTAGTATTTAGATTCACAGCTGAATAAGCATGGGCCTGGAGCCAGCAAAGGAAAATAAACCACAGCTCTCCACTGACTGAGGGAAGTTAGACATGATGGCCATCTTAAGAAAATATCAAATATGATTACATGAAGGGATATCATTTTGAATACAAATAGTCGAAGGTTTTGATTTTGATTAAGTGGCAGCAGAAAATCACATAGCACAGTAGTACAGTCATTTCCTGTTAACAGCATAACCGATTTGTTATGAAATATATGGAGAAGGGGTATCTTGATTCAGAGCAGCTTATGATGAAACAATTAGTAAGATTCTTGGCATGAAAACTTCAGAGTTTTGTTTGGTGATACAGGTTTCAGAAATCTCAGTTTAACCTCTGGGATTCCAACTTTAATGGACCTGTTACTTTTGTAGAAAGTGTAACCTGACTTCCTAGTAATGCAATTTTCTGGTGTAAATTTAACTCCTGCACACAGATAGATCTCCAGTTTCTATCTTTTCTGTATTTGGGTTTAAATGTATAACCGAGGGCCTGACCCCCCCTTTGGAGATTATTGACGGAAGAAGGAAAGTGAAACTGCATTTGCGTAGGCACTGCATGCTCATGAGAGTTGTTTATCCAGACATTTTTAATTAACTGCAATTGACTTTCACAAAATAAATAGTTTATGTCATGATTCTGCTGTTCACTTGATGTCAGGCTTGGCTGAATAATAGTATCATGGTCTGAAGATTGGGGAACCAGACCATTCCAGAAGCATGAACACACGGAGACTGGCATTTCAGTGCAAGACCATGAGGAAAGCTTGCACTGGCAGAGGTGCTGCTCTCTTGGATGAGTTGGAAAATCCGTGTCTGCCCTCTCAGGTAGGTGCAGAATATCCTACGGATGTAATTAAAGATATCAAGGAAATTCTTCCAACGTGTTCTCACTAAATTGAAAGATCAAAGGAAAACAGGTGATCTAGTTGGGCAGCACTGCTGCCTCACAGCACCAGAGACCCAGGTTCATTTCCCACCTCAGGCCGACTGACGGTGTGGAATTTGCAAATTCTCCCTGTGTCTGCGTGAATTTCCTCCGGGTGCTCTGGTTTCCTCCCACAGTTCAAAGATGTTCAGGTTAGGTGAATTGGCCAGGATAAATTGCCCGTAGTGTGAGGTGAAGGGGTAAATGTAGGGGTGTGGGTGGGTTGCTCTTCGGTGGGTCGGTGTGGACTTGTTGGGCCGTAGGGCCTGTTTCCACACTGTAAGTAATCTAATCTAGTCATGCAAATATATAAATTAGGTTCAGAAATAGTCCATTCAGCCCTTAAATGTTCCCTCAGCTGACAAGGTTATGGCTGATCTGATTCTGGCCTCAACTCTTTTCTTCTCACTTGCCACTCCTCACCCACCAAAATTACCCAAAACTTTTGACTTCTTTGTTAGTCAAGAAGCCATCTACATTTGCTTTAAAAGCATTTAATGACCCTTGTCTTCACTGTTGCCTGGAAAAGAGAATTCAACAGACTCACATTGTTTGAGGAAACAAAATTCTTCTCATCTTTGTTTTAAATAAGAGACCATTAATTTTTAGACTTTGCCCCTCAGTTCTAGTCTCCTACACAAGGGAAGGCAAATGTGAGGTTATTCATTTCAGACAGAAAAAAGGTAGATCAGGGTATTTTTCAGAAAGTACGGAGTTAACCACAATGGATGCCCAATGACTTTTGAGGGTTCAGGTGCATCGCTCTTTATAATGCCTCAAACCAGATTCAATAGTCAGGAAGGCTAATGGAAGGCTGGTCTTCATATCTAAAAACAGGTGGAGTATAAGGATGCAGATGTTATGTTGCAGTTATACAAAACGCTAGTTAGATCCCAGGATAGAGTACTATGAGCAGATCTGGACACAACACTTGAGGAAGGATGCTTTGTCGTGGTGTGGGTATGTTCGCCAAGTTGGGAAGTTTATTTGCAGACGTTTCATCCCCTGTCCAGATGACACCTTCAGTGCTTTGGAGCATCCTGTGAAGCACTGCTGTACTGTGTCATCTGGAATTTATTTGGTTTTGTTCCTGCTCCTTCTGGTTGTCGGTCCCGGTTGTTCATCGTAAAGGCCGGTATATTGGGTCTAGTCTATGTGTTTGTTGATGGAGTCCATGGATGAGGGCCATGCTTTCAGACATTCTCTGACTGTTCTCTGTTTAGCTTGTCCTATGATGGTTGTGTTGTCCAGGTCGAATTTGTGGCCCCCTTCATTTGTATGAATGGCTACTAGGGACAGCTGGTTGTGGTGTTTAGTGGCTGGTTGGTGTTCATGGATGCGGATTGTTAGTTGCCTGGCTGTTTTGGCCCTGGACAGAGTCAACACAGCTTTACAATGATGATACTTGGACTTCAGCAGTTAAGTTATGAGAAGAGATTAGACAAATTAGACCTTTATTCTTCAGAATTTAGAAGTCTAAGGGGTGATCTAATCAAGGTCCTCAGGAAACTAACAGGAAAAGACAGGATAGATAAAACTAATTTCACTGGGTGAAGATTCTAGAACCAGGGGTATAGCCTAAGAATTAGGACCAGGCCATTGTGGAGAGATGCTAAAAAAAACACTTTCTCATGCAAAGAGTAGTAGAGTTTGGAACTCTCTTCCACAAATGGTGGTTGATGCTAATTCAATTGTTAACTTTAAATCTGAAAAAGGCAAATGTTTATTATGCGAGGGTTTCATGGGATATGGGACAAATGCAGGCTTGTGGAGTTGGGCCACAGATTAGCCATGATCTTACTGAATGGCAGAGTGGGCTCGAAGGACTGTTTCTGTGTTCCTATCTTTTCAGCGTCTATCCTGTCAAATTCCCCTCCGGATCTTATGTTTCAATGAGATTATCTCCCATTCCTCCAAACTCCAATGGATGCAAATCTATCAGGTCCAACATTTCCTCATCAAACTAGCCCTCATCCCAAATAAGTTGAGTGAACCTTATCAGAACTACTTCTAATCCAGTGATGTTCTTTCTTAGATAAGGAGACTAAAACAGTACAACTCTAGGTGTGGTTTCACCAATGCCTTGTAGAGCTGTAGCAAAACAGCTAGAGGCATGGCATTCATCCACAAACTCCATTAACAGACACATGGACCTGGACTCCATATACAAACCACTACAGCTGAAACTGACACCCGGAAGCGGCAAGAACATCCATCAACAGACACATCGACCTGGACCCCACATACAAACTACTACAGCTGAAACTGACACCCGGAAGCGGCAAGAACAAACCACTATAAATACCGGAAGAAACATCAAAGCAGCACTTCACAGGAGGCTCCAATAGCACTGATGATGTTCCCTAGCCAGGGAACGAAACGTTTGCAGCAAAAACTTCCAGCTCGGCGAACAGAACCACTGTTAGTAGGATTTTGCCGTTTGCCAATATTTGCAATGTATGCATAACATTTTCAACATTACAGCAGTGATTACACTACAACCTGAAGTGGTTCATTGGTTCTAAAGTGCTTTGGGCTGTCCTAAGATCACTTAAGGTGCAAGTTTCAAAATATTTCTTCTTTAAATTTCATGCAATGACATCTTACATTCATTCAGAGTGTTGGCAAGGCTGTACAGGCTTGAGTGGCGCCATGCAGTGGGAGCTCTGTTGTGTTCACTGGGAAAGGTCAGAGAACCATTGAATCCATTAAGTGTGAAAACAGACCATTCAGTCCACACCACCCCTCCAAAGAGCATCCCACCCCCATCCTATCCCCATAATCCTGCATTTCCCATGGCTAACCCATCTAACCTGCATACCCTCAGACAGCATGGGCAGTTTAGCATGGCCAATCCACCTAACCTGTACATCTCTGCACTGTGGGAAGAAACTGGAGCACTTGGAGGAAATCCACAGGGAAAAATGTGCAAACTCCACCTAGATGGTCAGCCAAGGATGGAATCAAACCTGTGTCCCTGGTGCTGCGAGGCAGCAGTGTTAACCACTGAACCACCGTGCCACCAATGGTGTTTCAGGTTGAGTTGTTTGACAACCCCCACCATCCCCATTGTATCATTAAACAACATGTTATGATCATTCAGGCTTTGTCACTCATTAATATGGGCACTTAAAAAAACACAGCCTGGCTAGAAGCAAGTTGGTAGCAGCAGTTTTAATGTTTGTGAGAATTCCTTTCCGTTGTACCTTCTAGAGTTACTGCCTTTCAATGCTTCAATTCCAAATATGCCATTTAATGTTGCAGGCCTATTTTATTAGTGGCCTCAACCTTCAGGCAACTTTTCCATTTAGTTGTTACACCATTACCTATAGTCTCCGAAGAAGAATTTCCAAATGAGTCAATATTGTGCTGACTCCTTAAGATAGGGAAAGTTTATTTCTTTAAATGAGGCAAAATGTTCAATATTCTTACAGTGCCATTTTGTCAGCTATCAGAAAACATTTACAATGTGTAGTTGAATCCTGCAAAATGAAAAATTGTGTTTGCCAAGTGTTTGACTTGGCTGAGGATCCATATAGCTGCTATATAAAAATTCTGATCTGTCAGATTTGTACTTCAGCCCAGTATTTTGCAAAAAACTGTTAGTGTGCAAATGACATGAATGCATTGGATAACCTATAAAATATTTTATGTGTCAAACAATGGATATACAAACAATTTTCATAACAAAAAATAGTTGGATCACAATCTTTAAAGCTGAATGTTTTGCTTGCATATGAATAATAGTCCTGGAATTGTTGGAGAGCTTACAAAATTAAGTCAATTGAGGATAAAACATTCATTTCAACTTGGTTCATCCATCCAATAATGACCTTAAATTCCAGTATCTATGTGGATTTTAAATTATCCCAGTATTTTTGCCTTTATTTTTGCACCCAAGAGTTTAACTCAGGCACAGATCACATTTTAGATTTTGATTTTTTTTTGTCATGTGTACGTTTTGTGTGAAGAGTTTTAATTAGACTGAAATGGTAGCCTTTTATTCTACTGTTGTAATTTACACTGAAGCATTTTGCAGGTTACCTCGCCAAAACGTAACAATAAAACAAGTTCTTTGATGACAGCTTTCCAAACAGATGAACTCAAGTTTGTCTATTATTAACTCAATAGTTCAAACCTTGAACTCTACAAACAACTCTCTGCACCTACCGTCAACACTTGGTGATCAGAGCTCTAGAGTGCTCTGATCAGAACACTATTTCACTTCAAAATGACTAGGCTAACACCATTGTAAAAAGAGAACAAGGATAGCATGCAAAGCATGAGTCAGAGGTTCAGTGGTAGCCCTCTCACATCTGAGTCAAAAGATTGTGGTTGAAAGCTCAACTCAAGGCCTTGACTTATCTAATCTTGATTGTAAAATCATGTTGCATTGTTGGAGAGCTCATCTTATGTGTTAGATCAAGACCACAATGCCTTTTTGAGGTAGATTTAAATGATCCCATGGCATTTTTCTCAGAAGAGTAGGACATTTTTCCAGTGTGCCGGCCAACATTCCTTCTTTAACCAACACCACAAAAAGAAATTAGACTTTCAATCTTTGGTCCCGTAAAGGCCAAACTGTTCTTCTGGTTTTCCAAGTTGCACTTTTATTTCCTAATAAGGGTCCTGAAAATATCAGGGCCTCTACTGTTTAGGAATGTAATGTTGGGATGAGCAATCGTATAGATTTTGCAATGGAACGTGTTGACAGGAAAGACAGCCAGATGAGAGATTTCATGGAATCTCTGCCTTTTCTCAAATCCAAACTTTAGCTTTCCTTGACCAAATTTCTGCCAATCTCTGCTAGAATGGCAAGTGAAGTAGCAATGGAAACCATGACTGTATCTATAATATAAAGCGCTCTAGGGATGCTATTAAGCCTTAGCACGATTAACATTGACAAGCCAATGAGTTTTCCTGATCAACAAGTCATTTTTTCTGACAGAGAAGTGAAAAAATTTCCATTGTTATTGGAATTTAAAACATTTTTAAGCATTTCTCTAAATGGAGTTATGTTGTTAAAAAAACAATTATTTTTGCTTTATTTCCTCAACATTACAATTAAGATCTTCAATTAGCAACAAAATAAATTAACTAAGCCCACTGACCCTCGTCACCCACCCACACACACACTTACAACAGCAGATACAGCATTTGTTTTTATAAACAAGTCAGCCTCTTGTATCAGATCAGGTAGTGTCAGGTAGCACAAAGATACCTGAGATCCGAAATGAAAACAGAAATTGCTCATGAAACTCAACAAGTCTGACAGCATCTGTGGGATAAAGAACAGTGGCACTTCATCAGAATGATTCGCAGCTAGGGAAAAATGGTATGTATGTTGCAGCCGATGTTGAGAGCGGATGGGAAAATGCTGGTGTCGGAGTTGGTTGAGGGGAGAGGTGAGTGGTAGATAGAAATAAAACTCAGAGAGAGAGAGAGAGGGAGAGAGAAAGAGGTATGAAAGGAGTGAGTAAACAAAGAGATTATGGATGGCAGGCCAGGACAGAGGAAAAGCTGAATATGTGTTAATAAGAGCTTAGAGTAGGAGAAAATGGTTGATCTATATTGAATGCAACTCATATTATGTTATAATAGGCCTAGGAGTAATTGAAGAGTATACTGTGCTAAAAGCAACCCATGTCCGGGTGTGGGATGGATAAAAAACATAGCAGGATGGAATCAGGCTCTATAGCTTTTGAGGTCATGTCCTAGAGACTGCAGGGTCACCAAAGGGAAAATGTGATGTTGTTCTTTGAGCTTGTGCTGACGATTGCTGGAATACTGCAGAGGCGGGTGATGGAAATGTTGGCCAATATCAGATAGCCAAATTCTGGGTTATTCACTCAAACATTGATGAATGTCAAACAATTATTAAGCAAAAGAAAAGGTTAAGTAAGCTGGCAGTCATATGAATAATTGCTACTCCTCCCCAGTGACATCACCAGAAGCCAACGTCTGGATTCTTTCACTTGGCCAACTTCGATCCATCAATTATCTGGGCGTCTACCTCTGTGACTACTTATCCTGTCAGCTTCTTTTATTGAACAAGTCAATGTGACTGTTCATCATAAAAAGGGGTTGTATAAACTCCCTGCTAGAAAACTTTATCAAAATAAGGTATGAAAAACCGAATTTTAGTGCCAAAGGCTTCTTCAATAAATGAGGAACACTTGCTTGAAAAATGTGTTAGGAATAAAATTAATTTAATTGTTAGTTACGTACAGTACGTATATGAAAATTCTGAGACACACTCTCGTGACCACAGTATCAAAATGAACATTCAAAGCAACATCATCAGAATTAATGCCTTGATTCATCTGTGCAATTCTGGTCTCCTTCTATCGGAAGGATGTTGTGAAACATGAAAGGATTCAGAAAAGATTTACAAGGATGTTAACAGGATTGGAGGATTTGACCTATTGGGAGGGGCTGAATAGGCTGGGGCTGTTTTCCCTGGCTTGGGAGGCTGGGGGTGGGGGAGTGGGGGGCAGTGACCTTTATAGAGGTTTATAAAATCATGCGGGGAATGGTTGGCTAAATAGTCAAAATCTTTTCCCTGGCGTGGGGGAATCCAGAACTAGAGAGCATAGAATTACGGTGAGAGGGGAAAGATATAAAAGAGACCTAAGGGGCAACTTTTTCGCACAGAGGCTGGTATGTGTGTGGAATGAGCTTCCAGAGGAAGTGTTGGAGGCTAGCACAGTAGCAACATTTAAAAGGCATCCGGAATGGTTTATGAATAGGAAGGGTTGGAGAGTTATGGGCCGGGTGCTGGCAGGTGGGTTGGGTTGGGATATCTGTTTGGCATGGACAATTTGGAGTGGAGGGTCTATTTCCATGATGCACATCTCTATGACTCAATGAAAAGAGGAAACAAAATAACTGTCTAAGTCAACTGTTGCAGTCTTGGCACAGTGGCAACGCCCCTGTCTGTAAGGTCTTAGGTTCAAATCCCATCTGTCCTTGAGGTGTGTTATGACATGTCTGAGCACATTGTAGTTATGTTAACCAAAGTGTTAAAGGCACTAATTGAAGGTAGATTACTGCTTTCTCAATAGCTGTCAGATAACTGTAAGAGAGATTTAAAGAACAAGCAGGATTCAGATGTGGTGTTTCTGAAATTATGATAAACAAACAAGAAAGTCCCTGCAGAAATTCATCTCCTTTACCTCCTGGATCTTTTATAGGTACGAGCCGCATTCTTTTTAATAGTATAGTGAGAAATATTTGATGAAGCAAGGCTAGATACAAGTGGCTAGTCTAGTTTATTTCTCAGCCAGCAAATGAACAAGAAGTCATGCAATGCTCACTTATTTTACTCAAAGTTTTTCTCACTGGGAAATGTCGGGTGGAAGGAGGGAAGTGAAACATTAATCTCTGTACTCTTTTGAGTATATCTGGTCAGCAAGGACAAGTTGGGGCGAAGGGTCTATTCACTCAAACAGGGCCAGTGTCAAGGTCTCCTTTTATGAAAAAGAAAACTTTGACAGTACACCCTTGATATAAAAGCTATTTCCCCACTGACCTGCCGCGCCTCTGCAAGTTAAAATGTTCATAGGGTTTACAATTTGAGTTACTTTGCATTTAGTGTTATTGATCAGTGAGAACTGCTGGTGGCATGTGGCACTTAATGAGCTGTGAATACTCCTGTGAATACTCCTGTGAATATTCGTGTACAGATATTCAGAGCCAGCAATTTCCTGGAAATTCCTTCCACCTGCCTGTTACTCACCCTTCATCTCAAAAAGCTCACTCTCTTGGCATGTGACTACACAGCTCACAAAATTACATAACACAAAGCACAGGGAGATCCCTTTCCTCATGAGCTGGTCTTCCACAGTGAATGGATGTATTTTCCTCATCATGAGATGTAAAAACAAAATAGTGATTAATCATTCTGACCACATCAGCACTTTTTTCCAGACTGTAAGTAAGTAAATCTAATCTCCGTTTTAAAATCCCTTCACACTAGTCAAAGAAAAATTCCTTTTGCAGTATTTTGGGTACTGCAGATTGCTTCATACTACATTAAAGTATATTTGCTTGTGCATAATTATAAAGATTTTTAAAGAATTCATTCATGGAATGCTGACTGGACCAGCACTCATTGTTCACTTCAGAAAGTTGTGGTGAGTTGCTATCTTAAAAATGCTGCTGCCCATTTCCTACGCCCACAGTACCGTTAGGAAGGGATTTTGACCCAGCGACCTTGAAGGAATGATCTAATATTTCCAAGCTTGGATGGTGAGTGACTCAGGGAGGGATTTGCAGTGTAATGGTGTTCCTATCTACTGCCTTTGTCCCTCGAGATGCTAGTGGTTGTGGGCTTGGAAGACGTTATCCAAGGAGCCATGGTGACTTTCTGCAATGCTTCTTCAAGATGGTGCTTACTACTGCATGTATTTTTCTTCCCAAATCTGTCTTCTGCCACTAGAAAAAAAACCCCAAACCTAGTGCATCGCGGTCTTTAGTTTCCTTGAGAAACAGCCTTTCTTTGTTGGTGAGTCTAGAGAGTAATTAGACTATTCCACAGCAGGTGCCATCACAGCTAGGCCTGGTCCTGTCTGCAGGGCATCAGGGAGAAAAATGGTGCCATTTTGTCTTTGTTTAAAATCTCATCTGGCAGCACCTCTGTGTGGAAGTCAAGAGGCAGGATGTGTCCTCTGATATTTGGAATCAGATTTTGGGACTGTTTCATGATTCCAAACTCCCAGTGAGTGAAACAGACGGAGAGGAGTCAAAAGGGAGGGGGCACCCTCATATTTGACCCAGAGATAGATTTACTGTCCGGATAGTGCTGGTTGGGTGAATTTTCAAAGCTTAGGTAATTTGATTATTTGGAACGATTTACTGGTGGAAATAAAACTAGTCAGTCATGTGTAGTAACATTCTGGATATTAAAAATAAATTTGAAGGTGAAGGGCCAATCAGGAGCCTTTCCAGAAGACTGCAATGGAAAAGGAGCAAGTCAGAGGGCACTTCAAGATGGTGGCCCCCTTCTCTTCAATTTATTAAAAGCAGCTTTTGAAACCAGTCCATCACTCTGGCATGGAAGAGGCGTGGGTGCCCTCTGAAGGGCATCATGCACCCAGACTTGCAGGGACGGCCAAAGTCTGGCCTGAACTCTGTCTCTGGGTCTGGCACTAGGAGACTGCTTCCAGGTCCCCACTAATTGTAGGCATTTAGAGGCTGCTAATGCTTTGTCTTAAATAACTCTCAATGAGCTGGTCAGCACTGGCTGCACACTGTGCGGTCAGGTAGTCCTGCCACTTCCAGTTCACCCCCTCCCACCTTCTGTAAAAACAGAAGGAGTGGGAGGGGGTAGCGGGGTTTACAATCAGGGAACTGTCATGTTCAGTGATGGGGCTGTTCTTAGCTCTTGCCCCCATATCCCAGATCCTGATGTCACTGGAGGCTGAGAGGCCGACTCAAGGACAGAAGCAGCTCAAAAGCTGAGTCACGTCCGCATGTCCAAGATTTGTCACAGCAGATAAAAAGGCTGAAACTATTTCTTTTCTTTTTGAACAATGCAATTAACCTACCTAGCAGTCTTGACAAATTTCCACAGAACAGCTTCTTGCAAAATGTACTATCCAGAAATGAAAGAGAAAGCTTCAGACTATGGCTTAGAGCCAAGTGAAGTCAGTAGCAGTAGCAACCTACAAGCACTTTCCAAAGAAATCTGTGCCCTATGGGTCACTCGCATCTGATTGTAGAATTAATTACTTTGAAGCTTGTCATAGAGCTTAATCCCCTCAGCAAGGTGAAAGTGGAATGTGATTTTTTTTCTTCTCTCTGGGCTGGTATTGCCAAGGCAATGTTTAAAAATTAAGCACAAGTAGTAGGATCCATTCTGTCTGTCTAGCCTCTTGTATCATTTGAACCTGTCAAAGCTACAGCTCTGTTGACGTCACTTGCTGATGGATTAGGTGCCTGTTGAAGCCTGTCTACTCAAATGGTGAATTGGAGATGAAACAAAATGCGTCAATCATCTAATTACTAACATGAAACAGAATCCATGGTATTGATTCAAAACACTTTGACCTTCGATTCATGGTAATATCTTGGTTACTATTGAAATAATAATTGCAAACTTCCTGCCGGTTGCGTGCATTATAACAGAAGCATTTAGTTTTTAAGAAGTTAGACAGTTTTATAGTTATTGCCCGGGATTTGTCAATCACATCAATGGAAGATCAGGACTTCACCTGCCATTTCAGATTTAAACCTGGTTTACATATCGCTGTGTAATGTGGCAGTGCTGAAAATGTGTTGCTGGTTAAAGCGCAGCAGGTCAGGCAGCATCCAAGGAACAGGAAATTCAACGTTTTGGGCACAAGCCCTTCATCAGGAATGAGGCAATGCTGTTGCACAGCAAGAGGAGAGATCCCAATTAAAGAGGCATGAACAACTCAACGGTCAGATTTCTTATTTATATCTTGGAAGAAATAGAGGGTTTGGTTAAGAAAAAGAAGGAAGAATATGTAAGGTATAGACAGGATAGATCGAGTGAATCCTTAAAAGAGTATAAAGGAAGTAGGAGTATACTTAAGAGGGAAATCAGGAGGGCAAAAAGGGGACATGAGATAGCTTTGGCAAATAGTATTAAGAAGAATCCAAAGGGTTGTTACAAATATATTAAGGACAAAAGGGTAACTAGGAAGAGAATAGGGCCCCTCAAAGATCAGCAAGGCGGCCTTTGTGTGGAGCCACAGAAAATGGGAGAGATACTAAATGAGTATTTTGCATCAGCGTTTTACTGTGGAAATAGAAATGGAAGATATAGACTGCAGGGAATTAGATGGTGACATCTTGCAAAATGTCCAGATATCAGAGGAGGAAGTGCTGGATGACTTGAAACAGGTAAAGGTGGATAAATCTCCAGGACCTGATCAGGTATACCCGAGAACTCTGTAGAAAGCTAGAGAAGTGATTGCTGGGCCTCTTGCTGAGATATTTGTATCATTGATAGTCACAGGTGTGATGCCAGAAGACTGGAGGTTGGCAAACGTGGTGCCACTGTTAAAGAAGGGTGGTAAGGACAAGCCAGGGAACTATAGACTGGTGAGCCTGACCTCAGTGGTGGGCAAGTTGTTGGAGGGAATCCTGAGGGACAGGATGTACATGTATTTGGAAAGGTAAAAACAATGACTGCAGATGCTGGAAACCAGATTCTGAATTAGTGGTGCTGGAAGAGCACAGCAGTTCAGGCAGCATCCAAGGTGCAGTGAAATCGACGTTTCGGGCAAAGGCCCTTCATCAAGAATAAAGGCAGTGAGCCAGAAGCGTGGAGAGATAAGCTAGAGGGGGGTGGGGGTGGGGAGAAAGTAGCATAGAGTACAATGTACCATTGTACTTTTTCTTGACAGAGCAGCCCCATAATCCGGTCGGACTATGACGACTTTATCTTTACCAAGGGGATTGCCTAAATAAATTCATTATGTGGTTAAAGTGAAAAATAGAATTTGTAGCAATTTAAAGCTTTATAGAATGACTAGGCTTTACACAATTGTGGGCGAATGACCTGATGATTTTGTATCAACACTTTTCTAACAGCTTCAGTGTAACTTAACCTGAAGCAGCTGTGAGTTCCAGGCTTTGAATACTCAGGAGCGAATGAAGGGAACTGGCTATTGTTAGACAGATAAGCCCAATGCTCGGCATATGATTGTGGACTTGTCTGTACCTGCCTGGAGCAAAGATAATCTAGCAGTTGTGTTAATGGATAAAATAATTCTGTATTATCAGCTGAAGCAAAATGTATCTCCCCTTAGGCTCACTGGACAGTAAGAGACATTGCCTCATGCACAGAACAGGTTTTCTGATTAACTATATGACAAGCCTGCACATGAATATTATAAAATGGATTCCTTGCATCATAAAGGAAGTTATCAATACATAGACAAGCTGAATCTCTGGACTGTGATGAGGCTTTTATTTAGGATCGTACAAACAATTTCAACATCCCAAGCTTAGAAGAGAACATGAATTACTAATCACAAAGGTAAATGGAAGACCATGATGTGAGAAGAATGGTGTAGTGATTGTAATGGGGTCAGCCAAGTGTATGAGTTCCCTGATTGGGGCTGTTAATCTGGTCCAATCAGGGAGTCCAGCCTGACAGGTAAGAACACCAGTATCAGACATCCTTTCTCACTCTGTGAGCTAGTTTTGAGAGAACTGAGTTTGTGTCAAGGACTCTCCATGAGTAAATAAAAGGTGACTTGGTGATGGGATACTGGGCTCTGTGGAATTATTTCAGATGTATTTCAAAATTTATACAGAGTTTTGTCAAATGCTATCTTGAATATTGGATTAAGTTTTGGACTTTGAATTTTTAGGATGATATAATAGTCTGAGAAAGGTATATCAGAATGATCCCTGGGTTAAATGTTTAAATTGTAAGAAGGGATTATGTTTGCTTGATTAGAAGTAATGGGGGGCTTCAAACACAATAGTTTAATCTCAAACTTCAAACTAAGTCATTTTGAGGTGGAATTGTGATACATTAATTCACAAGAAAAAGGGATCTCAAAATCTCCAAAAGGCTTTTGATCCACTGTCAACTGAAATTTTCAAGACTGAAATCGATCAATCTTTGTGAAATACAGCTATCAAGGTTTATGTCAGAAATCACAAGCTTCACCTTTCAATGGAGCAGCACTCTGAAAGCTTGTGATTTTAAATAAATCTGTTGGACTATATTCTAGTGTCTTGTGACTTCTGGCTTTGTCCACCCCAGCGCAACACCAGCACCTCCACATCATATCAAGGGTTATGGAATAACAATGGGTAAATGGAGTTGAGATGCAGATCAATCATTATTTGAATGATTAGCAGAACATGTTGAATGGCTTATAATGGCCTACTCTATTCCCACCTGTCTCTTGCGCAGATAGCACTCCTTCATTTCCTTATTAGATGTGGCAATAGCTTGTGTTTATAGATGTGAATTAAATCTGCAAATCCACATTTCAAAAGTGCTTCCTATACAGCAATTTTAATATTGCTGTTTATGTGATAAAGAAATATAGTACTTGTAGGTAGAGGTTTGTCACTGTGGAACACTGAGGTACATTGCTGATAGATACGCCACCTCATAGATATTACCAGGATGGAAATACTTTAAGGGGATGTATTTCAAAATACCTTAGTCCTGCAGATTAGTGATTTTTTTTTATCACTGCTGGTCATGTTGAACTTTGTTATCTCAAAAATCAATTCAGCTAGTCGGTTAAATTAGAGATTGTGAGAAAGATTATTTAAATGCCTCTTTAAAGAAACAAACTGAACAGTAGAAAGTGACAAAAATCTCGAGACCTTCAACTCTTTGCAATTGGAAAATGCAGCTCTTTATGTAGCTTTATGTCGTCTGGACGATTATGACCCTGATGGGTCTGAATGAAGCAGTTGGATGAGGGTTTTGCTCACTGGGCCAGCACTTATTGCCCACTAGTGATTGCACTTACAGACGTTGATGGTGAATATCCTACTAACATTGCTGCAGAACTTGGGGTATAGGTATGCCCCCAATGCTGTTGAAAAGAGAGTTCCAGGATTTTGATCCAATGATGTTGAAGGAGTGATGATTGTAGTTCTAAATCTGGACTTGGAGGGAACTTGCAGGTTATGGTGTTCCCATGTATCTGCTACCCTTGTCCATCTAGGTAGCAGAGGTTGTGAGTTTGGAGTGTGCTGTCAGAGGAACCTGAGTGAGTTGCTACAGTGCATTTACTGATGCCTTTGCTTAGACTGGCTATTTGCACCACGAAGCCCTATTTTGCCTCAGCTCATCTGTTGTAGAATCCTTTATCCTCACCTTTAGAACCTCAATATATGATTAATCCTTGTAGCCTGTCTAATTTTGCCCATTGTAAATCTCATCCAAAACTCAGCTGCCCTTGTCTTAACTTGCAATGTGGAGAAATGGAGGACTGCAGATGCTGGAGGTCAGAGTCGAGAGTGTGGTGCTGGAAAAACACAGGAGGTCAGGCAGCATCTGAGAAGCAGGAGAATCGATGTTTTGGGCATAAACCCTTCATCATTAACTTGCAAAATGCCCTGATTACCCACCAGCCTGTCCGCACTGACATACTTTCCCTTTCGGTTAAACAACATTTCTATTTTAAAATACTCAATCTTGTTTCAAATTGCCCAACTTCCTTCCTCCTCCCTATATTTGTAACCTTTTCCAAACCCTAAGCTCTGCAACTTGCTCTGTAATCTTCTCTGCTTCTCTTCCCTTCTCTCCTCATCTTGGATCAAGTTATTTGTCGGGTAAAAAATGAGGTCTGCAGATGCTGGAGATCACAGCTGAAAATATGTTGCTGGTTAAAGCACAGCAGGTTAGGCAGCATCCAAGGAATAGGAAATTCGACATTTCGGGCATAAGCCCTTCATCAGGAATGAGGAGAGTGTGCCAGGCAGGCTAAGATAAAAGGTAGGGAGGAGGGACTTGGGGGAGGGGCGATGGAGATGTGATAGGTGGAAGGAGGTCAAGGTGAGGGTGATAGGCCGGAGTGGGGTGGGGGCGGAGAGGTCAGGAAGAAGATTGCAGGTTAGGAGGGCGGTGCTGAGTTGAGGGAACTGACTGAGACAAGGTGGGGGGAGGGGAAATGAGGAAACTGGAGAAATCTGAGTTCATTCCTTGTGGTTGGAGGGTTCCCAGACGGAAGATGAGGCGCTCCTCCTCCAGCTGTCGTGTTGTTATGTTCTGCCGGTGGAGGAGTCCAAGGACCTGCATGTCTTCGGTGGAGTGGGAGGGAGAGTTAAAGTGTTGAGCCACGGGGTGGTTGGGTTGGTTGGTCCGGGCATCCCAGAGGTGTTCTCTGAAGCGTTCCGCAAGTAAGCGGCCCGTCTCCCCAATATAGAGGAGGCCACATCGGGTGCAGCGGATGCAATAGATGATGTGTGTGGAGGTACAGGTGAACTTGTGGCAGATATGGAAGGATCCCTTGGGGCCTTGGAGGGAAGTGAGGGAGGAGGTGTGGGCGCAAGTTTTACATTTCCTGCGGTTGCAGGGGAAGGTGCCGGGAGTGGAGGTTGGGTTAGTGGGGGGTGTGGACCTGACGAGGGAGTCACGAAGGGAGTGGTCTTTGCGGAACGCTGATAGGGGAGGGGAGGGAAATATATTCCTGGTGGTGGGGTCCGTTTGGAGGTGGCGGAAATGACGGCATATGATACGCTGTATACGGAGGTTGGTGGGGTGGTAGGTGAGAACCAGTGGGGTTCTGTCTTGGTGGCGGTTGGAGGAGCGGGGCTCAAGGGCGGAGGAGCGGGAAGTGGAGGAGATGCGGTGGAGGGCATCGTTGATCACGTCTGGGGGGAATCTGCGGTCCTTGAAGGAGGAGGCCATCTGGGCTGTGCGGTGTTGGAACTGGTCCTCCTGGGAGCAGATGCGGCGGAGACGAAGGAATTGGGAATATGGGATGGAGTTTTTACAGGGGGCAGGGTGGGAGGAGGTGTAGTCCAGGTAGCTGTGGGAGTCAGTCGGTTTATAGTAGATGTCTGTATTGAGTCGGTCGCCCGAGATAGAAATGGAAAGATCTAGGAAGGGGAGGGAGGAGTCTGAGAGAGTCCAGGTGAATTTGAGGTCGGGATGGAAGGTGTTAGTAAAGTTGATGAACTGTTCAACCTCCTCGTGAGAGCACGAGGCAGCGCCGATACAGTCATCGATGTAGCGGAGGAAAAGGTGGGGGGTGGTGCCAGTGTAGTTGCGGAAGATGGACTGTTCCACATATCCTACGAAGAGACAGGCATAGCTGGGGCCCATGCGGGTGCCCATGGCAACTCCTTTAGTTTGGAGGAAGTGGGAGGATTGAAAAGAGAAGTTATTCAGGGTGAGGACCAGTTCAGTCAGTCGAAGGAGGGTGTCAGTGGAAGGGTACTGGTTGGTGCGGCGGGAAAGGAAGAAGCGGAGGGCTTTGAGTCCTTCGTGATGGGGGATGGAGGTGTACAGGGACTGGATGTCCATAATGAAAATAAGGCGTTGGGGACCGGGGAAGCGAAAATCCTGGAGGAGGTGGAGGGCGTGGGTGGTGTCCCGAACGTAGGTGGGGAGTTCTTGGACTAAAGGGGACAGAACCATGTTGAGGTACGCGGAGATGAATTATTTGTCATCTGTCTTATCTTCTATGTGGTTTAGTGTCACATTTTGTTTTATAATATCTCAGAAAAGCACTTTGCAATGCATTCCTACATTAATAGCACTATATTAATACAACTTTTTGTTGCTTTTCTTCTTCTGGTTTTTTGGTCAATACTTGTTCCTTCAAAACATCACAAAACAGATTACTTGGCTATTTGTACGTTGTTGTTTATGATCTTGCTGTGTGTAAATTGGCTACATTGCAACACTGATCACACTTCAATAGCACTACATGTGTTGAAGAGCCCTTGAGACATTCTATGGACACAAATGTCTTTCTGTCTTACTCTTTCCCTATCATTACAAACTGAAGCTACGTCATCTCACATTCAAAGCCTGTGGTTATCACTTCCCACTTACTGTCATTTTTCTCTCCGGCAAACTGGAAGAGACAATGAGGAGCTCCATTTGGTTCAATGATGGAATTTATGACTGAAACTGACTTCGACATTGTTCTTCAAAAAGTATGTTTGTAGTCATTTTTTTTAGCCTGTCTCCCTAGTGATGTGGTGATAAAAGGAATTGAATTGTTGAACAATATCCTTACTACAAGACTTGTTTTCAAGATCACATTGTTCTCTCTGCTGGGAAGAAACAAGACTTGTTACATTCTGCAATGTGCTTGAAATGTAGACTATTTGTTCTATAGCGTGTAGTTCTGGGAAATGCTTTTGGAAGTTGGCAGAATTTTAACATGACTGGGAGTTGTAAAATGGTAAATGGTAAAGGAGTGGGAGAGGAGCTAAGAAGCTTCAAGTCTGCATTACTAACAGCATCTGACTACTGATAAAGCTTAAACAAATTAAAAGCTCTTATAATAGGCAAATAAAACTGTAAGAAACGTTATGGATTATCTGTTTTATGAAGCTTCTGCCTATTTTTAAAAGTCTCCAAGTTGAACAGCATAGTTATATTCTATTTCATCCCTGAGTTTGCCAGTTAACTGAGGTCAGGCCCCACTTTAGGACTTGATCATAAAATCAAGATTGATTTTAAACCAGTCCCCAGTGCAAATGTACACTGGAGCCCATTTGAAACCAAACCTAAGTTACCACTATATGATAACTGTACTAACAACTGGGGGAGCTGCTAAGTTTGGAATCTCATTCCAGTTGCCTCTTTACTGCTGAGTGGCCTGTATGTCAGGATGGACTCGGCCTGCAGTTGCTCTTTGAACCTCAGACATGGGCTTTCATCAAGGTCATGGACTGGATCTTCATAGATTTGCCTCCAGCATATTTGTCCAGATACATTGTTTAGTCAGAAATAAGGTCACGCGGACCTCACTGATGCATTTTCAGCAGTGGAGAAAAATGGATTTTTAAGACCTTGTTTGGCACGCAAGTGGCTATCTTGTAAATTCAACGATCTTGGTAGACTGTCCCTGTTAGCTGCCAATCAGTGTGATTCATTTTCATTTAATAGCGTCTTTGGGAGGGAAACACTCTGTATCTAAATTTATCTTTAATCTCTCCTCAATGAAACTGCAAAGTGCAAATCAGAACAACCTAATCTTTGCATTTACGAGAACAAAGATAAATGCAGTTTCCCACAGAAGAGACCTGCTTCATGTGGCTGGTGTGAGAGTCCGTGACCAGGGGAGCCATTTAGGATAACAGGCCAAAGAGCCAGGGGCTTGAAGTGGGTGCAAAATAAAACCGAGATTAATTTTCATATTGCAAGTTATTCCAGGTTGGAAAGTGCCACATAAAAGGTGAGCTGGGAGAAAATTTAATTGAAACCTTTAAAAGTGAATTGAATATAAACGTAAAAAGAAGGAAGGCTGTGGATAATGAGGAGGGAGCTATGTAGTGGGACTGTTGGGTCAAACTTATTAAAAGTAACAGCATTACAGTGTGCTTCTTAGTTCCAATTCCAAGGGTTGCTCCCCTTGTCAAAGCATTTGGTGGGGACCACTTAAAGTCCAATGGAGAGCCTCTCTACTGTCTACCCACTCATCTCCTGTCTGAGACTTTACAGGATTGGGGACAGGGGGATGGTGACGGGGAGGCTTCTGCTCAACCTTTGGACTTTTGAGGCCTTCCCATGGACAATTAACAATTGCATTGGGTCCCAAATCACTACCACCTGTGTTTCGCCTGTGACTGGGGGACAGCCATGTTTTGGGAAGTTCAGCTTTAGCTGCACGGACTGGTGCCAGGCAAAGGGGAGCTCTGTTTTGTGGGTGTTCCGGGCCCCTCCAGATGACCTGTCCCCTGCCGCCACCAAATTCCTTCCCCTTAGCCTCCTGAACCCAGAAAGTGCCTTGTAAATATGAGTTTTGGTGTTTACAGCTAACTACCCAAGCAATTAAAATATACTAGAAGCCTGCTCGACACAACATCAGTCTAAATTACTCATTCCGTCCCTCACAGTGCTGACTTTTCCTTGCATTTCATTCCCTGGATACTTTCTTAAGTGATTGTTATTCATGTGTGATCTTTGGCATCTAAGCCTGATCCATTCCTCAGTTGCTATCTGCGCATCCAGACTTACAGATGTATTAAACAGATAGAAATCAGAACCCACTGGCCTACTTTATTCCACTTTTTAACCGATGAGTGTGTGTGAATGTTCTCTCTGTCCTCAAAGAACAGGATCCTGTTTTTTCGATACATGCAGCTTCCAGTACGCTCAAGTGAATCACAACACAAGCTGAACTGACAATCCTAAATTGGTTGTCAGTGTAATTCTCTGTACACCCAGAATTACCCAACAAATGCTGCGTGGTTATGGAATGAGATCTAATATTAAATGTTATACTCCAAGCTTTGCAAGTGCCAGCTGGTTGGTTGTGCTGAATACATTGCTTATTGCAAACAGCCAAAGGGATATGGTTGATACGATCCCCTAGCCTTTCGAATGTAAGGCTTACATACCTGACATCACACCAGCGTTCACATTTATTTACACTTTACTCACTTCTGTGATAGTCGGAAAGTCTTTTCAGCTTGGTGGCAGTATCCTGTTAGTTGTGACCACTGCTTGTGTTGCTACTGCATAGCCAGCAGCCTGTGAGGGATGGCAAAAATAATTCAGACTGATTTTGTATCGAGCAGGCTTCTAGTGTATTTTAATTGTTCAGATATTTAGCTGTAAACACCAAAACTAACATTTACAAGGCACTTCCTGGGTCCAAGACATTTGAGATGTCTTACCTTTCCTGACTAACCTGAGGTAGACATTTCAGGACAAAAATAACAGTGCCAGGGTAGTTCAAGTCTATGTGCTATATCTCAAAAATAACCAACTGATCTCATGAGATGGAATGGTATGATTTAACTCTGTCTTCAGTGACATTTTCAAGGAAAACCAAGCTGCAAAAAAGATGTGCAAGCATGTATTTTGCCTCATGAATTTCAAAAACGACAGCGTTGTCTGACTCAGAGACAAGGGTGCAACTATTGAGCCAGAGCTAACACTTACACAATATGGTATGGAGTTACCCAAATGCAAATAATATGGTCAGTCAGTGAAAGTATACAGAGGAGGTAGGAAGATGGCAATTAATGTTAAAGTTCAGCTTGGTGCACCATCTGCAAATTGCAACATACGTTTTTGCCTTTGACTGTTGATCCTGTATCACGTAATGTGTGTGTATGTGTGTGTGTTTGTGTGTGCACTGGCGAAGCAAGGCTGGCTACAAATACTGGCTGTCACCTACGTAAACCACAAATGAACTTTAAAACTAAAAAAAAAGTCCAGCTAACCGTAATTATTACAAAGTTATAATATTTTACCACATCATATAGGGTTGGAGGGGTGTTTTTGCAGGTTGGTGGAAAGACTCCAAATAGA
This sequence comes from Hemiscyllium ocellatum, assembly GCF_020745735.1. Classification (NCBI taxonomy): domain Eukaryota; kingdom Metazoa; phylum Chordata; class Chondrichthyes; order Orectolobiformes; family Hemiscylliidae; genus Hemiscyllium; species Hemiscyllium ocellatum. The sequence goes on along the minus strand of NC_083428.1, from coordinate 17,355,191 downwards.
AAGAGAATATTGTTTAAGCAGACTTAAAAAGTGTTTGTGTCTCATATAAAAAAAGCTGGGGGTGTGACTGTCCAGGGTTAAATTCTTAGAATTTTCTATTGTAGCCATTAGCGTTTGTGGCTAGCTGACATTTAAACCTCAAAAAGGTGAGCGTCACTCCTCAGTTATTCAGCCTGATGAGTGGGAGGACTGCTCGCTGCTTAGTCAATAAGAGTTCCCTGCTGAAAAAAGCTGAGGAAGGTGGTCGTGCTGTGGAAGACTTAGTGTGGGGGAGGCTTAAAAGTGTGTCCCGAGTCAGGCGATGAAATAACTTGGTAAACCTTGCCCCCTCCCCGTGAGGAGGTGGGTGTTTGGAGCTCGGTCACTTGTGTCGGAGGCTGAAGATCTAAAAAAATATGAAAACACAGAAGCCAAGCCTGCTGCAATATTTGAGGCCAAGACTTAGAAAGCTCTTATCTTCCTCCTTCAAAGAGTTTCCTCTTAGTACACATTCTGGGCAGAGTTTAGGCTGTCACACAACACCTGACTGCACCTACCATCACTTTGCTGTGTTCCTGCACTCTCCAGCTCGAAGGAGGTTTACCCACAATGTTCCTGGTGGAGGAGTTGACTGTGTTGCAGTGAGAGAAACAGGGATCAGAATGTTCAGCTCTTCCCCACACCAAGGAGAGCCTGTCAAGGGAGGCGTGTGTGAAGTGTTAAATTGGGTAAGGCAGAAGGGGCTTATTGTCTATCCACCTCCATTGACATTTTACCAGTTATACTGGTGACATTCCACATGGTGAGGCTGTCAGCATTAGGGCAGCAAGGTGGCTCAGTGATTAATGCTGCTGCTTCATAGTGCCAGGGAATAGGGTTAGATTCCAGCCTTGGGTGACTATCTGTGGGGAGCTTGCACTTTCTCCGTGCCTGCATGGGTTGACCCTGGGTGCTCCAGCTTCCACCTCACAGTCCAAAGATTTGCAGGTTAGGGGGATTGGCCATGAAAAATTGCCCCATAGTGTCCAGGGATATGTAGGCTAGGTGGGCTAGGCATGAATTGCAGGGCTTTGGGGATGAGGAGTGGTTTGGGTGGGAAATTCTTTGGAGGGTTGGTGTAGACCCAATGGACTGAATGGCTTCTCTTTGCATTGTAGGGTTTCCATGATTCTTATAGCATAGTAGACAGTCCCCACCCATCCAAACCCAATAGAGGCCCAACCTTTAACCGCTTGCTCCTCCCAAACACTCGAGCCCACCTAACTGGCCAAAGTGATATCACCTCACCTAAATCTGGATTGGATTCCAGGCATGATGCCTGAATGGGACTGAGACTGACTGCAAGTCCCAATGATGGTGACTTGACTGGGATCTGAGAACTGGAACCAGTGGATCCCCTGAGGAAAGGACCTCCTCCAATATAGCAGCAAAGTTAAGTTTTGACTTGAGTCAGTTTTTCTTTTCGCTCATTTACAGAATGAAGGCATTCTTGGCTGGGTCAGCATTTATTGTCCATCCTTAATTACGTAGAGGGCAGTTCAGAGTCAACCACATTGCTGTGGATCACATGTAGGCCAGACTGGATAAGGATTGCAGTTTTCATCCCTAAAGGACGTTTGTGATTCAGGTGGGTTTTTCTGACAATCAACAATAGTTTCATGGTCATCAGCAGATTCTTAATTTGAGATTTTTAATTGAATTCAAATTCTGCCATCTGCTGTGGCCGATTCAAGCCCAGGCCCACCGATCATTAATAGGGTTTCTGGATTAATAGCCTGGAGATAATACCACTAGGCCATTGCGAATAGCAGGTCAATGAAAACCAGATTGTAGCTGCCTTGGCATGTGGAGGTGGGTTCAGCCTGACTTTTCCATCCAATTCATCCAGGACCTGAGTGAACACAGCAAGCAGTAGCGGACCTCCTGTAGCAATGCACTTTAAACTTGAATGTTGAAAAAGCAGGGCGGATTGGAGTGAGCAAATTAAGTACAGAAATATGGTGAGGAAAAGAGATTGGGTTGAGAGAGCTGGAAAAATGAAGAGGCAGAAACAAAAAGAAGAAAACTGTTTAATATGACATTTTTAATATCTTGAAGAGAACGTCAAAACCTAACAGAGTGGAACTCTGCACTTTTAACAATTAACTGGGAAAATAAAAATAGTCTCAGTAATGGTGGCCTTGAAAAGTAACATTTTTTGTTAAAAAAAAACCCACCTAGTTCATTAATAAATTTTAAAGAAGGTCATCCTTCTGGTAACATCTATCTCCAGACCTACAAACATAATACAGCCACATAAAAACAAAACAAAACAAAAAGTAATTTTAATTGGTGTAACATATTGATTTCCAAATTTTCATTATTTTCTTTTTTTTATATCACTCTATGGTTTTAGGTGTTCCCAACTCTGTAATGTTCTAATTCTAGTCTTTTAGTGTTCTTGAGTTTAAATTGCACCCCCCCCCCCCAACTCCAGCATGCCTTCTGCTGCCTAAACCCCAAACTCTGAACTTCTCCACCTCTCTAGGTTCATATCCCTCCATTAAGGCACTTCTTAAAATATAGCTGTTCACTTTTGCTAATATTTCTTGTGTACCTCAATGTCAAGTGCTGCAAAGCACCATGGGACATTTCACTGTGTCAAAATTGCTCAGTCAGAGCTTTCCAGTATGGGACTGGCAACCTCATGTGAGGTCTGCCCCCTCCTGACCTTTACAGGTCTGTCTCCCCCTCCTCCACCACACACCAGTGTCCTTATAATTTTTATTGTGGAATCACAATGCTTTCCAGCCTTGAAATGGGGTTGTAGCAGGAAAAGCTTCAAGAACCCATTTGCGAAGATTTTATTTAAATTAATTCCAGTCTAGCACGTTGCAATAGAGCACATTATCTTCAAGGTTTGGCTCTCAATTTGAAACTATAATGTTAAGTGTTGCTTAGCATTTCAGTACTTCCTTGGCCTGGTTTAATAAGGTTTTGTTAGGGCTTGGCCTGATCTCTGCATATTATGATGCAGGAGCTACGTATACGTTATACAGAGTTCTATCAAAAGATATCTTGTAAGTTTTATATTGATGCCATGCCAAAGATGTGATACATATAGTAATTTGGGTGCTGGTGACACACTGAGATAGGAAATGACCTCCACAATAGCTACATCCTCTCGTTGTCTGATTCCCAAGATTGACAATAACTGCACAGAAAGCGACCATTTACATATGCGTGAACTGTTGAATATGCTGCAGTTTAAAACTCTTAAACTGAAAGCTTGCTAGCTTGAACTTTGTGAAAGAACCAGAAAATGCCAGCTGATCAGCTGGGCCAATGGGCCGGGGAGTGGCAGATGGAATTTAATTTAGATAAATACGAGGTGTTTCATTTCGGTAAGACAAACCAGGGCAGGACTTATATGGTTAATGGTAGAACTCTGGGGAGTGTTGCTGAACAGAGAGACCTATGGGTGTAGTACACAGTTCCTTGAAAATGGTGTTACAGGTAGACAGGGTGGTGAAGAAGACATTTGGAATGCTTACCTTCATTGGTCAGGGCATTGAGTATAGGAGTTGGGATATAATTTTGCAGCTGTACATGACATTGGTAAGACACTGTTGGAGCACTGCATACATTCTGGTTACCCTGCTTATAAGAAGAATGTTATTGAACTGGAGAGATTACAGAAAAGATTTACAAGGATTTAACCAGGACTGAGAGGCATTTGAGTTATAAGGAGATATTGGATAGGCTGGAGGCCATTTTTCATATGGAGCATAGGAAGCTGAGGGGTGACCTTATGACCTTATAAAATCAGGAGAGGCATAGATAAGGTGAATAGCCAAGGTCATTTCCCTAGGGTAGGGGAGTCCATAACCAAAGGGCATATCTTTAAATTGAGAGGGGAAAGATTTTAAAGGGGCAACTTTTTCACACAGAGGGTGGTGCATATCTGAAATGAACTGCCAGAGGAATGGGTAGAGGCAGGTACAAGTAGAATATTTAAAAGACATTTGGGCAGGTACATGATTAGGAAAGGTTCAGAGGGATTAAATAACAATTGTCCCTACACTCTGTCTTCCCATCTGGCCAATTGCCTCTCCAAACCAGTACAATTAATATAAAATATTAAATTTAGTACAAATTGCAACATTTAAAAGGCATCTGGATAGATATATGAATAGGGAGGGTTTGGAGAGATATGGATCAGGTGCTGGCAGGTGGGACTAAGTTGGGTTGGGATACCTGGTTTACATGGACAAGTTGGACTGAAGGGTCTGTTTCCGTGCTGTTCATCTCTACGTCTATGTCTATAAATAAATGCAGGTAAATGGGATTAGTTTTATATGGGTAAAAGTGATGTCTGCAGATGCTGGAGATCAGAGCTGAAAATGTGTTGCTGGTTAAAGCACAGCAGGTCAGGCAGCATCCAAGGAACAGGAAATTCGACGTTTCGGGCTAAAGCCCTTCATCAGGAATGAGGAAAGTGTGTCCAGCAGGCTAAGATAAAAGGTAGGGTGGAGGGACTTGGGGGAGGGGCGATGGAGATGTGATAGGTGGAAGGAGGTCAAGGTGAGGGTGATAGGCCGGAATGGGTTGGGGGCGGAGAGGACAGGAAGAAAATTGCAGGTTAGGAGGGTGGTGCTGCGTTCGAGGGAATCGACTGAGACAAGGTGGGGGGAGGGGAAATGAGGAAACTGGAGAAATCTGAGTTCATCCCTTGTGGTTGGAGAGTTTCCAGGCAAAAGATGAGGCGCTCTTCCTCCAAATTTAAGAAATGATTTCATGAATTAGGTGTCATATGTTCTAGGAAGCATCGATGACTGTATCGGCGCTGCCTCGTGCTCCCACGAGGAGGTTGAACAGTTCATCAACTTTACTAACACCTTACATCCCGACCTCAAATTCACCTGGACTCTCTCAGACTCCTCCCTCCCCTTCCTAGACCTTTCCATTTCTATCTCGGGCGACCGAATCAACAGAGACATCTACTATAAACCGACTGACTCCCACAGCTACCTGGACTACACCTCCTCCCACCCTGCCCCCTGTAAAAACGCCATCCCATATTCCCAATTCCTTCATCTCCGCCGCATCTGCTCCCAGGAGGACCAGTTCCAATACCGTACAGCCCAGATGGCCTCCTTCTTCAAAGACCGCAGATTCCCCCCAGACGTGATCGACGATGCCCTCCACCGCATCTCCTCCACTTCCCGCTCCTCCGCCCTTGAGTCCTGCCCCTCCAACTGCCACCAGGACAGAACCCCACTGGTTCTCACCTACCACCCCACCAACCTCCGTATACAGCGTATCATCCGCCGTCATTTCCATCACCTCCAAAAGGACCCCACCACCAGGGATATATTTCCCTCCCCTCCCCTATCGGCGTTCCGCAAAGACCACTCCCTTCGTGACTCCCTTGTCAGGTCCACAACCTCCACCAACCCAACCTCCACTCCCGGCACCTTCCCCTGCAACCGCAGGAAATGCAAAACTTGCGCCCACACCTCCTCCCTTTCCTCTCTCCAAGGCCCCAAGGGATCCTTCCATATCCGCCACAAATTCACCTGCACCTCCACACACATCATCTATTGCATCCGCTGCACCCGATGTGGCCTCCTCTATATTGGGGAGACAGGCCGCCTACTTGCGGAATGCTTCAGGGAACACCTCTGGGACGCCCGGACCAACCAACCCAACCACCCTGTGGCTCAACACTTTAACTCTCCCTCCCACTCTACCAAGGACATGCAGGCCCTTGGACTCCTCCATCGCCAGAACATAACAACACGACAGTTGGAGGAAGAGCGCCTCATCTTCCGCCTGGGAACCCTCCAACCACAAGGAATGAACTCAGATTTCTCCAGTTTCCTCATTTCCCCTCCCCCCACCTTGTCTCAGTCGATTCCCTCGATTCACTACTGTCGGTTCACTACTGCAATATTTTTATGATTAGTTTTTCAGTTGGGACTAAATTACAACAAGTTATTGATCTAAATTTGTACAGTGTATTTCATGAGAGCATTTTAACAAAAATGGGAGGAACAATATGGAACTACTGCTTAAAGAACAATCAGTACATTAAAAGCTCTTCGACTGCTAAATTAATAATTATATCAGGATGAAGGTAATGGGTTTATCACACAATAACAGCTGAGTAAAAGAGCCCCACTTTCTGTACTGCTTGTTTTGGCACCAGTTACTGCTTTCATATTCTGGATTAGAGTGGTACTGGAAAAGCACAGCAGTTCAGGCAGCGTCTGAGGACTGCTTTCAAATGTCACGTTTGTATCAATGGATAAAGGGACAGGGCACATGAAATTTTGTGAGCAGATTTGTGCAGTAATAAATCATGCATTCATTTAGGATTCTTGTGAGACAGTGGCAGTGTCCCTACCTCTGAACCAGGAGATATGGGTTCAAATCCCATCTGCTCCAAAGGTGTGTAATTTTTTAGATTAGATTACTTACAGTGTGGAAACAGGCCCTTCGGCCCAACAAGTCCACACCGACCCGCCGAAGCACAACCCACTTACCTAACACTATGGGCAATTTAGCATGGCCAATTCACCTGACCCGCACATCTTTGGACAATGGGAGGAAACCGGAGCACCCGGAGGAAACCCACGCAGACACGGGGAGAACGTGCAAACTCCACACAGTCAGTCGCCTGAGGCCGGAATTGAACCCAGGTCCCTGGCGCTGTGAGGCAGCAGTGCTAACCACTGTGCCACCGTGCCGCCCAAACCACTGTGCCACCGTGCCGCCCAAACCACTGTGCCACCGTGCCGCCCATTATATCTCTGAACAGGTTAGTTAGGAAATATCTATAGTTGTTATATACTTTGTATGTTGGTGAGAGGTTTTGGGATGTGCGTTACGAGGATGTTTGGAATCAAAAGACGCCACTAGCTAGTGGCCAGTCAGAAAAGGGTTAAACGTCTGAAATAGCTGACATTCTTTGCACATTGGCAATTAGAGTAGAGGTCCTTACAATGGTGTTCGTTTCTAAAAATGCTTTTAGCACATTTCCCCTGCTTGACCTTTATGACAGATAGCCATCAGGTAGCACCTTTGCTTGAATAGGTTGGTGCAAGGCACAGGTGCATGACACCATTTCACTGTGAGAAGCTAGCTACACTGTTCTGTAAACTCACTGGCACCCATTCTTGAAGGAAGTTAATGTCGTATCTAGATAGAACATGTCAGGAGCTGAAAAAAAAACAATCAAACCATTGTGGTACAGAGATGGAAGCATATCTAAAATCTATTCTAAAGGCAGCTACAACAAAATATTAACAATACCTTTCTCATCTGTAAAATACTGCTGCACATAATACAGGCCAGCAAGCATTTGTACTGGTAAACCTTACCCCACATTCTAAATAATGGTCTTATTCTTCCTATAATAAAGCGTTGATGCTTGGTTTGCTGCTGTGCCTTCTTTGTGTAATTGAAGAAATGAAGCTCAATTCACAGAATAGCAATGTGAAGCTGACAACCATTTAGTGACTCTAGTTGGTGCCCACATCCTGTACTGCACTGAACTAACATTTATACTTGAACAAGCTGACCAGTTGTATATTCCACTTAAATCAGAATGATACAAGATCAAGATGCTCTTCCTACCTTAAACTGGAAAAAATAATCATTACCTACTAATTAAAAAACTGTGAGAACTGCGAATGTTATAAATCTGCAACAAAACCACAAATTGCTGGAAAAACTCAACAGATCTGGCAGCATCTGCGAGAGAAATCGGAGTTAATGTTTCTGGTCCAATGACCCTTCATCAGAATCTTCTGAGGAATTGTCACTGGACCCAAAACTTTAATTCTCATTTCTCTTCACAGATGCTGCCAGACCTGCTGAGCTCTTTCAGCAATTTCAGTTTTGGTTTCAATCATTACCTACTTACCGACGCTTGCCCCGATGGAAAATAAGAGATATTGCATTGTACGCTTTCAGGATTTGAGTCTGAGCAGTTTAAGTTCAGTGTCCTACTAATCAAAACGGGAAGTGTTGGAGAAACTCTGCAAGTCTAGCTGCATTTGTGGAGAGAGAAACAGAGTTAATGTTTGAAGTCTTCTATGGAACTGAAAATGATGGGTTTTTTTATGGCTGTGCAGAGAGGGAGGACAAGTTCTGAGGAAGATGGACACGAAACATTAACCCTGTTTCTCCCTCCATAGATGCTACTAGACTTGCTCCATTTCTCCACCACTTTCTGTGATTGTTTCAGATATCCAGCATCTGCAGTATTTAGCTTTTATTGGAGATATTCAGGATATCTTTCACTTATATATCAAAAGAGAGTTTGTCTCTCTAGGATTGCAAAGATATACGGAATAAAATTGTAAAATGGTTTTGAATAAACGTGTATTATCATTCATGTCACAACTTACATTGTGAATTTAGTAGCCCAATAGAACATCCTTTCTCCTGGCCTTCAGCATACCTTTGGATAACTTCAGCATAAATGGAGTAAGACTTGAAGTCAGCATATCAAGTAGCCGTAGTGTTACCAGACCATAGGGCTGCTTTTTCATTAGAGAGAGACAACTAATGGGTGAATTAACCTGAGAGCTGCCATACCATAGGCAAGGGGAGAGGTTGAGAAGGAGAATCCTTTGTGGTAACCTCAGTTGGTGATGGGAATTGAACCCATTTTGTTGGCATTGCACTATTTCACAAAGCAGCTGTCTAACTAACTAAGCTAAACTAAAAGGGATCCTTGCTCAATAAACCTTGTTACAAACAACTGAGGGGGTGAATAACCAAGGTGGGTGGAGGGAGGGGGTGTAGCTTTTTTTACATTCACTTGTGGGATGTGAGTGTCACTGGTTGGCCAAAGTTTATTGCCCATCCCTAGTTGCCTCTGAACTGAGTGGCTTTGCCATTTCAGAGGGCAGATGAGAGTCAAGCATATTGCTGTGGATCTGGAGTCACACGTAGGCCAGACCAGGTAAAGATGGCAGATTTCCTTCCCTGAAGTATATTAGTGAACCAGATGGTTTTTTCCAACAATTGACAATGGTCACCAGTAGATTCTTAAGTCCAGATTGTCATTGATTTCAAATTCCACCATCTGCCATGGCAGGATTCGAACTCCTAACCCCAGAAGATTAATTGAGTTTCTGGATTAATAGTTTAGTGATAATATCGGGCTATCACCTCTCCATATGTTCACTTCACCTTGCCTGGAAGCTTAATAATTTGGTTGGAATCTCCTCTGGAACTGTAACAAATTTGGGAAATTTGGGAAATTTGAACATGACGGCAACTTCTGGAACTGGAAGTCTATGGTGTGATTCATGACAGTACATGAGTCACCACATGCAGAACATCAGTGCATACAGTCATGCAGCTTAGAGGGGGCATTGGTTGTAACAATGTGTACCTGCCAACCATCAATATTTCATGCTGGCATTAAAATGTTTCTATTGGGTGTTCACCAGCTGACATAACTCTGGGTGGGATTTCAATGTGTTACTCTCCTTTGAAACCCAACATTATGTTCCACACCATTAAGTCACCAGACTACTCCTGACGCATGTTTGTATATGCATAGTTGATGATTGAAGTTTGGAAATCAGCCTTTCTGAAAGGCGTGTCGCAATGGTTTCAATCAACAATTGGCTTGGCGTTTCTTAGTCTTTGTATCCTAAGCTGCTGCAATCTTTGGATGCATCAACACATGATAGTTGCAGCATTGGATCAAAGCTATTTGCATTTCAACAGTCCTGGAGTAATAGTGTAAATGCTGCCTGAAGCCAGTGAGGAGTCTGATCTGATACTGGAGGAGGCAGTCCTAATTTAGATCTTGACATTTGATTTGCTCTCACTGACTGCCCTGCAGCCTTAACCTGATGTACCTTGATGGTGGGTGAAACATCACTGCCCATTGAGTTCCAATTGTACTGCACTACTTCAGTGCTGAAATCATTATCATCCAGAAACAAGCCTCTGCAGTACAGGGCAGAACCTCACTTCAGCAGGCTGCCTCTTGCTTTGGAGGAGTGAGCCAGTCAGTCAATTGCCTGTAAAAATATTTTTAAAGAGTTAAATTTCACCATGTCCTGGGTTTATGCACACTAGTTCTTTGAGCATGCTTTTCTTTACCAGTTACCTAGCTACTGGCTCAGCCCCTCTCCCTGGCAACAGTCTAAGATGAAGCCTGTCTGTTCGCACCTTGGTGTCAAACTTGATCCTGACCTCACTCCCAGCCATCACTAAAGCAGCCTATTTCTGCCTTTGTAACATTGCCTGACCTGGCTGCTTTTTCAGTGAATCTGCTGCTATAACTCTTATTCATGCCTTTGCGCTCTCTCTCTCTCTCTCTCTCTCCCCTTGACGAACCAACATATCCCTGGCTGGTCTCCCACATTCTCCCCTCTGTACCATTCAGTCAAAATCATTCTGCTTACTTAATCTGCACTCATCCTACTCCCCTGTCACCCCACGTTACTGCTCAAGTAATGGTTTGACTTTAAAATTCTCATGGGGTAAAAACAATGACTGGAGATGCTGGAAACCAGATTCTGGATTACTGGTGCTGGAACAGCACAGCAGTTCAGGCAGCATCCAAGGAGCAACTTTGCCCGAAACATCGATTTCGCTGCACTTTGGATGCTGCCTGAACTGCTGTGCTCTTCCAGTACCACTAATCCAGAATTTAAAATTCTCATCCTTGTTTTCCATTTCTCCCTGCTGTCCTTCAGCTCTGTGATAAATATACTCCTCTAATTCAAGCCTTCCATCCCCCAGTTACAACTGCTGCACTGCTGGTGGCTATGCTTTCAGTTGTCTATGCCCTCATCTCTGGAACACCTGACCTCACCTCCACCCACTCCTCTTCACTCCTTCTTGAGACAACTTCAAATCTACCTCTTTTTACAAGCTTTTGCCTCACTGATCTAATGTCTTCATATATGGCCTTGTGTTCCATTTTGTTTCAAAATGATTTGTTACATTAAAGGTGTTATATATATTAATATGTTAAAGTTTTGAGTGTCTTCCAATAACACATGGACACAGGATATAGGGATAACAATATTGCAAACATGCAAGTGGGAGGAAACACAATGGAGGTTATCTTTCCTTAACTAACCTGTCATTTACACACAGCAACACGCATTTACTCAGGTACGTTTGACACAGTCAACAATACCCTCTGGAAAATTGAGTATGTGGTAGAATGCATTCCAATTGCATTTCCAGCTGTGTGCACCTTCAATGATTTGGGAAACTGGTGGCACGAGGCCAGAAAACCTTATACCATCAACATGCAGCAACCTCATACAGATGTTAAACTGCTGCTGAGAGTAAACCATTAAAGTTTAATTAAATAGGAGCCAGCACACTTATTTCTTGTGTCCCAGTGCTACAAGGGCTTGGAAAGATTATTTGAAATATTCAGCACAGAAATGTCCAAACACCTCCTGGTAATTAAGTTTGAGTCTAGCCTCACCTTACCTTATTTGCAGGAACATTAAAGTTATTTTCTTTCTTGGGAAATTCAAAACTGGCAGCCATTAACAATAATAAAAAGGTCACATGCAGATTCGAGTTTGGTAAATTAGTGTGCTCTATGGAGTGAGCAGTGTGGAGTTGGAAGAGATATAGAGGCGAGACTAGAAGTTAATTATCAAGGAGAATATCTGTAGGGTTAATTCCACAGCAAATCTCCTGGCTCAACAGAAACTCATATGAGAAGATAGCAGTGGTCCAATTTTTGTATTCATTAAAATACATTTGTTGACCACTCATTCATGATATCCCAACATGACTTCAGTACGCCTACAAGTCCGCCTTTATACTACGCTATCCATAGATACAGTGACACACAAAAAACTAATCCATGAGCTTTTTTTAATGAATGACTACATTCTGCTGGCCTACGATCAGCCAGACATTACAACATACAATATATTTTTTCAAGGTGGCACAAGTCTTTGGGCTAAAAGTCAGTTTAAGGAATTCTGAAGTTGTGCATCATCTTGCACCCCAAGCTGATTATAGAACACTGATGGCAAGGGAATTCCGAGCTGAACACTGTCAAGCTATTTATTTATTTGTTGCTGTCATCTCATCTGGTGTATTCATAGACAAGGGAGTGGACAATGGGCTTTCAAAAGCCAACAGTCCATTCAGGCAGAGACTACAAGTGAGTGTGGTGCATCCACAGTGTTCAAGCACAGATGAAACTCAAAGTCGTAGTCCTTGCCCTCCTAATTGGTGCTGAGTCATGGGTCATGCACTTTGTCACTTACATCTTCAGGACACTTCCTCCATTGCTGACTTCACAATATTCTCAAAGGCCAGCACTCACAAAAATGCCAGGAGGCAACTCGAATGCCAGTCAAAACCATGAAAAAGAGCAACTTGGCCATTATTGAACAGTGCTGTGGGTTATGTTCAAGTGCTGGTCAATCGAGATGCATGATTTAGTAGGCATAATGTTATTTCTTTAAGTTAGGTCTATCTGGAGTTAATACAAAGTGTAATAATGATGAAAATTGAATTTCTCACCTTGTAATGAATTTCTGTGGAAAACTGGGCAAATTTTGTATCCATAATAGACAAGTCAGCAATGAGGTATGAGTAATAATATTAATCAAAGATGTATCTTTAATGATTTACTATTGCATAACTAGAATGATTTACTTTCTGAAATAGAGTATCATGGAAAATGTAACTGAAAGCAGTGCTACCCATTGAGCCACTTATTAACTCTGCTGACCTGGAAATTACACTGTTGCCTGCCAGAGAGTGAACACTGCATATTGGTCTGAAATAACTCTCCCTGCTATTTTAGTGGAAGCATTAAACCATGGAAAATAACATTTCTGCCGTCAATTTCAGATGAATGCATTAAACATCCCATAGCACAGTTTCAGAACCTTTGGAAAATTGATTAAGGTGAATGAACTTGAAATATTGAACAAAAACAGAAATTGCTGGAGATGCTCAGCAGTCTGGCAGCATCTGTGGAGAGAGATCAGTGTGAATGTTTTATAAACTGGAAGCGTCACTGGACCCAAAACATTAACTCTGCTGCTAGACCTGCTGAGCTTTTCCAGCAATTTCTGTTCTTGTTTGTGATTTCCAGCACCCGCAGTTCTTTCAGTTCTTAATTTGAAATATTACCCAAGCCCGTACATTCTAAAGACACAAAATTGGTTAACCCATCTCACTTCAACAATTTTATCACTTATTCCTGAGTCTCCAGCACGGCTACATTTATTACGAAGTTGCTGGCAAACTGAAACACTGGAGGTAGCCCCAGCATGCATTGTCACAGGCCGTGTTTCTTCAGGGAAAGGTTAATGAATCTCCTCCATGTTGGGGAGACAGGACACCATCTCGTGGAATGTTTCAGGGAACATCTTTGGGACACATGCATCTCAAACCCCATCGTCCTGTGGCCAACCATTTCAACTCCCCCTCCCACTCCGTCAAGGACTTGCAAGTCCTCACCTCCCCTACCACCAAATCCAAGCCACCCAATGAATAGAGGAAGAACGCCTCATCTTCCACTTTGGACACTTCAACCACATGACATCAATGTTGACTTCACCAGTTTCCTTAGCTCCCCCGCCCCATCCCACATCCAACCCTCTTGAACTGTCTTACCTGTCCATCTTCCTTCCCATGTATCTGTTCCACTCTCACCTCTAACCTATCACCATCCCCCCCACTTGCATCTACCTCTCGCCTTCCCAGCTACCTTCCCCCCCAGCCCAATTCCTCTCCTATTTATCTCTCAGCCACCTTGCCTCCCCTCCCCCCACATTCTTGATGAAGGACATAGATTAGATTAGATTAGACTTACAGTGTGGAAACAGGCCCTTCGGCCCAACAAGTCCACACCGACCCGCCGAAGCGCAACCCACCCATACCCCTACATTTTACCCCTTACCTAACACTACGGGCAATTTAGCTTGGCCAATTCACCTGACCCGCACATCTTTGTGACTGTGGGAGGAAACCGGAGCACCCGGAGGAAACCCACGCAGACACAGGGAGAACGTGCAAACTCCACACAGTCAGTCGCCTGAGTCGGGAATTGAACCCAGGTCTACAGGCGCTGTGAGGCAGCAGTGCTAACCACTGTGCCACCGTGCCGCCCAACTTATGCCGGAAACATCAATGTTCCTGCTCCTCGGATGTTGACTGACCTGCTGTGCTTTTCCAGCAACACACTTATTGACTCTAATCTCCAGCATCTGCAGTCCTCACTTTCTCCTTCATGCTTGCTGCTATGTCAGTTCTTGCAAACTGAGCAATAAGGCAGACTGGAAGATCCAGACTCCTTCTCTGAGCCTCCACTGCCCCTCGCTCAACAACACCTGACAATACAGTGCTGCTGCAAATTTGCTTTGTTTGCAGGGACTGGCATCCATTTCTTGCAATGGAACAGGATGCACTTCAGGGCTTTTCGCTCGCTCTTGTAGTAGTCAATCAATGAACATTTACGTGGACACTCAGAAACTCTGCCTGGCCTTTTAGCACATTGCTGCTTTATTTGGTACTTACAGGTTCACAGTAATTCTTTGTCTTTTAGTGCAGGCAGAAAGCCAGGTAACCTGCCCTTCTTGCTAGCACTGAACAGTCAAGGTGGCAGACTTGTCGCTGTTTGAAATCACAATATTGACAGAAGGGGATGTGGATTTTGGAGAAAGTGTTATGTTGGGGTAATTGGGAAAGTCAAATCTGCATTTGGAGCCAGCAAACTGGAATGTAGAGGGGTCAATCACCATGGAAGGGGTAACTCGAGATGTAATTGTAGGAGCCGACGTAGCATGGGAGGCCATAGTGGACTCGACAGTGGGGTCAGGGGAGGTCAATGATTGTCACCAGCACCCTGGCATTGTTGGAGGACTTTGGATATCAATCTTAGACATGGCTATTAGATAGATCTGGGGCTCAGGGAGAAAACTGACGTTATGAATACCAAAAAAAATCAAGTGAGAATGTGGGGAGGGTTAAATCTGATGAGGTTGATAATGATTGTAATGTAAAAAAGAGGATGAAGATTGTGGGAGCACCTACAATAGCAAGTAAAGCATGCAAATTACTCTCTCAAGCACAATCTGGAAACCTTCCGTCTACCAGCACACCCAGGATTGTCTCTTTGTGGGAAGCGTGAAAATAAATGATGGCTACCCAACTGCCTGCCCTTTCAGTTCCATAACGAGACAGTTTCCCTGCAATGGGACAGGGGGAGGGTCGTGTGAGCTGAAAACAACTGGAACAGCTGTTAGTGCTGATGCCAGTCAGCAAAAGTGGTCAGGTGTCCCAAATGTGTGAGCAGAAAGCGTGAATGGTGGGAGAGTTGGCAGTTCGGGGGATAAGGTCACCAAGAGCTACTGGGGGAATGTACCATATGCCATAAACCAGAACTAAACACTGAAATTGCTGAGAAGTGCAGCAGGTATGGCCGCAACTATGGAGAAAGAAAAAGAGTTATCATTTTGAGTCCGATATAGATCTTCTTCAGAAGTGTTCTTTGGACCATCCATTGAAACCCTCTGTGATTTTATCATTGTTACTCTGCTTTTAAAGGTGAAGCAGCTGAGTATTTACACAATGAAAGTTGTCTGGATTAGTACGGTTTATGGTTCAAATTTGAACCTCTCTTTTGTTGAAACAAGGAGCTGAATGTTACCAGAAATTGGTTAAATATAATTTCTATTCACTTTCATTGAGCATTGCTCTCCACAAAGTTGAGTGAGTTTTCTCATAATATTGTCTTGAACAATTAGGTACCCCTACCCCTCCTATCCAACACGAGCCCAATTCTCCAACTTACTGTTGGCAGAAATACTCACTACCGTCAGGAAATCCTGGGAATCTGGCACCATATTTAAAAAGGCCTTTGTGCACCTGATCAAGCTCTGGCAGTGCAGAGGCTCCCTACACAGTTTCTGATACTTGTCTCAGACATTGGCAGATATGGGGAGATTGGCACACTGCTTTGTGCAGAGTTCTGGTGGTCTTCATGCACAGCAGAGAATCATTCTCCTCCCATAAGATTGGCAGAGGAAGTCAAGGCATCAGATCCTGCCAGCCTGGTCCAAGGTTGCCAAGGGGTTCGTGCAGTCTCATCTGTCCAGAGGAATGCCCTGCAATGACACAAGAAGTTCAATGACCTTCTCCACCTGGATGGGTGTTACCACCTTACCATAAAAATAAAAATAAAAATAAAATCAGTTTGGTTCTGTACAGTTGCATATGAAGAAATGCAATAAACATTGGAGTTTGACTCTATCCACCAAACAAACCAAAGCCATTTTTGACTTGTAAAAGACTATATATGTGTGTGTAACTGACTAGACCCCCCTTTAACTTTGGCAAAAAGTTCTCAGACAGTGGTCTTTCCCCACTGCACCTTGGTGGTAGCTGCCCCAACATTAATGCACCCATCAGCATGTTGTTCTGAACCTTGGAATGTGCCAGTCTGCAACACTCAGTCGAGATCATCTCTTTGCTATGGAAGACCAACAAGTTGTGAAATGTCACTAGAGCTGAGCTCAGCAAACCTGGCACAGACTAAGGGTCAAATGAACCCTTTTCAGTCTCTTGACCTTAGCTGTTCACTAAGTTATTGGAGTGACTGCACTTGGAGAAATTGTTAATAGATATTTCGGTAAAACTTTAATATTTCTTTTTCCATTACAAAATCTGAGTTAATTATAGGCCTGAGTTTTAACAGTTCGGGTAATCATTCCAAATGTGTTGTGTGTGTAAATCATTGGCGGACATGATGCTGCTCTGGGGCCAATTGGAACTGCTCCTTTCCACCTGCGGCCTGTATAACATTTCTGCCACTTGGTGAGTCTCCAGCCTTCAGGGATGTTGTCTCAGCTACAATCCAGTATTGTAGTCTCTTCAATCAGGCTCCAGTGAGAGAAAATAGAGCAATCCTATCAGGATGAAGGGTCACCTCAACATCTAGAACAGAGTGAGAAGGCTTATTGTCAGCACTGTCCTACAGCATAACAAAAATCAAAAGATCATCATGAGAGAGATAGAGTCATCGGGTCATAGAGATATACAGTACAGAAACAGACCCTTTGGTCCAACCTGTCCATGCCGACCAGATATCCCAACCCAATCTAGTCCCACCTGCCTGCACCCAGCCCATATCCCTCCAAACCCTTCCTATTCATATACTCATCCAAATGCCTTTTAAATGTAGCAATTGTACCAGCCTCCACCACATCCTCTGGCAGCTCATTGCATACATGTACCACCCTTTGCGTGAAAAAGTTGCCCCTTAGGTCTCTTTTATATCTTTCCCCTCTCACCCTAAACCTATGCTCTCCAGTTCTGGACTCCCTGACCCCAGGGAAAAGACTTTGCCTATTTATCCTACCCATGCCCCTCATGCTTTTGTAAACCTCTATAAGGTCACCCCTCAGCCTCCAACACTCCAGGGAAAACAGCCCCAGCCTGTTCAGCCTCTCCCTATAGCTCAAATCCTCCAACCCTGGCAACATCTTTGTAAATCATTTCTGAATTCTTTCAAGTTTCACAACATCTTTCTGATAGGCAGGCGACCAGAATTGCATGCAATATTCCAACAGTGGCCTAATCAACGTCCTGTACAGCTGCAACATGACCTCCCAACTCCTGTACTCAATACTCTTACCAATAAAGAAAAGCATACCAAACACCGTCTTCACTATCCTATCTACCTGCAACTCCACTTTCAAAGAGCTGTGAACCTGCACTCCAAGGTCTCTTTGTTCAGCAACACTCCCTAGGACCTTACCATTAAGAGTATAAGTCCTGCTAAGATTTGCTTTCCCAAAATGCAGCACCTCGCATTTATCTGAATTAAACTCCATCTGCCACTTCTCAGATCCTGTTGTAATCTGAGGTAACTCTCTTCGCTGTCCACTACACCTCCAATTTTGGTGTCATCTGCAAACTTACTGATTATGCTTACTAATTATATTCTTATGCTCACATCCAAATCATTTATGTAAATGACAAAAAGTAGAGGGCCCAGCACCGATCCTTGTGGCACTCCACTGGTCACAGGCCTCCAGTCTGAAAAACAACCCTCCACCACCACCCTCTGTCTTCTACCTTTGAGCCAGTTCTGTATCCAAATGGCTAGTTCTCCCTGTATTCCATGAGATCTAACCTTGCTAATCAGTCTCCCATGGGGAACCTTGTCAAACGCCTTACTGAAGTCCATATAGATCACATCTACTGCTCTGCCCTCATCAATCTTCTTTGTTACTTCTTCAAAAAACTCAATCAAGTTTGTGAGACATGATTTCCCACGCACAAAGCCATGTTGACTATCCCAAATCGGTCCTTGCCTTTCCAAATACATGTACATTCTGTCCCTCAGGATTCCCTCCAACAACTTGCCCACCACTGAGGTCAGGCTCACTGGTCTATAGTTCCCTGGCTTGTCTTTACCACCCTTCTTAAACAGTGGCACCACGTTTGCCAACCTCCAGTCTTCCGGCACCTCACCTGTGACTATCGATGATACAAATATCTCAGCAAAAGGCCCAGCAATCAGTTCTCTGGCTTCCCACGGAGTTCTCGGGTACACCTGATCAGGTCCTGGGGATTTATCCACCTTTAACCATTTCAAGACATCCAGCACTTCCTCCTCTGTAATCTGGACATTTTGCAACGAGTCACCATTTATTTCCTTACAGTCTATATCTTCCATATCCTTTCCCACAGTAAATGCTGATGCAAAATATTCATTTAGTATCTCCCCAATTTTCTGTGGTTCCACATAAAGGCCACCTTGCTGATCTTTGAGGAACCCTATTCTCTCCCTAGTTACCCTTTCGTCCTTCATATATTTGTAAATCCCTTTGGATTCTCCATAATTCTATTTGCCAAAGTTATCTCATGTCCCCTTTTTGCCCTCCTGATTTCCCTCTTTAATATACTCCTACTTCCTTTATACTCTTCTAAGGATTCCCTCGATTTATCTGTCTTTTTCTTAACCAAACCCTCAATTTGTTTAGTCATCCAGCATTCCCTATACCTACCAGCCTTCCCTTTCACCCTGACAGGAAAAAGCTGTCTCTGGATTCTTGTTATCTCATTTCTGAAGGCTTCCCATTTTTCAGCCGTCCCCTTACCTGCGAATATCTGCCTCCAATCAGCTTTTGAAAGTTCTTGCCTAATACCGTCAAAATTGGCCTTTCTCCAATTTAGGACTTCAACTTTTAGATCTGGTCTATCCTTTTCCATCACTATTTTAAAACAAATAGAATTATGGTCGCTGGCCCCAAAGTGTTCCCCCATTGACACCTCAGTCACCTGCCCTGCCTTATTTCTCAAGAGTAGGTCATGTTTTGCACCTTCTCTAGTAGGTACATCCACATACTGAATCAGAAAATTGGCTTGTACGCACTTAAGAAATTCTTCTCCATCTAAACCTTTAACACTATGGATCTCAGGGAAGAAAGTCCTGTCTCCTCAGCAAATGTCAATGAATGGCCTTCCAGTACTCAGAATAACATTGTTATAATAAGATACTGCTTGTGAATGTATCTCCAACAAAGAAATAACATCGATTTAAATCATTGTGATGAAAAGTGAATGAAGAAGAATGTCCCTGAGCATAATCACTTCTGGAGATGTATGACTCTCATTTCAGTGTCTTTGTGGCAGAAAGCACAATTGAACTTTAGTCTCAAAAGATGTTAAATTTACAACATAGACTGAGATAGGATTACCAACCTTCTGGGATTAGTTTGGAACCATTAGGTAAATCCCCAGGATTCACTGCAATTGGTGAATCCTGGAGAGAAACCATAAGGCCATTAAAACATGCGGGGTGGAAACATTTTTGGATCTGAATGACATGGGCTATAGTTAGATCTGTGGCAGAACTGAATGAGACGTCCGGTGAGATCTATCACAATATTGGGAGCAATTCACTGGACCTTTCATGCATTTGTCATGTGACAAGGCAAGTTTCTTACTTGGCAGCAGCACGTTGGCAACTAAGGGGAACTATAGCTTATTAACCACCTCATTAGAAAGTGAGGACTGCAGATGCTGAAGATCAGAGCTGAAAATGTGTTGCTGGAAAAGCGCAGCAGGTCAGGTAGCATCCAAGGAACAGGAGATTCGACGTTTCGGGGATAAACCCTTCTTCAGGATTGAGGAAAGTGTGTCCAGCAGGCTAAGATAAGACCTGCATGTCCTTGGTGGAGTGGGAGGGGGAGTTGAAGTGTTGAGCCACAGAGTAGTTGGGTTGGTTTGTCCGGGTGTCCCAGAGGTGTTCTCTGAAACGTTCCGCGAGTAGGCGGCCTGTCTCCCCAATATAGAGGAGGCCACATCGGGTGCAGTGGATGCAGTAAATGATGTGTGTGGAGGTGCAGGTGAATTTGTGGCGGATATGGAAGGATCCTTTGGGTTTCGGATTTGTTGTAGGTATTGTTTGTCCTTTCGGATTTATTGTCCTTGGTCTCCTCCATCGCCAGACCATAACAACACGACGGTTGGAGGAAGAGCGCCTCATCTTCCGTCTAGGAACCCTCCAACCACAAGGGATGAACTCAGATTTCTCCAGTTTCCTCATTTACCCTCCCCCCACCTTGTCTCAGTCAAATCCCTCGAACTCAGCACCGCCTTCCTAACCTGCAATCTTCTTCCAGACCTCTCCGCCCCCACCCCACTCCGGCCTATCACCCTCACCTTGACCTCCTTCCACCTATCGCATCTCCAACGCCCCTCCCCCAAGTCCCTCCTCCCTACCTTTTATCTTAGCCTGCTGGACACACTTTCCTCATTCCTGAAGAAGGGTTTATGCCCGAAACATTGAATCTCCTGTTCCTTGGATGCTGCCTGAACTGCTGCACTTTTCCAGCAACACATTTTCAGCTCTAACCACCTCATTAGCCCTGCATCTCACCTCATTAATATTCAGCTTACTATCTCACCAAATGTCTCACCCAAGCTAAACATCAAGAATTCTTGACCTGGAAACCAGAGCAGATACCTGGCGACTTTGGCTTCCTATTGGCTGTGAGGAGCCTCCATGTTAAGCAGCACCAAGCAGCATCTCAAGGTATGATTCTTGCACACCCCCTACTTGGACCCTTCATCAGCTGACATTGTCATCTGACATTTGCTGTCTCTTTATGATCCATTTGGCATCTCAGAAGAGATTCAGGGGTAACAGACTTGCATTGCACTGCACACCAGAAACTAACCTTGAAAAGTGCTGCAGAGGCAGTGTGTGTGCAGGGACAGGCACCCAGCTCATGGATTAGACCACGCTGTGCCTCTGGGCCGTTCGCTTGCTCACCTAATGCGTATCTCCATGTTCACAACAACCAAGCCTTGCCAAGGTCTGCCCATTAGACATGAAGTTAGGCATCATGGTGGCACAGTTATGTCAACTCTCTGCTCCTTGGATGCTGCTGACCGGCTGTGCTTTTCCAGCACCACACTTTTTGACTCTGATCTCCAGCATCTGCGGTCCTCACTTCCTCCCAGTTTACTTTCTGTTCCTCCCACTACAATTGTCCCAGATTCCACAGCTGGGATGGAGGAAGTCTCCATGGCCATGGAACCTGTTGGCCCTGGAAATTTGGATGAGCAACCATGCAGCTCTTGTGACTAGGCAGCCCAGATGTGTTAAGGACCATCTTGTCCAAGACAATGGGATCCTCCTTGCCTTCAAATTCTGAAGGTAAGAAGGGTGGAGGTGGAGCCTAGGCCTGTACTGGGGTGTCCTGAGAAGAGATTACTGAGCTGCCTACATGTACCTCCCTCTCTGGCTTTGTGCCTCTGCTGGGCCCGCCCTGGACTGATGTGAGGAAGAAATACTTGGAGCTGGTGCCAAGTTCCCCATTCACCCCAACACTTTGCCTCCGGTGCTGCAGATCAATGGATGATGAAATGGAGTGCAGATGTAGACCTTGAGAGAGTCAAGCCTGGCACTCCATAGCCTCAATCTCTCCAGCCAGGTATTTGTGCACTTGGGGCAACTGGATCTCCATCGTATATCTGTACTCCTGCAGCTTCAGGGCAATGAGTGCCATTGTGTCCCACACAGTTCTCTCTACCACTCCTGCTTTCTCCTGCATATATGGGCAAAGTCAGATCCTCTCCTGCCTGGAGTTGAGCACACACCTGGTTTCTGGCAGTCCTCCAGCTGGCATTCCCAGACTTTCTAAGGCTGACTTTCCCACTGAGGGGGGTATGTCTCAGCTGTTGGGGGTTGGGGGATGTAGGAGGCAGATTCTTCCTCTGAGGTGTTGGTACACATGTCCTCACAAATGGAGGAGACTGCTTCTGGGGAGCTGATCTTTACTTCCCAGAGGCCAGAGACATGAAGCCATTACCTGCAAGACAAACGAGAAAGAGGAGGTGTGATGGCTAATGATTAGGAGGGAGATGTAATGAATGAGCTAGTTCTGGGCATTCCTGTGAGAGTTGCAGTGGAATAAAGAGTGGTACTTACTCTATCGACAAGACCTGGATGTCTCAGCATCCCTGCAGAAGCAGTCCTGGTCTTAGAGTCATAGACATGTACAGCACGTAAACAGACCCTTTGGTCAAACCCGTCCACGCTGACCAGATATCCTAACGTAATCTAGTCCTATTTGCCAGTACTTGGCCCATATCCCTCTAAACTCTTCCTTTCATATACCCATCCAGATGCCTTCTAAATGTTGCAATTGTACCAGCCTCCACCATTTCCTCTGACAGTTCATTCCACACAAATTTACCCCTTAGCTCCCTTTTAAATCTTTCCCCTCTCACCTTCAACCAATGCCCTCCAGTTTTGGTCTTCCCCAACCCAAGGAAAAGACCTCACCTATTCACCCTATCCGTGCCCCTCATGAGTTTATAAACCTCTATAAGGTCATCCCTCTGCCTCCGACACTCCAGGGAAAACAGCCTCTTCAGCCTTTCTCCTGCGAGGGCAAGGATTCTTTTCTTGTAGGAGCTCAGGTGTCTAATGTCGGGTACCACTCCATCCATCTGAGTCCTACCTAACCTATTGTGGACTGTCTTGACCCAGAATGAGAGAAAAGGAGGAAGTGATTGAAATATAAATGGGTGGTAGAATTGTTAGTGCCGCTGCAGATGATGGAATGATGAATGGGTGTTGTAAGGAAGTG
Source organism: Hemiscyllium ocellatum (assembly GCF_020745735.1). NCBI lineage: Eukaryota > Metazoa > Chordata > Chondrichthyes > Orectolobiformes > Hemiscylliidae > Hemiscyllium > Hemiscyllium ocellatum. The sequence goes on along the minus strand of NC_083428.1, from coordinate 17,332,089 downwards.
AGAAGGCAGTCCAGAGGCTACGTAGGGTTAGTTGTGTGGGAGGTTGGGGGTTTGAGAGCAAATGAGGGAAGTTGCTGCAAGTCGGTCATGAGACTAGCAGAGCATGAGCCTTGGTGGGAGGTGGGTCCAGTAAAAGAGAGTGAGTCTGAGGTAGCACAAAGAAAAGTAGAGTATGGCAGTTATCTTAGCAGTGCAGAGAAGTTCACTGATCTTCTTGTGGGATTGTTGGCAGTTCCTCTGTCCCATGTAGTCTATACTAACTCAGGTGGCTACTTCAGTCCAGGCTTTCAGATTCAGGTGGTGTGGTCTCCTCACAGGTCCTTCAGAAGGAAGATGTCCTTGCTTCACATCATCTATCCAGCAGGATCCCCAGGTTCCCCTTCTCCCCATCATCCTCCCCTTCTCTGTTATCTTCTGAGCAAATATGTCTGCCATCATCTAGGGTGGCTCAGTGGTTAGCACTGCTGCCTCACCGCGCCGGGGAGCTAGGTTCAATTCTAGCTTCGCATGACTGTCTGTGTGGAGTTTGTATGTTCTCTTTGTGTCTGGTTTCCTCTTACAGTCCAAAGATGTGCAGACTAGATGGATTGGCTACACTATAATTGCCCTGTAGTGTGCAGGGTAGGTGGATTAGCTATTGTAAATGTGTGGCTACAGGGATAGGGTCAGTATGGACCTGTTGGACCAATTGGCCAATTTCCATACTGTAGGGTTTCTATGATTCTATGGCTGCCTGTCAGCAACAAGACTGCTTCAGTTGTCCAGTGTCCATTTGGGTGCTCAATGGTCCTTTAAATACACCAGGGATATAGTTCCTTTTGTAAGTCTCCGCTGAGGACTGAGTTGCTCTGTGAATAGTGCATGGTCTGATGGATCTGCAATTCGAAGGAGGGATGCCAGCAGTGTAAGATAAAGTTTTTAATGAGATGAATTTGATAAGATACGACCAAAAATGTTGCTAGGCCTCACAGCAAAAAACTTCCAGAAAAAATGCAGCTAGTATTTAAGTGAAAAACACAAGATTCAGCACATTGATGTTCTCTTTGAATATTTCTTTTAACCAAATATAAAACATTGAGAGGTGGGGAGGTGGGGTGCGGAGGGGGAGCATGTCAACGGCTGTTTGGCTGACAGTCAATTTTAATCTAATTGGGTAATGAGTCTTTTTACTTTCCTATTGACGTAGGAAGACAGTGCATCATGAGGACGTATGTGTTGGCCAACTTGGTGTGTGGGGGCAAGTCAAGTGATGAAACCTCCAGGAATAGATTTAATCACAGTTGGCAACTGTAGTTCTACAAAAAAATTACCATTGGAATAAATGCATTGAGCTTAGATAGCACCTTAATTTCACAGAAAGATTCACGTGAATCAAGATTTGCTGACCCAGGAAAAACTTTGAGAAGAGAATAAAAGTAATTTTAATGCTCGTGTCCAAAAGCTGAAACCTTCAAACAAACCCATTTGGCATTGGTTAGTGAACCCGATTTTAATTCAGTAAAAAATGAGGTCTGCAGATGCTGGAGATCACAGCTGCAAATGTGTTGCTGGTCAAAGCACAGCAGGCCAGGCAGCATCTCAGGAATAGAGAATTCGACGTTTCGAGCATAAGCCCTTCATCAGGAATAAGAGAGAGAGCCAAGCAGGCTAAGATAAAAGGTAGGGAGGAGGGACTAGGGGGAGGGGCGATGGAGGTGGGATAGGTGGAAGGAGGTCAAGGTGAGGGTGATAGGCCGGAGTGGGGTGGGGGCGGAGAGGTCAGGAAGAGGATTGCAGGTTAGGAGGGCGGTGCTGAGTTGAGGGAACCGACTGAGACAAGGTGGGGGGAGGGGAAATGAGGAAACTGGAGAAATCTGAATTCATACCTTGTGGTTGGAGGGTTCCCAGGCGGAAGATGAGGCGCTCCTCCTCCAGCCGTCGTGTTGTGGACTCCTCCACCGGCAGAACACAACAACACGACGGCTGGAGGAGGAGCGCCTCATCTTCCGCCTGGGAACCCTCCAACCACAAGGTATGAATTCAGATTTCTCCAGTTTCCTCATTTCCCCTCCCCCCACCTTGTCTCAGTCGGTTCCCTCAACTCAGCACCGCCCTCCTAACCTGCAATCCTCTTCCTGACCTCTCCGCCCCCACCCCACTCCGGCCTATCACCCTCACCTTGACCTCCTTCCACCTATCCCACCTCCATCGCCCCTCCCCCTAGTCCCTCCTCCCTACCTTTTATCTTAGCCTGCTTGGCTCTCTCTCTTATTCCTGATGAAGGGCTTATGCTCGAAACGTCGAATTCTCTATTCCTGAGATGCTGCCTGGCCTGCTGTGCTTTGACCAGCAACACATTTGCAGCCGATTTTAATTCACATAACCAAACCAATTTTCTAATGGATTCAAATCAGGCCAGTAAAAAGAAAGTGAAACATCTCCTGTGATAAACTACTCAGGATTACAAATTCCAAAGGTATTATGGGTATATTACACCAATAGATAAATGTCAGGTGCTGCATTTTGGAAAGGCAAATTAGGGCAAGGCTAATACAGTCAATGGTAAGATCTTGGGGAATGTTGATAAACAAGGAGACCTGTAGTGTTGGTTCATAATTCCTTGAAAGTGGAGTTGCAGGTGGATAGGATAATGAAGATGCATTTAACAGGCTTGCCTTTATTGGTCAGTGCATTGAATATTGGAGTTTGAGACGTCATGTTGTGAATTTACAGGACATTAGTTAGGCCACTTTCGGATTACTGAATTCAATTCTGGTCTCCTTGCTATAAGAATGGTGTTGTCAAACTTGAAAAGGTTCAGAAAAAAATTCTGATTCCTGACGAAGGACTTCTGCCCAAAACGTCGACTCTCCTGCTCCTCGGATGCTGCCTGACCTGCTGTGCTTTTCCAGTGCCAGACTTTTCAACTCTGATTTCCAGCATCTGCAGTTCACACTTACTTTCAGAAAAGATTTACCAGAGTTGGAGGATATGAGCTATAGGGAGAGGCTGAATAGGCTGGGGCTATTTTCCCTGGAGGCTGAGGGGTGACCTTGTAGAGGTTTATAAAATCATGAGGGGCATGGATAGGATAAATAGCCAAGGTCTTTTCCCAAGGGTAGGGGAGTCCAGAACTAAAAGCAAAGGTTTAAGTTGAGAGAGAAAAGACTTAAAATAGACATAAAGGGGCACCTTTTTCACACAGGGGGTGGTTCATGTATGGAATGAGCTGCAAGAAGAAGTAGTGGAGGTAGGTACAATTACATCATTTAAAAGGCATCTGGATGGGTATAGAGGGATTTGGGTCAAGTGCTGGCAAGTGGGACTAGATTAGGTTAGGGTATCTGGTTGGCATGGACAAGTTGGACCGAAGGGTCTGTTTCCATGTTATCGAACTCTAGTACTCTATAAATGGACTGCAGTGGTTCAAGAAGGCAGCTCACCACTACCTTCTCATGGAATAGTCAATTAATGCTGGCCAAGGTAGCGACACCCACATCCTATGAATGATTTTAGAAAAATTCAAAGACCATGATAGTTGTAGATGTTACCTGATAAAATGATATTCCATTTCACTGAAAGAATATCCAGTTAGACAAAGGGTTAAAGCCACAGTGCCCAAGACATTAGAAGTAGTCAATGCTCAGGCAACAGAACACTCGCTATGTGGGTCACTGTGACCTTTAGATGCTTTGGGAGGACTGATAAAAATTCCCTCAATCTGTGACATGCCTGTCTTTCTGCAAGTCATTTGTGTATCCCCAGATAGCTGCCTGAATAGATGTCAGCAGCTGTATTTTGCAAGAACCTTAAATTCATTTCCGTGCAGTGAATTGAAAGCGACATCTTAGCATGTATAATTGTGATCAGTCTGACCTTATCCTCATCATAGCCTGTCATTTAATAAAGCTTTCTGGGTAAGAATTCACTGCTGCTCCACCCCCTCCCCCTCCTCCCTCTTCCATTTTGTAATGATTCTGTGGGTGTTATGATGTGTAGTATGCCACTTGCCATGTATAAAATAATTTGCCTCCTCGATCATTGGATACCAGTTAAACAAATACATTGGTTAGACAGGCAGCATCGTGCATCCACACTGATGTGACATAAATGAGATCCCACTCACGGTTCGTGTTTAAAGTTATAGTTCCCACATCCTGTACGATATGATGTGACAAACACGATGACAGCTCTCAAAGTCAGAGATGTTTACAATTGTTACACCTCATTTTAAAACAACCAAATAAACATGTTACAAGCTTAATCATGGAAACCATTGAGTAACCTAAGTTAGATAAAACGTGCAAAAAAACTGTAGTCATAAACAAACAATGACAGAAATCAAAGAGAACAAAAGAGCCAGAACTGAAGAAACCATGAAATATTTTTGGAAACAATTGTTATGTCAAATGTTTTAAAATGTTTATTTTTGGGGGAGAATTTATTGCTGCATTAAATCTTAAGTGTAAGTGTTGCAATAAATAATATCTGTTAGTAATATATTGGTTCGTCTAACCAAGTACATTGGTAACTTGGTAATCAGCTGATCAAATATTGATAAATTTACCAAGTTCATTCTTTTAAAAGGATTAAAACCTGTTCATAACTTGAACTGATGTTCAGTATTGTGTTATATTTTCTGTCCACTTTTCTCTTAGCAGTGCTGCTGAACACAATAGACTGCGAGGGACAGTCTCTGGGCTGATACAAAGGCTACTGTTTTGTTATCGTTAATTCGTTGGCAAAAGTAATTCATGGAAAGAATTTACTCTATGTTAGCCCTTCTCCAGGTAGCTCGTTTCAGTTTTACACTCGATCATTTTATTCTTCTGAGACATATGAGCTTAAGATGTTAGAAATTTGCAAGTTGAAATCGAGTATTTTAAAGATCAGAACCAACTCTTTGTGATGACTGATAACGTTGTCATAATTAATCAACATCCTTTCCTCCAGCTTCCCTGATACCTCAATGACTCACTTGACAAATGCCAACAAATGGTGTGGCATTTTATTTTGTATACCAAGGAAATCCCAATTCAGTATCTATTCTGTACTGGTATAACTGAACTTGCCCGAGATATTAATTAGTTCAACTGTCCTTTGTTGTCAATTAAAAAGACAGGTAGCTCTCTGTGTCCAGGGTCAGGCTGAACATAAAATCAGGATAAATTATCCTGAGCATTTATAAAATGCTGGTCAGGCCACAATGAGAGTATTGTGTCTAATTCTGCTCACAACACTTTAAAAAGGAAATAAGGGTCCTTCAAAGGGTGCACAGGAGATTTACCAGAAATCTGTCCTAGAATGAAAAGACTTTAGTAACAAGGTTGGAATGTTGTAGGTTGTTCTGCTGGGAGTAAAATGGGTTTGAGGGGAGATTTGATAGAGGTGTACTGAACTACAATAGGTCTGGATAAAGTAAAACTGTTCCCATTAACAAATGGTCCACAGGCTAGGAGACACACATTTAAGATTTGCGAGAAGAAAATTTGCAGAGAGGTTTAAGGAACAACACTTTTACACAGAGTAATCATGACCTAGGACTCACTGCCCACAAACCTTTTGGAAGTAGACAATGATTAAAAAAAAATTGGATGGACATTTGAATGAAATACACTTTTGGGGGCTGAGTAATGTGACTGACCGGTGCACCCTTGAGAGAGCCAGAATCAATTTGATGGTATGAATTTCATCTCCATACAACTCAGTCTCTATAACTCAATATAAATAGTTCCTATCAAAACTGCAATCAATTTCTTATGTATGTCATAGGGCTCTGACTTGCATATCATAATGGCACCCCAACCAAGATTATGCCAACTGAAGTGCCAATATAAATGAAGTAGTGAACAGTCTCTTGCCATTTTCATGTCACTATAACCCATCTATCCCAGGGAACCACAGGCAAAGTCACCACTGTGGAGTCAATTGTATTGATATGACAGAGACTTAATTTACATTTCTTTTCATGTTACACGGAGGCTGTCTGCCTGAAGCAGCCCAGACAGCCATTGGAGCAGAAGGCTTCTCACATCAGAAAGAAGGCTCTGGCATGAAACAAAGCCCCCACATTCCCAGCAATATTGACAGAGGCGTTCCCTTTGAATAAGTGGTGCCTTGGTCCCTCAGCCATCTTCAATTATTATTTTTTCTTACCTTGTCAAAAGGCACCTCCACTTTAAAGTGTCCACATTGATGCCAATCTCATTTAACATAGAAACATAGAAAATAGAAGCTGCTGTCGGTTATTTAGTCCTTCAAGACCGCTCAACTTTTAAAAATAATTATGGATGAGCGTTTAACTCATACTCTGTTTCTGCTTTTGTCCCGTACTCTTTGACCCCAATAGCCCTAAGAGCAATATATAACTCCTTTTTGAAAAACACTCAATATTTTGGCCTTGACTGCTTTCTATGGCAGAGCATTCCACTGACTCACAACGCTCTGGGTGAAGAAGTTTCTCCTCATGTCTCTCAGACCTATTGGCCATTTGGTTGGGTTTGCAGTTAAGCCTGTCCACTATCTTTAGTTGGACAATGGGTATGCACGCAGCCAATTAGGAAACCATCTGTAGTAAACACTCATAGCCAATCCAACTGCCAGCAAATGTGTGCTTGGCACTTGCTCTAATGTCAGAGTCTAGATGACTGTGATAAAATACAGCCCCCTGGTTTTTGTTTCAATGAACCTCTCCAGAGTGAATCCAGAGCGGCTTCATATAAAATAATTGTACAGATGGTTAGTGGAATTGATTGACCATTAAATACTAATAAAATGTCCTTCTCAATTGAATTTTGAAATGTTAATAAATGTTATGCTACTATTTGATTGTAAAGTGATTGAGATTCAACCTGAAACACATATGCTCTGACAGGGAAACTGAATAATTTCAGATGCAATGTTACTTTTCTAACATAGGAGCAGGTAGATGCAATTGATCAATGCATAAAATGCCTGTTTAAATTCCGTTGCACATTGTATTTGATTTCTCACTCCTTGAGTGGTTATGAAAGGAAATATTAGTTCAGTCTTGTCACTGGGATTATTTACAGATCTGAAATCAAAATGCTATTTGAAATATAGAAAAACAGAAAATGCTGGAGAAACTCAACAGGTCTGGCATCAACTTTAGAGAGAAAACATCTTGAGTCAAATGACCTTTGCTCAGAATTGGAGAAAGATCACTGGATTTGAAATGCTAACTCTCTTGTCTTTCCACAGAGACCTAGAGAGTATTTCTGGCAATTTCAGTTTTGGTTTGTTTCAGATCTTCGGTATCCACAGTTCTTTATTTTATTGTTTTGTGAAACATCATGCTGTAGTGAGCATCCTCCAATTCTATATGGTATACTTCATGGTTGATACCAACTGATCATCAGTTCGAATTGGTCCAATACCAATACTTCACCCTATTGATATTTGGATCCATTGTCTTTTTCAGATGCAACCTATCCATAATTTACAGCAGAATATCCTGCACAGTTCAAGAGGATATAGTGGATCATTTTGTATTTTATCACTGGGAGTGAGGAAAGATGATCACATACAATATTTATAAAATGTTACCCTTTCTGAATGGAGTTGCTAGGCGCATTATGCGAATTACATTGATTTATACTTTAAACAGGCTAACATGTATATTAAAGTAGGCCACACAAGAATTTTCCACACACCCTTATATGTTTATTACATTACTACTGAACATGGTCACCGAGTGTCATAGAAAATCATCTTTGTCCAGCACAAAGCAAGCACTCAAAAGAAAGGTGGATAAAGGAAGCATTTCAAAGACTCCCTGGAGACTTCCCTCAAGAAATGCAACACAGACGTCAACATCCCTGCAGAAGAAACCTACTTAGAGGAATCTCCTATATGAGGAGACACAGTTCTATGAGAAAACTCATCAGCAAGAGCAAATATGGAAAAGGGTCCAGTAAATGGAATCACAGTGATCTCAAGGCCCAGGTCCAATTCCATCTCCTGGAAACACCTGCCAAATGTGTGGCCGGAGATGCAACTCTAGGATCAAGCTTATCAGTCACGCAAGGTCCCATAGAACCAATGACTGGTGCTGTACAATTTCTGAGGTAGGCTATCATACTGGTTAGTGAGTGATTGCCAATGATGATTGAAAGTAGTTTTACACACAATAACTTATAACTTCAAAGTTTACTTTCCATCTCCTTCACCAACAACAACATTTCAAAATATATTCGTATGATATTTGCATTGGCTGTCAATTCTTTGTCATCATTGGCTAATGCAAGCAGGATTAGCAAAGCTATTAATTCAACACCATTCTAAAATAAATTGGGTTAGCGACGTAACAGCTGGAGTACAGACTGAATCTCGAGTGGGCGGCACGGTGGCACAGTGGTTAGCACTGCTGCCTCACAGCGCCTGAGACCCGGGTTCAATTCCGACTCAGGTGACTGACTGTGTGGAGTTTGCACGTTCTCCCCGTGTCTGTGTGGGTTTCCTCTGGGTGCTTCGGTTTCCTCCCACAGTCCAAAGATGTGCGGGTCAGGTGAATTGGCCATGTTAAATTGCCCGTAGTGTTAGGTAAGGGGTAAATGTAGGAGTTTGGGTGGGTTTCGCTTCGGCGGGTTGGTGTGGACTTGTTGGGCCGAAGGGCCTGTTTCCACACTGTAAGTCTAATCTAATCTAATCATGTTGTGGTGTTAGAAAGAGAGGCAAACTTTTACTTTGTATGGATTCAAATTCAATCTGGCACTTAACAACAAATTTACACTCCATGAACTCAAGTTCAGCCTCCCTCCAATTTAGACCAAAGGCGGACTGTGTGTGTTAGAATATCACTTAATGTAAACCTTCCTGAAACTATCTGCATTTTCAGGTTAGGGACATTTGCATGGGCTACTTGTGTACCAAGTTGGGATGCTCTGATGCAATTATGGTCATTCCAGTCCAGGGAGGTTGGATACAGATTTGAAAATACACATTTTAGCACACTCTGCTGTCCAAAACAATGTCCACTAGCCAATTTTAAAGGTCTATGCCTTCTACAGTGAATAATGAATGCAAATGCATAACAATCTGTCTTGTATATAGATCTAAAAGGATTCATACTGAGCAATACCGTAAGTGCCGGCCATTATGATTAATTCATATCCTCATTTTGGGGGAACTGCTTTGGATCTTGAAGGATAAGAGCCAATTTTAGGGTCTCCCTTACAGTCTCTGTAATGATGTCTATCATATCAATTTGATCTGTCTCTAGTTGGCAACAAACTAATTCATACACTAATTCTTCTTCTGGTTAGACTAATAGCTGGTTTTCTTAGACCACGATAGACCAAACTGGCCCTCTAGATCCACAAGGAGGAGAAAGTGAGGACTGCAGATGCTGGAGATCAGAGTTGAAAAATGTGTTGCTGGAAAAGCGCAGCAGGTCAGGAACCTGAAGAAGGCCTTATGCCCGAAACGTCAATTCGCCTGCTCCTTGGATGCTGCCTGACCTGCTGTGCTTTTCGAGCAACACATTTTTCAGCTCTAGATCCTCAAACTTATCAAAGGCAGGGGCTGCTTACCTACCACATGGTGAGGTGCAGACTTCGGTAAGCTTCACATGCAACAATCTGCCAGAAAGCAGCGAGACACCGTCCTGTACCATTTCTGTAACATTTAAATATTGCTGCCTATTCCAACGTACTGCAACAAGCACCTGGCAAACACCAAGGATGTTCAGGGCATTGGATCCCTTTCTAATTTCCTCATCTTAAAATTGCTCGAGGTGTTCAGATGAGATTGTTTGGCCTCCACATTTTCAGCAGTGATGCACATCTGTATGAGTCTACATCAACACCAGGCTTGCAGCATGAATGTACTGGAAAGAAGATTGAAATCACTGCCCATTCCTGTTGGTGAGAAATGGTTATCTGAATACAGTCAGACACCTACTATCCTATCCCTGCAAAAGTCAGCATTTTCAGGCATAGCAGGTAAAGAACAGGAAAAGAACAACACTGTGTTCTTAAAGAGTAATGTGATGTGACATGCTGTGAATTAAACAAAATAAAAATCCAATGAGCTATTTACTGATGCACAAGTCATTACTCTACTGCCCTATGTTTTAATTGCAGGGTGTAGTACTTGCTGTATCAGCTGGCTCCTGAATCATTGCCATGAAATGTAAAACAGACTGAGTCACATTTTACTATCAAAACCCTACTGACTGGCATTGAAACTAAAAAAAAATCTATATTGAAGAAAGGCTTGTTGATTACTGTGGTTGTCCTACTGTACTTTAAAATGATACAAAAATAATTAATGTTATCTTTTCGATACCACACTGACCCCTTCCTCAAACAGCAAGAGACACACAAACTCGGGTTTACGGAAATATGTCCATGTTTAATTATAACATTTCCTGACAGCTATTGCAAGCAGACAATGGAATCGCATCAGTAAGAACAAATGACTTCTCTCAAAAATAACTCCAAGATTGACACATTCGATGGTTGAGGAGACAAAATGGCTACTTTTGAGCATCCATACAAAATAAGATACGTATTCATTAAATTACAACATTAAAAAGGACTCTGAAAGTTAACCCATGTCTGCTAGTCCCTGGGCCGACCCCATACTCAAACAAGTTGATGACTGTAGCTACACAAGAAAAATTTTAGAAAATTTTAGAAATATTCTGCAGTTGACTGCACTTCAGATTGACAATGAAAGACACTGTTACAACATTAGTCGAAAAGAATACTGTATCCATAGCTACTTTGAATCTTTGTATTTTCGACCACGCCTTTCAAAGATAGAAACCTCCTGAAATTTGTACAGCCAATGTGAGCTTAATTCAGTATGTGATGATAAAGAGCAATTTCAGCTAGGTTGAGAAAAATCACTGGAGTTTGGGTTTTCAGATCATCCTAACCATCTGGCACATTCCAATGCATTGAACTGACACAAAGATATGATACGTGAACTTAAACAACCAGAGATCATTAAAATAGGCAAAAACCTAACCATACGGTAAGCTTTGCTCCTGCAGATTTTTCTGTGCTAAAAGAAACAAATCCATTTTGAACACAGCTTGGTTGCAATTCTAACCATTCCTTAAACTAGGAGTTGGATTTGCAACTGAGTACTATGGTAATTCCTGGTTCTAATGTTATGTGTTTAAAGCTACTGAAAATATTTTGCTTTTGAAAATATATTGCGTAAACCCAAAAATATTTAAGGTGCTATTACTGTATAGCAAAAAATGCATACGCTGATCTGACAGTTTTCAAACAGTGGGGATTAAGCTGATTTGAATACTCCGTACCTCCACAACCTATGTTGCCAATTTGTAAAGCATTGAGTTTGTAATTTTATGACAACCCCCTTAACTTTACAATTCTTCATTCACATGAAAACATGCAAACTGTATTCGACTTGTGGCCAATCGCAAAATTGCATGTGATATTGCTGCTGCTCATTATTAAATGGTAATTCTCTTAAAATGAATGCACTAGCTGTGAAAGAGTACCCAATTCTCTTTGTTAAATGTAGCCAATGAGGCCAGTAGGAAGATTGCCTCATGCAGATCAATTTCATGTGACTGGACTGTCATTGGGACCAACTCTTGAATCTGCAACCTCACCACTTTCCTTAGTGTTCAATTTCCTACCTATGTACTAGCTCCCTGCACATTGGCCCACGTTATCTGTGGAACTGTGGTCTCATCACCCTGCGGTTTTGTCAAACTTCTTTCAATGGCAAAGCGTACAACGTTAGCAATGGGAGTGTGTTCATACACTCCAGGCATTGCATAGGTTCAAGAAGCCAACTCACCATTACCTTCACCAGAACAAGTAGGGATGGACAATAAATGTTTGCTGAGCCAGTGACACCCATATCCCTTGTACAAACTTGAGATGTAAAAATGGTGATGATGCCAAAGACCCTAGATGAACTGGAGAACAACACTCACTTGAGCAGTCCACACAATGGGATCACTGCTCTAACTTTTTCATGGTCTCTGGCAGCTCATGTGTACTTGACCCTTCAGCACTGCAATAGTCACTGAGCCCTGAGTCTTAATGAAAAAGGTTGCTCTGATCTCCCATCTGCTGGTTCTGTCAGAGCCATGAAATAATTCAGGTGCTGTAGGCTGCAGCAGAAAAAAAAGCATCACACGCAGTCTGTGGATGGCATCCATTAATGAGAATCCTTTGATAAATGTATGGAATTGTGATCTTTTCTTTTCATTTCGGTTTAACAGGGTTAATGTTTGACACACTGTTTGCATTCAGAACATCTTAGACTGTTGATAAACCTATCAGGTGGTAAATATTCTGTGTTTGTTGCAGTTGATGTCCCCCCCTTCTACTGAGAAAAGAATATAAGTAGTTCCTTCTGTTGGTGTGAATTGCAGATTGACATGTGGCTTTCAAGCACCTTGTTTCTTGAAAGCCTATTGTGCGCTTCAAACTTACTGGAAGAGACGTTTTAATCCTTCCTATTATTTGCGAGTTAGCCAATCAAAGGTATTACAGTTCATTAGAAGACAGCAACAGGACTTGGTAAAAACAATGACTGCAGACTGTAGAGTGGTGCTGGAAAAGCACAGCAGTTCAGGCAGCATCCGAGGAGCAGGAAAATCTGACGTTTTGGGCAAAAGCCCTTCATCAGTAATACAGGCAGAGTGCCTGAAGGGTGGAGAGATAAATGAGAGGAGGGTGAGGGTTGGGGAGAAAGTAGCATACAGTACAATAGGTGAATGGGGGTGGGATGAAGGTGATAAGTCAGAGAGGAGGGTGGAGTGGATAGGTGGAAAAGAAGGTAGGCAGGTAGGACAGGTCATGGGGACGGTGCTGAGCTGGAAGTTTGGAACTGGGGTGAGGTGGGGGAAGGGGAAATGAGGAAACTGGTGAAGTCCACATTGATGCCCTGGAGCTGAAGTGTTCCGAGGCGGAAGATGAGGCATTCTTCCTCCAGGCGTCGGGTGGTGAGGGAGCAGTGGTGAAGGAGGCCCACAACCTCCATGACCTCAGCAGAGTGGGAGGGGGAGTTGAAATGTTGGGCCACAGGACTAGCCATTAGGCTTCAAAAGCTCAAACTGCCATTGAATGAGATCGTGGCTGATCTGTGATCTGACCCAACACAACCACCTTTGCCCCATTCCCAGAATCCCTTGATTAACAAAAATCCATCAATCACATATTGAAAACTGAGGATCTGGCACCAATTGCAAGTTTCGAACTTCTATCACTTGGCCTAAATTTCAGACTTGATAGGTCTGCCTCTTTTTTTCAATTCATACCATCTAGCCCTGGACTTCCCCATCAACAGAAATAGTTTTTGCCTATTCTAAATGCTCTCTTTAATATTTTCAAAACATTAGTCAAATCATCATAGGGGAAGTACAAACTGAGTTTTTGTAAGCACACCTTGTAATGTAAACGCTGGAGCCCAGATATCGCCGCACTTCCTGCACGACCTGTATAGTTGCTTTGGATAGCTCACATTGTTTAACTGGGGCCTTGTTTAGGTGAAACATGGCTACCACCTCCTTGCAATCTCATCATCGAAATGTAAAGGCCAGTATTCAATTAAGTTTCCAGATTATTTTCTATACCTGTACATGACATTTTAATAATCCCCAAATCTTTTTGAACCTCCACTGTTATAGCTTTTTACCATTTACAAATTATACTCTCTCATTCTTTATTCCTCTCAGTTCCTGGCTCTGCCATATTAAATGGTGAACGTTAGTATCTACATAAATGTACCATGATCAATGAACAAGGGACCATGATGTCTTCTTGACAGTCAGCACAACAGTTCCAACATTGTGAAACCTGAGGATTTTACATCACTCATTTCTTTATCAATCAATTCACGTAATGAGGCGAATAATCCAAAGGCTTCCTCGCAGTTTTTTTTATGATTTAACCTATTTTTCTAGTCAATCTGTTACGTTATTACACACTTCTGGAGCAAGTGGGACTTGAACCCAAGGCCTCTCAATCCAGATATAGAGATACTACCAAAGAGAACTTTTCCTCACAGTTTATTAGCTGTAACTAGTGCTGCAGGGGAAATTCACAAAATTATAAGAAATGTTTGCCGAGTAAATTGAAGGTTTCAGCAAAAAAGCAGAAGAAGAGAAATGCAGAAGTTCAGAAAAGATTTACAAGGATGTTGCTGGTGTTGGAGGATTTGAGCTATAAGGAGAGGCTGAATAGGCTGGGGCTATTTTCCCTGGAGTGTCGGAGGCTGAGGGATGACCTTATAGAGGTTTATAAGATCATGAGAGGCATGGATAGGGTAAATAGACAAGGTCTTTCCCCTGGGGTGGGGGAGTCCAGGACTAGAGTGCATATGTTTAGGGTGAGAGGCGAAAAATTTAAACGGGACCTAATGGGCAACATTTTCACACAGAGGGTGGTATGTATATGGAATGAGGAAGAGGAAATGGTGGAGGCTGGTACAATTACAACATTTAAAAGGATGGGTATATGAATAGGAAGGGTTTAGCTGGATAAGGGTCAAGTGTTGGCAAATGGGACTAGATTAAGTTAGGATATCTGGTCGGCATGGACAATTGGACTGAAGGATCTGTTTCTGTGTTGTAACTCTCTCTGGACTCTATGACTATGACTCTAGAGACTGTAACTGTAACAGGAACAAACATCATTCTCCCCAGAAACTATAGTTGTCATTAAATCTGAAATCAGCTCCCTTTCTTTATGCTTCAGGATGATAAAGGTTAGCAAACCATTCACATTAAGATGATACTTGCAATGTACATGATGGAGAAAAGCAACCCCATCAGATATGGAGTTTAATGCATGACATTGTTTCAATAATATTGTTTGAAAATTAGAGTTACACTCACCAGCAGCACTGCCTGATTAAACCTACAATATTCTAGATAAAGAAATCTTTCCTTTTAACCTGAGCAAATTTCTAAACCATAGTCAATCACTTGCTGATGGTGGGAAAAATTATTTAAGAATTGTCTGCTACTGGGATTACAAGAGGAAGGATGCCAACAATTTAAAAAGCAATGCAATGTTCTTGGGATGTGAAAGGTGCTGCACAATTGCAAGTTTTTCTTTCCTTATGATCAACAAATGAGACCATGTGTTCCGCATCCCAATTCCAAATTAAAATGAATCACAACACGTAAAATACACCTTTGATTCTAACTGAACCAACAATGCTGGTAATAAGATTGCATATCTGTAAGATCCAAGCACAGCTTGAGAACTTGCCGAGCTTTTTACAAGGATAACAAGAGGTGGTTGAACAAAGACGCACAACAAAAAAATCAATACCCTGCAAGGTCAAGGAGTTTTCATGATAATGGCATCCTGAAGTGGTGAAAAGCCTATTCAAACTTAGCAGACTCTGAACATTCAGCGGGAGACTGGCAATGTCATTCCCTCATCAACCAAACTGTACCTGGCCCTTATTTGTTGTTAGCACAGCACTGATATAAGTTAAATCCAGCAAATTTACAGAACATTGCACCGTATTTCTGCATGAATCATTTTTGTTTATTCTATATATATATATAGAGAGAGAGAGAGTTTGGATAAATCATTTCCTTTCTGATTGGGCGCAGTTTAAATTTGTCAAGTATTATGAGCCACTTTGATTAGAACGGGTGATAAAGGGGTGAGAGAATTATATCAGCTGCTTGCTAGATATTTTTGAATTAACCTCTTCAGAGATGTTATGACACACCACTGGAGCAGGTGAGACTTGAACTCAGGCAATCTGGCTCAGTGGTAGGGACACTACCGCTGCACGACAAGAACCCTTATCAGCTGCTTCTTATGGACAATGAAGATCTGCCTTTCAACAAAAATGTTGTATAGATTAATTTAAATCAGAGACACTCCGGACAAAGGCATTAGAATTCAGCTGAACCAGCACCTTATTTAAACTGAAAATGTTTGTAAGCACTTTGCTCAAAGATTTCCTTTGCACATGCTGCATTGAAATTGGGGTCAATTGTAACCATCCCACATAGTATTGAGAGATAAGACACCAGTTAGGTTTGTTCGGGAAACTGCTTATTTCTTTTCCACCCACCCAGATTTAGCTGATATCGGGACAAAAAGGAGCAATTTCTTTGGATGTTTGTGGGTAAGCATGAGAACTTACAATAGGTTTATTAATAAACAGAGACCAGAATGGGAATAAGGAGACATTTGAGTTACATAGCATTTAAAAACATAGGAAATAAAAGCAGGAGTGGCCATACATTTCATCTTGCTTGGTCCACCATTCAATCAAATCTGAGCCAATTTTCTACGTTACCTGAACTCAATTTTCTCTGCATTATCTCCATATCCCTCGATAATACAAAGACTATCAATCTCAGTCTAGAACCTACTCAACGATTGAATTTTCACATTCCTCTGGAGTAGAAAATTTCAAAGATACACCAACTTTTGAGTGAAGAAATTCCTCCTCATCACAATGCTAAATGACTGTTCATTAATTGAGTATTTTCAAGATAATAGAGTCATAGAGTCATAGAGATGTACAGCACGGAAACAGACCCTTTGGTCCAACCCATGCATGCCGACCAGATATCCCAACCCAATCTTGTTCCACCTGCCAGCACCAGGCCTATATCTCTCCAATCCCTTCCTATTCATATACCTATCCAGATGCCTTTTAAATGTTGCAATTGTACCAGCCTCCACCACTTCCTGTGGCAGCCCATTCCATAAATGTATCACCCTCTGTGTGAAAATAGTTGCCCCTTAGGTCTCTTTTATATCTTTCTCTTTTCACCCTAAACTTATGCCCTCTAGTTCTGGACTCCCCCACCCAAGGAAAAGACATTGGCTATTTATCCCATCCATGCCTTTCATGATTTTATAAATCTCTATAAGGTCACCCCTCAGCCCTGGATGCTCAAGAGAAAACAGCCCCAGCCTATTCAACTTCCCTCTATAGCTCTAATCCTCCAACCCTGGCAGCATTCTTGTAAATCTTTTCTGAACCCTTTCAAGTTTCACAACATCTTTCTGATAGGAAGCAGACCAGAATTGCACACAATATTCCATCAGTGGCCTAACCAATGTCCTGTACAGCTGCAACATGACCTCCCAACTCCTGTACTCAATACTCTGACCAATAAAGGAAAATGTACCAAATGCCTTTTTCACTATCCTATCTACCTGCGACTCCACTTACAAGGAGCTATTGGTAGGTCTTTGGGAAATGAAGGGATATAGCAATAGCGCAAGATGATGAAGTTGGAAAAAAGATTAGTTATGATCTTATTGAATGGTAGAGCAGACCTGAGGGGCCAAATGGTTTATTCCAGCTTTTTTCCTTGTAGCTATAGCCTGGAGCTACTAAAGTCAATCAAATGTGTGCTATCACTTCCAGGTGAGTAAGACGCTTACTTTACCACATTCTCATCCACAAATTCAGCTAAAACATATTAGAATAGAATCTTAGAATTTTTCTATAAAGAGGGAAGCCATACGGGCCATTGTAACTGCACCTGGTTCCCAGAAGAATTATCCACTAGTCCCATTCTCCATTCTCTTTGAATATATATCCAGCTGTCTTTCGAAACCTCCCATGGAATCAACCTCTCACCACTCCCTCAGGTAGCACATGCTAAATTCTAACAATGCTATGCGTAAAGAAGTTTTTCCTCATCTCACTGACCTTCAGTAATCCTCACTATTCTGAGTGCAGCAGTGCTATTTTTTGTCTGTTCATTTTGCACGTCATCTTGGTTGGTTAATCACAGTCTTGCCTCTAAGTTCAGAACGTTTTGGGTGCAAGTTCCATTTCAGGATTTTAATAGCTTGTCGTATTGAAAATAAAAGCAATTGCTGCACTGCACAAGAGGTGCCACCTTTTGGACAAGACATTATATTGACGCTTATTTTCTCACAGCCTGCCCAGTGCCGTGGCCAATACCCATCCCTCAAGACAGCAACCAAAACTGCCTCAGTGGTCATTCACTCTATGTACTTCCTGTGATAGCCCGCTGTCACAAATTGGCTGCCTTTTTTTACACACATAACAAGAGTCACTGTGTTTGAAAGGAATATTTTAGACACAAAAAGTGTCTTGGGAAACCTAAAAGATGCTCCATTATAAATGTAAGTAATTTTGTTATATCAAGTGGAACCATAAAAGCATTGTAAATGAAAAACTCTGTGATTTCACCAGAAATTGTAGAAAATGCACTGAGTTGGCAGAGACAGAATGGGTGGATTGACCTTCATCGTGTTGTAACTATTCTATGACTCTATCATAAAAATACAGGAAAGCATCGTTATCATGATCATAATTTTGCTAACAATCAGTGATCAGTGAATATCCTTTGACCATCTATATAAAGGGACATTGTTATCCTTGCCAGATGACCTTTGATGGGCCTGTTTTGAATGATGTTTCCCATTCTGCTGACATATGTGATGTCACTGCACGATAAATGGCATATAGCTGTCTAGAACCATTTCCATTGTCACAATAACAAGGACACTTCTTTAACATTATCCTTTCATGCACACTTAAACTTTATAACATTATAACATTAAATATTGTATTGTGTCTTCTGATATTCTTATGGTAGACATCAAGCTAATTTTTTTCTCCTCTGCTCCCACGAGCCACTTTGAAAGGCACACCAAGTATCATTGTCAACTTCTATAACCGAGAACTTTTTGCCAAATATCTTAGCCAGATATTCTTGGAGGACTGTTCTGGCACCAGTTCTTCCTTTGCCCCAATTAACATGGGCCAGATCCCACCTCAAATCCCAGTAATGAGGTAATTTGACTCTGAGAAGCTGAAGCTCCATTAACATTGTGGATATGTAGTCATATTTTACAAGTGGGCCTTTCTCCCTGTAGCAGTTGAGGCCAAAAATCATCAATACGTGATTTTGAATGAGAATAATGAAAATATTATCCATCCAATGAGACCTCTTGCTGGATTTGTCTCAATAGTAGATCATTTATGTTTGAAATTATACTCTTCGGGCAACTGGATGGCACAATGAGTCAGTTGGTGATCTTTCATTCTTATGGCTTCGGTTTCAGATCAGAAGTAAGGTTTGTTGGCTATACCAGAAATGGCAGTCTCAAACGTGTTGTGTATGCACATGGGTTGAAACACTAAAATTTGGTAATAATTAGCAATGGACCTTAGTCTGTCCTAGGGTCATCAATTAAAACTTGAATGGGAGGTGCTTTTCTGAATTGGGCCTGAGAATCTGATCAGAGTATTCTTGGTGTTCACAACGGGTTAAATAATCTGTTCTCTCTCACTTTGAAGAACGCAGTGGTATGGGTGAGGTAAAGGTGTTTACATGCGTTTGATGGAGAGAAGAAGATGAATTCAGTTTGTTGGTCTAATGGAAGAGATAACCAGTGATCTATGCTTCTGTTAAATTCATAGAGAAAGGAAATTAATTTGGAATTGTTGCAACTAGGAAAGGATGATTCATAACTGCCATGAACAATGTGATAGAACCAGATAATTGAGGGAGAAAGATTGAACAAGATGCTGGGTAGTTCCCTTGGTCCTCTTGGACATGATGCCACATCAATTCCTTTACATCCACCTGAGAAAGTTGATGTGTCCATGGGATAACATTTGAACAACAATGCAAAAGTGAGGAATGCAGATACTGGAAATCAGAGTCGAGTTTAGAGTTGTGCTGGAAAAGCACAGCAGGTAAGACAGCATCCGAGGAGCAGGAAAATCGACGTTTTGGGCAAAAGCCCTTCATCAGGGATGAAGGAAGGGAGACTCCGGGGTGGAGGGATAAAAGGGAGGGGGTTGGAGCTGGGGAGAAGGTAGCCAAGAGTACAATAGGTGGATGGAGGTGGAGATGAAGGCAGCGGAGAGTGGAGCGAATAGCCCAACATTTCAACACCACCTGATGCCTGGAGGAAGAACGCCTCATCTTAAGCCTCGGAACACTTCAATCCCAGGGCATCAATGTGGACTTCACCAGTTTCTTCATTTCCCCTCCCCTCTTCCTTACCCCAGTTCCAACCTTCCAGCTCAGCACCATCCTCATGACCTGTCTACCTGCCAATGTTCTTTCCCACCTATCCATTCCACCCTCCTCTCTGACGTTTCACCTTCATCACACCTCCATCCACCTATTGTATTCTTGGCTACCTTCTCCCCAGCCCCACTCCCCTCTCCTTTATCTCTCCACCCCGGAGACTCCCTGCCTTCATTCCTGATGAAGGGCTTTTGCCTGAAACCTCGATTTTCATGCTCCTCAGATGCTGCCTGACCAGCTGTGCTTTTCCAGTACCACTCTAATCTAATATTCAAACAACAATAGCAGGTTGTATTTACAGAGTGGCTTTCTTATAACAAAATGGTCTGAAACATCTCACAGAAACATTATAAAACAAGGCATGACACTAATACAGCTGAAAATGTGTTGCTGGAAAAGCGCAGCAGGTCAGGCAGCATCCAAGGAGCAGGAGAGTCGACGTTTCGGGCATAAGCCCTTCTTCACTTTCTCCTTGAACTGATCTCCAGCATCTGCAGTCCTCACTTTCTCCTCGAAGATGACACTAATACACATGAAGGAGATGTTCGAGCAGATGGACGAAACCTACTTCAAAGAAGTAGGATTCACAGAACAATTTGAAAGAAGAGTCTGGCTGAGGCTTACAGAGTGAATGTAATAATGTAGACCTCAGCAGGTTGAAGGCATGACCACCAGTGATGGTGCAATTAACATCTGGGACACTCATGACACCAGAATTCCATACTTTGGAGGTTTCTAATACTGGAGATTGCACAGTGAGGGGGAAAGTCATGGAGAAATTTAAATTGAAGGATGAGAAATTAAAAATCTCATCTGATAGGCAGGGGTCCTGCACCAAGCTGTCAGCATGCTCAGGTCTCTGGCATGTGACTCAAACCCATAACCTTCTGACTCAGAGGCAACAGTTCTACCAACTGAACAAAGGCTGACAGGATGGAAAATGTGATAGATTTGTGTTTTGCTGTGCATTCAGCATTCGTGCTCCAAGATTCACATGTTGTAATCTCATGGTCTGAGCTTGTTTCAATATAATGTGTTGTATCAGTACCACAGGTCATGTGAACGGGAAAAATGACGACGCAGCCACATGCATTATAACATGGATTTCCTTTCAGCCTTTCTTTTTCTCTCTCTTGCTGATTCCTGTAACAACAATAAAGGCGACAGCTGTGAGTGTGAAGATTAAACATACAGAGGAGGAGATGATGCAAATGAAATTTTTGAACAAATACAAGAGGTGAGTCACGATTCTTTTTTGCTTGTTTTGTTGGCTGTTGGGGAGAAAAGCAAAGATCGATGGAGAGCAGAGAGGAAATGTCATCAAGGGCCATTGATAGAAAAAACATTGCGCGACAGAATGAAAACAAAAAGGGAATGAATTTTAAAAATTGCTGTCAATGTAGTTTCATGATGTACACTGGCCTCTATATTAAATTGATACCAATTGGGTATACAGATTAAGAAGCTATGGCTTAAAGCATTAAAAAGCTAATTCCATAATTTATTTACTACAATGTGTGCCCTTATTGAACTTTTCAAAAAAAATAGGAACCAAGCAAATTAAGAGCCAACTGTAAGTTGTTCATGGTTCAGATAAGCCTGTTTAATGGGCCCAGATTGTCACTTGCCTGTAATATCAATAATTTACATCCAGAAATCAATTTTCTCAGCACAAGAGATTAAAACCATCATCAACTAAGAGGTTACAATTATACTTATTCTGCCATTTATGAATTATTCAGCAGGATATGGATGGATGAGTCTTACACCTTATAATCATGATTCTTAACACCAAACCTTGCCACCAAAAATGCTTTGGAGAAAAGGCACCATTGCCGCTGGAACGGGTGAAGCAGATCTACAAGGCTGCTGACAGCTTGCAGGGCAGGTTGAGGAAGGATGTAGGCGGGAGGTAGCACATGGAGGACACTGACTTTCAGCACATGTAGATAATTGCAGTTATTTTACTGATGCTCTTCTTGACTGTGAGGCACAATAGAACATTAGATACCATGACATGCCAAGCTTCTCTCTGTATGGCTGAAGTGAATGAATGTTCTCAGCAACTTCCTTAAAACTAACAGGCCATCCCTAGGTAATTATCTTTTGCAACTTTGGCAATTGTTTATCTTTAGCAGCTGTTGAGTGCAACTGCTCACAATGGCTCTGGCCAAAGTAAAATATTTCAACCTTTAAAGCATCTTTAACAGGGGGAGAAGATGGCATAGCGGTATTGTTGTTGGACTAATCATCCCAGATATTTAGGTAACGTTTTGTGGATCGGAGTTTGTATCAATGGTGGAATTTGAGTTCAATATAATATGGAACTAAACTTTTAATGATGACCATGAAACATTGTAAATTATCACAAAAAAAAAGTATCTGGTACACTAATGTTCCTTAAGGAAGAAAAAATGCCATCCCTATTTGGTCTGGTGTACATTTGACTTCAGGACTACAGCAATGTGTTAGACTCTTAGCTGCCCTCTTAAACGGCCTAGCAAACAATCGGTCATCCCAACTGCTAAAATGTCTCAAAAAGGAACAAAACCAAATGGTCAGCTTAGCATTGACTAAGAAACTGGAAATAACAATGGCAAACTCAGCCCTTTCGACCCTGCAAAATCCTCCAGCATCTGGGTGCTTGTGGTAAAGTTGGGAGGACTGTCTCACCGACTAGTCAAACAAAAGACACACGGCCAGAATCATACCTTACACATCAGACTCTACTATCACCATGCGTGGTCCTGTCCTGTTCTACCTGAAGGACAGACCGAGCAAAACTGCCAGCACAATGGAATGCAGTCAAGATTGAGATGCATTGGAAGACCTCAACTTTGATTCCAGACACCTTGAAGTCTCATGGCGACAGATCAAACTTGGGCAAGGAAACCTACTGCTCATTACCATGTCCCCTCAGTTGATGAACCAGTACTCCTCCATGTTGAACACCATGGGCGTCTGGGTGAGGATTTCAATGTCCATTGCTCACCCAGAAGTGGGCTCGGCAGTACCACAACTAATTAAAAAGGATGTTGCCTCTAGACTGGGGCTGTAGCAAGGGCTGAGGGAAACTATCAGGAGGGATAAACATACTTAACATCAACTTCATAATCTGCCTATTTCAGATGCCATTGTTGGTGAGAGTGACGGCTGCACAGCTCTTGTGGAGACAGTGTCCCATGTTCCTTTGAGGATGCTCTTCCTCAAGGTGTGTAGCATACAGTTATAGATTCGTACAGAACAGAAACAAACCCTTCGATCCAACTCGTCCGTGCTGACCAGATGTCCCAATCTGACTTAGTCCCATTTGCTCGCATTTGGCTCATGTCCCTCTAAACCCTTCCTATTCATATACTCATCCAGACACCTTTTAAATGTATCCAACTCCACCATTCCTCTGGCAACTCAATCCATACACCCATTACCTTCTGTATGAAAAAGTAACCCCTCAGGTCCATTTTAAACCTTTCCACTCTCACCTTTAACTGATGCCCTTTTGTTTTGGACTCCACCACCCTCGGAAATAGACCTTGACTATTCACCCTGATCATGCCCCTTGTTATTAACCTTTATAAGGTCCAGGGAAAAAAGTCGCAGCCTATTCAGCTTCTCTCTAAAGCTCAAACCCTCCAGTCCCAGCAACATCCTTATAAGTCTTTTCTGCACCCTGTCAAGTTTAACAACACCATTCCAGTAGCAAGTGTTAGTGAATAACATTATGCAACACAGGTCATGCTTTTGTAACAAGTTATTTTTCCTTTGAATGTTTAGCTGTTGGTTTGCACAGGAGAAAATCAATATGGGGACTGAAATATGAAAATTTTAGTTGGGAAAGACGTTGTGAAACTTGAAAGGGTTCAGAAAAGATTTACAAGGACATTGTAAGGGTTGGAAGCTTTGAGCTATAGGGAGAGGCTGAATAGTCTGAGGCTGTTTTCCTTGGAGCATCGGAAACTGAGGGATGACCTTCCAGAGGTGTATAAGATTATGATTTGCAAGGTCTTTTTCCCAGCGTGGGAGAGTCCAGAACTTGACAGCTTAGGTTTAGGATGAGAGGGGAAAGATATAAAAGGGACCTAAGGGACAACTTTTCTATGCAGAAGGTGGTGAGTGTATGAAATGAGCGGCCAGAGGGGGTGGTGAGGCTGGTAAAATTACAACATTTAAAAGGCATTTGGATAGATATATGAATAAGAAGGGTTTAGAGGGATTTGGGCTAGGTGCTGGCAAATGGGAAGAGATTAAATTAGGAGATCTGGTCGAGTTGGACCAAAGGCTCTGTTTCCAAGCTGTACATTTCTATGACTTTCTGAATAGTTGCTGACTTTGTCTGTAATTAAGGAGTACCCGATGACACAACCCCTCTCCAACTATCTGTGGTTGCATCCCAATTTCTGTCCAGTACATTTCAGCAACTCAAACGTTTTATTCATTAAGTGCAATGAGCCTTTGCTCAGCTTCTGTTTTTGAAACAGTTGGACAGTTTCAAGTTACTACACAGTACTCAGAACCTGAACAATGTAAAAGTAAAATCACCGTATTCCAAAAGGACCATCGGGCTGCTCTTCATTTTTCCTTTCCTCCACAGAGGTTAAATTTAAATTTATACTGCCACACCTCTTTCGATCTGTTACCTCATCCAGCCTGACAATCCTACTGTACTCTCAATTTCCAGCACCTTCCCCTTAGTGATAGTCATCACACTACCCTCTGACTCTCTTGAAATTCAGATATGCTGCTGGTTTCTTCCGCCATGAAGACTGATGCAAGGTAACTGTTCAGTTCCTCTTCCACTTCTTTTTACTTCGTTACTACTCCCCTACGCCTCATTTTCCAGCAGTCCTGCTTCTTTCTTATCTTTCAAAACAAAATCTAAAAGACTCTTGCAGTCTTCTTTAATATTATTAGCGGGCTCGTTCTCATATTTCATCTTCTCCTCCTTATTGCATTTTTAGTTGTCCTCTGCTGGTTTTTAAAGGCTTCCCAATTCTCTGGCTTCTGCTTAATCTTCACCACATTGTATGCCTTTTTTTTCCTTTTTATGCTGTCACTGATTTTCCTCATCAACCACAGTTGTCTTGTCCCCCCCTTTGTATGTTTCTTGTTCCTTCTCCCAAATTACCCCCAGAAATTACTGCCATTGCTGCTTCACCATCTTCCCTGCAATTCTCCCCTTCTAGTCAAATTTGGCCAGGTCTTCCCTCATGTCTTGCACATTACCTTGATGTTATCTCCCATAACTTAAAGAAACTGTGCATGCACAGCATGATATTGAAGAATCTAACTGACATATTATACAAATATTATGTACAAGTATTACATTCCTCAGGTACATAAATGTCTGGATTAGTATTAGAATATTAGATTACAACAGAGGAGCATACTTCCAGTAGAGGGTCATGCTACAATTGATCCAAGGTAATGAAATATGAGACTTTTATAATAAAAGGAGGCATATACCAGGTGGAGACAGCTCTGATCACGTGAATTCCTAGAGAGGTATAAGAGCAGTAGGAGTATACTGAAAAGGGAAATCAAGACGTCAGAAAGAGGACTGTTTTTTATTCAAAATGCAAATGCATTCATTGGAGAAGGAGCAATTCTTGACCTTTAATTGGGAATAAGGCTGGGCAAGAAGATCAGTGGGGGACCACTTTGGGGCCAGTGATCATAACCCTATTAGTTTTAAAATAGTTATGGAAAAGGATAGAACTGATCAAAAAGTTAGAGTTCTAAATTGTAATAAAGCTAATTTTGACAGTGTTAAAAGTTTCAAAAGTTGATTGAGAGATGTTACTCACTGGTAAAGGGATGGTTAGGAAGTGGGTAGCCATTAAGAATGAGATCATGAGAGCTGAAAGATAATATGTGTGAAGGGCAAGGTTAGTAGGTGTAGGGAATGCTGGATGACCAGAGAAATTGAAGTTCTGGTTAAGAAAAAGAAGGAGGCACATTATCAGGTAGAGACAGCTGAGATTGAGTGAATTCCTAGAATAGTGTAAGGGCAATAGGAGTATACTTAAGATGGAAATCAGGAGGGCAAAAAAGGGAAATGAGATAGTTTGGCAAACTTAGCAAAGGAGAATCTAAAGAGATTCTATAAGTATGTTAAGGGCAAAAGAGTAACAACAGAGACAATAGAGCACCTTAAAGATCAACTTGGCTATCTATGTGTGGAACAAGAGAGTTGGGTGAGATACTAACCAATTTTGCATCAGTATTTGCTATGAAGAAAGACATGGAAGCTAGGGAACTTGGGGACGTTAATTGTGATGTCTTGAAAAGGATTCATATTTCAGAAGACGAGTTGCTCAAGGTCTGAAAACACATAAAGGTAGATAAATCCCTGTGACTTAGAGTCATAGAGTCATAGAGATGTACAACATGGAAACAGACCCTTCGGTCCAACCCGTCCATGCCGACCAGATATCCCAACCCAATCTAGTCCCACCTGCCAGCACCTGGCTCATATCCCTCCAAACCCTTCCTGTCCATATACCCATCCAAATGTCTCTTAAATGTTGCAATTGTACCAGCTTCCACCACTTCCTCTGGCAGCTTATTCCATACACGTACTACCCTCTGTATGAAAAAGTTGCCCCTTAGGTCTCTTTTATATCCTTCTCTCTCACTCTAAACCTATGCCCTCTAGTTCTGGACTCCGCAACCCCAGGGAACAAAGTTTGCTTATTTATCCAATCCATGCCCCTCATAATTTTGTAAACCTCTATAAGGTCATCCCTCATCTTCCGACGCTCCAGGGAAACAGCTCCAGCCTGTTCAGCCTCTCCCTGTAGCTCAGATCTTCCAACCCTGGCAACATCCTTGTAAATCTTCTGAACCCTTTTATGTTTCACAACATCTTTCCGATAGGAAAGAGACCAGAATTGCACACGATATTCCAACAGTGGCCTAACCAATGTCCTGTACAGCCGCAACAAGACCTCCCAACTCCTGTACTCAATACTCTGACCAATAAAGGAAAACATACCAAATGCCTTCTTCACTATCCTATCTACCTACGACTCCACTTTCAAGGAGCTACGAACCTGCACTCCAAGGTCTCTTTGTTCAGATCCTGTTGTAATCTGAGGTAACCCTCTTCGCTGTCCACTACACCTCCAATTTTGGTGTCATCTGCAAACTTACTAACTGTGCCTCTTATGCTCGCATCCAAATCATTTATGTAAATGACAAAAATAGAGGGCCCAGCACCGATCCTTGTGGCCCCACTGGTCACAGGCCTCCAGTCTGAAAAACAACCCTCCACCACCACCGTTTGTCTTCTACCTTTGAGCCAGTTCTGTATCCAAATGGCTAGTTCTCCCTGTATTCCATGAGATCTAACCTTGCTAATTTGTCTCCCATGGGGAACCTTGTTGAACACCTTACTGAAGTCCATAAAGATCACATCTACCACTCTGCCCTCATCAATCTTCTTTGTTACTTCTTCAAAAAACTATATCAAGTTTCTGAGACATGATTTCCCACGCACAAAGCCATGTTGACTATCCCTAATCAGTGCTTGCCTTTCTAAATACATGTATATCCTGTCTCTCAGGATTCCCTACAACAATTTGCCCACCACCGACGTCAGGCTCACTAGTCTGTAGTTCCCTTGCTTGACTTTACCGCCCTTCTTAAACAGTGGCACCACGTTTGCCAACCTCCAGTCTTCCGACACCTCACCTGTGACTATCGATGATACAAATATCCCAGCAAAAGGTCCAGCAATCACTTCCCTAGCTTCCCACAGAGTTCTCGGGTACATCTAATCAGGTCCTGGGGATTTATCCACCTTTAACCGTTCAAGACATCCAGCACTTCCTCCTCTGTAATCTGGACATTTTGCAATATGTCACCATCAATTTCCCTACAGTTTATATCTTCCATATCCTTTTCCACAGTAAATACTGACGCAAAATATTCATTTAGTATGTCCCCCATTTTCTGTGGTTCCACACAAAGGCCTCCTTGCTGATCTATGAGGAATCCTATTCTCTCCCTAGTTACCCTTTCATCCTTAATATATTCGTAAAAACCCTTTGGATTCTCCATAATTCTATTTGCCAATGCTATCTCATGTCCCCGTTTTGCCCTCCTGATTTTCCTCTTTAGTATACTCTACTTCCTTTATACTCTTCTAAGGATTCACTCGATCTATCCTGTCTATACCTGACATATGCTTCCTTCTTTTTCTTAACCAAACCCTCAATATCTTTAGTCATCCAGCATTCCCTATACCTACCAGCCTTCCCTTTCACCCTGACAGGAATATACTTTCTCTGGATTCTTGTTATCTCATTTCTGAAGGCTTCCCATTTTCCAGCTGTCCCTTTACCTGCAAACATCTGCCTCCAATCAGCTTTAAAAATTCTTGCCTAATACCGTCAAAATTGGCCTTTTTCTAATTTAGGACTTCAACTTTTAATTCTGGTCTATCATTTTCCATCACTATTTTAAAATGAATAGAATTATGGTCGCTGGCCCCAAAGTGCTCCCCCACTGACACCTCAGTCACCTGCCCTACCTTATTTCCCAAGAGTAGGTCAGTTTTGCACCTTCTCTAGTAGGTACATCCACATACTGAATTAGAAAATTGTCTTGTACACACTTAAGTAATTCCTCTTCATCTAAACCTTTAACACTATGGCAGTCCCAGTCAATGTTTGGAAAGTTAAAATCCCCTACCATGACCACCCTATTATTCTTACAGATAGCTGAGATCTCCTTACAAGTTTGTTTCTCAATTTCCCTCTGACTATTGGGGGGTTCTATAATACAATTCCAATAAGGTGATCATCCCTTTCTTATTTCTCAGTTCCACCCAAATAATTTGCCTGGATGTATTTCCGGGAATCTGCTCCCTCAGCACAGCTGTAATGCTATCCCTTATCAAAAATGCCACTCCCCCTCCTCTCTTGCCTCCCTTTCTATCCTTCTTTAGCATTTGTATCCTGGAACATGAAGCTGCTAGTCCTGCCCATCCTTTAGCCATGTTTCTGTAATTGCTATGATATCCCAGTCCCATGTTTCTAACCATGCCCTGAGTTCATCTGCCTTCCCTGTTAGGCCCCTTGCATTGAAATAAATGCAGTTTAATTTATTAGTCCTACCTTGTCCCTGCCTGCCCTGACTGACTCACTTCTGTTCTCAGCTGTACCCAACTCAGATCGATCTCTTTCCTCACTATCTCCCTGGGTCCCACCTCCCCCACCTTACTAGTTTAAATCCTTCCGAGCAGTTCTAGCAAATTTCCCTGCCAGTATATTAGTCCCCTTCCAATTTAGGTGCAATCCGTCCTTCTTGTACAGGTCACTTTTACCCAAAAAGAGATTCCAATGATCCAAAAATGTGAATCCTTCTCCCATACACCAGCTCCTCAGCCATGCATTCATCTGCTCTATCCTTCTATTCCTGACCTCACTAGCTCGTAGCACTGGGAGTAATCCTGATACTACAACCCTTGAGGACCTCCTTTTTAAATTTCTGCCTAACTCTCTGAAATCTCCCTTCAGAGTCTCAACATTTTCCCTTCCAATGTCATTTGTTCCAATGTGAACAATGACCTCCTGCTGGCCCCTGTCCCCCGTGAGAACATTCTGCACTGAGAAATCCTTGATCCTGGCACCAGGGAAACAATACACCATTCTGCTTTTTCTCTGCTGGCCACAGAAACATCTGTCTGTACCTTTGACTACTGAATCCCCTAACACAATTGATCTCTTGGAAGCCGACGTACCCCTTGTTGCATTGGAGCCAGTCTCAATACCAGAAACTTGGCTGTTCGTGCTACGTTCCCCTGAGCATCCATCACCCCCTACATTTTCCAAAACAGCATACCTGTTTGAAATGGGTATATCCACAAAAGACTCCTGCCCTAGGTGCCGAACTCTGTCACCCTTCCTGAAGTTAACCAATCTATGTGACTGTATCTGAGACTTTCCCCCCTTCCTATAACTGCCATCCATCATATACTGTTGCTGTTGCAAATTCCTCATCACTTCTAACTGTCTCTCCAACTGATCCACTCAAACTGATAAGATTCGCATCCAACAGCATTTATGGCAGATATAATCCGCAGTAACCCTTAAACTCTCTTTACACTTCCACATCTGACAAGAAGTACATACCACTGCAAAGGCCATTTTTGCTCCTTCACAATCTACAGACCCAGAAAATAACACCGTCTTATTCCTCTAGAAACACTGCCCCAGATTAAATTAATAACTATGGCTTATACTTTAAGTTTAATCAAGAGACTTATCTCCTAAAACATATAATCAAGAAAGAACCCATTATACTTACTACTGCAGCCTTTCTCTTGGACAGACTTAAAACAACAATTAACTTATCTGATTCTATGTTGTGAACTTCACCCAACAGTTCCTCCAAGATTAGTTGTGAATTTCACTGTTTGTTCATTTTCCCAGATGCAATCTGATGTCCAGCGATACACGAATTCAACAGCAAAGGTGGTAACTGTGCAGGTTCTCTCTTTCTCTCTCTCTCCTGCACTATCCTCACCATGTGCTTCCTTTGTCTGCTCTTCTCCCTTTGAAACTGCTGTTGTTTTGACTTTGTTTTTCTAAAGTTCCAAAGCAATGCAACAGCATATAAACAGTAATTGCTGCTCCTGGAATTCAAGGAAATCACCTCCAACACCTAAAATACCTCAAAAAATGGGGCAGCTCTTACAGCCAGAAATCTTTCCTATCCTCCATGTTGATCAAGTGTTTCCCAGAACTTTATGGGAAATCTGCAGAGAAATTGCTGGGCCCCTTGCTGAGATATTTGCTTCATTGATAACCATGGAGGAGATGCCGGAAGACTGGAATTTGGCTAGTGTCGTGTATTTATTTAAGGAAAAGCCAGGGAACAATAGGACTGGCAAGCCTTATGTCCCTCCTTGCTTGAGGAGATGCTGAGGGACAGGATTTACATGTGAAAAGCAAGGACCAATTAGGGATAGTTCACATGGGAAATCATGTCTCACTAACTTGATTGAAATTTTTAAAGAGGCGGCAAAGAAGATTGATGAAGGTAGAACGATTGACATTGTCTATATGAACTTCAGTAAAATATTTGACAAGGTTCTGCACGGTAGACTGGTTAATAAGGTTAGTTAATATGGGATCCAGCAGGAGCCAGCCAATTTGATATAACATTAGCTTGAAGGTAATACACAGAGGTTGTGGGTATAGGGTTATTTCTCCATTGAAAGCCATGACCTGTGGTGTGCCACTAGAATCAGTGCTGATCCACTGCTTTTCATCATTTATATCAATGATTTAGGTGTGAATATAGGAGGCAAGGTTAGTAAGTTTGCAGATGACACTGAAATAGGAGGTGTAGTGGACAGTGAAAAGGATTAATGCAGAGTACAATGGGATCTTGATCAGATAGGCCAATGGGTTGAGGAGTGACAGATGGAGTTTCATTTACATAAATGCAAGGTGCTGCATTTTGGAAAGCAAACCAGGGCAGAACTCGCAGTTAATTGTAGGGCCCTGGGGAGTGCTGCTGAGCAAAGAGACAGTGGGTGCAGGGGGATAATTCCTTCAAAGTGGAGTCACAGGTAGACAGAGTGGTGGAGGTGGTGTTTGGCACGCTTACCTTCATTGGGCAGAACATTGAGTATAGGAATTGGGATGCCATGTTGTGGCCGTACAGAACATTGGTGAGGCCACTTTTAGAATATTGCATACAATTCTGGTCACCTTCCTATCAGAAAGATGTTGTGAAACTTGGAAGGGTGCAGAGGAGATTTACAAGGATGATCATCATGATTTGGAGATGCCGGTATTGGATTGGGGTGTACAAAGTTAAAAATCACACAATGCCAGGTTATAGTCCAACAGGTTTAATTGAAAGCACTAGCTTCCTGAGCACTGTTCCTTCATCAGGTGCTCCTTCATCAGGCTGGTGCTTCAAGTTAAACCTGTTGGACTCTAATCTGGTGTTGCACAATTTTTAACTTTGTAAAAGGATGATGCTAGGATTGGAGGGTTTGAGTTATAGGGAGAGGTTGAATAGGCTGAGGCTTTTTCCCCTGGAGTGTCAGAAGCTGAGGGGTGACCTTATGGACGTTTAAGAGGTAGGGATAGGATAAATAGACAAGGTCTATTTCCTTGGGTGAGGGAGTCCACAACTAGAGGACACAGGATTAAGGTGAGAGGGGAAAGATTTAAAAGGGACATGAGGGGTACTGTTTCATGCTGTGGGTAGTGTGTGTATGAAATGAGCTGTCAGAGGAAGCAGTGGAGGCTGGTGAAATTACAACATTTAAAAAGCATCTGGATGGGTACATGAACAGGAAGGACTTAGAGGGATATGGACCAAATGCTGGCAAATACTCAGATGGGGATGTCTGGTCAGCACAGATGAGTTGGACCAAAGGGTTGGTTTCCATGCTATTTGATTGCATGACTCATGTTAAATGCTAGGGCAATCTGCTGATATCATGAGTATGTGTCTTTAAGGCAAATTATGCTCGAAACGTTGAATTCTCTATTCCTGAGATGCTGCCTAACCTGCTGTGCTTTGACCAGCAACACATTTGCAGCTGTGATCTCCAGCATCTGCAGACCTCATTTTTTACATGAGACAAACCACAACAAAGGCATATCAGGAATTATGGCTAGCTATTGCAATTTTTATGAGATTCTGGAATTGAAGAACTCCCAGCACAGTTTTCAGATATATTTTCCAAGGAACCTGGAAGAGTAGCTGGTAACACAGCACTGCCCGAAACATCGACTCTCCTGCTCCTCGGCTGCTGCCTGATCTGCTGTGCTTTTCCAGCACCACACTCTTGACTCTGATCTCCAGCACCTGCAGTCCTTACTTTCTCCTGGCAAAACAGCACCAGTTATGTCAAGCTTTGCCAGTTCTGTACTATCTCCTTTAAGCCCCCTTTGTTATCTTATTTTTTTAAAAAACATCAGATTTCAACTTTTAAAGCCATGAAGCACTCTTATTTGCACATCATGCAATGCCAGTTTAAGAATGTGTTTGCAAGAGTTTGTTTCTTTATGTTATCGGCTCTGGTGACATGTAAAAATCCCACATAGATTTAAAAAAACAACGACTGTCTCATAGAAATTAAAATAATACGCTCTACAAAACATCATGGGGGTTTAAATTTGTTGATAATAGTCAACTTTCAGGGAGCTGTAATGATTTGCAGAATGAACCAATCTCTATCTTTCAGAGCTCCAAGATTCACCTCAGTCCTACAATCCTAACTTAGTCGAAAACAAAATGCATCAAATTAGCTTCTTCTCTTACACGTCTTCCTGGCATTTCAAAACTCTTGACAAAGTCTTCATAAAACACCATGTTTTTTGGAATTGTAGTGCAGCTTTACATCTGTCCCTGGGTTATTTTGCAGAATCAAACTTGCTTTACAATCTCTGTTGAGTGGTTTGAGAGGGTGAATTTTACCTTTCACAGACTCTGGACTCCTGCTCCAGATTAGCATGATCATCCATTTCTGGGACAGCTAGAGAGAGGATAGAATAAATGCCTAGCAATTTTTAACTGTGACAGGAGTAGACAAATGGTTAACACATTAATGTGACGTTCACTGTTTCCTATCTCAGTGCTGGAATTAATGTATTTCTGTTAAAATGGATGCACTGTAATTAAAATAGCTGATAAAGGAAAGTCACGCCAATAGGTTAAGTATACTTCCATTCACAATTTTTTCTGGGCTATCAGGTTTACCTCAATTAAATCAATGTGCATGTTAAATTATCATTACTGAGCAGTGAATAAAATACCATTGACATCTTTTCAGAGAGATATTGAGAGAATAGTTAGCCCAGGATGCATAATGTTGGGAGCAGAAATTGTGCCTCATTTCTGGAAATTGTCTATTTTTAAGATGAATCCAGATGATATTTTTTGATGCTCTTTTACAGAGACACCGGGGCATGAGAAAATTCCATGAAGGCTGGATTATCCCAAGAAAACAAAACAGGACAATTGGCAAGTATGCCATTTCTCAGTGGATAAGAATCCCCACAGAACTGACCTCAGATTCCACACATTTTGTTCATAAATTCAGCCAGCTCCATCAGAGAGAGGCAGGATGGAAAATGACTAGCTGCACTATAAACTGTGTGTCTTTCACAGATTAAACAAATAGGGTAATGTGGAGAAAGCCATATCCCACGAATGTTCTAAGGGATGTTTGACTTCGAGATATAATTGGAACTGTAAATTAGTTTTAACAGAGTTTATCTTCAGAGAACAGAGAGCTGCAGCAATCCTGTAAATGAAGAAAGCAGAAGTCACAGATGGTGTTCATTTTAATGGATGTAAAATGCAGAGAAATACATCCCTAGCTTTCTCAGATAAATCATGCAAACAAAGAACTGCAGATGCTTGAGACCTGAAACAAACAAAAACAAAAAGTGCTGGAAAAATTAGCAGGTCTATGAAGAGAAAAAAAAACAGTTAACGTTTCAGGTCCAGCGATCCCTCATCAGAATGGAAAGCAGTCAGTAAATAGATATTGGGGAGAGGGGAAAGTGAGACAGATATATATAGAATGGATTCTGGATCAGTGGTGCTGGAAGAGCACAGCAGTTCAGGCAGCGAAATCGACGTTTTGGGCAAAAGCCCTTCATCAGGAATAAAGGCAGTGAGCTGGAAGCATGGAGAGATAAGCTAGAGGAAGGTGGGGGTGGAGAGAGAGTAGCATAGAGTACAATAGGTGAGTGGGGGAGGAGATGAAGGTGATAGGTCAGGGAGGAGAGGGTGGAGTGGATAGGGGGAAAAGGAGCTAGGCAGGTCGGACAACTCCGGACAAGTCATGGGGAGAGTGCGGAACTGGAAGTTTGAAACTAGGATGAGGTGGGGGAAGGGGAAATGAGGAAGCTGTTGAAGTCCACATTGATGCCCTGGGATTGAAGTGTTCCGAGGCGGAAGATGAAGTGTTCTTCCTCCAGGCATCTGGTGGTGCGGGAGCGGTGGTGAAGGAGGCCCAGGACCTCCATGTCCTCGGCAGAATGGGAGGGGGAATTGAAATGTTGGGCCATGGGGCGGTGTGGTTACAGTGCCCAGAGAAATAGAGAGAAAGAAGGGTAGGTGATAAATGTGAATGTGTGTACTTGAAAATGTGTTAGCCATACAGAGAGAGCCCATAGAAGGGGTTTAGGGGTGGGAAACAGACCTGGAGAGAGGTGTTCATACTCTGAAGTTGTTAAACTCGATGTTGAGTCCTGAAGTCTGTAACATGCCTAGATGGAAGGTTGCATTAAGCTTCTCAAGAGCACTGCAGGCACATCTGAGACAGCAAAAACTGACATGGGGACACAATGGTGTGTTGAAGTGGCAGGCAACTGGAAGCTCGGGGGTCATTTTTATGGACAGAAAATAGATGTTTAGCAAAGTAGTCACCCAATGTGTGCTTACTAACTTTCTTAGTATTGAGATTCCTCCTTCCATCTTTGTAGTGTTCAATAGTTTAACAGTTTTGTGTTCAATAATTTAAAACTGGTAACTGATTTATGATCTCTGTACTTGACTGATTAACCCTGGGTATGAACTCAGCTGGACTAAACAGATAACATAGAATGACCTGGAAACTAAAACTTGGGTAAAAATGGATGCAGAGTCGAGAGTATATTACTCGAAAAGCACAGCAGACCAGGCAGCATCTGAGGAACAGGAGAATCGATGTTTCAGGCATAAGCCCTTCATCAGGAACGAGGCTTGTGAGCCAGAGCTAAGAGATAAATGGGAGGGGGGGTTGGGATTGGTGGGAAGGTAGCTGAGAAAGCAATTGTGGATGAAGATGGGGGAGAAAGTGTTGGTCAGAGGGGGGAGCTGTTGAAATCCACATTTATCCCGTGTGGTTGCAGGGTCCCAAGGCGGAATATGAGGCGTTCTTCCTCCAGGCAGCAGGTGGTAATGGTTTGGCGGTGGAGGAGGCCCAAGACCTGCATGTCCTTGACAGAATGGGCAGGGCAGGCTATGGGGGAGTGGGGTTGATGAGTATGCATGTCTAATCCCTGCACCCACCAACCTTCCCCGCCCTGTGGCTGAACACTTCAATTCTCCCTCCCATTTGGGCAAGTGCATGCAAGTCCTGGGCCTCCTCCACCATCAAACCATTACCACCTGCTGCCTGGAGGAAGAATGCCTCATATTCCGCATTGGGACCCTGCAACCACACGGGATAAATGTGGATTTCAACAGCTTCTTCATTTCCCCACCGCCCACATTATCCCAGTCCCAAGCCTCCAACTCAGCTCCGCCCTCCAGACTTGTTCATCACTCCCCTCTGACCTATCACCTTCTCCCTCACCTTCATCCACTTATTGCTTTCTCAGCTATCTTTCCCCCAACCCACACCCTCCCATTTATCTCTAAGCCTGGCCTAAAAACCTCACTCCTGATGAAGGGCTTATGCCCGAAACGTTGAGTCTCCTGCTCCTCGGATGCTGCCTGATCTGCTGTGAGTTTCCAGCAACACACTCTCAACTTTGATCATCCAGCATCTGCAGTCCTCATTTTCTCCTAAAAATAGATGTGGGCACTTTGCCGCTCAGTTAATAAAAGCAATAAGTAAACCTGTTGTGCAAGATGCAATGGTTCATGTAATTGCTTTGAGATATGTGCATATGAATTAGGAACAGGAGTAGACCATTCAACCCCTCAAGCCTGCTTCAACATTCAATAAGATTGTGACTGATCTGATTGTAGCCTTAGTTCCATATTCTTGCCTACCCCTTAATAAACATTCACCCCCTTTGCTGAACAAGAATCTATCTAGTCCTGAATTCAAACTATCCAAGGACTCTCTGC
This sequence comes from Hemiscyllium ocellatum, assembly GCF_020745735.1. Lineage (NCBI taxonomy): Eukaryota > Metazoa > Chordata > Chondrichthyes > Orectolobiformes > Hemiscylliidae > Hemiscyllium > Hemiscyllium ocellatum. Next base: position 17,295,263 of record NC_083428.1, on the reverse strand, counting down.
TTCCACCATCTTTTCTGAAAGAAAGTTCCAAAGACGCATAGCCCTCCGAGACAAAAACATGGTCTTATCTCTGTTTAAAAAAGGCAATCCTTAATTTTTAAATAGTAACTGTAAGTTCTGGATGCTCCCGCAAGAGGAAACATTCACTCCATATTTGCCTTTTCACAATCCCTTGGGATCTTATATGTGTTAATCATGCCACCTCTTACACTTTAAACTCCAGCCTAACCTGCTCAATATTTCCCCATAATACCACCCCATTCCCCAATTCAGATATTAGTCTAGAAAACCTCCCATCAGCTGCCTCCATCCCTATTGTGTTTTTCCTTAACTAAAGAGATCAATACTCTGGACAGTATTGCAGATGCAGTCTCACCATTGACCTGCAACCCACCATTTGCTCCCAGCAATGGGAATTAGGACAATCGTACCTAATGAACCGTCATTATCAGTCGTATGTAACAATATGGAGATAGTCTTGAGGTGCAGTGATAATGTCTCGATCTCTGAGCCAGGACGCCTGGATTCAAGCTCCACCTGCTCCAGAGGTGTGTAATAATGTCTTTGAACAGATTCATTTGAAACTTATCCGTGCTAAATATTCGAATGTCTCCTTTTCTTCTGCTCGAAGCCCGCAATGTCTCAACAATTGAAACAGTGAAGTGGGGAGACTGAACTTGTCCAGCACATGACATTGGTCACACATTGCACAAAGTTCTATCCAGCACATTTGTGTCCTAAGACAATAACACGGAAAACATGGAACTTAAATGACTCATTTCAAGTTGCATTTAGTATACAACAAGAAAGAGGCCATTCGGTCCAATTATTCTAAGATGGCACCAGCATTCTGCCACTTTATCCAGACACTCTATTTTTTCTCCCATGTGTTCTTATTTGCATTTCTTTCAAATGCATCAATGACATTTGCATCATGTATTCTGGCAGGCTGCATTCCACATTCTTTCTCATTAACGTCTTATTACAAAGTCACTGAGAAATACAATATCTATGTTGTTGTGGTCTCTGGTGCATCGGCAAAGCTCCACCTTCTGAGCTAGAAATATGGGTTCAAGTCCCACTTCAGGACTTGATGGCCGTGGAAAGAATGTTCATGATTCAAGTTCAATGGGCTCATAGTCAGCCTGGGATTCCTTCCACCTCTTCCTCCCCCTTCCCAAAAAGGGAACAATAGGTAAAAGGTGTGTAGAAGATATGCTAAAAGCAATTTGTATTGTTTAGTTTCGTGTTGGAATTCCATCATAACAGCAACAGTTTCTTGGTGCCCACTCTATCTTAACTATCTCTTATAAGGTCACCACTTTATGTTTAACCTTTCCAGAGGCAGGTTCCCAACTTGTTTAGCCTTTCACTGGGACAACCAAACAACAACTTGCATTTATATAGCACCTTTACCATGGTAAAACATTCCAGGATACTTTCAAGGAGAATTATCAAAACAAAAATCTACCAATGCACCACGTAAGCATATATTAGAGAAGATGACAAAATACCTGTTAAAGAGGTGGGCTACATAGAGTGATAGAGATGTACGGCACAGAAACAGACCCTTCGGTCCAACTCGTCCATGCTGACCAGGTATCCTAAACTAATCCAGTCCCACTTGCCAGCACTTGGCCCATATCCCTCCAAACTGTTCCTATTCCTATACCTATCTGACGTTTTAAATGTTATAATTGTACCAGCCTCCATCACTTCCTCTGGCAGCTTCTTCCAAACACACATCAGCTTTTATGTGAAAAAGTTGCCCCTTAGGCCCCTTTTAAATCTTTCCCTTCTCACCCTAAACCTATGCCTTCTAGTTCTGGACTCCCCACCCCAGGGAAAAGACCTGTTTAATTATTCTTCCATGCCCCTCATGATTTTATAAATCTCTATAAGGTCAACTTAAAAAAAGAGAGAGATTATGAGATGGAGAGCTTCAAGGAGGGAAAGTCTGTGAAGTGAAAGATGTCTGCAAGGTCACATGAACTGGAACCAAGTGTGTAGAATTCTGGGACTATCTGTGTCTTGATTTACAGTCAGTATGCCTTTAAGAAACATGCCTCATCACTATGTTATGAGGGTATAAAGATCTTATATTCCATCTTACCTTGGATCACTTGAAGCATGAAGCTCTACTGGAAGTATGATTCTGTTGTCATGTAATAACTTAATATTAGTCCTGCCTGAGGTAGATAATGTTAGCAGTCAATAGTCAAAAACAATTTTTTTTAAAAAATCTGTTAGATTCTTCGCTATCATGATAGCTGTGCCCAATGTCTTTTGTTATAGGAAATGACATAAGCCAGAGTTTTCCAAAGTGTGGATCAGGGCCATAGGTGAGGTTGTGAGCTGAAATATTGGGACAAGACCTCTGTGGCATTGACGGTCGCCATGGAAATTTCAGCAAGTTACAACAACTGTAGAGCTACCATCCCAAGCTCTCAATGAGGGGTTGTAACAAAATTTCAAGGCATGAAGAGGTGTTGCAGAGGGAAAAGATTTGGCAAGTCTCGCTGCATCAGGTGGAAGATCCCAACCCTGGCAAACTCACACAGAGGTCCTCTTTGCCTACCTTCTGTGTGCAGTGTATACACTTAATAAAAATAGATTGTTGGTGTTCACTGACATGACTGTGTCCAACATTCCCTCAACAACCACAAAGAGCTTTGCATTGATGGCACAATCACCAATGATGAAGCAGTTAACATCAAAGATGTTCGAGAGATCAAAGCATCATGGCCAATACTGTGCAGTCCACCTCCAAGCCAGGCATATATAGCTCCTCTATATCTCTGCTTAAATGTGGAAACCAATATTCTCATTGACCATAAGTATAAGATAAATGAAGACGTATAGTTTAAAAAAAAAGCCCTTTCACAGCAGCTGTTTGGCTCACCTTTAAATGTTGAAGAAAAGCAAAGGTTTAGGAGTCATTGCATATGCTGTGGCAAGATGCCAGTTCACTTTGCAAGTTTGCATTGTAGAAGAGATGTAGCTGTTATCTTGAGTATAGAGTCAATATTATTTCACATGATTATCCATTACCTTCAGTTAATCTTTATACCTAATGGATTCTCCCCCACCTCGAGAGTCTCTGATGTAGAAATCTGGCTTAATATATCTGGTTAAACATTGTCAAAAAGGAAGGGAAGTTTCTGACTAAGCAGTTCCATTACATAGGGTATTTATTCGGCAGTGCAATGACCTCAACGTGGTTCCATTAAAGAGTCATGTAATAGTCAAATTCTACAAACCATTAAGTCTCCATTTCACTTTTGTACTAAAGTTAACAACAACGTAAATGAAAAGAAGATTAATTTTAATGGTTCTATTTGTTTTGAATTAATAGCATTGTAACCTGCTTTCCCTCTAAACTTTGCTTTCTTTTACTTTTATCCATCTTTGCACTAGCAACACAGACTGACGTTTCAGGTTCATTCCCGTTGAAGGGCTTTTGCCCAAAACATTGATTTTCCTGCTCCTCGGATGCTGCCAGATCTGCTGTGCTTTTCCAGCACTACTCTAATCTTGACTCTATCAGGCTCTGGTCAGACCACATTTGGAGTGTTGTGAGCAGTTTTGGGCTCCATATTTCAGGAAGGATGTACTGGACCCTAGAGCGTGCTCAGAGGAGGTTCATGAGAATGGTCCCAGGAATGAAAAGCTTAACATATGAGGAACATTTGAAGATATCTGGGTTCATACTGGATGCAATTTAGAAGGATTGGAGGGGTTCTAACTGGAACATAGAGAATAATGAATGGCCTGGTCAGAATAGATATTGGGAAGATGCTTCCATTGGTAGGAGAGACCAGGACCTGAAGTCACAGCCTTAGAGTAAAGGGAAGACCTTTTAAAATGGAGATAAGGAGAAATTTCTTCAGCCAGAGAGTGGTGCATCTATGGAATTTGTTGCCACAGAAGGATATGGAGGCCAAATCATTGAGTGTATTTAAGACTGAGACAGATAGGTTCTTGAGTATCAAGGGAATCAAGGGTTAGGGGGAGAAAGTGGGAGAATGGGGTTGTGAAACTTATCACTATAAATGCCGGAGGAAACATCACAGAAGCGCTTCACAGGAGGCTCCCAAGCACTGAGGATGTCAGTGGATGACAGGGGATGAAACATCTGCAACACAAATTCCCAGCTCGGCAAACAAAACCACAGCAACTTATCAGCCATGATTGAATGGCAGAGAAGGTGCAATGGGCTGAATGGCCTAATTTCTGCTCCTATATCTTATGGTTTTACAGTGTGGAAAGAGACCATTTGGTCCATTGAGTCATCACCAACTCTCCAAAACATTTTCCACCCATACCCACCCCCTACCCTATCCCTGTAATCATGTATTTTGCATGGCTAATCCACCCAACCTGCACACCTTTGGATTATGGGAGGAAAACGGAGCACCTCGAGGAAACCCATGCAGACACAGGGAGAAGGTTCAAAATCCATGCAGTCATCTGAGAGTGGAAATGAACCTGAGTCCCTGGTGTTGTGAGGCAGCAGTCCTTACCACTGAGCCACCATGCTGCCCTGTACTTAACAAATAATTATCTTTCTTTGACTTGCAATTGACCACCGATAATATATTCCGCGTGGTGGCACCACTGGGAATGTGGTAAAATCTGTGCTGGTTGGGAGTTGCGGACAGATGCTTCTGTCCAATCCACGGTTCCATGGAAATCAAATGCTATGCTAATTGAGCCTCAAAAGTTTTAATAGTTTTGCAAACAATGGAAGAAAATAACTCAAAGAACTTGCATGTGCTTTTATCGTACAGAAAATATCCCACTTTGTAATGTTTGGAACCAGGTGGATCTTATTGACTATGAGATCCTTGATTGGAGTTGTGAAACTCAGCCAATCAGGCACCCAGGTTAACAGATGTTAACAGGGGATTCAGAGTCTCCTGACTCTAGGGGACTGACTCCGAACTGGTGTCCACAGCTAGTGTACTGCACACATGTAAATAAGGGTGACTTGGGATGGGATCATGGCCTCTGCACAGTTATTTCACACTTGCACGTGTGTTTATCGAAGAGAAAAGATCCGAAAGAATATCACACGATATATGATTTGGCCTGAGTGGTGACAAGTAAAAGGATTTGACCAAAGGCACACTTTGAGAAATTTTAATGGCAAGAAGGTTTAAAGGTGGAAAAGACTTGCCGCAGCTTGGAAAGAGCACTGCAGAATGCAGGTATAAGGTAACTGGACTGCTTTGCCATTGATGGAGAAGGATAAAAGATGACACAGTACACAAAAGCAAAAGATTGGATGATATGAGGTTTAGCATGGTATAGTTGCAATAAAGTCAGACAAGGCCATGGAGTGATTTATAATTATAGTCAATAAGGTTTCAATTCAGCTTACCGAATGATGGTGGAAGCTGCTGAAGGAAGGGATGATGGGTGAGCGGGGTGAGATACCAGGGAAGGGTTCCCAAGAGTGAAATGGTGCTTATGATGAGCATACCATAGCATCCTAGCAAAGATTCAGTCTTTACAAGAAGACAAATGTTGACTTGCATTAGGCTGTACTACCTTGTCCTCATTTAAAAATACCTCACCAGTCTCTTTCACAGCTTCCACTTAATCATAGAAATTCCTTTCCTCAAGTACCAGTGCAGCTCCATTTAAAAATTCTGTATGGAATCAGTGTCTGCCATCAATTAAGATACAACATTCCCGACCACAACAACTCAGCAGTCAAATATACTGTTCATCCCACTGTCAGATCTTTTGCCAATGATTTTAGATATATGACCTTTGGTTATTGACGGGGGAAATGGTTTCTCTCAGTCAAAGCCTCTCATCAGCCCTCTGCTGTTTTTGCTTATCTTATGACATTCTTTATTCAAAGGAACGCACATGCATGTGTCAGTGTGTGTGCCCTGTATGGATTTTTATGTGTATGTGTGTCTGTATGCGTTTTGTGTGCATGTGTGTTTTTGTGTCTTTTGTTTGTGTCTGTGTTTTTCTGTATGAATGCTCTTGTTTGTTTTTGTGTATATATCTTTGAGGAGAAAGTGAGGTCTGCAGATGCTGGAGATCAGAGCTGAAAATGTGTTGCTGGAATAGCGCAGCAGGTCAGGCAGCATCCAAGGAACAGGGAATTCGACGTTTCGGGCATAAACCCTTCATCCTGATGAGGTGCTTATATCCGAAACGTCAAATTTCCTGTTCCTTGGATGCTGCCTGACCTGCTGTGCTTTTCCAGCAACGCATTTTCAGTTTTGTGTATATATGTGCGTTCTTGTGTGTATGCACGTGTTATCCTGTCAGAATAAGGATGATGCTTGCTTGTGGCAAGAAAATATGTGTGGACACTTATAACGGACTGAGAAATGGAGGGTGTTCTGAATGGGTTTACAGATTGATAAACAATATGTTTGAATTGGCCTTTTTATCATTATGTTAACTTAAAGGTGGGGTGTCAGCTCAGTTGTTGAACAACCAGTTTGTAATGTCGTCTCATTCACACCATGGGTTTACTTCCGACACTGGCTGAGATGACTGTGAGGGTCCTACCCTCTCAACTTTATTCCTCACCTGAGGCATGGTGACCCTCAGACGAAACTCACCAGCATTCATCTCTACGATCCTACAGTGACTATCGCAATTCAGAAAAAATGTAAAACTCTAGAAGATCCAGACTTGGTTTGAATTTTAACAGTGCCAAGTGGAACAGAATTCCAGCCTTTTTCTGAATACTTTCTTTAAACTCCTAACGTCTATCTATTTTCAAATGAAAGGAATGGACAGGCAGTTTACAGAGGCTTTATAAACAGCAGACAGGAAGGAGGCTTGCACTCCATGTGTCCCCAGCCTTATGTATGATTGGACGAGTTGAGACCTGAATGTTCTCAAGCAATTACTGACAATAGCACAAAAACATAGCAAAGTGATTCCCCAAAAAGCACTATTCACAAAACTCACCAGATGTTCGTGTTTTTTTTTCCCAAGTCCACACCCCAATACCATTCACTTCTGCAGGTCCACCCCATGCTTCCAGCCAATTCTTTGAATAATTTCTCTTTGACACCACAATAGCCCTGCTGTCTCTTGATGGCATTCATTGAGGAAGTTTAACTGCAGTGTTAATGGGTTAGCGCAGATAGGTTCAGGGCAAAAAAAAAGGACTTTGGCATTCTTTGTGCTGAGGTCACTGCCCTCAGCAGCAGACATTGATGAAAAGGATACTTGCAGCCGCTGAGTTATGTGCAGTTTGCGAAAAGTAAGGAACAAACTTGACAGCTCTCAGTGGCTCTGAAACTGCCCAGCTTTTCATCCAAAAATAAAACAAGCAGGAAGCAGAGCTTTGTGAGATGGAGCCAAATGTTGCTTTCACAGCTAGTAAAGGGAGTGCATGTGTATTGCACTATTCAGTCTCATGGGGCTATACCCTGGGATCTCAGAGAGAGCTGTCGTCTGGGGTCTATAACCTTCCCTCCCAACCTATCCCCCACCCCCTTCCACATACACACACCTACACCCTCATCCTCTTCCCCAGGCACCACAGGCTAAAGGATATTGAAGACATTTGGCTGATTGAATCCATTTTAAGTACACACTGAGACACAGGATACCCACGGGGCGCAATAAAAGAGTAAAGAATTAGAACGGAAGATTGCATTGGAGGGATGAAAAACACAAAAAGGCAGGGTCAGGAAAGAGGAAGTGATTTGGTGCAGGAAGCAGGTGATGGAGACCACGGAGACAATTTAAGATGTGAATAGGGAGCTGTTAGGAAGCACCTCCGCTGTTCAGGATACAGCAGCAAATGATTAACAATGGAACAATAAAAGGTGGGGTGGGGCAATGAAAAATTCAGTCTGAAAAGTCGCAAGCATCTGCAACAGACTCTACATGCTCTTCTTGAAAATATTGCCATCAAGAGCTCTGTTGTTAGCCTTATGTTCAAACGAAACTAAGAAAAAAATTGTATTAATTACTGTTGGCAAAGATTTGCATTTATATTTGTCTCTCAGACATACCTCGCTGTAAATGCAATGAGCTACCACGATGTAGTGAGCACAGTAAAAAGCCTTTAGAGGGAAACACGATGAGGTGAATACTCACTTAATCTGTTTTTGGCTGGGGAGAAATGTTTGAGAAGTAAACTTGTGTAAAATCAATTGTAGCCCCTTGATTTTGTCGACAAACCGCTTGAATATTTGACAGAGGTTTAAGAATATATTGCACCAAATGTACATCATCAATTAACTGATAGATTTAGCCTCGGAATTAGCACATCTGCAACCAAGGTAACAATAATTGTTGAAGAGAATACAAAGATCACAGATAAGTACCAAGGTAGAACAAAATATTTATCTTGGCAGTGTAGTCATAGCAAAATCAATCACAAAGTTCAAGTACAAATAGCAAAAATGAGAGCCTCCTCTCAACAGTGCAGATGTTTTGGAGAATCAGAGTCCTGACAGCTTGTTTACTTTAACTTTTGCAGGAGAAAGTTTGCAGCTTTAGAAAGTTACTTTGGAAAGGAATCCAGGCTCTTTTTTCATCTCTGTTGCATTTGAGAAGAATACGGCCATTATGTAGCAAACACAAGTATCACATGTGTTCCAACTGTCTGTTAATCAGACCATTCGCTATCAAGGGACATTGTCAGATTGTGATCCTATTATTAGGTGTGTAAATTTACAAATTATAAAACAGACTCCACGTGCTCTGCATGAAAAGAGTGTTGTCAAGAACTCTGTTGTTAGCCTGACGTCGATAGACAGTAAGGAACAATTGTATTAATTACTGTTGACAAAGATTGGCATTTATATTTGTCTCTCAGACATACCTCGCTATAAATACAATGAGTTACACTGATGTAGTGAACACAGTAAAAAGCCCTTAGAGGGAAACACAATGAGGTGATGACTTGGAGGTGCCGGTTTTGAACTGGGGTGTACAAGGTTAAAAAGCACACATCAGGTAAAAGTCCAACAGGTTTATTTGGAAGCACTATCTTATGGAGCGCTGCTCCTTAATCAGGTGATTGTGGAGAGTACTGGTGTATTCACCTGGTGTTGTGCAATGAGTGAATATTCAGTTAATCTGGATTAGTATATTGAAGTCAGGGATAATTTTTAATCCAAGCAATGGATATCTTGACTACCAACCAAAGTCCTTTGTTCCCTATTTTGAGGAAAACCTGCCTTATCAAGTGTCAATCAAACTCTTAACTGGCTCGAGGCAGATCTATCACAGGATTATGGAACAGAGGATTATGGGATATCCTCCTCCCCTGGAGATCAATTAGTGAATCAGAGGCTCTCCGTTGCAAGTAATGGCATTGCCACTTAACAGAAGCCCCAGATTAGAGAGTGACCAAGCCAGGTTCAAGGAGAATGGATTGGGGCGGGACGTCAGGAAGATGGAGGGAAGAAGGGTCACAGGCAACAGCAGCGGTTGTTTTTTGGTACCGGTCTCATTCTTGTTGCTGGTTCGCTTGTTCAGACACACAATGCCAGCAATAAGGGACCAAATGTCCCCAACCCCCCCAGAATTTCACAAGCAAACAAAACAGACTTTCGGGTCCCTGAAGAGTGACTTCCATTACACAACACTGAAAATCTGCAGTGGTGTGATGAGACCCTTGAGTGGGTATTAATAGCTATTTAAAGACCTGAATTGACAGCAAAGCAGAAAGACTGTCCACAAGGTATCCATCAGCTGACTCAACAGGAGCCGAAGTGAGAAGGTAATAGGATCCACGTCTGGCACCCACCACCCAATTAATTGACCCCCACATCTCTAAACCTTCCTCAGGGGAGGGCATTACATTTCATTCAGCAGGGAAGAAAAAGTTCTGAGATAATTTGACCAATGATCATAGAAATGGGAATCAGCTGGGAAAGAAATGAAAAGAATGTGTTAGAAAAGCCTTGAGGTGATTTTACTGACTTTCTGCAAGTATTGGTTTGGGTTGTTGAAAGGCTATTAAGATTCCTCCAAACATACACAGCCCATCAAGCTGTTTGGTATCTGTGACATGGCTCTGGGACTGCCTGCCTGCTGAGAAAAGCTTTAACCTTTCAATAATCAGCCTGAAAAACTGCAAATGGCATTTGACTGGTGACTGTAGGTTTCTAGGTTAGATTACTTACAGTATGGAAACAGGCCCTTCAGCCCAACAAGTCCACACCAACACACTACCCACCCATTCCCCTTTACCTAACCCTACGGGCAATTTAGCATGGCCAATTCACCTGACCTGCACATTTATGGACTGTGGGAGAAAACCCACACAGACACGGGGAGAATATGCAAACTCCACAGAGACAGTCACCTGAGTCGGGAATTGAACCCAGGTCTCTGGCGCTGAGAGGCAGCAGTGCTAGCCACTGTGCCACCATGGCTCCCACCAAAGCCAATGCAACAAGATGTTCAATTAAAGAAGGAGTTTCGGAAATAAGTTGCAATGGGCATCTATTTTGCAAAGTCCTAGCAAAATTGCAGCAAATCTCTTTGAAGATTGTAAGATTTTTTAAAAAAAATGTGGCCTTTACTGTCTGTGTTGTTGTCAGTCTGGTCTAAGGCTTGTCACATTCATTCATTGTCCTTCTCTTACTTCAGAAAGTGGCTGGTCATGCCGGGTTCCAGAAATTGATTTCTGCTCCAGTGAAACTGCGTTGGAGGTTAGAAGAAGGAGAAGCAGACAGGCTCGCTCTCCGCACTCAGTTTACTGAAACCAACTCTGAAAGCACATTAATAAACGCTCACTTCCATGATTGTTACTTCCCAAGATGACAGGGTGCCTTTGGTAATGAGTGTAGTCATTGGAGAAAGCCCCATGCATTTATAATAAATAAACCTATTATAATATAGAACAACTTTACAGAAAAGAAACAGTTGTATTAAAAGCCCTCAAGATGTCCCAAAGCACTTTATAGCCAATTAAGTATTATTTTGTAATGTAGGAAACAGTTGTAATGTAGGAAACACAACAGCCAATTTGTTCACAGTAAACCTGCTGACACAGCAAGGCCAGGATGATCACTGGGTTTTACTGATGATAGTTGAGCACTAAGATTGACAAGCACACGAGGAAAAATTGCCTCACTGTTTTCCAAAACAATAACGTGAGATTTTTAAAAAATGTCCACACAAGGTGGTCAATGAGCTCAATCGAAAAGCAGCACCTTTGACCATGCAGCACTCCTTCAGTACCATCCTGGGATGTTTACTAACAGATTAATCTCAAGTAGCTGGACTGGGAAAATCCGGTCAAAGTCTTAAGTTATGATCAAAACAAATTATTCTGCTCAACATTTCAGGATCTTGTTCACACAACTTTTCCCTTTGGCTTGCACCGCACCCAAACATTTCTGTTTGTCTTTGCCTTTTAATTAAAATATTCGCTACTGGTTCAGAATACAGGTGAATAGGTTTGAAACATAATTGATATGGTTGGTATTTACCTTTTACAGAAGTGCTGCATATGACTTTAAATTTAAAGTTACATTTTAATCATGTAAACAAAATACTTCCAGCTTGTTATTTGCCAGGAATGGAATTGGTTTAGCATAGAGTTTTCATTATTTGATGTTCCTGCATGCTTTAAGATTCTGCTAACAGTTATCAGTAATGAAATTGGCTTCCATTGTCTTAAGACAAAAAGAAAGAAAGAATTGCATTTATACAACACTTTTATGATATCTCAAAGCATGTTATAGCCATGGAAGAACTTCTGAAATGTAATCATTGTTGTTATGTAGGAACTGCAGCAGCCAATATGCACAGAGCTACTTGCACCAACAAAATAAAAATAACCAACGAACTGACTCCATAGAGGCCAGTATCCTATCACCAAGTCACCCTTTATTTACGTGGAGAATCTTTGATGCTGATCCAACTCCTTCAGAGCTGGCCATCAGAGTGAACAAGATGTCTGACACTTCTGTTTTATTCTCCTATTTTTTCTTTTTTTTTCCTTTTCTTCACCCATGTCGTGTGTGTGCAGGTGTCGGACACAGTGAGGAACAACAAGAGTGTAAATCTTTATTTATATTCCACCACAAGGGAGAATGGAAACACCCGAGTGGCCAGCACACTCCTGTTTCTTTTTTCTTTTTTTGTAGTGAGGAATTTTTTTCAGGAATGTACCTTTCTCTCATCACCACTGAAATCCAGTATCCCGTCACCAAGTCACCCTTATTTACACATGGAGAGTCCATGACACTGATCCAGCTCCCTCAGAGTCAGCCCTCAGAGTGACAGGATGCCTGACCCTCTTGTTTATTTTCTTTTTTTCCTTTTTTTGTTTTTCTCTTTTTTTTTCTGCGGTAGTGCTTATTTTTTCCCCAGCACCCATGTTGTGTGTGTGCAGGTATGACCACTCTCCTGTTTTTTTTCTTTTCAGAGTAAACAGATCCTCTGACATTCCTGTTGTTTTTTTACTGCTAACCCCCACACTACCGTCTAACTGCAGTAGTGCTTATTTTTTTTCCCCAGCACCCATGTTGTGTGTGTGTGTGCGCAGGTGTGAGATACAAGGTGCACGAATCTTTATTCAATTTCCACCACCAGGAAGATAGGAAAACACCTGAGTGGCCAGTGACAAGCAGTGCCCTTCACAAAAGGGCAATGCTGTGTGATCAAACAGGGATTAAACTCTCCTGTTTTTATCTGTCAGCTAGCGCTCCCTGATTGGACCAGATTAATAGCCACAATCAAGAAACTCACATTCTTTGAAGTTCACGGACTGACCGCGTTACAATTACTGCAGTCAGAATATCTGTTTCATGAACATAGCTTTTGTGGACTAAATATTCATGCTTTGCTCTTGTTGAAAACATTACTGTGGGATCTTTTTGTCTACTTCAGGAGGCAGATATGGGAAACCATAGCTCTGTCATCTGACAGATGACACCTCCAACATTGCAGCATTCTTTTACTGCTGTACTGGAGCATCAACCTAGATTTTTATGCTCAAACCCTGGACCAGAGCTTAACTCTAGTATAAAATCAAAAATCACACAACACCAGGTTATAGTCCAACAGGTTTAATTGGAAGCACACTAGCTTTCGGAGTGATGCTCCTTCATCAGGTGACTATCACCTGATGAAGGAGCGTCGCTCCGAAAGCTAGTGTGCTTCCAATTAAACCTGTTGGACTATAACCTGGTGTTGTGTGATTTTTAATTTTGTACACCCCAGTCCAACATCAGCATCTCCAAATCATTAACCCTAGTACATTGTGATTCAGAGGCCAACATGCTATCAACTGAGCCGAAGACACCAGCCTCTGTTCAGAAGTCAAGACTGGTAAATTTTTGTATTCTTCTGCCTATCTTTTCCTGTCTCTTGAAGACTCAAGCCAGTTAGATACTTATTTGGATCAGATTGGACTGGAACTCAGATCTTCTGATCCAAAGGTAGGGAACCTACAACTGTATTGCAAGGGCTCCTTCAAATCAGGTATGATTGACAATTCCACAGTGCAAACCTCAGAAAAACCTCACTGAATAGGTTGATCTTCACCTATGAAATCAGATAATAAACAGAAATTAATGTGGGTGAGGTTACCAGGAATTTTCCTGGATGGAATTGGGCCCTCATTAACAGCATCAGAGCCCAGGAATGAGGGCTCAACCCTAATATTCTACATATAGGAAAGTACTTAACTACCTGACTCAGTATATCACAACAGCTGTTTCTCATTTATTATCCCATCCCCAGTTAAATTCCTCATAAACTGGAACAGTTTACTACATCTAAGTGTTAATTTTTACTTACTAAATAATATAAAAGCAGTGAAGTCATCAAGTTTTTGAGTTTGCAAGTATCCAAACTGTGGCGATGGAACCCACAGATGACTAATCTAGATTGTACCGTACAATGATCAGATCAGCTCTTAAATCAGTCTCATCCAGAATCCGATATGCAATTATAACTTTGCAAACATTATTATGAATTTGAACAAACCAGAACCAATGAAAACCAAATGGACGGCATTTTCTTGATGGGCTTATCACGAAACTGCCGCCAACGTAATTTTCCACACTTACAGAAAGCTGATTTGATGGATTCAAAATCACAAGTAAAAGGGAAACAGATTATCGGAACTCTATATAATTAATGTTTAAGAGTTTATGCTTCTCAATGTACCAGGCTGTTTTCAGAATTGTATGCAGACGACCACTTAATCCACGTGCTGCTAGTACTCCTTTCCTGTTGCTCATTTGCCTTATTTCATCAATGTCAGGTTGTGTGTCAGCAGATGGGAGTTGTGTGTGTGTGTGTGTGTGGGGGGGGGGGGGGGGGGGGGGGGCGTTGCAAGGGGTTGGGGTGGAATGAGTACTTACATTTGCTTTGCCATGGCTTTAAAGAAGTATCCAGTTTCAAATACTATCCCAAGTTATTGAGGTTGGTTGTCCCCACCCTTAACCACAACCAGGCAGATCTTAGGAGCTGAGGGAATCGCGGGCTCAAAATTCAATGTGATCTTGAATGAGCACAGCATGTGGTGAGAGCCCTCAGATGTTAGCTCATTTGAAAATGTGCTGGTTTGCACTGTAAAGCCAAAGTGGAAAAGGTTTTCGATTCAGAGGCCTGCAGCAAAAAGTTAACATTGTGAATAATACTTGAAAAGTTGGCTAAGTGGCAGCTCAGTCAAATTTTGTGGAAGATTTCTTTCTGCGAGGACAAATGAGTTTTCTTACTGCATCTTACCAAACCGCTCCCCCTTAATGAATGGCCATCCCCACTCCTATGATGTTCCTTTAGCTTGATTCTATTCCTACGCTGCTATCTCTCACCATACCCAGAACAGTCGACCACAGTTAGCATATCCCAGGATGCACCAGCATCCCTGAAACCATCTTTAAAAGGCTGTTGTGAACCCTGCAAAGCAATTTGTCCCAAGCAACTCTGCAGGCTTCTGGATATTTGCTCCAGAAAACTGTGATGCCATATTGCGGGCAGGGATCTGGAGCTCCTGCTGGAGGAGGTGGTGCAGAGGCAAAGTGCCCACTCCACTCAGCAGTGGAGACCTGAACAACAGAGTACAGTGGCCTTGTCCAAGGGTGGTGGGCGTTTGGAACGCGTTGCCAGCAGAGGTGGTAGAGGCAGGCATGGTAGATTCATTTAAGATGCGTCTGGACAGATACATGTGTAGGTGGGGACCAGAGGTTACAAATGCTTAGGAATTAACCGACAGGTTTAAACAGTACATTTGGATCGGCTCAGGCTTGGAGAGCCGAAGGGCTTGTTCCTGGGCTGTAAATTTTCCTTGTTCTTTGTTCTATTTCCACCACGACCAGTGCAGTCTCAGCTACCTGGAGGAATCCAAGGCAATGTAGGAAGAAGCTCAATAACTTTCTTCACTCCATATGTAACTGCTAATTTCTCTCTGATACCTCACTCTCACTCTATCTCTGCTACTAGACTCACTTCCTATCAAGGCTAAAGCTTGACCACGCTCACTGTTGCCTACAATATCTTCTCTCACTTTCTGTTACCCATTCAAAACCTCAACAGCACTAACTCTGCATGCCTTCTATGCTGCCTACTCACTAGTTCAGGCCACCTCTCCTCCTGTACCAAAAGTAATAGCGGTGCCACCCACTTTCCTCTCCATTAATGCCTGCCTCAGGGGAAAGCAGCCCACAACAGGATAGAAAGACTCAAGACATTTGGTTTCTCATCCCTTTTCTAGAGAGAATCCCCACTCTGATGGCCGAAACTGCTGACTGTGTCCAAGCCTCTGGATTGATGTTGGAGTCCTCCCTGATCTCACTGTGCAGGGATCCCCTGAGTAAAGGCTATTTCCCCTGACCAGTCTGAGAACTGCTGTCAACCATGGTGAAATTTCTAGCTTTGTGTCTGCACTAAACAGCACAGCAATACCGAATACGAGAGACAAGTTGCAGAAAGCCAAGGGAAGTCAGGGATGCTTGAGCACCAAGGCAGACGCAAATTGAGTGAATGCTAAGACAGCAAGATGCTGTCTTGTCCAGTCTATGAGCTAGGTGCCTGGCTGAGAACAAATTGACTTCATTGTCGCATGATGATGACAGTTACGATGTAGCCTTAAGTGCAACAGCACACTGTAAGTGCATCAAAGATGTACCATGAGGGAATTTAAAGAATGACACCTTTCAGATGCTAACGTCAATGGATTTGGGGTGCATGTGCCTGTAAAGCCAAGGTGGAAAAGGTTTTCGATTCAGAGGCCTGCAGTAAAAGTTCACATTGTGAATAGTACTTAAAGAGTTGGCTAAGTGGCAGTTTAGTCAAATTTTGTGGAAGATTTCTCTCTGCGAGGACAAATGAGTTTTCTTACTGCATCTTACCAAACCGCTCCCTGTTTATTAATGGCCATCCCCACTCCTATGGTGCTCCTCGAGCTAGATTCTATTCCTACACTGCTATCTCTCACCATACCCAGAACAGTTGACCACAGTTAGCATATCTGCAAATGTGTTGCTGGTCAAAGCACAGCAGGCCAGGCAGCATCTCAGGAATAGAGAATTCGACGTTTCGAGCATAAGCCCTTCATCAGGAATAAGAGAGAGAGAGCCAAGCAGGCTAAGATAAAAGGTAGGGAGGAGGGACTAGGGGGAGGGGCGATGGAGGTGGGATAGGTGGAAGGAGGTCAAGGTGAGGGTGATAGGTCGGAGTGGGGTGGGGGCGGAGAGGTCAGGAAGAGGATTGCAGGTTAGGAGGGCGGTGCTGAGTTGAGGGAACCGACTGAGACAAGGTGGGGGGAGGGGAAATGAGGAAACTGGAGAAATCTGAATTCATACCTTGTGGTTGGAGGGTTCCCAGGCGGAAGATGAGGCGCTCCTCCTCCAGCCGTCGTGTAGTTGTGTTCTGCCGGTGGAGGAGTCCAAGAACCTGCATGTCCTCGGTGGAGTGGGAGGGAGAGTTAAAGTGTTGAGCCACGGGGTGATTGGGTTGGATGGTTCGGGCGGCCCGGAGGTGTTCTCTGAAGCGTTCCGCAAGTAAGCGGCCTGTCTCCCCAATATAGAGGAGGCCACATCGGGTGCAGCGGATGCAATAGATGATGTGTGTGGAGGTACAGGTGAACTTGTGGCGGATATGGAAGGATCCCTTGGGGCCTTGGAGGGAAGTGAGTGTGGAGGTGTGGGCGCAAGTTTTACATTTCCTGCGGTTGCAGGGGAAGGTGCCAGGGGTGGAGGTTGGGTTGGTGGGGGGTGTGGATCTGACGAGGGAGTCACGAAGGGAGTGGTCCTTGCGGAACGCTGATAGGGGAGGGGAGGGAAATATATCCTTGGTGGTGGAGTCCGTTTGGAGGTGGCGGAAATGGCGGCGGATGATACGTTGTATGCGGAGGTTGGTGGGGTGGTAGGTGAGAACCAGTGGGGTTCTGTCTTGGTGGCGGTTGGAGGAGCAGGGCTCAAGGGCGGAGGAGCGGGAAGTGGAGGAGATGCGGTGGAGGGCATCGTCGATCACGTCTGGGGGGAATCTGCGGTCCTTGAAGAAGGACCGCAGATTCCCCCCAGACGTGATTGACGATGCCCTCCACCGCAGATTCCCCCCAGACGTGATCGACGATGCCCTCCACCGCAGATTCCCCCCAGACGTGATCGACGATGCCCTCCACCGCATCTCCTCCACTTCCCGCTCCTCCGCCCTTGAGCCCCGCTCCTCCAACCACCACCAAGACAGAACCCCACTGGTTCTCACCTACCACCCCACCAACCTCCGCATACAACGTATCATCCGCCGCCATTTCCGCCACCTCCAAACGGACCCCACCACCAAGGATATATTTCCCTCCCCTCCCCTATCAGCGTTCCGCAAGGACCACTCCCTTCGTGACTCCCTCGTTAGATCCACACCCCCCACCAACCCAACCTCCACCCCCGGCACCTTCCCCTGCAACCGCAGGAAATGTAAAACTTGCGCCCACACCTCCACACTCACTTCCCTCCAAGGCCCCAAGGGATCCTTCCATATCCGCCACAAGTTCACCTGTACCTCCACACACATCATCTATTGCATCCGCTGCACCCGATGTGGCCTCCTCTATATTGGGGAGACAGGCTGCTTACTTGCGGAACGCTACAGAGAACACCTCCGGGCCGCCCGAACCATCCAACCCAATCACCCCGTGGCTCAACACTTTAACTCTCCCTCCCACTCCACCGAGGACATGCAGGTCCTTGGACTCCTCCACCGGCAGAACACAACAACACGACGGCTGGAGGAGGAGCGCCTCATCTTCCGCCTGGGAACCCTCCAACCACAAGGTATGAATTCAGATTTCTCCAGTTTCCTCATTTCCCCTCCCCCCACCTTGTCTCAGTCGGTTCCCTCAACTCAGCACCGCCCTCCTAACCTGCAATCCTCTTCCTGACCTCTCCGCCCCCACCCCACTCCGACCTATCACCCTCACCTTGACCTCCTTCCACCTATCCCACCTCCATCGCCCCTCCCCCTAGTCCCTCCTCCCTACCTTTTATCTTAGCCTGCTTGGCTCTCTCTCTCTTATTCCTGATGAAGGGCTTATGCTCGAAACGTCGAATTCTCTATTCCTGAGATGCTGCCTGGCCTGCTGTGCTTTGACCAGCAACACATTTACAGCTGTGATCTCCAGCATCTGCAGACCTCATTTTTTGCTCACAGTTAGCATATCCCAGGATGCATCAGCATCCCTGAAACCATCTTTAAAAGGCTGTTGTGAACCCTGCAAAGCAGTTTGTCCCAAGCCACTCTGCAGGCTTCTGGATATTTGCTCCAGAAAACTGTGATGCCATATTGCCATACTCCAGTGCCCATGGAGCATGCGCTGAGATGTTGATGCCTAGTGTCCAACATGTAGATCGTTCAGATCAAGCAATATCAGCTGCTGGCTCTGATTTCCATGTTGAGAATTCTTGGCATCCAGTTTGTTAGCAGCAGGTGGTATGCTGGGGAGCTGAAAGAAAGATATGAACAAGGCAAGATGTGCAGTTAATAAGATCATGAACAAACAATAATCCCCCTTAATCGGCAACTCACTGTTCCTTAGCAAGCATCTCACCTCAAGCCTGGACCTCAATTAAACAATGAAATGAGCTGTTCTTGATGTCAATTGACCTCCAGCCCAATTCTACTCCATACCTCACCATGGCCACATTGTTCAGCTTACGACCCGTTTTTCTACATTGCCATGTTTGCTCAATTCATGCAACCTAATTTAACCATGTTGTTGTCCAACTTTTGCTTGTGTTAGGATGAACACTGGTTCAATTGCATATTTTTCCTTTTTGCTTTTCCCATCTTACATAGAGTCTTCAGAATATCAGTTAATCAGCTGGCCATCAGTCATGGTTTTGGATCTGGTAACTGGTTTCACAGCCAGATGCCCTTCCTCCGGCTATCCTTACCCACTTATCTCTACTGCAAACCATAGTGCAACTGACAAGGAAACTCTCTCACTCTTACCACCTGCCATTGCTGTTTTGGAGGATTAACAGTCTGGTAGTCAATCTGCTTGGAGGTGTCACACATACAACGTTCATGACCATCAAGTTGTAGAGTCATAGAGATGTACAGCATGGAAACAGATCCTTCGGTTCAACCCGTCCATGCCGACCAGATATCCCAACCCAATCTAGTCCCACCTGCCAGCACCCAGCCCATATCCCTCCAAACCCTTCCTATTCATATACCCATCCAATTGCCTCTTAAATGTTGCAATTGTACCAGCCTCCACCACTTCCTCTGGCAGCTCATTCCATACAAGTACCACCCTCTGTGTAAAAAAAGTTGCCCTTGTAGATCTCTTTTATATCTTTACCTTCTCACCTAAACCTATGCCCTCTCATTCTGGACTCCCCAGCCCCAGGGAAAAGACTTTGCCTATTTACCCTATCCATGCCCCTCATAATTTTGTAAACCTCTATAAGGTCACCCCTCAGCCTCCAATGCTCCAGGGACCTTGAATGGGATTGTGAATCTGTAGATTCTGGCTTCAAGGTAAGTTTGCTACCCACTTTGTGTCACAAGCAAAGCTCCCTCTAAGCCTGTGCAGCCACACACATCGATCATCATGCCACCACACAGAAGCAGCTGCCACATAAACATCTTGAAGGTCCAGGCAGGAGTAGGAGAATTAAAGGGAACATTGGCCACCAGACCTCAAAGCTGTTTTTTAAAATCTCTCAATTATGTTGTAGTCTATTCTATCAGAAATGCTGATATCAAATTGGAGGCAATGGTGCTAAGGGTATAAATGGTCTAATATGGCTCAAATGTCAACTCCAGCAATTTGTGGCACTGAATTCCATTTATATGTACGAGCAGCTGAGTTTCGTTTTACATTGGAGAATACCATTCACACAAATAACCATATCCACAAGTAAACTTTACCCAATCTTTTCCAAACATCCTTATTTGAAAGAATGATGACAGCACATTGATAAGTTTATATTCATCCTCTATCATTAAGGCTTAAGGCTGGATTCACCTTGACATGTTCATGTTGTATTTTAGTTGTACATACGTAACAGTTCAGGAAAGCATCATCATGAAGACCTGTTAAACTGAAAGTAGAGAGGTTCTCAAAATGGCAAGTCAATCAAGATACTCTCAAATATCCTTCAACAATGTATTGACTTATTCAACCTTGAAAGAATGCATAATATGGCCAAATAAGGAAGAGTGATCACTTATTTCTTTTAAAATCACACATTAATTAAACTTGGTTAACCAAATCTAAAATGAACATGAGGTAATTCGAAGATTTCCTTGACTGAAAAAAAGTGGAGTTCAAAATTAAAATAAACATATCATACATAGACACTCAACGGAGGCGATGGCCTAGTGATATTATCATTGGGTTTTTAATCCAGAGACTCAAGGAATGTACTGGGAACTTGGGTTTGACACCTGTAATGGTAGATAGTGGAATTTGAATTCAATAAAAATCTGTAATTAAAAGTCTAATCTGTTGATTATTGTCTGAAAAACCCATCTGGTCCATTAAAAAAACATCTGTCATCCTTACCTGGTCTGGGTCTGTGTGTAATTCCTGACTCAAAACAATGCTATTGTATTTGCTTTTACCACTTCCCCTAGCAGCACATTCCGGGCATCACTATCTTGTGCATAAAAAAACCTTCTTCACAGATTAAAATGCTCCCCCAGAGAGGTATTGATAGTTTAATTAAATGGGCAAAAAGTCAGCAAATGTATAATTTAGGAAAACGTGAAGTTTATTTTGGAAGGGAGAACAAAACAACAGTATTATTTAAAAGGAGAAAAGCTACAGAAAGCTGCAACACTAAGGAGTACTTGTTCATGAAACACAGTAAACTGGCAGAGAGGTGCAGCAGGAAGGCTAATGGAACATTGGTCCTGATGGAGTATTGTAGTCTTACTGTAACTATACAAGGTCCTGGTGAGACCACATCTAGAGTACTGTGAGCAGCTTTGGTCCCTTTATTTAAGGAAATGAATCATTTAATTGGAGGCAGTTCAGAAAAGATTCATGAGAATGATCCTCAGTGGAGAGGAATTGTTGAGTGAGCAAAAGCTAAACAGGTCAGGACTCTGCTCATTGAAGTTTAGGAGAATGAGAGGTGGCCTCATTTGAAACATAGAAGATTCTTAAGGGACTTGGCAGGGTTAGTGCTGAGGGGATATTTCCCCTCATGGGACCATCTTGGACATATTCTCATCAGTTGCCTATTATTCTCCAAAAGTGGGGATATAATGTATGTCTCAAGATTTTTAGGAACAGTGGTAAAAATGGATGATGAAGTTTTGACCTCCATTACCTGATGTCAATACCTTGTACACTTCATGACCAAAATGGTTTGTAAAAAGGGAAAAAGTAGTCGTACTAGTAATGTCACTAGACTGCCATCCAGTATCCCAGACGAATATTCTGGGGGCATGATTTCTAATTCCACCATGGCAGATGGTGAAATTTTAATTGAATTAAAAACTCATTGAATAACGAATATGTAACCAACGTTGATTTTTGTAAGTGCTTGTCTGGTTCACGAATGTCGTCTTGGGAAGGAAACCTGCCATCTTTATCTGGTCTGGCCTACATGTGACTCCAAACCCACAGCAATATTTGGGGCTTAGCCAGTGATGAAAAAGTGTTGCGGGAAAAGCGCAGCAGATCAGGCAGCATCCAAGGAGCAGGAGAATCGACATTTCGGGCATGAGCCCTTCTTCAGGAATGAAGGGCCCTAAGCGTCGATTCTCCTACTCCTTGGATGCTGCCTGACCTGCTGCGCTTTTCCAGCAACACATTTTCAGCTCTGATCTCCAGCATCTGCCGTCCTCACTTCTCCGCTTAGCCAGTGATCCACACATCCAATGAATGAAATACAATACAGGAAACCAGCAACTGATTATGCAAGGATTCCGCAAATTGCAATATGATAATGTCCAGAAATTTTTTTTTTGTGATGTTGTTGAAAGGCAAAGTTTTGCCAGGAATCATAGAATCCCTACAGTGCAGATAGAGACCGTTCAGCCAATTGAGTCTACATTGATCCTCTGAAGAGCATCCCATCCAGACCTACTCCTCCACCCTAGCCACACTACCCTGCATTAATCATGACTAACACACCTAGCCTGCACAACCCTGGACACTATGGGATAATTTAACATGGTCAATCCAGCTAACCTGCACACTTTTGGAATCTGGGAGGTAACCAGAGCACCCAATGGAAGTTCATGCAGACACAAGGGGGACATGTAAACTCCACATAGTCACCCAAGTTTGGAATCAAACCCAAATCTCCATTACTGTGAGGCAGCAGTATTACTTGCCACGTCACTGTGACCCCTTGAATGGTGCAGCGGATCTTTTGTTTTCATCGGAAAGACCAGATATTGGTATAGTTTAAACTCATTTAAACTATCAGCCAAAGGACAGCATTTCCAACTGTGTAGCATTCCCTCAATACTGGACTGCATTGTCATCTTAGATTCTTACTGGAAGATGAGAATGGAATCACAATTCGCAATCCATTGACATGATCTACATGGACATAGAATGAAAAACGACACTTTTTCCTGTATCTCAGTCCAACAATAAATCAAACTGAAACTTAAACTGAGGTGCTGTCAACATACAACATAAGTTTGATTGTTATTACAAGCAAAATGCTGTGGAAATAAAAATAATTTTGAAAATGCACAACAGATCAGGCAACATCTGTGAAGAAAGAAAGAGTGGCTGGAATGTTTCAGGTCAGTGATTTATTGACAGAATTGTCTTGACTAAAACTCATCAATCTGAAATTTGCTACCTCTGTTTCCTCTCAGCGCAGATGCTACCCAATGTGTTAAATTATTATGATGAATTGCCTTTTGATCTGAGTTGTCACAGATGCGTTGTTCTCACCAAACAGTCAGTAAAGAGTTAAGAATTGTCCTGGTTTCCATGTGCAGTGACATCATGTATGTTTAAAAGATTTCCTCTGATTTATATTAAAAGCGATATTGTAAACACATTCTAAAAGGTAATTTTGAAAATATAACCATGTTAGAAATAACAGAGAAAATCTTTCATGCTATCACGTAAAATCAGTTTTAAGAGCAAGTTAGTTCAGGCTTCCATATGGGTCATCATACTATGACAATACCCTCTTTGAGTTGAGTTGGTGACACTTCAAAACCTCTTACTCGCAACAGATCAGAGGGCAAATGAGTGATTATATGGGATAATTCTTTCGCTTTGTACCAATTGTGCAATGCCACATTGTTTTTCAACCTTTTAGGTGTCTGGAATTTTACTCATGATCCCTAAGTTGATCGGATTGGACAGCTGCATCCATAAGGAGGCCCTTGTTCTGGCTGAAACAGCGTGAGTCTCTGCAGTGCATGAACGGGGCACTAAGCCCCTCCTTTTGACTGCCTTTGTTAATGTAAGTGCAGGGCTGTTAGTTTTGGCAGAAGGAGAGCTGTTCTCAGCTCCTTGTGTGCAGCCAGTCCTGGAGACGGTGCCAAGCTCTCCCTCGGTGATAATGCTGCAGTTAAAGGCTCTGAGGACAGCCAGTACACAGCCTGCAATGCAAATACAATGCGGTCTCATTAACCTCTCAGTGTGAAAGGATGAGACAGAGGCCTGAATAAGGTTTTCTGTGCCTCAGATGTATCCAGAGCTGCAAAACTTAATTTTATGCAGTAAGTTTTTTCAGTTACTGAATTTGACTCCAATTTGCCTTTTGGCTTCTAAAAGATTTATCTTATTTATCAAACTCTCTTAAGACATTGGTTCAGATGAGATCAAGTACATGGATTTAACATTTTCCTTTATTCCAGAATTCCACGATTTTTATTAGCTTCATTTGTTCAAAATAGAAGGATTATATTGTTGCTGGGCTTGCTGAGTTTTATGTCAGGGTGAATGTTTAGTTTTTAACAGGGAATTTTGGTACTGTGGCATAATGTTCTAATGCACTGCGTTACATTGTGAAGGGCCAATTTTCTGTATTACACACTAATGTTCCAGCTCACTTTATCACCTTGCGATGTTCCAGGTCACTTTAACTCACTGGCTCAACTTCTCTGTTGTTGAAACCCCATATCTCTGCCTTTATTATCTCAAGATTTGATTGTTCGAGTGCACCCCTGTACTGTCACCCAATTTCTACCCCTGACATGGAGGACCCTGACAATTTTAATCATTTCACAATTGGTATGTGCCTAGGCCTCAAACTCTGAAATTTCACCCTAAACTCCTTAACCTCAAAGATACTCCCCCCAAAATGATTTCTCTTAAACCAAGCTTTCAACAATCTGTTTGACAGTCTCCTTATGTGGCTCAGTATCTGAGTCTGTTTGATAACACCCCTGTGAGCACCCTGTGATATTTCACTACCTTAAAAGTATTGTTATTGTCCTTTTGATATCTTAATTCACTGCATTCCACTGTGATGGCCTGACTCACTGCATTAGAACATGTTCAATTTCCATCCTTGGTTCTCTGCAAAATGAATCTCAGTGTCTGGATAACAATATTGAACAGAAGATAAGATTTAGATTAGTTACAGTGTGGAACCAGGTCCTTCGGCCCAACAAATCCACGCCGACCCTCTGAAGAGCAACCCACCCAGACCCATTCCCCTACATTTACCCCTTCAACTAACACTATGGGTAATTTAGCATGGCCAATTCACCTAACCTGCACATTTTTGGACTGTGGGAGGAAAGCGGAGCACCCGGAGGAAACCCACGCAGACACAGGGAGAATGTGCAAACTCCACATAGACAGTTTCCTGGGGTGGGAATTGAACCCAGGTCTCTGGCACTGTGAGGCAGCAGTGCTAACCACTGTGCCACTGGTTTTGGACTAGGGTGCATAAAGTTAAAAATTACACAACACCAAATTATAGTCCAACAGGTTTAATTGGAAGCACTAGCTTTTGGAGCACTGCTCCTTTATCAGGTGGTTGTGCCTTTGGGGAGTATCTTTGACGTTAAGCAGTTTAGGGTGGGAATTTCAGAGTTTGAGGCCTAGGCACATACCAGTTGTAAAACTGTCAGGGTCCTCCATGTATGGGGTAGAAAGTGGGTGATAGTACAGGGGTGCACTGATGAAGGAGCAGCACTCCGAAAGCTAGTGCTTTCAATGTTGTGTGATTTTTAACTTTGAACAGAAGACAAATGTTACTCCACTGAGGTAGAGACAGCAAAATATTCTCTTTCTCGGCACTTTCCAAATAACAAGTAAGAATTATGCCTATGGAACCATATTACGAAAAGAAACAAACTTCATGAGAAGAAACTAGAAGAAACAAATTACTGCTCTAAACTGCGGTTAACCAAAGAAAGAATTTACATTCATATAATGCATCTTAGCTCTGTAGAGTAAAGTAATGTAATGGTTAGATTCAGAGAATTGGCAGGAATTGTAGTGCAAAGGATGAATGCAAATCTGCAAATGAGATGATTTATATCATCATTGGGAAATGACGTCAGCTGATGTAACTCCAAGGGAATGGTTCCCCCTTGCAGCATTGTGAAGGTGGTGAAGTCTTTGACATGTATATAATTAGTGATTGCATGTCTAAATAAAAAAAGTCTAACCCTACGGCAAATGTCTCCTGCAATATTCATCAATCTGTCACCCAGATCCAACTATAATATAACCTCAGGATGTTCCAAAGCAGTTTATACCTTTCAAATTTGGTCACTATTTAATGTAGAAAAATAATGATCAAATTGTCCATCATAAGGCCCTATAGACGATATTGTGAAAATGATCAATTTTAAGCGTTGAACAAAAATGTTGGTCAGTACACCAGGAGAACACCACTGTTCTTCAAAATGGATTATTGGATCTTTTTCACCTGCCCAAGATGACAAACAATATTTAGGTTTAATGTCCCATTTTGAGTTAGAAGCAAGAGTGCAATCACTGATCTGAAAATGTATTGCTGGAAAAGCGCAGCAGGTCAGGCAGCATTCAGGGAACAGGAAATTCGACGATTCAGGCATAAGCCCTTCATACTGATCCCAGACTCCAGTTTACTGTAGGATGGATCTCTTAGCACATGGAAATAATTAGTATTTTATGTTGCAATGGTCTGAAAATTAATGTGATGTTTCTTAGTGATAAAGTCCTCAGAAGCAGTGACAGAGCATCTAATTATGCTTAGCAGATTTATTAATAAAATCAGTTGTGGGCAGGAATGATACAAAACGTTAACTTTAGTAACCAGCTGGTGTGTTTATCTCAAAATACATAGAATTCAAAAACAGATTATTTTTATTATCATTTCTTCGACTTGGAAGCCTTATTCAATGCTTCAATAGAACCTTTTTTTTGACATTTTATTTTTCTCTTGTAGTGCTGACTATTGCTGGGATACACTGCTTCAGGAGCTACTAGTCCCTAATGGGACTGACATGTGCTTAATATGATTCATTGAGGATCACTAGCTACCTGATAATTAAAACAGGAGACTCATATTCATTACTGCAGACATTGAAAGAGTGTACATATAGTGATGGTACTACGGCTGTAAGGGGTGTATTTTGTCCTTTTTTTAATAAGGTTGAGACAGAGGTGCCAAGCAGTCTGCTCCATAACTAATAAAGTATACAGCTTTTGAGGCCTTGGGTTATTTTTAAAGTTGGAAGAATAGAAGCAGTCTGAATGAGTGGGGTCAAGCCCCCACAAAACCAGGGGTTTTTTTTAGTAGCAGTTGCTGGGGTCTAGAAGCTAGATGTGGAAGCTCTTATTCCTTTCTCTGTTACAGCTAAAAGTTGGGGTTCTCTTCCTGCTGCTAGAGACAATGTGAGACAATCTATTTTACAGAATTTGCCTTTGCCAAGGGTGTGTTTATGAGATGATATTATATTGGCATAGTTAATTAATAGCGGTTGATATATATTCTTTTGTTTAAGCATTCTGATAGATGTATAGTTAAACCATTTTAAAAATTTTTATTTTGTTGGTATTTTAATTATAGTCTATGAATAAAAAATGTTTTTTTTTCCAAGTCTGGTAGTTTGACCAGTCGAATTGAATCCAGAACTCAACACCTTACACTTGGCCTTTAAAATAAGAAAAAGTCAGAGTCTATACTGTCTTCTCTATAAATTTTGGGGAGAGTTTGATCTGGTCCACAACAATATCTACCTCAACAATTTTAACAAAAGGAACTTTGGAGTTTAGGCAGATATTCTACCATCAGAGGAATGCACCAGATCCTGACAATGTCAAATGCATACATGTGTAATTTGTGTCATATAATTCTTTCTTAGGAATTCTGGCTGATTATTTTTCTTCTTCCAAATTCACAAGTAATGTTAAATCCAGATAGAGTGTCTTACCAAATTCCAACTGGAATCATCATAGAAAGCAACAGTTTAAAATTGTACCAAAAAAGCAGCTGCTGGGAAAGTCAACAGGTCTGGCAGCAGCTGTGAAGGGACATCAAAGTTAACATTTCAGGTCATCGTACTCAAAATGTTAACTCTAATTTCTCTTCACAGATGCTGCAGACCTGCTAAGCTTTTCCAGCAACCTGTGTTTTTGGTTCTGATTTACAGCATCTGCAGTATTTTTTTATTTTTATTTTAAATTTACACACCATCTGTAAAATAAACAGACAGAAATAGGAGAAATTTGACTATCAGCCACACAAGTAGGTATTAGATCAGATGACTAAAAGCTTGGTCAAAGAGGTAGGTTGTAGCAATCGAGGGATATGAGGAGAAAGCGGGAACAGGGAGCTGACTTGGATGATGAGCCACAATCGAAGATCTACCCCTGCTCCTATTTCTATGTTTTAATTAGTGACTAATGGAGGAAAGGGGAAGTTTTAGGAGGGGAATCCCAGAGTTTACAAACTCGGTAATCATTGTTGGAGGGAAAGAAAGTGGCTTTTGTGTCAAATCGTAACTGAGGTGATCACTTGGATGGGCGGCATTGTGGTTCAGTGATTAGCACTGCTGCCTCACAGCAGGGACCTGGGTTCAATTCCAGCCTCGGATGTGTGGAGTGTACACATTCTCCTATGTCTGTGTGGGTTTCCCCCAGGTGCTCCAGTTTCCTCTCTCAGATCAAAGATGTGCAGGTTAGGTGGATTGGCCATGCTAAGTTGCCCATAGTGTGCAGGCTAGATGAGTTAACTGTAGTAAATGATGATGTGGAGGTGCTGGTGTTGAAGTGGGGTGGACAAAGTTAAAAATCACACACCAGATTACAGTCCAACAAGTTTATCCGGAAGCACTAGCTTTTAGAGCACTGCTCCTTCATCAGCTACCTGAAAGCTAGTGCTTCCAAATAACCTGTTGGACTATAACCTGGTGTTTTGTGATTTTTAACCTAGTAATTGATGGCTTACAGGGATAGAGTGGATGCTCTTTGACGGGTCAATGTAGACTCGATGGGCCGAATGGCTTCTAACTGCACTGAAGGGATTCTATGATTTTGTTCTCACCATAAACTAGTGAAGTGGGCTTCTGAACAGAAACAGAGAGAAAAATGCAAGGCCCAACGATTGGAGCCAAGATCAGATTCCCAAAGTACTTGCTCAGTAAACCAAGCTCAAACAATGGTACATGAGAGTGAAAATCTAAAAACCAGTAGCATCCAACAGTGCATTGAGTCCATTGCGGGGGGAGGGGGCTGGGGGGGTGGGTGGGGGGTGGATTTACTGAGTGACATTGGAGATTTCTGGATTGCCTTATATCACATCTTTTGATTCCCTTACATTCTGCTGATATTCTCAGCATCTCTGTACTTGCTGTCAGATTGAACATGAATAGGATATCTTACAATCACTTCTCATCAAAATTTAATGAGAAATTTGTGCATTGCCATGCAGGGAAAGTGTGTCACTCAAGGAGTTAACCAGGAGGCAGTAGGTTGCTCAGTTGGTTTACGTATATTATCACATTAGCTATCTTTTCTTTGTTCCCCATTTTCCATGGAAAGTTTACAGACCAAATGACGGCACATTTTTACATTCCGTACTACTTACGCAGCACTTGGAATACTTCAAATTTCCTACATATCACAAGTCAAGTGTCCCCACCACCACCCCCACACAAACTCAACCCTCTTTCAAATACTGAACGCGCTTCTGCATTTCATCAGTAGTTGAAACATTGCCTGTTTTCATATCTCCATATTAACCCTAGATGAACTGAATTTGCTCAGCTGATGGGATATGAAAAGAACACTGCTGCCCTGAGTACATCTATGTCTACTGGTTTTCCAGTTGTGGGGCTTTGTGTATTTTGTAAAGGAACATTGAATTTGTTGTACACCTAAATATTGATCAGCTGTCCCTGAAAATTAAACTGAAAAATGCTGGAACTGTGAAAACGCATAGACTGAATGGGCAGCAATATGCTGATGACACAAGATAGCCTAGGAAGCTATGAATTTGGAAATCACTATTCTCTTCATCCTGATATGATTATGCAGACGTTGACCACCAGAAAAAAGCACTAACAACTTAATACAGCATCTTTACAGAAGTAAAATGCCTGAAGTCCTTCACAAAAACATTATTGAAGAGAATTTCACTCCAAGTTATCTGAGAAGATATTAAGGCATGCGACGAATGTTAGGTCAGTTTTAGGGAATTTTTAAAGATAATCGGTGAGGTAAAATGGTGACTGTAAATGATCCCAGGGAATTATTCAGAAGAACAGCAGGACAAGAATTTTCCAAAGTTCTCAATGCTGAAGCAACATTACCCAATAAAAAAAATCTGGCATTATCTCATTCCTGATCATACTGCGTATAAATTGATTGTTGTGTTTCTAGATTATGTTATGACGCAGAGGGGTAATCGACTCTTCTGTTTTAAGAACGTAAGAAGATAAGACTTAGGAGCAGGAGTAGGTCATCTGGCCCCTCAAGCCTGGTCCGCCACTTAATAAGATCATGGCTGATCTTTTTTTGGCCCCAGCTCCACTTACCTGCCCTCTCACTGTATCCCTTAATTCCTTTACTGTTCAAAACTGTATCTATCTTAGCTTTATAAACATTCAATGAGGAAGCCTCAACTACTTCACTGAGCATGGAATTCCACAAGTACTAAAATGTCGGTTGGTCCAACAAATACTTTTTCACACACAATCATTGCACTTCAGTCAAAACTAGATTAAAATGAAGGAAACAATTCCAGGGTTTTCTTGAATGAGAAAAGAGGAATTTTACTACCTCCTACTCAGAAGAAATAATAAAACAAGACATCAAACACATACACAAACATGGCAATACATCTAGAACCAAGTCCATTTATTGAATAGCAGCTGGCTTAAGTCTGAGTTGACGTTTTATTTGTTTTAATTAGATGTCTAGAGAAGAAGGTAGGAAAAGTCCTTGGAGCCTTTGCATTGTGAAAATGATCAGAGTCCTGACTGGTTAATTATTGATTCTTTGGCAATGTGATGTTTATAAATCTTGCATGCTCTGTGAATGGTGGCTTTTTCAAGTTGTTTCTGAACTAGGCAATGACTTTTGAGGTTGAGAGAAAGAATGAGTAAAGAATTTTCAGTATCCTTGCTGTTTTCAGTCCATGTTGCTTTGCTGCTCAAAGGCAAGTTAATGAATGATGATTAATTTGGGCATTCAAAAGTCTGACTCCATAGTCTTTTAAAACTGAATATTCCATGAGTAATTTCTAGTTCTCACAGCACATAAAATTGTCAGTGTGAGTAAAACAAGAGAAATGAATTTCATGATGTCTCACCAAGTATCAGTGCTTCTTGATGAAACTTGTAATTCTGATGCTGTAGTTGAGAAAATCCCACGTGGGTTTCCTGGGAGTGTTAGGTATTGAAAGCAGCTATTTTATGGCAGCAATGTCTTTTCTAAAAACATCTTTTAGTGTATGAAAGTCTTAGATTTTAAAGTCAAAAGATGAAAATTAGATATTAAAAGAATATTTTCATTACAGTGCTAACATTTACAACAAAGACTGCATTTAAGAAATACATTATTAGGTGTAACACATTTTCTCAGGGTATGAAAAACACTAAAATCATTGGCTTTTCCTTTCATTTTGTCTTTTTCAGTTCTTATCACTTCATCACTCTATTTGGCCCATTATTTTGCAATGCAATTTCATTAAATCTCTCTTTATTCAAAGCAATTGCATCAGATAAAGTATATATTTAACATTGAATAAATTTCAAACTTATGACTAACTTCACATATGGCCACATCTCTGTCGACCATGTGCAAAGTGTAAATATAAATACCAGTTTAAGATATTCTCTCTCTATCTGGTGCACAGCTTTGCACTTCTAATAGATGTCATCACTGATGCATTAAAATGCATGATGATATTTTGAGGAAAGGAATGTGGTTGTGCTATGTGCAAGCGAACAAACTATGAAGGTGGAGCTCAGTGGCGACTGCCTGCCAGACCTGAAGGTTAAGGGTCACAAAATGCCACAGGTCAGTTACTACAAGGCTTCAACCAGTGTGTATCAGTTTTGTACCACACGATGTAGAGGTGCCCGTGTTGGACTGGGTTAGACAAAGTTAAAAACCACACAGCAACAGGATATATTCCAACATGTTTATTTGAAAGCTTGTACTTTCAAACAAACCTGTTGGACTATAACCTGGTGTTGTGAGTTTTTTAATTTTGTACCCAAGTGAGAGTCAGGAGATGGTGAAAAGAAAGCTGCAGCAGTAAAGTGCCCTGTAATGCACGTATGAATTAAACACATTGCTTTGGTGTCACTCTCACTCGCAGGCTTATATTCACAATTGTGATAGTAAATTAGTATAATGCAATGAACTGAAATCACTGTGTAACTAGGATTGTAAAGAAGAGAAGGGTTTCAAAAAAGTAGTGCTAAGATTGAACCTATCCTCATTGACACTATGGGATGCTAGCTCATAGCCAAGTAACACGTTTGTGTCAAATTCCTTCATCTGCTCTTTTTAAAAAGATGTGTTACTCCATTTATTTGAGCAGGTTAACACCTCCTTTAAAATAGCTCTGAGAAGAATTTCAGACCTACATGCAAAGTATTTGTGTGCTAATGTCCACACAATGTGTAAGGCCTTAGAGTGAGTGAGGAAGATTTTGGAGGTATTTTAAGGGAAAAGAGTTCAGGGATTTGGTAGAGTGCTTGCATTCAGAATGTCTGGAGCTGTGATTTAGGAATCCAAAACAGTGCAGAAAAACAAGAAAAACTACAAATGCACAGGAGGTTTGTAAGGATCTGAAAGGGAAAATAAAAACTTGGCATGTCAGACTGTTCATTTAAATCAGATAAATCTAAAAATTTACTTGAGCCAGACAAATCCCTGGTTTTGGTTCAAATGGGTCAAGTCACAGCCCTGATATGTTGGTACTGACAGAGTTAGACTTGATTAAAACAGGCACTACAGCACAAGACAGACTCTCCATAACACATTCCCAGAATAAAGTTAAAATTCACGCAACATCAGACTATGGGTTAAAAACAATGACTGCAGATGCTGGAAACCAGATTCTGGATTAGTGGTGCTGGAAGAGCACAGCAGTTCAGGCAGCATCCAAGGAACAGTAAAATCGATGTTTCGGGCAAAAGCCCTTCATCAGGAATAAAGGCAGTGAGCCTGAAGCATGGAGAGATAAGCTAGAGGAGGGTGGTGGTGGGGAGGAAGTAGCATAGAAAATGACCTTGGAGTTGCAGTGGGAGAGGGACTCCCTGAGACTCTTGTAGAGAGAGGAGGAAAAATCCTTCTATAGTCCAACAGGCTTATTTGGAAGCACTAGCTTTCAGAACATTGCTCCATCATCAGGTGGTTGTGGAGGTTAAGATCATGTTCACAGAATTTATAGCCAAAAGAGTCTAGTGTCATGGAGATGTGATAAAGTAAACAATCTTAGATTAAAACTTTCATCTTTTAGAATGGGGTATACTGGTTTCTGCTCTTTGATAGGTAAATCCCAAAACTTGATTTAAATTACATTCTCAAGTTAGCTCAGCTTTTTAACAATAGATGTGAAGTCTGTCTGCGTCCCAATGCTATGTCAGACTAAGTCCTCTGGATAAATTTACAGAGTTTTACATGGATTCATGCAGTTTTTGAGGAAAATAAAATGTATTTCTGCCAAAAACAAATTCACTCCATTAGCTTATATGTACGCGCATGTAGGAGCGACAGATTGAGTCTGCATGTGAGTGTGTGTGAGTGAATGTGATAGAGCATGTGTGTTAGCTTGGTTAAATGTGTATGTGAATGTGAGAGGATGCGTGTGTCACTGTGAGTGCGGGGGTATATGTGTGTGCATATGAGAGAGAGTTTGTGTATGAGGGAGGATCTGCGTAGATGGGTGAGTATGTAGGAGTGTGTGTGTGCGTGTGTGTATTTGCATTGTGCAGAGGGGGTCACCTGTAGTTTGACATGAACCCGAGGTCCAGTTGAGGCCATCCCCATGAGTACCGAACTTTGCTATCAGCCTCTGCTCAGCTGCTCTGCGTTGTTGCTAGTCCCGAAGTCCGCCTTGGAGGATGGTCACCCTAAGGTCTGAGGCCAAATGTCCCGGAGTATTGGAGTGTTCCCCAACTGGGCGGGAACACTCTTAGCTGGTGATTGTTGTGCAGTGTCCTTTCATCCATTATCATAGCGTCTGCTCGGTCTTGCCAAACTTCTAAGTCATGGCAACCATTGACCAGCACGAACTGCCGGCTCCAAGTTGGAGAGGATCTCCAAGAATGGAGATCTCCAAGATCTCCATGACACTGGGCTCCTTTACCTTTAAATTCTGTGAGTATGATCTTAACCTTTACAAGCACCTGATGAAGGAAACAGCACTCCGAAAGCTAGTGCTTCCAATTAAACTTGTTGGACTGTAACCTGGTGTTGTGTGATTTTTAACTTTGTCCACCTCAGTGCAACACTAGCACTTCCAAATCATGATACCTAGAATATGATTATTTCCACCCACAGAACAAAATTCCAGGAGCCTTAAAACAGAAGTAAAACAATTTGGTGATATTGTTATTCTAC
The DNA here is from genome assembly GCF_020745735.1 of Hemiscyllium ocellatum. NCBI lineage: Eukaryota > Metazoa > Chordata > Chondrichthyes > Orectolobiformes > Hemiscylliidae > Hemiscyllium > Hemiscyllium ocellatum. Next base: position 17,260,834 of record NC_083428.1, on the reverse strand, counting down.
ACCTTTCAGACATAAAATCAAAGGCAGAAAATTTACAGAAAATTAATAATCAAGATTGAGATAGAAATGGCCTCAAAAAATGAAACCTCCTCAAATGAACTTTTAAAGCAAAAATATCTGATGATTTGCAGATTGGCTTCATAACTGAACAACTTCCAAGAATTGAATGTGAAGCAAGCCTAAACCCAGGTGGATTACTGCAGCAGAATATAATTCACACAAGAAGAAATGATTGTGCAAACAAGTTAAAAATTCAAGAAGAATGCTTCAGTGCTGGTTCTGTGATTGGGGCCATCCAACATGAAGCAGCATTTGCAGAGAATGCGTGATTGTTAATTCAGTTTAAGCATTTATTTCCGTGGAGGCCTGTAGACACTTCAAGGGTTATGGGGAATGGAATCGGCTTTTGTGCAGATGCTTTTGGCTTTGCTTCATTTCAATGCAAACTTGTTTTCAGCTTCTCCAATCACTTAACAGCTAGATGTTCTTCTTAGTGTGCTGTTGAGTCAGACAGAGCAGGAGGGCCACTACTCTGATTCCCTGTTGTGTACTAAGTTTGCTGATCTTGGCAGCACTTGGCACACTATTATTGAGACGCTGTTTAAGGAAATATTCAAAGAGCAGCTGACTGCAAGTGGCTCACCTGCTGTCAGCTATACACACTAACCGAAATGTGATGATTTGCCTTCTTTCAACAGTTACAGAAATGGGCTTGTACATGTGTGTACATGTGGGTTTTAGGAGATGCCCCAAGTTCTTTCATTTTTCTTGGTACTGTATGGGAATAAAAAATGGTGAGTTGTGGTAAGCTGAAGGCTGATTAGAAACACTCTGATGCAAAATGGTGAGAGTTTCAAAGTGTTCTGAAGCTAGGAAAGCGGATGTATCAGCCAGGTTGCAATCTGATGGAAGCTGACAAAAAATGCAAGTGCGAGGGTATTGAATAAAATTGGCTCTGATTATGTTACGTGTCCTTCTCATCTTTACACACACACACACACACACACACACACACGTGTGCGCGCACACATACACCACAACTTTCCCCCCCACCCCACCCCCAAAGGTATTAATAAGAATATAATATTTGGAGAGAATCTGTTTTTCCAGCGAAATGTGACTGCCTTTTGAAACTGAATAACTATTCCACACTTAAGACTAAAGTTTGATTATTTTGATGGTCTCGGTTTTGCTCTGGGAGGGCCATGTGTTTTAACTTGAAGATAATGTACCAAGGAGGCTAGCTGTCTGGACGTGAATCATTTTATCATAACAAAGCCAAATTTGGCTGCTGATTGCAAGCTGATGCAACTCCAAAGCAGTCAGAATGGTAAATCAGTATTGTGGCACTGAAGCAAATCCAGGCTGGCTTTGTTTCTACTGTTTCTCCAAAAAAAATTAAATCAACATGGGTGGTGTAATGCCAGAACATGCTAACCTCCCACTGATTTTAAATCCCAGCACCAGTTAACAATCTGACTTGGCTCACAGGTTGTGTGCTTTGCCGGTTCTGTGTTGCTGGTCAGGGCACCCTCACCACAGAAACATATATCTCAATAATCTTCCTTGCTTGCCTCTCAATGCAGTGTTTCTTACTGGTCAGCTAACAGAGAAAGAGAGACATGAAGGTTGTGTGGTAATTGTCATTCCAGTCTTGTCTTTTTCTTCCAGACTGTGGTTCTGCAACAGACATAAGCAATTCAGAAGCAAAAGGAAAGACAAAGGACAGAAGTATCAGTCGTCATAAAAAGACTGCCTGAACCCTTCTTTTGAGGGAAGGAGCTAAGCTGTGGCAATGGTTCAGCACTCCACTGCAGCCTCTGGTGTAGTTCTGAACCATTATTCTCGACCAATGACGTGCAATATGTCCATTCGCATGTCAAATTTGGTTGCTGGGTGACACCCATTGTAGATTCAAATCGTGCATGAATCAAGTCACATGGGCCCTCATGTTGTGATCTTGTTGATATAAACAATTATCCTCCTTGTTCCAGTTCTTCCCACAGAAAACAACTTTGTGCCAATCAGCTTTTATATAATGCGAGTTACATTTAGTCTCATACTATTGGCTGGGGACTAGATGTACTGGGTTTTACATAATACTGGCTTAAAGGTGGGTTTACCTTTTGCCTCAGAGTTGACTGTGTGTGACTTGTGCAATTACTCAAGGCAGTGCCAGCACTAATCCTTACAAGACACATATGCAGCTTTTTAAAACACTGACCTACCATGCCACCAAATTTCACCTTGGATCTGGTATACAAAGTTAAAAAATCACACAACTCCAGGTTAAAGTCCAACAGGTTTAATTGGAAGCACTAGCTTTCAGAGCGCTGCTCCTTCATCAGGTAGTTATCAACAACCTGATGAAGGAGCAGCGCTCCGAAAGCTAGTGTGCTTCCAATTAAACCTGTTGGACTTTAACCTGGAGTTGTGTGATTTTTAACTTTGTACACCGGAGTCCAACACCGGCATCTCCATGTCATGGACCTGGTATGCATCTGTTCGCTGTCTGTTCTCATCACCGCTGTCTCATTAAGTTATAACATCCAAATAAAACCAAATTCTTGAGAAATAAAAGATTTTCCACCTTGTATGCAGCCCTAAAAGGCTGGATCAATTGTTACACTAGGAATTCTTTTTACTTCAGGAAGTGATGCAGAATGGTTGCCTTGAAGACAAAAGGCAAATGATGAGGCTCTAAAAGCCTGTGTGAGATAAATGGTATTTCAAGCAGCTACGTTTTGCTTAGTTGAACACAAACAAAAACTGTATTGGTACATGACCTTTTGGCTTATTCACCAAAATAATTCCCCTGGAACACATTGTCTTGTGAAAGTGTGCAATTAGCAGAGAAAAATACCAAAGGTTTTTGCATTTACAGTATGATGACTTTTTTTCTCAACTTGTAACAATTTATAAATAGTCTGCATTATCCTCAGTGTATTTAACTCTTCCACTGGCACTATTATAAGGAGTTTTGAAAATAGTAACTCGCTCTCACTATTTCTTCTTCTGCCACTCACGCTCTCACTGTATTGTAGTCGGTTTTTCATGCTGTTCCTATGTTATCTTTCTCTTAAGTTTCTCCCTCTGGTTGTCACTTTCCATTTTGCTCTTTCTAGCTTTCTTCCATCTCCTGCTTGCTTCTGTCTCAAGTTCTACTTTCAGTTCTTTCTCTTCTGATCAGGAACAGGATTTATTTTGAATGTACCTTTAACTTTGACCTTTTATTTACAGGAGCCCCAGGAGTAAGGTAACTGGCACAGATTCACGAGGCTGGAGAGTGAAGCCACAGCGGGTAGTGGGGGAGGGGGAAATCATACTTAGAACAAGTGGAGATCCTGACCCATGGATGGCTATTTCCATTGGACATGGGACGGAAAGGATTGTCCTCACCAGGCTACTGGATACCCAAAAGGAGTCCATTTAATCTTTGGAGAAAACTGGACCACCCAGAAGAAACCCACACACTCACGGGGAGAATATGCAAACTCCACACAGACAGTCGCCCGAGGCTGGAATTGAACCAGAGACCCTGGTGCTGTGAGGCAGCAGAGCTAACCACTGAGCCACCAAGCCACCATTGGAAAGAGAGTAGATTTTTTCAGTTTTTCAGTAAACACAGGAAGCTGGGGCAGTGGCATCGTGAAGTGTGGTTGTGGCAGGGTCATCGGGTTAGCAGCAGGGACTCGAGGTATCGGGGGGGAGGGAGGAAGCTGGATCTGGGCTCAGGGTTGAGTTGAAGCAGGAGTGGTTCCAATGACGACCTAATTTTGAGGCAAGATTATAAGATAAACGTTATTGTTGTATTCTTCAGTTATTGTATTCTGTGTGTTGGTTTATTTTTTGTGTTTTAAGATGGCACCGTGGAGTAGCGACACTAGAAAACACTTACCACTGCATTTGTAATAATACACAGGATTAAGAAATAATAACACAGCACCCAAACAAAAAATTGTAAATATGAAGTCAATCCAAATTAGAAGGTATGTGCATCAGTTCCTGGGTTTTTCATGAAGAGTAGACAGTGAAACATTAGTTAGGTGCTACCAGTTGGTAGCGTTGATGCTGATAGTTGAGCAGTCGAATTTGAGATTCTTGGCTTCGCAGGTTAGCTGAAATTCTTTTCTTCTGTTTCCTTTTCAATGGTGACTGACTACCAGCATTCAAAGTGTAAGTCTTTCCACTTTACCTGCTGTGGAAAGGTTTCTAATGAGCTGTCCTCAAGCTGTGACTTTCAAAACACATTAGTCCACACCAGCACATCAGCCCACGAACACACAAACCAGGATCTGGACCCGAAACATTAACTCTGCTTTGTCTCTACAGATGCTGCTAAACCTGCTGAGCTTTCCAGGCAATCTCTGTTTTTGTTTCTGAGAATTGATATAGTGCCTTTCACATCGTCAAATATCCTGGAAGACTTCCCAGGAGGGATTATCAAGCAGCTTTGACTCTGAGTCACTTAAGGAGACATTAAAATGGATGATTAAATGTTTGGTCAAAGAGGTAGATTTTTAAGTAGGGTCTTAAAGGAGGGGAGAGAGGTACAGAGTTAAAAATTATAGGGAGGGTGTATCTGAGACAGGGAATCACTGAAGAAGAGGAAAGAGCTACACGTACTGTGCATGTTAATGGGACAGTGAACAGAAGAAGTGAGGGCTCTGCACCAAACTGAAATAAATCCATGATGGCCAGTATCCCATGGCCAAGTCACTCTTTACTTATATGAGCATAGTACATAACACCAACCCAGCTAGCTCAGAGCCAGCTCCAAGAGTGAACAGAACCCCTGACACTCCTGTCAGCTAGAGCTCTCTAATTGGACCTGATTAACAGCCCCAATCAGAGAGCTCATATTCTATGATTCCCATTTGGCTGACTTTGTTACAATCACTACACAAACAAAGCGCTGTCCTCCACTTCTGAGTAACCAATGTCCATCTATATAATAAATGGTAAAGTTATTGCAACCAGAGGATATTGGGAACTATAGGTGCAAACAAGTCCTCACTGCTAAAGTGAGCGTGCCTGCTGTCATTACCTCACTTCAGGTAGTAATGACCTGAAGGTTATATTTAAAATCCAGCTCTGATTTCATTTTTCAACTAACATCACCACATCAAATTGGTATTCAACTGCTTCAAGAATACATTCTTTATCCTGAAAATCCTTTCCCTGAGGTGCTGTTTTCTCCAGTATTGATACAGAATGTGTATGTAAGTAGATGGGAATATCTTCATGAAAAATAAATTCTAAGGCAAAATCTGTTTAAAGTATTTGTAGAAAAGCCACTCAAAGTGATTGTTTTTGCCAACAGTGTAATAATTCAGAGGTTTAAATTTCTCATAAGGGAACACTGATTTGCAGGCCCATGACTCCAATGAAATACATAATATGAGATCTGGATTAAGCAGATCTACCATGCCAATAGTTCCTTTGAATGGTTCGCGTGCGTGTCCACCAACAGTTACAGTTTCATTTGTCTGTCTGTTCAGTCAGTTTCTCTATTCCCCAGCCACTTCAGAAAATGTGAGTTCATTACAATTAGGATCCATTCAATTTGTCTGCCACCTTAATCATTTCAATTCATAAAAATTGAAGATATGATAGAGCTGTACCAAACAGAAAGGCAGCAGGGCCCATTATATCTTTACCACCTGTCTTAAAGAGTTTCATCTTTTTCATAGCTAAGCTTTGCTTTTATATTTAAGTTTAAGGATGCACCAAATCTATTTATGTAAAGGGGTTGGCTTTTGAGGCTAAACTTGCTTGAATAAGTAATTTGTTGACAGAGAGCAAGGACTGCTCAGGCCAATGCAATCACTCCCCCAGGGAAGCCGCACTCAAATAAACTGGTGCCCATGTATCTTCCCTACGATAAACAAAGGGCATGATGGGTTTTTTTGTCAGAAGTTAGTTTCACAGAGCACATTTTGTATCCACATGGAATCTCTTATACTAGAGCATACCTGGAAAGCCAACTCGTCTGTGCCATGTTCAATGGCACTTCCGCCATGGTGGAAAGTTAAGTGCACCAATGGCAAACTATTGTCAGTGGGCCAAGAAAGTTGGAGCAATATGAAGGCAATTAAAACATACTGAAATACTGTGAGTCAATGATCATGGTAACTTTCTGCAGGCTTATTTCATGAACAATCACTGTTTACATAAAAGAATGGCAACATTGAGAAGGGGCCATTTTGTTTCAGTCACAGGAGGAGGGTTTATATTTAAATATGATGGTGTAGGTGTTTGAATTGATGTTATACTAATATCAGAACTTAAACAAACTTAAAAATCACACAACACCAGGATATAGTCCAACAGGTTTAATTGGAAGCACACTAGCTTTCGGAGCATCGCTCCTTCATCAGGTGATTGATTAAACAAACTTGCTAGTCACAAGTAGCCCGGTGTGTATGCACTGCATTACATGTAGTCATTGAGGTTTCTCAGCACCAGCCACATTCAAGACCCACAGAAATTCAGTTCAAAGATGAGAGTTCTACCATCTGTGTCAAGGTGACATACAGTGCCACAGTTGGCTTTAGCAAACCTGGATTAAGGAGTGGAAAAACTATTCAACCAGGAAATGTACTCCTGATCTCTGCCTATAGTTCCTAATGGAAAGTAAATGGTCTGAAAGTTATTTCGGGATGTTTCTGTTGGAAGATTGCTACAGGGCCAGAGCAAGTGAAGCAAATGGCATAATATGAGCATATAATAAGTGCCTCACTATGATGGTGTTTCAATTAATAACAACAATGGCTCAATTTTAACTTTTGTGGATGAATCTCATCATTTTTTGACAAAGAGTCATTTTCATCAAGTTTCATTGAGTATTCTCACGGTATTGACCCAAACTCACCTCATGAACTACTTACTATGCTCCAATACACCCCTCTCATCTGATGGGAGCCAGATTCTACCATTCCTCATAGCCAGAACTCACCAATGCCCAGATATCCCAGCAGTGGTGTCATATTTAAACCACCTTTGTGCCCTTGGTCAGGCATTGGCATTCTGGAGCCCACCTGCTCAGTTTGTGTCATTTGTTGAGGCAGACAAGAGGTGATAAGTTGATTTGAAAGCTTCGATTTATTCATTGTCATCTATTTTGTTACAAAATACAATGAGAAGTGTTGTATCGTGCCGGCGCTTTCTGGCGCCATCTTAAAACACATAAAAATAAACTAAAGCCTAGAATGGAAAGGCAGAAAATTAAAGAAAAAGTTAGTTTGCAGACAGGGACTTGGAAATGCTGCTGGATGGGATGGTGAGGCAAAGAGTTGTCTTCTTTTCACAGGAATGTCAGGAGAGGCCACACTTCCAGATCCTGCCAGCCTGCATGGAGGTCACCATCAGGATCAGTGTGGTCTCACCGTTCCAGAGAAATGCTGAGTGACACAGGGAGAGGATCAATGACCTTTTCCACCCCAACAGGATAAGTGCCACTGTCCTGACTCTGCTACCTCACTCCTACTCTCTCTCTGATACTGAACCCCTCTCTCACCAAGGCTCATACTCTGCCCTTCTCACAATTGCATGCTGTATCTTCCCTCACTCAGTGTTACTGACCCCAATCAACCAATCCCCCTCCCTGCACACCACAGCAATTATAAACCTGAAATTTGTTTTTCACTGCTCCCACTCACTTGGGCATCTTAACACTCTGAATCCCCCACTCCCACAGCTGCACCAGAGCTAACAGCTGTGCTACTCACTTTCATTTTGCTCTATCACCCCCTTTTCTCATCCCAGGTCAAAATGATCCAGAACAGGGTGGAAGGGTCGGGACCAGTGCCTGACATTCGGCTCCACACCCACAATGCAGAGAGGATCTCGGACCTAGCAGGAGAAGGCTAGGCCCTGTCCTGTAGGGATGCAGAAACATCCTTGCCTCAGTAACCAAGTGTGATGTATTTTCAATTGCTGTGCTTCTCCCCCCTTCCTCACACCGATGTGCCATTGCGTCTAACCCTTCAATGTGACATCCTCCTTCTTGTGTCTTGCAGGTACAGTCAGAATGTCCTGACCTTTGTGGTCAATAGGGCAACCTGTCAATATATCCCTCTCCACCATGTCTCATGGATACTGGCAACACCGGTAAGACAGCCTCACTGCCCTCACTCTGTAGCTGACCAAGAGAAAGATGCCTCAGGATGTAGGCATTTGGTGACATGCAGGAATCAGGTACCTCAACTCCTGCCCAAGCAGGAGACAACTGGGCCATCATCCAAGTGCAGAAACAGACTCAGGAACAGCTAGCTGGTTTATCAGAGGCACTGGACAAGGCTGCAGCATTGCAGCAATGTGGTTGGTCTCTGGTGCCTCTGGCACGCGGGTCTGTCCAGCTGCCTCGATGAACAGGTCAGTGTGGGTTCCCATGGAGATCCAGGCCAAGCAGTTACAGAGCCTGCTAGATATTCACACAGATCTGCTCTCCATTGCCATAATCCTTGGTTCTCAGCATGGAACAAGGAACTGGAGCCCTATCCATGTGCCCCTTCCTCAGAAGGAGACAGGGTGGTGCCAGGAGGCACCTAGCTGGTGCAGGGACCACAAACAGGGCATCTTCATAGAAAATTGCAGGCATGGCCAGGCCTTCCACCTTGACCCTGACTGCCACCCTCAGCCCTGTGGTAATTTCAGCAGAGTGCGATGCACATGCTTCTTGTCAGGACAGTTTCAGTGTGTCTCAGCTCTTGAGGCAAAAATTCAAGCAAAGGTCACTCAATCAAACCATCAAGGCTAATGGGCTCCAGTGAAGGGCTATACCCCTGCTGTGGAACCCAGGTCTACACTGAGACATATGGGTAGGTAAGGAACGAAGAAATTATCATGGTAGCAATCGTGATGAATCATTGTAAATAAATGTTCACGTTTCATGTGTGTGCATGCATGTGTGTGTGTGTGAGTGTGTGTGCATGTATGTGTGTGTGTGAGTGTGCGTGTGTGTATGTGTGTGTGTATACGTGTGTGCGTGTGTGCGAGAGACTGAGAATGAGAGAGAGAGTCTCTGTCCAGATGAAAATGCAGTGTTGCTGGTTTTGAAGTCACTCACTGTTTTTCCTGGAGGTAATTTCCAATAAACCTGTTCAGAGATGCTGTGACAGACCTTTGGAGAGTGGGATTCCAAGCCGGCTCTCCTAGCCCAAAGGTAGGCACATCACCATTGCTGCATAAGAGCCTTATCTCTTCCTTGGATGATGACTGCAGATGCTGGAGATCAGAGTCAAGAGTGTGGTGCTGGAAAAGCCCAGCAGGTCAGGCAGCATCCAAGGTGTAGAAAAATTGACATTTCGGGCAAAGGGCTTTTGCCTGAAACATTGATATTCCAGCTCCTTGGATGCTGCCTGACCTGCTGTGGTTTTCCAGCACCACACTCTAGATGCTAAACAAATTGTTCACCCTTTTAACTGTCAACTGCTGATCAGCGTGGTTGGCTGCCTGCCTGGTGGCTGTGGTAAGGGACAAGAGAATGCAACAGCTCTGAGAATCTTTGCACTCTGACTGAGGGGGGCGAAGTCTGAAAGGGCAAGGCCAGGAAAAGTCAGGCAGCGATGCTGTGAGCATCTAGGTAGGCGCAAAGTAAGTGATTGCTATGTGAGCAAGCAAACAGACCTGAGTTGCGGCCTGGCCCAGACTGTACCCACTGTGTTCTTGCAGCAGCTTTGTAATGAATGGTGCTAGTGCATTCCAAAACGCAGTTTCAAAGTGCAGAAACCTTCTCTAAGTGGAGCAGAGATGTTTCAAGATGATACCGAGAGTCTGGAACAAGTCGATGCCCACTCGTGGATGTAATGTATGAGTGGCCATTGCCAATGGAGTGTACCCTGAGATACTGGTGACTGGTGTCTCAGATGGAAATCTGGAGGAGCAGCTTGTGAGCTTGAGTCACCAGGTACCGATTCTGCATTTACACTGAGAATTCTCAGGGTCTCGCTTCTATCCATCCCATGATGCAATAGGAAGCTGAATATTAATTAAGCAAGATTTGATGTCATTAAGTGTGACCTCAAGGCAGCATTTGACTGGATTGAGATATCAAGGAATCTGATAAAAACTGGAGTCAATGGGATTCAGGAGGAAAACCTCCACGCATTGTTTCCTACCTGGCACAAAGGACAATGATTGTAGTTGTTGGCGGTCTGTCATCTCAGCTTCAGGACATCACAGCAGGAGTTCCTCTGGGTAGCGTCCTGGGCTCAATCATCTTCAACTGCTTCATCAGTGACTTCACCTCCATTATAAGGTCAGAAATGGGGATGTTCACCAAAAACTGCACAATGTTTAGTGACATTAGCAACTCATCAGATAATAAAGCAGGCCATGTCCAAATGCAGCAAGACCTTGTCAATACTGATGTTTGGGCTGACAAGTGATATCCACACCAATCAAGTGCCAGACTATGACCGTCTCTAATAAGAAGCACAGAAACATCGAAGATGAGAGCAGGATTGGGCCATTTAACCTCTCAAGTTACTTCCACCATTCAACATGATCATGGCTGATCATTTCACTCAATACCATAATCTTGACTGCTCCCCCTCCCCCCAGTATCCCTTGATCCATTAAGCAACAAAAGTGGTATCTTTATTTCTTGAAAACACAATGTTTTGGCATTAACCACTTCCTGTGGTCATGAAGAAATGATAGAAACAAGCTAACCATCATCCTTTGACATTAAATGCCAAACCAACACTGAGTCCCCCAGTGTCAACATATTGGAGGTTACTATTGACCAGAACCTGAACTATACTAGCTACAGCATTTATGTATCTTGAAGAGAAGGTCAGATGGTAGGAATTATGTAGGAAGGAACTCACTTCTTGACTTACCAAAACCAATACACCAAGAATTTGATTTGATTTTTTGATTTGATTTGATTTATTGTTGTCACATGTATCATGATACAATGAAGGGTATTCTTTTGCATGTCATACTGGCAAACTGTGCCATACAAAGTGCATCAGGTAGCAGACAGAGTGCAGAATACATTGTTACAGCAGCAAAGAGAGAGGGAGAGATCAACATTAACATTTGAAAGTTCCATTTAAAAATTTGATAACAGTGGGGAAGAAGCTGTTCTTGAATTATGGGTATGTCTATTCAAACTTTTTTATGTCTGCCCAATGAAAGACGGTGAAAGAGAGCTTAACTGGGTAGGAGGTGTCTTTGACTATGTTGATTGCTTTCTTAAGGCAGCGGGAAGTATACTAGGCACAAGTCAGGAAGGAGTGTGATGGAATCCTCCACACTTGGCTGGATGACTGCAGCTCTAATAACACTTATGAGGCTTGGCACCATACAGGCCAAAGCAGCCCACATCCAGGCCAAAGCAGCCCACTTGATTGACACCATAAACACAAACATTCACTCCCTCCACCACCAATGCTCAGCAGCAGCAACAGTGCACATCATCTACAAGACACACTGCAAAAACTCACCAAAGCTTCTTTCACAGTTCCTTCCAAGCCCATGATCATTGCCATCTCGAATGACAAGGATACAAACATGTAGGAACTCTCACTGGGCCAATGTCTTGGAATTCCCTCCTTAATGACATTGTGTGTCAACCTGCAGCACATGGACTGTAGAAATTCAAGATGGAAGCTCACCACCACCTTCTCAAGGGTAATAAATGATAGATAACAGACGCTGGCCCAGTCAGCAGCACTCACACCCCAAATGTAACTTTTAAAAATTGCTACTCCCAAGCAAGAAACTCACCTTAATGCCCCAAACTCTATTGGATATTGTGTCTTGTTGCTTCTGATATTGTCAAAGGTCTTGCTGGACTTCTCACTTCATGCTTGCAGATTTCTCACCAATGCCCGTGTCATTCAGGGCCCTGGAAAGTTCTCCATTAAGAGGTTTTAAATGATATAAAATGAAACCTGACACAAGAACATGAGGAAACACAGACTCAAGGAACAATTTGTTAGGACTCTGCTCTTGCTATGAAGATTTGTCAGTCATCGGCTGAAGAATCAGAAGCTTTCAAGTTCTGCCCCACCCTTAAACTTTCATTGCTCCCTAGTGCAGGCTCTATTAAGTCTCACCGAAACCTGTGATGGCCTTCATGGTTGCATGACCTATTAGTTCTTGTTTGGCTTATTGGATGAAGTAAAGGAAAACTAAGTTTGAATTAATGTCTTTGTGCAGGGGATGAATAAAGTGAGGTGGAAAATTGGAGCAGAAAAAAAGCATGCTGAATCCATAAATAATCTAGTTTCTGTTCCATTCTATTATAATCTTTAAGAAAATCTGTTTCCTTGAAGAACATTCAAACAATATTTGGAAAAATCAAAGATTAAAGGTTGTTCACCAACTAAAATGAGGCTCGTTTTGATCTCCTGCATTCCAAATTTTCTTGGAAGAAGTTGAAGTCAAATTTTGTCTTTCCATGATGGATTAATTGGAACTATTAGATGTCAGAACCTTATTGCTACTGGGTTTAAATTAACGAGATTGCTATTCTTGGATTTCTGCTTTATTCAACTAAAATCTTGATGCAGGCCTTTTCTAAACAAGAGTGTTATTATTGGCCCCATTATAAATTCCTACAAAAGTTTTAGTAGACAAAACATCAACATTCAACAGAATGCCATGGATTCACTGCTCACCTGCTGAATGGGTAAATTGACTCGCCTGGATTTTGCAGCTCCAACAACAATTAAGAAGTTTAATACCATCCAGGGCAAGGGAGTTTGTTTTATTGGCACTCCATCCATCACTTTGAACATTCACTTATCTCTACCCATGGCGCATGTGGCAACAGCGTGTACCATGTACAAGAGCCTTGCACCAATTTGCCATATCACTTTCAACAGCACCTTCAAAGACAAAACATCCATAACCCAGAAGGATAAGGGCAAGAGATACATAGAAAAAACACCTTCTGCAAGTTCCTCCAAACCAATCATCATGCTGAATTGGAATTATATCCCTTTCCTTCACTGTGGCAGGATTAATCCTCCTGAAACTCCCTTCGTAGCAACATCATGGATATCCCAGTGACTACGGTAGGTTAAGAAGACAGCTTCTCAAGGGCAATTAGGATGGGCAACAAATATTGGCCTTAACATTGAACACATCCCTTGGAAGAACTAAAATAAAAGACTTGGACAAAATTATCAGGTCTGACAGCATTTGTGGAGACAGAAACTGTGATAATGGCTGGATTTTTATCAAGTTGAGATGATTTGGTACCACTTTATGATTGGTGGATATTTCCTTCTCTCAGATTTCCCAAAGCCCACCCACGGTTTATTATTTTAGTGATTGCATTTTAGGAGTGTTGGTTAGTTTGGGTCACAAGGCCACATCTGGCATTCCCAATCTGGTCAGTTCCAATGCAGAGGTAGGCATGGCCCATCCCTCTACAACTGCCATGGGATTGAGACCAGTTTTTTAAAGATACATCTCAAAGAGAAAGGTAAATTCAAATAGCGTAACTCTACCCAGCGCAATGTGGCCACTGCACATGCATAAAGGTAGAAAGTGACTGCACCAAACCACAATACGTTAGGACCCAGGGAGTGACTGCATATGCATTGATTATGTCCCTATGTGGAACATAGGGAGGCCAGATGGAGGCATGCGGCCCAGCTGGTGTGGGGAGACCCTGGGAAAAGGGTGGCAGGGTGGGGTCTGCAATGGGTTTTGTGAGAGCCGGGAGGAGGGGTTGGGGTGGAGTGGGATGCCTACAGCGTGTGCATCAGCCCTATCCATCCACTGCCATCACAATACATGCCCCGGAGGTGGAGAGGGGGGATTAGCTGTACTTGCATTCTTGAGGTTCTGTCTGAACACCAGGACCACTGCTGCTTCTGTTCCACTTCCCCCCCCTCATTGCTGTAACTCACGTGAAATACGATTATTATTATTAGACCACTTCTAGCAGTGTTTGCCAGCACTATTTCCTTCATCACCTCTGTGGCATTTGGTAGTGTCAGAGATGAAGCACAACTGACAACTGCCATCACAGTCAAAGTGGCTGAAATGTCCTTCTCATTTTCTTCATCCCAGGCTATCTTACTCCTCACACCCAGCATGGCCCCTCATGTCCCCCTGCCAGGTTATGTCACCATGGCTGTAAGCACAAGCATCCATTTCTGTAGAAACACCTCAGCTGCTAACTGACTCATTGCTCCAGCTGTTTGATCAATTTCACAATGTTTACTTACAAATTTTAAAGAGGTGTTAAGACCATAAGACATAGGAGTGGAAGTAAGGCCATTCAGCCCATCGAGTCCACTCCATCATTCAATCATGGCTGATGGGTATTTCAACTCCACTTACGAGCATTCTCCCCGTAGCCCTTAATTCCTTGTGACATCAAGAATTTATCAATCTCGGTCTTGAAGACATTTAGCGTCCCGGCCTCCACTGCACTCTGCGGCAATGAATTCCACAGGCCCACCACTCTCCGCACTTCTGTTCTGAATTGACCCCCTCTAATTCTAAGACTGTGTCCACAGGTCCTAGTCTCCTCATAGAACATAGAACATAGAACATAGAACAATACAGCACATAACAGGCCCTTCGGCCCACGATGTTCTGCCGAACATCTATCCTAGATTAAGCACCCATCCATGTACCTATCCAATTGCCACTTAAAGGTCGTCAATGATTCTGACTCTACCACTGCCATGGGCAGCCATTCCATGCCCCCACCACTCTCTGGGTAAAGAACCCACCCCTGACATCTCCCCTATACCTTCCACCCTTCACCTTAAATTTATGTCCCCTTGTAATACTCTGTTGTACCCGGGGGAAAAGTTTCTGACTGTCTACTCTATCTATTCCTCTGATCATCTTATAAACCTCTATCAAGTCACCCCTCATCCTTCGCCGTTCCAACGAGAAAAGGCCGAGAACTCTCAACCTGTCCTCGTACGACCTATTCTCCATTCCAGGCAACATCCTGGTAAATCTTCTCTGCACCCTCTCCAAAGCTTCCACATCTTTCCTAAAGTGAGGTGACCAGAACTGCACACAGTACTCCAAATGTGGCCTAACCAAAGTCCTGTACAGCTGCAACATCACTTCACGACTCTTGAATTCAATCCCTCTGCTAATGAACGCTAATACACCATAGGCCTTCTTACAAGCTCTATCCACCTGAGTGGCAACTTTCAAAGATCTATGTACATAGACCCCAAGATCCCTCTGTTCCTCCACCTGACTAAGAACTCTACCGTTAACCCTGTATTCCGCATTCTTATTTGTTCTTCCAAAATGGACAACCTCACACTTGGCAGGGTTGAACTCCATCTGCCACTCCTCAGCCCAGCTCTGCATCATATCCAAGTCCCTTTGCAGCCAACAACAGCCCTCCTCACTGTCCACAACTCCATCAATCTTCGTATCATCTGCAAATTTACTGACCCACCCTTTGACTCCCTCATCCAAGTCATTAATAAAAATTACAAACAGCAGAGGACCCAGAACTGACCCCTGCGGAACTCCACTTGTAACTGGGCTCCAGGCTGAATATTTACCATCTACCAACACTCTCTGACTTCGACCGGTTAGCCAGTTTTCAATCCAATTGGCCAAGTTTCCCTCTATCCCATGCCTCCTGACTTTCCGCATAAGCCTACCATGGGGAACCTTACCAAATGCCTTACTAAAATCCATGTACACTACATCCACTGCTCTACTCTCATCCACATGCTTGGTCACCTCCTCAAAGAATTCAATAAGACTTGTAAGGCAAGACCTACGCTTCACAAATCCGTGCTGGCTGTCCCTAATCAAGCAGTGTCTTTCCAGATACTCATAAATCCTATCCCTCAGTACCCTTTCCATTACTTTGCCTACCACAGAAGTAAGACTAACTGGCCTGTAATTCCCGGGGTTATCCCTATTCCCTTTTTTGAACAGGGGCACAACATTCGCTACTCTCCAGTCCCCTGGTACCACCCCCGTTGACAGTGAAGACGAAAAGATCATTGCCAATGGTACTGCAATTTCCTCTCTTGCTTCCCACATAATCCTAAGATATATCCCGTCAGGCCCAGGGGACTTGTCTATCCTCAAGTTGTTCAAAATGTCCAACACATCTTCCCTCCTAACAAGTATCTCTTCTAGCTTACCAGTCCGTTTCACACTCTCCTCTTCAACAATACGGTCCCTCTCGTTCGTAAATACTGAAGAAAAGTACTTGTTCAAGACCTCTCCTATTTCTTCCGACTCAATACACAATCTCCCACTACTGTCCTTGATCGGACCTACCCTCGTTCTCGTCATTCTCATGTTTCTCACATACGCATAAAATGCCTTGGGGTTATCCTTGATCCTATCCGCCAAGGATTTTTCATGCCCTCTCTTAGCTCTCCTAATCCCTTTCTTCAGGTCCCTTCTGGCTATCCTGTATCCCTCCACTGCTCTGTCTGAACCCTGTTTCCTCAACCTTATGTAAGCCTCCTTCTTCCTCTTTACTAGACATTCAACCTCCCTCGTCAACCAAGGCTCCCTCACACGACCATTACTTTCCTGCCTGATAGGTATATACATATCAAGGACGCGTCGTATCTGCTCCTTGAAAAAGTTCCACATTTCCACCACATCCTTCCCTGACAGCCTATGCTTCCAACTTATGCTCCTCAAATCCTGTCTTACAGCATCGTAATTTCCCTTCCCCCAATTGTAAAATCTATCCTGTTGTGCGCACCTATCTCTCTCCATAACCAAGGTGAAAGTCACAGAATTGTGGTCACCATCACCAAAATGTTCACCCACTAACAAGCCCATCACTTGTCCCGGCTCATTACCGAGTACCAAATCCAATATGGCCTCTCATCTAACGGAAACAATTTCCTAGCGTCCATCCTTTCCAAGCCATGTATTATCTTGTAAGTTTCTACTAAATCTCTCCTTAATCTTCTCAACTCCAATGAATACAATCCCAGGATCCTCAGCCGTTCCTCGTATGTTAGACCAAACATTCCAGGGATCATCCATGTGAATCTCTGCTGGACACGCTCCAGTGCCAGTATGTCCTTCCTGAGGTGTGGGGACCAAAACTGGACACAGTACTCCAAATGGGGCCTAACCAGAGCTTTATAAAGTCTCAGTAGCACATCAGTGCTTTTATATTCCAACCGTCTTGAGATAAATGACAACATTGCATTTGCTTTCTTAATCACGGACTCAACCTGCATATTTACCTTTAGAGAATCCTCGGCTAACACTCCCAGATCCCTTTGTACTTTGGCTTTATGAATTTTCTCACCGTTTAGAAAGTAACCTATGCTTTTATTCTTTTTTCCAAAGTGCAAGACCTCGCATTTGCTCACGTTGAATTCCATCAGACATTTCCTGGACCACTCTCCCAAACTGTCTAGATCCTTCTGCAGCCTCCCCACTTCCTCAGTACTACCTGCCTGTCCACCTAGTTTCGTATCATTGGCAAACTTCGCTAGAATGCCCCCAGTTCCTTCATCCAGATCATTAATATATAATGTGAACAACTGCGGCCTCAACACTGAACCCTGCGGGACACCGCTTGTCACCGGCTACCATTCCGAAAAAGAGCCTTTTATCCCAACTCTCTGCCTTCTGTCAGACAGCCAATCCTCAATCCATACCAGTAGCTCACCTCGAACACCATGGGCCCTCACCTTGCTCAGCAGCCTCCCGTGTGGCACCTTATCAAAGGCCTTTTGGAAGTCTAGATAGACCACAACCACTGGGTTTCCCTGGTCTAACCTACTTGCCACCTCTTCAAAGAATTCCGACAGGTTTGTCAGACACGACCTCCCCTTACTAAATCCATGTTGACTTATTCTAATCAGACTCTGCTCTTCCAAGAATTTAGAAACCTTATTTTACCAACAACCGAGGTTAGGCTAATTGGCCTATAATTTTCCATCTTTTGTCTTGATCCTTTCTTGAACAAGGGGGTTACAACAGCGATCTTCCAATCTTCCGGGACTTTCCCCGACTCCAGTGACTTTTGAAAGATCTCAACCAATGCTTCCACTATTTCCTCAGCCACCTCTCTCACAACTCTAGGATGTATCCCATTGGGGCCAGGAGATTTATCAATTTTAAGACCTTTTAGCTTTTCTAGCACTTTCTCTTTTGTAATGGCAACCACACTCAACTTAGCCCCCTGACTCCCTTTAATTGTTGGGATATTACTCATGTCTTCCACTTGAAGATTGACGCAAAGTACTTGTTAAGTTGTCCAGCTATTTCCTTATCTCCCATCACGAAGCTTCCAGCAACAGCTTGAAATGGCCCAATGTCTACTTTTGCCTGTCGTTTGTTTCTTATGTATTGAAAGAAATTTTTACTATCATTTCTAATATTACTGGCTAGCCTACCTTCATATTTGATCCTCTCCTTCCTTATTTCTCTCTTTGTTATCCTCTGTTTGTTTTTGTAGCCTTCCCAATCTTCCAATTTCCCACTGCTCTTGGCTATTTTATAGGATCTCTCTTTTTCTTTAATACATTTCCTGACTTCCTTTGTCAGCCATGGCTGTCTAATCCCTCCCCGGATAATCTTTCTTTTCTTGGGGATGAACCTCTGTACAGTGTCCTCAATTATACCCACAAACTCCTGCCATTTTTGCCATTACTGTCTTCCCCGCTAGCCTCTGCTTCCAGTCTATTTTTGTCAGTTCCTCTCTCATGCCCTCATAATTACCTTTATTTAACTGTAACACTATTACATCCGATTTTGCCTTCTCTCTTTCAAACTGCAGACTGAACTCTACCGTATTATGATCACTGTTTCCTAAGGGTTCCCTTATTTTAAGACCTTCTATAAAGTCTGGTTTATTACATAGCACTAGGTCCAGAATAGCCTGCTCCCTTGTGGGCTCCATGACAAGCTGTTCCATTAAGCCATCCTGTAAGCATTCCATGAATTCCCTTTCTTTGGATCCACTGGCAACATTATTTACCCAGTCCACCTGCATATTGAAGTTTCCCATGATCACCGTGACCTTGCCTTTCTGACATGCCTTCTCTATTTCCCGGTACATGATGCGCCTCTGGTCCTGACCACTGTTAGGTGGTCTGTACATAACTCCCATTATGGTTTTTTTGCCTTTGTGGTTCCTCAATTCCACCCACACAGACTCCACATCATCCGACCCTATGTCATTCAGTGCCATAGTATTTTGCTTTTGTATTGGATAATTTTGACAGTTTGTCGCTGCTGCATTGATACGCCCATTGCGACTCCCTGAGTGTGATTGTACAGACTCATTGTGGATTGTTTATTATAGTCACCCTCTGACCTACTGATCTATCAACCTTATTGCTGAATAGATGGAATTTTGCACTCAGTTGTGGCCAGTAGTGGAAATTGGGTGGAATCATGTTTTTCTTTATTTTACTTAAAATTGGCATGTGTCCACCCAAATATGTGTTGGCGCATTTTGGGTCAGTGGATTAACTCCAGAAAAACTGGGAGTGAAGAGAAGTTTTTCATTCCTTGTTGAGCATTCTTCAAATGCTTTTTAGTCAGCTCACATGCTCTTTTGTTCAAAAGGAACTGTATCCTGTCAACTCGTTATGAGTACACACGCGAAGAGGCAGGGTGCAGAGGGATATGGACCATGTGCAGGCAGATGGGATTAGTTTAGAATGGCATCATGGTTGACACAGATGTGGTGGGCTGAAGAGCCTGTTCCTGTGCTGTGCTGTTCTATGATCTTCAAAGGTTGGGGAGAGCAGGCTTAGTCCTTTTTACAGCATTCGAGAAGCAGGAGAATTGACGTTTCAGGCATACGCTCTTCATCAGGACTGATGAAAGGCTTATGCCTGAAACATCGATTCTCCCGCTCCTCCTCTGCCTGACCTGCTGTGCTTTTCCAGCACCACACTCCATCTGATCCCAGCATTTGTAGTCCTCACTTTCTCCTCCTTGGTCCTTCTTACACCAAATTCTCCTGAAAAGAAGCACAATAAAGCTATCCTGGGCCTCTTTGTGTAGTTTCAGATGTAGGGGATGAGATGTTAGGGGCAGTAGATCGAGCTTCAGGAGAGGAAGAGGAGACATTGAAGGGAAAGATTAGATTCAATGAAGATGTATGAACTAATGATTATATTAGATTCTGTAGTCAGCAGGCAGGTAGTACATACATCTGAAGCCTTCCACAATGAACAAAATAATAAATAAAATGAAGTGTTGAGTTTAAAAAAAGCTGCAATTGTCACTATTTTAAATTTATAAGCTCAACGCTTAAAATAGATTAATTGCCTGAATTTGACCTTTATAGACCGACTTGGCTATTATAATTTACCACGGTAAAAATGATGTTTGCTCCTTTGTACGTTATTTGTTTACAGCTGGTATCAATTGGAGTGTCATTGTATAGGAATTCAGAGTTAAAACATGTTTTTCCCAAGTAAAGTGAGGCAAGTCAAAGCCAAACTGCGTCCTTTACACTTGACAACAAATCCATGAGGTATTGAATTTGTATGTTAGTAATTACTCAGCCAGCAAAAACCCAGAAGAAGGAATTGCTGGCCTTTCAGATGAGGCTCAGCCTCGCTTTTAGCAAGCTCTTGTAACCACTACTGCTGATGGTCTTCAAAATAATTGCCATAAAAAGCAAAAGCTCCCAGGGCTAGTGCGTCATTCTATTTAAATGTAACATGGGAACATTATGCTGCTGTTGACATCTCAGTGGTTATGTACATTCAGTCCTGGCTCCTCTCTCTCTCTCTCTCTCTCTCTCTCCCCCCCTCTCTCTCTCTGTCTGTCTCTCTCCAGCTGCTAACAGACCACAGATAGGTTTTGTTCCTGATTTGTTGCTGATTACCCAGGTGAATGTTATTGGCATCAAGCCGATGACCTTAACCCCACGGCAGATCAGGTTTCTCTCCCTCAACAGCTGCGGATTGTTTTTAAAATGATGGGTCGCTTTTCCAAAGACGAGAACCACACAAAAAAAAATCTTTGCGAGGTTTGCCTTTGCTGTAGGCAAGTGTTGAGCTCATGAAAGAATCAGACTTAGTGGTGATGGAAGATCAGAGATGCTGGCATTGTTTTCCTTGGAGACTGAGAGAAAACTTAATTTAGGTGTTTCGAGTCAGGAGGAGCCTAGAATGAATGGAAAGGATGAGGCTATTTTCCTGCACAGCTCGATTTTTAATTGAGAAGGCACACATAGAAAGCAATCAGTGGAAAGATTGGGGGAAGTGCTGAAAAGTTTTCATCCAGAGAGTGGAAGGGGTCTTGAACTCACTGCTTGTTAGAGTGCTAAAGGCACAGGCCTTCATCCCATTTAAGAATTACTGTATGCACTTGAAGTGTTATAACTTACAGGACTACTGAACATGATCTGGAAAATGGGATTCACCTGGATAGCTGTTTTATCAACTAGCTCAGAGACAATTAATCAAAACTGGAAGAATTGCAGATGCTTTAAATCAGAAACAAGGACAGAAATGCTAGAAAAGCTCAGCAGGTCTGGCAGCATCTGTGGAGAGAAATCAGAGTTAACGTTTTGGGTCCAGTGACTCTTTCTGAGAGCATGAAATAGCCTCCTTCAGTGCCTTAAATCTTCCGTGTTTTGAACCTTTCTTGGACCAGGCGAAGATAGATAGAATGGTGAAGAAAGTGTTTGACATACTTGCCTTTATTGGTCAGTGCATTGAGGTTAGGAATTGGAAGGTCATGTTGCAGCTGTACAATTGGTTAGGCCACTTTTGGAATACTGCATTCAGTTCTGGTCTCCCTGCTCTGAGAAGGATGTTGCGAAACCTGAAAGTGGTCAGAAAAGATTTACAAGGATGCTGCCAGGTTTGAAGGGTTTGAGCTACAGGGAGAGGCTAAAAAGACTGGGGCTGTTTTCCCTGGAGCATTGGAGGCTGAGGGGTGACCTTACAGAGGTTCATAAAAATCATGAATGGCATGGATAGAGTGATTAGAAAAGGTCTTTACCCCAAAGTGGGGGAATCCAGAAGCAGAGGGTATAGGGTTAAGGTGAGAGGAGAAAGATGTAAAAGGGACTGAAGGGGCAACTTTTTCACACAGAGGGTGATGCGTGTATGGAATGAGCTGTCAGGGGAAGTGGTGAAGGCTGGTACAATTACTGCATTTAAAAGACATCTGGATAGGTAAATGAATAGGAAGAGTTTAAAGAAATATGGGCCAAAGGCTGGCAAATGGGACTAGACTTAGTTAGGATGTCTGGCCGGTGTAGATGAGTTGGACTGAAGGATCTGTTTCTGTGTTGTACATCTCTATGACTCTTTGACTCTAACTTAGGAAGTCATAGTTATATTTGTCAAACTTCAATCATGTTTATCGCACAAAAATATGAATGTTTTTCCATCCGATCTATTGTCTTCTGAAACACCGGATAACTTGTGCAAGGAGCTACTTCTATGTATAAGACCTGGTGAACAAAGATTATTGAATTGCTCCCATCAAAGTGTTATCAAGTAAACCTAAATATGCGAGGGTGTCAGAAGAATACAGAATTGGATTCAGGCATGATGCTATTGTTGTAGAACAGCTAGCTACATATTTCCTTAGAAGTACTGAATAGCTCCAGGTTATCATTGCAAAGACACAGAGCAATGGAAGAGGAACAGATGCACCAGGAAGCATTGAACCAGCAGCAATCCCCTGTCAAACAGCATCCACCTGAAGAGGTCACAGCTGAAGATCCCTTCAGGATATGTGGAGGCACAAGAAGCTCAGAGTCTATCATCCTCGATGCCATTTCCTCCAGCTGTTCAAGGTGCATTGTTACTGGAGATTTTGGATGTCTCAAGACACTTACAAAACCACACCAGCTGCTGGACTGGATGGTGTTGAGAAAGCAATTTCCCTGTTTAATTAACACTTGCACAATAATCACATATTGGAAAACGAAATGTTCCCAATGAAGTACTCAGCTTAGAAAGACAATGGAACTAGGCATGTGAATATCAAAATGAAATATATTTTAGTAGCTTGCTTTGCAAAGTTGACAGAGGGAAAAATGAATTCATGACAATAAAATCCAGAAGGCTTGTTTTTCCTTTCTGAGTTTTGTCTTCTCTAAAAAAGTGCGCCCAATAAAAGCATCATTCATTGGAAAACATCATTCATCGAGAATTCTAGGATTCTACAAATTTCACTACTGCTGAGGGAACAAGACAAACTGAACAATTGTGGATTCATAGAATCATAGAAATTCTATGGCAACCCAAAGACACTGAAATGCCCTTTCTAATTCCACTTTCCTACACATGACCCATCGCCCTGCAGCTTACAGCACTACTGGGGCAGATCCACGATGTTTTAAAAATAATTTAGGGTCTCTGCCTCCATCACCAACTCAGGCAGTAAATACCAGAACCCCACCACTGTCTTCATAAAAAGATTCTTCCTCATGTCCCTTCTAATCCTTCTGTCACTTAGCTTGTATCTATGACTCCTGGTTTTTGAACTTGCTGCCAACTTGCTCCTGTCTTACACTACTCCTCACAGTTTGACATAATTCAATCATGTCACCCCCTCAGTCTTCTCTGTTATAAGGAAATGCAGGGGCATTTAAAATAGTTGTTCAAGTCTATGGATCCCACTATGATGCTAGGTTACACACGGACTAGTTTTGCAGTCAGATTGCAAACCCTTTTCTTATATATAATCCTGTTTAAACTAGATGTGTCTGTAAGAAATGGCTTTCTGATGAGAAAGGGGATAATCGCTTTCCTCATTATCTCTTCTGATTAAGTATCTCCCTGTTTGAAATCTCACTGACAATTTACAGGGCATGACATTCCATAGTGTCACACACAAGACCTTGCCAGACAGTTACTGAACTTATATCTCAATTTTGTTTTTTCTGCAGTAGTTGTCTTTTAAAAGAAAACATTTGGAATTAAAGTAAAAGAAGTTATTTAATACTTGGGAATTCTGATCCACATTCATAACAAATACCCAAGATATTATATGTTGAGCTTTGTGAGGGAATACCAGGAGCCATGATGTTTTGCTGAGCAATTGAATTGTCGTTGTATGTACCTCTGAACAAAGGAGAGGAGTGAGTAAAACTTGTCAAGGATAAAGACATCTAAAATAAAGAAGGAAATGCAGAATAGCCATGGCATAAGAACACTTTGCTTTCCACACCAGCCTTTGCTTTGATAGGTCATGTTACTTTTTAAGTCTCTTTCTCTTCCATAAGCATGAAGCTTATTGTCAACAGCTCCAATAAGCCATAACAGTATTTTGACAATTTCAACCAAGTGAGTGTGTGTGTACAGTGTAGCTCTTATATTCATCTGTCAGAGGACAGGTCCAACAACCCCATTCTCTCAAAGTAACCTACCAGCAGATCAAGGGAGGATAGACCAGGCTGCTTAGGAATGACATGTATTGTGATCTGCATTCCAAAAACTCCCCTGCCCTTTTATCTCCATGCAGTGGTCTGACACGGTGGAGAGCAGTGGGTGTGTAAGTCAACCTGACATGGGATGGCAATGGATACCAGGATGGGGGGAATATCTACGAAATTGTTTTAGATTTATAGAGAGGAGTGTTTAAAATTGTCACTTGTCAATAATTCCTCACAGCCACCCTATATCAAGCGTATTTTGCCAACTACTCATTCTGCTTTATTCAGAATGCAGTGGCAGTGAAAGTCAGGAAATATCCATTGTCTCTCGTTCTGGCTTATGCTCAAGTAGTCAAATTGCACAAAGGCTTCAAATATCAGTGGCACTCAGGGGAAGCATTATAAAGACACACAAATGATGGAAGTGAGAAAAAAGACAAGGAACATCTGATGTTGTAAACCTGAAACATGAATAGAAAGTGCTGGAGAAACTCAGCAGACCTGCAAACATCTGTGGTGATAAAGCAGAGTTAATGTTTCAAGTCCAGTGACGCTTCTTCAGAACCTCTTGAGGTAAGAGGGGTGACCAAAATTTTCTGCAAAAAATGTGTCCTGTGCCACTAACTGTGCTTAAAATGGTAAGGAAATGCATTTGGAAAGAAACCAGAGGGTGGAATTCAAATCCACAACCTTTTATTTTCAAGGTCTTTTAGACTTTAAAAGCTGAGAATATCACCAGCAAACCAAACAGACCCAGGTATGAGGTTAATGCTGATGTTAATTGTAACATTTTACACAACAGGATGAGTAATGGTTTTGCAAAATAGCATTTCATGGTCAAATTGAAAAATTTACTTCTAAGTCTATTAAAAAATATCTCAATTATTTATATACATACATCCTGATCACACCAGCCTGTGGATTGTTATATATTTGATCTTCAACCCAAGTTAAATCCATTGCATTTTGTGCAATAAATTGTGACATGATTTTCAGAAAGTTACTCATTTGCATAAAATACTTATGTCCTTTTAGGTATTATTGTTTCTATTGAAGTATTCCTGTATTACAGTTCTTGAAGTGAGATATTATTTTCCTTGTTCTGTGAGGTAGCCCTGTATTATTTTTCTTGTGAGATGACAGAATCTGGCAGTTATAAATAGAGCTGATGACGTTGGTAGGCGGGAATCCTTTGTGATAATCACATTTACGAAGTGCAGGATGCTGAAGGGATGTTTCATTTTGGCTTTTGCACAAAGTTACACTGGGACAGTAGTGTCAGAAAGGAGGCTGGCAAAGGAAACAATGACATATCCATATTCCCACACCACCTTAATGCTTCTAAGTTGTCTGACGCTGTGCTGTGGCCCATGCTGATGAGTGATAGTATGATCATGCCATCAATATAGCTGACTCCAAATGCCTGCCATTCTTACACGGCTCCCTGGCAGTTCTGGGTTTAATGCTGTCGGAACATCTCACTGACTCTATCATAAACAGTAGTTTAAGTTCTTTGTCTCTTCTTTCTTTATCTTCTCTCCTTCTCTGCAGTATGTACTGAACTGGCTAAATTGCATTGAGATCTGTTACATGGAGACATTTAAAATGAAAAAGACACTGCTCCTTCCATAGGAAGGATTTATGTGCATTGACAAAGTGCGTTACTGAAATTAGGAAGGGGAAAGGGAAGGTAGTGGGGAGAATATCAACAGACCTGAATTCTGCCCTTATCCAGTACGTACAAATGGTGCTTTCTGTAAATGTCACAATATTCTGCCAATATTCCTTTCTTAAAAAATATTTTCAAAGTAGCACATTCAGAGATGTTATTACGCACCTCTGGAGGAGTTGGCACTTGAACGCAGACTCCTTCGCTCAGAGGTCTGCACCACAAGAGCTCCCCCACCTCTGTCAATATTTTATTCTGTAAATTTAACCAGTTCAGAGATGTAATGACACACCTATGAGGGAGGTCGAGACTTGAACTCAGACTTCCTATGCAAAGCTAGAGGTACTACCACTGTGTCACAAGAAGCCTCTCTGTCAATATTCTTTGTGTCCATCATGAACACACCTGTGGTATTTTTTCCACCTATTATGTACCACCCTGTCAATTTTTAAAAATATTTTCTAACCAACCTGTTCAGAGATGATATTCTATACCGTGGGAGCTGAACCTGACCCTCCTGGCTCAGAGATAGGGACACTACCACTACACCACATGAATGTTCTATTGTTAATATTCTTAAGATCATAGCTTAGTGGTTTGAGTTTTCATTTCAATTGGGCTTTACCTTATAAATGTGCACACTTGAAGTATAACCAATCAGAAGAATGGTTGGAAAGATTCTAATGACAGATATCTGCCTAAAAGGTGCATGTTTTTCTGAGATGTTCATAGTGCATTGATGGTAGTGGCTGCCTCTTTTCGTGCACATTAAAAATTTGTCTGATACTCCACCCACCTCTGTTGGAGCCTTTCTCCATTTCCTTCAACAGAACAGTGAGACATCCTCTGGTAAATACAGGCATCATCAAGTTCACCATTTTCTTCCTTCCTTTTTCCAACAGGGTATTGGTGAGGAAGAAACAAAAACAATTTTCTGTTTGTGAAAACATTGCAAAGCCATTAAAACCTTGCACTAATATCAATTTATGCATTTTCTAAAGTAACTTATTCAGAGCTTTTTTGATTCATTGCTGGAGTAGGTGGGACCTCAACTCTAGCCACTTGGTATCAAGGTAGTAACAGTACCACTGCATCTCAAAAGCCCGAGTCAAGCAGGATTAGGTCACTGGAAAAAGTGAGGACTGCAGATGCTGGAGATTAGAGTCAAGAATGTGGAGCTGGAAAAGTACAGCAGGTCAGGCAGCATCCAAGTAGGAGAATCAACTTTTCGGGCATAAGCCCTTCATCAGGAATGCAGATTTCTAATGAAGGGTTTATGGCCAAAATGTCAATTCTCCTGTTCCTCAGATGCTGCCTGACCTGCTGTGCTTTTCCTGCACCACAGTCTCGACCCTGGATTAGGTCACTGTTCCAATATTCTGCCTGACCTAGTTATTATAATAAAATTCATAAAAGAAAGCTATGCCTCTTCTTCAGTTTCAGGACAAATGCCACAATTTTAAAATCCAACCTCTAAAAAATGTTAATTATATGCATGTAACTCACAACTACAAAAGTATATAATTGGCTATAATAGCCTTTGGGCTATCTTGAGGTCATGAAAGATGCTTCATAAAGATTAATTCTCTTTCTTTTGATAGGGTCTCATCTATGAACAACACAGTATCATTTTTCAAAACATTGAATATGATTCACGCAATATGCAAAAGTCTTGGATTGAGATCTGATTTTGTAAGTTGTGTTATTGATGAGATATGGTATGCAGAAAATGTATAGGGATGATTATTTTAATAACCTGCGATGAATACTTTGCCAGTTCCATCAATGCGCTTGGCAATGTAATAGTGAAGGTATGTGGAGAGGTGATACTGCCTGTGTTCTGTTTAGTCTGGTCCCCTGTTTATCATGGAATAAAAAATCCATGTTTACATGATAGCTGTAAGTTTTGCATTTATTGTGATTTTTCACTGACTTTCAGTAAATGGTCAGGTTTAAACATTTGCGAGTTATTTATACTCATCACATTCCAGAGTCTAAATTTTAATGCACTTACAGCAGAGCTGACATGTGCTGTAAAAAAAAATGAGTCCAAAGTAAGACAGAGGTGAAACTTACATTGTTGGCCCACATACTGAGGCTGAGACCCTGCCAATATAACCAGGCTAAAACATATCAGACTGCAAGTGTTTTTTGTTTTTGTTTAACCACTGCCTCACTTCCTCATAAGGTTATATGTCTTTAATTTGAAAATAGGCCTGTAATATAAAAAAGCAAAGGGAAGTCCATCTCTGTAATACATGAATATTTTGTGCATCTGTTCTGAAACATTCATTGCCACATATCATTCATATTCCAGGACAGATGCTGTTCCTGTATGACAAATGCACTGTGCAAACTCCTCCTTTCTCAAAACTGTTCCAACCCCAGGAGGATGTTAATTGTATCTATGTATTTGCATTTAGGAGTCAGAGTTGTAGCACTGGAAATTGGTTTGCCTGGGTCCCCTGTGATCAGGAGAGTAGGACATTTGAGAGAGGAGGGAAATGACCACACAGGAAGGGAGCTGTTAGGTGGCGGATGTGGTTGTCAAGGAAGGGACAAACATTTGAAGGGTTATGGTTAAAAGGTGATGGGTGTGAACTGAGGAAGTTGCTACTGTTAAGGATTTGATATGAATTATAGGAACATAGGACTTAGAAACAAGAGTAGGTCATTAACTGTCTTTGAGCTGGCTGTACCATATTATAAGGTCATGGCTGATCTGGTTATAGTCTCAGCTCCACTTTTCTATTTACACCGTAAACCCCTTGATAGACTCCTCCATCAAAATAAAACTACTTAACTCAGCCTTGTATGAATTTATTAACTCCAGGTATCCACCATCTCAGGACATCTCAAGGTCTATTGTTTTTCAATAAGACCAGCTATCTTTCCTCTAAACCCCAAGTGGTATGGGCCTACTCTGTTCAACCTCCTTGTTTTCACCCCAGAACTGAGCCAAGTGAACCTTCTCTGAACTGCTTCTAAAGCAATTCTACAGATTTTGAAGTGCAGACCAAAACTGGTCACACCAATACCTTATGCAACTGCAGTAAAGTTTCACTACAAGCAGTCCCCAAGTTACAAACTGGTTGCCTTCTTGAGTCCATTCACAAGTTGATTTGTAGACAGGGTGGGACACTATGCAGGACAATATAAAGAAGCCATTGGTAAGTACAGGTGATGTTTGTATGTCAAATCTGTAAATTTACACCCCTGTATGAGACCGTGCTAGTAAATATGAGTGTTTGTGAGTCAGACATTGACAAATTGGAGACCTCCTGTCCTTTTATATTCCATACCCCTTGGGTGGCACAGTGGTTAGCACTGCTGCCTCACAGTGCCAGAGACCTAGGTTCAATTCCTGCCTCAGGCAACTGTTGTGTGAGGTTTGTACATTCTCCCCGGGTCTGCTCCGGTTTCATCCCACAGTCCAAAAATGTGCAGGTTAGGTGAATTGGCCATGCTAAGTTGCCCGTAGTGTTAGGTGAAGGAATAAATATAGGGAGTTGGTGGGGTTGTTCTTCAGAGGGTTGGTGTGGACTTGTTGGGCCGAAGGACCTGTTTCCACACTGTAAGTAATCTAAATGACCATGTTCCATTTTCCTTGCTCTACCTGCAAACTAATGTGCTAACATGGATATGACAGGCTGAATGGCCTCATTCTGTGCTTTAACCATTTTGTGTTCCTGTGAATATTTGAGGATAACAATGATTTTTGACACCACAGTGATACCAGCAGGAGCAGCCCTACTCCTCTGGCTCCGTATAATATTTCAAAGAAGGAACATTGTCCTGTTGCTGGCTTTTAAGTATTACTTGTAGGCCATTTCCTCTGAATACCACCAATCTGATGCAGCCTACTTGCAAGGCAGCAAAAGTTTTTCAAAATTGAGCTTCAGACAAATAGTATGTTCCCTACTTTCATCGACACAAAGAGCAAACATCCATTACAGATGAAGGCAGAAAGAGAAGGCTAAGGATCACCTGTGTAAGGTGGGGTGGGGAGAGGTGCGCTGCATGTTTCAGGCACGTATTATGTCATTCTATAGTTTTGGACACTTATGTCCTTTTTGTTCCATTGAATTTTAAGGAAAAAATGTCAGGTGATGCATCCAATTCCCAACCAACTCAGATGCTGTGAATCAATTATTAGTGAAAGTGAAATTGATGACCCAAAATTGTCCATCATTTGAAATGGAAGATTCACATGGGGTGTTGATTGGTAAAAAAGGATGCTACTCTAATGCAACTTCTATGTTGTAAACATTTGTCACCCAACCAATAACTCACCTTTGTTAAAACTATGTAAACGGACTGCGTGTCGTCCACAGCCCAATTTCTGATTTCCTTAGATTTTAACTTCCAACACAACTGTAATCTGTCATTTCATCTGGCAAGCAACTGGTGATTGAAGAAAACCTGAATCCAATGTTTTACCAAATACTGTGTTTACTTGGAGTAAAATATTCCAAGAGTCGACCTACTCATTGATCATAATGCTATCCTAAAATTGTGTTATTATATTCTTTTGAATTAAAAAATAATAAACAAATGAATTAATTAACAACTCTTTAAAGAAATTACCTTCACTTTATATCTTTTGAATGGATTAAAACAAAGGATTCAGTTCAATCAGATAACAGCCCCTTAAAGGGACACCATGACAAAAGTCAAATTGTGGAAGGAAACATAGGAAAATTAAGTCAAAATTTTATTTAAGGGGAGCAAGTGGAAAAAGGTGCAGTTGATTCCCTTGGAAAGTTTCTTCTTAATATGTACTCTACCAATTAGCCAATGCCCTCCATCCATAAATCCTCTACCTTGAAAGAGGGAGTCGAAGGGTGGGTCAGTAAATTAGCAGACAATACGAAGATTGGTGGAGTTGTGGATAGTGAGGAGAGCGATTGTCGGCTGCAAAGGGACTTAGATATGATGCAGAGCTGGGCTGAGGAGTGGCAGATGGAGTTCAACCCTGTCAAGTGTGAGGTTGTCCATTTTGAAAGGATAAATAAGAATGCGGAATACAGGGTTAACAGTAGGGTTCTTAGTAAGGTGGAAGAGCAGAGGGATCTTGGGGTCTATGTTCATAGCTCTTCGAAAGTTGCCACTCAGGTGGATAGAGCTTGTAAGAAGGCATACGGTGTATTAGCGTTCTTTAGCAGAGGGATTAAATTCGAGAGTCGTGAGGTGATGTTGCAGCTGTACAGGACCTTGGTAAGGCCACATTTGGAGTACTGTGTGCAGGTCTGGTCACCTTACTTTTGGAAAGATATGGAAGCTTTGGAGAGGGTGCAGAGGAGATTTACCAGGATGTTGCCTGGAATGGAGAATAGCTCGTACGAGGATAGGTTGAGAGTGCTAGGCCTTTCTTCATTGGAACGGCGAAGGATGAGGGGTGACTTGATAGAGGTTTATAAGATGATCGGGGAATAGATAGAGTAGACAGTCAGAGACTTTTTCCCCGGGTACAACTGAGTGTTACAAGGAGACATAAATTTAAGGTGAAGGTTGGAAGGTATAGGGGGGATGTTAGGGGTAGGTTCTTTACCCAGAAAGTGGTGAGGACATGGAATGCGCTGCCTGTTGGAGTGGCAGAGTCAGAATCATTGGTGACCTTTCAGCGGCAATTGGATAGGTACATGGATAGGTGCTTAAGCTAGGACAAATGTTCGGCACAACATCGTGGGCCGAAGGGCCTGTTCTGTGCTGTATTGTTCTATGTTCTACCTTATTCCTTGTTTATTTGTTTAATATTTATTAATTTATACAGTGAGCATCTATCAAAACTCTCACAATGATTTTAAAAGACAGAAATGAACAAATCTTCAAGAATAACTGTTTGATCAATTTAGTGTAAAAAATGAGGTCTGCAGATGCTGGAGATCACAGCTGCAAATGTGTTGCTGGTCAAAGCACAGCAGGCCAGGCAGCATCTCAGGAATAGAGAATTCGACGTTTCGAGCATAAGCCCTTCATCAGGAATAATGTTTGATCAATTTGTTTAGTATCTGTAAAATGAACCTTTTTTTATGGGATGTGGGTATTGCTGGCTTAATTTTATTACTCGTACCTAGTTGTCCTGAGAAGGTGATAGTGAGCTGCCTTCTTGAACTGCTGTAGTTCATGTGCCAAAAGTAGACACACAGTGCCATTAGGGAGGTGATACGGAATGTTGATGAAACAACACTAAAGGAATAGACATATTTCCAATTGAGGATAGGGAATGACTTGGAGGAGAATTTGCAGGCGATGGTGTTCCCATGTATCTGTTGCTCTTGTCCTTCTAGATGATGGTGGTCATGTGTTTGGAAGGTGCTGTTTAAAGGACTTTGATGAATTTCCACAATGCATCTTGTAGGTAGTATGCATCAGTAGTGGAGGGAGGTGGATGTTTGTGGATGTGGTGCCAATCAAGTGGGCTACTTTGTCCAGGATATCTCAAGCTTCTTGAGTGTTGTTGCAGCTGCACCCACCCAGGCAAGTGGGGAACAACACTCCTGGTTTGTGCCTTGTAGTTGGTGGACTAGAGAGTGAGGATGTGAATTACCCGCTGAAGCACTCCTAGCCTCTGACCTGTTCCTGTAGTCACTGTCTATATTGCTAATCCAATCCAGTTTTCTGTCAGTGGTAACCTGCAAGATGTTGATATTGTATGAATGTAATTGACAAATGATTGATTTCTATGTTTTACCCTTGAATTCATGGCATGGAACGTTGTCATTTGCTGAATAATCTTCGTACTATAAACAACATATTCATTCATTCATTTATTCATTCATTGCTAAATCTGCACAGTTGCCAGGCAATAGAATGGGATTTGTACTTAAAATAATTCAGTCATCATTCTATCAGAATGAGATTTTCACAACTCACATTATTCCACTGTCAGTTCAACCTTTGTTGTGGTGTGAGTCACAGCATTTGGCTTTCCATGCATTAAAGTAAGTAGCTTAAAATGTCATTTCCTTTATAAAAAGAAATCTTAAAGGCATTTTTGTTTGAATTTTATCCTTTCTGTTTCTTTACTTCCACCTGCTCTTGAGGTGATGACTCATAGTGGAATATTTTTCCAATTGTGAGTATAATTGGCCATTCTCAAGCAGAAACCTGGCAGTGAAATATCCTTTTCGATATTGACAGCCATCAAGCACCAACTGTGCTGCATCTTCACCCAATACCCTCCTACTTACAGCTACATTGTTTCTCTGTCTTCAATGGACACTAATTCTACCCTGTGTATTGCCACACTTGCTAACATCAGCAGACAGGCAGAGCAGTAGTTCACACTGGGATCCTTCCAGTCTGGTTGAATGACACGCCATTCCTTTTATTTGTTCATCGAGATATTTTTAAGATGAATATTATTTCCTGCTCCTGCACATAGTGACTCATTTCCAGTGCAGATGGAACTTGAACGCAGATGTATGAACACCACCACAATAACACAAGAGCTCCTTTCTTTTTAAAATCAACTCTTTTGGACATGTTCTAACACATCTCCAGGGAAGTGGGGTGTGAATCCGGTTCTCTTGGGCCTGATGTAGGGGCACCATGACTGCACCACAAAAGCCGAGTCTTCTGGACTGTGTAGTTCTTTGATTGTCTCTTCATTATAGATGATATAAAACCATTCATTAACCCTGTGGTTTAATAAAGTGGTATTATTTCTTCCTTTTGGTTTGGGTCTGTATCTGGAACCAATGACATGGGCAAGACAAGGAAGGATGGTCTGAACAGTAAGAATAATGAGCTACATGTTGGCATTCAATGTTGGTATACCCTAAAGTTCTTCCTTTCCAGTCAACTACCTTAGAAGTGAACCGTTGTGCATTCAAACACAGCAACTATATCGCAGACAGATGGACAGCTGATACATTATGATTGAATCAAATGTGCTCCAGGGCAAAAACATCTGGAGTAAATGATTCCCCCTCAGGCAACTTTGATTCAGTGTTTATGAACTGGAAAGGTCAACACCTTATTAAAAAGGAGTCTATCACACCCCCTAGAAAACAATATTCTGATTTTGTCACTGGTCAGTGGAAGAAGAGTGTGACGGCAAGTCAGGCAGATCACTTGAAATGAAAGTGCAGAAACCTAGGACTCTGAGCCTTTGCAACAGTCCAACAGTTCTGAGCTTGTTTGGATGAGAATGAGGGCCCAGGATGGATGAGCTAGCTGACCATGGTTCAGATGGTGCAAGATGCCATTGAAGTGACAGGAACAAAAAAGGAATGCAGTGGATAAAGGGGACAGTATAGTGAGGGGGATTGAAACTGATCACTGGAATAAACAGGAAGAGCTTAGAAGGAAATATGGCCTGCCTGAAGCCAGAGTTTGGGATAACTGCTCAAGGCTGGAGAGGAACTTCCAATGGGAGTGGAAGGATCCATTCATCATAGTCGTGTAGACACTAATGACATGGACAAGACAAGGGAAGAGAGTTTGTATAGTTAGATTGATGAGCTATGAACAAAATTAAGAAGCAGAAACTCAAAGCTTTATGAACCCTGTGCAAATTGGTAGCAGACAAATAGGTTGAGATAAATAAAAGCATAGCTCAAACACTTGTTTTGGTAAATGCAGGAGATGTTGGTGAGACACTGCCATAAATACAAAGTATGGAATGGAGGCCATATCATCGTCATGACTTACACCTGCACTACACTGGGACCATTGTTGCAGTGAACTAAATAAAGGGAAATAAAAAGAATTTTAAACAAAATTGTAAGGGAAAGGGTCTCTTTTGGGATCTAAAGAACAAGGCATGAAGGAAAGGAAAGGAAAATATGACAGGAAGGGACAAAGTCATAGAGTCATTGAGATGTACAGCACGGAAACAGACCCTTCGGTCCAACTCATCCAAGGCCAACCAGATATCCCACCCAATCTAGTCCCACCTGCCAGGACCCGGCCCACATCCCTCCAAACCCTTTCTATTCATATACCCATCCAAATGCCTTTTAAATGTTGCAATTGTACCAGCCTCCACCACTTCCTCTAGCAGCCAATTCCACACACGCAACAGCCTCTGCGCAAAAACTTTGCACCTTAGGTCTCTTTTATATCTTTCTTTTTCCACCCTAAACCTATGCCCTCCAGGTCTGGACTCCCCCACCTCAGGGAAAAGACCTTATCTATTTACCCTATCCATGCCCCTCATGATTTTATAAACCTCTAAAAGGTCACCACTCAGCCTCCGACGCTCCAGGGAAAATAGTCCCAGCTTATTCAACCTCTTCCTATAGCTCAAATCCTCCAATCCTGGCAACATCCTTGTAAATCCTTTCTGAACCCTTTCAAGTTTCATAACATCTTTCTGATAGAAAGGAGACCAGAATTGCACACAATATTGCAACAGTGGCCTAACCAATGTCCTGTACAGCTGCAACATGACCTTCCAACTCCTGTACTCAATACTCTGACCAATAAAGGAAAGTATACCAAACGCCATCCTCACTATCCTGTCTACTTCAACTCTACTTTCAAGGAGTTATGAACCTGCACTCCAAGGTCTCTTTGATTAGCAACACTCCATGGGATCTTGCCATTCAGTGTATAAGTGTATAAGGATTCTGGGTAATCCAAGATGAAGGATGGGAACATTTTTTGGCTGTAACAGGCTGCTCCTTTTTGAGGTATTTTAGGATAGAGAGTACAAATAAAAGAATAAATCAACAGATAATTCTAGGGAATATAAAACTAATAAAAGAGCAAATCTAAAGGCTCTGCATCTGAATGGGCTGACAAGTGATAAGTAACATTTGCACCACGTAAATGCCAGACAATGACATCACTAATAATGGGATGATCTAACCACTAACCCTTGACGTTCAAATGTATTATCTTTACTAAATCCCCCACAATCAACATCCCAGGGGTTACCATTGACCAGAAACTCAACTGGACTCTCCATATAAATAGAGTGGCTACAAAAACAGATCAAAGGTTACAGAATTAGGGGCAATTAAATCAATTCCTGACTCCCCAAAGCCTGTCCATCATCTACAAGGCACAAGTCAGATTTGTGATGGAATACTCCCCATTTTCCTGGATGGGTGCAAAAACCATCCAGGACAAAGTGGCCCAGTTGATTGGTACCACATCCACAAACATCTGCTCCCTCTACCACCGACACTCAATAGCAGCAGTGTGTACTATCTAGATGACATACTGCAGAAATTCACCTAAGATCCTGAGATAGCACCTTCCAAACCACAACCCCTTCCATGTAGAAGGATATAGGCGGCAGATCCATTTTACCGTCTAACAAATTCCCTTCCAAGCCACTCACTGTCTTGACATGGAAATATATCACTGTTCCTTCACTGTCACTGGGTCAAAATCTTGGAATTCCTTCCCTGATGTTTTTGTGGGTCTACCTACAGCTAGGGATTGCAGTGGTTCAAGAAGGCAGCTCACCACCATATTCTCAAGGGCAACTAGGGATTGGCCAGTCAGCAACAGCACATCCAATGACTGAACAAAATAAAAGTTCAAAGCAAAATAGAGGAAATGGGAGCACAAATAGAAATAAATAGACATCATCTGACAGTCATTACAGAGGCAGATTTGCTACATTCAGGAAGCCCATACAGAAACTTAGGTAGAGATGAACAACGATAAAAGCACATACCATAGAATCCCTACAGTGTGAAAACAGGCCCTTCAGCCCAACAAGTCCACACCAACCCTCCAAAGAGTAACCCACCCAGATCCATTCCTCTACCTTATATTTACCCTTGACTAATGCACCTAACCTACACATCCCTGAACACTATGGACAATTTAGCACGGCCAATTCACCTAACCTGCATATCTTTGGATGGTGGGAAGACAGACACAGGGATAACGTGCAAAATCCACACAGACAGTCACCCAAGGCTGGAATTAAATGTGGGTCCCTGGTGCTGTGAGGCAGCAGTGCTAGCCACTGAGCCACCATGCTGTGTGTGAGTGGAGTACACATGTCCCCTAACAGTAACCACATGGTAGGATGGAGTATAAATGAAGAAATAATGGGATTTGTTAGAAAAATACAAGGATAATCATTAGGGATTTTAAGTTACAATAGACTGGAAAAATCCAATGGGTGTAAGTAGCCTAAATGATTAGTTCATTGAATGTCTTCTGGCCGGATTCCTAGAACAGCATGTTTTGTAACATACCGGAACTACATTAGACCTGGTACTGTGTGATGCAATAAGATTAATTAATAACTATATAGTGGAGGTGCTCCATTGTAGTAGTGAAGATAATATTGAACTTCACATTTGTTTTGAGAGAGAAGTGTGTCTAAGATTTGAGTTGGGCCTCAATTTGGGGCAGTTATGAGAGCAGAGGAAGCTAGCTGAAGTGAAATTACAAATAAGGTAAAGGGCTAGGTCAATGGAGATGCAGTAGCAGACATTTGAGGGGATTTTCAGAATAAACAGAATTTGTTATAATGGATTCATGGGATGTGGGCATGGCTGGCTCGGCCTACGTTTATTGCCCATCCCTCATTGCCCAGAGGAAGACAGTTAAAAGACACTCACATTGTCGTAGTTCTGGAGTCACATGTAATTCAGACCAGGTGAGGAAATCAAATTTCCTTCCCTAAAGGACATTCATGAAGCAGATAGCTTTTTACAATGATCGACTGTGGTTGAACATGCACCACAGCGCAGATTCTTATTGCTGCTGCTGATGGCCATCAGCACCTCATGGAGGCATAGTCTTGAGTTGCTAGATCTGTTCAAAATCTATCCCATTTTGTAAGTTGGTAGAGTTACACAACACGATAGAGAGTATTGTCAGCAGGAAGATGGGACTTTATCTCCATTGGGTCTGTGTAGTGATCAGCCTTCCCAATACTGTCATGGACAAGTGCATCTGTGGCAGGTGCATTGGAAACAATGAGTTAAAGCATGTTCTCCATCAGGTTGGTTCCTTCACGTCCTGCTGCAGACCCAGTCCAGTTGTAATGTCCTTCAAAACTCAAATAGGTCAGTCATTAGTAGGGCTACTGAGTGACTCTTTGGTGATAGGCATTGGAACCCCCTACCCAAAGTACATTCTACACCCTTGAAAGCCTCAATGCTTCTTCCAAATGATGTTTCATGTGGAGGAATATTGATTCATCAGCCAAGAAAGGTGATAATCAGCAGGGGGTTTCCTTGCCCATGTTTAACCTGATGCCATGAGACCTCATGTGGACTGCAGTCAATTTTGAGGACTCCCAGGGCAACTCACTCCTGAGTTAATCCACTGTGTTGCCACCTCTGGTCTCTGACTGCTAGAACAGGGATGAAGATGGCAGTGTTAGGACCATGCTCTGTAAATTATGACTCCATGCAAATGATTGTTGTTACTTGCTGTTACTTGACTAGTCAATGGGACCCAATTTTTAATAAAAAGGATTTTGCAAGATCAACAGCTCTGCGTTCACCATTGTTGTTTGCAAAGGCTCAATTGTTAATGAGTGGTATGTGCAGTTTCATTCCTTTTCTTAGCCTTTGTAGCTATTTGATGCAACGAAGTGGCTTTCTGGGCCATTTAAGAGGGCATTTAAAAGGCAATGACATTGTTTTGAGTCTGGAGTCAAATGAAAGTAAGACCAAGTAAAGATGACAGACTTCCCTCCCTAAACGACATTAGTGAATCAGGTGGCTTTTTCCAATAATCAACAATGTTTTCATGGCCATTATTAGACCAGCTTTCAATTCCAGATTTTATCAATTGAGTTTAAATGTCAGGATTTACAATGGTGGAATTCAAACTACTGTCCACAAAACATTAGCTTGGGCCTCTGGATTACTCATCTAGTGACACTGTCACTACTCCACTTCATCTTATAATTATTTATTTAAAGTTCCATTGTACACAATTATCTATTTCCAGCAATGTTTACCACACAGCTATAAATCTGTATTTGCAACACTTACGGCAAGAATTTATTTACTGCAACTTGGCTTCTTGCAACATTGACCATTGTCTATTCCTAGTTCTGAAACGACTGGAAATCAAGTTGATGCAAGATAAACACATTCTTGCAATATTACACTGTGTTGACGTGTGAATTCTCTCCATGTTCAATGGAGGACACTTTTCGTTGGAAGGCAAAAATGTTTTTAAAAAATTGAGGGTCAAAGTGAGCTTCATTGCTTATAGATTTGGAGGATCATGGGAAGACATTGCTGGCGGTATTTCTCCATTACTTTCAGATGTCAGCTGTAGGCTGTCATGTGTCTGAGAGAAGCTTGGGGATTATTGCTACCATGTAAATCATGATGCAAGAGACTAAGATCCTTTCCGAATCAACTCTTACAGCTTATCACCCTCTTCCATTGATTAAGATCAGCAGCAAGGTCCTGCAAAATGTGGACTATTTCCCAAATTTTGCAACAGATCCTTGGGTGAAATTTTCCAATTTTTTAATGGTTCCAGATGGGACCCAATACATTCTGAAACTCCCAATCAAGGAGGGGTAATGTGGATCCTCTTCTTCATATATTTCTTTCCTTGGTTGGTCACAACAAGGTTAATCAAGTAAGAGTCCCTTCTTTTCTCCCAGACTAAATGAATTAATGTTTCATACAGAGCTAGTTTAACCAGATTTTCTTGAGTTAACAAAAGAATAACTTTATTCGTTGTTAAACATAAGAAGAACAAATAATGCAACAGACGTACATTACAAATGAGAAGTGAGTCCAAAAAAAATGTAAAAGCTAAAAGATTCCCTGGGATGGGGAAGTCCAGAAGTAGAGGGCATAGGTTTAGGGTGAGAGGGGAAAGATATAAAAGAGACCTAAAGGGCAAAGTTTTCACACAGAGGGTGGTACATGTATGGATTTGGCTGCCAGAGGAAGTGGTGGAGGCTGGTACAATTACAACATTTAAAAAGCATTTGGATGGGTATATGAATAGGAAGGGTTTGGAGGGATATGGGCTGAATGCTGGCAGTTGGGACTAGATTGGGTTGGGATATCTGGTCGGCATGGACGAGTTGGACTGAAGGATCTGTTTCCGTGTTGTACATCTCTATGATTCTATGGCTCTATATGTGGACCAGTTTCTGAGTTGTTTGTAATGAGTACATAGTTGCATATTTGATTTTGAGATTCTTTGTTTTGGAGGTTAGCTAAAATTAATTTGTTATGGTTACTTCAGAGCTGGCTTACCAATTAGCTTCTGCACAGCTGTGAGTTCTCCAACTGGAGGTGAGTGGAGCAGATTAGACCTGTCCTGGAGGATTAGACCTGTCCTGGAGGATTACACCTGTCCTGGAGGATTACACCTGAAATGTTGACTTCTCCATCTCCTGATGTTGCCTAGCATGCTGTGTCCTTCCAGCCTCCTGCTTGTCTACCAGCACTCAAAGTCAGAGACTCTTTTACCTGCAATGCAGAGGTGACCCATGCTTTTGTAAATTACATTTGTTTTGCTTGTTGCCTGTATAGGATTTTTAAGTTCATTATGAATGTAAAAGACCATATACAGACAACAAGCATAACGAATGCCATTTACAAAATACATTGCAAGAACTGTATCAAACACTACATTGGACAAACAGGCAGAAAACTAGCCACCAGGATACATGAACATCAAATAGCCACAAAAAGGCATGACCCACTCTCATTGGTACCCTTACATATAGATGAGGAAGGGCACCAATTCAACTGGAACATCACATCTATCTTTGGACAAGCCAAAGAGAGGCATGCATGAGAATTCCTAGAAACATGGCATTCCAGCAATGTCTATCAACAAAACACATCAAGTTGGATCCCATCTACCACCCTCTGACAAAAAGAACAGGAAATGAGATCATCAACACAAATGACATCACCATAGGAAATAATATCACCAATCCAAGGAAACCTAAACACATAAATAGAAAGCAGGCTACACCACCAGTGCTTCACCCAGAGGCTCACTGATGTTGTTACCTAGTATGATGACGAAATGTCTGAAAACGACCTTCCCAGCTCAGCGAGGAAACTTACATCCAGAACCTCAACCTGAGCTACAA
Organism: Hemiscyllium ocellatum; assembly: GCF_020745735.1. Classification (NCBI taxonomy): domain Eukaryota; kingdom Metazoa; phylum Chordata; class Chondrichthyes; order Orectolobiformes; family Hemiscylliidae; genus Hemiscyllium; species Hemiscyllium ocellatum. The sequence goes on along the minus strand of NC_083428.1, from coordinate 17,219,836 downwards.
AGTTTCTCAAAACTCACTAGTACTCTGAAATAATGCTTCACTACCAACTACACCACCTATTTTAATGTTATCTGCAACCATACTAACCATACCTCCTCTATTCACATCCAAGCCATTTATGTTAATGACAAAAAGTGGTGGACCGAGCACTGATTCTTGTGGCACACCACTGGTCACAGGCCTCCAGCCTGAGAAACAATCCTCCAGCACCACCCTCTGTCTCCGACCTTCAAGCCAATTTTGTATCCAGATGGCTAGCTCTCCCTGGATCCCATGAGATCTGACCTTATTAACCAGTCTACCATGCAGAACCTTGTCTAATGCCTTGCTGAAGGCCATATAGATAATGTCTACCATTCTGCCTTCATCAATCTTCTTTGTCACCTCTACAAAAAACTCAAACAAGTTAGTGAGACACAATTTCTCATCCACAAAGCTATGCTGACTATTCCTAATCAGTCCTTACTTTTCCAAGTGCATGTCAATCCTGTCCCTCAGAATTCTCTCCAACAACCCAATTCTGACATAAGGTTCATTGGTCTATAGTCCCCTGGTTTTTCCTTACAGCCTTTCTTAAATAATGGCATCACATTAGCCAACCTCCAGTTTTCCAGCACCTCACCTGTAACTATTGAAGATATAAATATCTAAGCAAGTGGCTCAGCAATCCCTTCCCCAGGCTTCCCACAAAGTTCTTGGAAACACCTGATCAGGTCCCAGGGATTTATCTACCTTTATGCATCTTAAGACCTCCAGCACCTCCTCACCTGTAATATGAACTCTTTTCAAGACATCACTATTTATTTCTCCAAGTTCCCTAGTTTCCATGTCCTCCTCCATAGTAAATACTAATGCAAACTCTCCTTGGATTCTCCTTAACTCTATTTGCAAAGCTAGTTCATGTCTCCTTTTTGCCCTCCTGATATCCCTCTTTAGCATAAGGGCAGTAGGAGTATACTTTTCTAGGAATTCAGTCAATCCCAGCTGTCTATACCTGATAATGTACCTCCTTCCTTTTCTTGAACAGAACCTCAATTTCTCTAGTTATCCAGCTTTCCCAACACCTACCAGCCTTGTCTTTCACACTAACAGGAATATGCTGTCTCTGAATTCTTGTTATCTCATTCTTAAAGACTTCCCAATTCCTAACCATCCCTTTAGCTATGAATTACCTCCCCCACTCAACTTTTGAATGCCTTACTCCAATTTAGAATTACAATCACTTGACCCAAAGTGCTCCCCTACTGACACCTCAGTCTCTTGCTCTGCCTTATTTCCCAAGAAAGGGTCAAGCATTGCTCCTTCTCTGGAAAGTCTGTCTATATCTTGAAGAAAATATTCTTGTATACACTTAGATTCCTCTCCATCCATTGACAGTCTCAGTCAATGTTTGGAAAGTTGAAATCCCCTACCATTATAATCCTATTTTTTTTACAGATTCCTTAGTCTCCTTTCATATTTGCTTGTCATTTTCCTGCTGACTGTTGGGGGGGGGGGGGGGGCTATAACTTGGTGATCATCCCTTTTTTATTGTTATGTTCCACTCGTATAACTTCACTGGATGCACTCCCAGGAATATCCTCTCCAAGTATGACCATAATGTTCTCCCTAACCAAAAACACAACTTGCCCTCCTCTCTTGCCTCCCTTTCTGTCCTTCCTATAGAATCTATGCCATACCTTAGGAACTTCCTTGTGAAATTGAGAGAGATCACAAAATTCATCATTGCCAGCTCAGATTTTGGCCAACTGCATGCAAGTCTATTTCAAGACCAGGATCTCAAACCCAAGACATAACATACAAGAAGTAACAATATGAACTGCTGAGACCATAAAGAGTGTAAAAAAATTAATGGTGTTCATATTTTGAGAACCAAATTACAAAACCAGGAAGGCAATATCACAAAAACCTTCGAAGTGTTGTGTGTGCAATTTTGATTTGCATGTTAGCAAAACGTCGTTGATGCACTGGACAGAAACGATTCAAATGGGTGTTATCAGAATTGAGAGTCTGCAACTATCAGGAAAGGTTAAACATGTTGAGGAGCCCTTCTTTAGAGAACAGAAGAGGCTTCATGAAGCTTTCTGATTTCATTTGTGAGTGAGCCCTGAACAAGTGACACAAATGCATGATATCCATTAACAGATCAGATTCAGAAATTAGGCAGAGTTTTTTTACATAGAAACTCGGTGTCAGTACTTGTCCTTGGCACTTGAAGCAGGCTGTATCATTGTATTGATGGGGAGGCTTGATTTATATATGAAGTTACAGAGAACAGAGTATCATGAGAGAAAAGGTGAGAAAAAGGAAGGGATCTGTGATGAAACTTGCCTGAAGCGTAAGCACAGGCCTTCAGGGCAAGGGAAATGAAATATAAAAGGTGGGAAGCGTTGCTCCAACTATATGGGAATACTGCATATATTTAGTTCAGTGTATATAACTAGAGATCTGCTTATACTGAAGGCAGTTTAAATAAGGTTGACTCTATTGTTTCCTCTGAAAGAAAGGTTATCTTACCAGGAACAGTTGAGTGGCTTGAGTCTATAGCCATTGGAATTTAGGTAAATGAAAGGTGATCTTATTGAAACATAAAATTCTCAGGGGCGTGACGGTGTGGATGCTGAGAGGATGTTTCTCCTCTTGAGGAAATCTAGAAACAGGGGGTACTGATTCGGAAAAAGGTCTCATCCATTCAAGACTGAGGTGGGGAGAAACTTCTTCCCTCAGAGCGTTGTGAATCTTGGGAACTCCCTGCCACAGACAGCCGCTGGTGCTGGATCATTGAATATATTCGAGATGTAGACAGACAGCTGGTGCAAAGGATTCAAGGAAAACTGAGTGGAAGCCACAGTCAGATCAATCCCTGACCTTATCGAATGATGGTGCAGATTCAGTGGCCTCGCCCTGCTTCGCTTTCTTTTGGGTGGAGATCAGTTAGTCCCAAAGGTCTTCCTTGGTGTTGCAGATTCGCAGCTGAGGTGTGATATAGTCATTGTTTTCCGGAGGGGTGTATTATAATGATATAGGCTAAGTGATTCATCATTCCTCACAATCAATGTTCTAGGATACATAATAAATGGTATTTTGTATAAATTGGAAATAAGTGCAGTTGAATTTTCTGAATTCTGAAGACTTGTAATTGAACTGACTCTGCTGAAATGTTTGCCACTCAAACCCAAACACAGGGAAATCCTTGTGCAATAACGTAATGTTTGCCCTGCTGGCCTGATGCCTCAGTTCATTTTGGTCTGAGCTCTGTGGCTGCAGGCCTCTTGACAATGTCCTACAGTGCACCCACTTCCTGCAGAGAGCAAAGCCTTACTAGAGGGGTGGCAGTTGTAAACCTGGGAAAGTAAATGTTTGCAGATAAAATATAGAATGCAAATGTGTATTGAGCACTGTTATCCTTTTGAACCGTTGTGACGTGTCATGGAGATTACAGGCAATGGAACTGGCAAACCTGACCTTACTGGGAAGCATTTGGCAGAACATTAGTGTGTACTGACTCTGATGGCTCATGCTGTGTTCAGGGTGTTAAAGGACCAGTGAATAAAACGAGACATGAAAAGAAGAAAAATATACAAGCAAACAGCTGCGGAATAATAATTACTAATACATGAAGCTTCGGAACGACAATGTTGAAGGAGCACTTTATACATTGTCTGGAATTCCCTTGCCTTTTTGAATACAAATATCAACCTGTTCATTTGAATTAGTCAAAGGGGTGTCAAATAAATATATCAAGTCCTGTTTATTATTAATATTGTCAACTACTTATGTGCTTTAAACATCATATTAAGTCTTCAGTTTTTCTTTAACTCCTGCTGCACTGGCTTTGTCTATTTTTGATTGTAGGAGCCTCCATTCATTTTTATTCTTATTAAGCATGTAGAGCGAATAAGAAATATTCAACAGATCGATCTGAAATATGATTTTAATTTCGATTTAAAACTCACTAGATAACTCATGACTGACAATATCATGAATGAACTCCAGCTGGTGTCACACAGCAGCTTAAAATCACAGCTCACAGGGCGAGAGAGGATACAATTTATCATGCTTGCAATGTTTTTGCAGACTTAGACATAAATATCTTCAGTGGCCTTTATTTAATGGAACTGTGTACAATAAAGTGGACCTGGACAGAGGCCCTTTCAACAGGAAGAACCACTGGAATGCATACATGGTGCCTCACTGCCTGCAACATAATGAACTTCAACAATCAACTAGCAACTATCATTCAGAAAGCCCAAAGAATTTGTATCTGGTATAAGAAAAAGTCATCTTTATTTTTAGACATGTTTAAGGTTGAACATCTCTCCCTATGTTTGGCTGATCCACATCCCTGTCTTATACTTTCCTTCCTCTGACAAGCTTCATGTCTTCAAAGGAAACCTTAGCATCATGTACTCAAATACTGATTCGTGTTCACCTCTCCTACTCGTTTTTCTACTCAATGATGTTAAACACTCTAGACCATGGCCCTTCACATGGGTATCGAATAAATTTAATACCCGACAGTGTGGAAACAGAGCCTTCAGCCCAACAAGTCCACACCGACCCTTCAAAGATCAACCCACCCAGATCCATTCCCCTACGTTTACCCCTGACTCATGCACCCCACACTACAGGCAATTTAGCATGACCAATTCACCTTACCTGCACATCTTTGGACTGTGGGAGCACCCAGAGAAAACCCACACAGACATGGTGAGAACATGCAAACTCCACACAGACAGTTGCCCAAGGCAGGAATTGAACCCAGTGATGTGAGGCAGCAGTGCTAACCACTGAGTCACCATGCCACCCCATGATTATCGAATCAGTTAAACCCACTCTCTCTCAACTTATGCTGTTCATACTCTCTTTTTGTGCTATGGTCATCGGTTAATCATTATTTAGGATCTAATTTATGATTGTCTCACTTCTGGACTATAATGTGCAAATTTGGGGTAAATAGCAACATTGCAGTGATTTTGCTTAGAACAACTCCGGCTTTTTCCAGAGGTCAGGACCAATAAGCATAGTTTCCACAGTATTGAAATTACAGTGATGGAATGTGAACAGCCTCATGTATCCACAACCCCAAAATCATCTTTTTTTTACCTACATTGTCTCTTTACATAACATGCATCGATATAAAGGTTAAACTGTTTTAAAAACACTATTTCAAAACCACTAACATTGCACTGTGAGGTTCAGGACCGATCCAGCTTCTTCAACAGCTTGTTGGCTGAGTACGGTTTTAATCTTCATGTCACTAGATAACTCACGACTGACAGCATCATGAATGAATTCCAGCTGCTGTCACAAGGCATAATGTCTAGCTCACAGGAGGTAGAGAATGCAGTTTATCACACTTGTAATGTTTTGCAGACTAAGGTATAAATACTTTTGCAGCCTTTATTCAATAGCATTGCATGATATTGAGTGTGTAAACCATGCACATAGGGAAAATGCAGCCAGAGTGAGAGAATACTACATTTGACCTATAAAGCCAGATAGGATTCTGGTCCATCTTCAGTGACCACATGAGATAGCACAAACAAAGATGTCAGGAGAACCAGAACTAGACTTGACTGTAGAGGCTCCCATGTCACAATAACCTTTATCACTTCAATACCCAGCAGTAGTGAGGTACCAACAGACTTCCCATGCTAGATCAGGTCTCATTCAGATCTGCATGCTCACTGTGAAACATCTGTGTAGCAGCTCCCCTGATATCCTAATAGACAAAGGCGTTCTCTAGGGAGGTCATAACGGCAGGAGGTCCCATACATCATTCCCATCTGTGCTGAGTTAGGTGATGTTGGCTCAGAATTGTAACAAGAGCTACTTTCATTGGCCACTTGGGAGAAACTCATCCAGGGCCCCATTGATATCAAGTTGAAAATTGCATATGCTTGAGCATCGGCTGGAGAACAACAGAACAGGCCGCAGTCAAATAGCCAGAAAAGTCCACTGTAAAAGTGCAGGTCATATACCAGTGTACTGTGGAAGTTGTGGAACTGTAAGCTAAGGAATGATTGGCTCCTTCAAAAGAACAGAAATCAGACAGACCCTTACAGTAATAAAGTTGAGGGAGGATGGAAGTTTGTAAGCTGTTAAAAAAAATTAAAGCCACGGTGAAAACCTCTCCACTTTTCAGACAGTTGACTTTCACCAGAAATGTGTGGTATGTACATTTCTGACTCTGTGGCTTCAATGTGGAGGATTTTCCAGAAACCATTTTTAACATGTGGGAAGAATTTTAAGGTTGCATTGATACCTTGCAAGAACATTGGCAACAACCCTGAAATCACAACAAAACATGGGTGAAGAGATTGAGCTTTATGGGGGTGACTCATACAAAGAAGCTTTAAACAGAACGCAGTTTGTACATTAAACAAGATTCAACTGTCCGCATATTTCTGGCACTTTGACCTTATCAAACCCATGTTGTGATAATAAACAGCACTGTATGTGTTCTGTATATTTTTGGTTTGGTTTTGAATTGTACTAACTCCACAGAGAAGAGAATAATTAACCTGAACTCCCGCTTATGTAAACAGATTTTAAAAAGTGGCCTCACTTTTGATTATTCTACCTATCATTTTGCCATGTTACTCAACTAAAATAAAAGCTTGTGGGGAACAGAAAATGTCAATGTTGACGCAATTTGGCTGTGCTAGAGTTTGCAGTTTTCGAGTGGCCCTTTTGACTGTGTAAATGGTGAGATCCAGTAATCTAAACAGGCAGAGTCTGGAAGAGGTAGTTTGATGTAAATGGTAAACTAAGTAGCTGGATTTAAATTAACTCATTGTCTGCTAAGTATTTGTTGTTTACATTCCTGATTGCAATTGAACAGTGCAAACCTATTTCTGATTTACTTTAGGGTCAAGCAATCATCTCCTAAAGCCAGTCCAACATGAGAACAGTTAGCAGTAAATAGATGTCGAACTCACCGATCTAAGTAGCTTAATTGTTTGGAATTCTTGCCCATCATAAGGGAGACAGGGCTTCATTCTGGCAATGTACTGTCAGAGAAACCAGATTGATCCAAAATTAGCCATCAATTTGAGAAGAGGCCCACTATCATGGTTTATTTCAGTTTTTATCATACAAAGGACATGGACAATCATTTGGAAGAACTCAAGGACCTCAAACAGATGATAAAATTGTTCATTAATCATATCCATTAATTTCTATTAATTTATGTTTATTCCTTTATTCATTCACAAGGCATTGCTGCCTGGGCCAGCATTTATTGCCCATTCCAGAGGGCAGTTAAGAGTCAACCACATTGCTGTGGGTCTAGAGTCTAGTAAAGATGGCAGTTTCCTTCCCTAAAGTACGTTAGTGAATGAGATGGGTTTTCCTGATAAACGACAATGGATTCATGGTTGCTATTCGACTCTAAATTCTAGAATTTTATTGAATTTAAATGTCACCAATTCAAACCTGGGTCCCCAGGACATTACCTGGGTCTCTGGATTAACAGTTCAGTGATAATACCATGAGTCCAACACCCTGCCTGAAGTGACAAAGGCCCAGTGAGTGGAGAACAATAGTCAAATGCTATCTTCCAAGCACTCTCATTCACCATGTCATGTCAAAAATTACTGATTCAGTACCCCAAAATGTTATCTCCTGAAGTGGTTAGATGCTGTCACTTGGTGTGACGTGCTGGCAGCAGTCATTTCTGGAAATAATGAGAGTAAAATAACTGCAGCAAAACATAGACCAATCAGGATTGAATGTAGATGGAAAAAGGAAGATTTTTTTTAACAGATCAGCAGTTTGGCATATGAACAGGCAGTCCCTCGCCCTTGTTTTACTCCCATTATTCAATGGTTGTGGGATGTGGAAATGGCAGCATTTGCTGTCCATCCCTGATTTTCCTTGAACTAAGTGGCATGTGAGGCCAATTCTGAAGACATTTTAAAGTCAACACTGCTGGTAAGCCATAGTGGATTTCCTTCATGAAAGGGCATTGCATGTGAATATACAAATTCAGAGAGGTTTACCATTCCTCCTTCAATCCAGCTCTGCCATTCAGTTGGATCATGGCTAATCCGTTTGTGTTCCAGTCCAATGTTCCCATCTAACCCTGATAACCTTTGATTCTATTGCCTGACAAAAATCTCTGTCTACTTTAATGATATTCAATACCCCGTCTTCACCGTCTTCTGAAGGAGAGAGTTCCAAGTTTGCACAATCCTCAAAGTGAACAATAATTCACTTTATCTTTGACTTCAAAGGTCAGTTGTCATTAAAAAAAAGCCATTTCGTTCAATAATGGGTTTTCTTTTGGATTGGCAAAATATGATGAGTGATGTCCTGCTATCTTTATCAGTTTACATCCTTGTTATATCTTCTCCTTAGAATGATAGAATCCCCAGACTGTGGAAGCAGGCCATTCGGCCCATTGAGCCCACTTCACGGCATAGTTTCCAACCAATCTTCAGATCATTTGCAAATTTAATTACCATAACCTTAGTTTGCCTCATCTAAGTCACCAACAAAAATTATAACAAGTTGAAGGTCCGGCCCAAACCCCTGCAGAACCCCATGCATTACCTCCTGCCAGTCTTAAAAAGACCCGTTAATGAACCAGATGGCTTTTTTATGACAACAAATGGCAGTTTAATTACTAAGGCCGGCTTTAAGGTTCCAGACTAACTGATGGAGTTTAAACTCTGCCAGCTGCTGGGAATATTTAAGCCCATGTCCCTGATTTTGAGCTCTGCTTTCTGGATTACTTGTCCAGTGACATTACCACTATGACATTAGCTCTCCTTTTATTCACTGAAGTGCTGGAGCACATAGTTGAGCAGGATATGACAGGAACTAACATCATACACAAAGAGAAAAGTCAGCTTTACTATGTGCTGCTGCAATATGTCATTCATTCACTGTGTAGGAAAGAAAGTGCATTAAAGAGAATAGGAAGAATGCAAAATACCAACATGCAAAGCTGTAGCATGTTTCTGTTACATGGATTATGCATTTGCAGTAATTAGTGACTGAGTTAGACATCTTAAGAATGCTCCATCATACACTAAAATAACATGTTGAGCTGCACCAGTCTATTGGCTACCCTTCCTCAAAGTGTTTGGTCAGAAATCTGCAAATGGATTCTCAACTACTGTCTACAGCTATGTTTATTTTCACCAGTCAATACGCACTGTGGCATTCATATCACCCCCGGCTAAAAATAGGGCTTTAGCCATTTGCTACGTTTGCATGCTTGACGCAGGAATCAAGTGCAGCGAAGCTATTCTGTGGGTCAGTGACTATTCTGATTAGATTATTGACTGCTGTGTACTGTGCAAATTTGCAAATAGGCCAAAAGCCACCACTTTCAGACCTGAATGAAATCTAGTTTACCCCAGATTTCTCTGGAAAGGTAAAGTATCTCAAAGATTTAAACAACAGGCTATGCAAGCTTGATCCTGCTATTCATTGGCTATTTGAATGGTATTTTCCATTAACTGTTTCCGTCAGTCCAGAAAAAACCTTTTTGTTTACCAGACTATCGGCAGATGGAATGAAACAACAGAGCATTGAGTATAGGAGTTGGGAGGTCATGTTGTGGCTGTTCAGGAGATTTGTCAGGCCAATATTTTGGAATATTGTGTGCAATTTTGGTCTTCCTCCGAAAGGAAGGATGTTATGAAACTTGCAAGTTTTCAGAAAAGATTTACAAGGATATTGCCAGGGTTGGAAGATTTGAGCTCTAGGGAGAGGCTGAATAGGCTGGGGCTGTTTTCCCTGGAGCGTTGGAGGCTGTGGGGTAACCTTATAGAAGTTTATAAAATCATGAGGGGTATGGAGAGAGTAAATAGACAAGGTCTTTTTCCCTGGGCTGGGGGAGTCCAGAACTAGAGAACATAGGTTTAAGGTGAGAGGGGAAAGATATAAAAGGGACCTAACGGGGATGAGCTGCCAGAGGATCTGGTGGAGGCTGGTACAATTACAACATTTAAATAGAGTGGGTTTAGAGGGATATGAGCCAATTGCTGGCAAATAGGACTAGTGTTAATTTAGGGCATCTGGTCAGCATGGATGAGTTGGACTGTAGGGTCTGTTTCTGGGCTGTACACCTCTATGACTCTGTGACATAATCCTTTGGTTGGTCATGACAGGCAATGTACAGACCACACGCAAACAGTCCACAGTTGCCAATTCCAGAACAAAACTTCAACTGGTATATGTGATCCTGAACTTAGACAGCACTTGCTGAACAAGCTTGAGTGAGCTGATAACTACACTAACAACAAACGTGACACGAGCAGTTAGTTATGATCATGATGTGGTTCCTTTTTGTCTGTGGGAAGCAACATGCATTCACATGGAGCGACCTGTTCTCTGCCAATAAAAGGAGTATGTTTGAAGTACTTGAGAGTCCATTGGTTCCCATGACCTTCTCTATTTGATGCCTCAATCAGAGTTGACTGACCAACCCCATCCCTGATAGTAAAAATTGTTGGGATTATTTGAAGTTTGACATTCATGCGTGTGTCCTAATGAGTGCAAAGCTAAAAGCTTTGGCAACATGTTTCTCTTTGCTGCAAATTTCAGCAAAGCTTTGGGAATGTGTCAATGGGCAATAAATAAGCAGAAGTTTTGAGGAACAGGTAATTCAGCCTACTTTCAGGTTCAAAATGTTAATTAGCTCAAAATGTAAGCACCACATAACTCAATAAAAACCTATATTGATGAGCAAAGTCAGAAGTCACATGACACCAGGTTATAGTGCCACAGGTTTATTTGAAATCACAATCTTTCAGAACACTGCTCCTTAGGTGAAGGATATTAGTGCTCATTATCTTTGGCCATTTTGACAGTCTCTTTGCTGAATAAAAATGATGGGGTTCCTCACTTGGAAATTCTGCAGAGTCACTGGTGAGCTGAACAATATGGTTTTGATTTTGAGTTTGATTATTCAAGTAATCTTTTTGTCATATTCCTAATTAAAATTGGAAATGCTAAGAGGACCTCAGTTTAACATCTCGTTCAGAGTATGGAACTCCTTAAATATGACAATTTCATCTCAGTCTAGATTTATGATTTGGAGATGCCGGTGTTGGACTGGGATGTACAAAGTTAAAAATCACACAACACCAAGTTATAGTCCAACAGGTTTAATTGGAAGTACACTAGCTTTTGGAGCATCACTTCTTCACCGGGTGATAGTGGAGGGCTCAATCCTAACACACGTTATTTATAGCAAAATTTTACAGTGAAAAATTGAAAAAACAGACAATCAATTTTTCAATGTATAATTTCAGTTACATCACACTGTAAATTTTTAAGATTTTTAAGATAGCTCCACTATCACCTGATTAAGGAGCGTCGCTCCGAAAGCTAGTGTGCTTCCAATTAAACCTGTTGGACTATAACCTGGCGTTGTGTGATTTTTAACTAGATATATGATGCATTTGTTGGTCTGCAGCAGGGAACAAATCAATAAATCGCTAATGAAAGGGGTAAGGATACTACTATGGAGCCAGATCTGTGCATTATATAAACCAAGTTATATTCATGGTTTATAATGACCTCCAATTACAACGAGAAGGCATGTGTTAACATTGCAAATAAAAATGAGGAGTGTGATGACCTCACACTCTTTAGTTCTACAACCTATTCTATTAACACCCATTAATGACCTATACATCCAAATATTAAAAGTGTTAGGATGTATTAATGGCCCATTTGTAAAAGGTGGGAAGAAACTGATTTGCTAACTTAATTCAATTGTACATACTGTTATGGTTGAGATATTTTATGTAGTGTCTAACTGTCAGCTACTTAACAGTTGAATTTGGTTTCATAACAAAAAAAATTATAGTTCTGTGTTTTATGGGGCCTCAATTTAAAAGCAAATGGTTTAAGAGTAATTTACTGTTCCAATTAATAATAGTGGAGAAAGACCAATCCCTGGTAAAAGCTATTTAAAATCAAAACAAATTTGGCGGTTTGAAAGTTTAACTGGATATTAAATCAATCCTTTGGTACTGGTGGTGTTTCAATACTCTTGGTGTTCAAATTACAATATAATGTAGCTTATACTAGCCTGTATACTGGAAGGTAGGTAGAGATGAATAACTAGGTGAGAGTGAGGACAGCAGATGCCGGAGATTAGAGTTTAGATTAGAGTGGTGCTGGAAAAGCACAGCAGATCAGGCAGTATCTGAGGAGCAGGAAAATCGACGTTTCGGGCCCTTCATTCCTGATGAAGGGCTCCTGTCTGAAACGGCGATTTTCCTGCTCCAGAGATGCACAACTTTCAATCTGTATCAATGAATGTCACCTTTCCTTTAGTCTTTTATATTTTTCAAATTCTACTGATTTCTGAACAGTTATTTTACTTTTCATTGCTGCTCATGCCTTCCACACTCCTGACCCAAAGATTTGAAAGTCTTTCCATATCTCTCCTCCAATACAATATTCCTTAAAACCTTGGTAAGCTCTTCGTCAATTGTCTGATTACAATTCTGTAATTGCCTAAGGAAATCTTACCACTTTAAAAGGTAGGAATACAAGTGCATTGTTTTCAACCAGCGCTTTCGCAGAAAGATTATGGGTTCCATTCCAAATCTGTGCCTCAGTTCCCCTTGCTTAGAGAGCAGCTAACTTCTTGGGCTCAAACTCAGAATCAACATCCTCGACCCCAGTTGGTAATTGTTAAGAGTGTGTTGCTGGGAAAGCACAGCAGGTCAGGCAGCATCCAAGGAGCAGGAGAATCAACGTTTTGGGCATAAGCTCTTCATCAGGAAAAATTCAGTCACAGAGTGAGGGCATCGGGCTTATGCCGAAATATTGATTCTCCTGCTCCTCGGATGCTGCCTGACCGGCAGTGCTTTCCCAGCACCACACTCTCGACTCTGATCTCCAGCATCTGCAGGCCTCACTTTCTCCCAGTTGGTATTTGGTTTCTTTCTTGCCCAAATATTCTGTCAAATGCCCAGGTTTAAACTTGTATAATGGCTACTTGGATGAGAGGGAACAGTACTCAAAGAGCTATCCTACAACTAAAGAACGAAGTAAAACAGAAGCAATATTCTTTGATATGTCATTCAATTTAGCATATCCCAGAATTCCTGCTGCTGGTGCCATCTTTAAAAGCCCACAGCTGCCCTGCACAGTTTGTGATATTTGCCCTGGGTATGACAGGGAAGGGGAAACTGGCACCCTGCTTTGCAGGTGGGCACCTGGAGGATATGGTGGTGCAGAGGTATGTCTTCTTACCACAAAACTGGCAGAGGACATCACAGCAGCAGACCCTGCCAGCCTGGTCCAAGAGTTACCAACCGAGTCTGCATCATACCATTCAGGACAAAGCAGTCCACTTGATTGGCATCCCATCCATCAACTTCAATAGTCAATCCTTTCAGCTCCAACACAGATTGGCAGCAGTCTGTACCATCCACAAGATACCGCACAGCAACCCATCAACATTTCATTGATTGTACCTTCCAAATTCTTGCGCTCTACTATTGAAATGGACATGAACAGATGGGTACGGACACCATCACCTGCAACTTCCCCTCTAATCCATACACTGTCTCGGATTGGAATTATACCCCAGTTCCTTCACTGTCATTGTGTCAAAATGCTGCAATTTTTTTTCCCGAACAGTACACTGTCTGCAGCAAGGAATTAATGGGCAATAAATTCTAACCTAGCCAGCAATGCCCACATTGCATGAACTAGTAGCAAACAGTAGGAGAAGTACTTGAAAAACAAGCACTCTCTCTCCGTAAATGCTGTCAGATCTGCTGAGTTTCTCCAGCAGACGCAGTATTTTGCTTTTAGTTGCATGCATTTTTAAAAATTCATTCACAGATTGAGGGCATCACTGGCAAGGCCAGTATTTATTGCTCATCCCTAATTGCCCAGGAACAGTTAAGAATCAATCACATTGTTGTGGATCTGGAGTCACATGTTGGCTAGACCGGGTAAAGATGGCAGTTTCCTTCCCTGTAGAGCATTAGTGAACCAGATGCGTTTTTGATGACCAATGGATTCATGGTCATCATCAGACTCTTAATTCCAGACTGTTATTTAAATCCAATTCCGCTGTCTGCTGTGGCGGGATTCAAATCCCATTCGCTAGAGCATTACCTGAGTCTCTACATTAACATCCCAGTGATAATACCACAAGGCGTTATCTCCCCTGAATAAAATATCTGCCATACGGTGTAAATATGAACTTCAGTCTGAATGTTCCTACTGTAGATATGGTTCTTTTATTCCATGTAATGCAATGAGCTAACGTTGGATTGGTGAACATTTATTTGCACAATTTGAAACACTAGAGTAGCAGATTGTTGCACAATGTCAAAGGCTTAATTTTATGTAATTCTGATAGCTGCATGATAGGATGGATGTGTGTGCAGTGGAGAAGGTGCTGAGGGAAATTTACCAGGATGTTGTCTGGGCTGGAGAGTTTTAGTTATGAAGGGAGCTTGTATAGACTTCTCTTGTGGAAGAGGAGACTGAAAGGAGAAATGATTGATATGTACAAAATTGTGAGGGACATAAAGAAGGTAGATAGAAAGGAATGTTTCCCCGTGGCAGAGGGATTATCAGGGGCATAGATTTAAAGATCGGCGCATGATGTTTAGAGGGGTTGTGAGGAAAGCCTTTTTCATTCAGAGGGTGGGGGGAATTTAGAATTCACTGCCTGTTGGAATGGTTCAAGGCAGGCACCATCATAACATTTAAGAAATGTTTAGGTGTGCTCTTATGATGCCAAGTCATATAAATGCTGGAAAGTGAGGTTAAAGTAGTTAAATAGTTATTTTTGACTGGCACAGACCCAATGGGACGAAGGGCCTTTTTGTGTGCTGTAGTCCTTTATACAACTTTGTATGGTTCTATCAATAGCAGACCTGCATAGTGTGAAAAAGACCCACAGAAACCAGAATGATTCTGGATTCAATCCCTAAACTGTGTTAAGTTAGCACATTTCAGTTGACTAAAGCAAGAAGAACTCAACAGTTTCTAGGGAGGGGAACTACAGTATCAGTCAGGGCTCTTGTTTCTGGTCACTAAAAACGCCTCCTGCCAGCAAATACCAAGCAACAAGCATTGAGTGATAATAGAAATACACTTTGACTGGAATTCCCTTTTGTTTGAAAGTATACTGACACTGTTAAGCTTGACACTTTAAGGTTGGTCAATTGGATAGACCAGCAGCAGTGTGACAGTAATGAAATAAAAGTGAGTTATTTCAGGACGGAAGGGAAAACAGTAAAAGGAACAAAATAATTGTAAAAATAATAGAACATGGAAACAATCAAACCAGGACTCTGTAATTTTTGACATTGTAGTTTGTTAGAAGTACAAACTTATAATTTGGCACAAGAATTGTCATGTGCAGCACCATCCCTTCAAATTATCAGAAGAGTTACTTCAAAAGTTTAATAGAATGGCTGCAATGATGTCATGATGCAATACTGGAGGAGGGTGACATGACCATCACTTTTTCAAGCGTATTACGTAATCTTTGCAAAGAAATCCACAAAGCAATTGTCAACAATGGATAGGAAATTAAGTTGTGAAGAGGACATCAAGTGGCCAAATAGATAGTGATAGGTTAAGTGAATGGGAAAGATCTGACAAATAGAATATAAATCTGTGCACTTTGGCAGGGATATTAAAAAAAAAGAGCATTTTAAGGCATTGTGCAGCTCAGAGATTTTTAAAAAATGCTCGCACAGGGCATTGACATTGATGGCTGGCCAGCATTTCTTCCCTGTCTCAGTTCCCTTGAGAAGGTGGTGGTGAGTTGTGGATGAATCTGGGTGTCCTAGTGTATAAATCACAAAACGTAGGTACAGCAAGTAATTAGGAAAGTTAAGACAAATGTTCTTGTGTATTGCAAGGGAAATTACAAACAAGTGAATGGAAGGTATCCTTTACTTCTACTGGGTATTGTGAGACAAGATCTAGAGTATCATGCATAGTCATAATCTCCCTATTTAAGAAGAGATGTGAATAGATTGGAAATAGTTCAGAGGTTTTGTAGGCTAAAACCTGTAATGACTGAGCTGCTTTACCTGGAAAGACTAGGCAGGATAGACTCAAATCCACCAGTGATGAAAATTTACAAGATCCCTGAAGATCTTGATAGGGTGGATGTGCACACTTTGTATCCTCATATGAGAAAATGTAGGAATCGGGGTAACATACAAAGTGAAGGGTCACGCAGAGGTAGAGATAAAAAATATTTTTTTCTGGCAGAGAGTTGTGATTCACAGGGTCATGGAGATGTACAACACAGAAACAGACCCTTCATCCAACCCACCCATGCCGACCAGATATCCCAACCCAATCTAGCCCCAACTGCCAGCACCTGGCCCATATCCCTCCAAACCCTTCCTATTCATATACCCATCCAAATGCCTTTAAAATGTTGTAATTGTACCAGCCTCCACCACTTCTTCTGGCAGCCCATTCCATACATGTACCATTTTCTGCTTGAAAAAGTTGCTCCTTACGTCTCTTTTATACCTTTCCCCTCTCACCTAAACCTATGCCCTTTAGTTTTGGACTCCCCCACCCCAGGGAAAAGACCTTGTCTACTTACCCTATTCATGTCTCTCATGATTTTATAAACCTCTATAAGGTCACCACTCAGCCTCTGACGCTCCAGGGAAAACAGCCCCAGCCTATTCAGCCTCTCCCTGTAGCTCAAATCCTCCAACCCTGGCAGCATCCTTGTAAATCTTTTCTGAACCCTTTTGAGTTTCACAATATCTTTCCGATAGGAAGGAGACCAGAATTGCACACAATATTCCAATAGTGACCTAACCAATGTCCTCAACATAATCTCTTAATTCATTGTACTCAATACTCTGACCAATAAAGGAAAGCTTACCAAATACCTCCTCACTGTCCTATCTACCTGTGACTCTACTTTCAAGGATCTTTGGAACTCTACATCTCAAAATGCAGGAGATCCAGAATCTTTCAATCTTTTTAAGTCAGAGGTAGATAGATTCTTCAGATAAGGTGAAATTTTATCAGGGTAGGCAAAAATGTGGAATAATCAGTAACCATGATTATTGAATTGCAGACAGAGCACAAGGGGCTGAGCAGCCTATTCCAACTCCTGATTTGTTAGAGCATGTGGAACAGATATGATTACTACCAGTGAAGGAAAAAATCCATAGTATCTTTTAATAAACAATTGGCTGTTGGAGACGGGAGGGAATTGTAGATTCCATCTAGATGTTTAAGGTAGGTTAAGCCTCATGATGAGCAGAGGGATCTTGGTGTCTA
Organism: Hemiscyllium ocellatum; assembly: GCF_020745735.1. Classification (NCBI taxonomy): domain Eukaryota; kingdom Metazoa; phylum Chordata; class Chondrichthyes; order Orectolobiformes; family Hemiscylliidae; genus Hemiscyllium; species Hemiscyllium ocellatum. The sequence continues at coordinate 17,202,562 of NC_083428.1, read as the reverse complement.
TGTACACAGATCTCTGAAAGTTGCCACCCAGGTAAATAGTGCTGTGAGGAAGGCATATGGTGTACTGGGCTTTATTGGCAGAGGAATTGAGTTCCGGAGTCCTGAGGTCATGTTGCAGTTGTATAAGACTCTGGTGAGGCCTCATCTGGAGTATTGTGTGCAGTTTTGGTCGCCATACTATAGGAAGGATGTGGAAGCTTTAGAACGAGTGCAGAGGAGGTTTACCAGGATGTTGCCTGGAATGGTAGGAAAATCTTATGAGGAAAGGCTGAGGCACTTGGGGCTGTTCTCATTGGAGAAGAGAAGGTTTAGGGGAGATCTGATAGAAGTGTATAAGATGATTAGGGGTTTAGATAGGGTAGATACTAAGAACCTTTTACCGCTAATGGAGTCAGGTGTTACTAGGGGACATAGCTTTAAATTAAGGGGTGGTAGGTATAGGACAGATGTTAGGGGTAGATTCTTCACACAGCGGGTTGTGAGTTCATGGAATGCCCTGCCCGTATCAGTGGTGAACTCTCCTTCTTTATGTTCATTTAAGCGGGCATTGGATAGGCATTTGGAAGTTATTGGGCTAGTATAGGTTAGGTAGGACTCGGTCGGCGCAACATCGAGGGCCGAAGGGCCTGTACTGCGCTGTATCCTTCTATGTTCTATGTTCTATGTTCATGTCTTTCCTGTCCACATCTGCTTTGTGAATCTTGAGATTAATTGCACTGCATGTCTTTTCTGTACATTTAGAATCATGAGAGGCATGAATAGGGTAAATCAACACATTTAGAATCAGAAAAACAACAAGGTGAAATAGGGTAGGAATCAGTTTTTCACGTTTGAATAAGTGACAGTGAAACCTTTTAACCTTCTCACCTGAGAAAAATGTTCTGAAGGTGAAGATCAAACTGATTGCAAAAACTTGAAGCACATGTGGGCTTGAGAGATTGTAGGAGGCCATGGGAGCTTTTGATAATCATAAATGTTCAAAAAGTGTTATGTGGATATGCCAGCTTACTACAATGTATAAGCTGCTATTTATGATGAAGGTTACTGCCACCATCCTTTTTAATTATAGGGTGTTTTGTCTCATATGTTTGAGAAAGAACACATCCAAGTCTAACTCGGAAAATATCCTGTAGTTAACAAGATGCAGTCCATTGAAAATTTTCATATAGTTACAGGTTACATGAATGTGATAAGCATCATTACAGAAATTTTGAGGAGGATCAGATGTTAGGTCACAGTGGAGATCCTAAGCTGTTCAGCCCATCTGTCCAAATAACATCACCGCAGTGGGTGGTGCATTCATCAATATTAACTCTTTCAGACTCTTTCAAACAGATACAAAATAGATATCATGCAGGTAAATAAGATCATATGATCAACTTAGAAATAAAATGGTGATCATAATTATCTTGTGTGTCACCCAGGAAATAACAGACTTATAAATCACACTTCCTGGTATTTGTATTGAGTCTTACAAGTTAGAACTAATCACATTTTGGACTAAACATGTTAGCGCTTCACCAGACGTGACACACCAGGATACACAAAACAAAAAAACTCATATACACACACACATTCCTGGCTCTTTTTGATTTATATGCAACAAATAACATCTTTTTTGTAAAATTGTCAAGATTGTTGCATTTATGAGGTCAGGTCAATTGTTAGGCATATCCATTTTTAGGTTTTTATAATTGCAGATAGTACTTCTCTGGTTAAGTGAACAACTTTTCTGATGATTTGGAGATGCTGGTGTTGGATTGGCGTATACAAAGTTAAAAATCACACAACACCAGGTTATAGTCCAATGGTATAATCGGAAGCACTAGCTTTTGGAGTGCTGCTCTTTCATCGGGTGATTGTGGAGGACACAATTGTAAGGCACAGAATTTATAGCAAATATATATAGCAAATTTGCTATAAATTCTGTGTCTTAAAATTATATCCTCGACAACCACCTGATGACAGAGCAGCGCTCCAAAATCTAGTGCTTCTGATGATACCGTTGGACTATAACCTGGTGTGGTGTGATTTTTAACTTTTCTGATGGTCTTGAAGTTATCGATTGTTTTGTTTTATTCCTCTTTTCTGTCAAGTAATATTCTATTCCAACATTAGATCCTTAATTTCTCATAGTGAGCATTTTAAAAAGTTTAATTGTTAACAAGCTTAACTTTAGGGCACAGAGAGATATGAAACTCTCTGATGCAAGATGTGATCAATTTTGCACTGAGTCTCCACTGATGATATTCTGTTAAGTCTATGTTATAGAGCTAAATGCTGTGGATCTCCTGCTACATTGTGGCAGGTTTAAGCAATTGCAGGTTTAGCTTGGGTGTTTGCTTACATTTCAGAATACTCAACTGAAGTAAATTGCAACCATAATTTTTATGGATGTGATGAAGGGTTAATGTGATTGTCATTTGTGGATTTTAGAGCTGCCAGTTACACAACTTTTTTTATTATTCATTCACAGGATGAGGGTGTTGCTAGTTAGGCAGCATTTTTGCTCATCCCTAATTGCACAGAGAGCAGTTAAGAGTCAATCACATTGCTATGGGCCTGGAGTCACATGTAGGCAGACCAGGTAAGGATGGCAGTTTCCTTCGTTAAAGGACATTAGTGTACCAGGTGGGTTTTCCTGACAATAGACAGTGAATTCATGGTCATTATGAGACGCTTAATTCTAGATTTTCTTTCTTATTGAATTCAAATTCCAGTATCAGCTGTGGCTGGATTCGAACCTGGGTCTCCAGAATGCTTTCTGGGTCTCTACATTAACAATCCAGCAATAATACCATTAGGCTAGCGAGTTTTGAGAAGATTTGTACCTCAGGTTAAGGTTTTGGTTGTAGGCTTGCTCTCTGTGCTGAAAGTTTCATTTTCAGATGTTTCATCACCATACTAGGTAACATCTTCAATGAACCTCCAGATGAAGCACTGGTGATGTAGCCCACTTTCTATTTATGTGTTTGGGTTTTCTTGGATTGGTGGTGTTATTTCCTGTGGTGATGTCATTTCCTGTTTCTTTTTCAAGGGGTGGTAAATGGGATTCAAGTCAATGTGTGTGTTGATGGAGTTCAGGTTGGAATACCATGCTTCTAGGAATTCTCATGTGCGTCTCTGTTTGGCTTGTCCTAGGATGGATATGTTGTCCCAGTCAAAGTGGTATTCTTCCTTTTGAGGAAGTGATGAGGAAAGACACAATTTTGACTGGGACAGCACACCCATCCTAGGACAAGCCAAATAGAGACACCACACGAATTCCTAGAAGCATGGCATTCCAACTGGAACGCTACCAATAAACACATTGATTGGATCCCATTTACCACCTCTGAGAAAAATAACAGGATATGACATCACTATAGGAAATGATGTCACCACAGGAAATGAAATCACTGACCCAAAGAAACCCAAACATATAAATAGAAAGTGAGCTCCATGACCAATGCTTCGTCTGGAGGCTCACTGTAGATGTTACCTAGTATGGTGACGAAACGTCTGAAAAATGAACCTTCCAGCTCAGTGAGCAAACCTACATTCAGAATACTATTAGGCCATTGCTTCCCTAATAAATTCTATCAAGTCAGCATGCATGAATTACATTATTTCAATAGATATTGCTGTTGTCATTGTGCTATTATTTTAAATCCTTACTTTTTTGAATGTGTTCTGGCCTTTCAGAGTTGTGCCACAATTTGCCTTGTAAAATTCTCCATCTGTGGTCTCAATGACAGATCAAGTATTTGATAGAAACTGCATCCAGTGGACAGAGTCTGTTCATTTTCCTCTTCTTCACAATAATGGAGGTAATTTTAAACTCCCTCCAACTGATAGAAACTGGTTGATGGGCAGTTAAGATGGAATGACTAGTCACACCCACTGGCCTCATGCTCTGGTCCTAACAACTGCAATTTTCAATTGAAAATTTGAAGACCTAAATCAGACTGACTCTGAACAAGTACCTTCTCATCTGACAGTGCCACATCTCAATGAGTGGTCAACCTGAGCGTTTATCTGCTCCATAAGGTTAAAAGAAAACCATGCGGTCAGCGTGGGGGCAAGAGCCTGGGATGCTCTTTGGAAGGTCGAAGTAGACTCGACAAGCTGAATGGTCTCTTTCTGCACTGTCGGGATTCTATGATAAGGCCAATGTGAAGCATCTTTCACAGTGCCTGTCAGGGAAAGCAGGCAACGTCTCCTGGTGTAAAAACAATGTAGTGAAGATGCTAGAGATCCAAAACAAGAAAACTGAAACAGGAGGTCCACTTCTGAAAAACAGTCATACAGGTTCGAAAGCTTAAACTTGTTTCTGTCTCCACCAACACTGCCAGACCTGTTGTCTGTTTTCATTATGTTCTCCTAGCATCTGTCAACTTACTTCACAAAACCAAAAGTACTTTTTCTGGCCATGTGTCTCATTACTGTTTGTGAGACTGTGGAAATTGGTGCTGCACTTCTCTACATTTCACCAGTGATTGTATTTCAAGTGTACTTACTGGCTTTGGAAACTCCAGAGATCATGAAAGGTGATACACAAATACGGATCCTTTCCACTTTTTGACCAGGAATAGAAGAGCTGCTGCTTATGTAACAACAATGTTCAGCAAGTCTGCTGGTAATGAACAATGGAGTTTCACGCAGTACATATTCTGCATGTTGAATAGTCTCTGTACTAATGCTATTATGTTGAATTCTGAATCTTACAAATGGCAGTTCAGGTGAAATGCTATCACATGGACTTTAGAGCCATCACAAAACATGTATCTGAAATATTATCATTGCTAATATTAGTAGTAGGATGCTTAATGTGTTAGCCCTTCTATATACATTCATTTATGGCATATTTGTGTAAATATGACACGTATCCCACTTCATTTAGTTGGTAATACTTATTTTTCTCAAACAAGATGCCATCAATTTTATTGTGAGCAATGCCACAGGAGATTTACTTGATGAGAATAAATAGTTTAATGTCTGTTAACCTAACAAAGAAAAATGTGCTAACTACTTATAATATCACCAATTGCAATTTCTAAGCTTTTATTTTCATTACTGCTCCAATGTAACTTAGAGAGAGTGAACATAACGAGCAGCTGCATACTAAGTGAATCAGGGTACCTCAACGGAGAGAATATACAATCTGATTACATTTGGCCTTCACACAATCCTCCTTTTAGTTGGGATAAGCAAATCTGGGCAATTTGGCTTCTTTTGAAAGACAAATTCTTTGATCTTCTGGGCTGGATTCTTCTCAGATACACATGGCACAGTTTCCTGTGAATACCATAGCAGCGATTTGTGGAATTTTTATTAACAATGTAATTTCTATGTAGGCTCCAGAGCAGTTGGAAACTAGATGAGAATATTATGAAGCAATGTTATTTTGTAGACAGAAAGAAAAGTTCTTCTTCCAAAATTCCAACGATTGGTGCATCAAAATGTCATTACATGCCATTATAAACATTAAGCACCCATCTAGTACTGGTAATGTCAGAAAAATCCAAATTATCGTTGAACAAGGTATTTTTCTCATTTGAGAAAGGTAAGCTTCAAACTGAACAAACCCAAGTGCAGCAAAGGTAAAGGACAAGTTCCCCTTTCCCAGAAACAGTATTGTATTGTTTTAGCCTACTCACTTTTTACCTGCAGGTCCACAGCAGAAGGGGAGGCCCTGTGCTTTTACTGAAAGAAAAGATCAGATAACTAGGGCAGTCGTGGTCAAGTAGCATTAGAGCAGAAGATCAATGTTCTGGTTTTGAGCTCAGAGCAAATATTGAGTGAAAAGTGGAACAACTTCAGAGGACAAATAATGGAAATTCCAGCCAAACACTGACCAGAATGACATTGAGAAAATAACTGATCAAATTAAGAGTGCCACCATAACCCGACATCAGAAAGACCCAGGGCAGTTTGATGAAATCAAAACTGTGCTTTTTTTTTTGAAATGTATATTTTCAGAGAATGTGGGTGCCATTGGCAATGCAATTGCTTCTTCCCTCATCCATAATTGTCTGTGAACTTTTGGCTTATTTGGCTATCTCTGAAGGTCATTAAAGGGTAACCACTTTGAGTCTGGAGTTTCATGTCAGCCAGACTCAATAAAGACGGTCATTTTCCTTCCATAAAGGACATTAATGAACCAGATGGGTTTTCATGACAATTGATGATAGTTTTATGATCCCCATTATGAAGAGTACATTTATAGTTAGAAGGAAAAAACATTACATTCATTTCCAAGTCTAACTATTTTTGTATTGGCTACACTGGGCCTCTGTTCTGAAGCATACAAATCAGATTAGTATGTCTGTCATCAGTTTTACTAATTTTTCTTTCTGGATATTCCAGATTCTTTCTTTAAATCACCAGCTGCCTTAGTGGGAAATCATTCTGAATAACATTTCAAGACAGATTTGGTGCAAATAGGAATCTAATCATTTACAAAACCTCCTCCAACTGAAAAAAAATCATAAAAGCACAACTCAAAGATTAATGCTTATGAGTAAACCTATAAAACAGTAACAGACCCCTTATGAAACAAGAAGCTTTGCAGTGGTCTATGAAATGGAATTTTTCTCCCCACAAGTGAGGGGAGCAACTAACTTAAGAGCAATAAAATAATGATTGACTTATAGTTAGACTTATAAGTTGGATTTAGTTGCAGCAGATGGGAAGAATAAGCCATGTGGTAATGATATAAATCCACCGAGGAATAATTTCAAATCACATATATTAGTGTACCACCATCTATAAATAAATCCTTTTATTTTTACTGTTAGGTGTTCCTCTTTATGTCAATGGATTGTCCTACCCCCTTCACATAACAATCATAAGTGCACTTCTGAAGTAATTCATTGTTTGTGAAGCACATTAGGATGTCTTGAGATTGTGAGAAGCTGCTCTATAACATGTTAATAATTTGATCATTCTCATGATTTCAGCCATGCTTTCATGTCGTTTGCTCAATATAAGTTATTGCTAATTGTGAGTGGTTCACTTGACAAGGTGGCATTATCGTTTTGATAAGACCATTTCTGATCCGCAGCGTTACTTGTGACGTTTTAGCATATTTTTAAATAATATGGAGTTATAGAGTCATAGAGATGTACAGCATGGAAACAGACCCTTCAGTCCAACCCGTCCATGCCGACCAGATATCCCAACCCAATCTAGTCCCACCTGCCAGCACCCGTCCCATATCCCTCCAAATCCTTCCTAATCATATACCCATCCAAATACCTCTTAAATGTTGCAATTGCACCAGTCTCCACCACTTCCTCAGGCAGCTCAGTCCATACCCGTACCACCCTCTCTGTGAAAAGGTTGCCCCTTAGGTCTCTTTTATATCTTTCCCCTCTCACCCTAAACCTATGCCCTCTAACTCTGGACTCCCGGACCCCAGGGAAAAGACTTTGCCTATTTACCCTAACCATGCCCCTCATAATTTTGTAAGCTTCTATAAGGTCACTCCTCGACTTCCGACGCTCCAGGGAAAATAGCCCCAGCCTGTTCAGCCTCTCCTTGTAGCTCAAATCCTCCAACCCTAGCAACATCCTTGTAAATCTTTTCTGAACCCTTTCAAGTTTCACAACATCTTTCCGATAGGAAGGAGACCAGAATTGCACGCAATATTCTAACAGTGGCCTAACCAATGTCCTGTACAGCCGCAACAAGACCTCCCAACTACTGTACTCAATACTCTGATAAATAAAGGAAAGCATACCAAACGCCTTCTTCACTATCCTATCTACCTGTGACTCTACTTTCAAGGAGCTATGAATCTGCACTCCAAGGTCTCTTTGTTCAGCAACACTCCCTAGGACCTTACCATTAAGTGTATAAGTCCTGCTAAGATTTGCTTTTCCAAGATGCAGCACCTAGCATTTATCTGAATTAAACTCCATCTGCCACTTCTCAGCCCATTGGCCCATCTGGTCAAGATCCTGTTGTAATCTGAGGTAACCCTCTTTGCTGTCCACTACACCTCCAATTTTGGTGTCATCTGCAAATTTACTAATTGTACCTCTTAAACTCGCATCCAAATCATTTATGTAAATGTCAAAAAGTAAAGGACCCAGCACCGATCCTTGTGGCACTCCACTGGTCACAGGCCTCCAGTCTGAAAAACAACCCTCCACCACCACCCTCTGTCTTCTAGCTTGGAGCCAGTTCTGTATCCAAATAGCTAGTTCTCACTGTATTCCGTGAGATCTAACCTTGCTAATCAGTCTCCCTTGGGGAACTTTGTCGAACGCCTTACTGAAGTCCATATAGATCACATCTAACCCTCTGCCCTCCTCAATTCTCTTGGTTACTTCCTCAAGAAACTCAGTCAAGTTTGCGAGACATGATTTCCCAAGCACAAAGCCATGTTGACTATCCCTAATCAGTCCTTGTTCTTGGACTCGAAAGTTAATGGGATTTGTTTATTCTCTGGAAAATCAGGCCTTTTTTTTTGAAGTGTTGTAGATCTCATGGTGATGGTGCCATTATGATTATGTTCAGGGGAGATTACAGAATAGCCACCCATTGATCATAATGGAACCAGGGCAGGTATGAATTAGCAGGGAACCTGGAGTTAATGGTGTTTTCATAAAATTGCAACTCTTGTATTTGTAATGGCAGAGATTACAGAGTTGGTCTTAATGGCAACTCATTAATGACAAAACATTAAGCATGTATATTATTTTGGGGCTCTTGTGATGTAATAGTCGTGACCCTACCTGTAGGCTAAAAGGTAACGGCACAAGAGCCACCTGCTCCTGAGGTGTGTGAAAACATATTTAAATGTTGATTTAAAAACATTTACATATCACTCAAAATCAAATACTACTGTTTCCTTGTTCCTGGATTTTAAAAAATCTTTTGTTTCTGATATGAGTCCTCAGTTCATTGGGGAGGCTTTACTGAGCAAAAAAGAAAAAGGCTAACTCTGATATAATATGGATTTTTTTTCTTATATGTACATCGCTGTGAAAGAGCAACACACACACAATCATAGAATCCCTACAGTGCGGAAGCAGGCCAATCAGCCCATTGAGACCACACTGACCCTCTGAACAGCATCCCACCCCATACCTTATCCCTGTATTTCTCATGGCTAATTCAGCTAGCCTGCACATCCCTGCACATCTCTGGACACATTGGACAATTTAGCATGGCCAATCCTCCTAACATGCACATCTTTGGACTGTGGGACGAAACAGGAGCACCTGGAGGAAACCCAGGCAGACAAGGAGAGAAACTCCACACAGTCATCCGAGAATGAAATCATACCCACGTTCCTGGCACTGTGAGGCAACAGTGCTAACCACTGAGTCACCGTGCCACTACAAAGAAAGAATATAGATCATAGAGTCATGGAATTGCCCAACACAGAATTAATGATTTGGCACAGTATGCTTTGCTGTCTCTTTGAAAGAACAAGAAAATCAGTTTCTCTCCTCCATTTTGCTTTTATGCTGTCACTTTACAAATACTTCCTTTTGTGGTATATATATCCAATTCCTTTTTGAAAGTTCTCATGTGGAGGTGCCGGTGTTGGACTGTGGTGTACAAAGTTAAAAATCGCAAAATACCAGGTTATAGTCCAACAGGTTTACTTGGAAGCACTAGTTTTCAGAGCACTGCTTCTTCATCAGGTAGCTAGTGGGGCGGGATCATAAGACACAGGGTTTATAGTAAATCATTAAAGTGTCATACGACTGATGCAAAGTATTGACCAAACCTAGATTGCTGTTAAGTCTTTAATCACTTAGAAAGGGGTTGCAGGTTTCAAGTGATTAATATGTAAATCCCAGAACATCTTTCAAGTCACAGTCCAAGAATAATTTAAGGTTTTTTTAAAAAAAAGTTACATTTCAGCTCAGACAATGAATTAAAAGTGTGAGGTTAGTGTCTGTCTGTACCCCAACCTTGAGTCAGACTGGTACTATTTCCAAAGTAGAAAATTATAAAATGTCATGTGGACTGACTGCCGACAGATTGCGAGCTTTTTGAAGAAAATAGAATATATCTGTGCGGCAGGTACTCATGTGACTTAGCCAACATTGTCTATCCTATACGCAGTAGGCAAGTATGCCTCAGTATGGTATATAGCATCCATACTCCCTCTCTCTTCCCTTTCCCCCGCATGCACACTATCCCTCTCTCTTCCTTCCCATGCACACGTGCTCTCTCCCTATCTCCTCACTCCTCCGCGCTGTCTCTCTCTCTCCTCCTACACGTGCACGCACTCTCCCTCTCTCTCTCTACTCCCTTGTGGGTGCACGGACTCTCCCTCTCTCTCTCCCCTCCCGCATGCACTCTCTCCCTCTCTGCCCTGTTCCACTCTCCCCTCCTCCCGTGCACGCGCTCTCCCGCTACCTCTATCTCTTCCCACATATGCTCGCACACACTCTCCCTCCCTCTTCCCTCCTGCGGGCGCACCCTCTCCTTCTCTCCCCCTTCCCGCGTATGCTCCCTCCCTCTGTCTCCTCCAGCATGTGCACTCTCTCTCTCTTCTCCTGTGTGTGGTCGTGCACACCATCCCTTCACGCGCACGCACACTCTTCCTCTCTCTTCCCTCCTGCATGCTCACATTCTCCATCGCTCTCCACTCACATGTGCTCTCTCCCTCTTTCACCCAACCCGTGCACGCTTACTCCCTCTCCCCACTCCTGTGCATGCACACTTGCCCTCTCACCTCCCGTGTGTGCACCTTCCTCTCTCTCCCCTCATGCGTGCTCTCTCCCTCTTTTGCCCCTCTCGCCCGCGCACTCGCCCTTTCTCCACTTCCATGCACGCACACTCTCCCTGTCTCTCCCCGTGTGAGTGCACGCTCTCTCTCTCTCCCGTTCACTCATACGCATGCACACTCCCTCTCTCTCCTCCCATGTGCGCTAGCACACACTCTCCCTCTCTCTCTCCCCACCAATGCACACTCTCTCTCTCCCCTTCCACACGTGCGCACTCTCCCTCTCTCCTCACTCCTGCGCGTGCACTCTCTCTCCATCCCTCTCTCCCAACTCCGGCACGCATGCTCTCCCTCTCTCTTTCCCCCTCCTGCTCGCGAGCTGACCCTAGCTCCCCCTCGCTCCTCCCTCCCGCTCGCGAGCAGTCCCGCGTGTGAGCTCTCCCTCACTCCCCCTCTCTCCCCTCCCGTGCATGTGCTCTCACTCTCTTCCTCTTTCTCCCTCCTCCTGCGTGTGATCTCTCACTCACCCCCACGCGCATGCGCTCTCCCTCTGCAATTTGTATTTGCAGAAGCAATCTATTTTGTTCCAAAATCACGCAGTCTGTAGGCAGCCAGTGCCTGTGACTTTTATAAATTCCTACTTTGGAAATTGAACCAGCCTGACTCATGGTTGGGATACAGACCATCTCTAACCTCACACCTTTAATGCATTGTCTGAGCTGAGATGCTACTTTTTAAAAATAAAACCTTAAGTTATCTTGGACTGTGGCTTGAAGGAACTGCTAAGGTTTGCATCTTAATCACTCAAAGGATGTATCCCCATTCTAAGTGATTAAACACTTAACAGCAATCTACGTTTGTTCAAAACATCGCATTAGTTATATGGCATTTTGATCTTTTACTATAAATTCTGTGTCCTATGATCCTGCCTCAGTAGCTATCTGATGAAGGAGCAACACTCTGAAAGCAACACTCTGAAAGCTTGTACTTCCAACTAAACTTGTTGGCCTATAACCTGGTGTCGTGTGATTTTTAACTTCTTGAAAGCTGCCTTGAAGAAAGACCCTGTATCTTTCAAGCGGTAAACCCCAAGTTAGGGTGGCATGGTGGCACAGTGGTGCACAGTGTTGCCACAACACCAGGGGTGAAAATGTGTTGCTGGAAAAGCACAGCAGGTCAGGCAGCATCCAAAGAACAGGAGATTCGACATTTCGGGCATAAGCCCTTCTTCAGGAAGGGCTTCCTGAAGAAGGACTTATGCTCGAAACGTCGAATCTCCTGTTCCTTGGATGCTGCCCGACCTGCTGCGCTTTTCCAGCAACATATTTTCAGCTCTGATCTCCAGCATCTGCAGACCTCACTTTCTCTATACAGCACCAGGGGTCCAGATTCACTTTCAGCCTCAGGCAACTGTCTGTGTGGAGTTTGCACATTCTTCCTTAATCTGTGTGATTTTCCTCCCAAATCCAAAGATGTACAGCTTAGATAGATTGACTGCGCTAAACTACTCTAATGTGCAGGCAAGGTGAGTTAAATGTGGCAATTGTGGTGTTACCTGAATATGGTGGGATGCTCTTCAGAGCGTCAGTACAGATGTGATGGGCCAAATAACCTCTGTCTGCACTGTGACAATTCAGTGGTAAAACAATGTTATATGTAGATTTTAAAAGCTCACTGTTTTAGAAGAAAGAGAAAACCAAAAGATGATATGATTTTTCCTCAACTGAAAATAGATCGTCAGACTCAGTATTGAATGCGTGAAACAGCAGTTAGTAGCTTTAGTGGAACTATAGAGAAACGTTTTTCCAGAAAATGAGTTAATGGAGAATCAACCCGCAGTCTATCTTTAAATCCTTAAATAAATTAAAGGGTCTACACATGTCACAAGCACTTACCTCTTAACCCATAACTTTAGTCTGTCCCTTTATATGGGGCCAGGTGAAACCCATTTATGTGCAACTGCGCACAATTAATATAAAATGAATGATTCTGAGGTGCAATTACAATAAGATTGAGAAAACTGAAAATATAAAAGTTCCTAGGGAGAACAGAAAGATTGGGCAGAGATAGAACAAAGATACACTACTGTAAGTGTTAGCAATGCATGCTCTGCATATGGTGCAGCATTGGATTTGCGTATTTTTAAAGATAAGAATCATTGAGAGACAAGGTAAAGTAACTGTAGCCCTACTCTCTCCTTAGAGAGAGTGAGAGAGACAACTGGTGGTGGTTTAACCTCAGGTGTTACCACGCCTCAGGTAATGGAAGAGCTTGAGAGAACAAGACAGTCCTTTACAGTAACCTCTGCCAGTTTGGAAGTGAACCTGCACTGTTGGCATTACACACCAGCCATCCAGCCAACTGCAGTCACCTACCCTCAAAGGGAAGACATCTTGCAGGTGAAAGGGGAAGGTTAGCTTTACACAAGAAACTTTAGTTTTACTGAATATGGGGGAATGTTTCATTGCAATAAAAGAAGACAGTGAGGTCATGGATATAAATATATTGAAAATAAGCAAAGATTATGTAGTGATAGCTTTTGGTTTCTCTTGCAAGGAAGATAAAGAAATTGTCTTCCAAGATTTGAACGAAATAATATTTTCATTGCTCAACTAAAGGGCATGCAGATCAAAATTTATTGTTTTGATCTCTTTGTTATGAAAGTAATTTCATAGAGTCATAGAGTTGTACAGCACGAAAACAGCCTTAGAATCATAGAGTCATAGAGATGTATAGCATGGAAACAGACCCTTCGGTCCAACTTGTCCATGCCAAACAGATATCTCAACCAATGTAGTCCCACCTGCCATCATTTGGCCCATATCCCTCCAAACCCTTCCTATTCATATACCCATCAAAATGCCTCTTCAATGTTGCAATTGTACCAGCCTCCACCACTTCCTCTGGCAGCTCATTCCATACACATACCACCCTCTGCGTGGAAACGTTGCCCCTTAGGTCTCTTTTATATCTTTCCCCTCTCACCCTAAACCATGCCCGCTAGTTCTGGACTCACTGACCCCAGGGAAAAGACTTTGTCTATTTACCTTACCCATGCTCCTCATAATTTTGTAAACCTCCATAACGTCACCTCTCCGCCTCCAGACGCTCTAGTGAAAACAGCTTCAGCCTGTTCAGCCTCCAACCCTGGCAACATCCTTGTAAATCTTTTCTGGACCCTTTCAAGTTTCACAACATCTTTCTGATAGGATGGAGACCAGAATTGCACGCAATATTCCAACAGTGGCCTAACCAATGTCCTGTACAGCCACAACAGCCACAACATGACCTCCCAACTCCTGGACTCAATACTCTGACCAATAAAGGAAAGTATACCAAACGCCTTCTTCACTATCCTATCTACCTGCGACTCCACTTTCAAGGATTATGAACCTGCACTCCAAGGTCTCTTTGTTCAGTAACACTCCCTAGGACCTAACCATTAAGTGTATAAGTCCTGTTAAGATTTGTTTTCCCAAAGTGCAGCACCTCGCATTTGTCTGAATTAAACTCCATCTGCCACTTCTCAGCCCATTGGCCCATCTGGTCAAGATCCTGTTGTAATCTGAGGTAACCCTCTTTGCTGTCCACTACACCTCCAATTTTGGTGTCATCTACAAACTTACCAACTGTACCTCTTATGGTCGCATCCAAATCATTTATGTAAATGACAAAAAGTAGAGGTCCCAGCACAATGCTGACCAGATATCCTAAATTAACCCAGTTCCATTTGCCAGCATTTGGCCTACATCCATCTCAACTCTTCTGAATTGTGTACCCATCCAGATGCCTTTTAAATGTTTGTAATTTTACCAGCCTCCACCACTTCCTCTGTCAGCTCATTCCACCCTCTACGTGAAAAAGTTGACCTTTAGGACCCTTTTAAATCTGAAGGAATTTAACAAACAATCAGAAAAATTAGAGAATAGAAGAGCTCGCAAAGATTCCATTTAGTTTTGTTCCTCCACAATATATTGAAGCTGTAAAGCCTGGAGTTGTTTGTATTGGGAATGTTCGAAAATTTTGTTTTTACATGAACCTGGAACAGTATAAAGAGAAGTAAGTGGACTAGATGCTGAACAAAAGGGGTGTGTGTGTGTGTGTGTGTGTGGACATGGCATTACAATTTCACCTGTCTTCTGATTTCCATTTTGCTTGCCTTCGATTGAAATTAAATCAGAGGTAGCAAAAAACAAGCTGTCGATTCACCATCAAGCATTTTAAAATGTCAAGTGACATTTATAGATTCTATAGTGTTTAATATCTGGCAGATTAATTTGACTAGTACACTTCGACTGGTGAAGATGACGGTTAAATTGGTGTATAAAGTGCACGGGAAAAGGAAATCTCGAGTAATGAATGATTGAAGATATGAAATAGTTTGCACTGGCTTCCTCCCTCTTTCCTCTCAATAATGTTGGTTCCTTTTAGGTTACTGTTCCATGGTCAACTGGCCCCTTCTGCATCTGTGGATTATTTATGTATAATCCTTAACATTAGTCACTATCAATCTACTAGGGGCACTACAGCCAAGATAGAACCTGGCTTCACCTTGTGAACTTTTCCAATGTAGAATCCCAGAAAAGTAATGAAGCAAGGAACCTTATCAATTTCCCCTGCCAAGCCAAGAACTGCTGAGACCACATAGAACCACATCAGGTAAGACCATCTCACTCAATCAAGTACATGCTCAACTGCATGTTGGAGGTATTCCTGGAGCTTTTTTTGCAGGATCTTAGAGAGACAATATTCAGAAATTCTTTGATGACATGCTGGACTAGTTTTGGATACATGTGAAGGAAATGAGTGAAGAATGGAAGGTTATCTGTTCGGGTTAAATTACGAAAGGGAGAGAGAAAGATCATATAGAGGTTCATTGTCACCAGCATGGACCACTTGAGTTGATTGGTCTGTTTCTGGCTGTAAATAATACATAATGCATTCAAGCATAACAACAGATTAATGCAATACTGATTCACATTAAATAGCATGTATGCCAACTGGGTATAAATAAAAACTGTTTATAAAACGAAGCATTAACTTCACAGGCAAGTATAGCAGGTGATGCACTTCTGGTGCATCAATAGTAATGATTGTGACAGATTTATTGTGAAATTCCAAAACATATTATTAGCAAACACAGGGCGAGGTACTAATCACTGTTTTGGCTGCTCAGATGTGTGGTTACAAACAAAACAATCCGGAGAAAAATATATATGTAAAAAATAACTATTTACAGAGCATCAGATTCCACACATATCGGAACTGCTGACATATCCACAATATGGCACCAATATGTCCCAACTGTAATCCTGGGTGGTGCATGTTATAAAAAACGTACTCATTACATCAGTAAAGCAACACAGTTAAACACTAAGTATACATGTCAAAGAGTATTTTATCTCTGTTAAAGACATTTTCCTGTCCCACAGTCATATTTTGGTGGGTTTGGGAAGGGAAAATTAACAGAAGTGAAATTCTTCTCTGAATGGATTGACTCAGCAACTGATTGGAGGAGAAAGTGAGGACTGCAGATGCTGGAGATCAGAGCTGTAAATGTGTTGCTGGAAAGGCGCAGTAGGTCAGGCAGCATCCAAGGAACAGGAGAATCGACGTTTCGGGCATGAGCCCTTCCTGAAGAAGGGCTTATGCCTGAAACATTGATTCTTCTGGTCCTTGGATGCTGCCTGACCTACTGCGCCTTTCCAGCAACACATTTTCAGCTCAGAAACTGATTGGGCTGGATTAGAAATTGTTTATGTTCTGGGATAGATGGGGCTTAGTGTTCTGTTGGGAACTTAGAAATGAATGCAGTGCATCTGTTGTGGATTTTTATTAACACAGTCTCTTCATTATTACCAGTTCTCTTGACCAATACATTTGAATGAATGTGGCTATGCCTTGCATAAGCTGAAAAATGTGTTGCTGGAAAAGCGCAGCCGGCCAGGCAGCATCCAAGGAGCAGGAGAATCGACGTTTCAGGCATAAGCCCTTCTTCAGGAATGGGCTTAAGCCCAAAACGTCGAATCTCCTGCTCCTTGGATGCTGCCTGACCTGCTGCTCTTTTCCAGCAACACATTTTTCAGCTCTGATCTCCAGCATCTGCAGTCCTCCCTTTCTCCTGTGCCTTGCATGAGTTGATATCACACCAGTAGTTAAAACTGATTGCAAACATCAAGTTTGATTGATTCTTGATTGAGAGTACAAGGAGCAGTGATGGAATAAGATTCAAAGGGTCACTGTTTAGAGGTCCTTAAATCACTGAATGTGGTGCTAGAAGCTATAAAAGACTGCAAGGACATAACACTCTTGCTGACAAAAGGTAGAAACCTGTCTTTGAAACCAGAATTGTATATCTGAGAGTTATAGAGAAGGTCAGCAATAGGAGTCTGGTGCCATTCTCCTGGATCTAACGCCTAGTTTGATGATCTAAGCAGTACAGGGAATGGGAGCGCAGTATAATATTCTGTTTTATCCTGATGTGTGTCTGCACAGGCAGGAGCCTGGTGACAGTGACACTGAACTAATAATTCTGAACTCCTTGGTTAATGTCCTGCAGATATGGGCTTGAATCCCACCATGGCAGATGGGTGCAGTTTGAACTCAGTAAAACGGAAAACAAATGGAAGTGTTGAAAGATGGGGTTGATAGATTTTTGAAACTTCGCAGAGTTGACAAGCATAACGAGCTGGCTTGAGAGAGGAGTTGAGGCTTGGACAGATCATGATCTTGTTGAATAGCAGGGTAGTTCTAAAAAGGTCACATGGTCAATTCACAGGGCATCTCCAGAGAGAGCGACACTACTCCTATTTCTCACACCCTAATGGTGACCATATTACTGTTGCTGGTTGCCATAAAAAACTTAATTGGTTCTCTAATACCCTAAATGGAAGGAAATCTTTCATCATTACCCTGAGCTGATCTACATGTGAATCCAGTTGTGTAACCATGTTGTTGATCCCTCTTAAATTCCCTCTCTATGCAAATAAGGATGGTCAACGAATGTTGGCCTAGTTAATGATGCCCACATCCAATGAACGAATATATATTTTCAAAATCCCCACCGGTCATGTGCATAATGATCACTTGAAACATTCTTACCATGACAGTTCTAATTCATGTCTTTAATTTCCCATCGAGCTTTCATGTGTCTCACGGAGGTGATACAGGAGGTCCAGGATAATGCCTCTAAAACAGTCAGTCCCTCTGGAGATGCCCCGTGACAAGACTCATCCAGACCATTCACCAGCTCAGCTTTGATTGGTCATCTTTCTCCAAACCTGAGATGCCAAGTAAGAAAGCATTAGGGGCACTCTTACTGAACTGAAAGGTCATCACTCCAAAGTGGCAACTCAGAGGTACAACAGCCAAACTTGTGAATCCTCTCAACACAGGTACCGTGAACAAAGCCTTTCCTATGAGATGACAAGTAATCAGCTGTAAGCTTTCAGTACTTGTTGACACATCTTCAGACTCCTCAGTTGTCACTATGTTCATGCATCGCTTTCACTGGCAAGTCTTGGTGAGTCTGGAAAGCCCATGAACTGAGAATTAACCTTCAAACGCCATGTTAATATCACTGTAATTATATGATTAGCATTTGAAATTAATAGCCGGTATTTCCTGCGGGCATCACCTTCACACAATCAGTTAGATTATGCAGTCTAGAAGAGGTTTCCCAATGTGTTGTCAATTTCAATTACCTCTCCCATCCCTCAGACCCACAGAGTCCTGTCTCCCCAGCTAATCAAACTTGCATCGAATTAAACCTATCCCTTCCCTAGGTTCCCACCAGAGCATGTCCTCAGAAAATGCAACTGACCATGCAGCAAGTTGTCATATGGAAAATGCTGCTAGATCTCTTGAGAAAGAGAGAGAGAGAGAGACCATTGTAATTATTCAGTGCCAATGTTGACCTAACTTGCATGAAAGGGAATTTCTTGTAGAGAAAAAAGAAAACAAGTCTTGCATTAATATAACATTTTCATGACCTTGGGTAGGACAAATACACTTTATAGCCTATTAGGTACTTTTACAATGAAGTCATGTTACAAACCACCCAATAACCAAATAACCTGCTTTTATGATGTTGGTTAATGGACGCATATTGGCCAGGACTAGTTTCACTACTGTATTCTTTTGTGCTAGTGTCACTGGATATTTAAATTCACTGGAGAAGGCAGATTGAGTCAAAACTTAAATATTTCATCTGATAAAAGGTAGCTGCTGAATGCCCAGTACTCCTTCACAGTTGTATTGACATGTTAGCCTGGACTGGTGCTCAACAAACCCACTTCCTTCTGATCTAGAAGCGAGTGTGTTACGGTTGAGCCATAGCTCATTTTCCAAAATGATGACAAAGTCGGTGCATATTGTGGACAACAATTCTCTCTGCTGTATCCTTATAAACTCCTGCAAAGTCACAGACTATGAAGCTGAGAACTAACTCTGTAATTGTCCTCTTGTCTGTGGTGATGATGAAGAGGAAGGTTGGAATATTTACTTGTGCCCGCAAGCCAGCAGGACATTTTTCTACTTCATTTACATATGAACATACAAACGTACCACCAAGGAGCAGAAATGGGCCATTTGACATCTCAAGCCTATGCCACTGTTTAGTAAATCCAGAGATGATCCAATTGTAACATTAACTTCACTTAACAAAAGTCTATCCAACTCTGCCTTAAAGATATTCAAAGACTCTGCTTTCCCTGTTTTTTTTTCAGAAGAGAGTACCAAAGACTTATGACCCACTGTGAGAAAATATTTTGTCTTATCTCTGAAATGAATAAACCCTTATTGTTAAATAGTGACTCATTTGTTCCAGATTCTCTGATAATAGGAAGTATCTTCTCCACCGATACTCTGGCAAGCTTCCTCAGGATCCTATGTGTTTCTGGTCTAATCCCTATTTATGCTCAATTTCCTCTTTGATCCCAATTAGAATTTCAGGCTAAAATTTTTTGACTCAATTTCTTCTACCATGTCTGCCTATTTCACTAACCTATGGCACAGTGGTTAGCGCTGTTGCCTCACAGCGCCAGAGACCCGGGTTCATTTCCCGCCTGAGGCGACTGACTGTGTGGAGTTTGCACGTTCTCCCTGTGTCTGCGTGGGTTTCCTCCGGGTACTCCGGTTTCCTCCCACAGTCCAAAGCTGTGCGGGTCAGGTGAATTGGCCATGCTAAATTGCCCGTAGTGTTAGGTAAGGGGTAAATGTAGGGGTATGGGTGGGTTGCGCTTCGGCGGGTCGGTGTGGACTTGTTGGGCCGAAGGGCCTGTTTCCACACTGTAAGTAATCTAATCTAATCCAACCTGTTTTATAACCCCATTTTGGAATCAGTAGCAAATTTCAATATTAAACTCTCTATGCCCATCCTTATATATCGAGAACATGACGTGGATCACTTGGCTCCTCCATTTCCATCCTTTCAGCAATTTCAGCAACAACATTCTGTCAAAATTCCTGCTTTCCTGTTCATTAAACTATGTTCCATCCATGCTGCTACATTTGCTTCTGTTTCATACACCCATCATTTTGTCTTGAGCTGTTTGTAAGGCTCCTATTCAAGTTATTTTATGGAAAGCCAATTGAAAATTGTGTACATTCCATTGATAGCTGGATTACAGAAAGAAGCAGAGGAGTTTAGAGAGTGTGACAGTTGTGAAGGAGAAGACATGAAGTCAAAAAGCTCATTGCCGATCAGCCAACCGTACCTCAAATAACTCCACAAAGGCCGGTATCCTGTTACCAAGTATTAATTTACAATGAACAGTCCTTGACAATACTACTGCTTCTTACAGACTTAGGCACCAGAGTGTCAGTATCTCTTACACTTGTTGGGGATAATCTGCTATCGGGGTACCTACATTGGGGCTAGGGAGGGGAGCACCATTATTAAAGCAGATACTGTCAGGTACCAGCTAAAATACAGCCATGTAAAGTAAACCCAGCCACTGCAGGTCACATTCCTTGGGGATTAGAACATGTCCGTCAGTTTCAGATCATCCTGTTACAATCTCATTGTTAATAAAGGAAACCGGTAACTATCGGATAGTGTAAATCGCACCGATACTACACTTGATTGATAAAGTACTTGCTAATGCCTCCGCTGACGTCAAACTCATTCAGGTCCTGTGTTAAATGATAATACCTGTATATTCAACTATGGAGAACTATTGTGAACGCCCAGACAGCCAGGCGCATAGCAATGAGGAAACCCTTCCAAACAATAAACTTTTAAATTACAAGATCGGAAACTGCTGAACCCAGGATGTCTACCCATTGTTCAGCACAGCAGGAGCTGGACAGGTATCTCGGGGCAGCCAATAGAGACACTAATCCCTTCACAGACAGGTGAACCGACCAATGAGAGAGCCGAACGAGGGGAACCTGACCGGGAACTCAAGGAAGCGCGAAGTATAACTGCTCCAGGTCCGTAGAGGAAGACAGAACGCCTTCTCCAACGAATTGCATGCTTTTGAATTCGTTGTATAGTTTGCCAGTCTTGATTCTGTAATAAACGGTGTTTTTGCTCCAAACTCTAGCCAGTGTGATCTCTCCTTCCAAAGAACACGTGGAGACGAGGCCTACGGGTCCGTCCCAACACACTCAACCTTTTTCTGTCAACCAGGGCTCCCTGACTGGACCAGATTAACATCCCCAACTCATATTCTATTGTGTCCTCTTGGCTGACCTCGTTATAATCACTACAGCAACCAATGTGAGTTATTTCTGAATACTTTGCACATTGAGGTTGTCAAAGGCTGTTCTGCCGTGTGAAATTCCTGTTTGTGTTTCCAGGGGAGATGGTAGGGTTAGATGCGTTGGGGTGGTATCTGGTTAATTCATTTGGCTAACTATATTGAAAAGTGGCTGGTTTGTAGTTGAAGCACCATGAAGTTGATAAAAGAACAAAGGTAGAGATAAAGTTAAAAATGATGCCAATACAGTATGCTTGTTTTGGGGATATATCCCTGACAAATCTCCTGCTGGTTGGATACATATCAGATGCAAAGTGTCTACATTGTTGTCAGAGCCATCTTAAATAATATGGGGCATTATACAATGGTCACAAGGATGGGTGGAGGTGAGAGAACACATCTAATGTATGCAACTCAACCTGCAACAGTGTGCTAAACACCCACATATCTAATTGGCTGTTGAGTAATTATGGAATTTTTTGCCTCTTGAAAGATCATTCCAGATGTTAAATCAGGGTGCAAATGTTTTTTTGTTAGGAGTCCTGAGCTTATTTGGTTTCAGTTCCTGCCAAAAACCCCTTTATTATACAGTTCACCTGTTCTGGATTTTTCTCCATTTAACTGTTATGCATGTATTTATAAATATTGTTTTGGTTCATCTCTTTTCAAGGCTGCAGAATCCAAGAAGTTAGAACCTTCCTCGATAAGTCATTCCTTGGTACTGACAGAGTGGGGTTGGGGAAGGGGGTTTGGATTTTTAACATAAATGGCAGATTTGGCTTAGGCGGAGGTTAAAATTTCAGACTCAGTTCCTTGATCCAACTTGTACATCCTGCCATTTTCCCAACTTAGAGTCATAGAGTCATAGAGCTATAAATGGAAACAAATCATCCAACTTGTCCATGCTAAACAGATATCCCAAACCAATCTAGTCCCACCTGCCAGCACCCGACCCATATCCCTCTAAATCTTTCCTATTCATATATCAACCCAGATGCCTTTTAAATGTTGCAATTGTACCAGCCTCCACCACTTTCTCTGGCAGCTCATTTCACACACGAACCACCCTCTGTGTGAAAAGATTGCCCCTTAGGTCTCTTGTTTATCTTTCCCCTCTCACCTTAAACTTATGCCGTCTAGTTCTGGACTACCCCACCCCAGGGAAAAGACCATGTCTCTTTACTCTATCCAAACCCCATGATTTTATAAACCTCTATAAGGTCACCCCTCAGCCTCCAACACTTCAGGGAAAACAGCCCCAGCATATTCAACCTCTCCCTGTAGCTCAAACTCTCCAACCCTGGCAACATCCTTGTAAATCTTTTCTGAACCCTTTCAAGTTTCACAGCATCGTTCCTATAGGAAGGAGACTAGAATTGCATGCATTATTCCAAAAGTGGCCTAACCAATGTCCTGTACAGCCGCAACATGACCTCCCAACTCCTCTACTCAACACTCTGACCAATAAAGGAAAGCATACCAAATGCCTTCTTCACTATCCTAACTACCTGCGACTCTACTTTCAAGGAGCTATGAACCTGCACTCCAAGGTCTCTTTGTTCAGCAACAGTCCCTAGGACCTTACCATTAAGTGTATCAGTCCTATGAAGATTTGCTTTCCCAAAATGCACCACCTAGCATTTATCGAAATTAAACTCCATTTGCCACTCTTTAACTAATATTTGAAAGTGAGTGAGAATTGATTCAATTCAATCAGCTTCCTCTTCACTCTAGTGTTTGAATTTAATTGTTTGTTTTGGGGAATCCAGCAGGTTCATCAATGTAAGGACTTGGTGGATTCATGCTGTAATGACTTTCGTATCTACCTACAGATGCCTACTTGAGGAACCTCCATTATCAGGCACCAACCTATGAACTTCATCGCAAGGCATCCAATTAGAGCATGACTCTGACTTGCCCTGAGTACCACAACCTCTCATCCTACTCTCCACTTGCCTTCTGAATTCCTTCCATCTCTGACATAGAACTCGCTCCACTCTCACTCTCTTCACTTCAAAACCTCTAACTTTACCCATGATCTGTAATTTTTCCAACTGAGGCATCTGACCGTGCTTCCATCCCATAGTCAAGGTCTCTGATCATCCCTCAGGTTCTTGAATTCTCCCAATTGTGATTCCCTTCTCCCTCAGGGCCTCTGGCTCCCAGTCCCAGATGCCCCTGACTGCCTCTTGAGCCTCTGAAATGCTCTACCTCCCGCATGTTGGTGATTTCTCCCATTCAGGCCTGTGATTCCAGCCTCCAGTCTCCCACTCCCAATGAGTCAGGTTAGGAAAACCTAAAAGGTATTCAACAGAACAGTTTAATGCCATGACAAACTCGTACATACACTCAGTAACATGATGTTCATTGATAATGTTAACTTTCATGTAGTAGCTGAATTTAAAATGAGCATGAAAAGAAACAATAGGCTTAGTAGTTTATTAATGTTTTATCCAAACACTTGGTATTCTGATTTTTTAAACTCAAATAATTCTTCTGTACTTGTACATTGTGAGGTAAAGTCTAACAATGTAGGGATGGTATGAGATTGTATATTAGGCAAACAGGAACTTCTAGTAACACAAATCACATTATTTTTAATAAAGAAATTATTACTCTTGATTCTGAAAACCTGCATTTCAGAGCACCATTTATAGTATTAATACAGCTGGGATAAAGCTACATTATAGTCAATTACTACGCCAACACTTTACCTTCCACTAATATGTTATTTCTTATTTCCTGCATGGAAAATGCATGATTTTAACATGATTAAGGTGAAATATTTATTATTAACATCATTAGCATTGCATTCTAGTCCCAGAAATAACAAGATATATCTTGGTCTAGGCTACAGGTCTCCTTCGTTCTTCATGAAGAAAAGTGAATTGTGAAATGAAGGTATAGCACATCCCATGATTGAATTACTGAATGCTGCAGCAGAACAGGCTAATGGGTTGGATAGCCCACTCCTGTTCCTATGTGTTTGGAACAAAGAGACCTATGAATCTGTTTAATGTAGAATGGGGGTTGGTGTGCTTTTATCAGATTTATGTCAGCACTTCTAGTTCTTGGTGATTTGGAACTGCTGCTATTTTCACTGTTTGGAATTGTTGGCATATTATCATGTTATTTTCATTTTACTGTTTTGATTGTACTTTTGTCAGTTTTAATGTTATTCAGTAAAACTTTGGATGAAAAATTGATAATCTGAGTTGCTCGAGGGCAATTAGAACAATATTTATTGAAGCTGACCATTGAAGGGTCAACAACAAAAGGGCCATGGGGGAGAATGATCCAAGAAATATGGGTTCATGGGCTTTTCTGACACGATGGCAAAACCATTTTAATGTACTACTTGTGGAATAATCAGATGGATAATAGCTACACCACTACTAGGCCCAGCACAAAGACGAAGGCAGAATGTCAGATCTCACTCTAAAATAATATGATCAGAATGTCCTTTTTGTGAAAATGTGTCAGTTCGGTTGCCTTTATCGAACTTGGCTGGAGCTCTGCATCGAACTGGTTTACTTATTTTTGATTTGCTTTGATTTATTATTGCCACGTGTGCCAATATATAGTGAAAAAAAGTATGGTTTTGCATGTTATCCAGACAAATCATGCTTTACATAAGTACATCAGAGTAATAGAACAGGATGCAGAATATAGTGTTCACAGCTATAGAGAAGGGTCAGAGAAAGATTAACTCTAATATATAAAAGATCCATTCATAAGTCTGATAAACATAGGGAAGAAACAGTTCTCGAATCTGTTGGCAAGTGTATTTGAACTTTTGTATCTTCTGCCCAATGGAAGAGAGTATAACTGAAGTGAGAGGAGTCTTTGATTGTATTAGCAGCTTTCCTGAGGCAGTGGGAGGGAGTCAATGGGGAGGAAGGCTGGTTTTTGTGATGGATTGGTCTGTGATCACAATTCTCTAAACTCCTTTTGTCTTGGTCAGAGCAGTTGCCACACCAAGCTGGGATGCATCTGGATAGGATGCTTCCAATGGTACATTTATAAAAATTGGTATGAGTCACTGTAGACATGCCAAATTTCCATAGCCTTCTGGAGAACATGGAGGTATTAGTGTCCTTTCTTTGACAGTGGAGTCGATGTGAATGGACCAGGACAGGTTGTTAGTAATATTTAGAAGTTGAAGCTTGAAGGTTCCAACCATCTCTACCTCAGCATCATTGATACTGACAGGGGTATAGCCTCCACTCCACTTTCTGACACCAATGACCAGCTCCTTCATTTTGCTGATATTGAGGGAGAGATTTTTGCCATTATGTCATGCCACTAAGCTCTTCCATCTCTTTCCTGTTCTCTGTTTCATCATTGTTTGAGATCTCAACCCACTATGGTAATATCATCAGCAAATTTGCAAATGAGATTTAAGTTAAATGTGGCTACACAGTCATGAAGGTATAAGGGGTATAGTAGGGTGCTGAGTGAACAGCCTTGAGGGGCACTGGTGTTGAGAATTATTGTGGAGGTGGTGTTGTGGACTATCCTTAATGATTGTGGTCTGTGGGTCAGCAAGTTAAGGATCCAGTTGCAAACACAGGAGCAGGGTCTTAGTTCTTGGTACTGGAGAGGAGTTTGGCTGGAATCATACAGCTGTAGGAGGAGCTAAAGTCAACAAGAATGAATCTGATGTCGGTGTCCTTGTTAACCAGATGTTACAGGGATGAGTGTAGGGTCAGAGAGATCGCATCAGCCATTGACCTGTTATGATAGTAAGTGAATTGTAGTGGATCAAGGCATTCTGGGAAGCCGGAGGTGACATGTGCCATTACTAACCTCTTGAAGCTCTTGATAATGATTGATGTCAGAGCCACTGGGTGGTAGTTATTAAGGCATGTTACCTGATTTTTCTTTGGCACCAGGATGGTAGTGGTTTTCTTGAAGCAGGAATACCTTTCAAATAACGAACTAAGTTTTGTTTTTGCATAGAAATATTTGGAAATGATGGTAACCAGCATTGGTTTTTTGCCTCCTGCATAGATCTTCAAAGTCCGCATGTGGTAGTGACTGGAATTCGATGCTGAGATTTGAGTCAGTATACAGATCACTGTGCACGGGACATTGGAATACCTGCGTATGGGCTAAAGGGAATGTCAGTGATAACTCAGGTTCACCCCCTGTGCTTCATAGGAAGAATCCAGAAAAATGATAAGCCAATGATGTTTCTTTTGCTACACTTGAAAATGCAATCATTCAAATTGTTTGACTATTCAACATGGAATGCTCATCAAACCACCTCCTTAAATATTCCTCCTTTTACTTCCTGTTTATGTGAGGTATTCAATGCTATGGGTTTGCTGAGTTGGTTATAGGCAGCCAGATTATAGGTCAGAATAACACCAACAACACAGAGGTGGACTCAGGGCTCTGCCTCTTCACTCTAGCTGTATTTAAAAAGGTAATTCCAATGCTGTGGTTCAGCAAATAATTCCCAAAGAGCTGCCTTCAGGCCAAGAACTGAAGAAAATGTTCTATAGCATAAATTTGTCATCATTTCCTGACCTGAGAGAGGTGTTCAGGGCTTGGGCCATGAGTCATCGATGTGGATTTCTCTCATCTTCATCTTTGACCTTTAACCCAAAATCAACATAATGATATTGAGCTTACTGGTGGTCTTTGGAATGATTTATATTTAAAAATAATTACGATCAACCTACTTCTAAGCTCCCAAAGTTATACATTGTTTTCATTTTTTTCCAAGTCTACACACCACTGAATTGCTCAAGTGCAGTCTGCAAGTGAATTGTGGTGCTTAATGACTCAATCCCAAATTTCAGCTATTGTAACTGCTGCCTTCCTCAGCAGTGTTATGGATAAGGGTAATAGTCTCAATGTCCTTGCTTGAGAAATGGGAACTGGCTGAATTATTGCAAGTAATACTGTGAGGTCTGTTGTAAAGTACATCTCTAGTAATGGTAAGAACATGAACAACCACAACGGAAGAGAATTGCACATGAAGAACAGTCACTTTGGTGAGGTAATCAAAGGTTATTACCATTACAAAAATGCTCAGTGCTTTTCTGCAGAGATGCAAGGTTAAGAAGTGGAAGTGAAGGGTTGAAGGAATAAAAAAGCTTATTTGAGAGATATTGTCAAAAATCAAGTTTATTAGAAATGAAATACTTATTATGTAAAATTATGTACCTTGCAAAGGTTTATGAAATCATGAGGGGCATGAATAGCCAAGATCCTTATCCCCAGAGTAAGGGAGTCAAAAACTAAAGGATACAGGTTTAAGGTGAAGTGGGAAACGTTCAAAAAGGGACCGGAGGGGCAACATCTTTACGCATAAGGGTGGTGCTTGTATGGAATGAGCTGCAAGGGGAAGTGATGGAGGCTAGTACAATTACAACATATAAAAGGCATCTAGATGGGTAGACGAATAGGAAGAGGGTTTAGAAGGATATGGGTCAAATGCGACTAGATTTATTCAGGATATCAGTCGGCACGGCTAAGTTGGACTAAAGGGTCTGTTTCCACACAGTATAACTCTATGTGTTTCCAACATTGCTACAGCAGTTTGTTGTCAAGGGAAAATGAATATTCACAATTTCATGCTTGGAATAATAGCTTTTAAATGTATTATTTAGTCAGCAGTACTTTAAATAAAGTATTAAACAAATAGACTGTTTCAAAACAATTATCTAGGCTAATAATTCAGCACACATTTGTCCAATAAATATGTCAGCATGGCTACATGAATTAAAGTGGAGCCATCTGAAGTGCAGAGCAAGTGTTAGTTCAGTCTCTTCTCCTCTTAGAATTTCAGGCATTTGAAACCAAAACATGCTGCTTACGTTAACATAAGTAAATAATTCTGCTAACATACTAAGTGATTGACTTAAACAAAGTGTGTTCCCATGACATCTTTCTGTCTTATATTTTAACACAGGTACTTGTAAATGGGTTCTTGTAAATGGGTTAAGCTAGTTTCTTTAAATGGTCAAACAAAGGATCCAAAAATAACTTGTTTTTAGCATTAACTATCTTTCCTTCTGCTGATTTCGACCTTGGTGGCATCCTGCATGATGAACCTTGGCCCTTGACCTAACATTCTTAATGATAAAAATTTGCAGCTGTTTGCTTTTGGAGAGCCTTATGCCAAGGGCAATATGATGCTGAAGTGACTGTTTGACTTACTCATTTCCATTTCCTTTTTCACCCCCTCTCCAGTGAATAAATATTAGTTTAATGCAGCATGTGGTTTGAATTGTTGAATCCGTATAAAAGGCAGCACGTGTGGAAATGGGATCATTCCATAACGAATATTTGTATTTGTAATTGACTTTTGAAGACATTAAAAGCGTATTATAAGAAGGTGCTTTGCTTTGAAAATTCATGACAAAACTCCAACAATGAGCAAGCTTTTCTTGTAGATTGCCAAATATGTTGACAGTGTCACTGCTGATGCTCTGGAGCTGCCTTCTTCCAGGTTACACACTGTATAAGCAATTGGTATTATGATACAGAAGGCTGTGACTCATCTTGCCCATTTAAGTTATTGTTCACAGTCAACTATTATGAGAATTATAGTAGTTTGTGCTACAAAGGTGGGAGAAACATAGCAATCATGTGGGAGGTGTAACGGTGAGCATTAAGTGAGAATCGTAATCAAAGTGGGAGTGTTGGAATGTACATGACCTCATCAATGACTTTGTATCGGTCTATTATTGAATTCTCTTTCCTGATATAACATTAAATAAATTCTACAAATGGAAAAATAAATCTGAATCAGAGAAAACGTTGTCTCCCAACTTTATTATCTCATCCACAATTCGATTGCGTCAGAATATCAGGCTCATTTTTATCATTCGTACAAAGAGCTGCTCATTTTAAAACTGATATCCTAGATGATTCAACAGGCTTGGTAATCCAGACCAGGAGGTTCTCATATTCAATCTCCAGCTATTGCTGGATTAGTAATTTCACATGAATAGTATTGAAGGTGATACAACAAGTCTTAATGATTTTGTAATAAGCAGTTGGGGTGGGATGGGGTGTTGCAAGGAGCAGCAGTGTCAAATCCAGCCATCACAAGACTGAAATCTGAACTAAAACACTTGGTGGCTCAGTGGTTAGCACTGCTGCTTCACAGCAGGGGCTTGGGTTCCATTCCCACCTTGAGTAACTGTGTGGAGTTTGCACATTCTCCCCACATCTGTGCAGGTTTCCTCCCACAGTTCAAAGATGTGCAGGTCAGGTGAATTGGCTATGCTAAATTGCCCTTAGTGTTAGGTGCATTAGTCAGGTGTAAATGTAGGGGAATGGGTCTGGGTGGATTGCTCTTTGGAGGGTTGGTTTGGGCCTGTTTCCACACTGTAGGGAATCTAATCTAATTCAGGAGAATACACAGTTTTATGGCTATGAGTCAATAGTCTGCTGATTCTCACTTCCCAGGATCCTACCAAGGAATTGTCATTTCATTTGAGGCACCAGAGGGCAACAACAGGGAGATTTGCTAAAATAAATTAATGTAGAGGTCATAGTGATGCTTTCAGTTCAGTTGGCTGGAAGGCTGACTTGCAATGCAAAGTAATAGCAACAGTGTGGGTTCAATTCCCATATAAACTGAGGTTAGACTAAAGGATTCTTCTTCTCAGCTTCACCTGAGGCCTGGGGACCCTCAGGTTAAACCACCACCAATTGTCTCTGTCTAAGGATACAACAGCCCTACAGCCTGGTAAGGCAATAGAGACTTCACTTTTAGAGGTTGTAGAATCTAGTTTCAATTTTGAACAGTTTTCAGAATTATAGAGTGAGGCCCATCCAGACTGAGAGATGCGACATTTGGGGCCAAGAAGGGTTTTTTAAAAAAACCCAAAATACAAGTTTTCATCTTGTTCAATCTTCCTGAAGCACGATGAAAATGGAGGAATGTGTAATCTTAAACGCAATCTGACCATCAGTGCTAAATGGAACCCAATGAGGATACACTTGCAATAATGGTCTATATTGTTTACAGTTGGCAAAGTGACTTCTCTCAAATAAAAGAACACAAAGAAAAGTGTTCACAGAGTACTTGAGGGGGTTGTGTGATGAATACTGGTCAGTAGGAAACAATAGGCAGATAAGGGTACAAAGAGTGTTAAATTTAACACACCCCTTTCTGCAATTTGTTCTTTTGCAAGAAGTTACTGGTACCAACAGTCCCAGGGTGAAGTTGCCCAGTTATTATGTTTGTGAAGAGGATACCACAAATTGTTGAGCTCCTGTGAGGGAGAGGTGATAGGCTTCCTTTTGTTTACCTGTCCTCTCAGTTGGTTGCTAAATGATTAACTGAAAAGGGATTCCTTTTCATGTGGATGCTAGGCCCAAGCTGATTTCTATTTTAAATGGAACCAATTTAATCAGCCAAAATGAAAGAGTGAGTTTATTAGTTGCTAAATGTGAAAAGAAATAATAAAACTGCACACGTACATGCAGATTTGAAATGAAAGATATCTTTTAAAAAAAGGTATATAATGGCTGGGTCTCAGTTCCATGAAGAGAAGGTAATTAGATGTTGTGACTGTTACATTGGGGTAATACTGGTAGCTCTGATGTTGATAGGGGAGCAGCTGATTTTGAGACGTTTGGCTTTGCTGGTCAGCTGAAAGGATTTTAGATTATTTTCAAAGTGGTTTCACTTGCTTTCTAGCTTGCAGAAACTTCTTTGTTTTTACCTGTCGTTAAGGGATGATGAAGAGTTTTCCCAGCTGTGACCTTCATAGCCCTCACCTTTGCCCACCAGCCTGCACACACCACAACTGAATCTGGCTGTTCATGCCTGTACAATATGTTCTTGATTGGAGAAAACACAAACTACCTCTTGCATGGAATGCTTTCCTTTCTCCCATCATATTCATAGTCTGTGATATCACAAAGGAGATAACATTTTAAATTGCTGTGCATTTCTCCCTTCTTGATGTTTCTCTGATATATGTCTCCCTCAAGACTGAGGATAATCCACTGAGGCCTTCTAGGCTGTCGCTGAATTATAGTGCACAAATTCTACAATCTCAATCATTTTTAGGCTTTTTGACATCTTTCAAAAAAAAAGTTGTCACTAAACATGCAACATATCCAAAGTTGATCCATTGCCATGAGCCTGTATGGCAAATTAAATGAGATGATTTTTAATTTCACTACAAAAGAAAACAAAACAACAGAGACCCTTGCACATGTTCATTCCTCTAGCACTTATCAAGATTATAGATGCAGTTAAAACTAAAGATATCTGGTTTCCAAATGTAGGGTCTGCAATTGTATTTGATTACACGACAATGTTGGTGATTTTTGCAGGAATAAACTTCAACAGAGCAACCTGGCATCCTGGATTTTACACTTTTCCATAAAAGCTAATCAGATCTGGTCAGCATGAACATATATTTCAAAATGTTTTGTTTGGAGTCAGCAATAAATTAGTGTTCCATTCTCTGTTGTGGAGTGCCATTGTTGTTGCAAATGTAGGTTTCACATAGTGTCCCAATTTTAAAATTTGTTTTCCTGGAGAACAGCTCCTACCGCAATGTCACATGCATTGATGGCTACTTTCGATGTTTGGTTAAAGTTTGGAGCTGCAAGCACAGAACTCACTTTTTTTAAATAGCCTTCAGTTTTTCAAAGGCTGTCTGGTATTTGTCAGTGTATACTACCTTTCTTTTATCTTCGTCAGCCTGACAGTCTGAAGCCAATGTGCTTGAGTTTGGGATTGTCATGACCAAACTAGAAATTTTTAACCCTTTTTTCAATGTGTGCTTCCGAAAGAGCCTGCTAGTGTCAAAAATGGCTGCAAATGTAAATTCATGGCTGTCTGGAGCATGAGATACCTACAAATGACACACACATACTAATGCAAAGGGAACATATAGCAACAGTCCTTTTGGGGGGAGGGGAGAGTCAAGTCCAAATATATTAGAATGTGATCTCCTGTGACGATAAAGATATTGAGGGGCTGACAACTTACTGTTGAATGGTAAGCCACGCACTATGGAATGTGTCCCAAATGTAGATGTATTTTATGTTTTCCCTTTTGCAAAATAGATAAGGACAATGGTTAAAAAAAAATAGTTTCAACTCTACGCGACTGAGAGCACTTCTGTGTTCCTGCCTAGATTCAAGCCTTAGCCTGCTGTGAAGGTCACAGGCAAAGAACAGTCATCACCTTGTGTTGCAGGTACAGTAAATAGGCTTTCTCACTCTGAGTACTGGATGTCAACGAGCCTGCAGCGAGGACAATGAAAGGATTCTTTTTTTGCCTTTAATGCTAGAATTCAGTCACCAGTCAAAAGGAGTCAGAACAACAATGTCAATCAATCTGTAAAACTAATGATCACAAACAACTATTCAATTATCAATATCAATGCTATTGATATTCCACTACAATAGCTGCAATGTTCAACTAACCACTCTTCAGAAACTGATCCACATATGTATTTGTTTAACTTTTATCCTTTTGGGCTCATCTCCTGTTTCTATTCTGTATATATGTTTGTTGTGTTACTGCTTGTTCTCTTGTTTAGTAATCAATACATTTAGTCTTTGTCAACTCAAGAAAACCTAGTTAAACCGGCTCTTTTCAAAACATAACTTCAGCTGGGTCTGTGAGAAGGCTGTCCACAAGGGAAGGGATCAGTTTTGAATTAATCCTGTTGCAACAATTCTGGGAAATGTGCAGAATATTGCTACAGTTATATGTAGATTGACCAGCGCATACAAGACTCCCTCTAATTATGAAATGCTTGCTCAATGACATATATTGTGCACCTATTCTGTATCAGTATTAGAAATTTGTCATTATCAGAAAATTTCTCTAAACAATTTACAGTTCACCCTTAAGTAGCATGGAACTTTGGATCCTTTTTAGATTAGATTACTTACAGTGTGGAATCAGGCCCTTCGGCCCAACAAGTCCACATTGGCTCTCCGAAGAGCAACCCAACCAAATCCATTCCCCTACACCTAACACTATGGGCAATTTAGCATAGCCAATTCACCTAACCTGCACATTTTTGGACTGTGGGAGGAAACCCATGTAGACACGGGGAGAATGTGCAAACTCCACACAAACAGCTGCTCCGAGGCGAGAATTGAACCCAGGTCCCTAGTGCTGTGAGGCAGCAGTGCTCACCATTGTGCCACCATGCATTTTGCTGAGGTAAGATACATTTTACCAGCAAATTTCATCTTGCATTCATCAGGAGAATTTACAAGAAATGCAAAAGTTAAGAGAAAATTCATTCATACTCTATGAAAGGAGTGTGCTAATTAGACTCCGGTAAAGGTTTTGCGAAAGAGAATATAGCAATTAGATGTTAAAATCACACAACTCCAGGTGATAGCCCAATAGGTTTATTTGGAAGCACCGACTTTCGGAGCGCTGCTCCTTCATCAGGTGGTTGTCAACTCCAAATCATGACTACAGTTAGATAATGATTGTTACCTATTGTGCTGATTTGAAACAAGTGTGAGATGTGTCTACGCAAAAGAACATGCATATGCACAGTGCCTGCTTGGTCAATAAAATGTGATTACATTCTCTAGTTCATGTCCGAGGGCAAATGCCCTGACAATCAGACTCAACCTGCCTGGTTTGAAATTTACATGAAGTTTTGTGATCGACTGTTACACATCATGTAATTCGTAGAATCCCAACAGTGTGGAAACAGGCTCTTCGGCCCAACAAGACCCTATAAAGAGTAACCCACCCAGAGCCATTCCCCTACCATATTATTCTATATTTACCCCTGACAAATATAGCTAACCTACACATCCCTGAACACTATGGGCAATTTAGCATGGTCAAGTCACCTAACCTGCACATCTTTGGATTGTGAGAGCAAACCAACACAGGCACGGGGAGAACGTGCAAACTCCACACAGATAGTTACCTGAGGTTGGAATCAAACCCAGGGCCCTGGTGCTGTGAGGTAACAATGCTCACCACTGAGCTACCATGTCCCCCATAACCACTGCCAAAAAGCTTCATTAAAGTGTAACTTTTGTCAGCAATGTTCAATTTAATCCTTACTACTTCAAAAATCTCCAACATATTTGACTTTTACACGATACATGTATAAATTGACCATCTGTAAAGGTGTGAGTGAATACTTGCTATTGTTACATTACTGTTATATAGTAGCCCTTTAGCTGTGTTATTGTTCTGTGTGTGGGAAGATAATCAATGAATAATCAGCCCTGCTGAGTACCTTGGTGATTCCAACAATTTGGTAAAAGTTTTGTTGAAATTGCTCCTGTTGATTGTCATTACTGAAGTATCTGTACATAATGAGTGGCAGAGCAGACTGTCAATGACTTGTTTATCTTAAGGTATGGCAAACTGATTTACTTCAACTATGCTCCCAATGGGTATCTGAGAAGTTCTTGTCTTTTTAACAATTCAGTATTATGGAGATGCATATGAGTGGTTGCCTTTGATTTCTATATGTTTCTGGGCTTGCAGGTGCTTCCTTCATTTTGAAGTGAAGTCTTCTCAGGTCTAATTGGCTAGGGGGTTGGTTATCTTGGATGGTTGGTTTGCAATGCAGAATGATGCAAACAATGTGGGTTCAGTTCCCACACTGGCTGAGATTACCATGAAGAGCTTCTCAATATGTTCCCTCACTTGAGATGTGGTGACTCTAAAGTTAAACCACCATCAGTTGTTTGTCTGTCTCTCTCTCTCTCTCTAACGTGAGAGTAGAATAGTGGTTGTTTGATTGCAGTCTTGTCCACTGAGCACCATTCAACAAATAGTTAAGTATTTATTTTTCCAATGCGTTTCAAATAATATGTAATAGTTCATTTTTTGACTTTTAGCAAGAAATAAAAGTAATTATTACTCTATCCCACTATTCAACAAACATTGCAAATGTCAGCTTTCATGCATCAACTAGCATGAACTAATATACAAATTTATATGGAAAGTGCCACAGAATAAACAATGAACTCTTAATTGACTGTGATATGCAATTTAAATGATGACTTTCCTGTTGTGTTCTTCAAAACTCTCTGAGAGCTGGTGGACAATATAGCTCAGCTGAAATGATTCATTTGATTTACTATTAATAGGATGCTAAAGAAAATGTAACAACAGATAAAAATAGCAAAAACACTTAACTTAATATTTCAAAACCTTTTTTTTGCTGAATGAATTGATGTTATTACATAGAACACTTGGCTAACTCACACTAGTTTGTAATAGGCCTTAATTTGTAAATCAATTCCATGATATAGTATTAAACTGGAAAGCAGAATTTATTGTATTCATTTGCAATTGCCCCTAATTCAAAACAGCCAATGAAGTCAAATTTCAAAAAATCAACAGCTGCCTGTAAAGATCTTTATTCATATGATACTCAAGCTTCCAAAACATAGCAATCTGGTCACAATGAGTTTGGCTCTCACCTTAGGGACACTGTTTAGTGGAACAGTCAATTTTGGGCAGAAGCTTTGGTCATTTCCAGACAACAGGTATCACTGTGGATAAATAAGCTGTTTCCTCTCTGGTCAGTTAGCTCAGTTGGCTGAATTACTGACTGGCTTGCAACACATTGTAATGCTAATAGTGTGGGTTTAATTCCTGTACTGGCTGGGGCTATTGTGGAAGAATTCTCCTTCACAACTTCTTTCTTTGCCGGAGGCATGGTGTTCCTCAGGTTAAATTATCACTAATCATCTCTCTCTAATGAAAGAGCAGCTCTATCATCTGGTAGAACTATGGTGCCTTTACCTAATAAGCTGTAATGTTTTGCACTGTTAACATGTTGATAACTTCCATCATCTAGAAGGGTTGGTGACGATTTGCCACAGCAGATTCGTCGCCAATGATTAGCCACTGCCGGTTCTCCACCAACGTTTCTCCACTGGGTTCGTTTGACCTCTGGAGACTATTCGCCATCGGAAATATATTTGTTTTCCTTCCCGCCTGTTCTTTCATACTTTTCAGTCCCCTTTACTTATATAACTATGTACTACATATTGATTAAAATAAGGTAAAGTAAATATCATTTTATTGGTTTATATATAAAAATGAGTTACAAACTTTAACCAGAAAAAGGAAATACATTTTTAAAATCTTTATAATGGCAGTAAAATCTCACATTAATATTAAACAATGACATTTTTTAGTTCATTTGATAGCTATGTGCTATTCCTCCAAGATATTCCAAACAATCTCTTTCAACGTATTCAAGAACAATTTGCTTTACTCTATCATCTGCATGTTGATATTTTTTAGCTTTATTTGTGGTGGGTAACCAGCTATCAGCTGTTCCATTTATAAATCTCGCCCCTTTTGCACTTTCATTAACGTTCCAATTAATTTCCATATGGTTGGATGGTGAGCTTCAAGTTCAAAAGCAATTCTCTGTTGAGTGGCTTCAGTGTGATTATTTGTGTGATCTTTGTCGTTTATTGTTGTCTCATAGACCGACTACAGATCATGGGGAAACTAAGGTGCCCTTCGGCTACTGCCACGTCTATTGTAGAGTCCAATATAATTAAATTCAAACCAATCTAGTATTGGTTGTAGTAGTTCTTGAGGCAAAAAATCTATGAGTGCTTCTACATAGGTACCAAGGTCAGTAAGTAGCACAAAAGCCAAAGCAATTATCATGTTTGCTTTTAAAGCATAATCAGGATAGGTGTTGTATTGACAAGTTGCTCCAATTGCAGTAATATATCTATGCATATTTTGTGCCAAATGAAAGAAACAGCCTTTAATTTTAATTTCAGGAAAACATTCTCTCATAGCATTGATAGCTGCCTGCTCAAAGTCATAATGGATAGACTGTAGTCTGGGATTAGGTACCAAGGACTTCACCATTTCAAGCATGCATACATACGTTGAATGCTGCTTATTTGGTAGAAGTATATACAATACTAGATTAGACTTACAGTGTGGAAACAGGCCCTTCGGCCCAACA
The DNA here is from genome assembly GCF_020745735.1 of Hemiscyllium ocellatum. NCBI lineage: Eukaryota > Metazoa > Chordata > Chondrichthyes > Orectolobiformes > Hemiscylliidae > Hemiscyllium > Hemiscyllium ocellatum. Next base: position 17,165,246 of record NC_083428.1, on the reverse strand, counting down.
AGTCCACACCGACCCGCCGAAGTGCAACCCACCCATACCCCTACATTTACCCCTTACCTAACACTACGGGCAATTTAGCTTGGCCAATTCACCTGACCCGCACATCTTTGGACTGTGGGAGGAAACCGGAGCACCCGGAGGAAACCCACGCAGACACGGGGAGAACGTGCAAACTCCACACAGTCAGTCGCCTGAGTCGGGAATTGAACCCGGGTCTACAGGCGCTGTGAGGCAGCAGTGCTAACCACTGTGCCACCGTGCCGCCCACATGATGAACCCCATCAAGTCTTTTTGCTAAAATACAATATACCTGAGAGAATAAAATAGGGGCAATGTTGAACATATCATCCACAAACCACGTTGATTCTGCTAAATGATGTATCCAAGATTCTCTACCAAATATGATTATACGATTACTTCCTTGACCATTATCCACCAAAAGAAATTTTTCTTCTGCTCCGTTATCCATCTTATATACTTTGTATGTAATTGGGATCACCAAATGCTGAAGATCAGTAGGGTTTGGTGACGCTAAACTAATATCATTCCTTTTTCATCGAATTATTTTCTTCATTCTGCTTGTTGTCGGTAAAGGTGCTAGGACTGACTGAGGGACATCAGCTGCACATTCGTTAATAAGAACACTAGGTACTTCCTGTGATTCTTCTGCACGATGTTTTAAAACTTGTTTTCACTTTTGCAACTTGGACACTTGCTGTGGAAGGGGAATGTGTGTGTCCATTAATTGTTTTTATCACAATGCCACTCTTGGTGTGGATCCGTCCATTACATTGGCCCCTTTGTTCACATTGCCAAAACTTAATACTTGAATCACTCTTGGATCGTTTATCAAAAACATATATAAAACAATCGTGGTAAAACTTCTTATTTCCACATTTTACCAATAATTTGTTTCCATTTTGAAGACTCGAGGGTAAATGGAAAAAAGAATACAAGCTTAAAACAAAAACTCTCCTGTAACGAAAATAAGTTGTTACTGAAACAACGCAAACACTACCTGAACAAATATAATGACAATTTTATATAGTTTAGACATGCTCAGTGGTCAAAGGGCTGTGGCTTATCGGCGGCAGTGAATCTGCTTATTTGTGGAATCGTCTTCAGTGGCCAATGGGTGGTGGCTAAGCGTCCTCGACGAATCTGCTGTGGCGAATGGTCCCATCCTACATCTAGTACTAACAGTTATTGGGCAGGGTAAAAGTAAGGACTGCAGATGCTGGAAACCAGAGTTTAGATCAGAGTGGTGCTGGAAAAGCACAGCAGGTCAGGCAGGAGCAGGAAAAATCGATGTTTCGGGCAAAAGCCCTTCATCAGGGATGAAGGACTTTTGCCTGAAACGTCGATTTTTTTTTTCCCTACTGCTCGGATGCTGTCAGACCTGCTGTGCTTTTCCAGCACCACTCTGATCTAAGTTATTGGACAGTACTAATAGCTTTCTCCAAAGTGGATATGTGGGTACTTTCATGATCCTATGTTCCCAAAAATGTATATGCTGGGAAAAACACTGCATCCCCAGCTCCCTAATTTACACTTCTCCTAGCTGGCACTCCAACTTAAGACTGCACAATAAGAACCTGATATGCAAGTGAGGATTGAATGAAGTATCATTTAATCTGATCAGAGACTGTTTATGATTTTGTTAGCAAAGTAATAGGCGTCATTTTCCCTTGTTATTTTAAAAGTTGTGGGATTGGACTTGTTAGGTGGCAACCAAAATATCACATGCCACCATTGAGAAAACGTAACCTAACACGTATCAATCTGCAAATGAAGAACTGACAGTTGAACGAGGGTGAATTTTCCAACCCATTTCAGGCTTCAATATTAACAGTTCAGGTTAGCAGAAGCTGCTGGCCAACCAAAGACCTCAACAAAGGACTCACCTTCGTCTCCCTCCTCCCATGCATCAATGAATTTAATACACGCTGTGACGTTGAACACTTCTTCCGCCGCCTCCGCCTCCGAGCTTACTTTTACAGTCAGGACTCCCACCCACCTTCCAAGGACCCCTTCGCCCACCTCCAACACACTGCATCCACCTGGACACCCCGCGCTGGCCTATTACCTGCCCTCGACCTCTTCATTTCCAACTGCCGCTGGGACATTAACCGCCTCAATCTGTCTACCCCAATCCCCCACTCCAACCTCTCACCCTCACAACGCATAGCCCTCCAATCCCTCTGCTCCAATCCGGACCTCACTATCAAGCCAGCAGATAAAGGGGCGCAATGGTAGTCTGGCGCACTGACCTCTACAGCGCTGAAGCCAAATGCCAACTTGAGGATACCTCTTCCTACTGTCCCCTCGACCATGACCCCACCCCCCCATCACCAAACCATCATCTCCCAGACCATACAGAACCTCATCACCTCAGGAGATCTCCCAATCACAGCTTCCAATCTCATTGTCCGAGAACCCCGCACTGCTCGGTTCTACCTCCTTCCCAAGATCCACAAGCCTGACCACCCTGGCTGACCCATTGTCTCAGCATGCTCCTGCCCCACTGAACTCATTTCAGCCTACCTTGACACTGTCCTATTCCCCCTAGTCCAGGAACTCCCCACATACGTTCGAGACACGCCCTCCACCTCCTCCAAGACTTCCGTTTCCCCAGTCCCCAATGCTTCATCTTCACCATGGATGACCATCCGCCATGACCAGGGCCTCCAAGCCCTCCGTTTCTTCCTCTCCCGATGTCCCCAACAGTACCCTTCCACCGACAATCTCATTCATTTGGCCGAACTAGTCCTCACCCTTAACAATTTCTCCTTTGAATCCTCCCACTTCCTCTAGACCAAAGGGGCACCGTATGGGCCCCAGCTATGCCTGTCTCTTTATTGGCTATGTAGAACAGTCCATCTTCCGTAATTACACCGGCACCACTCCCCACCTCTTCCTCCACTACATTGATGACTGCGTTGGCGCCACCTCGTGCTCCCGCGAGGAGGTTGAGCAATTCATCAGCTTCACCAACACATTCCACCCTGACCTTAAATTCACCTGGACCATCTCTGACACCTCCCTCCCCTTCCTGGACCTCTCCATCTCCATTAATGATGACCGACTTGATACCGACATTTTTTACAAACCCATCAATTCCCACAGCTACCTGGATTACACCTCCTCCCACCCTGTCTCCTGCAAAAATGCCATCCCGTATTCCCAATTCCTCCACCTCCGCTGTATCTGCTCCCAGGCGGACCAGTTCCTCCACAGAACATACCAGATGGCCTCCTTCTTTAGAGACCACAATTTCCCTTCCCACATGGTTAAAGATGCCCTCCAAGGAATCTTATCCACATCCCGCACCTCTGCCCTCAGACCACACTCCTCAAACCGTAACAAATCATCCACCGACATTTCCGCCACCTCCAAACGGACCCCACCACCAAGGATATATTTCCCTTCCCACCCCTTTCCACCTTCCGCAAAGACCGTTTCTCCATGACTACCTGGTCAGGTCCACGCCCCCCCTTACAACCCACCCTCCCATCCTGGCACCTTCCCCTGCCACCGCAGGAATTGCAAAACCTGCACCCACACCTCGTCCCTCACCTCCATCCTAGGCCCTAAAGGAGCCTTCCACATCCATCAAAGTTTTACCTGCACATCCACCCGATGCGGTCTCCTCTACATTGGGGAGACTGGACACCTCCTAGCAGAGCGCTTTAGGGAACATCTCTGGGACACCCGCACCAATCAACCACACCACCCTGTGGCCCAACATTTCAACTCCCCCTCCAACTCTGCCGAGGACATGGAGGTCCTGGGCCTCCTTCACCGCAGCTCCCTCACCACCCGAAGTCTGGAGGAAGAATGCCTCATTTTCCGCCTCGGAACACTTCAACCCCAGGGCATCAATGTGGACTTCAACAGTTTCATCATTTCTCCTTCCCCCAACTCACCCCAGTTCCAAACTTCCAGCTCAGCACTTTCACCATGACTTGTCCTACCTGCCTATCATCTTTTCCACCTATCCACTCCACCCTCCTCCCTGACCTATCACTTTCATCCCCTCCCCCACTCACCTATTGTACTCTATGCTACTTTCTCCCCACCCCCACCCTCCTCTCATTTATCTCTCCACCCTTCAGGCTCTCTGCCTTTATTCCTGATGAAGGGCTTTTGCCCAAAACGTCAATTTTACTGCTCCTCGGATGCTGCCTGAACTGCTGTCCTTTTCCAGCACCACTGATCCAGAACCAAAGACCAATCAGCTTCTGGGTGCAAGGGACAGTCAGTTGAGGATCCAGCAGCATGAAGTCTGTATCATCTTCTTGTCACATGTTAGGCAAGGGCAGGTGTTATTGTCAGGGACTACCTTCTTGCCCGTCCCATCCATGAGTCCAAGTACTTCAGATTGTATGATCTGTCAAGGCTGTCCTGATTTCTGATAGTTGGGGAGATAGTGAATGGAAGCTTATACATTGCCATTTATTGACCACTTAAGGGCCATAAATGATTGTGGCTCAAGAAAGTTGTCCATGAACATTCTCACCCAGACCTTAATTAGTGAGGTGACATGAAGGTTGTGAGTACCAGGGCTGACCTGCCTCTTTATTTTTCTCATTACTTCTCTGGCTATCTCCAGGCAGAGGAAAATTCTACCTCTGCCAAGGAGACACAGAAAGAGTCTGTTCAACCCATTGCATTTATAGCAGTGGGACATTCTCTGTAAAATGTCAAAATTCACATCAGGCATGTATCAACTCCATTTTGATAAGTTAGACATTTTGCGTAATCAAATTATGAGCAGCCGCACTCAGGAGCCACTGTTTGCACTTTGAAACATTTAATCCCACATATATAGTCATGTAAAATAAAAATGGGTAAGCACAAAAACATTGCTTGCAACATTTTAATATTAACCACATGTCTAGTTTTTCAAAATATATTTATGGCATGGGAATATTTTGGGAACTTTAGCTATCATGGAAAACAAGCCACAAGGGTGATACCTTTCCATTTGAACTCATTGGAACCTACCAATAGATTTTTCTTGACAAAACATTTCAATTTATTTGGAGAATACTTTGAAATATTCTAATGTGACTACATATTTCACTTAACCTTCCTAGAATTCTAAATTAGATTTTTTTCTGGAGTTCACTGGTCTGTAGGATATGCAATCCCCTCGGCGATTCCAGTGTACTCAATCAAATCTTGCTTCCAATCTGTTGCAATTTTGACTTCCTTTTGGTAACTGTCCATATTTATAGTCTGACCTTGAAAAGTCATTGTGTACATCTCAAAATAAGGTCAAGCGTGCAATATTTCATTGTAAATAATCAATTCTATCTGAAGTTCAATTTCGTTCAAGTTTTGGTGTAAGTTTGTGTGAGTGAATGCTTTTATATGCACCACTTGAGTTTGCAATGACCATACACAGCTAAAGAAGGTAGCCGTGAGGAAAATCTATTCTATGTCAACAGTCGATGAGAGTTCCTTCTTGGTATGAGTAGAAGAGGTTCCTGTAGTTAACAAAATATAGTTAATTGAATGTTTGCAGTTAGTTGTAGGTTATGTTAATGTGGTAGACACTGACACAAAGGCTTTGCAGAGGACCAGCTGTTATGTCTCACTTCTTTAAAAACATGTTGTAGTTATGAGTTCAATATGTCCAAAGGTGATCCAGGACCACGGTCCATTGTCATGACAGTAAGCTCATCTAATGGCACTTTCCAGAACCTAACATTTGCTTCACATTTTGTTACCACTCTGCCTTTTGTATAATCTATCTAAAATCCTACCAACTCTGGACATAGGAAAGATTTCTCTCGCCATTGTCTTCTTTAGCAATGTAAAGTCATCATAAATTCTAATAATGCAGTTAGGCTTGGGTTCATTAACCATACCCAGGCACTACTTAGTTGGTTTCATGACTATGGAAATAATGAACATTCTTGTAATTTCTGCAAATTGCTTTTCAACATGTGGAATCTTCCCGCACGTACAGTGAAAAACAGATTTGATGCTTTCCTTCAGTGTGATGTATTGAGCTTTCATAATCCATTTATTAATTTAGGGCACTTCTGTTCAAAGGAGTTCCTTAATTTTTGCTGATCAACCTTTTCCACGTTTTGAATAAGACGAAGATCAAGACATACCTTCTCGCTCAGACTGAGTACTCCTCATTGTGAAGTCCATTTGATTTTCTACTATTTAGTAACTTCTAGTTCACAAGATGGCTTGTAGTTTATCTTTAAATTTAATATAATGTTTCTTGGTCCATATAGTTGTACTTTTGTTGTCTATAGAAAATGCTTTAGAGCTTATAACCATAAGAAATCGAAACAGGAGTAGACCATTCAATCCTTTGAGCTTGGTCCACCATTCAATAGATCATAACAGATCCAATACTCTTTATGTCTATATTCAATAACCCTTGATTATCCTCCTGATCAAGAATCTATCTATCTCAACCTAAATATACTCAATGATTCTGCCTCTGCAGTTTTTTGTGGCAGGGTGTTCCAAAGACTTTCAACTCTCTGAAAGAAGAAATTCCTCATTTATGCCTTATATTTGTGCTCCTTATTTCTGAGTCCTAAATTCTACCATGACAGGAGACATCCTCTCAGCACTTACCCTGACAATCCTCTTAAGAATCCTATTGAGATCAGCTCTCATTCTTCTAATTTCCAATGAGTACTGTCCCAGCCTGTTAAATCTTTGCTCATGAGACAATCCCTTTATTACCAGGGATCATCCTAGTGAACTTTCCCTCTACTGTCTCCAAAGAAAGGATATCTTTCCTTGGATTAGCTAATCAAAACTGCTGACAATACTCCAGATGTGGTCTCACCAGCACCTTTTACAGTTGAAGCAAGACTTCCCTACTCTTTTACTCCAACCCCCTTGAAATAAGGGACAATTTTCCACTAATCATCTGATTACCTGCTGCACTTGTGTGCTAGCTTTCTATTTTTCATGCACAATTACCTCCAAGTCCCTTTGTGTTGTGGCTTTCTGCAGTTTTTCTCCATTTAAATAATATTTTGTTCTTCCTTCCAAACTGAACAGTGTCATTTTTTTCCCACACTACACTCCATTTGCCAACTCTTTGCCCACTTTCTTTACCCATCAATACCTCTCTGGAAACTGTATCTCTCTCGCAACTTGCCTTTCCAGCTATTTGTCTTAACCGTGGCTTAGCATCTGATAGTAGAATGAGACTTTTAAGAGTCAACCAGACTGCAGTAGATCTGGAGTCACATGTTGGCCAGACCATGCAATGATGGCCCATGTTGTTCCCTGAAAGATGTAACTGAATTATAGATAAATTAATGAAGAGCATGAAAGTTCCGTCAGCTGCCATGCTGAGATTTGAAAGCATGTTTCCAGAACATCAACCTCTGCCCCAGGATCCAGTGACACGCACAAAAACCATCATCTTCCCAAGCTCATTAAACGGCTTGTGAAACATACACCCTGGTCCCATTGTCTCTTACCCCATTTCACATGAAATACTTGGTCTTCTCCCGCCATGCAAAATGTCACATGGAATTTCCCAGCTTCATTCTTCTAATGCTAGTCGAACACCAAGCAAACCTATATGTACACATCTTAGAAACAGGGTTGGCTGGGATCTATTATATAGAATTATGGAACAGTAGCAGTGCAGAAGAGGTTTTCTTGGGTTTATCGTGTCCATGCCAACTTTACAGGAGCACATCAGCTGATCCTACTCCCCTGCCATTTCCTCATAAGCCTACACACTTTCTCCCTTTGGATGCTTATCCATTTCCCCTCAGAAAACCTCCAATCTTTCTCACACCGCTATACTCAGGGAGTAAAATTCCAGAGTCACCAATGGTTTTCTCCTACTGCTTGTGACCCTTAATCACCTATAATTAAGCTCTTCCTCATCTCAGCTCTTCTACCCATTTGCTTTGTCAAGATCCCTCAGATTTGAACATCTCCCATAACCCTAAGGATCTTCCTCCTTTTGCGCAAGTTCAGTAAAGTCTTCCAAATGTTTTTCTCCCATTAGACTAGACTAGGTCTAGATGTCCCTGGCCAGCAGTCACTTAAAGCTAGCCTATAACTATAGCAAGCAATGAAATGATGGCATTCGTTTCAGGACAATTTCTGTACTGAAGTAAATATGTTCTGCTGTAGTTGTATACAGCCTTGGTGAGACCTCTCCAGTTGTATTGTGTACGGTTTTGTTCTGCTTCTCCAAAGAAGGGCATACTTTTGATACAAGGAATGCAACGGAGAATTTCCTCTTGTTAACAATACAACTGATTACATGTTAATAACCAGATTCAGGATATATTGATATGAAGGACTGTAAGGACTATTAAATGTTAGGTCTTGCTCATTTGAGATCCTAAGCTGTTGTGCCCACAGATTTATAGTGAAGCATTGCTTATGGCATTCCTCAATATTAATTATTTCAGACCCTTTTAGACTAATATACAACACAAACCATGTGGCAATATAGACCATCTATTTTGACGTACATAAAACATTCTCTGACATTTTAAAAAAATCACCTCTTTTGTTTTGGCCACTACTATTTGTAGTATATAGCTATGCTCATACGACCTATCACAATTGTCTATGAAGACAGTACTGTGCTCTTAAAGTAATTGATTTCCTCAGTGAGGAGCGGGAGGAGTTTGAAAATCCAATTTTTTTTGTTTCATTATTTTAAAATTTCCAGTGTTTGACAGATTTCCATTTTCCTCACCACACATCCACAGACATGCCATTTTTCCTTAGTGGTCCAAATACATGAGTTCTTTTATCTTCCATCACAGCACTCTTATCAGAAGATCAAAGAAGTAATTGGGAATCAATAAACAGCAACACAATAACCATGGTAATGTTATAACAATGACAAAGATTTGGTGTTCAAAACAACATTGACCGTCCTCCACTCTGTTTCTGTCAAGCAACCTCTCTGATCTGCAATGTTCAAGGACTATAGAGATAATAACGATGATCAGGAGCCTAGCTCTCAGACTCAGAATATCAACCTGATCGTGCACTCTTTATCTTTCTATATAATTTGGAGAAACAAACATGAAAGTTAAGAGTCCCTCGTCTTTTTGTAGCATTTATCTGTGGTTCTGAATAACGTACCTGAACCTAACCGTAGAATTATTCAGCATCAGAATGTATATGCCACATAAACTGTAGTTTTACAATGATCCCAAAAGAAGATAAAGTGGTTCTGATGTTGGACTGGATTTGATACACTCGAAACAGATCCTGCTCAGTGGCTGGAGAACTTGTGAGAATTGCACATGACTTCCACGGGAATAGCCTGACCAAATGAAGGCCACTTTAAAGCACATAACTGGCCAGTGCTAAGCTCTCCCTAGCTATTGGCTGTTGGCACTGGGTAGCATGGAATCTTCAGTATTCCTACCCATGTTTATACTTCCCACTCACTACCCTTATAATGGCAAGGTCTACATAAAAGGTAAACACAGAAAAAATGTGCTATCTTCCATGTACACTAGACAATCTAATGCACTTGGTAATTTACTGGCATCTTCACTCTTGAGCAGTATAGCACACACTAGAATTTGTTACTTTTTTTACAGTGCGCACAAGGCTCATGAATATTTATTGTTATTTGCTGCTGGTATGATGTATATCCCTCATTTGTATATTTTGATCTATTGAGGAGTTAAATTTGCAGTTCAAATAGCCCTGAGTAGCATTATTGAGATCTATTATTAAAAAGTAAAACCTTCATTTCTGTATCACCCTTCACAAACACACAACACCCATAGCTTATATCAATGATATAAGCCAAAATACTGGAAATAACTCCCCAATTCTTCTACAAAATAGCACAGCAGACTTTTACTTCTGCCCACTGAAAAACACTGCCCCTGACAATGCACCCATCATTCCATACTGCAATGCAGTGTCAAGCTTGCTGTTTCATAGAATCACTGCAGTGAAGAAAGAGTCCATTTGGCCAATGGAGTCCATACTGGCCCTCCGAAGAGCATTGCACTCAAGCCCATTCCCCTACCCTGCATTTCCCATGACCAATCCACCTAACTTACACATCCCTGGACACTACGAGCAATTTAGTGTGGCCAATCCACCTAATGTGCATATCTTTGTGCATGTGGAAGAAAACTGATGTACTCAGAGGAAACCTACACAGACACAAGATTGTGCAAATTCCACACAGACAGTCACCCAAGGCTGGTATTCAACCCAGATTCTTGGTACTGTGAGGAGACAGTACTAACCACTGAGACACTGTGCCACCCTTTGTGCTAAGCTTCTGAAATGGGTCATGAACCCACAATCTTCCAACTGACACAAAGCCAGCACATTATTGACTTATTTAATTACTTAGTACTATTCAATTAAAAATGACAGACTATTGCAGTCAATATTATGTTTCTGAATGATACAGGGAAACGGACAAGTGTACGTGCAGTACTTGTGAAGATTTAAGGTTGGAGTGATCCCAGACCCATTGAGCAAGTGTGTGACTTAGAGTGGGAATGTTCCAAGAACTTTGTTCAGTGATGCACAGAGGGATACGTGCAGAGTATTACTGGGAATACACAGCCTGTTTTCAGTGAGTGGGATGGAGCATACAAACCATGCCTGAATGAGGCTTACCGAGTACTCCAGTCATTAATCCCTTGAGCTGAGAACAGGTTGATGCATCACAGAATATGCAGCCGTTACGTGGATCCCCTTTGCTTCATTAAGACTTTTATTGTATCTTTGAGTAAGTTGCATGATCTCTGTGGTCCACTTCAGAATGCAAAGATTGTGCATGGGGCTGTTCTTTGGAACTGGGATGAACAACTGGGATGAATAGAGTCATTCATTCCAGTTGTTCATCCCAGAATTCTGGCACAAATCAGGCAAAGTGAAAATATTCTGCGTGTGGAACTTTTGTGTGGGAGGGTTCCAAAAGCCTGATTGAGTAAGACAAATAAGTGTCTGTGCATTACATGAGTCTTTGTGGAATTTACAGACAGCCAGTACTGTTAGGAAAAAAAAGTGTAGTTAAACACAATAACAGACATAGGGCATTTTAGCAGTGAAAATATGCAGCATTGGGTTATATTCCCACATGGGTTACAGTGGGGGATTAACCTGGACAATCAGCCTTTTACATACATTCAAAATAACTTGTTGACCCGCTCTGGTGGATGTTATTAGCAGCTGCTGGTTACTTGCTGATTGAAACTGGTCTTTAACATTGCCTTAAAATTTCTAACAATAATTTTTGCCTGCACCTGTGAAAAGCAAAGATTGCAGCAATTATCAAATTACCAGGCTCGAGCACCTTGAGGTAATCAGAATCCAAATATTGGCGCAGATTGGGATCAGTATTTGGTGTCTCTCTGAAACCTTTATCATGTCCTCATAGGCAGCTCCAGGGCTTATCTGTTCTAACACCTGTCACTGGGTTATTTGGAATGGGCGAAACCAATTGATCTGAATTGGGCAGAGTCAAAATAAAGTCAAATGGAATAGATTGTGACTGGGTTGTTTGGATCTGAATATAAGTTTAAAGTCTAACTTCAATTAACTCTGAAAATAAGAATGGAAAATGCTCAAAAAAACTCAACAGGTCAAGCAGCACTTGTGTTGAGGAGAAACAGAATTAACATTTCAGGTCAATGATATTTCAACATTACCAGGAACAGTTCGAGATGTAACTGTCTTTGAATCAGCAAAACAAGGGCAAAGAAAAGGTGGAAGTTTTTGTTTGTTTGTTTTTAATTCTTTCATGGGATGGAGATGAAGCCAGCTTTTGTTGCCATTGCTAATTGTTGTTGAATTGAGAAGCTTGGTTGGCCTGTTCAGAGGGCAGTTACATGTCAGCTGTGGGCCTGGAGTTACATGTCAGCCAGGCTGGGTAAGGATGGTAAATTTCCTTCATCAATTTATTGAGTGAACTAGATGCAGTTTTACAACATTTGGGGTTACCTTATAGAGGACTGTAACATCATGACAGGCATAGGCAAGGTAGATAGTCAACAGCTTTTCCCCATGGTAGGGGAATCTAAAGCTATAGGTTGAAGGTGAGAGGGAAGAACTATAAGAGCCTAGAGGGGCAATTCTTTCACACAGTGGATAGTGAGTGTCTGGAATGGGCTGCCATTCCAGTGGTGGAGGCAAATACAATTTTGTCATTTAAGGACAAGTACATGGATGGGATAGGTATGGAGGGACATGGACCAAACTTGGGCAAATGGAACTAGACTAATTGTAAAAACTGGGCAGCATGGCAGGTTGGGCTGAAGGGCCTGTTTCCACGCTGTAAACCTCTATGAAAGTTGCATGGTCACCATGACTGATGATGAGCTTTCAATTCCAGACTTATATCTATTAAATTCAAATTAGATTAGATTCCCTACAGTATGGAAACAGGCCCTTCGGCCCAACAAGTCCACACTGACCCTCCAAAGTGTAACCCACCCACACCCATTCCCTGACCCTATATTTACCCCTGTCTAATGCACCTAACACTATGGGCAATTTAACTTGACCAATTCATCTGACGTGCATATCCTTTGGATTGTGGGAGGAAACTGGAGCACCTGGAGGAAGCCCATGAGGGAGAATGTGCAAACTCCACACAACAGTCACCCAAGGCAGGAATCGAACCCAGGTCCCTGGCGCTGTGAGACAGCAGTGCTAGCCACTGAGCCACCATGCCGTCCCAAATTGTACCATCTTCTGCTGTGGAGGGATTTGAATCCATGTCCCCAGACTTTTAGCCCAGCCCCCTGAATCACAAATTGATTGAAACTACCCCCATGACAGAGATTTCAGGGTCAACAGGAACGGTGATGTGGAAATAAAATAAAGTAATAAACAGAAGATGTTCCCAAAGCAGGTGTGCTTCTGTCTGAAAGCACAAAAAAAAGTAAAAGAAAGATCAAAATGTGCAAAGAAAGGGAAATAAAATGGATGACAGAGTTTCTGATCTGAGGTTCTTGCACTCATTGTTGAGTCTGGAAAGCTGTAAAGCCCCTTTTCAAAAGATAAGATGCTGTTCCCCGGGTTTATGTTGAACTTCACTAACATTGCAGTAAGCTATAGACAGCTGTCAGCCCGAGAGCAAGGTGGAGAATTGAAATGACAGGGATCTTAGAAGCTTGGGGTCATGTTTATGGATTTAACAGAGGTGTTTGACAAAGAGGTGCATCTCCAACTAATTCTGAGTCCCAAAAGTAAGCAAAATGGAATGTTCTTCTGAGATGCAAATCAGATTGAAATGCCCCTGCTTTGGGTATTTCCAGCCGAGGTATTAATATTTTGTGTACGGATTAACAAGTAGATAACAATCTTCTGATGATTCGTTGAACAATAGTGTTAAATCAGAGAAGGCACAAAGTGCTGAGCTATTATAGCAGGCTAGCAGTAGATGCTTGTACTGTTGGTCACAAAACGACTGGAAAATGGTGGGGAAGAAAATCAGCCAGGAATACTGCTCCAGATGACTGTCTATAGATCATGGTTGGAAGGTCCAAATATGGATGTTGGATGAGAACATAATTTGACTTGGCTGTAATGCCCTCTCTTTCGATGGGATATCCAGACAGAGGCAGAACCTTCACACCAAAAACAGGCCTGCAGCTTTTAATCTACCTTGCTTAACAGAACACTGTATCTAGCACTGAAATACGCTGGTGAATTATTTATTTTTCTATAAAAAACTGTGCGGTTAAAAAATACATGTTTATGAAGAACACATGTTCTTGGCATCATCCAGGCAAGGAAACAAATTATTGGTCAATGTTGTAGATTTGTGGGTTTTGCTTTTCGTGCAGCTGGGGACGGCAGCCAATGCTGACAGAGGAACTAACACAAGAATTGTCTCGGCAGCAACTTTCCGCTGGCTCAGTGAGTTTACCCACAGAATCGATGTGGACCAGGATGTGGGGCCAAGTTGGATTCCTGGTCTGTGCTGAGTTAGCTGATCTCAATTTGGGTATAAATAGGGGAACTAAAATTATCCTTAGCATGCTACTGGTTTCAGACAGAAATATCAAGTGTGCTCTCTCATCTCTATCTACTCAGACCCTGTTTCAATGCATGTGTGGATCTTGAATGATTAGTCAATAGATACTGATACTGACTGTAAAGGCTGACATAAAAATGATATCCATTGTATTGTTTGCCATTTCTAATATGTTGGTCTTTTCTGACAGTCATTAAAAAGATCAATTCCAGCGAGATCGGTAGTCTTGGATGTGCATTTGTGCAATTTCTGCAGCACACTGCATAGATGGTATACTCTACTGAGTGTCGGTGAAGGAGCGAGTGAATGTTTGAGGACATAGTGCCAATCATGTGCACTGCTTTACCGTGGATAGTGTCAAGCTTCTTGAATGTTAGAGCTGCATTCATCCAAGCAACTGGGAAGTATTCCATCATGCTCCTGACTTTTCCTTGTAGCCAGTAGACAAATTCAGGGAGTGAGGAGTTGTGTTGCTCGCTGCAGAATTCCTTGTCTCTGACCTGGTCTTGCAGCCACTGTATTTATATGATTAGTACAGCTCAGTGTTCTATCAATGGTAACCCCTGGGAGTTCATGTGGAGGAGTCAGTGATGGTAATGCTATTGAATGTCAAAGGATGATAGTTAAATTGTCTCTTATTGGAGATGGTCATTGCATGGCATTTGTATGGCATGAATGTTATCTGTCACTTTCAACTGAAGCCTGAAATTATCCAGGTCTTTCTGCATTTGGACATGAATTGCTTCAGTATCCAGTGGTGCTGAACATTGTATAATCATCAGTGAATATTCCCACTTCTGATCTTATAATGGAACGGAGGTCTTTGATTCAGCAGCTAAAGATGGTTAGGCCAAGGGCACGACCCTCGGGAACTCCTGAAGATGTCGCGGAACTGAGATGACTGACTGTTGACAACCACAAACATTTTCCTTTGTGCTAGGCATGATTCCAACCAGCGGAGAGCTTTCTCTGATTCTCAGGGACGTTAGGTTTACTAAAGGCTACTTGATGCCACATTCAGTTAAATGCAGACTTAATTTCAAGAGCTGTCACTCTCACCTCATCTTTGGTATTCAGCTCTTTTGTCCATGTTTGAAGCAAGGCTGCAATGAGGTCAGGGACTGAGCAGCTGTAGCAGAAACCAATCTGGGTGTCAATGAGCAGGTTAACACCGAGCAAGTGCTGCTTGATAGCACTGTTGATGACTCCTTCTATCACTTTACTGATGATTGACAGTTGCACGATGATTATGATCTCCTGTTCAAAAGTTTAGATGTACTCTTTGACTGCATCTCCAACTTTGGTACTGAGTGAGCAGAAATATCTTCCAATTGAAAACCAGAAAGACAGATGCCATTGTTTTCAATTCCTGCTTCAACCTCCATTTCCTAACTATTGACTCCACCACTGTGTCTAGCAACAGTCTGGGATCGAACCAGTGTCTTTCAACCATAGTGTCATATTTAATTTTGAGATGAGCTTCCAACCATATTTTCTGTTATTACTAAGACTCCGTAACAGCACCCTAACAATCTGACCTCAGCTTATCTGTTGGTAATGCCATCATTTATACCTTTATTACATTAAACTTGACTATGTCAATGTAATTTCAGTGGGGCTGAATGCTTGTTAATGCACAATTTCTTCATATAATAAAAGATGTTCCACACTTGTACCATTTGTAGTCACTTAAAACCTGAGATGTATAAATGGATAATGGTTTCGCCTGCTTTGTTATGGCTGTACAGGACATTGGTTGGGCCACATTTTGGAATCTTGCATGCAATTCTGGTTTCCTTCTTATCAGAAGAATATTGTGAAACTTGAAAGGGTTTAGAAAAGATTTAAAAGGATGTTGCCAGGGTTGGAGGATTTGGGTTACAGTTGAATAGGCTGGGCTGTTTTCCCTGGAGTGTCAGAGGCTGAGGGGTGACCTTATAGAGGTTTATAAAATCACGAGGGGCTTGGATAGGATAAATAGACAAGGTGTTTTCTCTGGGCTGGGGGAGTCCAGAACTAGAGGACATAAGTTTAGGGTGAGAGGAGGAATGACATAAAAGAGACCTAAGGGGCAACCTTTTCACGCAGAGGGTGGTACATGTATGGAATGAGCTGCCAGAGGAAGTGGTGGAGGCTAGTACAATTGCAACATTTGAAAGGCACCTGGGTGGGTATATGAATAGGAAGGATTTGGAGGGATATGGGCCGGGTGCTGGCAGGTGGGAGTAGATTGGTTTGGGATATCTGGCTGGCATGGACGGGTTGGACCTAAGAGTCCGTTTTCGTGCTGTATATCTCGATGACTCTATGACCTGGCTTTTTATAACATTTGTGAATAATAGTTTCTGTGTTAATGCTCACTGACATTACTCACTAAGTATTGTTGCCAACATCATCAATCGACAAATAGTAACAACACCTATTTTCAAGTTTAGTGATTTATATAGTATTTCAGTCCAAATATGTGCTAGTGCTTCATATATAAATGTAGATAATGGAGCTGACAGCTGGTTTGGTAATCATACTGAGCCATTTACCCTTGAGTTTTCATGAGTCACCTTTTAATGTTATTGGCAACTATCGTTCAGACTAAGAAACGTAAAGGCTGGAAGCGCTTTAAATTCTTGGCACCCACACTGTAAAGGCCATTATCCACAAGCCTCTCATTTATTACTATCAATCAAAGCTGCTGTATGTAAAATTCAACACAGAGCCTCTAATATCCCAGTTATATGTCAGCAAATGATGTAGTATCTTGAACATTGCTTAGAGAGAAATAGGCAGACAGTCGTGGCTAGACTGCCCACTTGCAGCAGGGAAAACAACTTTCAAGTCGTACGGTAATATCCATTGTCCTGTTTACCAACTCCTTGCTGCCAACAAGGATTCCTAATGTTTGAAAAGAGCTAAGAGGCATAGTCAGGTGTCCTCTAAAATTAGAAATTTAAACAAGCGACCAAAGCCTGATTGACAGTTTTACAAACTTATGTCTTAAGATTAACAGGTTACCAAATTCAAAATTTTGAAATTGAGAAATAATATACTGAATGGACAATATTAGCGTAATGGGTATGTCACTATATTAGCTGAGATAAAAGAAAAACCTATATTTGTAATGTGCCTTTCATGACCTCAGTAAACACAATGAAATAATTTTTGGAATGATTACACTCCTGTCATGTCGAATTGACATCTGAGCAATAAAATTGAGCTTAAAGCGCTTTCTGATATACCATATCCCTGGTTGTAACACATTATTTACAATTCTAGTCAATTTCATATAAAATAACCTGGATGGTGAGATATTGCTGTGAAGAATACTTTACATGGCAGAACATTAGCTTTTCATTGCTAATTTGCAGCATTGCAGTGTATACTGTCACCATCATACACAAAGATTATTTGGGAAAAGCAACATCAAAACCATCACATTTTTTTACTCATTCATAGAATGAGGACATCGTTGGCCAGGTAGCATTTATTATTCATTCCTAAATGCTACAGGGCAGTTAGGAGTCAACCACATTGCTGTGGGTCTGGAGTCATATATAGATGGCAGCTTCCTTCCCCTAAAGGACATTAGTGAATTGGGTGGGTTTTTCCCAGCAATGGGTTCATGGTCATCGTTAGTCATAGGGTCATAGAGATGTACAGCATGGAAACAGACCCTTTGGTCCAACCTGTCCATGCCAACCAGATATCCCAACCCAATCTAGTACCCCCGCCAGCACATGGCCCATTTCCCTCCAAACCCTTTCTATTGATATACCCATCCAAAAGCCTCTTAAATGTTGCAATTGTACCAGCCTCCACCATTTCCTCTGGCAGCTCATTCCATATACGCACCATCCTTTGCATGAAAAATTTGCCCCTTAGGTCTCTTTTATATCTTTCCCGTCTCCAGGTTTTTGTTTTTATTGAATTTAAACCCACCATCTGCTGGGTGACAAGGTTCAAACGGAGGCCCCCTGAATATTATCTGGATCAACAGTGCAGTGATAACACCACTAGGCCATTGCCACAATATTGTAGGTTTATGGATCAAGCAAGGTTTTTATAACCAATAAGGTAATATTTATGTTGGCTCCCATAACATAGGAATGAGATGTGTATAACGGCTCCTGATATAAATTGTCAGATCAAGATGGCGGTGGAGTAGCAGTGCAGCATTCGGGGTCCTGCCCAGAGCTCATCTGCTCCGTCCACTTTTACCTTTTATTTATTCTTTCACAGCTTTGTCTTCCTTACTTTATTTCACTTACCTTCTGTGGGGAGATCAAGCCAGCACAGAGGATGGTGAGAGAGCACGGGAGGGGCAGTGAAAGAGCAACAGTGGGGAGAGTGAACCCAACATGGAGCGAGCCCAGCATGTCAGTGATGGAAGTCCCCCGGCATCTGCAATGGTGGAGAGCATGGGGAGATCAAGCCCAGCGTGGAGTTTATTGGCTTTGAGCAGACTGCTTGGCACCTCTGTTTCAACTTTTCTTTATAAGAATCCAGGACAAAATAAATTTCTTAAGGCCATAGTATTGTCACAAAATGGAGTTAGTAGCCTCTAGGCCATCCCATCACATGCTATGCAAACTACATATTCGTGATGAGACAGTACACAACAATCACCTTCCATAAATCTTCAACAATTTTCTCTTCCCATGGTGAAATAACATGTGAAAGACAAAACAATACAGTTACATTCTTTTTGAATTTATAATAGGACCAATGGATTATGAACAAGTCACCTTTTATGCAGCATTCTTAATTGCACTGCAATGCACCTTACAGAGTTTTGGAGAGATGATGTTGATTTTAAGAACATCTTAAAGGAAGAAAGAGGGGAGTGGAGAATTTAAGGAGGGATGGGGCTTAGGGCAATTGAGGACACTTTTGCCAATGATGGAAGTTGGCAGTCCGGGGGGAGTGGTAATGTAGGGGGGTTGAAGGGAAATAACCTTGATATATTGTACAAGAGGTTAGACTCCCAGGATTAGAAAGGGATTGTAGGTCTCGTGAAAGTTACTGACAGAGTGTGAGCCCATGAAGGAATTTATAAGGTAGACATTACAGCCAGTTTCCAAGTGTCCTTTCAGGAGAGAAGCGTCTGACGTGTGGCCAATAACTAGTCTATCAATCCCCTGCCCATGCTTCATGTAGCCCCACAACTACACCAGGAAGGTGGGTACTGATGTCAGCAGTCTGCCCACCATTTTGTAAAAATAGAATTAACAACAATTGAGTTTGTTAACAATGAAACCGCCCTGCATTCTATCCCACCCACAGTTTAGTTTGTTGTCATGGGCAGAGTGGATAACATTCAGAGGACTACTTTTTTAAGCAACTTCTTTGAAAAAGTAGGAAGGAAAGTATGCTAATCAGTCAGTGATGTCCTATATGCATTGAGGGTATCCGCCCAAGATGACACCCCACCCACTCCTTGTGCCTTCCCTCCTAGTCTCTAAAACATGCCTCTTCGACCTCTATCCATTTCCTTGGATCCTCAATCATTTACCACATGAAAAGCTCAGGGCTTACCTTTAGTCCAAGTCCTCCAGAATCTCTAGCCCTCTTGCAGTCCCAGCAGCATCCGGTCAGATTGTCTGGAAGCTCTCACTGGTGTGATTCCCTCCCACTGAGAGGCAGGTGTCTCACCCTCAGGTGGTTAAGGCCCCCCCATAGCATGTTATTAATACAGGGTGGCTGCTTTCTTTTGAAATCGGTCCCTTTTATGGCCAGAAGGGGTGGAGGCTAGTGGATGGAGGTCAGTCATACAGACACCCACACACCCTCACCTGCTCTAATAAATTCAGCTCAGTGGTGTAATGTACTGACTTTTTGCATTAACCTTACATTAGTATAGTTGCTGGGAAGATTGTCAAGTTTCAGAACTTACCATATGTTAAAAGATGAATGTATTTGCATTCCAAGGAGGAGGTGTTAGCAATTCTGGAAAGTGTTAAAAGAGCTAAGTCCCCTGGGCCAGATAGGATTTATCCTAGGATTTTCTGGGAAGCCAGGGAGGAGATTGCCCGAGCCTTTGACTTTGATCTTTATGTCATCATTGTCTACAGGAGTAGTGCCAGAAGACTGGAGGATAGCAAATGTTGTCCCCTTGTTCCAGAAGGGGAGTAGAGACAGCCCTGGTAATTGTAGACCAGTGAGCCTTACTTCAATTATGGGTAAAGTTTTGGAAAGGATTTTAAGAAATAGGATTTATAATCATCTGGAAAGGAATAAATTGATTAGGGTTAATCAACATGATTTTGTGAAGGGTAGGTCATGTCTCACAAACCTTATCGAGTTCTTTGAGAAGTGAGTAAACAGGTGGATGAGGGTAAAGCAGTTGATGTGGTGTATATGGATTTCAGTAAGGCATTTGATAAGGTTCCCCATGGTAGGCCTTTGCACAAAATATGGAGGCATGGGATTGAGGGTGGTTTAGTGGTTTGGATCAGAAATTGGCTCGCTGAAAGAAGACAGAGTCGTGGTTGATGGGAAATATTCATCTTGGAGTTCAGTTACTAGTGGTGTACAGCAAGGGTCTGTTTTGGCGCCACTGCTGTTTGTCATTTTTACAAATGCCCTGGATGAGGGCATAGAAGGATGGGTTAGTAAATTTATGGATTACACTAAGGTCGGTGGAGTTGTGGATAATGAGGGAGAATGTTGCAGTTTACAGAGTTACATAGATAAGCTGCAGAGCTGGGCTGAGAGATGGCAAATGGAGTTAAATGCAGAAAAGTGTGAAGTGATTCACTTTGGAGGGAGTAACAGGAATGCAGAGTACTGGGCTGATGGTAAGATTCTTGGTAGTGTTGTGTATTGCATATAGTTCTGGTGACTGCATTATAGGAAGGATGTGGAAGCTTTGGAAAGAGTTCAGAAGAGATTGACTAGAATATTGCCTGGTATGGAGGGAAAGTCTTACAATGAAAGGTTGAGGAACTTGAAGCTGTTTTCATTAGAGAGAAGAAGGTTGAGAGGTGATTTAATTGAGACATACAAGATAATCAGAGGGTTGGATGGTGATGGCTAGCACAAGGGGACATAGTTTAAGTTGAGAGGTGATAGACATAGGACGAGATAGTTTCTTTACTTAGAGAGTAATAGTGGTGTGGAACACACTGCCTGCAACAGTAGTAGACCTGTCAACTTTAAGGACATATAAATAGTCATTGGATAGACATATGGATGAGAATGGAATTATGTAGGTTCGGTGGGCTTCAAACTGATTTCACAGGGCAGCGTAACATTGAGGGCCAAAGGACCTGTACTGCACTATGGTGTTCTATGTTCTATTTTTGGGGGAGTCCACTTTCATTGGGCATGAATATATCATGAACTATAGCACAGAAAATTGTCAAAAAGTCATTAGAAATATTGGCAATTGGTACATTTTATGAGGAAGGAGAATTTATATACATTAGCAAAACATAGCTGTGTTTAGGCCCCACTTGAAGCACTGTGTGCAGCCCAGAGACATAGGTAGGAGTGTAGCATTGTATGATTCCTCAACGTTAATGTTAAACTACAGGAAAGATTATGCATGCTAGGATTATACTCTTTGGAACGTAGGACACAATAAGGAATAATTTAATCAAAAGTTCAATTGCGGTTGATAGATAAGGTAGATTAAGGTAAACTATTCAGCTATTGGAATCTGGGACTAGGAACTGCAACCTAAAAAGGAATGGCATACATTGGAACTTTCTTGTGCAATCACGAATTGATTTTTGGTCAATGGTTATGTTAAATCTGAAGCATTTTTGAACCAAAGTTGTTAAGTAAATTAAGTAAAAGGCAGATAAAAAAGTCAAAAGACTCACAGGACAGTCATGATCTCAGCTGGGACAGGCCAGATGAAGAACAGCTCTTCTCCTGCCACTATGTTGCTTTGTTAGTGTTGTTAGACATCCCTAAGGACTTCACAGGGACATTATCAAAGGTCTCCTGACCCTTGTTTCAAAAAGAAAGCTACCAGGTTTCCTAACCAACCAGAGCATGTCCTCCAGCCCACTGTTGGTATGGTACTGGCAGTGGCAGGATGATTAATTGGCTACATAAGGGCCCGTAGGCGCAAGATAGGCCAGTGCAGCTACAGCTACCCTCTAGTTAATCATGGGAAGGCTGGGACGGGGGAATAGGCACAGCACCCACCGGATTTCACATCCACCGCAAGGAAGTGTGTTCCCCAGCCTTGCATTTGAGGAAGCATTGAGTCTTTACTTTGAAGTTCGCTGTGCATTTGTAAAGTTCCTCCTCATGCTAACTCTTGCCAATTAGGATGACACCAGCATTAAAACTAAATTTAACAGAAGAATCTGTTTTTTTTTAAAAGGTGGTTGGGGGATTGAATAATAAAGTCAAAGCTCTAAGTAATCAAAAAGGAACATGAGCAAATTAAAGCATGATTCTGGTATTTGTTTTTCAAGTCCCTCTGGTGTCCACTGCTTGTTGAAGACCACAATGTGTAAATGAACACTATGAGCTTCCTTCTCAGAGGCACTTGGACATGGTCAAAGCCGCAGGAGAGAACATGCATAAGGCCTAGTGATGCCCTTAACCATGCACTGCCTGTTCTAGTGGATAGCCACAGCAGGCTTCACAGCATTCATTCTTGTGCAAAGTACAGAATGCTAGCTTTTCTGAATGATTGTAGCGGGCCAAAAATAGTTTCAATGCTGCTTTTGTTTGACTTTAGATGGCAGTAGCCTTGAATAACCTCCAGGAGCAATAAACCACAGGGACATTGCCCTCTGATGTCACACAGCTGGAAGTGCTGCTCTCAAATATGAGTTGATTCTCACAGTACACTAGCCTGGTTAACTCTTCAGAAAATAAACTTAGGGTTGAAATTCCAGAGTATATAGAGTGACAAAATTAACTGCTGCTTAACACAGGGTCCAGTGTCAAAATGCTTCACAAATGCAGGTACAAGTTCAGTCAGGAATTGTTTCCGAAATATTCCTTGAAACCTATCATTATATACTCTGATAAAAGGGGAAATGAGTGTCGCTGACGTGACAAGGTCATTTTGCTCACCTATTCAAGCTGCTCACATAGTTAGGGTCTCTTTTGTCATAGTAACAATCCTAGCCATGATTCTGAAATGAAGGGAATTGGACACGTGGATGGAGTCCATGTGCCTCATGTCATAAGCACTGCCTCATGCATAAAGTAGATGCAGTTACCCAGAAGGAAAGGAGGGAAGGGAGAAGTGAGTTTTAAGATTCGTGGAAGCAAAACAACATTGGTCTATTCTCAAATGAAATCACAGTTCATGCATAGTCAGTATGAACGTGGACAGGATGAGCGTCTGGCTCAAAGGCCTTGCATTTTCTGGAACTGAGTGGCTTTAGTGCTTTGGGAGCTCAGCATTCTCAATGTCATTTTGTTGTTATCTTACAATCTTCTCTGGGACTCAAATTTTGCAATATTGGAAGTCGCTTTAGGAATAATGTCATTTCAGCTCAGGGAAAGCAAAACTGAATTGAAATAGACCCCAAGTGAGTTTGAGCATTTGTAAAAAAATAGCTGTGGGAGGGAGATAGAAATAGCTAGATTTTGAGAAGGTGGTATTGTTCAAGAAGTAAATGCAATTCCATGTATTGTGCAAAGCCAAATGACAGAGAAAAGTCCCAAGATTGTTGGTTATACTAATCTTGGAGTTAGCTAATTGATAGTGGGAGGTTACAACACATGAAAGGGATAAGGAGGGGAAAAACAGAGCAAAGTCCTCACCCCTGATGGCTATCTGCGGTGAACTAAAAACATTTGTGTTAGACAGTTTCCAGCTCCTACGAATATTCAAGGTCCAAAAGCGCATTTTTAAAATGAACAAGTAATCGGCTTAAGTTTGAGGGGACAGCCAGTTTCTGGAGAAACAAACCTAAAAAAATACATTTCAAGGACAGAAAGAAGAAAACTTGAAGGAAGAAAAACAACCTTGTGCCTCACTATAAACAGAATGTATCCAAATGTAACATATATAAAGATACCTCCAACAACTAATGAAATATATTAGAATATTTCACATTATATATAATGACATATATTCCAAAAGCCAGCATGGATCAAATACAACCCATATAGCAGTCTAAGTTTAAAATTAGGGATAATATGCAAAATAAAAAGGGAATTTGAAGCTAATTAAATACATAGTAAACTGCGGAGAGCTAGGGATCAGAAAACTTCACTTTGCTGATTCCATGAAGGAGAGGTTTTTAAACAATTCTCAGAAAATGGGGATCTAGTCACAAGAACAGAGAAATTTAAGAGGACACCTGAAAGTCTTTCATGAAGGATTCTGATAAAACATGTCAGGAAATTTATTCATGAGTCAGTAATTAGGACATTAAATTTAATGTAAATAGCATAATGCAGTTAGAGTAGAACTTTTAAATAATTAGAGGTGAATTAGGGGCCTCATAATGTCACTGAATCATGGAATCCTGAGCACAGAGCACTGGCAGAAACCTTCTGAAGAGCATCCCACCCTCTCCCCATAACCCTACATTTACCAAACTTAACTCACTCTTGGAGAAATTACCCAATTAAACAGAGACAACACAAGTGCGGATCGGGTGAAATTGACAAACTGTTTATTACAAGCCATATCGCTGGAAGAGAAATTGACACAGAACTGACAGCTTGCAGAGGTAGACCAAGGGTTCTCTGCCCTGAGTGGTGAGTGCAGGCAGTTTTATAGGGATATAGCACAATGGTGTGAATTACAGACTGATCAAGAGAAAAATTAAATTGATGGGAGAACAATTAGCTGTCCAGGAGTAGCAACCAGTCCATAATCAAAACAGGAGATTTCGGTCCTGTATGAGAGTAGTGCGAGTGTCTAGCATCAGTGGGTTTCCATTGTGGTTTGGTGGCGGGCAAGTTACCTGGGTGCCTCTCAGTCTGGGCACTCTTTGTGGAGTTCCAGTATGTGTGAGGAGTGAGGCTGGCCTTAGGGCTTTGGGAGTGGTTGTGCTTATTGAGGACTAGGAAGCCTATTGTCATGCTCTCTTCAAGAAGTGCATTCCCCAGTCTGGAAGTGGTTTGTGTCATCTCCTGTTTGCTGCCTAGTGTCTTGGTTAGACTATTTGGTCAAGGCTGAGGCATTCTGGGTAGTTTCTGTTGTGGCTTAGGTAGACATGGTTCCTTATGCTCTTTTTGGCCACTGTGGGTGAGCAGGGTAGCGGATTTTCCCCCACATCCACCTAGCATGTACATCCATGAACACTGTGGGGCAATTTAGCATGGCCAATCCACCTAATCTTCACATCTTTACATTGCAGTGGTATTATTTCCATAGCGGTGTGGGACGCAATCCAGTAAAGAAGCTTAATGGCTGTATCTGCACTGGTGTCTGGTTAGTAAGCAGAAGATATATTTTGCACCACCCAAATCCCAGCCACTCCCAAGGTCATCCTCCCTTGATCTTTCTCCAAGCCTCTTGAATCTGGGCCCCTCCCCCCTTGCTGAGACATATGAGCCTCGTCCCTGCTGGAATCTGGAATTACAATCTGGCTCTTTACCTGCAATCCCAGCATTGCCGACATTACTGGTGGTGATGCTGTTGGGGCTAGCGAGGTATTAATTGTCTGGCAGTACTCTGACGGGGTCTTCCTCCTGAGATCGAGAGAGAGGGAGGTATAATGTTGCTTGAAGTGTGGGGGGTGCTGGGTTCAATTGGGATGGGTGGATCCAACAGCCCTGGACTTTATATCTGGGAAGGATGTGGTCCCATTACATCTAGGCAATGTTGTGTATCCATTCTGACTTCAAAAGTATTTAATATTTTCAATTTTCTTAAGTCAAACAACTTCTTGTCATGTGCATTCTCAATGTGGCTCATAATCCTTTGACATCACATTGGCTCAGATTGCCAGTTAATTCAATTGTCAAGTCTCACATTATATTGTGACCTGATTTTATGTTTTCAATGCTGACTGAAACAATTTCATTCAGGATTGATTCTGGACTGCATACAGTTAGCAAACAACAACAATTATGGCAATTGCAACTTTAAAATGAAGTGCCAAGTGTTTAAATTTGACAAAGAATGCATGGTAGACTGGTTCCTGTCAACACTGATTTCATCAGTCACTTCTGAGAATGCTTTGGCAGAACAAGATTTGTCTGGATAGGTCAAACTCATGTGTGGATGCAGGACTGGTGAGGGTTGTGAACAATTTAATTCCCTTTTCTGAAGACTGACAGAAAATTATGCATCAATCTTGCTTAAATGCCAGATAATTGGAAAAAGGAAACAGATATTAAAGGCAGAGTCAGTTTATAGGCATCATCATGAGTCAGGAAGCAGACCAAACAACTGGTGAGGCTTTGCAAGAGGCTCCCATTGCGATTGAGAGAGTTCCTAGGCTACATGATTGAGGATGGACAAACTCCTCCTCTGTTTTAACCGATTTAATAATCCAAACCAGGTAGGCATTATGACTGAATAGTCAGATTGAGCTGATTTTTGAAATCACGGGAGGTGGCTGGCTCAGGCTGGATCAGTATTTATTGTCCATCCCTAATTGGCATAAAATACAATTGTGAACCAAACTGAATACAGAAAGTTCAGAAGGGAGGTGATAAAGTAAACAAGAGTACCAAAGAGAGATTAAGAAAAAGTCTTGCAGCTAACATAAACAGGAATCCCGACAAGCAAACTAACAGTAGAAAGAGTAAAAGAAGGTTGGAGCCATGTCAAACAAAGGAATAGGATTTAGACATTGAGGCACGGCACTTGGGAGAGTGAGGGTCTTCATCCTCGATGGGTTTCAGAAGGCAAGGGAGAGACAGGCAAGGGAAACCGGTCCAATTCCTGCTGCAAATGACAGGGGTCAATGTCACGGAGGATCTCCAGGAGGTGAAAAGCCAGCAAACCTCGATTCTTATCTCAGATGTCTCCAAGATACTCTTCCAGGGTCCACACTGTGTGACACCTGCATCATCAGCCTGGAACTGGAGAAGGTCTTTGAAACAATCCCAAGTGTGGCGTGCTATACAAAATGGGCTTTCGGGAAGGTTTCTGCAATCAGATCCCACTGCTCTACACTCACATTGTTAGTGCAGTCTCAATCAACCAGTAGGAATCAGAAAGATTCCCTCCAGATCAGATCTGGAGTCAGGCAGGGCTCCCTCCTACTTTGTTTATGTGTTGTTTAGAGCCTTTTGCCAAGTCCATCAAGATGGATGTGAGCCTGAGAGGGGAGACCATTCCAGGAAGCAGGGGCCTACAGGTCAAAGCCTCCCATACACTGGTAATGTTGCTGTTTTCTGCTTGGACCTACTTTCAGTCCACAGACTCATGAGCATCTGGACTTTTGGGAGTACTGCTCCCTCTCCATTGAGGTAAAACTTTGGTTATCAGGTGTGAGGCACCCTCTCTGATGTTGCACATGGTGCAGGTCTGACCCATTCCCATTCTGTGCACTATTGCAGGGTAAAAACAAGGACTGCAGATGCTGGAAATCAGATTCTAGACTACAGTGGTGCTGGAAAAGCACAGCAGTTCAGGCAGCATCCGAGGCGCAGGAAAATCAATGTATCGGGCAAAAGCCTTTCATCAGGAATGTAGTCACCTGAGCCAGCTTCCACTTCATCTGGAGGTCTGAGATGGACCATGCCTATAGGGACGCCATCTAGAAAATTCACCCCCACCCCGCTGGAAGGGGGGTGGCGTTTGCTGGGAAAGAGTGTGGGGGGGGGGTGTGTGGGCAGTGTACCCAACATTACCCTCTTCCTGATGGCCACCTTTGTGTGAGGTAACATTAAGATGTGCACAGACCCTCAGTATGCAAACACCAAGTGTCACTACATACTGGGGTTAGGAAGGATGGGTCCGGCCATGTAGTTAAACCATTCCATACCACTTGTCCTTCATAGAGAAATTTGCAAACGAAAGCATCTTGGACCAAAAATTGATCAGGAAGTGATCAGCAAGTGATATCTTTGAGATCGTGCAGGTAAAGGAGAGGGCGGATCCTGTTGGGTTGTTCCCTGACCAGACTATCCAAGTCATTTGGAAGAATGCCTCACTACCAGAACTTGACAAGTAGGAGGCTGGAAGAACACAGCAAGCCAGGCAGCATCAGGAGGTGGAGAAGTCAATGTTTCGGGTGTAACCCTTCTTCAGGAGTGGAGCTTCAGGTAAAATGGGGTGGGGGGGGGTGGGGTTAGGGGAAAGTTTTGTATAGTGAGCGGGGTGGACTGGTGAGGTAGTGATGGATGAACACAGGTTGAGGGTATGGCTTGGTTGGTCGATGGGAGGAAAATATCCGGTTAGTTGAATGAAGGAAGGGTCGGTAAGTAGAATGGAAGGGGGGTGGTGTTTGCTGGAAAAGGAGCTAGGGTTTGGGAAGGCAGGTTATTTGAAATTGGAGACCTTTCCAACAAGCACCAAGATACTATTTGGCTGGTGATGAGAAGGACACAACCTGCGAGATCCTTCTTGTATCTCTACCGCATGCTGCCCTCGAGGTGGCTGCTGCTGGGCTGCAATCTGTTCAGTTATCGGAACACCCCACAGTTCCAAATACATGTAAATATAGTCTTTTATATAAGGAAGAAATATCTTTGGTTTATTTGTTGGACAGAGTCAAACTTCAATGTTTGTTTGTTTCTTCATCCACTATGTACAGAATCGAACTGCTTTGGTGACTATGTATGCATGTAAAGACAGCTTTATGAATAAAGTATATTTTTGAAATTAAAAAAAACTGAAACCTGTGGTCTGCCTGAAACGTGTTGGTCTTCCAGTGTAAAGAGGGAGAAAGTGAGGACTGCAGATGCTGGAGACCAGAGTTGAAAAATGTGGTGCTGGAATGACACAGCAGGCCAGGCAGTGTCCGAGGAGCAGGAAAATCGACGTTTCGGGCATAAGCCCTTCTTCAGTAATGAGGCTGGTGTGCCAAGTGGACTGAGATAAAAGGTAGGGGGGAGGGAATTTGGGGAAGGGGTGCTGGGAATATGATAGGTGGAAGGAGGTGAGGGTGAGGGTGATAGGCCGGAGAGGTCGGGAAGAAGATTGCAGCTCAAGCTAAGGTGGGGGGGTGGGGAACGGAGGAAGCTGAAGAAATTTGCACTCATCCCGTATTGTTGGAGTGTTCCTGAGCGGAAGATGAAGCTCTCAAACTTTATTAAGGAATGAGAAGGACCAGACTATGATGCAAAGATGGAAACTCAGTCACTGGAAGGATTTAAAATTGATAATGAGGAAGCATTGAATAGTCCTAAGTCAGTACTTAAAGTCAATAAGGCACTGAGACCAGTTCAGATTCATCCAAGAATATTGAAAGAAGTGATAGCTGAAATTCCACATGTACTGGCAATAATCTGCCATTATTCCACTGACGCAGGAGAGTGATCACCATCTCTGAGCATGCTCCACAGACAGAAAATGCCCACAACCCCAGTGATGGAAGATAGCTTCGGACAAACACCAGTCTCAGTGCACCCTTATGGCACACACCTCCAACACACATGCAACACAGTTTTGCATTTCAGTATCGCACTTTGGAGTTCAGTAGCACCTATCATTGGAATGCTGCTGGTATGCTACTTTGCAAGTAGAGACAGCAACCCTCTCATGCATTTAATCAGGGTGTATCTTAGGACTCTCTTAATGTTCAGTTACTTTTCACCTAGTTGGATTCTTACAGCTTTTCTATCTTGCCTTGCCATTTTGTGGTTTACATTGTCAACCAGACTTTAAAGGCTCACGGTATTTCTGTCTTAGAGTACAAAGTCCAATAGCTCATCATGGTTGTCAGCAGTGTTTAGTGAAGAGTTGGATATGTTACATAGCATCATGTTACATCAATCTCACATCCAGGCCAAATGCCAACATGTTATGTGGCAAACATGCTGCTGTACTACAACCAAGTGACTGCGTCTCACAGTCTATAAGGAGACAGTACTGAGTATGGGAGTGCTGGTACAGTAAGTCAAGGGTGATGTCCATTATCAGACCCAAGTCTTGAACAAGGCCAACTTGGGATAGTCATGGTCAGAGGGTCCAGGGAACGGGCCACAGTCAGTCCTGCAGGTTCAGGGCCACCAGTCTGAAGATTCTCGGTAAGTCAGTCAGGGATCAATGCACAGATCTGTCTGGGTTCTGGTCACTCATCAGGATTGTCCTTCCAAGTTAGGCCAAGTCAACCAAAGGAGTGGGCCATGCTCAGTCCTTGGGATCTGTCCAATGAAAACTTATGAGGTGGGAATTACCAGGAGCCACTGAACAAAAGTTGGAAAGCTAATTTGTTTAGAATTGGAAGCAACATGTTGGGATGTAGGGGGATAGTAATTATGAAGGGCAAATAAAAATATAAGGAGGAAATGTGAAGGAGTCTGGGAGGGAAAGAGATAAGATAGCTTGGTGTGCCATCAGCATTAATGGGAATACAGTGCATTACTATGTCTGGCGTAATGAAGTCATATGCCTGGGTCACAGAATCATCGAATCCCAACAGTAAGAAAGCAAGCTATTCAGCCTATCGAGTCCAAACCATCTCTCCGACGAGCAGACTAACCCTCCCTACACTATCCCTGTAACCCTGTATTTCCCATGGCTAATCCACCTAGCTTGCACATCCCTGAACATTATCGGTAATTTAACATGTTCAGTCCAACTGATCTGCACATCTTTCGACTGTGGGAGGAAACCAGAGCATCCCACAGAAACTCATGCAAACACAGGGACAACATGGAAGGT
Organism: Hemiscyllium ocellatum; assembly: GCF_020745735.1. Lineage (NCBI taxonomy): Eukaryota > Metazoa > Chordata > Chondrichthyes > Orectolobiformes > Hemiscylliidae > Hemiscyllium > Hemiscyllium ocellatum. The sequence goes on along the minus strand of NC_083428.1, from coordinate 17,134,539 downwards.
TGACACAGATGGTTGTCTGAGGCTGGATGGTTGTCTGAGGCCAGGACTTGTGAGGCAGCAGTGCTAACCATTGAGCCACCATGTTGCCCATGTCATAGCGGGTGAAGTTGGGAAATGAAGGGTTAGATAAATAGATGGAAGTGGGTACTGCAGATGCTGGAGATTAGAGTCAAAATTAGAGTGGGGCTGGAAAAATACAGCAGGTCAGGCAGCATCTGAGGAGCAGGAAAATCGACGCTTTGGGCAAAAGTCCTTCATCAGGAATGAAATAAGTTCAGTGAGAATGCAGGGAAGATTAATACTGATAGTTGCCTTCACTGTCAACTCTATGAAGAAAATATGAAGAGTTGGTGGTGAGGGGGGAGGGGGTTGTCCAGAATGAGTCTGAGACTCACATCTTCCATCCTCATCCAATAGTGTACAATGGAAATGAAAGTCATTACTCTCACATCCAGAGTGGATGAGGTAAGTGATTCATTCTCTGAGGGAGGAGGTTCCACTTTTGTGTAATCTTGTGCCCTTCAAAGGGAAATAGCATTAAACAAACATTCATAGTACATGTGAGAGACACCTGTGATCACAAAAGGCTCTATGTGGACTCTGACTTTATGCATTGACTCAGTTTGGTGACCAAAGATTCTAGTCCTAGGCACACAATCTTGACCACTTCATTCAACATGATGAATCAATCCAACCAACGGCTGTGAGGCAGAAGCAATGATTTTAAGTTTGAACATATTCACCTTAATTGCTAAAGTATCAATCACCTTCCAATGTCCTGTAGGCTTCATAATGTGCAGCAGCCATTCACATCACAAGTTGAATGTTAGCATGTCAAACCATTATCCAATGAGCAATGCTGCTGTTCTTGCCGTGCAGTGGGGGTTGTGGGAGAACTCCTCAGTATTTGTATCACATGTACAATTTCGTATTGCATGTACGTCAAAAGGCTTGAGCAACAGACATTTGAATTAGAGCAATGATTGCATTATCAATGGAGAGTCATCTCATGGGTGCCCAAGTCCCAGTGTTTGGAGGAAACTATTCAAATGTCATTGTGTGTGCGCGGTGAGACCGGAGTGATCACTTCATTGAGATTCTATTTTGTTGCTGATATTGCCACATGGGCACTTTGGAACTGACCCCAATGGAGCTAGTCTCAGAATCTGGGGTTATTCCTGAAGCAACTGCTATCTAGATTGATGCCACGAGATCTACATAGTGATTCTTACGTCAATTATATTTTGTTACATCTGAGTAGCGTGTTAGGGTTTTTCAGAGTGCAGTTAAAAGTCAGGCATAGTGATGTGTGTTTAGAATCTTGTGTAGTTGAGATTTGGTAAAGACAACAGCTTTTCTTCTTAAAATGGAATTATGTTTGTGAATCAGATGTATTTTACAATAACCCATAGTCACCATTACTGACATTTAACATTTTATTGCAAAGGTTTTAATTGGTCACGTTTAATTCCATGAACCGGCATAATCGAATTTGAAATAATGTCCCCAAAGCCCTTGTCTGGATCTCTCAATTGCTGGTCCATTTCAGTTATCACTATGTCACCACCCTACCTAGAACTTGGACCTTTCCCATTCACATCCAGCCAATTCTTGAAGCTAATATCTTGGCCTTTTCTCAGCAAAGTAACAAGTCTTCTTTGTCCCAAAAGCAAGAGTTTCTGTCTTTATTTCAGATCTCCAGCATCCACAGTTCTTCATTTCTGTTTGGTTTTAAGAACTTCCTTGCTCTACGTGCTGTAATAAGTTTCAGCTGTTAAACTCTAACTGCACCTATCACTGTCTTCGAAGTTCCTAAGATATTGGATCTTGCCATTCAATGTCTAAATGGTCTGGCCTGGGTTAATTTGATTACTCAATGTCAGGGAGAGACTGTGCATTTTGCGCCACACAAACAGATCAGATTATCACCAGTTTAGCTTCTAAAAACTCAAATGTGGAGATAAAAAGCAGCTTTCATGGTTTAAATCATAAGCTGAAACGTTGTATATCATTATGAAGAATTATTAATTATTTCCAGTCACACATCATTGCCAGTTCTGGGTCTTTAATACGGTCTACTTTATTTTCAAAAATCCTACTAAACCCATTCAAGTATATTTTATAATGTGTAACAATGGCACTATCAAAAGGAAATCCTTTAATACGTGCATTTCTTCCAGAATTCTGACTGGTGATCCTAAGTGTAGAATGGTAACAGGATTTTCCTGTCAACAGACTTAGTAGCTTAAATAAAGAAGATCAATTAATACAGAAAGATTCCAATGACAATGAAATCCTCCTTGATTCATTCCAGTATCAGTGTCTTGTTGGAAGATTTTATAAGATGAATTTATAGAACCTCTGGTTTGAATTTATCTTCAATGGTTTAAAATGTTGTACTTTTGATGAGTTGACTGGAATGTATATAAAAGTACTAGCTCTTCTCACATTGCCATTTATAACAAGTGTACGTGCTGGGAGCTTTAACAAGATGAGACTAACACTGTTGTTGTGGCAAAGGCATCACAGCTCTCATCAGTTGTAACAGCTCAGTTCTACCATCACAGCTCATCCAGATTTTAATACGGCCTTATGGTGAATGCAGGCTAGTACTATAGCTGTACATACATGATCAAACATAATTGTCATTCTGTTAGTTTTTTTAAAAAATGCAGAGATGAAACCTGGAAAGCTTGAAGATCAAGTAAACAGATGCAGGACTCGTGGAATCAATTTGCTGTAAATCATTGGAAGTTTGATTGTAGGACCCATTGGCAGTTGGGATTAATGTAGAAATTTTAGAAAAGTAAGGAGAAGAGTTGGCTCATGTGTGAAGTGGTAGTGTTCCTACCTCTGTACCAGGAGATCCACGTTCAAGTCCCACCAGCACCTGCAGTATATAATAACACCTCTGTACAGGTTGATTAGAAATTATCCAAAAGACAAGAGTTATTTTGTGATGCAATGGTGGTGTCCCTACCTCTGGGTCAAAGGTCTGCATTCTGAATCCCAACTGAACATGTTGCTCTAAAATATCTAAGTGGGACCAGGTGGCTTTCACTTAGATTTATGTGAAACGGTGGGTACATGTTCTATTTTTCAGAATGACAGAACAATAAAAGTTGCGTGATTGAGACGTATTGGTCCAACTCTTCTTAAGTATTTCAATATAGAGCTCCACTATGGCCAATGTGTACAGATCCCTATAATATTTCTTCTAAATATCTTTTCCCTCTTGGTTAGTATCATCAGTTGTCAGGTAACTCTTCAAAATGTCTTGTGCTGCTAGTATACCAATGAAATTGTGTTTTTAAGATTGAACTGTAATATAAGCAGACATGACAGTTAAACAAATAACACAAGTAAGACATTACAGCACAGTGGACTATAATCATAAACAAAAGTAAAGAGCCATCCAATGGTTCACAATTCCGCAACACAGAATGGGAGTTGTAGAAGGCCGTAAAAAGCACACCATCATAACAAAGCCCAACTTTGCCCTTTGACAAAAGCATTACTGTTTTGAAACATGCCAATTGTCAATAAACATTAAAAGAAACATGAATTCCATATTTGAATATGAACAACAACACCCCATAAAAATGACAAATGAAATGGCCAGTCCTCTCAATATAGTCCAACATTTCATGTTACGGGCAGCAAGCTGCATAGATTACATTTTAACGCTTACAAACCCTCTCTGTATAAAAGCTTAAGATAATCCTTCACGGTCAGTACATCATACTCCAGATGCCACATTTTGTACAGTAGAAAGTAAATCATAGATGAACAACCTTTTGTCAAAAGATTATGGTGGAAATGTTTAAAAGTGCATATCTTTCTGGCTGCAAGACCAGATGAGACATTGAGGTAGTGCTATGGTGAGCATGGCTGAAGTCATCTGTATAGCAGCACAATGACAAAAAATGCTTAGATGGTGAAGTGCCAAAAGAACAAGTGTTAAGTTGTATTGACACTATTTTCACTTAAATACTTGTTTTCCATATTACAGTTCAATCTTCACATTCTTACATATATGTAACAAAAATAGTTTGAAAAGAACAGGAAATCTTCCCTCTATGATATGGTTAATAAAAACAAACAAAACAGTTGATGGTATGTGCTGCCAATTCCTGGTGAGCACTGGTTTGTAGCGAGAAAAGCTCAATCAAATTTGATAGTTATGTGACAATTTCACAGCCAAAATAATTTGGGAAATAGGAGGGTGTTTCCAATGTAACAGAAGCAAGAGTAGGATTGGACGGGTGGTTCTGATTCTGAGATTCAAACATATTGAAGTAGGGAGATTGACAAAGAATATGTGACTCCACAAATAGGTAATAATCATAACGTTCCCGTCCCTCATCATGCAGATACACGACAGCAGCAAATACTTTGAATCCTTGGCTCTGGTGAAAAGAAAACAAAATTAAATGACTCTTCCGTCCTTTGGCCATCATATAGTTCTTAGATAGCAGTTCCATGCCAGGGATTCGGCAGTGTTTATGAAGTGACAGACCTTTTGCATTTGCTGGCTGTAAGTATGGCTTCCTTTTTGTCCTCAGCTCAGTTTGGACAATGACGGAAGCGCACTCTGCCTCAAACTGCTGAACCAGACTTGGATGTTGCTGTTTACAACTATTTGTGCATATTAAATGTCAGCTTGGGGAGATGAAGAAAAACATTACCTAATATTCTATGGTATGTAATTCAAAACACAAAGACTGGCATATTTTTACTTAGCGTATCTTTCTCCCATGAAACAGCAACATAAGAATTTCAGAAATTTTAACCTCTGTCACCGTGTTTTGAAACATGCCAATTTTTGTAAAAAAACATAATAAAAGAGACATTATTCATTCCATATTTGGATTTGAGCAGAAAACGTTTAAAAAAAAACAGCAGAAATGATTGGTCCTATCAATACATAAATCTTTAAATTATGTTTTTCTGCTATCTTCCTAAGCTGTTCCTTGTATCTTTAAAATTTCATTTGTAGTTTCAAATGCTATTACATAAAATCCTGAGAAAATCCTTTGCATGGATTATAGTCTAAATACACAGACACCCCACATTTTATACAAAACAGAGGAAAATCACAGTTGGACAATCTCTTTAAAGACAAATACTCAAAAAAATTTACAAATCTACTTTTTTCTGACTGTGCGCGATACCCTAGAAATACAACAGCAGCAATATATTACCCTTGGTCTCTGAATCTATCTAGACTACACTTCCATAGAGAATAACTGAGCAACAGTCTAGAAGGATGGAACAAAATGACATTTAACAGGGTTCCACGTTGTAGATCCCAATGAGATTAATTACCCTTTTTAATCACAAAATGGGAGCTAACTCCTTTTTTCACATTCCAGTTGTGTGTCTTTTTGTGTATCAATCACTGAGACACTTCAGAAGGTTTCAGATTCAATCGTTGGACGCATATTGAGATATGAGAGTGCGGTGCTGGAAAAGCACAGCAAGTCAGGCAGTGTCCGAGGAGCAGGACAATTGACATTTTGGACAAAAGCCCTTCATCAGGATTCCTCGGATGCTGCCTGACCTGTTGTGCTTTTCAAGCACTAAACTCTCAACTCTAATCCCCAGCATCTATGGTCCTCACTTTCATCTATATTGAGATAGACCAACAATTGAAGAAGAGCAATTGGTCTCAGCACACCACAGTTCAGGGCGTGAAAACCAAAATGAGATGGTGTTCCTGCTTTTGGCAATTGTCCAGAGATTCCAGTGAATTACATGTGGATTTGGTTGTTAGTTGATCCATGATTAGTTAGCTTCGTGTATGTCTTTTCTGAAGAATGGTCATTCAGACTCGATGTTAGTTGTATGAAACCCCCTAACAGAAACCTTCAGGACAGAAGGAGAAGAGCAAAAAAAAATCTACAATCAAATCAATTAATTAATGCTTTGTGTTTACTCTGAAGCAGCCTCTCACTGTCTTAAATAATAGACATTTGTTAAGTTTCAAGTAATTAGGGAAAATGGGAACTCTCCCACTATTTTATCTGTCTTATATTAAGGTGGGATGCAGCAGCACCATGGACACACAGACATCTAACTTAACCTCAAATCAGGTCCTGAATCCTGATCTTTCCCATTTTCTCAATGTTTGGAGTGCAGTGTGAAATAGTGGAAGGCTTACTGTTGTGAACTTTATATGGCCAACAAATTCTTTCTGGCAGTCTAAAAGCAGTAGATTCAGCATCTCTTCCAATGCACCAGCTCAGCATTAAGCTCACTGTGGGAAAACTAGTCTTTGAGGACCAGAACCTCCTGACTGCGATGAAAGTCATAGTTTACTGCACACTTCAATCCCCACTCTCAAACATGCTTCAGAGATTTGAACAAGCCACAACACATGCTTAAAGTGTTGGACAAGGACCACCAGCAGTAACTTTGCAAGCTCCTTCAAATCAAGTGAGAGAAAAACAAGTTTAATGGCAGTATCCTCTTCCACGCCAACTTGACCAGCATCATTGTGCTTATCACTGGAAAACCAGCTCCAATGGGCAATGCATGTCATTGATGTGCTAGATGACAGTCTTCAAAGCAATTGCTTTACTTGGAGCTCAGTCATAGAAGGACACTAATCTAGGCAAGTGCTTTAGTGATGTCTTCAAAGCATATGAGAAGAGGCCAAACATTCCACTGACTCAGGCGTATCCCTGGGCATTTTCTTTTGGGAAAGCACCAGACAGATTTCACGACATTTCAGGATGTGAATACCTGATTGAATGAATGAAGTTGAGAGATTTCATCAGGAATGCACAGAGTTGAAATCAAATATTTGGACAGAGCACAAGTCTACAAAGAATTCATTTATCAACTCTTCGAGCACCATTTGTCCCACAGAAAGGCAGAATCTGAGGATTACAGATTGGATTTATCAGCCACCTCAGAACCCAACAAATCAGGTTGTGGAAACAAATCATCCTCAATCCTGAGGGATTGCCTAACAAGGAGAATGAGGTGAGGATTTGAAGTTCTACTGGATATCAGAACAAACTTCAGAGCATGTGCTCTGGTCTCCACTCATCGGAATTATCTGGGTTTGAAGCTTGCCATCTTTCAGTTTAAGAAACCAGTTGGCACGGGCAAGCTGTATCAAAGGACCTATATCTGTGCTGTATGAGTCAATGATTCTCAAACACCAGGCTGGTGTTATTTTCACTTTTCTATTGTACTAAATGGCACACTGGTGTTGTACGGTAATGGTTTTTGAGATTAAACGTTAAACACATTTGTTTCTGGAGGCAGTTTTATTCTACATTCAATTCTTGTTCTCACTGTTTGTGGCATTAATAATCATATTTTACAATTAATTGTATTGTAAATATTTTTTGGCGTTAATCAGTCAAGTAATATGAGCATTTTTGCTGAGATTCATTAAAACATTTTTGTTCCAGAGTTAGCCAAATTAAAAAAAGAAGAGTCTAGATAAAGTGCTGGATTAGAACACTGTGTGTTTTGATATCAATGCAAATTAATGATGGAATGAAAAATTACCTCTCCAAAGTTAATGAAACGTTCATGGGAAGAGAACATTTTAACCCAGTTCTCAGGACACATAGATCTATTGTACAAAACTGTCTGGAATTTGGCATCTATTTAGCACTCCAACCCAGAGAGACCACATTAAAGGCGAATAAGATTGAGAATTGAACGTCTCTTTTTGGCTATAGTACATGTGAATTCTCTGACTATGGGCTTAACCATATTGAACAAGTGTAAATGAGCTCTGAACTGCAGTTAACTCATACCTTGTCAGGGAGAATTTGGTGGAGTTGAAGAAGTGAAAGATGCTCTGTTCTCTTACTTAGATGTTTGTCTGTAATTACTAAATAGTCAACTGTCCTCAGAATAATAACATTAAAAAGCAAAGTTAAGAACATTATTCTCTCTGACATTTAAAAAAAACACTCCCAATAAAATGAGGATGACAATTTCTTTTCAATTGTTATGTTGAATAATCTCAGAGTAGAAATATGTTTTGGAAAATTTAGGAAAATCTTTCAAGGTTTTCTACTGAGGTAAATTGAGAAGCTTGAATTAATCAAACAATGGTTTTAAATTGGCTAATATTTCTTGTGGAGGTAAAAGTGTTTGAATTTTGATCTGATCTTGCCTTACAATGGATTTAGAAATACTTAACTAGCTGATGTTTTGCTATAGTGTCAGATACCGTCTGTAGCCAAAACTGAAGGAGGAGTATCTGCGACACGACAGTGGTCGTAACTGGAGGTTATCCTGACGTCTGAATAATGCAGGAATCAATGTAGCTATTGAGCATTCTAACTTTAAGATAGTAATCTATGATTGAATAGTACTGACAGGAATTACATCCCCCTAGAATTGATGTCAGATTTTCTTTGAGATGCCTTCTATGACCTAGCTCTGGAATTGGGACAACTCACCCTCAATAAGTGTTCTTCACTGTCTTTTTAGTAAATTTTAGAGGTGCAATCTGGAAATTATTATAAAATATATTGGTGAGCAAATATTTAATGCATTTGTTTTAAACGACATGGAAACCCACTCAAAAGATAGAAAACAGTTGAAATAATGTCAAACAAATTTATTAAATATTCATTAGCAAATAGTGTCAATAGTGAGTTCTAGATTTGCATGTTATCCATTGATATTCTAAATGTCAGCCCTGAAAAATGTGCAGCCTTTTGTGCATCTTGTCCAGAGCAATGTATTGAAATATCTGCCATCTGATGTCATGTTTTCCTCGTGGCTTCACACACATAATAGGCTGGCAGGTAACTCATTCATAATTAGCCAGGAGCCATCTCAACCCTCGGAAGAGAATATGGCAAGATTGACCTTTCAAGATGTAGACAAAAATTAGCACCTACAAAAATCTGCTGAAATATTCTTGGAAGAACGATTTTGGGTTTCTCCAGTTATCTTTCTCCATTTCTTGTTTTTGTTCTTTCTTTCTGCAATCTAAATCTGAGCGATGCATCAAGTTCGTCAGAGATGCGAACTGATAGTGGAAGTAAACCATTCAGTTGTTCTTTTTCTGACACTACTTTTCTTCTCCTGTTTCAATTGCTGGGCTTCTAATATTTCGGTCTTGTTCTTGGATTCCCTTCATGACTTTGAATGGGATGCACCTAACAAGTCAAATGACACAAATGTTACAGCCTAAGGGGCATCTAGTTAATGAATAGCAGCAGAAGCTGCAACTTAAACCAGGGTACCTGCGTCTCCACTTTCACATAATTCAGACATCGCAACAATCACCAAAAATCAAGTATTTCATATAGGGAACAATACACAACTCAGCAGGGACTGTGCTTAAAGAGTCAGATAATCATATTTATAATTAAAAAAAGTTGTTGGTCTTTTTAGGAATAGAGTTTTAGACGCAGAACAATTGTTGGTTTAAAACTTACGCAATGTGATCGTGCATGGCGCTTATACTGGACAAGCGTTTAAATTATTTTAAGAGAAAATTATTAACTGGCTTGTTGCATATGTTTTTAAACTGGGGTCTCAGTAGCCTAAGGGGATCAATTAGATCATCAGAACCCATCTGTTCATCACATGTCTTTATTCTTCTGTACTTGTTAACATACCAGCAAGTTACCTCGGTTTCTTAATGCTAATAAATGTTTACTGCATCAATTCCATTGTTTCCTTTGGATAACTAATACTATCTTCTGGGAAGTTAGGTGGGAAAGTAGGCCAACATTTGTAGTGTTCTCCCACACAATATGGTCTGAATGCCACTTTTCAATGGCCGAAGTACCCACAAGGGACACATGTTGGCCAGCTGAAGGTACCACAATCACGTTCAGTTTGAAACAACATAGACTCATTTGGATCAGATAAGAAATCACTTACGGAAGTGAGTGATAGATCTAAAAAGGAGAAAAAGATCAATTTTCCTCCTGATCTTTATTTAGTCATCCAACTGAATGAAACTGCACTCACTTGGTTCTTATCTAATCTTGGCCAGAGTATTGGTTGCAATGGCTTCTCTTCCTGTTCACAGGCCTTCACCTCAGGTGTCCCTCAAAGATTTTTTTTCACTTGTGTGATATGGGCGTTGCTGGCTGGCCAACATTTATTGCCCATATCCCGCTGCCCTTGAATTGATTGGCTTACTGAACCATTTCAGAGGGCAGCTAAGAGTCAACCATATTGTTGTAGGGCCAGAGACACACATAGGCCAGACCAGGTGAGGATGGCAGCTTTCCTTCCCTGAAGGACATTAGCGAGTCAGTTGAGTGTTTCTGACAATCGACAATGGTTTCATGGTCATTAGTAGATTCTTCATTCCAGTTTTGTTTTTAATCGTGTTCAAATTCCACTATCTACCATGGTAGGATTTGAACCTGTGTCCCCAGAATATGAGCTGAGCTTCTGGATTAATTGTCTGGTGATAATAGCACAAGGCTCTCACCTCCCCATGAAATGATTTACAAGTATTCTTGGGCCTTTCCTCGTTCTTGTTCCAAGCCTACAGTAGACATGCTTCTACTGTGTTCTCCTTGATCTAAAATGGATGCTTCAAGTACACTGACATGACCACAGTAATTCAGGAGGCACACTAGTTTTGTATATAATTTCTCAACCACATGCTCAGTGACATTATCTGAAAGCACAAATTTTGATTTCTCCAGAGAAGATGATGGCATCCAGCTCAACTTGCCCACCAGTTCTCGTAAATCATAGAATTCTGACAGTGTGGAAATAGGCCATTTAGCCCATTGAGTTTACACTGACCCTCCAAAGAGCATCCCACCCAGACCCACCCCCTATTTCACAGGACTAATCCTAGACTATACATCCATGGATACTATGAATAATTTAGCTTGGCCAATCTGCCTAACCTGCACATCTTTGTACTGTGGGAGAAAACTGGATCTCCCTGAGGAAACCCACACATAGTCACCTGAGGGTAGAATTGAACATGAGACCCTGGTGCTATGAGGCAGCAGTGTTAACCACTGAGCCATCATGCCAACCTTCCCTAAATTATCCATTAAATAACTGCTTATCTGATGGCATTGGACGGGCACAAATTTAAACATGCCGAATAAACACTTAGCATCTTTGGACTTGACTCCAAATTCTGTTTCCTCTCTCTGGCAACAGTCTGAGAACAAACTTGTTTGAAACTTTGACGCCATACTTGATGCACAGGAGAGTTTCAAATCAGAAATCCATTTAATGCTGACAATTTCCATCTCTATGAAATTATCCAACATTTCCATGCCTCAGCTCACGCGCTCATCCTTTAGCATCTGTGTTTTGAATTGCTCGATGTTGGTGGTTGTATTTTCAGCTGTATAACTCCTCAGCCCTGGAATTTCTTCCCTGAACCTTTATATCTAGCTCTCGCTCTCATCCTTTGACCATTGTGTATTTTTAAGACATTTAATCACAAAGGCACTACATAAATACACATCTTTCTTTCATTTCTTCTCAAGGCTCTCCCAAACTCTTGCTGCTTTGACAAAGCTTTTGGTCATCTGCCCTGATAGCTTATGTGGTTCTTATCAAGTGCTTTGGGATACTTATTTTATTACACCGAATCCTTGTTATCCACAGGCCAAGACTTCCCGCGGATATCACAAAAATGTGGATAGTGCATAATAGAAGTTCCCTACCTACAATGAAGGACTCTGTGATCCACCAGATCTGTCAGTTGGGAAAAACAAATCTAGTCTGGAGTTGACCTCATGAGTACGAGGATCCATGGTAACGATAGCCTAGTGGTATTATCATTAGACTATTAATACAGAAAGGCGAAAGTGAGGACTGCAGATGCTGGAGATTAAAGTTGAGAGTGTGATGCTGGAAAAACACAGCAGGTCAGGCAGCATTCGAGGAGCAGGAAAATCACCTTTTCGGTCAAAAGCCCTTTATCAGGAATCACAAATGATTCTCCTGCTCCTCAGATGCTGCTCAGATGCTGCCTGACCTGTTGTGCTTTTCCAGCACCACACTCTCGACTATTAATCTGGAGACCCAGGCATTGAGTTCAAATCCTACCGTGGCAGATGACAGAATTTGAATTCCGTAATAATCTGGAAGATAAAAAATTTCATCATGACCATGAAACTGTTGCCAGGAAAAGTCCTTTCGTTGCACAAATGTCCTTTTATGAAAGAAAATCTGCCATTCTCATCCAGTTGGTTGACTCTTAACTGCCCTCTGGGCAATTAGGGATGGGCCGATCATCCCATATGGGATGTCCACACCCCATGAATGAATTTTTAAACAGTGAGTGTAGGCAAAAGTGTAAACATAAGTTATTAAAATTGAGTTCAATAATGTTATAAAAATAACTGTTGATAATACTGAACTTAATCAAGAGACGAGAGGTTGAAGTCTTGCACTCATCAGAATTATGATGGAAGGAACAGATTTGATTAAGGGACACAATTTTTTTTATAGCATTATTAGAACTTCATCAGTGTGGAGATAGATTCACAACAGTTAACTGTCAATACCAGTCTGAATGATCAGGGCATTGCCATGGTGACTGAGCACAGATTGGCAGTCACAATTAAACCTATTTGTTTCCAATGAAAAGGTCCATGCATGTATACATACTCATAAACATTCACTAAATTAGGGCGTTAGATTTATTGCCCACCCCAGATGACAGTTAAGAGTCAACCACATTGCCTTGGGTCTGGAATCACAAGTCAGCCATACCAGGTAAGGATGGCAATTTCTCTCTCTAAAGGTCATCAATAAGCCAGATGTGGTTTTCAAACAATTAACAATGAATTCATGATCACTATTAGACTGTTCATTCTAGATTTTTTTATTGAATTCAAATTCCACAATCTACTTTGGCAGGATTTGAACCAAGGAGAAAGTGAGGTCTGCAGATGCTGGAGATCAGAGCTGAAAATGTGTTGCTGGAAAAGCGCAGCAGGTCAGGCAGCATCCAAGGAACAGGAAATTTGACATTTCGCATTCCTGATAAAGGGCTTATGCCCGAAACGTCAAATTTCTTGTTCCTTGGATGCTACCTGACCTGCTGCGCTTTTCCAGCAACACATTTTTAGGATTTGAACCCAGGACCACAAAACATTGGTTGGGTCTCTGGATTAACAGTCGAGCAATGATGCTACTAAGTCATCACCTCCCCCTAATATTGATGATGTTTCAGTTGTTGATTTTAAATTTGAGATAAATTTTTGTTAAGTAATCATGTTAGGGATATGGACCAAAGACAAGTATATGGAATTAGGCCATAGACCAGCCATGACCTCACTGAATGGCAGAACAAGCTCAATGGGCTGAATGACCTACTCCTGTTTGTATGTTTCTTTGATAATAAATGTACTAATTTCTTTTGCTGATATGTGTGTTAACATATACGGCTCCTACTGCACACATCACATTGCAAGCCCAACTGATCATTTTAAATTGGTTTCTGATGTAGTTCTTATCTCAGTCTGGATTATTTAATAAATGATGTACAATAGCAGAATCATATTTAATGTTGGACATAGTACACTGACTTTTGCAAATGCAGGCTGGATGAGCACAATTGACATGCTATCCATTGGTCAATGGGCCATGTTGTTTGCTACAGTCCTCTAACAATTGAGATCTTCAGTCTATATAGTTGGCATCACACCAGCACTGACACTCATATATCACATTACTCATTTGTGTGCTTGATAAAATATCTTTTGGCTTTAAGCATGCAATGGTTTAGTGGAGAAAACTACTTGTAGGTTTACTAAAATGTAGCAGTGAGAGACAGCTAACTTCACCTGTTGTTCAAATTTCTGAGACACCTTCCCACAAAGAGTAAACTAAGGTAGCCTGAGCAATGTTTAGGGACAAAGGTGGTGCTCATATACACTTTCATGAGTGTGTGCGATATACTGTGAATGATGATTTTATCAAGGTAAAAATTATCATGCAGAATAGCGCTGATGGCAACTGCCAATCTCTGCTGCATTCCCTTGGCAACACCTTTACCAATCAAAGTTCACCTACCTCATCCGACAACTAAGACTGATCTTTCACTGTTCCTGCTGCCAATGACAGCTCTAATAGACGTCACTCTCTTCATATGCTGTATAAATTGGTGTACCTTTTTCAAGTCTGTTTCTTGTGTGCCAGTCCTAATGAATGTAAAATGAAAAGCTTTTCAACTATTCTTCTATACCATTGTTTAAATAATAGTGTTACCAGGATATGCTGAGATTTTTATGTTCCCCATGTCCACACACCATGATCTACTTGACAATTATTACAGAATGTTTTTGGCAGGATCCTGATAGGAATCCCACTGGCTCTGAGGTACTTGACTATGAATTGGAGGAATACTGTTAATATTCAGGTTTTGGCTCCTCTGACAGAACAGTGTCAGTTTTTTAAAAAAAGGTGGAATTTTATTCATGGCAAAATAAGGGAACACATAACAGTCAGGGAGTCTGGAAAGGTGCAAATAATGAAATATTGCTTTTACGAGTGAACTGATCTGAAATTAGGGGCTATTGACAGAAGTTAAAGGAAGGAAGAATGGAGGGTATTAGGACTTGGATGACATGCAGCTAATGAGACAAACACAAGATAATTTTAAATTAAATTAGACTAGATTTATGGAAAGGACAGGAAAAGTGAATTAGAATAATATATTCCAATTAAACCCGTTGAGGATGTATGTTTCAGATGTGTCAACTTCATTGGGTTTCATTTGAGGGTTTTCCTCCATAAAACCTGTTGAGTTCCTACCATCTCAACTCATCTCATTAACTACCTACCCTGCCCATATAATGCCCCTCTCATTCTATGCCAGCCCATTTCTCCCATTTGCCATTATGGGAAATGCCCATCATTTCCTGAATAAACTGGTACTGATGCCATGTTTGAAAATCCACTGTGTACCTGGACAAACACTAGCATTCCAGAGGTGCCCTGTGTGACTGCACACAGTTGGCTGGACACAACAGTGAATCAGGAGAAATTGGTGCTCTGCTTTGCGGACAAGGATCTTAAGGTCCTGGTGAATGGGACGGTGCAGAGGGATGTCCTCTTTCCCCAGCACCACCAGAGGACACCACACCAGCAAACACTAAGAGTCTGACCACTACCCAAGTCACTGCAAAAAGAAAGGGGTCTGCAGTAAGGCCATAAGATAAGATAAAGGAGCCATTCAGCTCATTGAGTTTGCTGTTCCAATCAATATGACTGAGCGGAAAGGGCCAGCATTGGCGATGGGGTGCTTGACATTCAGCTTCACTTAAGCTGGATGAAGGGCTCTGGCCCGAAATGTCGAATTTCCTGTTCCTTGGATGCTGCCTGACCTGCTGTGCTTTAACCAGCAACACATTTTCAGCTAAGCTGGAAGAACAGCAACCTCATTTTCTGTGTGGGGACCCGACAGCATTCTGGACTCAGTATAAAGTTCAACAATTTCAGGTTTGAGCTCTACCATGTCCTTACCCCAAACCCACATTCCAGGCCCTGTTATCACATATTCTGCTCCAATACACAACTCATTGTTCGCCACTGACAGTCCCCTTTAACAGCTCTCCCCTTCGTAGGCTGATTGTTATCCACTCCTTTTTCTACCCAACTGTCCTTCTCTCTCTTTGGGCTCTATCTCTGCCTACTGTTTACTCCTTAACTCCTTCCTAACTTCTGCATAAAATCCAAACTTTTCCTAGCTGCCATTAGTTCTGAGGAATGGTCACTGGACCCGAAACACTAACTCTGACTTCTCTCCACAGGTGCTGCTGGATCTGTTGAGCTTTTCCAGCAATTTCTGTTTTTGTTTCCGATTTCCAGCATCTGCAGTTCTTTCAGTTTTTATTAAGATAGAATAGTTCACTGCAGCTCAACTCTCACATCAACCCGCTGGTCAAAGTACCTTGTTACCTACCACCACCTATAACCCTCAGATACAACATGATTTCTCTTTTGCGGTATTACAGGTTGCAGCAGCATGTCCACATTGGCCACAGTGAAGAGGGCAGCCCCACTAGATGTCTCATCTGGCACCTCGGCATCTGGATGGGAATATGAATAGGAAGGGTTTAGACGTATATGGGCCAAGTGCTGGCCAAAGGGACTAAATTAAGTTCGGATATCTGGTCGGTATGGACGATTTGGACCAAAGAGTCTGTTTACATGCTGCACATCTCTATGGCTCTATGATCCCAGATACAAATGCCGGGGCACAATGGCTACAGGACTGCAGCAATGCTATGCAGGGCCCTACTGCATTAGGCTAACAATCATCTGGAAGCTTCCGTGGACAGGTTTGTGCTGTAATGGTGCGGCCAGGTCCAGAACTCTCAGGATCTGCTGGGTATGCTGACAGACCTGAATGACAGGGGAATCAGGGAATCCTGAGAGGTTTGCTCTCAGAATGCTCCAGTGGTGTCTGGGTCTTCAACCTTCAGCCTGCCTGCCCACCCTCAGGCCTGACAGAGGGTACAAACTGAGGAGCATGCACTTACATCTGGCCAGGACATGCATGGCTCCCTTGAGACACAAATGCCCCTGTGGTCAGCCAAATAAAGCTCCAGGCCAAAGGCTTCCACTGTATATTGCAGACTTTCTCCAACCCTAGCTGCAGACCCAGAGACTCCATTGAGAAATAGTAGGAAGGAAAGAAAGAAGACTGCTAAGGGAACTGAATTGACATAAGTGACGATTGGTGGTAAATACATTCTCACATTTCTCAGTGCATGTGTTTACTCTTAGAACATAGAACATTACAGCGCAGTACTGGCCCTTTTGCCTTTGATGTTCCAATCTGTGGAACCAATGTGAAGCCCATCCAACCTACACTTTGCATTTTTGTCCATATGCCTATCCAATGACTATTTAAATGCCCTTAAAGCTGGTGAGTCTACTACAGTTGCAGGCAGGGCATTCCATGCCCCTACTACTTTGAGTATAGAAACTGCCTCAGGCATCTGTCCTATATCTATCACCCCTCAATTTAAAGCCATGTCCCGTCATGCTCGCCATCACCATACAAGGAAAAAGGCTCTCATTGTCCACCCTATCTAACCCTCTGCTTTATCTTATTTGGGTCTCAATTCAGTCACCGCTCAATCTTCTTCTCTTTAGTGAAAACAGCCTCAAGTCACTCAGTCTTTTCTCATAAGATCTTCTTTCCAAACCAGGCAACGTTCGAGTAAATCTCCTCTGAACCCTTTCCAATGCTTTCACGTCCTTCCCACAGTGCAGTGACCAGAACTGTATGCAATTCTCTAAGGGTCGTCGCACTAGAGCTTTGTACAGCTGCAACACGACCTCGTGACTTTGAAACTCATGTACATGGACACCAAAATCTCTCTGCTCATCTACACTGCCAAGAGTCTTACCATTAGCCCAGTACTCTTTATTCCTGTTGTTCCTCCCAAAGTGAATCACCTCACACGTTTCCACATTAAAGTCCATTTGGCACCCCTGAGCCCTCCTCTGCAGCTTATCTTTGTCTCTCTGTAACATTCACATCCTTTGGCACTATCCACAACTCCACTGACCTTAGTGTCATCTGCAAATTTACTAACTCATCCTTCTCCATCCTCATCCAAGTCATTTATAAAAATGACAAACAGCAGTGGACACAAAGCAGATCCTTGCGGTACACCACTAGTAACTGGATTCTCATCAACCACCACCCTCTGTCTTCTTTCAGCTAGCCAATTTCTGATCCAGACTCCGAAATCACCCTCAATCCCATGCCTCCCTATTTTGTGCAATACCTACCGTGGGTCCCTTACCAAATGCCTTACTGGGTCAATAACAGTTCTGAGGAAGGGTCATTGAACCTGAAATGTTAATTCTGATTTCTCTTCACAGATGCAGCCAGACCATCTGAGCTTTTCAGTAGTTTCTGTTTTTAGATTAGATTACTTACAGTGTGGAAACAGGCCCTTCGGCCCAACAAGTCCACACCGACCCGCTGAAGCGCAACCCACCCACACCCCTACATTTACCCCCTACCTAACACTACAGGCAATTTAGCATGGCCAATTCACCTGACCCTCACATCTTTGTGACTGCGGGAGGAAACCAGAGCACCCGGAGGAAACCCACGCAGGCACGGGGAGAACGTGCAAACTCCACACAGTCAGTCGCCTGAGCCAGGAATTGAACCCGGGTCTCAGGCGCTGTGAGGCTGTAAATATAACACTGAAGGTACTGAAGCCATTGATCCCTAGACAATGTCCAATGGACCAAGGTGTGAAGTCCAGAGCTGCTGCACAATGAGATGCAAAGCATGAATCAAAGGTGTCTGTAGATGTCAACTTAATTTTCCTATCTATCGTTAATATTCCTTGATACCCTTACCCAGTAAAGAGTATATTGCAATGGACAGAGAGGAGGTATACAAAAGGGAAACTGATTCACTCTCCTCACCTGCACAGAACGCTAGCTCTTAAGTATAACAAGAGTCTGTATTAATTCAAACAGAATAAATGCAAGCTTCAAATGTAAAGTATTAAAAGAAGATAGTGAAAGTATAAATTGTATGAATCAGGATATGAAAGGAAAAAAAAGTTAATTCTTTCTGTGTACCTTCTCTTTTCTTTGATGTGCTGAACCAACTGTGCACCTTTCAGCATTTTGTTTTTATTTCACTTTTGCAAATTACCAGATTTCATCAAATGTCCGTATAATTCAGGAAGAGAAAAATAGATACAAGTGAAGGTGAATCACAGGAGCACATAAAGTACTCTTCAAAAAACTGACAGGATGCTTTTCTGCAATGCTTTCCAAGCGCCATCCATTAGATGAGTTGCTGCAAGGCCCTGGCATCTTTCTAAAATCTTGTTTAATAGTCTTTTACATGATCACAATTTTCTTCTGGACCACAGTACATTGAACTTTGACTGCCAAAAGCAATTACTTGTGTGACTCCTTTTGGTGTTACATTTGCAATTGCATTTAAATAAACCCATATCCCTTTTAAGTAGACTTCCACAGAAAATGAGAAAAGATTTTGTGCTGGGTTATAATAAGTGCAGACATTTTGACATTTTATGTATCGTCAAGGTCTTGATGTTCCAGATGGTTGCTTATTATCAGAACATCTTGTTCTGTATGTTAGGGAGGCAAAGAATGACTGATCACATTGATGGTCACAGCATTTCTTTATGTATCTGGAATATTACCATTTTATCATTTCCTGGATTCAGAAAGTAAAGTATAATTTTCCTAAATCAGCACTCCTTTACACTTCACAAGTTATAATACTCTTAAAATCACCAATGGATATTTAAGACAAAAGCAAGTAGGTTTTAGGAAAGAAAAATACCTATTCAAGCATTTGTCTGAGCTTTCTCAATTTTCAATGCAGTAATGCTACCATCAGGAAGGTGAACTGAGGGGAAATGTGAAGGAATTGCTCCCAATTTAAGCTCGTAAAAGCTCTATATTTAACAAGCAGTGCTGCCACCCAGATTGGGGAAGGTTCAAACAAACTAGGCTCCCAAAGATGTTGTCAGCATTACACTTCTGAGTGCACCCAAAACTACATGTCAACTGCAGAGTTGAAGTGGAGGTGCTGGTGCCGGTGTTAGACTGAGGTGGACAAAGTTAAAGATCGCACAACACTAGGCTATAGGGCAATAGGTTTGTTTGCAAGTACAAGCTAGTACTTCCAAATAAACCTATTGGATTATAACCAAGTGTTGTGTGATTTTTAACTGCAGAGTTGATAGCAAAAGTGCAATCTGCTAAATTGTAAACTGTCCCACTCTCACTATGTTTCAACTAGTTAGCTCTTACTAAAATTTAATGTTGGGGTGGGGGTCATTAGAGTAGATTCCCTACAGAATGGAAGCAGGCCATTTTGCCCATCCTGACCATCCAAAGAGTGACCCATCCCCCTAACTAATGCTCTTGCACTACAGGCAATTTTAGCATGGCCAATTCACCTAACCTGCACATCTTTTGGAGTGTGAGAGGAACACCAGAGCACCCAGAAGGAACCCATGCAGACACAAAGAATATGCAAACTCCATACAGACAGTAGCTTGAGGTGGGATTTAAACTCAGGTTTAGATTAGAGTGGTGCTGGAAAAGCACAGCAGGTCAGGCAGCATCCGAGGAGCAGGAAAATCGATGTTTCGGGCAAAAGCCCTTCATCAGGAATAGAGCAGGAAGTCTCCATGGTGGAGAAATAAATGGAGACGGTGTGCCTGGGGAGAAGGTAGCAAAGTGTACAATAGTTGAATGGGCGTGGGGATGGAGGTGATAGGTCACAGAGGAGGGTGGAATGGATAGGTGTCAAGGGAGATTGGCAGGTAGGACAAGTCATGAGGCCAGTGCTGAGCTGGAAGGTGGGGGGTAGGGGAAATGAGGAAACTCGAAGTCCACATTGATGCCCTGGGATTGAAGTGTTCCGAGGTGGAAGATGAGGCGTTCTTCATCCAGGCATCAAGTGCTGAGGGAGCGGCGGTGGAGGAGGGCCAGGACCTCCATGTCCTCGGTAGCGTGGGAGGGAGAGTTGAAATGTTGGGCCTCGGGACAGTGGGGTTGATTGGTGTGGGTGTCCTGGAGATGTTCCCTAAAGCACTCTGCGAGGATGCATCCAGTCTCCCCAATGTGGAGGCTGCATCAGGAGCAAGGGATACAATAAATGACATTGGTGGATGTGCAGGTAAAACTTTGGATGTGGAAGGCTCCTTTAGGGCCTTGGATGGAGGTGAGGGAGGAAGTGTGGGCGCAGGTTTTGCAATTCCTGCTGTGGCAAGGGAGGGTACCAGGACGGGAGGGTGGGTTGTTGGGTGGCGTGGACCTGACCAGGTGTCACAGAGGAAACGGTCTTTGTGGAAGGCGGAAAGGGGTGGGGAGGGAAATATATCCCTGGTGGTGGGGTCCATTTGGAGGTGGCAGATATGTCGGCGGATTACTAGGTTTATGCGAAGGTTGGTAGGGTGAAAGGTGAGCACCAGGGGGATTCTGTCCTTGTTACGGTTGGAGGGGTGGGGTCTGAGGGCGGAGGGGCAGGATGTGGATAAGATGCGTTGGAGGACATCCTTAACCACATGGAAAGGGAAATTGTGATCTCTAAAGAAAGAGGCCATCTGGTGTGTTCTGTGGGGAACTGGTCCTCCTGGGAGCAAATACGGTGGAGGCAGAGGAATTGGGAATAGGGGATGGCATTTTTGCAGGAGGTAGGGTGGGAAGAGGTGTAATCCAGGTAGTTGTGGGAGTCGGTGGGTTTGTAAAAAATGTCAGAGTCAATTTGGTCATCATTAGTGGAGATGAAGAGGTCCAGGAAGGGGAGGGAGGTGTCAGAGATGGTCCAGGTAAATTTAAGGTCAGAGTGGAATGTGTTGGTGAAGTTGATAAATTGCTTAACCTCCTCGCGGGAGCACGAGGTGGCGCCAATGCAATCATCAATGTAGCGGAGGAAGAGGTGGGGAGTGGTGCCGGTGTAATTATGGAAGATGGACTGTTCTACGTAGCCGACAAAAAGTCAGGCATAGCTGGGACCCATACGTGTGCCCATGGCTACCCCTTTGGTCTAGAGGAAGTGGGAGGATTCGAAGGAGAAATTCTTAAGGGTGAAGACCAGTTCAGCCAAATGAATGAGTGTCAGTGGAAGGGTACTGTTGGGGACGTCGGGAGACGAAGAAATGGAGGGCTTTGAGGCACTGGTCATGACTGTTGGAGGTGTAGAGGGATTGGATGTCCCTGGTGAAGATGCGGTGTTGGGGGCCAGAGAAATGGAGAGGTAGTGGAGGGCATGGTTGGTGTCTCGAACATATGTGGGGAGTTCCTGGACTAGGGGCAATAGGACAGTATCGAAGTAGGTAGAGATGAGTTCAGTGGGGCAGGAGCAGGCTGAGACAATGGGTCGGCCGGGGTGGTCAGGCTTGTGGATCTTGGGAAGGAGGTAGATTCGGACGGTGCGGGGTTCCCAGACTATGAGGTTGGAAACTGTGGATGAGAGATCTCCAGAGGTGATGAGGTTCTATATGATCTGGGCAATGATGGTTTGGTGATGGGGGGTGGGGTCATGGTCGAGCGGGTGGTAGGAGATGTCTTCGAGTTGGCGTCTGGCTTCAGCGGTGTAGAGGTCAGTGTGCCAGGCTACCACTGCACCCCCTTTATCTGCTGGTTTGATGGTGAGGTTGGGATTGGAGCAGAGGGATTGGAGGGCTGCGCATTGTGAGGGTGAGGGGTTGGAGTGGGGGAGGGGTAGACAGTTTGAGGTGGTTAATGTCTCGGCAGCAGTTGGAAATGAAGAGGTCAAGAGCAGGCCAGCGCGAGGTGTCCAGGTGGAGGTAGTGTGTTGGAGGTGGGCGGGAGTCCTGATTGTAAAAGTAAGCTCGGAGGCAGCGGAAGAAGTGTTCAACATCACATTGCATATTAAATTCATTGATGCATGGACGGAGGGAGATAAAGATAAGGCCTTTGCTGAGGACTGAGCCCAGGTTCCTGGCACTGTGAGGCAGCTGTGCCAACCACTATGCCACCCAGTTTCCCTGTCATGTTCTGCTGATTAGGCCAACCTAGACGATTTGATTAACGTTTGTTTACCTCCTAAAGCATGTGTTTAAACTCCAAAATGACTGGCCTCTGCTACTTGTTTTCTTCCAGTGGCATATCTCCCTGCTGGTGGTGTTGGAGTTCAGAAGCTGCTCCCTAGGCTTCAAGGGTGGGCATCCACATCCCACTGATTTGGTGATGGAATACAAACTGGGGGTACCACCCAATACCTTGGTCAAACATTGGATCACTCACACTATTCACTCGCCAGATACATGTTTATTAAATGCATATAGTGATACTAAATGAAGCTTAAAAGCAGAACTACAAACAAAGTGTGCAAATAAAGAAATGAAAGAGACATTGCAGAAATGATGTAGGTCAAAAGGGATCCAGAAGAGAACTGAAAGGCAAATTCATCAGTGTTTACAATAAAGTTTGAATGGGTTGCATGTAAGGTCAGGTCAGATTGCATTAATTCAGTTCAATAGTAAACTAAGTTGAATCCATAGGGATGTAATACTTGATACATTATATAGGTAGGGACAAAATACATTAATTTCTGGAAATGCATAAGTAAAAGACAAAGCAGAATAAAATATAATTATTTCATTGGAAATGGAAAGTCATCATTGCCCCATAATAGTAGAAGGGACAGTTATATATTCATAGAGTGGGAAGGTTATACAACATGGAAACAGATCCTTTGGCCCACCATGTCTATACGGATGAAAACAATTATCAAACTACATTAATCCCTGCCTGAAGACAAAGGAATGAATGCTGCTGAATATAAAACACACTTTGTAAAGTCATGTAACATTATGGTGTAACTGGCACACATTGGGTGATATGTTAAACAGGCCGATTGGGCAGTATATCTGCTACTGCCGGCTTTAAATGGCACTTAAAGCTGGGAGAAGCAAAATAAATTCACCAACTGAAAGATATTAAATGATGCCATTTTAAAGATTTGCGAGAAATCATTGTTTAGTACAGCATCTGTTAAATGATGCGCCCATTGCAACCATAGGGACAGCTTCCTGTGGAAACAATGGCACAGCAGCCTGGGCACAAGTTCCAAAATGGATAAATTCCACTGTCCTATTTATGTCAAACATGAAAACCTTTTAGAGAGAGAAACGCTGCTGTGCAAAATGTTCTGAAGGTAATTGTCGCAAAGCTGCTTCCTTTTTCCTAAAAGCTGTTTCTTTGCTCAAGGATACTATGCCCTTGGTTTTCTTAGTGGGATCATAAATGCTCCCGGTGTCAATTAGTCTGGTTTGGTACAGAGATTGAAAGGTATTGAGAGGCTTTTTTGTTTATATGCAAACAGATGAGACTTCAAACCAAAGTGGTCATGTTTTAAAAGTGACCTGTATAATGAAAGGAGAGTGGTCAGCTCTCTAGCTGAGCAGTTCAGTCCAGAACTAGTTGGGAGTTCAACAGTGAATTGTGTAGAAACTCTCTCCTTCTGCCCTTCTAACTTCACCCTGCAAGCATCTGTTCCTTTTTTTAAAACTGTGTTTTTAAGGGGGTTTGCTTATTGGAACTGTTGTGTATATTCTGAACAGCATAATTAAGTCTGGTTTGGTAGACTGAGTCCTGTTGGGGTTCTTTATTCTGTTCTTGGTGCTTCATTGTGTTATTTTGTGAATACAATTTTTTTTACCTCTCTTAAACCCCGGTAGTCAATCTCGCTAACTTACTCCGAGTAACTTTCACTGTACACTTACCAAAACAAATTGCAAAGTTATGGTCTGGGCCGCTTGCTCAAGAATGTTGAGTGGTCTGGCCTAGTCCATAACAGATTGGGGGCTCTTTGTGGGATCTTAAACAGCGAGTGGTAGGTCCTAGTGTCCTTATTTTGAGAGTTTGTGTGGGTAGACAAAGCTTGTGATAGTAATGGCTCTTTCAGTCACCAAAAGTTGGCTGGAAGTGGATGCGGTGACTTTGGAAGTTTTGCAAAAGGTGAATAAGACCTAGCTGCAGGAATTAGCAGAGAAGCTGCAATTGAAACTATCTGCTTCTGTGAGGAAAGGAGAGATAATTACAACAGTAACTCAGCATTTAGACTTGCCAGAGAAACGATCAGAATTTATGGAGATGGCACAAATGCAATTGCAAATGAAACAGCTTGAGTTAGTGGTGAGAGATAAGGAAAGGACAGCAGAAATGAAACAGTTTGAGTTATGATTAAAAGCAGAAGAGAGGGAAAAAGAGAGCACAGCAGAACAGAGAAAAAGAGCGAGCAGAGGAAGAAAGGGAAAAACAAAGAGCAGAGAAAGAAAAAGAGAGAGCTTTCGAACTTCAGAAACTGACACTTAAAAAGGAAAGTCAGCTTAAGAGGCTGGAGACAAAGGCTGAAGATAACCTTAGCGAGGAAGTGGTACAAACTCATGTGGAAGAGCAGAGAGTTAAAACGGCAAGGTTAGCAGCTGAAGGGGCTAATGATTATGAGCTGGTCATTAAAACTTGGTTTGGCTTCCAGAATCAATTTCAGTCCACGAGGGACAGAAATTGGGGCAAAGAGAAATCCTCATGTGGAAAGGGAAAGGTAGATCTCAGTGAAGGTCATAAGGATGACTTACCCCAGGTTAAAAAGGAAACCTTTGAGGGGGACAAAGAAGTTAAAAAGTATCGGTGTTTTAATTGCAATAAATTGGGCCACACGAAATCACAGTGTTGGTGGGCAAGGAGAAAGCCAGATGTAGGAAAGCCAGACACGCCTGGGAGTTTTGCTGGACTAGTAACAAAAGGCACAAGGTAAGTTAACCAACTGCCTCAGAGTGTACAAGAGGATCAGAGGTTGATAAAGGAGGAAGTGCCAGATCTGCTTAAAAAAATACATGCAAGGGTAAAGTTTATTCACATAGGCCAGAAGTAGCAGGTAAAGAGATCACAATATTAAGGGACAATGGATCCTCTCAGTCTGTAATGCTAATGGATGAGGAGAATTGTACTTCTGAGGGACTATTACTAGAAAAGGTGCTGGTAACAGGAATTCACGATGAGACAAAAAGCGCTCAATTATGTAAAGTGATGCTATAGAGTCCAGAGAAGAGTGGAGAATTTGTGGTAGGAGTATTGGATGAACTCTCAGCTCCAGGAATACAATTTGTCCTTGCAAATAATATAGCTGATTCACCAGTAGGCGTGCTGCCTACCCTAGATGAAAAGCCAGTGAAGACACAGGCAACTGAAGAAATTAAGGACCTTTTATTCAGGAATTTTCGCCGATTATGTGATCACAAGATCACAGAGGCACAAGTTGAAGAAGGAGAGTTCAAAAGGCACAGATAAAGAAGCTGACATAGCTTTATCTGAGGAGAAAGTGAGGACTGCAGATGCTGGAGATCAGAGCTGAAAATGTGTTGCTGGAAAAGCGCAGCAGGTCAGGCAGCATCCAAGGAACAGGAGAATCAATGTTTTGGGCATAAGGCCTTCTTCAGGATTCCTGAAGAAGGGCTCATGCCCGAAATGCGATTCGCCTGTTCCTTGGATGCTGCCTGACCTGCTGCGCTTTTCCAGCAATACATTTTCAGCATAGCTTTATCTGAGACCTTTTTTAATCAGATAAGTGGAACAGAGAAGGAGCAAATATGTACACATGCAAGTAACTTTAGCTCTGCTAAGCTGATCTAATTACAGCAGAAAGAAGAGAACTTAAAACAGTTATATCTAAAGACATTTACAAAGAAGGAAAGTGAATGCATTCCTGTGTGTTATTACTTAACTAATGATGTCTTCATGAGGAAATGGAGACCATCACACATTCAAGCAAACGAGAAATGGGCAGAGATGCATCAAATTGTTTTGCCGGGAGGGTATAGAAAGGAGTTGCTATGAGTGGTGCATGAGCTACCACTTAGAGGTCATTTTGGGGTGAGGAAAACACAAGCTAAAGTACAAAGAAATTTTTACTGACCTGGACTTTACAGGGAAATAGTTGAATTTTGTCAGACATGTCATGCATATCAGCTAATCAAAAAACTACAGGTAGTAATAAAACCTGCACCTTTTAATACCTATTCCAGCATTTGAGAAACCTTTCACAAGATTTCTTAATTGATTGCATAGGTCCCCTACCTCAAACAAAAAGTGGGAATAAACATTTATTAATGATAATGGATGTGTCGTCTAGATTTCCAGAGGCAATCCCATTACGCAACATCAGAGCTAAAAGAGTTGTAGAAGAATTACTTAAATTTTTTATTCAATAAATCTACCAGTAGAGATCCAGTCAGATCAAAGATCAAACCTCACATCTAAACTATTCAAGAAGGTCATGGATAACTAGGGAAAAAAGCAATTCAAATCTACTGCATACCATCCAGAATCACAGGGAGCGCTAGAGAAATGGCATCAAACACTAAAGACCATGTTGAAACCTTATGGTTAGGATTATGCAGATGATTGGGATAAGTAGGGTCCATTTGTACATTTTGCAATCAGAGATGCACCAAATGATTCAAAGAAATTGAGACCATTTGAACTAATTTTTGCACATGAAGTAAGAAGACTGTTAAAATTGATGAAGGAGAAATTAATCAGTCAGAATTCAGAGACCACCCATTTGGACTATGTGTCAAATTTTAGAGAACAACTAATTAGAGCTGGAGAGCTGGCAAGACAGCATTTAAAAGTTTCACAATGAAACAGGAAGCGGACAAGAAATTACAAATTCACAAGTTTGCAATCAGGGATAAGGTAATGGTGTTACTTCCAGCAACAGGTGAACCTTTAAAAACCAGGTTTAGTGGATCTTATCAAAATGAGAGGAAATTGAGTGAGGTGAACTACTTGACAAGGATTCCAGACAGGAAGAAATCTCACAGAGTGTGTCATGTGAATATGCTCAAAAGGTATTTTGTTAGGGAAGGAAAGGAAAGAAGGTGTTAATGATTACAGCACAGCAGGAAGATGCAAGTTCAGAGGATTCTGAATTGGACATTCCTCAAATCAAATTAGACAATGTGGAAGTTGTCAAAAATTGGGATAAATGATTGAGTTACCTTCCACAAGAAAATCAAAATGACCTGAAAGCGTTATTACTATCACATGGAGAGATATGCAGAAATAAACTGGGAAGTACTAACCTAACTGTGCATGATGTAGAGATAGGAGACACTGTTCTGATTAAGCAACATCCTTATAGGCATAACCCTCTAACGTTGGCACAGGTTCAGAAGGAGATAGAGCGCATGCTCCAAGATGGCGGAGACGATTGAATGGCGGAGTGGACTTGATGGGCCGAATGGCCTTACTTCCATTCCTATGTCTTATGGTCTTATGGTCTTATGGCATAATTGAAGTGAGTTACAGTGACTGAAGCTCACCCATGGTCATGGTGCCAAAGCTGGATTGTACCCAATGGTTATGTTTGGACTATCGCAAAGTTGATGCCGTTACAAAGACTGATGCATATCCAATTCCATTATTGGAGGACTGTGTCGAAAAAGTGGGACAAGTAACTTACATTTCTAAGTTGGACTTGCTCAGAGGATACTAGCAAGTACCTCTGTCAGAGATAGCGAAGGCAATTCCAGCTTTCGTAATGCCACATGGACTGTATCAGTTTAAAGTCATGCCATTAGTTATGAAAAATGCTCCTGCATTTCAGAGACTGACCAATAAGGTCATTGTTGGATTATCTAACTGTGTGGTGTATGTTGATGACCTTGTGATTTTTAGATACTTGTGGAAGGAACATTTACAGCATTTATCAGACTTGTTCGATAGACTTGGGAAGGCAGGTTTGGTGGAAAACGTGGTTCAGATGAATTTGCCAAACCCCAAGTCACCTTCCTGGACCATGTTATTGGACATGGACAAATGGCCCCACGGGATGCAAAAATGAAACAAAAAAAAGCAGTACTATGGTTCCTGGAGTTGAGTAGATTTTACTAAAGTTTTGTGCCAAATTTTAGCTGTGTGGCTGCTCCACTCACCAAATTATTAAAAAAAAGGCAAGAAGTTTCAGTGGACAGAGGACTGTCAAAAGGCATTTGACAGCCTAAAAACTGTTAACCACTGTCCCAGTATTAGCCACACTGGATTGAACAAAGCCTTTCAAGGTGTCCGTTGATGCCAGTGATGTGGGTGTCAGTGCGGTGCTCCTGCAGGAGGATGACAACAGAATAGAAAGACTCACCAGGTATTTTTCCAGAAAGTTGAGTGTTCATCAACAGAAATATTCAATGGTGGAGAAAGAGACTTGAAGCTTGGTGTTGACATTATAACATTTCAGTGTTTATATTACCAGCAATGCATCTGAGGAATTCGTATACACTGATCATAACCCATTGACATTTGTGGAAAAATTTAAGGACAAAAATGCCAGACTGTTTAGGTGGAGCTTGTTGTTGCATCCATTCAATTTGACAATTGTGCATGAGGCAGGTCGCAAACACATGATTGCCGATGTGTTATCGAGACTCTAATGAGATACGGAGGTGTTCAGTGGCGGGTGTGCCACTGTCTGAATTTGCATGGGGTTGTGCATGTTTGTATGTTTATAGGTAGTATAGTGTATGTGTGTGTTTTGGCTACTAACTGGGTTTTTAAAGGGTTTAAAAAATGAAGCCATCTTTTGGTATTGATGACTCATTTTTTTGAAGGGGGAAATGTCACAAAGCTGGTTCCTTTTTTCTAAAAGTTGTTCTTTTCTCAAGAATACTGTGCCCTTGGTTTTCTCAGAGGGATCATAAATGCTCCCGGTGTCAATTAGTCTGGTTTGGTATAGAGATTAAAGGGTATCGAGAGGCATTTTTGTTTATATGTAAACAGATGAGACTTCAGGCCAAAGTAGTCATGTTTTAGAAGTGACCTGTACAATGAAAGGGGAGTGGTCAGCCCTCCAGCTGTTCAGTTCAGTCAAGAACTAGTTGAGAGCTCAAAGTGAGTTGTGTGGGAACTTTCTCCCTCCTTCTGCCCTTCTAACTTCAACCTGGGAGATTCTGTTCCTTTTTTTACTGTGTTTTCAAAGGGGTTTGCTTATTGAGACTGTTGTGCATATTCAGAACAGCATAATTAAGTCTAGTTCGGATAGATTGAGTTCTGTAGAGGTTCTTTATTCTGTTCTTTGTATTTCATTCTGTAATTTTGTGAATAAATTTTTTGTCTGTTTTAAACCTTAGTAGTCAACCTAGCTAGCTTGCTCTGGGTAAATATCAATGTACACATACCAAAACAAATTGCAAAATTATGGACCAGGTTGCCTGCTTACGAATATTTTGAGTGGTCTGCCCTAGTCCATAACAGTAATTATGCTCCCCAGATTTGGGCTAAGGTTGTGTTATGACAACTGAGGAAGAAGAATTTGTTTCTTTTGTTTTAACCACCTCTTACTTGATCACAATAATTTTTTTTATTCCTTTTAACAGCAAACTATATTGCATGTCAATTCAAAATGCCGTTAACTAAATCAAAATGAAGGAGCCAATTACAACATTTTCTTGAGTGCGGAAGGGATATAATTACTTACTAAACCCAACAAAGAATAATATAACTTGACACCACATACACACAGACACACACACACACATACACAGATACAAACATACACAGACACACACAGACACAAACACACATATAATGCTTAAGAAAAGGTGTACTTTCAGTTCAAACAGGAAGAATAAAAGCGTCCCTATAGTCCTCGAGGTATTAGATTGTTTAATTGATGGTTGTATCCTCAGCAGTGGTGATTTTGAGGGAATTTTTGAGTTCATGGTGAATAGATGTTTCCTTGATTTGCTTCTCAATGGGTCTTATCTTCAGAAAAATTGAAAGAAAATAAACAGGAAGAGAGAAAGAAAGACAGTCTGTGAGTTCTGCTGCTATGAATCCATCAGTCTTCTCCCTGCTGTGCTCAAATATTTTTGATTCCTCTTAGCATGCAGCTATATCACACACCAATTTAAAATGTAGTTAACTAGGTCAAAATGAAGATCCCAAAACACAGTTCTTGTGTTTAATTCAGTCTCTGGCTCCAGTGTTGGTCTTTCAAGCTAAATAATCTGCAAGTGATTTTCATCCCAATATTTGACATTTCCAGAAAAGTGTTGATCAAACAAGAGATACAGGTCTGAGTGATTGGTTTCAGTCATTGCGATAACATGTTGATCTTGGGTCAGACCAGAACTTGCTCACTGATGGTTTCACGAGATTGGGTCAACCAAGTCAAGTGATGATTGTGTCCATTTAACTCAGTGTTTTTCTATTTTTAAACCTTTCAGTTCCAAAAATACACCCAGCATAAAAATCAGACGATGGAAGTCAAATTGTGATGGTAGTAAAAATAGACTATCACATTATTTAGTTAAACTTGACTAATACAAGTCAGTTGGACGCTGCATTTTCATCATTGCAAAGAAGGTGTTGAGAGGCAGACACTTGGGTGATATATATTTCTCAATTTCTATATTTCAAAATATGCTTGTAGTCTGCATCACACACCTAATATCCAGTGATGAAGGATGATTAAAGGAGTTCAGCGCGAGGACAATCTTTGAGATTTTATTAAGAAAATAGACCTCAGATTTTCAACATAGTATCAATGAAAAAATTGGATTGCTCAGGCCCTTAAGTGAAAGTGTTGTCTGTTGGACCGTTTCTAAACGATCTTTCTCACTAAATAGATGCTGCAGCAGACAATTCCTTTTGGTTCACACTCAGGGTTCTCTTTGTTACTGTCTGAGGCTGGATCTTTTTTCTCCTTGTCTGAAGCATTGTCACTTTATAGGTCAAGATTAGTTGGCTTTCACAAGGGAGATACTGAAATCCCTGGGTTGGGTTATCAATCTGCCAGTCACGTTAGAGGTAGGAATTAATGAATATATGCATAAATCTCTAAGGTAAGCTGCTGTGTAACCGTGACCTCAACAATCATGCGTTAATGACACTCCTGGAAGGTTGGAATTTGTGCAGTTCAAAGCATAACATTCTGCTGCCTAGCAGTCTATGTATAATTTAAATTCAACCTAGATGTCTGCTCAGAGCTTGTATGAAAAAGAGAACCTAAAAGAGTCACTGGAATAAAGTAGCTTTATACAATACTGAAATACTGAAAAAATAGCAGGTTAATATCCATGTAGCAGGCAACTGGAGAGCCTTTGGCAGAATAGTTCCTATCCCCACAATTGTTTTCATCTTAGTTCAAAGCAAAGATTCATGCCTCCTTTATTATCAAACAAATTTAGGTTATATACAAATGTTACTGTAATTACCAGTGCCTATAGTGCGTTGTCTCCATGAGTAGACTTAATATACATTAAAACTTGAAGGGCCAGGTGTTAGAACCAAAGGAGAAGGTCTAGATCTGTAGCAATAAACAGCAATGTCAAATACAGAGTGACAACCTTAGATGATCCAAACATATATATTGAAACCATCTAACAATTAAAATGCTCTTGTGATGCTGAGGTTACATTTCATTGCCATTAAAGCTATATCTAGTTCTTTCCACAACTTTCCCAGATGGCATATTTGCAAACTTGACAGTTAGTCATTTTTTGATGTGCACTACATATTTCAACAAGTGAATATTTTTAGATATCCAACATTTCTGTTGTAAAATTAACAGCATTTGATGTTTTCTATGTATTTCACCCAACTTAGTAATCTTTGAGCTTGGCAATTCTCATTTACATCATTGGAGCCATTTTCATAGCTATAGCATTTATTTAACATGGTCAAGCTATTTGTTGGTTTGATTTGGTCTAAATAGAGCCAAGAACATTATATCCAAACCAATTTGGTCCCATGAAATAAAGATTCTATAGTAAAATAGGAAAATCAAAATACCAAAAGGAAAGAAAAGCATTTGGCCCATTTGATCTTTTAGCACTTCAACATGTTAAGTATATATTAATTTAGTTTAATGGTTGTATATGGTGGACCATTAACTTTGATCCTATCAAAGGACACAACTCAAAACTATAGTTTGGAGGTGTATGGTTGTAATGTGGAGCACTGTAAGCTTGTAAAGATTGGTTCCATTGTTAACAAATGCTAAGTTGCCCAGAGTGTTCAGACATGTGCAGGATTAGCCATAGAAGATCCTGGGTTACGGGAATGGTAGGATGGGGGTAGAGGGACTGATCTGGGTGGGATGCTCTTCAGAGGGTTAGAGTGGATTTGATGGGCCAAATGGCCTGCTTTCACACTGTAGGGATTCTGTGAACTCGCTTTCTGGAAAGGTACACAATGAATACACCCTGGCTCACATCAACAGCCTTCTTGAGCCCATTAAACGTTTTTAATCCTACGATCTTACCTGCCAGTTAATTTAAATTCTTATTGAATCTTTCAGTAATAAACAACTTTCCTAAAGTCTGTTTTCAATTATTGTTCACTAATTTAAGTTTATTCCCTTCATTCCACTGCACTGACTGAGCTAAATATCATACCCTAAGTTCACCTGACTTAAACTTTTACTTAATATTTTAAATTATTCAACAAGATCCTCTTAACCTTCTACCTTGTAGAGATTGAATTTCCCAGATCATTTCTCAGATTACTTCTGCATCATCATTAACTTCTCTTTACTCTGTCTCCATGTGTCGCTTCTTTAACATGGACAAACGAAAGTTTCTAAAAGAGGTTTGAAGAATGCAATGCTAAACATTACCATAAACATAAATACAGTATAAGCAAAGTTCTGTGATGCAGGAAGTCTGAAATAAAAACTGTAAGTGCTGGTGAAATCCAGTAGGCCTGGCAACATCTGTGGAGAGAGAAACTATGTTAACACTTTGAATCTGATATTATTCTCCTTTTCTGAAGAAGAGTCATAATGGACTCAAACCATTTACTTCTGAAATGATTCAGCCAAAATGAATTTGCTAAGTTACTCCTTAATCTGTTCAATGAATTAACTGCATGACTGCTCCTTATTGTTTAATTGTTGGAGCCTAGGTATAATTCTTGTAAATGTACACCTACTGCAAGCTCAATATGTCCTTCGTATAGTGTAGTGCGCAGAACTACTAACACTCCTTCTTTTGTAGGGGTGCTGCTCCATGTTTGGGATTCCAAATCACAGAATTGCATCCATATGGCCCATTTGGATACTCCTGTAACAAGTTGTTCACCACTACCTTGGCCAGAATGAATAAGGATCAGCTGGGCAAGGTAGCAGCAATACTGAAGAAAAGGGAAGGGAATTAAAATAAAGAATAAACAAAAGAAATATGAGAAATATATTTGACTTGTCAAAATTCAACATTATGTATTAACATGAATGGGTTTGTTGTTTAATTATGATTTTATTGTATGCTACCAGCTTCTCAATGGAAGCCAAAATAATGGCTTACAGTCTTTATTTGCATCATTATAAGTTAAAGCAGCAGTGTGGCGCAGTAGTCAATAACCTATTAATATGGAACTGGATAGACACAAATTATCCAAATAAAAGGATTCTAATCTCAGTTTGTAGCCTCTTCTGAGTCAAAAGATGTTTTCTGTTCCAGCACAGCTCCCCTGTGGTTTGAATTGATTATTGTTGAACCTGTTCATTGGATATCAGTACCTCTCACTGACATTACAAAAAATTAGAAAATCGAGTAGAGTCACCAAGATGGTAATGTGTTGCTTGGGGAATTCCAAAACACAATAATCCATGCATTTTTAAATTACGCATAATTACCATTTTTATAGTTTTAAAAAAACTTGTAAGTGACTACGGGGAGATAGAATGTTTGGAGCACAAAGGCAGCTCTGAATGAAGGCTCTTAGAATACAAATGTCTTCCTTCAGGAAAAGAATTGAAAGGGAACTTTATCGACGCTGAACATCTCAGTTTACATAAACTGCCATTCTGCATTGACTTTACTTCGTCTTTTTAACTCCAAAGTATGTTTTTCCATCCGGTGATTTTCACTGAATGGTCATTATAGGAGGGCAAGAGACATTTACAAATGCTGTCTCATCGTGTGAATAAGAGACCTGATTGCTAACAGGTTTAGAAGCAGCTATCAGAATCATTAACTTCCCTCATTTTCTATTGTCAATCGATAGAACAGCAGGGTAGTAACTCTAATTGGTGAAAATTTACAAAAGGATGGCATTAAAATGAAGAATCGTTGATAGTACTGTAAAAGTTTTTTTAAAAAAAATCCCTTCTGAATCTACCAACATCTTGTTCCTTTTGTCAACAAGCTAAGATGGAATCAGACCCGAATATAATTTTTTTTAAAACAGTAACTTAAGAATGTGGATGCTTCACCTGACTTTGGAAATTCACTTCGAAATAAAAGGACATCAAAACAGCAGTAAGAGAGAAAACACAAAGCTAGTATAGCCACATGAAGAGAGAGGTCTTAGATTCTGCACGCGACAGTTTTATTTGATTGATTGCTATGTACAGTTATAATAAAGAAGGGAGACAGTAAATGAGGCACTGAAGAGTCTTTCTCAGAAGTAAGGAGTAAGCAGCCTCAAGGTCAGTTTATGTACAGATACTGGCAATTAGAGAAACTCCAAACCAGAATCTAAGTGTGCAGCTAACAGCAAAATGGATAAAGCACCCTCTGTTAATATCAACATAGGGTAACAATGGACAGAAAAAAAAACCTCACTGATCCATCCAGTTCAATACAGTAGAGTAAAGTAGCTTTTATTTGTCATTTCTACCATATACAATTGATACAGTAAAAACGAGACAGTGTTTCTCCAGTACTGAGGGTGCTACATGGACAACGCAAACTACATAACCATACACTGCATGAAGTGCAAAAGTGTAAACCACGCAAGTTACAGTGTAACAGAAGAATGATGAACAATAGACATTTTTCCTGCAGCAATGCAAAACAATAGAACTGTCTTTTGCATCAAAGTATAGTCAAGTTGCCACATTCCCAGATGCCCATTGGACAGCTTTGATTTTTAGAGAGAGAACTGTTTGTAAGTTTATCCTGAGGGTCACCACACCT
Source organism: Hemiscyllium ocellatum (assembly GCF_020745735.1). Lineage (NCBI taxonomy): Eukaryota > Metazoa > Chordata > Chondrichthyes > Orectolobiformes > Hemiscylliidae > Hemiscyllium > Hemiscyllium ocellatum. The sequence goes on along the minus strand of NC_083428.1, from coordinate 17,099,128 downwards.
TAGGTGAGGGGTAACGTTGAGTAAGCTGGACCTGCATGGTTACCTCAGCTAGTGCACGAATTGAACCCACGCTATTCACATCACTTTATTTTGAATCTGGCTGTCCAGCCAACTTGAGTTAATTGAACCTCTCTCATTGTATAGACAGGGCAAAAGAAACAGGAATTGTCCTTTTAGTAAAATCAGGTAAAATCAAGATGATGATCAAAACAGTTCACACTTACCTTCAGAATGATCCTGATTTCCCAGGACACTTCCCAAGTGGTCACAAGCTCTTCAAGGAGATGCTTTTCCCAGATTTCCCAAACTCACAGTAGATGACAAATAGTTTGCAGGAAGAAATAAGATTTCACCTAGCTCTCACAATGTGGAATCCAACCACAGAAATATTGCGCTATATCTCAAAGTCATTCTGTGTGTATACCTTGAAACGACATGCTCATGAAATTCTCTAAATATCATAAAATGTGATCTGAAGGTCAGAAGACCTCGGACTCCATCTTAAATTGGATCACTCGAAGCATGAGATACTTCAAGAAACATGTTGCTCCTATAACTTAACTTAATGTTAGCCCACTTGTGTATTTGTGAAATGTAATGTTAGTACTTAATAGCTAGTTGTAATAAATAAAATGGCCAGCCACCCATAACTTCTGAGGCTGGCATCTCTCTTGAATGGCAGCACCAGTGGGGATTTAGGTGACATCCTCCTGAGGTTTAGATCCCATGCCACAGGTAAGTGATGGTGACAGCGGGTGGGGGGCTTTGCAGGATTGGGGTGAGGGTCAACAGCGAGGTCTCAGCAGGTCCCCATTTTTTTTGGCGCTGCATTTCCTGCTCAGCCATTAATTGCCCTTGAACAAGGGAGCATAGCCCCCAACAGGATCCCACAAGCAGCTTACCCGGGTTTGCTTGTCATTGTTGCCCGTATGGTGAGCCCCATTCTTCCTGAGTTTATGTAGGCGGTAGAATTAGACCCTTACATAGGCACCTTAAAGATCTCAATTCGTATAAGGGTGGAAATGGCATCTATGGGCCTTTCTGCCATCGACTTAACTGAGACAGTGATGGGAAAAGCCAAGTTTCTACCTAACAGCTGATTAAATGTCTCCCTTAAACTCGCGAGAGGAGTGAGCGTTAACCTTTATCATCACATTCATTTCAGACTGCTCCATCCTGTAATTCTGGAAAATAAAATATTGTACAAGTGAGAGAGCGCATTAGAATGTTGTTTTCAAATTGCAGAACAAGTCTAGTCTGAAATCATTTCTAGCTTTAAATTGTGTTTCATTTCATATGAAAGAGGCTGCGTAGGTAGTATCTGTTAGAAGCGAAGGCCAGTCCTTCTGCTGCTTTTACTTTCTTTTCACTGGCCTAAAACAAAAAACAACTTTAGTGTCAAACAGTAATCTGCTGATTGTGCTGTGCTAACTTGAACACAAGGAATTGGTCGGTATCCTGTAGATGAGTTTCCCAAAGCTATCAATTCACTAATGGTGCTTATTATTCCCTTCAATAGAGTAGCTGAATGCTGAAAATTATAGAAGTAGTTTATCAATAGAGTTTATGCCTGTGTCAGTACTTCTATGTAAATGGAGTGAACGTGAATGGTACAGCGACAGTATGTGTTGGTTACACAGAATTGCAAGTCACCAGCTGCAACATTTCTTTCTAATTTCTGAGAAAACTGATGGAACATCCTGGGGGGATCCGCTCCAGGTGCCTGGAGTGGGTGTGAGGAAAGTAGGAGGATCTTGTATGTTATTCAGTGATCTCAGCATTGAGAATATCACTGTTAACAGAGCCAAGGTAGAAAAACCCTGGCTTAATGTATTCGCTTTCCCCACCTAAAGAAAAGTTGGAAGGAAGGGATATGGAAACGGAGAATTAAGAGCAATAACCACTAACAAAGGAGCAGATTAGAACAAGCGTCAATAGAACGGAAAAATAAGGAATTGATAAAAGTGACTCTGCTGTCAGAGCTGTTTTAAAGAGTTACACTCTTTTTGTTCAGGGCGGTTGTGGACTTTGATTATTCAATTGGTTCCAAGAAGATTGGCAAGGTGGGTCCAGCAGTGAGTGATGGCACCGGAACATGGTGACGCCAACTTTTGATGGGCCCAGCACAGGTAGCCACAAGGTACAGGAGTCCTGAGGCTAAGGCATTGGCAGCAGCATTGTGGCATTGGTGAACTCGGCTCAAAGTTCATGGTGGAGCAGCGAATGGGGTCTGGACATTTTCTTTTCCTTTTGTTTCTGTTTCTTTAATTTCTGCTCATATTTTTAATTCTGACTATTTGAAGATGGCACCTGAGAGTGGCGACTCGATACACTTTTCACTGTACTCCTGTGCACTTGCACACATGACAATAAAATCTAATCTCATCTAAAAGTTCAGTGAAGAATTATTGTCAATGAACATCAACTGGAAATTAATCAATGATGGGTTCAATTCCACTTGACAACATGTGATTTTTTCAAAAACATTTATAAGACTACATATGCAAAGTGACCTTTGTGTTATTTTTGTTCATCGTATTAGTCATGCTGGTGTCACTCAAATTACAACTTTTAAAAGGCGTTGCTTGTTTAAGTGATTAGCCATTTTAAAGGGTTATGTCAAATTCATCTACACAGCCCAGCTCTTATAACTTTAAATTCAATTGGGCAATAGCATTGAACTAAACAGCAGTACAGTTTGTTATGGACTAGAACAAAACTCCTCAAAACATATCAAGGAGACAGTCTAAATCCTATGTTTTAGCTAGTCTAAAGGCAGGTGCGAGCCACTGTGATCAACCACTAGGCTTTCAAGAAAACACACTTTATTCTTACACCACAGTTAAAATTCATGAAAAAGAGGAATTGGCATAACTTTAACAAAATACTAAACAAAATAATATATTATTTAACTACCACTTAGCAACTGTTTCAATATGGCAGAATCCCATAGACACACTTTTTAAGCAAAGTTGAGAGTGTGATGCTGGAAAAGTACAGCAGGTCAGGCAGCATCCGAGGAGCAGGAGAATCGATGTTTCGGGCATAAGCCCTTCATCAGGAACACTTATGCCCAAAACATCAATTCTCCTGAATTGCTACCTGACCTGCTGTGCTTTTCCAGCACCACAGTCTCGATTCTGATCTCCAGCATCTGCAGTCCTCACTTTCTCCTACACCCTTGTCAATGGCAAATTCAGCAAAACAGAGATCCCTCACAAGCTATCTCTTCAGTCCCGGAGTAGGAACAATGACAGAATGAATCTAGCAGCAGAGAGAGAATTCTAGGTTTTTGCAGCAACAGAGAGAGAGAGAGAGAGAGAGAGAGAGAGAGGCAGAGCTGTATCCAGCAGCTTCAACTCCACACACTCCAACTTCAACAACTGAAAGCAAAACTCAAACCTTGGGTGTGTATGAGCCTTACTCCATACAATCATGGATCGTTTGTCAATGATTTTTAAAAAAAGCAAAGCTATTGACACTGCTTTCCATGGAGAGAATACCTTGGCATCGGGTTTATAACACTCCCCTCTCCATTTCAAGAGAATCAGGACAGACGAATCCTTCTTAAAGGCAGATACCATTACAAGTCACCCAGAGAGCCAGATGCCAAGTAACTTTCTTTTCTTCTCTACTTCACTACATTCACGAAATGTGCTGGGCGTGCGTTGTTAATTAGCTCATCTTGGCAATGTCCAACATCTATGCTTGATCCTTAATGATGAGGGTTGGAAGGCTATTTACTATGATGTCATCATAATCATTAATTGTAATTAGTCTTTGATACAAACAAATACGTGAAAATAACATTCTAACTCATACCTGACAAAGGAAAATAAGAACAGGAAACTATTCAACTTTCTCTCAAATTAATGCATAGTACTACATCTGTACTTCAACACCATTGACCATTACCTTTGAGAAGATTCCTAGAATATTATGATGCACTTAAAAACCTATTTATCTCTATCAGACCATCAGATGTAGGAGCAGAAGTAGATCATTTAATTTATTAGTCATTTAAAGAGACCATGGCTAACCTGATCATTCTCAACTCTACTTTCCTGCCTTTTCCTCTTAATCCTTGCTTCCCTGACTAAAAATCTGTCTATCCCATTCAATGAATGCACTTAAGGTGCAGTTTCTACAACCCACAGTGGTAAAGAATTCCACAGATCCACTATCCTTTGAGAGAAAAACCGAATTCTCCTCATCTCTGCCTCATATGGGAGGTTCCTTATTCCGAGATTATGTCCTGTGGTCCTAGACTTTCCGATAAGGGGAACAACCTTACCCCATCTACCCTGTTAAGACTCCAGCAATTTTTATGTTGCAAAAAGATTGCCACCCCAACACTTCTAAATTGGAGTGAGTACAGGCCCAACCGATGCAACATCTCCTAAAATAAAACCCCAGACCCAGGATCAATGCAGTAAACTTAGGACTTAAACATTGGACTGTCTCCAATGCCAATATATCTTTCTTTTGATAAGTGGGCCAAAACTGCAAAGCTTATCTGTTAGCTTTTTATGATTTTAGCACGAGGACTCTCAAATCCTTCAGTGTTGTTGATTTCTGCAGTCTTTCTCCATTGAAATAATATTCTTCTATTCTTCCTGCCAAAGTACATATCCTCATACTTTCCCACATCCTTAAAATGCTTCCTTTATTCCAACTTTCTGTTTATAGTCAATCCTCTATCCACCTCAAACACCATTGACTGTTACCTTATTCAATAATCTAATGTGTGGTACCTCATCAAATATCTTCTGGAAATCCAAATATATTACATCCTCCTGATTCCTCCTTATCTCTTCTGATTTTTACCTTCTCAAAGAATTCTAATAAATTTGTCAGAGTTGATTTTCTCTTCTGAAGCAATTATAACTCTTTTTGATTATATTTGGTATTTCCAATGATCTGCTATTATATCCTTTATAATAAACTTTAATGTTTCTTCAGTAACAGATGCTAAGTGAATTATAATTGTGATTTTGGCTCTTTCTTTTATTAAATAAAAGTATTACATTGGCAGTTTTCCAATCTTCCAGCATTTTCCCAGAATCTAAGAATTCTTCAAAGATTACTACCAGTGTATCCATTATCTCTGCAGTCCAGACCCAACAAGGGCACAGATTTCTTTCCTCAACAAACATTTAATGTGTATGATAGGTTTTCATTATAATATCCTGAACATCATTAATTCAAGATATTTATTGAACTCAAATTGTACCATCTGCCATAGTGAGATTTGAACTCAAGTTTCCAGAACATTGGTCTTGCATTTGAATCCCATGAACTTCGATTTGGTTCCAGCTTCAGGCGATTGTCTGTGCAGAACTTGTATTTTCTCCACTTGACTGCATGAGTGTTCTTTGGGTGCTCCAGTTTCCTCCCACAGTCCAAAGATATGAAGGTTAGGTAGATTGGCCATGTTAAATTGCCCATAGTGTCCAGAGATGTATAGGCTAAGTGTATTAACCATAGGAAATGTTGAGTTGCACGGATAGACTTGTGGGGGAGGGGTCGGTGTGGACTTGATGGGCCGAATGGCTTCCGCACTGTAGAGATTCTATGACTGATCTGGTTTTGCTAGGTTTGTACTCTCTGTCCCTTCTTGACCTGCTGTGTGTAACATTATCCAAATAGCTATCCTGGTGGTGCTGTCATAACCCTTTGCTTTGTAGCTTATTTTTCCCCTCTCCTAAACCTTCTCCCAAGTAATTAATTTAAACCTTCTCACCATCCTAGTCTATTGATTCACTGGTCCTAGCACAGTTCAAGTGAAGCCCATACCAGTGCAACCTCTCCTCAGTACTGGTGACAGAGATCCACAGACTGAAACCCACAGCACCTACAAACATCTTTAAGACATGCCTTTAGCTCCTTGGCTTTATTTATCCTGTGCTATGTGATTTGGATAGTAAGCCAGAAATTGCTACATTGATGGATCTGCTTTTTAATGTAACTCTATTTGTTCAAATTCTTTCACCAGAACTTTCTTCCTATTTCTACCAATATCATTGGTAGTAACATGAATGATGACTACTGGATGCCTCACCTCCCTATCTAGCTCTTCTCCAATCCAAAGGAGATGTCCTTAATCTTGGCACTGGGTAGGCAATACAGCCTTCTGGATTCTCACTTATGTCAGCAAAAAATAGCATCTATGCCCTTAATTATACTGTCCCCTCCAACTACTACATTCTATTTCCTCCACCAGCCCCATACCCACCTGACTTGAATGGCTCCCTGTACCAAGGTGCCATGGTCAGTTTGCTCATCCACTTTGCAGGCCCCAGTATCATTCACACAACTTACAAGAACCTTGACACGGTTAGACAGTTACAGGAACCGACGCTCTTCAAATACAATCTCTTGTTAGCAAGTTTTGAGAAGATTTGTAGCTCAGATTGAGGTTCTGAATGTAGGTTTGCTCGCTGAGCTGGAAGATTCATTTTCAGATGTTTTGTCACCGTACTACGTAACAGCTCCAGTGAGCTTTCGGATGAAGCTTCGTCTGGACGCTCACTGAAGATGTTACCTAGTATGGTGATGAAATGTCTGAAAATGAAACTTCCAGCTCAGTGAGCAAACTTTCATTCACAATCTCTTCTCTCTGCAGGTCTTAATCACCTGCAGACATACTCTTCTGTTCCTGATCCCAGATCAAATTTAGTCTGAAGATTTGAACTGGCCTCTACACCAAAGTGCCCAAGGCACTTACCCCTTTCCTGATGTGCTATGACATCTACATCTTGGACTCCAGCCCCTCAACTCAGGTCTGAAAATTCTGAATCTCCAAGTATTTACCACAAAAATGTTTACTTGTGGATCACCTTGGTGTCCAGCAGCTACATTAGTAACGCATCATCCATCTTATTACATTGATCTTATTACAATGCACTATTACATTGATTTTATTTATAAGTTAATTACTATAGACTTCCTGCTCTTTACACTTTAATGCATTGATATTTTTGTAAAAGACCATCACCAGTATTAATCTTATACCTAACCAGCCATTTGTAAGAAAAGAGAGAAGAGAAACAATGAGACCTAACACATTACTTTTACTTTAAAGATTGGAAGTGTTCACCAGTTTGCCTTGTCAACCACCTCCTTTCCCTGCACTTGTTTCATGCTGTGATTTGAAACAGCACCCTCCCTGCAGGGCGCCCTCTTAATTTGCATCATTTAGCCTCTCCTCCTCAGCCCTTTACCACAGCCCTTTGGTGGCATGATGGCACAGTGGTTAGCACTGCTGCCTCACAGTGCCAGTGACCTGGGTTCAATTCATGCCTCAGGCAACCGTCTGTGTGGAGTTTGCACATTCTCCCCGTGGGTGTGCCCTGGTTTCCTCTCACAATCCAAAGATGTGCAGGTTAGGTGAATTGGCCATGCTAAATTGCCTGTAGTGTTAGGGGAATTGGTCTGGGTGGGTTGCTCTTCGGAGGGCCGGTATGGACTTGTTGAGCCAAAGGGCCTGCTTTCACACTGTAATTCCGGGACATTGTCTTCTTGCAGTAAACCCCCTTTCATCCTCCCTGTTCCAAATTCCCACTTAAATTGAATTTCCAGTTCATATACTCAGCTGTTACCTCAGTCTGGAAAATTTAAAGTGACTCAGCATCTGTAATTTTTTAATTGGGGTTTTAAAGGGGGAGGGAGTGTGGTGGGAGATGGGGAGAATCCAAATTTCCACCATCTCTTTGAATAGAAAGTGATTTCTGATTTCACTTTTGCATAGCCTGAGATGATGCCCCCTCACTCTGCGTTCTCTGCTAGGAAGAAATATATTTACCCTGCCAAATTTACTGATTGTTTTAAATGCCCCCATTAGTTTACCCATCAGTCTTCTGGGCTCAAGAGAATACAAGTCACAACTATAAAAGTTGCCTCAAAATTAAACCTTTAAGCTATTGTGGTGAGACACTACCATATCCCCTTCAAGACGATTTTTCCTGTGGTTTAGTTTTCAAAACTGAGCACAGTACTTCAGATGGGACTAAAGAACTGCTTTAGTGAAGCAAAAATTCCTTGCCATATTTCAGACTCCTTGAGATTTAAAAACAAATCCATTAACCTTCCTGCCTGCTACTTGTGCCTGCACTCTTGCTTTTAGCATAATGTGTACATGAACACTAAATCCTTTTACTCTTCCAGGACTCCTGGTCTCTTGCTAATAAGAACATAGTTTGATTTGCCTTTCTTGGATCCAAACCTGATCAGTTCATCCTTCCCCATACAACCACTTATATTTCTGTAGCATACTTCACTGAATGAAGTGTCCCAAGGCACTTCATATGAGCACTATAGAACAAAACATGACAAAGCCACATAAGGAAGGTGTGTGTGTGTGTGTGTGTGTGTGTGCGTGTGTATACACTTACATGCAAGTACTGTGGGTGAGGGATGTGTGTAGGGTGGCATGTATATTGCCTCTTGTTTCTCCGAATGCTATGAAGACCTCCTGAGACCCATGGGCAGCAGTGACAGAAAAGACCTGAAATGAATGTACAGTGTTGGCACACAGATTGGCATGTGCAGACCCTCAACAGGAGGGACTATTGATGGCAGGGGTGCGTATGCATGTGTTGATACTGGAGGATTGAGTGTGTGTGTGTGTGGGGTGGGGGGGGGTTGCTGCAGATTCTATGTATCTGTTTGGGTGATGCATATGGGTGGATAGATTTTGCTTGTTATAATCTGTGGATGGGTTGTGTTGGTGTGGGTGGATAGGTTTTTTTTATTCACTTGAGGGATGTGGGTATCGCTGGCTGGCCAACAATTATTGCCTATCCCTAGTTGCCCTTAAGCTGGTGGTGTGCTGCCTTCTTGAACCATTGCATTTTACCATCTGTGGGCTGATCCACAATGCCTCAGAGAGGAACCCAGGGAACGGACATATATTTCTCAGTCAGGATGGTGAGTGTCTTTGATTTGATTTGATTTGATTTGATGTATTATTCTCATATGTACCACGATAAAATGAAAAATATTGCTTACTGTGCTTTTCGGACAAAATGCCTTCCATAAGGACATCATGGTAATAGAACAAAATGCAGCATATAGTGTTACAGCTACAGAAAAGTTGAGGAAAAAGATCAACTTTAATGTGTGAGAGGTCAGTTCATAAGTCTGATAACAGGATTCCTGACTCAATATGTAGATAGGCTGAGCAGGGGGAGCTGAAAATGTGTTGCTGAAAAAGCGCAGCAGGTCAGGTAACATCCAAGGAACAGGGGATTCGATGTTTCGGGCATAAGCCCTTCTTCAGGAAACGTCGAATCTCCTGTTCCTTGGATGCTGCCTGACCTGCTGCGCTTTTCCAGCAACACATTTTCAGCTCTGATCTCCAGCATCTGCAGAGCACACTTTCTCCCTGAGTAGGGGGACGCCATATTGGATTTGGTGGTCGGCAACGAGCCAGGCCAGGTGTCAGATTTCTCGGTGGGACAGCATTTCAGTGACAGTGACCACAATTGCCTTACCTTTACCATAGCCAAGGAGAGGGATAGAAACAAACAGTATGGGAGGGTATTTAATTGAGTGAGGGGAAATTATACTGCTCTTAGACAGGAACTGTGGAGTGTAAATCGGGAACAATTGTTCTAAGGGGGATGAATGACAGAAATGTGGAGATTGTTTGTTTGTTTGTTTGTTTAAGGAGCACTTGTTGCGGGTGTTGGATAACTTTGTCCCACTGAGACAGGCAAGGAATGGTAAGGTGAAGAAGCCTTGGTTGACAAGAGAAAAAGAGCTTGTCCTCAAGAGGAAGTAGGAAGCTTACTTAAGGTTGAGGAAGCAAGGATCTGGTAGAGCTTTAGAGGATTACAGGATAGCTAGGAAAGAACTCAAAAATTGACTGAGGAGCTAGGAGGGAACACAAAAAAACCTTGATAAAAGGATTAGGGAAAACTCAAAGGCATTCTACACTTACATCAGGAACAACAAAATTATCAGAGAGTAGGGCCGATTAGGGATAGTGGAGGGAACATGTCTCTGGAGTCTGAAGAGGTAGGGGAGACCCTAAATGGGTTTTTTGCTTCAGTATTCACTAGACAGAGGGACCTTGTTAATAGAGACAACATAGTGACCATATTAATAGACTTGTACAGATTGATATTAAGAAAGTGGATGGCTGGAAACTCTGGGAAGCATCAAGATAGGTAAGTCTCCAGAACCAGACCAGATATATCCAAGGTTACTACAGGAAGTGAGGAATGAGATTATTGCACCTCCTGGTGATGATCTTTACATCCTTACTTTCCACGGAAGTAGTACTGGAAGATTGGAAGGAGGCGAATGTTGTTCCTCTGTACAAGAAAGGGGATGGAGAAATCCTTGGGAATTTAAGACCTGTCAGTCTTAAGTCTGTGGTAAGCAACATACTGGAAAGGATTGTGAGAGATAAGGTTTATGACTATTTGGAAAAACATGGGTTGATTAAAGATAGCATGGCTTTGTCAGGGGCAGGTCATACCTCACAAGTCTTATTGAGTTCATTGAGGATGTGACAAGACAAGTTGATGAAGGTTGAGCTGTGAATGTGGTGTATATGGATTCCAGTAGGGCATTTGATAAGGTTCTCCACAGTAGGCTCATTCAGAAAGTTAGGTGGTATGGGCTAATTTGGCTGTCTGGATTCCGAATTGGCTGGCCAAAAGAAAACAGCGAGTGGTAATGGATGGAAAGTGATCAGCCTGGAAGTCAGTGACCAGTGGTGTCTCGCAGGGATTTGTTCTTGGGCCGCTGCTGTTTGTGGTTTTTATAAATGACTCGGATGAAGAGGTGGAAGAGTCGGTTAATAAGTTGGCTGATGACATAAAGGTCAGTGGTGTTGTAGATAACGTCGAGGGCTGTTGCAGACTACAGTTGACAGGATGTAAAGTCGGACTGACAATTGGCAGATGGAGTTCAACCTGGATAACTGTGAAGTGATTCATTTTGGAAGAGCGAATTTGAATGCTGAACACAGGGTTAAAGACAGGATTCTTGGCAATGTGGAGGAACAGCAGGATCTTGGGTTCCACATACATAGATCCCTCAAAGTTGCCACCCAAGTTGATATGGTTGTTAAGAAGGCTTATGGTGTTTTGGCTTTCATTAACAGGGGGACTGAGTTTTAAGAGCTGCAAGGTTTTGCTCTATAAAACCCTGGTTAGACCACACATGAAATATTATGAAAAATTAAGGATTGCAGATGAAGAGCTCATGCTCAAAACATTGACTCTCTTGCTCCTTGGATGCTGCCTGACTAGCTATACTTTTCCAGCACCACATTTTTTGACTTGCTTGGAATATTATGTCCAGTTCTGGTTGCCTCATTATAGGAAGGAGGTAGATGCTTTAGAGAGGGTGCAGAGGTAATTTACCATGTTGCTGCCTGGATTGGAAGGCATGTCTTTTGAAGAGAGGTTGAATGAGCTCAGGCTTTTCACACTGGAGAGAAAAAGGAAGAGAAGTGACTAGATAGAGGTGTACAAAGTAATGAAAAGCATAGATAGAGTAAATAGCCAGAGACTTTTCCTCAGGGCAGAAATGGCTTTCATGTAGGGTGATAATTTTAAGGTGATTGGAGGAAGGTAAGAGGAGTTATCAGAGGTAGATTCTTTACATAGTGAGTGGTGGGAGTGTGGAATTCACTGCTAGCAGCCGTAGCAGTCTCAGAAACATTAATGACATTTAAGCGACTGCTGGACAAACACATGGACAGCAGTAAATTGAGGGGTGTGTAGGTTAGGTTGACCTTAGATTAAGATAAATGCTTGGCAAAACATCATGGGCCGAAGGGCTGTACTGTTTTATGTCTTATAACAACGGGGAAGAAACTGTTGTTAAAACGTTTGGCACATGTTTTCGAACATTTGTCTTCTTCCTGATGGAAGAGGGTGGAAGAGAGTAAAACTGAGTGGAAGGGGCCTTTGATTATGTTGGCTGATTTTCCGAGACAGTGTGGATGTATGCAGAAAGTACGAATGGAGACAGTGGAAGGAAGGCTGGTTTTCATGATGTACTGAGGTGTGTTCATAACCCACCATAATTTCTTGCTGTATTGGGCAGAGTAATCGTCATACCAAGCTGTCATGCATCTGCATAGGATGCTTTCTTTACATCTATAAATATTACTTGGAGGGGAACTTGCAGGTGGTGAGATTCCCACGTATCTGCCCCTGTCCTTCTAGATGGAAGTGGTCATGGGTTTGGAAGGTGCTGCCTGAGGATCTTTGGTGAATTTCTGCAGTGCATCTTGTAGATAGTGCTCATTACTACTACTGATTGTTGGTGGTGGAGGGAATGAATGTTTGTGGGTATAGTGCCCATCAAGCAGCTGCTTTGTTCTAGATGGTATCAAGTTTCTAGAGTATTGTTGGAGCTGCACCAATCCAGGAAAATTGGGAGTGTTCCATCACACTCCTGACTTGTGCCTTGCAAGTGATGGACAGGCTTTGAGGGGTCAGACAGTGTGTTACTCACCACCAGTATTCTTGGTATTCTGCTCTGCTCTTGTAGCCACTGATTATATGGTAAGTCCAGTTGAGTATCTGGTCAATGGTAACCTCCAAGATGTTGATGGTGGGGGATTCAGTGATTGTAGTGAATGTCAAGGATGTGTATCTGTGTGTTATGTATGTGTATCTGTGTCAGTACTGTGCACTGTATGTATCTGTGTGGGTGGTGTGTTTGTTTGTTTGTGGGTGGTGTGTGTTTGTCTGTGTGGGTGATGTGGATGGTGTATATCTGTATGGATGGTGCAAACGTTAGTCTGGGTGGTGGGTGTGTATCTGTGTGGGTGATGGTGGGCAGTATGTGTGGGTGATGTGTATATCAGTGAGGGTGGTGCGTGGGTAGTGTGTGTGTGTGTGTGTGTGTGTATGACTGGGTGGCGTGCGTATCTGGAAGTGTGTGAGAACAGTTCTGTATATGTTATTTATGGACTCAGGATGGGAGTGAGAACAAAAGTAAACTGTCCCCAGCTGATAAGGGCACTGACTAGCTCAGAGCCTATGGGCTGACAGCTGAAGAATAGCTTCACTTTGGTCAGCGATAAGCTCATAAAGGTGAGGAGCTGTATCCCAGCATGAGATGAGGGGAACGGAGGGGATAGAAGAAGAAAAGTAGCCAAAAAAATGAGGGAAGATCTATCACATTGGCATTATCATGCCACTGAAGAGACCACATTTAATGTGCTAATCATTTTCAGTCCCTTAATGGTTTTTTTCCTTTTGGCACAATTTTTTGGAAATTTTCTGTGTATAGATTTTACTTACCCCACAAAGCTCCACTGTAAACCGCATATGGCTGTTGTTCTAAGGCCGCTGCTGTACTCCAGTCCTCCGAATTCCCTTGTGCAGTGAGTACTCCATCAATGTCGGTCTAAGAAGCATGGTTAATATCAAACATACTAAATGGAATTGATATAAAGATGCCGGATTCTCCTGAAAATATTGTTACACATCCATGGGATGAAGTATTTGGAGACCTCAAACTTAATTATCTAACATATTTAGTTCTTTTTGCCATTACTTATTATCTCATATTTATTGTATCTTACGATTCTTGTAGAACTTTGAATTACAACTTTAATTATTCATTTTTCTGCTTCCTTTGCTATCATCAGCAGTTTTGATCATTGCTATAAATGGCATCTTAAACTCATATGCACAGTTTGACATCAATTGTCAAATGTGTGGCAGTAAAGAACATGGAGTCATTAAATTGGCACAAGGATCTTAGAATGGAAGTATGTGTATATCTATTTGTTGAGCTGCACAATTCAGTCTGTTATTCGTATTTTTGTGACATAGGCCTTCTTTTCACTCAGGTCCCAGTGGATGTGCCCTTTTCTAGCGAGCTGACTCAGTTCTGATCATGATCGAACTGATGTCTGAGTGGAAAGACTGAGGGCAGCATTATAGTCTGATCTACATGAACCAGCACTTTGGAGGAATCAGCAGCTTCAATTGACCACTCTCGCAGTTGACATTAGATTAATAATGCAGGACCAATGATGGAAACAAAACCACAGGATAAATTGCATAAGGACAATCACTTTCAGCGTGCCTGCACAAATCTCTATTTAAATGTGGCATGCAATTTAGGTATTTGTTAAGCACTGGTAAAAAAATGGTAAATTGAGGTCTATCAAGCAAGTATCATGCAAATCAGTTGCAAATGTTCCAAATAGCTATCTAATATTAGGCCTTGCATCAATTTAGCTTACTGTCATTTAATAAAATCCTTCCGATTTGATACATGAGAATATTCAAGAAACTCAATTTTCCATTCTAATTTATTGGAAATATGAACAAATTGTCTGATTATTTCAATATATTTTCACACGGTTATTGATGTAATATCGTAGAGGGAAAAAGGTTCTGACCATCATTTTCAATCTGCAAGATTCTTGCTTGGGTCAAAATATGTGACCTCTTCGATAGTAAAGTAGTCAAATTCTGAAGAAAGCTAATGTTTTAACCTGATAAGTACAAATATGATAAAATTTGATAGTTCTCATCTGTACAAAATTACACACTGAAAATAAAATTGGCACTACATAAGCGATAAAGATAAATTCTGAATTTTTCTTTAGTAATGACCTCGTAAAATAATTTATACTTTTCAAAAGACATTGAAAAGTCTTATAAAAGTACGTGTTGTTTTCAGTTTCTTTATTCCTTTAATTTCAATGGGATCATAACCGGACTGATTATTATTGTGAAGATACGAGACAGATGGATGGCAGGTGGCACTGGCAAATTTGCAACTACTAAGGAATAAAAATATGAATGTTTGAAGACTTTCTTTCACCTAACTGAGATTCCTACTGTTCATTCCATGTATGGTGAACATCTAATTTTTTTTTTGCACAATTATTACCTTCTTTAAGCTGCCTTGGATTGCTTCCAACAAAAACTCCGCTCGCAAAGGACTTTGTTGGCTGCAAAGCACTTTGGGACATTCTGAGGTTATATCAATGTAATTCTGTCATTCTTTCTCTTCCCTTCTTTAGAATCTGTCTATTACACTGCTTTGGTCAAGCGTTGAAAATTGAAGGTAATTTCTTCAGCCCAAAGCTCTTGGTGCTTGACGTCTAGTCATAGAACATTTCCCATTTAATGTGAAAGTGTACCCAACATTTAGTCATTATGGATAGCATCCCTGTTTCTAAACCAGAGCCTGCAGGTTTGAGTCCCATTCTGGCAATCATAGTATTCAGATACCTAAGATTTGTCATTTTGAGACACTACTATCTACACCACATGTGTTAGGAAATAAACAGACTGGGAAGCACTCCTACTTATCAAATCTAATTTAAATTCTACACCTCCTATTTTTTCAGTTGAACAATGTTCTACTGTCAGACTGTGGACATTTTCGTGGCTACACTTCCTGTTTGGAAAACATGGGGCAAGCTGAACATGTTTTGGATATCAGAATTTGACCGTTGAGGTTCGTGTCCTGTTTTCTTTGTATGGGCTTCACTTCCACTTTTGGTTTACCATTATTTAGACATAGCAGAAGTCACTTAGTCATGCGGTTGTGGGTTTGAAATTTGGGGAAGCCTCTGTGTTGCTTCTACCCATCTGCTCCTTTCCTTCTTTTTGAATCATTGTGTAGTTATAGGAATTCTGCATCGATAATGGTGGAGGTGGAAATGGGTAAACCATATTTGCCATAGACTCACTTTGGAATTGGGCGAACGTGAGGAGATTAGAGTCAAGAGTGTGGTGCTGGAAAAGCACAGCAGGTCAGGCAGCATCCGAGGAGCAGGGAAATTGACATTTCAGGCAAAAGCCCTTCATCAGAAATGGGTGGTCAAGGGCTTTTGCCCGAAATGTTGATCTTCCTGCTCCTTGGACGCTGCCTGACCTGCCGTGCTTTAACAGCACCACAGTTGAATCACTTTGGAATTGGTTAAACCTCTGTTAGTGAGCTTGAATGTTGCAGTCTTTTACAACCAGGGCAAGTATTATTGTAAAGACTCGATGAAACATCCTGAAACCCAGCCTAATGTTAGAATTCCAACCCAAGTTTGAAGATCATATCAAACAGAAGCTTTCTCTTTATGGCTTTGAAATGTTATTGAGTGAGTTTAGCTATAGAGGAACAGCCCAGCTTTGGCTAATCCCAGTAGTGTCCACAAATTTCAGTCTGGCTGGACTGGTATGAGGTTGCTATAGTTGGTCAATGGAAGGGACAATGATTGGCATTCTCAGTGCTGTCTAGTATCCAGTAATATTTGCTGAGAAAGCAAAGGGACAATTTTAATTTGATCCAATTCATGGCAAGTTAATTAAATCAGATTGCCAATCTTTTTAAGGTTAAAGGAGGAAAGGGGCAACCATTTTACACAGAGAATGGTTCGTGTGTGGAATGAACTGCCAAAGAAAGTGGTCGATGCAAGTACTGTTACTACTTTTAAAAGATGTTTGGATAAATTCATGAATAGTAAAGCTTTGGAGGGATATGGGCCAAATGCAGGCAGCTGGGATGAGTTTAGTTTGGGAACGTAGTCAGAGTTGACTGGTTGGACTGCAGGGTTTGTTTCCAAAATGTATGACTCTATGACTATGACTGTTTTATGTGACAGACAATTGTGAATCTACATTGAATTTACAGCAGAGGAATGGGTCATGCTCCCCAAATGATCTGTCATTTATAATGCTCCACATGAATGCCCTTCCACCCTACTTTATCAACTATTCTTTTCCGTTTGTGAATTGGCCATGCTAAATTGCCAATAGTGTTAGGTGTAGGGGAATGGGTCTGGGTGGGTTGCTCTTTGAAGGGCCGGTGTGGACTTGTTGGGCCGAAGAGCCTGTTTCCATACTGTAAGTAATCTAATCTGTAAAAGGAGGTTAATGGAACAATTCTATTGGGCGGCAGAGTGGCACAGTGGTCAGCACTGTTGCCTCACAGCGCCAGAGACCCGGGTTCAATTCCCGCCTCAGGAGACTCTCTGTGTGGAGTTTGCACATTCTCCCCGTGACTGCGTGGGTTTCCTCCGGGTGCTCCGATTTCCTCCCACAGGAGGAAAATGTGCAGGTTAGATGGATTGGCTGTGCTAAATTGCTCATTGCTCAACGTAAGGGAATGGGTCTGGGTGGGTTGCGCTTCGGCGGGTTGGTGTGGACTTGTTGGGCCGAAAGGCCTGTTTCCACACTGTAAGTAATCTAATCTAATCAAAACATTTCTGTAAATGCATGCATACTAATTGCCTCATGTGGCAATGTTTCACAAACTGACCACTCAGTAGGTAAAAGATTTTCTCATGATTTCCTTAGGAAATAAAATCAAGCAAACAAAAAACTGAAAGAACTGCGGATACTGTAAATCAGAAACAAAAACAGAAATTGCTGGAAAAGCTCAGCAGGTCAGGAAACATTCGTGGAGAGAAATCAGAGATAATGTTTCTGGTCAAATGAATCATAAAATCCCTACAGTGTGGAAACAGGCCATTCAGTCCTCACTGACGCTCCAAAGAGTATTTCACCCAGATCCATCCCCATAACCCTAAAATCCCCATGGCTCACTCTTCGAGCTTACACATCCCTGAACACTATGGTGCAATTTAGCATGGCCAATCCACCTAACCTGCATACCTTTGGACTGTGGGAGAAAACTAGACCACCAAGATGAAAACCACGCAAATACGTGGAGAATGTGCAAACTCTACACAGACAGTCACCCGAGGCTGGAATCAAACTTGGCTCCCTGATGCTGTGAGGTAGGAGTGCTAACCACTGAGCCACCATGCCACCCCAGACTCTGAGAATAAAATTAAGTGGTTTGCAAAGCAGATTGAATGATCTCATCACATCTGTTTTCCACTCAATGGATTGAGTTGAAACAACTCGGGTGTGGGGTGGGGAAGTGATGGAGTGGAAGAGAGAGAAGGTGGGAGTTTGTGTGCCTATGAGTGAGTCCATGGTCAGGTGCGAACTACTTGCCCCAGAACCAGGGATAATTTAAGGAAATGGGAGTAGGCCAATGAGGACTGAGATGAAGAGAAATTTCCTCACCCAGACAATGGTGAGTCTGTGGAATTCTCTGCTACAGAAAGCAATTGTGGTCAAAATGTTGAATGTTGTCGAGAAGGTGTTAGATATAATACTTAGAGTTAAAAGGATCAAAGAATATAGGGAGAAAGTGGAATAGAATACTGAGTTGGTTGATCACCCATGCCTATATTGAATGATGGAGTAGGCTTAAAGGGCTGAATGGCCTTCTCCTGCTCTTATGTTCTAAATGTCCAATTCTCTATGTTTGTTATAATAGCCCAGCTTATAAATGTAATGGATGAAAGGTGCTCAGTTCTGTTGTCTACTGCAAAATGTGGTATGATGATGATGGTCTCCACAGTTCAGATCACTGACATGGACAGTCCTGGCTTGAATGTGAATGATTCACACCACATCAATCCCTATGCCTGCTCTGCTGTTATTTACCAGATTTTTATAAATACTGATTCTCAGTCATTGTGAAAAAGGGACATAAGATCGCAACTTTTCATCTTGCACTCCCTAGAACTGAAACAGAGAAACAAAATGTTAGAAAGGAAAGAACAATTTATACAATATTAGAAGAGGCTGATGATTTGGTGGTGAGTGGTGATTGGCACGGAGGTGCAGTTGGAACAGTAAACTGCCTTGGGTCTGTTTTTTTTTAAATCAACTTGTTCAGAGGTGATATAACACACTTGAGGAGGACACCTATTCAAAAATAAAGACACTACCACTGTACCATAAGAATTAACTGAGTAAACTCAAACTAGGCAGTTTAACTCTGATCAGGATGTTGCTATGGGGCTGCTGCAGGCTTTGGCTGCCTCCATAGCCCTTTCCTTAGTGAGAAGTGTGCATCGGGAAGATGTCTTCTTTAATGTAGAAGTAAGTTTTTGTTTTGTCAATATTTAACCAATATTTTATTTCTATTGTTATTTCTACTTTAATTAATAAATTATCAATATTTATTCCACTAATTCCAAATGGTCATCTCATAGAGTCATAGAGTTGTACAGAATGGAAACAGTTCCTTCGGTCCAATTCATCCACGCTGACCAGATGTCCTAAATTAATCAAGTCCCATTTGCCAGCATTTGGCCCACATCCCTGTCAACCTTTCCTATTCATATACCCATCCAAATGCCTTTTAAATATTGTTATTGTACTAGCCTCCACCACTTCCTCTGGCAGCTCATTCCATACATGCATCACCCTCTGCATGAAAAGTTACCCCTTAGGTCCCTCTCACCTTAAATTTCAGCTGTTTTGCACCTACCCACCCTGGGGGAAAAGACCTTGGCTATTCATTCTATCCATGCCCCCTTATGATTTTATAAACCTCACCCCTCAGCCTGCAACATTCCAGGGAAAATAGCCCAGACTATTCAGCCTCTCCCTACAGCTCAAACCCTCCAATCCTGGCAACTGTCTTGTAAACCATTTTTGAACTCTTTCAAGTTTCAAAACATCTTTCCGATAGGAAGCAGACCAGAATTGCACAGAATATTCCAAAAGTGACCTAACCAATGTCCTGTACAGCTGCAAAATGACCTTCCAACTCCTCTCCTCAATGCATTGACCAATAAAGGAAAGCATACCAAACACCTTCTTCACTATCCTATCTACCTGCGACTCCACTTTCAAGAAACAATGAACCTGCACTCCAAGGTTCAACACTCTACAGGCCCTTACCATTAAGAGTATAAGTCCTTCCCTGAATTGTCTTTTCAAAATGCAGCACCTTACATTTATCTAAACTAAACTCTATCTGTCACTCCTTGGCCCATTTGCCCATCTGAACAAGATTCTATTGTAATCTGAGGTAACCTTCTTCACTGTCCACTACACCTCCAAGTTTGATATCATTTGCAAACTTACTAACAATGCCTCCTATATTCACATCCAAATCATTTATATAAATGATGAAAAGCAGTGGACCCAGCACTGGTCCTTATAGCACACCTTTGGTCACTGACCTGTGGTCTGAAAAACAACCCTCCTCCACCACCCTCTGTCTTCTACCTTTGAGCCTGTTCTGTATTCAACTGGCTAGTTCTCAGTGTATTCCATGAGGCTTAACCTTGCTAACCAGTCTACCATGAGGAACCTTGTCGAACGCCTTACTGAAATCCATTTGGATCACTTCCACTGCCCTGCCCTCATCAATCCTCTTTAATACTTCTTCAAAAAACTCAATCAAGTTAGTGAGACACTATTTCCACACACAAAGCCATGTTGACTATTCCTAATCAGCCCTTGTCTTTCCAAATGCATTAAAATCCTGTCCCTCCGGACTCTCTCCAACAACTTGCCCACAACGGATTTCAGGCTCTGTAGTTCCCTGGTTTTTCCTTACCATCTTTCTTAATGATCTAAAGGTTCTAGATCCTGGTCTGATAGAATAAAACCACACTATCCTATTAACTTTATCTTGATGGTATCAAGTTATAAAATAAGGACATACTATTGTCTTCAGCATTGAACACTTGTCGTCTTAGCACTCAACACCTAGTACTTACCTGCATGTTCACAGCATCCATGCATTGCCATGCTTGTTAGTATCGAGGTGCTTCAGTGAGACCTGAAGGACTATCAGTATTGCTGTTTTTATGTGCTCTTTCGTGCAGACAAGCTGCTTGTCATCCTTGTCAGTAAGGATGCGTCCAAGTGTGACACCTTGGTATGTAACACACTGAGTCATCAATCTGAAAACTACAGCATGTGGAACCAACTCACTGCACATTTATTCAGCCTATTGACCATATTGAAAACTGGGTAGGGATGAATCATGTATCAGGTAATCTGTCTGACTATAGTCGAAGGAATATGCATTGGTCAGTCCTGTAATGCCAGCAAAAGCAGGCAGAGGAATTGAGTATCATCAGTCAGGGAGCTGAAAACACAATGTTCAAATGTCAGACCAGTCATAGGTAGGGGTTGTTCATTGAAATCAGTCAAAGATTTGAGGCAAATACAGTTCAGATGGTCTGTGCACTGATTGTTGAGGAAGATGAAAGGATGGGACTGTATGAGCAAAGATGTGGGGTTATCATTGCCGAAAGGGATGGGACAATCAAGTGGTCAAGCCCAGTCACAGAGGGAAACATAAGGTATAAGAGGAGGTTCGTGGAACAGTATGAGAGAACATGGTAGCCAAAGGAGGGGGAATTACTGGCACTTGGCTGCATAAGGAGACTGTAGATGACTGGGGAGGCATCATCAAGGTGTAATGTTTTGCATTCAGTGCACAGGGGGATACTTGGAGGCAAATTTCTATGTGACAGGTCTTCATATGGAGAGCTATGTGGAAACAGGCTGTTGGGATAATGTAAAGTAACGGGACATGAGCAACATTCCCTGATATCACCTGCCTTTCTCTAAAAAATAACTGCAACTTGAAAATGGATAATGCCCGATGTGGGCAGAGTTTATGTCAGTTTGATGGGCAAAAGTACGGGATCCATATCTGCTAGGACATTGCAGGAGCAAATACATTAAACAGACATCTGCAATTAGCTTCCAGCTGTATTTAATTTCCAATCATTTTTTTCCCCATTTGCAATGCATGTGGAGTAATTGTGCTTAATGCTGGTCAAATTTGCACCACCCCATTAGTATTTGCAAATATACAATTGGCATCTGAATGATGCATAGGTTAAAGATCATGACTTACAAAGATACAAATGCTGTTGAAACGCATTCCAACACTTATGAATCTTTCAAGGTTGCTGTGGAGGAGGGGAACATTACTTCATTATATGTCATGTAAGTATGTCAATGAACTCTACTGAACTCAACGATAAGGCCATAAGGAGTAGAAGCAGACCATTCAGCCCATCAAGTCTCATTCAATGAGATCATGGCTGATAATCTTCAAAACAAAATCAGAAATAGCTTGAGAAACTCGGCAGATCTGACAGCGTCTGTGGAGAGAAATCGGCTTTAATGTTTTGGTTCTAGTGACATTTCCTCTGGACATAGTTCTTGATTTTATTTATCTGATAATCCTTAAGTCAACCTTCCTGCCTGATGTCCTTGATTCACCTAGGATTCAAAGTCAATTTATCTCAGCCTTGACTATACATAATGACCCCACCTCACCAGCCCTCAGTGGTAAAGAATTCCACAGATTCACCACCCTCAGAGGAAAATATCCTCCTTGTCTCTACTTTGGTCAGTCGACTCTAAGGTTATGACTTCCATCCTCAACTTTCTCACGATCTCTCTTCACCCTGTCTTCCCTCGAGAATCTTGTCCGTTTCAGTAATGTCTCCTTTCATTCTTCTAAGCTCCAATGACTACAGACCCAACCCATTTATGCTCTCCTCATAAGAAAATCCCTCAAAACTTGGAATCAATCTAGTGAGCTTCCTCTGGACTGCCTCCAATTTCAGTATGTCTTTCCTCAGATAAGGGGACTAAAATCATTTGCATTTTGTAGCTGTAGTCTGACTGGAACCTCGTATAGTTTATGCAAGATCTCCGTAGTTTCATATTCCATTCCCTTTGAACTAAAGGCCAACAATCTATTTCCCTTCACTATTACCCACTGAATTTGAATGCTTGTGATTCTTGCAACAGGATTCTCAAATCTTTCTGTGTTGCAAATTTCTGTAGTCTTTCCCTATTAAATATTCAGCTCTCCTATTCTTCCCGCCAAAGTGTATAACTACACATTTTTCAACATTATATTCCAATTGCCAAGTTTTGCCTAATAGATTGTCAAAATGTCCTCATAGAATTTTGTCTCATCCTCACCTTGTGTCATAGGCTGACTAATCAGTGAGGATCAGAACATAGCAGACGCTCCCCTTTTTGATGAAATATGTTGGTCACTCAGCTGGCACCGCTTCACCAAGATGGTGCCCATACTGTAACCAGAGGCATGGTGGAGCAGATAATAGGACTGCAGAAGATGTAGTCCCACTGCTTGGGGAACCCCTCCAGTCCAGTCCAGACAGAGTGTACCATATTATACTGATTGTGTACCAATTATGCTGCACAATTGGAGCAGGAATTGAGTTGATGTGATAGATGCTGAGGAATTTCGAGAGAAGTAAGATTCAGTCCAAAGGTCTTTTCTTTCATTCTGTGATTGTTGTTGCTAAAGCAATAGCTTTTACTGAGCTACAAATCAATTACAAACATCAAGAAGGAGCATTAATCTTTAAAAGGACCTGCTTTATTCTCAGGGTGTTCAGAAGAGCCTGTAGAGTTTTTAAAATGATGCAATAATAGCATTAGGTTGAATTTGGTTTTCTTTTTGACTGCAATTTCTAACAAATTAGATTGATTTGCTCTGTGTTACACAACATAAGCCTAAGACTGAGCCCCCAAAACCAATCAACTTCAGAGTAGAAACATCTGAATGGTCAATGGATGACTTCTGAACTCTAGATGGCCCCTTCTACCCTCACGGCAGTTCTCCACCATTCTGTTTGGCTTGATTTGGTTATGTCTGGAAGACCAGACAAGGAAATGTGGCATAAAAAAGGAAAATGAAAAAAACTATAACGCCAAATTGGACACCTCTCAAACCTAGCAATGCCAAGTACAGAAAAGGGTACTCATCCTCAAAAAACAAAGGACAAAAGTCCCATGTAAATATCCTTCCACAGGATATGGATGACTAAACTTTACGTTATAATAAGGCATTAAAAATGCCAGCATTTGTTGCTCACCCCTTGTTGTACTGGAATTGATTATCATTCGAGAAGGCAGTTTAAAGTCAGCCACAATCACTGTGTGTCTGGAGTTGCATATAGGCCAGACCATTAAGAATAGAAGAATTCTTTTCCTGGAGGGCATTAGAGAACCAGGCAGGTTTTTACAGTGATAAACAGTAGTCCAATAGTTATTATTGAGACCAGACTTCATTGACTGAATTTAAATTTCACCATCTGTCCTGGTGGGATTTGAATACACATTTCCCAGAGCAACAGTGTAGGCCAACTGTATTACCAGTCCAGTGACATTAGCACTATGCTATCATCCAGAAATGTGAATGTTAAATTGAGATTGGACTTTACAATTGAGCCTGCACTGCAAGGTAGTTTTATCCCTTTTGTCCTCGTTGGTTTTGTTTTTTGGAAGTGAAACAATTAATGTTGGCAGCAGAAATCCAGAACTCTTTCGGAGACACAAGTGAATCATAGTTTGAATTTGCTTGCAGCATGTTTGATTTTCAAAACTACATTTACAGTGAAACTCCCTCTTTAAAGTAAATATTTGCCAGGATTCCACCACAGCGATGTACCGGAAAACATCCACCCTAAATCCTATGGGTCAGGGGAGGGGGAGATTTCCTCTGTTTGCTATTTCTAGCAAAACCATAAACGCAAGTATACAGGACAAAGTTAGAACTTTCTTACAAATGTCGAACTCAAGAGAAAGCCTTGTCTCATGTTTCTATCTAATTGTTGGTGATTCCAAGATCGCTGATTAGAACATTGCCATAAATCAAATTCCAAAGGGATTTTCTCCAATTCACAGGATCACAAGATAAATATGAAGCCTGATGGATATTTTAATTCATCTTTCTCCAAAGAACTTTCACAGCCAATTTTTAAATACTAAGGCAAATTGAGTGTCCAATTCTCTTTTGGAAGTTGCTTGTGACAGTTGAAAGTTTTATCCATCCTTTCAGGGAATGCATCACAGCTCACTGCTTAAACAATAAAACTTTTTAACTGATTCAACAAAATCGAAGACTGTTTCCATATTTTCTCTTGTGAGATTGCCACAGATTTTTAACACAGAACCAGACAATTGTGTCATATGACACTGAAAATAATGAGTTTGAATTTGGAACAACAAAGGAATGAACTGTTAGGAGCATTACTGTGTGTGATTAGACTTTTATGAATAGTTTTACAGATGCAATATTCCTCTGAAAACTTGTCAGTATGAACCACAACCCTGAACTCTTCTATATTATATTATTAAGTGAGATTTGTTTGCCATGTTTTATTACCCATTGTGTATGATTGCATGAACATGTATTAATTACACATTTCACAATTCCACATTTCTTGAAAGACTAATATGTGGAGTATTTAAGCAAATTTAAAAAAACTCTTTCACAGAATGGGGATTTTGTTAGTTAGGCCCGGATTAGTTATCCATTCCAATTGGCCTTGGTGAGATGTTTTTTGGAGCTGCTGTAGTCTGTAAATACACTAGCAGAACTGTGAGAAAGTAAGTTCCAGGATTGTGTCCCGCTGGCAGTGAAAGACTGTCAATGTAATTCCCAGTCAGGCTGATGTGTGGTTTCGGAGAAGATTGAAAGTGTTTGTGTTCTCATCACACTGCTCCCCTTATCTTTATTGGTCATGGAGCTGATGTGGTTCTGCTCGCCGAGCTGGAAGTTTTTGCTGCAAACGTTTTGTTCCCTGGCTAGGGAACATCATCAGTGCTGTTGGAGCCTCGTGTGAAGCGCTGCTTTGATGTTTCTTCCGGTATTTATATTGGTTTGTTCTTGCCTCTTCCGGGTGTCAGTTTCAGCTGCAGTGATTTGTATGTGGGGTCCAGGTCGATGTGTCTGTTGATGGATGTTCTTGCCGCTTCCGGGTGTCAGTTTCAGCTGTAGTGGTTTGTATATGGTGTCCAGGTCAATGTGTCTGTTGATGGAGTTTGGGGATGAATGCCATGCTTCTAGGAATTCTCTGGCTGTTCTCTGTCTGGCTTGTCCTATGATAGTGGTGTTTTCCCAGTCAAATTCATGTTGCTGGTTGTCTGAGTGTATGGCTACTAGAGATAGCTGGTCGTGTCGTTTTGTGGCTAGCTGATGTTCATGGATGCGGATTGTTAGCTGTCTTCCTGTTTGTCCTATATAGTGTTTTGTGCAGTCCTTGCATGGTATTTTGTAAACTACGTTAGTTTGGCTCATGCTGGGTATTGGGTCCTTTGTTCTAGTGAGTTGTTGTCTGAGCGTGGATGTTGGCTTGTGTGCTGTTATGAGTCCTAAGGGTCGCAGTAGTCTGACTGTCAGTTCTGAGACGCTCCTGACGTATGGTAGAGTGGCTAGTCCTTTTGGTTGTGGCATGTCCTCGTTCCGTGGTCTATCTCTTAGGCATCTGGTGATAAAGTTGCGTGGGTATCCGTTTTTGGCGAATACCAAACTAGAACTGACAGCCAGACTACTGCAACCCTTAGGACTCATAACAGCACACAAGCCAACATCCACGTTCAGACAACAACTCACTAGAACAAAGGACCCGATACCCAGCATGAGCCAAACTAACGTAGTTTACAAAATACCATGCAAGGACTGCACAAAACACATCGACCTGGACCCCACATACAAATCACTGCAGCTGAAACTGACACCCAGAAGCGGCAAGAACAAACCAATATAAATACCGGAAGAAACATCAAAGCAGCGCTTCACACGAGGCTCCAACAGCACTGATGATGTTCCCTAGCCAGGGAACAAAACGTTTGCAGCAAAAACTTCCAGCTCGGCGAGCAGAACCACAACAACGGATACCTGAGCTACAAATCTTCAATCAGATTTTAAAATCATGGAGCTGAATTTCACCAGAGATCGGCTACATGTTAATTTTGGCAAGTTTCATGGAGAGTATCTCTTTGTGAGCACAAGCTCAATCTTCTCATGTTATTATCCAAAAACAAGATCTAATTACCCATCCCTCACATTTCTGTGACATCACACTCATCCTGTCTGGAGATGGATGCATGGACTCGCTTTGTGACTTGGTGTGGCCTGGGAAGCCTGGAGCAGGACTCTGGCAGCGGTATGCTGCAGCAGCAGTATAGGAAAAGTTGGTCTCTCTTTAAAATTTCCAAAATTTTACTCTATGAATGCATTTACGTACGAGCGATAGCACACACTTTTCTCTCTATTTATATTGAATGTACATGACAATAAAGTGCATTCTTTTACTGCTGGGACCTGCTGACATTATTGCTACCAGTGTCACTTTTAAAGTTCAGCTGTACACCAGGTCAAAGGTTATCACTCAGGAGCTGCCCTTCATCATATGTGTAGTGGGAGAGAAACCAAAAACAAAATACTTGTCAGGGCACATGCATGGCATTGCAAACACACATATATATTTGTATATGCATTGCTACCTCAGAACCAAGCTACACAGCTGTTTCATAATTTCACAGGAAAGGAATTATCTCAGACTGGAAATATGATGAGAGAAAAGACAGCAGTCTAAAGTTTTATGTCTTCCATTTCAAGAATATACAACAATAGAGGTTAAATGCCAGTTCAATCCAGTTTGTGTGTATTAGTGGAATAAGGCGTTATAATGAGCTGAAGTACCCTGTGTAGTAGTCTTGATTTGAGCACTTAGCATGCTGTGAAGACCATATTTGAAGAATCTTCCACTAGTCATCCCGACATTACAGGTAAGTATCTCTGCCTCTGAGTGCTGGAAGCAGCTGTTCAGCAAACCAACCAAAGGGAACAGGACAAAGGCATTTTCATCAATCTGCAACATGAATAACCTTAAAACCAGCTGCTCAACTGTCATCAGTCAGCTATTTACTCTTCTTGAATGACCGAGACATGGAACTTTATATAACTTTTAACTTATTAGTAGACATCTCATTTCTAATCCGCGTGTCTGTATATTGAATTATTATTTTTTCTTGCATTTAGTCACCATCAAACTCACGCTCTTGATAATTCAAGATGGCTTGGTTATATTAGCTCCTTTCAAATGAATTCATTTGGTCTGGGAGAAAGGTATCCATAAGGGAGAAACCCATTGTAAATTTATTTTATTGTGCCTAGTTGAAGAGGTGGGTAACTAAAAGCAGAGAGTCAATTCAGCTCTTCTCACCTCAGAGATTGAGAGTTTGTGGGTATCCCGTCTGGAAAGTTAATGATTTGGGGAACCTCACCTGAATTCAGGTCATAACAACAGTAGAGAAAGCTACTGTGATCTATTGTGTGACTTTAAAAGGTCAAATTCATCATCTGGTGTCTTCAAACACACAGGGTAGGGAAAATAAATGATGTACCTTGCCATTAAATGCAATATTCTTTGAATTATTTGATTGTCCAAATGTACCAATTTCATTACATTTTTTTAAGGGAAACTTGCCATTTCAACCACCAGATTTATGTTCATGTTCATAATGAACCTTCTTCCACATTTCTCCATCTCAGCCTATCATATGCTTCTTCTTTATCCAATTTCTCTCATACATTCCAAAGAAAGAAATACAGACTTACACTTCTACAGCACTTTGTAGGACCACTGAATATTGTCAATCATCTTACAACCAATGAAATGCTTCTGAACTGTAGTCGTTATTATGAAGGAATCATGATAGACAATAGCAAACTCTCAAACAGGGTTCTGGTAATGAGCAGGTAGCCTGTTATTGTGGTGTTTATTGAGGGATAAATATTGGTCATGCCACTTGGAATAATTCCCCTACCTTTTTTTTCCAAAGTTGTGCCATCATATCTTTTACATCCATCTGAAGATGCAATTGGAACAGTAGTTTAACACCTCATCTGCACGTTCTCGGAGTGTAGCATTATCTAAGTAGAATATTGCTCTTCAGAATGAACTCCACATGTTCACCACCCTCTGAGTAAAACAAAAAAGTGTCACTGATTCTACTAATAACTTTCAATGATTTTATATTCCCCTGAAGTTGCAATATCTCTATGTTAGATGCCCAAGTATGGCGTCTTTGAGGAGTTAAGTTTAAGTGAGGCAGTGGTTGACCAGCTGCTTGGATGTAACATCTATTGAAGCTTTTGAATCAACCTTTTGCATGTATTTGTCTATTTCACACAGCCTGTGAAGGTGATGGTTTGCATTCCCAGTCAATGTTTGGATTCCAGAGCAACACCATTACTCTGTATGCAAGCACATTTAGCCACATAAGTAGCATTTCAGTTCACTTCTACTTTGTTAAGGGTGTTCCTCTGCTTTGAAGCTCTCAGAGGAGTTGTCTCATGACGCAACCTGGAGAGAGCCTGTCAAATCATTGCTCGAGGTTACTATCAACATAACAACACATTTGCCTCTGGGGCATTATTGACTTTCAGAAGAATACTGAAGTAATTAATAGGAACATGAGACAGTAGAAGAGTATCAGAGAATGATGAGTATTGTGGCTGCTTGAGTCATTCACCAGAGACTGATCCTTGTCAGTGGAGATAAGATGAAAGTTAACACAGTTGGTTGTCACAAGGTATAACAAATCTTTACTTTGAGGAGCCAAGAAGACTGACTAATAAGTCCTTGACACTGTATATAAATATATATAGAGAGAGAGCTCATCACATGTTTCATATTATTACAGAAAGGTTGCATATAGCAAATTCATTTGTAATTTACATAGAAAATTTCACACACAGTGACAATGTATGTTTCTATGAATAAAATGCTCCAAGGCACTTCACAGGAGTCAATAAAAAAATGACAAGTTACATGGGACTTTTGGTCAAAGGGCTAGTTTTTAAGGAGGAAGGGGAGCTATTTGAGGAGGGGACAATTTGGAGGATATTCCAGAGTTTAGGGTCTAGGCATTTGAAGGCATGTACTTAAATGGTGGAACAATTAAAATAATGATTGCTGAATGGCCCAAAATCAAAAGGTGAAGATATCTCTGTGGGTTGTGGAGCTGAAGTATATTTCAGAGATAGAGATGGTTGAGGTCATGGAGAGAAGCGAGAATTTTGCTTGACTGGGAGCCAAAGTAGATCAGCAAGCAAATGGGTGACAGTGGTAATGGGACCTTGTGAAAGTTAAAACACAAACAACAGAGTTTGGATAACTTCAAGTTTAAGGAGGGCTTAATGTGGTAGACCATCCAGGATTGCATTGGGGAGTCCTGTCTCGAGGTAACAAAAGTATGGATGAGGGTTTTGACTGCAAGTAAACAATGATGAAGCAATGATGGACTATGTCAGGAGATGGGAACAGATGGTTTGATGATTATATTGTGAGTATGAATTTCAAAGCTCATCGCAGGGTCAAATGTGATATCAATGTAATGAACTGATAGGATTAGCCTCAGACTATTGTCAATGAGAATCAATGGCTAGGGGACGGAGCATGAAACAAAAATAGCAACTTCAGTCTTCCCAATACATAATTAGAGGAAGCTTTTTGCTCATCCATTGTCCCGTCCCTTGGCTCCCACATCAAGGTTCTCCTCTGCAGTGAGCCAGTATCTCTACTGCTGGTTGTGAGCATGGGTACTTTCTTCATCGCACTTTCTCTACACTCCCTTCTGCCTATTCTACCAATTCCTAGCCATGAGATTGCATCTGAAAGGAGAAGGGTGCAAAGAAATATGACTAAGTACTTGAGCGCATAAGCCCAAGGAGCTGTGGGATAGAATTGGGACTGATTGGATTGGCTAGTATGATCCAGCATAGTTCTGATGGATTAGATGTCCGTGTCTGTGCTGTAATAACTCTGACTCTATGAGAATTAGGTTAGAGCATATCATTACCTTGAATGGTTTCAGTCCCACTGTTGGCTCCAGTGTCTTTTTTGACTGTGCCAGTACTATGCTGGTGCATGTAAATATAGTCTTATCCAGATAAGAGGTGTGTGTGGTTTGTTTGTTGGATAGAGTCAAACTCCAACATTTGCTTCTTTTCTTCACATGCTACCACACAGAACCGAAGTATGCTTGTGACTGTGCGTGTTATACATACATAGTCATAAGCACAATTCAGGGAGACTGTACTCCCTTTCAAAAATATACTTTTCTCACATATTTATATACACACACAGGATTTTTAATAAAAAAAGTATATTTTTGAAAGGGAAGTACAGTCTCCCCCTTTAAGGTAAAGACATATGGCTATGCCTGAAGCCTGCTGGTTATTTGTTGCTGGCTCCTTTGTATGCGACCTTGACTTAAAAAGGGAGGGGGGAAGTGCGTCAGGGAGTTTGGTGTAAAGCTTTTGAGAGATTTTGCTGTCATGGTTGAATGGCAGGCAAGGTGTGAAAGCTATGCAATTGAGTGTTATGAGGTTTTAAATATTATGTATTAGCCCTTATTTTTAGCAGGCCAGTGATGGTGTGTGGTACACTACACAGACTTAGAAACATTTGGTTGGCAGGATACAGCATTTGAAAATGCATTTACTAATCTTGACCTTAGGTGTGAGATCACTGATTTCTTGTGACACTGTATCCAGGTCCTTTGCTTTACTGGAATTGATTGCTACAGCTATTTGGCCCTAAAGCCCAAGGCTTTGTGGAGGGTCCTTGTGTATAAATAACAGTTGTTCCTCCTCTCATCTTCCCACACAAAGCATCCAGTGCAATGTCAGAACCTCTTGGAATCAGTTGTGTCATGTCAGGCCGCTATGATATTTATTTTTCCCCACATCATAACCACTTTCAGAATGTCTTCTAGTTCCTGCTTCAATCGAAATTCACCTCACCTTGCAAGCTTGCTTTAAATGGAATGGTAGCTTGAACCAGAGATCGCTTCCCACGATTTTGTCCCTTGTGCTCAGGCAGGCAGCCATTCAGCAGTTCACATAGTTCACTGTCTGTAGCCTATAATCAGTTAAATTAGTAGACAGCATGGCGTTTGCACTTTGCCTGCGTCAGAAGCAATGGGTGTGCATTAATCACACATCATAATCTGGGCACTTGTTTTCATGTACTATCAAATCTTGCAGAAGGTTATCTAACTTAGGAACTTTTGTCTTTCTTAATACCAAACTATGCATTTACCTACAGTAATCTGTGTATATTAAGTGCAGCACAGCCTACTCATTCTTTTGAGAGCACTTTATATAAAACATTGAGGGAGGCAATTAAATGTATTTGTCTTTAAATAAAGACAATTGTCTGCAATAGCAGACAAAACTGTATTCAAATATATTCCATTGTCATCATCCATGGACAAAAGTGTTGACAGGTTGATGTATTTGTTACCTAAGGAAAAAGTGGTCTGACTCACAGGATATTTATGTAAAACTTTGCAGGTTTTTTTTGGATTGATGCATAATATGTTATGTTACAAAGAGCCATAAACCCTCTGCAATGAGTCATATGTGAATATATTCCTAAAAATGCCCGCAAGTGATACTGGCTTGGAGACTTTTAAATGCATGATGTGTCACGGACTTCAACAAAGTATCAGCTGCGGGTAGCTGGCTGATTGACACTGGTATCGAACATTGGTAGCACTAATGTTTTTGCCTGCACCTGTAAAAAAAAGCAAGGATTGAAGCAATTATCAAATTATCAGGCTCCAGAGCGTTGAACAAATCAGAACTCAAATACTGGCCTCAGATTAGGATCAGTGTTTGGTGTCTCTCTGAGTCCTTTACTTTGTTCTTCAAGGCAGCTCCAGGTGTTATCTGTTCAAACACCTGTCACCGTGGTTATCTGGAATGGGGAAAACCAATTGATCTGCACTAGACACAGTCAAAATGAAATTAAATGCAATAGACCACAATCAAGGCAGTCTGGATCTGAGTATAGGTTTAAAGATTAACTTCAATCAATTCCAGAAAATGGCAGGTTTGAGAAATTATACAAGATGCTGCTTTCAACTGAGATGCAAATCAAGGGAGAAAAATATACCCAATTTTGATACCTTCAGACAAGAAATTGGTGATTTCTGCAAGGATTAAAAAATAGGCTTTAGCCCACAGATGGCTCTGTGACAAATGGACTGGCACTGAGCCAGAGAGAACACAAAGTGCTGGCTTACATAATTACTGCAAAGTAGTAGTAGATGATTCTATTATTGGCCACAAAGATCCCATCAAGCAGGTGCATCTCAGAGCAAGAAGAGATCAAATGTTTATTTCTTTCAAAAATGTAAATCCCTGGAGTCAAACATTCATTTCCTCATTTGTTGAATTTAAAGCCTGTCCCATAGTCCGTTGCATTGTTTGTGTTTCTCCACAAGTGCATAAGGAGTTTGTACAGAGGGCCCAGGGGTGAAGGTTAGTTGTGTAGGGGCTCTGGCGTGGCCTGAATCTGTTCAGCCAGCAACAGAAGTAATAAAATGCATAAATAATGGCACAATCCTTAAATGTTTCAAACATCCAATCAGACAGATCCTTCAGCCCAGGTTATAGACCAACAGGTGTGTGTGATTTTCATCTTTGTCCACCCCAGCTCCTCCACATCACTTATTTTCCTAAACTCCTCTATCTGTTGAGTCAAGTATGAAAACGCTATTCCTATAAGCAGTTGTGAATGAAAATACTGTAAATTTATAGTAATAATGACAGAGGATGGAGAAAAAGCGATGATTACAAACTGAAACAATGAAGATGTGCCATCAAATTTTGTTCCTTTAACACACTGACTCTTCCAGCCAAGAATTGAATTGGATTTAGTAAGTATATAATATATTTTCCTCTGCTATTTTGATTAGCATATTGTTTGTACTAATTTTGGCACTTATTTGAAATGATCATGTATGTCTTTTGCACCTAGTGGCATGACTCATCATGAAGTAATATTCTGGCTTTATTATATTTCTGTCCTTTAATGTTTTGTGAGGTGATGTTGCTCAGCCATGAACTTACCATTGCATCTGTGTATGAAGAACACAAGAATTAATTGTCCATATAAGTCTGCTAAGAACAATTCAATATTCCTCAATACACTTTCATTACTTTGAAGTGCTATTAACAGTCTTTTTTGGTTGCATCCTTCTGGGCAAGGGGGAAAAGACAATCCAGTGTTTCTGCAGCACCTGAAGAGGATAAAGTAGTCATTTGTCCTGTATTACGAGATTTTATGTCTATGGAAGGAGGTTACCTTTTCATTTCTGGCAACTTCTGCACTGCTATTCTATTCTCTAAGATGGGTCTCCCAGGGCAAACAAGCCAATAGAAAGCAGTAATTGCTATTTACCAAAATAAGCATGTTTGCTGTCATGTTTTATACCTCAAAAATATCAGAGATGATACATCCCAGGATATGCGATTGCAACAATAAATTTATTTGATGCTTTGAAAATGTCTGACCTTGTGCTTCCAGTTGCTAATCTACAATTTGCCTCTATTTTTGGTAATCACATCCAGCTTTAGTTTGTTATATCTGGAGAAGAAGGAACTGATACCAGACAAACATAATCAAAGACCAAACAACTGAACACTATGAATGTGCTTGAGTTCTCACACAGAGAAGGTCTCCATCTTTCCAAAATGATGACAGACCCTCAAGTCTCCAATACTCATTTCTGAAACAGTTGCAGATAAGGCCAAACATATGTTGCCTCATTCCTAACTGCCATCAAACTGAGTGGATCACCAACTTAGAGGGCAATTAAGAGTCAGCCACATTGCTAATTTTCTGAAGACACACATTGGTAAGGAAGGCAGATTTCCTTCCCTAAAGTATGCTAGTGAAATAGATGGATTTTTATGACTAGGTGATTGATGATTGTCGTCATTAGGACCGAAGGAATTTTATATTCCCAATTTATAATGGGATTCAAATTCCACCAGCTATCGAGGTGTGATTTGAACCAGTGTCACCCCGGTCATTAGCTTGAGCCTTGAGATTACTTGTTCAAGGTTCAGGATAAGCTGAGATGGGTGAAAGCCAGAACTGTGACAAAGATGGAAGTGAATGTATGATAAGAAGCTCAGCTAAGGGTCAAATGTTCAATAAATTTACATTATGCCACCACTCCCCAATTCACTTTTTTTTATTCAATGACTTCTTGATAGCATTCCATTTTATGGCATGCCAAGTGCCTTCACCCTGTCCAGTTCATAGTTCCTTGAAAGAGGAGTCCCATGTAGACAAGATAGTGAAGACGATATTCAGCATGCTTTGCTTTTGGAGTTGGAGGTCATGTTGCAGCTGTACAGGACATTGGTTAGGCCACTTTTGGAGTATCACATGCAATTCTGATATCCCTGCTATAGGAAGGATATTGTGAAACTTGGAAGCTTGCAGAACAGATTTACAGAGATGTTGCCAGGGTTAGAGGGTTTGAGCTATCAGGAGAAGCTGAATAGGCTGGGGTTGTTTTCCCTGGAGCATCAGAGGCTGAGGGGGGAGCTTATAGAGGTTTATAAGATCATGAGGAGCATGATTAGGGTGAATAGGGTCTTTTCCCCAGGATGGAGGAGTCCAAAACTAGAGGGCATAGATTTAAGGTGTGAGGGACCCAAGGAACAACATTTTCATGCAGAGGATGGCGCATGTATGAAACAAGCTGCCAGAAGAAGTAGTGAGCTGGTGTAATAATGACATTTAAAAGGTACCTGAATGGGATATGAAGAGGAAGGGTTTAGAAGGATATGGGCCAAAATGCTGGCAAATGGGGCGTGATTAATTTCGAATATCATGGACCAAGAAGGGTCTGCTCCATGCTGGATATCTCTATTATGCTATGAATCACTGACTTCTCACCTGGAAAGCGAAATGCTTGCAATTAAAAGAGAAATAAGAGACTAGGATTGAAAGGGCACACAACAGTAACAAGAATATGTATGATGGTATTAAAATGTAGGAAATGTAATCAATGATTGCAACCCATTGTCGAGCACTCAATTACATCACTAAAACTGGTAATGCTGTATTATCAGACATCACAACCATTTGGTATTCTGGTTTGGGTAGTTTGCTGCTACAAATCCCCCATGTTGAACCTAAGACGTGTCTAGTGATTAGTAGTGGAGGATAGGTCACAGGTGAGCTTAGGTATTATTTATCATCTGTTCATAAGTATCATAACACACCTCTGGAGTAGGCCTTCCAGCTCAGAGGCAGAGACACAATCACTTTAAGGGCCCTCCTCTGTTACGTTGACACAGAGGAGACACAAGCTGGTTTATTGCATGATAGTAATTGGGTCATGTTACTAGCAGGCATGACTAACAGCTCTTGAAAGCTGAATACATTGGCTGTCTTCAGGTACTTGTGCAGAACTCAAACTGTCTCCACCCAAAAAGTGTAAAACATCATCAGACTAGATAAACCTCAATGTGACCTGAATATTAATTCCTTCAGAACTATAACTTTATATAATAAAAGCTGGACAGTTTGCAACAACATATATTTGTATAGCACCTTTCACATAACAAACCATCAGAGTTCTTTACAAAAGCATCATAAAACAAAAGTTGGCAGTGAGCCACACAAAGAAACTAACTCATATGACCATAAGCTTGGTGAAAGAGGTAAGTTCCAGGAGCCCCTTCAAAGAACAAAGAGCAGCAGAGGGACGAAGAGGTTTAGGAAGGGTATTCCGGAGCCGAGAGCCTCTTCGACCAATGGTGGAGCAATTAAAACCTGGGATGCTCAAGATGGAAGAATTGGAGAATTACAGAGATCCTGGAGGTTGGTGGGGCTCAGGGTTACAGAGAAAGGGAAGGATGAAACCATGGGAGCATTGAAATTAATAATGAGAATTTTAAAATCAAGATGGGACTCAATGTGAATCGGACAGGGTGGAAATGAACAAGACTTAGTACAACTAAAGACTAGGGCAACAGAGTTTTGCCTGACCTTACATTTGCAGAGGGTAGAATGTGAGTAACCAGCTAGGAGTGCACTGGAATAGTCAAGTCAAGATCAATGAATCAGGGTTTCAGTTGTGGATAAAGCTGAGACAAATGAAATCAGGCAACACTACAAATGTGGAAATGGGATGTGAAGGGGGTGGCATGGTGACTGAGTGGTTAGCACTGCTGCCTCACAGTCCCAGGAACCCAGGTTCGATTCCAGCCTCAGGTAACTGTCTGTGTGGAGTTTCCACATTCTCCCTGCGTCTGTATGGATTTCCTCTGGGTGCTCTGGTTTTCTCCCACAGTCCAAAGATGTGCAGGTTAGGTGAATTGGCCATGCTAAATTGCCCGTAGTGTTGGGTGTATTAGTCAGGGGTAAGTTCACGATAGGGGAATGGATCTGGGCGTGTTACCCTTCGGAGTGTCGGTGTGTATTTGTTGGGCTGAAGGGCCTGTTTCCATACTGAAGGGAATCTAATCTAACATACGGTCAGAATCTCACCTAAGTGTCAAATGTGACACATTTAACACCATAGACTTTGTCAGGAAGATGGATGGGACTAGAGAGTGGAGTTTAAAAAAATCTTACCAGCCAAGGTGCCACAGTGAAACAACAAATAATGTTGGCACCTATCCACAATATGTAAATAACAGAGACACCAGGATATTGGTAAGAGCTGGATAAAGGACATGGAGTGGAAAGAACAACTCTATGTTGAATGGTCCTTACCAGGAACCTTGGGAATAATTTTTCTTTCATCAAATTGTTGCACATTGCTTCAAGTGACTTAATGTTCTAAACATTGACTTTTGTTCAGTAAGTCATCAGGATGAGTGAGTATATTTAAGTTAATTTTCATTATTGAGGATGCTTTTTCACATTATTTTACAGTTCCATCTGTTTACTGTGAAAACCAAAAACAGTCGCGTTACTTGTATTGAACAAAAACGTTATGCCTTCTCCCGAGGATTATTGGATCACAGTGACTGAAGGAATTAACAGGCATTTCAGGTCTTTGGTCAATCTCTTGGGGCTGCATTCCCCAATTCTGTCCACTTTTCTGTGACAATGTTCTGGGGAATCATGAATAAGGAAGGAAAAGGGGAGAGTCAGCAAGAGTTGCAGCCGTGCAAGGTCTTAGTCTCACTGCTGCTCTCAAAAGAGACATTGAGGGAAATGGTTAAACCTCTTCAGAAGCACCTAGCAGGGAGGAAATCATAATACATTATTGTCACAAGGGAGACAGGCAATGCTAGTCTGCAAATGAAGTAAAGTTTTATTAATCTTTTGATAGATTGAGGTCATTTGAAAACTCTGGTAACTAATTGTATCCCATCTCTAAGACACGTTAGAAACTTCTGATATGAAATTAGCACAGTAAGGTAGAGGCAGAAACATATCAATTTTACGTGCAGATATAGCTCCATAGTTCCACTTGTATTTTTTAAGATAGATTTTGCTACTAAACTTGACCTCCATTTTCTGATCACGTCAGTCCAGGTATCCAAGATAATAGGCTGGATTAGCAACTGGGAAGAAAATGACTATGTTAATGATGCTAAAGAAATCTTTATCATGGATAAAAGTTCGCAAAATGTGATAAAGCTTTTGCAGCTTAAGTCACAGAATGTAAATACCTCATTGAGGCTGCTGACCTAGCACTGCGAGTAGGCCCTGAACACCTCACACCTTTGGGCCTTCTCTATCACCATCTTGTAAAAAGCTCAGCCATCCATCTTTACATGTGGTGCAGTGAAGATGTAGTGGCACAAAATGTTCGCATGAAGTAATCTTCGCCAGTAAGTGGGTGTCAGTTTGTGGATCATTTCTTTCATGTCCTATTCTGTGCATGCCACTGTGAATCGAAATCCATGGGAGGCAGGTTGCAAGGATGCGATTGGATGATTATGCATTCTGTTTGATGTCATCTATGCAGGGAACACTAATGTTGACAAAATTACCTGGAACTCATCTGGAGAAAGTGGTAAAGTTTCAATCTGATCATTATGACAATCCATAACATACAAACAAATGAACAAGGAGCAAGAGTTGGTCTCTTGGCACTTCAAGCCTGCACTTGCATTCAATAAAATCAAGGCTGATCTGTTTTTTAACCTCAGCTCTACATTCTTACACACCCTCGACAATTGCTCGTTCCCTTGGGAATTAAATATCTATCTACCTCTGCCTTAAAAATATTTAAAGATTTGCCCCTATTGTCTTTTAAAGAAGGGAATTCCAAAGACACTCAATCCTCTGAGAGAAAAAATGCATAACATGCATAAGTAACGGCAGAATGATTCCCAGGCTGTTGTGTGTATATATATATTTCCGAGAGTTAAAGTGAGTGACTGGGCAGTATTTGAAAAGGAATTGGCACTAATTTTATATGAGCAAAGGTTTTTCCGTCAGCTCTTTCTCCAGTCACCAGTTTGATTGCTGGGTCAATGTCCTGCAGTTAGGGCCCTTGTGCTATTCAATTGATACCCTCATATCAAATACCATCATCTACAAGACAGAGAACATTGGGTAAGGACTTACAATTATACAGGTCAATCCATGCTACATAACCATTAATATGTGCGATATTAGGTGCCTACATTATGGTGCTGCTTTGAGTTCGAAGAATTTGGTTTTGCTCACTTCAGATACATATGACAGTTCCTGATATTGAAGGGTAGGTACACCTGCTGTCTTTTGTTGTAAAGTATACAATGTTCCATAAAGGCTGTACATGGAAATATGTAAAAGTTAGATCATGGGAAGGAGGCAAAACAAATGTGTAATACATACTTTAAAGATTGAACTAAGATCAGGCCATGGTGAGTCATCTTACATAAGCTCTCCTTTGAAGTCAATCCACTTCATAGAATGTCGCAACACTTCAGCGTGTTCAGCTCATCTTTTAGATGAAACTGCTTTTCCAGGTGTTTTGTGTTGTCCTTGTGTTCAGAATATAATCTGAGGTACAAAACGTTGCTCTCTCCTCAGGTGCACCTGTTCCAATAAAACAGAGATGCACCATCATAAAAATCAGTGTGCCGGCTGGATCGTGCAGAAATTCTCCCCGCGTTTTCTCATTGTAATTTTAATTGGGGCTTTTGCTCCATTTTACCTCAGGCCAGGCTTCCCAAAGTAAAGGGTCAGGACTTCAAGTGCGATCATAAGCTGAAATTCTTCGGTCACAAGCTCTGAAGGAACAGTGGTTAACCCACCACCTTAATCCCTTCTTCCCATACACTGCCCAGTTCTCACTCAGTGGGTCATGACAAATTACAAGCTTTGAAATGAGGTCACAGTCAAAGAATCCTGAGGAACACCAGCCTCGGGCCTATTTCATCCAGGTATCCTGTAGACCCAAATATCACTTCCTTCAAACTCAGCAATTCCACACTTCAAAGGAAAATCAGGCACAGGAGATCTCGACCAAGAACGTTCAGTTTTCACTTGAAACGATTTTAAATTGCTTCACCTCAGTGCCTAGAATTCTAATCAGGGTAAGTGACACAAATTCTGTCCTGGCACAATGAGAGATCACATGGGACTGAAAATTCACCTGCCCCATTTTTTGAATGCTCCCAACTGCCCACTGTGCTAATGTTGGAGGTAGCAGCAAGCAAAACTGGTGCTCTTACCTCATTACCATGACTGCATTGTGGAGCCATGTGTCTGCTGTGTGGACCAGTGTCCTCTGCAAGGACATTAAGCTGAGACCATGCAGTGCAAACAGCAGACTGTCCCCCTTCAGGGGAAAGTATATCACATACAGGTCATCCTTCTTCTAACGTGTGTTTCATCAATGTGAATCGGCTGTAACGCGATTGATAAATGGGGGAAGCCGTTTCAAAAGTGTGAACTTTTAAAACGTACATTGGCTATAATGTGATTACATAGCCAACACTTCAAGTGCAATTTGTATTGCGTTAAAAATCACACAACACTGGGTTATAGACCAACAGATTTATTTGTAAGTACAGGCTTTCGGACGGCTGCTCCTTCATCAGGTAGCCAGTTTTTAATTTTGTCCACCCCAGTCCAACACTGGCACCTCCTTGTATTGTATGATCCTTACACAGCACAGGGTCACAGAGGAATAGAACTATCCTGCTGTAGAAGAAATGACTACAGTATTTACTGGAAGTTAAAAGATGGAAAACGGAAAGGGCCAAATGAAGTTTCAGCTGATGGATGCATTACCACGGATTATTGGAGGAGTGGGGATGATGCCATGATACTGAGAGGGAGTTGGAGCAGGTGGCGAGAGAAGTTAATGCTAGGAATTGGATGTAAAGCGCTTGCAGCAACGCCATGGGAAGTCTTGAAACCGCATATAACTAGTCGCATTTTGGCAATGCATCTTCCTCTGATGTCTCTTATCCTCAGTTCCATAAACATCTCGTGATGTTCAATGCACCAATGTTCCACATCCTTATCACTCACCCAGAACCACTCCCTGGCATTCAGGACACGCACCAAACATCCAGAGATTCTAACTCACCCTTAAACATCCTCCTCACTAGCCTCAAACCCACCTGTCACAGCTTCTACAGGTTCCTAGCCAGTCAGCTATGTATTACCCAAACACAGTCACTTATAGTCTGTCCTCTCTCCTGAAGGACAAGGTGGTACAAGATGGAGGGACACAGAACAGATGTCAGATATAGAACAAGGCTGACTGCATTTCCTGAGCCCTACGGAGAAGGTGGTCTGCAACATGGGGCCTGCTGAACCTTGTAGCTGGCAGTGTCGAAGATGTTGATATGTTCCTACATTTTGCTCATCTCAGCATACATCTCACCCCCATCGTGGTGTCTAGCATAATGGACACGCTCATGATGGTGTGACCAGGTACTTCTTTCTCCCTCCCCCTTCCCTCTTGTGAGCCTTCCCCTTTGGATT
Organism: Hemiscyllium ocellatum; assembly: GCF_020745735.1. Classification (NCBI taxonomy): domain Eukaryota; kingdom Metazoa; phylum Chordata; class Chondrichthyes; order Orectolobiformes; family Hemiscylliidae; genus Hemiscyllium; species Hemiscyllium ocellatum. Next base: position 17,057,757 of record NC_083428.1, on the reverse strand, counting down.
CCCTAGTTTCCAACACCCATGAGCTGTCTCCTGTCCAATCACAGCAGCTCCAAGTCAAAAGGAGATACAGGGGGTCCTTCAACTAGATTAGATTAGATTAGATTACTTACAGTGTGGAAACAGGCCCTTCGGCCCAACAAGTCCACACCGATCCACCGAAGTGCAACCCACCCATACCCCTACATATACCCCTTACCTAACACTACGGGCAATTTAGCATGGCCAATTCACCTGACCTGCACATCTTTGGACTGTGGGAGGAAACCGGAGCACCCGGAGGAAACCCACGCAGACACGGGGAGAATGTGCAAACTCCACACAGTCAGTCGCCTGAGGTGGGAATTGAACCCAGGTCCCTGGCGCTGTGAGGCAGCAGTGTTAACCACTGTACCACCGTGCCGCCCTAAACTAGTCTCCTGGCAATGCCAAGGAGCATGATCCGGCTCCAACTTGGCCTAGGGAATGGTGTGTAGCTTATCTCTTCAGGGTCTCTGCTTAGCCTCCCTGTGAGGCTCCGAGCTTCTGCCACAGATGTGCCCATGCCTGATGCCGCATTTAGGCAGGCCACCTCTGCCATTCTGTAAGGGTGCATCAACATCTGGCATATCCAGTAACTCACCACAGGCCCTTCAAAAAATCTCAGGAGTAAATCCAGATACTTTTGCACCAGCAGAAATTATTTAGAATTTCCTCACTTACAATTTTGGGACGCTTTAAAGACTAAACTTGATCTTTCTTGCAGCTTAATACTAGTGGCTTACAAAGTGGCATCAGCTGCCTGGAGGAGTTGGGAACAAAGGTCAGCCATTTCAATGCATCAAACCTGCTCTGTTACTCAGTAAGATCATAGCTATCCTGACTGGAGCTTTCACTTTCCTGGCTGCCTTCAGTACACCTTGTCTCCCCAGACTGTGTGCCACCATCACATTCCTTCACAGATTTCCAGCACAAACAAAACTTCACAAGGGCTGTGTGCCTCTATCAGTGTTGTGGAGGTGATTTTCTTATCTATGAACTGGGAAGACTCATGGCTTGTGGAAAGCACGATAAGACAAAAGATATCTGAACTGTAGAGGATATGAATGTTTCCCTTTCTTCTTGGCTCGGTTTCTTAAATTTCAGTTTTTGCTTTTTAATTTTTTTTGTGTATCTAGAATGGCTGTTTTGGTTTTGTATTAAAGGTGACTGTTTCTGTTAATTCAAAATTTTTAAAATCTAAGATGGCACCAGAGAATGTATTCCCTATACCTACCAGCCTTTCCTTTCACCCTAACAGCAAAATACTTTCTCTGGACTCTCGTTATCTCATTTCTGAAGGCTTCCCATTTTCCAACCATCCCTTTACCCTTTACCAATCAACTTTTGAAAGTTCTTGCCTAATACCGTCAAAATTAGCCTTCCTCCAATTTAGAATTTCAATTTTTAGACCTGGTCTATCCTTTTCCATCACTATTTTAAATCTAATAGAATTATGGTCACTGGACCCAAAGTGCTCCCCCACTGACACCTCAGTCACCTGCCCTGCCTTATTTCCCAAGAGTAGGTCAAGTTTTGCACTTTCTGTAGTGGGTACAACCACATACTGAATCAGAAAGATTTCTTGTAAACACTCAACAAATTCCTCTCCATTTAAACCCTTAACACTATGACAGTTCCAGTCTATGTTTGCAATGTTAAAATCCTCTACCATAACCACCCTATTATTCTTACAGACAACTGAGAGCTTCTTACAGACAACTGAGAGCTCCTTACAAATTTGTTTCTCAATTTCCTGCTGACTATTAGGGGGTCTATAATACAATCCCAATAAGGTGATCTTATTCTTATTTCTCAGTTCCACTCAAATAACTTCCCTGAAAGTATTTATGGGAATATCCTTCCTAAGTACAGCTGTATTCAAAAATGCCACTCCCCCTCCTTTCTTGCCTCCCTTTCTATCCTTCATGTAGCAATTGTATCCTGGAACATTAAGCTGCCAGTCCTGTCCATCCCTGAGCCACGTTTTTGCAATTGCTATAATATCCCAGTCCCATGTTCCTAACCATGCCCTGAGTTCATCTGCCTTTCTTGTTAGACCCCTTGCATTGAAATAAATGCAGTTTAATTTATCAGTCCTACCTTGTTCTCTGCTTTGTCCCTGCCTGCCCTGACTGTTTGACTCACTTCTTTTCTCAACTGTACCAGTCTCAGATCGATCTCTTTCCTCACTATCTCGCTGGGTCCCATCCACAACCACACCCCCACCCCAGTGTTACTAGTTCAAATTCTTCCAAACAGCTCTAGAAAATTTCCCTGCCAGTATATTAGTCCCCTTCCAATTCAGGTGCAATCCGTCCTTCTTGTACAGGTCACTTCTACCCCAGAAGAGTTTCCAATGATCCAAAAATGTGAAAGCTTCTCCCATACACCAGCTCCTCAGCCATGCATTCATCTGCTCTAGCCTCCTATTCCTACCCTCACTAGCTCGTAGCTCCAGGAGTAATCCAGATATTACTACCATCGAGGACCTCTTTTTTTCAATTCCTGTCTAACTTTCTGTATTCTCCCTTCAGAATCTCATCCTTTTCCCTTCCTATATTGTTGTTTCCAATGTGTACAATGACATCCTGCTAGTCCCTTTCCCCTTTGAGAACATTCTGCACCCTCTCTGAGACATCCTTGATCCTGGCACTGGGAAGACAACACACCTTTCTGACTTTTCACTGCTGGCTGCAGAAACGTCTGTCTGTGCCTCAGCCCAGAGTGTCCCCTAACATAATCGATTGGAACCTGATGTACTCCTCATTACATCAGAAGCAATCTTGATATCAGAAATTTGGCTGTTCGTGCTACATTTCCCTCAAAGTCCATCACTCCCTACATTTTCCAAAACAGCATACTCGTTTGAAATGGCAATAACCAAAGAAGACTCCTGTACTATCTGCTTACCTCTCCTACTTTTCTTGGAGTTAACCCATCTACTTGACTGTATCTGCAGCTTCACGGTGGCACAGTGGTTAGCACTGTTGCCTCACAGCGCCAGAGACCTGGGTTCAATTCCTGCCTTAGGCGACTGACTGTGTGGAGTTTGCACATTCTCCCCGTGTCTGTGTGGGTTTCCTCCGGGTGCTCCGGTTTCCTTCCACAGTCCAAAAAATGTGCAGGTTAGGTGAATTAGCCATGCTAAATTGTCCATAGTGTTAGGTGAAGGGGTAAATGTAGGAGGTTGGGTTGCGCTTCGGCAGGTTGGTGTGAACTTGTTGGGCCAAAGGATCTGTTTCCACACTGTAAGTAATCTAATCTAATCTATAACTGCCTTCCATCACACCCTCTTGCTATTGTAAATTCCTCATTGCCTCTAACTGTTGCTCCACCGATCCATTCGATCTGACAGGATTCGCAACCAACGACACTTACGGCAGATATAATCCTCAGTAACCATTAAACTCTCCTGAAACTCCCACATTCAACAGGAAGAGCATATCACTCTACTAAAGGCCATTTTGCTCCTTCCAATCTACAGACCGAAAATAACACTGTCTTATTGCTCTACAAAAGACTACTCCAGACTAACTTAATACTTATAACTTATATTTTAAAAATATAAGTCATGAGACAGATCCCAACAAAAGAATATCATGAAGGAACCCACTCTATTCACTATTGTAGATTTTTAGCAAGGCTCTCCTTAAAATTATTTACTTACCTGTTTCTGTGCTGTGACCTCTCCCAAACAGGTTCCTCTAAGATCAGTTGTGAATTTTGTTTTTTAAGTTTTCCTTGACACACTCCAATGTCCAGCGATATATGAATTCAAACAGCAAAGGCAGTAACTGTGCAGATTCACTGTCGTGTCAGTTAGCAGTGTGGGTTTCTTTCTCTCTCTCCCTTACAGACTATGTGCTTGCATGTCTGTCTCCCTTTTAAAAGTGCTGTCATTTCAACTTTTTTTTGCAAAGTTCCAAAACAATTGCAACAGCAGATAAAGCAGTAATTGCTTCTCCTGGAATTTGAGGAAATCACCTCCAACACCTAAAATGCTGGATGACTAGAGAAATTGAGGGTTTGGTTAAGAAAAAGAAAGAAACGTGTCAGGTGTAGTCAGGAGAGATTGAGTGAATCCTTAGAAGAGTATAAAGGCAGTAGGAGTATACTCAAGAAGGATATCAGGAGGGTAAAAAGGAGACATGAGATAGCTTTGGCAAATAGGGTTAAGGAGAATCCAAAGGGTTTTTACAAATACTTCAAGGACAAAAGGGTAATGAGGGACAGAATAGGGCCCCTCAAAGATTAGCAAGGCAGCCTTTCTATGGAGCTGCAGAAGTTGGGTAAGATACTAAATGAGTATTTTGCATCAGTATTTACTGTGGATAAAGGCAGGGAAGGTACAGAATGTGGGGTACTAGATGGTGACAGCTTGAAAAATGTCCCTGAGGAAGAAGTGCTAGATGTCTTGAAATGCACAAAGTTGGCGAAATTCCCAGTACCTGAGCAGGTATTCCCGAGAACTCTGTGGGAAGCTAGGCAAGTGATTGCTAGGCCTCTTGCTGAAATATTTGTATCATTGATAGTAACAGGTGAGGTGCCAGAGGACTGGAGGTTGGCTAACGTGGTGCCATTATTTAAGAAAGGTGGTAAGGACAAGCCAGGGAACTATAGACCGGTGAGCCTGACATTGGTGCTGGACAAGTTGTTGGAGGGAATCCTGAGGGATAGGATTTACATGTATTTGGAAAGGCAAGGACTGATTAGGGATAGTCAGCATGGCTTTGTGTGTTGGAAATCATGTCTTACAAATATAATTGAGTTTTTTGAAAAAATTAACAAAGAGGATTGATGAGGGCAGAGCGGTGGATGTGATCTATATGGACTTCAGTAAGGCATTCGACAAGGTTCCTCATGGGAGACTGGTTAGCAAGGTTAGATCTCATGGAATACAGGGAGAACAAGCCATTTGGCTACAGAACTGGCTCAAAGGTAGAAAGTAGAGGTTGGTGGTGGAGAGTTGTTTTTCAGACTGAAATCCTATGACCAGTGGAGTGCCACAAGGATCAGTGCTGGATTCACTAATTTTCATCATTTACATAAATGGTTTGGATATGAACATAAGAAATATAGTTAGTAAGCAGCACAGTGTCTCAGTGGTTAACACTGCTACCTCACAGCACCAGGTACCCGGGTTCAATTCCCATTATGGGTGACAGTCTGTATGAAGTTTGCACATTCTCTCTGTGTCTGCGTGGGTTTCCTCCAGGTGCTCCGGTTTCCTCCCACAATCCAAAGATATGCAGATCAGGTGAACTGGCCATGCTAAATTGCCCATAATGTTAGGTGCATTAGTCAGGGGTTAATATAGCATAGGTGAATGTTCTGGGTGGGTTACTCTTTGGAGGGTCAGTGTGGACTTGTTGGGTTGAATGGACTGTTTCAAACTGTAGGAATTCTAATCTAAGTTTGTAGATGGCACCAAAATTAGAGGTGTATTGGACAGTGAAGTAGGTTACCTCAGATTACAACAGGATCTTGCTCAGATGGGCCAGAGGGCTGAGGAGTGGCAGATGCGAGGTGCTGCGTTTTGGGAAAGCAAATCTTAGCAGGACTTATAGACTTAATGGTGAGGTCCTAGGGAGTGTTGCTGAACAAGGAGACATTTAGTGCAGGTTCATAGCTCCTTGAAAGTAGAGTCACAGGTGGATAGGATAATGAAGAGGCGTTTAGAATGCTTTCCTTTATTGGTCAGAGCATTGAGTATAGGAGTTGGGAGGTCATGTTTGGCTGAACAGGACATTGGTTAGGTCACTTTTGGAATATTGAGTGCAATTCTAGTGATCTTCCTATCGGAAGGATGTTGGGAAACCTGAAAGAGTTCAGAAAAGATTTACAAGGATGTTGCCAGGGTTGGAGATTTTGAGCTATAGGGAGAGGTTGTATAGGCTGGAGCTGTTTTCCCTGGAACATTGGAGACTGAAGAGTCACCTTGTAGAGGTTTATAAAATCATGAGGGGCATGGATAGGATAAATAGACAATCTTTTGCCTAGAACTAGAGGGTATAGGTTTAGGGTGAGAGGGGAAAGACATATAAGGAACCTAAGTGGCAACTTTTTCATGCAGAAGGTGGTACGTGTATGGAATGAGCTGCCAGAGAAAGTGTTGGAGGCTGGTACAATTGTAACATTTAAAAGGCATCTGGATGGGTATATGAATAGGAAAGAGTTAGAGGGATATGGGCCAGGTGCTGGCAAATGATTCTAGATTAGGTTGGGATAATTTTTCAGCATGGATGGGTTATACTGAAGGGCCTGTGTCCATGCTGTACATTTCTCTGACTCTATGACTTTAGAATGGCGACTTTGTTTACATTTTACTGTAACTCCTGTGTCCCTGTGTACCTGTAACAATAAAACCAAATTCTAATTCTAATTCCAATTGTCATGGGGACGCTTATTTTTCCCTGTTTTGTGGCCCTCGGTCTGTCTATTTTTAGGGTACGTTTTTGCACATTGTCCATGTTTTCAGCTATCGTAGAACAGAACAAGCATGGTTTGACCTGCACTAACGGCAGGTGCAATAAAGTTTAGGAAAGCAGTCAGTCCAGATTCTGTCGGAAAGGTGAGAGTGAAGGACAAATATGAAGAATATAGAAATCAGTCAGCTAAAAAAAAACACTGACAACATGGGGGTAATGGCAGGAAACATAGAAATAAAGAGATAAGTAGAATGAATCCGTGTCCATCCCCACCTCCAGCATTTGGAGAAAAGTTTAGCCACAAACAAAGCAATAGACAGATGGGAGGAGAGATATACAACTTGTCAAGGTTGGAAATACTGGATATGTAAATAAGTTCAATCCACCAGCAATTGTACTTGCTCTCCAGTTCCTCCAGGGCATTAAGAATGAAATGCTTTAGTCACCAATAACTTATTATTCAGTGTTTTCTATGAGGCAGAGGATAGTGTGAGAAAAATTAAGGTGCGGTGCTGTAAGTGTGTGTTGGAGACTGAAATTGGGCACTTTGTGTTTTTTTGCAATCTCTTCTGAGTTGGCCAATATCTCATTCTGTACATTTCTCGGTGCACAATGTACATGCATTGCATACAGTAACCTTTTCCTTGCTCAATATTAATAACATGAATACCAATGACTGAAATTTTTGGAGCACTTTTTCAGCATGGCAACATTTTCAGCCCACTGACCTTTAAATACTGTGCTTTTCAGAATCTCTGTAATTCAAGAAGCAAGATAAAGGTTAGAGCATGCAGCGCATCATTTTGTATAGCTTCCCTCAGACATTAATTGACTGCCTGCTGGCTGTTTATCAGCTAATTATTGTGCTTTTTAAAATTAGCCCCGTATCTCACATACAAAATCTGGATTTCTTTCATCTGCACACCTACTCAAAAGGGGAATTGTGCCAACTGGATGAACTATTGCATCTTTAACGTGACAGATTTCTATTCCCCTGTTCGTTTCACTTCCTCCATAAAGCATGCCTGTGTGCTCACTTCTATGATCTGGAAGGCAGTGGAATGAATCTCAATGACAGCAGATGCCTGGTGAGATGCCTGCTATTTCAGGTTTCTTAGCGCCACAGAGAGTTGAGGAAGTTCACCACAGGAGTGGTTGCTAGGTTTCAAAGTACTTTCACACTGATTACTTCACACTCTTCTGCAAAGTAAAGCACACCCGTGTCATTTTGATGGCCCTCCTGTCCCGCATTTCCATCTAAGACCCACAGAGCTATTGAAGGCAAAACCACAAGGGACCTGCCGAGCATGAGAAATATTGTGCACTGATTGCACTTCAGAAGTACTTCAGAGGCTGTGAAGAATGTTGAGGCATCCTGTCACAATGTTAGATGTTTTATAAGTCTTTTTTTCTCTCTAATATAAACCTTAGAGAAGAATATATACAGTTCACTAGTGTTCATTGAAGATCTATTTTTGGGTCATTGATACCAAGTATTAAGGTCTGTACTCATCAATGAAATGCTCTGAAGAGAAAAGAAGGGAGGGGAAGCCTCATGAATGGGATGCAAACCAGAAATTAGGCTCAGTGTTCTTCTCCTGTCACAATCCAAACTCATTTGTACTTCATGGACAAATCCAATCTTGTGAGAAAGAGAAAATTATAGTTGGAAGGGGAAAATAGGTTGTATTGCATTCGATTTTGCGCTCTACATTCCATTGCTGCAGTACTCCCAGTGTCTAATTTATTTGACCTACTCCTTCATTGGTGACACAGAATTAGGAGCAGATGGTGTTTGCTCTTGGTGATATGTGGTGAGGTAGGGTGGGTCGGTGGCTAGTATCAGTGACAGTGAAGAGCAGAAGATGATTTTGGGGTTAAATTTAAAATTATATTTATCTACTTCAATTATGCCACCATCAAGTTTTGTTGAAGGTAATTCAGAGGAAGATCCTGGTAGCAGGAATTGCTGGCCCGCTGCAGACTATCACACATGGCAAAATAGAAAGTCAGTAAAACATCTTATTGTACAGGACTGGAAGTCTGGTGTTGAACCTGCTGAAATGTAGCAGGGATAGCCAAGTGCTCAAGTTAGCAACTGTGACCCCTGAACTTGGAAGAGAAAAATTTCAGCCAGGTTCCCCATCCCCTGAACGTTATCCACTGAGTGATCTGATACTGTCCCATGGTCATTGTTCAATGAACAGCAATGAAGGGTAGCTATTGAAACTTTAACATCAGGGTCTGATTTTGGAAGCAGGTGTGGAAAGGGTGAAAATATAAAGACAGTGAAGGAAAGAGATTAAAAAGTGTCAGAGAAATATGTACTCCAAAGATGTAGCAATGCATTACTGGGAAAATAGTGCCCCCTGCAGGAATGTGCAACATTAAATGGAAAGCATGACATTACCTGGGGGAGTGAAACTCCCAGCCAAAACTGTTTTTATAATCTTAGTGTTCTACAAATGAACAGATATCGCATTTCTGCAGTTGTCACACTCTGAAAGACCAGCAGTCACTTCTTACTGAAACAACTAGGGATGGGGTGTGAGAATCTTTTAATGATAATGAAGAAAAGGGGATGGATTACAAAGATCATGGATTTTTGCAACGAATCCACAAAGTGGCCTTAAACCAACTTGGCACTTCTGATCTTGGAACATCCATTGTTCTATTACACGAGACAAAGCACTTTTGTTTTGTATGCTGCCTGTTGTGATTATTATGGAGTTGATAATTGTGTGTTGTTTTACCAGATAAGAAATTAATACTATTAGAATAACCCACTCAGCCACCCCCATCCCTAATGGGGTATTACAGTCAGCATCCAGCAATAATTGCACAGATAGCAGACAAGAGACTGTCCAATTAGATAGAAAACAGGGAAAAAAAGACAATAGAGTAGAAAATAATCAAAGTGAAAGCGTCATAAGATTGCAAATGATGGAGTGGACAATTTCAAATTTAAGCAACTTGTGACCACATCATCTGAACTCAGTAGCCAGAACTCTGGAAATGATTGGATTCGAAAATGTTTCCATAATTTATCTTTCTATGTCTTCACCTGATGAAGGAGTTATGCTCTGAAAGCTTTCAAGTTCAAATAAACCTGTTGCATTATAACCTGATGTCATGTGACTTCTGACTTTTATCTTTCTGTGGGATGAATTACCTCGACATTTCTTCCGATGGTAACTAAGGCATAAATTCTGCTTGTGCTGATTACCAGAGTTTCCACCAAAGTATGGTTGTACAGTAAGAGAAATGTCAAGGAATTCATCCCCATCTCAATCTTTCTTTTTCACTTAAACTCTCTTGCAAAACATACTTACCAACAGACCTTGTTGTTACATTGCCTGCTCTCCCATTAAAAATGGACACCTGGGGGTGGTTCAACCTTAGGGTGACCATATTTCAACTCAACAACGCTGAGAAGAAAAGTCCTTTGTGGTAATATCAGCCCATGGAGCAATTGAACCTATGCTATTGTTATCACTCTGCAGGAGAGACCAGTTGTCTAGCCAACCAATCTAACAAACTTGTGTGCCTGGAAAAGGATATGTGAACTTTACCATGTATTGCACATTATATTATTCTACTGCTAAGTTGGGGTTGCATTTCTTAGCAGAGAAGACTAAGAGGACATCTACTGAGATGCTTAAAATTCTGGAAGTTCAGGCATACAAATAGTGAAAGATCATTTCAATTGTCTGATGAATTGAATTGCAAATAAGATTTATTATGACAGGAATGAAAATGGAAAAGAAGAAATATTCACAAATTACTAGAAGATAGAATACATTATCACAAGTAGCAACTGGAGCAGAAGTTTTGAAGTTTTAATACGGAATTAGAAGAGTACTTGAAAAGAAATCCTGTAAAAGGACCTATGAATGAAAAGACAGAGTCGATAAAGTGTGGCGTTGGAAAAAACTTAGCAGGTCAGGCAGCATCTGAGGAGCAAGACTCATCGTTTCAGACTAAGCCTGAAACATTGACTCTCTTGCTCCTCAGATGCTGCCTGACCTGCTGTGTTTTTCCCAGCGCCACACTTTATCAATTCTCATTTCTCCAGCATCTGCAGTCCTCACTATTTCCTGAATGCACAGGTACGTTGACACACATACACATAAACTTATGTGCACAGCCAGGCACACAATCATACATACTAGGAAGACACAAACGCACATACAATTGAGACATAAACAGAAACATTTGTGCACACATGGGATTTTTCAAAGAGAAATGAATTTGTATTCAGGGATCAGAGTTTACAAAAGAATAATTTGCAGATTCCAGATTCTAACAGGCATGTGTTTGCAAATTAAAATTTCTTACAAATATTTATAATATTAAATGACAAAATAAATCGATAGGCTCCTGGATGTTTTTCCAGAAATATATGTTTCATTTTGAGAGTTGCGTTGGAGTTTCAGAGCTCCTCAGCTGTCTTTTTTTGGTGGAACTGCCAGAAATGAAAACAGAAGTTTGTCAGTAATGTTCACCTTCATGTTTCCACTTCTCCCTACTTTGTACGAGAGGCCTAGAGAGAATAGAATGCATCTGCCTAAATATGAGGGTGTGTGCATGTTAGTGAAATGAGGAAAACAGCTCCAATTGCATGGAAAAATAATCCACTTTGCTCACATCAGAAAAATAACGTAATTGCTTAATTTGTTTTGATTAGCTTGTGGAACATGGGTGTCGCAGGCTGGCCAACATTTATTGCCTATCCCTAGTTGCCCTTGAGAAGGAAGGAGATGGTGAGCTACCTTCTTAGATCGTTCAGTCCATCTGCTGTTGGTAGACCCACAATGCTGCTCGGGAATGAATTCCAATTTCTTAATGCGAACTTTGAGTGTTGGGTTCATTGAATGTTGAAAGGTGAGCATAAGGCTTTGCTGCAGTGCTCTAATTGGGTGCTGTGACCCAAGCTGATAAAAAATGTCTAACTTGGAATTAAAATTTCTCAGAGCTAGGCACACAGTAGGAAAGAAAGAAACACAGTCAGGGAAGGGAGTTTTTTTTAATGATTGGATAGATTTTCAATACAAAAGCTCTGATGAATACTTGGAAATATTTTTTAATTAGAAAGCACCTGTCTGGTAACATGCCAGCTTCCTGCCAAACTAAATGATATGACTCAAAGCATGGAAATGTCTGAGAGTTTGAAGCAACTCGTTGGCACTCAACATTTGAGTCACATACTATGTGCACATTGATAATTTGTTAGACAGCAATGATAAATCATTGATTGTAATTATTGCCATCATAGTTAAATATGTATTAATGCCCACACAAATCTGACAACTATTTCACAAGGGAAGCTCAAAAATGCCCTCCGATAAAATATACTTGCTGATAATAGATGTCTCTCTTCCAGCACAGCACCTTATCCAAATGACTATTGTGGCTCGGATCCTGTGGACTAATCAAAGATGTAAGGCAATAAGAGACGATAATCTAAAGGACACAAGTCAGGACCAAGATGGAGTACTCTGCATATGTCTGAATGGGTGCAATACAATAATACTCAAGAAATACAATACCATCTAGGTCAAAGCAGTTTGCTTGGTCAGTAGCATATACATCATGGAATCCCGACAGTGTGGAAACAGGCCTTTCGGCCCAACAAGTCCACACCAGCCCTCCGAAGAGTAACCCACCCAGGCTCATTCCCCTGCCCTATGATCCTACATTTACCCCTGACTAGTGCATTTAACTAACACATCGCTAAACACTGTGGGCAATTTAGCATAGCCAATTCACCTAACCTGCACACCTTTGGATTGTGTGAGGAAACCGGAGCACCCAGAGGAAATCCACACAGACACGAGGAGAATGTGCAAACTCCATACAGACATTTATCCAAGGCTGGAATCAAATCCAGGTCCCTGGCCCTGTGAGGCATCAGTACTAACCACTGAGCTATTGTGCCATATCTTTTACTTGAATGGTTCCTGACCTGCACACCCTAGCTACAATATGTACTTTCTAAAAGACAAAGGAAAGCACGACGAAGCTCCCCAAGGTTTCTTCAAAAAGCACAAGAAATCTACCATCAGAGTCTGTGGTGGAATGGTTCCTCATATCACACAAATACATTTAGCGTAAAAAAAGGTATGAGGAGAGCAAATTCAGCATAAAAGGAATTTTTAAAATGGCATTTCAGTATGCAGTGCCTTTAGCCATTTTTTGATATCATATGGAGTGAATCAAACTGGCTGAAGGTTAGCATCTGTCATACTGGGCCCCTAAAGAGGAGGCCAGGATTAATCATTCACTCGGCATTTCTGACAAAGGCAATTGCACATGCTTCTGCATTGACGCTGTACTAATATAATGGGCTCCCCCATCACTAAAGAGGATTAAGTAGAGGTTAGTAAGAATGGATGTGGGTGAAAGCAACTTAGTATGTGATCGGATATGGGATACAGAGTTCTGGTGGAGCTGAACATTATGGAAGGTGGTGGAGTGGTGGCGAATGGGAGGGGAATCCAGAGATTAGTTAACAGTGCATTTGATCGTCAAGTCTGAAGGTAATAACTCCATTGCGGAGTCCTTCAGTAGCAAATGGGTGGAAGCACACATGGAAGCACAACTGGTGTAAAAGAGATGGAAATCAGCACTTTATGTAATAAAGGGAATATTAGATCACAGTCTTTATTTGGGATTGAATATAACACTAAGATCTTCAATAATGTGGTTCAGTATGAGACAATGAAAGAGGAATGGCATTGAATTGTTGGGGAGAATTTGGGAAGGTTTATGTTGGATTATCTATCACTTCAGATATGTAACATATATTTTGAGGAATAATGTCATCACCATCTGATGACATGCGACCTAATGGTGTATAGATTTCAGTCTCCATCCTATTGAGCTCTATCCACTTGCAGCATGACAAGCTGAGGGAAGAGTGCTATCGTATTAAAAAATGAAGTACTTAGCTTAAACTCAGACTCATGAGTGACTGTGATAGGAGTTCACATGTATAGAAAGCAGGAGTTGTAATAAAAGTTCATTGGAGTCTTCAGTACCACATGACGCATGTATCAAGAGCTGACATAAGCATCCCAGTGTGATAGTGACAAATATATCTGCACGTCTCACCACATCATGTCATGATATCATAATTTGTGAGGGGACCCAAAAAAAAGGTTTCATTTTCCAGTTCTCAGTTGGGAATTTGCAGCTCATCCAAAATTAGATATCACATATCTCACAAGGCAGAGATAGGAAAGATGTGAAGAGAAATGGTGTAGAGTTAGAGCTGGTTATCTTCAGGCTAACTCTTGGTCACCAAGGTGCAGCACTCAGACCAGAACCAGTAGAGGATAAAAGACCACTTCTTGAGGTACTCTGGAAGTAACACTGCTAGAAATGGAATAGATGTTGTACTTTGTTGTGGACGGGAATAAAATATAGTGAGAAAAGAGCCTGAAAAAGAACTTCTGGTTTCTTGGCGGTTCCGAAGTTGTAACACTGAGAGCTGGAGAGGCTAAGATAATCTCAAGTTTTAGCTCCCTGATTATGTGGAGTTGGCTGATGCATTCAGTGCTTGACAATGTTTGAGTGCAGGTGTCAGTACCTTCAGAAGAGGAAGAGTAAATTAGCAAATAGAACAGTTCGTCCTCAGGAAAGGTCAAAGTCAGATCCAGAACATTAATTTGATTTCTCTCTGCAGACGCTGGCAAATCTCCTGAGTGTTTCCAGCATTTTCTGTTTAACAATACCCTGCATGCCGTACCTCCCTAACCACCCACAATGCAGACAACAGTCTCCAAGCTGCCAGGTGCCATGCCTACTTCCTGCCACAATAAATTACATGACTCAGATTTTGGGAGTGACTGAGACAGTGAAGCAATTTGAGGACACCTGAGTCATGGTATAAACTTGATTAATGCATAGAGCTGCAATGATATATTTTTCAATATAACTATTACCATTCTGGTTTGACATGTACTGCCACCCACAGTGTTCTGGCAAACAGTCTTCTGTTTTACAAGCAGCAGCTGATTTTCAGCAGTTCAGAGAAATGACCTTTATTCACAATAGAAGGTTGGCATATTCCACTGTGGAGGATATTGCAGTCAAAGATACTCTCAGTTGTACCTATCACACGCAGAGTTGTTGGATAGCAACCCAGGACCAGGCCAGTTTTGTCTTCCTTGTATTCTAGTGGTGTACATCAGCAGGCTGAAGGCATCCAAACTCGAGCCAGTAATTGAAGTAGATGTGCATGGTTCATTGACAATAGGATAGATGTAAAACAGTGCAGCCCAAATGTGAAAAAGGCTGCTACCCTCTTCCTATTATCCCCATCTCAATGACAATAACTTACATTGGTCTAACACTTTTGAGGTGGCAAAAGATCTGGTGCTTCACAGACACATGATTCAAACAAAAATTGACTATGAGCCAAGGAAAGCAGTTGGTTCATGTTTTGCAATGAAAATAATACTAATTTAATGGTGCTTGCTCTGATTATGTGTAAAGTGTTCAACTATTTGTGACAAAGAAGAGTTGCCTCAAGAATTGTGAAATGTTATAAGCTGCTGGCTGATTAACGTCCCCTTTCAATTCACCTTGTGAAAACAGCATATCATCCTCAAACTACAGTTGTTTCAAGAAATTGCTGTATTGGCACATTACCTGCTAATTAAGTCTACCTCTGAAAGACAACTCTGAAATACAACTGATACTGAACAGTGCAAGTATCATTTCGATGATAATATTTATGTTTCTAGAATATCATTCATTCTCTTCAGCACAGGAAGGAAGCATGTGAAACTATGAAGCCTCACTCCTACAGGTTGTAAATTGTTGTTAGAAATTTTTAAAACTTTAAAACTTCAAAGGTTTATTCAAATTTTAACCCTTTTCGTACTTCAGACCCTCCTTTTTTTTCTTTCTCTTAATCCCACCATTTTAAAGTTTTCCTTCTGGGCCTGATTGGTTGGTAATTCATACAATTTCCTTGTTTTTCATTCCTAGTTTTTTCCTACTCCTAAATGACATTGGTCATGAAGCTACTTGGTGGTCCCAAAGCCCCAAATGGCCCAGCTCTCCTGTTATGAAATTGAATTTCCAACAATGTGGATTACAGCTAAAGGATGAGAATATATGTCTAACCAGCTAAATCAAATATAACTAGTTTTACAAGAAAATTGAGCAGATGACCAAAATCTTGATCAAAGAGGTGGATTTCAGTGAGAGTCTTAAAAGGGAAGAAGTGAGATTTAAGGAGGGAATTCTAAAACTTAGGGCCTGAAAAAGTGAAGTTACAACTGCGAATGATGAAGTGAAGCAAAAAGAAGCTCCATAAGAGGCCAGAACTGGAGGAATGGAGAGATCTCAGAAGTTCATTAGACTTGAGGAGGTCAG
The DNA here is from genome assembly GCF_020745735.1 of Hemiscyllium ocellatum. Taxonomy (NCBI): domain Eukaryota; kingdom Metazoa; phylum Chordata; class Chondrichthyes; order Orectolobiformes; family Hemiscylliidae; genus Hemiscyllium; species Hemiscyllium ocellatum. The sequence goes on along the minus strand of NC_083428.1, from coordinate 17,041,924 downwards.
ATCAATAAAGGTTGTGGGGGGAACCCTTTGATAATTATTCTCCATTTTTTAATATAATCAAAATGTTCTGTCATAACTAATTAACCTTTCAAGAAGCAGCAATTTTGAAATCACACGTGAATTGATGGCTTTGATTAAAAACACTTCCCATTTTATTGTGATTATGTATTATGTTAATTAGAACTGTCAAATTAGACTGAGTTGGTGATTGTAGTAAGCTGAGGTCTACACTCATTGGAGTGAAGATTAACAAGCTTCATTAAACAGATCTATTTGCAAGGTATGTATGCTAAGGGAGGATATAATCTGGAACCCAACAGACTCCGCCTCAATTTCACATGATCTCACCTCATTCTGTCATAACTTCACACATTCTCAGTTACTAGTCTGAGGAAGGTGTAATTAACCTTTTACTTCACAATGATATGCCTCCTTGACTACTAGACTCAGTGTCAAATTCAACAAATGAATTGCACAGGCCTAGGACTAATTTAACTCAGGTAGACATGGGAGAGATGTCACATTCTGACAAGTAGTCCTTTTACACTGCTATTTGCTTACTTGGGATTTTGTAGCCCAGCAGCTATTGGGTGGCTCCCTATGTATACAGAGGTAAGTCAATCTTCCACACCCCAATGGTACAATTGTATGCCTAGGATTTTGAGGATCTATGATTCTGTTGTTCAAACAGCAAACCAGCATTTGCAGTGTAAACTTTCAGAGTCAGGTCACAGAGCCAAGAAGTTTAAACCATCTGAGAAAATGGTAAATGCTGGATGTTTCTAAATTGTTATCTCCTCACTCATGACCTAACATGTTTGTCTTCCTCTGAAGTTAAGCTCTTATTTTTACTTCTCATTACTGATTTCTATGACTATTTTACACCTATTTCACCTCCTCTACTTACTCAGGACCTAAATCATCTAGTCTGCTTTTTCCTCTTTAAGTAATTAGTTGTTCATTCAATTTTACATCTTGGTATATGGTGTTCTACCTTTAACGATTCTGCTCCTGTTAAAAGAAACTTGCATTTATTGTCAACTTTCCATAACCTCAGGACATCCCATGACACCTTGCAGCTAGTAAAGTACTTCTGTATGCACAGTTGTACGGTAGAAAACACAACAAACAGGTAGAACAAGATTCTACAAACATAATTGAACTAAAATCCAAAAATATTGGGGAAACGCAGCAGGTCTGGCAGCATCAGTGGAAACAAAGCAGAGTTCACATTTCACATTCAGTTCTAAAGAAGGTTCACTGGATCCAAAAAGTTAACTGTTTTCTATCCAAAGATGCTGCAAGACCTGCCGAGTTTTTCCAACATTTTCTGCTTTTGTTTCTGACCTTCCGCATCCACAGTTCTTTGGGTTTTTTTGTTTAGCAAGATAATTCACTTTGGGCTTGTTAGTTGAGTGGACATAACAACATGCTGCCCAACAATTTCAAGGGATTATTTACATCCACCTGAGAAGGCACGTAGGGTATCGGTTTAATACCTCATCACTTTCAACATTACAACTTTCTCTCAGTCCTTTACTAATGTTCCAGCTTAGAATATATGTGTAAATGGCTGGAATGAAACTTGAACATGTGACTTCTGACTCAAAAGCAAGACGGCTCCCACTGATCTGTGGCTGGTGCATATTTAGCTGTGTTTTCCATGCTATTGTAACATCTAATTTGTATTATTCATAAAGCATTAAACTACCAGCGATAACAGGAAAATCAAAACGATTTATCCTGAGTTCTCTGTTCTAATTTCTCACCATCTTTTCTGGATTCCCACCTACTTATTCTCCTTGCAGGTTTCCTATACTCTGAAGCCAGTGATGGTTAGCAAGTTCTTGGATGACAGGGCTGGGTTCAGCTTAGTCCTGATGTCATTGCCATTGTCATTGCTCAATGATTAGGAACAAGAACTTTTCTCCTCCCTATTCTTAGGCACTGAGGCTAATTATCTTGCAATGTTCAACAAAAGCAGTCAAATGAGAAATCGCTCCTGGACCTTTCAGGTCAATGTGACTCAGTGAAACATTGCACTTATCAATTAACTTATTAACACATTAAGGGAGCTTTTAGGAGGATAGAACTGACATGGTTTATTGTGGCTGATGTTTATTTACTGCCATGTGTGCACTTGATCAGTTTATAGCCAGTATCAAATAATCTTAGCTTGGCTCCTTTTGAAACATCAGTTTATTTGGGTGTGGAAGAAAGGTATCTACAAGAAAATCAACTTGTTGCAAACCATCAAAGCACCAATGAAGAAGGGGACCCAGTTCAACCCTCCTCACCAGGGATCTCACCTGGAACTGTAAAAATTGAGGGGACTTCCTCTAGGATCTCGCTGTAACACATTCAGGCTGGGGTAGAGACACTTCCAGTCTATGTGAGTACTAATGCATCTACATAGGCTGCCCCGCAGAGGCAGACCCCTACATCGCTTCCTATCCATCTCAATGGTAGCCTGACTGTTGAATTTACTTTTTAATTAAGGATTTGAAGGTGTTGGAGAAAGTGCACTTCCATGTTGAAGTAACCTCTCTCTCTCTCTCTCTGACTTGCCTCCCGATATAACCTGCTGCTTACCTCCAACTGAAGGTCTATGATTGGTCCTCCAGCTTCATTGTTAATTGGATGGCAAACCTGTCTTCATAGTAATGAAGGGCAACCCTTGTAAAAACCCCATGCTCCCCACTGTATGTGTGTGTTTGAGATTTGGAAACACTGCCAACCTCTGTTTCCTATCCCAAGAGGATAATTCCAACCCTGAATTAGAATAGAATGTTCATAATGGTACTTCTTCCCCAGCAGGACTAGCACTGAAAATACGTCCACAACCTCACACTAAGGATAAATCATACACTGTTTCAGATCACAGTTTAACAAGCCTTGACTTACATTCCCTTCCCCCAAATGGACTACCAAGAAGTTGGATAGTTGCAAGGTCATTTGAGAAGCCCTTGGTTCTTATCTGCCCCTTCTTCATATGGAAGCAGAACATGTACAAATGATTTGGAAGAGAATCAAAGGACAAGAAAAGCGAAATAAATTGGAAGGATAAGTTACAGATAATCTTTTGTTTGCCTCCAAAGGTTACATGAATGGGTGTAATCTATAATCCAATTCCCATGGCTATTAATCACCAGTATTTCAGATTGCAGAAACACTGAGCCAAATCCAGAATGTGGTTCACGTTTGTCAGGAATCTTTTTTAAGGGAATGGTGAAGGATCTGACAGAAGAATGAACCCCCATTACAAGGCCAAATAATTCTGAGAGCAGTACAAGAACATTAAAAAATAAGTGCTTATGATCCTTGAAACATCAATAGGCTTATTTTTATTTTTATACAAACAAATGCAGTTACATCCAAACCTGTTTCAAAATCCAGCAGTGAGTAAAATAATCTTGTTTTCGAACTATATAACTGAATCCATTTGGTACATGGAAGAAGTGTAAGTAAAATAAAATCAATTTACTTGTAATGCAATGAATGGAGAATCCATTCTGTCCCTTAATGAGTACAATCTGTATGAGCACTATCTAGAGTGATCTCATATTGACTTCTTGGTTAACCTTCGAGTTAACTGGTCTTACCTGGGACAAAGTTGGAGACATTAGTATTCATGTGAATTTTATTTCTCCTAAGCACCTACCTAATCAGCAGCCTTTATGATGTATTAAGACAAGGGCCACAAAGAGGGAATGTTCCCCTCCAGGTGTGACATTATCTTGGCTTGGAAATGCTTCACTATGCCCTCCACACGACATGGACTGTAGGATTCAAACAGGCTGCTATCACCATCTTGGTACCAGGAACTATGAAAATGGTAATCACACTCAGTATGTAGAAGCACGTACAGAGTTGAAATACCTTATCTCATTTGAAAATAGCATGAAAGCGTCCAGCATCATGTTGGGTTTAAAGATTACAAAAGCTGGCAATGAGTAAAACCCCTTATCAGCAATTTGTCCCCTTATGCCCTGCCTATATTAATGTATGGTCCAACTTCACTAAAGACTGAAACAGCTTCCCTTTTAATCATAGCTTGATTAAGTACCATCTCTATGTCCTACATTAACTCGCTAAGACGCTTATCACCTAAATCTATGGCCTCCATTACTTGGAAGGATAAGGACAGCCACTGCAAGAGATAATCATGATCATCAAATCATAGAATCGTAGAATCATACGGTAGAAAAGAGGCTCTTCAGTTCACAGAACCTTCACTGCCAAAAATGCACTACTGCTAACACTAGTCCCACTTTCCCCAAGTTCCCCACTTAACCTGGACATGAGTGAACTGTTTTTTCATTGTCACCAGGTCAACATCAGGGGACACTGTACATTTCGCAAACAGGTTCACACAGAGACTGCAGTGGCTCAAGGAGTCTTATTCTCAGGGAATATTAAAGACAGGCAACAAATGCCAACATTGCCACTGATACCAGATCCCAAAGAACTTCATGTCCTCTAAGATGTTTGAATTCAACACACCACTGGAGTATTCTTTTAAAAGGTTCCTCCCAGTTTTAGAGAAGCGATAAAATCAGAAATATGGAACAAATGATTATCATACCATCACTGCAAAATTGACACGATGTTCCAGGGAACAATGAGGAGGATGTTTTCACTTAAATGTTAATAGGTTAATGAAGGGGTTTGGCAGCTTGAAATTTATTAGTCATTATCTGAAATGAAATTTGTGTCAAAGCTTCATTCAGTACTGTAGCTAACAGCCACCCCAATCTCAGTGAGAACATTGTAGTGTAAATAAAGTGTCAGATGCTGGGGCTTACAAACACAAAAAATAGGTGCAAGAGTAGGCCATTCGGCCCTTCAAGCCTGCACCAACATTCTATTTGATCATGGCTGATCATCCAACTCACACTTTTGCTCCATACCTCTTCAACCCTTTAGCTGAAGAACCATGCCCAGCTCTCTCTTGAATATATCGAATGAACTGGCCCCAACAGCTTTCTGCGGGAGAGAATTTCACAGGTTCACCCGTGTCACCCTTTTAAGAGAGTGGAGTGGCATGAGCAAAATTTCAATCCAGAGGTACAATTCCTGAATGCAGAGAACTCTGAAAGGTAATGGTGTGGGAATGGGAAAGAAAACATTTGTTTAATTTTGTTTTAATGGACGAAAATGAAACTGCATAGTTACAAACATACACAGAGGTGATATTTACACATGTGAAACCTGATAGGTACATTTAAAATACCATTATGTGCAGATGGACTGGGAAGGGCAAGGTACTGGCATGGATAGAGGATTGGCTGAATGGCAGAAGGCAGAGAGTGGGGATACAGGCATCTTTTTCAAGATGACAACCTGTGACTAGTGGAGCTCTGCAGGGATCAGTATTGGAGCCACAACTATTCATATTATAAATTAATGATCTGGATAAAGGAACTGATGGCATTGTTGCAGTAGAAGTCCAATAAGATTTTGGAGTCCAAGTGTATAGCTCTTTAAATTTTCATGAATCGGTGCAGAAAATAGTCAAGAACGTTAATGGAATGCTCATATTAATATGTAAAGGTTAGGTTATAGGGATGCAAATGTTATATAAAATGTGAAATGCTGCAGTTGTGTAAAACCTGAGCTGGACCCTACTCAGAGTGCTGTGAGCAGACTGGGTACTATTCCTTAGGAAGGAGGTTTGGTCCTGGAGGGGGTTCAGTGCAGATTTACAAAGATAATACCCAGTCTTTGGAAGTTATCAGGAGAGATTAGCCTTTTATTCTCTTGAATTTAGAAGTCTGAGGGGTGAAATAATCATGATTGTTAGGATATCAATAGGGAAAGACAGGGTTTATAAATCTATTTTCACTGGTAAGAATAGGGCTAGTCATTCAGGAGAGATGTTAGAAAGGACATGTATCCACAAAGTATAGTGGTGGTTTGGAACTCTCTTCCTCAAATGGCGGTCTAAGCTAATTCAATTGTTAAATTTAAATCTGAGATAGACATATTTTTATTAGGTAAGGGTATCAAGGGATAGGAAGCCAAGGCAGTACGGATTGGGAGCAGCATCTCCAACACCATCACGCTGAGCATGGGTGCCCCCCTGGCTGTGTGCTCAGTCCACTGCTGTTCACCTTGCTGACACATAACTATGCAGCGATGCACAGGTTGAATCACATCATCAGGTTCGCTGATGACATGAGTGTCGTGGGTCTCATCAGCAGGAACGCCGAGTCAGCAGACACAGGAGGCGCAGTGGCTAACGACTGGGGCAGAGCCAACAACCTGTCTCTGAACATGGACAAATGAAAGAGATGGTTGTTGACTTCAGGTGGGAACAGAGTGACCACTCTCCGCTGGACATCGATGGCTCCCCTGTGGAGATCGTGAAGAGCACCAAATTTCTTGGCACCCACCTGGCAGAGAATCTCCCCTGGCCCCTCAAAACCAGCTCCATAGCCAAGAAAGCTCAGCAGCATCTCTACTTCCTGCGCAGGCTGAGGAAAGTCCACCTCCAACCCCCCATCCTCACCACATTCTACAGAGGATGCATCAAGAGTAACCTGAACTGCTGCATCACTGCCTGGTTTGGGAGTTGTATCATCTCAGACTATAAGACGCTACAACAGATAGTGAGGACAGCTGAGAAGATCTTCGGGGTCTCTCTCCCTTCCATTTCAGATATTGACACTACACGCTGCACCCAAAAGGCTAAGAGCATTGTGGAAGACCCCACACACCCCTCACTCAAACTCTTCTCCCCGACTGCCATCTAGCAGAAGATACCGGAGCATTCGGTCTCTCACGGCCAGACTGTGCAACACTTTCTCCCCCCAAGTCATCAGGCTCCTTAACCCAGTATAATCAGAATCTTTTCTCGCTGAAATTCTTTGCACAACTTCGAATTGCTGCTAGAACAGTGTCAAGTAATGATAATTCTTTTATTACACTGCAATTTGCAAGTTTTGCATGCCTTATTTATTTTATGCCACCCTTTGTATGACCATGAAGCCTGTGCGGCCAGTGTAGCACCTTGGTCCTGGAGGAACACTGTCTCGTTTTTTTACTGTATTTGGTAGAAATGACAAATAAAATATACTCTACTCTACATACTTAATTTAGTCAGATCAGCCATGGCAGCATCCGAGGCACAGGAGAATCGACGTTTCGGACATAAGCCCTAAATCAGAAATGAGAAGGATTCTCTCATTCTCCCTCATTCCTGATGAAGAGCTTATGCCTGAAACATCGATTCTCCTGCTCCTCCGATGCTGCTTGACCTGCTGTGCTTTTCCAGCACACACTCTCGACTCTAATCTCCAACATCTGCAGGCATCATTTTCTCCCAGATCAGCCATGATTGTATTGAAAGACAGAGCCGATTCAGGGAGTTGCATGGCCTATTCCTGTTACTATATTCCTAGGCTACCTCCAGCAGTCCAAATGATTGTACCTTGACCACCACCTTTTCCTTATCCACAAGCTTCTTACTGACAACAAGTCAGGTTTCATATGATCAATGACAACACTCAGCTGTACCTCATCATCACAGATCATGACTCCTCCACCCATGAAGGGCTGCTAGGACTATTCCAGTAGTGGAAGAACAGAAAATTTCTACAATTAAATATTGGAAAGTACAATAGTGATAATTTTATTGGCCACCCTGGCCACTCTATAAAGTTGACTCAATCCCAACTTTGATCATATGTGACTACAGGATGAGCTTGAAACTACATATCAATCGCATCACTCAACCATCCACCTCTATATCATTGTTCAGCTCCATTGCTACATCTCATCTGCTGATGAAACCCTCATCTGTGCATCCTATTGGCTATTCTAATGGCTTCTGGTTAACCTCCCAATTTTCATTCTGAGTAAATCTAAACCAATCCAAAATTAAAAGGATTAAAGAGAAAAAAGCACAGGGACAGCAGTAAAAGACACCATAGGGTCAATGTGATCCCACTGGAAGCAATCATAACCATGTCTTGTATCATTGTGTTTTTGGGTGTCAGGTATGACTCGTTGATAACACTTCAATTCTGAGTCAGGATACATGAGTTGAAGCTCCACTCCAGCGATATAAACTAGATATTCCATGTCTTACTGAGAGAGGACCTTTTTTTTGTTCAGTTATGATTTTAAACAGAGGCTTCATTCATTTTCTCAGTTGGATGTAAATAAGAAACAATGCTCCTGGCACTATTTTTTGAAGAACGGAGCCATTTGTAGTGTCCTGTGGATATGGACATGTGATATATATATGTACACAAGTTCCGTATTTCTTCTATTTGAGCAGTAAATTTCAAACTAAAAGTAAAAGGTCAATTTGCCACAGTCTCATCAAACCATATGGTTGCTCACTCATCAGAGAGAGATGACTGATGTTGGCTTAGCTAGAAGGTTACCATACCTCATGTGAGGGGAAGAGGTTGAGGATATTCCCTCATCTTAAACACAACTTGGGCAAGAACTAAATCTTTACTGTTGGCATCACACTGTATTCCTGATGAAGGGCTTATGCCCGAAATGTCAATTCTCCTGCTCCTCGGGTGCTGCCTGAGCTGCTGTGATATTCCAGCACCGCACTTTTACACTCTGAATTGCAAATCAGCTGGCCAGCCAACTGAGCTAACTGACCCTATTTACTTCAGTAATAAATGGGATGAGATTTTTCATTTATAATGTTATCTGGGCTGCAAAACAAGATTGATTCAGCTCCATGAAATATCCCTAAATAGAATTAAACTTGGAATACAGTAGAAAAAGAAACAGGGCCAGAGTAGTTGACTATCCTTTAAAGATTGGTATTAGGATATAAATCAAGATCCACATTCATGAATAACTTTTATTATGGATAGAACAGCTATGATGAATAAACGTATCTTACTGGAAGGAACAATGTAAATAGGTTTCTATATTTGTTAAATTTTAATGTAGGAGAGGAATATATTTTCAGTCTGTGTCAGAAATTAGTGCCTGCCTGCATAGGCACCTCTACAGGAGAGTGGAAAAGCAATGGAGGTAACCTTTTATTGTCAGCTGTCCTCCATTAAATTACAATCAATGTTGTAAGTAGATAATCATTTCCTGTCCCGAAGCAACCCAGTGTCTACCCTCTGCCTGGTGTTAGTATCTGGTAGGAGGAGGCCAACTGACAAGCCACCCATTCTATCTGGTCTCCAATCAAGTTTAGGAAATCAGATGGTCTCCTGAGAAAGGAGGGCCCACAGCTCAGCATAGACTGCAGTTCCATCAGGAAAGGTAGGCTCTTCTGAAGCAGTCGATGTTCTCGAAAACTTGTAATGTCTAATTCAGAACAGGAAACCCTGCATAAAAATCATACTTGCTGATGCCACGGTTGTTTCATTCTTGTTGAATATTCATTCGACCCAGTGTGAGGAAGCCCTGTTGACGGAGACTGTCTGCAAGTTGCTGTTAGTCTGGACGTTCAATAGGGAGAGCTGGGGGATGATCTGGGTGACATCAGTGCCATTCGAAACATTCTCATAATTAGGGAATAGCCTGGCCAAATTGTCTTTTCACCCTATCATGGTTCTGATCATAACCCCAGATCACCAATAGGCATGTTAAACTTTAATTATAACATTACCTTTTGTCAAACAAAAAGATATGTCACCAAAGGTTGACGGTAGATGTGAATTAAGTGGTTTCTGAGAAAGAGACTCTAGAAAGTCTCACCTCAAAAGGTGTTTGGTAAGTTTCAAAGGAGGAAAATGTATTTTGAATGGAACTTGAAATCTGGGAATATCTGACACTGATGTTTAGAAAACACACAGCGGTTTACACTGGAAGCATATTTACTTTATCCACACCCCCTTCCAAGAATATACTGGGACAGTGTTGAAAACTGATCTCTGATCCTTGTCTGGGTGTTTTAGTGGATTGATGACGTAGTATGTGAACAAACGTGATAGTCGTAGCTCTAAGAAACAGTCAGTAAACAACCCAGTAAAGAAAATGATGGAAAACCATCTCTTCCTGATTCATTGATCTTCTTCCTACTTTGCTGTGTATTTTTCCAATTGACTGGGAATGACTGATCTGGGAGGCAACCAAGGACGAGGAGAGGAGTAAAAATTCTGCTCAATATCTAGGGTCAGCCAACGAGAGTAAATGAAAAGATGACTGTGATCACCTTGCTGTTTGTAGAAGTTTACTGTCTATAAATTAGCTACTATTTTTCCTCTATTACAGCAAATTGAATCTAAAAATCATTTATTGGTTGTTATTTGTGTTGGTTTATACTGAAGTCATGAAAGGCATTGTGAGAATGCAAATGTTTTTCTTTCTATTCCTCCTGTGTGTATGCACATCACATCCACATTTGAAAGTTAAATGAATGAACAAAGTACAAATCAAGATAGAGGCTGCAATAGAAAGGCAGCTTCACTGCTACAATGCAAATTAGAATTTCACCATCTTTCTGACTTATCACAAGTTAGTAGAATTCAGACCCTCGAGAAAATTCTTCTTAACTTCATAGCCAATCCTTAGCAGGCTTATGGTGGTCTCTGGAACATCTCTTCCCTTTCTTAGACTCAGTTAAGCATAGACAAGGGCTTTCAAATTAATGTAATGAATAACAAATCATGTGCAACATCAAAGGATCAAACAGATTTTCAATTCCAGTCATTGCAGAAAAAGAGTCAGCCACCTGAAGGATAATACTTTGATTCCAAGCAATAAATGTGATTATTTCTGGAATGAATAAATAATTTGTCCACAGGTCAAAACTAGTACTTTCCTGATGCTGCAGTTGCATACTATCAGTGGAAACATCAATGGGAAGATCAACAATTTGAAACAAGTAAATATGACCCACATGAAGAAAGTCTGGCAGTGCACTTAATAGTTTGCCTACTAATGCTGAATGGAATACATAGTTTTGGCTATTTATTTCACTGGCATATGTCAATTATTTTTGCTTCTGTACTTTATGACTGGGCTTACAAAAGTATTTGTCACTAGTTTTTTGTTAAATTCCCATTTTGTTTGAAAGTTTGAATTGATATGAATATGAATGTTTTGTAATGAAGTGCGATATTCCCTATTCTTTGAAGTTCAGTGTCAACTTTAATCATTCCTAGATATGGATTAAATGCAAGATTAAGCTACCACACTGCACCCCTGTCACACTCCAACAATGATGAAACAATTAAAGGATTAAATTGGACATCGGTCTCAGAAATGTGCATAGGAGTCTGTATCCTCCACCCATTCAACATAATGCTCACCAAATTCTTGGTTTCTGCCCTTTATGAAGACATTTTACATGTAGCTGGTGCTAACTGTGCTGCTCATTGGTTATATTCATCAGCAGAACGATTCTGATTACCTCCTAGCATTGCATTAAGCTAGCCTGCTATACTTAAAGTCCACCTATACCTAGGGCATCTGAGACTGCTGGAGATGCTGAGAGCATTTGAAATCGTTCCATGAATGGATTGACAATTGCTCATCGTGGTACACAGCTTTCACAAAGGTTGTCTGACGCAATTCTGGAATGCTTAGAGGAGGAGAAGGAGATTAAAAGAAGGAGAGTTGTCTTTATTCACAATGGGGCAGGAGAGCTTACACCCAAAACGTGAGAAGGCAATGGGGACAGACAGCCACAAAGCTCAGTGCCTGAAGTTAGGTCAAGATTTGTGTCAAGATTTGTAGCTCAGGTGCCAGTTGTTGTTTTTGTGGGTATGTTTGCTGAGCTGGGAAGCTGGTTTGTGGATATCTCGTCCCCTTTCCAGATGACACCCTCAGTGCCATGGAACCTCCCGCAAAGTATTGCTGTACTCTCTCTTTTGGAATTTGGTTTCGTTCCCACTGCTTCCGGTTGTCAGTTCCAGTCGTTAATTGTAGTGGTTGGTATATTGGGTCTCAGTCAATGTATTTATTGATGGAGTCTATGGATGAGTGCCAAGCTACTAGGAATTCTCTGGCTGTTGACAAGGGCCACAAATTCGATTGGGACAATACAACAATAATAGGACAAGCTAAACAGAGGACAGCTAGAGGATTCCTAGAATATTGGCACTCATCCACAGACTCCATCAATTAACACATAGATCTAGACCCGATATACCGATAACTGCAACAAACAACCAGAACCGACAACCAGAAACAGCAGGAACGAAACCAAATGAATTTCAACCAATACAGTGCATCAATACTTCACAGGACATTCCGCAGCACTGAGGATGTCACTTAGAAGGGGGATGAAGCATCTGCAAACCAACTTCCCAACTCAGCGAACATGCTCACAACAACTGCAAACATGTAAATACTGGGTGCAGTTTCCAAAGAAGTTTAATGACGTTATACGACTAGGCAAAGTCAATGAGCTCATCCTCAAATGATGCATCCTACCAAGTGCAGCATTGCCATCACATATACTCATATTGCCACACCCTTCATCACTCAACTAGCAAGAATCTCTCCTAACCAGAATTACTGCCCAATATTTAGAAATTACATGCATTGTAATCAATTCAACTATGATAGCTGGATCACTGTTGATATTGCCCAACACTCACTAGTATATTTACCACTGTTTCGCAAGAAAACATAGCAGGAACTAACAGAAGGGTGTCTGTTACAGCTACATAGTCGAATTTCCATTGAGCAGGGAGTGCAATCCTTATGGAAAGACCACTTCTGAGAGTGTGGTCATTGGGACTGAAGCCACTCAGGATGAGGCATGCCTAATCCTCTTTCTTGCCATAAATAATAGGAAAATACTGTGGATGTTGGAGATCAGAAATATAAAAACAAAATGCTGGCAACATCTGTGGAGAAATTTCCAAAGAAGAGTCATATTTGACTCGGAATGTGCACAGGTATGAATTGCAAGTAGGTGGGTTTGTTTGGATTGGAGGTGGCACAGTAGTCTGCTGCCTCACATTGCTAGGGATGCAGGTTCAATTCCAGGCAGCTGCCTGTGTGGAGCTTGCACATTCTCCCCATGTCTGTGTGGATTTCCTCCAGGTGCTCCAGTTTCCTCCTATCATCCAAACATGTGCAGGTTAGGTGGATTGGCCATGCTAAATTAGCGAAGTGTTCAGGGATGTGCAGGCTAATGGGAAATGCAGAGTTACAAGGATGAGGTGGGTCTGGGGAGGATGTCCTCCAGAGGTTGGTGTGAACTCAATGTGCTGAGTGGCCTGTGCTACACTATAGGGATTCTAAGAAAAGTAATCATGCACAAATGTCCTTCCTAGTCTGCCATAGCTATATTACCTCCACCATAAGGTGCACACACTGCAGGCAGTCACCTTACATTCAATAAAGACTCCAGTCTGATCAAACTGCTATCTGCTGAACACAGGACAACATCATACAGTAATAGAAGGAGAAAGTGCTGGAGAAACTATGGAGACGGAAACAGAGATAATGTTTCAAGTCTCACATACCCATCTGAAGAATTCTGCATCTGTATGCTATCTTTCAGTAACTGATGAACAAGGATACCTGGGTCTCTCTGGACATCAACACTTCTCAATTTCTCATTGTTTAAGAACTACTCTACACCTTCATTCCTCCTACCATTGGAATAACCTCACATGTAAACACATTATATCCCACCTGGCTTGCTTTTGCCAACCTATTGAGTTTGCCTAAATCTTGTTGAAGTCTGTTTGAATCTTTATCACAACTCACATTCCCACTATATTTTGTATCATCTGAAAACTTGAAAATATTACAATTGATCTCCACCCCCAAATCATTGATATAGATTGTGAACAGGTTCAAACACTGATTCTTATAAAACCTTACTCATCACAGCCTCACAATCTGAGAATGACCCTTTTATTTCTAAATGTTGTTTTTTGCCTGTTAACTAATTCTCAATCCATCTAGAATAGAATATTAATTAGCTGTCACTGATATTTTTTACAAAATATTACAGGAAAAAGTGTTTAAGTCACAGTACTCTAGTGCCATTTTAATAACAATTTAGATATATTAAAGAAAAGAAAAAAAAGTTAAGACAAAGTACACTTTAGTTCAATTCACAGCTCCAGGGCTCTGAGGTCAAGGAAAATCAATACCAAAACCATTTCAAGGATTCCCAGGCCGCTGCCGAAGCAGCTCAACAAATCATAGAATCCACCAGGATATGGCCACAATAGCCATGAGGAATGACTGGATTCACACCACATTCTCTGCTACAGCTGCCTCTCAAAATCTCCTACCTCCCCATAGCCACCAAAAGAAAATACGATGAATTTTGATGTTAGAAAGTAATAATTAAAAAAAAAGGATGCAACAGGCCTAGTGATCAGAAGCAGACAGGCCAGAAGCCTGAACACTTCCTAACCTGTCACCACCATCTTGGTATTATTACCCCTAATTCCATGTGTTTAAATTTTGTTTGTAATCTCCCATGTGTGTGGGACCTTATCCAAGTTTTCTGAGAATTTAAATACACCACATCCAAAGCTTGCCTTCATCAATTCCCCAGTAATCATGCTCTTTATAATAGATTTGAGTATTTTTCTTACAATGGATGTTAGGTCAACAAGTCTGCAGTTCCCTTTTTTCTTGTGCTCTCTCATCTTAAATATTAGGGTTACATTTACAACCTTCCAATACGAAGGCACCAATATGAAGGCATCATTGTAGAATTAATAACATTTTGAAAGATGATCACCAATGGAGCCATTATCTCTGTAGTTATCTCTTTCAACATTCTAAGGTGACAATCCCAAGGATTTGTTGACATGGCAGTCCCATTAATTTCTCCAAAATTAAACTTTTGCTAATAATAACTTGTTTCAATTCTCACTCTCACTGGATACTTGGGTATTAATTACTTATGGGAGACCTCTTGTGTCTTCCTGGTCTCTCTTTCAGACACAACATTCTTATTTTGCTTCTCTGTTATGTCTCTATTTCCTACTATTGGGGCTCAGTGGCTGGTTTGTGAAACAGATTGGAGCCAATTCCCTTACCAGCTAAGGGTAGCATGAAGGTTTGCCTCTTCAACTTCACTCCTCACCTGAAGGCATAACTCCTAAGGCTCAATAACCCCTAGGTTAAACTCACTAGCAGTCATTCCTCTCTAAGTTGGGAATAACTCATAGTCCTCTGGGACTATGACAACTTTCACTTTCATTTTCTGTTATAAGTTCTTTTGTGTCTGCTTGCAATAAACCCAGAGTTGCCTTTGGCAACATAGCATCCTGAAGTCATGGGTACGGCAACAGAGATGCCTGTCTGTTCCCTTAACTATTGAATCACCTGCCATAATTGTCCTTCTACCCCTCAGCTTTACAATATGTGGAACCGAGCTGCTGTCACACATTTGGAGATTATCATGTCTGCAAAGTACAATAGGATTTCCAGAGTGACACTGTTTAAAGCTTAATGAATTCCACACTGTCTAATAACACACTGCAGCTGGAATTATAACAGTGGAAACTATGAACCACCTGTACACACTGTCAACAGGAAATTTATATCTCTGTTTCAAGTTATTTTAAACAAAGTCCTTTCTGCAGCTTTCCATCTACTTTATTTTGATGATGCCACAGCAAAGTATCTTTGATTGTCTTTTTACATTTAAGGCATTTTGAAAAGTTAAGTTGTTGACATTTTATTAAGTGTCTCTGTCAGAGTGCACTAGCTGAAATTGGACGGCACAGTCCCGGCAACATTAGTGCAAGCTTGTTCAAACCTTTTTGCTTGGAAGTGGCAACAGTTCAATTTTCTTTTCACTTAAGTTGGCCTGTTAGCAGATTTCAGAAGAATAAGATTTGCCACAACAGTCAGCATATGTTTCAAGGGGGAAAGAAATCAATACCGAAACATTAATTCATAATTTAAATGAGTAATTGATAAAAATGATCATTCATAAGTTTAACCCAACAGGGTTATCTAATGAATCCTATTTCCCCTTTTCCAGCTAAAAAACAGAGCTAGAGAGAAAATGACTAGGTCCCTCGTCCTGATCACCAAATGGAGCAGTGAATGAAGAGGTAGAGCCAAGGTGTTGAGTTTGTAAGTGGAAGAGGGGAAGGGTGTGTGCACCTAATTCAAAACCAAATCTCTCATTGACTCACCCACGTACCCCACCAGTCACTCAATCACTATACTTCACCAAGCCATATATTCACCCATTCCCCAGTCATTCATCCACTCCACCATGACATGTGCTCCAATGGTCCCTGAGGACATTGTTGCTAGGTTTGCAGATAACACAAAGACAGGTGGTGAGACAGGTAGTGTTGAGGAAGCGGAAAGGATGCAGAAGGACTTGGAGAGGCTGGGAAGATGACAACGAAGTGGCAGTTGGAAATGTGGGGAAGTGTGAGGTTATGCAAGTTGGTAGGAAGAATAGAAGCATTGACTATTTTGTAAATGAGGAAAGGCTTTGGAAATCTGAAGTACAAAGGTACTTGGGACTCCTAGTTTAGGATTCTCCTAAGTTAATATGCAGATTCAGTTGGCAGTTAGGAAGGTAAATGCAATGTTAGCATTCATATCAAGATGGCTAAAATACAAGAGCAGAGATGTACTGCTGAGGCTGTATAAGGGTTTGGTCAGACTGTATTTGGAATATTGTAAGCAGTTATGGGCCCTGGATGTATGGAAGGATTCTCTAACCTTGGAGAGGATCCACAGGAGGTTTACAAAAATGATCCTAAGGATGAAAGGCTTCTCATATGTGGAGCAATTGAAGACTCTAGCTCTGCACCTGATGAATTTTAGAAGGATGAGGAGGGATTTCATTGAATTTTACACAATAGAATCACAAAATTGCTCCAGTGTAGAGCAGGAGAAAGTGAGGTCTGCAGATGCTGGAGTATCAGAGCTGAAAATGTGTTGCTGGAAAAGCGCAGCAGGTCAGGCAGCATCCAAGGAACAGGAAATTCAACGTTTCGGGCATAAGCCCTTCATCAGGAATGAGGAAAGTGTGTCCAGCAGGCTAAGATAAAAGGTAGGGAGGAGGGACTTGGGGGAGGCGCGATGGAGATGTGATAGGTGGAAGGAGGTCAAGGTGAGGGTGATAGGCCAGAGTGGGGTGGGGGCGGAGAGGTCAGGAAGAAGATTGCAGGTTAGGAAGGCGGTGCTGAGTTCGAGGGAATCGACTGAGACAAGGTGGGGGGAGGGGAAATGAGGAAACTGGAGAAATCTGAGTTCATCCCTTGTGGTTGGAGGGTTCCCAGGCGGAAGATGAGGCGCTCCTCCTCCAATCGTCGTGTTGTTATGGTCTGGCAATGGAGGAGTCCAAGGACCTGCATGTCCTTGGTGGAGTGGGAGGGGGAGTTAGTGTTGAGCCACGGGGTGGTTGGGTTGGTTGGTCCGGGTCCATTGAGTGTACATGGACCCCCTTCAGCATTTGGATGCTGAAGAGCATCCCACCCACCTACCTTTATCCCCATACTTCCTATGACTAGCCCTCACATCCCTGTGACACTACGGGCAATTTAGCATGGCCAATACACCTAGCCTGCATATCTTTGAATGCGGGAGGAAACCCACATGGACATGGGGAGAACATGCAAACTCCACACAATCACCCAAGAGTGGAATCAAAGTCAGGTCCCTGGAGCTGTGAGGTAGCAGTGCCAACCACTGAGCTACTGTTCTACCCTGTTCTGAGAGGCCTGGATGGAGCGAAAGTGGTGAAGATGTTTCCACTAGTAGGGGGGACAAGGGCACAGTCTCAAGAGTGACAGGACAAATCTTAAGAACTGAGAGGAGGAGCAATTTCTTTAGCCTGATGTTGTTAATCTGTTGAACCCATTGCCACAGAAGGCTGTGGAGGCCAAGTGATTGAGTGCATTTAGGTAGGTTGTTGATTGGTAAGGGGATCAAGAGTTACAGGGAGAAGGCAGGAGAATGGGATTGAGAAACATATCAACCATGACCAAATGGAAGAGCAGACTTGATGGGCCATATGATCTAATTTGGTTCCTTTATCTCATGGTCTTATAGTCTCACTCACTCACTTATCCCTTTTGTCACTGTCACCTATTCACTCACTCAAGGAACAAGAAGAAGAAGAAATAACCTCTGGTTGGAGAAGATCCTTGCAAAATCAAGTCAAACTGACAGTGAAATTAGAAAACATTCCCCAAGATGAGTTTGAACAACTGGTCTATGAACTTCAAAGATGGCACAGCAGTTAATACTGCTGCCTCACATTGCTAGGGGCCCAGGTTTAATTCCACCCTTGGTCACTGACTGTGTGGAGTTTGCACATTCTCCCCGTGTCTGCGTGGGTTTCCTCCAGGTGCTCAGGTTTCCTCCCACAGTCTAAGATGTGCAGATGAGGTGGATTGACCATGCTTTATTACCCATATTATCCAGGGGTGTGTAAGTTAGGGTGGATTGGCCATGCTATATTACCCATGGTGTTCAGGGATGTGCAGGTTAGGTGGTTTAGCCATAGGTAATGCGGGGTCACAGGGATAATGTGGTGGTGCGCAAGATCAGAGTGGGCTGATGTTTGATGGGTTAACGTGGACCCGATGGGCAGAATGGCCTGCTCCCACTCTATAGGGATACTGTGATTCAAAGGGAAAATCAGGAAACAGTGAAAAATTGGCTGCAGATTTTCTAGCAACCTTTCGCATTCTGGGTCTGGGCAAGGTTTGGCCTGGTTTCTCTCCTGATAGGGACAGTTAGACCCACTTTGATCATTGTCCTACCTGAGACAGTATTTGTTTTAATTTGGTATTTTATTGTCACCTATATCCTGTTGCAAAATACAATGAAACATGTAGTATAGTGTCACCATTCTCTGGCAGCATCTTAAAACACAGAAAAATAAACCAAAACTATGAATGTAAAGACAGAAAAGTGAAGAAATAAAGGAAGAGTCCAACTGTATCGTCCTTTTTTGTTAAGTGCTCCGTTCTCCGTCGTGAGCCAATTAGCCAGGGGTGGGTCACCCTTGCCTTACCATCACCGCCAGAACAAAACTTGCCACTCTTTGGTGCCATCTCACTTCCACCAATGCCCTCACCACTCTGAGACCTTGTTAGACCTTGTCAATATGTGATAAAGTGCTATACAAATCCAACTGCTATTGTTACCACAAATGCACCAACCATCTACTCTGATGAAGGGTCACCAGACACGAAATATTATCTCTGTTTCTCTCTCCACAGATGCTGCCAGACCTACTGAGTTTCTCCAGCAGGTTTTTGGTTTTGTTACTATTTCATGTGTTTGACTCAGTACCACACAGGGACCACATTCATTCACTGAGCCATAGACCACTCGCTTTTGTTTGTATGAAAGTGATTTGGCTCATTTCGTCAATGGTTGTGACTTCTCCTGAATTTGAAAACAATGGACGCCACATGTGAGAAGCCATCCTTAGGAGATGGAGAAAGTGAGGACTGCAGATGCTGGAGAACAGAGTTGAAAAATATGGTGCTGGATAAGCACAGCAGGTCAGGCAGCATCTGAGAAGCAGGAGAATCAACATTTCAGGCATAAGCTCTTCATCTGAAATGTCGATTCTCCTGCTCGTCAGATGCTGCCTGACATACTGTGCTTTTCCAGCACCACAGATCATTAGGAGGTGGACAGCTTAGATCCCTAATTTTACTTCAGTAGCTTCTTGTGCTGAGACAATGGATAAAAATGTAAAGAACATTAAGATATCGGCTGGTGACTCAGCAGATAATAGATCCTCTCTGATGTAATGATAAATGACTGATCTAATGCCAGAGGATTATGATCATTCTATTATGTAAATTGGACCATTTCCATCATTAATTTCTCCATTTTTAACAATGGTTCTTGAGATATATTTCCTTTTTCCTTTTCTCCTGTCAACATTGATTCATCATTAGGTACAATTCCACCAGCCACAACTGGCCTCTAATATCAAACCAAGTTACTGTTATTCATTTGTGAATTTTGACAATAAAATATTTGACCATGAGGACTAAAACTGCTGTCCAGAGGTCTTTTCTTTGCTTGCTGACCAGTATCATAGTTCCCACATATCATTGAACATTAATCAGGAGCAAGAACCTGGCTCAACCTTTTCTTCTTAGGTTAATTGGTACTTCTGCACCAGTATCTGTCGTGATTGCAACCTATCAACATAATATATACCGACGGCTCCTGAAGGTAATGAGTCATGCTAAGGTGCAGCAGCATAGTCACCAGCATTTCATCCACATTGATGTTCTTAATGTACACTCCTCATCCTAAATCTCCCCCCTTCTCCACACATTTCCCCAGTTCCCTGGTCGGTGGATATTAAAGTTTTGTCTTTTCTCAATCAGGGGAAATGTGGGATATTGAATTTGGCCTTTGAATCTTAAGGCTAGTGTTTTATCTTGTGCTGCTTCCTACACACTGAGGTACCTTGGGCTATGGGTACATGCACACGCACTGTCCTTAAGGCTGTTTGCACTTCATCTTCATGTGAGATGCCCCATTCCTATTGTACTGTAACATTCCTTTGCTTACACATGTACATTGCATGTTACTCAGTACAGATCTCCAATGGTATGTCAATGACCTATCTTTTTACATGCTCAGTCTAGTCATTGCTCTCCTACTAATGTCAGAGTCATTTCATCAGTCAACTTATCATCATTTACATTCAATTATATGTCAAATCCTCCCACATTTCTACAGTATTCCAATGGTTTACCTTTACCAACGCACTCTTTGTAATTATTAACATCATTATCACCACTATCACCATTATTACCATTTTCCCTGCCACCTCCAAAGTCTATGTCTGACAGGTTGACATAACCTGGAATTT
Source organism: Hemiscyllium ocellatum (assembly GCF_020745735.1). NCBI lineage: Eukaryota > Metazoa > Chordata > Chondrichthyes > Orectolobiformes > Hemiscylliidae > Hemiscyllium > Hemiscyllium ocellatum. Next base: position 17,021,178 of record NC_083428.1, on the reverse strand, counting down.
TGACTGGACATCCCAATCTGGTTCTCTTGATTTCAACATTTGGGTGATAGGTTTTGTACTGTGTGTGGAATTGTTGTGGAAACCTATGCACTGTCTGATATAATATGGGAATGTTTGTCCTGTATCCTATGATGATCAAATTTAGTCTCCCTTCCTGGCTTGAACAAGAAGGATGCATTTCTGTTTCTTCTGAATGTTCCTTCAGATGTTTTGACAATATAGGATCTTGGATGTTCCTTCAGATGTTCTGACAAGATGTTCTGGGGCAGCACGGTGGCTCAGTGGTTAGCACTGCTGCCTCACAGCGCCAGAGACCCGGGTTCAATTTCCGTCTCAGGCAACTGTCTGTGTGGAGTTTGCACATTCTCCCCGTGTCTGCGTGGGTTTCCTCTGGGTGCTCCGGTTTCCTCCCACAGTCCAAAGATGTGCAGGTTAGGTGAATTGGCCATGCTAAATTGCCCGTAGTGTTAGGTGCATTAGTCAGAGGGGAATGGGATGGGTTACTCTTTGGAGTGTCAATATGGACTTGTTGGGCCGAAGGGCCTGTTTCCACACTGTAGGGAATCTAATCTCAAAAAATATAGGACCTTGGATGATGTGGGTTCCCGGTCACCATGGTTTTTGACAGCTCATTTCTTCAACATATTTTCATCCCTGGCTTGAAGGTTAACGGGGTTTTGGCCTGGTCAAGAGTTGTACCACCTCTGCTGCTGTTTTCTGTGGCTTTCCTCCATTTTTTGTACCTCTGTCTGCTCGTCGGAGGTTTTGTTTCACCTGAAGTTGTGTTCTAAAACTGATAGTTCTGTTTTAACCTTCTCCCTGTTAACAAAGTTACTAGCGAATACCCATTATTCAAAGATGTTGCTCCATAAGTAAGTAGAGCTAATTCTTACGCATCAGTGAATTCTTGATCTTGATCACAGTCCCTGCCCTTCCATTTGACTGAGGCTAGAGTAACGAACTTGTCACCTGGCTGTTTCTTGCCTCCGAGTGAAGGATTCACAAATTGAAGTCTTTTGTCTGATATCAACTTTTTCTGGGTAAAGATTGTGATGAAATCTTTTTGTTATATCCTTTTGGTTTTGTACTGAGAAAGCCAGCAAACTATGATTGGTAACATCTATGGTGCACTCACTTGCAAAAGTTGTAACAAAAACACACAGTATGCTGGAAAAACTCAACAGGTCTGTCAGCATGTTGAGCTGACAACATGTTGAGACAGAAGCAGAGTTAGCATTTCAAGTCTTGTCTGACTTATCTTCAGGAGTGCTGAAAAAGACCATGATGCTGTTATATCTGACTAATTCTCTTCAACTCCTACGTACTATAATACTCCCTTATTCAAATCTGTACGTTGCAGGTAAGAGAATCAGCTCCCTAGTGATATGTTTATGTCCTCCCTCTTTTCATGTTCTTTCGAGACCAATGTCTTTTCATCTAGTGATGGATAGAGTCATATCATTAGTTACCTCGTTATAATTTACATATATCATGTTATTAGATTAGATTCCCTACAGTATGGAAACAAGTCCACACCGACCCTCTGAAGTGTAACCCACCTAGACCCATTATCCTACCCTATATTTACCCCTGACTAATATACCCAACACCAAGGGTAATTTAGCATGGACAATTCACCTGACCTGCACATCTTTGGATTGTGGGAGGAAATCGGAGTACTCAGAGGAAAACACTGAAAATGTGTTGCTGGAAAAGCACAGCAGGTCAGGCAGCATCCAAGGAGCAGGAGAATCGACGTTTCGGGCATGAGCCCTGAAGAAGGGTTCATGCCCGAAACGTCGATTCTCCTGCTCCTTGGATGCTGCCTGACCTGCTGCGCTTTTCCAGCAAAACATTTTCAGCTCTGATCTCCAGCATCTGCAATCCTCACTTTCTCCTACCCAGAGGAATCCCATGTAGAAACAGGAGAATGTGCAAACTCCACACAGATAGTCGCCAGAAGCAAGAATCAAACCCGGGTCCCTGGCGCTGTGAGGCAGCAGTACCACCACTGGCCAACATGCCACCCCATGCCATTATACAACTTAAATTGTCATAGTACTAGACCACAGGGCTTCTGTTAGAGAAACCAGGTGGTAGTTTAGCCTGAGGGCCACCACACTTCAAGAGAGGGGAGAGGTTAAGAGACCTTTAAGGTAGCCTTAGATAGTACAGGAATTGAACCCATGCTGATGATATGATTGCACATTACAAACCAGGCACCCAGCCAACTGAGCGAACCAATGTCCAATTATATTATCGCTAGGGAATGGGAAAGAACATCTCTGATTTGAATTGTTATTGAGTGACCCCCTAGTGGAAAGGAGGTAGTGCATTCAGAGTATGGCTTGTGTAACCCTTGATTAAAACAGCCTGACAATGTTCACAGTCTTAGACCAGTGAAGAAGGATTGCTTGCAATTGTGTACCTGTGCACCCACCTGCCCTGAGAAGCGAAGGAGTAAACTAAGACTAAACCAATATAATAATACAAAGAACTGTGGATTCTGGAGATTAGATTAGACTTACAGTGTGGAAACAGGCCCTTCGGCCCAACAAGTCCACACCGACCCGCCGAAGCGCAACCCACCCATACCCCTACATTTACCCCTTACCTAACACTACGGGCAATTTAGCTTGGCCAATTCACCTGACCCGCACATCTTTGGACTGTGGGAGGAAACCGGAGCACCCGGAGGAAACCCACGCAGACACGGGGAGAACGTGCAAACTCCACACAGTCAGTCGCCTGAGTCGGGAATTGAACCCGGGTCTACAGGCGCTGTGAGGCAGCAGTGCTAACCACTGTGCCACCGTGCCGCCCACGGCACAAACAAAAAGAAACAGAAATTGCTGAAGAAACACAGCTGGTGAAGAGAGAAAACAGAGTTCATTTTTCACGCCTGTAACACTTCTTCAGAACAAGACTAAATCAAGCCACCTGTTTGTTCAGCAGATTCAATTCATCAAATAAACAAGGTAATTCATGAGTTGACACTGAAGGCTTAAATGTATGCAGGGCTCCCTGCTCCTACACAATCCCACCCTTGCTATTGGCTATTAATAGACTGAATGCAGGAATTCTGTTCGTCAGGGACAGGATATCCCACAAAGAGGCAGCTGCCAGCCAAACAGAGACCAACCCTTTTCCAGTAACAGCGACACTGCTGAGAGTCCCAGTGACTGTTGGGACTACATTCGATCCTTGAATCTCAGAATCATAGAATTGATACAGTGCAGAAAGAGGCCATTAAGCCCCTCATCACTGCACCAACACTCAGCATGTTTGACTTCATGCCAAGCTCCTCCATTTTTCCTATAAATCTGTCCATTATTTCTATTTAAATAATCCTGTGCCCTCATTGCCTCTGTTAAACCTGCCTGCACCACAGGATGTGCATTTCAAATCCTAACGACTCAACATGTCGTTATGTGAAAGATTCTTTTCTCACCTCACAGCTTCTTATTTTGCAAAATGTCATAAAACCATGTCGTCTTGTTCTCAATCATTTTATGAGCTGGAACAGTTTCTCCTTATCTCCACTGTTGAGACACCTCGTGAGTTTTATAGCTGCAAACAAATCTGCCTTCAGTCTTCTCCTCTCCAAGGGAAATAGTCTGATCTTCTCCAATCCATCTTCATCACTGAGGCTTCTCATCCCAGGAACCATTCTTACATCTCCTCCACACTGTCCCTAATGCATTCAAATCCTTCTTAAAGCATGGCACCCAGAACTATATCTAATGCACCAGCTGAGGCCTAACCAGTTCAGCATAATCTCTCTGCTCTTGTACTCTATGCCCCTATGAATGAAACCTAATATACTGTATACTTTGTTAAAAACTCTCTGTACCCATCATGCAAATTTTAATTATTTAAGCACTTTACACCCAGAGGGCGGCACGGTGGCACAGTGGTTAGCACTGCTGCCTCACAGCGCCTGTCGACCCGGGTTCAATTCCCGACTCAGGCGACTGACTGTGTGGAGTTTGCACGTTCTCCCCGTGTCTGCGTGGGTTTCCTCCGGGTACTCCGGTTTCCTCCCACAGTCCAAAGATGTGCGGGTCAGGTGAATTGGCCAAGCTAAATTGCCCGTAGTGTTAGGTAAGGGGTAAATGTAGGGGTATGGGTGGGTTGCGCTTCGGCGGGTCGGTGTGGACTTGTTGGGCCGAAGGGCCTGTTTCCACACTGTAAGTCTAAGTCTAATCTAATCTCTCTGCTCCTTCCCATTCTTTAGTATAGTACTCTCGTATATGCTGTTTTCTCATGTTCTTTGTACCAAAGTTTATCATCTCATTTTTCTGCATCAAATTTCATCTGCCATGTTTTCACCCACTCCACCAAACTCTCAATGTACTTTGGAAGTTCTATGCTAACCTTCTCCCCAGTTTATAATTCTTCAAGTTTAATCTCACTCATAAACTTCACAATCAAGACCTAGATCATTTATGTACGAGAGACTCGAAATTGGCCTTAATTGAGCAGGCATTCAATCCCACACTGGGACTTTCTAAGTGTTGGGAATCTTGCTCACTGATTCTGATGAGGGCCTTAGATACAAGACCAAGGTGTGAGCGACCACTAGGGTTGAGGAACCTGGGTGTGCGATAACACCTTGTGATTGACTGAATGGCTTCCTTCTGCATCCTAATAATCTGTGTGATTCCAGGAAATCTTCTGAGGGCTCTGGAGTGCTCATTATGGTGTCACTTCTGCAACCCCAGCTGCCACCTACCCCCACAACAAAATTTCGCAGGTTGGGCAATGGCATAGATCTTCCTTGCTGCCTATTAAATCTCACCAGCAGCGATAGGGAGAAGCTTATCAATGGCTGTACATTGCCCATTTGACGAAAGGCAGGTAGCCTGCCTAACTCCCCATCACTGCTGGCAAAATTACAGGGGAAAGGATGGTTCTGTCCGGTGGCAAGCAAGACACCCATTAGATTTTTACATTTACCACCACCTTCAAACTCACTGAGAAGGGAGCATGTAATCCAGCCCTAAGACAAAAATAGCAGTCAAAGTTCTATCAGCAAAGCTGAAAGCAGTGCTTCATTGTGCAATATGTTTTGCAATCCTGAAGCACAGTGTTAAAAGAACATTCAGTCCTTTGGACTGTGACATTAGCAAGTGCCAAAACAACGTGTTACACAACAAATATTTCTATGCCATTCTTTCAAGATTTCATCACCACACCTGGCTTCTACAGGAGTCATACATTCTAGGAACTGCTGTAGGACTTAGGTTTTTTTTTAATGAATAAGACTTCTTTTATAAATAAGGGTTTAACTTCCATAGGGGACTCATTGCTTCATGTGTTCCTGTAAGTTTCAATTATGCATCATTTGATGTTGTTACATGCCAATTTACCACAAATTGACAAAAGACATCATTACATTAAAGAGAGGAAATGCTGTCCACTTCACCAGACATAGGAGGTTACCTCCATTGAGGGGTTTGGTGCATCCATGCAGTGGGAGGCCACTCCTCCACCAGAGAAATGCTGTCAAACTTGAAAATTTGACTCTTGCTGGGGCCTTCCATAAGCATTCATGTTCGCTGCGTAGCTGTATATAACCAACAACCAGGCCAAACCTGAGCTACCCCAGAAAACTCCCCCAGTTGTGGGAATACTTTCAGGAGCCATTCCAATGAATTCTTTTTTCCATACTACTGAATCTCCCCCTCAGCTCCGATCTGATTCAAATAAGCTCAGTAAATTCTGCCCAGGGTTTAATCAGTTTTTAAAATTCTTGAATACAACATGGCCATTGCTGGCAAGGTTGCCAACATCTCATGCTCAGCACTAATTGTGCTCAAACTGAGTGTTTAGCTCAACCATTTAGGAGAGCAGTTAAGAGTCTGTGCATCTATAGTCACACGTAGGCCAACTTGAGCAAGGACGGCAGGTTTCTTTCCCTACAGTGAATCAGATGAGTTTTTACAACAGCCAAGAGTATCTTCACAGCTATCGTTACTGAGACAAGATTTCAATTCCATATATTTATTAATGGAATTTAAATTCCATGCCATGATGGAATTTGAACTTGTATCCACAAAGTGGCAGCCTCATATCGAGAATGTAAGTTATAGCGGCATACAGAACAGAAACAGATCCTTCGGTCCAACCAGTCCATGCCAACCATAATCCCAAACTAAACTCGTCCCACATCACTATGTTTGGCCCAAATCCCTGCAAATATTTCTTATTCGTGTACTAATCTAATTGTCATTTAAACATTTCACTGAACCCGCATCCGCCAATTCCTCTCAAATTCATTCCACACAAACCACACTCATTGTAAAAAAAAATGCCCCTCATGTCTGTTTTGCATCTTTTTCCTCTCACCTCAAACATATGCCCCCTGGTCTTGAAATCTTCCAAGCTAGGGAAAAGACTCCTGCCATTCACCCTATCTATACCCATCATGATTTTATAAACCTCTAAGTTTACCTCTCAATCTCCTATGGTCCAGTAAAAAAAGAAGTCCTCGCCTATACAACCTCTCCTTATAACTCAAACCCTCTATTCCAGGCAATAACCTGATAAATCTCTTCTCAAACCTCTCCCCCTTAATAATATCCTAATAACAGGGAGACCAAACTGGACACAGTACTCTAGAAAAGGCCTCACTAATGTCTCATGATGGTTCCACTCTGTCACCATCTCACCTTAACAGGTGCTTTTACTGGCTTTGAAATTCAAAAAAATTGTCAAAGATTTCAAAATAAATAGAAAGGAAAAGAAAATGGTGGAGGGTTTAGTTACTAATGGTTCAGCTGCTCTGTGTTCAATTATGTCAGTCTGTTTACGCAATGTCCTTCACTGTTTTTGATTTGTTAAGCCTGGGTGATGATTGAGAAGAAAATTATGTCACACGGAGCAATGATAAGCTGGACTTAAGGCATTGTTTTTTCAAAAAAATTCTGAAAATAAAGTTTCTGCAGACTGAGAAATGAGTGTCATTATTTCATTCCCCTGAGCAAAGTTAAATATATGAAATAGAGCTGGATAGCAGGCTGTTATTTTGCAAGGAGCCCATTCCGAGCTGATGATGATATTGATCTTCAGCCCCCACTCAGAGTTTCCATGTGTGTACAAAACACAATGTTATATAACGGTCATCTTGGTATAATAACAGGGCAATAATGATGTTATTTTAGGTGGTGGCTGCATTGTAAAATCATTTCTCTTGCACCAGTTTCACCCAGTTGGCAGTCCATTCACTCCTGAGTCACAATGTTGTCCTAGGACGTGAGAACACAAACAAGGCCAACAAACTGTGCAGTAAGAATAACGGTACCGACTTAAATTTCCATTCAGCCTTGAACTTAGAAAGAAAAGGGGCACATTCAGAAACCAAATGGAGACAAGCCAAAACAAGAAAAGTTTACTGAAGCAAACAGGTTTTAAAGAGTGTCTTAGGAAGCAAAAGGAGATGGAGAGGCAAAGGATATTTTCTTTATTCACTCTTGGGATTAGATCATTTCTTGTTGGAGATGGTCATTGCTTAACATTTGTGTGGCACAAATGTTAGTTGCCAGTTGTCAGCCCCACCTGAATAATGCCAAGATCGTGTTTCATTTAAACATGGATCATTGATTTCAGAAAGAAGGGAGGAGCACCTACCCCCAGCTACATCAATAAGGTTGAGGTTGAGAGGGTGGAGACTGTCAAGTTCCTAGGAGTGTTGATAACCGATAGCCTGTCCTGGACCTCCCACATAGATACAATAGTCAAGAAGGCACAACAATGCCTCTTTTTCCTCAGGCAGCCCAGGAAATTTGGCATGTCCATAAGAACCCTCACTAAATTTTATGGATGCACCATAGAAAGCATACTGTCCCGATGCCTACCTCATGGTATGGCAACTGCTCTGCCCTGGACCGTAAGAAACTACAGAAAGTGGTGTGCACAGTCCAGACCATCATGGAAACCAACCTTCCATCCATAGGTTCCATTTATATGATCTGTTGCCACAGAAAGGCTGCCAACATCATCAAAGATCCATTGCATTTGGTCATGCTCTCCTACAACCTCTTTCATCAGGGAGAAGGTACAGAAGCTTGAATACATACTCCAACAGGTTCAGGAACAGTTTCTTCCCTGCCATTATTAGACTGATGAATGGACTTTCTAACTTCAAATAATGCTGATCTTGTTAATGTTGATCTTACCTAGTGCACGTCCTGTCTAATGTAACTTGTATCCCTCAGTTCAGGTTTTTTTTCACTCTATGATCTATCTATACTGCTCGTAAACAAAGGTTTTCATTGTACTTAGATGTACGTGACAATAAATCAATCTGTCAATCAATCAATCAGCAACTGAGGAGTCACCAATGGTGCTCAACATTGTGCAATCATCAGCAAGCATCCCTACTTCTGACCTTATGATGGAGGGAAGGTCATTGATGAAGTAGTTAAAGATGTTTGAGCCTAGAACACTACCCTGAGGAACTTCTGCAGAGAGATCCTGGAGCTGAGATGACTGACCTCCAACAACTGCAATCAACTTCCTATGTTCCATGTATGACTCCAACCAGTGGAGAGTTTACCTCCCTGATACCCATTGATTCCCATTTTGTGAGGTCTCCTGATGCCAAACCTGGTCAAAGGTGGTTTGCTGTCACTCTCACCTCATCACTTGAAGTCAGGTCCTTTGTCCATGTTTGAACCAAGGCTGTAATGAGGTCAGGAGCAGAGTGGTCCTGGCAGAACCCAAACTGGGCATCATTGAGCAGGTTATTGCTGAGCAGATGCTGCTTGATAACACTGTTAATGACACCTTTCATCACGTTACCGATGGTTGAGAAAAGACTGATGAGGCGGTAATTGGCCAGATTGGATTTGTCTTGCTTTTTGAGTACAGGACATACCTGGGCAATTTTCCACATAGTTGGGTAGATGTTAGTGTTGTAGCTGTAGCAGAAGAGCTTGGCTTGGGGAGCAGCAAATTCTGGAGCACAAGATGTCAGTACTAATGCTGGAATATTGTCAGGATTCATAAGCTTTGCAGTATCTAGTGCCTTCAATGCTATCCAGATAGCTCGTGGATTGAATTGAATTGGCTGAACTCTATTATCTGTGACACTGGGGATCTCTGGATAAGGTAGAGATTAATTATCCACTCGGCACTTCTGACTGAAGATTGCTGCGAATGTTTCAGCCTTTTTGTTCACATTGATATGTTGGGCTCTTCCATCAAATTGACGATGGGGATATTTATGGAGCCTCTCCTCCAGTGAGTTGTTTAATTGTCCACTACCATCAATGAATGGGTGTGGCAGTATAGCAGAAGCTCAGATCTGATCCTTTGGTTGTGGGATCACTTAGCTCTGTCTATCACTTACTGCTTATGCTACATGCAAGTAGCCCTGTTTGGTAGCTTCACCAGGTTTACTCTTCATTTTTAGGTATGCCCAGTGCTGCTCCTGGTATGCCCTCCTCCACTCTCTATTGAAACCAGGTTAATCCCCTGGCTTGATGGTAATGGTTGAATGGGAGATATGCCAGGCCATAAGGTTGCAGATTGTGCTGGAGTATAATTCTGCTGCTGTTAATGTCCTACTGTGCCTCATGGATGCCCAGTCTTGCTAGATTTGTTCAAAGTCTCTCCCATTTAGCATGGTGATAGTGACATATAACACTATATTCTCAATGTGAAGCTGGGATTTTTTTCTTCACAAGAACTGGTCACTCTTATCCATACTGTCATGGACAGATGCATCTGGTAAGGATGAGGTCAAATATCTTGTTGGTTTCTTCACCCCCTGTCGCAGACCCAGTCCAGCAGCAATGTCCTTTACAACCCACCCAATTCCATCAGCATTGCTACAGCTGAGCAACTCTTGGTGGTGGACATTGAAATCCGCTACCCAGAGTAAATTTTGCATCCTTGCCGCCCTTAATGCTTTCTCCAAGTGATGTTCAACATGTTCATCTTCCGAGGGAGGGCAGTACATGACAATCAGCAAAAGATTCCCTTGCCCATGTTTAACCTCAAACTATGAGAGTTCTTGGGTTCCCAGAGACAGTTTTGAGAATTCCCAAACAAACTTCCACCGACTGTATATCACTGAGCCTCCAGCTCTGCTGGGTCTGTCTTGCTAGTGCAATAGGACACATTCAGGAATGGTGATACTGATGTCTGAAACATTGTCTGGAAGGTATAATTCCATGAGTGTGACTGTCAGACTGTTGCTTGATTAATCAGTGTGACATCTCTCCCAATTTTGGCACCAACCCCCCCAGTGTTAGTGAGGAGGACTTTGATGGGTTGATGGAACTGTTTCTGCTGTTGCCTTTTCCGATGCCTAGGTCCATGCCAAGTCATCTGTCTGGTTTGATTACTTTGTTGAGATTTGATCGTCATTGATACAGTTGAGTGGCTTGTTAGGCCATTTCTGAGGGCAGTTGAGAGTCAACCACATTGTTGTAGCTCTGGAATCATACGTAGGCCAGACCAGGTAGGTTTGGCAGATTTCTGTCCCTGAACAGCATTAGTGATGGAAGGTAGAGAAGTTTAGGAAGGGAATTCTGGAGCTTGGACTGGAGTTGGGGGTTAGAGGAAAGTTAGAAAGGATGTGGACATGGATGCATGAGAAGAGAAAGTGAGAAGTATGGAGTGATTCGAGGACTGGAGAGGTTACAGTACTAAAGCAGTTTATAGAGAAAAAATTGGACATGAACATGTTAGTACTCAGTGACCAGGGTAAAAAGCTTAAATTTAGGATTTTGGAGAAACTGGTGCCAATGTAAGGCTCAATACTGGCAACTCATTAGGCAACTTGGAGACAGTGTAGGAATTGAGAAAGCGAGGGATCAGGGTGAACTGCGTCTTCAACATAGGTTGAAAAGATCAAACATGAAGGTCTGGAATAGGTGGATGCAGGTTTAGAACTTCAGCGAACAAAGCAGGTGTTGGCAATGGAAAGCAATTTACAAGGACAGGAAATAAAGATTGAAGGTAGATGTTGGTGATATGGTCTGTGAAAGGGAAGGGGGAAATACCAGAAGAGAAGGAAGAGTTTACAATATAAATAGGGCCCAGTTGAGAAATTGGTTAATAACCATTATAGTGGGAAAAGAGTAAAGGGGCCAGGAGGTGGGTCTCAGACAAGATCAGCTCAGAAAGAAGGGGAATAGCAAATGAACATTCAGGACATATTCAGGGCATATTTTTAAGGGGAGAGGAGAAAGATTTTAAAAAGACATTATGGGCAATTCTTTGACACAAAGAATGGTTCGTGTGTGGAATGAACGTCCAGAGGAAGTGGTGGATATGGGTACAGTTGCAATATTTAAAAGGTATTTAACTAAATGCATGAATAAGAAGTTTGGAGCGATATGAGCAAAATGCAGGGAGTTGGACTAGTTTAGTTTGGCATTTTGATCAACATTGCCTGGTGGACTGAAGGTCTGTTTCTGTGCTGTACGACTCTATGGCTAAGGCAGAAGAGAATCTTGAGCAAAACTTTAAGTACCAGATAAGGGGGGAACAAATAACACTTTGGCAGGACACTGGAAGATTGTCAGAGTCCTTTAATCCTGCAACTTTCAAGAAAAGAGAAAAAGCAAAAAGTGAAAAGGCAAAAGGTGTGGGGTGGTGGGTGAGGAATTGGAATGAGGAGGAAGGTGGCTCTTTGACTATGTCTTCAGTTAGTTGTACAAGAAAAAGGAATGATGAGGATCTGAGGCATTGTACTGAGCACAAACACTTATGTACATCTATAGTGAATGAGAACAATTCTAATAATGAAATGTCAAAGAACATTGTGTAATCACACCAATACTAATATGGTTGAACATATTTTAGCAATAACAAGATTATGGGAACAAAAGTGCTCAGATGAGAAATTTTGCATAAGGCATAAGGTAATTTTTTTCTATTTAGGACTTTAATGTAAACAGAATTTCATGACAAATAAATTTTCAATCCTAATAGTTCTTTATACAATTAATACTTCTCTTGGCCTTTCAATAGTTCCAAACTATCTTCAAACATAAAGTCAGCAATTTTGTTGTCAGGCAATTGCAGCGCTGTGAAGTCATTCTTTCAGTTCTGATACCTCTACAAACAACACTGCTTGAGTTTTCAGGGCACTCTCCCACCCACTACTGTGGTATGTACTGTACATGGAGGGAGCTCTCATGCTCCTAGGCATGAGAAAGGAAAACTTTGCCATCTAATTGTCAGTCCTCTATCTTTAGCCTTCAATCTTTCTCTTTTGCAACTTGTTTCTCATTGTCCATAGAGTTGTAGAGTTGTACAATGCATAAACAGGCCCTTCAGCTCAACTCGTCCATGTTGACCAGTTTTCCTAAACCAAACCAAAGCCATTTACCTGCATGTAACCCACACCCCTCGAAACCTTTCTTATCTATGTACCTGCTGAAATGACTTTTAAATGTTGTAATTGTACTCCCCTCTACGACTTCCTCTGAGTCAAATTCAAATTCCTCAGCTCCAGGGTTCAAGGCTGAGCCTTGAGTATTACGTAAGTTGAGAGTATGATACCTCACAAAATGGTTTTCTGGACTATTTTGTTGCAATATTCTAATAATGTAATAACATTTCCTGCTAAGGTTTTTTTGAGCATTTGATGCTTAAATTCAGGGATAGATGCATTGTACTACAAATACTGGAAATCTGAATTAAAAACAAAATAGAAACACACATATCAGTCAACATCTTTGGGAGACATGGAGTTAATCAGCAGTATTCTGTGAAGGCAATAGATTGTTAGGTAGTAGCATCGTAATTGCTATTCTGAATTATCCTCTTGTATTCTTTTAAGTTACACATACATTACCATGCACTTTCTACTTGATTCACCCTCGTCCTGACTGATTGAGCTGAATCCTTTCAACCATCAGCTCAGTGTCATTTCTGGCAACTTTCTTGGAGCATTTTTCTCCTTGTGGCCTCATGAAGTTTTTTTTTGTGTTATCATTCCAACCTCGCCACATGATCTCTGCACCATACCCTTCCAGTATCCCACTTGTATCTTCCCACTTGTCACAGTTGGAAATATTTGCTACATTTTTTGTATAATTCATTCACAGTGGGGCATTACAGAAGGCATTTACTGCCCGTCCCTAATTGCCCAGTGGGCAGTTAAGAGTCAAGACACTGTTGCGGGTCTAGAGCCCTATGTAGGCGATGCTGGTATGTGCCAGATGCCAATGTCTGTGGATGAAGACTGTGTGCAGTCATTACTTATGGAGTGTGCTCTGGGGCGTGGGTGCAGGGTGTCGAAGATGGAGGTCTGAAGGAGCAAGATGCAGCCACCAAATACATACTCTGACTTCCATGTTGAGAATTCTAAGTATCTCAGTAAAATCGGACAGCTGAGAAATTGCGTATTAACGAGGCAAGATTGGGCAATAGTAAAATGTGAATGTATGCAAATAGACCTCTTATCATTCACTTGTGCGAATCTCGTGTGATCATGCAACACTTTTGTTTGGAAAATGGACTTTTTGAATTTAATGTCATGATAAAAGGAAATATTACCATTGTCTGCTCTCTCTTTATGGATGATGAGTGGTGAAGGTCACCATGCCTCAGGCAAAGAGAGAGCTTGAGAAGAAGGGTTCTTCATGGAAACCTTAACTAGTGCCTGAATTGAACCCAGGCTGTTGGTGTCACTCTATGTTATAATCCGGTTAGTCCAACCAACTGAACTAGCTGACCCCCAAGCTCCTTCCTGGATATCTCATAGGAGTTTCCCAACTTATTTTCTGTATTCCATGTCAATTGGGGGCTAGGAAGATTCCACCTATTGAATCAAAACTTTATATGCTTTTTTTTATATAGATTTGAAATTTTGTAGCTCTTCAGTTTTCTGTTCTCTCTCTAATCTGTTAATTTATAAAATGTTCATTTCAAGTCTACAGACTTTTGCAGAATAGTCCATCTTTTCTTTTCCATTCTTTTAGGTTTAGTGTTTAGTTTGATATTATTAATCTTGGCTCTTGATTTCTGCTATTCCTTTTAATCCTCATTTTCCAATGAAACGGTACAATATTATTCTGTCTAGTTTCTCACAATGAACCATGATGTGGAGGAGGCCCGTGTTGGGCTGATGTGGACAAAGTTAAAAATCACACAACACTGTTATAGTCCAACAGGCTTATTTGGAAACACTACCGTTCGGAGCACTGCTCCTTCATTAGGTGGTTGTGGAACATAAGACCGTAATGAAATGATATAGTGAATAATAAATATATCATTTCAGTTGCATGACACTGTAACCTTTCGCTATAAATTCTGTATTTTATAGTCCTGCGCCACTGCTATCTGATGAAGGGGCAGCACTCCAAAAGCCAGTGCTTCCAAATAAACCTGTTGGACAACAACCTGGTGTTTTGTGATTTTTAGCTTACATTGAACTGCTGTTTTAAACTTGAAATCAGAACTTCTCACCTGAGACACACATCTTCAAAATGGCTGAGTTAAAAATCACACAATAACAAGTTATAGACCAACAGGTTTATTTGGAAGCAATACGAAAGCTAGTGCTTTCAAATAAACATGTTAGACTCGTACCTGGTGTTGTATGATTTCTTAACTTTTTCCACCCCAGTCCCAACACAGGCACTTCAAAATCATGAATTCAAAATGGCTTCATTCTTAAAAGTATATTTCTATTTCTCTCTTGCTCCAGCCAAATATGTCACAAGGATACCTACAAGCCAATACTGTAAAGCACTGTACATTTCCAAGTACTGCATGTAATTGCCATGCATTGCTATCAGGCTATTAAAGAATGCCCTGATCTAATCAGGATAGTCACAGCCTAAGCAGCACATGAGATATCACTGTTGGCCACTGGCCTACCTTTGTGACTGTGTTATGGTGCCGACAGTGCAATGTTCAATTAGTTTCACAGATTGCCCTTCCCTAAGATAAGAGAGCATTTTATAGAGTATGGGAGGTATAAAGATTGATCACTTTTGAACTTGGTTTCAGTGATATGGAAACAAAGAGGCCAAAATTGGCCTATGTCCAAAAAGATTATTTGGCGCCTGGTGGCTTTTGATGAATGCAGCACCTCAGCTCCGCGCTATCCATTACTTTAAATGATTGCAGCCAGTGCCTCTCAGAATGTTGAATGGCCGGATTCCTCAGGGGGAAAGGTAGGAGGGGATAAAATAACAGGCTCATACAACTTAAAACCACCCCGTCACACAGCATTGCCCTTTAAGAAGGGCACTGCATGTCACTGGCCATTCAGGTGTTTCTTTGCTTCTTGGTGGTGGAAACTGAATAAAGATTTGTGCACCTTGTGTCTTTCACTGTGTCTCACACCTGCACACACACAACATGGGTGCGGGGGAAAAATAAGCACTACCGCAGTTCGGCGGTAGTGTGGAGGAATTTAAAAAAGAGGAAAAAAAAGCGATAAAAATGAAAAGAAAAAAATAAACAGGAGTGTCAGAGGTTCTGCTCACTTGATACTAAAAAAAACTACTTCTCTGAAAGGGAAAGCACATTGTGGCTGGAACAATTGTTGGATTTCATTGATTGTGACATAGAGAACACTCAAATCATGGGTTGCATGATTTTCTGATAATTCACTGTAGACCTAGGTGCAGTAGCGGGCAAGGCTGTGATCTAGACACAGGGCAACCAGGAGACCCTCCAGAAAACCATTGCAAAGACAGAGCGCTCTGCTGTGGCAGTCACTGGTGACAGTCAAACCTTGAGAAACCTGGATGTAATGCAGCAAAATGTGCAATAATCTAACATAACAGTGAGGATGGTCAGTGAATGGATATTTAATTGTCATTCAGATATCTCGTCAACGTCACAGCCCGGTGGCTCAGTGGTTAGCACAGCTGCCTCACAGCACCAGGGTCCCAGATTCGATTCCAGCCTTGGGCGACTGTCTGTGCGGAGTTTGCACTTTCTCCCCATGTCTGCGTGGGTTTCCTCCGGATGCTCTGGTTTCCTCCCACAGTTCAAGGATCTGCAGGTTAGGTGAGTTGGCCATGCTGAATTGCCCATAGTGTTGGATGCATTAGTCAGGGATAAATGTAGGGAAATGGGTCTGGGTGAGTTGCTCTTTGGAGGGTCGGTATGGACTTGTTGGGCCGAAGGGCCTGTTTCCACATTGTAGATAATCTAACCTAATCTAAACTGCACCATTCACCATACACTCTGCTCGATTCACAAAGAAAGCCTGGATCATGTAACTGTTAATCTGGAGATTCAGGATAATGTTCTCAGGGCAGATGGTGGAATTTGAATTAAGTTAAAAAAATCTAGAATTAAAACTGTAATGATGGCTGTGAAAGTGTTGTTGATTGTTGGAAAAACCCTTCCGGTTCACTGAAGATCTTTAGGCAAGAAAACTGCCATCCTTACCTGGTCTGGTTTACATGTGACTCCAAACCCACAGCAATGTGGTTGTCTCTTAACTGAGAAACTAGGAGTGGGCAATAAATTCTGGGCTAGCCTGAAATGCACACCATCTGTAAATGAATTTAAGAAACTGCAAAACTGACAATCTCAATGAATCACAGCTCTTACCTTGTATTTCTAGCTTCACCTCAATCTCGCATACTTCATACTTGCAAGCCTCGCCCTCAGCATTACACTGCTGATGATTCAGCCACGTAGCCCAAAACATTTTTTATCGCATTCTCTGACACATATTCCTTTCTGTTATACAAGATTATGCATAACTGGAGGTAGCAGGACCTTACCAATGAGCAGTGGGTGTGGCTGCATGTCCTTATGCATGATGTGGAGATCCCAGTATTGAACTGGGGTGGACAAGGTCAGAAGTCAGACAACACCAGATTACAGTCCAACAGGCTTACTTGAAATCACAAGGTTTCAGAGCCTTGCCCCTTTGTCAGTTAGCAATTCACCTGACAAAGGGGCAATGCTCTGAAAACTTGTGATTTCAAATAAATCTGTTGGACCGTAATTTGGCGTCGTCTGACTTCTGACCTTGTCCTTACTCTGATAGACGAGGTGGTACTTGGACAGCCATGATGGAAGTGGTTAATGTTAGATAGGATTAAAGCCATTGAAGATGAAGATGTTTCATAATTAGCCTTCCTCCTCCTGTTCTGCCTTCCCAACATTGTGAACATTCTGCTGGTTTCCAAATTGCAGATGGTGTAAACATACACCACTTGCTTCCAAAACACTATTCATCCCTGTGCTTCCAACTTGACTACAACTCTGCTTTCATGCTTTTCTCCTTTCAGAGTTTTAAGAGATGTAACTTGACCAAGAAATGGAGGAAGAGCAAGAAGCACAAGATCAGGAGGAGGGCGATGAAGAAACAGGGTCACTCATTCTTACACTTGTAGCTGGGATATCAATAAGGCATATACTTTGATCAATTTTTGGGCAACTATGATAAGTCATAAATCTTGAGTTGCTTGCAGCCAAAGCTTGGCACCAGGGTCATATAGGTGCCAGCTTTCTGGGATCAAGATCACGTGTGAGTTCTGCTGCAGAGGAATGAGATAATGGGCTGGCTGGCCAAGGCTGATGGATGTGTTTAATCAAATGCTTAGTTCAGTGGTAGGTCTCTTGGAAAGCTTTTGGTCATGGTCAAGGA
Organism: Hemiscyllium ocellatum; assembly: GCF_020745735.1. Taxonomy (NCBI): domain Eukaryota; kingdom Metazoa; phylum Chordata; class Chondrichthyes; order Orectolobiformes; family Hemiscylliidae; genus Hemiscyllium; species Hemiscyllium ocellatum. Next base: position 17,003,588 of record NC_083428.1, on the reverse strand, counting down.
CATGGAGCACTCCAGCATCAACTTGAAGAAGGAGCTTGCAGTAGTTGGTCACATCAGCAGCGCATTTGCAGAGCCAGTTCTGTTGCTGTGTCAAATTGGTGTCTCAACATCTAATTCACAGAATCACAGAAGTGTTACTGGTCAGCCATTCAGCCCATCGTATCTGCACCATGTCTTCCAATGAGCATCATTGCTTATTGCCAATCTCCTGCTTATTTCCCATACAAGTTCAAATCAGCACGAGTAAAAGTTACCCAATTTATGGATGTTCACGGGAAATGTCTGAAAAATAAGGCCAGCTTGTTGTCCTGAAGGATCAGACTGCCCACATGCAGTGTTACTGTGTAAAGTGAGACAGATGCCCTCATGGCTACGGATACCAGCAACCGATGGGACTTTGAAGGTATCACAGCAATCCAGCAACAGACTGTTCTGGCTATTGAAGCATCATCTCAGAATAGCAGGAACTCCATGCAATGGTCACTTGCTGACTCATATCGACAGCAATTGTCCCCTAATACTGGTACTCCATGGATGCCTTTGCAGGTGTTGCTCTATGTAGCTCACAACAAAGTATGGCACCAAAGCCAAGATTTTGGAACAGCTAAAGAGCTGACTTTCACAGCTGCGATATGACAGCATGAACAAACCATTGACATAATTCCATAAACAAAACTTTAATCAGCAAAGATTAAATGGTTAATCTACTCCAAACAAATGACCACTCATTATTTACTTCAAAGGTGTACAAAACTCTTTAGGAAATTTAACTCCTTACCTTATTATTATTAAAAAATATTTTTTCATGCATTATTGGCCAGGCCCACATTTGTTATCCCTTTCTCCTTGCCCTTGAGAAGGTGGTAGTGAGCTGCCTTGTTGAACTTCTTCAGTTTATCTAGTGTAGATACACTTACAGCACTATTAGGAGAGGAAGTCTGATTAGATTATATTCCCTGTAGTGTGAAAATAGGCTCCTCGGCCCAACAAGTCCACACTGACCCTCCGAAGAGCAACCCAACCAGACCCATTCCCCTACCCTACATTTACCCCTGACTAAAGCACCTAACACTATGTGCAATTTAGCATGGCCAATTCATCTGACCTGCATATCTTTGGATTGTGGGAGGAAACGCACACAGATACGGGGAGAATATGCAAACTCCACACAGACAGTCACCCGAGGCTGGAATTGAACTTGGGTGCCTAGTGCTGTGAGGCAGCAGTGCTAACCATTGAGTCACTGTGCCACCCTCTGTTCATCTGCATAATATTTATCAAGAACTAAAATGGTTCTAAAATGCTGTTCTATGTGGAAAATGCTGGCTTCAATAACTAATTATTACTGCATCTCTGCAAATGAACCTGTTAGCTGTCTACTGAACCTTGTTTCATGGTATAATCTTCATGAAAGATTTTGGTGTGACTCATATCAATCATCCTCCAAAACAATAGGATCACATAATGGAAATTCTATGTGTAATCCAGAAAATGAAAGTGGATTTACTGTTTGTTTAAGGTTTTCTTTCAATTCAAAGCACTACTTAATGAGAATATAACTTGCTCATAAGATAACATAGGGCATAAGAAAATGTATCTATTTGAAGCCAGGATTGTAATGCAAGAGACTGATTTAGACACCTATGGTATCATGTGTTGCAGTTCACTAAAGTATTGTTAAATAATATTTTTTCTAATCAAATATTCGATAAATGAATGCAACCATTTGATGCTAATCTCTCACTCAATGTTAGCAGGTTATAAGGAAAAAAGAACAATTAACCAAGGGCATTGTCTAACTGATCCACAGCTTGTTCAATGCATATTCTTTCGCCAGCACTCTGTTAGCAATGTGGTTAATGAATCACAGGTTAAGTATACATCTCCATGTTTGTTCTGTTCATCAATAACAGCAGCAGTCTGTTACAGAACGTGAATGTGTGTTACTGCATGCCTTATCTACAATCACCTCCCCCCTTTTCCTGGTCCCCACAACCACAACCTTAACTAAATTAGTGCAGGACACAGAGTTCTAAAAGACACGGATCTTATGAAATTTTTGGACAAATGATCAGACTTACAAATACTCCAATGTTGAGACAAAAAATTCACAGAAACAGATTGTTCGTGAAATATTCAAACACAATAATGTTTTCAATATCTATTCCCAGGCTGTATCACCAAAACTAATACCTGGTGTGGTACCTGATCAGGGAAATAAAATTCATTTTTTCAAGCCCAGTCTTTCTACTAGACCCTTAATGATCTGATCAACTCAAAGTATATATTCTTCAAAGAGGAAACTGAGCACAGACGGAACTGTTTCCAAATAGGAGATGCTCCCTTGTTTGCATTCATTTCCTGATCACGACATAATTGCCCGACATAGGCATTTCTGCACCTCTCCCATGAGCTTAAATATATCGCAACTCCCATGATGTCAGAAGTGGTGTTCCCATTATGCATAAAGGCTGCTGCAATGTTGACTTCTTGCCCCCAGTATTTCTTTTTGAGCTCCGAGCTCAAAGATACGCACACAATATTGTGTGGAAATGATTCCTAGGATTGTGACCAAGTGATGCTAAAGGAATAGTGATATTTTTACAAGTCAGAATGCTGAGTGGCTTGAAGGGGAACGTGCTGGTAGTAGTGCTGCTATGCAACTGTTACCCTTGTCCTTCTAGATCACAGTGCTTGTGGGTTTGGAATGGAGGTGCTGTCTTAGGGAGTAAAGGTGAATTTTTGCAATGTATCTTGTAGGTGGTACACATTGCTATTACTGCCCATCAATAGTGGAGGGACTGAATATTTGTGATTGCGGTACCAATCAAACAGGCTGCTTTGTCCTGAATGATGTCAAGCTTCTTGAATATTGTTGGCATTGTATTTACCCAGGTAAGTGGGGAGTATTCTTTCAGACTTCTGTCATTTGCCTTGTAAATTGTGGACAGGCTCTGGGGAATCAGGAGGTAAGTTATCATGACAAGAGTCCTAGCCTGTAAACTGCTCTGGTAGCCATTGTAATTATATGGCTCATTTAGTTCAGTTTCTGGTCAATGGTAACGCATTTTTAGCACTTTAGCTAAAAGTTAAAATATTTACATGGAAAACTATCCCAAGCCTTTCAGAAAGATAACTTTTTAATTATGAAATATTGGAAGAAGTAAAAGCAACTTGGTCAAAGAAGTAGTTTTTAAATAAGTTCTAAAAAGAGAAATTGGAAGGATGGTAGGAATCTGAACCACTGTCTGCTTTTCATTGCACTGCCTTCCTCAGTTCCTGATGCCAGGCTCCCCAATCAGATAGCAAGTGACGTTCAGCAAGAGACCCCACACATCACACTTACTCCAAAACCCATAAGCAATTACAACAGGTTTTGCTTTTTGGGCTTCCCATATGGTGAGACCCCTGTTCAATGAGATGAAACCCTTAAGTGAGCATTAATTACTGCCATGAACTTAATCATGGCAGAGTTGGGAAGGGAGTGCCATTCCCACCAGTCAGATATCCTGCCTGTTTAAATGCCCATTTCACCACGATATTCACCTGGAAGAGAAAATTCTGACCTAAATGGAGGGAGTGTAATTCCTATGTGGCTGAAGATAAATTGAAAATGATGGATCAATATGACAAAAGGATGAGGGTGAACCAGTCTCAGAGTAATCAGGAGTTAAGAAGATGGAGAAAAGCTGTTGAGTTTAAAGGGGTGAGTGAATAAGGTAGAATGAACCCCTCAAGATTTAAATATAAGGATAAGAATTTTACATCTGATTTACTAGCTGCCTAGGGGCACCAGCTTCATAATTGTGCTCTAACCCCTCAGTCAGAAGATTGTAGAATCATAATCCCTTCAGGCTTTAGTACTTCATTGAGATGAACAATTCAGTGCAGGAATGGGGACGTGCTGCACTATTGGAGGCACAGTCTTTCAGCAGTATGTACTGTCAGGTTGGTATAAAAGATCCAAAGGCAGCATTTTGAAGAAGAACCATGTGATGACGTATCCTTAACTGATAGTACAAAACAGAGTGACTGGCCATTATTTCATTGCAATTTGTTAATCTTCATGAGTGTGTTTTGGTTCCTGCATTGTTTACACTATAATAGTGACAACATCTCGAGTGTACTTTGCTAACTATTCAGCCTTTTGAGACCTCCAGAAATAGTAAAAAACACGATGTAATAGCATCATTTTCTTTCATAGCTATTGAACTGTTGTTTGCATTGTTTGTGGTTGTTAGTCTGGATAGTTCCTGCATTTGTATGGGCACTCTCCATTCTTCACTATGTGAGATGCTTTGCTGCCTAATGCTGTAGTGATAGTGGTAAAAATAAACTATATATTTTTGACTTCCATCATCTGGACCTTTCATGGACTAAAATTGGTTTACAACGAAAAATCACTGAATCAATACAGCTGCAGTGCATTCACAACTAGAGGTTCAACCAATTAATGACATCATCAGTCAAAAAGATCCCATTTGAATTGAAATTAAAAAAATTGACTCTAAAACTGACACTCAGATCTGTATCCCCTGTAAGATTCTTATCTTTCTGGATCTTGCACATATTTGGATCAAAGTCTATATATTGGGGAAAACAATAACCTATACACAAGAATACAAACATATTTTGTACTTTTGGGCATAGGGGAGAGAAGAATAATGAATTCATAACAACAGAAATAGAAGACTTGCTTCATATAGAGTCGTAGAATCGTAGAAGTCTACAGCATGGAAACAGACTCTTCGTACAACCCATCCATGCCGACCAGATATCCCAACCCAATCTAGTCCCACCTGCCAGCACCCGGCCCATATCCCTCCAAACCCTTCCTATTCATATACCCATCCAGATGCCTCCACCATCTCCTCTGGCAACTCATTCCAGATACGTACCGTCTTCTGCATGAGAATGTTGCCCCTCATGATTTTATAAACTTCTGTAAAGTCACCCCTCAGCCTCCAATGCTCCATGGAAAATAGCCCCAGCCTATTCAGCCTCTCCCTATAGCTCAAATGCTCCAACCCTGGCAACATCCTTGTAAATCTTTTCTGAACCCTTTCAAGTTTCATAACATCCTTCCGATAAGAAGGAGACCAGAATTGCACACAATGTCTTGTGCAGCTGCAACATGACCTCCCAACTCCTCTACTCAATACTCTGACCAATAAAGGAAAGCATATCAAACGTCTTCTTCACTATCTTATCAACCTGCAACCCCACTTTCAATGAGCTATGAACCTGCACTCTAAGGTCTCTTTGTTCAGGAACGCTCCCTAGGACCTTACCATTAGTGTATAAGACCTGCTAAAATTTGCTTTTCCAAAATGCAACACCCCGTATTTAACTAAATTAACTAATATCTGCTACCCCTCAGCCCATTGGCCCATGTCATCAAGATCCCATTGTAATCTGAGGTAACTTTCTTCACTGTCCACTACACCTGGTGTCATCTGTAAACTTACTGACTATATCTTTTATGCTCATATTCAAATCATTTATATAAATGATGAAAAGTAGTGGACCCAGCACAATTCTTGTGGCACTCCACTAATCACAGGCCTCCAGTCTGAAAAACAACCCTGCACCACCATCCTCTGTCTTTTACCTTTGAGCCAAGTATGTACTAAATGGCTAGTTCTCTCTGTATTCCATGGGATCCAACATTGCTAACCAATCTCCCGTGGGGAACCCTGTCGAATGCCTTACTGAAGTCCATATAGATCATGTCTACTGCTCTGCCCTCATCAATCCTCTTTGTTACTTCTTCAAAATGAGAGGGACGGTGTGGACTTGTTGGGCCGAAGAGCCAGTTTCCACACTGTAGGGAATCTAATCTAATCTAAAACAAAACTCAATCAAGTTGGTGAGATGTGATTTCCCACACTCAAAGTCATGTTGGTTATCCCTAATCAGTCCTTGCCGTTCAAATTACATGTACATTCTGTCCCTCATATTCCCTCCAACAACTTACCCATCACCGACGTCAGGCTCACCGGTCTATATTTCCCTGGCTTTTCCTTACCACCTTCTTAAATAGTGGCACCACGTTAGCCAACCTCCAATCTTCTGGCACCTCACCTGTGCTTATTGATGATACAATTATCTCAGCAAAGGGCCCAACAATCACTTCCCTAGTTTCCCACAGAGTTCTAGGGTACACTTGATTAGGTCCTGTGGAGTTATCCACTTGTATACATTTCAAGACATCCAGCACTTTGTCCTCTGTAATGTGAACATTTTTCAAGATGTCCCAATCTATTTCCCCACATTCTATTCCTTCCATGTCCTTCTCCACCATAAACACTGTTGCAAAATACTCATTTGGTACCTCCCCATCTCCATTTCTTTTGCCTCTCCAAAACAACACCCAGTGAGAAACTAAACTGGAGAAATATCCTTTATCCAAGGTATCCAAATTTTTTGCTGTGGCTGAGCAGACAATAAGTCAATTAAACAGCCATGGTCTTGGGTTAAAAATACACTAATTCAAGACCCTAAGAACTTTTTAAACTGCTTATCTTGATTTTCCTTTTGCACTTTTCCTCTTTTTCAATTTTGTACCTGTGTTAGTGCATGTGTTTGATGTATTTCCTTATTTTTCTCCAGATTAATAAGTGTTAAAATTCCTCTTCCTTTTCCAAAAGAAACCTTGTAAGAAGCATTTTAATTCTGTCTGGTGTTCCATTTTAATTGAACTATGATATAACTGTGTGATAAAACGAAATAATTTCTTTTGTTGTGATTAACTGAAGGAATTGATAAGAGATCCGATTCAGACATCCATTCCTATTCTTAACAAAACACAAACATTAGACCAATAGGATGTGAGAGCAGAATTAGGCCATTCAGTCCATCGAGTCTGCTCCACCATTTGATTATAGTTGATGCATTTCTCAATTTCATTCTCTTGCCTTGATGCCCTTTCTAATCAACTACCTTTCTATCTCTGTCTTAAATTCAGTTAATGACTTGGCCGCCACAGCCTCCTGTGCCAATGAGGTCTACAGATTCATCACCCCCTTATTGAAGAATTACCTCCTCATCTCAGTTCTAAAGTCTTCATCCCTTCACCCTGAGGCTGTGCCCTCAGGTCCTAGTCTCTCTTACAAGAGCAAGCATCTTCTCCACTTCCACTCTATTTCAGCTTCTCAGTATGAGATTCTCCCTAATCCTTCTGAACTCCATCAAGTACTGACCTAGAATCCTCAACTGCTCCTCATATGACAAGCCCTTTTACCTCAGGATCATTCATGTGAACCTTCTCTGGACTCCCTCCAACACCAGCACATCCTTCCTTAGATACCACATCCAAAACTGCTCACAATATTCCAAATGAGGTCTGACCAGAGCCTTATACAGTCTCAGCAGTATTTACCTGTTCTTGTAGTCTAGTCCTTTTGAAATGAATGCTCAAATTATATTTGCCTTCCTGGCTGTCACCTGAACCTACCGGTTAATCTGAAGAGAATCCTTATCTAAACCCTCAATTCCCTTTGTGCTTCAGATTTCCAGAGCTTTTTTCCTATTTACAAAATAATCTATGCCTATATTGTTCTTAACAAACTGCTTAACCTCACACTTTCCCACTCGGTATTCAATCTGCCACTTCTTTGTCCATTTTCCCACGTCCTTCTACAATCTCCCTATCTACTTTTATGTCTAACCTTGATGGGGGAGCAACCAAATATTACAGCATGGCTCATTGATGAAATAACTGGAGAAGAAATTTCATCTTCTAAAAAAATTATGAAGAAATTGGTGAAAACACTTCCACTTCAGCAACCTTCAAGTCAACACATTCTTCCACTCTTCTGTGAAAGATTTATACTATTTGAAAAGCATTGGTATGTGCTGTTAAGCACTCTGCATTATGTGAATTTAAAATGGAGTGTTTGACAGGAATATTATTTACCAAGGTCCCCTGATCCCCAGTGTAGCCATTTGAACAGAGTTTAAGATAATCATGTAGTAGAGAGATTGAAGGTCTGAATTTGTTATATAAAGACTGGCATGAATTGAAGCATTCAGCTAAAAACTGTCAGACTGCTGACTGACAGAAACCTTGTTAGAAATGAGTATGACCTGGAATCCATAAATCAGTGCTGACAAGATGTTTGAAAAGTTACTTTTTTGCTTAGTAATTTAAATGGTCACTGCTGCGTCAGTATAAAGCAGTTTTACTTACCACAAATGATAAGAGCTTATCAAGATATTAACCTTGACTCCACGGTCGCTGTCTTGCCCCTGAATTACAGGGCTGTGGGTTCAAGTCTGTTCGAGAACTCAAGTGTGAAAACCAAGTCTGACCTGTCAGTGTACTGAGACAGCAATACCAAGTTAAATCGAAGCCTTGTAAAATACTTCGGGCGACTGTCTGCATGGAGTTTGCACATTCTCTCTGTGTCTGCGTGGCTTTCCTCCAGGTACTTTGGTTTCCTCCCACAGTCCAAAGATGTGCAGGTTAGGTGAATTGGCCATACTAAATTGCCCATAGTGTTAGGTACATTAGTCAGGGATAAAGATAGGATATGAGAATGGGTCTGGGTGGATTACTCTTCGGAGGATTGGCGTGGACCTGTTAGGCTGAAGGGCCTGTTTCCATGCTGTAGGTAATCTAATCTAATCTAACCAAGACCATATGGCATTTTTTGATGAACACAGGGACGCTGTCTTTGGCTTCCTGGTCAATGGTTGCCAATCCATCTTTTTAATTTTGCCTGTTCAGCCTTGTCATAAATATTTCCAAGATTATAACAGTGACCACACTGACAAAAATACTTTATTTCCTTGAGGAATGTTAGGACATCGAATTAACACCCAGCTGGGAAGTGTAGTGGAGGCAGGTTCAATTGAGACATTTAAGAGAACATTGGAAAAGCAGGAAACTGGCTTAAGGTAATTTTGCTTATTTGCCGAGCTGGTGGGCCAAATGTGTGCCATAGACCTTCTATGATTCAGTGATTCTGTGATCTCAATAATCCCTAAAAAGGAATTAATTAGGAACTGGAGACAGGTGTGAAGAAAACAAAGTCTGTTTTTGCAGGTAGTATGTGTCCAAATGCTGCCAGCCAATGAGAAGATCCCAGCAGGATCAGAGGGCATGGTGAACTCTGCGGATACTGCAGGAGACCAGGGCAATTGCCATGGAGGAGGCCCCACAACGAAGGTGAGAGGAGTCAGGGATCTCAGGGCTACTCAGCATGGCTGTGGTGAGGAAGGGAATCGGGGTTATGTATTGTGAGAGCACTGGGGGATCTTTCAGCAAGATTACTCTTTCTCCCCTTTTGTTTAATCTGAGGGTGAAGGCAGGGGGAGGGAAATCGAGGATGAGTCAGGAGACTGATGGGAACCTTGCACTCCTCCTCAACCCTCTCTCTGGCCTTTCTTTCTAATTTTATGAACTGACCTGTCCCCCAGAATAGGAGGTGTGGTAAAAATTAAATTCTGCTCTTTGTCCAAATGAATGCCAAGAAGGGATGGGATTAGGCCGAGTTATACTGGTTCCAATGTCATGTGGTCAAAAATTGTTACAATTTAGGTACGACACAGAGACCAAGATCCTGAAACACCTGTTGGACACTGTCCCAGGAAGAATCATTACCAGCAGGTTAAAGAGTAATATTTTTGGTGGGGAATAGGAAGCATTGACGAAGATGCATGTGCTAAGAGCAACAAGAGATCTCAAGAGATCTGATGCAGCACAAAAAGCTAGAATGATCGATTATAGCTGAGGGAGATGATGAAAGTGGCAGGTGTGTGCAAGAGGGAAAGTGGGTTGAGAGTGAGGGAGGGGGTAGGGTGAGTTTGCTGTTTCTGTCCAGCTGCCAATCCATCAGTGCTGATCAGTAACTCACCTTGAATGGAATTTTTCTGACTGACTTTTATGTCAGTTTTGTTTTCTTCGAGAGGCTATGCTTGTCAAATATTAGTGTACGAAAATGTAGGGTGGAAGATTAATCAGGGTGTGAACGACCCTGAGATGTGTGGCAGAATTGGGCAGCAAGTGTGCTGGGGCCCATCTCGATGTCAAGAACAACTTGTGACATTTTTTAAATGTTTTTCACAATCGGCATGGTGAGATATTCACTAGGCAGTGGCAAAATGCCAATTGACGGTGATTATTCCTTGTTAAGCGTCTTGTTAATTGGCACAATTCACCGTATTAATATTCAAAATCCCATTTTATCAAACTGGCTGGGAAACTGAATGAAGAAATCTGAGGCACGTCTCTGATACATGCTTCTGGACTTCCACGCAACACCTCGGGCGATACTGGCAGTGATCATTGTAATGCTACAGCAAGGACACTGCACACTCAGGGCTCTGGACCCAGCTCATGGACTGGATAAGGCTGCATAGCTGAGCTCTGCCATTGCTGTCTGTGTGCAGACTCACCTGAGCCTAACCTGGATGCACACAGATTCCCAACCTTGTCTTGATTCGCCTTGCCATTTTGCACTTCATCCTCTCAGCCCAGATATCAGGCTCATATTATTGCTGTCTTGCCTTGCCGTTCAGCGCTGACACAAAGCTGGACATTGTCAGCAGGCTTCAGTCAAGTTAAGAAGGATAGCCTTCACTCAGTGGTGCACAGCACAGTCAGTCAAGGGGAACCTCTGCTACCAAAACCAGTGTTGTGGCTTGGGGATACTCATCTTGTCATTCGGAATGGTCAGGGTCAGGATCAGTTTCTCATAAGGGACGGAATGCCAGCCAGCCTACCAACTGTCGAGACCATTTTGGTCTTGTTGTGGTCTGCTTTCCTGTTAGAATGAGAGTATCAGGTATGAAAGGGAGATGGGAGAGGGGCACACCTGTTGCTGTTGGTGCTCTTGGATACATGCCCCAAGTGAGTGATTAGAGAGTATTCAGTTTTAGTGGTGTTGGTGGGGATAGGGGGGTGGTGGGGGGCAAGGGTGAATGGCAAAAAGGGACAGAAGATGTGCAACCAACAATGAGAGTGGCAGAGCATGAGGCTTGAGGAGTTGGGTACAGTAGCTGAGATAGAATGAGTCTGACATACCAGAAAGAAGATGGTGGCCCTTACGCTAGTGAAGGTGAGAAGGACTTTGATCTTCTCCTTGTTCTGCTGGGTATTTATCCAGAAGTCTGAGACTGCACTGACCCCGCGGTAAGCTTCAGATCAGGCTGGCACGGTCTGGTGTTGTGGTTTCCGTTGCTGGTCCTGGGAGAAGAGTAGGTCCCATTTCTGCCCCAGCCAATCCAGCAGGACCTCCAAGTCATTAATTGAAAAGTGGTACCCAATGTCCCCCTTCTACAATGTCCAGGGCAAATGTTAGAAACCATATAGGCCATCTCTCAGATCGATCGTACTTGTCTAGCTGCCCAACTAGCTTTAAGGTGGTGTGAGTATAAGGTATGCTGGTTAATTCTGGCTATCTGCTGAGTGGTGAGTTGTTCTGGGAACAGTCCCTGAGGCTGGAATTGGATATGCCAAAGAGATATTTAAAGAAGTGGATTCTTAGCTGACATCCCTCCAAAATACTTGACACGACTCAAACTTAACCAAAAACATATAAGATTCAGGCCCATCTCACTTTATGACTGCTATAATGCAACAAAAAGATTAAGTGATATTAATATTTTGATAAGTGTTGCTTCCAATTATTTAATGAGCTATCATGTTGAAATGTTTCACTTTGGTTTTCCACAATGAAATGTTCTTTACACTTTTAGTTACTCGTCAGGAGAGGAAAACATTGTTGTTTATTCTGGTGTATTAGGAGTACAGATTAAAAATTGTGGGCTATTGTTTTACACTAGCTGCAATAATATCTCACCCGTTAACTCACCCTGGCCCTGAGTCGACCAAATTAGTAACTTAACTAGCACCAGCATGAAACATGCAGCGCGCAAAGATTTTTTGCAATTCACTCATTGTTTTATAAGCTGCACTCCTAATAATATCGCAGCCTGCATTCATCCAGCACTTTATCACATTGTAATGTTTCAAATCAATTCGGGTAGTGATTACTTTTGGAGTGCAGTGATTTTGTTATGGAGGCAAATGCAGCAGCCTTCATATCAACAAAACTCCATAAACAGCAACAAGTTGTTGTGGTTCTGCTCGCCGAGCTGGAAGTTTTTGCTGCAAACGTTTCGTTCCCTGGCTAGGGAACATCATCAGTGCGGTGGGAGCCTCGTGTGAAGCGCTGCTTTGATGTTTCTTCCGGTATTTATACTGGTTTGTTCTTGCAGCTTCCGGGTGTCAGTTTCAGCTGCAGTGATTTGTATCTGGGGTCCAGGTCGATGTGTCTGTTGATGGATGTTCTTGCCGTTTCCGGGTGTCAGTTTCAGCTGTAGTGGTTTGTATATGGTGTCCAGGTCAATGTGTCTATTGATGGAGTTTGGGGATGAATGCCATTTTAAGCAACAAGTTGAATAAACAGTTAATCCCTTTTTGTTGTTGGTTAGGAGCAAAATGAAGACCAGAAAATAAGTTCAACACTTCCATTGTTTGCAAATTTGGTGCCTTGCACAGAAGCATTAGCCTGAATCATAAACTAAATTCCTGGAGTGAGATTTGAACTATTGAACTTCCCTCATAGCCAGCTACAAACTGCAATTCAGTAGATCTATTCTTGTCTGTCATTCCATATTTATCCCTTTAAGAGAAGCAATTTGGTCATTGTCAGCATCTTTCCATCTGTCTATCAAGATGGACATGCAGCAAATCAAGTCCACTGGGGACAGAAAAACTTCATAAGGCACTGATGGCTAAGGAAACCAAATAATGAGAAGCTGACTCTTCTAAAGTGCTGTCATTATGTGTTGTTGTTGTCAGCTACAGCTGTTTCCAAGCAGCTGTAGTTGTAGTTTGTGATTGTGATGGATGCCAACCCGTGGGTGACGCTGACAGGCTCTTCTAGTTCTATAAGTGTTTTCCAAATGCTAAAGTCAATTCTCAGGGCCTTTGTGTCACACAAGCAAGGATCTACGAATTGTAGCTTTGGATCTCCTTCTGGTCGTCTGGTTCTGGATACTTCACTGTGCAGAAAATTCTTGGATAACTTGATCAATTTCAAAACACTTGTCTTTGAGGGAGCCGGCATGTTTTCAACTTGGTCCTTCCATGAGATGTACAAAATGTGCATAAACAGCAAAGGTGATGTTGTTTTGAGTTGACCCACTATTTGATACAGTGTGGTAGAAACACTGTAAGTAATTATAACGACGATAGCAATCAGTCACTGTAAATAAAGGCATGGATACAAACTTGATTTCACATTCCTAATCTTTCTGAACATAAACCATGAGTTAGTTTCATAACCTACCCAAATTTTATGCTGATTTGAGACATGCCCAAAGATTTTTGTTCTAGATAGCTTGATTAGATTACCTACAGTACGGAAACAGGCCCTTCGGCCTAACAAGTCCACAACTCCCTCTGAAGAGTAACCCACCCAAACCCATTCCCCTAACTAATGCACCTAAGACTATGAGCAATTTAGCATGGCCAATTCAGCTGACCAGCACATCTTTGGACTGTGGGAGGAAACCAGAGCACCCAGAGGAAACCCACGCAGACACGGGGAGAATGTGCAAACTCCACGCAGACAGTCGCCCGAGCCGGGAGTCGAACCTCAGTCTCTGACACTGCGAGGCAGCAGTGCTAACCACTGAGCCACTGTGCCACCCTCCACTGAGCCTTTATTTGAAAATAACCTGTCAGAACTCTTAGGGCAAGTAAGGTGGAATGCTTTGCATTGGTAATGAGGTAGATGATAGAAGATTAAAGTTTGCAAGATGGTCTTTCTGCAATAGTGATGCCTACAAATTGGAATTGAATATGGAATCGTAAATAGTGTAGAGAATGCAAATAGGCTTAGTGTCTCTTTTTTGACTGATGCGTTTTTTCCATTTCTATTTTGAGTTTAGAATTCCTATTCCTCTTTTTCCTGGAATTTATTTTCTATTGCTTAGTAGAACCTCTTAAAAGGATAACTATGAAATGACAGACGAAAATAGATCTACTGATTCTCAGATAATAGCTGGCTATAGAGTTTGCTCTGAAGGAACAAATTACTGCAGATGCTGGAATCCGAACTGAAAACAAGAAGTTGCCTCTCCATGGGAACAAAATTCTCTCAGCTGCCTGGCCCATGCATGTATGAGGTACAGGTTTCAGAGGTACAGTCAGAGAAGTCTTGATGCGGTTTGATTGTCAGCCTTCTCAGGAGAATAAAGAAAGACATGTTGCATTTATCTAGCATCGTTTTAGATCAGAGGGCACCTCAAGATTTGCCTCAGCCAATTAAATGCTTTCGGATGTGTAATCCCTGTGGTACTATTGGAGGCACGGCAAGTAAGTTGTGCACAGCAAGATCCCATAAGTATCAACATAACTCTGAGCAGATGTTCTGTTGTTTTGGCATTGATTGAAAGATAAACGTTGACCAAGACATTAAGGAGAAATCCCCTGCACCTCCTCAAAATAGGGCCTTAAAATATTTTGGAGATGCTGGTGTACATTGCTAAAAATCTCACTGGTTTTGTGTGATTTTTAACTATAAGTATTTTACACTCATCTGAGAGGTGAAATGATGCCTTGGTTCAAGGTATCAGCTGAAGGTTGGTACTGCCAACAGTGTAGTGCTCCTTTAGTGCAGAACTGGAATGTCAGCTTCGATTATTGTTGCTCCAATCCTGGACAGCGTTAGCTTCTAGACCAAGGGTACTACCAGCTGAGCCACAGCCAACACCAAATCAGACTTAAATAGAATCTCACAATAAGATGAGAGCAGGTAAAACATCTTTTTTGTATAAAGGAATAGTCTGAATTTTCTCATAGAATAATTGAAACAGGAGTAAGCCATTCAGCCCCTCAAGGCTGTTACACCATTCATGACTGCTCTGTGTTCATATGCTCCATTTACTGGCCTCTGGCCCATATCTCTTAATGAGTTGGAATGGACCAAAAATTACCTATCTCTGATTTAAAATGAGCAAATGATCAAGCATCAACTGGCATTTGGGGGACAGCATTCTAAACCATGCTGTACATCTCCATGACTCTATGTAGAAATACTTCCAAACATCTCCCCTGAACAAAAACAGAAATTGCTGGAAAATCTCAGCAGGTCTGGTGGCCTCTATAGAGAGAAATCAGAGTTAACATTTTCAACCCAGTGACTCTTCTCTCTTCAACAGTCTGGCCCCAATATTTAGACTATACTTCCTATTCCATAAGCGCACTCTCATAATAGAATAGGCTTATATTTTGATCATAAGTTCATTTCTTTTCCCTACTCTGTTATAATCACTTGTTTTGCTTGTAGGCTGCTTTTCCAGTTGATCCTCTTGACTTTTCCGAAAGTGTTCCAACTGCACTGTTGGAAATTGCTGGGGACCTCTGTGTCAAACAGCCCACAGGCGACAAATGTCAGGTGCCCTTTATAAAGCAGTCTTTAAAAAGCTCCATAAGTCTATTACATTCTGATGCAAAAACATAATCAGCTGGAATTACTGTGTTAATATAACAGGGAAATATTACAGGAGTTTTATTGTGCAACTAGTACCCTGTGTTAGATTACCTTGCAAAAGCTGTTTAAATGAAATTACAAAAGTGCCTGAAGCTAAGATTGTCCGGTGCAATTCAGGGTTACATCAGTGTATCTCTCCATTGTACCTTCAATCCAAAGCAAACATCATTTTCAAATAAGTTGCACGATACACTCACTCATATTCTTAAAAAGATTATCAACATGAGGCAAAAAAATTACAACTTATTCCATTCAATCTATTTTAATCCAATTATGTACACGTTTTTGCTTTTCCTACGTTATTTATTTTTACATATCCCCATCCTGTGTTTCTCATTATCAGATATTCTGTTTCATTGCTGTGTTCCATTAAGAGACAAATTAATAGTAATCAGCTCACCAGTTTTAATTTCTTCTTTGCAGAACAGTAGCATATTTCTTCTGTGTGATAAGGTCATGCAGATACTGCTGTAGCTTCATATCAAGCAAATACTGTCACGGAGCAGTTTGTCTGATTAAGGAAGGTAGCATGGCTGTACTTGGATCATAGACTACAGAATGGCATGTACATGTGATTGACATCTCATTTTCAGACTGCTTTCCCATCAATTTACAACCCTTGAAAGACTAAATCGACATTCATCAGTTGCATTAAGACAAACCAAGGGTACTTCACCCTTGTCGTTTCAACAAAATGAGAATTTGCAAAGTTCAAGTGGTGGGAGATGTGCTCCTGCCCTGTTCAAGAAAGATATTCTTAGAATTGGGTTAGTCTGCACTACTGTCACCATTTTATAATATCAGATATGATCTGGGATATCTTGGGTAGATTGACCATCTTTTATTACTACATAAGACCACAGGAATAAAACCAGCGGGAGGTTGATTGGCTCCTTTAGCACACTTGACCATTTAATAAGATCCTGGCTGATCCAACATTCCTCATGACCACTTTTCTGCCTTTTCCTCATAACTCTTTATTCCCCGACAGATTAAGAATCTATTTGTCTCAGCCTTAAATCTACCCAAGGACACTGCCTCCACAGCTCCCCGTGGGAAGGCAATCTTAATCCTCTGAGAGAAGAAATTCCCACTCACTTAAATCTTAAATTGATGCCCCTTTATTCTGAGACAATGCCCTCTGGTCCTCCCATATGGAGAAACATTTTCTCAGCATTTACCCTGTCAGGCCCCATAAGAATCCTATAAGTTTCAATGAGACCCTTTTCATTCTTCTAAACTTCAATGAGTCAGGTCCCAAACTTCATGCTGATATTAGTTGAGTTATACAAAGGCAAATCAAGGCAGGACTATACCCTTGATGGTAACGTCCTGGGGAGTGTTGCTGAACAAAGAAACCTTGGAATGCAGGTTCATAGTTCCTTGAAAGCTGAGTCTCAGCTAGATAGGATAGAGAAGAAGGCGTTTGGTATGTTTTCCTTTATTGATCAGAGCATTGAGTAAAGAAGTTGGGAGGTCATGCTGCAGCTGTATAGAACATTGGTTAGGCCACTTTTGGAGTATTGTGTGCAATTCTGGTCTCCGTCCTAGAGGAAGGATGTTGTGAAACTTGAAAAGGTTCAGAAAGATTTACAAAGATGTTGCCAGAGTTGGAGGATTTGAGCTATAGAGAGAGTCTGAATAGGCTGTTTTTTTTTTCTCTGGAGCATCAGAGGCTGAGGGGTGACCTTATAGAGGTTTATAAAATCATGAGGGGCATGGATATAGTAAATAGATAAGGTCTTTTTCCCAGGGTTGGGGGAGTCCAGAACTAGATGGGATAGGTTTAGGTGAGAGGGGAAAGACTTAAAAGGGACCTAAGGGGCAACATTTTCACACAAATGATGATGCGGAGATGGAGTGAGCTACCAGAAGAAGTGGTGGAGGATGGTACAATTACAACATTTAAAAGGTACCCATTTAATAGGTTTATGAATAGGAAGGTTTCAGAGGGATATGGACCAAGTGCTGGCAAATGTGACCAGATTAGGTTAGAATATCTGATCGGCATGGATGAGTTGGACTGAAGGGTCTGTTTCTGTGCTGTACATCTCTATGACTCTGACTCTGAATACCCCTACACCCACATTAAATACTCTAAAGCCCCATCAAATACCCTAAAGCCCACCATGAACATGATTGAGTTTTTTTGAAGAAGTAACAAAGAGGATCGATAAGGGCAGAGCAGTAGACCTGATCTAGATGAATGTCAGTAAGACGTTCAACAACGTTCCCCATGGGAGACTGATTAGCAAGGTTAGATCTCATGGAATACAGGGACAACTAGCCATTTGGATACAGAACTGGCTTGAAGGTAGAAGACAGAGGGTAGTGGAACGGTTGTTTTTCAGATTGGAGGCCTGTGACCAGTGGAGTGCCAGAAGGATTGGTGCTGGGTCCACTACTTTTTATCAATTATTTAAATGATTTGGATGTGAGCATAAGAGGTATAGTTAATAAGTTTGCAAATGACATAAAAATTGGAGTTGTAGTGGACAATGAAGAACGTTACCTCAGATTTCAATGGGATCTTGATCAGATGGGCCAATGGGCTGAGGAATGGCAGTTGGAGTTTAATTTAGATGAATTCAAGGTGCTGCATTTTGGGAAAGTAGTTATTAGTAGGACTTATACACTTAATGGTAAGGTCCGGGGGATTGTTGCTGAACAAAGAGACCTTGGAGTGCTGGTTTAATGCTGCTTGAAAGTAGAGTCTCAGGTGGATAGGATAGTGAAGAAGGTATTTGGTATGCTTTCCTTTAATTGGTCAGAGCATTGAGTACAGGAGCTGGGAGGTCATTTTGCAGCTGTACAGGACATTGATTTGGCCACTTTTGGAATATTGTGTGCAATTTTGATCTCCTTCCTATCGGAAGGATGTTGTAAAACTTGAAAGGGTTCAGAAAAGATTTACATGGATGTTGCCAGGGTTGGAGGCTTTATGCTTTGGGAGAGGTTGTATAGGCTGGGGAAGGTTTTCCCTGGAGTGTTGGAGGCTGAAGGGTGACCTTATAGAGGTTTATAAAATCATAAGGGACATGGATAGCATAAATAGACAAATTCTTTTCCCTGGTGTGGGGGAGTACATAATGAGAGAGCATAGGTTTAGGTTGAGAGGGGAAAGATATAAAAGAGACCTAAGTAGCAATTTTTTCATGTAGAGTATGTATATGGAATGAGCTGCCAGAGGAATTGGTGGAGGGTAGTACAATTGCAACATTTAAAAGGCATCTGGATGGATGTATGAATAGGAAGGATTTGGAGGGATATGGGCCGGGTGCTGGCAAGTGGGACTAGATTAAGTTAGGATATCTGGTCGGCATGGACGGGTAGGACTGAAGGGCCTGTTTCCGTGCTGTACATCTCTATCACTCTATGACTGTGTGGGGACTGATGCCCAAACAACACCTTTGGCAGAAGTTAGGCTCTCTGTTGATAATTAATAAACTGGGTTATTTTGACGATAAAGTTGCATTTATTCTACCAGACCATAGGGCAGTTCTCTCATTAGAGAGAGATGATGCATGGTGGTTTAACATGAGGATCATTACACCTCGGGTGAGGTAAGACATTGAGAAGGACAATGTGAAAATTGAACCCACACTATTGGCGTTTGTTATTGCCAACCAGCTGGTCCAGCCAACTGAGTAACCAGCCTCCTGCTTTATTGCAGGTTTATTACATATTACTTAAAAACTTACATTATATCTAAAATGATTGCCTCTTGTGAGACATCAGGTTTGATTAAACAGTGAGTACTCATTAATGCATTGGGACAGTAATGACACTGAGGTTTATGACTTCCTGTTGGCAATTTTGAAGGCAAGGTGTCACATAAAAATCTTGTGCGTGACATGCCTATACCTATCCCTGTACCCACACACCCAGTAATTATGCCAGTGGCTGTGTGACACTGTGTGGTCCATGTGCCAATAGCCAATTGAGGGCCTCATCCCACAAGTGGCATCATTCAACTGGTCAGCAGGAGAGGTCTATCCTATGCCAGGTTTCCCTGGAGTGGCCTAATGATGGGCACAGTGCTCTCTTTCTTAACTTGGCAATTCCGTCCCCCTATGACCTATCAGTGTCCAGTACAGTATCCTTCTCTCTGACTTCAACCCACTCCTCATTCCCCCAATTCATCTACAAAGCTCCTGCAACCGTCACAGCTTGTCTTCGAGTTGTCAAAGAGCAGACTGGCAGTAGCCACCATTCCCATTGTGGGGTTACCTATGCTGAGAGCTGATGACTTCCAACTGGCAAGTAGCACTCTGAGATAGGAATTCATCTGAAAAGTGGAATCCCAGCTTCCTGCCTAATAATAGACAATTGATCATGAAATATCCGTGCAGTAGCTGTTTTAACCTGGATGGGCTCCCAATTGTCGTTTTATCTGGAGGCGGAGAGGGGGACCAACATGGGCCCATAAAGTACACCCCCCCCCAACAATGTTTGGAGAGATGCAAAAAGCTTTAGTGTAGGCTATAGGGGGAGAATCTTGAAGGAGACCAGGAAAGAGGTGCTTCAGTTATGTGGAGAGACTGGATGTGCTGGGATTATTCTTTTCACAATGGAAAAGCTTAAAGTAAATAAGTGGGAACTGTTTCTATTGATACAAGAGTTGGTAGTTAAAGGATAAAAAAATTAAGGTAATTGTCAAAAGTACAAGCAGGGAGAAGAGCAGCAAATGATTTTCACCTGAAGCAGATTGAATTGTAAATTTCAAATGAGAATTGCAGAGCAGTGGGAAAGAGTGAATGTGTGAGACCATTTGGCAGTTGTTTTAAAAACTATTTGCTCACACCTAATCATCCACACGGCCTCTAACCGTGTTCTATGAACTGTCTCCTCCTCTTTGGTACCACAGATTTGCAATTAACTGAAACACCAAGAAAAATAAGCCAGAGTTTAAATTCTGATTGAAGGTTGACACACTTTCATCAGCACAACTTTGCAGTGACAGAGGATGGGCCCAAGATAGGCAAACTGAAAAAGAAAAGCATAGGTTCTAACCGGTTTTGTCTCATCTCAATTGGAGCACTGATGGAAGCCTCTTAATGGAAATTCCGCTCAGCAGGCTGCAAAGTATACCCCATTATAAAGTCATTCCTACTATGCAAACAATGTTGAATACGTACAGAGGGAATCAGTACCTGAACAAATGTTCCTTTCATATGATCAGATGCCCATTAATTGTCAGTCATCATATTCCATCTGCATCAAAAGATTTAATTAAATTTGTTGTCGTAGGAGGAACAACAAGCATAGAACAGATGTACCGTGTTATACACTACAATTTTTAAACATTATTTTGCTACAAATGATAGTTAAGACAAGTGGGACTCATCATGAGCCAAACTCTAATATAAAGTATTAATTAAGAGGTAGAACATAAAATATATTAGTGATGCTATTTTACATGAATCTTCCACCTAACTATGGATCCATCAATTGCATTGAAATGGATTGAAAAGTTGTTTTGCATTTTTTATAAGATTGTAAAGCACAGGAGGGCCAGTCCTGTTTGTGTTATTTCTTAGAAAGTGCTATCTATAGTGTCCACTCCCCCACTCATCCCTCTTGGCCCTGCAAATGATCCTCCTTCAAGATAAATATCCAACTATTTATTTTAGAATTGAGTTGATCCAGATTTTCTGTACATGTCTAAAACTTTCAAAAACACAAGAACAAAAAAAAAGGGAGCAGGAGAAGAGCAATGGCTTGCCCCAGCATTCCACATGATCTGGAATAGCCTTGGTTTTCCACTCCACTTTCCCACTTGCTGATCACACCCCATCGTCACCATTATCAGCTTTTCTGCTTCCCTGGCTTACTAACAACCATTCCTTTGTCTAACCAACTTTCTTTCTCTCTCTGGGCTCCATCCCCTCCTATCCAGTCACTTCATCCCTCCACTCAATCCTTATCATCAGCACAATGTCACCTTTTCCTAGCTACTATCAGTTCTGAAGAAGGATCATTAGACGCAAAATATTAACTCTGCTTTCCCTCCTCAAATTCTGTCTAACCTGCTAAGTTTCACCTGCAATTTCTGTTTTTTGTTTCAGATCTTCAGCCTCCACAATTCTTTGTTTTAAAATTGTAGCATTCCTACGGTGTAGAAGCAGACCATTCAGCCCATCGATTTCACACTGACCCTCCAAAGAACATCCTATCTGGGCCCATCCCCTTACCCTAACCCTATGTCTTTGCATTTCCCAAGGCCAATCCACCTAATCTGCACATCTTTGGACTGAGGGAGGAATGCAGAACATTAGGAAGGAAGCCACGTAGACATGAGGAAAATGTGCAAACTTCACACAAACAGCATCCCAAGGGTAGATTCGAACTCAGGTCCCTGACCATTGAACCACCATGCTACCTATGCTTTATTTTATGACTTTTCATATCCCTTGATGCCCCAAGAGAATAGAAACCTGTCTATTGTAGGCTTACATGGTACCTCCACAGTCCTCTGGGAAAGACAATTCCAAAGATTCAGAATCCTTTGAACATATGAACAAAGAACAGGATTGATGATTTAGCTCGTCAAGCCTGATCCACCATTTAACATTATCACAGCTGCTCAGATGGTAACCTCAAATCCATGGCCTTGATATATACCAGATATACAGAGAGAAAATGAGGACTGCAGATGCTGGAGATCAGAGTCTCAAAGTGTGGAAAAGCACAGCAAGTCAGGCAGCATCCGAGAAGCAAGGCAGTCGACATTTTGGACAGAAGCCCTTCATGAGGAATATCCTTCATTCCTCATGAACGGATTATGTCCGAAACACTGACTCTCCTGCTCCTCAGATGCTGCCTGACCAGCTGTGCTTTATTAGTGCCACAATTTTAGACTCTGATTTCCAGCATTTACAGTCCTCATTTCCTCTCTATATATCTGGTATATATCGAGGCCATGGATTTTCAACCCATATACCAAAAGATATGTATCTTGAGTCAAATAATTTTTCCTCTTAATATGATTGCTCCATTATTCTGAAACTGTACCCATTTAGTTTCCCTTCGTTGAGGATTCAATGTCTCAATATCTGTCCTACCAAGCCCTTCATTGTCTTGAATATTTCAATGAGCCTCATTCATCTAAACTCCAGAGAATATTGACCCAGTTTATACACTCTGTCATCACAGGACAACACCCTCATTCTAGGGACCAATCAGATGAATATTCACTGTGCTGCCTTCAATACAAGTATTTTTTTCCTGAAATATGGAAATCAAAATTTCACTCAGTTTTCAAGATATAATCATACTAACACCGCATAGAATTAGGTCAAGACTTCTTTATTCTTGTATTCCAATCCCATTAACAGTCCAG
Organism: Hemiscyllium ocellatum; assembly: GCF_020745735.1. Lineage (NCBI taxonomy): Eukaryota > Metazoa > Chordata > Chondrichthyes > Orectolobiformes > Hemiscylliidae > Hemiscyllium > Hemiscyllium ocellatum. The sequence continues at coordinate 16,980,737 of NC_083428.1, read as the reverse complement.
CAATAATACCATTTGGTCATTGCCTCCCCACATGTTTACCTCTCATGTTCCCTGTGTGAGTATACACCCAGGCTATTGGTTTTTACTAGTCTCCATCCACATTGGTTCTACGTCCTAATTTTCTGAGTCAAAGTCCTTTCTCAGTAATATCCAATGCAATCTTTTATTATCAGGGCTGTGCCTCCTTTTCAAATTCTGCACTTCTATTCAAAATGTTTGAACTCAGTTACCTCTCAATTCCTTCACTTATACTGAAATGTTATCGTTTTTAAATTATGTGTGCTTTATCCTCCTGCATAATCAGTTTCCAACTTAGTTCATGATCTAAGATCTTCCCACTAAAACAGTCTAAAATCTTCTATGGTTTGGACACATAGAAGAATCAACTTGAGACAAAGATTTCTGGAAAAAAATCCTTTTAATTAAGCATTTTATTTAAGAAATATCAGGAAATTTAAGTGAACCTTCATTGGTACTGTTTTGACTTAGTAACAGATCTTTCTTTTTAATCTCGAGTGACTATAATGGAAAATTGCTTATGCAAGAAGACCAGAAAATGGTCACTTCGGCAATAGCTTGGTCTAAATGTTTACTTGGAAACTGTCCAAGTTGCTCTTAACTGCAGCCCTGAGTATCTTTCCGCAATGTCTCGTACACCGTTATTCAAGGTGGATCTGACTGCTGTATTGACATGATTTACTGTCCCATAAAGATTCCTCTTAATGAAAAAGGGAACTCACTATCCTGATGTGGAAATATATCATCGTTACTGTCACAAAATTCTGGAATTCCCTCCATAAGGGCATTATAGGTCAAACTACGACTTGTGGACCACAGCAGTTCAAGAAGGCAGCTCACTACCACCTTCTCAAGGGCAACTAGGGATGGGCAATAAATGCTGACCCAACCAGCAATGTCCACATCCCACAAGTGAATAACAAAATGTTCGATTATACAATGAACTCTTTGCTGGGACTAAAGGGTTAAAGACAACTTTAATGTTATAGACTGGCCATAAGAACCTCCACGCCCAATCGTTGTCCTTGATCAGTCTACATTTTGCATCCTGTTGTCTCTTGTTCTGTCAGTTGTGTAATTCCTAATGATCAGTTCCATTAACAACAAAATAAAAAATGGAAAGAACATTTGTTGCTGGAAATCATAAGAATAAACAGAAATTGCTGGAAAAACTCAGCAGGTCTAGCAATATCTGTGGAGAGAAATAAGAGTTAATATTTCAGGTCCAGTGATCCTTCTTCAGAACTGATGATAGCTCAGAAAAATTTGGTTTGTATGCTGGGGTGGGGGGAGAGGGAAGGAGGAAATGTTGTTGGAGATAGAGCTCAAAGACAGAGAACAGTTGGACAGACAAAGGAATGGATAACGGTCAGCCTATGAGAATGAATAGCTGCTAATTGGGACTTTGCCTAATAATGCGTTCTGTGTAATGCCAGACCATATGATAACAAATGAGAAAGTGAGGACTGCAGATGCTGGGGAGTCAGAGTCAAAAAGTGCAGTGCTGGAAAAGCTCAGCAGGTCAAGCAGCATCCGAGAGCAGGAGAGTTGATATTTTGGGCATAAATACTTCATCAGGAATGTTCATTATTTCCGACAAAGGGCTGATGCCCAAAACATCAACTCTTCTGCTTCGGAATGCTACCTGACTAGCTGTGCTTTTCCAGCACCACAGTTTTCCAACATATGATAACAAAGCCTGGCGAGGCAAGGGAGGAAGAGATGAGTTCTGCAGATCAGGAGCAGGGAGGAACAAACAGCCCTGTTTGTGGACTTTGCGAAGCAGGTAGATGTGAGTTCTGCTGGTTTGGGCAATTATGAGTTTGGAGGCAGGGTGGGAGAAGATCATAAGATGAAATGAGGTTAGTGACTGTCGTGGGCCCAGTAAGCTGGTGTTCCAAAGTGGGATCATGGTTCAGGTGGAGATGGGAGGAGGTATCTGAGAGCTATCACTCAGTCTCTGCAATGTAGATGTCAGTCCACCAGACAACACAGCACCATCCTTATTGGCAGCTTAATTACAAAGTCAAAGTTGGATCTGAGTGCACGGAATACAGTCAGTTTGGGGGGAAATTGGTTGGAATGGGTGGGGGGGGGGGTGCAGGTAGAGACATTCAGGCAACCAATGTCATATCAACAGTTTTCAGTGAACAGGTTGAGTGCAGCTAAAAGACTAGAGGGAGGAGTCCAGTTGGAGAGAAAGTGTTGGAGGTGGGCAAAGGGGTCTGTGGGACGCGGCGAGGACTTTTGCCCAAAGAGGGTGCTGGAAGAAGAGTTCAGTGCCATGTCATGCTCTAAATTTATTATTTTTTTCACTGGTTCCATTATCCTGTGGGACAGTCTTTTGCCTTCAAACCAACTTTTAGGGACTTAGTAGTTACCTTTGCCTGTTATCAGTGGTTTAAGCTCAGAACTATTCATCAAGTCTACTAATAAACTGTTAATCATAGCAATTCAATCCAACCATTATTGTTTCTTATACACACTAATTAACTTCTACATTACAGCAAGAGTTGTTTGCAGTTCCTCATATCAGTAATTTGCTAAATCATCTATAAGCTTCAGAACCTGCCAGGCCACAATCTGAAGATGCTCTTGTTTTCGTAATGGTCCAACAGTTCATTCCATGGTTCATTCCAGGCTCTTCCCTTTACGTGAAAAACAAGTTGAAACATTCAGCAACTTATTTTATCTCAAAAACGTCTTTTGGTCTTGCAAAACATGCTGGCACATGAAATCTTTTGGTCAATGTTTAAGTTTTGTCAAAGTACAGCAATTGTCTTTACGCTTACAACACTGGTAACATGTAGTGTGAGAAAATGCGTCAAGCTTACTCCTATATTTCCAAAGGTATTTTGACATATATTTTCAATTTGAAGGAAATGGTGATGAGGTGAAGGATAGATTCGTAATTTATTTAACTTTAATTTCCAAACTCACACCTGTAATACGCTGTCAACTTATAGCTATTATCAATCAAGTTTGTCAACTTACTTGAATCCTGTAAAGGGATGATTGAGGTTGAATATTTTGTCATCAGTTCTTCAATATTTCCAATAATCTCTGAATTAGATAACAGTTAATGTTATGCCAAATAATGTGGTTGCCTCTCTTTTCTCTGTACTAACACATCAATGAAGCAAGCAAGTAATGTTGATAATGGTGACGATATATTTCTTGTTCTGGTAATTCATAAAATGATAGGAAATAAAACTTTCTGCTACTACCAATTATAAAATTTAGTGCTTCAACAGTATATATACAGTGGACACTTTCTGTAAGTATCTGCAGTATTCTTTATGCTTTGATATGTATATTTTTATGTTTTATTCACAAAAATAAAGCCTGAATAACACAGTCACTTTACAAAGTACACCTGCTTTCCTACATGCAATTTGTAAGGATCTCAAAGGACATTGTTATAAAGAGGTGCCAATACATCCCAATGTGTTTTAACTGTAGAATTGAATATACACATTCAGTGCTCATGATGCTGGCATCTTTTATTTATTAATGCCTTTTATTTATTTATGTTACAAGTTATGTGATAATTTGACTCTTGGCTCTAATTTCCTTCATTGCATGTGGGACTCCATTTCAAAGGCAATTCATTGACTGTGAAGTGCTCTGGGAAATCCAATAGTTGTCATAGGGACAATAAACTCTTCATTTTCTAATTTTCTTTCTTTGAAATTCAACTCTTTTCATAATTTCAATGCAAGAGTCAGGGTGAACTGAAACATGCTTTGTATGGTAGAATAGTTCTACACGGACTTCAGTCCTCACTTGATTTGCATTTATTAACAGAAACAGATACTAAACTCTGTTATCCTGCTACCTACAAGGAAGTTCGGATGATAAGGCAGGAGGGCAGGACAAGTATAGAGGGATTCCTACAATTGCTAGCGTCTATCTGTATATGCTTCTAATACCTATGTCAAAATAATGGACAGAGCTCCATTGGGTGAGGAGATGGAGTGCTCAGGTAGAATGGGAGAAATGTTTGGAGCATAGAAATAATGGAAAAGAGAATGAAAAATCCACAGTTTCTAAAAGAAAGGTAGCATTTTTTGAGTGCTAGCCCTATCTTTGCATCATAGAGGTTGTGAATTCCCGCCCCACCCTTGAGACTAGCAGAAAGATCTGTTTTGAAATATCAGTTCAGACTGAGAGTATGCTTCCATGAGGAAACTCAATCTATTAGGAGACACCACATCTCTCTCTCTCTCACATGGCTGCCAAATATCCTGTGACATTATTTCCAAGAACAGCAGCAGACTGCCCTGACCAACATTTACCAAATTCGATCAACATCAATGAAAACTGATGATCTGTTTATGGGATTTCACGGTATAAAGATTTACTACTCTGTTTCCTACAACAGTAACTTGCGGCTTGAAAGTATTCTGACAGCTGTAAAGTGCTTTGTGAACAAAGAAAAGGATTATCGCAGAATGCGTGAGGTTACAAAAGTGGACCAAGGAACTGCCATGTACAGACTCAAGGATAGAAGCAATACTGGGTGTAGTACTGATGCAAACAGACCATGGAGCTCCTGGGTTGGATTGCCAATTAGCTGGCATCAATATCAATTAGGGTACACTGATTAGCCTATGCTTCCCTGGACCAGGAAGAGGATATATTCCACTTCTTAGTCTATTTGTTGGCATTATCCAGTGACTGGTATTGAGAAGTATTCTTGCATTGGTCACCAGGTGAGAGCAGGATTAGGCTCAGCCATAATCCCTCCTGAGGTTGCATACGGCTACCAGTGTCTGTTTTTAGTCATTGTGGTTGAAAGAAGGTCACTTGCACCAATATCACATGGTGTCAGCACTTGCCTCCAGCAAGAGTGCCTTCAAGAATAGAGGAGAGAATAACAAGAGAAATGCATAACTTTACAGCAGACAGGACATATTAAATTTGCAGTAAGTACGTTGCAGTGATGAAGGGGCTATCTCAGAAAGGAAATAGTTTTAGGTCATTATGATTGAATTACTGGAAAAAAATACTAACGAAAGACTTTGGTAAGAGGAAATGGCTTTTTGGATGAGGCAAAGTAATGACTGCAATGATTGACTGTGTAAGAGTTTAAGATGGTTTGAATAATCTTGTTATGCAAATTAACTGCCTACGTTTCATCTGTGCAAGTTAATTTTATTATTTTAGGATTATAGACTTAGCTCTACAGCTAAACACAATTAACAGTACTATAGAATGGAATATAAGTAATGATGAACTAGGCAAGAAGTTTATATGTGACTGCGAATGATTTCATCACAAATTCTGATTTACAATTATGTCACAATCCAATGAAAGCAATGACTGCTGGACATTAGGTGCTGGTTAATATGTGGAGAATTTTAGTTGGAATAATGATCAGGACAATTTTGTGATAGTCTGAAGTGAAGCATCAATTGGTGGTGAATGGCATCTTGGACTGTATCTTAGCATGTTTTGTCAAAGTAATATTATTTGCTGAGTTCGATGGAAGGTTTCTCTGAATGAGGCCCAGTGGATTTACTCAGACGATTGCCCAAACCCACCTCTTTAACTACCGCGCTCACATCTGATTCTAGACCAAATCCATTGCTTGCCATGGCTGGATGTACTCACCACTACTGGGAGATCTCAGGATCTTTGGTGCCAGCACCCTCTTTAAAAAGCTACTGTGCGCCCGGTCAGTCTGGAGATACTCTGTATAATTCATGACATTTGCCCCTTAGCTGGCTCGTGAGGAGAAATCGGCGATGCACTGTGTGGACAGGGGCCTGGAGATCCTGGTGGATGGGATGGTGCAAAGGAGGGTCATCCTCTTCCCTCTGACAGGCAGGGGAGGCCACCATGCCAGGTCCAGAATCAGCTTCATCCAAGGTACCCATCAGGGACAATGCAGTCCCAGCTGTCTGGAGGAACACCCAGCAGTAAGGAAGAAGGTCACTGACCTTCTCTGCCCAGTCAGGATAAATGCCTTACCTTTTTTCTGATCCCTTATATTTACTCTATCTCTGTTACTGCACCCACACTCCAAGCAAGATTCATGCTATACCACTCTTACTATTGTATGTAACATCTCCTCTCGCTCACCGTCATCTACCCAGTCCCTCAGAGGAGTAAATCTGCATGCTCTTGGTGTTACCTACTCACTCACTTGGGAGACTTCACGACCTTTCCCTGCCTGCACCAACACTAACGGCTGTGCCAACTAACTGCCAGCTCTTCATTCAACCTCTCCCTTTCTCTCATTCCAGGAGAAAACAGCCCACTATAGGGCACAGAAAGCCAAGACAGGTGCCCAACATTTGGCTCCTTATGTCCTATGAAGAGACAGTTTTTTTTTAGATTAGACTTACAGTGTGGAAACAGGCCCTTCGGCCCAACAAGTCCACACCGACCCGCCGAAGCGCAACCCACCCATACCCCTACATTTACCCCTTACCTAACACTACGGGCAATTTAGCTTGGCCAATTCACCTGGCCTGCACATCTTTGTGACTGTGGGAGGAAACCGGAGCACCCGGAGGAAACCCACGCAGACACGGGGAGAACGTGCAAACTCCACACAGTCAGTCGCCTGAGTCGGGAATTGAACCCGGGTCTACAGGCGCTGTGAGGCAGCAGTGCTAACCACTGGGCCACCGTGCCGCCCAAACTGCCGCCGACAGTTCTGACGCTGTCTACCCCAAATGGCTGAATGACTGTACCCTAACTTCCGATTGCCATTGACTTGCATTGCTGTGGACCCCTGACCTTCAGGTGACCTCTCTGAATTCAGTCCCCTTTGGACTTTGAGACCTGGCCATTCACTTGCATCATGTGCAGTGTTTGTCACATTAAGATGCTGGCAATGGAACAAGTGTGAGTTACATGTGCAAATGAACCATACAGATATCCACCCTCTTTCCTGATGACTGTTAACTTGTATGTGCCCTAAACTGCAAGGCAATAGAGCAGCATTGTGACCCTTCGAGCTCTAGCTGATGGGGTAAAGTGCAAAAAGGCAAGGCAATGCAGGGATGTTATAAGCATCCAAGTAGATGCAGAGTGAATGGGTGTGAAGAGATCAATCATATTGCCTCGAGATGCAGCCTGGTCCAACCATGAGATGGTTGCCTGACCTTTTGGGTAAAGTGTCCTGGCAGCAGTATTGCAGTGAGAGGTGCCAGTGCACTCTAAAGTGCCGTAGCATACTGCAAGTGGATCATAGATTTGTCGAAATGTTTTAGAGAGACTTGCATATGTTAAGTGCCAGCATCCATGGATGTTGGGTGATTTGGCCAGTGCCTGGGGACTGTGCTCTGAGACCTTGGTGCAGGGTGTCCTTGATGGAAGTCCAGAGGAGCAAGCGGCCAGCTAGAGTCAACAGTCATCAGATTTTCATGTTGGGTAATCCATGCATCCAGCTTCTATCTGCCAGGCTCTGGAATAGGAGGCTGCATATCAATAAGGTGCGATTCAGCATTACTGAGGAGTGATAATTCCCAATATCAAGCTCTTGCTGTTGACGAGTGAGAATCTCATCTCATGTCTGGAACTGTTACAAAATGCACTTGTTGCATCGAGAAAGTCTTCATTGGACTGCTCATGTGACTCTCCCAAGTGTCTTGTCTTACCCCATGTCGTTCAGGACCTGATAAGATCCCCTCCTGGCATAGACAATGAAGGTGATATCCCAGCACTGGCGATAAAACCAGTTACATATTGATTCATTCAACCGAAGACTACTGAGCATGAGGAATATTTGTTCATTTTGTAGTTTTTTATAAAGACATTTTACACTCAATAAGAAACTGAGAATTTTTTCAATGATTCAGGGATTTAATACAGAAAGAAGCTGAGTTACAATGACCAAAGGATCACAGGTTTAACTCTCCCATCATTAAGTCAGAACTAGCTTTTACATTAGTTATCCAGAATAAAGAATACATTATTCTCTCTCCTGATCACTGTTGATCAACCCAAGCAGGAGTTCTGCCAGCTAGAGCGTGACTGGAGTTCAGTGCCTTGGTGATGTTGGTTAGCCAACTATCTCGGATTTGTCATGACTCAATTCTCTATTCAGCCAGCAAGGAGCATGTTAGAATTGTGTCTGAATGTAACAAAGGCATGATTGAGTATTTCAAAATGACTGAGCTAAGGCAGGGATCAAGTTGGTAATGTAATACAAGTGGAAAAAAGTGGTCTGCGTGATGGCATAGAGCTGTGGTAGGAAGCTGATTTCACAGTCAGATATGTCACAAGGGTTGCAAACAGTCTAGTTCAGTCACACAAAGTTGCCAGAGGGATGAAATCAGTAATTCAGGATCACACAACACCAGGTTAACTTGGAAGCACTAGCTTCCGGAGCGCTGCTCCTTCATCAGACGCTCCAAAAGCTAGTGCTTCCAAATTAACCTGTTGGACTATAACCTGGTGTTGTATGATTTTTAACTTTGTCCACATCAGTCCAACACCGGCATCTCCAAATCAGTAATTTAGGAGCAATGTTATTGAAGGTAATGGTTTCTGTCTTCCAGTTTTAAATTGGAGGGAGTTTTCCTCTGCCAGCTAGTGGAGAGTTGATAGACTTGGAGGTTCTACTGATTTTAACATTGATTCATCATTATAATTCACAAAACAGTGGAAGCCTGATGAGATATGTTATCAAACCTTTCCAAAGCCAACTCCAACACAAACTCTGTTGCAGTAAAAATAAACACAATAAGCAATGCGCGCGTTCAATGTTTGAAAAAAATGAACCCCTACCCTGACATACTACAACTACTATGGGAGACTCTAGCGCTAATCTGAAAGCCAATGAAATGGAGACAACACAGTTGTCAGGAAGAATCACCACACCTGAACAGTTAACTCAGATTCTGTCCTCAAATGCTATCAGACCTGCTGAGCTTTTCCAACAAATTCAATTTCAATTTTTTCTTAAATGGATCCAGTTTCCAATTCTAATACTCGATCTGGAGTGTCAATTTGAGAATTGATTGTTCCTTGTGTGAAGAAGGACTCACCAATATCAGTTTTAAGTTGACCTTTTACTTGTTTGCATATTTGTCCTTTGCTATATAAATCACCTAAGAAGGAGCAATTTTCAAGAGACCTGGCTGGAGTAATAAAAACTAACAACATATCTCAGCAAGAATATTCAATGATTGTTGAACAAAAAGGAGTGAAAAATTCCCTGAAAAACCATACATATGTTTTTACTTTTGACTCAACTCAGAGGAACTGTGAAAGACATGATCAGAATGCTGTGAAAAACTTTCTCGATTTGCTTTCCTAAACCAACTACTCAATTGTTCAAAATAGTTAAAGGTAGTTATAGATCTAACTTATGATTCACCAACATGTTAGTTTTCCACCATCCAAAACTAGGCTGTTAATGATTTTCCCATTTATTTTCCTTTGCGGTTCTTTTTAAAAACTCATCACACTGATGTCATTGACGCTATATGACATGAAAGATTTTAACTTGCATTTCATCCAAATAACTACCTTCTATGATAATAGAAGCCATTCTAAAATATAGTCAAAAAATGCCTATCAAAATGTGAAAAATATGCTCCTCTTTATTTGTGACAGTCAAATTAATGCATTCATTTAAAATTCCTTGCTCTAAATCCCTTTTTACTAAACACATTCAAACCTTTATAAAAATGGCAGACAGAATCCATTCACACAAATGTTCATTAACCAATATAGCAGGGCTCAGATTCAATGATAGGATACACAGGATATACAATAGGATCAATTGTATGCAGTAGTTTATCCTATCATTGAGGTCTTATGAATGATGAAATCACAAGTGAGTAATCAAGGTTTTCCTCATGAGTAGAATGAGCTGAGTATCTCATTGTGCCCCACTTGAATTTCATTCACATCGAAAGAGAAAATTGAGAGACATCAGTAAAGTTTGATATTTATTAGTGACTTGGTTGAAGTGCATTGAATGGGAAGTAGCTGCTTTATGATTTCACCAGGAAATTACTGGGGCAATTACTGTGAAAAAAAGGCTCTTGAAATTAGGCTGTGCAGTATTAACATTTAAAAACGTGATGCGTTTGTCTTTCATTTTATTTTCCATTATTTTAGTAGAGATATTAAGCCATTTAAAATAAATGGAAAATTGATTCATCTTAATCAAGGATAAAGGTATCTCAGAAGAAAATATAAATAGTGTGCTCTAACCTGACACTATCATTTCATTATCAATTGTTTTTCCTAATTACTTGAACAATAGATTGTGTATACTTATAATGTCTAAATTACAATATATTAGTATATCCTAATAGGATGAAGAGTTTCTACTCTTCTCCATTTCAATGTATACTCTAACAGTTTACACAATTGAAGATAAGTGACATACATTCTGATGTGGAGTTTAAAGGTAATCTTTTGCTGAAATATTCAGTTTGAAATACGTGTAGTCTTCAAGGAGACTTATTTCTCTACATTGTCACAGCTGCTTATAATACTTTATGTATTGTGACGTCTGTAGTAGTAACTCACAGCTAGTTTCCTCAAGATGTCCAAACATTTGTGCCGGATATCTCCTCCCCAGAGTGCTAAATCACACTGTTGCTGCACTCTGAGATAAACTGCATCTGTAAGTAAGTAGCATGATTGAGTGAATGATTGACGGGCTGTTGCATTAGTCCACCAACTAAATGCACACTCAATCCCAAAAGCTGAGAATACCTCACATGTAAAGTACTTGTGTAACAAAAAGAGTGGTTTCCAGGTGGATCCAAGTTCCAAGACACCTATCCAAGTTTCCGTTTTATCTGAAAGCATCCGGAAGTGTGAGCTGGACTGGTTATCTGACGTGCAGAGGGGAGATACCCAACTAAAATCTCAGTTTAATATATTGTTGATTTTCCATAAATTGATTCAAGTGCAGCTTCTGTTTCAGTCAATTCTCTTTATTTGTTGCTGAGGTGACTTTTTAGCTTTATAAGTAAATTTTGTTCCAAATAATTTATTCTTCAGGATGGGGGAAGGATATGTCTTTATTCATTTAGATCTTGACACTTCACATCTGTTTTTATTCCATATTGATTTTCATCAGGAGTGACATGGCTGTAGTTGAATAGCATGAAATGCTACTTTACCATATAGGGCGAAGCCTCATTCTGCTGCTAAAATGGAGCTGTACTGTCACAAGCTGACCCACTTCTTCAAGTCAGCAATGTCAAGTTGAGGTTAATAAACAAAGCCTCAGGTAAAACCGCATTTAATTACTGAATGGTGAGAGATGTTTGCAGATTAGAAAGCATTTGTAAATTCTTGGTTTCAGGTCAAAAGAAAAATACAGCCTGGAATGAGTGCAAAAGAAAGAAACAAGTTTTAATGTTTTTAGTCCTGGATGTTTCATCATGTCTTCAACCAGAAAAGGTAACTCATTCTCAATCAACAGATGCTGCCTGACCTGCTGATTATTTCAAACATTTTCTATTTTTATTTCAGATTTACGATTGCATTATTTTGTTTTGATGTTATTATTCTTCCAGTCTTTACGCTGAAATCATATCATTTCATTTTTTCTTAAATGAGTCTGAATTTTTATCATGCTGCTTTAACCTGATCACAGCATAGTCTTAAGAACAACTTTCTGTGTTGTGGTATGTCTCACAGTTAGTATGTCAGTGCACAGTATGTTAGTCGGACAAACTTAAAATTCACACAACACCAGGTTATAGTTCAACAGGTTTATTTGGAAGCACTAGCTTTCGGAGCGCTGCTCCTTCATCAGTATGTTAGTGCTCATGACATCACTCCAGCATAACATGTAACCCAAGGGTTTAAAGGTCTCAGACTATACCTTAGCTGGGACCACCCGAAGCATGACCTGTTTATTGAAGCATGCTACTGTTTATAAGCAGAAAGATTAATGTTAACTGAGGGGCTGAAATACCTATTAATGTGATGTTTGCAAATATTAGTGAGCTGTAATACATACTTATTGGATATTTTAATATATTATCTGTGTCTTGTTCATATGTTATACGAGCTAACATTAACATTGCCTCACCAGGTAATTATAAAATTATAAGATTAAATGGATTATGTTTGCATGGTTATCCAAGGATGTAGTCAGGTGTATGCCATCCATTTTCCAGCCATGTCCCCAGTGTTCACCTTTTAGGAGCTTCTTATGTTAAAGTTTGGAGGTTGCAACAGAGGGAGCTATGTTTAAACCCCTGTTGTAGACTTCCCATGAAATTGTAGTTCATTCAGGTTCTGGAAATCAAATATCATTCATTTAGAGCTGAGAGATTCCATTGACATCATTAGTACTCTGATTGTTGAATGTTAGAACATTCTGATAATTAACTTATTAATGCTCCAAAGGACATTTTAAATGAGGAAATTCATGTTGGTAATCTATAAACATTAGCTTTGTTGCAAATAATTTTGTCTTGCTATTGTTTGGCAAGACAAGGAATTCTCAGGTACACCATCTCGACTTGGATCTACATCACTGCTTGTTCACTGTCCCTGGGTGAAAATCCAGGAATTTGATTCTGAACAGCACTGTGGGTGTTCCTACATCCCACGCACGATAATGGTTCAAGGTAAAAACAGAAGAACCCAGAGCAGGAGCAGGAAATTCAGCCTCTCGTGCCTGCTCTGCCAGTTGATATGATCATGGCTGATTTCATTTCAGCCTCTACTCCACTTTCTTGTCCAAAAACCTTCACCCTATTACTTATTAAAGATCTATCTATCTCCTCCTTAAATTTAATTAATGTCCTGACCTCCACCACATCCTGGGGTGGTGAATTCCACAGATACATGGTCTTTTTCCTCATCTCCTTATCCTAAAACTATGACTCCTCAGTCTAGATTGCCCGACAGGAGGAAACATCCTTTGTCTACTTTGTCAATCCCATTCAGCATCGTATATATCTCAATTAGATCTATTATTCCTCTTAACTCTATAGTGTTAAGGCATATGCTGCTCAATCTCCTTTCATAAGATAAACCCCTCATCGCTGAACTTGATTAAGTGGACTTCCTCTGCATTGCCTCAAATACAATTTCAGCCCTTCTCAAATAAGGGGAGCAAAATTGTACACAATATTCCAGTGTGATCTGACTAATGCCTTCTACAGTTACAGCAATACTTCCCTACTTTTGCATTCTATTCCTTTACCAATAAATGCCGAAATTCACTTTGCCTTCCTTATTACCTGCTGCATACTAGATTTCTGTGATTCGTACACAAGGCCACCCAGATCCCTCTGCACCAAAGCACTCTGAAGCTGAAAAACACTAGCTCCAGGATAATTAGGGATGAGTAATAAATTCTGGATTATCCAGTGACACCCACATTCCTTGAATGAAACTAAAATGAATTAAAATGAGCGCTGTGTGCCAATAATGCCTCAATCATGTTAATTTCCCTATGTTTTACAAGAACATTTGAACTGGTTCACACAAATTTAACACTAATTCCAATAATACCAAGTCAAAACCAGAGCAGATGTAATAAGGCTTTTCTCACCATCAAAAATTGTGGACACAATTCCTAATTACAATTAACATGAAGGAGTGAGAAAAATATCAGGAGCCACATAAAAGGAGTGGGTTAAAATTTGTGCATGATGGCCAGCTAATCTGCTGAGGAATTAGAGATGAGGCAGTCAAAGTTCATCTCCTCACTAGAGTATAACTTCCTGGCTGCAGATACAGACTGATAACCTCAGGACATCTACCAGTGTCATTGTTGATGTGCCTGTCAGGGGACAGGAGGAGCTGAGCTGACAAGCATTCGGTTTTGGAAAGAACTGAAGGCAGGAACACAGCAATTCCAGGATACTGTGCACCCGCTCAGTTTCTGGTTCATCATGTGTCAACACATTCTGCTTTAATAGTATTGGCATCACAAGTCAATATCTGTATCCCAGCAAGAATTTTTATTATTATTAATATGCTTAACAATGTGACCATGAACAGAGAGTCTGTTTTTTTCGTGTGATCTTGACTGAGAGATAAATATTGGCTGGGATACCAAGAGTGGTTCTACTAATCTTCAAATTTTTTCAGGCCATGAGATCTGTTACTGCTACCTGAATGGGTTAGGATTAGAGTAAGGAGAGGGTTAGGGTTCGGGATAGGGTCAGAGTAAGGTAGATGGTATCTTGGTTGAATATCTCATCTGAAAGATGCACTCCCTCCAATAGTGCAGTGCTCCCTCACTTCTGCACTGGAGTATCATAGAGTGATAGAGTTAGAGAGAGGTAGTGCACGGAAACAGACCCATCAGTCCAACTAGTCAATGCCCACTGGATATCCTAAATTAATCTAGTCCCATTTGCCAGCTCTTAGCCCTTTTCCCTCTAAACCCTTCTTATTCATATACCCATTCATATACCTTTGAAATGTTGTAATTGTACCAGCCTCCACAACTTCCTCTGGCAGCTCATTCCATACACGCACCAACCTTTATGTGAAAATGTTGCACCTTAAGTCCCTTTTAAATCTTTCCGCTCTCCCCCTAAACCTATGCCCTCTAGTTCTGGACTCCTCTACCCCAGGGAAAAGACCTTGTCTATTTATCCTATCCCTTCCCCTCATGATTTTATAAACCTCTGTAAGATCATCCCTCAGCCTCCAGGGAAAACAAAACTCCAGCCCGTTCAGCCTCTCCATAAAGGTAAGTCTGCTCATCTTCAAAAATGCACTCAGAAATTAGAGTAGGACTTGACCACAGATTACTGTAGTGCAGAACAAGGGTATTACCAATGGAGACAGAAACTCTGACAGTTTATGCTGCTGCTGTTCTAGGAAAACTGTCCTTGTCCTTGGATGTTCCATGGGTGACACTGGGAGTGGGTCATCCAGACACAGAGGTCCCGGCTCTCCTTACTTGGTCTGTCTTCCTTGACTGCTGTTCCTTGAGGACATTGCTACTCCTGAAGCTAGAAAACACTGGAGCTCTTTGCTTTTCCCAGTGACGAGGGATCAGGACTGAGGTTTTGGGGGTAATCTTGTCTATTAGCTCCTTTGTGTTTTGCTGGTTCTTTTGTTACTTTCCTTTCTTGAAGAGGATTAACTGTTTTAGCATGGGTTCTTCTGTTCTTCATACATGCTGGGACCATCTCCATTATCATCCACCCAAAACAACCATAAGAGGATGGATCAGGATGGTTCTGTCAGCCTGGTCACAGTGAAGGTTGTGTCAGTTGTGGATATGGTGGGAGTACTGTTGCCTCTGACTCCCAAGGTCCTGGGTTCAAATTCTAACTCAACACTTGGGTGTGTTGTTTTTTAAGAAAGAACAAGGCTAATAATTCAACTGAGAAGTGAAGTAGCACAGCTGGAGGTGCTGTCTTTCAGATGTGATGTTAAACTGGAGCTCCATCTGACTGTACACATGGTTATAGAGTTCTTTAAAACAGCACTCATTTAACAATATGTGTGTGATGAAAAGGCTTCAGAGCAGAATTTCTGAGCCGTACAAATCCCAAACTTCTAGAAAAGTCCTATCACTTGACCACTGAGATCACTGTTATATCATAGAAAATTTCAAAGGTTCATCGCCTTTTTCATTAAACCCTGTCTTGACAGTAGCTACTGTTGTTTCTCCCAGACATGAGTTGCCCTTGCTATTGGCTTTGATCATGACCATTCTAGAAAATGTTAACATCAATTCTGTATTGAAGTGTGCTACAAACGGGCAGTAAATGGTCAAATATGAGGAAGGGTGTGGAAGCACTTCAAAGGCTCCCTGAAATCTTCCCTCAAGAAGCACAACATGGGTGTCAACACCTGGGAGACCTTCGCCCAAAGGAAACCAACTTGAAAGAACCTCCAGTATGAAGGGGCACAATTCTTCGAGAACTCCCATTGGAATGACAAAGTATGGAAAAGGATCTGGAGAAAGGAATGCCATGGATCTCATGACTAAGGACCGTTTCCACTTCCCAGAGATACCTGGCAAATGTGCAGTTGAAGATGTGGTTCTAGGATTGAGCTCATCAGCCACTCAGGACCCACAGAACCCAGGACCAATGACGTGGAATTTCCTAGGCAGATAATTATATTGTTAGTGAGTGAATGCCGATGGCACTGATGAAATGGTCAGTGCATCATTTGACATTAAACAATGTTGGTAGAAGGATGAAAGATCGGTGGCGCCAATTTAAGAGTATTGACAAAAGAAGCAATGGTGACATGAGCAACCCCATCTCTGTGCAGTGAGTGGTATGGATCCGGAATGCATTGCCTGAAAGTGTGTTGGAGGGAATTCCAATTGTAGCTTTCAAAAGAAAATTGAGCAAGAAACTCGAGAGAAAAAAGGGTAGATGGGGAAAATGCAGGACAGGGAATGAGCTGAGCCGAGAACTGGCACAGATGTGATAGATGAATGGCATCCTTTGATTTTATTTATACCACAAGCATCCAATGATTCTTTGTAAACTGACCTTTTTGTACAAATGGTCCAGTTATCTTGTCAACATCTTGTAGCATCGGAAAGTTATGCGGATGGTTTAAGTCAGGTTTCTTCATACTGCATGTTGACAAATAATGGAATTCAAATATAAAAGTTGCTTCTTTCTTTTTCATTCTTTATCCGAAGTCAAGATCAAGGCCAACACCTCATTGTTTGAAATTGCAGGAGTGATACACATATTGTGCAGGCATTGTTTCTCACAACAAGTTAATGGACCAATTAACTTAGCATTCATTGTTGTGTGAGGTCTTTAAACTGCCCCTCATTGTATAAAACTAAATATCTAAAGGAAACAATAAAATCAGTTTGAGTCTGAAAGGACCATATTCATGTTTTCTGGCTCCGGTTAGAGATAATAAAGTTTTACTCGACTAAAAACAAACTGGAAGCATTCCATATTCTGACAAATATTGCAAAATAGCTGGAATATGCTGAACTGTTTTAAAACCAAGTTTGACATTGTTGTGGGATGTTAGTCTGTGTAGAGTGCCATGCTCTAACTTTTGCCAAAAAAGAGATGGCAAGAGATTTATTTTTCAACATTCTAAAATGTTTTGACAGACTGAATAGGAAGTAAACTATTTCCATTGTTTGTGCATTAGTAGATACAGGGCATAAATTCCCAATAATTACCGAAAAAGGAGTTTTCTTTTAAGTGCAGAATGCCCTATCAGAATAGTAATGGATTTAAAACTACAATATATCAGGGAAAAGTAGCTATAAACAGTAGAAAAGAAATAGGCTGAAGGGATAGCACACGTGAATGGATCTAAACAGGCAGCATTTTTTGAGAACGAGTATGGCAGTGACAAACTAAATGGCTTTCTGCATTGTGGAATTCTGTGGCCTCTTTGAGGAAGACTCAAACAATTCCCTCCAGTGGTTGGCTCCAGAGTGAGACCACTTCAGCATTGTTGGGAAATGGAAAGTTGCTTCAATATAAATAGATCTAGATGCCGATGAGCTGAGTTCATACAGGAGAAGGAAATCATGAGGAAGTTTCAAGAAATAGAAAGAATGCACAATAACAAGTCAAACAAGTGCAGGTTGCATTTAAAAGCCTGATCTGTCAAATGCAGGGGAAAAAAACCTGGTGTTTCAATGGTTAAAAGGAACAATCTAGCAGCTTAACAAGAAAAATCACAGAAATGTCAGCTAGTCAAATTTTCACCTGAAATATTATTTCATAATCATAAATTTCAGCAATAGATGCTTTCATTATTATATTAATCTGTAAATCTGCCATATCATCTTCTGTAGAAGGGTTCCACATGTGCAGTGGCATCTTTACAGTTCGCTTTCAAAGCCTGAACTGATAGCTAATCAAATATGACTACTGACCCATGTAATCAGCCACATTCACAGATGTCAAAAAGCAGCCTCACTTCATGAAATCATGTAGGCAGCACATCACTGATCAAATGTTGTTCAGGGAAGCCTTTGCACTTTCCGACCTTGATTGAAACATAATAAACTTACCACACACAATGTAGAAGAGAAATTAACACTCTCTGCTTCTGCTGACTGCTTCCTCTACTGTTTGAGCCATCAAAATGCTCTGGGTACTGGGACAATGAGAGCTTCCAATACTGACACTTTTAGGTACAAATATCAAGGAAGAAGAGGCTAAGGGTGTTAAATGGAGTTGAGGTAGAAGTTAGCCTTAATATTAATGAATGTCAAAGCAGACATAGGGGTATAAATGATCTACTTCTGCTTTTCCTTTTCTCTGGTATCACTGCTGATTTCCTGCAACTTTCTCAATTTAAGAGTCCTATTCAATCAACAGTGCTATGTTCTAAGTGTTTGCCTTGGAGTATCTTACTCAAGCACCATTCTATAAGTTAACACTGTGAGCATTGTTAAGATATTCTATGATTGTGGCTTATGGATTTGAACTTGGCCCTGCTGGAGCCCAGTGTCCAGACATGAAGCATTTTAATCTGGATGACAATCCCAAGTAGAGACTCAGGTTAGCTTTTTTTCACCTTTTCATCCTTCATCCAGAAATGCAGATGCCAGTTGTAAATGTGTCTGTTTTGCAGCTCTGCAATGGTTAGCAAACGTAACAAGAAGACCAGGAGCAGAGATGGGAATTGAACAAAAGTCAAGAAGCTGTGAATGAAATAAAGGCTTAGGAAAGATCTTGGGGTTTGCATGCCATAGACCCTCAGAACAAGGAAACACTTGCTTGCAGCAACATGCTGTGTGTGATGTCTTTTAAATATGGGAACTCTGTGGTGATACAGTTATCACATTTTTCCTGGCCGACGTAGGAAACTCTCTTGCTTGCCCTGAGCATATCAGAAAGATTTGAAGACAAATAATCAAAGTGTTTGCATTATGATCCCCCTTCCATTGTAATCAAACCCTGAGGGAAGAATTGTACCCACAACTTTGGGCTCCTCAAGTAAAGATCAGCCACAAGACATCCTTAAATATCTTGGAGGATTAGAGTTGCCATGATGGCCACAAGTGGGAAATTGTACCTAAAATGCACTCAAATACCACTGGCTAGGCTAACATCCAAGTTCTTATAAATACCATTAACTGACAGATGTCACAGAGGGATTGCTGTTTAATGAGCACTGCACAAGGAAGGTGAGTTTGGCTGAGCATGAGTGCAGATCTCCTGCTGTAATAATTAAAAATAACAATTTCTTCTAATTCCAGATGCAAAACTATTATCTCAACTCTATCTGCTTTATCAGTCTCTGCATTAAACTTTAACTTATCTGCACATTTTTTTTGCAAATCACTTAGGGATAGGTCTTCCTTTCCCAGAAAAGTCTTAACAGCCGACAAATCTATTTTGATTTTCAACCACATCCCGTGACTGAATAAAAAACAATATGCAAAGTAAAACTCATGGTGAACACCTTATCAGGCTTAATCTCAGTAAGTTACAACATTTATATTTGTTTGTGGAACACCAAATATGTTACATTCTGGCTGGTGGCCAATAATTTCTTTTCTTTAAAGTAGACAAAGTTTGAGATTCTATGTTCTTGTTAACAGAATAAAGCCAGAACAAACAAATAAACATCGACTGTACAGGGTTAACAAAATAAATCAATTTATTTTATATATTTATATAACTAACATCCAGTATTAACTTGAGGTAAGTGAGGGGAAATAAGAAACTGTAGTCAAAGTTCGATAGAGCACATTAAAGACAGGTGTGGTTAGGACAAACCCCATGGATTTCTCAGCAACCTATGTGTTAGACATGATATCATGGGTGACCAAATCCCATTAAAACATTGTCCCTTTCTAATGGAGTCTAACTCATCACTTTTTATTGGAGCCAACTCTGAAACTTGTTCAAAAGTCATTCCAATACAGACTACCTTAAAGACTGCTCATGGCAAGGCAGTGCAATCTCTTCCCCTGAGACTGTACCCATGGGATTCCTGAGACTACATTTCAGTACTTCCTCATGGATACGATTCCAGCTTTTTCATTGACAGTTAGTTTCGCTAAGGTGATGTTAATCATTACATTTTTCCAAGCTCCCGTATTTCTTTGCGGTATTATCAATAGCTCTTAGAATTTGTTTAAACCTCTACTCACTTAGTTAAGTCCCCAGTGTCTCCTAACCTCAGTGCCTGAATGCCATACAGCAGCCCATGACCTCCATAAGCCACAACTGCCTGGAGTTTGCCACAGTAGCACCTATTTGCCATGGAGGCTGTCTTCTTTTTCCTCTCTACTTGACTGAGTGCTGTGGTCATATATTTTATGGTTTTCCTGTCCCAGTGGTTTGCTTCTCATGCCATTGCCATCCCACAGGTAGACATCTATCTGCAGCTGCTTGAGAACTGAAGCAGAACCCTGGGACATATCTGCACAGCCTGGTCCTCTTCATACATGTGGCAGACCTGCCAGGGCATGCTGGGAATTGTAATCTTGGACTCTACATATAAAAAGCTAAGCCAACCATTCCTCACACCATCCCATCATTATTCTGAAGTTCTTGGTGAAGACTTTTTTTACATTCAGCTCGAGATATTTAGAATTAGATCTCATAACCAGGGACACTTTATTACCTCTTCCTAAGAGACTCCCTCATGTGCTTATGATGGCCTAAACCGGACAAAATACAGAATATAATGATGAATACACTTTGGGCTCAATTACACTGTTAGAAGCCCCATTGGTTCTTTTTGAAGGGAAAGGGGTCTCTGTCCCTATTTCCATGCCTCTAAACATATGAACAATTCCTCTTTGGATGCTATAAGGGTCTATCCCAACAGGTAATCACCAGTGTTTCCAAAATCTAGCAGGAGCAGGCTGACTCCAAAGGATAGACAGCTAGCCTTATATTTCTACTGGCTTCAGACTGGGAAAGTTAAGGGTTGCATATGGCCAGGACATATGTGCTCTGACCGTTCTGAGATGAGTTGAAGGAAGTTCAGAACATTGCATCTTAGAGAGTAGACTATCAGATTTCCTTCATAGTGAGACCTGGATTGTGGTGGAGAATCAGGAGGATGGATGGATAAAGGGCTTCAGTCCACACAGCTCAGTTTGTCAACATTTTCTCAGCAGCAACAGAGGACCACTGAATAGACAAGGAGCAAGATGGAAATACTTTAGAAAAGCATGCAGTTTGTAAATATTCTGTCTTTTTATTTTCATGTCTCTCTTGTAGATTGTATGTACTTTTCCTTTATCTAATGAGTATGTTTTCAGCCTTGAGCAACTTTCCCTGACCTTCTTTTATCAGTCAGTGCATTCAAAAATGAAAATAAAACCTAGAACAGACATGGCTAACAATATTGAAAAGCCAGATTCCCCATGTCCAAACAAGTAGCTATTCGTTGACCGCTTTGTAATTTAATATTCATATTGAAATTTGACAATAAAAATGTCCAATAAATCACATTTAGAACATAAGTTTCAATGGTAAAGGAACAAGCTCCCTTCCCTGGCAAATAATGCTAATGGAAGGAGAATTAACAGTTTTATAATTGCACCCCAATGTACGGTACAACAATGTGCCAGCATCAATGATGATGACCAGCTTAGAACAAATAACGAACAGTTTTGTGAATGACTGATGTAAAATGAGCAAACTGAATGAAATGCTGTCCTGAGGTTCTGGAATACTTGGTTTCTGCCCATTTTATCTAACCCTTGCAGGATCAGGAAAAACGGATAGAAAAATCAGTCACCGGAGATAAGAAGACATTCTATTTAAATGTTTATTTGCAATAGTGATTGTCATTTTTTAACACTTGTGTATATGCAATGCTTTTGGTCATTCAGGGAATCAGTTGTGAGCAATAGCTGATCAATTCTAGGATGCTATTCCTTCTGTCAGCTATCCTCAGATGAAGTGTTGCACCAATAACGCTGGTGTTTTTAATTGCTCTATTGCGTTTATGCCGTCAATTGGTTTGGCTGCCAATTTTCTCACACCTCCCGCTGTATGCTTTTACTCACTTACTGGTGAGGTCTATGGTTGGTCATCAAGTGCTCAAACATTCATTCTCATTGCATTCAACCCTTTCCCCCTCTCATTGCAGGATAAGTTCATCCAACAGGAATGAGACTGATGAAGGGGGTGCTGGCAGTCTGCTTCCACAGCCATCTTGAAGAGCAGGATGTTGAGTTGGTGGCAGAGGGCAATCACCAGCTCTACACTGATGGAGACAGCAAGGCAGGAGAAGCTAGAGAGGAACATTGTACCCTCAGGCAGTCCTACACATTCCACCAATTTGGAATAAAAGCAAAATACTGTGCATATTGACAATCTGATACAAAAACAGAAAATGCTGGAGAAACTCAGCTAATCTGTTAGCATTGGTGAAAAGAAAATTGAGTTAACACTTCGAGTCCACTGACCCTTCTTCAGAAATGGAAGCCAGTAAGAAATGATGGCATTTATATTTATATTAAGGGGGAGGGTGTGATGGAGTAAGTGAAAAATTGGAGTTGGAGTCCAGAGAGAGAGTTTAAACACAGGATAGGCAATCAAGAGGTTGTGGATAGTAAGCCTAGGAAGAAGATAAGCTAGATAGGTGATAATGGGGACAGTGAAGAGTTGAAAATGGATTGGTTATACTGTGCTCTGTCAGTGTTGCATGATGCTGCTGACCTTTCTGTACTGCAAATGCTATCTGGGCAGAAGTACTACAGATGCTGGACCAGGGAAGCTTCTGGACTAGAAGTTATTGAATTAGAAGTGCAGGGACCACACGTTGCAGGACCAGAGGTTGCTGGACTAGTCTTCAGAGGGTCACTGTAGAGTTGCTGGGCTGAAGGGCCTGTTTCCACACTGTAGGGATTTTATGATTCTATGATTGAGTCCTTGATATTGATTCAGTTCCCTCAGAACCAGATGTCAGAGTGAACAGCACCTTTGGCACTTTGTTTATATCTGTCAACCAGGGTTCCCAGATTGGAGTAAACTAACAGCCCCAATCCAGGAATTAATATTCTATGAGGGCCACCTAGTTGACTTTGTTGCAGTCACTATAATACCCATCTCAGTGAACAGCAAAAACTTTATAAGGACTGAACATTATGTATATAGGAGATGGTAAGAGAATGATGTGACTGGAGTGCTACACATTTGGAAACGTAACATCATCGTTTCATAGCTCTTCATGCATATTCTCAGTACGTATTAATGCAACAAATATAAAGTTAACCCTTTGCATCGCACATACTGCAATGTTATGTATGGAGATTATAGTTGGAATACCAGGATGAAGAGTGTTCACTCTCGATTCTGTTTTCTATCCTTTCATTTTACTTGCCACATCTTTAGGTTTCTTGACTTTCACGCTGTTCAGATCAGTGGCCAGTAAAGTATTCTGTCAAATCCCTTCAGGTTTTACCTTTGCAATAATTTCTGCCTTGCGCCCATGTATATCTGCACCTGAAGCCATGCATAAATATAATGAGCTGACCTTGAAGGCGAGGACAGGCATTCACTTCCGCCGAATACCCATTTCAGATCATTTGGGTGACCACATTGGAAAATCGACCCTTTTATGTGGTTTTATTCACCTGGAAAATAAGATGAACTGCAAATAGTAAAACAAAGCTGTGCCATAAGGTAATGTCAAGGCCCTGTCTTGTAAAATGTTCTGATGGATAAACACGATGGTATATATTAGGGACACAGAGGGAGGCTCTGCTGAATTTCTGTAAAGCATTTCACTGAATGAATTTTGTAATACGGTGCCAAGTTTTGGTTGTTAGATTCTATTTTATTGTTTAATGACAGAAATAATACAACTATCAAGTGTTCATAAAATAGAGCATCTATCCTGCGGAGTGACAAGCTGTTTGTTTTATAAAGCTCTGATGTGATTTTACAGATGTAGCTTAGTTCAGCAAAATCAGTTATGAGAAAAAGGAATATGCTATGTAGAAGCAGTATCTAGGCATTTAGATACAGATAGGGTCAGAGACAACCAAAACCGCACTTCAACAGAAATTCATTATGTAAAGTGCTTTGAGACTGTTACACATGAAAGACTCTGGATAAAAGCATTATTCTAACAGGCCTGCCCATTTGATAAGATGAAGCAAAATAAATATAATTACAAGCATTTTTTTTTGCAATTTTATTTTTGTTCCAATAAAAGAAATACACACCGCATACAGTAATTTATAAAAAGCTGTCACTAAATTTCAAGGATTGTGACAGAAAACATAACCCAATATACGCAGAACTCTAGGAGGGAAATACAAATTTATACCAGCATCATATTTGACTTCAGAAATGCAGAGCCTCTAAAATTCATGTTGGTCTGTTCCATAGCACATGGATGTGCCATGGGACCGGGACTTGTACAGGTCTGAGGTGGGAGACCCAGGTAAATGATTTGTCCAACCGACTCTGAAGACCTTTAAAAAGTGGTGGATGAGTCTTGATTCTGGGATTCCTGCTCCAATTCCCAGTGCTGGCAATATTTGCTTGATAGCAAGCTTGTACCCTGAACTTCAGACAAGGCCAGACTGGAAACGTCTCATATCCCTCCTCAACATCCCAGCAGTATACTTGGAGTCAGATCACCTTCCTGAGGACTTGTGATTCATACCCCCTCAGATGTGTTTTCACCATAGTATAGATTCAAAAACCATTTGAAAGACAAAGGATGGGGTAGTTCAAAACTGGGGGGGCATATTTTTAAGGTGAGTTGAGAAAGATTTAAAAAGGATATGGGGCATATTTTTGACAGAGAGTGATTAGTGTGTGGAATGAACTGTCTGGGGAAGTGGTGGATGCTCGTACAGTTTCAATGTTTAAAAGACACTTTGATAAGTACATGAATAGGAAAGTTTTGGAGGGATTAAATAAAGATGCAGACACTGCAAAACCGTTCAAAGAAAAAGTCATTTATAATGACATTATAAGGATGTCAACCTGTCAAGCCCCCTGCTGAGCTGATCCAGTAATGAGCTGTGCAGTTCAGGCAAGCATTCATAAAGAGGCCATCTGAAGAGATTAATGTCTGGATGTCTGTTATCGTTGATATATTTCCAAGGTAGCCTCATTCTGAAAGTGTACTTTTTCTCTGCATATTTCTGATTTATTTTGGCCACAAAATTTCAAAACTTGTAATTTTCATTGTATGATTCTTTAGCTCAGTATGTACAAGAGGGCATGAGGGGACATGGAGGACATAGAAGGGGCATGGGAGCATGAAAGTGCTATGGGTGTGTATGGACAGTAGGTGGCAATTGTAGGGCCTAATTGTCCATAATAAATGAAGTCCCAGAGATCTGAGCTGAGCACATTACTAAGCCAACCCCAGCTCTGGTCCATTGTCATGGCCACATCTGTGTGGCTTCCAAGGTCGATAGGCCAGCCAGAATCCCATCCCCATCTCAGCTGAGAGAAAATAATGTGTTTGGGGGTGATTAGGTGGTAATGGAGCTGCCAGGCCAGAAATGAGCTGAACCTGAGCTTGATGTTTGTGTTGTGAAACTCCAGACTTTGGGAGCTTTGGAAGAGGGACAGAGAACATAAATCAACTCTCTCACAGGAGCTTTTTGAATCTAAACATGTGACCAATTTCTTTTTAAAGAAATGAGTGATGCAGGGAGCTCAGACAACATAATCATTGACCTTTTGTTAAAACTTAGATGGCATTCTATTCGAGTTTTCATAGCAATTTTCTGAAAAAAAAAGTTCTTTTATGAAACATGAGCACCCCTGGAAAGTGCAGTACTCCACAATTGTTTGTAAATGTGCTCAACCATTTAAAAGGGCTCTTACTGTGAGTTTGGAGTTATATTCCCTTCTTGAAAGAACATCTAATGAACCAGATGGGTTTTTAACAATGAAACTTGTTTTGATTATTAAAACTACCTTTATATTCTAGAATTATTAATTGAATTTGAATTCCTTCAGCTACGCTGGTGGGTTTTGAACATGCAGACAGGTATCGTCATCTGGACCTCTGAAGTTCTTGATTAGAGTGGTGCTGGAAAAGCACAACAGGTCAGGCAGCATCCGAGGGGCAGGAAAATTGACGTTTCCAGCAAAGGCCCTTCCTCAGGAATAGAGACAAGGAGCCTGCAGGGTGGAGAGATAAAGTCCTTGTCCAGTAACACTACCATTACATCACTAGCTTTGAAAATGTCCTTCCTCGTTAATCATTACAGTTGCCAGTTACCATCTTCAACATTGTCCATCCTAATGGTGAGAATTTGTCTTACCTTTAAACTTTAACGTCTCCATGCCCCTTAGCGACATTGTCTCCCTTGGGCTCACAGGCACCACCCTTTGCTACAGTGCATCTCATTGCAAAATGTCTTGTGATGTAAGCTGGAGCATTATGTGAGTGATTTACTGGTGCAATCCAGCAGCAAATTCCCGGCCATTTTGCACAGATGAAATTCTAACCTGTAGTCAGGAACTTCCTTGGCACTGGTGGCAAAGCCTTTGAATATAAGTGAGGTTTCTGATGATGTCCATATATAAAGCTCAAGTTAGGCATGATGTTTGACACTATTGGCATTTACCTCGTGGTTAGAGCAGTTCCCTGCCATATGTAGAGGTCACCAATTCTACAGAGGCAGTATCATTGTGACAGAGCTCAGATCCTCCACCTAAGGGGTTCTCCCTCCTCTCCAGTGTACTCCACAACTTGCCCCTGCAGAAATTTTCCTTTCAGGTTTTGCCTTCAAAAAGAGCCTTGTTATAGAGCACCGCTGGGGTCTCATATGTACTTTAGTCCAAGCCCACCTGTCCTACCGAGTCTGCTGAGACTCTGGGGTTTTTAGTTTTGAAATTGGACACAGACATTTATGTTGATGAATTCACAATACTTATATTTTACATTGTTTAATTTTTAAAAAAGATACAACTTTTTTTGCAGTCCGGCTCACCAATACCCTACACAGGGTTTCCTGGTTAAATGTTTTAATATATGAGCATCAGAAGCTTGCCAAGCAGAACTTGGAAGGTGGGGTAATCAAATTTCTAACTTTAAGCACTGTCTTCTACAAATTGCCAATTTTCCCCTGCGATGGGGAACGTTTAGACAATTAGTAACGAGATCGAAACATTGAAAGGTGCAACACTGCCCTTTTGTTCCATCATTTGTTGGGATTTATTGAGAAAACACTGACGAAATGCATTTCAGGTGTGTGAGGTAATGGAATCTGTTTCAGTGACACCCACAAACTAATCTCCTTTCAGTTACAGCTGCTCTCTCAGTTTCTACACAACCATTATCAGCATCCTTATCACACAAGGAAGGAACAAGCTATGCTTTCTTATCACTCAGGAAAAATCTTCAGTGATCAAGGAGCATGTTTAGAGAAAGATATTTTTAGTGCATTGAACCCTTTTGACCTCCCATAGGTCTGCCATCTGTGATGTTCACTTGATTGGAGGCTGCATGGGATCTGAGGTGAAGGGCAGGGTCTAGATTGGGAAAGTACTTAAACTTGGAACTATGAGTTATTGATAATGCAAGCAAACATTCTGAGTGCAAATCATTCTCCTCAACCATGGTGTATTAAAGAGCAATGCAAGTTTTGAATTCACTGCAATAAAAATGGAAGTTGACAGGGGCTGATAGCTTGTAACATGTCTACATTTTATTTTCAGGTGTAAGTCAGTTTTAATTTCAATTTTACTATTTTATAGCACTCCCGAATTCCATAAGTAAATGGCGCTCAATTTTCCAGTTTAATTTCATTTGCATAAATTTTCACACTTCTGCTACCGATCCAAATGACACTAGGGCAAGGTCCAAAAATAATGTGAGAGTCAAATTTAAATGCAAAGAAGGAGGAGTGCACAAGGGGAGGAACAACACAAGTTCAGAAAACCTTGGAGAATGTGAGGAAGTACGTCAATTCTTCAGCAGCATTGACTAACTCATCAATGAATAGGGGACTAAGGCATCCAGTGTTAAGTTAAAAGGACTCTGAGGTTCAGGCTGCTCCATAGTCTAGAACAGCATGACTTGGCAAGCAACTTATTCTCTTCACTGGCAGCTGCAGCCTTAGAAATGACCCCCTGCTTGAGGTACTTGTAAGAAGGATCGCTCCCTGTGTTATTGCAGAGCTTATCTGAAAGTCAGCACTTCAGTGGTTGAGCAAGAAGGTATGGCCAAATGTCAGGACCACACCTGAGTAGTTCTGTCTCTGGGGAAGCACACATTTCCTTACGGTGTATTGCAGATGCCAGCTTCTGCTTCTATGCTGGCTCAAAGCCTGAAAAGGCAAGT
Source organism: Hemiscyllium ocellatum (assembly GCF_020745735.1). Taxonomy (NCBI): domain Eukaryota; kingdom Metazoa; phylum Chordata; class Chondrichthyes; order Orectolobiformes; family Hemiscylliidae; genus Hemiscyllium; species Hemiscyllium ocellatum. Next base: position 16,952,558 of record NC_083428.1, on the reverse strand, counting down.
TAATAGTAATTGCCAGGACCTGCATACCTGGTTGTATCTTAACAAGGATAGTTAAAAGGGTGAGGCTGGTTCCTGAAGGCCTTCTTTCATTCAACACAATACAACATAGAGCATAACAAGCTGATTGACAAAGAGTGTTTCGGCATAGCAGTTAGTTATGCCTTCATGCTAGAATGTCATTCTCCCTGGAGTCTATTTTCACAGTCTGCTTTGAGAATGCAAACCTTCCAATCTGAAACAATATTTGTCAAGGTGAGCTATCAGTATCATACAGAGTCTGTTGAATGTTTACTGTGCCTTTATGAGAGTTCACCTTTAAGAACTGCAAGTGTTATGTGTATATAATGAGTATAGAAATTGGGAAGTCATGCTGAGGTAGTCTGTAATACTGTGTCTTCTCTGTAATACTGTGTCCAGTGCTGGTCACCCAGTTATAGGAAGGATATCATTAAGCTGAAGAGGGTAGAGAGAAGATTTACCAGAATGTTTCTGGATATGGAAGCTTTGAGTTATAAAGAAAGGCTGGATAATCTGTCACTTGTTTTTCACTGTAATGTAAGAGGTTGAGAGGAGATAGAAGTTTATAAAATGATGAAGGGTATAGAAAGGGTTAATGGCAGTTGTTTGTTTTCCTTAGGATTGGGGATTTCAAGACTAGGGGTCACATTTTTAATGTGAGGGAAGAGAAGTTTTAAAAAGACATGAGGGGCAAACCTTTTACACAGAGGGTGGTTCGCGTGTGGAATGAACTTCCTGAGGAAGTGATGGATGTGGATACAATTACAATGTTTAAAAAACAATCAGATAAAGGAAAGATTTGGAGAGATATAGGCCAGAGCAGGCAGGAGAGACTAGTTTAGTTTGGGATTATATTTGGCATGTAAGGGTCTGCTTCCATGGTGCATGACTCGATGAGAAAGTAGAGACTGCAGATGCTGAAGATCAGAGTCGAGAGTGTGGTGCTTATGCCCGAAACGTTGATTCTTCTACTCTTCAGATGCTGTCAAACCTGCTGTGCTTTTCCAGAACCACACTATATGACTCTATGACTCTATCTGGTTATTACTGTGGTTCTTGCAAACTGCACAATTGAAAACCAGTAATGGCTATAACATCTGCTTCATAACTTATAATGTGTTTTATTGTTTTAAGTAATCCAACCAATGGAGTTAATCAAGCAATTGATTATTATGCCATTACTAATCATATGACAATGTCAAGGTAATGGAGAAAGCACACAAACCTTAAAAAACACCATCTACCAACCCTTTAACTACCATCTGCCCCTCATGTGGCAGGGTCTGCAGATTACACACTGGACCTGTTAACCTCATCCTTGCAAGAGGATTCACAGTAAGTTTAAAATCAACGAGGCAAAAGTGAGGATTGAAGATACTGGAGATCAGAGTCAAGATTAGGGTGGTTCTGGAAAAGCACAGCAGGTCAGGCAGTATCCGAGGAGCAGGAAAATTGACGTTTTGGGCAGGAGCCCTTCATCAGGAATGAGCATCATCAACCATGGAATTGGAGCAAGTCTTCCTCAATCTCAAAGGATTGCCTAAAAAGATCACATATAATAGCAGTCTGTTCAGCTGCCTAAGCTTTAAGCTCTAAAATTCCCTTCCTAAATCTGTGTATTTCTCCACTGTCTCTCATCTTTTAGGATGCTTTTAAAAATCTACCTTTTTACCTCGGAGTTTTGTCACCTATTATAATATAAGAACAGAGGAAACGAGAGTAGGGATAGATGATATACTCTTGAGCTTGCTTCAACTTTCAATGTGGCAATGTATGATCATCTGCCTCAGAAGAAGCCGAGCTGAACAAAGAGAAAATTGCAGAATTTGGTGGCTAGATAGCTGAAGTCATGGCCGTCAGTGATGGGGTAAAGGAATTGCGAATGTAGAAGAGGTTATAACACAGATCTATCGAGAACTAATATCAACTTTGCACTGTTACTTTGAGCTGACTTTGTATTTTACTGCCAGCTGGGAGAGGGTCTGGTTCTGATTAGGTGAGTAAGGGCAATGGTTGGCCAATTTTTCATTACTTCCACTGTCAACCCTTCACCAAAGTGCAGGATAACAGAGCTAGTCATGGTAAGTAGTCTGAAACTACTGTCACTTATTGTAAATACCATTTGATTCACCAATGTCCTTTAAGAAGTAAATCTGCTCACTCATTATTTGTGGACATGCCATAAGGTTTGTAGATGTAAGGGACAATGTAGCGAGTGCCTTAGCAAAGATTTTGGGAATGAAAATTGGGTTCGAACCGGTGTCTCTCCTTTTGGGCTCTTCAAATCTTCCTTCTCTAGATGGATATGAGAAGAAATTATTTTCTATCCTCTTCTTTTGTGCAAGGAAAAACATAGTAGCAGGCTGGGTATCCGAAAGTCCCCCCTGGACTTACAAATTGGCATAAGATAGTTATGGAACATATCCCTCTGGACTTCCTTACGAATGTGGTGCACCAAAATATGGAATTGTTCTATAGAACATAGCGGTCCTTCTTGAGCTACATTGATGTAGATGTATTGGCCATACTGTCTTAGGCCTTTGTTTAGCCATGAGGACTATGTCTGTCGGTTTGGGAGCCCCTGGGAGGAAAAATCCCATATAAATACGGGTTTTGTTAAGACTTGATATAATTTTACTTTGAGTACTTATTTATTTATTTACTTTTTCTTTTTTTTCTTTTTGTTGTTAGTTATGTACTACACTGTAGTCTTTTTTAATATATAGAGTCTTTCTTCTTATATCTTATTTAATGTTTTGGTAATTCATAGAGCAGATTAGTTGTTTTTTGTATTGATATTGTCATTATTCTGTAAAGTGATTACGCTATTTTGTATTAGTTTTGTAATTTTGTAAAAAAAAACTAAAAAACATTTATTTTCAATAAAAGTATTTATATTTAAAAAAGGAAATCTGTCACCTTTACCTGGTCAGACCTACACGTGACTCCAGATCCATAGTGATGTGATTGATCTTTAACTGCCACCTGAAATGGCCCTCAAAAGCAACTCAATTTAAAGAAAACTGGGGATGGATTGAAATGCCAGCAACACCCACATTCCATGACAGAATAAATTAATTGAACTCTTTCAGCCCACACTGAAGGTACACACCTAGATGATGAATGGATGTCGATATGAAGTAACAGCAGGTGGCAAAATCGAACTGGAAAACAACTGGAGCCTCAGGAGAGGGTATAAGTAAGAAATGAATATTATACATGATTCTTTCGATAAGGTACATCTCATTACAAGATGATTTCTTAATTAAACTGCACACTCCTCAGTGCTGACCATGTGGGGGGCGATGGGAGGGTTGGTTTGTCAGCTTTCTTCTGCACTGACTTGATTCACCTGGATCAGAGTGTCAGTCACTGTCAAGCTTCGTAACTGAGGACCAATTTTGCTGAACATGGTGGAGTATAAAAATCTCTGATCAAGGGAAGGGAGGAGGGAATGAAACTAAACTCAGCCACATTACGGAGATTTAAACACTCAGCCACATTAAGGAGATTTAAACACTCAGCCACTTAGGAAGATTTAAACAATTCTTAGATAAGCACGTGGATGATTTTGGGATAGTGTAGGGTTACGAGCTGAGAATAGTTCACAGGTCGGCGCAGCATCGAGGGCCGAAGGGTCTGTTCTGCGCTGTATTGTTCTATGTTCTAAAGATGAAAGAATGTATGTGGAAAAATGAAAGTTGGAGTGACAAAAGCAGAAAGTAAAATGAAAACCAGAGAGGTGATTCAATTTTCTTTTGAATGTAATTCATGAAAAAGGCAAGCCACGTTAGTTTCCAGGAACCAAGGCTTTGGGGGCTAGGCTCTGTGAGGTGGATGACTGGGTCACTTTTACCCAGATGTGTTGTGTTTAACTGATGGCAGGCTGCCAATGATTGAGCTGCATGATGACAGTGCCAGGAAAGCTGTTGACATTGCTTTGCTCTCTGGGATTGCCTGTGCTCCAGCTGCTTAAAGCAGCTACCCAGACATTTCCTGTCTGAATCTGACCCTGCTTCAACCACCAGCCCTGTCCACTCTTTCAGCAGTAATGTGTGTGACAGGAGCAGCAAGTGATCTGGAGATAACTGATCCCACATTCCTAGGGAGGTGCCAGAGGCAGCATTCCTTGGTGGGTTGATGCTTCAGTATTGTCAGCCTATCTCACATGCTCTGCATACATGTATCATCCTGTTTGGAACACAGACTCAGTGTATTCAGCATATACAGCAAATTGCAGAGAGATGAATTGATGTAGTCATTCTTGATAGTAATCAGTCTACCATCCTTAACACTAAGATACACAATATATACTGGCACCTAATCAGCCACTGTATTTGGAAGCCAACATGTGTCCTTTAGCACATCTGTATTTATGATTGCATTATTCAAGTGGTAAAATATTTGAAATAAAATCAACTAGAAACCTGCTACTTTCACACTCTGGCCTTGATTTTCCATTCAGGTTATGATAGCTCTACGATGTAGCCAAATTAAATAGCCAAGGTCTTTTCTTTTCCCCGAGACTAGGGGAGTCCAAAACCAGAGGGCATAGGTTCAAGGTGAGAAGGGAAAGATTTAAAAGGGACCAAAGGGACAACTTTTTCATACAGAAGGTGGTGTGTATATGGAATGAGCTGCTAGAGGAAGTGGTGGAGGCAGGTACAATTACAATGTTTAAAAGGCATTGGGATGTATATATGAATAGGAAGGGTTTAGAGGGATAGGGGCCAAGTGCTGCCAAATGGAACTCAATCAGTTTAGGCCGCTTGGTCGGCATGGACAAGGTGGACTGAAGGTTCTATTTCCATGCTGCATAACAAAGTGACTCTATGTCCCTATAACATGGCCTGAACAATCAGAGAGGGAAAACATAGTTGGACACAGTGCACTCCTCCTTCATTCCATCCTCTTTCTCGTTGATATCCTTAAGGCTCATGCAATACACTTTCCTTCATACCTCTTTGCTCTCACAGCTAAAGGATCACAGAGACTGTGAAAGACAAACCGAGAAGTTCAATCCTCCTGACTTGTTGGGCGTCTAATCCTCAACTAATACCTAAAAATAAATGATCTGCACATTGCTGCATTGCATTTGGTTGGATCTTGGTGTGTACATTGGTTGCTGTGTTCGTTACAGAATGTGGTTGGCATTATATGCCAAATTGCTTATGAAGAGCTTCTGGACATCCTGAGGTTATGAACGATGGTGAACAAATGCAATTTCTTCCTTTCTAATGTGGATCACCACATTATAATAAGGTATGAAAGAGGAGTACATATGATCTGAAGTAGCTTCTATTAATTGTAGCTTAGCAATGCAAGAGTAAAGGGACAAAACAAAAATTGATGGAGAAAACTCAGCAGGTCTGGCAACATTTGTGCAGAGAGAAACAGAGTTAACATTTCAGGTCCAGAGACCTTTCTTCAGAACTGTTGAGTTCTTCAGAACTGAAGAAGGGTCTCTGGACTGAAATGTTAACTCTGCACAGATGCTGCCAGACCTGCTGAGATTTTCCAGCATTATTTGTTTTTGTTTCAGTTCTCTTTTTGTCAGGAGTAAAGGAATGCCTGTTCACCTTTGACATTGACTGCAGTAATGAGCTGCGTTGTAGTCCTTTAAGTTTTGCAGTTTTGATCCAATTTTCTCCACTTTTTCTTTCCAGTAACCATTTCCTACTATCTACACTGTCCCATCTGTCTCACTCTAATGGCTGTTGTCCATTTAGGAGCTGAGGCAGTTTGACTTTGGGCAAGTTCTTTGACTGTTAAGGAAATTTGAGTCAAACCAGAGCCTCTTTTTATTGATGTTCGACATGCATGCATTCTCTGTGGGTGTGGGGTGGGGCAGGAGGAGAGTGGGAGGATTGTCTGATCCCTGATGCAGCTCTCCAATTCACGTTGTCATATTTTGAAGTGCGTAGTAATTAGCACCATGATACAGTGACATGAACCAGGACCTGGCCCTGTATGTGTGTGCAGTTTATATGACACATTACTGCAACTTAAATAGGCACATGACTTGTTGCATAATCCTGAAATGTAGAACCACCCTCTAATTACTCCTGTCAACTGAGTGCTGAGGTTTTGTAACTTTTAACTCCAAATTGAAGGTACATTTCAAACAATGTCCCATTACACAGGGGAGTCTTACAGTTTATGTCCATTTTACAGAAACTTCATTTAATGAGAACTGATGCCAAAATCTACCTTCTGAATATGTTCGGGAGCAAAACGAAACAGAAAATCTCTTCAATACACCAGAGATCTCTGTAGTCCCTGCAGAGCCAAATCGAAGGAAAACATATTTTCACAATCCCTTTTGCTTTTTGAGCACAGTTTGAACTGTTTCCATACTTCTGACCTGCCTTGCCTTGCCTGTGGTTGACAGCAAGCATTCTTTTTTACAAAAAAAGGACAAAGTTTCTTTTATCGCTCTGAACTCCCCCGTTTGCGTGGGCTGTTTAGAACTGCCCATCCCCCTCGCCCGCCCACAGTTGTGTGGAGGTATGTGGCTGCTGATTGAAAAGGCCACCATAAAGCAGTGATATATAATATTCTGCAGTGCTGCAGAATGTGGAAGTGTAAATGGGGTGGGGGAGCTATTTCTCTGTTGCAGCATCCTTTATAGCCTTCCAGCTATTCAGCTTTGTTGGGTAAGACCTTTATTTAGTCAATGTTTAACATTCAGCAATCTTGGGTATGGGCCTGACATAAACACTTTTGCAAATAATGGTATGGGTGGCCGATAGCTCATTGTTTCATGTGGTTATACCCACATACATTTTCAAACACTTTCTCAGTTAATGCACAATACTTTACATAGCTTTACCAATGTAAACCCATCGCAAAGGTGTGCCTTAGGGAAGTGAGGGAAGCTATGAAATTCAACTTGTCCTATTCTGCAAAATTGCTGAGACGACACAATGGAGTGCTCTGCGCATGTTGTTATTGTGTGTTGGTAAGCATTCGTGCATGGGTATCTGTATTTATGTGCGGGACAGGCTGATAAATTGATTTAATGCCTGTCTCCTATTAAAGAAGGGCTCACAGTGTTGGTAAATGTTTTAATGAGTGCATTTCTGTCTTGAATGATGCAACTTCACATCATTTCCCACATTAAAAAAAACTCTCCCAATCTTTGTAAATCCAAAGTGAAATCCGTTGATAATCCTTCTTAAGGCATCAGGCATGGTTCAGAAGGAGAGTCAAGCCTTTGTTTCAGGAGGGTCAAGGCGTCAGCTCCCACTCTGGGTTCCTAAGTGTATAATCTAACTGACACCTCAATGCAATATCACATTGTAGATGGTAAGCTAACCCTTTTTATGCCTACTCAGGAAGTAAGGAGCCTGTGGTTCTTTTTAAAGCAGTGTCAGTCCTGCCAATCTTTTCTCTTCAACCATCTACAGTAGCTGTTTGTGGGAGTTTACTGCAAGAACGTTGTGAATTTGTTTTGCCTACAATACACCAATGATGAAACTTCTAAAGTAATATGTTTGCTGCAAAGTGCAAGGTATTTCTTCGGATTTTTAGAAAAAGGGATGTGGGCATTGCTGACAGGGCCAGAATTTATTGCCCACATTCAATAGCCCTTGAGAAGCTAGCATTCTTGAACCACTGCAGTCCATGTGGCGTAGTTACCATCCACAGTGTTGTTGGATTCATTACTGGTTACAAAGCTTGACATCTTCTTGGCAAGTCTCTCAGCTATTAACTTATCAAGATTAGATTGGACTTCATTTTTGAGCGTGCAGTTTCAAAAAGGTATTCAATGACATTTGGCAGGAAACAATCTTCATTTCATTCAGTACAATTTCAAAAATGATTTCAACCATACTTTTTTGTTCAAAGCAAAGTGCAAATACTGTCTCCACACATTATCAAGCAGAAAGTGAGGTCTGCAGATGCTGGAGATCAGAGCTGAAAATGTGTTGCTGGAAAAGCGCAGCAGGTCAGGCAGCATCCAAGGAACAGGAAATTCAATGTTTCGGGCATAAGCCTGATTCAGCTCCATACATTATCACTAAGTGAGACTTAAAGAATCAGCTTATAGTCTCTGCAAAAGTGAATTGGTTTATTTATTTACTTATTTATTATTCTTTCAGCGGACATGGGTGTTGCTGGCTCAGACATAAGAAGGTGGTGGGGAGCAGCCTTCTTGAACAGCTGCAGTCCATGTGGCAGCCCCAAAAATGACAGCTGAAGTCAGGTTGCCATCTATCTCTTTTGACGGAATGATAATCCTGGCTGGACAACCACTGCATTTCCTTTGCCATTCCTTCGCTGGCTTTCCTGCTGATTGAAGACAGATTTACACTGGCATGTGGCACTGTGTCTGGCTGAGGAGAGCGACTCATGCAATTCACTCTCCGTCTTTTAGTTCCAACCCAAGCTGCCAGTTGCAATGTGGAGAAAGGAAAGCCAATATCATTGGAAATGGGAGCAATCAGCTGCTGTCAGTGTTTACTTTCTCATAACAGGCACCCAACCCATTGGCAGCCCACAGATTCACCTGTTCTTGTGGCTAGCCCTCCAAGAATGGCTTATTTAGACTGGAGAATTAAAGGGGACCCCTTGTAGCTTTCCTCATATATGCCACAACAAATTGTATTTAAAGCAATTTAAAACTTACTCCTCTAACCTCAGTTTTACATGTATTTCTTCTGTCATTGACTGTAAGATTCACCTGCTAACTTCTACTGCCTTGTTTACCAGTAATATTGATAGCTTTTGAGCTGTTCTACTTCACAAATGTACACGTGCAGTGTCTTCAAGGCTGCAAGTTTAAGAGCTTTTTATTTCCCTAAAACATTTCTAACGCCTAGAGCTTCAATCAAGAGCACAAAAGATTCTCACCAGTTTACTAATGCCTTCAAAATGTGGATCTTCAAACCTTTCCTACTGCTTCGAGCCATACAGAAATCCACTGTATCATTTTAAGGCACATCACACCTGAATAAACATGCTCTGTTTGTGACTGGTGCAGAGTGCCATCTAGTGCTGTCTTAGTATCAATCTCTCGGTTCACAGTTCAATGCAGTTCTGACTAGTTTAAGACTCAGCAATAAATTTTCTTGCTAGTTTTACTCCAATTCCCCTCCTTTTTTGAATAATTAGTCGTCCATCAACATTCCTGCCCTCACCCAGGATATCATCATTCATGTGTGAAAAGCTTGTTGCGAGGCTGTCTGCTAACCTGGGGGTGTCGTAGCTAGGCCCGATCCTGGCTAATTTCCTGTCTGTAACAAGGCTGAAGTGAGCTAGTTCAGTACAAATCATAGTCAAACTCAAATGTCTTTCTTGCAAAGATACTCTTCTGAAAGAATGAGCTTTGCTCGTTATTAAAGTAAGTCTGTACATTAATTATCAAAATTTTAAAAACTATATCAAAATTGGGTATAAACATTCTCGCAAGGCTTTACCAGTTTCTTTGGAGCATTTTTAATGCAATTAAGTTAGTGTTAAAGCAGAATAATTTGCACTTAGATTAAACTTGTGGTGCATTCCTACAATGAATTGGATGGGCAGATCCTGTCCTTCTCCACCAGCTCATTTGGGGTGCGCTTCCATGTATTTCAAGCAGAGCGGTTCAGAAGGTTGGATCGGACACTCAGCAACAAGATCAAAGAACCTCAGATTGTCAACCTTGTGCATTGTAAGCCTTTGCACTAAGATTCAGGCCATATTTTCAACGTAGTTCTTAGGCTCCACAATGATGAACTGGTGCTGTAGTTGTGTGTGGGGGCAACCTGAGAGCAACACTATCAAAGAACCAGGTTGTGATTGATCTTTCGAGTGAGGAGGTTTTATGTGTACTTCTGAATATTAACACTGCATTTCACATTCCGAAGTTATGCACCAACTTCCATTCTGAGAAGAGCAGTTTCATGACTCTGCAATGTCACAAGAATGCTCAGGATGCAGAATGACTATCCATTATAATGTGGAAGTATTAGCTTTCGGAGCACTGCTCCTTGTCCACAAACACCTCATGAAGCAGCAGCGCTCCGAATGTTAGTGTTTCCAAATAAACCTGTTGGACTATAACCAGGTGTTGTGTGAGTTTTAACTTTGTACATCCCAGTCCAACACTGGCACCTCCAAATCATTGTATTGTACTCACTCTAATTATTCAGTTGAGCTGTACCATTACAGATTACATTTTTCAACATCTTAAATGCACATACATTTGATGTGAGCAGTATTGTCTAGTTGAACCAGAAAAGTTGAGTAAAATCAATCACTGCTGCAATAGGAAACAAGGGTTGGCTTCAGTGACTTGTGTCTTAAGGGGATAAATGAGCCAGAGTCCACGATCTCCATCTAGCAACTCCTGTTAGAATGGGTATAGGTGTAATGCTGGCCTTCTCCTCCTGACCAAGAATTAATTAGCCTAATGGCTGCCAACGTTTAAGTTTGAGCAGGAAGAGTGCCACTTGCACCAAGTTTCAGGAACTGACCATTAATCATGCACCAAAGAGGGCTTCGACCTCTTTATCTCCAATTGCCACTGGGACATTGGCTGCCTCAACCTGTCCATCCCTCTCATCCACTCCAATCTCTCACCCTCACAACGCTCAGTCCTCTACTCCCTCCGCTCCAACCCAACCTCACCAGTAAACCAGTGGACAAGGGGTGTGCAGTTGTAGTTTGGTGGACCGACCTCTACGCCACTGAAGCCAGGACCGACTCACAGACACCTCTTCCTTCTGTCCTCTCAACCATGACCTCACCCCCCATCACCAAAATATAATCTCTTCACAAACTCATCGCCTCGGGAGATCTCCCATCCACAGCCTCCAACCTCATAGTTCAAGAACCCTGCACCACCTGGTCCAACCTCTTACCTAAAACTCACGAACCTGACAGCTCCGGTCAACCCATCATCTCCCCTTGATCCTAACCCACTGAGCCCATCACCATCTTGTCCCCTTTGGTCTAGGAACACCTCACATACATTTGGGACACCACCCATGCCCTCCACCTCCTCTACAACTTTCGTTTCCCGGCCCCCAATGCCTCATCCTCATCATGGACATCCGGTTCCTGTACACGTCCACCATGGTGAAGGCCTCCAACCCTCTGTTTCTTCCGCTTCTGCCAACTCAACCAGTACCCTTCCACTGACACACTCATTCAATTGGCAGAACTGGTCCTCACCTAAACAACTTCCACTTTGAATTCTTCCATTTCCTTCAGACCAAAGGGGTAGCCACATGGGCACCCACATGTGCCCCAGCTATGCCCGCTTCTTTGCTGGATACATGGAACAGTCCATATTCCGTTGTCACACAAGCACCATTCCCTACCTTTTCCTGTGCTACATTGATGACTGTATCGGCACCACCCTTTGCTCACAAGAGGAAGTTAAACAGTTCCTCTACTTCACGGACACCTTCCACCCTGACCTCAAGTTCACCTGGACCATCTCGGACACTGCCCTCCCCTTCCTGGACCTCTCCATCTTCATCTCTGGTGACCATCTCAATGCAGACATCTACTTCAAACCCACCAATGCCCAAAGCTACGTGGACCACATCTCCTCCTACCCCCCTCCTATCGAAATGCTATCCCTTACTCCCAATTCCTCCACCTCCCAGTAGGAGCAATTCCACTCCAAGACATCCCAGATGGCCTCCTCTTTCAAGGACCACAATTTCCCCTTCCACATGGTCAACAATGCCCCCCAGTGCATCTCCTCCACTTCTCGCATCTCTGCCTTTGAACCCCATCCTTCCAAACATAACAAGGATAGAGCTTCCCTGGTCCTAGTCTTCCACCCCACTAATCTCTGGATACAACACATTATCCTCCATCATTTCCACCACCTATAGTCAGACACCACCATCAGAGATATAGTTTCCTCCCCACCCCTATCAGCAATCCGCAGCGACCATTCCTTCCGTGTCTCCCTCATTAGGTCCATGACCCTCACCAACCCATCCTCCTCTTCCGGCACCTCCCTTTCCCTCCACAAGAGGTGTAAAACCTGCGGCCACACCTCCCCAAGGCCCCAAAGAATCTTTCCACATCCAGCAGAGATTTTCCTGCACCTCCACACACCTCATGTAATGTGTCTGTTGCTCTTGATGTGATCTCCTCTACATTGTGTAGACAGGACAGCAACTCGTGCAATGATTCAGGGAACATCTCTGGGGGCTGCACGCACCAAACAACCCCACCTCTCTGTGGCCAACCACTTCAACCCGTCTTCCAACTCCGCCAAGGACATGCAAATCCTGGGCCTCCTCCACTGCTAAATCTAAGCCACCTGACTCCTGGAGGAAAATCACCTCAGCTTTCACCTTGGGACCCTCTAACCACATGACATCAATGCTGATTTCACCAGTTTCCTCATCTCCCCTCCCCCCACCTCATTCCAGATCATGTCCTCCAACTGGGCACCGTCTTCTTGAACAGTCCTACCTGTCCATCTTCCTTCCCACCTATCTGTTCGACCCTGACCTCTGACTTTACTGGGCGGCACGGTGGCACAGTGGTTAGCACAGTGCCAGAGACCCCGATTCAATTCCAGCCTCAGGCAACTGTCTGTGTGGAGTTTGCACATTCTCCCCGTGTCTGCATGGGTTTCCTCCAGGTGCTCCGGTTTCCTCCCAGTCCAAAGATGTGCAGGTTAGGTGAATTGGCCATGATAAATTGCCCGTAGTGTTAGGTGCATTAGTTAGGGGTGAATGTAGTGGAATGGGTCTGGGTGGGTTGCTCTTTGGCGGGTCGGTGTGGACTTGAAGGGCCTGTTTCTAATCTATCAAAATTACCCCCCCTCCCCCGTCCTGCATCTACCTTTCGCCTTCCCAGCTATGTGTCCCACCCCCACCCTCCTATTTATCTCTCAGCCCCCTTTCCCCCATCCCGACATTCCTAATGAAGGACTTATGCTCGGAACATCAACTTTCCTGCTCCTCGGATGCTACCTGACCTGCTGTGCTTTTCCAGCGCCATAAGTTTCAACATGGACTAAATCCACCTTCAGCAAAGAACATTGAAGGAAGAAAAACAAATGATTGGTAAGTTTTGTCAGCTAACTTATCAAGCGATAATGATGATAACAACAGCACATTGCATTTATAAAACTTCCCAAAGTGCTTAACAGGAGTATTCTAAAAGACTTGACACTGGGTGACACAAAGAGATGCTAGGACAGATACCCAAAAAGCTGAAGACTAGAAAGCTTATTTTAAAGAATGTCTTAAAGGAGGAAAGAGATATACAGAAAGGCAGAAATATTTAGGAATAATGGGCCAAATGGCCTCCCCTGTCCTTTATTTCTATACTGTAAATTTCATAGTGTTGGACCTCGGCATCTAAAGGCATGACTATCAATGGTGATATGTTCAAGAGGGTCTGAATGAAATGAGCACATACCTCAGACTGGAACAACTGGAGGAGAATATGGAGATAGGAGAGAGGTGAGAGCAGGAGGGATTTCTAAACAAGGGCATTAATCCTACTCATTTCATCCAAAATAATTTACAAGAGTTGCTTTTATCATTCTTGAAGAACATAGAAACAAGGTTGGATGATGTGTGATATGCTTCCCACACTGATGGCTGGCATTGTAAAGCTTTTACTGTAACTATCGAGTAAAAATATTCCTTCAGGTTGACTCAACAATGCCTTTACTCAAGCATTAATAACATTTTGTCTTGTGGACACACAATCGGATTCAGGGAGCCTTGTAAACACATGCAACCCGATTTTGCGGTGCAGTAGACACATTTTGACACACAGTTGGCAATCAGAAACTTCAAATATTAATGCAAAAGTAATGATCTTTTGTGTACTATTTAACAAAGGCATTATCCCATTGATTTAAATGGCTCGCCAATTCCATTAAAATAGTTGATAGGGAAGCAACGTTAATGTGCTCTATTTAATGCTAATATTCAAAAGCTTTCAGTTCATGGCTGATGATTTTTGTCTTGATTGATTCAGTGAATGTAAATATGTGAATAGAAATGAAAGCACCAAAGAATGCATAACTGGCAGGACAGAGCATTTTCTTTAGTTTACAAAACAATGTTTTAACGTTACTTTCGTGAGTTACTGATTGTTAAATAACACTTTCTATCAGTCTTTTTGCCAGAGGACAATTTTCTTTCTATTAACAGTCAACCAAGTCATGTTTATGAAAATTTATCGTTAAGGATATGGATTATTGTACAAGGCAAGCTGCAAAGCTCAACCAGTATCCCAAAGGGAGAGCTAGAGATAACAAATATCATGTGTAAGCTATACAATCCTTAAGTTATCTTCCACAAATAAACTCCCATTGTATTTTTTTTAAATTATTTAATCTATTTTTCTAACCAATCTGTTCAGAGATGTACTTACATACTGCTGGAACAAGGGGGACTTGAACCCAGACCTCTCTGGGACACTACCTCTATGCCACAAGAGGTCCCCCGCACTACCAGTGTATTATGTTCAAGAGACATCTTTTAATATTCATACAAATGCTGGCCAGGCGAACATTTATTTTCCATCTCTAATTGCTTTGAGAAAATGGTGGTGAGCTGCCTTCCTAAACTTTTACAGTCTTTATAGTATCGGTACACCCACAGTGTTGTCAGAATTTTAACCCAGTCACAATGAAGGAATGGCCATGTATTTCCATATCAGGATGGTGTGTTGCTTGGAGGAGAACATCCAAGCAGTGACATTCCCATGTATGTTCTATGTGGGCCCTTTGGATGGCAGAAATCACAAAGTTTCAAAGGTGGTTTTGAAGGATTCTTGGTAAATTGTTGCATTGCTATTTGTAATGTTACACATTGCAACCACTATGTCAGTGCTGAAAGAAGTGAATGTTTAAAGTGATGGATGGGGTCCAATCAAGCAGTCTGCCTTGTCCTTGTCCTTCAACACCAAAAGGTGTTGAACTTTTTGAGTGTTATAGAATCAGACTCATACAGCACAGAAACAGACCCTTTGGTTCAACCAATCCTTGGCAACCATAATCCCAAACTAAACTAGTGCCACCTGCCTGCACTTAACTGATATTCCTCCAAATATTTCTTATTCATGAACTTATCACAGTGTCTTTTAGCCATTGTAACCATAGCCATATTCACCACATTGTCTGGAAGTTCATTCCATATACAAACCACTTTCTGTGTGAAAACATTGCCCCGATGCTTTTGTAAAATATAGAGTCATAGAGATGTACAGCATGAAAACAGACCCTCCGGTCTAAACTGTCCACGTCGACCAGATATCCCAAACCAATCTAGTCCCACCTGCCAGCACCCGGCCCATTTCCCTCCAAACCCTTCCTATTCATATACCATCCAAATGCCTTTTAAATGTTGCAATTGTACCAGCCTCCACCACTTTCCCAGGCAGCTCATTCCACACATGTACCACCCTCTGTGTGAAAAAATTGCCCCTTACGTCTCTTTTATATCTTTCCCCTCTCACCCTAAAACTATGCCCTCTAGTTCTGGACTCCTCGAACCCAAGGAAAATACTTTGCCTATTTACCCTATCCATGCCCCTCATAATTTTGTAAACCTCTATAAGGTCACCCCTCAGCCTCTGATGCTCCATGGAAAACAGCCCCAGCCTGTTCTGCCTCTCCCTATATCTCAAATCCTCCAACCCTAGCAACATCCTTGTAAATCTTTTCTGAACCCTTTCAAATTTCACAACATCTTTCCAATAAGAAGGAGACCAGAATTGCACATAATATTCCAACAGTGGCCTGTACAGCTGCAACATGACCTCCCAACTCCTGTACTCAGTACCCTGACCAATAAAAGAAAGCATACCAAACGCCTTCTTCACTATTCTATCTACGTGCGATTCCACTTTCAAGGAGCTATGAACCTGCACTCCAAGGTCTCTTTGTTCAGCAGCACTCCCTAGGACCTTACCATTAAGTGTATAAGTCCTGCTAAGATTTGCTTTCCCAAAATGCAGCACCTCGCATTTATCTGAATTAAACTCCATCTGCCACTTCTCAGCCCATTGGCCCATCTGGTTAAGATCTTGTTGTAATCTGAGGTAATCCTCTTCGCTGTCCACTACACCTCCAATTTTGGTGTCATCTGCAAACTTACTAACTGTATCTCTTATGCTCGCATCCAAATCATTTATGTAAATGACAAAAAGTAGAGGACCCGGCACAGATCCTTGTGGCACTCCATTGGTCACAGATCTCCAGTCTAAAAAACAGCCCTCTACCACCACCCTCTGTCTTCTACCTTTGAGCCAGTTCTGTATCCAAATGGCTAGTTCTCCCTATATTTCATGAGATCTAACCTTACTAATTAGTCTCCCATGGGGAACCTTGATGAACATCTTACTGACGTCCATATAGTTCACATCTACTGCTCTGCCCTCATCAATCCTCTTTGTTGCTTCTTCAAAAAACTCAATCAAGTTTGTGAGACATGATTTCCCACTCAAAAACCATGTTGACTAGCCCTAAACAGTCCTTGCCTTTCCAAATACATGTACATCCTGTCCCTCAGGATTCCCTCCAACAACTTGCCCACCACCGACGTCAAGCTCGCTGGTCTATAGTTCCCTGGCTTGTCCTTACCACCCTTCTTAAACAGTGGCACCATATTAGCCAACCTCCAGTCTTCTGGCACCTCACTTGTGACTAGCGTTGATACAAATATCTCAGCAAGAGGCCCAGAAATTACTTCTCTAGCTCCCCACAGAGTTCTTGGGTACACCTGATCAAGAATTGGGGATTTATCCATCTTTAAGCATTTCAAGACATCCAGAACTTCCTCCTCTATAATATGGACAATTTGCAAGATGTCACCATTTATTTCCCTACAGTCTATATCTTCCATATCCATTTCCGCAGTAAACACTGATGCAAAATACTCGTTTAGTATCTCCCCCATTTACTGCGGCTCCACACAAAAGCTGTCTTGCTGATCTTTGAGAAGCCCTATTCTCTCCCTAGTTCCCGTTTTGTCCTTAATGTATTTGTAAAAACCCTTTGAATTCTCCTTAATTCTATTTGCCAAAGCTATCTCATGTCCCCTTTTTGCCCTCCTGATTTCCCTCTTAAGTATATTCCTACTGCCTTTATACTCTTCTAAGGATTCACTCAATCTATCCTGTCTAAACAGTTTTCCTCTTAGCTTAAAAATTTGCCCCCTAAACTTGGAATCCCACTCTAGGGTAAAGATAAGGTGCCATTCACCTTATCTATACCTCTCAGAATTTTATAAACAGCTATAAAGTCACACCTAACCTCCTATGCTCCAGTGAAAGAAGTTCCAGCCAATCCAGCCTCTCACCATAACTCAAACTCTCTATTTCCAGCAACATCCTGGTAAATCTCCAGCTTAATAATATCCTTCCTATGAAAGGGCAATCAGACTTGGACACAGTATTCTGGAAGAGGCCTCACCAATGTCCTGTAAAACTTCAATATAACGTCCCAACCCTTATTCTCAAAGGTCAGAGCAACGAAGGTGCAAAATGCCTTCTTAAATTTCCTATCTTTATGTGAAGGGCTTATGCCCGAAATGTCAATTCTCCTGCTCCTTGGATGCTGCCTGATCTGCTGCGTTTTTCCAGCAATACGTTTTTCAGCTCTGCTCTCCAGCATCTGCAGTCCTCACTTTCTCCTAGTATCTTTATGTGATGCAAATTTCAAAGAATTATGTATTTGAACCCTTAGTTCTCTCTGTTCTACGACACTATCCAAGGTCATTTTAATTATGTAAGTTCTGTTTCTTGGAACTCTTCTGGGCAAGTGGAAAATATTCTATCACGCTTATGACTTATGTCTCGTAGGCGGTGGATGTGCTTTGGGAGTTATTTGGTGAGTAACAAGCTGCA
Organism: Hemiscyllium ocellatum; assembly: GCF_020745735.1. Taxonomy (NCBI): domain Eukaryota; kingdom Metazoa; phylum Chordata; class Chondrichthyes; order Orectolobiformes; family Hemiscylliidae; genus Hemiscyllium; species Hemiscyllium ocellatum. The sequence goes on along the minus strand of NC_083428.1, from coordinate 16,934,711 downwards.
GAGTTTCTTGTGTGTGACATGCTTTTATAGCTGCAGTACTTATGCGATTTGTCTAGTTCAGGTTTTTATGCAATGGTAAACCTCAGGATGCTAGTTACTCAGTAATAGCAATGCAGGTGAAAATGCAGGTCATTAATGTAGCAAGTACCACTTCTCAGCCCTAGCCTGTATATTACCCAGGTCTTTTTGCATATGGACACGGACTGCTTCAGTATCTGAGGAAGAGTGAATGGGCATTGTACATATATCTGTGAACGTCTCTGCTTCTGACCTAATGAGGCAAGGAAGTTCATTGATGAATTAACTAAAAGTGATTGCGCCTGAAGAATTCCTTCAACAATGCAGTCTTTTTTTTGTCTAGGTGTGACTGCAGCCAGTTGAGAGTTTTCATCCTGATTCCCATTGCCCAGAATTGCCAGGGCTTCTTGATGCCACACTTGGTCTTAATGTCAGCAGTCATCCCATGTTTGTACCAAGACTGTAATGAATGAGATCAGAAGCTGAGTGGCTCTGGCATACTCCAAACTGACCAACAGTGAGCAGGTTATTGCTCAACAAGTGTCACGTGATAGAATGGTCAATAACCCTGTCCATCACTTTTCTGATTATCAAGTGTAGACTGATGGAGCCAAGTTAGACAGGACATCCTGAGCAATTTTCCACATTGCTGAGTTGATGTCAGTATTGGAGGAGAAAGTGAGGACTGTAGATCCTGGAGAATCAGTGTCGAAAAGGGTGGCGCTCGAAAAGCACAGTCGGTCAGGCAGCATCCGAGGAGCAGGAGAGTTGAAGTTTCGGACATAAGCCCTTCATCGGAAATGTAGGGAGGATGGAGGATGAGAGATAAATGGTCGGGTGGGGGTGAGGCTGAGGGGAAGGTAGCTGGGAAGACAATAGATGGATGCAGGTGGTGGGTAATTGTGATAGGTTGGTGGGGAGGGTGGAGGGGATAGTTGGGAAGGAAGATGGACAGGTAGGACACCTACTGGTCCCCACACCCCCACTTATCTCTCATTCCCCCTTTCCCCTCCACATTCCTGATGAAAGCTGATGCCCAAAACGTCAACTCTCCTGTTCCTCGGATGCTGCCTGACCTGCTGTGCTTTTCCAGCACCACACTTTTCGACTTTGATGTCAGTATTGTAAGCATGCTGACAGCCTGGTTAAGGGCACAGCTAGTTCTAGAGGACAAGTCTTCAGTATTATTGCTGGGATGTTGTCAAGTACAATAGGCTTTGCAGTATCAAGTGCCTTCAGTTATTTCTTGATATCATACAGTAAAAATCAAATTGGTTGAAGATTCATGTCTATGATGCTGAGAATGTCAGGAAGAAGCCGACAAGGATATTCCACTCGGCAGTTCTGGGGAAGGTGATTGCAAATGATTCAGCCGTGTCTTTTGCTCTGAAATACTGGGTTCCCCCATTGTTGAAGATGAGGATATTTGTTGAGCATCCTCCTCCAGTTAGTTGTTTTATGGTCCACCATCATTCATGACTGGATGTGGCAGGACTGCAGAGTTTAGCTCTGATCCTTTGATCATGGGATCACTTTGCACTCTCCAATTCATGCTGCCCTCACTGGTTGGCACACAACTAGCTTCCTGCTCTTGCTTCACCAGGTTAACAGCTCTCTGTACTCCTGATGTTGCTCATCATATGTCCTTCTGCTCTCTTCATTGAACCATTTTTGACCCCCTGACTGTGGAGTGGGGGGTATGTTGTGTTATGAGTTTACAACTTGTAGTTGAATATAAATATGTGACTAATGACCCACAACACTTCGGGGGATCAATTTTTGTGTTGTTTGAAATCTTCCCCATTTAGCATGATGATAGTACCAGCCGCGACACAATTCTTAGTGAAGATGAGACTTTATCTCCAGAAGGGCTGTGTGGTGTTAACTTCTACCAATACTATTATAGACAGATGCATCTGCAACAGGTAGACTGCTGAGTCATTGACTCATAGAGTCATAGAGATGTCATAGACCCTTTGGTCTAACTCATCCATGCCAACCAGATGTCCTAAATTAATTCAAGTCCCATTTGCCAGTACTTGGCCCATATCTCTCTAAACCCTTCCTATTCATATACCCGTCCAGAAGCCTGTTAAATATCGTAATTGTACCAGCGTCCACCATTTCCTCTGGCAGCTCATTCCATACATGCACCACACTTTGCATGAAAAAATTGACCCCTAAATCCTTTTAAACCTTTCCGCTCTCACACTAAACCTATACCCTCTAGTCCTGGACTCCCCCACCCCAGGGAAAAGACCTTGTCTATTTACCCTATCCATGTCCCTCGTAATTTTATAAACATCTGTAAGATCACCCCTCTGCCTCTGACGCTCCAGGGAAAACAGCCTCAGCCTATTCAACCCTATAGCTCAAATCCTCTAACCACAGCAACATCTTTGTAAATCTTTTCTGAACCCTTTCAAGTTTCACAACATCCTTCCGAGAAGAGGGAGAGAACACAGTATTCCAAAGGTGGCCTAATCAATGTCCTGTACAGCTGCAACATGACCTACCAACTCCTGTACTCAATACTCTCACCAATAAAGGCAAGCCTACCAGATATCTTCTTCACTATCTTATCTACCTGCGACTCCACTTTCAAGGAACTATGAACCTGTACTCTCTTTATTCAGCAATATACTCCTGGACTTTACTATTAAGTGTATAAGTCCTGCCTTGATTTGTCTTTCCAAGATGCAGCACCTCACATTTATTTGAATTAAACTCCACCTGCCACTCTATGACCCATTGGCCCATCTGATCAAGATCCCATTGTACTCTGAGGTAACCTTCTTCACTGTCCACTAAGATGAGTTTAAGTAAATTTCTCCATTTTGTTGGTTCTCTCACTACCTACCACTGCTCCAGCTAGCAGTTGCATTCTTCAGGTATCTGCCAGCTCAGTGAGAAATGGTGCTTCCATTTTTTTGATGATTATACATAAATTACATTCTGCATCCTTGTCACCCTCAGTGCTTCTTCCAATTGGTGTTCAACATGCAATAGTACTGATGCGTCAACTAAGGGAGGCAGTAGGTGGCAATGAGCAGGAGTTTTCCTCATTCATGTTTAACCTGAGATACTTCATGGGGTCCAGAGCCTATGTTGAAGACTCTAAGGCTACTGTCTCCCAACTATTCCACTGTATCTCCACTTTTGGTTGTTCAAGGTATAGCAACGGTGAGTGATGACTGTATCTGGGACATTGTTACAGTTACAACTTGACACAGTACAAAATCAGATTGGTTTTTGAATATTCTATGGGACAGCTATCCCAGTTTTAGCACAAGCCCCCCCGAATAATCATGAGGAGGATATTGCAGGGTCTACAGAGCTGGGTTCGCCACTATCGAGGTCAAAGCTGGGTGGTCCATTTGGTGTCATTCCTTAAGACTCTGTAGCAGTTTGATACAGTTTTGGAATTTGCCAGGCACTTTCAAAGTCAGCTCCACTTTTGTGGATCTGGTGTTACATGCAAGCCCTATCAGGTAAGGTCAGCAGTTTTCCATCCCCAAGGGGCACTTGTGATGTCTTTTTTTCACAAAAAATATCAAATGGCTCCATTCAACTAGCTTTTAATTGTAGATCTATATGAATTGAAACTCTACCAGCTGTCCTAGTGAAATTTGAACCCATGTTACCAGACATTATACTAGCCTTCCAGATTAACTAATTTACTTGCATTGTCAACATGTCACCATATCACACTCTTTGATCAATCTTTATTAACTTCTCCAACTAGAAAGTGTTACATGGTTGGAGGGCCAGGGTTTCAACTCACCTTAACAACTTAAAAATAAAAATGGGTGATATCAGCAACCAACTTAATTCTGCTTCTCTAGTGGTAATTTGACCTACATTCAACTGTAGAACATTTTTTCCAAAAAAGTGCTTCATAACTAAAATTTGTAACAACACTTAGAACTTGACATTCCAAGATGTGCCATATAGTTTGGTTTATTTCAAAACTGTGGCACTCTGAGGCATCTCACTACACTTAAAATTACAGATTGGATTTATAGTAGGGCGGCACCGTGGTAACAGTGGTTAGCACTGCTGCCTCATAGAGCTTGAGACCCGGGTTCAATTCCTGCCTCAGGCGACTGACTGTGTGGAGCATTCCACCTTACTTGCCCTAAGAGTTCTGACAGATTATTTTCAAATAAAGGCTCAGTGGAGGGTGGCACAGTGGCTAGCACTGCTGCCTCACAGTGTCAGGGACCCAGGTTTGACTCCCGGCTCGGGCGACTGTCTGTGTGGAGTTTGCACGTTCTCCCCATGTCTGCATGGGTTTCCTCCGGGTGCTCCGGTTTCCTCCCACCAGTCCAAAGATGTGCGGGTCAGGTGAATTGGCCATGCTAAATTGCCCGTAGTGTTAGTTGAAGGGATAAATGTGGGAGAATGGGTCTGGGTGGGTTGTGCTTCGGCGGGTCAGTGTGGACTTGTTGGGCCGAAGGGCCTGTTTCCACACTGTAGGTAACCTAATCTAGATGGTTGAGATTCTTGAGTCAATACAGGCTACATATTTTCCCATTGTTGTTCGCCACTGAAAACTGATCAAAAATACAGATTCCAGCCTCTTGCTACTTGATGCCAGGACTCCCTTTGACTGTAACTTTTCCCCATTGAACCTTTATTCCAAGCTTTAGTGCATTCCTCATTGTGTCAATCTGGTGCTCAGAATGTGCCAGTCCAGTACACCCAGACACCAAGTGCCCTTTGTCCTGAAAATCCAAAAGCTTTCATGCTGAGCAAGGAACATATTTCACCCTGATGATGATCCCCCAGTACTGGCTGTTTATGGCTCTTGTGCACATTTCTAGGGGCAGCCTGTACTGTACAGAGTCCTGCATCCAAACAAATGAAATGCTTCATAAAAACTTCAGCAACAAATGATGCTAATACACCAAATAATCACAACTCCCCTTTCCTATTGGTGCTCTGAATCCAAAGTCCCATAATTCAAGGAATGAATGATTTTTTTTTACAAACAAGGTGGACATCAACGTTATTAAATCAATTCATCTGAAGGACATCTGAAAGTTCATCAAGCACTCAGGGCTTGATCAAATTTCACCACTTTTGGAATTCCTGTGGTAGAATCAGCTACTCACATCATTGTCAACCGCTCATTAGCTCATTTAGACTAGACCATGAGATTATCCCAGGACCGGAATTAAAACAAAGTAATATAAATTGTATCTGAGTCACTTTAGATGGGGTGACCAGGCATTTCTCCTTCCATAAATTCTAACATTCTGTCCCATACTGACATGTTACTCACAGTAAGATTGCAGTGTTCAGAATGCAGTGAAGTGGGAAATGGAGCAGCTGGCATTTTTACATGCTGTCCATTGAAGTCAATGAAGTAAAACCAGACTGGATAGAAGATGCACGGTCAATCTCATTTGGTCAGTTTTCTGACAGACAGTTCAGCTTAAAGTTGTCCCATCACATAATTCTATTTTATATATGACTTTGATTGGTTGAACCACATACAGCAGCAATTTTTCAACTTTTATTCATACTCCTACCATGCACTAACTGAGGCAAACACACTCACACACAGAAAAAATAAATAAGGTACAACAGCAAGCACATTATTTTGAATGTATACAACATTTGTAGCTTATTAATTGTGTGAATGTTTTGATTAATATTAAACAAATAACAAAAGAAGAAAAAAACATAATGAACCACAGCATTCAACGTGAGGAACATATTAAGTTTAATGATGCTGAGCACCCCTAACTGACCCATGGATGATTGTTCCAAGAACACTGGCTGTGACTTACATCAGAGAAGGCTTATATGTTAACTGAATATCTGCAGGCCAGCTCGCAAACCCTTCCAGTCAAGGATAGAAGTCTAATTAACAGGAAAACACTAATTGTACAAGTGGGCTAATTTCCATAATTAAACAATGTCATATCTGAATCCAGAGCCATAAGAGTAAGGCACAATGCCACATATCATTTAAAATGTTCCCATGAATAGTTGCTGGTCTTGAACTCCATCCACTATAGTTGGAGCAGATGATGACTTTAGTTATTCTCTCCTCACTCATATGTTTCAGAACATTAATATTGCACATCCAGTGGTTCAGAAGTCATTCTGGCTGGAATTATGACAAGTGATATTTTGAATAAACAGTAACTGGGTCTGGTATACTCATAAAATATGTTGCTGACTTGGCAAGGAAATAATGATTTCTTATTAAGCTTTCTTAGAAGTTTGAAAAACTTCATGACGAAGGTCCATCCAGTAAACAACTGGGCTTCAAGTCGTTCTGCGGTTTGATTTGTAGGCGGTCGACATTCTTGAGTGAATACAGACTACATATTTCCCCATTGTGTTTTGCCACTGAATGCTGATCATCACTCCTTCAAAGAAGCGCAGTCTCTTAGTGATGGGCTATTACAGCACTGCCAGAAGGAAGCAGTTTTCCTAAATAATGCAAGGGAATGATAAAATACCAAACATCAAACCCACAAACAACTCGGGAGTCTCGAGTCCTTTCTTTTTTTGATATAGTGGGCCACCAAGATCGTCACAAAGATGACAACCCACACTGTTTAAATGAGATTCACTCTCATTACAACACAGTGCAAAGGATGTAAGTGAAATAACAACTCTTCTCAACTATCAAAACCGCAAACTGACTCACATTGCACCATATGTTTGGTGGTTTCAGATGTCTTTTTTTGACCTTTATAAACAACACTGATTAGGCCGAGTTGAATAATTCATCAGTGTGGAGGTGAATGAGGGGTTTGTGTTTGCGTTGTTAGTTGGAAGTGCAGGGGTTGGAGAGATCGTTTTCTTTAGATAAAAGGTAATGAGTCACTTTGTCACGTTTTATTTGACTGATACAGTATTTCACATTGTTGACCATTTCCTGCTCATCCTTTAAGACATTTGGAGTATTTAGCAGGTGGATATATAGATGACTGTTAAGTCTGATAACGACTAGAAAGTCCTGCTGCAAAAAGAACAAGAAACAGAGATATTGTGTTTTGACAAATTGCCAGCTTGGAATTTTTTCTTTCATTTTCTTTCTGAAAATCAGCTGGGAGAACAAAAACACTGAGATGCTTCATGACATTTAGGTTTCTCTATATATGTTAGACCACACAACCATACCACAAATAATCTGGTTCTAGTGAGTCAGATATCTAGAATTTTATTTACAGCACTTTTTACAAGTCTCTGATGTCACAGACTTAGACTCATAGTCTGGGTTCTATGTATATTTGTGTTACCGTACACTACACACATAGTAGTGACTGGCCAATTGACTCTATTACACAGAAACAGTGACTGAGAACAGGGTGGGTCTTTCTATCCTGAAACTTCACAGATTGCAGTGTCATGTAACTACCTTAAAGATACAAGTCACACTGGTCTGGAATCTATGCCATAGGCACGGTGGCACAGTGGTTAGCACTGCTGCCTCACAGCACCAGAGACCCGGGTTCAATTCCCGACTCAGGCGACTGACTGTGTGGAGTTTGCACGTTCTCCCCGTGTCTGCGTGGGTTTCCTCCGGGTGCTCCGGTTTCCTCCCACAGTCCAAAGATGTGCGGGTCAGGTGAATTGGCCATGCTAAATTGCCCGTAGTGTTAGTTAAGGGGTAAATGTAGGGGTATGGGTGGGTTGTGCTTCGGTGGGTCGGTGTGGACTTGTTGGGCCGAAGGGCCTGTTTCCACACTGTAAGTAATCTAATCTAATCTAGTGTTGGCATGCCAAGCATCACTATACGGATAGTCATGTGGATGGGACTAGTCATTGAGACTTGCTTACCAACGGAAATTTTCAGTGGTAACCTTGAGTCTGGGGTGTGCTTCCATGGAAGTCAAAGGAAATACTACAAGGGCTCTTTGAAGTCTTCACTTAGGAATGTTGATAGCGACTTTGCATCCAGTCAGAAACTCACCCAGTCCAGCTAAACATGACACATCAAATAAAAACGATGTGACCTCAGAGGTAGAGAGAAAAAAATATTATTGTTGATACTAGTAACACACCCTCAAACAATGTATCCTTTAAATTTTTTGATTTGAGAACGATTTGTTAATGTGAGACCCTTTAAACTTTTTGCACAGTTTTAGGTGAATAACAACATAATTTTGAGGCTGCTTGCATCTCTTAAACTCCTACTTTCCTTGGTTTAACACTGGCAGCTGTACCTTCAGGTGGCTAGGCCTGAGACTCTGGAATTCCCTCCCCGAACTTTTCTACCCTTCTTCTCTCTTCCTTTAAGATACTCCTTAAAGTGCCCCAATGCTTATGTGGTTTGGTGCCAAATGGTTTCTGATAATGTTCCTGTGAAGTGCATTTGGTCATTTTACAACATCAAACATTCTATACAATTGCAGGTTTATTATTGTGTTCATCTCTGATAGCTTACCATCTCAGTGTAGCAAATAGGTAAAGATTTGGAAAAACTAAATGGTGGCATGGTGGCTCAGTGGTTAGCACTACTGTCTCACAGCGTCAGGTTTGATTCCACCCTCGGTTGACTGTCTGTGTGGAGATTGAACTGAAGTTCTGAAAAAGAGTCAGATTGGACTTAAAACATTAACTCTTTCTCTCTCCACAGATGCTGCCAGACCTGCTGTGTTCATAGAATCCCTACAGTGTTGAAACAGGCCATTTGACCCATCAAATCCACATTGACCCTTGAAAGCGTATCTTTTCTCTGGGTCTCCGGTTTCCTTCCACAGTCCAAAGATGTGCAGGTTAGATGGTTGACCATGCTAAATTGATCATTGTGTTCAGGGATGTGCAGAATAGGTGGATTAGCCATGGAAAATATTGGGTCACAGGGATAAGGTGGGTCTGAATGGGATACGCTTTCAAGGGTCAATGTGGATTTGATGGGTCAAATGGCCTGTTTCAACACTGTAGGGATTCTATGAACACAGCAGGTTTGGCAGCATCTGTGGAGAGAGAAACAGAGTTAACGTTTTAAGTCCAATCTGACTCTTTTTCAGAACTTCAGTTCAGCTCCACCTGAACAATGTTACATACTCTTTTCTCTCCATACACCTCCAAACCACCAGCAGGGATCCAGAGGATTTGTTTTCATTATTTTTTTTAACAATGAATAATTATTTCTCAGTTAAATTCTACTGTGTCTTCTGCCTGAGTTGCAGGATAGTAAATATGTATAAGAAACATTACAAGTGCAAATTTGCTAACTAAATGCGCACTTAGCATTCATGGCTTGAAATAATAAGCTGTTATTAACACTGCTAAACTGACAGTCAGTCTATGTGCATTAATTCTTCTCATTTTGCATGACTCCAAAAATATTTCATGGACTAACATATATTTTGAAATTATATTCACTGCTGTTTAGAACAACAAGCTCACTTATATTGGGGTATCTTTATCCACAGGCCTGATAAGTTCTGAAAGAGTTGGTGGGAGGAGTGCCCTGCGGGGGAGGAATGATCTACTGGCATTATTGCTGAACTCTTAGCCCAGAGAACCAGGTAATGTCCTGGGGACCTGGGTTCAAATCCTGCCACAGCAGATGGTGGAATTTGAATTCAATAAATATCTGGAATCAAGAGTCTGTGATGACCAGGGGTCCATTGTCAATTGTTGGAAAAATCCATTTCGTTCACTAATGTCCTTTCGGGATGGAAACTGCTGTCCTTACCTGGTCTGGCCTACATGTGACTCCAGTAATGCAGTTGACTCTTAACTGCCTGCTGAGATGGGAAATAAATGCTGATTATTCAGTGATGTTCTCATCCTGTGAATTAGTTTTTAAAAAATCATAAGGATCCCCTGCTATAGTAATATCATATAGGCACCTGGGCAAAATAGCATTAGATCTCAAAAGTGTGAGACCTAACGTCTTAACACTTTCAGAGCCAATGCAAAATACCCATCGGGCTTTGCCCTTGGTGGGAGGAAGACACCTCCATTACTGGGTCCCTTTGCGACTGAGCTCACTTACACAGCCAAAAGGGAGCAGTTTCCCAACAGAGATGAGGAGAAATTCGCTCAAAGGGAGGCGAATCTGTGGAATTCTCTATCCCACGATGTGGAAGGTGTTTGGGTTCTGAATAAATTAAAGAGGATAGAGAATTTTTAAATTAGTAGTAGGTTAAAGGGAGCAGATCTGAAAGTGGAGTTAAGGTGGAGTTTAGATCAGCTGTGATTGTATTAGATGGTGTGGGAGACTCGAGGACCTGTATGCCCACTCCTCAACATTGTAGAAGAGATTCTTCTAGTTAGACCAGGAAGTGGTTTCGTCGACCATATTGGACTAACCAAACCCTGTAGATTCCTATGACAAAGAGGATGGTTCTGGGAACCTTTATCATGAACAGCAGCTCATACAATGTAGTAAGCTTGCCCTGAGAACAACAGCTAAGTTCAAGCGTTATAGTTGTTTTAAAATTTGTCTCTATATTCTTCATTTCTCTGTGAGTTCAAGGCTTGCCCTCCTTTGGACACAATCCCTCCCCTTGGAAGTGGCAAAGAAGGTAGCAAGAAGAGTAAATAATTGAGTATGTTGGCTCTGGATAGACACCCCCTCTTCTTGTCACCTTAGCTGATCATGTGGGGCAATAGACAACCATCGTGGACCTTAAATCATCAATTAATGAACACTTAATGGCCTGAACTCCTCAATGACCTGATTATCTGCCTCCTTGGCATATGAATCAAGTGCCCGGTCTTCTCAATGGGAAACCAGAGATTTCTGTGGTTTGGTCTCCATTTGCCCCAGTTTGGTTCAATAACGGGCACAGATGGGAGACAAGGGGCTAGTCACTGAAAACTACCACTCTGTCCTAGCCATTGTCTTCACTTTTTCCTCAATGCCCATCCCTCACCCACCCCATGAGAGTCCTAAAAGAAAAGGATTTCACTTCTTGCCATTGGATCCGTGAAAACTAGAACAATCTCTTGGATCTCTGGAAAATCTCAGCCTTATTACGGGCTTTGGCTAGTGTTGCATTGCAACAATGTTCTGTTGCTAGCCAGAGCAGCGTGGCTGCACAGTGGCTAGCACTTCTATCTCACAGCACCAGGGACCTGAGTTCGATTCCAGCTTTGGGTGACTGTATGGAGTTTGCAAGTTCTCCCTGTGTCTGTGTGGGTTTCTGTTAGGTGCTCCAGTTTCCTCCCATAGTTCAAACATGTGTAGGTTAGGTGAATTAGCCGTGCTAAATTTCCTGTAGTGTGCAGGTTGGGGATTGGACAAGGGAAATGTGAGCTTTTAGGGATAGGGTGGGATGCTGTTTGGAAGGTTAGTGCAGACTCAATGAGCCAAATGGCTTCTATCTGCACTATAGGAATTCTATGATTCATTTACTGTGCTTTGTTCCCGCATAACTTTTTCAGTATTGGGAATTTACCACAACTGGATGTATAACCTGCATCTATCATACTCACAGCTGTATTTTAGTCTGTTGCCAGTGAGCCACCAGTTTGTGTTGCCATGTCACTTTCTTGGCTTAAGATGCAGCAGAATTAACTTACAATGTACTATTGCACACAGAACAACAAGAATTTAAGGGAACATACTTACAGACAAAGTGGTCGGGCGGTGTTAGATTCTGATGCTAATTGATACAGGTGCATAATGAAAATTCACTTGTTTGTACAAATGACTTAATTGTCTGTCTTTTCCCCCTTTATTCCCTGTGTTTTTACTGACCACAGCTGAGAGTTTGGGAGGTAGCTTGCTGCCAGTTGCTCTCCTGAAATCTTTACCTTTGGATCAGAGAATTGAAAGCAATCAGCTAAGGTTTCGCATTCTTGATCTCTGTCCAGTGAATCTATGGCTTGCCAACACAAATCAGGCTCATCTTTGATAACATAGAAACACGCAGTAGAGGAGCAAGAGTAGGCCATTCATCTCATCGAGCCTTCTCCGCCATTTAATATGATCATGGCTGATCATCCAAATCTGTACTCGTTTCCCACTGCCCCCCTCCCCCGCCACCCAGTACCCTTGATCCTTTTAGCTTGAACAACTACACCTAACTTCTTCTTGAAGACATTCAATACTTTTGTCTCACCACTTTCTGTGACAGAGAATTCTACTCGTTCCCGATGCTCTGGGTGAAAGTAAAGAAATGTTTTCACTGTATAACAGCTACTCCCTCTCTGTTAGGTACAGTTGTCCCCCATTCACTAGAAGAAAATGCGAGCATTTATATGAATGAAGGAAAACTTGCATTTTTATAGTGCCTTTCCTGACCACTGACATCCCAAAACACATGAAGCCAATTAACTTATTTTGAATTGCAGCCATTGTTGCTTTGCAGGGAAAAAAGAAACAGCCAGTTATGCACACAGAAAAATCTCACAAACAGCATGCAGACATTTGCTGTTCTCCAATGGAACTCCTTGCAGGCAAGGAGTTTGTGAAATTCTCCAAATGCTCTTCCCTCTACTCTGTTATGCATCCCAAACCTGCAACTGGGGTGCAATTTTACAAGAAGCAAGAGAGGCCAAGGGCAACCCACCCACCATCATCCAAGCTCTGGCCTAAGTATTGACCATTTTCTGCACAAATTCAATTTTCAGGCTGGCAGGTGAGTTTCATGTTAGGATAAAGCCTGGCAAGCCTCTGAATATTGGAAAACAGTCCACGTGCATCCAAGACTGACTTAAGGTAGAAACCCGTTTGTCAATTGCAGATACAAATGTGCAGAGCCTGATCAGTGCACTCTCAGCTATGCCAAAGGGTAGTGTCCCTTCAGTTTTCATTAGTGAGATTGAGAGAAGTAAGAAGATGTTGCTGTTGGGTCCACAAAATCCTCTGGTTTGCATTCAGCACATTCAAAGCGATCCCCTGGAATGTCCTTACTGCTTGATCCCATTCACTCACCTGCACCCCAAACCTGTTGGCTTAGTGTTGGATATAAAACCAATTTCTTGTCCTCTCTCAACCAGCAAGGTGGGGTGGGGTAGAGGTATGAGGGTGAGAAGCAGGAGCAGGAGTGGGGTGCGGGTGCTATTTTATAGTCACAGCTCACCAAGCACATTTAAGTGAGGCCAGAACCCAAATTTGATTCTGGCCTTTTATCAACACCAATCAGCACCAGAGCAGCCCTCCCCACTCCCTAACACTGCACCCATTGAGGGTGCAAATAGCATCTATTTTTAGGAGAAGAGGCAAGGCCATTTGCTAATTAAAAAGGTAACTCAATACTTATGGAAAATAGGTCACATAAACACAGGCACAAAAACTGATTTATCTTAGCACACTGTGAGATGTAGAACAAACACTTTGGAGACCAGCATTGTAAAGTTCTTACAACTGTGTGACCAGGTTACCAAATAGTGGTACACTTTACTGAGCATTTGGCTGGGATCAGGATTTATTTAAACTGGAGAATAAGACAAGCAAAATGTGCGAATCTCCCCCCTCAATCCAACGAAGGACAATTCAACTTAAAGAAGAAAATAAAATATTTACCAAGATTATTAATTTCTCATGTAAGTAATTAGACTTCTTCAACATATTGGTGTCTGCTATGGACAACATATTTAGTCTGTGTACATGAGATGATTTAGCCTATTTGGCATGAGATACAGTTTAATTTGAAGTGTTTTTTTTCTCGGCATACTGAGAAGGATCCTCAGAGTGTTTAATAAACTGGAATATTGTTCTCGGTTCAGTTCGGACATGTATGTTTTCCTAAAGAGCAGTGATTCTCCTTGTCAAGAGCCATGTGACCCAAGTGGACAAGACATAATACATTGTTGACTGAACACTGGATGGCTCCTGCTGGGAGTAAACACATGGCATAAATTATTCTTCAATGTTTTCTCTTGTACTGATTTGATATTCTTTGATGGAATATTTTAGAGGAACTATGAGGTAGGTAGCAATTGTTAATCAGAATATCATAATTGTATTTCTTCAGGCAGACCAGCAACAGCTCAATTGTGATGCCTACTTTAGCTGACATTCACTGTCTAGTCTCAGCGAGGACTGGTTACTTTAACTGTGCATGAGAAGTGACACAAGGTTATCTCCCACTCAACCTGTACTTTTTCAGATGGAGGTATTGAATGGAAGTTCAATCTTTAATTAAATTCCAAAATTTCACAGGTTTACAAGGAGTTGAATAAGTCACACCAAGTTTGTGGTGTGAGAATGCCTGTTCAGCTGAAGGAAGCTGATATATGTGAAATATATGTGTTTGTGTATCTGTGCATTTTTTAATGTCATGTATACTGGATTTTTTGGTATTTTGTTGGAGGGGAGAAGAAATGAAACCAATTTCTTGTCCTCTCTCAACCAGCAAGGTGGGGTGGGGTGGGGTGGGATAGAGGTATGAGGGTGAGAAGCAGGAGCAGGAGTGGGGTGCGGGTGCTATTTTATAGTCACAGCTCACCAATCACATTTAAGTGAGGCCAGAACCCAAATTTGATTCTGACCTTTTATCAACACCAATCAGCACCAGAGCAGCCCTCCCCACTCCCTAACACTGCACCCATTGAGGGTGCAAATAGCATCTATTTTTAGGAGAAGAGGCAAGGCCATTTGCTAATTAAAAAGGTAACTTTTTAATTAGTGTCGAGCGAACAATGGGAAGGGAAAATTGAGACAAAACAAGTGGGATATATTAATGAGTCACAATTTCAAATTAAATTGCAAGCACAAGGAACATTTATTTAGTGAGAATTTTATTTGAAACATTCTATAAAACTGCAAATGCAGCCAAAGCATTTTAACCACTCATTTCACTATAAAGTTTCTAACGGTAGAGATGACGTGACAGAAGACTTCCTCCGCAGCCTTTAAGTAAATTGTTGCAATAATCCAGAGGAGGCATTATAGATTAGCCAGGAAAAGAAAATCTAATTTCAATGAGTAATATTCCAGTCATCATATGCCAAAATGTCAAAACGTGTCTCTTTTTCAGTTTTCCTTCATTAGGGACATGTTGGCATAAATGTCATTCATTGTCCTTCGCCAACCACCTGTCATGTCAATGGAATAGATATGGATGTCAGCTTACAACTAAATAGGTCATCCTGTCTCATCGAGCTGCATCTGTTGTGGCCTTCTGAATCCCAGCTCAATGTGTTCCTCTCTACCAAGTGATGCATACGTAAGTACCAATCAAATTGATGGTGACAGCTCAACTGGGCTATTCCAGTTGTCGTGGACTGAATTATTTTACCTGATCAAACTGATTTGTAATTGCATTTTTTAAACCAGCTTTGATGATTTTGTGGCCAGACTGCAGTGCTGAATACAGAGAAGGAATCTGTTATTCATGTAAATTTTGTGCTCGTTCATGAGATGTTCTGATGAATAACAGAACTGATTTTCTCTGGAAGCTGAGTTGATTGAAATGGTCTTTCACTGAAATGGTGAGATTATGGAAACATGCCCAAGACAAAATGATGATTTATATGTCTCCAGGTCGGATGTTCTCATATGCATTCAGTCCTTACAAAGGACAGAAGGGTTTTACCCTAAGAACTTCCTTCGCACCAAGTTTCCTTAACTGCTTTCGAACCATAGTTATTAAAAGGCAAAATCTTTGTTGAAAATGGCACTCTAGAGTGTGGAACCTTGACTTTTCATTTTCATCCACAATAATACAACAATAATAATAACTTGCATTTATATAGAATCCTTTTGCAACAGCAGAATGCAACAAAGACCTTTTTTCGCCGACAACTTCTGGAAATTCAATTTGAGGTTTGAATCATTGAAGTATCCATTGCATTTTGTCTTAAATTTCCATTGCCTTCTCACAATGTTGGCTGTGTCATCTCTTCTCCCTTCCTACCCACTGAACTATCTGCTCTATACGCATATACACAGAGGGCAAAACAAATACATGCACAAATATATCTCCAAAGGCATACATTAGATTCCTTTAGCTGAATAGGCAAACAGTCTTTTGCAGAAAGCCATCTAACATGACATGACATCAATGACTCATTAAGTTTATCCTAATGAAATACTATTTGTAGTATCACTGATGCTACAACATAGGAAAAACAGCAGCTTCATTGCATTGCAAATCCAACAAACAATAATGTGATAATGTCCAAATAATCTGACATTTTACTGATACCAGTTGAGGGACACTAGGGTGAAGGCTCCTCGTCTTCCATAACATACTAACTCAGGATCTTTAAGATCCATCTCAGAGCATAGGCACACTTTGGGTTAGCACCTCAGCTGAGAGACATCACCTTCAATATTATAGCACTCTTCAAGTACTGCTCTGGAGGAAGGATTTTGACCCAAAATGTTAACTCTGATTTCTCTCCACAGATGCTGCCAGACCTGCTGAGTCTTTCTAGCAACTTCTGTTTTTGTTATTGCTCTAGAGTGTGGGCCTAGATTGTGTGCTTAATCTAAGAATAGGACTTAAACCCACAACCTCTTGACTCATGAGCACTGTTCTTGAACCATAGCTGTCACTTTTAGTCAGCATCATAGGAAGTTTTATGTCCCAAATGCAACATATTTCTTTTATGCTAAGATCTAATTATTGGTAATAAAGACATCAAGTGCCACTGCAAGTGAATCTGAATCTGAGAAAGAACACACACTGTGGGCTGCACTGTGCCTCACAGTGCCATGGACCTAGGTTCGATTCCAGTCTCGGGCTACTGCCTGTGTGAAATTGGCACATTCTCCCTGTGCCTGTGTTGATTACTCTAGATGCTCTGGTTTCCTCCTGCACTCCAAAGATGTGCAGGTTAGCTGAATTGGCCATGCTGAATTGCCCATAGTGTACAGGGATGTGTAGGTTAGGTGCATTAGTCAAGAAACATGTGGAGTAATAGGGTAGAAGAATGGGTCTGGATTTGAAGGTCTTCGGAGTCGAGATTAGTGTGGTACTGGAAAAGCACAGCAGGTCAGGCAGCATCTTAGGAGCTGGAGGGTCAATGTTTCGGGCAAAAGCCCATCATCAGAGATCACGGTGTGTGTTCTTTCTCAGATTCAGATTCACTTGCAGTGGCTTTTGCTCGAAATGTCAATTTTCCTGCTCCTTGGATGCTGCCTGACCTGCTGTGCTTTTCCAGCACCACTCTAATCTTGATTCTATTCTCCAGCATCTGCCTAGTCTTCGGCGTGTCAGTGTAGAATTGATGAGCAGAAGAGCCAGATTCTAAAACAAACCTCTTGGATCAAGGGCCTATCATCAGAATGGAAATCTCAGGCAGGTCAGCTTTCTTATGGCATTCAACAAAACAGAATAGAGAAAGGGAGAAACAGTCCTCAACAATATTGGAAAGATCAAGATTTAGGGAAACAGTGTTTAAGAAAAGGAAAGATTATATGGCAACTTTTATGTCTTTGGAACATTCCAAAGTGATTTTCAGCTGCTATAGTACTTTCGAAATGTAGTCATCATTATGTTGTTGGAGAAAGCTCTCACAAACAAAAGAGTAATAATGATCCCATGGTATCGGTTTTCATGACATTGATTGAGGGATAACATCACCTTACTGGGAATACCTCCCATGTCTTTCTGCAAAATAGTGATGTGGGATATTTCTGCTCAATGTGAGACAGCAGGACATGCCTTAATCTTACTTCATTGACATGTTAGTGACAAAGAGAGGAGTAAAATCCCAGCACTTGGCCTTTTTGCAAATGATGTGTTCTATTATTAAATGTAATGTCATTTTTACATCATCATTAGTGCATGGATATAGTTATTCACCTCACAAAAACTCTATCCATAGAGTGGCCATCTTATCTTCAGAACCATTATTTGTAACTAATAAAAGGTTTATGTCTGAAAGTATCCTAATCAGCTTGCCCTGATATTCATCCACTACTGTGCTGCATTTCTATTCTTACTTAATTGTCTCCCTGGTTAACAACCACCAATAGTTAATTCCTTATTGGTTTGTTCCACGACTATATTCATACAGCAAGTGATACTATCAAGGTATCAAGACTGTGAAAGTTAGTTCAGCTTATTCCAAAGGTGTAAATGACTCAAATGGACAACAACATTTACAATTAAATGCAAAGTTGGAAAATGAAGTATTGTAACCAAAAATACAAATCAAATATGATGATGCTGCCTTTGTAATATAGATGCCAAAGAGCATTTCAAGCTACAAAAGTTAGCATTGTTATAAACAAATTGGTGCTCAACATTCATTCACTTATCCTTTATTTTTCTGTCATCAAAATGTCCTTTAATCCCACAGAGCTGTTGGTCAGGCTTTCTTTCATTTCTTCAATATCAGTGCTGCAATTTTCTACCAATTAAAGTGAATGGGTGGAATACTGTAGGCTAGTGAGTACAGATGGGAAATAAAACAAGCCTCATATGTTCAGTTCAGTTTAATGGTAGGAAGTAGATCAAAGCTGGGCAAGAAAAGAACAAGTAATTTAGTTTGAAGTTGTTCTGATGTGAGGACCGGTCTAATTAATTGGTAACCTTTTTCAGTCAGTCGCACTGTGAGCATTGAATTACCTTAGCCACACAGACTAAGCTGCTTCCCACACTGGAGAGAAACAGGAGTGCTACATTATTAGTGATACTAGGAGAAAGTGAGGACTGCAGATGCTGGAGTACCAGAGTTGAAAAATGTGGTGCTGGAAAAAGCCAGCAGGCCAGGCAGCATCCAAGGAGCAGGAGAATCGACGTTTCGGGCATAAGCCCTTCTTCAGGAATGAGGTTGGTGTGCCAAGGGGGCTGAGGTAAAAGGTAGGGGGGAGGGAATTTGGGGGAGGGGCGCTGGGAATACGATAGGTGGAAGAAGGTGAGGGTGAGGGTGATAGGCCGGAGAGGGGGTGGGGCGGAGAGATCGGGAAGAAGATTGCAGGTCAAGAGGGCGGTGCTGAATCCGAGGGTTGGGACTGAGATAAGGTGGGGGGAGGGGAAATGAGGAAGCTGGAGAAATCTAGATTCATCCCGTGTGGTTGGAGGGTTCCTAGGTGGAAGATGAGGTGCTCTTCCTCTAGGCGTCATGTTGCCATGGGCTGGCGATGGAGGAGGCCAAGGACCTGTATGTCATTGGCGGAGTGGGAGGGGGAGTTAAAGTGTTCAGCCAGGGGGTGGTTGGGTTGGTTGGTGCGGGTGTCCCAGAGGTGTTCTCTGAAATGTTCCGCAAGTAGGCGGCCTGTCTCCCCTATGTAGAGTTCTGCCTACTTGCAGAATATTTCAGGGAACACCTCTGGGACACCAGCACCAACCAACCCAACCGCCCCGTGGCTGTTCACTTTAACTCCCCCTCCCACTCCGCCAATGACATGCAGGTCCTTGGCCTCCTCCATCGCCAGACCCTGGCCACACGACGCCTGGAGGAAGAGCGCCTCATCTTCTGCCTAGGAACCCTCCAACCACACGGGATGAATCTAGATTTCTCCAGCTTCCTCATTTCCCCTCCCCCCACCTTATCTCAGTCCCAACCCTCGGATTCAGCACCGCCCTCTTGACCTGCAATCTTCTTCCCGATCTCTCCGCCCCACCCCCTCTCCGGCCTATCACCCTCACCCTCACCTCCTTTCACCTATCGTATTCCCAGCGCCCCTCCCACAAATTCCCTCCCCCCTACCTTTTACCTCAGCCCCCTTGGCACACCAACCTCATTCCTGAAGAAGGGCTTATGCCCGAAATGTCAATTCTCCTTCTCCTCGGATGCTGCCTGGCCTGCTGGTTTCTCCAGCACCACATTTCTTCAACTACATTATTAGTGATGCCACCTTTTGAATGCAATTCTGTATTGAAGTTCTCTTTGCCCTGTTTTATTGACTCAGGATAGTGTTGAAGGCTTTCTGGGTATGATTTGAAAGAAGTTTGAATTAGTCTGAATGCCCTACTCACCACTTCCATCCATCTGTAAAAGAAAATGTATTTATCAGTGGTGTTTATGAGGTCTTACTGGCTTCTAAATTTGTTCAGTCTTTCAGCAGCAGTCAGCCAGATTAAGAGGTAAAGTCACCATAGTCTTACCAGACCATTGGGCTACTCTCTCATTAGAGAGAGACACAACTGGTGGTGATTTTAACCTGAGGGTCACTGCCAGGAAAGGGCAAGAGTTAAGAAGGAGGATCCTTCATGGTAACCTCAGATGATGTGGGAATTTAATCCATGCTATTGGCATCATTCTGCATCATAAACCAGCCATCCAGCTAACTGAGCTAACCAATGGCAGCATCTACAAGTTGTACTACAGCAACTTACCTCGGCTCTTGCAAAAGCATCTGCAACCTAGGGAAACTGACTTGTGAGAGCACCACCATTTGCAAGTTTCAGTCCCAGTCACACATTACTCCCTCCCTGTTGCTGGGCCAAAATTCTGGAACTCCTTTCCAGTCACCACTTGTCAATGACGCACACTTTCCAAAAATTCATCAAAACTACTGTGTCTGTCAGGAGTTCCACACATTGACATCCAAAAGGAGACGCATATTCTTAGCAGAATACCTCATAAAAGATAGCACATCAGTCACTTTAGTGCATATATCTCCAAAGGTCACATCCACAATCCTATCACAGACCCACAAGGATCTACTCAGAATTTTTTTTTAGTTTAAACTTTTAAATGACAGCTAAATGCCATGATTTATTGTAAATGCAGACAGTTTAGTATCCCTCTATGTAAATTTGCATCCCTCCATCATAAAAAATTCAAAACTTACACTTATATAGCATTTTTTAATGACTAATGGATATCTTAAGCAAAAGCTATAGAAACAGAAGCAAGCCATTCAACCCATCAAGTCTGTTCCATTCAGTGAGACCATGGCTGATTTGATAATCCACGACATCACTTTCCTGCCTTTTCCCATTAATGGGAACCCTTGGTTCCTTTACTGTCTAAAAATCTGTCATCTTAACCTTAAATAAGCTTAATGACGAGTCTCTAAAGAATTCCACAGGTTCACCAGCCTCTGATACAAGACACTTCTCT
Organism: Hemiscyllium ocellatum; assembly: GCF_020745735.1. Classification (NCBI taxonomy): domain Eukaryota; kingdom Metazoa; phylum Chordata; class Chondrichthyes; order Orectolobiformes; family Hemiscylliidae; genus Hemiscyllium; species Hemiscyllium ocellatum. The sequence goes on along the minus strand of NC_083428.1, from coordinate 16,913,795 downwards.
TCAAATTGTCTTAAATGAGTGACATCTTATTCTGAAATTATGCCCCCTCGTCCAAGTCTGGGTCCCCTAAGAAGCATATGTGTTTTAATAAGATTACCACTTATTCTTCTAAGATCAAAGAATACATGCCCACTCTACTCAAATTGTTCTCATAAGACATCCTCCACAACCAGGATTAGCCGAATGAACCTCCCATTAAGGGAGAAATTAGAAAATGCACAAACAATGGAAGATGTGTGGAACACTGCCCTACAAAGGACAATAGATAAGAGCTCAATCAGATTTGGCTAGCAAAGGTGAGGAACTGGAGTTGAGATACAGATCAATTATATGACCTTATTTGATGAAAGAACAGATGCTAAATGGTCCACTCCAGTTGCTAGGTTGCTAAGTACCAAAGCAAGTGAGATCACACAATCTAGTCCCTTTTCCCTATTTTTAATGCAAAAATGGGATTGATTAAAAGGTGTTAAAATAACTCTACAGAGGCTGGTATCCCATCACTAAATCACCCTTCATTAACGCATGGACAATCCTTGACCTTGACCCAGCTCCCACAGAGTCAGCTCTCAGAGTGAGCAGGATGTCTGACATTCCTGTTTTTATCTGTCAGCCAGGGCTCCCTGATTGGACCAGGTTAACAGCTCCAGTCAGGGAACTCATATTCTATGAGGTCGACCTGACTGACCTTGTGACAATCACTCCAGGTGATACAAGTCACTTCTATTTGGGGTTCTACAGAGCAGTATTCACTTCCAAATGATTTTGTAAAAACTGTCAGAGGAGCTGCATTAATCTTTGCCATGATTTGTGTTTAATAAAACAGTTGGAGTTCTGTTTAGTAATGCGTGGATTTTTGCTGCAGAGTTGAGGTGATGTAAATATAAAATCATTGCATCAATATACAATGTGAAAATTTTGAGTGCTGGAATACATTTATCGCCTGTGGACTTTGTCACCAAAGGACATCAAGGCTTAATTGTCGATTGATATAAAAGAGTTGCACGTTGCTTTAAGAGAATATTGTTACCAGCAGGCTTTATGAGTAACTGGTTACCACACCCTGGACTGTTACTCCCTTCATGAATCCTTTGTGGTCTTGGTCACTCAGGTTTTCGATGTCTACACTTACACTCTTAGAGATTGCACTGTTTTACAAAGATGTTATTTTAAGTCCCTAAAATCCTTAGTTTGTCCTTATAACGGAAGCAGGCCCTTTCCCTATCTTTGATATTTTATGCTGTTTATTCACACTTAGATGCAGAAGCTACTGGAGACAGCTCCTAGTTCAGTGTTTCCCCTGCTGCATCACATGCTTCTTCCTAGATTGCTCAACACTTTTAATATCAGTAGCATCATCACTTATATCACCGTCATTATTATATTTTGATCCTATTATGTGACCACATAGCCAGTGCATATCAGTTCAAAGTGGCAAAAGTAGAGTGAAAGAGAGACAGTCATTTCTGTTGGCTAGTCCTGACATTAATAACTTGGCTTTTCTCTGAGGGCAGGAGTTAGAGACTTACAAGTAGCTGCTAATATACAATGTCGTGATTAATTTCCCCGTGTTTGATTATGAGAGTCTGGCCACTGATTTATGCTCACTTTACTTGATTGATTAACTTTAGATGTTGAAGCTGAGCTAAAGTAAACAGAGTGCAGAGAATCGACTGGAAACTAGAGCTCTAAAAACAGTGCAAATATTTTGTGATATTGCAAAGCACTGGAAATACAAACAAGTACCATTTCTGGTTTGCTGGAATTTATTAAATATGCAACTTACAGCATTTCAGTAAATAGTCTCGAACTGACCACTGATTCACATCATTCACTCATACGAAATGCTTGAATGGGAAAGGGCTAAGTTGAACAGGTCATGTTTCAGAGTTGAAAAGGGTGGTGCTGAAAAAGCACAGCAGGTCATGCAGCATCCCAGAGCAGGAGAGTCTACATTTTGGGCAAAGGTCCTTCATCAGGAATGTGGAGGGGGAAGGGACCTGAGAGATAAATAGGTGGTGGGAGTGAGACTGAGGGAAAAGATAGCTGGGAAGGTGATAGGTGGATGTAGGTGTGGGGGGGGGAACAGGAAGATGGACAGATAGGACAGTTCAAGAGGACAATGCCAAGTTGGAGGATTGGATCTGGGATGAGGTGGGGGGAGAGTACATTTGGAAACTGGTGAAGTCGATGTTGATGCCATGTAGTTGAAGAGTCCCAAGGCAGAAGATGAGGAATGTTCCCCCACCTCATTCCAAATCCAACTCTCCAACTCAGCACTGCCCTATTGAACTGTCCTACATGTCTATCTTCCTTCCCACCTACCCATTCCACCCTCCCCTCCAACCTATTAATATTACCCTCCACCTGCATCCACCTATAGCCTTCCCAGCTACCTTCACCCCAGCCCCACCTCCACCCCCCACCCCCCATTTATGCCTCAGTCCCCTTCTCTGAAGATGAAGTGCTTATGCCCAAAACATCGACTCTCCTGCTCTTCGGATGCTGCCTGACCTGCTGTGCTTTTCCAGCGCCACACATTTTGACACTGACTCTCCAGCATCTGCAGTCCTCACTTATTTCAAATCAAGTTTTAGCTCATTTGTTAAGGATCACAATGGTGCTCTGAATCCCAGCCATTAACAGGTAAACCAATCAGTCAGCAATTTATAATAGAATATGTGCAAATTATGGAGAGTGGGGGATAATTTCCTGGGTTACTTTGTGCTCACAAACTGAATCACAATACAAAGTTCTAATATTGGCATTATTTGTTTTTCTTAATTTTCTTAGCCATGTTTGCAGAATTGTTTTGGTTTTGTTAAGTAATTGGAGATACTGATGATAATCACAAGCCAAGAAATCTAAGTACTGAAGTGGTGAGCCAGGAAATGCTGTTTCCAGTTTACAGTGTTTGCTGTTTGGCATTTACTTAGTTTATTTGTTGAGGTAGCTGTAGGAGTCCATGCATTGGTACTGAACATTGTAAATAGTCTCTCTAAAAACGTGGGCAGAGAAAAGAAAGAAGAGAAGCAAAGTGTCAGAGGTGCAGGAAAAGAATGGAACATGGAGGCAAAGTCAATGAGTTTGTTATGATCCCACTTGATATTGGTGCTGCACAAGTCTCATCTGAGACTGAAATCTGGCTTAATAGATCATCATTTGATTTGTTTTGCTTGTAACAAAGTGGTCTCTTGCTGAAACATAAACATACAACACTGCAGATTTTGCTTTAACAATAAAACTGAAGTTTATTAACAAAATAAATGAAGATAAAATAGGATAAACTAAATCATCTTCGAGTAAAGAGTGAGGTCTGCAGATGCTGGAGACCAGAGCTGAAAATGTGTTGCTGGTTAAAGCGCAGCAGGTCAGGCAGCATCCAAGAAACAGGAAATTCGACGTTTCGGGCAATCCTGATGAAGGGCTTATGCCCGAAACGTCGAATTTCCTGTTCCTTGGATGCTGCCTGACCTGCTGCGCTTTAACCAGCAACACATTTTCAGCTCTAAATTAAATCATCTACTTAAATCACAACTCTAAATAGTTTTAAACACAGTAAGTATTATCGAATTAATTCCAAAACACTCCTGTATAAATTGAAAAAATGCTTTTATACAGCACTCAAAACATATCCTTTGTAAATATCCAAAACATTACTTGTCCAGTATTTTTTAAGTTAGTTCATTGGCTTTGTGACAATTGGTTCAGAGGAAATAACTATCTAAGGTCTGATTCTACTAGAGAACATAAAACAGAAGAACTAGGAGCAGGAGTAGGCCGTCCAGCTACTCAAGATCATGGCTAATCCTTTTATGGACTCAGCTCCACTTGCCCACATTTTCATCATATCCCTTAATTCCCTTATTTTTCAAAGTATCTACCTTAGCTTTAAAAGTGATTACTGAAGTAGTATCAACTACTTCCCTGGGCAAGGAATTCCATAGATTAACAACCTTCTGGGTGAAGAAGTTCCTTCTCAGTTCATTCTAAACCTTGAGGCTATGCTCTCTTGCCCTAGTTTCATAATAGATATAGATGAATTTCAACGTTAAATACTTCTACTTCATAAAAGAAAAAAACTCACAAAACTTCATTTTTTATTGTCCTAGAATCTTGTTGAAAGGAGAAATATGTTGACAAATATTTTTCATCTTGTATCTATGAGGATAAATGCAAGAATGCCAAATTTCAAATGATCACAAAAATTTATACAATAGGAAACATTAGTGTTGATTGGTTTGCAAACTGACCCTAATTGGCTGAGGCATTTCTTGTGGAATAGTGGTAGTGTCTCAATCTCTGCAGAAAGTTCGCATTCAAGTCCCTCCTGCCATGGATGTGTGTCATAAAATGTGCAAATAGATTGATTTAAAATAATTTTAAAGTACTTGATGAGAATAATTGCAACCTAGCATTTAGTTTTTTCAGATCAATGCACTGAATGAGATAATTAGATTGAGTTAAAAATTCATGTTGCAGTTTAGCACAGAGCTTTAACAGCAGAAAAGTTACAACTTATCTTGATGAAACTATTAACTGTTTTTCTGCACAGCTGCTCACATCTGTTTTCTCCTTTCACCTTCATCAAAGCTGCCCACGCCAGTTCTCCTCTCCTGGCACTCGATCCAACTATACCTTGCCACCTACCTCCTCCCACAATGTCAGATCTGCATAACACAAAGTAAAGCTGCCAGATTCAGCTTATACCTACACATAACATTTTGCAAACATAAAAGCACACAAATGTAGATCTTGGAAAAGAAGTATTGTACAGCAACTCATTGTGCCTTCCAGAATGTTTCCAAGCAATTTAAATACAACAGATTACTTTAGTTATTCAGATACTGAAATAAAAGAGCAAGATTCTTTACGGACAATTAAGCATTGTGTGAAGTGTAGCCGCTGTTGTAATGAGGAATGGGGACAAAACTGAGTGACCAATTTTCACTCGGGAAGATGTCACAAACAGCAGTCATTTGGCTTCTAAAGACTAGTTGCGTGTTAATGATTGTGGAAGGGAGTATTAGCCTCTCAGGATTGCTAACCATGAAAGGAACCTGAGCTACATTTATTTGGATTGTGATCCCTTTCTACATTTGATGGGGCAAAAACAGATGTTTCCAGAAAAGCTCAGCAGCTCCTGTGTTCTGAGGAAGGGTCACCAGACACGAAACATTAACTATGATTTTTCTTCACAGATGCTGCCAGACCTGCTGAGCTTTTCCAGCAACTTCTGTTTCTCTTTCTGATTTACAGCATCTGTAGTTCTTTCAGTTTTTACATTTGTTGGGACTCTAGTTATACCTCAAGTATTGTAAAAAGCAAGATTTGAACTACCTCCAACTGCAAATAGCAGGACTGCATCCCAAATTAGACATCAGCGTGCATTTGAGATTCCTTTGAATGTACACATAAGTGATTGTTTAACTGGTCTACTGCACATAAATTAATTGTGAAATCACCAACAAGTCACCAATCATCATAGATTTGAAACTGCAGTGTTCAATGTGTCACCACTGAAAAGAATACATACAAAAGCCATTATGAACCAAAATCTTTTGGCTTTTGAAAACCAAAATTATCTCTACAGAGTCCAACAATAGGCGGATAGTCAAGGGAAGGAGTAAACTTCTGCATATTCAGATCAAAACACGTCAGAAGGCATCCTAGGTCACCGAGAATTTGGAAACACACAAAGACCTTTCAATTATTCAGTCATGATATGCTTTAAAATGGGAACAATTCAATCTGACCTGTAAGTTGTCAAATTTTTAACCCATTCCTCATCAGATACCCATGTTTTCTGGACTGTTTGCCTGCTCCTGAAAATTAATAAAAATGTCTTCTGCTTTGAATAGCTGACAGTGTCTTGGGAATTCTGGACAGAGTTTGTATGGTAAATGGCGGGATGTTTGGGCAGCTCTTCACACATCTGCACAAAATGTAATTTAAAAGTGATCTTCCACATTGTGGAAGCAGGCCATTTGGTCTATCAAGTCCACACTGACACTTGAAAGAGCATCCAAAACAGATCCACGCTCCTACCCTATCCCTGTAAATCCCATCACAAATCCACCTAACCTATACATCTCTGGTTACTATTGGCAATTTAGCATGGCCAAACCATCTACTTTGCACATCTTTGGACATGAGCACTCAGAAGAAACCTGCATAGACACAGAGATAATGTGCAAACTCCACATAGAGGCTGGTATTGAACCTGAGTCCCTAGTGCTAGAGATAGCAGTGGTAACCACTGAGCCACTGTGCAGCCTCATTGATATGTGCTCTTGAGGTCTTCCCAACTGACACTCTGGCGCAAACATGTGCACAGACAGTAGTGTGAGGAAATATTGTTTGAAAATCATGTTTAAGACAGCACACATCTGGGTTACATCTTCAAAGTGGAAAAGCTCACAATGGTGTGGGCCAAGCCTGGAATAGGAGAGGAGGAGTGTATGACACTCACCGGCACGCTTCTTTGGTTATGAGGATGATTTGCTGCCTTTATTGTACGCATTGAAGCAAGAAACCATCTTTTCATGAGAATCATTGCAATATTTCCCCTTTTTTCTTTCACTGGGATTTTTCTTAACCATTTCTGTGCAGCTTTGAGCTTATCCAGACTACACATTAGCTGTTAATGGTGCCAATTGTGCATCTCATGGCACATTTCAAACAAAATACATTGTAGCACATCCAAAGTGATCACAAAATAAAATATTGAAGAGAGAAAGAGAAAGACCTTCTTTTACCAAGCGAGGATGCCAGAAACTCATGTTTGTTTTTCAGTTTAGAGAAATATAAATTCTGGATCAAACAAACTCTGGAACTTTCTCCCTAAATACATTATGGATGCCTACACCAAATGGATTACAATAGTTCAAGAAGGCAGCTCACTACCACCTTCTGAATGGCAACTGTGGAAACACTGGCACAGCCAGAAATGCCCACATCCCATGAGTGAATTGAAAAATTTTTAAAAATTGCCCAGCAAGTCAGGCATCATCTGTGGAGGGAAACATGCTCATCGTTCCAGGTCGACGACCTTTCATTGTAATTCATTTATTGCTTTGCACTGGTCTGAATCAGTTCCGTTCAGATCAATCACAATCAAAAGCATTGGTTTGTGAATTACATCAAAATGTCAATTGAATCAATGAACAAAGCAACATCAAGAGAATACTAATAAAAACAGATTTATTTTTTAACCGAAGACTGCAGATTGAATTAATCCAAAAACCAGTTGAGATGGGAAATCCCTATTCCTATTCCTGGAGCAAATATCTGTAAAATGCAGAAGTGAAGACAGTTGTGTGAGGGATAAATAAAACATGAAATGTTCTCTGGTTACTGCATGCTAGTTACACTATATATATATATAGTATGTGATAGTGTGTGTGTGTATGTATGTGTATATATATATATATATATATATATAGTATGTGATAGAAAGAATTGCCCTGGTCACAAAGTGCCAGCAAAGTAAGCATAGCAAGACAATTTTCTCTTCTCACAAATTCTTGGACTACTTCAACACAAATTGATGATTTCATTACAAATATAACACTTAGGAAAAGATTCCCACCCTATTAATGATCCCACTGACCAAATCACCGAGAGACCAAAGGAAATTCTCCTTCTATGTTCAGAGAATTAATGAACAATAGCCTGGGAATTATCACCAGTGATGTTAACAGAGGAAAGATAAATATATATTTATCTAACAGTTTCTGTTAATTGGATCCCAAGACAACCAGTATTAAACTAGGTAGTAATGCTTGCCTTAATAATAGGTTTATTAATGGAATGCAGGTTACATGTCTGTCTTCTACCCCGTTGCATTGTCTAAATTATTTTATTTTTTCTAAACTTGCTATAAAATATCTCTGGAACCCTGACCTCCTGACTCAGAGAGAGGGACACTACCACTATGCATTAGAACAAGAGCATGCCCCTCCCAACCCCCATTTTACTGTATATTTATTTTAATAAACCTGTTCAGAAATGTCATTATTGGAGAAAGTGAGACTTGAACCCAAGCATTTTGGTTCAAAGGGTATTTTACCTTATGGAATTTTTTTTTCTTTATGTCTGGAAGTGTTATCGGCATTTTTCTCCACCCCTAAAGCTGCCAAGGTATGTTTTTATCAATTGACTACACCCATGTTCCAATTGATTGCATGTAAATTAATGTCCAGCAATGCAGACCATCAAAGATAATGGAGCAGTAAGGAGACAGGGAGGGTGCTAACACAAAATAGATTTGGAAAAGGAAATATCTGATACTATTATATTTTAACATTTATTAGCATGAACTAGCTAGATAACTAGGTGACAGTTAAAGGAGCAAGACCTTCTTTTGGAAAAAAAATATATAATTGACTGAATTTATTAGCAAAGAATTGACACATCTTTAAAGGAGGTGGGTACTGCAGTTGCTGGAGATTAGAGTCAAGATTAGAGTGGTGCTGGAAAAGCACAACAGGGCAGGCAGCATCGGAGGAGCAGGAAAATTGATGTTTTGGGCAAAAGCCCTTCATTAGGAATGAGCTGGCGGGGTAGGGAGAAGGTAGCTGAGAGTGCAATATGTGGATGGAGGTGGGGGTAAAGGTGATAGGTTGGAGAAGATAGGTGGGAAGGAAGATTGACGGGTGGACCAGGCCATGAGGATGGTGCTGAGCTGGGAGATTGGAACTGGGTAAGGTGAGGGGAAGGGAAATGAGAAAACTGGTGAAGTCCACATTGATGCCATGGGGTTGGAGGGTCTCAAGGCAGAAAATGAGGCACACTGTATTGAATAAATATCCAAAGTAAACTGAACAAATTTGTCTTAAAATACAATTTTGGGGGAGATAATGTACTCTAAAACCTACCAAAACATGGATGTCCTCAAGAATACCAATAGACATTGTGTGCCTCCTCTCCATGGACACCTGGGTTCACATTGTGTTTATATAGCCTTTTGAGAAAATTCACATAAATCAAGAAAACCAAATGGAATCAAATTAAGCAATATGCTGTTAAACAATACCTTTCTCTTGCCTATCTTAACAATTTAAGTAATATATAATTAACATCTTTAATGCCTCAAATCATCTTAAATCTATTTCAAGCAACACATCAACCTTCCAAAAAAAACAAAGAGGTAAATGACAAGTTAATTTAATTATATTAGTTGACAAACATTAGCTATTAAATAGAGGAAAACAAGGCAGGTCAATGTGAAAGATGGCAGCTCCGGCAGTGCAGTCCACCCTCTGTAACACACAGAAGCTTTGGCACAATCTTCTCTGTTCAAGTTACGGAATGAAGTCATGAATTGGGTCTGCTGATCTCTGTGGCTGACTGTCCATAATGTCATGCAGCTCAACCAGAATCTAATCTGAGAGACTTGCATTGAACAAAAATCTTAATTGCTGCATTTGGCCACACTGTACACATTTTGATAACATGATTGCTACTTTGCAAAATTTACCTCAGAGTATTTACAGTTTATCAACTCCAACAGCACAAAGCAAGGAATAAATTTCAGCCGGCTAATTTGGTGCTTGTGCCTTTGTGTCAGCAGTGCACATTCGCACTATTATAATATCGGGGATTAAAAAAAAGTAAGCAGCAAAAAGAATTGCTTCAAAGATGTGTGCTGGTGAACAAAGCAAGAAAATTTTGAGTTCAATCTTACATATCAAGATTGGCATTCATGGCCCTCATGTTCAAAAAAGCTTGCAAATACACAAGGCAGCATGCTGCTGTAGCCATGACCAGAAAGACAGGGCCTCAAAGCCTGCCTTTAAAGCTGGCAACTCCAGACAACCAATCTACTTCCCAATACCTCGAAGGCTGATGACTGTTGAGAAAGTGTCATTTAGTTTCTGACAATACACCTCAATAGACCCTCCTCACTGACCTGCCATATGGTGGCTCAGTAGTTAGCATTGCTGCCTCACAGCACCGTGGACCTGGGCTCGATTCCAGCCTTGGTTGTCTATATGGAATCTGCAAGTTTTCCTTGTGGGTTTCCGCCAAGTGCTCTGGCTTCCTCCCTCGGTCCAAAGATACGCAGATTAGGTGGATTGACATTGCAAAATTGCTCCTTGGTATCAAGTGATATGCTGACTAAGTGGATTAACCATGGTTACATGGATAGGGCTGGGTCTGGATGAAGTGCTCTTCAGAGGGTTGGTGCAGCCCTGATGAGCACAAAGGCCTCATGCTATACTGTAGGGATTCTATGAAATAGTCCAGGGGCAGGGTGGTGCTTGAAAACTGACATGCCAGCTGACACCTTGAATTTTCATATCCAACTGTCTCCATACTCACCCCCAAACGAGCTAAAATTCTACTCTAAACTGCCCTCATAAACAGACATTATGGAGAATGAGAGTATAAAGTGGCAAATTAGCAAAAAAAAATCTTGGATGGAAAAAATATTGCAATTTCTTGAGGAGGGATTAAATGTTAGATTTGTTGTAGCTTACGTATGTAACAGCATTTCACCATGTTGCTTTATATTTTATTTTTACCTACCTGTGATATGGCCATGTTTATTGTACTTTTTGTTATTTGGTGCATTTATGTGTTTCATTGCATTTATTGAACATTGAAGTCTCAGTGGTTACAATGTGTTAAAGTTCTACTGGACAAGGGAACTGCCATTTTGAACTGAGATGAGGAGACATTTAGTCAGAACTGTGAATCTATGAAACTCTCAGCCAGAGATGGCTGTGAATGTTCAGTCATTGAGTATTTTCAGGCTGAGACCACCACAGTTATGGATTCTAAGAGGATTGCCAGAGGATAGAGCAGGATGGAGACTTGGGCAGAGAAATGGCTGATGGAGTTTAATCCAGACAAATGTGAAGTGATGCACTTTGGAAGATCTATTGCAGAAAGAAAGTATACAGTAAATGGTATAATCTTTTGCAGTGTCAGTATAGAGAGGCACCTAAGTGTACAGGTCCACAGTTCTCTGAAAGTGGCATTACAAATGGATAAGGTGATCAAGAAGGTATAGAAGGCTTGCTTGTCTTCATCAGCACAAAGTATAGAAATTAGCAAGTCATTTTGCAGCTATATAGAACTTTATAAGCCACTTTTGGAATATTGTGCACAGTTCTGTTCACCACACTAACAAAAGGATGTATCCATAATGGTAGCATGGTAAGTGTCTATAATGCACTGCCACAGGAGGTGGTGATGGCAGATACATTAGCAATGTTTAAGAGGCACCTAGACAAATACATCAATAGGCAGGGAATAGGTCAATATGGATGGCATAGAGGCAAAAGGTTTTTAGATTAGTAAGGCAGGCAACATGTGTCAGGCCCGGTTTGATGGCCGAAGGGCCTAGTCTTGTGCTTACTGTTCCTCGTTCTTCCTTTGTTTGATGTATTGATCTCTAGTTTACCTGTTGGGTAAAGGCAATGCCAGATGTAATAATAAACCATTATAGACAAAAAGATTTTAGATTCGATTTCTGGCCTGTGCTGAGTTACCTGAACAACAATGTCTTGCATTTACATAGTGCCTTTAATGTAATAACATGTTTCTTCAGCATTTTGAGATAGATCCCATCAGGTCCTAGAGACTTGTTTACTGTAATCCTTTTCTAAATGCCCAACACTTCCTCTTTTTTTATATTGTCATGCTCTAGAATATAAACGTACCCCATCCGAGACTCACCATTCCCCATGTCCTTCTCCTTTGTGAATTCCAATGCAAAGTATTCATTAAGGACCTCACCCACCTCCTATGTCTCCAAGCAAAAATTCCCTTTTTTCTCCTTTAGTGGTCCTATGCTTTCCCTAATTAAACTTAATTCTTCTCTGATATTAGAGGAAGATAAAAGTAAAGATTGCTCATGTTTTAAAGCAAGTCTAAGTTCACACCTATAAATTAATGAGTTATTTGATCATCACATTCATCAAAATACTTACTAGCTGCAGTGGGAAAAGCATTTCAAATTCCTCTCTGCTGAAAACCTTTTGGCTTGTACAACACAGCTCTGAACAGCCCAAGTACTTTCACCAGTTCAGCAGAGGAAAGCCTGCATCTTTATTTCAACACAAAGAACCTCTGAGGGACGACTTTTCCCCTTTGCCATCCCAACTGGCATATTTGCAGACAGAAGTGTGGCACTTAAAATAGGACCGGTGTCTAGCTTACTACTTCCCCCACACACCCGATGGGCAAGGTAACAGCTAACCTATCTACTCTTTGATCTATTAAGGCCCTTCGCCAGAATAATACGTTCATCTGGGAAGGTAGAGTGGAGAAGAAAGTGAGGACTGCAGATGCTGAAGATCAGAGCTGAAAATGTGTTGCTGGAAAAGCACAGCAGGTCAGGCAGCATCCAAGGAGCAGGAGAATCGACATTTCGGGCATGAGCCCTTCTTCAGGTAGAATGGAGCCCACTACTTCACCATCTCAAGTAAATAAACAGGAAGGAAGATTGGTACCTCTTTGGGTATGTTCAGCACCCCCTGAAAATTACACCCAACTTTTGTGGCACATTCCAATACTCTCCCATACCCCCTCCCCCACCCCCAACCCCTTCCAATCCTTCCTTAGTGTTCCCATTATCTCCTGATTAAGGATCCTCGACTTTCCTCTATGTCTGGTTGCAATGGATCCTTTCCTGTGGACTACTTGTATTCCTTGCTGGAGCCACTGATGAGCTGAGGTGCTGTTGGGATACTCAGCTGCTAACCAATCAGTTTGTAGTTTCATATTTTCTGTTTGTCTCCTTCACTATTTTCAGTCTGATGAAAACGTCCCCAAATCTAGAGAAGTGGAAACCATAACATCAACTGCCTCACTAGCTATTCCTTTTAGAATATGTTATGCATCAGAACACAGGGACTTAACCCTCAGCTACAACAATTTGTTTAGTGTCACTTTCCTGGTGATTGTAATTTTCTTGGGTTTCTCCCTCCTTTCTATTTCCAGGTAGAAGCTATTTCTGTGATATTATTTGTATTGTCTATTGTGAAGACTGCTGCAAAATACTTATTCAGTTCACCTGGCATTTCTTAGATTTCCCTGATAATTGACCCGAGTCAGTTTCTATAGGGAGTAATGCCTAATTTATTCAATCATTTCTTTTTATTCTCTTTCTAAGTATTTATATATCCTCTTACTACCTGTTTTTATATTTATAGCCAGCATTCTCTTATACTCTAATTGCTCTCCTCTTTATTAAATATTTTGTCATGCATTTTTTATATATTTTATCCAATTTTCTGTAACATCATCCTAACTTTGCTTAATTTTATGCTTTTTCTTGAAGTTTGATATTATCTTTAATGTTTTAAAATTAAGCACAGATTGTGGTTAACCCCCCCCCCCCCACACTTAATATTTTCCTATTGCTTAGAATGTACCTGTTATGTGTACACTGAAGTATCCCTTTAAGTATCTATTGACCTATCGCTTGACCCAGACATCCAGTTCACTTTAGCTAAGTCTGCTTTTACAACCTCATAATTGTCCTTATTTAGTTTTCAAAAACTAGTCTTGGACTCCTCTATTCTACCTTAAACTGAATGCAAAGTTTATTCATCTTATCTTTGTTGATACCTCAGGTCACCTCCTCTGTGAGGTCATTAATTAATCCTATCTTATTACCCAATATCATGTTTACTATTGCATGCTATGATTGGCTCCAGAGTGTGCTAAGTAAAAAGTGAGGTCTGCAGATGCTGGAGATCAGAGCTGAAAATGTGTTGCTGGTTAAAGCACAGAAGGTTAAGCAGCATCCAAGGAACAGGAAATTCGACGTTTCGGGCCAGAGCCCTTCATCAGGAATGAGGAGAGTGTGTCCAGCAGGCTAAGATAAAAGGTAGGGAGGAGAGACTTGGGGGAGGGGCAATGGAGATGTGATAGGTGGAAGGAGGTCAAGGTGAGGGTGATAGGCCGGAATGGGGTGGGGGGGGAGAGGTCAGGAAGAAGATTGCAGGTTAGGAGGGCGGTGCTGAGTTGAGGGAACCGACTGAGACAAGGTGGGGGGACGGGAAATGAGGAAACTGGAGAAATCTGAGTTCATTCCTTGTGGTTGGAGGGTTCCCAGGCGGAAGGTGAGGCGCTTTTCCTCCAACCGTCGTGTTGTTCTGCCGATGGAGGAGTCCAAGGACCTGCATGTCCTCGGTGGAGTGGGAGGGAGAGTTAAAGTGTTGAGCCACGGGGTGGTTGGGTTGGTTGGTCCGGGCGTCCCAGAGGTGTTCCCTGAAGCGTTCCGCAAGTAGGCGGCCCGTCTCCCCAATACAGAGGAGGCCACATCGGGTGCAGCGGATGCAATTGATGATGTGTGTGGAGATGCAGGTGAATTTGTGGCGGATATGGAAGGATCCCTTGGGGCCTTGGAGGGAAGTGAGTGTGGAGGTGTGGGCGCAAGTTTTACATTTCCTGCAGTTGCAGGGGAAGGTGCCGGGAGTGGAGGTTGGGTTGGTGGGGGGTGTGGACCTGACGAGGGAGTCACGGAGGGAGTGGTCTTTGCAGAACGCTGATAGGGGAGGGGAGGGAAATATATCCCTGGTGGTGGGGTCCGTTTGGAGGTGGCAGAAATGACGGTGGATGATACGCTGTATACGGAGGTTGGTGGGGTGGTAGGTGAGAACCAGTGGGGTTCTGTCTTGGTGGCGGTTGGAGGAGCGGGGCTCAAGGGCGGAGGAGTGGGAAGTGGAGGAGATGCAGTGGAGGGCATTGTCGATCATGTCTGGGGGGAATCTGCAGTCCTTGAAGAAGGAGGCCATCTGGGCTGTGCGGTGTTGGAACTGGTCCTCCTGGGAGCAGATGCGGTGGAGACAAAGGAATTGGGAATATGAGATGGAGTTTTTACAGGGGGCAGGGTGGGAGGAGGTGTAGTCCAGGTAGCTGTGGGAGTCAGTCGGTTTATAGTAGATGTCTGTGTTGAGTCGGTCGCCCGAGATAGAAATGGAAAGGTCTAGGAAGGGGAGGGAGGAGTCTGAGACAGTCCAGGTGAATTTGAGGTCGGGATGGAAGGTGTTCGTAAAGTTGATGAACTGTTCAACCTCCTCGTGGGAGCACGAGGCAGCGCCGATACAGTCATCGATGTAGCAGAGGAAAAGGTGGGGGGTGGTGCCAGTGTAGTTGCGGAAGATGGACTGTTCCACATATCCTATGAAGAGACAGGCATAGCTGGGGCCCATGCGGGTGCCCATGGCAACTCCTTTAGTTTGGAGGAAGTGGGAGGATTGAAAAGAGAAGTTATTCAGGGTGAGGACCAGTTCAGTCAGTCGAAGGAGGGTGTCAGTAGAAGGGTATTGGTTGGTGCGGCGGGAAAGGAAGAAAGGAGGGCTTTGAGTCCTTCATGATGGGGGATGAAGGTGTACAGGAATTGGATGTCCATCATGAACATAAGGCATTGGGGACCAGGGAAGCGAAAATCATGGAGGAGGTGGAGGGCGTGGGTGGTGTCCCGAACGTAGGTGGGGAGTTCTTGGACTAAAGGGGACAGAACCGTGTCGAGGTACACGGAGATGAGTTTGGTGGGGCAGGAGCAGGCTGAGACAATGGGTCGGCCGGGGCAGTCAGGTTTGTGGATTTTGGGCAGGAGGTAGAAACGGGCGGTGCGGGGTTGTGGGACTATGAGGTTGGAGGCGGTGGATGGGAGATCCCCTGAGGTGATGAGGTTATGGATGGTCTGGGAGATGATGGTTTGGTGGTGGGAGGTGGGGTCATGGTCAAGGGGGCTATAAGAGGAGGCGTCTGCGAGCTGGCATTTGGCCTCAGCAGTATAAAGGTCGGTATAAAGCGGTATAAAGTACATGAAAACTTTCATGTACTTACCCCCACATTCATGGTTCCTCAACGTTTCCAGAATTTTCTACTGGCCTCCATAATATGTTGGACGCCATTACACACGCGGCCACAACAGCGCCCGCGGCACCAACGGCCGCCGCCTACCGTGACGTCACTTCCGCCCCCACCGACCTCGGAGCCTCCGCGATCGCCGCCCAAACAATCGCCCCGGCGATCGCCGCACAGACAACCGCTTCCACGATCGCCAGGAAGATCGCCGACGGACTCGCGACCCCCGTGGCTACCGGGAATGACAACGGTTCTTTCGTCGCCACAACCATTTCCGCCCCTTCGGTTGCCGTAGCCGCAGCCACTTCTGCCCCCACTGACATCACTAACCTGCTCGACCTCAACGCCTCAGGTATCTCCGCCCCCACGCCGTCTTTCGTCACTACACGTAACCCCGCCCTCACGCAAACCTTCGTCACCGCGTGTAACCCCGACCCCACGCCGACTTTCGCCACCACACGTAACCCCGCCCCCACGCTTACTTCCGTCACCACGCATGACCCCCCCCACACCGAGCTTTGTCACCACGTCTAACCCCGCCCGTACGTCGATCTTTGTCCCCGCCCCTAACCCCGCCCCCACCCCCACCCCCAGCTCCAGGTAGTAAGAGGATATATAAATACTTAGAAAGAGAATAAAAAGAAATGATTGAATAAATTAGGCATTACTCCCTATAGAAACTGACTCGGGTCAATTATCAGGGAAATCTAAGAAATGCCAGGTGAACTGAATAAGTATTTTGCAGCAGTCTTCACAATAGACAATACAAATAATATCACAGAAATAGCTTCTACCTGGAAATAGAAAGGAGGGAGAAACCCAAGAAAATTACAATCACCAGGAAAGTGACACTAAACAAATTGTTGTAGCTGAGGGTTAAGTCCCTGTGTTCTGATGCATAACATATTCTAAAAGGAATAGCTAGTGAGGCAGTTGATGTTATGGTTTCCACTTCTCTAGATTTGGGGACGTTTTCATCAGACTGAGAATAGTGAAGGAGACAAATAGAAAATATGAAACTACAAACTGATTGGTTAGCAGCTGAGTAGTCCCAACAGCACCTCAGCTCATCAGTGGCTCCAGCAAGGAATACAAGTAGTCCACAGGAAAGGATCCATTGCAACCAGACATAGAGGAAAGTCGAGGATCCTTAATCAGGAGATAATGGGAAATTCACCCCACAAACTTATATGTGTGTGCATGGGTGTGTGTGGGTGTGCATGTGGGGGGGTGGCGGTATTAGTGTCTATGAGAGAGTGTGTGTATGTGCATGTATGTGAGTGTGAGTGTAATGGGGTATAAGTCTGTGAGAGGGTGCATTTGTGGGTTTGAGTGTGTGTGTGTGTGTGTGCGTGTGTGTACATGTGTGTGTATGAGATAGTGTAGTGCAGTGGGGTCACCTATAGTCTGACATGAACCAAAGATCCCAGTTGAGGCCATCCCCAGAGGCATCAAACGTGGCTGTCAGTCTCTGTTCGGCCACTTTGTATTGTTGCTGTCCCGTTGAGAGATGGCCTCAACCAGGACCGTGGGTTCATGTCACACTATGGGTGACCCCATTGCACTACACACACACAGACTCTTACAGAACTATGCATTCACGCAGCCCCTCCCTCATACACAAGCTCTCTCTCATATGCTGACATGTACGCACCCACACTCACACCCACACACACACCCTCTCGCAGACTTATACCACTTCACACTCACGTTCACATACAGGCAGTCATACACCGCGCCCCCCCCCCCCCCCCCACGACACCCACACCCACACACAAGTTTGTAGAGTGAATTTGTACTCGGAGAATTACATTTTATTTTGCTCAAAAAATGCTGAATCCATGTAAGATTCTGTAAATCCTCTTTTTAGATTAGAATCAGTCTGAACATTGGGGCACAGACAGCCTCACACAGGGCACCTCACACCTTCAATGCATTATCTGGGCCGACATGACACCTTTAAAGTTCACTTGAGAATGTAACTTTTAAAAAAAGTTTTGAGATTTACATGTGAAGGAACAGAAACCATCATTCATTCTAAAAGAAGAGAGACGTAACAATCAATCCATGTCTTTTTCAATATATTATTTCAGTTGTATCACACTGTAAACTTTTGCTATAAAGCTTGTGTCTTACGATCCTCTACTCCACAACCACCTGATGAAGGAGCAGTGCTCTGAAAGCTAGTGCTTCTAAATAAACCTGTTGGGTTATGACCTGGTGATGGGTGATTTTTAACTTTGTACACCCCAATCCAACACTAGCACCTCCAAATCACACTTTACAAATAGCAGTGGATGTTGGATCAGTTATAAATTTTAAACTGAGGTAGCTAAACTTGTTTAAATTAAGCATGTTTGGCCACAGATCAGCCATGATTGCAATGAATGGTGGAACAGGCTTGAGGGGCTGAATGGTCTACTCCTGTTCCTATGTTAGGTTGCTCATTAGAGCAAAAGACCCAGCCTGGTGCAGAAGTAGAACTTCACAATGGTAAAGCCCGACTTCCCCAGATATTGTTGGCAGTAAACTTTTTTTGGTGCATTTTTTTGTTTTTGTGTCTTCCTAAAAGTTTCATGGCCATTTGTTTCCTTATTTTCTCCTTTGAGGTCGGTCAGCTTAACTAAGACTAAGTCTGCAATACATGAAAACACTCCTCCTGATCCCACATTAGAATGGTGCAGACATGAGGATGAGTGTAGTGCTGAATTGTAGGAAACTTTCCAATTTTCATTTCCTTACCAACATTACTCACTTAATAGATAATCACTTAATTAACTGTAAATGATTATCCTTATGTCCGAAGGCAATCGCTGGGTCGTCACTCCAATGATGTTATGCATCACATCAGATAATATCTTGACATTACATCTCATGTGTTATTGACACTCTGTCAGCAAGTCATAGACAGGTTAGGAAAACTGGAAATCATTTAAAATTGACATTGAATTTCTTTCGATGATTTACTTTGGATTTAATCCAAAGCTGTCAGGATCTCAGCTTTTCAAATTCCTTTGTGAAATACACATAAATCTACAGAACAAGTTCCATATGGCTCCTGTTAAAGATTAGTGCATGAATACCGCATGTTAAAATTTGTCATGAGTCCATCATCTAAAATACAGTGAATATCACACAAATATTGGTTACATGGAAAAAAAATAGATTACTCAGTAGCATTAACTATTTGAGGACACAATCAGCTAAGTTGTATAAAAGACACTAACGCCATGCACCAATGGTTGAGGGTTCAATCCCACTTCAGAAATCTCAGCACATAATTTAGGTTGATACTTCTGTGCAGCAAAATGACCATGTGCTTCACTGCTATCTTTAAGATAAGGTGGTAAATCATGGATCTACCTTCCCACACAGGTGCACGTAAAAGATCCACCTGACTATTTTGAAAAAAAGCAAGGAAGATTCCCGTAATGTCCAAGCCAATCCTTCAACCAGCATCACCACAGATCAGATTAGTTAGACAATGGAATAAATATTCCAATTTGCATGAGGATTCCTAATTCCAACACTGATGAGACAAGAATTTGCCCAATTACCTTTCCAGGACATTTCTGTCTCAAAGTTCAATGCAGGTTCCATCGCAATAGAAGCCATCCAACAAACCACACGGCCAGCATCAGAATGGTTTGTTGCAGAAACCATACCATACCTTTTTAATCTTTGCTCACGGAATGCAGATGTTTTGGGCTACATCCAGCATTTGTTCTCCAACCCTAAATGCCTGGAAGAAGATGGAGGTGAGGCTATCTTTTTGGATCAATGCAGTCCTTGGGTTGTAAGGATACAGAATTGTTATGAAGAGGGTTCTGGGATTTTGGCCCTGTGACAGTGATTAGCTCCAAATCAGGATGGTCTGTGGCTTGAGGGGAATGTTTAGGTGGTAATGTCCTCATTCATCTGCTACCCTTGCCCTTCTAGTGACAGGTTTGGAATGGGCTGTTGAAGGGTTCTTGGTGTCCACCCTCCTCTCCAACCTATCGCCTTCACCCCCATCTTCATCTACCTATTGCATTATCAGCTATCTTGCCCCCCCCCCAGCCGCACCCCCCTCCCATTTATCTCTCAGCTCCCTGGCCCACAAGCTTCATTCATGATGAAGAGATTATGCCCAAAATGTCGATTCTCCTGCTCCTCGGATGCTGCCTGACCTGCTTTGCTTTCCCAGCACCACACTTTTGACTGCAGTGCATCTTGTAAATGGTTGAAAAATGTGTTGCTGGAAAAGCACAGCAGGTCAGGCAGCATCCAAGCAGCAGGAGAATCGACATTTCGGTCATAAGCCCTTCTTCAGGAATGAGGAAGGTGTGCCAAGCAGGCTAAGATAAAAGGTAGGGAGGAGGGACTGGGGGAGGCATGCTGGGAATGCAATAGGTGGAAGGAGATTAAGGTGAGGGTGATAGGCCGGAGAGGGGGTGGGGGCGGAGAGGTCGAGAAGAAGATTGCAGGTCAAGAGGATGGTGCTGAGTCCGAGGGTTGGATCTGAGATAAGGTGGGGGGAGGAGAAATGAGGAAACTGTAGAAACCTGCATTCATCCCTTGTGGTTGGAGGGTTCCTTGGCGGTAGATGATGTGCTCTTCCTCCAGGCGTCGTGTTGCCATGATCTGGCGATGGAGGAGGCCAAGGACCTGCATTCCTTGGCAGAGTGGGAGGGGGAGTTAAAGTGTTCAGCCACGGGGCGGTTGGGTTGGTTGGTGCAGGTGGCCCAGAGGTGTTCTCTGAAATGTTCCGCAAGTAGGCGACCTGTCTCCCCAATGTAGAGGAGGCCACATCGGGTGCAGCGGATGCAGTAAATGATGTGTGTGGTGGTGCAAGTGAATTTATGATGGACATGGAAGGATCCCTTGGGGCCTTGGAGGGAAGTGAGGGGGGAAGTGTGGGCGCAAGTTTTGCATCTCTTGCGGAGGGAGTGGTCTTTCCGGAATGCTGATAGGGGAGGGGAGGGAAATATATCCCTGGTGGGTGGGGTCTGTTTGGATAAACCTCCAATCCTACCTCCACTCCCGGCACCTTCCTCTGCAACTGCAAGAAATGCAAAACTTGCGCCCACACCTCCCCCGAAACGTCGATTCTCCTGTTCCTTTGATGCTGCCTGACCTGCTGTGCTTTTCCAGCAACACCTTTTTCAGCTTTGATCTCCAGCATCTGCAGTCCTCACTTTCTCCATCTTGTAAGTGGTACAAACTGCTACCATCATGCATCACTGGTGAAATGTGTGAAACTTCTAGGACAAGGATGGGTGCATAGATGAGGGAGTATAGGGAGCAGGTAAGTGGAAGTCAGGATAGGGTAAGGTGCCACACTGGTAAAGTACCCACAAGTTATCAGTGCTGCTAAGGTTCTGGATACTGGCAATAATCTATGGCACCACTAGCTTCCACCCCTTCCCCTGATGATTTATCATCAATATCCCTCCTCCCACCCCAACCCCTATCACCCCAACCACATTGCGGTTTGCTTTGATAGACCTAGGGCACTTCTGTCAAAGAATAAAATAAAGAAAATCTTGTGTTTGTAGTTTTTTTAAACATCATGTCACCCCATAAGGCTTCCCATCCAATGCAGCACTTTCAAAGAGCAGTTCCTGTTGTTGTGTAGAAAATGCAGCAGTCAGTTTGCAAGCTCCCACAGACAGCAAATATGATAATCAGCCGTGTACCTTTTATAGTGATTGAGGGATAAAGATCGACCAGAACATGACATCGGTTTCCCTTGCTGTTCTTCGATTTAGTGCCATGGGATTTTTAATATCTATCTGAGAGGGAGGAATTTGCCTTAGATTATCATATCATAAGTGAAATAACTCCTCAAAGGATGGTATCCCATCAACAAGTCACCCATTATTTACACATACATAGTTCTTGACACTAGTCCATTTTCCTCAGAGACTGCTCTCAGAGTGAGCAGATCCTCTGACACTCCTGTTTATATCTGTCAGCCAGGGCTCCCTGATCAGTTCAGAATAACAGCCCCAACCAAGGAGCTCATATTCTCTGAGATCCACCTGGCTGACCTCATTGCAATCAAAAGGACAGCATCTTAGTCAATGTAGCACTCCTTCATCCCTGTAGTGAAGGGTCACCCTTGATTTCTGTACTCAAGACCGAGACTTGGATTTGAACCTACAGCTTTCTGACTCAGAGGTAAGAGTGTTAGTAACATATTATTTACAGGTCTATACTTCTGATTGTCAATTAAATTTATATTTATTGTAAACATGCAACAGCTCAGACTGAAAGTTCCTGGTCATTTTCTTTAGAAGGTTTACATTAGGCTACAACAGTAGAGGATCGACGTTTCGGACATGAGCCCAAAGACTCCTGAAGAAGGGCTCATGCCCGAAACATCGATTCTCCTGCTCCTTGGATGCTGCCTGACCTGCTGCGCTGTTCCAGCAACACATTTTCAGCATTAGGCTACTACACAATGCATATTACCTCTGAGTTTAAACTGAGATTAAAAATCAGTGCATATGTCAGGGCCTGTCCTGTAAAATCACACCTGCTAGCACATGAAGTGACTGGATGCAATACTCAATGTGTGGATAGAAGTGTATTGCAGTGCATTTCACATTATTGTTAATAATATACGATAAGAAGCTATAAAGTACCATTCTATTGTATCTGACACCATAAAACCATAACACCATTTCAAGCACTCTTCTACAGCTTCCAAGCACATAACCAGAGGGTTGAACAGAGTAAATTGCTTATTATACCTTTCTGGTATTGTGGAAAGTGGTTATTTTGCTTGTCAGCCTCTGGAACTATGAAGAAACACAGATCCACCATAATCTAACATTAAATTAATAGCAAAAAATTATTTCCTTCAGCTTATATTCCAAGCATTTGTGCCACTGTTTTGCAAATAGCATTCTGATCTGCAAAGCAGTAGTCACAACATTTCGTTTCACTGTAAGGAGTTTCAGTATATTCCAAAAATTCAGGTGTTGTTTATAAGAGATATGGTCACAATGGCTTGAATTTTCCCAGGTTGGGAGTAAGGGGCAGCCCTTTTGGAAAAGCTGGCCAGCTTTTAGGCAAGGTCACCGTGCTGTGATAATATGTTGGGGAAGGCCTTAAGGAGAATATTGTAGGTTTTGTATTCCTTAGGTAAAGAAGTCCCAACTTTGAGGGCTACGAGGAAGATGTTAAAAGCTGTGGGTAAAGACATCATAACAAGGCAATTAGAAAAGATCAAGGTAATCAGGAGGAGTCAACATAGCTTTATGAAAGTGAAATTACATTGACCCAATTTATTGAAGTTCTTTGATGAAATATCAAATGTTGTGAATAAAGCTGAACAGATAGGTATGCTGCAATTAGATTTTAAGACATTAATCGATCAATTAATTGATTAAGTCCAACATTGAAGTTTACTTAAAAAAAAGGTTGTGGTGTAGGTACTGACATATTAGCATGGTTAGATTAACAGCCTACGAACAGCAAACAGAGGATAGCTGTAAATAGGTCATTTTCTTGTTGGCAAGACATTACAAGTGGTGTGCAATAAGAATCAATGCTGGCATCTCAATCCTTCACAGTTTATATAAATGATTTGGTTGATAGAACCAAAGGAATGTTTACTAAGTTTACAGATGACACAAAGATAGGTAGGAAGATAAACTTTGATTAAAATGAAAGAAGGCTAGGATAGAGATAGGTTAAGGGATTGGACAAAGACCCAGGAACTGGAGTACAGTGCAGCAAAATGTGAAGTTGTTCATTCTGGCAGGAAGGATAAGTAAAAGGATATTAGCTAAATGGAGAGTGAGTGCAGAGCTCTGATATTCAGAGGAATTAGATTTCCTACAGTGTGGAAACAGGCCCTTCGGCCCAACAAGTCCACATCAACCCTCCGAAGAGTAACCCACCCAGTCCCATTTCCCTCTGACTAATGCATCTAACACTATGGGCAATTTAGCATGGCCAATTCACCTGACCTGCTCATATTTGAATTGTGGGAGGAAACCGGAGCAAACCCACACAGACACGGGGAGAATGTGCAAAGTCCACACAGATAGTTGCTCAAGGCTGGAATTAAACCTGGGACCCTGGTGCTGTGAGGCAGCAGTGCTAACCACTGAGCTACCGTGCTGCCCACAATTTGTTACCCTTGTCCATGAATCACAAAAGGTTTTCTGCAGATACAGCAAATAATTAGGAAAACTGATTGAATGTTATTGTTTATCATGAAGGTAATTGAGTACAAAAGTAAGGAGATTATTTTTCAGTTACGAATCACATAGTTGAGACTACACCTAGAGTTCCTCATGTACAGTATTGGTCTTCTTGCTTTAGGAAGGATGTAAGTGCATTAGAAGCAGTTCACAGAAGGATTATTAGACTGAAACTCAGAATGAGTGGATTGTCCTATGAGGAAAGATTGGACCGTGTATCTGCTGGAGTTTAGAAGTATAAGACTTAACTTGATTGAAACATATAAAATCCTAAGCGATCTTGACAGGATAGATGTGGAAAAGAAGTTTCCTCTGTGAAAGAACCAAGAGCTAGGATTCAGTGCTTAAAAACAAGACGTTTTTCTCACAGAGTGTGTTGAATGTTTGCAACTCACTTCTTAAAAAAGTGGTAGAATCAGAGTCCTTGAATAATTTTAAGGCAGAGGTAGATAGATACTTGAATTGAATTGAATTAAATTTATTGTCATGTGTACCAAGTCACAGTGAAAAGCTTTGTTTTGTGAGCAATACATGCAGATCGCAGAGTTAAGGAGCATAGATAGTAAATAATAGGTAAACAGCAACAAAAACAAAACGCAGGTGCAGGTACTTAGTAAGTAAGGAATTGAAAACGTTTTTGGACATGTGGCCAGACTGGTTACTCAAAATAATTGTCTTATAATGAACGTGGATAAAATGGCTATAAATTAAAGCATGCTGGAAAATGGAAGCCAGCCTCAACTAAATTAAATGTGTCAGTCCACATGCTGCTGAATCCAGAGAGGCTGCAGCTACCCACAGATGGTTTACGAACAAACCTGATAGCTGCAGACCCTGCAATATACACTTGAAGTTGGACTTGAATGGGACAATGGAATGTCGGTCTCAGAACAATCGGGAGCATTGAGTCGTTTGCTAGATATGAAGGTGCCCAGCAACCTTATTTGGAGAACATAATTTGGAGGTGCTGGTGTTGGACTGGGTGTACACAGTTAAAAATCACACAACACCAGGTTATAGTCCAACAGGTTTATTGGGAAGCACTAGCTTTCGGAACGCTGCTCCTTCTTCAGGTGACAGCCACCTGATGAAGGAGCAGTGCTCCAAAAGCTAGTGCTTCCCAATAAACCTGTTGGACTATAACCTGGTGTTGTGTGATTTTTAACTTTATTTGGGGAAGGCTACATGCACCAGCACCTACCATAATTGACACCTAAGGGCCACCCTGCCATCAACATGCTAGCACCAGGTTGAGTTTGATCGATCAGGTTAATCGAACCTAATCAATCCATTGGCAAATCCTCAAGACCATCACAAAAGGGCATGAAGACTATGAAGAATAACAATTGCCGCAAATCCCCGCTCAGCACCATAACTCATGAATAACCACTGATAGAGAGCACACACCTGAGACCCTTGGGAGAAGACCAGACAACATTACCACGTGGAGCCCGGCCATGTTCTAGTGTGGTGGTTTACGATCATACAAAGTTAAGTTAAAGCATAAGATAGTTTGTAATCTTTATCATTAGTTTATAGTATACTTTATTATTCTAACATTAATTGTATCAATCACATGAGTAATATTGTGTATTGTTATTAACAGCCCACTCACAATTCTTTTGCTGAATAAAAGAATTTAAACAGTGAGTTTTGAGAAGATTTGTAGCTCAGGTTGAGGTTTTGGATGTAGGTTTGCTCGCTGAGCACAAAGGTTCATTTCCAGATGTATCATTACCTTACTAGGTAATCTTCACCCTCTCTCACTAGTATCCTCACATACGGATGAGGAAGGACACCACTTCAACTGGGACAATACATCCATTCTATGACAAGCCAGACAAAGACACGCACGAGAATTCCTAGAAGCATGGCATTCCAACCAGAACTCTATCAACAAATATATCGAGTTAAACCCCATCTACCACCCCCTGAGAAAAGGACCAGGAAGTGACATCACCACAGGAAATAACATCCCCACAGGAAATGACATCACCAACCCAAAGAAACCCAAACATATAAATAGAAAGCAGGAATTTTCAGCATGAGGTCCACTGAAGATATTACACTGTTGTGGCCAACTCTGTATTAAGCATCATCTATAAGGCTCAGGAACCCCATTCTGGCATGCAGCAGTTGCTGCATTTGTTACAAAGGATAGCAGTGAACTGAGAAGGTGTCTGATTTCATTGCTCTCTGCTTTTGTCTGAACCCGCTTCTTGATCAACTAAGCTTTTCATTTCTGTTCATCAGTTCCAATGTCCTTCCAGCAACCTTCCAGAAGTCATAACTGTCTGCCAGATATAAGTGTCAAAGTCTACCATCTTCATATCCTTTTTGCAGGAATCATTGTAACAAAAGTATGAATACCCAGGAGATTGAAACCCAGTTTACCATTCTTTGATTTGGTTTCATTTATTATTGTCACATGTACCTAGGTACAGTGATATGTTTTGTTTTGTGTGCAGTACAGTCAGATAATACCATGCAGAGTGCACTAAGGTAATAGAACAGAGCAAATAATACAATGTTATGGCTACAGAGAAGGTGCACAAAGAGTGAGATCAACATTAAATTTTAAATTCAAGAAGTCCATTCAGAAGTCAAATTACAACGGGGAAGAAGCTGATAATGATTCTGTCCATATGAGTGATCAAGCTTTCATATCTATGTTCAATGGAAGAGGTTGGAAGAGATTATAAAAGGGGAGGGAGGGGTCTTTTATAATGTTGGCTGCCTTCCAAGGCAGTGAAAAGTGTAGATGGAGTCAATGGATGGAAGGTTGGCTCGTATGATGGACTGGGCTGTGTTCACAACTCTGCGTAGTTACTTATGGTCCTGGGTAGAGCAGTTGCCATTCCAAGCCCTGATGCATCTGGATAGAAAGATTTCTATGGTGCATCTATAAGAATTGGTAAGAATCTTTATGGACATGCTGATTTCCTGAACCTCCTGAGGAAGTAGAGGTGTTATTGCACTTTCTTGTTCATAGCATCAACGTGGGTGGACCAGGACAGTTTGTTGGTGATCATCACACTGAGGATCTTGATGGTCTCGACCATCTCCACTCCAGATCCATTGATGTAGACAGGGGCATGCCTTCCAGCTTACTTCCTGAAGTCAATGAGGATCTCCTTTACTTTGCTGACACTGAGGGAGAGATTGTCACCTTTACACCATGCCACCAAGCACTCTATCTCTTTCCTGTATTCTGTCTCGCCATTGTGCGAAATCCAGAGCCACCAACCATTTATTGAATGTAACAGAGCCAGCTCAATGGACATTGGCTTAACAATGAGTGTACACACTGATGAAATTAGCACTCTCCAGAATCTCTGAGCTTGTGACCTTGTCCTGCTAAGAGATGCTGAGGATATAGCTGAGACTAGTCACTTAAACACATGAAGAAAAGCTTTAGTCAAAATCTGTTCCCAGTGCTGGTGAATAATGATGAATATTTCAGTGGTGGAACTGGGGACAGCAGACAACTTATTGAATCGCAAAGTGAAGGCAAAATGTTTGAATTGTCAAGCAGTGCCCATTTCAGAACAGGAAAAATTTCTTGATAGTCAGAGCAACTGGATTGTTCAGGGTGTCACTTTCAAACTTCTATTAACATGAGAAACTACGTGGTATGAATATTCATTATAATCTGTCAGCCTGTCAAAATATATAAATGAGTAATCTGTTCTTCTGTGAAATTCAGCTAACTGAATGAAAGATTCCATTTTTATAGCAAATTTCATTTTCACTAATGATTCCAAAGCACTTTATGGATAATTATGTACTTCTGAAGTGTAGTTATTGTGGTAATGTAAGAAATGTAGCTGTCAATTTGTGCACAGAAAACTTACAAAAGCAGCAATGTAATAATAACTGGATAATCTGTTTAGTAATACTCATTGAGGATTAAATAATGGACAAGTGACTGATGATAACTCCTCAGCTCTTCTTTAGGTTCCTCCACATTATCAGGGCCAGATTGGGTCAACATTTTGCTTTAAGGATGGCATCTCCAACAGTGTAGTGCATCTTTAATAGTTCACTGGAGTGTCAGCTTTGATTTTTGCCCTTAAGTTCCAGACTGGGATTTGACCAACAAATCTTTCATAAATTGCTGAACCCAAAACCTCCCATAAAACAAAATAAGTGTAAACTTTACAACCTCGAAAATGTTCATCCATCCCAAAATACCAGTGATGACCCTCTGAAAGTTATCCATTTAGTCCAATTTCTTGACCAAAGTAATTTGCTTTGTTTTTCAAATATTTGTTCAGCCCCCTATAAAACAATTATGGATTCTGTTGCAGTCACTGCTTCAGGTTGTTGTTCTGTATTCGGTCAATTCTCAGCGTAAAAGGAATTTGTCCTAGCTTCTCTCTTTTTCAGGAAGACTTAAATTTACTTCCTCTAATGACATTTATTGACTGATGAAAATAACTCCTTCCCTGTTGACCTCATTAAGAGTCTTCCTAGTTTTGAACCGTTGCAGAACTACTTGTAACCTTCTCTGTTCTAGTGAAAAGGCAGAATATTTTCCAATTCATTTTTTGCCTACTTCCTGAAGTTGCGAACCGAAAGCCGTGTTGAATAAATCTTGTAGCTGCAATGGGAAAGCCAATGCCTATGTAAAAAGACACAAAGAACCACTCTTAGTTGCAAGGGTTAAAAATAAATGAAACATCATTTCTTTCAACAAGCGATTCAGGTACATGGGGACTTGATAATGTGAATCATTATCATGATGTGTACTTTGAGAAAATCAAGCAAATTTATGGAGAATATGGCCAAATAAGTAAACAACCATCCATTTTCAAAGATTACAGGTTTTCTTGCTTGGTTTTACAACACATGCACTTGGAAATTATGCCATACACAATGCTTTGACTGAAATTATTCATCACTCTATTTTAAATAAACAGATAATGTAGTTGTTAGAATAGCAGAGAAAGAAATTTCAGTTAAGCATTCATAGATTAGAACATAGCAACATATTTCCAGGCTGAACAGCCATAATATTCCCACAATAATTCTCACAAATAAGGACTAGTGGCTAATTGACAGACAGAACAATTCCTTTCTAAAGAATTTATGGACCTTAACCAATCTCCAATGGTGATGCATGATGTAAAGGCTTGGCTTGGAGATGCTGTCATCTTCACTACAACCACCAGTGGACTCCACCTCTGCAATTAATTAATAGCATCAGGATGGAGAAAGCTGAGGATTGCCTTACCACACAGAGGCAACAGAAGGGCTTCATCCCACTGGCAACCCTGGTATTCTACTAATGGGGCTTGGTGTTGTGTATCCAGGGTAGGGGGAGGGGGGAATGGAGGTGTGGTTTCTGCAGTTTGGATGCTGATGCCACATGGGCAAGCCATTAGATAATTGAACTGCTTGATCTGTCACCCTCCGTCCTCTGATTGGCCAGCAGCTCTCAGAGATAAGTTCTTCATCTTGAAAGGCACAGGACCATCAATGGCAGGCAATGAACTACATCCAATCACATTGGGAAATAGCTGCAATATGGTTGCTAAAAGCTTTCCTGCCAGATGATGAGCTCATTGACACAGACATTAAATTTAGCCCAAGGCGTAGGAAACAAGTGCATTTGATTGCAGGAAGCAATTGGATTGAGGTATGCAGGTTTGAACCAGTTCCTATTTTGTCCTTATCCTTACATGTCCATTTGAAATACCTCTGTCCACACTTAAATGGGAACCGCCTACACATTGTCACACTGTAATTAAACCCTCCCCCAGGGCCAGTGGAGGCGTTACATTACGATAACTGGTGGGAGGGTGTAATTGTAGTGTGAAAGAGGAACAGCAGCAAAAAAGAACAGTAGAAAGAGGGAGAGAAAAAGGTTGAGATAGAAAAAGATGTAGAAGATCATACTTGTAAGAGACATAATGAATTCTAAGTCCTTTAAATTGTAACATTTGAAGTAAGTTTGACCACATCTTGATGAAGTGCTATTTTTCGAATAGTGAATGTTTGTTTTTCTCTTTTTGTAGATTTTACAATTCTTCATCAGAACACTCAAATGCCTCATGTAACCTGAATGATTTCCAAACAGGAGATGAAATTTAGCCCTTTACTGTGAACATAACCACCATTGTTATTTTAATGAAAAATACAGGGCAGGAAATCCCTTATAAAAAATTTAATTAGACATTAACTTTAATTGATCACAAAACTATTTCACTATTATTCAAATTAAAATGGATTTCTTGTTATCAGCAAATTCTACCTTGCAGCACTCATTAAAGTGTTTCTAAGTACAAGAATGATTTAAGATAAATCTAGGTGTTAAGTGTCTACAAATAAAAAGAATTGAACTGTAACCTGAGAAATTGTGTGAGGCTATATTTTGTTAATGTCTATTTATAATCAAAGCCTTAAACAAATTTAACTTTCAGGATTCACAGCTAGGTTTTGAAAACTCTAATAACTTCAGTTGTACAAAGATAATTTTACATATGCCACAAAAGGACCTTTACAGCGGCAGTCTATGACTGTCATCAAACGACAAGTGAATGATGATGAGATACAGGAGTAAACTACTTACATTTCTAAAGATGAGAAGTTGTTTACACACATCTTTTCACAGAAATAACGGCGTGTGGGAACAGAATTCTCACTTGGGAAATTTAATTTGCATTCCAGTGATATTTTGGTGTGGGTGGGTATTTTTTTGCCTCTGAACAAGATTAGCAAAAATGCCATGCATAATTTGAGGGTCCCAAAAAACCTGCAAGTCAGCACACACTGTGCCAAAAGCATGGATAGAAATTAAGGGCATATTGTTCTCTTGAAATTCAAAGTTAAATGCAAGTAAGAATTAAGCAAATAAACCAAAAGCACGAAACAACTGGGTAAAGAAACAAGATCATTGTCTGTAGCATTGAACCTAATGTGTTCATCCACGCAAAAAAATTTAATAAATGGAGGTCTCTATGCCCTTCCATTCTACTTAAAATCTTGTCCATTAAAAAAAGGAAAGTAAGTTCACCTTAAAGTTAAAAATCACACAACACCGGGTTATAGTCCAACAGGTTTCATTGGAAGCACTAGCGTTCAGAGACCTGCTCCTTCATCAGCATAACCACCCAATGAAGGAGCAACGCTTTGAAAGCTAGTGCTTCCAATTAAACCTGTTGGTCTATAACCTGGTGTTGTATGATTTTTAAACTTGTACACCCCAGTCCAACACCGGCATCTCCAAATCACGACTTCCTTTTTTTAGATTCAGTAGATTGCCCTTGCCACCAGTTCACCATCCCTGTCCTCCTGGTCTTAGAAATGTCTTATTAGACTGACCAGCTTTGATTAACCCCATATTTCTGAAATTGCTTAATAACTTCTTCCCATTTAATCAACCATGCTATAGATTAAAGATTGGAGTAAGATGTACTGGTCTATAATTTCCTGATATTTCCCTGTCTCCTTTGAAGAGAGTGTTTACAGTTGCATCTATGAATTCTCTGGCATAATATTTCTACAAACTTCTGTCAACAATTCTATTATTTTTTAGATTAGATTCCCTACTGTGTGGAAACAGGCCCTTCAGCTCAACCAGTCCATACCAACCCTCTGGGGAGTCACCCACCCAGACCTATTTCTCTCTGCATCTAACACTATGGACAATTTAGCATGGCCAATTCACTTGACCTGCACGGAGGAATCCTGCACAGACAATCGCCCAAGGTTGGAATCAAACCTGCGGCCCTGGTGTTGTGAGGTAGCAGTGCTAACCATTGAGCCACCATGCCTCCAGCTTCTCCTCCAGCTTCTTCTAAGGTTCTGACTGTTAGGACCAAGTGGTTTGTTCAACTTAATTCTCGCTAACCTGTTTGGTGCTAGAATTTTTCTTTGAATACCATGATCAGTTAACTATTTAGCACCCTTTTCAGGTGGTTTTTACAATCCCAGTTCTTCTTAGTAAGTCTAGCACCTGTTGAGAGAGAAAACAAGTTAACAGTTCAATTCTAAGAGTCATGCTGGACTTAAAACCTTAACTCTATTTTTCTTCTTTCTTGTTGAGTTTCTCAGCATTTTGTGGTTTTATTTCATTTTTCTGACATTTGCAGTATTTTGCTTTCATTATTCCAATATCCCAAAGTAAATGGATGCAATGTAGTTCTTCAGTTTATATGCCACTCCCTTATTCTCCATCAGAATATTGCCAGCATCATTTCTTGTTGTTCCTGTCCTCACCTGTTTTGTCCTAACTTTAAGTTTTTGCTCCAAGTAAGCACTATCTTCTTTCTGAGATTTGAAGTTGTCTATGTAGCTTTGAAACCCATGCCTCTCTGATGTAGAGTCATCTGGACGCCAAACTTTAGCTTGCTCTCTCTCCATGGATGCTGCCTGAGCCGCTGTGATCTCCAGTATTTCTTGTTTTCAGTACAAATGCAGTAATTTGCTCCTTCAAAATATACCCTTTATTTCTCGACTGTTCCTGTTCCCGGTCTGTATCTTTTTCATGTCCTACTTAAACAAATACTGATGCTGAGAAAATTATCTTTTTCACAATTTTTAATCATACTTACTCTGTGCCAAATCTCATTTTATATTGCCAAAACTTGCTCACCTCCCCCACCTTAACTTACACTGAACTTATTAATACTGTAGGCAAAAGTGAGGACTGCAGATGCTGGAAACCAGAGTTTAGATCAGAGTGGTGCTGGAAAAGCACAGCAGATCAGGCAGTATCGAGGAGCAGGAAAATGGACATTTTGGGCAAAAGCCCTTCATCAGGAAGGGCTTTCCTGATGAAGGGCTCTTATTTATACTGTACCCTAATTTTTATAACAGTTGCATCCCCTTGCAAATTACCTAGAAATAAATGAAAGAAAAATATTTACTTTGAAGAAGCAGGAGTGCAAGAGTCTCAGGATTAAATAGTACTCATTACTACCTTCTCAAGACTAATAAATACTCACCTTACCAGCGACACCAACATTCCCTTAAAAAATGAAAAAACAGACCGGATGCAATCCCAGCACAGTGCAGATCACACAAGGACTCTGTGCCAGCAACCCAGAAATTCCAGCTGGCATCAGACCTGTTCTGTTCAATGCCAGTTGTAGGAGAAATACTCACTAATATTCCCAAACTTCTTATTCCTAATGCTCCAGGGCCAGCAGCCTGTTGAAATCTCAACTGCGTAAAACTGGGCAGGCTCCGGTGGACTATATTCCAGCAAAATCGCAGAATCACAGGATCATTACAGTGTGGAATCAGGCCATCTAGTCCATCATGCTTGCAGCAGCTCTAAAATCTAACCTGGCTCTAATACCTAGTGCTGATCTCCTGCCTTCTTCCCATGTCCCATTGCCACCTAAAATAATCTAATGCCCTCGTGAATGCCTCAATTGTACCTGCCTGCACTACGTTTCCAGGCATTCCATTCCATACCCCTAACTGTATGAAAACATTTATTCTCTCATCATCCTTTCTTCACTTGTACATTGTTTTAAGTCTATGCCTTTTCATTTGGTTTCTTTTACAAATTTTACAGCTTCACCACATCGACTCTGTCTCATCACCTCATGATGTTGAAAACCTCCCTGCTCTTCTTCTGTCCAGGGAGAGCAGTTCCAACTTCTTCAATCCATCCTTATTGCTGAAGTTTCTCATATCCAAAACTGTTTGAGTAAATTGTTTCTGTATTCTTTCTAATGTGTCCACATCTTTCCAATAATGTGGCTCCGTTATTGTACTGAAGACATGTGCTCCAGAATTAGCCAAGTTGTTGTGGTTCTGCTCGCCGAGCTGGAAGTTTTTGCTGCAAATGTTTCGTTCCCTGGCTAGGGAACATCATCAGTGCTGTTGGAGCCTCGTGTGAAGCGCTGCTTTGATGTTTCTTCCGGTATTTATATTAGTTTGTTCTTGCCGCTTCCGGGTGTCAGTTTCAGCTGCAGTGATTTGTATGTGGGGTCCAGGTCGATGTGTCTGTTGGTGGATGTTCTTGCCGTTTCCGGGTGTCAGTTTCAGCTGTAGTGGTTTGTATATGGTGTCCAGGTCAATGTGTCTGTTGATGGAGTTTGGGGATGAATGCCATGCTTCTAGGAATTCTCTGGCTGTTCTCTATCTGGCTTGTCCTATGATAGTGATGTTTTCCCAGTCAAATTCATGTTGCTGGTTGTCTGAGTGTATGGCTACTAGAGATAGCTGGTCATGTCGTTTTGTGGCTAGCTGATGTTCATGGATGCGGATTGTTAGCTGTCTTCCTGTTTGTCCTATATAGTGTTTTGTGCAGTCTTTGCATGGTATTTTGTAAACTACGTTAGTTTGGCTCATGCTGGGTATTGGGTCCTTTGTTCTAGTGAGTTGTTGTCTGAGCGTGGATGTTGGCTTGTGTGCTGTTATGAGTCCTAAGGGTCGCAGTAGTCTGGCTGTCAGTTCTGAGACGATCCTGACGTATGGTAGAGTGGTTAGTCCTTTTGATTGTGGCATGTCCTCGTTCCTCGGTCTATCTCTTAGGCATCTGGTGATAAAGTTGCGTGGGTATCCGTTTTTGGCGAATACCTTGTATAGATGTTCCTCTTCCTCTTTTCGCAGTTCTGGTGTACTGCAGTGTGTTGTGGCCCTTTTGAATAGTGTCCTGATGCAGCTTCGTTTGTGTGTGCTGGGGTGGTTACTTTCATAGTTTAAGACTTGGTCTGTGTGTGTTGGTTTCCTGTGTACCCTTGTGGTGAATTCTCCGTTGGGTGTTCTCTCTACTAACATGTCTAGGAATGGGAGTTGGCTATCCTTTTCCTCTTCTCGTGTGAATCGGATTCTTGTGAGTGTGGCGTTGATGATTCGGTGTGTTTTTTCTATATCTGTGTTTTTGATGATTACAAAGGTGTCATCAACATATCTGATCCAGAGTTTGGGTTGGATTTGTGGTATGGCTGTATGTTCTAACCTTTGCATAACTGCCTCTGCTATGAGTCCCGAGATTGGTGATCCCATGGGTGTTCCGTTGATTTGTTCGTATATCTGATTGTTGAATGTAAAGTGTGTGGTGAGGCACAGGTCCAGTAGTTTAAGTATGCCGTCCTTGTTGATAGGTTCGGCCTCCTGTGTTATGTATGTCCAGTAGGTTGGCTATTGTTTCTCTGGCTAGGGTTTTGTCAATTGAAGTGAACAGTGCCGTCACGTCGAATGATACCATGGTTTCTTCTTTGTCTATGTGTGTATTCCTGATGACGTCCAGGAATTCCTGTGTTGATTGTATGGAGTGTTTGGATCCGCTGACTAGGTGTTTCAGTTTTTGTTGTAGTTCTTTGGCCAGTTTGTATGCTGGTGTTCCTGGTAGTGATACTATGGGTCTGAGTGGGATGTCTGGTTTGTGTACTTTGGGTAGTCCATAGAAAAGAGGAAGAGAAACATCTATACAAGGTATTCGCCAAAAACGGATACCCACGCAACTTTATCACCAGATGCCTAAGAGATAGACCGAGGAACGAGGACATGCCACAACCAAAAGGACTAACCACTCTACCATACGTCAGGAGCGTCTCAGAACTGACAGCCAGACTACTGCGACCCTTAGGACTCATAACAGCACACAAGCCAACATCCACGCTCAGACAACAACTCACTAGAACAAAGGACCCAATACCCAGCATGAGCCAAACTAACGTAGTTTACAAAATACCATGCAAAGACTGCACAAAACACTATATAGGACAAACAGGAAGACAGCTAACAATCCGCATCCATGAACATCAGCTAGCCACAAAACGACACGACCAGCTATCTCTAGTAGCCATACACTCAGACAACCAGCAACATGAATTTGACTGGGAAAACACCACTATCATAGGAAAAACCAGACAGAGAACAACCAGAGAATTCCTAGAAGCATGGCATTCATCCCCAAACTCCATCAACAGACACATTGACCTGGACACCATATACAAACCACTACAGCTGAAACTGACACCCGGAAACGGCAAGAACATCCACCAACAGACACATCGACCTGGACCCCACATACAAATCACTGCAGCTGAAACTGACACCCAGAAGCGGCAAGAACAAACCAATATAAATACCGGAAGAAACATCAAAGCAGCGCTTCACACGAGGCTCCAACAGCACTGATGATGTTCCCTAGCCAGGGAACGAAACGTTTGCAGCAAAAACTTCCAGCTCGGCGAGCAGAACCACAACAACGGATACCCAAGCTACAAATCTTCAATCAGATTTTAAATTAGCCAAGTTGTTCTGCACATCTGAAGCACTGACATCTACCCAACGAGTCCAAATACATTATGTCCAAGAAAGTTAGATAAATCCAACAAATTACCACCTTTTCAACCTCCTGTCATTCTTAGCAAGATAAGGGGAAGGGGTTTGTCATCAGTGGAATTGGTTCAAGGATAACCTGCTCATTGATGCTCAGTTTGGGTTACACAGAGCGAGTTGGATTCGAATATCATTCCAGCTTTAGTCCAAATATTAACGAAAGAGTTGGATTTTAGAGTTGAGGTGTGTGTGAGACTGCCCTTGATATCAAAGCAGCATTCAACTGTACGGCAACTGTAACCTCACATATGGTGCAGGAGCAAAACATGCCTGGCTCCTCGACAGCCTTTCTGACTGTTCTAGAACCTGGGGGTTCTCCTTCACCATGTAGTATTAAAGGTACCTTTGGAATCTGAGATGGACACAACAGATGTTACCACCTCGATGCCTTTGCAGCCTGAAGAAGAGAATGAATTTCTTCCGAGATCCTCTGGGCACAAGGTGTGAGCTATCCATATGAGAGGCAGAATTAGATTAACCTGACTCAGAGCTAAAATGCCCCAGGAGGAGCTACAAAATATCAACAGGCCCATGTCAACAGACTCAGAGGGGAAGGTATGTAGTTATTATAATGAGGTCAGTCAGACCACCTCATAGGATAGCAGTTCCCTTATTAGGGCTTTTAATCTGGGTCTAATCATGGACCCCGGGATGACAGATAAAAACAAGAGTGTCAGGCATCCTGTTCACTCTGAGAGCTGACTCTGAGGGAGCTGGATCAGTGTCAATGACTCTCCGCCTGTAAATAAAGGGTTATTTGGCAATGGGTTATGGGAGTTATTTCATCTAGCATTGAGGCTGTTTCGGGGAAGATACTGTTCGGGTGGAGTGAGGGGGTCAAGGTGGGGGACCGTCATATGGAGTGGAGGAGTCTGCTAGGTGAGAAGGCAGTTGTGGGGATGTGCGGAAGGAGTTTCCAATACCTCTATTTCCT
This sequence comes from Hemiscyllium ocellatum, assembly GCF_020745735.1. Lineage (NCBI taxonomy): Eukaryota > Metazoa > Chordata > Chondrichthyes > Orectolobiformes > Hemiscylliidae > Hemiscyllium > Hemiscyllium ocellatum. Next base: position 16,876,520 of record NC_083428.1, on the reverse strand, counting down.
CATAAGGCTAAGGAAATTCAACATGTCAACAATAACGCTTACTAATTTTTATAGATGCGCCATAGAAAGCATCCTATCCGGATGCATCATGACTTGATGTGGTAACTGTTCTGCCCAGGACCACAAGAAATTACAGAACATTATAATTGCAGCCCAGTCCATCACGAAAACCAGCCTTCCTTCCATTCACCCTGCCTATACTTCCCACTGCCTCTGGAAAACATCCAACATAATTAAAGGCCCCTTCTTTGGTCAGTTATCCTCTCTTCCACCATCTTCTATCGGGCAGAAATTACAAAAAGTTGAAAACATGTCCCAACAGATTCAAAAACAGTTTCTTCCTTGCTGTTACCAATGAACCTGTCATGTATTAGAGTTGATCTTTTTCTGTCGCTGTAACACTATCTTCTGCATTTTTTTCTATTACTCTGATGTACTTATATAAGGTATGATTTGTCTGGATAGTTCCCAAAACAACACTTTTCACTGTATGAGAATCAGAATTAGCATTATACTTTAGTTTCAAAATAAATCAATGAGGAAAAGTAGGCTGCGAGATGTGAGGGGGACATAAAGGTTATAGAGTAGGTGTGAGTGGAAGGAGCTTCCAAGAGGGAAGTGGAGAAGGAGGGAGGCTCCAAAGGGGTTGAGACCAGCTTTAATCCTGTCAAAGAAGGAATACTCAGGTAATTGGGAGCACATTATTGAGGATATTAATGAACTCTTCTAATTTAGCTTTCTGTGAGAGTCTAAATACGCTCTATGTCAACACAAAGACAGTTTTTGTTTCTTTATGCTTGTGTCACATAATAAAGGAGTTAGTGAGAATGAAAAAAGGAGCCCATGAAAGCCAAAAAAGATTGCCCCCAAAAATCTCAAGTACTTGACCCTCAGAAACAAATAGTACTTTGACCCCTAATCTAGTAGCAAAGTCCCTCAGAGCCAAGGAAATAATTTTAAAGTATAGTCACTGTTGTGGTGTAGCAAACACGAGAGCCAATTGATATTTCATCAAACTTCCATAATTAATCACAATCTGATAATTGTCAACTATTGGGTTTCTTCACGGTAATGCCTGGGGATGTTTTACTTCCACCTGAATAGGTAAATTGGCCTTCAGATTAATGTCCTACCTGAATAACAGCTACTCATACCACACTTTGGCAAGTCTGTATTGTAGTGTTAACCTTGACTTTTATGCTCAGGTCCCAATTTGAATCCACAACTTTCTGATTTTGAGATGAGAATGCTGCCAATTGTGCCACAGCTGATAATAAGGCAATATAATCAAGGGAATTAATAAAGGAATGCTTCAAGGGAATTCATAGATAGGTGTGTTGGATAAAACATCAATTACTCTCTCTCTAAAGCTATTGCCATGATGTAAGTTTATACTTTTTCTTCCTGAGGTAGAATGGAAGGTGGTGTTGAACACACTGACATGGTGTAAGTAGGTGGGCAGTCCACCTGCGCCTGATTTTTGCCTGTCAATTAACGTGGAAGTTAATTGTTATATTGTTGTATAGAATTGATCAACAGTTAATATATAAGCTGGCTGCTAGTAATATCAGATATTATAGAAATGTTGAAGAATAAAGCAGCATTATCATTAGGACTGAATTTATTTGAAAACAGAACAAATGATGTTAAAATGGATTGTCGTTCAGGAAGCTAGCTCCCCTTTTTGAGCTGCCACGCGTTTTATATTCTTGATTTATGACTAAAGATGTCATCATTTTTAGACAGCAAGGAAACCTAACAGGAGTTAGTTTGTGTGGTGCGGAGACCACAGAGTGCTAGAATAAAGGCACATTGAGGTTATCAGTGCTAGTGTGGAGGCTGCAGAGTGAAGACTAGCTGAAAGTTCAGGACCTTTGTCAGCACAAGAGGGAGGGAGCATTGCATTATTTCTAAGGGTTGGGGAGTAAGGGTGAGCTGGGGGCTGGAGCGTGATATTTGAGACTGTGTGGTGTATATGTGACTCAGGTCTGGGGGTTGCAGTGATGTAAACAGAGGATGAATAATTCAACTAATATCTTAAGGCAGCATTGAAAACAGAACTAAACACAAGCATGTCTGATCTGACCAACTTCACTGTGAAACCAATTCAAAAGCCTTTTGTAAGATTAGTTATAGAATTAGTTGTTATAGAGTGGGAGGAGGCTCACGTAAAATACGTAAATCAGACTAAACCATGTCATAGGAGAAAGTGAGAACTGCAGATGCTGGAGATCAGAGCTGAAAATGTGTTGCTAAACCATGTCATAGACTAGCTCAGTGCAACAGCCTGTTTCTGTGCTATCAATTCTATGTACATCACTTCCATCTAACCAGAAATCAGTCCCTTCTGCATGGGTTTGATGAGATTACAGCACATCGATGTTCTAAATCAGGGTGCCGAAGCTCTCTGATCTACATAAACAACATGGGTCTTACTTTGGAATTTTGGGAACCAGACGTATTTCAATCCCATTTATTTGTGCATATCTCAAGTAGGGGAACCATTAAATTCAGTAGGCCAGAAAACTGTTATTCAGAATAATGTCAATACAATGAGATTTAATCCCCATTCCAGTTGAGGAAGACTTAGGAGCTGTCCTTTTACTTTGTCCCATATTAAAATGATATCAAATGCCATGGTTCAGTGACCCTGGATAATAGCAGACACATAAAGAAGAGGATTTCTCAAGTTAGTGACACCTACAGACATTAGTGTTGTGAATTAATGAAGGCAAATCAGGAATATACGTTGAGAAACGTTACAACACCTCCTGAATGTTGAAGTACAAACAGAGTAAAACTGCATAATAGCATTTTTGAGGTTTAACCTGTTGCCAGAGCTTTGAAGGTTTTGTTTTGGAGGTTATTTGTGACCTAAGACCACAGTTTGGACACCAGTACTTTTAACATTCATGCCCCACTCCAGAACTTGAACATAAAAATTAAACTGTCATTTCAGTAAGGGAGTGCTGCAGTATCCAAGGTGCTGCCTCTCAGATGAACGGTTCTATCTGTGTTTGGTTGGATTGGAAGAAGACACCTTTGAACATGTCAAAAATACTTTGTTGGCTGCAAAACATTTTGACAGATCCAGTAGTCATGGAAATGCAAGTCATTATTGTTGTTTCTGTTGACCCCAAAGTTAACAAATATTACCCTGTAGTTACAATGTTTAAAATTATTTTATCATTGTCAATTTGGGACTTAAAAGACTGGTCTCAAAAATCTGGACAAATTATGTATCACTTATAATCTTGTGGATGTAAATTATCTTTTCAGTGGGACTCAGGGTCATGCAACTTTGCAAAATCTTCATAGACTATTTTCATATTCATATTATTGCCCTGAATGTGATTATATTTACATTCTGTCTTTAAAGTCACAAACAGGTAATGACAATGGTCTTTTAATTGACTGATCCTTGTAGGCAGGATTTTAATTATACTGTTTATGTCAGTGGTGATGCTGATACTGACTGCAATTTAAAGCTTTTCACCAGAAAAACTCAGTTCAAATCAGGAGAGCGAAGGGAAGGTTCATGACACCGAATTAATATTCACTAATTAAAATGTGTTTCCAACACTTTGTCACACTGGCATGTTCCAATTATGACTGCACTGTAGGTAGGAGGGAAATCGATGACTACACCCCTCATTTTCATAAGTCTAAAAAAGAAACCTTCAACAGAATGAAAATTCCAACAGTTGTCACAGCTCTGAGTAAACTTGAACATTACTATCATCAGTTGTGTCTTTGTCTCTCTTGGGTTCAGTAACGGGCCTGGCGGCAAACTATGTATATATCAGCTATTTCATCAATTAGTGAGATTGTGTGGATAAATGATAAAACATTGGTCCCTGTAATATCATTCTCTCTGTCTTCAATAACAAGCAGGTAAGCTTTCCAAATTACCAAAGGTGAACAGAACATCAAGAGACCAATCTATTTAATTTCATTAATAATAGAGAAGCACAATTACAGAATTTGTTGTTTATGCAGAATTATATTTTAGTTTGCTCAAAAACTGCATGAATCTATGTCAAACTCTGTAAAACTATCCAGAGGATTTGTCACTCTGACATAGCTTTGGGACACAGACAGACTTCACATCTATTGTTTACAAAGCTGAGCTATCATGAGAATGTAATTTAAAAAGAAATTTTGGAATTTACTTATCAAAGAACTGAAACCAGCATACCCCATTCCAAAAGATGAAAGTTTTAATCAAAGATTGTTTACTGTATCGCATCTCCATGACACTGGGCTCCTTTGGCTACACATTCCGTGAGCATGATCTTAATGTCCACAACCACCTGATGAAAGAGCCAAAAGCCAGTACTTCCAAATAAACCTGTTGGACTATAAATTGATGTTGTGTGATTTTTACCTTTATTCACCCTAGTCCAATACCGGCACCTCCAAGTCAGGACTTTGTTATTTTATGACAAAGCACAACTAAAACATGCAGCCAAGTATGTGGTGGCTGTCTATTCAATAGCAGGTGACGGACAAACCACAGTCATGTTCTCTTAATAGGAGAGACTAGGACCCGAGGGCATAGCCTCAGAGTGAAGGGGTAACCCTTTCGAACTGAGATGAATTTCTTCATCCAGAGAGTGATGGAATTTATAGTTGCAGGGGGCTGTGAAGGCCAACTCATTGAGTGTACTTAAGACAGAGATAGGTAGGTTCTTGATTGGTAAGGGGAGAAAGAGTTATGAGAAACATATCAGCCATGATCAAATGGCAGAGCAGACTTAATGGGCCGAATAGCCTAATTCTGCACAGATATATTATGGTCTTATGATGAAGAATTATTCATCAAGCCAACTTCAGAACACCATGAAAGGAGCATCCATGTGAGATCCCTGTCAGACTCTGTGAAGCCTGCAAAATTGTACTGTGGTGCTGTTCCCAGATTCCTATTACCCACATTTGAACAGCCTCAGTTAAATAACAACACAGGTAGCTGTAGCTGTACAATAGAATAGAAAGACTTCTGTTAAGAATATTAATGAAGTCCAGGCCTTGGTAATTAAAACATTGTAATTTGTCAGGAAACATGACAATAATCCTTTGCCCAACATTCACACTAAAATAATATTTAATTTATCAAGAAGTACAGTCATTCTCACTGCTTTCTTGTTCTCAGTTTGTTTTACTTGTGTAATCGATGCAGCAGCCAGAAATTCAAATTGTATTCAAACTGCAGTTTTGAAGAATCATCTGGTACTTCAAACCTTACTTCTGTTTTTCTCTCTGCAGATGCTACCAGAGTTGCTCAGTTTCACACGTGTCGAATGGGAAGTTACAAAGATGCTCCACTGAAGCTTGTTCACCTTCAAGCTGCAGAATGATTTCAACATGACAGTCTGGCTCCCTGGCCTGCAGTGAGAAGCCTTGCCAGAATGGGGTACACTGTGTGAGTTATGGCATTTGACTGGCATTGACAGATCAACAGCTTCTTGTAAGGTAGCTATTCGCCTGTTTATATAAACTGGCAAATTGCACTTTGCTTTGGGAAATATCAAGGGAGGTATAAGTGGAAACAGAGAAAAAGATAATTAAATGGGTAACAGTATCAACAAGTAACTTCATTCCACCATCCACCACAGGGCTACTAAAGAGAGGGTGGGCAGCTGGTGGGAAATCTCAGGTAGATCTAAACTTTAAAAAAATTAACAATTGCTCTTTAGAAAGGCCTTTGTATTTGATTTGTATCTGTCTGTCCAATGGGATTACATTTTCTTTGTTAGATTTCCACTTTTCCCTAAATAAAGATGGTATTTGATCAAAGGAGAACAAAGAAGGCTATTTGTATGACTCAGAGCAGCAAAGACACATCACATGGCTCCAAAAATCTTCCATTTTGGAAGGCAATGCTTTAGGCCAAATTACGAACTCCATGTTAAACATCCCTTGGTGTTGCCTGATTCAAACAGGGCATTTTCTGCCATGTTTGTTGCAGTGTGATTAAAAATGTGTGATATTTCTAAGTCTTTTTGTTTGTGTTTCCCTCATCTCCTTTAATGTCACCCAAATAGCCAATGTCCATCTTCTAATTGTATGCATCAATGTCTGCCATCTTCATGTCACAGTTGCAGGTATGCTTGAAGTTGAGGTATTGACATCCAGCAATTCATAATCAACCAGTCAATTCACTCTGCATATGATATTTGGGTGTATGGCTGACATCCACCTATGACTGTGGCTGAGACAATGGAAACTTCATAGACTTAACGTTGAATGTAAGTTCATGAAATTCAAACAGTCCAGGATCTCTAAGTTAGTGATCTTGTCCTGCCAAGAGAAGGTTTGAAAGAAGGAAGTTGGAAACGTTTCAGCCTTTAATTCTTGCTGCCCAGGTTTTACTTTTATAATTTGATCATAATTTGATTCTTAAACCTGTGCTTCAGAGCTTCCAAACTCTAGGCTTTCCGAGTATTCTATTAAAACAGTATGTGCTGATTCGAATTATTTTACAACAGCTCAACTCACAATCTAACCAATTCAGAGTATGTTTCAAATCCCCAGTTCCAAACTGAGGATATCGAGTTTGCTTTTGCTTCCAAACTAACATTAGAGCAGGTTGCTTCAAGCTACTTAGATTCAATTAATTTTAGAATCCAAAGATAGTACATATACAGGTACTTTTACCCTAGTCACTGGATATCTTTGCTGAAGATTTGGATAGTGGCCTTGAAGGCCCACTTTTTTGTTTTATAATTGTTATGGACCAGACCAGACCAGATACCCACCCCTACCAAGTATTGTAAGGAGATAGCCTAGACCCTAACTTTTATATTTATTTAAAGGCAAGTAAAAAGTGCTGTGTTTCATATGTGATTAAATGTGTCTACATCAAGCTTTAATCAAGACACACTCTATTCTTGTACCACAGTTAAAATACAATGAAGGAGCAGTAGTGTAACTTTAACTCTTTTGAAATATTAACAAGATAATCTATTATTTAACCACTAATCATCAACTGTTCCAATGTAGGCAGCATCCCACAAACACACTCTTTGGCAAGAATGCAATTCAGCAAACAGTTCTGGTTCTCGCACGCTCTCTCTCTGCAGTCCAGAAGAAAGAAACAATTTGACGCTTATGATTTTTATGAAAAAGACCTGGCTGTCTGAGACTTCATTATGGCATCTGGGTACACCAGCTTTTAGCTCAGTAGCCAGCAGACCTTCTTACTAACGCAAAACGAAAAGCCTTCCTGAGCCTGTGAGTCCTGACCCCACCCACTCATGATTATTTTGCCTCATTTAAAAAAAACACCAGGGAGAAGTCAAACACTGTTTACCAACTGCCTGCCTGGAGGAGACATTTTGGTACCACTGTGGTAACACCTCTCTGCAAGAGAAACAGCACAGCACAAATCTCTCGAAGGAAAAGTACCATCACACAATTGATTGGCCATTGTCTTTGTAGGTGGACTGGAATCTATTGTAAAATGCACACGTGAAATCAGCTCCCTATATTTACTTTTCATAGAATCCCTACAGTGTGGAAACAGGCCCTTCAGCCCAAAGAAACCCTTTAAAGAGCATCCCACCCAGATTTATTCCCCTACCCTATTACTCTACATTTACCCCTGACTAATGCTCCTAACCTACACAGCCCTGAAGACTATGGGCAATTTAGCACGGCCAATTCACCTAACCTGCATAGCTTTGGACTGTGGGAGGATGTCCACACAGACAGACAGTCACCCAAGGGTGGGTTCAAACCCCAGTCCCTGGTTCTGTAAGTGCAGCAGTGCCAACCACTGTGCCACCTGGAACATGAGGCTTTAAGCTGCTGGATTTGTTTTATTTTGGATTTCACTCGGGAATACAGACAATTATAAACTGTCATATTATTTACATAAAACTACCTTTAGTAGCAAATCCCCAATTAACTTGAACTTCAGCTGTTGTATATTTGTGATGTGTCTATTGTTCTGTCATTTTTAAAAAAAATTTTATCCGTGTATATGATCTGATTTGCCTTTTGAAATTTACATGTATTGATTGCTTCTTCTCTGAAGGAACACCATCCAGGCCAAAGCAACCCATTGATTGATGACCTCCACCAACCTCCTTCAACATTCACTCCCTTCACCATCAATGACCAGTGGCTGCAGTGCATACCATCTACAAGATGAACTACAGTCACTCACCATCCACCTTCAACAGAACAATACAAATCCATGATAGTTACCATCTGAAAGAATAAGGACAGCTATTGTGCAGGAACACCATTATCTGCAAGTTCCCCTCTGCGCTGGAGCATTGTCCTGGCTTGGAATGGTATCACTGTCCCTTCACTGTCACTGGGTCAAAGTGCTAGAACTGCCTTCCTAACAGCATTGTGGGAATCTGTGCACTGAAGGATTGCATTGGCTCAAGAATTCAGTTCACCACCATCTTCTCCAGGGCAAATACAGCTGAATAACATAAGCATCACCATTGATACCCACATCCGGTGAACAAATAACACAAACATATATCAGCACTTAAACCTACAACTCATGTGTGCACTAATTTAGAACTGAAAGTTAAACTCTGTGGCATATTTCTGAGTAGCACAGTCTCTCCTTATGGGTGGCATGGTGGCTCAGTGGTTAGCACTGCTACCTCACAGCACCAGGGACCTGGGTTTGATCCCTGCTTTGGGCCACTGTCTGTGCAGGGTTTACATGTTCTCCCCTTGTCTGTGTGGGTTTCCTCTGGGTACTCCAGTTTCCTCTCACAGCCTGAAGATGTGCAGGTCAGGTGAATTGGCCACACTAAATTGCCCATAATGTTAGTCAGGGGTAAATGTAGTGGTCTGGGTGGGTTACTATTTGGAGGGTCGGTGAAGGCTTGTTGGGCCAAATGGCCTGTTTCCACACACTGCAGGGAATCTAATTTAATACGTAGTATTGACAGATCCAATATCTACAGTGTGCCTTGTGAATGGAAAAGGTTTTTGAGGCAGTTTTTAGCAGCAACCCACACTTTGTTCCAAGCAATCACACTTTGAGCTCCTTCTAGTCACAATAAATTTCTATTTCAAATAGTGTACTAATAACATAAGGGGTTGGTTAGTTAGTTGGCTGGATGGCTAGTTTGTAATGCAGAGTGTTGCTAAGAGCTCCTGAACCAGCTGAGTTTACCATGAAGGACTCTCATGATCAACCTCTCCCCTCATCTGAGGTGTGGTGACCCTTGGGTTAAGCCACTACGAGTTGTATGTCTCTATGTTCTGCTAGGACAATAGCAACTTTTATGTTGATAAGATTACCACTATTGACGTATGATGTGGAGCTGCCAATATTTGACTGGGGTGAACAAGGTCAGAAATCACACAACACCAGGTTATAGTCAGATGACAAAGGAGCAGCGCTCCAAAAGTTAATGATTTCAAATAAACCTGTTGGACGATAACCTGGTGTCATGACATTATAGATGCATACTGGATTTTAGATTTAATGCAGTATGTAAGAACTTTGTACTTGCATTTCATCCTTTATAACTTTTGACAATGATGGCATTTCAGTACATGTATAAAAATGTTTAGTAAACATGTTCAATAATATTATTTCATCACAGTGAAAATTGATTTTCAACGGAAAAATGTCACTCACTTCACAGCACTTTACAATTCAGCTGAACAACTGATTGATAGTGTTAAAAGAATTGAGTGACCTACTTTCTATTCCAAAATTGACATAATTCCTTCCATTTATCTGTAAATGCTCCAGGTTCAGGGTGAAAACCATTAATGTGTGTAGGTAATGCAGTCTGCGGCATCAGGTTTATAAAATTGGGAAGAGGGATCTCAGAAGTCATTCATCCTCACAATTTGTGAATTATGGTCCTTTCATTCACAGCAGTATAACAGTACCACAAGTTCAATGGGCTTTATTTATTCTGAGGTTAAAATGGCCTGGATACCCACTTTCCATTCTTGTTGAGTTTCCCTATTGATTGAGAGTATCAGTCTTTACCCTGAAACATTTATATAGGGCTAGTGCTTGACAATATTCCATCAGAATGAGAAATTTGCTGTCTCTTTAGGTTCCTACCCAGATCTACTGAAAATAGTTTCCTTAAACAGCAGAAATACTGGAAAGTCTCCAAACGTCAAAAGAATGCCAAAACTTGTCACAAGAGCAATCTTTAAACTGACTGCCAAATAAGCTGATCACCTGTCATTAGTAGCCCACCTGTTTTGCTTGTGAAATGAGGAGAAATTCAAATCAAGCAGGTCCTCTAATATGAGAGCTTATCTGCTCCTTCCGGTTTCTATCAGGCCATGGAGATGAAAATGAATCCCAGTAGTTCATCTCTCACCTGGAAACTTCAAGTTAGACTTCATTAGTACTGCAACCAACATCACAAGCTACCTTTGGAATTGACTACTTGTGGGTGACAAAATAATCAACAATGTATATATAGATGGCGTAGTTGAAGGCATATAACTTAAACAAACTACAGCTTTGTTTCCTGTGATGGTGTTAAACTGCAGTCATCACTGATAATAAGCAATCACTGGGTGGCACGGTGGCTCAGTGGTTAACAGTGCTGCTTCACAGCGCCAGGGACCCAGATTTGATTCCCATCCCAGTGACTGTCTGCGTGGAGTTTGCACGTTCTCCCCAAAGACATGCAGGCCAGGTGAAGTGGCAATGGTAAATTGCCCATGGTGTTAGGTGCACTAGTCTGGGGTAAATATAGGGTGGGGGAATGGGTTGGGTGGGTAACTCTTCAGAGGATCAGTGTGGACTTGTTGGGCCAAATGGCCTTTTCCCAGACTGAAGGGAATCTAAAAAAAAGCTGATTAATTTTCTTTCTCCCAAAACTGAATATTTTATGATTCCATAGTGTATGAAGTGCAAAGTTAATTGAAACACTCAGGATTATGAGTTCTTCTGTATAGTGAAAATAGAAAAGATTTTGATCAGATGGGCCAATGGACCGAGATATGGCAGATGGAGCTTAATTTAGATAAATGTGAGGTGCTGCATTTTGGAAAGGCAAATCAGGGCAGGACTTATACACTTAATGGTAAGATCCTGGGGAGTGTTGCTGAACAAAGAGACTTTGGAGTGCAGGATCATAGCTCTTTGAAAGTGGAGTCTCAGTTGGATCAGATAGTGAAGGAGGTGTTTGGTATGCTTGCCTTTATTGGTCATTTTATTAATTATAGGAGGAGTTGGGAGGTCATGTTGCAGCTATGCAAGACATTGGCTTGGCTACCTTTGGGATGTGTGTGCAATTCTGGTCTCCCTTCTATAGAAAGGATGTTGTGAAACTTGGAAGGGTTCAGAAAAGATTTATAAGGAGGTTGCCAGGATTGGAGAGTTTGAGCTATAGGGAGAAGCTGAATAAGTTGGGGCTATTTTCCCTGGAGCATCAGAGGCTGAAGGGTGACCTTATAGAGGTTTATAAAATCATGAGGTGCATGGATGGGGTAAATTGACAAGGTCTTTTCCCCAGAGTGGGCGAGTCCAAAACTAGAGGGCATAAATTTAAAAAGAGAGAGGAAAAATTTAAAAGGGATTTAAGGGACAACTCTAACATGCAAACGATGGTGTGTCTATGGAATGAGCTGCCAAAGGAAGTGGTGGAAGTTGGTACAATTCAACATTTAAAAGCATCTGGATGGGTATATGAATAGGAAGGATAGAGAGAGATATGGGCCAAATGCTGGAAAATGGGTCTAGATTAATTTAGGATATTTGGTCGGCATAGACAAGTTGGACCAAAGGGTTTGTTTCTGTGCTGTACATCTCTATTATTCTACCTAATTTATATCTCAATCATGAGAACATACATTTGACCTTTGTTAATAATCTGCTTGCTGGACTGTAATCTTTAAAACAGTAGATTGTGAGGGTAAACCAAAGGTGAGAAAATAAATGGCAGGTTTCAAATACTAAAAAAGTTTATTGTCCAAACAAAGAAAGCAACAATGACTCATGATTCTACTGAACAAGAAGGACAATGACTCTATATGTACAGCCTAGACTCTAACATTAAGGATTAAACATGAGGTAAATTCGAGTCAATAGAGAAGCTGTGGTCAAATACCTAAAATTTCACTCTAAATGGGCTGTGCAATGAAGACAGATTCAACCCAGCCAATACTGAAACTATAAGTCATCAAATCTCATGAAACCTTCATTTCAAAGTAAAATTGAAAGTGCTGGAGAAACTCAGCAGGTCTGGCAACGTCTGTGAAAATAGAAACAAGAGTTAAAAATGGGAGTCTGATATGACTGTTCCACAGAACATTTCTTCAGAACAGTTCTGAAGATGATTCACGCTGACTCAATATTTTGGTTTGGTGTCTCTTTCCACAGATGCTGCCAGACCTGCTGAGTTTCTCTCACACATTCTGTTTTTATCTCAGATTTCCATTTTCCACGGTATTTTGCTTTCATATATCATTAAACGTCTGTTTCATTTGCAAATGAATTCCAATTCTTCACTTTCAAAGATCATGCCTTTTAACATCCTCAAAGCCCTTAACTCAGACTGCTTCCACAATGTTCATAGCTTGGTGGTTCAACCTATTCTCCTGAGTCCATAATTCCCCAGGACTCTTGAGGCTGGTCCCAAATGTCTAATTACTGGCGCAATTTCAGCTTTGATTGAACAGCTCAAAGGATTTCCCCAAGCTCCAATCTTTCTTAGCTGCATCAAGCAAATATTACTTGTGAGCTTCCTTCATCCCACTTCGCTGCACTGAACTATCAATGGGTCCTCAGGTTAATTTTTAACTCTAACCTTGATCCGTGGCACACAGCCATCACTCCTTAGGACTTTTTGTGAGACTCAGTAACTCAATGTCTTATGCTTTAACACTCTCCCGGCTCCAAATTACAACCAACTTCTTCCAACAAAAGTATGGATAAGTTGAAGCCTGAGAACCTTCCTCTGTTACATGATGATGTAGCCTGCTCTACATTATCCTTAACCTGATTTTCAGGTTAAGTACCCCTTACTTGCAATGTTTTCTTTGATTGGATGAAATGAATTGATTTCACAGCTTTTTAGAGTTCACCACATGCTTTTAATTAACTTAGGTTTAACTCGCAAAGTAAATAATACCCTTGACCTGCCTTTATTGCAATCAGGGTAGATATGACCAATCCAAGTCAGCAGTTCCACCTCATCTTGATGATTCTATGGTTCTAACTTAAGTCAACAAGACTCCAACATTTCAAGTGTACTAATCTTCAAATTGAGCTGAAAATGTGTTGCTGGAAAGGCGCAGCAGGTCAGGCAGCATCCAAGGAACAGGAGATTCGACGTTTCGGGCATAAGCCCTTCTTCAGGAATCTGAAGAAGGACTTATGCCCGAAACGTCGAATCTCCTGTTCCTTGGATGCTGCCTGACCTGCTGCACTTTTCCAGCAACACATTTTCAACTCTGATGTCCAGCATCTGCAGACCTCACTTTCTCGATAATCTTCAAAGTGCACCAAATGCATTTATTGCATCTTCTCCATTTAAATTTTAATTCCTAAAAATGTTCACCAAAACACATGAACCATGAAGTAGATATTTGCATCACCTAAATAATAAAACAAAGGACTCTCCCAAATGAACCAAACAGAAGAAAATTTAAAATGAATTGTTTTGAATATGTACTGTCACTATTACAATGTAGAGTAACTGTCAAATTACATTCAGCAAGATCCTTCAAAATAGAAATAAGTTAAGGAAGCAAATAATCTGATTTCCTGGTTGAATAATACATATTGATCAGGAAATCAGGGAGATCTCCACTGCTTTTCTGCAAAATAGTGCCAGCGGGTCTCTTACCTTCACCTGCAAAGGCAGATTGGATCTGCACTTCACATCTCATCTGAAAAAAGGCACCAGAAAGAATAATTGAGTTGCATAACTTACTCTACAATAAATATTGCAAGATCTGTAATGTTATTATCATTCTTCCCATATTGTGTTTCCCATCAAGCAATTTCACTTTCAAAATCAGAAATGCACTTATCAAGTTCAAAGGAAGTGACAGTCAAAATGAAAATGAAAAGAGTTAAGTCTTATACAGAAATAGAGTTTGCATTTTTAATCAATGCAGGTTATGAGCACAGTGGGCCACAATCTCCACAGCATGAAAACAAAGCATCACTGATGAACTTTATTCCAAAATGTTCAGCATCAGGTATTCAAAGCGTACACTTCTAAATTGGTTTTGGCAACATTTTGTAATAATTTTTGGTCTCTTGACAAAAATGAACATTTACTTAATAGTGCAGTGAAATATTGTGTAAATCATTGCGAGTTGAATGTACAAGATTTCATTTTTTTTCAGTGGAAGAAAATATAATTGTGCATGTGAATGTATTTTAATTATATCTCTCATGTTTATATATTCTTGTAGTGAAACTGAGAACATATGTCGGTTTGATCAGTTTTAATTCATTGCTCAGTGTTCACAATATATTCTCCTCTCTCACACTTTGGAAATAAAGTGATACTTTCCTGTTTATCCATAGTTAGCTTTTCCTGGAACAGGTCATGAACCTGTCTCCAGAGGCTAAAACTTGAGGATCATCACTCCATCTCAAGCATGGATGTCACTGGCTGGGTCATTTGTTGTCCATCCTTAGTTGCCATTGAGAAGGTGATGGTGAATTTCTGCAGTCTGTGTGGTGTCCTTTGCCTTTGACCTCAACCAGAGACATAGCTGGACTGAATATTCTATTACCTCTTATTGTAGTTATTTGATCAAATATAAAATCATAAAAAGCCTACAGTGTGGAAGCATTCCATCAAGTCCACACTGACCTTCTGAGATCCACCCAATCCCAATAACTCCACATCCACTCACAGCTAGCCCGTATGCTACAGATAATCCACCTAACCTGCACATCTTTAGACTATGGGAGGAAACCAGAACACTCAAAAGGAAGCCCTCACTAACACAGGAAGAAGGTGCAAACTCCAATATATAGTCATCCAAGATTAGGGAATGAACCTGGGTCCCTGGTGCTGTGAAGTAGCAGGGCTAACCACTGAGCCACTGTGAATGCTGATCAAACTGATTGGCCAGCAGTCAGGCAGTTCAATAACAGTTGCACGATCTTGGCTTGCATTTTTAAAAAAAATAGTGGACAATGTTTATGAGACAGAAAAGATCGAAAATGCAGTCAGTTTATATTTTAAAGACAAGCTAAAGCTATAGAAAAATTACTGATTGCTCACTCCTCCATTCAAAATACCTACACATGACAAACTTAGCTGGATGTATGATTATTGCAGAAAGCAAATGGAGGCTGCTTTTGTTTTGCTGTCAAAATAACACTTACCAGAAACTCTTAGGCTTGTCTGTATGCATAAAGCTTGAAAATGTGGGTCTCAATCTAACAGTCCTGTTTTCACATGTTATCAAACAAACTAAAAGCCTAAAATCAAGGAGACTTGTGGGTTCAGGTCCATATTTCTTTAAAATGCTACAAACAAGGTGAAGAAAGTATTCAAGGTGGCTCATGGAATGCTGACCTTTATGTCTAGAGGATTAAAGTATAAAATTTTCTACAGCTTGTTTTTAAAATTTAACATGACTGTATTTTGAATCTTTTCCATCACCCATTGTCCATTTTTTCAAAAAAAATGCAGAAGCTATACAACACACTGATTCATCCAAATTTGGAGACATTGTGAGTAGATCCACACACCACATTTTAGGAAGGATACAATGGCCTTGGAGGGAGTACAATGTAAATTTACAAGTTGCGACTGAAACAACATGGTTTCAAGATACCCCCTCTCCAGCATACTCCTACCAAACGTCCAAGTTATCGAAAACAAAATGGATAAGCTCAGATCTAGACTTACCTTCACGAGGGAACTGAGAGACTGCTGTGTACTGTTTTGCAGAGTCATGGCTCACTCCTGCTATACCTGACTGTGTGTTGCAAGCTGAGGTGTTCTCCATACACTGCATGGACTGCATGGTGTCCTCAAGTAAGGGAAACAGCGGAGAGTATGCTTCCTGGTACTCAGACATGGTGACCCTAGTGAGCCACTGTTCCCTGGGCCTTGAATACCTTGAAATGCTCTCCCTGGTATCTATCACATGAGTTCACCTCCGCCATCCTGACAGCAGTCTACATACCGCCTCATGTGGACAAAGAATGCCTTGGATGAAATTTATACTGCTACAAATGCTCTGGAGAAGTAACTCGAAACCTCATTCATCTTGGCCAGTGACTACAAAGAGGCCAATCTCAAGAGGGTGCTGTCAAAATACTACCAACCCATCTCCTGCCCCACTGGGGACCAAACATCTAGCATTCAACCCACAAAGATGCATATTGCTCCATTCCCCCTCCACTGTTCAGAAAATATGATCACAATGCTGTGTTCCTTCTCCCAGCTTACAATCTGAAGCTGAAACGGGAGGACCCTCCACAGAAAATGATACAATGCTGGTCTGAGGCAGAGGAAGAGTTCCTCTGGAACTACTTGGAATCAATGGATTAGACCATATTCCAGAACTCAGTGGATAACCTAAACGCATACGCCACCATGTGTCACAGACTTCATTAGCAAGTGCGTGGATGACTATATGCCAGAGAAGTCAATCCAGCTATTCCCCAATTGGAAACTGTGGATGAACCATGAAATTCATCATGCAGCATTCAAGTCCTATACAGGAAATCGAGATACAACCTCTACAAAGCCAGAGATGCTAAGAGGCAGTACCAGACCAAATTAGAGAACCAAACTAACCATACAGGCACCTGCCGCCTGTGGCAAGGCCTAAACAACATAACAGGATCCAAAATGAAGCAGAGCAAGATATTGGACAAAAACACATCCCACCCTGATGCGCTCAATGCTTTCTATGCCCACTGTCATTGTTGCAGACATCAGATTGGTCTTCCTGAGAGTCAACCCAAGGAAAGTGATGTGCCCAAATGAAGTTCTCGATCGTGAACCTAGATGCTGTGGGACCAGCTAGCAGAGGTATTCACTGACATCTTCAACCTCTCCCTCCTACAAGCAGAAGTCCCCAGCTGCTTCAAGAAGACCACCAGCTCCCAGTACCAGAGAAAGCACGTACAATGCACCTTAATGACTACCCCCCAGTGGCTTGGACCTCCATAATCATAAAGTGCTTCTAGAGGCTGGTCATGGCCCACATCAACTCTAGTCTCCCAGCCTGCTTCGATCCCTTGCAACTTATCTACTGATGAAACAGGTCCAGAGTGGACACCATTTCCCTAGCCTTACAGTCATCCCTGGAACATCTGGTATGAAGGACATCCACGTCAAACTCCTCCTCATCAACCACAGCTCTGCCTTCAATGCCATTATCCCCTCCAGACTGATCTCAGATTGCTGGGATCTAGGTATCAGCTCCAACCTCTGCAACTGAATCCTCAGCTTCCTGACCCATAGACTGCACTGAGGATAGGTGACTGCACCTCCTCCACGATAACCCTCAACACTGGAGCCCCCTAAGGATGGGTTCTCAGCCTCAAATTGTACTCCCTGTACACCCATGACACTGTAGCCAAATTCCAAAAGAACAGCATTTACAAGTTTGCTGAAGTCATCACTGTAGTGGGAAAGATATCAAAGAACGATAAGTCAGAATGCAGGAAGGAGAGCTTGATGTCATGATGCAGTGATAACAACCTCTCTTTCAATGTTGGCCAAACAAAAGAACTGATCACTGACTTCAGAAAGAAAGGAGGAATTCACCCCCCATCTACATCAATGGAGCTGAGGTGGAGAGAGTCTGCAGCGTCAAGTTTCTAAAAGTGATGATAACTGACAACCTGTCCTACTCTTCCCACAAGTAGGCAATGGTCAACAATGCTTCTTCTTCCTCAGGTGGCTTAGCAAATTCAGCATGTTCATAAGGACCCTCACCAACCTTTACAGGTGCACTGCAGAAAGTTTGCTATCCATGTGCATAATGAGCTGGCACGGCAACTGCTCTGTCCCTGATCATAAGAAACTACAGAAGATTGGGTGCACAGCTCAGACCATCAGGGAAGCCAACATTCCTTCCATGGACTCCATTTCCACTTCTCGTTGCCACAGAAAGACTGCCAACATTATCGAAGAGCCCTCCCACCCTGGAAATGCTCTCCTATAGCCTCCTTCACCAGAAGATACAGAAGCTTGAACACAGTCCAGCAGGTTCAAGAACAACTTCTTTCTTGCCATTATTAGACTGTGGTATGGACTGCCTAATTCAAAATAATATTGATCTTGCTTGTCACATCTCCTTTGCAGTTGTAACCTTATATTCCTCACTCTCTCAAAGCACCCTATGATCTGTACCTTCTTGTTTGCTATGATCTGCCTGTACTGCTCACAAAACAAAACTTTTCACTTTACACTTGTGACTACAAAAACTCAAATCAAGTCAAGATTGATTCCTGGACTTCAAGGGTTAGGTTATGAGGATAAATTACACAAAAGTAGGCCTGTTTTCTCTACAAGTTCAAAGATTAAAGGTGATCAGATTGAATTCTTCAAGATATTAACAGAAAAAAAACAGGTTAGATAAAGATAATCAGTTTCCAGTGGTTGGAGGTTCTAGAACTGGAGAACATTGTCTGAAAATTAGCGCCAGACCATTCAGGGGAGATGTTCGGAAGCACTTCTACACTGACAGGATGATAGAAGTTGGAATTCTTTCACAAATTGCAGCAGATCCTAGATCAATTGTTAATTTTAAATCTCAGAGAAGCAAAGTTTTGTTACGCAAAGTTAGTCAGGGATATGGATCAAAGGCAAGTATATGGAGTTAGGCCACAGTTCAACCATGATCTCATTGAACGACAGAATAGGCTCAAGGGACTAAATGGCCTACTCCTGTTCCTATGTTTCCTACGTAAAAACCTAGATATCCATGGAAAGGGAAATAGTACTTAACACCATCTCTTCTCTCCCAAAATGGAGCTATTGAGTGATGTGCTAATTGTATTACTGGTGTTGCAGGAAGTAAACTGATCAAAATAAATAATATTTTGGGAAGCCAATGGGTGGAAACTGGTGTTTCAACACACATTTTTAAAAACACATTGTGTCAGAGAGGCCAATACCCCATGTATGAAAGCTTCCTAACCAGAGCTTCTTCGGTTATCAAACCTTCCTCCAGAATGTTGATTTTATGACATCCTTTCCTATGGATGGCCTGAAAAATGAACTTTGAAAATTTGTATATATTTTCTTACTTTGTTTTACTAATGGATATAGTGGGAGTTCGTGGAAATCAAGTTACAGATGCCATTAAAATCCTTGCACATTCTACCCCATTTACTCAGGTTTTTGTTTCTATGTCCTAAATTATAAAGAGATTCCAGGTCAGCTTCTATAAGGGCTGTTGCTAGCATCAACAGTTCATGTTCCTACTCTTCATGAATGACCAGTACATGTGTTTCATTTAAAGTTTTTATCCTTTTTCAGACTTGCCTCTCATTTTTAATTTGTGTTCATATGTGTTGCATTACTTTGTGTTCTCATGATTAGTAACTAATAAATTCACTCTTTCCTTAAAATACTGGTTAAATTCACTCCTTTCTTCATACTGACACTCCTTATAATTTTGTACATCCCAGTCAGGCCATTCCTCAGACTTCTCTGTTTTATGGAAAACAACCCCAGCCTGTACAATTTAACACTCCTGCCCAGGCAACATGCTGGTGAACATTTTTTGCACTCTCCTCCAGCGCAATCACATTCATCCTATAGTGTGGTGTCCTTCACCTGACAAAAGAGCACTGCTCAGAAAGCTTGTGATTTCAAATAAACCTGTTTGGACATAACCTGATGATGTGTGATGTCTGACTTTGTCCATCCTGCCTAACACTGTCACCACCATATCAGTTCTGTGATAGAAATGATATTGAATGCCTATGTGTTAATTAGCACCATCATCTCATCTGCTCTCCTCAGAGTTCTTGCATCAATGGTTTGCTCATAATGATAACTATAATAACTAACCACACACCTGCAGGTGACAACCCTGAATATCACTTGGTTTTTCTTTGGAGTGGGATGGTTCTTTCAGTTGCTTCTGACTCCATCAGAATTCATAGCCAAAGCAATTATAAAGACACTCTGACCAAATTGTTGTTAAAGCCACATGCTGATGACGAAAATTAAGGAGGTAGCTAAAATTGAACCTTAAAACAAATCAGAGATTGGAATAGGTGTGTAATTTTTGTGAAATTGCCGTAACTTTGCAGCATTTTGTGGTGTTTGTAAAGTGGAGGTGTCATCCTGTAAATGTACAACTAATGGAGAGCCTTACTCACTGCATTTATGGGTATGAAATGAGAGCAACTATGGTTTTGTAAACATTAAAATAGCCTCAAGTACTGATCTTGGCCAGGCAAACCTATAACACAGCAGATATATGCATCAGATTTCCCCATTTCTAAAGAAGCTAAAATTAAGCGCTGCCCAGACATGACTCACTTGCATTGGCGCATTATGTGTAACAAAGGCCTTATTGATTCTGACAGTACGAGAACTGTATTAGTGTACACATGTGGCACTAAGGCAACCCGATTTAATTAATTTCACCTCTGGTTATGTTAATCCAGCTCCCCGACACCATCAGGCTCAACCGTTCCTCATCAGCGCTGTGAGACCACGGGCATTCACTACTTAAAGGCAAATTCTTTTGAAAATCAACAGAAGAAGGCAGATATTAATTATAAATTACCATGACGTTTCTGTATGGTCAGGAGTACAATGGCTGACCTCAGATGACATTCTCAATCAGAATGCTGACAGACTGTCATTGCAAAGAATGCTCCATTCAGAGGAAAACACTCCAGAACACTTGTTAAGAAATGAACACTAGCACTGTTCTTAAAAAGCCTTTGCCTGCTTAACATATATTAATTTTACATATTTATAAAAATAAATATACAATTCAATTTAAGCAATAAATAATGCATTAAATCAAGCTGTTTGACATGAAGGATACTTGCAGCATATGCTGAACCGCAAGCAACATTAAAGCAATTTTCTTTTTAAATGTTAATGTGATTTGTTCTTTACTCTGTGCCTTTGAAAAAATTTCTAGAAATGGTTACTAGCTTTGGAATATGAGGGGAAAACATGTGAAAGATATTTATTTTAAACATGGAATGCTAGCATGAAATTAATTCCTCAGGACGCTTTTTAAAGGCGCACTCGATTGTGATATCTTTCACTGCTGACTCAGCGGGCAAACTCATTACTTTCAGATACTTATTAAGAGGGATGTGAACCTTAAAAATACGGCTTATTTATATAACTGAGACATATTTTGAGAATCATATCAAATAATCAATGTAAATATTAGTTAAGAAAGGGACGGTTCATTTTGCATTAGTCTGAATCACTGATCCACCGCTGAGCCACTCTATCCTTTTCTTGTCAGTAAATGTCAATGGCTTCTTAAATGCAGGACAATACCTCAGACCCGTTAAAACGTGCTGAGATATTGACCTCATCTCCTCTCTTTCTAGCACCAGACAGAATAATAATATGTCACAATGTTGCCATTCAGTTGTCATTGGATATGTTGCTCTGATTTTCTCATCTGTAATCCAAGAGAACTGCCAATGGGAATGTTTTGTTTGTGTAGACAGGGGTACTGCTCACCTTCCTCCGGCATGCTGTAATGACAACATTGTGCAATCGTGCTCAGGAGTTTTGCATTTTCAGTTCTGCACGCCCTGTTTCTTGCTGACTTGACACTAAAGTGCTAGGCCAGCTCATTCTAATATATACTTGCTGCTTCTGAAACACTGTATATTGGAGTACCATGAATTCAGGGAACGGAATAAAATTGCTCTTAAGGAACCGATGGAGAAATATAAGTGGAGGCTGGATGAGGGAAAGAATGGCACTGTTCTGTAGTAAGACCTGCTCTTTTAAGATAAAGATTAAAAGAGTCTCTGCTTCTCTTTAAAATACTGGAATCTTTGACATCAAAGCTTCAAATTTTTTTATTAACGACTCTTAGTATTTGCATGGAGGTGCCTTTGATCATGACCAGACACAATAGTCTGACCTTGTCGCAAAGTAAGGAGGGTTCCTCATACAGCATTGAGTGCCCAAACAAATCTGTCTGGCAGGCCTTCTTTGATATGTAGCTTCCTTCTGCTCCTCAGAACTTGTAAAAAGATATGCTCTCAGGGATGTTCGCAGCTACTCTCAAAACATCACACAAAAAGGTTATTTCATGGGCAAAATTATAGATGACAGAAACAGCACAGCTTTAAGAAATGATGAAAATTTCATTTCTCTCGTGACAGAAGAATAGATGGTCTAAAAAGAAAGCATATTTTCCAGCACAAGGAACCATAGAAGGCTTCCCTAACCACATTCATTTTATATGGTATTTGTAATGAGTTAAACTGCCTTAGTCAGCTTATCAAATCTAGATCGGAATTGCAGCCCTAGTTAGCCAGTGCAAAATTTATGGGCAGTCTTCAACTTTGTCACACTATTTGAGCACAGTATACAACATAGTTGGAAGCTAGTTGCTAGTGGTATAGTCCCCTTTCATGTCAAGCTTTCTGCACTAGGTGTACCCACCATTATTTGGTACAGGGAATAGTAAGGCCATAGAAGATGGACTGTAAAACTTTAGAAACAACATAGCTTACAGTGGAAAGGATACCGTCAGCAATAGTGAATTATTTTGCTTTAATGGGAAAGCTCAGAGGGTTTGGCAGCATCAGTGGGGAGAAATCAGAGTTAATGTTTCGGGTCAAGTGATCCTTCCTCAAAACTGAGGAAATATTCGGTGGAAGGGTCACTCAATCTGAAATGTTAACTCTGATTTCCCAGCCACAGATGCTGAGATTTTCCAGCACTTTCTGTTTTCGTTTCTGATTTACAGCAAGTGTAGTTCTTTCAGATTTTTATTTCATATTTGACTTTAATATTGCCCTTGCTTAATGAAGGAACATTGTGTTTATCCTTGCTGTTATTTTCTGAGTAGGTGAAACATTTTGGTATCAATCCTTTATCATGCCTCTGTAAGTATCCTGCATGTGACACTAATTGATGAAGGCGTTAAATCGCAGAGGGGAAGCATTTCATTGGTGCTGGTCAGTATCTGTTCATCATCACACCATCTTGCAAATGTGCAAGACCTTGTAAATGTAGTACTCACAGCAGGTCCACAAGCACTACAGAGACTAATGGAATAAGCTCTAGGCTGCTTGAAGCTGTGCTGCATTACATTAAAGCCACATACATTCAATACTGTCAAAGACAAAGTAAAAATAGTCAGTGTCTCCTTGAGAAGTGCATTTTTATATGGTGTCCCTTTGGAATCAGTCCAAATGAACTGATTTGCGTTTTATACCCAATTTGTTGTGGGAAATTGATCATGAATTTGAGACAATTTGCATATGGGTCCATTGTTTGCATTCTTATCCATTGGAAAAATATTATTCTTGGGTTAGTAGTAACAGCAGATAGGAAGAAAGGTGATTACTAGTTCCTTCAAGCATTTGTGTTCTCTCCTGGCCAGATACTGGTATGTGGGATATTGACCTGGAGTTTGCAGTCATAGTGATGGCAAAACAGTTTAAAACTTACGTGCAGTTAAATGTGGAATCTGGAAGTTGCTGTGGGCAATCCTGCACTTCTCCATAGGGTGCACTCTTGAATTACCCCCAGAGTGCAATCAATTGAAACCATTAAACTGATGATAGGTTCAATGTTACACGATAGGTTTTGCTGTAAAAACCCTTGGCAAACTTAGGCCTTGGTAATTGATGTGTAACTGAGTTTTCAAGGGCATTCTAAGTTCATAATTACTACTGAGCAACCTTTCTGCCCTCCAAAACCAATTATACATGCATAAAAGATGAAGTTTCTCCTTTGTGATAAAAAAATCCATACTTCTAACAAATATATAGTATTTCAGCTTCTACATAAATCACATACTAAAGTTTTAACTTTTATTTTGCAGCCTGCAAAACAATATTAAAAAGTGAACCAGTGGTATTAATTTCCCGGTTTGCTGTCTGACGATTTTTCAGTGTGATTGGTTGCTTACTCCCATGGTGTAATCACCATTTCTGGATACCTTAAGATCCTTTTTAGTTTGACATCAGATTCAAAGTTACATTGGGAAAATTGAAATCTACCCCATTGTCATCGTGAGATAACAACAGGAAGATAAGTAAATGGTGTACTTGCTTTTATAGAGTCATACAGCGTGGAAATAGATTCTTCAGTCCAAACAGTCCACGCCAACCATGTTCTCAAACTAAACTAATCCCACCTGCCTACACTTGGCCCCTATCCCTCTGAATCTTTCCTATTCACAAACATATCCAAATGTCTTTTAAACATTGTAACTGTACCATCATCCACTACTTTCTCTGGCAGTTCATCCCACACACAAACCACTCTTTGTGTAAAAAATGTTGTCCCTCCTATCCTTTTTAAATCTTCTCTTCTCAGCTTGAAAATATGCCTCCTAGTTTTGAACTCCCCTACCCTTAGGAAACAACCCTTGTCATTCACCTTATCTATGCCCCTCATGATTTTATAAACCTCAAAAAGGTCACTCCTCAGCTCCAGTGAAAAATGTCCCAGCCTTTCCTAACTTTTTACAGATCATACCCTCCATTTTCAGCAACATCCTGGTAAATCTGTGCTGAATCCTGTCCAGCTTAAAAGTATCCTTCCTATAACAGGATTACCAGGACTGTACACAGTATTCCAGCAAGACACTTCTTTAGTTACAGCCCAGTTGCAATACGGTTACAATACATCAGCTTTCAGTACAATTGCGTGAGACAAGAAACAGCATGGTTGAACAAGAGTCAGCCTACTCTGTTAGGTTCCAAGCACCAATATACCTCTATTGTTCCAGCCAGCATGACGAAGCAGAATTGTGTTCACAGTGCCAGCCTCTATTGAACACTATGCAGAGCAGTGTCATTTGTTGCAAAGAAGTATTCAGGCTATCATGCAACTTAGGGTTGGAACATTCAATGACACTGAGAATAAACTGTCCCATAAAACATGACTCCCTCTCGGGGATTGCTCTATTAAGTTGAGGTAACCTTCTAAGCAAATACCTCTTGCAAAAATCAACACAATCCTCAGAAGGGAAAAAGCAGAAGGTTTGATATCAGAAAGCTCTCAGAATCATGTTTGGGGTTATTTCCTTCCACTTGCTTTTCTTGCCAGCAGTACCTCAGGCTAAATCTTACATATTCTTGGTGAAGTGAGTTGTGTCAAATCATTGGGAGTTTTTCCACCATGAGGCTTAGTGAATTTTCTTGTGGTATTTCACCAAACTCACCTCATTAGTTTTCTCCCCACCCGCACCCTCCTCTAGCTTATCTCTCCACGCTTCAGGCTCACTGCCTTTATTCCTGATGAAGGGCTTTTGCCCGAAACGTCGATTTCGCCGCTCCTTGGATGCTGCCTGAACTGCTGTGCTCTTCCAGCACCACTAATCCAGAATCATTAGTTTTATACCCTGTCCTTATGGTACCCCTCACACTCAATTCCGACCTTATCTTAGCATACCTTTTGTAACACCTCATCACTGAGTGATAGCATCATACTAAGTTGCATCACTTGAGTCCATAGTATCTTTAAAAGACCCGAGCATTGTCAGTCTGGAACAAGCACAAAGAATGTTGGAGAAATTCAGCAGTCCTGGCAACATTTGTGGAGAGAAAAACTAATATTTCTAGTTTGATATGACTCTCCCTCAGAAGTATTTATCTGGAGCTGCTCAACATTTGCCTTGGGTGTAACAGAAAGGGGGAAAGCAGCACCTTCTTTTATGGGAGGGCAGTCCTGTGGATGAGATGGTTCACAGGTACAGCACCCTTTTTCCCCAGGACCAGCACTGGAGACCTCTTCTGGAGTATTGTGTCTAGTTCTGGTTGCCCTCTTATAGAAAGGAAATTATTAAGCTAAGGAGGATTCAAAAGAGATTTACCAGGATATTGCTGGGTATGGAATGTTTGAGTTATAAAGAAAGGCCGGATAGGCTAGGACATTTTTCATAGGAGGTTGAGAGGTGACCTGATAGAGATTTATAAAATCATGAAGGGTATAGACAGGGTTATAGACATGCCAGAGAATTCCTGGAGACCTGCCACTCCAACCACAATGCCATAAACAACACATTGATCTATATACCATCTATCAATCCCTCAGAAAATGAACAGGAAATGACATCACCACAAACCACAGGAACCCCATGCAAAACAAACATATAAATAGAAAGCAGGAGACAACAGCTTCGCTTCATTTGGAGGTCGCCACTGATGATGTTACCTAGCCAGGTAATGAAACGTCTGGATATCAAACCTACAGCTCAGCAATCAAACCTACACCCTAGACAGGGTTAATGGGGTAACTGTCTTTTCCCTAAAATGGGGATTTCAAGGCTGGGGTGCATATTGTTAATGAGAGAAGACAGATTTAAAAAAGCTTTAGGGCAAAATTGTTTACACAGAGGGGGATTCACATGTGGAATGAACTTCCTGAGAACATGGTGGGTGCTGGCACAGTTACCGCATTAAAAAGACACTTAGATAATTATATGCATAGGAAAGGTTTGGAGGGTTATGGGTCAGGACCAAGACAGGTGGGACTAGTTCAGTTTGGGATATGTTTGGCATAGACTGGTTGGAGTGAAGGGTCTGTTTCTGTGCTGTAGGACTCTATGGCTCGATAACAGATCATGCCAGTTGATCCAAGGTCACTGCCATTCCCAGGGTTAGAGCAAGCTTTTACTTCAGTTGCCAAAGGCAAATAAAAAATGGACTGACATGCTTTCTTAGACTTTTTAAAGGATCTCAGAACTGTTTCCTGTTCTTCATCTGATACTAATCACTTTCTTTTAATATAAGTCATGGACTTCCACTGCCACTATCACTAATGTATTCAAACACATGGTTGAAGCTATGGAAATGTATTAATATAGGCAAGCTGGGAACAATCAGGGGAGAAGCTTTTGCACATCTGAAACCTGACACAAGCTACTTAGCTCCAAAGATACTTAATGATATTGAGTGGTTCTGAACTTCTGCCAGCTAGACTAACAAATGCGACTAGAAATGAGATTAAGGGCAAGCAGACAGTCCTACTACTTTTAATTGAGAGTGCACTGGTCAAAACAAAAATCGGTAAAACTCTATCCATCGCAGGAGCATAGAACACTCATGACCACTTCAAGCTGCTCTAAGTACAATTGCCAAACCATCTTGGTCAATATTCAAACTCATCTACGTGAAATTGAGTATAAATACGCATTGCACTATACCAGCTTAATAGAAAGCATCCAAAAGGACATTTATTACAAATAACAATTGTGAAACTTTGGAACTTTCTGCCTCAGTGAACAGTGGAATTGAATTGCTTATTAAATGTTTTTAAGGCTGAGATAGGTAGTTTATTGTTAAGCAGCAGAATCAAAGGTTTTGGGAGGCAGATGGAACTGTGGCTTTTAAAATGCTGAGAGGTCAGCCATGATCTTATTGAATAGCAGACCAGGCTCAAGGGGATGAATGGCCTAATACTGTTAGGCACAAACATTAGATTCCTCAGGCACTTAAGTGTCTGGGCTAACGTTAAGCCATTAGTCTACAACAAAGGAAGATGTTCCCAGAAGAGTCATGCTTCATGTATTCAAAGTAAGATCGAGTCTGAGAACTGTATATACCATCAGGTCGTATGTTATAATAGAGTGGTAATATTCTGAGCATGTGTCTTAAAGCCAAATAACATACTGGTCATGACACAACAGTGATGAACATTGGATATTTCTCCGATTGAATAAACAATAAAACAATTTGGACTAACTGGAATAATTATATATCTTTTAGAACATCTCAAAGAACTTAACATATACCAAGTTCCATCACAATGCAGATAAATGGGATAATATGTCAGCTATTTTGTACATTTCAAGAGCTGAAGATGGGTGCTGAGTTAATCTGGTTTTTAAATACTGGTTAAGAAAGGAATCCTGAGTAGAACATTGGGAGAGCTCAATATGCTTCACTGAAATGTTATGAACCACTTGTCCATTGAAAAGGATACAAAATGGTCAAATTTGGGTTCCTGTTATCTGCAGACAAATCCAGTTTGAGCTGCTTTTTGGAATGTATAAACACAAAACCCATCAAATGTTATAACTTCTTACAGAATGTTTGACCTTTTTTCATCTCCTGTGCAGGAACTGGTGCTGCTTTGCTCTGCCTCCTATAGTCCTTCCACTCCCCATCCAAAATAAAGCATATCTTTCCATCACCTAATCATGAGTGTGAAGAGTAGAAGAGAGAAGATAGTGGCACATACCCTTGCAGAGTGTGAAAGATCATTAACTTCTTTCCTGCACTGTTGGACATTAATCTAGTCTGGGAGAAAGTAAGGACTGCAGATGTTGGAGATCAGAGCTTAAAAATGTGTTGCTGGAACAGTGCAGCAGGCCAGGCAGCATCAAAGGAACAGGAGAATCGATATTTCGGGCATAAGCCCGAAATGTCGATTCTCCTGTTCTTTTGATGCTGCCTGGCCTGCTGCGCTTTTCCAGCAACACATTTCTAAGCATTTATTGAGTCTGGTCTACACGTGACTCCACACCCACAAAAATGAATTTGACTCTTAACTGCCCTCTGAAATGGCTGAGTAAGTCTCTCAGTTCAAGTGTAATTAGGGAAGCTTTGCCAATTTTGCCCACATGAGAAGTACTAAAAAACCCCTTTGATTGAGTATCCTTTACAACTAGCACTTGAAATCAATACCAACATCATGAATCCTAAACAGACAAATGGCTGGTAAAAGCTGAAGCCATCATTGTCTCTCATTAAAGAAAGATGACGGATGGTCACCAAGCCTCAAGCAAGGGAAGAGTTTGAGAAGAAGAGCCCTTCTCGGCTAGTGCAGGGACAGAACCCACACTGTTGGTGTCGCTCTGCATTGTAAACCAACCATCCAGCTAACTGAGCCTCTCGTAATTAGCAACGAAGGACAATTAAATCACTAGGCACCAAATTTATGCAGTCTCTCTTTTTATGTTATCAAGCATATAAGTAACAATGAGTTGTGCTACAAGCCTTTAAGAATCTCTTTCCAGGGCTGATTTCACACTTTTACCAAGATGGCATCTTGCACTAAACGTGGACTAAATAGCTCTTTAATTTTAAGTTCTCATTGAGGTCACCCCATTATCTC
Organism: Hemiscyllium ocellatum; assembly: GCF_020745735.1. NCBI lineage: Eukaryota > Metazoa > Chordata > Chondrichthyes > Orectolobiformes > Hemiscylliidae > Hemiscyllium > Hemiscyllium ocellatum. The sequence continues at coordinate 16,847,319 of NC_083428.1, read as the reverse complement.
TTTAGCCCCAAAGCATTTGTCAATTTTAAACTCACAGTATTTAGTATCCAACTGATTGCCGAATATAGGAAATGTTTTACAACAATCTATTAGGCATTCAATCAATGTTATTAAAAGTCAGCTTGTTCTTGGCATATCACAACCATTACCTGATATCTGAAACTATCTAACTAGAAGTAATAGAATCTAAAAACAAATTGGGCTTCACCATTTTCTGCTATTCCATCACTGCTGTTCTCCATGCGGTTTCATCCATTATCATAAAATAGCATATTGTATACTCAGTTCATGACCACATTAATATTAAACAAAAGATAAATCTAGATGATGGTAAACCCAAATCAAAAATCCATGTTTAGACTAAAGTTATTTTCTTTTTAATCTCCTTAACCAGTTTTCTCTCCTTGTTGCTTGACCTTTTTAGAATTTAGAAAATGAGAAGTGACCTTATTGAAACATACAAGATTCTTAAGGGACTTGACAGGGTGGATGTGGAGAGGTTGTTTCCCCTGAAGGGAGAGTTTCGGATCAGAGAGCATAATCTCAGAGTATAGGGACATACATTTTAGAGACAAAAGAGGGTAGTGAATCTTGCAAAGTGCTGGCAAGTTTGGTCATTAAGTATATTCAAGGCTGAAAGAGATTTTTAAACAATATGGTAATCAAGCAGGAGAGTGAAGTTGAGGATTATCAAATCAGCCATGATCTTATTGTGTGGCGGACTCAATGGGTTGAATGGCCTACTGCCTCTGCTCCTATGTCTTATGGACTTCTTATGGTCTCTTCATTGACTCCTTGCTGTGTTTCAATATAATAGATGATAGACGATAGACAATAGGTGCAGGAGTAGGCCATTCTGCTCTTCGAGCCTGCACTACCATTCATTATGATCATGGCTGATCATCCTCAATCAGTATCCTGTTCCTGCCTTATCTCCATAACCCTTGATTCCACTATCCTTGAGAGCTCTATCCAACTCTTTCTGAAACTAATCCAGAGACTGGGCCTCCACTGCCTTCTGGGGCAGAGCATTCCACACACCCACCACTCTCTGGGTGAAGAAGTTTCTCCTCATCTCTGTCCTAAATGGCCTACCCTTTATTTTTAAGCTGTGTCCTCTGGTTCAGGACTCATCCATCAGCGGAAACATGTTTCCTGCCTCAAGAGTGTCCAATCTTTTAATAATCTTATGAGGTGCATTCTGCTTTTTTGACTGTGTTGCCATTATGCAACAACAATGAATTCCAGCAAAATATTCTTCAATGTGGGAGGACTAATTCTTTCATCATTCAATGCGCGCATTTGCACTTCCAAAGTAAGGAGAGCTGAGGCATTGTTGATGGCAAATTTAGCAAACGAATATAGATGTAAGTTTGGTCGCTGAGCTGGAAGGTTTCTTTTCAGACGTTTCGTCACTATACTTCTCACATCTTCAGTGAGAACCTCTGGTGAAGCACTGGTGTATAACCCACCTTTCAATTTATAGGTCTTGGTTTCTTAAGATGGGTAAAGTCATTTCTGGTTTTTTTCAAGGGAAGGTAGATGGGGTCTAAATCGATGTGTTTATTGATGGTGTTCCAGTTAGAATGTCATGCCTCCAGGAATTCTTGTGTGAGTCTTTGTTTCACTTATCCTAGGATGTGTGAGTTGTCCCAGTCAAAGTGGTGCCTTTCTTTGTCGGTATATATGGAAACTAGTGATAGTGGGCCGTGTCTTTTGGAGACTAGTTGGTGCTCATGTATCCTGGTGTCAAATTTCCTGTTTATTTGTCTGACGTAATGTTTTTTACTGTTCTTGCATGGTATTTTGTAAATGATGTTAGTTTTGCTGGTGATCTCTAATGGATCCTTTAGCTTCATTAGTCGCTGTTTAAATGTGATGGTAGGTTTGTGCGCTCATGATGCCAAGGGGTCTGAGTAGTCTCTAAGTCACTTCCAAATCTTCTCTAAAATCACAATTCTTGTCACAATATTACTCATGCCAGTGTCTATAACAAAAATAAAACCAGAGCAATAAGAAGATTAGTTTTGTGATGCATGCTGTAGACTGATCTTTCCAAAAAGGAGAAGCATGGCAGAAGATTCAAAGCTTATTTGTATATTGTGATCTAGAGTCAGAATATCTAAAAAGTCTTTCGTGAAAAGACACATCGTGTGTAATACATTCACTGTAACTCACAAAGTCTAAGATAATATTTTAGAATACATTAAGACGATAATAAAAATGAAAAAGAGAAGGTCATTCAATCCCTCAAGCCTGCTCCATCTTGTTCACTTTCCTTCCTTTTTTTTGTAGTCCTTCATTCCCTTCTTGAGCAAGAATCTTTCTATGTTAGCCTTAAATAGATACAAGAACTCTGTCAGGAAGGATGGCTGACATTTCGACTGATACAACATAGGTGACCAACTTGTCCACTGACAAATCATTTTTTGCGTAAAGAGAGCTTTATATACAAGTGACTAAAATAGGAATTATGCAACAAGCCAAAAGTTTGGCTTTCCTACACTTACTTAAACGAATCAATATGAAAGAATACAAAACTAAAATATTAGCAAATGCTGTGGTCTCTGTACATTTGCCTAATGTGTATAGATTGTACATAAAATGCTCCAATTAAGTATTAATAAATAAAAATCAATTTTAAAACAGATCTGCATTTTCTTTTTTTTATCCTTCTTCATATCTTCGGCATTTGCATATCCAAGTGTTTATCTCAGTGGCTGGATGCAAAGTTTAGCAACAGTATGGGTTTAATTCACACACCAACTCAGGTTGCCATGAATGTCCTGCTTTTACTGAGGTCACCATAGATGTCCTACAAATTCACTCTCACTTCTTGCCTGAGGTCATCACTTGTCTCTTTTGAATACGACAGCAGTCCTCTTGAACTTTGGTAACTACTTTACCCAGAGTAGAAACACTTCCTTCTCTTGGCTTAATTCCTGACAAACTCATGGTGTGGCATCAAACCACGTAGAGTCATAGAGATGAACAGCATGGAAACAGACCCTTCGGTCCAACCCGTCCATGCCGACCAGAAATCCCAACCCAATCTAGTCCCACCTGTCAGCACCCGGCCCATATCCCTCCAAACCCTTCCTATTCATATACCTATCCAAATGCCTCTTAAATGTTGCAATTGTACCAGCCTCCACCACTTCCTCTGGCAGCTCATTCCATATACATACAACCCTCTGTGTGAAATATTTGCCCCTTAGGTCTCTTTTATATCTTTCCCTTCTCACCCTAAACCTATGCCCTCTACTTCTGGACTCCCCAACCCCAGGGAAAATACTTTGTTCCCATTCATGCCCCTCATAATTTTGTCAACCTCTATAAGGTCACCCCTCAGCCTCTGACACTCCAGGGAAAACAGCCCCAGCTTGTTCAGCCTCACCCTGAGCTCAGATCCTCCAACCCTGGCAGCATCCTTGTAAATCTTTTCTCAACCCTTTCAAGTTTCACAACATGTTTCCGATAGTTAGAAGAGCAGAATTGCACGCAATATTCCAACAGTGGCCTAACCAATGTCCTGTACAACCGCAACATGACCTCCCAACTCCTTTACTCAATACTCTGACCAATAAAGGAAAACCTACCAAACGCCTTCTTCACTATCCTATCTATCTGCGACTCCACTTTCAAGGAGCTATGAACCTGCATTCCAAGGTCTCTTTGTTCAGCAACACTCCTCAGGACCTTACCATTAGTGTATAAGTCCTGCTAAGATTTGCTTTACCAAAATGCATCATCTCACATTTATCTGAATTAAACTCCATCTGCCACTTCTCAGCCCATTGGCCCATCTAGTCCAGATCCTGTTGTAATCTGAGGTCACCCTCTATGCTGTCCACTACACCTCCAATTTTGGTGTCATCTGCAAACTTACTAACTGTACCTCTTATGCTCATATCCAAATTATTTATGTAAATGACAAAAAGTAGAGGACCCAGCACCAATCCTTGTGGCACTCCACTGGTCACAGGTCTCCACCACCACCCTCCACCACCACCCTCTGTCTTCTACCTTTGAGCCAGTTCTGAATCCAAATGGCTAGTTCTCCCTGTACTCCATGAGGTCTAACCTTACTAATCAATCTCCCATGGGAACCTTGTCGAAAGCCTTACTGAAGTCCATATAGATCACATCTACTGCTCTGCCCTCATCAATCCTCTTTGTTACTTCTTCAAAAAACTCAATCAAGTTTGTGAGACATGATTTCCCACGCACAAAGCCATATTGACTATCCTTAATCAGTCCTTGCCTTTCCAAATACATGTACATCCTGTCCCTCAGGATTCCTTCCAACAACTTGCCCACCACTGAGGTCAGGCTCACCGGTCTATAGTTCCCCTGGCATGTCTTTTTCGCCCTTCTTAAACAGTGGCACCACGTTTGCCAACCTCCAGTCTTCCAGCACCTCACCTGTGACTATCGATGATAGAAATATCTCAGCAAGAGGCCCAGCAATCAGTTCTCTGGCTTCCCACAGAGTTCTCAGATACACCTGATCAGGTCTTGGGGATTTATCCAGCTTTAACCATTTTAAGACATCCAGCATTTCCTCCTCTGTAATCTGGACATTTTGCAAGATGTCACCATCTATTTCCCTACAGTCTGTATCTTCCATATCCTTTTCCACAGTAAAAACTGATGCAAAATATTCATTTAGTATCACCCCCATTTTCTGTGGCTCCATACAAAGGCCACCTTGCTGATCTTTGAGGGGCCCTATTCTCTCTCTAGTTACCCATTTGTCCTAAATATATCCTTAATTCTATTTACCAAAGCTATCTCATGTCCCTGTTTTGCCCTCTTGATTCCTCTCTTCAGTCTACTCCTACTTTCTTTATACTCTTCTAAGGATTCACTCGATCTATCCTGTCTGTACCTGACATATGCTTCCTTCTTTTTCTGAACCAAACCCTCAATTTCCTTAGTCATCCAGCATTCCCTATACCTACCAGCCTTCCCTTTCACCCTGACAGGAATATACTTTCTCTGGACTCTCGTTATCTCATTTCTGGAGGCTTCCCATTTTCCAGCCGTCCCTTTACCTGCGAATATCTGCTTCCAATCGGCTTTCAAAAGCTCTTGCCTAATACCATCAAAATTGGCCTTTCTCCAATTTAGAACTTCAACTTTTAGATCTGGTCTATTCTTTTCCATCACTATTTTAAAACGAATAGAATTATGGTCGCTGGCCCCAAAGTGCTCCCTCACTGACACCTCAGTCACCTGCCCTGCCTTATTTCCCAAGAGTAGGTCAAGTTTTGCACCTTCTCTAGTAGTTACATCCACGTACTGAATCAGAAAATTGTCTTGTACACACTTAACAAATTCCTCTCCATCTAAACCTTTAACACTATGGCAGTCCCAGTCGATGTTTGGAAAGTTAAAATCCCCTACCATAACCACCCTATTATTCTTACAGATAGCTGAGATCTCCTTACAAGTTTGTTTCTCAATTTCCCTCTGTCTATTTGAGGGTCTATAATACAATCCCAATAAGGTGATCATCCCTTTCTTATTTCTCAGCTCCACCCAAATAACATCCCTGGATGTATTTCCGGGAATATCCTCCTACAGCACAGCTGTAATGCTATCCCTTATCAAAAATGCCACTCCCCCTCCTCTCTTGGCTCCCGTTCTATCCTGTAGCATTTGTATCCTGGAACATTAAGCTGTCATTCCTGTCCATCCCTGAGCCATGTTTCCGTAATTGCTATGATATCCCAGTCCATGTTCCTAACCATGCCCTGAGTTCATCTGCCTTCCCTGTTAGGCCCCTTGCATTGAAATAAAGTTTAATTTATTAGTCCTACCTTGTCCCTGCCTGCCCTGACTGTTTGACTCACTTCTGTTCTCAGCTGTACCCAACTCAGATCGAACTCTTTCCTCACTATCTCCCTGGGTCCCACCTCCCACCAGCACCTTACTAGTTTAAATCCTCCCGAACAGTTCTAGCAAATTTCCCTGCCAGTATATTAGTCCCTTCCAATTTAGGTGCAATCTGTCCTTCTTGTACAGGTCACTTCTACCTAAAAGAGATTCCAATGATCCAAAAATGTGAATCCTTCTCCCATACATCATCTCCTCAGCCATGCATTCATCTGCTCTATCCTCCTATTCCTGCCCTCACTAGCTCGTAGCACTGGGAGTAATCCAGATATTACTACCCTTGAGGACCTCCTTTTTAAATTTCTGCCTAACTCTCTGTAATGTCCCTTCAGAATCTCAACATTTTCCCTTCCACTATCGTTGGTTCCAATGTGGACAATGACCTCCTGCTGGCCCCTCTCCCCCGTGAGAACATTCTGCACCCTCTCTGAGACATCCTTGATCCTGGCACCAGGGAAACAACACACCATTCTGTTTTTTCTCTGCTGGCCACAGAAACGTCTATCTGTACCTCGGACTACAGAATCCCCTAACACAATTGATCTCTTGGAAGCTGATATACCCCTCGTTGCATTAGAGCCAGTCTCAATACCAGAAACTTGACTGTTCGTGCTATGTTCCCCTGAGAATCCATCACCCTCTATATTTTCCAAAACAGCATACCTGTTTGAAATGGATATATCCATAAAAGACTCCTGCACTAGCTGCCTACTTCTCTTAACCTTTCTAGAGTTAACCCATCTATGTGACTTTATCTGAGACTTTCCCCCCTTCCTATAACTGCCATCCATCACATACTGTTGCTGTTGCAAATTCCTCATCGCTTCTGTGTGTCTCTCCAACCGATCCACTCGCTCTGATAAGATTCGCATCCAACAGCATTTATGGATGCTGTAACCTGCAGATATAATCTGCAGTAACCCTTAAGCTCTCTTTAAACTCCCACATCTGACAAGAAGTACATATCACTGGAAAGGCCATTTTTGCTCCTTTGCAATCTACAGACCCAGAAAATAACACCGTCTTATTCCTCTTCAAAACACTGCACCAGGTTAAATTAATAGCTATGACTTATAATTTAAGTTTAAGCAAAAGACTTATCTCCTAAAACATATAATCAAGAAAGAATCCACTATACTGACTACTGCAGCCTCTCTTTTGGTCAGACCTAAAACAACAATTAATTTATCTGATTCTGTGCTGTGGACTTCGCCCAACAGTTCCTCCAAGATTAGTTGTGAATTTCACTTTTTGTTAATTTTCCCAGATGCACTCTGATGTCCAGCAATACTCGAATTCAAACAGTAAAGGCAGTAACTGTGCAGGCTCGCTCTCCTGTACTGACCTCACCATGTGCTTCCTTTGTCTGCTCTTCTCCCTTTTAAACTGCTGTTGTTTTGACTTTTTTTTCTAAAGTTCCAAAACAATACAACAGCATATAAACAGTAATTGTTGCTCCTGGAATTCGAGGAAATCACCTCCAACACCTAAAATACCTCAAAAAAAGGAGTAGCTCTTACAGCCAGAAATTTTTCCCGTCCTCCATCTTGGATTACCCAGAATCCTCTACTGATAAAGATAATGAGTTTAAATCTTTAGGATGAATGTTATTGAATGTGAATTTTAATGCAATCCAATTGGAAAGATTGGGAAACACAAATGAGATGTTAAAGCCTATATATGTTCTGGAGCCAAAGGTTGTAGATCCTTAGTCAGGTACAAAACCCCTTCAATAGCATCAAAGACGATGCCTGGGCTGACGAGTTTGTAACTTTCATAGCTGACAGTAAGGATTGCCTTAAAAAGCTGACAGAATTTCGCTGGGATCAATCAATGCTGGCTGGGGAGGATTCCTTTTCTGTTATTTATTCATGGGATGTGGATATCATTGGCAAAGTCAGCATTCATTATCCAGAGGGCAGTTAAGAGTCAATCGTATTGCTGTGGTTCTGGAGTCACATCCAGACCAGACCAGGTAAGGATGGCAGACTTCCTTCCCCAAAGAACATTCATGAAGCAGATTGCTTTTCATAACATTCATCAATGGTTACATGGTCTCCATCAAACCAGTTTTTAATTCCAGACTTTTACTGAATTTGAACCCACATTGCCAGTACATTAACTTGGGCCTCTGGATTACTCAGAGAAAGTGAGGGCTGCAGATATTGGAGATCAGAGTTGAAAGAGTGGTGCTGGAAAAGCACAGAGGATCAGGCAGCATCAGAAAAACAAGAGAACCGAGATTTCGGGCATAAGCCCTTCATTAGCAATGGTGACCCTGATGAAGGGCTTGTGCCTGAAACGACGATTCTCCTGCTCCTCAGATGCTGCCTGACCTGTTGTGCTTTTCTAGCACCACAGTCTCGCCCCTGGATTACCTGCCCTCTGAAAGGCCAATTATGAAACTCAAGCCAACTCTCAGTACAGGTGCCTTCTGATTGGACAAACAAAGGAGGAAGTGGGTGGTTTCCTGAATCAACCGGGTCGAACTCTAGGCTATAAATGTAGAAAAGTGTGGAACTGAGTAAAAGACATAATTATAAACTAAAATCAGTTTAAAGAAGCAGTAGATAAAAAATTTTAAAAAAATTAAATTAGTTTTGTCTCAAAGTTTAAGCAAAAAGTTATGAAATGATATGCATTTCTTTAGCTTGCAAATAGTCAGAGTTAGCATAGTGGAGATTCTTGGTGCACACAAGGTTAACTAATGCAAAGCAACAAACTAGTGAGAAAACAGTAACACTAATTTTCTCTTTCCCATTATATTCCAAGTTAACACCCTTCCAGACAGTGTGGGGAAGAACAGTTCCTGCTTCAGTGGTTGGCGAGACATTTGTAGCTGTTCAAACCACAACATCCAACAATCACTGACCTTTGGAACCAAATTAATAATGGAGTTGTCAATCGTACACATTCCTAAAATATGTCTAATTGAGAATATTGGCCATTCAGTGGTCAGGACAGCAGACATTCTCTTGTTTCTACTTTTCAGAAAATGCTTTTGTCTAAAAAAGATATGATTTTCAATTTTGTGAAATTCAATCAACAGTGAGGAATAACTGAGGCTGACAATCCATATTAAATCAAGTTGAGGAAGTTGGAATGCTGTTTTTATATTCTAATCTATGATTGCAATAATCTTTGAGGAATAAAGAGAAGCTGTTCAATGATGAGGTATCTCTTTAAGAGGGAATCAATGGGATTTGTTTCATTCGTAGGCCTGGGTACATTTGAATTTGCTCCTGGTGGGAACATTGGGATGACTTTTAACTGAAGAAATCATTGTGTTTGTTTTAAAGTACCTAACATCTGCGTCTTAACCCAAACACTAGCCCTTACTGTCCAGCAATCAAATAACATTGGTAGACCAGTTGGTTTTTACAACAATTCCCTGTAGTTTTGTGGTCATCATTTATAATACTGTTCAAAAGTCCAACCTGTCCTAAGGAAATTGAATATACCCCTAGAAATACCTGTGTAATATCAATAGATATAAGCTCAAAAAGATTTGCATGATGCTCAAAACAGACACTGAATGTCTTAACATGTCCATCAAAGTTGAGAAGGAAAACTAAATAATTAAGTTTCTGTTAGTTATTCATCTTCAGATACCATCACCAATCTTGTAAAGTGGTTGTAACATCATTATCTTAATTAATTAAGAAGGAAAAACCAGCAATGCTTAGGAATGAACAAGCTGGATGTAGGAACAGGAACAAGCTATTTAATCCCATGAGCCTATTTTGCCATCAATGAGGTCATGGCTGATCCTAACTCCAAGTGGACTTGGCCCATAGCCCTTCATACCTTTGTTTAGCAAAAAAATTGACAATCTCGGACTTAAAGTGAAAGCAAGTTTGAAATGTCTGCCATGCTTTGTGTATGGAATTACTTCCTAACATCTCTCCTGGATGGTCTGGGCCTAATTCTGAAACTACTGAGGAGTAGGAGAGGGGGTGCAGAGGTTGGAATGCCAGCCTTTTAATGATTAGTTAATCAATAAAATGAGAAAGATAGCTACAAATGATCCAAATGGCTACCTACAATTCTGGCAGATTTTGTGACCATGTCCGTTTTCAGTTTGCTTGATTTTATACAGAAATTGCTTCAACGAGCCAGTATAAAAGAATACAAAAAGAGAATTAAAATACTGTTCAGACAATGTCAAAGTGAAAAACTAATTAGATTGACTGTTCATTAAATATTTATTTGTCTGTAAAACCTCTGCTAACAATAAAACTTGCATTAAAGGATGAATAGGGATCTCATACTTCCAAAGAATGAAGACAGAACAACGAATAAAAGGTACCAGTTGGTACTTTAGCAGTAAAATGGCAGGTTGAGCATTTGCTAATCAACACTGATCTATTTTCTCAGAGCTGATGGTTTAAAAGATGGAATTAATAGCTGGGATTGAAAACTCATGGCAGTTCACATGGATTGAAAGCTCAAATTTAAAGATACAGGAGGGGAAATGGGACTACCCTGCACACAAAGTGCTCAGCCTTTCAGATAGCTGCATTATAGGGGCAAGCCTGACCCCATTTTCCAACAGGAAACTTGCCTAATTACAACAGATTACGGGAGCTGAATAATTCATCGAGAATGATTGACCTGTATCACAGCTGGTGGGAGATGGCAAAATCCAGCAGTGGATTCCTAATTCTTCTGAGATATAACATGTTCTTTAGTCAATTTTTTCTCATGCTAAATGTCCATTATACAGCCTCTTGTTCCAGGCGAAGTCACAGGTTTGCAAATGGATTCACTCTCCCAGCCCAAAACATTCGAGAGTTTTTTTTTGTGTTATCAAAAAGATCAGTTTATAAATACTGTTGCTGCTCACCCTAGTAACATCCCTTTCCCCCCACTGACTGTGTCTCCTTCCAGAAAGGTAGCTCAGATACATTGCCATTTGCTGATGACCACTACTTAGATCTTTGACAACTGCAAGCATATTCCAATGAAGAGTCAAAATGTGTAGGGCTGAAAAAGCACAGCAGGTCAGGCAGGAGTCAACATTTTGGGCATGAGTCTTTCATCAAAAATGTGGAGGGGGAAGGGAGCTGAGAGAGAAATAGCGGGGTCCTCACTTTCTCCAAATTCTAATGAGGCACATTCTTTGGGCAGGATCTTATATGGGTCTAAGTCACATGATCTATGGCAGAATTGCACAAGATGTCAATCTTGACCACAGAAGCACTTTACTCCATTATTTATGGTTTTGACAAGCAGTGCCCTGAATTTCTCAATGGACAGTGATGAGTTGTTAACAGGGAGATTATTTCTTATGAAGCACCTTGTTAACAGCACAAACTCTCTCATTAATGTTCACCTTCCTATCTGGAGATTGACATGGAAATCGACTTCGAAGTTGCATACTCAGCATCAGTATCTCATGGCACATTCCACGGGCACCAGCCTCATTCACAAACTTTAGCATTTGATAACCACCAGCCTGTAAGAACCCTTTTACCACATCTTACAGGATGTTCCGGCACTTCAACACTGCACCAGCAACTCTCATTGTAACCATGCGAGCAAGGACACTGTGCACTGAGGGACACACAACCAGCTCATGGACTGGACCAGGCTGCATCTCTCAGCACTTTGCTTTCTCTCATAGTGCTCACTCACTCTGAACTATCTGGACACTCACAGCATCGCTGCTTTACATTGCCTTCCATTTCCTTTATGCGCTTTTGCTCCGAGCCTAAGATACCAGGTTTAAATTACTTCTGTCTTGCCAGACTGTTTATCACCAAGGAAGGAAGCTTGTCCTGGATGCAAGTAGGCCTCAGTCAAGTCAATTGTCTCCAGTCATTGGGTCCTTGCACATTAAGTCAAGGGCAACCTCTGATGCTAGATCCGGGGCTTAGGCATGACCAGACGGCCACTCAGGTTGGTTGGAGTCAGGATGCTATGGACAAAAGGGGTGAGGAGCCACATGTGGGGTGGGCCACCATTGACTTTTTATGCCCTGCCATGGGCTGTTGTCCTCCTGGAAGAAAAGACAGGCAGCTATTAAGGGAGATGAAAGTGGATGGCACGGCTTTCATTTATGGTGCATGTGGGAAGGTATCACAAGCAAGTGAGTTAGCACGCAGGGTTAGTGCTGTTGGGGTCGGTGACAATGAGGGAGGATGTTACAGGCAACAATAAGAGTGACAGAGCATGAGACCTGGTGGGAGGTGGGTGCTGTAGTAGAGACAGTGAGGTATCTGAGAGAAGATGGTGGAGCATTCCATGGCAGAGTAGAAAAGATCTTTTCCCTACAGTTTGGTGAATTCCCCCAGGTGGTGGAAACTGCCCTGATCCAGTTTGCAACCTCAGGCTGGTCTGATCTGGTGTCCTGACCTCCAGCGCTGATCCTAGGTAAAAGGAAGTCCAGCCTGGACTACCCATCCAGCAACAACTCCAGGTCCCTACCTACAAAGTGGGGCCCCAGTTTTACCTGTCTGCCACATCTGGGTCAAATTTTCAGGAATTGCTCAGGGAGGCTGTGTAATGTTGGTGCTTGTCCAAGTACACAATGGGCCTTTAAAGATGGCTCAGGTACAAGTAATAAAGTTTAATTTCAGCATGTCCAGCAGTAGCAAATTGTTCTGGGAATGGTGTATGGTAAGATAGGACCAGAATCAGATTCTCCAAATGTCCAAGGCACAGGCTAGATAGTCAATGATGCAACATTAGTCAGATATGGTGAAGGAATTCATTAGGCTTCATTGTGACTCATCTTCCAAAAAAAAACTCAACACAACTCACACTTAATCAAAAAAAACTGAAATTCAACCTTTTCTTTGCATTCAAATCATTTAATTGATGCGAGATAATGTGATCCATTCAATGGAAGTCCATCGCTAGAGAAATCAGAAAAAGTAGGCAGCATGGTTAAGTACAGATTAGGGCTCATGTTCCATTTTGTCTGAATTTAATGACATCTCACAAATTTTCTTCATTTTTTTCTTGGGCAATTATGGTTGAGCAACAAATGCTGGCTTTTTCAGCTGTACTCACATTCCATGAATTTTATTTTTAACTTTTAGAACAAAAGAATGCCATTTGGTCCATTGACCCCTGTGTTGACTCTCCATAAGACTCTCCTATTCCTGCAGTGACTCCTGCAGGGGCGATGTGATGATAAGAATCACAGAATCATAGAATCCCTACAGTGTGGAAACAGGCCCTTCGGCCCAACAAGTCCACATTGACCCTCTGAAAAGTAACCCACCTAGACCAATTCCCCTAACACTTTACATTTACTCCTGACTCATGCACCTAACCCACACATCCCTGAACACTACAGGCAATTTAGCATGGCCAATTCACCTAACCTGCATGTCTTTGAACTAGTGGGAATACCGAACCCAAAGAAACAGAAAATGGCAGCCAGGTTCTGGTGTTTACTGGGAAAGGGTTAATGTTCGGTGGTAAGGAATTTCAGTTAAATTGTTAATGTTTGATAATCTTGAAAGTATATAGCCAATATTTTATTGCGTTCATTTTAGAATAATATGGATGCAAAAATACAAGATCATACTTCAGAATTTCCCAGAATGTCCGTCCCTTCACAGTGTCCAGACTTAGCACTCCATTCTTATATCTGTTTACAAAAAGGCCTCCACTTACCCTTTGGGAATCATCATTCCTGGCTTTTACTGGATTTTTGGATTGCCTTACTGAGAATGCAAATTGACCACATGGTAATTTGAAAGTTCAATCTTGCATGCTACTAACTACAACACTGGGCCATAGTCGTTTCACAAATCCTTTACAACGGGAGAAAACAAACACAATATAAAAAATGTAGCACTGCCATTATTGATGCTGATGCATGAGACAATCTCTGCATTTTTAGCTCTTTCATCATGTGCATTTGAGCAGCATATTTTAAATGTATTTAAATGTGTCTACTGACAAGGAGACAGGAAGAAGGATGGCTAAATTGATGGATGAATGAATAATGGATAGACAGATGGCAAAATGAATGGATAAATTATTCGCTGTAGGGCAGTCTGCAGTCTCAGTCTCCCAAATAGGAAGTACACTGAGGATGTCTCTTTCCTACTAAAACTGATGTCAATCCTGATGGATTTTTTAAAAAAAATTTAGATGAATAAGCTTAAATTGTTCCCAGTAAATGAGAATATCTTTGCAAAGTCTGATTCATCTTTAAATAGCAAGAGTTCATTAAAAATAGGTCTTGATTAACAAAAGAATTGAAATAATATAATCTAAAGCTTCATCAACCATTTAATTGAAACGGAGAAAACTTCATCCATAAACTATGCACTCTATTATCTTAGTAAAGTATTTGAATTTTCAAATCTGTACTTCTATCACTTTTTCACTCAGAATCTATTTAAATTATTGAAATGATTAAAGCAGAATGTAGCTGCAAATACCTTTGAAAAAGACATGTCAAACAATGAAGAGAAAATGGATCACATATTTTTCGGTTCTTTAAAGCTTTTATGACTTCTTGAAATTATTTTCTCCACCTCTAATGACCAAAATGAAAACACTAATGTAACGAAAACATCACTTAGTATTAGTGCATATTAATGTTGCTACAGATGATTTTTCTGTAACATCAAGGCTGGAAATCAATATTGTTAATCTTTAGATGAAATGGGGTTATAGGGTATGAATAATTAGGCCAAGGCAAACTATTCTATTCCCATTCTATTCCCATTTTATAAGTCCTATATTCTGCCCTTATTTTTATATTCCCATGACAGATTCTGATATCCACACTAAAACTGCAAGCTACCTGTATGTCATAACATGGTTACCTTGTTCTTCAACAGACATATTGAAAGATTTAAAAGTATGTGATCACTAAAATGAATATAATTACAGTGTGACAGGTCATCCTCATTATAAATGTTATACAAATGTTTGTATTATAAACATTTGTCCTCATGAGCTTTAACACATTCACTTTGCTGTTGTCTGACTAGCAATTGCATTTTGCACATTAACTTAATTCTGAGCAGTCACTGCTCCCTGTGCAATCATTCCCTTTCAATTGTTCAATGTCAGGGATTGTTAGTGGAAATGTTCACTCCACATTATTTCTCTTTTCTTTTCATTATTTTGGAGATTAACCACTCCTCTTGACAAAAGGTGAAAGAAGACTTTCCACTTGTATAAAAGTCAAAAGCATTGTATTGACACTATAGAAATCACAAAGGCGATTGAGGAGAGATAACTTTAGTAGCTTCAATCTGGATCTGACTGCCTGGCCTGACTCAATGACTGTTTACCCTAAAAAAGCAATGTCAAGCCAGATTTGAGGTGGATTTAAAGAATGAATCAAGTAATTTCCCTTCCTTCCTTGACATAGCTGTGTTGGATTTTTCTGTTCTTCTTTTTCCCCATTATTGACAGGGCAGATATGAGCCTGTGTGATTCTACTGGGTTAATCCTGCATTATTTAATCGAGCAAACCAATATCTCTCAGTCCTGGGAGTGATAATAGCAAATGCAATCAGATTTTACTGAACCCACTGATTACATCATGTAGAACTATATGTCCCTTAAATAAACAGCATTGCTCTCAGTCAAAATGAGAGTATTTAACAGGTGTATCCGTATAATTCATAATACAAGAAGTACAATTGCACATACACATATTCATTACATAAATCCTTTTTCATTGAAAATCCACAAATAGGAGCAGACTACCCTTAAAGTTTTTTAGCATGTTTTAACTTACTTCGTACAATTGCTTTGCATATGTCAACCTAGATGATGAGCATTGGCAGTCTATTAAACATGGAAGGCATCTAAAATGAGCCTTATTCCAAACCAGATGTGTATGTCATCCAGGCAAAGGTCAATGAGAATAGTATTCAGAACAAGAACGCATGGACTGGCTCCCTAACTAGTAAAGAGAAACAAACAATCATAGAAAGCCAGTCTGCATTGTTCAATCAATTGAATGTTTCATGTAGATTTAAGTATTCCTGCATGTTCTCCAATGCTGGTCTTCAAGACAGTGTTTAAAGCATTGGACAGGATGCAGAAATGATTCACAAAAATAGTTCCAGGGAGGGTAGGGGAGCCTGGCCACAGGGATAGGCTGCAGAAATTGACGTTCCCCTGAGCCAACAAAGGTTTAGAGGGGGTTTGACAGAGGGAGAATCTGTGCCCATTGATAAAAAGGTTGGGAACCTGAGGATGTCAGTTTAAAGTGAATGCCAAAGAATGAGAGGCAACATGATGACAAACTCTTTTGCGCAGTTACTGGTTCGGAGCTCAAATGCGTCGGGTGGAATGGGATAAGTGTAATTTCAATTGGAGCTTTCAAACTGGATTTGGATAACTCACTAAAGAGGTAAAAAGTTTGCACAGCTACAGACAAGAAACAGCAGTAATTGAGGTGCGAAACCTCGCAATCTTCAAAAAAATACTTAGATGAGCATTTGAAGTGTCATAACAATCAAGATTATGGGCCTAGTGTGGGAAAGTTGGTCTAATAGGTAGTAGTTTATTTTTGGCAGTACAGACTTGATGGGCTGAAGGGCCTCTTCTGGACTGTATGCTCCTATGCCTTTACAGGCAGCCACTCAAATTGGTAGCATGGGAAACCAGCAGAAGGAGCTAAAGACCCTTAGGAAGAGTTGCCAGCACTGGGGAGTGGAGAAGGCATTTCAAGGAAAAAGTCAATCATAATCATGGCCTGGGATAGATATTACTGCTTGTGGTGGTGAGGGGAGTGAGGAACCAATTTTCCTGAGCTGAGCCAAGCCCATACCCAATTTCACAGTGGGAATTCTGATATAAACATGTTCTCTATGATGGGCATTGTTTTGCAAACTGCTTGTTCCTTGAGGATCCTGTTGTTTTATTTCTGGCTTTCATTGGAACTCTTAGTCTCTACTTTTATCACTTGCAAACTGTGGAATGGGGTGACGTGCTCTGAGTGAGGTCATTAATTTCAGTAGCAAAATATTCCCAAATGTATTGGTCAGATTGAGTCATATGATATCATAGGATCACCACAGTGTAGAAGCAGGTCATTCAACCCACTGAGTCCACACTGACCTTCTGAAGAGTACCAACCCAATCCCACCCATTCCCTGTAATCCCACATTTCCAATGGCGAATCCGCCTAACCTGTACACCCTGACACTATGGGTAATTTAGAATGACTCATCCACCTAACCTGATGTAAGCAGAATCTTCTCAATCAAAACCGACTTTATGTATCAATGGACTGCATGAAATTGTTACAATGTGTAAGAAGACACAGGTTTGAAGAGGGATTTATGATAATAGCGAGTTTTGAGAAGATTTGTAGCTCAAGTTGAGGTTCTGGATGTAGATTTGCTCATTGAGCTGGAAGGTTCGTTTTCAGACGTTTCCTCGCCATACTAGGTAAAAGCATCAGTAAGACCCTGGATGAAGCACTGGTGGCATGGCCTACTTTCTATTTTATGAGTAGAAATAATGGCTGATACATCCTGAGGCTTACTGATGATGTTACCTAGTATGGTGACGAAACATCTCAAAAAGGGACCTTCCAGCTCAGCGAACAAACTTACATCCATTTATGACTATCTTTGTCATGGATGTGATTTTCATTTTTTACAGGGTGATGATAATTGTAGATGAATCAACACTGCAGCAAACCATGAAAAGGGAAGTTATGAGCCACTTTCAGTACACAGGCAAGTTCAAGCCAAGGCAGAGGGATGTGAGTATCAAAGGGAGGTATGAGACGCCACTTCATTCTTGACAATGCTGGCGTTGCCAACAGTTGAAAGTTGGACCTGTAAACTTCGAACAGAATGTAACATTTGCTTCAGAATAATCATCTTTATCCTGACCCTACTGGCTCTGTTCTGACCTGTCCATTTATATAATCAGTTGACATTGTTTAAGTCTCTATAGTTAATAGGAAGCTCTTCAAGTAAATGACTCAGCACTTCTGATCCATGTCAAGGTAATTGGGGTGGTATAGTGGCTCAGTGGTTAGCACTGCTACGTCATAGGGCCAGGGACCTGGGCTCGATTCCCACCTTTGGCCAATATCTGTGCGGAGTTTGCACATTCTCTCCATGTTTGCGTGGGTTTTCTCCGGGTGCTCTGGTTTTCCCCCACAATCAAAGATGTGTGAGTCGGGGGAATTGGCCGTGTTAAATTGCCCATAGTGTTAGCCATTACTCAGGGGTAAATATAGGGTAAGGAATGGGTCTGGATGAGTTACTCCTTGGAGAGTTGGTATGGACTTGTTGGGCCAAATAGCCTGTTTCCATACTGTAGGGAATCTAATCTAATTTGCTCTATTTAAGAGGAAGGGATAGGAATTTTGTGGTAAAAAGGAAAAGAGGTTTTGTTTTGTTTGGGGTATGGATTGAGCAACAACATTTCAAGTGAATATTTTAACCTCTTCTCACAAAAGTTCAAAAAAACTTTTTTTTAGATTCCCTACAGTATGGAAACAGGCCCTTCGGCCCAACAAGTCCACACCGACCCTCCGAAGAATAACCCACTCAGACCCATTTCCCTCTGACTAATATACCTAACACAGTGGGCAATTTAGCATGGCCAATTCACCTGCCCTGCACATCTTTGGACTGTGGGAGGAAAGCGGAGCACCCAAAGGAAACCCATGCAGACACAGGGAGAATGTGCAAACTTCACACAGATAGTCACCTGAGGCTGGAATTGAACTTGGGACCCTGGTGCTGTAAGGCAGCAGTGCTCACCACTGAGCCACCATGCCGCCCCAAACAGTCCATACCAACCCTCTGAAGAGTAACCCACCCAGATCCATTTCCCTCTGACTAATGCACCTAGCACTTGGGCAAATTAACGTGGCCAATTCACTTGACCTGCCCACCTTTGGACGGTGGAAAGAAATCAGAGCACCAGGAGGAAACCCACAGGAAGAATGTGCGAACTCCACACAGGCAGTTACCCGAGGCTGGAATCGAACCTGGGACCCTGGCGCTGTGAAGCAGCAGTGCTAAGCACTGTCTCAGCCCAATCCTGTGCTTATCCTGTACTTATCCAATCTCATTTATGTCTGCTACAACAGCCTAAATTTGATGCAGATGTTCACCAAGTGCTGCTGTGCACCCATAATTTTGACACATTTATTGTAACCTTTACAAAACTGCAAAGTCCATCCTTTTAGGTTTCCTTCACTTAATCCTAAAATTCTAGAGTACACTGACTATGCAATTTCTTATGCGGGCCATATTATTTAAATGACTACATCAACAGTTCATTTCTGTGGCTTGTTTAACAGTAAATTGTCTCTGAGTACTTCATAGGAATATTGTGAAGCAAAATTTGACATCAAGTCACATCAAATATCAGGATAGATGGTTAAAAACTTAGGCAAAGCTTAAAGAAGAGCAGGAGACAGAGAAATTGAGAGTCTTGTCGGAAATTTCAGATGTTGAGGCTTTGATAGCAGAAGATACAATCTCTGGAACTGGAATAATTAATGTTAGGGATTCTCAGGAGCCAGATTAGAGCAGCACAGATATCTTGGAAGGTTGCAGGGCTGAAGGAGATTACAGAGCTAGTGAGAGGTAAGGGCATAGGTAGATTTGATGAGGACTGTACTGTTATTGTTGGACATCAGGTTTAGGTTTTAAGAGCCTAAACGTTGTAACAGAACAGAAAGACCAAGAGAAGTGGGGACTTTTAAGATTGTGGTGAACAATGGGTTAAAACCAAGGACTGCAATGTGGTTACAGACTGACAAGTAGCAATGTGTAGGATGACATATTCAAAGCTTGGATGGTGGAACAAGAGAAAAAAAATCTCAGGACAAGGTTGACTAATCACAGTAGTGGAAGACTGTAAGAACATAACAATTCAGGCTATACAGGACTCTTAAGAGTGGTTGACAGTGTTGATGTGGAGAGGTTGTTTCCCCTCGTAGCAGAGTCTAGGACCAGAGGGCATAATCTCAGAGTAAGGATTCACCCATTTAAAACAGAGAGAGACAGAGGTATTATTAATCTGACAGAATGTGGTGAATTTGTGAAATTCTTTACCAATGAACACTCTGGAGGCTGGGTTAATACGTACAATCATGGCTGAGATAGACAGATTTTTCATCTTTAAGGAGATCAAGCATTATGGGAAAAAAAAGCAGAGAAATTAAGTTGAAATTATCAGATCGGCTATGATCTCATTGAATGGCAGAGGAGACTCGATGGGCTGAATGGCCCACTTCTGCTCCTATGTCTTCTGGCCTTATATGCCCCACGACCTGGTGCCACGTCCAATAGGGTGGTGTGCAATCTGCTACCGCAAACCCACTTTGAATTCTTTGGTTCCTTTGGACTTGCTTCTGACTGCCTGTGGGAAGGTGAGACCAATGGGAGATTCTATTTTCCCATTTTCAATCACTGTGCACGTTTCTCTGGGGCAGGTAATGGGCACACCTTTGTGTCACAAGAAAAAGTGGGAGAAGAAGCAACAAGGAAACATTGAAGCTTCATCCACCAGATGTTGCAATTTCTTTCCTGATACTCACAACCCTACCTACAGTAGAACATAAAGCTAGTTAAGTTGCCTTAGTGATTTAGAAAAAGCATACATAGAGTATTAACGGGTTTTGAGAAGATTTGTAGCTCAGGTTGAAATTTTGGATGTAGGTTTGCTCGCTGAGCTGGAAGGTTCATTTTCAGACGTTTGGTCACCATGCTAGGTAACATTTTCAGTTAGTGCTTCATTCGGAGGCTCACTGAAGATGTTACCTAGTATGGTGACGAAACGCCTGAAAACGGACCTTCCAGCTCAGCGAGCAAACCTACATCCAGATACATAGAGTATATGTAGAGTAGTGCCATTTATTGCTGTATCCATAAGGTACAGAAAGGCAACAAAGGTTATGAAGGAGAGAATTAAATTAGAAGTTAGAAAAGAATCATTTGTCAAAAGCCAAGACATGTTCTTGCATTATGTACAGGTACGCTTGCTGGAAAAAACTCAGCAAGGAATCAGTAGTAAACTCATATAAACTTGGGTGTGCTGAGATCAGAGTAATAGCAACCTATGACAACCCTGAATGCTTCCTTTGAGAGAGAAAAAAAATCGCAGTAGTTATGGTCTCTAGTTCACTTGATGTAGTGTGTTGAATTTAATTTTGTTCAAAATGTTCCAAAAGCATTCAGTTCTGCATCAAGTTTATACAGTCTGTCTGGGTTCAGATTTATTGACTTCTTATCAAAAATGAACCTCTGAATTTTCAAATCTTTGAGATACTTATTTCCTTGTGAGGCCTAATCACAAGAGTTTTCTCATTTCCCCTTCCCCCACCTTACCCCAGTGTCAACCTTCTAGCTCAGCACCGTCCTCATGACATGTCCTACCTGCCAATCTTCCTTCCCACCTATCTGCTCCACCCTCCTCTCTGACCTATCACCTTCATCCCCACCTCCATCCTCCTATTGTACTCTTGGCTACCTTCACCCAGCCCCAGCCCCCTCCCATTTATCTGTCCACCCCAAAGGCTCTCTGCCTTCATTCCTGATGAAGGGCTTTTGCCCGAAACATCGATTTTCCTGCTCCTTGGATGCTGCCTGACCTGCTGTGCTTTTCCAGCACCACTCTAATCTAGACTCTGACCTCCCTTTTTGTCAGACATATACATGCAGCAGATAAACTAACCTCCTTTTCTTACTCCCCCCGAAGTAATTCCACAGAGGCGATATGCCGTCACCAAGTCACCTTTTACTTACATAGGCATAGTGCTCAACAATAGTCCAGCATTCTTGGAGCCAACTGTCATAGGGAGCAGAACCTCTGATACTCCTGTTTATATCTGTCAGCGAAGGAGCTGATAACCCCTGGTTAACAGCCCCATTCAGGGAGCTTGTATTCCATGATGTCCACTTGGATGACCTTGTTACATTCACTGCATCCTTAAGACACTACTCAAAGACATCTTTGATCACTGTACCCTTCCCAACCTGCAGAAAGGCTGCATTCTCCAAGAGGATTTGCAGTCATTCACTGATCATGTTATTTGAAAAGCAGAGAATGGCAAGAGATATTTATGATTTGTGTACAGTACTTCCTGATCACAAGAGGTAGCATCCTTCACAGTCTACTGTTGGAGGGCAAACATTATCAGAACTATTCAGCTGTACAAATCTGATAGGCATTAAGTCCCTGCTCTCTGTTTCACTTTTCAGTGTTGACAGACATGAATACTGCAGCAACAGCAGATGGATGATATGTCAGTATTTAAAGTTGAAAGTAATCTTGTACTAGTGAACCAATTTGCTGTGTCGCAAACCACACTGCTCCAGTGAAGGAGATTTGATTATAATGCAAAATCATGACATATACCACAAACAATGGGCAGGAATTCATTTTTCACAGGAATATTGTGCAGTGCCTGGTAAGATGTGATGTGTGGAAGAAAGGAGCTTGATCTACTTCGTGGTTTTTCCATGCTCCGTGCTATTTTTAAGACTACAGCGCCTGTGGTATTTTAATAAATATGGCAGCCAGAAGACCAAAGATTTTGGTTTTGCAATAATAGGATTAATATTTGGGTGTCCTTGATACAATAGAGCTTATAAACAGAATAGCAAAATCTCACAATCTTTTTTTAACATTATGTGCAGCAGAGGCTTCGACTGGAAATCTGTAGAAACTTTCAGATCCCAGTTTCACGTGATCTGACATGACTGATGATTCAGTCTATCTTTTAGGACATGGCTATTTATTCCACATACCATACCTCCTCCCAACACTCTCACACTATCCTATAAACTATTTATATCGTCATCCTACTTCCATGTTCTCGTCCCCACCTTCAAAGTCTCTTTTCAAGGGCATCAATCTCCAACATTTTTGTTTGACTGATCTTGAGCAGTGAGGGATGTTATGTTCACCATAAACTTCTCTTCACAAAACAAACATGTTGGCAGGCTGGATAACGATTGCTCACAGCAACATGTACCTGGGCCATGAAACTCAAAGATTTGTAGACAAACGCAGTGAGGATAAACAGAACTGATTCAAAAGATAATTATTCAGGACCTGAGCCATCAGAGATCTATAAAGAGAAAAGCAACAAAACAGAAAGTTTCATTCTCTTCCTCTGCTATTTTGCCTTCTTTCCCTTTGCACACTGGGGAAAGGATAACACACTGGCTTCAAAAAATAAAAGAAGCACTTTCAGCTCCTGTGAAGAATCTTATAGCCCCACCATCCACTGTCACTGCAATGATGAAATAATTTTTCCACACCTCACCCTTCAGTTAACTGGGTAGACAAATGTAAAGTGAAGGTTATTTTGTTTACTATTCTGAAGTTGAGGAAATGATGATTTCCCTACTATTCCTAAGAATTTCTATTCTTTTAAGAGTGAAAATGGAATGGTGCATGGTGGCTCAGTGGTTTGCTCTGTTACCTTACAGCACCAGGGACCTGGGTTTGATTAGATTACTTACAGTGTGGAAACAGGCCCTTTGGCCCAACAAGTCCACACCGACCCGCCGAAGCGCAACCCACCCATTCCCCTACATTTACCCCTTCACCTAACATTATGGGCAATTTTAGCATGGCCAATTCACCTAACCTGCACATCTTTGGACTGTGGGAGGAAACCGATGCACCTGGAGGAAACCCACGCAGACACGGGGAGAATGTGCAAACTCCACACAGTCAGTCGCCTGATGCAGGAATTGAATCTAGGTCTCTGGCACTGTGAGGCAGCAGTGCTAACCACTGGGTTTCATTCTACCATGGGGCACTTGTCTGTGTAGAATTTGCATGCTCTTCCTGTGTCGGTGTGAGTTTGCTCTGGGGTGCTCCAGCTTCCTCCCACAGTCCAAATCTGTGCAGGTTAGGTGGATTGGCCATGCTAAATTGCTCATCGTGTCCAGGGATATGCAGGCTAGGTGGGTTAGCCATGAGAAATGCAGGGTTACAGGGATAGAGTCGGGCTTGGGTCTGGGTGGAATGCTGTTTGGAGGGTCGTGTATGGATTTGATGGGCTGAATGGCCTGCTTCCACACTGTAGGAATTCCATGACACTTTTCATTTTTCTGCAATTTTGATTGTGGATTTAAATGAGAGAAAAAGAAACAAGGATTGTGGAAAGAATTACTGCACTTTTATTAAAGCAAGTTACCTGGCACTCATTGTCAGAGCTGTTGGCACTGCTGTTCATTCAAGCAGGACAGGGGAGGTTACTACAGTCAAGGCAGAAGTAGGGGATATGTATGAAAGGAGATTCAGTCAGCAACAAGTGGCTGATTGGTCTATGAAATAGTGATCAGTTTTTCATGATGTCTGCATGATTGGCCTCCCATGTAGCTGAGTAGCTTGTGAGTGTGAATGTTTGTTCAGAAGCAATCAAGATTCTGAAAAAGAAGTTGCCATCCTTTTCGTTGCAGTATCATTTCAAATTTGAAGGAAGCCATTTTATTTCTCCTCATTGGTTGTTGCAGTGATTGTAACAAGGTCAGTCAGTTGGACATCATGGAATATGAGTTCCCTGATTGGGGCTGTTAATCTGGTCCAAACAGGGGGGCCTGGCTGACATGTAATAGGCGTCAGTGTCTGAAATACTGACATTCAGGTGCCTGATTCTGTATGAGGTAGTACTATAGTCAAGAAATATTCACGCTTAAATAAAGGGTGACTTGGTGAAGGGATACCAGCCTCTTTGGAGTTATTTTAGTTGCTGTTGAAAAGTGTGGTGCAGGAAAAGCACAGCAGGTCAGGCAGCATCCAAGAAGCAGGAGAATCAATGCTTCAGGCATAAGCCCTTCATCAGGAATGATCAGCATTCCTGATGAAGGGCTTCAGCCCAAAATGTTGACTCTTCTGCTCTTCAGATGTTGTGCTTCTCCAGTGCCACACTTTTCGACTGTGAATCTCTAGCATCTGCAGTCCTCACTTTCTCCTTATTTCAGTTGCTGTAAGTTGTGGTTTTTAACCAACTGGACAGACATTTTTTACTTGTGAACTAATCACCCTATGCCTTCTGCAAATGAGTGAAAGCACCTGGAAAGAAAGTTGGAGGGGCAGCAAGTCCTCACAAACCAAAAGTCCTCACAAACTAATCATGCTCACGGGGACCATTGAATTGTCTTCCTAGTCTTTCCCTATACCCAGATATCAATCTTCTAATGTCTGCAAGTATGTGTGTGTCAGAGGAGGGGTTAAAGTTTTAATTAGCTGAGAGAATTGTTGGTGGTTCATAATTATTTATCTGTAGTTAACATCTATGTTTTTATAATAAATAGTAATTATGACTAATTATATAAACTTGGTACATGTTTTCTGTAAACCTAGATCTAAAAGAAAGGGAAATTAGGGAATAATACATAGTTTTATAAAATATTTAACTTATGCAATTACTCAAGAAGTAGTGGGACTTGATTTCCAATGACCTACCCCAGTGAGGAGCAAAATAAGTCATCATACTACCGCTATAGCCTTTTCAGTTTGTAAAATTATACCAGTGGGAATTCCAGCAGAAAGTAAATGGTATGAAAAATGAAAAATAAAATTGAAGGTTCAAGTAAATTAGACTCTCTTGGACACATGCATCTGAATTGGTATCTATAGGAAGCTCCTGTATAGTATTGTAATTGGCAGACTTGCTTGAAGACTTAAAGTTCAATGTTATTAGAGTCATAGAGATGTACAGCATGGAAACAGACCCTTCCCAACCCAATCTAGTCCAACTGCCAGCACCTGGCCTATATCCCTCCAAACCCTTCCTATTCATATATCCATCCAAATGCCTCTTAAATGTTGCAATTGTACCAGCCTCCACCACTTCCTGTGGCAGCTCATTCCAATTGTACCACCCTCTGCGTGAAAAGGTTGCCCTTTGGTCTCTTTTATATCTTTCCCCTCTCACCCTAAACCTATGCCCTCTAGTTCTGGACTCCCTGACCCCAGGGAAAAGACTTTGCCTATTTATCCTATCCATGCCACTCATAATTTTGTAAACCTCTATAAAGTCACCCTTCAGCCTCTGATGCTCCAGGGAAAACAGCCCCAGCCTGTTCAGCCTCTCCATGTAGCTCAGATCCTCCAACCCTGGCAGCATCCTTGTAAATCTTTTCTCAACCCTTTCAAGTTTCACAACATGTTTCCGATAGTTAGAAGAGCAGAATTGCACACAATAACAGTGGCCTAACCAATGTCCTATACAGCTGCAACATGACCTCCCAACTCCTGTACTCAATACTCTGACCAATAAAGGAAAGCATACCAAACACCTTCTTCACTATCCTATCTACCTGTGACTCCACTTTCAAGGAGCTATGAACCTGCACTCTAAAGTCTCTTTGTTCAGCAACACTCCTCAGGACCTTACCATTGAGTGTATAAGTCCTGTTAAGATTTGCTTTTCCAAAATGCAGCACCTCTCATTTATCTGAATTAAACTCCATCTGCCACTTCTCAGCCCATTGGCCCATCTGGTCCAGATCCTGTTGTAATTTGAGGTAACCTGCTTCGCTGCCCACTACACCTCCAATTTTGGTGTCATCTGCAAACTTACTAACTGTACCTCTGATGCTCGCATCCAAATCATTTATGTAAATGACAAAAAGTAGAGGGCCCAGCACCAATCCTTGTGGCACTCCACTGGTCACAGGTCTGCAGTCTGAAAAACAACCCTTCACCACCACCCTCTGTCTTCTACCTTTGAGCCAGTTCTGTATCCAAATGGCTAGTTCTCCCTGTATTCCATGAGATCTAACCTTGCTAATCAGTCTCCCATGGGGAACCTTGACGAACGCCTTACTGAAGTCCATATAGATCACATCTACTGCTCTGCCCTCATCAATCATCTTTGTTACTTCTGTTAAGTTTTTTCTCAACAAGTGCTAAATCAATAACAGAAGACAGTCTATTTTTGATAGTTTTTCAGGTAGCTGCCTTGTTGCTAATATTTTCCATTGATGTTCATTGAACCTCTTTAGCTACAATTTAGGATTTGCACACCATTCTACTGCAGTATATTCATTCAATTCTGCAGTGCTATTTATAATGTGTTTCTATGTTTACTTGATAGTACTGCTTGCCTGCCATCTTCTGAGGATTTGGGTTCCTCTGTGCAACATCCAATCTTGTGGAAGCACCTCAATAGTTACCATCAGAATCTTGTAGGTTGCAACAAGATCAACCCTTATTCTTCTAAATTCTAGTGAGTAAAACGTCAGAAAGGAAAATCAAGCAAAGTTGGTAATATCCCCACAAGCTTACGCAGAGTGTCAGGAGATATTAGTCCAGCTGGCTTTTCAATCAACCATCCTATCCTATCAGCCATGCCTCAAGTGTTCATTATTTTAATGGGGCACTAGAAAAAAATATCCAGCTCAGAATCACCACAGAATGGCTAGCATGTAAAACAGAAAGCAGGTCACGCTGACGCAGCACTCCTGGCATGGTTGGGGTAATATTGTTGGAGGAAAGGAGTTTTATTTTTATTCTCCCTCTGGCTGTGTTAATTCTGACCGGAAAGTACTGATGCTGAAGAGTTCCACCCTTCACTTTGTTAAGCACACAAAGAAACATTTTAATAACCAGCTTGAAAACTTATCATTGCCTAACTTGCAAATTAATGTCAACATTTCAATTTTCATGCAAAATGTTATTTTGCTTCATTCTGTCATGCTGCGAGCTCAAGTGAGATGACAGCTATGCATTGGGGAAATTGTCCCAAGACCATGTTTGAGTTGTGCCTACTCTCCTTATGTCACATGTAATGTATCATGTCTATATGGAGTCATTGTGCTGGTATAAGCTTACAGCAGCTGCCTCTAGGGCTGTACAACATAATAGCAGGAAGTGATGGCTCTGAATCAGCAACTGATTGACATTCTGCGGGGGAGGAAGGCATCATCTCTGCCTCTGCTTTTATCGAAATCTTTTTTATAGTATGTGTACATTCTCACCTTAGTTATTTTTGTCCATGTCATATAGATCACCTTGCTTACAGCATTATTGGATTTGATAAATGGATTTAGTAGAGGTCTCTCTGGAGCAAGGTTTTAAACTGAATTTTGTTACAGTGCTCATTGTTTTCCTGATGATCCTGACCACAGCTTGGGTATCGGTTTAATCAATACTTTCAGTACTTTATCCCTCTTCATTTATGAACCTGCAGAACAAGAATCAAGAAGCTATTGGACTAGAGGAGGCATCACATTGATGAGCCTGCTTCTTGAGTACTGTGCATGCCATACTTGTTGGAAGCAATTTAAATAACGTTCACTAGACTAATATCGGGAATAAGCAGATTACTTTGTGACAAAAGGCTAAAACAGATTCAGGTCGTATCCTCTGGAGTTTAGAAGAGTCAGTGGTTACAATGTTGATACTGAGATACTGAGGAGACTTGACTAAGTGGATATGGAAAGGATGTTTCCTCTTGTAGAAGAATCTAGAAGGAAATACCATTTAAGATAGAGATGAGGGGGAAAGAAATTCTTTCAGAATCTTTGGAATTCCTCTTCTCAAAAAGCAGTGAATGCAGAATCTTTAAATATTTTTGAGGCAAAGGTAGACTAATTCTTGATTACCAAAGGGATAAAAGATTATTGGGGATGTTGAAAGGGTGCAGAAAAGATTTACAAGGATGTTGCCAGGGTTGGAGGCTTTGAGCTGTAGGCAGAGGTTGAATTGGCTGGGGCTGTTTTCCCTGGAGCGTCGGATACTGGGGGGTGACTTTATGGTCTTTTATAAAATTATGAGGGGCATGGATAGGGTGAATAGCCAAGGTCTTTCTCCCAGTCAGGGGTGTCCCAAACTAGAGGGCATAAGTTTGAGGTGAGAGGGGAAAGATTTAAAAGGGATGTAAGCAGCAATGTTTTCACACAGAGGGTAGTATATGTATAGAATGAGCTGCCAGAGAAAGTGGTGGAGGCTGATACAATTACAACATGCATCTGGATGGGTATATGAATAGGAAGAGTTTTGAGGGATATGGGCCAAGTGCTGACAAATGGGACGAGATTAATTTAGGATATCTGGTCGGCATAGATGAGTTGGACTGAAGGGTCTGTTTCCATGCTGTACAACTATGGCATTTCATGCAGGGATGTCGAATTGAAGTTAAAATCAGATCAGCCATGATCTCTTTGAATGGTGGGATAGAATTTAAGGGCCAAGTGGTCTACTCTTAATTCCTGTTTATATGTTTGTATGGCAATACTCACCAGCCACAGAGAATGCAAAATGCTAGTACGATGTGTTGAGCAGGTTATGTGAAGTTTGGTGGCAGAAACAACAGATACGTTGTGGCAGCAGTGTGCAACATCTATAACTCATCAAAGCAACTTCCAAACCGATGATTCCTCCCACTTAAAAGAAAAAGAGCAGTAAACATGTGGAAACACCATTGCCTGCACATTCCCTCCAAGCTACGCATCATCCTGGCTATTGCTGATCCTTCACTCGCTGGGTCAAATTCCTGGAACTGCCTTCCTAATAGCACTGTGGGAGTCTATACACCAAGCACTAAGATGGTTCAAAAAGGCAGTTCACCCCTACTTTCCCAAACACAAGTAAGGATGGGCAATAATTGCTGTCCTTGCCAGAAGGGTTTCTTTCCCATGAGTGAATTTAAAAAAGAAATATCATTTTAAGACATTAAATCAGCATCAAGTTGCAACTGGCATTGATTTTAACCTGTAAGGAAGCTCAGTTCTGTTTCATGGACATTTCATTCATAAAGTTCCTCAGTATTTCACATATTCATTCTTTCCTCAGCAGAAAATTAAATAGCTTTGTGTAAATATGAGTCACAGTCTAAATTTGCATTGGTACATCATGTCAATTTGTCAAACAGAGGTTTTATTTACATTATAAAATGATGTACAAGCTGGTTCTTACATCCATTGATGTGAGGAAATTGTTGGGCTCCTCTCTTTGCCAATAATATATGACCTGTGCATTTTTTTTATCCCAAAGCATCCATAAGCACTCACACCATCCACAAGGGAAAATGTTACCCCCTGTGTCTCCCGACAGTCTAACAGCTCATCACGTGTAGAGAAAAGTGGGGTGCTGTTAACGTAAAGATTGGCTTAATCCAAGACGTAATCTTCCAAATTGTCAGTATGAAAGCTACCCCAGATATGGTGGGATACTTTTCAATAAGTGTGGGCTGCTGGAAAAGCACAGCAGGTCAGGCAGTGTCTGAGGAGCAGGAGAATCAATGTTTTGGGCAAGGTGAAGGGCTCTTGCCTGAAACGTTGATTCTCCCACTCCTCGGATGCTGCCTGACCTGCTGTGTTTTTCCAGCAACCCACTCATGACTCTGATCTTCAGCATCTGCAGTCCCCACTTTCTTGTACTTTACAAATAACCCAACCACGTCAGTATAGAATTTATGTTGTCTCTGTTGTGTGCAGCACTATGTTAACAAAATACATATCTTTTAGTTTCTAGTAATGAAGGTCATAGTAAAAGCAAAATGATATAAATCTGACATGTAGTGTCTGACTTGGGATCAATTTACAAGAAACAAACAGACT
Organism: Hemiscyllium ocellatum; assembly: GCF_020745735.1. Taxonomy (NCBI): domain Eukaryota; kingdom Metazoa; phylum Chordata; class Chondrichthyes; order Orectolobiformes; family Hemiscylliidae; genus Hemiscyllium; species Hemiscyllium ocellatum. Next base: position 16,816,921 of record NC_083428.1, on the reverse strand, counting down.
TATTTATTCTCTATATTTCATGTTCACCTTTATTTACCCCATATGGGAATAATTTTAACTTTGCTTGTTACATAAAAGAGTTGACAGTCATTTTACTACATCAATAGCAACAATTTGCATCTGTATAGTGCTTTTCAAGAAATAAATATAGCCCAAGGCATTGCTCAGAAATGTTGTAAGATAAATAGTTAAAAACAAACCTCAGATATCTCAGGGAAAGTGACCAAAAGCTTGATTGAAGACTGGTTGGTTGATTGATTGATTGATTGGTTTTCAGAGACAAATGAAAGGAAGATGTAAGTGGTTGACTTAATCTAAAAGCAATGAAATTAAAACTTTGGATGGAAGTGGTAGAAAGAGCTGTCAATTCACTTATCACCAATCTCAGAAGATCCTCACTAAGCGGAGTTGATGCTACCTCACAAGATGCCATAGACATGAATTCAGTGCAGATTATTTCCATGTATTGGATACTGACTGATTGCTGTGCAGCGCAAAGACTCAAGAATAACCGATTAGTTGCCCACATCATTCAGCAATATCTTGAGTCTCTCCACATTTGACTTAACTCAAGATTATTCAGGACCATATATGCAACTCATTGTGAAAGAAAAGTTAAAATTAAAATAAAATAAAAGCTATTGCAATGGGATGGTGGCTCAGTGGTTAGCACTGCAGGCTCACAACGTTAGGGACCCAGGTTCCATTCCACCCCCAGGTGAGTGTCTGTGCAGAGTTTGAACATTCTCCCCATATCTGCATGGAATTCCTCTGAGTGCTCTGGTTTCCTCCCATAATCCAAACATGTGCAGATTCAGTGGATTGTCCATGGGAAATGCAGGGTTACAGGGATAGGGTGGGTCTGGGTGGGAACCTCTTAAGAGGTTTGGTGTGGACTTGATGGGCCAAATGGCCTGCTTCCACATTGTAGGGATTCTAATTAATAATGAGAAAAGATCCATTTTTGTGCATCAGTCTGCAAATCAGGCTGATATGCAAGAAAACCTTGTTATGTTAGTTTGAGAAATAAGATAATGTAGCCTATAATGGAGGGTGAGAACTTCTTGTATAGTCATTAGTTCATATAATTGTTCTCCAAAGCAATGTTTCATTCTTGGCTTTAAAAAAAACAATGAAGTGTAATAGTTCACATTATAGTAAAATGGTATACGGACATGTCCAATTTTCTGTTGTCAACCCTTCTGTAATTAAAAAAGACTTATTTTGTATATACATCTCACAGACACCTGTCTCTGCTTCATAAAAAGGATCCACAAAAGACAATTTCAACTTCATTATCTCAACATGCCAGCTCTACTTGGAAGGCATGAAATGATAGAATTGCCTTTGGAGATACAGGGAGAGAGACATACATAAACAAGCACTGAGGGAAACAGAGTAATTGGATTCAGTTACTGTGAAAATGATTGGGATTGAGTAAAAGAATGTTGTTCATGAATGTGTAAGGAAGGAATATACTGCTCATTTTGATGTTTCTCTGGTAATTAAACATTCTCAATTACAGAATTGTAAAATTTTAAAATGCAGAAAAAGATTATTCAATCCATTATGCCCTGACCAACTCCATAAATCTTTTTTATTTTCTTCACTTATGGAATGTGGACATCGCTGGCTAGCCTTGTAAACATAGCCCACCCCAAGTTACCCTTCAGTGGGTATTATTGAGCCACCATCTTGAACTGTTGCAGTCCATTCAATCGTGCAATTGACATCTAGACTATGTTTCAGGAAGTGAACTCTAGGATTTTGACATAGTGATAGTGAAGGAATGGTGACATAGTCCCAAGTTGGAGATGTGTGACTCAGGAGGAATTGAAGATGGAGATATTCTCATGGGAATGCTACCCTTGCTATTCTTCTAAGTGATAGAGGTCACAGGTTTGGAGGCTGGGTGAGTTGCTGCCCTGTAGTCCATACTGCAGCCATTTTACAACAGTGGTGAAGGGAGTGAATGTTGAAGATATTAGATGCAGTACTAATTGAGTGGGCTGTTTAATTCTGGATGGTATTGAGCTTCTTGAGTATTGTTGGAACAGGAGTCTTACAGGTTAGTGGAGAGTACTCCTATCATCTTTGGGGAGTCTGGGGGTGAGTTACTTGCCTCGACCTGTCCTGGTAAACACAGCGATTGGTTTATTTAGCTTCTAGTCAATATTAACCCTCAATAACCCAGTCACCAGCACCAGTACAGGAGTAGTCTGTTCAGCCCATCGAGCCAGCACTGTCATTCAATAGGATGTTCATCACATTCACTTTCCTGCTTTTTCTCCTCATTATCAAAAATCAATCTATCTCAGATGTTGTATACAAAGTGGGTGAAATGTTGGAAAAAGAAATGTTTAAGGGCAAGAGGTTAATTATTAGAAAATGGATAATGCAGGGTGAAGAATGCTTTGCATTTATTTGTATCCTTTTCCGTTTCTTTTTTAACATCTGAGATGGGTAGATTCTTGATCATGAGGTTATCACACGGTCAGAGATATACAGCACAGAAACAAGCCCTTCGATCCAACTTGTCCTCACTGACCCAATATCTTAAACTGATCCAGTCCCATTTGCCAGCAATTGGCCCATGTCTCTCTAAACATTTCCTATTTTTGTACCAATCCAGATGTCTTTTATACGTTGTATTTTATACCCACCTCCACCACCTCGTCTGGCAACTCAATCCATACGCCACGCTCTGCATGAAAACATTGCCCATCAAGTCTCTTTTAAATCTTTCCCCTCTCATTTAAACTTATTGTTACAACGTTTAAAAGACATTTGGATAAATCCAAGACTGGGAAAGGTTTGGAGGGATATGGGCCAAACATAGGCAGGTGGGAATAGTTTAGTTTGGGAATATGGTCGCTGTTGACTGACTAACTCTATGACTTTATGCCCTCTAGTTTTGGACTCCCCTACCTTGGACAGAAAACCTTGACTATCCACCCTATTCATTCTCCTGTTGATTTTGTAAACCTTGATCGGTCACCCGAGCCTTCAACACTCCAGGGAAAATAGCCCCAGCTGAGCCAGCCTCTCTCTATAGCTCAAACATCCCTGTAAGTCTTTGCTGAACCCTTTCACGTTTAACAATATCTTTCCTGTAGCAGGGAGACCAGTCCCATTGTACTCTGATGGAAGCTTCTTCATTGTCTTCTATACCACCAATTTTATGGCTATTATAGTTATCCATGAGCTATTACAGAAATATGGCTTACAGAGGGGCAGAACTAGCAGTTTAATATTCCAGGGTATAGATGCTATAGGAAAGATGGAAAGGAGGGCCAAGAGAAGAGAGCGAGTGATGTTTTTGGGTCAGGCTAACATTATAGCTGTACTCAGGGATGATGTTCCTGGGAGATCACCCAGTGAAGTTATATGGGTAGAACCAAGAAATAAGCTGAAAATGTGTTGCTGGAAAAGCGCAGCAGGTCAGGCAGCATCCAAGGTACAGGAAATTTGACATTTTGGGCATAAGCCCTTCATCAGGAATGAGGAAAGTGTGTCCAGCAGGCTAAGATAAAAGGTAGGGAGGAGGGACTTGGGGGAAGGGCGATGGAGATGTGATAGGTGGAAGGAAGTCAAGGTGAGGGTGATAGGCCGGAGTGGGGTGGGGGTGGAGAGGTCAGGAAGAAGATTGCAGGTTAGGAGGGCGGTGCTGAGTTCAAGGGAATTGACTGAGACAAGGTGGGGGGAGGAGAAATGAGGCAACTGGAGAAATCTGTGTTCATCCCTTGTGGTTGGAGGGTTCCCAGGCGGAAGATGAGGCGCTCTTCCTCTAACCGCTGTGTTGTTATGTTCTGGCGATGGAGGAGTCCAAGGACCTGCATGTCCTTGGTGGAGTGGGAGGGGGAGTTAAAGTGTTAAGCCACGGGGTGGTTGGGTTGGTTGGTCCAGGCGTCACAGAGGTGTTCCCTGAAGCATTCCGCAAGTAGGCGGCCTGTCTCCCCAATATAGAGGAGGCCACATCGGGTGCAGCGGATACAATAGATGATGTGCGTGGAGGTGCAGGTGAATTTGTGGCGGATTTGGAAGGATCCCTTGGGGCCTTGGAGAGAAGTAAGGGAGGAGGTGTGGGCGCAAGTTTTGCAATTCTTGCGGTTGGGAGCACAAGGCAGCGCCAATACAGTCATCGATGTAGCGGAGGAAAAGGTGGGGGTGGTGCCAGTGTAGTTGCGGAACTACACTGGCACCACCCCCCACCTTTTCCTCCGCTACATCGATGACTGTATCAGCGCTGCCTAGTGCTCCCACGAGGAGGTTGAACAGTTCATCCACTTTACCAACACCTTCCACCCTGACCTCAAATTCACCTGGACCGTCTCAGACTCCTCCCTCCCCTTCCTAGACCTTTCCATTTCTATCTCGAGTGACCAAATCAACACAGACATCTACTATAAACCGACTGACTCCCACAGCTACCTAGACTACACCTCCTCCCACCCTGGCCCCTGCAAAAACGCCATCCCATATTCCCAATTCCTTCGTCTCCGCCGCATCTGCTCCCAGGAGGACCAGTTCCAATACCGTACAGCCCAGATGGCCTCCATTTTCAAGGACCGCAGACTCCCCCCAGACGTGATCAACGATGTCCTCCACCGCATCTCCTCCACTTCCAGCTCCTCCGCCCTTGAGCCCCGCTCCTCCAACCAGGACAGAACCCCACTGGTTCTCACCTACCACCCCACCAACCTCCAAATACAGCGTATCATCCGCCATCATTTCTGCCACCTCCAAACGGACCCCACCACCAGGGATATATTTCCCTCCCCTCCCCATCAGCGTTCCGAAAAGACCACTCCCTCCGTGACTCCCTCGTCAGGTCCACACCCTCCACCAACCCAACCTCCACTCCCGGCACCTTCCCCTGCAACCACAAGAAATGCAAAACTTGCGCCCACACCTCCTCCCTTACTTCTCTCCAAGGCCCAAAGGGATCCTTCCATATCTGCCACAAATTCACCTGCACCTCCACACACATCATCTATTGCATCCGCTACACCCGATGTGGCATCCTCTATATTGGGGAGACAGGCCACCTACTTGCGGAACGCTTCAGGGAACACCTCTGTGACACCCGGACCAACCAACCCAACCACCCCGTGGCTCAACACTTTAACTCCCCCTCCCACTCCACCAAGGACATGCAGGTCCTTGGACTCCTCCATCGCCAGAACATAACAACACAACGGTTAGAGGAAGAGCGCCTCATCTTCCGCCTGGGAACCCTCCAACCACAAGGGATGAACACAGATTTCTCCAGTTTCTTCATTTCCCCTCCCCCCACCTTGTCTCAGTCGATTCCCTCAAACTCAGCACCGCCCTCCTAATCTGCGATCTTCTTCCTGACCTCTCCGCCCCACCCCACTCTGGCCTATCACCCTCACCTTGACCTCCTTCCACCTTTCACATCTCCATCGCCCCTCCCCCAAGTCCCTCCTCCCTACCTTTTATCTTAGCCTGCTGGACACACTTTCCTCAATCCTGATGAAGGGCTTATGCCTGAAACGTCGAATTTCCTGTTCCTTGGATGCTGCCTGACCTGCTGCGCTTTTCCAGCAACACATTTTCAGCTCTGATCTCCAGCATCTGCAGACCTCACTTTTTCCTCGAAGAACCGAGAAATAAGAAAGGGATGGTCACCTTATTGGAATTGTACTATAGGCTCACAATAATTAGCAGGAAATTGAGAAGCAAATAAGTAATGAGATCTTAGATAGCTGCAAGAATAAGGGAGATTGGGGGGGTGGGTGTGGAATAATGCTAAGGGATTTTAACTTTTCAAACATAGACTGGGACTGCCATAGTGTTAAGGGCTTGGATGAACATGAATTTGTTAAGTGTGTACGAGAAAAGTTTCTTCTTCAATATATGGATGTAGCTACTAGAGAAGGTGGAAAACTTGACCTACTCTTGAGGAATAAGGCTGGGTAACTGACTGAGGTGTCATGGGAGGAGCACTTTGTGGGCAATGATCATTATACTATTAGTTTTAAAATAGTAATGGGAAATGACAGACCTGATCCAAAAGTTAAAGTTCTAAATTGGAATAAGGCCAAGTTTGACAATATTAGGCAAGAATTTTCAAAAGTTGTTTGGGGAAGGTAGTGGACAGGTAAAGGGACAGTTGGAAAGTGGGAGGCCTTTAACAAGAGTTCGGAGACAATGTGTTTCTACTAGTAGGGAGGACAAGGCTGGTGGGTGTAGGGAATGCAAGATAAGTAGGAAAATTGAAGCTCTCACCCAGATTAGATCGACCAGGTCTATCCTATTTTAGACTTAGTTACCCGATCTATCCATACCATACTTCTTGAACAATGATGCTACATTATTGGCCCTTCAGTCCTCTAGGATCTCTCCTGTAGTCAGAGAGGATTTGAAAATTAATGTCAGAGCCTCTGCAATCTCCTGTCTTGCCTCATTCTGCAAATTACGATATATCTCATAATAAGTTTTATACCTGCTAAAACCCTAAAACATTTTCCCTCTTAATGTTAATTATTTTCAGCCATATGGATCACAGTCCTCCTCCCTGATTTTATACATGCATAGTCCATCTATATGGTGAATACAGATACAAACTGGCCATTTAAAACCTTACCTATAATTTCAGGCTGCATGCACACAATATAATTTTCATTGCCAGTGTGTTCTACTTTTCGCAGGATTATCCTCATGCCCCTGATATTCTGACAAAATGTCTTCAGGTTGTCTTTTGTTTCATCCACCAGTGCACTGGACCTTTTGTTCCTACCATCCAATCTTACAGGAACATGTTGGCCCTCCACTCTCCCTATTTCCATTTTGAAAGGTTCCCACTACTCTGATGTAGATGTTTTTTTTTAACCAATAGCTGCTTACCAGTCCATTTTGACTTGCATATCAAAATCACCCTTCCCCATTTCAGAGCCTTAATCCCAGTCCATCTTTATCCTTTTCCATAAGTATCTTAAATCTTACTGGGTTATGGTCACTATCATCATAATGCTCCTTCATTGATACTTTCATCACTAGCTCAGATTGTTCCCAATACTTAGGCAAAGCACTACCCTCACTTGTAGGTTTTTGTACATGCTGGCTTAAAATGCTTTCCTTAATTTATATTAAGAATTCCATTCACTGAGTCTTTCATATGATTAACCCAGTTAATATTGGGGGAAGTTGAAATCCCGTACCATTATTATACTATTATTTTTACATTTCTGTGACAGTTGCCCACATATCTATCTTTCTATCTCTTCCCAACTATTTAGGAGTTATAGTACATTCCCAGCAATGTAATTGTCCCCTTTCCTTTTTTAGGTTTTACTTCTGTTACCTTATTTTAACAACCTTCTAAGTCATTATTATTGCAATAAATGACACCTTAATTAATATTGTGACACCACCTTCTCTATTACACCCAATCCTGGTCTCAGCTCAAGATTCTACACCCAGGAAAATTGAGCTGTTAGTCTTGCCGCTCCCTTAACCATATCAGTGCAATAACAATAATATCATATCCCCATGCCTAAATCGACACCCTGAACTCATTTATCTTACATATAAGAGTGCACTAAAATAAATACCACTGACCCTTGCCATGCTCCCTACAGCCTTAACTGCATTTTACACTTTCTGTCTTCCAGACTGATCGCCCCCTATTACAACTCTATTCTGTATACTCTTTCTGCTGCCAAATTACTTTAACCACCCACCAACACTATTAGCAAACCCTTTGCAAGGATCTCAATACCCACGCTGACAATATCATGGATGCGTTTCTTTGAAGGTATTCTTTGATACCAATCATGAGGCAGAATATAACAACTCCTGCATTAGAGGAACAGAAATATTGGACAGTGCAATCTCATCATCATTTCTGAATCGTATTTTTTCCCCAAGTTGTTAAATCTTGGTACAGAGCAGCAGAAAAATCCTCAATTCATTTATGAATCACAGTAAGATTTAGTCCCAACCTTACTTTGCAGGTGAAGGGTGTGAAAGCTGAAAGTCAACCCTTGGGATGGCCTGGAGAAACTGTCTAAAAATGTCATGTTCCCGATACTGTTCCCACAAGCACCCTGGTGGCTTGGTCAAAGGGCAATTCATAATGGACTCACTGGCAATACTTGTGGCCTAGACAGACTGGCTGTCCTTGAACACAAAGATGAGTAGAGGAGAAGATGATGAAGAAGCCATGTAACCTAAGATGTTCAAACTCAAAATCTCCCATCGGCTACAATATAGAACAATCATTAATGCACAATGCACTCCATTATGAGGGAACAATAAGGGCTCTTTGGTGCAGTAAGGCATTTTAAAAATGATCTGGAGAGAGAATAGACACATGATATATGTGTCTTTGAAGGACTGAATCTGCAGGTGCTATGATTTCATCCTTTGGGGACAGTTGCCCCGCCTTTGGGTTCAGGCAACGATGTCAGAGGCCACCATCACCAGATTAAATATACCAAATTTATTTAGCACATTGAAGCCTGTGAACATTGTTTTTATCACCTAATATATAAAATGAATTAAATTAAACAACGTTATAAATAGTTATTTATTAGCTGTGCTATCTGGAACAAAAAAGAATTTCAATATCATAACCAGCTAGAAAAGAATGAATAAAAAGCCTGTTTAGCATAACATCCTAAGGGATTTTGTCAATTAAGAATTGGAACCCAGACAATGTTAATGCTCACCTTTTCAAGCACAAGTGAATTATACATGGAGAACATTTATGGAGCTGCTTGTGTTTAAAAATGTACCGTTAATTATTCTTATTTTCTTCCTTTCTGTTTGAATTGCATAGCAACACTATTGAAGAGGTTAAATTGAATTAATTTTAAATACTGAAGCATCATAGCAGGACCCTTGGTAAAATGAATCAAAAGTCCCACAAAGGAGAACATACTGAATCTGTCCTGTCGTCCTTGAAACTACACTAATGAAGGCATAGGGAAGGGGAATGAAGTGTTGAGATATCGGTCCAGAGTAGGTGTCTACAACATGTGTTAACAGCCATGGAACAAAAGGCAAAAGGAATAGTAACATTGTTGAGAGGAGAGATGGGTCCAGAGCACAACATTAATGCTTCCTTTGCCTTTAAAAATAGAATTGAATCCTTACAGTGCAGAAAGAGGCCATTCAGCCCATTGAGTCTGCACTAAATTTCCAAAAAGTATCCCACCCATAACCCTGCATAGGCTTTCACCCTGGCTAACCCACCTAACCTGCACACGACAGGGCAATTTTGAGCATGGCCAGCCTAACCTGCCCATTTTGGACTGCGGGAGGAAACTGGAGCACCCAGCAGAAACTCACACAGACACGGGGAGGATGTGTAAATTCCATACAGAGAGTCTCTCAAGGATGGAATGAAACTCAGGTTCCTGGCGTTGTGAGGCAGCAGTGCGAAACATTGAGCCACCTTGCTGCCAGGTCTGAGAGTTCTAATCTCGCTCATTCTCTAATGTTCCTCTGACCTTCCCCACCTCCTCCTCTCCACTAGTTACTACGATATAAAACCTATCATTTTTTGTCCACTCCCTACATAAAATCCCTACAGTGTAGAAGCAGGCCATTTGGCCCATTGAGTCCACACTGATCTCCAAAGGGCATCCCACCCAGACACACCCCACTACCATATCACTGTTATCCTACATTTCCCACGACTAATCCATTTCGCCTGCATGTCCCTGGATGCTATGAGTAATTTAGCATGGCCAATCCACTTAACATCTTTGGACTGTGGGAGGAAACCAGAGCACGCAGAAGAAACCCACACAGAAACAGGGAGAATGTGTAAACTCCACACAGTCAGGAATCAAGGATGGGTTGCTGGTATTGTGAAGCAGTAGTGCTAATCTCTGAACCACTCCACCACCCGAAGTCCTGAAGAAAACTAAATGCACAAATGTTCAGATAGTTTATAGATTTTGCTTTCTTCGTGTGGGTATTGATGGACAATTTATTACCTTTCCATAATTGCCCTCGAACTGAATAGTTTGCTGGATAATTTTAGATGTCAGTTAAGAATCAATCATATTGGTGTGGATCTTAAATCACATTTGGGCCAGACCAGAGTTCCTTTCAGGACGTTAGTAAACCAGGTTTTTTTTAATTATAAAAATTAATAGTAATTGTCACAGCCAGCATAACTAGTACTGGTTCATATTCCAAATTTATTGATTAAATTTACATTCCACTGGCTGCCATTGTGGGATTTGAGCCCCTGTTCCCAGAGAAACTGGCTCAGCTTCTAACTTACTAGCCCACTACTCCAACATCACAATGACCCCCAGTAAGCGATGTAAAGAGAGTACCCTAACCATGGATAGAAGTTTGTAGGTCAGACTACAGGATACTTCAAGATTTGCTTAAGTATTGCAGAATCTGTGAAGAGAAAAACAGAGTTAATGTCTTGACTCCTCCTACTTGGCCTCTTAGTGTTTTTGGTGAAAATCGTTAACTCCATTTTAATTGGCAGAGTATAACCGCATGCTAAAAAAGAACTTGAGTCTTTTGTAACAAACAATGGGGGAGTTTGAAAATAGGAGAACCAGTTCATCCCTCCTCATCTAGTCGTAGAGTTACCAAATCATTATCACACAAAAGAAGGTCACTTATTCCATAAAGAGTATGCTGACTCTCTGTAGAACAATCCAAAAGGATCCATTCCTCACACTACTCACATAGCACTGAAAATTTATTTTTCTCAAATCCAAAGCCATTTTTCTTTTGAAATTATTGCATGTTTTAACATCCAAAATCTGTGAAGGCAACAGATCCAAAATCACCCGTGATATAAGAACCTTCCTCCCAATATCCCTTGTGTCTTTCTTTCCCTCAACTTTAAATCTGCACCCCTGGTCCGTATACCAGAGTTGGTGAAGATCTCCAGCATTCATAAATATAGCTTGCCATGTAATTGTGTGATGCTTTCCAAATGATCATTCAGCATCTAAAGCCAAGATGTAGCTGGTTAATGTGAGAGTATGCTGAAGTGGGTACTGCAGATGCTGGAGATTAGAGTCAAGTTTAGAGTGATGCTGGAAAAGCATAGCAGGTCAGGCAGCATCCGAGGAGCAGGAAAATTGACGTTTCAGGCAAAAGCCCTTCATCAGGAATCTTCATCGGAATTCCTGATGAAGGGCTTTGCCCAAAATATCACCTGCTCCTTGGATGCTGCCTGACCTGCTGTGCTTTTCCAGCACCAATCTAATGTGAAAGCATGTTGCGCAGACATGTTACAGCTATAGTGTTTGACACAGGAACAATCTACATGCACTGACCTTGGCAAACATTATTAACATATTCCTGAATCTGGCTTGGTGTAGATCAGACATTTATCAGAAATAAAAACACGAAGTGTTGAAGGAACTCAAAAGGTCTGGCAGCATCTGTGGAGAAAGGAATGCAGACTGAATCTGTGCATTTTTGACTAAATGTGAGTTGTGTTTAGATTTTTGGAAGGTTTTTGCTGCAAGTTTGAGCAGGTTTTCTCACTGTAACTTATCAGGTGGCCCTTACTAACAAGCTATTATGCCCCAAGTGCATCTCTTTCAACGAAATCCAGCCCCATCTTACCATGTGCCATTGCTGGAACAATTTGTCACTGCTTAAATTGACTGGCATCTCTTGCACCTACCCAGACCATCTTTAAAAACCCATTGTGTATCTGGACAAGCACTAACAGTGAGGAGCTGCCCTGAATGAATCTGACATTTGCCCTGGACATGGCAGACAGAGGGTAATTTGCACCTCACTGTGTGGACAGAGACTTGGCGGTTAAGCTGGATGGATGGTGCGTAGGCTGGACTTGCTCCTCCCCAGGATTAGTAGTCATGGCCCTGACACACAGCCATGTCAGTCTAGTCTGAGGCTACCACCTGGGTCAGAACACTCTCAGTTGTCAGGGGAAACACATCACCCTGCACAACATCCTTCTCCACTCCAGCAGTGCAAATGCCATCATCTTCTGTCTGAATATTCACAGTCACTCGATCTCTGCTACTGTACTTACTGTCTAACTTGCCCCCCCCCACCAGAAATCTCAGTGATTCTGCCACAAACGTTACCATAGCCCATGTCACTCAGAGCCTATATGATTATGCCCAAGATTAATGCTTCAATTACTTTTTCTGAGCTCATCTGAATTGATCTATCCTGCCCTACCTGTCTTTGGAATTGGTTTTAGCCATCAGCATCAACGTACTCAAATCTTGTGGCATCCCACTAAAGTTAATTTTCTTTCCTTCTAGGCATTTTAAATTTGCTCCTTTGTTTGATAATTCCCACTAGAGTCCTGTGTACACTTGCAGCAGTCTACACTCATGCTGGGAGCACTGATTCATGAGAAAAATGAGAAGACCTCAGAAAATTCATAACGTTTTCCTGTTACACCCACAGTGTAAGACGTGTTTTCATATTTCCAGATGTATTGGAATATCAACCTGTAAATTGCATGCATGACCACATTTTTGTAAATATTAGACATAGGGTGTCTACAAAGCCCAAGGAAATCAATGAAATTTATATTTAGAAGAATAGTTTACTGCATTCAACTGAAATATATCTTGTCATAGTGATATGCACTTTAATATGGCACATCTAGTGGCTCAATATAGAAACTGAAGGATCTATATATGAGCATAAAAATACCACACATTATAATATGCTTTTAGCTTCACAGTGTGATCATGTTCTGACACATCATGCCAACACTGTATCACAGATCGTCATTAAAAAAATTCAGCATTAGATTTAGAATTGAGTTACATTGTTTGCATTTCCAAACTTTAAAAATTTCAGTGTTCATTCTCTGTAATATTATCTGTGTCCAGCAGGCTGTTAAATGGTACAGGTGTCCCATAGGAAAGTCTGCTTCCTACGGCTTGATGGATGCTGAATGATTCCAGATCCACTTTGACTGAAAAAAATGGAACTTTGAAAAGCTGTGCCAACTGTGCAGTGTGAAATGAGCCAGTCATTCACCCACACAGCAGTCAGCTGCCACAATAGGGTGAATACTGGAAGGGTAAGGCATAAATTGCACAGAATCTGTGCTTATATTCAGATTGACACATGATAGGATCAGCTGTAACATGAGCCAATAATGGACCAATTTGTAAAGCCCTTGCAGCTCTGCAAAAATGCAGTTTTTGCACATTTTCCCTCAAGTGATAATTTGCTGGTATTTTTTGTGGAAAAATCTCTTTGCTTGGTGGAAAATATGTATTCACTAATCTGGAAGTGAAAACTCAGCAGGAACCTACAGCTACAGCAAAACTAGGTTGGGATTTATTGGTATCAGAAATGTACAAAAAAAATTGAAGGCCTGAAGGGATTTGCATATATTTGGCCTTGAACTGTTCCTGCTATTTTGAGAACTCGTGAATATATTTAAAGATCAACACTGCAAAGAAAGAAAAGTATTTTAAAAAGGATAGAATATCTCAATGGGCAGAAATGATTAACATATATATATCCATATATTTCATCTATGTATTACAACAATGCTTGAGCATGCACACCCTATGCAGACAAAACTCTTAATTTTTGTGCACTGCCGTTCAGATCAGCTGCCCAAACATAAAGGTCTTTAAGAGGGCAAACTGTTCTAATGGTGACAGATGTCCTTTTATGTATTAGTACCCTCATCACAGCACACAATGCACCAAATCTGGGATCAAACCTCCCACTAAGTGCGTGGAATGACCTCAGGGAAATGCATAACAGTCAAACGTAGGACTTTTCCCAGTTATCTGACTCAGAAAGGTCACCTGCATCATGGTCTAAAAGAAAGTGATAATTAAGAGAGGGAGCTAGTGAAACAATAAAGGGAATGTATATGGATTGCTTTATCAGTCTGTTTTTTTCTTTCAACATTAAATGATCATCTCGGGATTTGTGATCTGGCTAGGCGTGTCAACATTGTTGTTTTATTACTGAAATCAAGCATTCTTGGGTTCAATCTTCCTCAGAATTGTTTTTGCATATCTCTGCACTTGTTTCATCAAATGAGGATGAATGATAAGCTCTTTTCTGCCATTATATGCAGAGAAACATTCAAAATAAGTATGTATTTCTGTATATAGGAAAGCCCTGATCATAACACTCGGTGAGGATGAAATTGTAAACCTAACAATATGTGTGATCTTGTAGCATTCCATAACAGCTCCCAGAAAAAAATTATTGCCTGTTTACCTCATTTGAACAAACTCTTCTACTGCTTCCACTAACTCTGATTCCTTAGGTTAGAGAGTTTCAAGAAAAAATACAGATCAACTATCATTATCTGATGACCCTGAAGAATGAACATATGCAGGCATCATTCTAAAATGGCAGCAGAGTAGGACACTTCAGCTGGAGCTCATCTGCTCCATCTGTTCCTTTTTCTTCTGTTTTCTTCTGTGTCCTTTTTTACCTCTCTCTTCTCGACGACGTCCTGAACCCCTGGCCTCTACCCGCACTCAGACCCTCGTGGACTATGTGTGGCGGTCTCCCAGCCAAGCAGGTTGGTCTTTCAGGGAGAAAGTGAGGACTGCAGATGTTGGAGATCAGAGTCGGGAATGTGGTGCTGGAAAAGCACAGCAGGTCAGGCAGCATCCGAGGAGCAGGAGAATCGACGTTTCAGACAAGATCCCTTCATTAGAACTTTCCAGATTGTATGTGACTATTTGTTTTAAATGTCATATGTAACTCAGAGACCTCATATTTCAATCACTCCATTACATCACACCACACCCATCTAGGATCATGGGAGTTAACTCGAAAAGTCACCTATATTGGTCATTATAAAGGTAAAAGTAAAATTGCCAGACTCCTAGAGGATCATAGGGCTACTCTGTCATTAGAGGGATACAACTGGTGGTGGTTTAACCTGAGGGTTATCATGCCTCAGGTAGAGGCAAGTTTGAGAAGGAGAACCTTCCATGACAACCTCAGTCAGGATAGGATTGTTGTATATGGTAGTTAGTACCTGAAAGGGTTAGCTGACGTCAAGAGATGAACTCAGTCCTACAAGACACAAAGAGCTGTTTCTCGGAGGAGCTATCCAGTCTTCAGTCATTAGTTTTCCAATAGTTCTGTTTTCTCTCAGTTGTGCACCAGGATATTCGATTTGCAATAATGTGAACTTACTCCTAAAGCCTGAAGTCTAACCATAGCCTCTCATGTCACTCAGGTGCAACACAACTAGTTCATAAATAATATATGATAAATCTATTCTATTCATTAAAGGTGCCTCTTTCTTCAGCTGAAGATGTTTTGTAGGCATCCTTCCACACTTGGAATCAGTAATGTATACTACTACCAATTGTTCAGAATCAAAATGCAGAAGACGAGCTGTTCTGTTTGTGTAGCTCAGTTATTCAGATTAGGAACTTTATTCCTGGGTTTACTTTGATTGAAGTGGGTGTAGCCTCCTACATCCATGGACAGCAATGAACCAATCCCAGGCATCCCAGATATTTCTAGTGGGCATCTCCGATATAAGGAGAATGGTTGCAATGCTGAGTTCTGAACACCAGACACTGACAATTTCCCTAAGCAAACTATTATGTAAGCATTAGGAACGAGCAGCCATTAATATATGCAGTGTTTTAATTGCATATATTGCAATGAGCAATGTAACCAATGTTACCTTGCCTCTATCAGCTACCCTACCTGAATGTGGCTGGATAGAAAGACTAAGATCCTCTGCTTCTGGAAACTACTGTAAATTTTCATTTCCTATCAATGAAAGAACAAAATAAAGCAGAGGTTTCGCACAGTCTGGCAGTGCAGAGAACTTTATTCTGAAAATGAGAGTACATTTATAACACAGAAAGTTCTGGCATCATTTTGAAAGAAAAAATGGTGTGTAATTATTACATCCTTCATGACCCACAATGTGCCCACCATGATTATTTGGATTCTTTATTCACTTTTTTGATACATCGCCTCTAATCATTGATATTAGTCTGTAGTTTGTAGTAAGTAGGGAAGGATTCCCACAGTCTTTCATAGAAGAGAGCTGAATATTGATAGACAGTGTAGGATTATTGCATTGTACTTGCTAGCTGATTATGTGAGAGCCTTTTGAGCGAATTCATAATTGACTTAAGAGTGAGTCTACATTACGATTTAGCTAATTAGAGGTAGAGGCGTAGTGGCAACATCAATGGAAGAGTAATTTCAGAGGCCCAGACTAAACTTCAAGGGAAGTTGGTTTGAATCTCACTATGGAATATAGTGAAATTTGAATTTGATTTAAAAAAATTGGAATGGAAAACTAGTCTCCCGATGATGGGCTTTTGCCCAAAACGTCGATTTTACTGCTCCTCGGATGCTGCCTGAACTGCTGTGGTCTTCCAGCACCACTAATCCAGAATCTGGTTTCCAGCATCTGCAGTCATTGTTTTTACCTAATGGTAACCATGTAGAGTCATAGAGATGTACAGTACGGAAACAGACCCTTCGGTCCAACCTGTACATGCCAACCAGATATCCCAACCCAATCTAGTCCCACCTGCCAGCACCCGGCCCATATCCCACCAAACTCTTCCTATTCATATTCCCATACAAATGCCTCTTAAATGTTGCAGTTGCACTAGCCTTCCTCTGGCAGCTCATTCCAAACACGTACCACCCTCTGAGTGAAACATTTGCCCCTTAGGTCTCTTTTATATTTTTCCCCTCTCACCCTAAGCCTATGCCCTCTGGTTCTGGACTCCACCACCCCAGGGAAAACTTTGTCTATTTACCTTATCCATGCCCCCCATGATTTTATATGCCACTATAAAGTCACCCCTCAGCCTCCAACGCACCACAGAAAACAGCCTCAGCCTATTCAACCTCTCCCTATTGCTCAGATCCTCCAACCCTGGCAACATCCTTGTAAATCTTTTCTGAACCTTTTCAAGTTTCACAACATCTTTCCAATAGGAAGGAGACCAGAATTGCACGCAATATTCCAACAGTGGTCTAACCAATGTTCTGTACAGGCGCAACATAGCCTCCCAATTCCTGTACTCAATACTCTAACCAATAAAGGAAAGCATACCAAATACCTTCTTCACTATCCTATCTACCTGTGACTCTAATTTCAAGGAGCTATAAACCAGCACTTCAAGGTTTCTTTATTCAGCAACACTCCCTAGGATCTTACCATTAAGTGTATAAATCCTGCTAAGATTTGCTTTCCCAAACTGCATCACCTGCATTTATCTAAATTAAACTCCATCTGCCACTTCTCAGCCCATTGGCCCATCTGATCAAGATCCCATTGTAATCTGAGGTAACCTTTTTCGCTGTCCATTCCAGCTCCAATTTTGGTGTCATCAGCAAACTTACTAACTATACCTCTTATGCTCATATCCAAATCATTTATATAAATGATGAAAAGTAGTGGACCTAGCACTGATCCTTGTGGCACTCCACTGGTCAGAGGCCTCCAGTCTGAAAAACAACTCTCTACCACCACCCTCTGTCTTCTACCTTTGAGCTGTTCTGTATCCAAATGGTTATTTCTCCCTGTATTCCATGAGATCTAACCTTGCTAAACAGTCTCAACCTTGTCGAACGCCTTACTGAAGTCCATATAGATCACATCCACTGCTCTGCCCTTATCAATCCTCTTTGTTATTTCTTCAAAAAACTCAATCAAGTTTGTGAGATGTGATTTCCCATGCACAAGGCCATGTTGACTATCCATAATCAGTCCTTGCCTTTCCAAATACATGTACATCCTGTCGCTCAGGATTCCCTCCAATAACTTGCCCACCACCAACTCAGGCTCACTGGTCTATAGTTCCCTGGCTTGTCCTTACCACCTTTCTTAAATAGTGGCACCACATTAGCCAACCTCCAGTCTTCCGGTATCTCACCTGTGCCTATCGATGATACAAATATCTCAGTAAGTGGCCCAGCTCCCTAGCTTCCCACAGAGTTGTAGGGTACACCTGATCAGGTCCTGGGGATTTATTCACTTTTATGCATTTCAAGACATCCAGCACTTCCTCTTCAAGATGTCACCATCTATTTGCTTACATTCTATATTTTTCATGTCCTTTTCCACAGTAACTACTGATGCAAAACACTCATTTAGAATCTGCCCTATCTCCTGTGTCTCCACACAAAGGCCAACTTGTTCATCTTTCAGGGGCCCTATTCTCTCCCTAGTTACCCTTTGGTCCTTAATGCAGTTGTAAAAACTCTTTGGATTCTCCTTAACTCTATTTGCCAAAGCTATTTCATGTCCCCTTTTAGCGCTCCTGATTTTCTCTGATGTATACTCCTACTGCCTTTATACTCTGCTAAGGATTCACTCAATCTATTCCTGTCTATACCTGACATACGCATCCTTGTTTTTCTTAACCAAACCCTCAATTTATTTTGTCATTCCCTATACCTACCAGCCTTTCCTTTCACCCTGACAGGAATATACTTTCTCTGGACTCCTGTTATCTCATTTCTGAAGGCTTCCCATTTTCCAGCCATCCCTTTACCTGTGAACATCTGCGCCCAATCAGCTTTTGAAAGTTCTTGCCTAATACTGTCAAAATTGGCCTTTCTCCAATTTACAACTTCAACTTTTAGATGTCGTCTATCCTTTTCCATCACTATTTAAAAACTAATAGAATTATGGTCACTTGCCCCAAAGAGCTCCCCCACTGACACCTCAGTCACCTGTCCTGCCTTATTTCTTAAGAGTAGGTCAAGTTTTGCACCTTCTCTAGTAGGTACATCCACATATTGGATCAGGAAATTTTCTTGTACACACTTAACAAATTCCTCTCCATCTAAACTCTTAACACTATGGCAGTCCCAGTCTATGTTTGGAAAATTAAACTCCCCTGCCAAAACCACCCTATTATTCTTACAGATAACTGAGATCTCCTTACAAGTTTGTTTCTCAAATTCCCTCTAACTATTAGGGGGGTCGATAATAGAATCCCAATAAGGTGATCATCCCTTTCTTATTTCTCAGCTCCACCCAAATAACTTCCCTGGATGTATTTCCGGGAATATCTTCCCACAGCACAGCTGTAATGCTATCCCTTATCAAAAATGCCACTCTCCCTCCTCTCTTGCCTTCCTTTCTATCCTTCTTTTAGCATTTGTATCCTGGAACATTAAGCTGCCAGTCCTGTTCATCCCTGAGCCACGTTTCTGTAATTGCTATGATATCCCAGTCCCATGTTCCTAACCATGCCCTGAGTTCATTTGCCTTCCCTGTTAGGCCTCTTGCATTGAAATAAATGCAGTTTAATTTATCAGTCCTACCTTGTCCCTGCCTGCCCTGATTATTTGACTCGCCCTGATTCTCAGCTGTACCAGTCTTAGATTGAAATCTTTCCACACTATCTCCCGGGGGCCCACCATCATCACCACCCCCTCAACCTTACTAGTTTAAATCTTCCTGAGCAGCTCTAGCAAATCTCCCTGCCAGTATATTCGCCCTCTTCCAATTTAGGTGCAATCTGTCCTTCTTGTACAGGTCACTTCTACCCCAATCAACATCAATTGCTGTAAATATTGATATGACTCACCAATGTCCTTGATGGAAGGAAGTCTGCTATCCTTACATAGTGTGGCCTTAGATGTAACTGCAGCCCAACAGCAATGTGGTTGGCTCATAACTGAAATCTGAAAGGCACTAACAAGTCACTCTGTTCGTGGACATTGAGAGATGAGTAATAAATGTTGGCCCAGCCGACATCCCATGAATGAATAAAGAAAAAGAACTAGCTCTGATGTCGCAGCACAGAAAGAGGTAGTTCCTTGCAAGGAACTTATTTTGTTCAGCCAGTTAACCCTTCTAGTTATTAATTGCCTGAACACAAAAGACATTGCACAATGTTTTGCAAACAATTTAATGGTGTTCTGAAGTGTAATCACTTGTAGTGTAGAAAATAAAGCAGCCAAATTGCACACAGCAAGATCCCACAGGCAACAACGTGATAAGGATTTACAAAAATCTATTTTATGATAAGGATTCATCAGTTATAGGGGAATCACATCCATTAGACTTTTGCAAAATAGTACAAAGTTGCCTGAAAAGGAGGATAAGTTTGTGGTCTCCTTATACAAAAGATTGGCCCTTCTCATGGTACAGAGCTCCACTGGAGGATTAGCTTTAATGTTTATGCTTAAGCTCTGGGGTGAGGCTTGAATATACAACCTTCTGTCTCACAGGAAAGTGCTGCTCACTGAGCCACAGTTGGTGCATCATTGTGATGATATATTCTCTAATGTTTTATGTCTCAATCTGGTCTATTTAATAAAATGATCTGAAAGGTTAAGGCAAAATAGTAGCTGAATTCTCCATGACAAGATTTAATACTGAACTGTTGACCAAAATAATCAATAATTTTCTATTTTGTTTTCTCAAATGGCAATGGCCTAAGTGGTAATATCACTAAGCTGTAAATTTAGAGAAAGTGAGGACTGCAAATGCTGGAGAGACAGAGTCGAAAAGTGTGGCGCTGGAAAAGCACAGCAGGTCGGGCCTGATGAAGGGCTTATGCCCAAAACATTGACTCCCTTGCACTTCGGATGCTTGCTCCTCGGATGCTGCCTAACGTGCTGTGCTTTTCCAGCACCATAGTTTTCGATCCTGTTATTCTGGGGACCCAGGCAATGTTCTGGAGACCCAAGTTCAAATCCCACCACAGCAAGTGGTGGAATTTGAATTCCATACAAAATTTGGAATTAAAAGTTTAATGATGGCCATGAATCCATTGCCAATTTTCCTCGGATGGCGATGGCTAGCATGAGGGTCATAGCTTTAAATTGAGGGGTGATAGATATAAGACAAATGTAAGAGGTAGTTTCTTCACTCAGAGAGTAGAAGGGGTGTGGATCGGACTGCTTGCAAAAGTTGTAGACTCGCCAACTTTAAGGCCATTTAAATGACTGTTGAATAGGCATTTGGACAAGAATGGGATAGTGTAGGTTAGATGGGTCTCAGATTGGTTCCACAGATCGGTTCAACATCGAGGGCTGAAGGGCCTGTACTGCACTGTAATGTTCTATGTTCTAGTTACTTGAAAAGCCCATCTGGTTCACATATGCCCTTTAGGGAAGGAAATTGCCATCCTTACCTGGTCTGGCCTACATGTGACTCCAAACCCACAGCAATACGGTTGACACTTAACTGCCTTCTGGGCAATTAGGGATGGACAATAAATGCTGCCTAACCAGTGATGCCATGAATGAATGAAGGAACAAA
The DNA here is from genome assembly GCF_020745735.1 of Hemiscyllium ocellatum. NCBI lineage: Eukaryota > Metazoa > Chordata > Chondrichthyes > Orectolobiformes > Hemiscylliidae > Hemiscyllium > Hemiscyllium ocellatum. The sequence goes on along the minus strand of NC_083428.1, from coordinate 16,795,710 downwards.
AGTCAGCATGCACTTATGTGTCCTGATGGTGCACTTTGGTATTCTTAATTTATTTTGATAACGCTGGTTGAGAGAAAAAGAGGCTGAGGGCACATGATAATTCATATCGGAACATAAGCTGAGTCTTAACAATGGGGATTGAATTAAAAGTGAGGAACGTTAATTGACAGCCCAGTTTGACCATGACAGGTTAAACCTGCCATGAAATCAATCTATATTTCTGTCATTCTGTATATTATCAAGCACATAAGGACAGTCAATTGGAGTTTGTTTTGTGTTTGCAAAAATAAATTCCCTGCTATAGCTAAAAATGATTGGGCAGGGGTGTGGATAGATTGAATCTGTGATGAATGCAGAACTTCATTGATGACCATTTGAGTGCAAGCATTACAAATTCCTGGAAGGTTGGTTTTGTGGGTTTTCAAAGAAAAATGAAATCACAGATCACATAGAACAATGCCGAAGTACCTGTAATAAATATAGCAGTAGGCTTAAAAGTCAACCATCTCACAGATCACTTTGGTGTATCAAACCAGCTTATGGGTATTTCTGCACTAAGTGATGCTCACGCCCTGAGAATGAATAAAACTGAAAAGGTTAGTTGCTCTAAGTAGTGTTGCATTGAGTGGTACCTGGGCAGTGTCCAGTGCACCTCTTAGAGAACAATGGACGCTTACTATACCATGGTGGCTCAGTGGTTAGCACTGCTGCCTCACAGCACCAGGGTCCAAGGTTCAATTCCAGCCTTGGGTGTCTGTCTGTGTGGAGTTTGCAAATTCCCCCTGTGCCTGTGTGAGTTTCCTCCTGCAGGGCAGATGAATTGGCCATGCTAAATTGCCCATGGTGTTAGGTGTGTAAGTCAGAGGGAAATGGGTCTGGGTGGATTATCCTTTGGAGGGTCAGTGTGGACTTGTTGGGCCAAAGGGCCTGTTCCTGCACTAATCAAATATGCAGAGCTGCTTTATTAATACCTTAACCATTTACGTTATAACCAGATTAAGGGAGGAATATGCCAATGTTCAAAGCAATAGGATACTAAGTGCTTTCTTTGTGATTTTAAGCTTGCAAGACAAAGCAAGGATTTAAAATTGCTCCAAATCTGCCAACTAACTCTACTTCAAATGTGTGTGCAATTTTTGCCTTTTACTGTGACAGGAGTGGCATTTAATGGAGGTGATGGGACTCTCTCACTGTCTGCTCTCCCGCTAGTTGGAGACACAAGTCCTTTCCTTTGGGGAAGACCTGTCAAAATATGGCCAGTAGGGCACTGAGTCAGTCAGTGGTGAACCTTCTGTGAAATGAAGGACACTGGGAGGTGCAATTCTAGCCCAGAAGGTGATTCTGGCCTACCAGTGGCCAGAAGCTCTGTTGAACAGCAAAGCAACCTGACGGGCAGTGGCTGCTGCCACTACAACACTCACCACTGACCCTGTTCCTCGCTGTTTCCCAAGCTTCAGATGAGGGTGTGTGGAAACGGGGCCATGTAGTGATTGGAACCAGACGGAACTCATTGACCAGGAGATCCTTGATTGGGGTTGTTAACCTGGACTAATCAGGAAGTCATGACTGACTGATATAAACAGGGGAGTTTCACACAGCATTGCCCTTTGATGTGAAGGGCACTGCTTGTCACTGGACCACTCAGGTGTTTTCCCTTGACTTGAGTGCTGGATCAGTGAGAGGGTGTGCACCTGTGCAAGAAGAAAAAATAAACAGGGGAGTCCACGCTCCTGATCTTCGGGCACCCGGTGCGGAGGAGGGAGGGCAGGTCTGAAGACCTCCTCGTGGGTCTGCTCCTGGGCCTGGCCAAACTGGCCATAAACAGGTCCAGGCAGCGGGCCGTGGAGGGGGTCATTAGGGCCGACTGCCTGCCCCTCTTCCGCGGTTACGTTAGGGCCCGGGTGTCCTTGGAGAAGGAGCACGCGGTGTCCACCAACACCCTGGAGTTGTTCAGGGAGAGGTGGGCGCCGCAGGGAGTGGAGTGCATCATTTCCCCCTCCAACTCTATTTTGATTTAGTCCCTGCCCTCCCCTTCACTGTTTTGATCACACAGCATTGCCCTTTGATGTGAAGGGCACTGCTCGTCACAGGCCACTCGGGTGTTTTCCTACTTTTCCTGGTGGTGGAAATTAAATAAAGATTTGTGCACTTTATGTCTCTCACTGTGTCTCACAGCTGCACACACACACCATGGGTGCTGGGGTTAAAAATAATAAGCACTACCGCAGTTAGGCGGTAGTGTGGGGGTTAATAAAAGAAAAAAAGAAAAGAAAAAAAAATAAACAGGAACATAAGGGCACTAAAAAAAGAAGAAAAAAAAATAAACAGGGGAGTTCACACAGCATTGCCCTTTGATGTGAAGGGCACTGCTTGTCACTGGACCACTCAGGTGTTTTCCCTTGACTTGAGTGCTGGATCAGTGAGAGGGTGTGCACCTGTGCAAGAAGAAAAAATAAACAGGGGAGTCCACGCTCCTGATCTTTGGACACCCGGTACAGAGGAGGGAGGGCAGGTCTGAAGACCTCCTCGTGGGTCTGCTCCTGGGCCTGGCCAAACTGGCCATAAACAGGTCCAGGCAGTGGGCCGTGGAGGGGGTCATTAGGGCCGACTGTCTGCCCCTCTTCTGTGGTTACGTTAGAGCACGGGTGTCCTTGGAGAAGGAGCACATGGTATCGACCGACACTCTGAGTTGTTCAGGGAGAGGTGGGTGCCGCAGGGAGTGGAGTGCAGTATTTCCCTCTCCAACTCTATTTTGATTTAGTCCCTGCCCTCCCCTTCACTGTTTGATCACACAGCATTGCCCTTTTTGATGTGAAGGGCACTGCTTGTCACAGGCCACTCGGGTGTTTTCCTATTTTTCCTGGTGGTGGATATTGAATAAAGATTTGTATACTTTGTGTCTTTCACTGTGTCTCACACCTGCACACACACACCATGGGTGCTGGGGGAAAAAAAATAAGCACTACCGCAGTTAGGCAGTAGTGTGGGGGTTAAAGAAAGAAATATAACCAGGAGAACCCCCCTTCACTGTTTGAAAGAGAATAAAAGAAAAAAAGAAATAAAAAAAACAGGGGAGTCCACGCTCCTGATCTTGGGGCACCCAGTACGGAGGAGGAAGGGCAGGTCTGAAGACCTCCTCATAGGTCTGCTCCTGGGCCTGGCCAAACTGGCCATAAACAGGTCCAGGCAGCGGGCCGTGGAGGGGGTCATTAGGGCCGACTGCCTGCCTCTCTTCTGTGGTTACGTTAGAGCCCCGGTATCCTTGGAGAAGGAGCACATGGTATCCACCAACACCCCGGAGTTGTTCAGGGAGAGGTGGGTGCCGCAGGGAATGGAGTGCATTATTTCCCCCTCCAACTCTATTTTGATTTAATCCCTGCCGTCCCCTTCACTGTTTGCTCACACAGCATTGCCCTTTGATGTGAAGGGTATTGCTTGTCACTGGCCACTCGGGTGTTTTCCTATCTTCCTGGTGGTGGAAATTAAATAAAGATTTGTGCACCTTGTGTCTCTCACTGTGTCTCACACCTGCACACACACAACATGGGTGCTGGGGAAAAATATAAGCACTACCGAGGAGAAAAAAAATAAACAGGGGAGTCCACGCTCCTGATCTTTGGGCACCCAGTACGGAGGGGGGAGGGCAGGTCTGAAGACCTCCTCGTGGGTCTGCTCCTGGGCCTGGCCAAATTGGCCATTAATAGGTCCAGGCAGCGGGTCGTGGAGGGGGTCGTTAGGGCCGACTGCCTGCCTCTCTTCTGCAGTTATGTTAGAGCCCGGGTGTCCTTGGAGAAGGAGCACGCGGTGTCCACCAACACCCTGGAGTTGTTCAGGGAGAGGTGGGTGCCGCAGGGAGTGGAGTGCATCATTTCCCCCTCCAACTCTATTTTGATTTAACCCCTGCCTTCCCCTTCACTGTTTGATCACACAGCATTGCCCTTTGATGTGAAGGGCACTACTTGTCACTGGCCACTCGGATGTTTCCTTTCTTCCTGGTGGTGGAAATTTAAATTAAGGTTCGTGCACCTTGTGTCTCACACCTGCACACACACAACATGGGTGCTGGGGAAAAAATAAGCTCTACCATAGTAAGGCAGTAGTGTGGCGGGGGTGGGGTGGGGGTGGGGTGTTAAAGAAAAAAAAGAGAAAAAAAAAGAACAGGAGTGTCACAAAAAAAAGTTTAGAGTGTTGCAGGCTGTAGGGTAAATATTGGTCAGGCCATTGGAGATCTCCTCACTGCTCTTCTTTGCAAACAGCTGGTATGGTAAATATATTACACACTGACAGTCTGATTCTGGTATTGATTTGTAAGGCTGTGGCCCCGAAGGCTCTCTGAATCTTTCAGTCACTTTACTTAGCTGACAACTTCCAAAAAAAAATTTAAAAAATAAACAGGGGAGTCCACTCTCGTGATCTTCGGGCACCTGATCTTCGGGAACCTGGAGGAGGGCGGGTCTGAACACTACCTCGTAGGTCTGCTCCTGGGCCTGGCCAAACTGGCCATAAACTGGCCCAGGCAGCGGGCCATGGAGGGGATCATTAGAGCTGACTGTCTGCCCCTCTTCCACAGTCATGTTAGAGCCTGGATGCTTCTGGAAAAGGAGCATGTGGTATCCACCGACACCCCGGAGTTGTTCAGGGAGAGGTGGCCGCCACAGGGAGTGGAGTGTATTATTTCCCCCTCCAACTCTATTTTGATTTGATCCCAGCCCTCCCCTTCACTGTTTGATCACACAGCATTGCCCTTTGATGTGAAGGGCACTCGGGTGTTTCCTATCTTCCTGGTGGTGGAAACTGAAAAAAGATTTGTGCACCTTGTGTCTTTCACTGTGTCTCACACCTGCACACACACCATGGGTGCTGGGGGAAAAAAATAAGCTCTACCACAGTTAGGCGGTAGTGTGGGGGTTAAAATTGAAAAAAAAAGAAAGGAGCTGAAAATAGAATAAAGATTCGTAGAAAAAAGATAAACAGAAAAAAAATGGGGAGTTCACCCACATTGCCCTTTGATGAGAAGGCACTGCTTGTGACTGGCCACTCAGGTGTTTCCTATCTTCCTGGTGGTGGCAACTGAATAAAGATTTGTGCACCTTGTGTCTTTCACTGTGTCTCACAAAAAAAATAAACAGGGGAGTTAGAATCTCCTCAGTTCAGGGGACTGACTCCGAGCTGGCTGGGTACAGCCAGTGTTCTGTGCACCAGTAAATAAAGGGTGACTTGGTGTTGGGAACTCTCCTCTGTGCAGTTATTTCAGACCATGAGGATGAGGGCTTGTGAGTGAAGGGGACTAGCAGCAATGGTAGGAGTTTCGCTGTCAGCTGGCACCACATTCCCAATGCACTGAATGTCTTCAAATGATGTATCCCTCACCATTCCCTTCACTTCAACTACATCATCTCCCTCTCCCCCATCGCCCCAAGATCCCACATGCAACCCATGTCCAGTAGCATATCATTGCTCTTCACATCTTCACTCTGCAAGGTCCCTCCTGTCACTGAGTGAATTAATTAATTTTGTCCACAACCATCTCTGCAACATTTCACTGCTGTCTGACTGTCGTCATCGTCTCTCCTTATATTTTGTACAGAAATGTAATATTTGCAGTCCTGTAGCAGCATCACATAACCAAGGGGGATCAGAAGGATCTGGCCAGAGCTATTGCAATTTGTACAATTACTTCCTTCTGTAAAACTAACATACATGATAGAGCTATAACATTAAAGCTGACAATTCAACATCCATTAATTTGTCATTCACAATATTTTCTGAACACTGAGCAAAATAGTTTTTAAAAAAACAAATTGGTGCAAAGCAGTTACTACTGTCATCCTTAAAGAGTTAAATTTCTGAAGAACATCAGCAACCTCCATGGTTTATAGATGTGCGCATAATACTGCATCTACTTGTCAATCTTGGTCTGACTCCAGTACATTTATTTTGTCTGAAATCCCCTTTCTATTCAACTGCTGTCCATAAGAAAAAGCTCATTAATTTCCCGCTGGTCGTCTTGTCTTTTTTATGATGCTGTCAAACACCACTGACATGTAAAAAGGGTTTTGCATTTGTATTAACCTAATTTGTCAGATAATTTAAGCCCATATTTGCTGGAAGATGCGAAAACAAAATCCTTTTCCTAATGACAGTAATCTTTGGCAATGTTATATATCATAGGAGGGGAGATCAGTCGGTCTCTGAGCATCAGCAGCTGAATGACAAATAGCTTCCCAAAAATTACCCAGGAAGTGGCAGGTAAACATATACATTTAAAGTTTTCCCTGATAGGGCATAGCTTTGATTTATTCCTTTGTTTTGTTCATGTTGCGTGTAAGCTCTGCGTGAGATTGCTTCAGGATGGAAGGACAATAAACAGAAGTTCTGAAATCCTCGCATTCCCTTGAAAGATGTATGCGTGCCTCAGGTTTGTATGTAGATTTTGGAATATTCAAAGACAGAGAGAAAAAAAAACAAGGACTTTGAAGGTCAGAGCTGTCATTTAGGAAAAACGCAGAATACAACTGGAAAATGTAGCTGTCACTTGCGTCCTATCTGTCGCCTATCGACATTACCCGAGAATCCTACACAGATTGCACATCTACATCAATAACAAAAGCAGTGAAATGAAATATGTGGGCAGCAATATCCTGTGAGAGGACACTCTGCCGAGAGGAAGACGGAGGCGGAGAGGAACGGTTTGAAGTGAAGCAGCTTTGTTAATTCTGGCAGCTGCCTTTCGACTCAACTTTCCAATGTAATTTTATTTCAGCCACTAACATCTATCTTAACCCTTACCCCCTACTCCCCCCCCAAAAAGCATAATTTTCAGTTTTTGGTCCTATTTATATGGTTCTGCATCTTTCGTTTTCAGATTCAGAGACTTCATGTTCCTGGTCCAATTAAGCAAACAGTTACCGCAGCCTTTAATCTAATTGTCGTCAATACACAATATACATTTTTCATGTTTTTTGGCTTCAAGTATATTTGTGTGATCATCTCCACCTTGTTACATTTTAAGTCATCCACCCCCTCTCCTACAAGCAACCAGTTGACCTCAAAATGGTATTTTTAGTTTTAATTTTTCTTTTTTTTTCAAAACAATCTCACGTTCCACCTCAACTAGGGATGTCCCACAACTAGTTTACAGCTAATGAAGGACTTTTGAAGTGGAGTAACTGTTGTGATACAGAAAAATGGCAGCCATGTAGCTGTTCCCAGAAACAGGAATGTGTGAAATGGCCAGGGTGATGCTGAGGGATTGAATTTGACCTGGAGACTGGATGGAACTGGTTTGATCCCCTTCAAAAGAGTGTAGGATTGTCTAAATATCCACTTGAGAGGGCACATACTTAATGTTGTAAAAAGAAAATGGTTTATAAGTAGTTAATGTTCATGTTAGCTTCATCCTCACCCTATCTGATCATGTCTCACACACTCAGTGTGGATATAGTTTTAAACAATCTGTTCAGAAATGGGTTATGACGTATCACTGGAGTATGTGGGACTTGAATCAGGGTCTCCTGGTCCAGAGGTAAGGACTGTGCCACAACAGTCCTAATTATTTAGTGCAGGCTGTTGAGGTATCCACAAATTCCCAAGAGGAATAGATGTGTACTGCAGTCTTAAGTAATTATGCCCAGTAAATTAATGTAAACTGTACTTATTGCTCTCATGTAATAAATTTACCTTCTTATTTAAGACATGTGCCTCTTTTAAGACTCACCAAAAGCTTATCCTCTACCACTGGTAATTAGACAGTCCTAGACTGAGCTTAGAGAAAGGGCAGCAAACTACTCAAACCAGAATATAACATTTAACATCTTAAATAAGCTAATGAATATTACACTTAAGAAGCCAACTCTAGAAATTTTGTTGAGGTCACAGTAGGGAGCTTGTGCCATTATTGAGAGAGCTATCCCACTGACTAGGTGAGAAACAGTCTGACATGGTCATTCTCTCAGAATCCTAACATATAACCAATGACCCACACATCGCATCACCATCCCTGGGTGTCCTCTGCCCCACTGCCTGGATAGATCTACCCGAAGTAATGGCAAAGTTGTTTAAATTCAGAAGGAGTTATCCTGGGAATGATCACCATTGATTTCAGACTTCAGTGATGTCAACAAGGACAAGGACCTCCTTTACTACCTCTCTCCCTTCCTCAAGTAATGAATTAATACCCATCCATGTTTAACACCACTTGGAGAAATCACCAAAGAAGGGCACAGGAAATTCACTGATGGGAGTCTTCAGTGTTCATCACTGTAAGTGGCTCTTTGCACCACTACTGACCAAGTTAAATGTGTCAACCTGAAGGAGTCAGTTGTTGAAATGTGACCATAACAGGTAGTGGTGAACCAACTAGAGGAAAGAGCCTATCAGGTTGTGATAACTCCCTGCCTTTTTGAAGATGCATCTTCACATTGAGCATTCTCTCTGTGATGTTGTGTGACATTACCACCATGCTAAATGGGAAAGAGTCAGAACACAGTGGCTCAGTGGTTAGCACTGCTGTTTCACAGCACCAGATTCCAGTCTCGGGCAACTGTCTGTGTGGAGTTTGCACATTCTCCCTGTGTCTGGTTGGGTTTCCACTGGGTGCTCCAGTTTCTTCCCACAATCCTAAGATGAGCAGGTTGGGTAAATTGGCCATGCTGACTTGTCCATAGTGTTCAGGGATGTGTAGGTTAGGTGTATTAGTTGGGGTAAAATGTTGAATAATAGGATAGGGTAAGGGTCTGGATGGGTTACTCTTCAGAGGGTCAGAATGGACTTGTTGGACCAAATGGTCTATTTCTATACTGTAAGGAATCTACCAACAGACCAAGTAACTCAAAACTGAGCAATCAACAAAAGCAGAACTGTATTCAGACTCAATCTGTAAACTTGTGGCCTGGCATATCCCTCACTCTATCATCACCATTCAGTTAAGGAGTCAATGCTGGTTCACCAAAGAGTACAAGAAGCATGACAGGGACAGCACCAAACATAGCCAAAAATTAACCTAGTGAAGCTACAGCAGATGCCTGTTTGTATGCTGAATAATAGAAGCAGCATGTCATAGACAGAGCTAAGCAATCCCATGGCCAACAGATCAAATCAGTGCTTTGCATTCTTGCCACTTTTGCTTGTGGTTATTGGAGGCCAATTATCTCAGTCCCAAGACATAACTGCAGGAGCTCCTAGAACTAGTGGCCCAGGCTACTTCAGTTATGACTTTCCCATTATCATAAGGGGATTGAAGTTAAGATCAAGACAAAAAAGTATGACAGGCGTCAGGTAGGAAATACAATTGAAAATTAAGCTGAATATCGAATGTTCAGAGGAGAGATGAAGAAGCAAATATAATAAAAGACTGGCTCTTAACATAAATAGGAATGCCAGAGCCATCTGTGGGGATATAAAGAAGCCACGATAATAGAAGTCACTTAGACATCACAAACATTTTAATTTGAAAAGAAAGAAATATTGAATATTTAGGGGATTTTATTCCCTTCTTCCTCATAACGGTTCTTCGATCCTGGAATTACAAGAGCAACTTAAAAAAAACAGATTTTGGCTCAACCATAAATTTGTTAGTTTATTAAACCAACAAAACCCAAAAACAAATTCCTTTATGATTTTACTGACACTTGTAAACTCTCACAACCGGTTGTTACCAGCGTTAATTGTTGGTCTGGATCTGGAGGTTACTGTTCCCCATCCTTCTTTACATAAGTTATACTGTCACACACCTGGGCTCCAGGCATCAATTCAGTTAACAGCCTGCTGAATCACCTGGCCTTTCATACCTCCTTGTATTGGTCTTTTCAGTCTCCTGAGCTAGGCAGAACTGCAAGGTTAGAGGCAGCTCCTTATCTCCTCTGCTGCTGTTTACAAAGCAGAAAGATAATGTGATCACAAAGTTTGTGAAGGTTTGTAGCACAGGTTGAGGTTTAGGGTGTAGGTTTGCTCACTGAGCTGTAGGTTTGATATCCAGACGTTTCATTACCTGGCTAGGTAACATCATCAGTGGCGACTTCCAAGTGAAGCGAAGCTGTTGTCTCTTGCTTTCTATTTATATGTTTGTCCTGGATGGGGTTCCAGGGGTTTGTGGTGATGTCATTTCCTGTTTGTTTTCTGAGAGGTTGATAGATGGTATCTAGATCTATGTGTTTGTTTATGACGTTGTGGTTGGAGTGCCAGGCTCTAGGAATTCTCTGGCATGTCTTTGCTTAGCCTGTCCCAGGATAGATGTGTTGTCACAGTCGAAATGGTGGTTTTTTTCTCTGTGTGTATGGCTATGAGGGAGCGAGGGTCGTGTCTTTTTGTGGCTACTGGTGTTCATGTATCCTGGTGGCTAACTTTCTTCCTGTTTGTCCTACATAGTGTTTGTGGCACTTCACAGGAGGCTCCCAAGCACTGAGGATGTCACCTAGAAAGGGGATGAAACATTTGCAACACAAACTCCCAGCTCGGCAAACAGAACCACAACAACAGATTCAACAGATGTCTTACAATTCCTGATAGGTACAGTACATACACACATCTGTATAAATATATAACAATCGCAGACTCTTCAGTGGCATTGAGGTATTCAGTAGCAAGCCTTCATTACCATTTCATGCTTCACTTAGAGTTGAAGATGGAGTCCTAAGATCTTTATATCCTCAAGTCACATGCTATGATGCAGTGATGCTATCATTAGTGTGTCTCTTAAAGTAATACTGCATATAAATATGAGACATTACATAGCAAGAGGTGGTGCCAGGGAACAAACGTTGTACTGCTGGCTAATGAATTTCACTGCAAAGGATTGTGAAGTGATTAATTTTAGTAGCAAGAGCATGGAGATACAACAAGTAGGGAGCATAACAACATAAGAAACAGGAGCAGAAGTTGGCCAATCAGCCCCACCGTTCCATAGGCTCATGGGTTATCTTCTGAAGGCCTCAACTCTTCTTTTGTGCCAATGCCACATTCCCATCAACTCCTCGATACTTCAAAAATCAACCTCCTCTTTAAATACTTTACCATTTAACTTCCACAACTCTCTGAGGCAGAGAATTTCCCTCACAAATTAGTTTTAAATGAGTGTCCCCTTATTCTGTTACTATGTCAACATTCACAAGATTCCCCACCAGTGGATATATTTTCTCAACATCTATGCTGTCAAGCCCCCTCAGAATCTTGCCTGTTTCAATAAGATGATCCCTCATTCTTGTAAATTCTATGAGTAAAACTCTAACCGGTTTAACCATCCTTGCTGTGTCAATCACTTCAGTCCAGGAATCAGCCAAGTGAATCTCTTGAACTGCATTCTCTACCTAGTTGCAGCACCTCATATTTATCTGAATTAAACTCCATCTGCCACTTCTCAGCCCATTGGCCCATCTGATCAAGATCCCGTTGTAATCTGAGGTAACCTTCTTCGCTGTCCACTACACCTCCAATTTTGGTGTCATCTGCAAACTTACGAACTATATCTCTTATGCTCACTTCCAAATCATTTATATAAATGATGAAAAGAAGTGGACTCAGCACTGATCCTTATGGCATTCCACTGGTCACAGGCCTCTATCTTAGCAGGATGTATACACTTAATGGTAAGGTCCTAGGGAGTGTTGCTGAACAAAGAGACCTTGGAGTGCAGGTTCATAACTCCTTAAAAGTGGAGTCGCAGGTAGATAGGATAGTGAAGAAGGTGTTTGGTATGCTTTCCTTTATTGGTCAGAGTATTGAGTACAAGAGTCAGGAGGTCATGTTGCAGCTGTACAGGACATTGGTTAGGCCACTGTTGGAATATTGCGTGTAATTCTGGTCTCCTTCCTATTGGAAAGATGTTGTGAAACTTGAAAGGGTTCAGAAAAGATTCACAAGGATGTTGCCAGGGTTGAGGATTTGAGCTATAGGGAGAAGTTGAATAAGCTAGGGCTGTTTTCCCTGGAGCATCGGAGGCTGAGGGGTGACCTTATAGAGATTTATAAAATCATGAGGGGCATGAATAGGATAAATAGACAAAGTCTTTTCCCTTTGGTGAGGGAGTCTGGAACTAGAGGGCTTGGGTTTTAAATGAGAGGGGAAAGATATAAAAGAGACTTAAAGGGCAACTTTTTCACGCAGAGGGTGGTGCATGTATGGAATGAGCTGCCAGAGGAAATGGTGGAGGCTGGTACAATTGCAACATTTAAAAGACATCTGGATGGGTATATGAATAGGAAGAGTTTAGAAGGAGATGGACCATGGGCTGGGACTAGATTGGGTTGGGATATCTGGTTGGCATGGACAGGTTGGACTGAAGGGTCTGTTTCTGTGCTGTACATCTCTATGACTCTATATACTTTTTTAAAGGCATCAAAGAGGTGCAGAAAAGATTCATGAGAATGATTTTCGGAATGAGCATTTTAAGATCTGAAGAGAGATTGGAGACGTTAGAATGGTTTTCCTTGAAGAGAAAAAGGGTCAGAAGAGATTTGTTAGAGCCCTTCAAAATCATGCATGGTCTGGACTGATTGGGAGAGAAACTGATCCCACTTGAGAAATGATTTTTGAGATCAGCTCACGAGTGAGTTTACCCAATTTGTTATGGTTCCAACTTAGACCCCCTTTCAATATTCACCTACCTCCTTAGTTGATTCCAGCAGAATTCATTTTAAAAGGATCCCTTCCCTCGTGGATACCTTTCTCCAAAACCCAAATAAATTTATGTTTTGAAAAGAGCCAATTAAACCAAGCTTCCTCAAGTTAACAATAAGAATGAGTTTTTAAATCACGGAACATTAGAGGAAACAATAAATCAATGTTCATACATTCCATTTAGAAATGAAAGGTGAAGCTAAAAAGAGAAAACTTGAAAAAGAACATACAGATGAGCCTCTGAATTGTTTATGAAGAGCAGATAGTTAAATGTTGTTGCAGTAGATGTCACTGATTCCAAAGGATGAACAGTCAATATTGAGATTCTTGGCTATTTAGGTTGATTAAAACACTTTTATTCTGATTCCTCTCAGCATTGGCTAAATGACAGCACTCAGAGTGAGAGAGCCTATTTAACCTTTTCCCCTTTCATTTTCAGTGCAGGGGTGTTTAAATGGTATTCTCAGAGCTATGAGCCTCACAGCTCACTAGTCCACACACTTGTCAGGCAAGTGTTGCAGAAACTTTTAAATCCCTTTCTTTGAATATTCCTGGAAGGCCAAACCACAAAAATTCTGCACCAAGTAACAGCTGCTGAGAGGGGGAGATAGTCCATTCCCTTACCACCTCTTCCTGTTACATTTGTTTCTATGTTTAAAGTTGATTTCATTTTCTGCAGTTTCATTACATGGATTCCATTAAGGCCCTTGACAGAGAGTGATTGAATTTACATCCACAGTCAAATTTTGGCTATAGTAGATTTCCTTTAAAAAATATATTTTGGACACGAAAGTTAACAATGTACATGATATTTCAGAGTTCTGATCCATCGCTATAGAGTCATAGAGATGTACAGCATGGGATCAGACCCTTCGGTCCAACTCATCCATGCCAACCAGATATCCCAACCTACTCCAGACCCACCTGCCAGACCTGGCTCATGTCACTCCAAACCCTTCCTATTCATATACTCGTCCAGATGCCTCTTAAATGTTGCAGTTGTAGTAGCCTCCACCACTTCCTCTGGCAGCTCCTTCCATACACGTACCACCCTCTGCATGAAAAAGGTGCCCCTTAGGTCTCTTTTCTACCTTTCTCCTCTCATCCTAAACCTATACCCTCTAGTTCTGGACTCACTCACTCCAGGGAAAAGACTTTGTCTATTTATCCTATCCATGCCCCTCATAATTTTATAAATTTCTGTAAGGTCACCCCTCAGCCTCTGATGCTCCAGGGAAAACAGCTCTAGCCTGATCAACTTCTCCCTATAACTCAAATCCTCCAACCCTGCCAATATCCTTGTAAATCTTTTCTGAACCCTTCAAAGTTTCACAACGTCTTTCTGATAGGAAGGAGACCAGAATTGCACGCAATATTCCAGCAGTGGCCTAACCAATGGCCTGTACATCCGCAACATGACCTCCCAATCCCTGTACTCAATACTCTTACCAATAAAGGAAAGCATTCCAAACGCCTTCTTCACTATCCTATCCACCTGCGACTCCACTTTGAAGGAGCTAAGGACCTGCACTCCAAGGTCTTTTTGTTCAACAACACTCCCTTGAACTTTACCATTGAGCGTATATGTCCTGCTAAGATTTGCTTTCCCAAAATGCAGCACCTCAGATTTATCTAAATTAAACTCCATCTGTCACTTCTCAGCCCATTGGCCCATCTGATCAAGATCCCATTGTAATCTGATGTAACCTTCTTCACTGTCCACTACGTCTCCAATTTGGTGTTATCAACAAACTTACTAACTATACATTTTATGCTCATATTTAAATCATTTTTTTAAACGAGGAAATGTAATTGACCCAGCACCGATCCTTGTGGCACTCCACTGATCACAGGCCTCCAGTCTGAAAAACAACCTTTCACCACCCTCTGTCTTCTACCTTTGAGCCAGTTCTGTATCCAAATGGCTACTTCTCCCTGTCTTCCATGAGATCTAACATTGCTAACCAGTCACCCATGGGGAACTTTGTCAAACGCCTTACTGAAGTCCATATAGATCACATCTACCACTCTGCCCTCATGAATCTTCTTTGTTACTTCTTCAAAAAACACAATCAAGCTTGTGAGACATAATTTCCCACACACAAAGCCATGTTGACTATCCATAATCAGTCCTTGCCTTTCCAAATACATGTACATCCTGTCCCTCAGGATTCCCTCCAACAACTTGCCCACCAGCGAGGTCAGGCTCACCGGTCTATAGTTCCCTGGCTTGTCCTTACCACCCTTCTTAAACAGTGGCACCACATTAGCCAACCTCCAGTCATCTGGCACCTCACCTGTGTCTATCGATGATACAAATATCTCAGTTATAACAATATGAAGAATGAAAGGACACTGATTGAAAGCAATTATTAAAAATTTTTTCACAGTACGTGGCCAAAATCTGGAATGGATTGCCTGTGAATGGAGGTAGATTCAACTGAGGATTTCAAAAGGAAACTACACAGTTCTCTGAAAAGAAAGAATATATGGGGTTATAGGAAGAAGGCAAAGAAATAGCACAAGGCGAATTATTCATTCACAGAGCCATTGCAGATAGAAAATGGTCTCCTTCTGCAATGTAAAGATTCTGTGATCCTGTGTTAAGGTCAGAAGTAAGAATGGTCATTGATGATTGTAAATGTTCAGAACTACCTGCAACTCTTTAGATTCCGAAGCAATCTGTTTTCATATGAATTAAGACCTGCACAACATTCAGGTTAGGGCCAATAAGTGGTCATTTCCTTTCATGATACAGAAAGGTGGTAACCAGCTCCAATAGAACAGGAGCTAACCATAACCCTTTGATATTCAATGGTTAAATCCATCACCATCAACATCATAGGGGTTACCATTGACCAAAACCTGAACCAGACAAGCTGTATAAATGCTGAGACTACAAGAACAGGTCAGAGGCTGGGAGATTTGAAGGGACTAATTCAACCTCTGACACCCCAACGCCTGTCCACTATCTAAAAGGCAAGCAATAGTGTGAAGTATAATTAGATGGATACGTGTCATTCCAACAATATTCATGAAGCTCAATAACACTTTGGATGAAAAGATCTGCTCGATCAGTAGCTTATCCAACAACTTTCACAATCATTCCCTCCACCAACATACAGTCATAACGTGGAAGTGTCGTTGTTGAACTGGAGTGGACAGAGTCAAAAACCACACCAGGTTATTATCAAACACATTTATCCAAAAACATGTGATTTCAAATAAACCTGTTGGACTATAACCTGGTGTTGTGTGAGTTCTGACTTTGATCAACATACAGTGGCAGCAGTGTAAAGGATAAACATGATAAACCATAGTAAGTTAGTGAGGCTACTTCTACAGCACACCAACACAGACAAGGGCTATTGACTGATGGGAAAACCACCACTTGCAAGTTCCTTTCCAGACCGCACACCATCCTGAATTAGAACAATATCATTGTTCCTCCACTGTCACTCCATCAAAATCCTCGAACTCTCTTGTTAAAGGCAGTGTCTTGCACCACTTTAATCCCTATGTGTAGAAGCAGACTATTCCACCCATTTTGTTCACAACGGCTCTCCAAAAAGCATCCCACCCAGACCCACCCAAGTAAACCTGCATTTCCCATAGCTAACCCGCCCAGCCTGCACATCCCTGGACACTATGGGGCAATTTAACATGGCAATTCTACCTAACCTGCACCTCTTTGGACAATGGGAGGAAACTAGACCACCCAGAGTAAGTCTGAGCTAATCTGTGGACTTATCAGCTGGGGACAGTTTACATTTGTTCTCACTCCCATCCTGAGTCCATACACAGGTCTGTAAATAACATATATAACATAGAACATAGAAAAGTACAGCACAGAACAGGCCCTTTGGCCTACGATGTTGTGCAGAGGATTAATCCCAATGTAAAATAAAATAACCTACGTATCCCTCATTTCACTGCTATCCATGTGCATGTCCGGCAGTTGTTTAAATGGCCCTAATGACTCTGCTTCCATCTCCACCACAGGCAACAAATACATAATTGTTCACACACACACACACACACTCCCCCGGATATACACACCACTCACCCATCCACAGACAGACAGACACAAACACACATACACACACACAGTGCACCAACATACGCACTCACCACCCACACAGATACACACACAACCCATGCAGACACACACACACACACATCACCCATTCCACACACACACTTACACACCACCCACACACAGACACACCACCCATACAGATAAACACACACCACCGACACCAATACACACCCACCACCCACAGCAACATACACACACATACACACACCACCCACACAGACACATACACATCACCCACACCAACACGCACACACCACCCACACAGATACACACATACACACACCACCCGCACAGATACACACATGTACACACTACCCACACAGATACTATTACTTGTGTCACACTGTCACAATACAGCAATTCAAGAAGACAGCTCACCATCACCTTCTCAAGGGTGATTTGGGATGAGCAACCCGTATTGACATTGCCAATAATGCCCAGAGTTTTTAAAAAGCCACATACATTAGGTAGAGAATGATTATTATTTTCCTATGCTAAGCAATAGACCCTCGCATGTGAAGTCAGCAGGTATGGAAACTAACGTCTGCTAGCATTGCAAGCAGCAGCCTATTGCCGTTGATTGAAAAGCATGTCATATTCTTTTAAAAATAAATGTAATCTAACAAAGTCATTTTATACAAATAGTGGCTGCAGATTTTTGGAGGTTGAGTCGATGTTTCAAAATGTGACTTTCATATACCTGTCTTGTCCATAGCTTTAACTCTTATGACACAATTGTGTCCTTTCTGTAGTTGTTATACAAGCACTGCTCTTGAGCTCCATTGTAGTCAATAATTTCATTCAGTATGTTTGGCTTTTCTTTAATAAAATTTCTATTTGTAGCCTACATCTGCTTCAGGCTCACTTACTGTGCTATGGTCTCATGAGTGCTGATTGCAGGAAATCTGTACAGGTGATAAATTCATGCATGTGTTGCATAATCTTTCAGGATGTTTTTGCCTAGCTCTACAGATTTACAGTTACTGGAATATGTCTGTGAGTCCGGAACTAACTGTATGTACAGATTTCATCATAGAATCATAAGTGTGGTACAGCACGAATCAGGCTATTTGGCCCACTGTGCTTGTGCTAGCTCTCCACAAAACCAGCTCAGCTATTTCCATTTCATATCCTTTCCCAGCAGCCCTGAACAGGATCAGCCATATAAATATTGTGGTTATAAGCGCAGGCGGATGCTTGGAATTCCGCAGTGAGGAACTCAACTGGGATCTCCACAAAGCCGGTCCACCATTTACAAGTCACAAGCCAGGGGTCTGTTGGAAGATGCCTCACTTGCCTGGTTGGGTGCAGCTCTGACTTGCAATAAACCTCACACCATCCATGGCAGAACAGTCAGTTTGATAGGCACCCCATTCACCACCATCAGTATTTACTCATTCCACTATTAGCAGACAGTGATAGCTGTGTGTACCATCTGCAAGATGTTCTTCAGCAAATCACCAAAGTTCTTTCAACAAGTTCAAACCCCCAAACTGTACCACCTAGAATGGCAAGGGCAGCAGATACACAGAAACAACATCCCCCTCCCCGGCAAATTTCTCCTCCAAACCATATACCATTCTGACTTGAAACTACATTGCCTGTCAATGAGTCAAAATCCTGAAACTTTCTCCCTTACGGCCCTGTGGGTGAACTTACAACCCATCTGCTGCAAAAATTCAACAAAGCTAACATCATCTTCTCAAGGCCAATTAGGAATAGTCAGGTAATGTTAGCCTAGCCAGCCAAGCCCACAACCTATGAATGAATTTAAAAACTGTCCCTCAGAACACCCTCAGGCAGTGCTTTCCAAATCCTAACCACCTGCTGCATAATAAAGCTTTTCCTCCTGCCACTATTGGCTCTTTTGCTGGTCACCTTAAAAAATTGATTTGTTAGTCTTCCCAGCCTTGTTTTGCTCAGCCTACCTGCCTTATACAATCATAGAGCAGATGCAACATGCAGCTGGCTGGTTTGCTCATTGTCAATGCTCAGTGGTAGCAATATTTCTCTTGATCTGCTCTGTCTAAACCACTCATGATTTTGACCAGCTGTATGAACGTCCCGTCAATATTTTGTTTTCTCAAAGGAGAACAACCTAATTCTTCCACATAATTGAACACTCTCCTGGAATAATTTCCAGAGATATTTACTGCATCCTCTCTATACAGTGCCCAGAACTGAAAGAATGAACCAACTGAGGAACCTATCTTTTCCCAAAAGTTCAGCATGACTTCTTTGTATTCAATGTCTCTGCTTCTAACACGTAAAGTCCCACGGTTTTAAAGATTTGCTCTGACTCCATGCCACCTTTGATAGTTTTTGCACAGACATCCCCAGGTCTTTCTGTTCCTGAACCAACTTTAGAATTGAGCACTTTGGGCTGAATCTGACCAGGAATTGGCTACGAGCCAGTTTCATCATGTTTCACAGACCGTTTTCCTCACACAATAGTCCCAAAGTCACTTCATTAACTAAGTACCACACCCTGATGATAGCCTTCTAGTCCATTGTTTGTTAGAAAATCCCACTTGCTGTTGGTGGAAATATTTGATACTGCTGGAATTTCCCAGTTCTCCAGGTGCTGGCCATGTTTAAAGGGCCATTGAACAGCTGGTCAAATGCTGGCAGTGTAGAACTGCGCTGCATGGTTAGAGACATTTGCCTTGGATATGACATATAAGGGGGCATTGGCACACCATTTTGTGGACAGTGACCTGGAGGTCCTGGTGGTGCAGTGGACGAGTGGTCTCTTCTCTTGGGATCATTACAGGAGTCAGACCCACCATACTATGCCAGCCTAATTTGGCATTGCCTTCCTGGTCAGCGTCATCTCCCTGTCTAGCGGTGCTGAAAGAAGGTCAATGGCCTTCTCCACTCCATCAGGATAAATGCCAGCTTCTTATCTATGCTACCTCACACTCACTCCACCTCTGTGACTACTTCCACTCCCACCAAAGTTCATGCTCCACCCCATCATTATTTTGTTTGACATCTTCCCATGCTTGTCATCCCCACACCCCAACCCTCCCTCACCCTATTAACCCTTCATGCTCTCTGTTCTGCCTGCTCATTCACTCAGGACACATCACTACTTTGCCCCATCCTCACCAGCCCAACTAGCCACTTTCATCTATCTCACTCAATTCATGTCTTTGTCTCATTGTTGGAGAAAATGGCCTCCAACAGGATTGAATGATGAAGAACAATGGTGGGTGCCTGATATCAAGCCCCTCAACTCCTAAAAGGAGGACAACTCCAAAGAGCCAACTGATCTTTCCCAAGTCCCTGAACTAATTTTGGAGGCTGCCCTCCACTAATTATGCTGGCACACTGTGCCTGAATAATACCTCCTTGAACTTGACTAAGGACTCCCTCTAGACTTTGAATCATGGCAATTTGCTTGAAGCGCATACAATGCCTTTGGGGCATACATGGTTGGTACATAGTACAGGGGCAATACTGACGTATCATGGTGCTACAAGGTAACATTTCCAACCCCTTGACTGATGACTGCCAATGAGCTTGATAAACTTTGTGTCTGCATTAAACAACGAAGCATGACTGAAGCCCTTAACCTCTGGCTGAGTGGCCAAAGCTCAAAAAAACAAAGTAAGCCAGGAATGTCCTGGGTTGGAACCATGTCAGCAAGTGGTAAAGGAACAAGCAAGCAGTCGGCCTGATGCAATTCATGAGTTGGGTGCTTGTCAAAGTCCGAAATGTCTCCTTACAGCAGTTTTGCAATGTGAGAGCTCCAAAGTGAAATACAGAAACCTAATGTTTGCATTAGATTGGAGATGTGCTATGATTTTATTTAATTAATTCACAGGCCAGGCCAGCATTTAATGCTCATCCCTAATTCCCCAGAGGGAAGTTAAGAGTCAACCACATTGCTGTGGTCTGGAGTCACTTTAGGCCAAACCAGATAAAGAAGGTAGCTTCCCTCCCTATAGTGAAACTGATGGAGCTTTCCCCTGACAATCAGTAATGGTGTCACCGTCACCATACAGATCTTATTTCCAGATAATTCTTGAACTGAAATTCTACCAACTGCCACAGTAGGATTTGAATGCAGGTCCCCAGAACGTCAATACCTGGGTCTCTGGATCAACAGTCCAGTGATAAAACTAGTAGGCCAACACCTCCTCTGGTATGGAAGTCAATGTCCATGGCCATGAGGTGCATTTGGCCACTATCCATGGAGCATGCCCTGAGATGTCTGAAACTGAGGAGCAAGTAGTGAGCTGGAGAGAGCGAGTATCCACTCACTCTTTATCTGGTTTGGCCTAAAGTGACTCCAGACCACAGCAATGTGGTTGACTTTCATGTCTGGACTTCTCAGCATTCTGGTTTCTATCCAGCAGACAAGCAATGGGAGTCTGCATTGTAATTAGGCAGTGATAAAGATTATAATGAGTGATAATCCATGATAATAGGCCTCTCCCTATTCACTAGCAAGAATCTTGTTTTGCCATCAGGAATTGGTTGGAAAATGTGAGCTTTTCATCTCAATTTCGAGAATAGCCTTGCTTGACATCTTAGCCAATTTTCCCAAATGCCTCCCTATGATCTCTACTGTTCAGGATCTGATTTCACCCACAGTTTTGTGCTGTCTCCCAATGTGTTTTCTTCCAAAATTCCAGTCTTTCTCTCTTACTACCTCTTTTTTGCTCTTAGAAGATTTTTTGGTTCTCTTTCATGGTAGCTGCCTATATTTTCTCATATACAACAAAAAACAGAAGTTGCTGGAAAAGCTCAGCAAGTCTGGCAGCAGCTGTGAAGAGAAACTAAAGTTAATGTTTCAGGTCCGGTAACCCTTCCTCAGAATCAGACCCAAAGACCTGCTGAGCTTTTCCAGCAACTTCTGTTTTTGTTTCTAATTCACAACATCCACAGTTCTTTTCATTTTTATATCTCCTCATACACTGCCTTTGCCTCTCATTATTATTTCCATTTTCCCTCTGATTTTTAAAATATTTTGCTTGGTTGCCATTTGTATTGCAAAGTGGACACATGTCATAGTCTCATTCTCTTGTTTTCTTTTTCTTGATCTCTACTCAGATTCTAACCATGTGCCACAGGTTTTGTCACTGGGATCAAATGCAGATGTTGGGTTTATGCAAGGCCATTTAGATGTTGCTTTGCCAGCTTTACTCCTAATGTTGTGTGGAGAGCACCATTGATTCATGTACATGGCTCTAAACACCTTCTGTGTCAATGGGGAATGGAAAAACCACAAGGGCTTCCTTTCCAGTGTGGCTCTAACAAGACCATCACATGGTGAATGGCCACAATCCCGAGAGGAGCCATGATATATTCTGAGTTGGTTTGATTCAGAAAGCAGAAGTGGCTGTGGGGGAGATTCCTGATCAACTTACGATGGAATGAAATTGGAGCCTCTACAATCATGAAGCATGGCTCTCACCCACATATGTGCATTATTGCCATAGCAATTCAGCCTCCTTGAAGCTGGCTGGATGGCTAAATTGGATCAGGTCAGTGCCAAGAGCAGAAGATTCGGCCCCCTATTCTGGCTGGGGTAAACTCAGGACCAGTCTCCTTACCCTGGCCATTGCGGAGTTCGTGGTAATGTGGGCCAGACCTAACATCAGGCAGGGAACTGAAGAAGAAGGTTGCTATCGGGCTGGTCTTGCTGATGTCTTTGCCTGTATTGCCTAGGTCACTAGCTACGAGACTTGAAGCTCTGTCAGGGTTGAATGCTACCATTGTTGGATCACTAGGGCAAGAATTCTTAGTGTGTTGATAGTTAAATGCAGTATCAATGGGGTGCTCAATCGTGAGAGGAGCTTTTTTTTTTAAATTGAAGCCCTATTTGCTGTTTGAAGTGACTACAAAAGTCTTCATGGTACCTTTCAATTAAAAGTAGAGACTTCTCCGGCAAGTTATTAAACACTATCAAAAACAGATTATCCAGCCAACCTTTGATTTGCTGTTTGTAGAACCTACTGTTCAAACCCTGCTGCTGTGTTTAGTTATATAATAACAGTGACTAAATTGTCTGCAATGTCCAACAGGACAATCTGAGAATGGGAAAAAGCATACTATAAATCCAAGTGCTTTCTTAACACTTTTCACTGCGTCAACTTTCCATATTAGTTAGGAATAAATCTTCCTATGACACCAAAAGAGTTAACCCTTTTTATTTGTAGCAACAGCATAAGGTTTACAGTTTGCCATGTTCCATTAATGTACAACATCTACACAGGAGTGGAATAGTTTCATACAGAATTTGTCATGCCTGTATTTTTTTAAGACATTCTATCATTGCCTGCAATCTGTATGCAGTCTTTCAAATGCTTAACTTTCGATCATTTGCTGAACTAGAATTATTTCTAACTTGCTCTAGGGCAGCCCAGTTGAAGTTCTTTTGAGTTTCCAGCAAAGACAATGGTCAGTTAGGTCCTGCAACTGTTTCTGTTACCTCTGGTCACTACCTGTTGTTTCATTACCTGGCATAAGAAGAAAATCAAAATATCAAACGACCACACAGATTTATTTCACGAAGACATTGTGAAGTCTAGTGTATGTGACAAGCAGCATGGTGTATCTTGCAAATACATGAATAATTTTTTCAACTTTTTTGGCACTCAACCTATAAGTGCATATCAGATGTAGTCTGCACACATCCTATGATTATCCTTACATTAAAATCAATGAATGGATAATAGTAGATTTTGAGCTTTTACTCCTAATAAGTCTTTCTGAGGTTTTAAGTTGGGAACATGAAAATGGAAAGCATATTTCACACTGTGCATTTGGTTACCTTTGAATAATGTGCAATGAAGGATGGTGTCATAGATAACATAGTTAGCTAATTTACAAAGTAATCTCGGAGTGAGAGTAAGCAACAGGAAGCATATTCATCACAGGTTTCTCCTATATTCTTGCCACCACTAGATTTTCAACACCATTGACTCTTTGATGGGTCATGCTTCTATTGGTACCTAGCTGATTGAATGTTCTTGAATATCAGCAGGTTTATCTGTCAAACAGGGCATCACAGTCCAACACATCTGCTTCTCATTGGATGTTCATATTGATTCATTAGAATTACTGACCAATGGCCAGGAGCAAGGGCACGGGCTAAATTCCTTCCCCCAAACTCTGGAGCCCTGAGGCCAATTGTTGCATCTGTCTTGCCACAAGGGCAAAGGTCAGTTAACTCAGAACAGACTAGAAATGGGACCTGCAGCCCCTTCTAGTCTGTAATATTTATTGAGGGTAGTTTTGCCTTTCTATAAACATTAACAATGGTCTTACACAATCTCACAAAGTCAAAATTACCACCGCTGCGTCATCAGGAGCCAAATAAGCAACACAAAGCTAATTTTTGCTCACAGTCTACTCAAAATAAACAATTATTTGGAGACAAAATGCTCAAAATAGTCTTAAATTATTGCGACTGTTATTTACCTGTATCCTCAAGTAAAAATTTTTTTTTTTTGCAGAGTATAAAGCATCATAATTTGTGAACTAGTCCTTCTGAGTCATTCTCCATCCCATTATAGAAACCAGAAGGTGCACATTTATCATAATTAGATTCTGAGTAAATACTGCAATGACATGGAATTAGACTGCTGATGTAAAATAAGCTTTGCTTTTTTTGTCTGGTGTGTGTGTGTGTGTGTGTATCAGTTTTATTCAGAAGTGCCATTGATGTCACAGTCCAAATGAAGCTACTGGATTCTGCCTCTGAGTTGCTGTGACAACAATTTTTAGGGCTTGGCAGTGTCTCAGAGTCGACTTATGGAGATTGTTCGATTAAATAATTTAACACGTTTTCAGCACTCAGGACATTAATACAATTGACTAGGATTTAATTTTTGCATTATATGCATTCTCACAATTAATTCTCCTTCCATACATATCACAGGCAAAAAGGTATGACAATGATCTGACCAGATATAATTGCTTTCTAACTGTCTGGAACCTCTGGCTACTTCATGTTTTCTGAATAATTGTTAAAACATTTTGATGTTCTCAAAACTGAATAGAGAAAAAAAGACGAATGTTTAATAATTATCTTTCAATTAATTGTCAACACCCTATGAAAATCTCTTTGAACTTGACTTTTGGTGAGAGGCTGCAAAAAAAATAGTTGTTTGTGCTGATGTGAAAATGGAACCTGCTATCTAATTACCCAAAGCCACTCTGCAATTTCCAGAACAAGGCAGAAGGAATAGAAAATGTTGGGCTGGATTTCCTGTTTGCAGGTCAGGACTTCTGCGGTCCGGGACATGTGGAAATTCTAACATCCAATGTCAACATGTCAGCTTGTCATAATTCAGTAGCAGAGCAGCTGCCAGATTCAGCAGAGTGCCCACCTTTAAAAAAAAACAAACAGGCAATTGAGTTTGTTAACAAATCAATTAACCTAAATATTGCTCAAATCATAGCAGGGCCTCGGACAAGGCCCAGACCCATAGGGGCCCCATGGGGGCCAGAAGCTGAGGACAGAACAACGTAAAGGTCCATGATGTCCATCCTTGCTCCTGGTTCACGCCACAGAGTCATAGAGGCCTCCAGCACAGCAAAAGGTCCTTCAGCCAATCAAGTCTGTGCTGGTCAATAACAAGCAGCTACCATATATACTCATGTATAGGTCAAGTTTTGAAGACCGTTGAAATTAGGGAGTCAACTAATACACGAGGTATTGTTTATGAGGGGATGAAATTCATACTCAGCATGAGTCAAAAAATAAACAAACAAGAACCAGATCTCTACATAAAATAATAAGCAAGAAAAGGAAAAATAATTATGGTCATTACTGAACTTTTATTTACAAAATAACAGTCTCCATTCTGCCTGCTACAGTAGAACAGTACTATCGTACCATATTCCAGTTACCCATACTGTAAAGTACATGCAGGTCTACACATATGTATAAGAGTTAATAAGTATACCAACAGGTGGTCAGGCCATCCACTGGGGTATTTGTACAACACACAATTCATGACATAAAAAGAGAGAGGCAGTAAAAACAAAAAAAAGGACTGACAATATTTTATTAAAAAAGATCATATGGAAGTGTTAATTACACACGATAAACACTTTACATCAAAAAACTGATAGTCACAGCAAAAAGCTGTTCTCACCGTTTATCACAAATATTATTGAGTAGTCAGGAAGAGACCCTTGAGCAACTAGCATATACTTATACACAAGGTATATGAAAAATACCAGATTTTATGACCAAAAGTAAGAGGTTACTTATACACTAGATCGATCTATACACAAGTATATATGGTAATTATTCTAAGTAGGCAAGCAGAAGGCTGGAAGAACACAGCAAGCCAGGCAGCATCAGGAGGTGGAGAAGTCAATGTTTCAGTTATAATCCTTCTTCAGGACTGGGGTTGGGGCTAGTGGGAGCTGCAGATAAAGGAGGGGAAGGTCACAGGTGGGGAAAGGGACAGGGTGGTGAGGTAATGATAGGTGAATACAGGTGGCAGGTACGATTTGGTTGGTCAATGGGAGGAATAAATCCTGTTGGTAGCTGGAAGGAAAGGTCAGTAGGTGGAATAGAAGGGGGTGGGGTTGGAAAAGGATCCCGGGAACGGGAAGGAAGGTTATTTGAAATTGGAGAACTCAATGTTGAGTCCTCCAGGCTCTAGGCTGCGCAGGTGGAAGATGAGGTATTCCTTCAATTTACGATCTAATTCACTGTGGCAATGGAGGAGATTGAGGATGAACGTGTCGGAGAGGGAGTTGGAAGGGGATTTGAAATGAGTGGTGAACGGGAGGTCAGGCTTGCCCTTATAGGCCAGGTTGAGATGCTTGACGAAATATGCCCTTAATTTACATTTGGTCTCACTCTTGTAGAGAAGACCAAATCAGGAGTACAAGATGCAGTAAACTAGGTTGGGGGAGAGGCAGTTGAACCTCACCTGGAAGGACTGTTTGCGGCCCTGGATGGAGGTGAGGGAAGCAGTGTGCCGGCAGACTTTGCATCATTTACAGTTGCAGGGAAGATACCAGCATGTTGTGGGGGGGGGTTGGGGATGTTTGGTGGGCACTGTGGCATGAACCAAGTAGTGGCGAAGGAAACAGTCCTTGCGGGAGGGAGAGAGGGGTGGGGAGGGGAAGATGTTCTTGGCGTGGGGTATAGTTAGAGTTGGTGAAAGTGTTTAAGGATGATATGTTGGATGGGTAGACTGGTGGGGTTGAATGTAAGAACAAAGGGGACTCTGTCTTTATTATGTTTGGAGGGGGTTAGAGCAGTGGAATGGGAAATGGAGGAGATACGGTGCAGCGGGGGTGGGGGAGGGGCAGCACACTGTTTAAAATAGGTGGATATCTGGGATGCTTGGGAATGAAACATCACCTCATCAGAGCAGATACTATTCTAATCCTATTTTCCAGGATTTGGCCCATAGCCTTGTATGCCCTGGCATCATGTGTCCACATTGAAATGCTTCTGAAATGTTATGAAGATTTCTGCCCTTCCAATGCTTCAGGCTGGGCATGGGCATGAGGGTGAGGGTGGGGAGTCACGTTTTGACCACACGATTGTAAATACAGGAAAGAAAGAGGATAAAACTTTGCACACACTTGAGGGGGAAGAGGGGGGAGGCATTTGGGTGGAACAGCCACCATTAACAAACCCAACTAGTGGCTCCCACATTGGCCTCCAGAACCCATGCATCCCACATGGCTCCATCACCTCCACCACCTTATGCTCAGACCCAGCAGTGTCCCCAACTGTGTTCAGCTGATGCTGGGACTAATCGGATTATCCAGCAGCTCTTGAGTGTAGGCCTTCCTCCCACTGATGGGAGGAGCCCCCCGAGCTTGTTAAGGCCATTTGCAATGCATTATCTCTGCGAGGTGGTCTTAATAATGGAGAGGTGCCAGTAAAAGCTGACTCACTATGTGCTATCATTAAATTAAGCCCTCATTAAAGGCATTGGCCTGAAACTTTGTGTGTTCCCATCTTTTCTTATACCAGGGACAAACTCTCTGCACCTAACTGGCGAGGATTCAGGCCTCATCAACATATTGCCAAAGTAACAATGAGGGCTTAACCCCAAGAGAAGTGCAAAATGGGTGAGCTGCAGGAATTGCAGCAGTTCACTAAGTGAATGAGAATCAAGGCCAAGCAACTGTGACAATTCAATTTGGAGATCAGAAAATCAGGCCTTGAGATTATAACAATAAAGTTACAATGTATTCAAAAGCTTAACCTGATAGAAGAAGCTAATTGATATTGCTAACATAGCAAAATTTGAAATTACATTTTCTGAATTTCAGTTATCTGATGCTGAATGTGTTTGTTCCTCACTATTTACTGGTCAGAGCTCCGTTTAATGCAATTGCATCAGAGTCCAACTGTACATCTGTTTCTCTCACCTCCAAGAGCAGATTTTTGTTTCTCTATTCTTCCCCCTGTATCTGCCTCTGCTATTATTTCTTTGGATGCACATTCAAAGCTGCAGCTTTAATATTCTTGGTGGACCTTATCTTTGCGTCACACATGAATCTTAAGTCGATTTGTATCTTAATGCCAGTAATTATAGCAGAAAGTGTTTCAAAACAACAGTCTGAACTCCACCTTTCTGCTTTCATTACAAGCTGCAGTTGAAATGCAGAAGCAGTAGAGTTAAAAATGAGCCTGCCTCACAAGTTCAATTTCTGCATGTGTGTTTTTCTATTAAAAAGGGATCTAAATTGGAGCCACCCACACCCGAGTGTATCCAATTCTAGTCAGCAGGAGTGTTCAGGGTTATTTTACTGCATTTTCTTGGAAATGAATCACTCAGATAAGCGTCTTCATTTTTTTGGCAATGCATCATCTTCGCTCAAAAGTGCCAGCTTCAAAACCGAACCGAGTACAAATGGAATTAAATCCCCCTGGGCCATAACAGCGATGGTTGATGCAGAGGACAGCTCGACCAGGTTTCAACATCTGTTATTTCAAAAGGGCACAGCCACCCACACTACTCCCCCGCTCTCTCTCTCTCTCTCTTTTTCCACTCACCCTCCCCGCCCCCATTCTCACCTTTCCACCCCCATCCCACTGCTTCCTTGTGACAGGTTTACACCTGTGACAACGCTCTCATTGAGGGCGCTCTGTGTGTCCAATGGAGCTGTGTGTGACTTGCTGTCATCAAGCCGCATCCAAGTCGGCAAGCTAGGCCTGTTGTCACCAACTGTGATCACCCAGGAGAGGATCCGGCTCCAAGCCCACTCATCACCTCAATCATCTCGCAGCGTCATTAAAATCATTCTTGGCAGCATGAGTGTGACGTCTGAGTGATCGAGGCTTCATTTTGTTCTTTGGTTGAGACAGGCGAAAGTGAGCACAAACAGCAGCAGTGTGACTCACACGAAATGTGAATGAGAATTATTTTTTTCTGAACGATTGCTGACAACAAAGAGTTTGATTAAATGTAATTACAGTAGCAATGTGTAATCACACATGAGTCATCATGCACTAATAATAACGATAAAGTAGATTTACAGTGTCCACAGCCTGAGCATCGTGGTAGTAAACAATTCCTGAGAGAGGTTCTGCTTGTTGTTATGGTATGTACCTTTTGTGTTCAGTCTGCACAGATCACAAACCTGCTGATAAACGAAGTCTCGCTGACCTTTCCTTGCTCACAGCTGCAGTGAAACTGACTGGGATTATGCATCAGGCAGAAGTGCAACTGGAATACAAAAGGAGAGGTGCTGCTTATGTGTTTTTCATCCCTGAACAATGAGCAAGATGCAGACCATGCTGTGCAATATTTATGGAGCCCCATAGAAGTCCAACAAAATATATTTGTTGCATCGCGTATATAATATGATGCGATCATATGCATTTGAAGCAGATGAAAGCAAAGGTATCACTTTACACACTGCCATACAAATGTAATTTAGCACACTTTTAGAGATTTATTTTTTGTAAGTTGATTTGGCAAGTCCACTGTTTAAGGGGAAGGAGATTGTAGATGTTGATAGGGACAAAAGCATTTTCAAGGCATCCGTCCTCATTGACAATTTAACAGAAGCAATGACCCATTTATTTAAAAAAGGTAACACCTCAATGAATAATGGATAGAGGAATTTCATGAATGTATAAGCACTGAGGCCAGTTTCTAGTAAATAAATTCAGTACCAGGTGTACATTGGATCATGGAGCTTTGTCAAATTCACTTTGCTGAATAAATTTAACAGAAGCAAATGCTCAGTTCATGTCAGGTCTTTCTACATTCCTACTCCAACATTTCCCTGCTTCTGAATATACTGAATCATCCATTGATACAGTACTGGATTGGTGATGACCATCCTGTACTTTTTCCAAGTAGGTATTCTTCACATTCAGACTAAACATTGGGGTGAATCTTCAGTGTTTAGAATTAGGCTGGTGGCACTTGCGAATTGTTGTCTATGTAGAAATGTACCCCTGGGTTTGTCACAGGACAGCAGAAGC
This sequence comes from Hemiscyllium ocellatum, assembly GCF_020745735.1. Taxonomy (NCBI): domain Eukaryota; kingdom Metazoa; phylum Chordata; class Chondrichthyes; order Orectolobiformes; family Hemiscylliidae; genus Hemiscyllium; species Hemiscyllium ocellatum. The sequence continues at coordinate 16,765,561 of NC_083428.1, read as the reverse complement.
AGCCCACTAAGGTAGTCAATATAACACGGTGCCCATTTCATCCTGACTGTCATTTTTTGAAAGTTCTGATGAAGCATGTTTGTGGGCTCATACTGGCCAACATCCATTAGTCCTGGGGCTGTGAGCTAGTGAGGGTAGGAATAGGAGGATTGAGCAGATGAATACATGGCTGAGGAACTGGTACATGGGGAGAAGAATTCACATTTTTGGATCATTGGAGTCTATTCTGGGGTAAAAGTGACTTACATAAGAAAAACAGATCACACCTCAATTAGAAGGGGACTAATAGATTGGCAGGGAGATTTACCAGAACTACTTGGGAGGATTTAAGCTAGTAAGGTGGGGGAGTGTTGGGATCTAGGGAGATAGCGAGGAAAGAAATCAATCTGAGACTGGTACAGTTGGGAAAGGAGCAAGTCAAACAGTCAGGGCAGGCAAGAATGAAGCAAAGAATGAGGTAGGACTGATAAATTAAACTGCATTTATTTCATTGCATGAGGCCTAACAGGGAAGGCAGATGAACTCAGGGCATGGTTGGGACATGGGACTGGGATATCATAACAATTACAGAGACATGGCTCAGGATGGACAGGACTAGCAGCTTAATATTCCAGGATACATGCGCTATAGAATGGATAGAAAGAGGGGGCAAGAGGGGAGAGGGAGTTGTGTTTTGATAAGGGATAACGTTATTGCTGTACTCAGGGAGAATATTCCTGGATATACATCCAGGGAAGTTATCTGGATTGTACTGAGATGTAAGAAAGAAATGATTACCTTGTTTGGATTGTGTTATAGACCCTCCACTAGTCAACGGGAAATTGAGAAACAAATTTGTAAGGAGATTTCAGTTATTAGTACGAATAATAGGGTGGTTTTGGTAGGGGATTTTAATTTTCCAAACATAGTCTGGGGCTGCCATAGTGTTAAGGGTTTAGATGGAGATGAATTTGTTAAGTATGTACAAGATAATTTTCTGATTCAATATGTGGATGTACCTACTAGAGAAGGTGCAAAATTTGACCGACTCTTAGGAAATAAGACTGGGCAAGTGACTGAGATGTCAGAGGGGGAGCACTTTGGGCCCAGTGACCCTAATTCTATTAGCTTTAAATTAGTGGATGGACAGCATCTAAAAGTTAAAGTTCAAAATTGGTGGAATGCCAATTTTGATGGTATTAGGCAAAAACTTTCAAAAGTTAATTGAGTGCAGATGTTCACAGGTAAAGGGACGGCAGGAAAATGGGAAACCTTCAGAAATGAGATAACGAGAGTTCAGAGACAATATGTTCCAGTTAGGGCAAAAGGCAAGGCTGGTAGGTGTGGAGAATGCTGGATGATGAAAGAAATTAAGATTTTGGTCAAGAAAAAGAAGGAATCGTATGTCAGGTATAGAAAGCAGAGACCGAGTGAATCTCTAGAAGAGTATAAAGGCAGTAGGAATATACTTCAGAGAGAATTCAGGAGGGCAAAAAGGGGACATGAGATAGCTTTGGTAAATAGGGTTAAGGAGAATCCAAAGGGATTTTATAAATACATTAAGGACATAACTGCAACTGGTGAGAGAATAGGACCCCTCAAAGATTAGCAAGGCAGTCTGTGTGTGGAACTATAGGAGATGGGGGAGATACTAGATGAGTATTTTGCATCAGTGTTTATTGTGAGAAAGACATGGAAGATACAGAATGTGGGGAAATAGATAGTGACATCTTGAAAAATATCAAATTACAGAGGAGGACGTGCTGCATGTCTTATAACGCATAAAGGTGGATAAATCCGCAGAACCTGATCAGGTGTACCCTAGAACTCTGTGGGAAGCTAGGGAAGTATTGCTGGGCCCATTGCTGAGATATTTGGATTATTGATAGGCACAGACGAGGTGCTGGAAGACTGGAGGTTGGATATTGTGGTGTCACTATTTAAGAAAGTTGGTAAGGAAAAGCCAGACAACTATAAAGCTGTCAGTCTGACATCAGTAATGGGCAAGTTGTTGGAGGGAATCCTGAGGGACATGATTTACATGTATTTGGAAAGGCAAGGACTGGTTAGGGCCAATCAACATAGCTCTGTGCATGAGAAATCATGTCTCACCAAATTGATTGAGTTTTTTGAAGAAGTAACAAAGAGGATTGATGAGGGCAGAGCAGTGGACGTGGTCTATATGTACTTCAGTAAGGTGTTTGACAAGGTTCCTCACAGTAGACTGGTCAACAAGGTTAAATCTCATGGAATGCAGGGAGAACTAGCCATTTGAATACAGAACAGGCTCAAAGGTAGAAGACAGAGGGCAAAGGTGGAGGGGTGCTTTTCAGACTGGGGGTCTATGGCCTGTGGTGTGCCACAAGGGTCAGTGCTGGGTCCACTGCTTTTGGTCATTTATATAAATGATTTGATGAACATAAGAGATACAGTTAGTAAGTTTGCAGATGACACCAAACTTGGAGGTGCAGTGGACAGCGAAGAAGGTTACATGGGATTAAAACATGATCTTGATCAGATGGGACAATGGGCTGAGAAGTGACAGATGGAGTTTAATTTAGATAAACGTGAGGTGCTGCATTTTGGAAAAGCAAATAAGGGCAGGACTTATACATTAATGGTAAGATCCTGGGGAGTGTTGCTGAACAAAGGGACCTTGGAGTGCAGGTTCATAGTTCCTTGAAAGTGGAATCACAGGTAGATAGGATTGTGAAGGAAGTGTTTTGGTATGCTTTCCTTTGTTGGTCAGAGTATTTCGTATAGGAATTTGGAGGTCATTGCTGTACAGGACATTGGTTAGGCCACTTTTGAAATCTAGTGTGCAATTCTAGTCTTCCTCCTATAGATAAGATGTTGTGAAACTTGAAAGAGTTCAGAAAAGATTTACAAGGATGTAGTCAGGGTTGGAGAGTTTGAGCTATGCGGAAAGACTGAATAGGCTGGGGCTGTTTTCCCTGGAGCATTAAGAGGCTGAAGGGTGACCTTATAGAGGTTTATAAAATCAGAAGGGGCATTTATAGGACAAATATAAAAGATGGTTTATCTCGGTTGGGGGAGTCCAGAGCTAGAGGACGCAGGTTTAGGGTGAAAGGGGAAAGATTTAAAAGGAAACGGGGGCTACCTTTTCATGCAAAGGATGGTGCGTGTATGGAATGAGCTGCCAGAGGAAGGGGTGGAGGCTGGTACAATTACAACATTTAAGAGGCATTTGGATGGGCACATGGATAGGAAGGGTTTAGAGGGATATGGGTCAAGTTCTGGTAAATGGGGCTAGATTAATTTAGGATAGCTAGTCAGCATGGATGAGTTGGACCAAAGGGTCTGTTTCTATGCTGTACATCTCTCTGACTCTATGACTCTGTAAGCGAAAGTCCAGTCACAGAGGACAGGAAGAGTGATTTGTCTTCAGTTTTTTTAAAGGTCAGGAGCAACTCTAACAATTCAGACTCCATAAATGCACCATTCTCATGTCACTCCATTGCCCTGAATTACCCTCTCCCTTCGCCATTTGCCTTTATTTGCAGTAGCCATGGCCTAATGCAAATAAGGACTAGCCCAGACAATAGATTTAAACTACCATAGGGGCAACCAGGTAACACACTCACTGTATCACCCTGTGGGGAATGATATTCATTTTCATTCTCCAAGATTGAATTCAAACTGTTGTAAATTATTTAGATTCAAATCATTGTTATTTTATTTTCCTGTTGATTTCTGCTTCTCTTTTATTAAAGTAGCATGCACTAATACAATCATCAAGAGGGAGTTTGGTTGGAGAAGTGATTGAGCTGCTGCATTAAGAGCTGGCTGAGTTAATATTATTAGAATGTGTTTGTAGCCCAAGGTATTGTGTGAGTCACTCATTGTCAGGCTCAATAATCCCTCAGAGCCAGACACTTCTGATGTTCTCATCAGCACTGTACTGCTAAAAGAGAAATCAATAGAAATAGACCTTGTCTCTAAAAACAATGTGGTATTTAAGAACATTTAGCTCCACAGAGAGTAAGGAAACACTAGGTTTTTAAGAAGATGTTAATTTAAAGCCTCATCAGGTGGACTTAAAATTCCTTTTTGAAGAAGACCATGGACATTTACCCAGCTTTCTGGTTGACAGCACTGAAAAATAATTTGACCTGATCATTATCACCTTATTGTTTGTTGGGTTTTCCTGTTGGGTTTGTTGGGTTTTTGACTTTTTTTTACAATTAGAACTGCTTCACTTCATGATTTTCTGTGTTCTTGTTATGTCAGATAGTTTGAAGTTTATTTACAACACTATTAACACACTGCTACATCACACATGGTCTGCATTATTTGTTTACTGTACTTACTGTTACTCTACATTAAAGGCATACAAATGACTGACTAAACCAACTCCATTGCAGAGAGAGAGAGTGACTGAAGACAAGACCTTTATATCAGTATGTCGCATTGTGATGGTATGTTACTTCTCAAAGGTACAGGTGTTTGTGGACTGGAGTCTATGCCATTATTCAAGAAGAACCATGACTACACTTCAAAGTACTTCACTCACTGGAAGGTATTTTCCTGTGTTCTGCAGTTTTTGAAAGGCACAGAATATATCTTTTCCTTCTTGAGTTCTATTATGCACTGCCTTAATTATCTGCAGGACAAGAATGTTAAACTCACCTTGGAGGATGACACTATAGTACTTGGTCCAATATTAGTGGAAACCAATACACTTCATGGTTTCTGCATGTTCTTGTTGAGTCAGATATCTTGAAGTTTATTTACAACACAATTGACACCACATCACCCATCATCTAGATTATTTGCTTATTCCCAAGTACTCACAAATGGTCAGTCACCAACATGGTGGTGGAGTCGCAGTGCTGTGTTCGAGCTCCTGAGCTTGTTAAATTCCATTTGCCTTTCTTTTTTGTTCTTTCTATTTGCTTTTGCTTTTGTTTCCCCTTTTACACTCATTGAGTCATAGAGATGTACAGCATGGAAACGGACCCTTCAGTCCAACCCATTCATGCCGACCAGATATCCCAACCCAATCTAGTCCCAACTGCCAGCACCCGGCCCATATCACACCAAACCCTTCATATTCATATACCCAATTAAATGCCTCTTAAATGTTGCAATTGTACCAGCCTCCACCACTTCCTCTGGCAGCTCATTCCATCCACGTACCACCCTCTGTGTGAAAGAGTTGCCCCGTAGGTCTCTTTTTTATCTTTCCCCTCTCATCCTAAACCTATGCCCTCTGGTTCTGTACTCCCTGACCCCAGGGAAATGACTTTGCCTATTTACCCTATCCATGCCCCTCATAATTTTATAAACCTCTATAAGGTCACCCCTCAGCCTTCGGCGCTCCAGAGAAAACAGCCCCAGCCTGTTCAGCCTCTCCCTATATCTCAAATCCTTCAACCCTGGCAACATCCTTGTAAATCTTTTCTGAACCCCTTCAAGTTTCACAACATCTTTCCGATAGGATGGAGACCAGATTTGCATGCAATACTCCAACAGTGGCTTAACCAATGTCCTGTACAGCCGCAACATGTCCTCCCAACTGTACTCAATACTCTGACCAATAAAGGAAAGCATACCAAATGCCTTCTTCACTATCCTATCTACCTGCGACTCCACTTTCAAGGAGCTATGAACCTGCCCTCCAAGATCTCTTTGTTCAGCAACACTCTCTAGGACTTTGCTTCAGCAAGGTATTGGTGATGGGTCCAGCCAGAGCATCTTCCAGGACCCAGTTGCAGCATCAGTAGTTATAGAATTGGAGACCGCAGCAGGAGGAGATCAGAGGCGGTAGTGTCAGCAGCCCAAGCACTCAGCTCCTTCCAAGACTACAGGTTGTGACTTGGTCCATGTGCCTGTATTGAGATAAGACTTAAATAAGACTTTAATATCTGGACATTGCTTATCTGTTTTAGCTTTGTTTCCTTCACTTCTGCTTTTTTTAATTTTGGTTTTGCAATCAAGTGTGTAAACAAGATGGCACTGGTTACGTCAGTGGAAATGGGATGGCATGTGGCGAAGGGAACTTGTGCTTGGCCACCAGGTGAATGGCTTATTACGGAGCACTTCACAAGAAATTGGACGCTTTCATTATTTATTGTTTTTTCTGCCTTTATAGTCTATGTTTTAGTTTATTTTCTGTCTTTTATAATGGTGCCAGAGATTGGCAACAATATATTATACTTTTCATTGTATTTTGTCGTAAGATATATGTGACAATAAATAAATCAAATCAAATATTAACCAATGAATATGACGTATCTATAAAATTTCATTTTCCTCAAAAAGTTAAAACCTCTCTTGAAATGATGAACAAAAATGTCATGGAAACCTGTTGAGGATATGTGTAATTGTACACAGTAAATCAGAGAATAAAACCACTCTCATTAGTTCTTTATGATTTCCTTTCATTACTTTTCTCTGTGCTACCTCTTCTGGTCTATCTTGATCCTTCCTTATTCCCCTATAATTCTTCATCTTACCTCAATCTTATTCTTCATTTTCCAGTGGAAGGTGGTTGTAACATGACATGAAAAGAAGCCACCAACATTCAGAGGTTACATTTGGGATATAGTCATTGAGAAAATACCCTCACCAAATCACTCTTGCTTCAATTTATGATCAGTAACAGATTCCCCAGACCTTTCAGCTCAACTCTGTTGAATTGCCAACCTGTGCCTTGATACATGTTTTAACATCTATTTTCCTAAGCAATGTTTTGTTCATCTCCTCTGACTCTTCCAATAAGTATGAACAACTATGGTTAGCAGTCATTTACAGGGGGACAGAGTGGAGAGGAGTGCAGTCTATGGGAACCTTTGATTGATGTTCAATATTTCCATAATACAGTAAAGTATCTAATACATGTTCACATTTATCTATCAATCCACATTTCTTGTTGTTACGTTGTTGTTGCTCTCTTCATTTATAAATTCCTATTTTTCTATTTATGATAGAACCTGCTGATTTCAACTTGTCATGAGCAATCACACCTCTGCCAGTAGTTGTGATGTAATGACTTGGTTCTCGTTATTTTAACTGAGGTGTTAACCTTTCTGAATCAAACTGGTTCCTTCAAGTAGCCAAGAAATGAATTTGATACAAGCATATTAAGTAGTGGTGTAATAATTTCACTATTGTTGAAATTTCAGCTCCATAACACTTACCTTTCACACCAAAGAATGAAGATCAACAGCTCAGATTATTTAGATGTAACAGTGCTTTTACAATATTTGATACGATTCCCCCTTGAGGTGAGAACTAATGTCCGGAAACTAATACATCATTCCACCCATCTCTCTAACAATGCAAGGCAGAAATATGACAGGTATTTCCACCCATTTTGATCCCAGTGTCAAATTACATAAACTTCTAACTGAATTATATGACAATAGGAGTCCATCTAGGCTCAGTTGCATTTTGTATCACATTTTATTGATCATATCACAGAGAGATTTAGATCTGTTGAATGATGATGGCTCTATTTAGGAATAAGCTCATGGAAGTCTCTGTCATCCGTGAAGTATACTTTCTATCCTAGGGGTGTGTGTTAACCAGTGCTATGTGCTGTACCAATCATTGAGTGTTATATAATTTCACACTGTGAATTGTCAATGTTCCACAATGGCTCTCACATTTCTGAATATATGACCTGGACACACGGGACATTATCACATTTCTGATATTAATATTGTGAATGTAATCTCATATGTTCAGGTTTACTCAGTCTGTGCTGAGATGCTTTTAATTTTAGATACCAAATTTGTTTTTTGCTGAAAATAGGAACCATTTGTTTCTTGACACACGGAGCCACCACGTAGATTGCTTAAAATGTGCTTTATATTCAAGAATAGGGGGAAATATGTAAGGAAATGTGACTGAAGTTTGGTAAGGGGAAAGGGTAAATGCAAATTCAGCATCAATGCTGTTGATTAACATTGTATCTAACAATGTTTATTAAACTCTTATGGATTAGATAGTTGAAACGTTTTTAACAGTCTACTGTTAGTGTCATTTTTTTTCAGCATGTTTATATTTGTGCGGATTTTTCTTTTCAGGCTGTCTAAGCAGAATGTTAAATTCTAAAGTTACTTATCAATATTAATGTTACAATTGCACTGCGTCCCTTATAAACTTGACATTTTCACAGAGGCTTGTTAGCAAATGAAGACCATTCTTAGACATCTAAATCTGGGTCGGTATAGATATTTTGCACGATTGGTTGGAGGAAATTATGCCTGTCAAATCATTTAACACGTACTCATTGCTTGAAATTATTGCCATCGGTGAACTAGACATGTAAAGGGAAGAGAGGAAATGGCCTGGGGAGCCATTGAGAGCAGAAACAATTCGAATATTCATTATATTGATTGGTTCTCAAATGTGTGATCTCTTAGTATTGTTAATATGCAACTCAATTGTGTTCTCTATCAGCGCTCTCCAAGTCTGAGGTCATTAACTCACATTGAACTCTGGTTTCCAAAGCATTATCAGCTTTACTCCACCTCATCCACATGCTTGTATTTTTTTCATGTCTGAACTGACATAATGAATGTTTGCAGAAATGATTAGGGCAACCGTCTGTTTGAGCTGTTGTCCACATGATGCACTTTCAAGGAAAAGGAGTAAGAATTTAAGCAAAGTTTTGTTCCCCTTCACTAGACCATATCATATCTCATCATCTTCACTCCCCTATTATCACATCAGTCCAGGTATGCAATCAGGTTCAATAGATCAAATTTAAAATATATTGTGGATCTTTGAATTTAATGAAATATCGGGCAGAATTTTCCTCTTTTGAGACTGAAGATGAAATTTTCCCTTCCCTGGGTGTGGCGGAGAGGGGTAGGTGGGCGCATTTCACCTGGAGAAAATCTTATCCTCTGCTCACCACTTCTGCAAGGCAAGAAGGTATATCGGCAACTTTCTCAATGCCAGCAATGAAGACCCTGAAGTGGTCAAATAATTGCCCCTTTTGAGTTCAGCCTCACTAGCCTGACCCAGTTATCGTTCATTAGCATCAGCAATTATGGCTGCTCACTTGTGCAAGCTAGTGGGTCGGACTTCACCGATCTCAATGTAAGCTTATAACTGCAAGAGACAAAAAAAAACAGATGCTGGAATCCAAGGTAGAAGCTGGAGACTGTAAAAACACAACAAGCCAGGCAGTATCAAGAGGTGGAGAAATCAACGTTTTGGGTGTAACCCTTCTTCAGGAGTGGGGGTGGGTGTATGGGAGCTGCAGATAAAGGGGAGGGTGGGCAGGGTCTTGGGTTGGGTGGGGGGGGGCGCGGGGTGGTGAGATAGGGATAGATGAACACAGGTAGAGGGTACGACCTGGTTGGTCGATGGGAGGAATGAATCCGTTTGGTACCTGGAATGAAGGATTGATCAGAGGAGTGGAAGGGAGGGGGAGGGACTGGAAAGGTAGTCAGGGGATAGGAAGGGAGGTTATTTGAAATTGGAGAATTCAGTGTTGAGTTCTCCAGGCTATAGGCTGCACAGGTGGAAGGTGAGGTGTTGTTCCTCCAATTTGCAGTCTTATGGAGGAGGCCGAGGATGGTCATGTTGGAGAACAAGTGGGAAGGGGTATTAAAATGGGCAGTGACTGGGAGGTCAGATCAGCTCCTGCAGGCCCATTCTGAGATGCTCAGAGGAATGTGCCCTGAGTTTATGTTTGGTCTTATCAATGTAGAGAAGACCATATTGGGAGTACAGATACAGTAAACTAGGTTGAGGGAGAGGCAGGTGAACCTCTGTCTCATCTAGAAGGACTGTTTGGAGCTCTGGAGTGCAGGTGAGAATGGGTGGTGTGCTGGCAAGTTTTGCATCTTTTACGATTGCAAGGGAAGGTACCTGGGGGTTCGGGGGCTTTGGTGGGAAGAGTGGCGCAAACCAAGGATTGGCAAAGTGAATGGTCCTTGTGAAAGGCAGAGAGGGGTGGGCAGGGGAGGGTGTTCTTGGTGGTAGGGTCTAGTTAGAGTTAGTGGAAGTGTTTAAGTATGATATGTTGGATGCGGAGACTGGGTGAGGACAAGGGGGACCCTGTTTTTATTACGTTTAACTACAAGAGAGGCAGACTACACTTAACTGAGATTGCTTGTAAGCTATTGAACAGAGAGAGGCTTTGCTCCACGATTTCTCACCAGAATCTGAAAGAAGCCTTCCACCCTGGTAGATACACACCTTAAATATATTGCTGGGTTTGTGAATACTTGTGAATATTTGTCTCTAATTTAGACAATGCAGATAAAGCAGGCCTTCAAGAAACACGCCTGTGTATGCACCAGTTACTTTACATATGAAATAGCTTTAAAGGCAGAAAAAGACGCAAAGACTTAACAGCAAAGGAAAGAGGCAGCAAGCAAGATCGAAAGCTCTATAGCACACACAAGGAAGCCATTCAGCACATCATTGCTGTGTCAGCTTCCTGAAAGAATTCATCAAACCATCTTGTTACTTTTCAAGAGCCCCACCATTATTTTAACTTTACAAGTAAAATTCCAATTCTCTTTAAAAGTTATTGTAAAATCGACTTCCACCACCTTTTCATGCAAAGTGTTTAAAATGTGATAACATGTTGAGTAAAAACATCACTCATCTTCCCTTGGCTTTTGTTTTGCTATTGTTGTAAATCAACATGAGGAGCAGTGGTTAACAATTTAAGCAGAAAGGATAACTTTTCAAGGTGGGGCACCATACAGCAAGATAACCGATGTTAATACCTTGCAGGCTATCAAAAGATACTTCTGGATGATGGCTGGAGGCTGTGTCAATTGTGGAGGGGCAGAAGGCAAGGGAGCAGAGAGCAAGCAAGTGATTTGGCAGAGCAGAGGCTGAGATTTCAAACAGATTAGATTACTTACAGTGTGGAAACAGGCCCTTTGGCCCAACAAGTCCACACTGACCCTCCGAAGTGCGACCCACCCAGACCCACTCCCTTACATTTACCCCTTCACCTAACACTACGGGCAATTTAGCATGGCCAATTCACCTAAGCTGCACATTTTTTTTCGGACTGTGGAAGGAAACCGGAGTACCCAGAGGAAACCCACGCAGACACAGGGAGAATGTACAAACTCTACACAGACAGTTGCCCGAGGCAGGAATTGAACCCAGGTCTCTGGTGCTGTGAGGCAGCAGGGCTAACCACTGTGCCACCATGCTGCCCGGTTAAAGAGGTGGAGGAATATATAGATTGGTGAACCAATGACTTTAGTTAAGTACAAAGTTAGAAATCACACAACACCAGGTTATAGCCCAACAGGTTTATTTGGAAGCACTGGCTTTCAGAGCAGTGCTCCTTCATCAGGTGATTGGCATCTCCAAATCATGACTACCATCGACACCACTAACTGCTTAGCTAAGAAAGCCAAGATGCAAAATAGCAAATGAACATAGCAGATTTCCAAAAGAGTTGAAATACACACACAATGAGCTTCAGAGGATGACACAAAGAATGTAAGAGAATTCAAGTTTGGGGGAGATATATGAAGTGGCTGTGAGGATGGAATGGAGATTTTTCTAAAACGATTATTCATGGGATGTGGGTTGGCTAAGCCAGTGGTTATTGCCCACCCCAAATTGTCCCAAGAGTAGTTAAGAATGAATCACATTGCTATATGTCTGGAATCACATGTAGGGCAGATCAGGTAAAGATTGCAGATTCTTAGTCAACTAGATGGGTTTTTGCAACAACCAACAGTGATTATCATGTATCTAGATCTTTTACCCAGTTTTTTAAAAATTGAATTCAAATTTCAAATTTCACAACTTACCATGATGGAATTGGATCCTCAGAACATTAACCAAGGTATCTGGATTACTAGCCCATTAACCAAGGTATCTGGATTACTAGCCCAGTAACATGACTACTGCGTCACCATCTCCCTTGATGATAATACAAAATGTTTGAGAGATGTAAATACCTGGATCCTGCGATAAATCAGAATGGGTTTGAAGTTGAGGCACATTCATCCTGCATGTTCTCCCACTGTGCTTCACTTACCTTCCAAAACCTCTCAGCCTTCATGTGGCCACATTGTACTTTTTGATCAGTTACAGTATACCAACATTAGTTGACTATATGTAACCCCAAATCCGGAGACCATGAGATAGAGATAAAAACAGAAAATGCAGGAGAGCAAACCTCAGCCAGTCAGGCAGCATTGAAAGATAAGTTGGCCTTTTGGTCCATTACATGAAAGTTGTTGTGTTTATCCTTACATTGAATGAGAGTCATTAGTACTATTGATCAGATGGGAGTCAGGGGTTGTTAGAGAGATAATCATTTCCTGCAATGCTGCAAGAGAATTTCTCTCATGATGACCACAGTGAAGTACAGGTAAAATAAATATGAAATTATGCAGACCCTCACCAGGAAGAGCAGATTGTTGCAGCATAAATAACAGCAGTGCTGTACAGTCCCAGATGGATGTCTCAGATACCCCTCACTTGCTTAATTTTTCTCCATGGTCTTCTGGAAGAATGCTTCAAGGATGCTCCACTTCCTTCAAATGCTGATTGAAAATACCCCTTAGTCGGAGAAGCAAATTATGCACCCCTTTCCCAGATTTCTATACTTCAATAATTTCAAATTGTTCAATTTTGCCTCCGCTGAACCATTCCTGTTTTCGGCACTGTTCCAAATGCAGTTCAGTAATAGCTAATACAGTGCTAAGAAAGTGATGTAAAGAAAATTCTTTTTATTCAGGGGTTATAGTAGCTTAATTTTCATTGGTTAAATTGTTGTAGGAACTCATGATGATCCGTCTATTGTATCTCACTCCCTAGTTAAGCTTGGAATGCCCTAGTTAAGCCCAGTACTCCTGTACCTAAATGGTTTTTGCTGTCCCTTTCTTGGAGGATTAGGGCAGCTGAATTTTAATTAGTCTAATTCACTCAGGAGGTTATCATGATTGTTTGGTGTCTCACACTCCGCATCAGAAACCTCTTGCAGGCATCCCCAAAAAGGATGATACACACACACACACACACACACACACACACACACACACACACACACACACACACACACACACACACACCCTTGTCCATTCACAGTAGAAGTAGGAGAAATGAGTTAATAGTTCAGGTGTCTGACCTCTCGTCAGAAACGTTTGGGATATAATAGGTTTTGAATAAGAGATGGTTAGGACAAGGGCACAGATAGAGGTTTGCAATAAGATAAAAGACAGAAGAGATTAAATGATAGAAACTGAGTCAAACACTCATATGACCACTTGCATGCTTACTTATCTTACACTACATATTTTTAAAGTCTGTCTCTTATTTAATTTTCTGCACTGTTTTGTGTGTCATTGACTCTTATCTGTTTTAGAGAACAGTCTATTGCCTGCTCAAAAGCCTCAGCCTTGGGTTATCCTAGGTCAATGCTGCATGAGAAGGTCATAAATTCCTGTGGGGGAATGCACGCCAAGTTCTCACTGAGGGGATTGTCACCATAAATATGTGTTCAAGCACTAAATGGAGTAGTACTATTATTTTTGGAGTGGGAGGTGGAAACTGCTGATGAAAAGTAAGTGAAAAATCATCATGCAGATTTCCTGGAACTACAGCAGATTCCTGATACACTCACTAATCATTCCAGCAATCTACTTTTCCTGAACGTTTAATCTTATTAATGGCTCTTCAATCCTCCTCAATCAAATGGCCTTTACGGAAGGAACTTAAGGCTTGCATCAGGAGTTCATACTAATGTATATTGCACTAGATTTCAATAGATGGACAACACTCCGGAGCAGAGATGAGGAAGGGAAGAGAAGCAATTTCTTACAAAATATCAAAACTGCTGCAAAATGCTAGCAAGCCACTATTCCAAACTAGTAAAGTGGAGCTTGACAGCTTCATAGCAGTGTGGTAATCATGTGTTGGATGACAGCAACCTGAAAAGCATTAAGTAATACACTAAAGCCCAGTGTTATGCAAAGTCAAGATGGAGTGGACCTCTGCTGATCGTTCATTTTGGCCAGTGTGATGTGAAGCACTTTCTCCTTAATTTACTTATTTTCCTGAGGAACCTCTTGGGAATGCTCAATCAATCAAACGTCCCTTGGTTTCAAGTGACCCGACATGTAGCCCTGCCAGTATTGAAAGCTAAAGTGCCAAATTTAATGCTATGAATCATTTAAAGTGTTTTTATCGGTAATACAAAATTGTATCCACATTAGAATTGAAAGCCACAGGAAACAACTGGACACAGCTGTTCCTTCATAAACATGCCAGCAGTTCAGCTGTCCTGGCCTTCCTCACTGTGACCTTCAATGTTGATTTTCTACTTAAATCTTTCATGGACCCTAATCTTTCTCTCTAATATTTCCCGATACAGAGAAAAAAATATCAGCACTGTTTTGAGCCTTAGGTTTATCCTCAAAAATAAGAGGGCCTAAAAATGACTGGTACTTGCAAAATTCTTCAAATACTTAGGTGATATTTCTTTGTCAAACATTTTATGGAGGCATTGGCTGCTTTTAAAATTGAAAACAAAAGAGTTTCTACTACATGAACACATTCAAGAACCATCTGGTAACTTCAGCCCTCACTATTTATAGAAAATAGCTCCACAAATCGCCGATGCAAGTAAAGGCAAGAGAATTCTGCTCCTTTAACAATTTTAAACTATTCAGCTTTCTGAAGCTGGTGAGGACAAGAGGAAAGTACTAACACTAGTTTCCATCTGAGCAACACAGACCTGGAAGTAAACAAAAATAGAAATTCCTGAAAAAACTCAGCAGGCCTGGCAACACCTGTGGAGAGAAAGCAGAGTCAATGCTTTCACTTCAGTGACCCTCAGAACAGACCAGAAAGTCTCAGGTTCACCATTTCCACTGAATTAGCTGATCTGAGTCAAGGTCACAGTTGACATAATATAATCACCTGAGCTGGGAGAAAGAAAGTCTATCTGGGTACCAGCTCCCACGTTATTACCCCTGTTATTCTGTTTTCTGGTTTGAATGTATTTGGCAGTAAGCCTGATGAAAATTGCAAGAGACTGGATTGTCGGCACGCATTATCTTTTATCAATATGGTAAATTAAACAGGATTAGACTTCACAAAACATTTCCAGAGAGAAATAACACTAGCAATCTTGTGATCTTATTTCACTTCCCCAGATGATATCAATTCCTCTTTACATCTTCACATTAGCCTTTAATATCATAATGCCCGCTGGCCCCACAACCTCCACTGCCCAACTGCTCATTGGCTGCTGTAGGACAACAGGATCAGATCCATCTGAAATGACACCCAAGTAGCTTGTTCACACTTGTTGGAGACAACTTTCACTTTTAGGCTGTGTGCCCATTGTTGTGGTTCACAGGGGCAGCAGTCTCAATGTCTCAAACCTCAGCTGAATCAGATAAGGGAGCTGCAGGCATCATATGGGCATTAACAGTGTAATCCACTGTTTTCTTGACTGTATGAATGCCATCTAGCTGTGGCGTCAATCTGGAAAGGGCAGGAATAGGCCAAGGGATGGGGGTTGGTGTTTGGAGTTGGACAGGGGCTGCAGTAAGGGAGAGGGTGACAGAATGAGGCAGTAAATCTTGCTCTGTGATTTTTGTGGCACTACAACTCAATTTCATTCAAGGCCTTATATTTTCAGTTTATTTACGATGACGGAACATATAGTTGATGTATAGAAGGTCATCTGTGCACAACTGTCAGCAAAACTCAGTCATAAGTATGATTGTGCACCTCGGAGATTCTCCCATGTCACCGATCATGGCTTCTGTGAATCCTTGTGTGGCTCATGAACCTGTTCCTTGAGCCACATCTCCAACAATACATTTGGCAGCTGTTTTGGGAGCTGAAAGTGCTCCTTGGCTTCAAGATTGCTGGCAATCCTTTGTCAGGCTCCTTTTCCATGCTTCCTCTTACCAACAAGCACTCCTAAAGAATTGTGTCCCTTCAGACAGGATGTTCCTCCAGACCAGTTTCTCTCTGATCATTTGGACAGGATGTGATTATCTGCTCGCTGGAGGTAGTGAGGAAAATGGCAAGAAGAGCAAATAATTGATCAAGTGAGCCCTGAAGAAATACTTGAGCCTTTCACACAACATAACAGATTATGTGCCAGGCAAGAAGGTCCTGAAGGACCCAGAAGGACCCACAAGTTAGATTTGAGTGTCTTTGAAGAGAATCCCAATAAAGCATGCAATCTTTAGGGGGAGGATCAGAAGAAAAGATTGACCTTTTCAATTTGCTATGATTTCAGATTATTAATTGCTCAATGGGGATATTTAGACTGTGGTACCAAGTGTGTAGAAGTGCACTCAAATGTGACCTCAGTCTATATTTCATTATTATTGTCCAAGTTGCAACACTAATGCACGGAATTACTTCCTTTGCCCACAGAAGGAAACACAAGTTTGATTTGGATGCCTTTGAAGGGAATCCCAATAAAACACACAGTCTTTAGGAGAGGTCAGAAGAAAAGATTGACCTTTTTAATTTTCCACCAATTCAGGTTATTAACTGCTCAATGAATGGCCACCTAAGGACCTTAACTCACCACTAGCCTTTCCCAGCAGGTTGAAAAGTGCCTGATTTCCCAACTGGTAAACCAATCCAGTCTGACAGCCAGGTTTGTGAGGAAGAGCTTCTGTTTTCCCCAATGTGAGGCTAATTGAGGCAGCGGTGATGGACAAAGAGGGTGGCTGTTGAAGGCCATCTAACTGACTTTACCTCCAACCAATGAAGAACACACTCCTACCCCCAATACCCCTCTCTCTGTGAGATACAGAGAAAAAGCTCTTACCTTCTCGACATTTAAGAACTTCTTGCCTGGGCTTCCTATGACATTTTCTGAGTTCCAAAAGCATCTAGCCTCTGATCAGATAGCAGCTTTTTATGGGGCAAGAGCTCAGTATCTAGGCTCATGATTTGCCAAGAATTTCACCAGTCAGTTCATCATGATTGATTGGAGTTTGATCCAGTTGGTGAGGGCTAGGAGTCTGTCACTTGTGGAAACATTTACCCCACACTTGGTGTATGTAACACGAAATCTCAGCCACAGTACTTTAGCCAAAATGATGGACATGTGAGGGATGAAACAAAAAAAATAAGTATTTTTACTTTTGGAAGGAAGTTTCTGAAGTGACTATTTCCAAAAGAACAAAAGTTACACAAAGGAAAATTAGGTACAGTAAAAAGAGCTGTGCTTATGATTGCTGTCCCACGACTGGACTGGATGGTGCCATATAGCTCACTCATTAGTGCCTCCTATTTCTTTCATTTGGTTAAGTGTTCTGGTAAGGCCAGAATTTATTGCCCAACCTTAATTTGCCTTATGAAGGTAATGGTGAGCAGCCTTTTGGAACTTATATGGTGCACGTATACACACAACACTGTTGTGTATGAAGTTCCAGGATTTTGATTCATTGAGAGATAGGGTATAGGTTTCAATCAAGAGTGTTTTGTGAATTACAGGGGAAATTGCAGTTGGTGGTATTTCCAAGTACCTCCTGCCCTTGTTTTATCCTAAGCAATAGAGTTTGTGAGTTTGAAAGGTGCTGTCAAAGAAGTCTGAGCAATTTGGTGAAGTCTATTTTGTAAATAGTAATATCACATATGTTGTGGGAAGAAGTAAATTCAATTTTTGCAGTGATTGCAACTTGTAGTTGTACAGAGTTCACCACATAAGAGAAATGCAACAGAGCATTTCATAAAGTGGTCAAGGAAGATTCCTAGCAGAAAAGTTAGTGGCTAAAGAAGAATATATAAGGGTTTTAGAGTCGTGGGTGGAAATCTCAAGGTTGGATCTTTTGAGAAGAGAATTCAAGGTGATGGTGACTGAAGTTGATGTTACAGCAAAGGAGGATGATAAAGATAGTCTGAAACGGATGGACAAGACCATTCCGATAGAATGAAGTGAGGGCATGGACACTTCTAAACAAAAATAACAGGCAATATAGGACATGAAGATATACCTGAAAAGATGATGGAACTTGCAGCATTTTCTTCACATTGAGAAGATTAATCATTATGGCATGTGATACATCAACAATTGTTAGAGAAATAAATATGTTTGGTAACATTCTGACATTCATTTCGAATTCTTGCTGATTCTTTGGAACATCAACATTTTAAAATGTGACTATGTTTTTGTATTAAGCTTGGCTTCGACGAGAAAGACTTCGATTTCCTCATGATGCTTGTATTATGTGCCTTCAATATTTAATTTTCCAATTTGCAATCAGTAGCATCTTCTAACATGATTCACAGAATAACCTCAAAAGTAAGGAAGCACTGCAGGATGCAGTGAAATGACACAGTAAGACTACACTTCAACAGGCCACCTGAACAACTGAAGCACAGAAAGCTCATTTTCAGGATGCCAACTGAATGCTTGATTGCTGACTGAATGGCTGTCTATTCTTCACTGAAATTGCAGTTTCCCCCCTCGCTGTCACAAGATAAAACACTTATGAATCTACTAACCACTGTCACCCAGAGGGAAAGGAAGCAGTCTATCGGAATGAATAATAAGTCCTCTGATGTTAGAGTCACTGATACAAGTGCATACATATATTTTAAATTAAAGATACTTTGTCACATGCCAGCCATCACCCAAAAATGCCAACCAACCAGCAGGCCACAACTGGATTTGTAACTCTTAAACATCTCAGCAAGATAGAGATAGGTGAAAATATAAATCATAAAAGGTGTAGAAAGTTCAGCATTCATATTAGTACTGACATTCATTCAACCAATTGGCAATAGATTCACAGGACTGTGGTCCTGGTGCATAGTACATGACACCGTGATAAAAATAGACAATTTCAATCAGATTTGTTGCAGCTTTGATCATGACATCAGAAAATCTGCAATGTTATAATGAAAGGAATGAACACATTCTCTGTTGCTTATTAATGTAATTTTGCAAGTTACTTAACAACTTTCAACTCCAACCAAGAAATAGCACATTAATGATAATGGTCTAATGATCAATTGCTTGTCAGAAATTGATGAACTCCATGCATTAGTTTATTTAAGACAAAAAAACAAATGTAATTCATGAAACCAGCTGATCTCTGGGTGTGCAGCAGACAAAGCCACAGCCGGTTAAATGACAGGCAGAGTTGCAGCTTTGCATACACAACACACATGAAGACCTCAACGATGAACTCTCATAAAGGCACAATATACATACAATATCCCCTTTATCTCCAGAGGATAGTTTAACTATTAAAAAAAGACATGTGCCTATGAGTGTCTACACCATGGAGGTAACTTAATGAAACATCCAGATCTCATGATAATAATTTTACCTGGAACTGTCATTGATTTTCACAGTCAACAGTAACATTGTCAGTCATAGAGTCATAGAGGTGTACAACACAGAAACAGACCCTTTGGTCCAACTCGTCTATGCCAAGCAGATATCCTAAAATATCCCATTTCCCAGCATTTGGCCCATATTCCTCTCAACCCTTCCTATTTGTTTCCCATCCAGACATCTTTTAAACGTTGTAATTGTACCAGCCTCCACCATTTCCTCTGCCAGCTCATTCTGTACATGCACCACCCTTTGTGTGAAAAAAGATGCTCCTTAGGTCCCTTTTAAATCTTTCCCCTCTGACCTTAACCCTCTGCCCTCTAGTTATGTACTCCCACACCGCAGGGAAAAGACCTTGTCTATTTATCCTATCCATGCCCCTCATGATTTTATAAACCTCAAAAGGTCACCCTTCAGTCTCCAGGGAAAACAGTCCAGTCTACTCAGACTCATCTGAAAGCTCAAATCCTCGAACCCTGGCAACATCCTTGCAAATCTTTTCTGAACCCTTTCAAAGTTCACAACATCCTTGCTATAGCAGGGAGACCAGAATTGCATGCAGTATTCCAATAGTGGCCTAACCAATGTCCTGTACGGCTGTAACAATACTACTGACCCATAAAGGGAAGCGTACCAAATGCCTTCTTCACTATCTTATATCTATCTGTGACTCCACTTTCAAGGAACTATGAACCTGGATTCCAAAGTCACTTTTTTCAGCAACACTCCCCAGGATCTTACCATAACTTCTGCCCTGATTTGCCTTTCCAAAATGTAACACCTCACATTTATCTAAATTAAACTCCATCTGCCGCTCTTCGGCCCATTGGTCCATCTGATCAAGATTCCATTGTACTCTGAAATAACCTTCTTTGCTGTCCACTACACCTCCAATTTTGTAATCTGCAAACTTACTAACCATACCTCCTATGTTCACATCCAAATTACTGATATAAATTATGAAGAGCAGTAGGACCAACCTCCAATCCTTGTGGTGCACCACTGGTTACAGGCCTCCAGTCATTCCTGTTTGTGTTGTTAAATGAACATGGACTGCAATTATTGCTCCAGAGTATGCTTATCCTATCACGTTCTCACCAAATTTTGTCCCAAATAAACCACCTATTGATTTCATTCAGCAAACTGTTTTAAATGATTTGAATCTTCTTGTCATTTACAGTTTTGTTCCTTAAGAGCCTCCAACTCATTTTGAATCTTCTAGTTTTATAGTCTGGATTTGTAGAAATCTATAAAGTTTTAGCTTTCTATTGGTCCAGTAAACTTTTTCCGTCATAACTTGTTTTACCAATTGTGTGGTCTCTTCATCATCTTCTGTTATCTTGGATGCCTGAATCTCTTCAATTTGCCGCTTGAAAGGTTGCTTGGTTTCCCCTACGTCCTGCTTGAGTTCTGTCATTCAAGCATCAATTATTTCTGAAAGGACAGACTAATGAGTTATTGCAATTTCTTGTGTGCTCTGCCCACCTCAACTTATTTTGTAGGTTTATTATTTCTTCCACCATTGCTTTGTGCTCAAGTTGCTGTTTCTGTAGTTACTGCTAAGCCTGAGCTGTGTCACTTGTGAGTTGATCTAGAACCTCTTGTTAAACAACAACTTTGTTTTCATTGGATTGATAGTACAGACCTAATCCTGCTTCTTTTCTTTCTCTATTAACTTTTCACTCAGCTTTGTGAGCTGAGCAGAGGTATCCCCGAAAGACTTCTTTATCTCAGAGATTATATTGCTAAATATAGATTTTTCTTAAATTAGTTGTTCATGCTTTTCCTTTTAAAATTCATTTTCTTTCTCTGAGCTGAGAGTTTGGATCTAATAATTCAGAAGAAAGTACATTTCAGAGAGGGCATGGGACCTCAGTGGTTAGCACTGCTGCCTCACAGTGCCAGGGACCCAGGTTTGATCTCAGTCTGGGTGACTGCCTGTTTGAAGTTTGCACATTCTCCCTGTGTCTGTGTGGGTTTCCTCCCACAATCCAAAGATGTGCAAGTTAGATGGATGTTGGCCATGGTATACTGTCCAGGGATGTGCAGGCTAGATGGGTTAGCTATGGGAACTGTAGAGTTACAGAGATATTGTGGGGTGGGGCTGGGTCTGGGTGGGATGCACTTCAGAGTGTTGGTGTAGACTCAATGGCCCAAATGGCCTCTTTCCACACTATAGGCATTCTATGTTACATTTTGTTTCTCTGCAAGTGTTCCTTGAACAGTTTGCTATAGATTCGGTTGTGTCCCTGAGGTCTTCCTCATATTGTGGATTGTGGGTAAAGTTAGATCACAGCATGTTGCAAGATCCATACTTTGGTCCTAAGATAGAGAATAACTATGATCTCCAGATGGACTGATTGTAATAACACTTCAACGCTATTAATCCTGCACATAAAATATGCTGAATGTTTTACCTTTATAGTTCCTTCATGGTACCTCATGACTGTAGGTGCTTTTTTTTCATAGAATTCATCGGGTTGGTATGCTGGCATTTACCCTATGTCACTCTTAGCCAATAGCAAATAGTTATCAGTTTTCTCAGGACAGATTATTTGCATTTTTGCAAACACTTCAAACAGTGTGAAGACTTTGATATTTTTGACTTTACAGCATGGAACATCTATTCACCACTCATTCTTCCATCATGTACATAATCAAATTCTTGTTTGTCTGACACTTCCTGTATACGCTTCTGGTGGGATACAGGTGGTCGTCACTGTAACTGAAAGATATTCCTTCTGTGAGGTTTTTTTTGACCGGTGCACAGCACTTTGTAGCTACATCAGTTTTTCTTGAGTGCACTGCTTCTGCCAAGGGATTTTTCTTCTGACACTTACCTTTCAAAATTGATTGATAATTAGGCATCTCATGGTGTATGCAGAATGCCATGTCTTTCACATATTTTCCTATGTTTGGATGTTTGAATGATTGTGGCAACCATCTGGTCTATACTGAGGGCCTGCAATGTTCGTCAACATGCATGGACCACTTTTTATTTGTGTCCATCCTTTGGCAGCTGTACAACATGCCATGTGTTTGGTTTGTCTAGCAAATCTTTCTAGAATTTTCCACAGGAGGTGAGCTTCACTGTTATGAAAGTGTAGAAGTGCACTGTGCCTTTAGGAAAATTAAAAGCCAGCTGAACAACCTGACAGCACCAAGTATTCTGAACAAGATACAATGTAACCTTTCGGTCCTGTTGCTAGAGTAGCTGGTTGCCTGGAGACAAAAACAAATTCAAACAAGGCCAATCAGTTTAAATTATAGCCCCCCAATTAGTCATTAGTCCTGATGGGTTAAATCTGTGTGAACCTCTGTCCTGGACCAAATACCAAACAAATTTTAGTAACTTGTTCTTGGGACTTATCAAAATCTAAAAATCATAGCTCTAAAAGCTGATCAAACATTTTAAATTCTTTTAGGATGTCTGCTGTGTACCAATTTAAACCATGACATTTTGTGAAATTCTGAAAATATGCTTTTGCTTCTCTTGCTTGCAATTGATCTAGTATACATTCCGATCACTTATCTTTCTCAAATGGACAACACTAACCTCTTGATAAGAATTTGTCAGTTTTCCAACAAAATGAGGTGTCAACACTGTCTAATGTTGTAACAAAGATGCTGAAGATTGTCACATGTGCTCAAGCTTGATTTAAGATAGTTAAATGTGTTCCATGAGTAGATTAACCAGTTTGTTGATTATTCAAGTGGAATTGATCTCATCAGCATGTTGTTTTCTGACATTATTCATTGTCATTTTAATGATAATGGCATAATGATCAATTACTCATAATGGATTGCTTAGCTCTGTGGAGTAGTGTATTTAAAACGGCAAAACACATAATTAGTTATAAAGCAAATCAACAGATTTGTGTGTGTGCAGCTTGCATCATCCATACATGCAGCACCCATACACACAGCACGTGAAGTCCTTAATGGTGAACTCTCTTTAAGGCAAGTTTCATATAAATATACACGTGAACTGGTATCTGGTGGTAACAGCAAGATTTGAAAGATGGGCTTTAGTGACATTTTATATTCCCATCTCAATGCATTGTCTGACTTTGCCCCTGTTTCATACCTTTGCTACACATGACTTGGCTCTTCTAATGCACTTTTCCAAGCTTCTGTCCTCTGTAACATTTGAGATCATCCAAAATGCTGCTCCGTCTGCCTATTCCCATTCACCTTTTGTGAGCAAGTCTTCAGTTTTCATAAGACTCTCAGTTCTGGAATATTCTCGCTACACCTCCTCATCCATTCTCTCTGTTTCTCATCCTCCAAAACACTCCTAAAACCTATCTCTTTGGAATAGGGTTTGGTCATCTTATCTAATATCATCTGATGTGGATTGATGTTATGCTTTGTTTTATAGGGTGCCTGTGAAATGCCTTGGGACATGTCATTATGTTAAACTATAAATAAATATAAGTTGTTAGAGTTGTTATTGGCAGACTTTGACTTTGAGTGATAATATCAATGAATCAGATGACTGCCTTAATCCCTCTTGATTTTATTACATAGACTTCATAATGTAAACCACGCTGTGGGCAACAACATTTCTGTAGCACCTTTAATATAATATGAATTCCTTGATTTTCACGAGTGTCCTCAAATAAAATGTGACTCAGTTCACATGAAGGAGGTATTAGAACCAACGGCCAAGAAATCAGAATAAAGACTTGCATTTGCAGACCAACTATCATGATGCCAGGATATTTCAAAAGTACTATCCAAATGTGGTGACTGCTGTAATTTAGGAAACATGGCAGCTACATCCTAAAGAAGGAAGGAGAGGCATCAAGACAGAGATGGTAAGGACAGAGTGCAGAACTAAGGCCTAGGCAGCCATAGACCAGGACATACTGATGCACAGTAAAAATTAGTGGCCATAGAGCATATTTGGTTAAAGTGCTGTTAAAATAACAGCAATTCCACAACTTGATTGACCTTATCTCACATGACCTCGATTCCAAAACTATGGATAATTTCATTTGGATCTCAAGTAATTTCAGTATTCTAAAATGTGAGACAACAGGACTAACCACTGAGCCACCATGCCGATAGTATGAGTTCTCATAAGGGTAAAATTTCCTCTGCTTAACATATTTTAATTAAGGTCTTTTAAGCTGCTTAATCTACAGCAGCCACTACTCCATTTAAATTAAACACGGGCTTCAGATTACACCCAAATAATTTTCCACAACAGAGTTACGTTTACCAGAGGAAATTAAACATCCTGGTGGAACTGAATTGCCAAGTAGATAGAACCCAATACAGAGTATTATAAACAGTAACCTATTAACCAGAGAAAGTTTTAACCAGGGCAGAAATGAATTGATCCAACATATTTGGGAGTTAAAGGATTTCCTTGCTCACCTCAGTATTTCAATCTGCTTTGCGAAGTACTTTTGCACATGGAAATTGTACCATTTTATTTGTCTATTCACCAGTTTAACAGAATTGCAGAAAAGGATAGTTGTTGAAAAGTTCCAACTTCCAGAATACCAAATGAGGTTTTAATATTCAAAGACAAGGAAATAATTTTTTGGGAGGCAGTATTCCTTGTGTATCGAATATGATGGTTGATTACAATAATATATTGTACCCTACAGTTATAGGTATCAATTTATTTCTCCAAAGCACACAGGTTGCTTTGTGGTCTCATAAATGTAAAGATAATTACTTGTCGCAAACTTTGATTGTTAAATATGAAAATACCTTCAGATACCAATATTTTTAAACTGTTCAGTGTGCGAGGTGTATTACTGGTTTTCGAAGAAAACAATGGAGTTAAAGTATGAGCCTTTGTGTTTGTGAAGGTAATGGCTGGAGCATTATAATGTAAACAAGATGGAACACATTCTCTGGACTCTTGAGCTGTCTTCAGCAGAACTGCTACCAAATGATTGATGATAGTGATGCCGAGTGTTAACTGCACTGCTTGAGAGTACAGTGAAGGCAACGTCAACTGAAGCATTCAGAATGGAATTAGACTGTCATCTGCAAAGGAAGAATGTGCAGAAGACAGGAAAATGACACTAAGTGAATTGTTCATTTGGAGAGCTGGCCCAGAAATAATGGGCCAAATGGTCTCATTTGGGAGATTTTATCCTGTCCAGGAAGTTAACCCTCTAATACAAACCAAAAACATGATTTTAAGATTCTTCGTCCGTGTTGGCTTTCCCCAAGGTTTGGAATGTATTTCCTGTTTGGGATTACCAAGAACCTAAGACTATGTAAGATCACTTTAAAGCCTTGAGTATGTGATGTTTACAATGTTTTAGTATCAGCTTTAGCTCACTGGTAACACTCTCATCTTTGAGTGAAAGGTCTCTGGGATCTAGACCCAATTCAGATGCTTGAGCATATAATTCAGGCTGATAAACTCCAAGGCAGTACAAAGGGAATGCTGCAATACCAGAAGTGCTTTCTTCATAGTCAAGTGTTAAACTCAGCTGTCTTCTGGCACCTTGGGTGAAGGGCTGAAAAAGCTTCTCTGGATGTTACCACATTGGTGTTTGAAAGATCTGGTAGCTTGTAAATAGACTGGTATATTTCTGACACACTAATAAAAGTGAAACATTGCAGATGCCAGAAATCTGAAATATAAACAAGAAATCCTGGAGAAATTCAGCAGGTCTGTCAACATCTGTGGAGAGAGAGAAACAGGGTTAAGGTTTGTAGTGCAATATGACTACTCTTTAGAATGCATTCATCACTTTTTTGCAGGAACCAGGGTGTAAGGAAATGCATCCGTGGTAACTGTTTGTCTGTGTGTTTGCAGTGGATACTGTGAACAGTCTATGCTCAGATATTGAAATATTGAAGTCAAGGAAGGGAAGGGATAAGTCAAAGATTGACCAGGAGAAAAATGAAAGGAGAATGAAAATTGGAAGTAAAAAGCTGATTAATTTTTCCAATTCCAGGTGAAAGCAGGAAGTAGCACAGATGTCATCATTGATATGTCAGAGGAAGAGATGTAGTTGGGATCCCAAGTAGGTCTGGAACAAAAAATATTCCACGAATATCTCACAATGAGATGAGCACCGCTGGGATCCTTACTGGTACTTTGACCTGGAGAAACTAAAACAAGTTGAAGAAGAAGTTGTTTAAAATGAGAATAAGCTCAGACAGGTAAAGGAGAGCATTGGTGGACAGGGACTGGTGCAGGTCTCTTTTCAGAAAAGAAGCAGAGAACCTTCAGACTACCCTAATGGGGGAATGGGTGTGTGGAGTGATTGCACATCCATGGTGAAGAGAAGGCAGTTGGGGCCAGGAATCTAGAAATTATGGAACTGACGTAAAGCATCAGGGAAATCCTGAAGGTATGTTGGAAGAGACTGAGCAAAGGGGGAGAAATAGTGTCAAAGTAGCAAGAAAGAAGGTCAATGGGAAAGGATTGGACTGGGGGCAGCTAGGAGAGTCCTGTTTGTGGATTTTGGGAAGGCAGTCGTAGTGGGCTATGCAGGTTAGAGTGATTGAGGGGGAACAAAGATATGAAGATGGTTAATCTCACAGTTCTCAATGAAATGTGGAGAGTAGGGTTCAGGTAGAGGGGAGTATTGGAAGTGTGTGAAAAGGTCTTTGAGTTGAGAAATCTATTTTGTGTTGCTCAGCTAGAATTCATGAAAGGTAAACTGGACCCAGAGACAGTCACTGACATAGAACTGTTGCTGTGAAAGTGAGTTTTGTCAAACATTTTATCAAATACCAGGAGCAAAATAGAAAGCAATGACAATGAATAAAACAAATGTTTAAAATGGAAATCCTATCAAGAGAAAAGCAGACCTTCTTCAAGGTGGGCTTATCTGGAAGAGAAGTGATCGTGAATTAACCAGTCAAATACAGGCAAAATGTTACAGATGCTGGGAATCTGAAATGAAAACAGAAAATGTTAGAGAAATTCAGCAGGTCTGTCCATCTGTGGAGAAAGAAACAGGGTGAACAATTTGAGTCCAATATGACTTTTCTTCATAACCATTATGTTTGCTACATTGCAGAACTTCATAAGGGCCACCTTTACTCGAAACCACGTTATAATGTCCTGAGGATGTGAAAAGCATGATATCAGTGTAAGTCTTACATTCTTAGCCACTAATGCTTTATACAGCCATGGATGTAAATGTGCTAATGCAGCTTTTTGAATTCAATTTTCTTGCCAACATTATACATAACCCGGGTCCCTGAAAGAGTTCATGTACTGATTCTGTAGAAGTGTACCACACTGTTGAAGTAGGGTTATCGATCACTGGCATAAATGCTGTACTTTTCACTCTTATTATTTCATGGAATGTGATTGTTGCTGATGATCCCCTCATTCCACATGAACTGACTGGCTTGCAAGGCTATTTCTGAGGACAACTTTAGAGTCAACCACATTGCTGTAAACTGGAGTCAGGTGTAGGCCAGACCAGATAAGGACTTACTTCCCAAGATGGCATCAGTGAACCAGATGGGTTTTTATAAGAAATTTTTAATAGTTTCATGGTCGTTGGTACTGAAAATAGTTTTTAACTCTAGAATTACCAATGAAATCCCATATACTTCTTTATTGGCATTTGAACCCATTTCCCCAGATCATTAGCCCGCATCTCCAGATTACAAGATAACTGTACATGACTACAGTACTGTTACCTCTCTGCCAGGACAGAGGGTACAGGGTCAAAATGCCACAGAGTCATAGAGATGTACAACACATGGAAACAGAGCCTTTGGTCCAGCTCATTCATGCTGACCAGATATTCTAAATTAATCTAATCCCATTTGTCAGCATTTGGCCCCTATCTCTTTAAACTCTTCCCATTCATATAACCATCTGAATGCCTTTTAAATGGTGTAATTGTACCAGCCAGCACCACTTCCTCTGGCAACTCATTCCATACACGTACCACTCTCTGCATAGGTCCATTTTAAATCTTTCCCCGCTCACTTTAAACTTATACCCTGTAGTTTTGGACATCCCTACTCTTGGAAAACTTTTTACCCTATCATAGGACCTCTTCCATAGGAATTCGATTCACAAATAGAGAACCAATTCCACTTTAACTTCCACACATTTCAAAGCATGCCAATCTGAATTGAATCCTAAAATTCATGCTAAAATTTTTTTTGTGCATTATGTAGCCCTTTTGAGGCTATCCACACAACACAAATTAAAATGCTCAATTCTGATATTGTTGTTGATCCAAATACCCATTTTTCCAGTGTAAAAATATGGTCAAAATATGATGCTTGGCAACCACACGCATCATGAAGTGATTAAATGCCATCATAAATTACCACACCAGTGTGAAATAAATTATTTGAACTTTGATCCTGCACAAAATAGTGAGCTTTTATTAAAACTCTCTCTCACTCACTGCAGAGTCAGTCCTCAGATTACAAAATATCCTTTAGCAGCATTCAATCTCCAACACACCCTTGAATGGTGTGAACAATTAATTAGTGTTCAGTGTTATTGTGTTTACTGTATTGTCCAGCCCTGGCTTGCAGCATTATACTGTGGTTTCAGGGAGCCAGAAGTTAGGATTTGCACTGTAAATTAAGCACCGGTTTAGGATAACAGTGTTTAGGCATTTATCTCCCTCTGCATGTCCCAGAGCGTTTATTTATTTTCTGTTTAAAATCTTAGTATTGGAAATTTTGCTTAGAGATTAAATAAAGGGCAGCATTAGAGACATCTGTGGTATACAAGAGGATGGGTAGTAAATAGATGTTTCAAATCAAAGAGCTTGTTTGTCTGACAAATCAAATTTAAATCTATTGATTTGAATTGAATTCAATTTGCTTGCCAATTTTATACATAACCCTGGTCCCTGAAAGAGATCATATACTGGATTCTGTAGAAATGTATCACACTGGTAAAGTGGGGTTATCGATCACTGGCATAAATGCTGTACTTTTCCCCCTTATTCTTTCATGGAATGTGATTGTTGCTGATGATTCCCTCATTCCACATGAACTGACTGGCTTGCAAGGCTATTTTCAGAGGACAGGTTTAGAGTCAACCACATTGCTGTGAATCTGGAGTCAGGTGTAGGCAGACCAGCTAAGGATTTACTTCCTGAGATGGCATCAGTGAATCAGATGGGTTTTAATAAGAAAATAATAAGAGAATAGTTTTGAACTCCAGAATTATCAATGAAATCCCACATGCTTCTTTATTGACATTTGAACCCATTTCCCCAGATCACTAGCCCGCATCTCCAGAGTACAAGATAACTGAACATTATTACAGTACTGTTATCTCTCCGCCAGGACAGAGGGTACAGGGTCGAAATGCCATAGAGTCATAGAGATGTACAACACACGGAACAGAATCTTCGGTTCAACTTGTTCATGCTGACCAGATATTCTAAATTAATCTAATCATATTTGCCAGCATTTGGCCCACATCCCTCAAAACTCTTCCCATTCATATACTCATCCGAACACCTTTTAAATGTTATAAATGTACCAGCCTCCACCACTTCCTCTGTTACCTCATTCCCTACACGTACAACCCTCTGCATGAAAAGATTGCCCTTAGGTCCCTTTTAAGTCTTTCCCTGCACATTTTAAACTTATACCCTCTAGTTTTGGACATCCCTAATCTGAGGAAAACTTTTCACCCTATCCATGCCCTACATGATTTTATAAACCTCCATAGGATCCCCCCATTAACCCCTGAAACTTCAGAGAGAATAGCCCCAACCTATTCAGCCTCTTCCAATAGCAAAAACCTTCCAAATCTGCAACATTCTTTTAAATCTTCTCTGAACCCTTTCAAGTTTAACAACATCATTCCTATAGTGGGAGACCTGAATTGTACACAGTATTCCAATAGTGACTGATCCAATGTCCTGTACAGCCGCAACATGACCTTCCAATGCCTATACTCAGTGCACTGGCTAATAAAGGCAAGTATACCAAACACTTCCTCACTATCCTATCTATCTGTGATTCTACTTACAAGGAACCATGAACCTGCATTCCAAGTTCTATTAGGCTGGCAACATTCCCCAGGAACTTACCATGAAGTGCATAAGTCCTGCCCTGATTTGCTCTACCAAAATGTAACATCCCACATTTATCTGAATTAAACTCCATCTTCCACTTCTCAATCCATCAGCCAGCCTGATCAAGGTTCTGCTGTACTCTGAGGTAACCTTCATGGCCATCCACTACACCTCCAATTTTGGTGTCATCTGCAATTTTACTAACTATACCTCCCATATTCACATCCAACTTTATAAATGACAAAAACCAGTGGACCCAGCACCAATCTCTGTGACACACAGGCCTCCAGTCTGAAAAGCAAAACCTCCACCACCACTCCGACCTTCTCGCCAATTTTGTATCCAAATGGCTAGTTCTCCCTGTATTCCATATGATCTAACCTTGTTAGCCAGTCTACCATGCAGAACGAAAGCCTTATTGAACTCCATGTAGACAATATGCCCATCGCTCTGCCTTCATCAATCCTCTTTGTCACTTCTTCAAAGTTATCACGTAATCATAGAACCATACACCATGCAAGGAATTATTCAACTATGCCCATGATTTGAATGGCTACTCAGCTAGTTCATTCTCTGCCTGTGCCCAAATTCCCTCAAATTTCAGCTTCTCAAGTTATCGCAATTCTTTTCCTTCGTATGTGCTATCTGATCCTGAATGAATTGTACAGATATCAACCTCTGGTCAGATCTCGACTATCCATCGTAATTACACAGGCTGGATTGCAGTTTTGAACTCCAGAATTACCAATCACATCCCACATGCTTCTTGGCTGGCATTTGAACCCTATCATTAGCCTGCATCTCCAGATTACCAGATCATTGAACATTGCCACAACACCATCACCTCCCCGACAGGGCAGTGGATAAGGGTTGAAGTGCCAGAAAATGAATTCAGGGATTCTACTCACACAAAGTATGATCAATATATGGATCATTATTACTGAAAGCTTGGAAGGTGCTTCTGCTATCAGCACACCCCTCCCAATGAGATGGGGGATGCCCTACCAATAGAAGTTGTGTGTGCTGTCCCTGTCCTCTTTAAATGACATATAGGCGAAAAATGGGTTCTACACATTCAAACTTTTAGCCTCATAATGAGGCTCTTTGAACCAAATTAGGAAATGTCCTGACATGTTACATCAGCTCAATTGTGAACATCTATCCCCATGATTGAATTCTCAATTTATTTGGTTTGAGTTTTACTGCGATAAGTTATTTTACATGAGACTGCAATGTTTATGTTATCACTTGTAGCATAAGAAACTGAGTATGGATGTTGTGGTATTGGTGAATCCAAGAGAGGATGACTATGACTAACTATTGTGTACCTTGCATTCCTCTGGCATATGTGTCCTGAGCTAAGATTAAACTCATGGGCTACAACAGAGGAATGTGCTTCTCTTTAATGATCCAAGGTAAGATGGAATAGGAGATCCTTACACCCTCAGGTTACATGCTATGATACAATGACAATATTATGAACATGTTCCTTAAAGGTTTACTGACATATTGATCTTGAGACATAACACAACATTCCTCACTGCCTGGCTATTTGAGTTTTAATATGCAAAAGTTAAGAAAGAGAAGATACTAACTAAAATCTTTCTCCACCAAAATGTCTGCTTAGGGTTGCCTATATCGAAATGTAGAACTCCTAATGGATCATCTCACTGGAATGGTACTGTTCTAAATTTGATGTGCTTCTATTTTAACTTTCCGTCTGATATGCATCAATCTCCATGAACAAATGAGATTCAGTTGCAGATGGCAGGTTGCAAACCTATTGGTATCAATGAAGACATCATTTGTTGCATTGGATGTTTGACTTTCCCAACTCTATTTATCACCAGGTCTTAAAAATATTTATTCCTGATGAAGGGCTCATGCTCGAAACGTCGAATTCTCTATTCCTGAGATGCTGCCTAACCTGCTGTGCTTTGACCAGCAACACATTTGCAGCTGTGATCTCCAGCATCTGCAGACCTCATTTTTTACTTAAAAATATTTAGCAACCATAAATAAATTATAAAGAAGAGTAAATTCTAAGATCTTCTTCCTAACCACAACTCAGTCACTGTCAAAATGATCACATAAAAACAATAATAATCTCTTCTCACAAAGTATCTTCATACAAAAAATAAAACAAACAGCGGACCATCGTTTAAGTGTTCAGTAATACTGAAAGGTCAGTCAAAAAGCAGGAGTTGAAAAGTTTCACAAAACACAAGGAAGAAGATGAATTTACGGAGAAAGTCCTAGAAATTAAGCAGTAAGTAATTCAGTAATTAATAGTGGGGTGCTGGGAGTTCAGGATTGCATAACAATTCAGAAATGTATGGAGTTTGTACATTCTCCCCGTGTCTGCATAGGTTTTCCAAGGGTGCTCCGGTTTCCTCTCACAGTCCAAAGTTGTGCAGGTTAGGTGAATTGGCCATGCTAAATTGCCCATAGTACAAGGTGCATTAGTCAGAGGTGCACTAACCGGTGTGGACAGGTTAGGCCGAAGGACCTGATTCCACACTGTAGGGAATCTAATCTGATCTTTAAAAAAAATGGAGAACTGAAAATGTAAGATAAAAAGCCATGGAAGAGCCAAAAGAGATCAAAAAGAAAACTTTGGAGAGGCCTGAGAGCAATTTGAAAACATGGAGACAATAGGCCAATGGCCATGGGACATGTATCCAAAATTCACCAGTGTGGCTGGCAACGTTTAAATTCAATTCATAGAATCCGCGGTTAACTTCAGTAATAGTGGCAATGAAATTACAATTCCTTTGAAATTCAGTTGAAATTAATTTGGTTCACTAATGTCCTTCACAGGAGGAAATCTGCCATCCTTACCTGGTCTGGTTTACATGTGACTCAAGACCCATAGCGTTATGATTGACTCTTAACTGTCCTCTGGGTAATTTGGGATCAGCAATAAATGTTGGCCCAGCCAGTGATACCCTCATTGTGTGAATAAATAAAACAAGTACGACGCATGCCCAGTGGTTATAATGAGTTATGGCTGGGGAAAGAGGTGACAAAGGGATAGATAAGATTTTGCCACTCAGCAGAAGCAGATGTAGAGATAAGCAAAATTAAGGAGATGGAAATGTTTTGGTGATGAGCAGAATGTAAAAGTTAAAGTGCATATAGATTACTTGCATGGGCTTGTTCAGGTTTAGTGAGTAATCTGGAGGAAATGGAATCAGTAGCTAGCAAGAAGATTGATTAATTCTCCATATATTCATCTGAAACTACAATTTGATGTATTTAGCTGAATAGTCAAATGATAATAGACTGTAATAAACAATATCAATGGCAGGACTGGCACATTTCACTCAGAACATATGAGACAAAGAATAATGGGCATGTAAGAAATTTTGTGTTTTGGCAAACAGCAGTATGTGTGGGATTTCAAATTAAAATGAATAGAAATGTAAAGTAATTATCTAGCATTGAGGATTTTATTTCATCTCCTGCTTTAGATAGAAAAACACCCAGTGTCAAAATCATCTTCATTCTCATGTTCATTGATCCTTCTGAACTAACTACTCATGATGCATTTAGGCAATGGCACACCTGGAAGGCGAGCTGCTGAAGATTTGGATACTTGTTTTTGCACAAATTTCTGGTAAAAGATGCTACATATTAGACATATAATACACTTCTCAGTCTGAAGGCATCAGACTGTTTTGTATATACAACACAGCTCTGTGCTCAATGCGAGGTATTTATTGAAATAACCTGAAGATGTCTGCCTGCAATGTGTGTATCTCATGTTAGACATTACATGACTACAGCAGACTAGGAAGAACATTTCTACATGATTGCATTTCAATCCCTCACTTAATATGAGGAAAAAAATCTGTATGCATTATTATGAACAATATGAATTAACCAAGTTACCAAATATATACACTATAGTTCTCATGCATTAGCAGATTATTATTCACATCAGTTTATGCAAATACATTTCAGACGTAGTCCCTAAATCATGCTGGTGTCTTATTGGTGTGCATGTGTCTTGTTGTTGACTGTTGATCTGGGTGATGTTGTTTCCCTAGGGAACATTGTTCCTATATCATTTGCTGTTGCCATGGTATTCATTGTCATTCCATTCCTCTAGCTGGGTGGCTGTGAAATTTTAGATCTGAAGCTTACTGTTTGATGTGTGCAGCTGGTTTGCTCACCTCTTCCTGATCAGCTGCCTGAAGGTGAGAAACAGTCTCTCCATCTGGGTGGTTGCCCCTGTGTTTGTGATGGTATATCAGGTCATTCACTTCTACTGCCCACAACTGAGGGGTCAACTGCTCCAAACGGGTCACAAGTTGCTACTTGAGCTGGCTTTTGTTGGGAACATCGAAGCTTTGTATACTGGCCAACTCTGTAGCTTAGTGAAATTCGGTTTTCTGCCATTTCACCTTGATTTTGTGATTTACATCAATTATTAGTGAGTTTTGAGAATATTTGTAGCTCAGGTTGAGATTTTGGATGTAGGTTTGCACGCTAAGCTGGAAGGTTCATTTCAGATGTTCCGTCACCATACTGGGTAACATCTTCAGTGATCCTCCAGATAAAATGGTGTAGCTGCTTTCTATTTATGTATTTGAGTTTCCTTGGGTTGATGATATCACTTCCTGAGGTGAAATCATTTCCTATGGTGATGTCATTTCCTGTTCTTTTTCTCAAGGGGTGGTAAATGGGATCCAAGTCAATGTGGTTGTCTATCGAGTTCCAGTTGGAATGCCATGCTTCTCGGAATTCTCATGTGTGTCTCTGTTTGGCTTGACCTAGGATGGATGTGTTGTCCCAGTCAAACTGGTGTCCTTCCTCATCCGTATGATGAGGAATGATGCATGATTTCATACAGATGAGGAAGGACAAAAGTTCGACTGGGACAACACATCCTTCCTAGGACAAGCCAAAAAGAAACACATATGAGAATTCCTAGAAGCATGGTATTCCAACTGGAACTCTATCAACAAAAACATTGACTTGGATCCCATTTACCACCCTTGAAAGAAAGAACAGGAAATGGAATCACCATAGAAAATGATGTCATCACAGGAAATGACATCACCAGCCCAAGTAAACTCAAACACATAAATAGAAAGCGGGCTACACCACCAGTGCTTCATCCTGAGGCTCACTAAAGATATTACGTAGTATGGTGACAAATCGTCTGAGAACGAGCCTTCCAGCTCAACAAGCAAACCTACATCCAGATCAATTATTAACTTCAGCAGCTTTCATGCTATTGGAAAAATAGTTTGGATGCAACATGACGTAAAGCTTTGTACTAGACCATCTAGACCATCAGTCCAATTGCCTTTATTACATCTGTGTGGGATTGTTTGATTTCTTATTTATTTCTTTTGCAATATTTATGCCTCCTCAACCTTTCCATTTGACAGGCGATCATCTGGAGATGATGTACAGTGTTGATTTTCCCAATCATGAATGAAATAACTGAATGCTTCACTTTTGAACTGAGGGTTCAATAGTTGATTATGACGATGTTGATTTTGACAATGTCAGGAATGCTGTAACAGTCAATGTGTTCCTTTAGGTATTTGATAATCTCAAGTCAGCTGGTCCACCTCGCAGTTTTCAAAATACTAGTCTATTGTAAAAAGATAATCACTTCCAATGAGTATGCTTCACCCTAATTCACAGGTGTCCTTTCACTGAAGGCTGCTTTATGCTTAATAGAATATGTCTTTAATTAAACTGTTCCTTAATTGTGCAAAATCACACACTTGTATAATCAGATTAAAGGTTTGATCAATGGCCTTCTTTTCACTTTGATCCCAAATATTGAGTATTTACTGTCCATAGTTAACACTCATTTGGGGTTCAAATCATGTCTTCAAAGCTTTTAAAATTTCTACCATTTGGTCATTCTGCTCTTTAGAGAGACTCAGAATGCAATATATTTTGAAACAGTCTCATCCCAATAGTGGTGAGTCTTCTGGTTTGCTCAACAAATCTGTCACAACTTCATAATTCTGCCAATGTGCATGGAAAAATTTTCCAATTCTGCTTCCCCTGTCATTTGAATAGCAGCTGATATGGAAAAAGCTGTCATCATTTTCTCTACACAAGTGCTTCAACAAGACCTGGGAGAAGTGGAGGAGGAAGTGCAGCCTGGGAGAGAGGGGGTCCACAAGAGGGGGAAAATTTTAAAGTTCAACATTGCAACTAACACAGAATTCAGCAAATCAAGCTTTGGAGACTGAAGGCAAGAAGATTACAGAAGATTTCTGAAAACTCACACAACTAGGGTTCTCACTCAAATGTCACAACAGGGAGATCACATGGAAGAAAAAGTCTGCTTGTTAGAGATATTTAAGAACTTCGGGATCAAGATGAACAACCTTTGTGGAGACACTCTCCCTGTGTCTGTGTGGGTTTCCCCCACAATCTAAAGATGTGCAGGTTAGGTAAATTGACCATGCTAAAATGTCCATAGTGTTCAGGGATGTGTAGGTTAGGTGCATTAGTCAGGGATAAATGTACAGATTTGGGGTGGGGGAGTGGGTTTGGGTGGGTTGCTCTTTGAAGGGTCAATGTGGAGTTGTTGGGCCGAAGGGTCTGTTTCCACACTGTAGGGATTCTATGATTCTATAACCAGCTGAAGAAAACTTTCTGCTACAGTTAATGAGCAATAAGGTAACCCTGCAAAACAAAACAAGAGAGAGAAAGATAGTGAGAACCTTTGTTCCCTTCTATATAACAGGAAACATTTCTGGATGGAGGTTGTCTTTACACGTAGCCCTGTACATCACCATACAACATAAGAGTTTCTTATTTGTATTGTTTTGGTAAATGATTTTCAAGTCCAAGATGGTCACAGTGCAATTTTCTCACAGATGCCATGAGATATCCTTGCCTGCACTTCAACAGCCTCATGTTATAGCAACCATGTTGAGGTGCTACCACAATGAAAAGAAAAATCTGTCCTAGAACTAACATAAAAGACTTCATCTCCTTCTCCTCAGTATACCCTCAGAAAGCATGTTGTTTTTCTCCTTCGACATCATACTCATGCCAAGATAAGAGAACAAAACAGATAGAAAAGAAGGTGAAAATTTCACTTTCTTGTCTTCCTTTTCAAAAGGCTATGATCAGTCGAGTCCTGGAGACTTCTCCTTTGAATCAGTAATTCCTGGATTGCTCTCCAGGAATCTCTCTACTGCTCCTGCAATAGAGTCTTAGTGTGATCACAGCCCAAAGACCTGTTGCCATCAGAAGCTGTCATTTCACTCATCCAATGTGTTTGCCATCCAATGAGAATGACACCACAACACACCAGTCCTATATGTCCTCTGGGACAGCCAGGAATGCTGTTGGAAATTAGTCCCTCAGGTACAATAGACTTGTAGGGAATAGGGGCAGTTGGAATGAAAATTTAATAATGTGTGTGATTAAATAGTGGAGGTAAAATGAGGTACTGGAAAAGAAGTATGGGGATATACAAAGCAAGTGGCCTTACTTCAGGTACAGTCACTGAGCATGTTTAAAAGATATTATATCAGAGTGCTGTCAGGTCAGGAACTTAGGTCTTTAGTGAGTGTCCTGTCTGATCATCCATTGTTTATAATGATTTTCAATAAATCCTGTTGCTATTCACTCACAAGAATGTTGATCATCTTGGTGCAAATATCAGGTGCAGCTTGGGCCTCGCAATTCAGGCATGGGAATTGTTCCTTGGCCATATTGTGTGGTAACCTATGTACTGTGTTCATATTTTGTCTAACCAAAAATTAAATCAAACAAGAAAGTTGGTTTTGTTTGTAAATGACCATACATATACAATCTACAATCTTTAGATTTCCGTGATCAAACGTGTTGCTCCACAAATCACTTGAGGCATGATCTTAGTGGGTTAAAAACCCTTTCAGACAGCCCTAATGCA
The DNA here is from genome assembly GCF_020745735.1 of Hemiscyllium ocellatum. Taxonomy (NCBI): domain Eukaryota; kingdom Metazoa; phylum Chordata; class Chondrichthyes; order Orectolobiformes; family Hemiscylliidae; genus Hemiscyllium; species Hemiscyllium ocellatum. The sequence goes on along the minus strand of NC_083428.1, from coordinate 16,727,376 downwards.
GATAAAATGGCTCTGCTGGAAACTTACAGACATTCTACTTTAATGTTCAGTGCCTTACTGAGGGACCTGAGTTTTCATGTGGTGGATATTTGTGATCTAATGATGACTTCTACACCCATCGGCTGCTCTCGCTGTGGGGATTTGATGACCTATGATCATTTTGCTTCAATTCTCCCTCCCCCAGAGAACATTCTACCGGGCATCTCACTTAAAAAGCAATTTCAAGAACTGATGGAATTAATTGCCAGTGTGGTTGGCAGATGGAAATGTCAGGAAATGCTGTGATTTGAAGTCTGTAACCACAGGATTGTAAAACCATCAAGAATTGTGAAGTACTTTTACATTAAGAGGCATGCAGTTGACTCCAGTCAGAACTTTCCTCTGGTATCAACTGCCATCCTAAGCATAAATATCCTGACCCTTTGGCTTCGGATCCTATCCGAGCACAGTTACATGCAAGACAGTCTTGGGCACTTGTTCTCTGTATTAGGTTTTGCATGTACTGTGCTCGGATAGGATCCAAAGCCAAAAGGTCAGGATATTTATGCTTAGGAGAGACTGTTACCAGGGGAACTTTATGATTGAAGTCAGCTGGATAGGGAATTGGAAATCAGAGCAAAAGGTGAAAAGCAGCTCTTGCTCAATTTGGAATTTGCTCAATGAATTTAAAAAATGTTAACCATTTATTTTTAGTTGCCTCAAACTCAGATTTTCCACTTTTAATTTTTATTTTCTAGGACTAATGTTTACAAAAGTGACCTAAAATGTGTAGAGGTGAATTTCTCCCACCCTGACTTAGAATGAATTGGTCATTCCACGATTGGTTCTGGTCTGTCACACTCTCTCTCTCTCTCTCTGTCTCCATCTGCACACTGCACACACTAACTGCCTGCAACTTTGCTTGGTAGGCTTAAGAGCTGTGCTGTTCTTTGACTTTGAGGTTGTGTTGGGAGGTGCCATACCACTGACACCATTCACATTTTTATTTTTTGCGTCATTGGATCTACGCACACACAGACCACCATCAAAACCCATTCTCAATGTCAGCAACATTTTTGAGTCGGGCAAGGGTGACTTAGAAAGAAACAAAAACCAAAAATGATAAATTATGTAAACCAGTAAGGTAATGATTATAGGCTGAACAACATTTCTGATCATTTCATTGGATGAATGAAATTATCCAAACTGAGAAGAGCAATTAAGTTTATTCATCGGTGGGACTTGGGTGTTGCTGGCTGGCCAGCATTTATTGCCCATCCCTAGCTGCCTTTGAATTCAGTGGCTTACTAAGTCATTTCAGAGGGCAGTTTAGAGTCAATCATATTGTTGTGAGTCTAGAGTCACATGTAGGTCAGACCAGGTGAGGATAGCAGACTTCCTATCCTGAAAGACATTAGGTGAGCCAACTGGGTTTTCACTGATAACCAGCAATGGTCGACATGATCATCGGTAGATTCTTAATTCCAAATTTTTTCAACACTTGAATTCAAATTCCACCATCTGCCACAGTGGGATTTGAATCCAGGTCCCTAGAATATTAGTCGAGTTTCTGGATTTAATAGTCTCGCAGTAATAGACTAATAACCCTAGAAATTGAGCCGCTGCAGAAGGAACACAAACCTGTTGTATGAATGCCAACAATTACTCTATGAACTTTGGGGGAATCCTTTACGATGGCAAAATAAAACTCTATGATTTGCCTATTGGTCTTCAGCAGAGAAAGAGATCAGCATGCGGACCCCTTGTAATATTGTTCCAGTTAACGCTTAGTACTTTAGTGCAACACAAGGCTAGAAAATTTTTTAATGTAAGATATGCAAGTTGTTCTGTTATAATGCACATTTTATCACACAAAATCGTTGCTATGCGATCGACGAATTAGGAACTCTGTTGTAGAGCACTAATTTTTAAAATGTGTGCTGGCTGAAACACGATTACAGCACCAACATTTCTAACACCAACACTGTTTCTAAAGCACAATTTTTGTATAATGTGGATTGCGTAAGAATGCAACCCATTGCATTCTGGAAGAACTGACTATATGCTTCAAAACATTACTCTGATCCTAACATAGGTACCAAGTACTAGCTTCCTACTGATAGCCTAAACTTGCTGCAGCATTTTATGTTATCTCAGGGTATGTTTGAGAGGGACCAAAAAGGTAAACTGCTCAAAGATTGAATGAAAGAATTGTTCTATGTTTTACTATGTTCCTTCTTTTAAAAAAAAGAATTAAAGTCCATGTTTTGAGCTGAAATTGAAGCCTTCAGTCACAATGGGTAATAAATCTGCCTCTGATTCAGATGTTTGGGGTTTGAATCCAGTCCAGGAACTGATGGCCACAAAAGGTGCATTCAGATTGCACGCTAACAGATTGTTTATCAACATGAACATGGCTATGGAAGTTGGTCAGAGCATTAGAGACTCCTGGTCAGTAGTACCTGTTATGGAGTGGCACCCCCAACTCTCAAACAGGCTAGTGGTTTGTTTCAGGAAAAGCAAGCAAAAACAGACACAAACTTGTTCTTCGATTCCCCCATGTGATTCCAGATGCGGGAAGTCTTCTAATTCAAAGGCTAAGTGCAGAAATCTATAAGCTGTCAGAGTACTTAAAACAACAAGACTACATTCTGGCAACAGAATTATATCTCATTTCACTGGCCACAGTCCAACGCTATGCTAAAGATATTGGCAATTAAAAATGAATGGCCAATGGAAACAAAAACAGTTCTAAATATCTGTGCCGACATCAATTCCACTGTTCCCACCCACATGATGTTTACGATCATCTGACAAGTTGTATCTGCATCTGTGAGTACCAGTAAAGTTGATACTGTAACTGACCCCTGTGCTAGCTGATAAAGTGGCAGTGAAAGGTGAAAGTAATGGTACCACCCGCAGTATATTATCTCGACTGTGCAGGATGACTACAAAATTTTTATAGTCTTCCAAGGGATGTGGGCACAGCTGCTAAAGTCAACCTTCGTTTCCTATCTCTAGAAGGTAATGGTGAGCTGTCTTCTTGAACTGCTGCAGTTTCTCTTGTGTAGGTACACCCACGGTGACATTTTGCAGCAGAAATAGCACAGAACATTATAACTGACTGCACACTGAATCTCAGCCAACCAAAGGAATTGTGCTCCATCTTTGTCAGGTCTTTACGCCTGTATCAATTTGGCAGCAGCATGTTTGGTGAAGGCAATCTGCCACTGATTGTTGTGGCTTGTCTCCTTTGTTCTTTATAGAGGGGAGCACTGAAAGATCACCTCTTGCAATGAAATGGCAAGGAAGCAAAATAACTGGATTTCTAGAGCTCCTGACAGATGACACCTTCAATGGTCCTTTTGTCTCCATTCAAAAAGGCAATGGTGCTGAGTGGAAAGATAAGGCAACCATATTCCATTGTGAAATGATTTGATTTAAATCAAATTTACCCAGCAAACCTCATGCATTTTAGAGAGTATAGCCCCTGGATAGCCAGGTCAATCGTTTTGAGCAATGTTCAAAACATGCAATGGACCAACAAGTTCACAAATCCCTGATTGCTTGAGCTCTCCTTACACATCCAATTTCCTAAGAGCAAACACATTTTCTCCTGCCTGAGTTAACTAATTAGCTGGCAAGACTTAAATACGTATTTAATTTCTCTAAGGGGATCTATTAATGCCACATAATCCGCTAACCTTTCATCTATTGCCAGGGCAAAATAGATCTTGTGAGCTCTAGGAAAACATTACAAAATGATGAAAATTGCATGACGATAAATAGCCAATATTTATTTATTGCACACAATTTTGGCTTGCTGTTGCAATATTGAATAGTTGCACTTTTGTTTCCCGGAATATTGGCTTCAGGTAATAAAAAATTGATGTTCCTGTGGTGTTGTTGCGTGGGTGATGCTCCACTGCACAGTTTATGAGACATACCCTCTAGAATCTAAGAATATTCGCAGTCTTACATATGAATTCTCAGAATGTATTCTGTTTTAATGGGTTCAGGTCACCTGTCAGCCACTGGATACGATATGTTTTTGATGAGATGTTGCTTCAAACAATATAAAAGCTAAGAGAAAGAGTTCAGAAATTGCATACAAGTTTCTGTCTTGTTAAATTGGGCATATTTAATAGGAATGGGGGCCCAAGATCTGCTCAACATCACTGAGGACTGAAAAAGATCAATTCTTTCCAGTATGCTTAGGCTCTGAACAAAATGAGTGTAACAGTTTAAGCAGAAATCTGAAAAAGCTAAGTACAGAGCAAAAAGCTGTAGTTGATTTGGCAGTCATAATATAATAGTAACATTTTGTTCGTTTGTTTTGCAAGAGCCGTAATCCCCCTTTTCAGCCAGCTGTTAAAGAAATGGGATTGGAATTTGAGAAAGCGGATTTGAGTGTTACAAAGAGGGATTTGGCTAGATCACAGATTTCCACAGACTGGAATTTGTGGTAATTAGAGTACCAATAGAAAACCATGCTGTGATGCCCTCTGTTGGAGATTGGTATCAACAAGCAGTCATGTGTCTCCTTAACCAATCATCTTACAGAGCTATGTAGGTTATGAAATTCACACACGTAACACCATAAGGGATAGTGCTGTGGGAAATGTACTGGGCTCTGGGCTGTTGAGGTATAGTGCTATTACCAAACCTCCTTTCTCGTTTTTTTAATCAATCTGTTCAGGCACATTTTAACACACCTCCAGTGCAGTTAGTATTTGAACCAGGACCTTTACCTCCACATTTATGCCTGACTAGTGCATCTAACCCATACATCCCTGAATGTAGGCTTGCTCGCAGTGGGCAAACCTACATCCAGAACCTCAACCTGAGCTACAAATCTTCTCAAAACTCACCAAACATCTCTGAACGTTAGGCCAATTCACCTAACCTGCATATCTTTGGATTGTGGGAAGAAACCGGGGCATCCGGAAGAAACCCACAAAGACACTGTGAGAATGTGCAAACTCCACACAGGTAGTCACCTGAGGCAGGAATCAAACCTGGGCCCCTGGCGCTGTAAGGCATCAATGCTAACTACTGACTCACCATGTTGCCCATGACTGCCATTTAGTGCTAGCGTGAGATTGGTGTAGCACACTGTCATACAGCAACATATTTCCCTTTCTCCCTTTGACAACTAACCGCTAACAACCATGACAAGCCACCTGGCTTCATGTCCGCTCGAAACAGCAAGGCCGTACAGCAGCACAATGAGCCTTTAAGATCTCTTTTCGCTGGCAAAGAAATCAAAAGGGCAGCGCTGAAAATATTCCTGCCTGTTATTGGGAATTATTGCTTATTGATGACCTTATTAGGTGCAGATCTCATCTCATGAGCATGCAGCTTTCTGTTCTACCATATGCCATGAGCAAATGAGATGCCAAGAATTCCCACCTTTCTCCTAATCAGATGACTTCCCACCATCTATGGATTTTCACTCCTTCTAAATACAGCATTGAGGCTCCTATCTTTCGAGACAGAAATACAATGCAAAATTTTTGAAAAGGTGTCTGTGGCTGCAGCTTTCATAAACCTTCCCAATAAATTATGAGTTTAAATTATGAGTGTACAGCTTTTATCATAATATTAAATTCTTATAATGACCTTCTTCCATTAAACTTGGTCTTCAAAATTTTTAATAGCTCTTCAATTGGCTTATATGTAATCTTTTGACAGAGTGATAGATTAAAACAGTACAGAAACAGACCCTTCAGTCCAACTCATGCATTCCAACTAGGTCCTACAAACTAAACTACTCCCATTTGCCTGCATTTGGCCCATATCATTCTTGACTATTTATGTACCTGTCCAAATGTCTTTTAAATATTGTAACTACACTTGTATCTACCACTTCCCCTGGCAGCACATTCCACATACAAACCACCCTCTGTGTGAATAAGATGCCCCTCATGTACCTTTCAAATATTTCTCCTCTTACCTTAAAATTAAATCCCCTGGTTTTGAATTCCCCCATCTTAGGGAAAATACATTTCTATTCACCCAATCTATGCCTCTCATTATTTTTAAAACCTTTTTAAGGTCACCCCTCAACCTCTTATCCTCCACTGAAAAATGTCCCAGCCAATCCAGCCGCTCCTTATAACTCAAATTCTCCAGTCCTGGTAACATCCTTGTAAATCTTTTCTGAACTCATTCCAATTTAATAATGACATTCCTACAGCAAGGTGACCAGAGCTGTACACATTATTTCAAAAGTGGCCTCACCAACATCCTGTACAACTGTAACATGATATCCCAACTCCTATACTCAAAGGTCTGAGCAACGAAGGCCAGCATTCTAAATGCCTTCTTAACCACCCAATGGACCAGTGATGCAACTTTCAAAGAACTATAAATCTCTTGGTCTCTCGGTTTGACAACACTCCTCAGGGCCCTACCACTAACCATGTGAGTCATGCCCTTGATTCTTTTTACCAAAATTATGCAAAATTTAATGTTAATTTTCTGGTTCCTGTCCTAACTACTGCAGTTTTGCCTCATGAACCCAGCTCAAGATGTTTATTTTGAAGGGTACGCATTTTTTTAACCCTCTATCCTCCTCTATTTTACTGTTTTAAAGTTTGTCCCCATTGACCAGCAATTACTCACTGAGCTTCAAACTGCTCCTGCTGATCATTCTTTTGTAGGAATTCTGTCACTTCCCAACCTGACTAGTTTTAACTCGATTCCTTGCCCTCACTGTTTATGTGGAGAAAGTGAGGTCTGCTGATGCTGGAGATCAGAGCTGAAAATGTGTTGCTGGAAAAGTGCAGCAGGTCAGGCAGCATCCAAGGAACAGGAGATTCGATGTTTCGGGCATAAGCCTGAAGAAGGGCTTATGCCCGAAATGTCGAATCTCCTGTTCTTTGGATGCTGCCTGACCTGCTGCGCTTTTCCAGCAACACATTTTCAGATCACTGTTTATGTGCCTCTCACTAGTTCTGAGGAGAAGGTTTCCATTTGGAATGCTACTTTCACTCTGATGCTACACCCATGCATGCTGTTGACTGCTCCTCCATTTACGCACTACCAGCTGCTGACTTATTATCCCATGTCTTCAAAAAGCAGTAATGTTCCTAAACTTACTTTTCTTCTAATATTTATTTCTTAGATTTTTTCCACCATTGGTTAGATTACAGACTATATTATTATATCCATTACAGATGAAAAGTATATTTTCAACATTGTTACCTATCATGGATCACCATGTCATACATACAGTTCCAATCACTATTTGGTTGAGTTGAGGTATGGGTGATGGCAATGATCTTTTCTATTTCCTTTAAAATTCACAAATCTCCAGGACAAGAGGGAGTTAAACCCTGACTTCTGGCCCAGTAGGGGCACTACCACTGCAGCATAATACTCGAATCCTTCTTTCTGTGTTGCATCTAAGCCATTGTTTAATCTGCAGTGATAGAGCAGTTATCACAATTGAACTTTAAAGAAAAGAGGCTTGTACAAATTGGGCATAATTACCAAACAGGAGCCAGAGATGAGATGTTTATCTACATTGGGACCTCCTGCTGAAATACTACTTCCCCAAAGTTAAAAATCACACAACACCAGGTTATAGTCCAACAGGTTTATTTGGAAGCACTAGCTTTCAGACCGCGGCTCCTTCATCAGGTGTTTATGGAGTATAAAATCATAGGACACAGAATTTATAGCAAAAGTTTACAGTGTGATTTAACTGAAATTATAAGTTGAAAAAGATTATTTGTTAAGTCTCTCACCTTTTAGAATTGGCATGTTGGTTTCAGCTCTTTCATATTTAAATTCCAGAACTTTCTTAAAGTTACACTCTCAAGTGAACTTTAACAGTAGGTGCCATGTCGGCCCAGATAATGCATTGAAAGTGTGAGGTGCCCTGTGTGAGGCTGTCTGTGCCCTCATTTCAGACCGATTCTAATCTAAAAAAGAGATTTACAGAATCTTACATGGATTAATGCAACTTTTGAGCAAAATAAAATGTAATTCTGCAAGTGCAAATTCATCTCACAAACTTATGTGTGTGTGTTTATGCATGTGGATGTGTGTATGTGGGGGAATATGAGTATCTGTGAGAGAATATGTGTATGTATTTGCATGTGAGTGTGAATGTAAAAGGGTATAAATCAGTGAGAGGGTGAGCATGTGAGTGTGGGAGTGTATGTGTGAGTGTTTGAGATTGAGCGCTTGTGTATGGGAGAGGTTTTGTGTGAGTGTATCTGTGTCTATGTGTGTCTGTCTGTGAGTGTGTGTCTGCCTGTGTGTGTGTGTGTCTGTGTTTGTGTGTGTCTTTGTGTGTGTGTGTGTGCGTGCAGTGTAATGGGGTCACCTGTAGTATGACATGAACCCAAGGTCCCAGTTGAGGTCATCCCCATGAATACCGAACTTGGCCATCAGCCTCTGCTTGGCCCCTTTGTGTTGTTGCCTGTCACGAAGTCCGCCTTGGAGGATGGTCACCCGAACGTCCGAACCTGAATGTCCCGGACCACTGAGGTGTTCTCCGACTCAGTGGGAACACTCTTGTCTGTTGATTGTTGTCCATTCATCTATTGCCGTAACCTCTGCTCGGTATCGCCAGTATACCATGCCTCAGGGCATCCTTGCCTGCAGCGTATGAGACAATGTTGGCCAAGTCACACGATGGAAGGTTCCCGGACGTGTAATAGTGGTAACTGTTTCAACACACTGACATGTCGTACAGCGTCTACTGTGACAAGGTTGTGCGACGTTGTCCTGAAAGCAAGGTGGTTTGCCGCAAACAATGATCTGTTTGAGGTTTGGTGGTTGTTTAAAGGCAAGAAGTGGAGGTGTGAGGAAGGTCTTGGCGAGCTGTGCATCCTCATTGATAATCTGTTGCAGGCTGTGAAGAACATGGTGTAGTTTTTCGGCTCCTGGGAAGTACTAGACAACAAAGGGTACCCTCTCGGTTGCTGCTCATGTCTGTCTACTGAGGAGGTCATTACGGTTTCTCACTGTGCATGTTGAAACTGGTAGTCGATGAGTTGAACATCATATCCCATTCTTATGAGGGCATCCTTGTGTACTTCCAAGTGCCCGTCAGGTTCCTCCTCATCTGAACAGATCCTGTGTATGTGTAGGGCTTGTCCATAGGGGATGGCCATTTTATACATTTTGGGTGAAAGCTGAGAAGTGTACCACCGTGAGATTATCCATGAGTTTGCGGTAGAGTGAGGAGCTTAGGTGCGCATGCTTGATGGAGATGCATGTGTCCCAGAATGAGAGTAGTCCATGGTGAGTTTGATGGTAGGATGAAACTCTTTGATATCACTGTTTAGTTGTTGCAGTGACTCCTTGTCACGGGTCCAGAGGAAGAAAAGGTCATCAATTTCCCTGGTGTATAGTGTTGTTGGAGGTCCTGCATAGAGAAGACGTCTTGTTCAAACCTGTGCATAAAAATGTTGGCATATTGGGGTGCAAATTTGGTGCCCATGGCTGTTCCATGAGACTGGATGAAGAACTGGTTGTCAAAGGTGAAAATGTTGTGCTCGAGAATGCAGAGGATGAGTTCTAGGATGGTGCTTGGAGATTGGCAGTTGTTGGTGTTAAGTGCTGAGGCTGTTGCCGCCATTGTGGGGGATGCTGGTGTAGAGTGCCGAAATATCCATTGGGACAAGAATTGTTCCCGGTTTGACTGGTCCGTGGATGCTGAGTTTCTATAAGAAATCTGTAGTGTTGCAACAGAAGCTCGGGATCCCCTGTACGATGGGTTTCAAGATGCCTTCGACAGAGCCCGAGAGGTTCTCACACAGGCTCCCATGTCTGATACGATGGGATGTACTGGTGTGTTAGCCTTGTGTATCTTTGGAAGGCAGTAGAAGTCCCCTACATGAGAAGTATGTGGGATGACATTACGTAGGGAGCTCTCAAGGACTGGATCCAAAGTCCTAAACAATGTGTTTAGTTCACGGCTGTGCTCTTTGGTCAGTAGTTGCCTGTAGTGTGCCTGGTTGTTCAGTTGTCAGTGCACTTCCTTGCAGTAATCTGTTCTATGCTGAATAATGGTGGCTCCTCCTTTATCTGCTGGTTTGATGACAATGTTGTGATTGGCTTTGAGAGCATGGATGGCGTTGCATTGTGATCAGGTGATGTTCTGTTCTAGCTTGTGGATGTGGCTGATGAATCTGGCATTTCTAGACGGTTTGAGCATACATGTCAAGCCCAGGTCGGCAGCCTTTCAGTGGGGTCCAAGTTGACTCCTTCTTTGGTCGCCCCTCTACAATCCCTATGATGACTCTTCCATTTCCTTGGTGGGCTCATTGGGATCGCTACTGGCATTTTGAAAGAATTCCCAGAGTCTCATTCATCTGACGAATTATTCTGTGTCTGCTGCAAGACCCATGGAGGACCATCGGCACCCCCAAATCATGGCTACTTCTCCACATCATGACTGTGCGACATTATCAGGTTGGCTGGAACTTAATGCAGTTTAACATTAACTATTTCAGAACTATTGCCACATATAACATAACCAAGTTATTTGAACTCACAGATCTAGCTCCTTTTGCTTGAGACAGAGATGTAGGGTTCTGGTTTAGGGCAATCAGTAATTTGCTGATTTTACGTGGTTCAAATCCCCTCCAGATCCCTGCTTCTGACACTGGGCTTATTTAGGAAATGTGAAATGAAGAAGGCAGTAGACAAGTGTTTTAGGGTAAAAGAATCTCTGCTTTTATTTAAATACAAAAACATAAGTACAATACGAAAATACAGATAAAAGCACTAAACAGTGAAATTGACACTATGAATTATACAGAGGACAGTACTGAAATACACTTAAATTAAACACAGATTAAACTCTTTTAAAACCTAAATAAGTGTTTTAATTTCAGAAACTTTAATCAGGCTTCCTTCCTGGGGATTCCCCGCACTGTCACCACCCACCTTCCCCTCCCTGCTAGTTAGCTCAGAACTTTGGGGACTTGGGAAAAACAGCTCATCACTGAGGAAAACACAGCGTTAAAGTGCATCCAGTTACTGAGTTCCTTGCTATTGGTTCTCTCGGTTCGGAACAGGCCCGTGTCTGGACACTCTTGATTGAATAGCACTTGGTTCGCTTCCCCCCATCTCGGATGTCTTTTGTTGCGATGATGCCCTTGGTTTGCCTTTCTCCATTTGGCCTCTGTGGTCCTTGGATCTGAAGTTGCTTGTTGCGATTGGAAGCCTTTGGGAAGCTGTTTCTGCAGATAGTTGTTGTTGAAAAAGGCTCTCTCCTGGGTAAAATCAGGGCTAGCAGTTATACAGACTGTGTGCCCCATTATCTCCTCTCAAACCTGTGTTGCGATTGTGTGTCTGGTGTACTCTTTGAGGTCAATTGGCTTTCTTGATTGTTAAGAGTATGTTAAGAGTATTTTGATTGAAGTTGAATGCCCAGTATCTCTGAGAGTCTACACTGTCTGTGTTGTGTAGCCTGAGGTGTAAAAGTTAGTTTCTGTCCAGAGTGTTAGGTTTGGTTGATTGTTCACTTAAAGTGGAGGTATACCTTGGAATTTCAGGCTGAACAGTAGTCCCAGACTGAACTCACTGTGGCTCTGTGTGTATTTGTTGCACCTGAGCTCAAGATTTTGTCCAGTATTTTAGAAAAGTCTAGGGACTTGTCCAGTATTTTAGATGATGGGGATTTTTGCTCAATCCTACAGAGAGGAGCCTAGATATAGAAGCAAACTTACAGAGACAATAAAATAATGTAAACCAGATTGCATCACTATTGATGGACTATTTCAAATTAACAGAATGGGGAGGACTAGTGGATATGTATTTAAACTGCACATAAGTTCGGAATAAGTTAGATGATGGGGGTTACTCTTTTACCAGTAAGTTACGTGCCTCTGAAATACTTTGGCCGTGAGATGCCCTTCCCATGCCTTTAAGAGGGAGTTTCTTGGTTGAATTGGGGAATCACATCATCATCTGGAAGGAGCTGGCTAATATGATTTTCTTAACCTGTCTCAGTCGCCCGAAGAAATTCGGACAGTATTTTCCACAGATACATTTTTCTCTTAATGGCACCAATTTATTTTCATGATCACAGCTGTGTGTGTGGGTGAGGGGTGTGGTTGATGGAGAGTGGAGGCGAGCAGGGCAAAAGGGTCTGGTCATGATGCTCCAGCAACGTGGGTGTGGGGCAGTCTTGACAGATCAGGTTTTTCTGTCTGTCATTTCGATATCTGATTTTTCGTTAAACCTTAATTTTCATCCAATTCACATTAGACTAAACCCAGCACAATATTTTTATCATATTTATTCATGTCCTTGCAGTAACTGCTGCTCACAGAAAATCATGGAAAACATAAGCCAACAAAATCATTTTATTTGGCAGGTTTTCTCCACGCAAACACAATAATGTTTCTTAAATAAAAGGATATTCAAAAAAAGTAAGTAAAAATGACAAGACAAAAATGAATTTCTGGTGATTCTGCAAGTAAAAATCCTAAAATGCGGAAAATTCACCAAAGTGTCAACACGAGAAATGAGAAACAGATTAATACGTTGTGATGGGGGTTGTCATTGCTGCTACAGAATATTCTTTTTGATAGTTGAATATTAGAGAGGTGTAGATGGTATTGAGTGGAGCTGAAAAGAGATGATAGAGAAGAAGGAAAGTAAAATAAAACACTAACACTTGGAAGTGTATCTACTGGTCATACTGCAACTTCATTTTGAAGTACATGAGACAAGTTGTGTGTGTCATTCACACATTTTACTGGTTTCTCTCTCTGAGTTGAGTGATTATCCCACTGCAATCCAGGGTTGAGATGTGCTAGAAGCTGCTGAGAGAGAAGAGATTGGAAATTTTTTTTTTGAAAATTTGTAGTCACAAACAAGAGGGACAAGAGGTTATAGCACCGATGAATAAGATAAACCAGGTATGGATGTCATATTGAAGCAAATATCAAAACGTCTTTGAGATTGACCTGCCTAAAACAGATGCAGGTGATCAATCAACAAATGCAAGTTAAAAGAAAAATTATTGCTGAAAACTAAACATAAAATGAATGATGCTGGAGAAGATTTGCGTGTGAAAAAGGTGCAGTTTGGGTATTGATTCATTATAATTCTCTGGTTTTTAAGAAATCAACAATATTTTTCCTTCAACCTGTGCTTCATTTAACGACACTTCATTCAATATCCAAAAACTATATTTTAGTGAACAATTCTTATATCTCTGTATTAGTTACATTGCTTCTTTCAAGCCATTGGATAATTCCAATTTTTTAAACATAAATGCTGACTGAATTATTGATAGTCAGTATTTCCACAGGAAATTTAAAACTTATGGATTAACAGCATTGAAATGAGCTTGTTGCCCATAATGATTAATAAACTGAGCACTCAAAAGTTGTATTTCAGTCAATAAAATCTCCTGTGGCCTTTGGAATAATCACTTTATAAAGCTGTGTAGAAATAGAATTATCTATGGAAAATATGGATTTTTTTTTCTCACAACAGGTAAATATTACATATATTGAAAACATTTAAGAACATTTAAAATTCAATGGGATAGATTTTAAGTTCAATTTTAGAACTGAAGGCAGAGGATAGATTGATCACGCACAATTTTTTTTTATTTGTTTACAGATTGTAACCATCACAGTATAGGCTAACACTTATTGCCCAAAAGACAGTTAAGCATCAACCACATATCTGAAATGATATGTAGGCCAGACCAGGTAAGGATGCAGACTTCCTTCTCGAAAGGACATTAGTGAAGCAGATGGGTTTTTACAACAGTCAACAATGGTTCCATATTGCCACTAGGCTAGCTTTGTTTTTCTATTGCAGACTTTTATTGAATTCAAATTTCATTACCTGCCTTGTTAGGATTTGAACCCATATCCCTTAGACTTTAACCTAAGGGTTTGGATTGCTAATCCAAAACATTACAACTACCATCTGTCTCTGCTTTATCTTACCAAATGTGCCTCATTAACTAATTATCCCATCTCTATGATACCCTCTTGTTGATTCTACCACATGCCATTCCTGGAACAGTTTGCCACTGCTGAGATATCCTAAAATTGACCAGCACCCCGAGCATTCATGCCATCTTGAAAAGTCCATTGTGCATCTGGACAAACATTGTCAGTCCACAGCTGCCCTGCACTGTTCCTGAACATGACAGGCAAAGGGAGATTTGGCACTCTGTTTCACAAGAAGGTGCCTGAAAGTCATGGTGGATGGGATAGTGCAGACTCAGGACAATATCTTTTCCAGGACTAGCAGAACAAGGCATGACACAAGACCATGGTGTGAGGTTTACTGCTAGGCCAATGCAGTCTCAGCATGGATATATGTTTGCTCGCTGAGCTAGATGGTTCATTTTCAGACATTTCATCACCATACTAGGTAACATTTTCAGTGAGCCTCTGAATGAAGCACAGGTGGCGTAGCCCACTTTCTATTTATATGTTTGAGTTTCCTTGAGTTCACTTATGCAGTGTATTAAAAATAAAAACGGGTGCTAAATGAACACAGTTCGCCGATTTCTGAGCAACAAACCCAAACAAACAAACAAAACACATCCAGAAACCCTAGCCACTCTCCCTTACATCAAAGACATCTCAGAAATGACTGCCAGACTATTCAGATCCCTTGGCATCATAGTAGCCCACAAACCCACCAATACATTAAAAAACAGGTAATGAACTTGAAAGAGCCTATACAGACAACAAGCGAAACTAATATCGTCTACAAAATACCTTGCAAGAACTGTAACAAACACTACATTGGACAAACAGGCAGAAAACTAGCCACCAGGATACATAAACCTCAACAAGCCACAAAATAACATGACCCTCTCTCACTAATATCCTTATATATGGATGAGGAAGGACATCACTTTGACTGGGACAACACACTTGTCCTAGGACAAGCCAAACAGAGACATGCATGAGAATTCCTAGAAGCATGGCATTTCAACTGGAACTTTATCAACAAACACATTGACTTGGATCCCATTTACTACCTCTTGAAAAAAAACAGAAAATGTCATCACCATACGAAATGATGTCACCACAGGAAATGACATCACCAACCCAATGAAACTCAAACATATAAGTAGAAAGTGGTCTACACAACCAGTGCTTCATTTGGAGGCTCACTGAAGATGTTACCTAGTATGGTGATGGAACGTCTGAAAATGAACCTTCCAGCTCAACAAGCAAACCGACATCCAGAACCTCAACCTGAGCCATAAATCTTCTCAAAACACGCTAGCAGTCTCAGCCTTTTGGAGGAATGCACAGCAATGTAACAGAAAAGGATCCACTTCAGGTCTCCACCTCCTCCACTCTTTCAGCATATATACAACTATGTTTTCTGTACACTCTTCACATTCACTCCAATTCTGCTACTGGACCCACTTCCCACCAAGGTTCACACTCTACCACTTTTACTATTGCCCACAACATAATCCCTCACTCAGAGTCACCCAATCTAACCCTGACACCACTAAACCCGAGTGCCTTCTGTGCTGCCTACTCACTCGCCCAGGGCACATGCACTAACAACTGTGCCAACTACTTTCACCTCCTTTAATACCTACTCGTCAGCCCACAATATGTCAGAAAGAGTCAAGACAGGTAGTCAGCTGCCTGACATTCAGTTCCTCAACTTTTATGAGGAAAGGATCTTCACTGTGACTACCTCAAGGAGTTGACTGACTGTGTTTGAGTCCCTGGACTGGTATCAGAGGCTGTCCTTGATTAGTTATGCTGGGAGTCTCCTGATCAAAGGACATCCCCTTGACTTGACTGAGGACTGCTGACAACCATGGCAAATGTCCTCGTTCTGTCCCTGTGCTAAATGGCACAGCAACACAGCAGTATTCTGAGCTTGGCATCTCTGGCTGAAAGGCAAGTAACAAAACATGAAGGGAGTGGTGGTTTGAGCATGCAGGTAAGCTCTTCATGAGTGAGCATTATGAGAGCAAGCAAAGAGCTTGGAAAAGCAGGCTGGCCCAGTCCAAGAGGTGGTGCGTATAAATACATAGTACAATATAAATATATTTTATACAAATCTTGAAGCTGTTGAATTGCAATATGCTCTGCTTGTTCTTCTCAGGGGCTTGATAGGTTTGATGCTGAGATGATGTATCCTCTTGTGGGGACTTAAGAACTCAGGAGCACAGTTTAAAAATAATGGGTCTCTCATTTAAGATTGAAATGAGGGAGAATTCTTTTCCTCAGAGGGAAATTAATGTTTGGAATTCTCTTGCAAAGCCAGTAGTGAATGTACAGTCATTGAGTATATTCAACACTGGGCTTGACGCATTGCTGATCTCTCAGGAGGGAGTCCAAGATTGTGAGGAGGGTAAGCAGGATAGTGCAGTTAGCCCACATCAGATCAGTCATTACCTTAGTGAAAGTCAGACTGACTTGATGAGCTAAACAGCTTGCTCCTTCTCGTAATTCTTATGTTTTTACGATCATATTCAGATGAATGTTAAAGATCATCCAAAGAACAGCAGGTGGCTTTACTCTGGTGTAAATAAATTAATTTTAATGTACTTCTTTCAACTAGAAAGAAGATGAGTAAACAAACATCTTTAAACCATTTTCCCTATTTTGTTCTCTTTTTCAATTTGACCAGCAATGCAGCTCTAAAGCCAGAAGGGTTCATTCAACTTGGTCATTATATTGTACTTTTGCATGCATAGCAAGAGGATTTGTTTTATCATTGTGGAAGAAAGGTATACTGCATCATGTATGCAGGTCAAATGTGGTCTCATTTCTGCAACTATTAGGGCTAAAATATATTTTCCAATGTGTCAGTTCAGCTTTGTGCAGGGTAACACTGGCCTTTGGGTCAGAAGGTTGTGGCTTTGAATATATATCTTAAGTTAAACTTTCCATTATAGTAATGATGGAGCCCTGCAGTATTAGAGCAAGATGGTAAATTGTGATCAGGTCTGTGCAGTTACATTGGATATCAGAGATCTCACCATGGGTAGGCATCTGTACAATGCATTTTGGAGCAGATAACGTATACAAAGGAAAAGAATTACGAGAACTAGAAGTAGTGATTGGAACCAGGTGGACTTCATTAACTACAAGATCCTTGACTGGGGGTGTTAACCTGGACCAATCAGGAAGCCCCTTAGAATCTCCTCAGTCCAGGAGACTGACTCCAAGCTGGCTGGCCATAGCCAGTGTGCTGTGTAAAAGTAAATAAAGGGTGACTTGGTGATGGGATACTGGCCTCTGTGCAATTATTTCACTTGCGAAGCTGAAATTTGAGGGAATTGGATCATGGGCAGGGAAATACCTAATTGAGTAGCTATTCAAAGTGCTGGCTGGCATAGATATTGGTGAATAACCTCCTTGCATGGCATATGTTTCTATGATTACATGACAATTTAAGATAGGATCCAGTAGCGAACCCAAGTATAATTTCTGAAGTAAATTCAGAAGTCCTGCTTTCCCAATTAGTCTCACTCAATCTGAGTTACAAATAGAGTTACATCACCGGTTCAACCAGTACATACATTAAGTGATCTTCTCCGCTGGGTCTGTTCGATCATTGAAAATGTCCTTTTGTTTAGTGTATGTAGACACACAAAGGCTAAGTCCCTGATTAAGGAGACTGCTTCTGATCAGCTATAGTAACAAAGCTTTCCATTTTCAGTGTGCCTGTAATCTTGATCTCGGGATTATTGGTGCACTGTTTTACCTTACCTCTTGTTCTCTGAGTTCAATAGCCCCTTTCATTTACAATCAAAGCTTTTGAAATCAACAAAGTCAGGTTGGCCACTACAGGTCCATTACCAGAATGAACAAAGGCCTATGACTTCTGCTCAATATGGAGCTTAGCCTTCTTTTTCTTTTATTTCTTTTCAAATTTAACCAAAGTCCAAGGCAAATTGGACAATTTAATATTTTAACTCAGATTACTGTTAGTCTTCACATCATAGCTAGCTAACATGGCTCAGATATTTTAAGATAATCCATTTCAGGAGCTTTGGCTTAATGGAGCTATTAGCATTCATGGCACAGCATGTGCTGTAGACAATGACAAATGCAATAAAACTGGAAATGGTTTGAATGAAGTGAAAGCACATTCTATTCACAAATTAAAGAAATGAAATGTGCTGAAGACTTTGCTAACAATTGTAAAGCAAAGAAATAAAGGGTTTCTGATTTATCTGTCGTATAACATTTATAGTGAAAAGAACATCTTATTAACTTATCAGCAAATATTTTAGAGAAAACATGCCTATTTCCAAACAGAGCCTTACTTGCTGAACTAAGAAAAAAACTCTTTCTATTCAAATGTAGGTAGTGTCCTGGTTCCATTGATGGTTAAGCCACAGTTGCTATGGTGACTTCTTCGCTGTGTCAGCTTGTCACAAGGGAAGAAAATTAAAGAGACTGAATACATAGCATTATGTTATTACTTTAACAGTGTCCTTCCTTCGTGGTTCAATCCACAAATGAACATCTCTAACCACCATCCTTCTTTTTCCCTAACATATGATGTTTACCTATTATTCTACAAATCCTACAGGCTGCCACTTAGTATTTTCTTAAAATGAGAATTGCTCTAACATGGTTTAACTTATAAGTTGAATACAACTAATTATGAACCATAAATTTCACTGAACAACAGGAGACAAGCTGAGAAATAGATTTGCAAACATTTATAGGAGAAAGTAAACCAACCTTCACTGAAGATTGGGAGACACTCTGGAAACGGCAGATAGAGATTTATTCTGGATCAGAACCTTACTATCCCTGACATGCCTATATAGAAAGCACTGACAAACATTGATTTATATATCATGGAGCTAATGGCTTCAAGGATATGTCATGCTAAAATTAGTGTACGAATATTTAAGAATTCAGACCCGAATAGTCACATAATGTAATTTCAAAAGCAACTTGTTTTATTCCTGGTCAAAGCACTAAAAGTACTGACAATAATACATCAAAACCTGAGAACACAAATACTTTTCCAGAGCAAATTTCCAAGAATAGTCCTGTCATACCATTCATGCATGGTCAAAAACAATTCACCTGCAACACGTATTGGCAGTAGAGTCATAGTCCCTCACTGCCAAGACATGCTCATAGCATTTACTTTACAAGTCAGGACTTGGTAAGATAAACATTGAAGTCACCTTTCAAAACTGCCCACTCCTTTTAATACTAATCCACAAGCTGATCTCCCACTAAACAATGCTGCTATCTTTAATCTACTTGAATATGAAAAGTGCTGTGGTTCTCAGGACATATATCTATGATCAAGCAAAGGTTAGAAGCAAATCTCGTTTATGCTGTCAGCATGGATCAAGAATGATTCGCAAAGCCTTACATCTCCTTGGGACAAGTGGTAGAAAAATATGCCCTGTCTTGACTTCAATTTGATGTTCCTTAGTGTACAATAATCAGTCATTCACCCAGTCATCCACACACTCGCAAAACACCCATTACCCATACAGTTACTCACAAGGCACCAGATCACCTACAGCATTCACTTATCAGGCACCCAGTTAGCTACACATTTACTCTTACCCACTTAATAACTTAACATCAGCTGGAAGCAAACATTTTGTTCCTGCATTCAGTTTAAGTTCTATGTAGTCCTAAATTTGTAGTCTATTTCCATACAATCATGCTAACAAGTTTCATTTCTAGCAATTTTTACCAAGGCAAACTTATAGTTAGATATGAACAAACTGAACTTGTATTTGCACTCTCTCCCCCTATGATATTCCATTTGAATATTTGAATATGGAATGCGTAGCTACAGCGAAGAAGAATTTGAACAGAGTACCAGAGTAATCCCAAGCAAGAACAGTAATCTGAGTACAATATTGTATTGGCGAAGTCTATAATTCTCTATGTAATGTTGCTTGCCTTCATAGGGCCTCAGATCGGTGGGGCCTGCAGCTGTCTCCCTCACAGGTCAAAATATTTACTCCATTCACTCCATCTGTAGTCGTTTTCCTTTTCCATGTTCCTTTCTGTTGTGTGCTTCTGATTTTCAGCATGATTGAAGGAGACAGTCAATGCTCCTCAACCAGTGACTTGCAGCCTCCATCTTTACGTGTCAATGAGTTCCCAAAATTCCAAATTCCCTTCTGAATAGCTTTTTCTGTTTGCCCCCTAGTCATCACACTACCCAGATCCTCACCCCGTAAATCTACATAAACATGTGTATGCCATCATTAGCATCCCCACCACCAGAAGCCCCAGGTATATGAGGTGACCATGTTCAGGTGTGGTCATACACTCTCTACCCTCTGAGTTAAGAGTGCTCGCAGTGGACAAAACCGCCCTCCTGCTTCCAGCCATCCTTTAGCACACTGTTGTGGGATCAATTCACTTAACACAGGCCAAATGTGGAATTTTGGTTATTTTTATTCTATGCAAATCGGATGTGAGGGCATGATCCTTGAGTCATGAGAATGCAATCAGCCATATTCTACAACACAAAAACCAGATCCTTCAGTCTATCAATTTAAAGTTGTTAAACATATGGATAAAAAACATAGTTTGTGAGTTCAAATAAAAATTGACCCTTAGACTTCTATGCTGAAAACAACAGCAACTTGGTTTTGTTATGGGTTGCATCCTTAATGTAATAAAAGTTCCCAAGTTGCTTCATTGGACTTTGTCTCCGAGACCAAGCATCTGCTGAGTGCAATCTTCAGGAAGAAGAGAGCAATACAAATGAGGAGAGGTTAAGGGAGGGAATTCCAGTCTCAGGACCTACACATCTGAACATATGGCTGCATGGTGGGCTGAAAATTAGAGATGTATAAGAACAGAATTAAAGGAGCAGAAAGTTTGGAAGCTGGTACTGTTGGAGAGGATTACAGACATAGTACAAATGAGGAGGGATTCGAACAGAAGGTGGAAAATCCTAAATTTGAGGCTTTACCCCACACCCCCACCAACCCAACACTCCTGGCACCTTCCCCTGCAACCGCAAGAAATGCAAAACTTGCGCCCACACTCCCCCCTTACTTCCCTCCAAGGCCCCAAGGGATCCTTCTATATCTGCCACAAATTCACCTGCACCTCCACACACATCATTTACTGCATTCGCTGCACCCGATGTGGCATCCTCTATATTGGGGAGACAGACCGCCTACTTGCGGAACGTTTCAGAGAACACCTCTGGGACACCCAGACCATCCAACCCAACCACCCCGTGGCTCAACACTTCAACTCCCCCTCCCACTCCACCAAGGACATGCAGGTCCTTGTACTCCTCCATCTCCAGACCATAGCAACACGACGGCTGGAGGAAGAGCGCCTCATCTTCTGCCTAGGAACCCTCCAACCACAAGGGATGAACTCAGATTTCTCCAGTTTCCTCATTTCCCCTCCCCCCACCTTGTCTCAGTCCCAACCCTCGAACTCAGCACCACCTTCCTAAACTGCAATCTTCTTCCTGAGCTCTCCACCCCCACCCCCACTCCGGCTTATCACCCTCACCTTAACATCCTTCCACCTATCGCATTTCCAAAGCCCCTCCCCCAAATCCCTCCTCCCTACCTTTTATCTTAGCCTGCTTGGCACAACTTCCTCATTCCTGAAGAAGGGCTCATGCCCGTAACGTTAATTCTCCTGCTCCTTGGATGCTGCCTGACCTGCTGCACTTTTTCAGCAACACATTTTCAGCTCTGATCTCCAGCATCTGCAGTCCTCACTTTCTCCTTTACCATGCTGGAGCCAATTTGTCAAATAGCATAAAGGTAGTGGGACAAAGAGACTTGATATGAATTAAAACCTTTTTTTTATTCACTTGTGGGATATGGGCAATGCTGGCTAGGCCCACATTTGCTGCCCATCCCTAGCTGCCCCTGAGAAGGTGGTGGTGAACTGGCTTCTTGAACCATGGCAATCTATGTGCTATAGCTACAAACTTAGGAGCCTGGATTACATGTGAATCAAACCTAGTTGCTGATATATTATTGACAATGCCAACTAGAACTTCAAGCTAATATCCCAGGTAGGTGAAATTACAAATTGGATGTGACACCTATCCCTTGAAGATAGTAACCCTCAGTTCTCAGAGGAACAGAGGAATGAAGAATGGGAGGAGGCAAATCAGCCCTTCAAATCTGCTCCACCATTTAACATGATCATTGCGGATCTTATCCTGGTTTCAACTCCACTTTGCTGCCTGCTCCCCATAGTGCTTCGTCCTGCTTTTCCTTAGAAGTATACTTCAGCCTATTCACTTTTCAAAATTTTATCAGACACCTACAGGCAATGGAGAGCTATCACTTCAGTGATATGAGTTATTGATGATTCTGTCAGTGCAGTTCTGCACACCTCACCTAGATATGAGTTCAGACCCAAGACAACCAGTGTTCCAGAAGAAAAAAACCCATGGGAACAACTGAAAGATTTTTTTTTCCCCCACTCAACAATTTATTGTTACTTTGAATGCACAAATTGAAAAAAAGTGATGAAAGCAGATTCAATCAATTGTGGTCAAAGGAAATATGGATTATATTTTAGAAAATATATAGTTACAGGATGATAGTAAAGATGCAGGGCCGTAGGATAATGGATAGCTCATTTAAGCAGCAAGCACACGCTCACTGGCTCAAATGACCCCTTCTCTGCTCTCTGATTGTGTAACTTGAATTAAAGACATACCATGCCTGTGTACCTCAACATAGGCTAGTCCTGCCTCAGGAAGGTTAAGCAATGTCTATGATGAGAAGTGAAATATGTTTTCTGACAATGCTCCTCCTTCACATAGATAAATGAAATGAGCTAAATAATTAAAATCCCTACCACTTTCTTTTACACAAGGAGTAAGCAAATGTAGAGTAAAGGCCTCTTCAGAAATGCTAAACATATTTTCACTCATTTTTGTCTGATTTTTCCGCTCTCCTCCTTGACATTTTGAGCTCTTGTTGTGACTTCTTGTTTTTCCTTCTCAGACAATTTCACTAGAGCAAGAATAACACCTTCCACTCCAGAGTTCTGGGTCCTGAGCTGACAGAACAGTCCTTTGCTGGATCCTCATACCCTGTCATGGGCACCGGCAAGCAAGGAGTTGGTTTGAAGTGTGTCTACTTCAATGCCAGAAGCAACCGGAATAAGGTGGGTAAAGTTGCGGCTGGGATTTCAATGTTGTGGCCATTTCAGAGACTTGCATAGAGCAGGGACAGGAATGGTTGTTGCAGGTTCCAGGATTTAGATGTTTCAGTAAGAACAGAGAAGATAGTAAAAAAGAGGGAAGTGTGGCATTGTTAATGGAGGGCAGTATTACAGTGGCAGAAAGGATATTTGAGCACTTATTTACTGAGTTAGCATAGGTTGAGATTAGAAACAAGAAAGGAGACGTCACCCTGCTGGGAATTTTCTATAGCCTCCGAATAGTTCCAGAGATGTAAAGGAAAGGATAGCAAAGATGATTCCGGATACAAGCGAGAGTGACAGGGTAGTTGTTATGGGTGCTTTAACTTTTCAAATATTGACTGTGAATACTTTAGATGGGTCAGTTTTTGTCCAATGTGTGCAGGAGGGTTTTCTGACACAGTATGTAGACTGGCCAATTGGGGGTGAGGCCACATTGGATTTGGTGCTAGGTAACGACCCTGACTAGATGCTAGATTTGGAATTAGGTGAACACTTTAGTGATAATGACCACAATTTGTTTATGTTTACTTTGGTGATGGAAAGAGATAGGTATATACTACAGGAAAAGAGTTATAGCTGGGGGAAAGGCAGCTACGATGTGATCAGGCAAGATTTAGGGTGGATAAGATGGGCACAATTGAAATGTGGTACTTAATCAAGAAACAGCTACTGCGTGTCTTTGATAAGTATGTACCTGTCAAGCAGGGAGGAAGTTGTCATGCAAGGGAGCCATGGTTTACTAAAGAAGCTAAAGCACTTGTCAAGAGGAAAAAGAAGGCTTATGTTAGGATGAGACGTGAAGGGTTAGTTAGTGCACTTGAGAATTATGAGTTAGCCAGGCAAAACCTAAAGAGAGAGGTAAGAAGAGCCAGGAGGGGACATGAGAAGTCAATCACAGAGAGGATCAAGGAAAACTTTCTATACTTTCTATACAAAAATCAGGAATAAAAAAATGACTAGAGTAAGATTGGGGCCAATCAAGGATAGCAGTGGGAAGTTGTGCGTGAAGTCAGAGGAGGTAAGGGAAATGCTAACTGAATATTTTTCATCAGTATTCACACTGGAAAACGACGATACTGGTGAGGAGAATACTGAGATACAGACTACTAGAATAGATGGGATTGAGGTGCACAAGCAGGAGGTGTTAGCAATTCTGGAAAGTGTGAAAATAGTTAAGTCCCCTGGGCCAGGTGAAATTTATCCTAGGATTCTCTGGGAAGCCAGGGCGGAGATTGCAGAGCCTTTGGCTTTGATCTTTATGTCATCATTGTCTACAGGAATGATGCCAGAAGACTGGAGGATAGCAAACTGTGTTCTCCTGTTCAAGAAGGGGAGTAGAGACAACCCTGGTAATTATAGATCAGTGACTCTTACTTCAGTTGTGGGTAAAATGTTGGAAAAGGTCATAAGAGATAAGATTTATAATCATCTTGAGAGGAATAAGTTGATTAGGGATAGTTTTGTGAAGGGTGGTTCATGCCTCACAAATATTATTGAGTTCTTTCAGAAGGTGACCAAACAGGTAGATGAGGGTAAAGCAGTTTATGTGGTGTATTTAGATTTCAGTAAGGCATTTGATAAGGTTCCCCATGGTAGGCTTTGCTCAAAATACAGAGGCATGTGATTGAGAGTGATTTAGTGGTTTGGATCAGAAATTGGCTAGCTGAAAGTAATCAGAGTGTGGTGGTTGATGGGAAATGTTTATCCTGGAGTTCAGTTACTTGTGGTGTACTGCAAGGATCTATTTTGGAGCCACTGCTGTTTGTCATTTTTATAAATGGTTGAGGGAGTAGAAAGATGTGTTAGTAAATTTGTGGATGACACTAAGGTTGGTAGAGTTGTGGATAGTGCCGAAGGATGTTGTGGGATATAGAAAGACATAGATAAGCTGCAGAGCTGGGCTGAGAGGTGGCAAATTGAATTTAATGCGGAAAACTGTGAGTGATTCACTTTGGAAGGAGCAACAGGAATAAAGAGCACTGGGCTAATAGTAAGATTCTTGGTAGTGCAGATGAACAGAGAGACCTTAGTGTCCATGTACACAGATCCTTGAATGTTGCCATCCAGGTTGATAGGATTGTTAAGAATGCACATGGTGTTTTAGCTTTTATTGATAGAGGGATTGAGTTTCGGAGCCACTCTGGTGCAGCTGCACTTGGAGTATTGCTTACAGTTCTGGTCAATGCATTATAAGAAAAATGTGGAAGCTTTGGAAAGGTTTCAGAGGAAATTTATTAGGATGTTGCCTGGTATGGAGGGAAGATCTTACGAGGAAAGGCTGAGAGACTTGAGGCTGTTTTCATTAGAGAGAAGAAGGTTGAGTAGTGACTTAATAGAGACATACAAGATAATCAGAGGGTTAGATAATCAGATGGTTAGGTAGGTGGCAGCCTTTTTCCTTGGATGGTGATGACTAGCACGAGGGGACATAGCTTTAAATTGAGGGGCGATAGATATAGGACAGATGTCAGAGGTCGTTTCTTTACTCGGAGAGTGGTAGGGACATAGAATGGCCTGCCTACAACAGTATCAGACCCGCCAACTTCAAATGCATTTAAATGATCATTGGATAGACATATGGTTAGATGGGCTTCAGATTGGTTTCACAGGTTGGTGTGACATCGAGGACTGGTGGGTCTGGACTGCACCGTAATGTTCTATGTTCAATGTCACAAGATGGGAATGTGGTGTTTTAAGAGGTGGATGAGTGTGATTCCCTGGGTCACAGAAGCTCTTCTCCAGTTTGTACTGGCCTGTCAGAGATACTCAGAGATGGTTGGATGTTCTTTCGCCAGTTTGGGTAGTGAGGGGCAAGATTCCTGGGGATGCTACATGTTTCAGGAAGGATTTGAGGTCATCGTTTTTATTGCCCTCTTGGTTGCTGTTGGCCACAATGGAGCTTGGAGTGAAAAGCTCATTTTGGAAGTGTGGCTTAGCGATCTGAACAATGTGGCCTGCTCACCGCAACTGATTGACCATTCTGAGTACCTCAATACTGGGAATTTTCTCCTGAGAAAGGGCTCAATATCGTCACATCTATCCTGCCATTGTATTTTTAGAAACATTTCTGGTGATATATGTCCAGACAGCTGAGGTGCTTGTCATACAGCATACATGTCTCTGACACATCCACAAAGCAAATAGCATTACTGCCCTGAGGACCACAAGCTTTGCGTCAGATTTGATTAGATTCCCTACAGTATAGAAACAGGCCCTTCGGCCCAACAAGTCCACACCAACCCTCTGAAGAGTAACTCACCCAGACCCATTTCCCTACCCGATATTTACCCTGACTACTGCATCTGACACTATGGGCAATTTAGTTTGGCCAATTCACCTGACCTGCACATGCTTTGGATTGTAGGAGGAAACCAGAGGAAATCCACACAGACACAGGGAGGATGCGCAAACTTCAAACAGACAGTCGCCCGAGGCTGGAATTGAACCTGGGTCCCTAGTGCTGTGAGGCAGCAGTGCGAACCACTGTTGAAATCAGTCATTAAACACTCTCTTCGCACATCCATAGGCTGTGCTGGCACTGGAGATGCTGTCTGCCTCTCTAAAAAGAGGTTCCTAAGAAAAGAGAATTAATCCACCTCCTGATGAACAGTGCACAAGTAGCTGTTGTTCATTTTTATGTCTTGACAGTAAACACCAACTGACCACAAGGGGCATTACAAACAAGATGTGTCTTGCCCTCACACAGAGTTCACACAGATAAACTTCCAGCAAGGAATATTGGCAATCGGAAATCCTAGAACATTTTCTCCCATCTCCCTATCTCAAAGTAGAGTAAGGCCAGTTTTATAGGCCCCACCATTAGCACAACCAGGAACAGTCACCAGCTCTCGCATTCACCCGATCCACTCACTGATCCTGCAGGAGAACTCCCATTCTAGCTTCAATTACTTAGAGGCCAGTGCATGTAAATACCAGAAGTTTCAGTTATTCTGCATTGAAAGATGAAGTAATCTATGCTTAAAAGAACACAACCAAACCACAACACAGCTGGTGAATTTTAATGAAAATAATTGATTCCATTACATGGGATATCCTTCTGGAAGTCTCCGTCATCCCAGAAAGCCACTGACCTTTATCGACGCTAAGGCTCAGTTTCTTCAGTGTAAGTATGCAAGTGTTATTTTTAGAACGCCAGGAGATTAAATGTAGGCAGATAGAGACACCAACAGGGGTTCCTAAGACTGTGCAAGGATATATGCTTTTAAGACTCATGATTAATCTTTGTCTGGCATTTCAGAACCCTGCCCCCACATTCCTCATTTTGACAGACGTACAGTTTCTGGAAACTTTGGTAGAGATATCAAAGATTTACATGAAAACATTGCCAACTTAAATTTAAAAAAACAAACTTCTTATATTTCTCTCATGTTGACTGCATTTGTTTCAAAGTGTTGATTTTAATTTTATAGTAGGACCACATAAATGTGGAATTTTCACTCAGTTTGAACAATGCAGAAATGCCTCCTCGTGAAATCCTTTCTTTCAATTACTCCCTTAATTTCCTAATACATGCTAGAGTATGGCATTACCAATGGCAACACCTCTGCACTATCTCAATCAAATGGTCATTCATCATATCAAAGCTAATGTCACCTGGTTAGTCAGCTGTGATGCAGCATCACACCTAAATATGATTCTGTCCGCGCACACGCATTCATTCCCACATACTCTCAGGAAACAGACACAGACTCTCACACGCTCACACAAGCAGACTGACCCAGAGACACTGACTGACGCAGACATAGCAGACACACACCCACAGTACATTACACAGACACACACTGACTATATCATACAGAAAAACACACAAGAAAATACATACACACACACACTCACTCACACAGACACTATACCACATAGCAACACATACACAGATACTACCACTACACAGACAGACACACACTCACACACACAGTACATTACACAGACATGCACTGACTATACCATACAGAAAAACACACAAGAATATACATACTTACATACAGATACACACACAGACACTATACCACACAGCAACATATGCACAGACACTACCACTACACAGGCAGACAGACAGACAGACACACACAAACACACACGCACACACACACACACACACACACACACACGTATATTCACACAAGCATACTAACACAGACTCACACCATCGGAATCCCCACGAGGACAGATTCACACAGACGTATGCCTTCATGCAGACTCACCAACTCACATCCACTCAAACACTAACAGATAAGCGGACTCTCACAAACACTAGCTCAGACTCACACAGATACTCACTCATTCACACAAACTGATAAATGGAGGGGACATCATTTTTTTTATCCACTGTGAGTAGACTGGCACATGGGGAAGCTGGGGCTTTTGAACACAATTTGGAGATTTAATCCCACAGCTGACATCACTCACAGATTTCTTTCACTGATCCTTTTCTATTCAGTTGTGAGATGTGTGTGTCACTGGCTGGCCAGCATTTATTGCCTGTCTCTAGTTGCTCTTGAGAAGGGGGTGGTGGGCTGCATTCTTGAACTGCTACAGTCCAGCTGCAGTGGGTTGACTCACAATGCCCTTTGAAAGTTCCAGGATTCTGACCCAGCAACAGTGAAGGTATGGTGATATATATCCATGTCAGGATAGTGAGTGGCTTGGAGGAGAACTTGCAGGTGTGATATTGCCATGTTGCTGTTGCCCTTGTTCTTCCAGATGGAAATGGTCATGAGTTTGGAAGGCGCTGTCTGAGGATCTTTGGTTAATTTCTGCAGTGGATCTTGTGAATAGTACACACTGCTGCTACTGAACATCGGTGGTGGAGGGAGTGGATTTGGTATCAATCAAACGAGCTGCTTTATCCTGGAAGCTTCTTGAGTGTTGTTGAAGCTCCATTCATCCGGGCAAGTGGGAGTATTTCACCACACTCCTAATTTGTACCTGGTAGATGGTGGACAGGCTTTCAGGAGAGACAGGAGGTGAGTTACTCACCACAGTGTTCCAAGCTTCTTAACTGCTTTTGTAGCCATTGTGCTTAGGTGCTGAGTCCAGTTGAGTCTCTGATCAATGGTAACCCATGGAATGATTGCTCAGTTTGACTTCAAGTCAAGTCAATGTACCCTGGAGAAGAATTCCAGGATCAGCCATTATCATATCACAATCCAGATGTTTTAGATGTTAGATCCTGGGGTATAGGGTGGTGCCTGTAGGATCTGATTCCAGAATTGAGATCCAATGCTGAGGCCCAGATGTGGGAGGTCAGAAATGAGGATTTGGAGGCTTTCAAGTTTGGGACAATTGAAGGCTTCTGCAGGACGGAACATAGATATGATACTTTTGAATGTTCAGTGGCCCCAGAAGGAGAGAAGGATTAGAGGCTATGATCAGAAGCCTTGGAGTGGGAACATTGGAAGCCAAATGCAAATCAGAAGCCTTGAGGGGGGGAAGAAATTATAAGGTTTGGGAGACATGGCATGTGGGAAATAGATACCCAGAAGAAGACAGGAAAGTTCAGGAAACTATCCAACCACAAGGACTTGGCAAGGAGCATTCATAAGATCCAGCACAGTGGAAAGGTATTTATCTCCTGGGTCCGGTGGTACTTGCTCGACTGTACCTGCCATGTTTTCCAATAAGCATGGGCACCTAGCAGGTAGTTTACCATTCCTTTTACACTTCCGTTATAAATGGAACTGGGGAGATCAGGACAGGATGAGGTCAGCAATTAGCTGTTAATACTTTAGAATCCAATTTGACCCAAGCCTTTCTATTCAGGAAGTTGAAACCTCCCCAGAGGATTGTGAGCAGAAAGCCCAGAAAGGGAAGAACACCAAGGCAGAAAAAGACATGGAAATTAGTAAGAAAGATGGAAGAAATTTATACTGAACATCTCACATTCTTAAGATATCCCTAAACATTTCAGAGCTAATAAATCATCATTGGAATTTATCTGTCATTGTTTTCTAGGCAAACAGAGTCAAAACTCAACCAAAAGTAAAGAAAGAAAGATTATAGAATGGTTCCAGTGAAGAAGGAAGCAACTTGGCCTATTGTGTCTATGCCAGTTCTTGCAGAAGCAACTAGTCCCCCTCCCATGCTTTGCCTGTATAGATCTGCAAATTTCCTGCCCCATAATTATCTTTCAAATGTCTGTATGGAATCTGCTTTCATCACACCTCAGGCAGAGAAAATGCATCAAATGATTATTCCATTGCATAATTGTTCTGTGGAGAATGGTGCCCGGGACAGTTCTATGTGCTTCTTCAAGGAGTTCCATGTAACTTTTTTCTTACCCACCTGGATAGACAAATGGGCCATTGGTTTAACATCTCATATGGAAGACACCAATCCCAGTAATGGACATCCAGACACCAATTTTCAATGTAACCAAGAGTGTCTTCATCATGACAGGGTATAAGGATTCACAAGTCCCATCCCCGACCCCAACATTTCTTGTTTTCACAGGGGACGTTGTTTGGGCTTGGGCCATGGTTCACACATGCTCAGTTCCTGGAGACAACTGACCAGCTAATGAATGGCTGCCTTCCCTGAAGTAGGATTTTGGGATCCCTGGTGCCTGGAGAATACACCTTGTAAGAGAAGGTTTGTTCTTAATGCATTTATTTTCTATCACCATGCAACCTCTTTGAGGAAGTAAGGCTGTGGAGATTGCATTATTTATTTTCCTGTGTTCTATATCTTCCTTCTCCACTGTGAACACCAATGCAAAATATTCATTTAGTATCTCCCCAACTCCTGCGGTTCCACACATAGGCTGCCTTGCTGATCTTTAAGAGGCTCTATTTTCTTCATAATTACCTTTTTGTTCTGTATTTATAAAATCCCTTTGGATTCTCCTAAATCCTGATATGTCCATATTACAGAGGAGAAGGTGCTCAATGTCTTAAGATGCATGAAGATGTATAAATCTCCAGGACCTGATCAGGTGTACTCAAGAACACTGTGAGACGCTTTGGAAGTGTTTGCAGGACCCCTTGCTGAGGTATTTGTATCTTCAATAGTCACATGTAATGTGCCAGAAGACTGGAGGTTGGTTAACGTAGTGCCACTATTTTAAAAGGCCAGGGAACTACAGACCAGTGAGCCTACATCAGTGCTGGGCAAGTTGTTGGAGGAAATCCTGAGGGACAGGATTTACATGTGTTTGGAAAGGCAAGGATTAGGGATAGAAGAAAGTGAGGAGTGCAGATGCTGGAGATCAGAGTCGAGAGTGTGGTGCTGGAAAAGCACAGCAGGTCAGGCAGTATCCAAGAAGCAGGAGAATCAATGTTTCAGGCATAAGCCCTTCATCTGGAAAAGATTACGGATAGTCAGCATGGCTTTGTGTGTGAGAAACCATGTCCTACGAACTTGATTGAGTTTTTTTGAAGAAATAACAAAGAGGATTGATGAGGGCAGAGTGATGGGTATGATCCGTTTGGACTTCAGTAAGGTGTTCGACAAGGTTCTTCATGGTAGACTGGTTAGCAAGGTTAGATCACATGAAATACAGGGAGATCTAGTCATTTGGATCCAGAACTCGCTTGAAGGCAGAAGACAGAGGGTAATAGTGGAGTGTTGCTTTTCAGACTGGAGACCTGAGACCAGTAGTGTCCCACAAGGATTGGTGTTGGGTCCACTGCTTTTTGTCATTTATATAAATGATTTGGATGTGAACATAGGAGATGTGGTTAGTATGTTTGCAGATGATGCTAAAATTGGAGGTGTAGTGGAGAGCGAAGAATATTACTTCAGAATCTGGATCTTGATCACATGGGCCAATGGGCCACGGAGTGGCAGATGGTGTTTAATTTAGATAAAAGTGAGGTGCTGCATTTTGAAAAGGCAGTGTTTGAAGGTCATATGCGTTTGAAGGTCATGTTGTGGCTGTACAGGACATTATTAGGCCACTTTTGGAATACTGTGACCAATTCTGGTCTCCCTACTATAGGAAGGATATTGCAAAATTTGAAAGGGTTCAGAAAAGACTTACAAGGATGTTGCCAGGATTGGAGGATTTGAGCTATAGGGACAGGCTGAATAGTCTGGAGCAACTTTCACTGGAGTGTCGGAGGCTGAGGGGTGACCTTATAGAGGTTTATCAAGTCATGAGGGACATGAATGTGGTAAATAGACAAGGTCTTTTCCCCAGGTTGGGGGAATCCAAAACTAGAGGACATAGGTTTATGGTAAGAGGGGAAAAATTTAAAAGGGACCTATGGGGCAATTTTTTCATGCATGATGATGCGAGTATGGAATGAGCTGCCAATGGAAGTGGTGGAGGCTAGTACAATTACAACATTTAACTGGCATCTGGATCAAAATATGAACAGGAAAGGCTTAGACTGGTTTGTACCAAGTGCTGGCAAATTGGACTAGATTAATTTCGGATATCTGTTCAGCATGCATGAGTTGGACTGAAGGGTCTGTTTCTGTGCTGTACAACTCTATGACTTTATATGGTCCCAGGACACCTTTTGGGTGGAGTTAGGGGTCCTTTGAGAAAGACCAGAAGTGCCTTGGGACTGTTAACTTTTGAGAAAACCTGTAAAGATATGTCAAGTGTGGAAATGTGTCTTTGTGAACAAGAGTGGCTTTTCTCAATAGGATGGAATATGCAATATAAACTTTTATATCACAGACTACATTTTCTATATTTTATGAAAGGCTATTGTGGATCCTGTTTAGTCAGTCATAGGATGTTGACAGTGCTAGATCTCCCTTATTACCCTTGGACAAGTGGTGGTGAGCTGCTTTCTTAAAATGCTGATGTCTTTTGAGGTGTAAGGTCATCCACAGTTACTGTTAGGAAGGCAGTTCCAGGATTCTGAAGCAGCAACAGTGAAGGAACAGTGATATGACTCTAAGTTAGAATGGTGCTCTGCTTGGAATAGAACTTATAGGTGGTGTTGCATCCATATAGCTGCTGCCTTTGTTCTTCCTGGTGATAGAGGTCACAGCTTTAAAATATTCTGTCTAAGGAGCCTTATTGAGTTGCTGCTGTGCATCTCATAGATGGTACCGACTGTCGCCACTGTTTTATCAGTATGTGGAGAGAGCGAATTTTGAAAATTATGGATAGGGTGCCAATCAAATGGACTACTCTGTCTTTAATGGCGCTGAGCTTCTTAAGTGTTGCTGGACCTGTTCCAAACATGGTGCTCCAAGAAGTGGGATATGTCGTTGAGGAAATGCTGTTGGGTGTAAGTTGGCATTGAGCTGGTATATGGGTATGAGGAGGCCTGGGTTAGAGGGAGATGTGTAGATGAGCAGATTGTAGGGGTGGGGCTGGAGACAGTGAGGTGAATTTAATGTGTGAGTGTTGGAAGAATGTTTTATAGTTCTTCCCTAGGAGAAATAAGATACCCTTTTGGATCTGGTCCTAGGATAACTTCGATGGGGGTAAACACCCTATGGGATTGTGAAAAGACATGCTGGTGGATAGAAAATGAATAAGCTCAGTGGGACCAGCAAAGTTGTCAAGAACCTGTGTAAACAAATGTGGAGTTAAAATAAGACAGGGCCAGGTAATTCAAAATTCCTGATTATAAAGGACCATTATAGCATTTGTAGTGAATCACCAAACTATCATTTTAATAATGATATGACTATTGCTAGACAGCTCCACTTACTTATTAAATAGAAATACTTATTGAAAGAAGATATTAAAGAATTGAATGGAATGTTTGTTGATGTAAGGTATTAAGCACTTGTGTGAAATGTTTGTTAAAACATAGAGTCATAGAGTCATAGAGATGCAAAACATGGACACAAACCCTTCTATCCAACTTGTCCATGCTGACCAGATATCCTGAGTTAATCTAATCCCATTTGCCAGCACTTGACCCATATTCCTCTAAACCCTTCCAATTCATATACCCATCCAGATACCTTTTAAACGTGGTTATTATATCAGCCTCCACAACATCTCCTGGTAGGGCAGTCCATACACACACCACCCTCTGCATGAAAAAGTTGCCCCTTACGTTCTTTTAAAATCTTTCTCCTCTCACTTTAAACCTATACCCTCTGGTTTTGGACTCCCCCACCCTGGAGAAGCGAATTTGGTTATTGACCCTACCTATGCCCCTCATGATTTTATAAACTACTATAAAGTCACCTCTCAGCCTCCGACACTGAAGAGAAAATAGCTCCAATCTATTCAGCCTCTCCCTATAGTACAAACCCTCCAACCCTGGCAACATTCTTGTCAATCATTCCTGAACCCTTTCAAGTTTCACAACATAATTAGTTGAAGCAATTTCAATGTTCTGGGTGTGTTTTTGTATCATTAAGAATGTGGTTTTTTTCAATACATAATTAACAGACAGGTAAATTTAATTTCTATCAAGATGCCTCCCGTTTAACGCCCATGCTGGAAAACAGGTGAATTGGCATGGGAGTTAAAGATAAAGTGTAGTAGATGGAGAATATGACTTGGCATTGGAGTTACAAGGAGTCATGGGCATGATTAGGGCCATATGGGGAGGCCTGGAAGATGAGTAGATTGATGTAGGGGAGGTTTTAGTAATTATGAGGGATGGTAGAATGACGTAGTGGAGCATGAGGGGCTGGAGGTAGGTAAAAGGGCATGGACTGGGAGAAGGTGAGGGCAGGATTAGGTTTTCTGAATGAATCTTTACTTTTAAACTTTGAACACCTGGAGGCCCCGAACAGACCTGCCACCCAGTTTTGCCTGGCAGTAACCTGGAAATCACTTCGGCTCTTTCTGGGTTTCCTGCCCCAATTTCCAATCCAGCTCACACCCCCGCAGATCGAAAATTCTAAGTGCAGGTGGCCATTTTTAAAGGACAGGTTTGCAGAGCTGCAGTTTTTCCCATCTCTGCATTCCCTGGTCCACGGATGCAAATCAGTGCCTCAATCTTGCATAAAGTATCAGCTGGTGAAGGGTCCCAGGATCAGGTATGAGATATTACTAAACCCCTGTAACCTAGCCCTAACCCTATAGACAAAGCTTAATGCAGTACATAAAGACAACAATCATTTGACTGAGGGATGACAAGACTAGCCCTGAAAAAGTAAAATCCAAAACACTGAAACGATATATACATCAAATCTTGCAGTGGTGGGAAAAAGAATCCTTTAGTTGTCACAAGACCTGTATTGCTAGAGAATGCTTTCATCTGAAGCTGAATGATTAGTCATGTATCACACAGTGCATGGCATTCTATGAATGAAGCAACTATATCTTTTACAAAAGTTGGAATGCGTCATTCAGGCAATAAACCGAAACAAAATTCAAATCCAAATTTCAATTCCAAACATCATTGCACATTATTAGTGCTGATAAAGTGATACTATTACAGCAACTATTGTGTCATCCTATTCCCCAGTGCAAATATTCAATTTGTTCATATCTAAATTGCTGTATAATGTCATAACTGTTAGAGTCTTGCTAGAAGAGCTGCCGTTTTATGGGTTAGACATTAATTCAAAGCCCTGTCTGTTCTCTCAGGTCGATGCGAAAGATCCACAGAACAAATCAAGGAAGAATACCGTAGGTTATGGAGATTGGCATTGTTGCTGATATCCTGGCCAATATTTCTCCCTGAAGCATTATCACTGAAACAGATAATCAGCTTGCTCTTTCCTTGCTCTTTGTGGGAGATTGCAGTCTGCAAACTGAATTGCATACTCCTCTACAATACAGCATTGACTATACTTTACGAATGCTCCCTTGGTTACAAAACACTTG
Source organism: Hemiscyllium ocellatum (assembly GCF_020745735.1). NCBI lineage: Eukaryota > Metazoa > Chordata > Chondrichthyes > Orectolobiformes > Hemiscylliidae > Hemiscyllium > Hemiscyllium ocellatum. The sequence continues at coordinate 16,691,541 of NC_083428.1, read as the reverse complement.
GAATCCAAAGTTGTGAAACATGAGTTTTTCCCTTTATTCATCCATGGGATGAGGGCACCACTAGTTAGGCAGTATTTATTGCCCATCTCTAATTGCCCAGAGGGCTGTTAAGAGTCAGCTAAGCGTATGCCAGACCAGATAAGGAGGGCAGCTTCCTTCCCTAAAGGGCATTAGTAAACCAGATTTTTTTTTCCTGTCAATCAACATTGATTCATGGTCATCATTAAACTCTTAATTCCAGGCATTAAAATATTGAATTCAAATTCCACCATCTGCTGTGGTAGGACTTGAACCCTGGTTCCCCAGATCATGGTCTGAATTAATAGTCCAATGATGATATCACATTTATTTCTATCTCTCAATTTTAAAAAAAATTCTGTCTTCCCTCAAACCTCTACTTTCTCAAAGTTTAAAATGCTATTTGGTCCCACCATTACCCCCATCCTCACCTTAAATGTATATTCCTCAATTGAGAAGAGATGAAGGCTCCATTAGACTTTGATGACTTTTCTAGGTTGCAAATTGCTATAAGCTTGCTACTAAATGCATGCTTTCTAAATTGTTTCCTGCTGTGATGCCCTTTCGAGGTTTGCATACTGTTGTGATCCCTTGGTGAAAACTGAGAGATGGGAACAAAGTGAGGCTGAGTTGAAAATGTATGGGAACAGGGGAGAGGATTGCAAATAGCCTGTGAAAATGGACAGAGGCAGGACCTTGGAGTTTGTCTCCCCAAAATTTCAACTCCCACCAAACGTGGAGTCCCAGCTTCCAATTTGAGAAGCTACACCCCACAAAATTCACTCTCTCGCTGTAAGAGGTTATTTGTTGTTGCTACTTCTATAAACCAAATTGATTCTAAACATACAGATACTGTATCTGAGGACAGCTGGTTGCATTTATGTAACATCTTTAAAGTCCCTCAGAGTGCTTCAAAACAATGCATTACTTTTAACAGAGAGATGAGAAAAAGGGGAAAGAAAAGAAGACAGGGCACTTCGGCACCAATACATACTCATGTTGCAACGTAGGTGCATCATTCACCCCCTTTAACACTTCCACCACAAACCAACCACAATACAACTACTCCTTAAATTTTTCACATTGAATTTTGAAAATTTGTTATACAATGAAGTCACAGTCACAGTCGTCAAGGTATAACAAAAATTTTTTTTTCGGAGATAGTGATCAGATTTCAGATGCTTCAACTTTATTTTAGAGATCATTGTCCTCCTTATTAAAATGACACACAATGGCTCATTGCTTAGCACTGCTACCTCACAATGCCAAGGACCTGGGTTTGATTCTACATCGACATGTGGAGCTTACATATTCTCACCATATCTCTGTGTGGGTTTCCTCCGAGTGCCCTGATTTCCTCCCACAGTCCAAGGATGTGCAGGTTAGGTGGACTGCTCATGCTAACTTGCCCAAAGTATCCAGGGATCTGTAAACTAGATGGAAATGCAGAGCTATAGGAACAGGGTGGGATGCTCTTCAGAGGGTCAGTGTGGAGTCAAACTCCTACAGCATAGGGATTCTATGATCTGCTCTATGACACATTTTCAACTTGACTGATTACAAGAGAGAGAATGTGACATGGTGTGGAAAACCAGAGGACATCTTCGAGATTGACCTGAAATTATGCATGCTTTCCCCCATAAGGTAGCTTTCTTGTGAAGTGATACATGTGCAGTCAAATAAATACAATTTAAAAACCAAAAGTAAAGCAAAAATCAATTATAAAACCTGTGAATAGTTGAACAGTATGTGCATTGGAAGTAACAATTATATTTAACATTTTCATATTTATTCTTTCATGGGATTTGTGAGTTTCTCACAAGGACAAAATTTCTTGTTTATCCCTAATCGCCTCAGAGAAACAGTTCTTGAACTATTGTAGCCCATGTGGTGAAGACACTTCCATAGTACTGTTGAGTAGTGTGTTGTAGGATTAATCTAGCAACAAGGAAAGCAGCAATACACTTCCAAGTCAGAATAGTGTCAGATTTGAAGCAGTTTTGGTGAGCTTGTGTTCCTGTGGACCTGTTGCCATTCACATTTTAGCTGGCAGAGGTCACCAGTTTGGAAGATATTCTCAAAGGAACCTGAGCAAGCTGCTGCAGTGCATCTTCAAATGGTACACACTGCCACTTTTTCCTTTGCTGCATGTCAGCATGGGCTGTTTCATTAACTGAAGAATTGAGAATGGCACTGAACACTGTTGGATCATCAATAAGTGTCCTCACTTCTTGCTTCATGGTAGAAAGACAGTCATCGATGAAGGCGCTGAAGGTTATGGAGTCATAGAGTCGTATAGCATGGAAACAGACCCTTTGGTCCAACTCGTCTATGCTGATCAGGTTTCCCATACTAAACGAGTCTCATTTTCCTACATTTGGCCCATATCCTTCTAAACCTTCCCTATCTAAATGTCTTTAAAATGTTGTAACTGTACCTGCATCTACCACTTCCTCTGGCGGTTTATTCTACACACAAATCATCCTCTTTGTGAAAAGGTTGTCCCTTTAAATCATTCCCTTCTCACCTTAAAGTTATGCCCTCTAGTTTTGAATGCCCCTACCCTCGGGAAAATACTTTTATTATTTGCTTTATCTATGCTCCACATGACTTTATAAGGTCACCCCTCAACTTGCTTTACACCAGGAAAAATGTCCCAGTTTAGAAATTTCTGTAGCAATGCCCTGGAACTAAGCTGATGGGTCTCCACCAACTGTTACACTCTTCCTTTGTGCATTGCTCCAAACACTAATGAGCTTTTCCCCCTGATTTCCATTTACGTAACTATTACCAGGACTCCTTAATCCCATGCTCAATCAAAAGCTGTCTTGATTCAAAGATTAGTAAATTCCATCTCAACTCTAGAAATCAGATTTCACAATTTTTGGATTAAAACTATAAGTAGTCTGAGCAATCAGGCAGGGTTTTATTTCAAGATTTAAACTGGCACCTTGAAAAAGGCAGCAAATTGTTTAGTGGTCCAGTGAAGTAGACGAAATGAAATAGCCCAGATGACATGTTCAAGTCTACAATGGGTGATCTTGAGCCCACAGTTTTCTACTCAAGCAGCCAGCATGGCTTCATGAAAGGAAATCGTATCTGTTTAGTTTAGTAAGGCTTTTCAAGGGAGTGGGGTGGGTGAGTCCAAAATTACAAGGCATAAGTATAAGGTGAATGGTGAAAAATTTTAAAAGGACCTAAGAGGCAACATTTTCACATAGAGGGCGATGCGTGTATGGAACAAGCTGCCAGAGGAAGTGGTGGCGGCTGGTACAATTACAACATTTAAAAGGCATCTGGATCGGTATATGAATAGGAAGAGTTTAGAGGAATATGGGCCAAATGTTGGCAAATGGGACTAGATTAACTTAGGAAATCTGGTTGGCATGGATGAGTTGGACTGAACTGTTTCCATGCTGTATTTCTCTATGACTCTATGACTCTAAGTCTCAACCAGAGTGGATAGAGAGGAACCCATGGATGTGTTGTATGTGAGCTTCCAAAAGGCTTTCACAAAGTACTTCACGAAAGGTTAAGTCATAAAATAAGAGTCCAGGAAGTTGGAGGCAATATATTAGCATGGATAGATAATTAGCTCATGGGCAGGAAAACGTGGGTGTGGTGGATATTGGGTTTTTATGCTGGTATGCAACCTGAAATCAATGGGATTCCGCAGGATTATTTGGGCAGCATAGTAGCTCAGTGGTCAGCACTGCTGCCTCACAGCGCCAGGGATCCAAATTTGATTGCATTCTCGGACGACTGTCTGTGTGGAGTCTGCACATTCTCCCTGTATCTGCATGGGTTTCCTCCAGGTGTTCTCGTTTCCTCCCATAATCCAAAGATGTGCAGGTTAGGTGAATTGGCCATGCTAAATTGCCCACAGTGTTCAGGGACGTATAAATTAGGTGCATTAATCAGGGGTAAACATAGAGTAATAAGATAGGGGAATGGGTCTGGGAGGGTTACACCAGAGGTTGGTATGGACTTGTTAGGCCAAATGGCCTGTTTCCACACTGTAGAGATTCAGTGATATCTTGATGTCTTCAACCTGGAGTGTCAAGGAGCTGGTCCATCTTGTGTTCTTTCTGAAGACCTGAATATCACAGATGCCAGTCATCAGCCAATTTGATTTATTTCACATGATATCAAAATATTGCTGTAGGACTGGACACAGCAAAACCCCTGGACCCTGACATCATGTAGATGTAATATTAGAAACTTGTTCTTCACAATTAATTGTCTCTCTTGCCTAGTTGTTCCAGTGCAGCTACAACACTGGCATCGAAATGACATTGTGGAAAACTGCTCAGCTATGTCCTGTCCACAAAAAAACAGAACAAATCCAAACTGGCCAGCCACCACGCAATCAATCCAATACTTACTATCAGTAAAATGATAACAAGTGTTGACTGGAAGTAGACTTTACATTGTAGTTACTTGCTCACTGAGGGTCAGTTTGAGCCTGACAGTGCCACACACACCAGGCCTTATTATAACCTTGATCCAAGACTGGACAACAGAGTTGAGTTCAGGAGATGAGATGACAGCGGCTGCCCTTGATTTCTAAACAACATTCGAATGAGTGTGACACAAATATCAGTGAGCCTAGCCTTGGAGACCAACTATCCAATTAACCACCTGATGAAGGAGTAGTGCTCTGAAAGCTAGTGCTTCCAATTAAACCTGTTGGACTATAACCTGGTGTTGTGTGATTTTTAACTTTATCCATTTGTGTAGGTTGTGTCTTTGTCTTTTCTGGTATCTAATACAGAGTGAACATTCTGGATTTATTCTGTTTTAACTTTCCTGTATCAGTTTGATATAGTTGAGTGTCTTGTTTGGCAATTTCAGAGAGCAGTGTCAGGCACATTTCTTTGTATCTAAAGTTACATGAAATCAAACTGGGTAAGGATAGCGTGTTTCCTTTCCTAAAGAATGCAGTGATCCAGCTGGTGTTTTACAATCACAAAAACAATCTCATTGCTGGAAACACTCAGCTGCTCTGGCAGCATCGGTAAAGAGACATCAAAGTTAATGTTTCAGATCCAGTACTCTTCCTCAGAAGGGTTCTGAGGAAAGGTCACTGTACCCAAAATGTGGACTTTGATTTCTCCTCACAGATGCTGCCAGAACCACTGACCTTTTCCAGCAACTTCTGTTTTTGTTTCTGATTTACAGCATTAGCAGTTTTTTTTTCCGGAGTTTTGCAATAATCCAGTAGCTTTGGTTTACTTTGTAAGTCCTGGTCACCCTGATACAGGAGGGATGTTATTAAACTGGAAAAGATGCAGAAAAGATTTACAAGGATGTTACTGAGACTGGATCATTTGAGTTATAAGGAGAGGTTCGATAGGCTGTGACATTTTTCCCCTGGAGTATGAGGGGTGGCATATAAAGGTTTATAAAATCACGATTGGCGTAGATAAGATGAATAGTGAAGATCTTTTCCCCAGGGTAGGGGAATCTAAAACAAGAGTGAATGCATTTAGGGTGAAAAGGGAAACATTTAAAGGAGACCTAAGGAGTAACTTTTTCACACAGAGGAAGTGGTAGAGGGGGAGCAATTACATCATTTAAAAGACATTTGAACAGATAAATGGATTGGAAGGGTTTAGATGGATATGAGCTAAACACAGGCAAATGGGACTGGTTCAGCTTAGAAAACCTGGTCAGCATGAATGAATTGGACCAAAGGTTCTGTTTCCATGCTGTGTGACTCTATGACTCTCTGACTGTAAGTGCAACAGTAATCAGGAAGGTGAATGGAGTGTTGGTTTTTATTTCATGAAGGTTGGAGTATAAGAGTAGCAGTAACTGTACAAGGTGCTCGTGAGATCACATCTGGAGCACTCTGAGCAGTTTCCATCCCTTTCATTGGAGACAGTTCAAAGAAGATCCCTAGTACGGAGAATTATCTTATGAGCAAAAGCTAAATAGGTTGGGACTGTACTTACTGAGGTTTAGAGTGGCAGGCGAGCCCATTGAAACATGTATGGGCTTGACAGGATCAATGCTGAGAGGATGTTTCCCCTCCTGGGACCAGAGGGCATTGCCTTAGAATAAAGGGTGTTTACTCAAGACTGAGATAAGAAAGAATTTCTTCTTTCAGAGGTTTGGAGGTGCCGGTGTTGGACTGGGGTGTACAAAGTTAAAAATCACACAACACCAGGTTATAGCCCAACAGGTTTAATTGGAAGCACTAGCTTTGAGAGTGCTATTCCTTCATAAGGTGGTTGTCGGGTTTTGAGTCTTTGGAACCCTTTGCCACGGAGAGCTGTGGGGGCAAAATCCTTGTGAATATTTAAGGTTGAAATAGATAAATATTGATCAGTAGCGGGATCAAAGATTACGGGTAAAAGGCAGGAAAATAAAGATGCGGAATGTCAGATTAGTCATGATTCCACTGAATGGCAGAGCAGGCTGGAGGGGCTGAATGACCCAATGCAGTTCAAATCTCTAATGGTCTAACTCAGGGATGACAGCGTTGCCACTGAACCAGGCTGACATTTCCATCTCCATTGATCTTTTCAGTCACATCCACTCTATTAAACATTACATACAGGAAAATAGGGCCCAAAAGGTAAATATAGAATGCAGTGATTTGGAAGCGTGGAATCTTTTGCAAAACTACTGAGTGGTTACATTGTTTGTTTAAGTATGTGTGCACTAAGGCAGTGCGGCTCATTTCATGATGTATCAACAAAGGTCTTTGGTACAGAGAGCACTTGATGATAGTCACCCCACCTAGAGACTGGGTTCATTTTCATCAGTTGCTATGTGTAAGGAGAAAAGCTCAAGTTTCCTAAGGTTTACACACAAAGAGTGTGTGGTTGAAAGGGAAGAAGTAAGTGCTCTCTGCTGATCTTTTCCCCAGAGTATGTATTCCTAATCAAGCATAAAAGATATCAGCACACTTGCATGAAGCATGTACTGTGTGCATTCTGTGATGCTTTGAATTAAAATATTTAAAGTATTTCTGTAGTCTTAGGACTGAAAAATCAAAATGTACTATACACATCTGGCATATGTGTAAATTTATATTAAATCAGACTTGTGAAAACTTTTCAAAAGGAAGCTGGATTTTCTTTTCAGCACAGATTCTCTCAACACAGCTTTGAGTTACCCAATGTAGAACTCAAAATAATTTTCAAAATCAATCTACTGTCTGAATCATTCAAAACAGGCAATCTGAAGACCACTTCTTTAAAATTGTATTGAGGTGTCCTTATAATAAAAAGAAATATGGCCCCACTTTTCTCAGAAGATTGAGCTAAACTTTGCAGCAGTGGGCAATTTGCTGCAGAATGCTATCAGATAAAACATGCCAGTGCACAAAGGCATTCAATTTAGCTTGGCAGCACAGCTCTTACTGATCTAGACAGCTGGAGTTTGTCTTAATGATTGAGGGGCATGAATTCAAAGTAGTTGAGCAATTGAAATGAAATGCATTGGCATTTTGAAAAAAGCAAGGTGCTATTGATAGTTTTACTCATGAACACTACCTGATTGTTAATAAAAAAAACTCATCTGAATTGTTAATATCCTTTAGTGAAGAAAACATGCTGCCCTTAACCAGTTTAGCTTCTATGTGACTCCAAACCAACATCAGTGTGATTAATACTTAACTATGTTGTGACGTGGATCAGGGAGTCTCCAGCTGGATAAGCAATCAGCATGGACCACATATAATAAACCTTGTTGACAAATACTTTTTTTTTGGCTGTGGCATTGTTATTATCTATCTCACCCTGACAGAGCTACTGAATCGTTGGATTAGATAATTACAAAAAATCACTCGACAATGTTTTGATTACTGTCAATGGTAAATGTGGGCTGAATTTTCCTAACCACTGAACAATGTGGACATTGGTGGGAATCATGGCGAAAGTGGGTGAGGTCAGCAGTGAGGAGTTTCCTGCCATCAAGAGCAAAAAGTCTCATTTTTCAACCAATTGTTGAGCCAAGATTCCTGTCAGTAAGTGGCGAGAGTCTTATTTGCCTGCATTAACATCCTCATTGTTATGTCATCTCACATCATTGAAATGTGATTTCCCATTTCCCGTACAGCTGCTTAGAAACTAGGTGAGATTCCCTACAGTGTGTAAACAGGCCTTTCAGCCTAACAAGTCATACTAACCCTCCAAAGAGTAACCCACCCAGACCCATTTCCCTGTGACTAATGCACCTAACACTATGGGCAATTTAGCATGGCCAATTCACCCAACCTGCACATCTTTGTGAAAGTGGGAGGAAACCGGAGCACCTGGAGGAAACCCACGCAGACATAGGGAGAATGTGCAAACTCCACACAGACAGTCGACTGAGGCTGGAATCAAACCTGGGACCCTGGTGCTGTGAGGCAGCAGTGCTAACCACTGAGCCACCGTGCCACCCCAGCTGAGAATTCCCAATGTGAAAGTCATAGAACATAGAACATAGAACATAGAACATAGAACATAGAACATAGAACACAGAAAAATACAGCGCAGTACAGGCCCTTCGGCCCTCGATGTTGCGCCGATCCAAGCCCACCTAACCTACACTAGCCCACTTTCCTCCTTATGCCTATCCAATGCCCGTTTAAATGCCCATAAAGAGGGAGAGTCCACCACTGTTACTGGCAGGGCATTCCATGAACTCACGACTCACTGAGTAAAGAATCTACCCCTAACATCTGTCCTATACCTACCACCCCCTAATTTAAAGCGATGCCCCCTCATAATATCTGACTCCATACGTGGAAAAAGGTTCTCATGGTCAACCCTATCTAAACCCCTAATCAGCTTGTACACCTCTATCAAGTCACCCCTAAACCTTCTTTTCTCTAATGAAAACAGCCCCAAGTGCCTTTCCTCATACGATCTTCCTACAATACCAGGCAACATCCTGGTAAACCTCCTCTGCACCCGTTCCAGTGCCTCCACATCCTTCCTATAGTATGGCGACCAAAACTGCACGCAATACTCCAGATGCGGCCGCACCAGAGTCTTATACAACTGCAACATGACCTCAGGACTCCGGAACTCAATTCCTCTACCAATAAAAGCCAGTACACCATATGCCTTCTTCACAGCACTATTTACCTGGGTGGCAACTTTCAGAGATCTGTGTACATGGACACCAAGATCCCTCTGCTCATCCACACTACCAAGTATCCGACCATTAGCCCAGTACTCCATCTTCTTGTTACTCTTACCAAAGTGAATCACTTCACACTTAGCGACATTGAACTCCATTTGCCACCTTTCTGCCCAGCTCTGCAGCTTATCTATATCCCACTGTAACCTGCCACATCCTTCCTCACTATCAACAACTCCACCGACTTTCGTATCATCCGCAAACTTGCTCACCCAACCTTCTAGCCCCTCCTCCAGGTCATTTATAAAAATGACAAACAGCAATGGTCCCAAAACAGATCCTTGCAGAACACCGCTGGTAACTGCACTCCAAGATGAACCTCCGTCAACCACTACCCTCTGTCTTCTTCCAGGGTGATGACTAGGTGATTCCAGCTTGCTGCTTGTTCTTCCAGAACTCTGTCACTCACCTTCATCTCGGGACACACTTCTTGTGACCTCACGTATCCCACATCCAGCTGGACCTCATGAAAGCAAGGTGTCACATATGCTCCATCCAGTATGCCTGGGGCAAATAAAATGAACTGTGCAGGGGATCTGAGGATTTCTAGCACTTGACCGCTTGCTACTAAATGAGAGTAATAATTTAGACCGAGTTGTTTGTTAGAATATGAGAGAAGCATGTACTATGAGCAACATAGGTGACTGGAGTTTGCATATAGACTGGGTCAGCTAAATGAGCTTGAAAGCTTTGGGGTTTCTGGAGTGTGTCAGGGATGTAGGTTTAGAGCAGTATGTTGAGGAGCCATCTAGAGGACATGCAATTTTAGACTGAGCATTTTACAGTGAAAAAGGGCTAATTAACGATCTGTTGTAAAAGAACTTTTAGGATGAGTTGGTGCAATATGATTGCATTTTACATTATGTATGGAAGTGAGGTAATTCAGTCTGAAACAAGGGTGTTAAATTTGACTAAGGGAAATTATGAAAGCATCAGGCCAAGATGGATTCCCAAAATAGAGGCATGATTGTACTTAAGCAATGGATAGTGTTTAACAAACTATTACATGGCTTGCTGCAACTATATTTTCCTTCAAAATTCAAAAACAGTCTAGTTGTCATCTTTCAAATTATGTAAACTCCAGAACATTCCCTATGGATTGGAGGGTCGCTAATGTAACCCCACTGTTTAAGAAGGGAGGGAGAGAGAAAACCAGTAATCACAGATTGGTTAGCTTGACATTGCTAGTGAGAAAAATGCTCAAGTCCATTAATAAAGATGTCATAGCAGAGCACCTGGAAAATAGTGAGAAAATTAGACTGAGTCAGCATGGATCAAGAGGAAGTCAAGCTTGACAAATCTGCTGAAATGTTTCAACAATGAAACTAGTAGAATGAATAAGGAGGAACCAGTGGATGTAGTTTTCTTTGTCTTTCAAAAGGCTTTTAATAAGGTCCCACATCAGAGATGAACATGCGCAATTAAGGCACATGCAATTGGAGGTAATGTAGTGAAATGAAATGGGACCTGATTGGTAGACAGTAAATAAAGTGTAGGAATAAGCTGGTCTTCATCCAAGTGGCAGCCAGTGACTCAGGGTGTACCATAGGGATCAGAGCTAGGGCCCCATAAATTCACAATATAGATTAAGATTTGGATGAGGAAATTAAGAGTCATAGCTCAAAATTTGGAGATGACATAAAGCTATATGGAAGGATATGCTGTGAAGAGAATGCAGAAAACCTTCAGTGTGATTTGGACAATTTAAGTAAGTGGGAAAGTGTTTGGCAGATGAAGTGTAATGTGGATACATATGAGATTATCCACTTCAGTAGCAAAAACAAGTAGGCAGGTTATTATCTGAATGCCGAGAAGTTGAAACATGGGATGGTGGAATGAAACCCGGGTGTCCTTGTATTCCAGTCACTGAAAGCAGGTATACGGATGTAGCAGGCAGTAAAGAAAGTAAATGGTATGTTGGCCTTTATAGCGAAAGGATTCGAGTACAGGAGCAGTGATGTTTTGCTTCAACTGTCGGCATTGCTAAGACCACAGTTGGAGTATTATGTGCAGTTTTGGTCTCCTTATCTAAGGAAAGATGTTCTGGCTTTGGAGAAAGTGCAAAGATGGTTTGTCAGATTGACTCTAGGATGGCAGGACTGACTTATGGGGAGATACTGGATTGATTAGATTAGATTACTTACAGTGTGGAAACAGGCCCTTCGGCCCAACAGGTCCACACCGATCTGCCAAAGTGCAACCCACCCAGACCCATTCCCCTACATTTACCCCTGCACCTAACACTACGGGCAATTTAGCATGGCCAATTCACCTAACCTGAACATTTTTGGAACTGTGGGAGGAAACCGGAGCACCCGAAGGAAACCTCAGCAGACATAGGAAGAATGTGCAAACTCCACACAGACAGTCACCTGAGGGTGGAATCAAACCCAAGTCCCTGGTGCTGTGAGACAGCAGTGCAAACCACTTAGCCAGCATGAGGAACAAAGGGTATGGCAAGAAAGCAGAAGTAGGGAACTGAGTAGAGTGATCAGCCATGATCACATTGAATGGTGGAGCAGGCTCAAAGGGCTGAATGGCCACTGCTACTTCTATATTCAATTTTTCTATATTCAATTAACTTTAGCTAACAAAGAAAGTTCAAGATTTTATAAGGTTAAAAAAGAAGGCCTGTAACGTCACCAGAGTACAGGGAGATTCTTAATACACTTCAAAGGAGTACCAAAAAAAACTGATAAGGAAATGTGGAAGAGAACATATATGCAATCTAGCCAAAAACATAGAAATAGAGTGTAAAAACTATTCTAGGTACATAAAAAGAAAATGTTTGGCTAAAATGAACTTGAGACCGCTACAAAGTCAGGAGAATTTATAATGGGGATGGGAAAATGGCAGACAAGCTAAATGATTACTTTCTGCCTGTTTAACTGAGATAGATATCAGAAATTTCCCAGAACCAGACATTCAAGTGACTAGGGAGAATGAGCAGCTGAATGAAATTAGCATCAGTAAGAAGATTTCAGTGGATACATTAATGAAGTTAAAAGTGATATATCTCCAGTCAACATCCCAGAGTGTTGAAGGAGGTACCTATAGAGATAGACAATGCTTTGGGTAATTATATTCCAAAATGCTATAGAATCTGGAATGATTTCTGCAGAGTGGAAGGTAGCAAATGTCACACCACGATTTAAGAAGGGAGGGGGAGAGTAAGCAGGGAACTACAAACTTGTTAGTCTTACATCAGTAGTAGGGAAAACGCTAGAATCTATTATAAAGCATGGGATACATAGAGATCCAGTTACCATGCACAGGAAGATATCCTTTAGCCCACTGTGTATGCGCTGACCGTGCCCATTCTACACAAATTCTTTTTATGCAGTGTATTAAAAAAGAATGGGTACAAATGAACACAGTCCACCGATTTCTCAGCAACAAACCCAAACAAGTAGACAAAACATGTCCAGAAACCCTAGACACTCTCCCCTACATCAAAGACATCTCAGAAATAACTGCCAGACTACTCAGACCTCTTGGTATCATAGTAGCCCACAAACCCACTAACACACTAAAACAACAGCCAATGAACTTGCAAGACCCTGTACAGACAACAAGCAAAACTAATGTCATTTCCAAAATACTGTGCAAGAACTGTAACAAACATACTTTAGACAAACAGGCAGAAAACTAGCCACCAGGATACATGAACATCAATTAGCCACAAAACAACATGACCCTTCCTCACTAGTATTCTTACATGCAGATAAGGAAGGACACCACTTAACTGGGACAACACATCCATCCTAGGACAAGCCAAACAGAGACATGCACAAGAATTCTGAGAAGCATGGCATTCCAACCAGAACTCTATCAACAAACACGTTGACTTGGATCCCATTTACCACCCCCTGAGAAAAAGAACTGGAAATGACATCACCACAGGAAATGACATCACCGATCCTAGGAAACCCAAACATATAAACAGAAAGCAGGAAACATCAGTAGTGCTTCGTCCAGAAGCTCACTGAAGATGTTACCTAGTATGGTGACAAAATGACTGAAAATGAACCTTTCAGTTCAGCAAGCAAACCTACATCCAGAACCTCAAACTGAGTTACAAATCTTCTCAAAACTCGTTAATATATCAAAGATTTGGAACTGGGGTCAAATGTAATATTTCCAAGTTAAGTGAGAATCTGTATTGTGAGGAAGGTATAAGGTGACTTTAGAGGAATTGGTTCAGGCTTAGTGACTTGGCAAGAACATGGTACATTACAATATAATGGGAGGTTACCCACTTTGGTAGGAGGAACAGATATGCAGAGTATTTCTTAAGTTGTAAGAGGTTAGAAAATATAGTTGTCCAAAGAGACATTAGTGTTTTTGTTGTTAAGTCATTAAAAGCTATATGGAAATGCAGGAAATAATTAGGAAGGCTAATGGAATGTTGGCATTTATTGCAAAAGAATTTGACTACAGCAATAGTGAAGTCTTGCTTCAACTGTATAAGAGCTTGCTGGACTGCACCTGATGTACTGTGTGCAGTTTTGGTCGAGGGGAAGCTCAACAATGATTAACTGGACTTGTTTCTAGGCTGATAGAACCATCCTATGAAGAGAGATTAGGCAAAGTGGGTCTCTCGTCTCTACAATTTCAAAGAACGAGAAGTGATCTTATTAAAACTTACAAATTAATTAAAGGTGTACGGGGTAAATAAGGGTAATGTGTTTCCCCTGTTTTGGGATTCTAGAGCTAGGGGCTCACTTTAAAAATAAAAGGGATGCAACTTAGATCCATGTTGAGAAGGTTTATTTACTCAAAGAGTTGTGAACCTTTACTACAGTGGCAGTTCAGAACTTGAGTATATTCAGGTAAAGCTCAAGGGGCTGAATGGCCTACTTCTGTTCCCGTGTACCTGTGGCAAGGCTTGTGACAATCAAGTAACAAAATCAACATCAAGCTTGCTCTGCTGTCCAAGATCACTGGGCAATTGTGTTTTCAGATCAAACTTCTCCAGGTCATTCCTGAAATTTCCTCAACCTCAAATCTCTCACATTGTGGTAAAGTCATTTTAAGCAAAATAGCATTAACAAAAGGAATACAGTTAGTCATAGAGTCATAGAGATGTATAGCACAGAAACAGACCCTTCAGTCCAACCCATCCATGACGACCAGATATCCCAACCCAATCTAGTCCCACCTGGCAGCAACTGGCCAGTATCCTTCCAAACCCTTTCTATTCATATACCCATCCAGATGCCTTTTAAATGTTATAGTTGTTGTAACTGTTCTAGCCTCCACCACTTCCTCTGGCAACTCATTCCATACATGTACCACCCTCTGTGTGAAAAACTGCCCCTTAGATCTCTTTTATATCTTTCTCCTCTCACACTAAGCCTATGTCCTCTACTTCTGGACTCTCCCACCCGGGATGTTGTGAACTGAATTAAAAGAAATGAGTTGCAAAATATTGTTAGGGATATTGGTTGTGGTTGACATTTAATTTGTTCACATTGCAGTTGCTCTTGTTATGGAGGTGATAAATTTACAACTCCATTAGAATAGCAAAAGGAAAGCACGTGAATGTATGAAGTATTATTTACTAAGATTGCAGTCAATTCTACTCCAATGGCACCAAAGTGCAAATGGATGTTACTATGAAAGGAAATTGGCTTCAGATTTAGTTCCAGCCTACAATGTTACAGCTGCACCCGATAACATTCAGCATTCAAAATTCATACAACATTAGCATTGCAAATATTAGATGATGGGAAAATGTTTATATTTTTGAAACAACTAGTGATGTTCAGTACTCAAAGAGTCAAAAAACACAGCAGCTCCGTGATGAAGTTTAATGTCAGTTTTTATTAGAACTGATGAGACAAATGCATCAGATATATTAGATTACACATTGAAAGAGTCACCCTGCTGTAACTAGCCAGAGGCCTGCTTTACAGTTAATGATGCGTAAGCCTGATAAACCATTTTTAAGTGACACCCATATGAAGCAGACCTCTGGTACTGGAATAATTATTGTAGATATTTTAAAATGCCTTCCTGTTTAAGTTCTCAGTAGGATAAAAATGACGCAGCATCCATATTACAAATATGTGTTGCTTTGTTGGTTCTTCAATGGCTTTGCAATGAGATGAAAATATTTGATATAAAAGTAAATTTTTTTTTGAGTGTATGTCTTGTTTAGAAAGGAACAAAATGTTTGATCTATATGTTGTTCAAACTTTCTTATTCTCTTAATAGAAAGGTTAGTAGGAGCACTGGCCTCAGGATAAAGAGGTGTGAGTTTCCTATATTGATTCTTGCAGGCATATGGTTTTACGTGCCATGGAATGAACGCGGGGCCAGTCTTGACTATTACTAAGAGTGAAGTTTGTGGTGCCAAGAAATGTTTCTACCCCTAGCCCCAAAGCTCTGTGCTTAATTCCCATGCTTAAATTTGCTGTGTGGAAGATACATTTGTAAAATGGCCAAAGAGGTTGACCATTAATTCCTACAAGCCAGGCAATCAGCAATAAGAACAGGAAAATTTTCTGGTCAGCCATTCTGCAAAAGGCAATGATAAACCACTGCAGATGTTTGCCCAGATATCATATAATCCAATGGGAGCACATTAACCAATCCTTATAAATGAAGATGGCAGAAAAGACAGACATTTGTATTAGTTGTGGAGTCCAGAACTAATGGGCAAGAGAGCTTGCGTGAAATGAGGAAAAATGTTTCCATGCAAAGTGTGGTAGAAGTTTGGAATTCTTCCACAAATAGCAGCTAACGCTAGATTAATTGTCAATTTTATAACAGTTTGATAGATTTTAGTGATAGGTATTGGGGGATGTGGGTCAACAGTTGTTATATAGAATTATATCATAAACTCACAATCATTTCATTGAGAGGCTAAAAGGCCTTCTCCTGTTATTATGTTGCTAGTCCCTAATGCCATCGAAGCCCCTTCATCCCTGCTTCCACCACAGCATTTTCTGTTTTGAGCTATAACTTGTTCTTAATAGGCCCATTATTATTAACAAATGACCTCAGTTGGCTGCTCACAAGGAAGTAGCACACAGCTAACCCAACCCTAATCAACCCATATTGAAAATATCCAAAGTCGGGATCTAACAGTGAGCTAGCATAAAAGCAAATTGTGACAAATTGAGTGCCTCTAATCCACATTGATTAAAATATCTCAAGCAAAGACCTTCCCTTGTATTGAGCCACAGCTGAAAATTTCTTGAACTTATATGCTTGCAGTTTAAGCTCATAGGTGAAAAGCTGTTGCATGTGCACAAGTTACCAAAGAGTGAATGGTATCAGTTGAACTAGGCAAGAAAATTATACCAACACAATCTATACTCAGGTGCACTTTATCTTTTCTTGCTGCAGTAACTCAAAACGTCTTTTGTAAAAATCACCTAACTTCACTCAACATAGAATGTGGAACAGTACAGCAGGGGAACAAGCTCTTTAGTCTGCCATGTCTGTGCCCACACCCCCCCCCCCCCCACCCTTCCATGATACAAAATAAACTAAACCCATCTGCCTGCAAACTGTCAGTCTTCCTCTATTTCCTGCCTAATTCATGTGTCTGTTTAAATACATCCTAAACGTTGTGATCATATCTGCTTCTACCACTTCCCCAACACATTCGAGGCACCAATCACCCTCTGTGTAAAAAAAATCCCTCGTGTATTTACTTTAAACTTTCCTCCTCTCATCTTAAATCTATGCTCCACTCAAGAAGAAATATTTTCAGTACAGAGACATTGTGATGCATTTCCAGGCAATTAAGTAGTGAAGGATTTGGCTGTTATTGTTCCTATTTGATAAATTGAGCCATATCAAAACACACAGCAGTTTTGTATTTGTGATTTGATACCATTAGCCTCCTTCATGGTGACACAAAGCAAATTTTGTCATTTTAGTCAGGTTAAGTTTCCACCGAGTCTAATGAGGTGAAAGAACCTCTCCAGAAACTGTTGTATTTTGTCAACCTTTCGGTGACTCTGTCTCAATGACCTTTCGACATGCATCTCTTTGAAGCTATTCTCAAAATACAACTCAGGTTGCACATCACTTCAAAGCATTGCCTTTGTTTATTTTACAGTGAGAATTAATGATAATGAACTTAACTTGCTGACGTATTAGATTATATTGTGGTTCATGTGTGCTGTCACATCATATTCATATTCACTGGTGGTGATACTATCTATTTGTACGATACACAAGATGGGATTTGGAAGGGTTTCATTTTTGCTGTTCCTATTTCGCATTTTGTTATAAAAAAAACTCAATGTTTGGTTCAAAAACGTCCATTCACACAGTTTCCAGCAGCAGTCCCTATGAAGCAGGCAGGTAATGGAAACAATGGATGAGTTTTGCTCCCTAACCTCAGGACAATGAAGCTAATTGTTATGCCCCATTTCTGGCCAGGTGAGATTATGGACAATTTTAGAATTTCTCCAGAAGGACAAACCAGTAGAATGTGCAAATGATTGGTCCAACTTGTCATGTATTCTTCAAAATGGAAGCCCAGCATGCAGTAAATTCAGGATTTTGGTAAGCTAACGACATTTGGAGAACAAGAAAATTGGTCAGAGCAGTTGTAAGAACTAGACAGTCTGTCTATGTTATCAAATATACTGCATGGAAGAAATTTCCAGAACACTGTAGTTTGAATTTGTCATGAATCCAGGAAAGGGCACCAAGATGTTATTGATAACAATCAAGCTTGGTTCATATTCTTCAATAACCTTTAGTTAGAGTCATCACGTCATAGAGATATACAGCATGCAAACAGACCCTTCGGTTCAACTCATCCATGTTGACCAGATATCCTATATCAGTCTAGTCCCATTTGCCAGCATTTGGCCCATATCCCTCTAAACCCTTCGTATTCATATAGGAATCCAGATGTCTTTTAAATGTTATAGTCATACCAGTCTCCATCACTTCCTCTGGCAGCTCATTCCTTACACTCACCACCCTCTGTGTGAAAATGTTGGCCCCTAGATCCCTTTTAAATCTTTCCCCTCTCACCCTATACCTATGCGCTCTAGTTTTGGACTCCCCCACCTCAAGGAAAAGACCTTGTCTATTTGCCCTATCCATGCCCTTATCCATTTTATAAATCTCTAGAAGTTCACCCCTCTGAATCCAAAGCTGCAGGGAGCAGCCGCAGTCTATTCAGCCTCTCCCTATAGCACAAACCCTCCACCTTTAGTTGCAGGCTGGTTTATTTTCAGATAGTCATGCACAGCATGAAACTGCTTTATTTCTTGCTGGTTCATCAGATTGTTGAAAAATAGGATCAAGCAACATCAAATTCCTAAATCATGTCTCCAGGGCAGTTATAATAAATTTTTGAACCAAGTTTCCAGAAAACCTTTATGTCCATTTGACTAATGTTAAAACTTGGAGGAATTCTAGTTGAATATAAGCAAAATACTACAGAGACAAAAAATGTGAAGTAAAACCAGAAAATGCTGAAGAAATCCAGCAAGTCTTTTAAAATCTGTGGAAAGAGAAACAGAGTTAATGTTGCAAGTCCAAAGTGACTCTTCATCCAGGGATTGTGTTTTAACTCATTGCTTACTATTTAGTAAAAATTTAAAACCTGAAGTTCAACTTCAACTGAGTTTTGTTTAAATTCACTTACTGAGTTCAAATTCATAATCTCCTAACTTTGATTCACATCTGGAAATTTAACTGGTCCTTTCCATAAAAAAAATGTATTTTATTAGCAGAAGCAGGAGGAAACAAAACTTATTTTTTCGCAATTTGAGGCCAAGGAAGTCTTGAGACGCTATGCGTAGTGTCCCTGCTTGTCAGCTAGAAGCTCCATGTTCAAGTCCCACGCCAGGGGCCACAGAAGGTGCGATCTTACGATTGGTTCTCACCCTACAAACATTTCCAACAGATCCATGGCAGGCAGTAAGAGTACAAGAGGCTGCTGGCCAGCCACACTTGATATTTCTTAAACTATAGTCTCAGGCTTCAGGCTAATGACTGTTCTCAGGAAAAAAAGCTATGGAAAACAGATGTAACTCTGTCTTATGTGTTTCTAAATGTGGGAAATTTCCGAAGTCTACAGAGACTGAAAGAATTTATAAGGTTCTTCACAATAAATATTAACTAGCGAAGGAAATACCAGAAGTTTGTGAACAAATACTTGGTAGATGAGATGGATGTGATGAAGTATTCAGTTGACATTTGGGGAGGGATCCCAGCGCATAGTCATCAAAACTTCGATTCACCATCTTGCCCAAAGTACAATTTGAATTCACTTTTTGACTTAGAATTGGAAATACTATCAATTAAATAAAGCTGACATTAATGTTTTCCTACTTTTACTCCCCATTTTGCAAATGGGTCTCCACGAAATCAACCGTGTTTCATTAGCTTAGAAGCATAGCTTTAAACTCATGGATGAACATTGGCTCTTCTTGTTTTTTCACCTTCAAAAGAAATTGTGTTTCTAAGGCTGGCTGACTCAAGGGTGTTTCCTTTTCTTTGAGTGAGATCAAGGTCAAACATAAGCAATGTTTATAAAGCTGACTAATATAAGTTATGTGATGCTGGTCCCTGGCTCCATGGTTGATTGGTGCTGACATCACAGACCTGTTATCAGTGTACCCGGTAAACATTACATAGATGTGAGATTCTAAAGTTAGACAAAATTTATTATAGTCTCTAACATAGCACTCCTTTCAACATCCTCACACTCTTTAGATTGCTTGATATGGTTTCCTGGTTAGCAAAGATCTCGACAAGGAAATCTAAGTTGTATAATTTGCCCCATTATAAAATATATGATTATTGTCATAGCCTCTTCATATCCTGACTTACTGTTGGTTATGGGCCAAGTGCTGGAAAATAGGATGAGAATACTTAGGTAGATGTTTTTGACTGACAGGGGTACAATGAGCCAAAGGTCCTTTTTTCTTGTCCTGTAGATCTCTCTTACTCCATGACTCTGTGAATCACAGTAAAGATCATTGGCATACAGTAAATTCTTCCATCAATGTCAAAGCCTATGTCCATCAAGGCCATGCACTCTGTTAATGCCCTTCCTAAAGCCCTTTGCCTAGCAACATATAATCCCACCTTTAAAAGCCTTTTCAAAACCTAAATCTTAAATCATGTCATTAATCATTCCTTCTAATGTATCTCCTAAATTACTCAAGTTCATTGTCCTCTCTTACACATTCCCATCACTTTGTGAGGGACCCTGACAAATTTCACCAAAGGAGTGTCAGAGGGTGATGTTGTTGCAGAACACTTTTGTCCCATGTAGCATTTGAAATCCTGCCACAATTCTTTTTTCCAGGAGTACTGTAGTTGTCACCAGGTGACTGTAAAGTGAAAAGAACCAGGTAATTTATGTCATGGTGAAGTGACTAGATTTGATATTTCTGACTAGACTTTATCCTACAAAATTGTATAGTATTATGATCAGGTGAGGAAGGGTTATGTTTCTTGTCTTTTTTGACCTCTCTTGACCTGCCACAATAATTTTGTTTTTATATGTAGCTATTAACTGCAATTAAACATAATTAAGCAGATCATCTTGAGTGATAGAGAGTGGAATTTATTACCTGAAGAGATGATTAGATTAGATTAGACTTACAGTGTGGAAACAGGCCCTTCGGCCCAACAAGTCCACACCGACCCGCCGAAGCGCAACCCACCCATACCCCTACATTTACCCCTTACCTAACACTACGGGCAATTTTAGCTTGGCCAATTCACCTGACCCGCACATCTTTGGACTGTGGGAGGAAACCGGAGCACCCGGAGGAAACCCACGCAGACACGGGGAGAACGTGCAAACTCCACACAGTCAGTAGCCTGAGTCGGGAATTGAACCCGGGTCTACAGGCGCTGTGAGGCAGCAATGCTAACCACTGTGCCAATGTCACTGAATTAATAACCCAGAACCACAGGCCAATTTGCTGGGGTTGTAGGTTCAAATAACACTGTGTCTGTAGATGACATTCGAATTGAATATAATGCTAGCCTAATGGCAATCATGTAAATACTGTCAATAGATGTAAAAGCCCTTCTGGTTCTCTAATATCATTCATGGAAGGAAATCTGTCATCCTTACCTGGTCTGGCCTCCAACTGTGTCCAAACCCTCAACAACGTTGTTGACTCTGGGGATGAGAAATTAATGCTGACCTAGCCATATGCCATGAATAAATAATAATATATCAAAAAGTGCAACAACAAACATACTCACAATGCAGAGGTAATAAGCTATCAAGGAAGGGAAGATTGTGATATCTGATACAGGCAGAAGCTGTTTACCCTCCTTAAGAGTCTCTGAATTGTGAGCAGAAAAAGACCTACATCCAATTGTTTACTTGCTTCCTTCTTTTCTCCATAACGATGAAGTTGCAGATGTCCCAAAGTTCTCAGTGAATGGTTGTTGTTTATCCAAGTTGTTTTGCGTCTGGTTGTTTCTGAGTTTGAAGTTGAGAGGGAGGCCTCTAATTCTTCACAAATCCATTTTCCTTGTCTCTCTTCTACTAACATTGATTAAAAATCCATTTCTATATTCCTGAGTCTGATCATTGTATTCCCAAGCTGAATATTCTACACACCGCCTTACATCTCAATGTGTAACTTTTGGAAAGGTCTGAAACAACTGGGACATACAGATCTTGTTTTTCAGTGTTCTTTTATAAAGTTGTTTATTTTGACTGACTGACCCTTGTTTACTGATGACGTCCTGAGCTCAGCAACTGTTCTATTTCATTTGTCTTTTATAAAACCATTTTATGTCCTTAAAGCCTCAAGTATTTAAGTCCAATAATGACCATTGAATATTGATGGTCTATTTTCACTACATTATAACAAATGAAAGAAATGTTTCACTGAAGAGTTTTCCCTCAGGCACATCTATATGAAATTACCTTGGTCACTGTTTTAATGGAACCATTAAGCTGCTCAAAATATGATTCTGAGGATGGTCATTTAAATGAATACATATCTATTCATAAATAATAGTTAAACTACACTCATGATATGAAGAAGCAAATCTAACCTTTACATTCACGATCAGAAGGGAGGCATGGTGAACTTCTCCATGTCTGGCCAAGGTCATTTATGGCAAAAGTTACACTGCTCCAACAGAGACCAGTTACTTCATAGAGAAAGAGGAATGTCAAGACTTTATTGTTTTATCCAATGTATTACAGCAGTAGTGTATTAGCCAACTGAGTCACCAGAGAAGGTACAACATTGCAGCTTTATGCAGAGCTACAACATCATATGAGAAAGATCAAGCTAGCTATTGGCATTATATCAATAACACTTCTGCGCAAACAAGTCTTTCATTAATTTTAATTTAGGGTCCATGCCTTTAGCACAGAACTGTCTAATTCTGCATGAATTTTCTCAGGAAAATTAGGCATTAGTTGGAAATGCATCATATGACACAGCACAGTTCTGTACTTTGGAACATATAGTTTTGCAATGCAGGGCACATAAAATCTGAACCAAATGAAACACAATTTGCATTCAGTAAAATAACAAAAATTGAGTGCGAGGGTGAAGATTCATAAATTGCCAATTACTAAAGGTGCTTGTTCTTTGAAAGTGTTTGACTCATCTTTTCCATTCTGGTGAGACAATTCCAAGGTGACTTATTCATCTATTGTACAGAACAGTTTGGGGAGGGCTACAGAGGTAAGAACAAGCACACATAAGGTTGACAATGTTCTCCTGATAATGGAGTTTTTTTTTAAATTATGGGTGCTGCCTGTTTTTGTTTCCACACTTTACATAGCAGATATGAATCTACCCAAAAATATTTACTTTGGCATACAATAGTGATTCATATTTCTTAATTTCACTGCCCCATGTTCTGTATGAGTGTGCTGGCTAGTT
This sequence comes from Hemiscyllium ocellatum, assembly GCF_020745735.1. Taxonomy (NCBI): domain Eukaryota; kingdom Metazoa; phylum Chordata; class Chondrichthyes; order Orectolobiformes; family Hemiscylliidae; genus Hemiscyllium; species Hemiscyllium ocellatum. Next base: position 16,668,517 of record NC_083428.1, on the reverse strand, counting down.
TTATGCATGATGACAATACTTATCTGTATCAGACTGATTTAGCTGACAGCAGTCTCACCACAGAATGAGGAACCTGATTGCCAAAGTCCCATTGTAGATCTAAGCACATTGTGTTATGTTAAAAGTGCTATAATGTACTGTTATTAATTTGTTGCTTTTACAGCACTTTTGCAACATACGCAAATAGTACCGTATGAAGGCAAGTTCTCAAAGCATCATCATGGCTCCACTGGTGACTCTTTCACCTCTGAGGCAGACAGTTACAGAGTTTGACTTTCATTCTAGGACACTGAGTGCATAATCCACACTGACATTTCAACACAGAACTGAGAATAAGAAGCATTATCGGAATTGTTCTCCTGTTGATGACTATTTCAGCCCCAATGTCCTTTCTGCCTGTTCCGTTGTCCATGATTTCATTACATTGTTTAACATTGGTCGGTCGTATTTTAGGCACCTTTCCAAATTAGCTGATCATCCATCTCCCTCCTTTGGGATCTCGATATTACGGAACAGTTACAGGTTTTACCTACATTGTACTCCAAAAAGAATAAGCAAAATCTTCTCAATGCAAACTCAGATGATGCACCCAGTATCTGGCTGGCTAAATCAGAGACTTTGAGAATAATGAGAGACAATTATTGCACTTGAGTAAAGCACAGCAGGTTAGGCAGCATCCAAGGAATAGGAAATTCGACATTTCGGACATAAGCCCTTCATCAGGAATGAGGAGAGTGTTCCCAGCAGGCTAAGATAAAAGGTAGGGAGGAGGGACTTGGGGTAGGGGCGATGGAGATGTGATAGGTGGAAGGAGGTCAAGATGAGGGTGATAGGCTGGAGTGGGGTGGGGGCGGAGAGGTCAGGAAGAAGATTGCAGGTTAGGAGGGCGGTGCTGAGTTGAGGGAACCGACTGAGACAAGGTGGGGGGAGGGGTCCCTCGTCAGGTCCACACCCCCCACCAACCCAACCTCCACTCCCGGCACCTTCCCCTGCAACCGCAGGAAATGTAAAACTTGCACCCACACCTCCTCCCTCACTTCCCTCCAAGGCCCCAAGGGATCCTTCCATATCCGCCACAAGTTCACCTGTACCTCCACACACATCATCTATTGCATCCGCTGCACCCGATGTGGCCTCCTCTATATTGGGGAGACGGGCTGCTTCCTTGCGGAACACTTCAGAGAACACCTCTGGGACGCCCAGACCAACCAACCCAACCACCCCGTGGCTCAACACTTTAACTCTCCCTCCCACTCCACCGAGGACATGCAGGTCCTTGGACTCCTCCACCGGCAGAACATAACAACACGACGGCTGGAGGAGGAGCGCCTCATCTTCCGCCTGGGAACCCTCCAATCACAAGGAATGAACTCAGATTTCTCCAGTTTCCTCATTTCCCCTCCCCCCCACCTTGTCTCAGTCGGTTCCCTCAACTCAGCACTGCCCTCCTAACCTGCAATCTTCTTCCTGACCTCTCCGCCCCCACCCCACTCCAGCCTATCACCCTCACCTTGACCTCCTTCCACCTATCACATCTCCATCGCCCCTCCCCCAAGTCCCTCCTCCCTACCTTTTATCTTAGCCTGCTTGGCACACTCTCCTCATTCCTGATGAAGGGCTTACGCCTGAAACGTCGAATTTCCTATTCCTTGGATGCTGCCTAACCTGCTGTGCTTTAACCAGCAACACATTTTCAGCTGTGATCTCCAACATCTGCAGACCTCATTTTTAACTTGCACTTGAGTACACTGAGTGAGTCACAGAATCATAGAATGGTTACACAAAAGAGGCCATTCAACATGTCCAAGCTCAGCCTTTGCAACAACAACATATCCAGTACCACTCCCATCTAATCCCCCATAGTCCCTCCCAATTTTGCTTTTCAAATAATGACCCAATTCCCTCATTTTTAATTCTTCAATTGAACCTGACTCTACCTCTATCACAGGCAGTCCATTCCAGATCCTAACCATTCACTGCAAAATGCTTTTTCTCTTGTCACCATTACCTTAATTTTTGCCAATTACCTTAAATCCTTCCATTTGAAGTGTTCTCAAGAATTATTTTATTAACATTGGAAACAAACACCGAAACTGGTGTCTTACAGAAAATTAGTAACAGAAGGTTAACAGAAGTAATAGAAGCAGGGCACTAGAAAGCTCAGAGGAACAGAAGTAACTTAGTGTTTGTGTCTACAATTTGCTGAAGGTGGCAGCCAGGTTTATAGGGTAGTTAAAGAGGCATATGGGACACTTACTTTATCAGTTGAGCCATAGATTATAAGAGAAGGGATGTCATGTTGGAACTATATAGGGCGTTGTTAAGGCCACAGCTGGAATATTGTGTGCAGTTCTGGTCTTCACTCCAAGAGAAGGATGAGATTGCACTGGAGAGAGTGTTCTCCTTAGTTAAAGGATCAAAAACAAAGGGTCATAAGTCGAAGGTGAAAGGCAACAGGTTCAGAGGGGATTTGAGGAAACTTTTTTTTCACCCACAGGGTGGTCGGAGTCTAGTAGGTGAGGCTGGAACCCTCACAACTTAAAAAATATGTGTATGATCACTAGAAATAATACTCAAGGCTCTGGACCTAGTGCTGGAAGTGGGACTAATGCAGATTTATTCTGGGTTTGCCATTACAGACCTGATGGGCTGAAGGGCCTCTTCTGTATTGCATGATTCTAAATTTAATTCATAGAGCAAGGAGATACATTACAATTTTATCGCAGACACTGGTATAATCTGGACTCAAGCTGTTGACTAATCGACTTTCCTGATTGATTAGACAGTGCAGTAGTAGCTATTCAAGACCAAACTGATAACTTTGTACAAGAACACCACATGGCACTAATGTCATCACTTAACTCTCTGAAAGTGACATACTTGCCTTATCATTGGTACATGTAATATCATAACATCACAACATGATTTTGAACACCTCAGTCAAAACTCCTCTCAACCTACCTTTCTCCAAAGAGAACTGTTCCAGCGTCTCCAATCCATCTGCATAAGTGAAGTCCCACATCTCATCCTCTTGACTCTTTTCTGTACCCTCTCTAAAATCTTCCCATCCGTCTAGAACTCAGGCGCAATATTGTAGTTGAGGCTGAGTCATTGATTTTTATCATTTATTAAGTACTTCATTAGGTTTAACACGCCTTCCCCACATTTCTATGCTGCACCTCTATTTATAAAGCCCAGATCCCATATGCTTTATGAAGCACTCTCTCAACCTGTGCTGTAAATGTCAATGACATTTGCTCATCTAATGTTGGAACTGGTGTATGCATCAACTTGTGCTAAAAACAGCCTGGGAGTACTGCAGCATTCAGGATGCTTTCTGTGAATCTAAACTATGTTACACCTTCATTAATAACTCAAAATGATGTACAGCAAACTTCGTTTGAATCAGCACTTTATCAACCACGGCTCTTAATAAACTGGCAAAAATCATATTACTTCAAATACCATAATCGACTGCAATGTCTGAGTATTTATACTGTAATATAAGTGTGACATTGATGTGTATACCCCCTGCATTACATTTCTATTGCTTACTGTGTGCTTTTACAATGACTTTAGAAGATGTGTTGAAGTTTTTACATTTTTTTTTGAGAGATGTTAATGTTGCAAAGCTTCACTTATAGAGTCATAGAGTCATAGAGATGTATAGCATGGAAACAGACCCTTCGGTCCAACCTATCCATGCCGACCAGATATCCCAACCCAATCTAGTCCCACCTCCCGGCGCCCGGCCCATATCCCTCCAAACCCTTCCTATTCATATACCTATCCAAATGCCTTTTAAATGTTGCAATTGTACCAGCCTCCACCACTTCCTCTGGCAGCTCATTCCATACACGTACCATCCTCTGTGTGAAAAAGTTGCTCCTTAGGTCTCTTTCATATCTTTCCCCTCTCATCCTAAACCTATGCCATCTAGTTCTGGACTCCCCGACTCCAGGGAAAAGACTTTGCTTATTTACCCTATCCATGCCCCTCATAATTTTGTATACCTCTATAAGGTCACCCCTCAGCCTCCGACACTCCAGGGAAAACAGCCCCAGCCTGTTCAGCCTCTCCCTATAGCTCAAATCCTCCAATCCTGGCAACGAACTTGTAAATCTTTTCTGAACCCTTTCAAGTTTCACAACATCTTTCCAATAGGAAGGAGACCAGAATTACATGCAATATTCCAACAGTGGCCTAACCAAGGATTATTGCAGTTCTGCATGCCTCTTGATTTACCAGAATATTTGATAAACCAGCATATTCCTGGTCCAACAGGTGCCTGTTCATAAAAATATTACTGTATATTGAAAACTTTACCCGACATATTATTGCTTTGTCTCTAACATATAAGAGATTTACACAGCAAAATAGAAGACATTTAACACCGCTTCCTACTGTGCAATGTCTGATATGGGAGGGTTTGATGAGGGGCTCCAGGAAGCCATATTCTGTATTTAACTGCATTGTATTTAATCTGAAAGCACTTAATAAAGCAGTGTAGAGGAAGTTTTAAACTATATATTAGTGTGGAAGATTTGTTGGGAGTGTATAAAAGTAGCTTCAGACTTCTCTAAGATACAGTATAACTATTTTATGAACACTTCATTAACATGAGGTAATCCATTTTCAACTGAACCATCAATGGAGTTCAGAACCAATCAACACAAAAATACTCAATGAATTCTGAATTTATTTTTCTAAAACCACCATACAGCAAATGGCTGGCCAAATAAAGTTGTCTGTTAATGTATTCCTTAGTCTCTGCCAATGTTCCATGATACCAGCTGCCAGCAATTAAAGCATGCCAACAACCACTCAAATGGATCAGAGAGAAGACTTCTTTGAGAAATGCTGCACTGCGGATGTTTTTTTTCAAATGAGGATACAACAGAGATATATTCTTCAGCAGTATTATTCTTTTTCTGTTTCTTAACTTCCTATATATTTGCCTCTTATTTTTGAGATATGGATCGGACGAGGAGATTTGTTTGTGGCCTTCTGCTTGCTTTTAAATGATCTGGTACCAGTATTTATTCAATGTAACTGCTCCATCAACACAATAACAACACATCACTTCTCAGCATTATTCTAGAAACTTTGAACACAGGTCAAGCAACAGGAAGATTATAGAATCGAAATCCCATCTGTATTCTGTCAAAGTTTTCTGAATAGATTTCTCTAAGAAGTTAGGGTGGACATCAGGAACCATTTCACAGAACCCAACTCTGGCCCAGATAAGGAGGTATCACAGTTCAACAAAATGTTCAGTAGGAGTAGGCAGGATATGAGCTGAAACGGTATTTTCAGGCCAATAATTAAGAGAGGCCCAGTCACCAACTGAAGAGTAAAAGACATTCTTACTGTGACAAACAAGGCCTGTACCATCATGAATGAAAAATATTCCACCAACAGTGAGTGGTGACAGCACATACAGGCCAGAGTGTCGGTACCATCAGAGTCATTTTCTTCAATTGCTGCTGCATTTTTTTTCTATTCAGGGTTACTTTTCTTTGACAAAATAGAAAGGACCCCAGACTTGCATCAATAGAATTCAACAATCCAACCTGGGAGATTCAAGGACTGTAGAAACTGTAAAAGAGATGTGAAAGCAAAAACAAAAAAATGCTAGAAATACTCAGAAGTCCTAGCAGCAACTCTAGAGAGAGAAACATAGTTACCTTTTCGTGCCCTTTTACCAAAACTGAAAGTTCAAAATGGTTTGGATCAGGGATTCCCAAAGTAGGAGTTGGGACTTCAAAGTGAGGTCATGAAGTGGAATGTTGGGATTCTCGATTCTGAGACAATAATAGCTGTAGCGAAGCTCTGAGCATGTTATAACAGCTGTGCTCCCTCTTTAGCAGGACCTTTCTCCCACATGACTCCCCAACTCACTCTTAATTATTAGCCTAAACAGATGTGACAATGTTTAAGCCTTGAAAGAGTTTGGAATGCAGTGGTTGAGAAAACACAGAGGCAAGGAAAGCAAGAGGGAAAGAAAAAATATGAAAAGGTCACTTTATAGAGTCATCCCTTTCAACACTTAATTTCTCCCTCCTTCGTTCCACTCTTCCATTCCCTCTGACTTAAAAACCTGTTACATCTCTAACTTCTTCCACTTTTGATGACATCCACCTGGAACATTAACTCTGTTTCTCCCTCCACAGATGCTGCCAGACATGTTGACTATTCAAACCATTTTCTGCTTTCATTTCCCATGTTTATTTCAAATTTCCACCATCCATTGTATCTCGCCCTCGTATTAAGAGACATTAAAATTTTAAAATACCTAAAAACAGGGTTGTTGTAACAATTCCAACAGCAATTAACTTTTTTTCCAATTTTCTGCCCGTCTTTGCTGAAGACTTGCTGGCTAATTTTCTACAAGTGCCATCTGCCTCCCAGTACTTCACTGAAATGACTATTCTTGCTGCAATGCCAGATACTGACTGTTGGAGCAGTGCAGCCAAGCAGAGAATTTCTTCACTGAACTTCCAAATTCTAAACTGTTTTTGGCTGCAGTCACTGGAGTATTATCAAGAAGTGGAATGTTGTTTTCCAATTCTAATGCTTCAGCAATTATATCAGTTGGTATTTACTAAAGAGAGGCCAGAGGTCAAACTTAGGACTTTGTTTGTTTCAGCACCTCACAATGTAAGGCTTTTACAATCTGAGCTATTAAATCCTCTGTTATAAGCAATAATTCTGAGCTCTGTGACACATATTGCAAGAAGATAATCAGAACACTATGCCCAGAAGTGGGAGAAATAAAAGGCAAATCAACCCTTTGTACAGATTTTGATGCAATAGCATTGCCAGAGCTGAGAGTAATCTTATGATTGATTGATTGATTGAATTAGGAGGGTCTAAAATAAAATAGGGTTTAAGAATGAAAACAGAACTTGCTGGAAAAGCTCACTAGGTCTGGCAGCACCTGTAGAGAGAAATCAGAATTAACATTTTGTGTCCAGTGACTCTTCCTCAGAACTGATGTCAGCAAGGAAAAAGTTGGTTTTTATATGGAAGATGTCCATTCAGCTGAACCTGCAGAACCTTTCCAGCAATTTCTGTTTTTATTTCTGTTTTCTAGCATCCACAGTTCTTTTGGCCTTGACAGAGTTTAGGAATAATGTTAAATACATTAAGATTGTTGTGTACAATCAACATCATATATTCTTGCTCTTATGTCAACCAACAAAATACCTAAGAAACACGTTTCTTCGCTGTCAATGTTTCTTGGTACCAAATGCTACATAAATATAACTAATCTCACTGAGGTGAGCCATAAGACCAGCAGGTCTGTAGAATAATAATGCCATTGTTGCTGTTAGAATGTTTTTCTAAGTTTGGAGCAAAGACGCATTCTGAGAATGGAGTAGAGAATCTTTACTCTATATTGAACCACCTTATTAATGATCTGGGAGTTCTTGATGACGAAGCATAAACCTTTAATTCATATTTATCTGCTCCCAACTTGAGAGTATTTGTAGGAAAATATGGAGGAAAGTTTCACTTTACATCTATCCATGTTGTAGCTCTTGTAATGGAAGGAATACTCTATGCTATACCTAACCTGGGTCTCCTTTCCACAGAACAAAACATATTTCCCAACTGGACCTTACGTAAGGATCAAAAAAGGTCTATACAATTACCAAAATAGATGTAATTCATTGTTGTTTTATTTTCACTTTTTTTGTCAACCCACAACAACCAAAAAGCAGCAAACTATTCATCCAATTGACATTCTTCCCAATGTTCCCTGGTACTTGCCATCAACAAGGCAGATGTTAGTCCGTCAACAGTCTCACCCAAATGGACCAACAATGGCAAATTAGGTCATTCTCTGAGTGGAGTTAGGACCAGAATTTCACTGTCACTGTGATTGCACACCCAGAAGCAACCCTATCGTGACCCTGTTAAACTTCTTCACCTTTTCCAGATGGCCAGTCTGGCATCCTTATTGAAAGCCGCTGTTTTTGTGAGATTAGGTAGGGAAATCTGGTGTGGCTGCAACATTTACACAGTTGCTACAGTTGAAGGACCAGTGCAGCCTTCGTGATGAAAACAAAAGAAAGATGGATTCAGAAGGTGCTTCTTAGCCCAACACTTCAATAACTGTGTCCTCATTTCAGTCTTCATAAACGACATCTGTGGGAATTATGAACCATCACATTTTCTCCTCTTATTTTTAAAAGGAGCACAATACAACAAATACAGGTACATAATCCTTCATCCAAAACTCTGAAATCTGTAAAGCTTCAAAATCCAAAATCCAAAATCATTTTCGTGGAAGGTGGAGTGTCATTTTGGCATGCGAACAGGTGACCCAACTCCATATCCACTCAAAAAACGTCACTCAGATGTGCTGTAGCAATGGACAATAGACAATAGACAATAGGTGCAGGAGTGGGCCATTCTGCCCTTCGAGCCAGCACCACCATTGATTATGATCATGGCTGATCATCCTCAATCAGTATCCTGTTCCTACCTTATCCCTATAACGCTTGATTCCACTATCCTTAAGAGCTCTACCCAACTCTTTCTTGAAAGTATCCAGAGACGTGGCCTCCACAGCCTTCTGGGGCAGAGCATTCCATGCACCCAGCACTCTCTGGGTGAAGAAGTTTCTCTTCAACTCTGTTCTAAGTGGCCTACGCCTTATTTTAAACTGTGTCCTCTGGTTCGGGACTCACCCATCAGCGGAAACATGCTTCCTGCCTCCAGAGTGTCCAATCCTTTATTAATCTTATATGTCTCAGCGGTGTGGCCCAGCACTGGCAGGCATCAATTGTCTCTCAGCACTCGAACTACTCACACATGCACCTGCTGTTAGGTAATTTCTTTGATTTCACTGTGAAAATATCATTTATTCTGAAATCCAAAAAATTCCGAATTCCGAAAAACAAGGATTTCGGATAAAGGATTGTGTGCCTGTATGCAATTCACACTGACAAGAGACGAGGAAAGAGTTATCTGGGGAAAAGAAAGTTACATCTGAGAACTCCAGCTCAATGGTTTGAAGCATTTAGCATCCTGATACAAACAAAATCTGCTTAATATGGAGGCTTGCATCTCAATTTGTGAACAATATTTATCTCATTATCCACCAGCAGGAAAGTATTGACATTGTGACATACGGCTATTGTGGTGCAGTGGGAATGTCCCTGCATCTGAGCCAGGAGACCTGAGTCCCAATTCCACTTGCTCCAGAGGAGTGCCATGACAGGTTAATTAAACATAACTAAGTACTGTCATAAATTTAGTTCATTATCAAGGTCAGAAATTCATGAATCAAGCATTCAGCATTGACTTTTCAGCATAGATAGTATCTAAAAAGGAAAAAAAAGACAAAACCTACTGCAAAAGGGCAAATTAAATTGAAATTAGAATGCTGAACTTCAGAGTTGAAGAGTTACCAGTACAAACACAATGCACCAAATGGTCTCTTCCTCTTCTTTATCAGTCTTTCTGGTTTTTTTTATCTCATCCTACAACATTTCAAACACTTTTGTTCACTGTCTACCATCTCAGAGTCTACTCATCGCAATTATCCCAATATGCATTACAACTATACTGTGAATTTAAAGTCTTTTTTTCATAATTCTTTCATAAGATCTAGGCATCACTGGTGAGGTTAAACTGTAACTGTGTCACCCTACTGTAATCTTCCTTGTACTGAGTGATTTGTTAGACTGTTGGACATTCAAGAATCATTTGCATTTCTTTAGATCTGGAATCACATGCACATGTGGATAGGCCAGGTCAAAACAACAAATCCTTCAGGAGATTAGTAAACCAGGTTGTGTTTTTACAATAGTGGACTGCTTCACGACACAGTTTTAAATTCATGATGTATGAGCTCAAATTATGTTCTCACCCTTTACATAGTGAGTTTTGACCACTTCCCCTGAATCAGCGTAGACCTTGGATTACCATCTCAGTGACATTGTCCCCTCTGACATCAATAAAAGAAAGATTTTAAAAATTATTTTACCTGAGGACATGAGAGTTTATAAATTTAATATGCAGAAATATTTATTGAGTTGTTGCTTCAAATGCCTGGTTACATATGAATAATCTTATGAATCGCCAGGGCAGCTATGAATCTCCATGGGGCTCTTCTCTAATGTCTTCCCTCTGTTATTTACCACCTTCAAATGTCTAATATCATTGGCTTCTTACAGATTTGAGTGTGTAACAAGAAATGAAGCACCCAACTGTAGTGATTGTAATGAAGTCAGCCAATTGAATGTCATTGTAAATTAGTCCCCTGATTATGGCTCTTAATCTAGTACAATTAGGGGACTGACAAAGAAAAAGGGTGAGTGTCAGAGACATTCTGGTACTTAATTCCAGATGAGGCAGAATTATAGTCAAGGACTGTTTATGTGCAAATAAACAATGGTTTAGTGATGAGAAAATGGCCTCTGTGGAATTATTTCATCAACAAATTATTTGGAAACCTTCTGAAAACAGTATTCTGCTCAACAACTCCATAAAGTTGATGAAAACACATTTTCTGAATCACTGTTGTGATTCTGTGAGCATAGTTGATTTCCTTTGAATTTTTCATTATGGCTCAGGGTTGTGGACTTGGCTGCAATGTCTTAGGCCTTGGAGGAAGAAAGCAAATGTTCTGGAGCCAAATTTGCAGACAATACAAAAATAGGTGGAAAGTCAGGTTGTGAGAGGGTCACAAACAGTATGTGGAAAGTTTGAGGCGAGGACACTCAACCGGAAATGTTAACTCTGATTTCTCTCCACAGATGCTGCCAGACCTGTTGAGCTTTTCCAGCAACTTTTATTTTTGCTTCTGATTTACTGCACCCGCAGTTCTTTTGGTTTTTATTCAGTACATGGAGAGATATTGATAGGTTAACAAAGTGAGCAAAAAGTTGGTAAATGGAGTGTAATGTAGGAACATGTAAAGTTGTTCATTTTGGAAGTGAGAAGAAAAAAATAATTTCAGTGCAGAAAATTGCCACAGAAAGGGGCTTGGAGGTACTTGTTCATTCAACACAGAAAGCTAGCACACAGGTGCAGCAGGTAATAGTGAAGGCTAACGGAATGTTGGCCCTTATTTCAAAGGGTTTGGAGTATAAAAGTAGGGAAGTCTTACTGCAACTGAACAAGATGCTGGTGAGACCACAGTTAGAGTACTGTGACAGCTTTGGTCCCCTTATTGAAGGAAATATGTCATTTCATTGGAGGCAGTTCAGAGAACGTTCACTAGGATCAACCCCAATATGGAGGAATTGTCTTGTGAGCAAAGGTTAAACAGGTTGGATCTCTACTCAGTGAAATTTAGAAGAATGAGAGCTGATCTCAGTGAGACATATAGGACTTTTAAGAGGCTTCACAGGGCAAATGCTTAGAGAATGATCCCCCTTGTGGGAAAGTCTAGGATAAGAGGGCATTGTCTCAGAATAAAGGGGAGAAAGTGAGGTCTGCAGATGCTGGAGATCAGAGCTGAAAATGTGTTGCTGGAAAAGCGCAGCAGGTCAGGCAGCATCCAAGGAACAGGAGATTCGATGTTTTGGGCCCGATTCCTGATGAAGGGCTTATGCCCGAAACGTCGAATCTCCTGTTCCTTGGATGCTGCCTGACCTGCTGCACTTTTCCAGCAACACATTTTCAGCTCAGAATAAAGGGGAGCCAATTTAAGACTAACTGGGTTTTGAGTCTTTGGAACCCCTTGCCACAGAGAGCTATGGGGGCAGAGTCCTTGTGTATATTAAAGACTGAGACCAATTAATTTTTGATAAGTGAGGGGTCAAGGAATATGGAGAAAGGGCTGGAAAGTGGGTTTGTGAGATGTTGAATCAGCCATGATCCTTTTGAATGGCAGACCAGGCTCAAGGGGCCAAGCAGCCTATTCCTGTTTCTATCTCTATGATCAAGACAAAATATAATTCAAAGAAATAAAACATCCCTTAAGGAAGTTCTTTCCCTGCTAAAAAAAACACTGCTCTTTTATCCATCTGGTAATATTCACAATATTGTAGACAAATTAACATCACAAATAGTTGTAATTAGAATCTATATGATTGCATTCACAAACACATAGCTGCAGGGTGACCAAAACTGGCAACTGAACATCCAAGGGGATTCATTCTTTAGGAAAGACAGCTAAAAAGGAAAAGGAGGTGACATGGCATTGTTAGTGAATGATAAAATCAATGCAGTAGTGAGAAAGGATATTGGCACAGGAAATCTAAATGTAAAATTAATTTTAGTGAAGCAAAGAAGCAACAAGGGGTGGAAAATATTAGTGGGAATTGTCTGTATCTCTAAATAGTCACGATGCAATAGTAGGCAGGCATTAAGCAGGAAATTAAAGACGCATGCAACAAGGATGATATATTGTTGGGCGACATTAATCAACATATAAACTAGGCAAACTATATATGTTATAATGCCTTGGTGAATTAATTCCTGGAGGAAATTCAGGATGGTTTTATCCTGGGAGGTCCTCTGGAAGAAAGCAACCGTTACATGATAGAATTCTTTTTGGGATAGTAAGTAAAATAATTTAGTCCAAAACTAGAAACCTAAAGCTAAACAAAGGAAATTATAAAGGTATGAGGAGTGAGTTGGCTGAGGTAGACTGAGGAACTTCATTAAAAGGCATGCTAGTGGAAAGGCAATATTGAATATTTAAGGAATGAGTGCATGCTTTCCAACATTATATTTTCCTTTTGGACAAAAGAATACAACCGAGAAAGTGGCCCAACCACAGTTAATAAAAGAAATAAAAGATAGTCATACAGTCATAGAGTTTTTACATCGTAGAAAGAGGCAATTTTGCCCATCATATCTAATCGCATGCTGTTTACTAACACCTGATTAAAAGCCTTGTGTGCTATGGCATTTCAAGTGCTCATCTAAATAGCTCCTAAGTCTCTTAAGTGTTCCTCCCACTCCCATCTTGTCAGGCAATGAGTTGCAGATACCCACAGCCCTCTAGGTAAGGAATTATTCTTTCCTCTGATCCCCTCTGAACATCCTGCTCCTTTATCTTAAAACTGTGCTCCCTGATTGCAGTCATCTCCCTGTAGTCTATCTATGCCTACTTGAATTCTTTAAGGTTATGGCTAATAGAAGAAGGAGAATTGATAGATGTGGTATATTTTGATTACCAAAAGCTTTAGATAATGTCTCATATTAGAGGTTATGGGCAAAATCAAAGCATATGGAAATGGGAGTTTCATGTGAACATGGATTGAGAATTGATTAGCATGCAGAAAACAATAGGAGAAAGTGAGTATTTTTTGGAGGCAGAAACAAGTGATGTACTGGAGAGGCAATACTTGAGCCTTAGCTATTTACGAGATATATCAACAATTTGAATGAAGAAATGAAATGTAATATTTCTATGTTTGCTGGTGACACAGAATGTGATTGTAGCTAGTGAGGAAGATATAACAACCATTCAAGGTAATTTAGGCAAGTTCAATGAATGGGCAAATGCATGGCAGATGCACGATAGGACGGATGTGAGTGAAGTTTTCCACTTTGATAGGAATAATAAAATGATAGAATATTATTGAAATGGTGAAAATTGGAAAATGCTGATGTATATAAGTACATGAGCTTGCTATGTCGAACATTGCCATGTGTAACAGTATTTAGTGTGTTCCAGTACACAAGAGCATGAAAGTAGGAAGGATAGGGACAGGATTTCATGGTCACAGGAGTGTGCTGGTAGATAGCAAGCTGGTTTGTAGTGTGTCTACCTCAAAGCCAGGAGTATCTAGAATAAGGTAGGTGAGCTTGCAGCATGGATAGCTATCTGAGACTTTGATGTTGTGGCCATTTCAGAGACATGGATAAACTGGAAACGTTAAACTCTAGTATGTCAGATGGATCGGTTTTTGTCCAATTTGTGCAGGAGGGTTTCCTGACACAGTATGTCGAAGGGCTGACAAGAGGGGAGGCCACACTGGATCTGGTGCTTGGTAATGAATGAGGCCAAGTGTTTGATTTAGTGGTAGGTGAGCATTTTGGAGAGATTGACCCTAACTCGATTATGTTTAGTTCAGCGATGAAAGGGATAGGTACATGCCACAGGATAAGAATTATAAATGGGGGAAGGGCAATTGTAATGTGATTTGGCAAGACTTAGGAGGCATAGAATGGAGTAGCAAAATTCAGGGGATGGGGACAATTGAAATGTCGACTGGTTTAAAGAACAGATATTGCGTGTCCTTGGTAGGTATATCCCTGTCAGGCAGGGAGGAAATGATAAGGTAAGGCAACCATGATTTATTAAAGAAATTGTATCACTTATTAAGAGGAAGAGGGAGGCTTATGTGACGTTGAGACAAGATAGTTCAGATGAGGCGATGGAAAGTTACAGATTGGCTAGGCTGGATTTAAAGAGAGAGTTAAGAAGGGCAGGAGGGACATGAGCAGTCTTTAGCAGGTAGAGTAAAGGAGAATCCTAAAGCTTTCTACAGGTATGTGAGGAACAAAAGGGTGACTAGGGTAAGAATAGGGCCAGTCAAAGGCAGAAGTGGGAAGTTGTGTGTGGACCCTGTGTAGATCAGAGAGGTGCTAAACAAATATTTCTCATCTGTTTTCACTCAAGAACAGGAGAATATTGTCGAGAAGAAGACTGAGATACGGGCTATTAAACATGAAAGGATTGAGGTTAGTAAGTAGGAGGTATTATCAATTCTAGAATGTGTAAAAGTAGTTTAAGTCCCCTGGGCCAAATGCGATTTGGGAAGCTAGGGAAGAGATGGCGGAACCTTTGTCAATGGCAGGTCGTGTCTCACAAACCTCATTGAGTTTTTTGAAAAGGTGGCCAAGCATGTGGATGAGGGTAAGGCAGTTGACATGGTATTCAGTAAAGCCCTTGATAAGGTTCCACATGGTAGGCTATTGGAGAAAATGTGGAGGCATGGGATTCAATGTGATTTATCAGTTTGGATTAGAAACAGGCTTTCTGTAAGAAGGCAATGAGTGGTGGTTAATGGAAAATATTCAGTCTGGAGTCTGGTTACCAGTGGTGTGCCATAAGGATCTGTTTTGGGACCACGGCTGTTTGTCATTTTTATAAATAACTCGGACGCAGTGATAGGTAGATGGTTTAGTAAGTTTGTAAATGACACTAAAGTCGGTGGAGTGGTGGACAGTGTGGAAGAATGTTGCAGTTTGCAGGGGACTTGGTTAAACAACAGAACTAGGCTGAGAGATGGCAAATGGAGTTCAATGCAGATAAATGTGAGGTGATTCACTTTGGGAAGAACATCTGGAAGGCAGAATACTGGGTCAATGAAAAGATCCTTGGTAGTGTGGATGTGCAGTGAGATCTTTGTGACCATGTACATAGATCCCTGAAAGTTGCCACCCAAGTTGATAATGCTGTTAAGAAGGCATATTGTGTGTTAGGCTTTATTGGTAGAGGGATTGACTTCTGGAGCTATGGTATCATGCTGCAACTGTACAAAATGCTAGTGTGGCCTCATTTGCAATATTGTGCACCGATCTGGTCGCCTCATTACAGGAGGGATGTGAAAGCGTTGGAAAAGATGCAAAGGAGATTTACCAGGATGTTGCCTGGTCTGGAGGAAGGATCTTATGAGGAAAGGCTGAGAGACTTGAGTCTGTTCTCATTAGAGAGAAGGAGACTAAGAGGGGATTTAATAGAAATGTACAAAATGATCAGAGGATTAGATAGGGTGGACAATGAGAGTCCAGTGAGAGGATGGTAATATTAGCTTGTACAAGGGGGCATAGCTGCAAATTGAGGGGTGATAGATTTAACAGATGTCAGAGACATCTCAGAGAGTGGTAAAGGCATGGAATACCTACCAGCCAATGTAGTTAACTTAGCCACATTAGGGGCATTTAAACAGTCCTTGGATAAACATATGGATGATGATGGGATAGTTCTTGGGGGATGGGCTTAGATTAGTTCACAGGTCAGCACAACATCAAGGGTCAAAGGGCGTGTTCTGCACTGTATTGTTCTATGTTCCATGTTCTATGTTAATGCTTAACAACTAATGTCATATTAAAATCTGAAGACAGTTCTTGACTTTACTTTCTCCTTGACCACTCTGTAAAGAATCCAAAACTAATAATGTGACATCAAATCAGACAACAAAATATGAATCATAGTCATTATTTTGTTTACTGCAAAGTAATTCAATAACCTTTCATGTTGAGGAAAGTTGTCAATGGATTCAGCAGATTCCTGATGTATCTCTTAATAGATAATTACATCAAAATTGAAAGTTACTAACCTGGCAACTCAGTTTTGGAGGAGATCTGTTGTGTCAAGACTTTGAAAAGGGGCATCTTCCAAACTGTAATTGCTACCATTGAGAAGGACAAGGGAGCAGATACATGAGGACATCCCTTATCTTCTAGTTCCTTTCTAGGCACACATTGTCCTGACTTGGAATCAAATTGCTCTTCCTAAGGTATTGCTAGACCATAGCCTTCCATAACAAACTTTGGGTATCTACACAACATAGCCTACAGTGGTTCATAAAGGTAGCTCTCCTCCCCACCACCACGTCAAAGAGGGTGAGCAACTGACTGAAAAAAACTCTCTCTTGAAGCAATCCACTTAATTACACTGAGTTATCAACCTTCAAAGAGGTTTCATTATGGGACAGAATATGTGCATTTCCAATATGCATTGATAAAATAGTAATGGAATGAAACCAAAAATACTACATAAAATAATAAAGTCATGATAAAGTCCTGTGGTGCAATCGGTTAGCATGTGGTACTTATATGACAGTACAGAGTGAGCCATGCCAAGGTTGTGAGTTCGAGCCTCACCTGGAGCACATGTTTGGGACAGCATGGTGGCTCAGTGGTTAGCATTGCTGCCTCACAGCACCAGGGACCTGGGTTCGCTTCCAGCCTCGGGCGACTGTCTTTGTGGAGTTTGCACGTTCTCCCCGTGCCTGCGTGGGTTTCCTCCAGGTGCTCTGGTTTCCTCCCACAGTCCAAAGATGAGCAGGTCAGGTGAATTGGTCATGTTAAATTGCCCGTAGGTTCATTAGTTAGAGGGAATGGGTCTGGATGGGTTACTCTTCAGAGGGTCAGTGTGGACTAGTTGGGCTGAAGGGCCTGTTTCCATAGAGTAGGGAATCTAATCTAATCATATATACTGCAGGAAGACCCAGAATGCCCAAAGTACTGCTGTACATTATGTAAATTGTTATGTGAATAACCAGTTAACCTGTTTTTATTTTATTGTCGATGTTAGTGGAATGAAAAACCTAACATTTTTTGATTTTATTTAATTAGTGCCATTGTATGTGTAGTTAGTAGGCAGATAGACCCCAAATTATCTTCCCATCAATAGGACACAACATCCCAGGCAATTTTGCAGTACACAGTACTGCACTAGAGTGTCCATATGTATCATCTACATAGATCTTGAACTCAAAATTGACTTCAATAGTAAGTGTGCTACCAACAGTCATTAGATTAGATTATTTACAGTGTGGAAACAGGCCCGTCGGTCCAACTAGTCCACAACGACCCGCAACCCACCCGTACCTCTATGGTATACCCCTTACCTAACATTACGGGCAATTTAGCACGGCCAATTCACCTGACCCGCACATCTTTGTGACTGTGGGAGGAAACTAGAGCACCCGGAGGAAACCCACGCAGACGCAGGGAGAACGTGCAAACTCCACACAGTCAGTCACCTGAGGCGGGAATTGAACCCAGGTCCCTGGCGCTGTGAGGCAGCAGTGCTAACCACTGTGCCACCGTGCCACCCTGTAATGTTTGTCGTTCTGTTACCTGACACCACCTGCCCCGTAACTCATATATTTCTTTGCTCTGCTTCCTGTGATATCACCTTCCACCTACATCTTGAACTCCATTTGTTGTGTTAAGTTCCTAATCACTTAGAATGTCACAAATCATCTCTTATTAAAGAAATTCTAACCTGCTATTTGTAGCCACGGGGTTTTCAGCCCTATGATTTGATTAGGAGAAAGTGAGGATTGCAGGTGCTGAAGATCAGAGATGAAGAGTATGGTGCTGGAAAAGCACAACAGGTCAGGCAGCATCTGAAGAGCAGGAGAATTGATGTTTCAGGCATTTGATTGTCACTTACTGAATGGCTGATATTCGGATCTTCCTTCTGAAACAATAACTTCTAAATTAAACATTGTCAATCTCCAACGCTGTATTGCCTGCGATTTCGCAAGTTGTCACTCTCAACCAGTAGCATTGCATTGCAGAGCAACTCCTTCTATTTAAAAGATCCATTTGTTAACACTGGACTCCACAGCAGATCATTTTATCAACTTGTCAGTCCAAGTCAGTTCACAGTGGCCCGAATATTCTGATGACCAAGTTGCTGATTTAGCAGCACAGACTGGAGTTGATGTCAGAACTTTGGGGAAATCTCAACTCAGCTTACTCTCATGGAATTGCCTGGGAAATTGAAAATTTTGATAAACAATTCCCTTCCATTTCCAAGAAACATCCCTAAAAGACCTAAAATTTGGATGGTTCTAACTCACTTGATAATTCTGCAGGAAAGCTTAAAGGATTGAAAACCTACTTTAACTCCTGAGGAACTATTAAAGTGAACTTCAGACTTACAATGGATTGCCTCTCTCTTCCCTGCTGGTCTTTGCATTGTTACCCTCAACTCAACATAGACCCCCAAGCTGCCCTCACCAGACCTGACACTACCCCTTGACCAGACACCCTTCCCGCCACATGCCTTCCTCAACCAGATTGGATAATCCCCTTTCATACCGATCCTAACAGCCCAGTCTCCACCTACTGGCCCAGCATTTTCTGACCCTGAGCCAACATGAGCCATCCTCAGAATCAAATCCCCACTCAATCTGAGTGTGAGTTAACCTGACTTGACCCTTTCTCCTAAGCCAACCCAACTCCATTTCCAGATCAAATCCCCAGATGTGACATGATTCATTTTGCCAAACCCCCCAATCCAATACATCCCCACTTAACCATAGCTCAGTAGCTCTTACAATGATTTCAAACCTGCTGGAGAATTCTTGGTTGGGGGAATCTGGCACAAACTGGTTTCCAAACTTTCTGAGCCATTAATGGGTTCAATTTTCAGTTTGTAATCTGTCCAAGAGTAAAACTGATGTTACAGATTGGTTGTCTGTTCAAGAAATCACTTCATTTTCAGTTCCAGTGAAGATGGTTTTATGACATGTTTGAAATCTTTCCCATAGAGCTCTTTTACTTTGAGAGACGTTGTTTCTTTTCTGTAATCTTTGGTATTTGCTTCTCTGTAACACTGTTCCTCTGTATGTAGTCCCTTCCTGAGTTCGAGTTGTGGTTACGTGGGTCACATCCTGAGGCATTTCAGACATTGAGCAGAATAATCCGGGCTGATACTCCACTGCAATACTGTGATTGTGCTGCATAGTCAGAGGCACCATCTTTTACATGATCTGTTCACCCAAGGACCTATCTGCTGTCTCAAATGTATATAAAAGATTGCATGACTGTATTTCAAAAAGCCAGGGTGTTATCTAAAGTGGCCTGGGCAATATTTATCCCTCAGTTAGCCTCACATAAGAGATATTCAGTCATTCGCGCGAGGTGTTTGTGGGATCTTGCTGTGTGCAAATTGACTGCCACATTTCCTACATTACAATAGTGACTTCAAAAGTGTTACATTGACTGTGCTTTGGCCTGACCTCTGGTCATGAAAAGTTCGGTTCTATAAAAGCAAATATTTATTTTGCAATGCAGGTTGTCTCTCAGGATCGTAAAAGAAAACCCTTATAGATATCTGTGTACAAATTAGAAGGCTTAGAATAGGCAGTTAGATCTTAATGATAATAAATTGTTCATTGGAGATCACTTGGAATTCACACCACATTCTTTTCTCATATATAAATTACCAGTGCTCACAGGACGAAAGCTACTTGCTCAGATTTATTAACTGATAGAATAGAAGAGAATAGAATAGTAATTTATTGTCCTTTATATTTTTACAAAAAATACAGTGAAAAGTGTTTAAGACGCCATACTCCAATACCTATAATAATAACAGAAATCATATGTGTTAAGACAAAGTCCATCTTTGTTCAATTCAGGGCTCGTGGGTTCCCAACATCGAGGAAAAGACAGGAACCACATTCTCCACTGTTGCAGCAAGCCAACATTGAAACCATCAGATCTCTGGCTATTAGAATTCTGGGCCAGATGACCCTGTCACTGAAGAAGCAGCCTCAAGGACCCATGTCAACTCCAAAGCCGATGTTCAAGCAGACCATCATGCTCTGGCCATTGAAATCCCAGGCCAAAGATGCGGGAGAAGCTGCCTCAAGGAATCTTGAGCTATTGGAATCCTGGACTGACCCCACCTCATCGCCAAAGACACCGCTGATCTGGGCCATTGGAATCCTGGTCCAGACCCACCACGGTCCCCAAAGGCACAGAGGCAAGATGACTATTCCGTAGGACCCACCAGGAATTGTCTGCAATGGCCACGAGGAACGGACAACACTACTTTCGCTGCTCCAGCAACCTCCCAAAGCATCCTTCCTCCACCAAAGCCATTAAAGGAGGGTAAGGTGAATTTTGATATTAAATATAAATAAACAAAATAAACCTTTAAAAAGAATGATGTGGCAGGCCTGGTGATCAGAGCACTTGGGCTCAGGAGTCTGAACACTTCCTACCTCCCCTGTCGCCACTATCTTGCACAATAAAATAAAAGATTGAAGCCAAATTAAGCTGGAAGAATTACTACAGTCCTTAAAATGGTGCAATTAACTCAGTCTATAAGAGAGAAAACTATCCCTATAGGGAGCACATTTCTTTGAGTTGAATAAGCAACAAGAAATTTGGATGTGATTGTGATATTCCTTTGTAGCTTTTTTAGATTTCATGTTGGAAAAAGAGAATGTTAGGTTCACCAGAGTGCAGCAAATCTCTTGCAAGATCAAGTTGTCAGGTGATTCACCATCTGCCTCAATCTGCAGTCAAAGCTGTCAATCATCCAACAGCAATGACACAGTAGCACGAATGATTGCATGGATTTACTGCTTAGTAGATCATCACATGTCATGTGGGTTCTGTGTAACTATGACTCCAGAAACCCAGTATAATTTAATTATACAGTCATACAGCACAGAAACAGATCCTTCAGTCCAAGCAGTCCATGCCGACCATAATCCTAAACTAAACTAGTCCCACCTGCTTGCTCCAATCCTTCCAAACATTTCCTATTCATGTACTTATCCAAATGTCTTTTAAACAGTGTAAATGTACCCACACCCATCAGTTACTCTGGCAGTTCATTCTACACATTCTGCATGAAAAAGGTGTCCTTCATGTCTTTTTAAAATCTTTCTCTTCTCACCTTAAAAATATATCCCTTAGTCTGGAAATTTCCTATCCAAGTGAAAAGACACCTGCCATTCACATTATCTATGCCCCCCTTGATCTTATAAACCTGTATAAAGTCATCCATCAACCTCCTATGCTCCAGTGAAAAAGGTCCCAGCCCATCCAAGGCTCTCCTTATAACTCAAACCCTCCATTCCCAGCAACATTCAGGTAAATCTTTTCTAAACCCCCTCCAGCTTAATAATATCCTTCTTATCAGAGGGCAATTAGAAATGACACAGTGCTCCAGAAATTGTCTCACCAATGTCCTGTACAATCTCAACAAAATATCCCAACTCCTATACGCAAAGGTCTGAAGGATTCTAGCTCAGCACTGTCCCCATGACATGTCCTACGACCTGCCTATCTTCTTTTCCACCTATCCACTCCACCCTCCTCCCTGACCTATCACCTTCATCCCCTCCCCCACTCACTTATTGTACTCTATGCTACTTTCTCCCCACTCCCACCATCCTCTCATTTATCTCTTCACCCATCAGGCATTCTGCCTGCATTCCTGATGAAGGGCTTTTGCCCGAAACGTCGATCTTACTGCTCCTCCGATGCTGCCTGAACTGTTGTGCTTTTCCAGCGCCACTAATCCAGAATCTGAGCAATGAAGACAAGCATAATTATAATGAAAATAATATGTCCTAAATATAATTTATTTCTAAACTAATCAGCTGGACTGATCCCACATTATCATTCTAACTGTTGTGTAATTTGGGGAAGAAAACTTTCGTTAGCACTCTGACCATTTAAAAATTGCATAAGAAGAAACAGAATATTCTTTAATAACTCAACAATTGATAGCTTTATAGAAAACGAATAGTGAATGTGTGTGTAACCTCATTGGATTCGACCTGTAAAGTTACATTCAAATAGGAATGATAACATGTTTAGTATATTCGTTAATTTTGGATTGTTATTTCAATAATTTCAGTTGTTACATCTTTCTATTCTACATCTAACTAAAATGACTGCAAAAATAAAGTGACATATTGTAGGATTTCAAAATCCGCATATTTTAGTTATTTAAACAGACTTGTAGATATTACTGAGATAGAAGGAAAATTACATAAATGTATGTCATTTGTGGCTTAGACTTTATTAGTGTTCTGTTGAAACATGCTGGTTTGGGCCGGGCAAAGAAATGTTTGTGACCCTCATATCCCACTAGTTATGAATATGATGTAATTTTTCCCTAAATAAAAGTATAATTATGCTCAGAACAAATTCCCTTGATTTTGAACCTGATCACCATGTTTTAATGTAAAGGTAGTTCAACTGTATTTTCTGGAAATATGGGTCAGAATTGAATGTCCTTACTGTAACAATTTTAGTGTTGGAAGGGCATTTAATTAAATGGCCTTCCTGTCTTGCTGAATCTTGTGCAACATAGAAGTCATAGAATTCTTACAGTGTTGAAAGAGGCCATTCAGCCAATCAAGTCCACACCAACCCTGTGAAGAGCATCCCATCTAGCCCTACTCCTCCATCTTATCCCCACAGTCCTGAATTTCCCATGGCTAATCCACCAAGTCTGCACATTCCTAGATACCATGGGGCAATTTTGCATTCTTGATGAAGGGCTTATTCCCGAAACATTGACTCTCCTGCCCCTTGGATGCTGCCCGACATGCTGTGCTTTTCCAGCGCCACACTTTTCGACTTTGATCTCCAGAATCTGCAGTTCTCACTTTCTCCCAATTTAGCATGGTCAACCCTACACATCTTTGGACATGATAAAACATGATGAAAATGATCTTCCTAAAAAGAAGCATTGTGGAGCTGTCATTGGCTCTTCAACTAACAGACTGGATCCCGATCACTTCCACAAGATTCCAAATTTAATGTTCTGAAATAATTGTTCTTAAGCCTTTTACCATCTTTCCATTATTTCTTTTTATATATTTGAAATATCATCTGTGATACGCTGCTTGAAAGACTAATGGAAGCAGTATCAGTTGTAACTTTCCAAAAGGAATTGGATGTAGACTTGAAGAGTAAGAATTTACAAGGTTGTGGGGAAAGGAGGGGTGAGAGGAACTACCTGGGTAATGTTTCTGCAGTGTAGGCAGTGGGAAGATGGCCAATTTCTATGGTGCACAATTATCTGAACATCTTTTCATCACCGCTGCTGTTATTTTTAATGGTTACACACTGCCATTTTCAAAACATTTAAATATAAACAACTTGGTGACAAGATGTGAGTTTTCATCTCAAAAGGGCAATTTACTTGGAAGGCAAGCAGTGTTCAGAACCAATTGCTTCAACTACTGGTCTCATTAATCATGTGGACATTAATAACATAACTACCAAGTTATGTTGGGCAATACACACACTTAAACATTATGCATTCAATTCCTCTGTTCATTGTTTAACACGTTTAAGAGAAAAAGTTTAAATCCATGAAATGGACAGCTGAATTCAATAAAAGTTGACCATATGTGACATAATCACAAAGCACACTCTCCAGACTTATACCTTTCAGAATTTATCCGATAGGACTCATTAAAATTTGTCCTTCAAGCGTTTAAAAACAATTTTACATACTTTACCACTCCAAAGAGTGAAATTCAATAGGATTTCTTGATGTAATAGATGACTAATAACTTTTGCATGATACATGGCCTGTTAAGAATACAATTGTCACGATGGCCAGCATTGCTTAGTAGCTACTGCCTCCTTACACCACATCATGAAAAGTCATGACTAGCCTCGCAATGTGTTCAGATTTTCAATTGCTTTCCAATTACAAGATCCGTAGAGGAAAGTGATTAATCAAATGACTACATGTTTTGTACATTTTGTGCTTATAATGCAGACTGGCTGATGGGCCAAGATTTGAATACAATACAGGATGATGAAGAAAGATTAGCCTTGTCTGCCCCTTTTTCCTGATCTAGTGTTTCAGTGGCGCAGCACTGATGTGGGACATGAAAATATTGCTTAAACAGCAACGTTAAGCAAGAAATGCAGGAAGGACTAGAGACAAACATGTTAAAACCTTTTTTCTTATTATTATGACCAGTCCCCAGACAAGGTTTGAAAATGTGTTGCTGGAAAAGCGCAGCAGGTCAGCCCCGAAGAAGGGCTTATGCCTGAAATGTCGAATCTCCTGTTCCTTGGATGCTGCCTGACCTGCTGCGCTTTTCCAGCAACACATTTTCAGCTCTGATCTCCAGCATCTGCAGTCCTCACTTTCTCCTCCCAGACAAGGTTTCCCAATTAGTTAAAGATCCAGACACGATACCCCACATCATTAAGCTCCTGGGTTTCCCTCCTTTATTCACCCACTCCCTCAGTTTGTCACAATAACGTTAGTACAAACAGGATCCCTTCCTTTATGGATACCTTTCTCCCAGGTCCAAATGATTTGTTCAGAAAGGAACCAATTTTGCCAGATTTTCTTGAGTTAACAGAAGAATGAGTTTATTAGTAACTACCCACAAGAAGAAATAACAGTGCAGCAAACATGCACACAGATTAGAAATGACAAGTGAGTTCAGAATGAAGATAAAAGTTATTAAAGGAAAGGTCAATCTTTGATTTACTCATGAAGACTGGATAGTGAAATTCTAGAACCATTACAGTAAATATTGCTGGTAGCATTGATGTTTTACCTGACATCAAGATGGGTCTCACTGAATTTGTTGCCAAACCTGCCACATGACTCACGGTAGCCCACATCACTCAGATCCCCATAAGAGTCTACTCAACGTGGCTACGATACTAGAGGGACAAAAAGCTGAATGAGATGTTGTTCAAGGTGGTGGACCGAGGTGATGGTTGGTTGGTGCTGGTGAGATGGTAATTGAGATTGTGGGGAGAAGTGCGAATTGGTGGGTCAGGATGGACGACATGGTGGATAATCTCATGGTAGCAAGAAAATGCTGAGTCAGGGTGAGAAGGCACTCAGGGATGGTGGTGAGATGCTGTGCTGCAGGGTAAAGCTGCAACGCGGGAGGTTTTGGAAACAATGCTCATGGAGCTGGAAGCAGGCATATTTGTTGAATCTGAAGCAAATATTTATACACATTTCGGCCAACAAACAGTGCTGCAAAGGTATGTCCTTTTGCCTGTCGGTTTTTTTTAAAGCCTGGGAATCCAAGTAAAATCAGTTTCAAAAATAAAGGAAAAGCAAACTAAAATAGGGACACACAGCCTTTTAAAAGATATAACCAATAGACTTTCTGCCTGAGAGCAGATGGTTACCCAGCTTTCATCTCAACTTTATTAAAAGCAGAAGTTGGGGGTTCTTGTGGTGCAGTGGTAAGGTCCCTACCTTTTGTTGTAGTAAAATTAATAAAACTCAAATTTAGGATCAAGTCAATCAAATTAATTAAATCAAAAGCTTTTGGGAGGGGCAGCGTGATTCTGACCCTAACCACAGGACTTGACCACACTGTCTCTCCCCGAACCACGGGTACAGCAGTTTTTATAAGCTGGATAATGTGTACAACAAAAAGACGGGTTTCTTGTGTTCTACACATGTGCGTGCAGAGATTGCTGGTTCCGGGAACGGTGTGCCACGCCATTGTGTTCTGTGCGTGTACACGCAGAGATCGCTGGTTCCAGGAACGGTATACCATGACGTTGTGTTCTGTTCATGCACACAAAAGAGATCGCTGGTTCCGGAAACAGCGAACACAACGCTGTGTTCTGTGCATGCACACACAGAGATCACTGGTTCCGGGAACAGTGTACCACGACATTGTGTTCTGTGCGTGTACACGCAGAGATCACTGTTTCCGGCGACGGCATACCACAACGTTGTGTTCTTTGCCAGCACATGCAGAGATCACTCGTTCTGGGAACAGCGTACCTTGATGTTGTGTTCTGTTGTACATGCAGAGATCGCTGGTTCCAGGAACAGCATACCACAATGTTGTGTTCTGTTGTACATGCAGAGATCGCTGGTTCCAGGAACACTGTACCATGATGTTGTTTTCTGTGCATGTACACGCAGTGATCATTGATTCCGGGAACAGCGTACCACAACATTGTGTTCTGTGCGTGTACACACAGAGATCACTGGTTCCAGGAACGGTGTACCATGCCATTGTGTTTTGTGCGTGTATACTCGGAGATCACTGGTTCCGGGAATGGTGTACCACGACATTGTGTTCTGCAAGTATTCCTTCTTTAGTTAGTTTCTGTTTTCACTCTGAACTAGGAGGCCCAGCTTCCAATCCCACCTTCGCAAGAGGTGTGTTCAAGCAGTTGGTTAAAATAGCTAGAAGTGGGCTTGGTTGAGTCGAGATTTAATTTTATTTTAATGGTAACGTGGTCCAAACCGATCAGCATCTGTGGGTTTAAATTAATTACTCGGTCATTATCTCATTGTTTGTGTTGACCTTTCTGTCTGTAGCTTGGTTGCTGCATCTCCTAAGTTAGAACAATCAGCCATGAAAATTGAATGCAACCTGTTTTCATGATATTGTTTGGGGAATAAATATTATTCATAACACTGCAGACAACAACCCTGATGTTCTTTTAAAAGGTGTTGTGGGATCTTTATGGTTCAACTGCAATTCACATCTTAAAGGGTAGTGTGGTGGCTCAGTGGTTAGCACTGCTGCCTCATGGCGCAAGGGACCCAGGTTCAATTCCAGTCTCAGGAAACTGTGTGGAGTGTGTATGAGCTCCCTGTGTCTGTATGGATTTCCTCTGTGTGTTCCAGTTTCCTCCCACAGTCCAAAGATGTACAGATTATGTGGATTGGCCATGATGAGATGTGCAGGCAAATACAGGTTTATCGGGTAGGGAGTGAGTCTGGGTTGGGTGCTCTTCAGAGGCTAGGTTTGAACACAATGGGCTAAATGGCCTATTTCCACACTGTAAGGATTCTATGTAGTCAGAGTCTCTAATTAACTTTTCATCCAAGTGGTACTGCCTCCCACACTACAGCAATCCTTCAGTGCAAGACCCATGTGACAGCCTAGACCTCTCAGCTCTGGAGTGGTGAAAGCATCAGAATTAGAAAACACTGACAAAGAAGGCTTGATGTATTGGAGATGGTACTCATCAAGTGGGCTACTTTTATCCCCTGTGGTGAAAAGTTTATATTGAACTGACATTCATCCAGACTGACAATTGTTCCTCCACATTCCTGCCTGGTGTCTTTTAGATGGTAATACGCTTTCAAGAATCAGGACATGATTCAGTTTTTTTTTGACTTAAGGAAAAAGAAGAAAAAAGAGATAAACTGGAATAAGACTTTTATCGGTAGCTGCACCAATAAAATGGGAACATCTGAATGTCAGTCTCCTCGGCAACACTTCTACAAATCAGAATTCACTTGCTAACCAATCAGCATTTTCTTCTCAAACTCTATTAAAAAATGGATTAATTCCACTTTACATTGTTATTTCTTACAAATTGCCTCAATGAATGCAAAACTAAAAAACTTCAATAAAATGTTTCTGTATTAACAGCATTTGAATATCATTTTTTTTAAAAGTCATCATCGATGTGGTTGCAGATATGATGATGATGATTTTAACACATTTCAGCCAACACATAAACATAGATGGCATTATTTTGTACACTCTGGATAATATGAATCCTTTAAACAAATCCATCAATCAATAGAAAGTCAAAGAATAAAGGTGTAAGTGATCTAAATTCACTAATTTGGTCACACATTGTCCCAAAACTTTTCACAAATCAAAGAAATGATTCCAGGCTGCAAAGGCAAATTTAAATTCCTAATATAATAAAATCTCAAATTGGAATGTGTTGATCACCAAGCAATCAATCAATTTTTTTAAATTTGGGGTGACCTGATTTGCTTTTTCCTAAATAATCATTTGAAGCATGCTTAGGAAGTGCATGTATTTGATGCTACAAATTTAGTCTGCCTGCTGGATGTGAGTGAGTCTAAAAACATTGAAGTTTACCCTTTGGATATTCTTTTGGATGAGTCATTTTCCCAAGCCGCCCAAGCAGATTCTCACAGGAAAATGTAAACATCAACATTGTAACTGAGGGAAGAAAAAACTGAATATCTTTCCAAATGTCATGAATAAACTTTAGCATTTTTAAGCGGACCGCAACAAAGCTATTTTTTTCAAAAGCACGAATCAACTTTCAGAAATTCTTTTATGTTTCATTACTTTGTTTTAATGTACATTGTTTTTCATTGAATTTCAGAAGAAACCACATAATTATCCTTATTACTTCCATTGCTATGATGAGTTGTATTGTAAGAAAAATGTTTAAGCTTTTCAGAACAAAGATTTGAATATAATCTTTATAATTAAGTCTTGTTTTAGGGATGGGTCAGTCAGTCGTCAAAGAAGACACATGTCAAAGTAGTATTTTTCCTGAAAAAAAAAGTATTTGTTTCTAATAACCACTTACTTTGCATGTTACTAATCAGGAATGGGGCTGGTTAAGCAGCATTTATTGCACATCCCTAGTTGCCCTAAAGAAGCTGCCTTCTTGAATCATGCAGTTCATTTGGTATCAGGCAACTCATACTGCCATTAGTGAGAGAGATGCAGGATTTTGACCTAGTGACACTAAAGAAACAGCGATATATTTCCAAGTGAGGATTGGGAGTGCATTGCAGGCGAAATTGTAGGTAAGGGTGTTAAAGTATCTGCTGCCTTTGTCCTACCAGATGGTCATGGAGATGTATTTGGAAGGTGTTTTCTAAAGAGCCTTGGTGAACTTTTTAACTTCTAATCAACCTGTTCTGAGATATTATCTCACACCTCTGGAGCAGGTGAGACTTGAATTGGTATCTGCTGCCACTGACCACGATGGTGGAACTAGCAAATTGTGGATATTGTCAAGCGAGCCGCTTTCTCCTTGATGTTGTCAGGCTTTTTGAGTGTTGTTGAAGCTGCATCCATCCAGATAAATGGAGAGTATTCCATCACATCTCTGATTTGTACCTTATAGATTTTAGACTTGTTTTGGGGAGTCAGGGAATGGGTTGCTTGCTGCAGGATTCCTAGCTTCTGATATGTTCTTCTAGCCACAATATGGTTAGTGCAACTCAGAGTCTGGCCAGTGGTAGCCTGAAGGATGTTGATGGTGGGGATGCATTGATGGCAATGCTATTGATTGTCTAGGGGCGGTGGTTTGATTCTCTCTTGTTGCGTATAGTCATTGCCTGCAACTTGTACATTATAACTGTTACTTCTCACTCATCAGTCCAAATCTGAACATTATCTAGGTCTTGCTGCATTTGGACGTGGACTGCCTCAGTATCTGAGGAGTGTGATTGGTGCTGAACACTGTGCAATCATCAGCAAACATCCTCACTTCTGACCTTACAATGGAAGGAAGGTCATCGGTGAAACAGTTGGAGATGACTGGGGCTAGAACACTATCCAGAAGAACTCCTGGAGAGATATCCTGGAGCTGAGATGACTAACCTCCAACAACCACAACCATCTTCCTTTGTTTCAGGTATGACTCCAGCCAGTGGAGAGTTTTCCCCATAATTCCAATTAATCCCAGTTTTTCTAGGGCTCCTTGGTACCTCACTCCATCAAACATTGCCTTGATGTTAAGGGCAGTCATTCTCATCTCACCTCTGGAATTCAACTCTTTTGTCCATGTTTGAACCAACATTATAATGAGTTCAGGAGTTGAGTCAAGTGGAACATCAGTGTGAGCATTTTATTGCCAAGTAACTGCTGCTTGATAACACTGATCATAATACCTACCATCACTTTGCTGATGATTGAGAACAGACAGTAATTGGCTAGGTTAGATTTGTCATGCATTTTTATGCAGGGGTTACCTGGGCAATTTTCACATTGTTGGATAGATGCCAGTGGTGTAGCTGGTATAGCATGGCTAGGGGTGTGACAAGTTCTGGAGTACAAGTCTTCAGTACTATTACAGGAATATTGTCAGAGCCCAAAGATGTTATGGTATCCAATGCCTCCAGCTAGTTCTTGCTATTACATGGAGTAAATTGAAATGGCTGAAGACTGGCCATTTGTGATGCTTAGTTTCTTTGGGTGAGGCAAAGACCGATCATCCACTCAGTACTTCTGACTGAAAATTTTTAGTAATGCTTTGGCTTTATCTTTTACATTGAGGGGGTGGGTATTGATGGAGCATCCTCCTCCATTGAGTTGTTGGTCTGCCATGTTTCACAGCAAGACATAGCACAGATGTCAGATCTTAGCTCTGATCCATTAGTTGTAAAATGTCCTTAGCTCTGTCTGTCACTTGCTGCTTATACTGTTTGGCATGCAAGTAAGTCAGGTCTATGGCTACACCAGGTTGACGTCTCATTGTCAGGCATGCCTGGTGCTGCTCCTACATACGCTCCTGCCCTCTTCCTTGAACAATTGAACAATGCTAAAGTGGGGGATTTGCCAGGCCAAGAAATTACGGATAATGTTGAAGTACAATTTAATAGCTGCTGCTGGCCCACACAGTCTGACTGATAAAAATGAATAAATCAAAAAGTAGCAAAAAGTAGTAAAACATATGAATAAAAAATGAGTAAATGAGAAAAACACAAAATAGAACAATTCCCTCCAGTTCTGTAAAGCTACTAAAGATATAACACAAACACAACCAATTTAGCCACCGTTTTTCTCCTTCACTCAGGGACTCAATTCCAAAGAAACATGACAGAATTCTGAAAGACATATGACAAACCGTGCCCAGAAATTAAATTCACTGGAAATGCTCATAGGGAGCTTGCTGCAGCTCTGAGATCTACAAGTTAAGTCAGAGACAGGTTGATTTTTTTTGTTTAGGAATCGTGCTGCAAGTTACAAAATGATGAGGGTAAATGGAGTTAGAATCCAGCACAGCCACAATCTGATTGAAATGTCAAACAGAGTTGAAGGACTGACCTGTTTAAAAATATTCTTAATTTATTTTTCAGTTGACAATTTGCCTTTAGTCCTGTTGAACTAAAGCAGTCAGCCTCCACCATGACAGACGACCACATATGTAAACTTTGGAGAATCTTTCCTCTTGAGGAGAATTTCAATGTGTGTGTTTTTTAAAAATTTACTTATGGAAAGTGGGTGTGCTGGTTGGGCTAGAATCTATTGCCCTTCCCTAGTTGATCTTGAAAAGGTGGTGGTGAGTTGCCTTCATGAACCACTGCAGTCCATTTGGTGTCAGTACAACTACAAGGGAGTGAGGTGCAGGATTTTAACACAGTGACACTGAAGGACTGCAATGTATTTCCAAGTCAGGCTGGTGAGTGGCATGGAGGGCAACTTGCAGATGTTCTCATGTATCTAATGTCCTTGTTCTTCTGGAAGATAGTGATCATGGGTTTGGAGGGTGCCATCTAAAGAATTTCTGCAGTGTATCTTGTAGATGGTACACAGTGCTTCTATAGAGTATCGATGGTGGAAGGATTGAATGTTTGGATGGGGAGTGCCAATCAGTAGTCTTACTTGATTGTGAACTTTCTTGAATGTTATTGAGGCTGCATTCATTCAGGCAAGTGCAGGGTATTCCATCTCATTCCTGACTTGCGCTTTGCAAGTGATGAAAGGTTTTGGAAAATCAGGAGGTGGGAGACTGGGAGAGAACATATCGTGGAAAATGTAGTTTTTGGCCTGCTTCAGTTGAAACGGCAATTTTCAGATTTCCCCATGGTGCAAGTCGAAAAGGTATAACACAAGCAAGCACAAATGGTGAAAGAAGGTCATAAATTTTATTTTGTAGGCATTCTATATTACTAGAAGCTGATTCCTGTTGCCATGAAAATTGTGGCTTGGACTTCTTTTTGCATCGTGGAGAGTTGTCTATGCTTGTCTCTTCTTTGTAGGATGTGGCTTGTAATAGTTTCCCCTTGAAGGAAAACTCTTTTATTTTCACTGTTATCCTAATGCTGCTCTTTATAAGTACATCTCTCACTACTGCCAACTGATCTATCTCATTATAATATCCATTTTTATTAAACTGCAGAAGCAATTAATAAACATCTAAATGAATTGGATCACTTGTGAAAAGATTTTCGTTTACAGTGCTGTGGGGGATGATGTTGGCGGTAAAGGTCCCACAAAAATGTTGATGAGGTATTTTGATGCTGAGTTCGGATATTGTGGCCAGTGTGCATCAATGATCTGGCAAAGGGATGGATGCCATCAGTG
The DNA here is from genome assembly GCF_020745735.1 of Hemiscyllium ocellatum. Taxonomy (NCBI): domain Eukaryota; kingdom Metazoa; phylum Chordata; class Chondrichthyes; order Orectolobiformes; family Hemiscylliidae; genus Hemiscyllium; species Hemiscyllium ocellatum. Next base: position 16,636,037 of record NC_083428.1, on the reverse strand, counting down.
TTGGAGAGTGACCACCTGTTTAGATGTGGGCATTGGAGTCTCTCTATTGTGGAGAAAACTCTCCCTCAGTAACACCACACCAAACAAGAACCCCAGCAAGAATTATACATTCAGCATGGGAAGTAAGGGGGAGTAAAAGAGATCTTTTGTAATCATGCAAAAAACAGAGAAAGGGAAACGAAATAGACAAAGCATCTTAAACACATACTGCAAACTTACAAAATGTTATTTAAAGGGATAATAATTGTGTGCTATAGTTTGTGAGGATAGCTCATCTTAAGTTTCATAAATTAGTAGGGGTAATGAAAAGAATTACAACTAATATTGAAGTAACACATTTAATGTCAAAAGACATTTCATGTAGCATTTCACAAATGTTTCTGGAAGAGCAGTATCCACACTTTAGTCCCTGAGGTCTGGGTTTTACCAGTCTTTTGGAACAGGCTGTGAAGTCAGGGAGCCTGTATGATCACAAGTGAGGACAAGAGTTGGAGTGACTGTGACCTTCCACACTTCAATTTTTTTTCACCAGTGGCAGGTGAACATTCTGGCACAGTGGATGGTCAACCTCACTCCAGGATTGGGAGTGGGAGACTGTGTCTCGATGATGGTGCAGGGACAGGCTCTGCAGGGGCAACAGAACCACACACACACCCCCTCCCCCACCCCTCAGGCATGATAACTTCCCCATACCTCTATCATCACCCCACCCTCTCTTTAAAGGAGGAGAGTGATTGCAAAGGGCACAGTAGTTACCAAGGGGGAGATGGGATGACAAATGGAGTGAGAGGCTGACAAAGAGAGTGAAGGGCTGCAAAGTGGGGCAAGGATCAGCAAATGGGTCTCCAGAGGAGAGAACGGTGCTGCAAAAAGAGAGTGCTATTTTAAACCATTTAACAATCGAATATTCAGCTCACCACAAACCAGGAAATCTTGACAACATTGACATAAGGAATTCCTTGAAAAATAAATGTGGAGATTCTGGTTTAAGGGTGCAGACGATTGATTTATAATGGGGTGGAATGGAATGGACGCTTTTCTAATAAGCAGAATGTCAGTTGGATAATTTGGTACCAGATAGTTATTTCATAAAATTTTGCATTTACGTGCTATTGAATCTCAAATTGTTTCACATACTGTGAACTCCTTGAGGTGTATAGACCATGTTAGAGGCAAGCTTGAAACTACTTAGATCTGTGGCCTTACCAACACAAGGAAGGAATGTTTAGCGCAGTAGTTTTTTTTTGTGTATTGAAGTGTGTTTCAGATTTATTGCTAACTTATGCTTGTTATCTTTAAATACTATAGTGTCGAGGAAATTAATGTTTTCCTAGTATTTTATGGCTTTACATTTATTAGAGTGGTGATGATTACTGAGGATTTTGATGAATTCTTTTAATTCTGCTTCACTGTGAGTATAAACATGTTAACACAACCACAACAGTTAATGTCACTGAGTGCATCATCTATTAAGGAGTTAATGCAAATGAAAACAGATTCTCCAAAATCAAAATATAGCCCCTGGACATCAAAAATTAGCCATGGAGAAAATCTCAACAGAAATCACTTGGAAAAATAATACTTTGACTGCTAGCATGGCTGAGATTTGGAGTGGTACTTTATTTTAACGAGGAACATCTTTCTGCTGTCTTGATCTTCAGTCATCAAGGTCCTACACTCTGATGTTGCTTTCCTGAACTCCTTTACAACTTTCAAAACTTTCCTCAAAATATCCCTCATTATCAACACTCCCAATGGAATTCCATGGAGTGTTCAAGCTAACCCATTTTTGAAACACATCGACAGCTTACACTGCATTAAAGGCAACATATTGAGTTGTGGTACAGTGGGCAGGAGCAAATGTGTAGATGTAGGTACGAGGCAGCCAACAGAAACTGCAAAGTCATGGTACTCACTTGGAGAGAGGCAAATGTAGCCTTGTAAAAATGCCACACGTCTGGACAGCCAAGCAGGTGTGGTTCTGAGAAGCATATGGCATTTGATCTATGTTTTATAATATGAGCACAGATTGTAGAACTTGGATCTTAAAGGGTTTTATTCACTGAAGACTTATCTTATTTCATAATTTAATTTTACAGTATAAATATTGTTATGTTTGCAAGCTTAATGTTGCGAATACTTCATCATCTGTTATGATTCCTGTTTTCCGCTCTGGATTTCTTCAAATCCTAATTAATAATTGTTTAGTTATTACAAGGAAGGTTGCCAGTTTTTTTTTACTTCTGTCAGAAATTGCACTATCAAAATCATAATATAGAATCATTGACACAATGCTGTCCAATTATAATACGTACAATAGTTTGCAATTAATATTAGAATCTGTTCCATTGCTGGAGGACCTCACTTCATATTGTCAAATGATTTCTGAAAAAGGCAATGTTGTGTATAATAGACTATTTAAGACTCATATTCCTTGCCATGTCTCCAGCCCATATTACCCAAGGCCCCAGACCTAGAGCTTGATAAAAACTCTCAAGAACCTCAACACCAGCTGGAACAAAGTAGACTGTTTGCCTGGAACTCTATCCACCACCTTTAAATTCACTCCCTCTTCCACCGGCATGCAGTTGCTGCAGTGTATGACATGCACACGATGCACTGCAGCAACTCATTAATACATTCCTGTGAGCAACAACTTCTACTCCTGGAAAGACAAAGGCAGTAGGTGCATAGGAACACCACTGCCTGCAAGTTTCCCCTCCAAGGCACCCACCTCCCTGACTTGGATCTGACTTGCAGTTCCTTAATTATTCCTAAGTCACAATCCTACAACTTCCTTCCTAACTGTACTGTTACCTACACACGCAGAGGTCCTCCAGTGGCACAGTGGCTCAGTAGTCAGTACTGCTGCCTCGGCACCAGGGACAAACTCAGCACCTACATTTCAACTGCTCTTTCTAAAAATACAGGACAAAATACACTTCTTAAAGCTGCAATACCATCACTATATGAAACCTTCAGGACAGAAACCTGCAGTCTTCTGGACTCAACAGCAAGTTCAATAATTTCAGGACCACAGCACCTTCTCTAATCTCTTTACCCCAACCCCCACAAACCAGATTTTGTGGCCACATGGGCTACTACCACAAGCAACCTGTTGTGAGCCACTGATGGACCCTATTAACAGCTATCTCCCAGGCTGACCCTTACCCATTCCTTTGTCTGCCCAACTGTTGAGTTCTGTCTCTCTCTCTCCAGGTTTCAACTCCACCTATCTTTCACCCCCTCCTCCTACCCCCACCCCATCTTCAGCATATATACCAATCTTTTCCTTGCTACGAGCAGTTCAGAAGAAGAATCACCCAAAACATTAACTTTGCTTTCTCTGTATAGACATTATACTCTATTATGTCTGTTGAGTTTTTCCAGCAATTTCTGTCTTTTTGCTGTTGTTGAAAAGGAAATCTTTGTCTGTTATCTCATTCCTGTCCTTAAAATTTTTATAAAAGCTTGGGTTCCATGACGTACTTGAAATATAAATAGAAAGGACAAGAATTTTAAGTAGAGTTCAATGACATTTAGATGAACTCTGAGGTTGTTAATTTATATTTGCCAACCTAATAGAAGTTTCTTAAATCATTAAAGAATTGCATTACCTGCCAAATGAAGGATTATTCAAGTGTGGTCAAATGTGGAAGACCTCTGAATATGTGTTTTATGTGAGAGAAATAGACTAAAAATTAGGGAGTTCTGTTCTCAAATATTTTGAGCCTCCAGAATACTTTCTCAGATAATGCAGGGGTTCAGATTCCACTTATCTCCATAGAAGTTAATATTTAATCCATAGAAGTTCCTAGTTTTCATTGCCTAAGGTAGTCAGAGAAGGATTTTCCAATATGTTCTCCATTTATCAAAGTTGATTTTCTTTGTGTTTTTGTGCCTCTTCCAGAAGGTTACAACATTGTGGGGATGGAAAGTACCTATAGGGATGATTCGCCATCAATCATGGTGAGTGATAGAGCCTGGATGAATCAGCTAATCTTCTCCCATTTGTCAATTTTGAATTTTCATACTTAAGGGAGTTGAATGTTGAATGTTGATCACTCACAGCATTGCAGGATGAAGTGAATACATTGAAACAATACCTCAATGTTGTTATTCCTCCACCTTTCCCTCATAAATCTGCAAGATATTAGACCATAAGACAATAAGATCATAAGATACAGGAGCAGAAATTAGGCCATTCAGCCCATTCAGTCTGCTCTGTCATTCAGTGATGGCTGAAACCTTTCTCAACACCATTCTCCTGATTTATCCCCATAACCTTTGATCTCTTTTACAATCAAGAACCTATCTGTCTCCATCTTAAATATACTCAATGACCTGGCCTCCACAGCCTTCTGTAGCAGTGAATTTCATAGATTCACCACTCTCTTGGTAAAGAAGTTTCTCCTTATCTCCATTATAAATGGTCTTCACTTTACTCCAAGGCTGTGCCCTGGGGTGCTAGTCTCTCCTACCAATGGAAACATCTTCCCAACACCTACTCTGTCCAGACCATTCAGTATTCTGTAAGTTTCAATTAAATCTCTCGAAGCTCATCCATTTAAAATGGCTTGAAATAAAATGAAAGGGTTCTTGTAATTGGAGGATCATTGAAACATATAGAATTGAAAAAATGTAAATTTGCCTTCTTAAACATTTTAAAGTTAATTTTATCTCTTATCCTATGTTAAAGTAGATTTGCAAACAATCTGACCAAAGCCTTGAAATGATGGGTCCAAGATGCAAAGATTCAGGATAATTGATTCTGAGGCATTGACATCCAGATCCTTTCTGCTTTCTCATGTTTAAAAATCCCAGGAAGAGTATGGGAGGTCACCCAGGATCCTGGACAAAATTTATTGCTCAAACAATATCACTATTTTGATCACACTAATGTTTCTTTGACAAGGTTATATGCAAATTGGCTGCCATATCTTCTGCACAATACTGGTGATTACACTTTTAAAAAGTACTTCAGTTCTTGGAAAATGTTTTAAGATATCCTCAGGTTGTGAAAGACACTACATAAATGCGAGTTCTTTTTCTTTCTTGTTCATATTTCTGAATGACAACTGATTGCTTGTCGAGGAAAATTGTGTATAAAAGTGGGAAAGTCTTGCTGCTTTGGTGAGACCATGCCACTGTGCACAGCTTTAGTCTCCTTACATAAGGACGGATAAACTTGTATTGTAGGTAGTTCAAAGGTTCATTAGGCTGATTCCTGGCAGGGTTGTCTTATGAGGAAAAGATGAGCAGTTTGGGCCTATACTCATTGGAATTTAAAGGAATGAGATCTTATTGAAACATAAGACTCTGAAACATAAAACATAACTATGGACTCCAAGAGAAGAGGAACTATATGGAAATAGGAAACACCATTTAAAAATAAAATGTCTCTCAGTTAAGACAAAGGAAGAATTTCTTCTCTCATTAGTCATTGGAATTCCTTCTGCATAAAACAGTAAATAGTTGGTCATTTCATATACTCAAAACTGAGTTAGGCAGATTTTTGATCTATAATTATGGCAATCAAAGGCTACAAGAAACAGCCAGAAAACTGGAGTTAAGATCATACTCAGATCAGCAATGATTTTATTGAATTCCAAAGCAGGTTCAATAGCCCAAACGCCATATTCCTGCTCACACTCCTTATTAATCTAAGATCTTAAGAAGGATCACTGGACTTGAAACGTTAATTCTATTTTCTCTTTTTAGATGCTGCCAGACCCGTCTGCAAGGATTTCTGTTTTTGTTTGTTTCTTATGAACTTACATTTCATTACTCAACACAGGACATTTTTATCGATATCCTTTGGTGTTCCTGCTCATTTAATCTGGAGCTCCTAGGTGAAATATTATCGAAGTCTTGAGTATTGTGAGCTGCAGCATATTTTGTGGCATTTGACTTCGTGACACACTGTTAATGTGTCTTTGGGTTCAATCTCTGGGAGTCGTTGACTCTTGATCAGTTGTTTCCACTCCCTTCTGAGAGTGATTCCCGATTGCCTCTCTATGGCACCACGGCATCTCACATGTTGCCAACTTACATCACTAATTCCTGCACTGCCCAGGGTTGCATAGATCCAATAGACCCTCTATTCACCATGATGTTGAGCTTTTAGAGATTTCTATCACAGCAATCTCTTTGTGCAACTTCAATTGAAGTGATATACTTCAAGAGGAGTAGTCTGCCTGAATGCTACCATGCTCCACTGCATTATGTGAAGTTCCGCAGTCATGTCATGATGCACAGACCAGCACTGGTTTCTCTCTGATTCATTTCATACAAATGCATTTTGTACTGGATTTCAGATTTCAAAAAAAGTTAATGACAGAAAAAAACCCATATTAATTATATGTTCCCATTATCAAGGACGCCTAACTCACAATGGGTTCCAAGTGAATAGCTTGCTCACTCACTTGTAATACATACTTAGTTAAAAATCACACAACACCAGGTTATAGTGCAGTAGGTTTATTTGGAAGCAATAGCTTTCAGAGCAGTGCTCCTTCAGGAGCAGTGTTCCGAAAGCTAATGCTTCCAAATAAACCTGTTGGAGTATGTTAAAAATCACACAACATGAGGTTATATCCACATCCACCTGATGAAGTAGCAGCACTCTAAAACCTAGAGCTTCCAAATAAACCTGTTGGACTATAACCTGGTGTTATGTGATTTTTAACTTTGTCACTCCAGTCCAACACCTGCACCTCCAAGTCATACATTCTGGGAGAGAACAGCACTGTAAGACAGTAATTCTACCTCACATTTGCTTTCCATGTAACACCAATTATGTGTTTCAAGTGACTAACTGATTTGACAATTTTTCATTGAGCTCATCACAGAAATGAAATGTCTTAATCAAATAAGTGGAGCCGTCAGACAATAATCTTAAAAATTCAGTTCTGTATTCATGATCAAAACAATGACTTTTTTTATAAAAAAAACAGAAATCACTGTTTCCTACCAGAATTTGCAATAGTTGTCCAACTTAGGAAATTAAATTATTTAATTGGGTGAAATCTGACTGGTAAGAATAAATAGCTCAGTTGTCATTGGCATCAATGCTAATGTTGTTTCCAAGTCTTGTATAGAGCTGGAGTTTAAGATCAGCTAATATCGGTTGAATTGTCACCACAGGAGTCTGCAAGGCCTCTATCTCATTTGGAGACTTTGTTTTGCAGTTTCTTGCACCTCCTGTGTCTCACCCTGGAAGCGACTAATAAAGACCTCTCCAATTTATTAAGGCAGCTGCATTGTATCTTCATCAAGCATCATTACATGATCAGAGCAATCTTCCAGGTTCTCTGTCTCTTTCTCAGTGCTATTTCTTCTTTAAGAAAACTAAGACTATTATTATTTATTGCACATTTATTTGTTTCCTGTTGTTATTCAAAGGTAGCATTGACATCTGGGCACAACTGAAATGTAAAGCTTGTTCAAGGAACAGCTACTGCGTGTCCTTGATAAGTATGTACCTGTCAGGCAGGGAGGAAGCGGGAGCTGTTGTTAACTAAAGAAGCTGAATCTCCTGTCAAGAGGAAGAAGGAGGTTTATGTTAGGATGAGAAGTGAAGGCTCAGTTAGGCCGCTCGAGAGTTACAAGTTAGCCAGAAAGGATCTAAAGAGAAAGCTAAGAGCCAGGAGAGGACATCAGAAGTCTTTGGCAGGTAAGAATAAGGAAAATCTTCAAGTTTTCTATAAGTAGTTCAGAAGTAAAAGAACTATTAGAATAAGATTAGGGTCAGTCAAGTACAGTAGTATTATGTTGTGCTTGGAGTCCGAGGAGATAGGAGAGGCGCTAAATGAATGTTTTTCATCAGTATTCACACAGGAAAAAGACAATATTGTCGAGGAGAGTACTGAGATACAGACTATTAGGCTATTTGGGATTGAGGTTCATAAGGAGGAGATGTTAGCAATTCTGGAAAGTGTAAAAATAGATAAGTCTGCTGGGCTGGCGAGGATTTATCCTAGGATTCTCTGGTAAGCCAGGGAGGAGATTGCAGAGCCTTTGGCTTTGATCGTTATGTAGTCATTTTCTACAGGAATAGTGCCTGAAAACTGGAGGATAGCAAATGTTGTCCCCTTGTTCAAGAGATGGGTAGAGACAACTCTGGTAATTATAGACCTGTGAGCCTTACTTTGGTTGGGAGTACAGTGTTGGAAAGGATTATAAGAGATAGGATTTATAATCATAGAGAAAGGAATAATTTGATTAGGTATAGCCAATTTGGTTTTGTGAAGGGAGGGTCATGCCTCACAAACCTTATTGAGTTCTTTGAGAAGGTGATCAAACAGGTGGATGAGGGTAAAGCAACTGATATGGTGTATATGGATTTTAGTAAAGCATTTGATAAGATTCCCCACAGTAGGCTTTTGCACAAAATACAGAAGCATGGGATTGAAGGTAATTTAGTGGTTTGGATCACAAATTGGCTAGCTGAAAGAAGACAGAGGGTGATGGTTGATGGTTCATTCTGGAGTTCAGTTACTAGTGATGAAGCGCAAGGATCTGTTTTGGGCCACTGCTGTTTTTCATTTTGAGAAACTACCTGGATGAGGTCTAGAAGGATGGATTAGTAAATTTGCGGATGACACTAAGGTCAGTGGAGTTATGGACAGTGCAGAAGGATGTTGCAGATTATAGAGGGACATAGGTAAGCTGCAGAGCTGGGCTGAGAAGTGGCAAATGGAGTTTAATGAAAAAGTGTATGGTGATTCACTTTGGAAGCAGCAACAGGAATACAGAGAACTGGGCTAATGGGAAGATTCTTGGTAGTGTGGATGAGTAGAGAGATCTTGATGTCTATGTGCATAGATCCCTGAAAGTTACCACCCAGTTGATAGGGCTGTTAAGAAAGCATACAGTGTGTTAGCTTTTATTGGCAAAGGGATTGAGTTTCGGAGCTGTGAGTTAATGCTGCAGCTATACAAAACTCTGGTGTGGCCACATTTGAAATATTGTATATAGTTCTCGTTGCCACATTATAGGAAAGATATAGAAGCATTGGAAAGGGTTTAGAGAAGATTTATTTGGATGTTGCCTGGTATGGAGGGAAGGTCTCATGAGGAAAGACTGAGGGACTTGAGGCTGTTTTCATTACAGAGAAGAAGGTTGAGAGGTGATGTAATAGAGGCATACAAAATGATCAGACGATTAGATAGGGTGGACAGTGAGAGCCTTTTTCCTCGGATGGTGATGGCTAGCCTGAGGGGACATAGCTTTAAATTGAAAGATGATAGATATGGAAGAGATGTCAGAGGTAGCTTCTTTACTCAGAGAGTAGAAGGGGCATTGAACCCCCTGCCTGCAACAGTAGTCAACTTGTCAACTTTAAAGGCATTTAACTGGTCATTGGATAAACACATGGATGATAATGGAATAGTGTAGGTTAGCTTCAGATTGGTTTCACAGGGTGGCGCAACATCGAGGGCTGAAGGGCCTGAACTGCGTTGTATTGTTCTATGTTCTATGGCTTTCATCATGGGGGTTGCCATTTTCCAGACTCTTCTAACCAGGATCTTGAATCCCAAATTCAGAAATAATCCAAAATATCATTATCATAATCAAGATAACAGGCATGATATGCACATTTGTTTCTCGTAACTGGATGTTTAAATAAATATTGGATCATTTTCTCCAGCTCTTTGTAGTAAAGGAAACATATTCTGTCAATCCTCTGCCTCAGGCTGCTCATGCTGTGTCTAACGCAAACTGCTCATTACCATCTGTTACCTAACAAATGTAATTAACTTATATCACTGTGATTACAGTGAGTTTTTAAACCACAAAAACCAATTCCCCTTATACATCAATTTTATGAATAGAAGAGCTAATTATGCTTTAGTGCCACATTGGTTTCAGCCAATGCTTTCAGTGCATCTGGGAATATGTTGCAGCATGTCAATGTGTGCTGAGAAATAAAAAGTCACGAGTCACAAGTGATCTGCTGTGTTATTCTTGGTTGAAACTGTGAAACCAATAGTAACACTTTAGAGTCTTTTCCTGACACTGAACTTGATTGCTCCTTAAACAAAGAAATGCCTAAAATTATTTTGAGTCTGTAAGTAGTACATTTAACATGGTAAAATGCAATAATCTTGTGCATCAGAAAATGAACATTTAGCCAAAAAGAGAGATGCTAATGATTGATCAAAGAGAATGGTTTAAGAGAAAAAGGGGAAATAGAAGGGATTAAGATGAGAAATCCTGAAAGTGAGATCTATTTGCCTGAAGATAAATCAGATAAGCCAACATTAAGATCATTGGAAGAAGGAAGGTCAAAATTTCAAATCAGGGAAATGGAGAATTTTAAGGAAAAAGACTGCACTTAACGAATTACCCAAAATCATTTTCAACCAACTTGATGTAACAATGCAGCCAATTCTTAGATGCAGAGTCTTGACTCAGCAGATCTGAAGGAAGAGGGATATAGTTCCAAATCAGGATGGTGTATGACTAGAAAGAGAAACTTGTAAGTGATCTCCATGTGCCTCTTCAGCTCTTGTCCTTCCAGATGGTAGGCCTCATCAGTTTGGAAGGTACTATCAAGGAGCTCTGGTGAGTTCCTGAGGTACGTCCTATAAACGGTATACAGTGCTGCCACTGTGCTTCAGTAGTGAAGGGAATAAATGTTTAATGTGGTGGATAAGGTGCCAAGGAAGCTTGTGTACGGGGTGTCAATCAAGTCCACTGTATTATTCTGGATGATGTCAAGCATCTTGAGTATTGTTGGAATTGCATTCATCGAGGCAAATGTATTCCATCAGCTTCTGACTTATTCTGTGGATAGTGGGCAGTTATGGGAATTCAGGAGGTGCATTGCTTGCAACAGAATTCTTAGCCCCACACCTGTTCTTGTAACCAATTAACAACACATGAAATTCCTGGCAAAAAGAATTAAACCGAGCAAGACAGCTGTGTATTTATTTAAAATAATATTACATTGAGTTAAACTCAAATTACAAAATACTTCACAATTTTAAAGCAACATTTAAAGGATCATTTCTTCAAACAAATTCTTCCAATCTCTTGCACTATACAGTACTAAAAATACTAGTTCAATTCATACCCCAGTAATAAATTAACACCACTTTGAACACAGTTTAAAAAAAAACCTTGTTAAACATATGTTGTGTGGACAACAACCATATGAAGAATGAAGCTGAATCTCTCCAAATTGTTAGCTAATTAAATATGAGGTTTCTCAGAAAAATAGTAAACTGGATGACCAGTACTTTTCAATGTGGAAGCCAATTGACCTTTGTCCTTCCGTTGTAAAGTTTCATTGTGGATAATTTATGGGTTAAGCAACATAAATGTCCTGTTTTCTTAAATTCCATCTTAAAAGCTCTAGACAAGATGCTACATATTCAGATTTTTTTAATGAATCAGTACGGCACACCTATTAAAATGATTTGAGGTGGGAAACCAGATCTGTGAAATCATGTGCTGTATTTTCTCTTATATGAAGAGGTTTTAAATATAGTGGAATTAAAGGTAGTAAATATTTTTATATGTTGTGTCCAACACAATGTTGTACATACTTGCAGCAGGTACAAACACGACAGTTTCAATGTTAGGCAAGGTGAAGTGAGATTTAAGAGTCATGTAATCATTAGATCCATTAAGGCAATCTTGATGTGTGTACAATGATATTTTCTGGCAACACAACATATATAATAGTGGGTTGGAAAGGTTAAAATTATTGAACAGTAGCTGGCAAAATCAACACATGGAGGATCACTTGAAAGATAAGTCTTAGGTCAAATCAGCAGTCACTTAAAACCCTAGGGGATCAGAAAGCAGGCAAGAGGTGACATCTTACCCCACCATTTTTAGTCATATATATCCGAAAAATGATTTTATAAAGCAAGTGTCATAAGCAATTTTTCATGCAAAGGACAGTCACCCTACCAGTACCAGCGCCAATTATTTTAGTCTACCAGAACAGCCCAGTGGCAAGAAGTAAGTGAACTTTACCCTTTAATACGATTCTGTCAGATTGTATTGATACAATCTCCTTCAATTTATTTCAACCAAAATGGAGCCTACACATTGTGAAACATATCCAGTTACAATAATAGTCTGTAATTATTTCGATCAACTGTCTCCTTCTATGCTGTATGGTTTTATGATTCTATGATTATATAAATTAAAAAGCTAAATTAAAGAATGTCTCTGGAATTAAATATTATTTGGCTGTTGTACCTTTTTTAAAAAATAACCTGAAGCACTTTAACAAGTATTGAATTACTGCTCCAAGTCTGAGATGGAAGTTCTCCAATTAATTTCCTTAATCTGAAATCTCAATGTTCTAGCAAGAGTAATTCAATTGTTCAACACTATGGAATTTCAAATTTCATTCGAATTCATTTAATGCAAACAATATTCACATTATATGAAATGAATGTCACATTCTCAATGTATTCTCATTGCTAAAGTTATGATTTGGTGTGGCAGCTAGAAAAATATATAGTGCTACTCATATCCTCAAGATTCCTCATGAGTTCCCTGCAAATGGAACATTATGCTTACTGTCATGACAATGGATCAGAGCCCAGAGTATGAAGAAAGGTTTTAACTTTTAATTCCAAGACATATTCTTTTTTAAGAATGCTACAACAGACAAAAAAGAATAACTGCAGGTGTAAATTCAGTGCTTTCTGGCAAAGTCCTATTTGGTTTGTGTGGAATGTTGCACCTGTACAGTGTCAGAAAAACTTCAAGCTGAGGGAGAGAGATATAGCAGGAAGAGATAACAAAGGAACTGACTGTATCCCCTCTCTTAGCAGAAAGCCAGATAATTTCTGTGTTTGACTTTTCAGAAATATGCAAAAAAGGGTGCCAAAAACTGACTGCGCACCTGGTCTATGTGAGCTAGCTGATGAAGGTGTGCTAATGAATTGAAGTTTGAATATATTAACCTGTGCTGGTGTGCTGTGAAGTTTGCAGTAAAATAACCACCCACTAGTCACCCTGACATTGCAGGTAAGAGGATTCTCTCACTGTCAGTGTTAGAAGCTAACTTGCTCATAAACTAAGAAAACAGGACAACAGAAGGATCTCTCATGTTGAGTGTTGCCAGTCAACCATCAAAGGAACCAAGACAAAAGGACGTCAATTAATCACAAAGCCAAGAAGCCTGAAATCAACTGCTTAACTATCAACATTGCACTGTCAAATCTTCTTGAAGAACCCAGAGAAACTGATTTGTTAACTTATTTTATTTTTAAGAACTCGCTTCTTACTCCTAATAATGAAACTTTGTTCATTTTTTTCATCTGAAAGGTGGTGCTTCCAATTTTGTAGGACTCCTTTGTAACTGTCCTGGAGTGCCCACATAACATGTGTGCTCACATTTCTACAATGTACAGTCAAGAACCACAATCTTCTCACTCAGAATTGAGTGTGCTGTAAATTGGGTCACGGCTAACCAAGGGTCTATGTGCATGCACAGTAATAGATGGTGGAGGGAGGGTGGAAGTTAGTTAAGTGAGTGGAACATGGTGCAGAATGATGCTAACAGTGCAGGTTTAATTCCAGACCTGCTGCAATACTTCATGGAGGGTCACCCCTTTGCCCTATTCCATGCCTGTGAAGTGGTTACCCTCAAGCTGAACACAACCAAATGTAGAGAGATGCATATGGTCCTTCCAAGACTATGCCTCCATTCTATACAGATGCAGAGAATTGTTTTCATAAATGCTAATGCTTTGAAATGTACAAGCCATAGTTATTTATAGCAATGTATAACCAGGAGTGCTTCACTAATGTCTTCCATTGCTGACCCTGCTTTAAGTTGCAGAGCAATATTTAAAACTACTAAACAGGGCCATAGGCTAAAGCATTCCCAAACCCTTTTCCATGTGATCCCTGTAGTGATTGGAATGATGTCAGCCAGGTGGATCTCTAGAATATGAGTTCCCAGACTGGGGCTGTTAACTTGGTTCATCAAGGAGCCCTGGCTAACATAATAAACAGGAGTGTCAGAGATACTGCTCACTCTATGAGGCAGCACTGTGCTACTTGGATCAGTGTCATGTACAATGCATGTGTAAATAAAAGGTGACTTGGTATTGGGATACCACCCTTTGTAGAGTTATTTCAATCCCATTTTAATGTTATTAAATCGACCTAACCCCAGAGTTGTGAAAGTGGGGTAAGGAGACTGGAGAATGGCCGTGGTGTTGATAGTTGTAAGAACACAGGGACTGGGGGTTTGTAGCTCAAACTCATGAGAGCTAGGGTAGGGGATGTCAATCTTTGTCAGAGCAAATAAGGAACTAGTGTAAAGCCACAACGATTAAATAATTTACATGCCACAATTAAGTTTGTGCACTAACTGAGCCATAGCATCGTGATATTTATTTGATGGGGAAGGGGTTGCTTCTGTTCATGTTGGAAAGTTGAGTGAGTGTGGAGGGCAATATAGGAGCACTCCCTCTCATCCAAGCTCAAAGCAGTGCTGCACAATCATTTAACTTTCTCCTGAAACTCTCTTCAATTGCCAGTAGCCTAAGCATCACTGTTAAATATGCAAGGAAAGTCAAATCAGAGATTTTCAGCCTCACTAAAAATTCAAATTGCCAACCTGTCTTAAACCTAGATGTGTTTAAACTGTTAATATTTGTGTGGGCCTAAACCACCCACTTGTGAATTAACATTCAACACTTTGTGTCCATATCAACAAGTTGCACTGTTAACTAAAGACATAATCTAATCAAATTTTTCTTAGAGGCTGTACAAAGCCTTCATGCTACAAATTTAACAGCATGTTGTCATTATCACTGTGTATCTGACCCTTTTTACCTGCATTATTATTTAGTTATAGGAATACACTTTCCAATTTAGTGTTCCCAAATGGATGTAATGAATGGAAATACTGGGCCATAAAATGGGTATGCCAAACTCAACACCTCAAATTCTTAATTATTTTTTCTGTTGTATGTAACTCCATGCCAGTATTATAATATCCTAAAGAATCGGAATGGGGACAATAAGCGTCAATAATCCTTTCACCTCTGTGACCTGGCTTTAAATCTTTACTGTGAGCTTATAAGAACAAAGCATGCATTAATTGTGATGCTCCTAAGTGAATCAAAAAAATTGGACAAAGCTTGGAGCAGTCCACAAGCCAAATGACACGGAACTGATAATCTTGCTCAACAGACTTCTAGATTTTAAAATATAAGAAATGTTTTCTGATCCTGCATTGGAGCACATCCATTGTGGCTCAGTCAAAATCAGAACTCACTGGAATATCATACGTCTCCTGGATACATGCTCTTTCTGCTGTTTGCTTGCGATTACTTCTGCTGAAAAGTGGTTCTGCATGAATAAAAGTAATCAAAAGTACAGCAGACAAGTAGCCACATCAGCAGATATCAAAAGACTTTCCAAAACCATCTGGAAATTCAGTAAGGGCTAATTAAGCTTCTTCAGATGTCCTGCATAGATTATCACCTGAATGAATTGGCTGGTGATATAGATTGAACATTTCTTACTCTTAGCTTCATTGTTTTCCTTGGATAGTTTTCTTGTTATGTCTGGAGCTTAACATGGAAAAATATGATCTTGTCCACTTTGGCAAGAAGAATAGAAAGGCAGCAACACCAATTAAATGGAGAATTTGCCGAGCTCAGTGGTACATAGGGATCTGGATGTCCTGATACATGAAGCACAAAAGGTTAGTATGCAGGTATAGCAAGCAATCAGGAAAGCAAACGAGATGTTGGCATGTATTCCAGGGGAAAGGGAAATAGAAAAAATATTTTACTACAGCTGCACAGAGCCTCAGTGAGATCACATCTGGAATGCTGTTTACAGTTTTTGTCTCCTTATTTGGGGGGAAAGAAACAAGGATTAATTGCATTGGAGGGAGTTCAGAAAAGGTTCATTCAATTTATACATAGAAACAGACATAATAGGAGTAGGAGTAAGTCATTCAGCCCATCAAGCCTGCTCCGCTATTTATTATGATATAGCTAATCATCTGACTCAAAAGCCTATTCCCGCTTTTTCCTTTGATCCCTCTAGCCCCAAGTGCTATGTCCGACCCCTTGAAATTACACAATGTTTTAGTCTCTTTCTGTGGCAGAGAACTCCACAAGCTCAGCACTCCATGAGTGAGGAAATTTCTCCCCATATCCTCACCTCAACTGTTATCCCTGGACTGTGGACTGTTATCCCTGATTCTGGACTCTCCCACTCGCATGAGTGTCCCATGTGCTTTAATTTTGCTTGTTAATCTCTTATGTGACACTGTCAAATGCCTTCTGGAAGTCCAAATAAACCACATCCATTCACTCTCCTTCATCAACATTTGTTGGTTACATCCTCAAAGAGGTCCAGTAGATTTTTCAAGCATAATTTCAGTTTCATAAATCCATGCTGATTCTATCCAAACCTGCAAAAGTGTTCCAAGTGCTCTGCTTTTGAATCTTTTATACTTGACCAGAGCATGTCCTCACCACCTACATTAAGTTGACTGGTCAATAATTCTCAGGTTTTTTCTCTATCTTCTTTTTTAAATAGAAGGATTAACTGAGTCACGCTTCAATCTGTGGGGATTGTTCCAGAATCTATAGAATCTTGGAACACGACTACCAATCCATTCATTATTTCAAAGGCCATATCCTTTAATACTCTAGGTTATTAGGCCAAGGGAATTTATGAGCATTACATTTCCTCAGTACAATTTCCCTAAAATATTGATTTCCTCCAATTACTCCCTCTCACTAAAGCCTGTGTTCCACAACATTTCTGGAACGGTATTTGTGTCCTCCTTTGTGAACACAGAGGTAGTACTTAGTTGATCAGCCATTTCTTTGTTCTCCGTAATAAATTCTGCCTGTATTGGGCGTAGGTTTGTGTTCACCCATCATTTTCTCTTCAATTAGCTATAGAAACATTTTCAGTCAGTTTTTATGTTCCCCACAAGTTACTCTTGTATTCCATTGTCTCATTCTTAAGCAATTTCTATGTTTTTCTTTAGTAAATTCTAAACTGCTCTCATTCTTCAGATCTGTTGTTCTCTTTGGCCAATTTGCATGCCTTTTCCCTGGACCTAATGCTATCTCTAATTTCCTTGGTAAGCCATGGTTTGGCCACCTTTCCAATTTTACTTTTGCACCAAACAGTAATAAATAATTGCTGCAATTCACCCATGTACTCTTGGATAAAGGTCATTTTTAAAGAAGAAATGTTGATTAGGTTGGGTCAATAAAACATTGGAGCTTAAAAGACTGAGAAATTATCTTATTGCAACATTGTGAGGGAAAGCAATAGGGTGAATACCAGGAGGCGCCTCCTTTTGTGGAAGGAAATAGAAATAGAAGAAACAGTTCAAGAAGGCGTGATCTCTCTTAAAATGGAGATGAGAATATTTTCCATTGGGATGTCATTAGTGTATGAGAGTATCCTCCTGAGAAAGGGATAGAACCTGAGCCATTGAATTTATTAAAGCCAGAGTTAATGGATGTTTGATAGACAAGGGAATCAAGGGTTATGGTGAGCAGACAAATTTGAGTTGAGAGAACCACTAGATCTTATTGAATGGTGGAACAGGCTCCAATTGATTTCTTATTCATATATTTCATTCAGAGCCAGAGGACAAGACCTTGTCTGTTTCCTATATATATCAACAAAAGACATTTAATGGCTAAAACTATAACTATTTAACCTTGTCAACATTGAAGACTTTGAAAACAGATGCTTCAGTTTAATGAACCACAGAAAAATAGTTTTTATTTAATCCCTTGGTTCTTGAAATAAGGAAGCTAAGTGCAACTTCTAACAGCAGCTAAACTGCATTATTATCATTCTATGTGTTGTGTAATTTTCAGCCTGAAACTTCTAAATTAATTGTGGTTTGCTAGGAATTTGCATGAACAAAGCTACAGAGTCACAATCATGCCAAAATATGCAATCATGCAAAACATTTTTACTGAAAAATATGTTAAATTCCCCAAATTGTGAAAAATAATATTTATCGCATTAGTTGAAAATTTCCCAAGTTACTTTCAGACAAGGTGAGATACCAATGACAAATAATTTTGTTTCCTTCATGGTGCCGGTGTGATATTAGATATGTGAGCTGTATGTTCCAACAACCAGCGTACTGAATCAAGCAACACATCCCAATGTCCATTGGCAGCTCTGAAGCATGTCCATGGTGCTCAACTATGATTGCAAGCTTCAGAACAGATTGTCTCACTATTAGGTGTGATTTTGGTTTGGACATCATTTATTAAATATTCCAGACTGAGCTAACATTTACACTGGAAACAATTTAAAATTATTATTTGAGCTCACAGTGTGATGTGCATTGGGAACTACATACATTAATGCACAGGGCCCTGTACACACAGACAAAAGAAATACACACTTTTTCATTGGAAACTAAAAAAAGAGTCATGGAAACTGCCAATTTCTGATCCATCCCCATTATCATCTTAGAGTCACAAAGTTACTTACAGCCAATGAAACATTTCTGAAGTTTTTTTTTAAATTCATTCATAGAATCTAAGTATCTCTGACTGAGACAGTAATTATTATCCATCACTTAATCCCAAGGTAACAAAAAGTCAAAAATCTACAGATGCTGTCAGAAATTGCTGCAATAACTCAGCAGATCTAACACCATCTATGGACAGAAAGCAGTATTAACTATTGGGGCACAGTGACCCTTCTTCAGATTTTGTCCCTTTGAAAAGGTGGGTGAATGAGTCATGCTCTTCAATCACTTAAGTCCATGGGGTAGTCAGTACATGCACAGTGTAGATAGCAAGGGAGTTCCAGGATTTTAACAAAGCCACTGTGAAGAAACAATAATATAGTTCCAAGTTAGGCTTAAAGGAGAACTTGTAAATGGTGATGTTCCCATTCAACTGCCACCATTGTCTTTCCAGATACTGGTGTAATAGGTTTGCAATGTACTGTCAGGGAAGCCTTGCTAAGTTGCTGTAATGCATGTTGCAGATGGTCCACACATGTCTGGAGGAAGCAAATTTTGAATGTGATGCATAGGCTGTCAATCGAGTGAGCTGCTTCATCCAGAATGGTAGGAAGTTTAGCTACTATTGTTCAAGCTGTGTTCCTCCCCAAGTCGAGAATGTTCTATCATACTTCTGCCTGATGCTTTGTTGATAGTGGACGGACTTTGGGGAGTAAGGAGGTGAGTTATGCACAAAGAATTCTTTACTGCTGACTTTATAGCCAAAGTATTTATATGGCTAGTAGAGAGCTTTTCCCTGACTTGCATTGACTTCCATTTTGCTAGGGATCTTTGATGCTGCCTTGATAATAATCACTCTCACCTCACCTTTGGAATTCTGTTCTTTTGTCTTTGTTTGGACCAAGGCTGTAGTCAGGCCAGGAATTGAGTGAGCCTGGGAGAACCCAAATTGAGCCTCAATGAACAAATTATTGTAGAGCAGATCTCACTCTTAACTTCAAGGAAAAGATTCAATGTTCCATCCAAGGTTTCATTGGCTAGGTAAGAACCTCCCTAGTAAGCAGTGAGGGGCTTATTTGAACACTTATCTCATTATTAACTATCCTTGCCTCGTTTACATGCAGTTTGCTATTTTCCCAGAAAGTGGAGATAAAATAGATGGTGACAATTACCAACCTGAAAGTTTGGGTGAGGACCTAATGGCTGCAGCTTGCCTCCATTTTGGCCAGCATTCCTCAACACCTGAGGGTACAGTCCATCGGAAATGACCCCACTACACCTTCTGATCATGGAGGCTGGAATCAGCAAAGCACTATCCTCATTACACCATTATGGTATACCTCTGACACACTTTTAATACAATTCCACACTTTAGTCCTCCAGTTTTGGATCTCATTCATGACCTTCATTGCAATGCTGCTGCCAGGCCTCTTTGCTTACAGGGACAGGTACAACCTCATCATCTAAGCAGGCACATCTCAAGATCTTTGCATTCATTCACTTTGTGCACAATATACGATCACAGCCTTGCTTTGACTGTTAGCACAGACAGATAGCCAAGCAGCTAGTCATGTTTGGCAGTAGTCAAGAGGGACTACGGTCAGCCAGAGGGCTGGCCTTCCATCAATATGCTAAGGTGTGAGATGTTCAAAGTGAGTGAATAGGCAGCACAGAGGACAGAAAGGGTTAGTAGTTTTGAGAGTGATGGGATGAATGAGCACCATGGAGGGAAGACATGCTAGAATGTTGAAAGTTGTCGACCATAAAGATTGGTGGGAGGTGGGTGCAGACATAGAGTGAGTGTGAGGGAGAAGATGGCACTTGCCGTGGTGAAACACAAATGGTCATTTACTTTCTTGAGGTGTTGCTGTACATTCTATCAAACCATAAATACAGCATGAACTTGGCAGATACTTCAGTCCAGGCTGGCTGTGTTCGACTGGTGTGTGACTGTCAGAAAGTCTCGGCACCAGCAAGATTGCAAGAGTGATACTGAAGAGGCGAGGTGCATGTTTATTGAACTAAGCAATGTAAACTTGCATGAGAAAAGGTGGTATGGCCCATAGAGGGAAACACTCCATGAACTCATTTCTATTTTTATCAAGCCAGGCAGCATTCGAGGAGCTCCTTGTCCTGGCCTGCTGTGTTTTTCCAGCACCACACTTTTCAACTCTGGTTTCCAGCATCTGCAGTCCTCATTTTCTTCTATTTTTATCAAGTCCAGGCCTTTTTTTAGGTTAGCCCAGTACTGTTCCTGGCACATCCTCCTGCAATCTTCATTGAGACCTACTTTCCAACAGCGTCTATGTTTTAAATGTTACCTCTTTGACGGAGCTTTTGTTCACATGTGCTTTTTTTTCGTACTCTTATGTAACTTAATGTAAAATTCTGTTTCATAACATCCTGTGGATTGCCTGGATGTGTTTTACCACTTTAAGCATGTTATGTAAATACAATTTATTATTCTTAAGGGAAACATTGCAGCTGAGCTCTTTCCTATCTTCATCTGGAGACCTCGAAAGAAGTTTGTCCACTTACAATTACAGAATTGTAATTAGGGCGGCACGGTGGCACAGTGGTTAGCACTGCTGCCTCACAGCGCCAGGGACCTGGGTTCAATTCCCGACTCAGGCGACTGACTGTGTGGAGTTTGCACGTTCTCCCCGTGTCTGCGTGG
Organism: Hemiscyllium ocellatum; assembly: GCF_020745735.1. NCBI lineage: Eukaryota > Metazoa > Chordata > Chondrichthyes > Orectolobiformes > Hemiscylliidae > Hemiscyllium > Hemiscyllium ocellatum. The sequence goes on along the minus strand of NC_083428.1, from coordinate 16,614,894 downwards.
GTTTCCTCCGGGTGCTCCAGTTTCCTCCCACAGTCCAAAGATGTGCTGGTCAGGTGAATTGGCCATGCTAAATTGCCCGTAGTGTTAGGTAAGTGGTAAATATAGGGGGTCTGGGTGGGTTGCGCTTCGGCGGGTCGGTGTGGACGTGTTGGGCCGAAGGGCCTGTTTCCACATTGTAAGTAATCTAATCTAATAATAACAAGTGTATGATTTCTTGACCTTCACCAGATTAGTTTCTGTACAGTAAAATCATTTATTGTGACTGCCATGCCAATTGAGGACAATTTATTCTGTACTGTTTCAAACATAGCCTCTCCTGCTTTGTACAAATCAGTTGTACATTGGACAGATAATCCATTAAATTACAAATCTATGAAAGAATATTCTTGTATTTCATCTTTCTTAGTTTGTCCCAAAACAGTTTTAAATTATTTTCTCACAGCTCCAGATCATCTCTACAGGAGTTCCTCAAGTAGTGTTCTAGGCCCAATCACCTTCAGCTACTTCATCAATGGCCTTCCCTCCATCACAAAGTCAGGAGTGAGGATGTTTGTTAATGATTGCACAATGTTCAGTACCATTCAGGACTCTTCAGATACTGAAGCAATGTGTGTTCAAATGCAACAAGATCTAGATAGTGTCCAGGCTTGGTCAGACAAGTAGCAAGTAGCGTTTCCACCACACAAATCTCCAATAAGAGTAAGAGACCTTGGAGTACACGTTCATAGCTCCTTAAAAATGGAGTTGCATGTAGAAAGAATATTGAAGAAGGCTTTTGGTATGCTTTCCTTTATCGGTCAGAGCATTGAGTACAGGAGTTGGGAGGTCATGATGCGGCTGTACAGGACATTGAATAGGCCACTGTTGGAATATTGCGTGCAATTCTGGTCTCCTTCCTATCCAGAAGATGTTGTGAAACTTGAAAGGGTTCAGAAAAGATTTACAAGGATGTTGCCAGGGTTGGAGGATTTGAGCTATAGGAAGAGGCTGAACAGGCTGGGGCTGTTTTCCATGGAGCGTCAGAGGCTGAGGGGTGACCTTATAGAGGTTTCAAAATTATGAGGGGCATGGATAGGGCAAATAGGCAAAGTCTTTTCCCTGGGGTCAGTGAGTCCAGAATTGAAGGGCTGGAGGTTTAGGGTGAGAGGGGAAAGATTTAAAAGGGACGTAAGGGGCAATGTTTTCACGCAGAGGGTGGTGCTTATAAGGAATGAGCTACCAGAGGAAGTGGTGAAGGCTGGTACTATTGAACCTTTAAAAGGCATTTAGATGGGTATATGAATAGGAAGGGTTTGGAGGGATATGGGCCAGGTGTTGGCAGGTGGGACTAGATTGGTTAGGGATAACTATTTGGCATGGATGGGTTTGACCGAAGGGTCTATTTCCATGCTGTACATCTCTATGACTGTAACCACTACCCCTTGATATTATTGTCAATAGTGTTACTATCACTGAATCCCCTTTATCAACATCCTTGGGATTACCATTGACCAGAAACTCAATGGACTTGCCACATAAGCAGAATGGCTGCAAAAATAGGTAGGAGGCCAGGAATACTGGGCATGTAGCTCATTCTCTGGCTTGCCAAAGCCTGTCAACGTCCTCCTAGGCAGAAGTCAGGAGTGTGATGGAATACTCCCCAATTGTCTGGATGACCGCAGCTTCAACAACACAATAAGATTGACACTATCCAGGACAAAGCAGCTCGATTGATTAGCCCCACAACCACAAACATTAACTCTCTCCACTATCGATGTTCAGTAGTAGCAATGTGTATTATCTACAAGATACATTGCAGAGATTCACCGAAGGTCTTTAGACAGCAGCTTTCAAATCTATAACTACTTCCATCTTGAAGGACAAGGGCAGATATGTGGGAACACCATCACCTACAAATTCCTCTCCGTCACCCCTGTCCTGTCTTTGTGTTGTTCCTTCACTGTTGCAGGATCAAAATCCTGGATTTCCCTCCCTAAGGATATTATGGGTTAACTTACAGCATGTGGATTGCAGCAGTTCAAGAAGGCACCACCATCTCCTCAAGGGTAACTAGGGATGGGCAATAAATGCTGACCAGCCAGAGACACCCACATCCCACAAATGAAAATGAAAAAAAACGAGAGTAATATGGCAACAAATTTACATACAATGAAGTCCCAGAAACACAAATGAATGAGTGGCTAGGTAAAAGGTCTTGCATTTAAAAAGTGCTTATCAGAACTCCAAGATGCCCCAAAGTGCCTCAGGCGACTGACTGTGTGGAGTTTGCACGTTCTCCCTGTGTCTGCGTGGGTTTCCTCCGGGTGCTCCAGTTTCCTCCCACAGTCCAAAGATGTGCGGGTCAGGTGAATTGGCCATGCTGAATTGCCCGTGATGTTAGGTAAGGGGTAAATGTAGGGGTATGGGTGGGTTGCGCTTCGGCGGGTCGGTGTAGACTTGTTGGGCCGAAGGGCCTGTTTCCACACTGTAAGTAATCTAATCTAATAGCTGTTGAAGCGTCTTTGAAATGTAACCCCCATTCTAGCTGCAGCCAATTTGTACACAGCAATATGATAATAGCCAGACAATTGTTAGCCAGGATGTTGGAGAGAAGTCCCTTGTTCTTCTGTTACAAAGTGACATGGGATCATTTCTGGTTACCGAAGAAGGGAGATGAGACCTTGATTTAATATCACACACATTGCCTGAGGAAGGAGGAATACCCATTTTTCTTCAAATATCACTATTAGATTTAACATCTTGTGAAAGATACTGCGTTCGACAACATAGCACATCCTCAGCACTGAGCTGATATGTCACTCTAGATTGAACATTCATTAAAATTCAAATCTGTAATGGGGCTTAATTCTACAACCAGAAGAAGAGCACATTGTCCAAGTGTATCAGTTTGAATTGAAATGGCATTTTATAAGTAGGATTCAGAGTTGGTGAGGTACTTTCAAAGTATAGATTCAGTATCATTTTACAACTATTGCATTTTTATTTCACTATTGAGTTATCACATTTCTGTGCCCTTTCAAATTTCATTCATTAATGGTCAAACATAAATAACTTGACACATTACAGTAAACAGACTTCTTTGCACTGTCTAAGCCAACTCACTACAGCTGTGTGAGGACATTTAAACAATATTATCAACAATACAGTATACACAAAACAGTAGGATATCTACAAGGCTGTTACCTCTGCACTCTAAGGGTAACTTGTCAGATTTGATAATAGTTTAAAATAGTCCACAATCAAAAACTGTAATTGTTCTTCTATTCTTTGTGTTTAATGGTGCGCAGTTTGATCTAGGGCACTAAAAAGTACAGAGAGATGGGTGGCACAGTGGTAATGTCACTAAGCTAGTAATTAAACATCCCAGGCTAATAGTCTGGGGCATGGGTTCAAAATCCATTGAAGCAGTTGGCAGAATTTTAATTCAGCTAATGAATCTCGAACTAAAACGGGCCTCAATAACAATGACAGTGAAAGTTATGTTGATTGTTGTAAAAGTCCATCTCGTTCACTAATGTCCCTTGAGGCAGGTAGCTGTCATCCTTACCTGGTCTGGCTGACATGTAACTCCAGACCCACCCCAATGCGGTTAACTCTTAACTACATTCTGAAATAGCTTAGCATATCATTCAGTTCAAGGGCAACAAGTGCTTGCTTTGCCTACATGACATGAAAGAATAAAAGATACAGGAAAAAAAACTCATTGGTCCAGATTTTGCAGTAATAATGGTAATGGTTCGATCAATAATTCCAGCAACTTCTGGTACAACAGACGTACAATTAAATGTTGAAATCAGGAAGTTGCTGCCTTAAGTGCCCAGCTCCTCCAGAAGTTGTGCGATGCCAGTACCTTGAGAGATTTGCCATTGAACAACAGGAGAAAGTTGTGAGGTTATTGTACTTACATAACAGATGCACACTAAGCAAACTAAAACTAGTGCTTGTCCATTCAAGTGCAAGCAAATTTTTAATGGTGTTGTTAGTTGCAATTACTGCCAAACAAATTCCGTGAATATTAACTTTCACAAATGTGAAGTCTCCTTCCTTCTGATTTTTATATACGTTAATAAATTGGGAATATAAAACTAACATTTAAAAAAGGTTTCAGTGAGATGACCATGAAATTATATCAATTGTTAGAAAAATCCATCTGATTTGTTAATGTCGATGGGAAATCTGCTATGCTTAGCTAGTCTAGCCATACACATGACTCCAGGAGAAAATCAGGGCTGCAGATGCTGGAAATCAGAGTCAGGAGTGTAGTGCTGGAAAAGCACAGCAGGTCAGACAGCATGTGAGGAACAGGAGAATCGATGTTTCGGGCATTAGCCCTTCATCAGGAGTGAGGCTTATGGGCCAGGGAGCTTAGAGATAATTGGGAGGGGGATGGGCTGGGGAGAAGGTCGCTGAGAATGCAATAGGTAGATGAAGGTGATAGGTTGGAGAGGAGGGTGGAGCAGATTGATGGGAAAGGTGTTGGACAGGTCAGGAGGGCAATGCCAAGTTGGAGGCTTGTGACTGGGATAAGGTGGAGGGAGGGGAAGTGAGGAAACTGGTGAAATCCACATTGATCCTGTGTGGTTGCAGGGTCCCTAGGTGGAAGATGAGGTGTTCTTCCTCCAGGCATCAGGTGATTAGGGTTTTGCGATGGAGGAGGCCCAGGACCTGCATGTCTTTGGTGGTGTGGGAGGAGGATTTAAGCTGTTCAGCAATGGGGGAAGCGGGGTTGGATGGTATGGGTGTCCCAGACATGTTCTCTGAAACAACCTGCAAGTTGATGTTCTTAGATTAGATTGCCTACAGTGTGGAAACACCCCCTACAGCCCAACAAGTCCATACCGACATTCTGACAAGTAACCCACCCAGTTCCATTTCCCTCTGACTAATGCACGTAATACTACGGGCAATTTAGCATGGCCAATTAACCTGGTCTGCACATCTTCAGACTGTGAGAGGAAACCGGAGCACCCAGAGGAAACCCACGCAGACACGGGGAGAATGTGCAAACTCCACACAGTCGCCCGAGGCCAGAATCAAACCTGGCACCCTAATGCTGTGAGGCAGCAGTGCTAACCACTGAGCCACTGTGCCTCCCTTTTAGAGGAGAGTGACTCCATCTGACTGTATGTGACTCCAAACCCAAAATAATGTATTGATTCTGAACAGATTTATGCAAAACAATAGTCAGCCAGTCAGCTCAAGGATCACTTAGAAATTGGGATAGATAACAAATATTGGTCTTGCAAATAATGCCAGCATCCCATGAAAGAATGTTTTGAAAATAAAAATTGGAATTTGTTTTCACTGCTTCTTTTATTCACCTTTTCTATTTTAAGCTAATCTTTCATTCTCTATATTTATTTTGCATTCTCTACTTGAATTATTGAATTAAATATTCTTTCTAGTTCATTTTGTCACAGAGTCTGAATGCCTTAATAAGGTTCTGTACAATTTGCTTGCCCTTTTCATACAGTTCCCAAATCAGCTGTAGAGTGTGATGCACTGTTATGAATATCTAATGACTTCAAGTTTTCATGCAAATGACCACTGAAGTTTTTGGTGAGTTGTAAGTGTAATAAATTAATGCCATTGTTCATTCATCACTGTTTGCCATATATGAGCCATTAAGAGCACAAATGCAAAAGCAGATGATAGAATTTATAATCTTTATTATATAGGTTAATGCTTAAAAGGTGATGGACTAATGGTCACCACTGCTGCCATGTGTTATACTGTATGTTCAATACACGCTGGTGGTGAGAAAGCTTTGGAGAGGGGAATTGGAAAAATAAAAAAGCTACCTTTTTTTTCTACTAAGAGCTTGTCAACCTGAAATGTTTTCAGGATGTTGCCTGAGTGTCTCCCTTATTTTCAGTTTTTATTTCAAAATAACAACCTCTGCAATATTTTGCTTTGCTTCTGGGAGGTCATGTTGCAGCTGTACAGGACTTTGGTTAGACCACTTTTGGAATATTGCATACAATTTTGGTCTCCTTCCTATCAGAAGGATATTGTGAAACTTGAAAGAGTTCAGAAAAGATTTACAAGGATATTGCCAGGATTGGAGGATTTGAGCTATAGGGAGAGGTTGAATAGGCTGAGGCTGTTTTCCCTGCAGCATTGGAGACTGAGGGAAAACATTATAGAGGTTTATAAAATCAAGAGGGGCATGGATAAGATAAATCGAGGGAGTCCAGAACTAGATGGCAAAGGTTTAGGGTGACAGTGGAAAGACATAAAAGAGACCTATGGGACAACTTTTTCACGCAGAGGGTGGTACGTGTATGGAATGAGCTGCCAGTGGTGGAGGCTGGTACAATTGCAACATTTAAGAGGCATCTGGATGGATATATGAATAGGAAAGGTTTGGAGGGATATGGGCCGGGTGCTGGCAGATGGGACTAGATTGGGTTGGGATATCTGGTCAGCATGAATAAGTTGAATCGAAGGGTCTATTTTCGTGCTGTACATCTCTATGACTCTATTTTAAATTTCTGACTTCAGTTCTAATACAAAAAAACTCACTAAACCCTTAACCAGTCATCTAACAATGGAGAGATATTTTGAACCTTAATAAGCCTTTTGTTGGTGTTTAAAGAGCACTGCTCAAATAGGGACAATTGGTTTATAAAGTCTACATTTACCTGTGAGACAACACCATTCTTCATTTTCTTTTTAAGAATCACTGCAGTTCATGGAACTGTTCAGATGCACCAGACAGTGATTTAACTCATTCATCAAAAACAAAAATCAATCAGAGTTGACACCAGTCTTTGCAGGGAAGGCATCTCCTCAGTGTGCTTGCTGTATGGGAAACTAGTTATACAGATTCCCCTGCAGCAAATAATTGATCCATTCATCTTTCCACTTGTCTATCCATTATTCTTCTGAATATCAGTTTACCCATCCCTTCATCCATCCTCTTTCGCGTTTGTCGGTATATGTATTAAGACCTGCCATTCAAATTCGCATGACTAAGAGACTATAATAGTACCGGTTGACAGGTACCTATTTCATTATCAGTACTGGGAATGCAGTAAAGACTGCATGTTTCTTACAATACATATGTTCTTATGGGAAGTTGGAGCTGACTGCAGAAATAAAATAGGTTTTGAAGCTACAATAATCAAGATGGTTTTGTTTAACAGCTTTTTTAAGTATACTTAAAATCCAACTTTAGCATATTTATTTCTAATGATTTTTTATCTTTATGTTTGGTTCACTAAAACTGAGTTTCTAGTTATAATTCTTTGAAGAAATACAAATATGTATCATTATTAATAGATGGAGATGTTGCTTTAGCCCTTGTTAAACATTCTCACCATTACCTAGCAGAGAGGATATATTTTGTTTTTTACTGATGGGTTGTGGGCATCACTGACTGGACCAGCATTTATTGTCTGTCCTTAGTTGCCTTTGAGAAGGTGTTGGTGACCTGCCTTTTTGAACCATTGCAGTCTGTCTGGTGTAGGTCGACCCACTATGCCACTAGGAAGGGATTTCAGGATTTTGACCCAGTGACAGTGAAGGAATGGCAATATATATCCCTCATTCCTGATGACGGGCTTTTGCCTGAAACATCAATTTTCCTGCTCTTCAGATGCTGCCTGACCTTCTGTGCTTTTCCAGCACCACACTCTCAAATATATTTCCAAGTCATGATGGTGAATGGCTTGGTGGGAACTTGCAGGTAAGATCTGCTGCCCTTATCCGTGTGGATGACTCCCCAACCTGGCTTTGGGTAAATAGGGATGAGCAATAAATAAATAGTTAGCAATGCCCACATTCCATTAACAAAAACTATTTATTTTTAAAAAGTACTTCTCTCGAGATGCTACCTTTCACCTAACTAAATGATTGTTGCATTTCATCTGTTCTTCCTAATTCTTTAATAATGGCACATTGTGCTGTGGTGCTTGGTCTTAGAGAGATGGTGGGGGGAGGGGAAGGAGGAGAGCGTACAGTAGCCCGCTTCAATGGGACTGCCTCAGAAAAGGCCCGTCAGATATAACCTGGCGAGAAGATTCAGAGGGGATGATGCATGATCATGCAATTGTCAGCTTATTACATATACATCCACAGGGAGTTCCTCCAATCATGAAGTGGGGCAAGGAGAAAGTCGACATCCCACCATTACCTTAAAGGGGTAAAAGTCCTGATGCCAAGTTTAAAGGGCTCCCAGGCAGACATTGAGCAAGTAGGGAGCATCATTGAAGCCCTCAAAATAGACACTTCAAGTCAAAAATCTGCCCCCCCCCTTTCCCTCTTCAGCCTACCTTCCTTCCCATTCAGCCTGCCTCATTTCCCCATTCAACCAATATGCCATCCCTTTTTCAACATGTTTCCCATCCCCATTCAGTTCCCTTCCCCGTTTCAGCCTGTCTTCATTCCCCATTCAGCCTGCCTCCCTTCCCCCTTCCCCCTCCTCCCTTCCCCACTTCAGCCTCCATCCCTTCCCCGTTCAGCCTGCCTTCCTTGTTTCAGCCTGCCTACCCTAGGCAGACAGACTTCCATCCTTTGACATGTGCCATTACATTCCCACCTCCATCTTTGTGTCATCCTGTTTCTCATGCAAGTTAGACTACTGCCATTTGATCCCAATCATCGCCTGACAGATAAACAGTCCCCAAGGAAGATGAAGTTGGGGTTACTCAGACCAGCTCCAGCAAGTTACCTCCCTCACTTGCTGCATGCCTTTTAAATTCAGTCAGGAATTGAAGGCTCATATTGTTTGCTCACGGTGAACCTAATTGGAAAGGGAAGTTTAGTTCAGATAAGTTGACCCCCTAATGACCATGTATGAGTTACAAAAGGGCTTCCCAATATCTGTCTTCAGGAAGCTCAACCTAGCTTCAACATTTGTGCTTCTTACACAAAGTTCTGTTGATCGCTTTGTTTTCTGATCCAAAGAATAGCATTAGATTCTACTCCATTCATTCATTCATTCATTCATTCATGTTTTTTTTCTAAACATCTTCATATTCAATGTTATCACTGAATGATCTGTGATTATTTTCTAATCACAATATACCTGCAAACTAAAAGTGCCCATAAATGTCACACTATGTGCTGGGAGCAGAGGACCAGGATTTTGAGAAGATCCCAACTTAAATTGGTCTTCACATATTTCTCAGACCAATGAGAACCAATGGACAGGAGGAAGGTGCCTCTTAATCCACATCCTTAGCCTCTGTGCCACATTCAAATGGCAATTTTGATGAGCTGGAATTGAACGTTTTTATCATTGTGTTATCGGTGGAGAGAAAGGGAAAGAGAGGGGAGAGAAAGAGGGACAGAGGAAATGAGAGGAAGAAAGAAAGAGAAAGAAAAACAGAGAGATGAAAGGAGAGGGAGAAAAAGAAAGAAGTGAGATTTGCATTTATTGGCACCTTTTATGACCTCAAGATATTCAAAGTGCCATTACAGCCAATGGAATACCTTTAAACAATTTTAACGAGGTCACCAAATTGTAATGGCTTTAGTGATTGATTTTCCAGTTCATATCAATTATTGTCAAGGCTGAACGAGCAACTATACTTCATTTAGAACCCTTCACCGACATTAGACAAGAGACTTTCACATTTGGAAGTATCAGTTTCACTTGGTGGATTCTGATACCTCCCAAGATCTACAAACCCTTTTATTTCCAGTTTTTGTCACAGCCATAATCTCTTTCATGTGTATAAATAGTAATATCAAATGTTTTTGTTCCGATTAAACTGAGCATGTACTATAAAACAAGAAGGGCAGTTTTGTATGTTACTGTATAGTGGCATAAAATACAGGATGTGACCAGACAGACGCAATGAGCTCAGATGTCTTTTGGAGTTGACTCTGACACTGAAACCACTGAAAGTATATAAATCTTGTGCTGAGGTATCACCATTACATTTTAATAAGCATAAATCAGCAGGTTATAACTCATAGAACAGAATCATAGAATGATATAGCATTTAACTCATTTCTACCTCTTTCTTTATTAACAAATGAACTGCTAATCCTTAATATCATTGTCTCATGTTTTAGAGCAGCTACTTAACTGATGTTTAAAAATAGAAGTAGTTTCTGCTTTATCAATCATTTATGTCAGAAAATTCTAGTCTATCCACCTACACTCACCATTCCCACTCACCACCAGCTCCCTAATTCCCATCATCTCAAGAAGATTTTCCTAACTTCCATACTCTTTGACGTCTTAAATGGAGGCCATGTCTTTAGTAGCTCATTGGCAGTTGGAAACAATGAAGTGGGAATAACCTTGGACCTACTTTCAGCACTGAAATGAGCCAATTACCCAAAACCATACCATCCAACCGCTAAGGCTAGACTGAAGTTGGAACTTGGGTCTCACCAGCATTACATCTTCACTGTGCTTCAACAGGTATGTCAGGCTAAGCAGCCTTGACACCAAAGGTAAACATGTCGTCAAGAGAAGACTCTGGACCAGAAATAAGGGAGATTACAATCTCAAATATGGAGGAGATAAGGAAGAAACCTTACTGCTCTTCATTCTAGACCTGCAGAAGAAGTCTGAGTGGGAATCCCCACTCATGACCACAGCCCAAGAGTCCTGATGGCAAGACCCTTTCTGTCTGAAATGATCAGTTAGTTGAACAGTTTCTTCGCCATCTCAGTCACTAAGGGACATACAAATGCTCGAACAAAAGGTCAGTGACCTGAAACCTTTAACTCTGAATCTCTCTCCAGTGGTTTGCCTAATAATACACTTTGTAGTTTTAAATATGTTAGTCCACATCAGGTTTTTGTTAACAAAGGTGTCTTGAAATATATAAACAACACCAGCGATATGCACATCTACAATATTACAGCCTTACACACCTGGTCTGGGATCTGTACTTCATGATGTTGCACATAACCAACTGATGACGCTGATTTCCATTACACAGAGAGAGTGACTGAAGCTGAGGCAGGGACCTTTACACCAGATCATCTCATGTCATGATGATATGTCACTGTCTTAAAGATAAGGGCCTGTCTGGTCTGGAATTTGTGCCATATGCCAACATCTCCACGAATTCCTTTAAAGAATGGGAACCCTTTCCCAATAACTTACATAAAAATGCATACAGATATATTGTCAAAATCTTAAAGGGACCTAAATGACTTGGGCAATGGCATGATTTGTGACAGCGTCATGTGAGAAGTTTGGAGGGGTCCACTTCAACATCTTTTATCCATCAACTGGTCATCCAAGTGAGTTTCTCAATAGTCAGCCGTGAGTTGCCTGTAAGGGGATTATTGCTTGTTAACCACCGTATCAATGGCACATCTCAGCTCTTTAACATGCAGCTTCCTGTCTTACCAAACATGGCAAACAAACTGGAAGCTGAGAATTCTCGACACGGAAGTCAGAGCAGGAACGTAATGACTTTAGCTCATTGCTTGCTTCAAGTTGCCACCACCTTGGACACCAGGCATCAACATCTCAGGGCACATGCCATGGGCACTGAGCACACGCAGACCACTTCCACAAACATTGGTATCCCACATGTGCCAACCTCTAAGAATCATCTTGGCATATTTTTGATCCACATAGAGAATGCCTCTGCACTTCAGTGCTGCACCTTGGTCTGCATCGATAACTCTCATTGAAATGCTATAGCAAGGACACTGTGTGCTCAGGGCCAGACACCCAGCTCATAGACTGGACCAGGCTGCATCTCCGGGCTGTTTGCTTCCCCACAACACTCACACTGAAACCAACTGGATGCTCAGCATTGTACTGCCTTGCCTTTTTGTGCTTTGCCCCCTCAGTCAGAGATACAAAGTTCAGATTACTGCTGTGCCTTTTAGCCCAGCCACAAAGGCAAGAAGCTTGTCAAGGTTTCTATGATCCTCAGTCAAATTTAGGGGGTAAGCCTTTTCTCGGGAGCCCTGGCACAGGAAGCAAGTCAAGTACAGCTTCTGCATTGCAGGGGCTTGGACATGGTCAGTCAGCTACTCGAACTGTACAGAGTCAGGAAACTTACCATATAAAGAGCCAAACATTGTGCAGCCCACCATCCACCCTCTTTCTGCTTTTGCGTAGGCTATTTTTCTCCTGGAATGAAAGAAAGGTAAGTGTTGAGTTAGATGTTTGAGATTTGAGAGGAGGTGGGTGCAGGTGCAGAAATGGAGTGACTGTGAGCTAGCAAAGAGAGGTTAGTGACACTTGCACTGGGAGAGTGGAGAAGGTCATTGACCTCCCTCCTACATTGCTGTGCATGATGCCTGAGATGGCTGAGACTGCACTGGTCTGGATGGCAACCTTAGACCAGGATTATATAGTCTGGTATCATGGTCTCATCTGCCAGTCTGGGAGGGCAGAGGACATTCTGTCTCTGCACCACCTAGTCCTGTTAGGACTACCAAGTCCCTGTCTGCAAGCATGGTGCCAAATTTCCTCCATCTGTCATGGACAGCTGAGGACTAACAATACTTGATGGGGTGCACAAGGCCTTTTAAAGATGCAGGTTAATTTTGGGATATTCCAGCCCCAGTGAGTTAGAACAGCACATAGTATGATTGGGCAAGAGTCTGAGTGGGTGGTTAATCAGATGAGTTTTGTAAGATATGGCAGGGATGTCATGAGGTTTCATGGTGAAAAACCCTCCCAAAAAATTCATGCAACTGACACTTAGCAAAACAATGTAAGATTAAGTCCTCAATATGGTCAAATAATGCGTTAGCGAACATATAGCACAACAAGACTGAAGCATAGAAAATAGGAGCAAAAGCAGGCCATTCAGCCCTCCAGCCTGCTCTGCCATTCAGTATGATCATGGCTGATCATCAAACACAGTACCCTGTTCCTACTGTCACCCCATGTCCTTTGATCCCTAAGCACTGTATCTATCTATGTTTGGCCTCAACCACTTTCTGTGGCAGAGAATTCCACAGGCTCACGGCTTTCTAGGTGAAAAAATGTTTCTTCATTTCAGACCTAAATGGCTGGCCCCATATCCTTAGACTGCAACCCCTGGATCTGAATTCCCTCCACATCGGGAACATCATTCCTGCATGTGCCTCCTCTTGCCTTGTTTGAATTTTGCAGGTTCCTCTGAGATGCTTCCTTATTCTTCTAAATGCCAGTGAATGTAGTTCTATCTGATCCAGTCTATCTTCATACATCAGGCCTGCCATCCCAGGAATCAGTCTGGTAAACATTTTTTTTACACTCCCTCCATGGCCAGACCATCCTTCCACAGATAAGGAGGCCAAAATGGCAAACAGTACTCCAGGTGTCGTCTAACCAAGGCAACAGGAAATCCCAGCTCCTAAACTCAAATCCTCTCACCATGAAAGCGACATATCATTTGCTTCCTTTGTTTGTTGCGTTCTCGTTCTTATTTTCAATGACTGATGTAGAAGGACACCCAGGTCTTATTGCACCTCCTCCTTTCCCAATCTGTCACCATTCAGAGAATCTATTTCCAGTTTTTGCTCCCAAAGTGGATAACCTCACATTTTTTCATCTGTTATGCATTTGTCCACTCACTCAACTTGCCCAAATCACACTGAGACATATTTGTACTGTTAATCTGTCTGGAAGTGGGTTTCACATGAGTAACAACCCCAAGATGCCAATTTCCATTGAAGCAATCACAATGCTTTGCTGCACTAAAAACAACTTACTAACAAAATACCACAGTGAGATAAGCCAAACAATACTCATGTTTGTGTGTGATATTACCCATCTGTCCTCTGGCTGCTCAGGCCTGGTACAGTGATACTCCTTCTCAAAATCTCAACTTAAGGCTATCTTTTGTAGAGTTGGGCTCAATCTTTCCCTCTATGGGTTCTCCTGATTTGAATGGTCATAAGCATTCTCTTTATCTTCCTTCCTTCCCAGCCACTGGAAATCAACTTAGTCAAATTGTAATTGATTCATTTCCTGTGCCTATCATGTATCCTGTAGCACCCCTTACCTCAAGAGGATACAATGCCTACTTCCTGATGGTTTATTTTAATACATTTATCATGATTTTACAGTAGGCTACTCATCATCAGATATGAATGTGCATCATTTGTTGTAAATGTGTGGTTGCCTGACGTGGTATCTTCAGTATCTGAGCCATCATCCTGTGCGACAAGTGGTTGACGATAAACCGTCCACATTTGTTGTCTATTTCTTCACAAGACTCGACCATGCCTCATTACAATATCATATTACCTAGGCTGATTACAACGACTTAATATCACTCCATAAAACCACATGCACATATTAAAATCACAAAGGCATTTTATTTGTACTGGTTCAGGTTGTTCTAGCTGCTGCATATTCATTGATCCTGCTCTTGTCTCAATTTCTCCCTTCTTTCCCACAATGGACTGTGTGGTTGAGTGGTGAGATTGTGGGACAGAGGATTTGTGCACACTGCCTCTCACACACAAGAACTGTTGATGAGAATAAACCTTTGCTTGGAGGAGTAGGATGCAGATTTTACATGGGTTTTACAGTAAGAACAGAATGTTTCATAAGGTTGTTTGAGGCTCATGCGGAGAATAGGTAATAATGTTGAACAACCGATTTCCATGTATTGGAAGAGTGCACTAATGTACTGCAGCCGTTGTCAGATGCAATTTGTTGAGGTACACCAAACATGCTGAATATGGCAGGTAACAACTAATGTGTTGGTGGTATTTTTGGTTTGTTGCACAAAAGAAAATTTGATAAAATAGCCAGTCACCAAAATTGTGCCCCTGGTTAGAGAAAATATTAGTTGCAACCATGAAACATGTATTAGAAGGAATCGTGTGTGGAATATGAGGTTTTCTCAATTTTGAGATTGATGGAACTAACACATTCCACATTTGACAATTTGATGAGTTTCATAGTCCCTATTATTAGAGCCTAAACACATGGATTTAGGCTCTAAATCTCTTAATTTTTTTCCACATGCATGTTACCTTGTAGTCCAGCACTTTTTGCTGTAGAACTTGTAGAATTATGACTTTCTTACCTTTGAAGGTTACATTCTGGGGGATTCTACACTGATCACTGAATGACCAGAAAGAAGCTACTAGTTTGAGGAATGTTTTGTTGCGTTCATGCTGCTCACTCATGATGATCCTTTGGCGCTGTTACAACTGGTTACCATCATGGATCATCGGAATATGTCAATCCATGCATTCTGGCAGTCTAAAGATGGAAGGTTTATCTGTTTCAATAATACAAAGGGTTTTAAATGTCCCAAGGAGTCATGTGATTTAAAATGGATAATGTCAGTGCATGGGATATCAGACATATTGTGAACAGTTAGCTTATCCTATGTGGACTGCACCACCCAGTGCCAGTTTTCTGAGTGCACCTCATGTAAGACTCATAAGAGGATGATATTTGCACTTACACCAGGACTAATTTTGACATATAGCACATGCTGTCGGCATGGTGATCATTGGCTCATATTTTTAGATAAAATGCTTTTGGACAAAGTGAAAGAATATACCATTATTTGCTTCATTAGGAGAAGGATGCAGGTTTGAAGTGACTGCGGCAGACTGGCATTATCTGCAAGTCCTTGACAATCACAGGGTGGCATGGTGCTCAGTGGTTAGCACTGTTGCCTCACAACGCTAGGGACCTGGGTTCAATTTCAGCCTTGGGCGACTGTCTGTGTAGAGTTTGCACATCCTCCCTGTGTCTGCGTGGATTTCTTTCCAACAATCTTAAAATGTGCAGATTAGGTCAATTGGCTATGCTAAATTGCCTACAGTATTCAGAGATGTGTAGGTTAGATGTGTTAGTCAGGGGTAAATGTAAGGAATGGGTTTGGGTGTGTTACTCTTCAGAGGGTTGGTGTGGACTTGTTGGGTCGAAGTGCCTGTTTCCACACTGGAGGAATTCTAATTCTAAATATATTACTTGGATGGAGGCAACGGCTTCAGCATTTCTAATACCATCCATTTTGTGTTAAGTTGACTCTTTGTTACTGTCTGACTGGGCTATATCATTGAAGTTACTACTGAGACCTCATTGACATAATGCTGATTACGCACATAACTTTGGAAGCTTCTTTTCTATTATTTCTTGGTTGGCAGTTCAACATATGCTACTGTGGAGCATTGTGTTATACTTTGGGTTTTTCCAAGTAATTGAACTTTTTTACACTTTTTAGTCCCTCTTCTGGAACACAACTTCTGCATGACTCAAAATACTAGACACTGTCTGAGTGGATGAGACAAACCGCAGCCCCATAAGAATTGGAGTGTTCTATTATTGTTGACGGCTGCAATCATTGTTCCAAAGTCAAGGATTTGCAGACAGTGCCTGTCTGCTGCAGTCACTTCAAACCCTCATTCTTCTCCTCATGAAGCAAATAATGGTATATTCTTTGGCTTTGTCCAGAAGTGTTTTATCGAAAGACATAATGGGTCTAGAGCCAATGATCAGCTCCAGAAGCCTTTCGGATAAGTAATCATTGATGAAATAACATTCTATTATTTTGTGTTAATATCTGCCTAGGGTTAATCATTTCATATCACTGTTTAGCCGTATAATGTGAACTCAAGCTTGAGTAGCCTGATATTGACTCAAGATTTAAGTTGACCTTTTAAATCTGAATACTTTGTAACAATCTTTGCAGTCGTCATTATAAATACTAGAGAGGTTTTTAACGCCTTAATGGCCAAAGCAGGAAGAAGCTTGTTGGCAAGTCATTCTTTGTCAGTTATGTGTTGATACACAAAATGAATATTAATTCTTTCTTTAAATAACTAAAGTTCTAAAAGAATATCAGTGGATTGCCTGTCCATAAATGTTGACTTTCCATCTGACGTTTGCAAATTTTCATGCTGCCTAAAATGCCAGTGTAAGAATCTGTATGGTGTATAGGTCTTTCTTGGGTCCATTTAAATTGTTATTAGTTATCACTTCTTTTCTCTTATACTAAATGTTATTGGTCATTTAAAAATTACAGGTTTGTACCTCTGGGTTGTATTCATGCCAAAAGAATAGCAATTACATCTTGCGTGAATTTTATTTATTTTTGTGTCCCTTTTTTTCAGAAAAGGGACATTCCTAATCATTCAGGCTCAAGTACATTGGACCAAGTCAGGATGGCAATAAGCTTTCCACCCTGCCTTTCCACCCACTTCAACATTCCCCTTCACTAGGCTGCTCCCATGACTCTGATTAAATTCAATCCATAATCACATCTGCTTCGTCATGTAGTCATCATTTTTATATGGGGTCCAGCGACAAGTGTAACCTTATAACACATCGGATATAGAATCATAAAATCACAGAATCATCAGGCCATCGATATGCATAGACAAAACTATTGTGAATCAATGCAATTCCTACTTTCCAGCACTTGGCACATTGCCTTGAATATTAAGACAGTTTAAGTGTCCATTCAAGCACTTTTTAAAGGTTGTAAAGTTTCCCCCTCAACTGCTTTCACAGGCAGTGCATTTCAGATTCCCACCACCCCCTGCCCAGAAAAAAACTTTTTTTCAACTCTCTTCTAAACCTCCTGACTTTCCCTTTAAAATTAAACCCTTTCTTATTACCCTTCAACAAAAGAGAACAGCTGCTTGCTCTCCACCTTGTCCAGGCCCCTCATAATCTTATACACTTCAATCAGGTCTTGTCTCAACATCTTCTGCTCTAAAGAAAGCAACGCGAGCTTATCTGGCCTCTCCACATAGCTGAAATGTTTCATCTCAGTCAACATCCTGATGAATCTCCTTTACACCCCTTCCAATGCAAATCACATCCTTCGTAAAGAGCAGTGACCAGACCTGTAAAGAGTATCCCAACTGTGGCCTAACCAAGGCCGTGTATATCTCCAACGTAACCTTTGTGCTCTTATATTCTAGGCCTTCCTAAACATCCTATTAACCTGACCTTCTACCTTCAGCAATTTATGGACAAGCACACTTTGATCCTTCTCTTCCTCTGTACTTCCTAGTGTCCTGCCATTCATTAAGTACTCTCATGTCTGATTTCATCCAGTGCATCACTATCAGAGTTAAATTCCATCTGCCCATCTGACCAATCCATCTTCATTCTCCTCCTTCCACGTCAACCACCCAGCCAATCATCTGCAAACTTACTTATGATCCACCCCACATTTTCTCCTCTACTGTCAAAACATATATTGAACAAAAAGGCCCAGTGCTGATCCCTGTGGTATGCCTTTGGATACCAGCCTTCGGTAACACAAACAGCCTTTTTCCCAACACCCTCTGTCTCCTATCGCTAAGACAATGATTGATCCAACTTGCAAGATGCAGAACTGAAAAAAAGCCATGCAGCCTTGCCAGTATAAATTGGTATTTATCCCTTACTCAAGAATCTTCTCATCTTTCCTCATCAAGCCTTCTCTTCCTAACTCCCTGCTATCACTAGTTATCCATGGCAAAGCTTCAAGAAATTTGTTGCCCTCTGTCTGAAGGTCCTGTAGAGATCAATTCACAGTGTTTTGTACAGATTAGAAAATGATTGCATCATCAAGGACATTGTGGTCACAGATTCCTGCCTGGTGTTTATCACAAGTGATGACATGTATGCAAATCTATTTTCATTTCAGAATAACTCGGGGTTTTTCTTTACTACTTTCCTAGAAAAATGTAGAAAGCTGCATAACCTTTAACAGCCTTGAGTTTGTAAGTGAAACTGACTCTTGACCAGCCTGATAACCAGTAACTTAGAGTTAATAGTTGAGAGGGTTAGTAAGAGCCAAGAAACTGGTGGTAATGACAAGGTTGGCACTTCCAATCATGGCCTGGATATTCTGATAGCTAGGTAATCAGTATAAAAGCACAGACAGATAATTGGGATACAGCTGCCTCCGTGGGAATTGTTCATGCAATTGAAGATTCCAATGAAATTTCTGTGGCATCTGGAAACCTTATTGTTGGTGAATCTGGATGGTTATGTCTCCATCATGTTAATTATTATTCAGGTACATTAGATGGTTAAAAGCCTAGTTATACCCCTCAGTAACTGATCCTCAACCTAACCATTCACTCCCCAAACTAGACCTACTCAAAACCCTAACATGCCTGCATCCCTAACAAGAACCCTCTCAACCTGAGTCCCACCCTGACCCAAGTCAATGATTCCACAGTTACCGGGACCAGCCACCACCTTGGTCTAGCGCCCTAACTCCTTGGTTATGCAGCAACTCCAATGTCCTTCCTCCTGCTGCTGGTAAGAGCTGCAGAACAACCGACCACACACCCCGACACTGACTTACCAGATTTCCCTGACACACTACCGGGCACCTTGCTTATTTGGCACTCCATCTTACCAACACCCTATCCACCTGGCACAATACCCACATGACACACTAACTATCTGCCATCGTACCCACCTTGGCATCCTACACACCTGCCATTTTAACCCCTTAAAACTGCCATTCTAACCTCACATTTGCCTCACTGCTGCTGTCAAACTGTCAGGCTGTTCTACTAATTGTTTGAGACCCAGAGCACAGCATACTGACCGATGCAAAAGCAGTCATGGTTTGAACTTCCCCAATCCCAACCCCACTTCTTCCCCAACCAACTACCCTGTGTTAATTTCTGCTATGGGCTGCCTGTCTGAAGGAGTCAGAGGTCAGAATTCCAGGCTAGAAGTGTGAATCTCAATTGCCATGGAATGAAATATGAGTACAATGGCAATCAGATTGTAAAAACAATGACTGCAAATGCTGGAAACCAGTGGTGCTGGAAGAGCACAGCAGTTCAGGCAACATCCAAAGTGCAGCGACGTTTTGGGCAAAAGCCCTTCATCAGGAATAAAGGCAGTGAGCCTGAAGCATGGAGAGATAAGCTAGAGGAGGGTGGGGGTGGGGAGTAAACTAATGAGGTGAGTTTAGATTAGATTACTTACAGTGTGGAAACAGGCCCAACAAGTCCACACCGACCCGCCGAAGCGCAACCCACCCATACCCCTACATTTACCCCTTACCTAACACTATGAGCAATTTAGCATGGCCAATTCACCTGACCCGCACATCTTTGGACTGTGGGGGGAAACTGGAGCACCCGGAGGAAACCCACGCAGACACGGGGAGAATGTGCAAATTCCACACAGTCAGTCGCCTGAGTCGGGAATTGAACCCCGGGTCTCAGGCGCTGTGAGGCAGCAGTGCTAACCACTGTGCCACCGTGCCGCCCACGGTTTGGTCCAGCAGAAAGTGCAAAAACAGATGATGGGCTGCCTGACATTCAGTTCTTTGAGGAAAGGAGTCATGACCCTGACTGCCCTGAGGATGCCCTGTCCAAGCATCTGGAGTAGTATTGGAAGCCACCTTGACTTAGTGCAATGGGATCCCCCTGACCGAAGGCTGTCATGCTTGACTTGACTGACGATTGTTAACAACTACAAGCTTCCTGGCTTTATGGCTGCATAAAAATGCATGGCAATACAGAAGTGATCTTAGCCCAGTAACTCTGGCTGAGGGAGGGCGCAGCACAACAAGGCAGAGAAAAGCAAAGCAAGACCGAGATGCTATGGTCATCCAGATAGGCTCACCGTGAGCGAGTGCTGACAAAGCAACTGAGCAGCCTGATCTATTCCCCACGCACAAAGTATCCTTGCAGCAACATTGCAATCCCAGTTGCCATCCACCTGAGTCCCTCTGAACAGAAGGGGTACATAATGCAGAACTATACTCAACTGAATCGGAGAGGTGCATTGAGGATTCTGAGAGACTGGCAGGCGTTGGATGCCAGTGTAGCTGGATGGGGGTCAATGCAGCTGGTGCCCTGAGATGTTGTTGCTGGTAGTCCAAGGTGGCAATCCGGAGAGCAAGTGCAAGCCGAAGTTGCCAGGACTGGCTTTCATGCCAAGAAATGCCAATGTCTCATTTCAGTGCGGTAGGCGGTAGAATCGGAAGCTGCATATTAATGAGGTGAGGTTTGTAGTTAATGAGGCTGACAGCAAATGATGATCCTCCTGTTAATAAGCATCTTGCTGCTTACCTGGTGAGAATCTTGTCTCAACACCCGGAAATCTGTTTGAAAATGCAACGAGTTGCTTCTGCTTGTCGACCTCACTTGACCTCTTACACAAATCTCCCACATTCCACATCATAGCCAACGTTGTTCAGGCTCTTATAAGATCCCACCCCTTTGTGATGGCAGAGTTATTTTAAAACTCTTCTAAACTTAGAAATTAGTATCATCTGTGAACCATCTGAGGAAATTCAAATATGTATATTGCACAATAAAACAATAAAATATAACAACGCTATCTCTGGAGCCAATGTTCCTGGAAGCATGAATGGGAAATATCGCAAGGCTCCCACTCTTGTTCTCCTTTCTTGATTGACATCTCTTTGATAATTTACTTCATTGCTGTTCTGAACTCAGGCTGCCACAATGACTGTATTTCCAAATGTACTTCACTGGCTGTGAAACATTTTGAAATGTCTTGAGGTCTTGAAAGATTTAAGTATGAAATTAAGTAAGGCATATCTCTTTCATCTTTCAATCCTACGCCTTCTGCTTGAAAATATAAGTTTGAAGATGTCCAATGAGGATGACATTAGACATAACTGTGGATGCTCCTTGTTAAATTAGATTATTGATACTACGCAGGTCCATTGATGGGAGAATGGCAACCTGACTAAGGTACAGTGAGGTCCTTTAAAGTGAGTTGAAAATCATTAAAATCAACCCAAAGAATGATTGATGTCAAAAAGAGTTTGCGTGACAAGCTTTTAATTCTCATAAAATGTAATGTTCTGCCAAATTCCACAATCCTCTTACACAGAATTTTAAAATATTTATCGCATTTATTTTATCACTTTTATGTTTGAGCCTGGTTATAGGTTTTTATTACATTACCAGAAAAAATGAATCTTTTTTCCAAATGCCTGAGTCCAATGCCCAACCTGTCCCAGAAATAGATGTGTTATCATATGGTTCCAGTGAGGAATTAATTAGTCTCTTGCATATTCCAAAACTAGTGATATAATTCAAGGCATGAAATTAAGGCTATAATTTGCAACACAATACCAGATTATAAATACAGCACATCATTTATAAATGCAACTGCAAAATGCTTCCAGAAACGTGAAATGAAAATAGAATACACTGGAAATAATATTGTGAGAAGTAGAATTAATGTCACAGATCTTTCAGGCATCCAGATTCTCAGGATAGACCTCGGTTTACATGACTTAGAGACAACAGCATTTGAGTAGAGCTGAAAAGTGTCTTTATTATTCCAAGATCACAGAACACAATTTTTTAAAATATGCAAGAGGTATTAGGCAGTTCTTTTCCTGGAGAGCAGAAGTGTCTGGAACATATGATCAGCTAGTGTGGTGACTGATGATTCTCTTCCAGAGAAAGCTGAAACGACTTGTGACTGGGCCAGAGATCATGTCATACAGAGGGTAATGTCTTTACGTTTAACACTTGACCCCTGGACTGATTTTGATTGCCTGACAGTATCTAAGAAGAATTTTTTCCAGAGCATTTGTTCCCTGCTTGGAGCTGGGTTTCCTCTCTGTTTTCATGTACCTCTCCCAGGGGACTACATGGCTGTGGGAATGGGAAGCAGCATTCAGCTCTTCCAGCCATTATTGAGTGGGGCAGGTTTGATGGGCCAGCTGGCTTCTCTATCTACCAATGCTGTGGGTTTGTGCACTCGTAAGAGAATTCTATACTACATCTTCCATAACCAGACCCTGCAGCATTACATTTCCCATAGATCACTCGGAAAACACAGTGACAGGAGAGCTGTTGGCCCAGCATCATTCCATGGCATGGTTTTAATCAAATAATAACAAGCAATTCTGCATTTTGTTTCTGACTGTAAGTTGCAGTTCAAAGTAAACTTACTGCCTGGTGGAAAATTTAAGGACAATGTGAGAACCTTGTCAATTACACATAGTAAAAAACAATGACAGGCAGAGACTTTCCGCAATCTGGATTACCAATGGTAAATTAATTGGCACACCATTCCTAAACACCAGAGTGCATCAGCAGAGCATCTGAGAAAAGAACCTCTTGCTTTACCACAAATTGGATGTAAAAGACACATCTGTGTGTGTTAATCTTTCATTTTGACCCACATATTGCAAACGGGTTGAATTATCCAAGATGTTGAATATTGTGCATTTGACCAAGTGCATGTTTCTACTAGCAGGAAGGTTGGTGTTTCAGCAGAAGACACAATTTTAAAGAAATTGGCAGAATAATCAGAGGGGAGGTGAGGAGATTTTATTTTGCCATGGCAAGATCTGATCCAGGATGCACTATGTCAATGGCTCGTGGAAGCAGTTTTAATAATAACATTTGAAATGAAACTGAATACTTGTCAAGGAAGTTTCTGAGGCAATAGGAATGGAGAAAAAAGTCATGGGACCAAATGGAATTGATGTTTCATAGGGCCAGCAAATGGATGATAGGCAGAGTGATGTCCAGTGCTACTTAATACAATGAGTGGAATCCTGTGGGCCTCAGGAGCAGACATGAATGAGCAGACATCTTTGGGGAAGGGGTGACTCACCACATTAATTCACAGGGAGGGGGTGCAATTAAGCTGTGCATGGTTAAGGAGCTGATGGTCAATGAGGTTCTGCTGCTCTCTGCAACGGTCTAAGTGGCACTACATGTCACAGAAGGGCAGTAACCCATTGAAATATGTGAATGTAGATGCCAGACAGGGGGTGGGTTACAAGCTTCAGCAGAACTTGGGACCATAAGGGCTGAATCTGTGGGAGTCACTTCATGCTGGGAATATTGCACCAGTTTACAGGGCAGTGTGTATGCCAAGCACTTACTGAGGAGTACTCAGGAGCTGTCAGAGACACAGATGCTCATAACATATTTATGTACTCATTGGGGTGACATTCTATCATTTGGTTTGTCTGCAGGAGGAAAGTGCTCATAATCACATGCAACGCAACTGGAGAAGGGACACCCAGCGGAAAAACTCTCTGCCACTTTGAGGAGGTAACTTTTCTGGGCAGGACTGGGCCAGAATTGCAGCAATATTGAGCCTGGAGTCTCACTGTGATCCAGTAAGCATGCCTCCAATTTGCTAATGACAAATTGCACACAAAGGACTAACACATGAAATATTGTTGAGAAAAGGGATTGTGCATAACCATCAGCTAATTGTTTTTCAGAAACTGCTGCAAAAACTCAGTAGTTGTGGAAACATGTTTTGTATCCAGTCACCCTTCTTCAGAACGGATTGTAGCTGGGTAAAGGATGGTCCTGGACCTTAGCTGTCTCTAATCTATTTCCTGTACTTTGGCCCTCATCCCTTCTCTTCCCTCCCACAATAGTGACAGCATTCTCCTGGTCCTCACTTAACACCCCAATAACATCCACATTCAAAGGACCATTAGCCACCTCTAGAGGGATACCTGCAGTGCTCTAGTGAAGCTCAACATAAGCTGGAAAAACTGCACCTCATTTTCCTCATGGGAACTCTGTGGCTTTCTGGACTCAATATTGAGTTCAATCAATTTAGGACCTCAGCACTTTATTTCATATCTTTACCCCAATCCATACACACCTGGCCTTGCCATCACATGGACTCCTACTACAACCATCCCATTGTCGGCTACTAATTGTCCACATAACAGCTATTGATTTTCCCAGGCTAACGTTAACCTATTCCTTTGTCTGTTCAATTGTTGTCCCCTCTCTCTGGGCTCTATCTCCCACTCTCACTTACTCCTGCCCACTCCCCCCACCCGAGCTTCAGGATGTACACCACCTTTACCTAGCTGCAATCACTTCTGAGGTGGGGTTACTGGAACCGAAAAGTTAACTCTGCTTTCTCTCCACAGATGCTGCAAGACTGCTGCGATTTTCCAGCAATTTCTGATTTCCAGTGTCCGCAGTTCTTTGTTTTGTTTAGCTTATTGTTTTTGTTCTCCACTGCAGACCTTTGCAGCAACTCAGAAAATAAGATGTGGAGATAGCCTTGCCTTAACTCTATCTTGACCACCATCTCTCTGAATGATCGTGCAGAACCGTCAGAGACAGTATTCACATGCACCCTCCACTCCTGCAGGTACACTCGCCTTGGTCAAGGTGTGTTCTACTTTAGATTTGGGATCACAAGCTGGTGAGCACATCTCATACATCCACAGAGGTCTACAACACTGAAAAAAGGCCCTTTGGCAAATTGAGTCTGCACTGGTCAAAAACAACCACCTAACTATTCTAATCTCACACAAATATTCACAGCTGACAAAGGATGTGAGAGCCAAGGTCTCCCGGGACTGCTGGAGACTTGGTCCATCCAAAGCCCAGTGCTGATATCGAGCTTCCAGTATTGGCTGTTCGTGACCTGATCAGAGAGGCCTTGGAACATCTGGTACAGATATTACACACAGACTTGAAGAAAAGGTGGAGAAGTCCTTCCAAGTTTTGACTGCGGTTATGTCTCTGGCCTGCAAAATCTTGGCTCCCTCATTGGAAATGACGTGACCCAAATCTGGCAGAACACAGAGTTCTGTTGTGAATGTGCTCACTGCTTGTAGCAATGGATGCAGTGCAGCAATGGCTGGGTGAGGGGGGAACGAGGCACCTTAACATTCTCCGACATTTCCGCCACCTCCAAAAAGACCCCACCACCAGAGATATATTTCCCTCCCCACCCCTTTCCGCCTTCCGCAAAGACCGTTCCCTCTGTGACTACTTTGTCAGGTCCACGCCCCCCCTACAACCCACCCACCCATCCTGGCACTTTCCTCTGCCACCGCAGGAACTTTAAAACCTGTGCCCACACCTCCTCCCTCACCTCTAACCAAGGCCCTAAAGGAGCCTTCCACATCCATCAAAGTTTTACCTGCACATCCACTAATATCATTTATTGTATCCATAGCTCCCAATGCGGTCTCCTCTACATTGGGGAGACTGGGCGCCTCCTAGCAGAGCGCTTTAGGGAACATCTCCAAGACACCTGCACCAATAAACCACACCGCCCCGTGGCCCAACATTTCAACTCCCCTCCCACTCTGCCGAGGACATGGAGGTCCTGGGCCTCCTTCACCGCTGCTCCCTCACCACCAGACACCTGTAGGAAGAACGCCTCCTCTTCCGCCTCAGAACATTTCAACCCCAGGGCATCAATGTGGACTTCAACAGCTTCCTCATTTCCCCTTCCCCCACCTCACCCTAGTTTCAAACTTCCAGCTCAGCACTGTCCCCATGACTTGTCTGGACTTGTCCGACCTGCCTAGCTCCTTTTCCACCTATCCACTCCATCCTCTCCTCCCTGACCTATCACCTTTATCCCCTCCCCCACTCATCCATTGTACTCTATGCTACTCTCTCCCCACCCCCACCCTCCCCTAGCTTATCTCTCCACGCTTCAGGCTCACTGCCTTTATTCCTGATGAAGGGCTTTTGCCCGAAACGTTGATTTCGCTGCTCGTTGAATGCTGCCTGAACTGCTGTGCTCTTCCAGCACCACTAATCCAGAACCTTAACCTCCTTCCAGGTGTTCCTTCTCTTCAAGGCGTCCGGGAGATACTATTATGCAGACGAGGAGCTTCATCACAGGACACCCCCTGCTTCTCTATCTCCCCTCTCTCAATGACCCTGTGGGCTCCAGCAGGTTAGATTGAGGAGGTGCACGCAATTGTCATCCATCTGTGGCTGTTGTCTGAGCAGTGAGTGCAGCCATGTCACTGTATGTCTTTCTGGTGCCTGCACGGTCAGTTTTCTTTCTATTGCATTGTCCCCATCTGGAGAACATTTCAGGCAGAATGAGAAATGTGCCAAACCACAAATGCATATGGCATTCCAATGTAACATGCGTATGCATTTGTTTGTGCCAAGGCGCTGCAATAGTCCTCCTTTCAGGTGCTCAAGGTCACGGATGTGTGCTGCGTTATGTAGGAATTGTGTCCCTATCCTGCAGGAAGAGGCACCGCAGGCTTGACTGTGGAGCATAAGTCTCAGAAGTGAAATGTGTTTTCTTTTAATTCAACCCCTAGAGCAGAACACGATAATATCAGCGGTGTTAAGGTGAACCTGTAAAATTCAACACAGGGCATCAGCATGAAAGAGCAATGCAATAAAAGAAAAATGTCTGCACACATGTATCATAGAATCCCGACAGTGCAGAAAGACACCATTCAGCCCATCGGACCTGCACTGACCCTCCAAAAGAGCATCCCACCCAGCCCCACCCCATCTCCATAAGCCCATACTTACTATGGTTAATTCCACCCAGCTTGCACATCTCTGGACAGTGCAGGGCAATTTAGCATGGCCTGTCCACCTAACTTGCTTTTCTTTGGACTGTGACAAGAAACTGGCACATTCAGCAGAAACCCATGCAGACACAGGGAGAATAAGGTTCACAGAAAAACACTCAAGCTTGGAATCAAACCCAAGTTTCAGGTGCTATGGGGCAGCAGTCTAACTACTGAACCACTGTGCTACCCTTCTCAGACTTCCAGCCATCAGAAATCGATAATCCTGAATGGCATGGAGTGTCTTAATTGACCTGGAATCTGCTGGCAATGATTCTATTTCTATGAGGATGGGGAGAAGGCTTGTCAGAAGCTTAAAAACTGACATAGCCAGGCTGTGCTGAAAGGTTTGTTCCTGGGAATGTTGTGTAAGTATTTGAGGCCATGTTTATCTTTCAGTTTTGCAACTACGTGTGAGTAGGCGGGCATGTTAAGTGGTGATCACCAAGTCGCTCCCTTGCCAAGATAATCCAACCTAGCACGCATCATTCAGCTCATTAAGAGCTATCAGGCATTGTTTAGGTGAATTTCTTGGCCCATCACAGGCTTTGATACCAATCACAGTAGCCACTGCCCAATTAGAGAGGAGCTATTAGTTAAGACTTAGGCCTCCTACTCAAGCAGCAAGAAGATGAGTATTGTTTTTCCTTCTTCTTCTTCATGCTACAGAGTTCAGATCATGTGGAGAGGTGGAATGTGAATGGGTCAGAGGTAGGAAAAGGAATGGGGAGGGCCACAGCTTTCAGAGGCCACCCCCGCCAGAAAAATTGGAGTCCCCAGAACAAGGCAGGTAGGTCACCCAGGTTTCCCAGTCAGGAAAATAAAGACATTCCTCACCTACCGGGAAGGCTGGTAAATAGAGGAGTGAAAGGTTGAAGCCTATAAATAGCTATTTATGAATTACTTAAGGACTTTAATTGTTTATGGATCAAGAATATTCCCACAAGACTCCCTCAGCTAATTCACAAGAAAGGGGCAAGTATTTCACTGGGGCCTAATCACCCAATTATTTCCCCATCATACGTCTCTCTTATTACATCCAGGGAAGGGACAATTCTGCCCTATGCCAACAATAGTGTGAGTGAAAACCATTTTGAAAATTGAATAAAATAAATCAATGTAACTCTCAAGTATGCCCAACTGCAGGAAAGCGTGCAGATATATAGACAGAAAGCACTTCACTTCAACCTTCTATTTCATCATCTCAGCTACTGACCCCTAGTTCTGCACATAAAACTGTTCGATAAAATACAATGGGATGGCCTATCACATCTCCATTCCCCTCCAACTGCCTAGAGATCCAAATATTTTTATGCCTGTGTATTTCAAGATTAGATAATTGATGGGAAGTTCTCTCAGGACCTTTGCCTAAGTGATAATAGATTATTGATCATTCCCAACAAGTGAACAGAGCAGGTGAATCCCTTGATGGTTCCAAATGGTACAAAATATGTGGATCATTCATTTTCCCCAGGAGGCAATTGCCTGCAAAGGATTTTGTTGACATGTCAGCTGCATTCAAATGGACTGGAACATGGAAAGTGCAGTAATGGGGTAGCCATCTTTGTGGAAAGTGCAGTAATAGGGTAACCATCTTTGGCTGAATTTCAAGTTACAATTTTGGTGTTATGAAAAGTTTCTGTCTCTAAAAGTTCCAATTATGTTTCCAGCTGATTGATTAAAAATCATTTTCCATAAAATGCCTTTCATGAGAGTACCTTGAATTAAATTATCAAGGAAGAATTTCTGAATAAACTGTAAGTGACCTTAACTTTTAATCAATGGTTAGATTAAAGAATGCACTGCTCAATATATTCAGTGCTGGTAGATACTGAAATGATAATCAAAGTTTCAGAGCTGCCTCCGCTTTTAAGAAAAATTGGCATGTGGAAGAAGAGACTGGGAAGTGAGTGGGGGAAGGGGATTTTCCTGCTTCCTGGCAATATAATAAGCAGCATGTTCTGAGTTTCTGGAAATCTAAAAGGGGAGAGTGAACAAGTAACTGAAATATATTCATGACTGATGTTAATGCAATTAGTTATTGATCTTGTTACATTTTTTCAATCAATGTTTGGAACTGATCTACTCACAGTTTATTCTATTAATGACTAAATTGGCACATTCTGGCCATTCATCTTACATCTGTAAATATTCCATTTTTTGTAACCCACCCTCACCCCAAATTTTTTTCCCTCCTTTCCTGATTCATGCTGGACTCCAGTAGGTGGTGGTAACATCCTCCAGTGCCTCACCCATTTCCTGTGATAAGACAGCACACCGAACGATGCCAGTCTGTTCTGTCATGAAGGACACCACACTCACTCTGCTATCTCCACTCCCTCCACTCCTCCAAACCCCCACCAGCACACACACACTCACAAACACATGCACACACACGTCACTAGCTAATGATCAAGAGCAGAAACATTGGCTGAATGCATGTCTCACAAGCTTGCATCAGCAAGAGCAAATGCAGTGTCCTGAGTGGTTCTCTTAGCTAGTGGAATGGGTATAAGGATAAGTGGCTTCTTTGTTCACATGGCTCAGTGCTAATCAAATGAGACCCAACAACTACAGTGACCAAGGCCCTAAGTTGCTGAAGTGAAGATAAACTCTATAAGATGAGTACAGGGACAAAAAGCCAGAGATATACCCATGAGCCTTTTTTGGTATTCAGTAAGTGAAGGCTGGAAAGTTATCATTTCCAGGCAACTGGGTTAAATGAAAATTTCTAGCCCACACGTTCAAGTACAGAGAAGGATTAATAATATCTCCAACAAATGGAGGTCCATTCAATTCCACGTGGGTTACAGCTGTGCACTGCAATTTTCCCAAAATAAATTTCAATTTGATGTATAAAAAGAAGTCCAGAAAATAGATTGACTTTATATAATCAAAGCCAAAATTTAATGAAGATCAGAAATTTGCTCGGCAGTGAGTATTGCTGGGATTTTCACAACTGGTGCCATTCAGATAACATCATAGAACATAGAACATAGAACAATACAGCACAGAACAGGCCCTTCGGCCCACGATGTTGTGCCGAACATTTGTCCTAGCTTAAGCACCTATCCATATACCTATCCAATTGCCGCTTAAAGGTCACCAATGATTCTGACTCTGCCACTCCCACAGGCAGGCAATTCTATGCCCCCACCACTCTCTGGGTAAAGAACCTACCCCTGAGATCCCCCCATACCTTCCACCCTTCACCTTAAATTTATGTCCCCTTGTAACACTCTGTTGTACCCGGGGAAAAAGTCTCTGTCTACTTTATCCATTCCCCTGATCATCTTAAAAACCTCTATCAAGTCACCCCTCATCCTTCACCATTCCAATGAGAAAAGGCCTAGCACTCTCAACCTATCCTCGTACGACCTATTCTCCATTCCAGGCAACATCCTGGTAAATCTCCTCTGCACCCTCTCCAAAGCTTCCACATCTTCCCTAAAATGAGGCGACCAGAACTGCACACGGTACTCCCAATGTGACCTTACCAAGGTCCTATACACCTGCAACATCACCTCACGACTCTTGAATTCAATCCCTCTGCTTATGAATGCTAATACACCATAGGCCTTCTCACAAGCTCTATTTTCCTGAGTGACAACTTTCAAAGATCTATGAACATAGACCCCAAGATCCCTCTGCTCCTCCACCTTACTAAGAACCCTACCGTTAACCCTGTATCCCACATTCTTATCTGTCCTTCCAAAATGGACAACCTCACACTTGACAGGGTTGAACCCCATCTGCCACTCCTCAGCCCAGCTCTACATCATATCTAAGTCCCTTTGCAGCCGACAACAGCCCTCCTCACTATCCACAACACCACCAATCTTCGTATCATCTGCAAATTTACTGACCCACCCTTCGACTCCCTCTTCCAAGTCATTAATAAAAATTACAAACAGCAGAGGACCCAGAACTGATCCCTGTGGAACTCCACTTGTAACTGGGCTCCAGGCTGAATATTTACCATCTACCACCACTCTCTGACTTCGACAGGTTAGCCAGTTTTCTATCCAACTGGCCAAACTTCCCACTATCCCATGCCTCCTGACATTCTGCATAAGCCAACATGGGAAACCTTATCAAATGACTTACTAAAATCCATGTACACTATATCCACTACTCTACCCTCATCCACATGCTTGGTCACCTCCTCACAGAATTCAATAAGACTTGTAAGGCAAGACCTACCCTTCACAAATCCGTGCTGGCTGTCCCTAATCAAGCAGTGTCTTTCCAGATACTTATAAATCCTATCCCTCAGTACCCTTTCCATTATTTTGCCTACCACTGAAGTAAGACTAACTGGCCTGTAATTCCTGGGGTTATCCCTATTCTCTTTTGTGAACAGGGGCACAACATTCGCCACTCTCCAGTCCCCTGGCACCACTCCCATTGACAGTGAAGACGAAAAGATCATTGCCAATGGTTCTGCAATTTCCTCTCTTGCTTCCCACATAATCCTAGGATAAATCCTGTCAGGCCTGGGGGACTTGTCTATCCTCAAGTTTTTTCAAAATGCCCAACACATCTTCCTTCCTAACAAGTATCTCCTCTAGCTTACCATCCAGAAAAGTTTTCATGGTCAAAATTAATCTATAATGTTCTGTGTGCACACAGAAGTGGAAACCAGGGAGCTCTAAATTCTCTCCACAGAATTCCCACTCTCAAATGAAATAATGGTTGGGAGGGACAGCTATTGCTTTAATTGAGTCAATTTACTAGACACACCTTGATGTTATCTTTTACACATCTGATCAGTCTGAGTTACATGAGTTGATCTCAGCTGGGGCACCAGCTGGAGGTTTACAATTCACTTCGATGAGGGAAGGGAAGGGAAGAGAAAGATCAGCGAAAGTTCTCATTCTTGCTCATTCTCCAATGGCCCCTTTTGAAAGTTCTGCTGAGGAGATCAAGTTCCACCCGGAAGAGTTTCACCTGTCAAATTGGCTGTTGACCTTCATTATGTGCCTCACTCTTAAAAGAATAACCATCTGTGTTTTTGGAGATGCCCACAATTGGCACCTATTTGTGATAGGATTTTCTTTTGGAAGATTTGCTGCCACTTAGCTTTCTTCTGGTAGGGTTTATTAGTATTAATTGGGGAACTACACTATAATACACTACATCTTCGGCAGAAGAGGTACATACTTGAGCAACAAGAAATAGTTTCTTATGTTATAGTAGGATAATTGGTTATATTACCTTAAGACTGGTTGATTATAATGACATAAGGTTAGGGACATTATTATCTCTGAGATAATAATTAGGTAAATGCTGCACAGCGTGGAATATAGAAATGACTAACAACAAACTGACAAGATCCTCACAAGGACAGTCATTTAGATAACATTGGCAGAGATATTCCAAAGCTTCCAAGATAACTCCTTCAGACCAATTGCCTTGTACAATAACTTCAACCAAAGGAGTGACACATTTTATGTCTGTTGTTTAGTGGTAGCAATTTAGACCCTAAGTTAGTAAGTTGTAGGATTGGGTACTAGGTCAGAGTCCTCATCTACTGGCTCAGTGCCACAGCACATGGATTATTTGGGAGTAATCAGGAGTGATAACCATGGCAGACTTTTACATTTCTTTAGTTCAGGAATGTTGATGTCAATGTGAATTAAGACCACAGAATGAGAATGAAAGCTGGTACTATCTGCTCTGTAGCAATCAACATTACACAATGAGGGACCTTCAGTGACTGTTTTAGTTTTATGTTTTAATATTTTAGAAGTACCCTTCATCAGTTTCAATGAGCCTGGCTTTATACTTTAGTTTGGCAATGAACCATTCAAGGCACTTCAAACAACTTAAGCAGAAAAAAATGCTTTTGGCATAAACATGGTTGTCTCTTATAAATTATAGGATTGTTCTAACAGGAGATTGAGTTTCTATTTGGATGAAAAGGCTTCAAAAAGATATTTCTGATAATGTCACCAAACTAATTTTATTTAGAATTTCTTATTTTGCAAACATGGATTGCAGAATTTACTGCAAATTTCAATCTCTCACTTCAATCTTTTAATGAGGGCTACACATATAAGTTTACTTTCCGTCAATGTTAAATATGAGCTTTGTACTTTCAAAGCCTATTGATACATTGGAGGGAGGTCAGAAAAAAAGTGCCAAGGGCTTCAAACGAAATGGTGCCATATTAACAAAAGTTAGTATTACTTAGAACAATACTGGACTCCACTAACTCCTGGTGATTTTTTTTTTGCATTGTGATAAGCACTTTAGAAACTAGCATCTGGATTTTTAGCCTATGCCAGTGGCCAAAGCAGGGTAGTTGGGCCATAGAGCTTCAACCCCAACAGCCTCTGTGCTAGTTCACAGGCTACATCCAGTTATGTTTCTGTCATGACCATCCTCTTTCCTTCACTTGGTCTAAGTTCCTACTTCATTTATAGTGGTAAAGAATAAATGCTTAGCCTTCAAGAGCAGAGGCTCTTTTCTTTTAAAAAAATATAGCTTATTTTGAGATAGAAATTAGGTATAAGTAAGTATTAGCAAGTTAGATATTGTTACTAGGACAATGAGGAGACTTTGGAGTCTTCCTCCAAATTTATAATCTATTCTCCCTTTGTCCCACCCAAGTCCTTGTGATTTCATCACATTGAGACGAGCTTAATCCTTTCTTCAGAAACAGTACCATATACATTCCATCCATTTTCCTGTTTGCAAAAGGAAGAGAGTGAGGGCAGCCTGCCCACTGTTAATTGGTAATCAGTTGAGCTGCTTAAGTGCCTATTGAAGGCTGATGTTGAGGCCAAAGGGTAAAAAATGAGGTCTGCAGATGCTGGAGATCACAGTTGATGAACTCAGATTTCTCCAGTTTCCTCATTTCCCCTCCCCCCACCTTGTCTCAATTGGTTCCCTCAACTCAGCACCGCCCTCCTAACCTGCAATCTTCTTCCTAACCTCTCCGCCCCCACCCCACTCCGGCCTATCACCCTCACCTTGACCTCCTTCCACCTATCACATCTCCATTGCCCCTCCCCCAAGTCCCTCCTCCCTACGTTTTATCTTAGCCTGCTGGACACACTTTCCTCATTCCTGGTGAAGGGCTTATGCCCGAAACGTCGAATTTCCTATTCCTTGGATGCTGCCTGACCTGCTGTGCTTTAACCAGCAACACATTTTCAACTGATGTTGAGGCCAGCTGAGATTTTCCAGTCTGCCTCCAGGCCTCTCAGGAAGCAAAGAACAATGCAGG
This sequence comes from Hemiscyllium ocellatum, assembly GCF_020745735.1. NCBI lineage: Eukaryota > Metazoa > Chordata > Chondrichthyes > Orectolobiformes > Hemiscylliidae > Hemiscyllium > Hemiscyllium ocellatum. The sequence goes on along the minus strand of NC_083428.1, from coordinate 16,580,469 downwards.
CAGGATTACCTACACTCACTGCCACCTTAATTTAGCAGTACCAAGGGTCACCTGTAGGAAGTGCTCCCTCCAACAAGAGCAACCTAGCAGGGGGGACCATTATCAAATTTGAAAATGTTTGGGGAGATGGCACCTCTATTTGATATGTTCTCCTTTACCACATTGGATACCACCTCTTGATACAACTTCCAAGCTGGAGGGTTCCCTATTTTCCAGCTAGATTCGAGATCATGCCATCCATTCTCAAGTAGATGGCAAAAACACACTTTGATCAGTAATAGGTTAGTTCTGGGAAAATCACATTAAATGACTGTCTGTTTTCTCCGTGCTAGCTTCTGACCCCCATCACCAGCAATGATAAACCTGCCCCTAGGTTTTGAACCCCAGAGCACTAATTTATGAGTTCATTGGTATTGAGGCTTTCTCGTGATATTGTAAATAAAAATATAGATCATATTCTCCAAGAGCAATTACGTTCTGAACTACACAAGTGAGTGTCAGAGAAAGGGCTAATTAAGTTAACTGGCAAGATTTAACACAGAGTAGTCAGTTCAGAATATAAGCTCTGTTCAACCCAACAGAGCCCCTGAAGTTACAGGGCTCTGCAAATTACATTTCGACAAGCTGATGGCAAAAGAAATGCGATTGATTTTGTAAAACGCCTGCTTGCAAACTGAAACATTCTCCCGAGTCTGACATATCCTGAGAATTTTCCCAAGCACTGCTGTGAACCTGCCAAACATCACAACTTCACACAGCTTAGTGTGAACTCACAGGCCTGCAAATACATAAAGGCTCATGGAAATTTCATATGGGGGTTTCCAGCTGTAAGCCATCCTTATGCATGTGAAGAAGATCAAAGGAAAGCAACTGTTTTGCAAATATTCCTCAAAGTAATAATAGTCACAACTGGCAAAGTTTTTTTAGTGTTTATTATTTTGCTTTTGGGAAAACAAGTTTTGTTTCACAATGAGAACTGAGATCCATAACACCTACATGTCTGTGTTTTTATGGCTTATATAAGTGTTATGTACCCTATGGTCCTGACATCTTTCATCCAAATTAGTATTGCGTTCTTGTTTTTTCGGGACTCAGAAATGGTGTAATCCAATTAGGAGTCAAGTATTTGTTTGAAGACAAAAATATGTGTTTTTAATAGAAGTATTAACAAACTAGAGCAACTCACACTCAAAAATGAAGTTGGTAACTCGAAAAATAAATCATAATGCAACTTTTGGTTTGTGGAATGCAATGGACAGTCAAGAGCCATTTTACATTTTGAGGAAAAGCTTTGAGTCAATGGCATTGTCCTACTGGACTGTCACATCTTCATATTTGTGCTGTCATATTACTAATGATATGTCATGGTAAGCATGAGTTGATATGGATTAGTGGTGCTGGAAGAGCACAGCAGTTCAGGCAGCATCCAAGAAGCAGTAAAATCGACGTTTCAGGCAAAAGCCCTTCATCAGGAATCAAGGCAGAGAGCCTGAAGGGTGGAGAGATAAGCTGGAGGAGGGTGGGTGTGGTGAGAAAGTAGCATAGAGTACAATAGGTGAGTGGGGAGGGGATGAAGGTGATAGGTCAGGGAAGAGGATGGAGTGGATAGTTGGAAAAGAAGATAGGCAGGTAGGACAAGTCATGGGGACAGTGCTGAGCTGGAAGGTTGGAACTAGGGCGAAGTGGGGAAAGGGGAAATGAGAAAACTGTTGAAGTCCACATTGATGCCCTGGGGTTGAAGTGTTCCAAGGCGGAAGATGAGGAGTTCTTCCTCCAGGCGTCTGGTGGTGATGGAGTGGCGGTGAAGGAGGCCCAGGACCTCCATGTCCTCGGCAGAGTGGGAGAGAGAGTTGAAATGTTGGGCCACGGGGCGGTGTGGTTGATTGGTGTGGGTGTCCCAGAGATGTTCCCTAAAGCTCTGAGTTGATATGGTTAGAAGTCTTATAAAGTCTGTACAGGCAGGTTCTGTCCTTGAATCCATTCACAAGTCAATTTGTACTCAAGTCAGAACACAGTGCAGAACAATATAAAGCAGCTGTCCATTGATAAAGGAAATGTTTGTATGTTGGATCTTTAAAATTACACCCTGTATGAGATTGTTTTCATAAGTTGAATGATTGGAAATGTCCTGTAAATTTTGACTTTGTTCAGGCATAACTTTGTTCAATGTACAGACAAATGTGGAAACTAACTGTATTAAACTGAAGTCCTGAAACCTCAGTGTAGAAACTAGATGGATGACTTTGAATGCCATGATGACAATAGCTTATAGAAATGTATGTGTATACAGTAATCACAAGTTATATTTTCTTCTTCTTTCTGACATTCCTGTGGCTTCCAAATACCAATAAGTATGAGGCTAATAAGGATGTTGCTTTCATCCTGGACATTTCAGCTTGACTGAGTTGATAGCCTTCTTGTTTTTGATCATGACATCAGGGCCCACTCCAGTTTGTAGTTTAAAAATCTAAGCTAGCACTCCATTAAAAGATGGAAGATGAGTTGCATCCTGTTTTGCCAAATAAACTAGGTAATATCTGCTACTGCTTATCAAGAAATGAGGTCATCTCTACAATGTGAACATAGCATCTGAGATACAGCATTGGTCTTAGTGAATATATTAATGTTAGCCAGGTTTTCTCATTGCTTGTGGCAGGTAAGATTAAAATAATGATAAGAATAATTGTGATTTATTTAATGCCTTAGCATCTCAAAAATCTTTTAGTGTTTTATGCAATTTGATAATTTTAAGAAGACAGAAACTAGCATCTGGTCATTCTACATGAATAATCTTGCCAATGCTTTGAATGACAGACATCAAGTTTATTTTGAAGTAAAGAGGTAGCCCTGTCATAAACCAGATAGAAGAATGGTGACTTTAGCTTTGGAGAGAATTTGGTGTCACAACTTTGCAAAAATCTTTTTAATTTGAGGACATTTTATGCAAAATTGGAGCTTTTTTTATGTCCATGATGCTGACAAGTGAGGAAGGTACAAAGGGAATCTCTAATTTATGAGTGTCCGAATTACAATTCCATGCTGGGACATCATTTAAAACATTCAACGTATGAACTTTTATGAATGAGTACTTTATACTGTCCTGCATTGTGTTGTAACTTGTGTACAAATCAACTTGCAAACAGACTCAAGAATGGAACCACTGGTATCCACTGGAAACAGAAGAGAGAAAGCATCATGACCAAGGGTTAGTTTGTGGTATTTTAGTAATACATTCTCAGTAAGAGTAATGGGAGAGTAGTACAACAATGAACAATGCTTCTGTTTTTGTTGCCAGGAAATGGATGGTCCAGCATCTCCAAAGGACCAGTTCCAGTCCTCGCTAGTGCAGGCCCAACTTCTCTTTCATAGGGGGTGAGGTACCCAATGTCTGCCACCCCATCACCTATCCTGGCTTTTTCAGCACTTTTATGGGCTACTTTCTCTTGGAATGAGAGAATGGGAGAGATTGTGTGAGACAAAAGTAGGTGACACTGCTGTTAGTGTGGGTGCAAATGATGATGGGGTGTCCAAAGCGAGTAAGTGAGCAGCACAGAGGCCATTCAGGTTTATTAATTTTGGGGCAATTGGAGGGGTGAGTGCATGTGAGGAAAGGTGTTGCATGCATTGGTGAGAGTGGTAGAGCATGAGGCTTGGTAGGAGACATTAGCAAAGATTGAGTGAGTGTAAGGTAGCAGATGATAGCACTTACCCTGGAAGAGTGGAGAAAGTTATTGGCATTCTTCTGGAATATTAAGATCACGTGACTTGGATGGCAACCTCAGACCAGGTTGGTGAGATCTGGTGCTTTGGTCTCTTCTGCCAGTCCTGGGCAAACAAGATGTCCTGCCTCTGCATCATCCTATTCATCAAAACATCCAGGAAATGCCAGGTCAATTTCCCTCTGTCTGCAATGTCCAGAAAAAAACATCTCCAACTATTCAGAGAAACTATAAACTGCTAGCTCTTGACCAGGCACAAGGAAGAGAGACCCTACTCTAGCCTCTAATTCGCTCCCGATTCCTTGTATTCAGGTCCTGACTTTGGACCTCTTACCCACTTACCACACAAGCCAGCAGTCATCCCATCCCCACAGTCTTGCTCCCCATTTGGCCGTGAGCCAAATGAAATTACTCCCATTTTACACAGCTTGCTGCTCATCCAAACAGCAGCCATGTCCCACTCACATGGGGTGCTGCTGATAGGCTGACTCATAAACTGATCAGCAGCAAACACCAGACCAGATCGGGGTCTAATTGGAGGAACACATCCTTGCAGAATCTTCCAGTTGTCCTTCCTGTAATTGGAAACCCAGTGGCCAGACTGACAGGACCATTTTGGGGGAAGGGGGTGGGAGGGCATATTGTGGCCCACAGATCCGGTTGCCTGTTGGGGAAGCCTGATCTGTAAAGGTCACCTGCTTTCATGAGCTAAACCCTGCAAGATTGGGCTCAGATTGCTGCTACTTTGTATTCAAAAACTAAACATTCTCACATAATCAGCTTACCCTTAAATGACTGTTTTCATTCATCTGAGGCATTCTTGTAATTGAAAACGTCAAGAATCGTGACTAAGTAAATCTGACTTTTATTATTGAATGACTAGTTTCCTGATGCCTCACATGGGCTTTTCTTTTTTATCTCTGGTGGCATAATTTCTTCATTATAGTGGAGATCTGAACTTTGAACAAAACATTTTTATTCACATGACTATTGACAAAGTCTTCAAGAATGTCACCACAAGGCCATTTCTTAAAGCCACATTAAATAAATCGGAAGTTGTTCATTCATTTCCTCACAGCTCACAAAGTTAGTGATGACCAATGAGCTTTGCCCCAGATTTAACTCCTTCTTAAATGCTATTTTTCCCTTCAGTTAACTAGATTTGTAATCATGATAGTGAATCAGGTTAATGCAAGCATGTGAAGATAAACTCATCACAACTCAAACTTAGCCAAAACAAAATTCAGCTCATGAAGTCAAACTTTTTGCCTTGTACTCTGTGGACTAGAACCCCAAAATAATGTTAGAAAGGAAGAGTAAGTACAACATAAGGAGAGGATTTTCTGAAGAAGGGTCACTGGACCCAAAAAGTTAACTCTGCTTTCTCTCCACAGATGCTGCCAGACCTGCTGAGTTTATCAGCAATTCCTGATTTTGTAAAAGAAGATGATGCTGATTTGTGGGGCCATGGTTGGCAGGGAGATGCAGCAGGAACTATTAAACTTACTTGTTCAAATTCAAATCAGACAAGTAGACTGTCAGTCAGGATGCTGTCGGAGAGATTCAGTATGTTTTGGCTGACTCCGTAACCCAGTTCTCAGTGAGAAAAGTGCAATGAATCTAGCTTCACAGGCAGAAGGATACCACCAATTCCATACTTTAATTTTAAGCTCTAACATTGTTATTGAGAGTACAGAGGAGCTTCAATTATCTGGCATTCAATTATCTGAATTTTCGATTATCCGAACAAGATAGCAAGGTCCTGATGCTTGGTGAAATTGTGTTATCCAGCATTCAATTATCCGAACATTCGATTATTCGCACAAAATACTCCCCACCCGGGTCTTTCGGATGATCGATGTTCCTCTGTATTACAGAGAGAAAGCAGTGTTACAAACAGTTACAGAGTGCTGACTTAGCGTCCCTGTTTTTATCTCTCTCGATCAGCCACAACAATTTTTCATTCTTTTCAGCATGCTTTCATTAAAACATTGCATTAATCAAAAGAGTTATTTGCAAGTGTTTCTTGCATGAATGAAAGAAATTTTATTACTTACTAGCTGCAATAAAAATCATAAAACCAAATATCCAACCAGGGTCAGTAATCTAGAAGCCTAGGCTAATCCTCTCATAAAATTCACTCACATGACAGACAGTGAAATTTGAATTTAATAAAAATCTGGAATTAAATGGATGATCTCATTGTAACTATGTAACTCCTGTTGATTGTTGCAAACATCCATCTGGTTCACCAAGGTCTATCAAGGATCTAACTTAGTCTGGCCTACATATGACTCCAGGCCAACAACGTGATTGGATTTTAACTTCCTAATGAGTCAATTGGAATGGGCAATAAATGCTGGCCTAGTTGGTGATGCAAACATCTAATAAATTTTAAATAAAATTTTAAAAAGGGAGATCCAAGATGGCGGCGACTCAGCAAGTCTGAGTTTACAGTGCTCTTCCCAAAACCTGGGTAAAGTGAGTTACTCACCCCCACCACACTTACCAAACCACCCAAAAAAATTTTCTAACCTTAATTAGCTGCTTACTATTATATTTAAGCAGTTTAATATTAAGTGGATAATGAGTAAACCAAAGGGATCCCGCAGCTCTCAGAAAACAAAGACCCCTCCCCCACCCTCCTCTCCTCCTCCGGCTGCAGCTGATGTAAAAACAGGCCTTGAAGAGATGATTGCCAGGCTGGAAACGACACTCGTCAATTTCATCGCAGAATCCAGACAGAGATGGAATGCATTCGAAGAAAAGTTACAAAAGTACAGCCAGGCTCTCGAGGAACTGCAGGGCCGAGTGGAGGGGGCGGAGCTAAAGGCCACGACCTCCGAGGCTGCAGCACAAACAGCTGCAGAACAGGTGCCAGCTCTGGAGCAGAGAGTCCGGGCCTTTGAAATCTACATGGATGACCTGGATAATAGAAATCGGAGAAAGAATATCCGTCTTCTGGGCCTCCCTGAACAAGAAGAGAAGGGACAGTTAGTAGTATTTCTGGAGCGATGGTTGCCCCAGCTTTTAAACCTGGGGGCTGAAACTGACCGGGTAAGGGTGGAGTGGGCCTACCGGGTCGCAGTACGCGGATCTGGCCCAAACCAGCGCCCACGCCCGGTCCTGTTCCGGCTGCAGAGTTATAGGGAGAGGCAGATACTCCTGGATGCCTCCAGAAATCTTGGAAAGGATCCTAAAGCTATGATTCATGAAGGATCCAAGATTATGTTATTTCAGGACTTCTCCCCGGCTTTGGCCCGAAGGAGGAAGGCGTTTGATGAGGTGAAGAAATGTCTAAGGAACTTAAATATTCAATACACCTTACGCTACCCAGCGACGTTATGCTTTACCCACGAAGGATCCGAGTATAATTTTAGATCACCAGAAGAGGCTAAGGAACTTTTAGACTCGTTTAAATAAATCGTACGAGACAATTTATGTTGGCTTGCCTCTTCCACACTCCGTGGGGAGAAATGGATACTTTACTCTACTTTACTTTTGCTTCTGGGAGCAGGGTTGTCTTCTCTTGCTATTTTATATTATTATACTTAACTGTAATTTGTTGGAGTTGTAATTTTATAGTTATGTGTGTTTGTACGTGGCATTGATGCTATCAGATATACTCAGGTATGGGTGGGGAGGGGTGGGGGTGGGGCGCTCACTGTCAACTCTAGCTCGGTATTATATCTAAATCCTATTAAGGAGCGCCCGGGTCAAGGGTGGGACACTGTTTGGGAGAGGATATGGTGGACCGTTAGAAAGGAAGTAAGGCCCCCTGAGAACAAGGGGGAGGATCTCCATTCAAACATTTGTTTTTTGTTCTTATTGTTTGGAAATAGTTTCCTTTTTATTATACTGTTATGAGTGTATTAGAGAACATTTTCTCTTGTTTGAAGGATGTAAGTGACTCAACTATACACTCTGGATAATTGTGGATTAGATTAGTAGTTAACTGAGTTTCATTGTTTTTCTTTCTTCTTTAGTATCATTCCTTTGAATTTTGATGATTATATATTTAAGATCTATTTTTATATTAATGTTTGTGCTTGAAAGTTCTGTTTATTTTTGTAAATCTGTCAAAATATTAAATTTCTAATAAAAATATCTTTAAAAAAAATTTTTAAAAAGGGGGACAATAGATACTGTAGAAATATAATATTTAATTTGATTTGATTTTGATTATTATTGTTACATGTACAGTGATACAGTGAAAAGTGTTGCTTTACGTGCTAACCAAACAAATAATACCTTGCATTTTTGTTCTCCCTAAAAGTGACGAGAGCATTGATGGACATTGTTCACTTCTCCAAACCGAACTATGGAAAAGAGGCAAGCAGTCACCAGAAATGACAACCTCCCCTTCACATTCTGCTGCTGGGATCTGTTAATAATCAGCCTGGCCAGGCCCAAGAGAAGACCTCCCGAGGTGGTCCTCTGATTTGCCCAAATGCTTTGCACCAGGTGCCCAAACAGCAGGAGAATGGGGCTGAACTGGAACCAAAAATCAAGTGTCACGAAGGGGTTGGTCATTGATTTCAGGAAGTAGAGTGGAAGATGGTCCTCTGTCTGTATCAATGGTGCTAAGGTGGAGTTAGTCAAGAGCTTCACGTTCCTATAAATTAATGTCACCAACAATTTGTCCATCCACATCAATGCTCCAGTCAAGAAAGCAGACCAACGTTGCACGGTGGCACAGTGGTTAGCACTGCTGCCTCACAGTGCTAGAGACCCGGGTTCAATTCCCACCTCAGGTGACTGACTGTGTGGAGTTTATACATTCCCGCCGTGTCTGTGTGGGTTTCCTCTGGGTGCTCCGGTTTCCTCCCACAGTCCAAAAATGTGCAGGTTAAGGTGAATTGGCCATGCTAAATTGCCCATAGTGTTAGGTGAAGGGGTAAATGTAGGGGAATGGGTCTGGGTGGGTTGTGCTTAGGCAGGTCGGTGTGGACTTGTTGGGCCGAAGATTAGATTCTGTTCTAATCTAATGGAACAGAATGCAGAACATGGTGTTACAGCTATATATATATAAATATATATATATAAGAAAAAAATGCAGTTTAAAAGTTTATTAAACTCTTTGCAGTGTTGTAGCTATATCTGAGACCACAGCAGTTTAGTTGATATCTTGTATCCTCAGCAAGTTCCTTGGCTTCTCAATAAGTGAATCTTTCTCCAAATTGATTTATTACCAGTGCTGGCTTTTGAGGTGATGAAAACGAAATGAGAGAGACACTTTTCCAGGTCTTGTTCTGGATAGCCATCTCTAACAAAGGAATATAGGAATTAAGAGCGGGAGTAGGCAGTTCAGCCCGAAGAGCCTGCTCCACCATTTAACATGGCTGATCTTATCTTGGCCTCAACTTCAATTTCCTGCTTGCTTCCCAGAGCCCACCATTGCGCTTTTCATCAGAAACATGTGTATTTCTTTCTTGAATCTGTTGATTTGTCACAAAGCTGGTCCTTTTACAAGGTTACTGGGTCCTTGAGGTTTTTTCAGAGAGGGGGTAATTGGCCAGGCTCCAACGAGGCTGAGTTTATTGGGGCCGTTTTTGTTTACTCCGAACAGATAATGACTCCAGCCTAAGATTTTCATGTCTTAAAAAAAGGTATAATCAAGGGGGTGCAGCCAGGTCTCCAGCTGCTCAGGTCAGTTCAGTTTGGAGGTTAGTTGAGTCAGGATCACAGTTGAAACTGAAAGTTCTCTCCCTCTTTCTGCCCTTCTGACTTCGTAACCTATGAGCTTTTTTGTGTTATTTTTATTCTTTGTGCTAAGGGGTTTGCTTATTGAGACTGGTGCAAGTATTTTGGAACAGCATCATTAAGTCAGGATAGTCTGTTGGGCTTTTAGATAGGATAACTCATTCGGGGATTCTATTTTCGGTTTGTTATGTTTCATTCTGTAAATAAATCCTGTTTGTTTAAAACTTGGCAGTCAGACCAGCTAATTCACTCCAGGAATATCCGCTGTATACTTGCATGAAACAAATAACAAAGTTAAGGTCTGGGCTACCTGCTTGAAAATGTTTTGAGTGGTCAGGCCTAGTCCATAACAGATTGACTGTGCCCCCAATGGGGCAGAGTTCCACAGATTCACAACACTCTGACAGAAGTAATTTCTCCTCATCTCAGTTTTGAGCCTTTCTCCTCTCACTCTAATTCTGTGACCTCTTGTTTGCAACTGTCCTACAAAGGGAAACATCCATTCAATGTCCACTTTATCAATCCTCTTCAGAATTCTATGTACCTCCATCAGATTCCCCCTCATTCTTCTGAATTCCAGCGAGTACAAACCCAAGCTTTTCAACCACTCCTTGTACGACAGCCCTTTTCATCCCTGGAATCAACCTGATTAACCTGCTTTGAAGTGCCTCCAGTGCCAACACATCCCTCCTCAAGTAAGGAGACCAGAACTGGACACAATATTCCAGGTATGGTCTTACCAATGCACTCCCTCAGCACTGACCCTCTGACAGCATAACACTCCCTCAGCACTGACCCTCTGAAACAGCATGGTATTCCCGCAGCACTGACCCTCTAAGAATGTGGCACTCTCTCAGAGTGGTTATAGATGTAACTACAGTTTTTTTTTTATTTTTGTAATCCGGTCTTTTGCAATAAATGCCAGGATTAATCCTCTGACAGTACAACACTCCCTCAGCACTGACCCTCTGACAGTGTGGTACTCACTCAGCACTGATCTTCTGACAGCATAGCGTTCCCTCAGCACTGACCCTCCAACAATATGGCATTCCCTCAGTACTGACCATCTGAAACAGTGCAGCACTCCCTCAGTACTGACATTTTGGTAATACAAACAAGAACAGGACTTATACAATTAATGGTAGGGTCTTGGGTCATGCTTTAGAACACAGGGACCTAGGGGTTCAGGTACATAATTCTTTAAAACTTGCATCACAGGTAGACAGTGTGATTAAGAAGGCATTTAGCATGCTTGCCTTTATTGCAAAGACCTTTGAATACAGGAATTGGGATTTCATGTTGAGGTTGTACAGGATGTTGGTGAGGACGCTTCTGGAGTACTGTCTGCAGTTCTGGTTGACCTGTTACAGGAGGAATCTATTAAACTGGAGAAAGTTCAGAAAAGATTACCCAGGATGTTGGCAAGAATGGAAGGTTTGAGATATAAAAGTAGACTGGAAAGACTGGAACGTTTTTCACTGGAGCATAAGAAGTTGAGGGGCGACCTTATAGATGTTTATGAAAAAAGGAGCTGCACTCTGAAAGTTTATGTGATTTCAAATAAACCATTGGACTATAACCTGGTGTCAGGGAACCTCTCTTCCAGGTTACCCTTGCCAAGTTGATTAATACAATCAATATGCATGTTCAAATCACCCGTAATTTTTGTTATCCCTTCTCACAATCCCTCATTACTTCCTGGTTTTCTCTCTCTCTCTCTCTCTCTCTCTCTTTCTCTGTACACCCATCCTCCCCCTCCCCCAACCCCTCTCTCGATCTCTCTCTCTCTCTCTCTCTCTGCCATTTTGAAATATGATCCCTTTGTGTGTTCCCACAATTGGTTCCATTGTCTTTTCAGGCCAGTGTACAATATGTGAAATTTCTTTTTCAAGTGTAAATCAAAACAGGAAATGAAAATTTCTTGGCACCTGACTGATTCAAAGTCTTTAAATATTATGACAATTTTTTAAAAATCAGAGAATCCCTACAGTGCAGAAAGAGGCTGTTCATCCTATCAATTCTGTACCAACCCTTCAAAGAACTTTCCATTTAGACCAACCTTCTCCCCTATCTCCATAACTCTGTATTTACCATGGCTAACCCACCTAACCTGAACACTACTGGGCAATTCAGCACACAGGGTAATCCACCTAACCTGTACATTTCTGGACTGTGGGAGGAAACTGGAGCACCCAGAGGAAACCCATGCCAGTTTGGTTTAGCCCAGATAATTCAATGTATTCCATACTGGTTTTCTGATTTTGCCACAATCTTTGCTCAGGTAATCACTGCGTCCACTTTTGGTACATGATCCTTTCTTTATTAATAATCATTTTACTCCATGAAGCTCGCAGCTTTTAAAATTAGTTGATGGAAGTTGACAATTGATCATTTATATTTTGCCACTGTCATGACACAAGGATAGGCAGAGAAAGATCTTGAAAGCTGCTGAATGTGATTTATTTAAGGAATGACAATCATACTTATATTGCGTAATCTATCATTCTTCTTCAATTATCAATCTTCACATAGAAATAGTGTATATCAAAGTAGATCAATAAGATTTAGTTGAGCCTCTGATGACCCTTATGTCACTAAAACTTAGAAAGATAGTAGTCAATATGGATGTACTATCACTGTACCAATATGACACTCACAAAACTGTGTGTTTCTTTTTTCTCTTAAAGCTCATCTACATTTTATAACTCAATGTCATGAAGTTATAGGTTCATAAAGATGTACAGCACAGAAACAAACCCTCAGTCCAACTCATCCATGCCAACTAGATAACCTAGATTAATCTAATCCCATTTGCCAGCATTTGGCCCATTTCTTTCTAAGCTCTTCTGATTCATATACCCATCCAGATGCCTTTTAAATGTTATAATTCTACCCGCCTCCACCACTTCCCCTGCCAGCTCATTCCATACATGCAGCATTCTCTGCATGATAAAATTATACCTTGAGTCCCTTTTATATCTTTCCCCTCTCATCTTAAACCTATGCCGTCTAGTTTGGGACTCCTTTACCCTGGGAAAAGACCCATGGCTATTCATCCTATCCATGCCCCTCATAATTTTATAAACGTCTATAAGGTCACCCCTCAGCCTCCAAAGCTCCAGGGAAAATAGCTCCAGCAAATTCAGCCTCTCCCTATAGCTCAAACTCTCCAACCCTGGCAACACCCTTGCAAATGTTTTCTGCACCCTTTCAAGTAACAAGAAGATGGATTACTGGGCTAATGGTAGGCTACTTGGTCGTGTGGATGAGCAGAGGGATCTTGGTGTCCATGTACACAGATCTCTGAAAGTTGCCACCCAGGTAAATAGTGCTGTGAGGAAGGCATATGGTGTACTGGGCTTTATTGGTAGAGGAATTGAGTTCCGGAGTCCTGAGGTCATGTTGCAACTGTATAAGACTCTGGTGCGGCCTCATCTGGAGTATTGTGTGCAGTTTTGGTCGCCATACTATAGGAAGGATGTGGAGGCATTGGAACGAGTGCAGAGGAGGTTTACCAGGATGTTGCCTGGAATGGTAGGAAAATCTTATGAGGAAAGGCTGAGGCACTTGGGGCTGTTCTCATTGGAGAAGAGAAGGTTTAGGGGAGATTTGATAGAGGTGTATAAGATGATTAGGGGTTTAGATAGGGTCGACACTGAGAACCTTTTACCGCTAATGGAGTCAGGTGTTACTAGGGGACACAGCTTTAAATTAAGGGGTGGTAGGTATAGGACAGATGTTAGGGGTAGATTCTTTACACAGCGGGTTGTGAGTTCATGGAATGCCCTGCCAGTAGCAGTGGTGAATTCTCCTTCTTTATGGTCATTTAAGCGGGCATTGGATAGGCATTTGCAAGTTATTGGGCTAGTGTAGGTTAGGTAGGATTCGGTCGGCGCAACATCGAGGGCCGAAGGGCCTGTACTGCGCTGTATCTTTCTATGTTCTATGTTCTATGTTCTAAGTTTCACAACATCTTTCTTATAGCAGTTGAAAGGCAGGATGTAAACAGCTCCTTCATTCACATTATCAGAATCCATTTCATCCTGTGTCTTGATCCCTGTTACAAATTCATATCTTTTCTTAAAAAGAAATTTTAACTTTGTTTGTCAAGTCCTCCACAGGGGGATGTTGACTGTGCATGGATAAGGTGCTGGCAGTTATGGTGAAAATGGCACTGAAACTTAATTATTGCCACTTAGCTTCAAGGGTAGCATTAAACTGCACTGCAAATAGTTTTCTCATGAAGGAGAGGGCAATTGAAATTTTAACACAAACCCTAAAGTCCTTAATGCGGAAAACAAATACAAAATCATACCTTCAGTACCCATGTCTAAAAAATGCACCAATATTCATGTGCACTCTTGACAGATTTGTGACAGAAATGCAAATTTTAAACTTTTAAGTCTACAATGGAGAGGCTACATAATAATGTAAAGTAATAGAAGTTTTATTGAACCATTTGTCTTTGCTGTGGGACTCTATTTCTGATATTGTTTAATGACTTCCAGAAGTGCCAGCTTTGTTTTATTTTCTCCCTCATCATTATGCTACTTTTTCCTCAGTACTGTTTAGTTTTGTAGCTCAGTGAACCACAGCCAACTGAAGCTATAAAGCCCACTTTTAGCAAGGTACAACGGATTAATTACGCCGAGGATGGGCTGATTAATTACAACCCAACAGAACAGAACCACAGAAATGGTACCTATCACGGACAAATACACAATTTTAGAAATGCCTGATTTGCAAATAATAAACCTGAATTGAAACTGGGTGATGTTCTGTATCTGTTGCAAATGTAATATGTGTTACGATACCCAGTAGGGTGACACACATTATCCAATTTCTAAAAGTCAAGCAATTTCTCCATTATATGGTGTTGTAGGTCAGTTTACATGCTGGTTATTTCATGTCTACACACCAGAGGCTATATGTTGAAAAACATCTGCCATTGGAAAACATTGGAGAGTAAACTGTCAGCCCAGAACATATATTTCCTATTACCAGTCCCTCCTACTTCTTCTAAGGATAAATCTGTTGGAGTAAAATTGCATTTTTTGCTGCTCTCGCACCATGCTCTACGTCATCATTTAACTCTGTGAATGTCTTCTTGTTTTCATTGTTCTCAGAAAATACTATTATTTTCAAAATGACCAGTATAATCTTCAGTCTGAAAGATCTGCATTTATAAATAAAAGCACAATATTAAGCATAACACTCAGAAATATGTCAAAGCATTTAACATACAATTAATTGCTTTGAATAGCAATGATGGTCATGACACAGACAGATGAGGGAGGTGGCAATTTTGTGGTATTATCATTAGACTGTTATACCACAGACTCAGGTAATGTTTTGGTGAAGTGGGGGTTTGAACTCCCCCCCCCCCCCCAGAACAGATGGTACAATTTGAATTCAATAAAAATCTGGAATTTCGCGTTGAATGATGACCACAAATCTGTGGCTGATCAGAGGGGAAAACCCATCTGATTCACTGATGCCCTTTAGGGAAGGAAATTGCCATCCTTACCAGATCTGGCATACATGGGACTCCAGATGCAAAGCAATGTGGTTGACTCGGAACTGTCCTCTGGGCAATGAATGTTGGCCAAGCCAGTGACATCCTCACCTTGTAAATCAGACAATTATTTTCACATAGCAATGAGAAAAAGTATCACCAGTTAATCTGCTTCTCTTTGGATGATGCTCATTGAGGGATGAATATTGGCAAAGATAATAGACAATAGACAATAGGTGCAGTAGTAGGCCATTCTGCCCTTCGAGCCTGCACCACCATTCAGTATGATCATGGCTGATCATCCTCAATCAGTATCCTGTACCTGCTTATCTCCATAACCCTTGATTCCACTATCTTTGAGAGCTCTATCCAACTCTTTCTTAAACAAATCCAGAGACTGGGCCTCCACTGCCTTCTGGGACAGAGCATTCCACACAGCCACCACTCTCTAGGTGAAGAAGTTTCTCCTCATCTCTGTCCTAAATGGCCTACCCCTTATGTGAAAATGAATCCCTATTCTTTCTGAAATAGTGTGGTGTGATCATTAAGAAACTTTTGAAGAAATAGAATAGGCAAATGGGATGCCAGTTAATGCTTCACCCAAAGATCAACACCTTTAACAGTGTTAAAAATCACACAACACCAGGTTATGGTCCAACAGGTTTATTTGGAAGCACTAGCTTTCTGAGTGCTGCTCCTTCATCAGATGGTTGTGGAGTATATACTCCACAACTATCTGATGAAGGAGCAGCACTCCGAAAGCTTTTGTTTCCAAATAAACCTATTGGACTATAACCTGATGTTGTGTGATTTTTAACTTTGTCCACTCCAGTCCAACATTGGCACCTCCACTTCATGGTCACCTTTAACAGTGTACCTCTCCCTCATCATTACTTTGCAATATTACCTTAGTTTATGAGCTCAAATCCTTGCAACCACTCTATCATTGACAGGAGTACTAATCAAGTTTATAACAAGTAACATTTTGGCTCCTAAAAATGCTAGAAATATGTTTCTGATTTAATCTTTGTTATTGTACAACAAGAAATAATTGCAAAACAATGACAAAAATAGAGATCGGGACTATTGAAAGGTAGGTATGAATGGACCTTGTGGTTAAACAAAGAAGGATCACAGTGGACTCAAAATGGTAACTGTTTTGCTCTCCACAGATGCTCCAGATCTACTGTGTTTCTCTAGCATTCTCCGTGCTTGTTTCAAATTAACAGCATTAGCAGTGTTTTGCTTTTATTAAGCAAGTGGATATCATGTACCAGCACCTGCTGATGTAGCTGCAAAACTTAACTTTGTTTTATGTCCACACATGATGTGGAGGTACATGTGTTGGCCTGGGGTGGACAAAGTCAGAAGGCAAATGACACCTAACATAGGAGCAGCACTCCAAAAGCTTGTGATTTCAAGTAAACCTATCGGACTATAACCTGTGTGACTTCTGACCTTAAGTCTATTCAGGTTGTGATTTGTCAAGCTATTTACCTGACTGGAAAGTTTAAGGTAGGGGCTTAGGTGAGGCGGTAACATGGTATACAACAGATAGAGTCAATCTGGACAAGAACAGTAACAAAAATCATAGCTAAAACACTTTTTGAAGATAAAATAATCCAATATAGGTTCCAGTATTGCTAGCTAGTCCTTTGAGGAATGCCGTGAAAGTTCTATTAACAATCTCATCCCAGGAGACAGACTGTTAATGCTTTTGATGGGCAGACTGACAGCTCTGTCCTCATTGGGGAACCCTCACTACAAATACAGATGAAAGCTGACAACACTTACCATGCGTGAGCCTGCCAAATGTAAGAGTGTGAGATCCCACCTTGCTGGTGAAAATGAGTGTTACATGCCATAACAGTATATAGCTCCAAGTGAAAATTTGCTCCAATTGCCTAACCTTTTTAAGGTTAGTTGGGAGGAATATTTTAGGAATTCACATCTCAATTTATTTTGACAAATTTACCTCATTCTCTGTAATTTTTTTAAAATGACGAGCTATTGCCCCTAGAATTTTGTGACCTCATAACTCTTGCTTTGCTAATCCTTTACTTGAATACTTGATTCGTTAGGTAGTCATGTTTATAATTGCTGCTCAAACCACATGTGATGCACAGCAAAATGCGCAAGCACAGAGAAGGCCCTCCTAGTGCACATACAACATCCATTATCAGCAAGACATCTGTTTTGTGGTGAGAAGCTCTCTCTGCCAGAACACAGCTTTGAGCAGACTTTCACCACAGCTGATGGCTTACATGTCTGAAAGGATGTTTCAATTCTCCTCCTCTCTACAGGAGCCAGGCTGCCCCCTTTCAGTCGCATTTACAGGTATGCAACCTTAAAGCCATGCAATAATAGCTTTTATTTACCCCTAGCCATTATTGTCAGAAGTAGGCAATAGTGAGATAAATCTGTTGAATGAAATTACCTTTACTTACAGTTGTGAAGGCTAGGCCTCCTTTCTTTACATTATAATTGAACAGCTGAATGTTTGAGGCATGTAAACCACAGGAATTCACCCTTGGTGCTACAGTCAGCAGGTGGGCGGAAAAAAGTTTCCACTCCTGAACAGTTGACTCTTTGCAAGCATACTAGCTTTCAACTAGAAAGCCAATGCTTTCAACTGAATGTACAAAGGATCTGACCTCCACTTATACATCTTGCTTGGTACAGTTGTTCTTTCCCTGATTGATATTGAGTGCAGGGAGAATCCATTCTCCAAATGATGCAACACCCTGCATTTCCAATTTGCGCATTCCACCTTAGTAATTATTGCAACCTCGTGTAGGTTCACACACACTCTGCAAAAGTACACAAACAGTTGTTTGAAGTAAATTCAAAATGGATGCTTATATGACAGTGCTTTGTCCTTTTTTTTATTCATTAACAGGATGTGGGTGTCACTAAGCCAGCATTTATTGCACTTTCCTAATTGCCCTTGAGAAAATGATGGTGAGCCACAATCGTTCACAGTGATAGTCCATGTGACATTGGAATGCAAACTGCTGTTGGGAAAGGATTTCTAGGAGTTTGACCCAGTGACAGGGAAGGAATGGTGATGCCATTCCATAATAGGATGCTGCGAGGCTTAAACAAGACCGTAGAAGTGACAATATCCTCATGCACCTGCTGCCCTCATCTTCAATTCCAGGTGGTAGAGACTGGGGGTTTGGAAGTTGCTGTTGAAGAAGACTGGGTGAGTTGATACAGTCATGTAAATGGTACTGAGTGTCTCTGGAGAAGGAGGTAAATATTGGAGGTGGTGGATGGGTAACAGACTGGGGAGCTATTAAGTGACATACTTATATTGCAATTCTTAAGTTCTTCTTACTTGGTCTTTTCATCCAGACTCCATTGAGATGGCCCCAGATACAGTGCAGCCAGAACTGACTGTTAGTTTTCCAGGGAAAGCAGAAATCTCTGGCAAGATTTTCATTGATCCTTTGCCATCCTTGAATGAGTCCTTTGAATGAGTAAACCAAAGATCCTGTAGTCTCCCTGGTGATTCATGCATCTTTACATCCTAGAAAATAAAAATCTCAAGGTGCTCCTGTCCAGCCATTACAATCAAATGGTGAAATACCTTATCTGTCCTTCACTGATGTACTTTCACCTTTCAATAGTTTTTCATTATCAGATTGTCTCTTCACTAGATGATATTCTGAAAGTAACTGGCGTCAAGTGAGAATGGTACCTTCCTGATGAGCATCTGCCTGTCTTCATCCTGAAGTAGCAGCCCACTGACTACCAACCCTTTCAGCGTTGTCCCCTGCGGGATATTGTTACTAATCTTACTCCCCAAAGTGCAGTCAAAGTTCGGCCTTCCTGTCATTGTCCTCCTGCACCATTTTGAATGACCATGTCAGAGACAATTGTTAGATCTTCCCAGCATTTGAATCTGTGAAAAATGGACTTTGAATGGAGATGGTGGAGCTGAAAATATGTCTACTCTTAATGAGAATGTCTTTAGTTAAATGATAGAAATAATAATGTTAAGAAAATACTTCTGATTGGAAAGTGGAAAAGTACTTCTAGGGAAATATAGCAATACGGTTTGGTGATTACATAAATGGGCCTCTGTGGTGTCACAAGGCCCTCAGTGGCTGTGTGTTAAAAGTTCTCTTAAATAAATTGGATCTTGTGCCGCTTGGAACTTACTGCCCCTAAACCTGAAAATCATGCACAGTGTAACAATAAAAATACATTGATAGAGACAATGAAGTCTGGCCTGACCTTGTATCAATATCTGATGAACCCACATGGGAACACGATCAAACACTCAGCATTAATTGAAGAGCAAGCACCATCACTGAATTATCTGATCATTCATCTATCTTGTTAATATGACTTTTCTCTGTGTAAATAAGTTCCCTAAATTACAATGAAACCTCTACTACAAAAATGACTCTATTAACTGTAAAGTATATTAACACATCCTGAGATGGAGAAAGGCTTTGTCAATTATTATTAATCAATATTTCATGGAATTGCACACAATAAGTTAGGACCAAGGTTCATTTTCAGATCAGGGAGAGTATAAGTGAGTCTGGAGGCTTGAAATAATTCTGATATTATTTCAAAGTTAAATACAGTTTGCTCTTAATACTTTAGGATAATTCTTATGCCAATTTGTGAATTGGAGAAGTTGATTGCAGTTTCTTCAACATTACCAGTTTCAACTGCTCCAATATGCATAGTTGTGCCTTCAACTGCATAGGCACTAATTCTTTCTCTCCACCTTTCCACTTCTCTATCTCACTATGTTCCTTTCAGGCATTCCTTAAAAACTCTGTTCATGAAGACTTTGGTCATTTGCCCGAACATCATCTTCTAAGGCTCCATTTTATACTTTCTATTAAAGCGCCTATGTTAAACACTTGCTCTCTCATATTAAGTTGAAAAATGCGATATCAATACAAGTCATTTTTCTTACATCTTTCTAACTGTGGGTGTAAAATTGGCCTAACAGATTTCTCTGAATTTCCATATGTAGCAAAGTGAGACATCAGCAGAGTGCAAAAAATGATGACATACAATGACATGATGGTGATGTTCATGTCACATCATTACAGCAAACTTTGTTTTAACCAGCCACTTATGAACTGGCACTCCCAATAAACTGACAACAATTATATACCTCAAATATCATGAAATTTACTGTTTATTCCATTCAATTATTATAATTTTAAATTTATTTACCTCAATGTACATATTTATTGTTCAATCGAATGGCCACAGGGAATATCAACAGTTGATTCAATTTTGAGTCAATTCCTCCTCAAACACTGCTGTCTATCATGTTGTTCGAGTAGTCAGTTGAGAGAATGAGAAGATTCTCTGCTCATAAGTTTTATTTAAGACAGAATTGCATTCTTATTTAGGTGAGTTATTCTCTAAATAAAGTATAACAATGATATAGATAACCCTTGCATTATATTTCTATTACTTAGTGTGTGTTTTTACATTGATTATGCAAACCTCTTCAATATCTGGAATATTTCATCAAATAGCAAGTTCCTGGTCCCATGAGTGCTGGTTGATAAAAAGTTTGTTGCATATATAGAGACTGGGACGAAACAGACGCTCTAATAGAGTTTGAGAGAATGGGTCTATCGACGAAGATATCAATGCAGAGTTCTTACAGAAAGTACCATGGACTCAAGAAGCAGTACATTGAAACTAATTAGAGTTTCTTACTTTAAAATACAAGCTTCTGTTGATATAAGTTCCACTCTGTTCACCTGGCCTCAGAATGTTCATTCCTTTTAGGATTTTTGCAGAGTTGACATATACAAACTGCTGTAAGGAGAATTTCAAAGCAATATTTCAGCAAAATAAAGGGATAAAGGTGCAAGTTCACACCTACACAAGTTGATCATTGAATTTCCAGTTACATTAATTTAATTTGACCAAATAAGTCTAAAATCAACTTGAATTCACCATTAATGTGAGCAATGCGAGGTCTTGCACTTTGGAAAAAAGAATGCAAGCATAGACTACTTTCTAAACAGTGAGAAAATTCGTAAAGCCGAAGTACAAAGGGATCTGGGAGTGCTAGTCGAGGATTCTCTAAAGGTAAACATGCAGGTTGAGTCTGAGATTAAGAAAGCAAATGCAATGTTGTCATTTATCTCAAGAGAGTTGGAATATAAAAGCACCGTTGTGCTACTGAGAATTTATAAAGCTCTGGTTAGGCCCCATTTGGAGTACTGTGTCCAGTTTTGGTCCCCACACCTCAGGAAGGACACACTGGCACTGGAGCATGTCCAGCGGAGATTCACACAGATGATCCCTGGAATGGTAGGTATAACATATGAGGAACGGCTAAGGATCCTGGGATTGGATTCATTGGGGTTTAGAAGGTTAAGGGGAGATCTAATAGAAACTTACAAGATAATATGTGGCTTGGAAACGGTGGACATTAGGAAATTGTTTCCGTTAGGCGAGGAGACTAGGACCCGTGGACACAGCCTTAGAATTAGAAGGGGTCAATTCAGAACAGAAATGCGGAGACATTTCTTCAGCCAGAGAGTGGTGGGCCTGTGGAATTCATTGGCGCAGAGTGCAGTGGAGGCTGGGACGCTAAATGTCTTCAAGGCAGAGATTGATAAATTCTTGATGTCACAAGGAATTAAGGGCTATGGGGAGAATGCGGGTAAATGGAGTTGAAATGCCCATCAGCCATGATTGAATGGTGGAGTGGACTCGATGTGCCGAATGGCCTTACTTCCACTCCTATGTCCTATGGTCTTATGGTCTTAATCCCAGATTGTTCCTGGTCTGGCATTGGGTTCTATTCAGAGTTTGGCACCCATCATCACTACACTGATAGCTGAAGACTGGACATTTTGGATCCAGCCTGGTCCCTGGTATGAACACTGATTTAAAGAAACACATTTGAGATTGTGGTTTTACTTCATCTGGTGGCACATAGATTAACATGTTCATCAGGGGGTGGCATGGTGGCTTAGTGGTTAGCACTACTGCCTCACAGGGCCAGGGATCTGGGTTTGATTCCAGCATGTGGAGTTTGCACGTTCTCCCTGTGTCTGTGTGGGTTTGCTCCGGTTTCCTCCCACAGTCCAAAGATGTGCAGGTAAGGTGAATTGGCCAAGTTAAATTGCCCATAATGTTCAGGGATGTGTAGGTTAGGTGCATTAGTCAGGCGAAAATAAAGGTAATG
Organism: Hemiscyllium ocellatum; assembly: GCF_020745735.1. NCBI lineage: Eukaryota > Metazoa > Chordata > Chondrichthyes > Orectolobiformes > Hemiscylliidae > Hemiscyllium > Hemiscyllium ocellatum. The sequence goes on along the minus strand of NC_083428.1, from coordinate 16,558,340 downwards.
GGTCTGAGTGGGATACTCTTCAGAGGGTCAGTGTGGACTTGTTGGGTTGAAGGACCTGTTTCCACACAGTAGGGATTCTAATGTAAAGTGATAATATACACAGTTTGATTCGTCATGAAATTGTTTTTCAAATAATTACACTGAAATAACATACACTAATTTAAACAAGCACATTAACAAATGTCCAACAAATGAACATCAACCTCAGGGAGGACCTGAATGCAGGGCATAATATCAACTATTCACAGAGTAAATCTACAGCCTAGGACTTTAGTTATGAGTAAGCCCTGATAGCGAAAGTCAGCTTGGGGGCTGCTTGAGTTGAGTTGAGCTTGAGGCTGTCCTCATCCAAAATGCATGCAGATATTTAATCATTCTGACAGAGTTAACATTGAAGCCAATAACACAACACAGTCATTGGGTGGAGATGAGATAGCCTCAAATGAAGCCTTAATGGAAACACATCTGTTATTTCTGTCTCCTCATAGTCTTTTTAATGATTCCTAACTACCCCATGTAGCTATGACCAATTACCATTGTGCAATAAATTACATCTGGTTGTGTAAGCCACATGCATCTACTCTTTAAGATTTATTAGAGGTTTGTTTTCTACCCCTTGCTAATTTGATAGACCCTTAGACTCAGCATAGAGAGGAGGATTGTGGCAACAGTCTATACCAAACGCAAGCCACCAGTGGTTGCTATCATTTATATCCTTTTGGGAAAGAAGCAGTCTACTATTAGGTCCCAATGGAAATAAATGTATCACCTCTGGAATCCTTACATGATCTAGCCTTCATGTGACTCCAGATCCACAGAATTAATGGTTGACTCTTAACTGTCCTCTGATATAGTCTAAAAAACTAAGCAGTTAGGAATGGGTAACAAATGCTGGCTTTGCTAGTGATGCCAGATCTCATGTAAGAATTTTAAAAAACAAATTCCAAGCCATGCTATTGGATCAGCGGTTGGGCCCATGGCTGACAGCATGGCTGTCCAAATCAAGAAATGTTTGAGAGACCTAACTGCAGCCTCAGATGAAGTCAGTTATTTCAATCCAATACTTATTTTACAAACCACCCACATGGGACGATTGGAGGCATATATTTGTGTCTATCCTACTTTATGCAGATTTGTCAAAAGTGTCGATCATTTCAAAACCTTAAAAACATTTCATACATCCACATAAACAGCCATTCAGTCTATCACATCTGTTCTATCTTTCTGAAAGAACTGGGCAATTTAATCTTACACCTGCTGCTTTCCTCTTAAGTACGCAACTTAGTTCTCTTTGACAAGATGTCCAATTCCCTTTAAACATTTCCTATATAATCTGATTCCACCCTCCTTACAGATTCCAGTCAGATCTTAACAGTTTGCTTAATCAAAAGCTTGCCCTCCATTTGCCCTCTAGTTCATTTTGCCAAATCTTGGCCAATATATATTATTGAGTCATACAGCATAGAAGAGTCTCTTCAGCCCATTGAGTATATACTGACCTATTTATATTAATATCCAGTACTTGGCCCATAGCCTCAAATGCTCCTCCACATGCTTTTTAAAGGTTGTCAAGTTTCCCACCTTACTGCTCTCCAAGGCAGTGCATTCCATATTGCCACGACCTTCTGGGTGAGAAATGTTTTCCTCAAATTCTGCCTAAACCTCCTGCCTTCACCTTAAAATTATGCTTCCTCGTTATTCAATACTTCACTTAAAGTGCTGCCTATCCATCATGTCCATGTCTCTCAAAATATCACACACCTTAATCAGATCTCCCCTCAGCCTTCTCTGCTATAAAGAAAACACCCTGAGCTTATCATCCTCTCTTCTGAGCTAAAATGCTCCATCCCAGGGGCAACTTCCTTGTAAATCTCCTCTGCACCCCCTCCAGTATAATCACATCCTTCCTGTAGTGCGGCTACCAGAACTACACACAATGGCCTAACCAAAGTTTTGTTTATTCACATATGTGGTGGGATGTGATGGGAATTTTCACACAGAGATCCTGACTCTACAATATAAAGAATTCAGAATCCTATTAGCAGATTCCAAAAGACACAGATATTCTATCATCCAAAGTTCTGTGTCCAGGGGCCTGAGATATACCATTATGATATAATTTTCCATCAAGCAGCCTACCAGAAGAATGGAATGCCACAACAAGCTGAAATCCAGAGAAATATATGAAAAATTGTTTCTCCATGAAGGCTAAATTTGTGCAGATGTTACAAGTACGGACATGGAGGTTTGGTTGGCAAAAAATTCTCCACATGTTTACTTAGATACTGAGGCTGCAGTTAGGTCTCAACTTCAAAGGGGAGAGGGACCAACAGGAGGTTGTCGTACAGATTGTAACTAATGACATAGGAAGAGAAAAGGAAGAGATTCTGAGGAGATAATATAGGAAGTTAGGCAGGAATTTAAAAAGGGGGTCCTCAAGAGGAATAATATCTGGATTACTCCTAGTGCCATGCGCTCTTGAGGCTAGGAATGGGGGATAGAGCAGATGAATGTGAGCTGAGGAGTTGGTGCAGGGAAAAAGGATTCACATATTTGGATCATTGGAATCTCTTCTGGAGTAGAGATAACCTGTATAAAAAAAAATGGATTGCACCTGAATTGGAAGGGGACTAATATACTGGCAGAGACATTTGCTAGAGCTGCTCGAGACGATTTAAACTAGTAGGGGAGTGGGACACGGGAGCCAAAGTGCTAGTAAGGAAAGAGATCAATCTGAGACTGGTACAGTTGGGAAAAGGAGTGAGTCAAACAGTCAGGGCAGGCAGGAACAAGGCAGAAAACAAGTAGGTTTGATAAATTAAACTGCATTTATTTCAATGCTAGAGGCCTAACAGGGAAGGCAGATGAACTCAGGACATGGTTAGAAACCTGGGACTGGGATATCATAGCAATTACAGAAACATGACTCAGGGATAGACAGGACTGGCAGCTTAATGTTCCAGGATACAGGAAGGATGGAGCAGTGGGGGCGCAGTGGGTGCAAGAGAGGAGGGGGAGTGGCCTTTTTGATTAGGGACAACATTACAACTGTACTTAGGGAGATACTCCTGGGAATATGTCCAGGGAAGTTATTTGGGTGGAATTGAGAAATAAGACAGGGATGATCACCTTATTGGGATTGTGTGACAGACCCTCCCAAGAACCAGCAGGAAATTGAGAAACAAATTTGTAAGGAGATCTCAATAACCTGTGAGAAAAATAGGGTGGCTATAGTAGGCGGTTTTAGTTTTACAAGACATAGACTGGGATTGCCACAGTATTAAGGGCCTGAATGCAGAGGAATTTGTTAAGTGTACTCAAGAATATTTTCAGATTCAGTACATGGATGTACTTACTAGAGAAGGTGCAAAACTTGGGCAGGTGACTGAGTGTCAGTGGTGGAGCACTTTGGGGCTAGTGACAATAATTCTATTAGCTTTAATGTAGTGATGGAAAAGGATAGACTGGATCTAAAAGTTAAAGTTCTAAATTGGAAGAAAACTAATTTTGACAGTATTAGGCAAGAACTTTCAATAGTTGATTGGGGGCAGATGTTTGCAGGTAAAGGGATGGCAGGAAAATGGGAAGCCTTCAAAAATAAGAAATTGAGAATCCAGGTATTCCTGTTTGGGTGAAGGGCAAGGCTACTAGGTGTGGGGAAAGCTGGATGACAAGAGAAATTGAGATCTTGGTCAAGAAAAAAAAGGAATCATATGTAAGATATAGACAGCAGAGATGGAGTGAATCTTTAGAAGGTAAAAAGACAGTTTGAGTATATATAAGAGGGAAATCAGCAAGATAAAAAAGGGACATGAAATAGCTTTGACAGATAGCATTAAGGTGAATCCAAAGGGATTCTACAAATTCATTAAAGACAGAAGGGTAACTAGGGAGAGAATAGGGTCCCTCAAAGATCAGCAAGACAGCCTTTATGTGGAACTGCAGGAAAGGGGGAGATACTAAGTGAGTATGTTGCATTAGTGTTTACTGTGGAGAAGGATAAGGAAACTAGAGAACATGGGGAAATAAATAGCAGTATCTTGAAAAATGTCCATATTACAGAAGACATGGTGTTGGATGTCTTAAAAAGCACAAAGGTGGATAAATCCTCAGGATCTGATCAGGATCTGGTCTGATCTGACCCTCAAAATCTGTTGGAAGCTAGGGAAGTGATGGCTAGGTCCCTTGCTGAGATATTTGTATCATCAATAGCTACAGGTGAGCTGCAACCAAACTGGACGCTGGCTAGCGTGGTGCCACTGTGTAAGAAAGATGGGAAGGAAAAGCTAGGGAACTATAGACCAGTGAGCCTGACATTGGTGCTGGGCAAGTTGTTGGAGAGAATCCTGAGGGATAGGATTTACATGAATTTGGAAAGGCAAGGGGCTATTTTCCCTAGAGCATCTGAGGCTGAGGGGTGACCTTATAGAAGTGTATAAAATTATGAGGGGCATGGATAGGGTAAATGGACAAGGTCTTTTTCCTGCATTAGGGGAGTCCAGAACTAGAGGGCATATGTTTAGGGTGAGAGGGGAAAGAAATAAAAGGAACATAAGGGGTAACATTTTCACGCAAAGAGTAGTGCATATATGGAATGAGCTGCCAGAGGAAGTGATGGAGGCTGATACAATTACAATATTTAAAAGCCATCTGGATGGATACATGAATAGGAAAGGTTTAGAGGAATATGGGCCAAGTGCTGGCAAATGGAATTAGATTAATTTAGGATATCTGGTCATCATGGACTAGTTGGACGAAAGGATCTGTTTCCATGCTGTACATCTCTATGACTCCATGACCGATTAGGGATAGTCAACATGGCATTGTGTGGGAAATCATGTCTCACTAACTTAAGAGTCATAGAATCATCGAGATGTACAGCATGGAAACAGATCGTGTTTTGAAGAAGTAATGAAGAGGATTGATGAAGGCAGAGCAGTGGATGTGATCTATATGGAGTTCAGCAAGACCTCTTGTGTCAACATTAGATCACATGGAATACAGGAAGAACTAGCTATTTGGATACAGAACTTGCTCGAAGGTAGAAGATAGAGGGTGGTGGTAGAAGGTTACTTTTCAGACTAGCCCCTGTCACCAACAGTGTGCCAAAAGGATCAGTACTGGGTCCACTGCTTTTCATCATTTATATAAATGATTTGAATGTGCACATAGAAGGTATGGTTAGTAAGTTTGCAGATGTCACCAAAATTGGAGGTGTAGTGGTCAGCGAAGAAGGTTACCTCAGAGTGCAATGGGATCTTGATCAGATGGGCCAATGGGCCAAGGAGTGGCAGATGGAGTTTAATTCAGAAAAATGTGAGGTGCTGCATTTTGGAAAGTCAAATCAGAGCAGGATTTATACACTTAATGGTAAGGTCCTGGGCAGTGTTGCTGAAAAAGAGACCTTGGAGTGCAGGTTCATAGTTCATTGAAAGTGGAGTCACTGATAACAGGATAGTGAAGAAGGCATTTGGTATGCTTGCCTTTATTGATCAGTATATTGAGTGTAAAAGCTGGGAGGACATGTTGCAGCTGTACAGGACATTGATTAGGCCACTTTTGGAAAATTGTGCACAATTCTGGTCTTCCTGCTATAGGAAGTATGTTGTGAAACTTGAAAGGGTTCAGAAATGATTAACAAAGATGTAGACAGGGTTGGAGCTATAGGAGAGGTTAAATAGACTGGGAGCTGTTTTCTCTGGAGCGTCAGAAGCTGAGGGGTGACCTTACAGAGGTTTATAAAATCATGAGAGGCTTGGATAGGGTAAATAGTCAAGGTCTGTTCCCTGGGTTGGGGGAGTCTCAAAAGTAAAGGGCGGAGGTTTAAGGTGAGAGGGAAAAGATATAAAAGGGACATAAGGGGCAACCTTTTCATGCAGAGAGTGGTGTGTGGATGGAATGAGCTGTCAGAGGAAGTGGTGGGGGCTGGTACAATTACAACATTTAAAAGGCAGCTGGATGAGTATATGAATAGGATGGACTTAGAGGGATATGGGCCACATGCTGTCAAATGGGACTAGATTTATATCGGATATCGAATTGGACCAAAGGGTCTGTTTCCATGCTGTATATTTCTATGAGGAGAAAGTGAGGATTGCAGATGCTGGAGATCAGAGTTGAGAATGTGTTGCTGGGAAAGCACAGCAGGTCAGACAGCATCCAAGGAGCAGGAGAATAGACATTTCGGGCATATGCCCTTCATCGGGAATGAAGGATTTCTATACTTCTTTGACTCTAAACAGAGATAAAATTCCTCATTGTGCATGTTGCACATAATACCCTCAGGACAGAAATGAGGAGCAGCTTTTACTCTCTTTGATTTAAAATGGCTAACACAAGAATTGTTACCAAAAATTCTTCTGCATTTTAAAATCAATTTCTCGCTGAGCCAGCACTTATTGGCCATCCCCATCGGCAATGGAGGAGTTGGTGGTGAGTTGCTGTTTTGAAGAACTTTCTTGCAGTTACACACACCAGGTGTTAGGGAGGGAGTCCCAGGATCTGAACTCAGCAACAGTAAGGAACAGAGATAGCGATCCTCATCAGGATGCTGTGCAGCTTGAGAGGGGAGTTTGCAGACGTAGGTGTCCCAATGCATCCATTACCCCTCTCCTTCCAGATGGTCGAGGTTGCAGTTTTGGAAGGTGTTGTCAAAGCAGCCTTGTTGAGTTGCTGCACTGCATCGTCTGGATGGTACGCACTGCTGCCATTGTATGTCCGTGGTGGAGGTGATGAATGTTGTAGGTGGAGAATGGGTGCCAGTCATGAGGTTTCCTTGTCCCAGATTGTATTGAGCTTCTCAACTGTTATTGGAACTGCAACTGTCTAAGCAACAGTAGATTGAGTGTGACATAGATTACTCTCCCCTATTCGCTGCCCTGATTGATGTGAGGTTGAATATAACATCACACAGTCTCCTGGATCAAACCTAATATGATGAAGGGACACTGGTATCTATTTCAATATGAAAAAGAATACCTTGCATTTATGTCGCACTTTTTACAAACTTAGATGTCCCAAATATATTTACAGCCAGTTCAACACTAATGAAGTGCAATCACTTTTGTAGAGTGGCAATCTTGGTACCCAATTTGCATGTAGCAAACTTTCACAAATAGTACTGTGACAATTACCAGACAGGCTGATTTTATGATGGAGCAGTATTCCCTTAGACCCACCCTGCAATGTTAGATTTGACCTCAAGATTCTGGAATGTGAGTTTTTGCTTCAAGGGCAATGCGCCGCCACTGAGCAGCAGCGGGCAAAACATCGAGGACTTCCTGTCCTGTATTTAATAGTACTTTGAGATATAGATCATCTCCCCAAATACCTAGTGAGCAAATATATCAACTGATGTATCAGCTAGCTTCCATTGCCAGTCTGGACTGAGCTAACAGAGTGGGGTGATGTTGCAATGTATATGAAAGCGACAGACGTCACGGTGCCAACTGGATAAAAAGTGAGGGAGTTGTCATACATCCTTTGGGCAAGTCCCACCAAATTCACAAGTTCAGGCCCCAGGAGCCAGGCGCCCCATCCACTGAGAGTTGTCACTCAATCAGAGGCCGGCAGCCATTTTGCCCAGCAGGGCCAGTGGATGAATGGTAACAAATTTAAGAATGGCATCCTCAGGAGCCTGAAATTGTGGAAGGGCAGAGGCCAGTGATGCGATGGCAGGAAAGGTTTCACAGAGTGGGGACAGCGAGGACAGATGGCACGACTGACTACGGGGCACACACTTCTCAATCAGGCAGTGAGTTCCTTTGTTTGGTATGCCTTCCTTTATTGGTCAAAGTATTGAGTACAGGAGTTGGGACGTCATGGTGCAGCTGTACAAGACATTGGTCAGGCCAGTGTTGGAATATTGTGTGCAATTCTGATCTCGGTCCTATCGGAAGGATGTTGTGAAAGTTGAAAGATTCAGAAAAGATTTACAAGGATGTTGCCAAGGTTGGAGGATTTGATCTATAGGGACAGGTTGAATAGGCTAGGGCTGTTTCTCCTGGAGCATCAGAGGCTGAGGGGTGACCTTATTGAGGTTTATAAAATCGTGAAGGACATAGATAGGATAAATAGACAAAGTCTCTTCCCTGGATGGGGGAAACCTGAACTAGAGGGCATAGGTTTAGGTGAAAGGGGAAAGATATAAAAGAGACCTAAGGGATAATTTGCTCACACAGAGGGGGTACGTGTATAGATGAGCTGCCAGAGGAAGTGGTGGAGGCTGGTACGATTGCAACATTTAAAACGTATCTGGATGGGTATATGAATAGGAAGGGTTTGGAGGGATATGGGCCAGGTGCTGGCAGTTGGGATTAGATTGGATTGGGATATGTGGTCAGCATGGACAAGTTGGATCGAAGGATCTGTTTCCGTGTTGTATACCTCTATGACACTATGACTCTAAGAATAAGGAATCTTTTTCTTACCTTGGTCCCTGGTTTGTGATATGTAGGAATTGTTGACAGGCCCATCAGTGGTTATTATTAATTGACAACTTACGGTTCTCAGTTGGTGATACCACTTGGTGAGTGTTGTGATGTGTCCAAATGAAGAAGGAAATAAAATCAGCATTCTCCTCAATGTGTGAACACTAGGCATGATGGTCTCCAAAATGCCTATACTGCCCAAAAACATTCAGCCTAATGACCTGGTGATGCTTTGGATTCATACATGAAGCGAATCCCAAAGAGATAAAAACATTAAGAACCAGTCATACAAGGAAATTAATTTACTAGTCATACTGAAGCTCCATTTTGAAGTACATAAGTTGAATTGGACAGGCATTGTCTCATTCACCAGTTTTACTGGTTTTTCCTTCTGGGCCAGTACAGGAAGGCTGTTGGCGCCTTTCTCCCAGCGAGAGTTGCACCTTCGCAAAAGAAGGGGAAGATGAGGAGGTTCAACAGAAAGCGAACTTGCCATAGTCCTACTCTCTCAGTAGAGAGAGATGATTGGTCGTGGTTTAACCCAAAGGTCACCATGTCTCAAGTGAGGGGGGAAGTTGAGAAACAGTGCCCTTCCTGATAACCACAGCCAGTGCAGGAATTGAATCCATGTTGTTGATGTTACTCTCCATTGAAAAACCAGCTGTCCAGCCAAAAAAGCTAACCAACCCTCTACTAAAGCACACACATCCTGAAACAACTTTTGATGGAGCTTTTTATTGTCTCTGTCCCGGTCAAGAACAGGTTAAACATCCAGACCTGCAGAATGTAGCTGTGTTTAACATATTCATTTCTTTAAAAGGGCACTGCAGTCCCACTGGGGAAGCAGAGTGATTGTTTTAAATGCTTACAATGGCCTAAGCAGTTACCAATAGCAATAGCACTGCTGGTATACGCTGTGTGCATCCATTGGGATCTACCCAACAAAGCACTGATTTAAACAACCTGATCTTTAAACAGAGGTTGCAATGCAAAGATTGAACTTTTCAAAACAATTCATAAATGGAATCTTTGAAAGGTTCCAAAAGGTTCAATTGCAGGTGCTGCCATCTTGAATATTGCTGCAAATAGATATTTTGTTTGCCTGCAATTAATTTTTATCAACATTGAAAATCCTGGAACTCACTAACTAACGGTATTGTGCGAGTCTGTTCCTCACACAGCCTACAGTGAGTCAAGGAGAAGGTTTAACAGGGGGCCTGTGCAATAGGATGGCCAGGGACCAGGGACCCTGAAGGTCTGTGTTCTATATGGTGTATGGCTCTATGTCTAATGTTCTTTAAACCCTTGAAATCTGTGAATCTGGAATCAGAGGCTGTCCTGGACTTACCGCACTGGGGTTTGCTGACTGATGGGAGCCCGGATGGTCTTCAGTGAGGATTAGTCCCCTACAACAATGAGACATGTCTACCTCATTACTGCACCCTGTGTAGAATTGACGTAGCACACTGCCATACAGCAAGGATTATTTCCCAGTTACTGAGGACTGCTGACCAGCAAGACAAGCTGGTTGTGTGGTTACACTACTTGGTGAGGCATGCACGGAAGCAGGTAGATGCTACATGAACAAACATGAAAAGAGCAAGTGGGCAGCATTGGAATATTGTGTGCAATTCTGGTCTCCCTCCTATAGGAAGGATGTTGTGAAACATGAAAGTGTTGAGAAAAGATTTACAAGGATGTTGTCAGGGTTGGAGAGTTTGAGCTATAAGAAGAGGCTGAATAGGCTGGGGCGTCAGAGGCTGAGGGGTGACATTATAGAGGTTTATAAAATCATGACGGGCATAGGTAGGATAAATAGACAAGGTCTTTTCCCTGGGCTGGGGAGTCCCGAACTAGGGGGCACAGGTTTAGGGTGAGAGGGGAAGGATTTAAAAAGGACCTAAGAGGTAACTTTTTCACATGAGGGTGATGCATGTATGGAATGAGCTGCCAGAGGAATTGGTGGAGGCTGGTCCAATTACAGCATTTAAAAGGCATCTGCATGGGTATATGAATAGGAAGGGTTTAGAGGGATATGGGCCGGGTTCTGGCAAATGGGACTAGATTAGGTTAGCATGGACGTGTTGGACTGAAGGGTTTGTTTCTGTGCTGCACATCTCTATGACTCTAAGGTTCTATGTAGTCCAGCCCAATCTGTGAGCTGGGTGTCTGTCTGTCCATTCAATACTGGTAGCTGATGCCCCCTGCAATGCAAGTCTATCCTTCCAGTGCACCTTGACAATGTATCACAGAGGTGATGAGGGCTTGGCAAATGCTGGCTGCCAATGTCTGTGGACAAGGGGTGCATGCAATTGGTGCGAATGGATCATGCCCTGAGATGCTGTTTGGTTGCACACAACACAGAGGTCCTTCAGAGCAACTAGTGAGCTGAATCTGCTAGGCTACTCACTCTGGTCTCCGTGTTGACGTTTCTCAATGTCCAACTGGTTGGGACATTTGGAAAGATAGATGAAGGTTAAGAAGGAGAGTTGGGCCATTAGCAAAATATTTAAAAAAGCAACAATCATCCTTCATTTGCAACTCACCCAGGCCTTGTGAGAAACTCACTATACCACGTGTGAAAAGCATCAAGTACGCAGAGAGATGCTGCTGGCATCAAGGTAGGCCTTGCTGGACTTTGCATCCAATCCTGCCACAAACTTTACTAAAGTCCACACCACTCAGATCCCTATGTGATCCACCCATTTGATTGGGGCACATCACATCCGTGTGGCTCTGCAAGAGCGCTCTGTAAGGGATTAGTTTTCTCGAGCTGGCTTTGGTCTGCAGAAGGTTAGCAGACAGTCACCCTTCGACGTTGCCGGGAGACACTGCATGTGGAATGCATGTGGACAGCACATGAAGCTGTGATCAAACTCAATTGCAAAGTCACCCTTGCTGTGAAAACTCACCAACAACTATCCCGTGAGACATTTTTAAGATGCTATGTTGAGGCAAAAAAAAACAAAAGTTCAACACCAATATAATTTTTGGATTCAAGGACAACAGGTGACATTACTGACCAGATAAGCTGTTTTCTATAATGCTGGTTGAGGGTAAGTGTTAGCCAGGGGACACATATTCTCTGAAAGTCTTTGAATGGTATCAGAGGTTCCTTCCTGTCACCTGATTGGCCCTCAGTTTTCAGAAAGATGACTGTAGGTTAACAGGGAAACAATGTAATTTGGGCATCTTTCAGGTGACCTACAGCTGCAATCCACAACAGAGCAGCACATCAGCTTCTACTTAAAATATGGGAGTAGTTTTAAAAATCTACTGAAAGTCATAAAGGTATCCTCTAAATGTTTCCTGGTTATTTTGTGTACTGATATACTGTTCACTGAGTGGCATGGTAGCTCAGCGGTTATCACTGCTGCCTCACAGTACCAAGGGTCTGCAATCTTGAGTAACTGTCTGCATGGAATTTGCATGTTCTCCCCGTGTCTGCGTGGGTTTCCTTCCCAGAATCCAAGGATGTGCAAGTCAGATGGGTTAGGCAGACATGGGTATTCCAGATGCTGGAGATTAGAGTCAAGATCAGAGTGGTGCTGGAAAAGCACAGCAGGTCAGGCAGCATCCGAGGAGCGGGAAAATCGACGTTTTTGTCCAGGGATGTGCAGGCTATGTGGATTAGTCATGGGAAATCAGAGTGATGGGGTAAGGAGGTGGGTTTGAGTGGGATGCTCTTCAGAGGATCTGCAGGGCCAAATGGCTTGCTCCCACACAGTATCATCCAGACGGAAAGACTTATTAAATAAACATTAATACTTGGAAATGAACACCCTCTTTAACATATGTAAGTCTGACCATAATGTTTCAGTCACCTGGTTTATTAATACTTTTTTCCTTCCGGGTAGTGCTTTAGGGGTACCTGCTGGGTTGGGGTAAATCCACAACACTGCCTTCTCATACAGAGATAGAGGCAAGGCCTGAGACTGGCCATGTCAATTGGAGAAAGTGAGGACTGCAGATGCTGGGGCAGTCAGTGCAAGAGGGTGGCGCTAGAAAAGCACAGCAGGTCGGGCAGCATCCGAGGAGCTGGAGAGTCGACGTTTCACGCTTCTATGTTTTTTTTTCCCCACAGCGCCTCCTTTTTCGACTCTGACCATGTCAATACCCTGCTCTGACTGCACCGGCACATTCAGAGCTGGTCGAACCAGTTCTGCTTCTCCTCTGTGCGGCGTGAACAAAGTGACGAGAGAGATGAGAGGAACCAGCGACGCAAAGAGAAATGTAGGTCAATGTAAGTAGGAGTGCAGCGTCTTTAGGCTCAGCACACAGAGTTGGACTGCCAGAGGAGGAGCGTCAGTGCTATCGGAACTCAATTGTGCGTTTCCATCAAATATCTATCCCTTCTAATTAATTCAAAGATAGTTAAACCAAAATATTACAGTCCATTTCTAATATTCAAGGCTTCATTTTCTTTTAATGTTGTCAAGTATATGATTGAAAATACATATTTATGAGCTGAAAATGTGCCAATCATGTTCTCAAAAAAATTCAAATTGTTTTTGTTCTGAAATGAGTAACATGGCATATTTCCTGTGAAACGCTGAGGGTTATCTAGTTGGTAGAATTCCCATTAAATTCCTGTTTTTTTTAAATCTGGGAATCTAATGCATGCTGCACCATTGGGTTATGTAGTTCTGTACAAATACACATGCCTGCTAGCCTCTGATTCTCACGCATGGCCCTGACTCCACACCCACGTAAGCCACTTCATTAATGGACAACAATCCTATAGCTCTGCAGCAAAATGCATTGCACTGGAAATGTACAGTTCACCCTTTTCAATATGGTTCTATTTACTTCTCTTTCCAAAGCAGGAAGACGAATGACTTCCAGTAAGTTGGGGAATAATGTCTGTGGAAATGTTCACCCTGCTCACATTTCACTTTGTTACAGAGTTCCTCTGTTACATGGATCACACCGATACTTATAACGAGACAGCAGTGACCCCTGCTGTTCAGAAGGAGTGGGTGCGAAATTGAAATTGGTTTGCACGGATTAGAGTTGGGCAAATGCGCCACAAGCTGTGAGGTGGGAGGGTGTTCAGTCCATTCAAACTATCATGTGTTAACCGAGCTAGTGACATTTGCATTTACATGACGCCTGATGACACCAGAATGTGCTGAAGCACTGCTCACAGCGATATTTCAACCGAGCTGAAGGAAAAACCAGTAAAACCTGCGAATTATACAAACTGGTCTGATTTATATACCTGAGCTGAAAATGTGTTGCTGGTTAAAGCGCAGCAGGTCAGGCAGCATCCAAGGAACAGGAAATTCGATGTTTCGGGCATAAGCCCTTCATCAGGAATCTGGCCCGAAACGTCGAATTTCCTGTTCCTTGGATGCTGCCTGACCTGCTGCGCTTTAACCAGCAACACATTTTCAGCTCTGATCTCCAGCATCTGCAGACCTCACTTTTTCCTCTGATTTATATACCTCAAAATAGTGCACCGGTACCAGCCGTACGTTCATTTCCAAGTGTTGAACTAGTTTAAGGCCGAATAAATTGGCTTCTGGTTGCTTTTCTGTCGTCCTAGAGTCGACATGATTGGTAGGGGAAGGTGACTCAGCTTTAGCCTAAAGCTTTGAATGGGCGTATGGGCTTACTGATTCCAAGTTTAGATTTGCCCGTGAACAATGAGCAAACTATGAAGAACATAATTTTCCCGTGAGAGTTGGAAACTTCAGCAGAAGAGGAGACAAAAGGTCCAACTGTATCCTCCTAACGGAACATCTTGATGCATGCTAACAAAGTCTGCCCCTTTCCCTTCCTCCCAGAAGGAACCTGGCCTGCTTCAGTGGGGTAACCAGTCTGTTTAGAGTAAAAAATGAGGTCTGCAGATGCTGGAGATCACAGCTGCAAATGTGTTGCTGGTCAAAGCACAGCAGGTTAGGCAGCATCTCAGGAATAGAGAATTCGACGTTTCGAGCATAAGCCCTTCATTATTCCTGATGAAGGGCTTATGCTCGAAACGTCGAATTCTCTATTCCTGAGATGCTGCCTAACCTGCTGTGCTTTGACCAGCAACACATAACCAGTCTGTTTAATGTGTTGCTACTCTTGTACAGGACACCATGTTTATTTATAAAGCACCTCTGTCCTTAGGAACCCTTTATCTTTTTTACAGGTTTCTAAAAGGGGTTACTAAAAGGGGGGTAATCAGTCCTGCTTACTAATTCCTGATGAAGGGCTTTTGTCCGAAACATCGATTCTCCTGTTCCTCGAATGCTGCCTGACCTGTGCTTTTCCAGGACCACACTCTAGAGATAATTGGTCCTGCCAGGATTAGTTGAGGATAAGAATTTTGGTCAGAGCTCCAGGACAGACCATCCTGGTCTTCCCTCAACTAACCAGAGCATGAGGGAGCTCGTTGCCAAATTGCATAATGGAGGTCTTCCCCCATTTGAACAGGCTGTGGAGACTTACAGTTTAATGTGTCATTCAAAAGGCAGCATCTCCAACTACACAGTACTTCCTGAGTATCGCACTGAAATATCCGACCAGGTTAGACCGACGGACCCATGGTGGAGCTACGAAAAATCAACCTTCCAACCCAAGGGTGAGAATTTTCCGAACTGCACCACGCAAAATTAGAAAGCTTTGCAGACATCAGAAAATATTCTATCGAGTATGTAAATAAGTGGTTTTAAACGTAGTTAGTTTGTAATCTACTATTTCTGTACCACTGAAAATTAACATTTATTTAGGTCAGCATCAGTTTGCAAAGGCATTGCATTATCTGATAAACATTCCCACAGATAGTAAGGTCAACATTGAGAAAATGTTTTGAAGCTTTTGAAATAATGGTGCAAACACAAATTGGTGCATTTACTTATTGGTGAGTTATTCTGTTCCCACTGTAGTATTAGCATGTTGATATTGTTGTATGTTCCCAGGTAATTTTCTCCATTGGGTCTCTCTTCAAGTCATTGGTCAGCTTTCAGGCACCAACATTATTTGGTCCAACCGATCTTGAGGGACCGGTGTGTTTTCACTTACCATCGAGATGGCCATACACAGAAATCCTAGCTGATCATATTGAAAGTGGACTTACCAAGCTCGGCCACACAAAGGACATTGTCAAGATGTACTTCATGATGCTTCGAGGCATCGTGATCGAGACACCAATACCCCTCAGTTTCTTTGTCCTGAGCTGGGAACTTACTGTCAGTAGCAGCATAGGCAGTGGCCTTACTGGTGTTCTGTGGCCCTTTCCATTGATCATTGAATGCCTCAGTCGAATGAGGAGTCATAAATCAAGTCATGGCATGGAAATAGACCCTTGAGTCAAACTGATCCATGTTGGCCAGATATCCAAAATTAATGTAGTCCCATAGGCCAGCCCTTGGCCCATATCCCCTCTAAACCCTTCCTATTCGTATACTTACCCAGTATTTTAGATTAGATTACTTACAGTGTGGAAACAGGCCCTTCGGCCCAACAAGTCCACACCGACCCGCCACCCACCCATACCCCTACATTTACCCCTTACCTAATACTACGGGCAACTTAGCATGGCCAATTCACCTGACCCGCACATCTTTGAACTGTGGGAGGAAACCGGAGCACCCGGAGGAAACCCTCACAGACACGGGGAGAACGTGCAAACTCCACACAGTCTGTTGCCTGAGTCGGGAATTGAACCCGGGTCTCGGGCGCTGTGAGGCAGCAGTGCTAACCACTGTGCCACCGTGCCGCCCACAAAGGCACCCAGGTGCCTTTTAAATGTTGTAATTGTAGGGGCCACATTTCCCTCATTTGTGTTCAATGAACATAAACCTGACTCCTTTTCTTGCAATCCCTAGGGTTCAAGGATTATCCACTTGCATTCAGGAACCAGAGAAGAAAGTGCTGGTGAAACTCAGCAGGTCTGGCAGCATCTCTGGAGAGAGAAGCAGAGTTAATGTTTCAACTCTGATATGACTTCTACTTGGAACAGTGGTGCTCCCGTGTGGTTTGCTGGGTTTTGGCAGGCTGTTAACTGCAAAGCAAGATTTGCAGGTGTGTGGGTCAGGTGATGCTTGAAGAGTTGGACATGTGGCTAGTTTGGAGGTTTCTCACTCTGTCTGACTGCACCTCAGAACATGCCCAACATCTGTCCAGTGCCTTCCAGTATGAGCTTTCTCCAGTTGGGTCAGTCACAAGCCCGGGTCTCCTATAGCTGACCTCTTCACGGAGGACTTCCCTGGCACATTCCTCCTGTCCTCCTGAGAGTCTCCTGTCACAACCGAACTCTGTGGAGAGTGAGTGCCTTCGGAATGTCTGGTGTCAGGCCCGTGAGAAACCCACTGGAGCCGAGCTGATCAGTAACGATAGGCGGGTTAGGCCTGCCCTGACAAGGAGCTACACAGAGCTGTGGATATGGCTCCTTGTCAAACAAACAATCTAGCTACCTGCACCCATCTCAAATCCAGGTTGGGCAGATATATGTTGAATTTGAATTAGCTTTTTTTTTGTCACGTACACTCAAATGAGTGCAGTGAAAAGTTTGCAATGTCACCACTTATGGCACCAACTTAGATACAAGATACCTCGATACAGATACTTAAGTATTTTTGATACAAAATTGAATGTATGTTCACATCAGAGCTCAGAGTTCTTGATAAGGATCAGGGTTGGGACAGAGGCCCCAATTGATAGCTTAGGATTTAGGAAGATGAACTGAGTCACGTCTCTGCTCTAACTGTGATGAGTTCACTCGGACTAACCCTAGGAACCACCTAGTTAGCATTATTTAACAGCTTCCAGGGTTCAATTGCAGATTCTAGAGAGTTAACATAGGTCCACATTGAAGACAGTCCAGTCTCATTTCCTTTATCTTCTCCTTTATTACTTTTAGGACTTCCAGTTAAAATGACAGATTTCCTCCCATCAGAAGAACGTACAACCAGCCTCCAGCCTGCTGGTATGATGCAAGAGGCAAAAAAACCCTGCAGATGCTAGAATCCAAGGTAGACAAGCAGAAGGCTGGAAGAACACAGCAAGCCAGGTAGTATCAGGAGGTGGAGCGGTCAAGGTTCAGGTCACAATTTGGAGATGCCGGTGTTGGACTTTTGTGTACAAAGTTAAAAATCACACAACACCAGGTTATAGTCCAACAGCTTTATTTGGAAGCATTAGCTTTTGGAGCGTTGCTCCTTCATCAGATGTAACCTCTCTTCAGGACGGCAAGAAGAAGGAAGAGAATGTATCTTTTGTCCTTAAGTTGTCCCTGTAGTGGTGTCCTATCGTTGATCCAGGATTCAAGTCCCACCTGGTCCAGAGGTGTGCAGTAATATCTCTAAATGTTTGGTTAAAACATAACTATACCTTGCATCCTGTGGTGAGATGCTCCACCTAGTGGTGTAACTGAGAACTGTCTAAGCTCACTGTGAGCTGTAACATCTGGCAATATTGTTAAGGTGCAACAGGGAATCAGCAGCTGATAATGCATCTCCCCGAGCATTTTTTTGAAGGATATATAGTTGATGTAACAAGAGAGCCAATTGATGTGGCTTATGCTTCTCCTGCCCACACAATTTCTCTATTTTATCTTCAGTTCAGGATGGTCTCAGTTTTCATCCTTGATTGATGCTGACCTCTGTGCAGCAGTCCGTGGAAAACTGACTTCAGCTCCTTTAGGATAGTGTCAGGGGAGGGAGGAGAGTTGTGTGGAAAGAGTGCTTGGGTCCTGATTATCATCCAGTGACTACTCCCTGGAAGCTGTTTCTGTGTGGGGAAATGGGATAAAATAGTTTCAAGCTGGATTTGAAAAGCATGATGGTTATAATTGCCACTTGAGCGGGGTGCCATGGTAAGTCCACCACAAGTATACCAAAACAAACTGGCACTGCTGGGAGACAAGTTGGGAAAAGCACAAGTGTTGCCTTCATTCAAATGGGCTCTGTTTATCTCACCCCATAGCTCATATCAACATATAGGAGTGTTGATATCTGTCAGTTCACTTTGTAAGTCTATATTAACCACAGCAGCTTCTACCATTTGATGCATTTGCTCATGCATTGGTTGTCACCACCCCTTTAATTTACAGTTCCACTTTAAAGGACAGCCCCCCTCCCACCCCCTGACCCCTGATGGTACAAGCCTCCTATTGCCCCCTCCCACACTCACATTCCCACCTGGCCATCAGACCCAACAGTTCTGTCGGCTGCAGTCTTCCAGGCACCTGTGATGCCAGATGCACAAAGGAACAGGGAATTAAGTAACAGGTTTATGATCGCTGTGAGCAATTGCTCATCATAACACATGGCTTTTGTTCAGATTAATTATATTATTCTTAGAGTCACAGTTATACAGCACAGAAACAGAGCCATTGGTCCAACTAGTCCACGCTGGTCAGAATTCCAAACAAAACTAGTCCCACCTGCCTGCGCTTAGCTCAAACATTTGCTATTCATGTATTATCTAAATGTATTTTAAACATTACAGCAGTATCTGCATCCACACTTCCTCTGGAAGTTCATTCCACACAAGAACCAATTCCTCAGTTAACTTGTTTTCAAGGACATAACAGACAGTGAGTTTCTGACGAAGGGCTTATGCGCGAAACGTCGAATTTTCTGTTCCTTGGATGCTGCCTGACCTGCTGCGCTTTTCCAGCAACACATTTTCAGCAGTGAGTTTCTGAAGAAAAGTCATACTGGACTTGAAACGTTAACTCTGCTTCTCTCTTCACAGATGCTGCTGAGTTTCTCCAGTACACTCTGTGCTTGTTTCAGAATTCTAGCATCTGTAGTATTTTGCTCCTTCATGGGTTTCTGATCTCAGCCAGAGGTCAAGACCTGGAGGACGCTGACAACCTGTTTGCCCGGTTGGGAGAGAAACAGTGCCAGATATAGATCAACTTAAAACTGAAGAGAGCAGAACTTGTTCTGATGTTACAAAGGCTGACACTCGCCTCTTTTCCTGAGGCCACCTTTGACAACATTTGAGCACCGAGACCCAAAAATCAGCCCTGACCAGAAATGATGCAGAAAAGATAGCATTCGCCTTTCTCATCTGCATTCATCCTACATGCATCTATCCACTGACAGGTGGGAGATCTTTGATCTGAGTATCTAATGCATAGGCAGGAGGATATGACAAATTTTGAAGCCATACTTTTGAAAATGGACACAAAAGCTAGTAAGATGATGGCAGTATATCGCACAACTTTGGAAGTCCTATCAAAAGCTTGTTGTGAAACTTGAAATGGTTCCGAAAAGATTTAAAAGGATGTTGCCAGGGTTGGAGGGTTTGAGCTCAGGGAGAAGCTTAATAGGCTGGAGCTGTTTTCCCTGGAGCATCAGAGGCTGATGGGTGACCTTATGGAGGTTTATAAAATCATGAGAGGCATGATTAGGGTAAGTAGATAAGGTATTTTCCCTGGAGTGGGAGAGTCCAGAACTACGGGGCATAGGTTTAGGACGAGAGGGGAAAAATTTAAAAGGGACCTAAGGGGCAACTTTTACACACAGAGGGTCTTGCATATCTGGAATGAGCTGCCAGAGGAAGTAGTGGAGGCTGAGACAATTACAACATTTAAAAGGCATCTGGATGGGTGCATGAAATAAATGGTGACATCTTGCAAAATGTCCCAGATTACAGAGGAGGAAGTGCTGGATGTCTTGAAACGGTTAAAGGTGGATAAATCCCCAGGACCTGATCAGGTGTACCCGAGAACTCTGTGGGAAGGTAGAGAAGTGATTGCTGGGCCTCTTGCTGAGATATTTGTATCATCGATAGTCACAGGTGAGGTGCCGGAAGACTGGAGGTTGGCAAACGTGGTGCCACTGTTTAAGAAGAGCGGTAAAGACAAGCCAGGGAACTATAGACCAGTGAGCCTGACCTCGGTGGTGGGCAAGTTGTTGGAGGGAATCCTGAGAGACAGGATGTACATGTATTTGGAAGGGCAAGGACTGATTAGGGATAGTCACCATGGCTTTGTGTGTGGGAAATCATGTCTCACAAACTTGATTGAGTTTTTTGAAGAAGTAACAAAGAAGATTGATGAGGACAGAGCAGTAGATGTGATCTATATGGACTTCAGTAAGGCGTTTGACAAGGTTCTCCATGGGAGACTGATTAGCAAGGTTAGATCTCATGGAATACAGGGAGAACTAACCATTTGGATACAGAATTGGTTCAAAGGTAGAAGACAGAGGGTGGTGGTGGAGGCTTGTTTTTCAGACTGGAGGCCTGTGACCAGTGGAGTGCCACAAGGATCGGTGCTGGGCCCTCTACTTTTTGTCATTGGATGCGAGCATCAGAGGAACAGTTAGTAAGTTTGCAGATGACACCAAAATTAGAGGTGTAGTGGACAGCGAAGTGGGTTACCTCAGATTACAACAGGATCTGGACCAGATGGGCCAATGGGCTGAGAAGTGGCAGATGGAGTTTAATTGAGATAAATGCGAGATGCTGCATTTTGGGAAAGCAAACCTTAGCAGGACTTATACACTTAATGGTAAGGTCCTAGGGAGTGTTGCTGAACAAAGAGACCTTGGAGTGCAAGTTCATAGCTCCTTGAAAGTGGAGTCGCAAGTAAATAGGATAGTGAAGAAAGCGTTTGGTATGCTTTCTTTGATTGGTCAGAGTATTGAGTAGAGGAGTTTGGAGGTCATGTTGCGGCTGTACAGGACATTGGTTAGGCCACTGTTGGAATATTGCGTGCAATTCTGGTCTTCTTCCTATCATAAAGATGTTGTGAAACTTGAAAGGGTTCAGAAACTATTTACAAAGATGTTGCCAGGGTTGGAGGAACTGAGCTACAGGGAGAGGCTGAACAGGCTGGGGCTGTTTTCCCTGGAGCATCAGAGGCTGAGTGGTAACCTTATAGAGGTTTACAAAATTATGAGGGGCATGGATAGATAAATTGGCAAAGTATTTTTCCCTGGAGCCGGGGAGTCCAAAACTAGAGGGCATAGGTTTAGGGTGAGAGGGGAAAGATATAAAAGAGACCTAAGGGGCAACTTTTTCTGGAATGAGCTGCCAGAGGAAGTGGTGGAGAATGGTACAATTGCAACATTTAAGAGGCATTTGGATGGGTATATGAATAGGAAGGGTTTGGAGGGATATGGGCCGGGCGCTGGCAGGTGGGACTAGATAGGGTTGGGATATCTGGCATGGACGGGTTGGACCGAAGGGTCTATTTCCATGCTGTACATCTCTATGACTCCATGAACAGGAAGGGTTTAGAGGGATATGGGCCAAGCGCTGGCAAATGGGATGAGATTAGGTTAGGATATCTGGCTGGCATGGATGAATAGGACCAAAGGGTCTGTTTCTGTGCTGTACATCTTTATGACTCTAAGTATTCAGCTTCAGACAGTTCTGAAATTCAGGAGATCACGAATTTTCAGAGGAGGTGTTTCCATGTATCTGCTGCCCTTGTCCTGGTCAGTAGAGGGCATTGGAAATGTCAGGCAGACTGAGCCATCCTTTCCAGCCAAATATGCTTACATCCCTATTCTGTGTTGTATTACCTTATCTTAGCCTGGAGCAATGGGAGAGGATCCTATAATTAATCTTGGCATTCCCTATGTTAGAGAGTAGGAAATTGGCTCAGTGACTTAAGTCCCATTTCATGGCTTTAGCCAAAACTGTAATCATGAAATTAAATACCTGACATTGTAATACTGCCATTGTGTCTTTGATAAGGTCTTGTGATGTGATATGTTTGAGAGACAGGTATTGGCCAGTACATTCCCTTGGTCAAAATAGTGTCATGAGATCTTTTCTATCGACATGAGCAAGCAGAAAGAGCCTTGGTTGAACATCTCAGCTGAAGAATGGGTCTCTCGGCATTGCACGGCTGCACTCAAGCATCAGTTTAATTTTTGTACTCAATCCTTAAGTGGAACTCGAACCCAAAATTTTGTGACTCACTGATGCATGTACCATTGGCAGAACATAGGTATTACTATACAGTTTTGCAACATAATTTTAAAAAATATTGTCAAGGTGAGCAGACTACAGTATTACAGACATTTTTACTTCCAAAGGAATGTTCTTTTTAAAATTGTCATTCTTGTTTCCAATCCCTTCCATAGTACAGTCCCTCCCAATCTCAAGAATTTACTTTATCCTGCTGCACTATCTGTACTGCTCCAAGGCGCCAATGTTTTGGATTTCCAAGCCCGGTCTGTTTCTTCTCCTTTCAAATATTTCGAAAGCTTATCTCTTTGACCATAGCATTTTGGTAATCCATCCTACTATCTCCTTATGTAACTCTATGACGGATTTTGTGCAATAATACTCCTATTAAATGCCTTCACTATGTGCTACACATAAGTTGACATGGTGTAATAGTAATGTTATTGGACTAACAATCCAGAAACCTAAACTAATATTCTATGTTCAAATCCTCCCATGGCAGATGGTGTTATTCGAATTCAATAAAAATCTGCAATGGTGACCATGTGACTACTATTGGCTGTCATTAAAAACTGATTTGGTTCGCTAATGTCTTTAGGGAAGGAAATTTATTGTGCTTGTTTGGTCTACATGGGTGTCCAGACCCACAACAATATGATTGACTCCTAATTCCCTTTTGAAATGGCTGAACAAGTGACTCATTCAGGGACAGCCAGTAGATGTTGGCCTCACTAGCAATGCCCACGTCTGATGAACAAATTAGATAGATATTTGAAAATGTATCTGAAACTATGATGCTGTGCAGCAGGACTGAACTGCAATTACATTTCAACAATTCAAATGTCTCCAGTGGCTGTACCCTTTTTCCTTTGTCACTTGAAAGGTTTAATTTCAGTACTTATACTGTTTAAGCAGCATCATCATTAATGATCACCGAATGTAATTAGAAATAAGACTGGCTTAGCACAATAGAATGGAATCCTTTATCAAGTACTGTGTGATTGATGACAGTGCTATGTTCCCCAATACTGCCCAAGAATAGTCTCATTCCCAAGCACATAAAAACTGAAGCTGCAATAACCAATCGATTAATCAGCTAGCTACAATTTACATTCAGTCTATTGAAAAGACTCTTGTCAATTAATCATTGTTGTTATTTTGCTTTAGTTAAAACTGGAGTGAATTCACCATATTCAAAGAATGTTCTGAATGCTAACTCACAGGAGATTATTCAAACAGTGATAAATTGACCAGGGGCTGAAATATCAAATTAGACAGTTTTGTTTGTAGTGATAAGAAAAAGAAAAACTTGCATTTATATGGAACCTTTCAAAATCACAGGATATCCCAAATTGCTTAATAAACATTGATTATTTTTGAAGTGTGGGAAACACAGAATCTAATAAGGATCTCAGTGACATGGGCTACTGTGAGCTTGTGTCAGAGTCAGATGAGGAGTCCAATGAGGTCTGTCTTGACATCAACAGCATCTCGTTGCATCTTCTACACAATTGTCAAGCAGCAAGTTGAGTTTTGTACTAGGCAGTGGAGAGTTGGTAACTGAAGGGGCTTCTGGCTTGTTAAATGCCTTTTTAATGGCACATTTCACCTTGTTAATATCACAGCTTACTGAACATGCCAAATAAGCTAGCTGTTGAGAATTCCTGAGATAGAGGCCAGACAGGGTACCTAGCGACTTCAGCTCACTGCTGGCTGCGACCAGCCTCCATGTTGCTCAGCGCCAGACACCATCTCAGGGCATGATCCATGGGCAGCAGCCACATGCACCCCTCTCAGCATCTGGCATTCGCTTGCCATCACCTCTGCCCCGCTTCAAGACAGTGACCAGTGTCATCTGGGCAAGACCACATTGGTTCATTTCATCGAATTTAGTGCTACAGGCCAGGCAGTCTGATTCAGAAGCATAGCCAGCTTCCAGTAGGTGCAGTCACAATTGAGACTGAAAAGACTGCATCACAAAGCTGCAGAATTCATTAGTAGGAAGGGGTTCCATCCAGTTAATGGTCAAGTGATCTCTGATCCCTGGAGTGTGTGCCACTACCCTGGCAGCAACTCCCACATCCTGGAACACTCTCGTGTTGCCAGGACTGGGGGATTTGAGTTATAAGGAAAGGCTGGGACATTTTTCACTGGAGCCTGGGAGGTTGAGGGGTGACCTTACAGAATTTTAGTTGGGTGGAGGGGGGGGGAGGAGTAAAGCTAGAGGGCATATTTTTAAGGTGAGATGAGTAAGATTTAAAAGGGACCTGAGGGGCAACCTTTTCACACAGAGGGTGTTTTGTATGTGGCATGAACTCCCCGAGGAGGTGGTAGATGCAGGTACAGTTACAACATTTAGAAAACATTTGGACAGGTACATGAACGGGAAAAGGTTAAAGGGATATGAGCCAAACACAGGCAAATGGGATTAGTTTAGTTTGAGAAACCTGGTCAGCAAGGATGAGTTGGATGGAAGGATCTGTTTCCATGCTTTATGATGCAATGTTTGCGAGTTCAGGAGGCTTAATTTGGTTTGATTTAGCATTATCACATTACCTAGGTACAGTGAAAAGTTTTGTTTTGCATCTAGTACAGACAGATCATGTACCATTAAAAGTACATAGGGTAATAGAACAGAGTGAGAAATACGATGTTACAGAGCAGATGTGAGATTGGTATTCAATTTAAAATTCGAAATGTCCATCCAAAGGTCTAACAAAAGCTGCTTTCTGGAGGGCAAGGGCTACACACTGCAACCATGACTAAATACACCATTGCACAACCCCTGACAGATGCAGAGCACAGATATGATGTCACTCAGGCTTTGAGGATGATGGGACTATTGAAGATGCAATTTCACTGCTTGGACCAGTCTGAAGGTGTCCTCCAGTGGGGTCTGAATGGTATCATCCTATTGGTTTGTGCTGTGCACAATTGGTGTAGGTAGGTGCTGTGGAGCTGGGAGAATGGGAGCAGTCAGCCAAGAAGGACAATAAGGACACTGGTGAGAGCAGCACGCTCAATACGTTCCCACAAATAGCAATGTTTTTGTGATATTGATTGAAGGAAAAGTATCAGCCAAAACACCAGAGGAAATCCACTTGGTCTTCTTCAAAGTAATACTATTCAATTAATTTTTACATCAATCTGGAGGGGTAAGCTGTACCTCTGTCTAACATTTTGTTGAAAACAAAACTCAAGTGGTTTGCACTTGACTTTTCACTGTCAGATTCTGAATCAGCATTTGATCATGTGATTTTCTGAGATACAAGTAAGAGAGCTGTACATTAAAGCACAGTTGACAGAAAAAGTAGACATTGACTATTGCTAAAAAGACTAACAAGCTTTTCACCTTACACTTATCAGGATAAGTGCAAGATTACTAAACCCCAAATGATCACAGGGTGGCACAATTAGGACAACTGTATCACAGTGCAAGGGAACCAGTGTCCATTCCATCCTCTGGCAAATGTCTGCGTGGAGTTTGCATATTCTTCCCCTGTCTGTGTGAATTTACTCCCACAATCCAAAGATGTGCAGGTTAGGTGGATTGGCCATGCTAAATTGCCCACAATGTCCAGGGGTGTACAGGTTAGGTGGATTAGCCATCGGAATTGCATGGATTGGTTAGGGTAAGGTGGGGGTGTGTCTGGGTGGGATGCTCATCGGAAGGTCTGTGTGGGCTGGAGGGCCTGCTTCGACACTGCATGGATTCTATGATTAAATTATTTACACTACAGTATTACTACCATGTAAGTACTCTTGTATGCTGTTTCTTTGGCAGATAAACACGAGGCCATTCATTAATCACAACTAATTATGGCCAGACTTGCTTGAAAATTAGAGATTTTAGAAACTCTGATACTACTGCAGTATTTGGAACAACTCACATTATACATATAAAGTGTAGAAATTTATGTTATCTCATGTCACAACAAATGGCTATCGTCAATTCAAGTACTTGAACCCTTGGGCTAGTGGTACAGTCAGATTTTGTTTGATAGTTGTGTTATAAATGAAAGAACTTCCAGGAAACCTAATTCAGTGAAAACTTAGCTGTCTTTTTTTAGACTCTCCTAAATTTGTTATTGAGTAAATTAGTCCAGCAGAAGAGAAATATTAGAGACCCGCCAGTTGACATCTGTGAGGGAGAAACAGTATTTCTAGTCCAAAATAATCTCATTTCTACAGAAGTGTCATATTCAGTTTGAAACATTAATTCTGTTTCTCACTCTTCACATTATACCAGACCTGCTGAGAATTTCCAGCATTTTTGGATTTTATTTCTGACTTAGAAAATTGGCAGGATTTTGTTTTAATTACAGTTGAAAAAGTGAGCTTGGAACAGAAATGTTTTGATGCCTCCCTGCGATTCTGTAGATCTGACTTGTTCCCCCATTAAGAATTCTCCCCCATTGCATCATATTACTAAATGAGAGCACCATTCCTACTGGGTTATTTAGTTTCACCCAAAATCTGTTAAAAATTCAATTGGAATCCAGTGGTTCCTGAGAGGCTATTTTAATTACCACAGCACATACTTGAAGCGAATATCAAAAGGCTACCAGTAGATGCAAAAAACTCGGAGAGTTAAGTTAAATTGTACTGCAAATTTCACTTTGATACGACACAGTTTCGTACTTCACTGTGATGTTAAGGCCAGAGTGAAGACTTGGTTTTAACATTGAGGAAAGCAAATTGAAACTTAAAGATCGAGCAGTCACAGACTGTTTGGGTTTGACACTATGTAATATGAAAGCAGCGGAGTGTCAAACCAAATTTAAGAGCTGCTCGGGGGTGGCGGGGGAGAGGAAGGGTCTTTTTGCAACTCCTACGCATTTTTTTAAACTTACTGAATTGATTTAAATGTTTAGACAGTGTGGGCACTTCCACCCACGCTCAAAATGGTTATATTTTAACAGCTGGGGCGAGAGATCTGCACATGTCTGTGAGCGCACAGAATTCTAATAGATGCCAGACAGTATAAACAAGGCTGGCTACAGCTAGTGCTGGAATTACAGCTCTCAACAATTTGTTGCTCGTAACTATATATTGTGAAAAAGTATAATTATTGTAGCTTCACAAAAAGCTTATTTACTTATCTAAGCTAAGTGTGTTCTAAAGCATGAAGCAATTTTTCATAGTTTTTCTCTTTCAAATCTTCAGTGCTTTGACCATTGTGCAGAATCAAAGCAGCCACCTTTGATATATATTTACACTAGTGGAACAGATCTAGAAAATCTACAGATTTGTGTTTACGCCAAAGCCCATCGCTGAGTCAAGTGTCCCGGGTATAATTAAACTCCACATCCCGTCTAGGCGTTAAGTTGTTTCACCACTGTCCTTCCTGAGTGAGTACATTAAAGAACATCAAAGACTGATTTGGTTGTGCAGACAAGTTGCAACCAGGGTTTGTAGCAGAAGAGGAAACATAAAAAGGGTTCAAGAGAAATACCAGGTACGTTCCAAAAACTGGAGCAGTGGGGAAATAACCTCTGTCAGAAAAGAACATTTGGGAGGGAACAAGGGCCCCTTATTTCCCTTGGCTCACTGAATTTTGGAAGAAACCACACCGGACTCAGCTTTCAGTCAGCTGCAGGTTAGTTATATAGTAAAATTATTCTTGCCCCAAGATACACAGTGCAATCTGGAAGGCATAGAGAGAAGGGTTGTTAAAGCACTAAAATGCCATTTTTATGAAGAAATAAAGGCTGGAAAAGATAAATTAAGCAGCAATGTTAATTGCATATTGTTTTAGATTAGATTCCCTACAGTGTAGAAACAGGTCCTTCGGCCCAACCAGTCCACACCAACCTTCTGAAGAGTAACCCACCCAGACCCATTTCCCTCTGACTGATGCACCTAACACTGCGGGCAACTTAACATGGCCAATTCACCTAACCTGCACATTTTTGGACTGTAGGAGGAAACCAGAGCACACCCACGCAGACACTGGACAAATGTGCAAACTCCACACAGACAGTTGCCCAAGGCTGGAATTGAACCTAGGACCCTGGTGCTGTGAGGCAGCAGTGCTAACAACTGAGCCATCGTGCCACCTAGTGTCTATGTTAAAAGAATAAAAATGTACACGATAGTGCGTAGAAAAGAATATGCGTGAAGTAAATATAACAACAAGGAAAATAGAATAATAGGAAAACGCTATAATTCTAACGCTAACCATGAGTAGACCACTTGGTCCTTCAAGCCTGGTCTGCTATTCAATATGCTCATGGCTGACCATCCTACTCTGTACCGTGTTCCGCTTTTGTCCCATGCCCTTTCATCTCTTTATCCCTAAGAACTGTATCTTCTGTGGCAGAGAATTCCAAAGTGATACTACTCTCTCAGTGAAGAAATATCCATTTATCTCAGTCCTAAATGGATTATCCTGAATCTTTAGATTGTGAGCCCTGGTTCTGGGCTCCCTAGTTATCAGGAACACCTTTCCTGCATTTACCTTCTCTATAATTCTGTTAAAACCTTGTTGGTTTCTATTGAAAACCCCTGTCATTCTACTAACTCCAGTGAATATAGTCCTGACTGATCCAAACTCCTTTCACACATCCTGCCACACCAGGAATCAGTCTGTAAACTTACATTGCACTACCTGCATAGCCAGAATAAGGAGACCAAAGATAAGGAGACAAAAGTGCACATAATACTATAGATGGGTGGCACGTGTATGGAAAGAGATGCCAGAGGAAGTGGTGGAGGCTAGTACAATACAACACTTAAGAGGCATTTGGATGGGTATATGAATAGGAAGGGTTTGGAGGGATACGGGCTGGGTGCTGGCAGGTGGGAATAGATTGGGTTGGGATATCATGGACGGGTTGGACCAAAGGGACTGTTTCCATGTTGTACATCTCTATGACTATGTGGCCTCACCAAGCCCCTGTACAGTTGCAGCAAGACATCCCTGCTTCTGTACTCAAATCCTCTCAGTATGAAGGCCAATTTACCATTTGCCTTCACCGCCTGCTGTACCTGCATGCTTACATTCAATGACTGGTGTATAAGGGCACCCGGATCTTGTTGCAGCTGTCCCTTTTCCCAAACTATCTTTATTCAGCTAATTACCAGTTTTCCTGCGTTTTGACCAAAATGGATAACCTCACATTTATCCACATTATACTTCATCTCTCATGTACTTATTCACTTATGTCATTTGGCTAAATCACATTGAAGCGCCTCTGCATCCTCTTCACACTTCAACCTCCCACCCAGCTTTGCGTCATCGGCAAACCTGGAGTTGTTACATCTAGTTCCCTCATCAAAATCATTCATATATATTGTGAATATTGGGATCCAAGCACTGGTCCCTGTGATACCCCACTGGTCATTGGCTGCCACTCAGAAAGTGACCCACAGAGAAATGTTTTCATTAAATCTTTTTCGCTTGGAATTTAAATTCACACTTTTCCAGTAATAGTAATGTTGGAAGGTATTGAACAGTATCTACTAGGATTTAAATTCAATCAATTACAGGCTTATGGGGTGGGTGTGGGGTAAATGGCCCTCCGAACTGGAACATTTTGGCACATGGCACTATCTCCCTTCAATGAAGAAAAGGCCACATGCCCACCACAAAACCCCACCACCTCCCACTCCATATCTCAAGCCTAACCTTGTGATATTGTTCATATCCTTGGCCAGATACCTAAAATATTAGGTATTTTATTCTTCTCTCCATAGAGGAGACAGTGAGGTCTGCAGATGCTGGAGATCAGAGTTGAGAGTGTGCTGCTGGAAAAGCACAGCAAGTCAGGCAACATCCGAAGAGCAGGAAAATCAACGTTTCAGGCCAGAGCCCTTCATCAGGAATGATCAGGATTAATATTTTAGGTATCTGGCCAAGGATATGAGCAATATCACAAGGTTAGGCTTGAGATATGGAGTGGGAGGTGGTAGGGTTTTGTGGTGGGCATGTGGCCTTTTCTTTATTGAAGGGAGGTAGTGCCATGTGCCAAAATGTTCCAATTCGTAGGGCCATTTACCCTACACCCACCCCATAAGTCTGGAGAGAGGCTACAGTTTTATTTAACTGGATAGCCTCCTCACCTGAAATATTAACAATGGTGGGATGAAGCCCTTAGCTGGGCATTAGTTGGCTACCTAGGAGTCTCAATTGTCTCTGGCTGGAACAGACACCTCTAAACTCTATGCTGCTGACTCGATCAGGGTGAAGTTGAGAAAGTCACAGGCATTCCAGCTCCCCCTTGATTGCTGATTGTCAAGCCAACTTCCAACTACCTCCCCACCCAGTCTTCGACCCTATTCCTAGAGGCTGGAGAGGGGTGAGTTAAATTACACACCTTGACTCCAAAGGTTAAATCGCAAGGATGGATTGGACCAAAAGAGTTGAACTTGTCAGAAATTAAAGTAACTATTACCATTGGTTGGGAGACTAGGGCTAAAAGAAAAATTGGAGTCAGACTTTTCAGGAATGAAGTTAGAAAATTGTAATATTTAAAACCAACACAGTTTTTAGTTGTCTGAAGGTATTAAGGATTTGTAGCAAAGGAATATATAGATGTATGTCACAGAATAACCATGATTTAATTTAATAGTCGGAAAGCCTCAACAGACTAAATAACCAATCATACTCCCATATTCCTATATCTATCAGAACCTTGTTTGAATGTGCTATTATGCAGTGCTGCTACATGTGTTCTGCTTATATTATTCTCTCTCCAATCCTCCAATGGGTTGCATATTACAGTGTCCAACCTTCACCACTCCCCTCTTGTCAGTCAGAGACTATCAATCAAGCAATGCAGTGCCACTCTAGGGTGTAGCTATCCAAATATTTTTCAAATTACAGTACCTTAGTGGCTGCTTGCAACTCTTGTCCATCCCAAAAGCTCATATCCCAAATCATGCCACCAGTGCTTCACCAGAGGCTCACTGATGATATTAGGAGAAAGTGAGGACTCTAGATGCTGGAGGTCAGACCATCCGCTGCACCCGATGTGGCCTCCTCTATATTGGGGAGACAGGCTACCTACTTGTGGAACGTTTCAGAGAACACCTCTGGACACCCAGACCAACCAACCCAACCACCCAGTGGCTCAACACTTCAACTCCCCCTCCCACTCCACCAAGGAAATGCAGGTCCTTGGACTCTTCCATCGCCAGACCATAGCAACACGACAGCTGGAGGAAGAGCGCCTCATCTTCTGCCTAGGAACCCTCCAACCACAAGGGATGAACTTAGATTTCTCCAGATTCCTCATTTCCCCTGCCCCCACATTGTCTCAGTCAAACCCCTCGAACTCAGCACCGCCTTCCTAACCTGCAATCTTCTTCCTGACCTCTCCGCCCCCACCCCCACTCCGGCCTATCGCCCTCACCTTGACCTCCTTCCACCTATCGCATTTCCAACGCCCCTCCCCCAAGTCCCTCCTCCCTACCTTTTATCTTAGCCTGCTGGACACACTTTCCTCATTCCTGAAGAAGGGCTCATGACCGAAATGTCGACTCTCCTGCTCCTTGGATGCTGCCTGACCTGCTGCGCTTTTCCAGCAACACATTTGCATCACTGCTGATATTACTTGGTAGGGTGACAAAATATCAGAAAATGAACCTTCCAGCTCAGTGAACAAAGTTACATCCAGAACCTCAACCTGAGCTACAAATCTTCTCAAAACTCATCATTTGATATTACTCACTAACAATGATGGAATGATTAGGTTAATCATTTTAATTATCAAACTATTTTCAAGCATTTATAAACATATTTTGAAATCAGAAACAAATATGCAAATATATTCCTTCTCCCAGTAAAGACATATGACCCCATGTTCTTGAAAACCAGAGAGTTCAAAATCCAGGTGTTGTCGATTCAAGTTAAGTAGCATAATGATTAGAGGGGACATAAGGAAAAATGTTTTTACACAGAGGCTGGTGGGCACCTGGAATTCACTGCCTGAGTTGGAGGCACAGACCATAAACATTTTTAAAATGTACCTGTGTCTGAATTGTAAACTGCAGGACGATAGGCATTGTACAGGAAGATGAGGGCATCTGGGTGTCTTTGGGTTGGCATGGATGAGTTGGGTTAAATGCAACCCCCCCCCCCACCCCCTTCTGTACTGTATCATTTCTATGGTTCTAAATCACAGCTTGTAACACTGAAAATATATGGCTCTGCATGCTGGACATTCAGCACTATGAGAGCATTGTTATATAAAACAAAATCTTTAAAAACTATAGTTTGAATATTATCTTGGAGAAAGTAAAAACAAATCTGTGCCAATAAAGTGCATCCATTAATATCAGCTCATACAATGGCAAATAATCAATCTGAGGGTTCTCTGGTCAATATGTGCAAAGTATCTTGGTAGCTGTTGTACTCACAAAGGACCATGGGGAGATGCCTCTATTTTCCAGGTGGGAATCTGCACTCAGGCAAGATTCCAATCAGCCATATGGCCCTCACACTTACCTTGGATGATCGCCTGCACCAGGAAGCTCACCTTAGGTGTCAGTGGAAATCACTGGTGTAGGCCTTGGGAGTCTGGCCCAATCAGGCAGGGTTGGCTTCGAATGAACACCTAACAAGGAAACACTCAGGCATCTAACATTTTGCACATTATCAGTGTCTTAAATCTGTGATTGATCACAGACCTTTCAAGTTTAACTCTCTTCTTTCCCACCATAACAACACCAGATTTCCAGCATGACTATGGTGTCAAAAACAGTAAATATATGGCATTATGTCATCCTGCATTAATGCTCAATTAAATGCAGATGAATGAAGTCAATAGAAAATTCTAAAAGTGGCAGCAGCAATCAAGGAGCAGCACAGTAGTCAATTTCCCATCAAAATTTGCTAAGTTTTTTCCAAGAAAACCCTTTTTTCTAAAGGCGTGATGCATACATGGTCAGAGTTGGAGATGCACATGGTGCTGATCGTTATTTTATTGTCAGGTAAGTGCTCATAGTTTAGAAATGAGATTGTAATATATTATAGTTAAATGTTTGGCATAATAAAGAAGCAGTTATTGGCTCTAGGGTCTTCAGGGGACATCAGACTGTCCCACCCAAACATTGGTGCATTCTCTAAGATATAACAAAGAGACACTTGATGACTTTCCAAACTCAGAATTTAAGATCCTTGCAGCACAGATGTCTGACGAGTTGGGTGGACAAGTACATTTTAATCTACAAAACGTGTGATTGGGAAGACCATATCAAGTAACTGAGTGGGCCTTTTATGTCACCATCTTCAAAATGTTGCTTAAAGCTTTTCTTTCTGACCAATCATTTTATCTCCTGTCTTAATGCCCCCTTTGGTTTGGTGTCAGCTTTGGTCTGATTGACTCAGTCATGATCCCAAATGACCATAGGTAGCTGTATCCATGGGGAAACGCAATTTGACTAAGCCAAGCTGGCAGGGCACAATTCCACAAGTGTGGAGAAGATGAAGAAGTAGGTCTCCTATGCATGACCATAGCAGGAATGGATGCTGTTAGCATCAATCAGGAGCTCAGTCTAGCCATCCAACCAACTGAGCTACCTGATGCCCACATTTGTTTGATTACCCACCCATGAAGCACCATTGGTAAGTCAATACACAAAGCTACTGTACTAATGCAAGTTGTTGGTATCATTATTAACAGGCCTGTTGGTCATCTCTTCATAATATGGCAAGAACTTAGCAGAAAGCATGCATGAGATTTTCCTTCATTCCAATCAATAGAAAAAAACACAGACAAAATCTTTTTTTAAATGTGCTCTTCAACCCAGCCAGTTTTCTGCTATTGTTGCAACCAGTTGCCAGGCTAATGGCCAATTTATTGTTCTGCATTTCTGTTCCTTTTTCTAAAGAAAATGTTTCTGGTCAGTAATTTAGTGAATACTAAGAAAGCGAACTGATCTCCAAGATGTTATCTGACCAACTATTGTCTTGATTAATTGCTCAAAATAGTGATACTCTTGCATGTCCAACACACCCTTTAACAACACCACTTCATCTTTGCTGCTGACCCAATTGCAATTTTATTTCCACCATTACAAGTAATGTTAGAAAGAGATATTTTATTAAAATTGTTTATAAGCTGATTACTTCCATTAATGCTATGTGTGGGTCATTAATACCCTTCATCGAACTGGAAACAAGTTTCATCAGTGGAACTGTTGCTGCCTGCTTTGAGTTTACAACTTGACTATGTTTTCCCTATAATAAAGAATTACCTTTTTCAAATGAGAGATAAAGTAAGACCATGAAACTGCTTTGCAAAGGGTTAAATATGCATGTTCCTATCCAATTACAATTGTTTACTGGAAATTACAGACATAGTCACTCCCCAGGTGTGAACAGGTGAAGTTCTGGAGTCATAGTCAGAGAGTCAAACAGGACAGAGAGAGATCCTTCAGGTCATTCAGTCGATGCCGACCGTATTCCACAATTAAACTAGTCCCACTGCCTGCGCTTGGCCCATATCCCTCCAAACATTTCTTATTCATGTACTTATCTAAATGCCATTTAAATGTTGTGACTGTACCTGCGTCCATCATTTCCTCTGGAAATTCATTCCACACATGAACCACTCTCTGCGTAAAGAAAATTGCCCCTCAGGTCTTTTTAAATCTTTCTCCTTTCTCTTTAAAAATATGCTTCCAAGTCTTGAAATCCCTCATTCAAGGGAAAAGGCACCTACCATTCACATTATCTATAACCCCTCATTATTTTATAAACTTCTATATGGCCACATCTCAACCTCCTACACTCCAGTGAAAAAAGTCCCAGCCTCTCCTGATAACTCAAACCTTCCATTCCTAACAAAATCTTGGTAAATCTCTTCTGAACCCTCTCCAGCTGAAGAATATCTTTTCTATACCAGGAAGACCAGAACTGGACACAGTACTCCAGAAAATGGCTCACCAATGTCTTATAAAAGCTCAACATAATGTCCCAACTCCTTCTTAACAATTCTATCAATGTGTGATGCAAACTTCAAAGAATTATGTATATGTGCCTCTAGCTCTCTGTTTTACAACACTACCCAAGGACCTACTTTTCATTGTGTAAGTCTTGTCTTTGTTTGTTTTACCAATGCAATACCTCACATTTACCCAAAATAAATTTAAGTCCATTTGCAAGATTAGCTTAGATTAGATTACTGTGTGGAAACAGACCCTTCGGCCCAACCAGTCCACACCAACCTTCTGAAGAGTAACCCACCCAGACCTATTTCCCTCTGACTGATGCACCTAACACTATGGGCAATTTAGCATGGCAAGTTTACCTGACCTGCACATTGGGAGGAAACTAGAGCACCCAAAGGAAACCCACGCAGACACAGGAAGAATGTGCAAACGCCCCACAGACAGTCGCCTGAGGCTGGAATCGAACCTGGGATAGCAGTGCTAACCAAGATGAAAAGTTGGAACACTGTCCAAGGCAATGGAAAGCAGCTGTTCATAAGTACAGGAAATGATTGTATACCAGGCCTGTAAACCATGTAGGCAATTGCATTCATAAATATGAACATTCATGAGTCAGACATATGTAAATTGGGACCCCTTGCATAGGGAACAGCAAGGTGTTAGAAGGTTTTGTAAACAACCATTCTAGTATTAAAATTGAGACGTTGCTTAACTGGGAGTCAATGTAAATCAGTGAGAACAGGGAACTGGTGAGTACAGCATAGTTTTGAATGGCCTCAACATCTTGACCAATTTTCAGCCCCTTCTCCACTCAGATTTGACAACATTTTGTATTTACATAGAGTATTTGTCATAAGAAGCTTTTCATGAACATTACATGGCATCAAACAATATAAGGTGATGTTAGAGCAGATTACTAAAAGTTTACCAAGAGGTAGACAATAGGAATTACCAGAAAGAAGGAAGAAAAGGTAAAGAGGCAGAAAGGTTTAGGGAGGGTTTCTTATTCCTGGCAGACACAGCCTCCAAATGTGGAGCTTTAAAATCAGAAATGTTTAAGAGCTTAGAATTAGAGGAATACAGATACATCAAAGGGTTGTGAATCTGGAGGAGATCACAGATATGGGGAAGGACAAAGCTTTTGCAGGGCTTGAAAATAAGTATATCACTTTTAAAACTGTGACATTGTTCAACTGGGAATCAATATATATCAGTGTGATAACAGGGAGACCAGAGTAGAATGCATTGGATTCATGGATCTAGAGGTAGCAAGGCATGGATTGGGGTTTCAACAACACATGGGCTGAGGCAGGGATGTGAGTTCTACCCGATTACATGAGCAGTGAGCTCAAATGGGAATCCTTCATCTGCGAACCTGGACAGTGAACGCTTGCAGGCTACCCAACTGTTCACAGTCACCTGATGAAGGAGCGTCGCTCCGAAAGCTAGTGTGCTTCCAATAAAACCTGTTGGACTATAACCTGGTGTTGTGTGATTTTTAACAACTGTAGGAGGTTTAATCAAACTGAATATGCTCTAACTGCCACCCAGTTTCCAGAAAGGGGTCACAGAGCACTTTCTTCCACATTCTGTAAAGTTATACTCTCCAATATAGTGTTAATTCACATGTTTTTATACATTCCCCAGCACTGAACTGCTCTTAATACAATACTTTCCAGAAGTTCTTGCTGAGAATGCATTTGAATGGCAGCTAGTTTCTCAGCACATTCATGCTTCTCACTAAACATCATAGATAAACAAAATTCTAGTCACTATTCCTTTTGTTTTAAGGCATTACTTAATATAGTGAATGACAGAATCTCCCAGGAGAGATTCTACCGGAATTGCAGTAGACACCATTCCTATTGTAAAAACATTGACTGCAGATGCTGGAAACCAGATTCTGGATCAGTGGTGCTGGAAGAGCACAGCAGTTCAGGCAGCATCCAAGATGCAGCGAAATCTACATTTCGGGCAAAAGCCCTTCATCAGGAATAAAGGCAGTGAGCCTGAAGCGTAGAGAGATAAGCTAGTGGAGGGTGGGGGATGGGGAGAAAGTAGCATAGAATAGCGAGTTTGTTTCACGACATGGTTGAAGAGCTTCAGGGCAGAGGAAATGACCTGGGAGTTGCAGTGGGAGAGGGACTCCCTGAGATTCTTGTAGAGAGAGGAGGAAAACTTCTTCAAGGCAGGCCATTCCTATTGTGAATTGCTCACATTTGTAAGAACATCTTCTCATTTTCACAGGACAATGCCCAACTTGGTTCTGCCAATACCTCAAGTAGATACATTCACGCTCATGATTCATACCACCATGTTTCCAGATCTCAGCTTCAGTTCACTTCAAAGCCAAAAGGCAACATGAATCATGACAGTAGAACATCTGTTTTGCTTTGGGGAAGGGAAACCTGGCTCAGTGCATGTGTATTAACCTGTAAAAACAAGTCAAGTGTGACTCTGTCTTATGTACCAAATTTTGTGGAAGACAAGAACTTACTCATTTGCTCTCTTCCATAACAGCAGCTATGTGGCAGTGGTAGCCAGGGGTGGGGTATGCAAAATACTGAGGAAAAATATAAGCCAGAGAGAAATTACTTTTCACAACCTAGTCTAACTATAGCATTGTACTGTTTTTAATTAGGATCAAATCACTTTGGACCAAGGCAGATTTGAGCATCCCGCAACACGAGTCAAAGGTTGTGTCTGAATTATGTGGTAATAATTTCACCATAATTATATTGCTTAGGCTTGCAATAGTCTTGTGGCAAAGAGAAAAATATGCAGAACATATTACTTGTCGCGTCAGGCTATGTGGAGTGAAGGAGGAAAGCAATCATGCGACAAGAAGGTTTAGACAAGTTGAGGAAAGTTATAATTTTATTCTTGCTGTGATTTGCTTTACAACTGGCCTACGTATTTTGTGCATAATTTGCAGAAAACAGCAAACATCATCTGCAATTGATAGCATCTCCAAACCACCCACACTGCAACATGAAAGTGTTATGTACTCAGTCTTTTCAAGCTGGTTCAATCGAGTTGATTTATCCAAAATCTATGATTGCTGGCTCGAGCATCTGTGCTTCTGTTTGTCCTATCTATCATCCCAAATCATTAAATCTCCTTTATGTCTCATTGGCAAATGCTCACTATTGATGAATTTCTAAAGTGGAGAGAGAAAGAGAGCATGCAGCAATTCTACATTTACTGGGCATCAGCATGCATGGAGTGGTGTGTAGGTGTTGCATATATGACCAAAGTTGCTGTAAGAACTTGTACTATTTTAAGCAAAAGCTATCTATCACATGCATTTTAAAGCCATGCATACAGGTAAAGGATGCAAATTTTATTTAGAAAGTCAAATGCAGGGGCAGAGACTGGCTGTTGCCTTTTAACACTTCATAGCTGAAAGGAAAAATAATTAAATTCATTACAGGATTAATATGTATTCCGTTGACAACATCTGTGCTCAAGCTGCTTAGTTTAGCATTTACATGTACATGCTAAAACTCGAAATTCTTCTGAACGGTTAAAGAACGAACAACTCTACATTAATACATGGGATGTGATCTTCAGGGGAAAACTGTAAATCAAAATAAGCAAATTTACTGAATGACTTCCAAATGAAGAAATTATGGCACTTTTGTTTTCACAGAACTATTAACCATTGCACATAAATAACAGAAGAATTAATTGGAAAAAGATATTTTAAATAAAAAGATACATTTCACTTAAATAGTTATTACAGAAAAATGCTCATCTTTTTCAAACGTCAGTCAAGTTGTCATAGTCTTACTAGACCATAAGGCTGCTCTGTCATTACATAAGCTCCAAATCACTCTAGATGCAAATATAGCATCATGTGCATTAAACCAACTTGGTCCCTGATGCTAAGCTCTCCTTCCCACTCAATTGAATCAGGCCCTAAGTTACATTCACCAGCCAATATATTTCATCTGAGGACTCCAGATATGGTTCTCAATGAGAAGGCACATGCCTATGAAACCTCCCTCACTCAGGTCACATCAGTCCTGACGATACAGCTTTACAGAATTCCTTTTATCCTAATATCTGTCTGCAATAAGGACCTCTGTTACAAATTTTCAGCTCTTTCATGTGCTGCGCTATTCACACTGCTTTTGGGATCAAGTCCCTTTGAGTTTGTACATCTTTTCTCCAGGCACTTCTGAAATTCTATTTTTCTTCATACCGTCAAACAGAAAACCGATCTTTTTGTGGAGAGCTCGGCTTGTTCCTAAACACAACAGGAGGTTGATAACCATATCCTGCTGCAATACTTTTTTATGTCTGTGTGTTGATCACTTTCTACCCCCTGCTCTCCTTTGTGCCTGTTAGTCATTTGGATTCTGTGATTAATTTGTTTGTGGCACTTCCAGGTTAAGACTTGTCGTGTCAGCTGTATTTCTTACTATTGAAATAAATTACATTTAGTCCAAACTCTTAAAAAGTACTTTTAAACATTCTTTAAAAATGTTATAGATTTTAAAGTAATTAAAATATTTCCTTACTCTACTGCTTTTAGGTCAAATGTCATCACAATGACCAAATTTCAACAGTGTTTCGTTAGTTCCAAAGCATGTTGGGACATCCTGAAACATAAAGGGGCATATATCAAAGCAAGTCTTACTTTCTTTCATGTGGAAACTAACCCTACATTTCAGATGTCATTTGTTCTAGCTGTTGTTTTATCATGAGGATTTTTTATTCTTACACAAATCAGTTAAGACCATAAGATATAGGAGTGGAAGTAAGGCCATTCGGCCCATTGAGTCCACTCCACCATTCAATCATGGCTGATGGGCATTTCAACTCCACTTACCAGCATTCTCCTCGTACCCCTTAATTCCTTGTGACATCAAGAATTTATAAATCTCTGCCTTGAAGATATTTAGCATCCCGGCCTCCACTGCACTCTGAGGCAATGAATTCCACAGGCCCACCACTCTCTGGCTGAAGAAATGTCTCCACATTTCTGTTCTGAATTGACCCCCTCTAATTCTAAGGCTGTGTCTACGGGTCCTAGTCTCCTCTCCTAACAGAAACAATTTCCTAGCGTCCACCCTTTCCAAGCCATGTATTATCTTGTAAGTTTCTATTAAATCTCCCCTTAATTTTCTAAACTCCAATGAATACAATCCCAGGGTCCTCAGCCGTTCCTCGTATGTTAGACCTACCATTCCAGGGATCATCCGAGTGAATCTCCACTGGACACGCTCCAGTGCCAGTATGTCCTTCCTGAGGTGTGGGGACCAAAACTGGACACAGTACTCCAAATGTGGCCTAACCAGAGCTTTATAAAGTTCTCAGTAGCACAACGGTGCTTTTATATTCCAACCCTCTTGAGATAAATGACAACATTGCATTTACTTTCTTAATCACGAACTCAACCTGCATGTTTACCTTTAGAGAATCCTCGACTAGCACTCAAAGATCCCTTTGTACTTTGGCTTTACGAATTTTTTCACTGTTTAGAAAGTAGTCTACACTTTTTTCCAAAGTGCAAGACCTCGCATTTGCTCATGTTGAATTTCATCAGCCATTTCCTGGACCACTCTCCCAAACTGTCTAGATCCGTCTTCAGCCTCCCCACTTCCTCAGTACTACCTGCCAGTCCACCTAACTTCGTATCATCGGCAAACTTCGCTAGAATGCCCCCAGTCCCTTCATCCAGATCATTAATATATAATGTGAACAGCTGCGGCCCCAACACTGAACCCTGCGGGACACCGCTTGTCACCGGCTGCCATTGCGAAAAAGAACCTTTTATCCCAACTCTCTGCCTTCTGTCTGAAAGTTAACACTTTCTTAAACATAACGGATGATGGAATGCCATATCAGCATGCTCAGCATTCCATTATTTCTAGCTATTTTGTTTGAAATAAACACAGGACCCGGCACTAAGGACAATTATTCATCCCCTTTCTTTGTCAGTGTAACCAATTTTGGATATAGAAATTGCGTAAATATATTTATTCTCTGTGAACACAGTTCAGACAACACATGACGCTGCCTAGAAGTGAGACAGACCTGTCCTATGACACACAGAAATATAATAACGTAAAGATCCATTTGTTAGATTGAAATATTTTACCGTCTGCTTTTTAGGAGGATGTTTGCCTGATCTTTGTCAGCATTGTGTTTTCGCCAGGCTGCCTATACAGCAATCAGTGTGAATTCACATTGTGTTTTTCATCTCAATTCCTTCTGAATGTAGTAAAGGTTCTGCAGGTACTGATTGCTTTCCAGTACTTCACAAGGAACTTTCCATTTCTCATGCTGACCCTGGCCATTAACAATCCATTCAACCACAGCAGGATAGCATCACAACCAAGGCTGGACTTCCCCACAAATGGAAATGCAATTTCCAGAACAAAACTCACTAAATACTAGCCTAAAGCATTGATAATAGATGTTCTTTCTCTCCTAGTGTAAATCACAGTGCTACCATCACTTAAATCAGCCAAGATTTGACAAGTCAGCATAGAATGACGATTTAATCTGTTCCTTTAGTGGTTTGTACAGCTCATAAATACACCATCAGGGGAGAGTCACTTATAGTAGCGGTAAACTACAATGCAAAGTTTAACCTTTATGTTGGTGTGATTCTATGATGTTGGGTGTGAGCTCATGCCTAAGATTTATCACGTAACAGTTCCCAGATTTAGTCATGCCACTGGAGAAATACCTTCAATGGAGTGGAGTCTGAAATATTGTTCCCACCTTCTGAAGACACTTGCTAGGTACAGTATCAAAAGCTCATCCAAGCAGCTCTTCGAATGTTTGAATCAATCCATTAAGTTTCTTTAGACTATCCAATGAAAAGCCTGACATACAGGTTTGATCCTCACCTTGTTTGACACCCACACACAAAAGGAATCTCTTTATAAAAGATCAAATCTTGATGCTTTTTGATTTTTCCCCTCCTTAACTCAAGAGCACTGAGCCCAAATCTAAAACTTCAACGGCATCCCCACTTGACAACAAATAAGTCAATACAAAGGATTAGGTGACAACCTGAATTAGAAGCAACATAAATAGCTTATTTGCAAATTGAGCCACCTGGCGAACATCGGAATCTCTTCCAGCTAGGTTGTAGTGATGTTGTATCTCTTCTGAGCCTGTTATTTTCCAATAAGGTTGGTGTAGGAAAACAGCTATGCACTGTTTTTCTAATAGCAGGTGATTGACCATGCCACTGGTACTGACTTAGAAAAGTTAAGGCTGTGATGCAAGCATACAATGTCTAAATTCCTTTGGCATTCTTAACTACTGTCATTCTATTTTGCTGTGTAGACTAATCTGTGGCCTGTTATGAACATGGAGACTTGAGGAGAAGCTGAGGTGCCTATTAGTGACAAACACAAATTTCCCTCTCGCAGCTGATCAGGTAGATATGCATGGCAAGATTGCAGTAAAGAGATGGGGAGTGTGAATTGGGAGGCTGGCCATTTTGTGTGTAGATTCAGAAGATTGGATGCGAAGGAGCTTCGATCTTCTCAAGCGTGAGTTTGCAGCGAGAGAGAGATTGGTAGCTTTGCTTTGGGAGTTCCAGAGAGAATTACATTTGAAAAGAGATTGGTTTGCTTAGGACTGGATTCATTGACGTTTAGATGAATTTGAGGGAATCTCATAGAAACCTAAAAAATTCTAACAGGACTGGAATAAATGCAGGAAGATGTTCATGATGACTGGGGAGGCACAATTTATAGATATAGGCTCGGCCATTTAAGGCAGAACTAAGCAGAAATTTATGTACTCACAAAGTGGTGAGGCTGTAAAATTCACTGATACAGAAAGTGGCAGAGGCCAAAACATTGAATATTTTCAAGAATGGTTAGGTATAGTTCTTAGGGCTTATGGAATCAAAGAGTATTGGAGAAAGTGGGAAGAGAGTCCTGAATTTGATGATCAGCCATGATCATATTGAATGGCAGAACTGGCTCAACGGGCCAAATCGTCTACTCTTGCTCCCATTTTCTCTTTGTTTCTGTTTTATTTTAACTCAATCTGTTCAGAGATGTTGTTTAGGACTTGTACGTGGGCTTCCTGGCTCTGAGGGAGGACACTACCACTCCACCATAAAAACCCCTGTTTACTACTTTTTTTCTCTATGTTTCACAGGAAAAACCTGAGCTCCAGCAATTGACCCACAAGCGGCAGCTATAAAGCTGTTACTTCCCGGATCTGGTGATTATTACATCTCTTTATTCCCCCTCTTTATTTCCCAGATTTCTCCAAGACCTGAGAAATGTGTGCTGGAGGGATTAAACCCAAAATTCATTGAGGCAGGGAGTTTCATTCAAGTAATCTAATTACCCATTCATTTCTCAAGTGGTTATTCAGCCAAACTTCAACTCCATCCATTTAAATCAGACCAAGTGCATTCAAAGATTGTTGGGATCAGGTTTGCAATTGCTAACAAACTAATCCTTTTACCCATTGGTGGGTTAAAAAGTTTATCTCTGGCTCAGTTAATGACCCCAATTTAATAAGAGTCAAGTCAAGCATTACTATTTTGATAGGTTTAGTCAGGAAATCGCATGTTTGAAATCACACCACGTGATATTAGTTTGAAGCTTGTTCTTGTTTTGTTCTTGAAAACAAAATGCCACAAAGAAGGGAATTTAATCTGATGAGGACTGTAACTTGCCTATTCTTTAAATCACACTTTGACCTGCAACTCTTGAGCTGTTACAAGAGTTCAAACTTGAACAGAATAAACAATAACACTAGAAAAGATTATGAAATACCCAAACTAAAGTTGCAAATTCATCAAGGATATGAACAGCACACTGCGAGCTGATGAATGGGGAAATAACATCATGTGAGATCAACCAATGAAAAGGAAATGTACAAACTGATTGTCCTCAATTTATGTATATCCAACTGCAGCGGAATTCCCCCAATCCAGTCAATTTTTTAGTATAAAACAAAGAAGTATGGATGCTGGTGATCTGAAACAAATTCAGAAAAAGCTGGAGAAACTCAGCAGGTCTGGCAGCATCTGTGCAGAGAAAGCAGAGGTAACTTTTCAAGTCATTGTCATAGAGATATGCAGCATGGAAACAGACCCTTTGGTCCAACTCATATATGCTGACCAGATAACCTAAATAAATCTAGGCTCATTTGTCAGCATTTGGCCCATATTGCTCTAAACCCTTCCTATTCATATACCTATCCAGTTGCCTTTTAATTGTACCAGGCTCCACCATTTCCTCTGGCAGCTCATTCCATATCCGTACCACCCTCTGTGTGAAAAAGTTGCCCCTTAAGTCTCTTCTATATCTTTCCCCTCTCACCCTAAACCTATACCCTCTAGTTTTAGACTCCCTCACCCCAGGGTAAAAAACTTTGTCTATTCACCTTATCCAGGCCCCTCATGATTTTCTAAACCTATTTGAAGTCACCTCTCAGTTTCTGATGCTCCAGGGAAACTAGCCCCAGCCTATTCAGCCTCTCCCTATAGCTGAAACCCTCCAACCCTGGCAACATCCTT
The DNA here is from genome assembly GCF_020745735.1 of Hemiscyllium ocellatum. NCBI lineage: Eukaryota > Metazoa > Chordata > Chondrichthyes > Orectolobiformes > Hemiscylliidae > Hemiscyllium > Hemiscyllium ocellatum. The sequence continues at coordinate 16,513,634 of NC_083428.1, read as the reverse complement.
GTAAATCTTTTCTGAAGCCTTTCAAGTTTCACAACATCCTTCCTATAGCAAGGAGACCAGAACTGCACACAATATTCCAACAGTAGCCTAACCAATTTTCTTTTACAGCCACAACATGACGTCTCAACTCCTGTACCCAATGCACTGACCAATAAAGGCAAGCATACCAAACGCCTTCTTCACTATACTATCTACCTGTGACTTACTTTCAAGGAACTATGAACCTGCATTCCAAGGTCTCTTGTTCAGCAACACTCTCCAGAACCTTACCATTAAGTGTATAAGTTCTTACCTATTTTGCGTTTCCAATATGCAGCAGGTCACATTTATCTAAACTGAACTCCAACTGCCACTGCTCGGCCCATTGGCCCATCTGATCAAGACCCCTTTATACACTGAGGTAACCTTCTTCGCTGTTCACCACACTTCCAATTTTGCACAGTGACTCTTCGTGAGAGTTCCAGTTAATGTTTTGCCTTTTTCATTCAGCTCAGAATCTTACCTCAACAATAAACTCAATCATTTAGACATCCAGTTTTTTGATAATACCCGCAAAGTTGATCTTTCACACATATTATTATCTAGGATCACCTATGGACATAACAAACTTTAACTATAATGTAATTTTTTCGTTTGACAAGGGGGTACTACAAAGGTCGACATTAAATGTGAATTCAATGGCTGCTTGGACAGACGGAAACTCTGGAAGGTCATATCTGATGAGATGTTAAAGAAGTTTCAAAGGGGGAATACACAGTACAAACTGAACTTATAAAGTGGAATCTTATAGGGGTATAAGTGTAGCCTATGGCAAGAATTGTGGCAGAATCAGAGGAGATTTCCCTTGATGTCAGGAGCATCTTGTACCACCTTTTATGCTTTTGGCAAGCATTGTGTTGGCTTTCTTACTATTATCAAACTCACCAAACAAACCAGACAATGAGAAAACCTGATATGGAAACCAGAGCAGGTACCTGACAGATTCAGCTTACTGCTTGCTCCAATCGACCTCCATGTGAAACACCACAACACCAACTTCTCAGGGCACACGCCACAGATTTCAGCCGCAATCACCCCACATCCACGGTCACTGGTACTCATTATGCACCAGCTCCTAAGAACCCTCTTGGCACATCTTGACCCACTTACAGGACACTTCTGTACTTCAGTGCTGTACTTCTGTATTCTCATTATAAAGCTGCTGCAAGTACACTGTGTGATCATAGACTGGACTAGACTGCATCCCCAAGCTCTTGGTTTGCTCTTTTGCTGCTCACTCGCTCTGGGCTCTCCAGGATGCTCACAGCATTTGTTCTTTGCATTTTCCTACCTTGCCTCTTTGCAATTTTCCCCTTTAGCCAGACATACCAGGCTCATATTACTTTCATCTTGTCTTTAGCAGAGACTCAAAGGAAGGAAGCTTATGATTGTCGGCAGGCTTTAGTCAGGCCTAGGGGATAGTCTTCACTCAGAGATCATGGGTAGAGTAAGTCAAAGGCAACCTCCAATAGTAGCCCAGAGACTTAAAGAATGGTCGGTCAGCCACTCAGAACAATTAGAGTCAGGGTGGTCTCCACATAAGAAATGACGAGCCAAATGTTGGGCAGCTCACCACTTGTCTTCAGTTTTTCCACCCTAATGGGAGTTGTTTTCCTCCTGGAATGCGAGAGTAGTAGGTACTGAGAGAGACAAACGTGCGTGATGCAGTTGCTACATTTAGGGGAGTGGAGGGATGTCCTGAGTAAGTGAGTGATGAAGCAGCACAGAGGACAAGCAGCATTAGTGCTGTTGGGATTGAGACAGGTGACAATGATTGAGGGGAAATGTTGCTTTCAATAGTGAGAGTAGTAGAGCATGAGTTTTAGTGGGAGGTAGATGCAATAACAACAGTAGAGTGAGTGAGAGCTATCAGTCAGAAGCTGGTGGCACTTAAGTTGGCAGAGTGCAAAACGTCATTGACTTCCTTCCTATATCGCAGTGCATTCTTTCAGATACCTGAGACTGCTTCAACCCAAGTGGCAACTTTGGAACAGACTGAATTGGTTTGGTTGTTGTAGTCTATCTCCACCTATCATTCACTCCTTACCCCTCCCCACCCTCACCCTATCTTCTGCATAAAAAACAACTCTTTCCTAGCTACCATCAGTTCTGAGGAAGGATCACTTGAACTGAAATGTTAACTTCCATTTCTCTCCACGGATCCTGCCAGACCTGCTGAGATTTTCCAGTGATTTCTGGTTTGGTGATGTGGTGTGGTGTTGTTTTGGTCCTGGTGAAAGGGGAAGTCTTGCCTTGACACCATCCCATCCAGCAGCACTTCCAGGTCCCTGTCATGCACAGTATCACATCAACTTACCCCATCTGCCATTCTAGGTAAATGGCAAGGTGCGTACTGAATGGCTCTGGACTGGCAGTACTTGTCTGGGTGTACAACAGACTTTTAAAGATCACACAGGCACAAGAGGTTCCAATGAATTATGAGATAACTGCCGAGTAACAAGATATTCTGGGAATAGCACACGATAAGATGCGGCAAAAATTTGATGTGAGGGAAGCTATAAGGGTGGGTTAAGTAGTTATTATGGTGAGCTTGGTAAGTTACAACAAGGAACATCAATCATGAGTCTAAGAAGTTAGTCTTAGATTAGTATCATTCCCTGAATGATGCTTTCAATACACACCCCAGTCAGTTGTAATCCCTGCTCACACCTAGAACTCGGACCAGATACCAATCAGAAAAGATGTAACTTCTGCCATGTTAGCATACATCCAGTTGTGTAGCAAGTAACAAAGTAGGCAGCTCGGGAAATGCGGCATGTCCATAAGGACCCTCACCAAATTCTACAGATGTACCACAGAAAGCACACTGTCCAGGTGCATAACTGCTCTGTCCAGGATCATAGGAAACCACAGAAGCGGTGTACACAGCCCAGGCCATCACGGAGCCAACCTTCCATCCATGGGCTCCATTTACACAGCTTGCTGTTGCTGGAAGGCTGCCAACATCATCAAAGACCCTTCACACCCCAGTAATGGTCTCCTATGATCTCTTCGATCAGGTAGAAGGTACAGAAACCTGAACACATGCATCAGTAGTTTTTTGGACAGCTTCTTCCCAGCCATTATTAGACAATTGAATGGACTCTCTAGCCTCAAATAATGCTGGCCTTGCTAACGTTGATCTCTCTTGTATGCCCTGTGCAATATCACCTGTATGCCTCCGTCTAAATCTTTTGTTCTGTACATCGTCGCTTACTATGATCTGCCTGTGCTGCCCATAAACAAAGCTTTTCACTGTACCTCATTACAAGGGACAATAAATAATCAATCAATAATAAAATCTGTGGTAATCAGAAATTGGTTACTCCCCACATGGTCAGGTCTGTGAGAGGTCAAATGTGATGTTAGTCCTCATGGACTGTGAGCTATTCCAAAATGCACTTTGTGACTGTTACAGTACTCCAAGCCATCCCATTTGTTGAAAAGGATTATACAAGTGCATCTTCATGCTGTCTCCACCCTGACCACAATGGAATCAGACGAAGTTTCAAGATTTCCATATTAAGAATCTTTCTGTTATTCAAGCCCTGTTACCTTTGAAATTTCTGAAATGAAAACCTGACAGGTTCTTGGTCATTTTACTGTTGAAAATGTGTTGCTGGTTAAAGCACAGCAGGTCAGGCAGCATCCAAGGAATAGGAAATTCGACGTTTCGGGCATAATTCCTGATGAAGGGCTTATGCCCGAAACGTCGAATTTCCTATTCCTTGGATGCTGCCTGACCTGCTGTGCTTTAACCAGCAACACATTTTCAACTGTGATCTCCAGCATCTGCAGACCTCATTTTTTACCCTTGGTCATTTTACTGCCTATATCCAACTTCTAGAACTTTGTTTCTGTGCAAATGCTTGCCTGCCAAGTTGAATTAATCATACTATTTTTCACTTCCCACAAAGATTAAGGTAAAATATTCAACAATGGCCAATTCAGCTTAGCATACAATTCTTCAAGTACAATCTCAAAGCATAACAGGTGTAAATACCATCATAATATGCAGCTGAAAATTAATAATTTGCATCATCATTTAAAATATTTGTATTATAATTCCTTCATTAAACCTTTATAAATGTGAGATCAATGAAGCAACCAATTCCACTAGCAATGTGTTGGAAACATTTTTGAAGTTGGAAATAAACTTCAAACTCATGTCAAAGACAGGAAGTGAGTGCTGATAGTGAATTTTCTTTGAAGTCTTTTCGTTCTAATTAAGCAGCTCTTCTTAAAGTAAAATTAAAATATATTGACCAATGAATAACTTGTTCGTGGTAGTCACTTTGAGGAGCCAAAAAAGCATTAAAGTAATTTTAATTATTGCTGAATTCAGTCTGTGCTTACGTAATCAAAAAATAATTTATATAAGGCCATGAGGCAAAAGGTAACACCAGTGATAAGAGCAAGGAAATCAAGTGACCAGGGAGATCTACAATTTAAACTTTTGAATAAGTAACAATGAGAAAATTAGTTCAATTTCTTCTCTAAAAAAATTACAAATGAATTTCAAAAATGTCTACAATCCTGTTATTATGGGAGTTGCTGACCTCACCTCAATAATAATGGACCTAACGATTCTTTGATAATGATTTTGTTGTAGGAAGACATTGCAAGGATAATAAATTCCCTAGAGTCACAAGGCCTGATCAGCTTCTTGGATCCGAGAGGACAATGGCAGTGCTGGGGTTGTTCACTGTGATCCAAGTAATGATCTCTTCATTGAGGTTCCTCACTCACTGGATCCAGTACTCTCAATCACTCAGGGTCCTCACTTACTAATCACGGTTAATGACCACAGAAAACATACTTGTTTGGTCAAAGTAGTTTCTAATACTCTAGAGGAGTGGGAGAGGGAACATTAAGTGTTTGTTGTGCATGATTAGTGAAAACCAGAAAGACAAGTGTGTAGAGGTAACACCAAGACAAATATAATTTTTTTTTTGCTTTACTTCATGTGTGGAATTTATTGTTTTCTCTTCTTTAAAAAGGGGCACCATTGTTAATTTAATTTTTGACTGTTGACACCCAAGTCATCCTAATTGGCATTTTGAAAGATGTAACGTTTTACTTACATGCTCAGTTTCCACAGCAATGGGTTTTACATAGCTCTTTACAACATCTAGTGTTGAACTCCAGGTATTGCAGTACAGGTATTGAAGGAGAATGAATGTGACCCCTCTTAATCTGAGTTTCATTTTGCCTCTGGCAAGACCTGCACCTACATTACTTGAAGAATATCTTGAATCACTCTTTTTTTTTTCTCCAGCACAGATGTTATTATGAGGTTTCACACAAATTTTGTGTAGATAGATGAGCACACTAACCTTTGTGATATCCCATGAGCTGAATATTCTCTGCATGAGGGGAAAACAGAGATTTGGATTCTGTTCTTGAGTCCACCAAAACGAGTAGCAAGGATTTGGAGTGATTTTCCCCAAAGCAGCCAATGAATGACCAGAGAAACAGAGCTCTCATCTCAATTAGGATGGTCTCTCAAAACTCAAGGGCCTCTCAGAAGCTTTCCCACTTACAAGCAACAAGTTACAATGGATGCTATGTGAGAGAGAGAGAGGGTGCTTCAAGATGAAGATGATCTTGGTGGGGGGGGGAGGGGGGGAGGAGCTGTAAGTCCACCTATAGTGCTGGCCCCTTCTTGTTTGTCACGTCCATTTCCAGGGACCTAAACTGACCCCTTCTACCTATAGGAACCTGGAGGCCAGCCGGTTTTCTTTAAGTAGTCTTAATAAGACCTTTAAAGAACCTAGTAGGTCATCACTTGCAAAAAGGGCCTGGGTAGGTCTGATGGAGATGAGGAACTGTCACACTGGCTGACAGAGATATGCTTAGTTGCCACTCAACCCTGAAGAGACAGCCACATACACCCCAAGAGCAAGCAATTAGTGAACACAAAGTAATCATTAATTTCATAAAAATTGCAAGTAAAATAGAAGTACATGGCTAGGTATTGCAGACAATACATATTGATGAAGTTGATTGGGTCAGGTAAACCATATTAGTTAACTTGGACAGCATATTTCAGAATGAAAGGTATTTGTATTGAATCAAACAAAACTCATAGATGACCAGAATTGGCAGATGCTGAGAGTCTGTTTAGATTTAAGAGTCATCAAACCATATCTTTCTCTGGACTTAAGGAAAATCCTACCTTCGCACTTCCACAGCTCACAAACTATGTTGTCAGCCCATCTGTGATTTCACAGACTATTTTTGCCTTTTCTCATGGGGGTCTATTTCACATTCATTCTATAAGAGAAGTGCATGAGAAGTGTGAGTGCGAAAGCGGACAGGTTAGAAGGTCCATCTCTGTTCTCCAATAAAGCAACCAAGCTCCCAACACTGTTTAAAGGTTTCCCTAAACCTTACCCTTAACCTCTGAAGTACAGAGGAAAATCAGATTTCTTGCAGTGAATGTAAAGTGTGGCCCATTCAACCAGAAAACAAACTTTTGGCCTATTTTCTCAAAAGAAAAGGGGACATCCATTTAGGATTCAAATTAGTTGAAGTGTCTTCACTCAGAGGGTTGTGACTCTTTGGAACACTCCACCCTAAAAAACTGGGGGTCCTCAGTCATTGAGTGTATATAAGACTAAAATTGTTTTTGGATATTTATGAAATCAAAGGAAATTAGAGCCTCTGCTGTCTAGACCTAGAGCTCTGGAACTCCTGCCTCGTTACCTGTCTCCCCTTGTCTAAGATGCTTTTTAAACCTTCCTTTTAGACAAGGCTTTTGGATGACCAGTCTTAATATCTTCTTACAAAACAAGAACAAAAGTTGCTGGAAAAGCTCAGCAGGTGTGGCAGCATGTGCGAAGAGCAATCCGAGTTAACATTTCGGTTGACAGACCTACTGAGCTTTTCCAGCAACTTGTTTCTGTTTCTGATTTACAGCATCTGCGGTCCTTTCGGGTTTGATTTAATATCTCCTTATGTGGCTCAGTTGCAAATTTGTCGAATCAGCATTCCCATGAAGAAGCCTGGAACGTTTTATGCAGTGATGAGATTCTTTACATTCATTCTTGAGATGTGGATGTCACTGGATGAGCCAACATTTATTGCACATCCCTAATTGCCATTGAGAAGGTGATGGAGAGCTGACTTCTTCAACAGATGTCATCTATTTGACGCAGGTAGGCCCACAATGCTGTTAAGAAGTGAGCTTCTGTATTTTGACATAACAACACTGAAGGAAAGATATATATTTCCGGTCAGGGTGGTGGTTGGCTTGGAGGAGAGCTTGCAGGTGGTGTTCCCATATATCTGCTGTTCTTTTCCTTCTACAGTGAAGCGGTCACGGTTTAGAAAGTGCATCCTAAGGATCCTTGATGAATTTCTATAGTATGTCTTTTCAATGGTTTACACTGCTACTGTTGAGTATCGGTGCTGGAGGGAGATGGTGATTGCAAATGTGATGCCAATCAAGCAGGCTGCTTTGTCCTGGATAGTTTTGTTGGAGCTGAATTCATCCAAGGAAGTGATGAGTATTCCATCACACTCCTGACTTCTGCTATGGAGGCAGTGGATAGGCTTTGGGGAGACAGGAGGCAGGATTCTTAGATTCTGACCTATTCTTACAGTTACAGTATTTATACAGTTAGTCCATTTCAATTTCAGGTCAGTAGTGCCACCCAGGACGTTGGTAGTAGGGTACATTGATGGTGATCCCATTGAATGTCAAGGTGTGATGGTTAGATTCTCTCTCGTTAGAGATGGGCATTGCACTCTTGTGGCGTGAATGCTACCTGTCACTTGTCAGCCTGATGTTTCTTGTTGAAACATGATACAATAAAACAGAAAGTATGTGATTCTGCATGGGTTGCAAAATGGGGTTACCATCTTGCACATATTTAGTGAGTCCTGTGCCTGCAACAAAGAAAAACAATGTAGGATTCTGGAAATATGAAATAAAACAGCTAGTACTGGAAAAAACTCATCAGTCCTTTGGAAAGAGAAACAGAGTATAATGTTTCAAGTCAATGACTTTTTGTCATCACTGGGAAATGTTCAAACTGTAGCTGGATGTTTAGCAAGTGAATGGTGAGGCTAATAGGAAGAACAAAAAGGCAGTTCTGTGTTAGGTGAGAATAATTGAGAAAAGAAGCATCAAGGCCAGAGGGAGGGGAAACAGGACAAGTAACAATACAAAAGCTGTGTCTAAAAGCAGTGTGAATTGCAGAGTGATAAACATATGCCCTCCAAACACAAAACTAATGAGAGCTAAACCAAAACCTGAAATGAAACAGAGACAAAATGGGGACAGAGGTTACAACCTAAAAATGTTGAACGAAATTTGAGGTCAATATAGCTTTGGTTGAAATTTCAACCCCATTGCTTAACAAATGAAAAAAATCAATCCAGGTGAAGATTATTTTATTTTGATGCAGTGTTTGGGATGACCTGGCTCCACCCTTAGTGCTGATGAGTTCACAAACATTTTCTATGCTCAATATCAAGTCATTAAACTACCCTTGGTGTCCTCCTGGACTAAAATCATCTTACAATCATAGAATCTCTACAGTGTGGAAACAGGACCTTCGGCCCAACAAGTCCACACCCACCCTCTGAACAGTTACCCACCTACAGCCATTCCCCTACCCTGTTACTCTACAGTTACACTGACTAATGCACCTGACCTACACATCCCTGAACAGTATGGGCAATTTAGCTTGGCCAATTCACCTAACTTGTATATCTTTGGACTGTGAGAGGAAACTGGAGCACTTGGAGGAAACCCATGTAGACATGGGGAGAATGTGCAAATTCCATATAGTTGCCTGAGGCTGGAATCGAACCTGGATCCCTGCGCTTTGAGGCAGCACTGCTAACCACTGAGCCACTTCCCCACATCCCCCGGCCCCCAACCACTGAGCCACCATGCCATATTTATAGACAAGAGGTAGTCCCACTGCCAGGACTGAAAGCTGGATCCAAGCCCCTGCACAAGGATGTGATGAGACACCAATAGTGGCATTTTACCACAGCAGCCAATTAAATAGAGTACTTCTCAGGGTACCATCCAATTAAGGTGGTGACCCACCTCCCAAAGTCCCCAACCCAACTAGACCACCTATGGCATGGCTGTGCCAACAATTGCAGTGTAAGCCGCTGAGGTGTGGCAAAATGCAAAGGCAAAGCTAGAGTCTACCTGGTGGTAGCCCTTCCCAAAGTCAGAAAAACACCAGTGAGGGGTGGCATGTGGTCCTTTGCCGGTCACTTAATTGGCTTGATTGGCTGCCCACATCCAGTCAGCCCCATCTCTGAAATCCCTAAAATCCTATGGTGGGTGACAAGACATAAGACTCCCTTCCCGATGCCTTCTGCCAACATTTCACGACAAAGCCTCCTGCCTCCCAGGCCTTTAATTTTTTTTTCAGATTTTAAAACACATCTTTGGCAACTTTTAACGCTAGCTTTTTAATAGTTGCCAAAATGATTTGCTCAAAACGTTTTGTAACAAGTTCTTCCAATCAATTAAAACACTGACCGAAACATTGTTAACACAGCTGTCAAGTTAACGTTGCTGTTTTGCTTCAGTCACTGCCTGAATTAAAGAAGCCACAGTCATTAGGAAAGGTCAAGTGAATCATTTGCAGTCATTAAGAACTTTAATTTGCATTATTATCTCAAACATTCTATTGGTTTTTTGGCTGATACTTATCAATTGTCGCCTATGGAAGGCATGTTTTGCCAGACTCAGCTTGTTCACCAGAGATAGAGAAAGCAATCCAATCCGAGACTAGTTAAATGGGGATGTCAATGGACAGAGTTAGGCCTGATGCTGATAACATTCAAAACAGAAGTAGGCTATTAATTTATTTGTTGAGTTGCTGCATCTTAGATAAAATGTATTTAAAGTTTGCTTTTTTGGGCATTATTGTGGAGCACCAATTTTTTTTCATGGCATGCAGGTGTTTTTGACCAAGCCTGTATTTATTGGCCATCCCTAATTGCTCTTAAATTGAGTGGTTTGCTCAGACCATTTTGGAGGTTTATTAAGAGTCCAATACATTGCTGTAGGCCTGGAGTCATGTGCAGATCAGACTGAGTAAGAATCACAGATTTCCTACCTTCCCATTACTTAACTAGATGGGTATTAACAACAATCAAAGATGGTTATATGGTTGCCATTAGACTAGCTTTTAATTCCACGTTTTTACTGAATTTAAATTTTGAGCCCATATCTCCAGCACATTCGGCTGGAACTCTGAATTCCCATATTACCAGTGTGTCATTATCTCTCCATAAATATTCACTATCATCTATTTGTGATTCTAAAATGTAGTTATAAAGTCATTTTTTTTACAATGTAGTGAATTTGAGAACAAAAGAACTAATTGAGTTTCTATATCCATGTGCACAGCTCGCAGTGTTTTTAATGCACCATAAACTAAGGAGAAAGAATCTCTGACAGTGTTGGGTACTCCCTCAGTACTGCAATTAAGTATCAGCAAGGTTTACGTGTTAGGACTTCAGCCTAGAACAACCAGAGTGCTACCACTGGTCTGTTGGAGTATTTTGATCATCACTAATGGCACTTCATGGTATTTGCCACCTCTGCCAGAAAGTGGTTCAGAGAAAGGGTTGTTTGAGATAGTTCACTACCACCAATCCTCCTTTGTCTAAGGCCTCGTGCTGAAAGGTAGACAATGCACCATCATAGAGTCTTTATGAAAGACACTCTTCCTAGAAAAGAATATACTTTATTATATGATAACAGTTAGTACAACTGTATTCTAAAGCAGGCATGGTGATGAGGACATTTGGAATGTGTTTAAAATACATTTACTTATTACAAGGTCTAGTATAGAATTCCCATCTCTACCCAAAGAAGGCATGTGACATTGTCAGATTAGATGGAGCTAATGCAGCATCAACATTAACTCTTTTAGAAACATACAAGGCCAATATTTTGATTTCTTCTTTAAAAAAAACTAGCTGAGTATCTATTTAATGGAAATCTAGTATCTCAGCATGAAAAGCTTGAGGTTGTTTATCAATCGAACAGTTGATGTCATATGGCATAGTGCTTTTGCATCAGCTACTTTTATGTTGCCTTACACCTACAAAATATTGTATCATTGTGAGCTGACTCAAACTACCAGCAGTTCTTGCAGCTTACCGCCTACACACTGTTTGACTGAATGACCCCAGGGCTGTAAGACAATGACAGCAAATTCATTTTCATCTCCCTCCTTTTATATTTGTTATATAAAATTTTGGAAATAAATAGTCATTATATTTTATGCAAGTTACTTTTGCTTTCTACCCATCCAGAAAAACCAGCTCATTATGTGCATTTCGCCAACTGAATTGATGGGGGAAATCAGGATTTGAGGTTCCAGCATTCATTTAACGTAATCTTCTCGTTGAGCCTGATATGGAAAATTGCAATCTTCAATAAATGCTGTTCACATTTTCTAGCCAAGATATAATGGATTTGTGAAATTTTAATTGATAGTTGTCACATCTTTCATGCAATCAAGAAATGTTCTAATTTATGCTAAGTTTGTGTATCACATGCTAATACATGCAAACATATGCTAATGGCGTCCCCAAGCTCCAAAGGTATTGTAGATGAATTGCATATAAATCCTTTGTCTATCTGTCATGGGAGAAAGAAGATAAGAGATGTTATTTAAACTTTGAAAATGAGAAAATAATCAATGTATAAGTTTCAGTGAGCAGAACAACTGACACAGGTTTGAAAAGGCAATAAAATGGCTAATGGTTTTCCTGACTCTTCCATGCCGTTGCAAAACACAGTCAACCTCAAAACCTTGGGCTAAATAAATTATATTGTTTCCAATATCTTCATTATCCTTCATGCACAATTACTGGGGAAAAGAATGTGGAGGTCAATATTATAAGAAGGGACTGGACAACCAGGAACAGGCATGGTTGGGTCATCAGGTTGAAAGAGGAACAGGCAGCTGCTCTGTGTTTGCTCTGAATGCGGTGACAGGAATAGCACCCAGTTAGAGGAGTCAGAGGAGGCTGGCAAAACAATCGGAGGAGACGCTGGTACAATGGTAATGCCACTGTGCTAATAATCAGAGGTCTACATGAATGGTCTAGGGAACATCACAGCTGGTGAGATCTGAAGTAAATTAATAAATCAGGGACTCAGTGTTAGCCTCAGTAATGGTGAACATGATATCTATTGACACAAAAACTTGTCTGGTTCACTAATGTCCTTTAGGGAAGGAAATCTGCTGTCCTTGTCTGTTCTGTCCCACAAGTGATTCCAGACTAAATGTAATGTGATTGATTCTTAACTGACTTGGTAGGACACTCAGTTTAAAGGGAAATAGAAAGGGAAACAAATGCTGGTCTAGCCAGCAAAGCTCAAATTCCATAGAATTATCAACTTTAACAGCTATGATCTTATTAAAGGATGAAGCAGATTTGAAGGATCAATTGGCCTCCCCTGCCTGTTTTTTTGTAAGTTCTTTCTAATTCCAAATTCAAGTAAAAAAAACCTTCAAGAGACCTCATAGGCAACATAGAGTCATGGAATCATAGAAATACAACATGGAAACAGACCCTTCGGCCCAACTCATCCATACCAACCAGATATCTTTAACTGATCTAGTCCCATTTGTCAGCATTTGGCCCATATCCCTCTAAACACTTCCTATTCATTTACTCATCCAGATGCCTTTTAAAAGTTGTAATTGTACCAGCCTCCACCACTTCCTCTGACAGCTTGTTCCATGTACGCATAACCCTCTGCATGAAAAAGTTGTCCCTTTAAAATCATTTTTCCCCCTCACCTTAAACCTGTGCCCTCTAGTTTTGAACACTCCCACCCTGGGAAGAAGATCTTGGCTATTTACCCTTTCCATGCCCCTCATGATTTTATAAACCTCTACAAGGTTACCCCTCAGCCTCCATCAGTCCAGGGAAAATAGCCCCAGCCTATTCAACCTCTCCATATAGCTCAAGCCCCCAACCCTGGCAACATCCTTGTAGATATTTTTCTTAACACTTTCAAGTTTAACAATATTCTTCCTATAGACCAGGAAATATATTATCTTAATAATAATTCTCCTTCCTCCCACCACCTCAGGTATTTTCCTCAGACCTGCTACCATCTCCTGTCAGACAAGATCCCAATGGAAGCGTATTTTAATTATTCAGATGAGGCCCAGAGTCCAATTTCTATTGAAGGCCCTAGACTAATTCCTATCCTGATGTGTTTTCATTAAAATTTTAATAGCCCTTCATCAAATACTCTGAGCTGTGCTCTATATTTGAAAGTTATGGAAAGTATGCCTCACAGTCATTGAAAGATTGGATGGCTTTTTTTTAAGTAGTCTAAATATCAAAGACATTAAGAAGATCATTGTAAAAGGAACTTTGTGGGTTTGTGTGCATAACTGAAAAAGATTGATTAATTTGATAAGTGGCAATCAGGCAGTAAAAAAGATTAAAAATAATAATCATATACATAGCAATACGACTGGCAGAAAGTTAATGGTAGCAACATTACACAGCAATTAGGTGACACTTTTAAAGTGCAGCTGTTGAATAAAGCTGAATGTTGATTGTGGTCAAGGCATTAAACTTCTCCACTCAAGCATGAAGAAGTAGCTGTGGCACCATAATTGAAGGGAATATTTAGGCATCTGTGTTATTCTCCATGGAATGGATGAGTTTTCAAGAATTAAATTGCTTAAGAGCCAAAATGATTCCACACCTACAGCCATCTTGCAGCGGCCTACTTGCTGCCCGTTGGGTATTGCTGTCTCACATGAGATCTGCCTGCTTAACTGCAGTGTGTTGGCGTTTGTGAAGGTGGACAAGGGAATCAGCATTTGTCAGCTTGACAAGAGATGAAGTGATGTGGGTGAGAGATAGATTGTAAACAGCAGGGTATACACGTCCTCAGTGGAGGAGCATTCCTCAGCCAGAATCTTTGTTCGGAGCCATGGAAAAAGTGGGCGCCTGGCTTTGTTATGATCATTGCTGACCTCTTTTTAAAGTGCCCACGTTGAGTTCTGCTTCCTTGCTGAAGTTTTGTTTTGCACGTTATAGATCTTGCAAGTAATGTTTTTTCAGGTTTCTAGCTTTCTATTTGTAAGTATTCTTAACACTGTTATTATGTTAATTATTGATGCGTACAGTTATAATGAAATAGTCGAATTGTAGTATATGCAAAAGTCTGAATAAAGTAATTATATACAATCAGATATGCATGAAATAAACTGACTTTAGATCTGGAAAGGAAGACAATACTTGCTACAAATGCAATGTGCTCCTCAAAAATCTATCTTCAGAGAATAGGCTGTTGGGTTAAGTAAGGCTTTCAATTATTAATAAGGAACAAAGAGTTCTGAAGTATCCTGGCTAATACTTATCCATTGACCAACAGTGCTGAGACAGATTATCTGGTCAGCATCTCATTGTGTTTTGTGGGACCTTGCTGTGCACAAATTGCCAGTTCTGCATCCTGCATTATAACAGCAATACAGTCATAGAGTCATAGAGATGTACAGCATGGTAACAGACCCTTCGGTCCAATCTGTCCATGCCAAACAGATATCCCAACCCAATCTAGTCCCACCTGCCAGCACCCGGCCCATATCCCTCCAAACTCTCCCTATTCATATACCCATCCAAATGCCTTTTAAATGTTGCAATTGTACTAGCCTCCACCACTTCCTCTGGCAACTCATTCCATACACGTACCACCCTCTGCATGACAAAGTTGTCCCTTAGGTCCCTTTTATATCTTTCCCCTCTCACCCTAAACCTATGCCCTCTAGTTCTGGTCACCCCCACCTCAGGGAAAAGACTTTGTCTATTTACCCTATCCATGCCCCTCATGATTGTATACACCTCTACAAGGTCACACCTCAGCCTCTCTCAATCCCGGGGAAACAGCCCCAGCCTGTTTAGTCTCTCTCTATAGCTCAAATCCTCCAACCCTGGCAACATCCTTGTAAATCTCTTCTGAACCCTTTCAAATTTCACAACATCTTTCATAGTACTTCAAATATACTTCCTCAACTGTAAAGTGTTGGGATCATGAAGGAGTTATACAAATGGAGGGTTTTTTTTCTTTTACAAAGAATACTCGACTAATGCTTACCAGTTACTGATCAGTTTGACAAGCCAAGCTCTCTAATTGGTGTCATACTGCTGCCAATGGAAAATTGGTAGATGCACTCCCCTCCTCTCTTGCCTCCCTTTCTATCCTTCCTGTAGCATTTGTATCCAGGAACATTAAGCTGCCAGTCCTGCCCATCCCTGAGCCATGTTTCTGTAGTTGCTATGATATCCCCGTCCCATGTTCCTAACCATGCCCTGAGTACATCTGCCTTCGCTGTTAGGCCCCTTGCATTGAAATAAATGCAGTTTAATTTATTAGTCCTATCTTGTCCCTGCCTGCAAGGGAGGATATTCCTGGAAATACATCCAGGGAAGTTATTTGTGTGGAACTGAGAAATAAGAAAGGGATGATCACCTTATTGGGATTGTATTATAGACCTCCTAACAGTCAGAGGGAAATTGAGAAACAAACTTGTAAGAAGATGTCAGCTATCTGCAAGAATAATAGGATGGTTATGGTAGGGGATTTTAACTTTCCAAACATCGACTGGGACTGCCATAGTGTTAAAGGTTTAGATGGAGAGGAATTTCTTGAATGCGTACAAGACAATTTTCTGATTCAGTACATGGATGTACCTACTAGAGAAGGTGCAAAACTTGACCTACTCTTTGGAAATAAGGCAGGGCATTTGACTGAGATGTCAGTGGGGAAGCACTTTGGGGCCAGTGACCATAATTCTGTTTGTTTTTAAATAGTAATGGAAAAGGATAGACCAGATCTAAAAGTTGAAGTTCTAAATTGGAAAAAGCCCAATTTTGACGGTATTAGACAAGAACTTTCAAAAGCTGATTGAAGGTAGATGTTCGCAGGTAAAGGGATGGCTGGAAAATTGGAAGCCTTCAGAAATGAGATAAGAAGAATCCAGAGAAAGTATATTCCTGTCAGGGTGAAAGGGAAGGCTGGTAGATATAGAGAATGCTGGATGACTAAAGAAATTGAGCGTTTGGTTAAGAAAAAGAAGGAGGCATATGTCAGGTATAGACAGGATAGATTGAGTGAATCCTTAGAAGTATATAAAGGAAATAGGAGTATACTTAAGAGGGAAATCAGGAGGGTAAAAAGGGGACATGAGATAGCATTGGCAAATAGAATTAAGGAGAATCCAAAGTGTTTTTACAAATATATTAAGGACAAAAGGGTAACTAGGGAGAAAATAAGGCCCCTCAAAGATCAGCAAGGCGGCCTTTGTGTGGAGCCACAGAAAATGGGGGAGATACTAACTGAATATTTTGCATCAGTATTTACTGTGGAAAAGGATATGGAAGATATAGACTGTAGGGAAATAGATGGTGACATCTTGCAAAATGTCCAGATTACAGAGGAGGAAGTGCTGGATGTCTTGAAACAGTTAAAGGTGGATAAATCCCCAGGACCTGATCAGGTGTACCCAAGAACTCTGTGGGAAGCTAGAGAAGTGAATGCTGGGCCTCTTGCTGATTATTTGCATCATCGATAGTCATAGGTGAGGTGCCGGGAGACTGGAGGTTGGCAAACATGGTGCCACTGTTTAAGAAGAGCGGTAAAGACAAGCCAGGGAACTATAGACCAGTGAGCCTGACCTCAGTGGTGGGCAAGTTGTTGGAAGGAATCCTGAGGGACAGGATGTACATGTATTTGGAAAGGCAAGGACTGATTCGGGATAGTCAACATGGCTTTGTGCATGGGAAATCATGTCTCTCAAACTTGATGGAGTTTTTTGAAGAAGTAACAAAGAAGGTTGATGAGGGCAGAGCAGTAGATGTGATCAATATGGACTTCAGTAAGGTGTTTGACAAGGTTCCTCATGGGAGACTGATTAGCATGGTTAGATCTCATGGAATACAGGGAGAACTAGCCATTTGGATACAGAACTGGCTCAAAGGTAGAAAACAGAGGGTGGTGGTGGAGGGTTGTTTTTCAGACTGGAGGCCTGTGACCAGTGGAGTGCCACCAGGATCGGTGCGGGGTCCTCTACTTTTTGTCATTTACATAAATGATTTGGATGCGAGCAAAAGAGATACAGTTAATAAGTTTGCAGATGACACCAAAATTAGAGGTGTAGTGGACAGCGAAGAGGGTTACCTCAGATTACAATAGGATCTGGACCAGATGGGCCAATGGGGTGAGAAGTGGCAGTTGGAGCTTTATTTAAATAAATGTGAGGTGCTGCATTTTGGGAAAGCAAATCTTAGCAGGACTTATACACTTAATGGTGCGGTCCTAGGGAGTGTTGCTAAACAAAGAGACCTTGGAGTGCAGGTTTATGGCTCCTTGAAAGTGGAGTCGCAGGTAGGTAGGATAGTGAAGAAACTTGAAAGAGTTCAGAAAAGATTTACAAGGATGTTGCCAGGGTTGGAGGATTTGAGCTATAGGGAGAGGCTGAACAGGCTGGACTGTTTTCCCTGGACCGTCAGAGGCTGAGGGGTGACCTTATAGAGGTTTACAAAATTATGAGGGGCATGGATAGGATAAATAGACAAAGTCTTTTCCCTGGTATCGGGGAGTCTAGAACTAGAGGCCATAGGTTCAGGGTGAGAGGGGAAAGATATAAAAGAGACGTAAGGGGCAACTTTTTCACGCAAAGGGTGGTTTGTGTATGGAATGAGCTGCCAGAGGAAGTGGTGGAGGCTGGTACAATTGCAACATTTAAGAGGCATTTGGATGGGTATATGAATAGGAAGGGTTTGGAGGGATATTGGCCAGGTGCTGGCAGGTGGGACTAGATTGGGTTGGGATATCTGGTCGGCATGGACAGGTTGGACCAAAGGGTCTGTTTCCATGCTGTACATCTCTCTGATTCTATGACCATCTGTTTCCAGGGCTCATCATAGCACCTCATTGGGGTGAGGGGTTGGCGGTGTGGAGGGAAAGAGGGAATGTAATTGTGGTTGAATCTAGCTTAATAGCCTTTCAAGACTGGGGACACAGGAGTCTTCCACAGTTTTCCTTGGGGAGCCAACTCCCATTTGAGTTTCCCAGCTGAATTTCCCCACACCCGGAAATCTCTGCAGGACCCATCAATTTCAAAGCAGTCTCCCATCTAATTAAACAGAGCTCAATATAAACATGTCAATAAACCTCACACCTTTCTACTTTGACACTCCAATATCTTCAGGCATAAAAATAGCAGATGAGCTTTTTAATCAACTCCCATCCCAACATTCTCCTACCCAGGTAGTGTGGGAGAAATGGTAATATTGAGACCCTTGGTCACACAGGCATTTAAATGCAAATAAAGCTGGGCAGCTATGTATAATTGCACTAGAGGATGGCGTGTAAGATGCTTAAGAGCATCCTGAGGTAGTAAAAGGGACAATATGAATGCAAATCTTTTTTTAATTGGCATTTGAAACTGATAATGTCGAGAGTTTGCTGCTGGAAAAGCACAGCCAGTCAGGCAGCATCTGAGAAACAGGACAATCGACGTTTTGACATAAGCCCTCATCACGAACCTGTACCCCATACCTCTTTGTTTGGCAACACTTCCCAGGACCCTACTATTAACTGTATAAGTCCTGCCCTGATTTGCCTTACCAAAATGTAACACCTCACATTTGTCTACGTTAAACTCCATCTGCTATCCCTCAGCCCATCAGCCCATCTGGTCAAGGTTCCTTTTACTTTGAGATAACCTTATCTGATGTCCACTCCATCACTAACTTTTGTGTCATCTGCAAACATACTAACCATTCCTCCTATATTCACATCCAAATCATTTATATTAATGGCAAAAAACAATGGACCCAGCACCAATCCTTTTGGCACACTGCTGGTCATAGGCCTCCTGGCTGAAAAAACAACCCTGTACCCAACCCTCTTTCGCCTACCTTCAAGGCAATTTTGGATCCAAATGCCTAGGTCTCCCCAGTCTACCACATGGAACCTTGTCAAATGCCTTGCAGAAGTCTCTATAGGCAACATTTACCATTCTGTCTTCACCAATCTTCTTTGTCACTTCTTCAAAAAATGCAATCAAATTAGTGAGACATAATTGCACATGCACAAAGCCATGTTGACTATCTCTGATCAGTCCTTGCCTTTCCAAATGCATGTAATTCCTGTCCCTCAGAATCCCCTCGAACAACCTACCCACCACCAAAGTCAGGCTCACCGTCTGTAATTCCCTGGGTCTTCTTTACCACTTTTCTTAAATAATGGCACCACATTAGCCACCCTCCAGTCTTCTGGTACCTTACCCATGCCTATTGATGATACAATATCTCAGCAAGGGGCCCAACAATCACTTCCCTAGCTCCCCACAAAATTCTAAGATACACCTGATCAGGTTCCAGGATTTACCCACCTTAATGCTTTTTAAGACATCCAATCCCTCCTCCTCTGTAATATGGACATTTTTCACAATTTCACTATTTATTTCTCCAAGGTGTCTAGCTTCCATGTCCTTCTCTACAGTAAATATTGGAGCGAAATGCTCATTTAGGTTCTCACCCATCTCCTGCAGTTCCACATTTAGACGGCCATGTTGATCTTTAAGGGGCCCTATTCTCTCCCTGATTACTCTTTTGCCCTTCATGTACTTGTACAGTCTCTTTGGATTCTCCTTAACCCTATTGATGAAAACTGTCTCATGTCTCACTTTTGCCCTCGTGATTTCCCTCTTGAGTATACTCCTACCGCCATTATACTCCTTAAGGGATGCACTTAATCCCAGCTGTCTATATCTACCATATACCTCCTCTTTCTTGACCAGAACCTCAATTTTTTTGAGTTATCCAGCTCTATTACCAACACCAACCAGCCTTGTCCCTAACACTAACAGGAAGGCCTCCACTTTTCAAACATCCCTTTACCTGCGAATAGCCTCTCCTAATCACCTTTTGAAAGCTCTTGCCTAACACAATCAAAATTGGCATACCCACATTTAGAACTTTAATTTTTAGATAAGGTCTATCCTTTTCCATAACCATTTTAAAACTAATAGAACTATGATCACTGGCCCTAAAGTGCTCCCCCACTGACACTTCAGTCACTTAGCCTAACTTACATCCCAGGAAGTCATGTTTTGCTCCTTCTCTAGCAGGTACATCCACAGACTGAATAAGAACGTTTTCTTGACACACTTAACAAATTCCTCTCTATCAAAACCCTTAACACTATGGCAGTCCCAGGAAGCTGAGGGGCGACTTTATAGAGATTTATAAAATCGTGAGGGGCATGGATAGAGTGAATAGCCAACTTCTTTTTCCCAGAGTATGGAAGCTCAAAACCAGAGGAAGTAGGTTTAAGGTGAGAGGAAAAAGATTTAAAAGGGACCTAAGGGGCAATGTTTTCACACAGAGGATGGTGCATGTATGGAATGAACTGCCATATGAAGTGGTGGAGCTTGGTATAATTACAACATTTAAAAGGCATTTGGATGGGTATATGAATAGAACGAGTTAGAGGGATATGGGCCGAATGCTGGCAAATGGGCCTACATTAATTTAGGATATCTGGTTGGCATTGACAATTTAGATTGAAAGGTCTGTTTCCATGCGGTGCATCTCTATGATTCTATGGCTGTCCATTTTATTAGAAACCTATCATGCACATGTGGTCTGTGTACTTAGCACTATACTTCCATTGGTACTGAAAATGTATGACGTTTGAACTTTCTGTGTTATGCAACCTTAATAGAATGTTAGCTGCTGATGTTCTCCAAAAGGGGATCTCCCTGCTCATGTTTCATAGCAGCAATTCCTGAGAGAGACAAAGATGCCACTGGCTGCAGCCCTTGAACTGCCTTTTGCCTTCCTCCTTTCTTCAGAGCAATGCAAGTAGGAGGCGGCAGCAGACTTGTGCAGGTAAAGAGAGAAACAGCACCATCCTCTGTGCATATTTCTGACACAATTATGATTGAAGGAACTGTAGCTGCTAACCTACAGAAAACAAAGTTAATGGCTCCAGTGACTTCAGTGAAGCTTATGGGTCAACTTCCACCCGAGAGATTTAAATGCAAAAAAGCTAGACAGCTATATATAATTCCACCAGGTTGACAATGTAAGATGCTTCAGAGCATCCTGAGGTTATGAAAGGGTCTGTATAAAATGCAAGTCTTTCTTATTGACATTTGTAACCGGTGTCCAAACCAAAACAATGGGACGCTTCTCCAATCTGGCATTCCTCAGCCTCTATGTCACTAACTTAAGCTACAGATGGAAGGTGTTCCTAGAGCTGATACATTGAATGTTTGACTAAAGATTTCCCTGAATATAATATACATGTTGCCTCCTTCACTCGGCCACCTCATTGTGTCTGGCAATATTTGAGGCCTTTTGGTCATGGGTGGGAATGGCTTGTGTGACTCTGGTGAAGATATCTGTGAGTATGAGAATGTGCTTAGTTGATAAGACCATAAAACTGTAAGATATTGGAGCAAAACAAGGCCATTTGACCCTTCAAGTCTGCTGTGCCATTCAGTCATGGCTAATATGTCTCTCAAACCAATCCTTATGCCTTCTCCCTATAACCCTTGATCTCATTCTAATCAAGAACCTATTTATCTCTTTCTTAAAGATACTTGAATGACTTGGCCTCCACAGCCGTCTGCGCCAATGAGTTCCACAGATTAAGCATGAGAGAAATTTCTCCTTATCTCAATTCTAAAGGACATCCTTTCACTCTGAGGCTGTGCCTTCAGGTCTTAGTTTCTCCTATTGGTGGAAACATCTCCTCCACATCCACTTAATCCAGATCTCTCAGTATACTATAAGTTTCCGTGAGATCCTCCTTATCCTTTTAAACTCCATCGAGTACAGACCCAGAGGCCTCAACCGTTACACATATGACAAGCTCTTCATTCTCAAGAATAACTCCCCTCTGAACCCCCTCCAAGACCAGCACATCTTTCGGTCCAAAACTGCTCACAATATTTCAAATGCTGAGTATTTTCCAGGACTTGCTGTTTTTAAGCTCATTTAATAAATATATTCCTGGAGTTTAAAAGAGCAGTGGTAATTTTTTTCAAAGTTTTTATGATTAGCATTGAAACTGGTAAGTACGATAGAGATGAATTGGTTCCACTGTTGGGAGATCCAGAACGAGGAGCTAAAAATGAGAGCAAGAGCTTCCAGGGGTGAGTGTGGAAACACTTCTTCAGGTACTAAAAAATAGTAATTGCTGGGAAAATTCAGCAGGTCTAGCAGCATCTGTGGAGAGAAAGCTGAGGTAACATTTCGGGTCCAGTGACCTTTCTTCAGAACTGTGCCAGGTAAATTTGGTATAATATTGGAATTCTAACATTAATAGAGCTTTGTTAACATAAGGGGTTAAGAAACAACTAGCAAAGGGTGACAGATCAGCCATGCTGGGGACATTCAGCAGGTTGGGAAGCTTCTGTTGAAACAGAAACTAGGTTAACATTTCAGCTCTGTGAGCAGTGGAAGCTGGAAAATGAAGAAAGGGGAACTGTCTTTGATAGGATGGAGGTCAGGAGGGGTTAGCTGGAGGAAGGTTTCACATTGCAAGGTCAAAGGGAGTGGTAATGTGACAGCTAAAAACACAATGTGCCTGGATGAGATATGAATAGGAGAAACACAACTGTAAATGTTAAGTAAAGAAAATCATAAAGAATCAAGGGGACAATAACAAAGGAGCACACTTTCAAGGTGGAAGGCAGGAGGATTAGCAGGGGTTTGAGGAAAACGATTTTTACCCAGAGGGTGGTGAGGGTCTGAAATGCACTGCCTCAGATGGTATTTCTAATGGGTAACCTCACAACCTTACAAAAGTACTTGGATGAGTACCATTCAAGAGTATTGGCCTTGTGGTTGAAAGTGGGACTAGTGCAGATTTAGTGTAGTTGTGGCAGTACAGTCTCAATGGGCCAAAAGGCCTCTTCTGTGTTGTGTAATTCTATATTTCTATACATAATGTAAACTGTAGTTGTGACAATGGACTGAAATGTGTTAATGCCTGGAAAATCTGATACCCTGCAAAATTTGCATTCAAGTAATAGAATTAGATTAGATTACTTACAGTGTAGAAACAGGCCCTTCGGTCCAACAAGTCCACACCGACCCGCAACCCACCCAGACCCGTACCCTTACATTTACCCTTTCACCTAACACTACAGGCAATTTAGCATGGCCAATTCACCTAACCTGCACATTTTTGGACTGTGGGAGGAAACCAAAGCACCCAGAGGAAACCCACGCAGACACAGGGAGAATGTGCAAACTAAACTCCACACAGTCAGTCACCTGAGGCGGGAATTGAACCCAGGTCTCTGGCACTGTGAGGCAGCAGTGCTAACCACTGTGCCACCATGCTGCCCGTTCATTTCCAAATGAATGTCCAAAACCAAGCTTTCCATTATTACTGGGGTCAAGGACCAAAAAAATTGAAAAGACCTCTAGACATCTCTTGGAGACCAGGATCCCATGCTCAGGTGAAGTTGTTTCACCTACAATTACAACAATGTTCATCAAATCACGTCTATCCTGAGCTAGTAACATTGTTTTCTGATCAGACTAGTTACTTTTTCGGTTACTTGGTGCTCTCTTGATCATGAACTGCTACCAGCAATAACTTCATCATTGTCTCATGTTATTGGAGGAAAATAGGAGAATTTATTCTTAGAAGTGTCAAAATAGGGTTGATTTTTCAGCTTTAAGGGTTATTTATTTCAGAAAAGAATTGTGCACATAATACAGGATCAAACCTTCTTACAAGAACAGCAATAGAATCTTCCTCAATTCAACCAACCATTTGCAAGAATACACATAGTTTTACCCTCATCTTAAATTAATCTCCCTCTGTGAAAATGACATGTATTTGGTCAGATTGTGTTTGAAAAGATTTTTATTTCCTGAAAACATTTTCTCTATACAGTTAGAGTAATTCTGATGTCTCAGTTACCCTTATGCATTCTCAACGAAATTATGATCAGCATGAACTGGTTGAACCAAAGGATATGCTTCCATGCTGTATGATTCTGTGCATTTATGACTCCTATTTTTGGTACCCCAACAGTAGAAACACCTACTTACGAAACCCTTGCAGAATTTTAAAAACTCAATCAGGTCATTGCTCATCCTTAAGATCCCAGTCTTCTCAATCTTTCACCTTCCTTCATTAAACAGACTCACTGTAGTGATAGACAGCCATTTCTTGAAAGCCAGAGTGTTTCTTTATTTCCTTCCATTACTAGAACTCTCAAAATATTTGTCCAGTTTCATTGTGAAAGGGGATGTCTACAAATGTGATCGTTATTCACATTCTGGTCACGAGAGGGCAGTGCAGTAAATCATTCCCTTTCATCAATGCCATTTTATAAATATTTTTTCAAAAAGTTTGAAAGTGCATGTTATAATCACAATTTCTGCTTCAAATTTATTCAACAGGTATTCCTTGCTATTTGCATTTTGTTTCCTGTTATTTATCACTAAGTGCACTTGTTTTATTGTGCACTTGTCCAGTTGAGTGCCAAAGCACTCAATATTCATCTGGCATTGCAAGACACTTGACATAAAATTGCTACCGTATAGAATTAGGCACATTATGTCTGCACTGGCTCTCCAAAATGAACAATAAGTATTAATTCAGAATAGTAATGGAAGGAAATAAAGAAACATTCTGGTTATCGAGAGATGGCTGTCTATCACTACCGCGAACCTGTTTAATGAGGGAAAGTGAAAAATTGAGAAGGCTGGGACTCTAAGGGTAAACAGTGACCTGATTGAGTTTTTAACATTATGTAAAGATTTCATAAGACCTATGTAGAGAAGGTGTTGCCACTTCTTGGAGATACTAGGGACCACAAGTATAAGATACTCATTGAATAAATCAGGAGGATA
Organism: Hemiscyllium ocellatum; assembly: GCF_020745735.1. NCBI lineage: Eukaryota > Metazoa > Chordata > Chondrichthyes > Orectolobiformes > Hemiscylliidae > Hemiscyllium > Hemiscyllium ocellatum. The sequence continues at coordinate 16,488,674 of NC_083428.1, read as the reverse complement.
AATCAAAGCATAGACCTCACTATTGTTATGTTGGTGTATGGTATGTTAGGACAATATTCCTTTAAGAGGTGAGTCATGTGAATGTTCAGACAGTGCTCACCAGCTTATTCAAACTTGTGTGAGATTTTTCAGTGGTTTGGAATAAAAACCTCCCTGTTTGTTGGACAGGTTTTATGTTCTTAGTGCTGACTGGAGCTGACTAACTGCCAGAATGGAATAACTACAACAAGTGTTGGTGTCTTCAATGGGAAATCAGATGAGCACATTAAGCAGTGAATTAGAAGGATATTTGATTGGTCTGGATGAAATAGTTCATGGTTAGAGCAAAAACACCAAATGGACATTTTGGGGCAATTGGTTAAATTGGCTTCTTTCAAAATATAAACATGTTTGTTCTGAAAGGAAGACATCCAAAAAGGAAGGGATCCTTTTGAAACTTATCCTTTTGCTATCAACTGAAGGAGTGGAAGAAAGAAGGGAGCCAGTTTATCTCTCCTCTTCCGTATGTTTGACAATCTGTGATATCCCATTTAGAACTGTATGAAATTGGGGAACCTCACTCAGGGACTGGTTATAATATACCCAATGGCAAACGCCAATTTTCAATGGCACCTCCTTCCTAATGGTGGAACTGGAAGTGTGCATTGTTTCTGCTCTCTTGTTTCTTATTTTGACAGTACTGATACTCTGCCTTGGGCCTTTCAATTTCTTCTAATCACACCCAAGATGCCAGTCCCTTTCATTTTCACTTGTCTATGAACCGACTCCCACCCTCTTTCCTCCCCTCTCCTTCATTCCCTGGTGCTTCTGATGTCCACCCTGAACAACTACTTCACTTGACCATAAGATATAGAAGCAGAGGTTTGAGAATTTGAGCTATAAGGAGAGGCTGAATAGGCTATTTTCCCTGGAGTGTCAGAGACTGAGGGGGGACCTGATAGAGGTTTACAAAATCATGAGGGGCATGGATAGGAAAATTAGACAAGGTCTTTTCCCTGGGGTGGGGGAGTCCAGAACTAGGAAGCATAGATTTAGGGTGGGAGGGGCAAGATTTAAAAGGGACTAAGAGGCAACCTTTTCACTAGAGGGTGGGGCATGTATGGAATGCGCTGCCAGTGGAAGTGGTGGAGGTTGGTACAATTACAACATTTTAAAGGCATCTAGATGGGTATATGAATAGGAAGGGTTTAGAAGGATATGGGCCAATTGCTGGCAAATGGGACTAGATTATGTTTGGATATCTAGTTGGCATGGACGAGTTGGACTGAAGGGTTTGTTTCCTTGCTGTGCATCTCTATGACTCTTAATTAGACCATTCAGCCCATTGAGTCTACTCTGCCAGTCAATCACAGCTGATTTGTTTCTCAGACCCATTCTCCCACTTTCTCCACGTAACCCCCGATTCCCCCTTACTAATGAACAATCCATTTATCTCTCTCTCAAATATATTAAATGATGCGGTCTCCATGGTCTACTGTGGCAATGGGTTCCACAGAGTCACCACCCTCTGGCTGAAGAAATTGCTCCTCATCTAAGTTCTAAAGTGTCGTCTCTTCACTCTGAGGCTGTGCCACTGATTCCTATTCTCTCCTACTAATGGAAACATGCTCTCCAGATCCATTTTGTCCAGACTTGATGGACTTAAGCCTCTGTATAAACAGCCATTCTTCTGCTTTCCATATATGTGCCAGGAAGGTCAGTAAAGAAGACAGAGCTGCAGAAAGCTGACTGGTGCACATCACTTTTACAAAGTCATGAACCTGGTACAATTCATTGCTGACTTTATCTTCAAGGCAGACTTTGTAAGAAAAATGTTCTTTGTTAATTAATGCTCATGATGTGCAAAAGATGCACCCATTACAGGCTGGCCTGAGACCTCGCACACTTCAAACACAATACTGACCTTATCTCCGCGTCCCATCCCACTTTCAGGTAATTGAGGTTTCACAACCCACCAAATTCAATCACTCTACCTTCATGCAGTTGCAGTTTCCATAAAATCCATGTCCAACTCAAATTGGTGTTCTCAAGGTGTGCCATTTTTCTCTTGGAAGAAAGAAGGCTGAGGATTGACCTAATTGATGATAGTTTTGATGAACTGCTTGCACAGAGAGAAGATTTCCTTTTCTGGGGAAGATGGGGAAGCAAGGAGATCATGATGGAGCTCTATATAATAGTACATCCCCAGAGTACTGTGTACAGTTATGGGAGCCACACTATAAAAAGCATGTGAATGCACTCGAGCAGCTGCAAAGGACATTCACCAGGATGTTGTCTGAACTGGGGGAGCAACTCAGCTATGAATAGAGACTAGGTAGGGCTGGGACTGTTTTCCTAGCAGCTGACCGAACTGTGTGTGTGTGTGTGTGTGTGTGTGTGTGTGTGTGTGTATCCTGATTGATACATACAAACTTATGAAGGGTATAGATAGGATAGATAAGGATGCATTTCCCCTTAGGTAAGGGGTCAATAACCAGAGGGCACAGTTTGAAGTTGTGGAAGAGGAGATTTACAAAGGATTTGAGCAAAACATTTTTCACCCAGTGGGTGTTGGGTATCAGGAACTCGATGCCTAAAAGGGTGGTAGAAGCAGGAACCATCAGAACATTTAAGAAGAATTTAATTGAGCACTTGAAATGTCATAGCATACAAACCAAATGCTGCTAAACAGGATTAGAATGGATAGATGCTTGATGAATAGCACAGACATGATGGGCTGAATAGTTTTTTTGGTTGAAGAAAATAGTATGTATGCATTTGATGGAAAGCTGGACAAGCATTTGGCAAATATGGAATAGAAAACTGTGCTGGCACATTATAAATGGTGAGAGGAGCCTCAAGTAGAGCAACAAACATTATGAACCCATTGGGCCAAATGGCCTTTTTGCTGAGCTAATCTTACATGAAACCTTTTTGACCCTGCCCAAGCAACAGGATTTTAAAGCCTGAATCTATCAACTGCCCACTGATGTGGAAAATCAAAAGATTTGGACAAAATTAATGGAGGCTATTTCTCTGCAGTTAAGGGTATGATAAGTGGTGGATTGTTGCTGCTAGTAGAGCTGAGAGATTTCTCAGATGTTTAGAAGACATTAGAGATATAGGGAAAGGTGAGGCCATTGAAGGATCTTAGCATATGAATTTACATTGTAAATTTGACATGTTTTTATATGGGGAGCCAGTGTAGGGCAGCAAGCACTGTGATGATGAATGAATGGGACCCGATGCAGAAGAGTCATAGAGTCACACAGCATAGAAACAGGCCCTTCAGCCCACCATGTCTCTGCCAACCAACAAATACCAAACCACACTAATTCCATTTACATGTATTTGGTCTGTGGTCTACTAATTAAGTACCCATTCAGATGCTTCTTAAATGTTGTTAGAGTATCTGCCTCCATCACCCTCTCAGGAGTGTGGTCCATACTTCGACCACCCTCTAGGTATAAAAATTCTTTCTCAAGTCTCCTCTAAAGCATTTGCTCCTCACTTTAATTTTATGCCCTTTTGTCTTAGACACATTTACTATCGGGAAGAGATAATCATGATCCATTCCATCTATATCTCTTATAGTCTTGCATATCTCAATCAAACCCCTCCCCCCCCCCCCCCCCAACCCCCCCACCATCCCAGCCTCCTCTGCTCAAAGGAAAACAAACCTAGTCTATCTAGTCTCTCCTCGCAAGTGTGAATTTTCAACTGGGACAGATCCTGATGAATCTCCTTTGCACCCTCTTCAATGCAATCCCGTCCTTCTGATGGTTTACCGACCAGGACTCCATACAGGATTCAAACTGTGGACTAAGCAATGTTTCATAAATTTGTAATGAGACTTCCTTGCTCCTATGTTCTACACCCCAGCTAATGAAAGCAAACATCCCATGTGCCATCTTCTTCCCAGTGTTACATGTGCTGATATCTTTAGGAATCTATAGACTTGTACACCAAGGTCCCTTTGTTCCTCAGTACTACCTGGGGACCTATCATTCACTGTGCATGTGCATCTCTTGTTGGCCCTCCCATTATGCATCACTTCACATTTATCAGGATTAAATTGCATCAATCGTTGATATTGAGAAAGTGAGGACTGCAGATGCTAGAGATCAGAATTGAGAGTGTGGTGCTGGAAAAGCACAACAGGTCAGGCAGCATCAGGGAGCAGGAGAATTGATGTTTCGGGCATAAGCCCTTCATTAGGAATGAGGTTTGTGGGTCAGGGCTGAGAGATAAATGGGAGGTAGTTGGGGTTGGGGGAACATAGCTAGGAAAGCACTAGATGAATGAAGGTGAGGGAGAAAGTGATAGGTCAGAGGGGGCAGTGATGGACGGGTCCGGAGGCCGGTGCCAAGTTGGAGGCTTGGGACTGAGATAATATGGGGGGATGGGAAATGAGGAAGCTGTTGAAATCCACATTTATCCCGTGTGGTTGCAAGGTCCCAAGGCAGAATATGAGGCGTTCCTCCTCCAGACGTTGGGCGGTAATTGTTTGGCTGTGGAGACAGCCACGGGTGGTGGGGTTGTTGGGTGCAGATGTCCCAGAGATGTTCTCTGAAACACCCACACTCACCAACCCCATCGCCCTGTGGCTGAACTCCGTCAAGGACATGCAGCTCCTGGGTCTCCTCCACCGCCAAACATTATCCCAGTCCCAAGCCCCTAACTCGGCACTGCCCTCCGGACTCGTCCATCACTGCTCCCTCTGACCTATCACCTTCTCCCTCACCACGGTTCACCTATTGCTTTCCCAGCTACCTCTCCCCAATCCCACCCCCTCCCATTTATCTCTTAGGCCCAACCCACAAGCCTCATTCCTGATGCAGGGTTTATGCTTCTCAGATGCTGCCTGACCTGCTATGATTTTCTAGCACCACACTCTCGACTCCACCACTGATATGCCCCAATGTACCAGCTGATTAAAATCATACTGTAGCATGGGGCCATTTTCCACAGTGTCAACAACCCCACCAATTTTTGTGTCAACTTACTGCAAACTTACAATTTATCCCTCATACATTCACATCCAAATCATTAATGTAAATGACAAACAGCAAGGGTCTCATCACTGAATCCTGTGGTACATCACCGGTCATAGACATCCAATTACAAAAGTAACCCTTCACATCTCTTTTTACCTCCCACTTGTAAGCCAATTTTGGATCAAGTTAGCCAACTTGCTTTAAATCTCATGGACTCTTACCGTTTGCACCTGCCTTCCATGTAGAGCCTTGTCAAAGGCCTTGAAGTCCATGTAACCAACATCAACAGTACTACCCTCATCAATATATTTTGTCACCTTTTCAAAAACCACAACTAAATTAGATAGGCTCACCCTCGAACAAATCTGTGCTAACTACCGATGGTCAATCCTTGCCATTCCAACAATTGATAAGTCATAGAGTCATAGAGATGTACAGCATGGAAACAGACCCTTCAGTCCAACTCGTCCATGCCGACTAGATATCCCAACCCAATCTAGTCCCACCTGCCAGCACCCGGCTTATATCCCTTCAAACCCTTCCTATTCATATACCCATCCAAATGCCTCTTAAATGTTGCAATTGTGCCAGCCTCCACCACTTCCTCTTGCAGCTCATTCCATACATGTACCACCCTCTGTGTGAAAAGGTTGCCCCTTAGGTCTCTTTTATACCTTTCCCCTCTCACCCTAAACCTATGCCCTCTCATTCTGAACTCCCTGACCCCAGGGAAAATACTTTGTCTATTTACCCTATACATGTCCCTCATAATCTTGTGACCTTTTAGAAGTTTACAATTTCCCCTAAACTGACGTCAGACTAACTGACCTAGAATGACCTGGCTTATCCCTGCTCAGAACAAGGAACAACCTTAGAGGAAGAGCTAAGTTATACAAAACAGAATTCAAGAAGCCATTTTTCACACAGAGGGTTGTGCAAGTCTTGAATTTGCTCCATTTTTCAAGACAGTTTTTTTTAGGCAGAGGGTATCAAGTGGCATGGATCAAAAGCAAGCAAGCTGTATGGAGGTACAATCAACTGTCATATAATTGAATGGCTGCTTGATGTCTTATGCCTATAAATGACCTGTGTTGGTTTGTGTTATATCAATGGACATGATTGCAATGGAATTTCTGGTTCACAATATTTTTAAAGAGTGTTAGAAATACTGCTTTGGCATTTGACCTTCATTCCTCATTTGAATCACCATTGTACTGCTTGCCCCTGTTTATGAATACTGTAATAGGTAGAATAATTATGTTTTAAACTGCTTCCTTCAATTCAAGGTAAACTGGAATAGTTGACCTAGGAGTCTCCTGAGAGTTCAATCTACTGGGAGCCCATTTGAATGGAAAGGACACTGGACAACTCAGCCTGGGGCAGTGAAAAGAGGTCCTGTTACAGTGAGGAGGACTGTGGGACTTTATACAAGAGACCAAATTCTGCAGAAAATGCAGTGTAATATATCAACATGACACGGGTATTCACTTGTGTTAGAACTAAATGTGTAATAGCTTTTCTACAGTATAGTATATCAGTTACAAATTAAATAAAATTTTGTCAGTGTTGATTTTAATTGGATAAAGTAGAAGCCTTAAAACATTAATCTTGTGAAGTACTTTGCATGGGTCACTGGAAACTCTTTTTAAAAGATATTGATTTTTGTGGGGATTGTAACAATTTGATTTCTCAAAGTTATGCCTGTGCTTACTGTCACTTGAGAGCAGAGAATTGAATATTGCTGAAAAGAAAGATATGGAACTGAAGCTTTTCACCTTGTACATATCAGGACAAATGCAAGAATGCCAAATTGCAAATGATCACAACAATTTATATTACCAGAAAAAAGGGTACTGGTTGGTTGGAAGTAGACACATTATCTGAGGCATTGCCATAACTAATGCAATGGAGAACTATAAAGCTCCTCAAGCATCATTTGAAATGTAGGATTCTTGGATCTTGTCCTGATATGTGCCAAAGGAAAAGCTTCAGTTACACGTCTCCCTCTTCTCAAGTATATTCAATTATGCTTATGATGATGTGTTTAGCACACTTGCTTTTCACGTTGATTTGGTTAGTTGAGTTGTCATGTTAGACTGAACCCTTGCTGTTGGAACTTGATTTAATAGATATACATAAAGTATGTGGGTCAAATTATTTGCCTCATTTACAGGATATACGACACAAATCACAATTCTGCTCATATTAATAATATTGGAGTTACACATAACACTGAATAAAGATTTAACTGTACTCTGCCAGTCTTTGGAGCCCATTCAAGAATCACTGAGTTAGAATTTGATTTATCTCAGATGAACTGATGAGTGAATTGTTTTTCATTTTGGGATATAAAATGGAAGTAGACCTTACTGTCTTTTTGGTGCAATACTTGATCTTTCTCATCTACCGAAGCATTCCAACTCAAACATGAAAGTACACTTTTAAGATAGTACCTGCTATTTAAAAGGATCTGGCATGCTTCAGTACTAGATAGAACTTCCTTTGACAAACCTGAGATAATGACTAGATCTTTTGAGTTGGACATGAGATGGAGTCAAAAGTACGAGCTTTCAGTTTTCACTTGAGCATTCCAGTTCAGCCTGCCTCATTGCCAACATTTGCATGTTTTTTTTTCAAGAGCCCTTTGTCTTCAATATGTCATATTCCTTGATACAAAGAATCAAAGGAATTTGTTCTGAATGGCAAACATGTACATCTATATGTTGTATGCCAAACATTCATCTTCTTCCAGTCATAATTCAAGAAATTAGATATCTCACTAACCTGCCAAGTCTTTCTTACTTTTATGTAACCTATTTTTGTGTAAGGGACTGAAAAATTAAACACACCTCCGATTCATTTGCAACCCATTGCACTGGAATTGTCTGACATTGATAACTGTGCTGAGAGACTAGAATCCTTGGCTTGACTTTCAAAAGCTGCATTGTTACTTTGGCCATTATAAACTGTTCTGTACTCTCCTTTTTGCTCTGAAAATTTCCAAATTTAGATTGACATATCACACATCTATTAATGGCTAACATGTAATGCTCCATACCTTATAAATTCAGCTTCATTTATATATTGTAAATAAATTACTGTACAAATAGGAGCAGATTTCACATAGCTCACAGCAAGTCACTTATTTTATAATGACAGAAATGTCACATCACATAATGTACAAAGTATGATTCTGCTGTTAAATTGGAACCGGGCTTCCTCTGGGCTAACTGATATTTATGATGACAAACATTAACTGCTCTGAGTGCTTGGGAGATATTAATATTGCAAGGGCAAACTTCCAGGTTACAGATGATTCTAAACCATCCCTTTCCTCATCCATACACCGAGTATGGTTTAACCCATAAGGTGCAGGTCCCAGTGTTCTGCTTGAGTGTCATTAGCCAGCACACCCTGAATTTAATGTTTATTGTAAAGTCATGATGTGGAGATGCTGATGAAGGAGCAGGGCTCCGAAAGCTATTACTTCCAAATTATTTATGGTAAAGGGTGAGCAGTGATCAAGATGGACAAGAGTGATCACAGAGCAAGAATTTGTCAAATCTACTGTCATATTGCAGCTCTGTGTGAGGTGTTTAAAGGGTTAACAAAATAATAACTCACATCAGAAAGTTCACAAGACAGAAAATCCTCTAAGAATTCAACATCAGGATTCTCCAGCAGCAGAACTTCAAAAAGGCACACAGCAGAAGGATTAAACCCTGGACATCCAGGTACAAATGAAATTGGTTGAAATCATAGCTAAATTCCATCATTAATCAAGTAGTAACTGAGTTGAGGCTTAACTTGCTTACTTGAGGGGTCTTATTTTAGTTGGTACATGCAATAAAGTTCAAATTATGGTTTCAGTACATGATTATCTGTGAGATTCTTAACAAGTATCGAAAATAAACATATCTTGTGCTAATTTAAACACAACAATTAGTAGCCCCGGGTGACCCACAATAAGGAGTGACCTTAGATTGCTCTAAAGTCAAAGCTACCAGCCTTGTATTCTCAAAAATCTAGCCTGAGCCTGCATTAAGAGGGAAGCTGCCCCATGTGATGACGAGGATTCAAGTAGGTGGATTAGAATAGAGGTAATCGAACAAATACCTTTTCAGATTTCATCAGGCCATTTAAATTTCTGTATAATTGAATTTTGCTTTGAAACTTTGCTGTGAAATCATGGCAGACAATCAACCTGAATGGGAGAACTTGATTATGGAATATTTGAATAAGAAACTGCCAAAGTGGATTATGTATTGTAAAGCCTGTGATGTTATGAGTCCGGGTACATCAAATAATTTGTTAGTCAGTTAGGAAGTCCTTAGGAAAGGCTGCAACCAAAGAGGATAGGCTGATAAAGGACTATTTGTTCAAAAGACACTGGAAAAAAGGATAGGGAGGGCCTATTTAAACCCTTTATCAGTGGCTCATTTATGGTAGAAGATGGTAAAGGAAGACAGGATGTAGCATTTATGTGGAAACCTGCCTTCTTGAACCACTCCAATCCATTTGGTGTAGGTATACCCACAATTCGGTTAGGGAGGGAGTTCCAGGATTTTGACCCAGCAACACTATCAGTTATATATTTCAAGTCAGGATGGTGAGGGCTTATGGAAAAGCTTGCAGGAAATGGTGTTCACACATATCTGCTACCCTTGTGCTTCCAGTTGGTTGTGGTCAAAGGTACTGCCTGAGGAATCTTGGTGCATTTCCCTCAATAGTGAGTACTCCCCTTTGTGATCTTCACCCCACCACGTTTGTCTCTAGTATCCAGCAATGACCCTATGGTGGAGGCTTCAAATCGGTGTGTGGAACTTGCATTACCTACTGTAAATTCCAGTTTTTATCAGCTGACTTTTCATGTGGATGAATTATCTCCTGCCCTATTTTGAGGAAGAGTACAGTTTTTCCTCCTGGTATGCTGGGCACCATTTACATTTATTCCTCAACTAATAGAACCTAAATAGATAATCTGGTCATCATCACACCACTCTTTGCAAGAGTTTGATTGGTTGTCACATATCCTGCGATTAAATAGTAACTATATTTCAAAAGTACTCTATTTGCTGTAAGGGGCTTTGGAATATCCTGAGACCATGAAATGAGTTGTGTAAAAATACAAATCTTTCTTCTTTTTTGTTCTTAAAATGATCTTGTATATGGGACACAGACATTTATAGGGGAAATTAAACAAAATACAGGAAAAACCACTTACGTTTCCTCTCTAGAATAGAGTTTAGCTTCAGTCTTTATTAGTGCACAGTAATACTGTCAGTCTCCACTGCTAACATTGCTTTTCATTTGATCAGAGCTGTGTGCATTATTTATTTCTTTACTGGGGAATCACTTCAGAACAATAAATGTTACATGGAAACCTGGGTACTATTAGCTTTCACATAGTGGTCACTATTATCTGTTAATTCAAATGGTTGTGGATTGAGGTCCCAATGCAGGGACATGAATATATAAATCTAGCTAAAAATCACGCAACACTAGGTTATAGTCCATCAGGTTTATTTGGAAGCATTAGCTTTCAGAGCACTACTCCTTCATCAGGTAGCTGTGGAGTAGGACCATAAGACACAATATTTGTAGCAAAAGGTTACAGTGTCACGCACCTGAAATTATATATTGAACAAATCTAGATTGCTGTTAAATCTTTCATCTTTAAGAATGGGTTGCAGGTTTCAGTTCATTAATAGGTAAATCATATAACTTCTTTTAAAAAGTCACATTCTCGAGATAATTTAAGGTTTAATTTTTAAAAAGTCATGATGTAGAGGAGACTGTGTTGAACTGCGGTGGACCAAATTAAAAATCTCCATTGCTACCTGATGAAGGAGCAAAGCTCTGAAAGCTAGTGCTTCCAAATGAATCTGTTGGACTATAACCTCATGTTGTGTGATTTTTAACGTAAAAAAGGTGATATCTCAGCTCAAAGGTGTGAAGTTAGAGTCTGTCTGTTTCCCAATCTTGTGTCAGACTGGTTCTATTTCCAAAGTGGCATTTATAAACTAATACATGGATTGACTGCCTGCAGGTTGTGCACTTTTTGAGCAAATGTAAGTTCACTACATAGACTTACATATATATGTGTGTGGGTGTGTGTGTGTGTGTGCATGAGAGAGAGAGAGAGAGAAAACGAACGAGCGAACACATGAGTGTCAGTGTGCCTGAGTTTATTTGTGTGTGCGCATGCTTGGTAAAGTGCGTGTGTGTGATGGAGTATAAACCTGAGAGGGGGTGTGTATATGGGACCGTGTGACTCTACCAGTCTGACTCGAGATTGGGATACATACAGACTGTAAACTCACACCTTTAATGCAATGTCTGAGCTGAGAAGTCACTTTTTTTAATAAAACTTTAATTTATTTTGAGAATGTGACTCAAAAGGTCTTACATATTAATGAACCGAAACCTGCAACCCATTCTAAAAGATGGAAGACTGAACAGCAATCTAGGTTTGTTAAATATCATATATACTCAAGTAACAGTCGAATTTTTTCCCCTACTTTTTAAGATTAAAGGATCGATTATTACATGGATACTACTTTTGAGGGTCTGAAATTCATGCCTGTCAAAATTCACACTGTATCATTAGCAGCCACACTGTAGGGAATCTAATCTAAAAAAAACTAATCTAAAAGAAGCCCAACTGATCTGTAAATAAATAAACAAAATAAAAAGAAATATGGTAATTCCATAAACCCGGAGCAGAACTCAACAGCCAGTGGACTGGAAGACTGGGAGTGGAGCAGAACAACTGGCAGACTGGAAAGCTGAAGCGGGACATGATGGCTGGCACACTGACTCATAAACATTGATGTGTTATCTGTGAAAAACTACTGTCGATTTTCACACACGACTTATGGAAAATTCCAGGTTATTTGGACAAAAATAGGGGGCTGACTTTTACTCTGGTATGAAAATGTGTTGCTGGAAAAGCGCAGCAGGTCAGGCAGCATCCAAGGAACAGGAAATTCGACGTTTCGGGCATAAGCCCTTCATCAGGAATGAGGAAAATGTGTCCAACAGGCTAAGATAAAAGGTAGGGTGGAGGGACTTGGGGGAGGGGCGATGGAGATGTGATAGGTGGAAGGAGGTCAAGGTGAGAGTGATAGGCCGGAGCAGGGTGGGGGCGGAGAGGTCAGGAAGACGATATAAGGTTAGGAAGGCGGTGCTGAGTTCGAGGGATTCGACTGAAACAAGGTGGGGGGAGGGGAAATGAGGAAACCGGAGAAATCTGAGTTCATCCCTTGTGGTTGGAGGGTTCCTAGGCGGAAGATGAAGCGCTCTTCATCCAACCGTCGTGTTGTTATGGTCTGGCGATGGAGGAGTCCAAGGACCTGCATGTCCTTGGTGGAGTAGGAGGGGGAGTTAAAGTGTTGAGCGATGGGGTGGTTGGGTTGTTGGTCCGGGTGTCCCAGAGGTGTTCTCTGAAACGTTCCGCAAGTAGGCGGCCTGTCTCCCCAATATAGAGGAGGCCACATTGGGTGCAGTGTATGCAATAGATGATGTGTGTGGAGGTGTAGGTGAATTTGTGGCGGATATGGAAGGAAGTAGGGCGGCACGGTGGCACAGTGGTTAGCACTGCTGCCTCACAGCGCCAGGGACCTGGGTTCAATTCCCGCCTCAGGCGACTGACTGTGTGGAGTTTGCACGTTCTCCCCGCGTCTGTGTGGGTTTCCTCCGGGTGCTCCGGTTTCCTCCCACAGTCCAAAGATGTGCGGGTCAGGTCAATGGACCATGCTAAATTGCCCCTAGTGTTAGGTAAGGGGTATATGTAGGGGTATGGGTGGGTTGCGCTTCGGCGGGTCGGTGTGGACTTGTTGGGCCGAAGGGCCTGTTTCCACACTGTAAGTAATCTAATCTAATCTGATCCCTTGGGGCCTTGGAGAGAAGTAAGGGAGGAGGTGTGGACGCAAGTTTTGCATTTCTTGCCGTTGCAGGGGAAGGTGCCGGGAGTGGAGGTGGGGTTGGTGGGGGGTGTGGACCTGACGAGGGAGTCACGAAGGGAGTGGTCTTTTCGGAATGCTGATAGGGGTGGGGAGGGAAATATATCCCTGGTGGTGGGGTCCGTTTGGAGGTAGCGGAAATGACGGCGAATGATACGCTGTATATGGAGGTTGGTGGGGTGGTAGGTGAGAACCAGTGGGGTTCTGTCCTGGTGACGGTTGGAGGGGCGGGGCTCCAGGGCGGAGGAGCAGGAAGTGGAGGAGATGCAGTGGAGGGCATCGTTGATCACGTCTGGAGGGAAATCTGCGGTCCTTGAAGAAGGAGGCCATCTGGGCTGTACGGTATTGGAACTGGTCCTCGTGGAAGCAGATGCGGCGCATATATTCCACCACATCTGCTCCCAGGAGGACCAGTTCCAATATCCGCCGCATCTGCTCCCAGGAGGACCAGTTCCAATACCATAAAGCCCAGATGGCCTCCTTCTTCAAGGACCGCAGATTCCCCCCAGACGTGATCGACGATGCCCTCCACCGCATCTCCTCCACTTCCCGCTCCTCCGCCCTTGAGCCCTGCCCCTCCAACCGCCACCAGGATAGAACCCCACTGGTTCTCACCTACCACCCCACCAACCTCCATATACAGCGTATCATTCGCCATCATTTCCGCCACCTCCAAACGGACCCCACCACCAGGGATATATTTCCCTCCCCACCCCAATCAGCATTCCGAAAAGACCACTCCCTCTGTGACTCCCTCGTTAGGTCCATACCCCCCACCAACCCAACCTCCACTCCCGGCACCTTCCCCTGCAACCACAAGAAATGCAAAACTTGCACCCACACCTCCTCCCTTACTTCTCTCCAAGGCCCCAATGGATCCTTCCATATCCGCCACAAATTCACCTGCACCTCCACACACATCATCCATTGCATCCGCTGCACCCGATGTGGCCTCGTCTACATTGGGGAGATAGGCCGCCTACTTGCGGAACGTTTCAGAGAACACCTTTGGGACACCCGGACCAACCAACCCATCCACCCCGTGGCTTAACACTTTAACTCCCCCTCCCACTCCACCAAGGACATGCAGGTCCTTGGACTCCTCCATCGCCAGACCATAACAACACGACGATTGGAGGAAGAGCGCCTCATCTTCCGCCTAGGATCCCTCCAACCACAAGGGATGAACTCAGATTTCTTCAGTTTCCTCATTTCCCCTCCCCCCACCTTGTCTCAGTCGAATCCCTCGACCTCAGCACCGCCTTCCTAACCTGCAATCTTCTTCCTGACCTCTCCGCCCCCACCCCGCTCCGGCCTATCACCCTCACCTTGACCTCCTTCCACCTATCACATCTCCATCGCCCCTTCCCCAAGTCCCTCCTCCTTACCTTTTATCTTAGCCTGCTGGACACACTTTCCTCATTCGTGATGAAGGACTTATGCCCAAAACGTCGAATTTCCTGTTCCTTGGATGCTGCCTGACCTGCTGCGCTTTTCCAGCAACACATTTTCAGCCCTGATACTCCAGCATCTGCAGACCTCACTTTCTTCTCGAAGATTTTACTCTGGTATATACGGTAAATTGTTTCAGTTGCATGACACTGTAAACTTTTGCTATAAATTCTGTGTTTTATGATCCTGCTCAACAGCAACCTGATAAAGGAACAGTGCTCTGAAAGCTCGTGCTTCCAAATAAACGTGATGGACTATAACCTGATGTTATGTGATTTTTAGCTTTTTCCACCCTAGTCCAACTCCAGCTGCTCCACATCATATATAAATCTAGGCTGACATTTCAGTGTAGTCTGAAAGTGGCAGAGGGTTTTCAGGATATACGTGCATAGAGGACAGATTGAGCAAACAATTAATAAAGCATACTGTGTTCTAGATTTTAGACACAAAATTATAAAATAATTACAAGAAGATAATTATGAACTCAGAAAACTAACTCTCAGCAATCCACTGAACTTTATCACTATATCTTGTTTGGAATTGCATCCTTTATTTTGCGTTATTTTTCATCATTCTTCTTGATAAATTGAATCACACTTCTTAATTTCATGTCATGCATCCATTATGCCAGACTTCCAATGTGCTCTTGAAGTCTCCGGTATTATCCTTCTCACAGCGCACATTTTTCATAAATTTTGAAATTGTGTCCCGCACATCCAAGTCTAGGTCAGTAAAATTGATAAGAAAGGAATAGCTTTAACATTATACCCTTAAGAAACCCCAGTCTATATTTTATCTTTACAATTTGAAACAAAAACTTGTCTGTACTGCTCATCCCGCTATTGATGATACAGGATTGATGAGAATGTTTTCAGTATTGAGTGGTAAATTGGAGAAACTAAGATTTATTTTCCTAAAGTAGACTGCAAAGACATTCCATAAGATTTTCAAAATCATAAGGGGTGTGGTCTGATGGTGGAAACTTGTTCCCATTTTCCAATAAGGGTGAGAATCATAACCTACCAGTTTAAGATGGGAAGCAACAGCAACAGGACAAACCCAAGGGGTTATGATACTGTTCAAGAAGAAGATTTAATTATGGCTTTCCAATGAGAATTGAATTTATTTGGAGAGAGCAAAATATAGATACTACATGCAGAGAAAACACAACCGGGGAGTAGAACTAGGTGAGTTACTTTTGCAAAGTACCAGCATTTTCTGCAATTCCTATTCTATGGCTTGAAGAAGAATCAAATCAGACTTCAAATATTAACAGTTTCTCCCTCCATGAATGTTGAAACTCTCCAGTATTTTCTGTTTTGATTTTCAAATTTCCAATGCACAAAGCAAATCACTGAA
This sequence comes from Hemiscyllium ocellatum, assembly GCF_020745735.1. Taxonomy (NCBI): domain Eukaryota; kingdom Metazoa; phylum Chordata; class Chondrichthyes; order Orectolobiformes; family Hemiscylliidae; genus Hemiscyllium; species Hemiscyllium ocellatum. The sequence goes on along the minus strand of NC_083428.1, from coordinate 16,472,923 downwards.
ACCATAATAAAAATATAAGGATGCTGGTAATCTTGTTTGTTCTTCACTCATGAGTCATGGGCATAGCTGGCTTCCAGCGATGCCAATCCCTAGTTGCCCTTTTGAAGGTAGTGGTGAGTTGTCTTTTTGAACTATTGCAGTACACATTCTGTAGATTGACTCACAATGCACTTAGGGAAGGAATTCCAGAACTTTGACCCAGCAACAGTGAAAGAACGGTAATATATTTCCAAGTCAAGATGGTGAGTAGTGTGGAGGGGATCTTGTAGTTGGTAGTATTCTCATGTATTCTTTGTCCTTCTAGGTGGAAGTGGTCATGAGTTTGAAAAGTGCTAAGGATCTTTGGTGAATTTCTGCAATTCATCTTCTAGATAGTACACATTGCTGCTATTAAACAATGGTGGAGGGAATGTATGTTTGTGAATGTGGCGCCAAGCAAGCAGGCTGTTTTGTTCTGAATGGTGTCAAGCTTCTTGAGTATTGTTGGAACACCCATCCAGCCAAGTCTGCTTAGAGTCAGTGGACTGGTCCATATTCAAGAACTCAAACAGCCAACCTAAAAGAGCATGCCACTACCATCACAGACTTCATTAGTATGTGTGTAGAAGACTGTATGCTAAAGAAGTTAATCCCAATGTTCCCCAGCCAGAAACCATGGATGAACCAGGAGATCCACTTCCTACTGAAATCCAGGTCTGTGGCATACACATTGTGCAACCTTAACCTCTATAGAAAATCCAGATGCGTAATGAAATCAGAGATGTCAAGAAGCAATACCAAATTAAACTTGAGACCCAGAACAACCACACAGCTACTCGTCATTTGTGGCAAGCTTACATGAAATTACAGGCTATAAGGTGAAAATAGGGACTGCAGATGCTGGAGATTAGAATCAAGATTAGAGTGGTGCTGGAAAAACACAGCAGGTCAGGCAGCATCTGAGGAGCAGGAAAATCAATATTTTGGGCAAAATCAGAAATGGCTCACATCAACTCCAGTCTACCATATTGCCTTGACACATTGCAATTTGCCTACCAGCACAACGGGTCTGCAGCAGACACCATCTCCCTGGTCCTACACTCATCCCTGGAACATTTGGATAACAAGGATACCTATGTCAGGCTCCCTACTTATTGACTACAGTTCCATCTTCAACACCATAATTCCAAACAAACTCACCTCTAAACTCAGAGACCTAGATCTTGGCTCCTCACTCTGTTACTGGAACCCCAGCTCCTAATCCATAACAGCAACAATAGGTAATAGCATCTCCTCCATCATAATCTTCACCACCTGTTCCCTGCAAGGCTGCATACTCAGCCCCCTATTATAGTCCTTATACACTCATCATGGTGTGGCCACATTCCACCCCAAATCCATTTACAAGCTTGCTGACGACATCACCGTTGTAATTCGGTCTCAAAACCATGAGACAGAATAGGAAAGAGGTTGAAGCTTAGTGTAAAGACAACAATCTCTCCATCAACGTCAGCAAAACGAAGAAGTTAGTCATTGACTTCAGGAAACAGAGTGGAGGGCACACGCCGATCTGTATCAATGGTGCTGAGGTGGAGATGGTTGAGTCTGTCGAGTTCCTGGGAGTGATGATCACCACCAATCTGTCCTGGTCCACCCATGTCAATGTGACAGTCAAGAAATGATACAAGGACTCTTGCCAGCTTTTAAAGATGCACCACATTCTATTCTATCTGGATGCATCACAGTGTGGTTTGGCAAATGTTCTTCCCAAAACCGCAAGACCACAAGAAACTAAAGAAAGTCATGAACATAGCTGAGTCCATCATGTAAAACAGCCTTCCATCCACTGCCACCATCTATACTTCCCACTGCCTCGGAAAACCAACCAACATAATTAAAGACTTCTCCCACCCCAGTAATATTCTTTTCCATCCTCTTCCGTTGGGCAGAAGATGTAAAAGTTTGAATACTTGAATGAATAGATTCAAGAACAGCTTCTTCCCCGCTGTTACCAGACTTCTGAACGGGCCTCTCAAATGTTAACTCTGATCTCTCTCTCTCTCTGCACCTTCTCTGCCAGTGAGCCTGATGTAGGTGGTGGGAAAGTTGTGGAGGGAATCCTGAGGGACAGGATGTACATGTATTTGGAAAGGCAAGGACTGATTAGAGATAGTTAACATGGCTTTGTGCATGGGAAATCATGTCTCACAAACTTGATTGAGTTTTTTGAAGAAGTAACAAAGAAGATTGATGAAAGCAGAGCAGTAGAAGTGATCTATATGGACTTCAGTAAGATGTTCAACAAGGTTCCCCATGGGAGACAGATTAGCAAGGTTGGATCTCACGAAATACAGGGAGAACTAGCCATATGGGTACAGAACTGGCTCAAAGGTAGAAGACAGAGGGTGGTGGTGGACGGTTGTTTTTCAGACTGGAGGCCTGTGACCAATGGAGTGCCACAAGGATCGGTGCTGGATCCTCTAACTTTTGTCATTTACATAAATTATTTGGATGCGAGCATAAGAGGTACAGTTAGTAAGTTTGCAGATGAGACCAAAATTGGAGGTGTTGTGGACAGCTAAGATGGTCACCTCAGATTACAACAGCACCTTGACCAGATGGGCCAATGGGCTGAGAAGTGGCAGAAGGAGGTTCATTCAGATAAATGCGAGGTGCTGCATTTTGGGAAAGCAAATCTTAGCAGGACTTATACACTTAATGGTAAGGTCCAAGGGAGTGATGCTGAACAAAGTGCAGGTTCATAGCTCCTTGAAAGTGGAGTCGCAGGTAGATAGGATCGTGAAGAATGCATTTGGTATGCTTTCTCTTTTATTGGTCAGAGTATTGAGTACTGGAGTTAGGAGGTTATGTTGTGGCTGTACAGGACATTGGTTAGGCCACTGTTGGAACATTCGTTTAATTCTGGTCTCCTTCGGAAAGATGTTGTGAAACTTGAAAGAGTTCAGAAAAGATTTACAAGGATGTTGCTAGGGTTGGAGGATTTGAGCTATAGGGAGAGCTGAACAGGCTAGAGCTGTATTCCCTGGAGCGAGAGAGGCTGAGGGGTGACCTTATAGAGGTTTACAAAATTATGAGGGGATGGATTGCACAAATAGACAAAGTCTTTTCACTGGGGTCAGGGAGTCCAGAACGAGAGGGCATAGGTTTACGGTGAGAGGGGAAAGATATAAAAGAGATCTAAGGGGCAACGCTTTCACACAGTAGGTGGTACAGGTATGAAAGAAGCTGCCACAGGAAGTGGTGGAGGCTGGTACAATTGCAACATTTAAGAGGTATTTGGATGAGTATATGAATAGGAAGGGTTTGGAGGGATATGGGCCGAGTGCTGGCAGGTGGAACTAGATTGGGTTGGGATATCTGGTCGGCATGGACGGGTTGGACCTCAATCAGGAAGAATTCCAACATACTCTTGACTTGTGCCTTAAACGTGATGGACAAGCTTTGAAGAATCAGGATGTGAATTACTCATTGCAGTATTCTTAGCCTCTGGTCTGCTATTGTAGCCACTGTGTTTATGTATCATATCCAGTTGAGTTTCTGAACAATGGTGTCCCCAGGCAGTTGATAGTGGGGATTCAGCAAAGGTAATGCCATTGACTATCAAGGAGCAGTGGGCAGCACAGTGGCACAGTGATTAGTACTGCTGCCTCACAGCGCCAGAGACCCGGGTTCAGTTCCCGACTCAGCCGACTGACTGTGGGTCGGTGTGGACTTGTTGGGCCGAAGGGCCTGTTTCCACACTGTAAGTAATCTAATCTAAATTGTCTCTAGCACTTGAATATTACTTGCCCAATCATGGATATTGTCCAGATCTTGTTGCATTTGAACTTGGACTGCTTCAGTATCTCAGGAGTCATGAATGGCACTGAATACTGTGAAATCATTGGCAAGCATCCCCACATCTGAGGGAAGATCATTAATGAAGCAGCAGAAGATAGCTGGGCCATCGGGAATGGTTCCTCCAAAAATACTTGGATGTACTTAAACAGCAACTGTGTAGAGTGCCACAGCACCACATTCAGGAGTCTCCCGACCATAGAGTAGAATATAAAATCATAGAATCCCTGCAGGCCATTCAGCTAGAGTCCACACTGGCCATCCAAAGAGCATCTCACCCAGGGCCACTCCCCTACCCTGTCCCTGCATTTCCCATGGCTAATCTACCCAGCCCGCACATCCCTGGACAATTTAGTGTGGTCAAACCATCTAACCTGAACTTGGAGAACTCACACAGACACAGGAAGAATGTGCAAACATTCTTGGGTCCCTGGTCTTATGAAGCAGAAGTGCTAACCACTGAGTCACCGTACCGCCCACCCCTTAATCTTTCGTAATTTAGTTCTTCTCGCTTCATAGATACTCCCTAAAATGTCGAACATTCCCGGCGGCTCGGCCGTTTCCGACCACAACAATCGCGACCAACGTCTCACTACGCATGCGCTGCAGCCCCAAACTAGATCGGGCTCCAGAGGTGACGGTTTATTTCAAAAACGTCCGTCCGCTGCGCCTGCGCACTGCCGAGAGTTGGGGTCGGATGCGGGGAAGAGAAAGGATAATCGATGCGTTGCGCCTGCGCACTGCTGGGAGTTTGTGTCTGTTCACGACAAGGGGCTTGGAAATCAATACGCTGCGCCTGCGCACCTTTGAGCAAATAGAGTAGTTGCAATTTTTTCTCTCTCCCTCCGCCCGTCTTGCTGTTTGCTTTGCATTGAGTTGGTGACGTCGGGTGTACAGGGAAAATAAAACATTTCGTGTGTCGTTGGTCAATAACATACGGTGAGTGAATTTACTGCCGGAATATTTTGAAGTGGAGGAGGGTGAGGAGTTGGTGAAGGACTTCAGTGAGAACGTGAACTGATTAATTATTCGGAGAGGTCGTGGCCCCCAGAACGTGTAAAGTTTTTAGTTTGTTTAAAGAGGCGGAACCTGAATAGCGTTTTGACAAGCTAGTGTCTAAATGTCGCTTCGAGGAGGGAGCTAGGAGTAAACATTTCAAGCCCGGCAGCTTCGGCTTACGTTTCTCCCCTTGGTTATTTTTGTGTCCGGCGCTAGGGTGGAAATGGCGGCGAGGTGTAAAATGGCGGCCGCGGGCGGGGCCGTCTGCAGTTCCTTGAGAAGTCGCCGCTTTCGTGGTGCGCTCCTCCGCCTCCATCTTCTGTGGCGCAGTTAGAAACTAAGTCACTCCCTCCTCTGTCTCTTTCCTCTCTCTGCTTCACTCATCTCCTCTTTCCAGAGTCTTGGAGATGTACAACACCAAAACAGAACCTTCGTCCATGCCGACCAGATATTCTAACCTAATCTACTCCCTTTTGCCTGCACTTGGCCCGTATCCCTCTCAACCCTTCCTATTGATATACCCATCCTGATGACTTTTAAATGCTGTAATTGTACCCGCTTCCACCACTTCCTCTGGCAGCTCATTCCTTACATGCACCACCCTCTGTGAAAAAGTTGCCCCTTTGGTCTCTTTTATATCTTTCTCCCTTCACTTATGCCCACTTGTTCTGGACTCCCTTAGCCCATGGAAAATACCTTGTCTATTTATCCTAACCATGTGTCTCATGATTTTATATGCCTCTTTCAGGTCACACCTCAGCTTTCGATGTTGCAAGGAAAACAGCCCCAGCCTGTTCAGCTTCTCCTTATGGTTCAAATCTTCCAATCCTGGCAGCATCCTTGTCAATCTTTTTGGAACCCTTTCATGTTCCACAACATCATTCTGATAGGAAAGAGATCAGAATTGCCTGCAACATTCCAAAAGTGGTCTAAGCAATGTCCTGTACAGCCACAACATGACTTCTTTGCTCAATGCTGTGAACAACAAATGGAAGCACACCAAACACTGCCTTCACTATCCTATTTACTTGTGACTACTTTCAAAGAAATATGAACCTGCACTCCAAAGTCTCTCTTCAGCAACACTCCCCCAGGACCTAGCCATTCAGTGTACGAATCTGCTCTGATTTGCTTTTTCAAAATGCAGCACCTTGCATTTATCTAAATTAAACTCTATCTGCCACTCTTCAGCCCATTGGCCCATCTGATCAAGATCCTGTTGCAGTCTGAAGTAACTTTCTTCGCTGTCCAGTACACTTTCAATTTTTATGTCATCTGCAAACTTATTAACTCTTCCTCTTATGCTCACATCCAAATCACTTATATAAATGACAAAACGCAGTGGACTCGGCACCAATCCTTGTGGCACTCCACTGGTCGCAGGCCTCCAGTCTCAAGAGCAACCCTGTTTTCTCCCTTCAACCAGTTCTGTATCCAAATGTCTAGTTCTCTCTGTATTCCATGACATCTAACCTTGCTAACCAGTCTCCCATGAGGAACCTTGTTGAATGCCTTACTGAAATCCATATAGATAAGGTCCACTGCTCTACCTCATCAATCCTCTTTGTTGCTACTTCAACAAGTTTGTGAGACATGATTTCCCGTGCACAAAGCCATGCTGACTATCCCTAATCAGTCCTTTCCAAATACATGGAGAAAGTGAGGACTGCAGATGCTGGAGATCAGAACTGAAAATGTGTTGATGGAAAAGCGCAGCAGGTCAGGCAGCATCCAAGGAGCAGGATAATCGACCGGGCATAAGCCTGAAGAAAGGCTCATGCCCGAAACGTCGATTCTCCAGCTCCTTGGATGCTGCCTGACCTGCTGTGCTTTTCCAGCAACAAATTTTCAGCTCTTTCCAAATACATGTCAACCCTGTTCCTCAGAATTCCCTCCAACAACTTGTCCAGCTCACTGGTCTATAGTTCCCTGGCATTTCCTTATCACCTTTCTTAATTGATGGCACCACGTTAGCCAGCGTCCCCTCTTCCGACACCTCTCCTGTGACTATCAATGATACAAATACCTCAGCAGGGGCTGTTCTCTCCCTCATTACCCTTTTGTCCTTAATGTGTTTACAAAATCCCTTTCAGTTCTCCTTAACCTTATTTGTCAAAGCTATCTCATGTCCCCTTTTTGCCCTCCTGATTTCCCTCTTACCTACTCTCCTACTGCCTTTATACTCTTCTAACGATCCATTCAATCTCTCCTGTCTATAGCTGACATATCTTTTCTTCTTTTTCTTAACCAAAACCTCCAATTTCTCTAGTCATCTCAGCCTTTCAACCTACCAGCCTTTCCTTTCATCTTTAACAGGAATATACTGTCTCTCTTCCCCCTCCCTACTTCTGCCCATTGTACAATGTCTCCCAAAAATAGGACTCAACCTTTTTACGACGTGAGGACTTCCCCACCTCTCCAACATTATGAAACAACTTCTGTCATTTGAACAGGAGGTTCTGGAGACACTTATTAACTAATTCATGTTTGGTTGTGAACAGTGTATGTGCAAGGTGCATATTGTCACTTTTCACTAATAATGACTAATGTGTTCTAACTTGGACTTTCCAACATTAATAAAATGTATAAATGATTCTCCTCCCTTTTTACCTGAGTACTCTTTTCTCTTTTAAATTGATCCAAAAATAGAAAAGAATATTACACACCATATTCTTTGATCCTGTCCAGGCTGCCAGTTAAAACATTCAAAATCATTAAATCTGCAAACTCAGACCCTGAAAGGCATCTTTGTTTTAGTTTTAATCTTTTATCCCACTGAAATAAAAATGGCATGTGAAAGAGACTTGTCTTACAAGTCATCTGTTTTCATTTTGCCCACTAAGAGACATGTGAACTGTTTGTTTTTTGCAAACTTATCAACTGAAATGCTATGGCGGCATTCAAACATTGACTTTCTGCTAGGGAGTGTTGCTGAACAAAGAGACCTTGGAGTACAGGCTCATAGTTCCTTGAAAGTAAAGTCTCACGTAGATAGGATAGTGAAGACGACGTTTGGTATGCTTTCCTTTATTGCTCAGAGCATTGAGTATAAGAGTTGAGGTCATGTTGCAGCTGTATAGGACATTGGTTAGACCACTTTTGGAATGTTGCAGGCAATTCTGGTCTCCTTCCTATCAGAAGAATGTTGTGAAACTTGAAAGAGTTCAGAAAAGATTTACAAGGATGTTGGCAGGGTTGGAGGATTTTAGCTACAGGAAGAGGCTGAGTAAGCTGGGGCTGTTTTCCCTGGAGTTGAGGGGTGACCTTAGAGGTTTATAAAATCATGAGGGCCGTGAATAAGATAAATAGACAAGTCTTTTCCCTGGGGTGTGGGAGTCCAGAACTAGAGGGCATCGGTTTAAGGTGAGAGGAGAAAGATAAAAATGGGTTAGATCCCTTTTTAGGGCACCTTTTTGACAGAGGGTGGTGCATGTATGCAGTGAACTATCAGGAATTACTGGAGACTGGTACAGTTACAACATTTAAATGGGTGAGTATATGAGTAGGAAGAGTTGAGGGATATGGGCCAATCTGGCAAATAGGACCAGATTAGTTTAGGGTATCTGGTTGGCATGGATGAGTTAGATTGATGGGTCTTGTTTCCATGCTGTACATCTGACTGTGCTGCACTGCTAAATGCAAAAAATGTTATGTCTTCAAAAATGTTACAATTAGGTCTTCCAGTGCAACAGCAATCACAGTACTTGGAAGCGTTACCGTTTATATAAAAGAAGCTAAATGTGTTGTGACGTGACTATTAGAGTCATAGTTATACAGCATGGAAACAGAGTCTTCAATTGAACTCGTCCTTGCTGATCAAATAACTGAAACTGACTTTATTCCCATTTGCCATCATTTCGTCCATGTCCCTCTAAACCCTATTCATGTACCTATACAGATAACTTTTAGACATGTAATTGTACCTGCCTTTGGAGCTCATTCCATACATCTGCCACCCTCTGTTTTAAAAACTTTGCCACTTAGGTCCCTTTTTAAATCTTGCCCATCTCACCTTAACTCTATGCCCTCTAGTTTTGGATGCCTCTACCCTGGGAGAAAGACCTTGGCTATTCACTCTCTTCAAGCCCCTCATTATTTTGTAGACTTCTATAAAGTCACCCCTCAGCCTGTAACCCTCTGGGGAATTAAAACCCCAGCCTATTCAGACTCTCCCTATAGATGAAACCTTCCAGTCCTTGTAAATCTTGTCTGAGCCCTTTCAAGTTTAACAAATCTTTTCTGCAGGAGGCCTGCTAAAGTCATGCTTTTAAAAAGAAAGACTTCCAATTAAATTAATTTTTTCAGCATAGCTTCTCCCTTGTAAATTGCAATTTAATCGTAGCAATATTTTACATTCAGATTATAATTTTCATTGTCTCATGTGGTCTCTGTTCTCTCAAAGCACCATGTCTGATGAAGGAAAACTTTTTGTTGGTGGACTCAACTTTGACACGGATGAACAATCACTGGAGCAATTATTTTCCAAGTATGGGGAAGTTCGTGATGGTAAGCCTCCTGTGTGCACAGTATGTTTGATTGAAGCTATTTTAATGTGGCTATTTTTTTGACACTTTGTTACTGGTTGACAATATTTGGTGTATTGTCTAAAATAATGAAGTGTTGGAGGAGGGATAACCAGCACAGGAACTGTCAAAGTTGGCTGTTATTTAGGTTGGCAAAAGCAAATGAAATATAGAAGTGTTAAGGCAACAAGATTGTCAGCATTTTAAAAGATCAGATGTTAACTGTTTCAATTTCTTGAAGAGGTAGATACTATTGAGGAATCATGTGCCAAAATCGTTTATTTTGAATTGATACCCAACAACTATAATTCTCTGTCGTGTTTCTTTGAGCAAGGAGATTGTGGATCTGAGTCCTCCTCGAAGACTTGCATCCAGTTGAAGATGGTCTTCTTCCTACTTCAACTTTTTTTTGAATACAAATGAGTTTCCTAGGTCAGTCAGCAGTGGACTTTGTGATCTAGTTTAAAATTTCTTGAGAGCTATTGTAATTAGTCAAATCCCTAGCATGCTCCTGGATTCTTGCTTGATTCAACATTTAAAGGAGGCAATGGCCTAGTGGTGTTAATGCTAAACTATTAATCTGGGGACCCAATTAATGTTCTGGGGACCTGGGTTTGAATCCTGCCATGGCAGGTTGTGGTATTTAATTCAGTAAAAGTCTGGAATGAAGAGTAATGATAATGTTTATTGTCGCGGAAACCCAGTCTGGTTCACTGATGTCCTTTAGGGGAGGAAACTGTCATCCTTACCTGGTGTGGCACACATGTGGCACCAGATTCACAACAATGTGGTTGACTCTTAACTCCCTTCGATGCAATTATGGATGGACAGTAAATGCTGGCCTAGCTGACAATGCCCACATCCTTTGGATGAATTAGTAAAGAACTGAAAAATAGTGACGTGTTATTTATGCTGTAGAACCTAATTTATTGTGCTTTTGGTAAGGCTTGGGAGTGGAACAGAAGGGAAAAGAGAAGAAACGTTAAGCGGGGGGTTAGATCGTGCTGGAAGAGATGGGTTTTCTGAAGGTATTTTTGGAATTGTGTAGGCATGACATTCTGGGATGAAGAAGTCGAAAGAATATTTGGATGATATACCAAAGAATAGTGGTATTTTAAAGGTGAGGATTCAGAGGATTGTGAGGTTCATTTCAAATTCAGTGTGTTGTTCTACAAACAACCAAATATATATTTCGGGCTCGGGGACTGACTAAGTTTTTGTGGGACACCAGATGTGCAGTTGAATTTTTAGGAACTTGGAATTGTTCTTAGACGTGAAAAAGGAGGTAGTTTTTAAAAATTACAAAATTGAGGAAGGGGGGGCGTGGTGGGGGGAAGTGTGAAGGGTGAACCGAGAAATGGAATTGAATTTATGGGAAGCATTGCTCTAATTCAGACTTGACTCCAAGGGATCTGGATGTGGGTTTGCTTAAGTAAATGACAAGAGTAGTGAATTGGCCGTAAACTAAATGCTGACAATTATTCTGCTGCTGCTGCTGCTGAAGGCTACCAAGTTTATTTGATGTTGAAAATGATTTCTGACAAGAAATGATCACAGTTCTTGCCTGAGACTCAGTCCTTTACTTTGAGCTGGTATTTTAAAAAAAGTAGAAATGCATTGTATTTTTCACCTGAATATTTAATTTTGATGCTTTTGTCTTTCTTGCCTATTTTTAGTCCTTGTGGTCAAAGATAAAGACACACACAAATCCAGAGGATTTGGTTTTGTTACTTTTGAAAATCCTGATGATGCAAGAGATGCCTTGGCCATGAATGGAAAGGTATACATTTCTAGATGAGGCTCTTCTAAAGCTTTTCTTTAAATAAATGGAACTTTTTATCTGGGGTATGCTGAAAGTAATGAGTCTTCTGTACTGTAAGTGTCTTTCCAAAATAAGTACTCCATTGTATATTATATAACTGCTGCAAGTTATGTATTTGATGTCTTTGAATTAACTTGGTTTCTTTGCTTAGTTACTGGTTGAAAATCTGAGTTTGACTAGTGGACTAATTATCTCCCATTTGGTTCGCCGGGTGTTTGCAGATTATTTTCTAATCAATTCTGGCAGGAGATCTGCTATCATGATATGCTAAGCTCATCTATCTTGCACAATCCTTGCATGTCCACTGTACCGTATCTACAACTGTGGTGACATCCAAAATCCAAGTCCACCTATGTCGACCCTTGTGTGCGTACACGTCAGATGATAACTCTTGGCTATTACCAAAAGACTGACCTTTTCTGGATGTCACTTTGCGTGTTTTTCTCTTGGAATTTCAAATGCCTCACTATTCCTGTAATGGCCTATGTATTTAATTTTTGTTCCTTACCCCACAGATATTTTTTATCACCAGGGTTTAAGCATACAAGGAATTAGATAGAAGGAGCAGGCCTTGTTATAAGCTTGAGTTTTCTTGTTAATGCATCCTTCATAGAAGTTACTACTGGCTATCTGTATTGTTTGCCTAACTTCCGCATTACATCTTCCAACTACTGATATTATTTCTCCTAAATAGACAGTTGTTTACAAAATGCAGTATGACATCATTCACTGCAAGCTTCATACTGTTTTTCCAAATTTCTTACTACATTCATTCGTCTTTCTGATGTTCATAATCGGTCCAAGTTGCAAACTTTGATTTGACTCCATCTGTGATGTTTTGTTGGACCTCTGTTGATTCTTCCAAGTTCTACCAATTTTTGTTCCCTCCAAATTCTTCAATTCCTGAAAATAAATCTGATTATGTGAATATTTAATATGTAAAGAATGAATCGTTTTGAAAATGCTATGCAGTCATGCATTCTTCTCTTCACTTGAAACATTTGATTGTTTAGTTTTCTAGTCTTCCTTAAGCAAAAACAACTTAGCCTCCATTGGGGCAGTTATATAAAAGCTGAAAATGTTAACAGAAACCTATCATACCAGAATAAAACATTTCTGGGGATGATAGGTGATATGCCCACTACAACGTCTGTGCCATGCCAGTAGTGCCTGTATGCTACCTCATTCTGGAAGCCCATGTGGAAGTAACCATGGAAAACAGTTTGGAGTTGGGCACTGCAACCTACCTCCACAGCTGCTGCCTGTCCTATTAATGGCTCTCTTGGTCACGTGATCAAGTAGGACCTCTAAATGCCTGCTGTTGCCATCAGCATGGAAAGCCATGTATCAGAAGCGGTTCTTTTAACTAAACAGATGCTGCAAAAGAAGGCAGTCTTAAGTAAATGTGATACACTATTTCCTCCAGGCTGCTACTACATGTGGCCTCACACTCAGTGAACCTACTCATCTGTTCAGAGCCCTCCACTTTGGATCTGGGCATTTTAAAACAAATTTGATCCTGTTTATCACCAAAAATTACACAAGTGTTCCTGAAATATGACATTGATAGTAAACTTTGAAATTTATCCAAAGCCAACATAAGACCAAACATCATGCATCAGAGTAAAAACAGGATAGTTTGAAGTGTGTGGTCACAATTGGGATGAACTGTCTCCCAGATTGTCCCAAACTTGCCATTATATACTTATAGTTATGAATATTGTTTTGCTGTGAATATTTTCCCTCCTGTTCTTATTCCAAGTCTACATCCAGATTGCATTAAACCAATTTCTGCTTCAAATGTTAAACCAAAAGAACTGCGGATGCTGAAAATCAGAAACACAACAGAAGAAATTTCCAGAAAAGTTCAGCAGGTCTGGCAGTATTTGTGGAAAGAAGTTGGAATTAACATTTCGGGTTACTCTTCAGGAGATTCTGGAGAAGGGTCACTGGACCTGAAATGTTAACTCTGACTTCTGTTCACAGATACTGCCAGACCTGAGTTTTTCCAGCAGTTTCTGTTTCTACTTCAAATGTGTGTTGTATCTCTTTCAGATGATTGTGGAAATCATGATAGAATTAAATGACTTGTTATTAAGTTTGGGTTTAAAATGATTGCATGCAATTGCTTTATAGTTCTTGGGTAACTTGATTAATAGTACCTCAAGCTACTCTGATATTTTTTGATATACATTTGATTACAAACGTCTATTGCTCTTTACTTAGATTTTAAGAAACAGATTTAACAGATTAAGTGAAAGAAGTTCATTTTAAATTCAACATATAAGGAAAGCAGATTTTAAGTACTGTAACTTATACTCAGTTGATATTACCAGTACTACTCAGCTATGACAATTGGTCTTTTTTTTCTGTCTCTTTCAGTCAATTGATGGTCGACAAATTAGAGTAGACCAGGCAGGAAAAGGCTCTGGGGGACGAGCTAGGAATTACCAAGGTGGACAGTCGCGAAGTTATGGATTCCGTGGTGGGAGAAGTGGCCGTGGATTTTACAGAGGTGATCTATAATGATGGAAACTGGTTTTGCTGATTTATGAATGTAACAGTGGTTGCTAATTCAAAGAATTCCTAGTGTGTGCGCAGAGTCGATTCCGGCGATTGAATCACACTGACTCTCCAAACAGCATTCCATCCAGCCCCAGCCCCCTAACCTATCCCTGTAACTCTGCATTTTCCAAGGCTGATCTGCCTAGCCTGTACATCCCTGGAAACTATGAGCAACTTAGCATGGCCAGTTCACCTATCCTGCTTATCTTTGCAGTGTGGGAAGAAACTGGAGCACTTGGAAGAAACACAATGCACAAACTCCACAAAGACAGAGGTTCTAATCAATCCCGGGTTCCTGGCACTGAGCTACCGTGTCATCCAACGTTAATTTATTCTCGTGTTGGTAACCATGGAACGAGATAACATACCATTGCAAGATATTGTTTGTCCTGGCATACATGTGTACCAGTTGCTGCATGGACACTTAGTAACAAGTACAGCTTTGCTAATGTTCAGCAAAAAAGCTTTTATATCAATGATATACCAAAAGTCTAGCAGATTAGCATATTGCAGATCAGTGTTGTTTCACCCACCATTGTAAGAACTGTATTAATTCATATGTATAAGAAGAAAATTTTCAAAATTTAAGATGTTAAATTCCTACTTTCAACCTGCTTCAATGTTCTTAAAGGCTAACTTGCTGAATCTTTCAATAGATGGTGACAGAAGTGGGCGAAGCAATTACAGAAATGACTACTATAATAGGTAAATATATTGCTTTGCCACATATCAGTAAATCTGTTTTGTATTACATATTGGTAAATTCTTTATTTTTATTTCAGGAGTCAAAATTCGAGCAGCTATGGCTATAACAGTTCAGTTGGAAGGTCGTACCGAGATGATTATGATAGTTATGGTAAGTATGTGCATAGGGACTAGAAGGTTGAAAATCATTCAGCTTAAGATAGTTTGCTATGAAACTTAACCATTTAATCATGTATTTTAAAAACTTCATAGTTCATCAGATTCTAGAAATGTCATCGTTTTTAGGACATTGAGGATTATATCCAATTGAGAAAAAATATGCCAGCTGTCATTTGAGGTTGATCTTACAGCCATTGTATAATTTTCCACAATGAAGTTTACACTTTCATAAAATCTTACCTGGAAGCAAGTAGGCAAATCTGGAGTTGTTTTCTTTTTCACCTGTTTGCAATTTTGATAGTTAACTGCAGTAATGATGCCTTGACATGAACTTGAGTTTAAATGGATGGGGGGGGGGGGGGGAGGAGGTTAGGTAGGTAAGTGGTACAGTCGGAGAGGGACTCACTAAGATTCTTGTCGAGAGAGGAGGAGAACTTCTCCAAGGTAGGCCTCCTTGGAAGAGGCTTTGCAATAAAATTAAAATCAACTAATGGACAGTGAGGACTGCAGATGCTGGAGATCAGAGTCGGGGGTATGGTACTGGGAAAACTCAGCAGGTCAGGTAGTATCCAAGGAGCAGGGGAAATCAATGTTTCGAGTATAAGGCCTTTATCAGTCATTCCTGATGAAGATCTTATGCCCAAAACGTCGATTCATCTCCTCAGAGGGTCAGACAGCATCCGTGCTTTTTCACCACCATGCTCTCAACTCTGATCTCCAGCATCTGCAGTCCTCACTTTCTACTACATGAGGAAGAGATGTCAATTCTGGTGGTGTGAGCAAAAGTTATATTTGGTTTGAATTGTATTTCATGTTAATGTAATTAATTTTTACAGCAATAATATTTCATTTTTAAAACTTTTCTTTCTTAAACCTATTTTGTAAAATTTCATGTCTAATAGACTTCAATCTTTCCAAAAAAAATGTTTGGGCTTGTGATTATGTAACAGATTAACTCTACAGACTTACTTTAGATTCAAAATATGAAATCTAAAATCTAGATTGGATAATTGGGATTTTATGCATCTAAATTTTCCATTCTCTCTTTCCTATTTGGTCATCTAAGTTCACTTCTAACAACTGGCTAAATGGAGCGCTCCTAGTTGCAGGAAAAAAAATGCTCATCTCACTTTCCTAGAGTAATCTTTCTGCAGTTTTGTAAACTAAATAACCCAAGTTCAGAAAATTGTATAGACTTAGCTTGAAGTTTACTTGGAATTTTGTTTTTCAACTCTCCTCTGGGGCTGAAGAAATTATTAATATGAACCTATTGCTTGTCTTGATGACAGATTTTGAAGTATTATTTTCCCATGAATTATATTTGAGACCATTGCTTCTGCCATTAGTGGCTGAACTCCCGCAATGTGCTTTTTCAGTCAGCAGTTAATTGAAGGGAGAGGAAGATGATTCTGTGAAATCTTTTCTGCTTCATGTTTCATGGTGCTTTAGGAATGGGTATACCAGTCCTATCAATGAATTGCCTGTATATAAACAGCAAAACAATTAGCTGACTTTTTTTATATGGGCATTTAGTGTTGTAGCTGTAACAACCCTCCATCTAGACTGAGGTCCGGAAGCTCGAGATTATCCATACCTAGCGTATGGCATCAGTAATGAGCTCAAAAGGCATTCGTTTCGCCCTTATTTTCTGGAAGCAACATTATTGGAGATCATTCAGCTTTGTTTCTCTTGGTATCTCAATTTCTATCGTGATATTTCTATCTACAACTTCACTGTAATGAAAGAAAATTATTTTGGTTGTGGAAGTTGGCTTAGAATCTTTCAGTGGCCTTCTCTATCAAGAATTAAGAGGTGGGTGCTAGCTTTTCTTCCTTTGCCTCCTTTTACCCGTTTTGATTTTTTTTTAAACTGTAACCCCAAGAAAAAGATACTAGGAATAAAATATTCATCCAATATTTGGCAAACATAAGATCTTGTCAGTTGAAATAGAATGAGTCCTAATTTGGAATTGGAAGCTTGCGCTGCCTGTCCAGTTACTTGTTTTGAATCTATTTAAGTTTGTGTTTACTTGTACTCGCACTTCATGCATTTTGTGCTTAAAGTGAATGGTATTAAAGAAGGGAAGTGTGTGCCAATCAGTTACTATTGTTACAATCTGATAGTATGTGGAGAAGCTGAATTGAAAATGTATTACAAATTCTTTACATTGTGCCTGCTTCTCCTCCTCCAGCTTCAAACGAATAATCAATCTCCTTGAATCAAGATCATCCTCCTTTTGGCCCTTGAGTTTTGGAACTACAGAAAGCAGTTACCTTCTGAACTTGTTGTCTGTTTTAATATTATCAAAATTGACAGTCTGATAGTTTCTGACTTGAATGTGCATTTACTTTTAGGTCAAAAAAGACCTATTCAGCCTATTTATTTTGAAAGGTTTTCACTTTCAGGTCTAAACCTGTAAAGAACAGACTTGCTCTAACTTTTATCTTGTTGAAATCCTCAATCAGTTTTGCTTTCAGTCCTGCAGTTTTTTTTTGCAGTTTTGTGATATTTCTCTTTTTCTTCCCCTCTAGCCACAAAAAACCCCACCAATTTGAGCTAGATCACAAAAGCTATGCATGCTGCAGAGTATTGACTTTTCAAGCTTATTTTGAAATACAATTAAATGCAGATTGATTTCCTGATGGTAAATCAGCATTCAGTCATTCTGCCTGTCATTTAAAAAGTAACTTTCAGTGGAATGTTCAAACTGCTGGATCTTGAATATTTTGTACTTGAGTCTGTTAACATACAATTTACAGAAAAACATTCATTTTCGATCTAATATAGGAGGCTTGTTTTTGAAAGATTATATACTGGTAAAGTTGGCCATTTGTTCATGCTGTATTTCATGTGCAAGGATGCAACAATTTTTTTGTATAAACTTGGCTTTTTGGAAACTGATTAAAGAACCTTGCCCAAAGATCTCTTGTTGCTTTTAATCAACCATAAGTGTTACAGTGAACCCTGTTAACTGAAGTTCATCCAATTTGGATAAAATGCAGCAACTGGAATTGAATATTGATTGCTCCATTTTAAACATGGCATTGTGATTATTGTATCTTGTCTTAATACTGAATACGTGCGGTGAAAATTCCGATTTTTGATTTTGAACTAATAACTCCCACAAACTGCATAGCTTAGCACAAATATTTGGAAGCTGCATGTAATGAAGGTTGCCAGGCAAACAATGGCTGTGTTTCCTGGACAACTTTTTACCTATTAATAAAACTGCTTCTGGAATCAATAATTTAAAAAGAAATCCAAATGATTGGACCTCTGTAATGCATCAACCTTGTGTTTAAAGATGCAATGAAATGACTGACAACCATACCTGTTCTGTGACGTGTTCTACATTTGAAGTTGCTAAGTTTTTTTAATATTCTCAATTTTTAAACATTGAACTAATTAAAAGGGTGGGAGAAGTGTGGTGGACTCTTGATTTATAGTCTTGGAAAGATGGATTGCCATTAATCCTGTTCATGTTCAGGGATTTCTCCCTTTCTTCCAAACCCCTCTTTCAGTATTTCCTTTCGTTGACCCAACAAGCCAGTTTCTTTTTGCGTGATGAGTGTTGATTTATCTTTAGATTATTTTATGAAAATGCGTGGTAAAGGCCTATAAAGCAGCTAACAATTCTGGTACCTCTGACAGTTGGGAGTCTTTTAGGATTCTGCAATGGAAAACCAAGCAAAAGATTGAGGGTGAATAGTGAGAGAATATGCTAGACAGAAAAATTTTCTACAGGTATAAAAAAAATGTCTATTTATAATGGGGAAGAAGTGAATTGCAGAGACACTGAACCCATGTTTCAAGTTTGTTTTCATGGAGGAGAATATTGGAAGCCTTCTAGAAATAATTGAGAATCTATGGCAAATATAAGAGGAACTGTGACATGAATTAGTTGTTTTTAAAAACGTATTAGAGAAAAGGACTTGAAGTCGATAAATTCCTGCAACTTATAATCTACATCCCAATGTTGAAAGAGGTAGCTGTTGTAAGTAGCAACAACATTGATTATTTCTCAAATTTCCGCAGTCTGGAATGGTCCAATTAGGCTAGCATCAGCTGTATGAAAAATACTAAAATCCGTAATAAATGATGCAATAACAGGACAATTAAAAATAATAGGATTATTTCAAAACCAATTATTTGGATTTATCAAAAGGGAAGTCTTGTTTTAAGTGAGTAATTTGCAGAATGGAAGAATGTAGCATCCTTAGATTTTCAAAAGGCTTGTGACTATGCTGCACACAGGAGGCTTGTAAACCAAATTGGAGCACAAAAGATTTGGGGGAATATACTGGCATGGATTCAAAAAAAAAGTAAGGGCAATTTTCAGCTTGGCAAGCTGTGATTAGATGGATGTGCAAGTATCTGGTTGGTGTCCCAACCATTCACAATTATTAAGACATGAGGATTAAATGTAATATATCCTAGTTTGCAGATGACCCACAAGTAGATGGGAGTAAGATTAATAAGTAGGGTGGAAAGCTGCTTCAGACACGAAAGCTGCTTTGAAGGCTTACTGGATAAAGTTTGGCAGGTGGAATACAATGTTGGCAATGAGAGGTTATCCACTTTTGGTAGGAAAAGAATTACAAACCATTTGTGGTGAGACATAGCTGTTGAAATTCATGGCAGTTTGTTTCCTTCGTAAATTACTGAATATACAGATGCAGCAAACAATTAGTATTTATTTTGTAAATACCTAATTATGTGAAAATGGAATTTTGTGTTGAAATTGTCATGTTTCTTTCTGTAGGGAAAGCTAGTTTACTTGGATTGAAACACGTCTGATTTACTTAGCTATCCCAAGTAAATTCCAAAGAGGAGACTAAATGAAATTTTGCATCTTAGAATTGGGTTATGGGTGGAATTGACTCAGTGATTAAGTTAAACCCGAAAGGCCGTCGTTTTCTTAAAGAATTTGTGTGGAATGCAAGTTCTTCTGTTCCCCTCTTTCTTGCTACCTAAATATCATTACAACAGGCTTTTAAATAAAACCTTTTCTCAGACTATCGTATCTGAAAGTATACCCTACTTAGTTGTTTTGTCCTTTAATATTCAAAACTTGTGCAACAATTACAGAATTAAGATAACAGCCCATACTATCTGCCTGTCAAAGATTTCATATACTTTACAATATCAAGATTTTTGCTAGCTTTGCTGAAAGTAGTGACATTGAAGAATGACGTGTTCCTCCTGCAAAGAAACTTCAGCTGGTTATGGCTAATGCGTCAGTGGACATAATCATAGCCTTGAGGTAACTCATTTTGCTCTCGTACAATGTCCACTTTCCCATTTCGTTAAGCTGATCTATTTTAAATGTTCTGGCAATGTACTTGGAATAGATTTGAGTGAATTTCCTCCTTGGTCTCCTTTAACATGCAGATTGATTTTTAATCAGTTCAAGCAAACTGCAATCCTCATTTTGTAAAATGCACGCAAATCAAGTTGCCTTGTTGCCATTGGATGAAAAGATCAATGAAAGGCTATTGAAGTCACAATGTCCACTTAATATCCTAGACCTTAACTTGCCAAACTCCAGCAATAACTATATTAAGGTCAACCAATAAGTGGAAGGAAGAGAAATTGTGTTTTCAGCAATTTTATCAATATCCCAGTTCTTCATAACAGGTTATTCCTAATATTGTACAGCATGCATTTCTAAACTGGAGGATTGCAAGGTCCCCAGATTTCCGTCTGGGATCCAGCATACCGCAAGCAACAACTCCAGTTTTTTTTTCTTGGTTTTTAATTTAGTAGCATATTTGTCATTGAATTGTTTTCTGCACTTAACAATTATGGTTTGCTAATTTCACCTGGAAGATGGAATGGAGGAACTCTTGGGATTTGAAATACCAGCAGAGTTCCCATACAATTTGGAAATGTAGCAGATTGTATTGATTTTAATTCATCTCTCAAATTGGAAAATAAACATTTAGTGTTTAATCATTCATAACGAATTATACTTGTAAATATGCCCAAATTTCTCAATTGTGCAAATAGTACTTGAATTTTTTTGGATTTGCTAAACGACGTTTGGAAAGCAAGGACTATAGAAAATGTTGGAGTAGCTTTCTGCTGACTTATTCAAATTTTTTTTGCTGAAGTAGAATGTTATGCTTGGGTAAAGAATTAATAAATGGATTAATATTAAAATGACATGTAAGAAAGGAATAACTTGGTGACTATTTCTGTTACAGAATGAAGAAACAGAATTAAGAAGATTATCATTTAAATTTTGAATGGAGGTGAATTCTCTCAAAATGCAGTATACTGTAAGTATTTGCAATAATTTTAAACATCTAGCCAGTGTAAGCTTGACATTAAATCTGAATTAAATTTTTGTGCACAACTGCATTTGAAGGCTCGAGAACTAGGGAATGAGGCATAGTCTAAGAATTAGGGCCAGGCCGTTCAGGAGAGATGCTAAAAAGCACTTTTGTGGACGCGCGCGCAGTAGTGAAAGCTTGGAACTCTTCAAATGGCAGTCGATGCTGTTTTGCAAGGATATTAAGGGAGATGGGCTCAAGACAGGCATACAAGAGTTTGAACAAATATCAGCCATTCACTTATTGAATAGTGGAGCAGGCTGAATGGTCTTCTGCTCCTACTTTCAGAATAGAACAGAAAATTGGAGAAAGAGCATTTTTACAATATCTGTTTACTGTTCTAATTGTGAAACTAGCATCCTAGTTTTAAATGTCAATGCTTTATCACCTGTCAGTGTTCCCTTTTCCATGCAGTATGTTGACTATGTAGATAGTGTCAAATCATATTTGGGAGTCCATCATTTTGGTGCTGATCTTTGGTGTATTTGATAAGATAATTTGTATTTCCATATGTTTGTGTGGTTTTAATCTATCCTGACTGCAATTATCAGCAATTTTGTCACTGGTGTAAACTAATCGGATGGGTAGGAAGGAGAAACTTCTTCATTTTGGAAATGTGATGTTTTGTTTATATCTCAGCCTTCCTTAGAAGTAATGAATCCATATGTTCCTTTCACCCAATTCAAGATTTTGAATGCTTCTGAGTACACATGTTCGTGTTCTAATTGGTAAAACATGGGTGTTCATTCTTTTTCGAATCTTCCCGCTTCTGTTAACTCATTGCTTGTACTGTTCTAGTATACTGTGTTATGAGTTGATCCTTGAATGGTTTCGTCAAGCTATAAGATTTGTACAGTATTCCATTGAATAGTAAAGTGTAATTTGAGGTTACGTAAAATCGAGATCCACTCATGTTTAGTTCTTCAATTTTTGAAAGCCTGGATTAATTTAACTACTACCTCGTATCAATGTTTTGAAATTATGTTAACCATTTCTTGAATCTGGCTCTTAAGTACTTTTGATTGAATTATCTCTGTTTTTGCTGTGTTAGCTAATTTCAGGTTAGCTAATAGGTTGATCCTACTATTGGGAAAAAGACAAAGTACTGTTAGCATAGATATAGGTAACTTGACATGACTTTGCTTGAACTAAATTTATGTTCAGCATGTGTCTTTTTTTCCCTCCTATTTCATTAGACATTAAATCTGTGGAGATACAATTTTTTTTTCAGAATGGTAGTTAGTATTGAGTTCACCAAGTCCTCATCCCAATTTAAGAAAAGTTGGTGCAAATATATATACAATTTGCTAATTTCGAACTAAGTGTGTGCGTACTTTTTAAAAATTATGGTGAATTTTCCTTCATTCTCTGCACCAATCCCTGGGCAAAGATCTGCCAATTGGTTGAATACTATTAAACCAATTCTGACTTGACATCCCTGGAATATTGTATATGAAGACTTTTTTAACTGCAAAAATAAAATGGAAATGTATTCAGAACTGTCAATGAAATGTTTTAAATTTAGTTGAATTTAGTTAGTGTTTTCACTGACAGTTAAGTGATCAGACGTAATTGTTGTAATGAAATGTCGACTAAGTTTCTGCAAAAAAAAATCTTAACTAGAATAGTAGCATCTGGATGATAATATTTCCGGACATCTAAAAGCCAAATTATCTGAATTAACATCAGATTTATTTTGTTACACATGATTGCACAGTTAGCATAATTATTTCTAAAGTACTTTGGTTCCAGGTAAATGTTGTACTCAGTGAGAATTACTACTTATGTTTATGATAGCTAATATTATTGCATATCATTGTCAAACTGACCAAAGCTGGCACCTGCCAATGTTTTAATTGAGAAAACTTTGACTTTGTGTGTGTGTGTGTGTATGCATGTATAATAAAAACATTTGAAAGAAGTTGGTTGCAATTAAATACCATGTCTGTTCTGTTTTTGAAATAGTATTGTTAGTTATGTAATGCTTTGCTATTTGATTTTCTGAAAGTGGTATTCCTTACTTGCGTACAAATAGGATAATGCTTATAAAGAGAGAAAGTAATTTTCAGCTGTTTAGTTAGTTTGACATGACATTTACTTGATAATGCTCGTCTGCTTTTGTTATCCCTGAATTGCAAGTCTTTTTGTTAAGAAATAATCCAAACTCTGCTAGCTTTCCAACAGAAATATTAAAAAGTATACTTTGCCGTTCATTTTTAAGAAATTATACATTTATTTTTGTGAAATGATTTTTAAAATAGGTGCAACATGAAGTTAGGAAAGTGAATGGGATGTTCTGTTTATAGTGAAGCGAATTTAATACAAAGTCAGGACGGTTATGCTTCAGTTATACATTACTCGTGATCTCACCAGTGTCATGTATACAGTACTGTTCTCCTTTTTAAGGAAAGATGTAAATGCAAAAATTGTTCTGAGAAAGTTTGTGATGAACATATGGAGTGTTTGGATTGCATTGTGAGGCAAGGTGAGGCTAGGTTAAACTGATATCAACTGGGAATGAGGTGACTTATTTGAAATGACACTGAGACACCCTGGGATAATCTGGGCTAGCAGTCACTGGTCTTAAATGGAATTTTTTTAAACATTGAGAATTCTTCATCCAAAGGCAGTGAAGCAGAGTCTCTTGAATATTTAAAGCAAAGGTCGAAAATGTTTGGTAAGCAAGGGAGTGAAAGGTTCTCAGGGGTAGATGGGGATTTGAAGTTAGTCAGATTTTATTAAAGAGCAGTCTTAAGAGGCAAAAATGGCCACTTCTGTTCTCAGTGCAGATGTTATATGTATGTTGGTTTGCCTTTTCTATTCTTTGCTTCTGAAATAATACTGTCATGCTGCAACTCTGTTTGCTAGTACAGGTTGTATTTCGCTAACCTGGCACACTCTGATCTGTCAACCTCTCTGTTTCAGTGCCGGCAATATGGTTCCAGTTCTGGTCTGTGTAAAGTTTCAGTTTGGGTGACAAGTATGGAGTGGGAATGGCCAGTCTCCATCTGCATTTTATTTTGGTGAAGTGCTTTCTTTTCCTGTCTGGAATAATTAAGATCATAATTTATGGACCCTTCCATGAAATTACTTAATGGTTCACAAATTTTCCATCCTTTGTTTTCTTTGCTAGAAAAACTGACCTGAAAGTGGATAAATCACCAGGATCAGATGGTCTACACCACATAGTTCTAAGAGAGATAGCTGAAGAGATAGTGGAAGCATTAGTGGTGATATTTCAGAATCACTAGAATCGGGGAGGGTCCCAGAGGACTGGAAAATCATGAACATGACACCCCTGTTTAAAAAGAGACTAACGCAATGGTTGGAAAATTACAGACCGATAAGCCTAACCTTGGTTGTGGGTAAGATCCTGGAATCCATTGTGAAGGATGAGATTTCTTAATACTTGAAAGTGGTAAGATATGGTAACGTCGGCATGGTTTCATCAAGGGGAGGTCATGCCCAACAAATCTGCTAGAATTGTTTGAGGTAGTAACGAGCAGGTTAGACCAAGGACAGCCAATGGATGCTATCTACCTGACTTGAAGAACACCTTTGACAAGGTGCAGCACAAGAGGCTACTGAGTAAGATGGTGTTAGAGGCAAGATGCTAACATGGATAGAAGGCTGCCTATCTTGGCAGAGAGTGGGGGTAAAAGGGTCCTTAGGATGGCAACCTAAGTGGTTTTCCGCAAGGCTTGGTGTTGGGACCACAACTTTTTGCTTTATACAGTAATGATCTAGATGAAGGAACTGGGGCATTCTGGCTAATTTGCAGACTATACGAAGATAGAGGGGTGGTTAGCATTGGAGAAGCTACAGAAGGATTTGGACAAGTTTGGAGAGTGGGCAAAAGAGTGATATATTAATACAATGTGGGAAGGTGTGAGGTCATGCACTTTGGTATGAAGACTAGAGGTATAGACTAATTTATAAATGAGAAAATTCAGATGTCTGAAGTGCAAAGAGACTTGGGAGTTCTGGTCCACGATTCTCTCAAGGTGAACTTGCAGGTTTGGTAATTGGTTGGAAGGCAAATGCAATGATGGCATTTATTTTGAGGGGACTTGAATATAAAAGCAGGAATATACTTCTGAAGCTCTGTAAAGTTGTGATCAGCCCACATTTGCAGTTTTGGGCCCCATGTCTCAGGAAGGATGTATTGATCCTGGAGCATGTTCAGAGAAGGTTCACAAGAGTGCTCCCAGCAAATTAAAGCTTAAGTTTGAGGATTCTGGGTTTATACTTGGTGGAGTTTAGAAGGATGAGTGGGGGATCTAATTGAAACATACATAATACTGAATGCCTGGACAGAGTGGACATTGGGAAGATGTTCCCATTGGTAGGAGAGACTAGGACCCGAGGCCACAGCTTTAGTGTAATGGGAAGACCTCCTAGGATGGAGATAAGCAAAGTGGTGAATCTATGGAATTCACTGCCATAGAAGGCTGTGGAGGCCAGCTCATTGTGTGTATTTAAGACTGAAATAGGTTCTTGATTGCCATAGAGATCAAGGGTTACGGGGAGAAGGCTGGAGAACGAGGATGAGAAATTTCAGCCATAATTTAATGGCGGAGCAGACTTGGTGGGCCGAATGGGCTAACTTCTGCTCCTTTGTCTTATGGACTTCCAATCACAAGGTTGCCATATTAGGAAGACCGATCTGACTACAGGTTGTAACAACGGTATAAGATGGGTAAAGGTGTATTTAGAATTGAATACTATATGCAGAGTCATTGGGGGGGGGGGGGGGGGGTAGAAAGTGCTTTCTTGTAGACACATTTCAGAAATTTTTGAGAGCTTTGAACTCTTTTTTTTTAATTCCTTTATTGTAAACATTTGTTATCAGAGAAGCTAATTCTTCAATGACTGAAGAGAACTTTGCTTTTAGGCATAAAAACAATTTTTAACAGTTTGAAAGATAAAAATGGACTGCAACATCATGACATTTTTCACTGGAGTGTATGAGATTGGGGGGGGGCGAGGAGAGGGGGTGACCTTATTAAAGTTTATAAAATCATGAGCGGCATCTTTTCCCGAGGCTGGGAGAGTTTAAAATTGTGCATATTTTTAAGGTGAGAGGAGAAAGATTTATAAAGGATATAAGGGGCAACTTTTTACACTGTTTCATGTGTGAAATGAATTGCCAGAGAAAGTAGATGCAGGTACAATTAGTATTCAGAAGACATTTTGATAAGGTTATCAGTAGGAACGGTTTGGAAGGATATGGGCCAAGCGCAGGCAAGTGGGACTACTTTAGTTTAGAAAAGTGGTTAGCATGGACCAGTTGGTTCAAAGGGTCTGCTTCCATACTGTATTACTCTTACTGGTTGATAGAAAGGAATCCTGCAGGCTTCAAGGGGTAAGATATTTGTGGGATCAAAGCATAGTGTTACTTAGTAAACCCTCCTGATTAATTTGGCCCAGAAACACACAAGATTTATTCCGTGCAGTAATCTGTGAAAATTCAATAGGCCAAGAACTAGTTAAAGTAAAAATTAACAACTCTATTTCTTAACGTATAACAGAATAATTAACTAACAACTATTTATAATTTCTTCCTCTAACCTATCTTTTACTTTCCCTTCTGTAATACTAGTCCAAAAAATTCCCAATTAAGATTTACAAAACAACACTTATCTCAAAACAAGCAGCTTTCAGTTTTGTCTGAATTTCTGTTGTCTTTTCTTCTTGGGGAGTCTGCTTCACAGCTATATTTCAGGCAGTCTTTTTACATGCTGGTGGCTTGGCAGTTCTCCTCTCAACTGTTCAGTTTTCCCCAGTTTTGTACTCCAAAGCATTGGATTGTCATTGGCTTTTAAGATTGTCAATATACTAAATTCAAACTGGATTGAAGTTTGGTATTTTTCAGGATATAATTTAAACTGGTCTAATTCAAATCTGTTGTCATTTCCAGGCAACCAGCTAACTTAACTTTTGACCAAATGTTACATTGTTACCTTATTGAGAACACTTGGTGCTGTCAGGTAGCTCTACCAGCTTTCTTAAAGGTACAATACATCCACATCTTCATTACACAGTAATCATTTGAGGTCAGGATTGATTAAACTAGACTTTCACGAGAAAGTTTTAGACCGACTTATAGTAACTCTTTTTACTTAGTACTGCAGTTTTATAGTAAAATTTAAATGTCAAAATATCTGCAGTTTGAGAGGCTGTGTGTACAAGGGCCAAGCACATTAGGATTGGTCTGATGGGACAACTGAATTGGTTATAATGAGGATACACTGAATACTTGCAGATTCTGGTTTCTGCCATGACGTGACAAAAGTAAATACCCTGTTATGGTGGAAGTAACATGGTAACTAGACTCGACATCCAGCGATCTAACCTAGTTTTTAGGGAAAATGTATTCATATCCCCCTACACCTAATTGAAGTCTAACTTTGACCAATAAATCTGGAGTTAAAACTAGTCTCAGTAATGGTGACCACAACTACAATTGTTGCAAATGTCCAACTAGTTTAGGAAATCTTTTATGGAAGAAAATCTGTCATCTTCACCTGGTGTGGCTTATGTGTAACTACAGATCCATGACGCTTTCTTAACTGCCTTCTGAAAGTACCTTGTTTACCATCTGTTCAAGGATTGTTAGGAATGTTGAATAATTTCTGGCTTGCTAGTGAAACAGGGGGAAGAAATATGCCTGCCATAATTTTTAGAATGAATTTTCATTTCCAGCTTATTCAGAAATTGGTTTCAGCTGAGCCTAGCATTGGAGCCAAACATGGAATTGAACAGCTGTGTTGAGAATCTCCTCGCGTATCCATGTGATTTAGTCAACAGTCAAAAGCCTTTTGTAAAAATGACAATCAACCAAGTAGCGAAACTATGATGTGTTCAGTGTCAATTTCATACTTGCCTAAATTGAAAATAAATGTATCTCTTTAAACCGTTCAAAGTAATTTTGCAAGAAGTCTGACCAAATGTATCAACCTGCTACTTATTTCTGTGCTGAATACGAGTTTGAGAGAGATCCTGTGAAAATTGCTGTTTTTCATGAACTAGTTTGGAAGGATAACTGAACACACTTCCTTTCTAATATTATTACATAGAATTGCTGCATGAAGGATATTGCTTATCACATTTTGTCTTATTATTTTAATATTCCCCGATTGCATTAAAAGGCTAGATGAAATATGGAGCTATAGTAGGATTATAAAACAGGAGTTTGCTATTTATTCCCTCAACTGTTTTGTCCTCATCTGCTCTATAATAACCAATAATCTGCATACTGTGATGCTGTTACCAAACTTGGCTTTCTATAAGAAGACAAAGAATCACAGTATATGTACTTAAATTTCCAAAATTGTCAATTAAAACGATTTGACTTGACACAATGCTAAAGGAGTCCTGTATTTGTAAATGGCTGACTGCTTACGTTGCAGGTGGTGCCTGATATAAAATTTCTGTTGGGAAAATTGAAGTCTGCGGCACAGAAATTGCTACTTTACAACCAGATTTCTTCTAGGCTGTTGGCAAAATCCATTGCTTTGCAGAGCAAAGTCTGGGTCATTGGCAAAGCTTTAAAATGGAGAAGATTAATCACTATTCTCAATTTTGGAAATTTTGTTTGTTTTCCTTTTTTCACATCTTTAATATAGCAAATATTACAAGCTGTCAGTGCTACATTTTTTTAAATTTATTGGTCTTACTCCTAGGGCTATTTGACATGGTTTGCATGCTATAGTGAAGAATTGCTGTCTTGATTTGGTAATCAGAGGCTTAGTCAAGGAGGCAGGATTTAAACAACCTTAAAATTGAAGCCAGGTGTTAAGGTTTAGGGAGGAGATGCTAACATTTTACAAATTGGACAGGATATAGCTAAATGGAGATGTAAGTTGAAGGCAAACGCCAGAAACTTTGGTAAAATATTGCTCCCTCCCATCTTGCTAGATCAAGCATAGAAGCCGTGAAGGAAAGGGTGCATATCATGTTGACTGAGCTTCATGTATGTTGGATAACAAGTGTCAACCAATTTTCACTCAAACTATGAAAGTCTTTTTCACTAAAGTTTGTAACTTCAGCCCGTGTTTGATTATCAGATGAAACACATACCAATCCCAGTGTTGGTGTTTCAGCATGGTGGTTCACGTAGTGTGTCTTGAGAATGCTGACCATGATTTGGAGACTTGTCCGTGCTGACCAGACGTCCCAATCTAATCTAGGCACACTTGCCAGCATTTGTCCCATAGCCCTCTAAACCCTTCCCATTCAGATGCTTTTTAAGTGTAATTGTACCAGCCTCCACCATTTCCTCAGGCGGGTCATTCCATACATGCACTACCCTTTGCATGAAAACGTTGCCCCTCAGGTTCCATTTAAATTTTTCCCCCTCACCTTAAACCTATACCCTCTAGTTCTAGACTCCTCCCCCCACCCCCCCCACCCCCACCCCCAACCCAGGGAAAAAGACCTTGTCTATTCAGCCTATCCATGCCCGTCATGATTTTCTAAACCTCTCTAAAGGTCTCCCCTCAGTCTCTGATACAGTAGACAATAGGTGCAGGAGTAGGCTATTCTGCCCTTCGAGCCTGCACCACCATTCAATATAATCATGGCTGATCATCCTTAATCAGTATCCTGTTCCTGCCTTATCTCCATAACCCTTGATTCCACTATCCTTGAGAGCTGTATCCAACTCTTTCTTAAATGAATCCAGAGACTGGGCCTCCACTGCCCTCTGGGGTAGAGCATTCCACACACCCACCACTCTCTGGGTGAAGAAGTTTCTCCTCATCTCTGTCCTGAATGATCTACCCCGTATTTTTAAGCTATGTCCCCTGATTCAGCACTCACCCATCAGCGGAAACATGTTTCCTACCTCCAGAGTGTCCAATCCTTTAATAATCTTATACATCTCAATCAGATCCTTTCTTAGCCTTCTAAACTCAAAGGTATACAAGCCCAGTCACTCCAGTCTTTCAGCGTAAGGTAGTCCCACCATTCCAGGAATTGACCTCGTGAACCTACGCTGCACTCCCTCAATAGCCAGAATGTCTTTCCTCAAATCTGGAGACCAGAACTGCACACAGTACTCCAGGTGTGGTCTACCAGGGCTCTGTACAGCTGCAGAAGAACCTCTTTGCTTCTATACTCAATCCCTCTTGTTATGAAGGCCAGCATGCTATTAGCCTTCTTCACTACCTGCTGCACCTTGTCTCAGTCACAACCCTCGAACTCAGCACCACCTTCCTAACCTGCAATCTTCTTCCTGACCTCTCCGGCCTATCACCCTCACCTTAACCTCCTTCCACCTATCACACTTTCAATGCCCCTCCCCCAAGTCCCTCCTCCCTACCTTTTATCTTAGCCTGCTTGGCGCAGACGACTCATTCCTGAAGAAGGGTTCATGCCCAAAACATTGATT
This sequence comes from Hemiscyllium ocellatum, assembly GCF_020745735.1. Taxonomy (NCBI): domain Eukaryota; kingdom Metazoa; phylum Chordata; class Chondrichthyes; order Orectolobiformes; family Hemiscylliidae; genus Hemiscyllium; species Hemiscyllium ocellatum. Next base: position 16,442,584 of record NC_083428.1, on the reverse strand, counting down.
CTCCTGCTCCTTGGATGCTGTCTGACCTGCTGCACTTTTCCAGCAACACATTTTCAGCTCTGATCTCCAGCATCTGCAGTCCTCACTTTCTCCTAGAACATTTTTTTTAAGTTGACAAGTTGTGTCTCATGAGGTACTGCAGGATCCGTGTTTGAGCCCCAGCTTTTGGGCAGCACAGTGACTCAGTGGTTAGTCTCAAAGAGCCAAGGACCTAGGTTTGATTCCACCCCCTGGCAACTGTGTGGGGTTTGTACATTCCCAAAGAGTCTAGTTTTCCCCAGGTTCTCTGATTTCCTCGCACAATCCGAAGATGTGGATGTGGGTGGGGTGCTCTCCTGAGGTTCAGTGGTAACTCGATGGACTAAACAGCCTGCTTGCACACTATGGGGATTATGTGGATTCTATTCTCAAAGTATCATTGTATGTATATGGGAGTTAATGTTTGTTTTTGATGGATGGCAAAATTTAGGTGGAAGTAATTTCAGCTTGGGATCACACTTAAAAAGAATTTTGGAATGAGCTTGCAAAGATTTAGTATCTGGAACACTGAAGAAATGAAGTAATTTGTATATCCAAAGCAACTAGAGAATTTGTTAAATAGAAAGACAACTTTAAGTTCAAAGGAAGTTGACCTTTAATTTAAAGGATTGCAGCTAGAAGCAAGGATACTTTGCTTGGAGTACACCTGGGCTGTTGTGTACAATTTTTATCCTTGTCTCGGTGAAAACAGAGATCGTAAGAGATTCACCAGACTAATTCCTGGGGTCAAAGGTCTTCAGCCCACAGGTTGAAAACAAGCTAACTAACAGTAGTACTGGAAAATTAATGAATTGGCCTTGCTGGCTATCCATTTTGAAATGTACAAGATAATTTGAAGCAGCAGTCTCATTAGTTTTACTGGGTATTCTTTTGGACTGTGAGGAAAGTTTGGTTTACTAAAGAAGTTGAATCTCTTGTCAAGAGGAAGAAGGCGGCTTAGTTAGGGCGCTTAAGAGTTACAAGTTAGCCAGGGAAGACCTAAAGAGAGAGCTAAGAAAACCCAGGAGGGTACATGAGAAGTCATTGGCAGGTAGAATCTAGAAAAACCCTAAAGCTTTCTATTGGTATATCAGGAATAAAGGAATGACAAGAGAAAGAGTTAGGGCCAATTAAGGATAGTAGTGGGAAGTTGTGTGTGGAGTCTGAGGAAAAAGGGAAGTGCTAAATAAATATTTAGTGGTGTTTGTCATTTTTATAAATGACTTAGATGAGGGAATAGAAGGAAGGGTTAGTAAATTTGCAGATGACAGGTCAGTGGAGTTGTGGATAGTGCCGAAGGATGTTGCAGGTTAGAGATAAGCTGCAGAGCTGGGCTGAGAGGTGGCAAATGGAGTTTAATGTTGAAAAGTGTGAGGTGATTCACGTTGAAAGGTGCAACAGGACTAGAGTACTGTCTGATGGTAAGATTCTTGTTAGTGTCAAGCAGAGAGATCTTGGTGTCCATATATGTAGATCCCTAAAAGTTGCCACCCAGGTTGATAGGGTTGTTAAGAAGGCATACAGTGTGTTCGCTTTTATTGGCAAAAGGATTGAGTTTTGGAACTATGAGGTCATGCAGTAGCTGTACAAAACTCTGATGCGGCTGCACTTGGAGTATTGCATACAGCTTTGGTCAGCTCATTTTAAGAAGGATGTGGAAGCTTTGGAAAGGGTTCAGAGGAGATTTATGAGGATGTTACCTGGTGTAGAGGTGAGATCTTACATGGAAAGGTTGAGGGACTTAAAGACTTCATTCGAGAGGTTGTGAGGGTCTTACTTGAGACATACAACATAATCCGAGGATTAGATAGGATAGACAGTGAGAGCCTTTTTCCTCATGCTGATGGCTAGCACAAGAGGACATAGCTTTTAATTGACCTGTGATAGATATAGGACAGATGTCAGAGATGAGTTCTTTACTCAGCTGTAGGGGTGTGGAACGCACTGCCTGCTACAGTAGTAGACTCCCCAACTTCAAAGGCATTTAAATCGTCATTGGATAGACATATGAATGAAAATGGAGTAGTGTAGAATAGATGGGCTTCAGATCGTTGCACCGACCTGTAGAACCATCGACGGCCGAAGGGTCTGTACTGTGTTGGGATGTTCTAAGGGTTAAATAGATTGCAACTATACTGCTGGAGCTCAGAACAATAAGAGTCCTTGTACTTTTTTTGAAAACAAGGAATGATCGTGTCTAGAAATAGGAGTCTGAATCTGAGCCTCCAGTGGTACGTTGATTTTTCTTTTCCGGCAGGTAGTGATTTTTTTGAGTTCTCAGCTCCTTGGTAATGTGGAGTTCGAAATGGAAATGTATAGGTTTAAGAATTGATTCCTGTCGTCTTACACGTTTTTAAGCATACGAAAATTGTTAAAGACTTTGGTAACTTTGAATAGCGGAGCGAGTTCGAAGAGCTGAGAGTGAGTGGCTGTTTGTTAAACCTCCCCACCCCGCAAAATGCTTTAGGCTGTTAGAATCTTTCGTGTTATTTTCTAGTTGTCGAGAAGAGAAAGGAGACCTCCTTTGTTGCAATTGAATTGTTAGCTGTAAATAAAGTTGTTAAATTGGCGCTTTGCTTGTCGTCTCCCTCGGTTGTTGTAACCTGGAAGGCTGTTGGCAGCTGCTCTGAAGAGGTTTCATTCAGTAAAAGGAAATAGAGAGAAAGGGCTGAGAGGATGCGCAGAGCGACTGAATCCGGGGTACTGCCGGGGGGGGGGGGGGCAGTATTAAATCGCAGCCCCTCGCGCCGTGCTCTCATTTCGTCCCGGAGCTCTCAGCAGCTTTGTATGTAACTCTGTTGAAGTCAGTTGAAGGCCGCTGCGGGGCTTTGTGCTCGCTCACTTTCGGCGTTGTGAGTGAATCGCGCTAACGGTTCGGGTCAAACCCGGTGACAGGGTGGGATGGCCGGTCCGTTTATTGCCGCAGGGCGGGGGAATCACTAACGGCCGGGAATGCCGTGTGAATGTGCGCCATCGGCTTCCATCCCGAATGGAAGCGCGGCGCGCAAACCACCGTCGTCTTTGAAGCTAAAATACGCTTGGATGAGAAACGTGTGGCGGGGTGGTCAGAATTGATGAAGCGGTTTGGAGGTGTTTGTTGGTTATAACTGATGAAGGTTGGTGGTGTGTGTAAAATGGCGGCCCCACAAAGCCAGGCCGGCCGGAGATGGCCACTGCCTGGGACCCGGATCGTGCCGCACTGCGGCACTCTCTCTCTCCCTGCGAGGTGGGGAGAAACCGAGCTGGCTTTGGATCTGCTGGGTAGGTCGGGGGAGGAAAGTGTTCCATGTGCCGCAAACCATTTACTAAAGCAGAAAACTGCCTATTTACCATCCCCTCCTTCAAACTGTCTCCATCCAATCGACCCCTTTTTTACACTACCACCATACAAAAGAAGACCTAATTTTACTCTTCACTTACTACCCACATAGGTAAAGCAAGATGTCTGACGAAGGAAAGCTTTTTGTGGGTGGTCTTAACTTTGACACGAACGAACAGTCCCTGGAATCCGTCTTCTCCAAATATGGGCAGATCTCCGAAGGTTAGTATCTGGTGTGGGGCAGCTAAATATAATTGCACTGTGTTGACATCACTTAAGTGGGATCTGGTTTCGAATGGACATCTTTGGAAGTTTGTTAGAAGTGTTTTTTTTCCTTTACATTCTTCATCTTCAGTATAGAATGAAACAGTGGAATTTTTTTAAAGTGCACGCATCCACCACAGCATTGATGCCTTAATTTTAAAGTCTTAAACAGGTTGATCATTTCTCTGTTGACTGGTGCTGAGGCAGGTAATTGAAGAAGGACAGCAGTAAATGAGTTATTGTGGGAGGGTGCAGTATATGTAGTGAGAAAAACCTTTTATTGCTGTAAGTACTGGCATAAGTAGTTTGAGTCAAATGGCTTGTTTCTTTAATTTGATGTAATTCTGTGATAGTCTGTAAATGTTTTTAAACTGTTTCAGTCATAAGATGGCGTTTCGTAACATGAACTGTTTTTCCCTATCTGCTTTAGTTATTGTAATTAAGGACCGGGAGACACAGAGGTCAAGAGGGTTTGGTTTCGTCACCTTTGAAAATCCTGATGATGCAAAGGATGCTATGTTAGCTATGAATGGAAAGGTACATTTAAATACCCATTGTTTCTGCAAACTTCACAATTAAGGTGTCATAAGTGGTATATCTGCTGTCTTAGCCTAGGAAATGGATTCATGCTATTCTCTGTCCCACTATTCCAGAGACCTGAGCACATAATCCAGGGTGACTCTTCATTATAATATGGAGAGAGCAATATCAAAGGTGCTGTGTCTAGGATCAGATGTTAAAGTTTGCACGTTCTCCCCGTGTGTGCGTGGGTTTCCTCCGGGTGCTCCGGTTTCCTCCCACGGTCCAAAGATGTGCGGGTCAGGTGAATTGGCCATGCTAAATTGCCCGTAGTGTTAGGTAAGGGGTAAATGTAGGGGTATGGGTGGGTTTCGCTTCGGCGGGTCGGTGTGGACTTGTTGAGCCGAAGGGCCTGTTTCCACACTGTAAGTCTAATCTAATACCCTGTCTAACCCCATAGGTGGATAAGATGGTGTTTTTTGAACTTAAGTAGAAGAGTAAGGATTCCTTAGTTAAAAGTTTATTCCCCATTGGTATTACTAAGGAAAATTTCTGTTCCTTGGCCATTTGGTCTCACTTCCTAGAAACTGTCTTTAGTTTAACCAGACATTACAAGTTTGTGTTCTGTTTGATGCTCAGCTTTGAATCATGTATCTATTATAAAATACTTCCACCTGTAATGCCCCACCAACTCTACCCATTCCTTGACCCACTTGGTGAAATCATCTCCAGAATCTGTTACCTGATGTTTTTACTTATGGATTCTGGTTTTCCAGATTGCCAGCATCTAAAATATTTTGTTCTAGTTTTCCAATGCTGTCCTGATCATTCCCCTATCTTCCTCCTCTGAACTTGCTTCATCTGTTTTATGTTGTTAATTTTTGTCTTATTGCAATTCTGTCAGGTGCCTTTGGATATCTATTATAATAAAGTGTTAATGTTTTTCAATAATTACAAACCATCTGCTGTAATTCCCTGTCATGTGGTAATGATTGCACTTTTCACGCAAGAAAAAACACTCAGTCATAACTTGATGTAAAGAAGGTCATACTCATACAGTATAGAAATAAGCCCTTTGGTCCACCACTGCTATGCTGACCAACAAAGATCAAACTATACTAAATCCCATTTGTCTGCACTGGGTCCACAGCCTACTGTGTTATGACATTTTAAGTATTCATTTAGATTCTTAAATTTAGCGAGAATACCTATTTCCACCACAGCCTCAGGCAGCACATTCTATATTTCTACCACTCTGTGCATGAACTACGCCCTCCAATCCCCTCTAAACCACATTTTCTTTGCCATAAACTTATGCTCGCTGGTCTTCGATTCATCTGGCATGTGGAAACGGTTCTCATAATCAGCACTTTGTGCCTTTCATAATTTGTTATGCTTTGATTAGATATATTTCAACCTCTTCTGCTCCAGGGAAAACAAACCCAACGTATTCAGTTTTTCCTCATAACTAAGATTTTCATCTCCAGCAATATCCTGGTCAATCTCCTCTGCGTCCTGTCCAGTTCATTCACATCCTTCCAATAGTGGAGTGACCAGAATTGCGTATGTTATAAAACACTGGTTAGGCCACAGATGGAACAAGGGTGTAACAAGAGCTCTTGTTCATACATTCTACAGCTTGGCTGGTGAAGGCAAGTATGTCTTCACCACCTTGTCTACCTGTGCTGACATCTTCAAGGATCATAGGTATACAATCTTGAACCAAAACCAAGAAAGCAGCATGTATTCTAAATTCCTTAAGCATTGAGAGTATATTTACCATACTTTTACGTAGTAGTTATGAGATTGCATTTACTTAGAAGTACAAATGCCATAAACATCAAGGTCCCTTTTTTCCTCCGTACTCCTAGGGACCTTCCATTCATTACCTTCCTTAATAGACCTCCCAACATGCATGTCCTCATACTTAACAAGATTAAATTCCATTTGCCATTGTTCTGTCCAATTTACCAGATGATCAGTATCGGACCATAGCCTGACACTGTCCTCACTACCTGCAATCATACCTTCAAACTCCTATCCCAAGTTGGTAACGTACGGGCGGCGTAGTGGCTCAGTGATTAGCACTGCTGCCTCACAGCGTCAGGGTCCCAGGTTCGATTGTAGCCTCTGGATGACTGTCTGTGTGGAGTTTGCACATTCTCCCTGTCTGCGTGGGTTTCCTCCGGGTGCTCCGGTTTCCTCCCACAGTCCAAAGATGTGCAGGTCAGGTGAATTGGCTCATTGTGTTAGGTGCATTAGTGAGAGGGAAATGGGACTGGGTGGTTTACGCTTCAGAGGGTTGGTGTGGACTTGTTGGGCCAAAGGGCCGTTTCCACACTGTACGGAATCTCAATCTAATCTAATCATAACAAGCAGCAAGGGTCCCAGCACTGATCCCAAGGTCTTAAGAGATCCAATGGCTCTCTTTTGCTGTTGACTCCTTTGTGCTCTCTCAGCACTTCAGGGTATCCTGAACATTGTTAAAAATGCAGGAACTTTCTTAAGTGGTGCCATTTGACGTCTAATAATTAAGATGTCATTTTTCTTTGCAGTCTGTTGATGGGCGTCAGATTAGGGTAGATCAAGCTGGAAAATCCTCTGGAGAACGGTCCAGAGGCTACAGGGGTGGAAATGCAAGTAGTCGTGGATTTTTCCGTGGAGGATCTGGGCGTAGAGCCCGTGGGTTTTCTAGAGGTATGAAACATTAACAATTATACTTTTAAAAGAATTTCACCACTTCAGTGACTACATTCAGCTGATCTTGAAAAGACTGCTGTGTAGACTTTTTGCTGCTCCCTTTATTTGTTACATTATTGATTTTTTTATAATAATGAAGTTACTGTATTTCTGGTCAATGTATAGCAGTTTTAGAATAACTTATTTTCAGCTCATAGTGACCATTTGGTTATGTTTAATGTGGTTTGAAATGAATGTTTAATTAAATTCATTATTTGTATCCTTATGCAGGTGGAGGAGATAGAGGGTACATGGCACGATATGATTCAAGAAGTGGTTATTCTGGATCAAGAGACTACTATAACAGAGATAGGTGAAGATGTTTCTTCGTTATTTGTTTTAGATATTTTCAACTCATCCTGTTACCATGTACCTCTGGAACAGATGGGACTTGATCTCAGGTGTTCCCATCCAGAGGTTGGGACATTACCACTGTCACAAGTCCCCATGATTGGCAGAATATTTTTATAAATAACTATTTGCTCTGAATACTGTCTTCAGTTCTGATCTCCCCACCGTCAGAAATATTTTGCTAAACTTGAAAGGGTGCAGAAAATATTTACAAGGATGTTGCCAGAAGGTTTGAGCTACAGGAAAAGGCTGAATAGGCTGGGGCTGTTTTCCCTGGAGCGCCGGAGGTTGGGGGTGACCTTAGAGGTTTACAAAATCATGAGGGGCATGGATAGGGTAAACAGCCAAGGTTTTTTTTCTTGGGGTGGGTGAGTCAAAAACTGAAGGGCATAGGTTTAAGGTGCTGTACCGTACAACTCAATGACTATGACTATAAATGATCTGGAAAACACTACAGGGATTTTTGTTTGTCCCTAGGAGTCAAGGGAGCTATGGCGGCGGTGGTTCCTACAGGGACAGTTATGATAGTTAAGGTAGGTGCCGTTAAAAATGAAAAGTTTTAAGTAAAAATTTATTGGGTTGGGGTTACACTTCATATCTTCTGGTATGATGTAGTTATTTTGGTAAGCAGTCTATTTGCACTGTGCAGTGCAGTAGTGCATTTCAGCATTGTCCACACAATTTGAATTATAGAACCATAATCTCTATACTGAAAGCTCAGTACAATGTAATATTGATTCTTCCTGTTGTACCACTCAACAGTGCATCTCCTGGGGCGGAAAGTATTACTAATGGTAGGTTCTGGCCTTGCAGATTGAAAGAACAGGTTCTTGGTCTGTGCTGTACCATAGTACTCAATCCCTGCTACTAGGTTGTATAAATTAACTGCAGTAGCACAATATTTGTCAAACTGGTTCATACTGCCATAGTTTAGTGCATTCTTTTCCATTTTGATCCTGGCCTTTTAAACTTTTTAGCTCCTAATCTGCATGCCATTCTTATTGCCATCTGTTCAGGTAACTTAACAGATTTGTCCTCCCATCTAATCATAGGCACTACAGTCTTGAACTAAAACCAAGAAAGCAGCATGTATTCTAAATCTCTAAAGCATTGAGTATCTTTACCATACTTTTATGTAGTTTGAAAATCTCAGACCCAGTCCCCTGTTATCTTCCCATAATGTATTAATTGTGAGATTGAATTTACTTTGGAAGTACAAATGCCATAAACTTCAAACGTCATAATCTTCGGGTAATGTTCTACTGTGCCTGATAGCTCTAAAAGATGATCCAATTCAGTCCATAACACTGATCTAGCAATAGGAAGAAGAAGCTATGATTACTATTGCAGTCTTTTTACATTGTACCTGCTTCTTGTTCTCAGCTACACAACGAATAAATAAATCTTCCTGACTCAAGATCGTCCTTCCTATGGCTGTATTTATAAAGATTTTCGGAGCTTCGTGGATTCGTATTGTGTGCTTGTATTCTCACTGACTTGTAGTAATTCAGTTTGGCCTTGTTAATCACAGCCTGACAGCTTCTGACATGAGGATGCACACTAAGTGTTGGTTTGGTAATATTGGAATTAAACAATGAAATAATAAGCATTCTCAGGCAGATGGCAGAGCCCTCAATATTTTTCTTAGTAATATTTTGAGGTTTTCATTTTACTTTAGAACCATCTTGTTTTTGTCTTTGCTCAAATACTTCCTGTAAAGTCTAGTTATTTTGGAAATGAAGTTGCGGGGTTGACTGGAATTCTAGTAAAACAAACATGTAAAAGGGGCTTATAGTGTGTTCTCAATCTATTTTTATGCTAAGCAAACTGATGTTTTATAGAAGCTGAACAAGCTGTGGTCTTTGTTTCGAAATAAAGGCTTTTATAGCCACTTATTCTTGTTTCATTTTTAAAAAAATGTCATCTGAAACGTTCCTTTAGTGTAGCAGGGTAGGAAAGCAACATTGGAACGGAAGATGTCCTCTGTCTCTCAAATCGTCTTGATACTGCTGAAGATAAAAGGCTTCATTTTTAACTTGTGATTGGACTTTTGTGCATCTTTCAGTAGTTTCAAGAGTTCTGTACACTGTAAATAATCAGTTAATCATGTTCCAAATTCTTCAAAATTTACAAATGAAGTCCTGAGCAATGTACCTTTATAAATTGACATGTATTGGATGAGAAATATTTGAAAATGGCTTTCTTTGTGTTGTATGTTCAAGTGGTTTAGAGTTGACCTTTTGTACTGAAACAGGCTTCACGAAGCCTCATTAAACAAAATACGTGACTCATAACCCTGATCTTTCTGTAGTTGGATTCTTATGGGATGGGATGTAGTAGAAAGGGTATAGGTATAGATTAATTTTGCAATCCTGTAATGTTAAAAGTAGTTGGAAGGTCAATTTTAAAAATTGGTGATATTAGGAGCTAGTTTGAGCAAGCAACAAAGTCTTTAATTGCTATTCAATTATAAATATAAAACCACAGTTGATGCCCTCCTTAGTTTGAAAGTTAATTGATGAGATGATTGCCAGTTTAGGATTGAGCAACCTGTGGCAAAGGCTTTTTCAGATACTCTATATTGTAATGTTTTTATTGTATAGAATATAACACACTGTCATAAGGTATCAATCAGTTGACCTAAATTGAAATCAGAATGGTCCCTTTTCAACAGTTGTTTGCATTCTAATCATTACTACAGTTCCAGTTTTCCCAAGTAACTGGCATGCCTGAGGTAATTGCCACGATTATTGGTTATTTGAAATTATTCCTTAGGTTGGATGTTGAATCTGTTGTACTTGCCTTTCATTTTAGATCATTGTTTTCAAAGCAGGGTTATGAGGAAAAGTGCAGTTGAGGATAATCAGATTAGCCATGATCTCGTTGGCAGAGCAGACTCCAATTGAATGGTCTACTTCTGCTCCCTTGTCTTATGGTCTTATAAATAGCTTATGTTTGTAGTGGTAATTTTCTTCATTACTTTATGCAAAAGGGTAAATTTTGAATGGGGAATGTTGACATATTAGTTTGAAAAGAGCTACTTCTGGTGCCAGCTATCAAAAGGCTGTCTTTCTGTTGAAGAATTTTGTTTTTTTTTTATCTTTTTTCCCTTTTCATGTTTCTCAAAAACTGATAGCTTTATTGTGACCTACTTGCATTGAATAATTGATTACCAAATGGAAAAGTTCCATTCCAAAACTTACTACTTTATGGCTGACGTGATAATACTACTACTAGCGGCTGGATGATGTATGAAAGTTTCTTTTTTTTTAAAGAGTTCAGTTATCAGAAACATCAGGATAAAAGTTATCAACATTTCACAAACTGTCTCTGTTGCTATAAAATTGGGCACAGCTAAATTAGGTGCAAATGTCTGTTCAGAAAGGTATTCAAGTCCATTTAAAGATTTTTATAACGCTTCACAACTTCTAAGGATCTTTGCTAACATTTGGAAAGAAATGGCCATGGAGAACGAAGTGCTGTGCCTTCTTCAATGAAACCTGAGATGAAAACAGCACATGGCTAAGTGCATATGTGGATATAGTCCTAGATTTGAGGTAACTCCTTTTACTCTCATAGGCAGTTTCTGTTGACTGTTCATTCAAAAGACTGAAATAATGTGCTTGTGAAATTTCATTTATTTTATTGGGTTAGTTCTTTAGCAGAAGCCAATTCATAAAATTGAACACCACGCCAAACCTTACTATAAAGCTTTATTCCTTGATCTATTCATTCAGTTGCTTGCGGTATTCTATTCCATTGACATATAACAGTGGGTACTCAAAAAAAAAATCCCTTTAAAAGAAATTGGACATTATAACATTAGTGGCACAATTTATTCCTTTAACTAGGATTTGCCTTGTGACTTTTTTCTGAAAATTGTTAAAAATTACATTAAATTGTTAAGCCTGAAAGTTTCATTTTGTTGAGTTGTTCTAAATGTCCAAACATAACTAATAGTCTCTCTTCATATTGCAGAATGAATCTGCGTGATTTCAAGTGAATAATGATGTTGATTGCCCCTTGACACTGAAGGCAGAGGAAAGCATGTGGGGGTAAGTTTGATTCACATTTTCACTAAGTTGCATATGTAATTGTGTTTTAAGTTTGAGACAGGTTGATTAAATGTTTTGGCTCCTAAATTGTCTGTCTACTTTTACTTCCATTGAAGTAAGGCTTAAACTAGTGCCGTTGTCCCTTGGTTAACCTAGCACTTTTAGATTTCTTTTCAGTAAAGAGCAAATTGCCTTGCCATGTTGAGCCAAGTAAATAAAATTGGTGATTTAAGGAAAATTACTTTGAGGCTCAAAATGGTTAGAGGCACACTTTAAATGCATCAGAGACTGCTGTGTACTTTATACTAGTATTAAATATATTAGAAGAGCACTTTCAGAGTCTCCCTCTGTCCAGGCAGCCATTGAATTCACATTTTATGTCGATCTTTGTAGTACCTCCTTGTCAAATGAAAAATATACGTTACAGTTAAAGTTTGTTATGTCCATAGGTGATCCAAGATAATAATATGTATGAAAGATCAACTTTGTGGATATTATCAAACAACTGGATGTATAAATGTTTGATTTTATTATTGAGGTAAGATTCTGAGCTGAATGGAAAAAGTCCTATTGTATAAAAAGTAAAACATTAAGTAGAGTTCTGTTGAAGAGTCACTGCAAAATTGGAATGGAAGTAAACAGTGAAGGTTGCCTCAGTGTATAAATAGCTCTTGATAAGATGGGCCAGTGGGCTGAGGAGTGGTAGTTGGAGTTTAATTTAGATAAAGGTGATGTGCTGCATGTTGGAAAGGCAAAATAGAGGAGACTTGTACACTTAATGGAGAGGTCCAGGGGAGTGGTGTTGAACAAAAAGGCCTTGGAGTGTAGGTTCGTAATTCCTTGCACGTGGAGTTGGAGGTAGATAGGATAATGAAGAAGGTATCTGGTATGCTTTCCTTTATTGGTCAGAGCATTGAGAATAGGATTTGGGAGGTCATGTTGAGGCTATACAGGACATTGGTAAGGCCACTGTTGGAATGTTTAGTGCAGTTCTGGTCTCCTTGCTATAGGAAAGATGTTGTGAAACTTGAAAGAATTCAGTAAAGATTTCCAAGTATGTTGCCAGGGTTTTAGCTATAGGGAGAGGTTGACTATGTTGGGGAGGTTTTCCCTGGAGTGTCGGAGGCTGAAGGGTGACTTTCTCATGGTTTTATAAACTTCTGTAGACATGGATAGGGTAAATAGGCAAGGTCTTTTCCCTGGGGTTGGGGAGTCCAGAACTAGAGGGCATAGGTTTAGGATGAGAAGGGAAAGACTTGAAAGGGACCTAAGGGACAACTTTTTCATGTAAAAGGTGATGTGTATATGAAATGAGCTGCTAAAGGGCATGATGGAGGCTGGTACAATCACAGCGTTTAAAAGGTATCTGGATGGGTATGTGAATAGCAAGGGTGTAGAGGGATATGGACCAAGTGCTGGCAAATGGGCCTAGATTACTATGAACCTGCATCCCAAGGCCTCTTTGCTCAGCAACACTCACCAGGACCTTACTATTAAGTGTATAAGCCTTGTCCCGATTTGTCTTTCCAAAATGCAGCACTTCAGATTTAACTAAATTAAACTCCATCTGCCACTCCTCGGCCCACTTACCCATCTGATCAAGATCTGGCTGGCATGAATGAGTTGGACCGAAGGATCTGTTTCGGTGCTGTATGTCTCTGTGACTTTAAGTAGTAATCTATTATATTTCATTAAGACAGAGTGTGGTGGTAGATGGTTGCCTTTCAGACTGAAGCCCTGAGACAGCAATGTGCCACAAGTATTGGCTGGGTCACTGCATTGCGCCACTTTACAGAGATGATTCTGATGTAAACATGGGTATGGTTCGTAGGTTTGCAGATTACACCAAAATTTGGAGGTGTTATGGATAGCAAAGAGAGTTGCCTCAGAGTACAGTGGGATCTTGATCAGATGGGCAAGTGGGCCAAGGAGTGGCAGATGGAGTTTAATTTAGTTAAATCTGAAGTGCTGCATTTTGGAAAGGCAAATCTAGACAAGGCTTATACACTTACTATTAAGGTCCTGGTGAGTGTTGCTGAACAAAGATGCCTTAGGCTGCAGGTTCATAGTTCCTTGAAAGTGGAGTCACAGGTAGATAGCATAATAAAGATGGCGTTTGGTATGCTTTCCTTTATTGGTCAAAGCATTGAGTATAGGAATTGTGAAGTCATGTTGCAACTGTACAGGAGATTGTTTAGGCCATTGTTGGAATGCTGTGTGCAGTTTGGGTGTCCCTGCTATATGAAAGATGTTGTGAAGCTGAAAGGGCTCAGGAAAGGTTTAACAAGCATGTTGCCAGGGTTGGAGAGTTTGAGTTGTAAGGAGAGACTGAACGGCTCAGTGGTTAGCACTGCTGCCTCTCAACGCCAGAGACCCGGCTCCTCGTGTCTGCGTGGTTTTCCTTCGGTTTCCTCCCACAGTCCAAAAATGTGCAGGTTAGATGAATTGGCCATGCTAAATTGTCCGTAGTGTTAGGTGAAGGGGTAAATGTAGGGGAATGGGTCTGGGTGGGTTTTCCTTCGGCGGGTTGCTGTGGACTTGTTGGGCCGAAGGGCCTGTTTCCACACTGTAAGTATTAATCTAATCCTGAATAGACTGGGGCTATTTTCAGTGGTGCTTTGGAGGTTGAGGTTTTAGATGTTTATACAATCATGAGGGGATAGGATAGGATAAATAGACAAGGTCTTTTCCTCACAGTGGGGGAGTTCAAAGCTAGAAGGCATAGGTTTATGGTGCGAGGGGAAAGCTTTGAAAGGGACCTGAGGGGCAACATTTTCATGGAGATGGTAGTGTGTATATGGAATGAGCTACCTGAGGAAGTGATGGATGCTTGTACAATTATAACATTCAAAAGGCATCGGAATGGATAGAAGATTAGCAAGGGTTTAGATGGATGTGGGGCTAATGTTGGCAAGTGGGACTAGATTTATTTAGGATATCTGGTTGGCATGGATGAGTTAGACCAAAGGGTTGATTTCCGTGCTGTACGTGTCTAAGTTTTGTAGTTGTAGAGATATGGTAACCTAACCCATGCAGATCCTAACAGTATTTTCTAATATTCTCCAGTGTATCATATTAAAGCAGTGGTGTTGAACCTGCAGTACACTGTGATCATATTTTTAAAGCATAATTCTCTGTTGTAGCGTCTAGTGTCATAAACGGTATTATCATCCTGTTCAATTATGTTGACTTGTTTTAAATGTGAAATGTCTATAGTCTAACATTTTCCCTTTCAATCCAGTTTTCTTATTTCTTGTCTTGTTAAAACTTTAATCCTTTTTTTAGGTACAGTCTCACAGTGATGGTTATTCTTCAATGAGTTATTCAATTCATCCATCAAGTTGAGTGAAAATAGTTGAAAATCTTTGCCCCAGAAGGCTGTGGAGACAGAATCATTGAGTATTTTGAAGGCCAAGACGGAATTTTGGAACTTTGAACTTTGTGGGAGCCTAAGATTATGGGAAATGGGCAGGGATGTGGAATGTGAGACTTAAGATCAAATTAGTCATGATGTTGTTAAATAGTGGCGCATACCTGAGAGGTTGACTTACTTTTCGTACTTCTATTTCTCATCCTGAACGGCAGCTAACCTTTTACAAGGAGATTATTGCTTACAGACATTGGCTATCAGCATGCAGCATAGACCTGGCTGATCTGCATTAACCTCAAGAACATTTCTACTTGTAGTAGAAATCTGCACATGTGTTTTTCCAATTTTTATTGTTCAGTATCTTGTTTGTTCTAACTTCATGATAAAATATGTATTTGATCTGAAGGTTGGTGGTTGCAGGCAGAGGATACTGTAAAAATACCAAGTCTGAAAGGGTGTCACTGGAAAACAGCAGGTCAGACAGGATCAGAGAAGCAGGAGAGTCGACATTTTAGATGTAAGTCTAATGTAGGGCTTATGCCCAAATCTTCGACTCTCCAGCTCCTCTGATGTTGCCTGTCGTGCTGTGCTTTTCCAGTGCCACCATTTCCGACTCTGATTTTCCAGTATCTGCAGTCCTCACTTTGTCCTAGTTGGAAAAAATACTAACTACTGCAAAACTAACTGCTGGAGCCAGAGGAAATAATGGAAGATTGTGCAATTACAAACTATTTCTTTTACAGTGTTCAATAAAATATTTGAAACAAAACTACCTGTTTTATGATTTGAAATGTCTAAAACTTGATATTTACCTCCTAATAATTCCAGCCAACACAATGTTGAAATTCAGGTCTGTGGTTATTCCTTTAAGTGACAGGTTGGACTATGTAGTAACTGATAACTTAACAGATTGATACTTTTAAAGTTGTGCATTTTTAGAATTAGTGCTTGCATGAATCAAATGTTTGCAAATATATTGTACTGTGGGGACACAAGTAGTTGAGGTTAGTTTTGGCTTGGGTTGGATGGTTAATTAATAGCTCTTGAGAATTCTTGCCAGCGTGCATGACTGGTTTCTGACAGATGCTAATCTTCTCCAGTTTGTACCAGCTTGGAGCTCACCTGAGGAAAACCCTACCCAACAAGCAATTAAAATGGACAGTCTTGCCAACAATGCCATGATCATCTTTCAGATTCTTGTACCCTGTAAAAGATTGCAATATCAAATGTTAACATACATTATTCCCCCTAGGCATATTCATTGTGTTGTTCTGGACAGTATAGCAATAGGAGTTATATTTTCGAGGTAGAAGAAGGACCACCTATCAATTGCCAAGTGTGCTGTCTTATGATGAAATAGCGAAACCCATGATGTTGCCAGTATGTAACTGTTGGTTGCTCTTCAATATCAAATGACATTGAAGGAAAATTATTTCCTGCTGAGAAAAACAGCTGTATTGATGATAGTCGTTTGGTGGTTGGAAAAGAGTTTTGTTTCCAAAAGTGTATTTTTGTCATGTTGACAGTATTATTATCTTTCCAAGATTATTTTCACAGACTTCAAAATTTTTAACAAAATCTGTAAGTGGGTATTTTCTCAGATCATTTTACATTTGAGTTATGAGGAATTACCCACTCATGTTTACAGATAACTGAAGTACTTTAATGCTTGAAGAGTCCAGCAATTCAACCAGGGATTCACCTTTTTAAAAATGATTTGATCAACCTTTTATTACTACTTGTCGTATATGAGCTAGAAACAAAGAAAATAATTAAAACCTCTTAATGTAATATGCCCAAACAAATTGAAAGTAATTTATGTTCTGTGTGTAATTGGCAAAAAATCATTAATATTGCCTTTCAAATATGTACATCACATACAATTTTTTGATTAGCTTGCACTTGCCCTAACATTTTGGAAGTTTGCATATGGGAAAATTTACTACTGAATAAAGTAATTTTGGAAAACACTGGTAGCTTTGATTTGATTGTATAAACCAGATTAGAGACAGGTGAATGTAGGTAAGTTTGAAAAAGAATTATTGCATGATCATGTCAATCATATTGTCATCGTATGAACGTT
Organism: Hemiscyllium ocellatum; assembly: GCF_020745735.1. Classification (NCBI taxonomy): domain Eukaryota; kingdom Metazoa; phylum Chordata; class Chondrichthyes; order Orectolobiformes; family Hemiscylliidae; genus Hemiscyllium; species Hemiscyllium ocellatum. The sequence continues at coordinate 16,425,866 of NC_083428.1, read as the reverse complement.
TGGTGGTATTTATGTTATCAACAGCTGTTTTGAGCTGATAGGGATTTATGTAAGTTTTGGGAGTAAGTAATAGTGATTTGTTTCATTCAAATCTATATGAAAGTCTTGGGCTTTCATAACATTGCATAAACCCTTAATGAAATGTACAGGTTTGTCTGATTGTAAAATGTTATGTGTACGAAATGTTAATTTTTTTGCGTGCTTCACTAAATTGGTTTTTCATAGAATCTGTACAGTGTGGAAACAGGCCCTTCAGCCAAACAAGTCCACACCGACCTTCCGAAGAGCAACCCACCCAGATCCATTCTCCTACCCGATATTTACCCGACTGATGCACTTAACCTACACATCCCTGAACACTACGTGCAATTTATTCCAATTCTTTAGATTGTGGGAGGAAATCGAAGCACCCAGAAGGAACTCTCCCAAACACTGGGAGAATGTGCAAACTCTGCACAGACATTTGCTAGTGGTTGGAATTGAACCTGCGTCCCTCGTGCTATGAGGCAGCAGTTCTAACTACCGCCACACAGATGCACCCCCCCCCCATTATAAAGTCTAAGATGTGACCAGCTTAGAACACTGAAGCTGGTTAGTATAACTACTGTCAGCTCATTGCAGTAAAAAAGGAATTTTGCCAAACTGATAGCTTTGAGGTAACAGCTTCAATTAGTAACTGACCTGTTAAGCTTTCCATCAAAATAATAATGCTTTTTTTAGCAAGTTAATGTCAAGTTAGCAATGTGGGTGACTTGATTAGATCATTGTTTCATTTCATAGTCATAGAGGTGGTCAACACAGAAACAGATCCTTCAGTCCAACGTGTCCACACCAACCAGCTATCCTAACCTAATCTAGTCCCACTTGCCAGTACCTGACTCATATCCCTCTAAACCTTTCTTATTCATATACCCATCCAGATGCCTTTTAAATGCTTTAACTGCACCGCCTCTGGCAACTCATTTCATGCATGCAACGCTCTCTTTATTTGAAAATGTTGCCCTTTAGGTCCCTTTTATATCTTTCCCCCCTCAGCTCTAAACTTATGCTGTCTAGTTCTGGACTCTTCCACCCCAGGGAAAAGGCCTTGTCTACTTAACCTATCCATGCTCATCATGATTTTTATAAACCTTTATAAGGTCACCCCTCAGCCTCCAATGATTGAGGAAAAACAACTCCAGCATACTCGTCTTCTCCCTGTAGCTCAAGTCCTCCAACCCTGGTAACATCATTGTAAATATTTTCTGAACCCTTTCAAGTTTCACAACATCCTTCCGATAGGCAGGAGACCAGAATTGCAATCAATATTCCAAAAGTTGGCCTAACATTGCCCTGTACAGATTAGAACCAAAATTGTGTAGCATTTTCTGCTTGCATCAGACAATGGAATTTTTCAGACCATCATTCCACTGGAGGACGTTTAATAAGAGGCACTGATTAGAGTGAAATGGTCATCTTCCCCTTTATCCTCTTGCGATCCTGCCAACTGCCAGAATTCTTGGGTAATTGTTTTCCCAATAATAGGCCTCACCACACACTGGAGTGACATGGTATCATTGCGTTTATTGCAGAAGCATGGCAGTTATGTGGGTCATATGTGCAATAAATGACAGCTTTATAGGTGGTATAAGGTAACTTGAGCAATTCCATGTGTCCAATTTGCCATCTTGGGGCATGATAACGTATTGCACTAATCCATCTATTTGTGTAATTCAGTACCACAACCATAACAATCACAATCACTATATGGCAAATTCTAAGTTTCCAATTATCATTTGGCATAATCGTGCATTTCTTTGAGGGCAGTAAACATTGCTGAAGAATGACGGTCATCCCTGTTATAATGTCGGTATATGCTATTTTTAATAAATGAGAGGCTGCCAAATGGATCTGTCAAGGAAAAGACATGCCATCTGAAGGCAGATTGATTAGATTTCCAAATGGAAGGGGCAGTTAATATTAAGTGGTTGTGAGAAGAAAATCACAATATAATTGAATCTTATATCGGCCAGAGTATCAATATGACTTCATTATGATAGTCTCATGGACTGCTTGCTACACAGAAAGAATAATGAGACTATGGAATGTGATGAAGTCACTACTAAATACAGTCCTGCCTGTATTGGATCAGCTATTCATATTTTCTCTCACATCTGTTCATTTATATATTTATAATAAAAGGCTTGTGCAAGTCTAATATTAGTGTTTCTTTAGTCCTTTGTATAACTTGTTCTGCATAGATTAATGTGTAGTTGAACTTAATAATGGAAAGCATTAGGGAGGAGAAGATGGATACAAATGACAAAAGCTAACTAGCTCACCTTTCCAGGAAAAAAAACCCTCAACTCCATTATGGCATCAAGGTTTCTTGCATCTTCACTTTTATGAAAATCTAAGTCAATTTGTTTAGTGTGGAACTTGGTGATTCACAGACCCAAGATAGTGACAGTTTAAGATACTTAAGATGGAGCTTGTTCTGTCCATCTTTTTTTTGCGTATATTTTTCCTTCTGTCTTCCCCAACCATGGTCTCTGTGCAAACCCAGTGGGCCTGACAGGGTGGTCTTTCAATGGTACATACTCGGTCCTACATGGCGTCAGCGTGGGTTTTTGGTGTCGAGGGGATTTCTTGAAGTGTGGTCCCACCATGACTATGCACTTAAAGCTTGTATTAGTTGAATCTCCATTTTAAGTAGATAATCTAGTTCCACCTGCCAGCACCCAGCTCATAGCCTTCCAAACCCTTCCTATTCCTATCACATCCAACTGTCTCTTAAATGTTGCAATTGTACTAGCCTCCACCACTTCCTCTGGCAGTTCATTCCATACACGTACCACCTCCTGCGTGAAAAAAAGTTGCCCCTTAGGTGTCTCTCATATCTTTCCCCTCACCTTAAACCTATGCCCTCTAGTTCTCGACTCCCCGACCCCAGGGAAAAGACTTTGCCTATTTACCGAATCCATGCCCCTAATAATTTTGTTAACCTCTATAAGGTCACCCTTCAGCCTCCGATGCTCCAGGAAAAATAGCCTCAGGCTCTCCCTATAGCTCAAATCCTCCAACCCTGGCAACATCTTTGTAAATTTTTTCTGAACCCTTTCAAGTTTCACAACATCTTTCCGACAGGAAGGAGACCAGAATTGCACGCAATATTCCAGCAGTGGCCTAACCAATGTCCTGTACAGCTGCAACATGACCTCCCAACTCCTGTATGCAATACTCTGACCAACAAAGGAAAACATACCAAATGTTGCCTTCGCTTATCCTATCTACCTATGACTCCACTTTCATGGAGCTATGAACCTGCACTCCAAGGTCTCATTGTTCTGCAACACTCCCTAGGACCTTACCATTAATTGTATAAGTCCTGCTAAGATTTGCTTTCTGAAAATCCAGCACCTTGCTGAATTAATTTCCATCTGCCACTTCTTAGTCCACTGGCCCATCTGGTCAAAATCCCGTTATAATCTGAGGTAACCCTCTTTGCTGTCCACTACACCTCGGTTCGTTCTTAAGAACAAAGTATTAAGATTCTGTACCTGGGTACTTGTATCTAAGGCACCATTGTACACTTTGCATTGTACTTTTTATTGTCATGTTCTTAAGTTCAAATCAAATCCTAAATTTCAGTAGTTTGAACTTTTTGCCTTAATATTCTAACACTTGGAACATGTAAGGGTACCAAATCCTTTTTGTGACTGAGCTTGATAGTTGACTACTTTCAAAACTGCATCAGTGTATGCCACATTGTAGCACAGTGGTCAGCACTGCTGCCTCACACCACCAAGGACCTGGGTTCAATTCCTGCTTTGGGCAACTACCTGTGTGGAGTTTGCATATTCTCCGTCTGTTGGGTTTCCTTCGGGTGTTCTGGTTTCCTCCCACAGTCGAAAGATGTGTGATTTAGGTAGGTTAGCCATAGCAAATTGTCCAGGTATGCAGGCTAGCTAAGTTAGCCACGGGAAATGTGGTGTTCGAAGGATTGGGTGCAGATGCTTTTCAGGGGTAGGGGGAATGTGAGGAGTCAAGGGGCCAGATGGCTTGCTTCCACACTGTAGGGAGTCATGATCTACATTTTTTTTGTAGTCCAGTTTTGAATGTTATTAAGAGTCAGGAATTTGAGTCAGTGATTTGCTATTTACTAACTTATGTCTAGATGATTAAATTTATTCATTGATTTTATTTATTGATTTAAGACCAGAAATGAAAACTTTCACTGTTTGGCAGATATCCAACTTGCAGAAAACGGAATTTCTTGTATTTTATTTTATGCTCTTTGGCCCAGAGAAACTCACTTTGCTTTTATTGGAATCTTCCATTAACAATCCTGTTTTTGTGAGAGTGGGAGCAGTAGATGCTACAACCCCAATAAGTGTTATTTAAATGATGAGAGATTATAGAGTCCTAAGGCACAGCAGTATCTGGATACTCTAATATATGAATCTCTCAAGTTTGTTATGTAGATAAAGCAAGTATTTACGAAAGCTGATAAGAAAGAATTTATTACAAAGAGAATTGATTACAAAAATGGAGGGCCTATGCTTATGTTATACAGGGCACAAGTAAGACTGCATCTAATACTTTTTAACAGTATTGGTCATTTATTTTAAGGATGGATGTAATTGCATTGGGAGAAATTCATGCAATGTTTATCAGAGTAATACTTGAAATGGGTGAGTTACCTTTGGAGGAAAAGTTGGACCAGGTTCACTTCTGTTGGCTAGAGTCTAGAAGAGTAAGAGGTGTCTAGTTGTTGTGGTCTACGTTGGCACTAATAACATAGGCAAGGCTAGGAAGGAGGACCTGTTTGGGGATTATCAAGCACTAGCAAGGAAAATGAAGAACAGGTCCTCAAGGGTCATAATCTCTGGATTACTGTCCAAGCCACTTGCTAATTTGCATAGGGATAAGAAAATTAGAGAAGTAAACACGTGGGAAAAAGGGAATCCATTTCATGGGACTGGCATCAGTTTTGGAATTGGAGGGATCTGTACTGATGGGATGGTCTCCACCTGAACTGATCTGGAACAAGTATTCTGGTGAAAAGGATAAATAGGGCGGTCATTAGGACTTTAGACTTGAGTCAGGGAAAGGGAAAGCAACAGGGAGTATGGAGTCAAGTAGAAAGATAAACAGCAGGTTGGCATGTGTGCAGGGTTTAAGTTCAAAGGTTAGAAATGAAGCAAGAAGGAATGATAACAGGACGTATGAGGGATATTGGAAATCATGAGGATAAGAAAAATTAGCATGAAAGTGCTTTTATGTAAATGCTCGTAGTATTCGTAACAAAGTAGATGAATTAATAGCACAAATCATCGCGAATGATTATGATATGGTAGGTATCACAAAAAGGCTTCAGGATTGGCAGTTAAACATTCAAGGATTTACAACTTATTGAAAAGACGGAGATGGGCAGAGAGGGTGGAGTTACCTTGTTAAGAATGAGATTAAATCTATGGCACTGAATGACATAGGATCAGGTTAATTGGAGTCTGTGTGGGTCGAGTTGAACCACAAAAGCAAAAAAAAAACCATAATGAGAGTTAGGTACAGACGTCCCAGCAGTGGTCAGGACCAGGGATGCAAGATGTACCAGGAAATAGGGCATTTCAGAAAGGCATGGTCACTGTGATCATGGGGGATGTCAATATGCAGATGGACTGGGTGAATAATGATGCCACTAGATCCAAAGAAAGGGAGTTCATGGAATGCTTACAGAACTGCTTTTTGGAACCGCTTGTGATGGATTTTGTTCAGTGTAATGAACCAGACTTAATAAAAGATCATAACGAAAGGGAACACTTAGCAGGCAATGATTATAATATGGTAGAGTTCAGTCTTCTGTTTGAAAGAGGAGGCAAAGTCGGATGTAATGGTGTTACAGTTAAATATAGGAGCGTGAGACTGGAACTGATGAACATCGACTGGAAGCAGAGTCTAATGGGGAAGACAGTAGAACACCAATGGCAGGAGTTTCTGGCCATGGCTGACAAAAGAAGTCAGGAAATATATCAAAGAAAAAGAGGGAACCTATAAAGTGGTTAAGGGCACCGGGAAACCAGAAGATTGGGAAGACTACAAAAACAGACGATAACAAAGAGAGAAACACTAAAGGAGAGGATCAAATATGAAGGTAAGCTAGCCAGTAATATCGGTGATGATTGTAAAAGTTTCTTTCAATGCATAAATGAGAGACAAAAGTAGAAATTGGGCCGCTCCAAATTGATGCTGGAAGGCTAGTGCTGAGAGATAAGGAAATAGCTGAAGAACTTAAGTACTTTGTGTCAGTTTTCATAGTGGAAGACATGAGTAATGTCCCAACAATTAAGGAGAGTCAGGGCAGATTTGAGTGTGGTAGCCATTACAAAAGATAAAGTACTAGAAAAGCTAAAAGGTCTAAAAATCAATAAATCTCCTGGCTGGCCCCGATGGGCTACATCTTTCTGAGGGAGGTGGTAGAGGAAATAGTGGAGGTGCTGACTGTGATCTTTCAAAAATCATTGGAGTCAGGAATAAGTCCCAGATGATTGGAAAATCACTGTTGTAATCCCGTTGTTCAAGACAAGGTCAAGACAAAAGATGGAAAATTATAGACTGATTAGTCTAACCTCAGTAGTAAGTAAAATTCTATAATCCATAATCTAAATATATTCAATATACTCAGTCTTCTGTGGCAATGAATTCCATAGATTCACCACACTTTTGCTGAAGAAGTTTCTCCTGATCTCAATTCTAAAGGGTCTTCCCTTTACTCTTAAGGCTGTGCCCTTGGGTCCTGGTCTCTCCTACCCATGGACACATCTTTGCAACATCAATTCTGTCCAGGCCTTTCAGTATTGTGTCAGTTTCAGTTAGATACCCCCTCATCCCTTTAAACTCCAAGTATGGAGTCCTAAATAGGTTCCTCATATGTTAAGCCTTTCATTCCCGGGATCATTCTCATGAACCTTCTCAGGACCCATTTTTTGAGTGGGAGCAGCAGCGGAGGTAAGGCGAACCAGGAAAGTTACAACTCAGTAGGAGCGGGAGCAGCGGCGGAAGTGACGTGGACCAGAGGGGCTGCCGAGAAGGAAAGTAAGTGACCATATATATTAGCAAGGCGGCTAAACCCGAGGCACTACAACTGTAGTGTCTCCCACCCAACCACCTCCTCTAAGCAAGTTAATAAGGTACGGTTCATTTCTAAACTTCCTTTATTGAATATAAGTTTATTGCTTGATTTTACGGCAAATGAATTAAGCTTGCTTGTTTAGTATTGTGTGGGCGTTCAGATAAGTGGGGTATGGATGCTAGGGCAGTTGCTTGCTCCTCCTGCAGAATGTGGCAGGTGAGAGACATGACGCATTTCTCCGCTGGCTACATCTGCGGGAAGTGCACCCAATTCCAGCTCCTTGAAAACCATGTTAGGGAATTGAAGCTGGATGAACTGCGGATCATTCGGGAGGCTGAGGGGGTTATTGAGAGGAGTTACCGGCAGTTGTTCACCTTCTGAGGCTCAGAATAAAGATCGATGGATTACAGTCGGGGAGGAAAGGGGACAGAAAGACAGACTGTGTAGAGATCCCCTATGGACATTCCCCTCAGTAATAACTATATCATTTTGGATACTGCTGGGGAGGATGACCTACCAGAGGAAAGCCATAGTGGTCAGTTCTCTGGCACTGAGCCTGACACTGTGGCCCAGAAGGGAAGGGGACAGAATAGAAAAGTGCTCATGGTAGGAGACTTGATTGTTAGGAGAATTGACAGGAGATTTTGTGGTCAGGATCGGGATTTTTGGAAGGTACGTTGCTTCCCTGGTGCCAGGGTCCTGGAAGTCTCCGGGTGTATAAAATTCTGAAAGGGGAGGGCGAACAGCCAGAAATCATGTTACATATTGGCACCTATGATATAGCCAGGAAAAGGATTGAGGATATAAAAAGTGATTACAGAGAGTTAGGGTGGAAGCTGCAGAACAGGATGAACAGAGTAGTGTTCTTGGGTTTACTACCGGTGCCACGAGATAGCAAGGCGAGGAACAGGGAGCGGGCGCAGCTGGTGTAGGAGGGAGGGCTTCAGATATGTAGATAATTGGGATGCCTGCTGAGGAAGGTGGGACCTGTACTGGAAGGGGACCAATGTCCTGGGTGGAAGGTTTGCTCGAGTTGTTCAGGAGGGTTTAAACTAGAATGGCAGGAAGGTGGGAACCTGAGCTATAAACCGATGGTGAGAGTTGATGGAGATGAGGCAATAGCAAGAGATAGCACAGCCAGTGAGAAGGAATTTCCTGGTGAAGAACCGAGGGATCGGTTAAAGTGTGTTTGCTTTAATGCAAGGAGTATCAGGAATAAAAGTGATGAACTTAGAGCATGGATCAGTACCCAGTGCTCTGATGATGTGGCCATAACAGAGACGTGGGTTTCTCGGGCAGGAATGGTTGCTGGATGTTCGAGGGTTTAGAACATTTAAAAAGAATAGGGAGGGGTGGAAAAAAGAGGAGGGGGTGTAGCACTGCTAATCAGAGGGTATCACAGCTACAGAAGTTACCATTGTTGAGGAGGGTCTGCTTACTGAGTCAGTATGGGTGGAAATTAGGAACAGTAAGGGAGCAGTCCCCTCATTAGGGGTTTACTACAGACCCCCCAATAGCAGCAGGGTGTTTGAAGAAAGCATAGGTCGGCACATTTTGGAAAAGTGTGAATGTAGTAGTGTTGTTGTAATGGGTGACTTTAACTTTCCCAATATTGGTTGGAACCTCCTTCGAGCAGATGGTTTGGAAGGACCTGTTTTTGTAAGGTGTATTCAGGAGGGTTTCCTAACTCAGTACGTTGACAGGCCGATGAGGGGAGAGGCCATTTTGGATTTGGTGCTCAGCAATGAGTCAGGGCAGGTATCAGATCTTGCAGTGAGAGAGCATTTTGGTGATAGTGACCACAATTGCCTCACATTCTACATAGCTATGGAGAAGGAGAGAAGCAGGCACAATGGGAGGATATTTAATTGGGGAAAAGGAAACTATGATAGTGTCAGACGTGAGTTGAAGCATGGACTGCGAGCAATTGTTCCATGGAAAGGGCACTATAGACATGTGGAGACTGTTTAAGGAACAGTTGCAAGTGATGCATGAATGTGTTCCTCTGAGACAGGCAAGAAGGGGTAAGATAAAGGAACCTTGGAAGACAGGAGCGGAGGAACTTCTCGCCAAAAGAAAGAAGGCAGCTTATGTAAGGTGGAGGAAGCAAGTCTTGCTCAGCTCTAGAGGATTACAGGCAGGTGAGGAAGGAGCTTAAAAATTGAGAGCCAGGAGTGGGCACGAAAAAGGCTTGGCAGGAAGGATTAGGGAGAATCCATAGGCATTTTACACGTATTTGAGGAATAAGAGAATGATCAAAGAAAGACTAGGGCGATCAGGGATAGCATAGGGAACTTGTGTATAGAGTCTGAGGAGGAAGGGGAAGCCCTAAATGAGTTTTTTTGCTTCTGTCTTTTACTAAAGAAAAGGACCTTGTAGTAAATGAAACCATTGAGGAGCAGGTAAGCATGCTGGAATGGATAGATATTGAGGAAGCTGATGTGCTGAAAATTTTGACAAACATTAAGATTGACAAGTCGCCAGGGCCAGACCAGATTTGTCCTTGGCTGCTTTGGGAAGCGAGAAATGTGATTGCTTCCTTGCTTGCAAAGATCTTTGCATACTTGCTCTTCACTGGAGTCGTACCTGAGGACTAGAGGGAGGCAAATGTAATTCCTCTCTTCAAGAAAGGAAATAGGGAAATCCCTGGCAATTACAGATCAGTCAGTCTCATGTCTGTCGGCTACAAGGTGTTTGAAAGGATTCTGACGGAATAGGATTTATGACCATCTGGAAGAGCATGGCTTGATTAAATGCAGTCAGCACGGCGTTGTGAGGGGCAGGTCATGCCTCTCAAATGTTAGAGTTCTTTGAGGATGTTACTAGACAAGTTGATGAGGGTCGAGTGGTGGATGTGGTGTATATGGACTTCAGGAAGGCATTTGATAAGGTTCCCCATGGTAGGCTCGTTCAGAAGGTCAGGAGGAATGGGAAACAGGGAAATTTAGCTGCCTGGGTACAGAATTGGCTGGTTGACAGAAGACAGCGAGTGGTAGTGGAAGGAAAGTGTTCTGCCTGGAAGTCAGTGGTGAGTGGTGTTCCACAGGACTCTGTTCTTGGGCCTCTACTCCTTGTAATTTTTATTAATGACTTGGATGAGGAGATTGAAGGATGCGTTAGCAAGTTTGCAGCTGACACAAAGATTGGAGGTGTCGTTGACAGTATAGAGGACTGTTGTAGGCTGCAGCGTAACATTGACAGGATGCAGAGATGGGTTGAGAGGTGGCAGATGGAGTTCAACCTGGAATAAATGCAAAGTGATGCATTTTGGAAGGTCGAACTTGAAAGTTGAGTACAGGATTAAAGACAGGATTCTTGGCAGTGTGGAGGAACAGCGGGATCTTGGTGTGCAGGTACATAGATCCCTTAAAATGGCAACCCAAGTGGACAGGGTTGTTAAGAAAGCATATGGTGTTTTGGCTTTCATTAACAGGGGGATTGAGTTTAAGAGTCGTGAGATCTTGTTGCAGCTCTATAAAACTTTGGTTAGACTGCACTTGGAATACTGCGTCCAGTTCTGGTTGCCCTATTATAGAAAAGATGTGGATGCTTTGGAGAGGGCTCAGAGGACGTTTACCAGGATGCTGCCTGGACTAGAGGGCTTATCTTATGAAGAGAGGTTGACTGACCTCAGACTTTTATCATTGGAAAAAAGAAGGAAGAGAGGGGACCTAATTGAGGTGTACAAGATAATGAGAGGCATAGATAGAGTTGATAGCCAGAGGCTTTTTCCCAGGGCAGAAATTGTTAACATGAAGGGTCATAGTTTTAAGCTGTTTGGCGGAACGTATAGAGGGGATGTCAGAAACAGGTTCTTTACGCAGAGTTGTGAGAGCATGGAATGCATTGCAGTTGTGAAAGCGAGGTCATTGGGGATATTTAAGAGGCAGCTGGACATGCATATGGTCACAGAAATTTGAGGGTTTGTACATTAGGTTTACCTTACATGAGGATCAATGGTTGGCACAACATTGTGGGCTGAAGGGCCTGTTCTGTGCTGTACTGTTCTATGTTCTATCTATGGGAAAAAGTGAGGACTACAGATGCTGGAGATCAGAGCTGAAAATGTGTTGCTGGAAAAGTGCAGCAGGTCAGGCAGCATCCAAGGAGCAGGAGAATCGACGTTTCAGGCATGAGCCCTTCTTCAAGAGTCCTGAAGAAGGGCTCATGCCCAAAACGTCGATTCTGCTGCTCCTTGGATGCTGCCTGACCTGCTGCACTTTTCCAGCAACACATTTTCAGCTCTGTTCTATCTATGTTCTACATCCTTCCTGAGGTATAGGGCCCAAAATTGCTCTCAATACTCCAAATGTGATCTGACCAGAGCTTTACAGAGCTTCAGAAGTATATCCTTGCTTTTAAATTCTAGTCCTCTCAAAATAAATGCCAACATTATATTTGCCTTCCTAACTACCAAATTGACCTGGAGGTTTACCATAAAAGAGTAGTGGACAAGGACTCCTTAGACTCTTTGCACTTGAGATTTCTAAATTTTCTCCCCCTTTAGAAAATAGTCTATGCCTTTATTCTCCCTACCAAAATGCATACTCTCACATTCTCCCATGTTGTATTCCATCTGCCACTTCTTTGTCCACTCTCCTGATCTGTCCAAATCATTCTACAGCCTCCCTGCCTCCTCAATACTACCTGTCCCTCCACCCATCATTGTGTCATCTGCAAACTTAGCTATTATTGTATAAAATATAAAGTTGTGATCCCAACACTGACACATTGTGGCTGTCATCCTTATTCCTACTCTCTGCTTTCTGCCAGATAATCAAGCTTCTATCCAGGCTAGTACCTTGCCTCTAACACGGTGGGCCTTTATTTTACTCAGCAGCCTACTGTGTGGCACCTTGTCAAAGGCCTTCTGGAAACCAAGTTAGATAATTTGTTTGCTGTCCTTGGTCTGACCAGCTTGTTATCTCCTCAAACAATTCTGAAAGATCTTTCAGGTATGATCTCCCCTTAATGAAACCATGCTGACTGTGCTCTCTTTTACCATGCACCTCCAAGTATTCAGAAATCTCATCCTTCACAATACACTGCAAAATCTTACCAACAACTCAGGTCAGGCTAATTGGCCTGTAATTTCCTGTCTTTTGCCTTACTCACTTCTTAAACAGCAGGGTTACATTAACGATTTTCCAGTACCCTGGGACCCTCCCTGATGCCAATGATTCCTGAAAGATCACCACTAATGCTTCCACTATCTCTTCAGCTATCTCCTTCAGAACTATGGGGTGTAGTTTGTTGGGACGGACCCGTAGAGTCTCGTCTCCACGTGTTCTTTTGGAAGGAGAGATCAGACCGGCTATAGTTTGGAGCAAAAACACCGTTTATTACAGAATCAAGACTGGCAAACTATACAACGAATTCAAAGGCATGCAATTCGTTGGAGAAGGTGTTCTGTCTTCCCTTCGGATCTGGTGCAGTTATACTTCGCGCTTCCTCGAGTTCCCGGTCAGGTTCCCCTCGTTTGGTTCTCTCATTGGTCGGTTCACCTGTCTGTGAGGGGATTAGTGTCTCTATTGGCTGCCCCGAGATACCTGTCCAGCTCCTGCTGTGCTGAACAATGGGTAGACATCCTGGGTTCAACAGTTTCCGATCTTGTAATTTAAAGTTTATTGTTGGGAAGGGTCTCCTCATTGCCATGCGTCTGGCTGTCTGGGCGTTCACAATAGTTCTCCATAGTTGAATATACAGGTATTATCATTTAACACAGGACCCGAATGAGTTTGACGTCAGTGGAGGCATTAGCAAGTACTTTATCAATCAAGTGTAGTATCGGTGCGATTTACACTATCCGATAGTTACCGGTTTCCTTTATTAACAATGAGAGTGTAACAGGATGATCTGAAACTGACGGACATGTTCTAATCCCCAAGGAATGTGGCCTTAGGCAGACAGTCCTGCAGTGGCTGGGTTTACTTTACATGGCTGTGTTTTAGCTGGTACCTGACAGTGTCTGCTTTAATAATGGTGCTCCCCTCCCTAGCCCCAATGTGGGTACCCCGATAGCAGATTATCCCCAACAAGTTCATGTGGTCCTGGTGATTTAGCCACCTTAAGACCATTCAGTTTTTCTAGCACTGTCTCCTTGGAGATGGCTATAATGTTCCCCTCTTTCCCGCACCCCCCCCCCCCCCCCCAACCAACCTCTTGAAGTTTTGGGATATTACCTGTGTCTTTCACAGTGAAGACTGATGCAAAGTACTTATTCAGTTCCTCTGCCATTTCTTCGTTCCCCATTACTACTACTCCAGCAGTCTGTTGTCCTCTTTTGCCCTTTATATATCTAAAGAAACTCATGCAATCTTCTTTAATATTGATTGCTAGTTTACGCTGATATTTAATCTTATCTCTCGTAACAGGAGTGTAACAGGATGATCTGAAACTGACGGACATGTTCTAATCCCCAAGGAATGTGGCCTTAGGCAGACAGTCCTGCAGTGGCTGGGTTTACTTTACATGGCTGTGTTTTAGCTGGTACCTGACAGTGTCTGCTTTAATAATGGTGCTCCCCTCCCTAGCCCCAATGTAGGTACCCCGATAGCAGATTATCCCCAACATTCCCTCCCTTGGCCTCGAAAGAGGCCACACCCCCTTATCCCGTAAGGAACGCAACCCCACGAGGCGACCGGTGTCCGGTGTTGTATTGACCAGACTCACTGGTTCTAAGGAGATAGTCATATGGGGATGAAGGGTGCCCTGAAAAACGCGCCGCTACACAATTAAGCAATAGATAGTCACAGCTGCATGCTAAGCTAAACTAATAGTTGAAGTAATTGAGGCAGTGTCTGCAGAAATAACCAAAAGCACAGGATTAGACAAGCATTGCAATAAGTCATTCAGAGCTGGCGAAATGTACATGAGTGCGTTAGAATGAGTAAGCCATTTAGTAAACGCAAGTCTGTAGTCCAAAGAGCCGGCAAATGTAAATAGGCGTTGTAAGTTTGGAAAGGGAGTAGGAACAGCCTGGTACCAGCAGTTAGGTACCCGCTAGAGATCTGAAACCCAGCGTGAAACTGTACTGTGCCCCGGTGGTCCCGTAGATCCGTATGGTCCAGAGAGCAGCCGTGCTGTCCAACCGTCCGACACGGATGCAAGCAGGCAGAAATCTCATCAAATGGAGACGAACGGAGGCCACCCGTTCCGATGTCAATGCGCGACTGTGCCTGTCTTAGGTTGTCCCTTGCCCGAAGGATCTTACCCGTCATTGGCTAGCCAGTCGTGCTGCATTGAGTAATAGATGGCGACATCCATTTCACCGCCACAAGGACAGACATGGGCAGCTCAGTAGCATGGTCAGTGGCCTCCGAGAGTGGCTGAGGCCAGTCAGGAGTACTGGACAGTCCGCAAGGGCCGCTTGCGAGAACAGCAGTGTTTTGATTGCCAGGGCGCACAGTGCATCTCCCCCACCCGCTGTTATGGAAGGATCAATTCACATATCCCCAATTTAGACGGGCAAAATAAATGAGTAGGGGCTCTTTGGACAACCAGGCTTCATTCATGTGGATGAAGATGAAAAGTTAGTCATGGGTACAACAGGATCAGATGAATTCGGAAGAAAACCATTGAGAGAGCTGACACGCACCGGAGAGATAGCGTCTACTACGCCCGAACCGCGAGCTCATGCAAAGGCGGTAGTAGACCAGTGGAGAGACTAACTGGCAGGTCCCCCATCGCCCGCCCTTAATGCAACCGGCCGCAAGCAAAAACCCGGTATCATGGCTCACGAGCGGAAGTCGCATTACAGCATGTATTGGATATGTCCCTGTCCGTTTGTAGGAGGTCACACACAGGCTGTCGTGTTGTCGGAGTTGGTGGCAGCGGTGTCTCCTAGTGGAGCTCAACGTATGGGGGTCCGGTCGAAAAGTAATGACACCTCATCACCTTCAAATCAGTGAGATGGGGCTGTGGGAATGCAGTAAAAAGGAGTCCCCGCATCGCCAGGGTGATATATGGCGGGGTCAGTCAGGAACTACGTGACTATAATGGGAAATAAAGTGTTGTGTTGTATGGGGTCTTTGGGGTGGCATGTCTGGGAGACCGGAATGGACGGGAGTCAGTCCTCAAATTCTCCAGTCAATACTTCTGGACATGAGGTCTGTGCTCAAAACCTGTAACCAATGCTACTCCTTGGTTCTCCGTATCCCCGTTCCTCTTTGCCCTACATGCTGTTTCTTGCTGCCCACTGCAAGCCCAGCAATTGCAGGGTTTACCTCATTTCGTTCGACCAGTCGGGTGTCTGGTCCGATCCCGTGCCCCCCAGTCTCTGAGCAGTTACAGACAAAATGTCCAATGCCATTACAATCCCTGCATTGAACTCCCATCTCCTTGACGCAGTCGCGGGCAAAATGCCCTGTTTCCTTGCAAATCCAGCACGATTTCCCTCCCTCCTTATCGCAGCTGTAAGCAAAATGCCCGTTTTCTCTACACTTCCAACAACGCCCGGCTAATTGACCTCCCCTTTTCCCCCCCTTGGTGTCCCTGTGGGCGGCTGTGTTGGTTGACCGCGGGCAGGCATGTCAGAGCGATCACGGCCTGCCCTGTCGGGGGAAGGCGAGAGCCACCCCCAGGGCAGCCTGGGATGTTCAGCTCTGAGGGTTATGTTGTGTAATAGTAGGTGACCTGTTAGGGTCACAGTGCCGCCAAGACCGAGTCGCCAACAGGGCACCTCGGAACGTACCGTTCTGGGATGGCGCAATCTCTCCGATCCAAAATCTGCATTCTCCATTATGCCTTTCCCGTCACTCCCTATACCTATCTTTCCCTCTGTCCCTCTTCCTTTCTCCTACACTGTTTCACCCCGTCCCTATTTCTGTGCCGTTCTTACCACAAGCTACTGTCAAAAATGAAACTTGAAATGTCCTCAATATATTGCTGTTACGTAAGGATAAGAGATAAGTTAGATTCGATAGTAAGGCAGCCTTTACTTGTGGGAGGGCAGAAGTTATCAACCTTAAAAGAAGTTATTGTAAGATTGTAGAAAACCACATTTAAAACAGTCCCGAATTGTAAAATCCAAGGAACAAACTTACACAGTCGAATAGCAGTAAAACAGCTCCTGCTCGCTGAGCCACTGTCCACGCTCTCTCTCTTTTTCACACAGGCTGCTGGTACAGGTCTGCTGCTACTCGCACCTCCGCTGCCGTCGCGAGTCAGCAATCCCAATCCTGAAAGTAAGTTTCTTATCCCTATCCGTATCTCTTGTAATCTATCCCGTATCTGCTTCCCTGCCGTTCTCAACGTCCGTTAAATTCACAGCACTCGCTCTCTCTCTCACACTGGACCGGCCCCTCGCACACTGCTTGTCTGCACCCAGCTCATCCCACTCATACCATCGGTGAGTCTGTATCCCCGTTCCCGTCTACTTCTGTCCCCATAGGATGCTAGCAGCGAGTGTGTCTATCGATAGTTGTCAGAGTTAAAGTGCTTATTAAAAAGAGAAAGGATCCAATCAGTCAAGTGCGGTCAGCGCTGTATTAATTAATTTCAAAAAGCGTCCAGGCTCCGTAAGCCACGCTGTACCTTAACTCAGACCCAGAGTTTTTTCCCCAGTAGTGCGTCGGGCCCGACAAAATCCCCCATTCAGAAGAAAATTACTGCAGTACTGGACGTCTCGCGTGTCAGAGCCTTCGTTACCTCTGAAAATTGTCCGTCAGGGCACCTTGTCACCTCTGAAAATTGCCCGTCAGAGCACCTTGTCACCTCGGAAAATTGCCCGTCAGAGCACTTTGTCACCTCTGAAAATTGGGCTGCCGGAACCACTTGTTACCTCCGGGAAAAACACACTTTAAAAACTCAGAAAACGGGTCCAGGATCCGAAATCCACGCATTAACTTAACTCAAAAAACTGCGTCCAGGATCCAAAATTCACGCATTAACTCAACTCAGAAACCTCGTCCAGGATCCAAAATTCACGTATTAACTCAACTCAAAAACTTCGTCCAGGATCCAAAATTCACGTATTAACTCAACTCAAAAACTGCGTTCAGGATCCGAAATCCACGCATTAACTCAACTCAAAAACCTCGTGCAGGATCCAAAATTCACGTATTAACTCAACTCAAAAACTGCGTCCAGGATCCAAAATGCACGTATTAACTCAACTCAAAAACTGCGTTCAGGATCCGAAATGCACGCATTAACTCAACTCAAAAACCTCGTGCAGGATCCAAAATTCACGTATTAACTCAACTCAAAAACTGCGCATTAACTTAAGGCTAGCCATGGATCAATTAGTCACTTCAGTACCGCGAAAACAGGCAGGTATTAGTGAAGAAGTGAGAAAATAGCTTACCAGTATGGACTCTGCAACGTTGCTGCCAAACTGATTTAAAAGTACTGTTTGTGTTGGTGAGGATCAGGGAGCTGACAAAGACTGACTAACTAAAAAATTTACCTACTGGAAGTCTTTGCTTTAACAGGCGCTTCCTGACCTTTTAAAAGTTCGGCCGAAAGTTTGTCTGCCCTCTGGTCCGCCAACGTGGCCAACTTGCGGTCGTCTCTTTCCCTTCCCAGCTGTGTTTTAGCTGGTACCTGACAGTGTCTGCTTTAATAATGGTGCTCCCCTCCCTAGCCCCAATGTGGGTACCCCGATAGCAGATTATCCCCAACAAGTTCATGTGGTCCTGGTGATTTAGCCACCTTAAGACCATTCAGTTTTTCTAGCACTGTCTCCTTGGAGATGGCTATAATGTTCCCCTCTTTCCCGCACCCCCCCCCCCCCCCAACCAACCTCTTGAAGTTTTGGGATATTACCTGTGTCTTTCACAGTGAAGACTGATGCAAAGTACTTATTCAGTTCCTCTGCCATTTCTTCGTTCCCCATTACTACTACTCCAGCAGTCTGTTGTCCTCTTTTGCCCTTTATATATCTAAAGAAACTCATGCAATCTTCTTTAATATTGATTGCTAGTTTACGCTGATATTTAATCTTATCTCTCGTTATTTCATTTTTTATTTTTCTCTGCTGGTCTTTGTAGCCTTCCTAATTCTCTGGCTTCCCACTGCCCTTCACCACATTTATATGCTTTCTCTTTTACTTTTATGCTGTCCCTGAATCCCCTTGTCAGCCATAGTCCCCTCATTTTCATTTTAGTATGCTTTATTTTCCTAGGGATAAATCTCTTGTCTCCTGAATTACTCCCAGAAACTCCTGCCATTGCTGTTGCACTATCTTTTTTGCTCGGTTCCTCTCCCAGCCAATTCTGGTCAGTTCCTCCCTCATATCTCTGTAGTTGCCTTTATTCAACTGTAATACCATTACGTCTGATTCCACCTTCTTCCTCTCAAATTGCAGAGTAAATTCTATCATATTCTGGTCACTGCCGCCTACAAGTTCCTTCACTCTAAGCTCCCTTATCAAGTCTGCGTCGTTACACATCACTAAATCCACAATTGTCTGTTCCCTAGTGGGCTCTACCACAAGCTGTTCCAAAATGCCATCGCGTAGATATTCTACAAAATCCTTTTCTTGCGATCCACTACCAACCTGATTTTCACAGTATACCTGGATATTGAAATCCCCCATGATCACTGTAATGTTGCCTTTCTTGCACCTTTTCTACGTCCTAAATCTTGTGCCCTAAATCCTGACTGCTGTTTGGATGCCTGTATATAACTCCCATTATTTTATCTTTGTGGTTCCTCAAGTCTACCCACACAGGTTGTACATCATCTGACCCTACTTTATTTCTTGCTATTGATTTAATGTCATTTCTTTATAACAAGACAACCCCAGCCTCTCTGCTCACTTGCCTGTCTTTTCAATAAAATATATATCTTTGAACTCCCAGTCCTGATCCCCTTGCAGCCACATCTCAGTGATGCCCACCACATCATACCTGCCAATTTCTGCACTACAAGTTCATTTATCATTTGTATACTGGGTGAATTCAGATACACCACCTTCAGTCCTGTATTTACTGTCCCACTTCTCATTGTCATTTGTTTGTCCACTGTATTTGAAGTTTGATTCCTAACCCTTTCCAAACATTGTCCTATATGTGTGCTGGAGACCCCCCACAAGTTTAATGACCAGCGTATTGACCTTTATTGCTAGAACACTGATCCTAGCTCAGTTTGGGTGGAGGCTCTCACAACAGTACAGATCCCTCCTGTTCCAAGACTGATGCCAGTGCCCCATGAAAAGGAACCCTTCTTTGCTGCATTACTCTTTTAGCGACATGTTAACATCTCTTTATTCTCATGTCCCTATGCCAGTTTGCATGGGACTTGAGCAGTAATCCAGAGATTATAATCCTTGAGGACCTGTACTTTAATTTAGTTCCTAGTCCCTGATAATCCCTGAAAGGCCCTCTTTCCTAGTCTTGCCGATGTTGTTTGTCCTGACGTGGACCCCCATCAATATCCTTTCAAGCCAGGTAGAGATGTCCCTCACTCTGGCACCGCTCGGGCAGCACACCAGGATAGAGAGCCCTGCATGCTTACAAAGAATACTATCTACTTCCCTAATTATAAGAATCCCCTGCAACTACCATTTGGTTTTTGGCTCTGACCTCTTGAATGGCCTCCTGCACCAAAGTGCCACGGTCAGCTGGCTCATCCTCCCTACAGTCCTGTTCCTCCTCCACCCTACAGCCCAATCCTCGTCCATACAAGGAGCAAGTGCCTTGTACCTGTTGGACAAGGTCAAGAGCTGAAGCTGCTCTGTTCCTGAAGGCAGGATATGTCTATCTGCCTCATTTGCTGACCCACCCTGCTGTCCCTACCCACTGACTAAATTTGAAGTACTTAATCTACCAGGTGTGGCTGGTTCCTGAACCAGAGCTTCCAGGTAACTCTCCCATCTCCCAAATGTAGTGCAGTGTCCAAAGCTCAGACTTCAGCTCATTGACTCTGAGCTGAACTTTCTCCAGCAACCAACACTTGCTGCAGATGTGGTCACTGCAGTTGATATTGGGATCAGCCAGCTCCCACATCAATCAGCTACCCAACCATCTGTACTTCATTAATTCATTAGCTAATCCCTGGTTAGTTAATTATTTGTTAATTAGCTTTGCTGTTACCCTGGGTGCTCCTCCATCTCATTCCACTCCCTGGAAACAAGGCCTAGAAGAATCTAGAAGAACCAAGAGCATCAAACATGTGGCAATGCTGCCTGACTTGATCTGCATCACTGCTCCTTCACTGTCACTGGGTCAAAATGCTGAAGTATCCAAAAACTCTGATGTACCCACGCCGTCAACCGTGGTAGTTCAAGAAAGCAAGCATTTCACTACCATCACCACATGTTGAGCAATTTAGATCGACAATGAATGCTGGCCAAGGGTAGCAATGCTCTCATCCCTTGAATGAGAATTTTAAAAATCATTTGCTCTGTTGCTAGCTTAGATAGCCTGCATCTTATACTTGTGATTTATGTTTGTTGTGTAAAATTTTATGAATGAGAGATATCTAATTTTGGTTTGTATTGAAAATTATTAATTATATTTAGAATCTAAATTTGAGGAAAGGTGCCCAGGAATGTGGGAAGAATGAAATCCTGAACTTTTCATGAACAGCTTTAATTGAGACCAAATCACCTTGTCTTCACAGGTGCTTAAGTTTTCATGTGGCAACTTCAACTGTGGATGCGTGGCAACACATCATTTTCTTACTGAACCTTCCCTGAGAGTGATGTTCACAACCAAACATAGTTATGTACTGTTGTTAGAATGGACTTTTATGTCAGACAGTATTGGTAATGTAGATGAGCAGAGAGATCTCAGTGTCCAGGTACACAGATCCTTCAAAGTTGCCACCCAGGTTGACAGGGTTGTTAAGAAGGCATACAATGTTTTAGCTTTTATCAAGAGGGATTGAGTTCTGGAACCATGAGGTTATGCTACAGTTGTACAAGACTCTAGTGCGGCTGCACTTGGAGTATTGTGTACAATTCTGGTCACCACATTATAAGAAGGATGTGGAAGCTTTGGAAAGGGTGCAGTGTAGATTTACTAGGACGTTGCCTGGTATGGAGGGAAGGTCTTTCGAGGAAAGGCTGAGGGACTTGAGGCTGTTTTTGATAGAGAGAAGAAGGTTGAGAGGTGACTTAATAGAGACATATAAGATAACCAGAGGGTTAGATAAGGTGGACAGGGAGAGCCTTTTTCCAAGAATGGTGACGGCGAGCATGAGGGGGCATAGCTTTAAATTGAGAGGTGATAAATATAGGACAGATGTCAGAGGTAGTTTCTTTACTCAGAGTAGTAAGGGTATGGAATGCTTTGCCTGCAACAGTAGTACATTTGCCAACTTTAAGTAGATTTAAGTCGTCATTGGACAAGCATATGGATGTACATGGAATAGTGTAGGTTAGATGGGCTTCAGATTGGTATGACAGGTCAGTGCAACATCAATGGCCAGACGGCCTGTACTGCGCTGTAATGGCCTATGTTCTAGTATTGCACATGTGAACTTTAGGAAAGGTTGAAATGCTTGAAATGACTATACAAGTCTGTTGCCCCATATCTTAAGAGTAAGGAAAGATAAGCAAAAGTGAATATTGGTAT
The DNA here is from genome assembly GCF_020745735.1 of Hemiscyllium ocellatum. Taxonomy (NCBI): domain Eukaryota; kingdom Metazoa; phylum Chordata; class Chondrichthyes; order Orectolobiformes; family Hemiscylliidae; genus Hemiscyllium; species Hemiscyllium ocellatum. Next base: position 16,404,233 of record NC_083428.1, on the reverse strand, counting down.
TTTTACTCCTTTGGAGATTACTTCCACCAATTCTAAGTGACTGGAAACATTTGGATTTCACAACAGATCATAAGTAATGCATCCTTTTCCACTCCCTCACGCTGCAGAGATATACTACTTTGCATTATGGGTTTTTGTCTTTGGCCATTCTTGACTCTAAGTGATCAACATATGAGAGAGTGTTGAAAAATGTGTTGCTGGAAAAGCGCAGCTGGTCAGGCAGCATCCAAGGAGCAGGAGAATCGATGTTTCGGGCATAAGCCCTTCTTCATGTGACAGTGTCCGTAGTTCCGCAAAGGCACCAATTCATGTGAACATAGCTGCAACATGTTTGCTCAGCTCCCCCCCCCATGGTGTACTGCTCAATGGTACTTTCCTTTTGGCTTGCCTTTGCTGTTGTTTTCCCACAGCAATTAATATTCTGGATATTAGAAACTTGGCAGGTTGTCTTAACTGTTTGAGAACCCACAATTTTTTAAATATTTGTTTCCTTAGTGTATCTTCATAGATGGTAAGTGTACCATCTCTGGGTAAATCCCCACATCTCCTTGGTGGTCAGTCGCAAAAATGCAAGTCAATCTAAAGTGCAAAATTCTTCATAACTGCAATTAGTTAAAGCAGAAAATTATAGATATGTGTATGAAGTTTTTAGCTTCTAAAATGATTTCCTGTTTCAGGATAACTATTGAATAAAAGTAGTTCAGCTGCAATATGAAAGAATAAAAAAAAGAGTTCTCTTAGAAAAGGTCCAAAGTGTGGAATGTTACTGAAGTTAGCATTTGTAGTTGAGTATGGTTAATGTTTCTATTTTTTGTTTTCAATCACAGATCAGTATTGCTGTTTGGGGTTGTGATAGGTGTGGTCATCGTCTACAAAACAATGAAGTAAGGCAGCAGAAGAATACAGTTATTTTGATCACCTGGAAAGTAGCTGTATCACAAAAACAACAGCAAGCTTCCCCAGGTTTTGTGATACTTGGTGAAACTAAGCATTTCTCAAGATAAAATATAAATTTTGGGGTAATTTTAATTTCTGTCACTCTGTGTTACTTCCTTTGCTTATTTTGAAGCAATGAATTATTTAGAATAATCAGGGATAGAGCAAATGTAATTTAAGGTAAATTTTTACTAAATGCTTAGTTAAATTTTCCAATATAAAATACCTAGGGTAAAGTGGTCATTTAACACTTTAAAGAAGAAAAAACTATTTCTGATGTCCTGGACCATATTTGATTCCCAGCCATTTATCTCATTACTGATAGGAAATTTTTCTTTGTATATTTTGTTTATTATGTTTGACGACATTACTACAGTTACAACATCAGTTTTTTAAAAAATTCATTTGTGGGACTTGGGCATCACTGGCTGGCCAGCATTAATATCCCATCCCTATTCGCCCTTGAGAAGGTGGTGGTGAGCTGCCTTCTTGGATCACTGCAGTCCACTTGCTGTGGGTTGACCCACAATACCGGTAGGGAGGAAATTCCAAGATTTTGACCAGACAACTGTGAAGGAACGGCAATATATTTCCAAGTCAGGCTGGTGAGTGGCTTGAAACACTTTGTGATGAACTGAGATTCCAAATGCAAGTTTGCTGTAATAAATTGAATTGTACCCAATTGCAGATTGACGAAAATGGGACTTTAACATTTCCAAACCCATCAAAAAAAAATTTCTGGAATTTATTACAGTGAATTTGGATGGGGAAGAAAGTACCTTTAAAGAATTGCAAAAAGTGAATCTTGACAATTATCAACTGTTCAGAGTTCATTTTTGTTTCACCATCTGGCGAAGGATACAAGGATGTGTGCTAATACTTTAATGGGGACAAAACATACTAAATGGTGAGGTTTTTTTTCCCATTTTTATTTTTACTTTGTTCTCAATTTTCACCTGCATTATAGATATGGTTGGTAGTCATTTTTCAGATCAGTCTTCTCTGAGCCAAATGCTACCGTTTTGCTGGTTTTTAAAAATTATTCATTAAATTTTATGATGACCCTGACCATGATCTTTCTGAGAACCATAGAAGATAACCATTTAAATATCTGTTAATATTTTTGCCAGGGAATGTGACATTCCTCTGAGCAGTGTGATTTTCAACAGGCCAAAAGCCTTGGAAGAGAAAATGCAGGTTGTTATGACTGACCTGCCATTATAATATTTTAAATAAGGAGCAATCCTGTAGGGCAGTTTCCTGCTTTTCCTGTTGCCTGCCTCCCCATGCTTTGCGGTCTTGGTTATTTACATATTTTATACCTTATCAACACCAATAATTTCATTTCAGGAGTCCTGCTGTTTCTTGTCATGTCATGCCTAACTTTCAAGCCAGGTCATTCATGTGTTTTTTTCCTCCCACTTTATTCTGTTGCATTTTAAATGCTCTTCCTGTTCCGCTGCAATCTTCTCGTCTTGACAGTGTCTTGAACTGAAACATTAATTCTCATGTTTTCAACAGATGTTTCTAATTTCTACTATTTACAATTTTCTGCTTTGTTTAAAATTTCTTTCCATAAAATTTACAATAAGTTTACTTGTAAATAAAACTGTCCTGGATCAATTTATTTTATTTTTTGCTCTTATGTACTTTTCAGGAGGATTTTGTTGGGACAGTGTTTTGTAAAAAGGAATGAGATTCAAGGCCTTAATCCCTTTGGCAAGAATTGCAAAGGTCAGATTGAGCTGAATATTTACTCATGGATTTCCAGCTGTGTCCCTGGATCAAATGCATGAAAGCAAATGATTTAGTTTTGCAGTTTACAAAAGTGACTACTTTAGCAATGGGAAACTTTGTGCTTGTCGTTGCATCTTTGAAATAAATGCTCAAATTATTTACATTATATATATATATATATATATATATATATATATTAGACTACTTACAGTGTGGAAACAGGCCCTTCGGCCCAACAAGTCCACACCGACCCGCTGAAGCGCAACCCACCCATTGCCCTACATTTACCCCTTACCTAACACTACGGGCAATTTAGCATGGCCAATTCACCTGACCCGCACATCTTTGGACTGTGGGAGGAAACCGGAGGAAACCCACGCAGACACGGGGAGAATGTGCAAACTCCACACAGTCGCCTGAGGCAGGAATTGAACCTGAGTTTCAGGCGCTGTGAGGCAGCAGTGCTAACCACTGTGCCACCGTGCTCCACAACATAATTGAAATTGCTAAGTTGTATCTCAAACTCTGAACTCAATCAAAGTCAAACCCACGTGTGCACGATTTAATACTTGCAGTCTTCAACAGTTTAACACTGGCTTAATAGTCTTGCCACTTACATCTCATACAAAATACTGGAGACTGGTACAGATCTTGGACTGTGCACTGGGTTACACATTGAGGCCGCGGGTGTCTGCAACAATGTTTCCTGGGATGTTAAAGTAGGTCTGCATACTTTTGAAATTGCAGACATGAAAGATTACAAAAACATTGAAGGCATACTCCTTGTGAAACTGAAGTAAAACATAGCAGAACATCCTTTGGAGTCAACTTGGTTTAGTGACTACATCGTACCCTATGAGTCAGAGTTCACAGATTTAAGTCTTATTCCACAGTCATAAGCAGAAAATCTAGACATGCTTATTGCAGCAATTGGGAGTATTACTTTTCAGTAAGTAACATCTTCCAGATGAGGTACTAAACCTGGGCCCTGTTGACTGTTGAAGTGAATGTGAAGATCCTGCAGCATTACTCAAAGAGCTGCTACATTCTCCAATTATCTAGACCAATGTATATTAGTAAACATTACTAAAAGATTAATCGTCTTTGGAAGTTGTTACTATGTGCAGAAGGGCTGCCATATTTGCCTGGGTAAGGTTACTTCAAAAGTAATTCATTGACTGAAGGACTTGATTCCAGTTGTGGTTAGCTGTACAAATTTGAAAACTAAGGCAACATTTCATTAAAAAGTTTAAGGTAACTATTTAACTTCTACAGGTAAACAGTTTAAAATCAGTTGGCCACACATCAAGAGTACTTGCCTGTAATGGTAATGGAAATTGCTTAGGTATTTTATTCTTCTGTTTCTTACGTGTCAGAGTTTCACATGAAAACTATTTTGCTTTTATAATGATTGGAGATAGATTTGTATCTTATGCCATTAATTACTCAAACAGATTATTTCTTGCATTTTTTGTCTAGATTATATGTGAACATACCAGATTTGAGCTCCCAATGGTATATCCACTCCATTGGGATGTTAGTCTGTATGACTGACATAACCAAACTAGAAGCAGAGATTTTATTAACTTTTCCAAAGCTAGCTTAATACATATCTATCCAAAAATCCATTGTGTTAGGCTGATTTCCACTCCTATGTCCCTCTGTTCTCCTCGTCTTATTGGATGCCTCTTGCACTGAGTTCAACCTATTTTTTTTGCAGGAAAAAAAAACAAAAGAACTGTGGATGCTGGAAATCCAAAACAATGGAAATGCTGGAAAATCTCAGCAGATCTGGCAGCATCTGTGGAGAGAAATCAGTTAATGTTTCGAGTAGTTTACAGATCCCTCTGGAAGGCTGTTTTAGTGGAGTGATAGTGTCCCTTCCTGTGAGCCAGGAAACTTGGGTTCAAGACCCACCTCAGGTGTGTAGTAACAACTCTGCATGGTTTATTTTCAACAACAAAACAATACAGATCCCTCTGGGAATTCACCTTCCTTCCATAACCTCCTAAAAGTTAATATTCATTCAGTTGAAGCTTCCAATGTATTTCCTCTCTCCTCCACATGCAGCTGTTAAATTCCCAGCAGCCATTTGACCAGTAGACCAGAAGCAGTTTGTTATTTAGTTCTTTCACCAAGTGAAACATTAGAAATGTCCAGATTCTAACTCGATTCCCACTTCTTCATAAATATTTTTAATCTGACTCCTTTACAACAGGTGAAAATTGAACCTGGGATCTACTGTGTTAGAGGCAGGGACACTACTATTGCACCACAAGAGCCCTTTCTTATCTTGCTAGATTTTCTATTAGCTATTGGGGAGGTAGTGAGGTCATTATATTAGGAATCCATAACCCTAAGAAAATGAAGTTTGCATCCCACTATTGCAAGTCGTGAATTTGATAAAAAGGTAGTATATTGGTGACCGTGTCACCATTGTTGATTGTTTAAAATAAAATCTGGTGCACTAATGCCTTAGAAAAGGAAATCTTTCCTTGCCAAGTCTGACCCACATGAGACTTCAGACCCACAACAATATGGTCAACTCTTAGCTACCTTCGGGGCAATTAGAGATGGGTAATGAATGCTAGCCTCCTTTATTCATTTGTGAGAGTTGGACATTGGCTGACCAGAATTGTTATTGTCCATCCCTAGCTGCCCTGGGGAAGGTGGTGATGAAATGCCTTCTTGAACTGCTGCATCCATATGCTGTTGACTGACCCATAGTTCCCTTAGGGAGGGAATTTCAGCATTTTGACCCAGCCTGGCCAGTGACACCCACATCCCATACATAATTTGCTTTACAAAAACAGTTCAGTGTGCTGTTTTATTGTTTTGTTCCAACCAGGTGAAAATGGATGTCCCAGCTTCCCTACTGACATCTTTGCTGCGATCAAACCAAGAGTTTTAAGTTCTTTTTAGCATGGAACTATGCCTCTCTCTCTTTCATCTTTTCCTGTAGTAATATGACAATCATAAAGTTTTTCAAGTTAGAAATTTCAAGCTTATTACTTGAGAACCTAAAGAAATAAGGTGGAAATGTGACATCAAGCATGTTGTTTTGTGCAGTCACGTGGGGCTCTCAAACACACAAACTGGTACAAGGTTAAAACAGGATATCAGCTAGGGGTCAGTTCTCAAATAGTCATATTGGACTCAAAAGTTCACTCAGTTTATTTGTCCATAGATGCTACCAGACCAGCTGAGTTTCTGTCCAGCAGTTTTTTTATTATAAAAGTTGATACAAAAGGAAGATAACCTAACACAGTTTGTGTATCCTTGATCTTGTACCTGGCCACCTTTCAATAAGATCATGGCTGATCTGATAATCCTTAACTGCACTTTCCTGCTGTTTCCCTACAGCCCTTGATTCCCTTACTGATTAAAAATGTGTCTATCTCAGCCTGGAAAATTCTTTAAAAACTCAGTCTTGACAGCTCTCTGCAGTAAAGAATTACACAGATTCACTACCCTCTGAGAGAGAGAATTCTTCCTCATCTCAGTCTTAAATGTATGATCTCTTACTTTTACTTTTAAAATTATGTCTTTTGGTCCTAGATTCTCCCACAAGAAGAATCAATCTCTGTATCTATCTCTATCAAGTCCTCTAAGAATCTTTTATGTTTCCATATGTTTCATTTTTCTAAATTTCAATGAGTACAGGCTCAATCTCTCTTAATCAGGCAATTCCTCATATGTGGAATCAGTCTAATGAAAATTAGTAATGTCAGTATATCTTTTCTTAGATAAGAAGACCAAAACTGTTCACAGCATTCCAACTACAGCCTAATTAGTCTTGTATAGCTTTCGCAAAACCTTGTAAACTTCATTCCCTGTGAAATAAAGGCTAACGTTCCATTTGCCTATCCTATTATTTACTGAACTTGGATGCTAGCTTTTTGTGGTTTATGGACAAGGACAAACAAATTCATTTTGTTCTGAAGCTTTCTGCACCATTTAAATAATATTAATCTCTTCTAATTCTGCTCAGGTGCACAATCTCTCATTTTTCTACATTATATTCCATCTGCCAAGTTTTTGTCTAGTCACTTATGGCCTTACCTTTTGCTCACTGCGTGCCTTCACATCTATTTTGTGTGATCCACAAACTTAGCTGTGGTACATTCACTTTCTTCATTGTTATTGTTAAACATTGTCAATAAGTCAGTTATCTTACATTCTGATGACCTTATACTTCTTTACAGCCTGTGGTGTAAACCTAGTTCGTTCTTTGAGAGACTGTCATTGCCAGCTCATGTTCAGTTCTGCAGCCTGTAATCTTATCTCTCCTCTGCTAACTAAGGACATTTTCAAACAGCACCTTCTTGGAATATGTTAAGAAATGCAAAAGTATAGTTTCATTGCTTGATAATTGAAAGTTAGATTCCATCTCCAACATGTGAGGATTCTCATTATGGTGTAAATCAGCTACAAGGTGAGGGCTTTTTCATGACTCAAGATTTTGGAGAGGGGTTGAGTCTGCTGACTGGTTTCGGTGCTCTAGGGAAATTATGTTCATTTCAGCCCAGAAGGCATTTTGTCTAGTCTACTTTGGTTTAATGAAACTTAACAAGCCTGTGTGGATAAAATTTTAGATTAGATTCCCTACAGTGTGGAAACAGGCCCTTCGGCCCAAAAAGTCCACACCGACCCTCTGAAGAGTAACCCACCCAGACCGTTTTCCCTCTGACTAATGCACCTAACACTATGGGCAATTTAACATGGCCAATTCACCTGACCTGCACATCTTTGGACTGTGGAAGGAAACCAGAGCACCCGGAGGAAACCCACAGGAAGAATGTGCAAACTCCACAGAGACAGTTGTCCGAGGCTGGAATTGATCCTGGGACCCTGGTGCTGTGAGGCAGCAGTGCTAACCACTGCCTCAGCCCAATCCTGTGATACTTGAAATTAAATTTGTAGGGATGACAGCATTCTCCAGTGTGACATTGTGAAATTGGTTATCTGAACTGGTTTTGATCATCAGTTGGTTGATCTGGTACTAGAACTGACAAACCGAAGGAGAGCTGCTTGATTTGTCTGTTGGTACTTTAGTAGGAAAACTGGTAAAAGTATGTGTTTGAGCTGCTCCATTTTATGGATCATATCATGTATGAATTCAAATTTTTTGGAATGTTTTACATAGAATTTAATTTTATGTGTGTAACACCGTTTTGAGCTAAATAATGCCACAGTTGATTTAAAATGTTTGCAATCAGCAAACCTTCCCAGTTTCAACTGCATCTTACTAAGTGCAGTTGCAAGTTGTTCATGAAACACACTTCAGTATGGAAGACGTTTTATTGTGTGTATTTACACATGTACTTTGTAGGATGCACTATTTCAACTGGAGAGTTGTGATGTAATTTAGAAGAATTCACAAAATATGCCAGAGCAAATAACACATTCTTAAGTGAATATTTTGATTGTATGCAAGTTTCTGGTACCTGAACTGTTTTGGAATTTTGTTAGGAGCAGCAAAACATTTCTTAGCATGGGTATTTTGAAATGGGACAATGATTTCAGTTAGTAATTCCCCAGCTTATTTGCAAATTATATATTACTGTGACATTTCTTAAAGTAATGTTTTGGTCCCTTAAAAACCATTTTAATCCATTAAAGTCCCAGATATTAAAACAGCTGATCGAATTTAAAGATCAATAATCCATATTCTGTACCGTGGAGACATAGTGATATCCACAACATATTCCATATAAAGATACCTGTCCTGACATTCCAACCTTCTAGGCCTAACACTGCAGCGATCTGGTTGAGCTGGGAGGGAGTTTGGGAATAGGATTCAGTTTGGATACCTGTACTGTGAAACTCCTTCAGAACTGGAATGAGGCATTCTGCCCCAAGTGCTGATATTAGATGAAAACAAAACTGTGTGTCTGATCAACATAATCTGCCTTTATAAATTCCATGTAGATTTATCTCCACTGGTTTCCTTTATGTATAGCTGCACGCAAAGCTTTTTATACCTAGGAAAAAATACAACTGATCCTGGCTGAAGTGACACCGATTCTTCTTTCAAAGGTTGGCTTTTAATTTGCAATCAATAGCACAGGGTTCCAGAGCCAATGGAAAAGCAAGTGTTCAAAATGCTTCTTTGTATTTAATGACCATGGATGTCTCCAAACTCCATTTTAACTCAGCATTCCCCCCACCCCTCACCAAACCAACCAACCTCATTTGCATTTCTCTAAATGAGCTTTGCATGTAAATGAATGAATTGGAAAACAGTGATTTCCTGGTAGTGGTTAATAGATTTTTAAAAAACCCTCTGTTGATATAAAAAATCCTCAGTGTGTGGAGGAGCTTCTCTGGATGTAAAGAGAAAGTAAAAGAAAAAAAAACCATGAATGTTTTGTTGAGTAATTGGGAGATTTGGTGGTGGATCTTCAAAAGAAAAATGGACCATCAAGAACTGGAAAATTAAACTGTTTGGAAATCCTGGATCAAGAGGTTTTGAAGTGAGACTTCTTGTTTTGGAAATTAAAGTCCAATTTTTGATGTGAGTTGGGACTCACCTACTAATTACAGAAAAGTTGTGATTGAAAAAGGAGACAAGCAACTCTTTTAAGAGACATGACAGATGAAGTTAATACTTTAATTTCTGAATAATCTTGGTTTGAAAGAGATGGGGACAGTGTTCTGGAGATTGCCTAACAACTTTTTCGGATTTGTTTTCTGATATTTCAAAGCACATAGATGTTTTAGTAGAAGGCAAAAAAGCCTAAAGCTTGCAGGAAGTTAAAAATGAAGAAGAAACCTTAAAGCAGCATGAGCTGAAAAGATCTCCCTCAGTGAAGTATTTCTGCGAGACTGAAAGTTCCAAGTACCAGTCTCCCTGACTACCTCATAAATCCAGAAAGATGGACTGTTATTTTTTTGTTCAAAGACTACAGTGTACCTAACTTCTCATCTGTGTTGAAGTCTGGTCTGAAGGCCTTCCATCACTCTACAGTGGTCCTCATTTCAATCTTGTCTGTATGAAATTCAAAAATGATTTTGTTTTATCCCAATCCACAAGGATGTTTTTATCCCTCATTCTTTGAAATTCTGCACAGTTGCATTAGCATGCTTATCGTGGAACAATGTTTGTTTGGGATTAAGGTTTAATTCTTAATAGTTTAATTTTATCGTCTAGTTGTTAACCATATTTGCACTTATTTAAAGAAGTTGTTTTGTTTAGAATATCGAAGATATCTTCTAATTTTATAAAGGAGATCTGCTGAAATGTTCTTTTATTCAGGGTAACTGTAATTAAAAAGGATAATCAATTGGCCATTTTGAAATTAAATTTAGATACAGATGTTAATGGTTTGGTTTGTGGAATAGTGGGGCTTGATTACCAGTGTGTTCCTCCTGTCAGATTCATAACAAACTAAAAGTGAAATTATTTCTACTGATCCTCAGCTTGATCAGTTTCCTTATTCTGTGTCAGGATTCACCAACAGCATATGCTTCACTCTCTTACCACCCTTCACCCTGTCTCCCCTAAAACTGCAGAGAAGACATAGAAATCTGGCCTACATGTATAAATTCTTCATCTCAAGATCTGGAATGGGATCTGCAATACATCTATTGGATGGACAAAAATTCTGTTGTATCTCAGATTCAGTCTCAAGCAGTTATTGCAAACTGTCCATGGTCATTATGCCAATATATATAGTTACTGCTGCTTGTTGGTTCCTTGTATCCAGCAAAAGACTTGTTTGAAAATATTCAGAACAGGGAGAGTGGAAGAGCTTGACTTCCTACCTTCATGTAAAAGTTCTGAGAAAATTCATGTTTATACAACAGGAAAAATAAATAGTTGGAATTTACTTGCAGAGATCCCACCCTTTTCCTCTCATCACCAGCATATTTCAATGGTGCAAGAAAGGGGAACGCCATGAACAGTATTGTTATTTTAGAACCGTGCTCCCTATCTTGCTGACTTCATTGAAGGAGTGGGCACTTTAAACCTTCCATTATTTTGATGGATTGAAAGCCAGCTTCTAAAGTCACTGTGTTTCACATTAGCTCACAGGAATCATGAATCAGCTTTCACTCGGGAGTCAGAAACCTTTTGACAGATAAGTTCACATGCCATAATGTATTGCTGTATGAATACATTTAAATGTTTAAAATGCAGTTATTGATGATAGGGCTTAGTTTGTAAAAATCTATTTAATGGACTAGCATTGTAAAAGTAGGGCAATCTTAATATGTATTTGAGTACAAGGGATAGAGTGTTATTTGCATTGAACAATGGTGATAATCAAATTTAACTGCCTCAGTTGCTCTGGTGATTTAATCTTTCCATTGCTGACAACTCTGATATCTGTCCCCTTGATTTAAACTCAAAAAGATGGCTGAACTCTTTCAATGATTTACAAACATTTAATGTATTCAGCTCTGGAGGTTTTAATTATGCTGTGCAACTGATTCCAAATATGAATGCTTGGCTGAGTTCAAAATCCCGTTAAAGAACTAGTCATGCAACTCATCTCATCATTAAGCACATTTGGCTGGATTCCAAATGCCACTTTAGATCTATTTCAGCATGTAACATTGACAAACTATCAAGGGAAATATGAGATTATTTAAGTTAACAGTTATGTAACCATGCAATAGGAGTAATGATTTTTGAATTCTAATTAACTTCACTGTAGTGTTAAATGAATGATTATCTTGACAGTTTTATGAGCATCTTAAAGATTATAAACATAATCAAACTCTGTTTGATTCTGTTCTTAGTGAATAGGGGTGAGTGAGCATGGGGGCTATCTGCAATGGACAAGTGCCCATGGAAGGTGCAGGGTATATGGGATGGGTTGATAGAGGCATGGGGAAAAATGGGAAAAAGGGTACATGAAGGTGAGCAATATGAGGATTGAGTATGTATACACGTGGGAATGGCAGATAGGAAGGGATTTTGGGAGGGCATGAACAGCATATGACGGCAGGGAATGGGAGATTATGGGGTTATGAAAATGGTGGAGAGGGAGGGAGCTCAGACAGATGAAGATTAGAAGGTTTCACACTCATCTACACAATTGGCGTCCTGACAAACAACCTGCCTGCTTCACATCAGCCTATCTCTATTTGTAGCTGGTACTTTGGGAAGTGGCCAGTTTATCCTCAACTCTTACGAGGTGAAAATATGAGGTGGGCAAATCCTCAGGTGATGGGATCATGACATCAGGAAATGTCCCAACTCCTGACTTCTGTCTCAAATGGGGAAATCTAAGCCACGGTCATTAGAAGAAATTAGTGGAGTTCAAACTGTTACAAAGAAAATGCTTAGGCTGGGATACAGGTGATCAGGGGATGAGACCACGGTGTTGTATCCAAATTACAATTGCAATTTGCATTTTACATTCAAGGAGGCACTGTAATTGTTTTAAAATTATTATGGGCTGTGGGAAAGCAAGCAATGCCAAGTATCTCCACCAGCTGGCACTAAGAGACCATGTTGTTAACTGAGCAAAAGAATTTAGAAGCCTACCTGCTCTCAGCAATAATCTTACAGTCATCAACAGTACAACATAGCAACATTCAATGTGTACTGAGAACATCCATCCATGATCTGAAATAATGTCTCACCAATAAAACAAATCAATAATATGCCAATATATTAATTAAAATGCACTCATCAAAATAACTTTAATAATCTGGATTCAACTCTGCATTCTGGCCACAATCCCTCATTCTTGATTTCTTACAAATTTCTTATAAGCTAGGTGTGAGTTTACTCATTTTTTCTTTCTATTTTTATTAATGTTTTGGCAGCACTTGCTGTTTTTTTTAACTGTCCTAATCTTCTTCACTATTATTTGCATTGTAAGGCTTTGCTTTCAATTTAACATTACCTTAATTCCCTGAGTTTTTGTTTTGCAATGGAATGTATTTCTGCTGAACATTTTATTCAGTTTTTGAAATGTTTCCCCAAAGACTATTAGGAACACCTGCCAGTGGACCCTCCTACATAGAGGAAGCAGTTAGGAATTTGGAGGTGGAAGAGTGATAACCTCAGCCCAACAGTTGCACACCGTGCTATTGTGAAACAAGGAGTGGTGCTTTAAGGACCGCTGGTTAGGTAGCAGTAGGTTAAGGTACACTGAACAGACATTGCAGGGTCCATGTTCTGAGTAGTTCCTGATAGAAGTTGAGGCTGGAGTTCTGAAAGTGTGTGGGATCCCTGATTCGCATATCCAAAGCACTTAATGTCTATTTCAGATAGTATCTTGGATATCAGCTGGTTTTGGCAGCCAGCGCACTTCCCAGAATTCAGTAGCTTACATTTATTTTAGTTGCCTGAAATCAGATACTGTATGATTTCTTTCTTTATATTGTTGTTAATGTGCCCAGCAAATTAACCATAATTTTGATCCACATTGATTCTTTTTTCAAAAGAACTGCCTACTGCACATCAGATGGTGTGTCCAACAAATGACCCATTTCATAATGTCCTTTTTGGAGTACTACCGAAGACCTTAAGCTCAACAAAGATAAATAAATGTCTACTGTGCTGCAAAGAAGTCCATTTTGATCAAAATTGTAGTTGATTTGAGTTTCTGTGCCATGTACAGGTATACCTTGATTGATTACAATTTTGAACTGCTAAAAGTGGGAAACTCAGTCTGCTTTGTAATTTAGACAGGACATCTGCAATCCAGCTGTCATTTGTCTTTTTGCACTGTCTGAGGAAATGTGATCGGGAACAAAATTAATGAGTGATGAAGTTAACGATGCTAGTTAGGTTTGTGTGTGTTATAGACGTTTCTACATCACATTATGCAAAGACCCACTATGTTTATACCATGTTTCTTTAGTTTTTATTTATATGCCGTCTCTTTGAGCAGGGAAGCTAACTCTTTACTGACTGAAGAAGATTGCTTTTAGACATAAAAACAATTCTGAAGGGTTTGAGATATTAAAACTGGACTGGAAAGGCTGGGACCTTTTTCACTGGAGTGTAGGAGGTTGATCTTTTTGAGATTTGTAAAATCACGAGTGGCATAGGCATGGTGAATGACGAGGATCTTTTCCCTAGGGTGAGAGAGTTCGAAGCTAGGGGTCATATTATTAAGATTAGGGGAGAAAGATTTAAAAAGGATATATGGGGCAACAATTTTACACAGTGGTTTGCATATGGAATGAACTACCAGAGAAAGTAATGGATGCAGGTACAGTTGCAACATTTAAAAGACGTTTAGATAAGTTCATGAATAGGAAAGCTTTGGAGGGATATGGGCCAAGTGCAGGCAGCTGGGACTAGTTTAGTCTGAGAACATGTCAGTGTGGACTGATTGGAGTGAAGGCTCTGTTTCCCTGCTGTATAACTCTACAACTCTATGACAGTTATTAGCATTCCCAAAATGTGGAATATTCTATTTTATGCTTTCATAGAATGAATATTCTTTACTAATAAAGACTATTCTCACTTTATTATTCTCCTGTTCCTCTCCATTTAGAGCAATCTCAGGAACAGCAAAGAACAAAAAAGGTTTGCATTTATATAGCACCTGTCACATTTTTGGGAAGCCACAAAGCTAAGCTAAGATTTTACTTTTTGATGTGTTGTTACCAAGAAAACACAGCAGTCAATTTTCAAATAGGAAGATTCATTAAAGAGCAAGAAAGAAATTTGTCAATTTATCTGTTCTGTTTGAGGGACATACATTTGGCGAAGACACCTCCCCGCTCTTCCGATAGTGCACAAAAGAAACACTCACAATATTGTTTGGTGAAAGGAGCTGTCATCGTGATCAGTCTGGTAGGAGAAAAAAAGCAAGCCAGGCAATAACAAGTAGCTTGAATAGAGTACACCAGCAGTCTCTCAAAGTGAAGAGGTCACTCACTATGGAATACCACCCATACAGTCTACATATGAAGCCTTTTAATGTGGGATATTTTTGTGCTGCCACTCCACTGTATAACTTAATTCCATCCAAACAAGGGCTTAGTCCTTTGAAAGACAGCACCTCTGACAATGTAGCACTTTGTTATATTATGTTGCAGTGGATGCCTTGATTTCACACTCAAGTCATTGTGTGGGGCTTGGTTTCACAACTTTTTGACTCTAAGGAGAGGGGGCTCATGGTCTAACTGCAAAGCTGAATTGGAGTTTGTGGTTGTGCCACTTCTATGTTTGCACTGCTTTTCTAAGTTTGGTCATCAAGAATGGATAATGAATTTTAAATCCAGTAAACAAGCAGTTTCAGACCACAGAGCATTTAAAAACCTTGCCATTAGTCTTAGATTTGAGGTGGTAAGCATCATCAGTACCACATTACCACATTTTACATAACGCTTTGTGGTCACAGTTTAAAGAAAATGAATAGCCTTGTATTTTTACAGAATCTCAGGACATCCCAAAGCACTCTACAAAGTATGAAGAACATTATGCAATGTGTTGCTGATGTAATTTGGGGAATTACACAATGCGGTTGCTTGACATTCAGATATAAGCTAATTTTGGCTTCTTTGAACATGCAAAGAAGTTCTGACCTTACCCTTTGGCATCCAGAAGAGATTCTTCAGCCCAAACTGCTGTACTTTCAACCGTGTCTGTCAGTTCTGGCTGTTCACTCTCATTTGATCAGGAAATATATAGCTGTAAAAGAAAACTCCTAGTTCAGCTTCTAGGAGACATTTTGCATTTTCTATTAACGTTTGGAGACTAATATTCTACTTTATATTGCAGCATCTCCAGAAATTTAGTTCTTGGACTCTTCAATGATAGATTTAGTCTTTCTTTGTCAAACGCAAGAAGGATTAAAGCTACAGACACACACAGTTTTCAACACTCAAATGTCTCTTGGATGTAGACAATAAAGTTTCTAAAATAAAATTGCACCTGTCAATATATTATTCAATTGACAATCTTTCCTATAAAAAGCTTGTTGTTGAAATCCATCTTGCTTTTTATAATTTTTAGTATTTAGATAATTTGGAAATTGTGTGTTTGACTACATTTGAAATTGATCACTCCAATGTCTTTTCCTTCTTGATTGCATCAGAGAGCTGAAAATCCTTCAAAATGGCATTTAAAAGATCCTCATTGCTATTTTGACTGATTAAGGGTGGAACGTTTTGACTGGCATCAGGTTTATCTAGAGAAGACAGGTGGGGGTATGGGTTGGATATGATTCCTTATCTGCTGATGAACAAGAATTTGTGCGTCATTACTACATAACTGCCACAGAGTGTCTCTTTGATCTAGATAATTCGTTGAAGTATCATCCTTGAACTTGTGCCAAAATTTGCTTTGCTGGTGTAAAAAATAACTATTGTATGTCTTACAGATTTAGAAGGAATTAACTCTGAAAGATCTGAGTATCTTTTCTCAAGGTTTACAAGAGTCAGTGACTGAAACTGATTTCATTTTAAACCTGACAAATGCTACGCGCTGTTGAGATTTTTTTTTAAATTAATTTAAAAATTTAGAGGACATCAAGGTCCAAAATTGAGATTCCCCCACCCCAACCCCAAGGACCCCTCAATTCCCAGGTTATAAAAAGAAAATTGAAATTGGGATTTATCAAGCAGTATTGATTATAATTTTTTTTTATCTTTTGAGAAAGAAAACTCTACGCGACATCTTTAATGATCTCAGGACATCCTTAATATGTTGAAATAATATTGAAGTGTGGGTACTGTTGTAATGTGGAAATCATGGCAGCCAAATTTTACCCCCAAAAAATCATGTGTCTTTGGATGCTTTCTTCACCTGTTGAAATCTGCACTGGACATAATGTAAATAGCTGACCTCAAAAATGCACCGTCAGTAACATTTCGGCAAAATTTGCTCAAGTTTGATCAATTCTTAAAACAAATAAAAACTGATTTAACCTTAGTGGAAGAAAATTAGCCTTGAAAAATTAAGAGCAGAGAAGGGGAGAACTTCCACAAGGGTTCAATAAACTTCTTGCATAGTTTTCGTGGATGTCCTGTAAAATCCTTGAGACACTTTCTGTCAATCTTCCACAAAATGTACTATATAAGGTTTGGGAGCCCCTGTGGAAGTACCCCTGAGAGTACAATAGCACAATCATGTTTGCACAGTTTCATAGAGTCAGCGACTCATGGAGATGTACAGCACCGAAACAGACCTATCGGTCCAATTCGTCCATGCCGACCAGATATCCCAACCCAAACTAGTTCCACCTGACAGCAACTGGCCCATATCCCTCCAAACCCTTCATATTCATATACCCATCCAGATGCCTTTTAAATGTTGCAATTGTACCAGCCTCCTCCACTTCCTCTGGCAGCTCATTTCATACACGTACCACACTCTGAGTGAAAAAGGTGCCTCTTAGGTCTCTTTTATATCTTCCCCTCTCACCCTAATCTATGCCTTCTAGTTCTGGATTCCCTCACCCCAGGGAAAAGACTTTGTCTATTTATCCTATCCATGCCCCTCATGAGGTGAGGGGTGAGATTGTGTGGTTCCTTAAGTCACAGCCATCAGTGGTGGGGTGAAGGAAATGGAACATGTACAAGAGGACATAGACAATAAAAGTATAAATGGGAAATACAAAAGCATGATTAACTGCAGTTGAAGATGGAAAAAGATAATCAGTTAACTTAAAAGAGAGTTTACTGAACTCTTTATTGTATATGATATAATTGTAAAAGTTAATGGATAATATGCATTATTTAACATATAATACAGCACCATATACGATGTTGATTATCCATCAGCTCATCTCGGAAAACCTTTGAAAGAAAAGTCAGTTAATTTTTAATCCTGCTATCGAACAAATTATCTGGTAGTGAAAAGCCCAAATCTATTCCCTATTTGAAAACTACTGCCTCATTCTTTTTTAAGAGATAATGTTTGGGTTCTTGGCTAAAGTTTCGGTAAAATGCTCAATTGTCCTAACCAAACTAAGGAGAAGCCAAATAGAAAGGATAAAAATGAAGATGAGGGGTTGCCAGATCAATAATACTTAACATCCATCTTCTGAAGGTACAGCTAGTGGACTGATGGTGTATGGGATTGGGGGTGGTGAGTGCAGCTATTCACCTCGCATGTATTAAAAAGTTATTTGTGGTATATTGTGGACATGTTTGATTGTAAAGTGAGAATTGTTTGTTGTTGAAAGGGATTTAAATCTGCATCTAAATTTATTGGAAAGGGAAACCAAGTTAACACTTTGAGATTCAAAACATTAACTCCATTTCTCTTCAAAAAAGCTGTCAGACCTGCTGAGTTTTTCCAGCGCTCTCAGTATTATGAAGTTTATCATACATAGGCAAAAGTATACAAATATGACTTTTAGGAAGTCTGAGTTAAAAGTATATTTTCTTGTCTATCTTTACCTAAAAGGTTATAGAAATGAAATGATGAAATTATGATGCTGTTGGTTTAAATGATTGAACACAGTTTAAGGAGTGTTAAAAATTTGTTTAGTTATGTGTATATTTAGAGTCATAGTCATTTAGCACAGAAACGGACCCGTTGGTCCAACTAATCCATGCTTACCAATTTTCCAAACTCAATTATTCCCACCTGCCTGCATTTGGCCCATATCCCTCCAAACATTTCTTATTCATGCACTTATCTAAATGTCTCTTAAACATCCACGTTCACTGAAAGTTCATTCCACATATGAACAACTGTGTAAAAAAAATTGCTCCTTGTGTCTTGTTTAAATCTTTCTCCTCTCTCCCTAAAAATATGTCCTCTAGCCTTGAAATGCCCCCACCCTGTGGAAAAGACACTTGTCATTCACCTTGATAAGGTCATCCCTCAACCTCCATCCCTCAACCAGCGAAAAAAGCCTATTCAGCATCTTCTTATAACTCAAATCCTTTATTCCTGGCTAAATCTCTTCTGGAGATTAATCTTTAATTGTCGCTTTTCATAGTTTCTAATTGCATCATAGATTATATTCAGATGGCTATTTATAAAAAGAGAACTGGAAGATTTTGAGGACATGAATTGTTTAACCAACTATTTGTCAGAAATACGTTAGGAATGGTTAGAAATTAATCTTTTAAATCCTAAACTGGCTAAAACCTTCATTAGACAAACAAACAGAGGAACATTATTAGAATTGCAATAGATCAAAGCCCAACAACAGGAATTTCTAGGCTCTTGTATATATTGGATCATACTTTCGATTTGCATCATGGAAAGTATTTTTGATGCCTTCTCTGATTCGCTTGTTCTGGTCAGATTGCCTTGCAAGAAGTAACTAGCAAGGCAAATCAGACCAGCTAACATTTGGTATATCAGATCAATTCTGTAAGTTTTTGATTTGGAGGAGATGTGAAATAGTTTCCATCCATTACCATTGGCTATGCCCAACATATTGAGGTATTTGGCTGTAACATTGAAAGTTTTTTTTGTGGTTTCTGGTGTAAATAGGTTTTACATGTTGCAAACAAGCTGAAAAAGATTTGACTGGTTTTAAAAATTACTCGAACAATCAGCAAGCAAGGCAGTATGTTCTATAATGTATGAGACAGTGGGTGGTCCAATATCCACAAGCTAGAGTATTGGATTTCTGACTGTGCATCCTGTATTTGAATCTCAATCCTGATTGTCATTTCCACTCATATCTTCTCCAAGGGGTGGGAGTGGAGAAGAGTTTTGCTCAACTTATCATAGCCTTCTCTGAAGAAGAACAAAGTTCACAGAAATTGGTTTGGTGGGGTGACTTAGGTGTAGTACTTGATGGTCACGATGAAACATATGCAATTATCTGTTCATTGGAGCGTCCAATCACCCTGTTCTGATCTGTGATTTGAAGCATAGAAATTGACCATTTTTTTTCAACAGATCCCTGCCAGCATTTATACTCAACATCAGCATCCTCCTAACCTTCCTTGCCTAACCCCATCAACATAATTGTCTACTCCCTTCTCCTTTGTGTATTTCCCTGCTTTCCCCTTAAATGCATTTGATCACTTTAAGTGTTTTTATGGTTAAAAAAAAAACACATTCTTATTCATCTCTGGACAAATACATTTCTCCTGAATCTCCAATTGTGTGTTATCAACTTGTATTTATGACCCCAGACCCAGTAGCCCTGGCAATTTAACAGATTTTTCTTATACCTTCCTTATTAAACCCTATCATAATCCTAATGTCTGCTTTCAGGTCTGCCATCAGCCTATAGAAAAGAATACTGATATTTCTGGCTAATGTTACCCGATGAGTATGACTCTCAATTAGTTATTGTCATAAGTCACTTTCTGTATCTTCTTCAGAACTTCTGAATCATTTTTGCAATATGGAAACCAGAGGTGTACTGGTTAAAAGCAACCCTTCTGATTTTCAGCCTAATTTCTCCAGAGATGAATCCCACTCCTTTCTTTTATTCAATAGCCTTATTAACTTAGGTGACTTGTTTTTTGATATTTGTGTTCCTACACCTCTAGTTCCCATCGCTTCAATAACTCATCTGTTCTTTCTTTTGTGTTAGTTATATGGTCTGATTGAGGAAATCTCATACCCAGAAAATTGGTCTGGATTTTTAAAAATGCAAAAGTGTGAAGGAAGGACAGATCCTCTTTGAAGAATACTTTCACATTTCTTTCAATTTATTGGTTGAAAGTTTATGTATTTTTTTTAAAATGCCAAATTTACAATTCATCTGTTTGACATTTCATAAAAAGTCACAGCTGGTGGTTTTCAGTTGAATAATTTTGTCCCCAGAATGCAAAGCAAATTATATTTATAACCACTTCTGAATCTGAATCTCTGAAAAGTTCACAAGTACTTTCATTAGACAGGTGAAAGATTGAATGCACTGCCTAAGGTGTGCTTGGATAGGAGGTGAAGAACATATTTGATGAAACAGCAGGGTAGTGAATACATAACCTGTCACCTTCCTGCCTCTGCCCCAGTTACATTCAGGGAAGGCGTACTTATGTATAGCCTTCCCACAATACCACCTCTTCTTACCAACTGAGCCCCTTTAATGGCAACTGATGTTCTCTTGAAGGATTCATCCCTGGTATTCACCCAGCGCCATGTGGGAAATCCAAAAAGCAACCACTGCCACAGTTCCTTGTGTGTTTCTGGGGTATGGATGGTGGGGAGGTAATTCCACCAATAATTTCCACCGTCATGTTCTTACAATTTCCTACGACTCTTGTCTCCTGTTTCGAACACATTTCCCTCAACAGATGCAATATAGTAGGTTTCCCTCAAATATTCCCTGTCGCAAAGCATTCTGTTTTCTAACAACTCTCCATCAAGAAATCATTCCAGAACCTAGTCTCTTGATTCCATTAATGTCAATTTCAGATTCATAGCCCCCTCAACTCTGTAATCAAAGGAAATCCAATGCAATAGACTGAATGGGCTACTTCTGCTCCTATGTCTTTTACTATGGGATAAGTACTGAACCTGTTCTTATCAGAACCTATCAGAAACTTGCATAACTTTTAAACAGCTCAACTAAATCTTCTTCTAATTTTCTTTGTTTCGGCGAAAATACTCTCAGCATTTACTAGAGCTAAATTTTCCAATCTCTGGCATCATTCTTGTTACTCTACATTGTACAGTTTCTTTGATTAAACTGTAATTTTGCTAGTGGGCAACTCAGACTGTACACAGTACCTACACTGTGGTTTAATCATTTTTCTATCTGGATAAATCACAACCACTGTATTGTCTTATAAATGAAAACCAATACACATCTGGTATTTTAAAAATCACTTTATTTACCTATATTTAGACTTCCATGTAGGTATTAATTAGATTATGAACCTTGTTATGAAATATTACTTTTAGAGTGTTACCAAAGTTGTACAGTTCAAAAGTATTACAGCTTTCGCAAATTATCAGTTTGTGAGTTGTAAAAAGGTGATGATAATTGATTGAAAACAGACACTCTGGGAACATGGCTGTGACATGGAAATGAAGATCACTTTTCTGGTTAAAGTCAAAAGGATACTGGTTTAAATGGTTGGTCCAATTAGGATGGTTTAATTTTGCAATGTCACATTATATATCAATAAGATCCAATATGTACTCATGAGTTTTTAATTGTTTTTTATTTGCCAAATAAGATTTTCATAAAGTTGATTAATTCCTGCAAAATTTACTGATCAGTTCATTGAAAGCGACTTCAAGTTCACCCCGAGACACTCCAGCAGTCAAGGCCTCCTGTCCGACAAGCATCCTTCCACTATTATCGTCTGCTTCCTACCATCAAGTCAATCCAATTTGCCAACTCCCCCTGGATTCCATGCGATCTAATCTTCCAGAGCAGCCTACCATGTGGAACCTTATCAAAGGCCTTATTGAAATCCATATAGGCTATGTCTACCATGCTGCCCTAGTCAACCTTTCTGGTCACTTCATCAAAGAACAAATTTGTGAGGCATGATCTCCCACACATAAAGCCATGCAGACTATTCCTAACCAAACCCTGTCTTTCCAAATGCACATTCAGAGGAACCTTGATTATCTGAAGGACACTGGTGGGAGTATTTCATTCAGTTAATCAAATTCTGGATAATAGGATGCCGGATAATGTAGTTTAGCCAAGCATCAGGACTTTGGATGATCCAGCAAGATCACAATATTCGGATAATCGAATGCCAAATAATTGAGGTTCCTCTGTATATCTTATCTCTCTCAATTTTCTCAAGTAACATACCATCACAGATGTTAGGCTTACTGGTCTTTGCAGCCCTTCTTGAACAAGGGTATAACATTCACTACCCTCCAGTCTTCCGGGACCTCACCCGTGGCTTCTGCTGATGCAAACATGTCGCCCAGGGGCTACAAAAGAAATTGAGGGGGCCCTTTCTGTGTTCTTGAATATATCTGATCAGGACCAGGAGATTTATCCACCTCATACACCTTTTGTCTGTTAACTATTACCTTATTTCTTTGTTTTTCTACTTATTCTATGAAGTAATGCTTAAACTCTATTTCTCTCACTAGTTTGAACCCTAAGTGTTTTGTACCTAGGTATCTTGGTACTGACATTATTCACTTTTCACAGTACTCCTGTACCTGCGTACATATGACAATAATATCTAAATCTTAACCTAAAAGTAGCACAATGTTTAATGTTCAGGCTTGTTCGTCTTGAACAACTTTTGCTTGCTGCTTGGAGTTAAATAAGTCCTTTGTGTTTTATGTTCAGCATAAACTTTTCTCTCAGATTTGAGTGAATTATTTGATACATTTATAGCAACAACATTATTTATTTGATAACAGTGATGCCCTGAGCAGCCTTTATTCTATAAACCAGGCATCGCACCACTGTGAATCGCCATGGAATGTTCTGTTTTGTGTTGTTCTGAAACATCAAGATAGGGTAACAAGGTCCTTGATATAACAATAGCTCTGGAGGACGGTCCCTCCAGTAGCTCAGCACTATCCTAGTATTATGCGAAAGTGTCAAGTTTGATTACGTCTCCAGTCCTGAAATTCAGCTTGGCCTGTGCACTTCCTTTAAAAATAAAGGACAGTGTAGCAGGAGCTCAACATTGATAACTTTGTCCATCTAATTTTAAACTCTTGGACTATGAAGCGCACATTTCCAATGTACAATATGCAAATGATATGCACTAGGCTAGGTTTTTCTCTTTCTTTTCATTTAAATTTCCATTTTCAACACTGAATTCTTGCTGTCTGTGGCTTCCCTTAGCTGAGTGGGTGGGCGAACGACTGCAGTCTTTCTCCAACATATGCCAATGACAGTGCATTTTTACTTGTGGGTTGGAAAAAACGTGTTGGTTTACATCCTTTTCCTCCTCTCTTCCCTCCCACTAAGTTGAAACATTTGGAACTCTATAGTCACAAAGCCATGTGGTTCACGGAATCAGACAAATTCTCGTGGAGGTTTAGTTAGTTGCGCCTTCTGTTGAATTTCGTTTGTTTTTACTCCAGTTACTAAACTGAATGAAACTGTTGATGGAGCTGTTCATGAACCGAGTGCTCCGTGAAAGAAATAGGCAAAACAAGTAAAAATGATATGATGTTAAATTGTCACCTGCAATATTCATGTTAATCAATTTGAATCGGATTACAAATTGAATACTGTTAGCAATAAAGGGGAAGTCACCATAATCCCACTCTCTCGTTAAAGAGACACAATTGGTGATGGTTTTACCTGAGTTTCAGGTTAGGGGAGAAGTTGGGAAGGAGAGCTTTTCCATCGTAAACTCAGCTGGTGCAGGAATTAAACCAACATGGTTAACATCACCTTGCCTCTCAAATCAGTGTCCAACCAACTGAGCTAACACAGCCCCCCACTGGAATATCATTTGCAGCAATACTAATTATTATACAACACTCTTCAATGTGATGTAGAAAGGTTAATTCATTATTCAGATATTAAGTGTAATCAAACTTTTGTGTGAAGGAAACAAGTGATTTTGCTCCCAGTCCATTTTTGCTGCTAAAGTCTAAGTAAAAGTAAAGAAATTACAGAAAGTCCTGATACTCTGTGTGAGATATTTGCAATGAAGATAAATACCTCACTGAAACTGTTGTTGCCATCAGAGGAAGGTATTGCTACATACTGTTGGTATTAACAAGAAAATTAAAACCACAGCCAGGCCTTTTGCAAGCAGTAAAAGACTGAAGATTTGGGGAATTTTAGGAGAGGCTATGCAGCCAGACCTGCAAAACAAGGGGCTGGTTTCTAAACAATTGAGGAACCCAACCTTAGGAAGCCAGAGGCTCATAACAATCCCAGGTGAAGACACACTTTTGCCTGTTCCACATTTCTGAATGGGCAGAAAATCAGCCAAGAGAATTAAACTTCCCGTTACATAACTATTTTCATCTTGATTGGAAAGGAAGTGATTGTAACCAGAAAACAAAATTGACCTATTATGATTAAATTGATGAAAATTAACTGCATTTTAGTTTAATACTTTGCTTATCAACAACTTAATGAATGCAATAATGTCAGAAAACTGGCACACTTCATTTCCTTTATGTGACTTTTAGTTTATTCAGCCATAGACTCAGTCAGGACTTATTTGGTTCCTTGCATCTGAGTGAAAATAATCTTGCCAGGTCATAAATGCAAAAAGTCCTTCTTTGACGTGTGGTTTTGGATTGTGAGAACAAGAAAGGGTTGTTAAATGTTAATTGTTATCAGATATTGCTCAGTGAATGTAGACTGCACAAACGTCTGTTTGTTAAATATAAGAATTTCAATGATCAAAACTTAGACACCTTTAGAGCACCAGAGACAAGCGATTTGTGATACAGCCTTCGGTTATGGAAAGAAAAACCCAAGTACAGCTTTTGCCTAAAGGTAAAACATATACCAAAGGAAATATGTAATTTCACATCATTCCCAGTCTTAATTTTTCAATTAATTCACTCAGGCACAAATTGCCTTGTGATCAACAATGGTTTAGTCAGTAAGTATCACTGTATTAATGTAGGTAAAAAATCACACAACACCAGGTTATAGTTCAACAGGTTTGTTTCGGAGCACTGTTTCTTCAGGTAGCTGTGGAGCAGCTCCTGAAGGAGCAGCACTCAGAAAGCTAGTGCTTCCAAATAAACTTGTTGGACTATAAACTGATGTTGTGTGATTTTTAATTTTGTCCACCCCAATCCAACATTGGCTCCTCCACGTCATGTATTAACATAAGCTCTGATTAATGTCTATTATGAATGTTGCAGGGCTGGCGGACTCAAAATATATACAAGCTACATATGTGTAAATGTACATTCTTGTGCCATTCTGTATCATAAGGATAACTGTTCTACTCAGTATTGAGGTGAAGCCTAAAAGCTTTCCAGAAAATGATACTGCAGCAGGCATAAGGTTTAACTCTTGCTCTAAGTGTGCTTTGATATGTAACATTGATATGAATACTGTGGTCATTCCATAATTCACCCTAACCCTCAACTTTCATTTCCCAATCATACTAACTGCTATTCTGATGGCTATTTTTCACTTTTCGATGTAAACCTTGCATTGCTGAGAGTAATGATCTTGACCTCAACATTCAATGCTGCTATTCCTCTAATTAATCATTTTAACCCTAGTTCACTAATGAGCTGGATTAGCTCTTCTGTTCCATCGATCGGCAGCTTGGAGTATAAGCAGAGGGGAAATCAGTAAAATACAGAAATACTTGGAAATTAATGTATTGGTCATAGTGGAGTACTGTTCTGACGTATACAAGACAAAGCAGACCAATATACATCATTCATAAGTTTTGCTAGATTTTCCTTCTAAGCTGCAAAACTCAGGCAAATGAGGAGATCCCATGAATTGACACCATCCTGACATGGATATATGTTGGGGGGTTTATATTTTTCATATAAATGTGTGTGTATACACACGTACACACACACACAACATGCAACTCCTAGCCAAATAGCACTGAAGGAATCTCTTTATTACAGTACGGTTCAAGAAGACCACTCACCATCACCTTCTCAAGGCCAAAAGGATGAGTAATAAATGCTGCCTTGCCCATTAGCCAAAAATGACAACTTTTTTAAAAAAATGCGTGGGCAGAGATTCAGATGCATTTGGAGCTTGTAGTTTGTTTTTACATTTTCTGTTACAGTTCTGTGCTTGTAAAATAAACATCAATAAATGCAGATTGTTTTCATGTGCCATCTTCTAACTGAGAGTGGGAGGCCTTGACAAAGGGAGCACAGCGTTGAGGGAGACACTATTTCTATCAATTGACAAAACCTGATCCACTCTGCTAACCTTTTTCAGGGAGCAAAATGCACAGATAATGATTGTTTCTGTCTGCTCGTATCTGTCCTTTCAAAAGGGATGCAAAGGCAAAACAATTGTAAGGGAAATGTACAGGGTCACGTTGCTGCCTTGAACTTAATCAACAGATGTTGGAGAGGAAAAACAAAATGCACAAGGGTCAGAAAGAGAAATGCGAGATGATTTTCAATCCGGGGGTGGGGATCAAATGTTCCTGGGTTTCAGATTCATGAATGAGGCAAATAGTCATCGGCCTTGATTTTTCAGAGGGAAGACTGTTTAATGCCCAGAAGGTGGGCTGTATCATCCAGTTAGGATCGGGGACCCAATCTTAAATTTGGGAGGTAATTCTCAAAAGGAAAGTAAGTGAAAGAGTGATGGTATCAGAACAAAGGTGTCAACTCTCCAGCTTTTCAAAACTTAATCGAAAGAATGGATAGTGTAATCAGGCCATTATTGTGGGTGGGTTAATTTGTCTACAAGGACATCACTCTGACATGTCATTCAGTTGGAGAATTGCCATATCAACTGACAAGGCTAACTTCAGCACCACCTTCCCTCCCTCTAATCCCAACAGGGGCTAACTATCAATGTGATGGCATTAGAGCAAAGAATAGTTCAGCAACAGGATGAATCACACAGGAAATTCCAAGACAGATTTTGATCTTCCAAATGTTGTTACAAAATAATTTCAACCACATACAAACAACATTTTGTTTAAGGTAATTGGAATTTTAACTTCCGGTTACTCACAAAAGGAATAAAGCTACAAGATTCCACAGTTTTAACAAGCAAATGAAATAATACTACATACAAGTCAACAAAGCTAATGGTAAATATTGCCTACCTTACAGTCTAACATTCAGTATTAACATGAGGTATACATGATTAACTGACAAACTGTAGTTAAACACCAACATTTTCAGCAACTGCTGAAGAGCCACACTAAGTTGACTTGTGGCGTGTCTAGGTACAAACACCCCTGAGATTGCCCTGCCAAAGCTCCAGAGCGAATGGCCTCTACATCACAACAGGCTCCCTCCACAGGGAGTGCACTTAGACATAGTTGGAGGGAGAGAATGAATTGTAAGCACTTTAGTAACACAGGTGAAGAAGGCTATCTTGTTTTTACAAAGTTTGTGCATAAATCTTGTTGACTGAAATGTTCATGCATGTCTTTTTAGATTAGATAACTTACAATGTGGAAACAGGCCCTTCGGCCCAACAAGTCCACACCGACCCGCCACCCACCCATACCCCTACATTTGCCCCTCACCTAACACTACGGGCAATTTAGCATGGCCAATTCACCTGACCCGCACATCTTTGGATTGTGGGAGGAAACCCACGCACACACGGGGAAAACGTGCAAACTCCACACAGTCACTGAGGCGGGAATTGAACCCGGGTCTCTGGCGCTGTGAGGCAGCAGTGCTAACCACTGTGCCACCATGCTGCCCGTAAACAATCAACATCATTAAACTCTTATTTCCAGATTCTTATTACATTCAAATTCCACCAGCTGCCATAGCAGGATTTGAACCCAGGTTACCAGAAAATTCGCTGAGATCCTGGAGTAATAGTCTAGCAATAACACCACAAGGCCATCACATCCCCCATGTCCTTCAGAGTCTCTCTGTGATGGCACTCAATGCATTGTCAGACCATCTGACAGCTGGATTTCCAATGTAATGCCCTTATTCAAAAGGGATGGAGACAAAAAAAATCATAACTATAGGCTAGTTAGCTTAATATTTGTCATTGGGAAAATGTTAAAGCCTCTTATAAAGGAACATTTAGAAATACATAATATAATCAAGCAGAATTGACATGGCTTCACAGAGAAACCATGCTTTACTAGTTTATTCAAATTATTTGAGGTAACAAGTAGGGTGGATACAGGGGAACCAGAAGATGTAATATATTTGGATTCCAAAACATATTTGTTAAAGTGAAATTCATAAAGCTACTGAATAAGATACGAACCCTTGGTGTTCGGTGAAACATATTAACATGGCTAGAGGATTGACTAATTAATACATGAATCACAAAAAGCTAGCAGTCAGGTTCAGGATGAAATAGGGAATGTAAATGGAATGATGACCTTTATATCAAAGGGAATCGGGTATAAAAGTAGGGAAGTCTTGCTGAAACTATATAAAGTACTAATTAGACTATAGCTGGAATACTATGAACAGTTTGGGTGTTTTTATAAACTGGCATTACGGTAGTTCAAAGAAGGCTCACTACATTAATCCAAGGAATGGAGGAAGTTTTAATGAGGAGAGGTTGAGTGGATTGGGCCTGAATTCATTGGAGTATAGAACAATGACAGTCAACCTTATTAAAACATAAACAATTCTGAGGAGACTTAATAGGGTAGGTGCTGAAAGGTTATTTCCCCTTGTGGCACTCTAATCCTAGATGGCATAATCTCAGAGAACAGAATCACCCATTTAAAACAGAGATAAGGAGGAATTTCCCCCCTCCGAGATTAATGTATCTGTGGAATTCTTTACTGCAGAGGGCTCATGAGGCTGGCTCATTAAGTATATTTAAGACTAAGATAGACAGATTTTTAATGTGTAAGGGAATCAAAAGAATATGGGCAAAAGACAGGAAGGTGGAGTTGAAGTTTATCGGATCAGCCATGATCTCATTGAAAGGAAGAAAAGACTCGATGGGTCAAATGGTCTACTGCTGCTTCTACATTCTGTGGTCGTATGCTCAATTGCTCGATGATCAAGATCCTCTTGTCTTTTCCTTCAACCAGAGGCATGATTTCAATTTCATATGTGAGAGCGCAAGGGAATCTTCTTTGACCACTTGGATGAGTACATGAACAGGAAGGGTTTATAGAGGAATTTGGGCCAAATGCTGACAAATGGGACTAGTTTTATTTAGGATATCTGGTCAGCATGGACGAGTTGGACTGAAGGGTCTGTGCTGTCCATCTCTCTGTATGACTCTATTACCTGATTGTTTAATCAAGCCTTTGTTTGGCCAGTGACTACTGATTTCTGAAATTGGGAGCATTGACAACCTTGGCTGAAAGCAAAAACTGCTTGTGTTGGGGTGGCACGGTAGCTCAGTGGTTAGCACTGCTAATTCACAGCGCCAGGGACGCAGGTTTGATTCCTGCCTCGGGTGACTGTTAGTGTGAAGTTTGCACATTCTCCCCATATCTGTGTGGGTTTCCTCTCACAATTCAAAGATGTGCAGCTTAGGTGAATTGACCATGCTAAATTGCCCACAGTCAGGGGTAAATGTAGGGGAATGGGTCTGGGTGGGTTACTCTTCAGAGTGTCAGTATGAACCTGTTGGGCCAAGGGGCCTGTTTCCATACTGTAGGTAATCTAATCAAGATTTTTACCCAGCATGTGTGTGTTAGCATTAGCTTGGTAAGTATGGCATGGTGGCTCAGCGGTTAACAATGCCATCTCACAGCACTAGGGATCCAAGTTTGTCTGTGTGATGTTTTTAAACTGTCTTTGTGTCTGTGTGGGTTTCTTCCAATGGTCCAAAGATGTGCAGGTTAGGTGGATTGGCCATGCTAAAATTGTCCATAGTGTCCACGGATGTGTAGATTAGGTGGATTAGCCATAGGAAATGCAGGGTTACAGGGATAAGGTAGTGGGGAGGTTCTAGGTGAGATGCTGTTTGCAGGGTTAGTGTGGACTCAATGGGCTGAATGGCTTGCTTCCACACTGTAGGGATTCTGTGATTTTATTGTAAAATCTGAGGGGAAATAGTCTACTGATTCCAACCTAACATATGAGGGATGGTTATTTAGATGAAGTACCAGACGGTTAATTGAACCTATGAAATATGAAACTTAAGTCACTGGCTTCAGGAATGAGCAGGAGGTTGGTATGAGAGGAGATTAAACTGCGAAACAAAATGGCTTTGTCATGGTAATGTTTGGGGAGAAGTTGACGTAAATTGAAGAGATTGCTGTAAAGAATGTATGGTATGCTTGAAGTCTGCATTTTCTATAGTCTGGAGAATGCAGTCTAGGTAATTCAGTGGTCAGTGGGACAAATATATGAAATACTTGGTAAATAAGCCTGGAAGAATGCAAGGTTAAGACAAATTTGGCATCAGGGCTTCTTGTGAAGTCTTATCTAAACATTTTGTTCCTACCTAATCTGACCAATTGATATATACAGCAACAATGCATGTTCAGAGCTATAGTTTCCAAACAATTCTGCAGCAGTGAATTCTTCTAAACATTCTCAGGGACTCTTTGAAAGCACAGACAGCTTTCAGGCAACCCTAACAGTATGAACTATGTGAAGGGTATTAATGCTCCCATTGCAGCAACTAGTTCTTCATGATATACTAAATGTGGGCAGTGTTGGGGGGGATGTGTAATTTTAACCTAACTCTTCCAGTGAGATACTGACTGGATCATATTGGCTGCCTTTCAGTTTCATGCTGGGAGGGTTAGTTTGAAATTAACCTCAATGAGATAATATCCACAAAAGAGAGAAATTCCAAAATCTGACAATGACAGAAATCTCCTTGAGATTTCTCACAGTGCCTGTCAAGTCTGGTGTTTGAAAGTTGTGGCACATAGTAATTTAATGTTATGATATGATTTGATGCCTAGGTACCAACCACTTGTGGCTATGCTGGTCCTTTCCTGTGCTGGTCTCAGGAACTGTTCTGTCATCTGTGATGGTAAATGGACGATAATAACTCTCAGCAGAGGAGGCTCTTGACTTAATAAGCTGTACTTCATTACATCTCAGTAACTTCATACAGGGTCATACAGGTTACATAACTCTTAACCATATTAATTATTATTAACAGAGAAACCTTGATTAACCGAAGGACACGGATGGGGAGTATTTTGATCGATTAATCAATGCCGGATAATCGAGGTTCCTCTGTAGTATTGGAAATACATTATTCTCCATACCAGAATCCAGCTAACTGATAGTACACCCAGGAGCTGTGTGATATCACCAGACTGGGCAAATAGAGTTTAGTGTTCCTCTAGTGGACTTATGGTCTTAAATATTAACTCTTTTACACTGAATGATGCCAGGAAATGTATGGAGTTAGAGAGTCATTTTTACATAAATACAAAATGTAGGAAAGTAGTACTAATGATTGCTTGCTTAAAAATAATCAATGAAGCTGCAAAACCAAGTACCTCTCACCCCAACCCAGGCAGAGACCCCCAAACCCTTTCAATCCCCTCCATCTGCACACCTCCACCCAAACCAAACCTAGCTCCCTCACTATCTTATTTTATACTTGGCTGGTAAGATATTGCATTGCCCAGGAGAATACTATTTGCCCCAGGTTATTTATTTCCATTACATTTTGACTGAATCTGAGCTGGACTGATTATCGTAACTCCACAATCTTTTGAAATATTTCAAAATAATCCTGAATGTGAGTATTATCATACCTGCATTTCTTCAGGCTCAACTGCTGGAAGAATTAATTAGGACAACAGCAGTATTTTATAATTGCATTTTTATCAATTCACTCATGGGACATGGATAGTGCTAGCTGACCGACATTTTATTGCTGACCCTAGTTGCCCTTAAGCTGGTAATGGTGAGCTGCCTTCTTGAACTGCTGTAGTCAGTTGTATATCACAATTAATCAGAAAACACAATACAAAGGCAAATCAAGACAGCAATTATTCTTAGGAGAGGAGATGATAGAAGGACTGTGAAAGATGTAGATTATTAATAGGTTTTTGAAGATGGTTATGAAAAGAATAAAACTCAGTAAAGTATTTAAGATTGTGAGGGTAAGGTGACTAAATGCTGTTGAATGCAAGGTGGTGTATGAGAGGATTGGTGTAAAAGATATCAGATTTAGAAACAGTACTCCCTTCAATTCCCTTCTGCTTTGGACAGCCATGTTACAATGCACAGTATCATTAAGGTTGCCGCACTGCTTTGCATGCAAATATCTGAAAGAGACCACTCCTCCTGTGTGGCCTGTTAGTTCACTGCGTGGCATATTACCATTGCTGAGCCATCGTGCACTTGTGCAGCTTAGAGGGAACATTGCTCAGATGAGTGAAGGCTGAAAGCTGTCACATGGCAGTGCAGAGTGGTGCTGGAAAAACACAGCAGGTCAGGCTGCATCCGAGGAGCAGGAAAATCAAGAAGGGCTTTTGCCCGAAACGTCGATTTTCCTGCTCCTCGGATGCTGCCTGACCTGCTGTGCTTTTCCAGCACGACTCTGATCTAAACTTTGGTTTCCAGCATCTGCAATCCTCACCTTTGCTTATATGGAAGTGCCGGTTATAGCCAAAGTTGAGAAGGGCCACAAAGGGGTTTACAAACAAGGATAAGAGTTTTAATGTCAAGGTTTCATGGTCAAGACATCAAAAGAACTTGTGTGCACAGACAAGAGGAGTTCAGTGTCAAGAATACACTATGGGTGGTGACTTAAATGCAATTGTATGTTATAATAGGCTGGTGAGGAGATTAATAGAAAGTTTAAACTCAGGAAAGAAGACAGGAATGAATGTTCAGTGACAGTGGAGGTATGACAGTGTGCAAGCTCGCAGACATGGGGAGAATGTGCAAACTCCACACAGACAGTCTTCCGAGGCTAGAATCGAACATGGGACCCTGCCTCACAGCACCAGGGTCCCAGATTCGATTCTATCCTCGGGGGACTGTCTATGTGGAGTTTGCACATCCTCCCTTTGTCTGCGTGGGCTTCCTCCAGGTGCTCCAGTTTCCTCCCACAGTACAAAGATATGCAGGTCAGGTGAATTGACCATGCTAAATTGCCCGTAGTGCTAGGTACATTAGTCAGGGGGAAATGGGGCTGGGTGGGTTACTCTTCGGAGGGTCGGTGTGGACTTGTTGGGCTGAAGGGCCTCTTTCCACACTGTAGAGAATTTTTAAAAAGCTGATAATACTAAGAAAAGAGAAATGGGCACTCTCTGTGATGGGTAGGACATAACACACAGTGGCATTGCAGCATTGTCACTGGACTAATAATGTAGAGACATGGGGTGCATCCATGGTGATGGTGAAACTTTGAAATAATTTCATTAAAATCAAAATCTGGAACTAAAAGATAGTCTAATCATCGTTATGTTGAAAAGAATTCAAGCTCAGTCCTGGATAAAACGAAACATTAAAATTGCACACCAGATGAAACAGTAATGCTAAAGGTTTATTCTAAAATTTTTTATTTCTGGAACATCCTACAAGTATTCTGTTGATCATATGGCATCAGTGGGAAGAAATTTGTTACCTGCTCAAATACAGGTAATAGAAATATTTTTATTAGCTTTTGAGTGTGAATTCCTGATAAGCCTATAATTTATGATAAATATATTAATAATAACAATTGATTGGAAAAGTTTGGTTAACAATCCCAGTGTTATGGAAGTAAATCACAAATTAATTAATTGTAATTACAAGTTATACAAATTAACTACACTATTGATTTGTAGAGAATTTCTGAACTCAGCAGAACCATCCTGTAGCTTTTTGTCACTTCGTTATTGGACATACAGCAATACATTTTGATTTCTCAGGAACCCAATATTTAAAGAAAATAAATTAGGTAAATGGAATGTATTTCACCATTGTTTGAAAACTTTTGTTTCCCTGCTTGATGAGGGGGCCGGTATTGAAAGTACTGAGAAATTCAAAAAATCAATAAGCATTAACATATCACACTCTCTTGCACTATTTATATAATAGCATAAGCATGCCACTAGAAGTACATGCTATGTAAACACAGACTGAGTGACCATTTTGCCTTTGTTGTGTGTTCAAGCATGATCCCATGCTTCCAGTTGCTTGTCATCTTAAGTCTCCAATTTGCTCCCATGCCAACCTTTCTGTCATTGGCCTGCAACAGTGTTCCAGGGAGACTCAAAGCAGGCTTAAGAGATAGCTCTTTATCTTTTGACTCAGCACTCTAATAGCCTTCTGGACTCAACATCAAACTCAACAACTTCAAATCATAACCCCTGTCATAACTTTATTCTGTTTTTATTTTGTGTTGCTGGAAAAGCACAGCAGGCCAGGCAGCATGCAAGGAATAGGAAATTCGACGTTTCGGGCATAAGCCCTTCATCAGGAATCCTGATGAAGGGCTTATGCCCGAAACGTCGAATTTTCTGTTCCTTGGATGCTGCCTGGCCTGCTGCGCTTTTCCAGCAACACATTTTCAGCTCTGATCTCCAGCATCTGCAGACCTCACTTTCTCCTCTGTTTTTATTTTCCCTGCTTTATGTGTTGTTGGATTGATTTTGTTTCTTTGATTATTCATTCATTTTGTATTCAGGTAGTTGCTATATGTAACCATTCATACCTCATCTTGGCATCACCCTTGTTTCTTTACTGTACATATAACCACTCACTTTGACATTGACATCATTAACTCATTTATATTTAGTCTCCCCGCCCAATCTCAGATCTGTTCTTTGGTTCTTCCTGTTCCCTTGCTAGTTTATAAAACTCGTTATCCTTCAGTTTTGTTCCACAGATGCTGTTTGGCCAGTTGAGTTTTTCCAACATTTTATGTCTTTGTGTCAGATTTCCAGCATCACACATATCACTTCTGTGAAGATCCTATGTAGAGTTTGCTTGGACTGAAATTTGATAAAGTAATGAGGCACCTCAATCCTTGCCTCCAATCATTTAGACATTACATGTGATCGTTCAGTCTAGTTTTTCATCTAAATATGGGAGACACATAACGTTTTCTTTATGGAGGAGCTTATGACTGAGGAATACAAAATGGTCAGATCACTGGGCTAAGGAGAAATGTATCTCCTCTCCTTTGCTCACTGTAGCAACACAGGAACATTACAGCTTTATATCTGTAAATTTCAGACAAGCTATTCATATCAAAGGGATTAACATCCCAGTCTCAGAATAGGGAACTGCGGTAGGTAAATGAAAGCCACAGATCATTTAAAATAAATATAAGCATTTAATGCAACCCACATATTGAATTATGGTAAAAGGAGAAGAATGCAAAGTCCTCCATGAAAACAATTTTGTTCACAGACTATCAAACAAATGAAAACACATTGGAGTATAATAATTATTCCCTGCATGATACCATTTTGTATGGCTTCAGAATTGTTTGATTCTCAGTTACTACAAGCTAATCAAAATAGACTCACAGGAGACAGTCCATTTAATTCAAGAACTCCTGACAAAAGGACACAATTGACTATTGATAATACAATCTCTTTTGGCAATTGTATTAACGCTTCTCTGCTATAATGGAGTGTTTAGTTCATTTCAGGTTCAAATATTGGTTCACATACTGGAGGTTAAACCACAATAGACTTCACAAACCACAGAGCAGCTCTCTCATTACAGAGGGAGACAACTGGTGGTAGTTTAACCTGAGGGTCACCACACCTCAGGTGAAGGGAAAGGCTAAGCAAGAGAGTCTTCATGCTAACCGCAGCTGGTGCGGGAAATGAATCCACGCATCTAGCTTCATTCTGCATCAAGGACCTGTTGTCCAGCCCACTGTTAGTGCAATCATATTCAATTCTGCACCTGTAAGTTTCAGTTTTTCTCATTCAGAATGATAATGTTTAAAAGGTAATCTACATTACCTACAAAAACAATCAATGGAAAATACAGCTTGCTCGTGTTTCAGATATCTTAGAGCAAGGCATTAAGTCAATTCAGTGCACAAGACAGCCCCATTTTTTTGTGTTTAAGATTCCATTTAGGTCTATTCTCAATATATGAATCACTCTTTGTCCCCACATCTTTGTCTGTTAAGAAATGCAGTTCTTCCACTAGAATTTGGTCTCAATTTTTCATCTCAGAAATACATGTGCTATTCATCTAATAAGCTGGTGCATGTGATCAACTGGGTGATGAGAACATGTTGCCAAGAGGATGCAGAGGATTTTGAGATGTGCCCATGCAGAGGAGTTAGTGAACGATAAACTGAAATGGATCCCCTGGCAAAAGAGAAAATTCTGAAACTGGTTTCTTGATAATTGTCATCACATTTGTAACTCATCAGCTAACTATGCACCAGTAAGTGAATCCAGTGTTAGTTAAAAAGTGGTATAAGAATGAAAGAAGAAGGAATTTGCCCTGAAGAAAATTCCCAAAAATAAATATACCTTGAGTTGCTGCACTGATCTTAAGGAACATGCAATGGAACAAGTCTTCAAATTTGTCTAAATGGTTACAATGTTTCCAGAAATACATTCCATGTATATGTGTATAAGTGGGCTAAATTGAACCCAGAGTTTAGCAAAGATTTCACAGCAATATTCATTGGTGTACCTACATTAAGGATCAAAAATATCTAGTGAAGACCGAAATTGACTATAAACTATTAGAAGCTCTTAATGGCAAATTTTTCAGTTCTCAGCAATTCACCATCAAACAGGCAAAATCACAAGAACCAATACCAATGTGAGAAAATTGCTCTGTAAAGGACAAGAATGGACAGTCTGACTAAGCAGGCCAGAGTGAATTAATATGCACTTGAAATATTGGCCAATTGAAAATAGTTAAAGTGTATGGCACTTTTCAATGTGTAGACCTACCATTCAAGGCTGAACGAAATAGATGGATATATTCATGAAGAAAAGGCTTTCACAAAGTGTGGAAATATGTGTGCTGCCTTTTTGATGTTTTGGTGATTTTTGTCTTCAAATCATGGGATGCTATTAATGCATCAACAATCTTCAAATCATGAAAAAGATGCAGAATATCTAAATCTTAAAAAATACAATGAATAATGTTGACTCATTGGATGAAATTGAATGAACTACAGCATTCTTGATATAATTGATCTTATACTTTATGCAAATTTAGATACATCAGACCATTTCATTGCTTGGCAGTTTCACATATAAAGAATGCTGATTCCAACCATGTCTCAGACTTTGTATGAATAACTGGAATGCACTTTTATATTTCAGCAATTTGTTTTATATTCTAAGTAATAATTTATTCTGGACTTTGCTTGCAGGTGTACAATTAAGCAGGGCCTCTACCCTTTGTTCTGACACTGTTGTTGCTGTGATTTGTTACCTTGGATTAGGCTTTTATCTACCTTGCTGGGTTGGCTCCCAGGAAGGATTCTAACCAAAGGACTGAGCTTGTCACTGTCTGGAAGTAACCTACAATGATGCTGCACCTGTTTGAAAGCAGTACAGCACAGGGAGCCCAGAATGGGAGATGAAAGCTTACTTCTAGTTCAGGAAAGGCTTGTCTGTGAGCTGTAAGCCAAAAGTAAAGAGGTTTTAAGAGAAAATGAGAACAAGTATAGTGATCATTCCGCCCAAAGGAAAAGTCATTAGTATTAAGTACAGTATTTTACTGTTCAGTAAAAAGTTAGTGGGGTTGTTTTATCTCAAGGGTGAAAGCTGGCATAAATTCATATTCTGCTAATAAGAAAAGCCTGTTTGAATATCCACACTGCACAAACAACATTTGAACTGAATGGTTATTATCAAGATGTGAACATGCTTGCCAGTTTGAATCTGAAATCCTCAGGTTTAGCACTTTAGTGCTGATTAGAAGCAACATTTATGAGGTTTCATGTGGATTTCTTCCATCATCTCTGGAACAGATGGGAGTTGAACCTGGACCTCTTGGCTTAAAGGTAGAGATATTACCACTACACTACAATAGTCCTTATAATAGCACTGACCACAAATACCTAAGTATTTCTTTAGCTAGTGACTATCCCCTGGGCTAGTGCTAAAGATCAGCATTGATTTAAACAACTGTTCATTGTTGAGCAATGGAGAGAATGATGGCCATTATTGCAACGTTTTTAGTGAATCTTTGTGGGCATATTAATTGTAAATGAGCTGTTTAAAAAGTTTCCAGGTAGCCCTCCCTGGAGCAGGCTTCAATTCCTTTATGAAGAAAGCCTCTTATGGTAAATGGCAGCTAAACCAACACTTCCCCCTAAAAACCCCTATCTTGGCTGCCTCTTGAATGCCTGAAGCAATCAAAGCCCAGTAAATACATTTTGGAAATAACACGGAGGTTTCAGCATGAAATTGATTTCAGATTTTGTTTCCTTATTTGGAAGCAGTTGCAATGTGTATCATTTTATTTGCCTTCTTTGTTCACATTATTTGAGCATTAAATTGTTTAATTAGGGTTGGAATAATGAAGCATAATCATTATCATCAAACTATGTTCTATTTTTGAAGGTTAAACAAAACTGGTAATCTGTATCAAAATATGTCCATTGAAATCAGCAGCTTCACTTTCTCCTTTGTGTTTTGCAGATAGAAACATCATCCAGGGGACTGGCAATACAGAACGCAGGATACTATTTAAGTTGTCCATTTATTCCTAATGGGGAGCTGAGTCATTAAGTAAGGGTCAGTATGTTATTTGATTGAGGACTGTCAAACACAAACCCATTCCTCCCTGCAATCTACCTGAATCAGTATGCTTCATGTGAGTATTAAGTTTTTAAAAAATAATTAAGAGGAAGTTTTTATTACTACGTCCAGCTACAAAACAGTTGTTTATATCTTCATGGGCTTTTAAATATGTTTTCAAGTTCTCTTATCCAAGATCAAAGTGTGAGCCAAGGTGGTGCTTTTGATTGATAGCAGTGCTTTAGGTCAATGAGAAGAGGCAATTTCAGTTAATAGCTGTGGTTTTTTTTAACAGACAGCTCTGTGTTTGGAAGTTTATGGTGGGTCTTATCTGGGACTGTGAGCATTTCAAATGCATATTGATTCACTTTGGCCTGCTTGGTCAGAATGTTCAGTCTTGTCCTTTACAGAAGTAGCCAATAAAATTCAATTGGCTGAGGCCAGTGAACTTTTAAGAAGTGAATGTTTCCACTTTAAAAAGTAAATACCTTTCAGAAAGGTCCAAAATATTTTGAACTGTAGCTCTGAAGAAACTTTTTTAAAAAACATTTATTGAGGCAAAAAATTCGTAATATATTCAACGTAACACTTTGACAATCATTTTGTTCTGAATTTACAATTCATTTAGCTGTATTATATAAAATATTACCTGTTGACTGCATTCTGAAACTCTATCTCATAAGGTACACACTTAATCAACTCATCATATAAATGGGAATAGTTCAATGGCAGGGTATAACAGTTTTAGGTGAAGAAGAATATAATGGGAAGAGTTCTTTATTTCATCCTTGAGACCACCAATTGCTTACTTCGACACTGGGTGGCTAAAAGCAGACTAATGAATAGGGAATATAATGCCTGTTAAAAGGGTGGTTGTAACACCAGAACCCAACTACAAAAGCTGAATGGGGGCAGATGTTCACAGGTAAAGGGACGGCTAGAAAATGGGAAGCCTTCAGGAATGAGATAACGAGAGTCCAGAGACAGTATTGTCCTGTTAGGGTGAAAGGAAAGGCTGGTAGGTATAGGGAATGCGGGATGACTAAAGAAATTGAGGGTTTGGTTAAGAAAAAGAAGGAAGCATATGTAAGGTATGGACAGGATAGATCGAGAGATTCCTTAGAAGAGTATAAAGGCAGTAGGAGTATACCTAAGAGGAAAATCAGGAGGGCAAAAAAGGGACATGAGATAGTTTTGGCAAATAGAATTAAGGAGAATCCAAAGGGCTTTTACAAATACATGAAGGACAAAGGATAACTAGGGAGAGAATAGGGCCTCTCAAAGATCAGCAAGGTTGCCTTTGTGTGGAGCCGCAGAAAATAAGGGAGATACTAAACGAGTATTTTGCATCAATCTTTACTATGGAAAAGCATATAGAAGATACAGAATGTAGAGAAATAGATGGTGACACCTTGCAAAATGTCCATATTACAGAGGAGGAAGTGCTGGATGTCTTGAAACGCA
This sequence comes from Hemiscyllium ocellatum, assembly GCF_020745735.1. Taxonomy (NCBI): domain Eukaryota; kingdom Metazoa; phylum Chordata; class Chondrichthyes; order Orectolobiformes; family Hemiscylliidae; genus Hemiscyllium; species Hemiscyllium ocellatum. The sequence continues at coordinate 16,364,072 of NC_083428.1, read as the reverse complement.
TAAAGGTTGATAAATCACCAGGACCTGATCAGGTGTACCCGAGAACTCTGTGGGAAGCTAGAGAAGTGATTGCTGGGCCTCTTGCTGAGATATTTGTAACATCGATAGTCACAGGTGAGGGGCCGGAAGACTGGAGGTTGACTAATGTGGTGCCACTGTTTAAGAAGGGTGGTAAGGACAAGCCAGGGAGCTATAGACCAGGGAGCCTGCCGTCAGTGGTGGGCAAGTTGTTGGAGGGAATCCTGAGGGATAGGATGTACATGTATTTGGAAAGACAAGAAATGATTAGGGATAGTCGACATGGTTTTGTGCGTGGGAAGTCATGTCTCACAAACTTGATTGAGTTCTTTGAAGAAGTAACAAAGAGGATTGATGAGGGCAGAGCGGTAGATGTGATCTATATGGACTTCAGTAAGGCGTTCAGCAAGGTTCCCCATGGGGGACTGGTTAGCAAGGTTAGATCCCATGGAATACAGGGAGAATGCATGGAATGCGTTGCCAGCAGCAGTTGTGGAAGTGAGATCATTGGGGATATTTAAGAGACTGCTGGGCATGCATATGGTCACAGAAATTTGAGGGTTTTTCAGACTGGAGGCCTGTGACCAGTGGAGTGCCACAAGGATCAGTGCTGGGTCCTCCACTTTTTGTCATTTACATAAATGATTTGGATGTGACCATAAGAGGTACAGTTCGTAAGTTTGCTGACGACACCCAAATTGGAGGTGTAGTGGACAGCAAAGAAGGTTACCTCAGATTACAACAGGACCTTGATCAGATTGGCCAATGAACCGAGGCGTGGCAAATGGGGTTTAATTTAGATAAATGTGAGTTGTTGCATTTTAGTAAGGCACACCAGGGCAGGACTTATACAGTTAATGGTAGGGCCCTTGGGAGTGTTGCCAAAAAAGGAGAGTGAGAAGTGCAGGTGCATAGCTCCTTGAAATTGGTATCGCAGATAGACAGGGTGATGAAGAAGGCATTTGGCACACTTGCCTTCATTGGTCATAATGTTGAGTCCTGGAGTTGGGGATGTTGTGTTGCAGCTGTATGGGACATTGGTGAGGCCACTTTTGGAATAGCGTGGACAATTCTGGTTGCCCTTCATTTGGAGGGATATTATTAAACTCAAAATACCAGGATGTTGCTGGGACTGGAGGGTTTCAGCTATAAGGAGAGACTGAATATCCTGGGGCATTTCCTCCTGAGTCTGAGGGGTAACCTTATAGAGATTTATAAAAGCATGAACAGTGTGGATAGAGTGAATAGTCAAGATTTCTTTTCATAGGGTGGAGGATATAGAACATAGAACATAGAACAGGACAGCACAGATATGCCTTTGGGCCCTCGATGTTGCGCTGAAGTGTGAAACCAATCTGAAGCCTATCTATCGTTCACTGTTCTATTCTCATCCATATTTGGATGTGAGCATAAGATGTACAGTTAGTAAGTTTGCAGATGACACCAAAATTGGAGGTGTAGTGTTCAGTGAAGAGGGTTACCTCAGATTACAACAGGATCTTGACCAGATGGGCCAATGGACTGAGAACTGGCAGATGGAGTTTAATTCAGATAAATGCGAAGTGCTGCATTTTGGGAAAGCAAATCTTAGCAGGACTTATACACTTAATGGTAAGGTCCTAGGGAGTGTTGCTGAACAAAGAGACCTTGGAGTGCAGGTTCATAGTTCCTTGAAAGTGGAGTCGCAGGTATATAGGATAGTGAAGAAGGCGTTTGTATGCTTTCCTTCATTGGTCAGAGTATTGAGTACAGGAGTTGGGAGGCCATGTTGTGGCTGTACAGGACATTGGTTAGGCCACTGTTGGAATTTTGCATGCAATTCTGGTCTCCTTCCTATCGGAAAGATGTGAAACTTGAAAGAGTTCAGAAAAGATTTACAAGGATGTTGCCAGGGTTAGAGGATTTGAGCTATAGGGAGAGGCTGAACAGGCTGGGGCTGTTTTCCTTGTAGCGTCGGAGGCTAAGGGGTGACCTTATAGAGGTTTACAAAATTATGAGGGGCATGGATAGGATAAATAAGCAAAGTCTTTTCCCTGGGGTCGGGGAGTCCAGAACTAGAGGGCATAGGTTTATGGTGAGAGGGGAAAGATATAAAAGAGACCTAAGGGGCAACTTTTTCACGCAGAGGGTGGTATATGTATGGAACGAGCTGCCAGAGGATATGGTGGAGGCTGGTACAATTGCAACATTTAAGAGGCATTTGGAGGGATATGGGCCGAGTGCTGGCAGGTGGGACGAGATTGGGTTGGGATATCTGGTCGGCATGGACGGGTTGGATCAAAGGGTCTGTTTCCATGCTGTACATCTGTATGACTCTATATGCCGATCCAATGTCCATTTAAGTGCCCTTAAAGTCGGCAAGTCTACTACTGCTGCAGGCAGTGCATTCCACGCCCCTACTGCTCTCTGAGTAAAGAAACTACCTCTGACATCTGTCCTGTATCTATCACCCCTCAATTTAAAGCTATGTCCCCTTGTGCTAACCATCTGAGGAAAAAGGCTCTCACTCTCCATCCTATCTAACCCTCTGATCATCTTGTATATCACAATTAAGCCACCTCTCAACCTTCTTCTTTCTAATGAAAAGAGCCTCAAGTCCCTCAGCCTTTCCTCATAAGTCCCTCCATACCAGGCAACATCCAAATAAATCTCCTCTAGACCCTTTCCAAAACTTTCAGATTCTTCCTATAATGCGGTGACCAGAACTGTATGCAATATTTCAATTGTGGCCGCACCAGAGTTTTGTACAGCAGCAGCATGACCTCCTGGCCCAGAAACTCAATCCCTCTACCAATAAAAGCTAACACACCGTATGCCTTCTTAACAATCTAATAACCTGGGTGACAACTTTCAAGGATCTATGTACATGGACACCGAGATCGCTCTGCTTATCTACACTACCAAGAATCTTACCATTAGCCCAGTGGTCTTTATTCCTATTGCACCTTCTAAAGTGAATCACCTCATACTTTTCTGCATTAAACTCCATTTGCCATCTCTCAGCCCAGCTCTGCAGCTTATCTGTCTCCCTCTGTAACCTATAACATCCTTCGTCAGTATGCACAACTCTACCGACCTTAGTGTCGTCCAAACATTTACTAACTCCTCCTTCTGTGCCCTAAGATAGTGAACTACGTTTGGACTGAGCTCACTGTTGAATTGCAATTCAAAAAGCAAATTGATGGAAATCAAGATTCTGATCTCAATAATCTCAAATCAACTTTCAAGAAAAGTTGAAGCAAAATAAAGCCACCTAGGGAAAACATTTGGATAGATTGTGGAAACCAAATATGGAACCAATTACTCTACAGACTATGACAAAATTGACCAGGAAACAAAGCCAAGGAGGTCAATGCATTTGTACTCTGACTAACAATTATTTCTTTCCTTCACTTGGAGCTGTTACACTGACAGAAACACCGCAATCAAATAGCTTAATCATGTACACAAACAATGAGCATTACCCTTCAATAAACTTGTTGTTTTCTTCATCTCATCACTTACTTTCTAATATCTGGATTAAAGAGGGGATTTTATAACTTTTAGTTATCCAATAAAAAAGTCCTTGCAGACATTTTGTATTAATTTGTTTATGGGCGGCACGGTGGTACAGTGGTTAGCACTGCTGCCTCACAAAGACCCGGGTTCAGTTCCCAACTCAGGTGACTGACTGTGTGGAGTTTGCATGTTCTCCCTGTGTCTGCGTGGGTTTCCTCCGGGTGCTCCGGTTTCCTCCCACAGTCCAAAGATGTGTAGGTCAAGTGAATTGGCCATGCTAAATTGCCCGTAGTGTTAGGTAAGGGGTAAATGTAGGGGAATGGGTCTGGCTGGGTTGCGCTTCGGCGGGTCGGTGTGGACTTGTTGGGCCGAAGGGCCTGTTTCCACACTATAAGTAATCTAAACAACAAAAATAATGACCTAATTAAGTCAACAAATGCAGAAAAGAAGGTAAGATGTTGACTTTCATTCAAATAGGGCGTGGGGATTACAGTATGATGCACAGAGAAAGCACAACAAGAGCTCAACACTGCAGGAAGGATCAGGAATAGTACCTCCAACAGTGCAGCACTTCCTCAGTAATGCTAATATCAGTGGATAGTATCATGTCTGAGAGTGGGACTTAAACCTATGACCTTCAGAATCAGAGACCAGACTGCCATTGAGCGAAGATATATGCATGTAACAAATGAAAAGAATAGTCACGGATATGATGAACTAAAAGAGGCCAGGTTTTGGTATGGATTCCATGTTGCAGCCTTCATAGCTGATTCCATTCTCAATGCCACTGACCTCATATAATCTCTCATACCTCAGCTACATCATAACAATGGAAGGAAAAAAGTAAATGCGTTATAAAAATGCCAGCCACATGGCTGAAATCAATTTCAAGCAGAAAGCTTATAAAAATATTGACTACAGCATTTCACAGATTAAATCACAAAAGATCTACATTGGATACACCTTCAAAAGACTTTGACTTTTGATGCACCATATCACAAACCTGGAACTCTCACTGTCCAACATTTTTCTTTACACGTGTCCAAGTCTTTGGCTGGGGTCTGGAATAATCCACTTCTAAACAAACTGCCAAGGATACATCTGGCAGTGTGGGCCTCTTGTCAAATCATTCTTTTATTGCTAGTTTATTTAATGCTCATGGCTTTTTCACAATCTCAGGAGATCAACGGGAGACCATTTCTCCATTGTTTCTTCTTCATTTTAATACATTAATTTAAAAAACCTGATCAACTGTATTTTGACGCTGATTCTGTGCTACAGTTCTAAAATGAAACAAACTTCCTTTCAGTACATGATCAAATGCTGAAATCTAAATGTCCTTTCTGCCCCCTTTTTGCTACAATTCAAATTTTGCTTCTTCTTTGTTTGAAGAGAATTCATTTTGAATAGAATTTTCACACACCTCTCTAGATGTCAATATTTCTAATGCTATCTCCCAGAAGTTTAGTTTCCTCTTTTGTGCCAAAGTCTTATTTTTCCTTCCAAAGCTCTTAGTTTTTTGTACACAGCCCCAGGTTATTGATAATTGAAAACATCTCCTATATCTATGGGATTCTTCCAGTGTCTCTGCTGTGTGCTGGATATTGTTGACATTGATATCATTATAAGTAAAACAGGCCGCTTACTTGCGGAACGCTTCAGAGAACACCTCTGGGCCGCCCGAACCAACCAACCCAATCACCCCGTGGCTCAACACTTTAACTCCCCCTCCCACTCCACCGAGGACATGCAGGTCCTCGGACTCCTCCACCGGCAGAACACAACTACACGACGGCTGGAGGAGGAGCGCCTCATCTTCCGCCTGGGAACCCTCCAACCACAAGGTATGAATTCAGATTTCTCCAGCTTCCTCATTTCCCCTCCCCCCACCTTGTCTCAGTCGGTTCCCTCAACTCAGCACCGCCCTCCTAACCTGCAATCCTCTTCCTGACCTCTCCGCCCCCACCCCACTCCGGCCTATCACCCTCACCTTGACCTCCTTCCACCTATCCCACCTCCATCGCCCCTCCCCCTAGTCCCTCCTCCCTACCTTTTATCTCAGCCTGCTTGGCTCTCTCTCTCTTATTCCTGATGAAGGGCTTATGCTCGAAACGTTGAATTCTCTATTCCTGAGATGCTGCCTAACCTGCTGTGCTTTGACCAGCAACACATTTGCAGCATTGATATCATTATGTTGTTCAACCAAAGCCAAATATATTGTTTTCTAGGTTTCTCCTCCTAATATGCTCCTCCCTTGTGTTCCCAGAGTTAGGTTTTTCTGCAAACTATATATAAAAAGAAGAGGTGCCAGTTTCCTGAGAGTGAAGGGTATTTCTGATCACAGAGTTATCTCTGATGAGAAGCATTTAAATATCATCCAGGTTTTCAGAACTATACTTGCTTGTTGATTTAAAGGGAAAGTTCCCTATTTTGTGCTAAATTATCTTTGTGAATTCCTACCCGCACTGTTCTGATTTTTGTGCCTTCCAGAAGGTTATGTCGTGGTGAGATGTGAAGGGGTTTGAGGGCTGGGCTAGTCAGTAATACATGTAGCTACATGATATTGAGATACTGCAATGTCTACTACCATTCTTCTTTTCATATGTTATATGCATGAATCTTGGCTCAATGGCAGTCTTGCCTCTGATTCTGAAGATAATGTGTTTAAGTCCCACTCTCAGACATGAGCAGATACTATCCACTGACACTGGCATTACTGAGGAAATGCTGCACTGTTGGAGGTACTACTACTGATTTTTACTGTCGTGTAATGTGGCGATTTTTAATGAATTGCACTTCCAACCATTGCTGAGCTCTTGTTTTGTTACAGTTAGTGCAACTCTGAATCTCTGCGTTTCCACATGCCCTTGGGAAATTCGAAAAAGATCCCCAAAACTTTAATCAATTGCCTTGTTAACAAGCTTAGTTGCCTACTTACAACTACTATATTCATAGAATCATAGACTCCCTGTAGTGTGGAAACAGGTCCTCCGGCCCAACCAGTCCACAGCTACACTCCAAAGAGTAACCCACCCAGACCCATTCCCTTACTACTCTACATTTACCCCAGACTAATGCACCCCCCCACACACCTCTGAACACTATGGGCAATTTAGCATGGCCAATTCACCTAACCTGCATATCTTTGGATTGTGCAAGGAAACCAGGTGCACACATGGGGACAATGTGCAACTCCACACAGATAGTCACCTGACATGAGAGTCAAACCTGGGTCCCTGGCGCTAAGGCAACTACTGAGCCACCATGCCACCTCATAGCCTGACCACTTACAGGAAAATTCAACAGCAGCGGATTCATGTTGTTCTTCCAGCCTAACATGATTCCCCATAACCTTATGACCCACTTGGGAAAGCACACCTGATTGTCAGGTCCCACTACACTCAAGGTCACCACAAAAGTTAATGATCTGATCAAAGCATGCAAAGCCCTCAGTTTATCTGTCTATTGGTTTCAGGTTAACAGAAAATACTGACCAGATTCCTGTAATTAATAAGAACTACTGTTTATTACAAGTAAGGAAACTCTAATCACATGTAAATAGCTATGAGCTATCAACAATTGGTTCAATTAGTTAAAACTCTACCCACCATTTTAAAACCCTATACTCACATACAGACAGACACAGAAAAACAAAACAAGTTGGTTTTATGAGTGTAAAGAAAGAAAAAACTGGCAACCACAGTTCAATAGCACCAGTTCACAGGATTTGCTGAGATGATTCTTTTGCTTGCCAGAGCTTTCTTGTTTTTTTCACTTCTTACTACTAACTGGTAATCTAACTCCAAAGCCTTTAATTACTGATTAAAGGCAACAGCTTATAGCAACTGGTGACAGAAAGAAACTGACTTTCTTCAGGCTTATGATATATTTATTGCACAGAGAGAGAGAGAGAGAGACAGAGAGAGAAATAGAGAGAACCTGCCCTTCCCACAGTCTGAAGGCATCTGACCATATCATTCACATCCACAGGAACCAATCAGAACATTGTCATCAGGATGATCATCTTTACCATCCAGAAATGTTTGCAATTAGACCAAGCAATCAGCTACTTGTTGCCAGTTGAATCCCACAATGCATACACCACTGCACCCCAACCCTCCAACTCTAGTGCTAGACCATTGACAAAGAGCTCCTTCACTGCTTCAACAAAGCAGCAGTGTAAACATCACACACAATGAGCCTCAGTAACTTGTTCATAAAATTGCAACAATTTATTCCACAATCCTTGGTTTTAAAACAGTCCTTTTCCCATTTTAATCTACCATCAAACATGCAGAATGGGCAACACAGTGACTCAGGGTCCCTGGTTCAATTCCAGCATCAGGCCACTGTCAGTGTGGAATTTGCACATTCTCCCCATATCTACGTGGGTTTCCTCCCGTTGCTTCGGTTTCCTCCCACAGTCCAAAGATGTGCAGCTCAGGTGACTTGTCCATGCTAAATTGCCTATAGCGTTAGATGCATTAGTCCGAAGGAATCGGTCTGGGTGGGTTACTCTTCGGAGGGTCGGTGTGGACTGATTGGGCCAAAGGGTCCATTTCCACACTGTAGAGTCATAGAGTCATAAAGATGTTAAGCATGAAAACAGACCCTTCAGTCTAACCTGTCCATGTCGACCAGATATCCCAACCCAATCTAGTCCCACCTGCCAGCACTCGCCCCACTGTAGGGAATCTAATCTAATCAGAAACGAAAATGGTACGATCTTTACAAATGGCTCTACAGCTCTCAGCCTGTCATCTTGTGGCCAATAAAATTCCAGCCCTTCATGCAGTGCAGTGTACAACTGAGCTGCTAGATGAATGAAGACCCGAGCATGGTACCTACCATCTAACAAGTTAAATGTTTTTGATTTGAGTAGCATAAGGATTTCTCTCATCGGTGCCATTGGCTTTAGGCCAGAAAGATGATAATCATCTACATTTCATCACTTTTATTAAGTAGTTGGTGTTAGAAATTGTGCATATGTAAATGCCAACAGAATGAATGAATCCATATGAAGGTTCACCAGAGCTGAATGCATTCAGACATGTAAATGTCAACAGAATGAATAGGCTAAATGCCTCCCCCAGGCAAATAATCTAATACCATTTATGGTTGAGATTTATGGTTAATAAATGCTGATAGCTGAGATTGTCTCGTGCCTGTGGAGAAAGTCTAAATGTAGGGTTTTGATAAAAAAACTCTGACCAATGACAGAAAATTGTAATCAGAAACATCAGTGGTAATGACTCTGAAACTCTGCCATTGTTACCATTGTTTTTTCACTGAAATTTCCATTGAAATATAATGGCACAGAAAGAGGCCAATCAATTCATTGTGTCACTGCTGGCTGAATAAATTAGTCATCCATTCTAATCCCAATTTCCAACACTCGGTCATTGATTTGCAGCACTTTATGGGCAGATCAAGGTTCGTTCTTCATGAGTTGAGTGTTTCTGCCAAAAGTAGGCAATGAATTCCAGTGAATTTTAGGTGGGAAACACTGATGGTCCTATGATAAATTCAGTATCAGTGTGGTGTATTTAGGAATACACTATCTTCTAAGTCAGAACATTGGAAATCCTTGCTCCACTTAAATTGGAGTACTGTGTCACATTGGGGTGGAGTGAGGGGGTGTTACTGTTGTATGATTGAAATCTGTGTTTATCAGAAGTGATATTAAACTGAACCCCTATCTGCCTGTTTAGCTGAACATAAAAGATTAAAAGACACATTTGAAAAGCTGAGAGTCCAACTATCTTCCTTTAAGCATCACAATAAAAAAGATTCATCAGTCATTTATCAAACTCTTGAATTACCTTGCCTATGACGCACGGTGGCTGTCAGGTCAGCCTGTAGTGCGCATTTAAAAAGGTGGTTACTATCTGTGAATTGGTTTGTGAAAAATACTTTATAAATACAAGTTCTTCTTGCTTTTGGAACGTTTTAGTGGTGGGCTCCAATTGGATTATTCATGAAGAAGAATGCCACTTTCACATCTAAGATGCAATGTGAAAATCTATCTCCAATGTCCTCTGATCAAAACTATAAACCCACGATTAAACTTCATGCAGCAATCATGCATTGATCGTAAGGTTGGAGCTACACTACGGAGTGGAACTGCGACTTCTTGATTTTAAATCATAGGTCGGCCGCAAAGTCAGTTTGCTATTTGCGCTTAATGCATGCCTTCCATTATTCTTTGCAGAATTTATGTCAGAGAGACCCAAAAGTTGAAGTGAGGCCCACAGGTTGAAGTGAGGTCCAGAAATTAAAATCACCTCACATCAACAAGCCAGCAGTGAGATTGATAATTGCACCACCAGTTCCAGACATGTCCCATCACCTCCAGATAAAAATCAGACCTTTAGATTTAATAAAGGATTAGTGGAGGTAATACATTCTATACTCAAGAACTGGTTTCAATTACAAAGTATGGTTTGCTTAGAAGAGATTGCCTAAATTTCAGTGTTATAGTGACCTATTTATTAAAACAAATGATCATGAATGTTTAGATAATGGTGCTATGAAAACGCTGCAATGACATTATTTGTCATATTTGAATTTAAGGTAAATGGGATAGCTCTGCTCACAGAAAAACCTTGGTGAGTCTCCAAGAAAATCTATGCATTGGCAGCTGCAGAAGCAGATGTTGTATATTTACAACATACCATATAACCCCACACCTGTTTATACAATCTAATAACTCCTGGTTTCAATTAATTAAAACTCTCCAATCCAAATATTGGAGCTCACACAGTAACGCTCACTTCTTCCTTTATATAGGTTTATCATACTTGGTTTTGATGCAGCATCATATTCAAAAAGAAATTTTAAAAAATGATAAGGAATCTACTTCCTTTGGCCATAGATTTCAAGCACATCAGAGAGCATCTCTGACCTGGAAAAGTTGCTGAATCTAAAGTCCGGGCATTTCTCATTTTGTGGAAGGGGAGATTGGTGGCCGCACACACACGCACGCTCACACGCATATGCACACACAGTTTTTGAGTCCCTGATGTCTGGAACCCTGATAGCAGAGGTTAGACCAGGTAAGAGTAACTCTGTTCTCAGTGCATTCTTTAGGATCACAAGGGAGTACTCCTTTAGAGAGCAGAGGTTGTGCTGTGAAATGTTCCCAGGACACCTTGGCAGGTGGCAGGCAGAGATCCTCTGGGACTATTAATGGTGGAGAAAATTGCGAGTAAAAGTTGCATAAACCTCTTGCTACTGTCAAATTGTCAAAACTGGTCAGGAATTGTCACGAAGTGTGAAAATAACTTTTACGAATTACAGTGCTTTTCTCAATATAGTGTAGTGTGCCACATTGAACTATAACTAATAGCACTATACTTTTGCTCCGATGCCTGTGGTTACTTGTGGATAGTCAATGTGTTGACGTGGTTGGAAATCGCAGAAAGGGTAGTGAGTAGAAGAAGGCACAAGCTTGGCATTAGGCTATGAAGGGCCATGAGATGGATACGGTGGCATGAGGTGACATATGAGAATTTGAGGGGCTATGAGGATGGCTGGAGGGAATTACTTTGCATGGATTGGCATAGGAAGTGTGTGGAGGTGAGAGGAAATGAGCAGGATATGAAAAGTGAGCTCCAGAGCAACATTTTACATTTTTCCGCTTTGCAGAGGTAAGGCACCACTTTCTATTTCCCCCTCCCAAACACTTTTCGTGGAGGTAAAGCATATTTTGGTGTTGTGAAAGGGCATGCTTATGAATATAAAAAAGCAGGAGAAAGTGAGGACTGCAGATGCTGGAGACCAGAGTCGAGACTGTTGTGTTGGAAAAGCACAGCAGGTCAGGCAGCATCCGAGGAGCAGGAGAATCAATGTTTCGGGCATAAGCCCAAAGCACACAGACTCCTTGAGGCTGCCAAAGCTTTTTATTCTTTCATGCGTTGGAAAAGGCCAGCATTTGCTACCCATCCCTGTTTCTTCTTGAACTGATTGACTTGCCAAGACTATTTCAGAGGGTGGTTAAGAATCAATCACATTGCTATATGCCTGGAATCGAATGTAGGTTAGACCAGGTGATAAAAATTTCCCTGAAGGGCATTAGTGAATCAGATGAAGTTTTACAACAATCAATGACAGTTTGATCATCATTGATGATTAACTTTCAACTCCAGGTTTATTGATTGAATTCAAATCCCACTAGTTGCGTTGGTGAAGTTCAAACTTTTATGCATTAGCCTGGATTAGTAATCTAATGGCATTACTACTATGCCACCATTTTCCCTGCTGTCAGTGAATTGTCGAAAAATGTGTGGCGTTTAAGAAGAGCTGCTAAGTATTTCTGATTGGCCTGCAAACGCATTATAGGATTTGTACCAGATGATTAATTTCTCAGTCTACCATTTTCACTATCAAGTGAGAATCTTGATGCGCAGCTCCAACTGTTTAGTGAAAGGGGACATTTGTTGACATAAGAGATTACATAACTGATAAAGTACTTTATTAAAATTATTTTTATAAGTGATTCGTTGAAGGAATTTCAAAAATTGATTTTCTTGATCTATCAAATTGAGTGTCTTTTTCTCAGTAGTTACATCACAGGTGGACACTGTCAGTATGCTTCGTGACGATTGTCCATAGTGGATATGAGGAATGTTGGCATGGAGAACAAAGGGCAAAGTGTGGTGCATTGACATGAATCAGCATTGGGCTTTAAAATAATTTTGGGAATGGGTAGATGGGCATAGGGTGGCCTAAAGGATATAAAGGGCAATGGAGGGTGGGTAAGTTGGCATAAGATAGCTTGAATATAGCATGGGGAGTATGTGAGGGTGAGGGGTAGTGAGCAGGAGAGATGTTTTATGTTGACATTTTTATTTTTAAACTTTATCCACAGGCTTTCCTTTTGGCCTATTGCAGGAATTGGCAGACTATTAGACTCTTAACTCTTACTTCCTCAACAACTGTGTGTCCTTCCATTTATTGTGACTTTGTTTGGCTTATCCAAATGCACAACATCACACTTCTCCAGACTGAATTCCATTTGCCACTTCTCCTCCAATTCAACCAAACCACTGATACCTTCCTACAGTCAATAACTATCATCCTTACCATCAACAACCTGACTAATTTGTTGTTTTTCATGCAAATTTCCCAACCATGCCTCTTACATTTAATTTGAAATTATAGCTAAGTACCACACACAGCAAGTAACCCAAAATTGAGTATAATGGAACACGAATTGAAACTGTTTCCTGTTCACAAAAGCATCCATTAGTAATTACTGTTTGTTTCCTGTCACTCAGCCAACTTTGCATTCAATTTACTTTTTTACCTAGTAGCCCATGGGTTTTAATTTTTCTTAATCGTGTAAGAACTTGGCAAATGCTTTTCTAAATTCTATGTAGACTGCAGTGATTAGAGCAACATCAACCTGGTGATATCATTGAATACGAGTTCACTGTTTTGGGCTGTAAACCTGGTCCAATCAGGGACCCTGGCTGACAGATATAAACAGGAGTGTCAGGGGTTTTGCTCATTCTAGGTGCTAGCTCTGTGTTAGCTATGTCAGTGTCATGTAATATGCATGTGTAAATAAAAGATGATTTAATGATGGGATACCAGCCTTCATGAAATTATTTCATAGATGACATTCACTGCACTCGCCACTCCTTCTTGTCATTTTCCCAAAAAATTCAGTTCTTAGTAAGCCAAAACCTTCCCTTAACATAATGATGCAGACTATCTGTGATTTATCCATATCTCTCCAGTTAATCCTAGGTGTTGATTCTAGGTGTTTGCTCAGCACTAAGGTCAGATTGACTGGTCTATAATTACTTGGTCTATCCCGCACAGAAGTTTTGAATAATGATACAATATTTACAAAGCTCCAGTCCTCTGGTACCTCACTGTATCTAGTGATGATTGGAGAATGATCCTCAGAACATCCATTATTTCATCTCTGGTGTCCCTTAACAGCTTGGAATACAATTCATCTGGCCCTGATGACTTACCACCTTCAAGAGGTTCAGATGCTCTGATACTTCTAATTATGCTTATTAATCTAATATTTTACACTCCTCCACTTCAATTACAATACTTTATCTGCCTCATCCACTCCCCTTTGAAATCAAAGACAAAAAGGAATTTGGAACACTGCCCACATCTTCTGCATTCACGCACAAGTTACTACACATGTCTCTGATAGATCCAACCCTTTCCTTCATCATCCTTTTCCTCTTAGTGTATTGACAAATAATCTTTGGATTTTTTTTATTTCTCTGGCTTTTAATTTTCCATATTCCCTCTTTGCTTTCCTAATTTCCTTTTAGGCATCACCCCTATACTCTTCAAAGTTTCTGAACTTATCACTTTATTTTAGATTGTCACAATCTCTACTCTTCTCCTTTCTATGTGTTGCTGGATAACCAGATTTCACAGTATCATCTTTTATTTTGTGGGACACATCCAGACTATGCTCCGGACAGTTCCCTCTGAGCCACCCTGACCACTTCATCTTCACGTCAAACATCTCCCCAGATCCCTGCAGCATTTGGTTCTTTGCAGAAAGAAATAACATGTATGAACACTGTATCGATTTCTCCGCACTTACCCATGAAACAGCAGAAGGTGAACCTGCCCCTTTACTTCCTCCCTCCTCAGTATTCAAGATCCCAGACATACCATCCAGGTGAAGCAACAATTTACCTATACGCCATTCAAGGTAGTCTATTGTATTCGGTGCTCACAATGTGGTCTCCACTACACTGGGGAGACAAAATGCAGATTGGGCAACCACTTCTCAGAACACCTATGATCTACCTGCAAAAATGACCCTGAGCTTCCTGTTGCCTGCCATTTCAACACAGCACTGTGTTCCCTGGCCAACATCTCGTCCTCAGTCTTGCTGCAGTGCTCCAGCAAAGCTCAGTGCAAGGTGAACGTACAGCACCTCATTTTCCACTTGCATTCCCTGCAGCCTTCAGGATGCAGTATTGAGTTCAATAATCTTAGGACCTGAGCACCTTCTCACATACCCAACCTCCACACATCAGGCCATGTCAGTACATGGGCTCCTCCCATAATCAAACTCATTGTCAGCCATTAACAATCCCCATTACCAGCTATCGATTCTCCCAGGCCATTCCTTTGTCTGCCCAACTGTTTCTCTCTCTAGGCTCCATGTCCAGCTATTGTTTACTTCTACTCCTAACCCCCAGCCCCCCTCATCCACCCCATCTTCAGCATGTATATCAAACTTTTCCTAGCATCACCACTCCTGAAGAAGGGTCATTGAACTCAAAATTTAACTTTGATTTCTCTCCACAGATACTACCAGATCTGCTGAGGTTTTTCCAACAATTTCTGTTTTTATTTGCAAGATTATCTTTCCACTTTGTAAAGTTTGCTTCCCCCCAGTTTAGAACTTTTATTCATGTTTAACTTTTGTCCATTTCTATATAGATGCTAAATCTAGCCATATTATAGTCACATAAGACATTTTTTTATTATGTAATGGATCAAATTTTCAAGTGTTTTTTAACATCGAGGTGAGGATTGAAGAATTTTTTTCAATAATTAATCATTTTGATTTGTCATTTCGTAGCAGAACTTCAGTATTACCGTAAAAGACGCATTTTGTCACAGTTGTACTCATCAGGGTAATTTGCAAAAAATACCAGGTAAAGGGAAACAAACATTTATACAGTATGAGAAGAAAATGTGGATTGGTTGGCAAGTGAATTCTCATTGTTACTGGTCCTTGCCATGGATAATGCACCAATTAATGATGACTGTGAATTAACTGTCAAGCTTTGTTTAACTTTTAAATCAAGCAGGTTGACTTTGATTGGTCAACACATAGCCATTTCTGGCTCATTTCTCAGGCAATCACTTATTGTTTTATGTTGAAACAGATACAGTGTTCACACATGTTATTTCTTTTTGCAAAGAACCAAGTCATGTGTACTAATATACTGTATGTAGCTTTCAGTACGTGATGTGCCATACCGCAAATTCAACAGGCAATCCTAAAAGCTTTGACAAAATGTATCATAGAACATAGAACATAGAAAAATACAGCACAGTACAGGCCCTTCGGCCCTCGATGTTGCACCGATCCAAGCCCACCTAACCTACACTAGCCCACTCAACAATACTCAAATTTGATTTGATTAAGTAAGTGAGGAATTAAATTATATTTTGTTTAATTATAGGTAACTGTAAATAGCTTTCAAAATGACAAATTCCAAATACCTCAGGCCAAATGTAAGGTAAAGTTTGTCATAGATGTTTTCACAAAGTGATGGGTATATCAAAGAATGAAACAGGGGACAATGAAATCAGCAAGATAACCATTACCTTGGCAGAAAGAGGCCATTTGGCCCATTGAGTCTGCACAAATTCTACAGAAGAGCAACCCTCCTAAACCCAGTCCCACACCTTATACCTGCATTTTGGCTAATTCACCTAACCTGCATAACTGTGGACACACACGACAGTTTAGCATGGCCAATCAACATAACCTGTACATCTTTGGAAGAAACCAGAGTAACTGAAGGAAACCCATTTGGGTGCAGGGAGAAAACGTAAACTCCACACAGTCACCAGCTGCTGGAATTGAACCCAGGTCCCTGGCACTGTGAGGTAGCAATGCTAACCATTGTGTCACCCACAGTTTATGCTTTAGCGTTGTTGTTTTACGGTTCAGATTAATGTAAACTCAAGCTAATACGTGAACATTTTACCAGGTAAAAAGCTTCTACTCAGGGGAACAATTATATTTTAGAATGGATTAGTTTTGCAACATAAAGCATACAACAGACATATGAGTATATATGTGCTTAACTTTCAAATCAGGTACTGTGATGAGATTAGTGGTGTTATGGTTTTAAGCTTCTTAGAACATTAGTTAAGACATTTGGGATAATAGTTAGTCACTGGGAAGTGACACTACATTCTCAAAGCACATGCATAAATTGCTCATTGCTGCTGCGTTATCTTAGTAAAGATCTATGAAGTTGGCAAGCTAAGAGAGACAACCTGCCATAAAAGGGACATTTTTACAAAGTGAGGGACATACCAAGAGATGAAACAGGGGACAACAAAATCAGTAAGATAAACATTATTTTTAAAGAAACCATTCAGGAATTGGGCATTCACAACCTAGCCAATCCAAGAGTGACTGTGAACTGATTATGCATTAATAAGCCAATTAAACTTCAGGATGTCTTTAAGCATGCACAAGGGGTAGTGACTGGAAAGGGTTCATGAATGACGACTCTTAGTGATATGATACGCGAGGAAGGAAAACCAATGACAGAAGAAAGACTTCAATCAACAGAAGAGAATAAGTGATCTGTGCTCTGTTATCCAGTGTTGCAAAATGTATTGATTGAAAAACTGCTACTTTTATTTAGTATTATTTCTTCTGTATTTGTTCTGATAAAATTAATAAATTCTGAAAAATTTATAAAAGCATATTTTTGACTGAAATGGTTCTTGTAACTAATTAGAACTAGTAATCTTTAGATTGGTTCTCTCAAACCCAGTCTATGATTGTAATTCTTTTGGCACAGTGGTAGTGTCCCTATCTCTGGGCCTGGATTCAAGTCCACCTGTTGCAGAGGTGTGTTATTAGAACAGATTGGTTTAAAAATATCCTGTATTTGTTGTAGATCTGCAATTATAGTTAAAGTGATCTGCAAAATTGTACAAAAGTGGCTGTTTTAAAGTTTGGTTTGTGGAGCCAGGAATGACTAGAGTAAGGTCAGTGCCAATCAAAGATGGTAGTGGGAAGTTGTGTGTGGAATCTGAGGACATGGGAAAGTGCTTAATGAATACTTTTCAGCAGCATTCATGTTGGAAAAGAGCAACATTATTGAGAATACAGGGATAAAGGCTACTAACTTAGATGAGATTGTGGTCAACAAAGAGGAGATTTTAGCAATTTTGGAAGATCTGAAAATAGATACGTCCCTTAGGCCAGATGGATTTTATCCTCAGATTCTCTGGGAAGCCAGGGAGGAGATTGCAGAGCCTTTGGCTTTGATCTTTATGTCATAATTGGCAACAGGAGTAGTGCCAGAAGACTGGAGGAAAGCAAATGTTGTTTAAGAAGTCAAGACAACCCTGGTATTTATGGGCCAATGAGCCTTAATTCGGTTGTGGGTAAGGTGGTGGAAAAGGTTAGAAGATCTAGGACTTATAATCATCTGGAAAGGAATAATTTGATTAGGGATAGACATCACGGTTTTGTGAAGGGTAGGTCGTGCCTCACTAACCTTATTGAGTTCTTTGAGAAGGTGACCAAACAGCTGGATGAAGATAAAGCAGTTGATGTGGTTTATATGGATTTCTGTAAGCCATTTGATAAGGTTCCACACCTTAGGCTATTGCGCAAAATACAGAGTTTTGTGATTGAAGGTGATTTAGTGGATTGGATCAGAAATTGGCGAGCTGAAAGATGACAGAGCATGGTGGTTGATGGGAAATGTTCATCCTGGAACTCAGTTGCCAATGGTGTGCCGCAGGGATCTGTTTTGGAACCACTGCTGTTTGTCATTTTTATAAATTATCTGGATGTGGACATAGAAGGATGGGTTGGTAAATTTGTGGGTGTTACTAAGGTAGGCAGAGTTGTGGATAGTGCCAAAGGATGTTATGGGTTACAGAGGGACATAGATAAGATGCAGAGCTGGGCTGAGAGGTGGCAAATGGAGTTTAATGCAAAAAAGTGTGAGGTAGTTCACTTTGGAAGAAGTAACAGGAATGCAGAGTACTAGGCTAATGGTAAAATTCTTGGCAGTGTAGATGGACAAAGAGATCTCGGTGTCCAGGTGCATAAATCCCTGAAAGTTGCCACCCAGGTTGATAGGTTCCTAAAAAGGCATATGATGTCTTGGTGTTTATTGGTAGGGGGATTGAGTTTCGGAGCCACGTGGTCATGCTTCAACTGTACAAGACACAGGTAAGGCTGCACCTGGAGTATTGTGTACAGTTCTGGTCACTGCATTACAGAAAGGGTTCAGAGGAGATTTATGAAGATGTTGCCTGGTATGGAAGGAAGGCTGAGGGATCTCTGGCTGTTTTCATTGGAGAGAAGAAGGTTGAGAGGTGACTTAATTGAGATGTGTAAAATAATCAAAGGGTTAGATAGGGTGAACAGTGAAAGGATTTTTCCTCAGATGGTGAAGGCTAACACCTTTAAATTGAGGGGTGATAGATTTAGTCGGGGTAGTTTCTTTACACAGAGAGTAGTAGGGGTGTGGATTGGCCTGCCTGCAACAGTAGTAGACTCACCTGCATTAGGGGGATTTAAATGGGCATTGGACATACATATGGATGTATGGAACAGTGTAGGTTAGATGGGCATCAGATTAATTTCACAGGTTGGCACAACATTGAGGACCTGTACTTTGCTGAAATGTTCTATGTTCTAAGCTTAGGGACAGAAATCAGAGTCCTAGTGCTCATTGATGAGGCAGTTCACAGAGCTAAAGTAAAATTTTGAAGTATTAATTTTAAATTATGCACAATAACACACAATGGAATGCATTTTTAAGAAGTAACGTGGACCCTAAATTTAACCCTATTGCATTCAGTTTACAAGTTGTTTGTTCGTTTTACTGTAAGTAAAAAATGAGGTCTGCAGATGCTGGAGATCACAGCTGCAAATGTGTTGCTGGTCAAAGCACAGCAGGCCAGGCAAATATGCCCTGTAAACCCTTATTAGATCCAGAGTCCTATATTTGTTAAGACTAACCAAGGTTTGTGTGTTGCAAGATCTAACTAGTATACCACAGTTTTAATATGATGCCAAAGCAGGAGATACAAAGAGAGAAGAATACTTATAGGAAAAAACCCTACTGGCTTCACAAAACAATTTTCAGGCTTCTGCTATCAGACTGCCCTCTCCAACAACAAAATATGTGGTGAATATAGCAGATATCTCTTCCTATGGTGTCTTCGGGTTGTCAGTTATGGCTATCATACATCTTCATGCCATGATATTACAGTGGAACAAAAAGCAGATTGAAGTTGTCATAAACTGTTTCAGCTGGTACAGGGTCTGAGCCCTTAATCAGTGTTATTAAGCTTCATGCTGTAGTCAACTGAGCTAACTCGTCTCCAAAGCAATGAAATTATTTTAAAATAAAAGCATTGTTCCATATTCTACCCTTTACTTAAGTCTTTTATGCAATTCTTATGTTTGAGCAGGGAGGTTTATGATGAATTTATGTGGTTAGACCTCAGCTGCAGTATTATTTGCAGTTCTGAACGCTGCACGGAAGGATGAGAACACACTGGGGAAAATTCAGAAGAGATTTATAAGGTTGTTCCTAGGATGAAACACTCCAGTGATGAGAAAAGATTGGAGAAAGTGGAGCTATTTTCCTTTGGGAAGAGAAGGCTAGCAGAGATTTGATGGAAGTTTTCAACATAAGAGGTCTGGGCAGAATTCACTGGGAGAAACTGTTCGTATTTGTAAACAGAGCAAGAATCAGACAGCAGGATTTTAAAGTATTTTGCAAATGCAGTAAATTCAATATGTCAGAAAACATTTTCACACAGCAGGAAGCTGGAATGCACTGTCCAGAAGTATGGTGGGTGCATGTTCAATTGGACAATTATTTAAATAGAAATAATGCACAGGGCTGTGGGGAAAGGCAGGAGATTGGCATGAAATTAAAATACTCAGAATGCAGGAGCAGCCATGATGTAGTGAATGGTTCCTTCTGCACTGTAACAATATTGTGATTCTGAAATCCTGAACTAATTAAGACCTTGACAGGTGCTTGCATGTTCTCCAGTTACAATAACTTGTGGCTATACCTTTGTGTTCAAAACTACCATTGCAAAGTTGCAATATCTACACCTTGTCACAATTCACTGGAATTGTGAGCTGAAAATTAAGCCCTGCTATTTCTGCAGTTGTCACAAAAGTTGAGTGCACAAAATTCCCCATTTTTCAGACCTAGGTTGACAGAAAGCATGCCACAGGTTTCTGTATTTAATAAGAATTCCTATTTATTACAAGTAATTAGATGCTAACTGCAAGCAAACAATTCTAAACCATTGATATATAACAATACAATTAAAACTACACACACACACACACACACACACCAAGAAAGACAGTTCCGTGGTTCCTGTTCATGTGTTATTGAGATGATCCTTATGATTCTTACACGGGTGTGACGTTGCTTCTCAGTCATTTCTCCGTGGATGCTTCCACAGATTTGCAAGGGACACAAGATGGTTAGTTAAGTTTTCGAGGTCTCTGACTTATCAGTTAAGATCACAGCTTACAACAAGTGCTGAAAGAAAGATAAACTGGTTTTCTTAAGGTTTAAAATGTTTTTGATTGCAGAAAACAGAGACATAGCTCCTGAGCTAGTGGCTATCAAATCACATGACTCAAACGAAGATTGTTCAGTTAAGGACAAATGGATCACTTGCAGTTTAACCATAGAATCGCTGCAGTGCAGAAACAGGCCGTTCAGCCTCTCGAGTCCATACCAATGCTCTGAAGAGCATCCCACTAAGACCCACCTCATCCCAGTAACCCGACATGTCCCATGGTTAATCCACCCAATCTACACATCCCTGGACACTACGGGCAATTTAGCATGGCAAATCCACACTTATCTGCACATCTTTGGGCTGTGGGAGGAAACCAGGTCAACCAGTGGAAACCTGCGCAGACGTGGGGAGAATGTGCAAACTCCACACAGTCACCCAAGGCTGGAATCAAACCTGGGCCCCTGGTGCTGTGGGGCAGCAGGGCTAACCACTGAGCTACCATACTGCCTGATGCTAGAAATCAGAAACAAAAACTGAAATTGCTGGAAAAGCTCAGCAGGTCTGGCAGCATCTATGCTAGAAAGCAGTCAATATTTTAAGTCCAATGACCCTTCTTCAGAACTGACAGTGGTATAGAAAATATGGCATATATGCTGTCTAGGAGTGACAATAATAGTGAACAAGAAGAAAAATTAGAACCTATCAAATCACTTCTCTCTGTATCTAGTTTCTAGTTCAGAGTTGTTCATTCATCTGAGAGCCAATCACAGGCAAAAGGCTTTTGTCACTGATAATTGCTCACTTGTCCATCAATTAATCAATTTCCCGTTACCACCCAGTTGCATCTGTAACAACTCATTGACTCCAAATCATCTACAACCCAAACTTTGAAAACTGTTTGTAGAAACAAACTGTTTGTATTATAATTTGGAGATGCTGGTGTTGGACTGGGGCGTACAAAGTTCAAAATCACACAACACCAGGTTATAGTCCAACAGGTTTAATTGGAAGCACACTAGCTTTCGGAGCGACGCTCCTTCACCTGATGAAGGAGCTCCTTCACAATCACCTGATGAAGGAGCATCGCTCCGAAAGCTAGTGTGCTTCCAATTAAACCTGTTGGACTATAACCTGGTGTTGTGTTATGTTTGTATTATAGGCTACTTTTGGAATATTGTGTGCAATTCTGGCCTCCCTCCTATAGGAATGATGTTGTGAAACTTGTAAGTGTTCAGAAAAGATTTACAAGAATATTGCCAAGGTTGGAGATTTGAGCTACAGGGAAAGGCTGAATAGGCTGGGGCTATTTGCCCTCGAGCCCCGGAGGCTGAGGGGCGACTTTATAGAAGTTTATAAAATCATGAGGGGCATGGCTATGGTAAATGGACAAGGTCTTTTCCCTGGTTTGGGGGAGTCCAGAACTGGAGGCCATAGGGTTAGGATAAGAGGGGAAAGATTTAAAAGTAACCTAAGAGGCAACGTTTTTACACGAGGGTTGTGCGTGTATGAAATGAGTTGCCAGAGGAAGTGGTGGAGGCTGGTACAATTACATTTAAAAGGCATCTGGATGGGTGTATGAATAAGAATGATTTGGAGGGATATGGGCCAAGTGCTGGCAAATGGGACTAGATTAATTTAGGATATCTGGTCGGCATGGATGAGTTGGAATGAAGGGTCTGTTTCCATGCTGTACATATCTATGACTCTATGACTCTACTTACCATTGTCAGGTCAGGTAATTTATTTTTGCAAAGTGGCAATCCTTTAAATCTTAGTTTTAAAATAATTCTTTCTCATTTAAACCCACATTTTAAAAAAAATAAAAGGACACAGTCTTTACAACTTCCTCTTCACTTTCCAATATTAAGAATTTTGAAACAGTTTCAGAATTGACATCTATGGGGGATGTTTCAAAATTATTTCTCAACTTGTGCAAAATAAAACCCAGGTCCACAATTAATACCACAGGCAGTTTATTAGTTAGCAGTAATTTTATATATTTTAAATTTATCATGAAGTAGATAATGGCAAGTCTCTCAGCACTTTTACATTTTGTTCTTAGTCTGGTTAGAATCTCTATTTCATGTAAACATATTGCATGTGTTGAGCAAATGTTCTTTCTCAAGCTGAATTTTTGTTGCCACAAAAGTCCATTGGAAAGAAATGCTTATGCAAGGAAAAAATTCCTGGAAGTCAATTGTCCAAAGTTGTAATACATTCCAGAGATTTGCAGGAACATAATGTCAACACCTAGTTGTCCCTTTGTAGAAATTGTGCAGACTAATCAAGCATAGAATACTTTTGTTTATAATTAGAGGCACACTTGGTTGAACAGTTTATGAAGCAATGTTTAATTTTCAATGTTATTTACGAAGGAGAACTCTAATAATTTTTTTTATAATGGCCTTTTTTTGGGGACACTTGGCACCAGCAGTAGAGATTTGGATTTGCCAGGAATGTTAAATGATGAAATATTTCATACTTTTTGATTAACATTTTTAAACACTTGCCAAATGTTTGCTTGCCATATGACATACAGGGAGTGTTCCTGTGGTAGGTAAATCAGACATTAACCAGTTTATTACAATACAGCTAATGGACTACTTGTTCTAAAATCTCGTAATTTATATGCCAATTGGGGGGATTAGTGTTGATTAATAGAAAAGTTCCTTAAATTCTATAGTACTTAAAATTCTGGTTAAAATAAATTATTTCAAGAAAGAGTTGTGCTGCTGATTATTTGAAGCTTACTTTATTGATGTTAGTGCTATTCCCTTGATACTTCTCTTTTAATATAAGTTGACAAAAAAGACTATAATTTTCCCCTAAAATGTAGTCTATATATTGGAATGAAGAGAAGTTATAGATGATATGAATCTCAAAACAAGTCCACTTGGATGCTTTCTCATAATAAGGCTGAAACTCATTATGGAAGATGAATAGAATGTGTGTGTAACTGTGTTTTATAATGATATGATTATTTGTAGGAGTTTGAGAGACTCAATAGGGGTCTTTCAGTTGTGGGATGAGGATTAAATGATAGTTTCCTCAGCTCATGGCTATAGGAATCTAAAATGATGTAGTTCTGGAACATTTCAATATAGCTCCTAGATTGACTACAGATTTGCATTGTAAAACTCTTCGTAATTTGATGTTAAATTGGCAATCACTTAAAGTGGCTATAAAAATATTTACTATCTTTACCATGATGAATTTGAGTTGTTCTTTTGAAGTTGAAGGAAAACAGAATGTGAAAGGCTTTGTGTAATATCTTACAATGTAACAGGGTCATTTCAGAATCCCTAAAACTTTCTAATACTAAACACATTTCGTTATCTGGGGAAAAGACATCTTTACTGACAGAATCATTTAAAAATTTCTCATAAATAATCAGTGTCATCATAAAAATATCCCTTTTGAGGCACTTGATTAGAACTGGAAAAAATATCTGATATAATGAACAATGCAACAGCAATGACTTGAAGGCATCTTTCTTGTACAATAGTACAATGAAAATTCACTTATTCCATTATTTCCAGTAGCAGATTGGACAACTTGTAGGCTGCTAAATCACACATCAAGGTATGATTAAAATTTGTGTGTCAGTTTTATCTTTCACTAAGCAATAATAATCCAATGGTTTATTAAAGGCTTCTTAGCATAAGGGTCTTGATGGAGTAAATGTTAAGAGAATGGGTCCCCTCTTGGGTGCCAATTTAAGACACATATGAGAAGAAATTTCTTCTCTCAGAGAGCTGTGAGTCTTTGGAATGCCTTGCCTGAGAACATGGTGGGGGCAGATAACTTTTTCATATTTAAGGCTGAGACAGATGGATTCTTGATCAGTACGTGAATCAAGGGTTGTGGGGAAAGGGCTGTAAATAGATGTGAGGAATATCAGATCAGCCATAATCAGGTTGAATGGAGGCTTGACGGGCCAAACAGCCTACTCCCACTTCTATTCCTTATGGTGATAAAAATAGATAATCCTTTCCAAGTTTGGTCTATTCTAAATGAATTCTGAATGTTTACAGTGCTCTGAGAGAAAAAATTCCTCCTCATACTTTTTAATGTTGACACGAACATCAACAATTCTTAATGGTCCTGTAAAGCGTCTTAGAATGCCAATTGGTTGTATCAAAACAGCAACTAGTGTAAGTTTATTCCTGATGAAGGGCTTTTGCCCGAAACGTCGATTTTGCTGCACCTCAGATGCTGCCTGAACTTCTGTGCTCTTCCAGCACCATTAATCCAAACTCTAGTTTCCAGCATCTGCAGTCATTGTTTTTACCAACTAGAGTAAGTTAGTAACTGCCTCTACTGCCACATCATGAGAATGAATGATAACAATAAACTAGAAATACAAAAGCAGCAACACAGCAGGAGGCCATTCAATCTATTGTGTCCATGTCAGTTGACAAAGAGTTAATTAATCTTTGTCAGATATGTTAGGGACATTTAAGCAACTCTTGGATAGGCACATGGAAGTTAGTACGGTGGAGGATATGTAGGTTAGTCTGATCTCAGAGGAGGACAAAAAAGGGGCATAACATTGAGGGCTGAAGAGCCTGTACCGTGCTGTGCTGTTCTATGTTCTATAATGTAATCATATTTTCCTGCATAAGCACCATATGAAATTTAATAGCATCCTCTCAGTGGTGATGAGGGAAAGAAGGCCAATAACTGTTACAATTCATTTCTTCAGTTGGATTCCCACAAAGTTAGCATTTATAACTTGAAAACTAGAATATAAAGAGGGGCAAATTTTGATGCAACCATATAAAATTTGGATAGATCACATCTGGAATACTGTATACATCTTTGGAGTGTCGGAAAAATACAGAGCATTCGATGGAAAGCCACACAGGCGTGGGAAAAAGGTGCAAACTCCACACACAGTCACCCAAGGCTGGAATTGAACCTGGGTTCCTGGCACTGTGAGGCAGTAGTACTAACCATTGAGCCATCATGCCACCCTATCACTAGTAGATAGAAAGAATGTGAAAGGCTCCTGCCAAACCATGTGATGGCTACAACATTGAAGCCTCTATGATCACTATTTATAGCTCCAAGCTAAAACTTGCATATAAAAGTGTATGTTGTCTCTGTAACTTGGATGGCTGATGGGGATCAGATTGTGCCAATAGCATATTGCTCAATCCTGCCTACTTGCCCTACACATGGTGGAAATCACTTGAAATCTTCTGGTCCAGGGTCCGCTCCATGGAGCAGGACGAGACGTGCTCACGTTTCTTCTTCCAGAAGGTGCATAAAGACAGCCCCGTGCTCAGCAGCCTGAAGGACGAAGATGCCTCGATAATGTCATCTCAATCTGACATCATGAGGATCAGCAAATCCTTCTATGCCAGTCTGTATGACTCGAAGCCAACTGACAGCGCAGCCTCCCAGTAGTTCCTGTCCTCTATCACGGAGGTCTTAGATGACAGAACACAGGAGAGGCTGGACCAGCCACTATCTCTGGACGAGCTGACCAAGGCCCTCGAGTCCCTTGAAAAGAATAAAACTCCAGGAAGCGACGGCTCACTGGTCAAGCTCTATTCTGCTTTGTGGGATTTGATTGGCCAGGAACTGCTGGAGGTGTATGTCAGTATCCTTCTGGCAGGTACCATGAGTGAATCCATGAGGAAAGGTATCATCACCCTCATCTACAAGTGGAAGGGGGAATGGAGGAAATCAGAAATTGGAGAACAATCTCACTTTTGAATGCGGATTACAAAAATTTGTCAAAGGTTATCGCCGACCGGGTCAGGTCTGCTCTGGGGTCTGTGATTCACCCTGACCAAACCTGTGCTGTACCGGGCAGGAAGATCACTGAGAGTCTCGCACTCCTCAGGGATATGATCGCCTTTGTGCAGGGCAGAGGGTTGGACACCTGCCTCATCAGCCTGGACCAGGAGAAAGCCTTTGACAGGATATCATACATGTATATGAGAGATGTTCTTTCCAAAATGGGCTTTGGGGAGGGAATTTGCAATTGGATCAGACTGCTCTATGCCAACATTGTCAGTGCAGTCTCAATTGATGGGTGGGAATCAGATAGCTTCCCAGTCAGATCTGGAGTCAGGCAGGACTGCCCTCTCTCTCCTATGTGCTGCATAGAGCTATTTGCCAAGTCCATCAGGAAGGATGCGAGCCAGAGAGGGGTGACTATTCCTGGAGGCGGGGGCCTGCAGGTTAAGGCCTCCCTGTACATGGATGACGTCGCCGTTTTCTGCTCGGATCTGCTGTCCGTGCACAGACTCATGTGCATATGTGACCAGTTCAAATGGGCCTCGGGGACCAAGGTAAACTAAGGCAAGAGCGAGGCCATGCTCTTCAGGAACTGGGCCGACCAATCCTCCATCCCCTTCACCGTCAGGACCGACCACCTGAAGGTGCTGGGTATTTGGTACTGTCGGGCTGTGGTTTGTGCCAAGTCCTGGGAGGAGCGTATCAGCAAAGTGAGGCAGAAATTGGGCAGATGGAAGCTATGGTCACTCTCCATCACAGAAAAAAACCTGGTCATCAGGTGTGAGGCACTGTCATTGCTGTTATACATGGCACAGGTCTGGCCATCTTCCATTTTATATGGAGATCAAAGATGGACCGGGTCCAAAGGGACTTGATGTATAAAGATCTGGGCAACGGGGGAAAAAACACACCCAATGCCACCCTCACCCTGATGGCCACCTTTGTGTGTGGCTGCATCAAACTGTGCATGGATCCCCAGTACGCAAACACCAAGTGTCACTCTGTACTGAGGTTCTACCTGTCCCTGGTGTTGCGAAGGATGAGTTTGGCCTGGCTGCCACGGAATGCTCCAACTGGTTGGACCATTCTGTATCACCTGTCCTTCGTGGAGACATTTATGAAGAAAAACACCTTTGACCACAAGTCCACCAGGAAGTGGTCAGCACGTAGTGTCCTTGAGACTCTTTGGGAAAAGGACAGGGTGGATCCTATCAAGCGGTTCCCTGAGCAGACTGTCAAAGTCATTTGGCAGAATGCCTCATCGCCAGAACTTTCCAACTAGCACCAAGACATGGCTTGGCTGGTGGTGAGAAGGGCTCTGCCTGTGAGATCCTTTATGCACGCCCGGACTCTCAGCCGCACCGCACGCTGCCCTCGAAGTGGCTGTGGAGGGGACAAGACTGTCACACACCTCCTTCTGGAATGTGTCTACGCAGAAGTCTGGAGAGGAATGCAGTGGTATTTGTCGAGGTTCGTCCCGAGCAATGCCGTGATGCGGGACTCCGTGCTCTACGATCTGATAGCTGGGATGCACAGCGAGATGAAAATCAACTGTGCCTAGAGGATCATCAACTCGGTGAAGGACGCTCTCTGGGCGGTCCGAAACCTATTGATCTTCCAGTTGAAGGAGTTGACCCCAACTGAGTGTTGCAGACTGGCACATTCCAAAGTCCAGGACTATGTGTTGAGGGACATGGTGAAGCTTGCGGCAGCTGCCACCAAGGCGCGGTGGGGAAAGACCACCGTGTAGCATCTGCCTGCCTAAGAAGAACAGGGGGCCCATGCAGTCATTTGGGCTCTGCTAACACCTCAGCAGAAGAGCTGGACAGTCAACGTACAGACTTGTATATAGGAAAAATAAATTTCAATGTCTGTATGTAAAGCAATGCAATGTGTGCACAAGAATGGCACGACCAATTGTATAGAGATCCAAATAATTTTATGAATAAAGTATATTTTTGAAATTAAAAAAAAATGGTGGAACTCACTTGACTGTAGGTCAGTCCTGTCCTCAGGTAGAGAACAGAAGAAAATTACAACAATAACATTTAATATTCAAGTTAAAGCAGCATCCGTGGAGAGGAGGTAGAGATAATGTTTCGGATCCAGTGACTCTTTTTCAGAATTCTGCCAGATCTGCTGAGTTTCTCCAGCAATTTCTGTTTATGTTTCAAATTTCCAGAAATCCACAGTTCTTTGTTTTACCAAATGTAGGTAAGTTTTATTTGGATTATCCTCACTTTTGCTGTTACTCAATTAAAAGTTAACATTTTCAACAATTTGAAGGCTTTACAAGTAATGTTGCTACACTGACAATATTCAAAATGTTCTGCTTTGCTCGGCATTTGGGAAAGAGACAGAGTTCTTATAGAGCATGCTAATAAAGACAGGTAATTTAATAGAAAAATAGAATAGATCAGAAGTCTCTGCAGTTTCTTTAGTTTTATTCTTGAAGTTGCAGTAACAATGACAGATGAACAGACAGGTGATGATGTCAAATAACGATCTTCACTTGAATTTGAACTTCTGTTTCCAATAAAATTTAATCCATGTCACCAATGCCTTCTAAGAAGTTACTGTTTTCTACTTCTCTCCCTCTATGGGCACTGTGAAGGGCTATTTGTAGCTGACAGTGGTTGGCCAGATGCACAGCTGGGCTTTAAATATTGTGCTGGTGGCAGAAATCTCAGAAGTACCGGGCAGTGGTGAGTATTTCATCACTGGTTAGTATAAGATGGCACAAGTACAAAGCCATAGAGGCACACAGTATACAATGTAAGGTGAGAAGTGGAGGATTGTTGAGGTAACTTGTTGGAGCACACAGAGAGAAACCCTCCCTGAAACTCCAAAATTGGTCCATATTTGGTCAAACTCAACCCTTTGTCTGGCTAAGATCAACACTAATAGCCCTACAGAGTTCAGCACAGAGAGGTGATCAGTTTGGAATCGCCTGCTTTTTACTGTTTTAAAATGAAGACATCAAACAATTTTAATGTATTTGGAAGTGCCGGTATTGGACTGAGGTAGACAAAGTTAAAAATCACACACCAGGTTATAGTCCAACAGGTTTACTTGGAAGCACTAGCTTTTGAGATGCTGCCACTTCATCAGGTGGTTGTGAAGAGGCAGTGACTCGAAAGCTAGTGCTCCCAAATAAACTCTGTTGGACTATAACCTGGTGCTGTGGGATTTTTAACAATGTTAATGTAAACATTCTGAAAGGGCAGTGTTTTGAAGATCAAAAAAATCAAATGTAAATTATTAAATTTAACCCAAGTTATTGTTTGGTGGGATTTAGTTTCTGTGTCCCTGCTTATTGGTGGACATTGCCACTTTGTTTTTAGTACAAGTCTTCACAATACATGACTCATTTTTGATCTGTAGCACTTACGTCTCTGAAATGCTTACACAACCATTAGATGTACTTTGATGTTAAAAATAGGCTTCCATGAATTTCACTGACCTTTTATTAAATCGTTTTCAGTCTGTCTTTCATCATTTCAAGCTTCAATTCTTGATTGTTTGCGAAGATCTAAGCTTGTTCTAACAAAAAAACCTCCTCCTTCTGCTCTTTGTCTTGCTAGTCCATTCTTTCAGGAGCGTACGAGTCACCAACATCACATAAAAGTTAGAAAAAATTTGAAGGAGATCATCTGTACTTCACTTTGTATTTGGCCTTCTTCAGCTTCAATACCTTGCATGAATAATCAGTGACATCTGAAGATAATCCTTAAAAAGGGGTGATCCTCATTAAGCCTGTGATTATTTTGAAAAGTGCGTAGATGCTTTAAAACAAATACAAATTAATGAAATTTGAAATTATTTCTTTCTAACACAGAAATTTGACAGGGTGCCAGAGGGTTAATATATTTCATAATTATTTCTGCCATGTTCACTGTATCAGCAGTAAGGTAATTACCACAGAATGGGGAGGAAATCCTACAACCGTCCAAGTTTTCTGCTCTTCCTCAATTCTGGTCACTTGTGTATCCGGGATTTTCGTTGCTGTTCCATTGGAATGAAACGAAAGTCACCATCATCCTCAAATTCCACCTGAGTTTTCAGTTGTGGAGAATCTAAGTTCAGGAATCACTGTCTTTCCCTGCTCCTTAAAACACACCATTTTTTCCCAAGCGTCCTGACAGCTGATCAGCCCAAAATGCTGTTTACGCACAGATCTGCTCTGCTGTGAATTTCCATCATGTTCTAATTTCATTAAAGATTTCCAGTGCCCTTGGCCATTTCCTCCCATCCCTATTTCTATTCATTTCTCTATTATCTCCTTGTGTGGTCTGGTGCCAAATGTGTTCTTTTGATAATGCTGTTATCAAATTCTTTGGAAAAAGTCATTCTTAATACTTTAATGACTCTGCAAATTATTGTTCAAACCTTTCAATGTTGACTTGTGACCATATGAATTAGGAGCAGAGGTAGACCATTGGAGGCTTGGGCAAGCTCGACTGTTTCATTAGATCATCGCTGATTTATTTATGTTTCAAATTTCACATTCATATCTATCTCTGATAACCTTTAATCCTTTGCCTAACAAGAATCTATTCCCCACCCTCCACGGCCTTCTGAGGCAGACAGTTCCCAGTCACATGAGGGGAAAAGCATTCTCCTCATCACTATCCTAAAAGATGACTCCTCATGTTTAAGCAGTGCACACTCCCCCCCCAAACCACACCCCCCTCCTCCACCATCCGCCCCAACCCCACCCAGTTCTGGAATCACACACACCAGGAAACATCCTTACCATGGATGAATTCCGATCTCCCTCCTATCAGAAGGATTTTGTGAAACTTGAAAGGGTTCAGAAAAGATTTACAAGATGTTGCTAGGTTTGGAGGGTCTGAGCTATAGGGAGAGGTTGAATAAGCTGGGGCTGTTTTCCCTATAGGGAGAAGTTGAATAGGTGGAGGCTGAGGGGTAACCTTACAGAGGTTTATAAAATCATGAGGGGCATGGATAGGATAAATAGACAAAGTCTTTTCCCTGGGGTGGGGAAGTCCAGAACTAGAGGACATAGGTTTAGGGTGAGAGGGGAAAGATATAAAAGAGACTTAAGGGGCAACTTTTTCATGCAGAGGGTGGTGGGTATATGGAATAAGCTGCCAGAGGTGGAGGCTGGTACAATTACAACATTTAAAAGGCATCTTGATGAGTCCATGAATAGGAAGAGTTTAGGGGGATATGGGCAAAACGCTGGCAAATGGGACTGGATTAGTTTAGGATATCAGGTTGACATGGACGAGTTGAACCGAAGAGTCTGTTTCCATGTTGCACATCTCTATGACTCTATAACTCTATGTCCACTTTGTCAGGACTGTTAAGAATCTTATACACTTCAATCAAATCACTCCTTCATTTTTCTAAACCCCAGAAACAAGCCCACACTGTCCAGTCATTCCTCTTAAGACAACATGTACACTCCAGGTATCAGTCGAGAGTGTAGTGCTGGAAAAGCACAGCAGGTCAAGCAGCATCCAAGGACCAGGAAAATTGACTTTTCAGGCAAAAGCCCTTCATCAGCCATTTTTGATGAAGGTCTTTTGCCTGAAATATTGATTCTCCTGTTCCTCGGATGCTACCTGACCTGCTGTGCTTTTAGGGAACCACAGTTTTGACTCTAATCTCCAGCATCTGCAGTCCTCACTTTCACCCACTTATTATTAATCCAGTAAACCTCCTCTGAACCTCCTCCAGTGCACTTTTATGCTTCTTCAAATAAGTGGATCAAAGTCTATTCAAGATGTGGTCTCACTAGCATCTTGCATAACTGAAGCATTATGCTCAAAACATGAGACATAATTATTCATGATTTCTTATGTGGCAAAAATTAAAGGAGACCTATGTATATTGATGAATTCCCAATGAAGGTCATTCAATACTATTTTGCAAATGCTTCTTAAAATGTGCATATAACCTGATTAAAACTCTGTTACTAATTTTGACCCTGTGTTTTGTATAAAACAGGATTCCCACCTACTAATAGACATTTTATCCTTTCTTCTGCTATCAAAGGAAATCCCAGTAACCTTTGGAGAAAATACCAAACAGTCAAATTGTATATAAATTTATCTATATATTTATTTTGGGGGAATCAGAGGAACATTGCAGAATTATTTCCTGTGGTGTTGAACAACCTAATGGTTTGCCTATGATTGGGGATAGAATAATTTCAAAGAGTTTCAAATTCAACAAAATTAATAAGTTATATTCTCAGTGGAGGCAGAAGAGTCTGAGTTGAATCTGACCAAATGAAGACTGGGGAAGGATGAAGTTGGATGTGCCAAATGGTCTTTCTGGACTCATGCTTTCTTGTTATTAACTGTCTTGAGATTGAAGATAAATATCAGTTACAAAAGAGCAAAGAGATTTCTAATTTCAGCCAAATTCATAATGCCACGGTATTATGAAAAAATTCTATAATATGTCACTGATTAATGTTTGAAAAGATTATATAATATATAATTATATTAAGGAGTGACAAATAAACATGAATATACAGCGACTGTCAACTTTTCAACATTTTCTTTTCTGGCATGTGAGCATCACATTTATTGCTTCTCACTAAATGCCTAGAGGGCAGTCTTCCATTGATCTAGAATCACATGCAGACCAGACCAGGTAAGGATGACAATTTCCTTCCCTTAAGGACTGAAACTTTCACTCAAATATGATTCTTTAATGAGAACATTTCAAATACATCAATAAAAGAAGTGCCATAGAACCCCTACAATGCAGAAAGAGGCCAATTGGCTCATCGAGTCTGCAGTGACCCTTTGAAGAGCATTCCAGTCAGACGCAGGACACCCATCCTATCCCTATAACCCCACATTTCCCCTGGCTAATCCACCTAACCTGTACATTTTTGGACTGTGAGAGGAAACAAGAGTATGTGGAGGAAGCAGGGAGAAGATGTATACTCCACACAGACAGTCACCCAAGGCTAGAATCAAACCGTAGTCCCTGGCACTGAGACTGCAGTGCTAGCCACTGTGCAATCATGCCACCTGGTGAAGCTTAAAGTATCGTACATTGACAAAGTAATTAGATCTTATATCATTGTTTATTCCTTGTCTATAGGCCTGGCATATTATAGTCCACAAGTGTGAAAGGTGAGAGGGTTGCATCTGAATGTGATAACTCTCTCAATGTTGTGTTTCTATCTCCTGACCTATTAAACAAATTACTTGATCCATAATCATTTTATTGGCTCTCGCTTTGTACTCTTATGATTGTGTTATTTTCTTAACCTTGAATGATTTAAATAACAGGCTTAAGTAGGATCATTACAAAGCAGAATAGGAACAATTTGAGGCCTTGATCTGGCTCCCTCCTTTCAGCAAAGGGCGCGCAGATCTAATTGAAAATTAAACACAGTGTTTCTCTTCAAAAGGCCTTCTGACAGGGATTGATATCCATAGATGTACATGCACAGATAGATCACTGCGGCTATTTTTGAGTTGGGAACAAACACAGACTGGAGTTGTTTTCCTTGGAGCAGAGGACATTGAGAGGTGATATGACTGAGATGTATAAAATTATGAGGGACATAGATAGGGGAGTCAGGAAGAAATATTTTCC
Source organism: Hemiscyllium ocellatum (assembly GCF_020745735.1). Classification (NCBI taxonomy): domain Eukaryota; kingdom Metazoa; phylum Chordata; class Chondrichthyes; order Orectolobiformes; family Hemiscylliidae; genus Hemiscyllium; species Hemiscyllium ocellatum. The sequence goes on along the minus strand of NC_083428.1, from coordinate 16,329,938 downwards.
GTTGATGGAGGGATCAATGACTGGGGGCACAGATTTAAAATAAACTTTTTAACATGGCACTATTTTGAAGAAGAAAAAGATGACATCTTGGACAATATTTATCTCTCAATCAACTTCATTTAAACAGATGATCTGGTCATTGTCACCTTGCTGTTTGTGGGAATATAGGTAAAAACAAGGGCTGCGGATGCTGGAAACCAGAGTCTAGATTAGCGTGGCGCTGGAAAAGCACAGCAGGTCAGGCAGCATCCGAGGAGCAGGAAAATTGGCATTTCGGGCAAAAGCCCTTCATCGTGAATAGAGGCAGGATGCCTGCAAAATGGAGAGATAAATGAAAGGGGGGATGGGGATGGGGCTGTGCAAATAGTCTACTCTGTTTCCAACATTACAAAGGCAACTGTGTATCAAAAGTACTTAATTGACTTTAAGGTGATTTTAGCTGTTTGCTGGTCATGAAAGGTGCTAGATATATTCAAGTCTTTCTTATTTCTATTCTGGAACAAAAACCATGACAGTAGAAATAACCAAAAGAAGTAATTTGTCAAACAGGACTTTTTTTCGTTCATAACATGTGGCTGCATTGGCAAGACCAGTATTTGTTATCAATCCTAATTGGTCTTGAACTGAGTGGTTTGCTAGGTTATTTCACAAAGTGGTGAAGAGTCCATTGCTTGGCTTCGAATGACATATAGGCCAGACAATGTAAGCATGGCAGATTACTTACCCTAAACGACATCAGCAAAAAGAGAGGTTTTTCAACAATTTACGATAACCACATGGCTACCATTATTGAGACTAACTTTCAATTCCAGATTTATTCACTGAATTTAAATTCCACCAGCTATGATCGGGGGATTTGCCCCCATGTGCCCAGAGAATTAGTATGTGCCATGAGGATTATTAGACTAGATAATGTCACTAGACTAAATATGTCACCACCTTCCCACGTAAATTGCCATAAAGGTAATTTGGATAATTGATCTTGGATGCTAGCATTGAGAATCTTCAAGCTAAGTGTTCAGATTCCAATCTTACCTGCCAGTTTTCCATCAAATCACAATAACAACATCTGGTGCAAGCAACAGTACAATCTTACCTTAACCAAACTTCCCAGGGCAAAGATCTCTCAAATATGACTTCCAAATGATACTTGTTAGGTTCAAAAGCCTTCGCTAAAAATACGTTGTGTTAGCCGTTCTTCATTATACACTTCTACATTACAAATGCACATGATTTATCTTTTCTTTCTTTCCGACACTCCATCCACAATGGCCAATGTTAACTTTAATTTTGTTAACCCTTTTGTTTACTTTAAGGCCTTCCATACAAAATATAAAAGAGGTGCATTTATATACTGCCTTTCATGACCACATGAGATTCCAAAGTGCTTTGCAGACAACAAAGTATCTTTGAGGTGCAGTCACCTCTGCAATGAGAGAAACATGATGGCCACGAGTAACAATGTTTGAACACTGGATTTTTTTTTTACATTTGCCTAGATGTAATGCTGCTCAGATTCAAGCTTGTAGGGAATTCAACTTTACTTTCAGAATTACCAATTATTGTAGGCTCCAAGTAAATACAGGGCATTATAACTACCTGGCATAAAATGTAAGTAGGACAAATTGTTTTAAAGAAGTCCTAACCAAGGGAAAATAGTGAAAAGACTGAATAATACTAAACAATTTTTGATTTCAAATTTACCATGGAGAAGTGGGAGAGACAAAGCATTAAACTGTTCTTATGATAAGACAAGAATGTGTTGCAAACACTAACCAGTCTGGCAGCAGTTTTCAAGAAAGAAATAAAGCTAATGTTTTATGTTGATGAACTGTTGTCAAAACTCTACATGTAATTTGTTTTGAAGCTTCACTAAAAAAAATGTAGTTATTAAAAACAGAAAAATTACAGGCAACTGCAAAAGGAAGTAAGATCACATACAATGTATCTATATTCATAAGTCAAATAAAATAGTTTAGAGAATACTTGAAGTTCATAAAATGTACAAGCACACTCATTCATTTGCAATTTCTCATCACAGCAGCTAAAAATTACAGGAAGCATTTTATCCTAGTATAAAACATTGTCTGCTTCTGGAATACAGACATCTTTTTTCATGAACTGTTATAACCGTAAACAGTACAAACTGCCACAGAATTGGGACATCGTTGCATATTTTACCTATCATTGGGATCAACAAAGAGCTTTATTAGCTATCACTCGGGACAGAGCAGAGGAAAAGCTTTTTTGCTTTACCTCTCTACTCTGAAGACAACTGCTTACTTCGATTGCTCGCTCCAAGTCATTCATGTTGCTGAACTCTTTAATTTTTTTTGAAGAGTGTAAAGGCTGGGGAAGCAGAGACAACCTGTCAGCAATGGAATGCCAAAGTTAGATAAAAATTTCAGATGGGACTCTTTGTCAAAACATCATCAAAATTTAACCTACCTTTCCCTTTCTGACATTAATTAATTGAGTGCACATTTCAAGCATTTTCTGTTTGTATTTCAAATGCAACATAATCATGATTTTTCTTTCTATCACTCCTGCAAATGCCAACCTACAAATTTAGTGCCTGAATCTGAAAAGTTTTGAGCTGTGGATTAATCCAAATTGAAACTAAATTAAGAGTCCAGAGCTTTGGGGCTTTGGAGAGTCCCCAGAGAAGCTACCCATTGAACTTTCCCCTAGCAATACTGCCCTGCAAGAGTTTTTTTCTCATATCATTCAGCATTTAAAGTGGGATGTTTAAAGACAGATTACTTCTAAAACCAGCAATTCCTTAAATAGATCTTTTCATTTCAGACTGTGAAACCAAAGGAAAAAATAATTTAAACTTGAGTGTTTATTGGTAGGTCAGAATGAATTTTAAACCAGGAAAGGCCTTCAAGATGTAACATCAGCAATATAACTAGTGTTCACACTTTTCAAAGTTCTCCTAGTTTTTACCCAATTTGCCATTTTTGTTTGGTAATATTAATAACTGATATAAAACTTCATGTATGGGTTTTAAATTTATTTGAACAATAGGCATTCCAAACTTAATGCCAGTTTTTACCCTTTCTTTTTGTTGTGTGTGTGTTATTTGGGCCAGTATTCCACAGACCTGTGTCAGTCATTCTGTAGAATGTGAGTTAAGATCACCCCCACTGCCATTACTCTTCAAAGCTGATTGCGAATTTTAATTCAATTTGAAAGCACTTGGTTCAAAATGTTAACTCTGTTTGTCTCTCCACTGATGCTGCCAGACCTGCTGAGCTTCTTTAGCAATTTCTGTTTTTGTTTCACATCAATAAGGTTGATTCTAAGTTGACCTTGTTACAAAGCAAACTAGGGATGGGCATTAAGAGCTTGCTGTATTGGTTAGTACAAATAAGATGTGAATGAATCTATACTGATATGTACGTGGTTGGGTCTGTGTATTGTCCCTTTAGAGAATGGGTCAGGTCACCTGAGCAGTGGATTGGGGGGAGGTTGTGGGGGCGAGTCTATGTTCAGTAGTGTATCTGTAAAGATATATAGTGAACTTTTCCTGGTTCAAATGTCTACGCCTTATTTTGTGGTCTTTTTAAAACTCTTAATTGGACCCAAACATAATAACTAGCAACAAGGCAGAGTCATGGCCCACTAACTGTGTGCTACCACCATTTTCAGAAGGAAGGGAAGAGATTGAATGTCACCCGGACTTTGTAAACAATGCAGGATTGAGGAGGTAGCATGGTAAATAGCAGCTTCCTATGTCAGGTTTCGCTCCAACTACTGGAGAGTGTGTTCCCCAATTTCCATTGACCCCAGTTTGCTTAAGTTTGCAACTTTATAAGACTTTGCTTCGGCTATGCGTAGAGTATTGCATTCAATTCTGATTGCCACATTACTGGAATGAGGTGGAGGCATTGGAGAGAGTGCAGAAGTGGTTTATCAGGATGCTGCCTGGATCAGAAGGTACGGCAATAAGAAGAGGTGAGGAAAACCTGGGTTGTTTTCTTTGGAGCGGCAGAGACTGAAGGGAGACTTGAACGGAGTATATAAAATTATGAGATGCATTGATAGAGTTGACAGTCATAATATTTTTCCCAGAGTTGAAATGTCAATACTAGGGGGCATGCATTAAGCTGAGAGGGGGACAGTTCATGGGAGATGTGAGGGGCAATTTTTTACACAGAGAGTGCTGGGAGTCCAGAATGTGCTGTCAGGGATAATGGTCGATGCAGATACGGTAGGGGTGTTTAAGGGACTTTTAAATAAGCACATGAATATGCAATGGAGGGATATGGACCAAGGACAGGCAGAAGGGATTAGTTTAATTTGGCGTCATGGTAGGCACAACACTGTGGGCCAAAGGGTTCTTCCTGTGCTGTACAGTTCTAGTTCTACGTTCCTTGATGACACACTCAGTTGAATGCAGCCTTGATGCCAAGGGCAGTCACAGTCGTTTCATACCTGGAATTTAGCTCTTTTGACCATATTTGAATTCAGGTTGTAATGAGTTCAGGAGCTGAGTAGCCCTGGCAGAATCCAATTAGAGCATTAGTAAGCAGATTATTACAAAGCAAGTGTTGCTTGATAGTGCTGTTGAAGACACCTTTCATTGCTTTACTGATGATCGAGTGTAGACTGATGGGGCTGAAAATGGCCGGATTAGACTTGTTCTGCTTTGTGTGTACAGACCATACTTGGTCAATTTTCAACATGGTTGGGTGGATGCCAGTGTTGAGCTGTACTGGAACAGCTTGGCTAAGGGCATGGCAAGTTCTGTTGTACAAGTCTGCAGTACTATTGCATGAACGTTTTCAAAGCCCATAGCTTTTGTAATCTGGCACAAATTGTATTGGTAACAGTCTTGATACATTTGCAGTTTGAGAATTATGAGATCATGTATAGATCCCTAGTAGATCCTTGAAAAAAAAGCCAGTTATATAAACATTTACTGTCATCCTGAGAGGCACCAGGTTAGGATGACCATTCGCTCTTTCAGTTCAGAAGTCCTGCTGCAGCAGATGATGCAGTTTTGTGATGGTGTCCCAGGACATGCTTGGTCTATGGTGATGATGTGCCTTGCTCATTTGGCAGAATGGTGCCAAAGATGATGACCTCTGGGCCTCCTGTAACATCCTCTGTGTTCTGAGGGGACCTTCAGCTGTGGGTAAGTCATGTGGAGACTGCTTGTCAGACATTGGAGGTTGTTGCTGATCCTGGGTTTGTTGGTGCACTTCTCTGTGCCTTCGTGATATAATGCCTACAGCAAAGATAACTCTTGCTGTGGCTGGATTCATTGCACAAACCCATGTGTGGAATATCAGAAACAGAATACCTCCTTAGTAATGTGTGCATTGAGCATTCACATCACGCACAAATGACAGTTTACCATAGTCCTTGATGCAGTAAAACACTGAGAACTTTGACAATGAGGGCCATGGAATGCCTTTGCATTGACCTTTAATATAGTGCACCCTATTCCCATGTGTGCAGCACAAGCCATATTGCACAAATCCAGTGAAAGATTTTAAGTGTATATGGTTACTAAAACTTTATTCTCCCACCCCCACATCACCACATCACCTAAGAAAGGCAGCACTGCATATAAGAGCATATTGGTAAATTTCTTACAGTTCAAGGTTAGAGGAAGTCAACTCCATGCCCTTAAGCAGCCTATAAATCCTCCATTGCCTTTGTGTATTGTGATAACTTAAGATCACCTGCAATTACATCTGCTCCACAAAGATGACTATGATCAATTTGAAATGACCAATGACACGGTCAAGGTTACTTGTGTCCAGGATTTGTATTCGACACAATTGATCACTGCATATGTTTCACCCGCAGGATTCTATGATGTCAGTTATCTTAAACCTGTACTTTTTTCCATTAAGTCTATGTGTGATGACAGCCATTTTTAAAATATAGTACACACTTGTGCTTTGGCTGAGAATGGAAGGGAGCATTACAGGGTACTTTGTCGCCTGAGTAATAGGTTCATTCTCATTTCCCTTTCTTCTTTGTGCTCCACATTGATTCCATCAGTTCTGTGCTTTCCTGTAGTCCCACCCAACTCACTCATTTAAGTCTTCATCTCCCAAAATTACCACGTGAACCTTCAACCTTTGGCTTAGTCATACCAATTATTTATTAGCAAGATTCATGCCTCCCCGTTAAAAACTTGAGTGGAAATCTGAAATTTTTGTTACTGCTGAGACTCCTATTTTTCTGATATCACCTTGGCTTCCCAAAAGACTTGCCATTGTCCACATTGTTCAGGGGCTCAGAAGACTCCACTAATATTTTCTATCTATTTGCCAGAAACATTTAATTTTTATTTTTTCACCACAATATTTATGTATTTTGAAGATTTCAATTTCCAAAAAATTCTTTGAACAAAATATATTTATAAAATATATCCATTATTTCTTCCAGTTACCTTCAAAATGGTAAATTTATAAACATAGTTACTATGAGGTGTACCATGGAAGGAGTGCTGATATAATTTAGTAATTTTTTTTATTCACTCTTGGGATGTAGGCATTGCTGGCTGGACCAGCATCATTGCCGATTCCCTAAGTGCTCTTGAGAAGGTGAAAGTGAGCTGCCTTCTTGAACCGTTGTAGTCTAAGATTGTAGTCCACTGAACTTATTTTATCTATTTCTGCTGATACAAAAATATCGCTTTAAGGAGGTTGTTATCCTGATAAAGGAGGTACACTGGATTATACCTTTAGTTTGATATCATAACAGTTATCCTCATTCTGGAATTTGGAAAATTTCCATCACAAAAAAATACCAACAGCGTGCATATCAGATGGGCATTAGAATAAGCCATCTGCTCTGCAACACTGGAACACCACTCAGAAATTTAAAGTGAAAATGACCTTCAGTCAAGTATCTGCCAGTGAACTCCCTTCCAGCCTTGAAAAGTATTGGATTATCACTTTCACAATCAATACCATGGAAAATGATTGGAAGTTTGATGGTGATAAAGTCAAATGGATGAAGAATTAATTTCTCCATAACTGAGCAGCAAAAGCAAATAAATTGGCTAATTTAGTAAAAATAGGTTACTTGGCACTGGGCTGCATTCATTGCACTTTTATGAACTAGAAACCTTTAATTTGAAACAGACATAGAGACAACTCAATATGCAGTAACCAAGTATTTAGGATATGCCACCGGGACGGAAACAAACATGAGGAAAGAGAAAATTGTAGGAGACACAAAATTATTAAAAGCAGGTGCTGAGCCAGACAAGGACAAAACCACTAATCGAGTCACTGCACTTTGAACAGAAGTAACCATCAGAAATGTCATCAGGTTCTCACTTTTTGCCTTTCAAAGGAAGTATACAGAGCAGAATTTTATATTTAGTTGCTAATACAACAATGTGATTTTAATGCACTATTTTAATGCACTAATTTAAAGCAACTGCAATCTTGCTAATGCCTCACCATAACCTATTGTAGATTTCAGTATTGGAATGCAATGGCAATTGTACAATTTCCAGAACCATTCCAAGAAGTAATTTAACTTTTCTTTTTTAATCTAAATTTTGGATCTCAAGTTCTAGTGCCCATTTAAATTTGAATTGAGAAGATATTTAATCCTAATTTTACTGCAGCAGAGTTTTTTTTTGTTTTGGAAAAATATTTAATCAGCAATCTTAGTTCAGGTTTTATTGAGTTTAGTTGGTTTTCTGAGCAATAATTTCCAACATGCATCTATCTTAAAAATAATTTTTGATTTGGTCTTGTCTTTTATCTGGAAATTTAGGCAATTTCAGTTTTAGTCTTAACAAAAGTTTTTATTCTAATTTACATTCTGTTGATGAACTTACAATATTTTCAGTCAAGTGACAGGAGTTTAGGCAGACCTTCAGGGGCAATATTGAGTCAAAATTATAGAATCAGAATCACAGAATTGTTATGGTACAGACAGAAGCCATTCAGACCATTGGGATTGTACTGGCTGTATGGAGCAACGTGCCTTTGTGCCAATTTCTCGCCATCCAGAACCTTACCTATTGCTTCTATTTAAATAATCATTTGATGGTCTCTTAAATATCTCAATTGCACCTGCCTTTATCACAGTGCAATCGATATGCCGACTACTCGCTATGTGAAAAAGATTTTGCGCACTTCATGTTTGCTTCTTCTGCAAAAATTTGAAAACTGTGCCTTGGCAGATTAATTGAGGAATTAAGAAAGCATGCAGGACACTTGTCTTTGTCAGCTGAGGCACAAATTATAAGAGCAGGAAAGTTATGTTGGAGCTGAACAGGACTTTGGTTAAGCCACTGCTAGAATACTATGTGCAGTTTTGGTCTCTGCACTATTTAATTTTTTTGATTCGATTGATTTGATTTATGATGTACCTAGTTACAGTGAAAAGTTTTGTTCTGCATGCAGTACAGGCAGATCATACCATGCGAAGTGCAAAGAGAAATAGAATAGAGCAAGGAATACAACATTATAGCTTTCAAGAAGGTGCACAACAAGCATGAGATCAACATTAAATTTGAAGTTTGAGAGGTCCATTCAGATGTCGAATAGCAGTGCATCTGAACACCATGGGCATTGTCCATCCCTATTTGCGATTTGTAGGGTGGCATTGAGCCACTTCCTCGAATCAGTGTAGTCCATGTTGTATACCTCAGGGAGGGAAGTTTACGATTTAGCTCAGTGATCATGAAGGAAATGCAATATATTTTAGTCAGGATGATATGATATATTATAGTCATCTGAGAAAGAATATTTGAGCTCCCTGATCATGTGATCCAGTGAAAACTAGCTTTATTCTTGATTTATCAAGCCTGTACTAAAGCTGATACATGAGAATGTGTCACTCCTCACTTGGTGAACTTGTATTCAGATTGGACCATTTTCCTTTAATCTCTTCTTTATACTATCTCCTCATTTTAATTTGAAAGTATTTGCCATGCTAAAAATTGAGTCATCTAATACCTGAAATGTAAATTATTCAGCAGAATGGCATGTTATGCTAACAAAATTGAACTGAGGTGATTTTAATAATGTGATTTTGAATTCAGAGGAATGGACTGTAATATCAAATGAATAGTTCACAAGTTTGATTTGGAGGAGCCAGTGTTGGACTGGTGTGGACAAAATTAAAAATCACACAACGCCAGTTTATAGTCCATCATGTTTATACCTGGATCGAATAAAGCTGTTGGACTACAGCCTGGTGTTGTGAGATTTTTAACTTAGTTCACAGTTAGATATGGAATAGATTGAATCTTTTTTATTTTTACATTTATTGACCTCTCATACATGGTATATTAAGATACCGAGTCCCCAGTATTCTTTTAGACAACTGTAATATGTATTTAAATTCAAGCAGCTGTTCTAATGGGTAATCACTCAGAATTAGCTAACTACTAACAGGCAAGCTACAGTCAACTATATTTGGGGATCTGGTTGTCAATTGCTCGTTGCTGAGGGAGTTTTGTATTTGGAAGATAAACTCAAGCTTCCGGGTGTTGTATCATTGCAAAGATGTGGCAACAGCATTTGACATTTCAAGTTGAGATAAAGATATTGTTCACACCAGGACATTTTAGCTGATAACCTCAGTTTGGTTCAAAATTGTGATAAGATAGAAACAGATTGGTTGGGGTCCAGAAAACTGATAGTAACATGAAAATTGTTCTGTATAAAATACTGAAAAGTTATAACACACGAAGTTCATAAACATTAATCAAAATTTGACTTTCGGTCTTTAATGCAAGTTAAACAATGTGCAGTGTCTCAAATTGCAGCGTGCGATGTGTTTACATTCAACCAACAAACGTTTAAAGAAAGGATCAGAAACAGTCCAGAAGACTCCAAATCAACAGATATGTCGGATGGGTCAGAAAAGGTCACCGACTCCTATCACTCAAGCAAGATAAACTGCATGTCTCTTTTCCCATCCTAAGATTATTTGCACAACTATCTCATTTTGATATACCTATATAAAAGAACCATTACAAGATACTTGAGTAAAATGAATTTTATTCTTCATCAGCTGAAACAATGGACTGTCTCACTGGACTCTTGAAAATAGAAGTTTGCAGTTTCTACTGGGTTAATTTGCTTTTTTCCATGTAAACGGCCAGAAATCAACGAAACCAGAACAAAGGATTGAGGAATTTCTGGTGCAGATTAGACCAATGTGAATTATATGTGTGCTGGTTTAATAAATATTGTCATGTTTGTTACCAAGCCCAGCCCAAAACATTGGTGACATCTACCTTTAGAATTAATTAACATGACAAGTTATTGCGAATTACACTTCACAGACCTCCAAGGAGGCTTTTAAATTTAAACTCTTTTATAGGCATAAAGAACAGCCATGTATGAAAAGCATGTAAATATTACTTTTAATTTCTTAAGTAACTGAATAAAGAACACCAATGTAATTAGTTAATGGATTTCCAAAGTACTGTTTAATTGGTTAAAATTGAATAATTCTGAAGTGAGGGACTGGGCACTGATCAAAAATTCTTTATTTTAGTGACAAACGTATGCATTCTTAATTCCATCTTTTATTTAAACTACCTTCTGAAATGGTCCTACTATAGTTGAAGAAAAGTGTTAATTGCATGCTACTTTCTTTTCATTCACAGGATTTAGGCATCACTGGCTTGGCCAACATAATTTGCCTGTCCCTAATTATCTAGAGAGCAGTTAAAAATCAGTCACATTGTTGTCGGTCAGGAATCATGTGTAGGCCAGACCAGGTAAGGATGGCAGGTTCCTTCCCTAAAGGATATTAGTGAACGAGGTGGGATTTTCTTGACAACTGGCAATGGTTTCATGGTCATCATTAGACTCTTAATTCCAGATTTAAAACAAAGATTGAATTCAAATTCTGCCGTGGCAGGATTCAACCCAGATTCCTAGAATTCCTGAGTTTCTTGGTGAATAGCTTAGTGATACTGCCACTAGGCCAACACATCCCAGTATGGGAATATAGGGCTGTTTTAAAGTGAAAACTGTTTAAAGGGCATCCTCCTGGAAGATTTTATGTTTGGCACCTGCAGGTAAGTTTGAGTAGAAATGCGAACAAAGGAGAATGCTTCTAGTTCAGTTTTGAAGTTTATTTGAAAGATAGATTGATTGGCCTTCTGATGTGTTTTTGTGTTTCTCTAAATGTACACCTGAGTTGATTGCTCCCCACGTGAGAAGTCTTTTTAAAAATATTTCTTCACAGTATTTGGATGTTGCTGACTAAGCAGCATTTATTTCACTCTAATTTCCCAGTTAAGCGTTAACCACAGTGCTGTGGGTCTGGAATCAAATGTAGGTAAGGAATGCAAATTTCTTACCCTAAAGGGAATTAGTGAATTAGATGTATTTGTTTACAATAAACAACATGGTTAAATGGTCACCATTAGGCTAGCTTTTTTTATTTTAGAGTTTTATTGAGTTCAAATTTCACCATCTGCCATAGTGTGAGTTGAACCCATGTCCTTAAATTTTCAACCTGGTCCTCTAGATGATATGTCCAACTCCTTTTGACATATATTTGTGTTGAAATTTTCATGTCGTCAACGTTGATGCTCAGTACATTGTAAAGGTGCTGCTTTATAAGTGAGTTTTAAGACTTTTGGAACAAATGCCTTGTTAAACAATGTAACATCTAAACAAAAAACAGAGAACGTATTTTAGATGCACTTTACAAAGTAAAAGTATGCACACAGTCTGTTTGTGAATTATTATCTGCTCACAGGGAAGTTGTGGGTATGGAGGGTTCAGATTTGATGCCTCTTAGCATCAGCCAATTCATTTCCTAGGCAGACGACAGCCAGACAGACAAATCTCATATTGCAAATAGCAGAAAGAATCATAACCTCATTGGAAATATAGTAGTGGTTTGTGCTGAAGAAAACAGAACAGACTCGCTTCAGTATAGAATTTTTCTGACCCAAGGCCTATGAACTACATCTCCGCTGTAATCGTTGTTGTTATGTGGACAAACTCAGCGGCCACTTTTCCCCACAAACAATTGATCATTTTCTTTTGGTAGCAGTAGTCAGGATCTTACAACCTCCTTTGAGTCTTGTTCTAAACAATCCCATGTGATTTATTAAATCCACTTTAATGGTGTAATAGCCCTGATGTGACTCATGTGTTGGTACAGACTTTATGCGTGTCAATGTTACATAGAAGAATTTTCTAGTTACAGTACACTCAAAATATACCCCATTCTCAGCATTGTTGAAGGTTGATTGATTCAAGAATTTAGGGCATTCTGATCTACTATCTGAATTTGACATCAGATGTTTACAGATAATGTCTATGGTAAAGCATTAAAACATCTGGAAAAGTTCAAGCTTTGCTCACAGCAAGGGTCCACACTTTTTTTTTCAAAAGGAAAGATAATGGGCTATCTGGTCATTTGACTCTCTCCATCAACAATTAAGGATGGAACAGGCAGTGTTCCAAATGTGAGTTAAAGCAGGCAAGACTTCCACTGGTAGAGTTCATTCAAGAAGTCACCCTGTTAATTCTCTGTCATTTTACATTTCAGCAAGATCATTTTATGTAACAAAGTTTTGGGAAGGGAGCTCCTCTTGTTACTATATAGCAATACTGGAATTGACCTTGAGGTGATTGACTCTGCTTGGCATTTTTTAACAAAATTGACGTCTGCTTTCAAAAGGACCTGCTTTTGATTTAGTGACAGTACTGAACAAAGGCAATCTTCACGAATGCAATTCAGATATTGTTATAGACAGTAAGTGTTGAATTTTCTGATTTAATGAAAATCTGAATGACTTGAATTGCAACAAAATGGAACTGCAACTAATAACCATTTTGATTTTTATTGGACCCTATCCTAAATTTAATATTCAACAGAACAACTTGCATTTCATATAACACCTCTAAAATTCAATAAAATGTTCCCAGACTCTTCTCAGGAGTGCTTTAAAGATAATGAGACACAGAGCCACTTCCAGCACCATTAGGGGAGCTAGCCAAAAGCTGGCACAGCTGTAGGTTTTAAGGAACATCTGAATGGAGGAAAAGAGTTAGGAAGATGTGGGGTTTTGGGGTTAAATCCAGAGTTTAGGACTTGGGTAAACTGAAGGTCTGATCATGAATGGTGGAGTATTTAAAATTCTGGACCAAATTCAAATGAATGCAGATACTTTGAAGGGTTGTGGTCTGGAGGAGATTCAAGAGACAAAGAGGAGCAAGGTTCTGGAGAGTTTTGAAAACAATGAGTAAAATTTAGGTCAGTAAGCACAGAGTGGGTAGTAAATGGGCTTTGGTTTGAACCAAGGGCATGAACAGCAGAGTTTTGGATGACCCCCAATTAATATTATGAAAGATAGAATGTTGGAGGTTAGCCAGGACTGTATTGGAATTGTCAAATCAAAAGGTAACAAAGGCATTGGAAAGTCTTCTGGCAACAGATAACCCAAGGCATGCCAGAGTTGGACAATTGAAAATGACTCAAGAATGACCACTCCTGACTTCACCAGAACAGTCTTTTGAGTTTTATTTTCTTATCATGCCACCATTGACGCTCCTCATTAAAAATCTTTTCCAAAATCCTTATCTGGATCTCTTTCCATCTATAAGCATTTCCTTAAAATCCATCGTATTGCCAAAATGTTAGTAACATTTTGTGGTTTTGGTATCTTCTCATTTATTCCATTCAGTTTTTTTCTGTTCTTTCCCTGTGTTGTTATTTGGAAGATTTTATATATTACAACTGCATTCTAAATGAGTAATACCTTCTCCTTAGAATAATAATTATCAAGAGAAGAAAGTTTCAGTTTTCTCCCCTAAGATGACATTGGGTGTTTAATCTGGTTCTTCACTTCTCCAAGTAGACCACACAATACCTGGGGAGAAATTCTTGATATGACTTATATAAAGTACTAAAACTTGTAGCACAAATTTGATTACTGAAATCTACATAATGTCTTACACTATGAAGTGTTTGTATGTGTATGTGCATGTGTGTAGTTAGAGTGAGGATATACCTGTTAAAGTTTGGTTGAAGTTCAACAGCAGCTACTGTGACCCCACGATTTAACCACATGACCCCACTTTAGAAAGTCTTCCCCTAAAGAATAGAATTCCTCCCTAAATCTCTTTGTCTAGCTCATCCTTTTCAGGCATTCCTTACAATTCATCTCTTTGACCAAGCTTTTGGTCAGCTGACCCAACATTTCAGTTTTTATTTGATTTGGAGGTGGCGGTGTTGGACTGGAGTATAAGATCTTATACTCCACAAACATCTGGTGAAGGAACAGTGCTTCAAAAGCTAGTGCTTCCAAATAAACCTGTTGGACTACAACCTGGTGTTCTGTGATTTTTACATTTTAGTTTGATAATGCTTCTGTGAAGAACCCTTGGTTACTTTATTGTGTGAAAGGCACTTTATGAATTCAGTTTGCTTTTGTTGCTGTGAATTCATGTATGTTTGTTTATGTGTCTACATGTATTAATGTGATCTGAGATGCCAACAAATCACTAACAAACTGTGACAGCTGAATGGCTGCCTTGTTCTACAGAAATGACTTCCCACAATAGTGTGTTTGCAAATTGAGCAAAGTCTTGCAGTAAATGTTCAAAGTTAATTGAATGGTTCTGAAATGTTTATGCCTGAAATTTAAAATCGCATGTTGTGCCTGGAAGAACAAATGTATGATGCAACTTATTTAACACAATTTCCACTTCCTACTAATGCAATATGTGGGGTAGGTGAGAACAGTAAGACCAATACCAACATCAGAGTCAAAATCTAAAGTAAGCCTTACGAGGAGAATTAAAAGGCATTTTGCACAAGCTAGTATACAATAAGTGATTTGCTTTGTTCCAGCACAGACTAAATGCCGCATTTGGATGTCGAATTTTATTTTAAAGAACAGAGAGGTTCACAATTGATGCCAAGTTGAAAATAACAAGTAAGTTTCAGGCTGCCATTTCCCTTCCTATCACTTCGTGGACTATAGCAGTTCTCAAGGAATTGATAACAAATGCTGGCGTTATCAATGATGTTCATACCCCATAAAATATTCATTTCCTCTAATTGACTTTGTTCTTTATTACTTAACACCAATTCGAGTTTATGCCCTTAACGGGAAAGGAGGTGTTTTAGCAACAGAGTGTATATTGTGTGTTTCATGGTACACGGAAAGCAGATAAAGCAGTATAATACAAAAATTATATTCAGAACATATCTACTGGAGTGCCATAGCAAGGGAGCTGAAGGAAATCTTGGGACTTGAAGTCAAGGTGGATCCAGTATTTCTTCTCCTGGGGTCGCCAAACTTGCCCTCTCTGGAGGAACATGGGAAGAGTTTGTGTAACATCCGTATGCGCTGTGTGAGGAAGAACATTCTAATGAATTGGATGTCAGAAAACCCCTCAGATCTTATGGAATGGTACAGGCTGGTGATGGAGCATCTCCCCCAAGGCTACCTAACAAATATGGTGCACCACAAAACGGAGCAGTTTTATAACATGTGACAGCCCTTTCTAAATTATATAGATGCAGACTTATCGGCAATATTAATTAGGGCCATGGTATAGCTGTGGGAGTGGGATTGGATGGCCTGTGGGGCCCTGCGAGGGGGAAGCTGGGAAAATATGGGTACAATGACTGGCGCTCCCAGGGATGGGAGCTTCAGTGGAGGTGCGGTGAGTGAAATAAAGTAATGTGATGTAATTTAATTTAAGTTAACTTGAATTCAACTTAATTTAACTTTTAATTACTTTTGATTGTAGTTTAAGTTAAGTAGATGTGCTTGTTCTGGTAGAATAGTACAGTTTATTATTAATAATATAGTGATTTGACAATTACATACTACATCTGTCCGTTTCTATTCTGGTATTTTTATGTCTAAGTAGCTGTTTTTGTAAAAAATTTGAAAACATTTGTATTAAAAATAATTTTTAAAATCTCACATTGTCTCCTGTAATATACATAAATGCTTAGATTTCAGAAAGCAAACTTTAGCCTGTCCACAAGCTCATCTTGAGCAACATCATAAACAAACTGCTGATAATATATTTAAAATATGCATTTCCTCTTATGTTGCAATTTAGTTTTACCCTTCCTAATTGACACACATCTATATCAAACATTTTAGTTCACAAAAGCACATTTTCTTTCAGTAATTTGAATTCCAAGCTCCAAAGAGAGATTTATAAAATTCAAAAATATAAGTAAATTGTTGTTCTTTGATATCTTATTGGAGCCTGTATATAAAATCATACCTTGCATCTTTGAAGACTTTAGTGAGCAGTTTTATTTTAAAGCTAAAAGCTTGAAATTCTGCTTGATATTTTTTCTAACACTTTCTGAACCATTAAACATGCATTTTCTTTCTGAGAATGCCATAACTTAATGTTATTTGGCAAAACACACAATACAGTAGTGTGACTTTTTCCATTTAATTTCTTTTTCAATTATTATCCACATTTTTTTTCCCAAGTGATTTCAAATCTACTTGGGTACGCAATTAAAGAAAACTATTACAGTTTAAATTTCATATCAATACTCTAAAATTAATGGGCCTCTATCTTAATAGTTATCTGCCTGCCAACATGCAGATTATATGGGATCCATGTGAAGGCATCTAATTTCTGTCGGGACACAAAGGACTTCTATACATGTCCTTCTGTACTATCCCTTTGATGTTGTATACACAGGTGCCTCACTGATGTCAAGTGGTTTCTCAACTGCTTTTTATGAAGGTATCTTCTTTGTTGTATATTGTCCCTTTCCTGAGGAGACTCAGAAAAATCCTTGTTTCCAAAAAGATGTCCACTTCCTCAGGGCATTACATTTTTTCTAGACAATCTCTGTAGGTCCTCTTACACTCTCTGGAGAGCAGTATGTCTCAATCTTAGTACGTATGTATGTCATCTAATACGCAGGAACAGTCATCACATACACAAAGACTGTTGGCTGCCTCTGGACATCTGTTTCTAATGGGCTTCTAATGAAATGGCTCAGGCATCCCACTGACTTCCCACTTGAAAGTTTAAGTTCTTCCTAGTGCCTCATAGTGTTATGGAAATAATGAGGATAGACGCAATTGGTACACACACATATGAAATTCTATAACCATATTTTGTAGCCACAGAAGTTGATGTTTCATGCATTACCACACTCAGTATTTCAAAACATCTGCAAGTCGTTTCTCCTAAAATTCACTAACAAGCTAGTTCCTTCAATAATATCTAACAGCTCATAGGAAACATTCATTCCATTCTACATTAGTTGCATAATAGCTTGAAAAGCTCATTTTTAACAAGCTGACATTAGATTTGTAATAGCTGCATAATTCATTTATACTATCAGTGCCAGAATCTGACCAGTCAATGAAGTGTAACTGATTTATAAGTTACCAGTTCATTCTTTACATAATCCTGTTATGAACTAGGTACTTCTGGCTGTTCCATAATTAACAAGGATAATATTGTTTCATCATTTCCAAGAATTCTGGCAACTTTTGAAACAGGGCTTCATTCTTTAAGTCATATTTTGATTATAAGACATTGAGACAAGTTAGGGGCCTCTATGACACGGGCTACAGCAAGAAATGCAGGAGAATCACATGAAAAGTCCAGTGAGATCTATCTCAATGTCAGGAGCTGCATTTTCCAACCATATTCTAGGCTGCTGTCACCTCCATGAGATTTTGTTGGTGTTGACTTTGCTCCCAGAATGTGGATGATTGCTCCAATTTGGGTTTGGTGGAGCAAGTTGCTTGCTGTACAATTTATACCATTCATGATCCTTATGAATCATTGAATAGAGTCATAATGCACAGGTTGAAATCAATTTGGTCCATTGTATTATATGATTGTGCTCTAAATTTATCTACAATGAAATGGGGTGTCTGGCCCAATTGTAGCAAACTCTGAATGCATTGTTAAGACAACACATGGTTACTTCTCCATACCAAGATGTTCTCAGCTTCTGAAAAAGCTGGAGCGCAAAATGCATGTAACTTATTCAGTAGGCTATTCTCTAATATGGGGTCTGAACATCCCTTCATACCTGCAGTCTATCCCATCAACACTTACACTGAAAGGTTTCGATTTTTTCACAAGATAAGCAATGTTACAATAATGTCTTGCATTTTTTAAGATGTACTTTTAAGAAATTAAAACATCACAAGAGTGATACCATCAACACATCTTTGATAGTGAACGCAAGAGAAGGTAACAGGACAAATGATGGGTTGTTAAGAGCATCTGAAAGTATGACATAGAGATAATGGAGTAGTTAAGGAAATGAATTCCATAGTTTATCTCCCATTGGCTGTCGGATAGAAACAGCAGAACAGAACCGGATTCCGAAACTAGCTAGAAGCCAGTTTTGTTAACTGGTACTCCTTTTTTTAAAATTGAGACTGATTTCTAAACTGCCTGACTCACACGGTCAATGTGTTTCAGGTGTAACTCAGTTCTCATTGAGGAACTGTTGTCTCACTGACTGGCTACTCTTTTCTCTTTTTACTTTGAGAAAAGGACAATGGTGATTTTGTGGCAGGGCTTAGCCCTTGCATTCTGGTTTTCTTTGTTGTTTGAATGTGTTTTCACCTTTTTGGTAAAACGAGAAAAAAAAAACAAATTCAGAAAGTATCATGAGTCTAGGGACTAGCTTTGAGCTGGCTGGTCAGAGCCCATGAACTGTGCACATGTAAATAAAGGGTGACTTGGTGATAGGATATTTCAGAGTCATTGTTGGACCAGAGTAAC
Source organism: Hemiscyllium ocellatum (assembly GCF_020745735.1). Classification (NCBI taxonomy): domain Eukaryota; kingdom Metazoa; phylum Chordata; class Chondrichthyes; order Orectolobiformes; family Hemiscylliidae; genus Hemiscyllium; species Hemiscyllium ocellatum. The sequence continues at coordinate 16,311,216 of NC_083428.1, read as the reverse complement.
TCAACAAGAACAAGATGGTGGGTGAACAAGAGCTTAAAAATGTGGTGCTGGAAAAGCGCAGCAGGTCAGGCAGCATCAAAGGAGAAGGAAAATCGACATTTTGGGCATAAGCCCTTCTTCAAGAATGAGAAGGGTGTGCCAAGCAGGCAAAGATAAAAGGTAGGGAGGAGGGACTTGGGGGAGGGGCGTTGGGAATGCGATAGGTGGAAGGAGGTCAAGGTGAAGGTGATAGGCCGGAGAGGGGGTGGGGGCGGAGAGGTCGGGAATAAGATTGCAGGTCAAGAAGGCGATGCTGAGTCTGAGGGTTGGGATTGAGATAAGGTGGGGCGAGGGGAAAATGAGGAAGCTGGAGAAATCTACATTCATCCCATGTGGTTGGAGGGTTCCTAGGCGGAAGATGAGTCACTCTTCCTCTAGACGTCGTGTTACCATGGTCTGGCGATGGAGGAGGCCAAGGACCTGCATGTCCTTGGCGGAGTGGGATGGGGAGTTAAAGTGTTCAGCCACAGGGCGGTTGGGTTGGTTGGTGCGGGTGTCCCAGCGGTGATCTCTGAAATGTTTCACAAGTAGGCGGCCTGTCTCCCCAATGTATAGGAGGCCACATCGGGTGCAGCGGATGCAGTAAATGATGTGTGTGGAGGTGCGGGTGAATTTCTGATGGATATTGAAGGATCCCTTGAGGCCTTGGAGGGAAGTGAAGGGGGAGGAGGTGTGGGTGCAAGTTTTGCATTTGCTCACTTCCCTCCAAGGCCCCAAGGGATCCTTCAATATCCATCAGAAATTCACCCGCACCTCCACACACATCATTTACTGCATTCGCTGCACCCGATGTGGCCTCCTATACATTGGGGAGACAGGCCGCCTACTTGCAGAACGTTTCAGAGAACACCTCTGGGATACCCGCACCAACCAACCCAACCGCCCCGTGGCTGAACACTTTAACTCCCCCCTCCCACTCTGCCAAGGACATGCAGGTCCTTGGCCTCCTCCATCGCCAAACCATGGCAACACGACGCCTGGAGGAAGAGCGACTCATCTTCTGCCTAGGAACCCTCCAACCACAAGGGATGAATGCAGATTTCTCCAGTTTCCTCATTTCCCCTCCCCCCACATTTTCTCAGTCCCAACCCTCAGACTCAGCACCACCTTCTTGACCTGCAATCTTTTTCCCGACCTCTCCGCCCCCCACTCCCTCTCCGGCCTATCATCCTCACCTTAACCTCCTTCCACCTATTGCATTCCCAACGCCCGTCCCCTAAGTCCCTGCTCTCTACCGTTTATCTTTGACTGCTTGGCACACCCTCCTCATTGCTGAAGAGGGGCTTATGCCCGAAATGTCGATTCTCCTTCTCCTTTGATGCTGCCTGACCTGCTGCGCTTTTCCAGCAGCACTTTTTAAGCTCTGATCCCCAGCATCTGCAGTCCTCACTTTCTCCTGGTGGGTGAACAAGGCCTAGAACAGGTTATGTCATGGATAGCATGTTTTGGATAAGCACAAATTAGAAAGGATGCAAGATGGGAGGTTAATGGGCAGTGTCTCGAAATAGTGAAGATGAGAATAAAAAAGGTGTGAAGGAGCATTTTAACAAAAGACAGGGTCAGAATCAGATAATGTTTGGCAGTGGAAGAATGCATCTGATAATGCAATGGATGTGTGTTAGGATGCTCAATTTGGCTTGTAATGAACATCAACGGTGCAAACAACTGACTCAGCTTCAGGCAGATACCAGCAATGGAAACAGTGGGATAAGGGAAAGGTGTTTGTAGCAGGGAATAAAGAACTGACTTGAGCATTCCCAAAACTTAGTTCAAGGAAATTTCTACCTATTCAATAATGGATGCCAGACAAATCAGAGGCAAAGAAGGAATCTGGAAAATGTTAGTGGAATTGAGCACGGTTCCATTAGCATAAATGTGGAGCCAAATCTGTTTTCAGATGAAGTTGCCAATGATGACGTAACTCGGACATAGAAGTGAGCTGAGGAGAGATCTTTCGTGGGACTATAGAGAAATGATGTAGGAGTGGGGAGAGAAATCATTTTGGGTGATTTCTGCTTCTATGATTCAGAATGGAATCAAACAAGGGTAGTACCAATACAGAGAATGCTGGAGAAACTTAGCAGGTCTGGCAGCATCTGAGGAGAGAGAAGAGCAGAACCATTTACTGTTACAAGAGAAAAGTACTGAAGGAATGTGGTGTGATCAATTGGGTAGAAGGCTGCAGATAGGTTGAAAAAGACAGGGAGGGATAGTTTATCATAGTCTTAACCACAAATAATATCAGGGTACCTCTGGTAATGGCTATTGCAGTGCTATGGAAAGGCAGAAACCCTGATTGGATGGATTAAAATTTGGAACTGAAAGAAAGATGGGCAAAACTCTGAAAGCTGAAATCAGATTTACCAAAAGATGTTGGACAATTCTAATGTGAATTATGATGTGATATTGTGGATTGCTGCAGTTTCTGGCATATTCTATGATGTATGAGTTTTAGTCTGGATGCAGCTCAGTGTGATTCACTGCTAGATGACTATCTTGACCTCAGTGTCGGCAGTGGCGAAGGAGGAAAATGAGACTTGGCATCTCCGCACTCTGATTCCTGTGCCCCTTTCATGTCATACTAATAAAGCAGTTAATTCAGTATTCAAATGATTTATGTTTTGTGTTAATTAATAAAATCTCTTTGCAAAACTCAGTATATTTTCAAGATATATGAAGAACATGTTTAACTTTTCTTTTGAAGAGCAGCATTAATCAATAGTCAAATGGTACTTGGCTTTCAGTACAATCATAGCCCAGTTAAAACCAGATGCTAATTGCATACATTATTCAGAAACAGAAAAGCACATGCAAAAATCATATCAAGCTAAAGAATGAACTACAGACTTCTTGCTGAGTTTTATTGCTCAGATATTATAGAGAAATGGAAACACTGCTGATGTTTTGAAATTTCCATTCCACTGTATCTATTAAGAAATATTATTATAATTTCAAGCTTACCTCTTTAGTTAAATTAAATAAAAGTGTTACACTGCAATTATTAATTGAGCATAAGAAGTAGGAACTCAAGAAAACTCTGCCATTCAAATGATCATGAATGACTTTAGATTCAACGTTATTTTCTTGCTTGCTACACTTATCCTTGGTTCCCTTTAAAGACTAAACATTTCTCAATGTCAGTCTTAAGTATATTAAATGATCATGAATGCAGAAACCGCTGGGGCAGAGAATTCTGAAAATTCACAACTGTTTGAGTGAAGAGAATTTTCATTATTGTCAGTCTTACTATTTTAAAGATCAGTCTTAAAAGATCAGTCTCTTATCGAGAAATTGTGCCCACTTCTTTCAGAGTATCCATCCAGAGGAAGCACTAGGTGGAATCCTTTTAGCCCTTGAAAGACATGTCATTGGCAAGGACTTTGTGAAAATTGCGTTGAGATCAGCAGCGTATGCAATAACATGAGTTTGGGAACATTGTGCAAAAAAACTCTGTAAGGTTCACTAAGAGAAACCATTCATGACACTTACCCAAATTGACACTTAGATGATTCAGCCCACTGGCTCAGTACTTGTTCTGTCAAGTCCCATCATTGTCTTGACTGTTTCAATAAGATCTCTTCTCATTCTTCAAAGCTCCAGAGAATATAGACACAATTTACTCAACATCTCATAATTATCACATCCCAGGAATGATTTGGTTTACTTTTATTGTACTGTCTTTGATGCAAGTATATCATTTCTTAAATATGGAGACCAAAATTGCACTCAGTATTCCAGATATCATCCCACCAAAACTCAGTATCGTTATGGCAAGACTTCATTTGTCTTGTGTGCCAATTGCAGCAAAAGCTGACGTGTCTTTTTTTTAAAAGTTGCTTTCCTAATTGCTCCCTATACCTGCTTTCTAACATTTTGTTAACTCCTTGCAGCCTTGTCCAGTCCTAATCTCTTGCATACCCACCAAATTTAAAAATTATTACTGACATATAACAAAGTATTTTTCTCAACGGGTATTGTATTTGTTCCTCAAACTGAAAATGTGTTAATGCAGAAATCTTATGACCCAGTGTCAGGGTCAATCATTCCCAGCCCAGATGTAGTCTGTCTTTGCCAATTCACTCGGGACACCAGAAAATTGTCTGACCTCATATGCCCTGGTGAGAGCATGGAATGGTAACTTTTTAAAACTTGAGAACTAAGAATTTGGGTGATCTGTTGCACCACTAATAACTTTCGGATGGGGCAATTTAATGAATTTATGTCTTGGGAATTTAGTCAGTGTGTCCCATGGGACTTTGCTTTTATTTGCTTTATTGGATGGAATGCCTTTCAGGGCATACTACGCCTGTTGTCTGAATTCTCAATGTGTGAATTCATAAATATGCCCTTTCAAAAGCTTAAATGTGATTGTATATATATATATATTTGTACACATATGAGACTAAGTGTGCAACATTCATTCATGCTATTCTGTGTTCACTCCTCTAGATGAGGGTGATAGCATCTACCGTAACATAGCAGATTTACATGCACAGTATTGATATGACTCCATTAAATCTTACACTTTGGTAACTTAGCTCAACTTATCACTTTTTCTGATTTTGCCTTGTTTATTAATCCTACCTTGTCTTTCATTGTTTTTAATCTTGTGCTGTTAGTTTTAGTTCATCTCCTTTACTTTCTGATTTTTCAAATACATCAGATTGAAGACATCTGGCATTAAAATATGAAATTAAATTGTTGCACATGTACTGCAGGGTGACTCAAGTACACTTGAAATGGAGTATTTTAACAAATAGGCTTTTAAGCTTTAAAATGCAAATCCATAGACATTTGAACCACATTATTGTGTTAGTCTTGCCCCTTTCACTAATTTTATCCACATAAAACCAAAATCATTGCAGATTTAAATTGAGAGCATCCATAAACTTTTATCAAAGAGTATGATGAATCTGCCATTTGGCAATTATTTAGGATATGAAATAGAAAGATGGTTGATAATAAAACATTGGCTTTGCGAAAAGGATGGAATGGTTCAGCTGCTTTCTTCTGATGAAAACAATTTTTTTTCTTCAGAGTGTTTCCACTTAATATTTGGAATGATTAAATAGGCACGAACTATGAGGTGAAAAATACAAAGAACCAAAGAGGTTGGGAAAATCTTTAGTGATTGATATTATTTGAATTGTATATCTTGTTAAGATGCTTTCCTTTCCCCTTTCAATCATGAGAAAATTGATATTTGACAATTCTATGAAAGCTAAATTACTTTCTTCCCCGAAAAGATGGATGCATTACTCAAACAGGAGACATTTGCCAACAAATTGGGGCGGCACGGTGGCACAGTGGTTAGCACTGCTGCCTCACAGTGCCAGAGACCTGGGTTCAATTCCCGACTCAGGTGACTGACTATGTGGAGTTTGCACGTTCTCCCCGTGTCTGCGTGGGTTTCCTCCGGGTGCTCCGGTTTCCTCCCACATTCCGAAGATGTGCGGGTCAGGTGAATTGGCCATGCTAAATTGCCCGTATCAAAAGGGGTAAATGTAGGGGTATGGGTGGGTTGCGCTTCGGCGGGTCGGTGTGGACTTGTTGGGCCGAAGGCCTGTTTCCACGTTGTAAATAATCTAAAAAAAAATTAAAATCTACAAAATAGAACTTTTTCACTCAGTAAGCATTAATTCAAAAATGTGTCTTACATATTCAGAAGTTAATAAGTATTTAATTTGAATATTGCTATTATATCAGAATAAAACTGAGATGTATTAAGTATGGAATAATAATTTAATTTATTCTCTCAAATTATTATTGCTCCTGTTTAGTCTGTTTATTTCTCTAAATAATATCATTGGGCAGTCAATACTTGATTATGAAAAGAAAATCATGTTTGACAAATTTGTTAATGTTTCTGAGGTTCATAACATATGAAATAGAACCTGCTCTACCTATTTGGAGCAAAATAAGCAGCATTGAAAATATGGAATTTTAGTGAAAAACACTTGCATAATGATTATATTTATATGATAGTTTCCTTATCTTAACCCAGGTGTATCTATAAGGGTTCGGTTTCAGACACAAAAACAGAAAATGAATCCACCTCCCAATTTACACCCATTCAGTGAAAACCCAACACAAAATTTTGTTCAAATCTATTGCCATGGCCTAATCCCTCTGATAATTGCTCTTTCCTCTGGGTGTAACTGATTACTTTACTTTAGCTCTTCTCCTCCCTTATAAAAACACAAACAGATCTTAAAATCTGTTTTGACATTTCTGACTAGTTTAGCTTACTATATTCTGTTCTTGCTAAACATCAGGATGGAATATAGTATGGAAAACTGGGAAGATTTTCATTGGCAAAAAAAGCAATTGGCATTTAGAGGAACTTGAGTGATGCTTCCTGGGTTAAGGGAATCTCTCCCATCTGGTTTCCCAGGTTATTATGGTTCCAGGTGGATCCCCAAGTCACGATGTTTCCAGGCCGGGAGTGATTCACTGGCTCCCATTCGCTATTCACCTGCTCTCTGAGGTTACAACAAGGTTCATTTTGAAAGGATCCATCCCTTTTAGATGTATGGCTTGGAAGGAGCCACCTTGACCAGGCTTTCTTGAGTTTATTACTTACTAAGCACAAAAATAGTTAACATCATGACACATACAGGCTTTGGTGAGATTGCACCATGAGTATTATGTACAGTTTTGGTGTCCCTACTGAAGAAAAGCTCTTGATAGACCACGAGGAAACGTTTCTTCACTGAAGGAATAATGAACCTGTGGAATTCTCTACCTCACAAGGCTGTGGAGGCCAAATCAATGAGTATATTAAAAAAGAGATTGAGAATTTTTTTTCAAGGGTTTAAAGGTATAACATATTGTAGGAAGACAATGGGAATATGGCATAAAGACAGAGGATCAGCCATGATCATGTTGAATGGTGAAGCAAACTCAAAGGGTTGAATGGCCTACTCCTACTTCTAGTTTCTATGTTTCTTTGTTTTTCTAACATGCAGGCATAGATAAAGGAATAGGAAGTGAGTGCATTAAATGACAAAAGTTGAGAGATATACAGATCAGTCTCTCTGGGACGTTCGAGTGTATAGACAGTGGAATGTTTTGTTGAGTTGATTTTGGGATTCCTGGCTTTGCTGGTGAAAGATGTAAGGAATTGGAGCAGGAAAATGCCATGTGGCCTCTCTAACCTGCCTCATTATTCAATAAGATTCCAGCTGATTTGCCCCAGGTCTCATATCCTCTTTCATGCTAGACCTTCATTGCCCTTTTACTTCTAAATCTTAAGTTCTTTTGTAGTAATAGTGACTGCTAAATAAGGGCTCAGGACAATGGGTTGCCAGGGTGATTATTAACCCTGCATAATACTTCACCTAGTATTTGATGCAAACACAAAAGGCAGGATGTTCTCTATAAGATTTCAGCTTCACATTTCAGAGGCCCTCACTATGTGAAGAACAATTGCTGACCAACATCAAATTGATGAGGGGAGAGGGCAATAGGAAGACCTCTAGCTTGGAAGCAGTGACAAAAGGGTTTTTGCCCAAAACTTCGACTTTCCTGCTCCTCGGATGCTGCCTGACCTGCTGTGCTTTTCCAGCACCACTCTAATCTAAGCAATGACAGAATGTCTAACTTACAATGTAAGTGAAGGAAGGATACACCAAACTGTGGGAAAGCCCCTCTCCAATTCATCTAAAGACCCTCATTCTGGAGATGTGGTTTGGCCCCTCCAAAGGCTGTTCTGTGATCACTGCCGAAGCCAGACAAACAGGGGAGACCTCTCAGTTTTCTTGCATTGATCCCCCAGTTTATTGCTGGGAGACCATATCCAGGCAAGTTCTCTGCCTGTTGGCCTCAGGATCCTGGAGGCCAACTAGAAATTTCCAAGTGATCTCCAGCATTAGGTTTTAATGGGCCTTTACTGAATTGACCTAGCTACTTGATATTTGTGGAAGGATGGAATGGCCACTCCTCTCACCTCACCTTTGCTAAATGAATTCTGGTTGAGGATAGAGTCATGGAAGTAGTGTATTGGTTAATGACACTTGCCCATCTCTGTTCTGCTACTACTAGTCTTCCACAAGGTCCTGAAATATGAAGATTTCCATTCCTCAACACTAGCCTCTCTCAGCTTCATGAACACACAAAAAAATAAATAGAACGAGAGAATTTTGTATGCATTTCTTCAACTAATGTGTCATATCTAGGATTAAAGTTTGTAATCTAAGCCAATCAGAAAAATAGAATAGGCTTGTCAACCCTTGACCTACTCAGTGCAGCAAATACCAGAAAGTATTTAAATGAAAAATAATCTCTCTTTGATGGATAGTACTGTGTTATTGAGTGTAGATATATATTTCAGTTTTGTTATGGTTTCCATACTCTCAGAGTTCTTAGATGTTTTTATTGCATCCTAGATATTTCCAACAATCTTAAGGTAGTTTCTAGGTACTGCTGGTTGACCTATATGTTTTATGATATTCATGTTTCTTCTTAATTTGTGAAATATTCTAGTATGAAAAGGACATCTGCCTTTACTTATAAGTGTGACAGACATGCTGGGATGTGAGCTAAGCGTTGTTACATAATCTCTGTACATTGGACACCCTAATGGCCCCAGGCAGGAGAAAGAATCAGTTCTCCCTAAATACTGCAAAACAAAGTTCCAGCAATTGTTGTGGTATGTGTGGCAGCTGGATTATCCATGGTCAGCTTGAGATACACCTATGAATGTTGTAAATGAGCTACAGATGGAGCAGGTTAACCCAATTAAATTCACTAGATTATATGGTTTTAGCATGAACAGGTCGGTTAGCAATATTTATATAACTTCAGTTCTGGAGTAAATAATAGATTTTCACTGCAGTCTGTTTTACGTTTCATTAATCTGCTACCAGTTTTCACTAGTCATCTTTTTCCATCTCCTTGCTCCATGGTAGAATTTACAAGTTGGCTTGCCACAAAGGAAATTTGTTTTCTTATTGGGCAATATATTCTGAAAGACATATTTCACCCAGATTCCAAATACGCATACTCAGTACTCAGATATTTGCAAAAATCAATATAGGACAGATGCTGGAAATTCAAACACACAGTACTAGCCAGTTATCTTCAGAAAAAATGGGTTCCTGTTCAAGGTCATTGATGGTAACCATTAACTTATCTTCATCTCTCTACTTGAGTATTTCCAGATGATTTGTTGTGTTAACTGTTCTGTTGTGGTCTTTAACATTTCCAAGGTTTTCGTGGTATCGTTCTCCAAGAAAAGCTTAGACATGTTATCCTCATATTTAACAAAAAAAGCAGGTTTTTATAAAATGTCTTAACAGATATAGAGACGCTGAGAGGTTTCAGAACTTCCGACATATAGGTTCCTGAAATCTTGGCTGGTGATGGAAGTTGGGAAGGGGCCTTGGAGGAGAACAAAGATCTTTGAGATTCTCAGTTGGAGATTTGCTACAACTGGGCATAAAGAAATGGGAATAGTTAAAGGCAGGAAAAGCGTAGCAGGTCAGGCAGCATCCAAGGAGCAGGAGAATCGACGATTCGAGCATGAGCCATGCCCAAAACGTCGATTCTCCTGCTCCTTTGATGCTGCCTGCCCTGCTGCGCTTTTCCAGCAACACATTTTCAGCTCTGCTCTCCAGCATCTGTAGACCTCACTTTCTCATAGTTACAGGTAGTCCCAGAATAGAAGAAAATAATGGATATTGTTGTCAATTGGGTCAAAAGTTAAAGGCTGAGCTGGATGAGGAAGGATAGTGCAGAGGGGGCTCGCAGTCATTAACTATATTAGTTCACAATTGTCCTTGTTCCATATCTAACTCAGGAAGAAAGCCTAATATGTGTTGTAGGATAAATAATATAAACCTCATAACAATGAAAAATGAACCCATATCCCTTTACAAAATAAATATTGTGCATTTCAATGTCAATTTTATGGAGGAGAAAACATGGAAAAGATAAATTTTCTTTCTGATTTTGGAAGAAAAATGCCTTGTAATTTAACAGTGAAAATTGGCAAGAACTGGTTTTAAAGCTACTTTATCTTGTGCAGAATCACCATGATTTTCTGCAAATAAAGATAAAAAGATAAAATTAAACAAATTTAGAAAATAAGACAAAATGTGATAAATAAATTCTATGATAAATAATATGATAAATGATTCTTGGACATTTATGGCAAAATAACTGTTCTAGGAAGAATATCATTAAATTGAGGAGGGTTCAGTAAATATTAACCAGAGCGTTACCGGGAATGGAGGGTCTGAGATATAAAGATAGCCTAGAAAAGCTGGGACTTCTTTCATTGGAGCGTAAAAAGTTGAGGGCATGACCTTATTGAAATTTATAATATCATAAGGACATAGATAAGGTGAATGACAAGGATATTTTCCTGAGGGTGGAAGAGTTCAAAACTAGGGGCCACTTAAGGTGAGAGGAGAAAGATTTAAAAAGGACATGAGGGGCAACGTTTTTGCACATGTGTAGAATGTTCTGCCAGAGAAAGTGGTGGATGCTGGTACAGTTACAGCATTTAAAAGACATTTGGATAAGTTCATGAGTAGGAAAGCTTTGGAGGGATATGGCAACGCACAGGCAGGTGGACTAGTTCAGTTTGGGAACATGGTCAGCATGGATTGGTTGGACTGAAGGGTCTGTTTCCATGCTGCAAGATTATGCCTCAATAATTATCAGTGTGTCTTAATTCGAACACATTATTTCAAGCATATCAAATTAATGAGTTTTGTCAGTCATGGCTAGGAAAACCTTGTGAAACAATGGTAGCACACCATCTCTCAGCCAGAGTCCTAGTTAAAAACCTGTTACCTGTGGAAGGAGGATTTGTGGCATGGCTCAATGAGTTGACCATCAGCCTACTAATTCTCCCAACTGTTCCTCAAGTGAAATAAGTACATGCAAATATATGAAGGGAGTATCATAGTTTTCACATTGATATTGCATGCCAAAACCAGATAGAAACATTGTCAAAATCTGTTTGTAGCTTGAACAAACTTTCCAATATATGGTAAGATGATGGTGTAGTGTAATGCCGTTGGAGTAGTAGTAATACACTACTAATGGTCTGGAGGCATGTGTCCATACTGGAGGTTTTGTGAAACAGTGATCATATCTCTGCATCTGAGCAAAAAGCTCTGTGCTTGTCACTCACGTTGACCATGGAAGATACATTTGTAATATGGTCAAACAGATTGCTTACCAGCATTTTAATCCTTTCCTTGTGCCTGATGACAAGCAATAGGAGTGGGATAATCTCTTGGTCAGCCATCCTGTAGAGGGCAATAGCAGATCACTTCAATAACTTACCTGTAAGTGTAGCCCGTACAATGGGAGTCTTTGACCCAAACTTTGGAAATGAGGACCGAAGAAAAAAAAAGATAGTCAAGGATTTGCTTTTTTTTATTGAAACCACACACTCTTATCAGTTGTTCTTTACTGTTCCTAGGGCCACTTGAAGACTTAAAACACAAAAAGTGCAGTATCATTTGGAACACTTCATTGTCTGTACCATATTCCTGTAATAATGATTTACCTGTTACAAAGTAACCTGAAAAAATGCATCACAACATTTACATGACCTGATAATAGATTGTTTTACTTTTGATTTTGTCTCACAATATTTCTATAGTACCCTACACTGCGTAATCTATCTAGTCCCAACAATACAGCATTTTAAATTTTGTTTTGTTTAAGCAGACAGAAACATTGAAAGATCAACTACATTTTTTGAAGTCTCCTGTTAAGTACTTGGCATGCTTTGGATATTGTGGGTTAGAAAGTGTTCTCGGGTGATGGTAGAAGATTGGTGGTATCTCATTGGTCGTCCATGTTACACAGTTGTGAATGATCAATGGTTGATCCAGAACGATGTGTTTCCTGCCACTATCTGAGAGAAAAGTCTAATTCCTTTAACTAGCTTTTGCATTTTTCAGCTTACTATTTCCCTGTTTTAACAGCAGGCTTTAATTTTAAGGTAATTTGTATATTAACATCACCCAACCTTTTGTTTATTTCACAGAACTGTAACTTCAGAGCATTTACAAATAATTAATGCAGAACTAAGAAAAACAAGTGTTGATTTATAATAGTGCAAAAATCTTGTGTGTTTAATGATTCCAACAGAAAGGAAGTCCAGATTAAAGTCCTCTGGGATAGATGTTTTATTTGACAAAATATATGATACAAGTAGCAACGCATATACAAAAGGCAAACTTTTAACACAGTTAAAGTGAATGTGTTTTGAATGAGATAAAATCTTGCAAAATCTCTTTGCACATGAGCACAAAATATTATCTACAGAGAGCGTGTCAGACTACAGACTAGAATAGAATATCCTTTATTGTCACATGTACTGCAGTACAGCAGTAAAGGAGTACAGTGAAAAGTTTTTACAATGGCTACCTCTAATGATGCCATCTTAGGTACAAGTATCTAGGCAAACAAACTTGGATACAAAAGAGGAATAAAAGTAAAAGTAGTAGCATTAATTAGTGTCACAAAATAAGTTAGAAGTAGGATTGTTATAAGAGCAAAGAACAAAGAAAATTACAGCACAGGAACAGGCCCTTCAGCCCTCCAAGCCTGCGCTGATCCAGATCCTCCATCCAAACCTGCTGCCTATTTTCTAAGGATCTGTATCCATCTGCTCCCTGCCCATTCATGTATCTAAGTACATCTTAAATGATGCTATTGTTCCAGCCCGATCGCCTCCGCTGGCAATGCATTACAGATACCCACCACCCTCTGCGTAACGAATATCCACACTTATCTCCCCTTAGCATTTCTCCTCTCATTTTGAACTTGTGACCCCTAGTAGTTGAGTGCCCCACTTTGGGCAAAAGCTTCCTGCTATCCACCCTGTCTATACCTCTCATGATTTTGTAGGCCTCAACCAGGTCCGCACTCAACCTTTGTCTTTCTAATGAAAATAATCCTAATCTACTCAATCACTCTTCATAGCTAACGACCTCCACACCAGGCAACATCCTGGTGAACCTCCTTTGCACCTTCTTCAAAGCATCCACATTCTTTTGGTAATGTGGCGACCAGAACTGTACATGATATTCCAAATAAAACCGAAACAAAGTCTTATATAACTGCAACATGACCTGCTAACCCCTGCATTCAATATCCCATCCGATGAAGGAAAGCATGGCGTATGCCTTCTTGACCACTCTATCAACCTGTGTTGCCACCTTCAGGGTACAATGGACCTGAACACCCAGATGCCTCTGTCCATTAATTTTCCCCAAGACTTTTCCATTTGCTGTATAGTTTGCTCTTGAATTGGATCTTCCAAATGCATCACCTCGCATTTACCCTGATTGAACTCCATCTGCCATTTCTCTATCCAACCCTCCAATCTATCAATATTCTGTTGCATTTTTCTGACAGTCCCCTTCACTATTAGCTACTCCACCAATCTTTGTGTCATCTGCAAACTTGCTAATCAGACCACCTATACTTTCCTCCAAATCATTTATGTATATCATAACAAGAGTGGTCCCAGCACGGATCCCTGTGGAATGCCATTGGTCACAGGTCTTCATTTTGAGAAACTCCGTTCCACTACAACTCTCTGTCTACTGTTGCCCAGCCAGTTCTCTATCCATCTAGCTAGTACACCCTGGACCCCATGCAACTTCACCTTCTCCATCAGCCTACCATGAGGAACCTTATCAAACACATTAAAGGATTGTTCAAGGATTGACATTACAATCTGGTAAAGAACTTCAGATCAATATTGTATTGCGACAGCTCAATGAGTATGTGGTCTGACCGGCCTCGCCAGGGCCCAGTCCAACAACAGTCCCGCTTCAGTCCAAGCCTCCAGTCCACTCCACCAGATACTCGGCTGCATCGAGGTAGGTTGCACTGTTCTGGCAGTCATTGTTCCTCTTGCAAATCTCTAGGGCTCATTTTCCCTCGCACTGCTCCAGGGCTAGTTCCCCTCCCCTTCCTGTTTTGTTTTGCATGTAGTACAGGCAGATTGTAATGTACAAACTGCATTAGGATGATAGAGCAAAATGAGGAAGACAATAGCAAGGTTTGAGATGATTTGTAGCTCAGGTTGAGATTCTGGATGTAGGTTTGCCCGCTGAGCTGGAAGGTTCATGTCCAGATGTTTCATTCACCAGGATACATGAACATCAACTAGCTTCAAAATGACATGACCTTTCTCATTAGTATCCTTATATACAGATGAGGAAGGACACCACTTTGACTGGGACAACACATCCATCAAAGGACAAGCCAAACAGAGACATGCACAAAAATTCTTCGAAGCATGGCATTCCAATTGGAACTCTATCAACAAACACATTGACTTGGATCCCATTTACCATCCCCTGAGAAAAAGAAACATAAAATGATGTCATCACAGGAAATGACATCACCAACACAAGGAAACCTAAACACATAAATAGAAAGCGGGCTATAACACCAGTGCTTCATCTGGAGACTCACTGATTATGTGATAGTATGGTGACTAAATGTCTGAAAACAAACCTTCCAGCTCAGTGAGCAAATCTACATCCAGAACCTCAACCTGAGCTACAAATCTTCTCAAAACTCGTTAATATCTTTTGAGACTCAGCTGTTGCATCCATGCTTTGATCAAGGCTGATCTGCAGTATTCTGACTTAACAAAAATGAGCATTAGTGAACATATCATTTTCTCAGTTAATTGCTCCTTCCATCATGTTACTATGTTTGAGAATAGATGGACTGAGTGTCATTTGGCCAGGTGTGAATTTATCTTCCATTTTTTTCTGAGTGGGACATATCTGGGAAATCTTCCACATTGCAGGGATAATGCCAGTAACAACAGAACAGCTTGGTTAGTGTTGCAGCTCACTCTTTTACACATGAATCACCATACGACAAAGTCTTTTCCATGACCAGTGCACAATTATTTAATGGGGAGTGAACAGAATTAGCTGGATAGTGATGGGAAACTTCATCTTAAACAATAGTGGCCATTAAGAAAGGAACATTTCTGAACATTGTATGCTCGCTGTCAGAATGGTTTCATGTTAAAGCAATGTATTTACAAAGCTTTTTAAAAGTTTATATCTTTTAGAACGGGTAACAATACCAAGAGTTTAGAAAGTTTCACAATGACAATTGCGTACAGATAGTATTTATTTGTGATGACCAAAAGTAATACAAGGTAAAAAGAAAGTCCATTCTCCTCATACTGTTTCATAAGCATAGATCTATTCCATGTCATAATACTCTGCATTCATTGTAAACTACAATGTCCCATTTTTGCAACAATATTTTTAAGCATAAATCTTCATTAGTTGGGATTAGAAGTCCAACAAAGAGGTAAAAAGGTACAATCGAAAATCTAAACTCTACTCTTCATATTGGCAAACTTTACATTCTAAAAGATGCATGTGACAATTTTCATGCAAAAAAAATCATCTATTGAAATATTTTTTGTACTTGGACATTAATGTTTATGATATGGGGACAACTCTTCCATTATGTTATAAGTACATTTATATTTTTGCATTAAAAAAATCTCTCCAACAGTTTAGCAGAAGCATGAGGGTGACTTTACAAATTAGCAACAAAGAAATTTTAGGTAAGCATGATTTCATTCCAATGATATTTGATGTAAAATTTTAGACAATAATTCTCACAAAGTAGAACCTGTTCTTTTACAATATGAAGATAACATAGGCATATTAAAATACAAAATTCATTGTAATGACAAAATATTTAAGTTGGTTTGGAGATTACTACAATGAAGTGAGTTAAAATGCACTGTGTGATATGAGCTGCAATGTGGGTGACATGGTGTCACAGTGGTTAGCACAGCTGTCTCACAGCGTCAGAGACCTGGGTTCAATTCCTGATTCAGGCAACTGACTGTGTGGAGTTTGCACATTCTCCCCGTGTCTGCGTGGGTTTGCTCCGGTTTCCTCCCACAGTCCAAAGATGTGCAGGTCAGGTGAATTGGCCATGCTAAATTGCCCATAGGGGAATGGGTGGGTGGTGGGTTGGTGTGGACTTGTTGGGCTGAAGGGCCTGTTTCCACACTTTATCTAATCATTCATTTAAATCTGTCTGCTTACAACTTAAGTGACCATATTGATCAGTTTATGAAAGAATTTTATCAACCATTGGCACACAATGCAATTTCAACTCCAACGTGTTCATTAGTATATACACCTTTCACCTTACATAACTGATAATATATTCCAAATGTAGATAGTTTAAGGGTTGAAATGGCTTAACAGTACTGTGGTATATTACGAAAAACACAATTTTTACAATTAGAAATGTGTTTGAAAAGTAGTAAACTTTGAGAAAAATAATTATAATTACATCAGATGGATATGACAAACAGTAATAGGGTATAAATAAAATGGAGTAATTTCTTCATTGTTTTTCTTACAATAAATATATAGTATGAGTATGTACAATATAAACACAACAAGGTTGAAATTCCTCTTAGTGCACTAAGAATATGATAAGTCTTCTATTTGTTGCCCTGGATTCATGGGAAAGCACAGACTTAGTCAGAAAGGATTATGAAAGAATGAACCACTGGATGCACAGTTGCAAGTTTATCAGAAAATAAAACTTGCAGTTATGATGCTGAATCAATTGTGAATTATCTAAATTGGCATTTAAGGGGACTAAATGGCACACACTGACAATCCAAGCATGCATCATGCAAGTAGCAGCATTCATCTAGGTTGGGAGATGAGATCTTAAACTCCTATTCACATAAAATGGCCTTGAGATTATAACAGATTGTTAATGGTTACAACAGATTGCAAACTCCTGGCCAGATCTGCAACTTACACACAACAGACATGGAAACATGGATTTTTGCAAAGTTGAGCTGACACCAGAGACATTTGCAAATGAAAAGCAGGCCTGAGATATGGAAGCTCACCCTCATTTCCAACAGATCTCATTATTGTCTTCAGGGGAAAGAGGACAGGAAATGGTGTCAATAACACAGGAGAAAGGCCACCAGGGTCATTTGAAATTAGATGTAAGTTCAAACAGACTCCATTTTCACTATTTTATAGGCCTTAACCCACAGTGTCAGAGTCACAAATTTGTGAAATGGAATCTACTTATCCCTAGAATGTCAAATAATGGGTCTTTACATCTTATAATTTAACATTATTATATCATCGGCTCTTTAAAGTTAGAGAAAAACAAGTTGAAACTGTCAGAGTTTAAAAAAAGACAACAGGCCAGGACCGCTTTGGTTGACAAGTTATCTGGTGTGGATTTGTAAAAAGAAAACATCACCATCTGTTTCTGATGATTCAATTGAGTTCACTTTTACATTTCCCAAGGGCTGTTTTTCCAGCAGAGATTATTAAGAATGCTTGGCTCAGTTTCAAAAGCTTCAGAAGTATTTCAAAGCATAAATGTGATGGTGGTTTTGGGGGTCTGTGTGGAAGATTGGGAACAGAGTTCATATTTTGATTGACAGTTCAAGAAGGCAATTTTAGAAATTGCTGTCTTTGCTGTTGTTACTGTTGAGAAGTTAGTTTTTTTCTAACAAATTGAACACAAGAGGATTTAGAATTTTTGAATAGGTTCCATGAATGAGAGGTTTTTTTTCTGCATCATACATATGTTTGAGCACTCCATTGGATTGTTTGAAGATTTTTTTCCCCATTCTCATACAGTTTCCAAATTCTATCTCTTAAAGATACTGGGTGAATGTCATCATGGTGGTGAAATAGAATTAGTCTGACTCAAGGTTAGGGTACAGGCAGACTCTCATCTCACACCTTTAATGCATTGTCTGAGCTGAGATGTCATCTTTTTCTAAAAATAAAACCTTAAGTTATCTCAAGACTGTGAGTTGAAAGAAGTTCTGGGATTTACATAATAATGAATCAAAACCTGCATCACCCTTCGATGTGATTAAAGACAGTAATCTAGGTTTGTTCAATACATTGTTGTATGACAATTTGATTGTTAACTATAAATTCTGTGTCCTATGATCCAGCCCCACTGGCTGGTTGATGAAGGAGCAGGGCTCTGAAAACTTGTACTCCAAATAAACCTGTCAGACTATAATATTGTGTTGTGTGATTTTTAACTTTGTCCATCCCAATCCAATACTGGCACCTCCACATCATGGTGGTGTAACATGGCATGGAGATGCATTGACATAGAGAAGGCCTGGGAGAAGGTAGGGTCTGTGAGATGTGAGGGCTAAATGGCCAATAGTTTCTAAAACAACTGAAGTAATGGAGAATTAAGGTTGGCTTCTAACAGTCCACCTCAGCACTCTCTTGCCCTGTGGCCATCTATAATCTACATCTGGGTTTGGCAGGAAGAAATTCAACCCACAGCACCTCCATGGAGAAACTGGACATTATGAGGTCCTTTAAATTGAGGAGATCTACCAAATCGGTAAATTTCCTGTTTGGAGCTACCTGCCTCAGTAATGAAAATACAACCCACAATGTCTATAGTACCTCCAACCCAGCACATGAATGGATGCAAGAAATGCAACAATAATGAATGAGTTGCCCAAATACGAATACATGAATATGAATACTTTGAAACTATATGCCAAATTAGTTTTATGACGAGTTCAGCAAGCCTACACAATAATTAAGGCATTGTGATACTGGAATACAAGGAAAACGAATGAACATTAACAGTATAGCAGGTATTATGCAGGAATTGTACAAAGTTGAATGTAGGAAAAACAATGACAAGATAATCTGCTGCTGTTTGTTAATTGAGGGATAAACTGAGTGAAGGCCAATGACACAGGGAAGAATTAACTTGTTTTTCTTCAAAATAGGATACCATGGGAACTTTCACTTCCACTAAGCAGGTGGATGTCAGTTTAAAATACATCGGAAAGATGGCAAGTTTAACAATGCAGCAATCTTCAAGAATTGCACTGGACTGTCAGCTTGGATAATATGGTGACATTTCTGGAGTAGCACTTGAACTCATAACCTCTAATTCAGAGGCAAAAATGCATTACCCACTGATCCGCTTGGAAATATTGATATCATTGTACAAACTCAGAAATTACAGCATAAATATTATAAGCCACGTCATTGCAGTGCAGTCATTTAGTTAACAATTATATAATGTTACATGATATCCACTCTGTAGTGTATTGTATCTTCCAACTACACAAGGTCCAAATATTCAATACGCACATTGGTTCTATTTGCCTTCAGTGGTTAGCAGTGTCTGCAGATTGGTTATGCTCAGCTGCTGTAGCTCTATTTTAAGGAAGCCATCATAGGGATTGCAGAATAGACCGCTGATGAGCTGGTCAATGCCTGAACTGAAAAAGGCAACCAAGTCCCAGGTTGCATCATCACATTTGCTCATTTAAAATCCAACAAAATATCTGTTATTCAGCAGTTAAAACCTAAAGAATTTGCACTGTGAAACATGGAATCTATTGACATTGTCTAGTGGTGCACTGTACAAGAATGTTGGGTTTGAGATAGGCCTGAGACATTGATTTTATGAAGCTCATTCTTTTCAAGTGTGGCAGTCTCATTGAGCATTCAGGAGTTGCATACTCCTGTGAATAAAAGACCTCAATTCCTGGAGGAAGAAAATTTACAAATTTCCTTATTCTTCATTATCAACAGCACTAGAAACAGTGAATTACTTCTCTGAAGAATCATATTGGAGTCAAAACATTAACTTTGTACTGAGTCCACCAGTAACAGTGGTGGACTCTCCCTCTTTATGGGCATTTAAACGGACATTGGATAGGCATATGGAGGATAGTGGGCTAGTGTAGGTTAGGTGGGCTTAGATTGGTGCAACATCGAGGGCTGAAGGGTCTGTACTGCGCTGTATTTTTCTATGTTCTATGTTCTAACTTTGTTTCTCTCTTCACAGATACTTCTAGATTTGCTGAATTTTCCATCACTTCTTGCTTCTCTTTCAAATCTTTGGCAGCCACAGTATTTTGTTTTTGTTTATTTCAATATTAAACAGGGTTAATCATGATTGAATCAAACATATCCAATTACTGGGTGGAGGTCCAACAGATAGATAGCAAATAATATAACTATGTTCCTTTATGATTCTAATCTCATGGAGTTGGCTATGAAACATAAAGTGTTGCAAAAGCAAGAATTGTATGTACATTCTTGTCTCTTGTGTCCCTGCAAAACACTAGGAATGCCAAGTAGGGCATAGTTAGCAAGTCTATCATTCTATTCTACACTGGAAACAGAAATGCCACGTATAGCAAGCAACATTCATAATATCTGTATGGAAATCCCCACGTACTGTCTCATGAATGTTGTTGCTTCAATTTATGTCCACAGGTTACCTCCAGTATGTGAGCAGCTACAATTCACACAACGATGTTAAGGGATTAATTTTATATAAATTTGATCATCTATTCTCACAACAAGCAATGGATACCTGGACTTGAATTCTAAATAACAAAGGCCACCTAGCAGCATAGGTTTAGGTGGGCAATTTGAGTTATTTTCGGTCCTTTAGTATCATGGGCCTCTAGACCCTGAAAATACATAGCAAAATATTGCAGGAACAAGTGTATTTGAGTTAGTTTCAAATAGGTCTTCAAAACTATGAGGGGCATGGATAAGTTGAATAGTCAGAGTATTTCCCAAGGGTAAGGGAGTCCAAAACTAAAGGATATAGGTTTAAAGTGAGAGGGGAAAGATTCGTAAGAGACCTAAGGGACAGCTTTTTCACTCAGAGTGTGGTGCATCTATGGAATGAACTGTCAGAAGAAGTGGACAATTGCAACATTTAAAAGGCATCCAGATGGGTATATGAATAGGAAGGGTTTAGACGGATATGGGCTAAATGCTGGCAAATGGGACTAGATTAATTAGGATATCTGGTCAGCCTGGATGAATTGGATCAAAGAGTCTGTTTTCTTGCTGTACATCGCTATGACTCTATAAAAGGATTGTCCTAAGATACTACATACTAACACCCTCTTCCTTATTTCTGTTGACCATTAGGCCATTCTCAGTGTGCATGAGATACAACGTTAGAGCAAAGTGGCACACTATCCTTATATACATATGTTGTAACATAATTAAAAGACAAAGTGCTTTAAGGATTACAGGCAGAACATTTGAATAACAAGGCTGACTTAACATTAAGGCATCAGAAAGATTGTATGTGATCATAATTTACCCACTTCTGCTTATTAGCCAAATGTTATTGGATATAGGTACATAAATGGCGACATGACTACGGCTAATGGAACCTTGTAGCATGAGATGCCACATGTTTGTTAAGAAAAGCTACCAGTGCTGCATCCAGATAAATGGCATTTGTATTGTGAAACAGGCCACCCATGATCTCTGCAATTCACAAGTGAACTACAAAGCTGGCTAATCAAGTATTCGTTGAAAAAGAATTGCAAGATTTAACAATAAGTAACAAAGCACTGTAGATTGTTGCTAGATGGCAAGCATAATTCTATAAAATGGCATGGGTGATACTAGTGTTTCTGCTCAGCAGGTGCCATTAATGATCTTCTGTACAGTGATGACATAGCAATACAAAGTTGTGATACTCTTGAACCTCCCAAGACATTTGCTCTTGCTCTTGCTCTTCCTCTGTTATGCTATCTGTGTCACACTTGATGCAAAGCCCATGTTGCAGTGTGCACAGAAACATTCCTGAATTGTTCATGTTTAATAATAACTACTGCTGAATCTCGAACAGTACTCAGTCATTTTAGCACCAATTCTTATAATTAAAAGGTTAAACATTAAAACTAACATGAATATTTGCGCACAAGCAATTTTAGTTGTGCCTTAGTGAGCCCTTGGAAGTGATAAGTCTTGAGGCCTAGTCTATGCATTAACATGTGATGACAAATGAGTCACATAAGTGAAAGGGAAAGGAAGGAGTGAGTGGATATTTTGATAGCACTAAAAGTTCAAATGACTTATGTATTAGTGCTCACATAATACAGGCACTACTCTAATGCCCAGAGGAATTTTTGCCCCAATGTCTTTTCTTTCTCTGCTTGTAACTTCTTGATTCATTATAAACTACCATCCAAGAAGAAGTTTCGAAAACACCGTATTATCTTGATTGTCTCCTTTTTGCTTGATCCCTTCTGCTGAAGCTGCAAAAGAAAACCCATCAAATTAGTACAGTGCTGAATTGCATAGACAAAAACAAATGAACCCAAAGATATCAAAGTTTCTTCAACACCTTTCTAGATGCATCAAAGATCACAGCTATGAGCTAACACTGGGTACAGTTCACTGTAGCTGTTCAGGCTGAAGCAAATTTCAGGAGAGGTTATTTTAACTCCATGCAATATCATAAAATCAGTCAATACTGATCAACTGCCCTTTACACATTTTTCTTGCTTACCATTTCCAATTTTAATTCATTGTGAGAGGTGTATAATTGGAAGGTTCCCCACTCCATATCATTTGCATGTTCAATATTATATATAGCAACTAGAGCAATATCTTTCCATGAGTACACGAGCTGTCAGAACTGATAAGAATTCACCATCTTGAATTATCAATTCTGCTTCTCTCAGACTATGCCAGATTGACTAGGTATTTCCACTATTTTCTGTTTTCATTATTTTCTACTAATGATTGTTGCACTGGGATATCTTAAAATGCTACACATGGACTTAGGATTTGCAAGTTAAATTTTTTTGTTTCCCACTGACATATGCAAGAGAATTTTTTTTAACTCTTCCTAATGTTCATGATAAAGGAGAATAAGATACATTTGAAAATAAGATATTCCAAAAAATAATTCCATAAAGTTTCAAATTAGCTGAGCTTTTTTGTCTGACAGCTACATTTATCACGAGATGACCGTTTGTCTAAGGATTTGGGGTGGAAGTGTGTGTGATGAATTTGACAATTGCTAAAATGAATTAAGTACAGGATGTACTTCTGCTAAAAGAATGTGCTTTCCATCCATTTTATGTCTGACAAACAGGAGCAATGTATACTGATGGCTACATCATAATATCACCCAATACGTATATAAAGTCAACATTGTATTACGTTTTAATGTACCAAATTGCAGTACAATTTTCAAACACTGCTTTCGGGGTGAGATAGTTTATAGGACTTGTGTAACTTACCATTGCATCTCCCATAGTGAGCAACACCAATGGATTTTCCCAGTAAGCAAGTAGCACGTCTCAGATGGCACACACTATGATAGGTAATACCATTGTTCCCACAAAGTGCTTGTTCAAATGATAATGGCTCTGGACAAGGCATCACTCTGCACATCACGCAGTGTGCACTGTGGGTTTGATCTATCACACACATGGAGGTACCCGGGCATGAAACCTGTGTGCATGACTCTGGAAGACATAAGGAATGTACAATGGTAAGTACTACAAACAGAAGACTAATGAATTTGTTGTTCTGCTTCAATGAATTGGAGAATATATCGCTCAGCAAATTTAATAAATTACAACTTACATTGTCCAGTAAATATTAATGCTGCCTCAAAATGCTGATAATATTTTAAAGCATTTTTCAATTAACAGCAGCATCATAAATTATATTATTAATAAACATAATTGGCATCACATGAGTACTTATTCCACATGGAACTGATCATTTTACTTCTTTAAATTTTCAATGTTGCTTAGGACATTTTACAGCACCAGCTTTTCATTATATTAGCAAGAAGGGAAAGGTGTAAAAATGACAACAACATCAATTTAGCAACAGTTTTCATTGGTTTGGATAACATTTTTAATGCACTTGTATTAAACTAAACTTAACAAAAATATGCTCTTCATTTGCACTGTTACAGAGAAGCCAATCCAAATATGTATCTCTATCAACAAAGATCTGATCATTGAATTACTCTGTGCTTGCAAATGCTTTGTGTTAAAATGACATTTATATTTATTTAGCTTTTAAAGCAAAAACAAAATGAGCTATTTTCTATTTTGGCTAGGTACTCTCCTCATTTGTCACAAATCTGCATCATAAATTGATCATTCAAAGTCATTTTCTCACGCCAAATTAAAATTATCTACTCACATGAATTAAGCAACTTAAGTAAAATAGGAAACTCAAACTTGTGCAAATATTTTGGATAGATGATGTTATCAAGTGACGCTCAGTTCAACATAGTCTATTATCCCATTTAATAATAAATATAATTTCAGTATTTGTCAATATGAAGCAACAGCAAGATCGTAATGAAGAGGGTCAAAAATAAAATTAGACAATATGTTGCATATCTAATGGTCTCAAATTAATTTGCTTAACTATTAAGAAACCTGCACATATGAGCACATGGTTTTTGCTAAAACAAACCATAAATAAAAGTTCATAACACACTGTGAGGTCTCTATTTGGAATACTTGGGACCAAGTCTGACAATTTTTTGTATTATGGAATGATGTCAGATTTTTGAACCACAAATGTGTGAGCCATAAGTTGCTGGATCTGACCATAAAGTTTGGACAACTGATGTTTTGGAGACATGGTAGCTCAGTGGTTAGTGCTGCTACCTCACAGCACCAAAGACACGGGTTCCATTTAAGCCTCGGGTCACTGTCAGTGTGGAGTTTGAACATTCTCCCTGCGTCACAAAGATGTGCAGGTTAGGTGGATTGTCTATGCTAAATTGCCCATATTATTCAGGGTTGTGTAGGCTAGGTGCATTTGTCTTGTAAGGGAATGGGATATCATTTGGAGGATCAGATTGGACCATAGGGATTCTATGATAAACCTAGGTTTGTTGACAGGGGGGGTTTCTGCAATGGACCATTTACGGTGACTCAGTGGTTAGCAATGCAGCCTCAAAGTGTCAGAGACCCGGGTTCGATTCCAGCCTTGGGTGACTGTGTGGAGTTTATACAGTCTCCCCGTGTCTGCATAGGTTTCATCTGGGTGCTCCGGTTTCTTCCCACAATCCAAAGACGTACAGGTTGGATGGATTGGCCATGCTAAATTGCCCATAGTGGTGCACTTGTTGGGCCAAAGGGCCTGTTTCCACACTTAGGGAATCTAATCTAAACAAAAGATTTCTGGACTAGATAGGGTTATACTGTATTATACATTTGGCCCATACTGTTGTGTTGAGTATTCCTGTTTGACAGATCATTGGATGCCATCATTACAAATTGCACGGTTTATTCAAATTAGTAATCTGGGTTTAATTATATTGTTGCCATTAGTGAAGAATATCTAGGGCCTTAAGTCAACAGGTCACTAAGAGGATAAAAACTCAAACTTTAGAATGACCTTTTGACAAAAGAATATCTTGTCTGTAGATATATGTCTGTACATGACTGATTGAAACTAATAATTCTGATCTGCGGAGAGAAAGGAGTTAATGTATTGGGTCGAGGGACCCTCCTTCAGAAGAGGATTCTGCTTTCTCTCCAAAGATACTTTCAGACCTGCTGAGTTTCCCTTGCAATTTCTGCTTTTGTTTCAGATTTCCAGCATTCATTGATCTTTGTTTGACCTCTTGTGTTGCTTGTTCAGTGATGATGACATAGAGGGGATGTTTCCTCATGTGGGGCAATCTACATAGAATAAAAGGTCATAATTTTAGGATAAGGGGTAGTAGATTTAAAACAGAGATGAGGAGACATTACTTCTCTCAAAGAGTCATGAATCTGAGGAAGTCATAGAATTGCATCCTAGAATCCTAAAAGAGGTAGCTACAGGAATTCTTGATGCATTGGTTGCAATTTTCCAAAAATCATTGCATTCTGGGGAAATACCAGAGGATTGAAAAACTGCTAATGTGGTTCCCCTATTCAAAATGAGAGGGAGGCAGAAAGCAGGTAACTATAGGGTGATTAGCCTAACAAAAATTATTGGAAAAATATTGGTATCAGTTATTAAGAAAGGAATAGCAGAACATTTGGAAAATCAGAATCAGCATGGCTTCATGGAAGAGAAATCATGTCTGACTAAGTAAATAGAACTTTTTTCAAGGAAGTCTCAACCAGAGTGGATAGAGGGGATCCAGTAGATGTGTTGTATTTGGGTTTCCAGAAGGCATTTGACAGGGTATCTCACAAGACATTAAGTCATAAAATTAGAGCCCACAGGGTTGGAGGTTCCACATGGATAGAATATTGACTCATGTGCAGGAAACAGTGAACAGGTTGGTGGTGAAATAACATCCCATAGAGGCTGGTCTCCTGTCACCAAGTCACCCCTTATTTGCAAATGAGAAAAGTCCTTGACTCTAGCACTGCCTCTTCAGAGTCAGCTGTCAAAGTGCCAGAATCTCTGACACTCCTCTTTTTATCTGAGTTCGAGGACAGAGGCTGGTTGGAGAGCCTCCTGTGGCATTTTAGCACCAGGTCACGTTTCTCCAACTTGTCGTCTGACGCAAGTGGTGTGTCACACGTGGGAGCTCATCTCTTGCACCAGGAGCGCCTTGGTAGAATTTCAGTTTCTTCTTCTACAAAGGTATTGAGGTGGATACATCCATCATGTCCATCTCTGATTCACAAGACTTGTCAATGTTTTATGGAAAAGATTAACTCATGAGTTCCGATAGCTGTTCCAACCGTTCAGAGGGGCACGACACATTTTGCTCATGCAGCGTTTTCGAATTAGAGGCTTTCACATGGTCCATGTGCTTGTTCACTACACCTACCCAAACTTGATACATCACTGATCCTGATCTCACATCCACCATGTCTCTTGCACGTGAGGACATTTCCGTGGTTCTTACACCAAACAGCGTCCTCTGTATCAAAATGTCTCTCTTGCTTGGTGAAGTATTGTGTTTGACATTGACAATCCTGATGCTTTTTCAATCTTTGCACCCTCCCCCAACCCCCACCTTCAGGTCCAGGAAGATCAGACTTGACCTGGTGCAGAATCTTCCGCCTATTAGCAACTCTGCCATGCTATCCCTGCAGCTGTATGTGGTGTGGTCCTAAAATCAAATAGGAACCATGACAGCCTGGTATCAAGTAAGGCTGTAGGCTATTTCTTTCAGATTGCTTTCAAATTTTGGATTACACTTTCTGGCAGGCCATTGGATAGTGGATGGTATGGAGCTGTCCTTATATGTGGATTCCTATTCAAATTTAGGAAATACCCAAATTACCTGGTGGTCAATGATGGCTCATTATCTGTGACCAACACTTCCTAGAATTCATGTATTGAAAAAGATGTGTGTATTTCCTTTTTTTTCATCATCTCCATGTGTGATGAATGGATTCCACTTTGAATGGCAGTCTGCAATGACTAAGAACATTGAGCCCATGAAAGGACCTGCATAGTCAGTGTGCAACCGAGGTAAACCAAGGTTTACCCAGCCATTCTCACAGATGTAGGGGAGTTGCTGGTGGTGATTTTTGTCCTTGATGGCATTGCACCACCAACACAGCTATGTCCGCATTCAATCTTGGTGACCAGATAAACCTCTCTCCAATATCTTCATTTTGGAGACCCCTGGATGACCCTTGTGGAGTTCAGCCAGTATTTGGTGACAACATTTGCTTGGGACAATCACTCTTGCTCCCCATAACAACATGACGTTCCCTACTGTGAGCTGGTCTCTCCAGGCCCAAAAAGGTTTCAATTTTAGTTGTGACAGCGGTTTGGTTTCCCCCATCACCACTAGCTGTTTCAGTTTTGAAAGGACTGGATCCTTCTGTGTCCAAAGTCTGACATTGTCATCTGTGACTGGGACTGTGTCCAAAACTTTTAATACCATTACAGACTCTTCCATTGGGGATGCCACCAGTAGTATATCTGCTAATGGGAGGCAGCTCAATGCATCCACATTCAGTATTCAGCATCCCAGATGGTGTTTTAACTTATAATTATAAGCACTTGTGTTACAGTCCACCGCTGAATGCAGCCTGAAGCTATGGGCAGCACTGCCTTTACCTCTTTAAGCAGACCAATAGGGGTTTATGGTCCAATATTATCACAAATTTTCATCCATAAGTGTATTGCTGAAACTTGTTGATTCCAAACAGGACCGCCAACCTTTCTTTCTCAGTATGATCGGTGCTGCCCATTCCACAAATTGGACTGGTTTGATGATTCCTTCACTTTCCAGTCTTCTGATTTCTGCCTCTACTTTTGCCCATTAGACAAATAGCACTGGGCAGGCCTTGCAGAATCGTGGAATTGCTTGCTCGTCAACATCAAGGTGGCCTTGGCTCTTCTGATAGTCCTTAGACCTTCCTGGAAGACTTTCAGGTATTAATTTCGGACTTCATTTGGCAGCCATGTTCTAGTTTTAAAATGTTCAGTCAATCTTGGTGAATCTCCTGCAAGCCAATTTTGCCTCCATCAAGCTCAGACCCAAGCATTTTACTACAATCTGAACTGAATCAGTTGCCATTCATAAGAGACGGGAACCTAAGTTGTACCCTTAATCCGTAAATGTTTCCCAGTATAGGTTCTCAGCCAAGCTCAGGTCTAGCACAAATTTATGCATTGGGGTCCAAAGCAAATTTTGTTAAAAACCCATCTGCAATCATTGATGCGGCCACTGCGGTATCAACCTCCATTGGAGTCATCAAGTCATGCAATATGGAAACAGATTCTTCGGTCCATCCAGTCCATGCTGACCATAATCCCAAACTAAGCCAGCACCACCTGCTTGTGCCTGGACCATATCCTGCCAAACCTTTCCTACACATGAACTTATCTAAATGTCTTTTAAATAGAGTCACAGAGATACACAGCATGGAAACAGACCCTTCAGTCCAATGCGTCAATGCCGACCAGATATCCTAACCTAATCTAGTTCCATTTGCCAGCACTTGGCCCACATCCCTCCAAAATGTTCCTATTCATATACCCATCCAATGCCTTTTAAATGTTGCAATTGTACCAGCCTCCACCACTTCCTCTGGCAGCTCATTCCATACATGTACCACACTCTGGGTGAAAAGGTTGCCCCTCAGGTCTCTTTTATAGCTTTCCCCTCTAACCCTAAACCTATGCCCTCTAGTTCTGGAACCCCCCCCCTCAGAGAAAAGGACTTTCTCTATTTATCCTATCCATGTTCCCCAAGATTCTATAAACCTCTATAAGGTCACCCATCAGTCTTCAATGCTCCAAGGAAAACAGCCCTAGCCTATTCAGCCTCTCTCTATAGCTCAAATCCTCCAACATACTTGTAAATCTTTTCTGAATCCTTTCAAGTATCACAACATCCTTATGATAGGAAGGAGGCCAGAAATGCATGCAATATTCCAAAAGTGCCCTAACCAGTGTCCTGTACAGCTGCGAACCTCCCAACGTCTATACTAATGCTCTGGCCAATAAAGGAAAGCATATCAAATGCTTTCTTCACTATCCTACCTACCTGCGACTCTACTTCCGAGAAACTATGAACCCGCACTCCAAGATCTCTTTCTTCAGTAACACTGTCCAGGACCTTACCAATAAGTGTATAAGTCCTGCTAAGATTTGTTTTTCCAAAATTCTGCAGTTCACATTTATCTAAATTAAACTCCATCTGCCCCACCTCAGCCAATTGGCCCATTTGATCAAGGTCCATCTGCACTCTGCGGTAACCGTCTTCTTTGTCCACTGCACCTCCAATTTTGGTGTCATCTGCAAACTTACTAACTATACCTCCTATGTTCACATCCAAATCATTTATATAAATGATGAAAAGTAGTGGACCCAGCACCAA
The DNA here is from genome assembly GCF_020745735.1 of Hemiscyllium ocellatum. NCBI lineage: Eukaryota > Metazoa > Chordata > Chondrichthyes > Orectolobiformes > Hemiscylliidae > Hemiscyllium > Hemiscyllium ocellatum. The sequence goes on along the minus strand of NC_083428.1, from coordinate 16,281,558 downwards.
TCCTTGTGGCTCTCCACTGGTTACAGGTCTCCAGTCTGAAAAGCAATCCTCCACCACTACCCTCTGAATTCTACCTTTGAGCCAGTTCTGTATCCAAATGGCCAGTTCTCCCTGTATTCCATGAGCTCTAACCTTGCTAACCAGTCTCCCATGAGGAACCTTGTTGTAACAAAACTGCATTCACCACTTATCTGGCAGTTCATTCCACACATGAACCACTTTATGTAAAAAAAGTTGCTCCTCACAGCTTTTACAAATCTTTCTCCTCTTATCTTAAAAATATGCCTCCTAGTTTTGAACTCCCCCAACTCTAAGGAAAATACCCTTGTCCTTCACCTCATCTATGTTCCTTGTGATTTTAAAAACCTCAATGAGGTCACCCCTCAACCTCCTATCCTCCAGTGAAATAGGTCCCAGCCTTTCCAAACTATTTTTATATTTCAAACCCTCCATTCCCAGAACATCATGGTAAATATTTTCTAAACCATCTCCAGCTTAGTAATATCCTTCCTATAACTGGGTGACCAGAAGAGGCCTCACCCAAGTCCTGTATAACCTCAACACTCTAGTGACATCAATACTACTATACTCAAAGATTAGAACTGGGTGATCATTTATCCAGACATTTATTTTGATTGGTACTGATTTGGAAGTTATTGGCATTTTAACTGTTCCAAACCAGATGTAGGCCTGTTATATATCTTACTCAATTTAGGTCTGCTCAAGTCTGCCTACCAGCTGCAAACTTAAATGGTTTGCTGGTCAGGATCCTGAAGAAAATTTTAAATGTTTGACCAAGGCTTTGCTTTGTTTTGGGGTTTTGCTGTGAGCTGACCTACAGTCCCTCTGTTCAGGAAATGTCTGTAGTGAGACAATACAATCGCCTGCTCTCAAATGGTGTTCCCCAAGTTTAGTTGGACTGGCAAGGGGTCCACTTCCACTGGAATACCCTGCAACCCATATGCTCCACTTGCCACATTTTCCAGTGATAAAGCCAGTTGTAGCATCTGTTTGAATTCCAGCTGGGCTTCAGCTAGTAGATGACGTTGCATACTTAAATCATTAACCCCACATACCGAATGGTCTCTAAGCATCTCATTAAGGGTCGAACTAAAATCACATGTCTCTGATGGTCATCTTAATCTAGTCAAACATTTGGATACAGATTCCCCTGGTTCTTGAATTGCTGAGTAAAAGTAATGGCATCTCAAAATTAGAGGCTTGGGGTCATAACTATTAATTTAACCTGGTGCAGTGTTTTGTCGAGGAATAAGACGGTGTTATTTTCTGGGTCTGTAGATTGTGAAGGAGCAAAAATGGCCTTTGCAGTGACATGTACTTCTTGTCAGATGTGGGAGTTTAAAGAGAGTTTAAGGGTTACTGTGGATTATATCTGCCATAAATGCTGTTGGATGCGAATCTTATCAGATCGAATGGATCGATTGGAGAGACAGATAGAAGCGATGAGGAATTTGCAACAGCAACAGTATGTGATGGATGGCAGTTATAGATTAGATTAGATTACTTGCAGTGTGGAAACAGGCCCTTCGGCCCAACAAGTCCACACCGACCCGCCGAAGCGCAACCCACCCATACCCTTACATTTACCCCTTACCTAACACTACGGGCAATTTAGCATGGCCAATTCACCTGACCCGCACATCTTTGGACTGTGGGAGGAAACCGGAGCACCCGGAGGAAACCCACGCAGACACGGGGAGAACGTACAAACTCCACACAGTCAATCGCCTGAGTCGGGAATTGAACCCGGGTCTCAGGCGCTGTGAGGCAGCAGTGCTAACCACTGTGCCACCGTGCCGCCCACTAGGAAAGGGGGAAAGTCTCAGATACAGTCACATAGATGGGTTAACTCCAAGAAGGGTAAGAGAGGTAGGCACCTAGGGCAGGAGTCCTTTGTGGATATACCCATTTCAAACAGGTGTGCTGTTTTGGAAAATGTAGGGGGGTGATGGATTCTCAGGGGAATGTAGCACGAACAGCCAAGTTTCTGATATTGAGACTGGCTCTAATGCAACGAGGGGTACATCGGCTTCCAAGAGATCAGTTGTGTTAGGGGATTCTGTAGTCCGAGGTACAGATAGACGTTTCTGTGGCCAGCAGAGAAAAAGCAGAATGCTGTGTTGTTTCCCTGGTGCCAGGATCAAGGATGTCTCACTCAGTGAGGGTGCAGAATGTTCTCACGGGGGAGAGGGGCCAGCAAGAGGTCATTGTCCACATTGGAACCAACGATATAGGAAGGGAAAAGATTGAGACTCTGAAGGGAGATTACAGAAAGTTAGGCAGAAACTTAGAAAGGAGGTTCTCAAGGGTAGTAATATCTGGATTACTCCCAGTGCTATGAGCTAGTGAGGGCAGGAATAGGAGGATAGAGCAGATGAATGCATGGCTGAGGAGCTGGTGTATGGGAGAAGTATTCACATTTTTGGATCATTGGAGTCTCTTTTGGGGTAGAAGTGACGTATACAAGAAGGACGGATTGCATCTAAATTGGAAGGGGACTAATATACTGGCAGGGATATTTGCTAGAACTGTTCAGGAGGATTTAAACTAGTAAGGTGCTGGTGGGGGGGGGGGGGGGGGGGTTGGGGAGGGGGGGGGGTGGGGGGGGGCGGTTGGGTGGGACCCAGGGAGATAGTGAGGAAAGAGTTCGATCTGAGTTGGGTACAGCTAAGAACAGAAGTGAGTCAAACAGTCAGGGCAGGTAGGGACAAGGTAGGACTAATAAATTAAATTGCATTTATTTCAATGCAAGGGGCCTAACAGGGAAGGCAGATGAACTCAGGGCATGGTTAGGAACATGAGACTGGGATATCACAGCAATTACAGAAACATGGCTCAGGGTTGGACAGGACTGGCAGCTTAATGTTCCAGGATACAAATGCTACAGGAAGGATAGAAAGGGAGGCAAGAGAGGAGGGGGAGTGACATTTTTGATAAGGGATAGCATTACAGCTGGAAATACATCCAGGGAAGTTACTTGGGTGGAACTGAGAAATAAGAAAGGGATGATCACCTTATTGGGATTGTATTATAGATGCCCTAATAGTCAGAGGGAAATTGAGAAACAAACTTGTAAGGAGATCTCAGCTATCGCAAGAATAATAGGGTAGTTATGGTAGGGGATTTTAACTTTCCAAACATCGACTGGGACTGCCATAGTGTTAAAGGTTTAGATGGAGAGGAATTAAGTGCGTACAAGACAATTTTCTGATTCAGTATATGGATGTACCTACTAGAGAAGGTGCAAAACCTGACTACTCTTGGGAAATAAGGCAGGGCAGGTGACTGAGGTGTCAGTGGGGAAGCACTTTGGGGCCAACGACCATAATTCTATTCGTTTTAAAATAGTGATGGAAAAGGATAGACCAGATCTAAAAGTTGAAGTTCGAAATTGGAGAAAGACCAATTTTGACGGTATTTGGCAAGAACTTTCCAAAGTTGATTGGAGACGGAGGTTCGCAGGTAAAGGGACGGCTAGAAAATGGGAAGCCTTCAGAAATGAGATAACAAGAATCCAGAGAAAGTATATTCCTGTCAGGATGAAAGGAAAGGCTGGTGGGTATATGGAATGCTGGATGACTAAAGAAATTGACGGTTTGGTTAAGTAAAAGAAGGAAGCATATGTCAGATATAGACAGGATAGATTAAGTGAATCCTTAGAAGTGTATAAAGGAAGTAGGAGTATATTTAAGAGGCAAATCAGGAGGGCAAAAAGGGGATATGAGGTAGCTTTGGCAAACAGAATTAAGGAGAATCCAAATGGTTTTTACAAATATATTAAGGACAAAAGGGTAACTAGGGAGAGAATAGGCGGCCTTTGTGTGGAGCCGCAGAAAATGGGGAAGATACTAAATGAATATTTTGCATCAGTATTTACTGTGGAAAAGGATATGGAAGCTATAGACTGTAGGGAAATAGATGGTGACATCTTGGAAAGTGTCCAGATTACAGAGGAGGAAGTGCTAGATGTCTTGAAACAGGTAAAGGTGGATAAATCCCCAGGACCTGATCAGGTGTACCCGAGAACTCTGTGGGAAGCTACAGAAGTGATTGCTGGGCCTCTTGCTGAGATATTTGTATCATTGATAGTCACGGGTGAGGTGCCGGAAGACTGGAGGTTGGCAAACGTGGTGCCAATGTTTAAGAAGAGCGGTAAAGACAAGCCAGGGAACTATAGACCGGTGAACTTGACCTCGGTGGTGGGCACGTTGTTGGAGGGAATCCTGAGGGACAGGATGTACATGTATTTGGAAAGGCAAGGACTGATTAGGGATAGTCAACGTGGCTTTGTGCATGGGAAATCATGTCTCACAAACTTAATTGAGTTTTTTGAAGAAGTAACAAAGAGGATTGATGAGAGCAGAGCAGTAGATGTGATCTATATGGACTTCAGTAAGGCGTTCGACAAGGTTCCCCATGGGAAACTGATTAGCAAGGTTAGATCTCATGGAATACAGGGAGAACTAGCTATTTGGATACAGAACTGGCTCAAAGGTAGAAGACAGAGGATGTTGGTGGAGGGTTGTTTTACAGCTGGAGACCTGTGACTAGTAGTGTGCCACAAGCATCGGTGCTGGGTCCTCTATGTTTTGTCATTTATATAAATGATTTGGATGCGAGCTTAAGAGGTACAGTTAGTAAGTTTGCAGGTGACACCAAAATTGGAGGTGTAGTGGTCAGTGAAGAGGGTTACCTTAGATTACAACAGGATCTGGACCAGATGGGCCAATGGGCTGAGAAATAGCAGATGGAGTTTAATGCAGATAAATGTGAGGTGTTGCATTTTAGGAAAGTAAATCTTAGCAGGACTTATACACTTAATGGTAAGATCCTAGGGAGTGTTGCTGAACAAAGACACCTTGGAGTGCAGGTTCATAGCTCCTTGAAAGTGGAGTCGTAGGTAGATAGGATAGTGAAGAAGGCGTTGGTATGTTTTCCTTTATTGGTCAGAGTATTGAGTACAGGAGTTGGGAGGTCATGTTGTGGCTGTACAGTGGTTAGGCTACTATTGGAATATTGTGTGCAATTCTGGTCTCCTTCCTATCAGAAAGATGTTGTGAAATTTGAAAGGGTTCAGAAAAGATTTACAAGGATGTTGCCAGGGTTGGAGGATTGAGTTATAGTGAGAAGCTAAACAGGCTGGGGCTGTTTTCCCTGGCTGAGGAGTGACCTTATAGAGGTTTACAAAATTATAAGGGGCATGGAGAGGGTATATAGGCAAAGTCTTTGGGGTCAGGGAGTCCAGAACTAGAGGGCATAGGTTTAGGGTGAGAGGGGAAAGATATAAAAGAGACCTACGGGGCAACATTTTCACGCAGAGGGTGGTACGTATATGGAATGAGCTGCCAGAGGAAGTGGTGGAGGCTGGTACAATTGCAACATTTAAGAGGCATTTGGTGGGTATATGAATAGGAAGGGTTTGGAGGGATATGGGCCGGGTGCTGGCAGGTGGGACTAGATTGGGTTGGGATATCTGGTTGGCATGGACGTGTTGGACTGAAGGGTCTGTTTCCATGCTGTACATCTCTATGACTCTAATATGTTTGTCAATTCTGGGAAGTTTTGGTGTCTGGTGCCTCAGGGAAAGTTAAGATCCTAATAACAGAAAAAACTGTGGCTCCACAAGCTGCCAGGAGAATTACTTGTTGCTTTTCATTTGCCACAATGTCATTTGCCTGGAAAAAATAATGCATTCTTTCCACATACTGGCCCCACTTCTATTGCAGGGTCAAAAAGATCAGGCTTCCCAAAAACAAAGGCATGATGTAAGAAATGCTGGCCTGAAGGTAGGAGACAAAGGCTGGTGGTAGAGGGTTGCTTTTCTGACTAGAGACCTGTGACGAGCAGTGTGCCATAAGGATTGCAGTGCTGGGTCCACACTGCTTTTCATAATTTATGGAAATGATTTGGATGTGAATTTAGGAGGCATGTTTAGTAAGTTTACAGGTGACACCAGAATATGTGGCATAGTGGACAGTGAAGAAGGCTACCTCAGAGTAAAATGGGACCTTGACCAGATGGACCAATAGTTCCAGGAATTGCAGATGGAGTTTAATTTTGATAAATATGAGATGTTGCACTGTGGTAAGGCAAACCAGGGCAGGGCTTATACAGTTAATGGAGGCCCTGGGGAGTGTTGCTGAGTGACACCTAAGGCCGTATGTGCATTGTTCTTTGAAAGTGAAGTTGCAGGTGCACAGGGTGGTGAAGAAGGTGTTTAGCTTCAGTGGTCATAACATTGAATATAGGTGTTAGGATGTCATGTTGCAGCTGGACATGACATTGGTGAGGCCACTTTTAGATTACTGCATACAATTCTGGTTGCCCTTCTATAGGAAAGATGTTGTTAAACATGAGAGGATGCAGAAAAGTTTGACAAGGATACTTCTGAGACTGGAGGGTTTGAGTTATGGGGAAAGGCTGAATAGGCTGGAGCTTTTATCTCTGGAGCATCAACGACTGAAGGGTGACCTTATAGAGGTTTATAAAATTATGAGGGCTGTGAATAGGGTAAATAGTCAAACACTTTTTCCTAGAATGGGAGAGTCCAAAACTAGACAGCATAGGTTTAAGTTGAGAGGGTAAAGATTTAAAAAGTACCCATGGGGTAACTTTTTCATGCAGAGGGTGATGCATGGATGGAATGAGCTGTCAGAAGAAGTGGTGCTGAGAGTCATCTGAATGGGCACATGAATAGGAAGGGTTTAGAGGGATATGGGCCAAATGCTAACAAATGGGACTAGTTTAGATAGAATTGGACCGAAGAATCTGTTTCCATGTAGTATGACTCAATGACGCTACGAGTCAAAGTTGACTGTTGCAAGCGAGTTTCTTCAGAACATGCTTTCCTGTCATCGCCATTGCCATATTTCCCATAGAGACCAGTATCCCATCACCGGGTCACCCTTTATTTACACATGAAAGTGTCCTTGGCTCTCCCACTACCTTTGCAGAGTCAGCTCTCAGAATGCCAGAATCCCTGACATTCATCTTTTTATCTGTCAACAAGAATTCCTTGATTGGATGAGGTTAACAGCCCCAATCAGGGAACTCATATTCTATGAGGTCCAGCTGGCTGACTGTTACTGCTTCCAGTATAAATGATTTGGAGGAAGGAAGTGAATGTACTGTAGCCAAATTTTCAGACAATAACCTGGAAAGGCAGGTACAAACAAGTTAAGAAAATGGGCAAAAAGTTATAAAATGGAGTATAATATTGGAAAGTGTGAGGTTGTTCATTTTGGAAGGGAGAACAAAAAATATATTATTTAACTGGAGAAAAACTGCAGAAAACTACAACACAAAGGCACTTGGGGTAATTGTGCATGAAACACTGAAAGCTAGCACACGGGTTCATGGAATGTTTGCCCTTATTTCAAGGAATTTGGTGTATGAGAATAGAGAAGTCCTACTGCAACTGTATCAGGTGCTGTTGAGACCACATCTGGAGGACTGTGAGCAATTTTAATCCGCTTCTTTAAGGAAAGATGACATTTCATTGGAGGCTGTTCAAAGAAGGTTCACTCGGATTATCCATGGTATGGAGGAATTGTCTTATGAGCAAAGCCTAAACAGGCTGGGACTCCACTCACTGCAGCTGAGAAGAATGAAAGATGATCTCATTGAAACATATAGGATTCTTAAGGAGCTTGACAGTGTAAATTCTGACAGGATGTTTTCTCTATTAGGAGAGTGTAGGATCACTGAGCATATCTCAGAATAATAGGGCACTAGTCTAAGACTGAGATGAGGAGGAATTTCTTCTCTCAGACAGTCTTTGGAATTCTTTGCCTCAGAGAGCTGCCAGAGCAGCATCCTTATGTCTATTTTAGGCTGGGATACATTTTTGATCATTAGGGAAAGGGCAGGAAAGTGGACACAAGGAATGCTGGATCAGCCATGATCCTATTAAATGGCGGAGCAGGCTTGAGAGGCTGAATAGTCTACTCCTGTTCCTATTTCTTATGGTCCTATTACCCCAGAATATGGTGGACACCGGGATGCTGAATACATTTAAGAATGAGATAGGCAGATTTTCAATTAGCAGTGGGTTAAAGGGTTACAGAAAGTGGGCAGCAAAGTGGAGTTAAGGTCAAGGTGAGATCAGTTATGATCGTATTAAATGGTGGAACAGGCTTGAGGGGCTGAGTTGCCTACGCCTGCTCCTTGTTCCTATGCTTTTATGTTCCTATGCCCTGCAAGAACACAGATCACAATAACCTCATAATTGCTGCTATATTCCTCTTGCCATTTTACACAGTTCTTTTCTTAAATAGCACTGAATGAAGCTTTTCTGTGCACTATTGTGTAGACATTCTTTGCAAATGTTTTTATTGTTTGTTACACTGAGAAATTTTTCTTCCTTCATCTTTGTTATCTTGTACATGATACAAAATCAGTAAATCCTAAGTAAAATCTATGGTATACTAAAGACATGCATATATATATGTTTCTCAGTCATTGCACAGGATGCACAATGTCTATGCAATTCCTTATTATGCTTCACTGGCCATATGATTAGGGAATACCATCGACAGAAATAGCACAGGGTCCGAGGGAATTATCTGAAATGGTGGGTGAAAAACATCTGAAATCCACAGGGGGAATGAAATAAAAAACTTACTTTTGCATTCTCCTTGATACTGCACTTCTAGCTCTGGCAGTCCTCTGCACTTTGCCAAAAGGAGGGCACATTCATCCTTGTAGACTTTACCATCCGTTCCACACACAGGTACTTTCTTTGTGACATTGGAACAGTCAGGCGCACAGATGCATGTTGGCTTGTTATGCTTATTCATTTTGCAAATCTTCCCAGGTCCACAATCCACACCCTCACAAGTTTCTAAAGTAACAAATGATGGATAGACCATAATAAGTAATAATACTGGTCTGTCAACTTGGCAATGGTGTACAATTTCACTTGTAAATATTCAAACAGAACAGCAACACTGGGCCTGTTTTAAACTATCTGTAACATAATGAACAAAAATTCACAATTGTGTATCTTCTTCCTGAGATCCAAATTTGATAAAATAAAGATTATATCTTTCTTTTGATGTGTAGAACAAATCATGATAATATTCTAAGTTTTCCTAAAACATCCATGTCACAGTTAGGCAGGTAGATCTGCATGCATGATATTTTGAAAGCAGTGCTAGTTTTATCATGTGATAGCATCTGTGCGAGAATGGCTGGCTGATTACCTGCACATTTGTAAAATAGTTGGGGACTTGGGAGCAATATTATATAATTGGTACAGTAAAGCCAATCTTTTCACAGAACTGTATCAACGAGATATCTCAGAGGATATAATATTACTGCTATTACCAATGTTCTCTATTCAAGTTTCAGAAAAACACAAAAGGAATAAAGGGCCTGTTGTGTTCTGTAATATAATTGTGCACAGAATGGTATCTTTATTTAACTAGGAGAAAGTGATAACTACAGATGCCAGACATCAGAGTCGAGAGTGTAGTGCTGGAAAAGCACAACAGGTCAGGCAGAATCCGAGGAGCAGGAGAATCAACGTTTCGGGCATAAGCCCTTCATTATGCCCAAAATGTCGATTCTCCTGCTCCTCGGATGCTGCCTGACCTGCTGTGCTTTTCCAGTGCCACACACTCTATCTTTACTTAATAAAAGATGACTGCTTTTCTAATCCATATGATGCATATAATTCTAATACCACAAATCTTCATCATTCATAAATGTTCCCAAATTGTAATTATTTCTCAAATTGACGTCTTAAATAATTCAACATTCCTTTATAAGGACGTAGCTCTTGTGCATCATGAATCCATACTGTTGTCTGGAGTAACTTGTATTGACATTGGCAGCACTTTTGAAAGCAATCATTAGTGAGATTGAAATAAACGTGCTGGTGCTACAACTAAACTTTGAAGCTGTGAATTCTGAAAGAAAACAGTACCTTGAAGTTACTGCCAATACTGGCAGCCTGTATATAGTGACATAATTTTGTTCCCAGTATAGCTCATTTTCTTGTACAGTTTGTTCTGGCAACTGAAAGCACTACAAGTGTCACTCATTTTTTTGTACTGTAATATAGCACTTGCTGAAAGGATTTGATGTTTATTCCAATGTTTTCCTGGCTGGCCTCCCATGTTCCACCCATTGTAAATTTCAGCACATCAAAATTTCAGCTGCCTGTATCCTCACTCACATAAACACCCATTTATCGATCTTCAGTGGATCCTGTCGTAGTATCTCCATATCTGTGGGCAGATAATCTGGGTTCAGTTTCAACCTTAGGATTTGATGCCCAATGATGTCAGAACACAACCAAATAGTTTGATTACCAAAGCATTAGCCTAATTCTGAGCATTACGTACATGCACACACATGCACAGAAAATCATTCCTCTGCTTGCTGAAATGTCACATGTCATAGTTCTGTTCAACTCCATCCTTGGCAATGCCCTTCCCCATCTCTGCAAACTCCTCCAAGATCTCTGTACTCCTCCAATTCCAACTTCTCAAACGTCCCTGATTTTCATTGCGCCACTGTTTGCAGTTAATCCTTGGACTGGCCATGCTAAAACTGCCCATCGTGTCCAGGGTTATGTAGGTTAGGTGGATTAGCCATGGGAACTGCAGGGTTATGGGGATAAGGTAGAGGGTTGGGTCTGGGTGGGATGCTGTTTGGAGGGTTGGTGCAGACTTGAAGGCCCAAGTGGCTTGCTTCCATACTGTAGGGATTCTATGGTCCTATCTACCTGGGTCCTAAGCTCTAGAATTCCCTCCTTTAACCTTTGTCTCCTTTAAGTTACTCCTGAAAACCTATCTGTCCAATCTTTTCCTTATAACTCCTTGTCAAGTTGTGCCTGTTAATGCATCTGTGAAGAACTTCAAGTTACTTTTCCTACACTGATGGTGCTATATAAATGTGAGGTTTTGTTGTTGACAATATATAATGCAGTACCAAAGCTAATATGTACTTTGATTAAAAATACATGTGCCACTGTACTCAGCAATGAGAAAAACAGATGGGAGCCATTACAAGGGTAAGGTGGTAGGGTGGTAGTGCCATTGGGCCAGTAACTAGAAGTCCCAAATTAATGTTCAAATCCCACCATGGCAGCTGGTGGCATTTGAATTCAATTAATCTAGAATTGAAAGCAAATCTCAACAATGGTGACCATTGTAAAGGTAAAATTGCCATAGTTCTTTTGGACCATTTGATTTCTCTCTTATTAGAGAGGGGTGACAGTTGGTGGTTGTAACCTGAGGGTCACCACACCTCAGGTTAGGAGGGAGGTTGAGGAGGAGAGTCTTTCATGGTAACCTCAGCTGTATGGGACTTAAAACCACAGTGTTGGCATTATGCTATATTTCAAACCAGCTGTCCAGCCAACTGAGCTAACCAATGCGCCCAAAGCCATTGTCAAATATCATAAAAACCTGTTTTGCTCATTTTTGCCTGGGTTGGCCAACTTGTGATGTCGGACCAAAGGTAACATGATTGATGATTAACTGCTCTCTGAAAAGGTGTGGCAAGCCACTAAGCTCAAGGGCAATCAGGAATGGGGAACCAATGCTGGTTTTGCCAGTGACGCCAACATCCCATTCTTAAGGATTCTTAAAAAATCAACAAAAATATTTGGAATTCAGTTAAGTTTTCATTACGACCTGTTTACATTAGTTAATATAATCAACAATAAATCATATTAATCCAAATCTTAATTAAAAGTGGGTTTATCATCATGCCTTAAATAATCAGTATATAAATATTTCTAAGATAAGGCTGTGGAAACCATACCAATTGTAATTTATATTAAGTGAAGGAGTGAGAAATAAATCAAAAGTAATTACTCCATCAAAAACCAGTTATTGGAGGTGTTGGAGTGGTATGTGGGGGTGTGTACAGGAATGAGGTGGCACAGACTAGCATGGATGGGCATGGCAAATGTGTGATGGAATGAAGAGGAAGAAAGAGGTTTAAAGTTAGAGGTGGAGGGCAGTTTTAGATTGTATTTTTTTTTAAAAAACCGTCAATACCGTGCTAGTGCTTCCACCGAGCTAGCACTATATCTTGCATCCTCTGCTGTAACCTTGGTGTTGTTTGGTCTGATTCCCAGGAATACCCAAAATAAAGCAGTAATATGTGGACAGACTTTTATATAAATCGGAAATTCTGACAACTGTGTACACATGATGCACAGATAAAAATCCATGCCATAGATTTCTAGCTATTGCCATTATCATTGATACATATCTCTAATCCCATCAATGCTTTTTTTGTAGGGAGAGAGCTAAAATTGCAAGGTTTCTTTCCCAACTCAATCATCACTGACTACACACTCAGACCCGAGAATCAAGGTGATGACAGTCCTCTATTTCAGCTGTGCTCAAGTCTAATGAGAATTTAATCTATGAAAATAAGTGATATTGTCTCTTGGCAACCCAAATTGTAAACAGTTCTTAATGTAACAAGGTTAAAATAATGTGCATTAATTTGCAGTTCAATGCCCTTAGACTACACACCAGTGTGATTCATTGCCATTAATTTAACCACACACATCAGTCCTCACCCAATTTATTCTAAAGTGCTGATTGCTGCTGATTGTTTTCAAGGTAACTGTCTCAAAATGCATGAAAACCATCCCATATCTCACAGAAAGTGCTGTGTTTGACAGCAGGTTGTCTGATTTTCAATCACGTTTGCCGTAATGGAAAAAGTCAGAAGTCACACAACACTAGGTTACAGCCCAACAGGTTTTGTTTGAAATCAGAAGCTTTCAGAATGTTACTCCTTTGTCAGATGACTTCACTTGACAAAGGAGCAGCGGTCTGAAAGCTTGTGATTTCAAATAAACCTGATGGACTATAACCTGGTGTTATGTGACTTCTGACTTTGTTTACCCCAGTCCAACACTGGCATCTCCCTATCAGGGTTATAATGGAAAGTCTTTCTGTCATAGTGAAAATGTTTTGAGGAAAGACTTTTAAGAGTGTTTCATTTGCTTCAACAGGGAAACATCTGATGGGGGCTTCTTAAAAATGCTGAGTCATGTGTGAGCACAGCTCTATGCACCAGTAAGCAATTTCTAAATGAAAGCTGTCAGATGTAGATGAAAAGATTGGAGCAAAAAAAATTGGCTTGCCACAAATAACTTTCTTCATGGAGGTTTCCTTTTCACCAAGAATATAAGCCATGTAAAATAGTCACTGAGCATAGTGAGCTAATACTACACTGATAGGATATCTTTCAAACAAAAAGCCCGATACATATCTGTCAAAAGACAATGAATTTTTTTTTGGAAAATACTTTATGAATTTGATTCCTGAGCACCTACCATTGCAGAGATATCACAGTATGGAGAACAATCAGCTGAGGATGAGTAATGTGACCTACAAGGGCAGATAGTGGCATTGCGGTAACATCATTGAAAGAATCCAGATTGCAGGTTAATGTTCTGGGGTCATGGTCTTGAATCCCACCAGGATAGATGGTCAAATACGAATTCAATTAAGATTTGGTTCAATGGCCATCATGTAACCTGTTGGTGTCTTTTAAAACTGAAAATGTATTGCTGGAAAAGCGAAGCATCCAAGGAACAGGAGATTCGACGTTTCGGGCATTTTTCCAGCAACACATTTTCAGCTCTGATCTCCAGCATCTGCAGACCTCACTTTCTCCTCGAAGGTTTTTTTAAAAAGCCAATTTGGTTCACCTAATGTCCTTTAGAGAAGGAAATCTGTCATCCTTCCCTGGTCTGGCCTCCATGAAAGTCCAGACCCACAGCAATGTCATTGACTTTTGATTACACTCTGAAATAGCCAGATCAGCGGTCAGTTAGGGATGGACAATAAATACTGGCCTGCCAGTGATGCCCATACTCCAAAGGATAAATGTAAAATCAGGATGTGAGTGACCCTGAAAATCAGGGAAAAGACTAAAACTTGGGAGAAATTTCCCTTCAAAGATCATATACATTTATTGTAAGGAAACCTGTTACATAAAATTTTCAAGCAAAGAGCTTGAGATGCGGACAAGAATTATTCTTTGTCATGTATCTTGATTTGTTTCGAGATATCTGGAATTTATCCATGGAGAAATAGATTCTACTCTGTTTCCAATGGTGTTAAGATACAAAGGATCTACTTTTACAACTTTTAAAATACAGCAAAGTAACCCTTAAATGTTAATTTTCTCTGAAAATTTGAATATGTAGCAAAGTCATTTTGTCAAGACTCCTTACAGTGAATCTGAGCCTACAGTTCCATAATTTCTTCAGAAACATTAGGTTTCAATTGAATAAACCATATTGCAATGTCTTCATTAAGGCAGTGGTTAGCACTGTTTCAAACAGCAGTAAACTGTGGAAGTTCAGATGTTGTTAATTTTCTATTCTTCTTTTTGTTAGTGAAGGCAAGTCACCTTTTTTAAAGCCAGCAGATCATGCTCTGAGTTGCTTATGTAATGAAGACACCTTTATATATAGCTAGCTCATTAATCTTAACAGTGGCAATCACCTTGAATCATTGTGACTGGAGATATTGTTGGAAGAATGGAAAAGTCACAACTTCACTCCCAATACATGCAAGTACTTTGTTGGTTGTCAGGACGGTATTCAGAGATCAGATACTAGTATGGTGCTCACTGGGGGTAGGTGAGGGTCTTTCAAGTTACCATAAAATAACTTTTCATATTACAATATAATTTATTTTCCTGCTCCTTTGGGTAAGTCTTGCTTAAGCCCTTTGAAAGTGCATTTAACATTGCCTTTGAAATTAAAAATGTGTGGCCAAATTCTCTGGTAGTCCAATGTCTTGGTGCTGATACTGCTACTCCTCAGGTTTACTTCGCAGGCAAGGATGAAATCCTCTCAATAAAATCTCTATTACTATATTTTACAAGAACCATATGACAACAGCAGCGTGCTATTACAGAACTTAACTCACTGCAGATGCAGACTCCAAGCTGTCCTGAGATCAAACAACTTGCCCTTTGGTCCTGATCAAGCAGTACTTGATTCTAATATTTATTCAACTTTACTGTGCTTTAAGAAAAACAACTTCACTAGAGTAAAAATATTGTAACAGCACTCCTAATGGCACATGAATTGAGCCAAATAAACCATTCACACACTTCACCATTAAAACAAACTATAGTCCCATTTTGTCAGCAGGCAGTTCTTGAAGTGATAGAAGTGGTAAATGGTTAATGATGTGCCAAGGTAAGCAACGTGTTAATGAAGTTATTGCAAAGAATTTTGTAAAGGATGGGATTTGCCCTCAGAACTCTAGGCCAAATTTCTTGGAAAATAAAGTCTACACAGAGAAAACTGTAGAACTAAGAAATCAATCACAATTTCAAGAGGTGTCTGAGCTGGCCCCTACAACAAAATACAAAGTCGAAGCAATTTCAGCCTTGGAACCTGTGGACTAGCTCCAAGGACGGTGCCTTATGACTAATATTCAACACAAACATTATGCCAAAATGACTAAACAAATGAATGTTACAATAAAAGATTAAAACGGAGGATAGATGAAAGCTGATGATTCACTATCACAATGTCATGTGTACACTGCTTTAAATGTGTTGGCACAAACAAACTTTACTCTTGCCGCTTTATCTAAATGTTTGTGTACCCTTTTCTACTTGAAATATAAATAGGAGTGAAAAGCATCTCTTTAATATACAGCAAGTTGAGAAACATTGCAAATGTTTCAGGTCCAGACAAGGCTTTAGAAGTAGATTGGTTGCTTTTCTGAGACCATTTTTCACACATGCTGTCAGTTAGAGGGAAGCCATTTTCAAAATTAATTTAGCTACCAGTACAATGTGGTATTTTTGTCAATAATGTTCATCAGTAGTTTTGTCTCTCAAGATAGGGGGAAAATGGCCCAAATTTTCAGCCCACTGTCTTCCAAACTTTTAGTGGGTGCTTGTGGTTCCCTTTTCAATTAAATGATGGTTGATAAAACTAAACCAGTTCTTATCTGAGTTATAACATAGATAGGTGAAGTAAAATGAGAAAATAAATTTTCCATCATTTTGTAACCTTTAACATTTGTTCAGCCGGTCACCTAGCCATCTCTAAATGTTTGTAAGTACCCTAATTTTCTTTCCTCTGGTAATTGGAATAAATATAAACACTCACAGTTTTCTTTCCTCTGGTAATTGGAATAAATATAAACACTCACAGTTTTAAAAAGACTGAAAAGAACAGAACATTCAAACAAAGTAAAAATTCCAACCAAAGGTTGTTTGTAATACCAATTTGTGACTCATATGTGATGTTTGCTGCATTTAAATTTCAGCTCTGGACATGAGTTCTTTCTATAACTGAGCTCAAGATGGGAAGGTTAGCCAAGATCAATGTACCTCTGAAGTTCCCTCTAAGCTATTAGAAGTTGTTTCATTAGAGGTAATGTAAGTGCATGGCTACAAAAAAAGGTGCTCAGGCTCTCTGCAACAAAATCAAATTGGAGGGAATGTCATGGTCTTTGCAAATCAGATATAGCTCAATGAACATAGGCATGGGTATGGAGACATTATGAATTGAAGCAGGGATATTATAGATTCATATTGATCCATTTCTAAACATTGTTACTGCAACATGCTGTTTCAGTGTGCCTGATTTATCACAGTTATTGCACTTCTTCATCCTTGTTTTAAGTTTCTCCATGGCCTCATCCCTCCCCATCTACCAGCTACCTACCCTTCATGGTGTCTGGATTTCTCCAATTCTAACCTCTTGCACAACCCTGACTTAATTGCTCCACATTTGGTGGCTATAACTTCAGTTGCCTCAGTCCTAAGCGTGTGAATGTTCGTCCCATGCTTCTCTACCTCCCCATCTCACTTTCATTCCTTTAAGTTACTTCTTAAAACTTGATCTTCAGAAGGCAAAAACAGTTAAACGAAGCAATGATACTTGAAAATGAATGTATAGGTCACACTGGAGTGCTGTTCTGAGTATACAAAAAAAGTTGGACCAATATGTGTCATTTGCAAGTTCTACTGGCTTTTCCTTCTGGTCATCCTTCTTGGCATCATAGTCCACTTAGTTTGGTTTGTGTGAAGCACCTTAGGATATTTTGTTATGTTAATTATGATGCATAAATATAAGTTATTGTTATTGCTGTATACTTACTGTGACATGGGAAGCAATTGATTCCACCAAGAATTATAAGTTTTAAAATGTCATTCTCTGGTATATCATGGCTTGTCCAAGCAGCTTGAGCACTTCCACTGCTGCAACACTCTTCTCGATCAATCCTTGTCATGGATAAAGCCTGGCATTTTCCATTTCTTCCTTGTTGGAGCCAACATACCCCAGCTGAAAGAACCATAATGAATAAAAAATGGATGAGCAACAACAAAAACTTTTGTTTCACTGAGCTTCTTTGACATATAATTACATTCTTAAATTCAAAAAGTGTAAAATTCCATCTCGATCCTATTAAAGTTCTCCCTTCCTTAATTAACAATTCTACAAGTCAAGAACAGCAATTATGAACCTGCACCACACCATGTGCTGGCTGTTTAAAGAATGATTTTACTGACGTTCTTTATCATTTTGTAATATTACAGCTTGGGTAGCATTTTATAAATATGTCATAAATCATGACAGAAATGTTGAGATTATTCACTTTTTAAAGTTTTATAACTTGAAAATGGAAGGATTTCAGATTTTTTAAAAATTATGAAACAGTTAATATATGTGTCATAAGTTTGATAATTGTACCTTTCTGTTTCTATGTAATGTTACAACTTTAATTAAATGCTACTAAGTCATTTCAGTCTATATGCACTTGTCTAGAAATAGATTTATTTTCCCATTCATCTTTGGAAAGAAAGAGGAATGTGATTATCCCATGTATCCCTTAATGATGTACAATAACATTGAGAGCGATATTAGCCTAATGGTATATCACTGCATTATTAATCCAGATAGTTACGGAAGGTTTCGGGGATCCAGTCTGAAATCACACCATGGCAGTTGGTAGATTTTAAATTCACTCTGGAATTCAGAGTGAAATGATGACTGTGGGAAATAAATCATCTGGTTCACTAATGCCCTTTAGGAAATGAGTCCAGACCCACAGCAGAGTGGTTGGATCTTAACTGCATCAGAAATTGCCTAGCATACCATTCAGTCATAGCAACTGCTACCAAGTTTATTGATTTCCGAGCAGTAAGGGATGGGCAATTAAATACTAACCTAGCCAGAAATGCCCATATCCCAAGAGTGAATAAAAAAAAGTCTCAAAGAAGAAATGAAACCGGATGGACTGTCTGGCAACCAAGGCACCAGAAACAACATTAACATAAACACCCTTGTTCACTCTGCAAAGTCCCCCTCAGTAAGACCTAAGGACCTGTGCTAAAATTTGGAGATCGTCTCACAGTGTTTCTGGCACAGTCATACTCATGGAAACATACCTTACAGACAGTATTTCAGACAACAATATCAACAATTCAAGATATTCCTTTCCAAACAGCAGGAAAGGAAAAGCCTAGGTGGTGGCACTGTGATATACAATTAGGAGAGAGTTGCCCCAGGAGTCTTGAACACTGACTCCGGACATCAGGTGTCTCATGATGTTCGGTCAAACATTTGGGATAGAAACTTTCTACTGCTTTTCTCCTGCTGTCCTCCCTTGGCTGATGAATTAGTGCTCCTCATGTTGAGCAACAGTTGAAGAGTGCGGCATGAGTGCAGATTGTACTCTTGGGAGGGGATTTCAACATCCATTATCAAGAGTGGCTCAGTAGCAACACCACTGATTGAGCTGGTCAGGTCCTAAAGGACATAGCTGCTAGATTGGGTCTGACGCTGGTGGTGAGGAAACCAACAACAGGGACAAACGAACTTGTCATTGCATTATGTTGTGTGGCTCTACTACTGTGCTAAATCAAACAGGTCTAGCGGCTCAAGACTGGGTATCCATGAGGCACTCTGCGCTATCAGCAGCACTAGAACCATATTCCCATAAAATCTGCAACCTCAGGGCCCAGCACTTCATCCACTTTACCAATATCATCAAGCTTTAGGATCAACTCTGATTCAATGAAGACTGCAGGAGGGCATATCAGGAGCACCAGACATACCTAAAAATTAACTGTCAACCTGGTGAAGCTGCATTGTAGGACTACTTGCATGCAAAACAGCATAGTATCAAGTGATAGACACAGCTAATTTCTGCAGTTCTGCCTAATCCAGTTGTGATTGGTGCTGACAATTACACAATTCACTGGAGGGGGGAATATCCACAAATTTCCCCTTCCTTGATGATGGGGGAGCCCAGCACGTCAGTGTAAAAGGCAGAAACATTAGTAATGATCTTCAGCCAAAAATGCTGAGTAGGTGATCTATCTCAGATCTCAAACAGAGGTCCCCAGCATCAAAGATGCCAGTATTCAGTCAATTTGATTTAGATGTTTCTGTAAGAGCAGACATGATGGTAAAAGACAGGGAGGTGTGGCATTGTTAGTCAAGGACAGTATTAAGGTGGTAGAAAGGACGTTTGAAGACTCGTCCACTGAGGTAGTATGGGCTGAGGTTAGAAACAGGAAAGGAGAGGTCAACCTGTTGGGAGTTCTTTATCGGCCTCCGAATAGTTCTAGAGATGTAGAGGAAAGGATAGCAAAGATAATTCTGGACAGAAATGAGAATAATAGGGCAGTTGTTACGGGGACTTTAACTTTCCAAATATTGACTGGAAATACTATGGTGTTTAGATGGGTCAGTTTTTGTCCAATGTGTGCAAGATGGTTTCCTAACACGGTATGTAGACAAGAGTCGAGAGTGTGTTGCTAGGAAAGCACAGAGGTCAGACGGCATCTGAGGAGCAGGAGAATCGATGTTTCAGGCATAAGCCCTCCACAGTATGTAGACAAGCCAAATCTCCAAGTATGTAGATTTGGTACTGAGTAATGAATCCGGCCAGGAGTTTGATTTGGAAGTAGGTGAGCACTTTGGTGATAGTGGCCATAATTTGGTTATGTTTACTTTAGTGATGGAAAGGGGTAGGTAAATACCACAGGACAAGAGTTATAGATGGGGAAAAACAAGTATGATGCAATGAGGAAAGATTTAGGATGCAGAGGATGGGAAACTGCAGGGGATGGGCACAATTGAAATGTGGAGCTTAATCAAGGAACATCTACTGCGTGTCCTTGATAAATATGTACCTATCAGGCAGGAAGGAATGGTCAAGTGAGGGAATGTGGTTTACTAAAGAAGTTGAATCTCTTGTCAAGAGGAAGAAAGCGGCTTGTGTTAGGATGAGATGTGAAGGCTCAGTTAGGTCGCTTGAGAGCGAGGAGGAGACATGAGAAGTCTTTGACAGATAGGATAAAGGAAAAACCTAATGCTTTCTATAGGTATATCAGGAATAAAAGAATGACTAGAAAAATATTAGGGCCAATCAAGGATAGTAGTGGGAAGTTGTGCGTGGAGTCCGAGGAGATAGGGGAAGGGCTAAATAAATATCCTTCATCAGTATTCACATTGGAAAAAAGTCATGTTGTTGAGGAGAATACTGGGATTCAGGCTACTAGACTAGACAGGACTGAGGTTCACAAGGAGAAGGCGTTAGCAATTCTGGAAAGTGTAAAAATAGATAAGTCCCCTAGGTCGGATGGGATTTATCCTCAGATTCTCTGGGGAGCCAGTGGAGTTTGCAGAGCCTTTGACTTTGATCTTTATGCCATTATTGTCTACAGGAATAGTGCCAGAAGACTGGAGTATAGCAAATGTTGTCCCCTTGTTGAAGAAGGGGAGTAGAGACAATCTTGGTAATTATAGACCAGTGAGCCTTACGTCGGTTGCGGGTAAAGGGATGGAAACGGTTACAAGAGATTGGATTTAATCATCTAGAGAGGAATAAGTTGATGAGGGATAGTCAACACAGTGTTGTGAAAAGTAGGTCATGCCTCACAAACCTTATTAAGTACTTTGAGATGGTGACCAAACCGGTGGATGAGGGCAAAGCGGTTCACGTGGTGTATATGGATTTCAGTAAGGCATTTGATAAGATAGGCTATTTTAGAAAATACGGAGGCATAGGACTGAGGGTGATTTAATGGTTTGGATCAGAAATTGGCTATTGAAAGAAAACAGAGGGTGGTGGTTGATGGGAAATGTTCATCCTGGAGTTCAGTTACTAGTGGTGTACCACAAGGATCTGTTTTGGGGCCACTGCTGTTTGTCATTTTTATATTACCTGGATGAGGGCATAGAAGGATGGGTTAGTAAATTTGCGGATGACACTAAGGTCAGTGCAGTCATGGATCATGCTGACGGATGTTGCATGTTACAGAGAAACATAGATAAGCAGCAGAGCTGGGCTGAGAGGTGGCAAATGGAGTTTAATGCAGAAAAGTGTGAGGTGATTCACTTTGGAAGGAGCAACAGGAATAAAGAGTACTGGGCTAATGGTAAGATTATTGGTAGTGTACTGTGTCCATGTACATTTATCCCTGATAGTTGCCACCCAGGTTGATAGGGTTGTTAAGAAGCCATACAGTGTGTTAGCTTTTATTGGTAGAGGGATTGAGTTTCAGAGCCACGAGGTCATGCTGCAGATGTACAAATCTCTAGTGCAGCCACACTTAGAGTATTGCATACAGTTCCAGTCACCAGTTATAGGAAGGATGTGGAAGCTTTGGAAAGGTTTTAGAGGAGCTTTACTAGGATATTGCCTGGTATGGAGGGAAGGTCTTATGAGGATAGGCTGAGGGACTTGAGGCTGAGTTTGTTAAAGACAAGAATGTTCAGAGGCAACTTAATTGAGACATAAAAGATAATCAGAGGGGTTAGATAGGTTAGAAAGTGAGAGCCTTTTTCCTCTGATGGTGATGGCTAGCATGAGGGACATAGCTTTAAATTGAGCGGTGATAGATATAGGACAGATGTCAGAGGTAGTTTCTTTACTCAGAGAATATTAGGGGCATGGAATGCACTGCCTGTAACAGTAGTGGACTCACCAACTTTAAGGGCATTTAAATGGTCATTGGATAAACATATGGATGAAAATGGAATAGTGTAGGATAGTTAGGCTTCAGATTGGTTCCACAGGTCGGCGCAACATCGAGGGCCGAAGGGCCTGTACTGTGCTGTAATGTTCTATGTTCTTCATGATATAAGGAATGGATGAAGGCATTGGATACTGCAAAGGTTATGGGCCCTGACAACATTCTAGCAATTGTATTGAAGGCTTATGATACATCCCTAGCCAAGCAACTCCACTCCAGCTACAACACTGGCATCTTCCCGACAAGGATAAAAATTGTCTCTGATAAAAGACAATCTAATCAGTGCCCCTTAATATTCAATGGCATCACTATCATTGAACTTCTCATAATCAAAATTCTGGGATGACCATATACCAGAAACTGAACTAAACTAGCCATGTTAATACGGCTGCTGCAAAAGTAGGTCAGAGGCTAGGAATACTAGAGTGGGTACTTTATCTCCTAGTTCCCCAAAGCCTGTTCAATGTCTACAAAGCACATTTGCCTGCATTAGTGCAGCTCTAACAACATGCACAAAGCTTGACATCATCCAGGACAAAGCAGCCAGCTTGATTTGGCATCACATTCACAAACTTCCACTCTGTCCACTATCAATGCTCATTAGTAGCAGTGTGTACCATCTACAAGATGAACTACAGAAATTCTCCGATGATCCTGAGAGAACGCCTTCCAAACCCATATTAACTATTGCCCAGAGAACAAGGGCAGCATGTACACAATAACACCAGCACCTCCAATTCCCCTCCAAGCAACTCACCATCCTGACTTAAATATATCACCATTGCTGCAGTGTCATTGGGTCAAAATCTTGGAATTCCCTCCCCGTTGGCACTGTGTTTGACCTAAAACACCCGGACTGCAGCAGTTCAAGAAGATGGCTCATTATCACCTTCTGAAGGGCAAATAGGGATGATCAATAAATCTCGCCCAGCCAGCAATGCTCACGCCCCATGAGTGAATAAAAAAAAGTATTTACTTGGTAACATTGAACAAAGCAACTCATATCAATTTAAGAAACTTGGGGAATTGACGCACTTGAAAATTAATTTGCTCATGAAAAGTGCATCCATCTGTGAACAAAGAGCAAAATGTTGGAAAAAGAGGAAACAGCACAACAGACTTCATTGACTGCACACACATGAAAGCATTTTGTTCAGGCCAGCTCTTGCACAGATTAAGGAAAGCCATGCTGCTCGTTTCAACACAAACTCTGATTTCCACAACTGGAAAGGATAATTAGTCACCTTTGATCATAATGATCTACTGTGCCACCTTACTGTGTACAATACCTTGACTTAAATGTGAACTCAGAATCCTATGACATGAAAGTGATGAGAGATTACCTGCAAAGATTAGCCTAACATTAACACACTATATTTACTTAAGTTCTGCATGGATTCCTTTTTGATTGAACAGATAGGAGTTACTGTAACCTCTGAAAATTCACTGCAGTCTCATAATTCCAGATAACATTTGATAACCTGCCACTCATTTTACTGAACTGAGACTAAGTCCTAATCCCAAGGCTGATCCTTAACCACAAAAGAAGCTAATGTTGTCGGCAATATGTTGGCACATAATAGATAAAAGGAATATGAAAACACATTGAAGCCCCTTCTCTGAAAAAGCACATAAAATTTTTTGAGAAATAGCAGTGACAGCATTGTAATATACTTTCCTCAACTATTACTCCTCATATAGATATTAGGGTTGGCTATAAATCAATTGCATTTGAGTTGGTGTATGGCTTATTTATTGTTTTTCTTGTGTCTATGTTGAGATATCAAACCTTTAAAATTAATATTTTTGATTTATAAACTTTTATTTTAGAAACGTGAAAATTGCGCAGAATATTTAACATTTTTATGTTAATTGATTTCTGTAAAAGACTAGGAAAGGCACTTCACTGTGATTATAAGCCCAATAACTAGTAATTATCATTTTATCCAAGTTTGGTCAAATATTTCTTTATAAGAATAGCTTATGAATGAGGTTAAGCAAATGTCTCTGCAGCTTATACATTATTACTTTCAAGTGATACTGAGTGATATAACATTTCTGAACTTTCCTTTCAGGGTGAATGTTTTGAACTAAACGCAGGAATGCTCAACTTCACCAAAGATTGCTTTAATAGAGATGATTAGAAAGAAAATTCTCTCAGTACTTCCAAGGTGAAGGTTGTTCTTCTTAAAAAAATGCTTATAACTTCTAAGATTGTGCAGATCCTTAAGATGTTGAATGTAGAATGCATGCTCAATTTGTAATAGAAATATTTACAATTGGAACAATGTGGAGAACCAGTATCTAGTTATACCATCTCGATAATACTGCTCTCTGGCGAAGTGGGTTGACCTCTGCACATTTAACTTAAGAGATCAAATTGGCAAGGCTTTTTTTCCACAGCATTTTCCAAACGCACAGTCTCTATTACTTTACAAGAACAAGAGATTTCATCAGAAGCCCTACAGTTAATGGTAGGGCTATGGGGTGTGGAGCTGAACAAAGAGACCTGGTGCATAGTTCCTTGTAAGTGGAATTGCAAGTAGACAAGGTAGTGAAAAAGGCATGTGGCACACTTGCCTTTATTGGTTAGTGCATTGAATGTAGGATTTGGGGCGTCATGTTGTGGTTATGCAGGACATTGGCGAAGCTATGTTTAGAATACAGTGTTCAATTCTGGTCACCCTGCTTTAGGAACAATGTTGTTAAACTTGAAAGGGTTCAAAAAAGACTTACAAGGATGTTGCCAGGATTGGGGGATTTGAGCTACAGGGAGAGGCTGAATTGGCTGGGGCTTTTCCCCTAAAGCATCAGAGGCTTAGAGAGATTTATAAAATTATCCAGGGCATTTTAGGGTCTTTTTCTCAGGATAGGGGAGTCCAAAACTAGAGGACATAGGTTTCAAGTAAGCGGTGAAATATTTAAAAAGTACCTGAGGGCCAACATTTTCATGCAGAGGATGGAGTGTGTATGAAATGAACTGCCAGAGGAGGTGGTGGATGCAGGTACAATTAGATTTAAGACATCTGGATGGGCACATGAATAGGACAGTTCCAGAGGGATACAGGCCAAATGTTAAACAAAACTAATTCAGTTTAGGAAAACTGGTTAGTAAAATGAATTGGACCAATCAGTCTGTTTCCATGCTGTATAACTATGATTCCTTAAAAAGGGAAGGAGTTACTTGGAAACATGAGCATCCAAGTTTCCCTCCAAGTCATAACTTGACTTCTGTTCTGTAGGATAGTCTACATCACGTGGGATGCAGCAGTTCAAGATGGTGGGTACTACAAACTTCTCAAGTGTTGTCTCAAGTCTCATATGTTCACCATACCAATGACACCTACATCCCATGAATGAATAAAACTAAAGGATTGCCACAATTAAACAGATTCAATTTCCTCCTTTTAAAGCTATTCATTTGAGTGCTATCAAAACAACATAAAGGAAAAATATAAACATTTATTACCATACTATTAATGATCAGGTTTGGCAGTATCTGTAGACAGATGGCAGAGTTTACATTTTGAGTTCAGTGAAAGGCATTCTCAGTCACTGGATTTGAAGCATTAACTCTGGTTTCTCTCCACGGATGCTGCTAAACATACTGAGTTCCTCCAACAATCTGTTTTTGTTTCAGATCTTAGCATCAGCAGTTTTTTGTTTTATTTTACCTAACTTCTGCTTAATATACAGTGAAGTCACAAGCTTGAACCAGTGCACTCTTTACAGCATAGGGACACCACTGTGCTATTGGAAAGAGTGTTCCTAGATTTTGACACAGGCACAGTAAAGAAAGGATATTCCATATAAAACAAAGAAGGCCTTCTTCTTGAAAGGTCACTGGAAACGTTAACTCTTACTCCTCTCCACAGATGTTGCCAGACCTGCTGAGTTTCTCCAGCAGTTTCTGCTTTATTTCCAAGTCAGGTTGATGAGATCTTTGGGGGAGGGGTCTTGCAGGCAGTGGTCTCTGCTGCCTTACTCCTCTGGGCACGCTTGTAAATGTATTTGGAAGTTGACAATTTATTTGTGCAATATATATATTCCCTTTTTCTGTAATCATTCAGAGTATTGGCATTCAGAGCTAATGTTTCTGAAGGTCTAATCCCATAAGGAATGGCATAATAGAGTACAAAAGATGCAATTAAATTATATGTTCCATATGTGGGATCAAAGTGTTTTATATCGGAGACTGTTGGGACATCAAAGAATGCTATTGTGTCTTTTCGGGAAATGCTAACTTTGCGTGTAGTGATGCCAATTTGCATTTTAAAATGATTTTATTGGGGTGGAGTAATTGCTGGAAAGATTCGTGTTGCGAGTCCAGAGGTCCAATAACTGGCTTTCCACATCGCTCTTTGCTAGAAAGTGGGGCTTTTTTGGTGAATGGTGGGCAATGTTCCAATCAACTTGTGTAGAGATGTTACTACACAGACGCCCAGGTCACTCGGCTCAGAGGCAGGGATACTGTCAATACGTCACAAGAGCCCTCCCCCACCAACCCTTTGGATTATAAACTCCATTTTGTAATCTAAATGTGTGTCTTGAAGTCTGCATCTTTGCTGAAATCAATCTTACCGGATTAACTTTGTTTGATACTTCAGAGAGAAAGTGTAAGTCCAAACCTGTAGCCAAAACAGTGTCATTTGCAGCTGATTGTGCATCACTGCGTTGTAGCCAGTTCATGGAGAAACTGTCGGATTTACAACCTTTCCTCTCAGTGTGTTGACTTTATTAAAAGAAAAAGACATTCTGACGAGTGAAATTGCTGAGACACTTCAGGTATTCCGCTCGAGTGAAAACAAGTTCTCCATTCTGAGAGGGGTACCCCCTGAGTGTCTCATTCACGTTTCTTGCGGCAGAAGCGCCTTCTTCAGGTTGTTGACTGAGAATGGTGACCCAGACAGTGAGCAGGATTCACTCTGACCCGCTGTATTTGTTCGTCAGCTTTCCTGATCCGTTAACATTGTTACCTGAATTTGGAGGGTGCCCAGATCTTGTACAGATTATTGCCCACTTTGAAATAGCCCCCTATCCCTGACAGACACAAGTCTTTACTGTCTGTCCCGCTGAAAGACGGTGCAACTTCTTAAATCCAACAGTCCTTTTCAGACTCACAAGAAATGTTTGTAGTGTGATGTTAGAAACATGAACGGCTGAGACGCTTTTGGCATTTATCATTCATTTCAGTCTCACAGTTCTCCAGCTTTAACGTTCACTACCTTCAGTAACACGAAGCCCTCACTGTTAGTATTTGGTGTAAGACCCCACTATCCTTGCGAAATCTCTGTCAGCTTGTCCGAAGATCCCTTTCACTTCCACATCCCAGGCTTCACTCTCACATCCATCCGACCTTAACGAACACAAAACTGACGGCTATCCCACCTGGTTGCAATAAATCATTGTATCAACAGCCCTCAGCTTATTCCAACTTCAACACAGCAGCGTGAGGCCTTCACTCCGACACGGTTAACGTGCCCTTCCATCTAAGTGCATTGTAATGGTCTGCATTTTGATTAACTTTGTTTCTCTCTCCACACTAGCCAGACCTGCTATGTTTCTCCAGCACAGTCACAATCATAGAGTCACAGAGATGTACAGCACGGAAACAGACCCTTCGGACCAACCCGTCCATGCCGACCAGATATCCCAACCCAATCTAGTCCCACCTGTCAACGACCGGCCCATATCCCTCCAAACCCTTCCTATTCATATACCCATTCGGTTGCATGTTGTAACTGTATCAGCCTCCACCACTTCCTCTGGCAGCTCATTCCATACATGCACCACCCTCTGCATGAAAACGTTGCCCCTTAGGTCTCTTTTATATTTTTTCCCTTCTCACCCTAAAACTATGCCCTCTAGTTCTGGACTCCCCCATCCCAGGGAAAAAGACCTTGTCTATTTACCCTATCCATGCCCCTCATGAATTTATAAACCTCTATAAAGTCACCCTTCGGGGAAAACAGCCCCAGACTAATGAACCTCTCCCTTATTGCTCAAATCCTCCAACCCTGGCAACATCCTTGTAAATCTTTTCTGAACCCTTTCAAGTTTCACAACATCCTTCCCATAAGGAAGACCAGAATTGCATATAATATTCCAAAAGTGGCCGAACCAATGTCCTGTACAGCCGCAACATGACCTCCCAATAAAGGAAAACATACCAAACACTTTCTTCATTATCCTATCTACTTACTTTCAAGGAGCTATGTTTTGTTTAAGTCAGATTTCCAGCATCTGCGGTATATTGCTTTTATTTACGTTTTCACGAATAAATCTACTTTAATCTCTTAATAATATCGAGTATAAGTAATTTTAAAAGTGCCAGTGTGTATTTTCGTACAGAAAATCAGATTATTTTAAAAACACACAGCAAGTCAGTCAGCATCTGAAACTAGGGACAGTATAAGGGAGTGTCCTTAACAAGTATGGAGAGAATCTTCCCTTAAGATAACTCTAGTAGTTCCTGCTCGTTCTGCTGGGCATTTTGTTGTTCCTGACACAACGATTTACGATCCACTTCCATGAAAAAAAATATTATTACGATTTCAACCCACGTGTGGCAGAGTTGCTGTTGAGTATAGAATCTGCCTATAACACTAGTTGTCGCTGCACACAGATACATTGTGAACTTCTTTTAACCCGGAGAAAGTGAGGACTGCAGATGCTGGAGATCAGAGCTGAAAAATGTGTTGCTGGAAAAGCGCAGCAGGTCAGGCAGCATCAAAGGAGCAGGAGAATCGACGTTTCGGGCATAAGCCTTTCTTCAGGAAAAGAAGGGCTTATGCCCGAAACGTCGATTCTCCTGTTCCTTTGATGCTGCCTGACCTGCTGCGCTTTTCCAGCAACACATTTTTAACTTCTTTTAACCCCCCCCCCCCAGTCCTAACGACTTCAGTTAGTAACTTTACACTACTTTTTGTTGTTACAGCTGACTTTTCCAACTGTCCATTTTCACCCCAGAGGAGCAACATTGTTTCAAAATCAACCCCTTTTCCTGATTTCAGAGAAGTGGACGTGAACTCTTCGTGATCGTTTTAGAATTGCAACATATGTTTACGATAAGTTCTGTGAAAGAGGAAAAAAACGATTTAAAATAACATGATTCGCTTCTTACCGTAAGAGGGATTGTCGGCGATGAAATGACACAGGATTGCAAACATGAAGGGGATGGTGAATATGTTCTTCGTTAACAGACGCATGGTGACAAGGCACGAAGGGAAAACGAGCAAGCAAAACGACGAGGGAAAAACAGTCAAAGGGTTTCTTCTGCAAGGTCAGACCTCACTTTTCACAATGAATGTGAGCTGTGATTTCCCAACTGGTCTTTAAATATATCGACTTGATGGGCGGATAGAGCAGACGTGTTCCCGAGTGGGCGGGAAACAACAGCCAGTGAGGTGAGAGGCAAAACATTTTTTTTCCCCCCGTTGCAATATTTTATCTTATCTCAAACCACGCCCAGCGCTTTGGATTTCAACCAGAACAAGCTTAGTCTCCCCGCCAGCATCCAAGCCACAGCGAGGTCACATTTACTGTGCTCTGCGTCTTAGTCAACATTTCTTTCAAACTAAACTCCGAAGGATTGATTTCACGGTTTGCCTACCCAAAGCTTTCCCGATTTCCTCACTGGTTGTATCTGAGGAGCTTTTAAGGATAAATTCATCTGTTTGCTTTGAACTGTACAAAGAAAGGACGCCTTTCCAAGATCTGTCTTGAAATTTCAAGCAGCGGACCAGTCTCGCAATCCCAAAAAATAACTTGCCGATCGGAAACAGACAGGAATTTCTGCCTGCCTTTACCTCGGCGTTGAGTTGGCTGTGGCAATGATTTATTCTTAGAATTGATTTCACATGATTCCCGGGTTCTCTGGGCTGATGGACCCAAATATTTGCCTGGGATTCGGAGTGTGGTGTTATTCTGTGTGGGGCAGCAGTCCCCATTTCGCACTACGATAAACAACGGACTCCCAAAATAGGACTGCTCGAAAAATAAATCTGACAAATTGCATTGTTCCACATTCGTCCAAATTCGTGATTGAAAAGAAAATATAACACACAACTTTCTTTCAGCCTCCAAACAAATTGATTTAGCTTTCTCCCGAAGAACCGTATGGAAAACAGAGTTTATGAATCAGTTGCACTGTATTGAGCACAGAGGAAATTGTTCACATAGCACGGAAATGAGCATTATGGTCGTGCTAAACGCGCCTTTAGATACATCTTTTAGTCAGTCGAAGTCTGACAAAGTTTTAAAGTACCAATCGTACAAGTAAAAAGTGAGCCTCCTTCGTTACCGTCTTAGGGATAGTCCTGTCGCCATTATTGATACTTCAAACAGAAGTGTTTTCAAATTCATGTTATTGATGTAAATTACCAGGATTAAACATAAATTGGTCTGGAAAGAACACATCTACAAATATTCATTGTCATAAGTGTTCAGTTTTATAAACTCTAAACCGCATTAACGTATACCTACTTCGAAACAATATTCTGCAATACATATAGTTTGCTCACTTGTCCGGAAATTAGTGGTGCCTCAACTATACGACTTTGAGGCATCAGCATATTTCTTCATGATTCCTACAATTAGTCCCTTTCACGGCGCTGTTTTATATGAAGGTAGTGAATTTGCTATAATTCATCATCCCGAATCAAAGTGAGTTGCCTCCGACTCCACCTAAACCCCGGACTACTTGGTATCTTGGGGGCATCTTACCCAATTGATATTGTTCAAATTTCCTACTTCCTTCATCTACTTAGTACAATGGGTCCTGTACTAACTGTCTCACCCAAGTTAAATTCTGTAAACACATTCCACAAAATTGGGTTTTCGTTTCCTCCCTGCGCCCATTAACTTGTGAGCAGTGTTAAAAAAGAAATAGCAGTCCCAAAGTAATTCAAAATATTCATGTAATATTGCACAAATAAAATATAAGGAGTGTATCAGAAGTAATCATTCACCTTGGCATCAAATCACTAATTGTTTCAAATGAACAGTTCGCAACTTGACCTGTACCTTTCCGTTAAGTTACCGTATTGTAACTGATTTGATTTCCTCTGCAAATTCTATACTTAATGTAATATATGCACAACTGCTATAATTTTGTGGGGTCAGTGAATGGATACAGTTACTTTGTAACAGACAGTGTATGTTGGCACCCAGTCACTTTTCTCATTATGTAACTTATGTCAATAAAGACATTAAACAAATTTGTTGGAACAGATACTGTTTTTAAAGAACATTGAGAAAAACAAGTTCGGTTCTTAAGTTGGTCAATAGGTGCAGACTTCACCCAGAAACGCCAGCAGCTTCACATTGTAAGCAACTGTGTGCACCACAGACTGCTTTTCAACCTGTTATTTTAGGTTAAGGTCAGGTTTATGCAGTTTGTTCTGAAACAAATTACCACATGTGCAAGCTATTACAGCAGAAGGAAAATGAATTGGCGAGCATTCTGTTTCCAATGGTAGTGTTATGTTTTTAATACCAAACTTCTAAAGGACTGCCATCAACTCACTCTGGGGCCCATGTTTCTAAAGCTGGCCTTTCTTAATTAAGACCATCTTTAGGATGTCTGCAAAGTTATGGTGAGAAGCACTGGGTGGGATAAAACAAAATAGAGAAAGGGCTATAGTCACAGACTTTTACCAGTTTACCTCTCCACTATGACACTGTTTTAAATCAGGCTGAGTTCACTTAGAAGGAGCCTTTTGAAATGAAATATTACTTGATAAAGGGGGGAAAATAATTCCTGCAATTGTTGTTTATAATTCACAAGATGAGTCGCAATCAAAACAAAAATGTGAAAAAGAAAATTGAAGAGAAGAATAAATCCAAGGCTAGGCAACTCAGTGGTGGAAGAGCTTATAGAAATGATTGACAACAAAATTAACTTGGATGAGTCTTGGTTAATTAAAGAAAGCCTACTCAAGATGCACTTGTTAAAGGTAAATTGTGTTAAACTAACTTGATTTTCTTTTTAATGTTGTTGTAATGTCGTTTTAATGTTGTTTTAATGTTGTTTAATGTTTGGATTTCCAAATCAAAATTCATAAAGTGCTACATAGTTGACTTACCAGAAACGTTGATGCTCTTGGAATGAAAGAAAAAGTTTAGGGTGTAGGTTTGCTCGCTGAGTTGTAGGTTTGATATCCAGACATTTCATTACTTGGCTAGGTAACATCATCAGTGGCGATCTTCGTTGCCAGAGAATTCCTAGAGGCCTGGCACTCCAATCACAATACCATAAACAAATACATAGATCTAGATACCATCTATCAACCCCTCAGAAAATGAACGGGAAATGACATCACCACAAACCCCAGGAACCCCATCCAGGACAAACATATAAATAGAAAGCAGGAGACAACAGTTTTGCTTCACTTGGAGGTCACCACTGATGTTACCTAGCCAGGTACTGAAACGTCTGGATATCAAACCTACAGCTCAGCGAGCAAACCTACACCCTAAACCTCAACCTGAGGTACAAACCTTGCAAGAAAGAAAAAGTGGCGTGAATACCAAGATGGCCCAATGACTGGAAAGAGAGAGTGGTGAACAGTTATTTTTCTAACATGAAGGTAGGTACAGAGTGGGGTTAACTGTATCATTTCAAGTATATTAATGACTCATTAAAAAATTAGAAGTATTGTGAACTTTTGGGGATGATAGTGATAGATGTCATGGATGAGCTGGTAGAATGAGCTGATAACAAGATTGATGTGTGAAGTATTACATTTTGGTAGGAAGAATAAGGTGAGACAATATCCAATCATGGATACAGTTCTAAAGAAAACACAGAAACATAGTGAACTATGGGTAAATGTGAACACATTATTGATAGTGGTACAAAGTTAAAAATCACACAACACCACGTTATAGTCCAACAGGTTTAATTGGAAGCACTAGCTTTCAGAGCGCTGCTGCTTCATCAGGTGGTAGTGGAGGGCTCAATCCTAACACACAGAATTTATAGCAAAAATTTACAGTGTGATGTAACTGAAATTATACATTGAAAAATTGGTTGTCTGTTAAGCCTTTCATCTTTAGAATACAGTGATAGTTTCACTTCTTTCATGTGTAAATCACAAAACATTTTTTTTAAAAAAGGTTGCATTCTTGGGTTAGCTATTAACAATGGTGATAGCTAGACAATATGTTGAAGGTGTTGGCCCCCTGTGTTCTCTGTCTATGCCATGATGTTTAGATTGTTATCTCACTTTTTAGATTAGAATCAGAGTTTTACATAAATTCATGCAGTTTTTGAGCTCAGAGTTCTACATGAATGCATGCAGTTTTTCAGCAAAGTACAATGTAACTCTGCAAGTACAAATTCACCTCACAAAATATATGTGTGCATGTGGGTCTTTATCTGTGTGTGTGTGTGTGTCTGTCTGTCTGGGGTGGAGGTTGTGAGTGTGAGAAAGTGTGTGTGTGTGTGTGTGTGTGTGTAGTCAGCGCAGAGTGTCTTAAGTCTGTGAGGGGGTGCATGTGTGAGTGTGGGAGTGTGTGTGTGGGTGTGGGTGTCTGTGTGTACCTGTATCTGATTGTATGTGAGAGTGTGTGTAGGAATATCGGGGTGTGTGTGTAGTGCAATGGTGATCACCTGTAATGTGACATGAACCCAAGGTCCCAGCTGAGGCCCTCCATATGGGTACCGAACAGACAGGAAAGTACCCTCCCAGATGGGGAACACTTCAGTGGTCCAGGACATTCAGCCTCGGACCTTTGGGTGACCATCCTCCAAGGAGAACTTCAGGACAGGCAGCAGAGAAAAGTGGCTGAGCAGAGGCTGACAGCTAAGTTCGGTACCCATAGGGAGGGCCTCAAACGGGACCTTGGGTTCATGTCACATTACAGGTGACCACCATTGCACTATACACACACATAGACACTCCTACACACATGCACACTCTCTCACACACACAGGCACTCCTATACACACATACACGCACACAGACACCCACACGTACCCTTACACACACTCCCACACTCACACATGCACCCCCTCACAGACTTAAGACACTCTTCACTCACCCCACACACACACACACACACTTTCTCACACTCTCAACCCCCAACCCAGACAAAGACCCACACGCATACATATATTTTGTGGGCTGAATTTGTACTTGCAGTGTTAAGTTGTACTTTGCTCAAAAACTGCATGAATTTATGTAAAACTCCGTTATCTCACTTTTTAAGATTAGAATCAATCTAAACATCATGGCATAGACAGGGAACGCAGGGGGCCAACACCTTCAACATATTGTCTAGCTATCACCATTGTTAACAGCTAACCCGAGAATGCATCTTTTTTAAAAAAAGGTTTCGTGATTTACACATGAAAGAAGTGAAACTATCACTGTATTCTAACAGATGAAAGATTTAACAGACAATCAATTTTTCAATGTATAATTTCAGTTACATCACACTGTAAATTTTTGCTATAAATTCTGTGTTAGGATTGAGCCCTCCACTACCACCTGATGAAGGAGCGTTGCTCCGAAAGCTGGTGTGTTTCCAATTAAACCTCTTGGACTATAACGTGGTGCTGTGTGATTTTTAACTTTGTACACTCCAGTCCAACACTGGCATCTCCAAATGTTGATAGTAGTAGGTGTCACAAACCATTGGAAAAGTGTACTGATACTTGAGCTCTCCTAATTCTGGGGTTTCACTAGAGTTGATTTTTTAATCAAATTACTCGAAATCCACAATTTATCTTTTGGAGTTGCCGTTGTTGGACTGGGGTGTACAAAGTTAAAAATCACACAACACCAGGTTATAGTCCAACAGGTTTAATTGGAAGCACTAGCTTTCAGAGCGCTGCTTCTTCATCAGGTAGTTGTGGTGGTTCCAATTAATCCTGTTGGACTATAACCTGGTGTTGTGTGATTTTTAACTTTGTACACAATTTGTCTGACAGACTAAGATTAATAAAACAACCAGATTTTTATATGTAACAAGAAACTACTGTTTATAACAGTACCACAGGCAAACAAAAACAAAATCAGGTCATAACACTTTAGCTTAAACTCTACTGCTGTTAAACCTTTACACTCATATACAGACAGACACAGATAAGCAAATGAAAAGAAAAGATGTTATGGGCAAAGGGAAAAGGAAAACCCAGGGGAACTCTGTTCAATAACACCAGAGCAAAGTACTCAATGGGATGGACTTTTGTTTCTTCTGAGTTCCTTCTCATCTCAGAGTTTCTTCTTTCCAAGTCACTTCAGTGCTTTACTGAAGACACAGGATGGTTTGTACTAATGCAACCACTTCATAGGTCCACTCACACCAATTGGCTGACACTCTGCTGATGTATTCAATTTCAGTTTTTCCAGCTGCTGCCACGCATGGAGCTTGGAGGTCCACACAGCGGCTAGAAACATTAGAAAGAACGTAGGTTGGCACACTAATTATTCAGTCTCTTAATCTTGGTTAGAAGCAGCAAGCCTATGGCAAATAGTGAGACAGAATAGCTAACTATCTCCCAATTCCTTGTTATTTCTCATCAAGGAGAGAGATGATGCTGACGTTTTAGAGTATGGAGGCTTTCTGCTATTGTGTTGTTCACACATAGGCCGTCCACTTGCTCAGGGGCCTGTCTGAGTTTTGTCATGCTGACCTCCTTTGAACCATATACCCGGTCCTGAGTGAAAAAAAATCAACCAGAGTGCCTCTGGGAAAAGCTGCCCTGACCACATGCTCATTGTGTGGATGAATCCAGCAATCTTTTCCCACTGTTTGAACCAAACAACAATGTAAATACAACTCACAATGAGTTTCAGTAACTTGCTTTAAAACTGCAACATTTCCTTCCAGA
Organism: Hemiscyllium ocellatum; assembly: GCF_020745735.1. Lineage (NCBI taxonomy): Eukaryota > Metazoa > Chordata > Chondrichthyes > Orectolobiformes > Hemiscylliidae > Hemiscyllium > Hemiscyllium ocellatum. The sequence continues at coordinate 16,245,689 of NC_083428.1, read as the reverse complement.
ATTTCCATGGTTTAAAGCTGTATCCTTTGCCCATTTTAGTCCATTGTCCAAAAATAAATAAATGTAAAAAGCTGTGGTCTTTATGCAGGGCTGGTTGAGAAAATGGTCCAAAACGCACCATTTGAATCTGTCTGATGAAAGTGACCAGTTTGAAACAACAACCCTGTTCCTCTCTCCACAGATGCCTTTCCTTAGCACTTATTCATTCTCTGTATTTATTTAAGTTTTCCAGCATCTGCTGTATTTTAGTTAAGAATTTAATTTTAAAAAGACAAACAACATTCAGAGCTTGTTAAATAGAGGTACAATGGCAAGAAAGTTACATTGAACCTTCATAAAATACTAAACCTCAACGTGTGTTCAATTCTGAATAATAATCTTTTAAATGCATGTGAAAGCTTTAGAAAGGGTCTAGAAAACATTTATGAAAATGGTTCCAATGATAAATTAGAGAGACGAAGATTCTTCTCATTATTAAAAAAAATTGGAAAACATTCCAAATTATGAGGGGTGTCTGAACAGAGTAGATAGAGAGAAGCTGTTCCTGTTGGGTTGAATGTTTCAGAATCAGAGCACATGGATTTAATGTGATTGATGAGAGAACCCATGGCAACATGAGAAAAGCTTTTGTTTTAAAGTAAGGGTTTAGGATCCCGAATGGGCAGAGTCAAATTAATTCATGACTTTCACAAGGGATCTGGATAAGCTTTCACAGAGAAATAAAATGATGGATCATTTTGAAAGGGTGTCGTAGTGGGATTAAAGGAGTTGCTGTTGAAAGAAACAGGCATGGACATGACAGGTCTCTTTCTGTGCCATAATTGTTTTATGATTCAGTGTAAAAGCTTAGAAAAAAGATCCAGAAAAACCAGAGTAGAATACAAAATGGACTCATAATCTTTTACACACAGTGATCTTGGGATCTGAATCCATAGCCCCCTAAGAGTGCAACACAAGTGAATAAGATGGTAAAGAAGGTACACCTTCATCGGTTGGGGCACTGAGCTAGAATCTGGCAAGTCATACTGCAATTGTGTAAGATTTTGGTCAGGCCACAATTGGAGTACATGTGCAGTTCTGGTTGCCTTAGGATGTGGAGGCTTTGGAGACTGTGCAGAAGAGTTTACCAGGATGTTGCCTGAATTGGAGTGTATTAGCCTACAATGCATGGTTGAACAGACTTGGGTTGTTTTTGCAACATCATCAGAGGGTGAGGGGGAGACCTGATAGAAGTATATAAAATTATGAGGGACATGGATAGAGGGGAAAGTATAAAGATGTGCAAGGTAAGTCTTTTATCCAGAGTGCTGACAGGAGAGATGGCAGAAGCAGATACGGTGGCACAGTGGTTAGCACAGTGGTTAGCAGATGTGGGCGGCACGGTGGCACAGTGGTTAGCACTGCTGCCTCACAGCGCCTGAGACCCGGGTTCAATTCCCGACTCAGGCGACTGACTGTGTGGAGTTTGCACGTTCTCCCCGTGTCTGCGTGGGTTTCCTCCGGGTGCTCCGGTTTCCTCCCACAGTCAAAGATGTGCAGGTCAGGTGAATTGGCCATGCTAAATTGCCTGTAGTGTTAGGTAAGGGGTAAATGTAGGGGTATGGGTGGGTTGCGCTTCGGCGGGTCGGTGTGGACTTGTTGGGCCAAAGGGCCTGTTTCCACACTGTAAGTAATCTAATCTAATCTAATCAGATACGATGCCAAAGTTCAAGACACATTTAGACAGACATATGTACAAGCAGAGAATAGAGGGATACAGACCATGTACAAGCAGACGGGATTAGTTTAAAATTGCATCATAGTCAGCAAAGACATGATGGGCCAAAGGGCCTGTTCCTGTGGTGTATTGTTCTAAGGAAGATCTTACATTTATATAATGCTATCCGCTTGATCAGGATGTCTCAAAACACCTCAAAGCTAATTCATTATTTTTTTTAAAAGTGCATTATTTGTTAAGCCAGACCAAAAAAGGTAAATTGTGCAAAAAGCAATAACTAACTAGTAAATTTGGTTTAGGAGAACTGTTCGATGAACCAATGTTCTTTAGGACATGAGCAGCATTCACTTTTTATACTGAACTGAAGATTACATCTTTAACAGTCACCTGAATAGGCAAGGAGATCTCGGTTTAATATGGCATTCAAAAGTCAGTGGGATCTCATACTTTCAAATTGTAGGCAAATATACAAGTATGTGGATCAGATCCTTGTTGTAGAATGATGGCTGTAAGATCTGTAACAAAACTCTGCCCATTTCAGCATATTTAAAAAATTAATTTAACTTTTGAATTAAATTAATTTTTTCTTCTTTCTGTGGTTAAGTTGGTGGAGATGGTTGTGGGAAACTGTTGAGTAGTGGATGTGGTCCATTCCTTGTGGCTATGGCAGTCGTGGCTTGAGAAACTGTTCCAGTGTCAATAGATTGAGGTCAGTTCTTTTCCTTTGATGTTTTCGTGGCACGTGCAATGGCAGTACAGTGAATGATCTCTTGATCCTTGAGAGTTAATTTGTGTGGTCCTTCAGTCCTCTGAAGTTGAGAATGGGCCCTGGTCATTGAGAGGTTAGACAGTGCCTTGGCTATGGATGCGTCTGGAGTATTGGCAACAATGAGGTAGTTTTGGCAGAAGCGGTGTTCTGGATCAGGTCAATGCAGCTATTTCAGCGTGCTTCCTCCTTGGTATTGTGGCCTCAGTAATAGCTTTGGCAGCTGTGGAATAAGGCATGTCCCCTAGCCACTTATGATATCAAGAATCCGTGGTTGGAACAAAAAATGAAATTTGTCTTAAAATTATATGCATTATTTCTTCTTTGTAATTTATGTAAGTAAAATGGTGCCGCATTAATTATATACACATTTTACTCTATTTTCATAAATATGTGAAACAATAAATTACTATACTATATTTTAGTAAAGTTATCCCTAATGTGTGGTTAAGTAGATCAAGAAAAGCATTAAAAAAAACTCTCCCAAATTTTTAAGGAACATGTTGTTGAGATAATATCCAATTGTACCCAATTATTGTAACAATTAAAGTTAAGAAAAACAGGAACTACTTAATTGTTTGTTGATTAGAAGTAAGCTACTGTACCCTATGGTAACTTAGATACAGAGTCTATTCATTATTCTGAGAAGAAGTTGATCCTTTTTTAAAATCGAGCAATGGTGTGACAGTGTTAGATTTCCATTATATTGGATTATAATTGATCCATCCTGTACTAGTTTAACATAATCACTTCCTTATTAATCAGTTGATCAGTTAAAAAAAAAATTAAACCACAAAAGTCTGCAAAGACGCAACCCTGAAAACATGTGCTTTGCAGGTAATGCTGGAATGCCAATTTTAAACTATCATGCATTTTCAAATATTGTTTTGCCTTAAGGATCTGTTTGCCAGAAGCTTGCCACAAAGGAATTGTTTGTGGATCTAGTTATTTTCCAGTTATGCCTGGAGATTCATCTGAATCTTCAAGTAAAGTATGCCATTTTGTTTATGGTCAATTCTCTGTTATCCACTTCAGTTCCAGACTGCTACCATTCTCTCTAATTTGATTGTAATGTTTTAAGAATGAAGACACTTCCTAAAGTATCATTTGGATGAATTTAAAATAATACGGTACGTGGCCATTTTAAAGAGTGGCATTATGTCACAAATCAATTTGGTTGCCACATTTTTAATATAAAAAATACATTAATTCATTCACAGTTTTCATATCATCCAACTATCTGTCTGATATTTTTGGAAACATACAAAATATTTCAATGTTTCTTAATCATCTGACCATCTGCTTCCTGGTACTTCTCTAATTAAAATGCACTATGGTAATAAATCATATGAGGTTTACTATTGCCTGACAGAAATGCTTTAAAACTAATTGCGGGAATTTTCCTATTTGTAGCTCAAGAGTGGAAGCAGGCAAATTTTAGCTCCATGAGCAGGTTATGGCTCCGTGAGCAAACAATCTACCGGAAAATGTGTGGCATAATGTTTTTGACAGAAATCCTGAAACTTCATGGAGTTCCTCCTGTGCAGAAAGAGGTCATTCGAATCTGCGTCATTCCTCCAAACAGCATCCAATCCAGTCCCACACCTCCATCCCATTCCCATAATCCGACGCGGGGTTTTTAACTATGGCTAACCCACCTAACCTCCACATCCCTGCTTACTATGGGCTTTTTTTTAAAAAATAAAGCAAGGCCAATCCACCTAACCTGCACATCTCTGGACTGTGGGAGGAAACCAAACTACCTGGCAGAAATCCATACAGACCCATAGAGGCAGCAGCACTAACCACTGAGCCACCAGACCACCCTAATCTTCACATCCTTAACAATCAAACTGAATGTTATGCTCTCACACATTGTGGCATGGAACTTTCCCAAGGAGGTCATCATCATGACTCAAGGAACTTTGAGGTATGTAACCTTACCAAATAAACAATCAAAGTGTCTACACTTCTCTTGGACTAAACTTCTCCCAATAAGCCACCATTAAATGCATTGTACGCACTTATTTTTCCTGGGAGGATTAATGTTCCTCCTAACCTGCCTGCACAGCCATTGGGAGATTCTGTACATGTTGAATGGTGTGCTGACACAGGAAGCTGCTGTTTTGCATGCATCTCAGGCGCCTGCATTACAGCGGATGTTGGCGAGGCTGTGTCAGTTTCTAAGCATTGCCTTTCAGTCCTTGCTCTAGATTTCATTGCCAAACAGGAACATCAGACTCAGTGTTTATTTTCCTTAATACCATAAAACTTGTTGAACTTACTGATAAGAAAGCAATCAGTGGGAAATAATAATAATGCTGATGATTGCTTGTGGTTATCATTTGTTATCTACATTTTCTGACAATCGCTGCCTTCCAGAATAAGTGAAAATCGAAGGCAGGTGGGTAGCACTGTTTAATTAGTCAAGGCAAGATTACTGCAATTGCCCTTTCCATGTCCTCAAAGCGAATGTTGCAAACTGTTCCTGTACAAAAAGAATGGAACTTACTCTTCCCATTTTCTATGTAGTTCCAGCCATTTTATTAACTTATTGGCTGACTGAAAGTTCAATCCAATATGGTGATGTTGTAACTTTGATTACCATTGATGTTTCCCCATTTTTCCTTTTCTGTTGCTGTTCCTGTGGCTCTGACGAACTTCCAGCCTCACCCTGTTTCAGTGAGCTCCTTCATATCAAATTAATTTGTTTATTTTAGCCCCAGAGCCCACGACTCTGGAAGTTTCTAGAGTCATAGAGATGTACAGCATGGAAACAGACCCTTCGGTCCAACCCGTCTGTGCTGACCAGATATCCCAACCCAATCTAGTTCCACCTGCCAGCACACGGCCCATATCCCTCTCAACCCTTCTTATTCATATATACATCCAAATGACTCTTAAATGTTGCAATTGTACTAGCCTCCACCACCTCCTCTGGCAGCTCATTCCATACACGTACCACCCTCTGTGTGAAAACGTTGCCCTGTAGGTCTCTTTTGTATCTTTCCCCTCTCACCCTAAACCTATGCCCTCTAGTTCTGAACTCCCAGACCCCAGGGAAAAGACTTTGTCTATTCATCCTATCCCTGCCCCTCATAATTTTGTAAATCTCTGTAAGGTCACCCCTCAGCCTCCGATGCTCCAGGGAAAACAGCTCTAGCCTGTTCAGCCTCTCCATATAGCTCAAATCCTCCAACCCTGGCAACATCCTTGTAAATCTTTTCTGAACCCTTTCAAGTTTCACAACAGCTTTCCGATAGGAAGGAGACCAGAATTGCACGCAATATTCCCACAGTGGCCTAACCAACGTCCTGTACAGCCACAACATGACCTCCCAACTCCTGTAGGGAAAAAGTGAGGTCTGTAGATACTGGAGATCAGAGCTGAAAATGTGTTGCTGGAAAAGCGCAGCAGGTCAGGCAGCATCCAAGGAACAGGAGATTCCACGTTTCGGGCATAAGCCCTTCTTATGCCTGAAATGTCGAATCTCCTGTTCCTTGGATGCTGCCTGACCTGCTGCGCTTTTCCAGCAACACATTTTCAGCTCCCAACTCCTGTACTCAATACTCTGACTAATAAAGGAGAGCGTACCAAATGCATTCTTCACTATCCTATCTACCTGCGAATCAACTTTCAAGGAGCTATGAACCTGCACTTCAAGGTCCCTTTGTACAGCAACACTCCCTAGGACCTTACCATTAAGTGTATAAGTCCTGCTAAGATTTGCTTTCCCAAAATGTAGCATGTCACATTTATCTGAATTAAACTCCATCTGCTACTTCTCAGCCCATTGGCCCATCTGGTCCAGATCCTGTTGTAATCTGAGGTAACCCTCTTCGCTGTCCACCACACCTCCAATTTTGGTGTCATCTGCAAACTTACTAACTGTACCTCTTATGCTCGCATCCAAATCATTTATGTAAATGACAAAAAGCAGAGGACCCAGCACTGATCCTTATGGCACTCCACTGGTCACAGGCCTCCAGTCTGAAAAACAACCCTCCACACCACCCTCTGTCTTCTACCTTTCAGTCAGTTCTGTATCCAAATGGCTAGTTCTCCCTGTATTCCGTGAGATCTAACTTTGCTAATCAGTCTCCCATGGGGAACCTTGTCAGACGCCTTACTGAAGTCCATACAGATCACGTCTACTGCTCTGCCCTCACCAATCCTCTTTGTTACTTCCCCAAAAAACTCAATCAAGTTTGTGAGACATGATTTCCCACACACAAAGCCATGTTGAGTAATCCTAATCAGTCCCTACTTTTCCAAATACTTGTACATCCTGCCCCTCAGGATTCCCTCCAGCAACTTGACCACTATCGACGTCAGGTTCACTGGTCTACAGTTCTCTGGCTTGTTCTTACCACCCTTCTTAAACAGTGGCACCACGTTAGCCAACCTCCAGTTTTCTGGCACCTCATCTGTGACTATCGATGACACAAATATCTCAGCAAGAGGCCCAGCTTCCCACAGAGTTCTAGGTACACCTGATCAGGTCATGGGGATTTATCGGCCTTTACTCATTTCAAGACATCCAGCACTTCCTCCTCTGTAATCTGGACATTTTGCAAGATGTCACCATCTATTTCCCTACAGTCTATATCTTCCATATGCTTTTCCACAGTAAATACTGATGCAAAATACTCAGTTAGTATCTCCCCTATTTTCTGCGGCTCCACACAAAGTCTGCCTTGCTACAACTACCATAACCACCTTATTATTCTTACAGATAGCTGAGATCTCCTTACAAGTTTGTTTTTCAATTTCCCTCTGTCTATTAGGGGTCTATAATACAATCCCAATAATGTGATCATCCCTTCCTTATTTCTCAGTTCCACCCAAATAACTTCCCTGGATGTATTTCCAGGAATATCCTCCCTCAGCACAGCTGTAATGCTATCCCTTATCAAAAATACCACCCCCCCACCCTCTCTTTCTATCATTCTATTTCCTTACTAGTTTTTACTCTTCCTCCATGAGTGGCCAGCACAATTGTAATCTGCTTGAAATCCCCTTTGAGAGCTTCCAGTCCACGCACATTAACAAGGTCTCTCGCTATTATTTTCAATAAACCGGTAGCTCTATCACCATTCCATCACCGATGCAGTACATTGAGGTTCAACTCAGATTTAATCTTACTAATTTCCCCATTTCAAAACAGACTTGATATGCCCATGACTATTAGCGACCAAACCTGCACAATTAACAGTGGCCTATCCCTTTCAGACTTAGCTGTCAAGACCGCCCTGATTGATCAGCATCTAATCTGAGGATTGCTTGCACACTACCTTGAGGATTCACTGTGGTCCAATCCCTGGACTGCAACAGTACAGATCCCTGAATATGCCACCCAGTAATTTGGTTTGTTTTGCTCATGGGATCTATACTTCATTGGCTGGGTCATCACTCAATGCCCATTCATAATTGCTTTTGAGATAGTGATGAATTGTTTTCTTGAACCATTTGAGTTCATCAAGTGTACACCCACTGAGCAATTCGGAAGGGAATTCCAGATGTTTGACCCAGTGACAGTGAAGTCATTTGATGCACTCCATGTGATATAAAGAAACAAGGTGACAATTTTGAATACAGCAAATCCTATGGGCACCGATAACATCTTGGCTGCTGGCCTGAAGACTTGTGTTCCAGAACTACCTGCATCCCTAACCAAACTGTTATTTACAGCTTGAAGTATGGCATTTGCCCAATAATGCACTTACTCTGCACCAACTTACTCACTGATGCTCAGTTTGGGTTACACTATGATCACTCAGCTCTTTATTACAACCACTGGATTTACAGATGAAGTGAAAGTGACTGCTCATAATATCAAGGCAGCATTTGACCAAAAGGAGCATCAAGGAACCCTAACAAAATTAAGACCATTGAAAGTCAGGAGAGTTGACCTCTGTACTCTCTACTTGTTGATGTCTTACTGAGCTTAGAGATAGTTTGGATGTTGGAAGCCAATCACAAGCACCAGAACATTGTTGCAGGAGCTGCTTATAGTAGTGTCCTATGTTCAATTTCATGAATCAGGTGGATATTACTACAATCTAGTAATTTCATGGTCACAATTAGTGATCATAAATTCTCATGCTACTGGGGCAGGGGTTTGGGGCAGGGGGGGCGGGGAGGGGAGGGAGGGAGGTGGTGACTGAAATGTAGCATCCAATCGTTAGTCTAAGCCTCTGGATTATTAGCTCTGTAATATAACCACCTTGCTATTGCACCCACTTTGTTTCCAAACAGACCAAGTTCCTATTTTTTATTCAAATAGAATCCACCAAATCAAACAATAAAATGAAAAAGTACAAGAATCATTTAAAGAACTACTCAGTCTCCATGGATGCCTATACCACAGCTTTGGTTGTGGGAAAAGACTTGACAATTTATGCTTCTTTCCTTACTGCCTGATTTCTCCTCTCCCACAAAGTTCACTGCAATCTACTATGCTGACCACATTGTGGTATTAGGAACATTCTTAACTGCCCACATAATGCTGATGATTCAAAAAATATTGGCAAAAAACTTTCAACAACATTACACAACTTTAATTTGCTCTGATACATAAAGGGGCATAAAAATATCAAATAAGTATATAACATAGAGCAGTACATTGATGAACCTACAACCACACCATAAGGTGTTTACTTCCCGTACCTTGATATATTGTTAAGGGGGAGGCTTTGAAAAGAAACAAAACATTAACTCAATACATCCTCATGTGCATTCATAGCTGATTATGGATACTTGACTAGAAAATTAGGTATTCCTTGGCAAAATCTAAGCGAAAGTCACAAAACTATTACGAAACAACTTGATAGAAAGTATGTCTGGAAAAAGATGAGCAAGCAGACATTATAGGTTTGGCTGCTGTTGTCATAAATTCCTATCAGCCTAGTACCCCACTAATAACAGCCTGCTAGCCTGAAAAATTATCTATTTATTTCTGCTCTCTGCTTTCTGTCTGTTCAACAATTCTCAGTCCATACTAACGTATTTCCAACAAATACATGTGCTCCAAATTTATTAGCCTTGTGTATGGGACATTATCAAAAGCCTTCTGAAAATCTGACGACACCACATCTGCCTTATCAATACTACAAATAATATCCTTAAAAGCCTCCAACAAGTTTGTCAAACATGGTATTCTTCCATAAATCCATGATGACTTTGCCATTCTTTTCTAAATCAAATCTTCTTATCATATCATTTATAATGGAAACCCCCTTTTAACACTCCAGGATGAAGGTCATCTGGTTCAGTGAATTAATCAATCTTCAATCCACTTAACTTTACAAAAGCTAACTTGTTACCAATTCCAATTTCTTTTAGCTTCCCAGTTTCACAAGACCCTTGGTTGTTTAATATTTTCAGGATATTTTCTGGATCTCTCCTATAGAAATAGACACAAAGAAACTGTTTCGTTTTTCCACAATAAATTTTCCAGACCCCAACTATATTGGGCCTACATTTGTCCTGGTGACTTTGTTTCCATTTCTTAAAAATTTTACTAATTTTTTTGATTGATTCTCCTTTTCTGCTCCCAATTTTCAGTCTTACCACTTTTCTGGCATTCTTACAAGTCATTTACTTTGATCTAATGCATTCTTTAACTTCTTTTGTCAACCATGTTTGATTTACTTTATTCTGGGGTGATTGTGCTTTCATGGAATTAATGTATGTTGTAAATCGCGTGGTATCTCTTTACTTACTTGGACAGCTCCACACTGTATCTACTGGCCATAATCAACATTCTTAAATCCAGCTACAAAGAAAAGCTGATAGTCCGTAAAATTCAGCCATACCCCCATATCTTTGCACTTTACAAGCAAAAGCCTCCTTTTGCCAAAACAGTGAAGTAGAAGACACATTTTAGAAAAATAAACTCTAAAAATTTTCGAAGAGATTTTTTTTAAAGAGAAGAAACTGCCTACCATTACTTGATTGCTGGCTTGCCAATCAATTTATTCGAACAAAGGAATTTCAAATGGCTAATTTCAATTTTGGACTTTTAGATTACATTTCTAAAGCAATAACAGTTATAAACTGGAATCCCTTGATTGTTGTCGTACATAGTTCTTGTTTGTTTGCTGTTATTGTACTTAACCCTTAGAGGTAAAGGGTCAAAGTGGGAATAGAGTATTGAGTATGATCATCAGCTTTGATCACATTAACTGGCAGAGCAGGCTCGAAGAGCAAATGGACTAATCCAGTTCTTATTTTCTATGTTTCTACTTAAATTATTAATTGCATAATCTATTTACTGTTCCAATTACCTGTATTGTGAGATTTCCTCCATGTCTAATAGTGCAAAATCAACTTCATCTAGTTTAACTTTACCACAGCGTTGCTGCAGTCTTTGTCTGAGCCTACAAGCAGAGAGAATGGGAAAACATGTCTCAAATGTTTTAAACCAAAAAGGGAAAAATTAAATAATAATCTGCCTATGGGATAGGAGAAATAGGGAGAAAGTTCGTTTTAAACATTATCTGTCTGTGACAAATAATACCAAACTAGTAGGTGCACTAGTTTTGGAGAAAATGTCAAAATGAAATCAAACAGGAAAGATGCTAGCTGACGAACTTCAAGTTATTGAAGAAATGGCAATCTAACTGGTCTATAAGAATCCCAGGACATACTATGGCCAAACTTCCAAAGACTTTTGGGGATAAAGTTGTGCAAGAGAAACATGCTTTAGTTTCCAAAGATGCCGCCAAACCTGCTGAGTACTTCCATCTGTCTTTAGTGAACTCAAAGTTGGGAGCGGTAGGGGAATTCAGGTTAAACCTGGGAATGGATAAGAAATTAAATTCTGCCTGAACGGCAGAAAACAACAGGAATTTTTTCGACTAACTGTGCCAAAAATGGGGAACGTATGGCTTGACGTGCCCTCGGATTCATTGTTGGAACTATTACAGTTCCAAATTTACATCCATGAATTTCAGCTGGAAAGGAATTGGTCGACCTAACTAATAATATTATACAAGGAGCGGTCATAAAATAATTCAGAAATTATAAGAATTTACAATGAAAGCCCATTGGACTGAATCTTGTAGGGACCTGATGATGTAGTAGAATTGTGTGGGAATTCCAACAAAACCTTTCTCAACATTGGAAGCAACTCATTGCATTTTGTAAGTAATTTCTGGACATAGAGGTGAGATGCTCACTAGGCAATGGCGAGTTAACTATGAATGGGGATTATTGTTTGTTGGCAATTTTATTAACTACAAATCTCACCTCATTAGACCATAAGATCATAAGACATAGGAGCAGAAATTAGGCCATTCAGCCTATTGAGCTGATAAGTTTCTCAAACCCATTCTTCCACTTTCTCCTTGTAACCCTTGATACTCAAGAACCTATCTGTCTCAGTCTGAAATATACTCAATGATCTAGCCTCCACAGCCTCTGTGGCAAGGAATTCCATTGATTCACTACCCTTTGGCTGAAGAGTTTTCTCCTTATCTCCTTTCTAAAAGGCCTTCCCTTTACTCTAAGGCTATGCCCACGGATCCTCGTCTCTCCTACCAATGGAAACATCTTCCCAACATCTATTCCATACAGGCCATTCAGTAATCACTATGTTTCAATTAGATTCCCCCCTCATCCTTCTAAACTCTATCGAGTATAAACCCAAATCCCTGCCATACCTTTTTGCACCTTGCCCCACACCTAAATATACCATGATCACAGCATAACCGAATTGACATGCTATTTAGCACAGACACAAAGCCAGGAAGCTTCTCATGGTTGTCAGCAGTCCTTAGACAAGCCAAGGAAAATAACCTTCAGTCAGGGGGTCCCAGCACAGTTAGTCAAGGTGGCCTCCGATACTAGTCCATGGGCTTCGGTATGGTCAGTCAGCCGCTCAGAGTGGGGACACAATCTGGAGCTTCTCCTCTTAAGGGCTGAAAAATTGAATGTCAGATAGCCCACCACTGGTCTTGAGCCTTTCTGTGGCCTGTTAACCTTCCAGAACTTGAGGGCAACTCAATTCCTGCTTACTTCTACTGCAAGTAGGATGCATGTTTAATAGCTTTTAAGTCAATTAATTCCCTCTTAAAAGTTGGAAAGTCAAAAAGTGCTTGCTGTATACAAAGTTTAAAATATTTGAATCTACTGGACCACCCATCTACATTAAGCACCATTTTTATAAAACCAGATATTTAAATCTGTTCACAGAAAAAGATAAAATAAAAATGAAATCCATTAATAGGCAATAAATTACTTTTCTAGAATTATAACCAATAAAAGTTAGTTTGAATTAAATACCACTACTACTTTATTTGAATCATCTCTTATGAAAGAATAACAAGGTTATAAACTATTGTTTATTCTTGAACATTCTGCCAATGATCCAGTCATGCAAATTAATCAATGTAAATGACATGTCTGGTGGAATTTAACTGTGGAACAAACTGAAATGTCAGAATTTACATTATGTAATTTTGCACTAAGTGTGCATGCTTTAAAATAAAGTCAACTTCAATGAAGACAAATAGCAATTTCACATATTACAACATTCAGTGCAAAAACATAAGTAAACAAGACTATTAAATGTTGACTCACAACCAGAAAGTGCTGGAAGTAATCAGCAGGTCTGGCAGCATATGTGGAGGGAGAAAAGAGTTAACATGTACAGTTGTATTTGATTCTTCCATAGAACTGTAGTTCTGAAGTTCTTCAGTTCTGAAGAAGTTATATCAAACATGAATATATGAAAACACTGTTTCTCAGTTCCACAGTTGCTGCTACACACACACACACACACACACACACACTTTCCAACAGACTCTAGTTTTACTTCAAAGTTCCAGCATGTGCAGTACTTTGGTTTGTTTATGTTGTTAAATTTTGATCTGCTTCAACAGTTTGTCAGTTTAAGATTGGTTAAAAGACAACACATAAAAGGAACTCATTACTAAAATTCTAAAGTTCAGCCAAGCGTTTTAAAAAAGAATGATCCTTGCATAAAGCCTGCAAACAAAAATAAAAACAAATTGCTAACAGAGTATTGACGTCCTTGAGGTTGCTTATCCCCATTGCATCCAAATTGACTTGCATTGCAACATATCATGATGTCCTTTCTGCTTTAAGACCAGCAAATGGTTTGTTTCTTCCAATTTTTCAAAATTACAGCCTTATCTGTCTAATCAGATTATATCACCTCTTAAATATGACATACATGTTGATTTCTATGCTTAACCCTCTTCATTTATTAGCTAGGGAAAATTTGACTGTGTCAATTTTGGTGAGTTCCATGGAGGATTTCTCTCTGAGCTCCAGTGAATTTTCTTGTGCCATTTTATATTGTTCACCTCATTAAGCATATAAGACACCTCCATGGCACCACTCTTTATGCTTTCTTGCACTTAAACGCAGCAGAAGTGCTTGCTTGTGTCATATTTAAAGTCCAGCTATGCATCAGATCAAATGTTGCAAGCCAGCAGTAAAATAATTATATTCCACACAGCTCCTCTCACATCAATTACATGTTCACCACACTGCCACAATATTGATTTCTCGTTTATGAAGTCTCTCCTGACATGTGTGAATGAATCAACAACTCCATATAGATAGTAAGTTCCACATTCTCTCCATTACCCTATGAAGAAATTTCTCTGGTTTGATTAGCAGTTATGTTACATTCCTGTTCCCCTCTAGTGGGAACATATATTAGCTTTAATTTTTAAAAATATCCTGCTGTAAAATCATTTATAATATATACATCTCACAATTACTCCCAATGCCACATGCTGGTCACATGCAGGACCACTGATCAATTGAATATATGACGGGAAAAATAGTGCAGAAGAGCAGGCATGAGGTTTCTGAGGAAGTGAAACTGGTTCTGGGCAGTTAGAACCTCTTCAAGCCTTACACCTTAACAGGACTGGGACTGATCGCCTTACAGGGAGATTTGCTAATGCTGTTGGGATGGGTTTAAACTAGTTTTTCCACAGAGATGGAAACTTGGAGTACCTAAATTAAGAGGAAGTAAGGTTCCTAGCAGAAAGTCAAAAATATGCTCGAGAGCCTGGAAGATAAAAATGTTATGTATTAAGTATGCTGCAAAAGTAGAATTATGTCAAAATTACAATGTTAAATCTAACATGCAGGCCAAACAAGCTCTGAGGAAGACTAATGGAATATTAGCTTTATTACAACAGAATTTGAGTACAGGAGTAGTGAAGTGCTATTCAAATCTATAGGAACTTGTTTCGATCACACCTGGAGCAGACTGCAGTTTTGGTCTCCTTGGTTCAGGAAAGATAGCATTGCCATAAAGGGAGTACAATAAAGATTCATCAATCTTGTTCCTAGGATGGCAGGAATGGCCTAGGAACAGAGATTGGGGAAACTTGTCTGTATTCTCCAGAGTTTCAAAGAATGAGAGGTGATCTCAGTGAAACTTACAAAATAATTAAAGGGACAGACAAGGTAGATTCAGGTAAGATGTCTCCCTGGTTGGGGAGTCTAGAACCAAGGAGTACAATGTAAAAGTAAGAGGAATATCACTAAGGTCTGAGATGAGGAGATTTTTTGTTTCCCACTAAGACAGTTGTGAATCTTTGGGATTCTCTACCACTGAGGGCTTGTGGAAGCTCAGTCTTTGAATATGTTTAAGGTAGAAATAAATAGATTTCTGATTACCAGAGGTATACAGGGTTATGGGAATAGAGTGAGTGAAAAGCATTGGAGTGTGAGATCAGCCGGAATCATTTTTAATGTAGAGCATGCTTGATGGGTTAAAGAGCCTACTTCTGTTCCTATGTTCCCAAAATAAAGCTCAAGATTTGATATGATGCAGTTAAAAATTCAATTCTATCTAACTTAGTAGATTTAAAAACTTATTTGAACCACCAAATATTTCAACCAAACAAAATGGAGGCATTTGATAGTATAGAACCGGAGTCTTTCTGAAAAAAAGAGCCATTTTGTTGACTCTTTTCATCTTGTATACCACAATAAAGGGAAAACAACATTTTTACCATATGAGAGGACAGTGTTGATTGGTTAGCAAATGGATGTTGATTGATAGAGACATTGTCATGGAGTTAATGATGACTGACAATTAACAATAAAATTTTGGATAAATTTTAAATAAAGCAGGCTGACTTTAACTGGTTAAGGTATTTTCCCGAGAAATGAATCAGAAAATTATTCTGATGATTGCAAGATGAAAGCTTTGACAAAATGTATATAAAATAAAATCTATATTAGAAATGCACAATAGAAATGTAAGATCTGAAATAGAAAATTCTTGACTATTCAGCAAATGGCAATTATGGAGAGAGAAACACGGTCAACATTTCAGGTTCAAAACTTACATTAGAATAGAGAAAAGTTAGAGATATACAGGTTTCAAGCAAGTGTAGAGATGTGGAAAGGAGGGATGAGATAGGAGAACAAAAGGAAAGATCTGTGATGGAGTGGAAGGCAAAAGGGGCAGCAAATGGAATGATTTTGCAAAGTGAAATGGAGTATTAATGGAATATATAGATTTACAATTTTCTAGAGGAAATATACATAGGAATAAGAGAATAACTACAAACAGCTACTGTCCAAAAACATGGAGACAGTGGTTTTGATCTGAAATTGCTGAACTAAATGTTGAGTCTGGAAGGTAATTAATATAAAAATGAGGCATTGTTTCTTGGGCTTCCATTTGGCTTTATTGGAACCGAGTAATTGGCCAAAGACACAGAAGCCAGAGTGGGAGAGGAATGAAGAACTGAAATGGCAAGGGACTGAATGCTTAGAGTTTCACTTAATGAACACCCATTTTGCAGCTGACCTTCCCAATATAGAGAAGAACAAATCAAAAAGGCTGCAATTCTTGATAACTGACAGCATTCATCAGCCCAAGTTAAGTTTCTCTTTGGTTCATTGCAAAATATTCAAAACTATTCCTATTTCATTCCAGCATCTGTCATCAGCCGGATTGTCTTAAATATGCTGCAGAGTTTTATTAATAAGTAGTAAAAAATGAGGTCTGCAGATGCTGGAGATCACAGCTGCAAATGTGTTGCTGGTCAAAGCACAGCAGGCCAGGCAGCATCTCAGGAATAGAGAATTGGACGTTTCGAGCATAAGCCCTTCATCAGGAATGCAAGTGCAGGAATAGTAATTGACTAGACACAATCCAGATTGCCATGAGCTCTCTGTATCTTAGTTACTCTTGTGGGAATAACATTTTTGGTCTGAAGCATTAACATTTTTCTTTCACCTGACCTAATGTGATGGAATACTCCCCACTTCCCTGGGTGGGTGCAGTTCCAACAACACTCAAGAAGCCTGTCACCATCCAGCATAAAGCAGTCCACCTGATTGGCACCACATCCACAAATATCCACTCCCTCTACCACTGATGCTCAGTAGCAGCAGTGTATACTACCTACAAAAGAAAACTGCAGAAATTTATCAAAGATAGTTATTCAGCACCTTCCAAACCCATGACCAAGGTCAAGGGCAGCAGGTACATGTGAATTCCATCACCTGCAAGTTCCCCTCCAAGCCACTTACCAACCTGTTTTGGAAATATATTGCTGTTCCTTCACTGTAGCTGGATCAAAATCCTGGAATTCTCTCCATAAAGTCATTGTAGGTTAACCTACAGCATGTGGACTGCAATGGTTTAAGATAGCAGCTCACCACCACCTTCCCAAGGACTACTAGGGATAGGTAATAAATGCTGGCCAGCCAGCAACGTCCACATCCCATGAGAAATAAAAACACTCCTGAGTATTTCCAATATTTTTCAGATTAATTACCATTTTACTTAAAAAAGAAACATTTTTGAAAACATTATCGAAATATGGTGCAGAGAACAACTTGAACAATACATATATTTGCAGACTTTCTTAATAGTTAAAACAATGTCAACTGTTTTTATTGCACATCACAATTGAACCTCTATTTGAATATCCCCAGTCTCAGATTTAATCAACATTGAAAACAGGTTATGCGCCTGTTTAATTAAATCAAAAGCTAAGGGGTATGCTTTTTTATTTGAAGCACCTGATAGCAAAGTAATAACCGATCTACTCTTCAACTTAATTACTATGAGTTAAGTTCAGTATTTCTATTTAGTGTATCCAATTATTCATTCCAAATATAACACTAAATCCAAAAACTCACATTTATTGTATAGGATTGCCTTGGTCTTGAAATGATTAACACTCCATGGTTTCAGAGTTCCGTGAAACAGAACAATGTAAAATTCTGATGAGAAATTATAATAATGAATGAGATAACATCTTGTGCACCACTGACATGATAAGCATCCATTTCCCTTGGTAACATTAGACATCTAAATATCCAAGACTAAAAAAGTCAGTGATGATCTCGTGGTGCCGTGAACACTCTCTACCAGAATGCCTAGATTCAAGTCTCACCTGCTCTAGAGGTGTCATAACACATCTGAACAGGTTCATTTTAAAACGCTAGTGAAGGGTATTATATTCGACCTAATGGATTGCAATACTCCATATAAAGAATGACATGCACTTATACAGCCCCTTTCATGGTCAAATTGTATTGCAAAGCTTTACAAACAAAGAAATACCTTTTGAAGAGTGGTCACTATTGTGAAGTAGGAAAAATAGCCAGAAGTCACTCCACACCATCTAATAAAGAAGTGCCCCGAAAGCTTGTTATTTCAAATAAACCTTTTGGACAATAACCTGCTGTTGTGTGACTTCTGACTTTATCAATCCTAGTCCAATACCAGCACCTCCACAACATAGGAAACATGACTGCCATGGAGCATACAAGATGTTTGCACTATCAACTGGCAACTGCTCTATCTCTTTTCATTTTGGGAAGGCACACCAAAGGACGATACCATCGTGCATTTTAAGGAGACAGCAGCGTTGGGCCTTCCCTTGGATCATGGACCCTAGAGAGACAATGCCACACCTGAAATCGGCCAGCCAATCAGATACTGGCAGCTGTGCACTACCATGAGGGCCACATGGTATCTGTTGGTAACAGCTAACAGAAGCTCACGCACTCAGGGCAGAATAGGGTCAAAAGAATACAAATTGCACTTGGGATGGTTGTTGGTAGCAAGGACACTGATGCCTGACTGGCGATTAAAAACAGAAATTGGTGGAAAATCTCAGAAGGTCTGGCAGCATTTGTGGAAAGAAATCAGAGTTAACATTTTGGGTCCAATTACCCTTCTTCAGAACCTATTGGGATAATGGGTAGGATGGTAACATGGTCATCACCCACCCACCCACCCAAATACCCCTTGAACCTCAAGATAAGAGCATATTACCAGCAAAACCACAATGACAAGCTACCTTGAAAATAGTTGGATATTTTTGATTCAAAGATGAATTTAAATGAGCATATATTATAGTTGTTATTACTGTAAATACTTTGTGCAATCACATTGCTACTGTGATATCAAGCCCATGCAATTATTTTGGATTTAATTCATAATCTTGCTCAGAGATGTCATTCTCTGTGCTTAAAGCGCCCTCTGCAGGTAAGTTAAGAAATGCATGACAAATATTTTGTATGAAACAAAAGGTGTTTTAGCATAAAGTTAAAAATCACACAACCACCTGATGAAGAAGCAGTGCTCAGAAAGCTAGTTCTTCCAATAAAACTGTTGGACTATAACCTGGTGTTATGTATGATTTTTAACTCTGTACACCCCAGTCCAACACCAGCATCTCCAAATCATGTTATAGCATAATACATTTCTGCAACAATTTAAACGTATTGATGAGAATTATTTATCATTTATATAATTACTTTGTGCAAATTTTCACTGCTCTCATTTTTTTAATGCCAACTATATTGCAAATTTTTAACGATTGACAAATTTCATCCATATATTTCAAACTTGCAACAAAATGTAGAAAATTATATTTCCATAATCTAAAGTTAATATCAGTAAAAACAACTTCCATTCATAGTTTGTGAGCAGATTTGTAGCTCGGGTGCTCGTTGTTGTGGTTCTGTTCACCGAGCTGGGAGTTTTTGTTGCAAACATTTCATCCCCTTTCTAGGTGACATCCTCAGTGCTTGGGAGCCTCCTGTGAAGCACTTCTATGCTGATTCCTCCGACATTTATAGTGGTTTGAATTTGCCGCTTCCGGTTGTCAGTTGCTGTCTGCCGCAGTGGCCGGTATATAGGGTGTAGGTCGATGTGTTTGTTGATAGAATTTGTGGATAAAGGACCCGATACCCAGCATGAGCAAAACCAATGTAGTGTACAAACTCCCATGCAAGGACTGCACAAAACACTACATAGGACAAACAGGAAGACAGCTAACAACCACATCCATGAACACCAACTAGCCACGAAACAACACGACCAGATATCCTTAGTAGCCATACACTCAGATGACAAACAACATGAATTCGATTGGGACAACACCACTATTATAGGGCATGCCAAACAGAGAACAGCCAGGGAATTCCTAGGGACATGTCACTCATCCACAAATTCTACCAACAGACACATCGACCTAGACCCTATATACCGGCCACTGCAGCGGACAGCAACTGACAACCGGAAGCGGCAGATTCAAACCACTATAAATGCCGGAGGAATCAGCACAGAAGCGCTTCACAGGAGGCTCCTAGAAAGGGGACGAAACGTTTGCGACAAAAACTCCCAGCTCAGCGAACAGAACCACAACAACAATTTCCATTGTGATACAAAGTAATTCTTCAATTAAGGTGTTGAGAAATAGCCATTATAAAACACAACTAGTTAAAATACAGATCTTAACTATCATTCTTTCGAGGAAATTAAGGCTGGTTTGTGTAGATTGATTTATCGGCTTTACTGAGGTTTGGTTCATCACTGTTCTCTCCTTCCCAAAGAAATAGCACCTTCTCCAGAAAATTAGGCAACATTGTTGAATATTAGAATTTGAATATTTTGATCCTTTTTTTGTCAGTGCTGAAGCAAAGACATATGAAGCCCCTTTCATGAACTTGAAGAAATACCAATAAAGATCTAGCATCCACATGGCATGGTTTATCCCCTTTCCCAATAGCAGTTTAAATTCAGCAGAAGGTCAAGGGGATGTCTTGAATGATACCAGCAAGCAGGGAAATAGCGAGTTACCTTGAAGCATGTGAAAGCAAGGGGGTAAAAGCACTGAGCATTCTTCATTTTTACATTAAATTGTCAGTACGAGGAATAAATTGTTATAATAAAAGCTAAAATATTGTAGGCGCTGGAAATCAGAAATAAAAACATTCAGGCACAATTAGGGATGGGCAGCAAAGGCTCACATTGCTGTGAAAGAACGAACCACTGTCCAAGCAGTAATATCTCATGGTGCTAAAGTTCAATTGTTCTTAAGGCTACCATTGGGACAGTTGTTGAAATGTTGCCTGTGAAGAATCTGGTGGCCATCATGATCTGTCCAGGATTAATAATCATAGAGTCATAGAGATGTGCAGCATGGAAACAGACCTTTTGGTCCAACCCATCCATGCTGACCAGATATCCCAACCCAATCTAGTTCCACCTGCCAGCACCTGGCCCATATCCCTCCAAACCCTTCCTATTCATATACACATCCAAATGCCACTTAAAATGTTGCAATTGTACCAGCCTCCACCACTTCTTCTGGCATCTCATTCCATACACGTATCACTCTCTGTGTGACAAAGTTGCCCCGTAGTCTTTTATATCTTTCCCCTCTCACCCCAAACCTATGCCCTCTAGTTCTGGTCTCCCCAACTCCAAGGAAAAGACTTTGCCTATTTATCCTATCCATGCCCCTCATAATTTTGTAAACCTCTATAAGGTCACTCCTCAGCCTCCGACGCTCCAGGGAAAACAGCCCCAGCCTGTTCAGCTTCTCCCTGTAGCTCAGATCCTCCAACCCTGGCAACATCCTTGTAAATCTTTTCTGAACCCTTTCAAGTTTCACAACATCTTTCCGACAGGAAGGAGACCAGAATTGCACACAATATTCCAACAGTGGCCTAACCAATGTCCTGTACAGCTGCAACATGACCTCCCAACTCCTGTACTCAATACCCTGACCAATAAAGGAAAGCATACCAAACGCCTTCTTCACTATCCTATCTACCTGCAACTCCACTTTCAAGGAGCTATGAACCTGCACTCCAAGGACCCTTTGTTCAGCAACACTCCCTAGGACCTTACCATTAAGTGTATAAGTTCTGCTAATATTTGCTTTCCCAAAATGCAGTACCTCGCATTTATCTGAATAAAACTCCATCTGTCACTTCTCAACCCATTGGCCCATCTGGTCCTGATCCTGTTGTAATCTGAGGTAACCCTCTTCGCTGTCCACTACACCCCCAATGTTGGTGCCATTTGCAAACTTACTAACTGTACCTCTTATGCTCGCATCCAAATCATTTATGTAAATGACAAAATGAAGAGGGCCCAGCACCGATCCTTGGGGCATTCCACTGGTCACAGGCCTCCAGTCTGAAAAACAACCCTCCAGCACCACCCTCTGTCTTCTACCTTTGAGCCAGTTCTGTATCCAAATGCCCAGTTCTCCCTGTATTCCATGAGATCTGACCTTGCCATTCAGTCTCCCATGGGGAACCTTGTCGAACACCTTACTGAAGTCCATACAGATCACATCTACTGCTCTGCCCTCATCAATCTTCTTTGTGACTTCATCAAAAAACTCAGTCAAGTTTGTGAGACATGATTTCCCATGCACAAAGCCATGTTGACTATCCCGAATCAGTCCTTGCCTTTCCAAGTACATGTACATCCTGCCCCTCAGGATTCCCTCCAACAACTTGCCCACCACCGAGGTCAGGCTCACTGGTGTATAGTTCCCTGGCTTGTACTCACCACCCTTCTTAAACAGTGGCACCACGTTTGCCAACCTCCAGTCTTCCGGCACCTTACCTGTGACTATCGATGATACAAATATCTCAGCAAGAATCACTTCTCTAGCTTCCCACAGAGTTCTAGGTACACCTGATCGGGATCTGGGGATTTATCCACCTTTAACCATTTCAAGATATCCAGCACTTCCTCCTCTGTAATCTGGACATTTTGCAAGATGTCACCATCTATTTTCCTACAGTCTATATCTTCCATATCCTTTTCCACAGTAAATACTGATGCAAAATATTCATTTAGTATCTCCCCCATTTTCTGTGGCTCCACACAAAGGCCGCCTTGCTGATCTCTGAGGGGCCCTATTCTCTCCCTGGTTATCTTTTGTCCTTAATATATTTGTAAAACCCCTTTGGATTCTCCTTAATTCTTTTTGCCAAAGAAAGTCGGTGTACAAACCACAACACAATGTTGCGAAACTTGAAAGAGTTCAGAAGAGATTTACAAGGATGTTGCCAGGGTTGGAGGATTTGAGGTAGATGGAGAGGCTGAATAGGCTGGGGCTGTTTTCTCTGGAGTGTCGGAGGCTGAGGGGTGACCTTATAGAGGTTTACAAAATTATGAGGCATATGGATAGGATAAATAGGCAAAGTCTTTTGGGGCAACTTTTTCATGCAGAGGATGATACATGTGTGGAATGAGCTGCCAGAGGATGTTGTGGAGGCTGGCATAATTGCAACATTTAAGTGGCATTTGGATGAGTATATGAATAGGAAGGGTTTGGAGGGACATGGGCTGGGTGCTGGCAGGTGGGACTAGATTGAGTTGGATATCTGGTCGGCATGGACAGGTTGGACTGAAGGGTCTGTTTTTATGCTGTACATGTCTATGACTCTATCTTTCCGATAGGAAGGAGACCAGAATTGCACGCAATATTCCAACAGTGGCCTAACCAATGTCCTGTACAGCCGCAACATGACCTCCCAACTCCTGTACTCAATACTCTGACCAATAAAGGAAAGCATACCAAATGCCTTCGTCACTACCCTATCTACCTGCGACTCCACTTTCAAGAATCGATGAACCTGCACTCCAAGGTCTCTTTGTTCAGAACACTCCCCAGGACCTTACCATGAAGTGTCTAAGTCCTGCTAAGATTTGCTTTCCCAAAATGCAGCACCTTGCATTTATCTGAATTAAACTCCATCTGCCACTTCTCAGCCCATTGGCCCATCTGGTCCAAATCCTGTTGTAATCCTCTTCGCTGACAACTACACCTCCAATTTTGGTGTCATCTGCAAACTTACTAACTGTACCTCTTATGCTCGCACCCAAATCACTTATGTAAATGACAAAAAGTAGAGGGCCCAGCACCGATCCTTGTGGCACTCCACTGGTCACAGGCCTCCAGCCTGAAAAACAACCCTCCACCACCACCCTCTGTCTTCTACCTTTGAGCCAGTTCTGTATCCATATGGCTAGTTCTCCCTGTATTCCATCAGATCTAACCTTGCTAATCAGTTTCCCATGGGGAACCTTGTCGAACACCTTACTGAAGTCCATATAAATCACATCGTCTGCTCTGGCCTCATCAATCTTGTTACTTCTTCAAAAAACTCAGTCAAGTTTGTGAGACATGATTTCCCACACACAAAGCCATGTTGTCTATCCCTAATCAGTCCTTGCCTTTCCAAATACATGTACATCCTGTCTCTCAGGATTCCCTCCAACAACTTGCCCACCATCGAGGTCAGGGTCACCGGTCTATTGTTCCCTGGCTTGTCTTTACCACTCTTCTTAAACAGTGGCATCACGTTTGCCAACCTCCAGTCTTCTGGCACCTCACCTGTGACTATCGATGATACAAATATCTCAGCAAGAGGCCCAGCAATCACATCTCGAGCTTCCTACAGTGTTCTCGGGCACACCTGATCAGGTCCTGGGGATTTATCCACTTTTAACCATTTCAAGACATCCAGCGCTTCCTCCTCTGTAATCTGGACATTCTGCAAGATGTCACCATCTATTTCCCTACAGTCTATATCTTTCATATCCCTTTCCACAGATGCAAAATATTCATCCTTTAATATTTTAGAGTTTACATAGACAGAAACATTGTTGAGAAATGCCTGAGCTCTTCAAGAGTGTTAAAACTGCAAAAATCAATTATATGTGTAGCTTTTCTCACAGATACTTCTGTATGAGGAACAGTGGACATGCGAACAGCTCACTTGATATCACCCAGCCTTAAATACAAATGCATTTCCAGGAATGGACACATATGTGAAATTAGCTTTTCCTGCAGAGATGTTTGGAATCATCACTGATTGCAGAGTCTCACTAGCTGCGTGTAAGAGTGAAATGATGTGAGCAGACCAGGCTCATACAATCCATATACTGTGTCTACCGTTAGTATTGTCAACTTCAAAAGTGCCATGCCTTTGCTCCTGTCCTCAAGACTACAGTTCAAAGATCCATGATATTTGAAGCTAAATGTAGCCAAGGAACTGACTGCATTCAAGAAATGAGCAATGTTTGGCCAAGACAACTTCTTGTATTCTTGCGATATCTGAAAAGGCTGCTCATCTTAACTTATCTAAACCTGACTAAAAATGACATTTTAAGAGTAGATTATTTGCAATGAAATGTCACCATTCCATGTATGGTGACCATTCCATACAATGTGTAAGTGCAGTTCTGACTCTGCAGCTACGATGCAGGGATCCTTCACTGTAGTTGATCCTCTGGCTTGAAGGCTTGGACAGTTGTCTTCAGGATTACCTGCTCAGAGCCCCCAGTCCAGCTGCAGGATTACCTTCCATGGCTTGAACCAAAGGAGAGATGGGGGGACTGGGCACATTTGGAGTGTCCTGAGAATAAACGTCAGCCCATATGTGGTACCTATGCTCTTTGGATGCCTGTAGCCAGTCTTCCTGTGAGGAAGGAGCAAATTAAAGGAGTTCAGGTCTCACTGTCAACCTCTTGCTTTGCCATTGATGCTGAGTGCCTACGGCTAGAGTTGTAGACTGCAGGCCTGTGTGCATGTTCAGTAGACAAGGAGTGCTGGACTTGGGTCATCATGGTGGTCACTAGCCTCTCTATTTGAGGAAGCCAGATGCATGCATGCATGCCAAAGTCAGCATTAAAAATCACATAACACCAGGTTATAGTTTATTTGGAAGCACTAGCTTTCAGAGCGCTGCTCCTTCATCAGGGAATTG
This sequence comes from Hemiscyllium ocellatum, assembly GCF_020745735.1. Lineage (NCBI taxonomy): Eukaryota > Metazoa > Chordata > Chondrichthyes > Orectolobiformes > Hemiscylliidae > Hemiscyllium > Hemiscyllium ocellatum. The sequence goes on along the minus strand of NC_083428.1, from coordinate 16,220,154 downwards.
TGAGCAGCAGCGCTCCAAAAGCTAGTACTTCCAAATAAACCTGGTGTTGTGTGATTTTTAATTTTGTACACCCCAGTCCAACACCAGCATCTCCAAAGTCAACATAATAGTGATAATGTTGGTATACTCCTCTGTTCTGAATCCAGTTTACTGACTGCCTATGGCAAATCTGCCTGTTGGTCCTGTGTCTGTCTATGCATTTTGACAAAGCATTAATAGCTGAGATCATTGGATCATTTTTTTTAATCTGGGGCTGAGCAGATGCCTGGTCTTTTGTAGTTCTCAGAATGCTACCGGCATATGGCATATGTCCTTGACTGGCTGCAGAGATATCTCGATGACGTAAAAATGTGTAATCAAATATAATTTAGGAAGATTGCCTACTGAAGTGAAAGTTTCTGAGCTGGTGGAGAGGACAGTTGAAAGGCTTGCCAATGCATCCTCTGTGGTCCCTGTAAGAGTGAGTTAAGAGAGAGATGGTGGCACTTAACCATGCAGCGCTTAGAAGATCATTAACTTTCTTCCATTACTACTGTGCATTGAATTTATCTTGGAAGACAGGACTGACCCGGGCTGCACAGATTGTTGCCGAAAATTGTGGCGGTGGAAAAGCATTGCAGATCAGGCAACATCTGAGGAGCAGAAGTGACGTTTTGGGCATAAGCCCTTCATCAGTCCTCACTTTCTCCCTGCATAAAATGTCTCTGACCGTGTTGCCAGCTTCGGTGATCTGCAAGGACAAGAATGGCTCTCCTCTCCACCAAATAGCCCACTAGCACTTCTAGATTGATGTCCATTTAGTCAAGGGTTCATTTGTATTTCTGGGTCATTTTATTAGGATAATGGTGCAGGAACAACGTGAAGGTCGACATCATCTTTATTTTGTTCTTCTGCACTGACCTAAGGTCCATATGTGGAAGCAACTTTCAAAACTGAAAGTCAATGCTAGGAACATTATCGACATGCCAAATTAGGTATGCAGACCTTCAGAGTGACTAAGCAGTTGTGCACTTGAAAGGGAACATTGGTGAGTGCCAATTCTTGGCTTGTAACACCTGAAGTGGTGTGCAGCTTGGCTTTAAATATGTCACCAGCAGCATGAATACTGTAAGGTCCTGTCCCTGGTAAGCCCTTCTCTCTGTTTGCCATTTGATTCCAAGAGAAAGGTGCCAAGGAGCCAGGTTGCATAATTAATGAGGTGAAAAGTGGAAGAACGCGTGAGAAAAGTCTCTGCGAGATATGGCAGACATGTCACCAAGGAAGCTCACTCGACAAAACACAACCAAAAATGGAAAATTCCTGCCCAGAGTCAGCATTATACACAGACAATGCATAAGCATGACAAATGGCTGACCATAGAATGTGGGATAAAGTGACAGCCCCGACAGTAAGAATAACAAAAAAACTGTCTTTCAATAGAACAGGAGGCAGTCAAAGATGAATACAGTATTAGACACCACTAGGCTTTAAACTATTGATGAGCATAACATGTACATATTCTGAATGAGGGAAGACATGAGTAATGTTTCATCTCAAAGTTTGATACCACAAGTACAATCAACTTTGTTATAAATGAGCTGGAAGGTCTAGCAGGCTAATTGACTCTATACATAAATAAATCCTCATTGATAAAAGGTATTTATCTCAAAGTACTGAAAACGAATAAGGAGCAGTTCTGTGAGATGCTGTCTATCTTTATAAAGGAGGCAAAAGACTAATGTGCTGCTCAAATTGAAAAAGTAGGGCAACCCAGACATGAACAATTATTTGGTTAGAAGCAAGAGTAAAGTTGCTCTTTCTTGTTAATTCATAGGTAAAACTTGGATGCTGCCTGAACTGCTGTGCTTTTCCAGTGCCACTCTAATCTAGACTCATTAATTCATAGCATGTGAGCATTGCTGGAATCTATTGCTTAGTTCGGTAACTGAGTGGATTGCCACTCCATTTTCAGAAAGCAGTTAAGAATTAGTTTGTTGTTGTTAATTTAGTCATGAATAGACCAGATTGTGAAAGAACAGCAGATATTTTTCTCCGAGAGAACTCTAACAAACAAGATGGACTTTTACAATTTAGGACATGGAGGCCCTGGGCCTCCTTCACCACCGCTCCCTCACCACCAGACGCCTGGAGGAAGAACGCCTCATCTTCCGTCTCGGAACACTTTAACCCCAGGGCATCAATGTGGACTTCAACAGTTTTCTCATTTCCCCTTCCCCCACCTAACCCTAGTTCCAAACTTCCAGCTCAGCACTGTCCCTGTGACTTGTCCGGACTTGTCCTACCTGCCTATCTCCTTTTCCATCTATCCACTCCACCCTCTCCTCCCTGACCTATCACCTTCATCCTCTCCCCCACTCACCCATTGTACTTTCTCCCAACCCCAACCCTCCTCTAGCTTATCTCTCTACGCTTCAGGCTCACTGCCTTTATTCCTGATGAAGGGCTTTTGCCCGAAACGTCGATTTTGCTGCTCCTTGGATGTTGCCTGAACTGCTGTGCTCTTCCAGCACCAATAATCCAGAATCTGGTTTCCAGCATATGCAGTCATTGTTTTTACCTAGTTGATTTTAACCCTACTGTGAATCCTCTTGCAAGGATGCCTGCCTTGAAGAAGTTTTCCTCCTCTCTCTACAAGAATCTCAGGGAGTCCCTCTCCCACTGCAACTCCCAGGTCATTTCCTCTGCCCTGAAGCTCTTCGACCATGTCATGAAACAAACTCGCTACCACAGCCACATTTGCTTCCTCAGTGCCTGCCTCCGTAACCAACCCATCCCACACAGACACCGGACCACCTTTAAACCAGCAGAGTTCGGACTCGAACAGGACAAACAGTACAGACTACAGATTCAAAAACATCAGCAACAGTTCTCCTTCAAGATCCTCCGCTCCACGCTTGCAGCAATGCGCTGGCACCTAACCTCTCTACAGTCAGCCCTGCCTCAGCTGAGGGCCACACTCTCTCAGAATTGCAAAGGACCCACTCTGTACTACATCCTCAGAGTTCATACTCAACAAACAGTATTTCAATTCCGTCTCTAACATCAAAAATTGTAAGTACAACAAACTCTTATCTACCCACCTCCATAACCAGCGCTCCTCTAACATTCCAGAAGATTCACCTGGCCTCGGAAACTACTCAGGAACCACTAGCCATGCGGCTGATGCAGCTGCCACCCCCACACTGATTGATGATGGCACTTCCGCCCCCATCATGGCCACTCCCACAACCACTTCCGCCCCTCACAATTCCTCATGCATCACGCGTGACATCACTTCTGCCCCTCACATCGCTGATGCCACATGCTCAGTGACTTCTGCCACCCCTACTGCTGTGGTCACCACCACTTCCGCCCCCACCAGTGCCACTCACCTGCATTCTGCTGACACGCCCCCCACAGACCTCACTGTCACTATCCCTACCCCCCAGAACCCCGAGGGGAACACTACCCCGGCTCATGACTCCACCCCTATTCCCTCCACCACCACACCCACTCCAGTTACAGGTTCCACCTCCACACCCACACCAGATCCCAGCTCCCAGCCCTGCCGGGTTTTCACCATTCCCCCAGACCTCCCCCTCACTGAGGACGAATGATCAGTCCTCAGCAAAGGACTCACCTTCATCCCCCTCTGTCCACGCATCAATGAATTTAATACACGCTGTGACGTTGAACAATTCTTCCGTTGCCTCCGCCTCCAAGCTTACTTTCACAATCAGGATTCCCGCCCACCTTCCGAGGACCCCTTCGCCCACCTCCACAACACTGCATCCACTTGAACACCCCACGCTGGCCTATTACCTGCCCTCGACCTCTTCATTTCTAACTGCCGCCGGAACATTAACCGCCTCAATCTGTCTACTCCCCACCCCCACTCCAACCTCTCACCCTCACAACGCGTAGCCCTCCAATCCCTCTGCTCCAATCCCAACCTCACCATCAAGCCAGCGGATAAAGGGGGCGCAGTGGCAGTCTGGCGCACTGACCTCTACACTGTTGAAGCCAAGCGCCAACTCGAGGACACCTCTTCCTACTGCCCCCTCGACCATGACCCCACTCCCCATCACCAAACCATCATCTCCCAGACCATACAGAACCTCCTCACCTCAGATCTCCCACCCACAGCTTCCAACCTCATAGTCTGGGAACCCTGCACTGCCCAGTTCTACCTCCTTCCCAAGATCCACAAGCCTGACCACCCTGGCCCACACATTGTCTCAGCATGCTCCTGCCCCACTGAACTCATTTCTACCTACCTCGACACTGTCCTATCTCTCCTAGTCCAGGAACTCCCCACATACATTCGAGACACCATCCACGCCCTCCACCTCCTCCAAGACGTCAGTTTCCCCAGCTCCCAACACCTCATCTTCACCATGGATATCCAATCCCTCTACACCTGCATCCACCATGACCAGGGCCTCCAAGCCCTCCATTTTTTCCTCTCCAGATGTCCCCAACACTACCCTTCCACAGACACTCTCATTTGTTTGGCTGAACTGGTCCTCACCCTTTACAATTTCTCCTTTGAATCCTCCTACTTCCTCCAGACCAACGGGGTAGCCATGGGCACATGCATGGGCCCCAGCTATGCCTGTCTCTTTGTTGGCTACGTAGAACAGTTGATCTTCCGTAATTACACCGGCACCACTCCCCACCTCTTCCTCCGCTACATTGATGACTGCATTGGCACCACCTCGTGCTCCCGTAAGGAGGTTGAGTAATTCATCAACTTCACCAACACATTCAATCCTGACCTTAAATTTAGCTGGACCATCTCTGACACCTCCCTCCCCTTCCTGGACCTTTCCATCTCCATTAATGACGACCGACTTGACACTGACAGTTTTTATAAACCCACCGACTCTCACAGCTAGCTGGATTACACCTCTTCCCACCCTACCTCTTGCAAAAATGCCATCCCGTATTCTCAATTCCTCCGCTTCTGCCGTATCTGCTCCCAGGAGGACCAGGTCCACCAGAACACATCAGATGGCCTCCTTCTTTAGAGACCGCAATTTCCCTTCCCACGTGGTTAAAGATGCCCTCCAACGCATCTCGTCCACATCCCGCACCTCCGCCCTCAGATCCCACCCCTCCAACCGTAACAAGGACAGAACGCCCCTGGTGCTCACTTTCCACCCTACAAACCTTCGCATAAACCAAATCATCCGCCGACATTTTCGCCACCTCCAAAAAGACCTCACCACCAGGGATATATTTTCCTCCCCATCCCTTTCCGCCTTCCGCAAAGACCGTTCCCTCCATGACTACCTGGTCAGGTCCACGCCCCCCTACAACCCACCCTCCCATCCTGGCACTTTCCCCTGCCACCACAGGAACTGTAAAACCTGCGCCCACACCTCCTCCCTCATCTCTATCCAAGGCCCTAAAGGAGCCTTTCACATCCATCAAAGTTTTACCTGAACATCCACTAATATCATTTATTGCATCCTTTGCTCCCAATGCGGTCTCCTCTACATTGGGGAGACTGGGCGCCTCCTAGCAGAGCGCTTTAGGGAACATCTCCGGGACACCCGCACCAATCAACCACACTGCCCTGTGGCCCAACATTTCAACTCCCCCTCCAACTCTGCCGAGGACATGGAGGCCCTGGGCCTCCTTCACCGCCGCCCACTCACCACCAGACGCCTGGAGGAAGAACGCTTCATCTTCTGCCTCGGAACAATTCAACCCCAGGGCATCAATGTGGACTTCAACAGTTTCCTCATTTCCCCTTCGCCCACCTCACCCTAGTTCCAAACTTCCAGCTCAGCACTGTCCCCAAGACTTGTCCAGACTTGCCCTATCTGCCTTTCTCATTTTCCACCTATCCACTCCACCCTTATTTTCCTTATTAGAATTATGGACCTGCAATGAACACCTGACCACAGACAGAGATAAGTTGCAGTAAACTCATTTGGAATAAACAAAACTACCTGCACTGAAAAGAGAGATAAGAGAGCTAGGATGGAATTATAAGTTAAAATGTTAATCAGTGAGCCTGGAAGGCAGATGAAATATAGGCTGGATAACAAAGAACTGAATTTAGTATGGTTAAATGAAATGGATTTTAATGCAATGTGCTTAAGGAATAACAGACAAACTAAGAGCACAGAAAGGTACTTGGGAGTATGGTATCCTTGCTGTGACTAAGATTTGGAAATTACTCTGGGACAGCATTTTGAAGATAGTAACCATAACTCAGATTTAGGAAAGGCATGGAAAAGGATAAGCGAAATCGACGTTTCAGGCAAAAGCCCTTCATGAGGATTCCTGATGAAGGGCTTTTGCCCGAAATGTCGATTTCGCTGCTCCTTGGATGATGCCTGAACTGCTGAGCTCTTCCAGCACCACTAATCCAGAATCTGGTTTCCAGCATCTGCAGTCATTGTTTTTACCCCATGGAAAAAGATAAGATGGGCCTGGAATACAAGTTCTAAACTTGGAAAGGCTAATTTTACTAATTGTGTTGGTCGGCACAGACACGATGGGTTGAACTGCCTCCTCTAGACTGTAAAGGCTTAACATCCCATGAAAAAACTTGATTCCTATATCTTAGTTGCTTGGACCAAGGAAGTGTTAGAACAAGAAAGCCACTTTACCTAAAAAGCAGACAGACATCACTTAAGGTCTAAGGGATAGCCAGCATTACTGTCTGCCGGTTATCTAATAGTCCTAAAGAGTGACTATAGACCCATTTTGAACTCTCATTGCTCTAACTCTGGCTTCTTGAGCATCCCCACAAAACCATGCCCCAATTATCCCCCCTCCGCCACACCCCCACCACAATCACCACTTCTCCCAACTGCTAACATTGGTAATTTCAGCTTCCCACACCAAAGACTTTCAGAATTCCCTTCCTAAAGTCCTCCATTTGGTTTGTTTCTTTCAGAGCCTGTTTAAAACCCACATCTTCAATCAAACTTTTATTTATCCTTTCTAATTTTATCTTTCCACACATTTTGTTAGAATAGGGCTCAGCGAAGCATCTTGGGATTGAAAAGGTTCAAAGAAAAATAAGCCGTGACACTGAATTTGGAAAAGAAAGTGAAATTAAGTTATCAACTTAGCAATTAAATCATGAAAGAGGTGTGGTGATTTTGTGACACAACTGAAATACAATATGCCACTATTACAATGGTGAAACTTGTCAAGCATGTCAGAAGAACATAAGAAATGGGGGCAGATGTAGGCCATTCAGCTTATAGCTAATCACATTGTGGCTGTAACTGCATTTTTTTGCCTGTATTCTTAAAAATTCTTGACTACCTTATAGATCAAACACCTGAATAATTCAGTCTTGAACACATTCAATATCCTAAATTCCACTATTGGCTAGTGAAGAGAATTCCAAATCTAAGTCCCTCTAAAAGACAAAATTCCTTCTCACATCTGTCTTAAAAGTAAGCCCCCTAAAAGTGCTTCCTCATTCTAGATTCCCCAGGAATGGGTAACATTCTTTAAGCATTTACCCAATCAAGTCATGTTTCAATAAGATCATCTCTTATTGTGCTAAACCTTAGGATTGTAGGCACAAGGGGAGACCAGATTGCTAGGTCAGCGCTCTGGAAACTAGAGTAGAAATCCGATCATTGGTGGAATTTAAATGCAATTATTTAATTCATTAATAACTATGGGATTGAAAACTGATCTCAGTAATGATGACCATAAACTATCAACAACTGTCATTAAGCTTACTAAGAACCTGACAATCCTATTGACTTTTCACTAACTTTCAGCTCTAAAAAGGCCACTCACTTCAAGGCCAATTTGTGAGGAGTAACAAAGGCTGGTCTTGCTGAGAAAGGATTCGCCACCTTCTAAACCTGTAACCTTTACCATCCAGAAACACAAGGGCAGCAGTTGCAGTGAAAATACTGTCATCTTCTGCAAGGAATTCTCTTCCTATTAAGCCACACACCATGCTGACTGGGGACAATAACCAAAGCAAAATATGACAGATACTGAAAATCTGAAAAAAAAAGCAAGTACTAGAGAAACATAAAAGGTCTGGCATTTGAGTTGAGAGTAACAGAGTGAACGGTTTGAATCCAAATGATGAGACAGCTTTGGCAAATAGGCTTAAGGAGAATCCAAAGAGATTTTATAAATATATTAAGGACAAAAGGGTAACTAGGGACAGAATTGGGCCCCTCAAAGATCAGCAAAGCAGCCTGTGTGTGGAACCACAGGAGATGAAGGGAGGTACTAAATGAGTATTTTGCATCAGTGTTGAAAGAATATGGGGAAATATATGGTGATATCTTGAAAAATGTTTATATTACAGAGGAGGAGGTGCTGAAATGCATAAAAATAGATAAATCCCAGGACCTGATCAGGTGTACCCTAGAATACTGTGGGAAGCTAGGGAAGTGATTGCTGGACTCCTTCCTGAGATATTTGTATCATCGATAGTCACAGGTGAGGTGGCAGAATATTGGAGCTTGGCAAACATGGTACCACTTTTTAAGAAAGGTTTTAAAGGAAAAGCCAGGGAACTATAGATCGTTGAGCCTGACATCGGTGGTGGGCAAGTTATTGGAAGAAATCCTGAGTGATAGGATTTACATGCATTTGGAAATGCAAGGACTGATTAGGGATAATCAAAATGGCTTTGTACATGGGAAATCATGTCTCACAAACTTGATAGAATTGTTTGAAGAAATAACGAAGAGGATTGATGAGGGCAGAGCAGTGGACATGATTTATATGGACTTCAGCGAGGCATTCAACAAGGTTTCTCATGGTCAACTGGCTAGCAAGGTTAGGTCTCATGGAACACACTGAGAACTGCCCATTTGGATACAGGACTGGCTTGAAGGTAGAAGACAGAGGGTAGAGGGTTGCTTTCCAGACTGGAGGCCTGTGACCAGTGGTGTGACACAAGGATCGGTGCTGGGTCCACTTCTTTTCGTCATTTATATAAATGATTTGCATGTGAAATAGGAGGTATAGTTAGTAAATTTATAGATGACACCAAAATTGGAGATGTAGTGGACAGCAAAGAGGGTTACCTCAGAGTACAACGGGATCTTGATCACATGAGCCAATAGGCTGAGAAGTGGCAGATGAAGTTTAATTTAGATGAATGTGTGGTGCTGTATTTTGGAAAGGTAAATCAGAACAGGAATATACTCTTAATGGTTAGGTCCTGGAGAGTGCTGCTGAACAAAGAGACCTTGGAGTACAGGTTCATAGTTCCTTGAAAGTAGAGTCACAGGTAGATGGGATAGTCAAGACGGTGTTTGGTATGCTTTCCTATATTGGTCAGAGTATTGAGTATAGGAGTTGGGAGGTCATGTTGCAGCTGTGCAGGACATTAGTTAAGCCACTTTTGGAATATTGTGTGTAATTCTGGTCTCCTTCCTATCGGAAGGATGTTGTAAAACCTGAAAGGATTTAGAAAAGATTTACAAGGATGTTGCCAGGGTTGGAGGATTTGAGCTACAGGGAGAGGCTGAACAGGCTGGGGCTGTTTTCCCTGGAGTGTTGGAGGCTGTGGGGTGACCTTACAGAGATGAAGGGCATGGATAGGGTAAATAGGCAAGGTTGTTTGTCTGGGGTGGGAGAGTCCAGAACTAAAGGGTTAAGGGTGAGAGGGGAAAAATTTAAAAGGGACATAAGATGCAACATTTCCACGCAGATCGTCGTGTGTGTGTATTGAATGAGCTATCAGAGGAAGTGGTGGAGGCTGGTATGTTTATAAGACTTAAAAGCTTTCTGGATGGGTTATATGAACAGGAAGGATTGAGAGGTACCTGGCCAAGTGCTGACAAATGGGACTAAATTAGCTTAGGATATCTGGTTGGGCATGGACGAGTTGGACCGTAGGGTCTGTTTCCACGCTGTACATCTCTATGACACTTCAGAATTAGATTGATTCACTTTGGCTGGGTCAAAATTGCTCACTAACACTGTGGATGTCCATACAAGGTCCTCTAAAGACATAAAAGCAAAATACTGCAACTCAGCAGGTCTGACAGCATCTGTGGAGAGAAAAACAGAGTTAATATTTCACATCTGATATGACTCTTCTTTGGAACTAAAAGTGATTCAAAAATGGTGATTTTTAGGCATAACCACAAATGAAATAGGAGCAACAGTAGGCCATCTGACCTGTTGAACACTGCTGTGCCATTCAATAAGATCATGGCTGATCTTTTTGTGGACACTCAGCTCCAGTTAACACCCGTGGACTACGACCCTTAATTCCCTTACTGTTCAACAATTTATCTATTTTTGCCTTAAAAAGATTCAATGAGGTAGCCTCAACTGCTTCACTGGGCAGGGAATTCCACAAATTCACAACACTGGGTGAAGAAGTTCCTCCAGAATTCAGTCCTAAATCTGTTTCCCCTTGTTTTTGAGGTTATGACCCCGAGTTCTAGCTTCACCCACCAGTGCAAACAACCTCCCTGCTTCTTTCCGATCTGTTTCTTTCATATTTCTATAAGATTCCCCCCTCATTCTTCTAAATTAAAATAAATTTAGTCCCAGAATACTCAATTCCTCCTCATAAACCAACCCTCTCAACTGAAATCAACCTAGTGACCCTCCACTGCACTCTCTCGCGTGCCAGTTCATCCTTTCTCAGATAAGGTGACCAAAACTATACACAGTACTCCAGGTGTGGCCTCACCAGCACCCTCTGCACTTGGCAGTATAACCTCCCTATTTTTAAACTCCATCCCTCTAGCAATGGAGGACAATACTTAGGATCAAGGTGAAAGATGAGTGAGGGGAGCAATAGATGGATCTGGAGGTCCAGCACAAAAGTTAATAGGATTACTAATTGTCATTGAATATAAATAGAGATGTAAAAATAGATGTAAGTTAAGGACTGAAAAGGAGAAAATGGATTCTACATGTTGATTGTAAAGTGATTAACAATAGTTGGCTGTGGTATTGGGGAGCAGGGGAAGAACAGAAGGAAAATAGAGGGCAGACATCATGACGTTCAGGGTCTTAAGTTGTGGAACTCAATACTGTGCCCTCACAGTTGTAAAGTGCCTTGGTGGAAAGTGAGACGTTGTTCCTCAAACTTGGATTATACTTCATTGGAACATCACAGCAGGCCCAGGACTGAAATGTTGAAAGGAGAACAAGGTGGTTTATTGAAATGGCAAGCAACTGGGAAGGCCAGGATCAGTCCTATGATCAGTTTGGTGTTGCCAATGTAATACAGGCTGCTGATGTGAGCATCAAACAGACTGAATGATGGCAATTAAAGATTGCTTGAGATGTACAGGACATTGAAATAAGGCCAGCCAATGATCTCATTGAATGGTGGAGCTGGCTCGACATGGCCAAGGGCCTTATTCCAGTTCGCACCAGTGGAATGTCTGGAAAGTTGCGCTTAGAGGCTGGGCCCAGCGAGGATGGAAAGATGCTAACAGAGGCATAATTGGGTACTGCAAATGCTGGAAATTAGAGTCAAGGTTAGAGTGGTGCTGGAAAAGCACAGCAGGTCAGGCAGCATCCGAGGAGCAGGAAAATTGACATTTCAGGCAAAAGCTCTTCATCCACCAGTGCAAACAACCTCCCTACTTCTTTCCTATCTGTTCCTTTCGTATTTTATATGTTTCTATAATGGAATTCCTGATTTAGCCCAAAACGTCGATTTTCCTGCTCCCCGGATGCTGCCTGACCTGCTGTGCTTTTCCAGCACCGTTCTAATCTAGATGCTAACGGAGGCCCAGCACAGCAGGCAGCGGAGGTTACCAAACAGGGCAAAAGACAAACAGAGGCACGAAACCGGTAGTCGCTGGCAGAGTTGATATTGGCAACTCACCACTGCCATGGCCAACCCAAGGGGGGAGTGTGGGTCAAAAGGTCAGTGACAACAGTGATCATAAAAAAGGAGTCACATCATTTCAGCGCAAACATAAACAGACGCTCACCTCTGGGTCACCCGATGAAGGAGCAGCGCTTCGAAAGCTTGTGATTTCAAATAAATAGCCGTTGGACGGTCAGCTGGTGTCATGTGACTTCTGGCCCGGGTGATTGACAGATCCGAGCTGCGTCACAATTGGCGTATGAGGTCATATGTTTGACACGCCGGGGCACCCGTATTGTACGTCACTGTGGCGGCTTTACGTGAATATGGCGGAGGCTTCCTCACTCTCTCGCTATTTCTGTCACCGCTGTTCGGCCGAGATTCTCCCCAGGCTACCTGTGAGTCCACAACTCTCAACCCCCATCCCCCCACCCCAATCCCACCTCCGTGGGAATTGCCGGTCGGTTTTTTTTAAATTAGATTTTGTCGTTTGAATTCTGATGATGAGGGTGACGGGTCCGGTCTGGTCCGAGCCGAACCGGCGAGCGGTGCTGGGGTAGACCCGCGGATGTCGAGCCGGTACAAGCTGAAACCTGGGCCTTTATCTCTCTCTCTCTCTCTTCCCTTTCCCCCCCATCTGGGCGCCGGCTCCCGCCTTGCCAAATATTGAACCATCGTAACCCCCCCCCCTCCCCCTCCCCCCGCCATATAGTGAGCCAGCACTCAGTGCGCAGGCGCGGGCGCTTTCCCCATGCCTGGCAACTTCAGACTCCTTTTAAGTTTCAGAAACTTTGTTGGTGTTTCCCCCTGTTTGGCAACCACTCCAGTACCCCCGATTTCATCTCAGTCGAATTTCACCGCTCCTATCATTTTCTACTCCCCCGCCTCAATCCTTCCCCTTTACTGTAGCCACATCAGCTTATTCCACTTCCTTCTCTGTCCTGTGTGTAGCCAGCTACACTTGCCACATTCCAGAGATGGGTATTACTAACTGTGGACACATTTGGTTGTAAAGGAATGTTACATGTGGCTATGTCATTTTGTACCTGACTATGTTGACATCTGTCATGGTATGCTAAATTTGGCTATGACTTTTCTATTGTCCACGTTATCAGTGTGTAAAACTCTGCAAGTGAGAGGTCTCAGGCTCTTTACAAGGGTCTGGCCACTTGGCATAAGTGCCATGAGTGTGCCCTGCGTATGTCCACATGTATTCTGAGTCATTTGTCCCCCTCCTGATACATTCAGATCTATATCTTATACTGTACCCATTCTTTCCCAGTTGTCATGCGCCTAGGAGTGACATCCTTGTATCACTCCAGCTTTGAAGGATCTGTTCTATGCTATGACTCTAAGTCGAGATTCCTAAGGTGTGGCTGCTGGTGTGTATAGCTAGCAGTTGAAGTCGTGAGTGAGTTAGCAAGTTGTTGGGTGCTGGTTTTGTCTACCCACATCTCTATTGATGGGAGTTTATGGCTTGGCAGAGGTGAAGAGTACTAGACCTCTCTAGCATCTATGATTTCATTTACTTGATGCAAATAATTTATATAGCTCTTATTTTGCTTTATTCAGGAGTTCTTCACCCACTTATAGATTAATGTCTAAATGAATTAGAATGAATACCTGTTCAGGCAATTAACAACTGCCCTCATAAATTGCTAAGTTTGTGCGGGTTCTGTGGTTCACTTGTTAGTTGTTGATAATGGAAATCTGATATGATAGCTGGAATTGCAGGTAAGACAGACCTGTAGGGGGGGAGAGAGGGTAGCTAATCCACCAAGCTTTTCTTTTTTATTAAAAAATTTTTTCATTATAATGGAATTTGATTAGATTAGGAAATCTGCTTGGCATGGATGCGTTGGACCAAAGGGTCTCTTTCTGTGCTGTACATCTCTAAGACTCGATAAATACAGTTCAGTTTAATCAGAGTACATGATAATCATCTGTAGCCAAACTACATCTGCTCACTTGTAAATGGACAGAATTAAAGCATTGGATGATTTCGTCTTACTATTTGGATTTATTTCATTTTGTACGAGTATGTTGTATTTTATTTATTTACTGCTACAGTGAATTGGAAAATGTAAACCAACAAAAAGAAATAGTTTGATTTCCTAATTCTCGATGGAAAATCTCTAGTCTCATGATGTAATGAGCTGCCTTTCTATTGGTAATACTATAGGCTTAATATGGAAATACAGCTTTCTCTTTTGGACATGAGTGACACCATGTATCGCAATGTGCTATGAGCAGAATCTGGCAAGTCTTAGAGCGCCACCTATTGATCACTGGAAATGAATCAAGGAAGTTAGAAAGTGCAGGTATATCCAGGGGAAAAAAATCCTTTTCTATGTTATATTTTTGTTTTCTTGCCAGAGGATAAATCCATCAGATCTACTCTTAGGTGCTGATTATATATTAGCTGGCAATAGATTGATGTGTGTCGGTGGAAATGGGGCGGTGATTGGATTTTCACAATCTAAAACCTCCTTGTGAATCAGTTTGTAATTTCTTTTCAAATACTAAAGTGCGGTTCACAAAATAAAGCTCACGTCTGAGATTTACTGTGAATGATTTGACTCCTGTTGCTAAATTGTATGCTTGTAAAAATTGTAACTGTTCACCAAGTGAATGACCAGTCATTTCCCTAGTTACTTTAGCTTTCTGTTTCAACTTGCAGTTGCGTTTTTGTTTTCCATAATCTAGAACATTCTGTTGAGGTGATTAATATGCTATAAATGATTACATGAGAGGAGCTGCGAGTCAGTCAGACTTCAGTGGCTGAACTGTTGCTTCTGAGTCAGAAGACTGTGGAATGAGTACAAGTTTGAGAGACTTGGACACTGAATTTTGACAGACAATCTAGTGCTGCACTGCACAATCGGACGCAGTGTCTCTGAAATGTGAAACCAAGCCATGCCCTTCTGACCCATTTTGGTAGATATAAAAATGGGAGCAGTTGAAGAAGGATGGTGCTGGTAGAGGTTTTTCTGAAGAGTTGATAATATTATATCTCTAAACCAATATCACTAAAACAAATTATCTGATCATTATCTTCATTACTGTATCTGACCCTTGTAATTTAGCTGTATGTTTATGACAAAAAATACCAGTTCTTGCAGTGTCTTTTTCTTTCTGTTGTAAGTTGTGCATGAGAAATGTTCATTGAAGTCTCAGGAGAGTTTGAATGCTAGTCTCTAGAAAGTGCCAGATCAAAACATGTGACCAGTTACCCTGTTTTGCTTTTATTATAATTGTTTTGTTCTTGGTCTCATGCACTACGTTGCCTTGAATGTTCACTCAGTTTCCATTTTGCCCTTTTTATGTATGGATAATGATTCATATACTCTTGAAATTAAGCTGTATTAAAGTTTTGAGACTTCTTTTCAGCTGTAATAATTTAAGAGTAATAGCTTTGAGGGGAATCTGGATAATTATATGGTAACATGCAAGTAGGTACATATGGGGTATGTGAAATAGAGTAAGAGGCAGCTCATTGAAACAAAAACTGGTAAAGAGCGTTTGGGTCAAATGACCTCATTCTCTTAGAGTCATAGAGATGTACAGCATGGAAACAGACCCTTCAGTCCAACCTGTCCATGCCGACCAGATATCCCAACCCAATTTAGTCCCACCTACCAGCACCCGGCCCATATCCCTCCAAACCCTTCCTATTCATATACCCATCTAAATGCCTCTCAAATGCTGCAATTGTACCAGCCTTCACCACATCCTCTGGCAGCGCATTGCATGCACATATCACCCCTGTGTGAAAAAGTTGGCCCTTGGGTCTCTCTCATATCTTTTCCCTCTCACCCTAAACCTATGCCCGCTAGTAATGGATTCCTCAACCCCAGAGAAAAGACTTTGCCTATTTATCCTATCCATGCCTCTCATAATTTTGTAAACCTCTATAAAGTCACCTCTCAGCCTCCGCTCCAGGGAAAACAGCCCCAGCCTGTTCAGCCTTTCCTTATAGCTCAAATCCTCCAACTTTGGCAACATCCTTGTAAATCTTTTCTGAACCCTTTCAAGTTTCACAACATCTTGCCGATAGGAAGGGGACCAGAATTGCACACAATATTCCAACATCTTTTTGTGCTGTAAATTTTAAGTAATGCCAAGATGACTTGTGACAATTTTGTTGTGCAAATACGTAATCACAGAGTTGTACAGCATGGAAACAGACCCTTCAGTCCAACTCATCCATGGTCAACCAGATATCCAAAGTTAATCTAGTTCCATTTGCCAGTATCTGATCCATATCCCTCTAAACCCTTCCTATTCATATTCCCATCCAGTTGTCTTTCAAATGTTGTAATTGTCACCACTTCCTCTGGCAGCTCATCCCATACATACAGCACCCTGAAGAAGTTGCCCTGAGATCCCTTTTAAATCTTTCCTCTCTCACCTTAAACCTATGCCCTCTAATTTTGGACTCCCCTACCCTGAGGAAAAAAAAAACTTTGGTTATTCACCATGTTTCTCATGATTTTATAAACTTCTATAACCTCAGCCTCTGACACTCCAGGGGAAAATAGCCCCAGCCTATGCAGCCTCTCTATAGAACTCAAATCCTCCAACTCTGGCAACATCCTTCTCAACCTTTTCTGAACACTTTCAAGTTTAGCAGGACAACCAGAATTATACACAGTATTCCTATCGTGGCCTGACCAATGTCCTGCAACATGACCTCTCACCTCCTATCTTCAATGTGCTTACCAATAAAGGCAAGCATACCAAACACTGCCTTCAGTATCCTATCTACCTGTCATTCCACTTTCAAGAAATATGAACCTGCACTCCCAAGGTCTGATGCTCAGCAATACTCCCCTGGACCTTACCATTAAGTGTATAAGTCCTGTCCTGATTTGCCTTTCCAAAATGCAGCATCTCTCATTTATCCAAATTAAATGGATCTGCCATCCTCAGCCCTTTGGCCCATGTGATCAAGGTTCTGTTGTACAGTTAGTTCTGGGATAATGCGCAGTTTGGCAGCACGATTTGGCTATAACGTCACTGAAGAATTAGGGAATTTTTTTTGGAGAATGTTTACCCCATTGACAATAGCTGAAAATGTGTTGCTGGAAAAGCATAGCAGGCCTGGCAGCATCCAAGGAGCAGGAGAATCGACGTTTCGGGCATGAGCCCTTCTTCAGGAATCATGCTCGAAACGTCGATTCTCCTGCTCCTTGGATGCTGCCCGACCTGCTGCGCTTTTCCAGCAACACATTTTCAGCTCTGATCTCCAGCATCTGCAGTCCTCACTTTCTCCCATTGACAATAGCCCAATTTCAGCGGGAATCAGTTCGTGCACTTCATTCCGCATATGCACCTATGCATGTGCCAGTGTCTGCGCTGGTCTTTGTGCCATTCCAAGCATGCCAATGTCAGCTGCTAACAGAGGAGTTTTCTGTGCAAAGTACAGTAGAGAGCAGCTTTCTTACATTTTTTAAATGTATTATGTTAAATTTAGTTTTGTTTCGTTAATAAATATGATTTCAACCTTCATTCAGGTTGTGCTAAACTTTTGCATTAGACTTATGGGTGATTTTTGAGCGATCGTGAGTGATTTTTATTTGCTGGTCTGCTCCAAACCCCACTTTTCCCATTGACCCCATTATTTCTATTAAGTGAATTTTTGCTAGAATGTCACTACAGCATTATAGGAGAACTGCCTGTACTCTGAAGTAACTTTTGTGCTGTCTACTGTACCTCCAATTTTGGTGTCACCTGTAAACTTACTGACTATTACCTCCTAAATTTATATCCAAATCATTTAGATAAATGTTGAAAATCAATGCAATCAGCACCGATTTCTGTGGCAAACTACTGGTCACGGGCAACCAATCTAAAAAGCAACCCTCCACAATCAACTTTTGTCATCTACATCCGAGCCAGTTCTGTATCCAATTGGCTAATTCTCCTTTTGTTCCATGTGATCTAACCTTGCTAACCAGTGTACCACGGCAAACCTTGATGAATGCCTTACTGAAATCTATATGGATCACGTCCACCGCTCTGCCCTCATCAGTTCTTTTCATTACGTCTTCGAAAAACTCAATCAAGTCTGTGAGACATGGTTTCCTGCAGACAAAGCCATGTTGACTATCCCTAATCAGTCCTTGGCTTTCCAAGTACATGTAAATCCCATCCCTCAGGTTCCCTCCAAAAACCTGCCCACCACTGACCTCAGGCTAGCTGGTCAATAGTTCCCTGGCTTTTCCTTAACACCTTTCTTAAATAGTGGCACCACATTAGCCAACCTTCAGTTTTCCAGCACCTCACCTGTGGCTACTGATACAAAAATCTCAGCAAGGGACCCAGCAATCACTTCCCTAGCTTTCTACAGAGTTCTAGGGTGCACCTGATTAGCTCCTGGAGATTTATCTACCTTTATGCATTTTAGGATGTCCACCACCACCTCTTCTGCCCATATGGACATTTTTCAAGATGTCGTTAATTATTTCCCCATGCCATCTATCTTCAGTATCCTTCTCCACAAATGGAGAATAATGCAAAATACTTGTTTAGTTTCTCCCCCATCTCTTGTATTTCCACACATAGATGGCCTTGCTGATCTTTAAGGGACCCTATTTTCTCCCTTGTTACTTTTTTGTCCTTAATGTGTTTGTAGAATCCTTTGGATTCTTCTTAACCTGATTTCCCAAAGCTATCTACATGTTGTCACTTCACTCAAAACCAGTATTTCCATACATTTTTCCTTTTCCAAGAGAACTAATTACTGGCAGAGAATCAGCTTGTATAAATTCTTAAACAATTAATTCTATAAATTCTTAACTATATGTAAGCGTGTGTAGGAATATTGCAGTGATGGTACAATGAATGAAAGATCTATAATTGGCAAATGTTGCAGATGTGACCTTCCCCCAAGTGAATTTAATCAGCTAACACACTTATACTATTCATATCTGACTTACGCAGATTTTGTAGAAAAAAATTAGAGATTTTTATTTAAATTGTAAAATGTAGATAGTTTTTCTGTTCATTATCCATATACTAGTTTCCATGGTGATCAGATTTCAGTATCTATTATCTTATTGGTACTCCTTTTGTTCTAGTGCTGTCTGCTTTATGGATGGTTACTTGCTCTTGTAATTTGAATAATCACCCTGTTTTTTACCACTGCAGCTCGTGACTAGAACAGGGATCATTGTTTTCTCTTTCAGAATAATGTTCACAGAATGTGAAAAAGTGCTAAATGTGTATAATAATAACCAGTACAAGGTGTGATTATCTATGTGTATTCTGTGATTGTAAGCTATACAAATCTGATTGAGATTCTGTTTGAATTGCTTTTCGAGTCAAGTAAACTATAAATTTGAGTTTCTGTGAATTTATTTCTACTGGTTGGGGCTCTGAGGGCTTAGAATATTTCTTTGCCTTTGGAACTTTGTTTTGAATTCATTCCTAATGGAATTGTCTCCTCGCCATCTGCTTCCTGGTAGCTATCAGTATTTCACATGAAATGTATTTGAACAGAATGTTGCTCCCAGACAGCCTGAATGTTTTTATTTGCTGTCTTCATGGAATGTGATCATTGCTGGTTGGACTAGCCATTACTGTCCATTCCAAATCAACCCTGAGAAGGTCACGCTGAACTGCTGCTTTGAATTGCTACAGTCCATACGAGCAAGTTTGTTAGGTCAAAAGGCTGGACCTCTCCTAACAATGAAGGAACAATGATATATTGCCAAATCAGGATGGTTTGTACCTTGGGAGCAGAAGCATGCAAATAGTGATGTTCCCATGTGCCTACTGCCTTTGTTTTTCTAAGAGGTAGAAATTGGGGATTTGGAAAGTGTTGTTGAAGTAATCCTGCAGTTGATTCAATGCACTTTGTGGATGTTACACACTGTGTGATAGATAAGGTAGTGGAAAGAATGGATATTGGTTAGTGGGGTATCATTCAAATTGACTACTTTTGTCTAAGTTGTTGAGCTTGAAAGACCCAAACTGAGTATCAGTAATCAAATTAATTCCAATTAAATACCATTTCTAGCACTATTGATGACCTCTTACATCACTTTGGTGTTTGAGGATTGCCTGGAGTGGTAGCTGGTTAGATATGGTTTGCTTTTGTGGGCAGTGCATACCTGGACGAATCCCTACATTATCTATTAGATGTTAGTGTTGTAGCTGTTCTTGAGCTTGTCCACTGTCCAAGCTTGTGAGAAGCAATTGGCACAGTATGGGTACTCCTTTTGAGGTAAAAGTGAACTTTCATTGTTATGACATCATGTAGAGGATTTTGTTACAAATTCACCCAAGTCTGAGAAACTAAAATTATTTTATTCAGGCCACTGTGTCAAAATGTTAAATATGTATTCTTCACATTGAGCATAATATTTATGTAACCACTTAACATTGTGGGCGGCACAGTGGTTAGCACTGCTGCCTCACAACGCCAGAGACCCGGGTTCAATTCCCGCTTCAGGTGACTGACTGTGTGGAGTTTGCACATTCTCCACGTGTCTGCGTGGGTTTCCCCCGGGTGCTCCGGTTTCCTCCCACAGTCCAACAATGTGCATGTTAGGTGAATTGGCTACGCTAAATTGCCCGTAGTGTTAGGTAAGGGGTAAATGTAGGGGAGTGGGTCTGGATGGGTGCGCTTCGACGGGTCGGTGTGGATTTGTTGGGCCGAAGGGCCTGCTTCCACACTGTAAGTAATCTAATCTAATCTAATCTATTAGAGCATTTCCTGTTGCTTAACAGGTTCATTATTAAGAAAAGCTGACACCAAGCCATAAAGGAAGATAATGTTTTCCCTGGAGTATTGGAGGCTGAGGAGTGACCTTTTATAGAGGGGTATGGATAGGATAAATAGACACGGTCTTTTCCCTGAACAAGAGGGCGTTGGTTTAGGGTGAGAGGGGAAAGATATAAAAGAGACCTAAGGGGCAACTTTTTCACACAGGGTGGTACATGCATGGAATGAGCTGCCAGAAGAAATGGTGGAGGCTGGTACAGTCACAACATTTAAAAGGCATCTGTCTGCGTATATGAATAGGAACAGTTTTTAGAGGGATATGGGCCAAATTGCTAGCAAATGGAACTATATTAGTTTAGGATATCTGGTCGGCATGGACGAGTTGGAATGAAGAGTCTGTTTCTGTGCTGTACGTCTCTGACTGATAGTCAGAAATTTGACCAAGGGAAAAGCTTTTGAGCAGCATCTTTTAAAAGGAGATACTGTTTGATAGAGTTGAGTTTGAAATTCTCTAGCTTAGGGCTAAGGCAGGTAAAAGCACAGGACAGTTAAGATTGGGGATTTGCAAGATGTCATATTTTGAAGGAGCGGAGAAATCTCGAATACCTATAGGATGATGATGCAAGGATAGCAATTGGTGAGGTCATTGGGGAATTTGAAGACCAGGATGAGGTTTTAAAATGATGGTGTTGGAATTGCAGAAGCTGCTGTAGAACAGTAAGGACAGGATTGTTAGATGAATTTTAATAGGCTTAAATGGTTTAATTATGATGACCATATTCCATGATCAAATAAACAAAATTGTTTTAATATATTGGCATCATGCTTTGCGTAAAATACAGAAACATACAGCTTTAACCTCATCAACCAAAATACTAAAACAATGCAATAAGCTCATCATTAGTGCAAGCATTCTTTGATTTCAAACAAAGTAAATGGTAACTTTAAATCAGGTCAGTCTAAAAAGATCAATTAATATATAAACTTTTTAATAAAGTGAGAGACATCACTGAAGGCATCATTATCCTTGCTAAAATCAAAATGCAGTATTGATGATAGTTTTGCAGTCTCCTAACCATGCCAAATTAGATGATATGAGACTTGAAGATTTTAGTGGTGGGTACTGTTAGATGAAAATGCAATGGCCAACTTTCTCCATTTAAGCACTTTTATAGTTTGCATTGTTTCCTCCATTTGCTTTACTGGGAGCAAAATCCAGTGCTAGCAGGACCATTAACCTTTCTTGCATCTGGCCTGACCTTTTGAACTAGTGATTTTATAATCCATGTAAATTTATCCTCGGGTAAGATACAACTGCTGCTGCAGAAAAGCTCACTTTTGACTGAAATGAACAAAGAATCATTAATATGTGTAAATGCTTTATTTCAATTTTAAAAGCTAAATGTTTCATTTTTTTCCCCTCTTGAGGTTCTAATTGTCCATTCCTATATATACTGAAGTTCATAAAGATAAGCTACAATGAGAAGTTATTATTAAAGTTATTAGGTGTAACTAGGCACCGCATCAAGAGACACTGAGAACGGTTATGATTAGGCTTTCAGGAAACCGTATAGACATTCTTAAGATGTTGTCATTTTCACTTTAGTGGAAAATTAAAAGATTTTGTCCTTCAATTTTGAATTGCCTGTGGAGTGTATTTTCTGTGTAATATAACAAAATACTGGCTACTTAGAACGAGAGTAGCTTGATAGGTCTAAAGTAGAATAGATTAATCCTAGTGATGGCGTTTCAGAGCAGTCACAATTTATTGAGTCATACAACATGGAAACGGGCCATTTGGCCCATCTCGTTCTTGCTGACCAGGTTTCCTAAACCGAACTAGTCCCATTTGCCTGCTTTTAAATCTTCCACCTCTCACCTTAACCTGAATTCCACTAGTTTAGGACTTCCCTACTCTGGGGAAAAGGCCTTGGCTTTTAACATTGTCTGTGTTCTTCATGATTTTATAAATCTTTTTAAGGTCACCCTTCAGCCTCCTGAACTCCAGGGGAAAAAAAGTCTCAGCCTATTCAGCATCTCCTTTATAACTCAAACCTCCAGACTCTGTAACATTCTTGAAAATCTTTTGCACCCTTTAATACTATTCTGGTTGCCCTGCATTAGGAATGATATTGTGTAGTACTCCAAATGTGACCTAACGTGACATCCCAACTCCTGTACTCAGTGGTCTGACCAATGAAAGCAAGTGTGCCAAATGCCACCTTCACCACTATGTCTACCTATGACACCACTTTCAAGGAACTATTTACCTGCACCCCTCGGCCTCTGTGTTTGACAACATACATTAGGACCTGACCATTAACTGTAAGTCCTGCATTGGTTTGTCTTCCCAACATGCAACACCTGGCATTTATCTAAATTAAACTCCATCTGCCACTTAACCCACTGGCCCAGTTGATCAAAATCCTGTTGTACTCCTAGATGACCTTCTGCACTGTCCATTATACCAACAGTTTTGGTGTCATTCATAAATTTACTAACCATACCTCCTCTATTCCCATCTTAAATCATTTATATAAATGACGAGCAACAATGGACCCAGCACCAACCCTGTGGCACACCACTGGTCACAGGTCTCCAGTCTGAACAACGATCTCCTCCCATCAAGGCAATCTAGTCTCCAGTTGGCTAGCTTTCGCTGAATCCCGAGTGATCTAACTTTACTAACCAGTGTACCATGCAGAATCTTGTAGAAGTCCTTGCTAAAGTGGTACAGACAACATCTACTAGTCTGTCTTCATCTCTATTGATCACCTGTTCAATTTTGTCCTCTCAAATAATATTGTTGAATTATTAGCAGGTTAATTAGTGGATTAATATCATTATTGCCCAAAACAGTTGACACTTGTGAAGCTTTTTTGAATGGTCATAATAAGTGATCATACACTGCATGCTGGAGTCGGGTACCTTGGAGTAATCAAGGGTGGCATGTACGCTGTCATGGGGGGGAAAGAAAGCTCTGCATAACTTTTTTTTTAGAAAATGAATGTAAGAGCATGCTAGCAAGGCTGGTAATTGCATCCTTAATTGCTGTTGAGAAATTGGACTAGAATTGCTGCAGTTCACATGGGAGAAGCAGTTCTGCTGATGGCAGAATTTTAATCCAGAAACAGTGAAAGTTCTTTTTATTCCTTCACAGGATGAAGTCAGAACTTATTGTCTATCCCTAATTGCCAAGAAGATTAAGAGTCAACCACATTGTTGTAGGTAATATGTAGGCTGGCTCGGTAAAGATGGCAGTTTCCTTCCCTAAAAGGACATTAGTGAACCAGATGGGCTTTTCCAATAATCAATGAATTGATGGCCATCATTAGACTCTTAATTCCAGACTCCCTTTTTGATTGTGGCAGGAGTTGAACCCAGAACATTACCTGAGTCTCTGGATCGATAATCCAACACACATACCACTAAACTATCACCTCTCCATACTTAAATCATGCTTAATGAATCCACTGGAGTTTTTTTTAAGGGTGTAGCTAGTAGAATAATTAAGGGAGAACCAGTTGATGTGGTGTACTTGGTTTTACATACATTTTTAAGAAGGTCTTCTGTAAGTGGTTAGTGGACAAAGTTTAATACGTAAGTGCTAGGGAATAATAGGGAAGTGCATGGATCAAGAATTGGTAGATAAGCCGGAAACAGTGGGAACAGACCAGTAAACAATGACTAGTAGAATATTGCAAGGGTCAATACTTGGAGCCCAGCTATTTGCAATTAATATATAAATGACCTGTATGAGAAAACAAATGCTGAGGACACAAGATTGGGTGGGATTCTGAGGAAGATACGAGGAGGCTTCAAGCTGATTTTGACAAGTTGAGTGAGTCGGCAAACGCATAAGTGATGCATACAGTGTGACTAAATGTGAAGTTACACAGTTTGGTATCAAAAAAAACAAAAAGGAAGAGCATTATTTAAATGGTATTATATTGGAAAAGTTGGATATACAAAGGAATCTGGGTGACCTTGGCTATCAGTCAATGAGAGTAGATAGGCAGGTGCAGCAAGCGTAAGATGACGAATGGTATATTTTCTTTCATTGAAAGAGGAGAAAGTGAGGACTGCAGATGCTGGAGATCAGAGCTGAAAAATGTATTGCTGGAAAAGCACAGCAGGTCAGGCAACATCCAAGGACGTTTCGGGCAGAAGCCCTTCTCCCTGCTCGAGTCTCCTGCTTCTTGGATGCTGCCTGACCTGCGCTTTTCCAGTAACACATTTTTCAGCTTTCATTTGAAAGAGGATTTGGTTTCAGAAGTAGGGATGTCTTACTGCCTTTATAAGGACCTTGGTAGGACCATAGCTTGGGATGTTGTATGTGGTTTTGGTTTCCCTACCTAAGAAAAGTCATACTTGTCACAGAGTGTGCGGGGAAGATTCAGTAGGCTGATACAGGGGATGGTAGAATGGTCATTGGTTCAACTGGGCTGCATTCACGAGAGTTTACAAGGATGAGAGGGAAACTGATTGAACTATATAAATTTGTAATTCTGGAATAATACCAACAAAATCAATTGGGAAAATCAAGCCGTTCGACTTACACTTCATACAAAATAGGTCCAAACTAAAGGAGTTGCCATGGGCACCCGCATGGGCCCCAGCTATGCCTGTCTCTTCATAGGATATGTGGAACAGTCCATCTTCCGCAACTACACTGGCACCACCCCCCACCTTTTCCTCCGCTACATCGATGACTGTATCGGCGCTGCCTCGTGCTCCCACGAGGAGGTTGAACAGTTCATCAACTTTACTGACACCTTCCATCCCGACCTCAAATTCACCTGGACTGTCTCAGACTCCTCCCTCCCCTTCCTAGACCTTTCCATTTCTATCTCGGGCGACCGACTCAACACAGACATCTACTATAAACCGACTGACTCCCACAGCTATCTGGACTACACCTCCTCCCACCCTGCCCCCTGTAAAAACTCCATCCCATATTCCCAATTCCTTCGTCTCCGCCGCATCTGCTCCCAGGAGGACCAGTTCCAACACCGCACAGCCCAGATGGCCTCCTTCTTCAAGGACTGCAGATTCCCCACAAACGTGATCGACGATGCCCTCCACCGCATCTCCTCCACTTCCCACTCCTCCGCCCTTGAGCCCCGCCCCTCCAACCGCCACCAAGACAGAACCCCACTGGTTCTCACCTACCACCCCACCAACCTCCGTATACAGCGTATCATCCACCGTCATTTCTGCCACCTCCAAACGGACCCCACCACCAGGGATATATTTCCCTCCCCTCCCCTATCAGCGTTCCGCAAAGACCACTCCCTTCGTGACTCCCTCGTCAGGTCTACAACCCCCACCAACCCAACATCCACTCCCGGCACCTTCCCCTGCAACCGCAGGAAATGTAAAACTTGCGCCCACACCTCCTCCCTCACTTCCCTCCAAGGCCCCAAGGGATCCTTCCATATCCGCCACAAGTTCACCTGTACCTCCACACACATCATCTATTGCATCCGCTGCACCCGATGTGGCCTCCTCATTGGGGAGACGGGCCGCTTACTTGCGGAATGCTTCAGAGAACACCTCAGGGACGCCCGGACCAACCAACCCAACCACCCTGTGGCTCAACACTTTAACTCTCCCTCCCACTCCACCGAGGACATGCAGGTCCTTGGACTCCTCCACCGGCAAAACATAACACGACGGTTGGAGGAAGAACGCCTCATCTTCCGCCTGGGAACCCTCCAACCACAATGGATGAACTCCGATTTCTCCAGTTTCCTCATTTCCCCTCCCCCCACCTTGTCTCAGTCGGTTCCCTCAACTCAGCACCGCCCTCCTAACCTGCAATCCTCTTCCTGACCTCTCCGCCCCCACCCCACTCCGGCCTATCACCCTTGCCTTGACCTCCTTCCACCTATCACATCTCCATCGCCCCTCCCCCGAGTCCCTCCTCCCTACCTTTTATCTTTACCTGCCTGGCACCCTCTCCTCATTCCTGATGAAGGGCTTATGCCCGAAACGTCGAATTTCCTATTCCTTGGATGCTGCCTGACCTGCTGTGCTTTAAGCAGCAGCACATTTTCAACCCTGCATGGGTTTTCCCTAGCTAAAGTTTGCTCCTTGCAACAGACACTGCATTATGGTAACATGGCGGCGGAGTAGGATGCTCTAACTGGAGCTCGTCTGTTCTCTCTCTCTTCTTTTTCTCCCTCTTCTCTCGGCTTTGGACACCTGGCCCCCGCCTCTAAGTGGGATTGGCAGTCCGGAGCAGGGACGCCAGCGGCCTGAAGTGGGGGTGGGACGGCAGCCGGTGGTCAGACCGCGTGGAGGCCCCCTGTGCTGAACTGCTTCAGACAGTCCTTGGAAAGAGACTGGAATGTTTGTCTTAGCTTGTTTTTCTGACCTATGGTTATACAGTGTTAAGCTGTAATGTAACCTTTCCTTCATTTCTCTAATCTGTAACTTAAGGATTGTACCTAGGTACTGTGTTTGTGATATTGTTACACTGTAACTATTTTGTAACTGAAGAAGTTGTACCTAGATACCTTTTGTACCTAAGATGGCGCTGTAAGTGGCAACTTATAAGATTTTCACTATTCATCTGAGTACGTGACAAGCTAAAAACATCTGCAAAATTCTAATATTCTGCAGTTGTGCCCACGCAAAATTGTTTTTGTTCCTTGTTATTGGCTGTGTATTGATTTATTTCACTGATGCTCTCCTTAAAGGAAGCGTTGAACATTGTTGTCAGGCTCAAGCACTTTAGCAGCTCCCCTCCCTTCCCCATCCCATCACCCCTCCTCCAACTTTTCAAAGGTAATAATTGTGATGATTATGATACTGGACTAGTAATCTCGAGCATGAGTGACTAAGTCCAGTGAGGCTAATTAAATAATCTGAATTCCATTAATTTAGAATACAACAACTAGAAGTAAGATGCTGGTATCAGCAAAATAAATCCTTGTTAGGTTTGATAATGTTGAGAACATATTAACTACCCTGTATGAGATTCCAATCTGCATAAATATAGTTGCCTGAAGTAGTCTAGAAGCTATCTGCCAATGTGGAAAATTAATGATATAATTTTAGAAATAAAAGTTACAGTAGAATAGGCACAGAGTTCTTACGGATTGAGTTGAAGGCTGATGGGTTCAACACTCTAGTAAGTGTACTATAGACTGCCAATATTGCAAGAAAATTAGAAAAAAGTAGGCAAACCTACAAAGTGAGAATCAGCCATAAAATAATTGGAGCTGTCAACTTTCCCCAATAAACTGGCATTTGGAAATATTGGAGGGTAAGTGTGTACAGAACTCTTTTCTTTGTAAGCAAGAAGTTTTTAAAAAAAACAGAATTGCTGCTGATTTTAGAAGGGCTGATGAACCAGAACAGTCAGAGGAGGTGGTGCACATTTTAATAGTAGTGATCGAAACAAATTAAGCCTCTTGATTAGAATCAAGAATAGAGTTAAGTAGGATAAAAAAACTAGATTGGGGGGAAAACAAAAATAAATTATCAGGGACTGAGGGTGGAGCAAAAACTAAACTGGAAGACAATCTTGAAAAATAAAGATCAAAGATCAGTGATATATGTTTAATATTAGTAACTCAGTTTTTAAAAAATAATTTAATTCAAGAGAAATATCTTCCAGTAAAAATCAGATCAGAATAATTATGCTGTGCTCTAAATCAATAAAGAACTAAAGAAAAATTTGAATGTAACAAGTAGATTTAGAAGTAGTGATATACCAAGGGAAATCAGATAAACAAGAATATACAAGTGTTAGAGGTTAGAGGATGAGCTTAAAATGAATATTTAAGACCGGGTAAAAGTGAGGAAATAACTGACAAAATAATCAAAATAAAAGACAATCTTCAGTCTCAGTTATGTATGTGTATCAGCTAACGAATGCCTTCTCTATATACAAAAGAGCAAAGTTGAAATAAAAAAATCAATATGGATTCTGACAGCCTAAATTCGTGCTTAAGCTGACAGCATCCTTAGAAAAATAGTAGAAGGAGTAAATGGGAGTTGTATACTCTTGTTTGTAAAAGGCCATTGATAAAGGATAGCATGTAGGGGTCAGGGCAAAATTGTATTAAGTCATTGGACAAACAACTGGATAACAACTGGCTCAAGAAATAGAAAGTGTCATTATTTCTGTTTTGAAGGAAGCTAGATATCAATGTTCCACAAAGATTCATGCAAGGAGCACTGTTAATCATAACTGACTTGCATAATTTGGATTTGGCAACAAGTACCATTTGTGTAATATTCTAAATTTGAGGATGATTTGCACCAAAATAAATTAAGCCATCTGAAAACTTGGATGATTTGAAGTTGCTGGTGCTAGACTGGAATGTACAAAGTTAAAAATCATACAACACCAGGTTATAATCCAACATTATTTGGAAGCACACGCTTTTGGAGCACTGCACCTTGATCAGGCAAACACCTGATGAAGGAGCAGTGCTCCAAAAGCTAGTGCTTCCAAATAAACCTGTTGGACTATAACCTGGTGTTGTATGATTTTTACTTTTTGAAAATTTGTAGGCTGGGCAGTGAAGTGGCAAGCTAAGTTGAGCATCAATAAGTAATTACAGTATTAACGCATTGTAATAGGACAAATAAAAATGTCATTAGCATTTGACAAAAGAATCTGAGATGTGTCCGAGTAAAAGGATCTTGGAATAGATATGAGCAAAACATTAAACATAGATCATCAAAGCACTGGATTTATTTCTAAAACACAGAATTTGAATTATCGTGAAGCTATTTTAAAGTTGCATGCAAACCTAGTTAGGCTTTATTTGAAGTTCCGTGGAACTTTTCTTTTGCTCATTATCTTAAAATAAAAATCCCGCAACACCAGGTTACAGTCCAACAGGCTTATTTGAGAGTACTTGTTTTTGGAGTGCTGCTCCTTGACGAAGGCTACCTGACGAAGGAGCAATGCTCCAACAGCTACTACTTCCAAATAAATCTGTTGGAGTCTGACCTGCTGTTGTGTGATTTTTAATTTTGTATACCCCCAGTCCAACACTGGCAACACCTCATTTTCTTAAGGGCATAAAAGCATTGGAGAAAGTACAAGAATAGTGCCAGGGTTTGGAGGGATATGGGCCAGGTGCTGGCAGGTGGGACTAGATTGGGTTGGGATATCTGGTCGGCATGAATGGGTTCGATCGAAGGGTCGGTTTCCATGCTGTACATCTCTATGACTATGACTCTAAGTGAGAGGTTTGAAACGATTTGTAAAGTCTGAGCACATTTTTAAGAAGGTGATCAGTTGTTCTGAGAAAGGTCTTTTAAAATTATGAAATGGACTGGACAGGGTGAATATGGAGAGCACGTTGCCACATGTAAATTGAAAACAGGATGTCCTAAATCAAGATATTTATGTATAAATCCAAATGGTAAATTAAGTGGGTGACATATGGAATTCTCTGCAGGAAGTGGCCGGGGAAATCTGTTAGAGAAAATTTGAGTAGAAAGAAATGTGGAAGTCTGGTGTATAAATGTCCGAACAATTGGGCTGAGTAGTATTGTTTCTATGCTATGTGTTTAATGTAACTTCTAGTGCAGCCAAGAAGCTTTAAGTAACTAGCAATTGTTATAATTTTAAATTTAATTATAATTAATCATAACTGTGGCATTATCAATCCTGAAATTTATTTTGTCTTGGTTATTTTGTGATACAATCAAGTGTATCCTCTACATGCTGTGTTTCCGGGAAAAAAAGACTTTTAGAAGAATGAATGAATGGGGAGAGAAAGCATAAACTTTATTGTTCATATTTAAACAAAAACATGAGGTGAAAAGAATCACACATAACGTTTGTAAACTGCCTCTTTATTCTTTGAACCAAACACATGCTTCTGGTTAGTACACTCCTGTTTTTTGCAATCTGAAAAATGACCACGATGCACTGTTCACAAGTGTGAAGAATGTGGGACAGGTGGCCAGTGCAGGAATAGTATCACTGTGTGCCGATATCAGAATGATACAAAGATTGTTTGGGAATAAATTAATTCACTCTAGATAGCTGGAAATAATTGCTGCAAGTATATTGACTAGCTGTGGTGAATCCACAGGGAAGCAAAGGAGTGACTATTTGTTCAGACGCATCCCACAGGGAAGGGGTGTCGTCACTATTCCACCTATTAGCTGCATGAGTCTAGAGGCTTTCTTCTGCCATAAGTACAAGAGAGGGATATATCAGAAATGCACATGGGAAAGATATGTTATCTATGTTGACTCTGTTTTGAAATGTTTTCTTCTTGTCAGAAATGTGCCATTATAATTGTAAACATCTTTACGGAATCAATTTTTAGAATCGATTAGCCATTAACAAAACATCATTGTTATTTAATTTTTTTAAACAGTTCTTCCTATAAATATAGAGCACAGGAAAATGATTCCAGTACTTTGCGAGAAAGCTGTCAAAATTGTAATTGAATGCAATCATTTGTTAGTTAAGTATGATTTGTTTTCTAATTTACTCTGCTTTTGTGAAGACGTATTTTGTTAAAATGTGCTGAAAGTTAAATGTGACTGCAAAGAATTTGTGTGCGTAGCAGAAAATATATATTACTTTTTAAATGAAATGGCAATGCTTATTCTGTGGAACTAGGCACAATTTTGTAATTTATACCATGACTAATTTATTATATAAATTGCATTTACCACACTTGATTGAAGAAGTGCTTTGAAGATTTTGCGACTAGTAAATCAGGAGTGTGATGATCAGAGAATTGGTGAAGCATTTGATTTTTATGCAAGTGTGGATCATTTGTATTGTAATTAGTGGTTTCTATCTAGTAGTTTGTGGTACAAAGTGATACAGGGTCAGTGATTGAACTGAGGATGTTTCAAGCACTGTTAATTTTTACTAACATTACCAATAGTTAGTGTATTTAATGATTTATCAGCTAGATTTTTTTTCATATTTGTTATGTTTCTAAATCAGCAAGAATTGTCAAGCTGAAATTACGTTTTGCACCTCGTAGCACACAGGACACCTCACTTGCTGTTGCCCCAATCATGACTGGAATAAAACCATAAAAGTTGCTGAGGCATATGCCAGAACTTTGAACTAATGTTGTGAAATTTCAAGCTTCAACTGTAACTCTATATGTTTTAACCTGAAAGTCTGAATGGAACATCAACTAATGAGCTTGTTCAGACTGACATCTCTATGCCAGACAGCATCATTGCCTGGAAATGCCAAAGAGGAACCAACCATCACCTGTTGGTAAGGGTTCCTGATAGTGACTTTTTTTTTCTTTGAAGAAAGCTAAGGGGATACTTTGAAGTATTGTCTGATTTATTAAATGTGCACCAACTAGTTACAACACAAGATCCAATAAAGCGATTACTGGTTCGTTCAAAAGTAAAGTTTTTACTATGCTGTTGTTGAATAGAGGTGTTGCAACTGCATTTCCTTTTCCTCTTTCTGAAGTTATTTTTGAAAATAACAAGTAATGAAGAAGGGTATTTAAATTTTGTAATGTACTATGTGGTCATTTTGGTTTCTTTGCTGCTACTTACAAGTTAACTTCAAAACCTGAAGTTTTGGAACTGATTCTATGCTAGATTTTGGATTTTGCCAGAATTTGTGGTGGAGGACAACTTATGCAGTGAGTTGAGTCAGATTAGGTGGTATTGAAAGTTATTTTGAACATGTGGAGAGAATATTACAACAGAGAGAATGAAAATATAACAGTGATACCATGTTGTACCACCTATCTGAATTGCTGAGTGTTGGTTAGCTCAGTTGGCTGAATGACTGGTTTGCAATGCGGAATGATGTCAACAGCGCGGCTTCCATTCTTATGTTGACTGAGGTTACCATGAAGGTGTCTCCTTCTCAACCTTTCCCCTTGCCTGTGACACTCGGGTTAAACTACCACCAGTTTTCTTTTTAATGAAAGCAGTTCTTTGGTCCTCTGGATTTTATCTGAATTGTCCAAGTAAATTGATTAAATTCAATGTAAGCGGCATTACACGTTCTAACAGTGGCTGCTTTTCAAACACTTCCAGCTTTTGGACAGCAGTATTTGTGTGTTTCTGTATTTGATATGAAGACAAAGTGATCGCTGGAAAAGCGCAAAGAAAATCCGAATGTCTACCCATCTTCTAGCAGTCGGTTAAATTAACCTTTTTTTAGGTATTTGCCAATATCTAACAGAAAATGATTAGTTTGAGTTTGTAATCAGGGACAAATCTGCATACTATTTAAACCCAATATTATCAGTTTTTGTTAGGGTCTGTGACAGAATTTCAATCTCTATCTTTTCCTGCCTTCTGATGTTATTTTAATCTATCTTCAGGAATATACATGTCCAAGATGTGATTCTGGCTTCATAGAAGAACTACTCGATCACGTACCAAGGTAAACTACATCTTTGCACAGCAGTGTCAGACCAGGATTTAATTATTTTTAAAAACTGATTTCAAGAAACCTTTGTAACATAATGTTCCACATGCAATGAGATTGCAAGTGGATTGGCTGAAAAATGATAATGATAATAAAAGCTATGATATACAGCTATGGGTATCAGAATGAAATCTAGCAGAGTGTATTTGTGATTGACTGGCTGTATTTTGTTTGGCACCGAAAAAAGAATTGCAGAGAATAGGCAATGTATTTCACGCACAGTGAAATGTTATTAAGTGCTGAACTTTATCGAAAGTACATTAAGAATGAGCACTATGTAGGCAGGGATCCCCACTGCTTTATCTTCACTGTGAACGTGGAGTCCTTATGTACATCCATACCTCACAAGGATGGCCTCCAACCCCTCTTTTTTTTTTCCTCTCCAATAGACCCATCTAGCCCCTCCACCAATACTACTTCCGCCTTGCCAAAATGGTCCTCACCTTCAAACTTTTCCTTCAACTCCTCCTATTTCCTCCAGATCCATGGGCATTGGGACGGGCTACAGCTACACCTGCCTCTTTGTCGGCTATGTCGAACAGCCCCCTCTTCAGTACCTACACAGGTGCTATGCCCCAACTCCTCCGCTGTTACGTCAATGACTGCATCGGCGCAGCATCCTGAACTCGAGCAGTTCGTCAACTTTGCCCATAACTTCCATCCAGCCCTCAAAGTCGCTTGGTCCAACTCTGACATCTCCCTCCCTTTTCTTGACCTCTCTGTTTCCATCGCCGGCCACAATTTCCAGACCCACCTCTGCATCTGCTCGGACGAGGAGACGTTCCACTCCCAAGTATCCTAGATGTCCACCTATTTCGAACAACATGCTTTTCCTCCACTGCATTACCTCCATTCCCTGTTCCATTGCTCTAAATCCACTTCCCCACAAATGCAATAAAGACAGAGTCCCTCTTGTCCTCACCTACCATCCACCAATCTCCACATCCAAACCATCATCTTTAAACACTTTTGCCAACTGCAACTAGACCCCACCAAGAACATCTTCCCCACCCCCTCCCTTTCTGCCTTCCACAAGGACCGTTCCCTTCAACAGTCTTTAATTTGTGCCACTCTCCCCACCAACACCCCCTGAACCCCTGGGTACCTTCCCCTGCAACTGGTAAAGATTCAAAACTGCCAGTACACCACCCTTATCATTTTCATTCAGGTGAGCTTTTTCAATGTCATTTACTGCATTAGGTGCTCCTGATATGGTCTCCCCGATGCAGAGAAGAACACAGTGTAAACTTAGGGATCAGTTCACTGAACATCTGTCAGGCTTGCAGGGCCATCCTTGGTCACCTCCTCCATTGTCACAATGAACCAAATCGCAAATTGGAGGAACAACACCTCCTCTTCCACCTGGGCAGCCTATAGCTCACTGAACATTGATTTCTCCAATTTCAAATAACCTCTCTTCCCAGCCCTTCTCCCTTCCACTCCACCCTGCCACCAACCAGATTCATTCCTCCTGTTGATCAACCAAGTCATACCCTCTGCCTGTCTTCACCTGTCCCCACTTCACCACCCTGCCCCCACCACCCCCTTTATCTGTAACAGCCCCCACACCCACTCCCAGTCCTGAAGAAGAGTTACACCCAAAATGTTGACTTCTCCATCTCGTTATGCTGTCTGGCTTGCTGTGTTCTTCCAGTTTCCTGCCTGTCTATTTTAGATTCCATCATCTGCAGTTTTTTTTTGCCTCTAACCAAGGGATCTTTGACTTGGCATATCATTAATCGCGTTTGTAATCATTATAATGTTCTTTTAAAGCTTATGAATGCAACTCCTGATCCCTGTGCCATTTGTTTTCTACCTTCCTCAATGTCTCAATCATGCAATGTTTGCCCTGATGCCTTGACTTTGAGGTTGCCTAGTCGACCTTAACATGGAGTTTTGACATGGTTTTTGAAACTATTGCCACTTGTGTGGTTAATCGCAACACTTGGAATGTTACTTCCTCAAAAAAGTTATTTGATTGTGTCTCTTTCCACAGCGCTTCTAAATTCAAGAACTGCATATTTCCTCTTTCCACTCAGCTTCAGCTAAAGTGCATAATACCTCAAGTCCTCTGAACCTTCAAGCCTCCTTCCCATTCGTTGCTACATACGCCAATAAATGTGTTTCCATTAATAATATTGAGTATAAAACCCTTGGTGCCTGGACGGAATTTTACTGGCCCCAAGGTCCCACACATCCTGTGGAAGCCTGTGCCCACAACCTGAGCCGCCTCCAGAGTTTTAGTTTCGTCCCCTTCGTGGATGTAAAACGGTGGTCCCTATATCGACTGCTGCTGCATACCATCCACCTCTTTTCTCTTTATCCACTGCCTGGACACACCTTGGAGTGCTCATTTGCCACCGGGCAGTGGGGATACCCAGTGGAGGGCCATCTACATGGTAGTCCTCCTCCTTTCTCTTGGGGATCTGGGGTGGAAGGTGCTGCACGCAGCAGTTCCCTGCAACTGCAGATTGCGATGGTTCATGAACTCCCAGCCCAACTGCTTGTTTTGTGGTGTTGTGGAGTCCATGGACCATGTCCATATGGGGTGTGGGCATCTGCACTTCCTTTTTGGTTTTCTTAAGGATTTTAGTTTCTATTTTTGGTTGCACTTCAGCCCCATGCTCCTGATATTTGGGCACTTGGTGGGGAGGGTAGGTCAGAGGACCTCCTCACGGGTTTGTTCCTGGGCCAGCTGGCCATAAACAGTTCCCAGGCACTGGGCTGTTTAGGGGGTTGTTCTGGCCGATTACCTGCTCCTCTTCTCTGGTTACATTCAAGCTCGGGTCTCCCTGGAGAAGGAGCACGCAGTGTCTACCAACACTCTGGAGGTTTTTAGGAAGAGGTGGGTCCCGCAGGATGTGGAGTGTTTTATTTCCCTCTCTGGTTCTATTTTGATTTAATCCCTGCTCTTACTTTCACGTTTTTGATCACTTAGTGTTGCCCTTTGTTGAGAAGGTCTCTGCTTGTCACTGGCCACTCAGGTGTTTCCTTTCTTCCTGGTGGTGGAATATGAATAACATTTTCTGCACTCATTTTTTCACTGTGTCCTACACCTGTACACACGCAACATGGGTGCTGAGGGATAAATAAACACTACCGCTGTTAGATGGTAGTGTGAGGGTTTTTAAAAAAATGTAACCAACAACCATTATTGCTATATGGCAGTTTAAAACTATATATATTATATAAACAGGGGATTCAGAGACTCTCCTCGTTCTAGGGACTGACTCTGAAATGGCTATTTTTTAAAAAAAAAAGCCCTTGGTCTGGGAAAAAATTATCTGACCCACTGAGCAACATAATGAGTCACTAGTTAATACTTTACTCTTGTGTATAGCTCTCCCAAGTACATCTTAATTTTTGCTATGTCTGAACTTCATCCTTCAGCGCATCCTCTGACTTCCCAATTAAATCTTTGATATGACGAATTTAGCATATATATGGTTGAAATAATAAGAGTGGCAATCATTTTAGTTGCAGAACATTTCAATTGCAGAGAATTGCAGAATAAAAGTATTTGCTTTTAGTGAGGGAAATTTATAGATTCAGCTGGAAATTTAAAGGCATTTGTCGACACACTTCACTCTCAGAATTGAGGGCTGCCAGTTTAGGACTGAGGTGAGGAGGAATTTCTCTTCTCTGAGAGACTTTAGAATTCTTTGTCACTGAAAGCAATGGGGTAGAATCTTTCAGTTTTTTTAAGGCTGTGATAGATAGATAGATAGGTTGATTCTTGATTAGTAATGAAATTAAGGATAATGAAGAAATGGAAGGAAAACATACATGAGGGACATTGGATCAGCCATAGTCCTATTGAATGATCGAGCAAGCTCTATGGGCTGAAAGGAACAGAAACAAGCCAATTTCATGGTCTGATCAATGAATCTTGGGTTTGTGCTTATTTAAACATGTTGGTAAATCTCGGAAAGACAGGCTAGATAAATGTGACTTCAATATTGTACACAAAACCATTGTGCCAATATAATTTAATAGCACATTATTCACTGTAAGTTATACGATACAGGGGAGGTTGCTCGTCTAGAAAAGATTTAGTCTCTGTACCAGAATACATTTGCAAGATGCTTGAGAAAATACGTCCGTATTTACAATTTTTACTTAATATTCAGCACATTTTCCAGTGGAGCAAATTTACTGAATTTTCATGTACCCATTGCAAATGATGCTTAACATCAATGGGCTGGAAAGATGCTGCGTTTGAAAATTGTTTCCATCATACTGAATTGATTTATTAAAAGATTGTAAAACAGATTCATTTCAAATGAATTGCCTCGTTTTTTTTTCAGAGGCCTTTTATAGTCTAAAAAATTCTTATGCTAATCTAGCTACTTAGTTACTGTTTTCAGTCTTGCTATACTTTTGAATACCATGGAATATCTTGCTGCAAGAACTCTCCCAGAAGGTACAGTGTAATGTGCCCATCCAGAAATTGTGATTGCATTTCATGAGTGAAACATTTCTGTTCTGTTGACGCAGATACTTTGTAGCCAAGAAAATAGTTTGATATTTTCAGAGCTGAATTTTAATTTCTGATCAAAGTGACTCTAATTTTTTTGTTGTTGTCTCTTAGCCTTTGTGGTATTGCTGCATTATGAGCGAGATGCTATTATATTGAGAGTTAATAGGGAAAGTAAATTCTACATATTGAACAACACTGAAAGGCCTTCAGTGTGTTGTTCATGTCTTGATTTTCCACTTGTCTTGCCTTTTCCACATTCCAAAAATAATGTTCTTTCAGACTGCATATCAAAAAAAAAGCCACTTCGGGGTGAGATACTATAAGGCACTACAAGCATTTGTTTCTACCTTCAGGGGTGCCTGGGAGGATTATAGGAATTGGAGGAAGGAGAACTCCTTTCTAGTGGAATTGGCTTAAATGTTGAAAGCTGTCTTTATATATTTAATTCAAATTGTCTGGCTTAGGATCTAATAAGATTCAAAAAGTCACTAATGTATTTTCCATTTTGTCCATTGAACATTCAACGTCAGCATTCATTCCACTAGCAATGTGAAGATAAGAATGCCTCTCGTGTTGCAGCTCATCGTTTTCAGAACTGACAAGATTGTATCAGTGGTGCTGGAAGAGCACAGCAGTTTGTCATTGCTGATTGTTCACATAGTGGACTTTCATCCTCTGATTCCTGCAAGTCAGCATTGAATGCTGGATCTCTGCTGATCTGCATAGTTTACAATGCATCTA
Organism: Hemiscyllium ocellatum; assembly: GCF_020745735.1. Classification (NCBI taxonomy): domain Eukaryota; kingdom Metazoa; phylum Chordata; class Chondrichthyes; order Orectolobiformes; family Hemiscylliidae; genus Hemiscyllium; species Hemiscyllium ocellatum. The sequence continues at coordinate 16,182,008 of NC_083428.1, read as the reverse complement.
CTTAAACTGCTGTCCACTGATAAGTTGGGGAACCCAAAATAGCAGCTTTCTAAGTGTTTGCATTTTGATTAAAAGTCCTCCCTCTGTTTTCTTGCTTTTAATAACAACTAAGGAATTACTGAGAGTAGGCTGATCCTTTTGTCAATTCTGCTCTACAGAGTATGCTAATTACATTGCTTTTGAAGTAACATGAACAATAAAACCTTTTGTTTTAGTAAATGGCTGCCCATCTTGAAGGGTCTTAGAAGCAGCAGACAACAATCTTCCAAGGATAGGTGAACAGTGAGTCTAGAGTTTATTCCAGGGATTTAAGACCTTTGCACAATATAGTCCATTCTCTAGGGAACTGTTGAAATTTTTGAAACACAAAAACACTTTTTTTTTAACTGAAACTGGCATTGCTGTCTAGTTTTGACATGGTCCCTGACTTTAACCTTGCATTTGGCATGATGAAGTAGCCTGCTTTTTTTGTGTGTGTATTAATCTGTAATAAATAGTTAGAAAATCTTACAAAAATTGTTAATTATGCAATATTTGGAATTCTTATAGAAATTCTGAAAATGGCTCCAGTTCAACAGCTTCCACGAGTGACCAGACTCGACAATTATTTGAGGTTGGTAGCATGGTTTTCCTGGGTTTTAAGTTTAATTTCTCACCACCACATAACTATCAGCTTGTGAATGTGATGTATCTATTCTTGACTTGGTTTTTGATTTTTAAAAATCATTGCAAGTGTTATTCGATCATTTTGCCAAATCCCCTTCGACAATAGCTGCTTGGTCTGTCTGAGCGTTGTTACCTTTGGAATCCTCTGAAGATCCTTCCACTTCCTCAACCACATGCTGCTCTTTGGTGGCATCAACTGATTAATGGCGGTCAGGATCTGCATTGTATACTGGTGCCACTCAACTCTGTATCTTGTCACTCTTTTTCTCTAATCTCTGATTGTGAGCAGATGTTCGCAGGTAAATGGACGACTGGAAAATGGGAAGCCTTCAGAAATGAGAATCCAGAGAAAGTATATTCCTGTTAGGATGAAAGGAAAGGCTGGTAGGTATAGGGAATGCTGGATGACTAAAGAAATTGAGGGTTTGGTTAAGAAAAAGAAGGAAGCATATGTCAGATATAGACAGGATGGATCGAATGAATCCTTAGAAAAGCATAAAGGCAGTAGGAGCATACTTAAGAGGGAAATCAGGAGGGTAAAAAGGGGACATGAGAGAGCTTTGGCAATTAGAATTAAAGAGAATCCAAAGAGCTTTCACAAATACATTAAGGACAAAAGGGTAACAAGAGAGAATAGGGCCACTCAAAGATCAACAAGGCAGCGTTTGTGTGGAGCAGCAGAAAATGGGGGAGATACTAAATGAGTATTTTGCATCAGTATTTACTGTGGAAAAGAATATGGAAGATATAGACTGTAGGGAAATAGAGAGAGACATCTTGCAAAATGTCCACATTACAGAGGAGGAAGTGCTGGATGTCTTGAAACGCATAAAAGTGGATAAATCCAGGAACTGATCAGGTGTACCCTAGAACTCTGTGGGAAGCTAAAGAAGTGATTGCTGGGCCTCTTGCTGAGGTATTTGTATCATCGATAGTTGCAGGTGAGGTGCCGGAAGACTGGAGGTTGGCTAACACGGTGCCACTATTTAAGAAGGGTGGTAAGGACAAGCCAGGGAACTATAGACCAGCGAGCTTGACGTCAGTGGTGGGCAAGTTTTTGGAGGGAATCCTGAGGGACAGGATGTACATGTATTTGGAAAGGCAAGGACTGGTTAGGAATAGACAACGTAGCTTTGTAGTTGGGAAATCATGTCTCAAACTTGATTGAGTTTTTTGAGGAAGTAATAGTGGATTGATGCGGGCAGAACGATAGATATGATCTGTATGGACTTCAGTAAAGCGTTCGACAAGGTTCCCCATGAGAGACTGATTAGCAAGGTTAGATCTCATGAAATACAGGGAGAACTCGCTGCTTGCGTACAGAACTGGTTCAAAGGTAGAAGACAGAGGGTGGTGGTGTAGGGTTGTTTTTCAGATTGGAGACCTGTGACCAGTACAGTGCCACAAGAATCGGTGCTGGGTCCTCTACTTTTTGTCATTTACATAAATGATTTGGATGCAAGCTTAAGAGGTACAGTTAGTAAGTTTGCAGATGACACCAAAATTGGAGGTGTAGTGGACAGCGAAGAGGGTTACCTCAGATTACAATAGGATCTTGACCAGATGGGCCAACGGGCTGAGAAGTGCCAGATGGAGTTTAATTCATATAAATGCGAGGTGCTGCATTTTGGGAAAGCAAATCTTCGCAGGAGTTGTACACTCAGTGGTAAGATCCTCGAAAATGTTGCTGAACAGAGACCTTGGAGTGCATGTTCGTAGCTCCTTGAAAGTGGAGTCACAGGTAGATAGGATAGTGAAGAAGGCATTTGGTATGCTTTCCTTTATTGGTCAGGGTATCGAGTACAGGAGTTGGGAGGTCATGTTGCGGCTGTACAGGACATTGGTTAGGCCACTGTTGGAATATTGCGTGCAATTCTGGTCTCCTTCCTATCGGAAAGATGTTGTGAAATTTGAAAGGGTTCAGAAAAGATTTACAAGGATGTTGCCAGGTTTGGAGGATTTGAGCTCCAGGGAGAGGCTGAACAGGCTGGGGCTGTTTTCCCTGGAGCATCGGAGGCTGAGGGGTGACCTTATAGAGGTTTACAAAATTGAGGGGCATGGATAGGGTAAATAGGCAAAGTCTTTTCCCTGGGTCGGGGAGCCCAAAACTAGAGGGTATAGGTTTAGGGTGAGCGGGAAAAGATATAAAAGAGACCTATGGGGCAACTGTTTCGCAGAGGGTGATACATGTATGGAATGAACTGCCAGAGGATGTAGTGGAGGCTGGTACAATTGCAACATTTAAGAGGCATTTGAATGAGTATATGAATAGGAAGGGTTTGGAGGGATATGGGCCACGTGCTGGCAGGTGGGACTAGATTGGGTTGGGATATCTGGTCGGCATGGACGGGTTGGACCGAAGGGTTTGTTTCCATGCTGTACATCTGAGTCTATGATTCTCTGCCTCTGTTATCTTTTTTTATATTTTTCAATAATTTTATGTTTGTAAAGTTTTAAAAAAAATTGCTAATAAATATATTTACAATCAATAACAAATATTAGCATAATGAAAAGAAAACAAACACAAAAACAATACAACTACTGTCTCCTAACATTCCATCTTGTTTTGAAGGTCAGTCATATCATATTCAGCCCCGTTTCAATTTCATTCCATTGTCTCCAGGTTTCAACGCATCACGTGTAAATACACATTCTCCTAATCAACTCCCTTCATGTCCTCGTCCTTTATAGACTGTTATAACTTAACAATCATTTCAATTGTCCATGAGCTGCAGTTTCCATCAAGTCTGTCCACTTTTGCATGTGTAATTCCTTTACCTTGCATTCAATCATTTAGCCATGATGTGGAGGAACTGGGGTGGACAAAGTTTGAATTCGCACATCACCTGATTTTGTCCAACAGGTTTATTTGGGAGAATTAGCTTTCGAAGCGCTGCTCCTTCAGGTAGTTTAGAGTATAAGATCATCAGACACAGAATTTATAGCAAAAGCTTACAGTGTCATTCAACTGAAATGATATATTGAGCAAACCTGGATTGTTCAATATCATTTCAGTTGCACGACACTCTAATCTTTTGCTATAAATTCTGTCTCTTTTTCTCCACAACCACTTGATGAAGGAGCAGCGCTCTGAAAGCTAGTGCTTCCAAATATACCTGTTGGACTATAGCTGGTGTTGTGATTTTTAACTCAATCATTTAGGCCCTAGATATGTTAAAATTACCTCTCTAAATTGCTAGATCTTCCTCTTCTCCTTTTAATACCTGTACTTTACCAAGCCTTCAGTTATCATTCATATTCTTTGATTTGCTTCAGAAAAATTCTTTAGATTACATTTCTTTAGGTCAAATCTACTACAGGTGTTCAATTTGTTAAGCCAATGAGATTTGGTGGTCAAGTGCTTATCTTGCATGAGCATTCGTAAGTTACTACAGTGTAGCAGCACATGAGATTCCATGGAGGAATATAGCAACCAACGATATTGCTGCCAACTAAAGATAAATGCTCTCGCTGGTTATTTTGTTTAGCATTATTAAACTAAAGTAAAATTGTCTATAATCAATCGGGCATCCCAACCCACTTTCAAAGTTCACTGGACATAGGTGTGCATCAGTCCAATTGAGTCATTTGATTTGAGGTTCCGATGTCCATTGGAGGGTTACTTTGCTCAACGCCTTTTCTCTAACAAATTTTTTCCCAAGTTGACAAGAATGGTATTAAGTCAGCGACCTTGATAATTTATGTTGGTTTCTGATCTTTAACCATTGGAGGGTGTTTTAATTTTGGTGCTATCTAAGGTTGGCAACTGATGCTTTGTAGATCTTTAAACTGAACCATAATTTCACTGAATAAATCATGTATGAAGACCACATACATTGATAGAACAGAAATGTTTTCCTTTATGAAATCTGGCTCTTTTAAATCATTTGTGATTTAATGTGCAGAGTAGAGCTACATTGACAGACTTACTTCTTAATTGAGGTATCTTTAGTTTTACTTTATATGCAAAAGTTACATTGGCCTTTATAACTCAAGTTGATATTTTACACGTAGTTCTGTATATTCAACTTTTTTAATCTAATATTTTAGAGCTGTGCTTTCTTATTGCAGTCCAGTTAGTCACATCTGGTTTGTGCATAGTTTCCAGCTCTTTGCAATATGAACAAACAAGATACAAGATGCTGCTGTTACAATTTGAAATATTTAGTCACATGCTGTTGGCTAATATGGACTTGATGTCTTTGAATTACATGGAGGATGTTTAACTTGAGCCAGTTACTTCCTTCACACAGCTGTTGCATGCTTCCATGTTTTAAAACTTAAAATTCCAAAGCAATGCAAAGTCTTATTATGCACTTTACAACGTGACCATAAGAGAGAGCAGAAGTTGATCATTCAGCTCAGAGTCTGCACTGCCATTCAATGAAATTATGGCTGATCCAATGATCCTAAAATCAAATTCCTTGACATTTCCACATAACCCTTTATTTCTTTACTGTTTAAAAATGTCTGTCAAAGTCCTGAATATACTTAATGACTCCGCCTCGGCAGCCCTCTGTGGTTAAGAATTCTACAGATTTACTTCCTTCTGAAAGAAGAAATTTCTCATTTCTGTCTTAAATGTGTAACCTTTGTTCTTAGATCATGTCCTCTGATCCTGAATTATCCCACAAGTTAAACAAATTTTCTGTATCTACCTTGTCAAGGCACGTAAGAATCTTGTATATTTCAACAAGGTTGCCTCTTATTGTTCTAAATTCCAACAAATAGAGGCTCAATCACTGCTCAAGACTGTCCACACCTGGGATCAGTGCAGTGAACCTTCACTGGACTTGATTCCAATGTATAAATTTCCTCTGGTAAGATGCACAAAGTTGTTTGTGTTCCTGCTGTAGTCTAACTAGTTTTTTTGTATAGTTTTAGAAGCTCTCCCTAATGTTATATTCCATCCTCTTTTGAAATAGAGGCTAACCCTCATTTGTCTTCCCTATTCTCTGCTGAACTAGATGCTAGTTGCTTGTGATTTATTTGGATGAGGACTGTCAAGTGCCTCTTCTATAGCTTTCTGCAATCTTATTCAGCTCCTCTATTCTCATTGCCAAAGTCCACACGTTCACATTTTGCCTCATTATATTCAATCGAGCAAGTTTTGGACTAGCTTAACCTATCTATATCCTTTTGTAGATTCTTATCAGAAAACTTGACTATAGAACATTCATTTTCCTCATCCAAATCATTGATATATTTTGTAAATAATTGTGGCCCCAGGAATGATCCCTGTGACACACCATTAGTTGCAGTTTGCCATCCTGAAAATGCCTCCCTTCTCCTAATTCTGTTCGAAGTTAACCAATCCTCCATCCAGGCTAATTTTCTGCCTCCAGTAACATGGACCCTTATCCTATTAAGCAGCCTAATTTGTGATATATTATCAAACACTTTTATTTCTGAACATCCAAATATCCACTGCTTCCCTTTTATCGTACTTGTTACCACCTCACATAATTCTAGTCAATTTTTTTGGGTATGACTTCCCTTTATGAATCTATGCTGACTCTACTTGATCATATGTATACCTAAATGCTCTGCTGTTACATTCTTTATAATAGATGCTAACATTTTTTTCCCCAGTAACAGACATTAAGCTAACTGTTCTATGGTTACCTGTTTGTCTCCTTCCCTCCTTAAATAAAAAAAGTTTCTTCTTTTGGCAATTTTCTAATCCTCACACTCTCTATAAAATTGAGTTTCAACAAGGCAAAATATTTTTGCTATTTGTAGAATGTTAGACCAAAGAGAACTTGTATGTGATACTATTTGTTCAGAGAGTTTAAGCTGATTTGAAACAGGGTTGGTTGTAAGAGTGCTTAAGTTAGCCTTGTTTGTTTTTTTAATTTATTCTTTGATAACCTCTGTCCAAATTACACCTGTGAGACCATCTGGTAAGGACAGCGAAGGACACTGACAAAGACTCTTACTTCTGAATAACTTGCTGCTATACATCAAGGTTCACAATTGAATTTTTGCTATTTGGGTGAAATGGAAAAAGGGGACAAGCATCGAGCAGTATTTGTAAAAAGATTCATTGTTTATATGTTGCTCCTCAAGAATACGACTGAAATTTGGAGAAATGCTTGTTTCCACATAGAGTGCTGTTTTTTTTTTGGGTGTGTTTCGAGTTGAAGATTACTGTCAGATGAAATTTTGTCAAGGTTCTTCCCAGAACGAAGTTTTATGCAGCTGCTAAATATAAGGAGGTGATTGTTTGAGTGTTCTTAGCTAATTTTTATAAATGTTACTGGTGAAAGCAAAGTCCCAGTTTTTTTTCATACTGTTCTCTTCTGGAACGAGCACTGCATTTGCAGCTAAGTTTTTTTTTAAAGCTAATTTGCCTTTTTAAGAAGGAATGAAATTTAGAACTTCAATACTGGCTATTTTACATGCATCATATGCTTAAGTGCATTATAAAATGAGTTTCGCTATCACCCAGTATTTCTTTGTCTTTTTACTTTTTGAGAAAAGCATGAATCTGTAACTAGATCAAGTCTCCTTTGATTTAAAATCTGCACCTATCTTCTGTACTCTGTAAGGGAGAGTGTGCTCAATTGACAGTGAAGAACTAACGCTACTCCATAATTTTGCTAAAAGACATTGTATTCCCAACATGCATAAGTCATTTTTGTAAGTTTACGCATAATAGACACCAACTCTGTATTAATATATTTAGGTGCAACTGCTTGGTCAGATTATTCAACAGTAAATTTAATCCAGGAACTACTAATAAAATATATTGAATCAAGACCATAATTTAAACAAAAATAGAATTGGCCTATAATAGGTGAAAAATACCCTGTTTTAGTTTTTGTTTATTTGCAGTTTCAAGTAAGCACACATTTATCTAAAGAGTATCAGCTTTGCCAAATGTGATATTCAATATAGAAAACATAAATTTTAACTTGACTGTTGTTCAGATTTACTGGCAGAACTGTGAATGATACAAAAATGCTCTTGCATATCAACATCCTTTTGGGACTGTGCATTATCCATGATAATCTGAGTGCTGTGTGCTTTAATATATGCTCTTCTCTTAAACAATTTAATTTCAGCTAGAGCCAATTCTCCAATTTTTGGCACATTGTGTATCAACCTATGGTTGATAAGCATAGTCTCCTGGTCTTTAATTTGCAGTTGTGTGGGAAAACCATTATGCATTGCCTTTTGTAACATGTGTAATTAGGATAAGCGGAAACCAGCAGCCTTTGGGAATAATATAACCTTCTCTAGGAGCGAGGAGTAGATTCCATAACCATATTTGGGAAATGTATCAGTGAGGACCAAATGGAAATTTGAAAACTCTCTTTTTTTGATGACCAGAAAATGGTTATTTCTAATCTTCCTTTAAAAATGTTATTTACTCCAGGGTTTGGACCAGCACTTGCTATCCTTACCACAAGGTAGTTATGGACAGTTTACGTTTGGCATTCTGGATGATCCCTTTGATCCCTTTTCCTTTGGAACTAACCAGACTTCAGAAGAAAATAGAGATTCTGAGAATAGGAGGGATCGCGAACACCAGTCACGGCCAAGATATAGCTCTAGGCAACCCAGAGCACCCAGGTTTCCTTCACGGCGTCCTACAGCACGAAATGAAGGAGTGCCAACTCTAGAGGGGTAAGTGTTTTTCTTGGAATTTTAGAATTAAACCAGTGGGAAAAGATTATTTCTGAGAGGTTGAATCTTGCACCATAACTTATAATAAAGCTTGCTTCTGTGAAAATTGGGTGAAGTGGGTATGAGTTGTTGCAAGGGTTTTACCACAGCAAAGATATATTGAATTAATTGAAAACATGCACTCCAAATGCTACAACTGCATTTTGGAGTTTATTTCTACTTGAAAATGGAGCTGCATTTTGATGCATGTGGTATCTATGAAACATCTGTGGTGTTATATGTTAAATCTTTCAATGGAACCTATAGTTGTTTGTTTCCCACATTGTACTTTGAAATAAGTCTCCATTTAAACTTGTCTTTTGTTTGTTACAGAATTATTCAACAATTGGTTAATGGAATCATTGCACCTACAGCAGTGCCAAACTTGGGATTAGGTCCATGGTAAGTTGTGTTGCAAAAATACTGAAAAGATTTATGAAGAAGTATGGATGTTTTGTTATTCATCATTGTGCCCATTTGAATGGATTTAGTTATCTGAAATGAGAAGTTGATTTGGAATTTATTTCTCACTTGTATGGCTAAAATTTTCCTGGAGCAGTGGTGCATCTATATTATTGGTTATTATTGGAACACAGATCATACAGGAAATTAGATCTGTAAATTCCCAGGAAGATCTGAAATTTGAACTGGATACTGAGTTCTGATTGCTAAGAAATAATCAAACTTCTAGTTAACAGTAAATTAGTATTTTTAGCAATACAGAATGTCTCCACAGGGCAGTTGTCATTGAGCTAAAATTTATTAAGTAAAACAATGCCGACAGTCTTTTGTCAGTTCCATTACCATTTATTTTCTGGCTTGTTGTTTCACGGAGTTTGCATTTTCGTGGTAATTGTCCCATTCACCTGAATCCATTTTGAAGATCAAAAGTGAGGAATTCTGATTTACGTTAAATACTGCAATGATTGAAAGCCATCGCTGAATTGAATTGCAGAAAACATTAGCTGTTGTATTTCTAATTGTTCTCCCATGCATCTTTGACTACAATATGCTGAAGCAAGCAAGAAAACGTGCAGGAAAATATTTTTTGCAAAGCTGGACTGCTTAAAATTTGGTACATGTTGTGATCATGAGAAAATCCAAGTCCAAGTATTTTCTTAACGCATCTTAAACAAATACCAATTGGATTTGAGATTCAGTGTATATTAACATTCACAATCATCCTAACTGTTCCTGGCCTTGACTGCATGTGCACCATGCTTTAGGCTGTGCCAACCAATGTATCCATTAATATCTACGAGGTTGGCTCAGTTAGGGGACCTTCTTGACTGCGTACTTCAATAGGACTGTGTTGCTTTGATCCAAATAGTTAACCTTGGAGATGAATAGTTTTAAATGTACCCTTTAAAGAACCTCCTTTTTGAAATAAGTTTCTTTTATATAATGAATTGTTAAATGTTTTGGTTGATAAATCTGGAAAGACATGCTGTTGAACTGTGCAGACCGAGAGAAGTTCTCGGATTCTATTAGTTGACTTAGCAGACCTAATTAAATTAGGATGAGAAATTAGAATGTTGAAAAATTAATCTGTCCTTGTGAAGATTCATGTTCTTATGTATTTGTCAAACAGCAATGCTACCTGATCTGGATCATCCTGTGGAAATTAACATTTTGCTGAGTTGCAGTTTCCATTACTTTAGCATCAGGTGAAATGGGTGAGGGAGTGGGAAGAAGGTTGCTTTCTATTTTAACTGGACAACTGACAAGACAACAAATTTGGTTAGCTTTTCCTTGTATAACATATTTTAATGTAAACTTCTCTGTGCTTTGTAGGGGTGTCTTGCATTCAAATCCAATGGATTATGCATGGGGAGCCAATGGCTTGGACACAATCATTACACAGGTAGTTAATCTGGTTAGTGCAACTTGTTCATGTTGGAAATATAGTAAGACAATAGATATAAGATGTGATCCTAGCAATTGACAGAAGTAAAAGTGTTAAAGCTATGTAAATTTCATTATACACTGAAATCTTTCCAGTTCAGCATTCTAAGTTCAGCAGATCCAGCAATTCATGGTTTTAATTTTTAGTAAGTGAAAACATGGAATGTATTAGATAGATTTACAACCTTCTATGTGAAGAAGTTACTTCTCAATTCAGTCTTAAATCTGCTTCCAATAATTTTGAGGCTATGCCCTCTTGTCCTAGTATCACCTGCCAGTGGAAACATCTTCTCTACTTTTATCTTATCTATTCCCTTCATAATTTTAGATGTTTCTATAAGATCCCCCCCCTCATTCTTCTAAATTTCAATGAATATAATGCCAGTCTACTCAGTCTCCTCTCGTAAGCCAACCTCCTCAACTCTGAAATAACCAAGTGAACCACCTCTGCATCCACCTCTAGTGCCAGTGCATCCTTTCTCAAAGGAGAACAAACCTGCGCACAGTGCTCCAGGTGTGGCCTCACCACCCTGTACAGCTGCAGCAAGCTTTCCTGCTTTTAAACTCCATCCCTTTAGCAATGAAGGAGAAAATTCTATTTGACTACCTAATTACTTGTACCTGCAGACCAATTTCCTTGTTTCTCATAACTCCCACAGAACTCCTATCTTCTAAAGGACAAGTATTTGCTTTAGTTATTCTCCTTACTTTTTTAAATGCCTGTAGAGGTTTTTACTTTATTTTGGTGTTTTCTCTCAATATCAAGTATTTTTTTTTTGTTTTAATCATCTTTTACTGATTCCCATACGTTTTCACAATCTTCTATACTAAATTGTGGGCCTGAGTTCATCTGTTCCAAAAGTATCATTTTACATTGTCAAAATTTCTGCTTTGTGTAGTAAAACAAAAATCTGCACTCTTATTTTGGATAGCGTATTGAGCCATTATCCATTCCAGATATTTCTTTTGGTTTTTTAATTCGTGTGTTGGTGTGCCAAGTATGCTGTTAACCTGCGTTTGTAGATTGGAAGATATGCTGGCTTTACTATATTCCAAAGGCACGGGAAGGCACGGTGGCACAGTGGTTAGCACTGCTGCCTCACAGCGCCAGAGACCTGGGTTCAATTCCTGACTCAGGTGACTGACTGTGTGGAGTTTGCACATTCTCCCCGTGTCTGCGTGGGTTTCCTCCGGGTGCTCCGGTTTCCTCCTACAGTCACAAAGATGTGCGGGTCAGGTGAATTGGCCATGCTAAATTGCCCGTAGTGTTAGGTAAGGGGTAAATGTAGGGGTATGGGTGGGTTGCACTTCGGCGGGTCGGTGTGGACTTGTTGGGCCGAAGGGCCTGTTTCCGCACTGTAAGTAATCTAATCTAATCAAAGAAAGTCACGTTTCTTATGCCAATCATTTTGAGCGATCAGCTGAACAGATTGTAAATACCTGCAGAACATTGTGAAAACTTTTAAGCAGTTTGGCAATTTTCTTACATTTATTCCTGGGATGTGGTTGTCACTGACATTTAATCCGAATCCCTGAGTGTCTTTAGAGGTGAAGGTGTTGGCCTGCCATTTTGAATCTCTCTAGTCAGTGTACTAGAGGTTGGTACTACGGAGAGAACTCTGGGATTTTAACACACTAGTGAGTAGAGAATGCTCAGTCATAGGTTTGTGACTTGGTTAAGAGCGCGAAGGTAATGCCCACGTCCTTCCACCTATTGGGAGTTGCAGCTTTGAGAGGTCCTCCCAAGTGCCCTTAGCAAGTTCACCCTGTGCCTGTATGCATAATGCAACTGTGGTACACAGATAATGTTCTGTTTGATTACCTTAAACTTGAACTGCTTTAGCATTTACATTCTAATTAATTGTTTTCTTCCTCTAGCTTCTGAACCAGTTTGAAAATACTGGCCCACCTCCGGCAGACAAAGAGAAAATCAAGACACTTCCTACGGTAGAAATAACAGATGAGCATGTAGGTGGGTGTACTTCAGACCAGTAACCAACCACCTAGTTCATTTTTCTTCTCCATAAAATAGACCAACAATCTGCTGCTGCGATTTCAACATACGGAACTTGTGCAGTTTTTGCGAAGATTTGTGGTTCAGGTTGTAAATTTGCTCACTGAACTGGAAGATTTGTTCTCAGACGTTTCGTCATCATGCTAGGTCACGTCATCAATGAGCCTCCGTTGAAGAGCTGGTGTTCTGTCCTGCTTACTATTTTTGTCTTGGTCTGTTGCAGTGTGTGATATTACTTCCAGTTCTTTTTCTGAGTCCAAATTGATGTGTTTGTTGATGGAGTTCCAATTTGAATGCCAACATCCACAAACGGAGCTGCATCAGGACATTACGTGAACGAGCCACAACACACTGCAGCACCCAGGAACTATGAGATGCTGAAAAAAAACAACGTATTCATGAACAATGGGTACCCGATACTTGCACAACAAACCTAAACAAGAAGACACAACATGCTCAGAGACTCTAGCCACGCTACCATATATCAAAGACCTCTCTGAGATGATGACCAGACTACTCCGGCCCCTTAGCATCATTGTAGCCCACTAGCCCACAAACCCACCAACACACTGAGACAGCTCTTAATCAATGCAGCATCCAAGGAGCAGGAGAATCGACATTTTGGGCATAAGCCCTTCTTCAGGAATCCTGAAGAAGGGCTTATGCCCGAACCGTTGATTCTCCTGCTCGTTGGATGCTGCCTGACCTGCTGTGCTTTTCCAGCTACACATTTTCAGTTCTGATCTCCAGCATCTGCAGTCCTCACTTTCTCCTAGCTCTTAATCAATCTAAAAGATCCTGTACCGACAAACAGCAGAATGGACATCCTATACAAAGTACCCTGCAAGTACTGCAACAAACGTTACATTGGACAGATTGGCCGGAACTAGCTACCAGGATACATGAGCACCAACTAGCCACCAAAAGACACTGCTACTAGTATCCTTACACACAGGCTATGAGGAACACCAGATCGATTGGGACAATACATCCATCCTGGGACAGGCTAAACAAAAACAAGCAGGGTAATTCCCAGAGGCTTGGCATTCAAACTGGAACTCCATCGACAAACACATTGATTTTGACCCCATTTATCAACTCCTCAGAAAGAGAACTGTAAGTAATATCACCCACCACACTGACCAAGACACACAAATAGAAAGTGGGACAGAACGCCAGTATTTCAACGGAGGATCATTAATGATGTTACTCCGCATGGTGACAAAACGCCTGAGAGCAAATCTTTCAGCTCAGTGAGCAAACTTACAGTATAGAGTTTGTATTGTTGTATGATCAAATGATACAACTTCGTCATGTTTCAATTATGGGATGGTTTTGATCTTTCTGGCTTCATGCAAATAAAGTTATTTCAAATTGTGTTCTGTGTAGTAAAAATGGACATCACATTCAGCTAAAGCAATTGAACATACGAAATATTTATGTTTTGGTAGAAATTGGTTTGAAATGTATGAAATTGTTTGTTTTCAAAGACTTTGTATGGCTTCTGTATTCTGCTGGTTAACTTTTAGGAATGATGAGGACTATTGAGGCTATGTGCAAAAGCAGCCTAATGTATGTCTGTAGACACAAAACCATGCAGTCTTCACTCAATAGCATATTTTTCCAAATCTTCTAGCATTGGGCTCTGGTTTATGAACCAAGTACTTTGCACGGAGAATTATCTATGACATGAAAATGTTGATGCTGCAGTATAATATAGAGTGAAATAACTTATATTGCCACTATGATGTCCAGTTTAATATTCCAGAACTGAATTATTTGGTTGAATACTTTGCAGAAAAGGAAAATCTAAGTTCAAATGATCTTAACCTAATTTCCAGGAAATGGTGCATAGCGTAGAGGAGATGAAGTGTTGACAAAAATTAAAAGTCATCTATGCACATACTTTAATTTGATACTGCAAGTATATTTGCTTTACTTTGGCTGCTGTAAGTGTTGAGAAAATTGTCTTATGCAAGTCATGTTGATTAGTAGTGAATTGAGTTAGAAAACAACACTAAAACAAACAAGCCATTCATTAATGCATACAAAACAGCATTAAGTAAGCTAGTGCAGAAAGTAGATTTACAATAGTTAATTTACTTTTTATTGTGGTGACGATCAAAGGTTATTTGGTAAATTTAATTTATGTTTTAAAAAATCGGAGCTGGCTTCCTAAGTTGTGCGCATGTTCTACCCAGCAAGATGTCGTCATGCTTGTTTTTGTACTTCATTGCTTGTATTAAACCTCGAAGTTTATGCAGCCTTAAATCTGCTTTCAGATTTTCAGTTAACTAGTATTGGCAACACAGCATTGGCAAAAAAGCATTGAACCAATCTTTCAGCCTGATAAACGAAGAAACCAATCCAGGTGTGTGACAGAAAGATGGACTTCATGCTGGCAAAGAAATTTTGAGATTTTTGTTTTCTGTCCAGTTGGGCACATTGTGTAAATAAATGTTCATTTTGAGTAAGAGACAGTATCTTTCTCCAAGGTTGTATTGTTCTCTGCAGCGACGGCTAGACTTTTCTAAGTTGTATTGCTTGTGCAGTGTCTGGAATATGGATGTCTGGCAGCTGGAAAGTAAGTTAAATAGGAGGGAAATTATCTAGTTACTATGGTCTACCAGCAAATCTAACAAAATATGTAGAATAAAAATAACGTTCAAGCAAGAGCTTGAAGAGTTAGGGTTCAAATTAGAATGTAGAGCACCAAAGGTTCTTTATCTGTGTAAAGACTGTATCATCTTATATTTATGTATTTTGGTTGTGGACTGAAATGGTAAAAGGATTGTTTTACACCAAAGGACTGAGGGAGAAATTGTACTTCAAAAAAACAAGGTACTGAAACTCCTTGTAAGTCATCTTTATATTCTGCATTTTTCACACAATGGGGGAGACTGTGTGTTTATGGACAGTCTGGCATTAGGGGTCTGTAAAGAGTCAACAACAGGTTACTCATTTAGCTTGTAGGGTTGAGATAGTTGTGGGTACAGAAGGTCACTAACCAGACAGCAACTATCTGATTTCTGGATAGCTGGAGAGCCTGTGGCCAGAACATAACTGGCAGCAGTCTCCAGACTGCTGGAATGTTTTTCTCTCCAGCAAAGTACCCAAGACCTGAAGAAAGCCCGTTTATTTTCCTTCACCAGATGCTGAATGTTGTTGCTTTTGATTAGTAACTAAGGTCCATTGCATTTAATGTACTGATCATATTTGCCTTCCACAAAGAAGTGAAAATAACTTGGCAAAGAGAGACTGAAGAACAGAAAATCTGATAAGCAAAAGATCACTTTAGCAAACTTTCTCAAGTGGGGCCATTGAACTGCTTACGAGGTTTTTCTACCTCTACTTGGAACACCAATGTTTTCCTGTGTGTATGAACAGTTCGTAGTTGTTTATTTATGCTTAGAATCTATTTGGAATAAGTGGTGATGTATCAATGATGTGAACACTTTCTCTGTCCAGTGAAAGAGCTGATGTTAAAGAAAGCCAGTTTGAAAGCCAGTTTATTTTTTTCCCATCAGTGGCTGTAAACTATTGCTTTTAACCAATATGTTAGAAACTTTATAATTCATGAGCCAGTTACTCTGCTTCCTGTGAAGTGAGAGAACCTACAAGGAAAGATTAGAGAACTGAATGACTTGGGAAACAAAGGAATGCTACATTGAATCCTGAAGATTGGTGCTATTAAACTTTCCCTGCCTTTTTTTTCATCCACCCATTACACCGATGTATTTTGTCGGTTTGTCTATGTGCAAGGATGGAGGGTGTAGAAGGGGATGAGTGGTTAGAGTTTCAACTGTTGACTGTTCATAGTTGTTTGTCTGTATTTGGGATCAATTTGCATAATAAGTAGTGACCCTTAACTTCAGAAAGTTCATCCATGTTTCCTATTAACCTGAGTCTATCCGGGTAAATTGGGGACTTTGTGCGTATTGATAATTTTAAAACTTTTTGTGACAAGTTGAGTGAGTGAAAAAATGCATGACAAATAAATTTGAGATTATCCACTTTCCTAGCAAGTGTAGGAAGGCATATTGTCTGATTGGCAATAGATTGAGAAATGGATGTCCGTGTACACCGGTCACTGAAAGTAAGCAGCAGGCAGTGAAGAAGGCCATTGGTATGTTTCATTTTATAGCAAATAAATTCAAGTACAGGAGCAGGGATGTCTTCCTGCGGTTGTACAGGACCTGGAATGTTGTGTGCAATTTTGAACTTCTTATCTAAGGAAAGATGTTCTGGTTATTGGAGGGAATGCATTGAATGTTTACCAGACTGACTCCTGTGGTGTCAGGACTGGCATGTGAGGGGAGACTGAATTAGTTAGGATTGTATTCACTGGAGTTTAGAAGGCGAGGATGGTCCTCCTATAAACCTATAAAATGTAAAGAGGACTGAACAGGGTAAACACAAAAAGGATGTTCTGAATGGTTCTGGATTCCCTGGTCAGAGGTCCCAGTCTAAAGATAGAGAGTTTGGCCACTTAGGACTACAATGAAGAGAATTTCTTCACCTAGACAATTGGATTCTTCCACCACAGAAAGTGGTGTTTGCCGAAAAAAAATTAATGTTTTAAAGGAATTCGATGTAGTTTTTGGATCAGAAAGGTTCAGATGATATTGGAAGAAAGCTGGGGCAGAGTGCTTAGTTGGATGATCAGCCATAATAATAATTAGTAGTGGAGCAGGCTGGAAGGGCTGAAAGGACTAATCTTGCTTCTATCATCTACGCTTCTGTGTGGCGATTCTGGGGATAGTGGGCCTTGATTTCCAGCTGCCCCAATGAGATATGACAGTAAGTCACCGAAAGTTAACATGCAGGCAGATTAAAAACATGGAATTCCTACAGTGGGAAAGGAGGTCGTCCAGCATATTGAATCGACACCGAACCTCCAAAGAGCTTCCCACCCAGATTCGGCCCTCATCTTATCCCTGAATTTACCATGGCCAATCCACCTAACTTGCATATCTTTGGAATAATGGGAGGAAACTGAACTCCCAACAAAAATCCTAACAAACTTGAAAACGTGGAGATTCCACACAGTAAATCGTCCGAGGCTGGAATTGGACCTCGCATCTCTGATGCTATGAGACAACAGTACTAACCACTGAGCAACCGAGTTGTGTACAGCAAGCAATTCAAAAGGCAAATGGTGTTTTGGCCACGGTTACAAAGAGATTTGCTTCTAGGAGCAAAGATACTTTATTGCAATTATGTATAAGGTTAGTAAGTGCACAACTGGAGTATTGTATGCAGTTTTGTCTCCTTACCGACGTAAAGATATACTTGTTATGGGCAGTGCACAACAAAAGTCCACCAAATTAAATCCTGGAATGGTAGGATTTTTCTATGAGGAAAGACTAAATAAACTGGGCCTATATTCTCTGGATTATGAAATGTACTTTTGTTCAAATGTATAAAATTCCAACCAGGATTGACAGGGTAGATGCAGGATGTGTGTATGAATGTTCCCTCTGTCTAAGAGCCAGGAAATATCATCTTTGGATAAAGGGTTGGTCGCATAAGGCTGAGATGCGGAATTTCTCCCACGAGAAAATGGTGAATCTCTACCCTAGACAGTTGAGAAAGCTCAGTTGAGTATCTTCAAGACAGATGGATAGATTTCTACATATTAGAAATATCAAGTGGTATGGAGATCAGACATAATCTCATTGAATAGCAGAGCAGGCTCGAAAGATTTAATTGGCTTTCTCTGCCTGTTTCTTACATTGTTATATAACTATAATTGCACCTTAACCAGAAATAATTTGCTGCTTGAATGGCTGACCAAATAAAATAGACTGAGTCTCTTTATCATTAATGTTAAAGGGGAATGGCAAATGACAGATCTTAATTGCACAGAATATAATGATATGATAACTGAGTAATACAGTCCTTATCCTTTCTGTTAACATTGGGCACTCTGAGAACAGCTATACCCAATCCAAATATGGAAGAAAGTTCTGAAATATAGGTTAACCCAAGTTTAACAGCCCTTACTGCCACAAAGTGACCTTTTCTTTCTCCCCATTTACTACAGTAGTCCTTGTGTGCCAGTAAACTAAGTCAGGGATAGTTTTGTGTTGTACACTTGGACTCAAAGGGGGGGCTTTACTGAGACTGCCCAAACTCAGTTACATTTAGGATCCTTACTTGTAGACATTCATACCATTACTCTGGCTCCATAGGCAAGTGGTGATTGACTAAACACTCTGCAGTTCCCAGACAGTATTTCAGTGTGAAGAAACTCGTACTTTTCATCGTTGCAGATAATTTAAAACTGGCCCTTAAGTCTTCATTCGTTGAACATTGAGTAAGAAGGCCAAAAAGCTGCTTGAGCCTGTTTTGTCATATTTTCATGATTGATCTGATCTTTGCCTTGACCATTTTCCTATAACTCTTTACTCATCTATAGAAAAGAACATTTCATGTGAATGTGTTCGCATGGATGATTCCGATGAAACAATCAAAATGAATGTTAGGTACAGGCTGACATAAAAAGACAAAATAGAAGTTCTGAACTATTAATCATTCCAATGATCCACCAATAATGCATAACCAGTGAAAAGATATTTTATTTGGATGTGAAATGCAGCATTTAGATCACTGTCTGAAGCTTTTATTTCTAAATGTTTGAAGAATTATAAAACACAAAATTGAGATGCTCCCATATAACATCACATAATCCACTTAATATTTAGCAGGTGTCGTGGAATTCTGCAACCACGGAGTTCATAGTATGTCCCTGGAATTGGATAGTACACCATATGTGATTCCATTCCTGAAAACTTACAGCATTCTGCGGTTCTACTCATAGATGAGTCCAGAGACGCATTTGATATCCCATTGGCAAGCTAGACCTCGGATGACTAGTTTGGTAATATCCTGGATGTTAATGCAGAACGCTTACAATGGTGCTTTGCCAATTTTCTACCTCCGCAAGACATGATGGTTATTCATCTAAATTGCAATCTTGTACACCTTTTAGTTGTAACATAGGTGTTGCAGCACGTTTACATGGATGTGGATTCTGGCCTTGGGCTGTTTAGTTTGAATTAGTCTGCATGGATTGTGGTATGTTTACTTCTGTGTCGAGATTTGATTTAGAATACTTTTATCAGTAGCATTCTTGCTATGAATACTAAGGTTGGTTGAAAGACAGGGTGGTAGAATTAGATGTTAAGGAACCAAGTTACAAGTATTAATAAGCACAAAATATAGTGATTGTAATTAGCTGACAACTAATCTGTCAGAATAATCTTCAGCTACAGATAAATTCCCACCTTTTCCTCTATGGTGCTCCCACCGGACTGCTTATTTTGCAGTTTAAACTGGTAAATTTAAGAAGTTCACTGGAAGATTTTATTTTTGTGGCAAAGTCTCGTTCTATTTTAGCTAAATGTGCATCATAAAGAGCCTTTGAGATGGGACTCAAAGTTTGTGACATTTTTTTAAACAAAAACTACAGTTGGTCAACTGATTTCTTTTAGCTTGGTTTTTATTACTTCAAGTTCAAAATTACATGGAACAGATCAAAGAAATTGATTATTTAACTTGTTCATTCTTGACAGGTTCTGGTGTAGAATGCCCTGTGTGTAAAGAAGATTACAGCATCGGAGAATCTGTTAGGCAACTTCCGTGCAACCATTTATTCCATAATGATTGTATAATACCTTGGCTAGAAATGGTAAGTAACAATACTGCATTCAGCCTCAATAGACCTTTTGCAATGCTCAGATTTGCAGAAGTGCAGAGAATCGGAGCAATTTTCTGGTAGAATCAAATATGTGTACTTACCATTATGATCCTCGTTGATATTACTACAGTGTACTTAACAAGCCAGTTCCCAACTGAAATCAGGCTTGATAGATCACATTTTGTATCTTTTTAATTAAATGGTGCCGTTTTTTTACTTAGGAAACATAAGTACACCATGCTGCAGATTAGACTTTAGCAATGAAACAGTGATAAAAGAAATGAACATAAAGCAGAACCCATCAGGCTTTTTAAGTTGTTGATGTCTGTTTGAGTCCACAAATGCCAGTTGCAGCTGATGGCGTGTACAAAGGGAATTGTCTATTCTCGTAACTTCACAAGCTACTTTATTAATGTAATAAGCAATGTAGATGTTTCTTATATGTTTTATTACTAACTAAAGCTAATGAATTCCCCCACAGACTGAACTAGAACCTATTTATACACCCACTAGAGTCTTCTGAGGCTCTCTGAGTCATAGAATATAAAAGCTAACACCTGGTCTAGGATACTGTTAATGGGGGCTGACATTGGTCAGACACTCTTTTCTCTCGCTCTCGCTCTCGCGCTCTCTCTCTCTGTCACCACGTCCTTGATGTAGGTCTGCTTCTGTGATGGCAGGTCTCTGAAATTTTCACTGCCAGTATGTGTCGAGGGTCGTCTCTTATCCTTTTTCCTCAGGCTCATCTGCTTATTGCATGTCTTTACCTCATTGGCTCTGGACCAGTGACCTAGGTAGCATTACCTCATTGTTCCTTGTCCAAATACGGCTTTTGCATTACCTCATCTTTCTTTTTTTGCAGAGTATAGTTAGTACCAAGCAGTACCTGGATTCTGGTCATTCTCAGTTCACAAGCTGCTTTCCCCTGTGCGTCAACAGTTTGTTACGCTGAGCATTCCTAGCCCTTGTCAACAACTGGTACCTCTGTCTCTCTGCAGCCTTCTGGCTACATCTTATTTTCAGCAGTATGTCACCAACTGGTACAGGTAGCCCCCACTATCCAAAAGCAGAGCGTTCCCAGGAAACTTTTCTCAAGCCGAAAATGGCGTAAAGTGAAGGTGCAGGATTTATATGGGAATAAGTATTGCCATTTTTTCATAAAAGAGAAAATCCTGATCATGTTCGTGAAAACAGCTACTAATGGAGCTCTTTCATAAAAGCTAAATTACGTTAAGCAAACATTCAAAAAGCGGAGACTGCCTGTTCTCCTGTCTTTGTGTATCAGGCTGGCTAACAACTTGTAACACAATTCAACTGTTTTTGAAACATGCTACAGAATGAAATCCCATCTATGCATAAATATTACATGATGAGGTGCCGGTGTTGGACTGGGTAGGTGAAGTCAGAAGTCACATGACACCAGTTTCTAGTCCAACAGGTATGGTGTGACTTCTGACTTTGTCCACCCCGGTCTAACATTGGCACCTGCACATCAAGGCTATTACCGGCACCGCAAACTGCTGGCTGAAAGTGGATAGGATCTCTGAGAAGATTGTGTATATTGATGCAAACATAAAGTTTTTGCGGAGATGGAAGAAAGCGGAGAAGATCCAAACATGTTAGACTACAACCTGGTGTCATGTGATTTCTGACTTTACAGTTTCACTGTACTCAAATGCCAGAGAGAGTTCCCTTTTCTGTCACATCGATAAGTTTGACTTAACTGTTTCTTTCAGTTTCCAGTCTTGAGAACTTGCTAGCCTTTTACTTGATCATTCAAACTTTTAGTTTCAAATAACCACTTCAGGTTTCTTATGCAACACTTCGGGTTTGGAACTTTCAAATGAGAACCATTACACTAAGATAATGTTAACTGTTCTGAGCTCTCTGCTTTCTCCAGAAGAAACTGATCTTGCATTTAATCCCAGCCAGATATTCTGGCCAAAAGCTTCCCAATCTGGGTTTTCCTAAACTAAAATCAATTCTTGATTCTTTTTAACTAAAAGCAAACTAATGCCTTTGAACCTTTGGTTTCTCATAATAAAGCTGTCCAAATACAAGCGAGTTCGCCTATCACTCCAGGCGGGCCCCAGTCAGCAGCTCTCTGACACAGTGGTTTAAAGTTATTAGTCATTAAATCATTAAACTTTTTCATACACAGACCCCTAGCTCAAAATCCAATCTATAACTTAAACGTTTATATGCACCCCTTGTTCCACAGTGCCTCCTTGTAGACTATAATACTAACGAAATCTATTTTTTGTGTTTCTGTGTCAGTTGTTTCAATAAATTTTAATTTACTATGATGCCGAAACAAAAAAGGTAGTAGAGGTTTGCTTAATCCTTGATTGTCTGTCTGTAGAATTGTTCAAAAACACATTACAAAAGATAATTTTTATTATATACTAATTTACATAGAGTTTGAGTTCTTTCCCCTCTCTTTATAGTAATTTGTTTCCTTTTATCTTGTGGTCTTCGGTTCCTTGCCAGAATTCCACAAGAGGGGCTTTATTCAGTACTTTGCTCACGTAACTATTCTTCATAGAGTCATGGAGCAAGGAAACAGACCCTTCGGTCCAACCAGTCCATGCTGAACAATCCCAAACTAAACTAGTCCCACCTGCCTGCTCTGGCTCATACCCCTCCAAACCTTTCCTGTTCATGTATCTCCAAGTGTCTTTTAGATGTTGTAATTGTACCTGCATCCACCACTTTCTCAGGAAGTTCATTCCACATGCAAACCATCCTCGGTCTACAAACAAAAGAAATTGCCTCACATCTCTTTTAAATCTCTCTCTCCTCTCACCTTAGAAATATGCCTCCTAGGGAAAAGACAACTACCAGAAAGTGGAGACTGCAGATGCTGGAGATCAGAGTTGAAAAGTGAGGTGCTGGAAAAGCACAGCAGGTCAGGCAGCATCCAAGGAGCAGACGAGTCAGCATTTCAGGGCTTATGTCTGAAAAGACAATTACCATTAATTCTATCTATACCTCTCATTATTTTACAACCTTCTATTTAATCGTCCCTCAATCTCCTATACTCCAGTGGAAAAAGTGCCACCCTAACCAGCCTTTCTTTACAACTCAAACCTTCCATACCACACAACATCCTTCTAAACCCTCTCCAACATGATAATATCCTTCTTATAACTGGGTGACCAGAACTGGAAACCGTATTCCAGAAGAGGCTTCACCAATGTCCGTACAACCTCAACATGACTTCCCAACTCCATACTCTTAAGAACTGAGCAATGAAGGTAAACATTCCAAATGCCTTTTTAACCACCCTGTCTATACCTGATGCAAACTTCAAAGAATTATGTACCTGCATGCCTAGGTCCTTCTGTTCTACAACACTATCCAAGACCCTGTCATTACTTGTATAAGCCCTACTCTGGCTTGTTGTACCAAAATACAGTACCTTGCATTTTTCCAGATTGTCTTGTTCTGCTCTGTGCACTTTTTCCTGAACTTGCCATCAAATAGTAAAATAGGGGGTGGCGCTGTGATTTTTCTAAAACTGAATTGCACCCCAAGGCACATTGGATTTCAGGTAATCAAATGATTGAGAAAATCCTTGAGTATTTTCATTGATATGGAGCTAAACAAAGTGCCATCATGGTTGTCAGCGTCTCAGCATGACTCAAACCTTGCTGGTGATGGGTGTGGCAGTCGCCACACTCTTCGCAGGTAAAGTATTGATGTGATTGGGGGTAGTACATTCTTTGAAAATTGCAAAACATCTCTCTGCGGATCTGCACAGTTTTGAATTGTTGCAATAGTTTTGTCATATTGTTATGATGTTGAGGTGTATAAATGCAGTTGCAGTTCTTAGTTTCAATGACAAGTGGAGGTCTTTCAGATAAAATTGAGTTTCTGTAAGCTTTTTAAATAGTTTGTGCTGCAAAACACTAGTTAGATTTTGGTAACGAATTTAACATATTCAAGTACTGCAAATGACTCAGCTGGCGAAAGTATTGTAAAACTCAAGCACATAAATTAGAATTTCCCAAGTTTGACTTTGGTGTTTTTGCATCATTTGTACCAAGATTGGTACAGTTACTTTAGTGTTATTATCAAGAGGAGGTAATCATCAGAATTTCTGTACCTGGGTTTTGCTGCCATATTAGTTTGTCTCTGTGATGTGCCAAATTAAAGTAGTTTGCAAATATTCTTGTTATGGCAGCTGAAGTTCCAATCCTCAAATGAAGTTTCAATTCTGTTCTGGTTTATTTTCAAATAGTAAACATGTTTCCATTCTCTGGGAATATAGGTTTTGAGTAATGCCTCTTCCCCTAATTTCCAAGACCACCCTCCATTACCCTTGTCCCAAGTTCCCAGGGGAGGGAAAACAAAGTCTTTATTTTAATGTTTCAAATTTATACAAGTAGAAGGATTGCCATAACCTCTAAGCTAAACAAATGTGCAACTGCACAGTTATCTACTACATACCACCTAGATTGTGCACAGCTGACATTCCTGTTAACTTGCAAAAACGTAGCCATGCAGCAATCTTAAAGGTACGTGAAATATAACAAATAAGCCACGCAGCAAAGCAAAATTAGAGGGAGAATTCAGTACAGCAATTTTGGAGGAGTCGGCAGTGAGTGGTCAAAGCTTGGTGGGGATAGAAAGAGACTTGGGACAAATGCATGCTTCAAAGACATTTTCTCTGTTCACTCCTAGCATGATACCTGTCCTGTGTGTCGGAAAAGCTTAAGTGGGCAAAACACAGCAACGAATCCTCCTGATTTATCAAGAATGAACTTCTCCTCTTCTTCATCCTCCTCTGCCTCAAGTTCACCGAGTAATGAGAATTCAACAAACAATTCCTGAATTTGAGCAAAAACATCTAAGGTTTACTGTTTTCATATGCAACAGTGTTTGATGACTACCATGAAACATTTTATAATTTAAATTATTGTATTATGCATGGCACAAAGAAAGCCAGAGTAAATGGAGTTTTTTAACAAAGAACTCTTTTCTAAATCTCTACTCGAACATGAATACCCACTTTTCCTTTTCAAGATTTGTTTTATAGATTTAACTTCTGGGACCGATTTAAAACTTTACTTATCGACAAGCTGCTATGTTCAACTATTTCATCTCACTTGGGTGGAAAAAGCCCTGTGTGCACATTGCTGTAATCATACTGCTGTGAATTAGCTTAAGCAGTGAAAGATGGCTGCTGTTCATTATTTCACAAAAATATATAAATCTTTAACCTTTGTAATGTGTTTTAAGATTAATGCAGCTGTTGAACTTTGGGTATTGTTCAATTTTATAGACCTGAAATTTTGTTGTTCTCATACTAAAAGGGATTTTTTTTCAATTTTTTTTTTGATTGGTTGTTTTATAGATACTATGGAAAGCTCAATGATAGCCAACATCTTCCCATTTTTGTTTCATAGTAAATGGGGGGCTGTTTGCTTCAAATCAAGAGACTGGAGATGGGACTGTTTGAATTGGGTGGGAAAGAAGATATATCTAAAGATTTATATTAAAGCATTGAAGTGGTAATTGATTACGTGCCGACTAAAAATTCTTTTTAATGACTATTCCTTGTGTTGAATCTGAAAATGTGTCAATCATGGAAGAAGTGCAATGCCTCTACTGATATAATTGGAGCAGTTTATGACAGGACAGTTGCCTTACCTTAGCAGCAGCTGGACTATCAGTCGTCAGTCACTTCCTATTTTAAAAAACCAGATTGGCTCACTGTAAAGCATTTTGTATTAGTGGGTTTTCTGGTGAGATGTCAAACCTCAGGGTATGCCCGAAGGTATGCTTGTCAGTAGGTAACATACAATCTTCTCAAAAATTGCTAACGCAATGTTTAGAAATGTGTTCCAAGCAAATAACAAGTAATTTTGTGGAATTTACTGAGTGTTAATACTGTATCAACCATTAATTGTATACAAGTTGGTGAATAATCATTTTTTTTAAAAAAAAGTGGTGTCCTCCTTGATTTTTGTGTGTATACGATCAGCAAATCTTCTCTTAAGAGGCAAACCTAAATGATCAATGATGTGAAAAGTGATTTCCAACTTCAATAATCATCATGATAAAGGCTTCTCATCCTTCAACATCTAGATATTTTTTCCACTGACCTTTTTAGAAAATCTATATGACTGTATTTTCATAACGCATAACCTGCAGGTAAGAGGTGTCTATGACTGTACCATGGTTATGTGATGTGAATTGTCCTGTGCTTTTAACAAAAGATAAGGGTATGCTGTCAGTCTAAAGTAAGGAATATTTAAGAGGAAAGTATGTTTTATTGTTTATAATTCAACATCTGTCTCTTACATTTGTTTTAAGCTTGCTGTTTTGTTTAGATCAATATAAGAGCTTTCCTTTTAATTTTGCCATCTGCCTGGAGATCTAGAATCTAGCACTTGGGAACGTACAACAGGATCACCTTAGTTCATGTGGGTTGTTAGCAAATGGGCTTCAACTAGCCCACATAGAATTAGTTGTCTGCAGGGTAACACATTTAAATCTGAAAGTCATGTGAGCTGAGTAACACATGGGAACTGAAATGATGAGACTCGAATGTAGCTGCAGAATTTGCATGAAGTTTAAAGTTGCCTACTAAAGAAGAGGCTTTTTTTGAAAAAAAAATGCTCAGCAGTAATTTATGTATAACACTTTGTCATGACCTCCATACATTTCATATTAGAAGGGTGACATATGTACATATGTCATTTGTTAATGTATATCTATGAAAATATCTGTATATTGTTATTGGGTTGTGGTATGTGTCAGATCTTGATTCCATATTTGTATTTTAAACCAGTCTGAGACTTAAAACAACAAATATTACTTTAGTTTTGACTGTGGTGATTTGGAGCTGGAGTTAAATCTGTGTTCAGGGCAATTTTGAGGACTTGGATCTTGGTAACTAATGCAAGTATGAAAAGAAGATTCTCTATTAATTTAGCAGTTGGTCCTGATTTGGTGGTATTTCTCACCCTACGTAAAATCTTTAAAAGTGGACTCTGCAGAAGGATGACTGCAGTCATGCAGGTGTGTGAACATTGCCACTCAAATTTAGATAAGTGCTTTGTAATTTGATTTCTGGCTTTTGTGTTGATCTCAGCTGTTGTATTACTCACTGACAAGTATATCAAGTATATTTTTGCAGCACATAATTGGTACCCTGAATACTGCAAGGCATCTGAAAAATATTTCTGACACCAATAAATCTTTGGAATTTTTAAAAAACCTATATTCTACATTTTGCATTCAGCACTTTTTCATTTGAACAATTTAGAAGACTTAAAACCAATTCTTTCTCCTACATCTACTCACCCTGATTTTGAGATCATTTTGAAGATGCATTGCACATTAATAGACTGACTTTTAGGTGCATTTTAATTAAAAAAAAATAAAGATTTACTTACCATCTGTTGTGTTTTTAATTAAAAGATTATCTTCTCTTTTTTTCCTAAGTCGCATGTTCAGTGAAGCATTAGGGTGATTTTCTTTAATGTTAATTTACAAAAATTCCATAATTTTCCTTGTTTCACTTGTACCTTGCCTCTAAATTTCACGTTACTCCTCAAACAGCAGAAATTTAAATGTAAGACAACCTCTTGTGCTTAATCTTTTGGATGATCACTAGTGGGAATCAGAAGGCTGTACTATGTACATAAAGAACAATGCTGGTTTTAAGAGTCCTGATTGCTCATTGGTTTGTATATGTATTTTAGATTAAGCTCTATTTAGTCTGTGGAGCCTGGTACAGTTTAAATATAGAATTCCCTAAAAGGGTGGTCATTTTAAAAAGACAGATGAATCCAAAGCCGTGCGTTTCATTTCCTTGAGTCATATCAATCAGTGATGATCATGTACATTTGAGTAAAGGAGTTGGGATATCATGTTGCAACTTTACAAGGCATTGAAGAGGTGACTTTTACAATACTGCGTACAATTCTGATCACCTGTCTATTGTTAAACTTAGAGGGTGCAGAAAAGATTTACAAGGATGTTGCTGGGACTGGATAGTTTGAGTTGTTGCGAGGCTGAATAGGCTGGGGCTTTTTACCCCACAGCATCTGAGGCTGAGGCGCGTGACCTTGTAGATTTGTAAAATTGAGAGGCCTGAGTAGGGTGAATAGCCCCAAAATAGGAGAGTCCAAAACTAGGGGGTATTGGTTTAAGATGAAAGGGAAAGATTCAAAAAGAACCTGAGAGGCAACTTTTTCACAGAGGGTGGAATGAGCTGCCAGTGGAAGTGGTGGAGGCAGTTACAATTTCAGCAATTAAAAAACACCTGGATGTGTATATGACTAGGAAGGGTTTGGAGGGGTATGGGCTAAATGCAGGTAAATGTTAGGTCAGAATGGAATGTCTGGTTGGTGTGGATGAGTTGGACAGAAGTGTCTGATTCTGTGCTCTATGACTCTATAACTGAATTATTTCCATTACTTTTTTTAAACAAAATCCTGTAAGCATGTTAAGTATAGTAAAAGCAAAATCCTGTGGATGTCAGAAATCTGAAATTAAACCAAAGCGCTGACAAATTTCAGCAGGTCTGACAGCTTCTGTGGGAAGAGAAATGCTTCAAACCAAATTCTGTATTGGAACCTTGCCTCTGTTCCAACTTTACCTCTGTTTCTCTCTCTACAAGTGCTACCAGATGTGCTGAGTTTTTCCAGCACTTTTATAAATTGACTAAGGTCTCCAATCATTTTGCAAGACTGAAATGGGCAACTGAATGAACCCGTTTTAACTTATTCAAAGGGTGTTCTTCAATAACTGCAATATTTCAAATGAGATTAAAATAAATAACAGGAATTTGGTTTGGGTTTCCATTTAAATTGACAAGTCCTGGGCTTATTTGATCTTCTAATTAAACCATGCAGTGTTTCTGTTGAAGGACCATAATGCATTCTTTCTAATGTACGTAGGAATGCAGCAGCTCTTCAGTAGGAAATCAGAGGAGACAATAACTCTATACTTCTGTAACCTGTTCAATTGAGCTTCCTTGCTATTTTGTTTATTGTATTAGTAAACAGTTTTGCAGGGACCATATGGCTGCATAAAGTTGTGTACAAAGATGAACACCAAACTGGTAGCTAGTCCAGGCTTGATGCTCCTGTTGTGGACACGGTAATGATGTGGTAAAATAAGTATGGCAGTTTCAATTAATAAAATGGTTAAACATTACAACTTATGATTAGATTAGATTCCCTACAGTGTGAAAACAGGCCCTTTGGCCCAACAAGCCCACACAGACCCTCTGAAGAGTAACTCACCCAGACCCATTTCCCTCTGCCTCATGCACCTAACACTATGGGCAATTTAGCATGGCCAATTCACCTGACCTGTACATCTTTGGGAGGAAACCGGAGCACCCGGAGGAAACCCACGCAGACACACTGAGAATGTGCAAACCCCACACACAATCGCCCGAGGCTGGAATCAAACCAGGGACTTGTGCTGTGAGGCACCAGTGCTAAGCCACCGTTTATGGGACATGATTTTGTAAAAATCCATGTTGTGTTCCAATATGACAGTGAAAATGCTGATTTAGTTTGGCATTTCATTCTTGTCCAAAGCATGGTCAAGTGTTGTGCTACTTTAGACTTGCCAACATTTCTATGCTATTCCAGCAGTAGTCTTGGGTAAAATGAAAAGTTTTTTTTTACTCAACCACTCTCTACTATACCTAACCCCCACACACAGAAACAATTCTCTTTTAGGAATATGTTTGGCCAAGGTAATTTAATGGCCTGGTCTGCAGTTGTTAAATTTAGCAAATCAGGAAACGTGGGAGTTTTTGCATTTTTGTGCTGAATGACATTTACCCATTGAGCCAGTAAGGAACTAATTTGTTATTTCTATCTTTTCCATAGCAAGGTTTTGGAAATTCCCCTTCCTGCAACATTTCTGCAATGCAACAGCATCACCTTGTGGAATCATGAAGTATGTCATTCTAGGGAATAATTGGTTTGAGATTCGTGATTAGTGGTGCTGGAAGAGCACAGCAGTTCAGGCAGCATCTGAGGAGCAGTAAAATCGACGTTTTGGGCAAAAGCCCTTCATCAGGAATAAAGGCAGAGAGCCTGAAGTGTGGAGAGATTAGCTAGAGGAGGGTGGGGAGAAAGTAGCATAGAGTACAATGGGTGAGTTGGGGGGGAATGAAGGTGAGAGGTCGGGGGGAGGGTGAAGTGGATAGGTAGAAAAGAAGATAGGCAGGTAGGACAAGTCATGGGGACAGTGCTGAGCTGGAAGTTTGGAACTAGGGTGAAGTGGGGGAAGGGGAAATCAAGAAGCTGTTGAAATCCACATTGATGCTCTGGGGTTGAAGTGTTCCGAGGTGGAAGATGAGGTGTTCTTCCTCCAAGCATCTGGTGGTGAGGGAGCGGTGGTGGAGGCGGCCCAGGACCTCCATGTCCTCGGCAGGGTGAGTTGAAATGTGGGCCACAGGATTGTGTGGTTGATTGGTGTGGGTGTATCAGAGATGTTCCCTAAAGCGCTCTGCTAGGAGGCGCCCAGTCTCCCCAATGTAGAGGAGACTGCAACGGGAGCAACTGATACAATAAATGATATTAGTGGATATGCAGGTAAAACTTTGGATGTAGAAGGCTCCTTTAGGGCCTTGGATGGAGGTGAGGGAGGAGGTGTGGGCGCAGGTTTTGCAGTTCCGGCAATAGCAGGGGAAGGTGCCAGGATGGGAGGGTGGGTTGTAGGGGGGCATGGACCTGACCAGGTAGTCACGGAGGGAACGGTCTTTGCGGAAGGTGCAAAGGAGTGGGGAGGGAAATATATCCCTAGTGGTGGGGTCTTTTTGGAGGTGGCGGAAATGTCGGCGGATGATTTGGTTTATGCGAAGGTTGGTAGGGTGGAAGGTGAGCACCAGGGACGTTCTGACCTTGTTACGGTTGGAGGGGTGGGGTCTGAGGGCGAAGGTGCAGGATGTGGACAAAATGTGGCATCTTTAACCACGTGGGAAGTGAAATTGCGGTCTCTCAAGAAGGAGGCCATCTGATGTGTTCTGTGGTTGAACTGGTCCTCCTGGGAGCAGATACAGTGAGGAATTGGGAATACGGGATGGCATTTTTGCAAGAGGTAGGATGAGAAGAGGTGTAATACAGGTAGCTGTGGGAGTCGGTGGGTTTGTAAAAAAAAAAAGTCAATGTCACTACCAGAAGCCTGGAGGAAGAACGCCTCCTCTTCTGCCTCGGAACACTTCAACCCCAGGGCATCAATGTGGACCTCAAGTTTCCTCATTTCCCCTTTCCCCACCTCACCGTATTTCCAAACTTCCGGCTCAGCACTGTCCTCATGATTTGTCCTACTTGCCTATCTTCTTTTCCACCTATCCACTCCACCCTCCCCCCGCCCCCGACCTATCACCTTCATCCCCTCCCCCACTCGCCTATTATACTCTGTTACCTTCTCCCAACCCCCACCCTCCTCTAGATTATCTCTCCACACTTCAGGCTCACTGCCTTTATTCCTGATGAAGGGCTTTTGCCCAAAACGTCGATTTTACTGCTCCTCTGATGTTGCCTGAACTGCTGTGCTCTTCCAGCACCACTAATCCAGAATCTGGTTTCCAGCATCTGCAGTCATTGTTTGTTTTTACCTAGTTGATTTTAACCCTACTGCGAATCCTCTTGCAAGGATGCTGCCTTGAAGAAGTTTTCCTTCTCTCTCTACAAGAATGTCAGGGAATTCCTCTCCCACTGCAACTCCCAGGTTACTTCCTCTGCCCTGAAGCTCTTCAACCATGTCCTGAAACAAACTCGCTACCACAGCCACATTTGCTTCCTCAGTGTCTGCCTCCGTAACCAACTCATCCCACACAGACACCGGACCACCTTTAAACCAGCAGAGTTCGGACCCGAACAAGACAAACAGTACAGACTACAGATTCAAAAATACCAGCAACCGTTCTCCTTCAAGATCCTCTGCTCCACGCTTGCAGCAATGCACCAGTACCTAACCTCTCTACGGTCAGCCCTGCCTCAGCTGAGGGCCACACTCTCTCAGAATTGCAAAGGACCCACTCTGTACTACGTCCTCAGGACAATTCATACTCTCAACAAACAGTATTTCAATTCCATCTCAAACATCAAAAACTGTAAGTACAACAAACTTTTATCTACCCACCTCCATAACCAGCACTCCTCTAACATTCCAGAAGATTCCCCCGGCCTCTGGAACTGCTCGGACGCAATTAACCATGCGGCTGGTGCAGCTACCTCTCCCATGCTGATCGTTGATGTCACTTCTGCCCACATCATGGTCACTCCCACAACCACTTCCGCCCCTCTCAATTCCTCATGCATCACACATGACATCACTTCCACCCCTCACATCATCGCTGATGTCACACGCTCAGTGACTTCCGCCACCCCCTACTGCCATGTCTGCCACCACTTCCGCCCCCACCGTCACTCACCTGCATTCTGCTGACACGCCCCCCACATATCCCACTATCACCATTCCCAGCCCCCAGAACCGTGAGGGGAACACCACCCCTGCTCACGACTCCACCACCATTCCCTCCACCATCACACCCACCCCAGTTACTGGCTCCGCCCCCACTCCCAGCTCCACACCAACACCAGATCCCAGCTCCCAGCCCTGCCGAGTTTTCACCATCCCTCCAGACCTTCCCCTCACTGAGGCAAACGATCAGTCCTCAGCAAAGGACTGTCCTTCATCCCCCTCCGTCCATGCATCAATGAATTTAATACACGCTGTGACATTGAACACTTCTTCCTCCGACTCCAAGCTTACTTTCCCAATCAGGACTCCCGCCCACCTTCCAAAGACCCCTTCGCCCACCTCCAACACACTGCATCCACTTGAACACCCCACGCTGGCCTATTACCTGCCCTCGACCTCTTCATTTCCAACTGCCACCGGGACATTAACCGCCTCAACCTGCCTACCACCCTCCCCCACTCCAACCTCTCACCCTCACAACGCGCAGCCCTCCAATCCCTCTGCTCTAATCCCAACCTCACCATCAAGCCAGCAGATAAAGGGGGCGCAGTGGTAGTCTGGCGAACTGACCTCTACACTACTGAAGCCAAGCGCTAACTCGAGGACACCTCTTCCTACTGCCCCCTCGACCATGACCCCACTCCCCATCACCAAACAATCATCTCCCAGACCATACAGAATCTCTTCACCTCAGGAGATCTCCCACCCACAGCTTCCAACCTCATAGTCCGGGAACCCTGCACTGCCCAGTTCTACCTCCTTCCCAAAACCACAAGCCTGACCACCCTAGCCGACCCATTGTCTCAGCATGTCCTGCCCCACTGAACTCATCTCTACCTACCTCGACACTGTCCTATCCCCCCTAGCTCAGGAACTCCCCACATACGTTCGAGACACCACCCACGCTCTCCACCTCCTCCAAGACGTCCGTTTCCTCAGCCCCCAACACCACCTCTTCACCATGGATATCCAATCCCTCAACACCTCCATCCGCCATGACCAGGGCCTCCAAGCCCTCCATTTTTTTCCTCTCCCGACGTCCCCAACAGTACCCTTCCACCAACACACTCATTCGTTTGGCCAAACTGTTCCTCACCCTTAACAATTTCTCCTTCGAATCCTCCCACTTCCTCCAGACCAAAGGGGTAGCCATGGGCACACGTATGGGCCCCGGCTATGCCTGTCTCTTTGTTGGCTACGTAGAACAGTCGATCTTCCATAATTACCCTGGCACCACTCCCCACCTCTTCCTCCGCTACATTGATAACTGCATTGGTGCCAGCATCTGCAGTCATTGTTTTTACCCTTTTTAAATAATTGGTTTTATTCTCGGTCATCTTGTGATTTATCACTCAGTGAGCAGTTGGTCAAATGGCCACTTTGTGATTCAGAGTTTTGGCAACTGTGTGGGATCAATTCACTCTCCTTGCTTGATGTGTGATGACCCTCAGGTTAAACTTGCCATCCCTCACCAATGAAAGACCAGCCTATGAACCCTGGGACCATGACAAGTTTCACTTTCACAGTTAAGTTCCATTCATTCCTTTTCAAAAAGCCCAAACATGCCAATACCTAACAAATGTTGGTTTCAATATTCCCTTGCTTAATACACCTACAACTACATTAGTTTCTTGCTTGGATAGCAGGCATTTTAAAAAATATTTACTATAAGATTTGTGAGAAATTAAATTTTGGTTTGAATTCAGTCACTGTAAAACCTAAATTAACTGTGGGGAGGAGGAGGAAAAATGACAATGGTTGGTTTGCAAGACAGCTGTACTGTTAATTTATGTAAAGCAGTAAGTTCCTTGACTTTATCTACAGGAAGATAATAAAAGTGCTCACTCGGGACAAGGTCTCAACCAGTGTTTGGATAAACTAAAAGGCAACTCCAAGTCCAGAAAATAAATCCCACTTGATTTGTTACCTATCGTAGCATATATTTTGAAAATGTACTGAGTGTAAGTGAATTTTCTACATCATCTGGAGTTGTTTTCCTGCAAAGGATTGTGTGCAGCAACGAAAACTTTATTGTAATGTCAAAAGGCGTTAAAGTTCTGACATTAGTGTTCACAGATGAAGGCTGTCAGTTTAGCTTTGCAACGTTACATGATAGAAATAAGGATGTACTATGAAGGAACCGGTGGATGAAATACATGAGACCTGCATAAGTGGTGATTGAGTGAACCAAGCAAATCTCTAGTGTTATGAAGGTTTGCAATTTATTATTATTTGAGAACTTGAGTTCTAAAGTGGATGAAGAATGGATTTTTGTTTTTCAACTCTGCGAACAAGCAGCTTTTGTATTTTAAAGGTCAAAGTCATTTTGAACACTGAGTTCAAAACAGCATTTGCAACAAGTAATTTGATGTCAATTAAATGATCAGCATGACAACAGAGAGCTAATTTCTACAGTGTTTGCTGACCTGGTTTTATGATCTCCAGAGAGAATACTAGAACCAAGTTTATGTAGGAGGAAAGGTTCACAACAGCATCCAAGGAGTCAGGACTATGGAGAAGTTCTAACGTATTTAAAAATGCGTGAGAAGGAAGCTCCAGAAGCAGAAGACCGTGGAAGTGTCAGAGAAAAAGACATCCTACATGACTTTTGAAATCCTGAGTTAAGGGAGCCCATGTGAAGTAAAAATGGTCTCAATTAATTGTTTGTTTTAAGGGTCTCGGGGAGAAACATTAGCTGAAGAGAATAGCATCTAATAGCATGCAGGCACTTGTCAAAAGAAAACTGATTAATATTGTGTGCTAGCTGAGCAAGAATCTTTTGTGTGGTGATGGTTGTAACTCTTGAGTGGTTTGTGTCTATAAAGGTAACCCTTGGATAAAAGGGATAAATGTTTCTTTGAGTTTTGTAATTACTTGTTTAGTTCATGTTTTTCCCATGTATAAACTTTTCTTTTGTTGAAAATAATTTTTCAGGTTTTTGTGAATATGTTCAACGACCAATCTCCATGATGATTTTTATTTCTGATTTTGTTTATGGTCTACTTTATGGTTTTATTTTGGGGTCTGACGTGTCCGGTGTTAGCATCAGCTGGGACTGCAATATTTAAAATAGCAATGAAAGTAAAATTTAATATCAGTTTGGACATCTGTTAGCACCCTAAAATCTGGCATATGTGGGTATTTAAGGTTAGGAAATAGTTTGACTTTTAACAAAGTATTAGATTAGATTAGACTTACAGTGTGGAAACAGGCCCTTCGGCCCAACAAGTCCACACCGACCCGCCGAAGCGCACCCCACCCATACCCCTACATATTACCCCTTACCTAACACTACGGGCAATTTAGCATGGCCAATTCACCTGACCCGCACATCTTTGGACTGTGGGAGGAAACCGGAGCACCCGGAGGAAACCCACGCAGACACGGGGAGAACGTGCAAACTCCACACAGTCAGTCGCCTGAGTCGGGAATTGAACCCGGGTCTACAGGCGCTGTGAAGCAGCAGTGCTAACCACTCTGCACTATTAATTAGAATTTTCTGCACTACTCAATTCATGTTTAATTGAATATTATCAAAATATCAGAAATTGCAAAAGAAAGGATCACTTGTCATCTGCTGGAAGATGTGATGAAAATAGTGCATTTTGGATAGAATTTGATTTGATTATGTTGAAATTCAGTTATGTTCATTTGTAAATGGATATGTAGGAAGATTTGCTTGTATTAAGGAGGACACTGAATTCTTTTGGGTACATTTTGTTTTGAGTAGATGATAAACTTTGATACTGATCTAAATTCAGCTGAAAGACCTCTATTTTAGCCCCTCGTCAAAGGGAAGTTCATTGATTTTGATCTGTCATGCTTGACATTGCTTCAATTGTCTTTCTGATTAGGCAGGGAGAGAAGATAAGTTTTGCAATCCTGAATGGTATTTGGACTTAGTTGCTTGAAAGTGCATGTGCATTGATGGGCCACTTTCACCTTTAATGTTTCCCATTATGACATAGTCTCAAGGCAGTTGTTTGTAAAGAATGACCACTAGGGCATAGTATTTGTAATATTTTTTTCCACAGTGTGAGTAGTTTACTTCCTGGGGTGAGGAAAAGTAAATTGAAATGGCTTAAGGTAGACATACTTGTTTTTTTAAAATGTACCCCTCTTAATGCTCATACAGTTATTTTATAAAAATATTATTTATTTCTTGCTTCATGCGATAGAACTACCAGTGGAAAAGCCAGTATTTATTGCCCATCACCAACTGTCCTGTGAAGATGGTTTTGAATGGCTTCATGAACCACTGCAATCCACATGGTGAACGTACTACCACTGTGTTTTCTGGTAGAAATTTTGACCCCATCCAGTGAAGAACATGACAAGATTGTACGTGACTGAGTGACATGCTTGCGGGTGATGTTTGCAAAAATTGGGTCCCATGCCATCAGTGACAGTGATGTTGCCAAAGAAACATGGACAAGTATTCATTATAAAACCAGAAGTTAACTTGAAGTCAAACCACTGTAGATTAATGATTTGTCATCACAGCAATGGCTAATGCTGATTGGTTGTCGACTGTCTCTCCAGAAATAAAGTCTGGTCTAAACATTTATATTCTAAAATTGTACTTTGTTTAATTGTCCTTCAAGTGTCCAAGAATTTTCTTTAAAAATAGTTGAGAAATTAACACATTTGAACTTGTTCATGTAGCTTCTCATTTTTAAAATTAGTATTACTTAATTCAGGTGTTGATGGCACGATTATTTGAATTAGAACCTAGAACATAGAACACAACAGTGCAAAATAGGCCCTTTGGCCCTTGATGTTGCACCGAGCTGTGAACTATTCTCAGCTCATCCCCCTACACTATCCCAAAATCATCCATGTGCTTATCTAAGGACTGTTTAAATCTCCTTAATGTGGCTGAGTTAACTACATTAACAGGTAGGGCATTCCACAGCCTTACTAGTCTCTTGTTTTTTTAAAATTTTTACTTGTCAGGTGATGTTATCGGTTGAAGTTATAAAATTAGAGGAACAAATCATATGAGCGAGCCTTATCCCATGATGTTATATGAAGCTGTCTGTACTATTGCTCACCGTGAGGCAGGATTGGTGAGACTATCTTATTTTAATATAGGGATCTACAGGACCTATTTGGTCTAGTGTGACAGAAGGTAAAAAATGTAGTATAATGAGAGGAGGTTCTTGTCTTAAACAATGTGGAGTTTATTGCATGTTAGCAACCAATTCTAAGTTACATTGATATGATGGACAGTGCTATAAAGACTGCAGAGGACCTGAATGGGCAGTTCTTCTTCCTCTGAGATCCACTGTCTCCCAGCAAATTCATACGATATTGCCTTTAGTCCTTAAGGCACTCCTATTAACCCTTTCAGACCCTTACGCACTTTAACAACAGGACACAGTAGTGAAAGTGGAAGTTAAATTACTTGCAACTTTGGAGGATTCTAATTGCATTGGTCATCAGAGCAGTGAATGCTTCCATCTTGCTGAGCTGGAGAGTAACCAAGACCCAGAAGATCTATTTTTGTGAAAGCATGCTTTGATATCGCTTCCGATCCTGCTGCAGTCCGAGTGGAACTTCTTGGTTGACCTACTTAAGTAATTGCTTCAATTCAAAACCTGCTACTGCCACACAGCACTTTCCTTCACATGACACTGATTGTATCTATTTTGACAGATGGCACTGACTGTATCATTGATGAAAGCACTCCCGTGTGTGATGAGTCTTGTTGTCCTGCATTCTAAAATTGATCCAACAGATGGTGCTAAGGTTGCTGTTTATCTAACATTTACCTGGCACGCACAATAGCCTCTTGCAATTGCATTTTTAAGCCACAGTGTTAGAGGGCATTGAAGTAGAGATCGTGCATATCATCTAAATTAGTGCCAGTATTATTACCAAATGGCTCAAACTAAAGTTTTCTGATATCTTTATATTGCTAAAAGGGTGAAAAGAGTGGCAATGTGTAACATTATATTCTCATCACTAATAATGCTACTAGAATTCTTAGTTTCTTGTCAACAAGTGTGGAACAAGAGCACTCTCTGTGGCTGGTTGACAACCAAGGATAAATTAAAATATCAATATATATTAAGAGATCAATCAATGTTTTAGATATAAGATCCTCTGCAACTCCATTAACATAAATCTTGTGTGAATTTTGTAGTTAATTCCAATTCTGCCAGGATTCCTCATTCTCACTCTGTATACATCATATATGCCTCTCGTTTCATTGAAAATACTTGACTGGAAAAAGAAATGTATAGCTTTGGGACGAAGACAAAAGGAGTGGGGCTAATTGAAAATAATGAGCTTAATGGTGACCTATGTGAAACCATTTCATGAAATGTAGCTAAGTAGTTGGGTTCTTGTAGGAAGAATGAGGCCGCTCAGTAGTATTCTTGTGGCTCAGTAGTAGTTTTCCGACCTCTGAGCGCAGAACGCCTTGGTTCAAACCCTAGCTGCACCAGAAGTCTGTAATAAAATCTCAACTGGTTTATTAGAAATGTCTAAGACATGCATGTATATATTTGCTTACATTCAGTGCTACTGCCCACTATTCCAACTAAATAGGATAAAAGTGGATGTTGGAAGCAATATTAATTGTAGAATGCCTTTATAAAAACATACTTTCGGAAACAGTTGTCAGCATTTTTTTTAAGGTAGTGTTCTATCAGAACCAGCTGAAGGGTGCTACTTTAAAATAAGCAAGTTGCTAAATATATAACTTGTTATCAGATTCCCTACGAGAGTCTCACACCATTTGATATTGAGTAGATTTAATGAAGATGATTAGTTTGATTAACACCTAGCACTACATCTTAGATCATCTAAGTAGGGCCATACTGTTTAGGAGGGATATAAGAAAGCACTTCTACACAAAAAGTGGCAGATCTTCCAAATTCTCTTTGACAAATGGCAATAGATGCTGGATCAGTTAATTTTAAATCTGAGTTGGATGTATTTTTGTTAAGCAAAGCTATTAACTGATATAGGCCAAAGGCAGGTAACTGGATTTAGGCCACAAATTAGCCATAGTTTTAATGAATACTGGAACAGGCTCGAGGGGCTGAATGGCCTACTCCTAAATATCAGTTACCTGTCATGGGCCATGCTCTCCATGTTACAGATGAAGCATTTGAATGATCAGATTGAGTGGTTTCCAAGACATAATGACAAACTGATGATTTTCTTTTAATATGTGCCTTAGTCACTTTGAGCGTTTTAGAATTTCCTTTTTTTTTAATGCCTGTGCCTAGTCTCAATCTCCTACTCTGCTGCTGTTTTCCTTTTAAAACAAATTGCCTACTTTTGTAATGAGAAGAAAATTACTTTTGTTGAACTCCAGAAAAGAATCTGTCAATCCCGCATACATTTTCCCAAAATGTTTTGGTAAAAGCATAACACTAAATAATATAATGGTGTGTTAGAATTCACTTAGAGAGTTTGTCACAGCAGTTCAACGGGCCTTTTTATATTAAAAACAGAAATTGCTGGCAGACTCTGATCTGACAGCATTTATGGAGAGGAAGGAAATGTTCTGAGGAAGGGCCACTGGACTTGAAACATTTAACTCTACTTTTTCTGAGTTTTTCCAGCAATTTCTGTTTTGTGTTTCAGATCATTAGCATCTCCTGTTGATGCATTGTTTACATGCATGTTGCCATTGGGAGCTATAGATTGTGATAGCACACGGTCAAATATTCTTGACGTCAGATTGATTTGTAAATGTATTTCAGACTTAAGGTCTGTTTAAGAGGCTGTGGATGCTGTAACAACTGATCATTTCAGTATAGGAGTTGGGATGTTATGTTGTAACTGTACAGCTCATTGGTGAGGCCCCTTTTAGAATACTGTATACAATTCTGGTTACCCTTCTATAGGAAGGATGTTGTTAAACTTGAGAGGGTGCAGAAAAGATTTACAAGA
This sequence comes from Hemiscyllium ocellatum, assembly GCF_020745735.1. Classification (NCBI taxonomy): domain Eukaryota; kingdom Metazoa; phylum Chordata; class Chondrichthyes; order Orectolobiformes; family Hemiscylliidae; genus Hemiscyllium; species Hemiscyllium ocellatum. The sequence goes on along the minus strand of NC_083428.1, from coordinate 16,141,671 downwards.
ACTGGAGGTGTTGAGATATAAGGAGAGGCTGGATAGACTGGGAATTTTTCTTTGGAGTGTTAAAGGCTGAGAGGTGATCTTGACAGAGCTTTAAAATCTTCAGGGGCATGGATAAGGTGAATAGCCAGGCTCTCTTTCTGAGGGTTGGGGAGATCAAAACTAGACAGCATAGATTTTAAGGTGAGAGGAGAAAAATTTAAAAAGGACCTGAGGGGTAACTTTTCCATGCTGAGGGTGGTGCGTATATGGAATAAGCCACCAGAGGAAGTGGTGGAGGTGAGTACAATTAAAAGGCAGCTGGATGGGTATATGAATAGGAAGGTTTTAGAGGGATATAGGCCAAATTCTGGCAAATGGGACTTGAACAGATTGAAATATTTGGTCGGTGTGGACGAATTAAACCAAAGGCTCTGTTTGTGGTCTGAGACTCTATAACCGTATCCGGCAACCAGAAATCTTACCTGCTTGTTGCCTGCCATTGGCTTGTATTGAAAGGATTTACAGGTTGATCGATGGTCAACCAGTTTGGTGGAGTTAGGCATACATCTTTTGTGACCATAAGTCCTGGAGTGGCACTTTATTATTTATTATTCATTTGTGGCATTTGGACATTGCTGGATGGTCTTGAGAAGGTGGTAGTGAGCTGCTGCCTTGAACCATTGCAGTATACCTGCTCTGGGTTGACACACAATGCCGTTAGGGAGGGGATTCCAGGATTTTGACCCAGTAACAGTGAAGGAACTTAAGTCTGATTCCTCAGGCTGAGACACAACTCCCTCCACCATTAACTACATAATACTATGCAATGGGAAAAGAAACAACATAGACTCGTGAAGACAGCCTCATAATAAAATGCTTCACAGTCAGTGAAGTAGCTCTGAAGTGTTGTCACTGTTGTAATGTAGGGAAGACTGCAACCAATTGCTTTTTGTAGGATTCTGCAACAGAAATACAATAATGATCTGATTACCTGTTTGTGTGATGCTCATTACAAAAAACTTTGGTCAGGACTCCAAAGAGAATTCCCCTGCCCTTCAGATAGTTGAGTGGTATCTTTTTGGTCCACCGGTGAGGGCCTTTGTTCCTATTTTTCAATTAAATATTAAGCCAATGACAGTGCAGCATTCCCTTAGTATTGCATTCACAGTGTTAGTGTCTCACTCAAGTCGCTGAACTAGGACTCAAACTAACAACCTTTTGCCTTTTCAAACCAATCATTTAGGACTGAGATGCGCAGAAATTACTTCACGCAGAGGCTTGTGAATCTTTGGAATTCTTTATCCCTGTTGGTTGTAGTTGCTCCTTTGTTGAATATTAAAAGCTGGGGTAGATAATATTTTTGTAGATTTTCAGAGAATCAGCAAATATAAAGATAGAATAGGTGGAGTTGAAGCCAAAGATTAGCCACGATTGTTATGAATGGCAGAGCATGGTCCATAGGTGATATCTTGCGCCCACACCTCCACACTCACTTCCCTCCAAGGCCCCAAGGGATCCTTCCATATCAGCCACAAGTTCACCTGTACCTCCACACACATCATCTATTGCATCCGCTGCACCCGATGTGGCCTCCTCTATATTGGTGAGACAGGCCGCTTACTTGCGGAATGCTTTAGAGAACACCTCTGGGCCGCCCGTACCAACCAACCCAATCACCCCGTGGCTCAACACTTTAACTCCCCCTCCCACTCCACCGAGGACATGCAGGTCCTTGGACTCCTCCACCGGCAGAACACAACTACACGACGGCTGGAGGAGGAGCGCCTCATCTTCCGCCTGGGAACCCTCCAACCACAAGGTATGAATTCAGATTTCTCCAGTTTCCTCATTTCCCCTCCCCCACCTTGTCTCAGTCGGTTCCCTCAACTCAGCACCGCCCTCCTAACTTGCAATCCTCTTCCTGACCTCTCCGCCCCCACCCCACTCCGGCCTATCACCCTCACCTTGACCTCCTTCCACCTATCCCACCTCCATCGCCCCTCCCCCTAGTCCCTCCTCCCTACCTTTTATCTTAGCCTGCTTGGCTCTCTCTCTCTTATTCCTGATGAAGGGCTTATGCTCGAAACGTCGAATTCTCTATTCCTGAGATGCTGCCTGGCCTGCTGTGCCTTGACCAGCAACACATTTGCAGCATAGGTGATATAGTCTATTCATATTTTCAAGCAAAGTAGTAATGGCCTCGTGGTATTATGACTAAAGTATTAATTCAGAAACTCAGCTAATGTTCAGCATGGCAAATGCTGGGAATTTGAGTTCAATTTTAAAAATTGTGGATCGGGAATCTGCTGACACCATTGTCAACTGCCATCTGGCTCACTAATGCCTTTCAGGGAAGGAAATGTGCCGTCCTCACCTGGTCTGGCCTGCATGTGACTCCACACAGACAGCAACGTGGTTGACTCTTAACACACTGTTCAAAGGAATCTAGGGATGGGTAATAAATGCTGGCCAGCTGGTGATACCCATAATCAAACAAACACTTTTTTTTACAAAAAACCTACCTTTAAGTCATTATCATTGCTTCTGTTATTAATAAGGTATCAATAAAAAATGATGACTTGAAATAAATTTCTCAAATTAACCTTCATTGCTCAATAGGAGTAGACCATTCAGCCTTTTGAGTCTGTTCTGCTATTCAGTTGAATTGATTAATAACGACTCCAATTTTTTTTATTCCATAATGTTTAATACTATTGTCTAATCACTTGCTACAGTCAGCGTTGTGCATGAATCTTTTGAAATTCTCTGCCTCAGAGAGCTGTGAATACTCAGTCAATACATGTATTCAAACCTGAGATCTATGTGGTATTAATTAATCCACAGCTACAATGACAGGGTAGAAAAGTATGCTGCATTAAAGTTCAAGCTTTGTTTTATTGAAAAGTGGAGGCTTCCTCTTACACTCTAGCAAAAGTCTTACCAAGCACCATTTTGAAATATTGAGTTGACCTGACCCCAAACTTTTCTGGGAGATCAAATCTTAAAACAAAAGTACAGTTGAAACAAAACAACAGTACAGTTCCCACTGTTTTTAAGAATCTGTAATTGATGTTCATAAGGAAGCAAATACTGTTCGTTCTTGACAACTGTATGGCAAGCAAAGGGATACTACAACTTTAAAGTTGTATTAGCATAGTTAGATCTGAATGGGATGAACTTTGTGGATTTGAAAGAATGTTCAGCATCTGGTTTTGTTGTCAGTGCCATGTACATAAATGCAATGGGCACTGTCTCACTGACAGCTCCGTACAGATATCTTAATAGGGTTGCTTGATGACACAGTCGAGCTTTTTAGTAATAAATCTTTTTACTGGAATCAAAACCAGAAGAAAAAAAGAGAAAACAATTGATTCACTGATATGAAACTGATGGGATTTTGTGGCACACATTACTGGATTATTTGCCCTTTGACAGTTTTGGAAAGGAATATTTGCTTGATCTGAGCGTGGATCTCAGGAGTTGAAGTGTCCTTGTTGTTCGGGCCCAGCTGATCTTTCAGCAGTAATTAAGTCTGCATCTTGATTTTCAAGGCTGGAATCTCTTGAACAAGGATTTCTTTCCATCTGCCTTTGCAGTCAACACCACCACCCACAAGTGGGTGAACAAACTGCCCTTTCAAACAGACTGAGGCCTCAGCATGAAGATGACTCTGAGAGAAACATGGTGAGAATCTTCAGATGAAATGATCCCCATGCTTAAAACATGTCACTCCCTTAGGTCTGTTTGCTCACAGCAGACTTTTATGTTCTATTCATTTTCTCTTAAACTCTGAAGCTGCAGAATTCTTTGTCTTTCGCCCCTTATCTCTGCAAAGTTTAGATTTTAAAAACTGAGTGAAAACTCTAGTCATGGGCTGAGATAAAATAATGTATGCAGTATCTGAAGCTGAAATGAAAAGGCTCAAAATTCACTTCCAATAAGATGCAGCAGGGAAGGGAAAAATAAACATTTGGGTATTGTCCTTGATGGAAGGTCGAAGCTGATTTGGTAACCTATATTTCTCGTTTGGATCCTGAGTCTCCCAAACACTTAAACATTTATGTTTCAAACCATTTCCCTTTAAATTGGGAATCTCAGTTCTCAACTGTTTTTGTCTAATGGAAGATGTTGTGATATATCTCAAAACTAGTATATCTTTAAATGACATGCTTATGATATTGTCTTCATAACGTAGTACCTGCCCTGATGATACAAAGGTTTCAGACTCCACCTTTGCTCACTTCCATCAAGTGACCACAGCTACTGTTTGTAACCGAGTGGCTTAATGAGCCCAGACTGAAGTTCCTGTGACTAATATGTGTATACAGCAGGAGCTTTAATAATTGTCTGTTAAATCTTTCTTTATGGCATTGCTCATGTTTAATGCTGATGTTACAGGAGCTAATATGGCTTATTTGGTGCAAATATCCTCCGAAGACTAAAGCCCATATCGCGTAGTGGATCCGAAAGGATCAGAAGGGGAAGAAGGGAGTTGGGGGAGAGAGAGAGTATGGTGAAACACTGTACTTGTGTATATCTGTTGGAAGCTGGTGACAGACCTTTGTCAGAAAAACGCAATTGTCCCTTTGCTAGGATGGTATTGTACAAAGTTTACTGATGTTCAAATGTGTTAATCTCATGACAACAAAGAAAACATAACTTCTAAACTGAAGTGTGACCTGGAATATAATTGAGACCAGTAGTACTGATGGGTCCCACTTTCAATTCATGATAGGCAGTACTTGTGATGGAAGTCTCCAAGCTTTATCTGTACACCTCCATGTGTACTGTCACACTCCAACACAATTGTTGCTAATTAACATTTTGCTTCAGTATGAATTAAAATTCTAAACTTAGATTTATTTCACAAGAAAAAGGGAGAATATTAAGATAGTGGTTGTATATTCCTATGGGTCTATACTTCACAGGATATACATTACAATGGCTTCATGCAGTAGTTACTAGACTAATTTTTTTTTTGTTGTGTTGCATCATCAGCTATCATGACAGTAATAAAATGGGCACAATTAAAAGCCATTCTTTGAAAATATTTACCAGTTCATTACTGTGGTATAGTCTTGTAGGTAAGCAGAATTTTTTTTCAAAACTGTTGCATAAACAAGTTGAGTATAATATGAAATTTGCAAAAGATTGCATAAAGTTTTATCATTCGCATTTTCGTCATTTGCAAATTTTTCCAGGCAAGGCATTACTGAAGAAGGGCTTATGCCCGAAACATCGATTCTCCTGCTCCTCGGATGCTGCCTGGCCTGCTGTGTTTTTCCAGCACCACATTTTTCAACTCTGGTCTCCACCATCTGCAGTCCTCACTTTCTCCAAGGCATTACAGGGTAGTCCAGCACAGGCCACCATTTCTGTGGCAACTGTGATGACATGTTAAATAATTACATCTGCATGCACATGATCTGTAATCCCCTATTCCTGCCTGTTCACGTGTCTCTCTAAATGATTTATAAGTGTTGCAATCTTATCTACTTCTACCACTTTCACCTGGTAATGTTTTCCAGGCACCTACCACTTCTGTGTTTTTAAAAAGAAGCTTGCCTCACGCAGCTTTAATCTTTCCCCTGGTCACTTTAAACCTATACTCCCATGTGGAACAGCCACTGGTCCCAGATCATCTTCAGTAAAAAAAAACACTCCTTCACAACTACCCTCCGTTTTCTATGACCAAACTAATTTTGTTTCCAACTCACCATGGATTCTGTATGACTTAATTGTTTGGGTCAGCCTGTCATAAGGGACCTTGTCAAATGCTTTAGTAAAGCCCATGTAGATAATTTGCACTGCCCTACTTCAATCATCTTTGTTACTTTCTCACATACCTCAATCAAATTTGTGAGAGAAGACCTTTCCTGCATAAAGCCATGCTGACCATCCCTAATCCATCTGTCCAGTTTCCAAATGCAAGTAAATCTTGTCCTTAAGAATCTTCTGCAATCATCTCCCTACCACTGATGTCAGGCTCACTGGTCTAAAATTACCTGGATAATCCCTGTTGACCTTCGTAAACAAAGGAAAAACATTAGCTATTCTTAGGTCTTCTGGGACTCTGCCTTTTGCTAAAAAAGGATACAAAGACTTCTGTCAAGACGGCAGCAATCTCTGTTGCCTCCCTCAGTATTCTGGGATAGCTTCCAACAGGCCCTGGAGACTTGAAAAACTTTAAGACACCCAACACATCCTCCTCCTTAGTATCAACATACCTGTCTCTTAACATCATTCATGTCCTTCTTGGTAAATACTGATGTGAAGTCCTCATTAAGGACCTCACCCAATTCTTCTGGCTCCACGTATAAATTCTGTTCACTCTATTACCCATTGTGGTGCTAATGGTTACTTATCAGTGGTTATCATGACATGTAACTTTATACAGTAGGAGGTTTCACCCAGCTATATCATTAATAGAGATATCTAGCTCCTGTTATTGTTTTAGTTTCATACATAATACTATCCTTTATCCAAAACCCTTGGGGCCAGTTGTTTCTCAGAATTCGAACTTTGTCATATTTCAGAATAAATGACATTTTCAGTGAAATAGAAAAAAATTACCTTAACAGCAGTTGCACATGTGAATAGTGAAAGCAAGCTAATGTTTCAAAATGACTCAAAATGTGACCTTGTTTTAGCTCCATGGATGCTGCCTGACCCACTGTGATTTCCAGCAGTTTTTGTTTTCAGTTCCAATTCTAGCATCTGCAGGAATTTGTTCCTAAGATCTTACTGAATGTGGATTTATAGCAGTAGACCCTTCATTCCCTCTCTGAAGCCGGTTTGTTTACTTCGGGTATCTTCATGAGTAATTTATTCAGCATTTTATTGCCCTTTATCTCCCTGCATCCACCCAATCAATCAAGTACCCACAGTCACACCCAGCCTTCTCTGCTCTAAAGAAAACAAGCTGAATTTATCCAGTCTTTCTCCGTTTCCAAAACGTCCCATCCCAGGCGAATCTTCTCTGCACCCCCTCGAGTGTAATCCTTCCTATAGTGTGGTGACCAGAAATGCTCACAGTATTCCAGCTGTGGTCTAACCAAAGCTCTGTGCAGCTCCAATTTTCAGCTCTAAGCCAACATTAGATTTCCAGAGGACCCTGCACAGCTTGAGAAATTTGTCACTGACAATGGCGCTCAGCATGTCCTATTCCAACAAATGGTACATTGAGTGAGGTTGCTGAGGTGTCAGCTGACCTATTAAAATCTGAAAAGGACCAAATTGAATTTAGGAAATTAAGAATTCAATTTTTAAAAATGCTAATGCAGAACTCCTAAAGGGATACCAAGCACCCAGAACTTTATCTCTGGATTAATCATCTACTGATAATGCCACAAGCAGGCCATTGCCACCCTGAGATGCCACAAGAAGGCTGAAGTTCAGTTCAGTTCCAAATGACAGAAATGTAATGACTCACTCCTTAAGGTTTTAACCCGTGAATCGTGCTGTTATGGTTCTTCCCGGTACAGTATTTAAATCAGCTGTTGAATCTTGCAGTTCCAAACTCTCAAAAATGCTTAATGTTTGAGGAGAGGTGGGGTGGGGTGCTCTGGCACACTTGCTGTCAACCAACTGTACCTCAATAAGGAGCCAGGATAGTGAGGGCGAATAAAGCTGAGAAGATGTGTGAGTGAACAGTGTTTGTGGTGAAAATGTCCTCCTTTCCCAAACCGGTTTAATTTTGCCTGAAAGACCATCGTTATTTGATTGAGCTAAAGGTGCCCAAACCGTGTCCTGCAGGCCTCATACAGCATTTCCCTCACCTTAGGGAAAAGACCCTTGTTATTCACCTTATCTATGCCTTTAATGATTTTATAAACCTCAATAAGGTCACCCCTCAACCTCCTACACTCCAGTGTAATGGATATAGCTTTTCCTATTCTTACAAGAGGTATTGTACATTCCGGGGCAGTATTCACTTGAGGCAATTCTACAGAAAGACAGGGCAGATTAATAGGAGAGTTGAGAAAGTATACTAGAGGCTTTAATTTTATCAGTTATGGCATAAATAACTCCATAAATGATGATTTCATAACCTTATACAAGAAACATCAATGACCAGGAGCAAATCATATAAGCTGGAGTTTCAAATACAGAAAGGTTATATTGGAAGATTTTGCAAAATATGCTTCTCCAGTTAAGGTCCATTTCTGTCCTGTGTGCATTGCTTACTAGTGAATCTATCAGCAGAAACTGCAGGAGGGAACCAGCCTGTGATTGGAGGAGCTTTGAATAGCTTGGGGCCTGGGGTCGTGAGCCTGGAACAGCCCAGAGCTTCGATTGATATAATATAATCATAGAGCACAGAAACAGACCCTTTGATTCCACCCGTCCGCATCTACCATGTTCCCACATTAAACCCGAAATAATCCACCTGCCTGCACTTGGCCTATATTGCTCCAAACTTTTCTTACGCCATGAACTTAACTGTCATTTAAACATTGTAACTGCATCCATTACTTTCTTTGCCAGTTCATTCCACACATGGGCCAATATCAGTTTAAAAAAAACTGCTTCTTTTTAAATCTTTCTCCTCCCCTTCAAAATATGCATATTAGTTTTGAATTCTCTCACCTTAGGGAAAAGACCCTTGTCATGCACCTTATCTATGCTCCTAATCATTTTATAAACCTCAATAATGTCACCCCTCAACCTCCTACACTCCAGTGAAAAACGTCCCAGTCATTCCAGTCAAATGAATATATCTTTTCCTAATCTTACAAAAGGCATAGTTATATTGTACATTCTGGGGGAGTATTCCCATCTTGCAATGCCACAGAAAGACAAGACAGATTAATAGGGTAGTTGAGAACGCATACTGGAGACTTACAATCTATGCCATAGCTGATAAATGTAAGTATATGGAGGTTAATTTGGAGCTGTACAGCTGGAATACTGTGTGCATTTCTGGTCACAACACTATAGGAAGGATTACACTGCAAGGGGGTGCAAATTAGATTTGCTGGGATGTTGCCTGGGATGGAGCATTTTAGCTCTGAAGAGAGGTTGGATAGGCTTGTTTCCTTTAGAGAAGAGAAGACTGGGTGTGACTATGGGTACTTGATTGAAATGTATTAGATGAGCAGCATGACAGTGTGGTTTGGGAGAATAATTCTAAGGTGAAGGGCAAGAGGTTTAGAGAGAGGGGATTTGTGGAAATATTTTTTCATCTAGAGGGCAGTGGTCTGGAAGGGGGTGCTGTAGAGGTGGGAAACATCACATGTTTTTAAAAGGATGTGGATAGGCATGTCAACATTCAAGGCTGCTGGAAAGTGAGATTAGTCAAGATAGGTCGGTAATGACTTGATGGGACGAAGGGTCTCTTCTGTGCTGTGTGACCCTGATTCATTCAGGTTCAAGATTAGAGTGATGCAGGAAAAGCTCAGCAGGTCAGGCAGCATCCGACGAGGAGGAAAATTGTCATTTCGGGCATGAGTCCTTCAGGTGTCAACTGAATTCAGTGAACCTACATTTCAGGCGCCCATTACCGTGCTATCACTTGTTGCCAGCAGATGGCAGTATACCTCAAGTTGTGACTCAGCCTCTAATCAGTAGTCACTGTCACATTGTTTCAGAAAGTTTGTGGTTTTAGTGTGAATCCATGTTGCCAGAAAGTAGTGTAGCTCATGTGGCTTTCTAACACAAGTCCACTGTGAGCTGACCTTTTTAATAGTGTATTTATTTGGAGCAAAAGTTTATTTTGTTATGAAATAAGTACCCAAAATGATTACATTTGACATTGGGGTATGAAACCACAAACATGCTTTTAATGTGAAGTTTTTATTTTGAAATATTCCTGGCGAATCTTTTCATTCGGGCAAACACAGTTTTATCTCAGCTCAGACCTTTGTGAGCCCTGGCACACCAGATGTGGTGATGCATTTGTTATCGATAGTGATTTGAGGGCAATTACCATCAGCAATTTCCAATTTACCAAGAGAAAAAAGTGCCACATACATGTAAAAAGAGGTAATTACCATCCGTGTTAAATAGGCAACTCATGTGAACCAATATGAATCGCAATGGCTCTTAATTCAGAGCAGAAGTGCTATTATTTTGAGTCATAACTCTAGATAAAAGAAAATAAACAATGACCATTACAATGTTTTTCCTTTGTTAAATGACACTGCTGTATCACCCAGTAAGTTGTGGGTTGTGTAATTATTGAAAAAGAAAAGAAAATCAAAAATGTCTGTGTGTCTACAGTACTAGTGAGCAAGGGGAATATAAGGGTGAAGGGACTGTATTTTGCATTCTGAAAAATAAAATGAGACAAGAAATTCCTATTTCTTTAATTGTGTCCTAATGTATCCAGGTGCCTAATGGTGTAGACGATTTCTCTCCACTAGCAGCATAAATGTCTGTAGACATGTGCTGCCAAGCTAAATGGCTGGACTTGGTGGTTTCATTTCTGAACGGAGTTTCCATACAGGGACAGAGATTCATAACCTGAATGCAATGCTCACTTTCTCGTGGGTAATAGATCGGACTGCACTTTGCATTGGCTGATAGCAGGACATCTGACCACGTGGCTGCAAGGATGGTGTAGGAGGGAGGACTTCAGGTATTTGGACAATTGGACTGCATTCTGGGGAAGGTGGGACCTGTACAAGCAGGACGGGTTGCACCTGAACCAGAAGGGCACCAATATCCTGGGAGGTGGGTTTGCTAGCACTCTTCGGGGGGGGGGTTTAAAGTAATTTGGCAGGGGGATGGGATCCGGACTTGTAGTCCAGCAAGTAGGTTAGCTGTTTTTCAGGGTGTCCAAGAAGGTAGGGAGGCTGTGGAGAAGGTAGCACTGACAGGGAATACTTGCGGACACAGAGATGGGTTCAAGTGTGTATACTTCAACGCAAGGAGTATCAGAAATAAGATGGGTGAACTTAAGGGGTGGATCGGAACTTGGGACTACGATGTTTTGGCCATCACGGAAACACGGATAGAAGAGGGACAGGAATGGTTGTTGGAGGTTTCTGGTTACAGATAGAACATAGAACATAGAACAATACAGCACAGAACAGGCCCTTCGGCCCACGATATTGTGCCGAACATCTATCCTAGATTAAGCACCCATCCATGTACCTATCCAATTCCCGCTTAAAGGTCCCCAATGATTCTGACTCTACCACTCCCACAGGCAGTGCATTCCATGCCCCCACCACTCTCTGGGTAAAGAACCCACCCCAGACATCTCCCCTATACCTTCCACCCTTCACCTTAAATTTATGTCTCCTTGTAACACTCTGTTGTACCCGGAGAAAAAGTTTCTGACTGTCTACTCTATCTATTCCTCTGATCATCTTATAAACCTCTATCAAGTCACCCCTCATCCTTCGCCGTTCCAACGAGAAAAGGCCAAGAACTCTCAACCTATCCTCGTATGACCTATTCTCCATTCCAGGCAACATCCTGGTAAATCTTCAGTAATCTTCAATGATGTTTCAGTAAGATTAGGGAGGGTGGTAAGAAAGGAGGGAGTGTGGCGTTGCTAATTAGAAATGGTATAATGGCTGCAGAAAGGCAGTTTGAGGGGGATCTGCCTTTGGAGGTAATATGGGCTGAAGTCAGAAATAGGAAAGGAGCAGTCACCTTGTTGGGTGTTTACTATAGGCCGCCAATAGCAGCAGAGATGTGGAGAAACAGATTGTGGAAAGGTGCAGAAGCCACAGGGTAGTGGTCATGGGCGATTTCAACTTCCCAAATATTGATTGGAAGCTCTTTAGATCAAGTAGATTGGACAGGGTGGTGTTTGTGCAGTGTGTCCAGGAAGCTTTTCTAACTCATATGTAGATTGTTCAACCAGAGGGGAGGCCATGTTGGATTTGGTACTCGGTAACGAACCTGGACAAGTGATGGGCTTGTTAGTGGGTGAGCATTTTGGTGATGGTGACCACAATTCTGTGACTTTCACCTTGGTTATGAAGAGAGATAGGTACTTGCAACAGGGTAGGTTTTACAATTGGGGGAAGGGTAAATACGATGCTGCGAGACAGGATCTGAGGAACATAAGTTGGGAGCATAGGCTGTCAGGGAAGGATGTCATTGAAATGTGGAACTTTTTCAAGGAACAGATACGATGTGTCCTTGATATGTATGTACCTGTCAGGCAGGAAAGAGATGGCGTGTGAGGGAACCTTGGTTGACGAGGGAGGTTGAATGTCTAGTAAAGAGGAAGAAGGAGGCTTACATAAAGTTGAGGAAACAAGGTTCAGATAGAGCGTTGGAGGGATACAGGATAGCCAGGAGGGAGCTGAAGAAAGGGATTAGGAGAGCTAAGAGAGGGCATGAAAAATCTTTGGTGGGTAGGATCAAGGATAACCCCAAGGCCTTTTATGCGCAAGTGAGAAACATGAGAATGACGAGAATGAGAGTAGGTCCGATCAAGGACAGTAGTGGAAGACTGTGTATTGAGTCAGAAGAGAGGTCTTGAATGAGTACTTTTTTCAGTATTTACAAATGAGAGGGACTGTATTGTTGAAGAGGAGAGTATAAAGTGGACTGGTAAGCTAGAGTGATACTTGTTCGGAAGGAAGATGTGTTATGCATTCTGAAAAACTTGAGGATAGACAAGTCCCTCGGCCCTGACGGGATATATCCTAGGATTATATGGGAAGCAAGAAAGGAAATTGCAGAGCTGTTGGCAATGATCTTTTCGTCTTCACTGTCAACGGGGGTGGTACCAGGGGACGGGGGAGTGTCAAATGTTGTGCCCCTGTTCAAATAAGGGAATAGGGATAACCCCGGGAATTACAGGCCAGTTAGTCTTACTTCGGTGGTAGGCAAAGTAATGGAAAGGGTACTGAGGGATAGGATTTATGAGTATCTGGAAAGACACTGCTTGATTAGGGACATCCAGCATGGATTTGTGAGGGGTAGGTCTTGCCTTACAAGTCTTATTGAATTCTTTGAAGAGGTGACCAAGCATGTGGATGAGGGTAGAGCAGTGGATGTAGTGTACATGGATTTTAGTAAGGCATTTGATATGGTTTGCCATTGTAGGCTTATGCGGAAAGTCAGGAGGCATGGGATAGTGGGAAATTTGGCCAGTTGGATAGAGAACTGGCTAACTGGTCGAAGTCAGAGAGTGGTGGTAGATGGTAAATATTCAGCCAGGAGCCCAGTTACAAGTGGAGTTCTGCAGGGATCAGTTCTGGGTCCTCTGGTGTTTGTAATCTTTATTAATGACTTGGAAGTGGGAGTCGAAGGGTGGGTCAGTAAATTTGCAGATGATACGAAGATTGATGGAGTTGTGGATAGTGAGGAGGGCTGTTGTCAGCTGCAAAGGGACTTAGATATGATGCAAATCTGGGCTGAGGAGTGGCAGATAGAATTCAACCCTGTCAAGTGTGAGGTTATCCATTTTGGAAGGACAAATAAGAATGTGGAATACAGGGTTAACAGTAGGGTTCTTAGTAAGGTGGAGGAGCAGAGGGATCTTGGGGTCTATGTTCATAGCTCTTTGAAAGTTGCCACTCAGGTGGATAGAGCTCATAAGAAGGCCTATGATGTCTTAGCGTTCATTAGCAGAGGGATTGAATTCAAGAATCGTGAGGTGATGTTGCAGCTGTACAGGACCTTGGTAAGGCCACATTTGGAGTACTGTGTGCGGTTCTGGTCGCTTCACTTTAGGAAAGATGTGGAAACTTAGGAGTGGGTGCAGAGGAGATTTACCAGGATGTTGCCTGGAATGGAGAATAGGTATTATGAGGAAAGGTTGCGAGTGCTAGGCCTTTTCTCATTGGAACGGCGAAGGATGAGGGGTGACTTGATAGAGGTTTATAAGATGATCATGGGAATAGATAGAGTAGACAGTCAGAGACTTTTTCCCCGGTACAACAGTGTGTTACAAGGGGACATAAATTTAAGGTGAAGGTTGGAAGGTATAGGGGGAATGTCAGGGGTAGGTTCTTTACCCAGAGAGTGGTGGGGGCATGGAATGCGCTGCCTGTGGGTCAGAATCATTGGTGACCTTTTAAGCAGCAATTGGATTGGTACATGAATAGGTGCTTAAGCTAGGACAAATGTTCGGCACAACATCGTGGGCCGAAGGGCCTGTTCTGTGCTGTATTGTTCTATGTTCTAACTAAACAGTTTGAGTCAAAGGAGCTGAGAGCGTCTAACACGGTGAGTAGTGAAATTTATTGAGTGAGAGCTATTCAGAGGATTTTGAAAGGGGGGAAAAGAGGAAATGCCAGGAGGTTTACATTAACATGATTATGAATCTCTTTGAAGAGTCGTTGTGAAATCTAATTTAGAAATCAGACCATTAAGAAAGTGACTCACGGAGGGCTGGAATTAGGGAGTGTTCGGACGTTAGTAGATGGATAAATGGTTACATGCAATTGAACACTGATGACACATTGTAATGATTTTTTTTATTATAGTCTCCTTGTACTTTTTTTCAACTGTTGAGTTTGGATGTGTTGCTACTTGCCTTCGTTAGGTCAAAATGTTGCAAGTCCCTCCTCCCCCAGTGCGTGAGTCATACAGATTAGTGTCACTAAGGTTCGGGGTATTTGGGAGCTGGGTTATCTTGAGTTAGCAAAGTTCAATCACAGTCGTAGTACTCGGAAACTATAACTGTAAGGAGGGGGTGGCAAGGTGATGGTGAACATTGTCACTGGAAAGTCATGAGTAGGGTTTTGGTGATAAGATCATCTGGATCTGCTCTAACTAGTGTTAATGGCCTGGTTAGGCTGCTCCTGGAGTACCCAGTACAGGAAAGATATTATTATAGAGGGTTCACCAGGTTTGTTCTTGGGATGAACACAATTTAGGCAAACTGAGACTGATTCCTCTAGACTTTCAAACAATGAGATGATCTCATCGAAAGTAACAAAATACTTAAAGGGATAGACAGGGTAGAGCTGAAAATGTGTTGCTGGTTAAAGCACAGCAGGTTAGGCAGCATCCAAGGAACAGGAAATTCGACGTTTCGGGCCAGAGCCCTTCATCAGGAAGGGCTGATGAAGGGCTCTGGCCCGAAACGTCGAATTTCCTGTTCCTTGGATGCTGCCTAACCTGCTGTGCTTTAACCAGCAACACATTTTCAGCTCTGATCTCCAGCATCTGCAGACCTCACTTTTTACTAGACAGGGTAGATGCAGGTAAGATGTTTCCCCTGGTTGGAGAGATCAGAACCATGGGTAACAATTAAAAAATAAGAGGTCCCAATAAGGTCCAAGATGAGGAGAAATAGTTTTGCTTAGAGGGTTGTGAACATTTGGAATTCTCTATCACAGTGAGCTGATGAGCAGCACAGTGGCTCAGTGGTTAGCACTGCTGTTTCATAGCACCAGGAACCTGGGTTTGATTCCCTCCACACTCACTTCCCTCCAAGGCCCCAAGGGATCCTTCCATATCCGCCACAAGTTCACCTGTACCTCCACACACATCATCTATTGCATCCGCTGCACCCGATGTGGCCTCCTCTATATTGGTGAAACAGGCCGCTTACTTGCGGAACGCTTCAGAGAACACCTCCGGGCCGCCCGAACCAACCAACCCAATCACCCCGTGGCTCAACACTTTAACTCTCCCTCCCACTCCACCGAGGACATGCAGGTCCTTGGACTCCTCCACCGGCAGAACACAACAACACGACGGCTGGAGGAGGAGCGCCTCATCTTCCGCCTGGGAACCCTCCAACCACAAGGTATGAATTCAGATTTCTCCAGTTTCCTCATTTCCCCTCCCCCCACCTTGTCTCAGTCGGTTCCCTCAACTCAGCACCGCCCTCTTAACCTGCAATCCTCTTCCTGACCTCTCCGTCCCCACCCCACTCCGGCCTATCACCCTCACCTTGACCTCCTTCCACCTATCACATCTCCATCGCCCCTCCCCCTGGTCCCTCCTCCCTACCCTTTATCTTAGCCTGCTTGGCTCTCTCTCTCTCTTATTCCTGATGAAGGGCTCATGCTCGAAACGTCGAATTCTCTGTTCCTGAGATGCTGCCTGGCCTGCTGTGCTTTGACCAGCAACACATTTGCAGCTGTGATCTCCAGCATCTGCAGACCTCATTTTTTACTCTTGATTCCCGCCTCAGGTGACTGTGTGGAGTTTTTAAATTCCCTGTGTCTGTATGGGTTTCCTCTGGGTGCTCCAGTTTCCTCCCACAATCCGCAAAGATGATTGGCCCTTCAGTCCAACTTGTCCATGCTGACTAGATGCCCCACCTGTCCTAGTCCTTTTTGCCAGCATTTGGACCATATCCCTCCTAACCCTTTCTATTCATATACTCAACCAGGTGCCTTTTAAATGTTGTAATTGTACCTGTCCCCACCATTTCCTTTGGCAGTTCATTCCATACATGCACTACCTTCTGCATGAAAAAGTTACCCCTCAGGTCCTTGTTCAATCTTTCCTCTCTCACCTGAAACCTATGCCTTCTAGCTTTGGACTCCCCCACCCTAGGAAAATGTCCTTAACAATTCACTCTATCCATGCCACTCATCATTTTATGTACCACTGTAAGGTCCCTCATCAGTCTCTTGATGCTTCAGAGATAATAGCCCCAGCCTATTCAGCCTCTCCACAGAATTGTATGCAGTATTCTAAAAGTGGACTAACCAATGTCGCTGCAACATGACATCCCAACTCCTATGTTCAATGTTCTGTTCAATGAAGGCAAGTGTAACAAATGCCTTATTCTCCACCCTGTCTACCTGCATCCCTGTACAGTGTTACCATTATGTTAGTTTTAAATTTCAGATTTTTCTTTCCTTTAAATTAAGATATCATCATGAGGATTTGAATTCACACTCTGAGGACATTAGCTGGGGCTCTGGATTACTAGTAAAGTGATATTACCACCACACCATCACTGTCCCTAGTGCTTGATTGCCTCCTCACATTTCCTCATGCTTGTTGAGTGATGCGTCAAGCTATAGTTAGCAAATTGTCTCTATCTAATCAAGACAGAGATATCAATGGCCCTCTGTGACCAGTGGTTAATTTACTAGATAACATGATTGCTCCAGATATCTGTATTCCTCGCCCTCCCAACCATTCAAGTTCATATTTTCATTGCAGCAAATCATTTTCTATTCATTTGTGATAAAAGCATTCAGTTGCACAGTGTGCCCCCATCGTGCATCACTCCTGTTTGATCCACCTCCTAAATTTTTACAAGTAAGTTTTTACTAGACATAAAAAATGAGGTTCGCAAAACATCTGTTTGTTTTGCATCACACGCAAGTCCTTTGGCTGTACTTCAATATATACTGTTATCACTTTGTTCATATTGTACAAAATAATATGCTGTCATGTTTTCAATACCAGCAGTACAATCTATTTTACCATTGTAGAAAGTCTTAATCTGATCCAGTAGTTTCCGCTTAAGTGAATTATGAGCAAACATTGCAGATACTTTGGCTTTTCAGGTGGAAAAGGGGCATCTGACAAATGATCTTGGAGAGGCACGCAGATAGCTGAGAAAACACAGAAGGCAAATGCAGAATATTACCTTCACTTGTGAGAGGACAGGCTAGTGAAAGGATACCTTAGAAATGCTACGAAGAATTAAACTTTTCAGATAGTATGAACAATGGTTGGAATGATTCCCAGAGGAAATGTAGGTGTCAAAATCATTTAAGAAATGGTTAATGGTATGGAAAATGGTTTGCTCAGTGAGTGAAATAAAGACAGACCAAAAGGTCTTTCTCAATTGTCATGTGACCTCAAAACCTTTAGTGGGAGATGGCAGCATAGCCTTTTTAAAAAAAATGTAACCTATTTTTCTAATCAACATGTTCAGAGATATTATTACACAGGTGGGACTTGAACCTGGGCCTTCTGGCTCAGGGGTCAGGACACTATCACTGTGTTACAAGAGATTCCCTCCCCACCAGCTCAATTGTACTGTTACTGGACCAACAATCTAAATTGAACTAGGCTAATTACCTAAAGACAAGGGTTCAAATCCCACCATGATAGTTGGTGGAATCTACTTCATAGATCAGAAACATAAGTTCATCTAAATAATGGTGCATGTCTTCTTCCTGGGGGAGCCATGACACCTGACTCTGCCTGAAGGTGCTACTCAGGTCACTGTGGTCTCCGTAGTACGCAGGAATGGTTAGCATTAATATTATTCCCTGGATTAGCCACTTTGGAGCTGCAGGACTGGCTGCAACCTGGCTGCAGTGAGCTGGGAACACATTGGCCAGAGGCCTGCCCATAGCCTACTATGACAGGATCCCCTGGTTAACGGGTACTTCCATGGACTTTGGGAAGACTACTGCAAAGACCACATCATTTTATATTATTATTTTTAATTGTGGACTAAAATGGAAAACGGACAATTTGAAAAACCAAGTTATGTGAAAGGAATTGCTGCACTCTAATAAGCAAGTTACTGAAACCCATTGTGGTATTGTATTTACAGTTCTACATAGTTTAAGCAGTGAAGGGAGATGTCTAATGGAGGCCCTGACACTGGGGGGTGTATGCAGAATGCAATTTAGCTGGCAACAGGTAACTGATTGGTTTATGCAATTATGACCAATTGTGGATATTAAAGGTCATCAGCTGAATGATAACTTTCTGAATGCTATTTGGATAGCTAAACAGCTTATGTGTGACTGATACAGAGAAGCCTTCTCACTGCTGAAAGGAGTGAGTGAGTGCGTGCATCTGTGTAGTAAAAATGCCTGAAGCCTGAAAAAAGGTCAGCTAATTTCTCCCACCGGTTATTGAGAACTGTTATATTTCACTGGCAAGTAAGAAACCTTGTTTCTTGTGAAGAAGTGAAAGAACCTAGACTGAGGTGGCCAAAGAACTGATCGTCGCATCAAACAGAAGGAGCATCTCTGTAGACCTTTTAAACAGGTGCGACTGAACTGCATTTCCCAGATTTATTTCCCTCCGATAATAATGTCAATGATTTTGTTTATGTCTGTCCACATGTAGGTGAAGAGATTTAGAAGAGGTGGTTAGAGTGTTGATGACTAAAGCCATATGATGATAGCTGATTACTTGTTGTTAAAGTTATTTATTTGTAATAATTAGTGATTCCTGTTAAGTACAGGAATCTAGTCAATATCTTCTGTTATTGTTGTGGTTCTGTTCGCCGAGCTGGAAGTTTTTGTTGCAAATGTTTCGTCCCCTGGCTAGGCGACATCATCAGTGCTCTGGAGCCTCCTGCGAAGCGCTTCTTTGATGTTTCTTCCGGTATTTATAGTGGTCTGTCCTTGCCGCTTCCGGGTGTCAGTTTCAGCTGTCCGCTGTAGTGGTTGGGTCCAAGTCGATGTGTTTGTTGATGGAGTTTGTGGATGAATGCCATGCCTCTAGGAATTCCCTGGCTGTTCTCTGTCTGGCTTGCCCTATGATAGTAGTGTTTTCCCAGTCGAATTCATGTTGCTTGTTGTCTGAGTGTGTGGCTACTAGGGATAGCTGGTCATGTCATTTCATGGCTAGTTGATGTTCATGTATGTGGATTGTTAGCTGTCTTCCTGTTTGTCCTATATAGTGTTTTGTGCAGTCCTTGCATGTTATTTTGTAAACTACATTAGTTTTGCTCATGTTGGGTATCGGGTCCTTGGTTCTAGTGAGTTGTTGTCTGAGCGTGGCTGTTGGTTTGTGTGCCGTTATGAGTCCTAAGGGTCGCAGTAGTCTGGCTGTCAGTTCTGAAACGCTCCTGATGTATGGTAGTGTGGCTAGTCCTTTTGGTTGTGGCATGTCCTCGTTCCGTGGTCTGTCTCTTAGGCATCTGTTGATAAAGTTGCGCGGGTATCCGTTTTTGGCGAATACCTTGTATTCTGTTAACTTGATTCAACCAGATTGGGCATTTTGTGTGCTTTAATTAAATCATTAATTAAAGCCCTGATAGTGGTGGGGCTTGAGAATCAAGTTGAGACTATAGTTCTTTGACCTCCTTTCTCCAGGTAGTAAGAGATTGACTTCTTTGAAATGGAAGTGAGGAGGACCTGGGCATAGTATTAATGATAAAGGTAAAACAAACACCAGGTTCCATACCGCAAGAAGGAAATGACATTTAAAAAGTACAAAGGGTTTCCTGCAGGTGTCAGAGTTGTCCCTTGTAGTCTTAACTGAACTTCTGAAAACTAAGTTCCCTGATTTGGCAAGTAATTTGCCTGCAAAATGTAAGAAGGTGGAGATCATTAAAATATTAGCACGGTATTTGAGTTTAGTAGGTCGATAAATGAGATCAATAGTCTGTGTAGTGAAACATGGGAATCAGGTGATATTAAGATACAGTTAAAGTACTGTGAGCATGTAGAAAAAAATGAAAAAAAGCAGAAGATGGAGTTCAAAAATGAAGAAAAAAGCAAAGAATGGAAATGAGATGACAGCGATTAAAATTGTATAAGAAAAATACTACAGTTGAGAAAAGATGTTAGATGGTGGTTAAGTTGAGGAAAATCCTAATCATAGTCTAAAATCCAGTAAGGTAATGTTTAATTTTGTACAGTCCCTGCCAAAATGTAAGGAGGTGGATATGGAAGCATTCTCTATTTCCCTTTAGAAAATACCAAGACAAATGAATTGGCTGAAAGGAAATTAGACATTGCCAATGCAGAATAAGTTGACAGGCAAAGTACAGGAAGTTGTTGTGGTTCTGTTCGCCGAGCTGGGAGTTTTTGTTGCAAACATTTCGTCCCCTTTCTAGGTGACATCCTCAGTGCTTGGGAGCCTCCTGTGAAGCGCTTCTGTGCTGATTCCTCCGACATTTATAGTGATGTGTCCCTGCCGCTTCCGGGTGTCAGTTGCTGTCCGCTGCAGTGGCCGGTATATTGGGTCTAGGTCGATGTGTTTGTTGATAGAATTTGTGGTTGAAATTCATCAATAAACACATCGACCTAGGCCCAATTTACCGGCCACTGCAGCGGACAGCAACTGACAACCGGAAGCGGCAGAGACACATCACTATAAATGTCGGAGGAATCAGCATAGAAGCGCTTCACAGGAGGCTCCGAAGCACTGAGGATGTCACCTAGAAAGGGGATGAAACGTTTGCAACAAAAATTCCCAGCTCGGTGAACAGAACCACAACAACGAGCACCCAAGCTACAAATCTTCTCCCAAACTTTGAAAGTACAGGAAGTTTATGCTTCACTATCAGGGAGATTTCTAAGGATAATGATGCTGTACGTATACAGGTCAATGCCTGAAACGTACAGGCCAAGGTTTCTGAATTTAAGATAACAGCCTAGCAAACCTACATTGAATTGCCTCAAAATATTTATGTTAAAGAATTAAGCAAAGTAATTTTGACGGGCAGATGCAAGCAGTAAAAACTGAAACCATGTATGAAGTCCCTAAAGAGAGTATTCTGTTAGAGGAATTTAAAACAATCACTATCTTCCATGATTAGAACCCACATTGAGGGCCAAAGGGTTGCAACTGGGTGGTACAATGGTTAGTACTGCTGCCTCCCAATAGCAGGGACCTGGGTTCAATTCCAGTCTCGGCTGACTGTCTATGTGGAGTTTGCACATTCTCCATGTGTCTGTGTTGGTTTCTGTGAGCTGCTCTGCTTTTTATCCAAAGATGTGCAGATTAGGTGGATTGGTTATGCTAAATGATCCTGTAATGTCCAGGGATGTATAGGCTATGTGGGATAGCCACGGTAAATGTGGAGTTAAGGAGATAGGGTGGGATGGCCTTTGGAGTTTGATGCAGACCTGATGAGCCTTATTACCTCTTTCAGTACTGTAGAGAATTTATAATAAATTGCTAGACAGGCAGCAATAATGGCTGCTGATCCACAAAACTAAACCTTTTTTCTGTCATAAATTTTAAAGGGACAAGAAATAGGGGAGTGAGAGGAAGGGAAATATCCAGAGAAAAGAATGGATACCTGCGAATGTCTCAAAGTGGCCTCCAATCAGAAAGAAAAGTACTGAGTATGGAAATGAATATTGAAGGCCAAAGTATTTCCATTGTCACAAGTGAGACATATCTACCCAGAAAATTGCATGTCATGAGGACACCCCATCTTAATTATTGGAGTATATATGGGTGAGTCGAAAAGTGAATTGAACAGGAAAACACTACAGACCAACTTTTACTTGTATGTGATTGAAGGTAAACACAGCTGTGAAATGATTTTAGGATAAATAAGAGATGTAAAAGATTTTTTTTCTACATGAAGATAACCCCTTTAACTTTAAATGATGGAACAAAGCCCATAAATATACTGATGAGTGAAGGCAAAGTCACCATATTCTTACCATACCATTGGGCTATCTCTCAGTAGAGAGAGACAACTGGTGGTGGTGGTTCACAACATCTCAGACAAGGGAAGAAGTTGAGAAGGAGAGTCCTTCATGGTAACCTCAGCTAATGGAGGAATTGAACCCATACTGTTAAACGTATCACTCTGCATCACAAGCCAGCTATCCAGCCAACTGAATCAACGCTATAGAGACTACTCAAACTCCTTTGCAGGAGAATGATTTAGTTTTCCCTCTAGGGAGTTCAATTAAATCCAAAGTGTTTGTAGATTGAGTGCATAGAGAGTATATCCCAGTTCCATTGTACAAAATCCAGTTGGTGTGTAATTTGTTATCTGGGCTAGTGGTAGTTAAGAAATTATATGTGGACACAATAGTTTTATTCTTGGGGAATGATTTAGCTTTGTCAATGTTCATGGAATATCCAAATGAGGCTAAAGAGATAGAACAGTTGCAAGAACAGGTTCTGGGTATTTTCCCATTATGTATAATGACCAGAGTAAAAGATAAACAAACTCCATCACTAGAGGGCATAGTACTACTTGCAAGCAGAGGATAGCTGACGCTATACTTAAGAATGAGGATAATTAAAAAGATGTGTTTCCATGTCGTTGTTAATTAAAGCTCAAGAAACAGAGCCTGAGTTAAATAAGTTAGCACAGATAGCTCAAACTGAAGCTGAGGCTGAAGGAGTTCCAGAGTGCTATTATATTAAAAGCAGAGTCCTGATGAGGAAGTGGAGACACCCTCACAGACCTGCACATGAAGAATGAACAGTTGTTCGTCAAATAGTGTTACCCACAGATACTGGAAGGAGATATTGTGAATATCAGATGAAATTTCCATGGCTGGACCTATAGAAATATGGAGACTTCAATAAACTGGTATTCTACATGGCCAAGACTCCCTAAACACATAATGCAGTGCTGTAAACCATATCATATATTTCAGGCAGGAGGACAACATCAACATGTAATTAAACCACCACCCAGTTTTGAAGAAGCTTTTGGCTGTGAATTAGTACATTATATAGCATCACGATCAAAAATAAAAGCAGGATATCAGTGCATCGTTACCGTTATGGATATGACAATCTGATTTCCAAAAAGGATTCATTTTAATAATCCTTTCAGCAAAGGTAATAGATGAGAAGTTTACTCCAGTGTTTTTTTCTCATTAAATACTATCAGTTGAAATACAAACTGATCAAAGTTCTAAATATATGTCTAAACATTTCCAGGAAATCATCAGCATCTTGCATTGAAAGCAGTTGAAGTTGGCTGTGTATCATCCACAAACACAGTGAGTTTTGAAGAGATAACATCAGACTTTCAAAATTAGGGCATACTGTCATGAAAACCCATACGGATAGAACAAAGGATTAGATTCCTTATTATTTGCTACCATAAATTCCCCCCATGAATCTACTGAATTGAGTCCATCTGAAATGGTTTATGGTCATCAGATTAAAGGTCCATCTAATGGGTTCTTGGGGTGCAGTGGTAATGTCCCTACCCCTGGATGATAGGCCTGGGTTCAGATGTGTAATAACATCTTTGAACAGGTTGATTAGAAAAATAGATTAAATTAAAAGAAAAGGTCCATTAATATTGATTAGGAAGCTTGAAGCAAAAAGTCAAATTCTCAATGTTGGATTTTGTGTCTATGTTTCCAGAAAGACACTCAGGAACATTTAAGGATGTGGGAGCAGATTCCAGAAGCTGATGTACCAAATCAAAATTGAGGATCTGGCCAAACAAAATCTCTCTCTACTATAGCTAACTCATCCACACATTTTTCTTGCTATTGTACCACACTGATGTCTTCACTTGTATCCCATCATATCCCAAAATGCACTCCTTTAGTATTCACCCCTATATGACAATATATTGTAGGTGTGAAATATGCAGAAGAAATGATGACTCTAACTTTTAGAAATGTATAAACTCTATTTGATAGAGTTTAATTTAATAACCATCATTGCTAATTTGATTGTAATCACAAATCCATGTTCTTACCAATCCCCAAGAAACTTTCACTTGCTTTGGATAGGCAAGTCAAAAAGGATCAGAGCGTGGCAGGAAGGGAAGGTAATTGTAAACCTAAGAAAACACCAGCCAGAAGTTATAAACATAGTAAAAAGCAGAACGAAATGCTCTGTGTTTGAATGCATGTGGAATTCATAACAATAATTGATAGCACAAATAATAATAACGATATGTGATTTGGTGACCATAACAGGATCATGTCTGCAATATCGCGTTCTGAACATTCAGGAGAATATGACATTTATTAAAATTGGAAAGTCAGGAAATTGGTGAAGGTTTAACTCTGTTAGTTAAGGCTGGCTATGGTACAATAGAGAGAAATGACCTTTAGTTCTGGAGATCAAGGTGTCGATAAAGTTTGGGTGGATAAGATATAGTGAAGGTAAGAAGTTATTTGTGGGAGTAATGTGTAACCTCACCCCAGCAGTAATTGCACTATATGAAATGGCATACATGAAGACATACTGAGGATTTGTGAGAAAGGTAAGATGATAACAATGAATGATTTTAAACTACTTATAGTTTGGATGAATCAGATTGACAAAGATAGCTTGGAAAATGAGGATTAGTTAGATAGCAGGAAACAGTGCATAGGAATAAATATGTAATTTTCTGGTTGACAAGCCCTGTTGAGTAGAGTGTCACAGGGATCAGTGCTAGTGCCACAAATATTTACAATTTTTATTAAAGACTTAGGGACCAAAGGTATGGTTACTACATTTGTTGATGACGCAAAGGTAGGTAGGAAAGTAAGTTGTGAAGCAAGCTTAAGGAGTCTGAAAATGGATATATGCAGTTTAGGTGAGTGTTTAAAAAACCATAGGCGTATACTTTGGTAGGAAGAATAGACTAGTAGCATTTTATTGCAATATCTCAAGGTACACACGGATCTGAGTTTCCTAATAAGTGAATCAGAAAAGGTCAATAGGCCAGTAATTATAAAGAAAAATGGAATGTCGTTGTTTATTACAAGAAGAATGGAATATTCAAGTCGGCATGCTAAAGAAGAGTAATTTAACTTGAAATGCTATGGTGTTTTTCTCTCTCCACAGATACTCCCAGACCTGCTGATATTCTCCAGCACTTCTGTTTTGCTACAGTTGTACAGGGCATTGATGAAATCAAATCTGGAGTACAGGGAACTGTGATCAGTTTTGCTCCTTAGTTAGAAAAAGGTATAAATGTGTTCGAAGCAGTGCGGGAATGGTTCATTCAACTGATACCCAGAATGACTGGAGTGGGGAGGTCAAAGAGTGTTATGAGGGAAGGTTGGACACGTTAGACCCACAGTTTAGGATAATGAGGGATTAACTTATGGAGACATGAGTCTCTGAGGGAACTTAAGGGAGTGAACACTAAAAGGATGCCTGGGAGAGACTAGAATTTGGAGATGCTGATTAACTTTAAGGGGTCTCCTATTTAAGAAAGATTAGATGTTCTTTTTTCCTCAAAGTTCTGAGTCTTTGCAATTGTCTTCACCAGAGCGCAGTGGAGTCAGAATCAGAGAATACGTTTTAAGGCAGTCCTATTCTTGACTAACAAAGCAGTTAAAAGTTATTGGAAGAAGGTAATAATGTGGATATGAGTCCTCAACCTTATTGGTAATGATCTTATTGACTGACAGCACAGGTTTGAGCTGCCAATATGTCTACTCCTGTTCCTAGATTGTATATGTTTTTGAAATAAATTGGAGGACACTCAGAAGCTGAGTTATTTCAGTTAACAAATTGTCACCATCCTCTGAGATTGTATGTAGCAAGCATACTTTGCAGAACAGATGGATTCCAAAACTCTTGATTGCTAATGGTACAGACCACATACCTAATATCACTACACATATTTTATAACATGTGACGAACATTGCCGCAAAAATTGCCAAGTATCAAAATTTGTTTGGGGCCCTGTGTAAGATCATACAAGGAAAAATAAGCCAACTCTAAATCACCACCTCTGACCTGCAACAAAGAGAGAACATCTGCTGATGATACTATTGAATACATTATATCTTCCTCCCTCTCATGCTCACACATGAAGAATAACAGCTTGATCTTTAACTCAAGCACCAAAGATTGATGTATCACATTTAACATAAGATCTTAGGTCCCTTCACAAGGAAAGCAGAAGGTCAAAATCTGCCACTGAGTCACAAAAAATCCAACATACACGGGAGCATGCAATGCTGTATTTGGGATTTTTCTGGATTTTAGATTGCCCATTACACAATAAATGTAAGAATTATGTGAAAACACAACAAATTTTTGGTTTTTCAACCAGTCCATGTGTGGTTCCTAAATTGCAGACAGGATCAGTAAGCTTCATGGAGGAGTGAATTGGCTCTTCTACATTAGTCAAACAGCAAGTTGGTCACAGAAAGATGTTTTTTCCAGACCGCATGAATTAATGTTTAAAAAGGAACCAACTTAACAAGGCTTTCTTGAGTTAACAAAAGAGTGAGTTTATTAGTTACTAAGCATGCAAAGAAATAATAATGCAACATAAACAGATGTTAGGAATAAGGAGTGAGTCTGAAAAAAGAAAAATGTTAAGAAAAGACTGCCCGATCAGTCACTAATCATTTGTGAAGAGTAGAGAGCAGAACATTGTGGCCATTATAGAGGATGTGGCCAGTAGCATTGATGTAGTTGAAGAGGCAATTTTGAGATTTTTGCCTTTGCATGTCCTTTTTACAGGGCTGACTGGTAATACACAGAGTGAAAAAGTGTTTTTTTTAACCTTCCTTCTACCTGGAGTGCAAGGCTGTTTAATGGCTATCCTCAAACTATGCCCATCACAGATTAACATCAGGAGGTAACACGTTCAGACAAGTATTACAAACTGACCCAGACAAAGTTGCCCAATTTGTTATGGTTCCAGACAGGATATGCAAACTGTTAAGCTCCCAAATAAGGTGGGATGAATGGCTGCCTTTCTTTACACATTCATTCATCCCTTGATGGTTACAACAGGGTTATTTTGCAAATAATCCCTTCCTTTATGGATACTTTCCTCTCCGAACCGAATGAACACAAAATCTGATTGAAGATTTGTAGCTCGGGTATCCGTTGTTGTGGTTCTGCTCGCCGAGCTGGAAGTTTTTGCTGCAAACGTTTCGTTCCCTGGCTAGGGAACATCATCAGTGCTGTTGGAGCCTCGTGTGAAGCCATTTTGAAAGCCATTTCGAATGAACACATTTTAAAAGGAGCAAATGTAACTTAGCTTTTCTTGATTTAACTAAAAGGAATTAGTTCATTAATTATATACTTGAGAAGAAATGAGTATTAGATCTTGAGATTATCTACAGTGTGGAAACAGGCTATTTGACCCAACAAGTCCACACCGAGCCTCTGAAGAGTAACCCACCCAGACCCATTTCCCTCTGAATGATGAACCTAACACTATGGGCTATTTACCATGACCAATTCACCTAACCTGCACATCTTTGGATTGTGAGAGGAAACCCACATAGACACAGGGAGAAAGTGCAAACTCCACGCAGTCACCCAAAGTGGGAATCGAACTCAGGTACTTAGTGCTGTGAGGCAGCAGTGCTAACCACTGAGCCATGGTGAAACCCAAGTTACTGTCAGTATAGAAATACGAGGAGAATAATAAAAGATCAATTTTAAGAAAGAATTTGCAGATTAGTCTCTGAATTGTTCACTAAAGTGGATAGTTGAATTTTGTGGCATTTGCAATAGAGGCAATTTGTAATGCTAATGTTGGAAGTTGACCAGTTGGCATTCACAATCATTAGCTTTGCAAATTGGTTGAGATTCTGTAGTTCTGATTATTTTTGACTATTATTTGAATTCTGGCATTCAAGGTTGGAGAAAGTTCTTTTGTTGAGCTGCACCCTCACTCCTTCTATCCAAAGGAATGACAGCCCATTGGTCTGTCTCTCTCCAGGCAGTGACTTAATTTACTACCACCACCACTTTTGGCTGTACCACCCCTCTTTGGCAAAAAAAACACATTTTGGAGTTATAAATGAAAAATGTTCACAGAACTTCGGGTTCTGATGCATGATCATGACACCAGTGTTGAAGGCCCTTTTAAATCCAGTTTTGTGTCTATCCCTGGAAGGATAAAAAACAAACCTGTCTACAGGAGATGGGTTGCTGCTGAGAGGGTAGTCAGCCTCTTGCTATCTCTTCTTTTAGTTTTTCCATTTGAAGTCTAGGTGTGACCTTCAAGAATTCTGTTTCAAACAGCCACTGAATTTCCTGCAATCACCTTGGCTGGATCAATCCTATTTTAAAAGTGACACGTTAAATTAAAAGTTCAAAATGTCCATAGTGGGGTTGTGATCTGTAGTCATGGCACTGGTGTTGTGTTTAAATCAATGAGCTGGATTGTGAAAAGTGAAGGACAGGACAGCAGCTGAATGCTAGCACTTGAGGCATTTTATTAAATGTCCTAACATGTAAATAATATGTTTGGAAATGTTGAGTGGGAGTCAGAGAGCACAATGTCCAGTTTTTTTGACGATTCTGGTTTTTGGACATCCAGGTTTGAGGTACTGTACCTGTACAAGATGATCAACAATTTGTTAAAAATAATAGATATTAAGGGAAGTCTTAAAAGGGCAAAGCAAGTTAGAGAGGCAGAGAGTTTTGTAGAGAGGGATTTCCAGAATTTAGAGTTTAGATACCCTGTAGTGCGGCATCAGTTAAATTCAGAAATTTTCCAGTAGCCAAAATTAGATGAATGCAGATACAACACTGGCATCTACCTGACAACAGAAAAAATGGCCTTGGTAGGTCCTATACACAAAACGTAGGACTAATCCAACTTGGTCAATTACTACCTCATCAGTCTACACTTGATCCATGCTACCAACCAGCACTTGCTCAACAATAAACTGGTCATTGATGCTTAGTTTGGGAGAAAGCTCTCCATTAATTGGAGTCATACCTGGCATTAAAAAAAATGATGTTTATTGTTGTTGGAGATCAGTTACTTCAGCTCCAGGGCATCTGTGCAGGAGTTCCTCGGGTTAGTGTCCTTAGCCCAACCATCTTTAGCTGTTTCATCGTAACGCATCCATCATTAGATCAGAAGACAGGATGCACTGATGATCCAAGTGTACACACTTGGAGTATTGCATACAGTTCTGGCCACTGCATTATAGGAAGGATGCGGAAGCTTTGGAAAGGATTCGGGGTAGATTTACAAGGATGTTGCCTGGTATGGAGGGAAGATCTTGAGAGGAAAGGCTGAGGGACTTGAGGCTGTTTTTGTTAGAGAGAAGGTTGAGAGGTGACTTAATTGAGACATAAGATAATCAGAGGGTTAGATATGGTGGTCAGTGAGAGCCTTTTTCCTCAGATGAAGGGGACATAGCTTTAAACTGAGGGATGATAGATATAGGACAGATGGCAGAGGTAGTTTCCTTACTCAGAGTAGTATGGGCATGGAATGCACTGCCTGCAATTGTAGTGGACTTACCAACTTTAATGGTAGTCAAATGGTCATTGGATAAACATATGGATGAAAATGGAATAGAGTATGATAGATAGGCTTCAGCTTGGTTCCACAGGTCAGCGCAACATCGAGGGCCAAAGGGCCTGTACTTCGCTGTATGTTCTATGTTCAAAACAACTTTTAGCACCATTTCCAACTCTTCAGCTACTGAAACAGATAATGTCTAAATGCAGCAAGCTTGGACAATATCCAGTCTTGGGCTGACATATGCTAAGTACTAATGGTGCTAAACAACTGGCAAGCAATGACCATCTCCAACTGCAGAGAATCTAATCATCGCCCTCAATGGTCAATGGTATTATCATCACTGAATCCCCCACTAACACATCTTGGAAGTTTTCATTAACCAGAAGCTCAACTGGATTGGCCATATTAATGTAAGAGCAGTTCAGAAGACTGGGTGCCTGCAGCAAATAATTAATTCATCTCTTGAGTCCCCAAACCTGCCCACCATCTACAAGACACGAGTCGGGAATGTGGTGGAAAACTCCTTACATGCCAAGATGAGTGCAGCTCCAACAACACTCAAGAAGCTTGACACCATGCAGGACAAAGCAGCCTGCTTGATTGGCACCACATCCTCAAAACTTCACTCCCTCAATCACTGATGCTCAGTGACTGTGGTGTACACCTGAGTTCTGAAGAAGAATCAGTCTGGCCTTGAAACATTAACCCTGTTTTTCTGTCCACATATGCTGCCAGACCTGCCAAATTTCTCCAGTGTTCTTTGCATATGCTTCGGATTCTGGAGCATCCTGGGCCTTATCCTTTTCCCTTCAACAATAGCACTTGTCTTGACAATAAATCAGTGTCTCAAAGTACCTTAGGCATTTTCAATTATTTAATTCCAATTTATGTGTTTTTAAAAGGGTTTGCTGCAAACAAATAAGAACTATGGATATAAATCCAGTCATACCTGTAAAATGTCAGGTAAACTTCAAAGAGGGTGATTTAGCCGGAAGGGATAGCAAGGAAGATGACGATCTCCTCCCTCTAGGCTGAAAACTAACCCATGGAGACATTTTTCTTTTGATTTGCCCTTCTGGGAATATGCAAAAAAAGGTTAAAACCTGATTACAGCTCTTGGTGTGTTAGTGGACTGGAGCATCCATGTATACTGTCCAATGCATGATTGGTCACATTCAGGCACTGATGTGTTGTGAAGGTTACAGTTGAAGAACTACCCACTGTTCACACCTGAATTGTAAATAAAAGGATTGTCTTGCTTTGAATGCTAATGAACCAATAATGTGTTGGTTCAGACTTTAGGGTGGAGGCAATTTGCTCACTTCATTCCATAGTTTGAGGTGGTAGAGATAAAAGACTTCTTTATCTCTTTCAAAGAGGTAACTCAACAGTTACAGTGATTGTCCAATATTGGTCCTTATTACTGCAGAGTAAGCTGTTGTGAATAGTGCATAATGTTTACTTCCTCTTGCTTGAAGTAAGTGTTATTGATTACAAAGCAGTAAAGTCGATTGACATAAGTGCATACCAATTAGTGCTGGAGGCATATCCTCAAAGTCTGTACCCTCAGGGAACAGCCTGACCAAACGTACCTGGAATTTGAAAGGCTTCAGCAACTTGCTTTTGACCTCAAAGTCACAAGTTTGCCCACGTTACAGAGACCACAGATAAACACTTTCTGTTGAGTCAAGTAGCCTGAAGTTTATTTACAACATCATTTACAAGGGTATGATTATCCCAGATTTACATACTTAGTCTGGGTTTTGTACTTGTTAATGTCCCTGTACCTCATACACACTTAACCAATTGACTATACTGACTCCATTACACAAACAGAGTGACTGCAGGTGAAGCAGGTACCTTTATACTGGAATGTCGCGTGTCATAATGTCATGCAACTGTCTTAAAGAACTCTCTGGTTTGGAATCTAAGCCATAGTTCAACATATCATATGGGTGATCTCCATCTATCTGAAACTGAAAAGGCCATTGCTTCTAAAAATGCAGTCACTGTTATTTTTGAAGGCAAATATGCTGAGATAGTACATGTCATTTATTGATTATCATTTGGAATCTTGAACAATATGTATTGACTGACAGCAGAATATTGACCAAGACAGTTCTCTCTCCTGTGTTTTCGTGTTAAAAATTTGATAGCATAAATGAGAACAATGTTACTCCCATGCAAACTGACAGCTAAAATAAATATAGGTCCCATATTTCTGGCAACATATTCCTGATGAACCAGTAAAATGATGTTTTGTGGGCTCTTACTTGTAATGTGTCACAAACAATCTAAATTGACATGGAATAAATAAAATGGATGGACCTTTTAATAATACGGAATCCCACCATTCCAATAGAACCCACAACCAATGTGGTCGAATTTTTCTCCCCTTTATAGAGCAAGAATACAATTAATTAGCTCAATTTAAGCTACATGTAATACATTTCTATGAACATTCTTCTTTGTTAGTTTGGACAGAGTAGAGTTTTGCCCTGTGTCAAAAACTTCTGGGTTGAGATTCTAAATTTGTTTTGCAGGTTGTTAGAGACTGCAGACTGAATGTTTCTGCCAAAAGTACAGAGCATTTATGCAAGGACGGGGGCGATTTTGCAAGTTGCTAGGGGAAACCATTGCGCTTGTTTTCTAAACATTTTATGAAGGCTCCGTTCTAATATGTGCACAGTTTGCATTTCGCTCCTCTGGAAAAAGTCCGTGCTGTTTTCTCTTCATCTGTCTGTGATAGCTTCAGAAAACCAAGTGTTTGCCTGGTTCTGATTTTTACATATGTTCACAGTCAGTCATCCATAAGCCTGCCTGCACCAGCAACCCCAGTATTGTGCAGTCTATGTTGTTATTGTAAGTGAAGTGTAAGGCAAATGGCACAGCTCAGTCCTGCTTTTCCTTAGACAATATAATGTTATGATTGCTGGTATTGAATAACTGCATTGAATACCGTGCTCTGAATTACATCCACTTGCATATGTCCATCGAATAGCAGTGCAGGAAAAGAACATCTTGACTTAATGTTTAATGTCTCCCAATACTTCCATTGCAAAAAGTTTAACATGCAATCTTGTACTAATATTAAAAAAGGAAATATTTTGAAAATAACTGGAGCAAAATCTCCAGACTCCATTTCCAGGCTCAGGTTCACCTGAAACACCTGTCCATGATCTGGGAAACCTAAGCTGGTAAGGCCTCTTCCCAGCCCAGAGGGTACAAAAGCAGTAAATATAAAGTAATACTTGGGCATAAATGTACTAGTCATACTAGAGCATTGATCTGAGGGATACAAAACAAATCCGATCTGTTTGCATCATTCAACAAGTTTTACTGGTCTCTCCTTCTGGGGCTAGAAAACTGGAAATAAAACATCTTGCGGAACTGATTTTAACACTGTATAAGTGACTAGCATTGAATGGATTAATATTAAGCCCACAGCAACCTTAGGGTGTTCCAGCTGATGCTGGAGAGGAGTTTTTGGCATCGTCGTGAGATCAGTACAAAGAGGGTGGATTTGTTGTAAGTAGGGCTCTGTCTCAGCTGTTGCACTCCAGAAATGTGAGGCCAGAGATCTAGAAATTAAACACTATTAATCAGTTAGGAATAAATGGGAGTAGGATCTCACTATGGTTAAAATAATAGAAAGAACAATGTCTGATGATAAACAGTTTCTTACGTTACTTTTCACTAGTAATTTCTGCTTTTCGTTTCATTAGTAATAGTTCACATTGGAACATAGAAACAAGAGGAAGCAAAACCCTCAAGCTGCTGCCACCATCTGGGATCACCTCCACTGACTCATCTTTGATCCATGTCCATTAGTATTCTTACCAAATGATTATGTCTCAATCTCAGCCTTGAAAATTTCAATTGACCCAGCAAAAGTTAGCTTAGAATGATGCTTCTTTCTTTTCCCAATCTAGTGGCAAGTTACATGGTTTCACATTATGAGGATAGGCAATACAAATGACCCAGTAGTTGAACGCATCTCTCTGACTTACATTAATATGATTTTCTTTTCTCACTCAATGTAATCCCAAATCCAAGAGTATTTTCAGCCTTATTTGTTACAAAAGGTTTAAATGAATTAATAACAACAAAAAAAAACAAGTTTATTTTGAAGGGAAGTCAAGATGTAAAATACTTTTATCCAAAAGATACTGGGGGGGGAAAGTCCAATTAATTTAACTGTGAAGGTGGTCTTTAGGGGTTGTACAAGTGTATCTAGGCACATATTCCACAAAAGGAAAAATCTTGCATGACTTCAAATTGTGGTTACCCAGTAGTCATAAATGTGTAAAGCTTTCAGTTGGAAAATATACCTTTAGTTTGAAATATGACCTCCCATTTCCTCCCACAAAGTGACAGTACTGGCTGCACAACAGTGACTTGTACATTTTGTAGGAAAAAGAACACTGCGGGTAAGAAGTGTTTTATGCTCATGAGTCCAATGGTTCATTCACAAAGTACCATAGAACTTTTTTAAACAAAACAAGCTTAATCCCAAGTTCTTGTGCTTTGAAAAGCAGGAACAACTGCAGACCATAGAAGAGGGATTTAAAATGTTATTGTGCTTGTGATGGCTGGGGAATTAAATTTGTGGCACTCTGTCACTCTTGTGGATTCTGTGGGTATAGAGTGATTCAACCCTTCAGTTCTCCTTGAAAAAGAATTTGACATTTAGGGGATTGTCCAGTTTATTCATTCAATCAAGTCGTGAAAATAAACAACTGACATTAGGAAACAAAACAGAAGAAAATTACAGTTTTCCAAATGTCTGAGTTACAATTCCAACACAGATGCATCTAGCTCATAAACACAGTCCATCAAGAGCAATAATGACCACTTAATTCATAGAAGACAGAGCATCCTATTATAATGGTCTTGTAAAACTGCAAAAAGCAACTGCACTTGTTTTGTGTCAGTTAAGTTGTGTGTGTTTGGTTGAGCAAAGCATCTGAATGTTCCTTTTGATTAAGAATGGTGTGTCTACTGAAGGCTTTTTTTTAAAACTCAGATCAAAAGAGCCACTTTGATCTTGTTCTAAGTCCTACCACAGACTCTGTTTGTGCACTGCTGATTGAATCCCAAATTCATTAAAAACAAAATAATTACACCTTATCATCAGCTGCGTGGCTTTATCAAAATTTGCCTACAGAGGTGGTTGCATTTTCAGAAATATGATAAGATGTTGTGGGCTGGTCAGTTGGTGCTCTGTGATGATAATAAACCTCAGGACTTCAAAACAAAAAACAGAATGATAACACTTATTACAGGCCTTATTTCTTGTTGGGGTTTTGTCTTGAAGGGGTACACAAGACAAACTGCTTTGATAATTGCATGAATAATTTATCCTTGAAGATTCCCTTTAGTTAATGTTTCCAATATGATCAAAAGAGGGAACTCGGAAATATATAAAACCATATATATGAAACCTCACATATGAAATATACAAAACCTTATTACATCCCCCAAGCATTTCACATCCTGTTGATCTCTGCACACATGGCATAAATGTGAAATGACGAATGATCATTTTTCCTAAGTGATGTTGATTGAAGGAGGATCAGCCATCCTTTCTTCCAATATACCAGGGAAATTTTAACATTAACTATTGGACCTGGTACTTTCCATTCATCTGAAAGATAACATCTCCAATATTGTTGCCTCAACATTGCGCTGATGTGCTAGTCTAAATTGTGCTCTGATGTCATGGAGAGAGACTCAGCTCCGTGTTCTTTTGACACGGAAGTGAACATGTTACCAACTGAAGCAAGCAACTACTTTTATTAAAAGAATGAATTTGCAATTATGCTCCTGCTATGTGTGGAAGCTTATAGGTGTCTAATGATGTAGGCTAAGGGGAAATTTGCGGCAGAATTGAA
Source organism: Hemiscyllium ocellatum (assembly GCF_020745735.1). Taxonomy (NCBI): domain Eukaryota; kingdom Metazoa; phylum Chordata; class Chondrichthyes; order Orectolobiformes; family Hemiscylliidae; genus Hemiscyllium; species Hemiscyllium ocellatum. Next base: position 16,106,088 of record NC_083428.1, on the reverse strand, counting down.
CGAGAGGTCCAGTAAGGCTGATCTTGACATCAGAAGCACCTCACATTTCCTTTGATGCTTTCCAGAAACAACATGATGAATTTTCCAGTAGGCAGCAGCAATTTGTCAATTAAGGGGCATTGTTGCTTGTTAAAAGCCTTGTTGATGGTCCAACTAAATCCATTAATATTCAGATTTCTATCTTACCAAATTCATCAAGCAATCCAGACGTGGACAAAAGTCAACATGGAAACCAGAACAGGTACGTGACGAATTCATCCCATCCCTTGTTCCGGAGGACCTCTGTGTTGGAGAGCGGGCTTCATCTCAGGGCACACTTCATGGGCAGCAGCCACCATACCTCACATCCATGGATCTTTGCATCTGCTATCTGCCAGCCCCTAAGAACCTTTATGATTCATTTGTGATACATGATGCTTCTGGACTTCAATGCTTCACCTTGGGCCACAACTATCATTGTAATGCTGCTGAAAGGACACTGTATGCCTATGGACACACACCCAGCTTATGAAATGGACTAGGCTGTATCTCTGCATTCTTTGATTGCTGTCATAGGACACAATCAATCTGAACCTACATGGATGCTGACAGCATCCCTACCTTGCATTGCCTTGCCACGCCTTTTTCCAAGTGATCTCAGTCAGTAATACCAGTCTCATATATCTCTTTTTTGCCTTTCCTTTGTGTCTGCACTAAATGGAAAGAAATGTGTCAGAAAGTCAAGTCAAGGGGAGATAACATTTGCTTAAGGGGTTCCAGGTACAGTCAGTCAATGGCAGTTTCCAATACCAGTACAGGGACTCAGAAATGGTTAGTCAAACACTCATGATGGTCAGAGCCAAAACGCTCTCCACATAACAGGTGAGGAGCTGAATGTTGGGCAGACCATCAGCCATCTCTTTCTGCCCCATTGGGGATTACTTTCCTCTTGGAATGATACAGAATAGGGTGGCACAGTGGCACAGTGGTTAGCACTGCTGCCTCACAGTGCCAGGGACCTGGGTTCAATTCCCGCCTCAAGCGACTGACTGTGTGAAGTTTGCACGTTCTCCCTGTGTCTGCGTGGGTTTCCTCCGGGTGCTCCGGTTTCCTTCCACAGTCCAAAGATGTGCGGGTCAGGTGAATTGGCCATGCTAGTGTTAGGTAAGGGGTATGGGTGGGTTGCGCTTCGGCGGGTCGGTGTGGACTTGTTGGGCCGAAGGGCCTGTTTCCACACTGTAAGTAATCTAATCTAATCTAATATTAAGGAAATCGAAGTGGCTGGCACAGCCATTATTTTTGAGGAGTTGGCCCGAAAAGTTGAGTAGGCAGTGCTAGCGGCATGCAGGTTTAGTGGTGTCAGGATTGGGGTGGGTGACAGTGAGCGAGAGAACATATTGCAGGCATTGAGAGTGTGAGATATGAGAGAGAAAATGATGGCGAAATGGAGAAAGTCATTGACCATATTCCTACATCGCTGTGTATCCCTTCGGATGCTGCTTTAATCAGGGTGGCAACTTTGGACTGGGATGTCATGGTCTGGTGTCATGGCCTCCGCTGCTGGTCCTGAGGGAACTGCGTCATTGACTTCCATGACGTGCCTGTAAATAGGTGGGGTAGTGCAGATGCAGATGTTCCCCTGTCTGCGATGTCCAGGGCAAATATCAGGAACCATATAGGGCAGCTCCAGACCGTCGGTGCCTATCCTGGTGCACAATGGGCTTTTAAAGATGAAGTGCAAGGGATGCCAGGGAATTCAGGGACTAGAATTGGGCAAATTTAGTAAGAATCAGTAAGAAACCTCACCAGGCCTCACAACAAAAATCCTTCAAAGAGCTCAACACACCTCAGACTTAGCCAAAATTGTGTAAAATTCAGCCCACTATAAGAGAATGGCTTTCAAGAGGATAGTAAACTTAGAATTGGTCCTCTCCTTAAACAGGGATGAGAGACAATCAGCATTGCATGAAAAGATATGAAATGTTAGCATGTTGCAATCTGAAAAACATGTATCCTATTTTTCACAATATACCAAAAATACCTTTAAAGCTTATACCTTTACACATGCTAAATTAACATTATTGGAAATAGAAGTCGTAAATTCAAGGATCCATTTCCCCTAATGCATAACTATAAACTAAGCAAAGCCATTTTCCCTAAAACATGCCTATTCTGCTTGGCAAATGGAACACCATTTGCCTTTCTTTAAATTAATAAAATTAAAGCATGCAACATTTTCGCAGAGAAAAGTAAAATCAAAGGTTTGTCCAACCACTCCTAGATAGTCTAACATCCTTTAATTTGTTTGGATTTGTAAGTGAAGATTTTATATCATTTTAATTATTATTGATAAATAACACAGAGATTGTGGGATTAAAGAGGGGAGAAGTGTGTGAAAGAGAGTTCAAAAATTAAATTAAAAATTAAAAATTGTCAAAAATTAAAGTATTTTTGTTGCCTTGGTAATAAAATATCATTACATTCAAAGTATTGTTTGTTTGTTTCATATAATAACTGCCATGGTTAACCTTAAATTAAGTTGGTTCAAATAAAAATTATTAAACACAATTTAATTTCTTCCAGATTGAATTTTCAATCTTTCAAAGGCTAAGAACAGAATTAGTGATATGGAAAACATTTGGAAACTTTTAAAAGAAAAACAAGCCGTAAAGTTCAAGTAAAGCATACTTGTAGAAACACATTGATATTGGGTGCAAGTTTACATTTGAGTCCTCAAAAATCCCTCCTAAAATAGGGTTTGACTTATACACCAAGTAATGTCAAGAAGTGTGGCACTGGAAAAGCACAGCAGGCCAGGCAGCATCCAGGAAGGAGGAGAATCAACGTTTCAAGCATAAGCCCATCATCAGGAATGTAGTGGAGGGAGGGAGCTGAGAGATAAGTAAAGGGGTGGGGCTGGGGGAAGGTAGCTGGAAAGGCGATAGGATGCAGGTCGAGGGTAATTGTGATAGGTCGGTGGAGTGGATAGGTGGTAAGGAAAATGGACAGGTCAAAACAGTGGTGCTGAATTGGAGGGTTGGGGGTGGGGAGATTTTGAAACTAATGAAGTCAATGTCGATGTTGATGCCATGTGGTTGAAGGGTCCCAAGGCAGAAGATGAGGCTTTCCAAAAGAGAACCATTGATGTAGTTGTGAGTGGTTCCCATTTTGAAATGTTGTCAGCATGCAATGCAAAGGGTGAGCATATCTTAAATTCCCAGACATCTTTACAACACAGTATCTCCAACCCGTTTGATCTCTTGCATCTGGTTATAAGGTATTGGTAAGTATTGATTCCTGAAGAAGGGCTCATGCCCGAAACGTCGATTCTCCTGCTCCTTGGATGCTGCCTGACCTGCTGTGCTTGTCCAGCTACACATTTTCAGCTCTGATCTCCAACATCTGCAGTCCTCACTTTCTCCTATTGATAAGTAAGCCACGTATACATGTGGTGAAACATTGGAAAAAACACATATCATGTTGTAGCTGCAAAGGAATGGTGGATATAATTCCAAATCAGGATGACGGATGACTTGGAAGAGATCTTATAGGTGGTAATATTCCCATCTATCTGCTGGTCCTGTTCTTCTAGTTGCTAGAAATCGTGGGTTTGGAAGGTGCTGTCAAAGGACCATTAGTGAGTTGCTGCTTTCCATCTTGTAGATGGTACACACTGTTGCCATTGTGCATAGAAATGGAGGGACTGAACATTGAAGATAGTGGCTGGGTTGCTAATCAAGCAGGCTGCATTGCTCTATATACTGTTGTCCTTGTTCAGTGTTATTGGAGCTCAATCCAGCCAACCAGTTTAAAGTCTCAGCTGAAAGACTACACATTCAACAGTAACACATTCCCTCAGTACTTTATTGGAGTGACATCCTAGACTTACTGCTCAATGTTTTCATGGGACTGAACCCACCATGTGGTGCCTTAGAGATGAGAGAGTTATCTAATGAGCCATACCTGTCATGGCTAAGATGATTAACAATGCTACACAAATTACAATCTTCCTTTCTCTTTCTTTACAGTCTGCAGACTGTGTATTTTGTTCAAGGCTATGTTTGAATTAAGAATTAATCTGATTGTCAGTATCAGAGCAGTAGGTGCCTTTGTGTATTCAACTCCAAATTTCTTTTAGTGTTAGACAGAGAGATTATAAGTAGAGCTCTGATACTTGAAAATATGTTGTTGAGTAAAGTTAAGCAATTGGTGAGGAATAATAATTGATTAACGTAACCATACTAGGAGATTTCGCTCAATATTTGCTTGCAACTGCCATTGATTTTTAGGCAATTTTTATTGCATTAATTCACAAATATGGTGAATACACAATAAAGGGTTCAGATAATGTCATAAACTGCAAGATTAATTAATAATTAGTAAGATACCACTTTATTCACTATGTTGTAAAAGAGTTAACACTTGAAGAAACACATTAAAAGCTTTAGGAATTCATCTCTTGCATGTGCTTTCTAAGAAAGAAAGAGATTTATTGAGTTGTTACATTACATGAAAGCCAGCTTCCCTGGTTCTGGTGTGATATTGGTAGTTTGGCAAATCCATTCCATTCCAATGAAATGTTTGATTGTATTAACCTACGAATAACACCATGATTTATATTTGCATAAATATGACCATTTCCTACAACAACATCAACCTGTGCAACATTTGCTACGTAGCACAGTCGTGAGCTGTAACAGAACAGTCACAAATCCATCTCTTCAGTGCTCACAATAAATCAGTTTGGACATCCCACATGTGGATCTTCCATGGTGGATCCAAAGTTGTTATGCAGTCAGGAACTTATGGAAGATATCTATTCATGGTTTGCTTGTACATAGTCTCTCTAAATCAGGTGCAAATTACAAATGCAGTCTTTCTTGGACTAGAGCATAGACTTCTGTGCAGTACAACAATTTTGAACTTTGGTATAGGTGCTCAACAATTATTCTGTCCTTTCTATCCTTCCCTCTCATCCAACTCCAGACACATATATAGTATTGTCAGTATTATTGTTCATGCTCTAAGCCAAAAAGAAAGCTTCTTTCAGGTTTCCTTATTTCAGAAAGAAACAAATAGTTCCATTAAATCCTACTGCTTTTTTCCCCCCTCTTCTGTCTATTGTGGCTGAAGGGTTTTCTTTTTCTCTACAGAAGTCCTACAGTTATATTGGTGAAGAGGTGCTGCAAATGGTCCCAAGAAAACGTATTTACAACAGTAAATGTTCTGTTGCTTGCGCAAGCTTTATGCAGAGAAAATAGCTCTGTATGTGAAATCCATGATTTAAAAAAAGGAAATGTGCATTTTTTTTGCAGCATCAAATGGCAAGACTTGGTAATGATGCACAATTCAGGGCATGTGAGCACAAGCTGATGTCTAGGGCACCATCATGGGTAGAAAGTGTGCTGAGAGATGTTTTCTCCTTGTTTTATGTCCCCGGCGAGGGGATCCCTTCCCATTTAATGAAATGAACATTTGCCGCCCTTTGTGCTTCCACTTCAGAGAGGCATAGGTATTGTAACCATTCTCTTCTATCCTTTCCTTAAACTTACAATTGTTGTTGTATTCTTCCTAGAAAAGGAACAAAAAGACAATCAACAGTTAAAGGACATTATCAAGCAATGATTTTTATCTTTTTTTTCACTTTTCTTACTTTATGGTTTCTTCATTTACCACCATCTCCAAAATACACATCTACACTACCCAGGGAGGGAAGCTTGCAAACCTCATCCCAGCATGGTACCAATGGAACTCTATAACTAACTGCTGGAAAGTGCAATGCAATGGTCCAAATGTGACTGTAAGGAGGAAAATCTTTTCAATGATGAGCCAGCAGGAATATAATGCCAGGGCTCAAATACCAGGACAGCTTAGAGATAATTCATTTATACAGAAGATGCTTGATTGTTTGTGACCAAGAATTCCATAATCTTTGGAGCAGAATTCATAACTTCTTTAAAAAGGGGATATAGACACCAGGCTTAAGAATGCAAATGCCTATGAGCGTGGCCAAGGGAGTGGGAAAAGACCAGTAATTTGTGAACATTTATGGAGAAAAACACCAGGATAAATCTAATGGGCCAATTGCCTGTTTCTGTGCTTTAACCACCTACAATTTGAAAAGTATTCACATTTATCCCTCAGCGAGTAGATTTGATGAGTATGCAATTTTAGTGGCAGAGTGGGTAAAGAGGCAGGCGGTATGTATGAAAATTTCCTTTGTTGCATCCATCGCCTGTACTTCCATTCAGAATAGGAGAATACTTTATGATTCTATGCATACAAGTATAGGCTATTTGGCCCTTTTGGCCTGAGCTGCCATTCAATATGATCATGGTTCATCATCCAACTCAGTACCCTGCTTGAGCTTCCTCCTCATAGTCTTTGATCCCCTTAGCTCTAAGAACCATATCTAACTTCTCCTTGAAAACACTCAATGTTTTGACACCAACCATATTCTGTGGCAGATAATTCCACAGGGTCACCACTTCCTAGATGAAGAAATTTCTCCTCATTTCCAATCCTAATTTGCCCACCCCTATAGTTTGTAAGCAAGATTACTTCAATCCTACTTCCAAAGAAGAATCACTGGACTCTCTCTCCACAGACATTGCCAGACCTGCTGAATTTCTCCAGCACTTTCTGTTTTTATTTCAGATCTCCAACATCTGCAGTATTTTGCTGTTACCTCAATCGCAATCAGAGACAGCAAACATGTAGTAGGAAGGATTGTTGGAAGTTTTTTTTATGTGTAAAAGAAATGTTTTGCTATTTGAATTCAGCGTTTTATTATGAATTACTATGAGAAATGTTTGGTTTCTATCTTTACTGCCAAAGTTTCCTTTCTCATTTGTCTCCACAAAAGGAGTTTCTAACCAGCTCGGAACAGGAGCTCACTGCAGACTTTTTCAAAGTATAAAGCCAGTCAGTCAAATATGAATTGTGCCATCTCCCCCTCACATTTACATGGTGGGTTTCACTCTATTTATCTGCCTACTTCAAGACCCTTCCCCCACTAGCAAAACAGAAGAATGAAAGTTGGAATGGCTGTTCAGTTCTCCAAGTCTGTGATGTAGTCTTCAGCAAAACCTTTAATCTGTAAATCATTAGCAACGACTGATTCATTTCAGTGTAGCTCGTTGACAGAATTTTCTATTCCTAACATTTAAGAGACATTGATGTGTCTGCTCCATCATTTTTCATTGCATTTCAGCCAAGAGACACTGAACTTCAGTTGACCTGCTGATAAAAGGTCAATGACCTGAAGGTTTCAGCCAATTGCGCTACAGTTGACATCATTGTCTGGAGCAAAGTGCAAGATAGTGGTGCGAGAAAAGCTGCAACTTGGAAAGTTGAGGATTACAAGGATTGAGATTCAAAGTGTTGAGTTATCAAACTCATCTTTGCAGGTTCTAAAAGGTCAGCTCACAGTGCTGCAAATTGTAAGGAGCACTGAACTGCAAGTAGTTTTCATCAAAATTACAATTATTGCATTCCATTGGGCTGGCTGACACTGCAATGCAGTGAGAAGGCCATGTTCTTTCCCACATTATAATTCACTAATTCACAGTCTTAGACTATAAAACATTTAACTGATGATTCCCGGAGTCAGCAAGTACATCAATACCCAGGTCATGAGTTTTTACCTGCCCCATTGTGAGTTTGAAATGTGGTTTGCAACTGAATCATGAATCATTCTACTTTATGCAGCATCTCTTCTTTCTGTCTATGTATGCACACACATATCACATAATAGTTAGAGAACAGAAGCCTGATCTACCAAACACAAATTAATTGTCGACACAGGAGTCTTCTCCCTCCATTTTTTAAATCTGTATCTGTCAGCGTAACTTTCTGTTGCTCTTTCCTCAATTATCTATCTTGCTTTCCCTTCATATTCATGACATTCCCTTCATATTCATGATATAACATTTTGAATAATATAGTTTGTTTACATACTTAAAAAACCTCAAGTGTTTAATACCACTGCAAAACATAACTTACGTTGCAGAATTGACCAACTCAAAGGAGCTTTTAAGATATTTTAGAAGCTTAAAGGTTAAACTTTCAGATTCCTCCCTGAGGAAAATAACACTAACTTAAAGGATGCAGATGCTGCAATCAAATATTTGTGTTACAGACATTTTCTCATAAAGTTCTTCAAAGATGTTTTAGATGGTTGAATACCTTTTGGTGCAACCAGGAAGGTACACAGATGTTTACAATGCAAAAAGAGGAACTCCACACAACACTAAAAAGAGATGTTCTGTGGAGAATGGGGTTCAATCATGTTGTTGAACGACAGTGAAAGAAGCATTTCTTCATTGCAGGAGCCTCGTGTCAGCACGGAGTCAAGAATATCTCAAAAGAAGGTGACAGTCCTTCTGGTGATATATTTAACATCAATGGGACTGTAATTTGCCCAGTACAGTGCCTTATAAGTGGGAGAAGTGCACTTTGTAGCTGGCTACATAATCCCTGGTTTGGCTGCTGAGGCTGCTCACCTGAGATGGGAAGCATTCCATTTTGTCAGCGATGAGCGCAAGAAAAGTTGATATCCCAGCTGACCCTGCCCCCACCCACCCATTTCCAGTCCAAGATAAAGAAAGACCAATTCACTGGGTAATTAGTGTGGTAAAACAAGTGCTTGTAAAATGTTTCTCAGATGACTCCAGGATAGTCTGGTGTATTGTGTTCCAGACCAAAGGCCGTAACCATGATATAGAAGCATGTGGTGAAATAGGAATTTACTGTGTGTCAGGTTATGAAAGATGATCCAGCTGATGTATTTCCTTTGTGTTTTGTTCCTTTGTTGCCCTTATCAGGGATGCAATTCATGACACTTAATATAGTATCAGTGGCAGGTATCAGAATCCACTCCAATGCAGGTTTGGGTGTAAAGTTCAGCAGAAGGCATTATTTTAACAGCTGCTATGTATTTAGTAAATAAATAATGTGGGCAAGTATAGGCTAATATCCTTGCCCTTTTCAGTTAATAAGTCCACAAAATTTGGGTACATTACTGAAGTAAAGTTACAGCCCAGAATCATGATCATTTTTCCTATTCTAGAGCAAAAATTGAACATATTACAGAGCAAGGTGACACTTTCACAATAACTGGCCAACAGAGAGGGAAAACATAAGGCAGGATTTGTGCTTCTTGCTGAGGGAGTGCAGGTCTCCATCTGCCGATTCAGGTGGAATGTAAAATGTTCAGGTGTCTGAGCCAATTTTCATCTCTCAGTAAAATCCACAAATATTGGCTTTGTTTGTGAGATTATTTTATTTACAAGACAACATATATTCATCTGCATAAGTGATGACACTTCAAAATGCAAATCAGTGCCCGTGAAGTCTCTGTGATGTTCTTTAAATATAGATAATGCAGAGAAATGCAACGTACTTCTTTCCAATCAGTAGTTAATCAAACATAATGGAAAATGTTTTATTTTTATTCATTTATGGAAAGTGGATATTGCTGTTAGTGCCCATCCATAAGTGCCCTGGAGAAGGTGGTGTTAAGTTGCCTTCTTGAACTGTTACATCCTTGAGATATAGGTTCACCCACAGCACTGATAGGAAGGGAGTTTTGAAATTTTCACTCAGTACCAGTGAAGGAATGGTGATATAGTTCCATGTCAGGAGAGTGTGTCATTTTCAGGAGAACATGCAGAGTCATGGTGTTCCCATGTGTCTGCTGCTCTTGTCTGTCTAGATAGTGGTTGGGAGTGTGGAAGGTGCTATTAGAGAAGCCTTGGTGAGTTGCTGCAGTGCATCTTGTAGATAGTACATACTGCTTCCATGGAGCATTGGTGGTGAAGGGACTGAACATTGAAGGTGGTGGATGGAATGCCAATCAAGCAAGCTGCTTTTTCCTGGATAGTTATTGTTAAGTGTTGTTGGAGTTGTACCGTCCAGTCATGGAGTGTCTATTCCAAAGCATCCTGATTTGTATCTTGTAAACAGACTTGCAGAGATAGGAGGGCAGGCTAGTCATTACCGAATTCCTAGTTGCTAATCGACTCTTGGAGCCAAAGTATGTATATGGCTCGTCCAATTCAGTCTCTGGTCAGTATTAAGCCAGGATATTGATAGTGGGAAATTCAGCAATGAAAATGTAATTGAGCACAAGATTAATAATTATAGTTATTACCTGAGAATTCACAGATGGTGCTGAACATTGTTCAACCAACAGTGAACATCCTATCCTGACTTCATGTTGTAACAAAGTTCATTAATGAATCAGCAAAAGATGGGTTAGCCAAAGATGCTACCTTGAGGAATTCCTGCAATAATGTCCCGGAGCTCAGATGTTGGATCTTCAACAACTCCAACCATTTTCCTCTCTGCCAGGTAATACTCCTACCAGTGGAGAGTTTTCCCCCAATTCCCATTGTCTCCACTTTTACTAGATCTCCTTGATGTCATACTCAGCTAAAAGCTGCCTTAACATCGAGGGCAATTATTCTCCCCTCATCTCAGAGGATCAGATATTTTGTTCATGTTTGGATCAAGATTGTAATAGAAGTCCACAGCTGAGGAGAACGCAAACTGAAAGTGAGCAGGTTATTGCTAAGCTAGTACCACTGGACAACACTATCGATGCACACTCTTCCACCACTTTGGAGATTATTAATAGAAGACTGCTAGAGCAGCAGTTGACTGAGTTTGATTTGTCCTATTCTTTGTAGACAGTGTATGCCTGGGAAATTTTAAACATTGATGCCAGTGCTTTAACTGCATTGGAACATTCTGGATATTGTTGGGGTTAATTCTAGAGCATAAGCCTTCATTACTGTGGCTAAAGTGTTGATATTTGTTTATATATTCCATGGGGTGAACCAACATTTGCTGAGAAATGGCATCTGTTATGCAGTAGAATTATGGTGGTCCATCCAATCAGTACATCTGTCTGAAGATGGAGGAAAATGCTTCAGCATTGATGTGCTGTGCTAACCATCATTGAGTGATCCCACAATGGGAGTATTTGAGGAGGTGTGCTACTTGTTATTTAATTATCCAACACCATTGATGATTAGTTGGCAGGACCGCAGAGCTTCAGTCTTTTGGTCATAAAATCACTTTTCGACATTGCATGTTGATTATGTTGTTTAGCATGCAAGGTGGCAGGTATTGTAGCATCACCAGGTTCATGCAATTCAATTTTCGTTATGCCTGGTGCTGTTCCTGGCATGCCTTCCTCTACTCTCCACTGAACAAAGATTGGTCTCCTGGTTCTGAGGAAGGGTCACTCAACCTGAAATGTTAACTCTGCTTTCTGTCCAGAAATGCTGCCAGACCTGCTGAGTTTTTGCATTTCTGTTTTTGTTCTTGATGTCAATGGTTTAGTGAGGAATAAGCAGACCATGAGTTTACAAATTGTGGTTGAGTGCAATTCTGATGTTGCTGAAAATCTACAGTGCCTTACAGACGCCCAGATTTGATTTGGCTGCTAGATTTATTTATGATCCATCCTATTTATCAAGATGGAGGGCATTCTCAAAGTCTCCACATTGACTCTGCAGTGGTCACTCCTACTGATGCTATCTTGAAGGGATGCATCTGTAATCGATCAGTGAGGCTGAATTCAGGTAGGTTTTATGTTTCTTGGTGGTTCTCTTAACACCTGCCACAGACTTAGTTTTCTTTGAGGACTTGGCCAATTCTGACAGTGGTGGTTCTGCCAAACACCAACTGGTGTTCAACATGGAGGAGTACTGATTCATCATGTGATAATTGGCATGAAGTTTCCTTGTACTTGCTTGAAATGATGCCATGAAATTTCAAGGTGTCTGGAGTCAATATAGTGGAATTCCAAAGCACTGCATACCACAGTACTACCATTGATCATTGGATGCCATTCTGACCCTGAGCAAAGGCCTTATACTGCAGTACTAGTAGTGGCCTCTGTTCCTGGTGATGCTGGTAGATCTGAAGAGCTGCCTGTTTCTGATTGGCCAGCAGTTCTTAGGAATGGGATGCTTTGCCTTGAAAGCCTTGTGAACCCCAACACCAGGCAATAGATTGCCAAGTTACAATTTAATGCACATCAGAGCTGTTGGAAGTCCACTTGGCAGGGTCGCCACTAGCATGTCAATCAATGGATGTGTCTGAGTGGCTATTACATTAAGTCTGATGTTTCTAAAGATAAATTATTGGATTTAGACTTTTAAATATGATGTGAAATTGTGCTACTTGTATAACCTTACCGTGCCGTATAGCTTTCCCTTCTTGTTCATGGCTAAATAAAAGCCAGTGTTGACCGCTTTGATTGCGACTACTCCAACATTAACTGACCTGATTTCCATTATACCTGTAAATGAAAGAGAAAATACATTTTAAGAATTTTATTTTCTCCCCATGTCTGATAAGCTCAACTTGTTGCATGGGGATATCACTGTCCCAATGATTCTATGTAGTTTTACATTCACGCTCAGAACAATTGTGCAACAGTTCATGTTGCATTTCCTTCACTTCTTATAGAACTTGCGTGTTTTACATGGTGAAGTAATAATGTGGGTTTTTCCAGTTGCTTTTAAACATAGACTGTCCTTTTTATAACATTCACATGCATTATTCTGTTCTGTTTTCAGGATCTAATTAATAATAAATATTGCCCGTTCAGAAAAATCTGCAAACTTAAGCCTTAATTATCTGACTAAGAGAGAAAAGAGGAATCTTGCTTTCATACTTTTTGATTGACTTCCCAAACATCATTACTGAAAATCAATTGGAAATAATTTCTGTGGCCAAGAGTAAGATGTGGCATTGTTCTATGGATTAACATGCAAGTTTTGTAGCACAGATTCTGAGGTCTGTTTCCAGATGTGCATTGTTAGGTATAGGAAAAAACTACATCTTCCATCTTAGTTTGAATAACGGAGGCTCTGTACTGAAAGATTGTCTTCCATTTTAACAAAAAGTTAAGACCAAATGAAAACACAGTAAAGAAAACTAGTTTGGAAATATGTGTACTGGCTCAAACTGGAGTTCCCTGTATGGGTATAGAGTCAACTAAGATCAGATTGCATTATTTCCAAGTTGTACTGTTTTTTTTTCCTTCTAGGAGTTCAATAGGAACCCTCAAACAAAGCTATAACCAAAGTGATAACAGGGCAAAATGATGAGAGCCCTGTAAGGATGGATGGATGTGGTCTTTGCATATTTAGTGTTACTGCTGCAAAGGGCAGTTGGCACTTGACCTTAACACTGAGAGTGAGAGGCAAGATGGGCTGAAAGGCTCATAGACTCATTGAGAAGCCCTGGGAAGCACGCCTGCTCTTCCTAACTCACAATAATTCTATCGTAAATATTTTCTTAAACATACCGTGGCCTCTTCTGGCCACTCCATGACTTTGCCAGGGTTTGGCCATTGGTAAGCCCCAAAATTTCAAACATTATGATACCACCATTTCTATGTAAATTAAGCCCAAATTGTGAGGTATACAGTTTTAATAGACGGAATAAAATGGTGTAGTTGGAACACTGCAGGAACGGTGGAAGATCCTCTACTCACTCTTACCCTTAATTCTCTCCTCACTTTCCACTGCACCATTCCCACTTTGTGGAGAGGTGTATGATGTGGGGTTAAATCTCATTGAACGGAACTCAATTTGTTTCTATGATTATCTCTCAGGCAATTATTTACAAAAAGATAAATTTGCCTCTGCAATCAAATTATTTCAGATTTAATGACTGAAAGATGACAGCTATGAAATCAGGCACACCATTTTTCATGTGGAAAGGAAAATGATTCTTGGGCCTGTAGCAGATGGATGTGTCTGTGAAGCTGTCAGGTTAAGTTTAACCTCTGATATTGTTCAGTTAATGCTGAGTCAGACAGAAGTTACAGTTTAATTTGCAGTTACAACAATCCTCAGCTTTGAAATATCCAAATAGATGGTATCTTATAATACCAACAAGACTGACATAGTGTTCCATTAAAAAAAAGGAAAAATTAATCATTGGGTGAAGAATACATTATTAACAGCAAATCCTGTTATCTATTACAAGGGATATGCAAATGACCATCCAGTTCTCTGAGAACTGTGAACAAAATCACAGAATACATTTCCCAAAACAACCAGGATCTTGCTCCAGTGTTGACAGTGGCTCTAAAGCAAGCATTGCAAGCTGAACAAATTTTTCCTACTGTGTAAAATCACTCCAAATTGTAATATAACAAGTTAGGTCCAATTGTGTTATATAAGGAGACAAACTGTACATTACCTTAGGAAGGAATGCAATATCACATGATGTTGCTCTCTCCTGCATCCCTTTGGCAAGACAAATTCACAGTAAGGTATACCAATACAAAGTTAATGTTTTCCTCATCCCTCAGCAGACTCTGTGTAAATATTCTTTGGCAGTGCATCAAGACCAAGAATATTATAAAGTTAAAAATCACATAACTCCAGGTTATAGTCCAACGGGTTTATTTGGAAGCACTAGCTTTCTGAGCGCTGCTCCATCAGGTAGCTGGTGTTGTGTGATTTTTAACTTTGTCTACCCCAGTCCAATACCGGCACCCCCACATCGAGAATATTGTACAACACAGAGGGAAATACCAGTAATTCCAAGACTTGGAAATGAACCTATTGGATGAATTGCACCTCCTCTTGAAGAATACAAGATGAGTCGGACTAGAATGTGTCATTTGCCAATTTTATTGTTTCTTCTTTCTGGGCAAATGCCATTAAAAATTCACTGACACTGTCTGACTTGCTGAGTTTCACTAATTCTTTTGTACATGTTTCAGATTCCCAGCACCTGCTTTTGTATTAGTTATTTGCTTCAATTAATTTCCAAGTTAGTGAGTGCCCAGGAAAAATAATCCTACATTGGTTTCATAGCTACTTTTGCATGTATGGCACATATGGGAGCTTTTTGAAAAACAAACTTATTCTTTTGGAAAACTCAGTATAATGTAGAAATTACAGAATTGATCTGAAGTTATCTTGCATCTGTTAGTATGGATCTCTAGTTTGGACCAGTACCATTATTTCCAAGTTTTACTGGTCTTTTTTTTCTGGCATTGTTGGCAGAGCCAACGTTGATTGTTTATCTCTAATTGCCCTTAAATTGAATGGCTTCCTAGGCAATTTCAGAAAGCAATGAAGAGACACCAACTTGAATTCAGCGGCACCTATGTCAGTCACATTGGGTAAAAGCAGATTTCCTTCTCTAAAAAGGCATTCATGAATCACATAGGTTCTTACATTAATGACAGTTTAACGGTCACCATTACTGAGCTTTTAATTTCAGATTTTATTTAGTGAATTTAAATGGCATGTTGGGGCTTAGATCATTAGTCTGAATTTCCAGATAACTAGTCCAGTGGTATAATCACCATGCCACCTTTCTCTGTCTAGTAGATGGGTGGGAATGTCATTTGTATCTGGTATTTCAGTCTCCATCACTGGCCACCCTAGTTTCAGTTCACAATGAGTACTTCCTGAAGCACAGCTCACTGTGGTTTCAATGGTTATCCATTAGTCATGTGCAAACTTTGACAGTGAACGCTGACAGCATTTTGATGAAAGAACAGCCCATACAATTCTGACCTCACCAGGCATCCCTTTACTGCACTCCCAGCAAAGGCTTCTAGATTGGAAAGTCAACTTTAGCTGAACTTGTCCTCCATAGTCCAGCAACAAGGAGGACAGTTGTAGCTACATTACAGTTACCTGTGTTGACATTGAGGAGCTCAATGCAGATCATGGGTTGACATCAGAAATTCTCTGCTCTGTAAAGCTGCCGAGCCCACACTGTCTCATATTTCTGAGCTACTGAGGGAAGTTACAATTCTTACATGTTAAATATCATCAGATTAGATGGCATGGCAACAGAAACAGGTCAGTTGGTCCAACCACAATGACAATAGCAATTAGGGTGTGCAAATGTACCTAAAGAAATCCCATGGAAGGAAGGATTGAATATCTAAGGCTCTGACATTTGCACTTGAGCAGCTCATTCATGGATAGACTGGGGGCTGGAGGTGGTTGGTGTCCAATATTTTACACCTTCACTATAGGACACCCTGCAGTTGCAGTTTACATTGGCTCTTTGATGATCTACCAGTCTTAATGGTTGTGACAGATGTCAATCACTTACTGGTGATTTAGCAGAATAGCTGTTGATCATGAACATCTAGGAAACCTCTCTAACCTATCTCCAAATGGCCGGCCTAAAACCACTGGGCAGGTAACCATCCTCACTGTGAATTAGCCTCCAGAAACATCCCATTGAGGTAACATGTCAGGCAACTGGTATGCCATCCTGCTGCATGAATTTGCCCAATTGCCCATCTTCTAACTCATGCAAATCTCCAGCCAAGTGGCTAAATGGCCTCCTAGATTCAAAGTCAGAACTCACAGGATTGAATATATTTTTTTGGATCAAAGCAATTGCAATGCACAACCATAGCAAAGATGATCAGGGGTATCAGTTGCTATGATTGCACCAGTCAGGATGGTGAGACTCAATGTGAAATTTTAAAATCAGATAATCACTCCTACAAAGAGCACAATCCATTTGCAAGAAGATGTGTTTGTTAATTTCAGTGTATCATTAAGTGAAAAATTGTCAGAACATTTTATCTCAACTGAAATGTACAATTATCTACCAGCTGATATCTTACTATTGAAAACATGAGGGCTGCAGGAGCTTAAGTCGCTACACCCAAGGAAGCAACTCGAGAGGGAAGTTATGTATATTCATATGAAAAATAATTGACTGTTGTAATATAATAGAACCAGCATCAAAACAAACTTGGTTTCCAAAACTAACTGGAGGCGAAGACATGCCACTTTCATAATCTGATGACCTATCATCACCTTGTTATGCATTTTTAAGTTGTATTTCCCTGCAACTGTCAATGTGTTGAGTCTTCTGGTATCTACAATCTTGTTGCTACGGGCTAGATGATACTATTTTATATGTCACTTTCCTAAAGCAATCAAACCTGAAAAGGTTCGCGTGTCAGGCTGTGACATTACTCATCACCCATAATTTCCAATGAATTCCAATAATGTAATTTGAACCAAAATTGGTAAAGTGTAAAATCAGACATTCTGTAACCAGAGATTGGGATTCAAGGCACTTCTCAGACAGAGCTGGAAAAATTCTACTCCGAATATAACGCATACTAAATGTAACAGAGTGCATCAATGTGAGACTATCTCAGAGCATTCATTTATGAACTTATGAGTGCTCATGGATTATAGATTGAAACAAAGGTTTTAGGAAAGTTTTGAGAAGTGAGGTACTCCCATCTATACAACCAGGAGACCGATTGATGTCTCTCATGGCCTTGGGAGTGTAGATTCACAACAATAGGGCTAGATTTAGGGTTACTGTGTAATGTTGAAGACAAGTCAGCAATCTCAGAGTGGCAATATATTAGTAAAAGCTGCCTTCACATATTGAATAGATCCAACATGAAAAGATTTGAAAATTTCAAGTTTTGATCAGTTGACAAATGAAGCAAATGACCATTGATTCTAAGCATTTTTAGTTTGCACTTTTTGCACTATTTGTGGGTTAGTGTTGTGCACCACTGCAATGAAGTCAACATGAAGTCAAACACTGCTGCCTGGAACTCATCTGGCAGCCCTGGAATCATTAAAGAAATGATAAGGAGAAGAAATAATATGATTATTTTTATAAGTATCATATCGAAAAGAGCACCATGGAAAAGCTTCAACTGGCATTGGAAAGGAGAGGGAACTGACTGAAATAGTTCATAATGCTTCGTAAACCACTGTGAAGGATATCGCTTTATTGGTGCGATGGCCTGCACCCAATTTCAGAGGCCAGCATTTCAACATGAGACACTGGCAAATGGTGCTTGTAGCAATTCTCTCATTCAGCTAACCAAACTTGAGCATATGAACTATAATAGCAATGGGCAAAAATAAACACTGAGGGACCTTATTTAAATGAGTTGGACTGAGTAAGAGTTTTTATTCTAAGCGTAGCAAGCAAGTAGTTTTGCATGATCCCAAGGCCAAGCTTCCAGTTTTGAATGCTGCCTTACAGCCCTCTGAAACACAGGGATGAGTTCTATTTGTTTGGACATGGAGAAAGAACATAATGCTGCAGGGATGGAATAGTCCTTGCCACACTGTTGCAGCAATAATTTTGAAAATGGACCCAAAAAACATTCATGACTGATGAAGACAGGTAATTTTAGTATTCCTCTCCAGTATTTACTACTGTTTCTGAGAAGAATCATTGAAAAATTTCAT
Source organism: Hemiscyllium ocellatum (assembly GCF_020745735.1). Lineage (NCBI taxonomy): Eukaryota > Metazoa > Chordata > Chondrichthyes > Orectolobiformes > Hemiscylliidae > Hemiscyllium > Hemiscyllium ocellatum. Next base: position 16,087,861 of record NC_083428.1, on the reverse strand, counting down.
CATTAATTTACATTACTCATAACTGTAATGATGGAATTTCAATTCATGAAATAATATGTTTCATCTCAGCAATTAAAGGAAAAATATGGGTTTGGTGAGTGTAGCTGACGTAAAAGTTTCAAGACACCAGCTTTTAACTATTTTAACCATTTTTTTCTCTCCGTTTACCATCTGGAAGCATTGTTTGTTACTGAGGATCTGTTAGAAGTTTGTATCATCTGATGTCATGGCCAAGTGACTATTCTTCTTAAACGAAAATTGTTAGAAGGCTATTCAGATGCTGTAGGTTTGTTAAGGACGTACCAGCCTTATTCAATCTGCCGGTTTATTCCTGATGAAGGGCTTATGCTCGAAACGTCGAATTCTCTATTCCTGAGATGCTGCCTAACCTGCTGTGCTTTGACCAGCAACACATTTGCAGCTGTGATCTCCAGCATCTGCAGACCTAATTTTTTATTCAATCTGCCCTCCTGTAACATACACACACAGCTACAAGCATTGCTGCTTAGCAATTCGCGATGGGAAAATTGGTTTACTTTCCACCTTATTATCCAGTGGGATCTGCAAATGCAACCCAGACTAGGAATAGAGTCTTGAGTTATCCAGTCTGGGTGGCTTATTTACGCCTTTCCAACACATTTTATGCTGGAGTAGAGAAATTGTCTTAACAGAATTGCTCTTGAGCTTTCAGCTTTGTTCACATTCTAAGAATAATTACCAGGCACCAACTGCCCACAGAGAGGAGTAGAACAAAAATTGTTCAGTGAATGTTGGCTAGGGCAGATTGCCCAGTTGGTGTAGTTTTGACGCTCAGCAGTGTCCACTGGAGGCTTTGTTTGGGTAATTATGAATCTTCAGTGACTGATTTTCAGACTGTTTAAGTGAATAGTTGCAAAATAGGATGCTGCAAACCTGTGACTTTCCACAAATGCCACTGCTGATTGGAAATCAGCTCTATAGTTCACCTACAACTGCAGGGCCGCAGTGAAATTTAACATGTCTTGTGTGAATGCAGGGTACCTAGAGGTAGCCTTCAAACTCATTGTTGTGTAACAATAAACAATGCATTGTAAATTAATGATTTTGGCTACAAAGTAAGATGACCCTGATAAGATTATTGTGTGCAATTCATAATGAATTTTTCTAAATTATATTAGGATAACAACCTGGCATAATCATAACAGTTTAGCATTTGCATTCTGATTATTATCATTCTTTTGCCTATAAGCACTGCTTCCATGAAACTCCATAGCTCTATCACCTCATATAAATAAAAGTAAAAAGGATTTCCTTCTGTCACTCTATTTTAGTATCATAAACGTAGCGGGTAAATTTTGTCTGCGCCTCATTTCCACCCAAACTTAGATAGCAATCTGCAAGAACATGTTTACAATCCCATTAGAAATAACGATCGGAGCAATTATCCTCACTATGTTTTTTGATATTGATAATGCAAAGGAACCAGAGGAAATCTTCCTGCAATAAAGAAGTCAGTACTGTAACTTAATTGCTGCCAGCCATCTGTCTCTGGTGCATGTTACACTTCCATTATTGCCAGGGCCACTCTCTGACCACAAATGAATAGGTTTAATTCCATTTTATTACCTTGGATTCCAGGATTTCATTTTGTGGTTTCAGGAATCACATTTTGTAATTTTGCCCATCTATAATAATGCTCAACCATTTACAGTGGCTGAAAGTAAGTCAAATTCTGTTTGTGTTATGATAGGCTATGGATATTGTGTGGCTTTTTTCTGATGTCCTTGGGATTGTACTCCATGATCCTTTTCTCATAGATCAGAGATGGTGATTACTAATAATGTAATTAAGTAAAGTTATCACCCACATTTTGTTCAGAGATTTTCCAAATTTCAAAGCTTTATTCTGAATTAGCTATCTCACTCCTGTATAATTGAAAATAAAGTCTAAACTGTATTTAGTTATAAAATAAATCTGTAAAAATATTTCAAACCTTGTCTTCTAGATACTGTATATGTGAAATACTTAAGTCTTTCAACTCCATTTCTCTCTGATGCTCTTCAGCTGTTTAACGATGGAATACAAAGACACTTTAGGACTCTTTGTGAGGATGCATTTAGGCTTGCGGTGTGCTGAGAAGAAACTAGTTAAATGTTCTGGGCTTTGAAATAAAAGCTGTAACATGTTCGAAACATAAGAGTGACTCCGCTTCAGCCAAAAGGAAACAGGCCTTGTGGAAAAAAAAGACTGGGTATAAGATCAATCAACCATCTCTGACCTGATGGCCTGACAGGGCCTTTTGTCAGGTTTAAAATACTGTGTGGTCTATAGAATAAAGCTCTGACAAGGCTCCTTTTTGACCCCAAAGTGCTCACCTGAGAGTGGCTTCAACAATAGCTCCCAGTTATATTCAATGAGTGTACAAAAAAGAGTAAAAGGCTTATTAATTGTACAGATTAAAGGGCAGACCCAAAGTCTTCTAAGGCTTTAGTAAGCTTTTCCTGTGCCGGCCCCATCACCACAGCCCAGCTAGTACAATACTGCATGGGAACTCATCAAATCCCACCATGGCCTTCCTCTGATTGACATACCTTTTCAATTATTTCACAGTTTGCTCAGTTATAAATGGAGAGGGCCTGCTTCTAAGACATCTTTTCATGTTGACTCTGCATTTGTAGCTAATGACCGTGACTAGCACCTTTGATCTGGGACTCTGTGCCCCATGCTGGCTGCACTTGTGTAGGCTTAAGGTCTACCTTCCCATTTCAACACGCCTTTCTCATTCTAGCCCTGTAGTGGTGATCTGTCACAGTTAAATGTGAACAAAAGCTTCTCTTCACCCCTTGGATTTTTCTTTGGGTTGGTTTGGGGGGTTGGGGAGGTGAGCAGCGTGGGGAGAGGAAGCTGTCTGCTACAGCAAGCCTAACTTTGTAACCCTTTCTGCACTAGCCCACCCTTTGGAAGCTAAAGTAAGCACTTCTGGCAGAAAAAAAAACGTTCCTAACTACTTTACACCAGTGATCATCGAATGGAACTCAAATTTCACATTTTCGCACACAACAATGACATTAATCTTGATTCACTGTAGCAAAGTGGATAATGCCATTGCAGGCTTTTAAAATGTGCTTGAACATAATGTGGGAAACAATAGCACTTTAAAATTGTACCAATTTACTATCATAACACAGGGTTGAGCAAGAGTCTGCGGCTGCTTTTATTACCACTTCTAAAGGTGTTTTGAGGTGCAATATCCAGAACAAAGAGCAAATGGATACTGGCCCCTTCCCGTAATCTCTTCCGCAGATGTCGCTTTTATCATTTAGCTTTCAGTCCTTAACCATCAGCACTTTGCTTTGAAAAGCTGTGCCTTTAATTCTAAGACATATTTTGATATATCACTGACTGCCTCACTTGTCCATGGTACAACACAGTGACCTGTGTTTTTTTTAGAAAATCTTACACCAAAGAACAATTAGTTACATTTCTATCAGGGTTACTTTGAGCAAATATTTCATTGTGCCTGCTGCTGGGATATGCCAAATTTGCATCATTGCAAAATGTGTAAATGGTCTATAAACTTCTGTATATTGGGAAATCAAAACTGAATTGCACAATTTTATACCCCTAGCATGTGCCAAGGAGTGGTGCTGTGAAAATAGTATGCCTTTGTTTCATATTGCCTACCTGGGAGTCCACTATTGTGAACTAACTAGTGAAAGGATTGCCTTGCTCATTAAGTGTATCGATGTTGTAAATGCCTTTATGCAGATTTACTCCTGTTTTTAGTCTTAGGAAGATCATAAATTCTTCACAGCATTTGGATTTGAGTTTTTATAAGTTTGGAGAAGATTGGAACATGACCAGATTTCGTCTCATAGCTAGGAATGAAATCTAGTCATAAAACTGCTGTTGCATACAGTGAACGAGACTGGTGTGACAATTCACCCAACACTCAGTAAGAGGAAGGAACCTGGAGAAAATTGCAGGGAAAGATTTGTTACAGATGGTATCATTAACTGAGAAATGAAACTGAAGTCACTTACCAGAATCAGCTGAACAAGACATGTGGTTACAGATCTAATCTCATTGCTACTTAATTTTTTTTTAATACGTTAATATGGCTTTATGCCAGATGCTTATCTTTATGGATATTCTGGCAAATACTGGACAGTCTAAGCTGTGTTGTAAAGGCAAAAAAAAGGGAAATGTTTTCTTGAAAATGCAATCATTTTCACATTTAGGGAATAGTAAACAATGTAGTGAATATGACATTTAAAGTCTCTCTATATTTGAAATATCCAAGCATTTATCATCACGATTAAACTGCATGTGATCCTAGGAGCCATCAATAGAGTTGGAATCTTCCCAATACTGGAACATATTTCAGATAACAAACAGGAAGATGTACTAACTCAGAATTCATTCATCTGCCAATGAAAAAACAGCACTGAGAAATACTCTTCCCAGGCTTTACACACATTAAATTTAAACAGCAAGAAACTTAAAGGCAAACAGAATTGAATTTACATGCACCTCATGGGTTAGACAATCTGGATTCATAAGCTACATTTGACCTAAAGACAATGATTTAAATAGTATTGGTCAACATATATGTACTGACACCTTGTTTTTCTCATCCTGAACTGCTAATGAACATATTAATTTTAAATATATGGACCTCCCTTGGTGCTGCTCACAGTGATTCAGAGAAATTTTTATTGAACACTCACTATCCCTGTTAATTCCTCCCCTCTCCTACCATGCCATTCACCATGGTTTAAAACATCTCCCTCACCTTTAGTCTCCCTTTCCTCCCCTGGTGCTTGTGTTGTTGCCTCTCATGTCTGTACCTATCTTTGCAGCAGCTCCCTGTTTGACTCTCACAATCAGAATTGCAGCCTCTGCTATGGCTCTGAATCAGCCCAAATTGAAGTCACAGATGAAAGTCAGTAATTCTGACCATATTTTACTATCACTGCTTGTTCCCTTCAAAGTCTTTAACAAGATTAACATCACTACTTTACGACAAAATTTCTCCTCCTGTGACCAGTTTGATGGTAACCTTGCTTACTTGCATTCTTTCCAATCCAATCATAGAATCCTTACAGTGTGGAAACAGGCCCTTTGGCCCAACAAGTCCACACCGACCCTCCAAAGACTAACCCATCCAGACTCATTCCCTATTACATTACATTTACTCCTGACTAATGCGCCTAACCTACACATCCCTGAACACTTTGGGCAATTTCACCTAACCTGCACATCTTTGGATTATGGGAGGAAACTGAAGCACTCAGAGGGAATGCACACAGATCTGGGGAGAATGTAAAAAGTTCACACAGACAATCACCCAAGGCTGGAATCAAACCTCAGTCTCTGGTGCTGTGAGGCAACAGTGCTAACCACTGAGCCATCATGCCACCCCATGTATGCATGCAGTTTAAAAAATTATTTTCGTTTAGCATCGAAACATAATTTCTTAAGCAGTTGTTTCTCTTTCCAAGGATCCATTTGGGAATTCATCTTTGGCTTATCTTCCTCAGCTCAATAAAATCCTGATGCAGCACCTTCTGCAGAAATGGGATCAATTGACATCATTCAGCTCCATACCTTCACCAATTTCTGACTCTATTATAGCCTCTATATTTTGTATTTTATTTATTCTTTCATGGAATAATATTGTCTGTTTTGTCAGTAGTTCTATTGGATTGAGGATGATTTTCTTCCTATCTGGTATGTGGATCCTGAGGTAGAGTCTTAGAGTAATTGAGTTGCACAGCACGGAAAAAACTCATCCATGCAGACCACATATCCTAAATTAATCTCGTCCTATTTGCCAGCATTTGGTCCATATCTTTCTAAATCCTTCCTATTCGTGCTCATCCAGATGCCTTTTAAATGTTATAATTCTACCAGCCTCCACCACTTCCTCTGGCAGCTCCTCTGCATGAAAAAGTTGCCCTTAAGTCCCTTTTATATCTTTCCCCTCTCACCTTTAACCTATGCCCTATAGTTTTGGACTCCCATAACCTGGGAAAAAGACCTTGGCTATTCACTCTATCCATGTCCCTCATGCCATATGGGCACTCCCTGTCACAGATGGGACAGATGGGTCTTTGAAGAAGTAGGTGACTAAGGTATTCAGATTTTCATGTGTTCCTTCTGTTGGTTGTGCTTGACCTCTATTTGGATCTATTGGAGATGCTCAAAATATGCATTTGGTCTATGTAGACCCATAGTACTGTTAGGGAATGAATTTCAAGATTTTAATCCTGTGACTGGCTGCAGAATTCTTAGCCTATGACCTGTTCTTGTAATATTTATACAGCTGATCCAGTTCACGTTCTGATCAATTCCCACCTCAGGCTGTTAATAGTGGTTGATTTAGTGATGGTTTTGCCATTCAATGTCAAAAGTCAATGGTTAGATTCTGTCTTGTTTGGCATGTGTGTGGCATGTATGTTACTTGCTACTTGTCAGCCCAAGCCTAGATACTGTCTAGATCTTGCTCCATATGGACATGAATTGCTTCAGTATCTGAGGAGTTGAAAATAGTGCCAAACATTGTGCAATTATTAGCTTCTGTCTGAATTTATGATGGAAGAAGGTCATTGATGAAGCAGCTGAAGATAGTTGTGCCTAGGAAACCATTCTAAGGAGCTCATGTGGTGATCTCCTGGGGCTGACATAATTGCCCTCCAACAACTGCAATCATCTTCCACATGCAAGGTATGGCTCTATGCAATGGAGACTTTATGCAATGACTTAATTGACTCCAAATTTGCTCAGGTTTCTTGCTGCCATAAGCAGTCAAATGCTGTTTTGATGTCAATCTGAGTGAAATCACAAAACTAAAAATGCAGCTGTTACTTGCCAAGCAACATAATCATCAAGAATGGTAACTCTTAAGCTCACTTCCAGAGTTCAGCTCCTTCATCCAAGTTTAAATCAAAACTGCAATGAGGTCAGGAGCTGTGTCAGTTCTGGTGGAAATGAAACTGAGTTTCAGTGAACAGGTTATTTCTTTTGCAAATGCTGCACTGCCGATGGTGCCTTCCATTACTTTGGTGATGTAATGGCAAGAGGTTGCAAGAACCAAAAGAAAAGGTGAAGACAATATGTGGTGTGGGAAAATATCATGAAACTTGTGCACTGATTCGAACCAAGAGGTAGAGAAATACTTAAAGTGAAGCTTTTTGTGGGAGATGGCAGTGAGTGATGGACTGCAAGTCTCACCTAGGCAGCAAGCTACACACAAGGCCTAAAAGCACAGGAGAAAGTCCACAGCAGAGTACGTGGAAAGTGCAGCTACAGTCAGTAACATATTGCACAAAGTGGAAATATTTTTAGCAATGGGGAGGACATGAAAATTCTGGAAGTCCATCAATAGTGAGCTTGTGAAGAAAGAAGTATGGTCCACGTTATGAAAGAATGTTTGAGATTGCAAACATAGAGTCCAGGGGACAGCTACAGTGGGAACGCAGAGAAATAAAAGCCAGCCACTGAAGTCTGTAGCAACGCTAGCAGTAATGGGTGCAAAGGGGCAGGATAAACTCTTCCTGAGGGATGTTACAGATGCACAGCAAAACTCTGCAGAACAATTTCTGGTAAGAAGAGATTATATTAATGGCAGAATAACCAGTACTAAATTGGATGCTGGAGAGGGTGTGTTGGTCCTTTTCAGGTACTATGATATGTTTGAGGGAAAGAATCCTGAGACTATCTTCTATTCAACTGTAGAGCTTGGGAAATACTAAAAATCAGTGTCAGAAGCCAAATGCATGCTACAATTCACTACAATGGAAGAATGATTACACATGCATCATACCTAATCTGTATGGTTCTTTATAAAATGTATTGACTTGTGCAGCTTTAAATTGTCTATGGTTAGCAAGCACTGATGACTATGACTTTGAATTAGTTCACCAAGGTCACTGCTCACTATGGACACTCCAGCATTATAAGAAGGGAATGCACACCTCTCATTTCTCTCAAACTCAAAACTGAAAATGGCATGAAAATAATGAAACCAAAGAAGGAGATGGCCAACTAACAGGGGCATTCATGTTTTACTGTTTCAGTATATAGTCATAGAGAAGGAAACCATCACTCAGTTTGTTCATTTACTGGAATCTGAGACTTAGAATGTTCCTATACCTTTGATTTCAGGTGCACCATTTCTGAGAACCCAGTTAACTCTTCTGACATGCATCAGTTTTTTTTTCAGTAATTTCAGGATAATCAGTTTTGATGAATGGAAAGCAAAAGTAAAGTTGTCTACTTATTTTACAGCCCTACCAAGGAGATGCGGCAGCAGTCATGTGGACATAAAGAATTTCCTCCCACAATAAAAGATTGGATGCAGTTAAATGGGCAGGTGTTACATCTTTCAATAATTACAGGGGAAAGTGCCGTGGAGCTGTGGGGGTGGGGGTTGTGGTATTGGGGGTGAAAGAGAAGTGGACCAAACTGAACGGTCCCTGCAGCAGACAGACAAGGAGGGGAGGTTTGCTTTTCAGGCTGGAGGACTGTGACTAGTGGTGTCAAGGCGACAGGATCAATGCTGGGTCCACTGCTTTTTGTCATTTATATAAATGATTTGGATGTGAACATAAGAGGTATAGTTAGTAAGTTTGCAGATGACACCAAAATTAAAGTATAGTGGACAGCCAAGAAAATTACCTTAGAGTACAATGGGCTGAGTAGTGGCAGATGGAGTTTAAATTAGATAAATGCAAGGTGCTGCATTTTGGAAAAACAAATCAGAACAGGACTTATAGACTTAATCATAAGGTCCTAGGGAGTGTGAACTGAGGGATCACTTTTCTTCTCTGGCATTTAACCAACCATTTGCAGGAGTTGTATCTGTTTTTAATAGATTATTTACAAGGATTGGAATTATTCCCTAAAACATGTCAAGTTGGCATTAAGCTGTGCATGGTCTCAAAGACATGCTGCAATTGGCTTCTGCTACTGAAAGGTGGGCTATCATCCACTCTCCCTACCTCTGTTCTAACTGCATAATCCTTCTTCACTATCCTATCTACCTGTGACTTTACTTTCAAGGAACTATGAACCTGCACTCCAAGGTCTTTTTGTTCAACAATGGTCAGAGCGTTGAGTATAGGAGTTGGGAGGTCATGGTGTGGCTATCCAGGACATTGGTTAGGCCATTTTTGGAATATTGTGTGCACTTCTGGTCTCCTTTCTATTGGAAGGATGTTGTGAAACTTGGAAGGGTTCAGAAAAGATTGCTACCCAGAGAAGAAAAGTGATCCCTCAGTTCAAATTGCAACATGCCAATATTTAATGTGCAGAAGTTGCCAATCAACAGAGATGGCAGTTGGAGGCTGGGAAACCCATAAGCAAGATATAATAACTCAGAACAAAGTCAACAAGACCAAACCAGTTTGCAACCATCACCTGTTTCAAATAACCAGTATATGCAATTTGTTAATAATTCAACTGGCCAAGAGTCACTTCTGCTTCCATTTCAAAGTCGGAGATTGATATTCATGTTGGTTCAGTGGCGATCACTGAAGACTGATCGATTATTGTTTCATCTCCGCAAAATGGAAGGCAGCAAGGAGGTGTGCTGCCAAATGACATCAATAGTACATTGAGCACAGAGTTAGTGGAAAATAAGCCAAATAGTAACAAAGCTACACAATACAAAGCCTTAACTCTAACCAAATTATAATATCAGGATCATTTTAAACAGCAACAAATACTTACTTGAAAATTAAAAATCACACAACACCAGGTTCTAGTCCAACAGGCTTATTTGGAAACACTAGCTGTCAGAGTGCTGATCCTTCATCAGGTGGTTGTGGAGTATAAGATTGTAAGACACAGAATTTATAACAATCTTACACTCCACAACCACCTGTTGAAGGAGCAGTGCTCCAAAAGCTAGAGCTTTCAAATAAATCTGTTGGACTATAACCTGGTGTTGTGTGATTTTAACTTTGTACAGCCCAGTCTAACACCAGCATCTCCAAATCATTACTTGAAAGTATCTTTTGTTGGAAAAATGGTAATGCAATAATGATGACATTTAATGGTCTGTAGTTATACCACCGAAACATTTCTGAGTTAAAAATAAAATTGTCTGGAAGGAATCTAGTGGTTAAATCAGGGAGTGCTTCATTTACCTACCTTGAGATGACGCCCAAAGGAATAGAGCTAAAAGCAGTCAGGCAATCCATCCTGGAATTCCAACAGAAACCATAAAAGGCCCCCATGGACAGATTAAACACAATATGAGGTTTTTTCATAGTCGTAACCAGAGTACCCAGCCACTGATTAAATTTACAAAAAAATCTGAGTGTAGAGTAGAATGGCAGCTCGGAGTAATTGTTGACAATAGTACACATTCTTGGTGAGCTGGTAGATCTGATAAGTACTTTCATCTGGTATCTTTGACTGATAAGGGATATCTCCAATTGGATAGAATCAATTTTAGTGCAGGCCCATTATCAATGGCTCAGTAATAATTAAAGTTATCACGCAATGGGAACACAAAATGTTTTACCCTGGGGTAATAAGAAAACAGTTAGAATGTCTAATCAGGCAAATCAGCCCACAGAGATATCCTCAGAGACTTCAGTGATGTGGGAACAGCATATGAAGGTCTAAGATTAAAAAGGAATTATAAAGTTGGAAGATCTCTTTGGTTAAGTGCAATGAAAATCACTGGTCTGTCAAAAGACTGATCTGGATTTGAACTGTTAGCTTCCTTGTTACTTTAAAGTTTCCATGTGTGATGTCTAATACATCAGGTCACACAAATATTCTCCATTAATAGTTACACATCACTTTTAGTCAATTTTAATTCTTCATTGTTCGCAGTTCTTGCATTGTAACATCTTTATTTACTGACATATTAAACAAAGAACTCCCTGATCTATTGCCTATCCCAAAATGCGATGAAAAGATTGGTGGGCCTGTAGGTGCAGCTTGTTACACTGTGTAGCATGCAAAGCCCTTTTAAAGATCATTTGATGATGATTGGAGGCACCAATTGGAAGTTAAGAGCTCCGAAGAAGTGCCAACAGCATTATGGTCACAATGTCAATGCCAGCTTTTCATTTTCCAAATTCTTTAAATTGCATTCATGTTTTTATACTTATTAGTCCAAACCTTTGGATCTTAGATCGTAATGTATCCATTTTTTCTTATAAATGCAATTTACTTTGAAGCACAATTTGAGTTATACACTATTCATGTTTTCATGTTGCTGTCTCAAGAACTTACCTTCCCATTGTATGGCATACTTACCAAAATCATTGTGGACATCATGCAAAACTTATGGGTGTGAAAAGATAGATAGCCTGCCCTACACTCACAATACCTGCTGCAGCATGATTAATGTTGCCCTTTCTCTGTTCATCTTCACTCTGACAACCAGGTTAGTCTACAATTAGATACACAGACCTTCTGACACAAAAGTGTGAGTATTATTAACTGATCCAATTTGCACAGAAAAGGATACATTTGCTTGAGTGGTTTGCTACTCCAATTCTGAGGCTTCTAAGATACAATACTGCAGAGTCAAGGTATGCTACATTCCCTGACAAAAAAAATTAAAAACGATTTGGATGTGTGGTCTGGTTTTGGCCCACATGTTACCAGGTGTGTTCAGTTTGGTTGCCATGGTGTATTTTGAACTCATGACCTCTTTGTTGCTGGTACAAATGGAGGCCAAGTCATTGAATGTATTTAAGACAGAGATAGATGGATTCTTGATTCGCAAACAGATGACAGGCTATGGGGAGAAGGCAGGAAAATGGGGTTGAGAAATATATCAGCCATGATCGAAGGCAGAGCAGACTCAGTGACCTAATTCTGCTCCTATATCTTCTGGTCTACATGGTCAGAGGTTCTGTCTTTTAAGTGAAATGGTAAATCAAATGCCCAGCTGTTTGCAGAGTCAAAATTCTGGATTCCCTCCCTAAAGGCATATTGAGTCTTCCTAAGGGACATGGACTACAGTGGTTCAAGAGGGCAACTCAACACGACTTTATCCAGGGCAATTAGGAACAGGCAACGAATGTTGGCTGGCTAGCAATGCCCAAATCCCATGAGTGAATGAATAAGAGGGTACTCAAGATCCTTTAGCACTATTTGAACAAATAATGTTTTTGGTGTTATAGTCAATCCTTCAATTGACATACAGTTTAACTGATTATTTCCTCTCATTGCTCTTTATAGAATCTAGAAACATGTAAATAGCCTGTTACGTTTGCCTGCATTACAAGATTGACTACACTTCAAAAATAATTAATTTGTTGTAAAATGCACAAGGATACTTTGAGGATGTGAAGGATACTTTATATATTGAAATACTTTCTTTCTAATCCAGCAAGCTCTCCTGCACTCAACAGCAATCCTGAAATGTAGCCAGATTAGCTATTTCTGCTCTGGTCTGCTTGTTTTTATTTCCTACCATGTTGCTCACTCGCTTATCATCCTGCAGATGTTTCCAGTCACATCTATACATCTCTCTTCACAGGCCACAGCTTTCCTCCACTGATTGGAGAGTGAATAAAATCAAAACTAATTGATTAGATGATTTTAGCTATCATTCAAATGGATTTTGATTTAAACTATTGCCAAGTTAATTAAACAAATAAAGGCTGATTTCTTTAAAGCCCCTTTTAATTTTCTCCCATGTTGCTTACAACACTGTCCGGAGGTTAATTCCTGGAGTCTACAGGACAATCCTTAACGGGGTCTTGGCTGGTCTAAATGTTGCACAGTTGGGTATTTCACTTCTAAATGTGAAAATATTACATTGGTCATGTATATGAAGTCTGTCCAAGGCATAATACACTGAAAGCCTGGAATGCGTAGAACCCCTTGGGCTTTTTGGCTGACAAGGAATGTATGAACATCAGGAATATTGAAACTGGATTGAAACAACTCAGAACAGAACAAGGTACATGGAGAAAAGTTTAATTCTATTGCAATTTCTGTTATTTACAGTTTGCAACATTTGGGCTGTATGCCTGACAAAGAATATATAAGTATTGCAATCATATTGAGATACATAAAAATGGAACGTGCTGTGGGGGCACAGGTTGAATTTCTTTGCACCTTTTGTAATTTCCAAGTTGAAATATTTTCTAATATACTTTTTACAAATTTTTAGTGAAAAAAAGTCTTTTTTAACAGTCTTATTCAACCTTAAGTGGTGCATGGCTGCTTTTTACAGTTCTGCATTTATGGGTGTTGAATCTTCTGTATACAAGTAAAATCCTGGCTTATTATTCAGATGATTAAAATCCTAATTTAAAGCTTGCAGTTTCATTAGTACATTTGCAGTACCATCAGCCTCCCTCCACCCACACCACACCACTATGCTCCACCATTGGAACTCAGTTACAAGCATACTCATTTGCACAGCACAGAAACATCCTTCAGTGGAATATTTAATACACAAAAACAGGTAATATTACTACTTTGTAAATATAATGTAAAGCACCTTTATTCTGCATATTGTGTTTTATCAAAGGATCTTAACAAGATTTCCCTTAAATTTTGCATGAAATACTTAGCAAGATTAAATCAGTTCCAAAATGATTCCTTTTCACATGATATTGGCTAAAATCCAATCATTGTCTGACAGTGACCGTTAAAGCATGTAGATAAATACTTGATTGAAATTATTATTTTGCTTAATAAAATCATTTGTCATAAAGTATCAGAAAAGGGTATCTAATTTATCATTCTGATTCTCTCTTCTTTTCAGATTAATATTTCCCAGCTATGATGCAACAAGTATCAGTATCCCCTGGTACTTCAGCTAAATTCAGTTCTTGCTGTCTGAGGGTCACGGGTGGACAGTCTATTCGATCCTATAATGTATTAACATAATTTCAAGTTCTCAACAGATGTCCACTCATCAGCACTTTTCCGTAGGGAAGAACAGAAAACCAGCACACAGGAACACTGGCTGATTTTCAACTGACTAGTCAAATTCGGCTGAAGACAATTGTAGCACATTGTTGAAAAGTGTGGTGCTGGAAAAGCGCAGCAGGCCAGGCAGCATCCGAGGAGCAGAAGAATCGACGTTTCGGACATAAGCCCTTCTTCAGGAATCAATTGTAGCTCATTAGTTGTTACCCTAGCTAAGATCAACAAACTCAGTACACAGGCCACAAATTAAACTGAGAATTTGCTTTATCTTTCAGAGTGAAAATCAAAATAATAATAATTCAATTTAGATTTTTCTACACATAAGAGAAAAGCTCAGATTATTCTGAATCTTGCAACTGGGTATCAATGAAATATACTGATTATTACTCATAATACAGCATGTGCATTGATTTCTGCTATAGCTAAGCAATTTACGGGCAGCACAGTGGTTAGCACTGCTGCCTCACAGCGCCAGAGACCTGGGTTCAATTCCCACCTCAGGCGACTGACTGTGTAGAGTTTGCACGTTCTCCCCGTGTCTACGTGGGTTTCCTCCAGGTATTCTGGTTTCCTCCCACAGTCCAAAGATGTGCGGGTCAGGTGAATTGACCATACTAAATTGCCCGTAATGTTAGGTAAGGTAAATGTAGGGGTATGGGTGGGCTGTGCTTCGGCGGGTTGGTGTGGACTTGTTGGGCCGAAGGGCATGTTTCCACACTGTAAGTAATCTAATCTAATCTAAACGTAAACTTTGGGAACAGTTCACCCAGCATCTCAGCTGGGCCTGTAGGGGCTGACCGGACCTCCCTAGGCACCGCTATTTTAATTCCCCTTCCTAGTCCCTTTCCAACATGACCATCCTTGGCCTCCTCCATTGCCACAACAAACCAAACCACAAATTGGAAGAACAACGCTTCATCTTCCACCTGGGCAGCCTATATCCTGGAGGATTCAATACTGAGTTCTCCAATTTCAAGTAACCTCTTTTCCCTTCCTCAGACTCCCTTCCCAGTCCTGAAATGTCGCCTTCTCCTCCTTGTGATGCTGCCTGGCTTGCGTGTTCTTCTAGCCTCCTTCTAGTCTACTTTGGATTCCAGCATCTGCAGTTTTTAAAATCTCTACAGCTGAATAATTGGCCATGGGAGTTCAATGCATTTTTCAGGGATCCGAATGTTATTGATTGGACACGAGACATTGTGCTTCCCTATGACCAAGGACCTGTGATATTGTCAGTTTCAGATGAAAATAAAATCACTATTGTTTAATGCCTGATTTTATTCAACAAATAAATGTTGAAAAATGGAGCTGAGTGTTTTGTATTCCAGAGCAGTGGACATCATTTCACTGTGGAGGTTGTGCATTCTCTCGAACATCTTCCACACGTTTTGTTTCACATTCAGAAAAATGCTCCTGACTTTCTCTCATTAATAAATGCTGAAATGTCAGTGGGTCTCAGGAATACATATCATCTGAAACAAAAACAGAAATGGCTATAAAGGCTCAGCAGGTCTGACAGCACCTATGGAGAGAAATCAGAGTTAATGTTCAATGGTTCAAGGGTTCAAAGACCCTTCCTCATAAACGTGAAGAAAGTTCCCTGGACCCAAAATGTTAACCCTGATTTCTCTCCACGGATGCTGCCAGACCTGCTGGGCCTTTCCAGCAATTTCTGATTTCCAGCATCAGCAGTTCTTTTGTTTTTTATGTATCTTCTGAAACCCATCTCCCTTTACTTTAGCAAAGCAACCTATTTAACCTAGTTTAAACTATTTAATTTAGTGCCTTCACATACCCAGTGGATGCAGAAGTTTTAGTCAAATGTTGTAGCATCATAAATTAGCATTTCACAACACAATAATTTCAGGATCATTGTGATTATTCCCACAGATCATGGGATGTTTAATTCCTCCTTCACCTGCAAGAATGATCTCTGTTTGCAACGCTCCTTATTTCAAGTATAATATGTGTTGAATGCAAGGAGACATTTAAAGGTCCTGAATTGGCCAGAGCAGCAAAAATTGGCCATTCAGTCCATTAAGTCTACTCTGCCATTCAATCATGGCTGATAAGTCTCTCAACCCTATTCCCTCACTTTCTCCCCATAACCCTTGATCTCCTTGACAATCAAGAATGTATCTAAGTCTTAAATATACTTAATGACCTGGCCTCCACAGCCTTCTTTGGAAATAAATTCCATAGATTCATGACTCTCTAACTGAAGAAGTTTCTCCTTATCTCCATTTTTAAAGGTCTTCCCTTTACTTTAAGGCTGTGCCCTATGATGCTGGTCTCTCCTACCAATAGTAACATCTTCCCAACATCCACTCTGTCCAGACCATTCAGTATTCTGTAAGTTTCAATTAGATCCCCCTTATCCTTCTGAAAATTTTGTGAGAATTGAATACACTGTTTTTAGTGCTGAAACACCAGGTGGGAATAATGTACCTTTAAATTCTTTTGGAGTTTTTTAAAAGTATACTGCACTTTTACTCTTATTTAGATGTACTGGCTTGACTTGTGCACAGTCTGCTTTGGAACTTCTGGGTTGCTGTACAATTGCACAATGTAGTGGGTCATTGGTAAGAGCATCTAGTTTTTGCTAACATGGTGGGAAACTGCCAGTATGACAAGGCCAGTGCAAACATGAGACAAACTATGTAGTTGCTTTGAGTCGCCAAATTTGGGTGGTGGCAGCGGAGTAAAAAACTGAATAAATTATTAGTGAAACTGCATAAATAAACAGGCTGCAGCAGTGGGAATGAAAGGTCTCAATATACAGGTATGCACCCACATGTGCTGACATATGTACGGATTTCCATATATTAACATTACAGCCTTTCCCAAAATTGACTGTTACATTCCTCATTTTGTTTATGCAAAAGCTTCATAACTTTGTACATCAACATGATTATTCCAAAACACCATGCCAGTACATAGTATCAAATGACATAATTTAATCCAGCTTACTCTATCATAATGATTATTGATTGAGTAATCTGTGCATAAAATCATTGAGTAACTTCTTCACTCAAATGGTAATATTGGAACACTTGTCTCCAGATCATTAGTCTAAGCCTCATTGGTCCAGTAACATCACCCCATTCTATCATATTCTTAATGGTTGAGGATAATGATGTGAAGGATTTAATGTCTCCTAAAATCAGCATCATATTCTGACATCAGAAACTTTGAGATCATGAATAGTTAGTTGTTCAGTTCCTTCACTCTATTATTCTCAGTAATAACATGAAATCATCATCAACACTATGCAACAACGAATACTGATACTTTGAGGTGTTTTGGAGGGATGTGATGAGATGCTATATCAATGCATGTCTTCCTGTTGTCTTTTTATCACAACCTTCTCCTGAGTCATTATAGCTGTAGCTCGTTCAGTAGTTTAAACATTGGTATGCTATTTGTAGTTGCCGTCACGTCAACTTGAACAATGTTTGGTGTCATGCATAAGGCTTTTGATAGCCAGCTCATAGAATCCATACAATGTGGAAACAGGCCCTTTGGCCCAACAAGTCCACACCAATGTTCTGAAGGGTATCCCACACAAACCCATTCCCCTACATTTGCCCCTGACTGATGCACCTGATCCACACATCCCTGAACACTATGGGCAATTTAGCATGACCAATTCACCTAACCTGCACATCTTTTGGACTGTGGGAGGAAACTGGAGCACCCAGAGGAAATCCTCACAGATAAGGGGAGAATGTGCAGGCCAGGCTGAGACAGTCACCCAAGGCTGGAATTGAACCCAGGTCCCTGGTGCTGTGAGACAGCAGTGCTAACTACTGAACCGCCATGCCGCCCACTGGTCTTGTTCGTGTCTTCGACAGAATTTAATACTCTTTCCAGAAGTGGGTTTGGTAGCAGCAACATTTAATCAGACAGGAGGGTGGCGAAACGTGATCCTATTGCCTTTCACCTCTGCTCTAACCAAATCTATGACTGGAAGGCTAATGGATGGTCTGCTTGTCCTACTGCCAATTGAAGACTTTTAGTGGGCAACAATAGGTCACTGCCTGGAATCTCACCCTACCTCAGCTGTGGACTTTCTTTCCAGGAAGGCCAAAGAGTAAACCTGTTGAAAATAACAAAAGCTGGAGATCACAGCAAATCAGACAGCATCCAAGCTAATGTTTTGAGTAATCCTGTTGAGTTCTTCTCAGGCTTCCTGTAGGCGCTGTGCAGCCAAGGGTAAGATTGATCATCCACTGAGAGGAGACACCCATCCTCATCTGTGACACCTCCCCCACCTCACACACCATAGATCCTCCACACCCTCTCCATCTCGCAATTCCACATCTGCCATCACTCATCTGCTCCCTGTATCTCTTGGGGATCCTGGACCTCAGGTTGGTACCAACAGCACATATCAACCCAGCGGCACTAACCTTCAATGCCCAGCTGCTGGCCTCTGATTGCTTTGGCTGATGGGACTTACACTGCCAGCATCCTTCATCCTGGGGTAGGCCACCTCTGCCTAACTGAGAAATAATGTAGCAAACCTTCCCCAGAACAAGGCACCCTAAAGGCTTGAGAACATTCGAGGCTGTTAGTGCTTTCTTGAATGTCTGTCGAGAACGTCTACTGTTGCCCTATTAGTGATCATTCATACAGCCAATTCTGATGAAGGGCTTTTGCCTGAAACATCAATTTTCCTGTTCCTTGGATGCTGCCTGACCTGCTGTGCTTTTCCAGCACCTCTCTAATCTTGACTCTGATCTCCACCATCTACAGTCTTCACTTTCGTCCAGCCAATTCTATTGTACATCCAAATAAAAATTATTTGCACTCAGTTTCAAAATTATGTATTATTTTATAGGTTTAGATAAATACTTAGAGGTCTTATATGTATGCATGCATAAACTTATCATGATTTGGAGGTGCCGGTGTTGGACTGGGATGGACAAAGTTAAAAATCACACAACAGCAGGTTATAGTCCAACAGGTTTATTTGGAAGCACTAACTTTCGGAGCACTGCTCCTTCATCAAGTGGTTGTCCATTAACTAAATTTGTCATAATGATGAAAAAAAGATTACCTATTTTGAGATACCTTCCTGTATTGCATTTCAGAGTACAAATTTTGTACATTTTATTTCCTCGATGAAAGGAAAAGATTATCAGCACAATATATAGTTGAAATAATTTGTTTTCATGTTACTCATTTTTATGTTCTTTGTAGTTGATGTTGCAAAGTTACAAAACTAGACCTTGGAAAGCTAGCTGGTCTTCTTTCAACCAAATCATTGCTGAGTGGATCTAGCTCAAATGAGTTTTCTTTATAATGTAAGTCCTTTAAAGTGCTGAGCTGGAGCAGGAGAAATAGATTGGAAAAAATATCTCAACTGAATAGACCACTAATGCAGTGATCTTACATGGAAGGAATTTAGACCTTGAACTACAGTCAGCTGTGTAGAAAAAGATGCATGAGAAACCTGATTGAAGGGAAAAAAACTCTGCCGGTTTGTAATAGCCCTGAAGAATGAGTGATTCTTTACATCAGAGAACAAGCTAGTGAAGCTCAGAATTGCATCATCCATGTGCCTACACTTGGGATAACTTTCCTCTGCAAAGGTTTATTCAATAAACTTCTAATGGCAAGGCAATTACACCTTCAGAGAAAAATTACATGAAGCTTTAAGTAGCGGCCATGTGTCATTTCCACATTTGGAAGAAAAGACTGGTAACCAGAACAGACTCAATAGTGACAATTTTCCAACAGCTGCTTTTGTTTTAGTTTAAATTGTGCTTGATCTAAGTAGGAAGTTCAAAAGAAATTTGTATTCTTATTTTTTTTCCCTCACTGCAAATGACTAGATAAAAATCACTTGCTTCTGAAATGTAGCTATTCAGTGTGTACTTAAGGGAATTAGCTAGGATGTTCTTGGGCTATTAAGTGAATTAGAAGTATCCGATTTCCTCAATAGCGTGACTCGTTCTGTTTAAGGGTAGTGTGAGAAGGTTATTTAGGCAATCATGCAGTGGAAAGGGTCAAAGCGACTAGACCAGTGAGCGGTCTGAACCAGTGGAGGTGTGGGATAAATTCTGTGATAGATGAAAATGATCAGCTTAGTAGTGGTTACCATGTGCCCTCGGTCACACCATCCTTGCTTAAACATATGCAATGCATTATCAAAGGAATAATTAGCAGGCAATTCACTCTAGTGTGACTGACAGTTTATGTGTCTAGATGTCATGCTGGTCTGATCTTGTTCTTGTCAGTTTTCGGCAACACTGTCTGACAGACCCTGCTCTGCGTCAGGCTACTGGGGCGAGTGATATGATCAAAGGAGAAGTAACACATCTGATTTCCTCAAGCCGACTTTCTGCTTGGAGACTTTTTCCCCTCCTCTAACCAATAGTCCATTTCCCAACCCCCAATAGATTCCTATTGCTGCCACCCACCGCCAAGCTTCCTCTTCAGTCAGGAAGATAGAACGGCCGGAGACCATGGTCATTGTCAATGCCACTCTCTGATCAGCCGACGAGACGTACATGTCTCTGTAATGGTGATGGGCCTCCTTGCTAGTTTTTATCCTTGACATGCAGTGCTTGCTATGATCATGAAGCATTATTCTCTGACACAGTCTTTCGAGAGTTTTCTATACTTATACATTGTAGAATAATGTTTACTTCAAGGGCAAGTTAGAGAACCTAACATGAAGCCCAACTGAAAGTCCCTGCTATTGAAAAGACTAAGCTGCCTTTCAGAAGCAATTTTGCTATCCAGATGTTGACTCTTAGAATTTTTAAATTAAGGTTTGTTATTAAAGATTCTAAGATTTTAAGTGCGCTTTGCGGATAAAAATTGTGATTTGTCTGTTAACCTGGAGGGTATTGCAACTAATAAATTATCAGACAGCACATTAGTTTCATTTGCCTTTGGCTATTGGTTTAGAGCATATTCTTCCAAATATCGCAGAGTAGAAAATAGAAGTTGTTATTAATGAAGTAAATAGTTTAACCTCACTCAAACCTTTCTTGGACCATATTCGAAAAACTAATAGTGAGCTGCGTGGCACTCAACTTAAATGATGTTCCAAACTATGAGAGTGAACTTTGTTCAAGTGTAGCTTTCATTTAAAGTTAGATATTAAACTGAACTTTAACTCAGTCCTTTGCATTATTGCTTCATGCACCATAAGGCTGTGTGCTCATTACCAACAACGAGTCTTATCCACTCATAAAACACATGGCCAAGGATGTCCACAAGAAGTGCAAGTTGATGAAAAGGAAAGGATGCAAGTTTTCCTCAAGTACCTACCTGCATTTTCTTTTCAAAAGAAGAAAAATTTACTGTAAGAGGACTATAACAAGAGTAGACCATTGTTCCAACTTTTCAGACAGTTGCTTGCTTGAATGCTGCTTTGGCCATTTCTGCTTACTCAGATCCATCTTTTGATTCTTCTAATGTCCTGTTCACCCATTTTTATCTTGTACCATCATCTTTCATTTAGTTTAATCTTGTTTGCCTTCTCCCTTCTGCAGACTTTCCCTTTTGAGCTTTTCCAGTTTTCCCTATCCTTGCCTCAAACCCTTTCTTTCTCTAGTGTTTTCTAGTTCTGAAGAAATGTTAGCTGTCAGCCTTAAATGTTAACTCTTTCTTTCTCCACAGATGTTGCCTGACAATTTGTTTTAACAGAATGTTCTGCTCTTATCAGATTTCCAGCATCTGAGGTATTTCTTTTTGTTAGACAGACTTGTTCAGAACCATTTTGAAATGTTGCAAATGCAATGAATATAAAATTTCTGTAAAGTACAAGCGTATATTTTGGGTGCCAAACCTTTGCTGAGATACTTAGGAAAATGTTATTCTCTTCAAATTTATCATTTCAATGAATCACAGGGGCAAGGTTCTTTTGCAATAGAGCATCAGTATGGATTTGGACGTGGATTAGGACATAAAGTAGCTAATACTACAAACTGAGTCAAATCAATTCTTCCCCCACCTCCTCCATCCCAGCCCAATGGTGTCTGTCATTCTGCAGTTAAGACTGTGAATAGATGTTTAACTTTTCTAGTCACATAAATACAGTGTCTTCAAGAACAGGTCAGAGACATGGAATTCTGCAGTAACTCACCTCCTGACTCTCCAGAACCTGTTCACGATCTACAGTGTAAAAGTTGGGTATGATGGAACATTCTCCACTTAATTGGACAAATGTAATTCCAACTACACTCAAGAAGTTTCCATTATCCAAGAGAAAGCAGCCTGAATGTTTTATCACCACCCTATCCATACTTAAAACAATCATTCTCTCCACTAATGGCGCACTGTAGCAGCATTGTGTACCATTGTGTACCATTGTGATGCACTCAGCAAATCATCAAACCTCCTTTGATAGCATCTTCCCTACCCTGTGACCACATAGCAAAGGATGGCAGATAGACAGAAATACTGCCCTCATTTGGAATTGTTTCACCATTTTTTCACTAAACTAAAGGATAGTGAAGAAGGTGGTGGGTATGCTTGCCTTTATTGATCAATGCATTGAGTATAGGAATTGGGAGGTCATTATGCAGCTGTACATGATATTGGTTAAGCTAATGTTGGGAATTCTACATGCAATTCCGGTCTCCGGATGTTGTGAAACTTGAAAGAGTTCAGAAAAGATTTACAAGGATGTTGCCAGTGTTGGAGGGTTTGAGCTATAGGGAGAGGCTGAATAGACTGGGGCTATATGTTGTCTGGAGTGTTGGAGGCTGGGGGGTGACCTTATAGAGGTTTTAAAAATCATGAGAGGCATGGACTGGTTAAATAGCAAAGGTTTTTTTTTCCAGGGGTAGGGGAGTCCAAAGCTAGAGGGTGCAGGCTTAAGGTGAGAGAGGAAAGATTGAAAAGGGATCTAAGAAGAAACTTCTTCACACAGAGGGTGATGTTTATATGCCAGAGGAAATGATGGAGGCTGGTACAATTACAACATATGGATGGGTACATGAATAGAAAGGGGTTAGAGGGAGATGGGCCAAATGCTGGCAAATGGGACTAAATTTATTTAGGAATCTGGTCAGCATGGATAAATTGGACCAAATGATTTGTTTCCATGCTGCATGTCTCTATGACTCTCTAACTCTATAACATATATCAGCACTGTGGGTATATCCACACCATATGGAGTACAGTAATTCAACAAGGCAACTGACCAAAAATTCTAAAGGGCAATTAGGGACAGGCATCAAATACTGACCTTGACAGTGGCAGCCACATCCATAAAAGCACAAAAGAAAAAACACAAATACATTATTGTTTTGACCTTTTTATTGTGGTCTGGGATTATTCATCCATTTACTGTATTATTTCCTTAACCAACAGGGCAAGAATAATTTATTAACAATTCAATATTTAGCTGCTTGTGGGTTGGTATGATTCCAGCATTTGTCCACACAGCAGTTAATGCATTTCAATGTCATCTGAAGCTCTTAGGATGCCAATGAGGAAATGACAAAGTGCTATATGTTTAAATGAAAGCTAACAAAGGAACAGAAATAAATCAATATGAGAGTAACAAAGCAGTGCATACAGCAGACAGGAGAGTGAATGTTGGTGGCAAAGACATTGGATACAATGAATAAAAGAACATTATAGAGAATAATGAAAGAAGCCAGTGCGATTAACAGAAAAGAGCAGTTGCACTGATACGATTGTCTTCCTATGAACAAGTTGCAAGGGATTGACCCCACTTGCCATTCAAAAGAGCTGAATCTTACAAACACACGCTTTTCAGGATTGGGTCCTGTTAATGCAAATGAGAACATAATAAGTAAAACACAATTGAAGCAACACTCAGTATTTGCTATTTTTCTTGATTACAATAATTGTTTATCAATTTATTTGGCTGATGTACAATTAGAGCTTGGCTTTGTTACATTTGTGCTTATATCTGTTTTTTAAAATTGAATTTTATCAGTCCTAACCAGTTGAGAGGAAACATTAAATTTAGAAAACTGTTTTCAAACCTGATGGCAGTAACCTCCATTCAAACTTTTGAATGATGACTGGATTTCTTACTTTGCAGTTTCAGTTATTTAAGTTGACTTTTATTAACATATTAGAATTTGAACCGCAATAATTCAAAGCTCAGAACTTAAGTCATCACAACTATATTCTCTTTTCAGTTTGAGGCTCAGGACTAGTAGCAAACCCATTTCTAGGGAGGCAGAATTAGATGGAGAGAGAAAATCCATTGAAAGACAACTGAGAAAGAAGGAACCAAAACAGAAATTCTGGAAAAGCTCAGCAACTCTGGCAACATTTGTGAAAAGAAATCAACATTAACTTTTCGGGTCTAGTGTCCCTTCCAAGGAACCCCTGTTCTAGGAGGAAGCAAGTTCTGAGGAAGCGAGTCTTGATCCGAAATGTTAACACTGATTTCTCTTCACAGACGCTGCCAGACCTGCTGAACTTTTCCAGCAATTTCTGTTTTAGTTTGTGATTTACAGCATCCACAATTCTTTGATTTTGAAAAAGAACTATTTTTGTTGTTGAGATAATGAACAAGAAGTATGATTAATTGGCGAATGATAGTGGAGCACACATTGAATTACTGAATGGTGCATTTGACTCCAAAATTAACAGTCTGTCAACACATTGTTAAAATGTGAATTTATCTCTTCACCAAACCTTTTTCGGTATTTGGTAAAGTCTGCCTAAAATTTCAGACTTTCTTCTGAAAGTTTTAAGGAGTTAATTCATATCACGCATTAGTGTCAGCTAAGTGTAAAAGATGATAACTGTGGCTCTTGTCGTTATCTCTGAGCCAGGAGGTCCAAGTTCAAGTCCCACATACTCCAGAGATGCATGGTAACATTTCTAAGCAGCGTGATTAAAAATATGTGAAGGATGATAACTATATAGACAGGTACGATCAATGGAAGATACTGTGATGTTTGATTTGTTTCCCAACGCATTTGTATTAACTGGGCTTTGTTTGCTATTGTTGTGCTGAAAAATGTTGCAATAAATTTCACGTATTGAAAGGCAAGTGGATGAATCCCTTGTGGCTTCTCCATAGAATTGCACATATATCTGTGACATTGCCCTTTTCTATCAACCATCTTGGCATCTTGCATTATTCCGTGTCTCTTTTTTACTTATGCATTGCATCAATTATTTTTGCCATCTATTCTGCTGCCTACTGTATGAGTTCTTTGAAACCTTTATTGACTCCTTTCTGGTTCATAGCTCTAGTTTTCTCACTTTACCTCCTGTACTCATCAACCTCTCTTTGTTCATCTCATCCTTTGTACTCACATGCTGTTGCTCTAGATTTGACAGACAATTTCTTAAAAAAACTTTTAAATTATTTCATATTACATTCTGAATTTAATCTACATATTTATATGAACTTGCAAAGCAAATTTATCAATATTATGTTTTAACCCTTCAATTCAAATATATAATTTGCTTGTATCGAATATTCCTAAGTTTTAATTTAAAGCTCATGGTTAGTTGGGTAAAATGAGAATGATGGGCTTGAGCCATTTAATAGCTTTCTCAGTTTCCTATGTTCACACAACACCTGACACAAGAACTCCACTCTTTGAGCAGCCTTATGAAATTGTTGCAATATGAGCCTCCAGTGTAAAAAGTTCTGTCTTACCTTATCCGACACCGTAGGCTTCATTGCCTGATTACAGGGTAAGGTGTTGAGGCTTGATATAAATCAGTAAGATTACTTTTTGTCATTTACATAAATGATTTGAATGCGTGCATAAGAGGTACAGTTAGTAAGTTTGCAGATGACACCAAAATTAGAGGTGTAGTGGACAACGAAGAGGGTTACCTCAGATTACAACAGGATCTTGACCAGATGGGCCAATGGGCTGAGAAGTGGCAGATGGAGTTTAATTCAGATAAATGCGAGGTGCTGCATTTTGGGAAAGCAAATCTTAACATGACTTATACACTTAATGGTAAGGTCCTAGGGAGTGTTGCTGAACAAAGAGACCTTGGAATGCAGGTTCATAGCTCCTTGAAAGTGGAGTCGCAGGTAGATAGGATAGTGAAGAAGGCGTTTGGTGTGCTTTCCTTTATTGGTCGGAGTATTGAGTACAGGAGTTGGGAGGTCATGTTACGGCTGTACAGGACATTGGTTAGGCCACTGTTGGAATATTGCATGCAATTCTGGTCTCCTTCCTGTCAGAAAGATATTGTGAAACTTGAAAACGTTCAGAAAAGATTTACAAGGATGTTGCTAGGGTTGGAGGATCTGAGCTACAGGGAGAGGTTGAACAGGCTGGGGATGAGGGGTGACCTTATAGAGGTTTACAAAATTATGAGAGGCATGGATAGGATAAATAGACAAAGTCTTTTGACTGGGATCAGGGAGTGCAGAACTAGAGGGCATAGGTTTAGGGTGAGAGGGGAAAGATATAAAAGAGACCTATGGGGCAACTTTTTCACATAGAGGGTGGTACGTATATGGAATGAACTGCCAGAGGAAGTGGTGGAGGCTGGTACAATTGCAACATTTAAGAGGCATTTGGATGGATATATGAATAGGAAGAGTTTGGAGGGATACGGGCCGGGTGCTGGCAGGTGGGACTAGATTGGGTTGGAATATCTGGTCGGCATGGACGGGTTGGACTGAAGAGTCTGTTTCTATGCTGTACAGCTCTATGATTCTATGACTCGATGTGAAGCAGTGGAGTTCTTGAGACTAACCTAGATCTGTGAGACTTTGCAGTGTTGAAAACATGCAGTTTAACTGGACACAAACCAAGGGGAGATGTTATGGAACGTAAAGAAACAGTTTAGTTTTAAAAATAAAGTTAATAAAGTTGATGATTTTATCCAGGGTAAAATTAATATTATCAACACTGTTTTCTGTACCCTGCATATGTTTAGCACAATGCCATTTTGTCACAAAAGTGAATAGATATTTGGATAAATCATACATATGCCCAATTGGAAAGTTACATTGGGAAGGGGGTTTGGTTAACTGAATTGGTTAGTTGCAAATGTGTTGCTGGTCAAAGCACAGCAGGCCAGGCAGCATCTCAGGAATAGAGAATTCGACGTTTCGAGAATTGGTTAGTTGGCTATTGTGCAACTCAGAGCAAAGCCCATAATACAGTTTTCAATCTCTGTTCCAGTAGATTTGTGGCCTGTCTCTTTTTTATCTCGAATAAAACATATTTCCTGTGTGTTTGGCAAATGATCACCAGGTGCCCTGTGTTCAGGTAGAAGTATGAAGGTGAAAGGTCATTAAGCTCCAGACTATACAGCAAAAGTGCCAACCATACTTCAAATAGCCAATTGGGATTGCTTTAAGATAGGGGTTAAATTTTCATCTTCAGTACTCTCAACTTAGCGTTTTACACACAGAAATATACTTCAGAATTCTCTGATGAATTCCTCTCCATCAATGAATATTTTTCGATATGGTGTGAATTCTTAATATGTGCTTTGTGGCACTAAAGATGAAAACCTAGCATTTTATCTCACTTCTTTAACATGAGCAAATAGATAATAGTTTTTTTGGATCATTGTTAATTACAGACTGTCATAGTGATCTAATTCCAGGGCAAAGAGCAATATAGTGTAATTTGGGTCTGCTTTTGTTATATTTACATATTCTGACATTGTGCTGTATTTGAGCTTTAATATAATTGTACTTTAAATGTCAGAACAAAGTGTTGAAAAATGATTCATGATTTGCAAAATAACTGGAGAAGCTTACATTTTGACACCAAATCTGAGGTGGTCAATGTATTAAACAATCCATAAATATGACAATATCACTGAGACCGAACAATATAAAGTGAACAGATTTCCAGTATTTCTTGTGCACTATGTAACAGTATATTCCTACTAACTGTTATTGCTTAATATATGTTCTCAGCGGCATAGAGTCAATAAAAGTTCACATACCTATAAAATCAAATTTCTTTGCAAAATAATTATTGTAATATATTTGCAACATCGACTGTTGCTCCAAGTACAATGGTTGCACTGGCTAGACTCTGCTAGATGAATGATTAAAGCAATTTTTTACTTACAAAGGGATAATGGGGGCATGGACCGCAAGACTAAACACTTGAAAGAACACATTGCCATAGTAACCATCAGGGAAACATTCTTGTTTAAAAAACAAGTGACACTTACAAAGGTTGTATACTTGAGTGCATTAAAGTAGTGTAGCAGACAGCTACAGTAGACTAAATGTCAGAATTGACAAATCTCAGAATATTTTTAGAATTTAATTTGAGTGAATTTACAAATAAAATTATATTCTACAAATGTCTCTGTAGAACAGTTAAATACTGTTAGTGCAACATTTTTTAATACTGATGTTTAAACTCTTTGAAACAGATTGTGCTCAGCATGCTATTGGCCATTACTATGGGTATTGTTGACCATGAGCTGCCTGCCAAGTAGGGAATGATGTTATTCCAGACAACTAGCAAAATTACTTATCCTTTTACCCTAGAAAGATAGGAACAGAAGAAGCCATGTAGTCTCTTGTGCCTGTTCTGAAATCATTGAGATCATATCAGATCTGTGACAGCTATCTATCAATCTTAGTTTTAAAACTAATAACTGATCTAGCCTCAATCACCATTTCTAGAATAGAGTTCTAAACTCTACCCCTTTGTGCACATAGAAATTCCTTTGTGTGAAGAAATATTTTCTGATTTCACTGCCGTAAGGTCTAATTTAAGGTTTAGATTGTGCCCCCTTGTTCTAGACATTCCAACTAGTGCAAATAGTTTGCTTCTACATATTCCATTGGTGATCCTTTATATTTTGAAAGCTTGGATCATATCACGTGTTAAACTTCTAATTTATGGGGTGTATGACTATCATTTGTATAACTGCTCTTGTAATTTAACCTTTAGAGTTCAGATGCCATTATGGCTCAGTGGTTAGCACTGCTGTCTCACAGTGACAAGGACTTGGGTTCAAATCTGACCTAGGGTGACTGTCTGTGTAGAGTTTGCACATTCTCCCTGTGTCTGCGTGCATTTCCTCCAGCTGCTCTGGTTTTCTCCCACAATCCAAAGGATGGCCAGGTGAATTAGCCATGCTAACTTGCCCATAGTGTTAGGTGCATTAGTTAGGGAAAAGTAAGGGTCTGAGTGGGTTACTCGTTGGAGGGTCAGTGTGGACTTGTTGGGCTGAAGGGTCTGTTTCCAAGCTGTAGATAATCTAATCTTTGATTATTTTCTGTACCTGTTCATGACAGTTTAATCATCTAGACAACTGGACCCTCTTTAGAAAACCACTATTTCTAGCATTTTACAATTTAGAAAATACAATGTTCTGTCGTTCTTAGGTTTAAAGTGGATGCCCTCATATTTGCCTACACTGAAATCCACGTATTACTGTTTTGCAGAGTCAACTAAACCACCAGTGCCTTTTTATAACATTATGC
This sequence comes from Hemiscyllium ocellatum, assembly GCF_020745735.1. Taxonomy (NCBI): domain Eukaryota; kingdom Metazoa; phylum Chordata; class Chondrichthyes; order Orectolobiformes; family Hemiscylliidae; genus Hemiscyllium; species Hemiscyllium ocellatum. The sequence goes on along the minus strand of NC_083428.1, from coordinate 16,058,565 downwards.
CTTTGTCTACATTGTCCTATAACAGCATCCATAATTCATCATTGGCATATTTAAATATGCAGCTTTCTATCCCATCATCTAGGTTGGTATGGTGAATGATTGAGCTTCTGACACAGACATTTCTGGGAGACCACTAGATAACAGTTCCTGCCCATCATCCCTACTTTCTGTTTTCTGCACTCAACCAGTTTTCTAACTAGGTCAATAATTGTTTTTCAAACCAACTTTCCTTGACGTGTGTACAATTGACTTAATACGTAGGATGTAGCTTATGTGGAGCTAAGTTAATCCATTCAGAGCTCCCATTTGGTAACTGGTATTCACTAGAAAGAACCTCAACACATAATATAGAGCCTTAAAATATCGATCGTGTGCCTGGAATTTGCCCTTTGTTTAATCAAAACATTTTCTTTTGCAAATTAGTCCACATGTAAATACATAAAAATATCTATTCACTAAGCATGAGGATGTTTGTTCACAGAAACATTGTCTTTAGACATAATTACATTGATATTATTATAAGCTGCATGAGGAATAGGAAATAATAGATGCTCTTTGAGGTTGATCACCCTGTAGCTTGTCTCATTCAATAATCTAACCTCCTGGTTTAATAATGCAAAATGTTTCACTGAAGCTTAAACCTGAGATACTTGTAATTAGATTAAGTGTATAGGATTACAACCATTTCCTATTACATCCACTGTAAGCAGTATTATTGTTGCTAGGTACTTAGTTCAGCTATATTGTTACTTGAAGATATTAACAATGACCATCCAAATGATATAATCACGGTACACTTTTTTACAAACTAATCCACAGAAATTAGTCATTATAGATTTAAATTGCTTGCAGAACATAAACAAAATACAAAAACATCTCTCACTGAACAATTGGTCCTTGAACAATTACCAAGTTACGATTTACCACATTGACTCATGACACTTAATGCTTTTGTTCAAAATTCCTCTGTCATTTTCACAAAGATTTTCTTTCTAAATGGATAAATTCCTCCAATTAGAGGAACAGCATATAGTGAAGGGTCCACATGCTATTACTGTAAATATTAATATTCTGCTTTTAAATAATTTTGACATGTTAACTTCAGTCGTATTAGAATGCACAGATAGTAGAACACACAAATTTTATAATATTTTCTTTTCAGACCAGTTTAGTTTAAACCATTGTAATCACACTTATTAAAAGAGGACAAAAGATCTCAATCTTTACCAAAATGAAAATTTCGTTGTTTTAAAACTTATATTAATTTTGTCCCAGTTGGCAGAGTGATTAGCACACTGTTGCTAGGTTAACTACTTTACGTACAGCCTTAACACACATCTCTGTTCTTCTATGGTGTGATTTGAGTCTTGGACTCAACAAACTGAGAAATGGTAATACTGAGATATGTTAATATGGAGAAAGACAATAACTGATCAAATCAGGCATTCATAGGCAATATTAGATATAACAAGGAGCTGTGCAATTGATCAAACTCTAAAACATCAGTAGTTGAATATGTCTCTTTCCCACACCATTCACTCTCACTTATCAATGAGATTGTCTATGTGAAACTAATCTGTGGTTGAGTCATGTTCAACTTTGCACATGTGAACTTCAGTCCATGGGAGAATCCAACTGACACTCACTGTGAGATCCACAACTATTATCAAAAATTAAAGATGATAACCTTTGGAAAATGCATACTTAACGTAAATAAGATAGATTTGTTTTGCTCTTTCTTTCAAAGAAATTGTAAGGGGTGTGGGGAAAAGTTCAAAGGAAAACTGGGCAGAAATAGCTGACAACTCTTATTCAAGTTCCCCGAAGTTCTAGGATCATGATTCTGCTAGAATTGTTGCTTCCGGCATTGACTGCAAAGAGATTTGTTGAGGAATAAGCAAAAGCATCTAATGTGCATGGGGATTGTGATGAAGTTTCTTAATATATTATTATAATATTATTAATATCAGTATTAGCATTATTTGGAAACTTAGGTTCTAACATAGACAGAACTATGTACAGGTTTAAGATTTGTATTTCTACATTATGTGTACTAAGAAGGGAAGAATGGACTCACATTTTCGAGTTCTGTGAATTGTTCCAGGGTGTATGAAAATGTCTTTACCCTCATTAAAATGAGCTTTCTTTATATATAAAGAAAGCAATGAGCTAAGTAGATTTATGTTTTAACAAAAACAAAAGTAGAAGAAAAAAATATGGCAGTGTCAATGTGTCCTGTCATAGAGGGAAACAGAGTCAGAACTAGTTTCATATTTGAAAAGAGAGAACCTTCCAGAAGGTCAGTGAGTGAGCATTATGTAGGCGTCAGTCAGACTATAGTAGCAAAAGTGCTTTTGGCTTAGCAGTCTCCAAAGCAGTTCAGCTGAATAGAAATCCTGAGTAGTTTAATGTGAGTAGGCAAAATCTCCAAAATCACAATGCTATGGTAGAGGAATCTAAGGAATTCTTATTAAGAAATAAGTATTAGCAATTTGTTTAAGGTCTCAGGGAGAGGCATTAATGAAAGGAGAAATATCATCAAGTGAATGTAAATGTTCGCCAGAAGGAAACCAAGTGCAGTGGTACCAATTGAACAAGGAACATTAAAATGGAAACTGAGTGAGTCTTCGCTGAGCTTTAAGTACGTATAAGGCTGCTGATGAAGGTAAAAGGGTTGAATCTTCATTTCTGATATATGTCATAAAATTGTTTCAATTAATTGTTATATCAGGTGAAATAATTTATGTTTTTCCCCTTTTATGTAACAAGCATTAATGTTATTTTCTTAAAAGTGCATTGACAATCTTTCATGAATATGTTCAATGATTGATCACCACAGAAGCCAAATTGCAAAATAAAATCTGATTGGTCAAACAAGATTTCATTTTGGGATATGACTTGTCCAGTACTGCTGTCAGCTGAAATCATAACATGGACATACACATCACCACCAATGTGTATCCCCACAACGGCCAACATAATACAGTGCTTAATCAGTTTTGGAAGGTTGCCCACCAGCTAGAACTTCCCCTTGTCAGCATTTTCATCCTAAAGGCGCGGGCAGAAAACTGATGCCTTAAATGCAGTCTGTATAACCTGAACAATGGCAAAATTTCACTTTTTCTCTCCATTACGTCTGACCCCTGAGAATTACCAGTGGATGCTGGTGCATTTACTTGATTTACGGTGAAAATATGGCAGATCACTGCTTTACCAATGCTCCTGCCTTTTCCCCCATGAAATTCTGTCCCCAACTCTAGAAACTACTTTTGGGGGATATCATCATATCAATTTGAAAATTTGAATTCAATTTTGAAATCTTCAAAACTGATAAATAAAAACTGATGGTATTAATAATGGCCATGAAGCTATTTAATTGTCATGGAAATCTAACTGGGTCATAAATGTCATTTTGGTAAGGATTCATATGATATATTCTATAGCAGTGGTTGGCAGTATCATGTCATTGTCTTTTGAGGTGACCTAAGATGTTACAGGGACTGGCCTTATCAGTGGCATGTGTAACCCATAAAGTAGGTCCAGAACTCAGTACTATATTGGCAGTGTGGTCCAAATCCTGACTGTTTAGTTCAGTATAACCTGCCTTTAAGCCTTTTCCCATTGTTGCATTAACTAGAAATCTCAAAGCAAGTTAAAGGTGCAGAACTCCATGTCTGTCACAAAATTATTCCTGCCCCTGCCCGATTAACAATATGAAGGAATATGGAGACCGTGCAGGAAAATAACAATAAGGTAGATTAGCTGTGATTTAGTTGAAAGGCTGAGCAGACTTGAGGGGCTGAAAGGCTTACTTCCACTCTTATTTCTTATACTTCTACATTCCCATTCTCCATACATATGCTAATTGTACGCCTAATTGTTCTTAGCACATAACAACATTCTTTGTCCTAGGAACAGTATTAGGCAATTCAGTCCCTTAAGCCTCCTTCACCATTAAATACCACCATGGATGATCTCAAATCAGCCCCAATTTCCTGACTGCTCTTCATAACCCTTTAACCCATTACTAATTTAAAATCTGTCCATCTCTTCCTCAAATTTACTAAATGTCCCTGCATCCACCATACTCTGAAGTAGTGACTTCCACAAATTCACGACCCCATGAAAGAAGTGACTTCTTCTTATCTCTGTTTTAATTCTGCTTCCCCTTATCCTAAAACTATGACCTCTCATTCTAGATCATGAGAGGAAACATCTGCTCTGAATCTACTTTGTCAATCATCTTTCTGATCTTTAATACCTCGATTAGATCTCCTTAACTCCAGAGGTTTAAGCTGCTCAATCTCTCTTCATAGGAGAAACTGCTCATTTCTTGAATCAATCTAGAGAACCTCCTCTGAACAGCCTTAATACAATTACATTTCTCCTCAAGTAAGAGGATATTAATTGTACATCAGGTGCTGTCTCTCTAAAGTCTTGTTAAGTTGTAGCAACACTTCCCTAATTTTATAATTTATTCCTTTAGCAATAAATGCCAAAATTCCATTTGCTATCCTTATTACCTGCTGTACTTCATTCTCATTTTCTGCAGTTCGTGCACAAGGACACCCAGATCCCTCTGCACTGAAACACTCTGAAGTTTCTCTCCTTCTGGATAAGTTTCCTTCCATTTTTTTGACCAAATGGATAGCCTTATACTTATCCACACTGAATTCCAACTACCAAATTTTGGTCTATTGACCTGATCTATACATATCCATTTGCAAATGTATTATGTCTTTATTATAACTAACTTTCCAACCTATTTTAGTGTCATCTGCAAATTTGGCAATGGTATCTTTTATCCCTGCATCCATTTCATTAAAGTAGATTGTATATAATTGGGGCTTGAGGATTGAACTCTGTGTCACCCAACAAGTTATATTTCGCCGACCAGTAAAAGATCCAGTTAACCCAATTCTCTGCTTTTTGTTGGTTTGTCGATCTTCTATTTAAACTAATGAATTACCTTGTGTATTAATCTTCTGTGCAGCATCTTCTCAAATGCCTCAGTTGTGTTAGTTTAAGGGATGGGTGAATATTCAAAATAAGGCAGGAAATGACCATGTTTTAAAGTTGCAGAGAACTTGAAGTAAGCAAACAAGTAGTGATATGTAACATTATAGTAAAGTAAGAGTTAAAGTCAAAACTGAGAAAGAATGGTTGGAGATGAAATGGTGCATGAATAGTTTCCTAGCAGACAACGTTGTTTTTGGTTCCATCTAAAACTGAGTGAGAGTGGAGCAAATATTGGCATGAAAGAGTACAATGAGCTTCTTCGAGGCATTATCGGCACAGGAGATATATTTTCTGTAAAGGTATCAGAGCCAATTTTCAGAGTGCACACAGACAGCAGAGAAGTTGGAAAGTTGGTGTGTAAAAATTCTTGTAATTAATTTTTCAAAATGTAATTTGAGTAGATGCATGTAACCATTAATAGTTCAGTGACTGTAACATCACATATAAACAAAGAAGATAACAAATTTGGAGACTGGACTACTGAGACTTTAATAGCACCATGAACTTTGCCCACACACAGTAGCTGCAAACAACCATTGCTTAATTTCATTAAGGGCTGGAAATGGGGATCAGCTGTCACAGGGATTTTGTTTTTCGGTTCCTGGAAACAATTTTCTTTTGTAATTCCTTTCTTTGTTATTATCCCAGAGTATTTCTTTAAAAACGTTAAAATAAGTCATAGAGTCATAGAGATGTACAGCATGGAAACAAACCCTTCGGTCCAACCCGTCCATGCTGACCAGATATCCCAACCCAATCTAGTCCCACCTGCCAGCACCCAGCCCATATCCCTCCAAACCCTTCCTATTTATATCCCTGCCATCCAAATGCCTCTTAAATGTTGCAATTGTACCAGCCTCCACCACTTCCACTGGCAGCTCATTCCATACCCAACCACCCTCTGTGTGAAAACATTGCCCCTTAGGTCTCTTTTATATCTTTACCCTCTCACCCTAAACCTATGCCCTCTAGTTCTGGACTCCCCGACCCCAGGGAAAAGACTTTGTCAATTAACCCTATCCATGCTCCTCATAATTTTGAACCTCTATGAGGTCACCCCTCAGCCTCCGACTCTCCAGGAAAACAGCCCCAGCCTGTTCAGTCTCTCCCTATAGCTCAAATCCTCCAACCCTGGCAACATCTTTGTAAATCTTTTCTGAACTCTTTCAAATTTCACAACATCTTTCTGATATTTTCCCTTCAATTGATGCTTATGGTGATATATTAACTGATCACAAGTTCATCCTAAATCAGGCATGAGTTCTTTAAGTGTTGAGCATTTAGTTCATGCACAACAAACAGCGATGACTTGCCGAATTGTTCACCTGAAATATGACACTAATAACAGTGCAGCATTGTCTCAGCATTGCTAGATTTTGTGTTCAAGTCTCCAGAGTTGGAGTTAAATCCAGGCGAGGTGAGAATACTATTAACTATGCCATGTATGGTAGCTTCAAACACACAGACAACAGTATAAGGAAGAATATAGAGAATTACCAATCCAGAATACATTTTCATAATTTTGGATTTACAGATATTTTACTTTCATTTTTTTCCAAATGTTTACTCCAATTGATGTCTTCTCTCTGAAGCAGAACTGCGGCTCTGCATTTACACAGCATGTTCATTTAAACTTTAAGAATATTTTATTCAGCAATAATAACCCTTCTCATTCTTTAGGGAAAAGACGATTCACACTGTTTGGTGAGTTTGTAACAAGAAAGAATACCTATGAGATTAAGAAAGTGGAGAAGTGTTTGGAGAATTTTGTGTGTCCAGAAGATTTTTGTTATGAAGAAGGTCTTATCAAGGATGGTGGTGATGGAGTTATCCTTTAATCGTTGTCAAAACTGAAGTGAATGTATTGTTGGAAAGGGAAAAAAGGGATGTGGGGAATGTTGATAAAAATTAGGCCCGAGGAATAGGTTATAATTGATATTTACTTCTGTGTGTAAAATTCTGATTTTTTTTGTATCATTAGCACTACCCCTTGTGTATATCATAAAACATCAAATATGAACAGCGTTATATTTTCAATATGATATTCCTCACTGCTAACAATGCAGTTTCCTCACTGCTAACAAAGGTGGAAACTCGGATGATTTAACAGGAGACCATAGCGACCATTGAATTCTCTTTCAACAGCCCAAGATCTTAATATCAACTAGCGATATTTCTCAGTGAATGAACACATGATGATATAGAACAAATATAATTGTGATGGTAACCTATTTAAAACAGTGTCTGCATGAAAAAGGCAGACAGAGGAATCTAATATAAACATTAATTATTTTGCTTCAGTGCTTTTATTTATATATCTGTGTAAAAACCAGTCTCAATTTGTTAATGTCTCTATGGCTATATAAATCAAGCTGGCTTTTGCAATGTTATTTTTCAAATAAAGTTAAGAATGTGATCTGGCATGTATCTGTTCATTAAATGGGGAAACATAAAAACTAGCATTCCTATACTTGTATATTTCTTACACAGCATAACAAAACAAAACTGGAAGTTCTGTAATAATCTTTGAATAGTTGCGCATAATGCACTTCTTCCCTTGTGTTATGCACAGACAATAAAATCCTCCATTTATTTTCACTTGAGCATATCTCTAATTTTCATTTGACATACCTGTTATTAAATATGACTACAACATAAAACAGATCTGTTCACAAGAAGGAAACATTTAATTAGGCAATTACTGATATAAAGCAGATAAAAGGAGTGTGTCCATAGAAAAGAGTCAAAGGTCTCCAATTATACTATTTCCACAAATTACAGGGCAGTCTCATTATTGAGAGACTAAAGCTGAAAGAAAATGGACCAGAACTTGGGTCTGTGAAGTGAGGCATGTGCTTTGTTGTTAAACAGAATGGGGGCTTCTGTACTGAGATGCATTGTGCTCTCTGATGTGGCAGAAATCCGGGATTATGTGTAATACTCTGTGCCCAACACACCCTGTAGTCTTATGCTAACACCGATTTCCAGAGGTTTAATATAATTCTAAACAGATCAAGAAACTTTTATTTTTTTGAAACTCTAAGTGTAGTTTGTATTTTTCAACTGATTCTGCTGTCCAGGTTATCTTAGCTACATAATATCATAAAATACAAATCAAATCGCTGATTACAACTATATTGCAATTTTGCTGCAATTTTCCTGTGTGTAATTTGTCGTGTATTTTTATTTCGTAGAATTTTCTACAATATTGCATTGTAAAATATTTGTCCTCCATTTGTTTGCCTGCACTATTGCTGCTAAATGCAGATCCATGATATAAAATCATCCCAGACTTTCCGCACAGATTTAAGAGAGGAGCTGGAATAAACAATGTGGAAATCAGCATAAAAATTGCAAAAAGATAGACTAATGCTTCAGATGGAGCACTTTCAGCCGAACATCCTCTAAAACAGTGCCCCAAAAAATTAACTTATGTTCTTCAATTTAAAAATTGACGGAAGTGCTGTATATTTCCAACATGTGCAAACATTTTTTGTAGATTGCTCTATTGCTTCCACCAAGAGAAGCTGCTTCCAGTTCCAGATGTTAAAGCACCATGGGAATAGTATTCTGACTTCTTTATTCACAGACACAATGCACAAGTGTAGGATTTGTTTCACCTATCCATGCTACAGTGTACCCTTAGTGGAGCCAGGAAATCTTCTTCACATGTAGGATCACAATGTAATTGATTCAAATTGATCAGGATCTTTGATCTTCTAACTGCACTGTTCACTAGACCCCTATCTCTTAATGTTTCAAGTGATAGAACTGAGATTAACAGCAATGCTAGCTGTGTTCAGTAAATAATAAACACTGCATTTTGCCACCAAGTTCTGCATGTGGGTACAATTACAATGTTTAAAACACATTGAAACTCTAAGTGTAGTTTGTATTTTTCAACTGATTCTGCTGTCCGGGTTTATCTTAGCTACATAAATATCATAAAATACAAATCATAACGCTGATTACAACTATATTGCAATTTTGCTGTAATTTTCCTGTGTGTAATTTGTCGTGTATTTTTATTCCGTAGAATTTTCTACAATATTGCATTGTAAAATATTTGTCCTCCATTTGTTTGCCTGCTCTATTGCTGCTAAATGCAGATCCATGATATAAAATCATCCCGGTACATGAACAGGAAAGATTTGGAGGGATATGGTCCAGGAGCAGGCAGGTGGGACTAGTTTAGTTTGGGATTATATTTGACATGGGCTGGTTGACCGAATGATCTGTTTCTGTGCCGTGTGACTCTATGACTGTGGACGCTGCAAATTTGAAACAAATACAGAGAATGCTGGAGAAACTCCGCAGGGCTGGCAGTATCTATGGAAAGAGAAACAGAGTTAACACTTGGAATCCAGTATGACTGAAGAAGCGTCATATTGGACTTGAAATGTTAACACAGTTTCTCTCTCCACAGATGCTTCACAGACTGCTGAATTTCTCAAGCACGCTCTGTGTTTGTTTCCTTTGTTCAATTCTCAGAATCTAATTTAAAATAATATTCAATTTAGTCACATTGAGGCATGAAGGTGTCTTTAATTTTCTCACCTCTCTTCAATGATTGCTGAATCCCAATGTGGGTGAAGTAAATGGGATGTGGGTCTAAACCGTTCTGCTTTATTGGTCAAAATTGCTAAGCATGAAATTGAATAAATAGTCCATTTGTGAGAAACAGGAGAAACCTATAAGTTAGCATTATGGTAACAACAGACAATGTGAGGGTGGGTTAACATTGATCCCTGGAGTATTATGCAGAAATATATCAACAACATGGGTTCAATGCCAGATGTGGTAGTTCAAGATGCTCAATATGGATTGGTGTCCTTCAAATAATATGACCATGGTGTCCTCCAACAAAGAAAGATGCTTATGGCCCTCAATAGACCATGGCCAGTCAGGGGACAATGTTTACAATGAGGCTTTATCCTGTACCGTTATTGTCATGCATTTTGGAGGCAGAGTCAACTTCATACTGGATTGATTCCTGGCAAAAATTTCTCATGAAAGAACCTCAATTAAGTAAACATAATGTATCTCAGTGGAATTGGAGACTAAAACATCATCAAGTTTGGCTTTTTGTACCTGTTGTAGGTAAGACCTTTCGCTGTGGAAGTGGCTGAGGAACATCTGTGACTTCAGAATGGAAGTAAATCTCTGTGACATTGTTTGTTAACCTGATATCTGAACAAGAAAAATCTATCTCACTCCAGACTGTTACAATGCTGCAGCTTAATGAATTCTTGGGACAGCTACCAAATGTTTTATAAAATTAGCTGGACTCTTGGTCACCATCAGATAAGTTTGCTGCTATCATTCTCTTTTTAAGGTTAGGAACTAAAGGGCCTGCTTTGCCTAGCTTGATAGAGGAAAACCACATGGTGGTCTAAAGAGAAGAAGCCCTTGTCTTAAACAAAGAATAATTTATTGCATGGAAGCAATCAAGTGCAAGTTCCAATTGATATGGTTGACATTATTACAAAGATTATGGGGAGACCACGTTTAGTAGGTCTTTCCCCAGTGGGATCCAGAGCAATTTTGTGCTTTGCAATTGAATTCCTTATGACATCGTCAGGTTAAGTGAAGTTTAATGCAGTCTTCAGCACTAACCCCTTCAGAACCCTTACCTTACCTTGGTATTTGAGCAGTTAGCTCAAATCATTAATGAGACTCAAGTGGATAGATATTAATATGGGGGGGACTTCATATACAGCTGCAAACCAATGCTGAAAATGGCTCTGATGGTACTGGCTGGAAGAAATCTATCCGCATAACACTGCGCTAAATTTGATCTCATCTGGGCAATAATATGCTGTCCAGTGGGATTACTGTTATAGAGTCATAGAGTCATAGAGACGTACAGCATGGAAACAGATCCTTTGGTCCAACTCATCCATGCTGACCAGATATCCTAAAATAATCTCAGTCAGTTTGCCAGCATATCCCTCTCAACCTTTCCTATTCATATTCCATCCAAATGCCTTTTAAATGTTGTAATTGTACCAGCCTCCACCACTTCCTCTAGCAGCTCATTCTATGCATGCACTACCCTTTGTGTGAGAAAGTTGTCCCTTAGGTCCCTTTGAAAAATTTTCCCTCTTTCTCTGAACCTATGCCCTCTAGTTCTGGACTCCCCCAGCCCAGGGAAAAGACCTTGTCTATTTATTCTATCCATGCCCCTCATAATTTTATAAACCTCAGTTGTTGATGAGCCAGGAAAAACAGCCCAGCTTATTAGGAAAAACAATGACTGCAGATGCTGGAAACCAGATCCTGGATTAGTGGTGCTGGAAGAGCACAGCAGTTCAGGCAGCATCCAAGGAGCAGTAAAATCAACGTTTTGGGCAAAAGCTCTTCATGATGAAGGGCTTTTGCCCGAAACGTTGATTTTACTGCTCCTCGGATGCTGCCTGAACTGCTGTGCTCTTCCAGCACCACTAATCCAGAGCCCAGCTTATTAGGCCTATCCCTGTAGCTCAAACTCTCCAACCCTGACAACATCCTTGTTAATATTTTCTGAACACTTTCAGATTTGGGAAAGCCAGTAAGAAAACAGTAACTTTTGAAAATGAATGTACTGGTAATACTGGAGCACTGGTTATGAAGTATACAAAATGAATCGGACCAGGATGTGTCATTTGCAAGTTTTAACATTTTCCTTCTGGAATGATAATTCATCCTATTTCATCTTTGTGAAATAGGAAATTGCTGAAGGTGTCAGCAGAAAAGATGAAGAAGTAGTTTTGACATTGGTAGAAACAATAGCTTACATTTATGCTGTACGAAACAAAAGCTATTTTCTCAGTCGTATGGACATTTCGTTGCAGAAACAGTGAGGACTGTGTTGAAGGATATTTGTGTGTCTTCAAACTTGTTTAATTTTTAAAATTAAAAAAAGCAATATATCATGACAAACTGAGTTTGTCATGATATATTGTTTTTTTTAATTTTAAAAATTAAACAAGTTTGAAGACACACAAATATCCTTCAACTTTAGAATGACTGAGTAGTAGTTTCTGTTTTTCAACAAAGTTAGCCAAATAACATAACTTCAGAGTAGGATCTTAACCTTTATCAAGAAGGATGGGTAATTACAGCTTCTGAAAGGGACAGTTTCATGAAACCTGAATTTGACAGCAGTTCAAATGCAGTTCCACTGTTTGCTATCACACCTGGTTTTAAAATGTATTTTGTGAGTTCTTTGAACTATCATCACAAACTCAAAGTTAATTTAAACACTGATTGCTGAAATGAGGAGCATTAGCAATAATAAGACTCACAAATATAGTAGCAAATAGATATAAAAGGCAATTAATGGTAATTTTTTTCACCAAACCTTATTAGGCCATTAAAATAAACTTAAGCAAACTGGAACTTTAGAAAAAAAATTTCATATTGGTTTAAGATTGCGTATGTGTGCAGTTGGCAATAATTGGCAGTCGACAATTATCATTGGTGTGCTGGTATCACAAACAGACACTAGTTGAAGACCCTGGAAAATCCTGCTACTCTCACCCATGTGCTTCAAGTTTTAACTAGAAGAAGAGAACCATACATGTTTGTCAGCAAGCATAGAAGCATCTTTTCCTGGATGTGTGACTTCCAGTTGGAATATTGACCAGCTGTTTGCAATTTGGAATTGATACTGAAACTACTACCCTGGTATTGGAATAGATTACTTAGATCAGATTACTTACAGTGTGGAAACAGGCCCTTTCGGCCCAACAAGTCCACACTGACCCGCCGAAGCGCAACCCACCCATATCCCTACATTTACCCCTTACCTAACACTATGGGCAATTTTGCATGGATAATTCACCTTACACGCACATCTTTGGACTGTGGGAGGAAACTGGAGCACCCGGAGGAAATCCACGCCGACAAATGGAGAACGTGCAAACTCAACACAGTCGTGAATTGAACCCGGGTCTCTGGCACTGTGAGGCAGCAGTACTAACCACTGTGCCACCGTGCTGCCCATTAATGAGCTACATTTTCAATACTCCCTTCTTTCATTCAGAGTCCTGAGCCAGCATTCTTGTGTTAGTATGTATATAAAAAAAGGATTTTTAAAAAATGCATTTATGTCTAAAAATAAATTCTGACAGCAGTCTAGGATCCTCAGAAAATGTGCCTCCTTACTTAATTTGGGTTTATTAGTGTATGAGAAATTCAACCCAATGAATCAGAAACGACAAACGAGGGTTGCGGTGAAATTGACAAGCGGTTTATTAGACAAAGCGATATTGCGAAAGAGGAATTAACCAAGCTGACACATAACTGATTATCTGCACAGATGGACAGGATTCTCTTCCTCAGGTGGAAGGTGCTGGTTGGTTTTATAGGGGTACAACACAAAGGTGATAATTGTAAAGCAGTTATAGTACGATGGTGAAAATTGTAAAGTGACTAAAACAAGAATAAACTGAATGGAAATTAATCAAGTATTCAGCAGCAGCAGCAGCAATTCATTTGTAATTGACGAGAGAGTAGGTGAGAATGTTTTCGAGAAGATTCTTCGGTGTATTTCCTGTCTGCACGAATATGTGCAAATGTCTCTTCTCCTGGCATCCGGGTCTGTCCATTGTGTTCCACCTGTGAGCGAAGTCTTCTGGGGCATCTCGGTCTGCCTGTTCATTTATGTGGTATCAGTTTCAATTGGGAGCAAGCCTGCCCTTAGGGTATTGGGACCACAGTGCTAATTGGGGCTGGGAGCTTACTGTGAAGGCTGTTTGGTAAGGCCATTCTCTGGTCTGGGAGTATCTTGGCCATGTCTGGTTTCTTTGTTAGCCTGTTTGGCCAAGACTGGGGCATCATGGGTGTGTTGTGTGTGTGTTGGCAGGCTTGATCTCTGTGTTTCGCAGGCCTGATTCTGTGTTTCTTATGTGGTCATGCTGTAGGTGGGCAGGATAGCAGATCTTTTTCCCACAACTAGATCATTCATTTTACTGTGAAAAACCCCATGTGGGACATTTTTCCTTATTTATTTTATGACTATTGACATTGACATGAAAATCATTAGTGTTGGGGAATGGAATACCATTTTCACCCAATTTTGAAGAATACTATGCTACCTCTAGGTTGTCCATTGCTTTGATTATGTACCTCATTCTCAAACTTAGAAATACACCCCTCTGTTACTTCTCTGAAAGAAGTATCAAAATTAATCATGTTCTTTCTTTTGTTCTCAGATACAGCAAAGTTGCATTTATTTCAAATCTCTAGTTATCCTGAGCAAGTCAGACTTTCACTTTAAATAGCAAGTTTGTTTTGATGATGATACTTCCATAATAATACTAAGTAGTAAATGCCAGGATACTGACCCAGTGATGTTGGGGAGTGGTGATGTATGTCCAAGTCAGGATTATTTATGATTATCAGATAATGATGTTTTCGTAACATTACTGATTTTGTCCTCAGTGAAAGACCTCCCAGGAGACAGAGGTGCAGTTGAAGTAACATGAATGAGTTGCTGTAGTGAATCCTGTGGATTGTACACACAACAACTTTGGTATACTGGTGCTTGACTGGGTGGAGTATCAATCAAGTAAACCGTTTTGTCCTGGGTGGTATTGAGCCACTTGACGGTTATTGCAGCTGTTTCCATCAGGGAGCCAATAAATATTCTATCATGCCTCGAGGAGAAGATAAGGAGAAGCTCTGTAGGGATGAGAACTGACATTCATTGCGACCTCTGTTCTACTCTTATAAATAACTGTTTATATGTCAACTGTGTGGCAATTAAATGGCACAGTCTTCATAGAAGAATGGGATATAAGAAATTAGATGTCATAATACATCCCTACAAAGTCTGGTTGGATTAGGAAGCAGTTTCAGAATCTCAGATTATGGAGAATATATTGATCCTGGCTGGAGTGCAACAGAGATTTGCAAGAAAGATGCTCGTATTCTAAGGGTTAAATTATAAAAAGGGATTATATGAATTAGGACTATGCTCCCTGGAGATTTGAATCACCCTGAGGGCTAAATTTAAATAATGTTTTCAACATATTATCTGGAATTATTAGGGTAAAGAGAAACTATTTTTATTGTTTTGGAAATCGGAACCTTATCAACGTAGCCTATCAGGAGTGAAGTGAGGCTACACTTCCGGATGCAAACAATGGTGGAAGTTTGGAATTCTCTTAACCAGATGTTGATGCTAGGTCAATTGTTAATTTCAAATCTGAGATTGATAAAATTCTGCTAATTAAAGATATTAAAGGATACCGAACAGACATGAGTAAATGAATTTCATCATGATCTCAATGTATGGCAGAAAAGGCTAAATGACCACTCATGTTCCTATGATTCAACAATTGGAATAGTGTGGCACAGTTATTGTCAACTCAAAGTTGATCAGCCCAAAATTTTACAAATTAATTATTAAGCTCCTTCATAGACACAGACCAAAACCAAATGCCACAAGTTTAAAATCCAAACCCATAAAATAAATGATATTTATTGATAAATAAATTGCACATCTTAAATCGCAACTACCCTCAGTGCATCAGGCAATGGGTGTACGATATGTTATGTATTACATAACTGTCCATTTGTCCAACATGTACATTATGTCGTAGGCAATATTCGACTCTCTTCCACAGCTGCTTTTATTTTGAAGTTATTTGAAATTGACCATATATTACCTTCAGCCCAAAACTGGATGTTATTTAGAGATTGCTGTTGGTTTACTTATGTTGCAACATTATTAGAAGAGTTATGAATGAAGCTGGACATTGAGATCTACAGAAACCTGCTGCATGACTGATCTTATAACAGATGTAAGAACACGATTGTAGCAGTCTGACAATTGTTGGACCAAGGAAGCTTCACTGGGTAATAGCTATGGTGCTAACTTTTAGGTAGATTTGCTTTCTTGCATTGCTTTTCTAATAAATTTTGCATTGATACAGAACTCATTTGGTATTCAATTTAAATGCAACAGATTCATAGAATCATAGAATCCCGACAGTGAATCATAGAATTCCTACAGTGTGAAAACAGACCCTTCGGCCCAACAAGTCCACACTGACCCTCCAAAGATCAATCCACTCAGACCCATTCTCCTACTTTACATTTCCCCTGACTAATGCACCTAACCTGCACATCTTTGGACTGTGGGAGGATACCGGAGCACCTGGAGGAACCCCATGCAGACATGGGGAGAATGTGCAAACTCCACACAGATAGTCGCCCGAGGCTGGAGTCAAAGCCAGGTTCTTGGTGCTGTGAGGCAGCGGTGTGAACCACTGAGATACTGTGCTGCGCGGAATTGCCGCCCGGATTGATATGAATGTATTTAAGGGAGACTTTTGCTTTGCATCACACTAGTTTCTGTGGTCTTACACAGAGCTGTGTCAAACTTAAACAAAATCCAACAATATAACACATTTCACATTATTAAGCTCTTCTTACACTCCAGGAATCCATGACAATGTTAATACAGGTATCCCCAGCTATCTGAAAGTACAGCGTTCCCAGGAAATCTTTCATAAGTCAAAAATGGCGTAAAGCAAAAGTGCATGATTTATATGGGAAAAATGTTGCTGTTTTTTGTAAAAGCAAAAATCCTCTTTGGATTTGTGAAAACAGGTGCGAACGTAAGTCTTTCGTAAAAGTGAAATGGCATAAAGTAAATGTTCAAAAAGGGATATCTGTACAAGACATATGCTTTTTGCACATGTGTATAATTCTTTTAAAGTTCTCCATCTTCAGTGCCTTAGCCCTGCTCAATTTTTACTGGAAAAACTAATAGCCCTAAAATAATGCATATTCAATTTTCTGATTGCCTTCATCAGCAGTCTTAACAGTGGTAGCAATGACCTACCAATAAAGAACTAGACAATAAAATGTGTGTTAAATTACTCCAATTTAGAGCTGGTGGCAAAAACATTTTTTAATGTTTAAAACCACTTCACTTGCTCCCATAATGGTGGTTTGAACACAAAACCTTATATTAGATTTGCTATAGAATTTTAAGTTCTCTTGTTTGTATGGGATTCTTTGAAATTTATGACAACTGAACATGTGAATAGGACGAAAGGTTTGTTTAATTTGCAATCTTACGGAAGCTTAAAATGACCTCATTAAGATTAGTGACTAATGCAATAATTTCAAAATAAAGGCAGCCAAGAAACAAAGTTGAATGCCCTCCATGATGCATTGTACATGTTGGAGTATGCAAATGGACAATTGTGTAAAACATAGCATATAGTGTATCCACAGCATGATGAGCCTTATACAGTTGTAATTTGAGGCAAATATCATTTATTTTATGGTTTGGATTTTGAACTTATAGCATGTGGGTTTGATCTGTGTCTATGAAGAAGTTTAATGATTAACTTGTAAGTAATCATTTCTGTAGCCATTGTGATTTCTTTTAAAACATAATATGAGAGAGAAACTTCCGGGACAGAAAAAGGGTTTTGTTTAAAGTCATAGAGACGTACAGCATGGAAACAGACCCTTTGGTACAACTCATCCATGCCAACCAGATATCCTAAATTTATCTAGTTCATATCCCTCTAAACCCTTCCTATTCACATATCTTTCCAGATGCCTTTAAATATTATAACTGTCCCATTTCCACCACTTCCCCCGGCAGCTCATTCCAATTTGACTGAGTTTTATAAGTGAACAAAGTAAACAGTTGTGAATAAGCTTTAGCTGGAATGAAAATTCTCTTTTTTTTGGCTTAGGGCAAACATTCATACCTTTTGTGTCCAGGTATTACTGGATTCTTCTGCTATTTAGCTCTGGGGAACAAACTTAACAAGTTCATTTGGTGACATTATT
The DNA here is from genome assembly GCF_020745735.1 of Hemiscyllium ocellatum. Lineage (NCBI taxonomy): Eukaryota > Metazoa > Chordata > Chondrichthyes > Orectolobiformes > Hemiscylliidae > Hemiscyllium > Hemiscyllium ocellatum. Next base: position 16,040,742 of record NC_083428.1, on the reverse strand, counting down.
TCTGCAAAGAATAAAAAGTTGCACGAATGCAGAAGGAAGATTTTTTCTGAAATTGGTGCCAAAGTACATTTTTGGTCCAGAGTAGTCACCCCAGAAATCCTAACAGTCAAGCCCTGGTGTACCTATGGGAAGTGAGAAAGAGCTTTCTTCATTCTCGCAATGCCTGACAGCTGCGAATCAGAGAAAACTGCATTATAATGAGAAATAATTGCATACATGAGTCACAAAATGTTAGCAATGCAGTTACACCAATTATTGAGGAAGACTAAATGTTGGCTCAATTGCAAGGAGGGTGAGGAATAAAAGGATTACAGTTGTGCCACAATTATGCAGGGCATTGGTGAGAACACACCTTGAATACACTATACAATTCTGGTTTACTTACTTAAGGAGGGATACACTTGCACTGAAGCAGTTCAGTGAATGTTCACTATGTTAATTCTTGGGATAAAAAGGTTGTTGATGAGGAAAGGTTGAGTTATTTGTGTCTGTATTTTATTGACTCTTAGAAGAATGAACGATGACCTTACTGAAACATATAAGTTTCTGATGGGGCTTGTCAGGATAAATGCAGCGAGAATGTTGGAGAGTGCAATTACAAAGTATCAGGTCTTCTATTTAAGGCATAGGGGAGGAGGAATTTCCTTTGGAAGAAGGCTGTTAAATTTTGGGATTGTCTGTCCCAGAGAGCAAGTAAGGATGTATTTAAGGTTGATTTAAACAAATATTTGATCTACAGAGGAATCAATGGTTAAAGGAATCAGGCAAAAAAAAGGCATTAAGTCCAAAATCAGATCAGCCATAATCTTATTCATTGGCAGAGCAAACTCAAGGAACCAAATGTCCAACTCCTAATTCTGTTTCTAGTGTTCTTCTGTAAGGAATTCTAAGTCTTAAAAAGTAGATTTTGTTAAATTATGTTTGTGTATTCCTTGAATAAACAGTAATATCTGGCACCAGTAATTTGTAAATAGAAAGAAAATTAGATACACTAAGCAACTTTTCAATTGACGCGACAGTTAAGCACGCAATGAAGAGCTGTCCTTTAAAACTTTTATTGCCCTAGGAGCCAATTGAACAGCAATGTTCAGCTTAATTCTTTGAAACTCTTTTTGTGTGATTGTTTGAAATGTTTTGAAAGTAACTTTTAAATATATACTAGCGGGAGGTCCAGACATTCGATGGCGGCTGACTGGGAGGCCCTTCTGGATTACAAGGAATGAATTGACATTCTTCTTTGTATTGTCCAAGTTTGCAACATAATTTAGCTACCAGTACAACTCCCTAGACTTACAATACAGCCTCAGTGGTAGAAAAGGACCTGACAGAATCACAAATGACTTGCTACATTAGGAGCAGTGTGGACAGGACAGAGAGACAGAGGAATAAGAATGGACAGTTGTTGCTCAAGGCAGTATGGATGTGCAATGAAACCCACAGAAATTCATGTATCATCCTATGCGGGTGGCCTGAAAAATATTAGGTCCAAATGTGCTGCTAATACACAGTTAGGTCTGTAACATTTTTATGTATTCACTCAAAGGATGTAGACAATGTGGGCTAAGGCAACTTCTATTAATAATTACCCTTGCAAAGGTGATAATAAGTTGACTTCTTGAACCACTGTCATTTTAAGTGTATAGGCACACCCAGAGTGTTCTTAGAAAGAGAGGTCCAGATTTTTGCCCCAACAAAAATGAAGGAAGAATGATTAGATCTGAGTCAGGATGACATAACACCTGGAGGGGAACTTGCAAACAATATTCTGACACATCTCTTCCCTTGTCATTGAGTCATAGAGTTGCATAGCATAGAAACAGACCCTTTGGTCCAACTTGTCCATGCTGACCAGATATTCTACTTGGAAGTATAGGTTACAGATTTGGAAAGTGTTGTCAAAGGAGTGAATCTTGCAAACTATCATCATTGTTTGTCAGTGGTGAAGGGAGTAGAATGTTGAATGTGTTAAGTAGGGTGCCAATCAAGCAGGTTGCTTTGTACTGCATGGTGTTGAGCTCTTGAGTGATTTTGGAAATTCAATATAGAATTTCAAGCCTATAGCTTGCTTATATAGCAATGGTTTTTAAATGGTTAGTCAGGATGTTGATAGTGCTGAACTCAGCAAAGGTAATACCATTGAACATCAAAGTGGGTTGGTTAGATTCTCTCTCATCTGACATAATAATTGCCTGGCACTTGTGTGACACAAATGGTACTTGCCACATGGCAGACAAGGTCTGGAGATTGGAGGATTAGGTAAAATCAACCTTGTTAAGGGAAGAGATACTATTGTGAAGGGATGTCCATGTGGGATCAAGTTGTTTGAAGTATTTGAGGGTGGGATGGTAACATTTATGTTTTTGCATAACTAAATGTATTTGCATGTTTTGCTGTATATTACTTTTAGAGATTTATCATATCATACTTGGTTGAAACATGACTACTGATGAGTGTTATGAGTATTTTGGGATTTATTCTGGATCTGACTCACTATTTTATTGTGAATGAGAACTTTTTGAGAGAAAGAGATACAAGTATTTAAGTATTTTTGTCTGATTGTATCTTCATGAAAGGTAAAGTCAAGTAATCGATTAAATGGTAACTTTTAAATATATCACTCATATTGATAATTTGAGAGTCTGACAACGCGCACAAGTTTCTTAGGTCTCCAAGCCAAACCATGCAGGAACTTGTCTACATTGTTTCCATTCTCTTCACCTATACACAAGGAAAACAATTATCTGTGAAAACACTACTAATGATCTCCACAGTAGTGAGCTGTGCATTGTTTCAAATGATGCTTTCATTAACTAGCATATCAAAAGTATAAAAAATCCCTAAAAAAAAACCCTCTTTGCCAGAGGACGGGATGATAGTGGTTATATGGTAAAACTTTGATATGGATTGAGTTCTGACTTCTTTGACAAAACTTTGCTATGTCTACTTACTATTGATGTGATCAATATGCTTGCACAAAATTTGTGGGCGTATCTTAAGATTTCTTGAATAGAAGAGTTACATTTGTTACTTTCCAAGATGTAAGACCTTACCAGAATCCAGGGAAGTACAGAAAATTAGAATTGTTACAGCTACTATTCAGCAGCTATGTTTCAGACTCATGCAGGAAAAATCTAGATAAAAATCACATGACACCAGGGCATAGTCCAACAGGCCTATTTGGAAGTATAAACTTTCGGAGCACTGCTCTTTCATCAGGTAGCAAGTGGAGTAGGATCATAGGACACAGAATTACAACAAAAGATCATAGAATCATAAACGGGTGCGATGTATTGAACAAGTCATGTGATTTTTAACTTTGTCCACCCCAGTCCAACACTGGCACCTCTACATCAGGAAAACTGCCTGCAAACTTTACAGAAGCAAAGTTTTTAATGATGTTTTTTCAAAAAAATTAGCTTTGATAATTGTTTTATATTGTAGCCTATGAGTCATAAACTTCTCGCACTTCTTGAAAATAGAAGTTTCATAAATATTCTTAAAAATTTACTATAAAATATCATTTTCAAGGTAACTTTCACTTTCTGAAGTACTGAGTTGCACATTTCAAAACCTTAGATATATGCACATACATCCACACACACTTCAATGAAGGCATTATGAAGCTATGTAGCACTTAGTCATCTTAGCCAATATAATTTAAGTCTCACAGCATTAAGATTATTGTTCACTACATTCACAGATGACGCTGTACTCACAAATCATGTAGATCTGGTTGCGTGTTAATTGTATCTCCCACATCCTGTGTTCGTTTCTTGGGTTTATCGGTTGGCACGACAGGGGACATAATTGAAAAACAACTTTGCATTTACAGTTTACATTGCTCACCACAAAATTAACCAGAGGCATAGCATAACACGCCATTAGGACAAGGCAGCCCTTTGGATCCATGTCAAATACAACTCCCCCCCTCCACCCCCAAGGTCTTTTGACCATACTTGAGCCCTAATTGTAAATATATTCCAACAAGCCCAGCCACTAGTTTTCATAATAAGGTTTCAGTATGAGTTTCAGCAAGTCTCAACTGTTGCATGTGAACTCCTCAAGGATTATAAACCAATAAAGAAGTGAATTAATCTTCAAAATAGTTCATTTAGATGTTTTAAAGTGTCAAACATCTACAACAAAATAAAAAACTTACATTTACATGATACCTTTTATGAATTTACAACTTCTTCAAGCACTTAACAATTTGTGAAGAACTAACACAATGTAGTAATTGCTGTGATAGAGGAAAAGCAACAGTCAAATTTTGCACAGCAAAGTTCAACAGACAGCAATGAGATGAATGACCAGATAATCTGTATTAGTGATATTAGGTGAGGGATAAGTATTGGCTAGGACATCATAGAGAACTTCCCTGCTCTACTTGGAATAAAGCCATGGGATCTTTTACATCCAACTGACAGAGCAGACAGGGCTGTGGGTCAGTGTCAGCTAAAAGACAGCACCAACAGTACAGCACTTTTTCAACCTAAATTATGTGCTGATGTGTGTGGAGTATGGCTCAAGCTCACAACATTCCGACTCCCTGGCAAGAATGCTGTTATTGAATAACAGCTGACATATAAAATGGTCCAAAGAACCAAAAGAAAACTAGTAGGATAATTTGATTTATTTCATATTAATTGTAATCTAATCTATCTGCTGGGGAATGGCTAGGATTCAATCTTCCATGTACTTTACACCTTGTTTGGTTTCAGCTTCCATCGATATCAAAGTCAGGAAGGCTTACACTTGATCTGATCTCATCAGTTTTCCTCTGGGAGGTTGGATTAAAGTGATCCCTTTGGTTTTCAAAATGCTCACTGCAACTTGTTTTATAGACTTTGGAATATTTTCATTAGTCTAACTGCCCCTGGCCAGGAATTGCTGTCCATTAAGCTTTGTTGAAAGTACTCATCCAAGGATACTGGAAGAGGACAAATTTAACCTCCAATGTGTTATCCTTCACAATGGCTGTTCAGATCTGTCCAACTCCCAGTACCAAAACTGAACATGACGACACTGTAGAAGCATATTTCACCACTAGATCAGGTAGACAGGAAGAAGCGTTTCCCCTTGATTGAAGGGTGAATAACCAGAGAGGTAGGGATTTAAACCAAGGCCCTAGAAAGTTTAGAGGAGATGTGAGGAAAAGTTTTTTTCATCCAAATATAGATCTAGATATAAAATCCCTACAGTGTGGAAACAGGCACTTTGGCCCAACAGGTCCACATCGACCCTCCGAAGAGTAACCCATCCAGACCCATTCCCCTATGCTTTACATTTACCCTAGACTAATACACCTAACCTACATATCCCTGAACACTATGGGCAATTTAGAATAGCCAATTCACCTAACCTGCACATCTTTGGATTGTGGGAGGAAACTGGAACTCCCGGAGGAAACCCACACAGACACGGGGAGAATGTGCAAACTCCACACCAACAGTCGCCCAAGACAGGGATCAAACCCAGGTCCCTGGCACTGTGAGGCAACAGGGCTAACCACTGAGCCACTATGCCACCTCACCATGCCGAAGAATGGTGGGAATCTAGAATTCACTGCCTGTAAGGATTGTGGAGGCAGGAATCCTCATAACATTTAAGAAGTATTTAGCTGAGCACTTGTGATGTCAATGCATTATAGGGCTACGGACCAAGTGCTGGAAAATGGGATTGGAATAATTAGGTGGTTGTTTTTGACCAATGGAAGTGCAATAGACCGAAGAGCCTTTATCTTTGCTGTACATCTCTGTGACTATGAATCTAAGACTGTCCACAGGGTGTGACTTTTCTCTCTGTTGGTTTCTATCTGTCTTTTCCAATTGGGTTACCCTTAACATTCCTTTTGACCAAGAATATGTATACTGCATATGTGTTTGGAGATTGAGGTTCCTTACAAATTCTTGTTGTCATACAGGGACAACCTGCTGAAACTTTGTGGCATGTTTTCAGGTTAATCACTTAAATATGCACTATCATCTAAATAAAGATACAATGCATGTATAATTTGCGAAGTGTTCACTAAGAAATAAATATATTTAAAGATTATGCAGGTGGTACAGTGGTTCAGACATTGTTGGGCATTTTGCATTCAACATCATCACCTCTCTGAATCTGATTGCAGATTCACAATTGAGTACAAGTAAAGATTAATGTGTGAATCCTAAAGTTGGGGCACTGTCATTAACTGCCGTGTCACAGGTCTTATTCAATAGCCAACAGTTTGAGCAGTCAGTGAAATCAGTTGAGAAGATGTTGTTTTCCATTCTCATTGTTGTTTGTAATCCCATAAAAAGGTAAGTCTTGTTTCAATGTGCATAATTGGATTTTTAACAGTGATCTAGATAATAATTACTATTAAACAACCAATCTGTCCCTGAAGTGCAATTTCATCAAAGATTTTGTTTAATGTTTCCATTCAGAATTTATACTATATGCTTTAAACTTGATGGTGTCAGTTTTAAGAAAAGTAGACTTAATTGTGGCATATGTTCCAATCTTTGTTCTTCATTTTAACAAATAATTTAATTATTACTATGTTTAATTTTTTGCTTCATTGTGCAAAGTTTTTCACAACACTAATTGCGTAGGTAGCTTGATGGCATCACTGCAGTTTGACACTGGGAATTTCTATTAAAATTCATTACAATCAATGGCATATCAAATGAAGTAGATTTTTTGTGAATAGGTTGCTAAATAGCATTGCTTTCTTCAAGGTCAATGGGGAATGCACAGCTTCATTGCTGATCCTAAAATTCCAACTTCGTAAAATCTAACATTGACAATTTGAAGTTAAACATTTCTTTCCTCTTGTTCTTGCATAGCACAAATGTTGGAAGCCTCAACACTGTTTCTTGTGGACCTTTGGCTTGTAGTAATTTTGCAATCTCACTATGGAATGCTGGAACAAAGAAGGAAACATTGAACCCTAGTCAAATAGAAGGCTTTTTTTTTGCGATTGGATCTAAAAACCATAATTAACTCCAAGAAAAACCTGGTTTCCTCCACATTTGGGTATGTTATACATGAGCTATAACTGTTTCATACTGAAGCTGAGAGGCAGAGCCTTCAATTTCAAAAAAATGACATCTTCACTTTGATAGATACAAAATTCCTCTTAATGGTAAATTTTAGATTTCAAGTCATTCCCTATAATCCATGGCCAACTGAAACATTCCATTCTCAGAAGTTGCAAGTTTGAATGAAGTACGCTGCTCTGATTTTGTTGTTATGCTTGTGATTTTTGGCTAAAATTATCTTTTAATTCATAATTTAAAAAGAAAACAACAATAAATTTTTGTCATTTACATCTTCACGATATCCTATGTCAATAAATTAAATTGTTGCTTGTGGGCAAATATAGCAGCCAATTTCTTCACAGAAAGTTCTCAAAAAAAATGTAATCTAAGTAATGACCGGTTAGTTTTGTCTTGAAGGTTTGGAATAGGGATGAAGTTTAACCAGGATGCTTGGTCTACTCTCTACTCTTTGAAAAGCTGTTTGCTGCCCTGAAAGGCAGCTGCTACTCAGCTTTCAAGGAGCAGTATGAAAGGAGCACCTCTGACTATGTGACATTCTTACTGTACAATTGAAGTATTGTCCTAGGTTACACATTTGAAGTCCTCGAATAGGCAATAGGTTCAGTGCTTTCTAGCTCATAGGTAGGAGCATACCATTGAACAAAATTGACAGAATACTATTACAAAAGTTTGCATATATGACAGCCTTCCAATGCACAAGGCATCGAAGACCATTTTAATCTAACCTGTCACAAAAGAAATCCGTGTCTTAGGCTACATTGTAAAACTGGAGTCTCACTCAAACCTATCAGCTCCTAAAGAGCCAGTTAGTATAAAGGTGATCGCTTACATCTATTGCAGCAGAGCTTGTAGGAAGTTCTCTCCAGGACACAAGACTGTCCTGAAGTGAGATAATGTTTCCTTAATTATCATGAGCAGATTAAAACTGTTTGTTTTAAACCAATCTCTTTGGATGTTTTACGAAACACCTTTGTGGCTATCATATCCTGAGAGGGGACTTGAACATGGACTTGTTGGCCCAAAGATGAAGATACTGCCACTGCATAGTTTCTTTTCATTGAGAATCTCAGGTGAAGGGTGAAGGCCGACAGAATATGACACCATCAAGACTGAAAGACAGAATTTAAAAGTAAATATTCATGGGATGTGAGAATCACTAGTGAGGACAGCATTTGTTGCCTGCCCTTAATGGTTTCAACTGAATGGCTATCAAGGCCATTTCTGAAGGTATTTCAGGGTCAATTATATTGCAGGCCAGTCAGGGTAAGGTTGGAAGATTCCATCCACTCAAGGACATTAATGAATCTACTGGGTTTTTATAATACCTGTTAGTGGTTTCACGGTCACTATTAATGAGGCTGGTCTTCAATTCTATAAATATTAATTAATTTTTGTTAAGTTATTGAATTCAAATTACACCAGCTCTCATGGTGATATTTGAAGCTACATCTGCAGAGCATTAACCTGGGCTCTGGGTTGCTGAGACATTATCATTATGCCAAAATGTCTTCATCAAAGAGGTAGATCAAATTAGGTGGAATTGTTGCACTTAAATGCCAATACAGTGTAGAATGGATAGAGAATTGAAGGAGCTCCAAAATGCTGGGAAAGAATAATTGAAATAATAAATGGGGCAAACACATTCTTAGCAACTTAATGAGCGAAGAGTGATAACAGCATCCCTCTATGTTCTGTCTAATTCATAGGTACCACTCAATTTAAATTAATATTTTCATTTCTTGTGCTAGTTACCATTTCTATTGTGTATAGAAAGGATACAGACCTGCAACTAGAAAGCGCACCTTCCCCTGATTAATTTATTTCCCATTTTCTAATATTTATGTCCTTCAAAGATGTTTTAATATAGATATATAGAGGGGTGGCAATGGTCTAGTGGTATTATTGCTGGACTGTTAACCCAGAGACCCAGATAATGTTCAGGGCAATGCCCTCATCCGATGAGTGAATAAAGGAAATATTAAAATTCCTTTGACATGACTAACTAAATAATGCAGGACTACATATTGTGCAAGTGGACATTTGGTAGTTGACTGTAAAAGGTCAACCTCTCCTTCTCCTGATTGGATCCTGTTTAAATCTGACATTAAACAGTGAGCAAGCTTGTTTTCACCTTCCATCTGATATGTTAAAGCCACTTTGCAAACACAAGTTGCTGTTGAAATGAAGCAGCTACGAAATATATTTTCATAAAAAGTAACAAAATCTTATCAGGCAATCTTTCATGGTAAATCTGAAGTACTTTGCATCACACATACAAAAATAATAGAATCACATAATTGTTACAGTGCAGAAGGGGGCTATTCAAGCCATTGTGTCTGCATCGGCTCTCTGATCATTTTGATTAGAACTAACCTCCTACCTTTCTCCTGAAACCCTGCACATTATTTCAATATAAAAAAATCATCAATGCTCTTCTGAATGCCTCAATTGAACCTGCCTCCACCACACTTCTAGACAGTATATTACATACCCTAGCTAGTTACTATTTGAAAATGTTTTTTCCTGCCTTGGGTTTGAAAAAAAGAAAAAAAATAAACCTATGTGTATTAACGTACTGGAGAAAGATCGATGTACTCGATCTCACTGTTAGGGATATGTTAACTAGCGTCTTTTACTGGTGTTATATGGCTTAGCCAGAGGCTATTTTCTGTTCTGTCCAACTTTGTATTATCATCCCACCTCATTAGTATCGGCTAGTTAGATCATTTCCTTCTTTTCCCCATGTTTTGACATATTTAAAGCTGTTTGATGTGCTAAATCCAACATGAGAAGCAAACTACATTTTGCAATACATCCACATTTTAAAATTTCTCCTCCACAATGTAATTGATATACAGAAAAATCAATTATTAAAATCAGCGTAAGAATCAGTTATAGTTTTCCATATTTAAATGTGAATTGTCTTTATATTTACTCAGCTAATAATACGCCTTGATGACTTCTGTAAATATCTTTTAAAGAAAACATGACCCTCAATGCTTTTGTTTCCTAAATTATTTATCTGGGTCTGGGTCCAACTGCAGTAGAATTCCTGACCCAGTGACTCTTGTGACAATGGTGCTCTTCCAAATGATTCAAAAAGATTTCAAGTGAGAGCCAGGAGTTCTGGTACAAACAGTGAGTCTCTTTATTCAGGACCTTTAGCTTCAGGCAATTGAGATTGCAAACTCTTAATTTAGTGAATTTGATGTGAAAATTAAAAGTGGTCATCAGCATTCTCCCCTCCTTATATTTTCACGAACCTTGCAATCTAAATTACATTATGAGCTTAATGTATGTGCCATTATTGTGGATATTTATTAATTCACTCATTCTTTTCCAGCACTTTCCGACTCTGGAAGATGTATGTTGTGAATTGCCATAAGTGTCTTCATCCACAAGTGTCTGTACAACTTGCACGGTCAGCCATTTGTTTCACAGAATTGGGAATTTGCCATCATCCTTCCTATCAGTTCCCAAAACTTTGCAGAAATTCTGCATTAGATTTAATTAAGCCCACTGAAGAAATTTAGGGTTGTTACTTAATTATGTAAGAACCCTTCTAATGAGAAGATTGATGTTACTGCAATGACAAGGGAACAATTAAAACTACGCTGTCTCATTCCTACAGGTCGTAAATTGCTTGTAGAGGTATGCAGAAATCAGAAGACTTTTTCTGTTTCTTTCTGTCTCTTTTTTTTTCTTCTTCTTATCTTCTTGGATGCTGGATTATGGTTCATTAACATTATAAAATTCTCAATATTTTGCTACCCCCCTAGAACTGGTCAGCAGCATGACAGCACCATGATTTTCCCAAATTTTTCAAAGTTTAGGAGGCAAAAGTGTGAGGTGGCAACTATATACCAGCTGTGCCATGATAACCCATTCTATCACTTGCCAATAAGCTCATTACAGGCAAAACATGGGTGAGTTTCTTATTGGCTGATAGCTTCTGAGTCCCAAAGATCGCTGATTGAAGACTACTCCTCAAACAGGGAACCAAGCCGTTAGTGTGAGTGTTTTTTTAATTTTCTTGTTGCAGTGGTAAGGAGAGTGGATGTCAGGGGATTTGGTGGCAACCAAATTTTTAGGGGCCAACTACTGACTCCACAGCCTCTGATTGGTTGAGACTTACGAATTTGAAGACCTCTTCCCCAACCTGGTAGGCAGGTCATCTTTGGGAAGCTGGCCTCCTTTCATGGCTTCTGCTGAGGCAGGGAATTGGAGGTATGGCAAGATGAAATCATTGAGTGGCAATAAATCAGCCACTTAAGAGTCTTAATTGGTGACAGTAGAGAAAATCCCAAAGCACCTTCTCATCCAAAACCTAATTTAGATGAGTGGTGAGAAGAGCAAATACTTAGGCAAATTGGCACTGGAAAGACACACATCCATCTTACCATCTCCAGGGAGGGGCAGTTCTGCTGAATTCTCAGTGTAGCTGATCTGTTTTCACTCATTATGTAGTAATGTGTTAAAGCAAATTACCTTAATTTTGTGTTATCCTTCTAAATTTCAAGCCAGAACCCACTTTCTTAAGTATTCTCTTACATATTCCCTTTCATGGACAATTAAGGATGAGAAACAAATATTGATTGTGAACAATGCCAACATCCCATGAACAAATTTTAAAAGTGCACTTCAGTGTTTTGAACAATGAAGTTTGGTTATTTACTTTGCTTTCGTAATAGGAATACAGCTTTTTCAATAATCTTCTTTATCCTAAAGTTTAGACAAAATTCTTCAGTGTACCAGGTTGCATTGAATTGCAGAGGTTGATGATTAGAGTTTTAGCTTTTTAAAATTACTACCATCAAGTGCTCTTTGTCAAAGAAATGATGCAAATTAAACCCCAGAGTATTTATGGGAAGATATCATCATTAGTATATGTCTTAATTATATCTAGCTTTTTGTATCTGTTTTATGTTTCCAAAGTCTCATGCAATGGCATTCTGACTAGTTACGTGTGATCTCTGGTTTATAATTTTGACAGTTTGTGATTGATATGAATATGACTTCCTATCATTTCTATTAGTTTAACATCAAGATAACTCCCCTCACTATAGCAAAAGAAAATTCAACAAGACAGCAACCATAAGAATTTGTAACATGCCAACACTGCTGAAGTTAATGATGTATATAATGTTTTTCACATCTATCTTATTATACGTAAGTTTTTGATTGGAATCAAGAGTGTGGTCCTGGAAAGCACAGCAGGTCAGGCAGCATCCAAGGAGCAGGCGAATCAACGTTTTGGGCACAAGCCCTTCATCAGGAATGAGGTTGGAGGGCCAGGGGCTGAGAGATAAATGGGAGGGGGTGGGGTTGGGGGGAAGGTAGCTGAGAATGCAATAGGTAGATGAAGGTAGGGGAGAAGGTGATAGGTCGGTGAGCAAGCTGGAGCAGATAAATGGGAAAGGTGATGGACAGATCAAGAGGGCAGTACCGAGTTGGAGGTGTAGGACTGGGATAATGTGGGGGAGGGGGAATGAGGAAACTGGTGAATCCACATTGATCCCAGTCCCAAGCCTCCAACTTGGTACCACCCTCTTGACCTGTCCTTCACCTTTCCCACCTATCCGCTCCACCCTCCTCTCCGACCTATCACTTTCTCCCCCACCTTTATCTACCTATGGCATTCTCAGCTACCTTCCCCCCAGCCCCACTCCCCTCCCATTTAATCCCTCAGACCCCGGCCCACAAGCCTCATTCCGGACGATGGGCTTTTACCCGAAACATTGATTTTCCTGCTCCTCGGACATTGCCTGGTTCCTGTACTTTTCCAGCGCCACTCTCTCAACCCTGATCTCCAGCATCTACAGTCCTCACTTTCTCCTCATAAGTTTTTGATTGGTCATAAACATGCTGCCTCACCAGAAGAAATGCAAGAATGCTAAATTGCATTCAATCATTCATCAGGACAACCACAAGAATGCCAAATTTCAGTTAATCATTGCAGCTATTCAAAATTTAGCATTTTTGTATTTGTCTTAATGGTGATGTTCCGTATGGATTGGTAATGGGTCCACTTTTGTTTGTCATATATGTAGTTATTTATATATAAATTGTTTAGATAATAATAAAGAAGGCATGATAAGTAAGTTTGCGGATGACACCAAAATTGGTGGTATAGTGGACAATGAAGAAGGTTATGTAAAATTACAGAGTGATTTTGATCAATTGGGTCAATGAGCTGAGGAGTGGTAGATTTGGTTTAATTTGGACAAATTAAAAGCTATTGTACTTTGCTAAAGCAAACAAAAGCAGGACTTATACAATTATATTTAGAGCCTTTGGCAGTGTTGTAGAACAGAGAAACCTAGGGGTTCAGCTATGTAGTTCTTTGGTGTTTGCATCACATGTAGACAGAGTGATTAAGAAGGCATTTAGCATGCTTGCCTTCATCTGTCGGACCTTTGAGTACAGGAGTTGGGATGTCATGTTGAGGTTGTACAAGATTTTAGAGTATTGTGTCCAGTTCTGATTGCCCTGTTAGAGGAAGGATATTATTAAATTGAAAAGGGTTCAGAGAAGATTTACCAGAATATTGCTGGGAATGGAGGTTTTGAGTTATAAGGAGAGACTTTTTTCAGTGGAGGTTGAGGAGTGACCTTATAAAGATTTATAAAATCATGAGGGCTATAGATAAGGTGAATGGTGTGTGTCTTTTCAAGTAAGGGTTTTCAAGACTGGGGGGATATTTTTAAGGCGAGAGGAGATGAAAGAAATGAGAGGTATTTGTTTTTACCCAGAGAGTGCTTTATATGTGGAATGAACTTCCCGATGAAGTGATGGATATGAGTACAGTTACAATTTTAAAAACAAACACCCAAATAAGTACATGAATAAGAAGTGTTTGGAGGGATATGGGCCAAGCCCAGGCAGGTGGGATCAGTTTAGTTTGGGATTATAGTTGGCATGGACTGGTTGGACCAAAGGATCTGTTTCTGTGCTGTATGACTCTATGACTGAGTGCAAATTGAAAAGCTTCAACAAAATGTCTCTCTTTTCAGCAATACATATAAATTGATCAATCCAACAAAATTAATGTATTTAATTTTCAAATAACTGTCCATATATCAACAGGCAGTGTGGGTTTATCCTGATGAACCAATGTTCCATCTTCATTCAGCTCTTGCATACTTTATCTCACAGCCTGTTTCAATGCTTCTGAACTCCCCCCGCTATTGCTCCCTTCCTGCTCCCAACACTAACTCACTGGGTAGTATCTCCGCCTTGCACAGCATTCTGGTTGCCAGCTGACTGCCTTGGTTGTTGTACCTCTCACACTGTGAGCAAATCACAGGAAATGTACAGCATCAAATAATTGAGGGGAATTTATTATTGTTATAAATTATTTCTCCTTCAATGAATCAGTGAAGGAATACTACAGGAACTTTGCCTTCAGGACAAAAATCTTTGTGGATGGTTGACTGAGCATTAATAGCGCAATCTGTCACCTTTGTTATGATCACATGACACAAATTCATTTTATTTTATTCATTCACAGGATATGGATAACACTGGCTAGATCAGCAGTTACGATTAAACCCCAATGCTGTACATTTCTCCTGACCTTTCCTATACCTTAGTGTGATTGCATTATAAATAGTCTCTTTAATAGCCAGCCTGAAACTCATGTGGCTTATCCAGTGGAGGCACATGAAGGGTGAGACAATTGAGGTCCTGGGTTTCCTTACCCAAGGGACACCAGTGAATCTGGTGGGTTTTTATGACAACTGGCAATGGTTACATGGTCACCATTACATTACTCTTTATTTCAGATTTTTATTGAATTTAAGCTTCATCTCCTGTCATGGTGGGATTTGAACCCGTCTCCCCAGACCATGGGCCTGTAGTTCTGGAATGTTAGGCCTGTAACATTACCATTACGTCATCACTTACCCCATGATGCATGATATTATATACATCATTGCCATTGTGCAGCCATAAAGCAAAATGAACTTTGTTCTCTACTCTTTCTTTAATACTGTCCTCTTCATGTCATGAAAATTTCCATGGACAGAATAAAACAGCTGAAAATGTTTGTTTGGGAACATTACGAGCAGAACTGGACAAAGCAAATTCCAATGAGCAAATCCAGAAAGCTAATGGATATATTTCAATGAATCTCATTTGTAATTGCAAACAATTTCAAGGTTTGTTCAGCAACCTTTCACCTTGAGAATGGGTTTATATGCAGCGGGGTAACTCCAGCAATAATGCACACAGTTTATTTGCTCGCGAGAACTGCTCTTTGAAATGAACTGCCTCCACTGGATTAGCCACAAGTGTTTCCGGCTGGATATTAAAGAGACTATAATGCAATCACATCAAAGTATTGGAAAGGTAAAAATAGCACAAGATTAGTTCCAACCCAAAAAGCAAACTTAAATACCTGTGTGGTCTCTATTTCCCCAACAGTATCCTGTTTCCTTTTCAACTCGTAACAAATCCTGGAAATCCACCAGCAGGCCAAAGTCCATATCCTAGTGCCAACTGTGCCAATGAACACCAAGTTCTTTCTCCACACTGCTGCCAAATCACATTGTATCTCCCCTCGCTGCCAATCCCCAGCATCTTCCCATCCACTTACAACAACTGCCAAACTCTAGTGGGCAGCCAGTCTTCAGATTCAGCCTAGTACAGCCAATCTTCAGAATCACTCTCTGTTTGTCAAAGTCCAAAACAACTACATTAGTGCTGCCAAACTCCTAACCCATACCATTTCTGGCAAGCACACTTGATTTATAGTAGTCACAGAACCATAAATATTTATGGACATCAATCTCAAATTTCTGATCGACATTCTAAAAATGCCAAGTACAAAAACAGAATTAGACTCATTCCATGACAGTAAATCAGAGGTGCTGTAAAAACACATTCGGCTGGATAAACCATCTCAGGCGGAAGCAGAGGTCAGGTCTGCTTCTTAATTCCAGATCTTCCCCACGGGGCATGCCAGTCAATCAGTGGAGTTTTAACAGGCTCTCCATCAGACAGTGACTGGGCTCTCCAAGATATCAGATGTCTTCCACCTCATGAGAAACAGTGGGCTGTACTGGAATGAAGGAAGGGAAAGAGTGCTTCCAAATGGAAATGCCCTCGCTCCAAAATATTCATATCAACTACTAAAGAAAAATGGAGTTAAAAGACAAGCCATGGCTACGGGGAAAGGAGTAGCCTGGGGTTTCTTCTGTTCCCATGCTTACAATTATCTCATTACCTATGCGCCACACACTCATAGAGTTCTGATCATTGCACTTTCCTACTCATCAGAAGTGGAATTATTGTCCACTGCTAGGAACTGCTTGGATTCCTGGTGTCAGTTTTGAAACCAAGTTGTGCATCTGCTTAAATGCTGGCAGACTGCAGCTGCCCTATATGTATGTTATATTTGCCCTAGACACATTGGATGGAGACGAGGATCTGGAGCTCCTGCTGGATGCACCAAGGTGTGGGGACACACAGACAGGATGAGGAAGTATGCAGTTGCTGCCCATGGGGCGTTCCTTGTGATACTGATGACAGATGGAGATCTGGAAGAGCATATGTTGCTTTTGAGTCATCAGGTTACAACTTTGACTTTCACATCAGGAATTATCATCAACTAGTTTCTCCGCAGCAGTGGGAGAATGAGAAGCTGCATAGCAATGAGGTGAGACAATGTAATAGTGTGGATATTACTGCATGCAAGTAGGCCTCACTACTCAAAAGCAAGAATCTCATCTCACTGTTCAACACTTGGTTGGAACATGGGACCGTTTCCTCTTAACAACAGAAAGCCACAATTCTCCCAGTTTTTTCACCAATGACCATGTTATTGATGATATAGGAATATTCCATCTGCTACATGTTCCAGAAAGCTGAATGGTGCTCTCGAATGTGTTCGCAACTCAAGCGATCTTCTGCAAGCGATAAACTTTGTTATAATGTAAGGATCTGAAGGTGAATGTTACTATTTGAAGCAGTTGGCGCAAGTCATTCTCTGTGCTGCTACCAAGATCCCTCATTAGCCATTTCCCACCACGTGTTTTCAAACTGCTTTTCCAGGAAATTTTGGATTAAATTTGCGGTATCAAATAGCTGAATTTGCAGACAAAATCAGAGATCACATCTTTTAAGGAAACTCAAGGTCAACAGCTCTTGTTTTCTTGAAGCTCTTGCCTGTCTTTTTGAGGAAACTTCTGCTTCATCCTTCACAACATTAATTTTAATTCACGGTGAATACACATACAATTAAGGGAAAGCTGGAAAATTGAATGTGGGAACGGAATAGAAGTTTTTGTGAATCACTTTTGATGAAGTGGCAGGTGGTTTTTGTGTCTCATAGACCAAGTGGACCAAAGGGTTTGTTTTGGGCTGTTATCGCTGTATAACATATTCATTTTACAACAGCATGTCACTTTTCTTAAATTCTGCTTTGTAGTTGAGTTTATCAAAAGGCTCAGTTTAACACCTTATTATTCCTTATCTGACCACACCTATCCAGAGTATGTGCAATGCTCAAGTATGATCATTATATTACAATGCCATTACAAATACCTAAGAGCACTATTCAATCCTCTCTGGCGATTCTCCAAGAGCAACCTATCAAGATTTAAGATACAATGAGATAGCAGAATTAGATGTGCTCACACAGTTTAACAGCAGGCTGGTTTGGTCTGGCCTCCTTTGCTGGTCTTGGGAAAGATGGTGTCCTAATTCTCTTCCATCTTGTTCAGCAGGACCTCCAAAGTAGTGTGCTAGATTTCCCCTGCTGGTCATGTCCAGGGCAAATGTCAGCAACTGGATAGCTCCTGATTGACAGTACTTGGCCAGGTGCACAATGGTCTTTTCAAAGATGGCGTTGGCTCTGGAGACATTAGTCAGTTCCAGGATTAACAGGCAGTGGTAAATTGTTCAGGGAACAGTGCATGATAAGATAGGGATAGAATCGGACACGAGGGAATGCCTTAGGGATGGAGCAAGTGCTTAATGAGGCAAATTTGGTAAGATACAGCAAGAAAACTTGCTGGAGCTCATGGCAAAAAGCCTTCCATGATAGACGACGTAACCGCCAGTCAACTAAAAAATAAAATAAAATTCATCTCAAAGTGTTTCTAAGGCTTATGAAGTTTATAAAAATAAAGAAAGAAAAGTTCATGAGAGGTTCTAAATTTAAAGTCTGTAGTGTTTAATTGTTCTGCGATTTATTATTTCTGTCTGTTGAGTATTGATGTTAAGTGTGCTTGATTGGCTAAGTCTCAGTGTGGACTCAGAAAACATAGAGAACTAGCAAGAGTCATCAGACTGAGCTGCATCATGGCATAGATACCTTAATGCAAAGCAGGATGTGGATAAAATCTGTAATATATGTAGAAACATGTATCATCTCTACATTGCTTTGAGAATATAAAATATGCAACATGGACAAAGACATTGTTAGGTAAAATGAAATCACCAAATGAGTTGCACAGCCATCTAAAGTATAGTCCTGCAAGGAGAAATTGCGGTCATCACGAAAAAATACACAAATGTAAAATTGAAATAAAATTGAAAAGAAAATGCTGAAAGTATACCAGGCTCATTAGTGTTTGATCAAACAAAGAATATTGCCTTCACTATAGTAAGTGTTGATGGATCTGCTATGCAATTCCAATATTTTCTGTTATCGTGATCAGGGCAACTTAAATTTTTAGAATAATTTCACTTTGCACAATACACTCTTGCCACTGTCATTTGGAAAATCAATAACATTTTTCATGCAGCTTGCTGTCAGAATTGTAGGCTGATGTTTGTGGATTTAAGAAACAACATACAAAGTTATGAAAATCAATTACGTCCTTTGGAATTGAACTGTACCTTAAATTGTTTCATCTTAATATTATGTTGTAGTTTTCTGCAAATTTCTTACAGTAATGAACAATATTCTGGGTAACATTTGACCATGAGTTGTTTGATCAAACATCCCCTCTACAACATTAAAGGTCAATTATACCAATGTATCTGGATTCCAAACAATACAACTGAAGTATCTCAGTTGTATCACACACATCACTTGTTAACCAAAAACCATTCTGAGTTTAACGGTGACAAGTCCAGATGAGATTATATGAAAGGAATGCTATTTCCAAGGATAGCGAAAACCTTATCACTCACTCTTTCATTTCTGTAGGAACAAAGGGGGCTTTTGAACCGGATCTTTTCTCGCTCTTTGTGAACAGTGGGTCAATTCAGATAAATTCAGTAAAAGCCTAACAGCTACATTTAGTGATATGAATCCCTTCCAGACTGCAGAAGATCAATCTGAAATAGAGACTTGGTTAAAAACTTGAATCGATCTGCACAGCTCCTTAGAGTCAGTCACAGGCATTTTCAACATACTGCAGATGCTTGCACTTAAAATGAGTTCAGTGAAAACCCTTTGTCAGATATCTTAAAGGGGGCTGTATCCATTGCAGCCATTGTCTTACAATGCAATGTGTTACCAGAAAACCAAAAGCCTGGGGTGTTCGAGTTGTTTTACTCGTGTGGATTGATGTTCTCAAAAAGATAGAGTATGACACAAATTCTTAGTGCCAACATCAGCTGGGAAATCTTGTACTGGCACTTCTTGTTTGCTGAATTCTGAATATAAAACATTGTAAGTAAAGGTTAGCACAGTTCACACTGACCATCTCCTATTTCTCCCTGACATTACAGTGCAAATGAGATAATATGAAACAACGTAAAAAAGACGCATAATTTTAGAATAAACCTAATAAGGGAAAGTATATTTCTCAGGTCATCATGACCCCAAATGATCTTGTGTCTGCCTTCAGTTATGTCAATGAGACAGCTGATAAATGATAGAGCCAAGAAAGTCAATGAAGCAGAAACAAAACAGGGATGAACAAAACTGAAACACTGTAAATGTTGGATATCACACAACACCCAGTTTAGACCACAAGAGAAGGATTACTGTCATAAAATAATTGGGGAGTTAGGATTATAATTTGGGACTGGAAGATAAAATTCATCCTTTGGCATTATAATAATATGCTACATGCATATGCATGGCATGGAACCATTTTTTAGCGGATGTCCCTTTCATTGATTGGTTGTTTGACACACCACGTATACACAACTGATGAAATCTTCTGTTTGCCTGAAGTCTGCTTTGATCTTTTATTATATTTAGTTTTCTGGGGAAAAGTTGTAAAGATTTTAGGGTCAATTTTTATCCTCAGATCTATGTCAGTTTTAATTAGTTTGGTACTGATGTTAAATTTTCCATTCTATTTCTGTTCTGTTCTGTTTTGTAATGTTATATTTTCAAGCTTTTGAATTCTCATGTCTCATCCCTGACAGATTAACTAAGATGGTAGCCAAGCAATTCATCAGTTCACCCAAAACGAGCAAACAAATATTCACATTCACCATGGTAAGGATGATTCTATTTGTATTGATATAGTGCCAATGGGGGAAAATTCAGCTTGCACCATATGTTGGCATGAATCATCCAATGATATTGAGGTAAGGCCCTTGTGGAATTGAGCTGCAGGCTTCATTTGGATTGAGCTGGTAAGCTATGGATACTAGTCCAGCCAGCCTGTTGCCAAACACTTATATCCTGTTCTGGTAAGCAGGCAGTCTCCACATAGTTCCTAGAAGGGGTAAGTGGTGTGACTTGAAAGGCTGAAAGCTCTGAACCAACATGGCTCAAACAATTCCTGATCAATTTTGGTCACATCCCACAAACTGAGTTAGGACTCTGAATTATGTATTTGTCAGACACCCTACATGCCTAGAAGTCACTGGTTTCCAATTTGGTTGGCACATATCAAGGTGATATCATGACCTGAGAAATATTTCTCCAATAGTGATATAGAACAAACAAATGAAGTAGGTGCAATGATGATCACTTCCTCTTCTAAAACATTTGAAGTATGAGTAGTTTGTTCTGGTGGTTTGTTTGGCATGTCCTATAGCTTACGCCTCCATGCATAGGCATTGAAATCGTTGTGCCATTGCTTCTTAGGCTCAAATTAACACAGAAGGATGTTAAACTAAAAGATTGGGAGTCATGGTCTATTGTCCCTCAGCTGGACACTGAGGATGCAGAAGGTCAGCTCTTGTAATTACGTATATCTAGAGAGAGAGAGAGAGATCTACCAAAAACAAATATGCTGGCCTACCAAACAAAACGGACCACGTGGTTTATTATTTTTTACTATTGATTTCTGGGGAAAGAAATAGAATTGAGTTAAGTGATTGGAATGTGCTGTGACTGTGACTCTGTATGCTCACATGCTGTCTGTGAAACCAGGTAGATGAGTCATTGATATCGAGCCTTCTCTCAAAGTATTTCAGTGCACCTTTAAAAAGATCAGAGACCCAGATGTGAGGGCATGTAAAATACATGGATAGCTAGTTCATTTCACTCAGGACACCAGTGGTTGCACCACAGATTATGCTATTGTACAGTTTGATGCTGAATCATACAGGTGAGTTTCTCAAGCCACTTATGTGATTGGCTAGCACCCAAGAGAATATCTAAGGCAGACTTTCAGGTTTGTAATATCATCCTGAAAGGTTCAGTGTAATTAGCACTCAGTTCTCCAGTCCAAGTTAATTTGCGTAATTACTCACAATTCCAAGCATGAACTCAAAACTGTCCAGGGGGACACTAATTCGCAGTCCTGAGTCAAACAGACCAGGGCCAAGACAGATGGCAATCCATCCAGCATGTAAATGTGGGAGTTTAACTCCTTGTGTAGACACCACTAATCTTCTACCTGAATCAGAATTCTCTTGCTCCTCCTGGGTAACAAATTAATTTATTTCCTCTGGTCAGGAGTCCCCCTGGCGTGAGGCTAAGTGGAGAAGTGATGATAGTCTCCCAATACTAGCATTAGGTTCAAATCGCAGTTAGGCCTAGACACCATTATCACTATTTTCTCTATTTTCAGAAATGGGCCCATTGCCTGGTTGAAATTACAGGTTAAAATTGCAACACATAGGTTCTGGAGTTGGTGGGTGGCTATGTCATCACAGTCATAGTCTGCCTATCAGAATTAATAGCATCAGAACAAAAATGTAAATAAGAATAGTCACAAAACTTACTCAGCAGGCCAGGCACCATCCGAGGATCAGGAAAATCGATGTTTCAGGCTTATGTCCTTCATCAGCCCTTTCAGGATGGAGGGATTCTGCCCAAAACGTCGCTTCTCCTGCTTCTCAGATGTTGCCTGACTTGCTGTGCTTTCTCGGCAGCACCCTTTCGACACTGATCTCCAGCATCTGCAGTCCTCGCTTTCTCATACAAAACGTAACTCAGTCATTTCTAATTAACATGATATTAAATACATGATACAAAATAAATTCATGCTGTTAGGGACTGAGTATTGATAATTTTTGGCCTTTTGCCGTGCTGAGTTTAAAATTCCTCTTGCGTTTATACTTGCAGTCCAGCACGATAGTTATCAATCCTACGTCCGTAGAATTCAGAAAGCCAGAGAGCAATGGATGCTGGAACACTGTACAAATGTAAGGAGGAGATAGACAGATCTTTAATTGGCAACTGGTTAAAGGAATATGGAGAGCAGGCAGGAGCTTGGAGTTAAGGCCAAGATGTGATCAGCCATGATCGTATTTAATGGTGGAGCAAGATCGAGAGGATGAATTGCCTACTCATACTCTGAGCCCTTACAGTCTTATGACACTGCAATTCTCCAGTTACAGAAAGTTAGCATCTTCCAAGGAGAAGGAAAAGATACAACTTGTCTGTAATTATGTGGTCTCAGGAAAAGAAGAGTCACGCGTAAGCAACAAATCAATAGATGTGTCGTGCGAAATTCAGGAGGTTGGTGCCGGAATGATGATGGGTCTGTAACTCAATTTTCTGCAAAATTGCAAATTGGCAAAGATTAATGAATTCCAGAGAAACCTTAATTTCCAGTGGGACAACTGAATTTGATTGTTTTAGCAATCATGTTTAGAAATGCACCGAGCATTTCTGCATCACTGGACATGCTGCCAATTTGTACTCAGGAATATTATAGGAGTCTTCTCTTTCTTTTTGTCAGTATGAAGAGAATGACTTGGTCTTTGTTACCAATTAAAGCATATCTTTAAGATGACATATAGCACAAAATTAAACTTGGTCCATTTATAAAACATGTTACTTCATTCTCAAGCGTTGTTAAAGGTTGACAATGCCCTAGTATAAGCTAACGAGACTCACTGTGGAGTGATGAATTGGAAACTATTCAATCAGACAGTTAAAATATCATACACGTTCATCACAACTGAGCTTTATTCTTGCAAAGATTGAGAGAGAGAAAAAGAACAGGATAAAGGCCAGCCTTCGCCCACTGGTAATACTCTCAAAGTGCACCATCAGCTGTCAACATTGCAGACAAATCAGGGATCAAGTTACTAACAAGAAGGAAAGGTGAGGAAAGATAGTTGCAACCGAGCCACTAAATCGGCTGAGAAAAATCCGCCCACCTAATTTGACATGTGGTTAGCTCAAAAGCTTGCCAAAACAGAAAACATTTGTGCCTGTGATAACAATTATTCTTTTTGTTAAAAGGCATTTTGTGTCAGGAACTTCAGCTATATCTGTTTACACATCAAAGGCTGCTTGCAACTTTTTAAATTGTCCTTCATTATATTTTAAATCCTGTACGTTACAGCAACCTTAGCACTTATTCTTAGCTTTAAGCAGACTCTTGCTAAATTCTTCATGTTAAACAACTGCCAACCTGTGTTAAAATGTCAATTTTGTCCATTAGGCAGACTTTTATAATAGGGTAAAATTTTTATTGGCTTAGATCTGTCCATTGTGTTCCTCATTGATTAAAGACAATTGATTAACTTCCTTAATTGCCCAGATGCATGAACTCAGCATCATGCACAAAAATAATAGTTTAAACTATTTGGGGGAGATTGTGTTATTTATACTGGAGCAAAGATCAGTTTCATTTGGATCCTTTCTTCTCGGTCATATTTTTTTCTTTTCCATCTCCGAGTGGGTCTGGCTCTGTGGTATTATAACCAGTATCCAGGCAAGGTCCCCTAGTTTATTATGGTTCCAATCGGGTTAATCCAAACTATCAATCTCTTGGGTGTGGACAGATAAACTTGTTCCGTTTCTTTATTCATCCAACCCCTCTGTTACTTACAACAAAATGGGTCCCTTCGTATGTGGAAGCCTTTCTCCCTGATCAAATTTGTTTTAAGAGGGGTCAATTTTACTTGGCCTTCTTGAATTAGTGAAAGAGTGAGTTTATTAGAGAATGCTAGAAAAATTAATAACCACACAAATACATAAATTAGAAATGGGAAACAAGTTCAAAAAGGTCGAAGTTAAAAGATATATAGATCGATGTTTGACTTATTTGTGAGGAGCAGATAGAGAAACATTGCTGCTGTTACAATGTGTGACATTGTAGTTGTGCCATTGAATTCAAGATTCTTAGCTTTACAGGTTAGTTAAAATTAATGTGTCTTGATTTTCCTTTTCGCTAAGTTGTAGCACTCAGAGCAAGAGTCACTTTGATTTTTGACCTGCAGTGCCAGACTGTTTAATGTCTGTCCTCAAACTGTGGCCTTCACGGCATCCACATAGAGCAGGAATGTTCAGACAATTTTTTTCAAAATTTGTGTTTTACATATTCCAGGAAGGATGAACACAGACATATCTATTAAAGCATGCTTGTAGTCTGGAGAAGAACCCAAGGATTTGTTTTCCTGATGAGAGGGGGTAATTAGATTGCCTCATACTTCTGCCTTCTGAAGTCTATCTTTCTGTAGCTTGCTTGATAACTGTCATGTGTGATATTCCAGGATCTCACTCAAGGCCAAGGATAATCCATAACAGTCTTAAAAGCAGTCACTGAATTGCATTGTGCAGAGTTTTCATTTTTAGTGTTTTTTTGGCTTTTTGTCCTCTTTTAGAAAACAAAGACATTGCAATTAAAAATTCAGAATGCCCATAAATGATGCATGGTTACAACCCATCATTGTGACAGTTGTATTTTACTAAAGTTATTGTTATCCATGTTTAAGACAGACATTGTATGTCAGCATGAAGTTTGTTCATGAAGATTGAGGGCATTGAAGGCAAGCTGAAGTCTGTCTTCATTTGATTATTAGTTTGTATAATGCTAATTATAGTCAGGGTGGTAACTCCTGTTGATTATTTTTTAGCCCACTTTCTATTCCAGGGAGATTATTCTTAAGTGTATAGACCTCCATCTCAAATGCAATTAGCTAACATTAACTGATTAGGAAATGTATTTGGGCTCTCTCTGATTAGCTGATACAATTTCAACAATGATAACTTAATTTAATGAAAAATAGCTGCAAAGTTGTAAAATCCACCAATATCCAAATATTAGGAGTCACGGAGGTGCATGTTACGGAGCCTTAGAGGCCACACACAATACCTTCCACTGTATCTCAATAATAGTAGCAATAGTGAATCAAATCAAAAATCAAATCAAACATGTAAAAATTGTATTGTATTCACATGGACT
Organism: Hemiscyllium ocellatum; assembly: GCF_020745735.1. NCBI lineage: Eukaryota > Metazoa > Chordata > Chondrichthyes > Orectolobiformes > Hemiscylliidae > Hemiscyllium > Hemiscyllium ocellatum. The sequence continues at coordinate 16,015,190 of NC_083428.1, read as the reverse complement.
TGCATGCATCTCAAGTCAGTAAAGCTAATCATTTCTCATGCTTATATTTAAGACCTATCCATCATCTTTGCTAAAATAGAATTTTCAATACCTCAAATACAATAAAATACAAATAGAATTAAACAAGTGCAAGAAGAAATATAAGCACAAATCACACTGAACTTCCACAGGCGTTTTCCTAACCTTTGCTGTGACATGGGTAGGAATATAGAAAAACCCCAGAGAAACAGCATAAATAGACGGAATTATTGAAAAGAGGATTTCCTGCAAAAGTGTATTAGTATCATAGAACATCAGCTACATTCCCACTTCTGTACTTATTGTGAATTTGTAAGTTTAAAGGAAGGCATATCTGATTGGTGCACTGTAGTAATTTGCAAAGGAAGTGGCATCTTCCAGACTTCTGCTGTCTAAAAGATTGAAGGCACATGGGAATACCATTACCTGAAAGGTTCCCATCAGGTAACATCCCATCTTGACTTGGAAATATATTGCTGTTCCTTCAACATCACTCAGCCAAAGACCTTTCCCTCCCTTCATTACAGCTTGCATTCAAATCACATTTACACAGGGCAATTATTGACAAGCAACAAATGTTGACCTTGCCAATACCACCCAAATCGCACAACTGAATACAAAAAAAATGAAAAGAGGAGCTTTTCACTCTTACTGATGAAATGATATCCTATATTTTGCAGTGTTTCTTTTGAATCCTTGCTGTAGATGGCATTTCACATTCTGCTTCCAAAGTAGCTGTGCTTTTGGAATTATTATGTTCCCATTTAGCAAGCAGTTGTTCAAATATTGATGACTGACTTCACGTTATTCACTGAAAACAAGCATATTTGATAATTGGGCAGAAAGTACCAAAATTTGAAAACATATAACAACAGATTCAAGAACAGCTTCTTCCCTCACTGATATCAGACTTCTGAATGGACTTCTCGTCCTTCTCTGCATCTTCTCCATAGTTGTAACAGTATATTCTGTGTTCTTTCTATTCCCTGATGTACTTATGTAAGGTATGATTTGACTGGATCACATACAAAACAATACTTTTCATTGTATGTTAGTACATGTGAAAATAGTAAATCAAATCACATCATACAAAAAATATATTTTTAAAGGTGATCTGTTAAATTGTAAATTTGTAAAATTAATACTAGGTTCTAAATATAACCAATATTATATTTTGTTTTTATTCTATTTTATTCTATTTTATTTTTAATCACCATTTCTACAAACAACTTAATCTTTAACTAACTATCCATTTACTAAAAATCACAAAAAACCATATAATTAAGAATTTGAACTTCAGTTAATGTCATTTTGTTCATTCTAATTCAAAGGACTGATGACCAATTATTCACCAGTCTGCATGGTGATAGTTTCTCCTGTTCCACTAATGATAAAGTTAAAAATCACACAACACCTGATGATCACAACCACCTGATGAAGAAGCAGCGCTCCGAAAGCTAGTGTGCTTCCAATTAAACCTGTTGGACTATAACCTGGCGTTGTGTGATTTTTAACTTTGTACACCCCAGTTCAACAGCAGCATCTCCAAATCACCACTAATGATAATTATTGATTGGAATCTTTCATCTTTCTCTCTTCCTAACCTCCTGTCAACTATTTACTTCTGTTTTATGTGCATTTGTAAACTTACAGCAGATGTTGTGCAGAATATCTGCTCCCACATCACATGCTTTGATACTAACTGATAGTGAGGTGTGGATGGGGAAGTTATGCTATCATCTTTCCTATTTGTAAGGTTTTTGTAGACTTTTTCAGACAATATCCAATCTAGATACTGGTTATTTGATCATTAATGTACAGATCAGTAAGATGTTTCTGTATTGTGGTACTCTCTTGGTCGCTGACCTATCTTTCCAGTGTCCACCTTTCCCCAAAGGGCTACCAGACTAGAAAATCCAGTCTGCCTTGTTCGGACAGAAAAAAGGACAAACACTAAATGGTTAAATGGGCACAAATGTAAACTATGGTAATCAGATCAGTCATGAAGATGGAAGAGAGGAGCAGTGAAATCTTACTTCTGGCTGTGAATTTGAGAGGGTGAAAGAAGAAGGAACCTAAAATACGACTCCAAGTATAGCATATGTTGAAGCTAGATGGTCCACAAGCTTGGTATGATGAGCTGCAGATTCAGCTCTACTCCAAGTCTATCTGTCCTAAGCTTAGTTGGTCAGGCAGGGAGGCATGCTCCAGCAGCTCTCACAAATTGACTATCATCTGGAACAGGTCTGACCAACTGATTTGGAAACAGACCATATCAACACCTTTTCATGTTGATAATTAACTTAACAATTATTTTGTCCTATCTTAAAAAAAAATACATAAAGTAAACTTGCCAAACTGAATACTAAAAGAAATATTAAAGTGGGGGATTTTTCTTCAAAAAATGGAATATTTTACATGAAAGTCAATTTAAAACGGCATTAACCTGACAATATTTTGTTCCTATTTTAAACATTTTATTCCCATTGAAGTTCGATATCTCAAATTTTCAAATAAATGCCAGTGATCAGATCCATTGTAATAACGACCTACTGACTGTATTTGGACATTGCTGAACACCATTTGTGATGGTTTACACAATGGTAGAATTCATTAGCTAGCTAGTACCTAATTTTCCAAAATGGACACGACCATGGCAGGCAGGAGTGAAGTTGATATTCTTATGCAGGGCTCTTGTTGAAGCTGATGACTTTTGTTCCTGATGTGTGCAAGTCAAATTTTAGCTCTGTGAACTGAGATTAATGGATAACCCTTAGTAGCGCCACTCACACATGTACAATAAGGATAATGGTCAGCCCTGAATAGCCACTTCATCTTTCTGCTTCATAACATTGGAGCTTGCCTATATTTGTAATAGACCAACAGCTAGAAATCAACACAAACTGGACATCAAACCTAGGATTTTAGGAGTCAGTCTTGCTCCACTTGTCACTGCTTGGACGAATTATCAATCAATGGTGCCTGAAAATGTTTTGCATAATGTATCTAATTGAAGATAGCAATACCTTTAAATTATATTGTTAGATAAGGCTGCAGGGTGTCGATTAGTATCTGGATCAGTGGTGCTGGAAGAGCTCAGCAGTTCAGGCAGCATCCAAGGAGCAGCGAAATCGATGTTTCGGGCAAAAGCTCTTCATCAGGAATCCAATTAGTCAATTAGTAGTTTTATTTATAAATGGCAGTTCACTACATTGCAAAAGTTTAGTGAATTTTAATAGTATTTGTTAAATAATCTGAAAATTAAATATTTACTCTGTAAGATGTTAGTCTTCTGAAGCATGTCAAATCTTCATAACATGTTGTTAGAAGTTTATATCATTAAATTGTTAGAAGTCAGTATGAAACAGGCTCAGTGGCCAAAAATGCACTTTATTGTTCCAACACACTTAATTCTGCACTGGATCATTGCTCCCAATGTCCTAGCTGGCATTTGGCTCTTATCTAAGGAAACTAAAACTATTAGTCACTAATTTCATTTGCTGCTTGTAGAACTTTGATGTATGTGAACTGACTGCTATCTCTGACTACATGGCTGTGGCATAAGCACAATTTAAAAGGCAGCAATAACGTTGTTAACACTCCGGAACTCCTTGAAACCTTGAACAGTGTTATATAAATTTATTTCTTATAATAAATTTTCAGAGGGTCTATTGAAAAGAGATTGCTCATGGTGTTAAGTACATCCAGATTAGAGTGGTGCTGGAAAAGCACAGCAGGTCAGGCAGCATCCAAGGAGCAGGAAAATCGACGTTTTGGGCAAAAGCCCTTCATCAGGAATGAAGGCAGGGAGCCTCCAGGGTGGAGAGATAATCTTCATTCCTGCCTGCATTCTTGCCCATTTATCTCTACACCCTGGAGGCTCCCTGCCTTCATTCCTGATGAAGGGCTTTTGCCCGAAACATCGATTTTCCTGCTCCTCGGATGCTGCCTGACCTGCTGTGCTTTTCCAGCACCACTCTAATCTAGACTCTGATTTACAGCATCTGCAGTCCTCACTTTTGCCATGTTAAGTACTTTTACCTACAGTTCTCAGTTCCTGCAGCTACCAGAAATAATCCACTCTAAATTTAAATGGAAAACAATGTATTTGGTTCAAGCATAGAGATGATAAAATTGTACTTTTGTACAATTGTATATTTTTTGTATTTTTTTCTCCTAATCAAATTTTTAAAAAGGACCTTGTGATATATTTTAATAAAACATTAATCATTTTTAGACTGCCCTGTCTTTTGGTAGAAATTTAGCAACTATCAAACTCTAAATAAAGAACGATGTTTGTTCCTCTCTACTGACTCATAATTTGAGCTCAAACAGTTCAAAGACTTGAACAGCTGCAGATCCCCAAAGCTCAGACTCATTTGTCTGCAGTGTTGACAAACACAATTAAAGTAGTATTTTAATGAGAAATAAACAAAACAAACTGTTGAATAAAATATGCTACTTGCTTTTACATTCATCGTGATTCTTACGACAAAAATGTTTTCAACTTCTTTTTTTGTTTTGGGAAACATTACCTACCATTTGAATGCATTGCATGTTTGTAAATCAAAAACCCGAAAAACTTTGGTTAAATATTTTTCTTGATCACTTTAGTATTCAGATTGCCACTACATTTGCTGCACTTGAAGGGCTAATAAAGTCTACCTTGCTTGAGATCAAGCTTCTCAGGGGTTTGCGGAGATATAGGACACTCTTTAGACCTCAACTGGATTATTGAGTACAGTTCAGGGCACTATACATTAGGAAGAATGTGAATGTATTGAAGTTAGAACAGCAGTGGTTTACAAGAGTGGATCCAAGGATGAGAAACTTCAGTTTGAAGATGGATTGGAGAAGTTGGAACTATTTTCCTTGGAATGGAGGAGGTGAAGAGAAGATTTGATTTCCGTTTCCAATGCCATGAGGCCTTTGGACTATATAGATAAAGGGAGAAACTGTTCCCACTCAAAATAGATTAAGGAAGAGAAAGTACTGATTTCAATTGATTTGTACAAGAAGTAAATGTTGACAGAACTTGGCATGCGCCTTGTGAACTGATCTCAACTCAAACAATTAACCTCAAAGTTAAAGAGGGGAGCATTATGGTTTGGATTTCTGCTTCTAATCATCATCCAGATATATTCCTCTCTTCCTTCTATTTTGATACAAGTGTTATTCATTTATAAAATACATGTTCATGTCTCTGCTAAAGTAATAAATGAGAATTTGAGAGGAGCACATTCAGTCTTCAATCATTTCTGCAACTATATGAAGGACATGTATCGTACCAACACTCTTGACTCACTTACTTTAACATTTTTGAAAACCTGAACACACTTTTAACTAAGGCAAATGATTCTCAATGCAAGTTTTGGCACCACTGCTCTGCTTAGAGTTTATTTGATGCAGTACAGATTTAAATGCACAGCAGAAATGAGTATTGAGTTCACAATTAATCTGTGATCATTAGGCACTTACAGTCAGCATTCGGTAATCAAGCTATAGTTGATAAATGATTTAATAATAGGCAGTACTTTATTCAATATCATGCTGGCACTGTACAGAGAGAAATAAATAGCACAATAATTACTCAGAGGATTTCTGAAGATGTTTTAAAAATACTTTGGGAAGATTGACTCATTCTCAGTCACAAACAAAAAAATAGAAATTGCTGGAAAATCTCAGCAGATCTGGCAGCTTCTGTGGAGAGAAATCAGAAAACAGAATTTTGAGTCCAGAGATCCTTCTTCAGTATTGTAGCTCTGAAGTTCTTAGACCTGCTGAGTTTTTCCATCCATTTCTGTTCTTGTATCGGATTTTCAGCATCCACTCACAGATTCTCAGTGTTTAGAGCCAGCGCTAACATTAATTATTTGGAGATAATTTTAACTACAATCACTTGCCAAAGAAAAAGTGAGATGTTATTGGGCTACTTCTTTCTAAATAACCCACTAAATAACCCACTTCTGTTTCAATGAGGGCCATGTTAATGTAATGATTGACACATGAGTGATACTGAACCAGGCACCTATTTTATATCCAGTCTGATATTCGTTCCTACAAAAGACAATCAATTAATTTGAATTTAAATTGCTTCACTATCATCTGTTTTCCATCAAACAAGAAGGTTAAAAATGATTCCCATTGACTGTAGAGGAAAGGGAAACCAAATAAACTGCAAACCAATGATCCAATATGCCTGTTGATAAAAGTAAAACATAACCTCCTAAAGTCTCACTCATTGCTGTTTACTTTTCATCAACCTGTACGGTGATGCTATGATTCACCTCTGTGGCAGATGGAAATTGAACCTGGACTTTCTGTCCAGAGACAAAGACAGACTGTAGTAGCAGAAGTGGGTACTGCAGATACTGGAGATTAGAGTCTCGAACAGAGTGGTGATGGAAAAGCACAGCAGATCAGGCAGCATCCGAGGAACAGGATGCCTACCTTGAAGAAGTTCTCCTCTCTCCACAAGGATCTCAGTGAGTCCCAGCTCATTCCTGATGAAGGGCTTATGCCCAAAACATTGATTCTCCTGCTCCTCGGCTGCTGCCTGACCTGCTGTGTTTTTCCAGCACCACACACTTGACTCTGATCTCCAGCATCTGAAATCCTCACTTTCGCCTAGTAGACTGTGGACTGCAGACTAGGGTAGATCAGACTGTGCTAGAAGACATCAAAACGTGTCACTCATACATTACTGGAAGGGCTGTAACAGTCCAAAATCAAATGATCTGAATTCTAAAAGTGTAGCAAATCTGTAGAATTCCGGAATTGACAGAAGTTCGTTGTTTAAATCCAGCATTTTCATTCCATTGTGGTTATATTCTGATTTTTCCAAAACTGCAATTTATACACTGTGGAAGTCATAACATCATGTTAGGACCTTTAAAAAAAAACTGTGTTTGTTGTGTCTTCTGAAAGAAAACAAGCACAACTTCATGGTGCAGTATAATGGTCAAATAACTGATCAGAACCTGAAGCTTAGAGCAGATACATGTGGATTCATTTTCTCCTTAAAATAATGTTATTTTGTATCCTGATGGTTAGCACTGCTGCCTCACAGTGCCAGAGACCCAGGTTCAATTCCCACATCAGGAGATTCTCTGTGTGGAGTTTGCACATTCTCCCTGTGTCTGCGTGGGTTTCCTCCGGGTGCTCCGGTTTCCTCCCACAATTCAAAAATGTGCAGGTTAGGTGAATTGGCCATGCTAAATTGTGTTAGGTGAAGGGGTAAATGTAGGAGTATGGGTCTGGGTGGGTTGCTCTTCGGCGGGTCAGTGTGGACTTGTTGGGCCGAAGGGCCTGTTTCCACATTGTAAGTAATCTAATCTGATGGGTTAACTGCCCACTCCCCTTTTATGTCAGAAAATATTACCAATTTTGATTTTTCTATTAAGCTGGAAGACACAGTTTGTAAACATGCTGACTTTTAACTGGATTCAAACTTCCAGATTGAAATGTTTCTGTTACTTTAATAGAGCAACACGATTTTATCAGTGAGCCCGAGGATTTGTACTGACCCATTTCATAAGCCCTTCTGCTCAGATGGCTGCAAGGGAATGACTGTCACGGTGGTGGTATCTATTTTAGTTATCTCTGTTGTTCATCAATCCCAATTACAGCAGTAGTCTACTCTCCTTCCTTCCATGATTTCCCTAAAGATGTAATCTGAGTTCCATAGCAGTCTGATGGCTTTGTTTTCCCTGGTGGCTTAGTTGGTTTACACATCTGACTGAACTGCCGATTGTCAAAGGAACTATCTTTTTCTAATGTCCCAGTAATATCTAATGCTTCAGATGCAGCTAATTTCTGACGCTGAGTTAGGGGACCAGGGCCTGTAGTTCTCATAAATGTTTGGCATTAAGAACTATCCTAAAATATCATCTGCAATGGCGACAATTTTAAACACCTGTCCCAACAAAACTGAGAGGAATTAGGTCAGGAACGAAGATAAAAATATAAAAGATTTCAAAGCTAATGCTAACCTGCCTCAAACCTGTGTAATCCTGTTTTCAATGGAGGTCGTATGGGGTACAGGTAACCAATCGATTTTCAGCAAATGGTTTGTTGGTGAGAGCATTTAAGACCATATGCCTCCATTTTAACTAAGCTTTTATTTTTAATCAATGCCAGGATGGTTTCCCTGGCCTCACGGAAGTTGGAAGGTAAAAGGAGATCAGAAGTAGAAGATCCATTAAGGCAGCGGCTTTACATCCCTGTCTCACAGGCAAATGGGATTAGTTCAGTTTGGGAAACCTGGTCGTGATGGATGAGTTAGGCCGAAGAGTCTGTTTCCTTGCTGTATGACTCTATGACTCTACGACTCTACGTGTGCTTGTCTCTGGTTTAAAAAAACTATCCAATACTACCCCAAAATGTCTGACCAGCCACCTTTATCATCCCTGACATCTCAATCTCCTTTTATCCCTAATGGCTTTGCTTGTAAACATACACAGACTCTCATGATTACTTCTCTCATAGCCACCACTTTGCTTCAAATCATGCTCAACTCCTCTGCAAATCCATGTCATCCTCTGTCTCAAGCCCCTGACTGCTCCCCTGCCTGCCCATTCCTCCTTTTGCTGTAGGGTTTCCAAGTAAATATAAAAAAAACAAAGTGTCTTGTGTTAGGACGGGCCCCAACACTTGTCATTAAACTGTCAACCAGGTTAGAGTTGAGGTTTAGAGGTAGCTTGTCTTGATGAAATGTCCGTGTCTAATTCTGAAGGTTATGCACTTTATGAGCTCAGCACATTAATAAGATATAACTCAACACACAAAGTCCTGATCTACCTGGACTGTTTGGGGTAAATTTCCAATGTGTCCCTTGTGTTTCTCTGCCATGATTTCACTCGAAGCACCTTGGAAAAAATATGTAAATGTTGCCAAAATTCACTCCTGTCAACCTTTGAAGGAGTTGCTAAATCTGCCTGCCTGCTGAAGTCGCACAGAAAGAACATCTGATGCATGAGCCAACACTTCTACCATCGAGAGAAAACAATATCCAGTCAGTTGGTTGCTTTTGAGGATGTCTTGCTGTGTGTGGTCAGTGCAAGCTTCCCTACACAGCAATGGTGCTTTTAGTGCAATGTCAGTTAACTTTTTTCTATTTTTTATGGTGTTGATTTGAAGTGAATCAGTTTCATCCTAAACACAACTATCTTAATAGTTCAACATTTGTGTTCAAACAATGAACAGATTTCACATTGCTATAAAAATGGTAAATATGGACTACTGAATTTTCCATTATTTGATTGTTAAACTTTTCATTGACTAAAATGGTTCTTAAAAAAGACATAAATGGACCTAAAATGGCCATAGTGATCACGACCTCAAATTGAGGCAAGATTCATGTGGAATAAACAAGAATATTTGCACTGAAATTGCAATTTTTGCTGACTGAAATTTGGAAATTGTGTCGGCATCAAGACTTTTGCAGTTGTTTCATTCACACATTTGTAATAATGTCATATATCAGAAGATAAAAAGCTTGCCTGCTTGGAAAGACAATGGAGCTAGAGTCTGGAAAACACACTGACATATACTTCAACAACTGCCATTGAACAGTAGACCTGAGAGAAGAACATGGATTTATAACAGCAGAAGTTAGAAGGCTTGCTCTCTTTCTCTCCCCCATATGCCTTTGTCCCAGTTCTCCCAGCATCTCAGAAAAACAATATCCAGTGAAAAAGCAACTTGGGGAAACAAACATTCATCAATAACTCAAGATAGCTCCAGTTTCTCCACTGCTATAGATAGAAATCAATAACTAATCAATTATTTCTCAGGCCTTTAAGATCTAGCACTTAATAGACTTCAAGAACTTATAAATGGCATCACCTTAAACACTCTTTTTTAAACATCCCACCCGTGTATGCTGGATGAAGCATTTTTTCTTATTTTACATCTGGGTTGGTAGGCAATAAATTCCACTTTCTTTCACTCAAGAAAACCTTGATAATTGCCTCCATCATTTTCTTATCAATTACATTTTAATTGAAATGTGTTAGCTGTATGCTAAAAAGAAAACAACATTATTTATTAAGCCCAACTGAGGGGCGACTGAAAAGAAGGGAAAAAGTGAGGACTGCAGATGCTGGAGATCAGAGCTGAAAGATGTGGTGCTGGAAAAGTGCAGCAGGTCAGGCAGCATCCGAGGAGCAGGAGAATCGACGTTTCGGGCATAAGCCCTTCTTCAGGAATGAGGCTGGTGTGCCAAGCGGGTTGAGATAAAAGGTAGGGGGAGGGGCGCTGGGAATACGATAGGTGGAAGGAGGTGAGGGTGAGGGTGAGGGTGATAGGCCAGAGAGGAGATGGGGCCAGAGAGGACGGGAAGAAGATTGCAGGTCGAGAGGGCGGTGCTGAATCCGAGGGTTGGGACTGAGACAAGGTGGGGAGAGGGAAAATGAGGAAGCTGGAGAAATCTATATTCATCCCGTGTGGTTGGAGGGTTCCTAGGTGGAAGATGAGGCGCTCTTCCTTCAGGCGTCATGTGGTCAGGGTCTGGCGATGCAGGAGGCCAAGGACCTGCATGTCATTGGCTGAGTGGGAGGGGGAGTTAAAGTGTTCAGCCACGGGGCGGTTGGGTTGGTGGGGGGTGTGGACCTGACGAGGGAGTCGCAGAGGGAGTGATCTCTCCTGAATATTGATAGGGGTGGAAAGGGAAATATATCCCTGGTGGTGGGGTCTGTCTGGAGGTGGCAGAAATGACGGAGGATGATACGATGTATCCGGAGGTTGGTGAGGTAAAGGTGAGGACCAGCGCGGTTCTGTCCTGGTGGCGATTGGAGGGGCGGGGTTCAAGGGCGAAGGAGCGGGAAGTGGATGAGGAGATGTGGTGGAGAGCGTCATTGACCACATCGGAAGGGAAATTGCGGTCTTTGAAGAAGGAGGCCATTTGAATTGTTCGGTAGTGGAATTGATCCTCCTGGGAGCAGATGAATGCGGCGGCAGGGAATATGGGATGGCATTTTTACAGGGTGCAGGGTGGGAGGAGGTGTAATCTAGGTAGCTGTGGGAGTCAGTCGGTTTGTAGTAAATGTCTGTGTTGAGTCGGTCGCCCGAGATAGAAATGGAGAGGTCTAAGAAGGGGAGGGAGGAGTCTGAGATGGTCCAGGTAAATTTGAGGTCGGGATGGAAAGTGTTAGTAAAGTGAATGAACTGTTCAACCTCCTCGTGGGAGCACGAGGTAGCGCCAATACAATCATCGATGTAGCAGAGGAAAAGGTGGGGGTGGTGGTGCCAGTGTAGCTGCGGAAGATGGACTGTTCCACATATCTAAGGAAGAGGCAGGCATAGCTGGGGCCCATGCGGTGCCCATGGCAACTCCTTTGGTTTGGAGGAAGTGGGAGGATTGGAAGGAGAAGTTGTTAAGAGTGAGGACCAGTTTAGTCAGTCGAAGGAGGGTGTCAATGGAAGGGTACTGGTTGGGTCGGCGGGAGAGGAAGAAGGGGAGGGCTTGGAGGCCTTCATGATGGGGGAATGGAAGTGTATAGGGACTGGATGTCCATCGTGAAGATAAGGCGTTGGGGGCCGGGCAAGCGAAAATCATGGAGGAGGTGGAGGGCGTGGGTGGTGTCCCGAACGTAGGTGGGGAGTTCTTGGACTAAGGGGTACAGGACAGTGTCGAGGTATGCAGAGATGAGTTCGGTGGGGCAGGTGCAGGCTGAGATAATGGTCGGCCGGGGCAGTCGGGTTTGTGGATTTTGGGTAGGAGGTAGAAATGGGCGGTGTGGAGTTGTGGGACTATGAGGTTGGAGGCAGTGGATGGGAGATCTTCTGAGGTGATGAGGTTATGGATGGTCTGGGAGATGATGGTTTGATGGTGTGAGGTGAAGTCATGGTCAAGGGGGCAATAGGAGAAGGTGTCCGCGAGTTGGCATCTAGCTTCAGCGGTGTAAAGATCGGTGCGCCAAACTACCAGTGGGCCTCCCTTGTCTACTGGTTTGATGGTGAGATTGGGGTTGAAGCGGAGGAAGTGGAGGGCAGCGTGTTGTGAGGGTGAGAGGTTGCAGTGGGTGAGGGGTGGACAGGTTGAGGCGGTCAATGTCGCGTCGGCAGTTGGATATGAAGAGGTCGAGGGTGGGTAAGAGGCCAGCACGGGGTGTCCAGGTGGATGGGGTGTATTGGAGGCGGGAGAAGGGGTTGTCAGAGAGTGGGCGAGAATCCTGGTTGACGAAGTAGGCGCGGAGGCGAAGGCGGTGGAAGAAATGCTCAATATCTAGCCGCGTGTCGAACTCATTGATCCAAAAAAGAAAAGAAGGGAGCCAATTCTCATTTCCCTTCTGGACATAACAACCTGAACATGCTGAAATACTTAAGCTGTTCAAATGCACATATAAATTTCTCCCCATCTAACCAGAGAATGCAGTATCATTAGTTATGATTCACTGTGAAAAAGGCACTTAATAGGGAATTGCTCACATTATAAGCCTGGCAATGTTCCCCTTACAATATTTCCTTGCATCTGGGTATCTTTTTAACTCAAATAGTGTTTAATCTTCTGAAAATTTCCCTCTCTCTTATGCGTATTATTAATTTATAATAACGTTATACTATTAAATTGTTATGTCAACTCTTGTGTTTGGACAATACCACTAGCTTTCTGTCAGTGTAGAACTGAATGTCTTCTACTTTGTAACCCACAATCGAGGGAAAATCAATGCTCCCAGTTTATTAGGCTAAAGAGAGTTCTCTAATATTTAAGGTTAGTACTCATAGCTAAACCTTTAAATGTTTCTAGAAGTTTATAAAGTGAAGAAATTACCTCCAGCACTTGGCTTCAACCCCAACATAAACTGATCGGGTGAAATTCCCATCCCTGCCGGCTTTGCGTCTCATGCTAAAGGAATTTGGAAAGTCTCAATCCAGATTCCAGGTCGTAGGGCTACGTCAGAAATTTGGCACTGACATTTTAGATCAGGGAGGCTGTGTAAGGGGGAGAAGGAAAAATGCTGCACTGGTAAAACTCTTCTGAGCTTGGCGCTGCTGGATATTGTTGGGGCTGAGTGGAGTGAGCAGAGTTATTGCAACATCGGGTCAACACATCAGAACAGAGGAAATCTCACTATTCCACAACATCTTGGCTGAAATTCAACAGCGACTCCACATTCCTGCCCTATCCCCATTTCTCTTGGTTCCCCTAGTGCCAAAACTCTATCAATCTCCATCTTGAACAATCACAATATCAGGTTTCCACAATCCTCCAGGATAGAAAATTTGAAAAATTCATAATCGGAATTAAAGAATTGTTACAGTGGAAGCTATTCTGCCCATTGTGCCTATGTCATCTCTGAATGAACAATCCACTTGTGCCATTCTCCCATTTGGCACATTCTTTCTTTCCAGATAATAGTGTTAAATTCCTCCATTTAACCTACCTGTACCACACAATGACATTTTAGAACCTAAACGTTCACTGCTTGAAAATGTATTTCCTAATTTCACTTTTGTTTTTTTCACCAATTACTTTAAATCTGTGATGTCTCACCCACGACCCTTTCATGAATTTGAAGAAACACAGACATACAAGGTCACATTATGAATAGATGTGGCTAGGTTGTACACAAAGGAAATGTGATGGTCAGAAATCCAACATTTATGGTTTCACTCTTTAACCCAAGATTGTGAATTTCTGTTTATGTGTCCTCTGAAAGGAAGTGATCACTCATGATTAATCAGGAGCAACATCATTCATTTTTTTCTGCTGAAACATGCTTTAATCACTTTTATGTGAATATCCTAATGAATGTTATCATTGAGAAAGAATTTGTGTGATCATTTCGTAAGTTAGAACAAGGCAACAATAAGCTGATATCATAAAGGCATGCAAGATTCAGAAAATTATTTCAAACTAAACTACGAAAATGGGATATGCTAAATCATATCCAGACCGGTGAAAGAAGACATTTTGGATGGATGTCAGGAGGACAAATATTCTTCTACAGGTAGAGTAATGGAAGTCTAAACGTAGAGGCTTTAGTGTAGGGAGAGATCGTTCAAATGTTCTATATCTGTACTGAAAGGGATAATTTAAGAACCTGAATAATTTAAGAAGCACCCAGATGATATGAAGAAATTGAAAGCTGTATATGAAGGTTCAGAATTGAATGAATTGTCTTTCGCATTTTTTGGATAAGAGAAAATATAGAGGAAGTAGAGGCCTTTAAATTTGTGAAGAGCTGTACAGCTAAAGTTAGGAGTTAAAAATATATTTCAGATAAAGAGGTAAGAGGACATTACTTAGAGAGTGGTTAGATGGTGTGAAAAATGTTATCACAGGAAGTGGTTGAAGCAAATGTCTCAGATTCACAAAAGTACATGTGAGAAAAGTGCATTGCCCACTGCCCAATATGCTGATGTCACATGGACTTAGGTAGTGGAACAGCTTAGGATCTTGATAACTCAGACCTAACTTCTAGGTTGACTTCATAATCTCTAACAATGTCTATCCTACCATTTGGACCTATTTGCTATTGTACAATGAATCTTAACCTTCGGCTTAAGACATGAATCTATTTTTATTTGATTTTCAGCTTGTTTTCCTCTACCAAACTAAACTAAGCAAGTTCTGTAGATCTCTACCAGGACAGAGAATAGAGCAACATGCTGAAAGACTGAGGTGCAAGAAGGAAAAGGAGGAGACTCATGTAGAGTTTAAACACCAGTGGCAGCTAGTTCTGTTTCTGCGCTGCCTTTTCCTTCAGTCTTCTGCCTGAAAGCAGGTCCAACCCATAGCAACATAAGCTGCACCACAAGCAAGGCAAGGGGAGAGGATCCAAGACCACCCCAACCTGAACAAAGATCAAATATAATCACAGGGTTGGCCATTCATTCATCCCATTGAGCCTAGTCTACTTTTCAATTAGATCATGGCTGATCATCTGCCTTAATGCAACTTGCCTGTGTTATTACATATCTCTCAATTTAATTCATCTCCAGAAATCCAACTAGTTTTGTCTTGAGCCCTCTGGGATTGAGAATTCCAAAGATTTGCCACAATTTAAATGAAGAAATTCCTCCACACCTCTGTCCTAAATTGCTTACCCCTGATTCTAAGACAATATCTCTTGGTTCTAGAATCACCTGCCTGGGGAAGCACCTTATCTACATCTACCCTGTCGCAACCTGGAAGTATTCTATAACTTGGAGTGAGATCCCTGCTTGCACTTCAAAACTCTACAACCCAGTTTCTTCAAACTATCCTCATAAGACAATTTTACCGTCAAAGGGGTCGGTTTGGTGAATCTCTATTGCATACCCCACATAGAAAGTATCTGCTTCCTTAGATATGAAAACCAAAATTATAACCAATACCCCAGGCGATGGATGTTGCCTGAACTGCTGTGCTCTTCTAGCACCACTAATCCAAAATCTGGTTTCCAACATCTGCAGTCATTGTTTTTACCTAGATGTCTCAAAAAGGCTGTGATATCCAAACATCTAACCATCCTCTTGATTTGTCTAGTTGCCAGATGAGTAATGGAGACAAATAATGTTAATGCTCTCCTGCTTTTACGTTTAGCAAGACTTTCATAATTCCAGCTTGACTGGATTATTTAGCCATTTTTACCTTCTCTATCTGGACCCAGGTATTGGAGTAGGGACATGACTGAGATATTGTTCTGGAAATGGTGTTTTCAAATGGGCTGAAGGAACATGCCATCTAACCTTGTGTGTGAACTCAATGGCTCACGTTTACAAACTGCTTCCTCCCAACAATAATCATGCATGTTTTACTCCCCCAGGCCAGCTCAACATTCAAGGCCACTTTCCTTGTTTAGCTTGAGATGCATCATTGTGCAGAGCATCAGTGTTTCACCTGGTCATGTCTTGTATGAAGGTGTGAAGATCTGAAAGAGTTATTCTGAGGAGTGCATTAAGTGCTGCCCTATATGATGAGGTCATACTGACTTGGGCTGAGGGAAACTGCTTTGAGGCCGAAGGAAGACATTCTCACATTGCTGTCTCCATCATAGTGTCTGTAGCAATGTCTTTTTCTCATTATATTAGTTTAATTAGTACCTAGTTGCTATATCATACAGTAATCTAGACACTAAATTTTACCAGAAATTAGCTTAATGTCAATTTTGATGAATTTCATGGAAGATTTCGCTCCAGAAATCCGAGGGAGATTTCTCACAGTATTCTCCAAAATTTGCCTCATTAACTAAGTACCTTTATGGTGCCCCACTCATCCTATCTTCCCTCTGTCCAGAAGAAGTACTCACCACTGTCTGGATCTCTGAGATTCCCAACACTGGCATAATTTTAAAGCCCAACCATGCACCAGGTCAACCATTTCCAACCAACCTGCACAGTTCATACACTGGGAGGGAAACCAGAACACAATTGGTAGCATGACTGACACTTCATTGCAAATACAAGTGTACATTTATAAATGTATTCATACCTAAAGATTAAGCTACACAGGTTACCAGTTCTTAGCCTCATCCCATCTTAGAAGCCTGAGTAAGGGAGTGCTAGTCTTTCTACAACTTAGTCATGCCAACCATCGTGCTGCAGTGTCCTCTCTTTATTGAAGTCAAGCTGGTTGTAACCTCCCCCATTACATTTAACAAGATCTCCATAATTCTAGTCTGACAGGATAGTTTAGCGATTTTTAGCTTCCTTATCTGGACCCAGGAATTGGAATATGGACATGACGCTGAAGTTGTTCTGGGTTGAATGTCCTGCTTTGGCCCTTATACCTTATTGGTTTATAAAATGGGAAAGGCTGGAAGTATCTGCATGATTACTACCATGCACTAACAAAAGCGGGCTTCTGTGTCTTCATGCTGAAGAATGCAAATGAGCCTACATCCCCCCAAAATTAGCAAAAATAGGAAGTTAAAGCACCTTTAATGCACCTGAGATGTCATTGGCATTCAGTCAAAATAATTATAACTTCTTCAGTACAATTCTAGGAAATTGAAATATGAATTGCTTCAATGTAAAGGACCTTTGAAACAGCTTCACAAGGATTTTTCTTTTGTCAAAACAGGCCATGTTTTTATTCAGAGCAGGTACAATGGCATTCAGTTACAATAACAGGTAATCTGGAAAGATACCACTTATGTATTATGAATTTTAACCCCTTGTGTCATTAACTGCTTTTTAACCCCTTGAGCGCTTTATTTTCTGAGAGACGATGCTGTCAACAGTTTTATTTTCCATTTTCTTTTCAGTCAGCAATGAAAATCATCTCAAATATTTAGTGTGGTTTTTATTTATTTAAAAAATGTTCTTGGGATTAGGGCTGCACCATTGAGGCCACATATATTGCCTAGTTTTACAATAGAGAATCTCAAAGGCTATTAAAAATGGAAGTTTTAGATTCTCTATGCTGAAGGGTATTAGTGAACAAGTTGGGATTTAAATGGCAAGCCAGAAGTGTTGCTGATTTTTTTTTTCAGATGGCAGCTCACAAAGAATCAGGATTATTGAATACAACTGCACAATTCGCAATGGTAAGATTCAGAATGATTATCTTTTGAATTTCTAGCTAAGTATCATAATCATTATGTTACTTGGATCAATCCTCTTCATTCAGACTTCACCATCTATCAAATTGAAATCCGTTGCTACTGTAAACCACTGCCAGCCACTGCTGCTAGATTTCTATTCTCAGAACATTTTACAGGAAAAAGGAAGAGATTTATTTTGTAGAATCCAGTACATTTTGGACATTGCTTTTCAGACACAGTGCTCATTTTAAATACACTTATTCAACACATGAAACAAACAGCCTTGATAGCCATCAATACACAGCCAGTTCACTGACAGATAACAGATTAGGAATTCATCCCTTTGTCCTTCCATGCCCATTTTGGACAAGTTATTCACATTACTTTGAGCTGAGGATCGTAGTGATTTATACTGCAACCAATTTGTATTGCAAATTTTCAAACTTTGTATTTTGATCTAGTTGTTTACAGAAAGCACAAACTGTTATCTTCACATTTTTTTCATAATTCCATTCTGTCCCACAGTTAACATCAGTTATTTACAGAGTAATGTGAAATTTAAAATTCACATCTTGGAACTCACAATTTGAATCATGCAAAATAACCAGCATAAATAATAGCATTTTATTTCTGTGTATTTTAGCAAGTAATTCAAGACAGCCGTTTTCCTCTTCCTAATACAATTGCTGCAGGAAGGTTAATTTAGTATGGTTATCTGAATTCATATTTATGTGTTTCACATTTCAGTCCACTCTCCTTCTAGCCCAAGACCCTTCCCGTATGTGTTGTTTTTAGTGTTGGACCATTACAATATGCAGGAGAAAGTGAGGAGTGCAGATGCTGGAGATCAGAGCTGAAAGTGATGCTGGAAAAGCGCAGCAGGTCAGGCAGCATCCAAAGAGCAGGAGAATCGACGTTTCAGGCACGAGCCCTTCTTCAGGAATTCCTGAAGAAGGGCTCATGCCTGAAACGTCGATTCTCCTGCTCTTTGGATGCTGCCTGACCTACTGCGCTTTTCCAGCAACATATTTTCAGCTCATTACAATATGCAGACATGTGTGCTTCTTTGTTGACCCAACAGGAGGCTCACTCAAGTTCTGTGTGAAAAGCCTCCCAGCCAAATTTTCTTCTCTCATACACATGCTGCAGACAAGAGCTTCTTCAAACTATTTTGCTATTTTGATGCATTTTGCCTCAGCATCAGGTACTTAGAGTCGGTGCGCAACAGGATATTGCAGTTCACTTCTTTGCAAACCACCAATTGCTGTCGTGTCTCTGGATTACACCACAAATTGGCTAATTTTACAAGTTCAGTTTTTTAAAAAAACACTAATTACCCACACTCTCACGACAACCTCAACGACCACAGCTTCTGCTTATAGATGGTAGAGGTTCCTCCACTAATGTAAAATGTTTTTCAAGAACAGAAATAGATAGCTGGGCTGAAAGTGTAACTGTATTTTCCTGAAGTCACTGTGTGTACAGAGTCTATGATGATTCAATAGTCAGTGTGCACATTTTTTCGAAACTTAAGCACCAAAAACAAGACAACTTTTTCTATGAAGTGGTCATTTAGTAGAAAATGTCAATATTTCTGAGAATAATTGGGCATTGATGTCTAGGCCTGAGATAGTTCCTTTGGTCCTACTTTGGTGTTGTGATGAAACCCTCATTTCACTGCCTAAGATTTCTATTGAGAATTGCATGCTCTGGACTGAGTATTAAGCAGAACACAAAAATGTTAATCATTAATTTTTACTGCAGTAACAGTAAGCAAGTAAAGGATATTATGAGGATTATATGCTTCCTAACTGGTGCAAAGAATTTATACAAGAAAGAGCCACATATAAAACTGCGTACACAAAATACATAAATGTATTTTATGTCAGAAACTTTATGATTAAACTTCTAGAGATGATCCAAAATGAATAACGATGTTAGTGATGTGTTCAGACAATGTCACCATTTTAATGATCCTAATTAAGAAAAGTATCTTGATATGGTGTGACATCCCTTCAATTTCTGCATTTGGTGCATTTTTCTGTTGAAGTGTTGCAACTTCAGATATAAGATCCCAGAAAGTTATAGTTTTCACATATATCTAAATAACAACAAGCCACGTTGAAAGAACTCAATTGCCTAAGTATCATAAATGGCAATTCTTTAATATCAATAGAGAGCTAATTAGTATCTTTGCCTTTAGCATTTAAAGTTATGAAGATAATGTCTTGCCGCATTTACTAAAATGGCAATAATGTTTGTTAAATTATAATGATGATATTCCTAGACTGTAAGCCTCATTTTAACACTGGGCAGTATATCTGCAAACTGATATATTGTAAAACCCCATGTATCAGATGCGGTTCAGTCAGTAGCACGCTTTTGCTGAGTTAGAAGGTTGGGGCATTCATATCAAGCCTTAAAAGGAACATTTTCGCATTCTGGTGGTGTACTGTGTCAGTGGTTTAATGTAGAAGGTGCTGTCTTTCTGATGGGATGTTTAAATGAGATCCTGTCTTCTCTTTATTGTGAATTTGAGAGAAGTACTCTATAAATGCAGTCCTTCATTTGCAGCTGCTTTTAATGTAAAGATGCAAAATTTGAGGAGGCTTGGATTCTGTCCTCGAAACATCTATGTGGAAAATCTTAAGTACAAAGGCTATAGAAATCTCAACATCCGAATAATATCAGAACAGGAAATCATACAGGCCATTATCAGTAAAGATGACAACACAATCAGCCTCAGCAGACAGAAGTGCAGATTTAATTCTTTGTCAAAAGATTGTTGTCTCTTTAGCCAGGTAACCTGAAGCTCCAGCTGATGTGAAATTGGGTGCTGAGCCAATTTCAAGGTTACAGACATAGATTCTCCTTTGATTAGCTGTGTGTCAGTTTAGGATGAAGATTTGCAAATAATATCCAAACTGAAAGAGGTTGCAGTATGTAGTGTCAGGACAGAAACTGGGAGGTTTTAAGGCTCAACTGGCATTTAAGTATGCATGCAACCTATAGACTTTTTTTTGTTATTACCAGTTAAGCTTTACATACTGAAAGATAGGATTCACCAGTTCATTAACATTTCATTTCTATTGCTCGAAAACAACACAAAAAAATTGAACAGTTTTGAGAACAGGTTCATTTTCAGTTATGTTTCAATGACGCAGGCAATACAAGAAAAGCACCAATACTGAACAGTTATATCGTATATTAGTGACCTTATTCCTGTTCTTTGCATTGGCCTATCCACAGAGATTTCCTTTAGCCTGTGGTGTTGATTTCTCCATTCTTGCTGTCACTACCCATCTCAGTCACTGGTTTTAAGGTCTCCCCTTCATGCTCTTTGCCCATCATGAAATATAAAGCTCTTCTGTAAGTTATATATGAATAAGGACCAGGAGGAGGCCATTCAACCCGTCAAACCTGCTCCACCATTCAATAAAAGCATGGCTGATCTTATTGTCACCTCAAATATGCATTCCCACCTGACCCTGACTACCATTTACTCCCCCAAGAATCAATCTATCAAGAAACTACCAACATCTGCCTGAAAAACATTCAAGAGTTCTGCTTCCACCATCTTTTCAGGAAGAGACCGTGAAAGAAACATTATCCTCTGGGAGAAAAGATTCACCAAATCTATGTTTTAAATGAGTGACTGCCGACTTTTAAACAGTGATTGCTGTTAAGTTGAGGTACTCCCTACAGCAAATCAGTTAAGAATTGGTTAAATTCTGTCCCGGAATGAGTGAAGCATCAGTCTGATCTGTCAAATGCCCTGCACAGTGTAACAGCAAAGTTCATGAGTTCCTGCCTTGCCATTTCTATGTGTAATGAAGGGCAGAGTCTCAGCTTGAGTCAGCAAGAGGAGACATCCAACAGAGAGCAGGCGCTTCCCCACAGGATGTGAAAATTGGCAGGTGACGCATCCAGGCCACTCTCCCACACCTCTGAGCCGCTAGCTACCCAAGCTTAATAGAGACTGAGAGAAGTGCATACGCTGGGGGAGGGAAGAGGGAGAAACAAACAGAGAACTGGGGACATTTTAAAAATGCTGAAAAGAAATTGTGCAATAAAAATAAACATTCACACTCATAATTTCCAGTGTCTATGTGAAAAGGGAATCCATCACTCAACGACTGAAAACACCAGAACAATTCATATAAGCGCCTGTTGTTAAAGGAACATGTACAATCGGAAGCTTTTGCTCATGTTCATTGAAGACTATTGCATCAGTGCCCTGAAATCCTTATCTCTGCATTTTTCATGAGCATCCCTGTCTAGTGTCTTTTTTGTGCAGTCAATAACATGTAACATCTGTGCACTGACCTATGCTGGGCAGTGGACATAAAGCAGAGATTCACTTAAAAATGTTTCAAACAAGTTTTTAAAATCAAATTTACCTGCAAATTAAAAGCCTAAAGTCAAAATAAGGCTAATAGTTGATGGCAAATTGAACTCACTATTGTAATGAACATTTCCAGACAATCACCTCTCTGTGGGAGTTAAAGAGTATTATGATGTGCTGTATCAGTGAAAACAGCAGGAAAATGTTTTTAAAACCTAGAACTTGTTCCTTCAAAATAAAATATGTCTGGGATAGCCCAGATCATAAGCTATGTGCTGCATATGTCAGTTTATTTTCTTTCATTGTTCATTGAATCAAAAATCAAAAGAGCTCCGAAGAGATCTGATGGTCAATTCATTTTGGTGACCATTAACATTTTAGTGAAAATCTTAATGTAACTGCAGGGCAGTGCTGAAACAAATATCAAATTGTTAATGGTCTTTTTTGTAAATGATCACTGAATTGGTTGAATTTGCTTCGATTGGGAAAGGGTTAATCCACATGGTGGGGTATGAGTAAATTTCCTCTGTTAAACACAACCACTTCCCCAAAATGAAATCTTTTTTGCAAAGATTATAACTTTATTAAGAAGGACTCGATTACTAGTTAGGTTGCCTGAAATTCCAAATCACCTCAATCAAAATTGCAAGCACACTATTTTCATACTTGCAACACATTCAAAAGGCACTCAACATTTAAAGCGAAAGTTTGAGGGAAGCTTTAGGGTTATTTTCTCACTGTCTCTCCCCCTGAACCACACAACCACCCACACCAGAGTAATTATTAGGATCACTCACTGTGGCTGAAACTGATTTTTAAAACAGGAGATTGACTTACTGTTCAGGCAGTTCTTCTTTCTTGTCCCATTTACCTTCCCAGCTCTATCAATCTTGAGGAAGTACTTTGTGGCCGAGTAGAGTCTCCGCCACCGCACATCGCCCTGCAGATGGTTGTAGCTGCGTGTGTGGCGCTCCAGGCTTGAAGAACAGTTTGTAGCATCCAGCGTTAGCGCATCTTCGGGCTCGCCACGACAACTGGCGGAGGCTGAGCAGGCCAGGGAGAACAGAAGAAAGCAAGCAAAGTGGGGCAAGGGCGAGACACCGCTGGTCAGCATCCATTTCCACATTGTAGTAAAATTCCTGGAGTGGGATCTAGGAAAAGACGCATACTGAAGCAGCAATGAATTCACCTGGACAAAGCGAGAGTTCCACACACAGACTTCCCTTCGCAACAATCTTTGTGTTAACGTCTCCGAATTGCCCCGATGTTGTTGTATCCATGACCCAGTCACACCTGAAGCATTAGTCCAATTGCCTTTAATAATTCCTCAAAAACAACGACAGAATTCAAATGGGCATGAAGTTCCCTCCTTCACTGGAGCTGGCTGAAATTTGTACAGGAAGGATGAAAATAAATAAGAAAACACAAACAAACTTCAGTCTTGAGTTTCTCTGCACATCTAAATTTGCCTCATTAAAATGAGAGTCTTGAGAGACTGCAGCATGTAGGAAGGAAAGGTTGTGTTTTTATCAATGCCTCAGACACTACAAACAGCAGGCTGCTTGTCATCTGCTTACCATTCAACTGACAGCTCAGAAAGGGCTGGCCCTTTTCAGATAGGAGGATGTTTTTTTTGTCCTAAGCCAGTAGTTTGTCGCCTGATGAAATGTCATTGGAGGGTTGGGCATTCAGTCAAGTAACTTACTAGCTACAGCTAACTGGGAAATAGCTCGTAGTGGTTATGGTTAACAGCTTACCTAAGTGTTATTGACTTTAATGGCATCTTATAGCATTTTTACATTTCCATGTCTGAAAAATACTTCTTAACATTTCTAATCAGGGATTAAATGGTGTTTAAAAATGCATCTCATCTTACTGCAAAGAAGTTGGTCAAGGGCATGAACATTTAAAATAACTTAGAATTTAAGTTCATAAATTTATCTACTGGGCAAACATTAATGCTATCATCTGAAATCTCTCTCTCTCTCTGGTAATTTAAAAGTTATCCCATTTATACTAAATAGACTAATGGGACTGCTAAACTATGGAGGGAGAAGATTCAGGCATATGTGTTTATGCTCAAATGTTGATATTTCAGAGTGCAGATTCAGAATCGAATAATTAATTTCTCAGTATTGTAATTTTTTTTCCTGGAAACATGGATTTAAGAAAAGAGGGTTGATGGCTGTTATTTTTTTTTCCCTCTGTCTGTCATCCAAGACCTCCAAAGGATTGAAGTTGGTTTAATAAGAGGCTGATTTTGGACAGCTCTCTAGGGAGTCTCAAGACAGTGCTGTGCTGTTGGTGTGTGAGAATCACTGCAAATCCATCAGTCCAGTTACACTTACTCAAAGGAAAAACAGCAGCTGGCTTCTCAAAAATCCTTCATTCTACTTTTGTTGCAAGCAACACATCCTAAAAGTGGAGGAACCAATAAATTTTCTTTTCACCTGTGTCTTCCATTAAAGTGCTTTTTAACCTCAATTGCTTTGTAAACTGGATCCCAACTGTACATCACAGTGTGGCACTATGTTTTCTTTTTTATAACCTGGGGTTTTGATTTCCTTTGGTGGTGTGCCCACTTTAAAGTAAACAAATTAATGACCGTGTTAAAATAACATACATAAAGAATTTTGCACAAGCACATTAACCAGTGCATTACCAGGAGAAGTTTAACCACTAAAAGTTTCAGAAAATATTACCTGTCTTTTTCATGTATACAGGTGATTCATTAACTAATCTGAGAATTTAACTCTTTCATTAGGCCTGTCATTTGGATCAACCAATTAAGAGCTTGAATCTTAGGGCTGACTGAGACTCAGGATAGTTCATTTCTGTTGGGGGAATACGGTCAATTGGCAGATGGGAAGCGAAGTGAGCTGAACTGCCCATTGCATGGGATGGTCAAGAAGATTTAGCTGAGACAAACAATGCGTTTGACTGGTCTGTCTAAAAGTGATATCAGAGAGCAGGGGATATAATACTGAACCTTGCTCACTTCGAGTATTTTACTTTGGTTAGTTCCCTTCCCCCACAGTTCCCATATAACCACTTAAGTTTTCTGTGATCGCTATCAGTATGTGGTGGGGAAAGCCTAGACCTTTTTTTATGTTTTATAGTCCCTTTGACACTGTGGCTTTTCAAGGCAAGACACACCCATCAAATAGCCTGCCGAAGAAGTGATGAACCTCATCAAACATATTGGTTGACAGGCTCAAGTGTCATCCACAGCTGGGGCTCAGACTCTCAGCCATACTAACATGAAGGGGCTTACTTAGCTATGCACTACTGGACAGCTCTACTGTCAGCTCTTGTATACTCAAAGGGACCAATGCCCTTTACTTCCAACCAATTATATCCATGTCACATTCACTTGCAATATCAAAAACCTTCATTCAGTTAAAAAAAAGTCCACAAACCTCCAGCTTGTCAATCAATGTTGTCAGATGCCGATGAATGAACAGACAAAGTAAGGTATCATTTTTAAAACTTAAAATCTATCCATAATAGTTTTGACTTTCTGCTGAAGATGTCAGATTGTCCTAACTCCTACCTCATAAGTGGCCGGTGATCCATTTATAAGTATCCAGAATTGTTTGCTGCTGGCTTGATTACGCCTGGATTGGGATTATTTACGGAGCACAGACATATCTAGGTTGAAAATTGTAAAGTATTGAAGTAGTTTTCAATTCGCTGTCTAAAATTGTTTAATGTTACAGAGTTTATTCTCCAAACCTTTACAGTCTAAAAATTACTAAACTATGCATTAATAGTTTAATAGTTATAAGCCTCCATTGAAAAAACAGATGGAAAACTATTACACACATGTACTAAGCATCTCTGACGCATCACTCTTGGCTTATAAATCACAATTGATTCCTAGAAATCAGGTATTAAACACATCAGAGTTGCTTGTGATTACTATGGTTTAGTAATCTGACTTCATTTAAGCAGTCTTGATACAGTCAGAGTTGATGTATAGCACCATGCCTGTGTAAATGCAACTTGTTTATATATGCGACAACTTAATGTTCACCAAAGATTTATGTTTCAGCAGTGGGACATAGAGAAGAAAATGTGAGTGTGTGTTTTCCCTGCTGAGATGTTACAAGCACAGCTATTTTCCAGAATGAACAAGCAGCAGGATCATTGTTGTGATTTGAATACCTGATGACAGTGTGTTACAAGAACATTACAGTTCTCATGCCATAGAGCACAGAAGTGTCACTTGAATAGGTTGATGTCTGAAGCAGATCCCGGGGTTGTGTTACAAGGCTTTAAACACAGAATGGGTCATTGGGGGGCAAATTTCTTGGAGGCTTTATTCGGGGACTGCTGTTTCACAGGAGCACAAATGAGAGAATCAAGAGTATTGCACAATTCTGCACTCCACCCATCAAGTCACAGTCTACAAGTGGCCTCTATGAAGTTCCCCACTTGAACTTTTCTTTCATATTAATATATGGAATTCATATTTTGTTAAAGAATATTTAAAAATTGAGAAGAAGAATCAAGAACAGCAAATACATGGAAATGTTACCACCTGGAAGTTTGCTGCCTGGCTAAATTCAATCCTGACTTGATAATATGTTACCATTTCTTCATTGCTATTCAGTCAAAAACCTGGCACTCTATCCCTAACAGCACTGTGGATATCCTTTTACCACGTGGACTGCAATGGCTCAAGAAAATGACTCAGCAACACCTTCTCAATAACTGTCTGTTTGATCTGCAATGTGTTTATCCCCTGAATGAGAAAAAAGAAAACATTGACCACTTGGGACAAATAGTCTACTTCTGTGTAATACATTGCATATAAATTTATTAGCTGACCTGATAGAAGTGTTATTATGAGTTATGTTGAGAAGGAGAGTGTAATACCTAATCTACAATGAAGAAGCTTTCATATTTCATAGATAATCATTGTAAGCCACAAGTGAGTACTGGGCATAGTCTGCTGAATGGCACAGATATTCTTCACTCTGCAGTAAGTTGTGTCACTTGAGAAGGTTCATATTGTGACCAAGTTTTGGATATATTTTGCTAATCCTCTGAGCTTCTCCTATTTCATGCATGAGAGATCTCAAGCATTTGTCACTACAGTCAAACGTCTACTTTTATAAGTCAATCAAATCTGGTTTTCTGGCCACTGAACTTTGCCAAAGTCAAATTTGCACCAACAAGGCTGTACAATGGCACTGAAATCTGAACACACCCAAGACTGGAATACAATGTCAGTCTACATGGTCTGGTGCCACAGTGATGGTCCTGCCATTTGTTTACATGTGCTGCCAATGGTCTTGTACCTAAACCAACAAAGGGAGACTAGCCATATTTATGTGAGTTTCAATGATGTTAGATACAGTGCCAGTTTGTTGTCTATTGACAACCAAAGCCAGCACTGACTTTGGTGGACAATAGCAAATGCCATTTGAACTGTTCAGTTTGTTGTCGTGTTTGTAACAAGTCAGCCCAGCTGGACCTCATAGAATATGAGTTCCATGATTGGGGCAGTTAACCTGGCCCAATCAGGAAGCCCAGACTGACATAAAAAAAATGAGTGTCGGGGATACTGCTACTCAGGTGCCTGACTCGGTATGAGATAGTACTAGAGTCAAGGACTATCCATGTATGAATAAAGGGTGACTTGGTGATGGGATACCAGCCTGTGTAGAGTTATTTCAGTTATGATTATTAATTCAATGTTGTAACATTTTTGCAGAAATGTTTGATTACTGTACACTGCATTCTCCAAACTCCAGAGTTGAATTGTTATAGTGACAACTAATTAAAGTAAGATCAACATAACATCATAATAACACTTTTATCAGGTTAGTTAATAAAATTATGTGTAATGTATTGCACAGAGGTAAACTATTCATCCCAAGTGGTCAATGTTTTCTTTTTTCTTATTCAGGGGACATAAGTATTGCAAACTGGCATTTATTGAGAAGGTGTTGCTGAGTCATCTTCTTGAGCCATTGCCACAGTGCCATTTGGGATAGAGTGTCAGGTTTTTGACTGAGTAGCAATGAAGGAATGGTAACATATTACCAAGTCGGGATTGAGTTTAGCCTGGCAGCAAACTTCCAGGTAGAAATGTTTCCATGTATTTGCTGTTTTTAACTTTCTAGAAGGCAATGTTAGGATGCTTGGAAAGTGAATCAGTGGAGCTTTGGGGAGTTGCTGCAGTGCATCTTGTGTTGAAAGGGACCAACTGTGTGCCAATATTGAAGGGAATGATCTTGAGGGTGGGTCGATGGGCTACCTACCATGCTACCTGCTTTATCCTGGATGTGTCAAGCTTCTTGAGCGTACTTACTTAGACAAGTGGAGAGTATTTCATCACATTCCTGACCTGGGCATTGCACAAGATAGACCTTTCTTTCAGAAGGCAAGAATTGAATTATTGTTTCAGAATTTCCAAATTCTGACCTACACGCAGCCACGGTTTTTATGTGCTTGGCCTAGTAAAGTTTCTGGTCAAATTATTTTCTCAAAAAACACGCATTATTCATAAAATTTGTAAAATAATTCCAAAAATATTTCTGCTTGAATCCTGCAGACTTTGCAATAATATTCAATTTATCTCCACATACCATGTTCCACTCAATACGATTGTAATAGACTTAAATTTTTAAAATGCTTTCTGTCACAAAGCTGGTCCCTTTTTTCTAAAAACTGTTCCTTTTCTCAAGGATGCTGTGACCTTGATTTTTTTCACAGGGGTCATAAAGCCCTCCCAGCTCTGAGGTGACTAGTTTGGTACAGAGATGATAAAGGATTTTGAGAGGCCTTTTGTTTATATGTAAACAGATGAGACTGCAGGTCAAAGTGGTCATGTTTTAGAATTGACCTGTATAATGAAAAGGGAGTGGTCAGCCTTCTAGTTGAGCAGTTCATCCAGAACTAGTTAGGAGTTCAGCTGGTAAACTCTCCCTCTCTCTCTCTCCTTCTGCCCCTCTAACTTTAACCTGTAAGCATTTATTCCATTTTTACTGTTTTTTAAGTGGGTTTGCTTATTGAGACTGTTGTGTATGTTCAGAACAGCATAATTAAGTATACTTTGGATAGACTGAGTTCTGTATGGGTTCTTTATTCTGTCCTTTGTGTTTCATTGTGTAATTTTATGAATAAATTTTTGTCTGCTTTAAAACCTGGTCGTCAACCGATCTATCTTACTCCAGGTAATTTTCACTGTACACTAACAGAAACAAATTGCAAAGGTATGGTCTGGGTTGCCTGCTTAAGAATGTTTTGAGTGATCTGGCCTAGTCCATAACACTTCATATAAGCAAGGAGCAAGAGGAGGCCACTCTGCCCTTCAGGACTGCCCCACCATTCAATAAGATCTTGGTTGCTCTGCTGTTAACCTCAATTCTACATTCCTGCATACCCCCAATAACCTTTCATCTCATTGGTAATCATGAATCTATCTATCTCTGCCTTAAAAACATTTAAAGATTCTGCATCAACTGCCTTTTGAGGAAAGAAATTCCAAGGACTGTCATAAACTCTAGATTTGCTCACAAGAGGAAACATCCTTTTCACATGCACATAGTCAAGTCCCCTCAGGATCTTTTATGTTTCAATTAAGTCATTCCTGATTGTTCTGACCTCCAGAAGATATAGGCCTAGTCTGTCAAGCCTTTCCTAACCAGATAATACACTCATTCCACATGTTATTTCAGCAATCCTTCTCAATGTCTTCCAATGCCTCAACATTCTTCAATGCGTGTGGTAACCAGTAATGAACACTGTAGTTGAGATGCGGCCAGCATAACTGAAGCATATGACAATAATAAATCAATAAACAATAAATAATCATAACCTCTCTAATTTTGCATTCAACTCCTCTCACAATAAAACAACATTCTACTAGCATTCCTGATTATCTGCTTTACCTTCACACTAACTTTATGCACTAGGACACCCAGATCTCTCTGCATCTTAGAGCTCAGCACCTCCTTACCATTTAGGTAAATGCAATTCTGTGGTGGTTTTGTGCATCCCTCATCACATAGTCCTGAACCTTGGAATGTACCAATCTCCAAATCCTGGTTGAGGACAATTCCTTGTACAGCAAGGGTTTTGGGGCAGGCCAAAGAGTATCTCCAGTCCTCCAGCTGCAGTTTATGTTGGTATGTGTCTGCAAACAGTCCATAGAGCACAGAATCATTCATCATGGAGCTGCTTGGCATGAAACTTGAGCCATGAATACTACTTCTCTCTCCAGACCATCTTTGCAAAGGCACATTCCATAAGGACGTGGATAACAGTCTCTTCCCTTGAGGGCAATGCATGGAGGGAGTGAGACTCCAGACATATAGGAAAGATCTGCTAGGGAGGATCTTTCTCATCACCAGTTAAGCTACATCTTGCTGTTAGTTTGTACTTTCTGGCAATGAGACATTGTGCAACCATGAATTTAACAGCATACTCAAGAACCTTTCAAGAGGTTCTACTTTCTCCTTTAGACAGGGCCTTGAGCATGTCATGCATGTCATGGACTTGTGGTAAAAGGCTAGTTGCTGCATTATGTGTTATGTCTGTCTCTTGGTGGGCCACGTGGAACATTCCTTTCCTAGTCCTATTCCAGCCCCCACCCACAACTCTT
Organism: Hemiscyllium ocellatum; assembly: GCF_020745735.1. NCBI lineage: Eukaryota > Metazoa > Chordata > Chondrichthyes > Orectolobiformes > Hemiscylliidae > Hemiscyllium > Hemiscyllium ocellatum. Next base: position 15,984,739 of record NC_083428.1, on the reverse strand, counting down.
TCTCTAATATATCAATGATATTATTGATGCTGCTTCCCTCTCTCATCTGGAATTAGAACGGTTTATCAAGTTCACATCCAATTTCTATCTTCCCCACACTTTCATCTGGTCTATCTATGACACCTCCCTTCACCTCCTTGACATATCTGTTTCTAATTCTGGGGATAGACTGGTCACTAATATCCACCATACACCCACCAACTCCCACAACTACCCGGACTATAAGTCCTCACACCCTGCTTCCTGTAAAGATTCTATTCCATTCTGTTAGTTCTTTCGCTTCTGTCACATATGTCCCAATGATGCCACCTTCGAGAAGGGAGCCTCCAAAATGTCCACCTTCTTCCTCAACTGAGGATTCCACAGCACCATTGTTGACAGGGTCCTCAACCAGATCTGACCCATCTCTCTCACTTCAGTTCTCACTCCTCTCTTCCCTCCCGCAACAGCAAGAGGGTTCCCCTTTTCCTTACCTACTATCAACATCCAGAAGATCATCAGCCATAAATTGCAGCAAGATGTCACTACCAGACATATACTCCCTCCCCTCCCTTGTCCATTTTCTGCGGAGACCATTACCTCCGGGACATCCTAGTCCACTCTTCCTTCCCTCCCAACACACTCCCACAGCCCCCGGCACCTTCCCCTGCAGCTGCTGTAGGTGTAATATCTGCCCATTTACTTCCTCTCTCCTCAGTATCCAAGGGCCCAAATATACGTTTCAAATAAAGCAGCATTTTATCTGCACTTCACATAATCTAGTCCACTGCATTCACTGCACATATTGTGGTCTTCTCTATATTGGGGGAACAAAGCATAGACTGGGCGACTGCTTCACAGAACACCTACATTCTGTCCACAAAAAAGACCCTGAGGCTGCTACTTCAACACCCCATCCTGTTTCCTGGCCAAAATCTCTGACTCAAGCTTCTTGAAGTGCTCCAGCGAAGCTTAGTGTAAGCTGGTGGAACAGTAAATCATTTTCCACTCAGGACCCTGGACCCAATATCAAGTTCAATAACGTTAAGGTTTGAGCTTTCCAATGTCCTAGCCCCAACCCCTATGCACCAGGTCTTGTAATCCCATAGTCTGCTATTATACACAACCCATTGTCAGTCACTAACAGTCTCCACTAACAGCTATTCACCCCCCTAGCCAGATCATCATCCACTCCTTTGTCTGTCCAACTGTTCTTCTCTCTCTTTGGGCTCTATTCCCACCTATTGTTTACTCCTCAACCTCATCCCCACTCCCTACCTTCTGCATAAAAATCACCACTTTCCTAGCTACCATCAATTCTGAGGAAGGGCCACTGGACCTGAAATGTTAACTCTGATTTCTCTTCACAGATGCTGCCAAAGCTGCTGAGTTTTTCTAACATTCTCTGTTTTGTTTCTGATTTCCAGTATCCACGGTTCTTTCGGTTTTCAATTAACCAGCAAACTTTACAACACAGAGGAGGCCAGTCAGCCCAATGACACTATGAGTGGATGCTTGCTGAGGGAGGTAAAAGTAATGTAAAGTTCCTGCTTCTGATGGAAATGCACATCCACAGACTTTGGAAACTGTGTCAGGCTCAGAATGCCCCCTGTAATTCTCCACCCTATCATAGTCAACAGTAAGGGCGGTGATAGGCAATGTACCTGAGTGATCTATATCAACGAGAAAAGTGGAGTATATTGGAAAATAATTTGAAAGTAGTTTGAATTATTGCATTAACAAAACCAATGGATGATCATTAAAGCAAAAGATAAATTTACAGTTCAGTGTGCAACATAATTGAATGTTTCCTACAACCATCTTGAAATATTTTGAGTTCCATTACTTATTCTTATTTGAAATTAATTTGCACTTTATCAAAGGATTAATAATATTCAATTTCTCAGAGAGCTGCTGACTAAAAGCCAATCATTAGCCCACAAAATAGAAGGGTCAATTTTATTCAGATACCTGAGCTAAAGGAATCTTGCTGTTAGTTCCTGATCCCACCTTCTGAACTCAGACAGGTAGAAAAGGGAAAAGGGACCAACTATTTGATGCTGGGACCATTGTTGTTTATATGAATTACTTGCATTTGGAAATAGTCAGCTAAATTTCAAATTTCTGAAGAACACCAAAAGCTGCTGTGTTCTCTAAATGAACTAAAGAAGCTGGGCAGCATGGTGGCTCAGTGGGTAGCACTGCTGCTTCACAGCATCAGGGACCTGGGTTCAATCCCAGTCTTGGGCAACGATCTGTGTGGAGTTTGCACGTTTTCCTTGTGTATCCCTGTTTCTGTTGGATGCTCCAGTTTCTTCCCACAGCCCAAAGGTGTGTGCAAGTTAGGTGGATTGGCCATTCTAAGTTGCCCATACTGTACAGGGATATATAAGTTAGGTGCATTAGCCATGGGAAATGCAGGGTTATAGGGTAGGGGATGAGTCTTGGTGGGATGCTCTTCAGGGGGTTGATGTGGACTTGTTGGGCTGAATGGCCTGATTCTGCACAGTGGAGATCCTATTTTAAAAATTCCTTAGAAAATAGGATTCTAAGTTGTTTAGAAGAGCTGAGTGAGCTAGAAGTATAGATATATAAATCACGAATCATTTCATGAAGTTTGATAAAGGTCATTATATTCAAATAAACCATTGTTTCTAGCCTCATTTCTAGTTGAAAACAATAGCAGAGTTGTTATGTTAAATTTGTACAGATACTATGTTCAATCACACTTGAGATTCTGGGCTCCATTCTGGTCTTCATATCTCAAAAATGATATATAAAGGCACTGGAGAAGTTGTGAAAAATATTGACCAAGATGATGTCAGAACTGGGAAGTTACCATCTCTCAGGAAAGATTGAATAAGCTGAGGACATTTTCTTCAGAGGATGATAACCTGATAGAAGTCTTTAAAATTATGAATAGTTAGGATAGGATAAATGTAGAAACATTATTTTGCACGTGTGAGACTCTAAAACAAACGTCCTTAAGGTAAGAGTCATTAAAAAATCCAGTTAGCAATTCTGAAACAGCTTTGTGGTTAGCATGTGGGATGTTCTAACATATGAATAGTTGCAACAAATAGCATAGTTGTATTTCATAGGAAGCTAGCAGAAAAAAGGAAATAGAAGTTTATGTTTGTATAATGCATTGCAGAAAGTGGAAAGAATTATATGTGAAGCCTAAACTCTGGTAGAGACCAGTTAGGCTAAATGACCTATTTTTAGTGTTGTAAATTTGGTGTAAAAGATGCTATTTAAATACAATTTGTTATTGTTAAATCACTGACATTAATTCAAATTATTTAACTATCCTTATGTAGTCAAGTTAATAAAACCTGCAATCCATTTATTCCTATATTACTAGAACTCATTGTTTGAAATAGAATATTAATGGTGTTGAAAAATCCACAGACAGTGTACTTAATTTTTTGAAAATGGTTTTTCCCAGTTGTACTATTGCACAAATTTCAAAAACACACTTTTTCATTACGACAGTTACATAACATCACGACATGTGATGCTGCACTACATGATCTAGGATGGGGAGCACTGTGGCTCAGTGGTTAGTACTGCTGCCTCCCAGTGCCTGTGACCCAGGTTCAATCCTAGCCTTAGGTGACTCTGTGTGGAGTTTGCATGTTCTCCTCATGACTGTGTAGGCTTCTGCCAGGTGCTCTGGTTTCCTCCCACAATCCCAAACTGTGCAGGTTAGGTAGATTGGCAATGTGAAATTGTCTGTAGTGTCTAGGGATGTGTAGGCTAGGAGGATTAGCCATGGTAAATGTGGGGTTATAGGAATAAGGTGGTGGTATGGGTGGGATGCTCTTGAGAGGGTTGGGATGGGTTGAATGGCCTCTTCCTGCTCTGTACGAATTCTGTGAACTTACTCTCTGTATGTTTCTTTAGTTGGCAGCTGATCTGTTAACAAGCGACAACCTGATCAGCTAGCTGATCAATTAGCTAGGCAGTTGACTATCTGTGTTATATGACTGTGCTTAAACAAACATATAATCCAGACTGTGCATGTTATTTGGAGATGTTATATTACATACATGCCATTAATAAACTTCTGTCTCAGTACAAACCCAGTTCATAGTAGTATATGTTATGTGCACTAACATATAGAAAATCACAAATCATCATACTAGCAAAAAATGATTACATCATTCCCCATTTTTCTTTTCATTCAAAATATTTTCACTTAGCTTCAAGTTAAACTAACGTCACTGCGAGTTAAACTATCATGAGTCTCTTTCTTAATGATAAAAGGATTTAAAGTATCTGTTTAGTACGAGGCCATTTAAAGTTCCCTGAAAGTCATACACCTGAGAACAGTAATAGACTACTGGTTTCTGTCTTTTCTTCAGAAAGCAATGATTCACTGCTGGGATCCAACTCCATTGTTGGTTGTCTATAATACCTCATCCAATTGTTCTATGCTTAGGTGTAAGCCGAGTGAGTGTCAATCGGCAATTGAACATTAGTAGCATCACATAATCCTGCTCTTTCATGTGAAAACTTTTCATCATGTATGGGCAGATTTGTAGAATCCTGAATTTTCTTTCTCGATTTTGAGGTGCTGATATCAACAGTACTTTGTGCTTTGAGCGAATATTGCTCCCTGCACATTGAGCTACCTGACTGGAAGATTGAGCTGTGGGTATCAGCACATACATTGTCTCTGACACTTTTTATCTCTGTATAAGGTTCTTTGACTCTTTACATATTGTTATACTTTTTATTTATATCTGTTCATAGCAGGTTATCATATGCAGTTCTCGTGTGTAATATCTGAGATCTTTCTCTTCATGTGCTCATTCAAGATATTATATCATAACAATGTTAGTCATGTGATCAGTTACACCATAACGATTTATATGATTTGCATTAAACCACAAATGGAACCAAACAATATTGCTTTCCTGAATGTAATGAGATCTATATAACCAAGAAATCAGATCAAAGGCCTCATTGTTTGAATGATACTGTCATACTCTGTGAGCATGGGGCACAACCCCAGATATTGTGTTTAACAACTTGTATTTATTTAATGCTTCTTACACTGAAAAGATGTTGAAACAATTAACAGAGCTTGATACCATGAAACGATGCAGACTGCAAAGATGAGGAAAGGGAAAGTAACTTTGGATGGGAGGGTGAGGAACCAAAGGTTAAGTCAAAGAAGGCTTTTCGAAATTGTGAGGAGCTAGATAAAGGAAACTGGGTAGAGAATTCCTGATGATTGCCATGCACTGGCTAAACTTTTTCTTTAGGGATTGATGCTACTTAGAATATCTAAGCATGTATTTTGATATGACAAATATCAGATAATCCAAAACACATCTAATAACATACCCTCAACAGCTACATTCACCTGCAGATATATGTCAGTTTTACTTTCAAGCCACTTCAGATTAGTGAATTTATGAATTGGAAAGTGTATTTTATTGGATTCCCCAAGGGGGCGCAATTAGACTTGTAGTTATTCAACTGGGGCAAGCACATTACAATTATTCTGGTCTGTGGAAGCTATAGCAGCAATATTGTATCGAAATGGAAATTATAGAAGGTACTATATGATAGTAAATGGCTGTTGTTTCTCACTAATGGAAGGGAGCTTTCTGTTGCCTGGATTTTTCTGTTCTAGCAGGCACTTTGGCATATTATGCTCCAATTGTTTTTATGTGGCAGAGGCAATAATCATCAGGTAAAACAGCTTTTCCGGACTGAGCTCACAAAAGTGGAAATGGTTTATTCACTGTTTTGTGCAGAAGAACAGGGGACAATGCTCAATTTTCTGCTCTTTATTAGTAGGGAGATTGGACTATTGACATTACTGCTACTTGATGTGGTGTCTGCATACACTTTTAAAGTTCTTTATTCACTGACAGAGTCTGTTTCTCTATGTCCAAATGATTTCTAACCTCTAGTTCCCTTGTGTTTCCATTAAGGTCTTGACTCTTTCTCAAGCACTGTTGTAAAGACAACGGTTCAGCAGCCTACAAAGATAGTCTACCTATTCATGCTTAACCATAGTTTAAAAAGTATTTGATGTCTACACAATCATGGTGAAGCATCTCAGCCAAGTTCCATCCTTTCTTCTCTTGGTATTGAGCTTAATTGTAGTTCCACCATTCTTTCTTTGGTTGAGACCAGTAGAGATGGGGATATAACCTCAAGCATTTCTGATGTATGTGGCTCAATGCCACAACATTTACTGACTGAACTCTTGGGGGAGCTTCCATGGGAGCACATCTACAATTTCCATTGTTGCCCACAATTGGTCACCAAGCCTTATGCCCCCTTCCTCCCCAAACCCTACAAGATTTCCCTTATTCTCTGTTTGCTTTCTGCATGGTCCATTCATTACTTTAAGCATTAGAAATGCTTAATGAGGCAAATTTTATGTAGTCTAAAAATTAACACTTACTTCCTGTAGTAACTAACAGCCACAGTGGAAACTTTACTGTTCTCTCCTGGCAATAAGCTGTTAAAAAAATACAGCCTCTTAACCTCTTTGCTGCTTGTGGTTCAGATTAGAGAGGGATATAACCAATGCGTTCCTGAGAACACCTGCTTCTCTTGCATTCTCCAATTTCTGTCCCTTAGCACTTCCCAAAGAATAAACGAGCTCATTACAGTCAGATCATGATATTTGCAATGGTTTATTTAATCAGATGCAGTGAAGTGAACCAAAAATTTATACCTTATTTAATGCTGTTTTTAATCCCCCCTGGAGTCCGTTCATTCTGGAGAAGTGCCCACCGTTAGTTTTGGATAATTATAGCTATTGCTACGTTTTAGTACTAGTTTCACCAAGTTCACTGGTGTCAAAGAAAGGCAAAACATGGAGTTGCAACAACTTACGTCAGCATTACATGACAGTGTACAATCCCTGTCGTTGGAACATTCCTGCTGAAAGCCTCCAAACAGTGAAACTTTATGATTGACTTCCTCTTTTCTTCTTCCTATTGCAACAATGCTGCTCCTTTAACAAGGTTATACTGTCCTTGGTTTTTTTCATGAGGGATCGTAAAGTCAGAGTTTCTGATATGTCTGGAAAAATCTACTTGAGAAGGCTTTTAAGCCTTTCTTTTAAAACACTTGTACAATGAAAGGGGAGTGGCCAGTTCTCCCAGGTCAGGATTTGGGTTGGTTTGGTTTTAGTAAGTAGTCTGTTTGAGGCTACTGGTCAAAGAAACCGCTCCATGCTGATCCTCTCTCCCTATAAAACCTCTCTCCTGTAAGAACCTGTGTTTGAATTTACTCTTTTGCCCAAGGGTGTGCAATGGGATGTTGCAAGTATTTGGAATAGCATCATTAAGTTGTGATTGAGTCAATTGGATTTTCAGATAAATTAAATTATTACAAATTTGGTTCTCTTTTGTTTGTGTTTCATTCAGTAGTCTGTAAATAAATTCTAAGTTGTTTAAAACTGAGAGGTTGGGCCAGCTGCATCACTCCTGGAATATCCACTTGACACCTGCTCAAAACAACTAGAAAAGCTAGGGTCTGGGCTACCTTCTTGAAAATGTTTGAGGGGGTCTGACCTGGTCCATAACACTATTTTTTTATCTGAAAGTTACCGAGTAGAGAAATTTGAGAGTCCTTGTTAATGAATCACAAAAGTATCCAAGTTCAGTAGTAGTAGGGATGAGGAATGAAATGTTGGCTATTATTTCAAAGGCAATCAAGTATAACATAAGGGCGTTTTGCTAAGACTATAAGAGGTATTAGTCAGACCCACAGCTGGAATTCTGTGAACACTTGAGTTCCCTACCTCAAGAAAGATATATTGGTGTTGGAGATTTTTGTATGAGGAGAGTTTTAATTAAGTTGGGTCTGTACTTATTGGAAATTAGAAGAATGAAAGGTGAACTTATTGAAACGAACAAGATTTCTAAAGGACTTGACAGGGTAGAAGTGCAAAAGGCTGTCTCACTTTGTTGAAGTGTCTAGGACCAGAAGGCAACTGGCCATTTAAGATAGAGGTAATGAGGAAGTGTTTCGCTCTGCAAGTAGTGAACCTGTGGAATTCTTTACTGCAGAAGGTTATTGAGCTGGATCATTAAGAATATTAAAAGCTGAAATAGACAGATTTTTAACCAGTTAGGGAATCAAGGTTATCAGAAAAATAGGCAGGAAAGTGGAGTTGAGGATTATCAAATCAGCTATGATCTCATTGAATAGTAGACTGAAGGCCTATATCTGTTCCTATATCTTAGGTTTTCTAACCATTGGAGACAGGCCTCGTATTAACAATCGTTTAGGTTGGATTCAGTATGAAAGTGACTTCAATCTTACTCAATCTATCTCCTTTATTATAGGAGCAGAGTCTACAAAAATGGAATACCGGCATTGCCACTGGACCAGTAATCAGGCACTGCAACCCCACTCTAATACTACAAGCATCCCACAGGATCAACCCTGGTCCCACAGAGCGTGCAGAAGGGCATGCTGGAGCAATATCAGCCATACCTAAAAAGGAGATGTCAACCTAATGAAGCTACAAAAAAGGACTACTTGCATGCCACACAATACACGGAGCAAATGATAGTCAAGGCAAAATAATCCTACAACCAAAAAATGTAATTCTGCAGTTCTGCCACATCCAGTTGTAAACATTGGTTGACAATTAAGCTGCTCATTGGAAGAGGAGGCTACATAGATAACGGCATCCTCAATGATAGGAGAGCCTCGGACATCATTGCAAAAGATAAGGCTGAAGCATTCGCAACAATCTTCAGCAAGTAACGACAAGAAGATCATTACATGGAGTATCTAGAAATGGCTGGATGCACTAGATACTACAAAGGTTTTGGCAATATTCTGGCAATAGTGCTGAAGGGCTGTGTTCCAGAACTTGTCATGTATTGTCACAGAACTGATATCTACCCTACTATACAGAAAATTGAATAGGTCGGTGTTGCAAAAAAAAACATTGTCTGGGTTGAAATTTGTCAATCAGCTTGCTCTTGATTTCAGTAAAGTGATGGGCAGGTATTATCAAAAGTGCTATGAAGCACTACTTGCTTAGCAATAACCTGCTCATGCGTACCTCAGGGTAATGTTCCATGTACAATCATATTCAACAGCTTCGTCAATGATCTTTCCTCCATCATAATGCCAGAAGTTGGGATGGTCACTGAACACAATGTTCAACACCAGTCTTGACTCTGTGGATACTGAAGCAGTTCAGGTCCAAATGATAATCCAGGTTTTGGTTAACAAGTGGCAAGTATTATTCATTGCCAGGCAATGGCTATCTCCAACAAGAGACAATGTAACCATTACCCTTTGGCATCCAAAGGCATCATCATAATTGAATTCCTCCACTCACAACAGCCTGGGGGTTACTGTCAGAAACTGAACTGGACCAGTCATATACATATTGCAGCTATAAGAGCAGGCCAGAGGTGAGGAATACTGCAAAGAGTTATTGACCTCCTGACTCCCCAAAATCTGTCCACCATCTACAAGACGCAAATTAGGAATGTGATGGAATGCTCCACACTTGCCAGAATGAGCGCAGATCCAACAATACTCAAGATTCTTGACACCTTCCAGGACAAGGCACCCCACTTAACTGATACCACATCCATAAGCATTCACTTCATTCATTACTTAAGCTCAATAGCAGCAGTGGGTACTACCTGAAAACAACAAATGCTGGAGATCACAACGGGTCAGGAAGCTTCCAGGAGAGAGAGAGAGAGAGCTAACTAATGTTTCAAGTCTAGTGCAGAACTGACATGTGTACAATCTACAGGATGCACTGCAAAAATTCACTAAGTATCTTTACACAGCATTTTCGAAAGCCACGACCACAAGCATCTAGAAGAACAATGATAGCAGATGCACAGGAATACCACCATATACAATTTCCCCTCCACATCACACTACAACCTGGCTTGGAAATAAATCACCATTTCTTCACAGTTACTGGGTCAAAATCCTGGAACTCCCTCCCTTATGGCATTGTTAGTCAGTACACAGTAAATTGAAGGCAAGGGCTCAAGCTATAAATGCTGGCCCAGCCAGTGACATCTAAATCCAAACCAAAGGAAAATGTGTATCTTGAACCTGCAACATTTAACTTAAACTTCGGCACAATTGGCAAGAAGTATTGTCCATTGAGTGTGTAGAGGGTTAGTGTTGTAGTAATTAACTAAAACACTGTAGTTGCCCTGCACAGAACATACAAACATATAAATATGGGGCAGAAGTAGGCCATTCAAGCCATCAAGGGTGTTCTGATTCTCAATAAAATCATGACTGATCTCTTTGTGTTTTAAATTCCACATTCCCATCTATTCCTGATAATCTTTGGCATCCTTCCCTAAATCACATTCATCCAGCTCCGCCTTCAAAAGATTCACTGATCCCATTTCTACCTCCTTCTGAGACAGTTTCAAAGTTGCAAAACCTTTTTAGAGAATAAATTTCTCCTCATCTCTCTGGTAAAAGGGTACCCTTAATTCCTAAACGGTATCCCGTAGATGGGGAGTCACTTACAAGAGGAATCTTCCTTTCTGTGTCCACCGAGTTGGGGCTGAACAGGAGCCTATTTATTGGTCCATTGGTAAGCTTTCTACTATATATCCAATCAGCTCCATCTTCCCAATTAAACTATACTTACGGAAAGACCTAGGGATGATGAGAAAACTGCCAGCCATCAATAGTACATCTACCCAAGCAGTTCCAATGAATAAGCTGATTGGTCAATTATCAAAAGCACCTTTGGAATAACATACACAGCTGAATTTTACTTTTTTTGATGAAGTATTAGTGCCATGAGTTTTTAAAGGGCTATTGAGGCCATAAAATTTCTCACCATAATTATCAAACTCACCCCATTAACTACCTATCCTGCCCCAATGGTACCCCTCGCATCCAAATCTATTCCCAGCTTACCACACACCATTCCCAGAACTATTGTCCACACAAGAGGGTGTTTGTCAGCAGACCAACATCCCTGCCAACCATGTCATCTTTAAAAGGCTGCTGTGCACCCAGTCAAGCACTGGTATTCAAGTGATAGACATACAGTATGAAGAAACAAAAACAGAAGTTATTTTGGGAAAGGGTCACTGGACCCAAAACATTAACTTTGATTTCTCTTCACAGATGCTGCCAGACCTGCTGAGCTTTTCTAACAACTTCTGTTTTTGTTTGTGATTTATAACATCTGCATTTCTTTTGGTTTTCATACAGTATGAAGATGTTGGAGAAGAGGAAGATTGGGCACTGCGATTCTCTAACCAGTCTTCCATCCCCTACTTAATGTTTGTATCTGCCTTGTTCTTTTCCATTGTGAAAACTGTCACAAAGTATTCACTGAGGATGATGGCCATGTGTTCCAGGTTTACACACAGGTTCTCTCAGTGGTCTGTAATAGGCCCTACCATTTCTCTATTGATTCTAATGCTCTTGACTTACTTTTTAAAAAAATAATCTTTTGAGTTTTCCTTTATTCTACCTGCTAATGTTTTCTCATACATTCTGTTAGCTTGCTTAATTTTCTTTTTTAAGATTCCCCTACACTTTTTATACTGCTCTTAGAACTCTGCTGTACTGAGTCCATGATATCTCCATAAGTTTTGCTTTTTTTTCTTATTCACAAACTTTATTTCTAGGGTTCTCCAGTCTTGGTTCACCACTTTGTCTTTACAGAAACTAATTTGCTCTTCACTCTTGCTATTTCCTCCTTTGAATGCCTCCCACTTCTCTGACACTCTTATCTGCAAGTAAATGCTTCCAGTCCACTTGGGAAAAATCATAACTTATCTTGGTAAAATGAATCTTTCCTCGGTTTAGAACTTTTATTACCAGCCCATTCTCATTCTTTTCCACAACTATTCCAAGTCTAGTAAGTGATGGTCACTCTCTCCAAAATGCTCCCCTACTGTTCCGCCTTCCCCTGGTCTGGGCTCATTTCCAATTATCAGGCCCTGAAACTGCCCATCCTTAATTGGGCTTTCTACATGTTGGCCAATAAAGTTCTCTTGGATGCAGTTTAAGAATTTTATTCTCTCCCTTCCTTGCACACTAAATTTCCTTCATTTCTATGATATCATGCTCAAATATGCCTATTTGTGCCATCAGTTTGTCTGTCTTATTCCTCAAGCTCCATCATGTGTGATTCAGATATTAAATTACCAGTCTGCCCAACAGCTTTGACCTGGTTCCAATCTTACATCCTAGAAGAGATTGTGTTTACCTTTCCTATTCTAAATAAAATACTTCTAGCATTTACTATCAAAGATAAAATCATCCAGCAATGTGAGATATTGTTTTGTCATTTCTGCCAGTGCCAGCTATTACCTCAAAACCAAATTTATTTATTGCCTCCTGGTACTGGTTAATATGACACCTGAGATGGAGTATACCTTCTATCAAATGAATTTTCCTGGCTTACCCCAATAGTGAAGCGTTAAAAATAAACCTTATTATTGACAGGACAATACAATTTTCTTTTTGTTTTGAACTCCAATTCAAAATTAGTTGTACAATCATAATACAAAGTGTAGTGATTGTAGCAAGGACAGCTAAGTGCATCTCATACCTATGAGTTCTCTGATTATGGCTGTTATTCTCATTCCTGGGGAGCCCAGGGCTGAAAGATATAAACAGGAGTGTCAGATACCCTGTTGACTGTGACAGCTGGCTCTGATGGAGCTGAATCAGTGTCAAGGACTCTCCATGTGTAAACTAAGGGTAACTTGGTGACAGGTACTGGGCTCTGTTATTTCATGATTTATTGTTAGCACTAAACAAAAACAGAAGATAAGCAGTAGGAAATAGTTTCCTCATTATTGGCAGCGTAATGATCAAATTTACTTCAAAGATCTCTAATAAAACTGACATCAATGAAAGTCATACCTGATATAAAGCAATGGCAGAATGGCCTGTTTCCATACTGTAGGGATTCTACGATCTTCTATGATCTAATATTATATTGATTTTAGGAGAGAAATTGTCGTAGTCTCAAACATCTCTTCAAGGGTTTATCAGAGAAGTGGCCTCAGTTGAACCTTCTTCAGTTGCTTCATCAATGACTTTCACTCCACCCTCAAGGTTCAACGCCATTCACAACTCTTTTAGTGATGAGGAAGTCAAACAGGGGCAGGATGTTATAATGTCCAGTTTCAGGCAGAGTATCTTGAACAAAGGAAAACCATGTAGTTTCTCTCTGAATTTCTCATGCATCTCTATGCCCATTGCCAACATCTCAAGTGTCAACATTGGCTACAGACTTAGCTTGGCAAGTTATATCCACACTGCGGCTTAAAAGGCAGTGCAGATACTTGGTACAGTGTGATAAGTGATTCATTTGACCCCTCAAAGCCCCTGCACCCTCTATGAAACTCCAGTTTGGATTTTGATTAAATAACCACTGTTCTCCTGGATGAGTGTGAAAGCACTCAGCAATTCATAAAACCAAGTAGTTCATTCAATTGTTACTTCTACTATTCAATTTGATATTAACCCCATCTAGCAACTGCAATTTTTTTTCAATTATACTATCTGTAGGATACATTGCAGCAATTTGCCAATTTGATCATCATTCATTCCCTACGAGTTTTACAATGGATAAGAACAACAGCAATATGGTGGGGACACTATCACTTGCATTTTCTCCTCCTTATCAACATCATCCTAACTTGGACAGATGTTCTTGTTTCTGCAATGCTATTTTGTCAAAATTCCAGAATTGTTTACTCAACAACATTGCCAAACCCAAGCCTACACGCACTGCTGCAGTTTAAGAAGATCCATCATTACATTCCCATGACATTTAGAGATGGACAATAACTAAATTTTTGCCCAGTATTCAAGAACATATTAAAGGTCTCCATTCCTGAAATCAACATAATACTTTCATCCTCATAAGCTTTAAATTTCTAGCTCAGTTTTTCAAAATAAAATGGGCTGTCTCTTCTAAAATTAGAATGGAATGAATGCAGTATGTGTTAAGATGCTAGCACTTTCTTATCATAGAATGCTACAAGTTTCTGAAGTCTCATTGTTAATTACACTGTACTGAAATAACTGCTTTAGCTTGTTTTACACTAAAGTTGTGATCCACTTTCCATAGAAAGAAAGGAAAAATAAAGATAGCCTAGTATTTAACTGTCACTTTTCATGACCACTGGACATTAAAGCACAGTACAGCCAATGAAATACATTTTCATGTGTAGTGATCCCCTTGTAAGAAATGCAGGAGCTGACATTCACATAGGAAGTCTCTGTAGGCATCAATGTGACAGTAGCCAGATATTCTGTTTGTATGATGTTCATTCATGGATAAGTTTCAGCCAATCATTGATACCTCCATTTCTTCTCTTCTAAATATTGCCATCTTTCCATTAATCTAAACAAAAGAATAAGATTTCCATTTAACCTTATCTGACGGATGGCACCTCCGACTGTACAGCGCTCCTTCGGCCCTGTCTAGAATACAAGTCTACATTTTGTGCTCAAGTCCTATGTAGGGACTTGACCGCAGACTTTCTGACTCAGAAGTGAGAGTGCTACTAATTGAACCATGGTTGACAATTTAGTCTTTTTAAGATGAATGAGCTTTCAAATTCATTCATAAAATGGTGACTCAAATCGAAACTCTTTTTAGTTTCAAGGAACATAGGGAAATAAGAATAAAAGTTGGCCATTCAGTCCATCACATCTATCCTGCTATTTAACATGATCATGGCCGATTATACACTTCAATGTCTTTTGCCCAGCCAACCCCATACTCTTGTATAATAGTGTCATAGAGATGTACAGCACGGAAACAGACCCTTCGGTCCAACCCGTCCATGCTGACCAGATATCCCAACCCAATCTAGTCCCACCTAACAGCACCCGGCCCATATCCCTCCAAACCCTTCCTATTCATATCCCCATCCAAATGCCTCTTAAATGTTGCAATTGTACCAGTCTCCACCACTTCCTCTGGCAGCTAATTCCATACACCTACCACCCTCTGCGTGAAAAAGTTGCCCTTAGGTCTCTTTTATATCTTTCCCCTCTCACCTTAAACCTATGCCCTCTAGTTCTGGACTTCCCGACCCCAGGGAAAAGACTTTGCCTATTTAGAGTAAAAAGTGAGGTCTGCAGATTCTGGAGATCAGAGCTGAAAATGTGTTGCTGGTTAAGGCACAGCAGGTCAGGCAGCATCCAAGGAACAGGAAATTCGACGTTTCGGGCCAGAGTCCTGATGAAGGGCTCTGGCCCGAAATGTCGAATTTCCTGTTCCTTGGATGCTGCCTGACCTGCTGTGCTTTATCCAGCAACACATTTTCAACTTTGCCTATTTACCCTATCCATGCCCCTCATAATTTTGTAAACCTCTATAAGGTCACCCCACAAACTCCAACGCTCCTCCAGCCTGTTCAGCCTCTCCTTATAGCTCAAATCGTCCAACCTTGGAAACATCCTTGTAAATCTTTTCCGAACCCTTTCAAATTTCACAACATGTTTCCGATAGGAAGGAGACCAGAATTGCACGCAATATTCCAACAGTGGCCTAAAGACTTATAAATTGCCCTCTCTAGTTATCCCAGGGAAGTTATGATGGACTTTCTTTCAAAACCACTGGCTTCAAAGGCTAATAAAGTCAATTTAATTCACAGGACTCTTTGCCATGTGATAAGGCTTGTTGGCACAGAGACTAGGAGACCAGTTGATTTAAGGAAGTGTCAAAGTCAATTTATGATGTAATTGTTTCTGAAGATAGTTTTCCTTCCCACATAGTCAACTTAGGAAATTTTGACTTTAATCTAGCTGCATAAGCTACAAAGGATCCAGATGTGCAACTTTGCAAACAGATGCCAGACACTGGAACAGACACTATGCATTTCTGGAGTGGAATCTCAGAATGTAAGCAGCTCTACTACCCTTTCTTCACCTTAGAAACTACTATACGAGCATTGAATCTCTTTCTGGTGCTTGAGAAGCAGACAAAAAAAGCCTCTGCGGCAAATGATGCACTATGGATGTGCAATTCAATATGTCCCAATAGATCCAGCTAACCAACATAAATGTATGAATGTAGATTATATCTCTGTAATGAGGCTTGATTCATGCCCAGTTACATCAAAGGACTGTAATTCTACCTCCCTCTTAGTGGCAACAATCAGCCTTTAATAGGTTCCATTATTAATTGTTTTTCAGCCTCACTGCAAAGTGAACTGACCGTACCACAAGGACTAAAGCTTCTGTTTGGAGGAGAAAATCCTTCATCAATATTTTTGAAAAACAGCCAGCTTTTCGCATCCATTTCTGTTTTTATTTACTTTAGGAAAACGACATTAAAAAAGGTTGTTGACTGTAATTGCTCCATGAACTGGATAAGATCAGTCCAATTGAACTGAGAAATTTAGAGCAGAGTTCTGAAGCATATCTGAATAAATCTGACAAATTTTCTTGAAAGGAATTTGTTTTTCTAAAACTATAAATTTCCCTTCCCAGCTGGCAAAATTATATGTCCACAGTTATACGGACATTTTTTTAATTGCTGTTTTATATTTTATCCCTCTCTTAAATAAATAAATATCCACCTCATCATTGTGTTCTCCCATCATGGGAATGGGACAGAAGCTGTGAATTCCCAAGTGGGTTTCTGAAATTGAGTACTATCTGATTGCAGGAATAAGATGGATAGAGTGTCAAGCTGTTTTCCCGTCCCCCTGTTAAAAAAACCCTACATATCCCTGTATGGCTACTTAGGATGTAAACAAAGCTGAATGCAAGCAAGCAAGGTACCAATTTCAAGGACTTTTGCCAGGCTACAGGAAAACCAATCTGGTTTGTTGACAGCAAAAATGTTTGACATGGAAAATATACATTTCTCAACTTCCAGATCACCCCTGTCCACTCTGAATTGAAATGTTTATGTCAAATTAGAATAGTTCAGGCTAACCTAGCATCAGTTTTGAAGAGGTATTGAAAGCTGTAAAGATATTAGTAGTGAATCTGATGATGTTTTTTCCCAGGCAGGTGAAGGAACTTAGATCTAAGTTTCCATAAAGATGGAAAGGATGTTTAGCTTAGCCAAAATGTTGGCAAGAACCAAGACCTTCCCCTAAACCCAACACCCACTGTTTATATCAGGGGAGAGGTTGTGGAGAATGCAGGCAATTTGTACTCTTTGCAGATGTCATTCATGGAGGCAGTTTCACAATTTTAAGTCAGGTTCACATAACCAAGGAGCAATGCTCCGAAACCTTGTGATTTCAAATTAATCTTTTGGACTATACCTGGTGGAGCATGACTTTTGTCTATGAGCCTAGGACATTGTAAAAAGTCCCTCAGTACACGTGAATCATGTGTTCCGATAGCAGAATGGAGCTGCAAATTACAGTAGGCATTGTTAAACTTCAACAATGTGTGGTTAGAACAAAATGTGTTTCTTAAAAGAAGTCTGCAACGGCCAGAAAAATGATTGCAGTTTAATTTCAGTCATTGTCTTGCAAAGTGCTATGTGGAACTTGTGGAATGCTGCACATGTAGAGTGCCAGGAAAATTTCAGAGAGAGCAATGTAACAGGAACAGATAATGAAAGGATGACTATCTCTCCCTTTCAGTACAAAGGCAGAAATGTTGTGTTTTGGTCTTCCAGGAATATAAAAAAAAATGCAAGATGCAACGGGAATGTGTGGGTGTGCAAATGCTGTAAATCAGAAACAAAAGCAGAAATTGCTGGAAACACTCAGAAGGTCTGGCAGCATCTGTGGAGAGAAATCAGAGAAATCCGGTCGAGTGATCCTTCCTCAGTACTGATGATAGTTAGGAAAATGTTGAATTATGTGCAGAAGTTAGGGTGGGG
Source organism: Hemiscyllium ocellatum (assembly GCF_020745735.1). NCBI lineage: Eukaryota > Metazoa > Chordata > Chondrichthyes > Orectolobiformes > Hemiscylliidae > Hemiscyllium > Hemiscyllium ocellatum. The sequence goes on along the minus strand of NC_083428.1, from coordinate 15,966,930 downwards.
GAGTGGTAAGGAGTAAACGATAGGTGGGAATCAATTTTAACACTGCTGGAAACACCCACTGCTTGTCAGGAGGCCTCTGTCCAGGGTGGGGTTGATATCTTGCTGTACGAAACAGCAAATTCACAAAAGATCCTCAGACAGAACCTTCCAAACCCATGGCTGCTTTCATCTAGAAGGACAAGGGCAGCAGATACATGGGAACACCACCACCTGCAATTTCCCATCCTGACTTGGAAATATATCACTGATCCTTCACTGTCACTGGGTCAAAATCCTGGAATTCCCACCAAAACATCATTGTGGTTCTACCTTCAGCACAAGGTTCAAGAAGGCATCTCACCAGTACCTTCTCAAGAGCAATTGGGGAGTAGCAATAAATGCTGGTCATCCAGTGATGTCCATGTCCCACAAATGAATTTAAAAAGTCAAACTAATAATTTAACCCCAGTATCTTGGCTGAGAGATAGGGATGCTACCACAGTGGCTCAAGAGCTCTTATTACTTGTTATAAATTGCCATTGCAAAAATGAACATTAGGTTTTAAACCACCATCAGAAAAAAACACTCTTGTATCCAATTGAGCATTTACAAGTAAAGCAATCCAACCCTCATGATTGGCTAGGGCCCAATACTTAGACTGCTTTGGTAAAAACAATGACTGCAGATGCTGGAAACTAGATTCTGGATCAGTGGTGCTGGAAGAGCACAGCAGTTCAGGCAGCATCCAATGAGCAGCGAAATCGACGTTTCGGGCAAAAGCCCTTCATCAGGAATAAAGCTTGACAGGGCAGTGCTGAATAACCATCGTCAATCCCAAGACTGTTTACTCAACATTAGTCCAATGGAGCTACATGTAATTTCCAGACTGCCTGCACTTCAACTCAAGGACACACAGTGTCCTAATGCCTTCACTTGCATGGGAGTAATGACCTGAAAACTGTGGCCAGCCACCTGGGCTGGAAGTGACCAGTCTTTTGACTGACTGACCAAAGTGCATTCTCACCATCCATTCCCTGTACTTGTACTATGCACTTTAATCCCTTTCACCCACTCTTGCACAGTTCACTTTACCCTTTCATCCCCTACACTCACACAGTGCACTCTCACCCTTCATCCCCTACACTCACACAGTGTATTCTCACCCTTCATCTCCTACACACAGTGCACTTTAACCCCTTCATCCCCATACACACAGTGCACTTTAACCCCTTCATCCCCTATACACACAGTGCACTTTAACCCCTGTTCTCCCGACACTCACACAATGCACTTTAACCCCTTTTCTCCCTACTCTCACACAGTGCACTTTAACCCCTTTATTTCCTACTCTCACACAGTGCACTTTAACCCCTTCATTCCCGACACTCACACAGTGCACTTTAACCCCTTCATCCCCTACACACAGTGCACTTTAACCCCTTTTCTCCCTACACACACAGTGCACTTTAACCCCTTCATCCCCTACACACAGTGCACTTTAACCCCTTCATTCCCTACACTCACACAGTGCACTTTAACCCCTTCATCCCCTACACACAGTGCACTTTAACCCCTTCATTCCCTACACTCACACAGTGCACTTTAACCCCTTCATCCCCTACACACAGTGCACTTTAACCCCTTTTCTCCCTACACACACAGTGCACTTTAACCTCTTCATCCCCTACACTCACACAGTGCACTCTTCTAGATTAGAGTGGTGCTGGACAAGCACAGCAGGTCAGGCAGCATCCAGGGAGCAGGAAAATCAACATTTCGGGCAAAAGCCCTTCATCAGGAATAGAGGCACAGTGCCTGCAGGGTGGAGAGATAAATGAGAGGAGGGTGGGGGGTGGGGAGAAAGTAGCATAGAGTACAATAGGTGAATGGTGGTGGGGATGGAGGTGATAGGTCAAGTAGGAGGGTGGGGGAAGGTAGCAAAGAATACAATGGGTGAATGCGGGTGGGGATGAAGGTGATAAGTCAGAGAGGAGGGTGGAGTGGATAGGTGGAAAGGAAGATAGGCAGGTAGGACAAGTCATGGGGACAGCTCAGCTTTTCCAGCTCAGCACTGTTCCCATGACTTGTCCTATCTGCCTATCTTCCTTTCCACCTATCCACTCCACCCTCCTCTCTGACCTATCACCTTCATCCCCACCCGCATTCACCAATGTACTCTATGCTACTTTCTCCCCAGCCCCACCCTCCTCTCATTTATCTCTCCACCCTGCAGGCATTCTGCCTCTATTCCTGATGAAGGGTTTTTGCCCGAAACATCGATTTTCCTGCTCCTTGGATGCTGTCTGAACTGCTGTGCTTTTCCAGCATCACTCTAATCTAGATTCTGGTTTCCAGCATCAGCAGTCATTGTTTTTACCTAGTTGACTCTCACCTTTCATTCCCTATACTCTCACTGTATACTCTCACCCTTCATCCTCTACATTCATACACTACACTCGCAACCTTTACCCTAAACACTCGCGCAGTATACTCTATCAGCCCATCCCTTACACTCTTGGCCACTTTGACTTTCACACATCACCCTTGACTTGAAGCTAATGCCATCTGTCTGCCACATAAGCTGCTGGCACATGTTGCGCCTCTGATGTTGATATAGGAGTATTAAGTACAATGACATGTACACCCTTTCCTTGACTGATATTCACTATTTAAAACTCCCCACCAACACAAGTTGCCTGCATCTCCTACTACACTAAAAATACAAACTATACCCCTGAGGATTCTTGCATCTAAAGTGTCACTGAAAACCTTTTGAGCTAAAAGCAAGCTAAAACTCTGAAGATGCCTGGCTCTCTGTCTGCATTAAAAATCCTGTATCAATGCATAAGATGTTTGGCTGTGCTTTATTGCAAAGCATCCAGCTAGCAGCACACAAGTCATTCAGCTCCATAGTACAGTAGCGCCTCGACTTACGAACTTAATCCGTTCCGGGACCCGGTTCACGAACCGAAAAGTTCGTGAACTGAATCAATTTTCCCATTGTTCGGATATTCAAAGCGCACGTAGCAGAGCAGAACAATTACAATGAAACCACGGGCTTTTTGCGTTCGTACCTTCGTTCGTACCTTGAATTTCATACGTATGTTGAAGCAAAATTTTACGTACAGTCCTGTTCGTAAACCGATTTGTTCATGAACAGAGTCATTTATATGCTGAGGTGCTACTGTACATGCTTGAATCCATTGAAGGTATTGTGGCTGAATTAGGCTGAGACCACCAAGCATGACAATTTTGTGAGGCTGGTACTTTCTGATGCTTAGTTGCAAGGATGAAGAGTCCAGGAAGAATGTGGCCATTGACCACAGAAGCAACTTGTGCAGAAGAAGTGGATCCATCTAGTGACAATCTAGATGGCCAGTGCAGCCATTCTTGCAATGAGTGCTGAGAGACTGGTCACCAGGTAGCCGCTCTGTTTTCCCATTGAATCACAGAGAGAAAATTTGGAAGTATAATGTTAATATGGTGTACAAAGTTAAAAATCACACAACACCAGGTTATAGTCCAACAGGTTTAATTGGAAGCACACTAGCTTTCGGAGCGCTGCTCCTTCATCAGGTGATAGTGGCTCCTTCACCTGATGAAGGAGTGATGCTCCGAAAGCTTGTGTGCTTCCAATTAAACCTGTTGGACTATAACCTGGTGTTGTATGATTTTTAACTTTGTACACCCCAGTCCAACACTGGCATCTCCAAATCATGGTTAATATGTGAGTTGGGCTAATAATGAGGGATGCTGATTTATTAATTTAAACTTTTCAACACCTGACAGAGAACTTCCCACCAAGACTGTGAGCACATCATTGGATGAATTTTTCTCAACATTGACCATCTGATTTTTTTATGGCATTCACCCAATTAGATCATTTAATTTCAGAGAAGGGAAAACATCACCGACAAGTCCATCTTATCTTCAAAGGTGAATATAGCAGCCTATTGGAAACACCGAGTCTATAAGATAACCCTTTGTTTTTAACTCTGTTGAGATTTCTTGTATTATGCCAAAAGCAGATGATGTGAATGCTATGGCATCCCATATGGTAACCTGATTCAGATGACAGTAACCTCTTCCAACTATAAACAAATGGTGTTCATTGCAAAGTAACAACTGCTATCCATGCTCAAGTCTGCAGCATCGACATTCTGAAGCAACATTATGCTTCTACACAGAGTTACAAACCTGCACTGTGATTCAATCATCAGAGAATCAAAATGGCAGTGAGAGCAAAACTGAAAATTATCTTAGTAAATAAAACTGGAGCAGTGCCAAGAGTGCAGCAAATCCTTACACCCTATGGACCTCAAGTTTGTGGGCGTGGCCTTCCAACACACAGTCTCATTGTGAATTATCTTTACCACCAGCCTATATAGTTAATCACCTCCCACAGCGCAACAACTATTGTATCTAAAAGGTAACATTTTCAATGATTTTACGGCATATATGTTCAACACTGAGTTTGATTCAAATTTTCTTTGAGTTCCTAGTTGGTTCCAAGTTATTTTGAGTTAATGTTTTCAGATGATAACATTTATCTTTCTAGGTGAAATTCTGATCATGTTATCAGTTCTGATTACAGATCATACACTTGCTGATAGGAATGAGCAGGGGCATGGTAGTTATAAGCCTTTATCGGCCTTCCTAAAAGTTAAGGCTGCTGCCCAGTTGTGCTCATAATGCAATTACAAATGAGTGACTGCCGCATTTCCTTTCCCCCCAAGTTTGACAATCTTTGTGATCGATTGTTGAGTATTATCAATGGTAGAGCTGGTGATACATTCCTGAAAGTGAATCCTCAGAAAATAAATAATTAACACATCTCTTACATGTCTAAATGACAGGCAAAACATTTACCTGGAAGTCCATGCAAGCTGGAGAGATGAATTCTGGATATGTAACAAACTGCAGCTCGAGAGGAATTGAGTGAACATGTTCAATGGAACCAACCGATCGACAGGTTACTTTTAAGTCTGATATCTAAAGTTACCTAGAACAGGATTAAGGTGGAGTCTTTATCAAGAATCCTGCGTGAGGCCAACACCTTGATTGTGAGAAAGGAAGTCAAATCAATTAAAATAGCAAGATAGCATTCTTAACTTCATCCACATTCACACCAGACTGTGTAAAATCTTGTTTGTATGATACTTCATTGCAAAGAAATCACATGGTGAATGCTAAGTATCAACTGCACAGTTATTTATTACAATCAAAGTTCAGAGTAAAAACTCCCACCTCCAAGTGTCAGTAAATTGTAATTGCTGAGCAAGAGATTCATAGCATGTGTATATAGTGACTGGACATGAATCTTAGACCATTTCTTTGTGGAAAAAGACAAACCCAGTATGAACACTGGCCTCGTAATTTAATGCAGTGCTATCAGTTCCATGAACTGAATTAGCACAGCTATAAATCTGAACAGTGGCTGATGGTACACAGTTCAAATCATTACAGCCCACGATGAGTCTCTGAGGGCCTGTATGACTAAATATTAACTACATTTGTGGTGCAGGAATGCTTTATTCAAGTATCCTGAGTTGTTTCAAGTAGCTATGTTATAAGTGGCTCTTGGTGGGCCCCACCCATACAAACGTCATTCGGAAATATTGCATCATTATTGCTACGTTGTTTTTCGATGCATTGAAGTTAAGAAGTGTCAAAAAAACCTGCATAAGTTCAATGTTTACCATTTAAATTGCAACCAGTATCACAAAATTGACACCAATTATGTTGCCTTAATAAATCCATTCAAGGTAAACAGGAGCAGATGGCTTTCTCTGGTCACCATGTGTTATTGATGTCATAAAATCATATAGTGCAAAATGAGGCTATCCCGCCCATTGTTGCTGCTATGCCAACTCATGGTAACATTTATAGGAAATTCCACTTTCTTGCTCTTTCCCAATAGCACTGCAATTTGTCTTTTTGAAATACCTATCCAACATCCTTCTGAATTTATTAACACCATCTTTTCAGATAACACATTCTAGATCAGACAACATGAACATAAGGAAAAGGAGCAGGACATTCAGTCCCTGTCCAACCATTCAACAAATTCATGACTCCAGGTCTCAACTCTTCTTTCACATCAGCTCCTCATAGGCCTCAACTCCTCGATGTTTCAAACAAATCTATCTACCTCCTTTTTATATTCTTGCAATAATTTCCTGTATATAAAAAACTCTTCTCCCGGTTGTATTTCTAAGAATTTTACATTCAATCTGTGGCCAGTTTTAAAAATTCATTCATGGGATGTGGGCACCATTGACTATTGTCTATCCCCAAATGCTCAGAGGGTAATTTAGAGTCAACCACTTTGCTGTTGGTCTAGAGGCCCATGTAGACCAGACTTGTTAAGGACTGCAATTTCCTTCCCTAAAGGATATAAGTGAACTGCAATGATTGGAACCATGGTCAGGTGGATATCATAGACTGAGACTCTTGATTGTGTGTGTTAACCTGGGCCAATCAGGGAGCCCTGGCTGAAAGATATGAACAGGAGATTCAGGTAGTCTCTTCAGGCTTTGAGCTGCTTGGTCATAGTACACATGTAAGTAAGGATGGCTTAGTGGTGGGACAATGGCCTCTGTGCAGTAATTTCATGAACCAAATGGAATTTTCCTTTCAATAGTTACATGTTAATCATTAGTCTCTTAAATCCAGATTTGTAATTGAATTCAAATTCTATAATCTGTCATGGTGGGATTCAAACCCAGATCCCTTGAACATTAACTCAGTGTCTGGATTAGTAGTCTAGCAATATTACCCCTAGGCCATTACTTTCCCTCTCCCCTGCCTAGCTGACCCTCCTAAAAGCTTTCAATTGACTCTAACTTCTCAACTTTGAACCCCTTTTTAAAATCTCCTTTTAACCTACCCTGCTCCTAGGTGAACAATTGTAGTTTCAGTATTCTCTCCACATTAATGATATCCCCATCCTTGGGTATTATTCTTGCACATTGTCTCCACCCTCTTTTGAAGGACAAATATTGTAATAAGATTTTCTTCACAGTGGAATAGTTGTAAGTTGTATAAGCATGCTAAATACTTTAACAGTTTTGCTAGAAATAGTGAACAAGATAAATCTGAGTTATGTGCTCAACATTGATGATACATAGGAATTAAATGGCAACAGCATTTTTAAAAATGCATACGGTGCATAACCTATTTGGTTTTCACCACCACTCCCTTAGAAACAAAAGTTGATGTAAAAATAGCTGAAGGTTGTTAAAAAGGATTCAGTCCAGGGCATCCCCTTCTTTGTTTCCTTCATGATCAGGCACATGGATATTCCCACCAGTTGAATTCAGCAAACAGCTAAATAGATTTTATGAATTGTTCATTTTTGTACAAATGTTTCATGTTGAGTGGTGAAGATTTTATTTAAGTAAACTATTAAAATGTCATCAACTATGGTTTCCTGAATCCACAGCTAATTTGATCAACCAGTTTTATTAAAGGATGGATCCTGGCATGTCTTTATCAAGTTGTTTGCTGTTTCTGCTTTGAGATGTGTTTATTTTTTAAATCCAATTGTTCAGTCATACACCTCTGATACAGAAAGTCCTGAACGTGGGCCTTCTGGCCCAGCGATGGGATGCTATCACTATACCACAAGGATCCCATTCAGCATCTTTAAGATGATTGGTCTTGCTTATGGTCAGGCTGACTTAATTAAAGTTAATTTGGGGAGCAAATGAAATGCCTTTAAATGTATGCACAATCTGTTTTAAGTTATAGTTAAATGGACACTAACTCATGTGTCCCCACGTCTAGCCTGGAAAATTTAGGTTCAAATCCAATTGACCTCAGAGATGTGTCATGACATGTCCATCAAGTTGATTTCAAATCAAGTATTGGGGACCTGTGGTAGTGTCCCTATCTCTGGCTCAGAAAATCCTGGTTGAAGTCTCATCTTCAACAGAGGTGTATTATAATACTTCAAACAGGTTCATTAAAAGTATCAAAAACAGAATTTGCTGGAATAACTCAGCAGGTTGAGCAGCATCTGTGGAGAGGAATCTCCACAGAGATTATGGGTTGTGTGACCCTTCCTCAGAACCCATTAAAAGTACTTTTTTTTTTAACCTGTTGACCCTTGATAGGATTGGTATTGGGAGGCAGCAACAATGCCAGTACAAATGAATCTAACATGGCAAACACTGAGAAAATGGACAGAGTTTGAGCAGATTTAATAAACTGGTAAATTTTAGTGCATGTTCAAGTTTGATTATCTGCTCTATGTAAGTCTTTCTTTGCTGTTCCAAGTCAAGGCTTATGTATATTCTGTTTATTTCAGAAGCTGAGTTTATTTTTAAAGAGAGTTGAGAAATTGCAATATGAATAGCATAATTCATTTCAACAATTTGTAATCCTATGTCATAGGAATAAAGGTGTAATATTTTTGAAGGGTCCTGACACTGTGTCCGGAGTGGTAACCATCAAAACTGGTAATGGAGCTAAACAGCCAAACATAGTTAAGATATTGCTATTACAGTATTATCTGTCTTTGTCTATCAGCTACATAAGGTCAATGCCTTGTTGCATTAGGTTTAACTGAAATAGACTACAGACAGCACTGACTATCTCATGGATCAGTGAATCTCCTACATGTCAGGGCGTTTTAGTAACTAGCTCAAGTAACTCTTTCCCAATCATCTGTTCTCAGCATGCAACTCTGACTGGCTGTTTGGTTTATTTAAATTAAACATTAGCTCTGGAATATTACATTAATATATAATCCAAATTGCCATTAATGTAGACTACATATTGAAAATGCATTGGACTGGATTTTATCAAATGTCATTCCTGACGCTGTCACTAAAACTGTGTAATGCTTCCACTTTCCCTCTTTTTGGCTTTTCCCACGCAATTATAATTAACATTCCAAGTTCCAGCAGTGCACATTCCATTTAGTGGTTAGGAAGACTTTCATTGATGTAACCTGCTGTAAGGTAACAATGCTGCATATATAGGCAGCCTATTAAACAGTTCCTTGCCAAACAGGGAGGCTCTGAAGCACAGCTACAACTTTACTGCCCAACTACACTACATTAACACAAAGACTTGAGAGCAAGGTCTTTTTCAAATTTAAATGTCACTTGTAAATATTTCACATTACATTGGATTCACTTCATTCATTTCTGCATCATTTCCATTTGTAGAGTTTAGGTAATTAGAGGGTTAGGTGTACTGTCCTGATGACAGAATGTGTTGATATTTATAGGGACACTTCTTTTAATGTGAAAGAAACAATATGGTGTTTTTGTATTTGCTCTTAAATGCTCGTGTCAGTGTCTGATGTTGTATTCAACAGTCTGTGGGACATTGCAAGCTCTGCTGGCCCTTCCCTCTGTGTATTGGAAAAAGCATTCTCCAAGAGCAATCTCAGCATGAGTGATTTTAATGCTGTAAGTAAACTTAAAGCCCTCTGACACTCTATCAGTCTGAGATGGAAATGCATTTGGACAGCATGACACTGCTTCTTAAGCTCATCAGTTTCTTATCATGGCTGACTACTCACTTTGTCATCCCCCACACCCAGGATATCAGGTCCAACCCACTTCAGTCATCCATATCCAACTCCGTCATTCTCTTCCAATCCTCCATATCTCCCTGACCCTATTTCATATCATGCCCTCTGTGATTCATCTCTTCTTGGCTCCATGTGCAAGAGTCCATTCTTCTGTTCCATTCACTACTATGCAATTAAATAAAGAAAACTGTTGACCTACACAGCCCTGCACAAAGCCAAAGTGTGTAATGGCCTCTTTAAACAATTGTGAACTGGGTGCCATGAGATTGTTGTGCACCATTGACATTATCCTTAAATTAGGTCTACACCAAAAACTGGCTCAGTTTGATGAGATTTATGGTCATCAAATGTATTATATGTATGAGCCTGCCATAGGCCAGCAAAATTTCTGGCATGTCACAAACATGTCACTGATCTTAACACTCAACCAGCCAATGTAAAATTAAAATTTCACATCCCATTCTAATCACACACCATGTGTCCTGTGGCCTGAAAGAATGTCCCTAACTTTCTAAGAGTAAATGCCACCATCTTCTATCTGCACAGGGCCACCCTACTCACTCTAACTCGGTCACTGCACACAATTCTCACAAAGGCTCATGGACTACAACTCTCACTGTTGCATGCAGTGTTACCACTGAACACCTCTCACCCAGGTAAAAACAATGACTGCAGATGCTGGAAACTAGATTCTGGATTAGTGGTGCTGGAAGAGCAGTTTAGGCAGCATCTGAGGAGCAGTAAAATCGACATTTCGGGCAAAAGCTCTTCATCAGATATTCAGCCACCCCATCCTGCCAGAATACTAACTTTTGGGAGAAAACTTCAGAGGTGAAGGACGCTTGAACCATCATTGTCCTCTGCCCCAGAGACAAAAATAGTTTTTTACTCTACCTGTGGTGGCAGCTTTGTCTCCTTATTGAGTTGAGTTTGGAACAAAGATGGTAACTTTTCAACTTTGCATTCCCAGCAGTGAGTTTCAGGCTCTGTTTGAGACTACTGATGATTTTCCCATCCTTCATGCTTCCTTTTGTGTTGCTATCTTTGCCTCCCCAAATGTCTTACAACCTCACCTGTTTTCCGCTCATCCCCTGTAATGCCCCGTTTACCCTCTTAGCCCATTGCTTTGCTATTTGCCTTGTCCTTGATAACTATTTGCTCTCCCTCATTATATTAAGCGTAATCATCAATTTTGCAATTTGTGATCCCCGTAAACCTCCTATCCACCTACTCCCTTCCCCCCCTCCCCCGCCCCTTTACCCCACACCTTCACTCCTATTTTCTCCATTGATGTATGAAATTCCATTCTTCTAACTGGAATAGAACACTTTCATCTTATCACTCTTTCAGCCGCCCAGTCTAATGAACCCTAATCCTAGCTTTGAATATTCCATTTTCACCAGCAGTACAAGCTTTCTGTAGCTTGTTAGCAAGATTCAGAATAGATCATTGAAACTTTAAGTTGAAAGCAGAAGATTTTTTTCCTTGATGTTGGAAATTTAACTTGTTCAAATTTTTCCTAACTTTCTGGCCATTGCCTGCACCACTCAATGTCTGGGAAAATTTTGCCAATCTTACATGATTCCGGTCACATTTCAATTTCAACAAATGGATTTTTTTTTAGGAGAGTGGTTGGAATGTAGTTTCCAAAGGCCAATCTGTTTCCCTGTTTCTGCTGTTGGTAATGTGTGTTGCTGAGACTTGCAGGAAAAACTGCATTGTAATAGTCATTCTTTCTCTTTCCCTCACTGGAGGGACATCTGGTCTCTTCTTCCTCACAACAATATGACTGAGATCCATAACCTAGCAGTGAGGTGGACCATGACCGTAAACTCTCAATATGTGCATTGGCCACACGTATTTAGTGTTCTGCATCACACAACACAGTGACATGCTATATGTTTACAAAGAAATATCATTTTTCTGTTTCAGTTCGAGCTGTGTAACTAGTGAGTTCTTGTGAAATTATATCATATCAATCAGCTGTTTAAACATGCCTTCATTAAAATAGCAGAGAAAAACATTTCATGTGGAGAAATTAACACATTCAGTACTAATATTACAAAGTTAAGTGCAATTGATAGTTTTTGGATTGTGCGTGAATTGAAATGATCTGGAAGGTACTGCCTGTAGGATGATAGAAGCAGATTGCATTATAACCTTCAAAAGGAAATTGAATAATTACTTAAAGGGAAACAATTACAAAGGGCTATGGAGAAAGGGCAGGAGAATGGATTAATGAGATAGATCGTTTACAGAGTACGAACAGGTACGGGTGGGCTAACAGGGCTCCATCTCACTGTATTTTTTTGAAAATGCTTATGATTTCAGATCGTCTATCATTTGATGTCTGAAGTGAAATAATTAGCTTTCAACTTTAAATACAAAATCAAAATTTTGCTTATGGATATGGAAATTTGAAATGTTAATAGCTACTTATTACTGAAATTAATATTGGAAAACAATATCTTTTAAAAATCTCATAACTATTTTAAAATTTCTTAACACGCTGAATATTCTCTGAGGTTAATGGCTTGTTGAGGAAAGGAAATTGCTGAATGATATAAATGATTGAATCAATCATGGTATGCCCATGGACAAATAATCCAATCACACATAAATAAATTTTTGGACTATGTCCCCATGTTCCAATTAAACACATCAATACTGTTGTCGCAAAATTAATAAATTTAAGTTGTGACTGTCTCAAAATTTCAAAGATTTGTTATGCAAATTTTCATGACATTGTTCTACCCAGTACATTTTTAGTTAAGCATTGTGCTGCAGTATTTTAACATTCATTGTCAAATACAAAACTTGCACTATTACGTTTGATGATTTCCAGACTCAATAAAGTACATAGTTAGAACATGACAAAATGTGAAACTTTAAGTTTGAGGAGAGCGCTTAATCTTCCCATGAACAAAAATATTCAGTATCAGGTTTCCCACCAGCATTGAGATCCCTGTGCTACTTGAGGGTTTTGTCCCCAGAAAGACTTTGCTAAATCGCTCATCCTGGACTTTTGCAATTTCTCGCACTCTTTTGGCCCAGAACCAACTCCACAGTGGGCCGCTGCCAGCTTCCAATTGAATAGTCTAATAAAAAGTGTCGGGAGGAAGCTCAGAGGGAAGGAGCTGGAGGCCCAGTGATAAACTGTCAGCAAGTTTCGCACCACTCGTTTTCTCTAGTGGCAGATGGGATAGTGCAGCAGGAGCAATTGGAGCAGCAGGCTGCAGCCAGTTTCCATTGAGAACATTGAGTGGAAGCCCAGAGAGAAGGAACCACAGCAAACTAACAACAGCAATGTAAAATATTGTCGTGTTCATATCAAGACATCTTAGATCACTTTATATAGCAACTAATAAGCAATGAGCAAAATGAGGAAAGGTGAAAATCAAGAAACCAGGATCAGGAAAATGCAAAAATACTATCAAAAAGAAAAATTTTAATGAGTTTTTTAAAAATTAATCTGCACTTCAGTGGACCTGTGCATAAATGTCCCTTCAAGGCTAGAAATTCTAATTGCTGTAAATATTCTTAGTCAGTCAAAGTCACATCTGAGATGAATTAGTAGATAATTTCTTCTGTAGTTTGGCAGGGGCTTGTAAATCCCTAGTTCCCTAAACCCACTGGAAAGAGCAACACAACATAACTTTCTCCCTCCCTATCTCCCTCTTTCTCCTTTTCTCCCTCTTTCTCCTTTTCTCTCTTTTTCTCCCTCTCCCTTTCTCTCTGTTTTTCTCCCTCCCTTAGTCTCTATCTTTCTTTCTCTCCCCTACTCTCACTTTCTTTCTTTTGCTCTTTCCTTTTCTGTCTTTCCCTTTCTCCCTTTGTCTCTTTCTGTTTCTCTTCTGTTTCTCTTGTTTATTCTCAGCCACTCTCACTGTCTAAAGTGTTGTCTAAAATTATTTGCATTCTGTCAAATATAACCTCCTGAAGTATGTACCTGCAAAGAGTAGTAGATGCATTTCAAAACAGTTAGAAATTGTCATTGCATTATTGTGTTAAACTTGCATACACTCAAGAATGAGTTGCATGAAAAATAAGACTAAATGTTGAGGTTTTATCTGTGGAAGGTTTTGTTCAAATACTGCATTAGCTGGATGGTTTCACGTGTATTTTAAGTCATTCACAATTTCACTATTTCCTTCTATAGTCTGTTAGGTTTGATATTAAGATAATTCTATTTTAACAAAAGAAAGCTTGCTGGATTCCATGGGATACAGAACAATTTTATTTGACCATGAGTATAATATAAATAAATGATTAATGCAGTTAAGAATTCCCTTGTCTCAATGTAGTTTCAATCACATTTTAATCAGTCTGCTCGGATTTTCTATCACACTTTATTTACTGTATTTCTAGCATATTCCCCTCAGTTGATTTGTAATTCAATTTTTCATATATCTGGAGAGCATCTGTGTTATTTAGTAGACTGCTCATCTGCTGAAGGAGAAACGGCCTAAGTCAGAGCATCCAGAAGGAACCAGCTCTGCAGTGATTATAGGCTTCAGTGGGAATTCTGCCCCTCAGGAGGTGTCCCACCTCAGGAGCCACAAACTGATAGGCCAGAAGTCTCAGCCCTTATTTGGTACATTAGGATTGAGCAGAGAGAAGATGGATGGGCAGCTCTAGAATGGTAAGTACCAGGTCAGGGCAGGGAAGATGGATGCTGGAGAGAGAAGGGAGTGGTTTTAGAAAGCAGGCAGCACAGAAAGAGGCTTGTCATTCTGGGTGTGTAGTGGAGCAGATGTGCTCAAGGCACCCCCAAAGAGTGGCGCACCCCCTTTTTTTCTACACTTTCTCGTCTAGGCCATGAAAAAACTCACCCATTCCTGCCTGCCTGACCCTGACAATCGTATTAGGGCAGTATGTTATTCCAGCCAAAAAAATTGCTAAGAATGCTAATTGATGTTTTCATCCTAATTTACATGTGACAGGTCATCGTTTGTCATCTACCCACTAGAGTGTTATGGGGATTGCTGGGGGTGGCCAAGAAGCTGGTGAGCTAGCTATTTTATGTGTGCCCCTACTAAAAATTTCAGGTGGGGGCATGCAGGGTCCAGAATCATATATTTAAAGGTCCTTTTTAAGCCCATGCTCTGAATAGATCCTGCAAGAAGCTCTTTAAATAAATCCCTCAGCAGATGAGCAGTCTGCTAAATAATACAGATGTTCTCCAGATATATGAAAAATTAAATAACAAATCAACTGATGGGAATATGCTAGAAATATAGTAAATAAAGTTTGATAGAAAATTCGAGCAGACTGATTAAAATGTGATTGAAACTTCATTGAGACAAGGGAATTCTTCACGGCATTAATCATTTATTTATATTCTCCTCATGGTCAAATAACATTGCTCTGTATCCCAGGGAATACAATGAACATTCCTTTTGTTAAAATAAGAGAATTATCTAATTGAATAAATCTTGGATCAAATAGAGGGCAAGCTAATCAAGGGTTTTGTAAATTGGTAGCTGCGCATAAACTCCTGAATCCTGCCATTGAACAGAAATCAGTTTAACAAGGTCAGAAAAGTTATATAGAAGTGATAAGTTTTCTTTGTATTCCGTGTGACATTTGGAGTGTGACACCTGGAGCATGATTAATGTATGCTCATAGCGTCTATTTCTATTGTGGAAAGGTTCACAAATGTTGAGGCTTTATGGAACTAGTTGCTTCTGGAGGTCATGTCGATGCAGCAGAATTAGCACCATACATCTCTGTGCATGCTGTTCCAATATATTCTCTGGTTTTGAGGTTGTTGGCTGCAGTAATTGCTCAGCAGAGAGAACGTTTAAGAGCCCATAAACAACCATTAGCCCTCCATGAGGAAGTGATTAGGAGAGTCCCAGGTATGTTGCTGAAGGGTCACCGGCCTAAAACATTAACTTTTGCACTTGGCTCCATAGATGCTGTCTGGTCGTGCTGCATAGTTCATCTTTCATTTGTCATTTTTATTTGGGCCAAATCAAAACTAATGTTGCAATGCGCTATAAGTTTTGAACAGCAATGGAACCTCTGAATTTTCAATTCCTTCACCAAGACCTGGTCGTTTTGAAATGAAACAGTATTGTATACTAAATTGTCCACTCGTTGAATTTTGGATCATTGTATGGTCATTTGGATCATTGCAGTGGATTCTCAGAGAGAAAATCTGATGTGAAAATGGACCTACTGGTCCAACTAATCCTCCATTTGAAGAATATAAGACAAGTCAGATCTCTTTTACTGGTTTTTCCTTCTTGGTTAGGAACAACGTTTAGATCTTGCTATACATTGCTGATTTCTCTGAGTGTCAGGCTTGAAAAACTACCAGATGATTTTAACAAGAGTAACTGATGTAGACATATCCGTCACAAATTCACCTGTACCTCCACACACATCATTTACTGCATCCGTTGCACCCGATGTGGCCTCCTCTACTTGGGGCTGCCTACTTGCGGTATGTTTCAGAGAACACCTCTGGGACACCCGCGCCAATCAACCCAACCGTCCCATGGCTGAACACTTTAATCCCCTCCTACTCTGCCAAGGACATGCAGGTCCTTGGCCTCCTCCATCGCCAGACCATGGCAACACGACGCTGGAGGAAGTGGGCCTCATCTTCGGCCTAGGAACCCTCCAACCACAAGGGACGAATGAAGATTTCTCCATCTTTCTCATTTCCCCTCCCCCCACCTTATCTCAGTCCCAACCCTCGGACTCAGCACCGCCTTCTTGACCTGCAATCATCTTCCCGGCCTCTTCGCCCCCACCCCCTCTCCGGCCTATCACCCTCACCTTAACCTCCTTCCACCTATCGCATTCCCTACGCCCCTCCCCCAAGTCCCTCCTCCCTACCTTTTATCTTAGCCTGCTTGGCACACCTTCCTCATTCCTGAAGAAAGGCTTTTGCCCGAAACGTCAATTCTTCTGCTCCTTGGATGCTGCCTGACCTGCTGCGCTTTTCCAGCAACACATTTTTCAGCTCTGATCTCCAGCATCTGCAGTCCTCACTTTCTCCTAATTAAAAACAAAATGAATGGCTCATGTATTAATAACATTTTAACTTACGTTGTCTATTTAGAATGCTTTTGCTGTTATTAAATCTTGCAAAGTAAAGGAAAAGTCACAGTTGTCCCACACTCATTAGAGACAGACAGTTGGTGACGAGTTTGACTTGAGGGTCACATCTCCTTATAACCTTGGCTGTTGTGGGAATTGAGCCTGGACTGTGGGCATAACTCTGCATTGCAGATTAGTCAATTGAACTAACCAACCCACATTACCTCATGTGGGACCCGGGGAGATGGTGAGGAAAGAGATCAATCTGAGATTGGTGCAGTTGAGAACAGAAGCAAGTCAAACAGTTAGGACAGGCAGGGACAAGATAGGAATAATAAATTAAACTGCATTTATTTTAATGCAAGGGGCCTAACAGGGTAGGCAGATAAACTCAGGGCATGGGACTGGACATAACCAAGGGACTGGAATATCATAGCAATTACAGAAACATGGCTCAGGGATGAGCAGGACTGGCAACTTAATGTTCCAGATTACAAATGCTACAGGAAGGATAGAAAGGAAGGCAAGAGAGGAGGGGGAGTGGCGTTTTTGATAAGGGATAGCATTACAACTGTGCTGAGGGAGGATATTCCTGGAAATACATCCAGGGAAGTTATTTGGGTGGAACTGAGAAATAAGAAAGGGATGATCTCCTTATTGGGATTGTATTATAGGCCCCCTAATAGTCAGAGGGAAATTGAGAAACGAACTTGTAAAGAGATCTCAGCTATCTGTAAGAATAGGGTGGTTATGGTAAGGGATTTTAATTT
The DNA here is from genome assembly GCF_020745735.1 of Hemiscyllium ocellatum. Classification (NCBI taxonomy): domain Eukaryota; kingdom Metazoa; phylum Chordata; class Chondrichthyes; order Orectolobiformes; family Hemiscylliidae; genus Hemiscyllium; species Hemiscyllium ocellatum. Next base: position 15,949,581 of record NC_083428.1, on the reverse strand, counting down.
CCGAACATAGACTGGGACAGCCACAGTGTTAAGGCTTTAGATGGAGAGGAATTTGTTAAGTCTGTATAAGAAAATTTTCTGATTCAGTATGTGGATGTACCTATTAGGGAAATAAGGCAGGGCAGGTGACTGAGGTGTCAGTGGGGGAGCACTTTGGGGCCAGCGATCACAATTCTATTAGATTTAAAATACTGGTGGAAAAGGATAGACCAAATCTAAAAGTTGAAGTCCTAAATTGGAGAAATGTCAATTTTGACGGTATTAGGCAAGAACTTTCAAAAACTGATTGGGGGCAGATGTTCGCAGGTAAAGAGATGGCTGGAAAATGGGAAGCCTTCAGAAATGAGATAACAAGAATCCAGAGACAGTATATTCCTGTTAGGGTGAAAGGAAAGGCTGATAGGTATAGAGAATGCTGGATGACTAAAAAAATTGAGCGTTTGGTTAAGAAAAAGAAGGAAGCATATGTCAGATATAGACAGGATAGATCGAGTGAATCCTTAGAAAAGCATAAAGGCAGTAGGAGCATACTTAAGAGGAAAATCAGGATGGCAAAAAGGAGACATGAGATAGCTTTGGAAAATAGAGTTAAGGAGAATCCAAAGGGTTTTTACAAATACATTAAGGACAAAAGGATAACGGGGGAGAGAATAGGGCCCCTCAAAGATCAGCAAGGTAGCTTTTGTGTGGAGCCGCAGAAAATGGGGGAGATACTAAAGGAGTATTTTGCATCAGTTTTTATTGTGGAAAAGGATATGGAAGATATAGACTGTAGGGAAATAGATGGTGACACCTTGCAAAATGTCCGTATTACAGAGGAGGAAGTGCTGGATGTCTTGCAATGCATAAAGGTGGATAAATCCCCAGGACCTGATCAGGTGTACCCTAGAACTCTATGGGAAGCTAGAGAAGTGATTGCTGGGCTCCTAGCTGGGATATTTGTATCATCAATAGTCACAGCTGAGGTGCTGGAAGACTGGAGGTTGGCTAACGTGGTGCCACTGTTTAAGAAGGATGGTAAGGACAAGCCAAGGAACTATAGACCAGTGAGCCTGATGTCGGTGGTGGAGGCCTGTGACCAGTGGAGTGCCACAAGGATCAGTGCTGGGTCCTCTACGTTTTGTCATTTATGTAAGTTATTTGGATGCAAGCAGAAGAGGTACAGTTAGTAAGTTTGCAGATGACACCAAAATTGGAGGTGTAGTGGACAGCGAAGAGGGTTACCTCAGATTACAACAGGACCTTGATCAGATGGGCGAATGGGCCAAGAAGTGGCAGATGGAGTTTAATTCAGATAAATACGAGTTGCTGCATGATGGGAAAGCAAATCTTAGCAGGACTTATACACTTAATGGTAAGGTTCTAGGGAGTGTTGCTGAACAGAGACCTTGGAGTGCAAGTATATAGCTCCTCGAAAGGGGAGTCACGGGTAGATAGGATAGTGAAAGAAGGCATTTGGTATGCTTATATTGGTCAGAGTACAGGAGTTGGGAGGTCATGCTGTAGCTATACAGGCCATTGGTTAGGCCACTGCTGGAATATTGCGTGCAATTCTGGTCTCCTTCCATCGGAAAGATGTTGTGAAACTTGAAAGGGTTCAGAAAAGATTTACAAGGATGTTGCCAGGGTTGGAGGATTTGAGCTATAGGGAGAGGCTGAACAGGCTGTGGCTGTTTTCCTTGGAGTATCGGAGGCTAAGGGGTGACCTTATAGAAGTTTACAAAATTATGAGGGGCATGGATAGGATAAATAGACAAAGTCTTTTCCCTGGGGTCAGGGAGTCCAGAACTAGAGGGCATAGGTTTGGGTGAGAGGGGAAACATATAAAACGGAACTTAAGGGGCAACTTTTTCATGCAGAGTGTGGTACATTTAGGAAATGAGCTGCCAGAGGAAGTGGTGGAGGCTGGTACAATTGCAACATTTAAAAGTCATTTGGATGGGTGGATTAATAGAAAGGGTTTGGAGGGATATGGGCCGGGTGCTGGCAGGTGGGACTAGATTGGGTTAGGATATCTGGTAGGCATGGATGGGTTGGACTGAAGGCTCTTTTTCCATGTTGTACATCTCTCTGACTCTATGTACTGTGGGTCAGTTGGCCCACATGGAGAAGTTTTATGACACTAGAACGTTAGATTGGAATTTATTTATAACACTTGTCATGACTTTTGTCTTTGCATATCAAACATCTTTGAGGAGTCAACTTTATGTAGTAGATAAGAAATCGTCCTGCACAAGTTTCCTCTGACATTTATCTCTATTACAACAATTTGCCTCCCAAGTTTACAGATAGTCATGTAAATATTCCATTTCGTTGCCATGTGATTAACTGGGATCTTTTGACTTAGATCGTGTACTCAAAGATATCCACCTGCAATTTATACACAGTACCATGTTGCTGCATGGTTCAATGGGGTTATTGTGAAAGCAAGTAAGCCATAGCATTGGGAAGAGCCCTGTTTTGATTGTTGCTATGTTATTTGATAATTTCAGCATCTTTTTGCCAAAAGGACTGCAGTGCTCTGAACAGACCACCCAGTCAACTATTTTCTCAGGGCAATTACGGAAGGGCAGTTAACATGGTATTGCCAGGAGCACACAGATTTCAATGATATTTTATATTTTTTATGATAATGTAACTAATAATCATGTTAAATATAATTAAATATTCCTTATTTCTGAAAATAATGTATTTTGTCAAAACTTTTTTGTCTTGCTTTGATCAGGACAATGTGCAAAAATATCAGTTTAAAGGGAAAAGACAACGTTTCTACTATAAGAGAGGACAGTGCAGATTAGTTGGCAAGTAGACTTGATTGGTTGAGGCATTGCCATGAGAATGTGCCAGTTATTGATGATTGACAGTTAACTGAAAAGAACAGGTCCCTGTATGTTCATACATACAGCATTAAAAAAAATAAAGTGAATTTGCAAAGAATTACATTGACAAGCAATTCAGAATTGCCAGTCAGGATTGCAATGTGGCGTGCTTGTATGTACTATTTACTAATAAAAGTCCTGTTCTTTGCAGATAAAAGATAACATGTAGAATTAGGTTTCATTGTCGCATGTATTGAAGTACAAAAGTACAGGAGAACAAGTGAAAAGTGTAAATGTTGCCACATGTGATGCCATCTTAGGTACAAAGTACCTAGTTACAAATTTTAGGTACTGAAATAGAGAAAAAAAATTAAAAACTTAGAAGTTCTATTACAGTTTTTCATAATAAAAATTAGGAAAATAAAGAAATATAGCTAAAAGATAGGCATTTTACAGTCTGTCTGTAGCCTGTAGTTCCACCACACTGGGGGATTTCCACACATGGTCTTGCTCTTCCCCCGCACTGGGTCCGAGTCCACCTACCACCAGCCACTCCGCTATGGGCCCCTAGCTCACTGACCTCCAGCTGCCCCACTCTGGGCCCTCAGCTCGCTGATCTCCAGCCGCCCCACTCTGGGCCCTCAGCTCACTGATCTCCAGCCGCCCCGCTCGGGGCCCCCAGTCCTCCGGCCATTCCTCTCCAGCCTGCCAACCACTAGCCATCCCACTCCACCCTGGTTCACCAACTACTGGCTATTTAGTCTGCTCCAGGCCCTCAGTTGCTACAATGTTGCAATGCCATCACCGCTGATCTGTCCACAGGGTAGCACATATATATGCACTCAATGAAATGTGGGATAGCCATTTGCTGGTTCAGTTTTCAGGACAATGCCAATCAGAGTCAATTGGTTTAAAACTGAAACAAAAGTTAGCAGTGAACAATCATCAATAGTTGGTACATTCGTTATGGCAATGCCTCTTTAATAAGAGTCTACTTACCAATAATTCTGCACTCTCCCCTCAAACAGTACTAATGTTGTTTTTCCCCTTAAATTAGTATTCTTGTGAATTGTCCAGATGTGTGTAGGTTGTCGGGCTGGTTAATTTCTCAGGGAAATGCACTGACCAATCAAGATCAACCCCATCTGTTTGAAAATTTGAACAAACCCTGGCAGTTAACTGTCAATCATCCTTAATTGGTGTGGGGTGCAATTCCCCATGGCAACACCTTGAGCAATCATAGCCATCTTTGTAACCAATTTGCGCAGTCCTTTCATGCAGCATAAATGTTCACTTTCCCCTTAAATTGGTATTCTTGTGAATTGTCCTGATGAGTACAGGATGAAAAGCTTTGACAAAATGTTCAGCAATATTCAAGTTCTTTAATATGAAATAGTAATTAATATTATTTGCATTATTTGTGATAAATATTTATTTTCAAACACATTTCAAAAACTTTCATGCACTTGCAAAATTATACTGATTTTAGAAATAAATTCAGTGATGTTCAGTATAACAAAATACAACAATGGATATTAACTGACTGCCACTATGATAAAAAATAAAAAATATATATGAGGCAAAACTAAGAAATGTCAAAATGCTGACACAAAGAAAATGCAAAATGCAAAAATAGTTTTACAAACCAAAAATAAAATACCTTTTCCAATAACTCAATTTGCAATCTCCCTCTAAGAATCTCATATCCGAAGACATTTAATGTGCCTATTTTAAATGGAAAGAAGCACAAATGTGGATGAGAAGTCTCAAGTTGGGACATGATTGTATCACTGTACTGGTTTGGTGAAGCTTGCATATGAAGCTTTGTCTCATTTCCCTCATTCTCTAAATGTAGCTGTTGTGACTTTGAGTTGCATTGTAAGATCGATGCATGCACACTGCACGTCTCTATTGGTGGCACTGAGCTATACCTAATTGGCCCAATGCTTCACATTTTTTTGTGTGGTCGATATGAGATTCTTCACTTTATTTCTGTTTTTTCAGCATGTAAAGATCTTGTCATTTTAGCACATTCAGATCTGCCATCTCAGCATTTTGTTATTTATAATTTGAAATTGCATTAAACAATATTAGCTGTCACACATTAACCCATTTGTACAAAGTTCTTTTGACCATTATTCTGATGAAGGCAATGAAGTGCCCCTATTATATGACAGCCCAGAAAATAATCTCACACAGGTGCAATTTTGGTGCTTTACTTCAGGAGACATTTCCATAAGACCATAAGACCATAAGACAGAGGGGTGGATATTCGGCCCATTGAGTCCACTCCGCCATTCAATCATGGCTGATGGGCATTTCAACTCCACTTACCAGCGTTCTCCCCGTAGCCCTTAATTCCTCGAGACAACAAGAATCTATCAATCCCGGCCTTGAAGACATTTAGCGTCCCGGCCTCCACTGCACTCTGTGGCAATGAATTCCAAAGGCCCACCACACTCTGGCTGAAGAAATGTCTCCGCATTTCTGTTCTGAATTGACCCCCTCTAATTCTAAGGCTGTGTCCACGGGTCCTAGTCTCCTCGCCTAATGGAAACAATTTCCTAGCGTCCACCCTTTCCAACCATGTATTATCTTGTATGTCTCTATTAAGTCACCCCTCAATCTTCTAAACTCCAATGAATATAATCCCAGGATCCTCAGTCGTTCCTCATATGTTAGACCTGCCATTCCAGGGATCATCCGTGTGAATCTCCGCTGGACACGTTCCAGTGCCAGTATGTCCTTCCTGAGGTGTGGGGACCAAAACTGGACACAGTACTCCAAATGGGGCCTAACCAGAGCTTTATAAAGTCTCAGTAGCACATCTCTGCTTTTATATTCCAACCCTCTTGAGATAAGAGACAACATTGCATTCGCTTTCTTAATCATGGACTCAACCTGCATGTTTACCTTTAGAGAATCCTCGACTAGCACTCCCAGATCCCTTTGTACTTTGGCTTTACTAATTTTCTCACCATTTAGAAAGTAGTCTATGCTTTTATTCTTTTTGCCAAAGTGCAAGACCTCGCACTTGCTCACGTTAAATTCCATCAGCCATTTCCTGGACCACTCTCCCAACCTGTCTAGATCCTTCTCTAGCCTCCCCACTTCCTCAGTACTACCTGCCTGTCCACCTAACTTCGTATCATCGGCAAACTTCACTAGAATGCCCCCAGTCCCCTCATCCAAATCGTTAATATATAATGCGAATAGCTGTGGCCCCAACACTGAACCCTGCGGGACATTTCAAAGCATTAATATTAATGTGACTTCACCATGGTTGTGTTTATCTTTTGTTTGCAGATTTTTATGGTTCACACTTCAGACCAAGATACATGCTTGGAATTTTCCATTCATGCCTCATTCAAAAGTTGTGCAATAAACAAAATCTAAGTACTGCAATTTCATCATCCACCCCTTTGAATAATTTATATTGATGCTGTTCAATTGATGACACATGAACAGTTCAGCTGAAAGAAAAATAACCCTAAAATTATATACATTGTGCAGTCCAGTAGTTTGTACTTTGACATGCTGCAGGAGTATTTTAACATGTGGGTTGATAGCTGGGACATGTTAAGTAACGTCAATCTCATTATGTTTAGCACTTAATACTTCTTACTTCCTATATCCTATTCAGGATTGTGGCACTCTAACATTAGCTCTAATTTGCAGTCAATGGTGAAGCAATTGCACTGTTTGCAGATCATGAAGAAAGCTGGTTAGAAAGATTTAATTCTTCCTTTGGGTGTTGACTTCACTTTTGATTAGATTAGATTCCCAGCAGTCCACACCGACCCTCCGAAGAGTAACTCACCCAGACCCATTTCCCTCTGACTAATGCACCTAGTGCATGGGCAAATTTAGCATGGCCAATTCAACAGACCTGCACATCTTTGGACTATGGGAGGAAACCAGAGCACCCAGAGGAAACCCACGCAGACACAGGGCGAATGTGCAAACTCCACACAGACAGTCACCCAAGGCTGGAATTGAACCTGGGCCCCTGGTGCTATGAGGCAGCAGTGCTAACCACTGAGCCACTGTACTGCTTGGTATCAATTTGACTCTGGTGTCAACTTAAGAGGATGACCAGGTGTTGAGCAACAGTGATGCCATCAACCTCAATAAGGAACCAATCACATGGAAGAATTCTCACTGACTTCAAGTCAACAGTTTCCTGATTATCATTAGGTCATAGAGATGTACAGCATGGAAATAGACCCAATCTAGTCCCACCTGCCAGCACCCGTCCCATATCCTTCCAAACCCTTCCTATTCATACACCCATCAAAATGCCTCTTAAATGTTGCAATTGTACCAGCCTCCACCACTTCCTCTGGCAGCTCATTCCATACACGTACCACCCTCTGTGTGAAAAAGTTACCCCCGGAGATCTCTTTTATATCTTTCCCCTCTCATCCTAAATCTATGCCCTCTAGTTCTGGACTCCCCAACCCTAGGGAAAAGACTTTGCCTATTATCCTATCCATGCCCCTCATAATTTTGTAAACCTCTATAAGGTCACCCCTCAGCCTCTGATGCCCTAGCCTGTTCAGCCCTCCCTGTAGCTCAAATCCTCCAACTCTGGCAACATCCTTGTAAATCTCTTCTGAACCCTTTCAAGTTTCATAGCATCTTTCTGACAGGAAGGAGACCAGAATTATATTTGCATAAAGTGAAATAAAGATTGGAGCATATAACAAAATGAAACATCTTAAACAGACCTTTCAAAATGGCTTTTATTATATTTAAAATAATGATATTTTCCCCATAATAGAAAAGTGTGACTTTACACAAATATGAATTTAGTTTTCCATAGCTAAGGAGGTAGCTCAACATTAGGTACAAACCAGCATTTGAAACCCATTTGCAACTCAGTAACAATACATACAGTTCGGGGGAAAGTTAGATTGCAGCAATATCGCAATGTCAAAGGGGAAGTTTTGTGTCAGTTCAGTAACGTCTAACTGCTATCTATGGGACCTTCAATAGCACACTCTATAGCAGAGCAGTGAATCGCTGACAGCAATTTATGGTATCTACTCTGATGCACGAGGTTGCTGTCCGGATAATGACAGCAAGTGCCAACAGTACCATCGTTATCACAGCAGCATTATCAAGGCCATATAATTGGAGAAAAGTCTGCATCAGAGCCAAACGATTAGAAATCACTTGAATTGTCCATGGTTTGAATGTTGTATCCAGTTTTGGTTGCTATGCTTGAAGGAAAGATGTGAAGGCCACACAGAAGGCAGATGCAAAACATGATGCCAGGAATGAGAAGCTTTATTCAAAACAGTAGATGGGAAAGTTGCATTTACTGACACTGCAACTTCAGGGGGGACACTGACTATCCATGCAGTCACAGTGCCAATGACATTACAGGGATCGTCAAGTTATGAATGCCTAACTTACGAATGTGATTCCATTCAGGGGTGTATCAATATTAATTTTTAAAGATCCAAAATGCAAATGTTTCTTCAGACTTAGGAATGGCAATTTTATGTTGTCCTGCATTGTGTTCCAACTATGTACAAATTGATTGTGAATGGATTCAAGAACGGAACCTGGGGACTGCTTGTACTACAGGATAGAGTGGAGAGTTGGGATGGGACCAAATAGAATGGGAGATTGGAAAGAGTGAAGGGCCAAGTGGAGCAGGAGGGCCAAACACAGTGTGGGGTAGGGGACTGAGCAGACTGGAGAGTAGGTGAGCAAAACAGAGCGTCAGGGAAGTAAAGTAGAATGAGAAAGCAGAGCAGGTAGTGTAGATGCAAGATGCGACTTTAGTGGGATTTGTTGGTGTTTCCTGAGTACCATTGACTTCTATTATGCATGTGCAAACTCATCATCTTCTGTTAAGATGGTGTGGTGCTAACAGCACCACCTGAGCATGTGCAGGTGGTGGTCACGTTGGCTTGGCAACACATACTCTGAGATGAAAAAACTGAATTGAACACAAAGTCTTCAAGGAGAATCTAATCGAGAATTCTCAAGATTATAATTATAATGAAGGAAAAGTTATTTGCAAATGTCATGAAATTGATAATCAGAAGACATAAATTTAAAGTTATTACCAAAACAGTTAAGAAAAAGGTTAGAGTATTTGTTTTAAGACAGCAGGGTTTTTTTTAACCATTTGAGCAAATTACAAGGGTATATACTTGATTTGATGGGCTGAATGGTCCCATTCAATTTGTTAAATTCTACTAATAAATACAGAGACTGCTGGAGAGCCTCAGCAAGTGTGGTAGCATCTGTGGAGAGAGAATCAGAGATATTGTTTTGAGTCCAGTTGATTCTTGTTTATAACTGTTTTATTCGAAACAAGTAAGGCATTTCCTGAAAAATTTGCAAAAGGCAAGATGGAAAATCTACCAGTAGATTAGCAATCACCTACATTGTAGCTTGTAGTTAATTTGACAAATCAACAACTCCAGAAGAGCTGGAGTTATTAAATCTGAGCGATGACAGCGCTTTAAACTCAAACAATATGTCATTACTCAAATGCATCAATTACTGCAATTTGTTTTCTTATAAGAACAGCTATAATTGGTGGTTTCATTCTGCTTTATAACATCTCCGGTCTTACTCAGTACGACTTCCATTCACAACTCAAACGCCTCCCTAGAGCTTGCTCCAGCCTTCTATTCAGCTAAAGTGTTGCATTACATCTGGGAAAATTATAGGCAGTATTCTTGGGGGAAATGCTTTATTATCATTACATATAGAATGACACGACATTTGGAGTTTGTTACAAGGTTGTTGTGTTGTCAAGGGGTTCAGATGTCTTTGGTAAATATGAAACCTGAACGATTTATGAACATCTAAATTTGATACTGTCCTGCAGTCTGAGGCTCACAACTTAATTGCAACAATGTAGTTTGATTAGGTTATTTTTTCTACCGGTGAATGATTATGATGCTGTAAAGTCTGCTGCAGTTATGATGTGTTGCAATGTTTACAATGAGCTATATGATCATATGCTCTCCTGTCATAGGAAACATATTAGGCTTCAGGAAGATCAACATGGATGTTATTAACCTGATAATTTGGTCTCATGAGACAGGGAATAATATTGTATTATATTGTATGACTGTATTGTTGAAATATAGCAATTGTTACATATTATGTAAAAAGCCATCACGTTTTGTTTACCAAAGGACTCAAATAGTAATTGATTGACCCTATGTATATCAGCTACATTGGAGACTGGCCTTTCAGACATTGTCTGTTCTGATGAAGCTTAAGGTAATGTAAAATGCATTTTCATTCTTCTGGTAACATGTTAATTATGGAGTAATGGAATAACTACACTGCACACCCATTTACCCAGAGGTGATGTCTTTAAATCACACCATGGCAAGTTGTGAAAATAAAATTAATAAATCTAAAATTGCTGGACTAGTGTTGGAAAAAGTATCATCAAAGCTGCAATTTTGGATTAAATATATGGGGTAGGTTAATGTTTATGTGAAATGTTGAATAACAGCAAAGTGCAAGCAAAATAATTTAAAGTATATAAATAGCAAGAAGCATTAGTCATTTATGGTTGATAATAACTATTCTATATAGAGTCATAGTGTCATACAGGACTGTTTTCAAGACATCACTATTTATTTCCCCGAGTTCCCTACCTTGCATGTTTTTCTCCACTGAAGCAAAATATTTGTTTCGTGTGTATCCATTTTCTGTGGTTCCACACATAGACGACCTCATTGATCTTTAAGAGCCTTATTAGATTAGATTAGATTAGATTAGACTTACAGTGTGGAAACAGGCCCTCCGGCCCAACAAGTCCACACCGACCCGCCGAAGCGCAACCCACCCATACCCCTACATTTACCCCTTACCTAACACTACGGGCAATTTAGCATGGCCAATTCACCTTTATTCTCTCCCCAGTCGCTCTTTCTCCCTTAATATACTTATAGAATCTCTTTGAATTCTTCTTAACCTTATCTGCCAAGGCTACCTCATATCCCCTTTTTGCCCTCCTGATTTCTGATTTAAGTATTCTTCTACTTCCCTTATACTCCTCAAAGAATTTATTTGATCCCAGCTGCCTAAATCTGACATATGCCTCCTTTGTTTTCTTGACCAGAGCCTCAATATCTCTAGTGGTCCTATGTTCCCTACTCCAACCAGCCTTGCCCTTCACATTAACAGAAACATATTGTCTCTGAACTCTCGTTAACTCACTTTTGAAAGCTTCTCATTTGCCAATTATCTCTTGACCTGCAAACAGTCTAACCCATTCAACATTTGAAAAATTCTTATCTAACAACATCAAAATGGGCCTTGCTCCAATTTAGAATTTTAACTTTTACATTAAACCTATCTTTTTTCGTAACTATTTTACAACTAATAGAATTATGATCACTAGCCCTAAAGTACTCATCTTTTAACATTTCACTCAGTTCACTTGCCTTATTTCCCAAGAAAAGGTCAAGTTTTGTTCCTTTTCTAGTAGGTACATCTACAAGTATATAAAAATAAGGAAATATTGTTGCAACTATACAAGGCATTGGTGAGACCGTACCTGGAGTATTGTGCACAGTTTTGGTCCCCTTATTTGAGAGAAGATATAGTGGCATTGGAGACAGTGAAGAGGAGATTCATTAGACTGATTTCAGAGATGAGATTCTCGTATGAACAGTTTAGGCCTAGACTCTCTGGAATTTAGAAGAATGAGGGGAGATCAAATTGAGGTATTTAAGATGATAAAAGGTATGAATAAAATAGATGTGGAGTAGATGCTTTCTCTTGTGAGGCATTCTAGGATGAGAGGTCATGGTCTTAGAATAAGAGGTAGCAAATTTATAACAGAGTTGAGGAGAAACTACTCCCAAAGGCTTGTGAATCTGTTAATTCACTATCCCAAGGTGCAATGGATGCTGTGGTGGTGATTAAATTTAAGGGGGAGTTAGATAGATTTTTAATTGGTAATGGGGTGAAGGGTCATGGGGAGAAGGCAAGAAAATGGGGGTGAGGAGCATTTCAGCTATGATCCAAAGATGGAGCAGACTTGATGGGGCAAATGGCCTAATTGTGCTCCTATACCTTATGAACTTATGAATTACATATTGGTAAAGAAAGTTTTCTAGAACACTTTTAAACAAATTCCTCCCCATCCAACCCTTAACACTGTGGCAGTCCCAGTCTATGTTTGGAAAGTCTCCATACATGTTTGCTCCTCTGTTTCCTGCTTATTATTGGGGGCCTACAGTACAATCGCATCAAGGTGATCATCCCCTTCTTATTTCTGAGTCCTACCCATATCACTTCAATAGATGATCCCCAGGAATATCCTCTCTGCAGCAGTGATGAAGATATAGAGCTGAATCTTATAGCTTTGCGATCTTGACCAAATTTCAGTAATCTAATTCTGCTTCCCAGGGAGATGGTCTTTACTTCTAAAGGGGTCTGTATTTTCTGTGAAGGTTTGTTTTGCAAATGTGACTTGCTTCTTGATGTCTTGATCACTTTGCCCATCAAACATATTTACACTAGATAAGTAAATGATTCCACTTCATTTATTTCTTTCAATTCAACTGGAATGAACTTCTTAAGAGCCATAAAATTCTAATATTATAGATTGAAGTACGAATAATTATTATCACAAAGGTCGTTACCCCAATAAAGATTACACAACTATTCTCTGCTCTTATTCTGGTCAATCATGTGCTGCCTAAAAGTAATGTAAAGAACAATAAATACATACAGGTTGAATACAATATTAATTTGATAAGTTGTACAGGCTGAATAAACCTTAGCTTTAGTGTGATAATCATAACAAAGCTGTGTAAAATGCTAGTTTCAGGCACAGAAGAATCCTCATATAAAAGCAAAGGATTACAGATGCTGAAAATCTGAAATGAAAATAGTAATCTGGTCTGGCAGCATCTGTGGAGAGAGAAACAGAGTTAATGTTTCAAGTCTTCTGAAAATGAGGAACTACAACAGTTCCAAAAGATCAATATCTGGGGATGGCCTGGCAGTGTTAAAGGAATACCTAAATAGTGTATTCATTTTGGCCATAGACTCTTCTTCAGAACTTGAAGGGTCATTAGTGATTTCAGTGTCTGTTCTGGTACTCTTCATTCATTCATGGAATGAAGACATTGCTGGTTAGGAGAAAGTGAGGACTGTAGTTGCTGGAGATCAGAGTTGAGAGTGTGGTGCTGGGAAAGCACAGAAGCACGGGCAGCATCTGAGGAGCAGGAGAATTGACGTTTTGAGCATAAGCTCTTCATCAGGAACATTGCTGGTTAGGCTAACATTTATTGCCCATTCTTCATTACCCATGAAAAGGAGATAGTTTTCTTGAATTGTTGCAGACCCTGATGTGTAGGACACCCAAAATACTGTTCCAGGATTTTGACATAAGAACAGCAATATAATTTCCAGTTAGGTCGTTGAGTTGCTTGGAGAGGAGCTTTCAGCCATCAGTGTTCCCATGTCTCTACTGCCCTTGGCAGTAGAAATTGTGGATTTGAAAGGTGCTGCTGAAAGAAACTTGGTGAGTTACTGCAGTATATGTTGTAGTTGGTATATTCTGCTGCTCTTGAACATCAGTCATGAAGGGATTGTATGTTGAAGGTAGTGGTTAGTGTGCAAATCAAGCAGGTTGCTTGATGGTGTTGACTTTCTTGATTGTGGTTGGAACAGCATTCATCCAGGCAAGCAGGGAGTATTTAAGTTATCCCTTGGAAATAGTCATTGCTTGGCACTGTGTGACATGAATGTTATTTGCCATTTATCATCCCAAGTCTGGTTATTGAGTGGATCTTGCTGCTTAGGGACATGGACTCTGCAGGATCTGAGGAATCATGATTGGTGCTGAACATTGTGTAATCATCAGCGAATATCTCCACCTCTGACCTTTTGATGAAGTGAAAGTCAAAAAACATGAAGCATCTGAAGATGCTTGGGCCTAGGACACTCCCCTCATTGTGGTTTTGCTGGGGTCCTGGATACCACACTCAGTGAAATAATGCCTTCACTCTCATGTTGCCTCTGGAGTCCAGCTTTATCGTTCATATTTGGGCCAAGGCTGCAGAATCTGAAGCTGAGTAACCCTGTCTAAACGCAAACTGGGTGTTAGTGAGCAGGTTATTCCTTTGCAAGTGCCCTTGACAGCACTGCTGTCAATCCCTTACGTCACTTTGCTGATGATTGAAATTAGACTGACAAAGCAAGAATTGGCTGGGTTGGTTTTTCCTGCTTAATTTGCACCTGATACATGTGGGATATATTCCTTGTTATCAGATGGATGCCACTGTGGCATCTGTACTGGAACCAGTTGGTTAGGTGTGTGTCTAGGTCCAAGCCCCATATATTCGATATTATTGCTAGATTGTTGTTAGGGTCCACAATCTTTGCAATATCCATTGATTTCAGATGGTTCTTGAAATCACATTAAGTGATTCAAATTGGCTGATAACTGGCCATATGTAATAATAGGGACCTATTTTTACAGTCACAGTAATCATTAATTGCAACTTTATAGCTAAAGGGCCATTCCACCATCAGGTAATAATCACTAATGCCTAGGTCAAGGCACAAAGTTCATCACAAATCCAATATCTGATTATTCCAGAAATCTACCTGGTACAGTTTAGCAAACTATCAGGCTACAAAGAAATATTGCAATGTCATTGATGGCATTACCTGAGTGCAGTGTGAGGCAATCTTTCTACTCTCTATGGCAATGCAGGGCCACAATACAATCTGTGGACGTATTTCAATTCTTTCCTCAATGTGGGAGTTAGGAAGGTAATATTCCTGAATACCCCAACTTATGTAGCATTGCATAGTTGATTTATTTAAATGGGATATCTGTCTCTTGAGATACTTAGATTTTGATTCCTTACAGTGTGGAAACAGCCCTTTCGCTCAACAAGTCCATGCCGACCCTCCAAAGAGTAACGCACCCAGACCTATTTCCCTCTGACTAACGCAGCTAACCCATGGGCAATTTAGCATGGCCAATTCACCTGATCTGCACATTTTTGGACTGTGGGAGGAAACCCACGCAGACACAGGGAGAATGTGCAAACTCCACACGGACAGTCGCCCAAGGCTGGAATCGAAACTGGTGCTGTGAGGCAGCAGTGCTAACCACTGAGCCACTGTGCCGCCCATTTAGTTTAAAAACCATGTCCTATCCATCACACTCACCTGCCATGTCAACAACATTATGGATACAAAGCAATGTAGCCGATTATAGTCAGCACAATCATTTGTTTGAGCATTATCCTACATGTCTAGACTATTCTGAAGATCATTTGAAATACATTGAGATTCTTAATCTCACCTTTCAAATCAAAATCCACACCCTAAGAGTAGACATACTGCTTAGCAAGAGGTAATGGCAGGTGTTCCTTTGGGATAAATGCTGGACCCTCAATGTTTTATAGTTTATGTAAATGCTTTGGATGATGGAACCAAAGATATGGTTGTTAAATTTGTTTTTTCTTAATCAATATTTCTATTTTTTAATACAAATGAAAACCACCTGGCTTGTTTCCATTGTCTCTTAACATAAATTCAAAATTTTAAATTTGCATTTGTTTGTCCTCTTAAACTTAAATTAGAGATAGGTAGAAACTAAGTGAAGAGAGGACAGAAAAAAGGTGACAATGAGATGAAGATAGGTTAAAGTGAGTTGGCTAAAATCTGACATGAAGAATAAAAGGGGAAGATAGTGCCTAAATGGTCACAGATTGCAGAGTTTCAAGGTGCAGAAAGATTAGTTTGTAGGCACGGCAAATAATTGGGAAAGCTAATGGCATGTTATTGTTTATTGTAAGGGTAGTTGAATATAAAAGTGAACATGTTAGGCTTCAGTTGTTCAAGGGAGCAGAGAGATCAGCTTTGGAATACTGTGTGTAGCATTGGTGTCCTTATTAATGGCAGCATGCAAATATTTTTGCGTCAGTTCAGGAAACATTTGCTGGATTAATATGTGGAATCCTACAGGGAAAGATTGGATATTCTAGGCTTGTATCACCTGGAACTTAGAGAGGAGACTTGCTTAAAAATATTAAGACTCGGAGATTCTTGATAGAGAGCATGTTTGTGGGAGAATGTGGAACTAACCTTTTAAGAAAAAGATGAGTTTTTTTCAAAGGGTCATGAGTCTCCCTCTCAAACAGCAGTAAAGGCAGAGACGTTGAATACTTTTAAGACAGAGGAAGATGGATTCTTGATAAGCAATGGCACAAAAGATATTGGGTGTCACAAGATTGTGAAAGAATCAGATCGGCCATGAATGTATTCAATGGTGGCACAGGCTCAAGACACTGACTAGCCTACACTTGCCCCAAGTTTATATTTTGTACATTTGTAAGTTGTACTTGTGACTGTTTTTTTTTATCAGGATGGTTTACCAAAATTTATCAGGATGCTGCCTGGATTAGACACAGATATTCTGTGTCTATGTGCTTCTTCCACATTGCCTGATGAAGGAGCACCGCTTTGAAAGCTTGTAATTCAAAATAAACCTGTTGGACTATAACCTGATGTCATGTGACTTCTGACTTTATCTGCAGTCCAACACTAGCACCTCCATATCATGGATTTGAGGGCATGAGCTGTAAGGAGAGGCTAGAAAAACTAGAGTTTTCTCTAGAATGGCAGAGGCTGGAGACATTTTAAAAGTCTATAAAATTATGAGATATATAGATAGGGTTGACAGTCAGAATCTTTTTCCCAGAGTTGAAATGTCGAATACTAGGGGGCTTGTATTTAAGGTGAGAGGGGGAAAATTCAAAGGAGATGTGAGGGGCAATTTGTTTAGAGTGGCAGGCAGGTGTTTGGAATGCGCTGATAGGGGTGGTGTTGGAGGCAGATGCGATTGGGGTAATTTAAGGGGCTTTTAGATAAGCATATGAATATGCAAGAAATGGAGGGATATGGACCCAGGGCAGGCAGAAGGGATTAGTTTAATTTGGCGTCATGTTCAGCATAACCTCGTGGGATGCAGGGCCTGTTCCAGTGCTGTACTGTTCTATGCTCTACTATGTGTTAGATTATATCCTGTTGTTAAGTGCTTCATCTTGTCCAGACTCATGCTGTTTCTCCTTTACCATTATAATTCAAACTGGCCCAGTATAGAAAGGAGGATTAGTGAAATTAGTGGCAGCAGTGAAATTCTCAAAAGCAGAAGCCATTACTTAACAAAATGCTTGTAACAAAAGTGTAATTTTTGTTTGAACTTAGTGTTATTATTGTAACAATACATGACTTTTAATAGTTAACTTGAAATATGTTGGTCACATTATCAGAAGAAGACTCAATCTTCCAGGCACCAAATTTCTGCACTGACAATTTTAATAGAGACTCAGATACCCCATTCATTTTGTCTGTCTCTCTAGCACATTGAACAGATAACTTTAACATCTTCTTTATCAGAAATCTGACTTTTAAAGGACAATTTGCTCTCAAGGCCCCTATGTTATACTCAAGTGTAATTTTGTATCATCCTTTACGCACCATTTAAAAGCTTGCTTTGTGCCCTGGTTTTCAGCAATGAACAACAATATCTTCAAAAGGTTTGAAATAGTCACACAAAGAGAATAAGTTGTGATCAAAGATTTACCACAGACATCTTAAGATTTTAAAGTCCCATTATCTGAGCACTCATCAAATTGTAGATGCAACAAAAGACAAAAGCCTGGCTAACTTAGAATGTTCTGTCAAAGTAGGTAAGATATTTAAATCCTCCTTACGTAGAAGCTCATTGCTTGTTTTTAAATTTTTGTAATTCTTAGCATTACCAATCAGCTGCTGTGTGGTCTTTGATGTATAAATGGTCCCATATAAGTCAGGGCTATCTTGCAAACTTTTATTCAAGGAGTGAAAATGATCAGCAGATAACATCAACACTTCAGCAGATGGGCATGATTTTTCTTCTGAAAGAAACATATTGACTGATGTAGGATTTTGAAGTTAATGCTAGGTACTTATGGTCTGAACAGCAGCAATATAATGTGCATAATACAACACCTCACCTGTACCAATTTGTCACCCTTTGGACCCTGTAATTAAAATGCTTTCCTTTTATCAAATCCTGGAACCTTTGAAAAAGTAAGTCAACAAATCTTGTAATGGGAGAGGTCCAATAATTCTCTCTGGCCCGAATTGTCACATGGATCAATTTCAACATGACTATGTTTGAAAGTTTGTTCTAAAGTGCACCTTCTGTAAGTGAGGGATTCTGTAGGATTTGACAAGTTGAACACTCATGGAAACCTGGGATCTTGAGTGTGAATTGGTCTAGCTCTCTACCTAATGGTAACTTAGCATACCGTGAACATAAGGAATAAAATCCATTTATCTGGGCTGATGCTTTGGTACATTTTTAATTCAAAATACTTCAACTTTTTATTATACTAAGGCAATGTTTTCATACAATTCACATTATTGGGCTTTTATTATTTCAGTACAGTGTTTACAGCATATTGGTCAATATATCATTTCCAATCTGCACCATTTTAATGAAGCCATTCACATAAATGGGTACCAACCTCAGTAAAGGATCAGAGAATGAATTTTAATAAGAACCCATCCAGCAGAACCCCCATTGTTAATTGTTTAATTGTGTTTGTATTTCTATTGTTAAATTTATTCAATCATATTAAATGTAATTTACCCTAATTAGCATGAATGCTTCATTTTATTTTGGAAACATAATTTTTTATGCCATCATTTACGTGATCATGGGGTGTTAGTGATAGAGCAGGTGTCTAATTTTGTATTTAGTAGAATTTGAATCTGTGCAGTTCTTTTTCACATTCCTGGAAAGTTCTAAAGAATTGTACAGTTAATATTCTTTATGTAGGTTACCTGCAAATGCTATAACCAATTGGTATGCAGCAAGTTCCAAAATGGTCAATCAATGATCAAGGAAACAATGATCAATTAATCTGATTTGATCATGTTGGTTGAGGAAAGAGTGCTAACCAACAAATTCTTTTTCCAAAATCAGAATGAAACCTTAGTTTTATGTTCCATCTAAAAATAGTGTCACTGGAAATATAACAGTCCCTCTGTATTGATGTGAATTTGCCTCCAGTGAGGTATCCTAGCTGATGCTGTAAAGCTTATTCTATTTCCCATAATACAACAAACTTGGCATGTATATTGTGTTATTGAATAAATGATTGTTGCAGCTATTTACACAAACATTGGATTCAACATATCAGAATTGATCAGCATATGTGCATTAGTTGTCATGCTTCAAGCAATCTGGGATAAAATGGAATATGAGATCTTTACATCCTTAGGTCAAATTCCATTTACAGTCAGGGTATCATGAGCATTTTTCTTAAAGGCATTCTGGCATACTGGTCATGAAAAATAATACAGCATTCTCTTTTTTCCACAAATTAAAATCCAAAACAGATATACATATCCTGTGATGTTAATTCAGTAATTATACAAGCGCATGAAATCAAGTTAACAAGACTAATATTTCAAACTTCAACAGAATGCTTGAAACATTTGACAACTCATCCTGATCTGGTGATTATATATTCATCTGGAGAGCTATCCATTATTCTCTATTGCATTGTTCCCTGTTTGTTTGATAATTTGCTTCTTTTGCTGCTAAATGCTGCCACCCTACTTCATCACACAATCATTATCATCAGATTTTTCTTCTTCACTTTCTTTGTGCAGTTTGGGGAGCTCTCTAACTGCTCACTGATCAAATAACTCTTTCTCCTCCACCTTTGAAGAAGATGGTCCTATGTGTCAGAATTTTTGGACAATTTTTTGTAAGGCTTAGTTATTCACACTTGCCTTCCGTATTGGGGAATCTTAATCCCCTTTGGATTTGTCACATGAAAATGATCTTGCTTTATGTTCAACAATCAATGATTGATTTGATAATACATTCCATACATCCTGCTTAGACCACTAAATTGTGAATTTAGTGGTGAACATGACACTGTTTTATAGGCCATTCCTCACTTAGCACATATGTCTTGTAAAGCTTTGCCAGTGTGCTATCATCAGTAGTCGGACATTATTTGATTCTAGGCTTTGGATAGGGCTCACAATGTCAACAATAGTTATGCTGTAGCTTAGTTGCCAAACAATGGAAATTTAGAGAAGCAATCTGTTGCAATGATGTAGTCTCCCCCATGAACTGTGAATATATCTGTTGCTACCTCTGTCCAAGGAGTGGATGGAACATCATGTGAATGTAAATGTTCCCTCTGCTGCTGGGGTCAGTACATTTGCTATCCGTCAGGTGGATTTATGAGTCATTACATATCCTGATTCATCCCCAGTTTACACAGAAATTCATGTGCCAGTTTGATGTGTTCAATGGGACACAATATTTTGGCATGTTTTTGGTATTAGGATTTGTTTACCCCTGAAAATGACTTGTTGTGATAAAGCAAGATCATCACTATAGCCAAAATGAATAAATATTTTTAGGTACTCCTTTAATATTTTCAGGCCATCCCCAGTTAATGGTCTTTTGGAACTCTTGTAGTCCTTCATTTTGAGCGATTCACATTGGGTCTGGCCAAAGTGTAACAGATCAACCTTGAGAATGTCTTCAACTTTGTAGTCAACTATCAGTGTATAGGTCAACAGTAATATCTTGGCATTTGTATGGGTTGGGTAATATGCTCAGCGCATCAAATATGATCATCCTGGTACTTGGCTTATATTTGACTTTAAATTCATGCCCCTAGAGATTATTCCTAATGTAATTTTATAATATGTGGTCTGTTCCACCAAGAGGATGTGGTTTGAATCTCAAGAATTAAGATTATGAAATATACCTACACAAACCGGGAGTCCTGCATTTGTTGATCCATCAATAACTATCTAGTAGAAGATTTAAGGAAACCAGGGTGAGATTGTATGTTGGCACTGCTGAGTAATTCTGCCAATGCATGGAATTGGTGATCCATTATACACTTTGTGACAGATTACCATGAAGTTACAATTGTACATGTCTTTTGGATGAGTAGTGGTCATATGTTTGCAGTAGCTCCTGTTTCAATTTTACCTTTTCATATGTATAACCCTGCTTTTTCAAAATGTATAATATTGTTGTTTTAAAAGCTTCAGAATGTCTTATGTCATCAACATGGTGTTAACAATATAGAAGACTTTGTCACCTTCTGAAATCTGCCTTTCACTCGGTTGAGTCTGAATGTCATTGATCTGTTTGCATATGTGCACTTTCTAATTTTTCTAATGAAAGGGAAAGCTATTTCTTAACTTGAGCTGGTCTTTGAAAACTGTCCAGAAATTTTCTAGATCTTTCTGATTGCTAATAAAAACACTGGATTTGCTAATTATGCAACTTGCCAATGACAAGCAAGAAATTTGGAGTGTTTTTCTGGAGATTACCTACTGCTTCATCTGTAAAATAGAACTGCATTCATTGTGCAAACAGTTGTAATTCAGTGAAAGTGTCACTGGATGCCCTATCCCTAATGAAGTTTCTGTTTTCCGTGAATCACTCTTTAAAATCTAGTTTGCTGTATGCTACATCTACATCACTGATTTACTATCTCTACTGCTACCTTTGTCCTTTGCTCTGGGCAACATTGCCATCTAGTCAACCTACCTCTCCTTCTTTGTCTACAGGATAAGTAGATTAACCACCAAAATAGAGAAATAAAGAGAAAAGTTACATTGTAGTTCTTCATTGTATAAATTAGGAAGTTAAAAAAATAAAGTTTAAAGATTAATGTTAGAGTCCTTCTATAGCTTGCAGTCTCTCCACAATGTGGGCTTTCCACACGTGGTTTCACTCTCCCCATACTGCCAGGCTCAAGATCTGCGACAGGCTGACTACACAAGGCCCCCAGTCCACCAACCAACCCATCTGGGTCCCCAACCCACCAGCTGCTCAGCTCTGGCCCTGCAATCACTGGCTGTTCTGCTCCACACCAGCCCATTGAGCACTGGCTGTCCAGTTCTGCACCAGCCCACTGACATCTGGCCATCCCCCCCCCCCCCCCCCCCCCCCCCCCCGCATCCACCCACTGACCACTGACTGTCCTGTTACCACTGGTCCACTGACCATTAGCCATCCTGCACTGCATCCACCTACCAACCATTTTGTACCAGCCCACTGACCACTGGCCGTTCCCATTCTGCACCAGCACACTGACCATTGGCCATCCCTCTCCACACCAGCCCACTGACCACTGGCCATCTTACTCCATACCAGCCCACTGACCACTGGCCATCCTACTCCATACCAGCACACTGACCACTGGTCGTCCTGCTCCGCACCAGCCCACCGACTGCTGGCCATCCCACTCTACACCAGCTCATCAACCACTGGCCATCCTGCTCCACATCAGCTCACTGACCACTGGCTGTCCCATTCTGTGCCTGCCCACTGACCACTGGCCATCCTGCTCCAAATCAGCCCACTGACCACTGGCCATCCTGCTCTGAACCCACCCACTGACTACTAGCCATCCCTCTCCACACCAGCCCACTGATAACTGGCCATCCCATTCTGCACCAGCCCACTGGCCATCTCGCTCCGGACCACATTAGGCCCTCAACTGCCACTGCACTCCTGCTGTCTTCACATGCCAAGGTAGATTGAGAATAGCACTAGAAATTTTAAAAAATAAACAGAAGGAAAGAGAGAAGCAGATAAATGGATGAGTGCTGAACTGAGCCTATGCTGCTGCTGCCATCTTGTTACTAGTTATGGGTGCTAATTCTGTAGCAGGATTTGCACAAAGTCTTGTCATTATCTCCTAACCCAAAAGTCAGTGCAACTACCGAGCTAGGCTAACGTTAAGATAAATGCATTCAGGACTAACATAACGTCGGTTAGGTGTATGAGCCGTAATAGTGTCCAAGGAAGAGGAGCAGCTGCTCCACCTATTTGACACAGTAAAAGTCTGCATTATTTGGAAGCCGTAGTCAGTAACATTCAAATATTTGTTGATGGTTAATTGTTCTGACCAATGTTCATGGAAAAATATAGCTTTCAATTTTTCTGAAAATGCCAATCTTTGTGAAGTAGAGGAGCTGGTGTTGGACTGACGTGGATAAAGTTAAAAATCACACAACACCAGGTTATAGTCCAACAGGTTTATTTGGAAGCACTTGCTTTTGGAACGCTGCTCCTTCATCAGATAGCTACCTGATGATAGAGTAGTGCTTCGAAAGCTAGTGCTTCCAAATAAACCTGTTGGACTATAACATAGTGTTGTGTTTTTTAATCATTGTGAATATATTTATGACGCCATTCCACATTACAGCATTATAACTCTTCTACCATTGAATTTATCTCCTGTACATCCTCAATTGTGTGCTCGAGACTCAAATTTATTTTCATCCCTATTTAAGAGGTATGTCAAAATCTGAATCATCTATTTTTGGGTTACCTTAACTTTGAAATATAACAAGACTGCTGAAAAGCCATTAGCACTTTCGGCCCCTCGAATCCAACACTACTCCCTGCCACCGCCCCAGCCTCATTAAAACGTGCTCTAGAAATGCACCTGCAAAAATAGCATTTTTTTGTAACCTCAAGCTGTGTTAAAGCTGCCTGCCTGTAGGGATCAATATCAGTAATGTGTGTATTGTTAACCACTGACCTCTGCACTGTGCCCCTAGCTTCCTGCCTTGTTACAGACTCCAGGAACCAAAGGATGCAGAACATTCAGTGGTGTCTCTAACCAAGTTGTGCATTACTGATATCGATTACTGAGCTGAAGTATAAAAATAATAAACAGATCTACTTTAGAAAGACAATTTTTTGCAGCATTGATTAGTAGGCAATAATGGAGAATTATTAATACAGCATGCATCATTTTGATTTTAGGATATTCAGTTAATTTCCAAATGGCATTTCAAACTATGTAAATGGTAGGTCACAAGCTCCTTGCAATTATTCAGTCAGAAAGTTCACTAGCTCTCTATTGTGGACGAAACCAAACAGAGCAGGAAGATATTGAATGTAATCTCCAGTCTATTGAGTTTGAGCAGGGGTCACAGCATTAGTTTGAGTAAATGTCGTTGAGCAAAACTGGGGGAGGGAAACAATCAGGGTTCTGGTACCTGAACAGAAGGAAGAAGCTATCTTTTCAATGAAAAGTGTGAGAATATCAGTTTTTCTGCAGTTAGTAACTGATTAACTAAATTAAACTCTCAAAATATGAATCACCAGCATATTGTTCAATATTAAGGTACATGGATATTCGCCTACTACTCTTCAATTTAAAGAATTGCCCCATATATGTATGCGGGATAGGAATACGGCCGGGCTCTGCATTTTAATGTTTTGCCAGTACTCAGATAATGAAATTTGACAACAATGCACTGATGACTTGGGCACAGGCTAGTTGCCTAAGTGTATGGTGTAGTGGGTGCTCCTGATATTCTGGAAGAACGCATCCCTCTATGTTTGGTAAGTAGGCTCCATGTGATTCTATGTCTTATCAGACCTGTTTAAATCACTGATAAAACCCTTTCACAATAAATCCTGTTTTTGTTCTTTTTGTGATATATGTCTATCCAAGTGCCTGAACTACCATGTGATAAAACAACCAAGTATCTTGTGACCTGAGTAGGTGGTAAGTACTCCTCAGCAGGGCAATTTAAAGGGCTTAACTACACACAGGTTCACTAATAATTTGTTAATTGAAATGTCAGTGACATCTGGACAGTTTATGGTTTTTCTTCTGATTGGGGAAACTGAATAATGATTCATCATTACAGTCCAGTAAATCTCCTTGTACCTGTTCTTTGAAAGCAAACTTGTGTTTTGTTGTCCTGCAATCCAGGGTGCAATTGCCCTCCATGGGCAGGAAGCAGGAGTTTGGATCCCAACCTAATCCCAAAGAGAAGCAGTCCCTCTTTGGGATCTTTACAGAGGATTAAATGGTAAGGAAACAGGTACCCTGTTCAAGTAAGGGTGGTAGATGAGCACTTGAATCTTTAAACAGACACCTTTAAATGAGAAAAAAAGTTTCATCATTAAGGGCACTGGGGGAATGTGTTTGTGGTAGGCCAGGGATTTGCTCCACAAGCTGGTTTTGGTAGCACCAACATCCAGGGGATCTGGAAAAGCCTTAAGGCCTGCCTGGAACAGTGCCCCCTCCCCCCTCTCCCCCCCCCCCCCCCCCCCCCCGCCCCACACCACACACACACACACACACACACACACACCCCTAGCCTGCTTTATGGTGCCTTTTCGAAAAGCCCACTCAGCCTTTTTTCCCTGTGGTTAATAATGCCCCTAAATGAGTTCAATGTCCTGTCGGGAGTGTGGTGCTGGAAAAGCACAGCAGGTCAGGCAGCATCTGAGGAGCAGGAGAATCGATGTTTCAGGCAAGAGCCCTTCATTGGGAATGAGGCTTGTGAGCCGAGGAGGTGGAGAGATAGTGGGAGGGTGTTGGGTCTGGGATGAAGATAGCTGAGAGTGCAATAGGTAGAGGGAGGTGGGGGTAATGGTGATAGGTCAGAGAGGAGGGTGGAGTGGATGGGTGGGAAGGAAGATGGACATATAGCAGAGGTCACGAGGGTGGTACTGATTTGGAAGTTTGGAACTGGGATAAGGTCGGGGAGGGGAAATGGGGAAGTCCACATTTCGAGGTTGTGTAGTTCGAGGGTCCCAAGGCAGAAGATGAAACATTATTCCTCCAGGCATCAAATGGTTAGGGCGTGGCGATGGAGGGGTCCAGCACCTGCGTGTCCTTGGTGGAGTGGGAGTTGAAGTGTTTGGCTACAGGGTTATGGCATTGGTTGATGCAGGTGTCCTGGAAATGTTCTCTGAAGCGCTCTACATGTAGGTATCCTATCTCCCCAATGTAGAGGAGACCGCATCGGGAGCAACAGATAAAGTAAGTGATGTGTGGAAGTGCAGGTAAAACTGATGTATGTAGAAGGCTCCTTGGGGCCTTGGATAGAGGTGATGGGGGTGGTGTGGTGCAGGTTTTGCAATTCCTGCAGTGGCAGGGGAAGATGCCAGAGTGGAGGGAGGGTTGGTGTGAGGCGTGGGCAAGAGAGTCGGGGAGGGAATGGTCTTTTTGGAAAGTGGATAGGGGTGGGGAGGCAAATGTATCTCTGGTGGTGGGGTCCATTTGTAAGTGTCCTGTACCAGCTAAGCAGAAAATGAGCAGTGCTGGGAACAAGGTCAGGAAACCAGCAATCTGTCAAACACCGCCATTTTTATATCTGTCCGCCTCCACCCCTGCATTACCTGGCTTGTCCCAAAAATTTAGTGTCCTTTTTTTTGTCTGTTGTCCTATGAGTTCTTCATCCTCAACTTCATTTAAGCCACTTATTTTGGGACTAGCAGATAGAGTGTCCCTCATCCCAAAGGCTATCTCAGTGAAATCAAGTTTTCTAATACATTCTTTAGACCGTTTAAAATCTATGATCACTAGTTATTTACCTATTTCCCAGAGAGAATGATTTTTCTCACCTCAACTAAACATCTCACCATCTTGAAATTCAGACACCTTGTTACCTTCTCTGTTTTGAGGGGACTAATCCTTATGTTTCCCAAACTGTGCTGAGGAGAAGATATTGCTAATGTCGTTAAGTTTTGGCTATATTCTAAATGTTGAACTGCTGCTATGAGAGAACTAAGAGGGGCTAGAGAAGGAATGCAAGCTGGAAGGAAGAAAGGAGCGAGCAGGAGGCAAGGCAAGAAGAGGATCCAGTGTAGCATCTTAGGCATGGACAACAGGGTCCACTAACATCAAAATCACCCTGGTCCTTAACTATTAAGTACAGGCTCCTTTCAAATTGTAGCAAGTGTTGCCTGCCATATCTCCCAAATTTCTGCCTACAATTGCATCAGGATTGTCATCCAAGTCTCTTTACCTCAGGGTGGATCAAAGGAACAGGATGCTGCCTGGCCTGCTGCGCTTTTCTAGCAACACATTTTTAATCTCTGATCTCCAGCATCTGCAGTCCTCACTTTTTCCCTCTTTACCTCAATGAGAATAGCTGCACTATGTTCCCTATGGATAGAATAAAGAAGACTGAGAGTACAAGGCTCTGGATGGTCTACAGACTTCTCCAGGGTCCAAGATACTAGAGACTGCACTCGTACTATTGGTGATGACCCCATCACTATCCTGGTACCATTTCAAATGGAAACTACATCAACATTCAATTGTATTGTGACCACTAGTAGCATCTGTGTCTGGTTTCCTTGCAACAATGATTCCTGTGCCAGTTCTCTGCCCTGTCTTTATCATGATTTGTGGTTTTACCAGTGACTAGTCAGGCAAGGGAGTTGGCAGCAGTGGCGTGGATGTGGGAAAACCTCCTCTCTTCCAATCTCCCAACAAGCCCCTGAGCACACATCTGAAGTTCCTACCCTGATTTCCACATCCCATTGCCTTCACTCACCTTTGATTCGTGGTCCTACAAGGTTGCTAGTGAATACATTGCTCCAGCTGGAGGCACTGACATCTAATGATCTGATGTCTCTCAGCAAACAGGGATTCCTCAACCAAGGACTTCAGATGCAGAAGAGCTGAAAATATGTTGCTGGTTAAAGCACAGCAGGTTAGGCAGCATCTCAGGAATAGGGAATTCGACATTTCGAGCATAAGCAGAAGAGGCCAAACAGTGGCCACGTAAGTGTGAGAATGGCACTTGATTCCATCAGGCTTCCTGGATGTTCATTGCCACTCGTCTCAATGATAGGTAAGACCCTGTCAGCCCTGACAGACCCAAACTCCAATTTCTTCAAGAGTCCTAGTATTGTGTTAAATCATGAAAGCTAGACAAGTTAAAAGTGAAATCCTTCATGACTTTTAACTGAAATGTTTTACTGTTGCCATTGTATTCTGTATGTATAAATGTAACAGTATGCAGCTAATCTTCTGATTTATGCCTCTCCTTGTAGGACTAGCTTTACAAGTGCTGATTTCAGGAAAGGGTCAAATGTCCTTACTCAATCGCTGGTTTGGGCTTTCTGCTTTGGTTAGTTGGCAAAACTCAGACCCTGGTTTTGTACTTTTGACCTAGGCTGGTAACTTGAGAAAACAAAACATTTCAATTTCCCTCCCATGGACTTTCATAGGCCCACACGTTTTTTTGTTATTTCATTTCAACTGTTCTGCTATCATGTTAACATGCCTGAAAGAATTTCCATAGTGCATTGACAACAGAATAAAACAGGAATTGGATTTCAACGCTATAGAATGACTCCCTGCTGGAATTCAAATTCAAGTTCTCTGGGGTGTTTTTTTTTGTGCGGTTGAAGGGATCTACCAGGTAAAGTAGCAAGTGCAATGCTGCTGGAGAATGAGCTTGGGGGACTAAGCGTGTTTTAAAAGGGGTATGACAAAAGCGGACCAAGATGTCATTATTCAAAAACCTTTTTAGATGTTCATTCATTGTTTTTGGGAATGTACTGGCCTTGGCTTTTCCACCAAAATGGAGCAGGTGCGAAAGCAGGTGCAAAGTCAAACATAATGCCATCCAACTTTGTACCCGTGGTTTGAATCAATATTTTTTTTCTCTTTTCCCCCGAGAGGAAAAATAGATATTCAAATGAGTTTATGCTGATTATTTGGTGCAATCGTGCTGCCTTGGTGGCCAGTTTCTAATTATGAATGGGAGGGGTGGACACAAGCAGGGCCTTTCTTCCCAGATTCTTTTTCCTTAAAAAAAACTGCACCGCAAATGAATAAAATGCAGCTTCTCGATGGTGTATGTGTGAAGTCGGATTATAATTCACCTCCTGGCACATGCCCTCATTGAAAGCCACAGGAGGGTAAGAGGGCAGAATTTTGCACGTGGGAAAGTAATCAGTGGGAAAACAAAATCTTGAAACGCCACCTGATCAAGTGGTAGGCTCAGCTAGTGGCCACCTTTAACGTAGAGAGAAAAGTCAGCATGTGCGCTTGCATAGGTAACAAAAAACATCACAGACATGAAATCAATGGTGAGCAATGGTGGGAAAATTAACATCAGGCTGAAGAAGTAAGGGATTCATAAAAGGTACTAAACTGTGCAGCGTTAAAGAAAAGCCTTAAACACGAAAAGAAATTAAGTGGACTGCAACAGCAACATATTTGGATTTTGAGGGTAATTATAAATTTAGTTCTCTTCCCCTGCAAGGACTTACAGGTGACTGTTAAAGAATTAGAAACTCAATGTCAGCCCGTTTACAACACATCCTTTTTCAGATCTAATAGAGACTGTGTTGGGGGACAGACAACTAACCAACCCCTCAGCAAGAAGGTCCTGAATTTAAGTATCGTTATGAGCCTGTGTGCTTTATGTTTTAATTGTGCTTCAAATTTTATGACAGCCAACTGGACCTTGGGAAGCTTGAAAGCTGCGGGATGGTGACAATGGTTAGATTGGATAGGTCGAGGTCTATCCAACACTGCTTGTGGGTTGGGATAATCATAGGTTCTTCCCCTTTGGCCTATCAAGCTTGCCCGTAAGCCAGTCTGTGATTGGTTGCTTGCGTCCCCGTTGCTTGACCTTCCCAACAGTCAATCCTCTTCTGATGTCCAATTCCCCTCTTTAACAAAACTGACTACTCCTTAAATTGTCCTTGTAAACTCTCACCCTACTCATATCAGCTGTCTTTCTGACCAGCCTCTCAATGTAGCTATTTACCATATTTAGGAGCCCTAGCAAAACTGGAATCAATGAAAATTGGGAGGAAACTCTTCCGACGGCTAGAATTGTATCTGGCACATCGGAAGATGCTTGTGGTTGTTGGAGGTCAGTCAGTTCAGCTGTAAGGCTTCATTGCAGGAGCTCCTTAGGGCTGTGCCCTGAGCTGAACCATCTTCTGCTCCTTTGTCAATGGCCTTTCCTGGGTCATGAGGTCAGAAGTGACGATGTTCTCTGATTGTAAAATGTTCAGCAGCATTCCTGGCATCCTCAGATACTGAAGCAGTCCATGTCCAAATAAAATAGAGCCTGGACAATTTCCAGGCTTGGGTTGAAAAGTGGCAAGTATCTTTCGTGCCTCACAAACATCAGGCAATGAACATCTTCAATAAGAGACAATTTAACCACTGCCCCTTGGCCTTCAATGGTGTTACTATCCTGAATTCTCCACTATCAACATCCTATGGTCTACCATTAACCAGAAACTGAACTGGACTGGCCATATAAACACAGTGGCTATAAGAGTTGATCAAAGGCTCGGAGTCCTATAATAAATGACTCCCAAATCCTGTTCACCATCTACAAGGCACATGTCAGTGTTTGATTGAATACTTTCCACTTAACTAGATGAGTGCAGCTCCAATAACTATCAAGAAACTTGCTACCATCCAGGACAAGGCTGTCTACTGATTAGCACCACATCCACGAACATTCAGTCATTCACTAATGATGTTCAGTAGCAGCTATGTGTACTATCTACAAGATGCACTGTAAAAATTCACTTAAGGTCTTTAGATGGCCCCTTCTGTCTAAAACTATGGCTAATTCTATCTAGAAAGATAAGGGCACCAGGTAACTGGTAACGCCACCATTTACAGGTTTTCCTCCAAGCCACTCACCATCCTGACTTGGAGATATATTGCTCTTCCTTCACTGTTGCTGGTTCAAATTCCTGGAATTCCCATCACTAAGAGCATTATGTGTCTCCCTATAGCACAAGGACTGCCCACTGCAAGAAGGCAGCCCATAACAACCTTCTCAACTCAGGACCGGGCCAATATCCAAGAGTTAAGAAAGCCTTGGTTAGTTAAAGAAAATAATCTGAGGAAGCTTTGATTAAATAAGCCATTTATCCCATGAAACAAACCTGTACCCAAGATGTTTTTACTCTGAGTGACATTGTTTAACCATCTCAAGCTAATCTGTGTATATATAATTTTAGTTCCTTAGGTATTTCCGCTAATCCCATTAAAGCTGTTAGTCCGTGTATTCCCACAGCCAGACTTGTGTGGCTTCTTCTCTCTATCCTGGAAGGACAAAGCTGACTTTTAAGTCATTGCCCCCAAGTTCTGGACTGACTAAAAAGGGAAATATCTTCCTGTCAAGTCCATTCAGGATCTTATAAACCTCAATTAAGTCACCTTTCATTCTTAAACTCCAGTGGAAACAAGACCAGCCTCACCAACCTGTCTTCACGAGGTAACACTCTGTCTAGTAAATCTCTCTGGAGGTGCCTACATTGCCTATCCAACCTTCCTTAAATACAGAGACCAAATCTGCACGCAGTATTTGAGATTGACTCATCGATGTGACGTATAACCGAATAATAACATCCTTAATTTTATGTTCAATTCTTAATGCAATAGAAAAGAGCATCCACTATCCGCCTTGATTTTGTGCTGGACCTACATACTAATTTTTTGGACTTATGAACCAGAATACCTAATTTCCTCTATACCTTGGAATTCTACAAGCATTCTCTATTTAAATAATGCTCTATGTTTTTATGCTACATCTGTCTGCAAATTCCTTATGTATTCTTCAAACATATAGCCTTACCTATCATCTCTGAATTTAGCTACAATGGACTCATTCCCTCATCTAAGTCATTGACATAAATTGTAAAATGGTGAGGCCCAGCACTGATACCCATGAGACTCCATTCATCTCATCCTGCAAATCAGATACTCATTTGCGCACAGTCTCTATTTTTGCCAACCAGTCAATCTTCTATCTCTGCTAATATGTAATCCCGCACATTGTGAACTATGATCGTGAACTTTTTTTTTCTGCAATAATCTTTGAAATGGCTCTTTCAAATGCCTTCAGAAAATCAAAATATAGTACATCTATAGGCTCCCCTTTATCACAAATGACTCCTTCAAAAAAATCCAATTTATTGGTCAAGCTGACTGTTCCCTATCATCTTGATGCACAGCTATGATATCTTTTCTATTCAATTCTAACACTGTCCCCATGCTGGATGTCAAGCTAAGTGGTCTCCATTTCCTGCTTTCTTCCTACCACCCTTCTTGAATAGTGAGCTTATGTTTGCTACTTTCTTGAATCAAGGGGATTTTGGAAATTTAATAACATCACATCTGTTATCTCATTGGAAACAGTGTTTTTTAAGACTCTTGACTGAAAGCCATTTGAACATGAAGACTTGTCAACCACAGCTTCACCATTTTGTACTTTTTCCTTTGCAATTATAATTTTGCTAGGTTCCCTCTTCACTTCCATCTTCTTATTTACAGATATTACTGTAATGTTTTCTGTATCATCTATAGTGAAGATGGAAGCAAACTGTTTTTTCATTTCATCTGCCATCTCCTATTATCTACAATTAACTCCCCATTCTCACTCTCTAGAGGACTGACACTCTTGTTGTTTTCATTTCTAAATATCTGTGGGAATGTTTGTTATCCATTTTTACATTCCTACCTATCATCTTCACAAACTCTTAATTTTTTCCACCCATTTAAACTTTTAGACATTCTCTGCAATTTTTTATATTCTCATCAATCATCATCCCTTCACCACACACGGTGAGATTCAAGAGAATAGCTCACCACCATCTTCTTCAGTGTAATTACAGACAATAAATGATAGCCTTGCCAGTGATACTTACACCCCATGAATAACTTTGTTTGTAAACTTTGATAATTCAAGCATAAGACCATTACCAAAATCTCGCCTACTGTAGATCTTGAGGAATGGGAGCAAATAGGTCAATTTGCTTCTAAAACTGACGAGAAAGTTGCTCAAAAACAAAACAATTGCAGATGCTGATGATCTAAACAAAATCAAGACCTGCTGGAGAGACTGAAATTCACAGCTTCAGTTCTGAAGACGGGTCACTGGCCTCAAAACATCAACTCTGATTTCTCTCCATAGATGCTGCCAGACCTGCTGAGTTTCTTCAGCAATTTCTATTTCTGTTCCAGAAAGTTGCTCAAGTTGGGCAGTATGATTCATAGTACTCCTGAATGCAGAGCATGTTATCATAGAAGCCCCTGACACACTTCCCTTCCCAAAAGTTCAATCCCAACTTTGGCCTACTCCAGTTCCCCTTTGCCTTTCCCTGCCATGGAATTTCCAGCTGCTGTAACCTGACAGGACCTCACAGCATTTGGTTAGGTTAAAAACGAGGACTGCAGATGCTGGAAACCAGAGTCTAGATTAGAGTGGTGCTGGAAAAGCACAGCAGTTCAGGAAGCATCCGAGGAGTAGGAAAATCAACGTTTCGGGCAAAAAGACCTTTGCCCGAAACGTCAATTTTACCGC
This sequence comes from Hemiscyllium ocellatum, assembly GCF_020745735.1. Taxonomy (NCBI): domain Eukaryota; kingdom Metazoa; phylum Chordata; class Chondrichthyes; order Orectolobiformes; family Hemiscylliidae; genus Hemiscyllium; species Hemiscyllium ocellatum. Next base: position 15,916,579 of record NC_083428.1, on the reverse strand, counting down.
TCCTTGGATACTGCCTGAACTGCTGTGCTTTTCCAGCACCACTCTAATCTAGACCCGCAGCATTTGGGGAAAGCACCAAATAGTGGGTTCCTCATATTTGTCTGACCAACCTGCCCCCTATGGGTCAGATAATAAAAATACCTGTCAGAATATCTGTTCTATGCTGCTTCCATTTTCTTGTTTGTCATTATAATTACCCCTATCTCTGCCTTTATCAGACACAAGTTTGCTTCCAATGAACCTCTTTCTTTCTGAATCCCTAAGACAGCTTTAACAATGTGATTGTATGTCTTTTGTTAGTTTACACTCATTGTACGTTCTTGCTCCCTTCAGCAATATCATGGTCATTGTTTGTCATATTTTAAAGTTCATCCAGTCCTCAAGTTTTCAGATGACTGAAAGAAAGGAATAAATGATATCTAATTAAGTTCTCCATTATTAAATTAAAAGCTTCCTGTTGCAAATTAATTCACTGAGTGTACCTTTCAAAGCAAGACTTTTATAATCATTTGCTGATCTAGACTGTGTTATCAATACATATGTGCAAAATAGATTAGATTAGAATCCCTACACTATGGAAACAGGCCATTTGGTTCAACAAGTCCACAACAACTCTCTGAAGAGTAACCCACCCAGACCCATTCCCCTATCCTATATTTACCCCTGACAAACGCACCTAACACTATGGGCAATTTAGCATGGCCAATTTGCCTAACCTGCACATCTTTGGATTGTGGGAGGAAACCGGAGCACCTGGCGGAAACCCATGCAGACACAGGGAGAATGTGTAAACTCCAAACAGTCACCCGAGGCAGGAATCAAACCCGGGTCCCTGGCACTGTGAGGCAGCAGTGCTAACCACAGCCACCATGCTGCCCACTGAGAAACAGGCAGAATGTCATAGAATCCTTACAGTGTGGAAGATGGCCATTTGATCCATGAAGTCCACACCAATCCTCTGAAGACAATCCCATTCAGACCCATCCCATAACCCTATGTTTTCCACAGCCAATCTACCTAACCTGCACATTTTTGGACTCTGCAAGGAAACCCACGCAGACACAGGGTAACATTCACGTAGACAGTCACCTGAGGGTGGAATTGAACTCAGATCCCTGATACTGTGAGGCAGCAGTGCTGATCATTGAGCCACCATGATCAATCAGTTTTTGTCAACTCCAGTGTTCACTTCTGCTGCTGACCAATGTGTAGCGGTACTTGTTGGAAGTTCTGTGGGCAGATAACAGGCAAGGATCAATTCTAACTATCTTACCTTACAATCACCCACCTCACCAGTCAATAACAATAAATCTAGGCATTTGGTTCTGATGTTGAAGCCCAAATGGATTGCACTGTAACATGAGCCAGCACCTCCAGGAGAGAAAGGAAGAAAGCAGCATTTGTTTTTGTTTCCCTAAATGACACACTACGGGTTGAGAATTTCTTCTTGATGAGAGGTAAAGATGGATCAGGAGTTCTGCCCACCTCTCTGAGCCTGCCTTATACATGACTCATTGTTCTTAATTGGGGATTCTACCAAGTGGGAAGAATTGCTCTGGAAGGCAGGAAATATCCAAGGATGTTTTGACAGAACAACGCCAGAAAAAGGTGGTCAGTAACTCAAAAGGTCAGAAGAACATCAAAGGTGTGAAACTTCAAATCAATTAAGGCCTCAAAAAAGAAAGAGTCAAAAAGTGTGGTATTGGAAAAGCACCACTGGTCAGGCAGCATCCGAGGAGTGGGAGAATCGACGTTTCAGGCTCCTCGGATGCTGCCTGACCTGCTGTGCTTTTCTAGCACTGCATCTTTCGACTCTGACCTCCAGCATCTGCAGTCCTCACTTTCTCCTAGACGACAAAGAAAGACTTGCATTTATATAGCACTTTTCACACCACCAGACATCTCTGTCAGCGATACACTTTAAAAGGTGTATGCTGTTGTAACATAGAAAATGTAGCTGCTAATTTTCATTTGGCAAATTCCCAGAAACAGCAATGTGATCATGGCTACATCATCTACTTTTGTGATATAGATTGAAGGATAAGTATTGACCAGAAAATAAATCCCTGATCGTATTTGGAAAAGTGCCATGGGATCTTTAAAATCTACTTAAATACATAGCTGGAGCCTCAATTTAACATCTTATCTCAAGCAATGGCACCTCAGTGCAATGCTTCTTCATTTCTACATTGGAGTACCAATCTTGACTTTTGTACTCAAGCCCAAGACATAGATCTAAACCCTGGACTTTATGGTTCAAAAGTGAGTGTGTTGAAATGGGGGACTATTCTGGGCCCGTGGCATTGATCAAGAGATGTTGCAAAAATATTAAACTGTTAGAACTTTGTACCATTTTAAATCAGATAGGAAGCCCTCAGGAGAAGCAGTAAGTATGGAGTAAATTGGAAAGGCACTTTCATGCTCTGCTTTTCATGGCATATTTTTTCCATTGTTTCTGCTGTGTACAGCTCTGAAAGGATTATTACTGATTGAGTTCCATTAGCATTTCCTCTGTGATGACATTATGAGGATTGTTGTGGAGAGCAACTGCAGATTTTGAAGAAGTCAGACACGACCTAATGACCTCTTCCCAATCACTGTACTCATGTATACCATATCCTTGTCAGGTGTACATAATTGTAGACTTGCACTAAACTGGATCATGTTTGGTGCATGTGTTTGACCAGAGGACTCTCATCCATGTCAAACCATACATGTCCTAGAGGAATGCCCAACTAGAAGCTACTGATGGCAGCATATGCAACTGTTTCAATTGTGATACCATCCATTTTCCATCAGGATTACAGAGGAAAATCCAACTTCTAATCCCATTGTTGTATATAGAATGTGAGAGTACTTCCACATTCCATCCCTAAATGTTAAGGGAGCAAATAGAAGGTAAATCACTGTGATGTGATTAAAATCTGATCACTTACAGGGGAGACCCACACAGTTCACTTCAGGGTGCTTATGGGTCATTTCCCCTTGTGGCAAAGCAACAGTACAAGATATGCTTATAATTACATATATCAATGTTGATAAATGTGTATAACAACTTTGCTATTACTTTTATCTGCATGAGATGAATCTTATGAAACACAGTTTCTTTGAAACAATTGTAATTATAATGCTTTTAAATTCCTGCTTTTGTAGTTAGGATAACATCTTAACCTTGTCAATTGTTAATCAAATCTGATAAGGAGAAAGAAAGTAGCTAATGAGAGGAAGGCAAGCGAGGTTCATACATTTTAGTGGAGTACACAAAAGATTGAAAAATGTTGCTGCTCTGGCTCTAATGCCAGTGGCCGCATTATGATTGGAATGAAGTCGAGAATGGTGATAGTGATACTAGCCACATCAAACAAGTGTGTGCACTCAGCTACTGTGGCTAACCTTTTCAGTGACCCAGGGTAAATGACTTTTCCTAACAGCCCTGGACTCAAGCCATAAATGTCATGCTTCAAATATATCACCAATGATGGGAGAAAGTGAGACACCGCTAGGAACCTGAGGGAACGGATCCAATTAACGTGAGGTGCTAATTGAAAACATAGGCTACACCATGAAAAGAAAACTGAAGGAAATACCTTCTAGTATGTGCACATAAACTGGTAAAGATTCCAAAGTCTTTTTGTAAACATCTGACTGTGTCATCATTCAAGCCTGTCCTCAGGAATTATTGTCCGTTCCTGTCACCTACAAGTCAAAGTTCAATATTTTTAGCAGAAGTGCAGAAAGATGGGCACTATAAGAAGACAGGTAATTCCTCTTTACTTTACTGTAGCACAGTGACCTCTAAACAGCAGGAATTCATTTTTAAATCTTTAGAAAGGTAATTAACATACTAATGGATCAGAGATGAAACAAATGGATTTTTTCAAAGTATTTTATTCACTGAATACTTGGTGAGTGAATATTTCTATAAAGTGAATAGAAACTGATTTTTTCTTTTAATTTTTTTTGTGTCCCATCCTATGAGATCATTGCTTAATGTAAATTCATGATATTTCCAGAATTTGATAAAGGACAAAAACTTGAGATGTATTTGGGCAAAATGACTATCTATTGGTCCCAATACTGTCAATGAGAAGCTATCATTGGCTTCCTGATGAGATAATATTTTTTCCCTATTTTTGCTAATGCTAGAGATACTATCCCTATTTTTCTAATAATTTTTCAGTAACTATAATAGCAAACACTTGTCACCAATGTTTGAACAATTACATTTCCATTCTAGTGTAACATCTTCCACACACTTACTGTAAAGCTTTGACTTTAAGCAGACTAAAATTCCCATTTTACAGAACCAGTTAGAGTACTTTGATAAGGAAAACAATATATAGGACACATAAAATGGATTTCCTACCTGTTTCACACTACGTTTAAGGACCTGAGGCAAGACTGAAAATCCTTTGGTGTCATTATTAAATCTTTCAGCTTCTACTTTCTCTTGGAATTTTGTAACCATTCAGTTCTGAAAATATTTCATAATAATCATTGATGAGCACCCAAGATAAAACTCTTGTCTTTATTTATGCAAATATCTGATCAAATAGTTCTATTTTTAGCTAACTTTTAATGAAAATTCTTTTAAAAAGAAACCTCATAACACAATTGCTATTAGTGACAAATCAGTAATTAATTAACATGAATTGCATCTAAATTTTGGTCACAAGTACAGTTAAAATATTACTTCAGTTCTGGCTTCCATCATCTTAGAGTTTATTCAGTTACAAATGGGAGAGTTCATTTTGTACCCTCGCAATTCAATTTGCGTCACAAGCAAGCTTAATTGGGCCTAGGCCTTGGAATTATTACTCCTCATGTTATTCTCTAAGCCACTTCACTTTGTGGGAGAATAGGATTGGCAACATGGGAGATAGTGAATGCAATCAAGTAGGGATCATCTCAGTGTAAACACGTCTAAAATTATGTCAGAATGTTTACACATAACTTGCGGTGGCATTCTAATGTAGTAATGAGACTGATGCGCTGTAAGAGCCACTATCTTTCAGGAGAGGCATTAAATTGAGACCCTAGCTGCCCTCTCAAGTGGAAGTAAAAGTTCCCATAGCACTATTCAAAGTTAGTATGCAGGTACAGCACATAATCAAGAAGACTAATAGGATGCTCTCCTTAATTGCATTAGGAACTCAACATAAAAGGATTTTATGCTTCAGTTTTTGTTTACAATCCTGCCTAATATTTATCCTTCAGTCAGCAATAGTTAAACAGTTATCTTGTTTTTATATCATAATTCACTCTGGGATCTTGCTGTGTTGAAATTGGAATGTTTCTTATGTTGAAACAGTGACTCTACTTCAAAAGTACTTCATTGACCGAAAAGGACAGTTCAGGCAGGTCCCGGATTGCGAATGGGTTGATTGTTGAGTTTGTTCTTAAGTCGACTGGTATACAAGTCAGAATGCAATACTGGACAATATAAAATAGCCATTCCTATGTTCAAGGAAACATACTTCAACATTTTAAAAAATATATCCCTCATGGGATCACATTCATTAAGAATGAGCTTTCGTCAGTCATGTATTCGTAAATGAGGAACTCCCTCTAGGCTACCATAAGGTTGTGGAAGTCTGGAATTGGCTTAAGTTGAATAGTAATGCAAAGCATGCATCTACTTATAATGAAAATGTCTTATCTAATCTTTGGCTGCAAAACTAGGGAAGAACTCTTCCTGTAGATTCAACATTCTCAAACTCCAGGATATTTTTCCCTCTGTAATACAATCCTCTGCATGGGACAAACATATAAGGAAAGTAATTTTGGCTTTGGAAGAACTGCAACATGGGTTTACCATGATGTTACCTGAACTGCAAGGGTTAAATTAAGTGGAGAGATTACACAATCTAGGGCTACAATCGCTGGAATTTAGATAGTTATGATCTGCTCAACACTTTAAGGCAATAAGGCAAAACAAACAGGACAGGTCGTGAGAAATTGTTTCAGTTGGTTGGGGAGTTGAAGACTAGCAGGAATAATTTAAAAATGAAAGCTATACCTTTTAGGAATGAAGTTAGGAAACATTTGTACACACAAAAGAGCAGAATTTTGGAATTCTCTTAAATAAACAGCAATTTATGCTGGTTCAGTTGTGCAACTTAAATCTTGACATTGATAGACTTTTGGTAATCAAAGATTAAATGATATCAGGCAAAGTCAGATCCATAGAGTAAGGTTGCATATTAACCATGACTTATTAAATAATAGACCAAGCATATGAGGTTAAATGACCTACTATTTTTCCTATATTGTTATTGTTAATTTAGTGATAAAAGTTTTCAATTTCCATCATCCAATTTTAACACCTGGGAGTTTTCATGGACTAAACTGATTGAAGAAAGGATAATTTTTCTGATTTATGATGGCCACAGTGGTCACCTAGCCAAGTTGAGCCAAACACATGAAACCATCAATAAATAAGAATCAGTCTGTACTGAAATTAGGATTGTCACGAAAAGGCATTTAAAATCAGCTCTGCAACTCCTGTTTGATTCCTAACCCCTCTGTAAATTTCACATACAATATTGGAATGAAATGTGCCTGTAGATTATCAAGGTGGAAAGAACACTGAAGCCAGATATGGGAACACACATGTCTTTTAAACAACCATTTTTGTGTAGAGTGACTGAAATGAAAATGGATTGATAACAAAAGGTTTAGAAGGCTTGTTATCTCTCTCTCTCATCCACATGTTTTCTCTCAGCCTCTTGAAGAGGTTGTCCAGTGAAAAGCAATTCAGAGAAACATTAATTCATCAAGAGATGTACAAAATTATGAGGGTCATAGGGTAGAAAAGAAGAAACTTTTCCCCTTAGTAAAGGGATCAATAGCCACTGGCATCAATATAAGGCTGAGGACAGGAGTTTTAAAAAGAATTTAAGGAAGATTCTTTTTCACCCAGAAAGTGGTGGGTATGTGGAACTCATTGCCTGAAAGGGCAGTGGAGATGGGAACCATTACAATGTTTAAGAAGTATTTAGATAATCACTTGAAGCACTACAGCATACAAGACAACAGGCCAAGTTCTGGGAAACAGGACTAGAGTAGGTAGGTGCCTGATGGCTGATGCTGACTTGATAAGCTGAAGGCCCCCTTTCTGTGCTGTAAAAGAGAAAAGATATCTGTGAATTTCACTCCTCCTCAGAATATGACTTATCAATTAAACAGCATGATTTCAGGTTAAAATTGAATACTTGGAGGACTCTAAGGATTTTTTAAACAGCATCTCTCTTTGGATAGCAGAAACTTTCCCCTTTTTAAAATGTATTCCTATTTTTGTGTGTGTATTTTATGTTTTATTTTATTATATTGCTTTAGAGCTAGTAAGTAATAAAATTCCTCTTTATCACAAGAAAACTTTGTATTTGGCTCTTCATTTTGATTTCGTGAACTATGTTTTAATTGAAATGTTAACTAGCTGGCTGCTAATAAGAATTTAAAGCATTTGTTGTGGTCAACTAAGTGTTTAAAAGAGGGAAGCTGTTTCACGTCCCTCACCTTGTCTGAATACAATGTCCTTATTCTCAAACATTTAATCTACTAAAGGTGATAGTAAGATCATCATTCAGAAAATTCAAAGAGAACACCAATCTAGTAGTAGATAGTTCAGGAAGGCAATACTTCTGAAAATATCTGACCAAAACCAAATACTAAATAACCTCATAAAGAAGCTGATTAAATTGACTTAATTGACATAGAGTCATAGAGATGTACAGCATGGAAACAGACCTTTCGGTCCAACCTGTCCATGCCAACCAGATATCCCAACCCAATCTAGTCCCACCTGCCAGCACCCGGCCCATATCCCTCTGAATACTTCTTATTCATATACCATCTAAATGCCTTTTAAATGTTGCAATTGTACTAGCCTCCACCACTTCCTCTGGCAGCTCATTCCATACACGTACCACCCTTTGTGTGAAAAAGTTGCCCCTTAGGTCTCTTTTATATCTTTCTGCTATGTCAAGTTTTCCATTTAAACTGTATAAGAAAAACAATTTGAGTCAAAAAATGCTCGTAGATGTGCTTGACGTTACAATCATGTTTGACCGTTCCTTATCTAATCTGTAGTTTTGTCGTTTGTTGAACTGCACCAAGAAGCAGAAGTATGACTTTAAAAATCTGTTTATATTTGCTAATTCATTTCCACATGGACTTGAGAGGTAAAAGGGTAACCAAGATCCAACATCTATAGGAATGCATTCATCGCATTTTAGACCCAAATCATATAAATTGACATAACCAAATCTGTTTAGCACTACATTTGGCTGAGAAGCGTATGCGTCAAATCATGTCTGCTGTGCCACTTTCATGGCTTCTGAGGGCTGTTTTTGACTTACCGAAACATTGGCAGATAATTGTGTTAACTTACTGTTAGATGTAAGAGCAAACAATCTTTGTTCATCTGCTCTTTGCTTGTGAGTGAAAGAAACATAATTAAATTATAGTTTTGGCTTCATGTAAGTTTGAATTTTGGTTTTTCAAAAACAAGATTTTTATGTTGTTCCAGAGATGGAAAAACTCATGTTAAAACGGTGAAGTATATGTTTGAGGAAATGTCTCATTTTCTATTGCACATAATTAGCAATTATTAATCTTCAAACATAACTGACTTATTTTAGTTACACGCTGTGCTATGGTCAGCCTGTTAAATTTAATGAGACCTCTGATGTTTCAATGTGATCTCACTGTTCTATTGCAGACTGCTACAGCTGAACGGAACATTCATTTTTATTTGCTCATAATGAATCAAGTTATTTTTAGTTATTGTTAGTTTATATTGAGTCTGTTATAGGAAAACCAACCTACTTATGGCACGGCTTGTTACTGCTGTACGTTACATGTGTTGAATTTAGGATGCTCATTCTTGAACTTTGACTGGCGAGTACTGGTGTTAACGCAAGGCACTGAGATTGCCTGAGTTAGCAAATGCACAGGCATCAAAGGATTTTCATCACTCAACCAATTTGCAACTGATAAGCAGATGTTCAACAATTGAACATTGACGGGGAAGAGCAGGTTGCTGGTTGTGATACTTTGAATGTGATGGTTGGGAGCAAGGCACCTCAACCATTCCCTTTGATGGCCAAGGCTTGACTGGCGTCATATTAAGAAAGGCTTTTTAATGGGTGAAGACTCCACTTGCCTTAAGCAAGGACAAAACTACTGTCATGCCAGTTGTATGATCTTGATTTAAAGTACAGGTACAAATGGAATGAACTGTACTATGCATGCTCCATCTGGTGGTCTAGGAAATGTAGAAGGACTATCCTTCTGCACCTATGCACTGACCAAGCCAAACGCTGGTTTACTTTTGGTGTGCACAAGTGAATAATGTAAATATGCTGCTGCTCTGATATTTTGTTTTGCCCAGCCAAGCATGTGCCATAACGAATGGGTTCATGACTTCAAAGTCGCACAACCAGGCATCATTGACTCTAATCTGCTACCGATGCATCCTTCGTCACCTGAAGACAACTTGCCATTTTGTCAATTTCTGACTTGCCTTGCCTGGTAAAAGCCAAGGTGACATCTGTGTTGATTACAGGTACAATACTTTCACAAATTTGAGCCAAATTTCACTCAGGCCAACACAGGTTGCCATTGCTCCTTTGTTTCTGTCTCCAGTTAGGGCATAAGTCAAATTTTTCAGCCTTTATGTCTGATCAGCAATTTTACTTTTGACACGTTTTTAACAACTTCCATTGTTAGTAATGAACCTTACTTGAACTCAGTGGAAATCAATATGTAGCCAACACACTAATGCACATTTTCATATCCAGACAGCAAGTTAAGAGTCTAACAGAGAGTCACAGAGGTGTATACTTAATGCCTTAAAAATAAAACTGAGCAGATGTAATTTTACCAGATAAAGCTGTAAAATTATTACTTATTTTCCATGTGAAAAATGTGTTATTTTCAATTCAACTCTAATCTATTCTGTTCTATTAAGGTTAAGACTAATGTTTCCAACTCACTCATAAAATGCTGGCGAAGAACAGGATTCTATTACTTTATCAATTTATTAGCATCAATTATTGGCAATTAATTTAATCATCATTCTTAAACAACTTGTATTTCTTTTTAATAAAGAGTCAATCTTGTAGTGATTGGAGTGAGGTCAGCCAAGTAGTCCTTATAGAATATGAGCTCCTTCATTGGGGTTCTTCACCTGGTCCAACTGGGGAGTTCTAGCTGACAGATATGAACAGTAGTGTCAGTGGTTCTGTTCACTCTAGTAGCCGGTTCTGAGCTAGCTGGGTTAGTGTAAGTGTACTGTGGACGTGTAAATAAAGGGTGGAGCTTGTCTTGCTCGAACCTGCTGTCGAAGACTGAGCCCAATATATGGAAAGAATTCATTATTTTTTCCGGACAGACCAAATCCTCCTGACAGCTTGTGGACCCAAAGCTTTTTTGGTTATAAGGAGCCTGACTATCCCTAAGGCACCAGATACTAAAACCTTTCAAGAGGTGACAGATTTAGCTAAGGAATGTTATGACCCCAAGCCTCCTCTAATTTTGGATGCTATCAGTTTTACTCAGCAGTTCAAGAACCATGGGAATCCATATCAGGATTTTTGACGAGATTAAGACAATTGGCAGAGGCATGTGATTTTGATTTAACCCCTAAATGAAGGCATCATCAAACAGTTTGCGGAATGGGCAGCATTGGTCATACCGATTGTAAAGCCCTATGGATCGGTTCACCTTTTTGGGGAATTTACACAAATGGTAAACTTCTTTTCACAGCTGGATAAATACCCAATCCTTCACATAGAGGATTTATACATAAAGCTGGCAGGTGGGACTGTCCTTTATGAAGTTGGACATGAGCCATGTGTACTTGCAATAATGGTTAGATGAGGATTCCCAGAAGTATGCTACAATTAATACTCATAATGGCTTGTACCAATACATAGGGTATTGTCAGCCTGTGTAATTTTTCAGCAGATGATGGAGAACATCTTACAAAGTCTACCCCAGGTTGCCATTTTTCTACATGGCATGCTAATAACAGTGAAGAACAATAAAGAACACTTAGAAACTTTGACATATTCCTTACACATTTCTCCTAGGTGGGATGCATCTTAGAAGAGAAAAATGTGAGTTCCTGGCACCCCAAGTGACTTACTTGAGTTACAGAGTCAACAAGACTGAGTTACACCTACTGGAAGATAAAGTGAGGGTGATCAAAGGTGCCCTGGCTCCCACTTTTGTACGGGAGCTTAGGTCTTTCCTTGGGCTAGTGAATTATTATGGAAACTTCATGCATAACATGACCTCCATCCTGGCACCTTTGCATCAACTCTTTAAAAAGGGTCAGCATTGAAAATGGTCATGTGGCCAAGCTGTAGCTTTCAGGGAAGTGAAGAAGCAGCTATCATTCTCTAAGATGTTGGCATACAATGATCCCAAGTGGCATGCAATGCCTCCCCATATGGCATCAGGGTAATATTAGCTGATAGGTGGCCCAATGGACAGGAAAGCCCAGTAGTATGCATCCAGGGCTTTGGCTAATGCAGAGTATAAAATAGTTCCTGCCATTGCTGCAGCTCTGTCAGCTGAGATTTTAGTCACGATGGTTTAGATTTTGCAGTCCCTGCTTAAACTGGGAAATGGAGTGCCAGCAAGTAAAATATGTAAATTGCTTTGCACCCTTCCTTCCCAACTAAACTCTGGCCTTGTCCCCTCAAGATAAACAGATGGATACCAAAACTGCCATTTTAAAAATGGACAATTGAGTTTGATGCCCAACTAATTGACCCAAACAATACAGTGCCCATACCATAATGTGGTTGACATGCACAACTGCTTCCTGACTCCATCCCAAGTCAGTAAACGTCCCTTTCTCATGCCAACTGAGGTCCTTAAGCAGGTGATTTATGTCCATTTAAGGACCTCATCCTGTCACTCAACTATTATTTAAACCAGAAAAAATATTTACTAGCACTTTATCCAATTGATGGTATCCTTTTAATTGTAGAACCTTTTCACAGCACTGCATCAATCAAGTTTGGTTGTCTAAATAGAGACTTCATTTATACAAAGCTTTTCATAATCACTACAAGTCTCAAAGTGCTACACAATCAATAAGATATCTTGGAAGAGCAGTTGCTGTTATTGTTGATGGAAACCCAGCTGTTAGTAGGCAGCACGGTGGCATAGTGGTTAGCACTGCTGTCTCACAGCGCCTGAGACCTGGGTTCAATTCCCGACTCAGGCGACTGACTGTGTGGAGTTTGCACGTTCTCCCCGTGTCTGCGTGGGTTTCCTCCGGGTGCTCTGGTTTCCTCCCACAGTCCAAAGATGTGCGGGTCAGGTGAATTGGCCATGCTAAATTGCCCGTAGTGTTAGGTAAGGGGTAAATGTAGGGGTATGGGTGGGTTGCGCTTCGGCGGGTCGGTGAGGACTTGTTGGGCCGAAGGGCCTGTTTCCACACTGTAAGTAATCTAATCTAATCTAGTATGTGCTCAGTGAACTCCCCTCAGCAACAATGTGACAATGTGCATTTTTGTGATGTCTGTTCATGACAAATACTGGCCAGCTCTTCTTCAGATTGGTGCCACAGGATCATTTACATCCACTCCCATGTAGGCACACAGGGTTACAGTTTAACATCTCATCTAAATACCAGCTGCCCCCATCCAATAGCGCAGCGTGCCCTCATCCTGCATTGGAATGCCAGCCTTGATTTCTGTGCGAAGTGTCAAAGGGAGACCCAAACCTGGAACCTTATGATTCTCGGGCACGTGTTAGTGACTGAATCATGGTTGATACAGTCATCATCTCATTGATTTTGTCTTTTTTAAACCATGTATTCCTGCCCAGTAATAGTAAAGCTGTTGGTGAAAATCATAGAATCTTAGAATTTTACACGACAAACTGATATAGAAATGTTTTCATTGATGCCAATCTTTTTCTCCACACTCCTGTATGCTTAGTCCATGACAAACCTGAAATACAAATCAAAACGTGACAAAGTTTTATGACTTTGAAGTGATTAAACTGCAGTATGGCCTCACCGTTGATTGCATGGATGTATGGTTTCCAAATGTGCAAACTCACGGGACTGCATGTAGCTAACTGTTGCAATCATTAAAATTATCAAAATGAAGATGGGTGCTGACTGAACATAAATATTCTAAATATACTAATTTCCATACTCCAAAATATGACAGGTTTGGGTTAGGTGGGGAGGGATGGAAGGGGCTGCACAGATAAAACTTGAACTGAAGATAAGTGAAATAATCAGCACAAGGAGTCAGCAATGTTAATCAAATTGCCAGCTGTCTAAAACAATCAAAACCCAGAGTAAAGCAGAAGAGAACACCACAAGATGACAAAATGCCACTTAACATTCTGTTAAGACCTCAATAGATAAATAAATTTGTTAACATCTTATTTGAATTGATTCAAAACTCTGGGAAGAATACTTCAACAGGAATATTCTTCTCAGATGCAAGACAAATTCTTAACTCTTTCATCAGTGAATATCCATATGGATTTTACTCCCTAGTCAATTTCTAGGCGATAACAACACTGAAAGATTGTTTTTCCAAATAAACCTTTTGGACTAAAACCTGGTGTTGTGTGATTTTTATCTTTGTCCACCCCAGTCCAACACCAGCACCTCCACATCATAAATTTGACTTGTTTGCCTTCCTTGTACAGCTAGTTTGAATTTTATTAACATTTAAAACTCCAATAGGATCAATATAAGCTATTGAGTAAGTGGATTTAGCATCTATTAGTGATTGTCAATAAGTTCATTAATAATGACATAATTTAGCCATTGTGTTGACCATAGAGTTTTTGCTTACCTTTTCTAAGGATGAGGGGGTTCTTGGCAAGATAACACTTATTCCCCAATTCTATTTGTCCTTGTGAAGCTAATTCTATGCTATCTTCACAATAACTGAGTGACTGGCTAGGCCATTTCAGAAAGCATTGAAAAGTCAACCACAGTGCTGAAGATCTGAAGTCATGTCAGCCAGACACAGGAAAGACTGCAGGTTTTCTTCTCTGAGGACATACATGAATTCAATGGCTTTTTATGGCAATCTGGTAATTGTACAGTCACCAAAAACTCAGCACTGCTGAGCAGACCAAATAGTTTGCATGCCTGACAGCAAACTCCAGAAACAGCTGCTCCATCCAAAGCTCAATTGTTGCAGGAGACTTGCAGGAGGATATTGGAACTGCTTTTGGGATGTCCTCAAAGAATCCCTGAAGAGTTCAAATATCCCTAATAATGCATGGGATTCTCTGCTTGTGATCTACCAAAATGGAAAAAGCTTATTCAGGAAGGCATTATATACATTAAGAGACTTTTTGATAGATATGTCGAGGTGAGGTTAAGGCACAGGAGGGACAGTGTACCAACATCCTAACAACTCATCTACATGACCTTCAAAGTAACACCTGTACCAGTGGCAGAAACAAGCAATCTTGTATTGGACTTATCAGCTATCTGAATCTGTCATAGCATGTTGTAAACAAGTCATCATCGATTGTAAAGAGTCCCCTCACAGTAGAAAACCTCTATTATTGGTTGCAGCATTTTTGAAATCTTTCTATAGTTACTAACTTAAATTTCCAAATGCTGTGGTACAGCTTGAACTCATTTCCAGATCATAAACCTTTGGATAACAAGCCCAACAAGACAACTACAATACTCCATTCCTGAGGAAACTATAGAATTATAGATGATAGGATTTATATCTGAATATTAAATAAACAGGATTAATTGACAATATAAATATGAGAGTCTACGAAGACAGTTCCATTATATTAAAGTAATGCAACATTACCTGTTTGCTTATTGCATATTTACAGTTGAGGTTAACATCTGTGTCTGATCTAAATTAACGAGTGCAGTTTAGTATTAGCTTCTCTGGATAGCTACCAATTTAACCAATGCTTGTATTTAGCAACATTTCCAGAATCTAAGCAATGCTTTCCAACTGGCTGTCATTAAATTACCATGTTAAGGTGGGTTAAAACAACCTCTTTGACCATATTAGCACCCACCTCTAGGACGTGGACTTTCTGACCCAGAGGTAGATTTGCAACTACTGAGCCTCAGGAGTTCTCATTCATAGCTGGGGGAATCTAAACCAATGTGGGAAAACACCATAACATTTCAAACTCATTGCCGTAACCACTTGACCACATTGACAGGCTGCCAAAACTTACACAAGCTATAAAAATGAGTTAGAGGGATGAGCGGGTGAGAGGGTGGTGACAGCCTATGAGACATCAGAGTGATAACCATCCACGTAGTCTATTGGATACCTCTCTTTTTGGAACTTCTGTTGTTTTATTCTATTGAGCAATGAGTACTCATACCTGGACCTGACAAGCTATTTATTTGATAACTATTTTCTCTGACTGTTGCTCACAATTGATCATACTTGAATTCACATAAGGCAAGGCATTATTATATCCCTGTAATGATCACTCTCTGACTCTATGATTCTGATGACTTGTTCTGTATCACCCTTAAGGAATGGTTTACTTCATGGTTTGGTTAATATTAGCCTTTTCTTGAATGCTGCCTCATTTTCAGTTCAAATCTAATGCAATTTCCATGCATTTCCCAATTTTCTGCAGGCTAGTGCACTGCCAGAGGTAATTAAAGATTTTAAGGTTTTAAATTAATTGTTTTTTTAGCTCTTTATTTGAGTGGTGACACAGTTATTGATACTTTCAGCATTTCAACATTTGTTCTGCCATTGGTCAACTTCTAATTTTGTGATGTCAGCTTACAAAGGAAGACTGTTGTGTTTTGGCATTAAATGTTTGCAGCAAGTGGCAAGTACAATGAACCACAAGTATTGTGAACAAATGTTTTATCATCATTGTTTTCTCTGTTGTGAAATGATGGTGGCCATGAAATCAATATGAAAAATTGTAAATAGTTGTAAGAATACATCATATTAGACTGGTAAAATGCATCCAAATTTTTAATACAGAAAACATTCATGTTGAATTTCTCTCTGTTCCTGATATATGCATGGAAAACATGACAATGGGATTCTTTGAGATTTGGTATCAGCTGTTTAAAAGTTTGCACTTGATTGCAGAGTGCCAATGAGATTGTCAATGACTTTATGACAAAGCTCTTATAAGTTAATGAGGATATAGTGTGGACTTTTCCTTTTGATATTATTGAAATACAGTCTACATACATCAGCAAAGAATGCTACTGCAGCTTTAATCACTAAACACAAAATATAGGTTTTACCCACTTTCTTTGAAAAAGCAAGAAACCACTGTCTGGGCACTCTGACAAGTAGCAAAGGTTGACTATTAACAAGCCTGGTGCTAATTGACTAGGGCCTGCAAAACACTCTGACTCATAAATAGGTCTG
This sequence comes from Hemiscyllium ocellatum, assembly GCF_020745735.1. Lineage (NCBI taxonomy): Eukaryota > Metazoa > Chordata > Chondrichthyes > Orectolobiformes > Hemiscylliidae > Hemiscyllium > Hemiscyllium ocellatum. The sequence goes on along the minus strand of NC_083428.1, from coordinate 15,900,185 downwards.
CTAATTAAACTTTTGAACTCTGGCCAATCAATACAAGTTTATGACTTTTATTTCTCAAAGAAGGGGAAGTGGAAACCCCTCTGCAGTTACACTTTCTCAGAACATTGGGAATTGACTTAATCGCTTCAATTACGGTGATTTCATCCAGAGAGGATCAAACAGGCTGGAGTGAAGTCATTAAATGGATGAGTACATTTTATGGGGCTGAGCAGTCAGCACAAAGGGGGCTTTAATAACCACAGGCACCACATAGCCAGTGATGTTGCAGTACTCCAGAGGATGCCACCTCCAATTAAGGTGTGATACAGGAACAAATTTTATCGGCATAGCGTAATGTCCATATTTAGAGCATAAAGGCTCTTTATTGACTGAAATATGAACGTGTCCATGTATTAGGTGTTCTTTTACATCAGGAATATTTACACAGGTTCGCACTTTTATCTGAGCTGATACAAATTGCTCACGGCTGCTGATTCACTCTGCACCATTAGAGAGTATCCCAGATCTTTCAAATCCAGCCAAGCAAGTACGGACAACAAGCCAAATTGCAGGCATATCTTTAATTCCATAATCCTACACATTCCTAATCATGTCAATGCCAGGCCCAGATCACCTACTAATCCTATATTTGCCATCTAAAATTGTAAATGTGTAGACAGTATCCCTTCTGTTATCCTTTAGGCTTGTTTGACAAGATGTTTCTAATGGTAATGAACAATGGGCTTGCTTGTCAGAGAAACATCATTCTAGAGACTTAATGCCAGATGCAAACTAAAAATATTTTACAAATGGATGACTTATAAAACTAAGCAACAAAATAAAATTACAACTAGACAAATTTTACCTGAAGATTCAAAATGTGTTTTGTTTTTAAGGTAATTTCAAAAGAGTGTTTTTTTTTATCTTGCTTAAGTTTATTCAATTTATATTGAAGTGCTTCATTGAATATTGGTTGAGTCAGGAACAAAATCATGAATGGCTATTGTCTCTCCTTCAATATCGACAAATCACTATTACCTTTAATACAATAGCTTAATTTCCAAGTCGCTTGACTTTTATTTTCAGCCTGACCATTTTCCTATAACAACTGCTGAATAAGCTTGCAGTTTGCCTGGGAATGATAGGTTTACCACAGTAATAACTCCAAAGGTGCAGATACATTCTATTTTGTTCAAAAAGCGTACAATCTGTAGGCAGTTAATCCATGTGATATTTTATAAATTTCTACTTTGGAAATAAAACCAGTCTTACTCAAGATTGGGATAGATACAGACTCTAACCTCACACCTTTAATGCATTGACTGAGCTGAGATGTCACATTTTTTTAAAACCTTTAAGTTATCTCGGGAATGTGACTTGAAAGAAGTTCTGGTATTGACATGTTAATAGATTGAAACCTGCAACCTATTCTAAAAGATGAAAAACTTAACAGCAATCTAGGTTTGTTCAAAATATCACATCAGTTGTATGACACTATGATCTTTTGCTATAAATTCTGCTTCCTATGATCCTGCTCCACTAACTACCTGATGAAGGAGAGCACTCTGAGAGCTTGTACTTCCAAATAAACCTGCAAGACCATGCTTCACAAATGTGCTGGCAGGGACTAAGTTGCAGAAACAAATGTTCTCCTTATCAATCTTAAAACTGTTCACCAACTCTTATATCAGGGTTAGAAAGCAGTGATGCCGCAGTGTTGTCCTTCACTGACATAATTTCAGTATGGATTAGTGGTGCTGGAAAAGCACAGCAGTGCAGGCAGCATCCAAGGAGCAGTAAAATCGACGTTTTGGGCAAAAGCCCTTCATTAGGAATACAGGCAGAGTACCTGAAGCGTGGAGAGATAAATGAGAAGATGGTGAGGGTGGGAGTTACAATAGGTGAGTGGGAAGGGGATGAAGGTGATAGGTCAGGGAGGAGGGTGGAGTGGATAGGTGGAAAAGAAGATAGGCAGGTAGGACAAGTCTGGACAAGTCATGGGGACAGTGCTGAGCTGGAGGTTTGGAACTAGGGTGAGGTGGGGGAAGGGGAAATGAGGAAACTGTTGAATTCCAAATTGATGCCCTGGGGTTGAAGTGTTCTGAGGCGGAAGATGAGGCGTTCTTCCTCCAGGCGTCGGGTTGTGAGGGAGAGGCGGTGAAGGAGGCCCAGGACCTCCATGTCCTCGACAGAGTGATAGGGGGAGTTGAAATGTTGAGCCACAGGGCGGTGTGGTTGATTGGTGCGGGTGACCCAGAGATGTTCCCTAAAGCGCTCTGCTAGGAGGCATCCAGTCTCTCCAACGTAAAGGAGACCGCATCGGGAGCAACAGATACAATAAATGATATTGGTGGATGTGCAGGTAAACCTTTGATTGATGTGCAAGGCTCATTTAGGGCCTTGGATGGATGCGAGGGAGTTGGTGTGGGCGCAGCTTTTGCAATTTCTGCGGTGGCAGGGGAAGGTGCCAGGATGGGAGGGTGGGTTGTAGGAGGGCGTGGACCTGACCAGGTAGTCACAGAGGGAACAGTCTTTGCGGAAGGCAGAAAGGGGTGGGGAGGGAAATATATCCCTGGTCGTAGGGTCCGTTTGGAGGTGGCGGAAATATCGGCGGATGATTTGGTTTATGCGAAGGTTGGTAGGGTGGAAGGTGAGCACCAGGGGCATTCTGTCCTTGTTACAGTTGGAGGGGTGGGGTGTGAGGGCGGAGGTGCGGAATGTGGACGAGATTCGTTGGAGGGCATCTTTAACCATGTGGGAAGGAAAATTGCGGACTCTAAAGAAGGAGGCCATCTGGTGTGTTCTGTGGTGGAACTGGTCCTCCCGGGAGCAGATACGGCGGAGGCGGAAGATGCATTCTGACCTCTATCATGGAGTCATTTTGGTACTGATTTATGAATAAATAAAGATATTATTAATAATAGCAATGCAGAATATCATACCATATGTTGATTATTAAAAATTATGAATACTGTGTAAAAATACCTTGAATTGCATACTTGATACTCTGCTCCCTTTCCTGTTGCTTAATGAGAGAGAATCAGTATTTTGATACAAGGGGATCCACCATCTAAATGGAGGCAGCTGTCCAGCAACAGCAAGCGTGATCTTTCATTTAAATGAAAGGCAGGGACCATGATGGGGTGGAGAGGCCTGGGCGATTTCCATGGGCCCAGTGATTTCCTTAAAGCCAATGTCCTTTTTGCCTCCAGCAGAATATCTTTACCTGATGAGGAATTTTTAAAGTTATTCCTCGTATCATTAAACAAAAGAATGAACTTGGGCTGGAATCTTATAGAGGCCTGAGCAACATGGGCTATGGTTAGATTTGTGGCAGATTCAGATGAGAGGTCTGGTGAGTCCATCTTGATACTGGAGCATCTTGCTCCACCTTTTATACTTTTCAAAAGCGGTGTGCTGAATTTCTTAGGCAGCAGCAAATTGCCAGTTTAGGGGGATTATTGCTAGTTAAATGCCTCATTAACATCCCAATTTGCTTTCAGCTTTCCATTTTCAATCTTCCCAAATGCGCTAAATGAAACAATTTGGAAGCAGTCAGGGTGGATACCTGGCAAATTCAGCTTGTCAAAAGATCTCCATGTTGAGTGCAACCAAAGAGTATTGCAGGCACATAATTCAAGGCACCAGCCATATGTACCCCTCATGTAGAGACACTTGTTAGTCTTTCTGCTGGGGTCCCAGTACCAGTCCTCAGAGACTAAGCTTCTGGAGATCTGGCCATTTTACTTCAGGAGTGGTGGAGATTTTGGTGATACTTGCAAGACACAAGAGAGAGAAGGTGTCACAGCCAATGGTTAGAAGTGGTGTGCATTGAATGGTGCTGACAGTGGGGTTGCTGTGGAATTAAGTGTGGCACTTATTTGATTAATGGGACATGGATGCCTTGGTGTTTCTGCAGGAGCAGCCCCAGTTTCTCCTGCAAGGGTCACAATTCTCTCCTCATGGGAGTCTACTGTCTGGAACCTCTCCACTTTTACAGTCTCTTTCTGCCCTGTTATTTCACTGTATTTCATTGTGATGAAAAGATGTTAAGGATTGAGTAAGATGAAGGTGAGTTGCAGAGCTGTAAATGCTGGTGGGTGAAAGGTGCTGAAATATTCTGAGGTAATGAAGAGACAGTGCAGAAGCTATGCAGGCTTTAGTGGTGCATGAAATTGGGTGTGGTTGAAATTAAGAGCAAGTGAGGGAAGATGTTGTAGGAAATAGTGTGAATAACTGACTATGATTCTTGGTGGGTAGGTGGATGCTGGAGCAGAGATAGAATGAACGTGAGATGGCAGAAGGTGGAATGTGGCACTTATGCTGGTCCAACAGAGAAAGTCATTGACCTTCTTATAACACTGCTGCAGTTCCTCCAGACTTTGGAGATGATGCTGAACCAAGCTGCAGTCTTGAAACAGGTTGGCATGATCTAGTACCATGGCCTCCTTTAAGGAGAGTTCTCCTCTCTTTTCTTGCACACCTTTTGACCAGAACCTCCAAGTCCCTGTTTGGGGATCACTGTGCCAAATTCCCTTTCTCTGGCATGATCAGTCTCTACCCTCAAACGGTTTCAGAATGCCAGTGCTTACCAGGGTACCCTCTAGCCTTTTAAAGATGGTGTCAGTACCAGCCACAAACACCCAATATCCTTGGACATTGGCATCCAAAATGTGCCAGACTGTAAGAACCTTGGTTCTCAAATTTGCTTAAAGGACACTGCTACACTTCAAAGCTGTACTGCAGGCTTCTACAGGAACTATCATTGTAATGCTGCAACAAGGATACTCTGTGCTCAGGGACACGCAGCTGCATCGCCTCATAGAAGATAAGGAGCCAAAAGGCAAGCAGCAAACCAATCATTCTGAATCTTTCTGATTTCATTTGATTTATTATTGTCACATGTACCCTGGTACAGTAAATAGTTTTGTTTTGCATGCAGTACCGGCAGATCGTACACTACAAAGATCATAGGGTGATTGAACAAGGCAAGGAATACAAAGTTATGGCGGCAAAGAAGGTGCACCAAAAGCAAGGTCAACATTTGATTTGAAATTTGAGAGGTCCATTCACAAGTCTAATAACAGCAAGGAAGAAGCTGTTCTTGAATCTGTTGGTACATATGTTTCAGCTTTTGTAACTTCTGTCTGACGGAAGAGGTTGGAAGAGATTTTAACCAGAGTGGAAGGGGACTTTGATGATGTTAGCTGCCTTTCTCAGGCAATGAGAAGTGTAGATGGAGTCTATGGATGGAAGGTTGGCTTGTGTGATGGACTGGGCTATGTTCACAACTCTCTGTAGTTTCATACAGTCCTGAGCAGAGCAGTTGCTGTATCAAACCATGATGCATCCAGTTAATATGCTTTCTATGGTGCATCTATAAAAATTGGTAAGAGTCCTTATGGACATGCTGAATACTCTTAACCTCCTGAGGAAGAAGATGACATGCTGTTGTGCCTTCTTGACCATTGCATCAATGTGGGTGACCCAGGATAGATTGTTGGTTACTCCTAGTAACTTGATGCTTTCAACCATCTCCACCTCAGCTCCAGTGATGCAGGTAGGGGTTTCTACCTCTTTGCTTCCTGAAGACAAAAATCAGCTCCTTAGTTGTGCTGACGTTAAGGAAGAGATTGTTATCTTTACACCACACCACCAAGCATTCTTTCTCTTTCCTGTATTCTGCATCATTTTGAGACTTTTTTTTCCTGGAATGAGAGAAAGATGCACAATAGAGGAAATGGAAGTAGATTGGTTCAAAGAAGATAATGTCCTAATTGAGTAAGTGGGCAGCATAGAGGGCACATAGAGTTCACAATGTCAGGGATTAGGGTAGATAAGAGAGGGGGGGGGAAGATATTGAGGGCAATAGTAAGAATGGTAGAGCATAGATCTGGGAGGTAAGTACAGTCACAGAAGAGAGTGAGTGGATGGTATCAGAGAAATGATGAGGGAGCTTATTCTAGCAGAGTGAAGACCAGCATTAAACCCTTAAAAAAAATCAATGAAACTTAGACTTAGCCAAAAAAAACTAAGATTCAGCCTTAGGACTCATTATTTTCATTATTTTTGCGGTTACTAATAATTTCATTCAGTTAGATTACTGTTTGAGAAATCAGAAAAGTAAGCCATATTAAAGTGTTTATAAGAGACAAGGTACATATTTTAATAGAATCGAAGAAGCCTTAGTTTGGGTTTTATTTAGTCTGGAAGCATGTGGTCCTAGCACTTAACATCCAAAATGCAAACTGTTCAAACATGAACATTTGTTAACTTATTGAAAGCACATAAAAGGCACATTTTTAAAATCAAGACTTAATGACCAAGTGCATACAAGCACCTAGACTGAGAAAAGGCCAAATCATCCCAACTATCACAGCCTGCTCACCGTGTATGTTTGATGATTCTGCTCTTGCATCTCTTGCTCCCTCCTTGCATACATGAAAGGGTAAAAGATCTACAATAGTACTTGGTGCATGCTAATATTGCATGCTGTGGAAAAGTGCATTCCTAGCTGTGATTTTCCAGTCCATTTAAATTACTATGGGTTGCCAGCATATACCAAGAGTGCAAGGCAAGGTTTGGCCTGAGACTTATTTCCATTTCTGACTTTGTGTTCTTAAAAATGCCTATGTTTAAAATCTTTGCAAATGATATAAATTACTAAAATGTAAAATAGTATTAGAGGTTCATTACTTAACATCATAGATTTAAAGTTTTGTCAAGTATCTTTTTCTTTTGAGGTGCTAAGCTCTGGAACTTCCTCCCAAAACCTCTCGATTTCTTCACCTCTTACTCCCCCTTTTTCTCACTCTCTCTGTCCATTTTTAAGGTGTTTCTTAGTACACACCTTTGTTTCAACACCTGTCCAAATATCTCCTATTTGATGTTAAATTGTGTTTGATAATGCTGCTATGAAGCACCTTGGGATGGTTTATAATGTAGAAGAGTTTGTATCAATGCATTAAGGGAAAGAATTACTCATATCACCATGCCGCTAATGGCGGCATCATACAATTGCCTTGAGGATATCATTTGCAGATTTCCATCTTTCCTTTAGATGGGTTATTTCCAGATGAATACAGGTTCACAAACATGAAACAACATCTTTTTGGAAGCAATCTTTATCATTCAAGAAGATTTTCGGAACGTAAATTCTAAGTAGCATAAACTATGGCTCAACAGTTTCGCAGTGAGACTATATTATATAAATGAACCATAACCCTACTATTTACACAAAAAATCAGATTAACAACTACAGTTTTTGTTCTCATCCAGGATTTAACTACACCAGGTAAACAGATTACCCCTTGTTTATTTTTGACTATGCTCCATGAAGTGCTTTATGGTTTAATAATGCTATAATTAAGTGTCTTGGGCATTTTACTCTGTTAAAAATACAACATGAATGTAAATTATTGTTTTTTTTCATTGTTTAAGGAGCTCTACTATGCAAGCTCTTTTTTTGAAAAGTAAATGGAAATTTATCAATAAAAATATAAGTGTTTCTTTCTTTTAAAGCACCTTTTGTACATTCTGTTGTCAGTATAGAGTTCACAGCATTTGGTGGTGAATGGATAAGTAATTGCCATATTCTGGCATGGATGCTATGAAGGTCTGATAGTAGTGAGGTTTGACATGGATGGATTGTGAGGCAGGGATGAGGGGAGTGGACTGGGAGGGAGGAGATAGATGTGGGACATAACTTGACTGGGTAAGATTTTTTGAACTAACCTTTCAACATTTCTCTCATCCCACAACTGGTGGGGATCACAAATAATTGAAAAGCTGTCCCACATTCAAGAATATTGTGAAGGACTAGGACATATCAGTTCATGCATGCAGGGTGCTGGCTTGCAATTCCAACAAGCCCCCACACACTCTTAAAAAGCATTGGTGAAAACCAGAACCCCCGGGAAAAGAGTTGATAATCCTAGAAGCAGGACCTCGTCTCCACTTCCACCACCTCTCCCCACAGAATCTCCCCTATTCCATGAAAATGTCATCCCTTTATAGGTTGTGTCATATGAACTTGAACTTAAAAAGAACATTTGAGTACAATTTGCACCAAGTTCCATTGTGACCAAAGTGGACGTGCTTGGAATATATGCAAACATAATTTTGTTCATGTAAAGGAGATTTGTAACTTCTATCATGTACAAAAAAAAGTAAAGATTTACTGGAGTGAATGACTGTTGAAAATATTTTCCAAGAAAGAAAAAATAAAAGGGATTGGTATAAATCAATCTGTGCAACACGATGAAAAGAATTTCTGCAAATATTCTGTGCAAGGATCAAGCTTGCATTGAACTTTTTACAATAGGAACTCAAGTGTATAATTTCAAACAGTAGATCTAAAGGTCACATTATTTGAGTCCCCGAGCTACAACAGCAATTTGCACTCTGTTTCTCATTGATCAGGTTTTGTTAGCTGGATTTTTTGTTGTTCCTTGGCACATGGTGTGTGTGTTCCATGACACGTACACTTCAGTAAGGATATTTTTATTGCTGTCCAATTTGTGTTTTGTTTTTGTGTATATAATGGTACAAAGCATTTGTTTGTACTTGAAAATACAATGGTCAGATTAGATTAGTACAGTTCTAATAGCATATCGTGATTCACTGTGGTCAAAGGCTGCTTTGAAATCTGGACTCGTAAATTTACAACTTGGTTATGGCCATCTGATTAAAATCCCGTTGTATTCTAAGATAACTTCTTCACTGGCTGCTACACCACCAATTTTGGTTTCATCTGCAAACTTACTAACCATACCTCCTATATTCATATCCAAATCATTTCTATAAATGATATAATTCAGTGGACACAGCATCCATCCTTGCAGCACATCACTGGCCACAGGGTTCCAGTCTGAAAAACAACTCTCTGTCTTCTACCTTCAAGTCAATTTTGTACCCAATTGGCTGGCTCCCCCTGCATCCATGTGATCTAATCTTGCTACCACAATTAAACTGCTAGTTTGTTTTCTATCCCAAAGAATTGTTATTTGAACTTCAAACCAAAGTGACTAATAGCTCAAACGAATTCAGTAAACAACCAAGGAACCTGTTGGTGAAATAATAAACAGTTGCAAAAGGTCATAAATGTGGAAATTAAACAGGAAGTAGTAAATGATGGATGGATGAGTTATGAAGGTAAGGGATGTTTATGCATTATTTGGCTGTGAAGTTGCTTTGTTTCATACTTTCTAGTGTAAAAAAAAAGACAATATTATAGTTGTTCAGTGGTACAAAACCTCAAGTGCGGGTGAAAACAAAATGTTGTTTATAGTATTAGTTGTACGAGATAATGATTTATACTAGACAACAATTTATACTGAATGAGAAAAAAAGTCTGATTGGTTGGCAAATGGACTTTACTTGGTTAAGTTATTGCCATGAAGAATGCACATGGGAACAGACCACCCAAGCTTTTCTTTAATTTCAAATCAGGCAAATGGACTCAGACTGGCCAAGGTGCTGCAATGAACAATACAGTGTCCCTGAAGCTCTTGATTAGCTGAATAGGGTTCAGTGCCTCAATGTGTATGACTACATGTAGCTTCTGGCAAGAATAAATGAGCTACATTGTTACCCGACTGAGAATCTTAAATTGGTTGTTAGTGTAACATCTCAACCAATTAGAGTTCTCTTGGTAACCAATCTGAACCTTTTCTCATGTATTATAAATTTATTGCTCCAATTAGGAATTGGTATTCTCGCAATTCTGTTCAGATCACGATAAGACAAAAAGCTTTGAAAGCATAGCTCTCTATTCCTGAAACACTGAAGAAATATCTTTGCCCTGGCAAATATACACAGCTTAACTGGGATTCAAAATATGACTCATCTTGTAATGATAAATTGCAGAGATATATATTTTAATAAGAACAATGAATAATGAAAGTGCCCAGTGTTATGACCAAGGCAGGAGAAAGATAATTTCATTCCAGTTCCATTTACTTCATGGGTCAAAACATAAAACAAGAATGTTCTTTCAAGTTACCAATTAAATAGCTTATCTATATTAGCTTTTAAACAACAAGATTTGTCAACCAGCTTTCTTAGAAAGCATAATTATTGGCTTATTATTAAAACTAAACATATTTAATAAAGATGCAATAATTAGTTAACATATCAATAATTAGTTAACATATCAACATATGTTATGTTAACATAACATATGTAGAAGCATAAATTTGATTCCTATAAATATTCTCAAAATACAGACACACAAACACACATACTTACGTTCTTCAGGAAAGGGATAAATGCCACAGATCTCTTTGCAGAGTTTAGCCTTCTAAAAAATGACCTTTGACCAGTGAGTTATACTTGCAGTCAAAAGAATAAAGCATAAAATGTTTTAGAGTCTGCTGCTCCAATATTCTGGCAAATGTGGTAATGTCACAAATCCTGCACAATTGTCTCTGAAGTCTTGGACCTAACTTGCTCAGGAACTACATCTTCTGACATTTCTTCAATTGCTCTTTCGAAACAATAAATAGGATTCAGCCTGAAATCAACAAGAAGATTTTCTTTTACGATGTGGGAGATATAATCCAGGCAGCTTGTGCTTAGCAAGCTTTCCTTCAATAGAGCTTGTTCTGAGCAGGCTTCCCTCCAACAGAACCAGATAAACCAAGAACATCTCCAGACCAGTGCTTTAGAGGAAGCCTTAATTAAAAATAAATGATATCACACTAAACTTCCAAATGTGTATTTTAAAGAAGATATCCAAGTATTTATACAAAATTTGAAATGAATCAATTTTCCACTATTCTTCAAAATTTAAGTTCTTCAAGCAACATTTAATACAAAATGCCTTTGTAACACATGAGAGTTTCTAGAACAGGTTCAGATTTTGGAAACCAAAATCTACAGTTCTCTCTGATGGAATTTAATTCAATGATCAGCCAGGAGATTTCTATTAAATTGACATAAGCAGACACGCATGAATCATCCAGTAATTTTTGATGCTCTCCGAAATAATGAGATACTAACATTCCAACAGGCAAATCTACAATAAACCATCAACATCATATGTACTTATACATCACAGAAAGTAAATACGTTACAGAAAGTAAACACATCTTGTCCGGGGCAAGTTATTTCATTTGTTAAGGTGGACAATTAATGTCATCTTCTGTCTGGCCCTGAATCAGTACACAGGACAATTTAAATAAAGCAAGGTAGGATTCACTTCAAATAACCAAACATGAAGATAACACCTAATAATGATTGTTCTCCTGTTTGTAAAATGCTGATGTAAGATTCCGAAATAGGTATTAATCTGGCCTTAAAAGTCTTATTAATAGGCAGGAGAAATATGTTTCTTTAATAATTAAAAATTTTCAGTGGTTTACATCTTGACTGGACAGACTCAATAGGTTTAGCAGCATCTATGGAGAGAGAAACAATGTTAACATTTCAAGTCCATTATTCTTCTTCTATTTTTATGTCAAATCTCCAGGATCAGCAGTATTTTATTTTTATTCTGAACCGAGCTGGAGTGATGCGATCAGGCTGCCCCAACAGCCAATCACATTAAAGAATTTCCATAAGATCCAACTAGAACTGAAAACAAAAGAAAAACAAAATTACTTCTAAATATGTTTAGATAGAAGAGAAAAACTTGTATTGTATAGTACCCTTCACCAACATTTGATGTCCCAAAGTATTTTACATTCAATGATGCATTTATAAAATGTTGTGATATGGGAATAGATTTAACCTTGGAACGTACAAATGGTGTAAAGGTAGAAGCCAAGCCAGTCTGGAAAAAAACGTGTCAAAACAACAATTATTTTTAAAAATGTTTTAATTAACCATTTAACAACACATCATGGATACAACGCCAATATTTTCAGAATCATTTCTGTTGATCATCAAATTGTATGAATTGAATTGCCACCAAAACAAAACTAATAATGACTGATTGAACAAGGAAGGTGTAACTTTTTATGGAGTTGCTAACAATGATATAGGATGGGAAAGTTGAAATTCATGAAGATTTCATGATACTGGTCTCTAGTGCGGACTCTGGAGGATAGTGGATCATATGATGAATGTACACGATGCAGACTGCATTGGAGAACTGAGTTAGAGACAAAAAAAGAAGAAGGGTTAAACCCGAAACGTCAATTTCTCCACCTCCTGATGCTGCCTTGCTTGCTGTATTTTTCCAGCCTCCTACTTGTATACCATGGAGAACTGAGTAGCAGACCACAACTTTAAAATTTCCACATTAATTATTACACAACCAGTATGCTGAAGTTGCTGTCAACCCTCATTCCACTCCCACAACTACTGCAAAATCCAGCTCAAAGTGTTGCAGTGTCCCAAATATATCTTTTGCTATGATTTTCTACATACAAGTTTTTGATTTTACCCTGTATTTTTGAGGCAGGTACCTTGTGAAACATTTTCCTCAAAATTAATTAGCGAGTCAAAGTACTCATACTTCACTTACCAGTATCTGGCTCGAAGTGGTACACCTAAAGGTAGGAATAAATGCTTGTGAGGAGTTGGATTGCATGTATTCTTCAATGGGAAAATGTTTGGCACTAAAAGCATATGAATTTTCCACATTATGTAGCAATGACAGTTCACTCTTTCAGTAAAGCAAACATGCCAATGTTATTTTTTGTCCCATTGTTTAGAATTATTGACTTTTGTGCTAATCTCAACCTATTAAGCAGAGATCAAATATCAACATTTGATTAATTATCTTAACAATTTTATTGGGGATAATAAGATTGAAAGCCTTGCAGGCAGCATTGATTTGAACGACAGAAGCTTTTCACTGGCAATTTTTCCACCCTGTTTCCATTTGGCACTCTCCATACTTAAAATACGCATTAATGATCAGTGTGTTCATGTTCATAGGAGGATATTCCACAGAATCCCTACAGTGTAGAAGCAGGCCATTCAGCCCATCAAGTCCACACCAACCCTTTGAACAACACCTCACCCATACACGACCCCTACCCTCTTCCTGTAATCCCTATGGCTAATTGGCCTGACCTATACATCCCTGGACACAATGGGGAATTTAGAATGGCCAAATCACCTAACTTGCACACCTTTGGACTGTGAGAGGAAGCCAGAGCACCGAAAGGAAACCTATGCAGACACAGGGAGAACATGAAAACTCCACACACAGTTGCCTGAGGGTGGAATTTAACCTGGGTTCTTGGCGCTGTGAAGCAACAATGTCATCCACTGAGCCACAGTACCTGAAAACGATGTGGTGCTATCCTTGTCTATTAGGAAGTGAGAAATAAAGTAAATCTTTAAAAACTGAATCTTGCAAGCTTGGGACCTCACAAAGTATTTTACACTGTTCTTTGCAATGTTGATCAATTGTACCATCAGAAATGTGGCAGCCACATTGCATTCAGCAAAGTCCCAAAAACATTAATGAACAGATGATTTGTTTCCTGAGTTGTAAGTTGAAGGATAAATATCAGTCAGGACCCTCGGGAGAGTTCAGCTGTTCTTCTACAAAATATTTTATATTTAGCTGTGATAGGGCCTTGATTAACATGTGATTTCTAAAGGACAACACTTCCGCAAAAGCAGAGTACACACTTTCAGTTTTGTTCAAGTACAAGTTTCTGGATCATTACTTAGAGCCTACTGGCTCCAAGATGAGAATGCTGCCATTGAGTCAAGGATGACATCTAACTGAGCATTTAAAACTGTACCATTCCTTTTTGTTTTCAATACCCTTCCATTTATGGCTGGGGGGAGTATTGAATGCTTCTCTTTTACTGGATTTAGTTCAAGAGGATGAAGAACAGTAAAGGGATAGAGCTCGTTTACAGATTATATCAGGGGAAGGACAAATTTTAGCAAATAACAAAACTGAGTGGCACACAATTTTGTTGGTTTTGGTCTGAGTTTCTGTGTTAAATCTCCCATCCCTAGGCTAGCCAATGGAAGAGTTTGGCCCATATCCATTTCTTCAACTGCAAACTGCAAATAGGTGAGGGTTAGGCTCTGAAAGTAGCATTGGGGAATTAAGAATCCAGCAACATTACTGTAGGATTAGGCACTTCACTGTGGAAGTTCAGTTTTGCAGTCACACATTGGAGACTGTTTCATAGGAAGGGTCAGTCATTACTGTCCCAGATATAACTTGCTCATATTGAGATTCAATAACAGTTCACAATCCAAGAAGTTGTGGGGTAATCAGACTCCCATGCAGTTTTAAGATACAAAGGTTGGAAATAATTTACAACTTATTCAAACTTAGAAAAAGACTCCAGGTTCAGACAAACTGCATTCATACATATTAAAGAAAACAAGATGGCAGCGTTGGGAAGATAAGGAGTGTTTGGGGTCCTGGGCCCATCTGCTCCAGACCAGTCATTTCATCCCTTCTTTCCTTATCCTTCCTATTATTTCTCCTTTTCTTTTTCTTCACTTTCTTCCTGTCCACTGTGGTGGAGAAGATGACATCACAGAGGAGGGCAGCCAGAGCGGGACTCTTGGCGAGGTGGTGGCTGGGCCTGGTGACAGAGCTAGGGATTCACGGTTGTAGTAGGCCCAGAACAGAAACTCCAGGCATCAGTGAGGTGCCAGCTGAAGTGACAGCAATATGTAGGCACAAAGCAGGGATTCCTGGATATCAGCAAGGCAGAGCAATTGGGGTATCCTGGTTGCAAGGTGAGTGTAGGTCCAACACAGGACCTAGTATCGGCAGGCCATCGGCAAGGTGGGCTCAGTGATGATGAGATAACACCTGAAGAGTGGTGGCTCAGATGTTGGTGGGTCCAGTGTTGTGACGGAGCGGTGGTGGAGCAGGAGTTGTTGGTCAGCCAGAGCAGGACTCCTGGCTTTGGCAGCAGAACAAAGATGGAGTCTCTTTGAGTTATATCTATTTACCCTTAAACTATTAAAAATGGTGTTGGATTATGGCAACAGTTGAAGCTTTTTCACTCTATTTTACTGTGTTGTTCATTATCTTAACTGCAAACAAGGGACGGATGACTGTTATTTTAAAAAATTCCCAATATCTTGAAAAGGCAAATGCTCTGCTTATAGCTATGGCCACTTACCAGCTGGTGGCGATAGACCTGACTCCACATCTGCTAAATATAATCTCATCCTTTCTCACAGTGCTTAAAGAATCTGGAGAATTAAACAGGTCAGACTTCCAAAACATGAAACCAGATGGATTCAACACACCACGCTTCTATGGATTACCAAAATTACACAAACATGGTGCCCTCCCTCAGACCCATAGTCTCCCCACATGGTATACCACCATACAGACTAGCTAAAGATCTCCACCAAAGACTAAAACACCTAATTGGGCGGCACGGTGGCACAGTGGTTAGCACTGCTGTCTCACAGCGCCAGGGACCTGGGTTCAATTCCCGCCTCAGGCGACTGACTGTGTGGAGTTTGCACGTTCTCCCCGTGTCTGCGTGGGTTTCCTCCGGGTGCTCCGGTTTCCTCCCACAGTCCAAAGATGTGCGGGTCAGGTGAATTGGCCATGCTAAATTGCCCGTAGTGTTAGGTAAGGGGTAAATGTAGGGGTATTGGGTGGGTTGCGCTTCGGCGGGTCGGTGTGGACTTGTTGGGCCGAGGGGCCTGTTTCCACACTGTAAGTAATCTAATCTTTCTAATTGAAGATTCACGCCACTCTGTTCACTCTACCCAAGAATTCCTGAACACCTCAAAGACACCAAGATAGAAGGGGGCGAAATAATACTCTCCCTTGATGTCACAGCCCTTTTCACATCAATTTACATTGATCTGGCCAAAGAAACACTGGCATCACTACTAGGAAAAGCAGGATCACAAATACCAGACAGCACCAACTTCAAAAGCAAACACAACATTCTCAAACTAGTAGACCTGTGCCTCACCACCGTTTCACATTCAATAACAAAACCTACAAAAAAGTCAACGGAACCCCTATGGGAGCGCCAATATCAGGGCTCACAGTGGAAGCAGTAATGCAGAGACTTGAACAAGCTGCCCTCCCATCTATCCAGCCCAACTTTGGATCCACTACATAGATGACACCGTTGTCATTACAAAATGGAACAGATTAGAGGAAACATATGACACCATCAACAAAATCTTGACAGGCATAAAATACACAAACAACAGGAGAACAACAGCATACCCCCATTCCAAGATGTGACAATTGAATGTACAGTTAACGGAGAGCTTCAAACCAATGTCTACAGAAAAACAACACATATGGACCAAATACTCAACTTCAGAAGCAATTATCCCAGCACCCACAAATGGAGCTGCATCAAGACATTATTTTAATGAGCTACATCACACTGCAGCACCCAAGAACTACAAAAACCAGAACAAAGATATCTATACAATGTTTTCAAGAAAAATGTGTACCCAATAAGCACAATTCACCGATTCCTCAGAAATAAACCCAAACAAGCAGACACAATGCAACCAAAAACCATACCCACATTATCTTACATCAAAGACATATCAGAGATGACTTCCAGACCACTCAGACCCCTTGGCATCATGGTAACCCACAAACCTACCAACGCACTTAAACAGTGACTAATGAATCTAAAGGATCCATTAGATATCACCAGCAAGCTATCTTGTCATTTACAAGATTTCATGCAAGATCTATAAAAAACACTACATCGAACAAAGTTCTTTGTTTTACTAAAAAAAAGTGTTGTGAATGGAAGGAAAATGAAACAGGAGTGTGGTTCAATATGTAAGTCCTCAGGATTTGATAGATTATTTCTTTTGCTTCCCAAATCCTTCAGTTCTCTGATCATTTCTTTCAGTTTTTGTTTCACTTTATCATAGGAAGTTCAGAGCAATTGATTCATGAATTAAGATCTTATTGGTTAAAGCAAGAATTTACATTAATTTATTGGGAAATGAAACTGGGAGAGAGAAAGAGAGAGAGATACACACACACATATCATTTGCCCTTTTAGCAGTCCAAATGCTTCTGCCAGTCCAAATGCTTCTGCCAGTATTATTTCCACCCACAAGCTGTTAATCTATCCTGGGAGTCAATCAGATAGTTGTTGTAAGGCTGATAGCCTTTGGCCTTTATTGCAAACTAATCTGCAAACTGGTGCTGTCCAAATCTCACTTTGTATACAGACCCCTAGAGGTGGGTCTTCTACAAAACTCTTCTTCCACTGCTTGAATAAAGCAGCAGTGTAAACACCACAAGCAATGCATTTCAGTTATGTTTATTTAAAGTACAGCAATTCTTTCCTCAGTCTTATGTTGTAAAATGATCCTTTTCCCAATCCACTCCACAATCAAAACTAAAATACAATACAAGGATACATCTTTACATAAGAAAGAACAACAGATTGAATTGTGCAACTATATAAAATCCACCATTCTCAGTGATGAATTTACATTAAAGGTAGTATTACGGAAAGAAATATGTGCTCCGTTTCGAGCTAAAATTAATATGTTTTCATATTTTTACCCCTTTAATTATGTATCCCAATAAAATAATTCAACAGTAAGTTGTTGTGACTTTAAGATAATAGAAGGTTATTTATCCCAAAACATCTATTTCAAATTAAAAACAATGTCACTCATACACATAGTGACTGTCGAGCAGCCACCGATACAAAGATTGGTTAGAGATAAAGATAATGTGTTTTTATAGTTTACAGTGATTTTAGGCTTTGGTTAATGAAATCTGATCTCCCACACGGTAGGTCAATGGTTTCTTCAATAGATTTCATGATTTGAGTTGAAGTGAGGCTCTTAAGATGTGGAGAGTTTATAGCAGATTTTGAGGTTTCTTGCAATTCAGTACATGGGGTTGGAATTTACTGCGGGTGGAGGGAATTGATTAACCCTGAAACAAATATCAACCATCAGCTAAAATACCTGAAAGAAGCCATAATGTGATATTCAGGAGATAATTGAGGAGCTAGTGAGATAAGTACCATCAAGAGTTGCCAATCAAGTTGATTAGTCAACACCTCAGATGGACCCAATAGTACCCGAACTCAGTAGTGCATGCTGCCAGGACTATGAGCAGCCTTACATGGAAGAGATGATGGATGTCAGAATAGGTAAACAGGGTTTTTTTAAATAGAAAGCAATCCAGCAGGTTTTGGCTGGCAGGTAGTGTGGAACAAATGGGGTTAACATTCCCATTCCTGATGAAGGGCTTATGCCTGAAACGTCGAATTTCCTGTTCCTTGGATGCTGCCTGACCTGCTGCGTTTTTCCAGCAACACATTTTCAGCTCTGATCTCCAGCATCTGCAGACCTCACTTTTTCCTTGGGGTTAATATTCCCCCCAATTTCCCATAAAATAAAATCCTCCCACTTCATTCAACTTGGACAGAAAATATGGACTGCCCATTCCCTATTGTATTATGAAGTGGGGAGCATAATATGCTGATCAATTGGCCTGATAACATGCTCAATTGACCATTAACTATTCATTTTAACATGCAGGCTGAGTGTTGATATCAGCACCTGTCTAGCTACCATACTCTGGAAGATAGCTTGGGGTGGACAAGGGGTGGGACCCGCTCATTTTTTATGTGCTACAGCACTTAATAAAAATGTGCTGGAAATGGAGGCTGGTGCTGTAAAACCCAGCCCTTGGCAACAATCTGGAAATGTCATGGTCCTATGTCAGCTCACCCTTGAACAAAGAGATGTATGAATTCCCTGCACGTATGTGAATATCCATATTTAATTTGGTGGTTACCCAAGACGTGATAGAGTCATAGAGATGTACAGCATGGAAACAGACCCTTCGTTCCAACCTGTCCATGCCGACCAGATATCCCAACCCAATCTAGTCCCACCTGCCAGCACCCGGCCCATATACCTCCAAACTCTTCATATTCATATACCCATCCAAATGCTTCTTAAATGTTGCAATTGTACTAGCCTCCACCACTTCCTCTGGCAGGTCATTCCATACACGTACCACCCTCTGTGTAAAAAAGTTGCCCCGTACGTCTCTTTTATATCTTTCCCCTCTCACCCTAAACCTATGCCCTCTAGTTCTGGACTCCCAGACCTCAGGGAAGAGACTTTGCCTATTTACCCTATCTATGCCCCTCATAATTTTGTAAACCTTTATAAGGTCACCCCCCCAGCCTCCAACGCTCCAGGGAAAACAGCCCCAGCCTGTTCAGCCTCTCCCTATAGCTCACCCTAGCAACATCCTTGTAAATCTTTTCTGAACCCTTTCAAGTTTCACAACATCTTTCTGATAGGAAGGAGACCAGAATTGCACGCAATATTCCAACAGTGGCCTAACCAATGTCCTGTACAGCCACAACATGACCTCTCAACTCCTGTACTCAATACTCTGACCAATAAAGGAAAGCATACCAAACACCTTCTTCACTATTCTATCTACCTGTGACTCCACTTTCAAGGAGCTATGAACCTGCACTCCAAGGTCTCTTTGTTCAGCAACACTCCCTAGGACTTTACCATTAAGTGTATAAGTCCTGCAAAGATTTGCTTTCCCAAAATGCAGCACCTCACATTAATCTGAATTAAACTCAGCCACTTCTCAGCCCATTGGCCCATCTGGTCAAGATCCTGTTGTAGTCTGAGGTAACTGTTTGACTGTTGCTCAAATTCCAAAGGTCGCATGAATCACAGCAGTCATTTTAGTAACTTGTTTGTATCCAACCTGTTAAAAGTATTGACTGAAAGTATATGATATGCTGCACATTACAGGAGCATAGGTACAGGAGCTGTTGGAGTTGAGAGATTGGTTAATTTACACTGCATACATAGACATTTACACTGCATACATAGACATATTAATCTACTGTGACTTCTTTGGCAACATAGTGAAATGTAACTATTGCAAGAACAAAGTGACTTTCTCCACAGTGTGACAATGGTAATGGTAAATCTAGTCAGCAAGTCTGGCATGCAGCATATAAAAAGTGTGCTGTTTTATTCCTGTGACTCCTGGATGTTTCCTGAATGCATCAGGGATTCCCACCTCCTCTTGGGATGCCTTGGGTTTCAGTGTGCTTGCTGACATTGTGTAGAGTGATCTGTCTGTGCTCACAAAGGTAACTGCTGTGCCATTCTAGTATGTCCTTCAAGTCTCCTTATAAGTGCTTAAGACTGAATGTAGACTTCCATCTATTTTTAAAACATTAATGTACAATATCAAATTTTCCAAATGAAACCTAATCAAAGATCATTGTATTGATCTTCTACTTCTCCTGAGAGATCATATCCTGAATCTTCTCAATTGTTACTGAAATTGAAGGCTGGTTGCTTGGTAATTGACTAAAATGTTGGGTCAGATGTCACTGGATTTTTACAGGATATAGGAAATGCTGAATCATTTTGTTTCTGCAGCATCAGTCTTTTAATGCCATTATTCAATTCATTTGGTTGTGATTTCTATGCTACCATGTTAGTTTATTGTTTAGCCATTATTTAAGGCAAATACATGAGAAAGGACAAGAAAAGCTCCCATTCAGCTTAACATCTTTCTGTACACATTATCTTTGCGTGCATTAAGAAACATGTTTTTGAATCTTGCTATCATTTTCTGGTCTGGTATTCACTGACTAAGCATGCAAAAAGTAAGTTATAATGTAATGCATGTTTCAAGGGATGAAAACTTTTTTGATGCGTTTTTTCAGTATTGAAACAGGCCGTGCTGTTTTATAAAAGCAGGTGAGCCCAAATATTGAACAGAACTTTAATCCACACTGTAGCCCTGTGATTACTCAATTAATTGAATGTCATTTGATACCAATGCATCACACACATGTTAATAGGGAATTGAGTGCCTCAGTGACAGCACACAGCTCTGTTGGGCATTCAGATCTGACATTTTACATTTTTGGAGTGTACGTGGATGAGTTGCAACTGAATTTTGATAGAATAAATGAACGGAACTGAACAGTGAAGCTGCACACTGGCAGGGGCAGGAGGGATGGAAAAGCAGCTTAGGTAGAGAGAAAAGAACTATCTGCATTATTTGACAGTGAGATTTGTTTTTATTGACTGGGAGTGGGAATTGTACAAGGTGATCCTGTTTCAGAGGCTGCTCTGGATGTGGACTGGGTGCAAGGCTGGTATTTTTTCAAAGCTGTGAAGGAACAATAAAGCAAAGCAACAGTCCAACTACCACCCTTTACACCCCTCAACCCCCCCCCCCACTGACACACTCTCCGCATTCTATGCATGCCAACCCATGCAATCTCATGTCCCTTCTTTTCCAAAAGAAAACGTGCAACCTTATGTTAGCTGTTGCCTCACAGCACCAGGGACCCGGTTTCAACTCCCGCCTCAGGCATCTGTCTGTGTGGAGTTTGCACATTCTCCCTGTGTCTGCGTGGGTTTCCACCGGGTGCTCCGGTTTCCACCCACAATCCAAAGATGTGCAGGTCAGTTGAACTGGCCATGCTAAATTGCCCATTATAAAAAGTGCATTCGTTAGAGGGAAATGGGTCTGGGTGGATTTCTCTTTGGAGGGTCGGTGTGGCCTTGTTGGGCCAAAAGGGCCTATTTCCACAATGTAGGGAATCTAATCTAATCTAAACTAAGCAATTAAGAAAAATATACATACTACCAATCCATAGTTAAGTTAGACTATAAGACCATAAGAAATTAGATCAGCTTTGGCCATTCAGCCCCTTGAGACTACACTACCATTCAATAGGGTCATGGCTGATCAACATTCCTCACGTTCACTTTCCCCGTAACCCTCAGTTTTCCTACTGATCAAGAATCTACCCATCTCAACTTTAAATATACATAAGGACTCTGTCCCCACAGCTCTCTGTGGCAAGGAGTTCCAAAGACTCACAACCTTCTGAGATAAGAAATTCCTCTTCAGTTCAATCTTAAATTGGTCCTTTTACTCTGAGACTCTGCCCTTTGATCCTAGACTTTTCCATGAGAGGAAACATCCTCTCAGCATCAATTCTGTCAAGCCTCTTAAGAATCCTATATGTTCCAATGAGATCACTTCTCATTCTTCTAAACTGCAATGGGTAGGGTCCTAATAGCTTTTCCTCATAAGACAAACCCTCCATACAAAGGATCATCCTGGTGAAACTTCTCTGAACAACCTCGAATGAAATCATATATTTCCTCAAGGAAGGGTGCTAAAATTGCTCACAGTACTCCAGATGTGGTCTCACCAGCACCTTGTTCAGTTGCAATAAGACTTCCCTTCTTTTATACTCTAATTCTCTTGAAATAATGGCTAACATTCCATTAGCCTTCCACATTATCTATTGCACCTGTGTGCTAGCTTTCTGTGTTTTGTGCACAAGTAATCCCAAGTCCCTTTGTGTTGCAATTTTTCTCCAAATAATATTCTGCTCTTTTGTTCTTCCTTCTAAAATGAACAACTTCACATTTTCCAAAATTATACCAACTTTTTGTTCACTTACTTAACCTATTAAGCTCTCCCTTTAAATTGTTTGTGTCCTTCTCACAACCTTTCTTTCCACCTATTTTAGTATCATCTGCAAATTTGGCCACAGAATATTCACTTTCTTCCTCCAAGTCATTAATACATCTTGTAAACAGTTGAGGTCTCAGCACTGGTCCCTGTTGAATGCTACTGGTCATGGGGCACCAATCTGAAAAATAACCCTTTATCACCATTTGCACTTTTCTGTGCCTGAGCCAAATATCTGTCCACGCCAATATACTACCTCCAAAACATGGGTTCTTATGTTATGACTTCATTAAATCTGGAATTAAGAGAATGATGATGATCATAAAACTGTTGTCAGTTGTCAGAAAAAAACCCAGCTGGTTCACCAACATCCTTTAGATAAGAAAACTGCCATCCTTACCTGATCTTGCCTGATGTGACTTCAGACCTGAGCAATGCAATTGATTCTTAACTGTCCTCTGGGCAATTAGGGATGGGCAATAAATGCTGGTCTAGCCAATGACACCCATATTTCATGAACAAATGTTTAAAAGTCTTTTGTGAGGTACCTTGTTGAATGCCTTCTGGAAGTCTAAATACAACACACCTCCTGGTTCCCTACTATTCACCCTGGTTGAGACTTCCATCCTAGGATCTGACTTGTTTAGTAGTACTATCAGCTGGGATCATAACAAAGAATTCTTTTTTCCCTTGTACAAAGTGTATCTTTTTAGTTTTCTTTATTTTTGATTGTGAACTGAGATGAGAAAAGAGCTGTTTTAAAAAACAAAGATTGTTTATGGGATTGCTTCATTTTCGAGGCAAGATGCTGGTGAAATAACTCCATAGCAGCTAATATCCCGTCATCACACAAACCTCTATTTACACATGAAGAGTCTTTGCCTCTAGTACTGCCTCTTTAGAGTCAGCTCTCAGAATGCCAGAATCGCTGACATTCCTCTTTTCATCTGTCAGCCAGGGCTCCCTGAATGGACCAGATTAACAGCCCCCATCAGGGAACTGATATTCTACGCAGTCCAGCTGGCTGGCCTTGTTATACCCTGCATTTGATGTAAGCGCATTTTTTACACTGCTGTTTGTTCAAGCGCTGGGGCAAGTTTCCTTGTGGATATGTTGGAACAAGTGGCTATATATGAATGGCGATTCAGCTGGCAACAAGGAGCTAATTGTATGAGAAATGGTGACTATTTATCTTTTGCCTTTTAACAATTGGTGATTGTCTCCCAAGTTGCTAAGCAGCTTGGGGATCTGAGCGAGATAGCTGGAAGTCTTCAGACATCTGAAAGAATATGTGGTGACCTTTTCTCTATAGTAAAAAAAGCAAAGCCCTGATGATAGCCAATTGATATTCCCTCACCAATCACTGTAAGCTGTTGCTTTCAGAGACTTTATAATTTGTGAGCTTGTCACTCTCTGGTCCTACAAACAAGTGAAAGCACCTGGAGAAGAGTAACTGAGGTTTAGCAAGTCCTTGCAAGGATTGTCTCAGCAATGGGGTCAGGGATCATTGAACTATCTTCTGATCTCACGCATAACACAATTCTTTTTTTGTCTGTATGTGTGTATACGGAAGGGGAGTTTTATAATGGGGTTGGAATTCTAATTTGTAGAGTTATGCCTTGATTGTTTATACATTGTTACCTGTAGCTGGAATCTATTTATTTGTAATGAAGAGTAATTATTGTTAAGAACAGAAACTTGGTCTGTGCATTCTGGTAACTTGGGCCAAAAGACATCAATTGGGGAAATTTGTGTACTTTTCTAAAATCATTAGCTTTTGTGAAGGATCCAGAAATAGCAAAACTTGATTCTTAATGTACATCATAGTGAGGTGCAGCAACCTTAAAAATCGGACTCAGTCATTATAATGTCGTCCAAAGATGTTCAGTTCTATTTTGTTTAAAAGGGAATCAAGCAATCAAACCATTGGTACTTATCTGACAACTTGATAAAGAGGATGATGTGCTTGTGCAGTGTGTAGATTGTTGAAAAGGAATAGTGTTGCTAAAGTATTTGTTATATCTTTATTCATGACCACTTGGATTAAGATATTATACATTTTTAACATGGTTATGATGGCAATTACTTTACCAGGATGTTTTCCCATTCTCAATCAGCAGAGGCATGGTAATTCATCAGGGAAGTGGTCTTGGAGATTTTTTCTTGTCAATGTCCTGGTTGATGGAACTGCTTCGGTACTGTTGTCACACATCGGCATGGTCGGTACCTGGACAAGCACTTCACACCAGAAGAATGTGTAAATAAGTGCATGAGGAGGATAGATGTTTTTGTAGGTTATCCTAATTCCACAAGAGAATAAAGCTGTAGTGAAATGGGTGGAAGTTGCTGTGTACATGAAAGTTCCACTACTTACTTAATTAAGGACAGTTCCTTTTCTGTTAGTAGCTAGTTCCAACTCCAAAAAAAAGAAAAAAAAAGTTGCAATAAGATAGTGTAATTCATGACATCAAGATGTCCCAGAAGAGCAATGTGGCCAGTGAAGTTGTATTGAATTGTAGTCACTGCCTAATACGGAAACACGGCAACACAGCAGGCTCCTACACACAGCAATGCGAGTCAACAACTGTGTGATTGTGTCCCAGATTGTCTGACCAAATAATCTGTTGTTGCAATGTTTGGGGATGAATGTTGACTTGAACACTGAAGATAATTCCAGTGCTCTTCTTTGCAATAGTGCCATTACCCAACAGCACAGTCTAAACCTCAGTTTAACGTCTCATCCAAAAGCATTTCCAACAATATTGCATTCCCTCAGCCCTTCTTGGTATGGCAGTCAAGGTTAATCACTAGCATTAACTGATTTTAATGGGAGTCTATTTCATGTACGGACCACTCCAAGAGAAAAGTGACTGCTGGCTGATGGAGTCATTGAAGGAAAACTAGAACTGCCTGGATTTATCACGCAACCAACAAGCCATAGCCAACATCACAATTTGTAAATAAATAACTGGCAGTCTCTTTATGTTTTTCACAACTGATGAGATGTACTGAAGGGAGAGGGTATTAATATAAAACAACAATCAGTGCTCTCTGATTGCAAGCAGGTCTTGTCACGAAACAGAATTTTTTTAATTAAAAATTTTACTGGCATTCCATTGGGTTGACATTGAGTTTGCACTTTGTGCAGGGATTTAACAATAATGGGTCTGACTAAGAAAAAAAACTTCTTGTTATTGCAGGTGAAAATGTATCTAGACTGCATTGCATGTCTGGTGAGTGTATTGTGCATTACAATGGCCAGCAGCTGCTCTATGATTAAAGGTATACAAGATTGTTACTTATTCATACTCACATGCAATTCATTCACGGAAATCTGCTTTCCAGTTTCATGACCTGATATTACTGTGCTTTACTTGAACCTGCTATGAGTTATGAAAAAAAACTACTAAATTGCCCATAAGGTAGGTTGTTAGTATGGGTAAGTATAGGGCAGCAGAATGTGTCTTGGTGGTTACTCTTTGGAGGGTTGGTGTGGATTTGTTGGGCCAAAAGGCCTATTTCCACAGTGTAACAATTCTAATTCAAGATCATTATATACTTTGAAATGGTAGTTCAGCCCCAGTAAATATGATGCTAGATATTTGTTCTTATTTCTGCTTTATCAGGTAATGAGCATGACTTGGAAGACCAGCGTTTAATGTCCATCCCCAGGTTGCTCAGCCATTTCAGAGAACTGTTAAGAGTTAATCACACTACTTCTGTGAGTCTGGAGTCACGGATAGGCCAGACCAGGTAAGGATGCAAGTTTCTTTCCCTCAAGGACATCAGTGAACCAAATTCTTTTGTATAATAATCAATAAAGTTATTGTGGTTACCATCATTGGAACTAGATTTATATTTCTAATTTCTTAATTTAATTCAAGATCACCCTTTCTGTGAACCATTGTACCCTGACTGCTGAATTAATAGCTAAGTTACAATACCACTATTCCACCACCACACCAATAAGACAAATTAAAACATGAAAAAAATTAAAATGAAAGGTAACACTGATAACTGAATGAAGCCACAGTACACCAAATTGGAATCCTTCTGTGCTTTATTTTTTTACTCAGTTAGTTTAATAGAACAAGATATCATATGTTATGAAAAATGCTTTGGTCAGTCTGATCTGGGTGTTGTGTTCAGTATTCTCAATGAAAATCAAAAATGCATGAAAAGAGAAGGGCCAAGACTCTGGAACCTATACTGCTGCAGAATTCATTTATGACAAAAACCTTAGAAGAAAACCTGGTCTTTCAGACTGAAATGAATAGTGGAATATGAATGTCGGCGAGAGGTAGTAATGGTTTAGAAACAATGGAACAGCTTTACCAATTAAACTGAGATGGTTAGATAACAGGACACAGGGTTGAAATCTGCAAAAGACAAATTTGGGATTGTCAGTAAATCCTACACACAAACTGTAGGAACTACATGGAATGAACATCCAAATAATGGTAAAGCCTATGTCGTTTAAGAAATCAATGCTTTGATGGAGGATTGAAGGTTACTTCTGCTTACTGAATTGTTTGAGTCACAGAAATTCATATTGTGAAGTGATGATCTATTTCCCACTGCAAGCACTGGTACAGCAAGGACTGCAGCCAATTTATGGGATGGACAGGGCAAACTACTTACTCAACACTCTATATTACTGCTTCAGTTCTTTGATGTATAGTGCTGGCCCACACACTTTGTCTTACATAGCCTTTTTCAATTAGGCCTGAAAACTCTTGACTGTTTGTTAGTTTGATCATCATTTCTCTTTTAGAGAAAAATATTCCGTTGAAGGCTTGAAAATCTTCAAGTTGGCAAGAGATACCTCCTCTTACAGCAGAACTACAATTTACAAAACAACAACCACAGTGGGTGCCATATAGAACACAGTTCTCTCTATTAATAGAGAGGCTGGGAAGGCAATTGAGAACAAAGAGTGGGATAGAGGGAGTGGATCAAGCTGAGAAAAGTAGAACTGAACTGAAATTAGGAAAGTTCTTCAAAACCAAAACAGCAGAACAAATAGAGCTTGGATTCTTTAAGGGATACAACTTTAGATTTATTTGAAAAAATGGCAGTCCTAAGACCCAGACAGATTGTGTGTTCATTGTGGTGTTTTATTGCCTTTATGAATGGATCACATTCAAAAAGTGTTTGGGTTTGAATTGTAGCTGAGGTGAAAGGGCAATTATTGTTATGGTTGGGTCTCTGCTTTTGTCTGGCTCTGTAATGCTCCTGTTCCCAAATATTGGCCTCTACTCCCTTTGGTGCACTTTTATAAATGCTATTTTAAACCAGTACAAAGAAATTCTCACCACCAAGCAAGCTATTTTTCCACTTAGTTTCAGCACTGGTAACAGCATGCCATTGTTGGTACTCAGAATGGGGGTGGCGGGGCAGAGTGATGTTGGGGCAGAGCAGTAGAATGTGCGACTTCATTTCTGAATTTCCTTTCTGATAGTAGGTAGAATGGGAGAATTGATTGCAGATCATGGCTAAATTCAAAAGAAAAGAAATATTTGGAAAATGAATGCTGTAGGAATATCATTACGAGCTTCAAGACACTTGAACGCTACAAAGACTGAACACAAGGCAAATTGTTAGCATTTCTTGCCTATAAACTTATACAGAATCACTAGTGCCTTCTTCCATCAAGTGTCAATCCCATATGATCTGACACCTTAATGACATAGGTGTAGTTCAATCATTACACTTCAACTGCTTCAATGAGGCTTCAGCAAGGCAGTACTTCAGCAAGGCATTTGATAAGGTTCCCCGTGGTAGGCTCATTCAGAAGGTCAGGAGGGATGGGATACAGGGGAACTTAGCTGTTTGGATACAGAATTGGCTGGCCAACAGAAGACAGCGAGTGGTAGTAGAAGGAAAATATTCTGCCGGGGAGCCAGTGGTGAGTGGTGTTCCACAGAGCTCTGTCCTTGGGTCTCTGCTGTTTGTAATTTTTATTAATGACTTGGATGAGGGGATTGAAGGATGGGTCAACAAGTTTGCAGATGACATAAAGGTTGGAGGTGTTGTTGACAGTAAAGAGGGCTGTTGTATGCTGCAGTGGGACATTGACAGGATGCAGAGATGGTCTGAGAGGTGGCAGATGGAGTTCAACCTGGGTAAATGCGTGGTGATGCATTTTGAAAGGTCGAATTTGAAAGCTGAGTACAGGATTAAGGATAGAATTCTTGGCAGTGTGAAGGAACAGAGGGATCTTGGTGTGCAGGTTCATAGACCCCCTAAAATGGCCACCCAAGTAGACAGGGTTGTTAAGAAAGCATATGGTGTTTTGGCTTTCATTAACAGGGGAATTGAGTTTAAGAGTTGTGAGATGTTGTTGCAGCTCTATAAAACTTTGGTTAGACCACACTTGGAATACTGCATCCAGTTCTGGTCACCCTATTATAGGAAAGATGTGGATGCTTTGGAGAGGGTTCAGAGAGGTTTACCAGGATGCTGCTTGGACTGGAGAGCTTATCTTATGAAGAGAGGTTGACTGAGCTCGGTCTTTTTTCATTGGAGAAAAGGAGGAGGTGAGGGGACCTAATTGAGGTATACAAGATAATGAGAGGTATAGATAGAGTCAATAGCCAAAGACTATTTCCCAGGGCAGAAATGGCTAACACGAGGAGTCATAGTTTTATGCTGGTTGGAGGAAAGTATCGAGGGGATATCAGAGGCGGGTTCTTTACACAGTGAGTTATGAGAGCGTGGAATGCGTTGCCAGCAGCAGTTGTGGAAGCAAGGTCATTGGGGACATTTAAGAGACTGCTGGACATGCATTTGGTCACAGAAATTTGAGGGTTCGTACATGAGGACCAATGGTCGGCACAACATCGTGGGCTGAAGAGCCTGTTCTGTGCTGTATTGTTCTATGTTCTATGTTCTAGATATTATTGTTCTTTCTAAACCTTGGAGTAATTAATGTCCCATTGAGCAATTGGACATTTCCAACCATGGGCAATCAGATTTCCCACCCTGTCACCTTTCCATCAGCATAGCAGAATTCCTCAATCATCCTTTCCAACACCATAAGGGGAAACAAAATTGTCCTTTTTGAGTGGCAAAGCTCAGATTCTTCATTCTTCAATGGTGAATGAAAGGACATTTCACGGAGAAAATAAAAGTCTGTTAGTCATCAAATAGAATAGAAAAAGTTAATATGGAGCACTATTTCCAGTTAAACTATTCTGCACAGACTAATAAATAGTAATTCAGCCAGGATATGTTTCTTTATGATTGCGATTGAAAACGATCATCTGTTAGAACATTGGAAGTAAAAACTCATGTTATTCAGGAGACTGAGGTTATGGCACAGTGGTGGGACAGCTGGTGACAGACAAAGAAGGGCTGGTTTCCATGTAAGGATGAACTGGATGAGTTGTATTACTTCCTGCACATCTCCTTTTCTTTGTAAGTTAGATACATTGGTGTCTCTTATCGTATTATTCATATCATTGATTACTGTGACTAAAGAAGTGATCGCCATTGGACAGAGTTAATGGGCATTGCTTCTATAGGTGTATAGAATCTTATCTTATGGTTATCAATCAAAACTTTGTTCTGGCTCTGGAGATGACTTCCAACCTGCTGCAATCTTTGATTGTCTATAAAGTCAGAAGTCACATGACACCAGATTATAGTCCAACAAGGTTTTTGGAATCGCAAGCATTTGGAGCATCTTCATCAGGGGATGTCTGACACATTCCAACAGGAGCCACAATTGGTAAGAGGAAGCTTCATTCATTTATTCATCGAGAATTGTAGCTCTCCTTCGCTACCCTAGCTGTTAACAGCTGACAGTGCTGGGTTTTAATCTTGGAACCTACCTGGCCTGTAAAATCGATTAGCACAGCTACCAAGTGTTCACTTTGTGAGTGGGAGAGCTGAATCGATGCATTTTCATTCAAATATTGCCATTTCATCTGAACAAGTAGCCTGTACTGCTGGGTCTTCATCTCCCATTTGTGTGACCCAGGTGAAATTCAGCTTGCCAGCTGTGTGCGCAAATGGAATCCAAAATCTGAAGGTAACAGTTAATAGACCTTTAATCTGAGTTTGAAAATTCAGTAAAGTCAGCATTTTCAGCCTGGGTAATTAATTGCCTTTTGAGGACTAAAACAAACTGACACAATTATTAGATATATGAAGCAATTATAGGAGAAATAAATGGAACTGGGACAAATATATTTTGTGTCTGTGCTTGTGTTGGTAAAAGCCTAGACAGATGCAATTGCCAAAAAAAAGGTCCAGACTGAAAAGAGAGATTAGTTGGATGTGTTTCATCTGCAATCCCAGTTACAACAGGTAGAATTCTGTCAAACCTGTTCTGTGGCCTACCCTTAGCATCAACATGAGGTTTGACTAATGTGCCAAGTCTTTGAAGATAATAATCTGATTTATATATTGCTATGCAATGGGATTTACTCTTTGAATTGCAGATGAGAGAAAGAAAATAATTTCAAGTCTCAAAAACCAGATCACAAGCCTATTTATGGGGCATGACAAAGGTTATCTGGCTTCCAATGCTGCTTTTAGGCACCTGTCCAGACACCCAGTCTACTCCTGTCTTACAAACTGTACGAAAACATTTATAACTTGTTACATGCCAGATATTTATATCGGAACTCTACTTTACAAGGGACATTTATCACTTGAAATGCTTGACATTCTTAATTTAGATATCAATAGCCAATATTGAACATGTCACTTCTGAAATCCAATGTCAGCAAATGTTTAAAGATCCTACCCACTGAGATTATATCTGCTGTGTAGAAGGTAGTTCCAAAGTTTCATCTTAAAGTGATCTGAGTGATAACATTGTTTGTGTGTC
Source organism: Hemiscyllium ocellatum (assembly GCF_020745735.1). Lineage (NCBI taxonomy): Eukaryota > Metazoa > Chordata > Chondrichthyes > Orectolobiformes > Hemiscylliidae > Hemiscyllium > Hemiscyllium ocellatum. The sequence continues at coordinate 15,868,956 of NC_083428.1, read as the reverse complement.
CCATAGTGATTAAAGATGTTCATTATTGGCTAGAGTACTGTCACGATCAAGATAAAAAATACCTGCTGATTTTCAAATTCCATCATTCGATTTTAATAACTGTGACTGTCATGAACTGAAATGGTTTGAGAAATGAAAAACACTGACTTAAAATGGTCACAGCAATCAGCTGACCACACAGATTATCTGAGCTTCATGAAACCAAATTGGTGGAAACAGCCATCTGAACTGAAATTGACATTCTTCTTAACAGACGTTGAAAACTAATCTACCCCATGAAGAAACACTTATTCTCATATTTTGATTTACACCTTATGATAAGTCTCACATATTGAAGATGAATAAACTCACCTACAGTTATCAAGTTTGGAAACAGATTGGCTGTACTTCAGGTTTTGGCAGAGCAGAGGAGGTGAATTTGTAACTGGAATCTAGCTAGATAAAATGTTCTCTGTCAGCTTCACAAGTAGAAGGGTCCAGTAAGAGAAATAATTATAAAGAAAGGTCAGGGTACAAAAATTCGAAGGATAGCTACAATATTTGCCACTGCTGATGATACATCAATTAAACCACTCTGGTCATAGGTTAAAAGCTGTATGCCTCAAGGACACTTTAAGACGATATATTGTATATTCCTGTCATCTTCCTTATGAACTGGAGGCTAGCACTTTTTAACTTTGTACCTGCATGTATACATGTTGAAATTGTGCCTTTATTATTTTTCTTGAGGTTAACAGATAATAAAATTGCTCTTTCTTTCTCTGAAGAAACCCTTGCAAAGCTCTTTTTTTGATGAACTAATTAAGTATCTTTTAATTGGAGAGAGGTATAGCATCATGCCAAAAAGAATATAAATTTATTTTTGTAGCCAACTGAGTACATTGACAAAAAGGGAGCTGATTCATCCTTTCTCAACAGTACGGTGACTCAGTGATTAGCACTGCTGCCTCACAGTGCCAGGGACCTGGGTTTGATTCCTGCCTCAGGTGACAGTCTGTGTGAAGTTTGCAAGTTCTCCCTGTGTCTGCGTGGGTTTCCTCCGGGTGCTCTGATTTCCTCCCACAATCCAAAGATGTGCAGGTCAGGTGAATTGGCCATGCTAAATTCCCCATAGTGTTATGTGCATTAGTCAGGGGTAAATATAGGTTAGGGGAATAGGTCTGTGTGAGTTACTGTTTGGAGGGTTGGTGTGGACTTGTTGGGCCAAATGGCCTGTTTCCATATTGTAGGGAATATAATCTAATTTAAATTGGACGCAAAAATATGTCAGTTACTTGATGGGAAATCCCAATACTTGGGATTAATGCAAAAATCACTCAGTTTGAAATCAGTGCACAATATCATGCACATTTGCCTGAGTGATATTATGAGACCACTAAGGAAACTGAGTTGGATAGCTCCTGAAATTAGGGATCGCAATGCAATGCATGAGTAACCTGTTCCCATTGCTTGAAAACCAAGTGGTATGCAAATCGTTTGGGTGGTTCCTCATTAGAATAATTTCTGTGCATAACAGAACCGTGCTGTTCTTATCAGCAGGTTCTACGTTGGTAACTCCCCACGTTAACTCCGCATAACTTACAAGAGAAATGCATTTTGCCACAGCAGATGCAGGAAGTCATGCCAAAAAATGAACCTGGCCTGGAAAAAATACAGGAAAGCACAAATTGGATGAGTGCAGGCTTTAAGATTTTCAGACAGTGTCTGAATTCAGATTGCTGTCCCAACAAATGTAAAGAACTAAAATGCACCATATGTATCATAAAACAAAAACTAGTGCAATTTTTGGGACATTTTTCTATGATATAGGTGCTACATTAAAAACAGATCATTATGTGTCAGATAGTGTTTTGGTATTTAAGCTAAGGCTTCTCAATACAATGAAGGAGTCTCTTATAATTCTCATCGTGCTAAATCTTAGTGACTTTTTAGTTAGTTCCTATTGATCATTAATTCCTCAGGTAGATAATTTATAATTGTAGCTTTATAAAATAAAATCTTTTGCAAGTCTTATTTATTTGAAGGTTAAAATGGTTCTCAACAATGTTTCTTTTATAATTAATGAATGTATTGGCATGTTTGCGTAGAAATGCTCAGATTTATTTAATATGATTGTTTAAGCATGTTATTAGGTTCTTAATATTACTAAAACCATTTTTTTGCATTATGCATTTGTAGCACGTTGGCACTGTGTTAAGGTCAGCATCAATTGTCCACTCCTAATTACCTGTGCAAATGGTGATGAGCTACCTTCTTGAACCATCGCTGCATGGAATATCATCTCAGAGAATTGTAGGTTGCAACTTGTTCTGAAGGATGGATGACCAGTCTATTGAAGTTTTGATTTCAACATTCAGCAAACTGTGGTTCTCAGTGTGGAGATAATGAAAGACCTGGGAGGCTGAACATTTGAACCTTAGCTGAAAGTTACAGGGTAGCCATATTGGGAATGCAGTATCTGCTTAATCTCCTGGGTTTGGTCTGCTTCTCACTGCCTGCTCCTCAGGATCTGTCAAGCAATATGTTTCTCGGTGAGACTATAGCCACTGATAACCCCAAGAAAAAGGGAGCAAGAGGTTGCTTAGAGGCTGGAGATAACAACTGTTCCTCTATATTCACTGCTGGCCTCCTCCTTGAAAACTGTTGCCTGGCTCCACAGTAATTCCACTTGTGGGAAACTGATGACTTCAGTTGAACTGAGGTTACGTAATGCACCTTTGCTCTTTCATCCTTCAGTGTATTATCTACATGTTCTGCAGTGAAGTAGAGGATATAGTCTCTTAATATGTTGATAATGCAGTTAGTTACAAAATTATTGGGTGACAAGTGTTATGGTACTGGATCTATTACGTACTCCAATCGACTCAGAATGAATGAAGACTTGTAATTCTGTTTGTCATTTTGAAAAGAGGTCTTTTCATTTCATCTCTTTGATCTCATTTTGCTTTTTTTCTAAACTGAAAATAGTAGTGTTTTCACCAAGAACACTGTTATTCTATCGAGAACTGTGAACAGATTTTCAAAAGGAATAAAAGGTACAACATATTAACACAAATGAAAGAGTTAAGGCAGAGTATTACCAAAGTTCTATATTTTGTTGTGCATTTTTACCATAGCAACTATTTTAAGTTCCAGTTCAATAAAACATATTTCACTTACAATGCTTCAATATTTTACAGATGGTTTGGTGGTTCAGTGGTTAGCACTGCTGTCTCATAGCCCCAGGGACTCAGGTTCAATTCCAGCCCTGGGCGACTGTCTGTGTGGAGTTTGCACGTTCTCTTCATGTCTGTGTGGGTTTCCTCCCACAATCCAAAGATGTGCAGACCAGGTGAATTGGCCATGCTAAATTGCCCATTGTGATAGGTACATTAGTCCGAGAGAAATGGGTCTGGATGGGTTACTGTTCGAAGGGTCAGTGTGGACTTGTTGGGCCGAAGGGCCTGTTTCCACACTGGAGGGAATCTAGTCTTTTACAAAAAGAGTGTTAAATAATGTCAACCATATATTCAAGCAACTTTCCCAGCAGCAAATTATAAATGCTCAATTCATGTACAGATTCATATATTTTTATTGATCAGAGCAGCAGAAAATTTTCTCTATTGTTTACTTTAATTCATTGCCATATCTCAATGAATCCTTTGGTTACTGATGAACTATTACAAGAAGCTTGGTTCTGACAGAGATAGAGATTTAATGGTAATATTGTTGGACTAATAATTCAGAAGCCAGGTTCATACTTGGAAACAAGAATTTAGATCCCAGGATTATAGTTTATCGAATTTAACTGCAATTAATAAATTCTGGAATTACAAATCTAGTTTTGCTGATGGGGACCATGGAACCACAACTGAATGTTGAAACCTAGTTCACCAATGTCCTTAATGGATGTGTGGTAAAGGGTCATTGCCCTGAAATGGTTAATGCCCTGAATTTAAGCTCCGTCCAATCTGATGATGTCATACAGTCTTGATAGTCAAAGAAAAGTCTAGTTTGAAGCCCTGCTGAGATCAGATATGTCCCTCTGAGTCCTGATAGTCTCAGTAAATACGAACATCTGGTATGCATCCAGAACTTTGTGACTCTGGTTCTCATCCCTGAGAATGCATTAGGGATTGAGGCAGCTTCCAGGTGAAGTTACCCCTCTCTATCCGGAATTTGACTTTGGCCTTGGAAACCAAACTTTCCCTCGGCATTCTGCATTCCATACTTCCAGCTGTAATGAAGAAACTCTATTTGTGCCCTTTAAAATGGACTGCTGTTGCACATTCTCTACTTCTTCACCTTTATCCACTGACCAGATATACCTTGGCATTATATTCTACCTTATGGCAGCAGATATCCCTCTCTGTGAGGGAATCCTCTTTCTTTCCGTGAGGAAATAAGGATGGAGAGTGTTGCAAGCTGCAGTCCCATGCAACAAATGTTGAAGTGGGTTCACTGGGTGCAAGGCCATCTGCATTTTTGGAAAACATTTTTCATATTTATTTTGAATGTTTTTGATTGCCTACCCTGTTAAGCTATTTTAAATTTTTGGGCACTATCCCATCACACTCCTGAGTTTTGCTTTCTAAATGATAAACATGCTTTGGGGAGTCAGGTGATGAATTACTCACTGAAGGATTCCTAGTCTCTCACCTGCTCTTGTAGCCATCACATTTATATGACTAGTCCTGTTCATTTTCTGGGCAGTGGTTACCATCAGAATGTTGATAGTGGGGGAATTCTGGAATGGTAATGCCACTAAACATCAAGGGGCAATAGTTAAATTTTCTCTTGTTGGAGATGGAAGTGTGTGGCATGAATGTCACTTGCCACATGAACTGCTCCTGTACCTCAGGAGTCATGAATGGTGCTGAACAATTTGCATCATTAATAAACATCTCCATTTCTGACCTTATTTTGGAGACCAAGTCAATTATGAAGCAGCTGAAGATGGTTGGGCATAGTACATGCCTATGAGGGATGTATTTGGAATTGTCATTTCCAGTATCTAGGTCAATGCCATGTGATCCAGCCAGTTTCATTTCTTTAATAGACTTTGTAGAAGTTGATACAACAGAGTGATTTGCTAGATCATTTCAAAGGGACTTAAGAGTCAACCATTTTGCTGTGTGTCAGGAGTCACATGTAGGCCAGATTAGATATGGGCAGTAGATTCCTTCCCCATAGAACATTAGTGAACCAGATGGGTGTTTATGACAATTGACTATGGTTTTATGGTCATTACTAGACTTTTAATTTCAGATTTTTAAAAACGATAACTTCAAATTCAACCATTTGCCATAGATTCAAACCTTGGTCACCAGAATAAGTCTCTGGATTACTAGGCTAATGGCAAAACCATTAGACCATCCCATCCCCTTAAAATGAGCTCTGAAATAGCCTAGCTAGTGATAGATCTTAGACTTTATTCCCACTTCTATATTTTTACTTTAAATTCCAAAATTTGCCTTTCTTAAAAAAAAGACCTGCTAAACACAAAAGAGAACTGCTGATGTAACTTCAGGGACTGTCTGGAAACTTCCTGACTGAAGCCAATTGCTCCTTTAAAGAATAAGGTAACTTCAACTAAAAAGAAAATTAACAAGGAGAGATAATGGGTGAAGGTGACCATCCAATCTCTCAGCTGAAAACCATTTCTTGAAGACATGTCTGTTTTATCACCCAGGAATATAAAGAAAGGTTTAAAAACACCAGTCACTATGCAATTTGATTGAATGCTCTAGAGTGTGGACTGGAGCACTTCTTTGTGAACAATCATTTGACCATACCTCCACTGCAGGTCAAACAAAAGGGAAAGTGTTTCTATCATTCCGTGTGCTATCAGTCAGTTCAAAAGGAATCAGGAATTTAAATCATCCTACAAAATGAAGAATCTCGAAATTGACTGCTCAAGCCCAACATCAACAGTACTGGTACCATACAATAATAGCCCCAACATCTTCATATCTGCTCTTCACAAACACCTCAGAAATAAATCTATATCTTTCCTTTTTGCTTTGTATCTTTTTGGACTTGCATCTTATTTCTATTCTCTGTATATGTGTTGCAATGCTTATTCTTCACACATTTGATCAAGCTTGGTTCAGTTGACTCCTTCGAAAAGATAAGTTCATTTGAGTCTGGCTGAAAGATATGCAGCAGCAAAGGGATTCTTGTAAAATTATTCTTGCTGCAACTATTAAAGGGAGCAGATGAATAATCAAGGGGAGTCAGTTCATCCCTCTTCACCTGGAAGCTTAACAATTAAAATCCAGGGGATTTTTCTGAATAAAATATTTCCTATTCCTCCCATGATTTTCACTTTCTAGTTTATCTGCTGCTGACCTGCATATACAGTATTAACAATTTATATATAGGTGTTGCAAACATTTCATTCCAGCATTCTTCCATCTGTGAAGGGTTATGGACACACAGCAAACAAATTAAATAACTGGTTTGTAAAATCTTCAGACACGTGAAATATGTATTCACTCATTTTGTTTCTAATTAACAATATCTCAAGAGGCTGTATGAGAATAAAATGAAACAAATTACCCCAGGTGGCATTTATCGAGGAACTTTAACCTGGGTGTAGGTTCACAATTAAATCTGACAAAAATGGGAGGTTGCCAGGCAACTGGCTTTAACTCACCAACTCTTAAGCAGAACTCCATTCCAGAAGCCTGCAAGAAGAGCAGGCAACCTAGCGCTAAGTGATAGTTACTCTAAGTGATAGTCTTTCAATGAACCTTCAAGTTTGGCATTTCATCCACAAACTTCCCAGGCTTTCAAACAATTTGCGATTGCAAAGAAGAGCAACATGGCAATTGAAGGATGTCATTTAACCTCAGCCTAGAATAGGCACTCAGTACCCTCCACTGCTTTCTAATGACTCACAAAAAAATGGTTTTACTTTCTAGACTTTGGCTCCCAGGCTCGTGAATGTTTACATCATAGAAGGAGGCCATTCAGCCCATTGTGGCCACGCTGGCCAACAAAGATCTGATTACACCAGTCCAATTTTAAAGCTGTTGGATCATTGCCTTGGATGCTATGGTAATGGAAGTGAATATCTAAATTCTGTTTTTCTGTTCTAGGAGTTTCTGACTCAACCACTATTTCAGGCAGTGAGTTCCAGACTCCCACAACCCTCTGGGTGAAAAACATTCCCCTCTCCTCCCCCTTAGCCTTCTATTTTTTCCCTTAAACCTATGCCCCCTGATTATTGACCTCTCTACTAATTGAAAAATGTGCCTTCCCATCCACCTTATTCACACCCCTCATAGGTTTGTACACCTCGATCAGGTCTCCTCTCAACCTTCACTGTTCCAAGGACCAAAATTTCAGTCTATTTGATTTCTCCTCATTGCTCGGGCCCTCCAGTCTAAGCAACACCTCTCGTAAGTCTGCTGTGCACCCTGTCCGCCGTAATCACATCCTTCCTATAATGTGCTGAGTAGAATTGCAAGCAATACTCCACCTGATGCCTGACCAGAGCTTTATACAGTTCCAGAATAACCTTCCTGCTCTTGTATTCTATGCCTTGGCTAATAAAGTCAAGTATCCTATTAGCCTTTTTTATACACCTTACCTATCTTCCTTGCGACCGTCAGGGATCTGTGAATATGCACACCAAGATCCCTTTGATATTCAGTATTTCCCATGCTCCCTTCATTCAGAGTGTAAATCTTTGGCTCAGTGCATTAGCCCTCCATTATTTTATTCCAAATTGAATTCCATTTTCCACTGCTTTGCCCAGCTGACCAGTCCATTGATAACCTTAAAAATCATTTAAAAGCTTACCTCCTGGGGGGCAGCAGCATCCATTTTTGCGGCAGCAGTGGGAGCAGTGAGAGCGAGGACAAGGAGGCTGCCAGGAAAGTAAATTAATTGTTTGGAAGCTGACGTCGTGTATAGATGGAGCGCACGCTGAGCAAAAACGGATATGGAATGGTTGAGTAAAGTGAGGTAATATATTTGGCCAGTTGCTTTACCTGAAACACTACTTAGGTAGTGTCTCACACCCATCCTCCTCCTCCTCCTCCAACCAAAAAAAAAGGTTCTGAGCACAGATTTAGTAAGATTACTAATTTTCTTATATATAGTCTGTTTGGGAATTCAGAAAAGTGGGAATGAATGATAGGACAGTTGAATGCTCCTCCTGTAGAATGTGAGAGGTAAGTGACTTCATCTGTGGTAAGTGCACCTAACTCCATTTCCTCGGAAACCACATTAGGGAACTGGAGCTGGAGCTGAACGAACTTCAGATCATTCGGGAGGCTGAGGGGGTAATTGAGAGGAGTTACAGGTGGTTGTCACACCTCAGGTACAGGAGAAAGGTAGATGGGTTACAGACAGGGTACAGGCAGACAGTGCAGGGATCCCTTGTGGCCATTCCCCTCAATAGCAAGTATAGCATTTTGGATTCTGTTAGGGGAATGACTTACCAGGGGTAAGCCATGGGTACAGGTCTCTGGCACAGAGTCTGTTCCTGTTGCTCAGAAGGGAAGGAGATAGAGGAAGAGAACATTAGTCATTAGGGACTCCATAGTTAGGGGAACAGATAGGAGATTCTGTGGGAACGAGGGAGACTCACAGTTGTCATGTTGCCTCCCAGGTGCCAGGGTCTGTGAAGTCATGGATCGTGTTTTTGGGATCCTTAAGGGGGAGGGGGAACAGCCCCAAGTTGTGGTCCATGTAGGCACCAATGACACAGGTAGGAAAAGGGATGGGAATGTAAGGCAAAAAATTCAGGGAGCAATGGTGGAAGCTTAGAGCTAGAACAAACAGAGATGTTATCTCTGGTTGGTTACCCGTGACACGTGCTAGCGAGACGAGAAATAGGGAGAGAGAGTAGTTGAACAAGTGGCGACAGGGATGGTACAAGAAGAAGGAATTCAGATACTTGGATAATTGGGGCTCATTCTGGGATAAGTGGGACCTCTAAAAACAGGATGGTCTATACCTGAACCAAACAGGTACCAATATCCTCGGGGAGAGCATTTGCTAATGCTCTTCGAGAGAGTTTAAACTAATTCAGCAGGGGGATGGGAACATGAATTATAGCTCCAGTGTACAGGAGGTTAAGAATATAGAGGTCATGAATAAGGTTTCAAGGTCGTAGGATATACCAAGAGGCAGGAAGATGGTTTGAAGTCTGTCGACTTCAGCGCCAAGAGCATCCGGAATAAGGTGGGTGAACTTGCAGTATGGGTTGGAACCTGGGACTTCAATGTTGTGGCTATTCCAGAGACATGGATTGAGCAGGGACAGGAATGATTGTTGCATGTTCTGGGGTTTAGATGTTTCAGTAAGATCAGGGAAAATGATAAAAGAGGGGGAGGTGTGGTATTGTTAGTCAAGGACAGTATTACGGAGGTAGAAAGGACTTTTAATGAGGACTCATCTACTGAGGTAGCTTGGGCTGAGGTTAGAAACAGGAAAGGAGAGGTCACCCTGTTTGGAGTTTTCTACAGGCCTCTGAAAAGTTCTAAAGATGTAGAGGAAAGGATTGCAAAGATGATTCTGGATCGGAGCAAAAGTAACAGGATAGTTGTTATGGGGACTTTTAACTTTCCAAATGTTGACTATAGTTCAAGTACTTTTGGTGGATCAGTTTTTGTCCAATGTGTGCAGGAGAGTGTCCTGACACAGTATGTAGATTGGCTAACAAGGGGCAAAACCACATTGGATTTGGTACTGGGTAATGAACCAGGCCAGGTGTCAGATTTGGAGGTCAGTGAGCATTTTGGTGATACTGACCAGTTTGGTTACATTTACCTTAGGGATGGAAAAGGATAGGTATATATCACAGGACAAGAGTTATAGCTGGGGGAAAGGCAATTATGAGGTGATTAGGCAAGATTTAGGATGGGAAGGAAACTGCAGGGATGGGCACAACTGAAATGTGCAGTTTGTTCAAGGAACAGCTACTATGTGTCCTTGTTAAGCATGTATATATCAGGCAGGGAGGGAACCATGCTTTACTAAAGAAGTTGAATCTCTTGTCAAGAGGAAGAAGGAGGCTTATGTAAAGATGGAGCATGAAGGCTCAGCTAGGATGCTTGAGAGATCCAAGTTAGCCAGGAAGAACTTAAAGAGAGAGCTAGGAAGAGCCAGGAAGGGATATGAGAAGTCTTTGGCAGATAAAGATTTCTAATGGTATGACAGGAATAAAAAAATGACTAGAGTAACATTAGGGCCAGTCATGGACAGGAGTGGGAAATGTGTGCGGAGTCCAAGAACATAGGAGAGGTGCTAAATGAATATTTTCCATCAGCATTCACACGGTAAAAAGAAAATGTTGTTAAGGAGAATACTGAGATAAAGACTATTAGACTAGACCAGGTTGAGGTTCATAAGGAGGAAGTGTTTGCAATTCTGGAAAGTGTGAAAATAGATGAGTCCCCTGGGCTAGATAGGATTTACCCTAGGATTCTCTGGGAAGGCAGGGAGGTAACTACAGAGACTTTGGCTTTGATTTTTATGTCATCATTGTCTACAGGAATAGTGCTAGAAGTATGGAAGATAACAAATGTTGTTTCCTTGTTCAAGAAGGGGAATAGAAACAACCCTGGTAATTATAGACCAGTGAGCCTTACTTCGATTGTGGGTAAAGTGTTGGAAACAGTTATAAGAGAGAGGATTTATAATAACCCAGAAAGGAATAAGTTGATTAGGGATAGTCAACACAGTTTTGTGAAGGGTAGGTCTGTCCTCACAAACCTTATTGAATTCTTTGAGAAAGTGACCAAACGGGTGGATGAGGGTAGAGAGGTTAATGTGGTGTATATGGATTTCAATGAAGTGTTTGATAAGGTTCCCCATGGTAGGCTATTTTAGATAATACAGAAGCGTGGGATTGAGGGTGATTTAGCAGTTTGGATCAGAAATTGGCTAGTTGTAAGAAGACAGAAGATGATGGTAGATGGGAAATGTTCATCCTGGAGTTCAGTTACTTGTGGTGTACCGCAAGGATCTGTTGCGTCCACTGCTGTTTGTCATTTTTATAAATGACCTGGATGAGGGCATAGAAGGTTGGGTTAGTAAATTTGTGAATGACACTAAGGTCGATGGAGTTGTGGATAGTACAAAACGATGTTGTAGGTTACAGAAGGACATAGATAAGCTGCAGAGCTGGGCTGAGAGGTGGCAAATGGAGTTTAATGTGGAAAAGTGCGAGGTGATTCACTTAGGAAGGAGTAACAGGAATACGGAATACTGGGCTAATGTTAAGATTCTTGGTAGTGTGGATGAGCAGAGAGGTCTCGGTGTCCACATGCATAAATCCCTGGAAGTTGCCACCCAGTTTGGTGGGTTGTTAAGAAGGCGTACGCTGTGTTGGCTTTTATTGGTAGAGGGATTGAGTTTTGGAGTCATTATGTCATGGTGCAGCTGTACAAAACTCTGGTGTGGCCGTATTTGGAGCACTGCGTACAGTTTTGGTCACCACATTATAGGAAGGATGTGGAAGCTTTGGAAAGGGTTCAGAGGACATTTACTAGGATGTGGCCTGGTATGGAGGAAAGGTCTTATAAGAAAAGGCTGAGAGACTCAAGACCGTTTTCGTTAGAGAGAAGAAGGTTAAGAGGTGACTTAATATAAAGATACAAGGTGATCAGAGAATTAGATAGGGTGGAAGAGTCTTTTTTCCTCAGATGGTGATGGCTAGCACAAGGGGACATAACTTTAAATTGAGTCGTGATAGACATCGGACAGATGTCAAGATAGGCTCTTTACTTAGAGAGTAGTAGGGGCGTAGAATGCCCTGCCTGCAACAGCATTAGAATCGCCAACTTTAAGGGGATTTAAATGATCATTGGATAAACATATGGATGATCATGGAATAGAGTAGGTTAGATGGGCTTCAGATTGGTTTCACAGGTTGGTGCAACATCAAGGGCCGAAAGGCCTGCACTGTGCTGTAATGTACCATATTCTATGTTCTGCAGTTTATGCCCATCCTATACACTCCTCCCCACCCCTCACCCCCCCACCACCCCACCCCCCCCACACACACACACTGTCAACAGCATGGAAACCATCCTTTTCCAGCCAATTTTAGTTCTGAAAAAGAGTCATCTGGGACTTGAAATGTTAACTCTATTTCTTCCCCTCAGTTACTGCCAGACCTGCTGAGTGTTTCCAGCATTTTCTGTTCCTTTTCAAATTCCCAGCATCCACAGCTTTCTAAAAAAAAATTAACTGTGTTAAAAATGCTGTGTTGATCAAGGTTGTTGACCTTGTTTTTGAATTTGAAAATTACTTAAAACCATTAAATGAAACATTTCAATCCATCCATATTCTCGTGCTGCCCTGCTTAAGGACTGTGGCCTTTAGAAATGCTGCACTTTTTACATGCTTTGCATAAATCAATTGAAGTAAATGAATGAAATGCTTGAACAATCTTTTTCTGATGAAGTTTCTCCTGGGACCTATAGCTTTTGCACATGTAGCTCAGTAAAGGACTCTGAGTGAGAAGGCATTTACTGTAACTGGAAATGTTTTCACTCAGTGAATATGCAGGTGGTCTGTGCTACGAGGTATAAAATTACCAGAATAGCCCTGAATCTCCAGGGTCTTGTCACAACTTCGGTATATTCTGCTTAAATACAGCCTGGCTGACAGGCAGCAGATTGCAAGGGTTCTGCTTCTGATCTTTGTGCAGCCTGGAATTTTTGAGAATATTTTGTTAATTTTCTGTCTATGTTGTTTGCTTGGAACAGTGCATACGGCATAGCCATCCTACAATTGCTTCAGTTCAATAATTCAATTTAAAATAAATAGAAATCAGATTCCATGATATGAGTGATTTGCCTGTACTTTTAGGTACACAGAGTTTCTGAGTTTGAATTGATCATTTCTGAAGTTTATATACAATAACCCAGCTATAGCATTACATAATAGGGGTGACACGGTGGCTCAGTGGTTAGCACTGCTGCCTCACAGCACCAGAGACCTGGGTTTGATACCAGCCTTGGGCGACTGTCTGTGTGGAGTTTGCACATTCTCCCAGTGTCTGTGTGGGTTTCCTCCCACAGTCCAAAGATGTGCAGGGTCAGGTGAATTGTCCAAGCTAAACTGCCCATAGTATTAGGTGCATTAGTCAAAGAGAAATGGGTCTGGGTGGGATACTGTTCAGAGGGTCGGTGTGGACTCGTTGGGCCAAATGGCCTGTTTCTACACTGTAGGGAATCTAATCTCATAATTCCTCATCAAAAGGCTTTTTCATATTACACTTCTGTCTTATTGATAGGTACTTGCATGGCATTCTGCACCTATATATGAATTTTCCCACTAAGCAACCAGAGAAATGTAGGGTGATTTGTTAGCACACTTTCACAGGACAAGTCATAGAACCAGTGAAAAATGCCAGCTGCTGAGCTGAAGCATGAAATAACCAGCCCCTCCTCACATAAAAGCAAAATACTGTGGATGCTGGATATCTGAAATTAAACCAAAAAGTACTGGAGGAACCCAGCAGGTCAGCCAGTGTCTGAAGAAGTGACGCATTGGATTCAAAACATTTCCTCTGTGTCTCTCTCTCCACAGGTGCTGCCAGTCCTGCTGAGTCTCACTGCCATCGGAATAAAAGCAAAATATGCAGATACTAGAAATCTGAAAAAAGCACAGAGACTGCTGGAGAATATCAGCAGGTCAGGTAGAATCTGTGGAGGAGAAATCATACATTTCAAGTCTAGTATGATTCTGAAAAAGAGTCCTATTGGACTTGAAACGTTTACTTTTTCTCTCTCTACAGATGGGGCTAGATTTGCTGAGTTTCTCCAGCATTCTCAGTGTTGGTTTCACCTTCACTTTTTGTTTTTTTTCTTTAAAACAGTCACCCTCTGCCTTGCTGTGTCAATGTAACTTATTCCACGCTTCACTGGAGAATAGGATGGAACATCGAGGCACCTGACCTGGCGAAAATCTATCAAAAATCTATCCACCTCCACCTTAAAAATATCCAAGAACTCAGCATTTACTGCATTTTGAGGAAGAAAGGTGCTAGGTCCTCTGCTTTTTGTCATTTACATAAATGATTTGGATGTGAACATAAGAGGTACTGTTAGTAAGTTTGCAGATGACACCAAAATTGGAGGTTCAGTGGACAGCGAAGAAGGATACCTCAGATTACAACAGGATCTGGACCAGATGGGTCAATGGGCTGAGAAGTGGCAGATGGAGTTTAATTCAAATAAATGTGAGGTGCTGCATTTTAGGAAAGCAAATCTTCGCAGGACTTAAACACTTAATGGTAAGGGATTGTTGCTGAACAAAGAGACCTTGGAGTGCAGGTTCATAGCCCTTTGAAAGTGGAGTCACAGGTAGATAGGATAGTGAAGAAGGCGTTTGGCATGCTTTCCTTTATTGGTCAGAGCATTGAGTACAGGAGTTGGGAGGTCATGTTGTGGCTGTACAGGACATTGGTTAGGCCACTGTTGGAATATTGCATGCAATTCTGGTCTCCTTCCTATCAGAAAGATGTTGTGAAACTTGAAAGGGTTCAGAAAAGATTTACAAGGATGCTGCCAGGGTTGGAGGATCTGAGCTATAGGGAGAGGCTGAACAGGCTGGGGCTATTTTCCCTGGAGTGTCAGAGGCCGAGGTGTGACCTTATAGAGGTTTACAAAATTATGAAGGACATGGATAGGATAAATAGGCAAAGTCTTTTCCCTGGAGTCGGAGAGTCCAGAACTGGAGGGCATAGGTTTAAGGTGAGAGGGGAAAGATATAAAAGAGACCTAAGGGGCAGCTTTTTCATGCAGAGGGTGGTACGTGTATGGAATGAGTTGCCAGAGGATGTGGTGGAGGCTGGTACAATTGCAACATTTAAGAGGCATTTGGATGGGTATATGAATATTAAAGGTTTGGAGGGATACGGGCCGGGTGCTGGCAGGTGGGACTAGACTGGGTTGGGACATCTGGTTGGCATGGATAGGTTGGACCGAAGAGTCTGTTTCCATGCTGTACATCTCTATGACTCTATGACACTAAAGTTCTCAAGGCACAAACCCAATATTCTCCTCATCTCTGTCTTAAATAACTGACCCCTTATTTTTAAACAGTCATCCCTAGTTCTGGATTCTTTCACAAGAGGAAACATTTCCCCTATCTTCACTCTCACAAGACCCCTCAGGATCATTTGTTTCAAACAAGCGACCTCTTAAAATTCTTCTAAGCTCCAGCAAATACAAACCTAGCACATTCTCATAAGAGAGCCTGCCTGTTTCAGGTATTAGTCTAGTTAGAGGTTAGAGTGAGATGAGGAGAATTATGTTGTACCCAGAGAGTTATGACGATCTGGAACACATTGTCTGAAAGGGTGGTGGAAGGGATTTGATTAAAATTTGAAGGCAAGAAAATTGAACAGGCAATGGAATGGATTTAATGAATTTGAAAGAGCCAGGACGGTGGGCACAGTGGACCAAATGGTCGGCTTCTGTTCTGTATGATCCCATGTCTCCTGTCTGACAAGCACAGTGAACAGAAGGGGAGATTCTGATCCATGTTGCTTTCTCCAGTTACTGAGACAGGTGGATTTGTGTATTACTGAGCTATTTAAAGTATCTTACAATGGTGTCCATTTACATTTTGAACAATCAGAACTTTTCTCTCAAGCCCCTTGGTGTGTTGGAACACTTTGAACTTGCCCACAGAAAGGCCAGAATTAAACAAAAGAGTACAAAAGGTTTTTAGTCTTACTGAGTGAACAAGAACCTCAGACAGCTGCTATATATGTTGCTGTTTCAATTTTTAATGATTCATATGCTGAGAAATGAAAACGTTTTCCTAAATTTTATACAGGTATGTTTGAAGTTGAATCATTTGTTCACTAACTATGTATCATAATGTGTCTGTAACATATGTTAACATTTTTGGCTTCATAAACTGCTGTCTTTCACATTCTAATTTTAGAATGTAAATTTTCAATGTAAACTTTTCACTCTGAAACGACCTGTCCCATCAGCGGTGCCATGATAGTGCAGTAGTCCATCTGCTTGTACTGTACTCAAACCCTGAGACTCCCACTCTGTCTTTCTAGTTCACAAGTTGTCGTCAGATTTTTTATTCATTTAATAATAATTTCAAACAAAAATGCTAGTGAGGAATAGGCATAACTTTGGGAATGAATTATAGATATGCAGCCTGGACCAACTATTACCTGTGCTCTTAACCAACTTAAACACTTTTCCATTTGCAGTAAAGGGTTGGCGGATTTATTAGAATAGGAAGACTACTTTAGTAAAAATCAGAATATTTTAGATCAAACCATTAATGAGAGCCAATTTTTTGATCTTGGGAATTTATTAACTTTAATCGCTGATGTCACAGGCATAAGGTTATTGTATATGCAGCTCTAGATAATAATTGAAGCCCAATATTAAGTGTTATCAGCCCTCAGCAGTAGACTGTTTGTATATAGAAAGAAACCAAGCCAAGATATCTATTAACGACACACTGTCAGGAAACATTGGGATGTTATGGTTAGATTCAGAACACTTTAGATCACAATATACTTTTCACTGTACAACAACTGCGCCTCCTACTGGCAGAATCACAAAACCAGTTATTCAATTTCATGATAAAGGCAGCAGATTATCAGGGCAACTGTGGAATAAACAACATTGAAAAAGCTCAATGGAGCTGGAAAGGAGAAAACAGGCAAAAATGTGTGTTCAAGAATGTCATCATAACCCAAGAGTGATTTAAATTAAGTGACACAGTGGCAAAGGGTCATTGTCTAAGAATTAGAGTAAAATCTTTCAGCAATGAAATTAGGAAACATTTTACACTCAAAGGGTGCTGAGGACCAATGCGTTCCTCAACTCGTGTGCTTTCGCCAGTGAGATGTCCCATCTGCAAACAATACTGCCACCTGGTGTTCATTACATTAATGACAAGACCAAATATTTAACAATTTCAGGTTAAAGTTGGATTTTATGGCAACTGGACACTTCTAGCCCTTTGGCAGCCAACCAGTGCAAATAGAAGAAGCTCAACTTGTGGGCATAACACACCTGGATGTGGGTTGGACATCCGCCTGTCAGTGACCACCTGCATACCCAGCAGCAGTAGGCGAAAGTGAGTACTGCAGATGCTGGAGATTAGAGTCGAGAGGAATGAGGCATCATTCCTGCAGAAGGGCTTTTGCCAGAAACATCAATTTCTTTGCTGCTCAGATGCTGCCTGACCTGCTGTGCTTTTCCAGCACCACACTCCCAGCAGCAGTGGAGCTGTTGAGGTGAGCTGTTGGGATTACAGGTTGGTCCACACACAGACTTCTGGTAGATCCTGGTCTGAATCCTTTGTCTGTAGGGAGAGGAGTGATCAGCAATCTAACAAAGGAGGCCAGGTAGGGAGAAACAAAGATGGGGAAATGTCTTGGGGTGGTGACTTTGCACCAGTCCACACAGACCTTTCCTGAATAATATTGCAACACCGCCATCCAACTCCACCCCTCATTCCTTCCAACCTTCCTGCAACTAGTTTTTAAAAATTGGCCTGCCCACTCTCATGCATCTGCCTACACCAACCTTATTATAGTAAGGGGCGTGTAATGTCCCAGACAATCAACTTATTAATAAGACCATAAGACATAGAAGTATTTTGCCCTTCAAGCCTGCTTCACCATTTGATCATGACTAATACGTTCCTCAACCCCATTCTCCTGCCTTCTCTCCATAACCCTTGATCCCCTTACCATTCAGGAACGTATCTATCTCTGTCTTAAATACATCTCATGACTTGACCTGCACAGCCCTTTGTTGCAATGAGTTCTGCAGATTAATCACCCTCTGGCTGAAGAAATTCATCCTCATCTCATTTCTAAAGGGTTGCCCCTTCACTCTGATACTGTGTCCTCATGTCCTAGCCTCTCCTACCAGTGAAAACATCTTCTCCACATCCACTCTATCCAGGTCTCTGAGTATTCTGTAGATTTCAATCAGATGCCCCTTCAATCTTATAAACTCTGTCAAGTACAGACCAGAGTCCTTAGCTGCTCTTCATCCCCACACACACATACACACAGATATACCTATACACAGACACACACAGACACTCACACACACTCGTACAGACACACACACTCCCACACTCACACATGTATCCTCTCATAGATTTAGACCCCTTTACACTCACACACACATATATATACTTTCTCTCACAGACACTCACAACTCCCCACTCCAGACACACACACACACACTCCCACACTCACACATACACCTCTCACAGACTTACACACTCTACACTCACATGCACACATATACATATACGTTTGTGTGGGGTGAATTTGTACTTGCAGAGTTACATTGAACTTTACTCAAAAACTACATGAATTCATTTAAGACTGTTAACTCACTTTTTAGATTAGAATCAGTCTGAACATTATGGCACAGATAGGGAACACAGGGGGCTAACACCTTCAACATGTTATCTGGCTGTTATCTTACGGTTAACCTGAGAATGTAACTTTTTAAAAGGTTTTGTGATTTACATATGAAAGAAGTGAAACTAACATGGTCATTCTAACAGATGAAAGACTCAACAAACAATCAAGGTATTTTTCAATGTATAATTGCAGTTATATCACACTGTAAACTTTTACTGTAAATTCTGTCTTACAATTTTGTCCTCCACAACCACCTGATGATGGAGCGGTCTTCTAAAAGCTAGTGCTTCCAATTAAACCTGTTGGACTATAACCTGGTGTTGTGTGATTTTTAACTTTGTCATCCCCAGGATTATTCTTGTAAACCTCCTCTAGACACTTCAAGGCAGAGCACATCTTTCCTTAGGTACAGGGCCCAAATTGCTCACAATATTCCAAATGCTATCTGACTAGAGCCTTACGCAGCCTCTGCAGTGTATTTCTGCTCTTGCATTCTCGCTCTCTTGCAATGACTGCTAACGCTGCAGTTGCTTTCTGAGCTGCCAACTGACCCTGCGGGTTAACTTTAGGAGAATCCTGAACCAGCACTCCCCGGACCCTTTGTGCTTCAGCTTTCCAAAGCCTTTCTCCATTTAGAAAATAGTCCACACCTCTACTTCCTACCAAAATGCACAGCCCTCACATTTTCCCACATTGTATTTCATCTGCCACTTCTTTGCTCCGCTGTCCATGTTCATCTGCAGCCTCCCACTTGCTCAACACTACCTGCACCTAGTTAAAAATCACACAACACCAGGTTATAGTCCAACAGGCCTAATTAGAAGCACACTAGGTTTCGGAGCGTCGCTCCTTCATCAGGTGGTTGTGGAGGACACAACCACCTGACGAAGGACCGTCGCTCCGAAAGCTAGTGCTTCCAGTTAAATCTGTTGAACTATAACCTGGTGTTAGGTGATTTTTAACTTTGTACACCCCTTTCCAACACCGGCACCTCCAAATCATGACTACCTGCACATTCACTTATAATTACTGATTGACCATCAATTATTTATAAAATATAGAGGACAGATTCTGGATGCCGCTAGTTACCTGCCTGTGGTATTACTGGGTCTGCACATAGGTGGGTGGGATGCTATTAGACTAACAAGCTCTCATGTCTATGCTCCACTGCATACTCCTTCCCCAACCAAAATCTGCCTGATAGCTAGCCCCTTTAAACTTTATGTTGTGCAATCAATTTTTATGTCACGGACACTTCAAACGTAGTTGCAGTTTTCCGGGCTTAAAATGAGATCTATTTTCTTCTTCAGGAGAGCATGTGTACACCATGGATCAATCTTGGCTTGTTCCAAATGAAGTGGACAGGCTCTTCTATAAGAGTCCGTTGATTCCAGATGAAGGGCTTTTGCCCGAAATGTCGATTTTCCTGCTCCTCGGATGCTGCCTGACCTGCTGTGCCTTCCTAGCACCACTCTAAACTTCTATAATCCAGACTGTCTTCATACAAGGATGGAGTTTCTCATGTCGATTATTTTATCCACAATTTTCCTGAACAGCTATCTTATCAAAAGAGTGGGAAGAAACATGAGGAAGTATTTCTTCTGAAGCTATTGATGTTTGAAATGTTTTTGCCACAGGGAGTATTAGGAGGCACAGTCCACAACAAGGTTTAAAGGAAAAGTACATAAACATTTGGAGCAGTGAAAGATGGTGTGGGGTGGGGAGGTGGGGAGCAGTGCCATGGAGAAAGACAGCACAGTAAGATGGGATTTGCTCTAGCAAAGCTTCAGGGGAGGTGATAGCTCGTTATACTGTCACTGGTGTGTTAATCCAGAATCTCAGATTATGTTCCGGGGACTGGGGTTCGAATTCTGCCATCTTTGATAAAGATCTGGAATTAAGAATCTGATGATGACCATTGTCAATGGTCAAGAAAATCTTGTCTGGTTCACTCGTGTCCTTTAGGGAAGGAAACTGCCATCCTAACCCAGTCTGACCTGCAGGTGACTCCAGACCCACAGGAATATGATTCAAGTTCAATTGTCCCTAGACAGTGATGCCCTCATTCCTTGGAATGAATAAAAAAAGTCCCTGGGCCAAAGGGTTTCTTACTGTGCTCTGGTTATATATTTCAGTAGCATGGTGGCTCAGTGGTGAGCGGCACGGTGGCTCAGTGGTTAGCACTGCTGCCTTGCAGCGCCAGGGACCTGGGTTCAATTTCCCCCTCGGCCAACTGACTGCGTGGAGTTTGCACATTCTCCCCGTGTTTGCGTGGGTTTCCTCTGGGTGCTCCGGTTTCCTGCCACAATCCAAAGATGTGCAGGTCAGATGAATTGCTAAATTGCCCATAGTGATAGGTGCATGAGTAGGGGAATGGGTCTGGGTGGGTTGCTCTTTGGAGGGTCTGTGTGGACTTGTTGGGCCAAAGGGCCTGTATCCACACTGTAATTAATCTAAATCTAAACCTTTGGTTGGACTGATATATTCAGGATAGGTTCTAGCGCATCCATTATCCATTACTTACAGCTAAACACTTTCAGAAGGAAACTAGATGAATACTAGAGAAAAAGGGAAATAGGAAGATATACTAAAAGGCTCAACTGAAAGTGATGGATTGAGAGGTGACACCAGTACAGAAAGATTGAGCCAAATGCAGACTGCTTCCATCTGATTCTGTGTTTGAAAGACATCATGGATGTCGCAAAGGTTAGAGTGATGACAAATACAGGTATTGTTTGAAGTTATAAATAAGGATGTAAAGTCTTGCATTAATATGGAACCAGTCACAAGATTGAGATGCCCCAATGTGTATTGGAAGTGAAATCACTGTTGTAATATTGGAGGTGTTTTCAACCAACACCAGCCAACATTGTTGAATTGACAATCAATTTTTGTCTCCCCCTGATCTCCCTAGAGTAATAGACAGCAGGTTGCAGCTAATTTGATTTGTGCTATGGAGGTAAAGGGACACCCTTTACAGTGCCATAATGAAATGAGTTCCAGGGTGTTGACTCAGCAGTATTAAAGGAAAATAGAGACAAAATTTCAAGTTAAGATGGTGTGGGACTTGGAGGGAAACTTGCAGAAAGTGGTGCATTACTCAGCTTCTACCCTTACTTTTCCAGGGAGTAGAACTCATGATTTTTGAATTTCCTGTTGAAGGAGCCTTGGTGCTAAGGTGAATTGTAGATGGTACACATTACTGTCACTTGGCTGAGTGGAGGTGGTGAAGGGAGTAAGTGTTGAAGTTTGTGGATGTGGCGCTAATCAAATTGGCTGCTTTGCCTTGGATTCCTTGGCCTCTCATTCCTGATGAAGGGCTTATGCCCGAAACGTCGAATTTCCTATTCCTTGGATGCTGCCTGACCTGCTGTGCTTTAACCAGCAACACATTTTCAACTTGCCTTGGATGATGTCAAGCTTCCAGAGTGTTGCTGGAGTTGAATTTAACCAGACAAGCAGAGAGTTTCCATTGCTTTGCTGCTTCGTGCATTGTAGACAGTAGATAGGAATTTGGGAAACAGGAGGCAAGTTACTTGCTGCAGAATTCCCAGCATTTGACACGCTCTTGTAGCCACAATATTTATATGGCTAGCCCATTCAGTTTCTGGCCAATAGTAACACCAAGGATTTTGATAGCCGGGGATTCAGCAATAACAATACCATTGAATGTCAAAGTGTGATGGTTAGATTACCACTTATTTGAGATGTCATTGCCACTCATATGTATAGTGCAAATTCTCTGCAAATTCCTAGACACGGTGGGCAATTTAGTATGGTCAATCCACCTAACTTGCACATCTTTGGACTATGGGAGGAAATCGAAGAACCCTGCAAGGACCCATGCAGACATGGGGAGAATATGCAAACTCCACACAGGCTGTTACCCAGGGGTGGAATTGAACCCAGGTCACTAGTGCTGTTAAGCAATATTGCTAACCACTGAGCCACCGTATTGGCCCAAATATAGGAACATGGCTGTTTCAATACCCGAGGAATCATGAATGTGCTGAGCATTGTGTAATCATTAGTGAACTTTCCCACTTGTGACTTTACAACTGAGGAAGGTCATTGATGAAGTAACTGAAGATGATTGGGCCTAGAACACTAGCCTGAGGAACCCCTGCAGAAATTTCCTGAGACTGCGCATATTGACCTTCAGTAACCATCTTTCTTTGGGCTACATAAGACTCCAGTCAGCAGAGATCTTTCTACCTCCATCTAAGGTCAAACAGGCTAAAGACAGTGCATAACATATTCTTGAGAATTATACATCTGTCTAAAGAAGCTGAATCAAAAACAGAAATTGCTGAAGAAACTCAGCAGGTCTGGCAGTATCTGGGGTGAGAAAACACAATTAATATTTTGAATCCAGTGACTCTTCTTGAACTGATAGTAAAAGAACCACTGGACTCAAAATGTTAACTCTGCTTTCTCTCCACAGAGCCCGCAAGACCTGCTGAGTTTCTCCAGCAATTTCAATTTAACGGGATGAATATTTGTATAATAAAGCTAAAACTTATTTCTGGTAGCTCTAAAGAGGCACAGTCTTCAGAACCAAGAATTTAATGATTTGGTAAGTTTTGAACACATGAACAGAGGAGTCTAGAATGTCCTAAGCCTGCATAATTTTTTGATTGCAATACTTGTGGCAATACTTTTGGAAAAAGAAGATACAGAAAGCAGGACAATACAGGTCAGTTAGCTAAGTATCTATCATTAGAGAAAATGTTAGAAGTATTATTAACGGATTTATAATTTATATAGATAAATTCAAGGAAATCAGGTGGTTTCAACAAGGTTTTATGAAAAATAAGTGATGCTTAAGCAATATATTAGAGAAATTTGAGGAGCTAACACATGCTATGGATAAAAGGGAAATAGTGGATGTACTGTACTTACATTTCCACAAGCTAATTGATGAGGTGTTATGTCAAAGGTTTTTACAGAAATTAAAAACTTATGATGTACGGGCTAGTATATTGGCAAGGATAGAAGACTGGGTGGCTAACAAGAATCAGAGAGTTGGTATAAATGCATCAAGATCTGATGAGTAGTGCACCACAGGGATCGGTGTTAGCTACTCAGTTGTTCACAAGTGACTTAAATGAAGGTATGAAAAGTATGGTTGCCAAATTTGCTGATGATACAAACAGGCAGAAAAGCTGTGAAGAGACACTAGGACATTACAAAAGGATACAGACAGTTTAAGTGAGAGGGTAAAGCTGTGGTAAATGGAACATCATGTGGAAAATGTGAAGTTGCCCATTTCGGCAGAAAGAATAAAAAAAGGCAAATTATCTTTGATTTGATTTGATTTATTATTGTCACAAAGCATCAAGATACAGCAATGAGTATAGTTTTGTGTACTATCCAGGCAAATCATACCGTATATAAGTACAGTGGGGTAATAGAACAGAACGCAGAGATAATGTTACAGCCACAGAGATGATGCAGAGAAAGATCAACTCTAATATATGATAGGTACATATATAAGTCTGATAACAGCAGGGAAAACACTGTTCTTGAATCTGTTGATTTGATTTGGATTTGATTTGATTTATTATTATCATATGTTCCTAGGTATGGTGAGACAATTTGTTTTGTATGCAGCACAGGCAGGTCATACCATACAGAGTGCACTAAAACAGTACAAGAGAACAGAGTGAAGAATATATGTTATGGCTGCAGAAAGGTGCACAAAGAACAAGATCAACATTACATTTAAAATTAGTAAAGTCCATTCAGATAACGAGGAAGAAGTTGTTCTTGAATCTGCTAATACATGTGTTTAAGCTTTTGTACCTTCTGCCAACGGAAGAGGCTGGAAGAGATTATAACTGGGATGGGGGGAGTCTTTGATTATGTTGGCTGCCTTTCTGAGGCAGCGAGAAGTGTAGATGAAGTCAATGGGTAGAAGGATGGCTTACATAAGGTTTTGGGCTTCACAACTCTCTGTAGTTTCTTCCAGTTCTAGGAAGAGCATTTGCTGTATCACACTGTGATCCATCTGGATAGGATACTTTCCATGGTGCATCTATAATAATTGGTAAAAGTCATTGTGAACTTGCCAAATTTCCTTAGCCTTCTTAGGATGTAGAGGGGGGGGAAAGTGAAGACTGCAGATGCTGAAGATCAGAGTCAAAAAGTGTGACACTGGAAAAGCACAGCAGGTCAGGCAGCATCTGAGGAGCAGGAGAGTCGATATTTCAGGCATAAACCCTTCATCAGGTGTGTGTGTGTTGTGGGGAGCTGGGGGGGGGGGAGATGAGTGGGGGGAAGGGGGCTGAGAGATAAATAGGATGGTGGGGGTGTGGGGAAAGTAGCTGGGAAGGTGATAGGCAGATACAGGTGGAGGGTAATGGTGATAGGTTGGGGGGGGTGGAGCAGATCGGTGGGAAGGAAGAGGGACAGATAGGACAGTTCAATAGGGCAGTGCCCAATTGAAGGGTTGGGTCTGGGATGAGTGGGTGGCAGGGAGATAAGAAAGTTGGTGAAGTCAATGTTGATGCCATGTGGTTGGAGGGTCCCAAGCTTGAAGATAACGCCTTCTTCCTCCAGTCGTCGGGTAGCTTGGATTTGGTGGTGGAGGAGGCCCAGAATTTGCATGCCCATGGCAGATGGAAGGCAGAGTTGAAGTGGTCGGCCATAGGATGGTGGAGTTATTAGGTGCGTGTGTCCCAGAGATGTTCCCTGAAACATTCTGCAAGTTGGCATCCTGTCTCCCCAGTGCCAAGGAGACCACAATCAAGAGCAATGGACACAGCAGATGAGGTGTTTGAATGTGCAGGAAAATCTCTGCTGGATGTGGAAGGATCTTTTGTGGACTTGGATGCAGGTGAGGGGGCTGGTGTGGGCACAGGTTTACACCTCTTGCGGTAGCAAGGGAAGGCGCCGGGGTGGAGGGAAGGTTGGTGGGGGAGGGTGAGAACCTAATGAGGAGGTTGTGGAGGGAATGGTCTCTGCAAAATGCTGATATGGATAGGGAGGGAAGTATATCTCTGGTGTAGGGGTCTGATTATAGTTGGTGTAGATGGCGGTGGATAATGCGCGGTATTTGGAGATTAGTGGGGTGGAACATGAGAACCGGGGGCTTCTATCCCTGTTGCCATTGGAGGGGTGGGATTCAAGGGCAGAGGTGCGGGAAGTGGAGGATATGTGTTGGAGGGCATTGTTGATCATGTGGGAGGGAAACTGTGGCCCTTGAAATAGAAGGCCTTCTGGGATGTCCTTGAGTGGAATTGTTCCTCCTTGGAGCAGATACAGCAGAGGCAGAGGAATTGGGAGTAAGGAAGATGGAGATAGAGAGGTCCAGGAAGTGAAGGGAGATGTCCAAGGTGGTCCAGGTGAACTTAAGGTCAGGGTAGGAAGTGCTCATCAAGTTGATGAGCTGTTCAACCTCCTCGTGGAAGCACGAGAAGGCACCAAAACAGTTATCAATGTAATGGAGGAAAAGGTGGCATTGGTGCGGTGCAACTGCAGAAGATAGACTGTTCCATGTATCCGATAAAAACTTAGGCACAGCTGGGGCCCATGCAGGTGCCCATGGCTACGCCTTTGGTCTGAAGGGAGAGGGAGGATTCGAAGGAGAAGAGGACCAGTTCCGCCAATTGAATGAGTGTGTCGGTGGAAGGGTACTGTTTGGGTTGGCAGGAGAAGAAGAAACAGGGGGCTTGAAGGCCTTCACCATGACAGATGAATATGTATAGGGGTTGGATGTCCATGATGAAGATGAGGCATTGGGGGGCCAGGGAAACAAAAGTCATGGAGGAGATGGAAGTTCTGGGTGGTGTCCCAAATGTACCTGGGAAGTTCCTGGACTAAGGGAGACAGGATGGTGTCAAGATATGAGGAGATAAGGTCTGTGGGGCAGGAGCAAGTGGAGACTATGGGTCGACCACAGCAGTCAGACTTGTGAATTTTGGGTGAAAGTGAGGAGTGCAGATTGTGGAAACCAGAGTCTAGATTAGAGTGGTGCTGGAAAAGCACAACAGGTCAGGCAGCATCCGAGGAGCAGGAAAAACGACATTTCAGGCAAAAGTCCTTCATCAGCCCTGATGAAAGGCTTTTGCCCAAAACGTCGATTTTCCTGCTCCTCAGATGCTGCCTGACCTGTTGTGCTTTTCCCGCACCACTCTGATCTAAACACTTGCGAATTTTGGATAAGAATTAGAATCAGGCAGTGCAGAGGTCCGGGTCTATGAAGTTGGATGCTGTGGATGGGAGATCCCCTGAGGTGATAAGGTTGTGGATAGTCTAGGAGATGATAGTTTAGTGATGGGAGGTGAGGTGAAGTCATGGTCGATGTAGAGTTGTTGGTGGTTTTCCTGACTGTAACATTGACATGGATGGAACAGGACAGATTGTTGATAATATATACTCCCCGGAAATTGAAGCTCCTTGACCATCTCCACCTCAGCACCATTTGATACATTCAGGGCCACTCCATTTCCTGAAGTTGATGACCAACTCCTTTGTTTTGCTGACATTGAAGGAGAGATTGTTGTCTTTACACCATGCTACTAAGCTCTCTATCTCTTTCCTGTACTCTGATTTGTCTATCTAAATGGTGAGACATTGCAGAATATTAGATGCAAAGGGATCTGGGTATCCTTATGCATGAATTGTAAAGGGTTAATATGCAGGTATAGCAAGCAATTAGGAAAGCTAATAAAATGCTCTCAATTAATGCAAAGGAAATTGAACACAAAAGTAGGAAGCAAACACCAAAATGCAGGAAAAACTCAGCAGGTTTGGCAGTAATCCATGGAATGAAACAGTATGACTCTTCTTCAGAACCTTTTAGTTACAAAAATAGGAAGGTTATACTTCAGTTATACAGGGGACTGGTGAGACTATATCGGGGAATTGTGAACAATACTGGTCTCATTTCAGAAAAGATGTAAATATGTTGGAGGAAGTTCAGAGGTTTACTAGACTGATAACTGGAATGGGCGGGTGGTCTAGTGGGAAAGGTCAGATATCATAGGCCTGTACCTGCTGGACTTTAGAAGTGTAGTGGTGACTTGACTAAAACATGTAACATCCTAATGTATTTTGACAGGGTAAATGTGGAGAGGTTTTTTCCTCTTATGGACAATCTAGAACTGGGGTTCGCTATTTAAGAATAAGTGGTTGTCCAGAAATTAGGTGAGCTATTTTTCTCTCTTTGGAACTCTCTTCCTGAGAAGCCAGTGCAAGAAGAGTCCTTTAATATTTTTAAAGTTAAAACTCAAACAACACCAGGCTATAGTCCAACAGATTTATTTGAAAGTATAAGCTTTCAGACTGCTGCTCCAAAACTTGTACTTTCAAGTTGTGTAACCTGGTGTTGTGTGATTTTACATCTTGTTCACCCCAGTCCAACACTGGCACCTCCACATCATGAATATTTTTAAGACAGAGTTAGATAGATCATTGTTTAGCAAGTGGTGAAAAGGTTATGGGAGGTGACCAGAAATGTGGATTTGACCTTCATGGATTATATGGCTATCCAACAATCATTGCTGGCTGATGAGAAAATTAAGTTTGAGGTTGTCATTTCTAAAAATCACTGCCTTCAGTATCAGCTGTCATTCAGTTTGTAGCTCTCTTACTTGAGTCAGAAGGTTATAAAATCAGAGATTTAAACATAAAACTTGGGCTGACATACCCATTGCAGTGCTGTACTGTTAGAGGTGTTGCTTTTGATTTGAGATGTTAAACTGAAGACCTGTTCGACCTGTGCATGCAAAAGATCTCGTAAAACATTTTCTCAGCCATTATAGCTTGATAAGTAAAACTGAAAATGAGCTGTTCATTATCTCATTGCTTATTGTATTGTGCAAATTGATTGTTGTATTTCCTGCATTGTAACAGTCACTATCCAAGTGTCTTTCTGTCCTATGATCGTAATTTATCCCAGCACAGTATCCTTGGCTGATATTCATCCTTAAGCATCACGTAAATTAGATTCAAAACCATGAAATTATGATGCTGGAATTAAAACAGAAAAATGTTGAAAACACTTAGCAGGTAAGCCAGCATTTCTAGAGACAGAAGCAGAGTTATAACTTTTTAGATCAATGACTTTTCAGCACATCTTCCTAACTCAGAATGCTTATTATTGTTTCTTGTCCTGAAACATTAATTCTGTTTCTTTCTGCACTGACGCTGCCAAACCTGCTGAGTATTACCAACATCTTCTGCTTGATCTGAAAATAAATGATCAGCTCATGACCTTATTGGTAGTGTTAGAGTAAGTTAATTGTCTCGGTTCCCGACATTACAACAGACACTACAACTGAATGTTGCACACTTTAAAATCATCCTGGAAGGTGCTGTATAAAATGCAAGTATTTCTTCCTTTTCAGGAGGGAAGAGACTGAAAACAAAAAGTAATCTGATAGCGGTATCTCAATTGTAGTATTTTATTCAAGAAATATATTCATAGCCCAAAGGCCAAACTTTAGTGTAATTTATATGTAAAATTCATGAATGAATGAACCAAATTAAAAATATGGAAACATTATTATCATGTACTGACAAATCAAAATTATTGTGCAGGTAACAGGAATATTAATAGGCAAAATGTTTCAGGAAAGAATATTAAATGAAAATTGGATTAAATGCACTATTTGTCTGATTTATATCATATTGAATATAATGCATTATCTTTGTCCCTCTTTCCACAGATGCTGCCAGACCCATCACTTTCTGTTTTTGTTTCAAATGTCCGGCATCTACAGGAATTTGCTTATGGTTTAGTTGACTCCAGGCACTAAAATACATGCAGGGTTCACTGTTCAATACAGCGTTTATTTTTATTACAAACATATTAAACAAATACAGTTCTTTATCTGCAAATGGATTTGGGATCTTCAGTGTAGCTGCTCACACACACTATTCCAGATATCACGTGGTTTGTCCGGAGCCAGGCCTTCTGGGAGTTGTAGTTCGCCCAGCAGACTGGCCTCAGTTCCCGTGAGGCTATGCGAGAGGCGGGCGTCTGCGCACTGGCTCCGGCTGGCCGCCCTGACCCGAACAACCAAGATGGCGCCATAGGTGATAGGGCGATGTCGATTCTGAGGCTCTGTTCTTCTCGGAGTTCCCGTCCCGCGACTTTGCGGGAATTGCTGCTTCTTCCCTCCGGTTGTCACCGTTGTCTGCAGCTCAGGAGACATTCCGTGAGGAGCTCAGGTCAGTAAAAGTGTTGCAGCTGGACTGAGCCCTTCCTGGAGGCTGAGGCTCCATGTGCCCCAGGCGCTTCCCTTCACTGAGTCTGAAACATTACAGTCGTTATAAGCTCCCCCCAAAAAACACTCATAAAATAATTTTATGAAGAAGAATCATTCCGGACTCGAAATATTAACTGTGTTTATCCCTCCACGGATGCTGTCAGTTTCTCCAGCATTTTCTGTTTGGTTCAGATTTGCAGCATCCACGTTATTATACTTTTACACGCTATGAGCCCACCTTGTTTGTCAAACCTCGTCTGCACTTGAAGGCAAAAGCATTTTCTTTTTACTCTGCTGCTGACAACATGGAAATGTCACAATCCTTTGTAAACAGGGTAAATTGTCAGACAGCTGTGGTACTGGATGACCAAAAATGACCTCTAGTGGGAATGACTTGGAGGTGGACAAAGTTAAAAATCACACAACACCCAAGTTATAGTCCAACAGGTTATACCAACAAATAAACCTGTAGCACTATAACTTGGTGTTGTGTGATTTTTAACTTTCTCCTGTGAAGACTGGCCCAAATGTTGCAGAAAAATTATATTTAAAAAATGTACATTTACCATTCTCTGTGTTCTGTGCTGGAATTTCCTGGACAAGAGCCCCCTGTTGTGAACTTGATCCATGACTTCAGCAGCAAGGATTTTTAATGAAACAACACTCCTTTTTTGCAGCAGTCACTGCATTGTTGTGTAATTTAAATGCACAGCCAGCACTTGACAGCTGCTGTAATAGGGTAAGAGTTAGATATGGTTCGAGTGCCAGGTAAATGACCAGGTACATAGGTGGTTGTCAGGACTGACAGGCAGGGGGTGGGGTGCGATTCTGGGCGATATCGGATCCAATATGCTTCAGGCTCGCTGGAATAGGTGTCAGGCTTGCAAGTGTTGGTTCAGATTCAGTGGTGCAATAGGTGAGAGGAGTTATTGGGGCAGATGCTGTCAGATGAGCAGGGATGTGTGTGGGGGGAAGAATCAGGCCAGCAGCGTTGTGTGTGCAGTCTGTCCAGAAGATGGAAGGAATTCTTGCAGGTGGCGGGGGGTGTTTGGGTTCTAGCTGGAGGGTTTGTTCAGGGTTTCAGGTGGTCTGTTTGATTTCAGTCTGGGAATGGGGTCTCTGGTCTAGCAGGGTCAGGTCAGGGGTGATGGAGACTGATTCTGGTGGAAGTGGGAGGTAGGGAGGTGTCGGGTATGTTTGAGAGAAAGTGAGGACTGCAGATGTTGGAGATCAGAGTTGAAAAGTGTAGTGCTGGAAAGCAGGTGAAGCAGCATCTGAGGAGTGGGCAAGTTGCTGTTTCAGGCATAAGTCCTTCAGGTATGTTGGGGGAAGGTAGGATGTAAATGGGCGAGTGTTGCATCTTTGAGGATTGCAGGGGAAGGTCTGTGTGTGTGTGTGTGTGTGTGTGTGTGTGTGTGTGTGTGTGTGGAAGTGGGGTGTGCTGGTGATGTCTGGAGTGAAGGAAGAGTATCCAAAAGGGAATGGTCTCTGCAGGAGGTGGACAGGGAGGGGTATATGTGTCTGGAGGTGGCAGAAATGGTGGCTCCTCTGGAAATGGATGCTGATGGAATGTTAGGTAAGGACACAGAGAACTATTGCAGGAGAGGGTGACGGCTGAAGTGTGGGAGATAGGTTGGACCTGGGCAATGTCAACAATTATGCTGGAGAATCCTTGTTAAGGAAGAAGGCTGACATTTCAGAAGCTCCCTTGTTGAAGTTGGCCTCATCGGAACATATGAGACGAAGGCAGAGGATCTAGGAGAATGGAAGAGAGACTTTACAGGAAGCAGGATGTATAATCCGGATAACTGTGACAGTTGATGTGCTCATAGTAGATATTAATGGCCAGTCTATCCCCAGAAATAGAAACAGAGATGTCGAGGAAAGGAGGAGCCAGAGATGGACCAGGTGAAAGTGAGGGCGGTTGGAAATTGGAAGTGAAATTGACAAACTATTCCAATTCCAGATGAGAGTGGAAGCAGTGTTGATGATATTGATATATTGGAGAAAGAGTTGTAGAGTGGGGGCCAGAATAAAACGAACAGGTATAACTAGGGCCTGTGTGGGTAACCATGGCCACCCCTCTGACATGAAGAAAACGATAGGAGTTAAAAGAAAAGTTGTTTAACGTGAGGACTGGCTCAGCGGGGGAGGGTGGTGGTGGTGGTGGTTGGGGACAGTTCAGGCCTTTGTTCCAGGAAGAAGTAGAGAGCCCTGAGACCATCCTGACGGGGCTTGGACGTGTACAGGGATTACATATCCATGGTGAAGAGGAACCAGCTGAAGCCTGCAAACTGGAAATTCCATAACTGGCATAAAGCATCAGAGGAAATGAAGATGTAAGTGGACACGGACTGGACCAGTGGAGAAAAGACCAGGTCACGTTAGGATGAGATGAGTTCTGTGGGGCAGGAGCAGGCACAAATAATGCCTGGGCAGTCCTGTTTGTGGATTTTCAGAAGGAGGTAGAAGCAAGCTGTACAGGGTTGGGATACGATCAACTTGGAAGCAATTGGGCGAGGGGGGGCGATCACCGGATGAAATTAGGTTCATGACTGGAGTTGATACAGTGGCCTGATATTCCATGGTGGGGGTCATGGTATGGGGGAGCTAAGAGGAGATTTCTGTGCATCTGTAATATATAGAGATAAGTATGCCAAACTACAACAGTACAATTCTTATTGACAGGCTTCATAACAAAGTCAGGGTTGAATCTGAGTGAATGGAGTGCAGTGGAAATTGGAATTTGGGGTGAGATAGGTTGAATTGGGTAAGGGGAGGGAGAGCAGAGAAATTGAGGCGACCAGTGGTGTCACGTCGACAGTTCTTAATGAACAGATCAAGTGCAGTTAGAAGGTCTGAGGGAGGGGTCCAAGTGGAGGGAGAGTATTGCGGGTGGGTGAAGGGGTCCGAGAGACAGGTAGAAGGCTCTTGTCGAACAAAATGGGTATGGAGGCAAAGACAATGGAACAAGAGTTTGACATCATGTCTTATCTGAAATTCTGATCTCTGCTGCTCCAGCAACTCTATGGCCACCAGAAACCTGGGCCATTGTCTTTAGTCCCTGACTTCAAACTTTACCTTGCTCCCAAGCCATTATCTTTGGCTGTATCAAGTCTCACACTTCATGCCAAGATGATCTTTGATTATTTACCTATGATACTGCTAAGACAACCTATTTCACCACTGGAAAGATCAGCCTGCACTGCTCACAGCTAAACTCGTTTGCTGCTTAGACTCTTGTCCTTACCTTTGTTAGTTTACTTCTACAGAACTCTTGAGTATTCCAAAACCCTGATGGTCACTTTTGTATTCTTCCATGATCTACAATTTGAGTTCAACAAAAGCTCTGCTGAGTGTGTTCTACTAGTATACTATGCAACCAGTCCCACTCATCAGCTCTGTTCACAGACAGACATTTCCTGATTTAACAATGCCTCAATTTTGAAGTTCTCATTCACATTTTTGAATCATTCTGTGGCCTCACTTCCTCTATTTTTGATATTCCAGCCCAATAAACTGCGATCTTTGTGCTCCTTCAATTTTGACACCTCAAACATCTCTGGCTTCAATTGCTCCTAGACCAGTGGCTGTGTTTATAGTTTTAAACTTAGGCAACTGTAGGAAATCGTCTTTAAGTATTTCTACCCTCCTGTCCTCTATTGTACTCTTGAAACCCAGCTGTGTTAATCATCTGTTAATATTCTATCAAGTAGTTCAGTGTTAAGTTTTGATTAGATTAGAATAGATTCCCTACAGTGTGGAAACAGGCCCTTCAGCACAACAAGTCCACACCGCCCTCCAAAGAGCAACCCAACCAGACCCATTCCCCTACATTCACCCCTGACTAATGCATCTAACACTACGGGTAATTTAGCTTGGCCAATTCGCCTGACCTGCACATCTTTAGACTGAGAGAGGAAACCAGAGCACGCGAAGGAAACCCACGCCGACACGGGGAGAATGTGCAAACTCCACACAGACAGTTGCCCGAAGGGGGAATTGAACCCGGGTCTCTGGCACTATGAGGCAGCAGTGCTAACCACTAATCTTCCAGCAAAGTGTCTTGGAGTGCATTTTTGGTTCTTGTCTCAATTGGAATACAGTTTGGTGTAAGAGGATCAGTTTTTATTCTAACCGAAGTGGTGTTGATGGAAATTTTTTTGTGTTTAGTTAATAGTCTGTATTACTCTATTCAATAAATTTCTTTAAATTCATTATTTTCTGTGGACTGGCTTGACTGATTCTGTAGATTTTATTGTAAGGTTTTGTGGCTCAATTTATTGAGTTAGTTTGAAATTCATAGAATGCTACAAATTAAAAACACAAGACTATTTGTCCTGTCATCTGCGCTCACTCAGTTATTCACATTCTCTACTTTCCCTGTTTATTTTCCAAACTTCTATCAGTCATTTGAAGAAGTCTTAAGGCTTCAATTGTTAAAAAAAAAATTCACAACAGTGTTGTCAGCAAAGTATTGGTTGTTTTTGAAAAAAATGTTCGATTTCCTTGTTGGAGGTCATGTGATTGTGTTTTTGGGAGCTATCAAATTTGCAGTCATTCTTTGATAATTCTGATCTCCACTGTACACTTTGTTCTGACTTATTCAGTCACTTTCTAATGGTTATATTTCACGCTTTTATTTGTAACTCCTTTAAAGTACTAATGTTTCCACTTTCCTAAGATGTAAAAGCAAACTCACTCTCCATAATATTGTCCACACTGGGGGAAATAAAAAAAAATGTGCATTCATCTCAGAGCAGAGGTTTCAGTGCATGTGTGGGGCTTTGACACCAGACTTCCCATTTTTGATTCATTCACAGGACTTTGCTGGTTAGGCCAGCTTTAATTGCCCAAAAGTAATTACCCTTGTGGAGGTGGTGATGATCCATCCTACCTTGCAACCAATAACATTCTTGTGGTGCAGGTGCACCCACAATACTATTAATACCAAGTTCCAAAAATTTGGCTCAAAAACAGTAAGGAAACACAATGTAGTTCCCAGTCAGCACATCCTGCAGGTGATGGTGTTCATATGCAACTAATCCATTAGATGTCATGTTATACTTTCAGTTTTCTTTCCCAGATGTTAGTAAGGAGGACTTTGCAGGGTTTGGTGCTAGGTTTGCAGTAGTAATTTCCTGGGCCCTTGGCTCGAGGTTGACAGTGGGCCATCTGATTTCAGTCCTTCTTTGGATCTCATAGCAGTTTAATACAGCTGTGGCTCACCAAACTATTTCATGGATGTTTAGGAAATAACCACATTGCTGTGGGTCTTGAATCATCTGTGAACCAAGCTAAGTAAGGACAATGGATTTCCCTCCCTAAGGTTACCAGTGAACCAGATGGGGTTTTACGACAATCAACAGTGGTTTTGCAGGCTATTTTTTTAATTCTGCATTTATTTATTTAGTTGAATTTAAATTTCACCATCTACCTTAATGGAATTTATAGCCATGAACCTGGGCTTTTGAATTACTGGTCCTGTGGTATCACCATTAGTCACCGCCACTCCTGGGATGTGATCATTCAGCTTTATTGATGAGATTATTTAGTATAAAATGGCACTTTTTATTCATAAATTAAATTGAGTCTGAGCTGCAGATTTCTCCAGCTTTCTCAGTCCCAACTCTCAGACTCAGCACCATCTTCTTGACCTGAAATCTTCTTCCCGACCTCTCCGTCCCCACCCCCTCTCCGGCCTATCACCTTCACCTTAACGTCCTTCCACCTATCGTATTCCCAATGCTCCTCCCTCAAGTCCCTCCTCCCTACCTTTTATCTTTGCCTGCTTGGCACACCCACCTCATTCCTGAAGAAGGGCGTATGCCCGAAACGTCGATTCTCCTGCTCCTTTGATGCTGCCTGACCTGCTGTGCTTTTCCAGCAACACATTTTTAAGCTCTGATCTCCAGCATCTGCAGTCCTCATTTTCTCCTGGTAAATGTATCTGCTAATCTGATAAATTGTTCATAACTGCATACTACATGTTCAACCCATTGAAATAATGACAGCCAGGTATTATTTCCAAATACTGGATTAGTGGTGCTGGAAGTGCACAGTAGTTCAGGCAGCATCCAAGGAGCAGTGAAATCGACGTTTCAGGCAAAAGCCCTTCATCAGGAATAAAGCTTACCTCATTATTTCCAAATACGTCCACAGCTTGTGTCTCTCAATTTTTAAACTGGTCTCATCAGTGCATCTTCCACAGAATGTCATGTAACCAAAAATGGCAGATGTCAAGTTGCAGCTTTTTTCTTAGAAATTCATTATTTATTTTAATAACATTCTGAGGTTTTGGCATTTGTGTATTATCCAGTTATGCTGGCCTTTTTAATTCATTCATTGAATGTGGACATTGCTGATGAGGCGAGCATTTATTGCTCACCTCTAATTGACTATGAGAAAATGATAAGCTGTCTCTTGAACTGCTGCAGTACGAAGGATGTCAGTACATCCATTGTTAGGAAGGGAATTTAAGGACTCAGTGACAGGAAAAGATTGACAATATAGTTCAGAGTCAGGATTTAGTATGGCCTGGAGAGGAGCATGTAACAGGTGACATCTGCTAACCTTGTCATCCCAGTAGTAGGGATCATGAGTTTGGAAGGTGGTGTTGAAGGATCAATCATAGCCAGTTCCCAAAAATCAGAAAAGCCATGTTTGCACACATGATTCAGTTTGTTTTCAATCATTTGTACTCATGAGGTTAGAGCCCGTGTCTCTGGATCAGAAGTTGTAGCTTCAACTCTCACTTGAGGACCTTAAGCACAAATACTTGAGGCTGACATTAAATTGCAATGTTGAAGGATAGTTACACACTTCAACTGCCATATTTTGGATAAGATGTTAATTTGAGCTCCTCGCTGTTGCTCTTCAAATCAAATGTACAAGATTTTCTAGGATGATTTTGAAGAAAAGGGAGTTATCTCTGGTGTTTTGATCAATATTTATCCCTTACCAAGATCAAAAAAAATCTAGTCGTTAATACATTGTTGTTTATGGGAGTTTGTACTTAAATCAGCTGCCGCATTTCCTGTATTGCAACAGTAACTATACTTGAAAAGAACCTCACTGACTGTGTGCTACTTTGTGGTCCTCTGATGTCATGAAAGGCAAATGAATATATGTCGTTTCTAGACTTGTAGATATGAACTCCTTTCTTTATTGAGGAAGCACAGACAGTATTTATCTGAAAAGCAAAATGCTATAGATGTTGAAAATCTGAAACAAGCACAATGTTGAGAAGCTCATCATCTGTGGTGAGAGAAAAATTGAGTCTGGTAAGGCTTTTCAGAACCATTATTTATATCAAATGGGTGGCTAATTGAGTTTGTGAATACCCAGGCACTTGTCTTCCAGCCCAGCGGCAATATCAGTTACATAACAAAACTGAAATAATGTCACAAATGAGAGCTTCATATTATGTTTGTACATGTTCCAGAAAGTTCTAACCAACAGAAAAATATGATTATTGGTTAAATATTCTTGTTGGATGGACAACATAACTAAAAATACTTGCAATTTTTTCTATCAGAGCTGCCTTGGGGTTTCTTCAGAAGAAATTACTCTTCTATTATTCCTAAGAAAAATGTTGGAAAGGATCAACCCTGTGAGAAAACTCGTTTGTTACAGGGTATGTATTAATAAAGCAAGTGGCGGATGGGGAATGGACGGGGACGCAGAGCTGGAGCTGTGGTGTTGGGGGCAGACGGGGGTTAGGGTGGGAGCAAACAGGGTTGGGGATGGGCAGGGTAGGAGTGGATGGGGGCAGGCGGGGAGTGCGGGGACAGAGTGGGAGCGGATGGGGCAGGGGCTGCCGGGTTGGGGTGGGAGTGGGCGGGGTCTCGCGCGCAGTGTGCTGCTGCCTAGTCTCCTAAACAGGGAGCAGACTTCACAGAAAACTCCGAGCCCCAGAGGAAGCCAAATAATTAATTATCTGAATGAAATAGTGCCTGCCCATCTCATTCGGATAATCAAGGTTCCTCTGGAACATGATCATGGCTGATCATATCCTGATTTCAAATTCACTTTCCTGCCTGCTCCCCATAGCGCTTTATGTTGCTTTTTTAGATTAGATTAGATTCCCTACAATATGGAAACTGGCCCTTTGGCCCAACCACTTCACACCGACACTCTGAAGAGTAACCCACTCAGAATCATTTCCCTAGCCTATATTTACCCCAACTAACACACCTATCACTATGGGCAATTTAGCATGGCAAATTCACCTGACCTGCACATCTTTGGTGTGTGGGAGGAAACCCATGCAGACACGGGGAGAATGTGCAAGCTCCACACAGGCTGTCGCCCGAGGCGAGAATTGAACCCGGGTCCCTGTGAGGCAGCAGTGCTAACCACTGAGCCACCATGCCACCCCATCAGAACCACATCTTTTTTTTCTTGAATCTGTTGATTGATTCTGCCTACACTAAACTTGGGGGCAGAGAGTTCCACAGATTCACAACCCTCTGAAAGAAGTGGTTTCTGCTTATCTCAGTTTTGAATCTCCCTCCTCTCATTCTATACCTATGACCTCTTGTTTGAGACTGTCCTACAAGGGGGAGCATCTATTCAACGTCCACCTTATCGATTCTGTTTAGCGTTTTATATATCTCAGTCACATCCCCCTCATTCTTCTGAACTCCAGCGAGTACAAACCCAAGCTTTTCAACCACTCCTTGTATGACAGCCCTTTTCATCCCTGGAATCAACCTGGTGAACATCCTCTGAACTATCTCCAGTGCCACCACATCCTTCCTCAAATAAGGAGACCAAAACTGAACACTATTCCAGTTGCTATCTCACCAATACCTTTATATAATTGTATCAACACTTCTTTACTTTTCACAATCCAGTTCTTTTGCAATCAATATGAGGATTCCATTCAATTTTATTATTATGTGCTGCACCTACACACCCCTTCCTGCAATTCATGTCCAAAGATGCCCAGATCCTTCTGGATTCATTTAAACAATAATTTGCCCTTTTATTTTTCCAGTCGAACTGAACAACCTTGCACTTATCTACATGAAATTACATCTTCCAGATTCTGGCTCATTGTCCTCACCTATCAATATCTATCTGTAAGCTCTTTATCACCTCAACACAGCCTGCTTTTCTATCTATTTTAGCATCATCTGCAAACTTTGCTATGTTACACTCTGCCCCTGTTTACAGATCATTTATATAGATTGTAAATAGTTGAGGTCCAAGAACTGCAACACCCCGCTACTTACAGTTCACATCCAGAGAACGAGCCATTAATCCCAATTCTCTGCTTTCTATTAATCAGCCAATCCTCTACCCTTAACCCCCTGGAATTTAACCTTCTGGATCAATCTTTTTTGCAGCAGTTTATCAAATGCCACTTAGAAGTCTATATATGCCACATCTATTGGATCCTAATTGTCCACCTTGCTGGTTACATCCTCAAAGAATTCCAGGAAGTTTGTCAATCACAACTTGCACGACATGAAATTGTGCTAACACTGATATTTTACTTTAAATGCAGATGTGAGGTAAAACTTATCTCTGTCAATAGTTTGTATAAGAGTAGGTGTTTAAGAAGTAAGTGGGGCACCTACTGCTCAGAAGGGAAGGGGAAGAGGAGCAGAGCAGTAGTCATTGGGGACTCAATAGTTAGGGGGACAGATAGGATGTTCTGTGTGGATGAGAGAGACTCACGGTCAGTGTGTTACCACCCAGGTGCCAAAGTCCGTGATGTCTCTGATCGTGTATTTGGGATCTTTCAGGGGGAGGGAGAGCAGCCCCAAGTCGTGGTCCACATTGGCACCAACGAGAGAGGTCGGAAGAGAGATGGGGACTTGAGGCAGAAATTCAGGGAGCTAGGATGGAAGCTTAGAGGTAGGACAAACAGAGTTGTTTTCTCTGGTTTGCTGCCCATGCCACGTGCTAGTGAGGTAAGGAATAGGGAGAGAAAGGAGTTGAACACATGGCTACAGG
Source organism: Hemiscyllium ocellatum (assembly GCF_020745735.1). Taxonomy (NCBI): domain Eukaryota; kingdom Metazoa; phylum Chordata; class Chondrichthyes; order Orectolobiformes; family Hemiscylliidae; genus Hemiscyllium; species Hemiscyllium ocellatum. Next base: position 15,829,392 of record NC_083428.1, on the reverse strand, counting down.
GATGGTGCAGGAGGGAGGGTTTTGGGTTTTTGGATAATTGGAGCTCTTTCTGGGGTAAGTGGGACCTCTACAAGCAGGATGGTCTTCATCTAAACCAGAGGGGTGCCAATATCCTGGATGGGAAATTCGCTAAAGCTATTAAGATGGATTTAAAATAATACAGCAGAGGGATGGGAACCAAAATTGTAGGACAGGTACAGAAGAGGATGAGAGCAGGGAGTTCCAAAATCAAAGATCTGACACTGGCAAGCGAGAACCTGGTTTGAACCATGTGTACTTCAACACGAGGAGCATATGAAATAAAGTGGGTGAACTGGCAGCGTGGGTTGGTACCTGGGACTTCGATGTTGTGGCCATTACTGAGACATGGATAGAGCAGGGACAGGAATGGCTGTTGCAGATTCCGGCATTTTGATGTTTCAGTAAGAACAGAGAAGATGGTAAAAGAGGGGGAGGTGTGGCATTGTTGATCAGGGACAATATTACAGTTGTAGAAAGGATGTTTGGGGATTCGTTAATTGAGGTAGTATGGGCTGAGGTTAGAAACAGGAAAGGAGAGGTCACCATGCTGGGAGTTTTCTATAGGCCTCCGAATAGTCCCAGAGATGTAGAGGAAAGGATAGCGAAGATGATTCTCGATAGGAGTGAGAGAGGCAGGGTAGTTGTCATGGGGGACTTCAACTATCCAAATATTGACTGGGATCACTACAGTACAAGTACTATAGATGGGTCAGTTTTTGTCCAGTGTGAGCAGGAGGGCTTCCTGACACAGTATGTAGACAGGCCTACAAGGGGCGAAGCCACTTTAGATTTAGTACTGGGTAACGAGCCTGGCCAGGTGTTAGATTTGGAAGTAGGTGAGCTCTTTGGAGACAGTGATCACAATTCTGTCAGGTTTACTTCAGTGATGGAAAGGAATAGGTGTACTCCACTGAGCAAGAGTTACAGCTGGGGGAAGGGAAATTACAATGCAATTAGGAAAGATTTAGGAAGCATAGAATGGGGAAGGAAACTGCAAGGGATGAGTACATTAAAAATGTGGAGCTTATTCAAGGAAAATCTCCTGTGTGTCCTAGATAAGTATGTGCCTGTCAGGCAGGGAGGAAGATATAGAACACGTGAGCCGCGGTTTACTAAGGAAGTGGAATCCCTGGTCAAGAAGAAGAAGGCTTATGTTTGGACAAAATGTGAAAACTCAGGGCGCTTGAGGGTTATAAGGAAGTCAGGAAAGACCTAAAAAGAGAGCTCAGAAGAGCCAGGAGGAGACATGAGAAGTTGTTGGCGGATAGGATCAGGGTTAACCCTAAGGCTTTCCATAGGTATGTCAGGAATAAAAGAATGACGAGAGTTAAATTAGGGCCAATCAAGGATAATAGTGGGAAGTTGTGTGTGGAGTCAGAGGAGATAGGGGAAGCACTAAATAAATATTTTTCGACAGTGTTCACTACAGAAAATGTAAATATTGGCAAGGAAGGTACAGAGATACTTGCATCTAGACTAGAAGAGATTGAGGTTCACAAGGAAGAGGTATTAGAAATACTGCTGAGTGTGAAAATAGACAAGCCCCCTAGGCCGGATGGGATCTATCCTAGGATCCTCTGGGAAGCAAGGGAAGAGATTGCCGAGCCTTTGGCATTGATCTTCAAAACATCATTGTCTACAGGAATAGTGCCTGAGGACTGGAGGATAGCAAATGTGGTTCCCTTGTTCAAAAAGGGTAGTAGAGACAATCCTGGTAATTCAGACCAGTGAGTCTCACTTCAGTTGTTGGTAAAGTATTGGAAAAGGTTATAAGAGATAGGATTTATAACCATCTAGAAAAGAATAATCTGATCAGGGACAGTCAGCACAGTTTTGTGAAGGGTAGGTCGTGCCTAACGGATCTTATTTAGTTTTTTGACAAAGTGACCGAATAGGTAGATGAGAGTAAACCAGTTGATGTGGTGTATATGGATTTCAGCAATGCGTTCGATAAGATTCTCCACAGTAAGCTATTATACAAAATGCGGAGGAATGGGATTGTGGGAGACATAGCAATTTGGATGAGTAATTGGCTTGCTGAAAGAAAACAGAGGGTTGTAGTTGATGGAATATGTTCATCTTGGTGTCCAGTTACTAGCGGCGTACCGCAAGGGTCGGTGTTGGGTCCACTGCTGTTCGCCATTTTTGTAAATGACCTGGATGAGGGCTTAGAAGGGTGAGTTAGTAAATTTGCCGACGACACTAAGGTCGATGGAGTTGTGGATAGTGACAAAGGATGTAGTAGGTTGTAGATAGGATGCAGAGCTGGGCTGAGAGGTGGCAAATAGAGTTTAATGTGGACAAGTGTGAAGTGATACACTTTGGACTGAGTAATCGGAATGCAAAGTACTGGGCTAATGGTAACATTCTTGGGAGTGCAGATGAGCAGAGAGATGTCGGTGTCCATATACATAGATCCCTGAAAGTTGCCACCCAGATTGACAGGGTTGTTAAGAAGGTATACAGTGTTTTGGCCTTTATTAATAGAGGGATTGAGTTCCAGAACCAGGAAGTTATGCTGCAGCTGTACAAAGCTCTGGTACGGCCACATTTGAAGTATTGTGTACAGTTCTGGTTACTGCATTATAAGAAGGATCTGGAAGCTTTGGAAAGGGTGCAGAGGAGATTTACTGGGATGTTGCTTGGTATGGAAGGAATGTCTTACGAGGAAAGGCTGAGGGCCTTGAGGCTGTTCTCGTTAGAGAGAAGAAGGTTGAGAGGTGACTTAATAGAGACATAAAAGATAATCAGAGGGTTAGTTAGGGTGGACAGGGAGAGCCTTTTTCCAAGTATGGGGACGGCAAACATGAGGGGACACAACTTTAAAGTGAGGGGAGATAGGTATAAGACAGATGTCAGAGGTAGTTTCTTTACTCAGAGAGTAGTAAGGGTATGGAATGCTTTGCCTGCAATGGTAGTAGATTCGCCAAGTTTAAGTGCATTTAAGTTGTCAGTGGACAGGCATATGGACGTACATGGAATAGTGTAGGTGGGATGGGCTTCAGATTAGTATGACAGGGTGGCGTAACATCGAGGTTTTTTGTAAGATTTCAGTTGTGCTGTATTTAACTGTAACTCTGAAAAGACACACACCTCCTTGGATAGTCTTTCGTACCTAATTCTTTTGGGCTCCCCTGCATAAGTTGATCCTCTGACTACCAGTCCCTTACTCTTTCTCCTGATTCTTTGCTTTCTTCTACTCCTGCTACATTTCATCTTCTCCCCTTTCTCCTGAAGCAGGTCTCCTCCTCTCATCTTAGGCTCCAGTCTCTTGTCCCCCCTTCTCACATTACAAGTTTCTTTGACCTTGTACACAGTTGTGACTGTGTCAGAGTAGTTTGTGTTGGAAATACAATTCCTCCTTGCAAGCTGTGCTATTGATTAGGACATTCTGCTTATGGATCAAGGTGATGTTTGGTTGGCAAGTATAGGAATTGTCACCATTTTAAATGTGTTATATAGTTTTCTGTTCAATCATGCAAACTGTTTATTTGCTTTCTTTCTCCTCTTGTTACTATTTCTATATTGTCTGATTAAAGTTTGTAGTTAGATGTTTAAACTTTGAATTCCTTTCCTTCGCATGGCAGTTCTCGAAGCCCGAATGCAACAACTTCAGGCAGATAACATCACTGAAGTAAAATGTACAGAGGTGCAGTTTGTCAACCGAATAAATGTAACTCATGATGAAAGTCACAACAGTACAAATAATCTTACTTTTCTGCCAGATCAAGAATTTAAAAAATCTCTTAACCTGAGCACGGAAGCATTTGTAGAAGAAAAGATAGCTAAAGAACAGATGGGAAAGAAATGTCACACAGAACCAGCAATTCCAAAAACTGCTTCAGCGCCAAGGAAATGGATAGAAAAATTAGACAAAGAGAAACGGAACAAAACCAGGAGACAACTTAATATTGTGAAAAAAATCAAAGAATCTCTACAATTATCAAGCACAAAAAGTGTTACTAGCGCTAAGACCACTGAGACGGGCAGTAAAAGTACATCAAAAGGCAATGTTGCAAAGGCACCAGTAACGCACGGAGCCAGACCTTCAGTAATGAGTAATCGGGAAGCAAAGTCGAATGCATTACATGATTTTTCTGTGGAAGGTATACTTGCTGAAGTGGAAAACCTTGACCAACAGCTCATTAATTGGGAGCCTTCTGCTAAACTGCTTGAAGATCAAGAAGGCAACAGATATGGTGATGCCCAGCGGAGTATTTTATCCTATGTTGAGGCTTGTGCATTCATTAATGATCTGGACAGAGCTCATCAATGTGTCATGTTCCATCATCGGATTCTTACTCGCCGGAAGCAGTTGAATATAAAGATTTATAGTGTTTTAATGCAGCTGTGGGCTAAAAAGGTTAGTAAATTTATAAGTACAGTTTTTAAAAAAAAGTTGTACTATTTACAACATTTGTTCTGAAGTGCTCTTCCTGTGCTTTTTAAATGAAGTTAAATTTTATTAACAGCATTGCTGCTTGCGCAAAAGCATGCTTGATTCCTCTAAAAGGAAGTAGCTAAAGAGATAGTGGGCGCATTGGTAGTAATCTTCAGGAAATCCTAGATTCTGGAAAAGCCCCAGAGGGTTGAAAAACTGCCAACATCTTGATTTTAAAAGGGATGGAGTCAATAAATATACTAATACAGGCTAGTTAGCTTAAAGTCTGTTATTTGGAAAATGTTATCAATGATGTAATAGCAGAGCATTTAAAATCACCTAATATGATCAATCATAATCAGTATGCTTTCATGAAGGGAAATAATGCATGACAAATGTTACTGTTCTTTGAGGAGGTGATGAGCAGAATAGATAAGGGGAAGCAGTGAATGTAATATATTTGGATTTTCAGAAGGTGTTTGAATAGGCACACAATAGGTTACTTAATAAGATAAAAGCCCATGTATTGGAATTAGTATATTAACATGTCTACAGGGTTGGCTAACTAGTAGAAGACAGAGTTGGGATAAAGGGGGCACTTGCAGGATGGCAACCTGTGACTGGTGGAGTTATGGACTTTGCAGGAAGAATAAGCCAAATATTATTTAAATGGAGATAGATTGTAGAAAGCTATGGAAGAGGAGATTTGGGAGTCCCCATCCCTAAATCAGATAAAGTTAGCTTCCAAGTTCAGCAGCTAATAGGGAAGGCTAATTGAGTGTTGTCCCTTATTTCAAAGGGAATGGAGTATAAAAGTAGGGCGATATTGCTAAAACTAGATAAGGCACTATTTAGGCCACACCTGGAATGCTTATCTAAGGAAAGATATTCTGACATTGAAGGCAGTCCAGAAAATGTTCACTTGACTGCTAGCAAGTATGGAGGGACTGTCGTACAAAGTGAGGTTGAGTAGGTTGGGCCTGTATTTGTTGGTTATTAGAAAAATATGAGGTAATCTGATTGAAACATGCACGATTCTTTGGGTGTTTAACAGGGTAGACATGGAATGGTTATTTTCTCTTGTAGGAGAGTCTTGAGCAGAGGGATTAATCCCTGAATAAGGAGTCGCACATTTAAGACAGTTGGAATGGTAACGAATCTGCAGCTGTATATATTGCAGACACCTGCTGAGGCTCTGTCATTAAGTATGGTCAGAGCTGCGATAGAGATGTCTAATCAGTAAGGGAATCGAGGGTTATGGGGAAAAGGAAAGATGGTGGCGTTAATGGTTATCAGATCAGCAATGATATCATTGAATGGTTGAGCAGACACAATGAGCTAAACGGCCCACTTCTGCTCCTACATCTTATGGTCATATAACGTGTTTCCCAGACTGCTCCAGTTTTTAATGGGCATTTCAGTTTGTTAACCAAAATCTAGGTCCTTGTACCCAAAATTTCATATAGTGCCCTTAGTTGCCATTAATCAATTATTTTACTATCAGGCCACAATATGACTGATATTGAAAATGGAACTGCCCTGCAGAAGGATTTGGGGATACCTTGTCAGAGCAGAGTACAGTACAATTGTACTGAAATTTGCCATAACTGACCTTTGGGTTCATTGAACTGACACCGGATGTTGTAAGGAAAAATTGTCCCATTTTGCAACACCAACATTCCTTGATTTCATTTGTGCAATATTTCATGACAAGGAGAGGATAATCAGGATCTTTTTGTCAGGGTGATCAGTTGTGCTTTCTATAATGCATCAAGTATTTGGCAAGTGCACAGTTTAGGGTTAGAGGTTAAGAGCTCTAGCATCACTGAGGGAAAATTGAAATTTGCTCCATCGACAGCTCAACAACCCACATTCCAAGTCTATTTTTAGCAGTTGGAAGCTCCTCCGAATTAATGCTTTGTTCTGTTAATTTGAAGGAAACTGCTATTTTTTTCTTGTAAATTGCATCTGCTTATTTTTTGTTACATTTCATTATTTTCTTTCTAATTTTGTCTTTTGGTATTTTGCTTCACTTCCTCTATTTTCCAACTGGTTAATCTACATTGGCGATATTCCTGCTTTTTTTCTCCCCCTGAAGATTAGCAGTTAGAAAAATAACCTCATGCTTTATTTGCAGGGTTCATTAAGTCAAATTGGCAACCTTTTCAGTCTGGTGGAAGAGGCTGGGTTGAAGCCAAATTTGGGATGCTATATGGCAGCATTGGAATGTATGGGGCGCATGGAAAACTGTTCCCCCCATGTGATTGAGAGGTAAGCAGTGATGGTAAAAATTGGGGAAAAATGTCACAAAGACACAGATTCAATTGTTCAAACTCTATCTATTAGCACATTTGGAGCAAATTATAACCATATGAAAAATGCACATTGACTACAGAAGAATTGATGACACCAGTGTCATTCGTCTGTTCCTCTGAAAATATTGAGGCCTTTAATAACCTGGTTGATTTTCTCTCAGTACTTGAACATAGCAGAACAACATTAATGAGATTCACTCAATAGATTATTGGATTTACAAGCTCATTTGGGTATATTTTTGTTACTTTTTCACTTTGTCACAAGAATCTTAAACACCTGTGCAAGAGCGGAGTGCGTGGATAGACCATTTCCTTCGAGAAATTGTGTTGAAAATGCAGTGTGGTGTATGTTCAAAGAATGCAATTAGAATGGACTTTAAGGATAGCTGTTGCTACCTTGATGTTTCATCTTTTTCCCAGCTAAAACATTTTTGGTTTGGTAATATTATATTGAATACCTCACATTTAAGTACAATGCAAATACTAAATGTACTCATATCAAATTCTTTCCTTGTTCAACAGAGATTTTAGCTGCTGCTTAATATAGGAAACATTGATATAAGCATATGAATCATTTGTTTGATAGCATTAAAAAGAAAAAAAACGTTTTATATTAAAATAATTAGGCATGTTTATTTATCAACTTTGAGAGCAAGTTGAGTGTAAATATGTCAAGGTAGTTAGTTTATGTTGGCATCTGCATATGACAACCTGAAACCAGCCTTGAAATCTGTTTGTACATTCTGTGCATACTATGTGTCACTGAGTACTGGCAGGAAAGTTTAACCGGCCAGGATTTTCTGTGTGAGTGATGCATGTTCACTTTTTTGTTCACAGTTTGAGTTCCTGGCGTACACCATACTCTGAAGTTGGCTCCTTCATGTGCATAACTACATTGTCTCTCTTGACATCTATCTTGGTAGAAAATATAAGGTTTCTGGATTTTTAAAATTCCTTCACAGAAAGTGTGCATCTTTGGCAAAACCAACATTTGATGCTACCCCTAATTCTCTTTGAGGTGATGACCAGCCTTCTTGAATCACTCACACTTTGTTGTTTTGATACATTCATAGTTCTATAAGGAATGCCATTACAGGGTTTTGACTCAGCAGCAGAAAAAAAAATGAAAATTTGGTTCTAAGTCAGGATGGTGTATTGCTTGAAGGGGAATATGCAAGTAGTGGTGTTCCTTTGTACCTAGTGCCCTTATTCTAGATTGTGGAAGTCTTAGCCTTGGCAGGTACTATAAAAGGAGTCTTGATGAGTTGCTGCAGTGCAGGTGTAAAAAACTGCCATTCTGTACTAGTGATGGGGGATAGTGTGGATATTTAAAGTGTGCCGATCAAGGTGGACTGTGGTGTCCTCGATAGTGTTGAGCTTTCAAGTGTTGTTGGAGTTGCGTCCCTCTTGGTCGTTGGAGCGTATTCCTTGACACTGCTGACTGAAAGATGGTGGACAGGCTTTGGGGAGTAGGGAGGAGAGTTATTCAATGCAGAATTCCCTCTGTCTGACCTGCTCTTGTAGCCACAGACTGCTGCAGTTATGTTTCTTCTTAGTGGTAACAGCAGGATGGTGATAGCAGGGAATTTAGTGATGGTAATGCTGTACAATGTCTAAGGGACATGCTTAAGTTACTGTTTATTGCAGGTAGTCATTGCCAGTCACTTGTGCAGCTTGAATTCCAAGCCACTTATCAGTCCAAGTTTGAATGTCGACTGTGACTTTTTTCATAAGGGTATGGACTATTTCAGTAGCTGAGAAGTTGCAAATTGTACAGAACAGAGTACAAATCATGCCAATAACACCTTGTGTTTCTTTATTCTCCATTAATTCAAAGGCTGTTGCACTCTGTGATTGCCTTATTGGCATGCGGGTGGAGAAGCTAAATTTTATGATAACAGACCTTCTGGACTCCTGCAGCATCTTGACTTTAGCAACCTCCCCCACTGCTATCTGAGATGAAATGGAAGATATGGAATCTCATTGTACTCCTTGCATGCTGAGCTGGGGTCTTGCATCCACCCCATTAACAAGATTATTTCCTTTAACCTTTGCAATGTTATAATTTATCCTGTTTTTCTGTCGATGATTATAGAAGCTTGAATCTATTGCTTCTCTATTACTTTTCTCAATGCTACAATCAGCTCAACAGCTCACCAATTACAGCTTATTTCTCTTCATATTCATGTTCTTATCTGCAACAGAGTCTGGTATGCTGATCACCCTTCCACTCTCCCAAATCTCACTGCCTTCACACTGCAGTGAGTTAACTTCAGAGTTCTTGCCTTAATTTCAAATTCCTACACAGCCTCCACTAACCTTTGTTAAGGAACTGATCAAGTCTTCTATGTCTACACAGTCCCAGTTCCTTAGCTGCTTCATCTGCTCATTGAGCCAGTTTACTTCCTGCCACTGGCTCTCACTAGATAATGCTGCTTGTCACACTCTTTATATGGTTTCAGAAAATGTTGAGGAAAAAATGTCGTTTTGCTTTGATTTTTTTACAATGTAAATACAACAAGCTGCTGAATCTCTGGCAGAAAAACAATTTGCTGGAAAGGCTCACGTCTGGCTGTCTCTCTCAAGTTATAACAGAGAGACTCGTAGTTTCAAGGATAATTTTACTAAAAGTGATATAAATTGTTAAACTGATTTACAACACTTTTAATAAAATTATCCCTAATCCACCAAGTTGTGAAACATTGTATATTTAAATGTGGAACAGTTTGAATTTATGTAAGAGTTGCAGTATCAATGCAAAGTGATGCTAAAATTGTAAAAATAATCTGGGTTCAGAAAATGACCTGCTCCAGAATGGTATTTCTTGAAAGTACTGTAAGAATCTCTCCTTGCTGCAACTTGACTGAGGCCCTGTTTCCATATTTACACCGTAATGCCATTGGCCTCACTGATACCATATTACAATTGGAAGGTAACTGTAGCTGCTGATTGTAGCTTATGTAGAAATAGATACAAAGTTGAAAATCATACAACATCAGGTTATAGTCCGACAGGTTTATTTGGAAGCACTAGCTTTCAGAGCACTTCTCCTTCAGGTGGTTGTGGATTATAAGATCGTAAGACACAGAATTTATATCAAAAGTTTACGGTGTGCTGTAACTAAGATTATATCTTGAAAAAGACCTGGATTGTTTAAGTGTCGTGTAAGGTACAAAATACTTATTTTGTCCACTAGATGGCTCCTGCGATCTTTACACAGATGAACAATGAGTAAGTGTTGTAGTACAAGGTGTAATAATTGTCCTGTTTTTAACTAATGCTTATTGATGATCCCTCTAAAGCAAGGTTTCATCAACCATGGGTCGCAACTTGCAGTAGAGATGCAAGATGAAATTTTGTGGTCACAAGCTCTCAGCCAACAATGGTTACATGGAGCTCCAGCTGATTTCTGACACTGGGCGACATTTTAAGTTCTCACTTTTTGGTTGGTGAGCAGAGCTCTCTCAGACCTCATAATTGCTGCAAAAGAATTGTGGTTTATTGTAGAAGGTGTATTTCTTCAATAAAGAGGATTGTCTTGTGTCGATAATCAGGATCAAAATGCATTAATAATTTTAATCCTGTTGCATCAATGATAACGATCCTTTTACATCAATGCTGAGTCATATTACGCTAATGTCTCGTTCCCATTACATTCATATCAAAACCCCATTAACTTTAGCTGTTACAATAGTACTATAACATCCCAGCCTGACTTTAGATTGAAAGGGCCATTGAACAGCTGACAATCAACAAGGCTGCTGACACAGGAAGGTTGTCTGCCAAGATACTAAATTATGATGGAGGGTCACTCTTGGCTCAAATGCACAAGCTCATCTCCACTATCTGGAGGGAGGACAGCCTGCCACTGATCTTTGAGATTAGATAATCATGAATATCTTCAAAACAAAAGGATGAGACTAATAATGTTAACTGCAGAGGAGTGTCTACGCTGTCTGCCAGAGGTAAGATCATTGCAAACATTTGCCTCAGTTGCTTCCTTAACTGGCTGAAGAGTTTCTCCCTGAGTCGTCGAGCAGATTCGGTCCATCAGCAGACATAATCTTCAAAGATAATTAAATACAGGAAAAGCGCAGAGAGCAGCAACAACATGTCTCAGAGTCATTTTATTCTCTCAGGACAGACTGTGGCGCAAGCTTCTCAAATTTAGTTGCCAGAAGAAATTCATTACCATACTCCACCTGCATAATGCGGTCTTGCAAGCTGTGATCCTCACCAACAAATTCACCAAAGAGCCATTGTGTGTGCAAGCTAAGGTCGAGCAAGACTGCCTCATCATACCAAGATTCGTTTTCATCTTCTCTGTTGCAACACTCCGCTCCCATATCTAGTGTGGAGCTACCAACTCCAGGATAAGCAGGGAACTTGCATTGTCCTCAGTCCGGAAGCAAGTCCACCCCAACCTCTGTCATTAGGCTGCAGTTTTGAGGTCTATGGTAAGCCACTAGACAATGTGGATCACTTCCCACCTCTTGGGACCCTCCACAGTGAGAACATAAATGAGAAAAATCAGTGTTGCTTCCAGTGTGCTGGTGCAGCCTTTAGCCATCTGAGGAACAGTGTTTGCAGGGGCAATAGTGTTATCAGTCCTCCGGTATGTGTCTGACATGGACAATGTGCAGCCTTGTGAAATATCATTAGTGATGATTCTGCAAAATCCTACAATTACCGTAGCAGTGCAGATGCTCCGATATCAGCATCCTTGCTTAGGCCAACACCCTCAGTATCAAGACAACTGGTACTGGGGCAAAGGAAATGCTTCAAGGATGTCTATAATTTCTCCCTGATACATTTGTATATTGTAGTCTTATCAACTCATGGGAACCTCAAGCCTGAGATTGCCCAATTTGACAAGAAAGTACTTGCAAAAGATCCAACTTGACAGACTCAAATGGAGAACATGTACAGCAGAGAATGGGGTGTGCAATACCATCCACCTATCTCAGCAAAGACCATCTGCTCTACTTATGGCAGGTTTTGTTGATCCAGCATTAGACTACTTAATTTCCTCAGGTTCCACCACATTAGATTGGGAGAAAGGAACCCTCCATCCCAGGGATTACCTCGGAAGAAAGAGAAGTGAGATGAAAGTGACTGCCCTTGACATGAAAGCTGCATTTGACCAAGTGTATCATCAAGGAGTATCCTGTATTAGCAAAAATAGAGTAAGAGGGAATATTGCTGATTGGAGTCAAACCTGGCACAAAAGAAGCTGATCGTGATTGTTGGAGGTCAATGTTCTGCATTATTCATAACCCTTCAGGTATGAAACATTCCATGTCCAAATGGAGCTAGAAATAGTTCATACCCACGCTTTGGCTGACAAATAGCAAGTAATATTCATGCCACACAAATGCCAAGTGGTAACTATCACCCCTTGGCATTCAATGGCGTTACCATTCCTGAATCACTCGCTATCACTATCCTGAACATTGCTGTTGCCCACAAGTTGAACTGGACTAGCCATCAGGAAAGTAGCACAGCACCACTTTCTCTAGGGTGACTAGGGACTGGTAATAAATGCTGACCCAGCTAATATCACATTAGTGAATTTTTAAAAATGATGTTAAGTTTCTAAGTGCATAAATGTTCAGTGTATTTGGCACTAATAATCGGGACCTGATAACAATAATTGAGTTGTTGGCATTCTAAAACAGTTGCTCATTGCTTTAACAATCAGGAAAATGTTGCATCAATAATTGGAATTCTGTTAATGTCACTTGCCTATTGTGCCAATAATTGATTCTGTAAGATTAATAATAAGGATGCTGTTATGTAAATAATAGTCCAAATACATAACAATCAATTAATATCCTTGAAACTGAATCATTTGAAATAAAAATGAGAATCACTTTCCTAAAGTCTGCCTTGACTAGTTTATCAGTTATCATGTGTTTGCATATTCTCTCAATGCTCTATTTCCTGCAATTTCAAATGATTTGGCACTGGTAATGTAAAAACCACGCAAAATAGTGCTGAACATACACTAAATGATAACATTGTTTGTGCAAAATAGGACTGTATGAAGTGTGAAACTATGTGAATTAATGTTGAATCTTTTAATGCAAAGCATAAGATCTGTTCACTTCTGATATCAGTTAATCATTTTCACAATAAATGATTATTTCAGTAGGTGCATTACTACTTGTATAATAACTGATTAGCCCAGTTTCAAGAGGGCATAGGTTGCCATGCAGTACTATCCCTCTAGTAAACTAGCACAGCAGGCAGCATCACACTGCACTGATGTCAAATCTTTGAAATGTGTTCAGCTGTCAGTAGTTTAAAATTATGTTGGAGTCAGATTTCTCCGTTAGAAATTTTGTTGTTAATTTGGTTTTCTGCTTATCATAATTGTCCAAAGACCAAATATAATTGGCTATGGAAAATATTCCTTCTGACTTATGATCTCAGCTAATGTTAATACTGGACAAGTCAGGTCTGTCACAAAGCGAGTGCCTTTTTTTCTAAAAGTTGTTCCTGGGCTCAAGCAGACTCTGTCCTTGATATTTTTCAGAGCGGTAATAAACTGGGCCGAACTCCAATCAGTCTGGTTTGGTACAGATATGAAAAGGATTTTGAGAGGCCTTTTGTTTAAATGTAAACAGATGAGACTTCAGGCCAAAGAGGTCATGTTTTAGAAGTGCCCTGTATAAAGCGAGGGGAGTGGTCAGCCCTCTAGCTAGCTGAGCTAAGCAGTTTTAGTTCAGTCTTGAACTGGGAAGTTCAACAGGGAGCTGTGTTGGAAACTCTCTCTTTTCTGCCCTTCAACTTCAGCCTGTAAGCATTTATACTTGTTTTTAAGGGGAGTTTGTTTATTGGGATGTTGTGGTTATTTGGAGCAGCATAATTAAGTCTAGTTGTATAGGTTGAGTTCTGTAGGGATTCTTTATTCTGTTCTTTGGTTTTCATTGTGTAATTTTGTGAATAAAGTTTTTCTCTGTTTTAAAATCTAGAAGTTAACCTAGTTATCTTACTCTGGGTAATTTTTACTGTACACTTACCAAAGCAAATTACAAAGTTAGGTCTAGGACTGCCTACTTAGGAATGTTTTGAGTGGTCTGGCCTAGTCCATAACAGATCCCAGTCTGAAATTTGACTTGATAGTTCAGATTTTAAAAAATTTAACAAGGTGGTCTTTTACTGAAACACAAGCATACAATGTTGCAGATTGGTTTGAACAATAAAATAAGAGTTTATTGGATAATGTGTTTCACACATTGTATTATACCAGATGACTTACTCTAGTTAGTTTGTAGTTAGTTGTAATGTTGAAAGCCAACTGGGTGTTGTCCTTTTGAACATCTTGCAAGAACCGCGCAGATTGATAATTTGCAGATGACTCAACAGACTTCCTATCTTAGACCACTGAAGTATAATTTTTCAGCCCAGCGCTGAAATGGTGGGGTTAGCATGCACCAAACTTTGTTCACTGTCATTCTCGTAGGATGAGTTTATTTTGTTGGTATAGGAAGTTCTCAATTCATGACCTTGGTGTAAGCTTCCTGTCTATTGATAATTGTGGTTTAAAAGCTAGGGGTGGAACATAGACTGACTGACTTGTTAACTATGCAGAATCATGAAAAGATTGATTTTAAGACATTTGGCATCTCTGTTTCAGTCGCCCTGGACATGTAGCTATAAGAAATTCTGGCAAAAAGGGTGACCTGTTTAGCACACCAGCAGATCCTGTTAGCAGGAGAATTGTACACAATTTAAAAGAAGCATATGGTTAGATTTTAGACCATATAAAGTTTACACCTTTGCCATGTGACAGTAATGGCCCACAAGAATTTAGTCACATCTGTAATTCACTAACAGAATATTTATGTTAATTATACTTTTATTCAATTGTTCCAAAATACATTCATAGTAAAGATGGTATTAGCTAATATAAATACTGGAATTCATAGATGAATATATATTGCTGAAGGTCTATTTTACTGCATTATGCACAAAAAGGTCCCTTACAAACATTGTCAAACAAAATCTGACCTCACCATGTAGTGAGATATTAGGACAGGTAATCAAATCCTTGGTTAAGGACCAGGCTTTAAGTAATTCTTATAAAGAAGAGAGAATGAGAGAATTAGAACACAAGCAATAAACTTGAGAAAAAGAGATGCCATGAAACAGAATGAGACAAAAATGCTGATTAGTTGGACTAGTTGCTACATCTTCATGCCAATTTTGGCTCAACCAGTCAGCACCTTCCTCATTCTGTTCAATAGGGTATCTCTTTTTCAAGTCTGTTTCTAGTGTCCTGGTTCTGATAAGTGCAAGATAATAAGCTTCTATTTCTAGTCTCCTTTTAGCAATGTTCAAGTTCTGTATCACTGGACGTTTATTGTTCTCTACAATGGAGGCATTTTGCAGATTGAGTTATGTCTTAACATTTTTAAAAAAACTATATATTGTAAATGTACACGTAGTTCTCCTAACGCCATAGTTGTGTTCCAGTGTAACCTCGCTTAGTAGAAAATTGCTTAATAGAAATAATGGGACCTATGGGAAAAATGGGGTTAGGGGCCGACTCGTTAACAAAAAAATCACACTGAATCACTGAAAAATCACCCAAAAGTCTAATGCAGTGAAAGCTGAAATCGTATTTATTAACCATAGTAAGTTTAACACAGTATATTAAAAAAAATTAAGATAGCTGCTCCCTGTACAGTATCTCTTTCTGAAAGCTGCTGTATTAGCAGCCGACATAGGCGCATGTACAGGATGGTACAGAGGAATCAGTGCTGATATCACATATGTGCACATAGACTTCACATGCACAGACTGGCACGAAGACTGGCACTTACATTGTCCTTATGCAGATACCTGCGCGTGTGCAGAACAGCGTGGAGATTTCAGCGCACACATTGGCACATGCACAGAATGAAGTGCACGAACCAATCCTCCCTGGAATCACGCTATTGCCAACGGGAGATAAGTGCCCTCCAACATACTGTTCCCTAATTCTTCAGCATTATAGTCGAATCGCACTGCTGATACATGCGTTACCCCAGAACTACCTGTACTATCATTCTTTCTCCTGGACAGTGTCCCTGCACATCTTTAAAGTTGTCTTTTGATTGATGCAGCTGTCATAATAATTTGTTTTATCCTTCCAAAAGCTGAAATCATCTTTTGTCATGTTACGCTCCATATGACATTTCAGTTGGAAAGTTCAAAACTCAAGTACCACTGGTGCTGGATGTGGCTGCAAGACAGGCATCTTCTAAGATTTCATTTTTGTCTTTATAGGTTTGAGGCAGAGTTATTTTGCCTTTACTTCACCAGGTTTCAGATACTTTTGGTCATAGTTCACTTTTTGAAAAGGAATCGAGGAGCAGGACTACAAGATCTTGAACTGTGGCATTCAATTTATTGATGGCTGAACTATATTGTATGAACAGGGAAATAGTGGTGGGAGAATTCATGAGATTTAAGGATGATAAATCCCTACACCCTAATAATATGCATTCCAGTGTACATCAAGAACCGGCCCTGGAAATAGTGGATGCATTAATGGTCATCTTCCAAGATTCTATAGACTCTGGAGCAACTCCCTACAGACCGGAGGGTAGCTAAGGTACCCTTTGATTTAAAAAGGGAAACAGAGAGAAAACTGGGAATTATAGATCAGTCAGCCTGACATCAGTCATGGAGAAATGCTAGCGTCTATTATGAAAGATTTAATAGTTAAGTACTTGGAAAAGATGGGCAAACTGGACAGAGTCAGCATGGATTTATAAAAGGGCATTTATGCTTGACAAATCAACTGAAATTCTTCACAAGTTGATGAGGGAGATCCAGTGCATGTGATTTATTTGGACTTTGAGAAGGTTTTGATTAAGGTAAGAAATACACGTGTAACATTAAAGCACGTAGAATTGGGAATAATGTATTGAAATGGACAGAAAACTGGTTGGCAAACAGGATACAAAGAATAGGAATAAAACTGTCTTTTTAGGAAAGGCAGGTGATAACTAATGATGTTAGGACACCAGCAATTCACAATATGTGTTTATGATTTGAGTCACAACGCTAGTCCCTTTCTTTTCTAAAAGCTGTTCCTTGACTCAAGGAGACTCTGTCCTTGATTTTTCTCAGAGGGGTAATAAACCAGGCCAGGCTCTGATCAGTCTTGTCTCGTACAGAGATGAAAAGGATTTTGAGAGGCATTTTGTTTATATGTAAACAGATGAGACTTCAGGCCAAAGTGATCATGTTTTAGAAGTGACCTGTATAATGAAAGGAGAGTGGTCAGCTCTCTAGCTGAGTAGTTTAATTCAGTCTTGAACTGGTGAGAAGTTCAACAGTGAGCTGTATGGAAACTTTCTCTTTCTGCCCTTCAACTTCAACCTGAAAGCATGTGTTCATTTCACACCTTCAATACATGATAAAAAAAAATGTGATTATGAAATGTCAACATCAATTGTTACCTTTATTTCCTCCTTTTAGCAGACCTTCGCAACTCAAGAGCTTCAACTGTCGAAATCCTTCTCCATTACAGATCCTGTCTGAATGATGCCATCAGTGGATCCATTCTTTAGTACAGCATTGAGTAATACATCAATTAAAAGCATTTATTAGACTTGAAGGCAGTGCAACATCGCTTTACTAGAAAGTTACTTGAAATCAAAGGGTTAAATTGCAAGAAGAACTTTCTCAAACCAGGGATGTATTCCATAGAATTTAGAAGGTGAAGGGGTAATTTGTTCATCATTTTCCTTAATAATTTGAAAACTGATTGGATAAGTAGAATGTTTTTACTCCTAGTTGAGGACTCAAGACTAGGTATACAGACTAAGTATTAGAGTCAGACTCTTCAGGAGTGAAATAAAGAAACAATTCTATGTTTGAAGAGTGGTAGAAGTTTGAAATTCTGATTTGCAATCAGCAAATGATACCAGCATGATTGGAAATTTTAGATTTGAGGTAAGTGCACTTGGAACTTTCAAGCAAGGTGTATTGAATTATGTCTCCGATCAGCTAGATCTCTGAATAACTACATAGATCCAAAGGCAAATGGCCTGCTTCAGTTAATTATATTCATACTATGTCATTAATGTGACAATGTCCCATGATGCTATGGGTAGCCCATGAGATATTGATCCTACTTAGTTTTCTAGAGGTATTTCAAATCTGACAGTTAGAAATATTGGGTACCATGATTTCTTTTTGGGTTGATTTGCAGCATAAGCAATTGTGAATGCATTAGCTGAGTTGAAGAGTGCAGAACAGATGAAGGGTTTCACTCTTGATGCTTGGATCTTTTTAAATAATGCAGATATCTAATCAGTAGCTGAGCACAACATTTTTTCCAACACATTATGATGGACTGTTGCTGTTGGATTTCAACACGCCACCAACAATTAAAACTCATGCACAGTATATCCCGAAGAGTTAATTTCTTTGTCATTCTATTTCCTTATTTCTAGTTCAAGGATAACTCACGATTATAACTTGCTGATCAGATGGATAGAAATTTATATTTTTGAAATGTTATTATTTAAAGTAGATTGATTTTATGGCAGGCTTTAATTGCATAAAATGTCATTGTTATTAGCTCCTGAGCCGCAATTTTAAAATCAAATGATAGCTTTAAAGCTAAATTCATCTTGAGCTTGATCCAAAGGCTTCATCACAACTGTCATCAGTTTACTATACCCCCTAGAGCCTTGACACCTTTGTGCTCTGACTCATTGGCACAGCATATTGGTATACCAGCTGGATGGCAAACATTGTTCAACTCTCTCAAAAGGCTAATTTCAACTTTGACAACCTGCATTTATGTTGCCCCTTTAATGGAGTAAAATATTTTAAGGAGTGTTATTCATCAAAACTTGACAATGGAATTGATTGCACATGAAGGTGAAAACGGCTTAATAGAATGGATGCTGTGGTTTTTGTTCTGATAAGGTAACAGATTAGAATTTAGATCTGTTACTAATTTTGATCACATCCATGGCCTTTTATATAATTGTGAAATGTTCAGCCAAATTACTTTAGATTTAACCATCTGTGGCTGCTCCTGCACAACAAATAGAGTGAATACATAGCAACAACAATTGGCTGTTCGTGAGGAACATGCTGGTCAGTGACTCAGAAAACTAACTGATTGTTTAAATTTCTTTGATAATGGGTAATATGTAAATTGTGAAACAGAACTTGTTTTAATTTCCTAATAATTACTCATGAATGCCAAATTGAGTATGTTGTGCAATTCAAAGATTAAAAGTTTAAATCCATTCATCTTGCTGCAGAATTAATTTCATTAAACTTACTTTGTGCATTAGTGCTAAAGTGTGGGGGAAAATGTTTTCAGACTTTCTTTAGATGATTTTTACCAGAGTGATAACAAGCAAGTAAATTGGTGCTTGGCATATTTTGACTAAGGCAGTGGAAGTTCAGAAGTTCCTTTACTGCCTGGAATTCATGGTACCTGCTAAAAAGGATGTGTAGGACAAGATAGCGTTCCGTTAGGATTATTTGAGAAACTTCATGGCTTCAGATAAAGAATGGAAAGGAAACCTGCTGGTTAGCAAATATCATATTCTCTCTACTGTTATACCATTTGACAAAACATTTCTGTTTGTGAAGATTTGAAATGTACTCTGGGTATGAGTCTGCAGTGTCTCCTTTCAAGCATGTCTTACACCAGTGTTGACTGAGCCAGTCAATGTTGATACAATTGGGCTTGTGGCAGGTGGTAAGAGAACCAGAAGTTAATCACAGAACTGTCCACTAGCAAGTCCTAGCACCTTCACCAGAAAGTTGCAAGATAGTGTCACGAAAATAAATCGAAATAAGTAATTTCCTAATAAACAGGGCAGGATAGAATATGTGGAATTAAAGTATTTGTGTCTAGTATCATGATTGCACTGTAACTTGTATTTAGGAAGTTACTTGAGAACAGTTGCAATATGTTTTCTATTAGGTGAACAAATAGTCTGGCAGAAGGGAAATATTTTTTAAGTCAGTCAATTAAAACAGAATTCTACCTGTTTCCCAACAAATTTGTTATGTTTCTATTTTCAAGAAAAGGCAACAGACCATAACTATTGCATCTATTTTAATGGGTTTACTCAGTACTGAAGTGAGGGAGCAGCTACTGTGTCCACTGAAATGTTTTGTTCCATTATGGACAGTAGACAATAGGTGCAGGAGTAGGCCATTCTGCCCTTTGAGCCAGCACCACCATTCATTATGATCATGGCTGACCATCCTCAATCAGTATCCTGTTCCTGCCTTATCCCCATAACCCTTGATTCCACTATCCTTAAGAGCGCTATCCAACTCCTTCTTGAAAATATCCAGCGACTTGGACTCCACAGCCTTCTGGGGCAGTGCATTCCACACACTCACCACTCTTTGGGTGAAGATGTTTCTCCTCAACTCTGCTCGAAATGGCTTACCCCTTATTTTTAAACTGTGTCCTCTGGTTTGGGACTCATCCATCAGCGGAAACATGCTTCCTGCCTCCAGAGTGTCCAAACGTTTAATAATGTTATGCGTCTCAATCAGATCCCCTTTCAGCCTTCTAAACTTAAGGGTATACAAGCCCAGTCGCTCCAATCTTTCAACGTAGGATAGTCCCACCATTCTGGGAATTGACCTCGTGATCCTACGCTGCACTCCCTCAATAGCCAGAATGTCTTTCCTCAAATTTGGAGACCAAAACTACACAATATTCCAGGTGGGTCTCACCAGGACTTTGTACAGCTGCAGAAGAACCTCTTTGCTTCTATACTCAATTCAATACTATATTACTCTAAAAATGAGCATAGGAATGCTATTGGTTGAGGATATTTTAACTGGTGAGAGCAACGTAAAATATATTTCTTAACGTAGATAGTGCCTTTTATATTTACTTTGTGTAAAATTGATAGCTTTTGAAGAGATGGTACGGTAGCTCAGTGGTTATCACTGCTGCCTCACAGCACCAGGGTCCTGGGTTTGATTCCAGACTTGGGCAACTGTCCGTGTGGAATTTAGGCATTCTCCCCATGTCTGTGTGGATTTCCTCCAGGTGCGCTGGTTTCCTCCCAGATTAGGCGGCTTGGCCATGCCAAATTGCCCATAGTGTCTAGGGATCTTCTGGCTAGGTTGATTAGCCATGAGAAATGCAGGGTTACAAGAATAGGGTAGGGGTAGGTTTGGGTGGGATGCTGTCGGGTGGGTCAGTGTGGACTTGGGCCAAATGGCTTGCTTCCACACTGGGGATTCTATGATTCTATGAACAATGATGCTAATGTAGCAGAACTGTGGTAACTGGTGTACAACAACTAAATAAATCAGAGGGAAAGTGAGGACTGCAGATGCTGGAGATCAGAGTCAAAAAGTGTGGTGCTGGAAAAGTGCAGCAGGTCAGGCAACATCCAAGGAGTAGGAGAGTCAAAGTTTTGGGCATAAGCCCTTCATCAGGAATGTGGAGGCTGGGAATGGGGCTGAGAGACAAATAGGAGGGTAGGTAGATGCAAGTGGGAAATGATAGTGATAGGTCGGAGGGGAGGGTGGAGCAAATAGGTGGGAAGGAAGATGGAGAGGTAGGATCATTCAAGAGGGTGGTGCCACCTATCCTTCCCACCTTCTCCAATCTATCAGTATCACCTCTTCTTCCCCCCCCCCCCCCCATTCTACCTGTCACCTCCCTGAATGTCTGATGCCTGAAATGACTCCCACTCCTCAGTTGCTGCCTGACCTGCTGTGCTTTTCCAGTGCCACACTTTTCAACTAAATAAATCATGCAATACCTGAGTTTCTTATCCAATGTCAAAGAGTTTATTGATGTTTGTAATGATGCCGTGACTTTAAGGGGGGTGTTTTGGGGAACCAGGATGGCGGAGATCTAACAAGTCTGCCTCGCTGAGCTCTGCACCACAACTCAGGCAAAGTGATGATTTCCCACCCCCCTGTTAGATATTCTCCTGTAACATCAGACATCCCTGCAACCTCAGCTTCGGCCTCCTCTGAAACCCTGATCGACTCACCTAGTCAACAAGGCTTGGCTGCAGAGGTCCTGAAGCTCTGGAAGAAGATTGAAGCGTTGATCAAAGAAAATCGCATCAAGCTAGAACCGAACTCGGCCATGCTACAGAAGCACAAGCAGGACCTGGAAGGACTTGGGAAGCAAGTGGAGGAGGTCAAGAAACATACAGCGATGTTGGAGACCGTAGTGGAGTCCTCAGTGGGGCGGATCCAGGCCCTCAAGAAGGTGGTACGGGCCTTAGTGGAGCAAATTGACAACCTCGGAAATAGATGATGAAGAAAGAACATCCAGGTTATCAGGCTGCCGGACGGAGTGGAAGGCAAGCAGCCAGCCAGTTCGTTTGAAGACTTGCTGCCACAGTTTCTTGGTTGGTAGACCAAGGCAGGCCGGGTGCAGATTGATGGATCTCACTGGGTTGCAGTGCACAGGCCTGATTCGGACCAGCACCCCTACCCAGTCCTAGTGTGATGCCAGTGTTTTGGAGACAAACAGAAGCTAATAGAAGCTTCCAGTTCACTAGGGAAGGATCCACTGGCCCTGACCGACAAAGGATCCAAGATTGTTTTCTCCAGGACTTTTCTGTGGTCGTGATCCACAATAGGAAGTTATTTGAGGTGTAGAAGAGATTGAGGGATCTTGATATTCAGTACACCGTAAAGTATCCGGCAGTGTTCCATTTAAACAATGAGGGCCTGTGCACTTGTTTGATTTATCGGAAAAAGCGAGAAATGTTCTGGATGCTTGAAAATAGACCAGATGATCTATATGTCATAAACAATAATGTTGTTTTTTATTTTCTTTCCCTTTATTTCCTCGTGTACTTCTCTTTTATTATAGAAAGTGTTGAATTTTTTTTCCAGTGTGAATTGAGGTCAGTGCATGGTTGGGGATGGTTGGAATGCCCACCTTCAATTTAATTGTTCATAATTTTTTTTATCCTTTGCCAGAGTTTGGGGTGTGGCTCAAGCTAGAAGAAGCTATGGAGGTGTATTTGGCTGAAGTAAGAAACAGGAAAGGAGAGGTCACCCTGATGGGAGTTTTCTACAGGCCTTCCCAACTTTAATGGCATTTAACTTGTCCTTGGACAAACATATGGATGAAAATGGATAGTGTAGGATAGATAGGCTTCAGATTGGTTCCACAGATCAGCATAACATCACGGGCTGAAGGACCTGTACTACACTGTTATGTTCTTTGTTGGTAGTGTAAGCATCTCCTGTGGCCGGGGGTAGAGTCCTCTATCAGGTGTTTTTTCTATTTTGTATTCTGTTTAGATTGTTGGTTTTTAGTAGATGTAGTTTTTGATTTTACTTAATGTAGTTTTAGTATGTGTACTTTCTAGGCTCAATGAGTCTATTTAGTTGGTGCGTTGTATGTAGGGGTCTTCCTCTCTGGGATTCAAGATCGTTTCGGGGGAATATGACTAATTGTCTTTTTGAATGGAATGCACCATGGAATTAAGGGGAGTCACTCGCCGTTCAATTGAAAAAAAGTACTCTCAAGTCTCAGGAGGGAGAGGATTGATGTTGTTCTATAGCAGGAAACACACCTTGATGATAAGGAACATCTAAAGTTACAGCAGGGTGAGTTTGATTGCGTGTTCTTTTCGACCTTTAACCCTAAGAGCAGGGGAGTGGCTGTGCTTGTTTGGAAGAATCTCTCATTTATTAGGTCACATTAAAGATGAGTATGGGCAATTCGTAATTCTTAAAGCCTTAATACATGGTGAAGAGTATGGCATTCTAATGTCTACTGTCACCCGGGCGCATGCACTTAAATTCCTGACCGATGCATTCTCCAATTTTATTGCCCTTGGAACGCGGCATTCTATCATGGGGGAGATTTTAACTACCTCATGGACCCCAAAGTGGATAGAATGCTCAAAGGCCTCCCAAACATCTCTCCGCAATCTAAACAACTGGTTGACCTATGCGTGGAATTGGGACTGATGGATGTTTGGAGCTGTCTCCATCGCACGGGTACAGACTATACTTTTTTTTTCTAATCTGCACAAATGTATACTGGGATTGACCTTTGTTTTTAGCCCCCTTGGTTTTTCTGGATTCAGTGATGTCCTGTACAGTTGGAGATATTGTGATTTCCGATCATGCAGCAGTATATTTGGAGGTCAAGATTGCAGGCAGAGGGACAGGTTCACGGCGTTGACAAATGGATCCTTTTATTCTCAAGGACAGTAAGTTTATTCAGTACTTGGCCATTAATTGGGTACAGTTAGCAACCAGTCTGTACTCTGGGAGACTGCTAAGGCCAATGCTAGGGAGATAATTATCTCTTACTCGAGAGAGCTGCGGTGTGTGCTCAAGGCACGGTTGAAGGCAGCTGAGATGGCATATTTTGGTAGGCCATCGGTGACTAAACTACAGCGAGTCACAGCTCTCCGGGTTGCTTTGAATTCTATGCTCACACAGATAGCGAAGAGAGAACTCTCTTTTGCGAAACAAAGGCTGTTTGAGCATAGTGATAGGCCAGGCAAATATCTGGCCAGGAAAAAGAACAGTCCCCAATCTTCTACAGTAATCAGAGAAGGCTCTGGAATTCCTACTTGTGACTCTAAAAAGATCAATGCTGCATTTTGGAGATTTTACACCGAACTATACCTGTTGGAACGTTGTGAGGATAGGTTGGCTAAGATGAAATCATCTTTTTTTAAGAACCTGGACCTTCCAGGTGTGACTTCAGAACAGGCGTCTCCTCTTCATGTCCCCTTAACAGGACAAGGGATACAGGAGGCAGAAAAACAGCTCCAGAGTGGGATGGCGCCCAGCCCTGATGGCCTCCCTAGTGAATTCTACAAAGAATTCATAAATATATTGTCCGGGCCTGTGCTGGCCATGTACAGCTATTCGTACAGTTATGACTGCCTCCTGCCATCCCTGAGAGAGGCTAATATCTGTCTCATCCTCAAGAAAGATAGATCCTGGAGGATTGCACTTAGTATAGGCTACTAAATTCGGACTTCAAAATTTGAACAAGACTTTTGTGTTAAGATTAGAGATAGTGTTGCCCTCTGTTGTTAAGGAGGACCAGACGGGTTTTATAAAAGGCCGCAGGTACTCCAACGATATTAGAAGATGGCTGAATATGGTCCAAGTGTGTCAACATTGATCGGTTCAGGGATTAATGATCTCTTTAGATGCAAGAAGACATTCGATCAGGTGGAGTGGCCATATCTTTGAAAGGTTTGGTCGAGGTGAAGTCTTTGTCGGATGGGTGGAGGTCCTGTTTAGTGATCCTAATGGCTGTGGCTCTCACCAATGATGTAAGATCCAGTAATTTCAGTATCAGTAGGGGCAATCTGCAAGGTTGTCGCCTCTCACCTCTACTCTTTACATTGGTGATTGTGCTTCTGCCAGCGACTCAGTCCGTAAGGACCCTAACATAGCTGTCCCAGATGTGGGATCAAGGACATATAAGATCAAGTTATATGCAGATGATGTTCTCTTCTTACCAAACCTGGCAGTTTCTGCCCCCCATTTAATAAAATGTATAAATTCATTTGATTCTTTTTCAGAATATAAGATCAATTTTGCAAAGTTGGAGACTATGCCCATGGGAGGGTCTTAGGGGAATACCTGACATTGAAGGTAAATCGCAATTTCCTTTTAAATGGTTGCAGGGGTTTTCTTTATTTCATTATTTTTGTTGCTCCCAACTTTGATCAGTTATTTAGGCTAATTTTGTTCACTTGCTTGACAAGAATAAACAAGATCTTCAAAGATGGGAGGTCACCCAATATCCTGGCTAGGTTGAGTAGCCCTTATTAAATTTAATATCCTTCCTCACTTGCTATTTTCCATGCGAATGCTCCCTCTGATGTTTCACAGGCAAACCTTGTGGAGACCTACTGGCTGGTTTAGTTCTTTTATTTGGCATCACAGGGGCCCTTCATTCAACTCGCCAAATTGCAATTACCCCAAGGGCTGGGCGGAGTGGACTTCCTGGATATTAAGAGATACCAACAAAGCTCCCTTCTGTCTTTTGTAAGTGACTGGGCTTGTGAGCATCCAACGCCAATATGGTTTGATATCGAGGCCTCCCAGGCAAAGTGCCCTCTTAGTAGTCTGTTGTTTATGGATAAGATGAGGACAGTTACAGAATACCATCTGCATCCAGTTATTAATACCATCAAAGCATGGAGGGCAATGTGGCAGAGTGAGAACAATTTATCTAAAACCTCTTTTCTCACCCCAATAGTTGAATGCCGGGATTCTGGCCAGGGATAATGGACCCTGGATTTAAACTTTGGGCAACTAGGGGAGTCTCTTGTCTGGGTGACTTATTTGAGGGTGAGATCATGATGTACTTCGACCAAATAAGCCGCAAGTATGGATTATCTAGCAGAGACATTTTTTATTTTTCCAGGTTAGGGATTTATTCAAAAAAGAACTATGCTGTTGACCAACCCCTGCAGATCCAATACAGAGAAGAGGATGCTTCTTGCCTAGAGCACTCTCTTGGTTAGTTCTGCCTACTGCCTCCTGTGGGTAGTTCCTTGGATAATATTGAGTGACTATGTGAGGTCTGGGAGAAAGAGTTGGGAGTTGAGAATTCCTCCGAGACATGGGAAGACATTTGTGAGAACATGAGAAAGGTCTCGATCTGTAACAGGACACATGCCATGCAGTTGTATGTTCTTCACAGGGTTAATTTGGCTAAAGACCATCTTACAAAATTTAAGAAGGAGCATCTCCAATGTACCCTAAGTGTAAATTAAGCATAGATACCCTCACCCTTTGTTAGTAGTTATGCCACAAACTTTGTAGGTATTGGAACACTGTGACATGAGTAATAGAGGGGGTCTTGGGGACTGAGGTTAAGGTAGACCTGATCTCCCTTCTCCTTGGGTTGCTGAACTTCGCATCCTTAGGTGTACATGGGAAAAAGCTTATTAACATCCTAACTTTAGTGCGAGGAAGAGTATTCTGATGTGCTGAGGTCCCCACCCGGGCTGGTCGGAGTAACGTAAGTTAATTATTGAACCCAACCCTTTCGATTTTCTTGCAAATATAGTGTACCAAAAGATGGAATATTTTATATAAGACATGGCAGCCCTTGTTGAATTACCTGGAAGCAGATATGTCTGCCATTTTAATTAGGGCCTTTGGTTAGCCATGATGATTAGGTTCAGTAAACTTGATGTCCTGAGAGGAGGACTTTCAAATAAATGTGGATGTAATAATTAATACTGTCGATAGTTGGGAGCTTCGGTTTTGTTGCACTGAGTGGCGGTATTTATTTATTGATCTGTAGTCAGTTTGTTTTCATTTGTTCTGTAGAGTAGGGTGGTAGTTGGTTTATTGTTATAATTTTATATTATATTTTTGTAATGTTATAATTTTGTAAAGAAAAGTTAATCAATAAAATACTTTTTTTTAAAAAAGGGTGTATTTTGCCCTGCTTTTGGAAAGAAATTTGGGGGGGGGGGGGGGGGCGGGCAGGTGTTCTGACAATCTGAGAAGATAAACAATTTATAAAGCCTAAGATTTTTTTTTAAATATTGGAACAATAGAAGCAGCCTGAATGGCTGTGGTCAAGCTCCCAACTACAGAACCAGGGATTTTAGTTTAGCTTTCTGCAACTGCTGTTAGGGTCTCGAAGAAGTGAAAGCTATTCTTTCCCCTCTCGGTTACGGCTATAAGCTGGAAATTCTCTGCCTGCTACTGGAGAACTGCATCAGAGTCAACCTGTTTTCTGAATTTGCCTTTTTCCAAGACTGTATTTATGGGATGTTGCAATATTGGAACCGTTAATTAGCAATAATTACTGTATCTATTTGTTCTGTTAAGCTTTCATGTAGAGTTGTTATTCCAATTCCTTCCTTCCTTTTTGTTGTATTTTAGCTATAATGTTTGAATAAATTGTTTTGCTTAACATTGAGTAGTTTGACCAATCAAATTGAATCTGCAACACAGTACCTCACAGTTACCTTTAATATAAGAAAAAGTTGGGGTCCAGGATACCTCCTTAATATATTTTAAGGGGCTCTGGTCCATAACATGTTATGCCAGTGGGAAGAAAACTTCTGGGGGTCCAGAAGCTTTTACTGAACAAAGGAAAGATGCAAACTTTTATACATTTATTTTCAGCACACTTCTGATTACAACAAACCAATTGTATTATTAATTGGTTACATACACATCCTATCAGGGTAATTGTGTGATTGCATTGTCAATAATGGACAACTCCAGGTCTTCCAGTGTTTCCCAAAAATCCTTATGATATATTCTTGGGCTTTGACAATATCATATTCAACCATGCTCCAGTACTGCTGATTTCTGCCTCTGTTATTCAGTTCCCCCTGCTAGCAGATGGAGGCTTTCTTCCTACTGTCTCAGGCTGTCTGCCCATAAGAATTCTACTAAATTCTTTCATGTTAGTTTGTTAGTTGCATTTAGAACTTCTGTGTGCCTATATAGGTGTATATAATACGTAGTGGCAATTTTCTAAAGAGTCTTAATTATTGTGGGATTAGGCTTTTTCTTGTAATCTTTACTAAATAACAATCTTTGAATTAGCTGGTTAAAGGGGAAATTGTGAAGTCTTTTCAAGAGTGTTCCTTGTTAAACAGACTCTGTCTCAAAGCAGACTCCACAGGAATATAGTTAATTCCTTAAAGTCAGATGTATTTAAACTACCCTTTTTATCATATGTGTGTGAATACATATAAGTGATTACAATCCCTGAAAGAGTCTGAACTACTGTGAATCAAGCTTTTCTCCTTCTATTCCATATTCAATACCAAACTTTAAATTAGCTTGCAAGAAAGGCTTCTATCAGTGCTTCCCTTATCAAAGCTGTCTCTGTAAACAGTGGTTACATTTTTGCTGCTTCTTAATAAAATCCTATTCTGTGATTTCTATGAGACACTTTATCTGGTTGTTATGAGTATGAAGACTACAATTCTGACTCTTAAAATTACTGCTTCAGCTGGCAATTATGGCCATATTTGTCAACTGAAAGCCACAGCCAACCATTTAATGTTAGCTAAGAACCATGGGCAGCTCTAACACTTAGAAAGGGAAGAGAAGAATAAGGGTGTCAGTATGAAGGAAATGTTTACGTCTGGGGAGGAATGTAACTTGGCTATTATAAACTTTCAGCTTGACAGAAGTCTCCTTATTTAAATTTATTCCTCTCAGTTTTTATTTGGTCTTTGCTTCAACGCTACAAATAGCTATAAAATGATTATTTATTTGATTGTACTAGCAATGGGAGGAATCTTGCCAGGGCAGCGAGCAAATATCTTCCTGTTTATATTGGACAACATTTTGTGGTCACAGCAAAGTGATTGCCGCTCATCACAGAAAGAAAGTTCTGACATGGGCTTCACTATTTCAATGATGATTTGATTACTTTCCTGCCAACAATTGGTATTTATACAATCATCAAGCAGATTAAGCAGCCAATCACATTAAAATGTTCTAAAAGCTAGCAAACAAGCAAACACTGATTATCCTTCACATTTTAATTTCATAGGGAATGAAATAAAGCTTTGGATCTACACACAGGCTTAAGGCAGATGTCGAAATAATCAAACTATTTTTGAACTGATGACATCTGTGGATAAGAGGAACTGTCATCAACTTGCACTCTGTTTCTCAATCCTGTTTAAATTTCAGGTTTCTAGGATCTGCAGCAGTTAACTATTTTTAAAAGTGATTCTATTGCATTAAAAGGAAAGGTTTTTTTTCAAAATGCCAAAAGTTTCCATTCCCTAATTGCTAAATTGACTATTTATAGCCAGAAAGGCTGTCAAAAGTAATTAGGGCTTAATGCATCATTTTTAAAAAAAACGTTTTTTCAACAGGCCACAACCTTTTCTGAGGGTTTTTACCCCTGAGGTTAGAGCGTAATACTAAAAAATGGAAGTGCATGTCAATTCAAGTGACTTTAGTGTCTTCCATCTGCAGTGAGTTTGACAGCACACCTAGTGGAAACCCACTCAGACACAAGGAGAATGTGCAAACTCCATGCAGGTAGTCACCCAAGGCTGGAATCGAACCTGGATCGCTTAGTGCTGTGAGGCACCAGTGCAAACCACTGTGCCACCATGCTGCCCTTGTTTGAATAGAAATGATTAAGTGTTTATGTTTTCTTAATTATTTTTCCCCCTGCTGGTAAGGAGGTATTTAGTAAATTATGAAGAGTGAGTAATTACTGTACTATCTCCAGGATATGATGCGTTGGACAACATTGTACATGCAAGGAAAATCTCCTATTGTTTGGGAAGATTAAACATTTGTGCAACATATTTTAACATTTCCAATTTATTTTCCTAGATGCTTTCAACAGTTAAAGGAAGACGGCTTCACAATACAAGACTTGTTTAAGAATTGTGTGTTCCATAAAGATGAAAGAGAGATGATAATGAAAGCCATTTGGGCTGTAGATCCTGAATTCCAGCTCCAACCTGAACCTGAAGTGGAGATTTGCCAATCTCCATTAGTGAAGCACTTTTATTCAAAGGTATGAGGGACAGCATTGCATTTGTTCTATGAAGTCAGTCTTTTGTTAACTTTTTTCAGTTCAAGTCAGGGGCATCAGTCACCTCAGTGACAATGTTTTATAGACAGTGAAGCTTCCAAGCTAGGAGAATTTGAGTGCAAGTCTTCAAATTATTAAAAATGAGAAAGTTTAAAGCCCTCAGAATTGTGAAATATCCAGAGATTCAAAAAGGAATCAAAGAATTGTCTCTGTTTCCATGGAAAAGAAACTGGTCCATGTCATTTAAGTAGAAATTTATAGTTGAGACAGGAGTGTAATTTCTTTGGACTTGGGTCTCTATCATGGAAAATATTAAGAAACAAGATGTAATTTTGCCATTTGAGGTCTTGAACTCTTCTTTATCCACATCACTTGGTTTATTTAATATATTTTGTGTGTAAATATATGTTCTGTTGTAAAGGAAGCATCTGCAGTCTTGTGTGAATATGTTTGTGGCTAATCACACATTGACGACCTAAAATAAGAATTAAACACATGATCTATCAAGTCGAATTTCATTCTGTGATCTGACGTTTGACATACAAAGATGTCAGTTTACAGTACTGTACTGTATAGTATAATAGTTGGTTCAATTGTTGTATAAGTTATTTGCAAGGTGTGAACTATATCTACAATTTATAATTATAGAGATAGTATTGGTCGCATTAAAAAATACCATTGCCAAAATATAATGATGTAGGGGTGCCGGTGTTGGACTGGAGTGGACAAAGTTAAAAATCACACGACACTGGGTTATAGTCCCAACAGGTTTATTTGGAAGTACTAGCTTTCATAGCGCCACTGCTGCTTCAGGTGACTAGTGCGGCAGGATCATAAGACACAGAATTTATAACAAATGATCACAGAGTCATGCAATTAAAATGATACATTGAACAACCTGGTGTTAAATGATTTTTAACTTTAGCCAAAATTGAAGATAGCTGATTAACTTTTCAAATTTAGAGCTCCCAATACTTAAACAGTGGTGATGGTGATGTTTAGACTCTGAGGTTGGTATTCCAGTTGGCAATAATAATCAAATCAGCAATCCAGAGGAATGCTAATCTTCTATCATAGTTGCACAGGAATGTTGTTGACTTTTGTCTAGAGTGCCCTCATTTCTGTGGATGAGACAGTAGCCTCACAGCCTCCAGAGCCCCAGTGAAAAAGTTGGAGATTGTCTATTAGTTTTTAGAAGAGGAAGGGGACAAGACTATTCTTTTGAAGAACTTGGGTAATTATGGAAGGCTTGAAAGAGGACACGGTGCTCAGTGGTGGTTCAGTATGTTGATTAGCATTAAGCCAACAAATACTTGTATTTGTATTTAAGCCCAGGAGTTTTGGACGTACTCAAAGTCTGGTGAGACTGTATTTATTCTCCAACTGCATATGGCTTGAGAATACTGAGAGTCACTCACCTAGTATGGAACCATATGTAGCTCAGATTCCATTCCTCAAGTGCATTACAGAACTAGTTGGGTTTTTACAATTCTGCTACTTTGATGGTAAATTTCTGTTCCGCCCTACAGGTTGTCAGGTTTTTTGAATTCAGTTTAACAAATTAGCCTTGAGGGATTTGAACTTAACTATCTCTGAGTAAGTACTGCAATAATCACTAGGCTATCACTATCTGACAAATTGCTAGTAGTTATGTACATGAAGCATCTTGTTTCATTTCAGATTGAGCCTATTAAATATCCCAAATTGCATCTGTGTTTGGAACAACTAAAGGAGAGATTTGATCGACAACTGAGCAGGGAGCAAGAGGATACCATTTCTATTAGCTCTGTTGAAGCAACAAAACCCATTACAGAGAAAATGAAAAGAATGGTACTTATCTTCTTGTATGTAAGCACATAGTATAAAGCAATAAAATCGAAGTTATTTTGTGTATCTTTTTAACTCTGATCATGGTCTCTTCTGCTAAGGTCGAAGACAAGATCTCCTAAGTGCCTTTGCTGGTTGTTATTAATGATGGTCATAAATATTTATTCTGTCTGGTACTGTTAGCTGCCATTGACAAAGATGCTGTACCTGGTTTTCCAGCCCTGACTTCTTTTGGTACTTGTCTTAAGAATGGCATGGGGTCACAAAATATCAAGTGAAGAAATCTCAGAAATCCGTTAATGTTTTCCACATTTTAAAAAGCCATGTTTGTATTTGTATGATCTTATCTTCTATATTACCTTGTACAGTCTATCATAGTGACTTGTAATTCATACTTTATTAGATAATTATTTTAATTATTCTAATTAATAGTTTATAGTCTTAGATAATCTTTTAAATTGTATTTTATAGGCTTTTAAATAGTATTCTGTCTACTTTGTGACTTGGGAAAGAAATATGAAATTTTCCTAAGGGCTTTAAATCTGTGTGGTATCTAGTGCAATTGCGTCAGAAGGATACTGCTTTTAAATAAAGTGACATGCATTCAACCATTATTTATTATAGGGAAGAAAGTGAGCACTGCAGATGCTGCAGGCCAGAGTTGAAGAATGTGGTGCTGGAAAAGCATAGCCTGTCAGGCAGCATCCAAGAATCAGGAGAATTGACATTTCAAACATAAGCTCTTCATCAGGAATTCCTGATGGAGAGCTTGTGCTCGAAACGTCAATTCTCCTGCTTCACGGATGCTGCCTGACCGGCTGAGCTTTACCAGCACCACACTCTCCAAATCATTATTTATTATATTTGATTATCACTAACAGAATGTATTTTGTTTCGATTCAGCGTAACCGTTTGGCAGATTTACGTGCCAAGTGGCATAAATCTCTACTGCAGGCATTTCGTGAGTTCAAGTTTCACTTGGCTGGTGACCGAAGTTGTTCCTGGAAAATGAATCTCTATCCTTATCTCTGCCTGCTGGATGATAAGGAATATGTAGATATAATGATACAGGTATGGATGACAGAGCTGTGACCACTTTCATAAATCATTAATGCATTGAATTCATTTTAGCACTTTGAAGGTTAATTAATAGCTTTGACGTATCTGTGTTCCAAATCAGAATTAATTTCAAATATTGAGTATCGAGTGTTTCCTGGCTTTTTCTTTATCCGTGTTTTTGAAAAGATAGAAGTTAGTTTGAAATACGTTAGTTGGAATTGAAAGTAAGTTTTGGTATAGATCTGGCCGTGAAGCCAAAGATTCACATTGATGTTTAAATTGACTATTTAAGTTGAGTGAACATTTTCAGGCATTTAAAGCTCCTGCATGAATTGATTTGAGACAAAAGTGAGGACTGCAGATGCTGCAAATCGGAGTCTAGTTTAGAGTGGGACTGGAAAAGCACAGCAGGTCAGGCAACATCCGAGGAGCAGGAAAATCGACATTCCTGATGAAAGGCTTTTTCCTGAAGCGTCGATTTTCCTGCTCCTCTCATGCTGCCTGACCTTCTGTGCTTTTCCAGTACCACTCTAAACTCGACTCTGATTTGCAGCATCTGCAGTCCTCACTTTTGTCTCAAATCAATTCAAGCAGGAGCTGGAAATGCCTCTAACCTGAATTGATTTGAGATCTAACGTAACTGAGCAAACTGTCTTGTTAGACAACAAAACAGGCGGTCAGGAACGAAGAAGTTGATAGGAAGGATATAAGTGTTGGTAGAGCGATGGAACTACATATCACCACTGAAAGGTAAGTCTACATTTATTGATTGTCACCAAGTGGGAGCAAGGAATTTAGCGGGTGCCTTGGGTAAGTGAGTTGCTCTGAAAGTAACCAAATGGAAGCAGAAAGTATTAATTAAGGACAGGTAAGAAATCTATGAAGAGAAAATGCGATTCACCTTCACGCAGAGTGTCATTGGCTACTTGAACCCATATCAGCAGTTCAGAAACTAGAATCATATATTCAAAGTTGGGGGACCAACTACATGTTTACAAATCTTGTAACACAGAAGCTCAAGCTTGACAAAGGGTTTGATGGAATCCAAAGTTAAAACAGGTGAATAAGTTGGAGCTACATATTGGAATTCAGAAGAATGAGAGCGCTATAAAATGGATATTGGGAGGATGTTCCTTTTTGAGTTGGAGACTTGAACTAAGGGACACATTTTAAGAATAAGTGCTGTCCCTTCTCAGACAGAGCTGATAAGTTACTTTTCTCTTGGGGCATTAGTATGTGGTTATTTTGCTCCTAGAAAACAGTGGAAGCTGGGTCACCAAATTTATTCAAGACTGAGTTACATACATTTTTGATAGACAAGGAAGCTAAAGGTTATCAGGTTGATAGGAATATGGAATTAAGACCACAACCAGATTAGTCCTGGTCTTTTCAAATGGTAGAGCAAGCATGAAAGGACAAATGGCAAACTCCTGCTCCTAAGACCTGTATTCCCACAACCCATTTCTTTTGTTCCAATGTGCTACTTTTAGGATAATAAATTGTGATCTGAATGTTCACAGTACAAATGTTTCTGTGTCTAGCAGCAAAAATGGTTTGTAGACAATCATTTTAAATTTGGCTTTAAACTTTTCTCTTGATAAGGGTTCAAGTAACCAATGACATTCTGCATGAAACTGAATCACATTTTCTCAAGTGCATCTTGAGCTCTCAGCAATCCAATATGGATGGCAAATATATCTTCCTACATACACCATCTCCACTGTACCACCTTCTCTTGATAGATGTCTTATCTGTCTTAATTAACACCTTTTGCTTCTACGTGGTCACTTTCAGAGCAACTCAATCTACCAAAGGTCTCCTCCAATTCTTTGCTCCCTCTTGGTGACATAATCAATAAATGTAAACTTACCTTTCAGTGGTGACACATAGTTCCATCTTTGTTCCAGCATTCGTACCCTTCCTACCAACTTCGCCATTCTTGATCCCTCTATTGCAGACCATCTGTTTTGTCGCTAAACAGGGCTACACTGCTTCCAGAAGGTGGTTTTTATTTGTTCATAAGCCATTTTATGACACCACCTTGTGGCCATCGCATCCTGAGGTGGAATTGGAGTCTAGACCTTCTGACTCGGGCATAGGGATGCTGCCAATGCACCACAATATCTTTCCTTTTTGATGAACTTGTGAATTTAACAGACTGATCTGACTCCTGAGTTCACCAGTTTCTCATCAACGCACATTCAAAACTACTTCATATTGATGCAAAAGAATTGTTTGTTTTAGTCGGTTCTGCTATAGCATGCTAGCTCCATTCTCATGCAATCCCATTGTATAAGAAATTTGTATAAGAAAATTGCATAATAGCAGCACCATTTAAATTAATGGGGCCTGAATCACATTATAACCAGTTCGTGCTTTAGAAACAGTGTCCCCAACTCGTTAATTGTGTTATAGTGGATTTGCATTATTGAAATACGCATTATAACAGAACAATCTATATTGTCACGATTGCTTTCCTCCACGTAATTTCTGTGTTATGTTCTGAAAATGTATCAGATGGTCCCTTAAGCTAACCCCTCTCAATGTTAACTGTACAGACATGGCTAAAATATGATGGAACTGTGTAGGCACAGGTGATGAGGGATCACCTAAGGGTTACAGATTTTTCTATTATTTACAAATGTTATGAATAAAATGTTTGCAATATTATGAATGAATGCAACACAAAAAGCATTGTTTAAGGCAGTCATTTTGCCCTTTAAGCAAAATGCAGCAGATGCTGGTATAAATCTGACATAAAAACAAAGTGCTGATGACTTGAAATAGTAACTCTTCCTTTACATGCAGATGCTGACACACCTGGGGAGTATTCCCATCATATGCTGTTTCTGTTTTGGACTTTATGAAATGATGATTCTTGATCAGTGTGTAATATTAAAACTGATTTAATATTTTACGTTCCACCTCTCAGTCTATTGCAAATATCCCGCCAAATGGTGAAGCATTACTGACAATTGCTAAGGAATTGGGTAACAGAGTCTACAACAAGTATTCCATACGGAAGAAGATCAAAAATGAAATGGTAGATAAGATTAAACAAATTTACTATGCCTACATCGAACTGTTGGCAAAGGATACGGAGGTAATGCTAAATTAATGTTTTGTTTCTAGTTTAATTATTTTAAATAAGAATAAATACAATTCTTTCTTTTCTAATTTTGTTAACAACTCTTAAGTTGGCATCTAGCTGGTTTATTAATGATTATACATTAGTAACATTCATCTATATGACATTTGCATTCGGATCTGCGAACCAAAACCAAAGATATTTTGAAATACTTGTGTCAATACTGTCACTTCAAGAAGGTTATTTTTGCCCTTGGTTATTTTGAAGCAAGGTTGTTCAGGCAGAGGCGCCGAAATGTCTAGTTAGCAATGGAAAGGGAACGGCCAGTTCTCCCAGTTCAAGTTTTGTTTAGTTTGTTTTAGCTGTAGCAGTCACAAGATGTGAGAGACCAGGGGAGTTGCAAGCTTCAGCAAAGAACTCTTCCGACTATTCTGAAATCTCTCTCTGGAAGTGGTTCCCTCCTGCCTGTAAGAATCTGTGTTTGAATTTACCTTTTTACCAAGGGGTGTTTATGGGATGTTACTATATTAGAACATTAATTAGTTAAATTGCTGTATCAAGTTGAAGTTTTCCAATAGTTAAGTTATTCCAAATTCTGCTTTCTCTTGTTCGTGTTTCAACTGCAGTGTTCAAATAAATTCTGTTTTGCTTAAAACTGAGTGGTTTGACTAGTTGCATCATATTTGGAACAAGCAGTTCACATTTACCTTTAAAATAAGAAAATGTTAGTGCCTAGGCTATGTTCTTAAAATATTTTCAGGGAGTCTGGCCTGATCTCTAGCATACTGTCTGGATATTTTCCACAATTATGAAGTTGAAAGCACAACTTAAAAGTGTCACCTTCGTGTATAACTCATTACATTAAGATTTTGTCCAGCACTTCTGCTCGTAGATTTCTCAATAATCCTAATTAAGAATGGATTTAATATTTGAATCAGTATGATCTATAACGGTTTAGATTTCTTATCATCTTTTAGTAACATTCAAGCATTTATCGGTTTTGAGTCTTGCTGTTGCATATGGTAACAATCAGAATATTTTAAAACATTTTGGAAAGCTCAGCTGATAATAAGTAGGAACAACAGAACTTACAAACCGACCCATTATGGGCGGCACGGTGGCACAGTGGTTAGCACTGCTGCCTCACAGCGCTAGAGACCCGGGTTCAATTCCCGCCTCAGGCGACTCTCTGTGTGGAGTTTGCACATTCCCCCCTTATCTGCATGGGTTTCCTCCGGGTGCTCTGGTTTCCTCCCACAATCCAAAAATGTGCAGGTTAGGTGCATTGGCCATGCTAAATTGCCCATAGTGCTAGGTGAAGGGGTAAATGTAGGGGTATGGGTCTGGGTGGTATACGCCTCGGCGGGTCGGTGTGGACTTGTTGGGCCGAAGGGCCTGTGTCCACACTATAAGTAATCTTAAAAAAAAGCAGCAATGGAAAAATAATCCACTCTGGGTGATGAAAACAATACTGGTTTTATTTGCGTGAGTAAACTTAGTGTAAATAGTCCTATCATACTACAAAGGTTTAGAAACATAAGAGAAAATGCATGACTGGTAAGTTGGTTGATAAACGTGAGACAAATGATTAAGGCTAATGAATGTTCCTTGAATTAGAAAAGGTTTGCTCTGCACTTCGGGACCAGTGGTAGGACCAACTTTTCCCTTGAGATATTTCAACAATATCAGTTCTGGATCAAACAGATTTTTTTTCTTTCTGTTAGCAAAAGTAGTGATATGGAAAAGTGTAAGGCCGACTGTAAAAGACTTCAAACAAACACAGATTGGTGGCAGACACAATTTAATGCAGAAGTGTATGAAATGTTCTTTAGAAAGGATAACAAAGAGTAGAGAATATGATCTCAAATCAAGATGCTAAACTATAGTGGAGGAACGGAGAGAGTAACATATAAATTAATAATTTCTTGAAATTTCAAGAATGTATAAACAGTTAATTGTGAAGGCATTAGAATGGCATATTCAACGTTCTTTTGATCTTGATTTAATATGATTGCACAGCATGGAATGAACACTTAGAAAAGCTATAATTTTTTTTGCAAGCCAGTGATTATTTATATGTGGTAAAAGCATTTAATTATAAACTGTGTTTTGATTCTAGCTGAACAACTTCCTGCCTCGTGAGCACATGGTGAAAGTAGAAAAAGAGATGAATTTAGGTCTTTCGCTATTAGGTGAAGATTCTCCCTGGCCACATTTTCTGATCATAGATTTGGGAACTCATCTCGTAGATCTAATGGTTCATGAAATTAAAATCCCCATGAACACCCAAAGCCCAAGTCAAGAGAGGAAATTTATCCCAGTCTTGTATCACATGTACAGCTTTCGCAGTAACAAGCAGGTGAGGCACAAAGTCATGATTTTTTTTAGTATTTGGGTAAATTTTGTATTGTTATTTTGAACAATGTGCACTCAATTGTACTTAAGTTGGTTGGAGCCAACACCTGTCTGGTTATCTTGAATTTGTATTTTTTCATGAAGTGGCTGTGTAAATGCTTATGGAGAAGAAAGAAAGGCTTACAGTTATGTTGGCAGTTGGGACTAGATTGAGTTGGGATATCTGGTCGGCATGGACGAATTGGACCGAAGGGTCTATTTCCATGTTGTACATCTCTATGATTATACGACTCAATACATGATCACAGGATTTCCTGAAGTAATTTGCAGCCATTTAAATATTTTTGGAGCTGTGGGGTAGGAAATGTCAGAAATATAGTAGAAAATTTGCATACTGCAAGTCGTTACAGAAAACAATTCAACAGTAAGATAAGTTGTTTTTCTCAGTGATCTTGACTGAGAGATGAATATTTACTAGGATGCCAGGGATTAATTTGTTCCTCCTCTTAGAAATAGTATTGCGGGATCTCTTCGGTACATCAGAAAGAGTAGGCAGATTTAGATTTAACATCCCGTTTAAAAGATGGCACCTTTGACAGTGCAAGTATTGCAATGGAGTGTCAGCCTAAATTTTGGTTGAAGTCCCTGAAGTCTCAATTAAATCCACAACTTCTTGAAGATGTGAGTGTGCCATCACCTGAACTATAGGTGATAGGGGTACTGAATTATACATTAACAGAACTAAGCAGCTATAGCTATGTAGTTGTTTTTGTTCAGATGTACTGATTGTTTGGATGTCAGTAAGACATCACTTGGTCTCCACAGCACGACAGAACAAAAAAAAGTTATGGAAGAATCTAATTATGCAGTTGTTTTCTATGTCAAATTTTATCTTGTTTTAGCAATCTACCAGATAAGTGGAAAGATGTATTTCATCAAATGGTATTAGTTGTTATTCTTTTTGTAAAAAGTGCTGTTTTGCTCATGAAGATTTGTAAGAGAAGTTTTAATGATACCAGTATGGTTAGAAGGTAATAAATAGAGAGTTTTGGAAGAGTATTAAGACTATAATATTGTATCTTTAAAAGGTTTTTGAATGACGGGGTAGAGATTGCTCTAATTTACTAATCTGTTATTTATTGCTGCATATTATGGTTCCTAATTATAGATTTATGACCTGTGTTTTGTTCCATTTACATTTTATGAGAGGGGAATATGTCTTGCAACCTAAAGGAATGTGCATTAGTACTTTCAAATTCCTTCAGTTTTTTAAATGTCTACTTAAATGAGCTTTAGCAAATAACATCCTGTGTGCAGTCTCGTAAAACAATATTAACTACTGCAATCCCATAGAATTGTTACAAGACAGGAGGAGGCTATTTGGCCCATTTTATCTAAAGTGGCACTCTGTGCATTTTCACTTGGTGACAAACTCCTTGCCTTTTTCCCCGTAACCCCACATGTTTCTCATTTAAATATAATGCTCAATTTAGTGTTCCCCTACCTCACTTCCAGACACTGCATTCCATATCCTAATGACTTGTGGTGGAATACTTTATTTCTCACTCTGCATTTGCTTTCTTAGGAAAATATTTACAAACCCCTGGCTTTTGATCAGTTTCCCAGTAGGAATAGTTTCTCACTATCTAGTGGTGCAAACCCCTCATGATTTTGAAAACAACTTTCACGTATCTTCTTAAATGTCTCCTGTCCAAGGAAATATTATCTTTTTTCAATATTGCAATGCTCTCCTTAACCAAAACTTCCATCCTTCCATTTTCCTTCTTTTCTATCGTTATTGAATGACTTGTGGCCAGGAATATTTAACATCCAGATGAGCCCTTTACGACATGCGACTTATAAAGGTCACTTAAGAAAATTTGAAAGAATGAAACATAAGTTGATCATCAATAAATTGGCCCATTTTTAACCTCATTTGTGATTGAATTATTACTGAAGAGAATTAGTACAATATCAGTCTGCTAAGATGGTTAAAAAGTATACTACATATTGTAATGGCTGATGGAGAGTTGCATTTTTCCTGCAAAGTGAAAGAATAAAACGAGAATGCTGGAAATGTGAAACACAAGAAGAGAATATTCTAGAAATAGACACCCCATTCAGCATCTGAAAGCAAAAAATATGGTATTTGGTCATTCATTAGATTTCTGTTTGGTCATGCATCTGCTATACTTTCAAAACTAGAATCCCATTTATGTTCGTCCATTGTTACAGTTTGTTCATATATATTACTTGTTATTTACTGTGGTATGAGGTTGCATGGGGGTGGACAAAGTCAGAAGTCATGACACCAGGTTGCAGTCCAATCAGTTTATTTGAAATCGCAAGCTTTTGGAGCGCTGCTCTTTTGTTAGAAGTGGTTCATCTGTCAAAGAAGCATTGCTCCAAAAGCTTCTAATTTCAAATAAACCTACTGGACTATAACCTGGTGTTGTGTGATTTCTGACTGTATTAATTTATAATTGTATGCGGGTGGTGGATTTAATTTTATGCAGGTGGTGGGCCTTAACAAAAGATTCGGTTGAGCCCATGTAATTTAGTGCAGACAAAAAAATAGTTGTTGGGTGATGATGTCTAAACTTGAAATGTAACTCTGTACATAAAGAAAAGTGGATAAAGACTGGCTTTAGTTCCATTTTTCTTCAATTGAATTTGTGGAGTAAGTCCACTATACTTTTTATTTCACTCAATCATACAACTACCTAAACAAATTTAGAATTCCTTTGTTTAAAAATTTGCTCAGTTGTACATTAGATGCATGTTTTTGTCACAGAACCAA
The DNA here is from genome assembly GCF_020745735.1 of Hemiscyllium ocellatum. Taxonomy (NCBI): domain Eukaryota; kingdom Metazoa; phylum Chordata; class Chondrichthyes; order Orectolobiformes; family Hemiscylliidae; genus Hemiscyllium; species Hemiscyllium ocellatum. The sequence goes on along the minus strand of NC_083428.1, from coordinate 15,788,034 downwards.
CATTTGTGTCCCATCTTGGGTGGTGATCTCTTTCTCGAAGTGCTGAAATCTGTGTGATGAAGATGTACCTCTGTGCTATTATGTTGAGAATTCTAGGATTTTTGAGCCATCATTGATGAAGTTAAAAATCACACAACACCAGGTTATAGTCCAAAAGGTTTATTTGGAAGCACTAGCTTTCGGACCACTACTCCATCAGTTAGTTGTTAAGTATAAGATCGTAAGACAGAATTTATAGCAAAAGTCTACAGTGTGATGTAACTGAGATTATATATTGAAAAAGACCTGAATTGTTTGTTAAATCTCTCATCTCTTAGAATGACCTGGATTGTATGTTAAATCTCTCATCTTTTAGAATGGCCAAGTTGATTTCAGTTTTTTCATATGTAATCCTAGAACATTTTTAAAGTTACATTCTCAAGTGAACTTTAACAATAGGTGCCATTTTGGCCCAGATAATGTATTGAAGGTGTGAGGTGTCCTGTGTGAGGCTGTCAGTGCCCCAATGTTCAGACGGATTCTATTTCTAAAAAAGGGATTTACAGAATCTTATATGGATTCATGCAGCTTTTGAGCAAAATAAAATGTAATTCTGCAAGTACAAATTCACCCCACAAACTTGTATATGTGGGCGGGTGTGCGCGGGGTGGGGTATGAGTGTCTGTGTGAGTGTGTGTACATTTGTGTGAGTGAAAGTGGAAAGGGATATAAGTCTGTAAGAGGTGCATGTGTATGAGAGAGAGCTTGTGTTTGAAGTGTTGGGGGGTGTGTGTGTGTGTGTGGGGTCACCTGTAGTGTAACATGAAGCCAAGGTCCTGGTTAAGGCCATCCCCATGGGTAATGAACGTGGCTATCAGTCTCTGCTCAGCCACTTTGTGGTGTTGCCTGTCCCAAAGTCCTGCTTGGAGGATGGTCACTCACAGGTCCGAGGTCAAATGTCCCGGACCGCTGAAGTGTTTTCTGACCGGGAGGGAACATTCCTATCTGTTGAACGGACACCGCACAACAATCATCCATTGCCATAGCCTCTGCTTGGTCTCGCCTGTGTACCATGCCTCAGGGCATCCTGGCCTGCAGCATATGAGATTGACAATGTTGACCGAGTCATATGCTGCATCCCCTACAATGATGGCATCGCAGCAACAGCCTCCGTACTCAAAATCAACAGCCAATCTCCGAACACCTCATCCACTTTATCTTGACCACAACGTTTTCACCTTTAACAACCAGTTCTTCATCCAGACACACAGAACAGCCATGGGGACAAAGTTTGCACCCCAATCTACCAATATTTTCATGCACAGGTTCAAACAAGACTTCTTCTCTTCGCAGGACCTCCAACCAACACTATACACCAGGTATATTGACGACATTTTCTTCCTCTGGACCCATGGAGAGGAGTCACTGAAAGAACTACACAGTGATGTCAACAAATTTCATCCCACCATCAAACTCACCATGGACTATTCTTTAGCATCCGACTCATTCTTCCACCCATGCATCTCCATCAAGAATGGGCATCTCAGCACCTCACTCTACCACAAACCCATGGATAACCTCACAATGCTACACTTCTCCAGCTTCCACCCAAAACATATTAAAACAACCACCCCCTACCGTCAAGCCCTACGAATACACAGGATGTGTTCAGGTGAGAAGGAATGTGACTGGCACTTGGAAGTACTCAAGGGTGCCCTCATAAGAACGGGGTACAATGCTTAACCTATCGACTGCCAGTTCCGATGTGCCACAGCGCAAAACCGTAATGACCTCCTCAGGAAACAGACATGAGCTTCAACCAACAGGGTACCGTTTGTTGTCCAGTACTTTCCAGTAGCCAAAAAACTACGCCATATTCTTCACAGCCTGCAGCCCATTATCAATGACGACGAGCATCTCGCCAAGACCTTTTCCTAGCCTCCACTTCTCACCTTTAAACAACCACCAAACCTCAAAGCCATTATTGTTCACAGCAAACCGCCTTGCTTTCAGGATAACACCATCCAACCTTGACACAGATACCACTATTACATGTTGGGGAATCTCCCACCATGTATGTGGCAGGTACTCATGAGACTTGGCCAATGTTGCCTCTCTCATATGCTCCAGGCAAGGATGTCCTGAGGCATGGTAAACTGGCGAGACTGAGCAGAGGCTATGGCAGTGGATGAATGGGCACCGCACAAAAATCAACAGACAGGAGTGTTCCGTCCCAGTCGGAGAACACTTCAGCTTCGGAACCTTGAACATCGTCAGACCTTCGGGTGACCATCCGCCAAGGCGGACCTCAGGACAGGCAGCAATGCAGAGTGGCCGAGCAGAGGCTGATAGCCAAGTTGGGTACCCATGGGGATGGCCTCAACTGGGACCTTGACTTCATGTCACACTACAGGTGACCCCACTGCACTACACACCGACACAGACACGGACACGCACAGACACAGACACTCCATGCTGTCACACAGACCCTCTCTCATACTCAAGCTCTTTCTCATATGCTCAAACATGCACACACATACAGACACCCCTATTTCTCCACCCCGTGCACATGCGCACGCACACAAACGCACACACAAGTTTGTGGGGTGAATTTGTACTTGCAGAATTACATTTTATTTTGCTCAAAAACTGCATAGATCCATGTAAGATTCTGCAATTCCCTTTTTGAGATTAGAATCAGTCTGAACATTGGAGCACATACAGCCTCACACCTTCAGTACATTATCTGGGCCAACGTGGCACCTATTGTTAAAGTTCACGTGAGAATGTAACTTTAAACATGTTCTGGGATTACATACGAAAGAACTGAAACCAACATGTCCATTCTAAAAGATGAGAGACTTAACAAGCAGTCCAGGTCTTTTTTAATATATAATTTCAGTTGCATCACATTGTAAACGTTTGCTATAAATTCTGTGTCTTACGATCTTATACTCTACAACCAACTGTTGAAGGAGCAGCACTCTGAAAGCTCATGCCTGATGTGTGACTTTTAACTTTGTACACCCCAGTTCCACACTGGCACCTCCAAATCATCATTGATGAAGGAATAGTGATTTGCAGTTGACAAGATGCCCAGCCTATATTTATATCTTTTTGGCCTATCATTGGTTGGAAGTGGAAATCCATGGTTGAAACCTTTTGTGATCTTGTATCTGTCATAGTGGAAAGCAATCGTATTGTGCTGTCCAGCTAAGCTAATTTTGAATGATTGGTGCTTGGATGCCGGGCAGCTTGATTTGTGAGTCAAAAGGTTAGCACGGGAAAAGCACAGCTGGTCAGGCAGCATCCAAGGAGCAGGAAAATCAACGTTTCAAGCATCGACTCTCCTGCTTCTCAGATGTTGCCTGACCCACTTTGCTTTTCCAGTGCCACACTTTTTGACTCTGATCTCCAGCATCTGCAGTCCTCACTTTCTGAGAGGACACTGCTAATGGACTGTTTGTATTACTATCAAATTTGGAGGATCTTGCAAAGGGTCGCTGATAATACTTCTCTCAGGTTTGAAGTGCCTGCTGTAGCTTGTCCAAGTGTCTGAATTATATGGGGTCATGAGTTGCCTGCAACCAGAATCCCAAAACAACTGTTCTACTTGAAATTTGTTCAGAGTAGTATGCTCCAAGGAGCCCAGTGGAAATGTATTAATGACCTTAAAGAATCCCTGAAGAAGTGAAATATACTCATCGATTCATAGTTTGCCTTGTGACTAACCAGAAATGGAGAAGGCTCATACAGGAAGGCACCAAACATTTCAAGGAGCTTTGGGCATTTATAGAGTTGAAGTTAAGGTATTGGAGGGAAAGTGTGAACCTCAAAACAACCCATTTATCCAAACCTTCAAACTCAACCCATCCTACATGTGGCAGAGTCTGCAAATCCCAATAAAACCTGAGTGAAAGCAAGTCACCCTCAATCCCAAAGACAGTGCAAAATTTTACATTATTGTACAACTCTGTTTTGTATGTAGTTCCTCCCTTTTCCCATCATACAGTTTGTGCTGATGATGAAACTCTTATGGTCATCCCTTACTGACCATAGATATTTGGGATATTAGAGATAAGCAGTGTTGTGGTTTCCCACAGGTGGTGGTTGCTGTTGCATTAAATGAATATCTATATGCAGAGCAGGAATGTTTCAAATTGTTGTATTTATTAAACAATGTTAGTTTCTAGAACAGGGTCTCAGTTCATATTCATTTGAAGGTTATCTTTCATGAGTTGAGCATATAATGTGAAGTGATAACTGTTGTGGATTAATGAATAGTTATACTCCATATTATCTCCATAATTTGCTTATAATTCAGAATATTTAGGATTTCTTTTAATTGAATCTAAAACTCTGTTCTGGTGGTTTCATGGTGGTAAATATAAAATTAGAGGACATGAATTTGAACTACCCAGAGTGATAATCAGATAATATTAAAATCTGAATCTTAATGTTGATGGTGCAGGATCCTTATCCACCTCCTCCATTTCTGCCATCAATATTTGTCACCTGTGGGTGTGCTGATGTCCTTCAGTGTTCAATTGACTGCTCAGTTTGGAGTGGGAGGTTTAAAAAAAAACTCACTGTCCATATGTCTTTACAAAAGGCACTTTGTTGTCATTGTGCAATAAAATGTCAGTATAACACACAGCAATGAAAGTAAAAGAAGAATCGTCAAGATGTTTAAAATTAATTGGCTCAGGAGAGGGAAATTTGCATGGAAGTCAAATACATAAATGATTGTCAATATATATGTCCAATAGAGTGTCTTTTTTAAAAGATTTTGCATGGTAGAAATCTGAAATCAAATCAGTGTTGGGAAATACACTCAAACTCATTAAATTTGGTTTGGGGGATGGGAAGCAAGCTGGTTTACTGTTTTCATTATGAACTACTTGTTGTAATGTCTTGTTTTGCAGATTGGTTTCATCAAACCGCATCCTATTCTAACTGAGCTCCTTTCGCAAGCTGCTGAGACAACATTAATCTTTGACTCCTGTGTCATGCCAATGGTCTGTGCTCCCATCCCATGGACTTCGCCTCGGTTTGGAGCCTATATTCTGGCACCTACCAAATTAATGCGGTGCGTGGAAGGAGCTCTACAGCATCAGTTACTCCTGGAGAAATGCAAGAGTAGTGACTTGCATCCAGTGCTAGATTCTTTAACTCAGCTTGGTAACTGCGCTTGGAAGGTTAACAAACCAATCCTTGATTTGATTATTTCTATTTTTAATGATAAAGGAAACGAGAAGCTGGAGATTCCACCTCCACTTTCAGAAGCACCACACATGCCCAAGTATGACCCAAAAGCTGACATTAGTCCAGCAGCAAAGTCTGTATTGAAAAAAAAGATAGCTTGGGTCAGAAAAAGGGCAGCTGAAATGCACAGTCTTCGAATGGATGCCCTTTACAAGCTTTCCATTGCCAACCATGTCAGAGATGACATATTCTGGTTTCCGCACAACATGGATTTTCGAGGAAGGACGTATCCCTGCCCCCCATATTTTAACCACCTGGGCAGTGATGTCACTCGTGCAGTTTTATTATTTGCAGAAGGAAAACCTTTGGGAGAACATGGGTTAAATTGGTTGAAAGTTCATCTTGTTAACTTAACCGGCTTTAAGAAAAAGTGTTCCCTTAAAGACAGAATTGATTATGCTGATAAAGTAATGGACGACATTTTGGATTCGGCAGATAACCCTTTAACAGTAAGTGAATATTATTTCAAATGCACCAGTCTATCAATTAAATGTTCGTATCTACACTTTCAAGTATTTGTACCAAAAACAGAAGTTGCTGATGAAACTCAGCAAGTCTGGCAGTCTTTCTCAAGAGAAAGCAGAGTCCAAGTTTCTGGTCCAGTGACCATTCAACAGAAGGATCAGAGTTCTGATGAAAAGTCATTGGACCTGAAACACTGACTCTGATTTCTGTCAGACCTGCTGGGTTTCTCCAGCAATTTGTTTTTGTTTCAGATTTCCAGCGTCTGCAGTTTCTTGTTTTATTCGTGTTGTTGCATTCTGTCTTTAAATTGCTACTAAAATTGACAGTGAAATATGCATCTTGATATTCTGTGGATATGAAGCAATGTAATAATTAAAAAGGATTGCTATTTTTATATTGGCTGTATTCCAATAGAAGTTTTATAGAATCCCTAGATTTGCTGTTACTTTTATTCACTGCTGCTTGAGAAAAGTATTCATGATGATCAAACTTTCGATAACATGAATTATTTTATAATCCCAGCATCAGCCAAACGTGTGTTGAATGAATGGGCGATACCATTATTCAACTTTGGCACTGTAAGATAATTCAAATAGCAGCCACGAAACCTCCTCCACCAGTTGGAGAAAGAAAAGGAATTTGAAAGATGATAAAAGCAAACATGTAGATGAAATAAGGAAGAAAGAGTAATTGAATGCAACTAATTTATTAAGTACAGATTAAAAATATGCATGTTCACTTATTTCTGTGAAATAATGTTCCTGTTCAAAATACTGCTGTCCTTTATGTACTCTCTAACAAAACTCTGCTACTGAAAGTATAAAAGATATTCTACTATGTTAATAACTGCCAAGTGATCTAAAGCATTCAATTACAATTATGTGGAAAGCTCATTCATGCAGGTTGAATCGGCATGTAAGCCACTCATTTATATTTCTGGCATTTGAAAACTTTTATTCATATTATTATACTGAAATGCTTGTGACTTTAAATGAAAAGTAAAATCCATGTTTCAGTGGAACACAGTTTGTTGTAGAAACTGCTTTTGTCTTGAACGTTTGAAAGCATCTGAGTGCCCAAAAGATGAAGGAAGGAGAGTGAGTGCACATCATTTGCCCTTGATTAATGATGTTTACATAAAATAATGTGTCTGTGTGTCTAAGATGCTTTTGCTTTTCCCAGGGGAGGAAGTGGTGGATGAATGCAGATGAGCCTTGGCAAACATTGGCTTGTTGCAAAGAGATAGCACATGCTATTAGATCACCTGATCCAAGCAAATACATCTCTTATTTCCCAGTCCACCAGGTACGTTCTGAAATATTTAGAAAACGTAGACTTTTTCTATCTGTACATGCGTATAAAGTTAATTTGAACGACAGCATGGCCTGCTTTAAAAGAATATAGCGACAAATTTCATTTATATAGCATTTTTACAGTAATGAAATTTCCCACAGAACATGATAGATGTGTTATGCAACAAAATTTGGCACCAAACCATATAAAAAGGTATCAGGCAAGATGATCAAAAGCTGAATTAGTTAGATTTTAATGGGTGGTTTTAAAGAAGAGTAGACGAGAATTTGATAGGTGAAAAGGAGGGAGCTTCACAACTATGATCTTTGGCAAATACCAATAGCAAAAATGCTGAAGATACCAGAATTAGTGAAACCCAGATGTGGGAGTGTAGTTGGGCTGAAGAAGATTATGTTGTTGAAGACATGAAATAAACTGGCTTCATACTGCTTTAATATTTACAACAGTGAAAATTTTTAGGAAATACTTGCATTTAATTGAAGGTTAGGGCTACAGCAGCATTTGTCAGTACATACGCTGATTTCCTTTCAGCTTCCTAAATTGATGCTGTAGGTAATGGCATGTATAAGTTGACTGCGCATATCAGGCAACACCATTTTGTGGCCCCAAAAGATTGTATTGTTTTCATCAACTTGGCATATAAGTTGACTGTCCCCACCTTTCACCTACTCAAACTTAATAATCAGCCTCAAATTCTTCATCACACCGATGTTTTACTTATGGTTACCTTTGTAATTTTATGTAAGGATCAAGCAAATGCTGTGGGCTGTATTGTGAAAACACATGGGAGATTAAGAATAGAATAGAATTTCTACAGTGTGGAAACAGGCCATTTGACCCAACAGGGCCACACTGACTCTTCAAAGAGCATTCCACCCACACTCAACTCCCTACCCTATCTCTGTAACCCTGCATTTCCCGTGGGTAATCCACTTAACCTTCACATCTTTGGGCTGTGGGAGGAAACCGGAGCACCTGGAGGAAACCTACGCAGACCCTGGGAGAATGTGCAAACTCCTTACACACTGTCACCTGAGGCTGGAATTGAACCTGAATATCTGGCGCTATGAAACAGCAGTGCTAACCACTGAGCCACCACATTTACCATTAAGGTGTAAACACAGAACAGACTCAGTGTGGCAGATGACGGTGATCACTCAGCAATTGACTTTTATTTTCCATGTAAAAGTTAAGTCCTGTTTTGGAGTGATTATTCAAAGCTTCATGGGTCAACTTATGCAATAGCATCTACACTAACATTGAAAGATTAAAAGTTCTGTAAGTGCTTCCAAGACACTTCTGTTTGATTACTGAGAGATTTTGTGACATTTCTAAACTTATGCAGAAAGACCAATGCTGTCTTATTGTAAACTAAAATTTTGTATAATATTACAGTACTATCCTTGAATCTTGATTGTCAACACTACTATTGTATTACCTTCATTTCATTGTGGGCTCATGATCTTCTAAGAGAAAAAAAATTGCCATGAGCTAATTCTGAATAATGCTTCATGGAAAAGTATTTAGTGTATATGTTCAAACTACAGGATCTGCCTTCAGTTTACCTAGTCACTGTCAACTTATAAAGTTGTTATAGAGTTCTTAAAAGTCTTTGGCTCTTCCAACAAAAACTTGTATGGAAGTACTGGAATACACAGAATTCAGTGAATAATATTCATGTTGTTTCAAAATAGATGCTTTTTATGTTGCTTATAATCTAACTTTAGAAATTGGAATTCTGGTTATTGAGGCGACAAAATGGCCAACAAACCACCATGCAATGAAATAATTGCTTCATAACGGTAAAATGGTCACCGTCTATTTCCAAATTATGAATGTTGGTATATTTAAATAAGGTTTTCTCAAAATATCTAGGTATAGTGTCGGAATCTTTGAATATCGATATTGGTGTTTAGAACAATGGAGTCGTTAAGTGTAAGAATGACATCTAGTTTCTGAAGTCAAGCTAAATGGTGCAGCATGTGCTGAACAATGCTTTTGCTATCAATAATCAGCAAAGTGATACTTCGTGCCATTTGATCTCAGAACAGTATCGGTGGATACAATCATGATGAAGAGAGGTCCTAGGATTGTAATACTGTTGGAAAGATTGCTTGTTTGTTACACTGTAGGAAGAGTAAAAGAAATAAGATATGCCTTAAATATGTTATTACTTTTGATAGCATTGTATTCATCTTAATAATAAAGAATTAAATATTGTTTAGCTTGTTTTTACATAGTTACTCATTGAGATAACACTTTCATACATTTCACATTTAAAACATGAATTGTACCTAAATTCATTGAGTGGCTGCGGTATTGGAAGACAGTAGAAACTGTGATATTCTGTCATGAATTTAGATCCACATGAACTTCAGTATCGATTAGGAAGTTGTTTTCTCTTTTTCCAGATTGATGGTATATTAGAGTTTCATTGGAAAACATACATTTGCTGAACTTAGAGGAATCCTCAGAGTTGCAAGTTACTTGCTTCATGTTTCCTGAAATTTCCTCCTTTGATTTTTCTTTTTCATTTTGGATTGTGTGATTCCAACGCTAAGGATGCTCCTGTGATAACAGTCAGTCACGTCAGAACCTGTATTGACATTTGTATTTGTGTACGTGCAGGTGACATCACAATATTGGTGCATGATGGAGTTACATGCCAAATATGCACGCAACTGTAAAATGTATTGTTTAATTAAACATATCAGGTTGCAACAGGTGTCTGTTGCTCAGTTGTTTCTAACACTGGTCCTTAGATTCCAGCATTATGATCTGAACTACATATGGTAACTCACTATATGGAGTCATTATGTTCAGGAATTCACAGGAAAGTATCAACATAGCATAGTGGTGGCACTGTTACCTAAGTGAGCCACCTTTATCTGCTCAAGCAAAGCTCTCTTTTTGTTCATGCTCGCTCCCACAATTGCCCAGTCACTGGGGGTCTCCAAAATTTGAAATAATAATAGCCTTCAGCATGTGTGGCAGATTTCCATCATTCTGCCTAGATACTAAACTGGCATTGAAGATCAGCCCCACACTGTCAAAAATGCAAAACTTTGCTTCCATTCATCGAAATTGAATGCTTTCTATAATCTGTGGTTGGCCAATCCAGAAATCCAATTTCACCATCAGATTATATGTTAAAATTTATCGTGTGGTCTTGAGAGTGCGCACCATTGTTGTGAACAAATAAATTAATTTTGATATTCTGCTGAGAGAGGATTCGGTCAATAGAAAGTGGAAATTTCTTTTCAATTTGTAATATTTTGGGCAGCCGACACTCTGCTGGCAACTTTTTGGCACATGCTCGCTTAACATGCTATTTTTCCTTTTTTTGGGTTGATGTGTGTTGTGTTGTTCACTGCACAACCTTAATGCATTGTTTAATATCTTCAACCATGTAAAAATATTAATAGCAAGTCTCTCAGTACTGAAGTAAGAATACATTACTCTGATCAATAGACTTCGCGTAGAAAACTGAAGTACTTTTCTTGTAAAGAAAAGCATGGTTTTCTGAATATTTGGAATTGACTGGTGGACAGTAAAAATTCTATTGCATGTTGTTTAATATTTTAGAGAATGAGATTTCTCTTTAACTTTCTGCTGCATTTTTGTCTCTTTTTCTAATTTATTTTCAGCTTTCTAGTAATTTCAAGGTTTTTTACTTTTTTCTGTTTGTAATGTTAGTTGTTGGAAGTTGTGTTTCAAATGAGCAGTATAGAAAATAATACAACATGCTTTTCTGTGTTCAATAATTTTCTTCCAGTTATATGCAATTAAGTATGTGGTCTAATTTTATGCTTCAAAATAAATTTAACATCTGATGTTAGAACAGAAGCACTATGATCAGAACTATCTCCTTTCACTGGAGGGTTTATGTTGATGTCAGAGTTATCCAATTTCATTTTTCCATTCAGTTAGTGACAGATAACATATAATGAGTTCAAATGTTTTGTTTTAAATCTAATTTGATTTGTACAGAGTTACTGAAAGGGCAATCATATTTTATTTAATTGATTGATAGCAGTATTTAAATGGTGAGTGTGCTATCTCTGATTGTAAATGGTCTGTTAGGAATATGAAGTTTCCTTTACAATAGTGGTCACTTGGAAGTATACCACTTGTTTAAAAATTAAGGTGATGATTTTTATTTAAAATTCAATTATAAGTCTTCAGGAATTATTCAACACTAAGTTGGAAATTGTGGCTGTTTTAAATCTAGAGCGAGTCTTCACATGGAATGACATGTCTGCTATCTCCACAAATAAGGCATTGTTTATAAGATATAAGTATTATTAATTATGTATGACACAATAACAAGAGCAACCTAATGACCTTGTGAAACATACAACGGAAATCCACAGAAGAAAGTTCTGATCTTTTTATAGATAATTCGGCATGTGGTCTATTGATGATCATGATTAAATTTTCAAAATTTGTATCAGATGTTAAATAACCTCAACAAAAACATTTTATTCTGTATAAATAGGAATGCAGGGAGTGATTGTATGCAGACATGTGACTAGTGGGTGGCATGGTGGCTCAGTGGTTAGCACTGCTGCCTCACAGCACCAGGGTCCCAGGTTCGATTCCAGCCTTGGGTGACTGTCTGTGGGGAATTTGCACATTCTCCCCATGTCTGCAGGGCTTTCCTTGGGGTGTTCCGGTTTCCTCCCACAGTCCAAAGATGTGCAGGTCAGGTGATTTGGCCATGCTAGATTGCCCATAGTGTGAGGTGGGTCTGAGTAGGTTACTCTTCGGAGGGTCGGTGTGGACTGGTTGGGACGAAGGGCCTGTATCCACACTGTAGCTAATCTAATCTAATAATTATCATTTTGATGATTTCATGGGAAAATGTAGGACGACTTTTATCTGTTTGATTTTTTTTGTAATTTTGAAAATCCTCATAACTCAATCAAGCATAATGCTTAATCTGCGGCACACTTTCTGATATATAATTTTTGAGGCATCTGTTTTTTTATTTTGCATGATGTTACATGGAAAAGCTAGAAAATTGAATTGCACCAGTTCTCAATTCTGATTTGCATTGTAGGAATCAATGCTGGAGGTCCAACTAATGCTCAAAGTATTGATTTTTAGTGTCCCAAACAAGAAAAGAAGCTGGACAGCTAGAAGAATAGGTGCAGTAAATTTACATTGGATTACTTGCTTACATGAAGGAGACTTTTAACATAAACTTAGAAATTAGCTAAGTTGACTGTTTCCATATTTTGTCCTTAATATGAGTGTTTAATACATGGTTCAGCATCAAAAACAGTCATCGTTTATTAATTGTGAGTTCCAATGATAATGAATACCAAATAATGTGCAAATTTGTAGATCAGCAGTCTCTATTTAAAGCACATCACTTTCTATCTTGTTCTGTTACTCAGGACTGTTTAGCATTTCTTTACAACTTTCTTGTCTCTGAGCCTCTCCCCCAGAAATCTAAAAAGGTTAGAAGACATGCACTTCTGAATAACTAAACCCAATTGCTAAAATGCAAATAGCAAATATTTAAGCCAACATTTTTTTATTGGAAAGAAATATATCAAAAGAAAGGACTAGTAATCCATATTGCATGCAGTGATGTATTTAAGTAATTACGACTACTTTATTCGTCCACCTGCATGGATAAGGAAAGATTTATTGAGATTCATCCAACCAGCCAGATTTTTAACTACTGTACCTGTGTCTGGATAAATGGTTGCATTCGCAATCTAATTAAAAGCTATGGCCACTAGATGGTATTGGAGTTTCCTACAAATGGTTTGCTGGGCTTTGTGAAAAAAGTCAATTTACATTTGTGTCTTTCTAACTGAAGATGCTAATCTTCAAAGTAAGAACTTTAGCCTAACAAATTAAACAAACATGCGGTTAGTACATCGTGCTGTCTTCTATTTTTTTTAAATACCTTAATTGAAGTTCATCTTGACAGGTTCAAACTCCCAAGAAACCCCAGAGAGAATTGAATATTATTTCCAGAATAATGACATTGATGGGTGATCTCAGATTTTGTAGTCTGAAGAATCTGCATGCATTGTGCGTAATATTCCAGTTGCATCATTGCTTTAAGTATCTGAACTGCTGGAATATTTACTTTAGATTCTAGCAGTGTCTGCAAAGTGTTTGTCAAAATTATTTGAAGAAATGAGAAAAGACAGACTTCAAGGAATAATCAATTGAAATATATTTAGTATTTATTATGAAAGAGACAGTAATAGCATGGAGTTTACAATAGAAATGACCATAAGGTATCAGGGCTGTCTGTTATTAAATAATAAAAGGGACTGCAGGTTTTGGTGTCTGCATAGATGTAGCTAAACACAAATCAGGAAGCTACTATGTGAGATGCCCAAAGTCTTTATTTTAAAAGCATCATGCTCATAAACTTAATATGCAATAGGGTTTGAATTTGATGGACTTATTGGATATTCACGAAATACAACAGAAAATGTTAACAGTCGTTTGTTCAAGTGTAAGTGAAATTTTAGTGAAGTAATATGTCTAAATTACTGCTACACAATCTCTCTGAGAATGTGCTTTTATAACTCGTTGGAAATATAGTGTTTCAAAATCTTTTTTGTAATGACTGTTTTACCTCTATCTTAATCTCACCTTTCTTTCTCATTCTTATTAACTTCCTATGCATGATTTAGCATTAAATCAAATAATTCTTGCACTTGGTACAATTTCTAAGAGGAATGCCTCTGTACTAATTCAACCTGGCTGGCTGAGGAGAGATGCCATTGCTTGCACACAGATCCAAAATCAGAAGCTAGGTGAAGATACCAGATTGTTTTGACTGCCTACTTACTGCAAGCCCATTGACAAAGCAAGTAAATGTAAATAGTGGAAAATGCCAATTGTTCACTGCTATGAAATCTGGGCATATGTGTTTGTAAGATAAGAAGAAAAAGACACTTCAGATTACATTTGAAAACTAAAGACTGTCCCCGAATGTTTACAAAATTTAAAAACTTTCCCACAAATATCAAAGTGCAGGACAACCTTCACATGAAACTCTCATTCTTTTCCTGGTACCTTAGAATATCTGGTCTCTATTCCAGTTAATGCATCTTGCATGTAATTTTGTTTCTTTGTCATTTTTAAAATGACAGGGAGGCAGATTAAAGATAAACAACACCATTTGTACTTTTCACCATATAGTTTGAGGCTATGGAATTTAATTCCCAAACCACCAGTAAAATCATGTTAATTTAAAAAAAAATACAATTTGGCTTGTTGGTCACTTTGATGCATGCCATCCATGACAATAAAACACCCTGTTTACCCATTGTTATAAAACACCAAATTGTCTGATTTACTATGAGTGATGTGGTTAATTTAATTTAATTAAAACAATATCTAATATGCATCTCCAATAAATTAAATTTCTCAATTTAATTTTGTGTCGAATTAAATTTTCTGTATCATTCTTTAGATTAAGTATGAAACAAAAAGATATCATTAATTGATCTTGTTTATTTACTTGGACTTTGAAATTTACCAAATATGCATATTAGTACAGGTATGTCTGCACTGATTTTTCAGGCAAATTTACAAAATTATAGGAAGAAAGTATTCTCATAAGGGAAAGTGTGATAATGATAAAGTATAAATATTGCTGTGAACCCAATAATGAACAGAATAATTCAGATAAATCTTGATTAGACAGTCAGTTGGATGTTAATAGAGATTAAGTCAGGTATAATATTTGCATATTTTTTCACATCGTTCTAGAGTGTGAAAATAAATCAAACCATTATGCATGTTTACTCAGAAATTCTCTATTTTTAAATATTGGCCTAAAATTTCTGGCTGGCTAAGTAGGGGAGTCAAATTAGCATTTATGAAATGTCTCACTTTTTATCTCTCCCTTATATAAAAGTACATAAATTGATGTTAAAAGAACAATATATAAAGCCACTGAGTTCATTACAAGTGCAATAGCAAACTGTTCTTTAAAAATTCAGTTGTTTTGTGCAGATTCAGCACTGATTAATTCCTTAAAGTATTTTGCCTTTTTTTTAAACAGGATGGCTCTTGTAATGGTTTGCAACACTATGCTGCTCTAGGACGTGATGTGATTGGTGCAGCCTCTGTGAACCTAATGCCTGAAGAGGTACCACAGGATGTTTACAGTGCAGTAGCACAACAGGCAAGTGAACTGAGTAAAATGAACTAAAAATAATCTTAAGTTGTATAAGTATCCTAGAGACAGCAATATACAACCTAATGAGTGACAGTAATAAACTGCAATACACGATAATGTAAACTGTCACGATTGTAGTGATTTTCTGTCAATGTACAAGTAATGGTGGTTATTAGCAGGGTCATGTAGTTTCTAGAATGCTTGGTTCTTGCACTAACTAAATCTTTGTTTAATGATGGTCTGAGAGGACCTTGAAAAGTTGCACTACAACCAAACTCTGGAATTGCTTTCTTTATCAATGAAGAAGAATAAACAATTATACAGAGTTAAGGAAACATTGTACTGAAACCATTAGAATCACAAGATGTGTCTTGTAAACAGTAATTGGCGAAAGTAAATACTTTTGAAAATTAAGAAAAAAAATTCGAATTTATCTTGATTGCAGTAACTTTGCTATAGTTAAATTTGTAATAAGTAATATCACTATCAAAGACACTACTAGTGTAAATCAAGTTAATTCTTTGCGCCTTACGGCAGGAGATGTTGGTAACAAATATTGTTTATTTTGGCATCTACTTTTTAGCTAATGCATGACCTGGGTTCATTATTGCAATTGCCTTGTGTTTTCCTTTCAGGTTGAAGAGTTCAGAAAAAGAGATGCTGAAAAAGGTGTAAAAATTGCTCAAATCTTGGAAGGCTTCATTAATCGCAAGGTTGTGAAACAGACGGTGATGACTGTGGTGTATGGTGTGACACGATTTGGTGGGCGTCTCCAGATTGAAAAAAGATTGAAAGAAGTTGAGGATTTTCCAAAGGTATTCAAAATTGCAGTAATTTTTGCACTCATTAGCAAAGGCTCAGCAATTATTCCATACTTTTCTTGGCCGTTCTAGTTAAGTCCAACTAACAGAGAAAATCCAGACAGCCATTTTGATATTGGAATAATCAGCTCATCAGTCATTATTATTTTTGTTTTAATGCCAATTTAAACTCGAATATGCACCAAGTTGGAAGTAGTCCAATTCACACATTAGAGTACTCATAAATAAGATACTTCTCTTGCTTTATTTCTTCACTCTGATTTCAAGAAGCTAATATTTGGCATAGCAGTAAGTAGGAAAAGCAAAAATGCTGTAAATTTTGATACTGTAACTGAAAATTTTAATAAGGCCAACCAAACTAATAAACATCAAAAAGTGAAATAGAAGTTAAAATTTCAAAACTTGTCATAAAAGCGTGTGTTGAACCAAAAATTATTAAGCAATTTTGGGCATGCTAACAGTTTTTGCCTTTGAGTAAGCATTTTACTTCAATTTCAAGGTAAATCTTTTATAAAGTAGTTTGCTTGTTGGACAGCACTATGACTCAATGATTAACATTGCTTTCTCACAGCACCAGGGACCTGGGTTCGATTCCAGTCTTGGGTGTCTGTCTTTGTGGAGTTTGCACGTTCTTAGTGTCTGTGTGATTTCCACCAGGTGTTCCAATTTCTTCCCACAGTCCAACAAGGTGTGGGATATATTAATTTGTCCATAGTGACCAGGGATATACAGGCTAAGTGGATTAGCCACGGCATGCTCGGGCTGGGCCTGGGTGGGATGCTCTTTGGAGGGTCAGTGCAGACTCGATGGACCAAATGGCCCCTATCTGCACTACAAGGATTCTATTCCATGATTCAAATGACTGAGAAAGTAATCAGACGCTTTGAATTGATAACTGCAGCGAGACACAGTAAACATACATGGATTAACTGCAAATTCCAAACAGAAAAATAACCATTCAGCAAAATTTCACGGCTAATATTCTTTAATTAATTGAACGCGGTGGGCATAGACCTTATGATTTTTCAATTTCCAATTGTTATGAAATATACTAAAATTTACCAAATGCTTTGAACTTATACAAAGTATCCTGTTCTGAAAATAATTTGAGCCTGTGCAGCCTTACCAGTGCTTTTTTTTTAGTGAAATTAATATTTTTCAAGTGGCCAATGCAGGAATTTTTGTTTGTTATTTGTTCTAATCGGG
The DNA here is from genome assembly GCF_020745735.1 of Hemiscyllium ocellatum. NCBI lineage: Eukaryota > Metazoa > Chordata > Chondrichthyes > Orectolobiformes > Hemiscylliidae > Hemiscyllium > Hemiscyllium ocellatum. The sequence goes on along the minus strand of NC_083428.1, from coordinate 15,770,820 downwards.
TAGCAAGGTTTCCTCTAAGCTCAGTCCATGCACATGCCATTCCCAATCATTGACTTTTGAAAGCTGCTGCTGGTATGGATCTTAGAGATCTGCACAGAACAAAACAAAATTAGTGGAAATGCAGTTAATTTACTTTATTCACTATAACTTGGCTAAGTTTGGTCGACACCTTTTCCTTCGCTATGTTGATGGCTGTATCAGTGCCACCTTGTGCTCCCATGAGGAGGTTGAACAGTTCATCAACTTCACTAACATGTTCCATCCTGACCTTAAGTTCACCTGGACTATCTCTGACACCTCCCTCCCCTTCCTGGACCTCTTTATCTCCATCAACGGTGACTGACTCAACACGAATATCTTCTACAAACCCATCGACTCCCACAGCTACCTGTGCTACATCCTCTCCCATCCTGCTCCTGTAAAAATGATTATTGCCAATTCCTCTGCCTCTGCCGCATCTATTCCCAGGAGGACCAATTCCACTACAGAACACACCTGATGGCCTCCTCCTTTAAAGACTGCAATTTCCCCTCCCACGTGGTTGATGATGCTGTCCAGCACATCTCCTCCACTTCCTGCGTCTCCGCCCTTGAACCCCACCCCTTCAACCGCAACAAGGACAGAACCCCTCGTCCTCACCAACCTCCAGATACATCACATCATCCTCATCCATTTCCACCACCTACGAACAGACCCCACCACCAGTGATATATTTCCCTCCCCACCACTATCTGCATTCCATGCAATCCATTCTCTCCATGACTCTCTTTTCAGGGCCACGCACCCCACCAACCCACCTTCCCCTCCCGATACCTTCTGCTTTCGCAAGAAGTACAAAAGTTGCTCCCATATCCACCCCCCACCTCTTATCAAGGCCCCAAAGGAGTCTTCCACATCCATCCCAGATTTACCTGCACTTCCACACACATCATTTAATGTATCCATCGCTCCTAATGCGGTCTCCTCCACATTGGGGAGACAGGACACTTCCTTGCAGAATGTTTCAGAGAACATCTCCAGGACACACACATGAAGCAACCTCACCATCCCGTGACCGAACATTTTAACTCCACCTCCACTCCCCCAAGGACATGCAGGTCCTGGGCCACCTCCGTCGCCAAACCCTTATCACTTGCCATCTGGAGGAAGAATGCCTCATCTTCCACTTTGGGGCCCTCCAACCACATGGGATCAATGTGGATTTCACCAGTTTCCTCACTTCCTCTCCCCCCACCTTATTCCAGATCCAACCTTACAACTTGGCACTCCCCCTATTGATCTGTTCTACCTGTCCATCTTCGTTCTGACATATCCGCCTCATCCCACCCCCACCTTCAGCTACTTATCACAATCTCAGCTATAATCCCCCATCCCCACCCCCTTCCTATTTATCTCTCAGCCCCCTTGACATACAAGCCTCATTCCTGATGAAAGCATTATGCCCAAAACATTGATCTTCTGCTCTTCTGATGCTGCCTGACCAGCTGTGCTTTTCTGGCACCAGACTCTCTACTCTGAGTTTGGTCAACAGCAGAGTGAGCAGCCTAACTAAAATTACTTGAATTTGACAGTTTGCAACAAACCAAACATCTTGTCACAACATATAATCATAAACCTCAAGATAATAGGCTTGAAAGCAGTGCTTACATTTCTGCAGATGCTTTATTCTAAATCAACTATGAACTTATCAATACCAGTAAAAGTGAACTAAATTGCATTGCTCAATGATGTTTTCATACTCTGTTGTGAAGGCTGTGGGAGTATTGCAGCCCTTGAAGTTTTTTGTAGGACACATTTCTATTGCGTCAAAGTTTCAGGTTTAACATAGTCTTGAAGCAACAAAAAAAATGTAATAATGGCAAAGAAGTCTCGCGTTTCCAAAATCGCCTTGGATGACATTGGAGCAGACAAAGCACCTTGCAGCCAAAGCAGTACTGCTCAAGTGTAATTGTTTCTGTTAGTGTTTCAAGAAAACTTGATCCACCTTTGACCCAGAAGCAATGCAGTAAGGAACGTTTGTATTTCTTTGTGGAAATCTCTGAAATTCCATTGTTTTCAATAACATTTTGAAAAGGACTTCTAAAAGCTTGCATCGATTGTAAAAGAACCATAGATTAATGAGAAATACAGGTACAGTTGACATTTCACAATTGAGGTAGTATTGCAGAAGGAAAGTTGAGATAAGGATTCCTATATGGCCAAACATACTGGAAAACTACAAGGGGATGATCTGGCAGCTGAGGCACAGATGAAGCAACAACAGTAGAGCAAATGGAGAGAGAAAGAGGGCACGTGAAATTCTTGAGAAAAAGGAAGCAAATTTCTCTCACAAAGAAGTTAGTATTTTTATGTTTAGCAGAAAAAAAAAGTAGGAGCTATTTGAGGAACTGTGCAAGCAAAGGAGGCTTAAAATCTGAAACATTTGGAGCAACCAAAGACGTAGGCATTTTCTTAAAAGTGGCTAAACTATGTTAGCTGTTGGTCAGCTGATAAAGGAACTCTGGAAAGCTTTTCCATCTGGACTGTCTTGACTTGAGTGGGAAAGGACTAATAGAATTGTGCTTTGCGGCAGATAACCATACTGTGAAATGTGAGGGAGAAAGTTGTTATCCAGTAGGACTCCTGACCTACCATGTATGAATAAAGAACAGCATGTTGTGGAACTGTACACTTACTCAAAGCTATTCATGCTGAAGAGGAGTCATATAAAAATATATCTTGGACTGACAAAGGATTGATTTTTAGATGGTATGAAGTTAAATATAATGGATGTCCAAAGAGATCAGGTGCATACATCTTTAAAAATCTCCAAACATGCAGAAAATAATCAAGAAGGCTAACGGAATTCTAGCCCTTGTACCTAGTGGACTGGAATATAATGATGCAGTAGTTATGCTGCAGCTTTACAAAACCTTAGTGAGACCCAACTTGAGCAGTTCTGAGTATCTCACATTAAAAGGATATATTTACACTATATAAATATAATTATATAGTGTAATTACACTATGGAGAGAGTACAATGTAGGTTACAAGAATGATAACTTAACCTCTGAAGTCCAGGTATGAGGAAAGCTTATACAAATGAGGCCTGTTTTCTCTAGAATTTAGAAAGTTAAGGGATGAAATCAGGGTAGATAAAGATAAATTATTTCCATTGGTTGGGAATTCTGGAGCTAGGGTGCACAGTCTCGAAATTAGGGCCAGGCTGTTCAGGAAAGATGTTAGGAAGGACTTCTACATACGAAGAGTGTAGGGGTTTGGAACTCTCTCACAAACAGCAGTTTATTTAAGATATGTTGTTAATTTCAAACCTGATATAGAAAAGTTTGGGTTTAGCAAGTATTAAGGGATATGAACCAAAGGAAGACCTATGGGGTTAAGCCACAGAGATGCTGTGATCTTATTGAATACTGATTCAGGCTCAACGTGCTCAATGGCCTGCTCCTGTTCCTATGTGCCCCTATGTATTAATATTTAAAGTTAACTTTGCCCTTTTATTTGATGTGTAATTTGCCTGTTAATTCTTTTTTTTGCATGGGTTCTGATTTGTGTCAAAGTTACAAAGGTTGAGATTGTGTTGAGAATGACTTTTTATGGGAGTCATTCGGTAATTTTGTTTTTGTTGTTTATGGTTTCCCTATGGCAGCACAACAGAAGAAACATTTGTGCCACAAAAGTGTCAGGCAATGATCATTCTAGCAAGAGGATATCTAACATATCTCCTCAAAGTTTGATGGCATTACTAGCAACAAATTTGCCAGCCTCACTGGGAGTTACCACTGACCAGAAAATGAACTGGACCAACTGTATAAGCGCTGTGCCTACAAGAACACATCAGAGGTTAGGAATTCAGAGGTCAACAACTCACCACCTAATTCTATAAAAACACAAGTCAGGAGTACGATGGAATATTCTTCACTTGACTGGATGAGTCCAGCTCCAACAACACCCGAGAAGTTTTCCAACATTAAGGACAAAGGCTCCCATTTGATTGGCACCTCGTCCATAATATCGTGATTTCAACCCCCCCCCCCCCCCCCCCCCCCCCCAAAAAACCCTGATGTGACACAACAGCTCAGCAAGGCTGTTACAGCATAGCTTCCAAACTACAGCCTGCACCAACTAGAAGAAGAGCATTAACGGTATGGGAATGCCACTGCCTGCAACTTCCCTTCCAAGCCATATCCTCTTCAACAGTATTGTCATCTCTTCATTCTCATGATCCAATTCTTTTCAGCTGCTGTTCAAGGTGTATTTTTCAGCATACAATTACTTGATAACTGGTTTTTGCTTTCAATCTGGTAGTATTGAAGCCATAACTATAGGAATCATAATCTCCTGACTGAAATCACTAGGCATAATCTGAACAGAGAATAATGAAGTACAATCAGTTCTCCTATAACACATGTTTCTTTAACACGATTGAGGAATTAAGACCGTTATTTGTAGAACATGAGGTTTCCTTACCTGTATTGGGTATAACGCAATTCCATCCCCATTAGTTTAAATGGCATTGCTATTGCACAATTTCCTTAACGTGAAATTGCATAAAAACAGAACTATTGCATTATATCAGAACCAACTGTAAATGGTAAGGATTTAAGGGCTGCAGAATAGGATGAAAATAAATAACTAGAAAAGAATGCATATTCTTTAAAATGTCTACACACACTTAAGCTTTTTTGATGTCCTTCAGAGTCACCATATGTTTGTGCTATTTAATTTTTACCTTTCCAATATATTGCAATAGTTACGATTCAATATACCATACACCTGAAGGTTGACCAGCTTTCAGCACCTCTTGGATGTTTCTCAATATACCATTTTTCTTGGCAAGGCCAACTGGAGGAAATTGATGCATCTGCCCCTCATTTTCTTTTACCTGCAAGAAACAATCTAATAACGCATAAGTTTAAACAGAAGAAAACAGTAGACATTGAGAAAGTACATGGCAAAACTGCCCTAGTTTGCTTGGATACCAATTTTGCATGTTGCAGAACATAGCTCCTTTGATTCTGCAGTTAACTTTCGCTGTACCAAGATAGATAACAAAAAAAACATTTTATATTTCCCTGTAACAACTACTATGAGTAACTGAATAAAACATAATTAAGTTTTTATTAACCCTTAAAACAAGGCAAGATGTTGGTGATTTGTTCCAGCAACTTCATACAAGGGCAGAAGTAAAAATGATTAAGTCTTGCAGCTATCCATTCCATGTGGACTGAGGTAGTGTAGATGTGTAAGAACATATGTAATAGAAAATTACAGGTTACCTGTTGTGCGCTATAGTGGAAATCAAAAATTAAATATAACTGGTTAATTTTATTTAATTTCTAGGATCATGTGTGGGATGCTTCTCATTACGTGGTGCAGCTGGTCTTCAGCAGTTTGACAGAAATGTTTACCGGAACCAGGGAAATTCAGGTAATTACACTATCTGCAGTAATGTAACTGGATAGTAGATGGCTAGATAGTAGATGTTTAGATAGTTGAATGGCCCAAACTTAAGTAGCCATTCAGTATTTTTTTGTTGCAATACAAGAAAAGAGGAGAGTTGAAGCAATACAGATTTCTATAGATTTAAGATATCCACATATCCAAAGCTTGTACCTAATAATCTGAATTATCCGCTGTAAGGATTTTTTTTGTACGTATGCATGAATAAGTTATAGCATCAGCAGGCAAATGTCCCCCTCTGCCAGCTGCAGACTTTAGTGTGAATAATGTTGGAGATCTTCTTAATTATTTTCAATAACAGATTCACGAAAGCTAGTTAAGGTAAGTCTGATAATTGAAGGTGAATGTTTTGCAGTAATGTTATCCTGCATATAATGGGCAACCTATATACTGCCCTGCACTTATAAATGTGCACACAAGTTTTCTGTAACTGTGATTGATCCAGACCAGTTCATGGAATTGTTGCTTGGAAATGCTAAAATTGGGTAGCAGTCTGTTTGCCAATGCTATTTTGAGGTAAGGCTGCATTGTCTGATTCTAGCTTTGGGTGTTTTTATGATTTGTGGATCAGCATGCAGATTGTTGGTGCACAATCATGTCCAGTTCAACATCATCTTACATTTTCATTTCAACACCCTTTGCTTCCTTTGATTGTTCTTCCTAATCTATAGTTTTTTTTCCCCTCTGAAGTGTCCTTGTGATCAAAGATCAGGTTTGCCAAGCAAATCAATTTTGATTTGCCATAATTGCAATGTAAGCTAACCTGCATTAAAATCATATTTTTAAAAAGTTTCACAAACAATTCAACGTTCAAGGTGCCAGCAGCATGATTGACCCAGATATGTCTGTCTGTCTATCTATGAATGAGGTATGGCAAGGTATATATGTAAATTGCAGGGATATGAAGGCCAGTGACTTTGTGTCTCACAGACACAGGCTCCCATGAAAATTTTAGATAAATCCTTTTAGTTAGCGTGGTCAGTTTTCTCGTGGATCATTTCAGGTCAGTGTTGACTCTTGTTTCCTTCCACAAATATTGCCTATCAACTGAATATTTACAATATCAACAGTATTTATTTGAATTAGTTATGTTCCATTTAACAATTCTTTAAAGTATTGCAGAGTCCCTTTTTGTTCCATTAATTTACACCTAAACCCAATTCCACCAACTAAGATTAAAATAAAAAAGATACTCTGTGTGTCGGTCTCTCTCTCTGTTTCTCTCTCTGTTTCTCTCTCTGTTTCTCTCTCTGTTTCTCTCTCTGTTTCTCTCTCTGTTTCTCTCTCTGTTTCTCTCTCTCTCTCTCTCTCTCTCTCCTGCTAACTTTAGTCTCTTCCACCAAGCTGTGTAAAGCACTGGACCAGAACTAGCTCATCTCCACGCTAAACAGTACATATTTCACCTAACCCATTTGGAACAAAAGCATTTTCACTATTTTATGGTGTAACATAAAGTTGATCTCAAGGAAATTATTGTTAAGCTTAGAGTTGAAGGCTGCTGGAGGTGTGGATTGGCATTACTTACTTGTGATGGAAATGTTACAAAATTCTGCAAGCTGATCCAAAATTACTTTTATTAAAATGAGAGTGAATATGAAACTTGGAAACAATGCTGAATTTTCAGATGTGTAAAACCAAAATTGCACTTTTAATGTAAGCTTTTCCATTACGCTTAAATTTCTCAGCTTCAGTGTGTAAAAGTGAAGTTATCCCTATTACATGAATAGAAATCCAGTTTTTCTTCTTCTTCTATGTATACTTTAAATGTCCCAAATAATTTTTACATTTAAAAATATTCAAAGCTGCACACATTCATGCATTCAAAGTTGCAATTAAAATCATAATGATTTAAAAAATTTAATTTCAGACTCTACATGCAGTATCTGAAAAAGTATAATTGCTTATAAGTCCTGTTCATTAAATCCAGTATACTACCTTTCAGTCTTTCTGAAAACTGTCATTTATGTATCGGGAATCCAGACAGATAACCTTTTGCATCACAAAATAATTTTCGCAACATATTTTGTATGTAAGAAAATTATGATTTATAAATTGTTGTAAATAGATTTTGCAGCTTTAAGGTACAGATGGTAAAGATTTCAATTTGAATGTAGTCTTGAGCTTCATGCATGGTTCCACAATCTCAGTAATGAGCAAAAATACATACTGAACCTCATAAGGATAAATATCTGATATTATCTCAGAAGCGTTACAATTGATTTCCATCACAAATAATCCATAATTGGTCAACTAAGTTTTTGTTGTACAGTTTTATTAATAATCGTGGGCTACAAATGAATTGTTGTATTAATCATGTCACTTGACACATTGTTATCTTTAGGACTGGCTGACACAAAGTGCACGACTGATTTCCAAATCAGGAAGTTCAGTGGAGTGGGTGACGCCACTTAGGCTACCAATTGTACAACCTTACCATAGGACCAGGACTACATTAGTAAGTGCTAAGCAAGCATATGACTACTGTTTATTAAGTTACTTGTATATCTGATAAACTGATCTACCATTCACATGAATCATAGTTGCTGTGTGTCCCAACTCCATTTACCTATGTTGGTTCTGTATTCCTTATTTAACAAAAATCTCTCTCAGTTGTGAATATTTCATGTGGCCCAACATTATGGCTTTGTTTGGAAAAGAGAGCATTACAGCTCTCCCTTCCTCTTTATGTGAAGAGCTATTTCCTGATATCAACCTGAATTTTAGATGTTGCCCTAACTTCAAGATTGTGATTTATTTTCTGAACTCACAAAGCCTATGAAAATAGTCCCTCTCTCTACCTAGTCAATCAAATTCACTAGTAATCTTGAGCACCTCGATTTGATCAACTCTTGATTTTTTTTTTAAATCCAGTGGAATAAAGAATTATTACATCAAGCCTCTCCTGACAGTTTTAACTCTTGGATAAAGTTATTGATATAAAACAATCCAATATTATTGAATGAAATTGTCATCTTTCAGCCGTGCTTATTACGATTCAATTCCAGCCCTTTTTCTCTTTTAGGGAAGGAAACCTGCTGTCTTTATCTGTACTGGCCTACTTTTTTGATTCCAGACCCTAGAAATGTGATTGATCCTTTACTATTCTCCAAAACAGGATCAAGAAGCAGAAGTAAGATTATGACAGATCTAATTGTAACCTCAAATCCGCATTCCAATCTACCCCTGCTAACCTTTCACCACCTTGACTGACTTGAGAATCTATCTCCCTCTGCCTTAAAGTATTCAAGTTTCTGCTTCTACCGTCTTTCAGAAAATGATATAGTCAGTCACTTGTGTCAAGGGAAGTTAGGGATGGGCAACAAATGCTGGTTTTCCCATTGACACCCATATGCCCTGAAAGTATTAAGGCATGTCTCCAAGTCAGTTTAGTAAATGTCCTGTTTTTGCACAATTGTAGCCATGTTTTTTTTAAATAAGGAATGACAATTGTGTAAATAATGAAAATTGACTGACAGGTCAGTAGCTGTCATTCTTCAAATTGGCCTATTCTTGTCTAATCCTTAAAATATTCTATTCCTGCTATACAGTCAGATTATGCTGCTGTTTCAACAACTGTTTTCTTTTGATGCTGTAGAATTTTCCAAAACATTTAGTCTAATTTCAAACCACAATGGACAACTCTACAATTGCCACGCTGTAAGAAATAAGAACAGGAATTGGCCGCTTTGCTTTACCAGCCTGCAACAGTAATGTCAACGTTGATCTTCTGCCACAACATGTCCTTTCCTGCACTAATTCTATATCCCTTATTTCTATCAATGCCCAAAAAAGACTGACCACTTTCTTTAGTCCACTCAACTAAAGATCCATGGCTCACTGAGATAGAGAACCCTTTACATCAAGAAATTTCACCTTATCTGATTTCTAAATGTTCAACCCTTATTCTGAGATTGTAATCCTATGTTTTAGATTTCCCAGGCAAGGGAAATGTTTTCTCAGCAGGTATTCTGTCAAGCTACTTTAGAATCTTGTATGCTTCAATTAGGTCATCTCATCCTTCTAATCTTCAGGAAACATAGACCTAGTCGATTTCATTTGATTTATTGTAGGCGCATGTACCTAAGTACAGTAAAAAGTTTTGTTTGTGAGGAGTACAGGCATATCATAACAAACAAGGATGTACAGATTATACAAGCATATAAGGTTATGGCTGGACAGGAGATGCACAAAGCAAGATCAACATTATTTGAAGTTAGAGAGATCCATTCAACAGTCCAATAACAGCAGAGAAGAAACTGTTCTTGAACCAGTTGATGCATGTGTTCAAGCTCCTATATCGTCTGCCTGACAGAAGAGGTTGGAAAAGAGCATTACCAGGGGCTAGGAGGGATATTTGATGTTGACAGTCTTTCCACAGCAATGGAAATAATGATGAAATCCATGGATGGGGTGGTTGGCTTCTGTGGTGGTCTGTGCTGTGCACACAACTTTCTGTAATTTTATACAGTCCAGACCAGAACAGTTGCATTTGTAAAAGTTAGTGAGGGCCGTCGTAGATGTGTCCTATTTCCTAAGCTGTCTGAGGAAAAAGAGGCATTGTTGTGCCTTCCTGGGCATCCCATCCACATGGGAGATCCACAAAAGATGATCAATTATCGTCACTCCGAGGAAGTTGATACTGTCGACCCCTTCACCTCAGCACCGTTGGTGTAGATAGAGGCATGCCCTTCTCCCTCCTTCTGAAGTCAGTGATTAGCACTTTTGTTTTGCTGACATTGGGAGAGAGGTTGTTATCATTGCAACACAGTACCACCTGTATTCTCACTCATTGTTTGATATCTGGCCTACCATGGTAGTGTTGTTGGCACACTTGTAGATGGCATTCGTACGGAATTTGGCTACACTGTCATAGGTGTACAGGGAGTGTAGTAAGGGGCTGAGAACGCATCATTGCAGGCTGCCAGTTTTGAGGATTATCGTGGGGGAGATGCTATTGTCTGTTTTCACTGAGTACACTTAGTCTGTCCTCCAAAGGACACTCCCCATGCGCTCCAATGTTACATGATCTTAACGTCAGTCAAGATCTGACAAAAGACTAGAAATAAACTTGTTTTCAGACTGATCAAATCATGTCTATTATTGAAAATATTAAATACAATTGTAATTTGATTGGTGTTAGACTCAAATAGTTGGTAATCTCTGATGTACTTAGTTTTAAGTGAGCTTGCTTCTGAGCCTATTACTTGTTGATCACCACAATGTAGAATGTTTCTTGAGCAACGTTGTCATTATGTGAACTGCAGTTAATGAAAAGAAAATTTCTTTTGCTCATACTGTTTGTCTCCAATGGCTTCCATGTAATCTAAGGATTACAGCATAATCATTCATAGTTTAACTTGAGAACTGCAGATAGTCTCCATCAGACATGACTTTAATATGCTCCATTTATATACTGATGTTTTTCTAGTGTATCTTAGCAGAACTATCAGCAATTCTCAAGAGTTACTCACAATTGTCTGGAATCATCAGCTCTGAAAACCTGATCATTTTATTCAGTTATAAATTTGCAAACATTAATTGTGGACTGGAATGTAATAACTGTAATCTTTCTCCCCTGTGTATGGTGCATAATAGAGAAAGAAAGCAGTTTAAACCAGTAGGCTTCAATTCCATTGCAACACTATATACAAAAATAAGTCTGTATTTTACTGAGCATTCAATTATATTTACAACTTTCAGCATAAAATGTGTGGGTTGACACTCTGCAATTTTTAGTCTTTGTAATGCACTTGCACTGTAACTGGAAGAGCAGAAACTTTAGTTACTTTATCCATGTCATCTGAAAAATCACACATTAAAAATGAATCTAATGGAATCATGAGAGATTAAGCATTGCTAAAAGATAATCCATAGTTTTTTTTTATCCTGGACGAATTTGCATTAGGACGCAAGAAGCACACTTGAAAAATGGGACACAAATTTCTGCAGCCTGAAAAGTACATGCTATTTGGGTGCACCACTCTTATTATGAAGATGCTGCACTTGTAGTTAACTAGCAATCTTGTGGTGCAGTGGTAGTGTCCTTAGCTGGGTGCCAGGCGGCCTGGGTTCAAATCACACCTACTGTAGAGATGTGTAATAACATCTCTGAACAGGTTGATTAGAAAAAATCTTAACTGTGAGTATTGGTCCTCTGACCAGGCATTTTGACTATAATTGTCAGTGTTCAGCAGAGATTAGCAGTTTCCATGAGCCTTTTTCTCCCCAGTGCCAAAAATGAAATCTATATTCATACATATTCCTTTTACTAGCATAAAAAGAAAGGTCTCCCGTGTCCATGGAAGTAGCTGCTAGTATACGCAAATCCACTGAATATTCAACTTGACTTCAAATACATTTCTTGGCACAGTCCGGCTTATTTAATAAATGACGTCCAATAGTAGAATTCCATCTGATGGTAGGCACGCTGTTCTGAGGCCTGGTTCTTGTTGAGACATGCTCTTGATGAGCATGATGGCATGTTGCTCACTATGAGTGATTAATAGAATATATTGATATAGTCTGCATTTATTGGGTCATGTAGCTTACACACTTCACATCAGAACTAAAACACCTGTCATGTTACTCATTTCTCTGGTAGTTAAAACTCTTTGGCTTAACAGTAGCATCCTGTAAATGAAGAAAACCACTTGACTTGACTGCACCGTAACAGCATGAGACAGTTAGCTTCGTCTGTGTTCACCGTTTTGAACACCAGAGGGTAAATGATGGCCAACGTCCAGGCATATGCTTTTCTTGTCAGTGTAATTTTAATTGGCACATCACCAAACTAATACACCGATTAATTTATACCAATATTTTTATCTACCTTTTCGGACATGTGATGATAGCTGCAAGTTGATGGGACATGAACTCTGCCCTTTTGGTCTAGAAATAGGGACACTACCACGGCGCCAAAATGTGAGTTCAAATCGCACTTGGCCTAGACATGTGTCATAGTTCGTCTAAACAAGTTGATTAAAAATATCTACAACCAGTATTCACCCAGTTATCCCTTAGTTAACATTTAACCATCTGATTCCATTTGGTCTCCGGCATCCCTGACAGACCCTATAATCTTCCCCATCTAGGATAAACTGAAGCAGGCGGGGCACTATTCGAGGCCGAAAATAGTGAGCATAGATCCTTTCCTGAGTTTTTGCAATGTACGATGAGTGGTGATTGATAACCCATTATTCAGCTGATAGTTTTGATATGCCCTATCTCAGCATTAACCTGACAATACTGGGAGAAATTGAGGACTGCAGATGCTGGAGATCAGAGCTGAAAATGTGTTGCTGGAAAAGCGCAGCAGGTCAGGCAGCATCAAAGGAGCAGGAGAATCGAAGTTTCGGGCATAAGCCCTTCTTCAGGAATGAGGGTGTGCCAAGCAGGCTAAGATAAAAGGGAGGGAGGAGGGACTTGGGGAGGGATGTTGGGAATGCAATAGGTGGAAGGAGGTTAAGTTGAGGGTGATGGGGTGGGGGCAGAGAGGTCGGTAAGAAGATTGCAGGTCAAGAAGGCGGTGTTGAGTCCAAGGGTTGGGACTGAGAAAAGGTGGGGGGAGGGGAAATGAGGATGCTGGAGAAATCTGCAATCATCCCTTGTGGTTGGAGGGTTCCTAGGCGGGAGATGAGGCGTTCTTCCTCCAGGCGTCGTGTTGCCATGGTCTGGCACTGGAGGAGGCCAAGGACCTGCATGTCCTTGGCGGAGTGGGAGGGGGAGTTAGTGTTCAGCCACGGGGCGGTTGGGTTGGTTGGTGCGGGTGTCCCAGAGGTGTTCTCTGAAACATTCCGCAAGTAGGCGGCCTGTCTCCCCAATGTAGAGGAGGCCACATTGGGTGCAGCGGATGCAGTAAATGATGTGTGTGGAGGTGCAGGTGAATTTGTGACGATATGGAAGGATCCCTTGGGGCCTTGGAAAGAAGTGAGGGGTGTGTGCAAGTTTTGCGTTTCTTGCGGTTGCAGGGGAAGGTGCCGGGAGTGGAGGTTGGGTGGTGGGGGGTGTGGACCTGATGAGGGAGTCACGGAGGGAGTGGTCTTTGCGGAACACTGACAGGGGAGGGGAGGGAAATATATCCTTGGCGGAAATGACGAAGGATGATACGATGTATCTGGAGGTTGGTGGGGTGGTAGGTGAGGACTAGTGGGGTTCTGTTCTGGTTACGATTGGAAGGGCGGGGTTCAAGGGCGGAGGAGCGGGAAGTGGAAGAGATGCAGCGTCTGAGAGGAAATTGCGGTCTTTGAAGAAGGAGGCCATCTGGGCTGTTCGGTATTGGAATAGGTCCTCCTGGGAGCTGATGCGGCGGAGGTGAAGGACTTGGGAATATGGGATGGTGTTTTTACCAGGGACAGGGTGGGAGGAGGTGTAATCTAGGTAGCTGTGGGAGTTGGTCAGTTTATAGTAAATGTCCGTGTTGAGTCAGTCATTCGAGATAGAACTGGAGAGGTCTAGGAAGGGGAGGGAGGAGTCTGAGACGGTCCAGGTAAATTTGAGGTCGGGGTGGAAGGTGTTAGTAAAATGGATGAACTGTCCAACCTTCTTGTGAGAGCACGAGGTAGCGCCAATACAGCCATCGATGTAGCAGAGGAAAAGGTGGTGGGTGGTGCCAGTGTAGCTGCGGGAGATGGACTGTTCCACATATCTGATGAAGAGGCAGGCCATATTGTCCTTTATTGTGTGTTCTGTCCTGTTTCTCTTGCAGAGGTGTTCTGTCGCAATAGTGTTGAGGTGTCTTCTTTTGGGTAGGCAGTTTGTAAATAGCTTTGGGTTTCTCCCAGGGTGTTTTTATGACAAAAGAATTATGTGGGTGGGGTCAGGCTCTCGCAGACCCAGAGGACTTTGCTTTTGCTTTCAGTTTTTTTTGTTAGTTAGCTGCTAGAGCAGATGGCTAGAGTTCTCTGTGCTGCTACATTGAAGACATAAACGAGAACTTTCCTCTTAGAAATCAGAAGGGACAGATTGTTTCTTTCTACTAGTCTGGAGAGAGACAGCGTGTGAGAATAATAGCAGTTTTGCTGCATTGTATTTTGACAAAGGGCATGTTTATGAGATGCTGCCTATTACAATAGTTGATGATTAGTGCTTAAATAATACATTGTCTTGTTAAGTACGACAATGGAGTAAAGTTATAAATTCTTCACTTTGTTGCATTTTAGTTGCAATGTAAGAATAAAGTGTGTCTTGACTAAAGGATTATTGGTGAACACAGTGCCTTACACTTAGGTTTTAGGCTAACTTTTATTTCATTTTAAAGTTATCTCTATAATATATCTTGGGGAAGGCTAGTCTGATCTCTAACACATGATGAGCAGATGGCTAGGGTTTAGGTTGCCAGTCACATTCACCTTATAATGCGTAGAACTGACAGAATCCCAGCACAGATACGGACTAGTGAATGTAGGCTTTCAATACATAGTAGTTCAGAGCCTTTGGCAGATTTTTCAATTAATATGTCAAACGTCTGTAAATTTGATCATCAGATTTAAACCAACCTTAATCCTTATTCTCCAGGAATCTTATGTAAGTTTGATTTTTTTTTATTCATGCAAGGGATGAGAGTGTAACTAACTAGGCCACGTTTATTTCCCATCCCTAATTTCCTAGAGGGCAGGTAAGAGTCATCACAATGCTATGTATCTGGAGTCACATGTAGGACGGACATTAGTGAATCAGATGGATTGTTTTGATAATTGGCAATGAATTCATGGTCAGTAGATTCTTAATTCCAGACTTTTTATTAAATTCAAATTCCACCATCTGCCATGGCAGAATTCAAACCCAGTTTCCAAAATGTTACCTGGATCTCTGGATGAACAGTCCAGCCATATTACCACTGGACCATTGCTTTCGCTGAGTTCAAAAGCCTGGACTCTTTAAATTAATATTAAGTATTAGTCGAGATTTTACCAAACTTAATGAGATTTGCTACTCTGATTTCTTCGAGTAAAAAGTGAGGTCTGCAGATGCTGGAGATCAGAGCTGAAAAAGGGTTGCTGGTTAAAGCACAGCAGGTCAGGCAGCATCCAAAGAACAGGAAATTCGACGTTTCGGGCCGGAGCCCTTCATCTGATTTCTTTTTGAATTTAAAGAAATCTGCCCAGAGCAAGTTGCATTTGACAATGTAAATATGAACATATGAAACTTGAATAACTTCAAAATTGTAGCCAATGTTAAATTGCCTTTCTCTGTGATGTTGTGGTCATTCCTGATGATTCGAGATGCTGTATTGTTTTATCCAGTACAGCAAGCTGCAGTATTTCAAGCTGGACTCATTAGGTCTGCTGTGGACTTCCCTCATACTCTTCAATTATGCTTGTACCTTTAGGGAGTCAGGAACTGAGTTACTCACTTCAGAATACCTAACCTCTGAACTGCTTTTATGGCTACAGCACTTATGTGACTGGTCTATCTAAGGTTTCGATCAATGGTGACCCTCGGCAGAAATGCAAATTGCATTGAATATCAAACAAAGATTATTTCTTGGTGAAAATGACATTGCCTTTCATTTGTGTGGTATGGATGTTAATGCTCACTTATCTACCCAAGCAATGGTATTGCATGCAGGTAACATTGTTTCTGTGTCTGATCTATAAATGGTACTAAACATTGTGGTAATCAGCATGCATACTCACTTTTGGCATTATGATGGAGGGAAAGTCATTGATAAAACAGTTGAAGATGTTGGGTTTGGACTACCCTGATGGACATTCTGTGATTTCTTGGAGCTGAGATGATTAGTCTCCAACAACCACAACCAATGTTTAAAAAAACCTGAGTTTATCTACTCCAAATGTGTTTCATTTTATGTCAGGATGTTCATCCATGCTGATTAGACAAGCCCAGGTTCATTTCTTGATCTATGAAGAATTAAATGAACTCATCCAGTGTAAGATCAGAACATGGAATTGGCTTGGTTTAGGAAGAAAATTAGCAAATGTTTCTACTCCTGAATATATATTTTTGATGTTTATCTAAGCTGAAGACAGCTCCTGATTTGGCAGTAAGTCCCCCTACAGTGGAGTAGCTTACGCAAATAGGAAGTAAGCCTATCTATGAAATTATAAAAATTTAAGAAAGACTAGAGATTCATCCCATCTTCACTTGACCAGTTCTTCACTGAGTAATGCGCACACATACGTACACATGGACGTGCATGCACAGACAGACACATACCTACCCCATATCCTTATGGGCTCTTGAACTGCCTAAGATTTTGGTCTACACTATTCATGCTGGCAGTTTGCTCAGTGCTAATTAATCAATGTCTTTTCAATTTGATTGGAACAAAAGATGCTCTAAAGACTAGCATTTTATATAGTAATAGCTAAATATTTTTAACAACTCTATTTTCATGTTTATTAAAAGTTAAGTGATATGTGGTTTTTCCTGCTTGTCTTGGTTAAGTGCTATAAACATCTTATGATTTGGAGATGCCGATGTTGGACTACGGTGTACAAAGTTAAAAATCACACAACACCAGGTTATAGTCCAACAGGTTTAATTGGAAGCACTAGCTTTCGGAGCGCCGCTCCTTCATCAGGTGGTTGTGGAGGACACAATTGTAAGACACACAATATTAACTTGCACTCCAAGGTCTTTGTTCAGCAAAACTCCCTAGGGCCTTACCATTAAGTGTATAAGTCCTACTAAGATTTGCTTTCCCAAAATGCAGCACCTCGCATTTATCTGAATTAAACTCCATCTACCACTTCTCAACCCATTGGCCCATCTGGTCAAGATCCTGTTATAATCTGAGGTAATCTTCTTCACTGTCCACTGCACCTCCAATTTTGGTATCATCTGCAAACTTACTAACTGTACCTCTGCTCACATCCAAATCATTTATGTAAATGACAAAAAGTTGTGGACCCAGCACTAATCCTTGTGGCACTCCACTGGTCACAGGCCTTCAGTCTGAAAAGCAAGCCACCACCACCCTCTGTATTCTGTGTCTTACAGTTGTGTCCTCCATAACCACCTGAAGAAGAAGCGGCGCTCTGAAAGCTAATGTTTCTAATTAAACCTGTTGGACTATAACCTGGTATTGTGTGATTTTTAACTATAAACATCCTAGATTGCATGAGGTCTAGTTCTATCTTGTCTGTATCCTTTTATCTAGGCAATTTAATAATACTGACTAGATTTCAAGGACATGTAAGTGTGAAGGATAGCGATGTAGTCAGTTCACAAGGGTAAGAATAAGTTGAATGGGAAAGCAGCCATCAGTCTAGCTTTTCATAATGCTGAAAATGGCGTGACCAATCGATATATGTACACTATCTGAGAGTAGGTGTAAGTGCATGTTTTCATCCTGCTAGATTAACGAAGTAGCTATTTAATGCTTATATAACGAAGCCATATTCGGAAAGGCCACAATATTAAATTGCACAATAAAACAGAAAAATTAAAGGTTGAAACATCGTCTAATTTATTAAACTGTTTTAACTCTGCTTTATATTGCAAGTTCTCAGTATGTACCTTTTAAATTCTTCCCTGACTGTATTTTTTTGGTCTCCTGTATTGTCACATGACCTAGATTTTTCTCCCAGCAATGAAGGAGCCCAGGTTGCTGTTCACCTCACTAATCGCTGCCTGTACATTTTTTTTATAAATATCAGTGTAGATTGCTTCTATTTTAACATTTGAACCAGTACATGCCTTCTATAAAGGAATCTTTGACATCTCGGCATTATCAATGTTATCACAATCAGATGGAAAATTCCTTCAGCAGCAGACTCAAAGCAGCTAAATTCATAAATCCCAATTGGATTTAAATCACATGCAGAATGCAAATTAAAGATCTGAAAAGATGGGATTGAGAAGGGGAGATAAAGAGCCAAACAAAAGTATTTTATAAATATTTCCAGAACTTGTAAAGTTAAGCTGTTATATCAGAGGTTGTTTGTTTGTCTCTTGGGGTAGAGTGGTAGAATGCACCTGACTGGATTGCACAATAGAGCGCTAGCTTCGAATAGGCAAAAGTGAGGACTGCAGATGCTGGAAACCAGAGTCTAGATTAGAGTGGTGCTGGAAAAGCACAGCAGGTCAGGCAGCATCTGAGGAGCAGGAAGATCGACATTTCAGGCAAAAGCCCTTCATCAGGAATAGAGGCAGGAAGCCTCCAGGGTGGAGAGATAAATGGGGGTGGGTGGAGCTGGGGAGAAGGTAACAAAGAGTACAGTAGGTGAACGAGGGTGGGGCTGGAGGTGATAGGTCAGAGGGGAGGATGGAGCAGATAGGTGGGAAGGGAGATTGACAGGTGGGACAGGCCATGAGGACGGTGCTGAGCTGTAAGTTAGGAACTGGGGTAAGGTGGGGGGAGGGGAAATGAGGAAACTGGTGAAGTCCATATTGATGCCCTGAGGTTGAAGTGTTGATGCAGAAGTTGAGGCATTCTTCCTCCAGGCATCAGGTGGTGAGGGAGCGGCGGTGGAAGAGGCCCAGGACCTGCACGTCCTAATATGCAAACTCCACACAGACAGTCACCCTGGGCCCCTGGCGCTGTGAGGTGGCGTTGCTAACCGCTGAGCCACCACATTTTCCTGCTCCACGGATGCTGCCTGGCTGCTAGCTTAGAATGGATAGGCTAAATTGTCTCCTTTCTCCCACGAATGTATCTTTAACTATTACTTTCTATTCCATTAAAAATTCATTTACTCCTGAAAGACCAGGCTTAACATTTTTCTGACCAGCTTCATTGGGAACTAGTTGATGAGTACTCGATGTTAATACCATTACAGCGATTTCTTTGCTGAGTCCATTGGCAAAAGCAGTTTCAGTGCAGCTCTTGAACTGGAACAGGTTATCGAGCATTTAACTACATATGTGTTCAATCCAGATGTTCCCCCTTATAATGATAAGTGCTATTAGTCTTGCATTATTCCTTTTGCAAAATTTGAGCCAATATTGTAAATTATTTCCTCCCTATCAAGAAGCAGTGTTTCAGCATTGTTCAGCTGTGATTTTCCACTGTGCTAAATGCAAATCTGGGTAAGTGCCCAGATTTTTATCAAGCCAAAGTGGTATGAACAAACGAACGAAACAGACTCTGAATTTCATGTTGACTTCACACAAATATCTTGTGGCTGGTTTTGTAAATCTAATCTATGATCTTTGTATATGTGAGATAAATGATTGCTAACATTTAACTTTATGCTTGTAACAGTGACATTTATAATTGTTAAAAATGAAAAGAATGTATACACAATGGTTTCAGTCTTCATCATTTAGTTACTTAAGAGGAACACCAGGACAGGAAGCTCAGCAGAGCACAGTTCATAAATACGAGTTGAGACTGACATCTTTGTTTGATCGGTTAGGTTATGTTATGAGCAATGGAAGGTGCGATCTGTCAGGGAAACCTGTAAATTGCAGATTCCTTAGGGACTGACAACAACTATCCTTTTTTGCTGGTATCTTTATTTCCAGAAGGGTCATTATGTGTACTCTAAATATTTTTATTAGCAATCTAAAAGCCAGTTGTAATTATGATCAGCACCTATTCAACTGCAGCAAAAGTATGAGTACACCTATTACACAACAGTGTTCACTTCAGTTCTGTAGTCTAAATTTCTGTTTCATTTCAAGATCTTCTGGCTTGCCAGCTAATGGCAGAATAATAAAAGGGAGGATTATAATGGTATATTGAAGTTTACAAAGGCAAGTCTCAAACTAGGCTGACAACATTTACGAAGAAGAGCACAAGTTGGGCAAGTTATGTGCAAGTGAACTTGAAGTTTTCTGGTTATGCAGTGGGGCTGTTGGAAAATTGACTAATAGTTGGGAGAAACGTGGAGAACCCAGGACAACAGTCTTACTTTCACATTGTAAATCCAAAGCTCCTCAAAGAACCTGATCCCTTATCAGAAGTCAAGGAAAAGGAGACCTTGGTAGGATTAAGGAGGAAAGGATTGTGTAGATTTTGCTTGCCACAAAAGACTATTCAGTTCATGTTTGCAAGTTAGTGCACATCGGCAGCCAGGTCTGCAAAAGAAACAGTTCTTATCAAAGGAGGGAATTCTTTAACCAGCATCCAAAGCAGCATTCGATTTCAGAGACAGAGTTCTTTGCCACTAAGGATTCTAGTTAAAGAGCTTCCCTGGATGCAAAAAGCATTGCTTAAACAAAATGCACTACACAATATGTACCTACATATATTCACTGTACCAAAGTGAAAGAAAATGTAGGGCAGAAATGAATTAAGCTGTAACAGGAAGTTGTGGTTATCCTGAATCCATGAAAAATGCATAAGCATCTGTTTTACGACCGTGTGTCTTATGTTTTAAAACTTAAAAGGTTTTGGTGTACTGAAGGCTGTCCAAAGAAATTTGAGTGTCTCATAGCTTCATGCTGTGCATGTTTTACTGTGCAACTTATTGGAATATCTCAAGTGTTTTTTACAGGTGTGATTTCATAGGTTTCATATTTTTGAAATTCCATTTTGGCTGAATAAATGAATCCAGGATCCAGGCAGTGATGCTGGGATATTGTATTGTCTGATTCTATGTTACTGACATTAGTGTGTCACTATGTTGTATAATTATTCAAGCTTTTGTTGGCACAAAGTTAGCAGTCAATTCACTTGGGTCTGTGTAATTTACGCTGATATTTTCTGGAGGTCCTAATCCTGTAAGGAGTTTAAACCAAACATATAAGATGCTGTTGTGCAATGTGTTCAAGAACATTCATGAGCAGTTAGCTTATTGAAATGATACAATTCGTCAAAATCCCTTTTTTAAAAAGCCTACTAATTACAGAAAATTCTTGCCAACAGAAGGTGCATGGACAAGAATTTCTATCACACCGACGGCATTTTAAGAATATACGAAGTAGTACTATGCCCTTTATTAAATACTGTATGTGTTTACGCAAAAGTCGATTTTCTAAGACTAGATTTTTTGGGATTTGGCTTTTAATGAGAAACATTTTTGGAGAGGTTGAAGTCCACTCTGTCCCATAATCTGACTATTGCAGCTGCCACATCAGAGACTTGCTGCCAATCCCATAGCACTAATGGAGCCAAAAGTGTTTTTATTTATAAATAATTGATCACTTCTTTGCCAACAGACATTAACTCTGCACTCTGAATTCTGAATTAGTCCATCAAAAGCAAAAGTCGTATATTGAGATTCACTACAGAAAATAATAATACTTAGCAACACAGCATGCGCTGAACGTGTATTAATATCCATAAAATCACCATCCTCCTTGTCTTTAGAACCAAATAACTCATACCATTCTGCTGTTTGAATGATATCATCACATGGATCATCAATATTATCTTCATTAGCTTTCACAACATCATCTTCCGTGCCATTGCGTATATTGGATAAGCAATGTTTATTGAATGATTTGATAGCAATCTCCATTCTGATTACATGCCTTTCCTGAAAACCCACTCACCTGAGTTTGTTAATGTTGGAGCCCATACGTTGCCTGTTGTATATTTTACCATACATGTTATTGGGATGTCTCAAATATCTTCTCTTCAATATCTGTTTTGTTTCGGAGAGATCTGTGGCGTTGAACTTTTGAGCTCTATGTGAATTGTACAGCATGGTTTTATTTTAAGAATTATATGAAAAAAAGAGTAAATGGTTATATCACTGCCTATGGTTGCCATAACACAATTAAAAAGTGTTTCTTCTTTTAGAATTTTAAAACAAAGCAATGAAGTAGCATTATGAATTGTAATATTTTCTGTTTAATTGAACATTTCATTTTTTATGACTATCTGTCACATAGGGGAAGAAAAATGCTTTACAGTGTATGAAATCTGTGTTACGAGCATGAAGACCTATGGCCAAATGGAGTGGGTAAAGCAATGATTAATTACTGCTTGAGCCCTAGTCATGAAAGAGAGCAATAAAACACTTCAAGACTGTGCTGTTTTGACATTGCCATCGGTATTTGATACAAAATCAACTGATGACCTATTTTAAAAGAAAATCTTTATTTATGTTTGTAATTTAAGAGCACCTATTTTAAGAATATGACTGATTATAAATACACCTCTTGAAGGTGACCTCTGTTAAGTGGAATAGATTAGAATAAAGTTAAAACTTGCAATAATACTGAAATGATTACACCAATTCCAATTCTAGTGATTGCACCAGTATCCTTTTTGCTACTCTAGTTCAAGAACGAGTAATGTGAAATGATAAAGTATTTTGGCAATTATATTGTTATCAATAAACGATAATATATTTTGTGAAATCAGAGCAACAAACATTTCTTGTCTGCTACAATTTGGATACAAAAAAAGTATTGTTAACGTTTGTATTACCATATAGAAACCGTTTGTTTTTCAGCTATTCAGCCCCTCCACTCAACACACCTCCTTTCTTGTCAAGCCATTGATTTATTTGGGTGTAGTTTCTCTCCAGTACTTTACTTGTATTGCCATTTTTGCGACCACTAAATCATTGCAGGATTGACATATGTTCATTGTTTCCAACTTTTAGATAATGAGATTCTACCTTTTAAATTTATTTTCTGACCTCTCACTCCTCATCCCTTTCTGCCTCCAACTTGACTGAAGTCTGGATGAGAGAGTATCTCAGCCTGAGACATCCTGTCAGTGACATGGCTAGGACGGAACCGTAAGTCAGTCTTGTGCCAGCCCAGAGTCACTCACCCCACTAGAGGGGTGCACTCTCCTTCTAGCCATTCAGTGGAATAAAGGAAGCATGCAGCTAATGTGGGAGGTATGCAGAGCCCCAACTTTCTGCAGGCCTGATACAGTGATGGGGAGGTTGGAAACAGGGAGAATGTGGAGCAATGAAGCCTGATTATCCAAGAGGTTAGGCAGGAAAAGAGGTTAGAGTCTGCTGTCTAAGAAAGGGGGATTTTGGGAAGAAGGGTTGCTCAGTTGTGTGAGGAGTGGGTTGGGAAGAGTGGCTGCTGTTCTAACTGAAAGAGGCGAAGGAATATTGAGCCGAGGGCTGAATTGAATCTTCTCCCATTAGGTAAAATGAAGAGCATGACAAACTTCTGTATGAAGCAATAATGCTTTTGTGAAATATTTTAAAACAAAGATTTGTGTATTTATATTTTACTTATGTTAGAAAATATTACTGTAGTCATTTTTCTTTGTTTTTTGGTGTCTGGGTTATGTTCATTTTCAAGAGTGTTTTTTAATATTAATTCGTGGAATGTGACATGGCTGGACATATCAGCATTTATTGTCTATCTCTAATTGGCCTTGAAAGTGTGGCAGTGGATTAAAACATGGTTGGACAGCACTGTTGTTTTCCTTTGCTATGCTTTATATGTACATAATCTAGCAAGGTCATGGTCTTTTATTAGCAGGGACTTCATCCTGCATAGCTTGCACAAATGCTGAAGTACTTGAGATCACTTTGGTGATTTGATACAAAGACATTGGTCTAAATCTTTATGGTAATAGAAGGTAAACAAAGGAAAAACTAATGTTTCAAACAACTTAGAGCCTAACAATTCCAGCTACTCACCATATGGCCAAGAAACATTTGCTTTCACAACAGATTATGAAAAGTATTATACAGCAAACTCTCCATTATCTGACAAATATGGGGAATGGGAGGTGTGTCAGTTCTGTGCAGTTACTGATAGCACAAGAAATACTATGAACATGTGTGCATCAGAAGTTGGTGCACCAAGTTCAGATTGTTTTTGAAGAAACAGTATAAAAATGGTATATTTCCTTTGAAATTTTTGCCAGTTGCATAAGAATTCTGGATGCTTCGATGCTGGATATTGGGAGGTTTTCTATAATTACATAATACCTTATCACAAAATAAATCTCAGATCTTTTCATCTTTAGCTGCTCTCATCCTTGACACTGGATGTAACGGGGAAAGTGAAGACTGCAGATGCTGGAGATCAGAGTTGAGAGTGTAGTGCTGGAAAAGTACAGCATCCGAGGAGCAGGTGAATCTGCTCCTCGGATGCTGCCTGACGCGCTGTGCTTTTCCAGAACCACACACTCAACACTGGATCTAGCAGTTGGGAACTGGGAGTACAATAAATTGCTTTATCACCAACAATGTATGACTGTTGTAATGGATGATGTCAATCTATTAGCACGCAGCAGAAATTGAATTTAAATTCTTATGTTCAGTATTGTTTTGTGATGCAACAGGTTAATATAGAATTGAATACATGCAGAATGCAGACCAATTTCTCACATGCAGGTTAAATTCTGAGTTGACCTTGAGTTTGAGAGGGAGAGGGTACAGTCGGAAGTGACAGTACTTCTGTTGAATAAAGGGAACTATGGAGCTATGAGGGAGGAGCTGGCCAAAGTTCAATGGTGCAATACCTGAGCAGGGATGACTGTGGTGGAACAATGGCGGATATTTCTGTGTATAATGCAGAAGTTGCAGGATCAGTTCATTCCTAAAAGGAAGAAAGATCCCAGGAGGAGGTATGGACGGCCGTGGCTGACGAGGGAAGTTAAGAAACATATAAAGTTAAAAGAGAAAAAGTATAACATAGCAAAGATAAGTGGGAAAACAGGAGTTGGAAGCTTTTAAAGAACAACAGAGGATTACTAAGAAGGAAATACACAGAGGAAATATGAGGTACGAAGGCAAACTGGCCAATAATATAAAGGAGGATAATAAAAGCTTTTTCAAGTATGTGCAAGGCAAAAAAATGGTTAGGACTAAAATTGGGCCCTTGAAGACAGAAACAGGGGAATATATTACAGGGAACAAAGAAATGGCAGAAGAATTAACTGGGTACTTCAGATCTGTGTTCACTGGGGAAGACACAAGCCATCTCCCTGAGGTAACAGTAACTGAAGGACCTGAACTTAAGGGAATCTGTATTTGCCAGGATTTGGTGTTGGAGAGACTGTTAGATCTGAAGGTTGATAAGTCTCCGGGGCCTGATGGTCTACATCCCAGGGTACTGAAGGAGGTGGCTCGGGAAATCGTGAATACGTTGATTATTTTCCAGAATTCGATAGATTCGGGATCGGTACCTGAGGATTGGAGAGTGGCTAATGTTATATCACTTTTTAAGAAAGGTGGGAGAGAGAAAGCAGGAAATTATAGACCAGTTGGTCTGACCTCAGTGGCGGGAAAGATGCTGGAGTCTGTTATAAAGGATGAGATTACGGCACACCTGGATAGTAGTAACAGGATAGGACA
The DNA here is from genome assembly GCF_020745735.1 of Hemiscyllium ocellatum. Lineage (NCBI taxonomy): Eukaryota > Metazoa > Chordata > Chondrichthyes > Orectolobiformes > Hemiscylliidae > Hemiscyllium > Hemiscyllium ocellatum. The sequence continues at coordinate 15,745,222 of NC_083428.1, read as the reverse complement.
GAGTCAGCATGGATTTATGAAGGGGAAATCGTGCTTGACTAATCTTGAATTTTTTGAGATGTAACCCTGAAGATGGATGAGGGAGATCCAGTAGATGTAGTGTACCTGGACTTTCAGAAAGCTTTTGATAAAGTTCCACATAGGAGGTTAGTGAGTAAACTTAGGGCGCATGGTATTGGGGGCAAAGTACTAGATTGGATTGAAAATTGGTTGGCTGATAGGAAACAAAGGGTAGTGATAAACGGCTCCATTTTGGAATGGCAGGCAGTGTCCAGTGGGGTACCGCAGGGATCCGTGCTGGGACCGCAGCTTTTTACAATATATGTTAATGATATAGAAGATGATATCAACAATAACATTAGCAAATTTGCTGATGATACAAAGCTGGGTGGCAGGGCGAAATGTGATGAGGATGTTAGGAGATTACAGGGTGACCTGGACAAGTTAGGTGAGTGGGCAGATGCATGGCAGATGCAGTTTAATGTGGATAAATGTATGGTTATTCACTTTGGTGGCAAGAACAGGAAGGCAGATTACTATCTCAATGGAATTAATTTAGGTAAAGGGGCAGTACAGAGATCTGGGTGTTCTTGTACACCAGTCAATGAAGGCAAGCATGCAGGTACAGCAGGTAGTGAAGAAGGCTAATAGCATGCTGGCCTTCATAACAAGAGGGATTGAGTATAGAAGCAAAGAGGTGCTTCTGCAGCTATGCAGGGCCCTGGTGAGACCACACCTGGACTACTGTGTGCAGTTCTGGTCTCCAAATTTGAGGAAAGACATTCTGGCTATTGAGGGAATGCAGTGTAGGTTCACGAGGTCAATTCCTGGAATGGAGGGATTACCTTACACTGAAAGACTGAAGCGACTGGGCTTTATACCCTTGAGTGGGAGGGGATATGATTGAGACATATAAGATTATGAAAGGATTGGACACTCTGGCAGCAGGAAACATGTTTCCGCTGATGGGTGAGTGCCGAACCAGAAGACACAGCTTAAAAATATGGGGTAGACTATTTAGGACAGAGATGAGGAGAAACTTCTTCACCCAGAGAGTGGTGGCTGTGTGGAATGCTCTGCCCCAGAGGGTAGTGGAGGCCCAGTTCTGGATTCATTTAAGAAAGAGTTGGATAGAGCTCTCAAAGGTAGTGGGATCAAGGGTTATGGAGATAAGGCAGGAAGCGGATACTGATTAGGAATGATCAGCCATGATCATATTGAATGGCGGTGCAGGCTCGAAGGGCAGAATGGCCTACTCCTGCACCTACTGTCTATTGTCTATAAGTGGGCGGCACGGTGGCACAGTGGTTAACACTGCTGTCTCACAGCGCCTGAGACCCGGTTCAATTCCCGACTCAGGCAACTGACTCTGTGGAGTTTGCACGTTCTCCCTGTGTCTGCGTGGGTTTCCTCCGGGTGCTCCGGTTTCCTCCCACAGTCCAAAGATGTGCGGGTCAGGTGAATTGGCCATGCTAAATTGCCCGTGTTAGGTAAGGGGTAAATGTAGGAGTATGGGTGGGTTGCGCTTTGGTGGGTCGGTGTGGACTTGTTAGGCCGAAGGGCCTGTTTCCACACTGTAAGTAATCTAATCTAATCTAATCTAATAATAAATAGCAATTTGTAATGTTGCTTTAATGAAGTTTAGCAATTCACAATTTAATGTATGCATTAAACGCAATTGTCTTTTGGCAATATTTAAAATTCAAACAAATAGCATATATAAAGCATTGAAATTTGAGTTAATAGAATATAATTGTCACAATCAAGAATTTTTTTTTATTTTGTTAAGATGGGTGAAATTATTAAATTATTCTTTTACAGCTCAGAAGCAATCTTCAAAATTTGAATTTGCAAATAAGTCATGATGCAACTCAGTAAGTATTTCACCAATTTTGTCACTACCTTTTGTCTATGAGAGTAACTTCATTGTTGTTAAAAATTAAGAGGTCTTGTGTTTGGCTCAAATTAAGTGGGAAATTGAGGCTGATGTCGTAGTATATTAAATTATATTGCAACCTTTGTAAGCATTACACAAGTTAGTACATTTAGTCAAAGATAAGCAGAATTATGATTTTTATCTCAGTTTTAGAAATAGGATTTAAAATGTTTAATATAGAAGAAAGGTGAATTACCATTAACTAATGACCAACAATGTCCATAAAATTTTCAGCTTACCCTTTTGCTTATGTAATAGATATCACAATACTTGCCTAATATTTGACTTTCATGCCAAGGACCTTTACCTAGTTAATTCTAATAGATATATGTACACAATGCTGATAGCCATATAGACTTAACTTAATTTAATCAAATACTGAATGGTTCCACCAGTTCAGTGTTTTAGTTGGCATATACTTTTAATGTAATCCACGAAGGTACCCTGTGATTTGATAAAACAACAAAAAGTTGTTGAAGTCCTTGAATAAAAAGAATAGCTTATAGTGCTTTTAATGTCTCTTATGAAACTTTCTATGGCAACTTCTTGGGAACATTATTAAATTATGTATGGTATGGAATCATATAGGTTATATGGCCAAAGAGTGGGCAATGAATTAGTATTTCTTAAAGGAGTGAATACATTAGATAATTTTAATATTTTGAAAATTCCCTCTAAGTAAAATGTTGATTTGCATAAATTTCTGTCATTATCTCTCAAATTCCAAGAAAGTCTATACTCTCAGAACCAGCTGAAAGAAGTTAATAAAGCTTTGATCGCTACTTGTTTGTGTGTGATAGAACACTGCAGTACATAAATGACATTGGAATGATTGGAGTTGTTCTTTGCTTCAAGTCAGGTGTCAAGATAATTTGGCTAAAAGAGAATTATTGCTAGATTAATGATTATACTCAGTAAAAGCAACCTCTTCTTTCAGATTTTGCAAGCATATAATTCTGCTGTTAAGGCTCCAGAGCAGTATAGTTAGTGAAAGAAAGGGATGTTTGCAGAATCTCTTCATTCAGATTCTCCAAGCATCTCCTTTCACTAACCATACTGTCCCGGAGCCTTAACAGCAGAATTATATCATTTTCACATGTTGCATCTCTATTCAGTGACAGTAGTTTAATGTTCTCATACAGATTGAATTTTAAAGTCATCTTTAAAAATGACATTATATGATAGCACAAGGTTATACTTGAAGACTTGGTCTTTCTTATTACTAGCGTTATTTCTCATGTCAGGTTTCCTCCCACAATCCAAAAATGTGCAGGTTAGGTGAATTGGCCACACTAAATTATCCATAATTATGAGTAAACATAGGGTTTGGGTGGGTTACTTTTCGGACGGTTGGTGTGGACATGTTGGGCCGAAAGGTCTGTTTCCATACTGTCGGGAATCTTAAAATAGAGGTGAGGATAAAGAAACTCAAGGCATTTTTTATTTCCACATATCTTTCTGTAGTCAGTGTCTCTGCTTTGCTGCCCCCTCGATGTTCAGTTAAACAAATGAAGCAGTGATTTTACCTTAAATCTGACCAACATTCTCTCTCTGGTGGGGGGAAAAAAATCATCTTCCAGCAGAAAAAACTGAAAACAGTCCTTAATTGACTACAAATCATCAATCACAATGCCTGCTATTGGAGAACTGGAAAATGCATTGTATTTTGTTATTTTTTAAATCAGACTTTCCAGTGAAGCTCATAGAGCATCCCACTTCTCATCAGTTCCTGTCATGATGATTTTTGCATTTACTGCCAGATTTGTTGACCACAGTACATTGTACAGTGTATTATTGGTGCGAAACAATTTTCTGTTGGGATCTGAACTGATCCTCGTGTGAAGCAAAGTAAGATTATTTTGGCTCCAGGCAGTGTCATGTCCGTCCAGTGTTAGTTATGGTGCAATAACTTAGTTTAAGCCACATTTGTTACATAAATGCTAAATTGATACAAAACCTCTTCAAATTAATATTAGTGCTTTATTGATGTTACATTGCCAATTTTATATTCTGCTCTCCGTCCAAGGGTATCAGTGAGGAGTCATCTTGTTATCTCCAGTTCAAGGCAATATGACATGAAACTTCATTGTAGTATCAAACTGAAACTGTTCATAAATTCTCCCGGGCTTGAGGAAGAGCATCTTTGACAATCTCTGTAAGAAAGAAATGCAACATTAGAACTTACACTTTGACATTTCCAGAACCTCTGACATTAGATTGGATTGGGTTTGAATCTTAAGTGGGGTTGCAGGTCAGGAGAGGGAAGCAGTGAGCGTCAGTGAATGGGAGATTCAGCTAGGGGATGTATTAGGCATAGTGAGTGGCTGTAAATCAGAGTTCAGAGTCCCTGCAGTGCAGAGGCTCATGGGATGGGGAGAAGTAGCAAGTTGGAGACCTGCGAGAGAGGCTACATCAAAGTGACATGAATTAGGTCTCACAGGAAACAATGTTAAAATGAACCTTGCAAAACTCAATGAGGTTACATCTTTTTAAATGTACTGATAACATGTCAAAGTATAAACAAAATATTCAAATTATATTGACCCTGATGATTCAGAGAACATGATATTTTGCAACAATATGGCAGTTTTTTTTTAACATGTAATGCATATTATAGACTGGATCGGACTCCCCTCAAAAATAGATTAAGGAAGTAGCTTGTTCTTATTTTGAAGATAAGTGTTAGTTGATATGTTCCAGATGCAGTTCGGTTGGTCAAACTACTCAACATTAAACAAAACACAATTTATTCAAACACTATAGTTAAACTACAATGCAAGAAAGAATAATTTGGAATAATAACTTACTTAGCGGCACGGTGGTTCAGTGGTTAGCACTACTGCCTCACAGCGCCAGGATCCCAGGTTCGGTTCCAGCCTTGGGTGACTCCCTGTGTCTGTGTGGGTTTGCTCCAGGTGCTCTGGATTCCTCCCACGTTCCAAAGATGTGCAGGTCAGGTGAATTGGCCATGCTAAATTATCCATGGTGTTAGGTGCATTAGTCGGAGGGAGGAGGGAGGTTACTCTTAGAAGAGTTGATGTGGACTTGTTGGGCTGAAGGGCCTGTTTCCACACTGTAGGGAATCTAATCTAACCTAGATAAAAAATGTAGTAATTATTACTTATTAACTGTTCCAATATAGTAACATCCCATAAACATACCCTTGGTAAAAGGCAACTTCAGAAAATAGATCTGTGTCACGTGCAATCTAGCAGCCCAGGAAGAGAACCCCCAGCTTTTGGCTGTAATCAGAAGAGGGAAAAATAGCTTCCATTTCTTCGAGTTCCCAACTGCAACTGTCGAAAGCTTACTAAAAATCCTGGATGTGAGAGAGCTTGGCCACACCCACTCAAGCTGTCTCAACTTAAAAAACCCAAAACCTCACAAGTTGTTTATCTTCTCATAGACTGCTCAGTGCCTGTCTCACAGTCTCTCTCTCTCTCTCTCTCAAAGAAAGCAGGATAAAACATGCCTTTTAAAGCCACGTGCACAATACTTTATTGAGCTGGATTTACATTGACTTCGCAAGTATTTATTCATTATGTCCTTTTGAGTATCAATGATTTTGCCACTATTAGTGGCAGGGACTACTTGCCAAGCTCCTAACTTCTGGAAATCTCTTTCCGCACTTTTCTCCTCTCTAACTCAATTTTTTGCTTCAAGTTTTTTTTTAATACCTACTTCTAACCTAATATATCCATAGGTAGCTTGATATGGTATTTTTCTTTATAATGGCCTGTGAAGTGCCTCATGGCGTTTTACTACATTAATGGTGTTCTATAAATAGAAGTGGCTAATGTTAATAATATTTTAAAATATTAAGCAGAGTTTCAGAGATTAAAAGCTATTATGTCATTTTATGTTTGGCATATACTCAAGTGTTCATTTAATCTATATTCCTCACAGGTTTTAAAACTGAAAGTGAACATCAAGGTTGTATCCAAAGTACATCAGTGGCTGCACATAAATGACAGTATTGGGACGAACATGTATTTGAGTGGAATCAGTCTTGGGTTTTGCCAGTTGGGTGATAATCCTGGAGTGTAGCTGTATTTTGTTGTATTGCTAAGTGTAACCACATCAAGATGACTTTTTGGTTTCATCCATGAGTGCCAAGCCACTTAGGCTGGTTTCTTGGGGTTTGCTAAGCTTGAGGGTAAAATAAGGTTGTATGACTCACTGGTGAATTGTGACATTGGAATGTTGACATTAGTTTGCCATTGTCAAATGTTGAAGTACAATTATGCCGTTTAAAAATATTGGCGTCATTGATGTGCTACACCTGAAAAACCTTGAAAAAAAGGATTTGGGAGGGTAAACTTATTATGGATAGGAAGGTCATACGCATGCCTTGTTAACATTGGATAGATGTAAGATTATCATTGAAATTATTCCAATGTTTGTTACTTTGTAATGCAAACCACTAATGTGTTGATTATCAATTCACCTGCAAGTTCCAAAACAAAAGCAATGGTGCTGCAGAAAATTTGACCTTTGTGTTTCCTTGTTTACTGCAGACGACCTGACACAGTCAAGCAGAAGAATGCTTTTCCTCCAAATTTCATTCATTCTCTTGATTCAACGCACATGATGCTGACAGCACTGTACTGTTATAGGTAAGCTATTGATTCAGTAATCAGACTGCAACAAGAGCATCATCACAACTAAAAAGTTTATACCTATTGTCTTTCGGTTTAAGGCTGTAACTTCATTACTTAGGATATCGTATTCTATTTATACATACATTCTTTAAAGTTTAATGCAAAATATTAAAATTGATAAATTTTATACAGTTACATAATTGCTTCCCCCATTCTATGATGCCTACAAAGATTTCTGTTTAAAGTATTTAGTTGGGAATGGTGACTGCAATGGCTACATACGGAAATAATTTACAGGACAGCTTTATTAAATATTTGAGGCCATTTTCTTGTTCCACGTTTTAATTACTATGGTCCATTTAGAGTTTATACAAAATTAGACCTGGGGATATTGTACAAAGTAGTTTGGAACTTGTAATTGTTCTTTACCCTGAGAAGAAATGTGTACATGCAGGCGGTGTTAGCTTACATAGATTAATACAAAAATATCTCATAAACAAATTACTATAAAATCTTATTGAGGCTGAAATGACCAGTTACTGGGCCAACAGCAAGGGGACATAAATCAGGTGAAAGAGAGTGACTACATTTTTCCCCTTTATGCCCCTTTCTGTTCCATTCCTGCTAGTGGATTTAAGCATATGCAATAAATTAGATGTATTTCACAATTGGTCAGAGTGTGCTGTTGCTTGTGGATGTTCAAACTTGTATTCTGGAAGACACTATTGAGATTAAATGACCACAAACAGCGAACTGAAAATAACTTTCAGACATCAATTTTTCCACCTAATTTGTTCCCAGAGCACTTTCATAAAATAACCTGTGACACCTGTTCATGATATAATTTCTTAATGGAAGCTAATGGCTGAAAAACAATTTTGAGATGTATTCAGATCTGTACTAATGAGTTTTTTTTTGCCACCAGGCCATCTCAGTTAGCATCAACTGTTTATATGCAACCTTGATATTTTAGAAAGTACTTTGCTCAGTTAATTGTCTGTCACCATGTTGAAATATTTAGGCTGTGTGGTTTCTAAGCTTTCTAAATAATAGCTCGGTGTTTTAGTTGAAAAAAGCAATTTCTGAGATTTTGAAAGGCGTGTGCTTTATCCTTCAAATATAAAGTCACTGTGTTTGGGTCTACATTTCTGAGCAGATAACTTTGAATTATGTTTGCTTTTTTGTTCCATTGCATTAGTTGCTAATGTGATGCAAGTTAAATGTGTTTTCAGGCAATTGGAATTTACTTAATTACAATATTTCATTGTTTCATTGAAATGGAGGTTGGTTCATATGACTTTTATCAGACTCATCAAGCCTGCTTTGTCTATTTGATTGTGTAATCACACAGATGATCTAGCCACTCCTACTAACAATGTTTATTGGGAAAGGGAAAATAAAAATAGAGGAAAAAAAGCCTTAGAGCGGCTCAAAAAATGTTTCAGTTTGCAATTGAGCTAATTCTTGGAGTCACTGGTTAGCTAAGATAGAAATGAGCGGTTTCAGAATCGTATTATTGTATTAAAGGATTGTGTAGAGTCCATAATTAAACATACTTCACAATGTTTTTTAACATCTTCAAGCCAAAATTGCATTCCAATGTCAGACCTAAGTCTTTGTCCATGTATTTGACAGGTTTGGTCTTCTACAACCCATTTCTATTTGAAAGAAAAACTTTATAATCTCCTTTGAGCTTGCATTTCTACAAAATAATGGGCCAAATTCTTGGAGCATTGTTCATAACTGAGAGTTGCAAAACTTGCTATAATCCTGGAATCTTCTATGCACACTTTAGGATTACAATCGCTTTCATGGTGCTACAGTGGTTAGCACTGCAGTCTCTCAGTGCCAGGGTCACATATTCAATTCCACCCTCGAGCAACTGTCTCAGTGGAGTTTACGCATTCTCCCTGTGTCAGTGTGCATTTCCTCCCACAGTCCAAGGTTGTTCAGGTTAGGTGGATTGGCCATGGGAAATGCAGGATTACAGGGATAGTGTAGGCTCTTCGGAGGTTCGGTGTGTACTTGATAGGGCTGTTGTGGTTCTGCTTGCCGAGCTGGAAGTTTTTGTTGCAAACGTTTCGTCCCCTGGCTAGGCGACATCATCAGTGCTCTGGAGCCTCCTGCGAAGCGCTTCTTTGATGTTTCTTCTGGTATTTATAGTGGTCTGTCCTTGCCGCTTCCGGGTGTCAGTTTCAGCTGTCCGCTGTAGTGGTTGGGTATATTGGGTCCAGGTCGATGTGTTTGTTGATAAAGTTTGTGGATGAATGCCATGCCTCTAGGAATTCCCTGGCTCTTCTCTGTCTGGCTTGCCTTATGATAGTAGTGTTTTCCCAGTCGAATTCATGTTGCTTGTTGTCTGCGTGTGTGGCTACTAGGGATAGCTGGTCGTGTCGTTTCGTGGCTAGTTGATGTTCATGTATGCGGATTGTTAGCTGTCTTCCTGTTTGTCCTATATAGTGTTTTGTGCAGTCCTTGCATGGTATTTTGTAAACTACATTAGTTTTGCTCATGTTGGGTATCGAGTCCTTTGTTCTAGTAAGTTGTTGTCTGAGCGTGGCTGTTGGTTTGTGTGCCGTTATGAGTCCTAAGGGTCGCAGTAGTCTGGCTGTCAGTTCTGAAACGCTCCTGATGTATGGTAGTGTGGCTAGTCCTTTTGGTTGTGGCATGTCCTCGTTCCGTGGTCTATCTCTTAGGCATCTGTTGATAAAGTTGCGCGGGTATCCGTTTTTGGCGAATACCTTGTATAGGTGTTCCTCTTCCTCTTTTCGCAGTTCTGGTGTACTGCAGTGTGTTGTGGCTCTTTTGAATAGTGTCCTGATGCAGCTTCATTTGTGTGTGTTGGGGTGGTTACTTTCATAGTTTAGGACTTGGTCTGTGTGTGTTGTTTTCCTGTGTACCCTTGTGGTACTTGATAGGGCTAATGGCCTGTTTCTATATTGTAGGGATTCTATGATTCACAGATCTAGAAACCAACCTAGAAAATATGTCACGTGCTGGCACAACAGAGCCTTATATAGTTTAAACTATATTAGGCCAAGTCCGATCCATGTCTTTGAATGCCATGTCATTTTGTGCGATTACCATATCACATTGTGTAATGTCAGAATAGTATAAGGTTTGAAAAATGTTCTATTTACAGAAGAAGGGAAATGAGATGAGATTTGTATATCTCGTTGAGTACTGTTGGTAGTGGTTCAGTCCATGAAAGGACAGTTATTTCTGATGGACTAGTTTTTAATGTTTCCATAAAATCTACTTCAGTACTTTGATTGCTATTCAACTAATAGATAAATGGGAGTGGTAGCTATATTATATCACCTGGTCACCTCTCATATCCACCAGCTGTTCAAAAGGAAAGGTCACTTGATTAAATGCTTTATGTAAATTGCAGCTTCATTCTCCTGGCTCCACTGTCAAAGCTGTTTATGTTCATTATGTGGCTAAGATAAACAAGTTGGCTTTATATAACACTCCTTACACAGAAGGGCAAGGAAACAGTAAAGATGCGAACATCTAACAGTAAAATAAAAAGGCAATGCTAAAGGAATAGTGAAAAAGATAGGACTTTAAAAGGTTTCTGAAGCCAATGTTGAAGGTAGTAAGACTCAGACACATTTGCAAAGAATTACAGGGCAGTAGCGTAGTGACTGACAACGGAATGGTCATTCATCAATAATCCAGAGCAAGTAAATGATCATTTCAGGAGCGGATAATTGTTTCAGTGAGATGAATAGAGTGGCCTGAAGATAATGATCTTGAAGTTAGTTCACTGGGGGACAAAAGGAGAAAGAACAGAGTTGTTGGTAAAACTGTACTATGACAGAGAAAGGATGGGTGTGGGGTTTAGACTATCTAATGTTTTTAATGTATAGAGGAGATAAGACTGTTGAGAGGATTCATAAGGTATTAATTTAAGCTGAAGTTGTGGAAGATGTACAATTTTAAAGTCTGCATTCTCGGTCACAAGTTAAGTATACTGAAAAAGCTGACGGACTTCGGCACTAGAATCATCCTATCTCTCTGTATTGAATGAAAATGTAATTGTCATAACTTTGTGTCTTTGCAGTGCTGGGGTAACATTTGTTTCTGTCCATGACTGCTTCTGGACGCACGCATTCACAGTCGATGTCATGAACAAGGTAACTATAGTCCTTTTATATTATTGGTGCTGTTCAAAAATGATCAGGAATATGATATTGTATAAGAAAAATTTTGCAACAATTGCTCCACCGAATTATTTAATATATATGCTTTGTGAAAATGAATGCCTCGAGTATCTTAATTTTCTGTAGTGGTTTTTTTATGTCATAAATTTCCCTCTTGATCTTTCTGCAAATATCTGAACTTTAATTTGCAGTATAATTGTAAAACAGAATTTAAAAAGATCCCATTTGCAAAATGGCTTGTTATAATATCACTTTCCCTTTCCCAAAGAGTGCATTGGCTTTGGAGTTTTTTTTCTGGAAACCGTGACATGGGTAATAGAGTCAAAACACCCTAGGGTTTGAAAGCTCACATCACGTACATGGTGTCATTGTCACAAAGCTGGCAACCATAATTGTTAGAAAATAGTATGTGGAGTAGAATGGATTGAAAATTGTATACCAAACTTTAACCTTCCTGTGTATAGAGTCATAGAGATGTACAGCATGGAAACAGACCCTTCGGTCCAACCCGTCCATGCCGACCAGATATCCCAATCCAATCTATAGTCCCACCTGCCAGCACCCGGCCCATATCCCTCCAAACCCCTCCTATTCATATACCCATCCAAATGTATCTTAAATGTTGCAATTGTACCACTCTCCACCACTTCCTCTGCAGCTCATTCCATGCACGTACCACCCTCTGTGTGAAAAAGTTGCCCCTTAGGTCTTTTTTATATCTTTCCCCTCTCACCCTAAACCTATGCCCTTTAGTTCTGGACTCCCTGCCCCCAGGGGAAAGACTTTTGTCTATTTATCCTATCCATGCACCTCGTGATTTTGTAAACCTCTAAAAGGTCACCCCTCACCCCTCAACACTTCAGGGAAAACAGCCCCAGCCTGTTCAGCCTCTCCCTATAGCTCAAATCCTCCAACCCTGGCAACCTCCTTGTAAATCTTTTCTGAACCCTTTCAAGTTTCACAACATCTTTCCAATAGGAAGGAGACCAGAATTGCACGCAATATTCCAACAGTGGTCTAACCAATGTCCTGTACAGCCGCAACATTACGTCCCAACTCTTGTACTCGATACTCTGACCAATAAAAGAAAGCATGTCAAACACCTTCTTCACTATCCTATCTACCTGCAACTTGAGGAGTTATGTGGCCACTGATGAAAGTCAACAAGCAGATGAATATAAATAGTAGCAGAAATAGGCCATTCAGCTCTCAAGTATACCCTGACATCCAACAAGATCGTGACTAATGTTCTCCATGCCTCAATCCTTTTGTGCCATTTCATCATAGCCCTTAACTCCTTGATATTTCACAAATCTATCTACTACTTCTCTAATTACTTCCAACAATCTAACCACTACAACTCTGAGGTTGAGAAAAAATATGTATAATTTTTTCGGGGATAAATGGATCAACAGTTGCAAGAAAAACTCATGAGAAAATGTACAAGAATTTTTTTCTGGCCTTCCCACCAAACAAAGTAGTTTTGCACCATCAGCTGAATGGAAAATAATGACTAAAATAGTAAAAAAAAATAATTAATTTACAAAACTTTGAAAATTCCACTTATGGGTGTTTTTGAATCTTTTAAATAGTTTGCTTTTAAAATTAATGTTAGGGCATCTGGATCCTAATGAGCATTTGCATCACCTGAAAGTCAGCTAGCAGACAACAGTAATAAATACTGACCAAAGCCCCACCAGTAATGTGTTCAAATTTCTAGACTGTACTCTTCAAAACTCTGTCCAAACCCTATACTTTTCCACATTTGAAATCATCTTAAAGTAATCTTTCCATCATTTTTTCAGTCTCCTCTCCTCCTTTTACTGTATAGCTCATTGGTTTTCCATTACTCCCTTTATCCATCTATTTTTCCCTCATTTTATAACAGCTGCTATATTGATGCAAATTGATGTTACCTGTTAGATTAATGACCTGCTGGCCTTGTTACACAAGTGCTTCTATGTTGAAAAACGTCCAAAGTGCTGCCAATAGATGCAAAGCTTGTTAATATTACAGCACTACTGTAGTGTAATGCTTTTCATAAACTTTTTAATTGTAGAATTTAAAGAATACAGGATATTTTGTATGATTTCAGTAAACTGAGTTGAACTTATCGACTGAGCTCGGCGACTTGAAAATATCTATAAAACATTTGCCATAAGCTAGGAAAGTTTTCTTTAAGTGACGTGATTAGTGGAAGGCATATACTGAATAGATGACTTAAGGGTAACCTTGTACGGCAATTCAACTTAAAATTGGAGCTACAGAAAATGTCAAAATTGTGAAATTTGATAAAACAATCATTCTCCTCTCTATTAGTATTTCAGCATAAAGTTGAGTCAGTAAAATATTTGAATGACAATTTTAGCTGTGCTGCAAATGTCTTTATAATGATTAGATTAGATTCCGTACAGTGTGGAAACAGGCCCTTTGACCCAACCAGTCCACACCGAGAGTAACCCACCCAGACCCATTTTCCTCTAAAAGAGTGACCTGGGCAATATAGCATGGCCAGTTCACCTGAACTGCACATCTTTGGACTGTGGGTGGAAACCAGAGCACCTGGAGGAAACCCACGCAGACACGGGGAGAACATGCAAATTCCACACAGATAGTCGCCCGAGGCTGGAATCGAACCTGGGACCCTGGTACTGTGAGGTAGCAGTGCTAACCACTGGGCCACCCTTAAATAATTGAAACATATGAGGTCTTTCTCCTCTTTAACCTTTGATAAAACAGGATTTCAGAAATGTATTTCAACAAAACTGCAGCTCTATTACAGTGAGGCTATAGTTATTGTTCCTAAAGCCTTTTGGTCCTAATTGGACAACACCGATACCCTCCAACCTAATCTCATTTAACCAATAAGGCAATGCAGTAATCTATATCGTTAGTAAGCAGTGTGCACTTGTGTTGTAGGTTTGCCGTGAGCAGTTCGTTGCCCTGCATAGCCAACCTATTCTTCAAGATCTTTCCAAATTCCTGGTAAACAAATACCGCTATAACATTCCGTGAGTATTGAGCTAGTTTCACTCCATACAATATCATTATCTGTTCAAACATAGACTTGTAACAATCAGAGGCAAGAAATAGTAATACTTTGATATCTCTGAGCTTTTTAATATAGACAATGGTTTCAGTCAAATATTTCTGTCTTTGCAGAGCTGATCGAAAAAGCAAGAAGCTTCAGGACTACCAAAGAATGATGGAATTACTTTCTAAAGAACTGAAGATAGGTACTGAACAAACTGGTTTAGAAAAAAGCAAATTAAGTCTGGTATTAGATTAATAGGACATACCTAGTCTAAGTCAAATTAGTGAATTTAACCTGTGTGCTCTTTGAATAAAATACTATGGCTTTTAGAGTACTTTCTCAGAAGGAACAGTATGCTCTGAAGGGGAGAGCAATAATGATGAACTTTAAGGCAGCTGGATGAAAGAAATTAGATTAAATGCCTTAAAGGCAAAAAAAAAGTTGTATAATAACTGCAAAGTTGTATAATAATTTCAAGTTTTTTTGCCAGTTACTTCACTACTCCAACTCCCTTTTCTGCAGCCATTGATACCACTCTTTGATGCATTATTCAGGAGTTTGTTATTTTTCTTAAGAATTCTGGACATTTTGGCTGTATGCAATTTTTCATGGAAATTAATGGACCTAAATCCAAAATTGCACTCATTTAGTACATGTGCGTTATCCTCCAGTGAGGGTCACTGTAGCTATAGCCACTTTGTCTGCTTTTGAAACTATGGCAACTGACCCAGGGTGTGGCACTTACCATTATCTATGATAAGATCTGTTGGCTTAATAACATATGTGGATCTTGCTGTATCTACTGTATCAAAGGACAGTACAATACAATAGGGATGTGGTGGCGTAGTGGTAAAATCTCTGGGCTAGTAATCTAGAGGTCCAGGCTAATGATCTGGGGCCATGAGTTCAAGTACCATCACAGCAACTGACAGAATTTAGTTTTAATTAATAAATCTGGAACTGAAAGTTACTGTCATTCACGGTGCCACGAAGCAATTGCGATTATCAACAGGACACTTCTGAGAAGACCTACAAGTGACTCCATACCCACAGCAATGTGATTGGTGCTGTCACCTTTGAAATGGTGGAGCAAGCCACTTGATTGAAGAACAGCAACTTTCAATGTCATTTCTAAATTTATGGCTTCACGTGAGCAAAGTGTGAGTAATTTGTATTAATAAGTTGAAAGTGTAGCTGGCTTAACAATTTTTGGGAAGTGGAAAGGATAGGAAGAGGAAAAATATCTTGTGTGACCTGGGCTTAGTCTGTAGTATGTTAATTGTGAATTTAATTCCTTCCTTTTGATATGTGAAGTAATATTGTTCATGATATGGTGCATGTTCTTCACTCACCTCCTGTAACTGCCACATCACAACAGATTATCTCGCCTATTTAAAATTCTGAAATTCCAGATAAAGAGATGTACGTTGGCTTGGAAAATCAAAATTTGTGAAATAATTCTCAAGATCTCAACAGTGACAGACTATACCACATTTGCAACAATTGTTTTCCATGTAATCTGAAAGTTAAGGTCTTTTAATGATTTTGGATTTAATTATGCTTCTGAAACAATACAACTTTTCCTTGAAGAAATGATTGTGCTCATTGCAGAATTCCAGAAATTAAGAGTCTTTGTTGGGAGATGACCACTTCAAGTACTAATTAGTTCATTAAAGTGATCTTTAATGCTTCAGTAAATCCATTCATTAATCACTCACTCTTCAATCATCACTATTTATTCAATGCAAAAGCATAGTTAAACTGGTAAAAAGTTTGGAATGCCTTTTCAAGCATTTTGCATATGTTTGAAAACATTCCAACTTTTTCAAATGCTTTATTTTTGCTTAAAAATATGGATTAATTGAGATTTAATCGACAATACGAAAAATCTAAATATCCCCTTCCACCGTGAACTTGACTTGATTTCAATCAGTTCTTCCTTTCTGATTCGCTTGTTTATGCAAGACTGATTGTGCTTTTATATCCTTTCAGGTGAATTTGATCTAGAGAAGGTTAAAGAATCTACTTATTTCTTCAGCTGAAGATATCAGAATGAAGGGAAGATATCTACAAGCATCTGCCCTTTGAACTCCAGAAAAGTCCTCTAATTAAAAGCAAAGTATTGCAAATACTGGAGATCTGGAATAAGAACAAAGTGCTGTAGAAAATCAGCAAATCTGGAAACATCTGGAGAGACATAGCAAGTGCTAAATTGCTAGTCTAGCACGACTCCTCTTCAGATATCTTCCCATTGTTTATTGGATACATGAAAGGCTTAAGCTGGGAAAGGAATTTGTTGTTTCAGTGAAATAGCTGAAGAGGTTTTGTACTGTTGACCTGTGTAAATCTTTCCTGTTTATGATAGGTTCCATGAAAACTTGATAAAACTACCAAACAATAATTTATCTCTCTTTCGATTTGAAGATTAAATTGACCACCATTGACAAAATAATACCATGTGGAGGAGTTAAGTAAAATCTTATGGCTTGCTCATTGTATGGTGAACAAAGTCAGAAATAATGTTTTTGTACTATTTCTGTTTCAGCTATTGTCATCCTTACATAGGGGGTTACAGAACCCAAGTTCTGCACATGTTTGTTCTTAAGGTGACTGGATATATCTCAGCGCAGAATGCTAGGTGAGAAAGGAGATGCTAGCATCATGAATTGCACATCCCTTACATCCTCGTATCAAAGTTGTTGCTTCCCCACCAAATGTAATCCTATTTCAGTTTTTAAATTTGAGAAATTTCAGTTTAAATGTTTCCAAGAAGTAAAATGTTTCAAACTTATTTTCAGTCTAATTTTTGCATCTGTTTTTAACACATCATGGCAGTTACTATGAACTCCTGTAAATTTGTATTTCATTAACCTAATGAATGAAAAGTGATAAAATCTGTAAGGTGAAGAATTACTGTACAAACACAAAAATGGGACTTGTATCCCACTTTCTGTATCTCCTTATTTAAAGAAACCAGTCCTTAGTTTTATAACCTCTTTCCTCTGGGCTGTTATGATATGGTTGTGAAAAACCCAGGATTTGTCTTGGTTAAAGAATATGACTCCTGCAGCTTTCATTGCTTTGCAAGTTTAGTGAAAAGGAATTGTGACCTCCATGTCTGTCTCTGAGGGAAATCATTGAATTTCCTATCACTTGTTAGTGAATGATTCACATTGTTAAACTGCATCAGATTTCTAATTGCAGAAAGTTTGACTTGATTGTATTTTTTTATAATAAATTATTGGATCTGAAAAATGGCTGCTAACTACCCTGTGCTATTTTGTTTAACATTCTACAGAAGTTTACGCTTGTAGAAATGTTCATATCCACATATGTCATTGGTTGTTGATGAAATTTTTTTTTATCACAGCACAGAAACAGACCCTTGGGTCTAACCAGTCCATGCTGAACATAATCCCAAACTAAACCAGTCCCACCTGCCTGCTCCTGGCCCATATCTCTTCAAAGCTTTCTTATTCATATTATTATCCAAATGTCTTTTAAACATTGTAATTGAACCCACATTCCCCACTTCGTTAGGAAGTTCATTCCACATGCAAACCACCCTCTGTGAAAAATTTGCCTCTAATGTCTTTTTTTAAATCTCTCTCCTCTCACCTTAAAAATGTGCCCCCTAGTCTCAAAATCCCCAATTCAAATTAAAAAGACAACTACCATTAACTTTATCTATACCTCATTATTTTATAAAATTCTAACAGGTCACCTCTCAGCCTCCTATGCTCTAGTGAAAAAGTCCCAGCCTATTTAGCCTTTCTTTATAACTCAAACCTTTCGTAGCCAGCAACATCCTGATACGTCTCTTCTGAACCCTCTCCAGCTTGATAATATCCTTCCTATAACTGGATGACCAGAACTGGACACTGTATTCTGGAAGTGGCCTCACCAATATCCTGTACAGCCTCAACATGACTATACTCAAAGGACTGAGCAATGAAGGCAAGCATGACGAACACCTTTTTAACCACCCTGTCTCTATATGCTGCTACCTTAAAAGAATTATATACTGTATGTCCACGTCCTTCTGTACTACATCACTACCAGTTCTTCATTTAAGAAATTATTCAGCCTTGAACTTTTCAAAAAAACATTGTCCTTGCTTGATGACTTTTACAGTAAGTAGTTTAAGTAGTAGGTTGAGATTGAAGAGATCACGTTGTGACTTCAGCAATTGTATCAGACATCCATTATGTTGTCCATTACTTTGAATGATAGAAAACATTTCATCATTTTAAGTCTTAGTACAGGTTAAAATACTGTCCTGTCTGTCTTTGCAAGTAAATGGTGTATGGAATCAGAATCACTTGCAAAATCCTAAATAACTGAACAATTTAAGGGAATTAGTATATCAGGTTAGTGAGCAGTTTTCAGAAAGCTGACTTTTTTTTGCAGTCTCTTACTAAGGAATAAGCCCTTTGAATAAACCAACTGTCATCTTCTGTGACACAATGTAGGCAGGTTTGAAATGTACTTGGAGTCATAGAGTTGCGTAGCACGGAAGAAGACTTTGGTCCAACTTGTCTATGCCAACCAGATATCCTAAATTAATCTCGTCCCATTTGCCAGCATTTGGCCCACTGCCCTTTAAAACCCTTTGTACCAATCCAGATGGCGTTTAAATGTTGTAATTGTAGCAGCTTCCACCACTTCCTCCAGTAGCTCATTCCATACACGTACTACCGTCTGCATGAAAAAGTTGCTGGTTTGGTCTCTTTTAAATCGTCTTGAAATAAGATGAACTGTGCAGAATGTAAGAGCTTTGCTAACTGCATTTTTAAATATATTAATTCATGGGATGTGGGCATTGCTAGTTAGGTCAGCATTTATTGCCCAATCCTCATTGACCTTGAGGAAATTTAGTGTTGTTTGGTGTTGATTCTGATTATTTAAATTTAGATTTTATTGTCACATTTGCTCGAGTATAGGAATACAATGAAAAGTATACAAAGTCACCATTCTCTGGCTCTTAGTGTAAAAATGACAGGATTAAAAACAGAAGCAGAAATAAAAGAAACAGCCAAAAGAAAAGGAAATGTCTAGAGGCTGGAATAATGAACAATGTATGTAAGGGGATAACATGATGGCACATTTAATGATTTCCCAAAGTTTGTTGGTAAAATAATAGCTGTTTTCAAAAAACATTATTACTATGTAAGCAATCCAGCAATTTGTGGCGAGGAAAAGCAGTCCGAAGAGTTGTGATTGCCGGGATTGAAGCTATACGTAAAAATTGGATTACAATATCATATCCCCATGAGTCTATTTTTTAAAAAATTTAGATTTGCATAGCAAAAATGAATTAAACTTACTGGAGAAAATTGCACTCATACTGACTCTGGTATCCTTTTGCAACTTAATTTGTATTCTTCAATGCTATTCCAGCTTTCTGGCCAGAAAGGGAAGAATTGAAACTCTAATTCCTGGAAGTAGCAAATTGCTTTTTGAAGTGAGAAAAACCTTTTACACTTTGACTTTTCTTGATCTTTTCTCTCTTTGATCCACCTTAATCTAATCAGTCTTAAAAAAAGAGCTTCCTTACCCAGTCAAAATTTCCCTCCATCATTAGTAGGACACGAGAAGAGACTAGTAGCATAATATTTAATTTATACGTTGCATAACCAATTTCCAACAGAGGTGGCAGTTAGTACAGACCTGTTGGATGATTTTAGCGGAGTGTCTCAATAAGTTGTTGGCAATTAATTGGAAATGTGTGTTTTCTGAGCCTTTGTTTTCGCAAGCTTTTGATTAACCTTGCAATTAAATCTTCAATTGCTAGTGACTCTCTGGAGCTCCTTTTAACCTTACCTGATGTAAGCAATGTGAAGCAGCAAATTCACAACTCAGGACTGCTATCCAGTTGTAAATTTACATATTCTTTGAAGTTTGAAACATTGTGTAGTAGTTACAATATTATAAAAAGGCTCCTCAACAGGCCAACACCAAAGTTTACATTCCTATCACCCATTTCACCCATCAATATATTTTTATGAGCCTTCCTCTGTACAGTACAGGAAGCTAGATAAACATGTGGTGAAATGGGAAAAAGCAGCCAGAGTGGTAAGGGAGGGGAAATCCTGTTTGGGATAATAAGGCCTTATTGTTGTTTTCCTGTCTGAATTTTCTCCTCCTCTTCACTGTAGCCCCATCCACCTCAGGAAGGATAACTGAGGGGAATTTTCCTGTCCATCTTTCTAACCAAAACTAGTACTTAATGCATGATGTAACAACTTTTTTTTTCCCTCTTATCACAGGAGCAAACCATTCTCATCTCAGTCATTTGCACATAACATTCAAGAGAATAAATATTGAATATTTATTTGATGCCAGCTGAACCACTGGAATCCCTCTAAACTGTGTTGTGATCATTAAGGAAGTGACAAAACTGCCCCCAAAGCTGTGTTAGCCTCCTCAGTTCTTTCCTAAAGTTGAATCAACCAGGTTACAGTGTACAGTGGTGTAAAGCTGAAACTACATTGACCGGAGAGAATAACTTTCCAAGAATTTTTCTTTATGCTGAATCAGGAGACTCAAGTATGCAGAGCACCTTCAATTCACCTTCCTACCTTCAATGTTGCGATTCAGCACAAGCTGTGGGACCTTCATTGCTGAAGTACAGTATATCACAGAAAAGAAGTTTGATATGGGAGCAATCTGTCCTGCCAGGAAATTGCCCACAGTCAATTTATTTGATTTTCCGTGTTCATCTAGGGTTTGCTTACAAAAAAAAGGGCCTCCAGAGTTCTGACATTAAATGGGAGATCGGTTGTCTAATTGTTATTAGTTGTTATTCCCTGTAACAGTTCAGAGCAGTTTCTGTCTACTGAACACCAGGGTGTGAACATTAATGACTGAATTGCTTTTGAAGATATGCCATTGGATGGTATTTGAATCCCACTGCTCTAGCATTTTTACCAGTAAATTGATCTGAAATTTTGGTTTTATTTTAACCTAAAAGAACATTATAGCTCCCAATAGGTCAGATGTGCTACTAAGTGAGCAGTCTCCTCCAGAAACACATTGCAGGGATGGAATATTAGAGGCGATGATCAAAAATTAAGCATCCAAATGTGAAACTTATATGCCAAGTCAAATGTAGACCATTATTCTGAATATTCCTAAATAACTGCATAAGCTCTTTACATTTCAACAGTGGATGATGCTTTGAGGTCACTTTTATCAAAACTGTCAGCTAACTTTGTCTTAAGTGAACTAATCTTTCAAAGAACTGAAGATGCAGTATATGACTTTTGGGATTTTTTGGTAAATAAATGCAGTTGCACTATTTAGCTTTTCCAGTTAAATTCCAAAATTTATTTATTTTGTTTTATTTTGCTGTGTGGAGGATGTAGTCTGTGCATCTTGCAATGTTACATTAATGAATGTTTATTTCCTTTTAGTAAAAACATCTAATCTGAACTGTTCCCCTGCAATAATTAATTCTTGCTTGTTTTCAACATATTCTTGACTTCAATTTCTCTTTGTTTGCCTGCGTAGAAATTGTAACACAGATGCAACTTTTTAATCTGGAAAATATTGAATGTTGTTAACATATGAGTTGTTAGCATATCATCCCCTATCTCCCTCCATCCACCTCCCTCGCCACACCCTGAAAGCTGCCACAAAGCTGTGAAACTTGAAAGCGTTCAGAAAAGATTTACAAGGATGTTGCCAGGGTTGGAGGATTTGAGCTATGGGGAGAGGCTGAACAGGCTGGGGCTGTTTCCCTGGAGCTGAGGGGTGACCTTATAGAGATTTAGAAAATTATTAGGAGCATTAGATTAGATTTTTTTTAAGATTACTTAGTGTGGAAACAGGCCCTTCGGCCCAACAAGTCCACACCGACCCACAATCCACCCAGCCCGTTCCCTTATATTTACCCCTTCACCTAACACTAGGGGCAATTAAGCATGGCCAATTCACCCAACCTGCACATTTTCAGACTGTGGGAGGAAACCGGAGCACCCGGAGGAAACCCACACAGACACAGGGAGAATGTGCAAACTCCACACAGACAGGTGTCCGAGGCTGGAATCGAACCTGGTGCTGTGAGGCAGCAGTGCTAACCACTGAGCCACCGTGCTGCCCATATCCGTGCTGGCATGGATAGGATAAATAGACAAAGTCCTTTCCCTGGGGTGGGGGAATCCAGAACTAGAGGGCATAGATTTAGGGTGAGGGGGAAAAGATATAAAAGGGACCTAAGGGGCAATTTTTTCATGCAGAGGGTGGTACATGTATGGAATGAGCTGCCGGAGGAAGTGGTGGAGGCTGGTACAATTGCAACGTTTAAGAGGCACTTGGATGGGTATGTGAATAGTAAGGGTTTGGTGGGATATGGGCCGTGTGCTGGCAGGTGGGACTAGATTGGGTTGGGATATCTGGTCGGCATGGATGGGTTGGACTGAAGGGTCTGTTTCCATGTTGTACATTTCTATGATGCTATGACTATGATGTGTTGAAATTTGTAGTCTTTCATTTAAATGACCCACTCCATATGGGTTATTTTCTCAGTTTGGTCATTCAAGAAATATTACCAGGAATAATTATTATTCCAGTTGATAAAGGAATGGTACGCTGAAAGCTAGTGCTACCACATAAACCTGTTGGACTATAACGTTCTGTTGTGATTTTTAGCTTCGTCCACCCCAGTCCAACACTGACACCTCCAAGTCATTCCAGTTACAGTTTCCTTTGTACTGAAGTCTATACTTCGTCAGCCAATACCTGTTATACTCATTAATAATCAACCTCAATTATTCACTCAACAAATATGTTTTACTTACCAGTACCTTATAACTGAGCGCAAGGGATCAAGCAGGCAATGCAATCTCTTGTTTGCAATGGATGCTGATGACATTTTATAGTCAACAACCAACATATTGGTGGTTTCCTTTTATGCATAGCTTTAAAATCAGCCCTTTTTGAAATGATTTCTCAACAATTCAATGGCCGACATATACCATTATCATCTTATATGTGACCTAAACAGAGTATTCAGAGCTTTCGAAGTGGAAGGGGTTAGGAACACTGATGACAGATGGTAAATGCCAAAGGAATTTAACTTGGCCAAAGTATCCATCTTTTATTTGCCTGCAGCAAATTGTAGAGGCTATGAAAGCAAGAACACATTAATTCTTACCCTTTTTCAATGTATGTACAGAAATTGGAAGCAAGATTAAGACGAGGCATGAGTTGAAAGTAATAATAGGCTGATGGTGTTCTCATCTTATTTAAAAAGGGTGAAATAAAACAATTAAATAACATTTATAAAATAAACAGGCCACAGGCACCACACGCATGAAGGTATTTGTAAAATTTGAGATTTTTGTACAAAAAAGTACAAAAATATTAGTTGTTTCCTATGATCAGACTGCTGACAAATTATTTCAGCCACGCAATGCATTCTCATCAGTTTCTTGAAGGGCATGTGTAATTAGAACAAAGTTAGCAGGGAGTCTTAATGAAAGCGTCATCCCCTGCTGCAATTTTGACAGTATGTAGTTACAGTATTTAAAAATCTCTTGAATAAAATTAGATAATTTATTACATTTGCCTGAAAACATGTTTGCACATAAAAGCATTCAGGGCTAGAAGGGGGTGGTAGTAGTAATGTCATTGATCTGTAAATTCAGAGGGCCAGATATGAAAATCTGAAATAAAAAGCAAATTTAGCGGTGACCATAAAATGATTGTTGTAAAAACCAATCTGGTTCATTAATGTCATTTAGAAATAGGGGTGTGCCACCTATACCTGGCCTGACCTACATCTGATTCCAAAACAACAGCAATAATACTGAAATTCTTTTTGAAATGGTTTCGCAAGGCCCTGGTCTACAATGTTTAACAGAAGGAATGAAACCAGATTGGTCAATGGCAGATAATCTATGCTCTAGAAGCAACAACAACAAATCAAGCCCTGCTTACCCTGCAAAGTTTCCTGCACTGTCTTGGAACTGATGGTGTCAAAATTGGAAAAGATGTCCCAGAAACTAGTCCTGTGACAATTATACAATTAATGGTAGGACCCTGGGTAGGTTATAGAACAGAGAGACATAGACGTTCAGGTACATTTTTAAAAATATTTCTATCACAGGTGGATAGGATGGTTAAGAAGGTGTTTAGCATGCTTGCCTTCATTGTTCAGGCCTTTGAGTTTAGGAGTTGGGATGTCATGTTGAGGTTGTACAGAATATTGGTGAGGTCTCTTCTGGAGTACTGTGTCCGGCTCTGGTTGCCTGTTTTGGAAGGATATTACTGAACTGGAGAGGGTGCAGAAAAGATTTATCAGGATATTGCTGGGAATGGAGGATTTGAAATATAAAAATAGACTTGAAAGATTGGGACTTTTTTTCACTGGAGCGCAGGAGGTTGAGCGATGACCTTTTTGAGGTTTACAAAATGGTGAGGGGCCTAGGTAAGGTGAATAGTAATGGCCTTTTCTCTACAGTGGGGAATTCAAAACTAGAGGGCATATTTTTAAGGTGAGAGGAGGAAGATTTAAAAAGAACATGGGGGGCTACCTTTTTGATTCAGAGAATGGTTTGTTTGTGGAATGAACTGCCAGAGAAAGTAATGGATGCAGGTACAGTTACAGCATTTAAAAGCCATTTGGATAAGTTCATGAATAAGAAAAGTTTGGAGGGATATGAACCAAGCATAGGCAGGTGGGACTAGTTTAGTTTGGGAACATGATTGGCGTGGACTGGTTGTATGAAAGGGACTGATTCCATACTATATAATTCCTTAACAGCCTAACACAGACATACAGAACCATACCTGACAATCTCACAGACACCACCATCGCTATTCTTGGGTATGACTTGTCCCACTTGCAAGAGAGACCCAGCAGAGTTGACAGCACTGTGGTACACAGTCAGGAGGGAGTTCCAGGGTGTAGACCACACAAAGTCTCATGGAATTAGGTCAAAAAGGACAAGCAAACCTTCTGCTGATTGCCATCCACTGTGCAATCACCACCCAATCAGTATTCTTTCTTGTTCAACATTGCTTTTAAGAAGCATCAAGGGTGGCAGGAGCACAAATCTAGAAAGGACAAGGGATTTCAATGTCCAGACTAAGGGTAGCTGAGTGGCACCAGAACTGACCAAGCCGTCTGAGTCCTAAAGGAGGTAGCTGCTAGACTTGTTCTGCAGTGTTAACCTATTTGTAGCAACTTACGTCATCCTCAAGAATCGATCAGTAGCATCCGATTATAGTAATTCTGGAAGACTGACCACCAAAAAGACCTTGTGGAGATAATTCACACTGAGGATTCCCGCCATCTTGTGTGGCACTAACACTTTGCTAAATGAGTTAGATTTCAAACAGATCTGGCAATTCAAAGCTGAGCACCCATGACATGCTGTGGGCGATTAGTAGGAGTAGAATTGTATTTAACTAAAATCTGGAGCCTAATGACTATCATTATCATAATCATGAAGGAGACCATTGCTTCAGTGAAACCCTGCTTCAATGAAAAGTGCAGAAGGACATGGCAGGAAAGAAACCTAAGGCCTGCCTTAAAAAGGAAGTGTCAAACTGGTGATGTCTACAATTGGCTGAAGACGCTGGATATTACAAAGGCTACAGACTCTGAAAACATTTCAACTATGGAAGACGTGTTTCAGAACAGTCCACGACCCCTTATCAAGTAGTTCCAAAATACC
The DNA here is from genome assembly GCF_020745735.1 of Hemiscyllium ocellatum. Taxonomy (NCBI): domain Eukaryota; kingdom Metazoa; phylum Chordata; class Chondrichthyes; order Orectolobiformes; family Hemiscylliidae; genus Hemiscyllium; species Hemiscyllium ocellatum. The sequence goes on along the minus strand of NC_083428.1, from coordinate 15,719,798 downwards.
TGTGACATGGTCAGCAATGTGGAATATTGTCTAGGTTATGTCTTGTTCATAAAAAGCAGGACAAATCCACTCAAGTCCGATCTACTCCACAGGTGTGTGTCACAACATGGGGTAAACCATTAACTCTGTTAATTTTAAACCAGCAAAACACAGAAAAGATTTATCCTGTGTAGTAATCTATGAAAATTTGTGAGGCCAAGAACTAGTTAGAGCAAAAACTAACAACTTTATTTCTTAAAGTATAACAGAATAATTTACTAATAACTATTTACAACTCCCATCTCTACTTTCCCTTCTATAATACTAGTCCAATAAAACCCCTGATTAAGATTTACCAAAATTCAGATTTCAAAACCAGGCAGTTGTCGAATTTTCCCTTTGTATCTTCCTCTGGAGATTTTCTTCTTTTCACGATTTCTCTTTCACGGATGGCTGATAGATAAATGTACCTGTTCTGCAGGCAATCTGCATTTGTTGGTGGCTTGGCAGTTCTCTCTCAACTGATCATGTTTTCCCGGTCTTATACCCCAAAGCATCGGATTGTGTCATTTAATATTATCAATATACTAAATTCACACTTGATTGGAGTTTGCTTATTTTTTGGATATTATTTAAACTGATTGGCCTCAATCCAATTTGTTTTTGTCTCCAGGCAACCAGCTACACTAGCTGCTGGACTAAAAGGTTACATTATATCTTGCTCAGAGCACTTTGTGCTTTTAGCAGGTAGTTCTGCTAGATTTTCACTTTCTTAAAGGTACAGTACACTTCTACACCTCATAGCACCTCCCCACTTAAGAAAAAAAATCACCATAATGAAAAGACAACTTCATTTTTTTTCTATTCTTTAAACACATTACCCTACCATACAGATAACTTTAATCTTTCACCTTAACTTCTTTCCATATACCTGTGTTATATGTATATATAAACATTAAATAAATACAAATCCCATCTAAACTTTATCACTTAAATACACGATAACGCATCTGCCATTACATTCTTACGACCCACAACATGTACGATTTTTAAATTAAAAGTCTGTAACGTAAGACTCCAACAAAATAGTGTCATATTATTGTCTTTGAAGCATTCTAAGAATGTTAAGAAGATTGCGATCCGTGTACACCACCTTTACTTTTTGCTTTGTGTTATGAATTATGATAGTGGGATCTGGTTACCACAGTTTGGAAAATACCAGGATATTTATGTTTTAACTCCTCAGTTTCTTGGTCTTCCTTGGGCTTCTCCACAATAAAGGGTGTCATTCCCACCTTGGATCCTGCCAAATCATTCCCAAAAGCAAACTGAATTCCTGGAAATGACACTCTGTCAATCGCTCCCACTGCAACTTCCCCAATCTTAAGTTGGCACTCCAATCTGATTTTACATAGGGGAACACTAATTTTCTGTCTATCTATCCCACAAATTACCACACTCTCAGGTAACAGATAAGAAAGAGTGCATATTTGCTCATCTCTCACTATCAGCAACTAGTTAGATCCTGTATCTCTCAAAATTAAAACTTCTTGTCCTTACCCCCTGTTCTTTCTGAGTAAACTTTACACACAGAAGCAAATTCTTTGCAGCGATCAGGTGCTAACTCCGTACTGAACCCCTGCCTAGGCTGTGCACTCTCCAGCAGCTCCTCGACTCTTCTTAGGGTCTCCTTTACGACCTACACTAATGCTACTGGCTTAGTTTATTTTACCACATCTTTTCCCACAGCACTTTTCTTTAACAACCAGCACTGTGACTTTCCATGTCCCACGTTCCATTCACAAGGTGCATTTGCCCTTCAAAACAATCCTTGCTGCCATCTGATGTAGGCTCTACAGGGCACAGCTACAGAAGCTAGAGTAATGGCCAGAAAATTAACTTATGCAGAGGCTGTAGTATTGGGCAAAGATATGAGGACAGAGACTGTCAGAAAAAGATAGTTTGAAGGACTCAAAGCTTGCGATAGACTGGAACATTCTTCATTTAAACCACAGTTTAAGCAGGAAGATATCTTAAGGCTGCAGCAACAAAGGTTTATTTAAAAATTTATACAAGGGTGTGTGCATTGTTTCAAACTCTGGAAGTTGAGAAAATATAAATTTTGTCCAGAAAGGAAACAAATCCTCAGCACAACTGTAAAAGGGGTAAAACCTCCAGAAGGGGTGGGGGGGAGGATACCGGAGCACCCAGCGGAAACCCATTCGGAAACAGAGATTGTATAGATTCCACACAGTCACCCAAGGTTGGAATCAAACCCAGGACCCTTTAGCAGGATTTAAAGCTTTAAAGAAGTAAAACCATGCAACATTGTCATAATACAAAATTTAAAGCCTTATTGGAAGAATACAGTACAGCATCATTATAATAGTTCCAAAGATTTACAGGCAAAGAAAATAGTGTGACATTGCTGTTATACAGGGTTTAATAGTTTTAGAAGACTTTAAGGCAAGATGCTTTAAACAGCATTGCTTCACTGCAAGATTACAGACTTTAACTTTTCATATAATGCTAAATAATTAATTTTGATATATATAGAACAAATAGCAGGTTACAGATTTAAACCAATATTAAATTTTTTAAAAACTGCCACCTCTCCACAGATGCCGCTAGACCCGCTGTGTTAACCTTTCAAGTCCAGTGACCTTTCTTCAGAACTAGTTGTGATGTCGAAGCTGCCACACTTTCCAGCCAATCTGACGATGACACGAAGTCTTCAGATGTCCAACACAAGATACTTATTAATACAGATGTGTCATCTCTGACTCCTGATACTATTTGCAAACGTGACTAACTAGTTAATATAGTGACTGTACTACTATCATGCAACAAACTACATCTTATTATGGTACTTATTAATACAGATGTGTCATCTCTGACTCCTGATACTATTTGTAATCATGACTAACTAGTTAATATAGTGACTATACTGCTATCATGCAACAAACTACATCTTGTTATGAAGACAAATACTGTTGCTTATTATGACTCAGTAGTGATTTATCCTCAATCACTAACACAGCTAATTAGATAGATCGATAAGCTCAGCATAGAATAATTGGCTGGGTTCTTGTCCCTACTTCCGAACCAAGAGGCCTACGTTCAAATTCCACCTACCTTGGATATGTGTGGTTCCATGTTTGAACAGGTTGTGTTGTGTCAATATTGATAAGTTTCCATTACAGTTCTATAAGTTTTCTGTGACCATTTGATTTACTTTTATTACAATACCTCATTCAGGCTGTTCTGACTGATTGAAGTTTTGTTAAAAAGAGTTGAAGGGAGAATTGGTGGTAGTACTGTATCCCAACCACAAGTCAACAATGGTTGGTAATGTAACATACAAGGGTGATCTTTGCTGGAATTGTTGTCATGATTGTGCTGTTTGACAATCTTGTGGAAATCTATGACCAGTTGGAGGTTGATCCTAAATCACACAAAGGCAAGATATCACAACCTTTGGTAAAGCAGAGGAGAAATTTGGAAAGGGAAAACAAAAAAAATAAATTCCTATTCTTTTTCCCTCGGACCCCATGAAAAATAATTTAATTCAAGTTTAGGCAGCTTCTTTGGCTAGGGAACCAATTCCACCGTAAAATAACAATCAAAATGTTACTTATATTGAAGGTTTTTGATTTCCATTTATTCTTATATAAGAAGCAAGCGGGTAACTGGAGAAAGGATTGGTCCACTAAAGGATAATGAAGGAAGGCTGTATGTAGAACATGAGAGAATGGGTGAGATTCTGAATGATTACTTTGCATCAATGTTCAGTGAGGAGAGGGACATAATGAACGTTGAGATTAGAGATAGAAGTTTGATTAGTCTGGATCACATTGACATAAACAGGGAAGATGTGTTGGGTAGGCTAGAGGTTATTAAGTTGGACAAATACCCAGGGCCAGATGGGATCTATCCCAAGTTGCTGAGAGAGGAAAGGGAGGAAATAGTTGGAGCCCTGACAGATATCTTTGTGGCATCCTTAAGCAAAGGTGAGGTGCCGGAGAACTGGGGAGTTACTCATGTTTTCCCCCTGTACAAGAAGGATAGTATGATAGGGGAGATTGTGCCTTACCAACTTAATAGAGTTCTTTGAGGAAGTGACCAAGTTGACAGCTGAAGGAAGGGCTGTTGATGCCATATACATGGACTTTATTAAGGCATTTGATAAGGTTCCCCATGGTAAACTAATAGAGAAAGTGGTCACATGGTATGCAGGGTGTTCTAGCTATGTGGATAAAGAACTGGTTGAGCAACAGGAGACAGAGAGTAGTAGCTGAAGGGAATTTCTTGAAATGGAGAAAGGTGACCAGTGGTGTTCCACAGGGACCAGTGCTGGGGTCACTGTTGTTTGTGATAGACATAAATGATTTGGAAGAGGGCATTGTTGGTATGATCAGCAAGTTTGCAGATGACACAAAAGTTGGTGGAGTAGCAAAAAGCATAAGGGATTGTCAAAGAATACAGGAGAATATAGATAGACAGGAGAGTTGGGCGGAGAAGTGGCAGATGGAGTTCAATCCAGACAAATGTGAGGTGATGCATTTTGGGAAGTCTAATTCTAGAGCGAATTATATAGTGAATGGAAGAGCCTTGGGAAAAGTTGATGAGCAGAGAGATCTGGGAGTGAAGGTCCATTGTACCCTGAAGGTTGCTGCACAGATGGATAGAGTGGTCAAGAAGGCATATGGTATGCTTACCTTCATCAGATGGGGTGTTGAATATAAGAGCTGGCAGGTCAAGTTAAAATTTACACCATGTTGGTTCAGCCGTCTTTAGAATACTGTGTACAGTTCTGGTCATCACATTACCAAAGGGATGTGGACGCTTTGGAGAGGGTGCAGAGAAGGTTTAAGAGGATGTTGCCTGGTATGGAAGGTGCTAGCTATGAAGAGAGGTTGAGTAGGTTTCATTAGAGAAAGGGAGATCAAGGGGGGACCTGATTGAGGTTTACAAAATCATGAAGGGTATAACAGGGTGGATAGAGACTAGCTTTTTTCTCAGGGTGAAGGATTTAATAACGAGAGGTCACGCTTTCAAAGTGAGAGGTGAAAAGTTTAAGGGGGATACACGCGTCAAGTACTTTACACAGAGGGTGGTAAGTGCCTGGAACACGTTGCCAGCAAAGGTAGTAGAGGTAGACATTGTAGATTCATTTAAGATGCATCTGGATAGATGCATGAGTAGGTGGGGAGCAGAGGGATACAGATGCTTAGGAACTGGGCGACAGGTTTTGACAGTAGATTTGGATCAGCTCAGGCTTGGACGGCTGAAGGGCCTGTTCCTGGGCATTAAATTTTCTTTGCTTTTTGTTCTTTCTTTGTTACTTATTAAGCTGATCACTTGAAATGACAGGAGGTATTAATACCCTTAGATTGACCTATTCAAAATGGAGCTGATTCCCCATTGCCAGTATAATTAGGACAAAGCTGGTTTTGATATCCTGTTAACACTTGCTGAAGGGAGTCAAAATTAACCTCCTTTCCCTTGTACAGTTAAATTAAACCATCTCTGTCTATCCACACAAGAAGGGAGGATTAATGAGGAAGTGAAATTGCTGAGACCTTAAATTGTTCATTTTTAGCCCCGTAAAGTGTTCTAGACAATAACATTCAGTATAATGTGGATTGACAAATTAATATTGAATGTTGGACAGGACATTGGGACAGTGCTGGTGATTTGCTTTGAATACTACCACGGAATCTGTCACATTCACTTAAACCGACAGGAGCAGCTTCGACCACGTTTATCTGAAAGTGGTTGTTTTCTGGTGATACATTTTCTCAGAAATTTTGCAGCTGTGTTATTGATGACTGAAAGATCCATTGGAGTAACATTAAAAGAGGATTGTCATGGGAAGTAAAGGAAAGAACATCATTATGGACTCACCAAATAAAATGAACACATCGAGAAAAGAGAAATTTTGTACAGGCCTAATTAAATTAAAAATATAAGGGAAGCAATTGTTTATTTCATTTTTTTCCCATTTGATGACATTTAAACTTATTAAAATAATTAAAGGCTAACCTTTGTAAAATCAGATGAATGAGGGATTATAACAATGAAATTAAGCCAGTAAAGTATCTGGTGGCCATCAAGATGCTTCAATGCAAAATTTGGGCTTCAGAACTGAAAGAACATGACACCTGAGAGTTTTATGGACAGTTTATGCAGAAAATTGGTTGGACAAGAGAAGTGATTAATGAGGAGGCCCATGAGGTAATACAAAAAAAGGTAGAAGGGAGCAAGATTAATTGCATCAGGAATGATGGCAAATGGAAATTATTAGGGAATTGTAAAGAAAGTTAAGATTGTTCTGGTCAGTAAATATTAATGATACTAATAAAGAGATAGGCAAAGAGGATTGTGGTGAATGACATAACGGAATGGACAGGATCAATCCATTTATAGAGGCATGGAGTGCACTGGTTTCCGGTCTTCAAATTGCATTTTGAGTCTGTGTGGCTGATGGGCACTGAATGCTTGATATGCATTACCAGAGAGTCAGAGGACCCCCTCTCTAGCAACTATAAAAAATAATAATACCAAGAACCTATTTTGGCCATCTACATATGTGAAATTAAAATAGTTTTTGTCAAAGTTATATCTACTCAGTTCCACATCTTCCAATCATTGATAGGCACTGAAGGTTGAGATTTCTCGAATGATCATTCATTAAAATTGGCTTGCACACTGATTTGACCTTATTTCCATTATGTGTAAGTTAATTGGTTGAGGAAAGACCATTCAATCATGTTGCCTGAATGTCAACATGTAGAATTCCTATGTCTACTATTTCACTGAAGCAACGTAACCTTTTTCGTTTGCAACATTAAAAAACATTTTGTTGAAAGAACAGGCAAGAGAACTTTATATCAATGTGTCAAATTTTTAGTAAATGCAGCCATAATATCAATAATATGATATTTATTGAAATAAATGTATTTCTCTTTCCATGCACTTTCTGTGAGCCTGCTCCCCTTTCCTATGTCTCTGTTTTTAAGACAATCACTTTGTGTACATTTCACACTCCTGATATTTCAACACTATCCTTTAACATTATATATTGGTTTTCAAACACAAAACAACTCACAAACATTGAAGGGGACATTAACAGCCAAATCTTATATATCCTTCAGTGCTTATTGCATGCATTGTACTGTATATGCTTCCCGTCCTTCATTGACCTTGCAATGCAGGCAAACATTTGCTGCCTGTGACAGCTATCTCATCACACATGCGACTGGAGTTGTGTCTGCAGAGGAACTGTTGAAGCTGGAAATGACTGCACAATACAAACCCGCATTTCACAAGTGTCATATTAAATTGCTATTAGCAAGAGGTAATGAAGAAAGAAATCGTTCTGTGGGTAGGTAATTCCAAGTGAAATGAAGAATTACTTCATGCTGCATATTCCCTTCCTTTGTGGCAGCTTTATTTTCTGAGTAGTAACTTGCAATTTACGTGAATACTAACGAAAATCACAAAATGGTGCAATCATCCAATCAAAACATTGAGACATCTTCTGAGACCTGAAATTGGCATTAATTATTACTGAGCAGGGTTCAGAAATCTGTGGTGTTAAAACTCAGGACAAGAGGGTACCCCCTAGCTGATATTGATGGTCATTCGTTGTTCTAATGTAAGGTTTTCATGCCTCAATATAAGGTTAGGCCAGTTTTCATAGTAGTTAAACCAAGTGTATTATTACACTGTACATGATGATAAGACTACAGAGCAACATATTCTAAACTATACAGAGTCCAACGTCTTTGACGAATACTAATACATGACTACTGAGGTCACAGTGACAACACAGCTTACCTCAAAGATTCAACCACATATTCATTGAATTCTACCTTGACATCACTTCAGAGAATGCTGTTATGTGGTAGTTGCTGTCCTAAAATAAAATTGTGTCATATTGTAAACTAGTTAATGTATTTTATGTACAGAGTAATAGAAAGAGTTAAAATTTAGAGATGCAATTAAATATCATCAAGTTACTGTAAGCTGATATTCTGTTATTGTGTTTGGCAGATTTCAGTGCGTGATGAAAATCGAAACATATGCCTATTGCTGGGTTGACCTTGCAAAAAGCAACTTCAGCTAATCTTGTTTCCATATTCCAGAATGTCTAAACGGTGTAAACAATGAGAAGTTGTATTAAATAACTAGTTGGAGTCCAAAAAAAGCTCAGTACTTGCTCCACATTCCTTTCCTAAAATTAAAGTTCAAAGTCATTAAGCCATCGCATATTCAAAAAAATTCAACTATAGAAGAATTTCAAAAGCTCAATAATTATTGACTCACATTCTTCCCGTATTTGACCTTTTTGGTTTAAATCTACATCTGCTGCAATCAAATATCTATTCAAAATGTATGTTTTTCCTCGATGGGGCAGGCTGGGGGAGTGCCACTGTTTTAGTAGATTCAGGAAATTAAGATGCTGGGCAAAGAATAGCATAAGTCACTAAAAAAACTTGCCCTTTACTTAATCCACTGCTCTACCACAAGTTTCCAGGAATATGAGAGTTAAGATGAGAATTTTGTGGAAATATTAAATAACAGTTCATTTTTTCGCACAGCTTCTGTATTCATTGATTGAAGCATTTTGAGAAACGTTACTATAAATTAAAGAGTGAGTTTTTTGTCTGTCATCTTTTCCCAATTCTGGCTTTAACTGCAACAAGATGTCTGAGAAGGGTATTCTTGCCAATTCAGTGAGTGGTTAACTGTTTATTTGTTGTGACTTTGAAGGGCAGAATCAGACACATTTTCTTGAGTACAATATTAAAAAAAATTAGAGAATAGATTTTAGTGTACTTAACTTAATCAAAGTAAAATAATAAAGTACACTATGACCTTTCCACATTGATACATGATACATTTCTGTATTAAAATTGTGCACATTTAACAGTACAGTGCAGGGAATGATATATTAAGCAACTTAACATTCAGTACATTTAACAAGGTATTTAGTTTCTGGAGATTGGTGGCTCTAGGCTGAATTCAGTGGTCCTGCAATTTTCATTCCATTATCCTGATTCTTCCATTGAGATAATTCAAAGATGCAATTGGACAATAGGCGCTCTCCTGAAGACAGGAGATCTGGTTAAGTTCTTTCAGAAAGCATTTGGATTAGTCTCAATGAACAGACAGTTCGAAACTTTGGAATTTGAGTAAAGGTTGGGAGGAAGGACTCTATTTCAGCTTCTATTTCTACAGTATTTTAGCTGCATGTCCTGTTGTACAGAGAAAATAGATACTGGAAAGTGCCACAGAATACTGGGTTATCACATGACCTTTCTCGGGATCCAGAAACCCAATGAGGTTATGGCCAATGCATTCTGATTGTATGTTGACTACATCATATCTGGGAATCCCTCCAAAGCCAGAGACGAATTGCCCTTGGGTATACAGTGTATTGGTTTGTATCCACCAGGTTAGGTCCCCAGTACCTGATTGGTGTACCAACAGAATTGCAGGTGCAGTTCATTCACATTCACAGAGTCATACAGCACGGAAACAGATCCTTTGGTCCAACAGTGCATGCCGACCATAATCCCAAACTAAACTAGTCCCACCTGCCTGCACTTGGCTCATATCCCTCTAAACATTTCTTATTCATGAATTTATTTAAATATCTGTTAAACATTGTAGCAGTTATCCGCATTCACCACTTCCTCTAGAAGGTCATTCCACACATGAACCACTCTCTGCGGAAAAACAAATTGACCCTCATGTCTTTTTTAAACTTTTATCCTCTCAACTTAAAAATATGCCCACTGGTCTTGAAATCCCCCACCCTAGGGAAAAGATACCCGCCATTCACTTTATCTATACACTTTGTCGTTCTATAAGCCTTGTTATTGGTCACCTCTCAATCTCCAGTGAAAAACATCACAGCCTTTCCAGCCTCTCCTTATGATGCAAACCCTCCATTCCTTTTAATATCCCGGCAAATCTCTTATGAACACACCCCAGCTTAATAATATTTTTCCTATAACAGGGAAACCAGAACTGGACACAGTATTGCAGAAGAGGGTTCACCAACATCCTGTACAAACTCAACGTAACATCTCAATTCCTCTTCTCACATGAGGTCATTGTCTTTGGTGGTTTTTGCAGACAGGTAGACTCAATCTCAATGGTGTAGGCATATAGAGGGGAGAGCAGATTCATCATCTTTGGCTGCAAACTAAAATCATTGAAATATGGGTTCAGTCTCGCTTCTTATAGTAATTAATTTGGGGTTTTCAGTCAACAGATTCAAAAGCATTTTTTGATATAAAGAAGGTTTTCATGTATTGCTGTAAAAAGGAGTATATTATTAGAAATGTTATTGTTAGCTTCAAAACTGCTTTGTTTCGGTGGGCATATATCATAGGTAAAAGCATGAAGAAACGCTCCAGTATGCTGCTTGATTAATCATGATCTTATTTGATTCAATCGATATATCTCAAGTATTAGGGGAAAGGTCAGTACATCATCTGAGAAGAAATGGGAGCATTGGAATAGGAAGAAACCTTTAGCACCTCAACCCTGTATTGCCATTCAATGAGATCATGCCTGATTATGACCTAACTTCATATATTCACATTTTTCTCACATTCCTTGACACATTTAATGAGTAAAAAAACTATTAATCGGAGTTTGAAATAACATTTGATCATATAATAATCATAGTTTGGGGACCTTCTTCAGTACACAGACTAACAACAAGCAAAACTAATGTCATTTACAAAATACCATGCAAGGACTGTAAGAAACATTATACTAGACAAACAGGCAGAAAACTAGCCACCAGGATAGAAGAACACCAAGTAGCCACAGAAAGACATGACCGTCTCTCACGAGTATCCTTACATACTGATGAGGAAGGACACCACTTCAACTGGAACAACACATCCATCCTAGGACAAGCTGAACAAAGACATGCACGAGAATTCCTATAAGCATGGCATTCCAACTGGAACTCTATCAACAAACGCATCGAGTAAGACCCCATCTACCACCCCCTGAGAAAAAGAACAGGAAGTGACTTCACCACAGGAAATGACATCACCAACCCAAATAAATCCAAACATATAAATAGAAAGCAGGAATTAGCAACAGTGCTTCGCTTGAGGCCCACTGAAGATGCTACCTAGTAGGGTGACGAAACGTCTGGAAATGAAGGTTCCAGCTCAGCGAGCTAACCTACATCCAGAACCTCAACCTGAGCTACAAATCTTCCCAAAACTCATTAATACAGACTAATTCTACACACATCTGGCAACAGATAAAGAACAAGTAAATTCCAATCTTCCCACACTCCATAACTGTTTTATTCTCATTACTACATTTTTATCAACACCAAGACCTACAGCTTCCACCTCAAATTTCTCCAGTTTTCTGAGATTGGTAAAATATACCTGTGCTTCCTGTGTGCAATTTGCAATTAAAAAAATACAAGGCTTATTTTACAGAAACTGATGTCTTTAACAATAAGATATTAATAGAGAATGTCTTTTGTTCTCTATTAAATTTATCATGTAGACTACTGGGGTTAGATATTTGTCTTGGGTTGTGGGACAAAATGGGCAGTATTAGTATCTGACCAAATTAGTATCTGGCCTTGATGTTTAAAAACATTCATTTACAGGATGAATCCTAATAGCACCAAAATGATTTTCAGAAATAACCTTTCCTGGAACATTCCCAGTTCATGCTCATTGCCAGTGATCAATTTCAAGTATTACTGCTATTTCTTTTTGGGATTCCTGCATTTACTGAGAACATAAAGAAGAAAAGAAACCAAAACATTGTTCTCCTTCAAAGGCTATTGCTCACATGAGATTAAATTTAATATCCTCCCTTGAGGTGACTTTGGGGACATGGGAGAGGGAACTTAATCAAATGTGAAGCAATGGGTATAGATCAGCCACTATTTAATGTCAGCTTATAACCTACTTAAGGGCTTCATGCTGCCATCATTGACATTCAACCAGTGGTGGCAGGGGCTCTGGCCACATGTTAAGCCTGAAAGAGCAAACCTCTGTGTGTGTGGCTGCTCTTAGGCATGGAAATTCCACTCCCAAGGTTCTGGATTCTTGAAAAGGTTCGATACTGGTCACTTAATACGAGAAGCTCTTTCCAAAGCAGGTAATTCACTCCCTAATCCACCACAGGAACAACTCCCACCATCTGCATTAAGTATCCCCTCTTGGCTCATAAAATGACACCCATAATCCATTCGATTAAGTTGGCAAATACTGTCGAATGTCAGTGCCAATGTAAGAAGAAATGTGCCAAACATTCTGGGATTCTAGGAAGCATACAGATTGCCTTCTAAAAGGCCAGCTTGCAATTCTGAGCTTTCACCCTTAAATTATAAGTTTCAGAAATGTGTGTTCTGAACTCCGAGCTGTGAAAGTAAATCTACTGGCGTAAACTGCTAAATGTATCATCTTTAATTGTTCTTCAAAAAAGATTAACCTTTAATTTGTTGCTAGGTCAACATCATAGCCTAACCTGGATGGCTTTGTTAATTTTCAGTCAATAAAGTTGCATATGTGAACTCACAAACATATGAAGTAGTCGGCCACTCAGCACTCCAAACCTGCTCTGCCATTCAATAAGATTATGGCTGATCTGATTACTATATATCCCTTTGGTAACCTTTCATCTTATTCAGAATCTACCTTTCTCCACCTTAAAATTATTCGAAGACTGTCTTCCACTGCTTTTTGAGGAAGCGTGTTTAAAAGATTCACAGTAATCACAAAACCATGTTTAACTCTGCCTGATTACATTGAACTTTTCTAAGTGCTTTGCTACCGTGCTTTAATAATAGCTTCTAACATCTGCCCTACGTCAGAGGCTAAACTATCTAGCCTGTAGTTTACTACTTTCAGTCTCCCACCCTTAAAAAAGAGTTACATTTGCTATTTACCAATTAACAAAACCTTCCTTACTTCAAGGAATTTTGGAAAATGTAAACCAACATATCACCTATCTTGCTAGACATTTCTTTTAAGATGCTGGGATGAAGTCCATGAGGGTTTAAGGGCTTATCAGCCAAAGCTCCAACTATTTATTCAGTACTACTTCCCTGATTGCAATTTTTCTGAGGTCCTCCATTTCTTCTGCTTTCTGGAATGCTACTTGCGTCCTCCATACTGAAGACCAATGCAAAATACCTGTTTAATATATTTGATATATCTCCTTATTTTCCATAATTAATTTCCCAGACTTACTTTCTCTAAAACTGATTTTCACCTTATTAACTGTTTTTAAAAAGCTGTTTGTTTTATTTACTGTTGAAATCTCACTGTTTTTATCTTGATGACTCTATAACTTTGATATTCCATTTCTTCATCCTTGTTAATATTTTTGTCAATTATTCATATAATTATTTTTCATAGAATCCCTACAGTGTGGAAACAGACCATTCGGTCCATTGAGTGCACACTAATTCTCTGGGGAACATCCCAACCTGACTGATTTCTGTAACCCTGCATTTCTCAATACCAATCCATCTACGGGCCATTTTACCACAGCCAGTCCATATAACCTGCACATCTTTGGATGTAGGAGGAAACCGGAGTACCTGGAGGAAACCCACGCAGGCACAGAGGAGAATATGCAAACTCCACACAGACAGTCACTGAGGGTGGAATCAAACCCAGATCCATGGCACTGTGAGGTAGCAGTGCTAACCACTGAGCCACCATGTTGCCCTGTACAGTTTTATGTGTAAGCTTCTTAGTTGTCAACCAGCTTTGAGTAGTTATATGTTTTTTTAATATCTGATACTACTGTTAAATTTTTCAGTTAACCAGAGAACGTGGGGTCTTCCACATGGAGTTTGCCTTCTTTGTTAGAAAGTATCTCTTCTATGTAATCTAAAATATCCCCTTAGATTCCTGCACTGCATGTCTATTGACATGTCCCTTAACCTAATTTGCAAGTTTACTTTCACCAAATTTGTTTTTGTTCCCTTGTAATTGCCTTTACATAATTTTAAAACATTAATGTTGCACCCACTCCATTCTCCCTCAAACTGAATATAAAATTGGATCATCTAATATCAAGGGATATCAATTGATCCAATTCTTTTCACAATATCAGTTCTAGTATCATTGCAAGGGCTTTCTGGTCAGCCCCAGACAATATTGTTCTAAAACTATATCTCAGAAATATTCTATGAACTCCTCATCTAGGATAACTTTGCACATCTGACTTTTCTATGCAATATGTAGATAACATCTCATATGATTGACATTGTAGCTTTTTGACAAGCTCTGATTATTTCTTCCTTTAATTTTTAGATTAGATTAGACTCCCTACAGTGTGGAAATAGGCCCTTCGGCCCAACAAGTCCACATTGACCCTCCGAAGAGTAACCCACCCAGACCCATTTCCCTCTGACTAATACACCTATCACTATGGGCAATTCACCATGGCCAATCCACCTGACCTGCACATCTTTGGACAGTGACAGGAAACCCCAGCACCCAGAGGAAACCCACGCAGACATGGGGAGACTGCTAACTCCACACAGACAGTCACCCAAGGCTGGAATCGAACCTGGGACCCTGGCGCTGTGAGGCAGCTGTGCTAACCACTGAGCCACCGTGCCCCCCCCATCCCATTTTATATCCCATTTTGCTGTGTTTCACTGTGACGGGACCTGTACTCTACTCTCACAAGTGACTTATAGAGTCATAGACTCATAGAAATATATAGCATGGAAACAAACCCTTTGGTCTCCCCATCTAGATGCCTTTTAAATGTTGTAATCATACCAGCCTCCATCAGTTCCTCTGGCAGATCATTCCATACATGCATCACCCTCTGCTTGAAACTGTTGCCCCTTAGATCCCTTTTATATCTTTCCTTCTAGTTTTAGACACTCACACCCTGGGGAAAAGACCTTGCATATTTACCCTATCCATGCCTTTCATGATGTTATAAACCTCCATAAGGTCACTCCTCAGCCTCTGACATTCCAGGGAAAATAGCCCTAGCCTATTCAGCCTCTCCTTATAGCTCAAACCCTCCAACCCTGGCAGTATCCTCGTAAATCTTTTTGAACACTTTCAAGTTTCACAACATCATTCCTTTAGGAGGGAGACCAGAATTTCATGCAATACTCCAAAATTGGCCTAACCAATGTCCTATAGAGTTGCAACATGACCTCGAAACTCCTATATACAATACTCTGACCAATAAAAGCAAGCATACCAAATACCACCTTCACAATCCTATCTACCTGTGACCCCACTTTCAAGGAACTATGAACCTGCACTCCAAGATCTCTTTGTTCAGCAAAACTCACCAGGACCTTACCATTAAGTGTATAAGTCCTGCTAAGATTTGCTTTCCCAAAATGTGGCACCTCTCATTTGTCTAAATTAAACTCCATCTGCCACTCCTCGATGCCTTGGCCCATTTGATCAAGATCCCATTGCACTCTGAGTTAACTTTCTTTGCTGTCCACTACACATGCAATTTTGGTGTCATTTGCGAACTTGTTAACCATACCTCCTATGTTCACATTCAATTTATTTATATAAATGATGAAAAGAGACTTCTTCCCTTTATCATTTAAGATCATAGAGTTGTCAGCACAGAAACAGAACTTTAGGTCCAACTTGTCCATGACAACCAGATATCCTAAATTAATCTAGTCCCATTTGCCAACATGTGGCCCATGTCCCTCTATTTATATACCCATCTCCCAAACCACTTTGACATCCTGGTTTTCTGAACTTGGGTCATCCTTTTTTCTTGAGGTGATACCATCATTAATTAACAGACACACCTCTCCATGTTTTACTTACCTTCTACAGTTGTAAAATTTCAACATAAGTAACTTAGATTATAGACTTATTTTTATTGCAGGCATATTAATGGACCTTCTGTGACATTGCTGAAGATTGTTAGATGTTTATGTGTTAACCTGGCCTGTCCCTTTGGAGTTTCTTTGCACAAGAGCTCTTCTGACAAAATGCAAATTTATTTAATTTTAACTGTTGCAAATTCCTCATGCCACTCAGCAGGCAACTAAAACTGCATACAAAATTTGGCTTCAGGCCAGAATTTCAGAATCACAGAACTGTTACAGTATAGAAGGAGGATGTACAGCCCATTGTGTTTGCATCAGCTCCCTGAGCATTTTGACTTTTTGCCATCTCCTGCCTTTTCCCTGTAAGGTAAACATTCTCAAATCCAACTAAGCGTGATTTATGTCATCAATTAATCTGCTGCACTTTCTTTAATTAACTATGTCTATTCACTTTGCCCTGACCGATCCTTATACTTTGTTAAAAGCTTTTAGTATATGCATTTCTCAATGTATGTCTTTTTTTTAACATTTATATGTTTTCGTTGCCCTTGCATCAGTAGTCTTCTGGCATGTTCCATATGCTTGAATCCACTGTGTGAATATTTTTTTTAATTTGGATGTATCTTTAATAAGCTTAAATTGAATAATAATGTTCTCATTTGGTGCACTCTCATGTAAAAAGGATGATTCATTTTTTTGTCCACATTTCCAATTCCCTTCATTATTTTTAATATTTCAACCATAAGAAGCTGTAGCATCATGTTCTGGAAATACAGTTGGTGTTTCTCACATCAGTCCATTCATGCCATGTTCTATCCTGATGAATCATCAACTGGACTTTCTTCAAGGCTAATACATGCTTTAATTCTTGTATTGTGTCTGTACTACAGGAAAATGTCTTAAAGTTCTTTACAAAGATGCCATCAAGAGGAAATAGACATAGAGCCAAAGGAGGAGATTTTGGTCAAGAAATTCAGCAAAGGCCTTTTTTTATGGAGGTGGAGAAGTTTCAGTATCCTCTTTGCCTCATTAATGGTGATTTCAAACTGCCTTCTCTAAACCCCTTTGTCTTTCAATTCTGTCAACTCCTTAAAACCCAGTTCTTTAGCCAACTTTGTAGATGCCTTCATTGCATTTCTTACTTTAGTATGGTTCCAATTTTAATACCATATGCTATTCATGAATGTATAAAACTGCTTTCAAAGCTTAAGATGCTTTACTTAGGAATTAAGCATCTTTGAAGAAGATATAGATTGTTGGAAAAAGTTCATCCCAAACTAAATTTACATGGACTAATTTAGTTATGTAATGCTAAATTATTCCAATCACATTTTAACACAGGTAAAAATATTTTTCACACTCTTAATTATAGCAATTAACACATTAGCACCTTGAATAACAAAATTCACAACATCCGTGGGATGTTTCTGAAAATAAACATCAACATTACAGTTCCCATCAATAACCAGAGATAACTTTACCATGTTCATCTCCTTTGGCACACATACAATTACACTTCAGAAATGAACTTTTCAGTTTTCACTGAAATCTTCCTACCACAGTACACCTACTATGTTTTAGTCAACTTTGCTCCAAAGCTTCAATTAAAATCAGGCATTCTCTCAGTTTATGCAATGTCTTGTTCAGCCTCAGTTCATGAATGCAAGATAGTCAAACATTCTTTGAAAAATCTTTAACAACATTGTGTAATGTGTCTTTTAATGTGAGGAAAATAGGAAAATAAGTTGGATACTAATAAAGTATAGATGTATAAAAGTAAATCTGAAACTGAAACACCAATGAACAACAGAAGCAAGAAAAAAGAACAGGTTAACAATTCAGAAACGGATCCTTTGTCCATTTTAATCCTCACTCACACTCTTTAAACTACCTTGCACGATTTGGGAAGCGATTGACAGAATCAATATCCAACTCATGCTGTGGTTTGAGTTATCCCAATTTAAAGATACTGATTGCATCTTGTATCCTTTATGTAGTTCACTATACTGTGCACCTCTGTGTACAGAAATGTGGATTAGACATCTAGACATTAGACATTAGCAAAAGTGAGTGCAGGAGGAAAAAAACAATGGAAAAAAGGGCGGCACAGTGGCTCAGTGGTTGGCACGCCAGGCACCTAGGTTTGATCCCTGCCTTGGGTGACTGCCTGTGTGGAGTTTGCACATTCTCCCTGTGTCTATGTGGGTTTGCTCCGGTTTCCTCTCACAGTCCAAAGATGTGCAGGCCAGTGGATTGGCCATGCTAGATTGACCATAGCGTTAGGTGCATTAGTCAGAGGGCAATGGATCTTGGTGGATTACTCTTCAGAGGATCGGTGTGGACTTGCTAGGCTGAAGGGTCTGTTTCCATACTGTATGGAATCTAATCTAAAAAAAAGAAAATACAAATGGATTTATTGTTTGGATAATATGCTTGAGGGATATCCTTATCCTGCTAAACTATGCACAATTTTTCATAGAATCATACAGTCAGACTGCACAGAAGAGGCCCTTCTGTTCATTGAGTCTGCGCTGACCTATCTACACTGAAACCCACTTTCCAGTATTTTGTCCATAATCTAAGACATGTCAAGAACTCATCATTGTATCTTTTGAACATTGTGAGATTTCCCACCTCTTTTGTCCTCCCATGCAGTGCATTCCAGAGTCTCCAGATGAAAAACATTCTTCAAAGCCCCTGTAAACCTCATGCCCTTCACCATATTATACACTGTGCAGAAAATGGCAGGAGTGACCCAAAATCACAAATCCAACCCATGAACATGGACTTTCCAACAGTGCAGTGGGTGGGTGTGGAGGCAGCAGGGTTTTGTATCGCTATGCTTTTTGGAGGCAGCTGGCCATTTCAATCACTGGTTGCCTCCAATGAGATGGGATTTTGGTATCCCTATAGTGCAAAACTGCAGAACTGTGTACACATTAGATCTGCTATGAGCAGATCTGAACTTTACAGATTTGCTTGGAAGGCCAAGTATGGCATTGAAGACATAAAGGACCTGGTACAGCTTTGGCAGGTACCTGGGGAGTAGTTACATTGCTTAGAAGAAGGCAGGTCACGAGGGGCCTGGTATCTTCTGTTAACAGTATTGATGATTGTACCTAAAAGATGAATAAACCCCCTGAAGCTGTAAGGTTGTCAAGTAAATATGAACCTTGTCAAGAACTGTTAAGAAATGTCAAATTTGTCAAGAAGCATCAAATCTGTCAGGAACTCTCAAACGTGTTAAAAAAAAAACTGTCAATGACCATCAGGACGTGTCAAACCTGGCAACAGCTATTAAAATATATTTCCTTGCGAATGAGAGTGCTTTTCCTAACAGAGTGCAATCTGTAGTTTAAGACTTACAGGAATCAAACTTTTTTTTTCATTTTTGTTGTGTGTTTGGGTACTAGTGGATGCTAAATGTGTTATATGAAAGGAAAAGGGTGGAATTATGGCTTGGCACATTTGGCACAGGGGCCTGAGAGTCACGTGATGTAGGTAAACATGTATTGGGTGGAAGATAATTCAAACACACCATTAATACTAAAGAATACAAAGGAGAATTTAAATACCATCACAATCACTGAAGAGGTGGTATTATACAAATTAATGGGGATAAAGGCAAACAAGCTCTCTAGTCCTGAGGGATTGCATTCTAAAAAAGGTTGCTACAATGATTGTGGAAGAATTGATTGTAATTTTCCAAAAATCGTTCAATTCTGGAGATAAGTATCAGAGAATTGGAAAACTGCTAATGTGGCAAAAAGGAAGAAAAGCAAAGTGAGGGTAACTATAGGCAGACTAGCCTAGCATTCATTATTGGAAAAGTGTTGGAATTGATTATAAAGGAAGTCAAAGGAGAACATTTAGAAATTTATAATCTAATCAAGCAGCCTCAGTATGGCTTCTTGAAAGAGTAAACACGTCTAATAATTTATTGGAGTTTCTCAAGAATGCCTCAACCAGAGTGAATAGAGGGGAACATGTAATGTGTTGTATTTAGATTTACAGAAGGTGTTTGACAAGATACCTAAAAAAAAAGGTTAATTCATAACATAAGAGCTATTGTGTTGGAGGTAGTATATTGGCTTCGATAGAGGACTGGCTCATGGGCCGAAAACAATGAGTGGGGCAAGGGATTCTTTTTCATGTTGGTGACCTGTAACTAGTGGGTCCCACAGTGAATGATGCTGGAACTGCATCTCTTTGTAATATATATTAATGACTTGGATAAAGGAAGTGAATGCACTATAGCCAAATTTGCAGACAACACAAAGTTAGATGGAAACTAAACTGTGAGATGAAAATACACAGAGATATTGGTAGTTTTAGTATGTGGGAAAAAGTTGGCAATTGAAGTATAATGTGGTAAAATGCAAAGTTGTTCACTTTGGAAGGCAGGACAAAAGAACGGAATATTATTTAAATGGAGAAAAACTGCAAAAAGCTGCAATACAAAGGGACGTAGGGGTACTTGTGCACAAAACACAGAAAGCTAGCACATAGGGGCAGCAGTAATCAGGAAGATTCATGGAATTTGGCCCTTATTTCAAGAGGGATGGAATACAAGTGTGGGGAAGTCACACAGCAACTGTACAAGATGCTGGTGAGAACACATCTGGAGTACTGTTGGCAGTTTTGGTCCCCTTATTTAAGGAAAGACAATACCATATTGGAGACAGTTCAGAGAACATTCACTAGGATGATCCCTGGTATGGAAGGATGGTCTTATGAATAAAGATTGAACAAATTAGGACTACATTAACTGGATATTAGAAGAATGAAAGATCATCTCATTGAAAGATATGGGACTCTTAAGATGCTTGACTGGGAAAATGTTGAGAGGCTATTTCCCTGATGGGAGATTCGAAGACCAGAGGCTATAGTCTCAGATTAAAGGTACACCGATTTAAAACTGAAATGAGGAGGAATTACTTCTCTCAGAGGCTTGATAGTCTTTGGAACTACTTGCCACAGACAGCTGTGGAAGCAGAGTCCTTGTGTATATTTAAGGCTGAGATAGATAGATTGTTCATTACTGAGGAAATTGAGGATGATCAGGAAAGAGCAGAAAAATAAATGTTGAGAATGTTGGATCAGCCATGATTCTATTGAATAGAGGAGCAGCCTCGAGGAGGTAAATGGTCTACTTCTGTTCCTATTTCGTATGGTTTTATGGGTAGTATCCGAGAAAATTAGCAGTCAAGGGAGTTGGGTGGTGGTCATCAGTTGGTTTTGGATGATATAATACGACACGGGGAAGTGTGGGATCAAGGGTGAGGGAGAGTGTGTGAAGAATGAGGAATGGGGGAATATTTCATATTTTGTAACTGGGAGTGGGGTCAGCAGAGTCTAAGACTTATTGGACTGAATCTAACAATAATTTATCTCAGCATCATTTTTGTTGAGTGTGACAGAGGGATTGTCCAGACAGGGCCAAGCTAGGTTTCTTGTGAAACATTATGAACGAGGTTGTGATGAATGTTATTGCATGCTCTCTAAGTTAGAATGATTCTTGATATACTCTTCCAAATCATAGTGAGTCCTGAAACAAACCTAACAGTGACATGTGGGCCAGCAATGAAGGTATTTGTATCTTTCTGTTAATATCTCAGGGACAACATTGCAAGGAATTGGAAAAAACTGCTCTGAGTCTCTAAAGACATAATTTGAAGAGCTAAACAACCGTGAAATGTGAGAGACATTTGCACAGATACATTTTATATTTTATCCTGTTATTTTAATTTTTGGACATAGTTCCAAGGCAGACCCTCCACCTTAGCAACCATCTCATCCCAATGAGCCTGACTTCCATGCCAGCCCAGCCCATACTCCACCCACAGACCAAAAATGGAGAGTGTGGGTGACTATTTTTAAATTTCAGGTTCATGGAGCCACAAAAAGTCCCACCTCTGTACATCTGACCCAGCAGTGAGAATCGGGACACATTCTTTCTTTTCTGTACTTCTTAAACCCAAGCAAAATGAGAGAAGTTGAAAGAAGAAGAAAGGAGAAACTCAAACTGGCTTAAAATTTTACCAGAACAAAGAACAATACAGCACAGGAATCGGCCCTCCAAGCATGCGCCAACACATTTTGCCCTTCTATACTAAAACTGTCTTTAATTACAGGATCCATATCCCTCTATTCCCTTCCTATTCATTTATTTATACAGGTGTTTCTTGAATTCTACTGTTATGTCTGCTTCCACCATGTCCTCTAGCAGCGTGTTCCAGGCACTCACCACCCTTTGTGTGAAAATGCTGCTTTGCACATCTTTTTTAAGCATCCTTCACCTCACTCCCCCCTCACTCCCAACTTGAACCTGTGTCCCCAGTAGGTGCATGACAGAGACAGTTTTGCTTGGGGTCCCTGGTGTTTGTTTCTCCATTTCCTCCTATTAGTCGCCCATTTCTGTTCTGATCCCATGACATTTAACTCTCTCACTACCATAACATTTCATTCAATTTTCAGCCTGCCTTTTCTCCTTCTGCCTGTCAGCCCAGTTCCATAATTATTCTTATCCCATTATCTTTCTCTCTCTGAAATAGATGACAATATAATTTCAATTTCTTCTTCGATATTTTATTCAATGCTCCCACAAATTTTTTTACTGAACCTTGAAATGCCGATTCCTGACTTTGCACTTCCTCATTACTCTACATCTTCTTCTCAACATACATATCTTATTAGTATCCAGGCATCATTATTCTCTTCTTGATGCTGATGTTTCAGCCAATAACAAGGCTGGTTTTACAATCATCTCACAGATTCTTCCTTTCAGTGTCTGTGTAAATTATCTATCACTTAACATACTGCTGCACTTTGTACAAATATTCCAATTCAATTACTTCAGTCAGAACTATTCACTGCTTCATTTCTGTTTCCATAGTTGCATCTTCTGCTAACACTCACCAGGTATTCAAAGTATTTTTTTCCCCCAAGTCATCACTCAATATCTTTGCACCTTGACTCCCCAGATACTTGGTCACCTTCACTTCCTACTCACAACATAGTTCAATTTCATCTGCAAACATCATTGACCATAGAACTTCTTGTTTCACTTTCACAGTTAGAAAATCCACAAATATCTGGAGAAGCAAGCAGGCACAATGCTGAACTTTATTGTAATCCAGCTTTGGCTTCAAAACTCTCACTGACTTCCACACTGGTTCCCAATCTTCACCGGCACTCCATGTCCATGTTCTGCAACAGCCAGAGGCACTTCTCAGGAATTCCCTGAACTCTATCACATCTTTTCCATGGGCACTAGGTTATAAGCCTTCTCTGAATCAAATAATACAGGTCATAAGTTGCAATAATTACCCATCACTTGTCTCAAAGCAAAAATAGTATTGGTGATGCTCTTTTGGCCATGAATCTAAACAGGTCTTCATGGATTTCCATTGCTTTTCCCACATTTGGTTCATGACACACTCCCATATTTCAAAGTTATATGTTAAATTTCTTGGATTTAAAACAAAAACCTTGGAGCCTTGAATGTCTCCCTTTGCTTCCAGTATTAGTATCAAAATGCTTTCTACATTTTAGGGTTTTCTGTCTTATCAAAATACAATTAAATTATGAATTTTAATCCTAATCACCTGAATTGATAGCATGAACAAAGAGAAAATACTTCAGGCTGTGGAAACCTGAAACAAAAATAGGAATTGTTGGAAAACATTCAAAGAGTGCAGCTAATGTTGAATGGGTAAGCAGTATTTCTGGAGATGAGGGAAATAATGAATTGATGTTGAGTGTTGTGATGATTAGATTTCCTACAGTATGGCAACAGGCCCTTTGGCCCAACAAGTCTAAACTGACCCTTCAAAGAATAACCCATCCAGACCCATTCCCCTATCCTATATTTACCCCTGACTAATGCACCTAACACTATGGGCAATTTAGCATAGCCAATTCACCTGACCTGCACATCTTTGGGAGGAAACCAGAGCACCTAGAGGAAACCCACACAGACACGGGGAGAATGTGCTACTCCACACAGACAGTTGCCCAAGGCAGGAATCGAACCGAGTCCCTGGTGCTGTGAGACAACAGTGCTAACTACTGAGCCACCATGCTACCCATGACAAAGTAGTCACTTTAAAAAGGTTATTTTGTCCTTGGGTTTTTTCAGGAGAGGTCGTAAAGGCAGAGGTGTGGAAAGGTCTACTTAACAATGGAAGGGGAGTGGCCAGTTCCCCCAGTTCAGGTTTTTTTCTAGTTTGGTTTAGTTGTAACAGGGAGAAGCTGCTGGTTTTGCTGTAGTGAAGATGCTGCTGCAGTCCAGAGAAAGGGTCCAAGCTTCAGCAGATGATTCCTGGCTGACTTTTCTCTCTGAAAGCTCTCCTGCCTGTAAGAACTTGTGTTTGAATTTATGTTTTGCAAAGGGGTGTGCTTATGGGATTTTATGGGAATTGGAACAGTTCCTTAATTAAGTTGCTGTGTCAGGTCAGTTAAGTTTTCCAATAGTTAAGCTTTTCTAAATTCCATTTTCTTTTGTTTCTGTTTCAACTGTAATGTTTAAATAAATTCTGTTTTGCTTAAAGCTGAGTGTTTTGATCAGCTGCATCACACCTGGAATATCCACTTCATATCTGTCTTCAACATAAAATAAAAATAAGGTCTAGCCTACCTTCTTAAAATATTTTGGGGGGTGGGGAGGGTTAAGCCTGGTCCATAATAGGGTTCATACCCTTCAGTACCCACAGCTCGCTGTTAGCAACTTGATTGGTATTTAATAAAATTGAAATACTGTGGATGCTGGAAATCTGAAATAAAAAGATCAAAAAGTGAAGTCTGGCAGCATTGGTCGAGATGGAAATGGAACTAATGATTTGTGTCTTTATGACTCTTTCTTTGAAAAGTAGTGGAAAATTGTGGCTTTTAAATTGAAGATAAAAGATGGAGGAGGAGCAAAGTGGAACAGATTGTGAGGATACTTAGAACGAAAGACAAAGGGGGTAATAATGGTGGTAAAGGGAAGAATCATAGATTTGTTGCAGAAGGAGGCCATTCAGCCCATTGTGCCTGTTCAGGTTCTATTACCTAATGCCAATCTCTTGCCTTCTCCCCACATCCATGTGTACATTCTGTCCAAATAATCATCCAATTCCTTCTTGAATGCTTCAATTAGATATGCTTCCACCACATTTCCTGGCAGTGAATTTCATAGCCTAACTCTATGCCGTGTGAAAATATCTTTTCTGTTATGACCCTTGCTTCGTTTGCACATCATCTTCAAGATTTCACAAACGGGAAGAGCTTCTTTCTATCTACTATATCTAGCCCACTCTAGATTTTGAAAACTTCTATCAAATCTCCTCTCAGCCTTCTGCTGTCCAAGAAGAATAGATACCGATGGTGTGCCTATGGTTTTGACCAGCTTTTATTCTTTTGCCACTATAATTTATTTCAATTCAATAATTTTCCACATGTTGCATATTTGTCAATCACCTAGCTCTTTAACTGCCAACATGTTTTGTGAGTCTCGTGAATGCCTCTTTTTATTTTTCCCATTGTGTCTTGCTCCCTTGTCACATGCTAATATCAGTTTTCCCAATTAATATAGAAACGTAGAAATAGGTGCAGGAGTAAACCGTTCAGTGCCTCAAGCCTAGTCTGCCATTCAAGATGATCATGACTGATCATCCAATTCAGTACCTGTTCCTGCTTTCTCCCCATTCCCTTTATTCCCTTTAGCACTAAGAACTATATCCAAGTCCTCCTCAAAAACCAATCTATATTTTTCACATAAACACTTTAGAGGTCTTCTATTTACTCCTGTTCGTGCCTGTATATGCAGATGTGACAAATGACCAAATTGAATTGTGTGGTATTCAGTAATATTGTAGCATGACATTTCAAAACATAATTATTTGCCTCCAACACCCTGTTTAACCTTTAATCTCCACCTCCTTTTTAAATTATTATTAGTAAACAAAAATAGTTGAAGAAAATGAAAATGAACTCAATCTTTTGTTAAATGTCCCTATGGTTTTTCTCTCAGCTGTGTGAAGGAGATTAGTTTTTGCAGACACACAGAGAAGGTGAGATCTACTTGCTGATTGGAGAGTGACACTAAACCTGAATTGAAACTGTTCAAAAGTCTATAATTAGCCTAGTGTTTTTTTTCAATGCGTTGATTCTTATCAGTGAATGCAACCATTTTAAACGTTATTACTTGTGCAAAGATTGCCACTGTGTTCCAATACACAAAACCACTTCCCATCAATAAAAATGCATTTGTTTTCCTGTTTAAGACTATTTCAATTTGGAAAATCAGTGGGAATATTGATACTTCTCTGCATGTATTTCAAACCATTAAGCGTAATGCCTCTCTGAACAATTTCTCTTCACAACATGTTTTTCATATGTCAACTTAATGCATGTGAAGTATAGAAATGAATCATTTGTCATCTAGACATGCACACTTCCCTGGCAACCTGAAATTTAAGTAATGTCAGTTTCTGATTTGGAGAGAGGATGTGAGAAATGTACAGCACAGAAGGGAGCCATTTGCCTTGTCTTGTCTGTATTGGTTCCTTGAATTGAGAGTTGTGCCTAGTCACACACCTCCACTTTTGTTCCTATTGCTGACATTTTCTCATCCTCAAGTATTTGTTCAATGCTTTGCAGAATATTGTTCAAAATTTCTATTGTTATATTTAACTTTCTATATGGAATCAGTTTCCACTGCTTTTCAGATAAAGCATTCCAGATCTTGACAACTTCTGGAGGACAAGAAGTTCTCATCTTCCCTCCAGATTTCTTTCAATTATTTTAAATCCATGGCCTCTAGTAATTGGCTCATTCACCAGCAGGAGAAGTTTATGTTCCTATTTACTCAGAAGACCTCTCACTCTCTTGAAATCCCCCTTTCAGCAACCTTTTAACCTTCCCTGTTATTAGGAGAAATGTCCTAACTTTTCCAACTTCTTACACTGAAATCCTTCATCTCTGGTAACACCCATTTGACACTTTTCTAGTGACTTTATGTCTATGCTGAAGTGAGGTAACCAGAGTTGTATGTAATATTCCAGCTGAAGCCTAATCAGAGATTTACAAACTTCAAACATGATTTCTTTGCCTTTATATTTTATTCCTTTAGAAATCAAGTAACACAAATAACCATTTTATCAATTTCACTTGCCCCTTCTAAGGATTTGTGCAAATGTGCATGAAGATCTTTCTGTTCATTTACATTTTTCAAATTGTTCCAATTATAATATACTACCTTTCCATACTAGTATTCTGAACATGCATCACTTCACACTTCTCCATGCTAAACTCTATAATGCTTTGGTCAACTTCACTGTCCTGTCTACTTATCCTGATGTTGTTAACTATTTTCATGCTGATTTGCTGCTTTGCTACTTTGTATGAGCTGCAAGCTTTGCAATGTTGCTCCTTATAACTAACTATGTGGTGTTTACAAAAATTGCAAGGAGAAATGGACCCAGTATTGGCCCTTAGACTATATCTGTGCAACCTCCCAGTCAGGGAAAAATAATCCATCTATCACCTCAGTTTTCTACCAGTCATTAAGCAATTTTCACATCTATACTGCCAGTTCCGATTGAATTCCATGGGTGTCAATCTTCTAAATAAACCACTTCTGCCACAATTTGACACCTGCCTTCCAAAATGTACATGTGATATATTCACTGCACTACCTTCACCAACCTTTCCTACTGCCACATGAATTCATTCAATCGAGTTAGCCAAGGTGAATGATCTACTTCCTTAAGGTGAATAATAATAAAGATGTGACTTTAGGGAGTGCCTCTAGCATGCACTTTCCTTTGGTCCATGTTCAATCTGCAAAATGTTGACCTTTACCATTATCTATACTCCTTCCTTAGCAAAGATTTCACTGGAGTCTTCTGCACAGACAGCTTAGATAGATACTTCACTCTAATTTATCATTCTGTCCATTTTACATAGCAACATGTACTGGAAAAATCAGAATTTGCATTTCCTTTACTAAGTGGACAGTTGTATTATCTGGTCAAAATGTAATAAAAGTCCTGCAACCTGAAATAATTGAGGATCTCAGAAAGCCCTTTGTTAGGGTCTAGTCCACTTCAATCATATTTAAGTGTACAGAAAGTGGGTGGAGATTTTCCATAGTGCATGTCAAGATTGGTCATAGAGGTGGCTCTACTCTGTCCATGCCATTTTCATTGCACTGCCAAAGCTGTAAATAATATGTGAATATTAGTCATGAGTCTGATTCCTGAAAGAAGACCAGCTTTCAGTTACAAGAGAAGGCTCAATTTCCCCGATCATTTTCCTCTTTCTGTTTTTCTTAAGCTTTATTTCAAAAATTCATTTTTACAGTCCATCCAGCTATGAGATTGCTCATCCTGAAAAGATTTGTCAGTGCAGCTGACCCATATACAAGACTGTGTTTTTCTAAGATGAAAGGGTAGCAGCTAATCAACCCTACATTAGCTCTGAATGCACAACTTGCTTTCAAATGCTTTGAAGTTGTATATGTATGTTGGCCGTTGAGTAACGAATGGATTCAGGCAATCCCATTTTCGATCCTGGTGTGCATTTAAAAGGGGAATGACCATCAAGAAAGATAATGGAGGACAAGGGTCAGCAAAACACTATGATAGCCTTTGTGAAAAGAGACAAAAGATGGGAAAAGAAAATTATCGCGGAGGAAAAGGAATCAGAACTGTGTTTTGGAAAATTTAGAGAATTGTTTTGTAGTTTGGAGCTGTCATAATAAGCAGAATGCAAGTTGACATCTGCCTGCATTGCCAGGGCCTTAACTGTGTAATTCTCCAATGATAATCTAAGTTTTGCACAAAACAAACATGCATCCTTAAAATAATATGGCTCCATTAATAGAAATATCAAGTATTGTACAAATTAACACATCAGAAACATTTAAGTAATGATAATTTCACTTTAGAATCAGAGTGGAGCTACACACAAAGCCTGAAATCTAATGAACAATGATAATGAAATTTCTGACAAGAACAGCTCTGGTAAAGTATTGCATTGTTCAGTGTTACCATCTTGATTAATTATTACGTATGTTGTTGGCTTATCACATTACTCAGTAATGGATAGTGAAACACTGATAGAATGTGATTGGCAATTCAGGCAAAAAAAACTGGACATTGTAATTGTTAACTCATGAAAAGAGAAAGTAATGAATTAGAGAAGAGGAAAAGCAAACGAGAAACAAGGAAAAAGAAATGTATTCAATGATTCCAACAAACATTACAACCATTTTTTTTATAAAGGTTGTGCTTATAGACTTTTCTAGCAGCCCTTTAGGAATACCTAGAGCAAAACATACCATTTATTCTATACTCCATGTTCAAAGAATACCTAAAAAAAATGGATGCTAAATTATCATTCTGATTCTGTCTGAAGCTGCATTCAAATTTTCTGTATGACCTTTTTGGTTCCTTCGCCTGCCTATGCCTGATGAGAGCACAGCTATACAACTTAACTGCAAATGAATGCCAGACGGCTGTGTGCACACATTGTCGCTAGTAATGCTGAGTTGAATTAGGGGCTGTGTGGCCTTAGAATAACCTCTTAACTATTGCTACATGAAGTGCAGATTACATGCTATTTGCCTTAAAAGACAAGTTGATAGTATCAATGGTTCTTTTTTCGGGGCTTTTCAAACAGACAATAATTGTACTGCCTTAGGACTCAGATAAAAGTTTCCATCGGGCTATCTTTTCCCAGTGGCTAAGGCTATTAGATGGACAATTTGGATATAGCATTTGAAACTCATTAGTGCTGCAGATTCTGCTGCTTAAACTGCCAAGTGGTTTGAAAAAATGAAATTTCTTGTGATTTCTCTACAATGCATTTTCCATCTCAATGAACGTGATGAATAGAAGTATGTTGATCACCTCTAAGGAATCATCAGTTTGTTATTTGTTATTTGAAAGATTATGAAACCTATTTGAATGCTCAGCTGGAATATTATTAATAAAATCTGGTGGCAACCTGGGGTTGTACTTTTGAACTTGCATGTGCAAATCCATCAATGGTATACTCCAAGTAGAGAGTTTTGTTAGATCTCTTAGTACTCAGGATCCATGCCATTCTATACTGTTCCAGATATGTATACACAAATATACACATATTGTTATGATTCCAGCTGAAGTTAACGTATTACTGTAGCTGCCATTGTTTCATCACCAGGGAAGAGCATTTTGTTTAAATAGATAGCAAAAGTTAACCATTAACCAGGTCAGTACCTAGGAATTGGTTCCAGAAGTCTGAAAAATACCTTATGCTCAAGCAGATAGAATCATAGAATCCCTACAGTGTGGGAAGAGGCCATTCAGCCCATCGGGGCTATACTCACCCTCCAAATAGCATCCCATCCAGACCCAGCCTCCCACCTTATCCCTATGACCTCACACTCACCGTGGCTAACTTACCTCGCCTACCCATCCCTTAACACTATGGACAATTTAACATGGCCAATCCACCTGACCTGCACACCTTTGAACTTTGGAAGGAAACTGGAGCATCTGGAGGAAACCCATGCAGACATGGGAGAATGTGCAAACTCCACACAGTCACCCAGGGCTGGAACAGATGGCATATGCTGAATGGTAAATGGGACCTCATGGAGAGAGAGAGCGAGAGAGACAGGCAGACAGTCAGTCAGTCTGTCAGGGAGTGGTCAGAGTTTGAATTGGATTTTGGTTTGTGGTTTCTGTGAGGAAAGGAATATGGTTGTTCAATCTACAGCATAAAAATTTGAAAGGTCCCTGTCTTACCTCCCATGAGCAACTCATGGAAGTTGAAAAAGGAAAACTAAGTTAGACTTATTACAGTCTTTATTTGAGTGAACTGTAAAGATAACTGATCAGCATCTTCAGAAGATCAACCCAAGAAACCATCATCTATGCCTGTGGAACAATACACCATGGAAACCACTTAAGTAATCTGGCCAGTTTTGCTATTTTATTTATCCTTTAACGGTGTTTGTTTGTGTGTCTGTCCGTCTTTTGTGTGAATGAGACTGAAAACATAGGTTTTTTGAGATTGTAGCATAGCTCAGTTAGATTACTTTGTTGTTTACTTTTGCTCTATTAACGTTATTACATTGTTAATAAATTGCCAACTCTTTTATTCATGTACAAGCCAGTGTCTAGAATTGTTAATTCACAAAGTCTGGGATTGGTTATTGGTCTGGTTAGGAACTATTGGGGCCAATTTTGAGGATCTTTGAAGGTTTTAATTTTATAGCGTTGCAAATACAGAGGTAGAAAGGATGATTTGATTAGGCCATTGATTTCCATGTGATAACAATGACTGTGATCAATATTCTTCTGAAACATTAAAACTGCTGTGCTCAAGTAAGCCTTTTGAAGGCAATTAATGGTTTCTGTTGGAAATCAGTTTTAATGTCTTTTTAAAACACAGTGATTTCATGATTTTTAATCATCTCTTGCCACAGGTTGGTTCTAATATGTAGTATTTATGATTCTGCGAATTATTTCCATACTCAATATTTAAAATTATGTTGCTAGAGCATTTGTGCTAATAATATTATGGTGCCATTTAAGGAGCCTGACCCTCTGCAATTGCCCAACACTTACAAGAATTTTGCAAGCTTTGTGGATCAGAGACAGGAATGCAGGAAGGGTGAGTGAACTGACCATGGTACAGTGGTTCAGGGAACCATGGAAGTAATATATAATATTGTGGCTGGTTATGTAATAATCTCCTCCAGAGATGAGGTTGGGTATTTCTTGGGGCTTCTGAACACACTATACAGTTGACATAAGGAAATAACATTCATAGAGGCAATGAATATGGATGCACTTACTTCTGAATTGCTGAATACAGCCATTATATATCTTGGACATGCATTAATATACATGTCCATGCCTCCGTGGAAAGGAGAATTGCAACACCACTGGCTGCATTATAATCTTCAGAAAAATGTTGAAAATGTAAGGAAAATTATGAATATCGAAGCATACAGAAATAGAATTGCTGCAAACTTAAAAGCTCATTTGGATAAGCATCAAGTGTTAAAAGATAAGAAACAGCATTTCTGGCAGACATCCACAATACTTCACATAGACAATTACACGCGGTAAATGAAGAGACAGGCCTAGTGGTATTATTGCTGGACTGTTAATCTAGACCCAGGTAACGTTCTCAGGATCCAAGTTTGAAACCTACCATGGCAGATGGTGGAATTTTTGAATACAATAAAAATCTGGAATTAAGACTCTATTGATGACCATGAAACCATTACTGATTGTCAGGAAAAACCCATCTGGTTCACTGATGTCCTTTAGGGAGGAAAATCTGCCATCCTTACTTCACCTGGCCTGTATGTGGCTCCAGACACACTGCAATGTGGTTGACTCTTAATTTAGAGTTAGGCGATAAATATTGGCCAATGAAGCCCTTATCCTGTGAATAATTAAAGAAATCAAAATGATCATGTGGAAATCCACAAGGAAAATGGTGGAATAGAAAATCTGTGAGTGGAAGAGGCACTAGAACATACTACTTAGAATATAGAACAGTACAGCACCATACAGGCCCTTCGGCCCTCGATATTGTGCCACCATTTTATCCTACTCTAAGATCAGACTAAACTACATACTATCTTCCATATGCCTATCCAAGAGTCGCTTAAATGTCCCTAATCTATCTGAGTCTACTACCACTGCTGGCAGTGCATTCCATGCACCCATCATTCTTTGTGTAAAGAACCTACCTCCGACATCTCCGCTATAACCTTCCTCCAATCACCTTAAAATCATGCCCCCTTGTGATAGACATTTCTGCCATGGGAAAAAGTCTTTTGCTATCCACTCTATCTGTGCCTCTTATCATTGTGTACACCTCCAATAAGTCACCTCTCATCCTTCTTCACTCCAATAAGAAAAGCCCTAGCTCCTTCGACCTTTCCTCATAAGACATGTCCTCCAGTCCAAGCAGCATTATGGTAAATCTTCTCTGCACCTTCTCTAAAGCTTCCACATATTTCCTATTATGAGTCTACCAGAACCGAACACAATATTCCAAGTGTAGTCTAACCAGGCCTCTATAGAGCTGCAACATAACCTCATGGCTCTAAAACTCAATCCCTTGCTAATGAAAGCCAACACACCATACGCCTTCTTAAAAACCCTATCAACTTGGGTGGCAATTCAGAGTCACAGAGGTGTACAGCACGGAAACAGACCCTTCGGTCCAACTTATCCATGCTGACCAGATATCCTAACCCAATCTGGCCCCATTTGTCAGCATTTGGCCAAATCCCTGTAAACCCTTTCTATTCATATATCCATCCAGACACCTTTTAAATGCTGCAATTGTACTAGCCTCCACCACTTCCTCTGGCAGCTCATTCCATACGTGCACCATCTTCTGCGTGAAAAAGTTGCCCCTGAAGTCTCTTTTATATCTTTCCCCTCTCAAACTAAACCTATGCCCTCTAGTTCTGGACTCCCCCACCCCAGGGGAAAGACCTTGTCTATTTATCCTATCCATGCTCCTCATGATTTTATAAACCTCTATAAGGTCACGCCTCAGCCTCTGACACTACAGGGAAATCAGCCCTGGCCTATTCAGCCTCTCCCTATAGCTCAAATCCTCCAACCCTGGCAACGTCCTTGTAATTTGTTTCTGAACCCCTTCAAGTTTTTTCATTCCTCAAGACTCTTTTTTTGGAACCACTTCTCACTCATGGTGCACCAGTCTTGCTGGTTGTAGTTTTTAAAATATTCCTTTAAAAGTAACCAGCCAACACAATCTGCTTCTCCTATGATCCAAACTGTCAGCTCTTTCAAATGTCTGAGATTCAGGCTCTCAGTGGCTTATCCTACTTTTGCTAAGAAAAATAAAAGCTAAACCTCCCCCCCAACTTATTTCACACCCAATTGCCTCTTCAACCTACCACCTGATTTAGTTCAGGGCTGTCTGGATTGTTGTCCTGAAAGTATTCCACCACTTTCTCAATTTTTGCCATACAGTTCAGGTACTCCCCCAGCCTTCCAGCAGACCCTTCTTTGATGATCTTGTGAGAGATCCATGGACATGGGCCCCAAGATCCCTCTGTTACTCCACGCTGCCAAGAATCCTGCCTTTAACCCTGTACTCTGCATTCAAATTCGACTTTCCAAAGTGAATCATTTTACACTTTTCCAGGTTGAACTCCATCTGCCACTTATCTGCTAAATTCTGCATCCTATCAATGTTCCCTTGCAACCTACAAGAGCTATCCACATTATCCACAATCCCACGAACCTTCATGTCATCAACAAGCTTACTAACCCATCTTTCCACTTCCTCATCCAAGTCATTGATGAAAATCACAAAGATCAGAGGTCCCAGAACAGACACCTGTGGAACACCACAGCTCATCGAGCTCCAGGCTGATCACTTTCCATCAACTACTACTCTCTGTCTTCTATGGGCCAGCCAATTCTATATCCAGACAGACAAAGTTACCCTGTATCCCATATCTCCTTACTTTCTGACAGAGCCTACCATGGGGAACCTTATCAAATGCCTTGCAAAAATCCATGTACACCACATCCACTGCTCTACCTTCTTCAATGCATTCTGTCACATCCTCGAAGAATTCAATAAGGTTTGTGAGGCATGACCTGTCCCTTACAAAGCCATGGTTGAAAATGTGTTGCTGGTTAAAGCACAGCAGGTCAGGCAGCATCCAAGGAATAGGAAATTCGACGTTTCGGGCATAAGCCCTTCCTGATGAAGGGCTTATGCCCGAAACGTCGAATTTCCTATTCCTTGGATGCTGCCTGACCTGCTGTGCTTTAACCAGCAACACATTTTCAACTGTGATCTCCAGAATCTGCAGACCTCATTTTTTACCCTTACAAAGCCATGCTGATTATCTTTAAACAAACAACGGTTTTCCAAGTAATCATAAGTCCTGTCACTCAGAGCCATCTCGAAGACTTTGCCCACCATAGGCATAAAACTGATTGGTCTGTAATTCCCAGGATTATACCTATTCCCTTTCTTGAACACAGGAATAACATTTGCCACTCAAATAATCTGGCACTAGTTTTAGGGTGTCAAAGTGAAAAAGAAGAAAGGCTAGAATCAAAAAATGATACGAAGAAATTGATTTGCTTCCATTATAACGTGACTGTACATACCAAAACTAGTTGTTAGAAGCTAAATGGAAGATTGATTGCAGTAGTAGGATTGATGTTAAGGTGCCAATGTTGAACTAGGGTGGACAAAGTCAATTATCACATGGCACCAGGTTATAGTGCAACGGGTTTATTTGTTCTGAGGAAGGAGCAGGGGCTCTGAAAATTTGCCATTTCAAATAAACCTGTTGGACTATAACCCGGTGTTGAATAGTAGGGTTGTTTCAGAAATCTTCAAAAAGCAAATACTATTAAAATAAATATTCCCAATGGCAGATGTTAAGCCAACAGGCTTATAGTTACCCATTTTTAACTCCTTCTCTGGATGTAAATAATGCCAACTGGATCTGTCCTCTCCCACTCCAAGTTCCTTTCCAGCCTAAGGAGAGGTCCCTAACCCTGGCACTGGGCAGGCAACATAATCGTTGGGAGTCTGACTTACACTGCATCTATCCTTCTGATTGTATTGTCCTATACTGCAGTTATATTCCTTTTTCTTCCTCCCACTTGAATGGTTCCCTGTGCCAGTGCACTGTTGTCAGTTCACTCATCCTTATTCCTTATTGGTCCACACAGCTCACAAAAACTTTGGACAATTGCAGAGGCTCAGGCTCCTCAAATGCTAGATATTTTCTAATCAACTTGTTCAGGGGTGTTATTTTACATCTCAGAAGCAGCTGGATCTTGAAACCAGCTCTCCAAGGTTAGGACACTAATACTGTGCCTTAAGAGCCTTTTCCTCAAATGCTGACCCTAGGTCCTATACTTGCCTCCCCTGCAGTCATCCCTGATCAAAGAGCAAATTTGAATTTGAATTACCTTATCTGAGGGATATGAGCTCCTCTTGGAGCAAGGTGTCCAGGGCAACTTGTCCCCTTCCTGATGTGGCTCAATAACAAGAGCTCAGACCCCAGCTTCTAATTATGGATCTGAAATTTCTCGAGCTGCAACCATTTTGATGTCCAGCAGCTTCGGCATGCTGTAGCAGCAACACATCATTTGTCCTGCCGTTGTTATGGTATTTTATTTAATGCATTAATTGTTACACTAGCATCTCTGCCCTTTAATACTTTACTGTAATAATCTTTCAAAACACCTATCGTATTTCTGACCAGCTATTCCTAAAGAAGAAAAAAGAAAAAGACTAGCGCTCCAAACAAAAATTGAAAATGTCACTTTTGACTTAAAGAATGGAAATATTCACCGATCCTACTCACCAATCATTGTTGTCCCTGCATTCATGTCACAGTGTGGTTCCTGATGTCTGCAGCTCATCCTACCCTAGATGGGCCACTCGATCCATGTCTGTTATCCTGGCTGGATCTTTGAAGGTGGTTCGAACAGATTAACAAAGCAGTTCACAATATGGGCTCTTTAAGTAGAGGCACAGCAAAACAAAAACCCAGGAGTTATGCTAAATGTATGCAGAATTATAGTCACTTTTGGAGCAGTACGTCCAATTCTCACAGACATATTTTAGAGAGGGTGTGAGCACTTTGGGGAGCGTACAGGAAAGATATACCAAAACTGTTCAAGGGATGAGGAGTTACAATTGGGTGGATAGACTTGAGAAAGTGGAATTGTTCTTCTTCAAGCAGTGAATAAAGAATCTCCGAAGAGATTTGGCAGGGATGTTGAAAACCAAGCAGGGTGCCACAGAGTAAATAGGAGAAAGGGTTTCCAGTGGCCAAAGGGTAAATAACCAAAGGGCAGGTTTAAGGTGAATGACAAAGAAATCAGATGCAAATAAGGAAAAGCCTTTTTACACAATTAATGATGAGGATTTGGAATATACTTCATGAAAGAATGGTATATGGTCTTTAAAATGGAATTGGATAAGTACTTGAAGGAGAAAAATAATTGCAGGATTATGGAAAGAGTGGGATTCGCTGTATTGCTCTTTGCAAAGCCAGCATAGACTCAATGGATCAATCAACCCCTTTCTGCACTGCCTCATCCTTTGAGTCTGAGGAGTAGTTATGGAATTTAGAGATAATAAATCTCACAATAATTTAATTCTTAATTCACAGCTTGTCTTGTAAAACATCTAAATGGATTTAGGAGCCTGTCATTAAGTAACTCTCTGTGCACACATTCCTGATACTGTATGTTATGTATAAAGAAATTTTAGCAACCTTGGGGATTTATTCTCAGCCTCTTTTTGATGTATCAGAGGATGCTGACTCATGGAATGACTCAATTGGAGTGTGATTAGGAACATTTTCATTGCTGGAATGGTTAACCTCGCTGACTCATCATCTACTTGGTATTAGGAGATCTTGCATTGCAGTAGCATTGCCCCTTTCTCTGAACTAGAAGGTCTAATTTCAAGTCTCACCTATGCTGGAGGTGTATCATAACATGACTGAAAAGGATATTTAAAAGTAGCTTTTTTGGGATTGGGAATGACAAGAACTACAGTTGACTACAAAAAAAACACATTTTAATCAACAGTTACACTGTTTCCTTACTTAAAAGGCCTGCATCAATTCTAGGTTATTCCCAATATTAATAAAAACAAAACTGTTTCTCACCTGAAAATGATATGAAGAATATGTTGACAATTATGGAATAGCAATTTTTAAATTCAATTAATTAAATAGAAACACTGGGTGTTTTTCACTGTTGACTTCTGGTGAAGGGTGGGTGCTATGGTTAGGGGAGTTGCGGTGGGGGCAAAGCATCTGTCTATTGTAGAATCCATCTGGATTTTAATCCTATTTATTACAATCAGACAAAAAAAGATGTATTCTACAACAGGCAGGCAATTCAATGCAAAAGACAGTCAAGCTGAAAAGTATTCCAATTATCTCATAGTTTGCTTGGAAAAATAAAATAGGATCTGACATGAAGGATGATGGCGTTCTTAAAGTGCTAAATAATTAAGAGATGATCAAATGAATTCACTGTAAAATAATTAAGTTTTTTTAATGGCAATAGTCTTGTTAAATTCCATTATCTTTGGCCATTGTTAGTAACATTTGTGTCTAATTATACATGATTAGGGTGTTGCTTATAGTTTGTGATAACGAACATTGAAACATAATGTATGAAATCAATATACTAAGAATTTATTGCAAGTTCATTTTTCAATAATTTTAACATTAGGATTTACTTTCCAATGTGTCTCTTCTTTCCTCTGTTCTGGAGATGTGCAGTTGGACAATTGTTGAATGCTGTTTCGCACTTTCTCACTCTTGTAAACACAACTGATGTCAGCAGACTATTTGACTGGTGGAGCATCACGACCAATGCATCATTTCCAACATGAGACATTGGGAAACAATTGAGGAAGCAGTTCTCCCTCACTAGCTTAGCTGTGTTGAAGCCTATTGTGGATGTGACTGTGAATGAGAGCAGCTAAATGAATACTGATGGAGAATCATTCCTTGGCCTTTGATATGTTGCCTCAATACCACAGTCATAGCTCATTTGCCAACTGAGACTTTAATGGATATCTGCTTTTAAACAAGACGAAAACATATAATAAGAAAGGACTTTTCTTTCAAAAATATTTGTGTTGGGGAACTTTTCATGCCAGTAAATAATGTGACTGCCGCGCTGATTTACTGGCATCAGTCTCTACTATTAGATATGGCTGTGGGTTTAAGTCCCAGAGCACACAGTTTGGCTGTGTTGACAGTGGGGTGATATTTTTTTAGAGTTCCCACATATTCGATGAGACATTACACCAAGGTCAGTTGGTAGATTAAATGTAGAAGTACCCCAATATCTCACGTGTGACGAACTGGAAATACTTCCTGGTACCCTTCCTCAACCAGGATCACAAAATATACACGTGGTGGACAATTCTCTCATCTGCTGCTTACTTTTGAATCAACAGGCCAAACCTTTCAGTCTATCAAATATTGGAGACCATACATACAACCACAGATGCACATTGGGACCTTGCAGAAGTCCTGACGTCCTGACCTATGTGGGAATTTCAAACCTCTGGCACTAGGGTAGTTATGGCACTGTTGCCCAGTCATTTACATTCCCAAATATACCACCAGTCCCCAATTTCATGTCCAATCATCACAGGACAATAAAGGCAAATCCGTCCTATCTTCAAACGTATATGAATTTTATTCTAAAAATTGCTTTAATCTGTCCTTCTGCTTAAATAGACTGCAGATGGAAAGAGTTAAGGAAACATTTTAGGGGCAGGCCTAACCTCTTGATGAACAGCTTTCTTGAAGGAAATTGAAACTGATGCCTGTTGCGTTTATGCTTCTCAGTGATTTTAGGAAGTATTCTCCAGGACAAGGTTCTACAAAGACTGTGAATATATTCTTAAAGTACTTTAGTCTTTGATATATAATAATTGACAAATAATTGGCATGTTTATATTTGTACTTACCAGCAACTTCTCAATCAATGTTGCCATTTCAAAACCTGAGTAAAGTTACTATTACCCATTTCAGTCCTGTATCCCTTATTTCAAAATGTTTCGAACGTTTAAATCAATGAGAAATATTCTTGTTTGCCCTTACTTTTGTAACACTCACACCAATACCAATTAGAGATTCACACCACAGTGTGAAAGCAAGCTATTTTGCTGATCTTTGCATTGTGGTGCATTGTCGATAGCATAGTGAAGAATGCGTTTGGTATGCTTTCCTTTATTGATCAGAGCATTGAGTATAGCAGTTGGGAGGTCATGTTGCGGCTGTACAGGACATCGGTTAGGCCACTTTTGATATATTGCATGCAATTCTGGTCTCCTTCCTATCGGAAGGATGTTGTGAAACTTGAGACGGTTCAGAAAAGATTTACAAGGATGTTGCCAGGATTGGAGGATTTGAGCTATAGGGTGAGGCTGAATAGGCTGGGGCTGTTTTCCCTGGAGCGGCGGAGGCTGAGGGGTGACCTTATAGAGGTTTATTAAATCATGTAGGGCATGGACAGGGTAAACAGACAAAGGTATTCCCTGGGGTGGGGACAGGAGAACTAGTAGGCATAGGTTTAAGGTGAGAGGGGAAGATATAAAAGCTAACTTTTTCACGCAAAGGGTGGTGTGTGTATGGAATGAGCTGCCAGAGTAAGTGGTGGAGGCTGGTGCAATTGCAACATTTAACAGGCATCTGGATGGGTATATGAATAGGAAGGGTTAGAAGAATATGGGCTAAGTGCTGGCAATTTGGACTAAATTTAGTTGGGATATCTGGTCAGCATGGATGAGTTGAACCGTAGGATCTGTTTCCGTGCTGTACATCTTTCTGACTCTACGTTCTTGTCACGAAAAACACTAAGGATGTGTCTTTAAATAAACAGGGCGTGTAAGATAGTTTGAATAGTGATTTTTTAAAATCTCCTGAACCTTAGGTAAGGGGAAACCATAAAGCTTTAATGCAAGTTGAAATGAGAATGCAATGCATCATCCATCAAAATATTCCCGATTTGTTCATTATGGCATCATGGTATCTCTCTGCATCTTGAGAAGTTTATCCCCTAGTTGACTATACAAAAAGAGAAGCCATTCAGCCCTACAATCAAGTTTTACTATTTTCTTGGTTTATGACCAATTTGCACCTCTACTGCATTTATTCTGTTTTACTTAAATCCTTAGATAACAAAAATGTAATCAGTTTAAAGCTTGGAAATTTCAATTAGCCCAGTATTTACATTCTTTGAGGATTCCAGATCTTTACTGTATTGGTTCGGAATGGCTTAACTTTATGCCTCTTGTTCTCGAGAAAACAATTTTTCTACATCAACACAATTAAACACTGTTAATATGTTAAAACCTCAATGCGATGGCCCCTCAGTTAGATGGAGAATCTAAGTGTCAAGTATACAATGTATCTTCATTAGTTAGCTCTTCACATCTGTCATCACTGAAAATGGTGATTGAAAACTGCGAATTGATAATATAAATGAAAAAGTGTAAGAAGACTTTAAAATCATGTACAGCAGCTTGAATGTCATTATTCAGGTCAATTTCTGATCCATAAATCCACACCCATTTGGTGTATTTGCACGTTATAAGTATAAATCATGAATTGTTCTACATTGAAGGAGATGTTTTGTTCTTGTGCTGCTTCTTTGAAAGAGTTACCCATTTAGCCCCACTCTCCTGCCTTTGCTGTAAAGCCCTGCAACTTTTCTCCTTCAAATATTTCTCTAATTCATGTTTGAAAGCTACTATTAAATCCTTTTTCTACCAACCTTGCAGATAGTTCATTCCAGATCAGATCTTGCCGCATGAAAAAAGATTGATTCATCTCCAGTCTAGGTCTTTCACCAACTATTACAATATGTGTCATCTAGTTAGGACTCTTGTGGTGCAGTGATATTGTCCTAACCCGAGCTTGGAGGTCCACCGGCTCCAGAGGTGCATCTGAACATTTTTGAATAGGTTGATTTGGAAATATCTGTGTCTCCTCTAGTTAACCAACCCTCCTGTCAGTAAAAAAATATTGTTTTTTACCCTACTGAGATTGCTCTTAATTTTGAATACTTCCAACGTTTAACTATCCAATTCCTCTAATCTCTCCACATAACGGAAGTTTCTCAAATGTATCTTTGCTGATGCACAAGGTCACCCAGAGTGATGATTGCTATTTGGAAATCTTATCCAGAAAGAGCCTATGTGGATATTGAGTAACAGTAGGGTTGTGTTCTGAGCTGTGATGCTGACTGTTTTTTGAATAGTCTGCCCAAAGACTGGCATGTGAAAAGTTGACAGGCTGCTGCTGCCTGTGAAACTTTGCCCGGCATGAGCCATCACTTTTAAGGAGAATAAAATAAATTTGGAAGGGGGTGAACCATTTTTGATGAATATAAGAAACACCCAGTCACGTGGAATCTTGATCATAACTGCTTTGATTAAAACAAAATTACTAAGTTCTTACTTATTCTCCTGGGTTAAATTGTCATATTCTGTGTAAGACATTTGCTTGCTCACTCCTTACAAAATGAAATCATATTATTTGAAGTTAGCATACTCATTTATTTTAAACTGCTTGCAAGCTGGTATCACTGTCAGTTTGCCCCATTAGTTTGTCATAGTAGACATTAATTGAAGGAATGAAATTGCAATTTAATGTTTGGCTTGGAAAAATTGAACAATACTAAGAATACATACATTGTGCACATTGTTACACTTTATTTTTCTTTGGAATTCTCAACAGGCTTTTAATGACTGGTTTAATTCATTACTATTATATCTGTAACACCATCGACATACCTCAGGCACAAATCTAACAGCAGCAGTATTCTGCACCAACACATAAAAGGCAAGCATTGTATTACGGAGGGAGATGGTATCTTGTTGATTCAAACAACAGTTGGAAAATAAGTAAACAATAGAAAATATTCACTTCTTTATGAACTCAAACTCTGTGAAGAGGTAAATGATAAATTAAGGAGAAATCACAGTATGATTTATAATGATTAAACAATTCAGGAGCTGAACTTTGGCCCAAAGTTGTATGCATATTTCATAGTAGGCAGTTATATTTTCATTGTTTTTTTTCCCTAGGGAAACAGGAAAGGAGGGTGAGTGGAGGGAAAATTATGCAGTTGAAATTTCTTTTGTATCTGAAGCAGTTTATCTGATTACTATCACATTGCTGGCAGTGGAACTTTATTGTGTGCAAAATGGCTGCCATATTCCCTACATTATACAGTGACTATACTTCAAAAGTACTTAATTGGCTGTAAATCACTTTAGGATGTCCTGCGGTCAAAAAGGTGCTATACAAATACGCATGTGAAGTTGTCAGGAGGCAAAAAAGAGGCTTATAAGATGTTAAGCATTAGGCAGCAAGGTGGCAGATGAAAAATAATGTGGGAATGTATGAGGTTAATTACTGATAATATGAGAAAAACAAATTTTTTTGTTTGAAAAGATATGGCACAGTGGTTAGCACTGACCCGGGTTCAACTCCGGCCTCAGGCGACTGATTGTGTGGAGTTTGCATATTCTCCCCATGTCTGCGTGGGTTTCCTCCGGGTGCTCCGGTTTCCTCCCACAGTCGAAAAATGTGCAGGTTAGGTGAATTGGCCATGCTAAGTTGCCCGTAGTGTTAGGTGAAGGGGTAAAATGTTGGGGTTGCGCTTCAGCGGGTCGGTATGAACTTGTTGAGCCGAAGGACCTGTTTCCATACTGTAAGTAATCTAATCTAAATGGTGATGTTTAAATACACTTGCAGGTGCTATAGCTAAAAAGTTGAAATGTATGGTGTCCTTCGTTGGAAGGGGATTAGAGTATAAGAATAGAGTACTGGTGA
Organism: Hemiscyllium ocellatum; assembly: GCF_020745735.1. Classification (NCBI taxonomy): domain Eukaryota; kingdom Metazoa; phylum Chordata; class Chondrichthyes; order Orectolobiformes; family Hemiscylliidae; genus Hemiscyllium; species Hemiscyllium ocellatum. The sequence goes on along the minus strand of NC_083428.1, from coordinate 15,676,572 downwards.
ACCCACATCTGGACTATTGTGTGCTTTGGACTCCATATCTAAGGAAGGCCACACTTCCTTAGCATGGTACAACAAACATTCTCTAGATTGGATCCTGGGTAGTCTCTATCTAAGAGAGGATTTTGTTGGTATAGTGAGAGTGTAGCAGAAGTTCAATAAGCTGCTACCAGGATGGTAGGATTCTCCAATGAGTAGAGGTGGTTCAACTGGGTCTGTCTTCACTAGAGTTCAGAAGGATAGAGAGGATCTGATAGAAATATATGAAATCTAACAGGGCTGGACAGACCTGGAGGAGGGAGGATGCTTTCCCTGATTAGGGAGAGGTGACCTAGTCTCAGGATTTGGGGTTGACTTACTTAGAACCAAGATGATGAAAAATATCTTCAAAGAGCAATGAACCTATGAAATCCTCTATCACACAAGGCTGTGGAGGTCAGGTCACAGAATAAATTCAGAAAGAGATAGATATATTTTTAGTTCTAAAGGCATCCAGGGGCATGGGGAGAAAATGAAAATATGTCATTCAGACAGAGGATCAGCCAGGGCCATTTTGAATTGTAGAGCAGACTCAAAGCACTGGACGGCATACTCCTGCACCTAGTTCCTATGTAATGAGACAGTGGTTCCTTTGATGAGAAATACATTAGTCCTATGTTGTCTAGGGTTAGAAAAATAAGGGATGATCCTGTTGATGCATACAAGATGGGCTTAAGAAGTAGAAATTGAGAGGATGTTTTTCTTGCTGGGAACACATAGGCATACAGTCTTGGGATAAGGGACGATGAGAACATTCAGGACTGAAATGAGGAATAATTTATTTATTTAGACGGCTACGAATCTTTTGAATTGTCTACCCCTGAGGGCTATCGATTCTCCATTTGTGAGTAGATTTAAGGCTGAGATAGACAAATTCTTGATCTCTTTTATGGAAGAGATGTGCAAAGGATATGGAAAAGCAAAGTTGAGGCAAAAAATCAACTATAATTGTAGAGTAGTCTCACAGAGTCAAATGGCCTACCAACTCCTGCCCTACTTCCTACATTGTTATTTCCCAGTATATTTAAATATTGCTAAAGGACCCATTGTATTCCAATCAAAAATTGAGAAATACAAAGCAAGACATTTTATTCAAAGAAGATGGATTATCTTCAAAAATCAGTTATATGATGTGACTGGTCTTCAGAGATATAGTCAATTGCAAACTGCATCAAATTTATTTCTATTATGACTTAATACGGTTATATTTTTCTCTCCCATTGAAATATCCATACTACATTAGCTCCTTCAGATAGGAAGACAGATTTACTGAGCAGAAGACTTACTAGGTTTGCTGTCAACCCTACGGTCAGCAGGTAATGTGGATTTGTAGAATACAGAGTAGCCTTATTAGTTCTCTGTTTGTGATGTTTGCTGTCATACAGAGCTGCCCAATTAGCAGTGCAGTCAGAAATAAGCTAAATTAACCAATAAGCAGATATACTTCATGTTTAAGGGAAGATTTCAGACACTGCAGGAATTAGAGTTAAACATTCTATTATTAAAACTATGACATCTTTTAAAAGGTTTTTCTTCCAGTTTCAAATAAGTATCACTTTCTTATTTTAAACCATAGCTCCTACAAGTAGCAGCGACTTTGATTGCATCTTCCATAAACAACACAGCTTAGTTATGAAAGGTCTGTATAAATGAGAAGGTCTGGTTGCTGGGTCCTTTTCATCCAGAATTCTACCAGCAATATTTTTTGAGAATACCTGCTTTTGTTTTCGTTTTAATGTAAAAGTCTGAAATGAGCGAAGTGTGGACCATTAGTTTTGATGACTGATGAGATAATGGAGTAATGGCAATTTGGAAATGTGGTGAACAAATGACAAGGCTAGTAGCAGAATTCAGGAGAACTGATTGGACCTATTGGGAATGGTCAAAGTGAATTGAATTTAAGACGACTGAACAAATTTGTAAGATAGATAGTGAACTATTTGCTCTGGTGAGGGGAACATGGGGACACAGCCTTAAATGTCAATCTAACTCATTCGGTGATAATATCAGAAATCACTCCTTCATTCAAACGGTATTAGAAGGGTGAATCTCAATATGCCCAATATAATTTGAGTGTAGATCAATTAAGATTGTCAAAACTGAGATTGATAGATTTTGTTATATGATCATTTTAAGTCTTTTGGAACCAAGGTGAATGGATAGGTTAAGATGCAGATCAGCTATGATCACATTGAGTGACAGAACAAGTTTGAAGGGCTGACTGACCTCTATGTTACCTTGTTTCCTTAACTGCTGTGGGGAAGTACAAGGAAGTGGGACAAATAAGGAGGCACTTACAAAGAGGTGGCACATATACATTTCCTTCAACCCCAATGTTAAATAATTTCAGCTCATTAAATTAGCACTCAATAATATTGACTGATTTTTATAATTGCTCACATTTATCATGTTCTAAAAGATGACTGAAAGTTTGCACTTTATAAAAATAAATAAAAACAGTGCAGTCCACTCCAAATGCAAGATGTAATATTTGATACAATTTCATTATTATCACAATGAAACTCCCAAAGCCAGCAGAAATGTAAACATGATTGAAATATAACTGTCAGTGAATGTTTTAATGTTGGATTGGATTTGCGATCTCACAGGCTGTTAGTGGAGTGATTCTCATTAGTAACTTTGTTATTTTAACAATAGAGTCAATAAACCCCATGACATGCACAATTTTATGACTGGGTTGCAGTTATTATAATGAGATGGATGTTATTGAAGTCCACCTAAGATTTGTTTTGAATTCAGTATTATTGTACAGTTATTGCTTGGTAATCTATTTACAAATTTTCTTGATTTTTAAAACTCATGAAACGTATTAGCTGAGCAAATGTTGACACCATTTCCATGAGCAAGACTGCATTTTTGATTTGAAATTCAGCCACCACTTAGAAGATCCCTTCCATACTGTTTTGGGAGCTACATCCCCATTCCTTCACTGTTGTTGGGTCAAAATCCTAGAACTCCCTTCCTAAGAGCACAATGGGTGTTCCCGGACCCCAAAGATTGCAGCAGTTCAAGGAGACAGCTCACTACCACTTCTCAAGAGGAACTGGGATGGACAACAATTACTGATCTAGCTAGCAATACCCTCATCCTATCAATGAACAAAAATCAAATAAAACAATTCCTTTGAAACTATAAAACTAAAAACCAAGGCATTCTTTGCTAAAGTATGCAGTTTCAGCTGATTGCTTCCATTTGGATATGGAAAGTATTACTTTTTTGATTAATTCTATTTAAGACAACAAAAGCAAAGTCTCAGCAAAGTTTTCTGTTGATCTAAACCCTGAATTTGTGCCGTTGGATAAACATATTAAAACACCAAATAGGTTTGTTTCAAGTTTTTCTCTGCACTCTTAATTGGAGTGTTAGTTTATGTATTAACATCTCCACTGAACTAAAATTTTCATATGGCCCTATATTTTACTTGTTCATACTAAATAGAAGATATTTAATGAAGGGTGCAGGTGTGGTTTACTTTATTGAAACAAGTTACTCTGATGATTCACAAGGAACAAGTTTAATTTAATGCCAAAATGGGATAGAATTAATCATTTATTCTGCATTTACATCACACAAATATACTTAAAATTTGAATAGCAAAAGGTAAAAGTAAATGTATTCCATTTAAATATGAGACCACTACAGTAGTAGCTCTCAAATGCAATGATTGTGAAGTGCAATATGCAATTGCTTTTAATATAGGTCATTAAGTGTGAATGCTACTTTAAATAATGAACTACATTGACAAATTGTGTATTAAGTCTGATGATACAACTGAGAACTTGCTTCACAATCCAATAAAATATCCATTAAATTGTTTATTCCCATAAAGTGTAAAACAAACTCAAAGAATGTACTATACTTGTCTGGCATGTTCTGCCTGTATCATAATTCACACCAAATCTCACGCTTCTATTACTAATGACCCTCCAAGCTTTGTGACAATACGGTTGTGCAGCAACTCTTTTGTGTTCCTAGACCAAGGTAACTACAAAATGGCCCTTTTGAGGGAGCATTCAAAAAATGTAAAGTTTCTGCACACTGAAATGAGTAGCCATGCACAATATAAAGAAATTAGAAATAATGTTGTTCACATTGGCACCCAATCAGGCAACATCCTGACGATCATTTTCATCCTGGTTATCAAATCCTTTTATGGCTCTGCTGCTCTGTTTGTCTTGACCCTCCTCAGCCTTATAACCTTTTGAAAATATTTGCAATCATCCAATGGTTTCCTCTTCTGCATTCCCTGATTTTCATCATTGGTAGCCACACCTTCCAACAGTAGCTGAGAACTAGTATGGAACTTCCTCTCTATCGCTTCTTACTCTTCTTTGACCAATCTATCCCAATACCTACTTATATGGCTTGGTTTGATCATGCTCCTGAAAAATGCCTTGGAACATTTCACTAATTATCTATGCAAATACTGTATAAGTCTTTGTTGTTGGTAAAATTAATTCAAGTCTCACATGAGAATCTAGTACCACTAGGTTACTGTAACTGAAATTTTGAATTTTAACTTTGCATATCTCCAGCACTGGAACCAACATTATACTTCAAAGGTATGTAACTGCTGTTTATTGGGTTCTTGAGGTCAGGAAAGGTATTGTACAAACACAAGTCTGTTTCTCTTTCCTTGGTGGGTGCCAACCAACCAACTTAACAGTGCCACCTACTTTAAATAAAGAAAGTCACATGCAGCCATCAGGTACAAGAACCTCTGCAGGACATTAGTCCATTACTTGCAACTGATACTGCAACTCCCGCTCACTGTGACAGTCTAACTCAGGGATAGAAACATTACCGTTATGAATTTACTCTACAATTTTCTCTTTCTCGGACATTAAAGCATAAATCTGTTAAACATAGTTGGAAATAATAGAAGATTGTACACTTTAGCAAAATGTTGCCCTATCTATTTAGAAAAATACAAAGGAATGTAACATGCATACAAGTATTGGACCAAGTTCTAAGGTGGCAAACAAGTTTTATCTAGTTAAACAGCTGCCAATGTGGAATGCAGCCAAGGTGGACTTCTGCTAAATCAAGACTTCAGTTAAGATCTCTTTGAAAGAAAAATAAAACACATTAAAAGAAAAAATAATGTTGCTGCAATATACATTCACCCATTGATACGTTTATCTCATTGATAATATTCTGATTTTGCCAGGCACTAGCTTAAGTCTACTAAATCCACGAAAATAATAGAAAAACTTCATTGACATTCAAAAGCAACATGAACACTTGAAATTTTGCAAGTGCAGTGAGAAATTACCTGCATTTGGGAATATAAACACTCCACATTGCTTATTTTTTCCTTTTCTTCCATAGGCTAGAAAACTATGCATAAAAGGTGTCATTTGTTGGAACTAAAGGACAATACATTTAGTCTATACATTATTTTACAGTCCAAACATACAACATTCAAGAAATATTGTTGCATTATTACATTTTAGGCAGACTCTAAAAGGATAAGATGACTCTTTCAAACCTTCTTACATTTTATATTACAGACAGTTAACTACTTGAGATAGTGTACATAATATTGAATGCCTGTATGGCTGACAAAATGAGTGCAAGAAAAGACATTCTATTCAATACGAATGTTCAATAAAGATTCTACAATTGTCTCAGTGTGCAGACTTGCATCTCTCTACACGAGACTGAATTTATTAAATTTACTGGATGTCAATGCAACTCCTGAGCAGGCATTAAATATTACACAATTACATATTAGTTAATCACAGAGCACACTGAAAAAGCACAATATCAGATACAAAGTCTGCAAAAATGAATAAAAAAGGCTGCAAGAAAAGATTGCCAATTTAAGCATTTAAGAAAATCTCTACCCTCTTATGTACCTGAAGTGCATACATGGTGCAATACATGGTTTAGCAGTATAAGGCTAAGGAGTTGCTATAGGTGGTGAAGTGTCTGTCTTCATGAAACAACTAATGTAAGATTAACATGTACTTGCTATTTATTTAGGTGAGGAAGTTGTTTTGAATTAGTTGCATATAAATAGATTTGATTGCAAAACAATTAAGATCAGAATTTCAACAACAACATTAAGAAGAAGTTACCAGTTGTGGCTGTTTGCACCTCAAAGCAGTTAATCACTGAAATTAAAGCGGAACTTGTGTTATATAAATAAATATACATGTTCAGCCACAACAAAGGTGTTGTGGGCTGCAGCCATGAGGAAAATGCAATGTGGAGAGTATGAAAAAAAAATTAAGCCATGATTACCCTTCAGTTGTGACCATGCACATATACAATCAAGAATTAAGTATTATGGATCCAAATTAAAAGTTATTCAGTAGCTGGCATTGTAAGCGTGGATCGGAGTGGTGATGGCATATTGGTTTTCCCTTCCCAAACAGTTTTCCTTTTTAAAATGAGACAAGCTGGTCAACAAACAACTCCAATTATTTTACAAATTAAACAAGCCATTTAATTTGTCTTGAAAACTATTAAATATTCATAATATGATTATTGGATAAGCTAAAGTATAATTAGCAACCCTCAGACAACAAGAATGCTATAGTGAGAGAAATAAAAATCGAAATGACGGCTCAATGTGTATGGCTTACTACTAGTGCAAATGGTGACTAATTCAGAAATTTCAGAAACTGTGAATTCAGTAATAATGGAGAGTTATTTCATTCTGAATTTCTTTGAGACAAGAATTTACATCATTAGTTTCACTCAAAGTGACTCCCCCATTAACTGAGCTGTTTAAAACACAGTATGAATAATTACAGTAATGTATACAGCTTAAACCCTCTAAATAAGGATTCTTTCATCACCTCCAGCCATAATCATGCATTCTTCCATGTCACCCATAGCTGCCTATTGTTTTAACTTTTTTTAAAGGGTTTTTCCCAGGCCAGATCCCACTGTGAATGAATGATCATATAATACAGCTTAGATTGAAGAACAAGGCAGATGGCAACATATTATGGCTTTATACAATTTATGAAAGATAGCACATTTCCAGTACTTAATGGAAGCACCAGAAAACAAAGCTTGAAACATTTATTGCATAAAGGTTGTGAAAAATCATTGTAGGATGGAGCATTTCTAATAATATGTCATTCTAAGGAAGGGAAGATGGTTGAAGCATTTTCTATTTTAGGGATTGAACAATCTTTGCCCATTTACATTTATACATTCAAAAAAAGTACCTAGTGGTTACTTCTTCCTATACTAAAGATATGGCTGCAATGACTACAGTCTGGTTAGTTATGAGCTATAACCTAACACAATCATCTACATTCAGCTACGTTCTCAATAAAGGCCATGATAGCTCAGCAAGGTGATAAGCTGCAATTTTATCAGTGTGTTAAATCTTTCCTCAGAAACAAAAAATATCTAAATGCTTCCCAGGTTGGTTTCATTTCATTTCTATTGCAAATAAATTATTTTATTTTCCTTTCAGAGAAGCAATTGATTCTAGATTTCATAAACACTTATGAAACATTGAAAGATTTTTTCAGTATTTTAACTACGCTCACTCCCTTTTGCAATATCTATACGAATGTAATAGAACACAATTAGAGAAACATTGAAATTTCTTAATACATATGTTTTTGATTAATAAATACATCACAAAATAGTAATTGATGTAATTTGGAGTAATTGCAGTCTTCAATAAGTTAACTACAATGATGCTGATCTTGTCAAAACAAAATGAACTGATCAAATCTCATGAGAAATGATCTTACAGAACTGCACTGGACAACTAAAGCACTTACCTATTTTCTAATTACTCCATACTCTGGGCATTGGAAGTGATAATACCAAACCCAAAAGTACAGTTGTGCTTGCATTTGACTAAAGCTCAATATAAAATGACAATGTCTTACAAACTTTGTGATGCCAGTCACAAGCCTCGTGGGAAGTATCAGTGAAGTCAATCAAAGTTTTTATTGCAGTGATGTGTTCAGTTCAACTAACATATAAAAAAGGGATGATTCAGCTAATTGATTCAGTTGTTGTATTGTGCATTAAAGTATGAGAAGACATCAGTTTATCATTAATACTTGATGATCACTATGTCTCCCTTATAGCAATGCCAATGCCCTGTATGGACTGTTGGATGATGTTCTTACATCATGCACTCATTCAATGAGGAAAATATTGAATTCCACCATTGCAATTGTCTATGTAGTTTCACGTTAAACTACTTTTGGTCCTAATGGTATGTACATAATCTCTGTTTCAGTGTCCAGATTCAGTAATTAATCATTTACATTTACAGTAACACTGGACAATGTTTTTAATTAACTAGAAATCCATTCATTATCGAGATACTAAATGTATTCAAAAATATTCAACAGAAAATTAAGAGTTGATTTTGTTTCCTATAGTCTGGGGTAAATCAGACTGCATTACTGAATAGTTCTGTTACATCACACAAGGAAAACCATATTGGAAACATTCCTCATTTTTAGTATTAAAATAAAAATGTTTCCTAGCATAAACACCCTGAAAAAAGAATGGAGGTTAAAAGCTGGTTGTTTTGCTGTATTATGGTGTAGCAGCAATTTCTTAAGACATTAAAATTATTTGCATTGGGGTAACCATTTACATCTAACTATACAACAATACATAAGACAACATCATCACACTAAATACCACAATAAGATCTTTTTCTGAAGAAAATCACATATTGCGTTTAAATACTTATAATGCATCTATTACAGACAAATTGATAAAAGAAATAAAAGCTGATAAGCTCAGCATCCTTTGATATAATTATGCACATCTCCATTTGTCAGACATTTGATTTTTGAACTCTTGCACAAATGTAGAATTTCTGTAAGATGGCAATTAAGGGCAGAATGTGCAGTTCGTTTTGAATGTGCAGTAACCAGCAGCATTTCTTTTTCAATCACACAACCAACTATTAACTGTTCTCAAACTTAAGCTTCTTATTTACCACAAAAGATTACGGTGACCCATACATCACAAGTTGGAGGAAAGCCTTGATTTGCCTGTGTCCTTTTCTGTAACACATACAACAGAATCTTTCTTGGGAACACTTGAGTCCTGTTGTGCACCGGCCATTGGTGACACTTGAAACATTGCACCTGTGGACATTTGATGTGTCAGGGTCATCCTTGGTGGGACAGGTCCTCGAATCGATCCTTGGAGAGCTCCTGTACTTGGTTGCACAGACATCTGACCTCCTATTGATGATGTTGATTCTCTGGTTGATTGTGGTGGACTTGAGGTTACTGTCTGGGAAATATTATGAGGCAATGAGGGTTGGGAAGCAGACAGTGGTCTTGCCTCTTGGGATAAGCTGCTCGTATGCAGTGCCTGTGTGCTCTTATGAGCTGCAGGACGCTGGGGAGGGCTGGGTGCTTTTTGCTGTGTTAGTGACAGCTGCGAGCCTGATTGAGCCTGTGATCCATATTGGAAAGTTCGGTTTGTTAGAGGGCTTTGGTTTGGAGGACTGGAGACAGCAGAAGGATATGGCGAAACTGAAGCCACTTGTTGTTGTGTCTGCGATTGTTGACCAGGAGACACTGAAAGTGGGCTTGCTGCACTCTGAACAGGCTGTAACCGCCTGACTGTCCTAGGTGATTGCACACCTACAGACCCAATAAAAAGGCCTGTAGATGGAGGACAGAAGCTCATAGCTACAGCCTGCTGGAGAGTAGCAATTGCCGAATTGTTAGCAAGTTGGCCTTGGGAATTGAACATGGAGCCTCCATGAAATGGAGGTGTGTGGGACATGGCAAGAGGCCTTTGAAGTTCCACTTGTTGAACCATCTCTCGATCATACTTCACAATCTCCTGGATAATCTCATTCTCACGGTTGTTGAAGACACCCGAGTTTAAATCATGCTGGACTTTGTGCAGCAAAATAGAGTTTTTCTTTCCTATAGAGAAACAACAAATTAGAGTTCAAAACAGTTTGATGGTATCATTTGTGTGCAAAGTTCTCTTTTAAATTAATTAAACTGAGCAACATTCCCGAAGCCAAACAGAACTGTGTCAACTTCTGGGAAAATAATGGAGGGACAGATCACTGATCTTAACTTTGGCAGAGTTGGCACATGTCTGCTTAATGCCAGGGCTTGGAAGCAGAACCGTTTTCAAATGTGGTCACCATTGTCATGAGTTTGGCAGGCCACCTTCAATAGCGACTACCACTGTATACTGGTAGGGAACAGTCAGGGGATGCAGTGAAGCAGGGTTTCCAACAGCTCCATGATTGAGCTGAATAATCTCTGATTAATAAAATCAGAAGAGCGTGTGTCAGTGGATCAGAAACCACATTATATGCAGGGCCATGAGGCACATTCTGAATTCTCCTAGCTTCACAAATATTCACTCAATTCAAAAATAGTGAAGAGTGCTGTCAGGAGGAGCTGCCAGCAGGCTCATTAAGATAGAAGCATCATGATCAGACAGTCCAACATCTTGCAAAAATGAACACCATGCAGTCATGAAAGTTGCAAATGGCTCCCGCAACTGGTGCAGGATTCTGACAAGCTTATCTAAGCAGGCAACCATTTTCTACATCCATTTGAAGATCTGCCTGAGAACTGGAAAAGTTGGCTTTGAGTGCCTGAGAAAAGGGGTGGATAGAAATTTGAAAATCATCCATTTGATTTTTGCCAAGACAGAACATGAGAGTTATGCTTTCTGTCTTACCATGTGGGGAACACCATAGCTAATAAAGTGTCCAATTTTACAGTTGTTTCTCTTTTTTTTAATGAGCTTATAGAAAGATGGAAGGTGTTAGTGTTGGGAAATGGAACACCATCATCACACACTCCCAGATCATCAATAATAAATTCAGTTTGTGAAACAACTATTTGGCTGCAAATGATGAACAACATCTCTGATGGATCAGTGTGACATTTCTCCATTTTCTATGCATCGGGAATTGAGGACACAATTCAATCCTTTGAGCCTCTTCCAATATTCAAATCATTGCGGGCTTGTACACTAACTCTATTTTATTTCAGCATCGCTTAGACTCTTTTGATAGAATTACCAATTTTATATAAATTAACATGAAATTATGAGAGCTTTTCTGCTGTGCCCACTAATAATTGGGTTGGAAAAAGCCCAATGACGAGAGTGTGGTGCTGGAAAAGCACAGCAGGTCAGGCAGCATCCGAGGAGCAGGAGAATCGACCTTTTGGGCATAAGCCCTTCATCAGGAATAAGGTTTATGGGTCAGGGCTGAGACAAAATGGGAGGGGGTGGCATTTGGGGGAAGGTAGCTAAGAAAGTGATAGGTAGATGAAGGTGAGGCAGAAGGTGATAGGTCAGAGGGGGGAGAGATGGACAGGTCTGGAGGGCACTGCCAAGTTGAAGGCTTTGGGCTGGAATAAAGTTGGGGGAGGAGAAATGAGAAAACAGTTTATCCCATGTGGTTGCAGGGTCCCAAGGCAGAATAAAAGGCAATGTTAACTCCCATAAGACATAGAAGAGCAAACCTTCATCCTATTATTTTGAGTTGATTCAAATTCAGATTGCAGAGATGGAAAATCAACAAATTCCCCAATTATTAATAATAACAACAAAATATAACCGGTGATGCAAATCTGAAATAACAGAGCATGTTAGAGATACTCAGGAGGTCAGGCAGAATTTGAGATAAAAACAAGAATTAATGTTTGAAGTCAATGACCTTTACTTCAATGTTCTCCTTGTAAACTTAGTTCTCTTTCTACAAGATGCTGCCTGACCTGCTGAGTATTTCCAGTATCTTCCACTTGTATCTTAATTTTCAATTATTATATTAATCTATCAATGCATTAAGTTAATAACTTTAAAGGAATGAAACAAAGGAATAGTACTATAGAACATCATTGACAATTTGGACAGTGATGGGTAGTGGTAATGCTGTTGGATTAGTAGTCCAGAACCCCAAGGTAATATTCTAGGACATGGGTTTGAATTCGGCCATGGTAGACGGTGATGTTTCAGTTCAAATCAGGAATTTAAAAAGTTAGCATAATGATTACCATTGTTATTTTAAAAAATCTAGACCAGCAATGTCTTTTTGGGAAGGAAAAATGACTTCCTTATCTTTTCTGTCCTGTGTGTGACTGCAGACCCAAAGTGATGTTCAACCTCTTCAACAAGGTTATTTTGTCCATGGGTTTTTTTTAAAAAGAGAAGTTGTAAAGGCAGAGTTGCCGAAATGTGTGGGCAGGAGACTAATTTAACAATGGCAGAGAAGTGGTCAGTTGTCCCAGTTCAGAGTTTTTTTTCTAGTTTCTTTTCAATGTAACAGTGAGAAGCTGCTACAGTCCAGGAGAAGTTTCCAAGCTTCAGCAGATGATTCTTGACTGGCTTCTCTCTGTGAGATCTCTCCTGCCTGTAAGAATCCGTGTTTGGATTTACCTTTTGCCAAGGGGTGTGTTTATGGGATGTTAGCTAAGGAACTGTGCCAATTCATTTAAGTTGCTGTATTAAGTCAGTTGAGTTTTCAAATAGTTAAGTTATTCTAAATTTTGTTTCCTTTTGATCATGTTGTAACTGTAGTGTTTAAATAAATTATGTTTTGCTTAAAGCTGAGTGGTTTGACCAGCTGCATCACTCCTGGAATATCCACTTCACATCTGCCTTTAAAATAAGAAAAAGTTGGGGTGTGGGTGTGGGCTACCTTCATAAAATATTTTGAGAGGGTCTAGCCTGGTCCATAATAACGTGGTTGACACTTATTTGCAATAAAGGCAATTTGAGATAAGCAATGAAGTGCTCACAGTGCCCACATCCAATGAATGAAATAAATAGAGGACACATTCAGGGCAGATTTAACAGAAAATGATAATGGCATCTCTAAAAATATAGTTCTCTGTTACACAGTTATGAAAGCAATGGCAAGACTGCAAGGCTCTATTTTTCAGGCATATAGTGAATTTTTCTGACATGAATATATCAATTCTGCCCACAAAAAAAAGAGGAATTTTCAACATGAGACCTTCATTCTCTCGTGTAGTTGCACAAAAAACAAACTGTAAAGTTAAGCAGCCAATGAGGATATTTAATAAAAATCATAGGTGTTTCAGTGAATGGCTCTTTGAGTGTCATAGAGCGATAAATGCATTTTATAGATGGATAGAATTGGCTGACCACAGTAAATAGTTCTAGACACCATAAATATATATATTGCTTTGCTTCATCCAGGACTTGCATGTCACATAGGGTGCAATTTGGATGTAGATTGGCTGCATAGTTGGGTGGAGACTTCATCATCTTCTTCACTCCCTCCTTCTACCGCCACACATCTCCCCCCAACCCCACTCCTCCTTCCACCATTCCTGCTTGAAGGACACAAAGTCAAGTCGTTGAAGGTCAGAAAGGCTGCACTGAGGTTGCACCTCACTCTCCAGCTGATGGAGGGGGTCATCGTCATAATAATCAAATTTCATTCATGGTGTGCATTGTTTTATCTGTGTTTCTCCTTGAAGCTCTCTGCCTGAAAGAAGTCCTGGTGATGCACAGTGCGATAACCTCGATGGGACAAAGAGGAGATCCCAAACCTGCTGCAGATGGAATGGGGTCAATTGGCACTAATTCAATCCACATCAGCCATCCAACCAACTAAGGAATCATCCCAGCGCATAAGCACTCACAGTTGCTGTGGCAACAAGCATCTTTACATGAATGCTGTAGTTAGTGAAGGTAATACCCCAGCTTTCATAACATCACACAACTATGCAGACATTTCTCACCCACTTGCTATTGCTGAGTTGGAAAGATTTGCCAGGTGATACTCAACATATTTGGATGCATTATGATAGCACCTTCTTTGTTCAAAAAATGGGACAAGGAAGATGGAACTCAAAGATGGCAGAGAGGACCTCAACCTTAGAGCTTGTAGCTTAGAGACAGGGACACTACCCCTTGCATCACAGACCTCCTCATTATACATAGAAAATATTAAAATATGCAGTCTCCTAAAACTTACTACAGTCAATTTTTTTCATTCAATTCTTCCCATTATAAATTCATTTTTCCGTATCTATAATGGAAATTGTCTATGTAAACTTCCAACAATGTCAAGTGCTTAAAAAATTGGCTTAGAATAGTTAGGTGGTTGTTTATGATTGGCAAACACGCAATGGGATGAAGGGCCTTTTGCTGTGCTGTAGATCTCCATGACTATATGATCTTCTCACTAGTGCTGTGGCTATATTTTTTAATTATTGCAACTCCTTGCTCCTCAGCACAGAAACTCCTCCTCTTCAATCACTTCCTGTTTCATACTTTGCTTATAAATAACACTATAAGATCCAAGGGCAGAACTTAATGCAGCCTTTCACACCAAGTTATGCCACCCAAGTTCTATCCGTTTGCATCCTGGATCAGATCATCAATGAAAGACTATTGCAGTGCATGGTGTCTCCCATTGAATCCATCTAAAACCATATGCAGGGTATTCCACCTTCACAAAGTCAACCCTCAACCCCCAAAAAAATGCATTGCTACATGGATGGCTTGAGGCTAAAGCATGATCTCAATCCAATATTCTTGGGATTGACTCAGGACAGGACTTTAGAAGCACCTGAAGAAAACATCAGCAAAGGCCAAATGTAGAAACAGCATATTATCCAAATTTGTTGGATTGAAAGGGGCACGTTACCACAACACTCTAGGCCACAGCACTTGGAGTAAAAAATGAGGTCTGCAGATGCTGGAGATCACAGCTGCAAATGTGTTGCTGGTCAAAGCACAGCAGGTTAGGCAGCATCTCAGGAATAGAGAATTCGACGTTTCGAGCATAAGCCCTTTGAAGGGCTTATGCTCGAAACGTCGAATTCTCTATTCCTGAGATGCTGCCTAACCTGCTGTGCTTTGACCAGCAACACATTTGCAGCAGGCCACAGCACTTGTCCAATCATACTCTACATCAGATTGTACGGCACATTTTATCAAACACAAATATCAGATACTCAATGGATTACAACAAATACATTGTAATCTGAACCTTCCATTCAACACCCCTCCCCTGGCTTTATCCTTGCAAGCAGAACTAGCCCTCATATCTGCTGGCTGATAAAAACCTACAAACTGTTGAAACAATCCATAATGACATAGTTCATCAACTTTATGCCTGTCTTCTATTCCAGTGCCTGAAGTGGAACAGCCCAGCTGAGTAAGATCCAACAGCAAATACTCTTTGGATAAAGGAGTGGAAGATCAGGTAAGAGACAAATTCGTTATGACAAACCTGATCTGTCAAAAAGCAGCCTTCAAGCTACCACAATGAGTGTGTCCTTGTTAAATAGAATAAGCCACGGCCCTTACCCACCTACCCTGCACCACTGGGGCCACACTCCAAATCCCTGCACAATATCATGGAGTATTCCTTCTACAGGCTATGTGATAGATTAATCACTTTAAACTCAGCAAATGAGATTATCAAATAAAATTTGTGGATTTACATTCACTAAGTAAATAAACAGAAGAGCTATGGTGGCTGGGTCCATTGAATCACTGGAAAGGATCTGCCTCAATCTCCCAGTGTAAGAAACAGGGATACAGGATTCCTGGCCACTTCCAGCAAGACGTCATTTGGTCTCTCTAATAAACCCACATCTAATGAGCCCACAGTTCAGTGGCATCTCAGGGATTCAATAAGAGCCACGGGGCTTTCCTACATCTTGGTGATGGAGGTTTCTCATTATCACAGACTCTACATACAATTCAGAAACCTGGCATCAGGGGGATTTGGTGGGAGCAGCCAAAAGTCTCTGCCCTGGTTTCCAATCACCCTGCCACACAGTTCCACTCCAATGATGCTCATCCTGTCCACACTTAATTTTGTTCCAAATGTTGCAAATGAAATTATACTATCTGATCTTATTAAATTCACAGAAAAATCGGAGTCTAAACTAACGATTTTTGCCTTTTTCTGAGCATCTGAATTTTTGCCCATCTTGGCTTGGTTTGATGTTTATCTCTATTCTATACAGTATCAGATCCACAGTGATAATATGAAGGCACCCTATTTAAAACTGTTCCATGCCCTTTCCCTTCCTTTCCCAAACTTATATGTCCTTTTCAAATGCATTTAGGAGAAATGTCACATCTCTCTGTGACACTGCATTTGGCTAGCGTGCTGGGATTGATGGCATAGCCTGGAAACAAATGAAACACATCATCATGACACTTTGTGTCAAAGTGGCCTCAGTTTTTAACAGTTTTATATTACTTTTCAAATAACTGCTGCTTGCTTAATATATATCATGCAACATACCCTGTAACGATGGTTCCCCATCTATCATTAATCAATATTTTGCAGAGTATCACCAGTAATAAGAGAGAGTCCCACACTGAAACTTTCTTGACTGCTACAAAGCATGTTCTAATTTGAGAACCTGCCCAAAATATTGAAAAAATGATGATAATGACAAATATCACAGGGAAAATGAACAATTGTGGCAGCCCATCATAGAGTAGATATATGAAGCAGGAATATAAAGTAGGCTTAGAGTGAACAGGATCCACTCAAACTATTTCATTTTGTCATCAATCTACATGAAAGGCATGAGATGAGTGTTCCCTGAATTGCAAGATTATTTTTGTGACATTTCAAACATCAAGGCTAATATTACTAATCAGAAATGACTCTAACCACCAATCCATCACTGGATCTGGAAACTGTTATGTTCTGTCTCCCACTTAGAAATCCATGTGAAATAATGACTTGTAATGAGTCATTATTTCATGAAGTTCCCCCTTCAATCAAAATGTTAAGATAGAGAAAATCACCATGATATCAAGTACCTAAATTGCTCTGTCTTTTTCCTATAACTGCATTTTGCATTCTTTTAAATCATTTTTTCAGTCATGTCTCCCTTTGGAACACTACACTTCAGTCTTAGAGGGGTGTGGTTCTAAGTCTCAATCCAGTACAGCAGCAGAAACAAAAAAGAGGCTGATATTCCAGTGCAGTACTGAGAAAGTGTTTGCACTGCTGGAGGTGATGTTTTTTAGATGGGATGTTAAACTGCCCTCTCCAGTAGATATAAAAAAATGCCATGGCACCATTTTGAGGATGAACAAGAGAATTATCCTTATTATCCCTGCTTATAGTTATCCCTCAAATCAACATCTCAAATCAAAGCAGATTATTGGCCAACTTCATATCTCAGTATTTGAGGCCTGCAGTGTGCAAATTGGCTGCTCATTTCTGACATTACAATGTTAACTACACTTCAGAAAAGTACTTACTTAATTGTAAAATACTTTGAGTTTTCTGTGATCATGAAAGGTGCTATGTGGCTGCAGGTCTTTTTATTCCAAATGTATTTGTCCCATATCTAACATCACCCTGTGTATTTCTTATTTCAATACTTATTTTTACTTCCAATCGTAGGTCCATTGTATTCAGGTTTTGGAAAATGCGATACATTTGGGAATAGGTGCAATGATTATAAAATCACAGTTTAGCTTGAGATTTTGAACAGCAGATGGTTTAAAAGGAACGATTAATTTAAAAAAAAATTAAGGTTAGCATTGACTGCCAGGAAGTGAATTACATCAGACAAATCCCACAAAGCTCCTGGAGGTTTGTGTTATACTCAAAAACATTTGCTGGCTTCTATTTGATAAATGGATTCAGATACATTTTGACAAATTATTTCATTAGATTATTAAGCCTACCAGTGGCATAGTTAACAAAAAAAAGGGAAACAAATAATTGGATTAATTATTCAGATGCAGAACAAATACATTAAATCAAAGAAACACGTAAAGGATGGCAGAACTGGTCATAGTTGGGAACTCCAGGATGTCAATATAATCCAGGACCAACATTTCTGCAGTAAATGGTTACTGCTCAAGTAACCTTGGCTCAGAGTTTATGAACAACAGACATTGCAACAAATCTGGGAGGGGGTACATTACTTTATTCCAGGACGTGATCACATCCGACAGGGTAGGGACTTTTGATGTAGTCGGTGGTCAGGGAAAGAAGGGTGTGACTGCAAATGAAGCAGGAGAGGAGGAACAGAGGACAGGAAGACAGGACCCTGAGAATGATCTGACAGGTTTGATGTTTTTGCTGCTGGCTTGGATAAGCAGGAGGGCTGCAGGGTGGATGAGCTAGGCACCATGGCACAGGAAGAAGTGCCCTTCTCAAAATGTTAACTCTCTTGCTCCTCGGATGCTTCATGACCTGTTATGCCTTTTCTAGCACCATATTTTATCAACTATGGCACAGGAAGCCATTCAAAACAGGAATGTGTGGTAGTAGAAGACATTATAGCGAGGGGGATAAAGACAATCCTGTTCAGTGAAGAGCGTGAGTGCAGAAAACTATTTTTCCCACCCCATTGCCAGCATTTGGGACGTCAGGTCAGAGCTGGACAGGAGTTTGGGGTGGTCCTGTTCCATGTAGATGCTAATGACATTGCCAGAACAAGGAAGGAGGCTCTGTTCACAATGTGGGGAGCTAGGGACAAAATTAAAAATACAGAATCTCAAGGATGATAATGTCTGCATTATTACCTGAGCCACTTGCCAATCGACAGACGGCACTTAAGATTATTGAAATGAATAGCTGGTTCACCAGTTCCAAGGCATCAGTGCCATGGAATGTGGGGACTGTGCTGAAACTAGCACAGCGAACCATAAAACTGGAGAGGTAGACAGGGCCTTAAATGAAACAATGTGAGTGAGGGATGAAACTTGGTAAATGGAGCAAATCAAGGGATAGCGTTCTGATGGAGGGTGATTGGACTTAAAATGTTAACTCTGGTTTTCTTTCCAGGTGCTACAGACTGACTGAGTTTCTCCAATACTTTCAATCTTTGTTTCAGATCTCTGTCATTCACAGTTCTTTGTTTCATTTTTGCTCTACATCTGCATGTGCATAGCATTCATAAAAATGTAAAATAATTGTTAGTACAGAGGAACCTCGATTATCCAGCATTCGATTATCCGAATATTGGATTATCCAGCAAGATCACAAGGTCCTGATGCTTGGCTAAACTATATTATCTGGCATTCAATTAGCCGGAATTTGATTAACCAAACGAAATGCTCTCTGCCCGTATCCTTTGGTAATCGAGATTCCTCTGTATATATTTATGTAAATAAATATGATCTGATGGTATTAGGAGATGTATGATGGCAAAGATTGGGTTCTGAATATTGGGTATTGAACAGTGTAAGGCATTCAAGTAGAACATTGGTATAATAATTAAAAAATACATTGATTCAGATCAGATATAAAATCAGTTTGGGTGGAAATGAGAAAAAGTCAGGAAATAAGTAGGGGTAGTCTAAATGTCTCCTAACAGCAACCTCAAAGTCGGACCAGGTATATGAGAAAAGAAACATTAGATGCTTGTAATAAAAGGGATGGCAGTAATTATCAGGGATTTCAGTCTGCATATAAACTGGAAAAAGTCAGATTGGCAAGAGTAGACTGGTTGGAGAGTTCATTAAATGGTTTCAAGAGAGCTTCTTAAAGTAAAACATTCTTCAATCCAAACAGAAAGCAGGTTACATTAAATATAACATTACATAACATTCCAGGATTAATTCATTGCCTTGGAGTAAAGGCATCCCTGGGTAACATCAATCACAATATGATTGAATTTTACATTCAGCTTGAAACTGAGAACAGAGGGTCTAAAACCAGTATTTTAAATTTAAATACAAGCGGCTTTGTTGGCATGAAAGTTGAGCTAGCTGATGTGAACTGGATACTGGACTAGGGGATAGATCAATAGAGCAGCAGTGGAAGACACTGACGGGATATTTCAGAATACTCAGAAAAAAAATATATTCCTGCAATAAAGAGAAATTCTAAAGGGAAGACCCCGCCATCCATGGTTAGATCAAGGAGTTAAAAAGAGCTTCAAAATTAAGAAAAAAGAACAACTGGGCAAAGATGAGTGGTAGGTCAGATGATGGTTCAGAATAGAAGAATGGCAAAGAATAATGAAAAGATTCATCAGGAGAAAAATAATTAGAAAGAGAGGAAGCTAGCTAGAAATGTAAAACTGGACAGCAAAGTTTCTGAAAGTATACAAAAGGAAAAAAGCAAGTGTTGGTCTGGAGAATTAAATAAAGAAATAGCAGAAAAAGTAAACAAATATTTTGCTTCTGTCATCACTTCAGAGGCTACAAAAACATTTCCATAATTTCTATAAATTAGGAGATGAAAGGGTGAGAGGAATTGGGCAAAATTACCTTCACAAGGGAACTATACTGTGCAGACTGATGGAGCTGCAGGTTGACAAGCCCTCAGGTCCTGAAAGACTTCATCCCAGA
Organism: Hemiscyllium ocellatum; assembly: GCF_020745735.1. Lineage (NCBI taxonomy): Eukaryota > Metazoa > Chordata > Chondrichthyes > Orectolobiformes > Hemiscylliidae > Hemiscyllium > Hemiscyllium ocellatum. Next base: position 15,656,247 of record NC_083428.1, on the reverse strand, counting down.
GTCTTAAAAGGCATGTCCTATAAGTTAGTAGATGCATTGATGCAAATTTTCCAAAATTGGCTTATTTGGGAATGGTTCCATCAACTTATTGGAGCTTTTTGAAGGAGTAACATGTGCTGTGCAGCTCTATTGGACTTGGATTTCCGGAAGGCTTTGACAAAGTGCCACATCAAAGGTTATTGCTCAAAGTAAGAGCTCATAGTTTATGGCATAACATGCTAGCATAGACACACAATTGGCTGGCTGGTAGAAAGCCAAAAGTATAATGAAGTAAGTCTTTGTCTAATTAACAGAATGCTATAAATAAAATCCTGCAGAGGTCTGTGCTGGGGCCTCAGTTAATTGTATAATCTATACCAATAATTTAGACAAAGGTAATAAAGACATGGTATCTAAAGGAGGATGCAGACAGATATAGAAATGTTGAGTAAGTGGGCAAAAGTCCAGCAGATGGAGTATAATGTGGGAAAATGTGAAGTTCACTTTGACTCGAGGAATGAAAAAGCAGAAAGTTCTGAATCTAGGTGTTCTTGAGTTCAATCACAAAATGTTAGTATGCAAATGTAGCAATTGATAAGGCAACTAATGGAATGATATATTTTATGATGAGAGGAATTGAATATAAAATTGAGGGTGTTATGTTGCTGTTATGCATTGCATTTGTAAGACCACATCTCAAAGACTATGTGTAGCCTTTTTGAGAGGGGGAATACAAATGTGTTGGAGCAGGTCAGAAGATACATTGATACCTCAAATTAGCAAGTTCTCTGAAGAAAGCTTGGACAGAATAGGCGTGTTTGCACTGGGCTTTTGAAGAGTGTGGCAGTAACTTGACTGAATAGTACACAATGGACTCGATAAGGTGGATATGCAAAGGATATTTCCTATTGTGGCTGAGCCCAGAACTCAGGGGCAATGTTTATCCATTGGACACAGGTGAAGCAAAATGCTTTCTCTCAAGAGGGTGTGCAATTTTAAAACTTCCTGCCTTATAAGGTGACAGGAGTGGAGTCACTGCAGTAATTTTAAACAGAGGCCCATAAATTATTGTTAGGCAAGGGAGTCAAACATTGTGAGGGATAAATGGGATTGTGGAGTTTGAAAGTCAAATGAATCAGCCATGATCTCACTGAATGATGGAGCAGGTACAAGGGACTGAACGGCCGACAACTGCTCATAATTTGTGTGCATATTTGATAATGGCAAAATACATTATTGAAGATTAGTGTGAAATTCAAAAGTGGTCTTTCAAATGAAGAATAAAAGAAAAGCAATCATTGGTTCTGCAAACTTTGATTTAATTGTTCTCAATTACATGATAACTCATTTCAGGAGTAGAAAATCAATAGAGTGGTGTAAAAGACAGTAATAATATGTTGGAAAACCCCTGTTAATAATCCTTTGTTTGTGAAGGGATTAAAATTTATAAATTAATGTAATCAGGCCAAATACATTCACCTTACATTGTAAATTACTGATCTTGTCTAGTTAATGATTCATTCTTTACCCTCAGAAACAGATACAAAGATTTAGAGGGTCATTTAGTAATGAAAACAGTCTGGAAAATAGCAAACCTTATGTAAGACTTCATCAGCTAATCAGTGAATATCACTATTCAGTTTTCCATGCTCTCTTTTATTTCTATGAAAAAATAATTCAACTAATAAATGTTTTACATTTATTCACAGTTTATATTGCATGAACTACCAGAATATTCAGTACCAAACTAATTACATCATGCTCCTATCATGCAGAATAATACTCAATGTTATGCAATACATAATAATGTACATACATTCAATAGTTTATTGAAAAATGATGTGGTATAAGAGGATTACTTCTTTGTAACAAATTGTAGTTTATCTATGACAGGCTGTCTGTTGCTAGGATACATACAATTTTGAAGCACATAGCTCCGAACACACATCTAACTGCACCGAGTAATTACTAATCTTTTGCTACAGTATGGAATAAATTTCTGCACTTTCAGGGAGAATTATATTTGGAAAATAGAAGATAAGATGCTTAGTAGTGTTATAAGGACACTATACATACCTATTCTATCCAGTCTGTCGATGGCCACAGTCTCAAAGGCTCTTCGCATCATGGGGTATTCTTCCAATACCTCATTAAAATGATCCACAGAGAGAGAATACAGACGACAGTAGGTATCAGCACGCACACTGGCAGTTCGCCTGCCTCTTGTCAATAAACAGATTTCTGCAAATTAGAATAGAAAATTGTAAGCTAATCACAGTTGTAGCTTGCAGATTTAACCATAACCTACCCTTTGCTTAAATCTATGTTATGAGAAGGGTATAACAATATATTACTTTTTGTAATGGCATCATTGTCTTTGAATTAGATTACTTACAGTGTGGAAACAGGCCCTTCGGCCCAACAAGCCCACACTGACCCTCCGAAGAGCAACCCACCCAGATCCATTCCCCTACATTTACCCCTTCACCTAACACTACGGGCAATTTTGCATGGCCAATTCACCTAACCTGCACATCTTTGGACTGTGGGAGGAAACCCACACAGACGCGTGGAGAATGTGCAACCTTCCGAGGTGGGAATTAAACCTGGGTCTCTGGCGCTGTGAGGCAGTAGTGCTAACCACTGTGCCACCATGCCACCCAACTACTTTTGATTACTGCTGGAAGTGTGATCTCAGGAACAGGAATGGATCACGTAGCTCCTTGAGCTTTTTCCATCATGCAATGTAACCATCACTGATCTGTAGATAAAGCCCATCTGATTCTGATAAATGAGAAGGAATTTGAAAGGAATAGTTTCTGCATTTGTAATGTTGACATCATGTGCTAGTTGCTTGCAGGTTTACACCAAATGTAGACAGTTTTCTTTACTAAATTATCTCTCTTTAGCCATTAGTAACAACCCTACAGAAGTATTTTATTTCTGGCACCATTGTGACAGATCTGATTTTTTGCCCCCAAAATTCATTGGCCAAATAATGGTCTGTAAATGTTTCAACATTGACAAGATTCTCTATCCTCGTGAAAGAATTGCTGGATTATTTTCAGCACTGATAGATAAAGGACAGGAAAGTTTCTTACATTTGATTTCCAATGACGCTTCAAGAATTGTTTCCAATGCATACACTGATTGACATAGCATGTGGGTGTTGATATAACTGTTTGTAACTAATTATGTTTGTTGACATACATTTTTTTAAATTCAAAGGTTACTGCTGAAAAAGGACAACCATATCAAAGCATTTTTGCAGAATACCAATGTATGGAGAAAACAACATAGATCTGTATTAGAGGAGTGTGCAAATTGGTTGGCGAGTGGACTCTGATTGGTAGAAGAAATGGAGAATACACCAATTAGATGGTGATTGATAGTTAATTTTAATGACCCACTGAATAGAATAAAATCCCTATAGTGTGGAAACAGGCCATTCAGCCCAACAAGTCTACATTGAACCTCTAAACAGCATCCCATCCAGACCCACTCCCCTACTCTATCCCTGCATTTCCCATGGCTAATTATGGATATTATGGGCAATTTAGTATGGCCAATCCAACTAACATGCACATCTTTGGACTGTGGGAGGAAACCGGATCACCCAGTGGAAGCCCACGCAGATTCAGGGAGAATGTGCAAACTCTACACAGTTGCCCAAGGGCGGGATCAAACTCAGGTCCCTGGATCTGTGAGGCAACAGTGCTAACCCCAGTGCCACCATGCCACCCTTCTGATCTGATTGGACAAAGTAGTGACGTGTAAAATGAACTTGAGAATCTTGTCACTGGCTTTATGTTGTAACAGGTATAGTGTATATACATATTCTTTCTATACGTGCATTAAAAAAAAGGTAACTTCTAGTATACATGTGCACCATAGTGAGAGTCCAACTGATAACACAGCAAGTGTTTCCATTTGCTGGAAGGAACTTAACCCGGTGCCATCAGTACAAGATGTCAATAATAAACTCAGTACAGGATCTGGGGGGTACCTTCTCCACTGAAGAGTGGGTAGAATGTGGAAATCTCAGCCACAGGAAGAGCTGAGGTTAACATTTGAGACAAAGCTAGACAGACATGAGTGATAGGGTTAGACAGAGTCGAGAAGAGAAGTGTTTGAAGAACAAATACTAGCATGAACCCTGTGGGTGGAATGGCTGTTGCACTATTGTCAATATTTTGTCACACAGGTGAGGAATTATTATTTGCCTGAATATACTAAAGAATATTCTTTTTTTAAATGGTGGAAATCAATGAAACAGTGGTATTCCTGTTCTGTGTAGTAAAGCTTTAACTTGACCTTGCAAAAAGATGATGAAATCTTAGTATTGTTGGACCTCAAGCTCAATTCAGCAAGATGATGACTCCAAATAATCAATAACCATCAATAGTTGAAACTAAACATTTAATCATTTATCTTTTGAATTTGAAGATGTGATTTATCAGGCAGCTGTGAGAAGATTTATGAAAATAGCTCACAATTATAGATTAGTATTCCTCAGCTACACCAAAGTCATGAACACAGTGGAAGTGGAGCAATTAGTCGGCTTGGGACCACTTGCAACCAAGCTGCAACCAGTGTCAAGTCAAAAGAGAAAGATTATCGAGTACAAGCAGACAGAACATGGATAGCAACCATTTTTGCACTGAATCATTTTGGGTATGCATCATTGTCCCAGTCATGTGATTCATTTACTTGTCATTGCTGGCTTGTGACACCAACAAAAGTCAAACTAATGTTTTGAAGCAAGCATTGGCATTTTTAGAAACACAAAAACCCATGCCTTAACACCTTAATAACCAAAAGTGAATGCTTTTCACAAATGCTTTTGCACGTACTGCTGAATGTGTTGTGCTAAATTACTTTTGAAAGAGTTTGACCTCTTTTGGACTCAGATTAGGTTTATTTTAAGCAATATTTTTATTCTAACTGACACCCTCAGTTGTCAAAACAATTATTTTCAAAGCACTTTAGGCAGAATCTGCTGAAAGTACCTGCAGACACAGTTATCAAAGCCCACATTGGGCCTCTCATTTCGCAGTTAATTGACAGGGTGCTGAAAAGAATGTGATTATCTTTCCAGCAGCATTCACCCAATTATTACCCCTCTCTCTACATCCAGGGAAGGGAGAATTCACCCCTTCAAATACCAACATTGGTTGTTTGAGTAAATGACTAATGTCTATATATTAAATTAGCATTTTATCATTTGGCATTTGGTTGTTTAGCATAAGTAGTGGATTATCTATTCAAAATCCATCAAAAATGGAAATGTCACTATTTGGTCTTTGTCAATAACACAAAAAAAAACAGATTTTATTTACGTCTTCAACCAGCTAAACACATAAAAATCCAAGAGGTTCTGTCAAACCTCTGTCAGATATTCCATCCTGTGCTTTGCCTAGAAGCACGATGGCTGCTCAAATGAAAATCTAATCCACAGTAAGGGCTTTTCAAAAACCATTTTTGTTGCTGTTGAGAAGCAACAAAAGTATCTACATGGGTGTTTTGTTATCTAGTAAGTTCATGTCATGGGGAAACATTTTGTTCAAAAAACTCCAAAGGAATTAAACGATGATTATTGTGCTTTCGTTGTGAAGGAAGTCCACACTTTTCCCAAGTGACCCAGTGAAGATTTCGCTAACAGTAAATGATGAAAAAGCAACAGGGCAAATTATATACAAACATGGATGAGCTATTGAGTTAGAGCCACCATGTGGTATAGTCATTGAGCAACAGTGGAACATTGCCTGTAGAACACAAATTCTCATCAGAATGTAACCAGGGCTAAAACATTGCATTGTCACACCAAAGGCATGCAAATCATGTGGTAGCCCCAATATGCAAGAATTAAGTTCAGTGACAAACCTCCAAAGTATGAGCCATCTGATAGTTTCATTTCCTTGTTGCCCTTTGTGTGGACACTAACCACTCCATGCTGGATAAAATACATCTTTTTTCCAATCGTCCCCTCTCGGATGATGTAATCTCCAGGTTGGAACACTTCAAACTTCAGCTTGGTCAGCATTGCTGTCACAAAAATTGGGTCCGCATTGGCAAAAAGTGGCATAGAGGCTACCAGTTTCCTGCAGTTAAAATTCACTATTTCCTAGATGTAAAAATAAAGTACAAGTGAGCCTTATTGCTCCCATCATAAGAGTAGTGGCAATTGAATCAAATGATGTTGTGTCTGCTCTACCACAGAAATAACATGAACACAGACAACTATCCCACTGGTAAAAGATCTATTCCATACTTGATGTTCTACCTAATTTGTGTTACAGTTCCCTGAGGCATCACTGGTCTCCACATCCAGCAACTATCCTTATTAGCCTATGCTATTTTAGAGATAGTCAGTGGTCCACAGTTTAGCACATTAAAGTTTACGCACAAGTATTAAGACACATCTTTTTTTTCAGATGCATGGTCCAATTTTTCAAACAGCCATCACTTTCATTTAAACCGGGCAATGTAAATTTGTTTTCCTGAATGCATGACAAAGTCTTTACTCAGTCACATATAATCCTTTATATTTTTTCCAGAGTTTTGCCTCTGCAAAATGTGTGCATCTGCATGAATTGATTTCCATTAACACTGGCCAGGTTTCTCATGAACACACTCAGAGGAAAATCTCAAAGTTAAAATTCATGCTTTGACTCCACTCTGGTTGTGGTATGGTAATCAGAGACTTGCCATGCAGAAAACCGATGGCACAACACTGTGTCAATGCCTTGGCATGGTCATTTGGCTGATCATGAACCACAACACCTGACAACTAAATATTTTTAAGAGTCATACGGCACAGAAACACACCCTTAAGTCCAACTTGTCTATGCCAAGCAAATTTCCCAAACAAAACTAGCCCCACTTAGCTTCATTTGGTCCATATCCCTTCAAACCTTTCCTATTCATTAACCTATCCAAATGTCTTTTAAATGTTGTAACTGTACTTGCATCTACCAACTCCTCTGGCAGTTCATTCCACTTATGAACCACTCTGTGTGAAAAGGTTACCCTCAGGTCCCTTTTAAATCTTTGTCCTCTCGCCTCCTAGTTTTGAACTCCCCCACCCTAGGGATGAGAACTTTGCTATTCACCTAATCTATGCCTCTCATGATTTTACAAACTTCTTAAGGTCACTCCTCAATTACCTACACTCCAGTGAAAAAATCCCAGCCTCTCCTTAAAACTCAAACTATCAGTCCTGGCAACATCCTGGTAGATCTTTTCTGAACCCTTTCCAATTTAATAATATCCTTCCTATAGCAGGGCGACCAGAACTATACACAGTACTCTAAAAAAGGCCTCACCAATGTCCTGTACAACGATGTCCCAACTCCTTTACTCAATGGTCTGAGCGATGAAGGCCAATGTACTAAATGCCTTCTTAACCACCCTGTCTACCAGTGACACAACTTTCATAAAGCTATGTACCTGAACACCTTGGTCTCTCTGTTCAGCAACACCACCCAGGGTTTTACCATTAACTGTATTAAGTCCTGCCCTTGTTTGTTTTACCAAAATGAAATACCTTGCATTTACCCAACTTAAACTCCATCTGCCACTCCTCAGCCTATTGGTCCAATTGATTACAAAATTCTTTTGTAATCCTAGAAAACCTCTTCACTGTCCATTTTGGTATCATGTGCAAATTTACTATTCATGCCTCCTAAATGCTTGTCCAAATCATTTGTATAAATGACAAACAAAAGTGGACCTAGCACTGATCTCTATGGAACACTGTTGGTCTTAGGCCTCCAGTCTGAAGAACAACTCTACACTACCACCCTCTGTCTTCTACTGTCAACCCAATTTTGTATCCAATTGGCAAGCTGTCCCTGAATCCCATGTAATCGAACTTTACTAATCAGTCTACCATGCAAAACCTTGTCAAAGGCTTTACTAAAGTTCATGTAGACAACATCTACTGCTCTGTCCTCATCAATCTTTTTGGTTATGTCCTCAATAAACTCAATCAAGTTTGAAAGACACATTTTCCCATGCACAAAGCCATGCTGACTATCGCTAATCAGTCCCTGCCTCTCCAAGTACATGAAAATCTCCCAGAATCCCCTCCAAAAACTAACCCACAATTGATTTCAAATTCACAGATACCAGGCTTCTCCTTACGGTCTTTTTTAAATAAAGACACAGTATTAGCTACCTTCCAGTGTTGTGGCACCTCACCCGTGGCTACAGATGATACAAATAGCTCTCCTAAGGCCCTACAATTTCCCACAAAGTCCTGGGATTCACTTGATCAGGTGCCAGAGATTCATCCACCTTTATGTTATTAAGCCCTCCAGCACCTCCTCTTCTGTAATGTGGACTGTTTTCAAGACATCAGTATTTATTTCCCCAAGTTCTAGTCTCCATGTCTTTCTCAATAGTAAAAACTGACATAAAATATTCAGTTAGACTCTTTCACATATCCTACAGTTCCACACATAGATTACCTTGTTGATCTTTAAGGGCCCCTATTCACTCGCTAGTTGGTCTTTTGCTCCTCATGCACTTGCAGAATCTTTTTGGATTGTGCTTAATCTTATCTGCCAAGGTTACGTCATATCCTCTTTTTTGCCCTCCTGATTTCACTCTTATGTCTGCCTCTATACCCCTTATACTCTTCAAGAGATTCACTTGATCCCAATTGTCTATACCTAACATATGCCTCCTACTTATTCTTAACCAGAGTCTCAATATCTTTTTTCATCCATTGCTTCCTACCCTTACCAGCCTAACTCTTCACTCAACTCACTTCTGTTTTGGCGTTTGACCTGCTGAAACATCTGAATATGTTCACAGCAAACTTAAGTATAATTAGGAATAATAATGGCATATATTGTCATGCAAATTGTGCATCCACATATTTTCTTCCTCTCCATTGCATTTAAACCTATCTAGGATGTACGGAGGGGACAGTTGAAAATGTGTTGCTGGTTAAAGCACAGCAGGTCAGGCAGCATCCAAGGAATAGGAATTAATTAAGGTTGATTTTCCAAATATGTTATTTTTAATTAGTTCATTCATTAATGCAACCAAATCTATCTTATTATTTTGGGCTGTAGTGGAGGTTTGCTCATGCAAATACTAAAGTTTGAATATCTACTAGTTAAACAGAAAATAGAAAATAAAGAAAATATATAGCAACTCAATAATTATGGAGACAGAAAATTAGGTCAACAGCTTGTTTTTTTCATAAGCACATCACCATGCTTGCATTTCCACAATTTTCTTGTTCCCAGCAATTCCAAGCATTCACCTCTCATTTGTTATTACTTTTTTTTCCCAAGAATGTTATTTTATCCCTTCCTTGTTATAAGTGTGTGCTGGCTAGCTCAGTTGTGTCAATACTGGATTGCGAACTAACAAGTCCTACTCAGGATCTGGCAGGGTTGACTCAGTTTTTCACCCAGTCAAGATGGATAAGAATAGTATTGCATTGTGGAAGGTTACAGAGAACAGGGGACCCCAGGGATTTAGCACAGGTCTTATTACATTATGACAAAAGCTATCTTAGAATACTCCTGACTGTCAGCAGTTGAAATGAACAGCAGCATTGCCTCATTTAGAACATGGCACTGTCAAGGCAAGTTTCTTTCTCAGCTTATTCACAGATTGGTCTCTAAAGTGAATCTTACAATACTCAATTAAGTGTCTTAACAGATTACAATAGCAAGGTGACCCTTAATTGTTTACAATGTATAGGTGCTTATAAATTTCAACTTACCTCTCTAAGCGGTTCATTTAGCTCTCCCAGGATATTGTCCTCATCAAACATTTTCCCCTGGTAACGATGTTCATAATAGTCATGAATCTTTTGCCGGAAGTCAGCAGGTAACTTGTGAAAAGACATGTACTGCTCCACTTGCTTGTACTGTACAGAAAGAAAGCCTGTCATTGGATACAGCATAGTTTCAGTCAAATAGAAAATAGTGCTAATTGGCAATGTAAAGTTACTGAGTATGAAACACTCTTACTGGGGACAGGCATGTATCAAATCAGGAACAAAGATGGTCTTATGACAGAAATGATTTGCTTCAACAGGTATACAAAAGCAACCCATTTGTTAATAACTTGAATAACATAAGCCGAAGTCATAATTCAATACCAACACCAAACAATGATACTTTTATGCACGTTTGCCTGTATTGTGTTAGCACATACAGAATGGAAGATTGTGAAACATTCATATTTAAGCATTTAGAGTCATTCGTCATAATTCACTTCTAATTTATTTTGCATTTGTGTACAGAAGTTCATTTTCCAAGGAGCTGTAAAAAATTAAAATATCTATGCTAAAATTGTGGAAGCCGCTTCCTAAGCACATGATACATCTACCTCAAAAGGTTCAGACAGTTCAATGAGGCAGCTCATTATCACCATCTCAAGGACAATTAGGGATTGACCACAAGTGCTAGCCTAATCAGTGATGTACTTATAGTGAAAGAATAATTTTTAAAAATTGACTAGAGCAGTCAACATTTAGTCCATTGCTATATTTCTGATACATATGGCACAATATCAAATCTTAAGGCTTCTAAAATTCACCATGGCATGATTCCATCTAATTGATTATGTTAGTATTTCCTATATGTTGCATTTTCCAAATGAAGCAAGATTACCGCCAACACAATAATGCTATCATCCTCTGATAATCTCACAAAATATAAAAAACAAAGGTGTCTTGACGAACTCCATGACATTAGTGAGGGTTCTCACTCACAAGGAATGCCCAAATAATTATGATTTCCCAGTAAGAGTTCCAACTGGAAAAGGCAACCTTCACCCATAATCAGGTCAGAATATTGGCACTAGCTGCATTGATGATTTAGGCCCCCTCATAAATAGAGGAGAATAAGGACATGATCACCTTATTGGGATTGCATTGTAGACCCCCCCGAATAGTCAGAGGGAAATTGAGAAACAAACTTGTAAGGAGATCTCAGCTATCTGTAAGAATAATAGGGTAGTTATGGTAGGGGATTTTAACTTTCCAAACATAGACTGGGACTGCCATAGTGTTAAAGGTTTAGATGGAGAGGAATTTCTTAAGTGCGAACAAGACAGTTTTCTGACTCAGTATGTGGATGTACCTACTAGAGAAGGTGCAAAACTTGACCTACTCTTGGGAAATAAGGCAGGGAAGGTGACTGAGGTGTCAGTTAGGGAGCACTTTGGGGCCAGTGACCATAATTCAATTCGTTTTAAAATCGTGATGGAAAAGGATAGTCCAAATCTAAAAGTTGAAGTTCTAAATTGGAGAAAGGTCAATTAGGACGGTATTAGGCAAGAGCTTTCAAAAGCTGATTGGAGGCAGATGTTCGCAGGTAAAAGGATGGCTGGAAAATGGGAAGCCTACAGAAATAAGAGAACGAGAGTCCAGAGAAAGTATATTCCTGTCAGGGTGAAAGGATGGGCTGGTAGTTTTAGGGAATGCTGGATGACAAAAGAAATTGAGCGTTTGGTTAAGAAAACGAAGGAACCATTTGTCAGGTATAGACAGGATAGGTCGAGTGAATCCTTAGAAGAGTATAAAGGAAGTAGAAGTATACTTAAGAGGGAAATCAGGAGGGCTAAAAGGGGACATGAGATAGCATTGGCAAATAGAATTAAGGAGAATCCAAAGGGTTTTTACAAATATATTAAAGCCAAAAGGGTAACTAAGGAGAGAATAGGGCCCCTCAAAGATCAGCAAGGTGACCTTTGTGTAGAGCCACAGAAAATGAGGGAGGTACTAAATGAATATTTTGTGTCAGTATTGACTGTGGAGAAGGATATGGAAGATATAGACTGTAGGGAAATAGATGGTGACATCTTGCAAAATGTCCAGATTACAGAGGAGGAAGTGTTGGATGTCTTGAAATGGTTAAAGGTGGATAAATCCCCAGGACCTGATCTGGTGTACCCGAGAACTCTGTGGGAAGCTAGACAAGTGATTGCTGGACCTTTTGCTAAGATATTTGTATCATCGATAGTCACAGGTGAGGTGCCGGAAGACTGGAGGTTGGCAAACGTGATGCCACTGTTTAAAAAGGGCAGTAAAGACAAGCCAGGGAACTATAGACCGGTGAGCCTGACCTCAGTGGTAGGCAAGATGTTGGAGGGAATCTTGAGGGAGCAGGATGTACATGTATTCGGAAAGGCAAGGACTGATTCGGGATAGTCAACATGGCTTTGTGCGTTTGAAATCATGTCTCAAAAACTTGATTGAGTTTTTTGAAGTAGCAAAGAAGATTGATGAGGGCAGAGCAGTAGATGTGATCTATATGGACTTCAGTAAGGCATTCAACAAGGTTTCCCATGGGAGACTGATTAGCAAGGTTAGATCTCATGGAATAAAGGGAGAACTACCCATTTGGATACAGAACTGGCTGAAAGGTAGAAGACAGAGGGTAGTGGTGGAGGGCTGTTTTTCAGACTGGAGGCCTGTGACCAGTGGAGTGCCACAAGGATCGGTGCTGGGCACTCTACTTTTTGTCATTTACATAAATGATTTGGATGCGAACATAAGAGGTACAGTTAGTAAGTTTGCAGATGACACCAAAATTGGAGGTGTAGTGGAGAACAAAGATGGTTACCTCAGATTACAACAGGACCTGGACTAGATGGGCCAATGAGAAGTGGCAGATGAAGTTTAATTCAGATAAATGTGAGGTGCTGCATTTTGGGAAAGCAAATCTTAGCAGGACTTAATGGTAAGGTCCTAGGGAGTGTTGCTGAACAAAGAGACCTTGGACTGCAGGTTCATAGCTCCTTGAAAGTGGAGTCGCAGGTAGATAAGATAGTGAAGAAGGCGTTTGGTAAGCTTTCCTTTATTGGTCAGAGTATTGATACAGGAGTTGGGAGGTCATGTTGCGGCTGTACATAACATTGGTTAGGCCACTGTTGGAATACTGCATGCAATTCTGGTCTCCTTCCTATCTGAAAAACGTTGTGAAACTTGAAAGGGTTCAGAAAAGATTTACAAGGATGTTGCCAGGGTTGGAGGATTTGAGCTATAGGGAGAGGCTGAACAGACTGGAACGGTTTTCCCTGGAGCGTCAGAGGCTGAGGGGTAACCTTATAGAGATTTACAAAATTATAAGGGGCATGGATAGGATAAATAGACAAAGTCTTTTCCCTGGGATCGGGGAGTCCAGAACTAGAGGGCATAGGTTTAGGGTGAGAGGGGAAAGGTATAAAAGAGACCTAAGGGGCAACTTTTTCACACAGAGGGTGGAATGCGTATGGAATGAGCTGCCAGAGGATGTGGTGGAGGGTGGTACAATTACAACATTTAAGAGGCATTTGGATGGGTATATGAATAGGAAGGGTTTGGAGGGATTTGGGCCAGGTGCTGGCAGGTGGGACTAGATTGGGTTGGGATATCTGGTCTGTGTGGACACATTGGACTGAAGGATTTGTTTCTGTGCTGTACATCTCTATGACTCTATGTGCAGGTACTCTGAAAATAGACTGAAATTCAGAATAATCATGAAGTAAATTCTTGTAAAATTAAGAAAGTGTTGAATCATGCACCATGAATTCAAGATAAAGGTAAAATTGCCATTGTCCAACTCTTCCATGAGAAGGAGATGACTGCTGGTGATTAAACTAAGGGTTACCATGCTTCAGACCAGGGGAGAGGTTGAGAAGAGTCCATGTGGTAATCTCAGGGAGTGTGAGAATTGAACACTTGTTGTTGGCATCATTCTGCATTGCAGACCAGCTGTCCAGGCAACTGACCTAACCAACCCCAATCATAAGCTCGTTATTTGCAAGAGTTCCCTGTTGTGCATCTTTTCTCTGACAAAATGTGCAACATAAAATTTGAATCTAAGAAACAGCAACATTATGTGTTGGAAATGTCCCATTATCTAGAATTTATAGTTAAATTGTTTAGATAACTGAAATTTACTTTTAAAATTATTTGATGAGATGTGGCATTGCTGGCAAGGCAATGTTTCATGTCCATCCCTTATTGCCCTTGAACTGATTAGTTTGTTAGACCATTTCAAGGGTTTTTAAGAGACAACTAAATTGATTCTGGAGTCACAGGTAGGCCAGACTTATAAGGATGTCAGTTTTCAATCTCTAAAAGGGTAACAGTGATCTAGGAGGGATTTCACAATAGCTGAGAATAGTTTCACCACTGTCAATACCATTCATCTTCAGCCAGAAGTGTGGCAAGTAAATAATCCATCTTGACCAATCTTCAGGCAATTTGATTCACTCCACATGACATCAAGCAAGGCACTGGATACTGTAAAGGCCGTGGCCTCTGTCACTATTCCAGTATTAGTACTGAAGACATGCAGTATCCAGTGCATGTCAAGGCAAACCACTACATCCACAACATTGACATCTTCCCTGCTTTGCGAATTGCTGAAACAAAAGCAGAAATAACTGGAAAACCTCAGCAGGTCTGGCAGCATCTATAGAGAAAAATCAGAATTAACATTTTGGATCCAGTGACCCTTTCTCAGAAATGTGAAATATTGCCCTGATATGTCCTCTGTGTGAAAAGGACATATCCAAATTGTCCAGTTACCACCAAATCAGTCTACTCTCAACCATCAGCAAAGTGTTGGAAAGGGTCAACAACAATGCTATCAAGCAGCACTAGCAAAGGAATAAAACTAATGTTCAGTTTGGGTTCTGCCAGGGAAATTTGTCTCCTGGTCTTATTACAGTTTCAGTCCAAATGTTGTCTAAAGAGCTGAACTCCAGAGATGAGGTGAGAGTAACATCAAGAAACATTTGACCACATATGGCATTGAGGAACCTGAGCAAAACTGGAGTCAATATGACTCAGGGAGAAAACCCTCTCCTGGTTGGAGTCATGCCTGGCACAAAGGAACACCAAAAACACACAAAATGCCAATACTAGACCAAACAGTCTTCTTCTATGTTGTAATTACTGTGCAATTCTATTGCTGGTGTCCCTTCTGTTGTAGTTATGATTAGCCAACTGATGTTGACATTATCCCACCAGTGAACTGAACATCAAGCCAGTAAATTAGATGTTATTGCTATTCTTCCATAGCTATTCAATACAGCACATTAATAAAGTTGAAATTCCAATTGTAACAAAAATGAGGATTTTTTTCCCTCAATAATTAATGACTGCATAGGTAATCATGGGAACATTCAGTTTTCAAACTTGTCAGTTTTTTAGTCAATTGTTAATTATGAAGGAATGGGCATGTTCAGATATTTTCCATTCAATCAGTTTGGAGATGTTAGATACATCTCTGGAGCAAGTGGGACTTGAACCCAGGTATCTTAGCTCAAAGATAGCAACATTACCACCGCACCCCAGATTCTCAATGAGGCTGTTCAATCTTCTTTGATAGATGAATTTCACCTGTACAATGGAGGACAACCTCTCAGACTTAGTTTGGTAAACATTTATTTCAGATGGTGTCACTCATGACTCAGAGAAAGACTTTGCTCCTACATTTGCTGGCTCTGGGTTCAAGCCCTCTTGAGAACGTGAGCACAGAACCTAGGTTGGAATTACAATGCAGTATCGAGAGAAAGCTGGATTGTCATAGAGTTGCTAACTTGCCCATCAAACATTAAATTCTCAGTAAATGAGGATGAGAGCAGATCTCATCTGCTCTCATTTTGGACAACAAAGATCTTATTAAACTGTTCAAAGTAGAGCAGGGGAATTTGCCTGATAGACAATAGCTTAACACAATTTGGTTATGACTTTCATTGCTGCTTGTGGGGCCATATTGTATACCAACTGACTGCCTTGAGTTTCATTTACAGAGCAACTATACTTCAAGCAGAGTTAACATTGGCTGTAAAGTTCTTTAGGATGTCCTAAGTTTACGAAAGGCATTATAACATTGCAGACTTTTCTTTCCTCATTGTAATCATGTACATGACTATTCTCTGTCACGTATTTTTCTCTGTTACCTGCCTGTCTGC
Organism: Hemiscyllium ocellatum; assembly: GCF_020745735.1. NCBI lineage: Eukaryota > Metazoa > Chordata > Chondrichthyes > Orectolobiformes > Hemiscylliidae > Hemiscyllium > Hemiscyllium ocellatum. The sequence goes on along the minus strand of NC_083428.1, from coordinate 15,640,329 downwards.
CATTTGAAACTTGGGTTTGAAAGGTGTCTGTATCAGAATTACTGGGACCTGGACTTTAGATAACAATAATGAAAGCTTGCAGCTGAATGCAATTTTCACGAGAATAGCAAACAGGGTGAGACAAGCAGCAGAAGCAGTCAGGAGAAAGAGGCAATTTCAATGAGACCAGAAAATAATTTTCGACTGCAGTGTTAAGGGAGGTCACAGAAACAGTGGTTGCTCACTCATGATCCTGTCCGTGCTTCAAAGGTAACTGCAGCAGGCAAAACTTTCACAAATTACTTTTTTTTCAGTACAAAGCATTGCTAATTACAGTTTTACAACCATGTGTGTATTTATCAATAATCCTATGTGTATTAAAATAGGAAGGAATATTCTTCCACTGATATACCAGAAGAAAAAAGATTACAAATCAGCAGGTATGGTAACTGACTTTTGTTTAATTTTGAGGAGCAGCAAGATATATAACTGGATCCTTGGAGATAGGGTGCAACCACAATGGGAGGTGGAGGAAAAATAAACATCAACGGTCATGCATTGTTAGCTCACCTCAGGATGTGGCTGAAGAACACAGTTAGGGGAGATTAAATGGGCCTTTATATCTAATTGTTTATATCTGACATGGGGGAATGTTTAATGCTGGCACTGGCAGCTTAAAATGGAAAGTGATCCATTCCTAACATTAAAATCCTTCACCATGATGAGAGCTATAACAGTGCAGATCACAGTATAGATATTACATGGGCCATCCACTGCAAAACTGCTGTTGTAGATTGGTTACTTGTAATAGAAACAGTTTAATTATCAATTCTATTGCCATATGTACTGCTTAGGGTTTAAAAATATCATATTATGAGCATCGTACATTTATGCTTGACTCCCTGCCTTGAAGCTATTTTTACAAGAGTGTAAACCATGGGTGTAACAATATCATCACCTTGTGATCTGACCTGAGTAATCGTGACTGCCAGCTAAATGTGTTTTCAACATCTCTGAAGATGAATCAAGGAAGCATCTGATAAGAGACAGTTTGATATGAATATACAACTATTTTTACTTTCACAGTAATATGCAGAACAGCTACTATAACCAGACTCACTTAATTCAAACATTAAAGCTTAACTTACTTTCAAAATAATAGAAAATAGACAATTTTCCAGACTTCCTAACATTGTTAAATAAACTTATTTGCCAAACATTATGTCCACTAGCTAGTCCCCAGTAATTTCTGACTTCTTCATCTCGGCAAAGGTCTTTGGAGCTTTCTCTTTAAGATACCAAGAGTCATATCAGCGTCCTTTATTGAAAAGCATCAGTCCCTGCTTGTGCATATCTCTGTTTTATATCACTCACTACCCTTAGCCACAATTAGAGATCAAAGCCTTTTTTTAATTCAGTGCGTGCGAAATGTTTATCAATAAGTGAGCTAACATTAACCAAGCTAACAAATTGCTTATTACTGTCGGAGGAAACAACATCAAAGAAATATCATTAACCTATAAATTATCATCTGCACCAGAATACTTTTTAAAAAGCTGGTCTGAATTCAAGATGCTTTGCTCCATGGGAATAAAACAAACAAAATGTGGAAAAAGTCAACAAGGCCAGGCAGCATCTGCACAGAAAGAGATTGAATAGACTGAATGTTTCTAGCCCCAAGGCAGCAGATTCGGTGTTGCAGTGAGAATCCACTTCTGAACAGCGTGCCAATGCATTCCCCCAGTCAGGGAACTTTCCCAGGAGTGGTCACGGAACTGGATTTACCACCCAATGCACAGAAATGGGTTGCTAAATAAACCTGGTCAACATCCCAACTTAGTGCACTCACCAGCATTTTGTCAACGATGGAACAGCTTCTACCACTCAAATGATGCAGGTGCAATGGAAGGTGGGGGAGGAGCAGGGTTCATTGGAGTTGGACACTCCATGTTCTAATGATGGAGCAATGGTCAGGAAAGATTGTGCCACCAGCTCATACTATCTTGCTGGATGTATTACCCTTCCTTCTGATGGCCCTAGGATTTTGCCCCTTTTAATTATTCATGCACTTCTACGCCACTATATTGGGGTGCCGTCATGATCCATGTCCCCCTCAGCTGCACCACCTTCCCTAGTCCCTATCCTTCCCCCATCATTTATAGTTGGATGGGTGCTTGGAGGGAGTCAACTTGGGGAGGGAGCCCCTGACAAATTGGTGATTTAAATCTTGCTGCTGACAAGGTTGGGCTCAGGACTGATTAACACAAACACTGTTAGAATACAGTGAAACTATCACAGATGAAAGGCTTAACAGACAATCAATTTTTCAATGTATAATTTCAGTTACATCACATTTATAGCAAATTTTTGCTATAAATTCTGTGTTACGATCAAGCCCTCCACAATCACCTGATGAAGGAGCGTCGCTCCGAAAGCTGGTGTGCTTCCAATTAAACCTGTTGGACTATAACCTGGTGTTGTGTGATTTTTAACTGATTAACACTGAGGTCTCAAAGCCTGAGGCAAAACCCAGCCCATTGTCTTAGATTCATGAGCTTTTGAAAAGAAACTGCAGATGAAAGTTAAAAATCACAACACCAGGTTACAGTCCAAAAGGTTTATTTGGAAGCATTAGCTTTTAGACTTCACACCTACTGTTAGAAAAGCTGAGCTATCTTGAGAATGTAATTTAAAAGAATTTCTAGGATTTACATATCAAAGAACAGAAACCAGCATACCCCATTCTAAAGGATGAAAGATTTAATCTAAAAATTGCTTAATATATGACATCTCCATGACACTAGACTCCTTTGGCTATAAGTTCTGTGATCATGATCGTATTCTCCACAACCATCTGATGAAAGAGCATCACTCAGAAAGCCAGTGCTTCCAAATAAAGTTGTTGAACTATAACCTGGTGTTGTGTGATTTTTAACTTTGTCCACCCCTGTCCAACACCAGCACCTCCAAGTCATGCAGATGAAAGGTTATTGTTGCGAAACTTTCACTTAGACCTACTGCATACCTCCGACATCCTCTACCTTTATTTCACATTTCTATCAGTAACAGTATTTTGGTCTTGAAATAGCCTCTAAGAAACTGGTTCAGAAACTTTGAAATGTGGCATGTTTGCTGAAAAAAACTTCTGTGATGATTCTAATTCTGAAATGGCAATGATGGCATACTGGACTTAAAATATTGTCTTTTCTCACTCTACAGAAACTGCTAAACCTGATTTTCCATTATTATTTGTGAGAGCACTCAATCACTCATTCTGCCTGTGGAGTCATCATAATATTAAGCCAATTGGCCTGGACGTGGAGCATTGTTATCAGTTTCATGGAGTAGCAAGAGCAACAGAATGACTCAGGGTTCATACTGCATGTTGCATTGATCTAAACCCTGCAGACCGCTGCACATGAATACATTTAATGTGTGTAGATTGGTTACTTTGCATTCTCATGTTAGAAATGTGTTCATTGTGAAATGCTGGGAGCACAATGAATACAAATACAGTCCCAATATCTCTGCTCAGTACCTGTCTGGGGAGATGGCACACTGCTGTGTACAACCAGAACAAACAGGCTGACATTAATAAAGGTGGCACTATTTATTTTTTGGTCATGTGTGCCAAGCTAATATAACAATAACATTGCGAACATAAGAAACAGGAGTAGGGCAACTTGACCAATCTGGTCGATTTTTCTGACTTAATTCCACTCTCCCAAATATTCCCCACATCCCTTGAGAGATTAAATAGTTGTTGACCTTACTCTTTAATATCCTCAACAACAGAGCTTCCACAATCCTCTGTGATACAGTATTCCAGAAATTTACAACCCTCCAAGTGAAGAAAGTTCTCCTAAATAATTATCCTAAACCAGTCCTACATGACTGGTCCCTTATTCTTAAACAGTGCTTGTGTTCTAGATTTTGCATCCAGATGTTTACCTTCGGTTTTGCTATGCTATCTTCTCCCATTCAGGATCTCATATGTTTCAATGGAATCATCTCCCATTCTTCCAAATTCCAGAGAATATACTTTTTCACTAGATATGGGCATCAATGGCATTTGTTGCCCATCCCTAATTGCCCTTGATCTGAGTAGCTTGCTAGGCGATTTCAGAAGCAAATTAAGAGTCAACCACATTGCTACGGGTCTGGCGTTATATTGAGGCCAGACCAGGTAAGGACAGGAGAAATTCTTTCTTAAGGAAAGGCATCAGTGGACCAGATGAGATTTTACGACAATTGGCAATAATTACGTGGTCACCATTAGATTAGCTTTTAATTGTAGATTTTATTGAAGTAACATTTCACCATCTACATCACAGGATTTCAACCCATGTCTCCAGATTATTAGTCTGGGCCTGCAGATTACTTGTATACAATGCCATTACCTCATCCTGGCCCTTTATCACAGAATTCAGGCTAGTGAAATAAAAAGCAGCAATAATAAAACAGCAGTATTTATCAAACAATCTGTGAAACCACTTGATCCTTGTAAGAGATCATGTCTGACTGGGACTATCAATATTGAGCCACTTGGCATATCATATCTTGATAAATAGATTTAATAAATCCACATTCTTGGCACAGTGCTGCATGCATCAAATCAAGCAAGTTGAAGACTGAGTGTGCTGAGGTGAGCAGGCTATGTAGAAATGTTCTACACACTATTATAAACAGTGAATTATTGTGAAGAATACAATGACCATAAATGTGCTCTCAGCAAATTAATTTCCATTTCCATGGTCCTGAGTACAGCAAATCTATCTGCATTCCAGACAGGAAAAGGAAATGTTCTGATGATTTACTAGATATTATGCTAAAACAATATTGGTCATTTAAAGCTCCCTTTCCATCCACCTATCTCCAAAAAAACACCAAAACCAAAAATATGACAACCAAAATTAAGTGCATAATTCCAACGTATTTTAGAGAGACGAAAATGTAACAAATAATTGGAAAAAAATGAGTATTTTACTCAAGCAAATACTTGCTTGAGTATTGTTGAAATAAAGTGTTTCATCTTGCACTCATCAAGACAGAATTGCAAATCTCAAACAACAATTATAAGAGGGTGTGATTGGTTGAGCAGTGAACACTGATTGTCACTAACACTGCAATGATGAATAAACCAGGACACAAAGGATTCTCCACATGTAAATAAAGGGTAACTTGGTGATGGGATACCAGCCTCTGGGGAGTGGAAAATAAACCGGGACACAGTTAACTGTGGAGCTTTCATTTAAATTCAAACCAAGCAAGTGGAATTTGATTGGCTAAGGGATTGCCATGTGGAATACAGCAGAGAGTGGCTGTACCTCAGCTTTTCTGTAGTTGAATAAAGTGCAATGCATAAGGGTGTTCTCAGCAAACTGAAAAGCATTCCCTTGTGAATTCACAGATCATCCTGAGTCAACTTCCAGTTCAAATTATTGACTGAGGTTTCATATTTTGTCATTTTATTCTGACGAATACAAGACAAAAAGCTTCAACAAAACTTCTCTTAGCAGCACAAAAACTAATACAATCTAACGCCATGAATAAAATGGAATATATTTATGAAAATCCAACTAAGAAAAACTAGACTACAGCATGACTTTCCACCCTAAAGTCAATAACTAAAATTAAAATTAACCAAATGGTTTTCTTTCTTTGCAATATTTTTGCATGCTTACATTGGTATGCAAGTTTTTATATTGTTCCTAAATCTGACTCAAACCTTTTTTTTAATCTTAACTTGCATGAGGGAAGCTCATGCTAAAATTTCCCTTTTTAAAGTTAACCCTTGAATGTTTTCTGCCAAATAGACATTGATGGGCCTAAGTAATCACGTTGGATGTGCTATAACATGTCCCCATTAAGACATCAAATAAATGATTTTACAGCATTGACTATTTCTAAATACACTAAGAAATAATGATAATTAATCAAACAATTAATTCCTTCAGGATCCACTTTCAAACCCATTACTCAGTCCCTCGTACTGTAACTCTGTTTCCATAATCGTCACAAGCTGTGGAGTTCAAAGTTTTTCCTTACTGAAGAGGTTTTCAACTTTCAGAAAAACTTGAAAAACAATTATTTATTCTTCTATGTATTGAATATCACACAGAGGACTTCAGCTGAGTTATGCTGAATGGATATAGTCATTGCATCAATACCTGCATGCTGTCCTTTTTTGATCAGTCATTTTTCCCATATAACATCTTTTACAAGCTTTATAGATTGCCCGATTACTTCATGTGAATAATTTTTTTTTAGCATTCATTATTTTGTTGATAACTCTATGAGAAATTACTTTGAACTGGCATTACAGTTTGTTTGGCAAAAGTATCTATCATGTCTCAGTTGGCACTCCTGCTTCTGGCTAAGAAGTCTGGGATCCATTCCAAGAATGTGAGCAAAAGAATCTCATACTGTCATACTGAGAAAATGGTGCACTGAGGAAGGTGCTGTCTGTTGGGTATTATTTAGATGAGGCCCTGTCTGCTTTTTCAGGTGGATATAAAAGATCCTATGACGCTACTTTGAAATGCAAGGAAATTATCCTAGCACTCTGTACAATGTTAATTAAGGGACAAACATCACACTGCTGTGCGCAGTGTGGCCTCCTTCTCTGAGGAAGTATGTTCTTGTTATAGAGGGAATACAGCAGAGGTTGACAAGACTGATTCCTGGGATGGCAGGAATGGCAAATGAGGAGAGGTCTAATTGATTAGGTACATGTATGTTGGACTTCAGAAAAACGAGGGCAGGGGCAGGAGGAATCTCAAAGAAACATAAAATGCAAACAGGATGAGACATGATAGATGCAGGAAGGATGTTCTTGATGATGGGGAAGACAAGAACCAGGAGTCACAGTATAAAGTTACAGGGTAAACCATTTAGGACTGCAATGAAGAGAAATTTCTCCACTCAGAGAGTGGCAAGCCTGTGGAATTCACTAACATAGAAAGTAGTTGCATCCAAAACATTCTATGATTCCAAGAAGGACTTATATATAGTATTTGGACTAAAAGGAACAAAGGATACAGGGGATAAGTAGAAACAGATAATTGAATTGAATGATCAGCCATGATCTTATGAATGGTGGGCCAGGCTTGAAGGGCTGAATGACCTTCAATTTTCTATATTGTCTTTTTCTCTATCTGGTCATTATCACATTGTTGCTCTTGGGAGCTTGCTGTGTCCAAACTGGCTGCCATGTTTTCACATTACAACAGCGACTATACTTCAAAAGGTGTGTCATTAGTTGTGAAGAGCTTTAAGGAATCTTGTGTTTGCAAAAGGCTCTATGTACATGTTTATCTCTCTTTATTGCAATTCCCTTTAATTAGTGACAAGTGAAGTACTCAATTCCTTGATATTTTCTGGGCGTAATGATTTCAGTCATGTTTAGAAGCCTCATTTCTGGCACATCACGTGTCTGGCTCCATTTTCCTGCTTTCCTGTAGTAATAACCACCCTAGATTTGAATAAATGTGATAACATTAACTTACAGGATGAGATTCACACAAAATACATGTTATTTGAACTATTTATTCCTCTGAGAGAAAAAAAAACAGGCCTTTTTGCTGACATGATCAGAAGAGAAACAAAGAATGTTGGTAGAAGTTCCATAAATACATTGAATTAAACAAATCAATATTTTCACAGTTTCCCTAATAGTATTTGGCTAATTTGCTGTATGTAATAAAGCAGCCACATCCTGCTCCAAGTGATCAGGTATTCCAAATTATCATCTGTAAATATTGTTGTGTCATCTACTTCTGAAACTGACAATGTACAAGATTGGGATCTTGAGTCTTGATTGTTTCAAGTAGTGAATTTTAAAAAATTAAAAATTTTAAAAGTGTCACTTAGATGGTGTTGAATCACATGGTGCGTTCAGGAATTGTCTGAAGTTGGTATCATTACTAAGCATTCTGTCCAGTCTAGAGGAAAGGAAATATTGTCTACTCAATTACAGTTCAAAGCAAAGGAACTTTTTACAGTGCCCTCATTAAAATAGATTATCTGCTCATTATTGTGTTGTTGCTGTAGGGACTTGCTATGCACAAATTGGTAGCTATTTTCTCGACAATGCTGCAGTCATTTCAAATTATTTCAAATACAGGAAGTGCCAGACTAATAGGCACAGAAACTCAAACCCCAGCCTTACATCTAAATCAAGGGTAAAATATCCATTCTTTTATGGACTGTTAGTACTATTTATTGGAATCTGTGGTGCCTGTCTTAGAATCCAGCCCAGATTGACTAAATAAACAAGTGGCATCCCTAATCTCTTGAACATAAATAATCACTAACATGGAGTGTTGCAGTACGAGAACCCAATGGTCAATTAGGATCATATCTTCTCTTTCCCAGAGTAATCTAGAGTTAATCCATTTCCTTCTGTTGTTCCAAGAGTTCTGTAAATTCCTCTGTTTCAAACAAATATTAAAATCAGATCCAATTGTCAGATTTAACCTGGACAACAATTATTCCTCAAATAACAATAGAAGAATATGTGTGGACACTACCTTGGATCATTGTTAGCACTGCTGCCTCACATAACCAAGCACTCAGGTTTGATATCAGCCTTGTGTGACTGCCTGTGTGGAACTTGCATATTCTCCCTGTGACTGTGTGGGTTTCCACCAGGTGGTTTGACTTCCTCTCACAATCCAAAGACGTGCATGTTAGGTGGATTGGCCATGGTAAATTGCCCTGTATTTTCCAGGTATGTGCAGGCTAGGTGGATCAGCCATGGAAATGCAAGGTTACGGGGATAGGGTGAGATGCTCTTCAGAGAGTCGGTGCAGACTGGATGGGCAGAATGGCCTCTTTCCGCACAGTAGGGATTCTATGAGTTGGCGATTATCACCAATTGATTAGTACTAATCTAATAATCTAGAAACCCAGGTTCAAATCCCACTATGGTAGAGGGTGGAATTTGAATCCAATAGAAGTCTGGAGTGAAGTGTACAATAAGAATCATGAACCTGTTGTTGTTTGTCATGAAAATCCCATCTGGTTCAATAACATTCTTTTGGGAACAGGAATCTTGTCCTGATTGGGCCTGCATGCGACTCCAGAGCCACAGCAATGTGGTTCACTTTTTACAGCCTGCTAGGCAATTACGGATGGGTGATTAATGCTGGCCTAGCCAGTGGCATCTACATCCTACAGACAATTTAAAAAAAGAGTCTTTGTCAGGCAGAGAGGGGAAAGCAGAGTTAACGTTTCGAGATCAGTGATTCTTCATCATCCATTCTATTTCGAACCCACAGATTTTTGCCAGACCTGCTGAGTTTCTCCAACAGTTTCTGGCTTTGTGTCAAATTGCCAGCATCCACAGTTCTTTGTTTTGTATTATCATGGTCATTTATTTTGCTGCTGTTAATACAATCTCACCTTGCACAAATTAGTTGCTGCATTTACTGACAAAATAATAGTTAATTGGATGAGATGCATGCTGGAGGATCCTGAGGTCATAAAATGAACTACATAAATATAAATTAGTTTTTTGATAGAACTTGCCCAGCAGCACTGAAGTCGATATTTAAAATACAAATATAAATTTCAAAGAATTAAATCAATACCAATGTCTTATTCCTTTGTTATATTGTTACATTATTTTAATGCACATAGATCCATTCTTAATCGTCAAACGCATGCTGTGACTAGTAATAAATTATAAAAAGTAGAGGTAGGAACAAAGAATATTATGAAATAAGATTTCTCACAGTTTACAAGTTATATTTTGAAAACATCGATGTCTGTTCTTTAATAATTTCAATTTAGTTGACTAAATCCAAGTAATATCTAGTAATTACAGACATACAGATGGCTGGAGTGACTCATGTATTTTTTGGAGCCTCCCAGCACTATGACAAAGTTAGAAGATCCAAAACTCTTGTCAATCAGGTTACTTAATTCTTCAATCCACTCTGATTTAATGGTTATATTCAGGGTATTTTCTTCACTTTGTCTATTTACAAAGGGACAGAGTTTGCTCAAGTGGGAGATTTCATGATACTATTAGTTGAACTTCTAGTTATAAATATTTTGCACTTTTACTTGCTGGAAATGTGACCTACTAACAGCATAGTGAGGGTAATGGCATATTTCAGAGACTAGTAAATGGGGGCACCAGTAATATATCTCCTTAGAACCACAGAATCCCAACTGTGTGGAAGCAGGCCATTTGGCTCAACTGACCCTCCAAAGAACATCCCACCCAGACTCACCCCACTACTCTATCCCCGTAACCCTACATTTCCCCATGGCTTATCCACCTAGCCTGCACATCATTGAACACTACAGACAATTTAGCATAACTAATCTATCTAACTTGCACATCTTTGGACCGTGGGAGGAAACTAGAGTACCTGGAGGAAACTGATGCAAACACAAGCAGAATATGCAAACTCTACACAGACAGTCCCCTGAGGCTAGAATCAAACTTGGGTCCTTGGTGTTGTGAGGCAGCAGTACTAAACACTGAGACACTGTGCTGCCCCAAATTGACATGATTTTATGAATTTAAAAAACAGGATGGACAAAGAAGGCTGTTGAAATAGAATCAATTCATATACCAAAAGAGAAGGAAAGAGAGGATGAAATTAAGAGAGGAGAAGGACAAAAAGTAAATAGCTTTCAAATCCAAGTTATTAAAATTCTAATATTAACTTACTACACACAGCAATACAACTCCACCAGTTTAATATTTTACAATCATTTTTCTCCGAGATGTTATTACAAACCAGGTGCAAGTGAGACTTGAACCCAGGTCTCCTGGCCTAGAAGTAGGGGCATCATTGTACCACAAGGGTCCTTGATACTATGGATTAAGTTGTTTCCTTTCCTTTCACGAGATTGATTGGCATTGTATTAATAATTACCATGCTGTTAAAAGAGTACCTTGTGCCATTAATTATGAACCTAACTCTCTGCAATGAATTTAATGTACATTTAATGAGCAAATACAGCAAGTACTTACAACTAATGAGAAAGCAAAGGAGGAGATGCCCTTTATACAAAGCAACAGGCAAGCACATAAACTAACCAGGAAGTGCTGGAGAATCTTATCTCATTGCGGATTGTTAATCTTCTGTATTTTTTAAACAATGTGTACATTAAAAGCTAGTGCATTGTTAACACGCTAGATTTGACTCCATTTATGAACTTAAATACTGTGGCATCATTGTGTTGCATTTCAAGTATCTCTTTGCCAGTAGTGGCAGAAGATGAAGCATGGAATGGAAATTCAGTAACTAATTAGCTTTGAGTGGAGTCATCTGAAGGGCAGCAGTTCAATGATGGAAAAATATTGAAAATGAATGGAAGATTCTACAAGTTATTTGAAAGATCAGTTTTGTGATAGGCAGAAATTGGAACAACAACAGGAAGAGAGGATAGTTATGAGATACAAATGCTGAGACAGATGTATCAAGTAAGGAAAGAACAATATCAGGAACAAACACATCAGAGTCAGTGAAGATTGTGGGGCCACTGACAAAAGGGGATGATGCAAAATTGAAGTCATTTGTTAATGAGTTGCAGAGAAAGAGAGAAAAAGATTATGGAGTGAGATGAATGTTAGCGGGGGACTACTCTCAATTAGTTGAAGATCTGTCTTGAAATATGTGCAATATATATTTTAATACATTTTATTTTTGAGTTTGGAGTTTCACTTTGAACTAATAGCAAATGAGTTTTCTGTGCATTAGAACAAATTTGCTAATTAGCTTGCATTTCTGTAGCCATGGTGATTTCTTTTAAAACAGTGTAAGGTAAAGACTTCCTGGAGAATAATGGGTTTTTGTTTACATTGGGAGAATTTTACCAGCAAAGTAAACAGTTATGCATTTGACTCCAGTTTAGAAGACAAATTTTGTTTTTCTTCTGATTAAGCAAAAACCGTCTTTGGTGAAGAAACAAGAGTTTTGGATGTAGCTGAAAGGTTCATTTCCAGACATTTCATCACCCTAAGTAACATCTTCAGTGGGCCTCTGGGCGAAGCACTGTTGATAATGCCTGCTTTCTATTTATATGTTTGGGTTTCTTTGGGTTGGTGGTGTCATTTCCTGCAGTGATATCATTTCCTGTTCTTTTTCTCAGGGGTGGTAGATGTGGTCTAACTCGATATGTTTGTTGATAGAGTTCCAGTTGGAATGCCATGCTTCGAGGAATTCTCGTGCATGTCTTTGTTTGGCTTGTCCTAGGATAGATGTGTTATCCCAGTCAAAGTGGTGTCCTTCCTTATCTGCATGTAAGGATACTAGTGAGAGAGGGTCATTTACCACCCCCTGAGAAAACAAACAGGAAGTGATATCACCACAGGAAATGACATCACCAACCCAAAGAATCCCAAACATATAAATAGAAAGCAGGAATTATAAACAATGCTTCACCCAGAGGCCCATTAAAGGTGTTACCTATTAGGGTGACAAAACATCTGGAAATGAACCTTCCAGCTCAGCAAGCAAACCTACATTCAGAGCCTCAACCCGAGCTGCAAATCATTTCAAATCTTCCTAAAACAAAAGTTTTGCTTAATTTAAATTTGAGGACTTTGCCAGGGTTCTTGACTGTAACTATAAAGCAGTAGCTCCTGGGAAAGTGAAAAATAGTTACTTCAATGTCAGGTGTTTGGGAAAAGTTCCAGATCTGAAGTGTTTGGTTAAAACTCTGAAGGGATTATTTGAAACTGAGAAAGTTGAAGTCCAGTTGTATGATGACTACAGGAAGAGGCAGTCAGATTCTCAAGGTACCACTTAATTTGAGCCCCATAATAATTATCGCTGGTGCGAGTACTGCACAAGACTTTTAGGATTAGTGGAATTATATATTTACCATAAATTTTGAAATCCTTAAACTTGTATTTATGTAAATGGTTTATTTAATTGTATTTTAATCTTCTGCATCTAATTTTTAAAACTGAATCTGCAACATTGCATACTAATGTTTCAATGGGAGACCACCTTGTTTAAATTAAACAAACCAAACATGATCTATCAAGCCAGATTTCAGTCTGGGATCTGATTTGTCCAATAATAACATCAGATAGGTTTGTAATAAAAAGTATTAAACCAGATGGAAGGGGGTTGGACCAAGAGACTTAAATATACCGGGATTAGAAGAGGATAGGGTGGGTAACAGAAAGAGATGGAGATGGGTGATCAAACAGCATTGTGGTGACCTCAAATAAAATGGAAGAGGAAGAAAGAACACTGTGAGAAAATGATCAAACAATTCAAAACCTGTTGTTACTAGATTTAATTCATGCACTGAAACTATATGCAAAAATAAAGCTGTTTTCAAATCATTTTGTTGATACTGTTACAATTACAAGGTTTATAAGGCTATGATGTTTTGAAACTGTTTGATGTAAGGTGAGATGGAAGACATCATGTTATTTATTCTGACACCGCATTTGGGTGGTCTACACTGGTTGCTGGGATAATGTAGTAAAATGATTGAGTTCCGAAGAAGAGTCATGTTAGAATCACAATATTAATTCTGTTTCTCTCCATATATAGATGCTACCAGACTTACTGAGTTTCTCTAACACTTTCTGTTTTTGTTTCAGGTATTCAGCATCAGCAGTATTTTGATTTTGTTACAGAAAATTTTAAGGTCTGGATTTTTACTCGCGAGATATATGGGCACTTTCAGAAAATGTTCTGGCTCACCTCACCTGAATAGGAAATAGTACCCCGAATGATGAAATTGTTGATCCATTTGTAATCATAACCCCATGTTAAAGACAGTTCATCCTTTGATAATCAATTTGAGCTGTTAACCAAACTGCGAAGTTGTAGCACCCACTGTGATAATAATAGGTTGTGGAAGCAATCAAGTAGTAATAATGCTATGAAGACAATATTATCCTGGTGAATAAACAGGTATCGGAACTCCAAGCAGCTTTCTTTTGAACTCGGACAGGCAGACTTTTGTGTTTCAAAGGTTTAGGCACAGAAAATTTTAATGACAGCTTGATAGCTCCTCAGACAATACCTGCCAGTTATCATTTCTCTTAAATTTTGGGATAAAGTTCTCACTGCAGTGAAAGTGAGGTCTAATTCAATTCAGCAATGAGTACAAACAGACAGGCTTCCCCTCACGTGCAATCCATGCCCTACCCCCATTCATGATCAGTGATAAACCAGAAATGTACTCAACAGGGAAAAGGGCAGGTTAACTTCGTAAACTACCATAGCCAAATGCAGGAGGAAGGTATTCTCTTGTACAAAAGACATATTCCATGGTTACCTAAGAATTCAGGAGATTCACTCTGGTATGATCAGGAAAAAAATCATCCAAACAATTTTTATTGTGGACAAGGTGCTGTACTGCATTGTCCAAAATGTTCTATGCTTTAAAATAGTTGCAGAATAACTGGAAACAGCATTGTGGGTTAAGTGCACTCGATATGCACGAACTCTTATGATAGAGATACCAAAAATAGGTGCTGTTCTTGCAGCGTAAGTGCACATCTTCATTTTCCTCAATATTCCCTAGAACCATAGAATTCCTGGGGAAGCAGGCCATTCAGTCCACACTGCCCCTCCGAAGAGCATCCCAATTAGATCAACGCCCTTTATCCTCTCTCTATAAACCTGCATTTCCCATGGCCAATTCATCTCATGTGAATGTCTTTGGACTGTGGGAGGAAATCAGAGCACTCAGAGGAAACCCACGCAGACACAGGGAGAAGTACAAACTCTGCACAGACAGTAAATTAGGACATTTACTCCAAAAGCAAAAAAAATGTGTGCAGTGGTCAATTTATGTCACTACTCAGCAAAATGGGGAAATGCAAACTAGTAGAAACTAAGCAACAATGAACTACTTGCAATTGGGGCCATAGTTCCACAAAGAGTGCAATCTGTAATAAGTGTAAGATTTGTATAATTTAACGTCAAAATATTTGCAAAAACAAAACAAAACTTTAGTCATTTGTTACAGTTCATGGTATAAGTCATGAAGCATTGAATTTTGGTATGCCATTCTTTCAGCTATGAACTGAAGGTTTGAATTAAAGAAATTTACAGCCTCAATTGAGACTGTAACTAAATCAGCTTAAAAATGTACCTTGCGTTCTATAAAATGCCAAAGAAATAGAATACAAGATTTTAAAAGACTTTTTACACCTTCAGTTCCAGTTGGATTTAATGTCCAATCTGAGCAGAAATAGATAGAGTTAAACACAGTTGTATCAACTTGTAATTTGTGTTTTGCAAATGATACAAGTAAAAAGGATTGCACACCCGACTGTTTTACACGCATGTCACATGCATCACATGCAGCAAGGATTTACTGAACAATGATGGATCACCATAAGCACCTCTAGTGAAAAGTGGATAAATACCTGCTTTTTAAAAAAATTATTCTATTTTATGAGCAGCATGGTGGTTCAGTGGTTAGCCTCACAGTACTAGGAACCCAGATTTAGTTCCATCTTCCAACTACTGTCTGTGCAGAGTTTGTACTTCTCCCTGTGTCTGCATGGGTTTCCTCTGAGTGCTCTGATTTCCTCCCACAGTCCAAAGACATTCACATTAGATGAATTGGCCATGGGAAATGCAGGTTTATAGAGATAGGATAAAGGGCGTTGATCTAATTGGGATGCTCTTCGGAGGGGCGGTGTGGACTGAATGGCCTGCTTCCACAGGAATTATATGGTTCTAGGGAATACTGAGGAAAATGATGATTTGCACTTACGCTGCAAGAACAGCACCTATTTTTGGTATCTCTATCATAAGAGTTCGTGCATTTCGAGTGCACTTAACACACAATGCTGTTTCCAGTTATACTGCAACTATTTTAAAGCATAGAACATTTTGGACAATGCAGTACAGCACCTTGGCCAGCATTAAAGTTCACTGGAGCCAAATATAAACAAATTCACCTTGGGTGCCTTACATACGAATCAATTCTGTTTGCAGTATGCTTGATGTTACACATCATTAATGTGCTATGCACTGTATAAACACCAAGGTAAACTGAAGGAAAAATCAGCTTAAATTAATTTAAATGCGAGCTTTCCAAATGGCTAAGTGAGTAAAGACAGGTGGTGATTTGGCACAGAGTCATAGCGACCAAAAAGAAAGCAGGCGGAGGAGTTCAGGAGCACTCTAGATAATTCAGCAATGTGTGCCCATCAGTGCCTTTTAAAGACAGCCACTATACTGCTAAATAATTTACTGACCTCACAACCAAAGAGAGTAGGCTGACAGGAGTAGGGCGATTTCAACTCCATTAACATTTCAATCTTGCAATTTAATGTATTCTGCTGTTGAGGGCAGAATAAAATGAATTGGCAGAATGGAAAAAGTTCAAAGGCTGCGCATTATTTTTTTGAGACACCTCCTGGGAAGTGTTTCTGGGGCTGTGTGCGCCAACAGGCAGATACTCATTGATAGGAGGAAGGGTGAAATAATGAAGACTGGCATTTTCTCACCAGCTGAGTAGCAGGAGAACAGACTCAATGTTGAAAGCAGCTTGAATGAACTAAGCAGGGCAAAAACATGATTACGATTACAAATTGCCCCACATCCTGATGTGCTCCGCGCCTTAAGTGTTTTGCCTTGCCAGGTTTATTTTAGCTCCTCATTTCTCACACCAATGTACACTGAAAATACACCTTATTTCTCTGACTCTACACTTCCTCACATTCCCCATCTGCTCATTCACAATAAACAATTAATCCTCAAGCATTTTTATGTCTCTCCATCAGTCATCCACAAACAAACTTTCTCCATCCATCTGTTCAACAAATGACACTACACTCGATCACAAGTTCTTTCTTTCTCTTCTTGCAGGAAAGCAGAGTATAGTACACAAAACTACAGAAGGCAGTGAACCAGAAGTCTAGGTTAGAGTGGTGCTGGAAAAGCACAGCAGGTCAGGCAGCATCCGAGGAGCAGAAAAATTGACGTTTCGGGCAAAAGCCTTTCATTGGTCCTTCTTTTGCCTGAAACGTCAATTTTCCTGCTCCTCAGGTGCAGTCTGACCTGCTGTGCTTTTCCAGCACCATTCTAATCTAGACTCTGATCTCCAGCATCTGCAGTCCTCACTTTCACCTAGTGAACCAGAGGTGGGTCCACCTCTATTTTATAACTGTCAACTTGAGAGGAGCACTGAACATCAGGTCAAGTATCAGTATGCTTTCCTATTACAAATGGGGGGAAGAGGAGGGCTGCCCAGCTGCCTGGTGGCAGAATTAAATATCAGGTGACTCCACAGCATACAATATTTATGTTGGCATGATATCAGTAATCAGCTTGATTGTGTTCCTTCATTTATTCTTTCATGGAATGTGCGCATCATTGCAAGGTTAGAATTTACTGCTCATCCCTGGTAGCTCTTGAAATGAGTGGCTTGCTAAGGCCATTTCAGTATCAACCACATTTTGTGGGTTTGGAGTTGCATATGGTCATGACCACGTAGGGATGGCAGATTTCCTCCCCTGCAGAACAACAAGGAACCAGATAGGTTCCCAATAATCAATAATAGTATCACAATCACCATTCTGACACTATTATTAATGGAAATGGAAGCATGTTCAACCAGCTGCTATAGATTACAAGTCCAGTCACATAACAATTATGTCACTGCCTCCCTTTCGTGCATAACCATAGCCTACATGTGACACCAGACCCACAAAATGTGGTTGACTCTTATCTGCTGTCTGAGCAAATAGAGATAGCCAATAAATGGTGATCTAGCCCTGACACCCACATCCCATAAATGATTAAAAAAAAGACACAAGGCCATAGGAAACAGGAACAGCAGTAGGTCCTGCAGTCCCTTAGGCCTGCTCCACCGTTCTATACTATAAAGATCATGGCTGATCCGACATTCTTCATGCTTGCTTTTTTGCCCTTTCCCCGTGACCTGACTCATCAAGAGTCCATCTACCTCAACCTTCTTATATATACACAAGGACTCTGCTCCCACAGCTTTCTGTGGCAAGGAGTTCCAAAGCTTCACAACACCCTGAGAGAAGAAACTGCTCCTTACTTCAGTTTTAAGTTGACACCCCTTTATTCTGACATGATTTGAAGGTGCCAGTGTTGGACTGGGGTGTAACAAGGTTAAAAATCACACAACACCAAGTTACAGTCCAACAAGCTTATTTGGAAGCTCTAGCTTTTGGAGCCTTGCTCCTTCATTGGGTAGTTGTGGAGTATAAGATCACAGGACTCAGATCTGGATTGTTTGTTAAGTCTCTCATCTTTTAGAATGGGCATTTTGGTTTCAGTCCTTTCATATGTAACTGTCTTAAAGTTACATTCTCAAGTGTTCCTACACTTGATCCCAGACTTTTGCATGAGAGGAAACATCTTCTCATAATTTACCTTGTCAAGCCTTTTAAAAATCCTATATGTCTCAACAAGATCACTTTTTATTCCTGTATACTCCAGTGGCTAGGACCCCAATTAGCCTTTTGCTCATGAGACAATTCCTCCATACCAAGGATCATCCAAGTGAATCTTCTTTGAACTGCCTATATTGAAATGATATCATTCCTTCAATAAGGTGTCCAAACTTCTACAGTTGCAGTAAGACTTCCCTATTCTTATACTCCAACCCCCTTGAACTATGGACCAACATTCTGTTAGCCTTCCTGATTACCTGCTGCATCATTCTGCTAGATTCCTGGATTTTGTGCACAAATATCCTCAAATCCCTCTGCATTGCAACTTTCTGCAATTTTTTTCCAATTAAATAATATGGTTATAGAGTCATAGAGACAGAGAGATTACAGCACGGAAACAGACCCTTCCTTCCAACTCTTCCATCCTGACCAGATATCCCAACCCAATCTAGTCCCACTTGCCAGCACCCAGCCCATATCCCTCTAAATCCTTCCTATTCATATACCAATCCAGGTGCCTTTTAAATGTTACAATTGTACTAGCCTCCACCACTTCCTCTGGCAGCTCATTCCTTACATGTACCACCTTCTGTGTGAAAAAATTGCCCTTTAGGTCCCTTTTTAAATTATTCCCCTCTCACCCTAAACCTATGCCCTCCAGTTCTGGACTCCCTCACCCCAGGAAAAAGACTTTGTCTCTTTATCTTGTCCATGCCCCTCATGATTTCATAAACTTCTAGAAGGTCACCCCTCAGCCTCCAACACCCCAGGGAAAACAGCCCTAGCCTATTTAACCTCTCCCTATAGCTCAAACCCTCCAACCCTGCAACATCCACGTAAATCTTTTCTGAACCCTTTCAAGTTTCACAACATCCTTCCATAGGAAGGAGATCAGAACTGCATGCAATATTCCAAAAGTGGCCTTTTGTTCTCCCGTACAACATGAACAACTATATTGTATGCCATTTGCAGTTTTGCTCACTCATTTGACCCATCAATATCTGTCTGTAAACTGTATGTATCCATTCACTTTTGTCATCTGCAATATTGGCTATAGTACATTCACTTCCTCCATTCAAGGAACCCCACCAATCACAGGTCACCAGCCTGAAAAATAATCCCTTACCTGCACTCATTGCTTCCTGTCTCCGCACCAGTTCTCTATCCATATCAATAATACTACCTCCAACACTGTGGGCTCTTCTCTTATGACTTAACCTTTTTTGAGATACTTGATTGAATGGTGAGTTACTTGCTGTGGTATTCCTAACCTCTGACCTATTTTTGTAGCCATGGTATTTAATGGGTAGACAGTTCACTTTCTGATGAGTGGTAACCCCAGGATGTTGACAGTGATGGATTCAGAAATGGTAATGCCACTGAATGTCAAGAGGAGTTTGTTCGATTTTCTCTTGTTAGAAATGGCCAATGCCTGGCATTTGTGTGGCACAAATAATACATGCCACTTGTCAGATCAAAGCAGGATATTGTTCAGGTCTACTGCATTTGGATATGTACTGCTTCCAGGAGGAGTCACAAATGTGCAACACTAGGCATAATTAGCAGTGTACATCCCAACTCTGACTTCTTGATGAGGGAAGGCCATTGTTGAAGCAATTGAAGATGGTTGGGCCTAGTACACTACCCTGAAGAACTCCTGCAGAAAGTCCTGGGGCTGAGATGAATGACCTACAACAACCACAAGCATCTTCCAATGTGCCAGAAATGATTCCAACTATCAGAGAGGTTTCCCCCTGATTCCCGTTGTTTCTGGTTTTGTTCGGGCTCCTTGATTCCACACTCTGCCAACTGTGGGCTTGATGCCAAAGGCAATCACTCTCTCTTCACCTCGGGAATTTGGCATTTTTGTCCATGTTTGAACCAGGAATGGAATGAGGTCAGAAGTGGAGCACTTCTAGCAGAATCAAACGGGGTGTCATACAGCAGGTTATTACTGTTTGATAGCAGTGTTTACTACACTTTTCATTATTTTACTGATGATTGAGAGGAGATTGATGGGCAGTAACTGGCTGACTGGATTTGTTCTACTTTTGTGTCAAGAACACCACCTGGGCAATTTTCCACATCGTCACGTAGAAGCTAGTGTTATAGCTGTACTGAAACAGCTTGGCTGGGGTGCATCAATTTCTCATTCACGATTCTTCAGTACTATTGCAACATCCAGCGCCTCCTACTTTTTCCTGGTGCTACATGGAGTGAATTGAATTGGGTGAACCTCTTGAGGAGGCTGAGATGAATCATCCACTTACCATTTCTGGTTGAAGACTGTTGTGCTAATCTGCTGGGCTCCCTATCATGGGGATATTTGAGGAGCAACCTCCTCCAGTGAATTGTTTAACTATCCATCATTCACTTCTGATTATGGCAGGATCACAAGAGTTTGGATCTGATCCATTGTGTAATACCTACTTTGTTTGCTACATGTGAGATCTTGCTGTGTGCAAAAAACCTTTAGCATTTATCTATGTAACATCAGTAACCCCAATTCAGAGGTAATTCATTGACTGTGAAGCATTTTGAGATGCTTGAGAATCTTCTGATCATTGTGTTTGTGTTAATAAAATTGAATTAAACAATGCAAGTAATAACAAAATCGAAACTTATGCTGAAAGACATGAATTGACAGAAATGTTGAAGTAAGCAAGGCAGAAAGAAAAATGAGGTAAAGAATTCAACACCTTGAGCTTGTTTATCCATTGGTGATCTGTACCTCTGCTCCATTTACATCACTCAGCTTCCTGTCCTTTAATACATATAAAATCTCTATGTCTTAAAAGCTGAAATCGATCTAACATTTGCAGCCTCATGGGGAAAAGAATTATAGATCCGCACCATCCTGTGTCAAAAAATGCTTCCTGCTTTCTCTTCTAAATGACCTAATGCAAATGTTCAAATCATGTCCCGTTGTTTTTTTTTATCAACTTACCAGAGAAACTAGTTTTTTTCTCCAACCAACCCATCAAATCCTTGGAATGAATTCCACTCATAGTTAGATTTTCAATTGGTAACTCTTAGTCCATTATATTAAAATTTGAATCATTCATCATTAGCTGCATCAGTATGGATACTTCCATGATATGATAAATTAACAAAACATACTATTTATAGATTCCAAGTTAAAATATTTCATGTGTATGTTTGTACGCAATCTTTGATATTTGTTCTATCATATCTATCCAAAGTAATGTCACCTATTATTGCATCAACTAAATAAAAGAATAAGAATGATGTAAGATCCAAAAAAAATCAAGAAGTTGCCCTCAAGAATGTCTCACAAAGAGCTCACAGAATAAAAAAAGGAACTCGAGCCTTGATTGATAGTATACCAGGCGAACTTCAACTGCAAATCTTTCACTACCTCAGGATATCACCCTGGTGTGCAAGATGAGGCAGCACCCCTTCAACCATTTAATTTGTCTCAGAATCCACCACAGATATTCTACTTGCAAGAGAACACTCTGGAAGCTCAGTACTGTAGATGTAGCTATGAGGAAACTGTGGTAAACTTCAAAATAAAGCAATCCAGGAGGAGATTGTGAAATAGTAAAAGCAAAATATGGAAGTATGCCAGGGCACATGGTGAGTGAGGCCGTTGTTAAAATACACTGACAGTGACATAGCAAAATTCAAAGAAGCTGTGAAAAATCTTTGTATGACATGGATGATTGTTCTCAAGATGAAAATGGCAAGGAACGTGTCAAAGAGCAAAGAAAGACAAGTGATTCTACGAGGTAAAATGCTTGGTGCCTGATCTTACTGCCCTTCCAACTCTCCTTCTCCCATTGGTGTGCGAGCTCAGACTCTTGTCTTGGGTTGTTTCACAATCCCTTTCAGCCACAATTCTTGTCAATATGCAGCTCTACCACATTGCTGCATCCTGTGAAAAATTCTTTCAGTTCACTTTCATTGATTTTAAGAGGCAAGCTTCTGAAAAATAACCAAAGGACTGTCTGGATATTGAATTTATATGATTTGATTTGATGTGACTTGTTGTCACGTGTATACAAGTACAGTTAAAAGCTTTGTGTACTGTATTTCTCCAAACCCTACTCCATTTTCACAGAACACTGGCTTAGAACCCCATGGAGGTACTCCCTGCCCCTCCCTGATTGTAGAGTCTTGTGGGTAGGACATGTATTTCTGGTTCACTCACCAGTTTGGGCTGCATTATTGGGACCTGGAACAGGTATTGTCTCCACTGGAATTTGACAACATCATGAACAAACAGGTCCTTACTTGCTATTGACACCTAGGATCAGCAGGTGTAGGACTGGTATTTTATCAAAAGGTCTTCAGCAACTTCTTCCTCCAAGATACGTTTAGGATTTACTTCCTCTGTAGGTCATGCTAACTTTGGTTCCAAATGTATTTGTCTAAGCCTTATGTTCCCATATCTCCAACTGACCTTAGTGGTTCCTCGATTGTGAGTGTGACAGGGTGAATGAATGAGAGTTAAAGATTTGCATTTTACCTTTAGAATAAGGCACTTTAAGCTTTTTTTAAAGAAAGATTTCAATTGTCACTTGTCTTAGGGACTCAAATGATGAAACTTAAGAGAACAAATGTAATAGCTTTGGAAATGATATGGCCAACATTTTTTTAAAGAGCTCTTAAGCCTCAGAATTTGGCATACAGTCCTGATCAGTGAACTCCCTTATACAACAATAGATACCAACTATGGTATGTTGTAGATACCTCAAACTGCAATCTGAAAAGAGACACAAATGTAACACTTAATTGATAATGACACCTTCACAGACTCAGGTAACGTGACTGTAGCCATACCCCAATGCAGATGTCAGAGAGATTAACTAAGTGGGTTGCATACCCCTAGATGACATTTACTGAGTATAACAGTACCATGACAAGCATGACCACACAAATGTTTCAGTGTCGTAGCTGCTGGACTTTCAAGGGCATTTGTGGCACTTTGAAGATGGGCATCTTTGATAAGCCCTGCTGTCGTTTTTTTATATAACTTTGGACCTTTTTTTCTGCTGTGCTGCCACTTTGTGTCAGCATGATACCACTGGCAGGCAATGATATTCACTCAAGGGTATTATGCCAATGTTACTATGAAACAACTGACAATTTTTCACAGGGATTTCTGCACCTAAACTATGCCAAAGGATGCCAGTCCAAAAAGGATTATTTCGATACAATTCTAGAGTTCTGATGGTTGAATAAACTACTCCCACTTTGCACACAGACATTGTAACAGATGTGTGTGCCACATAATTGAAGCAAACTCTGAGCATGTCGTGTGCTCAAACAAATTGCTGAGATTAAATTATGCCCTGCATGGTGATGGCTGAAAGTCAATGGATCAGCAAGATTTACAGCATTCAGCTCAAGGCAATGTTAATGTACTTCACTGTGAATAGAATACTGAACTTTTCAGATAAGCAACCTTTAAGAATGACAGTTAAATGTCAGCCAACAAGGCTAATTTAGTACACTGCACTAAGGGATCATTTTCATTCTGCTCCCCACTTGGCACAGTGCAAGGGATTATCAAATACAGGCTCTGTAATACACTGGCCAACTCCTGTTCCCTTGAAAATGCAGAGTGCCAATGTGCATATGCTTATTATTTAAAACTACGAGTGACAAGATTCTCAAAGTAAGTTTGTTTCATTGAGTCTATATTGTGCTTCTTCCAATTAGTTAATTTCTACCTTCCAGTTGAGGTAATGGTACCATTGAATGCAACACATATTCTGAAACAAATACTAATCGAATGTGCTAAATTTTTCTTATTTTATAGATAATGTTTCTTCATGTTAAACTGAAATGATATTTCATAGATTTGTGTACATTCAATGTCTATTTTCTGCACTTGAATTGGATTTGTGTTTGGAAACCAAAGCAAAATAAAGTGATGGCTGTTGCCACAAACAGAAATGGAGTGACAAGTAATAAGCAGCAATTTGTCTTTTCTTTGAGAGCCAGTTTGAGGGTCATCACTGTGCTAGGTTCCTGGTGAGTTACAGAGTCAGAGAGCATGGAAACAGAGCTTTCAGTCCAACTCATCCATGCCAACCAGATATCCTAAATTCATCTAGTTCCATTTTCCAGTATTTAGCCTTTATCCCTCTAAACCCATCCTATTCATGTACTCATCCAGATGCCTTTTAAATGTTGTAATTATATCAGCCTCTACCACTTCCTCTGGCAGCTTGTTCCACACACACACTACCCTCTGGGGAAAAAGTTGCCCTTTAGGTCCCTCTTACATCTTTCTTCTCTCACTTTAAACCTGTGCCCTCTAGCTTTGGACTCTTCTACCCTGGGAAAAAGACCTTGTCTATTTACCTTATCATGCCCCTCATGATTTTATAAACATTTATAAAGGTGACCCCTCAGCCTC
Source organism: Hemiscyllium ocellatum (assembly GCF_020745735.1). NCBI lineage: Eukaryota > Metazoa > Chordata > Chondrichthyes > Orectolobiformes > Hemiscylliidae > Hemiscyllium > Hemiscyllium ocellatum. Next base: position 15,615,580 of record NC_083428.1, on the reverse strand, counting down.
TGAAGTTTCAGGGAAAATAAATCCAGCCTATCTCTCTAGCTCAAATCCTTCAGTGGGCGGCACGGTGGCACAGTGGTTAGCACTGCTGCCTCACAGCGCCTGAGACCCGGGTTCAATTCCCGACTCAGGCGACTGACTGTGTGGAGTTTGCACGTTCTCCCCGTGTCTGCGTGGGTTTCCTCCGGGTGCTCCAGTTTCCTCCCACAGTCCAAAGATGTGCGGGTCAGGTGAATTGGCCATGCTAAATTACCCGTAGTGTTAGGTAGGGGTAAATGTAGGGGTACGGGTGGGTTGCGCTTCGGCGGATCGGTGTGGACTTGTTGGGCCGAAGGGCCTGTTTCCACACTGTTAGTCTAATCTAATCTAATCTAATCTAATCTAACCCTGGCAAGATGCTTGTAAATCTTCTCTGAACCCTTTCAAGTTTAACAACATCTTTCCTATAGGAGGGAGATCAGAATGAATGCAGTATCCCAAAAGCGGCCAAATCAATATCCCGTACAACCGCAACATGACATCTCAACTCCTGTACTCAATGCATTGACCAATAAAGACAAGTGTACCAAATGCCTTCTTCACTCTCCTACTACCTTTGACCCCACTTTCAAGGAACTATGAACCTGTTCTCCAAGTACTCGTTGTTTGGCAACACCTCCCAGGACCCTACCATTAAGTGTAATCGTCCTGCCCTGATTTGCCTTACCAAAATGCAACACTTCACATTTATCTAATGAAATTGAATATTGTAAGTTCTTTCCAGCTTCAAAGTAATTCCATGACCAGCATGATTTGAGTTAAGCAGGTATCCAAACTATAGCTCAAGGCCAGATGTGGTTTCTCAGCAATGGCATTTTAATCCTTGAAGTCCAGGGAACTTAGTCCCATGGATATTTATATTTCTTGTTTACACACATGTCCTGTGAGGTGACAAAACAGAAGATTAACCGAATGGCATGTGGTCCATCTAATTGGATGTCTGCAATCTGTACATTATATATTGTCCTGCGGCATATTTTGCACACTTGATAAGCTTGCACTCTGTAATTACATATCTGACCCCCTAACTGCTAAGCATTGGGACAATCAGTCATTTTTAATACAGTTTTGTAAATGTTGATTTAGCGTACTTAATTACACAATAGCCTGATGGCATAAAGTTCACTGTCAATTAGCCTAGTCTTTGAAATTGACAAAATCAGAAGAATAAATAACGCCGAATTATTTGCTGTATATCAAATACCTAACAAGCATCTTAATATCATAAAGAGATCATTCTATGTTGCTTAACTGATCTAGTGTTTACCACACAGTACACAAGTATTGAACAGTTTTTTCTCTTTCTCTCTCTCTCTCTCTCTCTCTCCCCCTGCCACCCCACACCGCCCCCCCGCCCTCACCCCACCCCCAACTCAATTAGATGTTTTTGAGTCAGCCCTACCTTTAAGGGACTTTCACATTGGTACTCTAGGCCTTTTTGATGAAGGGAGAGGTCAGATTAGATCATTATTGGAATTACTTTCCAATGCAAGTTACTGTACAGAAACAGGCCATTTAGACAAACACATCTTTTGACAGAAATTTCACTGACTGGCATTCTCCTCCAACGTTAGTCAGACCATACAATGTAAGTCCAAATTAATCCTCGATCTCCATTTTCATGCCATTGTCTCTTATCAATCAAAAACTGCATTCTCAGCTTCTATAAAAATCAGTAAATTAATCATATTAATATAATATACTGAATAAATTCTATCAATCCCATTTATAGAAATAATTACAAACATAAATTGTTTTTCAGGAACTTCAAATTTAAGTAATTTTCATATCACCTGAAATTCTCATTGCAGCCAAATCTTTGATGCCAACAGTACATGGACAGCCTACTCCACCTAAGAACATAAGAAGATAAGAAAAGATGGAGCAAGAATGGGCCATTCAATCTCTCGAGCCGGCTCTGTGATTCAAGAGGATCATGGCCCTCAACTCCACTTACCTGCTGGCTCCTCATAACCCGTGACAGAGTCGTTCAAAACTCTGTGAAAATCAGTCTTGAAGTTATTCAATGACCCAGCCTTCACTGATCTCAGAGTAGAAAATTCCAGGGATTAGGAACCTACAGAAGAACTTTCTCATCTGTCTTAATTGCAAGGTCTCTTATTCTGAAACTGTACCTTCTAGTTTCTGATTCCCCCATGACCAAAACTTAGCATCTACTTCATTTAGTTCCCTCATAATTGTATGTCTTGGAACATGATTGATGCAGTTTGGAGTTTATTATATGGTATCCTGTATAATAAGCAGAAGAGGGTGCTGCAGATGCTGGAGATTTGAGTCAAGATCAGAGTGGCGCTAGAAAAGCACAGCAGGTCAGTCAGCATCCAAGGAGCAGGAAAATCAACGTTTCGGGCAAAAGCCCATCATCAGGAATAAGGGTGCAGTACATCATTCTTGATGAAGGGCTTTTTTCCCGAAACATCGATTTTCCTGCTCTTCAGATTCTGCCTGACCTGCTGTGCTTTTCAAGCATCACTCTAATCCTGTATCCTGTATAATGTCTATGACAAAGAGTTGGGGTTTTGAGAGAGAGATGTCTTGAAGTTTATTTACAATATTGGAAAAGGACAAAATATGAAAAGTTTAGACACAGAGTCTGGGTTCTGTGTTTACTGATGTTCCTGTACATTATAGCTAACTGATTGACGACACTGATTCGATGACATAGACAAAGTGGCTGAAGGTAAGTCAGGTGCCTTTGTACTGGAATAATACATGTTGCAATGTAATATAACTATCTTTAAATGGAGTGGCGCATCAGATCTAGAATTATGCTATTATACAACATCTCTATGTTTTCCTTTTAAAGAACAGGAACCCTTTCTGATAACATGTACAAAGAAACAAATAGAATAGAAATATTGGGTTAGATTTTCCAAGGAGCGGAAATCATAATCAAGGACATAAAACAATGCAACTCTAAGGCACAATTACTACCATATTGAATTTCTCTCATAAAGGAAAAAAAAAACACTATTCAGAGAGCCAGCATAATTCTACAGCTGTTCTGTTAAAATTACACAAAATTATTAATGTAATCCAGGCACGAAAGGATGGCTTTTGTGAATCTAATCAATCGTGACTGGAAATTCACATGAATAGAAACATATAATTTCTCTTAAGATGTAGCAAACCTGAGTGACATTTTCTGAACCTTAATGTTTACATTTCTCTGAATAGGATTAACCCCTCACTACTGAATAAATAGGGATTCTAGCCCAGGAAATATTGTGGATTTTTTTAAGGGCTTTTGTGTATAACACTAAATTGTTCATAAATTCTGCTTGTGCACAAACCTCTCAAATAGCAGTGTTCCTAAACACTCCTTTCCCCCACATCCCTGGACACTATGGGCAATTTAGCATGGTCAACCCAGCTAACCTGCACACTGCTGGACTGAGGGAGGAAACTGGAGCAAATCCACGCAGATACAAGGAGACTGTAGAAGGAAACCAAACCACCCAGCAGAAACTCACAAAGACATGGGAAGAATGCGCAAACTCCATTCAGACAGTCACCAAAGGCTGGAATTGAACCCAGGTCCCTGGTGCTGTGAGACACCAGTGCTAACCACTGAGCCACTATTCTTCAAATGGGATTTTTTATTTTCAGTTGAGAGGACAGCTTGACAGTGCAACACTCTCACTATTGGATTATGTGCTGGGGAATCATGAACATGCTGAAGTGTAAAATATTTGGACATCTTAAAATATCACTACTAGATGCTGTACTGTGATATATCATTGAGTGATGCAGTCCGACAGCACGGAGACAGGCCCTTTGACCAAACTGGTCCATGCCGACCAAAATGTCCACCAACGCTGACCCCATTTCCCTGCACTTGGCTCTTATCCTTCTAATCCTTTCCTATTCATGTATTGGTCCAAATGCCTTTTAAATAGCTCATTCCATGTGCATACCACCCACTGTGTAAAAATGTTGCCCCTCAGGTTCCCTTTTATTTTTTCCCCTCTACCTTTAAACTGATGCCCTCTAGTCCTTGATTCCCCGACTTTTCATACACTTCTATAAGATCCCCCCTCTCCCCCACTCAGTCTCCTACACTCTAAAGAAAAAAGTCTTAGCCTGTCCAATCTCTCCCTATAACATTGAGTCCTAGCAACATTCTTGTAAATTTCTTCTGCACTCCTTCTAGTTTATTAACATCCTTCCAATAGCAAGGTGACCAAAACTGAACACAATACTCCAAATGTGGCCTTACCAAGATCCTGTATAACTGCAACAGAACTTCCCAACTTCTTTACTTATGCCCTGACTGATGAAGGCCAGTGTGCCAAAAGCTTTCTTCACTGCCCTGTCTATGTGTGACTCCACTTTCAAAGAATCATTGAAACCTGAACTCCAAGGTCCCTCTGTTCCACTATACTCCTTAAGGCCCTACCATTCACCATGAAATTCCCACCTTGATTTGATTTTCCAAAATGCAGGTCCTCACACTTATCTATATTAAACTCCATTTGCCATTTCTCGGTCCACTTCCCCAGCTGATCAAGGTCCTGCTGCAATTTCTGATAACCTTCCTCACTGTCCATGATATTTCATATTTTAATGTCATCTGCAAACTCACTAATCATGCCTTATACATTCTCATCCAAGTCATTGATATAGATAACAAACAATAATGGGCCCAGCACCAACCCCTGAGGCACTGCACTTGTCACAGGCCTCCAGTCTGACAAGCATCCTTCCACTATTACCCTCTGCTTCCTACCATCAAGCCAATTGTGCATCCAATTTGCCAGCTCCCCTGGATTCCATACTATCTAACTTTCCAGAGTAGCATACAAAGTGGAATCTTATCAAAGATCTTACTGAAATCCATACAGACTACGTCTACCGCCCTGCGCTCTTCAACCTTTCTGGTCACTTCATCAAAGAACGCTAACAAATTTGTGAGGCATGATCTCCCACGCACATAGCCATTCTGACCATTCCTATTCAAATTCTGTCTTTCCAAATGCATATATACCTTATCTTTCAGAATCTTATCAAATAACTTACCTACCCCAGATGCTAGGCTTACTGGCCTATAGTTTCCAGGTTTTTCTTTGCAGCCCTTCTTGAATAAGGGCACAACTTTGCCACCCTCCAGTATTCCGGGACCTCACCCGTGGCTAATGATGCTGCAAAAAATATCAGCTGGGGCCCCCGCAATTTCTTCTCTAGCGTCTTGCAGTGTTCTTGGATATATCTGTGCAGGACCAGGAAATTTATCTACATGTGTCGTCAATGCAGTGATTCAACTATACAGATCTATCAGGCCAAGGTAGGGTGATCCATGAATTCAACACCAATGTGTAAGTCTTGTCATGGACTGCCGTGTTTTTTTCCATTGGAGAAAGTGCCAAAATACATCAATGATATCATGAAATGTCTAGTTAGCCTGATATTATGTTTTGCACAGTGATTTGAATTGAAAGAAATCTGCCTTTTAATGTTTTTTGCACCTGTTTCCCTTGAAAAGGAAATGGGACACTACTTTATTCTGTCAGTTTCAGGAAATACATCTTGATGCTTGTGTAAAGATAGCTGTAGCCATTATGAATGTCTAACTAGGTTTCAAAATGTAATAATGGCTTCAGATCAGCAAGCTGTCTACTGATTCAAGAACAATTGAAACTTCTGGCAATCTATTAGACGAGAATATTAGGGGCGGCAGAGTGGCTCAGTGACTGTATGCGTGGAGTTTGCACATTCTCCAAGTCTGCGTGGGTTTCCTCCGGGTGCTCTGGTTTCCTCCCACAATCTAAAGATGTGCAGGTCAGTTGAATTGGCCATGCTAAATTGCCCATAGTGTTAGGTGCATTAGTTGGAGGCAAATATAGTGTAGAGGAATGGGTGTGGGTGGGTTACTCTTCAGTGGGTCAGTGTGGACTTGTTGGGTCGAAGGGCCTGTTTCCATACTATAGGGAATTTAATCTAATATGTCTTTTGTTTGTTCACAGGCAGGATAGGCATCTAAAGGATTACATTTTTTTTATTCTCCAGTAGATAGTTTTAACAGAACGAATGCAAGTCTGGCATGTATTATAGTTGCATCTAATTAACTTTGCTATTCACTGTCTCTAAAGGAGTACACATAGTGCATATGATGGCAGAAGGCAAAACCTCATTTTCCTGGCAGCAAGTTAAAGTAAGGTTAATATGTTCTCAGAAACTGACAGACAGGGCAGCTTTTACATTCATTAGTAAGTTCTGATTACTCATCAAATCTCAACTCACTAAAATTATGCTCATGCGTGCAATATTGCACATAACTGGTGAGGTACGCTTCTTCCTCCTGAGGAATGAAGGGAACAAACTGGGATATGGTGGGACAATCAAAGGGAGAGGGATAACAAGACAAGAAAGGGTAACCATAAAACACAGGAACCACTTTAGGTCATTCAACAAAACCATGGCTGATCTCAACTTCACTTTCTTGCTTTTTCCCCTTAATCTACAATTCCCTTACTGATTAAAAATCTATTTCAGCCATAAATATACTTAACTACTTGATCATGAGTGTGGTAGTTGCATATTAAGGATGGGCAACACAATGGGATAAGCATAACAACTGAATAAGGGCAGTGTCATTTTAGGAATCTGTTTGGGAGTGGTGTCAGATGAAAGAGCAGGAGTATTGAGGAAAGTAGTCAAATGAAAACCCTCTGGAGGCAATTTTGAAAAAAGACAATGAATGCCACAGGCAAGGAGAAGGCCATTTCTAATGATGGAGAGAAAATGTATTCTCTAGGGAGAGGGTAAAGGGTGAAGGAAACATTTGTAGCAATCTTTTTTTAAATCAGTTTTCAAAATAAGTCCTCTCAGAGGATGCACAGGACAAATGCAAATGACCTGAGATCTCTCTGCATGCCTTCCTGTGTGGTCCAAAATCAGACCTTTCAATCCTGCTCCAGCTTTCTACCCATACAATCACAGTGCATCTACAGAGGTTAATGATTTCCCTTCCTCAGAGCTGTGCTGAGAGGTACCGGGCCTTAGGGCCTGAGTCTCTTCTTCTTTGGCCTTGGCTTGAGAGTGGTGTATGGAGGCCACATCGGAAAAGTAAGACTTGTTAGCCTAACAAGGTACCTCCTTTACCAATGATTTTATGAAGAATTTGCTGCTTGATGTGCAACCGGGAGTAACTGCTTGGATGACTGGAAATAGCTGATCTCGGCTTCAAAACAGGCACATTCCCCTTGCTCTCCTGTCAGCTCAGTAAACTCTTAGAAGATGAGGAAATTTACATCAAGTATCCCGCCCCCACCTCACATTAAGGAACATCAGCATGTACACATGAATATTTTGCATTGGTGCATACCCTGGCAAAGCACAGGGTCAATTTGCCCTCTTATGACAGTACTGCCAGGTAGTCTTGAGCCATCCACACATGCCAACCTCTGCTGCCACTTCTTTCAGCCAGTCTTCATCAGTCATAAGTTTAATTGGAAGCACACTAGCTTTCGGAGCGGCGTTCCTTCATCAGGTGGTAGTGGAGGTGGCCGCTCCAAAAGCTAGTGTGCTTCCAATTAAACCTGTTGGACTATAACCTGGTGTTGTGTGATTTTTAACTTTGTACACCCCAGTCTAACACCGGCATCTCCAAATCATGACTTCATCAGTCATAACAGTCTTTTGCTGCCATCCCCACAGAAAAGCACCTTCTTTCTCTCCTGGATAGCCTCCTGAACCATGGGCAGGCACCAATAAATTATCAGGGTGACATCTTCAGGGTGGGTAGTTTTGATGAACAGAGGTTGAGTGGTCCTCCTGGGTGGTAGAAGGTATGGTGGTATCCAAATATATTTTAAATATAGCATCTGGATATTGCAGGCAGGAGCAAAATCCTCTGCATGCTTGCCCATAAAATTTGGTGTTGCACTCATGCATGACAATACAATGAGCTCAAAACATAATCGCGCAATGAAACCCAGCCCACCTTCAATGGTCGTACCTCCCAGTTTTTGGCCCACTTAGAGTCATAGAGATGCACAGCATGGAAACAGGGCCTTTGGTCTAACTTGTCCATGCTGACCAAATATCCTAAATTAATCTAATCCCATTTGCCAGCATTTGGTCCATACCCCTCTAAACCCTGCCTATTCATGTTCCCCTCTTGATGCCTTTTAACACTAACTGTAATTGTACCAGCCTACACCACTTCCTCTGGCAGCTCATTCCATATACGCACCACCCTCTGCATGAAATATTTGCCTCAGAGGTCCTTTTTAAATGTTTCCTCTCTCAACTTAAACCTATGCCCTCTAGTTTTGGACTCCTTCACTCCGGGAAAAAGACCTCGCCTATTTACCCTATCCATGCCCCTCATGATTTAATAAACCTCTAGAAGGTCACCCCTGAGCCTCCGACACCCCAGGGAAAACAGCCCCAGCCTATTCAGCCTCTCCCTATAGCTCAAACCCTCCAAACCTGGCAACATCCTTGTAAATGAAGGGCTTATGCTCGAAACGTCGAATTCCCTATTCCTGAGATGCTGCCTGGCCTGCTGTGCTTTGACCAGCAACACATTTTCAGCTGTGATCTTCAGCATCTGCAGACCTCATTTTTTACTCGAAATCTTTTCTCAACCCTTTCAAGGTTCACACTTCCAGATATAGGAGCAGAATTAGGGCTTTTGGCACATTGAGTCTGCTCTGCCATATAATAATAGTTGATTTTTTAAAACCCATTTTCATGTCTTCTCCCCATAACCTTTGATCCCCTTATTGATCAAGAACCTAGCTAACTCTGCCTTAAAGGGGCTCAATGACTGGGCCTCCACTTTCACAATTAGTCTCAAAAAAATTTCACCCATTTAATAACCACAGGGATTTCAATGAAATATCTTTGAGAACTTCCAAAATATCAGGGACTACAATCAGAAAAGCTTTTATTTGGTTGCTACAAAACTGCTTGAGTTGTTTCCACAATTAGTAAATACTCTTTCTTTCTATTAGAGAAGCCTGTAATAAGTCTCTGCTGAGAAGAAAATCAATATTAAACAGCCATTTGAAAGACTCTCAATTTCCCATTTCATTTTTAATCAGTTATATTTTCCATTGAGAAACCTTGGCACTGAAATTGAGTTATTTTTGAGAGTTCAGTTCTTGTGTAGTTTACTGACTTAATTTACTGACTGACAAAATGTGGTCACGACTTAGGTTTAGCTGTTTGCTGTACAATTTGGCAGCCATTCATACCATCACAGCACAATTGAATCACTGAAGCTTGTAAGAGATTTGAACTTTCATTTTGGCTTCAGTGAAGGACAGATAAAACAATATACAGTGAATCAATTGAGCAAATTCTAAAAACGTATGTTACATAATGGTTTCACTTTCGACTGTGATTCAGCAGTTTCAAAGTTTATAATAGTTGCATTTCTCTTCATTTCCTTTGTCTTCGTTTATCACCTTCCTGTCCTGAAGGCACAACTCCTGGATACACTTGCTACCAATATTGCCTGTGCTCTTGGTATCATTTTTCTAAGTCTATGATCTCACTGGGCAATGTTAATTGCAACAAGGCTATGGGGGCAACTAAAATAAAACAAAGAGCAGCAGAAGCTGGTGAGCTGTACAGGACATTGGTTAGGCCACTGTTGGAATATTGCGTGCAATTCTGGTCTCCTTCCTATCGGAAAGATGTTGTGAAACTTGAAAGGATTCAGAAAAGATTTACAAGGATGTTGCCAGGGTTGAAGGATTTGAGCTATAGGGAGAGGCTGAACAGGCTGGGACTGTTTTCCCTGGAGTGTCGGAGGCTGTCAGGTGACCTCATAGAGGTTTATAAAATCATGAGGGGCATGGATAGGGCAAATAGGTAAAGTCTTTTCCCTGGGGTCGGGGAGTCCAGAACTAGAGGACATAGCTTTAGGGTGAGAGGGGAAAGATATAAAAGAGACCTACGGAGCAACTTTTTCGTTGCAGAGGAATGAGCTGCCAGAGGAAATGGTGGAGGCTAGTACAAATGCAACATTTAAAAGGCATCTGGATGGGTATATGAATCGGAAAGGATTGGTAGGAATATGGGCCAGGTGCTGGCAGGCGGGACTAGATTGGGTTGGGATATCTGGTCAGCATGGATGAGTTGGACCGAAGGGTTTGTTTCCATGCTGTACATCTCTATGACTCTATAACTCAATCTGAAGCAAAAATAGGAAGTGCTGGAGAAACACAGCAGGACTGGCAGCCTCTGTGGGGGGAAAGCAAAGTTAATGCTTTGAGTCCGATGACTCGTCATCAGAATGATTGGCAGCTTCAACAAAATTTGCAAAATGGTCCTTGGTGGACCATGTCACCTGTCCATTGACAGCAACACAGTAAATGGGATCCTGTATCAGAACTAGTCCTGCTTTTATTTCTTGTTATGGTCTTATTTACATCTTCTATGAAAACCAAATTTATACAATGCATAATTTATCAACATTGACCAGAAGCTAAACTGGGAGAAAGTGAGGACTGCAGATGCTGGTGTTCAGACCCGAGAGTGCGGTGCTGGGAAAACACAACAGTTCATGCAGCATTCGAGGAGCAGGACGGTCGATGTTTCAGGCATAAGCCCTTCAGAAACTAAATAGGACTAGCCATAATAATTTAAGGGCTCTTGTGGTGCAGTGGTAGTGTCCCTACCTCTGAACTAGAAGGTCCAGCTTTAAACACCACCTGCCCTGAGCAAGTTGATTAAAAATATACACAAGAGCAAATGAGAGGCTTGGCATCTCCAGACTGCCCAAAGCCTGTCCACCATCTACAAGACACAAGCCACAAGTGTGATGGAAAACTGCCTAGGTGAACACAGTTCCAGTAACACTCAGGAGGCTTGACACAATCCAGGACAAAGTAATCCATTTGATTAGCACCACAGCCACAAACATTCACTTCCTCCACCCCCACCAATGCTCAGCAATAGTAACGTGCAACGTCTACAAGTTGTACTGCAGAAATTCACCAAGACACCTTGAACAGCACCATCCAAATCCACGATCACTACTACCTAGAAAGATGGAAAGTAGCATATACATAAGAACACCATCGCCCCAAGTTTCCTCCAAGCTACTCATCATCCTGACTTGAAAATATATCACTGGTCCTTTAGTGTCACTGGGTCAAACTTGTGAATCTCCATCTGAAGTGGTATTTTGAGCATAGCTTACAGATTGCAGCAGTTCAAGAAGGTCGCTCATCACCACCTTCTCAAGGACAACAGGGATGGATAATAAATGCTGGCCAGGCAGCGATGTCTACATCCCATGAACGATTTTGTTAAAAACGTGAGCAGTCTTAAACCAGTGGCTGCAGAATAGGTTTGAACCATAAAATATCATCAAATATCTCCTGTGAAATTGTTTGGTTACAAATATGCAAGAGATCCCCACAAGCAATTTTAACTTAATTTTGATTTTTAACTTTATGTCAAAATTCAAATTATTTATCACAGAACATTCATAAAATGGTCAGAACACAGAGGAAGTGTCCAGCCCACTGTGACTCTGCTGGTTTTCAGGAGGAACTCATTTAGTCCCATTACTTACCTTTTCTTCATGAATCCACAAATAATTTCCAATTCCCATGTTTGCTTTGCCTAAATCTGCTTAAACATTCGTTGCCAACTTTACTTAATGCCTTGTCTGAGACTTTGGAGCCATCACAACTTCAAGTATTTTTCACGACTCTAGTAGATTTTTGTTTTATACTCAGAATGCCCGGGTTGTATTGGATACACCCACAGGCAGGTACGTTCAAGATGCCAACCACTCATTTCTTAAAAAGGTTTTCCTTCGCATTACTATTGCTTCTTTTGGCAATTATCCTCACTCGTCTCCTCTGGTTTCAATCCTTCCACAATTTCTCCATAGCTCTGTCCATAACACCCCACTAAACTTGAACATTTCTATCAAATATCCTGCTAATCTTCTCTTCTCTAATTTCTCCAATTTATCTGCCCAACTGGTGTTCTCCATCCCTGGAAATATTACTGTGAAACTTTTATGCACCTTTTCTCGAGCTACTATTCCAGTTATTTTTAAAAGTCTCCAAAGGAATCATTGAGCATATTTGGAACCTGACTTCATATTACAATGAATCTGCATACACTTTACATAATATCAAAAACTTTGCTGTTAGACCATCCCCTCCATAAGCTCCCACTGATATCTTTCCAGGGTCAGATCAGGTTCCAGATTCTCACTACAACTCTGGTGTCAGTACGAATCATTCGGCAACTATGCTTATAGTGTTATGTTAAAGTGTCATTTTACATTTTAACAAGTGTCTCCATACTTGTCTCCTTGAAATGCCTTGGTTCCTTCTGACATGAATGGTCAGTCATGTGTTCATTTTTTGTTACACTTTGGAATGTCTTTCTAGAGTCTCGATAGCCAGAATTGGAAGCAATAATGTGAAACAACCAATAAACAATTCCCTCTGATGCACTCTCTGATATTTTTATTGTATAATTAAATATTTTTTCTCTGATGTGCTGACCATAGTTACCCCTATAACTCTTTCGTGCTCACCATCATCTCTTCTGATCCAATTCATGAAGCACTTAGGAAAAAATTGGCAACAATATTTCACACTTCTCTCAATTTCATTTGATCAATTACCACCTTACCTAACTTGTTCTGCAGTTTGCTTGCCTCTTCTTAATTTATTTACCCACCAGCAGTTTAGTATTGTTTGTGAATTTGTAATTTTACATTGAGTTAAAGTTAAGGCACTAATATAATTTAAAAAAAAACACTAAGACCATAATATCAATACTTCCAGTATTTCCTCCAATATATATATAATACTTCAAAATAATACCCACAAGTACCTGACCTTCTAGTCACTCTCATGTCATTTCCCAAGATTTACCCTGAAACTCAAACCATTTAATCTCAAGTAAAAGGCTTTCTTGCATTAACTGACCACAATTTTCAGAGCCTGGATACATTGTAGTATGTTTATTTTGGATACCGTTTCCTGAACGTCATTCAGAATCTTTTCCCTCTGTATCCATGTTGGTTGTAGATCATTAATCTATTATAAAATGTAATATTCTGAGTAGCTGTTTGTAGGTGCGCGCTATTTTACCAATATACACAAAGCCAATGGTTTCAGAGACAACTTATGTGCAATATGAGCTCATGGATATGATCTTATTATGTACATTACTCACATAGAAGCCTTGATGAAATGTGTGATCTGGTTAATGTTGATTCATTGAGAATTGCACATTTTATGGACAATGTTAAATCACTGTGATGTTATTACACATTGAAAATGTTCATATAAGCATCCTACCTTTTCTTGGTACTGACGGCGCGATGAATCCAAAGATTGGATTAGGGCAGTCGCATGACCAATAAACATGGCATAACAAGTGGCACCAACTATCATGCTTAGCATTGTTAGCCAGATGTCAGACATGCTTTCTGGAGCTTGGCGGCCATAGCCTATACAGAGCATGTGGCTCATTGCCTTAAACAGTGCAAAAGAATAGAGCTCACTCCAGGAATCATTCTGTTGAACAAAGGAAAAAGAAAATGGAAAATCAAAAATAAATTAAAAACATTGCTTAAATATTATATCCTTTTATCTGCCACACCTCACTTTTTAATTGAACTCTTCAATGTTCGAAAATTAACAACCGATCATTTAATTTGGAAGATTACTGTACCATTTTCAGTTTTGAGAGTGTTGGGGAACAGGATAGGAAATGAAGTGGAAGGACAAAGGGGAAGGGAAATGAATAGGAGATAAGGAAGATGTTGAAGAGAAGAATTAATATGTATTTAGAAATAAATGGATAAAATGGCATATGTTTCTAAATCAATTCATCTATCTAGAAGAGATCAAATATTTCACAATTGGTGATCCATCATGTGCTCACAGAATAGTCATTTTTATTTTCACTTTCTCTTGATTAAACACCATGTCGATAATCCTAAACTAGAGGACATGCATGCCACAGCTAAACAGGTAGGCATCCACTCCTTAGAATTTAGGAAGAATGAGAAATTATCTTACTGAAACATACAGAATTCTGACGGCACTTGACAAGATAAATGTTGAGATGATGTTTCCACTAGTTGCAGGGAGGGTGGTCTTGAAACAAAGGACATTGTTACAGAAACAGGGAACAGACCCTTAAAGCTGAGATGTGATGTGATTTCTTCTGTCAAAGGATAACAAATATTTGGAATCCCCACAGCAGGGGCAAGTATTTGAAGAGAAGGTAGATAGATTTTTGAAATGCTGGGGGGAGTGGAGGAACTGCCACAAGAGAGGAGTGAGACCTGGGACAGATTAACCATCATTTTATTGAATAATGGGGCAGACTTAAAGGCTGGAATGACTAATTCTGCTCCTATTTCATAGGTTCTTATGGTTATACTTAACTTTAAGAAGTCAAAGTACAGCAGAAGGGGAATCCTTACAATCTATGTACCATGCCAGAAGAAATTTGTTTTTCATAAAATAATCTGATGTTAAATACAACCTGAGCTGTAGGGTTGAACAATCTCTGCAGGTGATCATTTTCAAATTACTTTAATTATGGAGAATTAACAAAATTCACAGCATTTTCTGTGTGGGCGAAGGATTTTAAAACAAAATTGGTCTCTTCAAAACATACCCTAAAGAAAATGCTAAAAATAGTTTCAGCCTGGCTGATAGAGGTATTTTAAGTTACAACACACAACCATTCTGACTTTTAATTTGATGAAAGAATGTATTCTGATAGAAGGGAACACAATGAAATTAAAGCTAAAGATTGTCCAACAGCTTTCTGTTGCAAGAAATATAACAAGAATACACTTGTCTATAATTACATTTGACAGAAGTATTGGACAGAGAGTGGTTATAAAATACATTATTACATTCCTATAGCTATTTGTAATATATGAAACATCAACTGTCTCCTAACATCACTTTCTATTCTTGAAAAAATGATGAAACATGAACAACTCATTAATTTTTTATTTTGAGAATAAGGAACTCATTTCAATAGAAATGAGACATGATATAGTGATGAGATAGCCAAAAGAGACTGTACCACAAAAAGCACACTAGATTAACACAGAACAAAATATGGTTCATTGATCATTGATTACAGAACTGGACAGCACACATGCTTGGCTTTATGAGTGGAGTTTTCCCTTTTGAAACTCAAGTATGGTATTAGTGCATTGGATGGCCTCCCATCGACCAAATTCTGTGTGTATAATCACACCCGATCACATGTTTCACATCTATGCAAGTGACACATCGCTCGAGTTACTTGGTGAATTGTATGGCAAGAGGACTCAAAGTTCTTGGCATTAGTCATAAAACATAGAACATAGAAAAGCACAGGCTCTTCGGCCTACGAAATTGAACCTTCTGGGTTCAAAAAGTGTGATGCCATATTTACTGGCCAACTGGACACCACTTCAGGTTCTGCAAGCCAGGACCATCCACATAGCCTTGCTGGTAACTTCTACAAGATACTCCAACAAAGAAAAAACAATAGTTGCTTCCCACTGCACAGAACATGCCTTGTGCATGTTGGTCAGGATCAGAGAAAAATGGGATTATCCTCTTTCCAGCCAGCAGAATAAAGATTAGATTAGATTAGACTTACAGTGTGGAAACAGGCCCTTCGGCCCAACAAGTCCACACCGACCCGCCGAAGCGAAACCCACCCATACCCCTACATTACCCCTTACCTAACACTACGGGCAATTTAGCATGGCTAATTCACCTGACCCGCACATCTTTGGACTGTGGGAGGAAACCGGAGCACCCGGAGGAAACCCACGCAGACACGGGGAGAACGTGCAAACTCCACACAGTCAGTCGCCTGAGTCGGGAATTGAACCCGGGTCTTCAGGCGCTGTGAGGCAGCAGTGCTAATCACTGTGCCACCGTGCCGCCCACTAATTCTTGGCATCAGACCTGTCCACCCTGGGCACAGATGGCAACACAGGTAAGTGTTGTTGAAAAGGGAAAACAAATAGTGCTGAAAATCAAGTCAATTATCACTTGATCTAGAAGTGGTATCATCTTCTTTCTGCTACCTCACACTCACAGGACCATCTCTGTCTCACTCTGCCACTGCACAGACATCCCAAAAACAGTTAAAGTCTGCATGCCTCAGCATCACATACTGTCCACTCAATGGCTCCCAACCACTTCATCCTCTCAAGCTACGAGCTCTGCTTGGTCTCTGTACTTCCTGTGCATTTGCTGGGGATATCTCACCACCTGGCAGTGCTACTGTTTGCTCATAAACTGCTGTTGCACCCATTCCCATTAAACTCAATTCCTCCCTCAACTCACTGCAGGAATAAAACTGGCCCATAACCAGGCCAAGACTGGCCAGTGATGTGGTGACATCAAGTTCCTTTGAGGAAAGGGCCATTGCACTGTCCAGAGAAGACCAGGATTATTCTTGTGATGACAAAGCAATGCCAACAGATCAGCAACCCAGTGAGCAATGTTGTGTTGTGCTCTTTTCAAACGAGCACAAACGCTAACACATTGCCCTGCATACATTTCTCTCCAATTCAGAAACACAAAGATAGGAACGGAGTAGACCATTTGGCATTTCGATCCTGCTCCACCATCCATCTCAATAACCGGTTTCTGCCTACTGCCCATATCCTTTGATCCCTATAGCCCTAAGGACCATAACTAACTCCTTTTTGAAAATATTCAAATTTTGGCCTCAATCATTTTCTACAGGCTCACCACTCAGTCCTAAATGAGATAGATTGTGACCCCTGATTATAGACTCCCTAGTTATCAGGAACATCTTTCCTGCATTTACTCTGTCTAGTCCTGTTAGAATTTTATAGGTTTCTATGAGATCCCAACTTCACCAACTAAATCTCTCCCTGTTCTTCTACAGGTTCTACCGTACTCAGGAATGCTCAATAGGGAAAAGGCTACAGTCCGATCTTCTCTGTGACAACACCACCTCTGAGGAGAACCCTCATTGGATGCACCAGCAATGTATTCACATATACCCTCCAAATGCACACCTTGGAGGTACATTCATCAGAACAGACTCAAGACACAATCCAGTGAACACATCACTGAAGAGTATACATGGCCAATGAAAAGAACACACTCTTTTGGTCTCTGGCACCCCTGAGGATTAATGGAGACTAGGTACATTCATAGAACATGTCTCTCTACTCAGCTATAAGTGATAAGATAAAAGAAGGTGGGCACTGACCAGTGTAGGTCAGTGACCAATAGACAGTACAGTAATAGAGAAACCCTGTCCAATTTCTGAACTAGGTCATTGAGGAAAGAATGCTTTTTTTAATTACTATCAGAAAAACTGTCATCTTAGCCTACACATAAACATTCATGCTGATATTCTGACATTGGTAGGTTTATGAGCCCAGTTGCGTGCTTGGAGTGGTCAGGGAGATGTCACGCGTAGTGACCATGGAAACACCTAATGCACATTGTTTTAAAGAAATTACTTGTACTAAATTTGAATGAAAAAATTATTCTCAATAATTAATATGGAAGTTAAAACATAACTTATCATTTTGATGCAGGTACAGATCATTCCATGATGTAGAGAACACCAACATGTTAGCACTTGTAGAAGTATTAAATACCAACTTCAAATTATTCTTTTATCAGGGTATTCTAATGCAGCACAATGTCATCATTTCAGACAATGGTTGAATTGGCATTTGTGTACTTGGGAACTTTAATTGATGAGGATCATGCTAAAATCCTTCAGGAATGGAAATGTTTTAGCTAAGATTTTATATGACTTCACATTGCACGGTGTGTACAGATCACTTGGGAAATCCCAGTTGCTTTGGCAGCATGCACTTGTACATATTGTAGCCTAGAGCTATGGGTAGTGATGGTATAGAAGCCAATTTCTTTGCAACATGGCTGACTAGGAATTATTCCCATTACTATCACCTGTATGTGTTGAACGCATCTTCCATGGCTATTAAGTCTTGAGATGTGACTTTAACTCATCCAATGCACCACAAGACCTCTGTTTCTTTGCTTATATCACCCAAGACAAATTATTTCACATTGTCATGCTGGAAATTGCATTATATGAAAGAAATAAGAGAAACAAAAATGTTTAATTACAATGATTAAGAAATAATGCCTCATACTATAGAATTCAGTACTTACCACCATATTATTTAAAGAAACCCAGCAATCATTTGGAAAATCTTGAAGCAATGGCACAAGAAATTGTAGGCATCCATCCCAGTGGCATAAGAGAAGCATCATTCCAATAAGGTTAAATATTCGCATCACTGCACTGGCAAGGTCATAGGTCATATGAAAGATCTTTTGGTAGGAGGGAATAAAATGTGATTATAATTAGACTTTGCTTTCATGTTTCAAACAATTTAAATAAATATGGATAATCAGAACATACAATACAAGTGTAAAAAATTATGCAATTTGTAACAATAGGATAACTAACATTATCTAATTGTTATTAATGGAGGCCAACAATTGTGTTCCTATTTTTAATTAATGGGTACTCTAAACTCCATTATTCTTTAAAACAATCATCAACATTTACTAAGTCTAAAGTCATATGTCCTTATGTTATACAAAAGATCAAATCTCAAGATGCTGTGTATAGTTTGCTGATCATATTAGAAGCAATAGAGTGAAAATACATTATTCCGTCAATAAATAACATTTCTAAGTGCAACTTAAGAAATGTAATTACTTTTTCTATAATTTAGCACTGGCTCTGAGATATCAGCCTATTATGTTAATATAGCAAATAGCAGATTGGCAGATGTTTACTCAATAAGGGAATCAATCAAAAGGTATGCAGAAAAGACAGGAAAGTGGAGTTGAAGATTATCAGATCAGTCTTGATCTCACTGAATGGCGGGGCAAACTCAATGGGCTGAATGGCCTGCCTCTATCCCAAGTCATATAGTTACTCATAGTTTAGCAAGCAATTGGTGATGGGCATGTTACAGAACTGGGCCTTTGCCAAATTACAGGAGGTCAAATGTATGCAGAACACAATAGTTTTAAAAGTAAAGTCTCACCTTGATTTGTATCAATCATATGGCTACTTGCTGAATGATTTTCAACTGGACACCAAATACAGGAGTTAGGACATTCAAACTCTAATAAGCACCATCAACAGGAATATGATTAAAGGTCAATATGGAGCCACGAGGAGCCACTACAAAGAAAATGGCAAATACTTTGCAATGGATAGTCCAAAATGAAATAACAATGAAATGAAAATTATGCAGGAGATAAAAGGTTCAAAAGGAGATTCTGGCATGGGGTGACACGGTGGCTCAGTGGTTAGCACTGCTGTCTCACGGTACCAGGTTCCATTCCAGCATCGGGTGACTGCCTGTGTGGAGTTTGCACATTTTCCCAGTGTCCATGTGGGTTTCCTCCCATAGTCCAACGATGTGCAGGTCAGGTGAATTGGCCATGCTAAATTGCCCATAGTGTTAGGTGCATTAGTCAGAGGGAAATGGGTCTGGGTGGGTTACTCTTCAGATGGTCGGTATGGACTGATTGGGCCAAAGGGCCTGTTTCCACACTGTAGGGAATTTAATCTAATCTGATATTGATCAGGCAGGGGGAATTCTATTACTTACAAGAAGCTTCAGCCTAGTAATGAATGTTTTAGTCAGAGAGTCATTCAATTGTGCTGAGTTGGATAGTTGATGCATGGCCAATGTATGATTTGGATTAGTTGAATATTATTTAGAGAATCTAGTGAACAAAAGGAAGTAAAGTTAATGAATTTGAAATTTCTACCTGCTTCAGGTTTTGTGATGACAATGTGCTGCAATCACTAAAACAAAAAAAAAGTGGCAATACCCTGGAAGATACCTGGAGTTAACTAATTGATCACCACAGACAGGCAGTGTTAAGCAAAATCTATCATCTGTTGAGCTGTCTATTAAAAAGACTCAAATGAAACTGAATAGGGAACATGACAAGACAACTTATTTTCAGGAAGTCAGTGGCTCTAGAATTTGCATAATCCATACATGATTGTATTAAGACCTAATTACTCTACTGAAAATTTTAGGGTGTTGCTGACATCAGGAAACAAACGTTTGAGGGAAAAGGTGCCAATTATCTTAAAACTATATCATCAGTTTATCTACCACCTTCTCACAGGTTAAAAATCCTACTAAGGGATTCAGAAATAAGGGACAATGCACACACTAAACGTTTAAAATAACTTGGTGTGAAATGTAACATGTCTCCTATTAAAAAGGAGACTGGAGCAGTGTTGTAACAATAGACTTCAACAGAACATAAAACATAGTGCAGTACAGCCCTTTCGGCCCTCGATGTTTCGCCGCCTTGTGGAACCAATCTGAAGCCCATCTAACCTACACTATTCCATTCGCATCCATATGCCTATCCAATAACCATTTAAATGCCTGTGAAGTTGGTGAGTCTACAACTGTTGCAGGCAGTGCGTTCCACGCTCCCACAACTGACATCAGTCCTATATCTATCACCCCTTAATTTAAAGCTAAGCCCCCCTTGTGCTATCCATCACCATCCTCAGAAAAACGGCTCTCACTGTTCACCCGATCTAGCCCTCTCATTATCTTATATGTCTCAATTAAGTCACCTCTCAATCTTCTTCTCTAAAAAAAAACAGCCTCAAGTCCCTCAACCTTTCCGCATAAGACCTTCCCTCCATATCAGGCAACATCCTAGAAAATCTCCTTTCCAAAGTTTCCACGTCCTTCCTATAATGCGGTGACCAGAACTACACACAATATTCAGGCCCCACCAGAGTTTTGTTCAGCTACAACATGATCTCACGGTTTCAAAACCCGATCCCTCTACATACCGTATGCCTTCTTACAGCCCTAGCAACCTAGGTGGCAACTTTGAGGGATTTATGTACATGGACACTTGAGATCTCTCTGCTCATCTACACTACCAAGAATCTTACCATTCGTCCAGTACTCTGCATTCCTGTTACTCCTTCCAAAGTAAATCACCTCACACTTTTCTGCAATAAACTCCATTTGCCACCTCACAGCTCTGCAGCTTATCTATGTTCCTCTGTGATCTACAACATCTTTTGGCATTATCCACAATTGTACTGACCTTAGTGTTTTCTGCAAATTTACTAACCCATCCTTCTACGCCCTCACCCAGGTCATTTACAAAAATGACAAACAGCAGTGGACCTAAAACAAATCTTTGCGGTACACCACTAGTAACTGAAAGTAAATGGATGGGAGAGAGGGAAAAAAGTCACCTTGCAATTCATAAGTATGGCAACTAGATCAATTCAGTTGTCAATATGGTAAAGAGAAAAAGAGAGCAATAGTGGACAAGATACTGGAGAAATGGACAGGGACTGTACAGGCCACACTGGCCAAATTCACAACTGACACGAGGTAGGGGATAGAAAATTGGCAAGTGATGAAAGTATTAATATTGTAGTCATGAAAATGGGAGCAGCAAGTGCCTTTAGCAATGGACTGTGTGAAATAAATCACCTGATAATACAGCTGCTTTATAAAATCCTAAGAAATTAAAATTGTAAATTAACATCTGCCTTAGCATAGACAGTGCATGTGAAGGACTCATTGTAAATGGCTGGAGACTACAATTCATATCAATTGTCATTTGGAAGAAATCTAGGAATTCTTTCAGTAATAAATGATCATCACTCAACTTAGGAAGGGACTAAAATTAGCTGCACTTTTTTCTGAATTCTTAAATTCTTAAAAGCAGGAAGATGGGCATTGATTATTCAAACTGAAATTCCAGAGAAAATTCTCTGGATGTTGTGCAGCTCATCAGAAATAAATTTTATTCCCGGAGACGTTGTATATTGCAAAAGACAAGTTCAGAAAGAGTGGAAAAATCTGAGTAAGGTTAATGATAGAAAACAGTAATTATTCAGCATAATAACAATGCAGGGTGCATTCCTCAAGCATAATTGGCACAATTTACACATTTATTGAATCCCAACACATCCTAGAAAGTAATAAGCCACCATACGTCATGCTTATACATATATTGGACAATTATGAGCATTGGATTGATGGACAAAGGGATGAATGAATTATAGATAGTGTGGTTCAAGAATGAGAAACAAGGCGATTTGCCCCACAGGACAACCAAAGGTTGGCACCAAAATAACATAAATGTCAGAAACAGCCAGTTTATGGAAGAATGCAACCATTATAGGGAGAGCAGAAAATGCCAGAAGAAAGCAAATATTGGCTAAATAGGTAAGGTGAAGGATAGGAGTCAAGATTCACGGATCACTAAAATGAGGTAATGATGGCGAAGGCCAGAAAATAAATTCTAAACATTGACCTGGGGATGAACATAGTTACAGGAAAATAGAGTTAATAAAAACTCTATCCACAAAGAAAGGCACTTTGGTTTCTGTCTCACCAACTTATTTATCTGAAATGATGTATTATGCTTTGTTGAAAGGTAATTTTAAATTGCTATAATTTTCTTTTAAAAAACACTTTTTCTAAACACTTGATATAATGATGGCAGCTTCAGAATGGATGGAAATGATATTACATTTTCTAAGTTGACAGTTGCCTAAAATAGCTTTTAATATGAAAAAAACACAACATGTTGAAAAGTCTGACTAGGCCAGATTTGCAATTGGCCCACAAGATAGGCACCCAAATTTAGTTTCAGAGTTCCAACACCTCTGGGACAATGTGGAATTTTGCTAACCCTGTGATGGGTAGAGGAATCGACCAATCCTCGCAGTGCCAATTAACAACCCATTAACCGTCATAAATAGCAGGTTTGAGGCCTGTGAAATTGGAAATGCAATTTTCTGATCTTTGATTAATACAAGAACAGTAAATTCTACTAAACTGTCATGATGCTCCTGCCTCTATGGTCCTTTCAGTCAGTGAGTTCCAGATACTCACCACCTTTTGGAGGAAAAGAAAACTTAAATCCGCTCTAAATCTATTGTCCTTTACCTTAAGTCAATGTACCCATGTTACTGATCCCTCTATTAAAGGGAATGGTTTCTTCCTATGTATGCCCCTCATAATTTGGTACACCTCAATTTGATCCCCTCTTAGCCTTGTCTGCTTTAAGGAAAAACAGCCCAGCATATCTAATCTCTCTTCATGGTTGAATTGCTCTGGCCAAGGCAACATTCCAGCGAATCTCCTCTACATACTTTCTGGAGCTACAGGACATCCTTCCTATAGAGTGGCCATGATATCTGCACACAGTATTCTAGCTGCGGCCTAACTAATGTCAATTCCCACACTGGCGGAGGTTCCCATGAAAGTCCTGCCTTCTCAACCTTGCCCCAGGCCTGAGGAGTGATGGCCCTCAGGCTAAACCACCAGGAGTCATCTCTCTTTAATGGGAATGCAACCTTATGGCCCTCTGGGACAACAGTATCTTTACATTTACATAATAACTTATATACTTCCATCAGAGCCTCATTAGTCTTATATACAAAATGGATGCAAGTTCAAGAATTTCTCTTTATAAGAAAGGGATATGAGCTCAAGCCCAAATCCATCACATATCACATGCAAACAGGATTAATGGGGTATCTTGAAGGAAGCATTTTTACATATTACCTTCCTTTGCTAATTTGCAGGTGTGAATAAACATTTGGCTAATGATCCAGATTGAGCCAGCTTCTCAATGATGAAGTAAGTTAGCATTGCAGCTGTGAAATACTCCATCGCAACAGTTATTAACCTTGCTTGTTCGCCTTTAACAAGAGCACAAGGCAAGTAAACAGGAATTGTGAGGACCCATTATTTGCCTCATTTAGTTTGGTAATGAAATGCTTGCACATTGTGTGTGTCAGAGGATATGACAGGGTAACATCAGGAAGATAGCCTGAGGTGTGAGGTAGATGGGAAACTAATAGCAGTTTGGTATTGACAAATGCATGAACACACACACACACACCTCCCTGCTGCTATAGGAAAGATATTGTGAAACTTGAAAGGAAAGATTTATAAGGATGTTGCCAGGATTGGAGGATTTGAGCTACAGGGAGAGAAGCTGAATAGGCTGGGGATATTTTCCCTGCAGCGTTGGAAACTGTGGGATAACCATACAGAAGTTTATAAAATCATGATGGGCATGGATAGGGCAAATAATCAAGGTCTTTTCCCCGGGGTAGATGAGTCCAGACCTAGATGGCATAAGTTTAAAGTGAGAGGGGAAAGATTTAAAAGGATCTAAGGGTCAACATTTTCACCCAAAGGATGGTGCACGTATGGAATGAGCCACTAGAGGAGGTGGTGGAAGCAGGTACAATTATAATTACAATTTTTAAAAGGCATCTGGATGGGTATATGATTAGGAAGGGTTTAAAAGGATATGGGCCAAATGCTGGAAAATGGGACTAGATTAATTTAGGATATCTGATTGGCATGGATGAGTTGGACCAAAGGGTCAGTTTCCATGCTGTTGATCTCTATGACTCTATTAAATACTTCTTGACTGACTGGAATTTCTACACTACTACTATAAATCCAATACACTGGCTAAGAAGAAGGTCACTTCTCGCTGACAGTTATTAACTGTTATAAATGGATACAGAACCCAAGCAATTTCATTCTAATGACAGGAGAAAATATATCTATTCTTCTCCTTTGTCTGGCAATAGTCCAAAATGTGCTGCATTTGTCCCACCAAATACCTTGTATGATATCCAGCTGTCAGGTATAGAGTTGGATTCTGCTCGTTTCCAGTCACATGTTATAGATAGAAATTAAGCACTGCTCTCATACCAAAGCTGTATTTAAACTGTGCCAATCAAAATGGTGCTACTATTCCAGTTATATTGACGTGAATGAATGAATGTTGTACTACAATATCATGGCTATTTGACGTGTTCAATGCAAATTGGAGCCTATGATGGGATGCTTTAAATGTAAATGCTGTAGTATTAATTGTCCTCCTAGGACAACTAGTTTAAATATGACATTTATGTTTTTAACTTTTAAATCAAAATGGCTCAAAGCAATGTGTCCAAGACAATGTCCGGTTCTGCTACCTATTTGTTATCCTATTAGACTCAAATCTGTGATTGGCCACATAGATTTTAAGTATAAGAAGGTATTTTCACCAAATGAGTAAACAATATGCAGGGGACTCATTAGTCCCTCAATTAGTCACTAGCCCCCTGGGAGAGACGATGGCCTAGTGGTATTATTGCTGGACTGTTAGTTCAGAGACCCAGACAACTTTCTGGGGACCCAGGTTCAAATCTCTACCATGGCAGATGGTGAATTTAAACTCAATAAAATATCTGGAATTAAGAATTAATTGATGACCATGAATCAATTGTCAGGAAAAACGCATCTGGTCATTAATGCCCTTTAGGAAAGGAAACTGCTATCCTTATCTGGTTTGGCCTACATGTGACCCATGACAACGAGGTTGGCTCTTAACTGCCCTCTGGGCAATTACGATGGGCAATAAATGCTACCTAGCCAGTAATGCCCTCATCACGTGAATAAATAAAAAATTGAACTTGGTGATGAAACTCCTGCAAATTGTGAGTCAGAGCACATCACAGTCTAACATCAGGAACGTAGCTTGAGCTGTGAAATAGATAGAAGCTAACAGTGTTTTGGAATTGACAAAATGTATGAACTGTTGTGGTCATGCATACAATCCCTCCTGCACCCTGACAACATTCCTGCTGCAACCAATGGCAGCCATCAAGGATAAGGCTAGACAGACCTGCTGCAGGGATGATGTCTTCTCTTGGCTGCTGTCCAAAACAAGACGTCATGTTCTCAGGATATGTGGTAGGTTATTTCAGACTGAGATGAGGTTAGATATTTTCACTTAGAGGATGGTTAGCTTGTGATATTCTCTACCAGAGAAGGCAGTGGAGGCCAAGACACTGAATAGAATATAAGAAGGAAATAGATTTCTAGAGGCTGACGGTTTCATGCATTATGGGAAGGGCATAGGTTTTAATGTTGAAATAGAGGTTCAGCCATGATCATGTTAAATGAAAGAATGGACTCAATGGCCAGCTCCAGCTCTTGAGTTTTATGTTTCTATGTAACTGAAGGAGAATCGTAGAATCCCTACTGTGTGTAAACAGGCCCTTCGGCCCAACAAGGCATGTTTGTAGAGTGACAGAAGCTGGTAATAGAATGTTTTCCTACTTGGCTGGTGCCAAATCGGAATTGAGAAAATCAGAAAGTTAATTGAACAAATGATAGCTGCCTATGTTAGACAAATATCATCCGTGTGATATTTTCTCAATACTACATTTCAAATATTGCAACGTTTTAGAATATTAGGCCAGATTTTCCAAGGAGTTGCAAACATCACCAGATTTACTGTCTGCTCCTACTTTTTTAACATTAAGTAAAAGAATCTCCAGCCAGAAATATGGAGCTAATCACTGTTCCTGCAAAAATAAAACCATGCCTCCGTTTTCATAATAAATAGCGCATTCCAGGAATGCAGACAACACCTGTGAAAGGACAAGTGGGTGAGGTGGGAAGAAAGGGTGCCAAGTAAATGAATGAGTGTATAGGGTATGCCTGGGCTTGTGGGTGTCATGTCCAGCAAGGTCATAAAGAACAGTAGAGAACAAGAACCTCAGCCCATTTTGACTACACTGACACCCTTCTAAACTAAAATTTATTTTCCTCTACACTGTCTATGTCTCACTATTCCCTGCCCACTCATAAATCTTAAATGTTGCTACTGTATCCACCTCCACCACCTGCTCTGTGTAGAAAACCTGCCTCTCATCTCCTTTAAACTTACCAAAGGACATAGATTTAATGTAAAAGGGGGTAAGTGACATTTCTACCTTGGGAAAAAAAAGTTTCTGAATTTCCATTTCATCCAATTTTGTAAACTTCTATCAGGTCACCCCCCACATCCTTCAGAGTTCAAGTGAAAAACAAACCAGGTTTGTCCAATCTCTCCTCATAGCTAATACCCTGCAAACCAGGCAACATCTGGTAAACCATTTGTGCACAGTCTTTAAAGCTCCACAACCTTCTGGTAGTGTGGCAACCAGAAGATTAGATTAGAATCCCTACAGTGTGGAAACAGGCCCTTCGGCCCAACAAGTCTGCACCGAGCCCCCGAACAGTAACCCACCCAGACCCATTTCCTTCTGAATGATGCACCTAACATTATCTGCAATTTAACATGGCCAATTCACCTGACTTGCACATCTTTGGACTGTGGGAGGAAACCAGAGCACCCAGAGGAAACCCACACAGACATGGGGAGAATGTGCAAACCCCACAGTCGCCCGAGGCTGGAATTGAACCTGGGACCCTGGTGCTATGAGGGAGCAGTGCTAACCACTGAGCCACTGTGCCGCCCCCAAACTGCACGCAATATTCCAAATGTGACTTAACTAAAGTTTTGTACACTTGAAATGTCCCAGAATGGATGGGGCACTAGGTCTAGTGTTGAGAAAGAATGGTGGTCGGAGAAGAGATGGGACTGTTATTGGGTCCCAGTTTTGAGGTAGTGGAGATGGGGGTGGTTGAGATGGAAAAGCCAGGGAGAGAGACGGAGAAATGTCAGATCCTGGAAGATGAGGATAGGGGTCTATTCCATAAGGATGAAGAGTAGGTGCAATCATGAGTTTGGAGTTCAGTTTAGTATAGTTACCCCAGGAGTTAAACTAGGTTAAATTGTCTACCATTTCTAGATATTATTAATTGCAGCAGAATTCTCTGAATTTTCAAATATAAATGGCTGACAAGGGAAGTCAAAAACCATATAAAGACAAAAGGGAAAAAGTATAACATAACTAGGATGAGTGGGAAATCAGAGGGTTGGGAAGCTTTTAAAGAACAACAGTGGATAACTACAAAGGAAATACGCAAAGAAAAAATAACGTACGAAGGTAAACTGGCCAAAAATATAAAGGAGGATAGTAAAGGCTTTTTTAGGTATGTGAAAAGAAAAAAAATGGTTAAGACTAAAATTGGGTCCTTGAAGACAGAAACGGGTGAATTTATTATGGGAAACAAAGAAATGGCAGAAGAGTTGAATTGGTACTTTAGATCTCTCCTCACTGGGGAATACATTAGTAATCTCCCAGATGTAATAGTGTCTGAAGGACCTGAACTGAAGGGAATTTATATTAGGCAGAAAACGGTGTTGGAGAGTGGGTATTGAAGGAATCATGGATGCCTTGGTGATCATTTTCCAATGTTCTATAGATTCAGGATTAGTTCCTGTGGATTGGAGGGTGGCTAATGTTGTCCCACTTTTTAAGAAAGGAGGGAGAGAGAAAACAGAGAATTATAGACCAGTTAGTCTGACCTCAGTGGTGGGAAAAGTGCTGGAGTCAATTATAAAGGACAAAATTATGACAAATCTGGATAGCAGTAACAGGATAGGTCAGAGTCAGCATGGATTTATGAAGGGGAAATCATGCTTTCTAATCTTCTGGAATTTTTTGAGGATGTAACTCTGAAGGTGGACAAGGGAGATCCAGTGTATGTAGTATACCTGGACTTTCAGAAAGCCTTTGATAAAGTCCCACATAGGAGGTTAGTGAGCAA
Source organism: Hemiscyllium ocellatum (assembly GCF_020745735.1). Classification (NCBI taxonomy): domain Eukaryota; kingdom Metazoa; phylum Chordata; class Chondrichthyes; order Orectolobiformes; family Hemiscylliidae; genus Hemiscyllium; species Hemiscyllium ocellatum. The sequence continues at coordinate 15,586,989 of NC_083428.1, read as the reverse complement.
ACATTAGGGCACATGGTATTAGGGGCAAAATACTGACATGGATTGAAAATTGGTTGGCTGACAGGAAACAAAGAGAAGTGATAAACGGCTCCATTTCGGAATGGCAGGCGGTGGCCAGTGGTGTGCCGCAGGGATCCGTGCTGGGACTGCAGCTTTTTACAATGTACATTAATGATGTAGATGAAGGTATTAAAAATAATATTAGCAAATTTGCTGATGACACAAAGCTGGGTGACAGGGTGAAATGTGAGGAGGATGTTAGGAGAATACAGGCTGGACAGGCTAGGTGAGTGGATGGATGCATGGCAGATGCAGTTTAATGTGGATAAATGTGTGGTTATCCACTTTGGTGGCAAGAACAGAAAGGCAGATTACTACCTAAATCGAGTCAAGTTAGGTAAAGGGGCAGTACAATGAAATCTAAGTGTTCTTGAACATCAGTCAATGAAAACAAGCATGCAGTTACAGCAGGCAGTGAAGAAAGCTAATAGCATGCTGGCCTTCATATCAAGAGGAATTGAGTATAGAAGCAAAGAGGTCCTTCTGCAGCTGTACAGGGCCCTGGTGAGACAGCACCTGGAATATTGTGCGCAGGTTTGGTCTTCAAATTTGAGGAAAGACATTCAGGCTATTGAGGGAGTACAGCGTAGGTTCACGCAGTCAATTCCCGGAATGGCGGGACTATCTTACGCTGAAAGATTGGAGCGACTGGGCTTGTAAATGCTTGTGTTTAGAAGGCTGAGAGGGGATTTGATTGAGATATATAAGATTATTAAAGGATTGGACACTCTGGAGGCAGGAAGTATGTTTCTGCTGATGGGTGAGTCCTGAACCAAAGGACACAGTTTAAAAATAAGGGGTAGGCCACTTAGAACAGAGTTGAGGAGAAACTTCTTCACCCAGAGAATGCTGGGTGTATGGAATGCTCTGCCCCAGAAGGGTGTGGAGGCTCTGGATACTTTCAAGAAAGAGTTGGATAGAGCTCTTAAAGATAGTGGAATCAAGGGTTATGGGGATAAGGCAGGAACAGGATACCGATTGAGGATGATCAGCCATGAAGGGCAGAATGGCCTACTCCAGCACCTATTGTCTATTTTCCATTGACACTTTCAGGGAGTTTGAGGCACACAGCAATTGCTAATCAGAATCTTCAATTCCTCAGGCAATTCCCATAGCGTCTGAAGGATTCCGATGTGCGACTCCCAACTATGCTGCAAAAATGACTATCTGGTCATCAGTAAATCCGGGCTATGATGAGAACAAATTCTGAACAATAGCAACATGCAAAACATCTTCACACAATAAATCTTGACTGTCATAGGTGTGTGTGTTCATCATAGTATTGGTTAGAAGAATTGCACATTATAAGCATGATTGATGGAAATCATGGCCAATATCATGCTATATAATAAGTTTCACTCATTCCATTCATTTATACATTATCCCAGCACAAATTGGTTGTTGCACAGGATGCAACGTGAAACCACAACAAGTGCTGAAGACTATTGAATGAAAGTAAAGGTGATTGTATAGTTCCAAGCATCATCAGCAGTATGGGCTACTTCAGCACATGCTGCAGAAGAAAAGTTGAGCCCTTTCACACTTAGATCAAAGTTCACTGGAAATGAGAGTGTGGAAGTCACTGCGCCCTCAGAGATCATAGGTCATGGATACAAATGGAAAAGTAACTTCTGGATACTCATAACATGGCAATGGTCAAGCATAGGGTAAGAATCTCTGAACAGCGCTGAAAATGTGTTGCTGGAAAAGCGCAGCAGGTCAGGCATCATCCAAGGAGCAGGAGAATCGACGTTTCGGGCATGAGCCCTTCTTCAGGAATCCTGAAGAAGGGCTCATGCCTGAAAAGTCGATTCGCCTGCTCCTTGGATGCTGCCTGACCTGCTGCGTTCTTTCAGCAACAAATTTTCAGCTCTGATCTCCAGCATCTGCAGTCCTCACTTTCTCCTATAAGAATCTATGAACACACATGTACAACACAATATTCAAGAATGGGCTAGATATGTAACCATGAATAGCTGCCTGCAATTCAAGGAAACATGTAGTGACTTGTTTCACAAAAACAGAAATTGTTGTAGAAACTCAGCACGTCTGGCAGCATCTGTGGACAGAAAGCAGAATCAACATATTGGGTCCAGTGACCCTTCACCATTACTTTAATTTCTTGTGTGGTTGCCAGCTTTCAATGTGGAAAATAGCTAAGAAAATGTTTATCCTAGCAGACAAGACAACTGTCAATTGTTTAATGTATGAATGTTAGAGTTGGCCCTGTAATGGGACTTGTCTGCACTTTGGTAAAAGCAGATAGATTTCTGCAATTGCTTCCTAGTACTATAAGCAGTGAAGCAGGTTACCCTTGGACAACTTGAGTTTAGGCTTTGTCTGCAGACATGGACGGTTTTGGCAAAACCATCCTGGCTGTAAATCAGCTCTGCAGTCAGCTGCCTCAGATCATTTGCTTCATTCTCAAAGATCACCATGCATGTGAATTACTAACTTGGATAACTTTGGTTGGACTTAATTATGGCTGCCTACAAATCATTAATGGGAAACAGAGTTGATGTCAATGTGAGACATAGATTACAAGAAGTGTTGAATACACTGAATGCAGCAATACAATTATACAGCTCACAATAGCTTCTACGTTGGTTGGTTTATCTAAATGGCTCAATGGACTTCCAATCAGCACACGCCTTCCAATTATCTCTCACAAGTTTCTTCAGCATCTAAATTGATACAGCTGCTAAACTGTAGGTGGGTTGAAGAATGATGCTCTATGAATTATGGGTGAGCACAGCTCAAGGCCAGCTTCCCAGGTCTTAGGAACACACAGGAACATTTCTGGTGGGTTTGATGAGATTGTACAGCTAAGAAACATCAGTGCTCAATGCAACATCCTCCTGTCCCATCACATCACAGTTTCCACTTCAACTGAAACAATTTTAAAAGTGTGCACCTTAGAAATACAAAACATAACATGAGGATACTAGCATTACTTATGCTAGCGTGAAGAAAGTGATTGTAAAAATGTTAAACTGAAGAAGACTTGCATTCATTTAGTGACCATTCTTCAGAAAAATTCATAAGAAATAACATCCAAATTGAAATGTTAACTGTTTTCTCTCCACACATACTGTCTGTCCTTCACTGTGTTTCTGAGCTTCTCCAACACTGTGTTTTTGTTTGTTTCCGAATTCCAGCATCCACAGTTCTTTGCAACAATATAAATAAAATAAAACATTTATTTAAGACCTTTTACAAATCCAATGTCATATACCCCTTCAAAGCAAACAAAATGTCTTTGAAGTTTAATCGCCACCGTAAAGTCAGAAATGTCGCAGCCAACTTATGCCCAATGAGCTCCTACAAAATAGCAATGTATTGATGACAAAATAATTTGTTTTTTTGAGTAACGTGAAGAAATATTGTCCAGGATATCAAGGATTACACCATTTTGAAGAACAATAATGGGATTTTTTACATCCATCTGAAAAGGTAGCACCTCCAAAAGTGCAACACACACCCACATTGCACCTAATTTAGCCTTAATCTTTGCACTCAAGTCTTGGATATTGTAAAATCTTCTGACTCTAACTCAACCCTAGCTGAATAACACTAAGTACAACATTTCACAATAAAAACTGAAAGACATGACACTATAAATTTTCTTTCTATAAAATCATTAATTCTTGTTGCGTAAATATGACTTTTACTTCCAGCTTTGCTGGCTATGAGATTTCTTAAATTAAAATTACTGACCAACATGCCTCTTGTTTTCATTTATTCCACCGATATTTCCAAACTCACATTAGTATTGGAATAAGAAATTTGCTCTGGAACATGAAAATTCACTGTGTGCAAAATGGAAAGCATGGTTCTTTGACTCAGAATCACAAAATCAGGGCTAATGTATATGCTGAAAAGGTTAGATTTTTTTTTCCATATCCAACCAGAACACACCTCAGTGGGATATTTTGGTATCTGTGATTTTCAATCAATGTTATTCAAAATTAGACAGATGAGAGGAAGAGTTCCTCAGTGAGCCACTTTGAATGAGTTTGTAAATCCTTTTATAAAGAACAAATTAACAATATTGGTCCATGACACAAAGGAAAGCTTCTTGCTTTGGTCAAAAGGATTTTGCAGATGGGAAAATAATTTTAGGATGAACCAGAAAAACAATTGCTTATGGGCAGTTTTAAGTTTTAAACAGAAATACATTATGTAACAAATAGATCTCTCATGTCTCGATTCAGAGATCGTCTCAGATCTATGAAATGTAGTTTCTGACGGTTTCATACCAACCTAATCACGGCAATAATTTGTCAATCTCTGCATTATGATGAAAGAAATGTATAGAAGGGACATATCAACTTACATGCACAAAATGGCATATGCCACTGATTGCAAAATAAACTATCTTCAAAGGCATATCAGTAATATTGTTCACTTCACAAAATTTACTTAATGTGCAATAACTATGGTGGTGAAGTTGACCTATGCCAGGAAAATGAAATGGACTTGTTACTTTAGTTACTTCAGTTACTTTATCACAACTCCTATGTTTCTTTTCCAGCAATGTAATAGAGTCACAGAGATATATAGCATGGAAACAGACCCTTCGGTCCAACCCGTCCATGCCGACCAGATATCCCAACCCAATCTAGTCCCATCTGTCAGCACCTGGCCCATATCCCTCCAAACCCTTCCTATTCATATACCCATCTGAAATGTTGCAATTGTACCAGCCTCCACCACTTCCTCTGGCAGCTCATTCCATAGACGTACCACTCTCTGTGTGAAAAAGTTGCCCCGTAAGTTTCTTTTATATCTTTTCCCTCTCACCCTAAACCTATGCCCTTTAGTTCTGGACTCCCTGAATCCAGGGAAAAGACTTTGCCTATTTATCCTATCCATGCCCCTCATAATTTTGTAAACCTCCATAAGGTCACCCCTCAGCCTCCGATGCTCCAGGGAAAACAGCCCCAGCCTGTTTAGCCTCTCCCTATAGCTCAAATTCTCCAACCCTGGCAACATCCTTGTAAATCTTTTCTGAACCCTTTCAAGTTTCACAACATTTTTCCGACAGGAAGGAGACCAGAACTGCACATAATATTCCAACAGTGGCCTAGCCAATGTCTCGTGCAGCCGCAACATGACCTCCCAACTCCTGTACTCAATACTCTGACCAATAAAGGAAAGCATATCAAATGCCTTCTTCACTATCCTATCTACCTGCGATCCACTTTTAAGGAGCTATGAACCTGCACTCCAAGGTCTCTTTGTTCAGCAACACTCCCTAGGCCCTTACCACTAATGTATAAGACCTACTAAGATTTGCTTTCCCAAAATGCAGCACCTCACGTATATCTGAATTAAACTCCATCTGCCACGTCTCAACCCATTAGCCCATCTGGTCAAGATCCTGTTGTAATCTGAGGTAACCCTCTTCATTGTCCACTACACCTCCAATTTTGGTGATATCTGCTAACTGTACCTCTTATGTGCGCATCCAAATCATTTATGTAAACGACAAAAGGTAGAGTAACCAGCACAGATCTTTGTGGCACTCCACTGGTCACAGGCCTCCAGTCTGAAAAACAGCCCTCCACCACCACCCTCCGTCTTCTACCTTTGAGCCAGTTCTGTATCCAAATGGCTACTTCTCCCTGTATTCCACGAGATCTAACCTTGCTAATCAGTCTCCCATGGGGAACCTTGTCAAACACCTTACTGAAGTCCATATAGATCACATCTACCACTCTGCCCTCATCAATTCTCTTTGTTACTTCCTCAAAAAACTCAACCAAGTTTGTGAGACATGATTTCCCACACACAAAGCCATGGTGACTATCCCTAATCAGTCCTTACCTTTCCAAATACAGGTACATCCTGTCCCTCAGGATTCCCTCCAACATCTTGCCCACCACCAATGTCAGGCTCACTGGTCTATAGTTCCCTGGCTTGTCCTTACCACCCTTCTTAAACAGTGGCACCCCACATTAGCCAACCTACAGTCTTCCGGCACCTCACCTGTGACTATCGATGCTAGGCAAGAGGCCCAGCAATCACTTCTCTAGCTTCCCACAGAGTTCTTGGGTACACCCGAGATCAGGTCCTGGGGATTTATCCACCTTTACCCGTTTCAAGACACCGAGCACTTCCTCCTCTGTAATCTGGACATTTTGCAAGATGTCACCATCTATTTCTCTGCATTCTATATCTTCCATATCCTTTTCCATAGTAAATACTGATGCAAAATACTCATTTAGTATCTCTCCCAGTTTCTGCGGCTCCACACAAAGGCTGCCTTGTTGACCTTTGAAGGGTCCTATTCTCTCCCTAGTTATCCTTTTGTCTTTAATGTATTTGTAAAAACCCTTTGGATTTTCACTAACTCTATTTGCCAAAGCTATCTCATGTCCCCTTTTCGCCATCCTGATTTGCCTCTTAAGTATACACCCACTTACTTTATACTCTCCTAAGGATTCACTTGATCTATCCTGTCTATACCTTACATATGCTTCCTTCTTTTTCTTAACCAAACCCTCAATTTCTTTAGTCATCCAGCATTCCTTATACCTACCAGCCTTTCCTTTCACCCTGACAGGAATATACTTTCTCTGGATTCTCATTATCTCATTTCTGAAGGCTTCCCATTTTCCAGCCGTCCCTTTACCTGTGAACATATGCCCCCAATCAGCTTTCGAAAGTTCTTGCCTAATACCATCAAAATTGGCCTTTCTCTAATTTAGAACTTCAACTTTTAGATCTGGTCTATCCTTTTCCATCATTATTTTATATCTAATAGAAGTATGGTCACTGGCCCCAAAGTGCTCCCCCACTGACACCTCAGTCACCTGCCCTGCCTTATTTCCCAAGAGTAGGTCAAGTTTTGCAGCTTCTCTAACAGGTACATCCACATACAGAATCAGAAAATTGTCTTGTACACACTTAACAAATTCCTCTCCATCTAAACCCTTAACACTATGGCAGTCCCAGTCTATGTTTGGAAAATTAAAATCCCCTACCATAACTATCCCATTATTCTTACAGATAGCTGCCATCTCCTTACTAGTTTATTTCTCAGTTTCCCTCTGACTATTAGGGGGTCTATAATACAATCCCAATAAGGTGATCATCCCTTTCTTATTTCTTAGTTCCACCCAAATAACTTCCCTGGATGTATTTCTGGGAATATCCTCCCTCTGCACAGTTGTATTGCTATCCCTTATCAAAAATGCCACCCCCGCCCCCCTTCTCTCTTGCCTCCCTCTCTATCTTTCATGTAGCATTTGTATCCTGGAACATTAAGCTACCAGTCCTGCCCATTGCTGAGCGATGTTTCTGTAATTGCTATGATATCCCAGTCCCATGTTCCTAACCATGCCCTGAGTTCTTCTGCCTTCCCTGTTTGGCCCTTTGCATTGAAATAAATGCTATTTAATTTATTAGTCCTCCCTTGTCCCTGCCTGCCCTGACTGTTTGACTTGCTTTTGTTTTCATCTGGACCAGTCTCAGATTGATCTCCTTCCTCACTACCTACCTCGGTCCCACTCCCCCCAGCTTATTAGTTTAAATCCTCCTGAGCAGCTCTAGCAAATATTAGTCCCCTTCCAATTTAGATGCAATCCATCCTTCTACTCCAAAAGAGATTCCAATGATCCAAAAATGTGAATCCTTCTCCCATACACCAGCTCCTCCACCATGCATTCATCTGTTCTATCCTCCTATTCCTGCCCTCACTAGCTCGTAGCACTGGGAGTAATCCAGATATTACTACTCTCAAGGGCCTCCTTTTTAAATTTCTGCCTAACTCTCTGTAATCTTCCTTCAGAATCTCAACCTTTTACCCTTTCCATGTCATTTGTTCCAATGTGGACAATGACCTTTTGCTGACCCCTCTCCCCCATGAGAACATTCTGCACCCTCTCTGAGACATCCTTGATCCTGGCACCTGGGAAGCAACACATCATTCTGCTTTTTCGCTGCTGGCCACAGAAACGTCTGTTTGTACCTTGGACTAGAGAATCCCCTAACACAATTGATCTCTTGGAACCCGACGCACCCTTCATTACATTAGAGCTAGTCCCAATACCAGAAACATTGCTGTTCGTGCTATGTTTCCCTGAGAATCCATCCCCCTCTACATTTTTCAAAACAGCATACCTGTTTGAAATGGGTATATCCACAAAAGACTCCTGCCCTAGGTGCCTACCTCTCTTACCTTTCCTGGAGTTAACCCATCTATGAGACTGTATCTGAGACTTTTCCCCCTTCTATAACTGCCATCCATCACATACAGTTGCTGTTGCAAATTCCTCATTGCTTCTAACTGTCTCTCCAACAGATCCATTCAATCTGATAAGATTCTCAGACAACAGCATTTATGGCAGATATAACCCACAGTAACCCTTAACCTCTCTTTAAACTCCCACATCTGACAAGAGCCATTTTTGCTTCTTCACAATCTACAGACTCAGAAAATAACACCAAGGTTAAATTAATAGTTGTGGCTTATATTTTAAGTTTAATCAAGAGACTTATCTCCAAAAACTTAATCAAGAAAGAACCCACTTTACTCACTACTGCAGATTATCTGTAGGACACACCTAAAACAACATTGAACTTATCTGATTATGTGGTGTGAACTTTACCCAATAGTTTCTCCAAGATCAGTTGTGAATTTCACTGTTTGTTAATTTTCCCAGATGCACTCCAATGTCCAATGATACATGAATTCAAACAGCAAAGACAGTCTCTCTCTCGCTCGCTCTCTCCCTCTCACCTGCTGTTGTTTTGACTTTTTTTCCTAAGGTTCCAAAACAATCCAACAGCACATGAAACAGTATTTGCTGCTCCTGGAATTCAAGGAAATCACCTTCAGCACCTAAAATACCTCAAAAAAGGAGCAGCTGTTACAACCAGAAATTTTTCCCATCCTCCATCTTGGATTACCCAGAATCCTCAACAGAATGTCGGTGTAAAGTTTTTCTTTGGCTGACTCATTTCCTATTCTCATTGTTACTCTGACTTGGTTTACAAGTTAAAATCTTGCTATGCTTTCAAATTCAATGCAAACTTAAAAAGTGATGTGAAAAATTAGTTGCCAGGTTGACATGAGCCTACTGACATTGCAAACTTAGATTACTTCCACCCCCTTTTTCTAGACAATCTTATTCTTAATCCTTTATTCTTTATAATGTATTATAACGTAACACCTGGGAATTATAAAGTTAGTCACTAAAATGGCGGCCTTGAAATTATCATTGACTGTTTGAAAAAACTTATCTGATTCACAAATCTATTTTTTACAGAAGGAAATCTGCGATCTTTGCCTAGCCTGGCTTAGACATGAATCCAGAGTCCATGGCAACGTGGGTGACTCTTAACAGCTCTCCAAAATGTTAAAACAGTCAACACAATTCCAGAGCAATTAAAGATAGGCAAAAAATGCTGGCCTCATTTACAATGCCCACATGCCATGAAAGAAAAAAAATCCAATCTTCCCACACTGATTTTGTTTGTGGTTCAGGTATTCATCCATTTGTTCTTTCTTTCTCCTTTTTTTCAATACTGTTTTACTCAGTTGTGTTTTATATAACAGCATTTTTATCTTGCTTAGTCTGCATTGCTCCAGGAGGATAGTTGCCAATGTCACTTTTTCATGGTTTCTGAATAGACATCAATTTCCATGAAGTGGGCCTGGGCTATTGGAGTCTGACCTTGTTCCATACGGCTGACACTATTTTTAATATCTGGATATCTCACAAATGTTCTGCTCAGCAATATACAAATAAATCTGACTCCAAAACATTTTTGTTCAAGAGGGAAGCAAAATGGAGTTAATGGCTGGGATTTGAATAGGGTTCTGGAGACATGAAGGGCAGGAACATGGGAATTAAAAGTGCAAGAGGGAAGCCCATTGTGTTCAAGCCAAAGATCATAGTCACAGCAGGGACAAGAATAGTGGCTTGGTAGCGCGTTGAATAGAAATGGGCTGTCAAAGAATAGTTAAAAACACCCATTGAAAGCAATCTTCTAGGTTTGCTGGCCAAAGAGCCTGCTGCACCCCATCTCCACCACTAGGAGGGCTCATCAGTCACATTGAAAAGTCACCTCTCTGTGACTTGCTGGGGTAAGGTTTCCTCAGGCTTCATGCCCCAAAATATTTGGATCGGAAGGGCATTGGAACAAAGTCCACTCCATCAACCACAATGTTGCTGAAGGGAAAATATAAAAAAGAAGACATTGTGATTTGGGTAGCCTATTACTGGGGTTCAGCAGCAAATTTATTTTTTTGGTGCTTGCCTGCAAGAAAACCTTGATATGGAGATGCCTTCTCTTTTCCTGTGCTTACTAGTCACTTGTAATGGTGGCACTGCTGAAGCTATAGACTGGTCCAACTGGACTGACGACATGGAGGTGCAGCCTGTTATCTGACATACCTCAGTGGAGGCCCCTTAGTGGGATTGCAGCCACAGGCCCACAGCCCACCTGGGTGAATGCCAACCACATTGGGCTTTGATGGCAGGATTTACGGCAGCAAAGTCCTGGTAAATAAAGAACATAGTGCAGAATGGCAAAAGATGAGGACCATAATGAAATCTATTGGTTTACATACTGCTCACATTGAGGATACCCTCCAACACGTATGGTACTATCAATGCATTAAATGGAGCAGACGTCAAGTATCTGAGAACTCAAATTGTGCATCCATGAGATGCTACAGGCCATTAACAGCAGAATTATATTATACCACAATCTGTAATTGCACAGCTCAGCATATCCACCACTTCAGAATTATCATCAAGTTAAGTCATGGAGTCATAGATATGTACAGCACAGAAACACTTTGGTCCAACCCGTCCATGCCAACCAATATTCTAACTTAAACTCGTCTTATTTGCCAGTACTTGGCCCATATCCCTCTAAACCCTTCCTATTATATACCCATCCAGGTGTCTTTTAAATGTAATTGTACCAGCCTCCACCACTTCCTCTGACAGCTCATTCCATACATGTACCACCCCCTGTGAGAATGAGTTGCCCCTTAGGTCCCTTTTAAATTTTTCCCTCTCACCCTAAACCTATGCCCTCTAGTTCTGAACTCCCACACCACAGGGAAAAGACATTGTCTATTAAAAGACCATGCCTCTCATGATCTTATAAACCTCTGTAAGGTCGCCCCTCAGCCTCCACTCCAAGGAAAACAGCCCCGGCTTATTCAACCTCTCCCTATAGCTTAAATCATCCAACTCTGGCAACATTCTTGTAAATCTTATCTGAACCCTTTCAAGTTTCACAATATCCTTCCAATAGGAGGGAGACCAGAATTGCGAACAATATTCTAAAAGTAGCCTAACCAATGCCTTGTACAGCTACAACATGACCTCACAACTCCTATACTCAATGCTCGGTCCAATAAAGGAAAGCATATCAAACACCTTCTTCACTATCCTATCTACCTGACACTCAACTTTCAAGGAACTATGAACCCGCACTCCAAGGTCTCTTTGTTCACCAACACTCCCCAGGACCTTACCATTAAGTGTATAATTCCTGCTCTGATTTGCCTTTCCAAAATGCAGCACCTCACATTTATCTAAATTAAACTTCATCTGCCACTTCTTAGCCCATTGGCCCATCTGATCAAGATCCTGTTGTACTCTGAAGTGATGTTCTTTCTTGTTCACTATACCTGCAATTTTGGTGTAATCTGCAAACCTCCTATGTACCTCCTGTACCTCTTATGTAATTATACCTCTTATGTTCACATCCAAATCAAGTTGAGACATCAATCTTTGTTCAATGAAGAGTGCATGCCAAGAGCAGCACCAGGTTTCAATCTGGTTAAGCTACAACACAGGACTATTTGTGGAAATAACGTACAATTGACAGGGCTGACAGACAACCAACAGACCAGATCAAAGATCTGTAGTCCCGCTATATCCAATTATGTTTGGTGGTGAGCAATTAAAAAACTAATGGAAGTATAGGTTCCACAAATAGTTCCAACCTTAATAATGGTGGGGTCTAGTGCATGAGTGCATAGGCAAGGGTAAAGCATTTGCATTGAATGGCAGCTATAAGTGCTGAGTGAATAATCCATCTTGGCCTGCTTCTGAGGTCCCCAGCATCACAGATGCCAGACTTCAGCCAATTTGATTCACCCCACTTGATTTCAAGAAATGGCTGGATGCACTGGATATTGCAAAAGCTATGGACCTGGAGAATGTTCTGACAACAGTACTGAAGACTTGCACACCTGCATTAAAACAGTACCACAGCAACTCCCACCCCAGCCAAGCTATTCCAGTACAGCTACAATACATGCATTAACCCAGCAATGTGAAGCATTGTCGAGAGCAGAGTGAACAAAAAGCTTGTTCATTCACTGCCCTATCAGACTATTTTCAATCAGTAGCAAAGTAAGTGAAGGGATTGCCGACTGTGCTACCCAGAAGAATCAGCAAAGGAGCAACCTGAATGCTGCATAATTTTGGATCCATCAACCCAAATTGACTCCTGACCTCATTACAGCCTTGGTACAAAGATGGTCAAAACAGAGTTGAGGCATGGGTGATTGCGCTTGATATCAAAGCAGAATTTGACACAATCTGGCGCAACTAGAGTCAATTGGGAATCAAAGGAAAAGCTCTCTTGATTGCAGTCATACCCATCAAGAAGGAAAATGTTGCTGGACATCAGTCATCTCAGCCTAGGCCATCAATACAGCAATTCCTCATGTTAGCTATTCTTAATGAACCTGTTCAGAGATGTTATCACACACCTGTGGAGCAAGTGGGTTAAGAACCCAGATCTTCTGACCCAGGCTGTAGGGACATTATCACTGTGTCAAAAGAACCCAGGTTCCTCAACTATCTTCAGCTGCCTTAACAATTACTTTTCGTTAGGTCACAAAGGGTAACGTTCACTGACAATTGCATAATGTTCAACATCATTCATGCCTCTAGTACTGCCATACCCTTATGAAGCAAGACCTGGGTCATATCCAGGCTTGGGCTGTTAATTAACATTCATATTATGCAGTGTCAGGGAACAGCCATCGCCAACAGGGGAGAATCAACAACCCCCCCTTTGGCATTCAATGGTTATACCATCACAAAATTCCCCACTGAAAACATGCTAGGGGTTATTTTTGATCCATTAATAAAGTTACAGAAGTGTACAGCACAGAAATAGACCCTTCAGCCCAACTTGTACATGCCAACTAGAAATCCTAAATAAATCTAGTCCATTTGCCAGCACTTGGCCCTTATCACTCCAAACCCTTCCTATTCATGGACCCATCCAGATGCATTTTAAATCTTGTAATTGTACCGGCCTCCACCACTTCCTCTGGAAGCTCATTCCATACTCGCACCACCCTCTGTGAAAAAATTGTCCCTTAGGTCCCTTTTAAATCTTTCTCTTCTCACCCTAAACCTATGCTCTCTAGTTCTGAAGTCCTCCAACTGAGGGAAAAGACCATATCTATTTACCCTATCTATGCCCCTCATGATTTTATATATTCAGCTTTCTATCTTAACAAACTCACCAAACAAGCTAGATGTTAACTAAACAGGTAACAGTTAAACCACACAAATACAACGACTATTTCCAACAACAGAAGTTATAAACATTGTCCCTTGATAGTCAATGGCATTACCATCCCTGAATTGCCCACTATCAGCATACTGGTGGTTATCATTGACCAGAAACTGAACTGGAATAGCCATATATTATTGTGGATATGAGCAGAGCAGAGGCTCCTCAAAGCCTGTCCACCATCTACAAGGCACAAATCAGGAGTATGATGGAATATTCTTCATTTGCCTGGATGAATGCAGCTCCTACAAAACTCACGCTTGATACCATATAATAACATTTGCTTCCCATAAATCCCAGGCAATGACCATGTCCAATAAGAGACAATCCAACTACCACCTCTTGACATTTAATGGCAATAATGTCATTGAATACTTTACTACCAATATCCAGGGGGTTATATGGGTTTGCTATATAAATACAGTGGCCGGAAGAGTGAGTCACAAGCTAGGAACACTGATATGAGTAACTGTCCTCCTAACTTCACAAAGACTGGCTACTATCTACAAGACTCAAGTTGGAATCTGATGGAATACTCTACTTTTGTCTGGATGAATGCAGCTCGACACCACACAAGTCAAAATAGTGGGCCAAATTAGCAATGCATCCAGAAACATTCACCCCCTCCATCAGCGTGAATCATGTACAGGTGTACTACAGTAACGCTCCACAGCACCTTTGACAGCACATTCCAAACCTGGCTTCCTCGCAAGTATTTATCCCTGAATCAGAAATAGATTTACTGATTGTCCATCTCATGACTAGTTGAGACTCTCTCTTGTGTGCAAGTTGGCTAAACAACAACTGTGATTCCAATTTAAAAGTAATTCACTGGCTGAAAGGTCCTTTAGTGTATCCCAAGGTCATGAACTATACCTTATAAACTTCCAGTTGTTCCTTTACCTGTTCCTAATTAAAGTTAATGCTATATCACTTATTTATCCTTGGGTGAAAAAATACATGAAATTAAATCAGACATCCATTATTGAAAAGGTGCTGTCAGTTACAAATGCCAGTTATCTAGCTTCTAGCATGGAACAATAATATTTCATTGAATATAGACTTATTTGAATAAACAATATAAAATCTCCATTTCTTTGACAGCAAGATACACATAGATTGTTACTTCATGATCATCTGTTGTGCCTGATTTAATCTTGAGTAGATTCAATTGGTAGATCATGTGGCATTGGGTAGCATCCTTGCCTTTGAGTCAGAAGCTCTGGGACTGAGATCCACTCCAGGACTTGATGGCGATGGATGAATAACATGCAAACAGGTTGATTTTCAAGCTGTACATCCTACAATTATACCTATGGCAGACAGTAGGTGCAGGTAAACCAGTTGGTCAGCCATCCTTAATGTAAAGTGACACTGCTCAAGCTCCTGAAGATAAAGAAAACTACACACAGAAATAAAGCATGTACCTTGTCTATCTGTCACTAAGTGTGGGAAGAAAGAAGATGACAGTGACAAATGATTTATATTGCAGTAGTATTATTGTTCTGTGTCATATTTTCATTGTTTATTTCTTGACAGACAAGGAATTATGATGTTTTATTTATTGAGCCACAATATTTCAGGGAAATAATGATGTGGCTTTCTTTCTGGAATACTGTTCATTTGCAGAAAGAGAACTTCTTAGAAATTCAGTACTGGATTCTATCTAACTTTAATTGACTGTGTCCGTCTAGATGAGATATTAATATTTATTATTGAAAACTAGAATGTATAGGATCCTTGGAAGATTATAGCCAAGGGACATATCTTGATATGAACAATATAGAAGAAGATTAGTAGAATTCCCTGGCGAAGTTTTTGTCTGTTATCGTACTAACCTCGAGGATAAATCTTCGACCTGATGGCTACCCTGTTGAGTTCTACATGATCACATCCCTAAACTCAACAGCTTGAAACCCTTTCATCAATAGCATAGGCTCACTTGGATCCAAGCACTTTCAAGATAAAGACTGTAACTTACGATCAGTATTCCTACTCATCACTATCCTCAAATACTATTCAAGATTTCAACTCCAAGCATAAACACCCAGTCCTAGCCAACTCTGTGCTCACCAGACTGATTTTTTTTCCTTCCTCAGATCCCTCTTCAGCAGGACAATATTAGATATCAATTTCTGACAATATGCACCACTGTAACAGAACTAATATGCCTACTCTAATACAATCTCTGAATGTAGAAGAATATTTTTAAAAAATGGTCAGGAATGTCCAGTATTTATGTGAATGATATTTAGATGTGCATTCATGGTTTAAGATTCTAGTCTCCACTGTAACACCCACCAGCATTTGACCTCTAATGACAGACTAAATTAGTCTCTGCTCTTTAAAATTTTCCAGTCCTCTTGCAGTAACAATTCAGCAACTAACAGCAAGCTATGAACCTAATAACATAAAACAAAACACTAAATCGCAGGATTTCAAATTTCACAGCAAGATCAGAATGCCATTTAAGCTATGTTACCTCTTAATTGTGAAAACCTAGCCCTTTTCACATTCTCACAGATATCTACACTTGAGGAAATAAAACTGAATATAAACATCTAACCTTTAAAGATTGCCTTTCAGCTCAAAATTGTGTATCAATTAGCTTTGTTTAATGTTGATGATATTCTGAGCAGCAGCATGCTCAAGGTCTTAAATTAAAATAGCATGGTACCCTCTACAGGAAACCTAGGATCAGAATGAATAATGCAAGCCATTATGTATCTCCTTAGCCAATTAAATTGCTGGATTGATAAAATGTGCAACAAGGATTAAAAAACTATGTGTAAATTAGAGTGGATGATTTCCATGTCAGGTGGATGAAAAGATAAATTTTTTAAAATTGGAATAACAGAGAAATAAGAGTTACAAAGTGAAAAATACAACTTTTACATTTATTTGTTTTTAGATCTGCAATAACTAAAAATAGAAACAATGTGACTCCACATGTGCAACAGTTAATGTTCAGTCCCGGAGAGGTTGACTGGCAGAAATTAGTACTTAACATGCTGCTAAAAGGATACAATGATTTGAAATGGCTTGACTTAACTTTCTTTCACCAGTATGCTTTGTGTCAATTATGCAAGTACAGGAACTTCACACTGTTCAATGCATCTGACTGGACAGCCTGACTGGAAAAGGTACCATTTTCAAGAAGTTAATTTTTGGATGAGGCATTAAACAAAGATAAAAACAGAAATTGCTGGAGAAACACAGCAGGTCTGGCAGCATCTGTGTCATATGAAAGCAGAGTCAACACTGAGCCCAGTGACCCTTCTTCAGGATTGATATTTAAAACATTTAGAACTTCAACACTCCTCATATCATCACCATAGTCACATACCTAAAATTCACAATGAGCAGTCAAGGGGACTCATGTGGAGATGAAAAGGATAATACTCAAACAGCTCTCACACACATGTTTATAGTGAAAATGATTCATGAAACTTATTCAAAGCTTTTAAATATCATGTCATTAATATATAATCTGTATCAAAGTCAGATATTCCTTTAAAAGTCACTTTAAACTGTTGAAGTGAACTAAGATAGCTGTAGTATTTGAAAGTTAGATAGGAATTCACACTGAAAAAGCAACTGTACTTATGTAATATCAATAAAGGAATCTACTGCATGCAATTCAGTGGAGTCAATGTGGGCCTTGACCTCTCTATCACCTCTTTTCAAGAAAGCCCAGCTTATTTCATATTACTCAGGCACTCAAGTAAGGGGAGGGCCAGAATGGTAATCCATGGACATTCATGTTGAGGTCTTAATTAGGCTCAGTGGATGAAGATTTGGACATCTCACCTGCTACCCTTCCACCTGATCAAATCCCAATCCCTACACTCACCATGGGAACAGACAAAAGATTCACCCCTTTGAAATTATAGAACATGTTTTGTTCTAATCTACACCAGGTGGTCTGTCAATTAAAGCAGACCAGCGGACTTTTTCAAAACAAAAGGACTATCACTGACAGCTTTGCTCAGTTATTATTTTCACACGTAATGATCAGGATATTCAAAAACTTTCAGACCATGATACTTACACAGACATTCAAGAATGTCTACAGATACTCCATGAATTTGTGACTCCCATATTGCAGCACCGTTAGTATAGCCAAAATAAATTAGTTCAGAGTTCAAACAGACATAAGTTCAAATGGCGTCTATGAGGTCAGATATGGCCTGAAGAAATCATAGCTCATTCCCTTCCCTCTGCTGGCAAAAAAAATCACTTTTGCATCTGCGTCCCAGTAACCCTTTATAAAGGCTCACAGACTCTTTCTAACATTGAAAATCCTGTCACCTTCTGTCACTATTCAAAGAGGAATTGCTTCTATTTTTATCCTTTCAAATAGCTATCCATTCATTAACAGTACTAAAACAGAAAATATGGCCATTATCACATTCATACCTATGGGACCTTGCTTTGTGCCAATTGGCTGCTGTGTTTCTCTACATTACAACACAAAAATATTTCTTTGGCTATAACCCACTTTGCAACATCCCAAGGTCACAGAATCATGTATGCCAGTTCTTTCTTTACTGCCAGTTTTGAGCTTCGTGTTCTCTCTTCCATGTCATGCAATAATGGTTTAATCTCAATTTGATTACATTCAATTTAGAATCATCCATTTACTGAACATCATAACTCTATTAATTCCAAATTTCTTTTCTAACATTGCTATCCCTCAACAAAAGCCAGGGAACCTTAAGGAATAAAGGAGGAGTAATTCATTTGGCCCCTCATCATTCCTCCCCCATTCAGTTAGCTGATCTTCATTACAATACTCTTTTCCCACACTCTCCATATTCCTTAGTTCTTCTAGATATTAAAGGTATTAACATTAGAGAGGAGTCGATGATCCAACTGTATTGTTGCTGGACTGTTAATCTAGAGACTCAGGTAAAGTTCTGGGGACTTAGGTTCGAATCCCACTACAGCAGATGGTGGACATTGATTTCAATGAAAGTATGGATTTAAGAGTGAAATGATAACCATGATACCACTGTCAATTGTCAGGAAAGCCCATCTGGTTCATTAATGTCCTTCAGAGTAGGAAACTGCCATCCTTATTTGGTCTGGCCTACATGTGACTCCAGACCCACAGCAATGTGGTTGACTCTTAACTGCCCTCTGGACAAATTAGGAATGAGCAATAAATGCTGTCCTCTAAGTGATGCCCTCATCCCATGACTTAGATAAAATGATCGTGTTGTCCCAACAGCACCAGGATTTTATAATTAGAGAAATATATTGAAAATTCTATTCTGATTAATTCATAGACACCAAATATTTACAGTTACTGATTACCAATGCTGTGAATGGGTTCACACCACAGGCCTGCACTCATCTCTGGTTGCTGTTGCCTAACAAAATGTCCTGTCACGTTTCATTACAGACAAGACGTTCTCACCGCTACACGAAAGTTGCTGTAACTATTGAACACCATAAAATTGATGCAATATTGTAAAATTTACAGTGTCTCATGTTTAAACTACTAAGACTATAACATTTATATCAAATGTGTGTAAAGGAAATGTGTTTAAAAATAGCCTTACCTCCTCCCATTGATGAATGTACCTTATCAACCTGGAGAGTCTCAATAATCGTAAAAGACTGAGAATTTTTGTAAACCGCACTATTCGTAGTGCTCTAGCAGTTTTATAAACTTCTGAATCGATTCCTTTTTCTACTATCAAAAATATATAATCCACGGGGATTGAGGAGACAAAGTCTACAATAAACCAGCTTTTTAAATATGTCTTCTTAATTTTCTGTGGATCCAGTATGATCTCAGTGTTATCTTCTATAACAATTCCAGTTCTGAAGTTTAGGACTAAATCCATGAGGAAGAAAGTGTCGGACACAACATTAAAGATAATCCATGGAGTGGTGGTTTCTTCCTTGAAGAAGGTGATTCCTACTGGGATAATGATGAGATTTCCAACCATAAACAACAACATTGTGAAATCCCAATAAAACCTGTAAAGAAAGATAATAATTAATTAATAAGCCTCAAAAATTCTTTCAATATTTGAGTGCCAAGAATGAAAAGTCTTTGGCATTCCTTTCAGAGTCATTGAAACAGATTGAAATACTTCAAGTTAAACAAAATTATTACTTCACACCACATAACTAGCAATGATTTCTTAGTGTACAGTTAATCCATTAAAATATTAACAAAGACTAATATAATAAAACTATTTGATCAATCAGACTCATTTCTTCAATATTTCAAACTTAGCCTAGCTTTAATTTGCATTTTGATCTTCATTTTAATTCCATGGACCTATCTGGTAGATCATTTCAAACCTTTATCACCTTGAAACAAACAAAACCTACAAAATACTAAATGGCCTGGATAATGTAGATGTTGGGAAGATGTTTCCATTGGTAGAAGAGACTAGGGCACAGTGTTAGAGTAAAAGGACAACCTTTTAGAATGGAGATAAGGAGAAACTTGTTCAGCCAGAGAGTGGTGAACCTATAGAATTCATTGCTATAGAAGGTTGTGGGGGCCAGATTATTGAGTATATTTAAGATGGAGATAGATAGATGCTTCAGTACTAAGGGGATCAAGGGTTAGAGGTAGAAGGCGGAAGAATGGGATTGAGAAACTTATCAGCCATGATTTAATGGTGGAGCAAACTTGATGGGCTGAATGGCTAACTATGGTCTTATGCTCATATCCACCTCCATATGATGCTTGTCCTTCTTTGCACTTATTAATATTAAACCTTACTTCCTATTCATATCTCAATTGGGCAATACTTTCCACAAAATCATCGAGGCATCCTCCAGTCTTAGTACAAACTTAATAAGTTCACAACAGGATAATGCATTCCAGTAATTTATGTAAATGAAAAACAACTAGTATAATCATTGTCTTTGATTTAAGTATTCTCCTAAATAAAAGAGATCTGTATCCCCACTGGGACCTCTCAGGCGCCCTGTTGTCTACTCTTATACTTTAGAAGTGCTGTTTACAGGTTTCCTGGTGGTAGCCATTTTGCTTAGAAATCCTCACAGAGATAAAGAAATTGCGTTTGTGATATGAAGAATAAGGGCTGCCAATAATCACAATCATCAGCAATTCTAAATCATGGTGACAAAGAAGACTGAGGAACACCAGTTAGTAAAAAGGTTATTAAGTTTAGATTTATGGTATGATTCAATACATTTCTGCATTCACCATTGTGCATGAAACCAGAACAAAACTTCAGGTTTGGTACAGTAAGACATTTATATATTAAGTTTGAAACCAAACATATTGCTGTTTTAGGATGTTCATTATTGGCTCAATAAAAATGCACTGAGTAGCAGAGAGAACCTTTCTCATGACACATATTTTGCTCAAATTATCAATTTTCAAATCTCTTCAATAGTCAATGCAGTCAATGAATTATTATCTGCAATGATACATATTATTACATTCACACCAGACTCTCAAAGAAATCATATACTCATGGCTTGGCTGTGGATTGATTTTAAACAAAGTTCTAAATAATATTCACTCTTTAATGTTAACACTTTTAATGATTTTATAGAAAACTAAAATTCACAGACTTCTATGGAATACTACTTCTGCTAAGTGCACCTAATCTGGATAATTTTCTTGCATTGTCAACACTCACAGCTCTCAGCCTGTTAATTGTTCATTTCTTGAAGGATAGTTATTGTTGTCAAATCAACTTAATGAAATAGAGAATACTTCTTAAACTCTTCAACCAATTTACAATAATTTTATTTTAACATGAAATGTTTTCCATGGAAAGTAGTCAATTTGCCATTAGACATTTGTTTCAAATACATGCAAGTTCTTTACAACACAATGAATAAAAAACAAAGTTGAGAATAGACATAATATTAATATAATAAATTAATACAAATCCTCATGTGCTTCACATCCACTTGGTATGCTGGTGCTGTTCTTCAAGAACAAGAGTTCTTTTGAAGAACAAAAGAAGATATGGAAGACCCAGCAGTTTCTGTCCCATGGGTTGTGTATCATTATGTTTCACAACTTGTGTATTTAAAACTTCTTTAAAATGTTATATCATATAAAAGTTATATGGCATATTAGACAAATCATTGCTAACAATTTAGCATCTCCAATAAATTTGTAGAAGACTAAAATGCATGTTTAAACTATACAAACTAGTAAATGTAAAATAATTTATTCAAAATATGAACACATCTACCACAAACATAATATACACTATCTGCAGAATAAAGCAGCAACTAAAGCCTTAATATGACAACATAATCCGAGAAAGCAAATTTAACAAGTTAAACATAACAAAAGCATTACTGGCTTTGAATACAGTGCAAAATGTTATCCTGCATAAGAAATATGAAATAACATTACTTACAACTTTATACTTTTATCTTGTTACTACTAGTAGGATTAAAGACTGATGGAAGTAAATAGTGAGTTTCAGTTGGCTAAATAAATGACTTCAACAGGAGAGATAGTGCCATTTGATTTTAACAGTAATATGGAGAACCAGTGCAATGCACATTAGAAGAGAACAATGCATTCCAATAGTGTCAGCACCATCTGGGACTGTTTGCTGAATTAATGCAGGGCACTCAGAACAAAAAAGTAAAAACCTAATGCAAAAGTTATACTAAGTATATTATTCTGGAAGGAACAAAGGTGCTGCATGTAGACATTGTCTATACTATGTGTAGACAAACACACAGTGAGGAGAATATGGGGTCGTAGGGGGTTTGGTGAACAGAACAGGGAACTAAGGAGCAAAGAAAGAAAAATAATACACATGGGCAGAAAGACCTTAACTGTAGCAGAATACAATGAACAGGAATAAATCATTGAACTAAGATTATTATATATTATGGGCTTCAGCTCAGAAAAAAAAATGAATAAAGGCCCGGCAAATTCTTAAGTCAAGCTCAGGGATCCAAAAATTAGAAAGGTTACATTAAGGCTACCATACCAATGTTAGACAAGAAATCCAGACATATACTAATGGCCCCATGGTAACTCTTTGGCTCAAAAAAAGGGAGTCCATTGCATAGCACTGTTTGAATATCATGCACAATTCTATTAATTTCAAGTGATGGTTAGATTTATATGACAAGAACTCAACTATTTTGTGAAAACTCTGGGTGATATTAAAAAAAATCCAAACTAATTTTAAGTGTGGGCCAGAGAATTTTTAATACTTTGCTTTTTATCAGTACAGTCAGACCGCAACCAGTTTGAAGTCTGGTGAGTTTTTCACTGGAAGGTGACTGGATTATTTTTGTGTCCAGAACGGTGTGCATTAAGTCTTAGTGTAAAATCAAAAATACTTTATGATACAAAATGTTGTGATGATGGGGGGAAAAAGTCAATACATTGAAAATGACAGATAAATTATGCATAAAAATGAAATGGAAAAAGATTAAAAGAGACTCATGGAAATAGAAAATAGCTGGTGAGAATTAATCAGTGTGAAAAGGACAAGAAATGAGATAGGCATAGTAAAAAGATAAAATATGAAATATATGGTTGTTCATCCTAACTCAAAGTCCATTATTTCAGATTATTTGATAATCCTTTTTCTTTGATTCCACATTCTGACTGTCCAATGTTACTTATATTTTTAGTTCAGTTTGTTGCATGATTCAACTTTTTAGTTATCAGTACACAAGCCAGGAGGGAGCTGAATAAAATGAAAGGTAAATGATCAAAAGGGAGGGGGAAGATGTTAAGAAAAAATAGGTGAATGAATCGATTATTTCGTGAAAAAAACAGTAGTTGCAATAACACCCACTAAGAGAGTTCTCGGGCCCTTTAAAATCAGCCACAATCAGAAACGCAGTAATGAGACTCCAAAGGAAATAACCTTAATGATGATAACAAGACACACACATTGAGGAAACGGACGCTGCATGACAGAGGAGCTGCCGTTTCCGACAGCGTTAGCACAGCAATTAATGTCTAAAAAGGTCGTGGTAGACACCATCGATAAAAGGTCACCAATGCATTCAGCCTGTACGTGAATCAGGTGACAGTGTCTCCTTGTCCGCAAGGTCGCCACAAGGAGAGCCTGACTGCGGGAAAAGCTCACACAAAGGGTTAGAATGGTAGGACATCTGCGGGCTTTATCCGAATATAAAATACAATTAACTAGCGGCAGAAGGAGGTAATGTATCACGTGTGGTGTACGGCGCTGTGTGAATTAGCTGTAAAAGATGATAAGTCTGGTCCTTGAATGAGAGGCTGTCATTTCAAGGCAGTGATGCTGAATCTTACATGATGAATGTCCTCTGCTCGTGATGCCCAATCGTCAAAACAAAATATCACTGATTAAATTGTCAGAGGCTTGAGCAATAATCACTGTTCACAGAGCAATAGAAAATAAAAGATGAACAACATGGGTTCGATTATTTTCCACATTATTGGGGACATCCATTCACAGTACAGTCACGGCGTCAACTGCGAGACTGACATTAAAATTTGCACCATTGGTTTTCTGCGATTTTTGCACCGGTTACTTATTGGCGTTGCAACTACCTTTAAAAGTCAGGCAAGTACATAATAGGCAATGGAAATATCTGGAAAGAATAATTCAATGTCAAAATATTGAGTTTTGCAAAACTGTTCTCTTTTGTGGGCCCCATCTGTAGCTTTTGTGACTAAGTGGGTTAGTGTTAACGCTGCAGAAGAAAATGCCACTGAGTTTTAAAAGAAAGTTTTGCAATGGGTGGCATTGCAAATTTCAGCACCACAAACAGCTCCTTGCAGCTGCAGACTCCCAAACCTCCCAGGTGCTGGAGCAGACGCCATCTGGCAGCTCGGGTACTGGAAAGACAGCTCGAGTCAATTTCTGTTGGAAAGACCCAAGATCCCTAGTTAGGTTAGACTTTTCCCAATGGAAATCCTGAGAAGAGTATGTAAAGGAAACAAATAAAACAACAAGGGAAAGATTATAATTCATTCCCACATGACTCACTGTATCTGCTATAAAGGGAAACCAATGACCCACAATGATAAAATGTCAGTAGCACGAATAATATCTCAAATTTCTCTGAATTTGCAGCACTTTCAAAATATATGCATGCGACCTATTTTTCCACAGACACTTTATCAGTTAGAAACTATTTACGAGGGATTTTTAAAAAAACTTATTTCCGAAATAAAACTCAGCAGAACATTCTCTGACAAAAAAAACTTAGGCTCACAAGCAAAATGGGGGAGGAGCTGGGTGGACTTATATATGAATATATATATATATATATGAATTTCTTGTTTATCAAGTTTAAGAATGTTACTGTTGCAGATTATTTCAATTTTACTTTTAATTTTCGCCACCAAGCCTCACCATTAAATATTCCAGAGTCAGGAAAAAAAGGTTAGATGCAAAATGACCCTCAAGACGAGGACCAAATCTAGGTTAGCAGATCCTACATGATTATTACTTACACTTTTGTGTCATTTACACTTTAACCTCTCACTACAAGATTGCTGTTTACTACAGGATTACTTGATACTGCCATATCAACCAGAAATTTTATTCACACCATTCAAACTCATTCCACAGAAGATATATTTATCCTGCAAATCAAATCTGTATTCAAATATATACAAAGGATGAAAGATCACATGACTTGAAGATATGTATATCCATGGAGTAATTTGCATACTAGCTGTATTAGCTTGCAGAACTATAACTATGCAAAATTATGGTCATTTAAAAATAAAATATTTTTTTATTAGCTTTTCAAAAGACATCTGTAGCTGTATCACATCCTGTCCAACCAAATATGTTATTTTCAGAGTGATGTAAAGACATGATAACTTTAAAGCATTAAAATGTTTTTTCTCTAGTTAAGTTTGATATTTAATGAAGCCCTTGTATAAATATTTACTATGCATTGCCCATTGTACCCAAAATTATCTTGGTACTGTTATACTTTAAGTATCAGATTTAACCTCATAGTACAAGATAACAGTCACACAGTACTGAGCTGTAATTTTGGTTTTAGAGTGTTTATGATCTGAGAGATTATAAATAAGTAAAATTATTTGGTTTAAAAGTTTATTTTGAATAGTGTGAAAGTTTATATACATGCACAAACAATTAGACAAGGTATAAAAATATTTTACATTAATTATCTCAAAATATCCTGCCCCATGAACATTAATTCTTTAAGAAATTTGGGGTGAATTTCATCTGTGTACTACAACCAAAATATTGTTATTTATAACAAAAAGGTAACTACTTTGCCATGCATAGTAGAGAGAAAATCCATCTTAACCTTTACAAATAATCAGTTTGTTTCATCACTGTTCTCAATTTTTAAAACTTCATTTGTGGGATGTGGATATTGCTAAATGGTCAACATTTATTGCACATCCCTAGTTGTTCTTGAGAAGGTATGGTGATATGCCTTCTTGAACCATCTGTCCATCTGATGTGTGTTGACACACAATGCTATTAGAGATGGAATTCCAGGATTTTGAGCCAGTGACTGTGAAGGAACGGCAATATATTTCCAAGTCAGGATCATGATTGGCTTGGAGGAGAACTTCACAGTTGTGGTGTTCCCATGCATCTGCTGCCCTTGTCCTTCTAGATGGAAGTGATCATGGGTTTGGAAGGTGCTGTCTGAGGATCTTTGGTGAATTTCACAGTGGTTTGTGCTTTGTGCAGGTAATTGGTTACTTATGCTGTGTTGAGAATCACAAATCTAGTCAGCCGAGAATGTTTAGCCTATGCCATTCAGTTTGCTGTAGTATCCTTCCTACACTTATTTCCATGTTCAAAATGCCTGTAATTCGAAATTCAACTGTGTGGGGTCCACATCTCAAGCAATAAATCTTATTATTATATCAAAGAATAACATCTATGTCTACCATGGTTAGCTACTATTATTCTTAATTAAGCAAAGCTTTACATACTTTGATAAATTTCCCTGTATCAAATATAGATATAGTATAAAACAATTCCAATTAATCATATCTGGAACATATTTAATGCCCTCAAAAGTTAATGCAAGATATTCATTGTTTAACCCTTAACCAATCTAGATCCTACCTAGCTCATTAATGGTTTAAGTGAGATAACTCAGCTACCTGTTTGGATTTGCAGGGAGTATTAAATTGATAACTAGCCATTTGTGTATTGATAACTGTAGTTAAAGATGAAGGGTGATTTCTCCAACATTAAGGGGTTGCATGTTACACTGTATTGTTTAATCATCTGCTAGCTCTCCATTCCAGTACAACAATGCTGAAATGTTCATCATTTGTGTAACATAATGCATTCTCCAAATACAAAAGGTGCATTTCAAACTTAAATATATCTTTGAAAATGTTTGACTTTAAGAAAATCAAGATTGAGGTCCTTATCTTCAAAGTTATTTCAGTTATCTTGTTTACCTCTATCAGATTCTTATGCAGAATTTCCATTTCATGCCTGACAGGCTCCCTTTGCATTTCAAAACATCATTTTATGTGACATATAATTTCATTACAAAGGGTTCCTACAATGTCTTTTTTTGAGCAAATGTAATTTTAACAGTATTCATTTATTGAACATTTTTATTCTTGCTCAATAATACCCTTAGTTGTCCCACCAACTGATTCACTCCAGAGTGAATCAGTTAGCTTTAAATTTTGACTTAGAGATTTTTAGTGCAAATGTATGAAAAGCAAAGCCATGATAAGTTAACCTTGCCATGTATATCATCCAAACAGCTATTTGTCACACATCACATACAGTGGACATTTAACAACTGCAACTCTTCAGTGGCCTTGGTAAAATATTTTCATCACTGCAATATTTCAAACATGCTGGCTCAACTGAGACTTAACTAGGGCCTAAACTTGCATTCAAAATGCAACAATGCTGTCTATCTCCCTCTCTCTTTCACAGCACAAAACCCACAACATCTTAAAATTCCTTCCATTCATTGATACCAAAATGGCAGCAAACAAATCATAATTTGTTCTAATGCCCAAGAGCAGCAACTAAGACAAGTATAACAGATAGATTAAATATTCTAAATGTATGCTAAAATTCATACTTTTAAAAAGGCTATCTTGAACACACCCTGAATAATTACCAGTTGCTCAGTCACCCCTCTTCAGTTCTATGCACAGATTGATTTGTTAACTTGTGCCGAAAGGTTGAAGTGAGAACAAGGTGTATTGGTTGACCAGTGAAAAGTCTGAGCTTTAAAATGATGATCAACTGAAACCTATGCAAATCATGTACAAAAGTACAATTGAAAATAATGTTTAATGAATCAATAAAAGCAAACTTAATAACCAGTTTGGAACCTGTACTTCATTGAATACAGTATTTGTTGTTAGTATAATTTGCACATGATGTCCTCTAGGGGAACTCTCTGAACGAAAGAAGGAAAATGGATGGCAGCCCAGAGAACAATTTGTTCTAAATTGGACGAGTTATGATTTATTAATATGAAGTATCACGAGTTAGAGGGAAGAAAACATGCAACCCGATAAATTCCTACATCAGTGCAAATGTTTCCAGGTGTGTGAATTATCTTAATAATGCTCACAGATGGAAAGAAGTGGTGTAGGAAGGATGTTCTAAAATGTATTACTGGACCCAAAGAAAGCAAAGGTCACAGATAGTTTACAGAAAATCTCCAAAGCTTTTTTGGAAACAAAAAAATCTGAGATGAATGGCTCAGGTTGTACAAATGTTTCAATTCATTTCTAAGTATCACCCATGAATCAATGACTTAGCCTTTAGAAAATTTCAGTGTTTCGAGAGTAAATCATCAAACCGTTTGCAATTGAAATATTTGAGAGGGTTAGTAATGATGCATGGCTTGAAAAGATTAATAATTGTGAAACTAACCATAAACAATTCAATGTTTTCCAGTTACAAGATCTTAGACAAATAAATGAGAATATCAGTGGATGTTAAACTACTAAGAATCGCAACAAGGGATGAACAAAACTGTTTATTCAGATGGGTATGAAGGTATATCGGTCTGACGTTTATACCCAGGGTGTAAAGATCACAGGGAAGGAACACTTAAAAGCAGTTTTTACGTGTGGAAATGTGTTTATCTTTTGAGAGAAATATTTTTTTAACCTATAATATTTCAACCAAAACTAGCACAACTCGGCCGGTTTATGTTTTGTTTGACGCGATGATACTTTTGGGGAACCGCCGAGGCGTGATGTAGAACCTTCCAGGAGGTCACCTCACCCCGGTTTGAGTTGCAGTCTAGCGTTGGTGCAGGAACTGATGACAGTCTCCTGTCCCCATTGGACTGGAAGTCGGTAAACGATGCATGGATTGCCGCAATTTTCCTGAAATAACCGGTCACAGTGGTACCAGAAAACACTGGAACAAGCGACAAACACACGCTTTGCCCATTCCTAATCCCCAGAATGTGGCGACAAAAAGGTCTCACCTTCTAATGAGTCGAGAACACAACCTCAACAGCCCTACACCTTCCAAGGACATTAGACAGAACCAATGGTCAGATCCACACCCATAGAAAGATACATCTGTAGCGGTGACCCAAGGTACCCGGCACTGTTTAACATCAAAGGAATGAAGGAAAACACCCTTTCTCCAAATGTCTAACACTGTATTGGCTCAGCGCGATTTTGATTGTTCACCTAAAGGGCCGGGTTCAAGTCCCACCTATCCGAGCAGGTTAATCCCCCCAAAACACACACTAAGCAGACCCATTATCATGCACACTCTGCAAAAGGAATACGTTTACAATTATTGCCTGCACCGCTGTGTGTGTACGTGTGGTTTATAGCACCAATTATGGGCTGTCTAAGAAGCAGCTCTCCCAGCAGTGTTCCTATCCCCGGGACCACCTGCACGGTCTGTTAACTCCGCAGGAAGGTGAGCGCTGTAATTTGGAATAGAGGACAAATCCCCTTCGCTGCAGCTCTGCTGCGTCTCTCCGAGATCAGAACCACATTCATTCTAACACCCAGCACCGATTCCAAACCTAGAGACGGGCTTCAGTTGGCTATATGGATGGGTCTGCCCAGATTTTTTATTGTGTGCTTTTTCTTAAATGTGGCTTCCTAAATACCCTCATGAATTTCCGCATTGGGGCAAAGAACCAGTAGCGGGTTAATGTTAATCGACCTTCAAGATTACAAGTTGTAGCTGACTCAATTGGTGTCCACTTTTGAGTGCTACAGTCAGAGATATGTGCCTCTCTCTCTCTCTCCCCTGTTTATTACCGGAGGGTTAGTGGAGTACTCACCGAAAATCACTGTAAGGGTGGATAATCCAGGCGCCAGCCGATTTGACTCTCTCCTGCTCCCTTTCCACAGCCTTCTGGCTGCCGAACATCCGCAGGGAAAACTTGTTAACTCCCGGCTGGAGCATCGCCCCGAACTGGCGCTGCATGAAGCTGGCCTGACTGCCGTTCTGCTCGGCATCCTCGGGGAAGATCTGCTCGGCCCCCTCGGACTTGAGCAGGCTGACGGAGTTCCTGCCGCGCTGCTGGAACTGCGAGGATTTTCTGCTGGGCGGCTCCGCCGAGAAAGCCACCTTGCTCTCCCTCTTGTCCTCGCTGCGGGTGGAGCCGCCTCCCTCCATCGCGACCTTCCGCTCCTCGCCCTCAGCCGCCCGGCTGATGGACGACTGGCTTCCCTGGGCCACCCTGCAATCCCCGTTGGTGTTGCACTTCATGCTGACCGCCGTTTCCTGCTCGCCCGGGTTGGATTCCAGCGCCGGCTGCTTCCCCTTGTTGTGGCAGCCACGGCCGGCTCCCCCTCCTGGGGGGGACGGGATCGCTTTCATTCTGATGCTCTTGCTGCGCGTATCCTCCTCGTTCTCGTCGTCTTCGTCCATGATGGGACCTGTCTAATGGGGCAGGCTGCACCACCTTCCCCGCTCACTAGGACGCAGTTTTGCTCAGATGCTGGGAGAAGTCTGCTTTGACGTGGTCTGGGCTTCGCCTACGTGACATTTTTTCTTAAACAGCGCGGGGAGCCAGAGAGAGAGATGTCCTAGACCTTGCTTCTGGAGGTTAACTGAAGAGGGAGAACCCAGCCCCTTTTTTCGTTCCCCACTTGAAGATGTTCATCTCAAAATTTCTGACAAGGAAGGGCTAGAACTTTCCGTCTTTGAGGCAAGAATCTTCTTGCAAATGGTGCCCAATAAAAGTGAATCCCCTGGATTACTTTTACTAAAGAGTACTTGCACTTACCCTGGGGTGGAGGGAAGAATTAAAACCCAAAAAAACCTATATATTTAGGGCGCCCGCCTGTGTCTGTTTGACATTTTCTTTTAGAAAAGTCTTTTACAGGACAAACAAAGGAATTGACATGTAATACTTCTTGCAAATGTGTGGAATTAGTCCCCAGTCCCAGTGCTTCATTTGATAAAGAAACACAGACTTCAGGGGAAAAAAGCATCACCATTTGGCGCCCGGCTGCCGTACAGATTGCTAAAACGGTGCTCCCACATGATATATTAGGATTACTGCAGGTTTTAAGCAGACACACACAAACACACACGCAGTACAAAGGG
Organism: Hemiscyllium ocellatum; assembly: GCF_020745735.1. Lineage (NCBI taxonomy): Eukaryota > Metazoa > Chordata > Chondrichthyes > Orectolobiformes > Hemiscylliidae > Hemiscyllium > Hemiscyllium ocellatum. The sequence continues at coordinate 15,555,844 of NC_083428.1, read as the reverse complement.
GAGAAGATCTCAATTATAGAGTTATAGAGTCAAAGAGATGTACAGCATGGAAACAGACCCTTCTGTCCAACGCGTCCATGCCGACCAAATATCCCAACCCAATCTAATCCCACCTGCCAGCACCCGGCCCATATCCCTCCAAACCCTTCCTATTCATATACCCATCCAAGTGCCTCTTAAATGTTGCAATTGTACCAGCCTCCACCACTTCCTCTGGCAGCTCATTCCATACCCGTACCACCCTCTGTGTGAAAAAGTTGCCCCTTAGGTCTCTTTTATATCTTTCCCCTCTCACCCTAAACCTATGGCCTCTAGTTCTGAACTCCCTGACCCCAGGGAAAAGACTTTGCCTATTTACCCTATCCATGCCCTAATTGGATAAAAAAGTTTCTTTAGTTTGAAACAGGAATGTTGAGATTTTATCGCATAGGTAGAGGATAAATTGGTGGAAACTGAACATCCAAATCACACTCTTTAAGGTCACAAAATGGCCCCGGGTAGCTGTTAGAACAAAGGCATTGCTGAGTGAATGGAAGGGATCTTTCTGCGTCCACCCAAAAAAGTGAATTCATTTCTGAAATAGTCCAACATTATGCTTTAAAGGTTAATAGAATGTTATGCTTATTTTGACATTATATAATTTGTCATAGTCCTTTCCAAATATATTTTACTTCATGTTTCTGTTGGAGACAATGTCATAGAGTCATAGAGATGTACAGCGTGGAAACAGACCCTTCGGTCTAACCCGTCCATGCCGACCAGATATCCCAACCCAACCTAGTCCCACCTGCCAGCACCCGGCCCATATCCCTCCAAACCCAGCATAAGGGATCAGGAACACTGGCGTTTTACTGTGAGTCAGGCCAATGTGTTACTTATTACTTTAGGAATTCTACACCTTACACATTGCTGTTTCAAGGTTACTTTTTTTTATTATTCACTGAATGTGGGCATCAGCCAGCATTCATTGCCATCCCTATTACACACAGGTCAGTTAAGAGTCAACCACGTTGCTGTGTGTCTGTGGTCACATGTAGGCCAGACTAGGTAAGATTGGCAGATTTCCTCCCCCAAAGGACATCAGAGAAACAGAAAGTTTTTTTTAATAGTGGGTACATAATTGCCATTAAGTTATCTTTTGATTCCAGAGTTGTGTTTTGAATTCAAACATCACCATCTGCTATGGTAGGATTCAAACCCATGTGACCAAAACATTAGCTGGTGTTTTGGATTATTGGTTCAGCAACATTGCCACTATACCACTGCTCCTCATAGAGGAGGTCTTATTATTGCTGCAGCAGGTTAATAAGCTTTCCCTTGTAATGCTAAAATAAGTCCTAAGTGCGGTATCCATTGTCTTTTCTTTGATCATTGTTGAGGTGTTTTATTTCTCATTTCATTATGCTCAAATCCTAGCTACCATTCATATTGGTTATACAGTGAATACATTTTGCATTTCCATAGTGACTCAGACAAATCTACAGTGTCAATGTTCTGCTTGAAATATGAGGAATAGGATCAATCCGATTAATCAAGGAGTTTAATTCACAATCTATGATAAATTTGATTTTGGAAAATAGTCAAATTGTAGCATTTTTCAACAGAAGTCAAAGCAAAATGTCAATAATATTTATGAAACTTCCAAATCCATAACTTGCACCATCCAGAAGCTCAAGGGCAGCAGATACATGGGAATGTCATCACTTTCAAACTCCCCTATAAACTACACAACTTCTGAACTTGGAAATATATCATTACTCTTTCACTGTTGCTGGATTAAATTCTAGAACTTGCTAGCAACGCTCTGGGCATCTCTTCACCCGAAGGACTGCAGCAGTACATAGTGGTCGCTCATCACCAACTTCACCAGGCAATTAGTGTTGGTCTAGCTAGAAACTCTTATTTCTCATCAATGACTATAACAAAACATACTTGAAAACTTCCCTGTATTTATGTAAATTATGCAAGATTTTATCAAGTTTATATTCGACCTGGAAATGTTATGCCTATCACATAATCCAACACATTTGTCAATAAATAGAAATTTTATCCTTGCTTTTATCGTACAAATTGAGAATGTAAGAATCTAAATTTGCTTAAAAGATTTTTCAAAGAATCCTTTTGTTATATACTAATAGCGAACAAATTATATTCTGTGGGTTCAAATAATGTGCTCAGTCAATATAGAATGAAATCAAGTTAATGATTACTTCACAGCAGTGTATTGTTCTGATTTTCTTTACATGCATCACGCCCAAATGGGACATAAACAAAGACAAAGTCTACCTAAATTTCCAATGCTGTTCAGGATTGGACTCCCATCAAATTTCACTCATTGTTCGTGGTAATTTGAACATTAAACTAATTGCCTCCATCTCTATACTGGGAGAAAGTGAGAACTGCAGATGCCGATGAGTCAGAATCAAAAAGTGTGGTACTGGAAAAACACAGCAGGTCAGGCAGCATCCGGGAAGTACGAGTGTCCATGTTTAGGGCTTAAGCCCTCTATCTTTATACTGGCCAAGATCAGCTAACTCATCTCAGACTAGGAATCATTAAGAAGCTGTCTTTGGATGACATCATTTATGTTCAAATAGTCAGATTTCAATATATACTGTGAACACCCAGATCAAGTCTTCTACCATCATCATTGACTCTTCAACTATCTGCATGCTATTTCTTGCTTATCTAACTTCAAGTTCGAGATGAGTAACAAAGTCCTTCTACCATCCTGTTTAGCTCCCATCAAAATCCAAGACCTCAGCTTATTTAGGCTGAGCTTTATGGAAGCAATTTTGGAGTCCTGTTTAATGTTGAGCTGAGCTTCAACTTAGCCACAAAACCCTGTATGATTCGCCATTAGAATCATCACTCACCTTTTACCTCACGCTCCAAATTACAAAACTTTGTAATCAACAATTTTTCCATTGTATCTCGTCAATATTTAGATTGGAACAATTTCTATTATGAATACTTTTTATTAAAAGGAGGATTAGTTTACATGACAGGGAATAATTTTTTTTGTTTCCTTATCATATTTGATAAGAAATAATTCTAATGGGTGTCAAGTCCAATTGCAAAAAGCATTGCCAAGCATTTTTGTCATTCAGCCAATTGCTCCTCCAATGCATTAAGCAAAGCTATATTTTAGATATTTTCAGTTGTAAATGAGTTGAACAGACTAAATACAACATATTGATCTGCATATGAAAAGTTGGATTCTTCATAAAATCAGAGTTAATCTCAATAGTTGACTTAATGAAGATAAAGTAAAGAGGTAACAAAATATTTGCATTTTTTTTAACTATTGGAAATGCTTGTGGAACTGGTTTAAGTGAATTCCACTTTGCATTCAGAGTAACTTAATTTGATTATATCTACCCAGTGTCTAAATTACTGTAGATTACTAACAAAAGAGGAAAGGCAGCACTAAATAGCTACTCAATGACCAATAGTAATGGAAGTTCTCATCAACAATGTAATCAAGCAGCACATGCTCAGCAATAACCTGCTTGTTGATATCCAGTTTGGTTTCTGTCAGGGCCACTCAGCTCTTGACCTCATTACAGCTTTGGTTCCAACATGGACAAAAAAGTTGAATTCTAGAGTTAAGTTGAGGTGGGAGTGAAGCTCTTGGCAACAAGGCTGCATCAACGAGCACTAGCAAAACTGGAATAAATGGATATCAGGGGACAAGCTTTCTGCTGGTTGGAATCATACCTGGCCCATAGGAAGATGGCTGTGTTTGTTGGAGATCAGTCTTCTCAGCTCCAGGACATCTTTGCAGGATTTTCTCCGGGTAGTGTTCAAGATCCAAGCATCTTCAGCTGCTTCATCAATGAACTTCCCACCATCATTAGGTCAGAAGTGGGGATGTTTGCTGATGATTGCATAAAATTCTGCACTATTCATGACTCTTCAAATACACGATCAAATGCAATAAGAGCTGAACAAAATCCAGGCTTGAGTTGACAAGTGGAAATTAACATTCATACCACAGAAATGCCAAGCAATGACCATCTCCAATAAGAGACACTCTAACAACCCCACTTGATATTTATTCTATTTGCTTGTGGGATGTGGGAATTGCTGGCTGGGCCACCATTTATTGCCTGTCCCTAGATGCCCTTGAGAAGATGGTGGTGAGCTGCCTCGTGAACAGCTGCAGTCCACAATTCAATTGTGTAACCATCACTGAATCCCCATTATCAAAATCCTGAGGGCTTGCCATTGACCAGAAACTTAACTGGACTCATCACATTACACAGTAACTGCAATATTAGGTCAGAGGCTAGGAATACTCTGGTGAGTAACTCATCTGCTGACTCCCCAAAGCCTGTCTATCACCTAAAAGGCACAAGGAGCGTAATGAAACAGTACCCAATTGCCTGGATGGGTGCAGTTCCATCAACAATCAATTAACTTGACATCATCCAGGAGAAAGTAGACCACTGGGTTGACACCACATCCAGAAGCATCCATTCCCTCCACACTGACATTCAGGAGCAGGAGTGTGTACTAGCTACAAGATGCACTACAAAATTCACCAAAGATCCTTAAACAGCACCTTCCAAAATCATGACCACTTCCACCTGGAACGACAAGGGTAGCAGTCACATGGGAACACCATCACTTGCATGTTCCCCTTCAAGCCACTCATCATCCTGATTTGGAAATGTCTGTCACTATCTTCATGGTCAGAATCCTAGGATTCCCTCCATAAGGGCATTGTGGGTCAACCATCCACACGTGGACTGCAGTGCTTAAGAAGCGAACGCACTAACACCTTCACAAGGGCAATTAGAGACGGGCAATATATGCTGGTAAACCGGTAATGACCATGTCCCAGAAGTGAATAAAAATGACATGTAAAAAATGAAAATGCTGGAAAATTGCAGCAAATCAGGCAGCATCTGTGGAGAAAGAAATATAGTTGTTCATGCCTATCTTACACTCCTCAATTGTTAATAACTTTTTGGGCCAGCAGAAATTCAGAATTATATTGTTATTAAACTATCAGGCCCTGGAATTATGCATTGTTGCACTATGATACAAGAGCAACAGAGTTGCAGTTTATGTCACTTTGCAAGTAGACGCAAGCTCATCTATCTCTTGAGCCATTATTCATTGGGAGTACATGAAATATATAGAATTATTTTGTTGTGCTCAATTAGTTTAATAGGAAAATACCCATGGTGTGTCTTTTATTGAATATCTGCTTGGTTTAGTTGATTGTCTTGTTTGCCCCTGAATCAGAAGGTTCTGGGATTAAATCTTGCTGCATAAATTGAGTACACGTAATACTGAAGGACATTTGCCTGTTAAAGGCAGTGTCTGTTGATAAAATTGTAACCACCCTCCTACAAGTTAACTCCGTAGTGTTAATGAAAAGCCGCAAGTTCTCTTTCATAGTTTATCTCGTTCTATGTGTGACAACAACTCCTGCCAGAAATGCCATTTTTTCATTACGTCTGCCTTTTGTGGAATTTACAAAATATTTATATTGTGAGAATATGCGCCGAAACAGTTTGCCTCATGTTAGTGGTACTCTTTAAAATAATTGCTTCAAATGCTATATTACAGTGATGGACCAGTTTATAAAAAAAAACTATGAAATTAAAGGTGCCACAAGCTTTATGATTATCCTATCACAGTTCAACATTCAGCAACATCAATATCTTGAGTAGAAACAAGTATGAATTATGCATATATCTGGCACATACAGCAATATTAAAATGAAAAATATTCGACTGGACTCTTTCTTATTTGTACAAACACTTATTGTTTACAGTCCAGTAAGGTAATGGAATATGGTAATGTGAAAAGTACATTTTGTAAGTAACAGTCTATCTGGTTTGAAATATAAACAACCTCTGGGCCAATTACTTATTCTGTTTAACAAAGTCAGTTTGGAACTAAAGACTTTCCAGTGATTGAAGATTACAAGGATTATTAAATAATCTATTAGAGTGCCCTCACTTCAGTGGAATTGGGTAAAAACCAAAATAAATTTAAAAAGAATGGAATGAAAGAGAAATGAACTATAAAAGTTGAAGATTTGAGACTGTTTTCCCTGGAGTGTCGGAGGCTGAGGGGTGACCTTATAGAGGTTTACAAAATTATGAGGGGCATGGATAAGGTAAATAGGCAAAGTCTTTTCCCTGGGGTCGGGGAATCCAGAACTAAAGGCCAGAGGTTTAGGATGAAAGGGGAAAGATATAAAAAAGACGTAAGGGGCAAGTTTTTCACACAGAAGATGGTACAGGTATGGAATGAGCTGCCAGAGGAAGTGGTGGAGGCTGGTACAATTGCAACATTTAAGAGGTATTTGGATGGGTATATGAATAGGAAGGATTTGGAGGGATATGGGCTGGGTGCTGGCAGGTGGGACTAGATTGGGTTGGGATATCTGGTCGGCATGGACGTGTTGGACCGAAGGGGCTGTTTCCATACTGTACATCTTTATGACTCTGTAAAAGCAGAAAAAGCTGGTAATTCTCAATACAGCAAATTAGATCTGTAGACCAAACAATTACAGAAAAGTCCAAAAGGGACAAAATTAATCAGACCACCTATCATTGCCTTAAGCACTGGAAGCAACAATGGTGCACCAAGCCCAGTTAACTTTAAAATATTTTTTCTCTTTAACATCTGGACTTGTGCCAATATTGAAGGAACTGGTCGAAGGACTTTTCAAGCAACGGTCTGATATAGTTCTGTGCACTACTTCACACATTGCAGGCAATGTCCCAAACAACAACATAAGAGACCAAGATAGAAAGAAGGGAATTGATAAATAGTGTAGCAGGAAAGTTGACTTAAAAGTGCAGCAGCATAAAAAGCTTTGTGAAAATGATGGAAAAAAGATTGAATTCAGACACTGTGAATATATGGTATATGCAACAAAGTAAATGAAATGATGACACAATTGGAAACAAATAGGTTTGGGTGAGGCAGTGGAATTGTGGTAATGTCACTGGAATCCCAGGTTAACATTCCAGGGATGTAAATTTGAATTTCATCCTGGCAGGTGGTAACATTTTAATGCAATAAAGTCTGGAATTAAAAGCGAGACTAATGCTGATGATGTAACCATTGTCTTCCCTGTTGGGGATGTGTCCAAATATGGAATTGCCCAATACTTTCTAAGTCAGATGTAAAGTGCTTTTAAGTATAGCCCTTTGTGTCAGCCAGCTCCCAGTCTCTCTGATTAGAAATTCCCAAAAGATATTTAGCCAGTTAAATTTCTCACTGAGATCAGAAGGACCATGTGAATGCAAAATAACTATCTTCCTACTGTGGGATCAGGCTATTGCTACAGGTTATCCACTCAGCTGCAGGTTTAAATAAAATACACACTACTGGGTAACAATCTTCTTGATTGAGCAGTAATCTTTCCCCAATCCAGCCCCCTCCCTCCATTTATTTCACTGGCATTCATTTTCAGTGAAAATAAATATATAATCTTTCCTGAAAGGCCATATGGAAAATATTCTGCTTCATGTGGAATTGAAGCAGACTTGAATTGAACAAACCAGTGAGCTAGCCCAAACTACGAAGAAATTTGTTTGACTGCACTCAGTATACTTCAATCAGCTAATCATTGGGTCCTATGTGTCAAATATGTAACTGAGCTGTTAAATAATATTTCATTTTAACATTTATTGCACTCTGTTGTGTCTTTCAAGTTTCTTATCATACTAACAAATGGATTGAGAGTAATTTGTTACTATGTACAAAGCTTTAGGTCACTACTAATGCGTCAAATATATGTTCCTGATAAGATCAAATGGTACTTTAGAAAAAGATTGCTTATCTTTGTGTATGTCATGTTTAATCCATTTCTTGTATGGATGTGTGTCAGTATAATAGGAAAGTAAGAATATACTGGAGGACTTGGAGAGGCCTTTTGAAACTCATCAGCTTGCTTTCAGTGTCTGCTTTCTTTTTTTAAAATTTGTTCAATGTGATGGAAAAGGATAGACCAGATCTAAAAGCTGAAGTTCTAAATTGGAGGAAGGTTAATTAGGGAAGAACTTTCAAAAGCTGATTGGGGGCAGATGTTCGCAGATAAAGAGATGGCTGGAAAATGGGAAGCCTTCAGAAATGAGATAACAAGAGTCCAGAGACAGTATATTCCTGTTAGGGTGAAAGGAAAGGTGGGTGTAGGAAATGCTGAATGACTAGAGAAATTGAGGGTTTGGTGAAGCAAAAGAAGGAAGCATATGTCAGGTATAGACAGGATAGATCGAGTGAATCCTTCGAAGAGTATAAAGGCATTGGAGTGCACTTAAGAGGGAAATCAGGAGGGCAAAAAGGGGAGATGAGATGGCTGTGGCAAATAGGGTTAAGGAGAATCCAAAGGGTTTTCACAAATTCATTAAGGTCCAAAGGGTAACTAGGGAGAGAATAGGGCCCCTCAAAGATCAGCAAGGCAGTCTTTGTGTGGAGCCACAGAAAATGGGGGAGATACTAAACGAGTATTTTGCATCAGTGTTTACTGTGGAGAAGGACATGGAAGATATTGAATGGAGGGAAATGGATGGTGACATTTGAAAAATGTCCATATTACAGGGGAGGAAGTGCGGGATGTCTTGAAATGCATAATGATTGATAAATCCCCAGAACTCTGTGGGAAACTAGGCAAGTAATTGCTGAGCCTTTTGCTGAGATATTTATATCATCAATAGTCACAGGCAAGGCACTGGAAGACTCAAGGTTGGCTAACGTGGTGCCACTGTTTAAGAAAAGTGGTAAGGATAAGCCAGGGAACTATAGACCAGTGAGCTGATGTCAGAGGTGGGCAAGTTGTTGAAGGGAATCCTGAGGGACAGGATTTATACGTATTTGGAAAGGCAAGGACTGATTAGGGACAGTCAACATAGCTTTGTGTATGGGAAATCATGTCTCACAATCTTGATTGATTTTTTTGAAGAGGTAACAAAGAAGATTGATGAGGGCAGAGTGGTGGATGTGACCAAAATGGACTTCAGTAAGGGCATAGAGTCCATGCCGACCAGATATCCCAACCCAATCTAACCCCGCCTGCCAGCACCCGACTCATATCCCTCCAAACCTTTCCAATTCATACACCCATCCAAATGCCTCTTAAATGTTGCAATTGTACCAGCCTCCACCACTTCCTTTGGCAGCTCATTCCATACACATACCACCCTCTGTGTGAAAAAGTTGCCCCTTAGGTCTTTTTTATATCTTTCCCCTCTCATCCTAAACCTATGCCCTCTAGTTCTGGACTCCCTGACCCCAGGGAAAAGACTTTGCCTATTTACCCTATCCATGTCCCTCATGATTTTGTAAACCTCTATAAGGTCACCCCTCAGCCTCCGATGCTCCAGGGAAAACAACCCCAGCCTGTTCAGCCTCTCCCTTTCGCTCAAATCCTCCAACCCTGGCAACATCCTTGTAAATCTTTTCTGAACACTTTCAAGTTTCACAACATCTTTCTGATAGGAAGGAGACCAGAATTACATGCAATATTCCAAAAGTGGCCTAACCAATGTCCTGTACAGCCACAACATGACCTCCCAACTCCTGTACTCAACACGCTGACCAATAAAGGAAAGCATACCAAACACCTTCTTCACTATCCTATCTATCTGCCACTCTACTTTCAAGGAGCTTGAACCTGCACTCCAACGTCTCTTTGTTCAGCAACACTCCTTAGGACCTTACGATTAAGTGTATAAGTCCTGCTAAGATTTGTTTTCCCAAAATGCAGCACATCACATTTATCTAAATTAAACTCCATCTGCCACTTCTCAGCCCATTGGCCCATCTGATCTAGAGTCTGTTGTACTCTAAGGTAACTTTCTTTGCTGTCCACTACACCTCCAATTTTGGTGTCATCTACAAACTTACTAACTGTACCTTTTATGCTCACATGCAAATCATTTATGTATATGATAAAAAGTAGAGGAGCCAGCACTGAATCTTGTGACACTCCATTGGTCACAGGCCTCCAGTCTGAAAAACAACCCTCCACCACTACCCTATGTCTTCTACCTTTGAGCCAGTTCTGTATCCAAATAGCTACTTCTCCCTGTATTCCATGAGATCTAACCTTGCTAACCAATCTCCCATGGGAAACCTTGTCGAACGCCTTACTGAAGTCCATATAGATCACATCTACCACTCTGCCCTCATCAATCCTCTTTGTTACTTCCTCAAAAAACTCAATCAAATTTGTGAGACATGATTTCCTACACACAAAGCCATGTTGATGATCCCTAATCAGTCCTTGCCTTTCCAAATACATGTGCATCCTGTTCCTCAGGATTCCCTCCAACAACTTGCCCACCACCGAGGTCTGGCTCACTGGTCTATAGATCCCTGGTTTGTCCTGACCACCCTTTTTAAACAGTGGCACCACGTTAGACAACCTCCAGTCTTCCGGCACCTCACCTGTGACTATCGATGATACAAATATCTCAGCAAGAGGCCCAGCAATCACTTCTTTAGCTTCCCACAGATTTCTTGGGTACATCTGATCAGGTCCTGGGGATTTATCCACCTTTACCCGTTTCAAGACATCTAGCTTCCTCCTCTGTAATATGGACAATTTGCAAGATGTCACCATCGATTTCCCCACAATCTATATCTTCCATATCCTTTTCCACAGTAAACACTGATGCAAAATACTCATTTAGTGTCTCCCCCATTTTCTGCAGATCCACACAAAGGCCACCTTGCTGATCTTTGAGGGGCCCTATTCTCTCCCTAGTTATCCTTTTGGCCTTAATATATTTGTAAAAACCCTTTGGATTCTCCCTAACTCTATTCGCCAAAGCTATCTCATGTTCCCTCTTTGCCCTCCTAATTTCCCTCTTAAGTACACTCCTACTTCCTTTATACTCTTCTAAAGATTCATTCAATCTATCCTGTCTATACCTTACATATGCTTCCTTCTTTTTCTTAACCAAACCCTCAGTTTCCTTAGTCATCCAGCATTCCCTATACCTACCAGCCTTTCCTTTCACCCTGACAGGAATATATTTTCTCTGGATTCTCGTTATCTCATTTCTGAAGGCTTCCCATTTTCCAGCCGTCCCTTTACCTGCAAACATATGCCCCCAATCAGCTTTTGAAAGTTCTTTTGCCTAATACCGTCAAAATTGGCCTTTCTCCAATTTAGAACTTCAACTTTTAGATCTGGTCTATCCTTTTCCATCAGTATTTTAAATCTAATAGAATTATTGTCACTGGCCTCAAAGTGCTCCCCCACTGACACCTCAGTCACCTGCCCTGCTTTATTTCCCAAGAGTAGATCAAGATTTGCACCTTCTCTAGTAGGTGCCTCCACATACTGAATCAGAAAATTGTCTTGTACACACTTAACAAATTCCTCTCCATCTAAACACTTAACACGATGGCAGTTCCAGTCTATGTTTGGAAAGTTAAAATCCCCTACCATAACCATCCTATTATTTTTACAGATAGCTGCCATCTCCTTACAAGTTTATTTCTCAATTTCCCTCTGACTATTAGGGTGTCTATAATATAATCTCAATAAGGTGATTATCCCTTTCTTATTTCTCAGTTCCACCCAAATAACTTCCCTAGGTGTATTTCCGGGAATATCCTCCCTCAGCACAGTTGTAATGCTATCCCTTATCAAAAATGCCATCCCTCCTCCTCTCTTGCCTCCCTTTCTATCCTTCCTGTAGTATTTGTATCCTGGAACATTAAGCTGCTGGTCCTGCCCATTGCTGAGCGATGTTTCTGTAATTGCTATGACATTCCAGTCCCATGTTCCTAACCATGCCCTAAATTCATCTTCCTTCCCTGTTAGATCCCTTGCATTGAAATAAATGCAGTTTAATTTATTAGACTTATCTTGTCCTTGCCTGCCCTGAGCCTTGCCCTGAAGAAGGGCTCATGCCCGAAACGTCGATTCTCCTGCTCTTTGGATGCTGCCTGACCTGCTGCACTTTTCCAGCAACACATTTTCAGCTCTGATCTCCAGCATCTGCAGTCCTCACTTTGCCCTGACTGTTTGACTCACTTCTGTTCTCAACTGTACCAGTCTCAGATTGATCTCTTTCCTCACTATCTCCCTGGGTCCCACGCCCCCCTCCACCTTACTAATTTAAATCGTCCCAACAAGGTTTCCCATGGGAGACTGGTTAGCAAGGTTAGATCTCATGGAATACAGGGAGAACCGGCCATTTGGATATAGAACTGGCTGGAAGGTAGAAGACAAAGGGTGGTGATGGAGGGTTGTTTTCAGACTGGAGGCCTGTGACCAGTGGAGTGCCACAATGATCGTTGATGGGTCCACTACCTTTCATCATTTATATAAATTATTTGGATGTGAACACAGGAGGTATAGTTGGTAATTTTGCTGATGACACCAAAATTGGAGGTGTAGTGGACAGTGAAGACCTCAGATTACAGTGGTATCTTAATCACATGGTCAATAGGCTGAGGAGTGGCAGATGGAGTTTAATTCAGATAAATGTGAGGAGTAGCATTTTGGGAAAGCAAATCTTAGAAGGACTTATACGCTTAATGGTAAGGTCCTTGGGAGCGTTGCTGAACAAAGAGATCTTGGAGTGCAGGTTCATAGCTCCTTGAAAGTAGAATTACAGTTAGATTGGATAGTGAAGATGACGTTTGGTGTGCTTTCCATTATTAGTGAGAGCATCGAGTGTAGGAATTGGAAAGTCATGTTGTGGCTGCACAGAACGTCGGTTGGGCCACTTTTGGAATATTGCTTGCAGGTCGGAAGGATGTTGTGAAACTTGAAAGAGTTCAGAAAAGATTTACAAGGATGTTGCCAGGGTTGGAGGATTTGAGCTATAGGGAGAGGCTGAGTAGGCTGTGGCTGTTTTCCCTGGAGCATCAGAGGCTGAGGGGTGACCTTATAGAGGTTTACAAAATCATGAGGGGCATGGATAGGATAAATAGGCAAAGTCTTTTCCCTGGGGTTGGGGAGTCCAGAACTAGAGGGCATAGGTTTAGGGTGAAAGGGAAAAGATATAAAAGAGACCTAAAGGGCAACGTTTTCACGCAGAGGGTGGTGTGTGTATGGAACGAACTGCCGGAGGAAGTGGTGGAGGCTGCTCCAATTGCAACATTGAAAAGGCATTTGGATGGGTATATGAATAGGAGGGGTTTGGAGGGATATGGGCCAAGTGCTGGCAAATGGGACTAGATTAGGTTGGGATATCTGGTCGGCTTGGACAAGTCTGTTTCCATGCTGTACATCTCTATGACTCTATGACTCTATGTGGGTGTCACTGGCTAGGTACTTATTATCCTTTTCTGGCTGCTTGGAGAAGATGGTGCTGAGCTGCCTTTTAAACTATTGCAGACGTTGGAGTGTAGGAACACTGACAATGCTGATTGGAAGAGAGTTCCAGGATTTTGATCCAAAAACAGTGAAGGAACAGCAAAAACGGCATGTTGAGATAGGTGTGTGACATGGAAGGATAATTGCAGCTGCTGGGGTTCCCAAGCACCTGCTGTCCCTGTCCTCCCAGACAGTAAGGGTTGCAGATGTGGAAGGAGTCTTTGTGAGTTGCTCTTTTGCTTCTTATAGATTGTCTATTGCTACTGAACATTAGTGGTCACAGAGCCAATCAAATGGCCTGCTTTGTCCTAGGTAATGCCATGCTTCTTGAATGCACACTCCTGACGTGTGCCTTGGTGGACAGACTTTGGGAAGTCAGGAGGTGAGTTCTCGCTGCAGGATTCCTCGCTTCTGACCTGCTGCTGTAGCCACAGAAAGTGTATGGCTAGGCCAGTTCTTCGAGACAGTTAGGTCTACAGATGCTGGAGATCAGAGTTGAGAGTGTGTTGCTGGAAAAGCACAGCAGGTCAGGCAGCATCCGAGGAGCAGGAAAATCAATGTTTCGGGCTGGAGCCCTTCATCAGGAATGAGGCTGGGAACCTTGGTGGTGGTGAGATAAATGGGAGGGTAAAGGTAGCTGAGAGTGCAATAGGTGGATGGAGGTGGGGGTAAAGGTGATGGGTCGGAGAGGAGGTTGGAGGGATAGGTGGAAAGGAAGATTGACAGGTGGGACAGGTCATGAGGATGGTGCTGAGCTGGAAGGTTGGGACTCGGGTAAGGTGGAGGGAGGGGAAATGAGGAAACTGGTGAAGTCCACATTGATGACACGGGGTTGGAGAGTCCCGAGGCAGAAGATAAGGCGTTTTTCCTCCAGGTGTCGGGTGGTGAGGGAGTGCCGATGGAGGAGGTCCTGGACCTGCATGTACTTGGCAGAGTGGAGAGTGGAAGGGAGAGTTGAAATGTTAGGCCACAGAATGGTGGGGTTGGTTGGTGCGGGTTTCCCGGAGATGTTCTCTAAAACGCTCCGTGATAAGGCTGCCAGTCTCTCCAATGTACAGGAGACCACACTGGGAGCAACGGATACAATAAATGACATGTGAGGAAGTGCAGGTGAAATTTTCTCGGATGTGCTCCTTTGGCCCCTTGGACGGAGGTAAGGGGGGAGGTGTGAGTGCAGATTTTGCAATTCCTGCATGGCAGGGGAAGGTGCCGGGAGGGGAGGGTGGTTTGTTAGGGGGCGTGGGCCTGACAAAAGTATTATCAGGTGGCTCTGTAGGTAGGTACTGAGAAGGAGATGTGGAAAAATATTATCAGACAGTTCTGTAGGCAGGTACTGAGGAAGGAGATGTGGAAAATAGGCCAGTAATTGATCAATGGTAACCTCCTGCTATTTCGGGATTTAGTGATTTTAGTGCCATTGAGTGTCAAGAGATAATGGTTAGATTCTCTCTTGTTGAAAATGGTAATCATCTGGCACTTTCTGGTACAAATGTTTCTTGCCACTTGACAGCTACACCTGAATATTGGCCAAGTCTTGCCTGATTTGGACACAGAGTGCTTCAGTGTCTGAGGACTTGTAAATGGTGTCAAATATTTTGCACTCATCTTGTGCAAGTATCTGGTGCCTTCTCCTGTTTGTTGGTATCACATTGGAGTGAATCAAATTGGTTGCAGACTGTCATCTGAGGAAGTGTCACTGGACCCGAAACAGATGCTGCCAGACCTGCTGAGTTTCTCCAGCAATTTCTGTTTTTGTTTCAGATCTTCAGCAACCACAGTTCTCTGTTTTATTATCCACTTGGAATTTCAGGCTTAAGATGGAAGCATGTGCTTCTGCCTAATGTTTTGCAGTGGTGTGCTGAGCTCCCCTATCATTGAGAATGGAGATATTTGTGAAGTCCTCCTATTGGCTGTTTAATTGTCAACGTCACGCACTACTGGATACGGCAGGACTGCAGAGCAGTCAATTTGTTATTTCTGGAATAGCCTGTCAACTGCATTCTATTTCTGCTGTTGGGCATGCAAGCATCCTGTATTCTAGCATCATCAGGTTGACATCTTATTTTCAGGTATGCCTGATGCTGCTACTGGCATGCCCTCCTGCACTCGTCATTGCATCAGGATTGATCTCCCAGCTTGATAGCAATGGTAAAGTGGGGATATGCCAGGCCATGAGTTACAGATGATTGGTGAATGTATATCTGGTGTTGCTGATGATCCTCAATACCCAGTGGATACCCAATAGTTTACTGTTAGATCTGTTCAAAATCTATCCCAGTTAGCACAGTAGGAATGCCAAGCAATAAAATTTCTCAACAGTGACTGTGTAGTTATCTTTCCTATCAACACTGTCATGGGGATGCAATTACAACATTTAAAAGACATTTGGACAGTACATGAATAGGAAAGGTTTAGAGGGATATGGGTCAAATGGGACCAGTTCATTTTAGGAAAACTAGTTGGCATGGATGAATTACGCCAAAGGACTATATGATTCTATGACATTTTAACTTTACGATGATGCATCTGAGACAGATAGATTGGGATAGTCAAATTTAATTAAAGGTTTCTCTCTTGGTTGGTGCTTTCACCACTTGCAGCAGTCCCAGTCCCTGCTGCAGATATGTTATTTAGGGTTGGCCAGCTCAGTTAGTAATTGTGCTACCAAGTCCCCTTTTGGAGGTGGTTTTGTTTCTTTGCTACATTCAATGCTTACTCCATGCGTACTGATTCATCAGCAGAGGAGTCACTAGGAGTAAAGCAGCAGGAGGTTTCCCAAGAAACTTCATGGAGTCTAGAATCAATGCTGAGGGTTGCCAGTCTCATGGTCATATGTCTGTATCATGTTATGCTGCCAATTCTGGTGACTTTGGCCTGCTGCTAGGACAACCCAGGGTGGGGATGGTGGTGTATGGGACAATGTCAGGAAGCTGGTTAATGTACATTATACTGAGTACAGCTGGCAGCTTTCCTCCCTTGGTAAATATTAATCAGTCAGCTGTGCTTTTCAAACCATCTGTTTTTCCATTTTTTTTACCGAGGTTAGATCACATAGATACAAAGGATGCTGACTTGAGATTTATTAGTGAAGTCAATATAGAGGCAGGCTGAAAATAGTCAAACTACCTTAAAGTTAATAAAAACAAAATATTGCAAATGGTGGAAACTTGAAATAAAATAAAATTTTTAAAAATGCTGGAAAAACTCAGCAGGTCTGGTAGCATCAGTAGAGGGAGAAACACAGTTAATGTTTCCATTTATTCCATTTCTTTCCCTACAGATCAACAGTTAGACCTGCTGAGTTTCTCCAGCCCTTTCTGTTTCTATTACACTGAATTAATTCCAGCCAATGTAAGTTCTAACCCTTAATCCATCAACCTCAAAACAGCTCAAGATAGATCCTTCTGGTTATGTAACCAGCATTCTATTTTTTAAACAAATATTAATAAACTAACAGATGTACATTAGCTCTGTTGGAACAGTCATCAACTGCGTTTGCTATTATAAGGCAGACATAGATTCCTGGCATCAACTCAGTCAGAAGAAAGTCACTTTTAACTAAAATTGCCACTTTTATTTTATGTATTATTAATTCTCTAAAGCTATTAATCTCCAGAGACTAAGATCAATTAAACTATATCAGTACTCAAGCTGCCATTGGTCATGTTGTAAACATATTGAAGCATTTCCCTCAAAATCATCATATAATTAAAATCCATATTGAGCTTAAGAACTATAGACACTGAGAAATGAAGTTTGCCAATGAAATGTGTTGCCCAAATGATATTACACTCACCTCAGTTATCTAGTTGGTTTGACTGATGCTTCTTCTCATTTCTCCCTCATGTACTTTCAGGTCTTTAATCAGTCTGTTGTTAATGGTTTAGTAGACTGCAATGTATGCACATAAAAGTGCTCCTAAAATAAAAAGACAGCTTTCTCATTGAAATAGGAGGAGAGGTGGAGCAGGTGATGTAGGGAACTGGCAATGTAGTGGTACTATCACCAGACTAGTAATCCAGAATCTCAGACTAATATCTGGGCACACAGCAAATGGTGAAATTTGAATTTAGCAAAAATCTAGAATTAAAAATCTAATGACCATGAAAATATTGATGCTTGTTGTAAAAATGTTTCCTCATATCCTTTAAGGATCTGCCATTCTTACCTGGTCTGGCTTATATGTAACCCAGACTCACAGCGGTGTAGTTGACTCTCAGCTGTCTTCTGGGTAATTAGGGATAGGCAATAAATGCTGACCTAGCCAATGAAGCCCAAATCCAATGAATAAATAAATGAAAAACATGTACATTGTTGCTAAAGTAAAATCTGAATTCCAGGGTGAGTTAAGCAGATTGAAAATGTTTTTGCTTTTCCACCATGTGATGAACTTTAATATTTATGGAAGTTACTGGTGTCTTGATGCCATATACTTTTGAAAGGGATTCTTCAACAGTCTTCATGAGAAACATTTAAGTTCTAGAATTCTTCTTTCTGAATATATAGCCTTGTGGTATATTTCTTATCTCGGTCCTATTTGACATCCCTAGCAACCTCAGTTGCTTTAGCTGTAAGAAAGTACCATCTAGTTCACTAATGTTCCTTAGGGAAGAAAACAGTTGTCCCCACTTGCTCTGGCCCAAATGGGATTCCAGATTCACAACAGTAAGCTTGATTCTTAACTTCTCCCAGAGCAATTAGAAATGGGCAATCAATGTTGGCTTGGTCTGTGACGTTCACATTGTGCGAATTAATTTTTTTTTAAAAAATGTAATTTTTTGGGGTCTTAAATATCTGTTGCAGCAGCCTAGATCCTGTGATATAATTGGCTGACAAATAGTGACCTTTTACAACCCCGAGTGAGCGTTGCAGTTTTGCATTCAAACACTCCCTTGGCACACATCCATCCTTTGGAAGGGCTTTACTGCTACTGGCCTTAGACATCACCCAATGCAAAAACTTGAGGATACTAAAACTGCTGTCAGTAAATCTCAACTGAGGATGGTATCCAGTATCTTACTGTTCACCACTTGTACTTATTTCAATTTCCAGTGATAAACATGGGGACAAGAAACCTTTAAAAAGATACCTGTATAGTTCTGTGATAAAGACAATGAAGTAGGAGAGACAATTGCTATCACCTACTTGATGAATGACTGCTGTGTTGTCCTTTTAGCCTCCCCTTAGCTCCTCAGGAAATCCTTGGGCATCATGGCTGGGCAGAGAAGAATAAATTAACTGAAACCAGTTTGAAAATGTCAACAGGTCCTAATCATTTTTTTGCTGGAATGAATAGATTACAATCAGTTTTAACTGGAAACAATCGACATAACTGGAATCTATAACTGGAAATCAGTTGTGATTCCATCTGACCATTTGAATTCAACAATAACCATTTCAATCTCATTGGCACCAGTTATAGTTCAGTGGAGCCTGTCAGCATGTAGCTGCTTCCATGATTCTTTAGTGTGGAAACTATACCAGTTGAAGTCAATTAAATTGACCTAAGTCAAAGCAATATCATATTTTCCAAGAAAGAAAGACTTGATAGTTTCACATCAAATTTGCAATGTGTTACAAAGAGCAGTATGATGTTTTTTCAATGTTTGATATTTTTTAATACTATTACCATATATAAATTTATTAGTTCTGATATAGTCAACCATTTCAAATACTGCTTGATTGCAATTAAGTAACGTATTGGCAAATGATGAAAAGTATTAATATTGAAAACTTCTCAAGAATTAAAAGAAGCTGACTGAAAATCCCTAAAAAGGTGGACAATAGGTGAGGCCAGTTCAAGGATGGAGAGAGAGAGTCAATGTTTTTAAGATGGGGTCAGATATAGTCACTGCAGATCCTTGTGTCACAGTCCACTTTTACCAATTAATATCTCTCTCTGTCTCACACCATTGACTGAGATTCCATCAATGTTTTTGAATGATATGCAGCAGCAGAATTTGTTCAGGGAGCTGAATAAATTGACAATTCCAATAAGTGCATAAAGGTTGGTTGGTGGCTGCCAGGATGTTCAAGCAACTTGTGAACATTATACTAATTGTAGAGTGCTCTGTGTTCCTCCTGGTTCAGCCTTACTGCCTCCTTTCTAGCTGTTCCCTGGGTCACATTGTCCTGATGTGTCCTGGTATCTTCCCAGGCCCTGCCTGATCCTCCCAGCTCTTGGGCTACACTGACTGCTCCTATTGGTTGCTCCACAGGACACCACAACCTTATGCTGATTGCTTTAAATCAACAACCATTGAGCAATCCATGAGGCTGGGATGGTCCATGGATTGGGAGAACAAGGCTGTAGCATGACTAAAAGGGTCAAGCAAAATAAGCCTGGGGAGCCAGGGTATTGAACAAGGATTAGGAAAGGATCTTCTAGG
The DNA here is from genome assembly GCF_020745735.1 of Hemiscyllium ocellatum. Taxonomy (NCBI): domain Eukaryota; kingdom Metazoa; phylum Chordata; class Chondrichthyes; order Orectolobiformes; family Hemiscylliidae; genus Hemiscyllium; species Hemiscyllium ocellatum. The sequence goes on along the minus strand of NC_083428.1, from coordinate 15,536,143 downwards.
AGTCAATATAGAGGAGGCCGCATTGGGTGCAGCGGATACAGTAAATGATGTGTGTGGAAGTGCAGGTGCAGGTTGGACACCCGGACCAACCAACCCAACCACCCCATGGCTCAACACTTCAACTCCCCCTCCCACTCCACCAAGGACATACAGGTCCTTGGACTCCTCCATCACCAGAACATAGCAACACGATGGCTGGAGGAAGAGCGCCTCATCTTTCGCCTAGAAACCCTCCAACCACAAGGGATGAACCTAGATTTCTCCAGTTTCCTCATTTCCCCTCCCCCCCACCTTGTCTCAGTCAAATCCCTCGATCTCAGCACCACCTTCCTAACCTGCAATCTTCTTCCTGACCTCTCTGCCCCCACCCCGCTCTGGCCTATCACCCTCACCTTGACCTCCTTCCACCTATCACATCTCCAATGCCCCTCCCCCAAGTCCCTCCTCCCTACCTTTTATCTTAGCCTGCTGGACACACTTTCCTCATTCCTGAAGAAGGGCTCATGCCCGAAACGTCGACTCTCCTGCTCCTTGGATGCTGCCTGACTTGCTGCGCTTTTCCAGCAACACATTTTCAGCAAGGATTAGGAAAGGTCAGGATGAGACAGAGTCTGGCAAGTGGCTGTGTGGCAATATAACAGTGACAGTAGCAGCAGCAAGCAACAAAATAGAATCAGAGTGAGAAGCTCAGAGACTGGAGATAGAAGAAGTCCCACTCGCTACTCCTGATTTTCTTAATCGGGCAATTGGAGGCAAGTTTGAGGATATGGAGCTATTTTAATATCACTTCTTTAACAATAATAACATCGTTCACAGCTCAACATAAGGGCTGATTCTTAATTTTTCTGGCTGGCAGCTCAGGAGTAATGTAGTGGCAATGAACTAGAAATCCAGATCCTCAGACTAATATTCTGGGGCCATGGGTTCAAATCTTGCCATGGCAGATGGTGGAATTTGCATTTAATAAAAAAACTGGTCGGATTGTCATAAAAATCCATCACTTAAGGAAGGAAATCAGCCGTCCCTATCTGGTCTGGCCTACATGTACTCTAGACTTTGAATTTCCCACTGGGCTTTAAATGTTGGTTTAGCCAATGACACCCACATCCTATGAAACAATAAAAACAAAGTTCTGTCATATTTCATGGAGGATTTTACTCAATGAAGCCAAGCAGATTTCTTGCCAACTTGTCTAATTAATTACCAACCATATCCTAATGGCTCCCCCTTTTGTCTAACTCTAGTTCAATTCCACAATGTTTTTGGCTCATTATCAAAATATAACTAAAACAAGGCTATGTTTGTTGCAAGATCCCAGGATCCACTACTCTGCTCTAACTTTAAAATGTAATGATGTATGCCTTGTTTATACTTCACTTGCACACTGACATTTTCAGTCAGAAGCTGGATTTGAAAGAAACAAGCATGTTTGCAGCCAGAACAGCAAGCAGGAAGGTATAAAATGTTTCTCTGAGAAGATTGGTTAAATGTGCAATGTATGGCTCAAACCAGTCTGCAACCTTCCTCAGCATTGAGCCAGTGGCTTACCAATGAGGGCATTGGGAAACCATTGTTTAATTGAAGCCTTCAAGTGAGAATTCGATCATTATTTGGAAAGAAATGGTGAGCAGGGATATGGGGAAAAGGTGGGAGGTTGGCACAGGTAATAGAATAGGTATGGCACAATGAGCCAAATAACTTCAGTCTATACTGTAATGATTCTGTGATTCCACGTTCTATCACTGCAATTGCACTTGTGGTTGGTGGACATGACTGTCAATCACCCAGAGACTTGTACCCTCCCAAATCCCAAGGGGGTCACAGTGTTAATGTATAGGAGATCCTGGGGCAAGATTAACCCCAAAGAATCTATATGTTAACTTCAGTGTCTCCTATAGATCAGTGCCTCACCTGTTGGACTCCTGCTCTCCCTCCATTGTCCTCTACTGGCCACGTCTATGGAATTCCTAATTGGCCAAAAGGAACATTCAGTTGGAATGGCCAACAAGGACACTGAATTGTGAAGCAACTAGGTAATAAAGAGTTCTATTGAGCACTAACCTATCCTTGCCACTGGCTCTTGAAGCCAGCGAGAAGGATTTCTGCACATGCAGTAGCATAATGGCGTACTATGTAATGGTTGTCAATGAGGACATTCTGTTGCACAGTGTGCAGCCCAGAGTTCTTTTCTGGGGAGGGGTTGCTGACAGTGAATGGAAAGCAAGGTAAAGGTGAGGGGAGAAGTAGTAAAAAGAAGTGATGCTGATGCTCTGTGAAAACAGTCACCTCTGACAGATTTTATGTGGGGAGGGAAGAGCTGCAAGCTGAAAGATTTGAGCTATTTTGAGCAAATTCTCATCACACTGAGACATTTAATAATGCACCAGGACTGTCCTGGCAGAATCATTATTTCTGGTCACTATATTCATGGGTCAGAAGAATATTGAGGCTGCTTCATGGTACATGTTTTTGAGACCATTGATTTTATTGTCAAGAAAATTCACAATTCATTTGTCAGCACTTTGTCCCAAGCATAATAATTTTATTTAATTTCTTCCAAGCCTACCCTGACACTATGGTAACAATGTCAAACATGTCCATATATTTAGTGTGGAACAAATCTAAGCTTGATTTTGGTAGTCATTCTGAAAGCTATCAAACTTTATATTTTATGTGAACACTTAATATCTAAAAACTTTTGGATTGATACCACAACACATATTTTAGGGCAACTTAATACTAATTTAATATGTAACTCACAGTACAAAACTGGTACAGGATACATTTAAGGGAAGTAAGAAGTTCACACAACATCCCAGGGATAAAATCAAGACTTAAACAGGTAGAGTTCTTTGGCACAACTTCAAAATGTGCTATATAAACACTGAAAGAACTGCAGATGCTGTAAATTAGAAACAAAAATAGAAGTTATTGGAAAAACTCAGCAGGTCTGGCAGCATCTGTGAGGAGAAATCAAAGTTAACATTATGGGTCTGGTGACTCTTCCTCAGAATGCTTTTTTCCTTTCAGTTTTTATTTGGTATTTAATTCACTGCCACATCTCTTCTACCCACCTTGAAGTTCTGCTCCTCCCTCCCATGGGATTTCCGTTCCAGTCTTTCTTCCCGTCCATCTGTTATGAGGAAGCTTCACCAGACCCGAAATGTAAACTTTGATTTCTCTTCACAGGTCCTGCCAGGTGTGCTGAGTTTTTCCATTAATTTCTGCTTTTGTTTCAAAATGTGCTTATAATGTGCCACATGATGGATTACATTTTGAAGCGCAATATTTGTTATAATGTAGATAAATATTATGTTGATTTATTACCAGCAACAGACTGTAAACACAGTGGAGTTGATTCCTTTGCAGTATTACATTCAAGTATTTAAGTTATATTGAAATGTTGATCCAAATAACAATATTAAATAAAGTTTCACATTTAAAGTACACAGTGACTTTAGCTTCACATTTTATGCAATTCCTGTCGAACACTTGCTTTGTAGACTTTTGATTGATGGTTGACTGGATGCAATTACATTTGTCTCTAAAATAACAGAAAATAAATCACAGCTAACTAAAAATGGCAGTGGATGACTTGTAAAAGTGTCATGACTGAACAAAACAACCATTCTCTAATCGTGAGTCTTGAAGATTGCTCAAGACTGGTTTCTGAATGTACGTGAAAGCAGCATCTGGTGAATCATCCTCTGATTTTCTTTTGTCCCTTGGGGATGGTAACACAGCTTCATATTATTGTTGTCTTAATAAGCTTTAGCCAAATAGTCTGTCCAAGTGGAAAATTGCTGGAGGTGGAAGGGCTGGTAGAGAAAATATACATTACCATTCCATGGAAATGATGTTTTTCTTCATTACAGGCTCTCAATAAATACAAGCTGCTGCTGCTCCTGTTGTTAAAAAGATGTTAGCCAGCTGTTTAATGCATCTTCTAGCTATAATAATCTTCCCATTTACAACAGTCTCTTAGGGCAATTTTAAGTCTGTAGCCCACTGAAACTGGCCCAGTGAGCAATTAAAATTATCCAGGAAAAATATATCTCAAATACTTGCTTGTTTGGTCATCAATTTACATAAACTAGTCCAGAAGAGGCCTGGAAAAATAATACTTAATAAAACAAAAGTTTTTTTGAAAGTAAGAACTGTATTTGTAAGAACTGGAGCAATAGCAGAGAACCACACATACAAATGGGCTGCATGGTGGCACAGTGGTTAGCACTACTGCCTCACAGCGCCAGAGACCCGGGTTCAATTCCCGCCTCAGGCGACTGACTGTGTGGAGTTTGCACATTCTCCCCGTGTCTGTGTGGGTTTCCTCCCACAATCCAAAGATGTGCAGGTTAGGTAAATTGGCCATGCGATTTAGCCCATAGTGTTAGGTGTAGGAGTATGGGTGGGTTGTGCGTCAGTGTGGACTTGTTGGGCCGAAGGGCCTGTTTCCACACTGTAGGTAATCTAATCTAAGTGCTCAATCATTTTTTTGTTGTTGCAGAACATGGACACCTCCAACAGCCTGCCCTAGGTGAGACTTCCAAAGCTTGGGTGAAATTTCTCAAGACTACAAGGTCTAGCATAGATATAACTATGTGAGAGAATGTGCACAGGTTTTATGGGTTATTTTATAATTTTGTTCAGAATTCTGTCATTTTTGTACACACTCATAACTAATTGCAGGCAACTAACCTAAGTGAAGAAGTGATATGCTCACCACTAACTGAAGAAATTATTGAGCAGTCTGACTGGTCACATTACAATTCTTACTTGTTTGTTAGTCAGTAATATATTGGATATATAAAAAAACCTATTTGCTTGCTTAGTTTTCTGTTGATTTCTAGTTCTGTATTTTACATATTGTGCATCGTTTTGATTCGTTTGCAATTTATCATTCAATTACTTGATTCTCTAATTATGATTTCCCAAGAGACCATCTTTTGTGCAAATGCATGATACATTGGATGCATATCATTCTCAAGATTTCAAATTACAGTAGAGAAGAAAGGATGCCAATTGTTATTCATGGCAGGATTTTTCTGGGGAAATTATATCAGCTTTACAGCAGCCCTAAAGCATCTTTGTTTATTGCTGCCAAGAAATATGTGTGCTGCTAAAAGTAAGTGCTACATGGTCCATAGTTCTGAGATACGTTAAAAATGATCACTTTTATAACACAAATTATATATTTCAACAAAGACTAGCATTTTAATTACCAATGACAAACTTAAAGGAATCACACAAGATTTCAAGTTTTAAGATAGCTCCTGTAACAAACCGACTAAATGCAAAAATAACTAAACATTAGGCAGCTAATATTTTAAGCTACACAAAATAACTCTCAGTAATGCTCTGAGAGAAAGGGAGCAGTCCGAGAAACTGAAAATAATGTGAGAGTTGAGTCTTCACTCTGAGCTGTCTCCTTTGTTCTTAATTTGGTACATCAAAAAAGCTGATGAATACTGGCAAGTGTATCTACTATTCTAATTGCGAGAATAGATTTTAAAGTTAGCTTTGGTGATTTCTCCTTCCAGCCTAGCCTGGACAAATTTTACACAGCCTTTGCATTGCCATGGTGTAATTCTGGTCAATCTGTAATCATCCTCTATCTGCTAGCTCACAGCAAACATGTAGCCCTCTCTATTCTGCCAGTTAACCCAAGTGTTGTCTTGCTTTTGTTTCCCTGTGCAACCTCACTGACTCTCTCTCTGTCTCTTTCTTTCATGACCCAAACTCTTAGAAACCAACAGTCAGTCTACAGGCTGTGTGTTCTGTATGACTCTAGTTGACCCAGCTGCTCTTGCCTTTGTTTGTAGATGTGAATATTTTGTGTATTGCTTGTATTATGAGGGAATCTATCCCCATTGATAATGAACTGCTAGCTTGAAGATAGGGGACTGAGTGCTTTTCAGACTGGAGGCCTGTGACCACAATGGTGTGCCACAAGAATTGGTGCTGGGTCCACTGTTTTTTTGTCATTTATATTAATGATTTGGATGTGAATGTAGGAGGTATGGTTAATAAGTTTGGAGATGACACCAAAATTGATAATGTAATGAACAGTCAAGAAGGTTACCTCAGAGTACAACGGGACCTTGACAAGTAATTAGGCTAAGGAGTGGCAGATGGAGTTTAATTTAGATAAATGTGAGGTTCTGCATTTTGGAAAAGCAAATCAGGCCAGGATTTATACACTTAATGGTAAGGTCCTTTGGAGTGTTGCTGCACAAAGAGACCTTAGAGTATAGGCTCATAATTCCTTGAAAGTGGAGTTGCAAGTGGATAAGATAGTGAAAAGGGCATTTGGGTATGCTTGTCTTTATTGGTCATTGCATTGAATATGGGAGTTGGGAAGTCATGTTGCAGCTCTACAGGACATTGGTTAGGCTACAATTGGAATACTGCATTCAATTCTGGGTCTCCCTACCATAGAAAGGATGTTGTGAAACTTGAAAGGGTTCAGAAAAAAATTCCAAGGATATTGCCAAAGTTGGAGGATTTGAGCTATAGGGAGAAGTTGAATATTCTGGGACTATTTTCCCTGGAGTATTGGAGGCTGAGGGGCGTTTATAAAATCATGAGGGCACAGATAGGGTGAATATCAAAGGTCTTTTCCCCAGGATAATAGAGTCCAAAACTAGAGGGCATAGGTTTAAGGTGTGAGAGGAAAGATTTAAAAGGGACCTAAGAGTAACTTTTTCCTGCAGATAGTGCTGCATGTATGGAATGAGCTGCCAGAGGAAGTGGTGGAGGCTGGTACAATAACAACATTTAAAAAGCATCTGGATGGGTATATGAAAGGAAGGGTTTAAAAGGATACAGGCCAATTGCTGGCAAATAGGACTAGATTAGGTTTGGATATCTGGTCGGCATGGATGAGTTGGACCGAAGGATCTGTTTCTGTGTTATACATTTGTATGATTCTATGGTCAGTTGTTGGACAAAAATTTGAAACAGATCTCGCAACCCTCTTAACTTCTTGAATTAAAGAGATGGTCCCAAAACATAATCACATTAGAAAATCTTGCATTCATAATATCATCCATGGTTTTAATATATGCTGGTACAGGCTTGAAGGGTCACATGGCCTACTCCTGCTCCTATTTCTCATGCTTCTATGTTCTCATTAACAGGTTATACCCAAAAACAACTTAAATAACAAAAAACATTGTTTTATCTCTGTCCTAGTTTAGACTAAAAGTACAGAAGAAAAAATGTAAAATTGCCTTAGCATACCAATGGTCATTTACAGCAATTAAAATTACAAACCAAGCCATGCTCACACTGGTCCGGATCTTCCTCAAAGCAGCAACCATGGTTAGATTGATATTCTTCTCTTCCTACTTCACATTCTGAAGCTACCCTAGCCTTACGGGAGTGCCAGTCTCTTGTTTCATAAAAGTAGTTCCACAAAGTGGGTTTTAAGGTTCAGTGTAAATTGGGACTGATGGATGGACAGATGGACAGACAGATGGATGGATGGACAAACTGATGGTTCAATCAAACAATGGGCAGATGGTAGGATGGATAGTTCAGTGAAGTAAGTGGATTGGGTGAGGTGGCAGGGGGATGAGATGATAGGTGATTAGGGAAGGTCATGTGACACATAAATAGGATGGTAGGAGGTAAGGGTGACAAGTCACTAGGGTGGAAAGTGAATAGGTGCATAGTTAGGCTGTAAGACCTACACAGGTTGGGGCTCGTCAGGTCAGGTCATGGGTATTTGTGTGATTGTGAGTTAGTGTTTTTGGGAGACATTACTGAGTGATTTATGAGGTTGGTTGGGAAAGAGGGTATGAGGTTCAGATGTGTTGTGTGGAATCAAGTGAGTTGGAGGGTCAGTTGAGTAATTGGGGTAGAGGGGAAGGGTCAGTTGTATAGTTACCAATTGGTTAGACAAGGATACTTCCATCTAAAATGTAAGTAACTATTGTTGTACTGTCCAAAGTCTACAAGTCCATCTCAGATCTGACATAAAATTAACTTTTGCAGAGGGTTGTGTGCAGTGGAAATTGTCCTTTGGAAGTTCAAATATCCTAGGCAATTCCCATGGTTTTCAGCACATTGGGACATCAATGGTGTTCCAAAATGTGCCTTCGGTCGTACATCTGTCCTCCAAAAATCCAGAAGCTGGAACATCTAGGCCACTCAGAAAAAAATTTAAGTCATTCTTATCATGCCCTCAGGATGTCGCAAATAACTTTCAGACAGTTAATTATTTTTGAAGCATCTTCACATTGACATTCAAATTAACAAATTTGCAGAAAGTTGAGTGCTAGAGGTAAGTGGCTGCTTGATCTGTTTTAGTAGCTTTGGATGGAAGAATACATTGTGACTGGAATAATAATGTGCCAGAAAACATTTTATATTTATTTGAATATGCTGAGCATTTCCCAGTTTTGAATCAAAAAGTACTCTGTTCCTCAGTTCAGTAGCAAAATGTCAGCCTTGATTGTAATTCCTGCCAGGAAACTTGAGTTTCTCTCACTCTTGGCATGGAGTCAATCATACTTGTAGCCATAATGTCCAAATTAATAATAAAATGAAACATTGCAGCTCTACCAAACCTCAAAAAACACTGTCAAAGAGATGGAAACGCCCAAGGCATAGAAACACATGATATGTCCACAGTTGACTTGCTAAGAGTCATGAATAATCAAATATCTGCATTTACAGGATGAAGCTCTGGGAAGCTGACAAATGTTTCAGTAGGTAACTCAAAAATATTGGCCTTTGAAAAGTAGATAATTGTCTTGAGCATAATTGTAAAGATTTTGCATGATGACTGAACTCAATAAGTAGTTCTGTCCCTATCTGAGTAAGAAAATTAAGACTTCCAGCTCAGTTGTTTGAGCTCATAGTGTGAACCAATGCCGTTATACAGTAAGGAAATGATACACTCTTGGAGGCATCAAGCTATGGAGTATAGTTTAACTCTCTGCTTGTTCAAGAAACTCAGATTGGTGTTAACATTTCAATGACATTTTTCAAAGAGCGAGAATCTTTACTGTTGTTGACCAATATTTGTTTGCAAAGTATACTATCTAGATTCACTAGGTATTCATTCCATCGCAAAGGAACATTGTTCTGTTCAAAATGGCAACTCATAACAACAATTACTCAAATTTAAAGCAATTCTTCATTCATGAAGTACTTTGAGATTTTTTTTCAGACAATGTGATAAGGTGCTGTGTATATGCAATCTTTCCCTGCTTTGTACAGTTGTTCTGCTGATGCACACATTACGAGTTTAGGTGATAGGCAATTTCTCAGTCCTCTATTTAGCCTGTCTTCATCTTAATATACTCTTTAGGATTTTTGTTCAATTTAAATTCTAATTTGAGTTTCCAACTGTAGCTTCAGTTTTTCACATTTTCCATCAGCTTCCTTCATACAGCGGTTTTGAACATGTAAGTTTAAAAGTTCAAACAGAAAATGGAATTCATATTATCTTAAAATTCATTTCAACCAAGCCATCAATTTTTAATTAAAAACCCCCAATTATTCACAAATATTGCTTATGCCCCAGTCAATCTCTCCGCTGTTCTGCATCACTACTTATGGCATTGCTCCTGTGTTCAAATCACTTAACTATTTCAATGTCACTGGCATTTCCATTTATAGGTAGCCTCTTTTTTCTCTGTGATGAACAGCAATGGTAAATATTTACATTAATGTACTGTAGTGACTTTAATGTAGTAACATAGCACAAAGAACATCATGGGAGTGTTATCTGATGTGTATCAGAGAGGTGATCGGGCACCTTACTTGACTAGTTTACTCATTTCATTTTGAAGACTCAAGTCTTGCTGAAGCATATTTCACTCAGCACCACCATGTCCTTAAGAGAATTCTGGATCAAAGGGCTGACGCCAGATCCTTAATGAATACTCAAATCTTTTAAAACCATGTAACTCCTTGTCGCACCAGCTGATGGATGGCCCACAGACAAGGATAACAATTGGCACAGCTGCATTAGTGGTGTCGTATATATATCAGGGAGGTTGTATGTCAGGCCATAAACTGGACCCCAATCTGCCATCTTTAAAGTATGAGTTTGCTCAGTGAATGTCAGTGGGCTATTCCAGCTGACAAGATGACCTACACAAATAAACTGTTCTCTTTTACCTTCAGCAAGAGCTTTGCACCAAATGCTGATCAAATTTTATTTTGTTTTAGCATATCAATTAAAATACTATTCGCAATCTATAAATTAGAATGACAAACATTAATAGCTATTAAGATATTTATTTGCATAACTTCAATAATCTACTCTTGCCATGTTCAGAAAAAAAGTTTGAAATCAATGTACGTTATTGGTAACCTTAGACTAATGCAGTACTATATCCAGGTCACATTCAATTACATCCATGAACTCATTAGCACAAAGTGTAATCAAAGTCAGATGGCTTCATGCTATCTCTGTGTTACCTAATGGATTTCCTGTTTGCCATAAACTTATATTGGAAGACGGATATTAAATATAGGATTTGTGGCTCAATAATTGATTTTACCTTTGAACCTTGAACATATTGTGAATTGGAAGGTTGGAAGTTTTGGGGGATCAAATTGCAGAATGTAGGGTCAGACATCGAAAGCTGATTACATTTCTATGACATATATTTTAAATAAATCTCTGCTGCTATCGATTTTGGTACATGTTTAGAGTCAGCATCACTGTGTATCATCAGCATCAACTTAGCCCAGCTAGCTAATATTACAGGCTAGTGCACTTCCCACTTTCATAGCAATAACAACAAACAACAACAAATTGTGGTTAAACAGCACATTTACCATGGAAAAACAACACAAGGTGTTTCATGTGAGTGCAATCAAATAATAATTTCTATTCCACCAGAAGACCATAAGATATAAGAGCCCATCAAGTTTGCTCCTCCATTCAATCATGGTTGTTATGTTTCTCAACCCCATTCTCCTGTCTTCTCCCTGTAACTCTTGATCCCCTTACTGGTCAAGAACTTATCTATCTCTCTCTTAAAGACACTCAATAATTTGGCCCCACAGCCTTCTGTGGCAATGAGTTCCACTATTCGCCACGCTCTGCCTGAGGAAATTCTTCATGTCTGTTCTATACGGTTGTCCCTTTATTCGGAGGCTGTGTCCTCAGGTCCTGATCTTTTCTACTAGTGAAAATATTTTCTCCATGTCCACTCGATCTAGGCATGTTCATATTCTGTAAATATCAACGAGATTTCCCCACCCCCCCATCCTCCTAAACTCCATCAAGTATGTATCCAGAGTCTTCAACTGCTCCACCTACGACAAGCCCTTCATTTCAGAGATCATTCTTGTCAATCTCCTCTGGACCCCCTCTCAGGCCACCACATCCTTCCTGAGATATAGGGCTCAAAACTGCTCACAATATTTCAAACATGGTCTGACCACAGCCTTACACAGCCTCGTCAATACAATGTTGCTCTTGTGTTGAGAAAAAGAAGAAACTATTTGACACAGTTAAAAGCATGATCAAAAGAATATGGTGATGACACTAGAAATTATTGTTGTGATGATTCTGTAGCTTCAGGAGTTATTTTGTCTTTTTTTTAAAAGAGATGTTGTAAGGCGGTGGTTCTGAGCAGTCTACCGAAACCACTAGAGTCAATAACTTATGAAGCCTTGGATTTTTTAAAAATTTGGAACAATGGAGGCAGCTTGGATGGATGTGGTCAGCTCTCACAGACCAGGATTTCTAGTTTCTTTTCAGTTTTTCATTTTAGCTTTAAGCAGTTGCTGTTGTGGGCTTGAAGAAGTAGAAGATATCTTCTCCCTCCCTCGGTTACAGCTAGAAGCTCTGGTTTCCCTCTGCCACTGGTTACCTGTGAGACAAATCTATTTTTTCTGAGTTTGCCTCTATCTGCCAAGGTGACGATTGTGGGATGTTACTATATTGGAACAGTTAATTAGTAATAGTTACTGTATTGATTATTCAGTTAAGCTTTCCAATAGAGTTAAGTTATTCTAAATTCTTCTTTTTTTTGTTTGTATTTTAACTACAGTGTTTAAGTAAATTCTTGTTTGCTTAACATTGAGTTGTTGGACCAGAGACATTGCATCTGGAACTCCGTACATCTGCCTTTAAAATAAGAAAAAAATAGAGTCTAGGCTACCTTCTTCACATATTTTGAGGGAGTCTGATCTGGTCCATAACATTGTTTACAAGGATATGATACACAATGGAGCACTTGTGATGCAGTGGTAGTGTCCTTGCTCGAAACTCTGGATTTGCTTTGGGACTTGATGGCAATGGAAGTACACTCATGACATGGACAAACAGTTTGATTATCAAACTGTAAACTCTTCCAGTATCCCTGTGGGAGAGTCACCTGGTCAGTCATGCTTGTGGTGAAGTAGTGCACTTCAAGTTATAGTCTCAGGCAATACACAAATGAACTATTCAGGAAAAACTAGCAATGGACACATGTAAAGTGTGTGCTTTGTCTGCCTCATGGCACTAATCATGAGAAAGATGAGTTAGCTATCACAAACATAGTAGTTTCTACATACTGAATCTTTAATAATTAACTAAAGAGTAAAACATTAACAGCTTGCAGCATAGAAAAAAAGATTCTTTTTGCTAATATCTTCCATTCCTCTTTCCTGAAAGTGCCGGTCTGTCACAGCTTCAAATCTTTCAGTCTATGTGGCAATTTTAAAATAACCTTTTCAGCTTATTCAGTGTAACATTAGATCACACAGAATGGAAAGTGGTGCTTGACTTCTTCATTTCTCTGTGGTCAGATGGTTGATCTTTGAGGAGTTAGGATTGGGATACAATAATTATGTTACAGTTCAACATGTTCTGGTAACACTCCAGTACTTTGTCAAGTGATCATACTTTATTCTGAAGCTAGTTACATGTGAATACAGACATTCCTTATTGAAACTTACAAAATACTGATATGCCTAAATAGAGTGGATGTGAAGATGTTTCCACTGATAGGAGAGACTATGATCTGAGGGCACACTCCTGATTCTGTCCTCCAGCAGAGGGTGTCACTGAAAAGCAATTAAAGCGGTATAATAATAAGTCAAGTTGGTGTGATCAATATTGTTTCAAAGAATGAGGAGATCTTGATGGTTGGTATATTGCCTCCTAGGTCCAGAGTTGTTCTGTTTTTCCCCATCAATGTTCTTATGATATCATCAGATTGGTGGAGTGTAATGCCATATTAACCCTTTCAGAGCCATTATATACCAACAATCTGGCTGCTCTGCATATTCCCAGCTCACAATCCCTATGTCTGCACAAAATGGCAACTGGCATATCCTGTACAGTCAGGATATGATTTTGAACTTAGAATGCAAACATATTTTGTGGCCCTGAAGTTGAACTATTTAAAGAAAGTAAATACAGCTATCAGTGTGTTTTAACCAAACCTATTATATCATTGATTTTCTGTACTTCACCACTTTCTAGCAGGGCATTTAATGGAATTATTTGATTAGCCTAACTTAATTTACAAAGTTAATGTAGAAACGAACCTCTATCTTGTCAGCGTTAGATACTTAGAAAATCAATTAATAATCATTCTCAATTATACTCCTTGGTATCAGAGTACGGCAATGCTGCATATTCAGGGCTGCTGCCTTTCAACTGAGACATTACACTGAGGTCTGGTTGCCCTGTTGGATGGATATTCTGTTTGAAGAATGGCAGGGGATTTTAACTTGTGTCCATGTTTCTCTCTGTTGCAAGATTACATTTCAGAAATCATTTGGATAAAATACATTATATAAATGCAAGTTCCTTCTCTCACATATTATACAGTCATATAAGAGGGTTTTCTCCTTGTCTTGAAAGCCATTTCAGTTATTGTAAGAGTGCAAGCTGAATGCCCAACTGAAAATTGCTGCAAGAATTTTATTATTATTTATCCTTGGAAATGAGGATGGCTGGGATGTATTGACTGCCTTTGGTTGTTATAAAAATGGTGAGCCTTGTCTTCAGGTATGTTAGAGTTATGAAGCCCCACAGTGTGGAAACAGACCTATCGGCCCAACAAGTCCATACCAATCCTCAGAAGGGTAACCCACTCAGGTCCATTTCCCGACCCTATATTTACCAATGACTAATGCCTACATATCCCTGAACACTATGGGCAATTTAGTTTGGCCAATTCACATAATCTGCACATCTTTGGATTAGTGGGAGGAAACCAATGCAGACATGGGGAGAATGTGTAAACTCCACACAGTCGCTCAAGGCTGGAATTGAACCCAGGTCCCTGGCGCTGTGAGGCAGCAGTGCTAACCACTGAGCCACCATACCACCCTAATCAATCATCCTATTCCAGTGGGAAGTGGGAGATCACAATTGAGGAGGGGCCTGACTGCAAAATAGGTTTTAAAATGTTCAGCTCCCATTAGCGTCATATCATTTTATCAAAGCGAGCACTTGCTTTCCTGATCTTCACCTGGAGAATTGTTGGTATCTTGCAGTTTGAAATAACTGCATAGAGGTCAGGAACCCGTCACCAAGTCATCCTTTATTTACCTGTGAACAGTACACTGGCTGTGGTCAGCAGGCTGAGAGTCAGGCCCTGAAAGCAAGAGACTCTGAATCCCCTGTTTATATCTGTCAGCCAAGGCTCCCTGATTGACCCAGGTTAGCAACCCCAATCAAGAATCTCATAGTCAATAAGATCCACCTGGTTCTAATCCCTACACAGTCACATGATTTAAATGAGCATATTGGATGTGGCTCGCAGAGGGAATATTGAGCCTTCACTTTGGGACCATAGCTGAGCAGGAGTGAGCGGAGAGCAATCTGGGAAGGGAAAAGATTATAAAAGCTTACCTCACGGATTAGGGCCTCCACTTCAGGATTGGAGCTGAGCGGGAGTGAGTGGAGAGCAGTCTGGGAAGGTAAGAGTGGCTGATTCTGAGAGGGAAACTGAAAAGTGACATCACAGGATGGCTGTGATTTGACTGGCTAATAAGGAGTCTGCTAAATTTAAATCTGTGTTAAATTGAATCTTGTTATTTCATTGGTTACAACTTGCATAAGCAGGGATACTAAAACTGTTATAAATTGAAAAAAAGACTAATTTCAAAACTAATTAAATAAAATAAGGATGGAGAGTCAGATGATATGTTGGTTCTGCATGATGTGGGAGCTGATGGACCCCACTGTGGTTCCCAGTGGCCATGTCTGTAGTGAATGTTGGTTGCTGGAAAAACTCTGGCTCAGCTTTGATGAACTGAAGTTTGAGCTTCAAATATTGCGAAACATCAGGGAGGGATCGAGTTACCTGGATGCTGTGTTTCAGGAGACAGTTACACCCCTTAGATTAACAAACTCGAATTCGGCTAGTGGTCAGGGACAGGAAGGTGTGGCTGTGAGTGAGGCAGGGAGAGGGATCCAGGGGGTAGAGTTGCAGGGGCCTCAGCCCATGTCCTTGTCCAACAGGTTCAAGAGATTGACTCCTTGTGTGGATGGGAATGGGAGGGAGGATGAGCCAACTGATTGCAGCAACGCGGTGCAGGGAGTCATTCGAGTGGGGGAAGAAAAGAGAGATGTTGTTGCAATTGGGGATAATATTGTTAAAGGCATAGACACTGTTCTGTGACCAGGGTCGAGAGTTCCAAAGGTTGCGTTACCTGCCTAGTGCTTGGGTTCGGGATCTCTCATCTGGGCTGCAGAGGAACTTGGAGTGGGAGGGTAAAGATCCAGTGAATGTGGTCCACGTAGCTACCAATGGCATATATAAAACTAGGGCAGAGGTTCTGCTAAGGGAGTATGAACAGCTAGGAGCTAAATTAAGTTAAAAATTACACAACACCAAGTTATAGTCCAACAAGTTTATTTGAAAGCACTAGCTTTCGGAGCGCTGCTCCTTCATCAGATGGTTTCGCAGCAGCGCTCTGAAAGTTAGTGCTTCCAAATAAACCTGTTGGACTATAACCTGGTGTTATGTGATTTTTAATTTTGTACACCCCAGTCCAACACCGGCTTCTTCAAATCAGAGCTAAAATAAAAAGAAGAACCAATAATCTCTGAATTATGAACTGAGCCACGAATTAATAGGCATAGGGTCAATAAGATTAAACAGGTAAATGCATGGCTCAAAGTCCGGTATGGGAGAAATGGGTTTGGATTTATGGGGCATTGGTAGCAGTACTGAGGAAGAAGGGACCTGTTCTGATGGGACAATCTTCATCTGAACCATGCCGGGACCAGAGGCCTAGCGAATTGCTTAACTGGGGTTGTAGACAGGTCTTTAAACTTAATAGGCAGGGGGAGCGTTCAGTTATAGGGGAAATTAGAAAACCCTAATTAAAAGGAGAAGGTAAGAGAGCAGAACTTAGGAGAGGTTATTAAAAGACACAAATAGGACAGTGGGTATGGAAAGGGTTAGCAATCAAACTTCAAGTACTCTGGACAAACGTATGACAATGAGAAGAGGGAAGGTTGATACAGGACTGAAGGTGTTATATCTGAATGCACACAGTATAAAGAATAAGGTAAATGAGCTTGTGGTGCAGATTGAAATTGGCAGGTATGGACTTGGTGAACATCATGGAAACGTGGATGCACAGGGATCAGGATTGGGAGCTGAATGGTCAAGGATATAAAACTATAAGACATAGGAGCAGAAATTAGACCATTCAGCCCATCGAGTCTGCTCTGCCATTCAATCATAACTGATTAATTTCTCAACCTGATTCTCCCGCGTTTTCCTCATAACCCTTGATACTCAAGACAATATCTGTCTCAGCCTTAAGTATACTCAATGACCTGACTTTCACAGCCTTCTGTGGCAATAAATTCCATAGATTCACCACTCTCTGGCAGAAGACATTTCTCCTTATTTCTGTTCTAAAAGGTCTTCCCTTTACTCTAGGGCTATGTCCTTGGTCCAAGTCTCTCTTACCAATAAAAAACACCTTCCCAACATCTACACTGTCCATTCAGTATTCTGTATGTTTCAATTGGATTCTCCTTAATCCTTCTAATCTCCATCAGCTATAGACCGAGAGTTCTCAAATGTTCCACCTACGTTAAGCTTTTTATTCCTGGTCCCATTCTCATGAACCTCCTCTGAACACCCTTCCTGAGATATGGGACCCACAACTGTGTATATTACTCCAAGAATGGTCTGACCAGAACATTATAGAGTTTCAGAAGTACATGGCTGTTGCACGTTCCAGGGTTCAAATGTTTTAGTAGGATCAGACATGGGGGTAAAAAAGGGGGAGGCGTGGCATTACTTGTCAAAGATAGTATCACAGCAGTGGAATGGACGATGGAAGAGGACTTGCCATCTGAGGTAGTTTGGGCTGAGGTTAGAAATAGGAAAGGTGAGGTCACCCTGTTAGGTGTTTTCTACAGGCCTCCTAATAGTCCTAGAGAAGTAGAGGATAATATTGCGAGGATGATTCAGGAAAAGAGTGAAGGTAGCAGGGTGGTTGTTATGGGGGACTTTAACTTCCCAGATATTGACTGGGAGAGCTATAGCTCGAGTTCATTAGATGGGTCGGTGTTTGTACAATGTGTGCAGGAGGGTTTCCTGACACAATATGTCGACAGGCCAACAAGAGGGGAGGCTATATTGGATTTGGTTCTAGGTAATGAACCAGGCCAGGTGTTAGACTTGGAGGTAGGTGAGCACTTCGGGGACAGTGACCACAACTCGGTGACTTTTACTTTAGTGATGGAGAGGGATAATCGTGCGCCGCAGGGCAAGAGCTATAGCTGGGGGCAGGGAAATTATGATGCAGTGAGGCATGACTTAGGATGTGTGGATTGGAAAAACAGGCTTCAAGAGAAGAACACTAATGAGATGTGGGGATTGTTCAAGGAGCAGCTACTGCGTGTCCTCGATAGGTATGTACCAGTCAGGCATGGTGTAAAGGGCCTTGTGAGGCAGCCGTGGTTTAGTAAGGAATTGGAGTCCCTTGTGAAAGGGAAGAAGGCGGCATATGTAAAGATGAGGCGTGAAGGTTCAGTAGGGGCGATTGAGAGTTATAAGGTAGCCAGGAAGGAGCTAAAGAGGGAGCTAAGAGAAGCGAGAAGGGGACATGAAAAGTCTTTAGCTGGTAGGATTAGGGAAAACCCAAAGGCTTTCTATAGGTATGTCAAGAAAAAAAGGATGACTAGGGTAGGTATCGGTCCAGTCAAGGATAGTAGTGGGAAGTTGTGTGTGGAGGCGGAGGAGATTGGAGAGACATTAAATCAGTACTTTTCATCAGTATTCACTCAGGAACAGGACACTGTTGCTGATGTGAATATGGAATCACAAATAATTAGAATGGATGCCCTGGAAATATGCAGGGAAGAGGTTTTGGGAATATTGGAAAGGATGAATATAGATAAGTCTCCTGGGCCTGATGGCATTTACCCCAGGATCCTATGGGAAGCTAGGGAGGAGATAGCAGAGCCATTGGCCTGGATTTTTATGTCGTCATTGTCTACGGGAATAGTACCAGAGGACTGGAGGATAGCGAATGTGGTCCCATTGTTCAAGAAAGGGAGTAGGGATAGCCCTAGTAACTATAGGCCAGTGAGTCTGACTTCAGTGGTGGGCAAAGTCTTAGAGAGAATGGTAAGGGATAAGATTTATGAACATCTGGGTAGGAATAACATGATCAGGGATAGCCAGCATGGTTTTGTGAAGGGCAGGTCGTGCCTCACAAACCTTATTGAGTTCTTTGAGAAGGTGACTATGGAAGTGGACGAGGGTAAAGCAGTAGATGTTGTGTATATGGATTTTAGTAAGGCGTTCGATAAGGTTCCCCATGGTAGGCTAATGCTAAAACTTCGGAGGTATGGCATTGAGGATACATTAGAGGTTTGGATTAGGAATTGGCTGGCTGGAAGGAGACAGAGGGTAGTAGTTGATGGATTATGTTCATCTTGGAGCGCAGTTACTAGCGGTGTACCACAAGGATCTGTTTTGGGACCATTGCTTTTTGTTATCTTTATAAATGATCTAGAGGAAGGACTTGAAAGCTGGGTAAGCAAGTTTGCGGATGACACAAAAGTCGGTGGAGTTGTGGATAGTGAGGAAGGAAGTGGTAGGTTACAGCGGGATATAGATAAGTTGCAGAGCTGGGCGGAAATGTGGCAAATGGAATTCAATGTAGCTAAGTGCGAAGTCGTTCACTTTGGTAGGAATAACAAGATGATGGATTACTGGGCTAATGGTAGGCTACTTGGTAGTGTGGATGAGCAGAGGGATCTTGGTGTCCACGTACACAGATCTCTGAAAGTTGCCACCCAGGTAAATAGTGCTGTGAGGAAGGCATATGGTGTACTGGGCTTTATTGGCAGAGGAATTGAGTTCCGGAGTCCTGAGGTCATGTTGCAGTTGTATAAGACTCTGGTGAGGCCTCATCTGGAGTATTGTGTGCAGTTTTGGTCGCCATACTATAGGAAGGATGTGGAAGCTTTAGAACGAGTGCAGAGGAGGTTTACCAGGATGTTGCCTGGAATGGTAGGAAAATCTTATGAGGAAAGGCTGAGGCACTTGGGGCTGTTCTCATTGGAGAAGAGAAGGTTTAGGGGAGATCTGATAGAAGTGTATAAGATGATTAGGGGTTTAGATAGGGTAGATACTAAGAACCTTTTACCGCTAATGGAGTCAGGTGTTACTAGGGGACATAGCTTTAAATTAAGGGGTGGTAGGTATAGGACAGATGTTAGGGGTAGATTCTTCACACAGCGGGTTGTGAGTTCATGGAATGCCCTGCCCGTATCAGTGGTGAACTCTCCTTCTTTATGGTCATTTAAGCGGGCATTGGATAGGCATTTGGAAGTTATTGGGCTAGTATAGGTTAGGTAGGATTCGGTCGGCGCAACATCGAGGGCCGAAGAGCCTGTACTGCGCTGTATCCTTCTATGTTCTATGTTCTATCCCTGCTTTTATATTCAAGTCGTCTCAAAATAAATGGCATCATTGTAATTGCCTTCCTCACTACTGACTCAACCAGCAAGTTTTCCTTCAGAGACTCCTGGACTAGAAATCTCAGGTTTCTTTGTACTTCAGGCTTCTGAATTTTCTTCCCATTTAGAAAATAGTATATGCCTCTACACTTTCCCATAGTGTACACTATCTGCTACTTTTTTGCCCACTCTTCTAACCTGTCCAAATCCTTCTGCAGCCTCCCGCCACCTGAATGTTACCTGTCCCTTTACACATCTTTGTATCTCTGCAAACATAGCCAGAAAGTCCCCAGTTCCTTCATCTAGATCTCAATGTATAAAGTGAAAAGTTGTGGTCCCAACACTGAGCCTTGCAGAACACCACTGGCTGCCATCCTGAGAAGGACCCTTTTATCCCCACTCTGTTTTCTTCCAAACAGCCAAGCTTCTATCCATGCTAGCATCCTGTCTCTAACACCATGGGCCTTTATCTTACTCACTAGCTCCCTGTGCGTTCCTTGTCATAGGCCTTTTAATGTCCAGATAGATAACATCCATTTGGCTCTCATTGGTCTAACCTGTTTGTTGCTTCCTCAAAAGAATTCTAGCAGATTTGTCAGGCATGACCTCCCCTTGATGAAACCATACTGACTTTGCCCTATTTTATCATATACTTCCAAGAATTCAGAAATCTCATCCTTCACAATAGATTCCAGGATCCTATCCATGATCAAGTTTCAGCTAGTTGGTGTGTAACTTTCCCTCTTTTACCTTACTCAGGGATGCACTTCTGAGCCTCTGTAAACTCTGGTTGGACTACATTTGGAGTACTGTGTGCAGCAGTTTTGGGCCTCATATCTCAGGAGGGATGCACTGGCCCTGGAGTGTGCTCAGAGGAGGTTCACAAGAATGGTCCCAGGAATGAAAAGCTTAATATAGGAGGAATGTTCGAGAACTCTGGGTCTGTACTCGATGGAGTTTAGAAGGATGAGGGAGGATCTAATTGAGACACACAGAGTACTGAATGGCCTAGACTGAGTAGATGTTGGGAAGATGTTTCCATTGATAGGTGAGACTAGAATTCAAGGGCATAGCCTTAGAGTAAAGGGAAGACCTTTTGGAATGGAGATAAGGAGAAATGTCTTCAGCCAGAGAGTGGTGAATCCATGGAATTCATTTCCACAGACGACTGTAGTAGCCAGGTCATTGAGTATATTTAAGAAGGAGATAGATAGGTTCTTGAGTATCAAAGGGATCAAGGGTTTGGGGAGAAAGTGGGACAACAGGGTTGGGCTGGGGGGGGGGGGGGGGAGAAGGTAGCTGGGAATGCAATAGGTAGATGAAAGTGGGGGAGAATGTGATAGGTCGGAGAGGAGGTTGGAGCGGATTGATGGGAAAGACAACAGACAGGTCAAGAGGGTGGTGCCGAGTTGGAGGCTTGTGACTGGGATAAGCTATAGGGAGGGGAAAATGAAGAAACTGGTGAAATGCACAATAATCCTGTGGGGTTTCAGATAAGGTGTTCTTCTTCCAGGTGTTAGTTAGGGTTTGGCGATGGAAGAGCCCCAGGACCTGCATGTCCTTGGTGGAGTGAGAGGGGGAATTGAAGTGTTCATCCACAGGGTGGTGTGGTTGTTTGGTGCTGGTGTCCCAGAGATGTTCTCTGAAAGGATCTGCAAGTTGGCATCCTGTCTCCCCAATGTAGAGGAGACCACATCAGGTGCAATGGACACAATAGATGACATCTGTGGAGGCACAGGTAAATTTCTGTCAGATGTGGAAGGATCCTTTGGGGCCTTGGGCGGAGTTGAGGAAAGAGGTGTGGGCATAGGTTTTGCACTTCCTGCGGTGGCAGAAGATGATGTTGGAATGGGTGTTGCGGGGTTGGTGGCGGATCTGACAAGGGAGTCGCTGAGGGAATGGTCTCTTGGAATGCTGATAGGGATGGGGAGGGAAATATATCCTTTGTAGTGGTGTCAGTTTGTAGGTGGCAGAAGTGGCGGAGGATAATGCAATGTATACGGAGGTTGGTGAGAACCAGGGGTGTTCTGTCCTGTTATCTTTCTCAGGGGGTGGTAAATGGGTTCTAACTCGATGTGTTTATCGAGTTAGACCCCATTTATCACCCCCTGAGAAAAACAACAGGAAATGACATCACCACAGGAAATGACATCACCAACCCAAAGAAGCCCAAACATCTAAATAGAAAGCAAGAATCATGTACAGTGCTTCACCTGATGCCCACTGAAGATGTTACCTAGTAGGGTGATGAAACGTCTGGAAATGAACTTTCCAGCTCAGTGAGCAAACCTACATCCAGTAGGTGGGGAGTTCCTGGACTAAGGGGGACAGGATGGTATCAACGTATGCAGAGATAAGTTCAGTGGGACAGGAACAGGCTGAGACAATGGGTCGATTGGGGAAGTCAGGTGTGTGAATCTTCGTGCAGAGATGAGTTCAGTGGAAACTTATCAGCCATGATTGAATGGCAGAGCAGACTCGATGGGCTGAATGGCCTAATTTCTGCTGCTATGTCTTATGATTTTATGGAACATTGTGGGCATTTACTGATGGGCATATGTTTCCCCAAGTAAACAAATTAAGAAGCAAAAATAGGAAAAGGTCCTAATGGATGTCATTTTGAATTTGAGAAAAAGTGTAAATAATTGAAATTGGCTCACCCACTCTTCATACAGCTCTCTAATAGTCATTTCCATTGATGCTCAATAAAACATTAATTGTCGTGTGAGGTTTTATATAAATGTTATATAATTCTCTGACTTTGTATCTCAAATTTTCTCGTTGGTCAGGAAAAGATAGGCTTTACCCTTGATGTGCAATCACACAGACAAAATAACATTACGCAATTCATTATATCTCCATTGTAAATTTGCAGCATGTACTAACATGTAGCTATCAGCATGGGTAATTCCAATGAGACTCTTTACGGGTTCAATTCTCAGTCCAGTTCCCAATAGATCTGTCCGCAGCAAAACAATTGAAACTCAGTGCTAACGTATCAATGAGCAGCAGAAAATGAAATGGAATGACCCCCAGAAAGTTTTACTATCAATATTTCTCCTTCAAAAGAAAACTTAATCAAATAAATTGCACCCTTTAATCAAATACCAAATGTAACAATAACTCTTAGTGAGCTGAACAGGGCTCTTACACAGAACTTAGAATTAATAATGAGATGACATCAATTTTAGATTTAAAAACCTATGAATAGGAGGAAGCGAAGGTGGAATCTTGTTTTGGAGTTGGTAGTAGAAGCTGTGATTAGGATGGATGAAAGACTAGGATCAGTGACCGTCTTTCAATGACCCAACAGTGTTTGTTAAGACAATAAGGCCATAAGAAATAGGAGCAGGGCTAGGCCGTTTGTTCCTTCGAGCCTGCTCTGATGGTCAAGTTCACCTACCCACCCTTCCTCCATATCCCTTGATCCCTTTAGCCACTAGAGCTATATTTACCTCCTTCTTGAAAACACAATGTTGTGGCCTCAACCGTGTTGTATGGTAGTACATTCTACAGGCTCACCACTCTGAGTGAAGAAATTTCGCGTCATCTCAGTCCTAAAAGGTTTACCCCATGTCCTTAAACTATGAATGTCAGTTCAAGACTCACCCACCATCAGGAACAACCTTCCTGCATCTAAGCAATCAAGACCTGTTAGAATTTTATAGGTTTCTATGAGATCCCCCTCATTCTTCCAAACTTCAATGAATGCAATCCTAACCAACTCAATCTTTCCTCATATGTACATCCCAGGAATCAGTTTGATAAATCTTCTCTGTGCAAGAATATCCTTCTTCAGATAAACAGACCAAAACTGCACACGTTATTCCAAGTATAGCCTCACCAATGCACTATACGCTTACAGCACGATAAAACTGTTCCTGTATTCAAATCCTCCTGCTATGAAGGGCAACACACAGTTTATCTTCTTTATTGCCTGCTGCACCTGTGCAGTTAATTTCAATGGCCTGTGCACAAGGACACCCAGGTCTTTTTGAACATTCCCCTCTCTCAATTTACAGCTTTTCAAATAATGATCTGCCCACCTAGTTTTTTCTACCAAAGTGGATAACCTCACATTTATCCATATTATATTGCATATGCCATGCATCTACCCACTCAGTCAGACTGTCTACATCACCCTGCAACATCTGTGTCCTCTTCACTGATGACCCTTCCACCCAGCTTTGCAAATGTTGAAATATTACATTTAGTTCCTTCATCTAAAACATTAACGTAGAATCAGAGAATCCCTACAGTGTGGACACAGGCCATTTGGTCCATCGGCTCCACACTGACCGTCCGAAGAGCACTTCACCCAGAATCAGTCCCTTGCCATATTCTTTAAACTCTGCATTTCCCAGAGCTAACTCACCCAGCCTGCACATCCCTGGACATTGTGGGCAATTTAGCATGCCAATCCACCTAATCTGCACATCTTTGTATTGTGGGAGGAAGCTGGAGCACCTGGAGGAAACCCACGCACACATCTTGAATAGCTGGCTTCCTAGTATCAGTCCTCTGCAGTACTCCTCTAGTCACTGCCTGCCATTCAGAAAAAGACCCATTTATTCCTCCTCTTTGTTTCCTGTCTGCTATCAATCTAGCCTCGGTGATAATCTTTGGAGCACTAGTCCACAGCTCAGAATTGCCAGGTGCCATTACTAAAACCTATGCTACTATCCTCATCCTTAATTTGGGGATACCTTTCAATCTATCAGAATAACATCAGGAAATGGATCACATCTGGAAATCTGCTGAAATCCAAACTTTAATTCTGAGAAAGATAGAACAGATATTGCATGTCCTTGATAGGTATGTCCCTGTCAGGCAGGGAGGAAGTGATAAAGTAAGGGAGTCGTAGTTTACTACAGAAATTGCATCTCTTGTTAAGCAGAAGGAGGCTTATGTGTTAATGAAGCAAGATGGTTCAGATGAGGCACTGGAGGGTTACAGATCAGCTAGGAATGATTTAAAGAGAGAGTAAAGAAGAGCAAAGAGAACACGAGCAGTCTTTAGCAGAAAGAATAAAAGAGAACCCTAAAGCTTTCTATAGGTATGTGAGGAATAAAAGGGTGATTAAGGTAGGTATAGGACAAGTCAAGACAGAAGTGGGAAGTTGAGTGTGGACCCTGTGGAGATCAGAGAGGTGCTAAAAGAACATTTCTCATCAATTTTCACTCAGGAAAAGGAGCATATTGTAGAGGAGAAGAATGAGATACAAGATATTAGACTAGAAAAGATTGAGGTTAGTTACAAACAGGTGTTATCAATTCAAGAAGGAGTGAAAGTAGACAAGTCCCCTGGGCTGGATAGGATTTATCAGAGGATTCACTGGGAAGCTAGGGAGGAGATAGCAGAGCCTTTGGCTTTGATATTTGAGTTATCATTGTCTACAGGTTTAGTACCAGAGGACCGGATGATTGCAAATGTTGTGCCCTTGTTCAAGAAGGGCAGCAGAGATGACCCAGGTAATTGTAGACCAGTGAGCCTTACTTCTTTTGTAGGAAAGGTTTTGGAAAGGATTATAAGAGATAAGATTTATAATCATCTAGCAAGCAACAATTTGATTTCAAAAAGTCAACATGATTTCGTCAAGGGCAGGTCGTGTCTGACAAACCTCTGAGTTTTTTGAGAAGGTGACCAAGCATGTTTATGAAGGTAGGGCAGTTGACGTGGTATACATGGCCTTCAGTAAAGCCTTTGATAAGGCTCCTGATGGTAAGCTATTGGAGAAAATGCAGAGGCACGGGATTGATTTAGCAGTTTATTATGGTGATTTCGCAGTTAGGATTAGAAACTGGCTTTCTGAAAGAAGGCAGCGAGTGGTGGCTGATGGAAAATATTCAGTCTGGAGTCCGGATACTAGTGGTGTGCCGCAAGGATCTGTTTTGGAACCACTGCTATTTGTCATTTTTATAAATGACCTAGACGCAGGCATTGATGGATGGATTAGTAAATTTGCAGATGACACTAAGGTCAGTGGAGTACTGGACAGTTTGAAAGAATGTTACAGGTTGCAGGGGACTTGGATAAACTGCAGAATTGGGCTGAGGGGTGGCAAATGGAGTTCAATGCAGCTAAAGTGAGATGATGCACTTTGGGAAGAATAACAGGAAGGCAGAGTACTGGATCAATGGAAAGATTCTTGGTAGTGTGGATGTGCAGAGGGATCTTGGAGTCCATGTACATAGATCCCTGAAAGTTGCCACCCAGGTGGATAGTGTTGATAAGAAGGCATACGGTGTGTTCGGTTTCATTGGTAGAGAGATTGAGTTTCGGAGCCACAATATCATGCTGCAACAATACAAAACACCAGTGCAGCCACATTTGGAATATTGTGTACAGTTCTGGTCAGCATATTTCAGGAAGAACGTGAAAGCATTGGAAAAGGTTTACCAGGAGGTTGCCTGGTCTGGAGGGAAGGTCTTATGAAGAAAGGCTGAGAGACTTGGATCTGTTCTCATTGGAAAGAAGAAGACTAAGAGGGGATTTGATACATACAAGATGATCAGTGGATTAGATAGGATAGACAGTGAAAGTCTTTTTTTCTTAAGATGACGACATCATCTTGTACAAAGGGGCATAACTTCAAATTGAGGGGTGATAGATTTAAGACAGGTGTCAGAGGCAGGTTCTTTACTCAGAGAGTGGTAAGGGCGTGGAATACCCTACCTGCCAATGTAGTTAACACAGCCACATTAGGGTGATTTAAACAATCCTTGGATAAACACATGGATGATGATGGGATAGTGTAGGTGGACGAGCTGAGAATAGTTCACAGGTCGGTGCAACATCGAGGGCTGAAGGGCCTGTTCTGCGTTGTATTGTTCTATGTTCTAAAGATTGTAAGAGGTACATTTTGTTAAATTGATGTTAAGATTAAAGTAAATTGTTCATTTCTAAAGCATGTGTGCGTTTCAAAAAAAAACAAATTATGAAAACAATTTTCCTAGGATAGAAAGTTGCTTTTATAATGCCCTATTTGCTACCTTCAAATATTTTTTTAGATTCCTGATTCAAAGATATACACATTAAATAAAAGTCCTTAACCTCTGAAAACCAAAACTATACCATGCACAGAGAGCCCTGAAACGATGCACAAGTTTCTTATTAAAATATGCAGCCTATTGGTGACAAAGTGAAATACATCAGACATGCTTAACAGTTTTCTTTAGAGACTAGATGGCATTGTTCCATTTAACTTGTCCCTGATGACATAAATCTCTCAAACATGCCTAAACAAGACCTACGCATCAAACAGCGTGTTTCTCGACAGACACCAAAGCAAACTAATTTCAACAGAGTACGAAAGGGCAGTTTTGGTAAATAGATTCATCAGAAAGTGAGGAAAAGTAGATAATTTTAACCTATGAAAACGGATGGGACGCTTAAATGTTGAAAATCAAATCTGGACCTGAAACAGACTGCACTTGCTCTCCCCTCTACAATACAGTTCCAACAGAAGGGATGGGAAGGAAGACAGCAAACCCACTCAAATGGGGTGTGTTTACTTTTTAAGTATTATAAAGAGGCTTTTATTTACCTCTTTTAAAAACTTAATCCTGCTTGGCCGAGGTTGCCAGACATTAGGAATTGCCTAAAGAGAAATATAGCCGAGGCTGGATACGATCAATTACTTTTGTTGCTCTCCAAAACTGGACACATCACCCATCCACCCCATCGACTTTCTTCATGAGGTCTCCCATTTCCCCGTCATCCCTTCACATTTTTCTGCCCCAGGTTTCACTTGCCGCTTGTCTGCCCATCCTATTGATGACATAGGGAGATCATGGCGCAGAGCACCAAGGGAGCAGACAATGCAATGACCCGGGAATAAAGGAGGCAGACTGTAAGTTAAGCATTTCTAAATGATAGTAAATGTTAGATGAGGCCTTGTTCTGTAGTTCAGCAACTTCCATTTTCTCCAGAAGCTTTGCCCTTCAAGGAAAGCATCCTTGTTGTCTTAACCTTAGATAATGGAAATGTCATCTATAACATTGAAACAACTGAGTAAAAAGGCTACATATCCCTCTAGGATTGCAGGATGACATGTGCATAGACCTTACTCCACTGAATAGATGTTCATGAACAGCCCACCTTCAGCCTTGTCATTGCACCCCCCCCCATGTTGAAGTACCCTTATTTTGTTTCCTCAGAAGTGGCTGCCTTGGAAATATATTAGCTGACTACCATAGAGAAGAAAAGCAGATCCATCCTGTAGTATATTGCAAGGTCTGAGTATTTTGCGCATTAGAAAGGACAAAGACAATTAAGAAGGTGACAATCAATCAGTAAGCCAAATCTCTTGTTCAATAAAAATCTGGAATTAGCAGTCTAATGATGACCATGAAAATGCTAACAATTGTCATATAAAAAACATTTGGTCTGCTAATGCCCTTCAGGGAAGGAAACTACGATCCTTACCTGATCTTGCCTACGTGTGACTCCATAGCAATGTGGTTCACTCTTAACTGCCACCTGAAATGACTAAGCAAACTACCCAATTTTATTAACCACTACAAATTCAAAAGAATGAATAAAACTGGACGAACCACCTGGCATTAAGACGTCAGAAACAACAGCTGCAAACTCAGTTCTATTGACCCTATAAATGTTCTCATCTTCAACATCTGGCGGCGAGTGCCAAGATTGGGAGAGCTACCTGACACTCATCAGGGCAAAAACCCAAAATAGACAAACTCATAGAATTCCACAAAGTCCCAGACAACACCATTACCATTCTGCTGACAGGACAAACCCAGCAGAGGTAGCCCCACAGTAGTATACGATTGGGAGGGAGTTGTCCCAGAAATCCTCAACATTGATTCTGAACCCCATGAAGTCTCATGACATCAGGTCAAAATGGGGAAGGAATTCACCTGCTAATTATCATGTACCACACCCCACCCAGCTTGCTAATGCACAGACCTTGTGGAAATGACGTCTTATCTTCACATTGAGGATATTCTTCATGGTGTTATGAGGCACTATTACTAAGCTCAATGGGACAAACTTAGAACAGATCTAGCAAACCAGAGCTGGGCAGCAGTTGAACCG
Source organism: Hemiscyllium ocellatum (assembly GCF_020745735.1). Taxonomy (NCBI): domain Eukaryota; kingdom Metazoa; phylum Chordata; class Chondrichthyes; order Orectolobiformes; family Hemiscylliidae; genus Hemiscyllium; species Hemiscyllium ocellatum. The sequence continues at coordinate 15,507,171 of NC_083428.1, read as the reverse complement.
GACTTCATGAATGTAGGTTTTCATTCCCACTTTCCCTAGCCCATCACTGAATATCAATACCTCAAGACAATTGTAACAATGGAAAATACCCAATGCTCTTTATTAAAGCAAAATACTTTACAAAACATACTGCAAAAATCTTAGCCATACAATATTTGCAATCAATATTTGAACCCTTTTAGGTGGACTTGTCCGAAGATCAGAGCAGAACAAGTGATCAGCCCATTTGGTCACAACTTCTAGTCATTGATCAATTAACCTCCCTGATCCACCTAAAAGTTTGCTACAAGGAAAATATATTTTATATATTTCCATACAAAGAATCTAAGCATCCACACTATCCAGTCTCCAGCAAATGACCAGCATTACCACAAGAAAACATCACAAACACAGTATGTTTTCCACACTGGTTTGATCAATTAACTTGTTAAGGCTTGTTTGTGTCTCCTTGGAAAGATGCCTATCTCATTTTTTTACTGAATTTTGACATAAAACTTTAGTTTACACATGCTGTTCACCAGTTTTATGTTATCCAGTTAACAGTATAATATTTATACAGCACCATTCCATGACAATCATAGATTTAGCTGATAAATAGTCTATATTATCACCATTATTCCCCATGTCTGTTTTAAACAAAACCTCAGCCTTTCCAGAGTTACTATGACAACACAATTCAGTTCTGCTGAGTTCACTGCTTGATGGAAACAAACAGTGAACAGTTTCACATATCCTTCAGTGAAACACGTTCGAAACCTGTGACCTTTCTAATAATGAGTTCATTGTCAGGTGTCATGCCTTCTCCTTCTCAATTAATTCAACTTAATTTCATCTACCATTACAATCAAGTCAGGAATCAACCCTGGTTCAATAGAGAATTTATTCCCCCAGTCCGCACTTCACTTTTCTGAAGTTCATAAAACTGTTAAAGTCAAAAATTCTCATTCCTGGACAGATGAGCAACTAAACTCTGCAATTCAGAATCAATTACCACTTTTGGCACACAAAACTGAAGACAGCATGCTTCAGATTTTCGAAAGTCGACCATAGCACTTAGCAAAGTTTTATTAAAGGGGTCAACTAAATGAGTTTCTGGTGTATCTGTGCCATCAAGTTACTTGTGAACCAAGCTAAAGTGGTTCTGCAGGAGTGATGACAAGGGACTCAGAAGGGTACAGTTCCTGTTGTAGGTGATTTGAGAATCAAATCCATTGACTAAGAGAAACTAGAGATCCTAAGTACTGGGAGTTATATTAAGCAAGACTGAGAGATTATACGTGGTAACATGTCTGTGACGAATGATGTACATGCTTGTATATCTCATGATGAAGTCTTTTGACAATCCATTTGTAATTTATCATTCATATAGTGTGATTTGTCTATTTATGTGCATTGGTGCAGATTCATTTTGAAGAAAAGAATCACCAAAAGTGAAATTTCATTGGTAATTTCTTCATTCTATTGTTGTTCAGTAAATTTGATTATTTTGGCTTAAGGTTCTTGTTGGTATCATAACAGTAAATATGGTTAACATATCATAATGATAATGAAGTCTATAAACACAGTTAAGCTAGCTCAAAGGAATTCAACATTAACTAATTTGCTAATTATATGTTGGCATTTAAGTTCTGACCTTGATAAAAATTTATGAAATTAATTTATGATTAGACTATTTAGCTTGTTTATTGGCTATATTACTTGGTTAATTAATGTAGATATTTACTTAAGTGATTATGGCTTTAGTAGTGATTTCCCACACAACTTTGTTCTCTGATACTAACACAGTGAGAATTGATTGTCTGATTTTCCTTGGGGATGATGGTACTGACTATGAACAAAGAAAAAAGACAAAGAAAATTTTCAGTCCAGGAACAGGCCCTTTGGCCCTCCAAGCCTGAGACGATTCAAATCTACTGTCTAAACCTGTTGCCCAAATCCTAATCAACTGTATCCCCCTGCACCCCACCTACTCATGCACATGTCCAGACACATCTTAAATGAATCTACCATGCCTGCCTCTACTACCTCTGCTGGCAACGCGTTCCAGGCACCTACAACCCTCCGTGTAAATACTTGCCACGTGTATCCCCCTTAAACTTTTCACCTCTCCCCTTGAAAGCGTGACCTCTTGTTATTGAATCCCTTACACCTTGGGATAAAGCTTATTTCTTATCTACCCTGTCTATACCCTTCATGATTTTGTAGACCTCAATCAGGTTCCCCCTCAATCTCCTTTTTTCTAATGAAAATAAACCTAACCTATTCAACCTCTCTTCATAGCTAGCACCTTCCACACCAGGCAACTTCATCATAAACCTTCTCTGCACCCTCTCCAAAGCGTCCACACCCATTTGGTAATATGGCGACCAGAACTGTACACAGTATTCTAAATGCAGCCAAACCAACATTGTGTACAATTTTAGTATGACCTGCCAGATCTTATACTCAACACCCTGCCAGATGAAGGCAAGTGTACCATATGCCTTCTTGACCACTCTATCCATCTGTGCAGCAACCTTCAGGGTACAAAGGACCTGAATTCCCTGATCTCTCTGCTCATCAACCTTTCCCAAAGCTCTTCCGTCTGTATAATTCGCTTTAGAATTAGACTTACCAAAATGCATCACCTCACATTTGTCTGGATTGAACTCCATCTGCCACTTCTCCGCCCAACTCTCCTGTCTGTCTATATTCTCCTGTATTCTTTGACAGTCCCTTATGCTTTCTGCTACTCCACCAATCTTCGTGTCATCTGCAAACGTGCTGATCATACGAATGGTACCCTCTTCCCGATCATTTATATATATCACAAACAACAGTGGCCCCAGCACTGATCCCTGTGGAACATCACTGGTCACCTTTCTCCATTTCGAGAAACTCCCTTCAACTACTACTCTCTGTCTCCTGTTGCTCAACCAGTTCTTTATCCACCTAGCTAGAACACCCTGCACACCATGTGACTTCACTTTCTCTATTAGTTTACCATGGGGAACCTTATCAAATGCCTCAATAAAGTCCATGTATATGGCATCAACAACCCTTCCTTCATCTATCAACTTGGTCACTTCCTCAAAGAACTCTATTAAGTTGGTAAGGCACGATCTACCCTGCACAAAACCATGTTGCCTATCACTGATAAGCCAATTATTTTCTAAATATAAATAGATTTTATCCCTCAGTACCCTCTCCAGCCACTTTCCCACCTCTAACATCAGACTCACTAGTCTGTAGTTATCCAAAATATCCCTACTACCCTTCTTGTACAGGCGGATATCATAGGCAACTCTCCAGTCCTTCGGCACCTCACCTGTGTTTAAGGATGCTACAAAGGTATCTGTGAGGGCCCCAGCTATTTCCTCTCTCACCTCCCTCAGCAACCTAGGATAGATCCCATCCGGTCCTGGGGATTTGTCCACCTTAATAACATCTAGCCTGCCCAACACATCTTCCCTAATTATGTCAATGTGATCCAGACTAATCAAACATCTATCTCTAATCTCAATATTCATCATTCCCTCTCCACTGATGCAAAGCAATTATTCAGAATCTCACCCATTCTCTCAGGTTCGACACACAGCCTTCCTTCATTATCCTTTAGTGGATCAATCCTTTCTCTAGTTATCCGCTGCATCTTATAAAAATAAAATGCTTTGGGATTCTCCTTAATTCTGCTCATTAAAGCTATTTCATGACCCTTTTTAGCCCGCTTGATTCCTCGTTTAAGACTGGTCCTACTCTTCCGATATTCTTCCAAAGCCTGTTCTGTTCTTAGCTGCCTGGAACTTATGTACGCTTCCCTTTTCCTCTTGGCTAGTTGTACAATTTCCCCTATCATCCATGGTTTACAAATCTTGCCTAACCGATCCTTTGCTTTCAATGGGACATGCCTACCCTGCACTATCTTTAACCTATCTTTGAAAGCCTCCCACATCTCAAATGTGGACTTCCCTTCAATCCACATTTCCCAGCTCCTGCCTAATTTTGATATAATTGACCTTGGCCCAGTTTAGTACTCTTCCCTTATGTCCACTCTCATCGTTACCTATGTGTATTCTAAAACTTACAGAATTGTGGTCACTGTTCCCAAAGAAATCCCCCACTGCAACTTCTACCACCTGTCCTGGCTCGTTCCCCAGTACCAGGTCCAATATGGCCCCTTCCCTCGTCGGATTATTGACATACTGCTCTCGAAAACTCTCCTAGACGCTTCTTACAAATTCGGCCCCATCCAGACTCTGACGCTAAATGTATCCCAGTCAATGTTGGGAAAATTAAAATCTCCCATCACCACTACCTGTTGCCACTACATCTTTCCATAATTTGCTTAGCTATTTGTTCACTTACTTCACGCTCACTGTTGGAAGGCCTATAATACAGCCCCAACAATGTAACTGCACCCTTCTTATTTCTCAGTTCCATCTATAATGCCTCACTACCCAAGCCCTCCATAGTGTCCTCCTTTAGCACAGCCATGATATCATCCCTGATCAACAATGCAGCTCCCCCCCCCTTATACTTCCCTCTCTGTCCTGTCTGAAGCATCTATATTCTGGAACATTTAATTGCCAATCATCATGCCCTTCCTTCAACCAAGTCTTTGTGATTGGAATAACTTCATACTCCCCGGCATCAATCCAAGCCCTAAGTTCATTTGCCTTACCCACTATACTTCTTGCACTTCAGGCCACCAGTTCTTTTGCATTCATCTGCTCACTGCCTCCTCTTCCCCTTATTAATGGTATCTTCAGGATTCTTACAGTCTCCAGTTTCCAGCTCGCTGCCTACTTCTCTTCAGGATCCCAGCCCCCTGCCACATTAGTTTCAAACCTCCCAACAGCAGTAGCAAAAACTCCCACAAGGACATTAGTTTCAGTCTCGTTCAGATGCAGACCATCCAATTTGTAATCGTCCCACCTTCCCCAGAAATGGTCCCAATGTCCAACAAATCTGAACCGCTCCCTCCTATATCATCCCTCAAGACACATGTTCATCCGGCCTATTATTTAATTTCTATGCTGGCTAGCATGTGGCACTGGTAGTAATCCCAAGATCACTACCTTCGAGGTCCTCTTTTTTAACTTCTCTCCTAGCTCCCTGAATTTCAGGACCTCATTTCATTTTTTACTTATATCGTTGGTGCCTATATGCACCAAGACAACTGGCTGTTCACCCTCCCCTTTTAGAATACTCTGCAGCCGATTGATGACATCCCTGACCCGAGCACCTGGGAGACAACATACCATCCGGGAGTCCCGTTTTCGGCCATAGAACCACCTATCTACTCCCCTCACAGTAGAATCCCCTATGACTATGGCCCTACGAATCTTTTTCCCACCCTTCTGAACAGCATTGTCCACCATGATCTTGGCAACTGCTGCTCTTCCCCTGGTGAGCAACTCCCCCAACAGTATCCAAAACAGCATACCTATTTTGGAGCGAGATGACCGCAGGGAACACCTGCACTGCCTTCCTACCCTTTTTTTGTCTTTTGATCACCCATTTATCGTCTCCCCCAGCAATTCTAACCTGCGGTATGACCAGTTCACTAAACGTGCTATCCACGACCTCCTCAGCATCGCGGATGCTCCACAGTGGGTCCATCAGCAGCTCCAGAGCCGTCATGTGGTCAAACAAGAGCTGCAGCTGCAGGTGGACACACTTCTTGCAAGTATAAGAGTCAGGAACATCAGCTCCCACATCAAGCAAGAGGCGCATGCCACGGGTCTGAGATCCCCCGTCATTGTAAGCCTTAGCTTTATATCATAAAACTAAAACCAAACAATGCACTTAAATATATGAAAAAAGAAAAAAATGAAAACCTTACCTTACAGAGTCTTTTTCTTCTGGGTAGGTGTTGGGGAGGGGGGGGGGGGGGCGGGGGGAGGAGGTGAAGGGAGATACTATACATGTAGTTTAGCCACTGCCCAAATATATACTAAGTCCTCACCTTCCCGGCACTCTCCTGTTCTCCACATCACCTCCGCTCTGTCTCCAGCTGCTCCCAGACAGGAAAAAAGGTGAGAGTTATGCTCTATGTCTGAAGGTGTAATACCATTCTGTCGAAGACCCAGGCTAGATTCCATTTATGTTCTGGCAGCTGCAGTTTGACTATTGACCTGAATGCCTTTTCCTGCAATTTGAGGCAAAATCTTAGTAATAGATTTGTCAAACAAAATCCTGCCCTATGAGGAGAGATTTGTTCGACTGGACTTGTATCCATTAGAGTTTTGAAAGATAAGAGTGAATGTGAAGGAAATTGTGGATGTCCAAGTCTGACTCAGTAATTTCCTTTTAACTTCCCCAACCCATCTCTGACTCTGGAGTTGTTTTTAAGACAGTGAGTATGAACCTTGCACCGAGATGTGGCTAACACCGATTATAAATAGAGATACTGTATATGGATTAAGCCTAGATTTCTTAGAAGAATATGAAGTGATCTCCTTGAAGCATTTAATTTTAAAAGGCTTGGTAGCGTAACATAGAAACTAGGAGCAGCTGTAGGCCATTTGGCCTTTTGAGCTTGCTCCACCATTCGATATGATCATGGCTGATCCTCGATCTCATCTTCATATTACTGCTTTCTTCCATAACCCCTTAATGTCTTTAAAATTTAAAATGAAACTTCACTTTCTTTAATATATCCTGAGATTGCAACATCTGGTTGTAAACTCCCCAACCAGGAAATAGATCCTCCATGCATCTAGTCCGTCCAGCCTGTTAGAATTTTATTAACTTCCTTCACATCCACTCTTATCTTTCAAAACTCTAGTGAATACAAGTCCAGTCGAACAAATCTCTCCTCATAGGGCAGGATTTTGTTTGATAAACATAAAATGTAAAGTTACTCTCAGTCCAGCTACCATCAAGTGGTTTTTAATGTCCTTTATGAAATCTGCCATGTATCCCTGGTGTGGAGACATGTGATTTCAGATACACAGCAACATGGTTGATTCTTCATTGCCCTCTGAAATGGCCTTGTTTAAGGGCAATGACGATTTTGCTCACGCTACCCATGTTCTATGAAAGAATTTTTAAAAACTGAATATTGTTATGAAGCTTTGCAATTCTGTATCTCCAAAAGCTGCAGATGCTTGGTCATGAAGTACATCAATTGAGAGACTTTTGGACAATAGGGAAGGAAGTGATGTAATGATGGTGTGGAAAAGTGGATTTGAAGCCAAGATGTGAATACATGGTGGAGCAGGCTCCAAGGAATGAACGGTCTATTCCTACTCCTATTTCTTATGGCCTCATTTTAATATTGATCTGGAGACTGAACTTCTTCACAGTACTGCGATTTGGAGCTGTGCTCTGTTTTGGCCCTAGCAATTTTGAATGGGATCCTCAGACAGGTAGGAATTAATTGGTGTAGTTGATGATAAGCTTAGACCCGAGGAGAATCTCAAAATCCTGCATATTTACGTTGTCAATAGGCCATGGGGAAGGGTTGCCACCATCATTCTCTATTTGGGTAGGAATCCACATTATCTCACTGATAAGAGTCATAGGGATGTGCAGCACAGAAACAGACCCTTCGGTCCAACTTATCTACGCTGACCAGATATCCTAAATGAATCTAATCTCATTTGTCAGCACTTGGGCCATATCCCTCTAAACCCTTCCTATTCATGGACCTATCCAAATGCCTTTTAAATGTTGTAATTGTACCAGCTTCTACCACTTCCTCTGGCAGCTCATTCCATACACACACCGCCCATTACTTGTAAATGTTGTCTCCTAGGTCCCTTTTAAATCTTTCCCGTGTCACCCTAACCCTATGCCCTCTGGTTCTGGACTCCCGCAACTCAGGGAAACCACCTTGTCTCTGCACCCTGTCCATGCCCCTCATGATTTTATAAACCTCTATAAGGTCACCCCTCAGTCTCCAATGCACCAAGGAAAACAGCTCCAGCCTATTCAGCCTCTCCCTATAGCTCAAGCCCTCCAACCCTGGCAACATCCTTGTAAATCTGTTCTGAACCCCCTCAACATGATCTCCAAACTCATAGTCAATGCTCTGACCAATAAAGGGAAGCATACCAAATGCCTTCTTCACTATCCTATTTACCTGAGACTCCACTTTCAAGGAACTATGGAACCTGCACTCCAAGGTCTCTTTGTTTAGCAACACTCCAGAGAACCTTATCATTAAGTACATACTTCCTGCACTGATTTGCCTTTCCAAAATGCAGAACCTCATTTTATCGAAATTAAACTCCATCTGCCAATCCTCGGCCTATTGCTCCATCTGATCAAAATCCCATCGTACTCTGAGGCAACCTTCTTTACTGTCCACTGCATCTCCAATTTTGGCATCATTTGCAAACCAACAAACTATACCTCATTTGTTCATGTCCAAATAGTTTGTATAAATGACAAAAAACAGTGGTCCCAGCACTGATCCTTATGGCACACCATGAGTCATAAGCCTCCAGTCTGAAAGGCAATCCTCCCTCACTACCCTCTTGGTCTGGTGTGGTAGAGAAAAAACACTTGTTATTTTAATGAACAGAGGTTTTTGTTTCAAAGAATATGCATCTTATTTCATGTCAGTAACTAAGTACAAGTTGTACTAATATGATAATATGAAATTGCAGAAAGTATGAGGAGGACTTGACTCCTGGTTGGTCTTACTTTTTTAGGATTCTCAGCTGTTCCCCCACGAGGACCATATATCATCATCCTGGGTGATTTAAGGCACTTCTTTTGATATCCTTACACCCGTATGATACAATAATTAACAAATGCAATTTAAAATAACTTTTGGAAGGAATAGTAGGGCAGATAACTCATTCTGTTCTGAAGAAATCGTCTTGAACTCAAAAACAGTGACTCTGTTTCTCTGATGCCTGACCTAATGAATTTCTCTAGTACTATTTTTTATTTCCAATCTCTAGCATCCATAGTATTTTATTTTTATTTATTTTGTTCCTGCACTTTATGGAAGCCTGGTTCTCATATTAAAAAATCACCAGGGGGCAGCAGTGTTCAACGTATCATTAACATGGCTCAGTTTTATGATTCTGAAAACAGAAATATTTATAACTTGAACCATCACGGGCTTGATTAAGAATTCAAAGTAATCTGGCTCTGTGTAACTAGGGCGCAGAATACATCCAAATCACCTCTTTAATACTTTTATAACAAACTTTTCTTTCATTTTTACATGAAGGTTATCTCTCCTCATGGGATGGATGCTAATTCTTGTACTCTTTAAACAACTTTTATAACACAAAACGATTGATTGTGCTTCAACCTCTTTTGCATTTCTTCAATTTGACTCTCAATATTAGATCAAAGATTCTGACTATCAGAACTCATCAGCTAATTCTCTTTCATCTTTACACTACATGCGACACCACACCACAGGAATGAAAGGGCACATGGACCTCAACATTATTGAAGAAATCACTGAAAGATAATAATTGCATGGATTAGAGGCCTCACTGACACTTATACATTAAGACTCCAGCCATAATTTTAAATGTCATTGGGATGACATGACAGTTGTCTAGTTGCCTAGTAAAGGTACTGGTGGGCATTCTATCCGAACTACTCCTAATGTTTCTGCCATTCCAGATTTCAGGAATGATGTAGCTGCACTGTTCACTCACATTCACAAAGTAAGCTCCATATCGGCTAGCTCCTGTAACAGAATGTTTCTGGACCTCCACATGTATGTTCCTTTAGATGGTGTTACCGATTTTTAAGCACTGCATGGGTAGGAGATAAACATCCCTGTAAATGCAGTGCAACAAGCTGGTGCACTGAATTGGTACAGTATATTGGCAGATCTACCAATATATGTCTCTTCTGGATAAATGCAGCTTACTGTTTACTTTTGGCAGTTCTCTATACCTACAATTTAAGTTGGCAATAATGCCAGCCTATTTCTTCAAGGATTTACACTTTCCTTGAGATAATATGGTTTGTTTCAATTCTGCTGTATCGAAAGCCACAAGGTATGGGGAAAGGTGACTGGAATGGTTGGATGGGGTCCTGGTGGTAGGGGTGGGGGGAAGGGGGGGGCAGGGTTGGAGGACAGATTTGGAGAAGAGGATCTGTGAAAGGAGGGAAGGGCCTGCAATGAAGGAATTGTAGTTTCAAACATTTCAACAAAGGAATATGCAGCTAATGAAAATAAGGAAAACTGATGTAATGAATTTCTTGCCAGTGATTGTAGAATCTCTAACTTAAGGCTGCAAGAAGCAGGCTGCTGCTGTAAGAGGATAAAATAAATGTCACTATTGCAATTAGTTGTGTCAATTTGGTAATTTTCTATTGAAAAGTTCTATTAAATTTTGCATTTGTATTAACAAATTTCAAAGCCTCTATCATACCACAAGCTGCTTGGGGTACAGTAATTGTTTTAGAGACAATAATGTAACAGTTTAGCTGTGACCTCAATAGTCATTTAAAATGTATATATGTCAAGTTTTTTCTTCTTAAAAAAAAGTGCTTCTTCATAACTTATGCTCATTCTGCAAAGTTGTAGCAATTTGTGTCACCTAATGGAGTTAGTGAGAATGGAAGATGACTTTCTGGAATCCAAAACCTAATTTGTGTCTGTGTTGTTTAACAAATTGTGTGTTTAAAATCTCAAATAATCATCACATTAATTAAATCTGTCCATTAGAAGAGCGCTTTGGTCCACTTCCAGAATATTGCCTACAAATATCCACCAGATATGTCATCATACCTGTAAAATCAACTTTTTGAATGCTTCACTTGCTAGACACCAATCTCCATCCTTCATAAAGCAGCTTAGTGATCCACTCTTTAAGCCCAGGCTCAAAGTGATGGATCTTTATGATGGATGGAAAAGTTGGGATTTAATCATAGAAGAGTTGGAAAGAGAAAACAAAGGCCTACTTGTTGCACTCAATGCTAAAGCAAAATGTTTCCCACCACCCAAACATCTCTCAATCTCGGTGGCATGCATTCCCTTTCCCAACTTTGGTTTGAATGTGGCAGTGATCAAGGGATCTCCAAATGTCCAGCTTTAGCGATATTTCCAAACAGCTAAGCACAATGTAGTGCTCAAACAGCAAAATGGGAAGTAAAAGCCATTCTTTCACTTAATTTTAGAAGTGACAATTTAGAACAACACAATTGGGGCCTAAATGGAAGATTAAAGTCACTGAAACATCCAACATTTAAAACAACTTTGGTTTAGTAAAATCAAATGAAATCCCACAAATATAAACTTATTCTTTCAGCACCAGTTACACTGCTTAGCAATGATCTTATCATGGTGTTAAAAGGTCAATCCATTATTTAACAAAGTGCAACTTTTATAAATATTTATTCATGGAATATTGGTGTTGTTGGCTAGATCAGCATTTATTGCCCATCCCTAACTAAGAGTCAACCATATTGTTGTAGGTCTGGAGTCACATGTAGGCCAGACCATGCAAGGATGGTTGTTTCCTTCCCTACAGGATATTAATGAATCAGGTGGCTTTTTTCTTAAAACGAAAATGAATAGTAGTTACTGTCACCATGAGGCTTGCTTTGTTTTAAAAAAAATCAGTTTGTTTCAGTTGAATTAAAGTATCATCTACCGTGGTGGGATTCAGAACCATGTGCCCAGAACATTAACATGAGGTTCTAGATCACTTGGCCAATTTTTTAAAAACTATAGCGAGATTAACACAGACTATAATTGATCTATTAATGTCCAACAAGTAATTCTCACAGGCAACAGACACTACACTTCAGTTAAATCCCTTCACAGAAAACACAATGGAGGTCAGGACATAAGCACAGTATTGTTGTGGCCAGAGACTATGAAGCAAAATTCCAAAGGAAATTATTGTATATTTTTATGTTTAAATTGTTTCATTTAAAATGGACAACCTTGTTGGATTTATAAAATGGCTGAGGATAGTCATATGATTGTATTCCGGAAGCTTAATTAAATTGTACAGCCACTCCAAATAAAGATGACAGAAATGGTTTGCTAAGGACGTGCTATCTACTTCCAGCCAGCTCTGGAAGAAGGAAAACATCAAGACCCATAATGCTGAAATGAATGCTAATACATTTACAGTCACCTTGTCATAGTCAGAGACATACAGCACAGAAACAGATCGAGATCCCTCGGTCCAACTCATCTATGCCGACCAGATATCCTAAAGTAATGTAGTCCCATTTGCCAGCATTTGGCCCGATTCCTCTTAACCCTTCCTATTCATGTACCCATCTAGATGATTTTTAAACATTGGAATTGTACGAGTCTCCACCAATTCCTCTGGCAGCTCATTCCATATATGCACCATCCTGTGTGAAAAAGTTGCCCCTTATAAATCTTTCCTCTCTCACCTTAAACCTATGCCCTCTAGTTCAGGACTTCCCCACCCTGGGGAAAAAAAAAGACCTTTGCTATTCACCCTATCATGACTTTTTAAAACCTCCATAAGGCCATCCCTCAGCCTTCAGCACTCCAGGGAAAATAGTTCCAGCCTATTCACCTCTCCTTATAGATGATGCCCTCCAACCCTGACAACATCCTTGTAAATCTTTTCTGAACCCTTTCAAATTACCCATCTTCTCTAAATTAGGGAGACCAGAATTGAACACAGTATTCCAAAAGTGGCCTCACCAAAGTTCAGAAAAGCTCTTGAAACATTTTTCTGGTCCATTTACATCATTGACTTGGCCAGCATTTATTGCCCATCCCTAGCTGCCTTTGAAAAAATGGTGCCGAGCTGCCTACTTGAACCACTGCGGTCCACATACAGAAGGTCGACCCACAATAACCTGAGGGAATTATTCTCTAAAAAGAGAAGTAAAACAAAGCTGCAAACTTAATATCCTTTCAGTTAACCTACGAGCACTTGGAATGCCCATCCTTGTCACAAAAGTGAAATCACAGTCGTTAAATTGCTTCAATTTATTAATCTGAGATTCTAAGTCAGTTGCTATTTTAACTCCATAGAGAAATCAAGACTCCAGGCTAGGTTGGCTAGAATGGATTTTGCCTCCACAAAAAAAGGGAAACCTACTGGCAATTTGTCACGTTTCCTCCCGTGTTCCTTAATTTCTAGAGTGCTCCTGCATACAAATGTAGTAGTAAGGCAATTCCTCATATACAGTCATAGAAATGTACAGCTCGGAAACCGACTCTTCAGTCCAACTCATCTATGCCGATCAGATATCCTAGATTAATCTAGTCCCATTTGCCAGCACTTGGCCCATATCCCTCTATAATTCTTCCTATTCATATCTCCATCCAGATGCCTTTGAAGTAGTATAATTGTACCAGCCTTCACCACTTCCTCTGGAAGCTTATTCCATACACACGCCTCGATATGCAAGAAGAGTTGCAGAGTTGTTTATCTTGGTAGAAAGACAATCATTGAGAGATAGTTATTATGGCACAAAAGGATGTTAGCTGAAAATGTGTTGCTGGAAAAGTGCAGCAGGTCAGGCAGCATCCAAACAGCAGGAGAATCTACGTTTCCTTCCTGAAGAAGGGCTCATGCCCGAAACATCGATTCTCCTGCTCTTTGGATGCTGCCTGACCTGCTGCGCTTTTCCAGCAACACATTTTCAGCTCTGATCTCCAGCATCTGCAGACCTCACTTTCTTCACAAAAGGATGTTATCCAACCAATTGAGTTCATTACAGCTGTCAAGCAATCGAACCAGTTCTACTCTGCTACTTAATCCCTATTGTCCTGCAAACTTGTTTCCCCAATTAGAACCAAAAGAACTACAAAGGATGTAAATCAGAAACAAAAATAGAAGTTGCTGGAAAAGCTCAGCAGGTCTGGCAGCATCTGCGAAGAGCAATCAGAGTTCATGTTTCAGGCCCAATAACCCTTACTTCCCTCATATGCCAATCTAATTTCCTTCCAAAATAATGCTCCTTCTCTGCTTCTAACACCCTCTTAAACAGAGCTCCAAGTCATTAGTTCTTGTTAAGTAAAGGAGCTCTCCTTCACATTATCATTGGAACTCTTACCAAAACCTTACATTTGTGCATCCCTTTCCAGATCTGAATATAGTACTCCAGCTATGGTCTAAGCAAAGTGCTATAATTTCAGAATAAATCCCCTACTTTCCCATTCAATACCGCTTTTTAAAATTAAGCACAAAATCCTATGTTTTGCTGATTTCTCATTAAATGTCCTTTCACTTTCAAAGATCTCTGGACATGTGCCATCAGATGGGCAATGGGCCAATGAGTGGGAGATGGGAGTTTAATTTAAATAAATGTGTGGTGTTGCATTTTAGAAAGGCAAATCAGGGCAAGACTTCTACACTTAATGATAAGGTCCTGGGCAGTGTTGCTGAACAAAGAGACCTTGGAGTGCAGATTCATAGTTCCTTGAAAGTGGTGTTCCAGGTAGATAGGATAGTGAAGGCGTCATTTGGTATGCCTTCCTTTATTGGTCAGTGCATTGACTGTTGGAGTTGGGAGGTCATGTTGCGGTGTACAGGACGTTGGTTCGATCACTTTTGGAATATTGTGCGCACTTCTGGTCTCCCTTCTATTAGATGGATGGTGTGAAACTTCGAATGTTGCCAGGTTTGATCTAAAGGGAGAGGCTGAATAGGCTGGAACTATTTTCCCTGGAGCACCACAGGGCTTAGGGGTGACCCTATAGAAGTTTATAATATGATGAGGGCATGGATAGGATAAATAGACATGGTCATTTACTTGGGTTGGGCAAGTCCAGAACTGGAGGGAATAGGTTTAGGGTGAGGGAGGGAAAATTTGAGATCGAAGGGACAACGTTTTCACATAGAGGGTGGTACCTGTATAGAATGAGCTGCCAGAGGAAATGGTGGAAGCTGGTACAATAACAATGTCTAAATGCATTGTTATTAAATTGGGTTTAAGAGAGATATGGACCAAGTGCTAGCAAATGGGACTGTATTAGTTTGGGATATCTGATTGGGATGGTAAGTTGGACCCAAGAGTCTGTTTCTGTGCTATACATCTCTGTGAAGTTTATCAGTCTCTCTCTATCCATTCAGCATAAATGCATCAAGTTGCACTTTCTTGAATTTAATTTCATCAGCCATATCTGCCCATTGTGCTTGCCTATTATCAACCGCAGCCAATCAGCATCAGCTCCACAATCAGCCACAATTTCCAAGTTTGGAATTGCTGCGTTAGGTAATATCTTAGACACTTCTTGGGGATGCCAATGCTGCATGCTATTTTTCCCATGCAGGGATTTAAATCTAAATATATCCATTTAAATAGTTCTTTGGTGCCAACAAGAACCTTGGAGGTCATATACTGGACATGTCAATAGAATACTAAGCATATTTTAACATTTTCTCCGTAGGTTTTTGTAACTCATTGATCACAAATGCAATCAACAGGCAGCAACAACACATCCATGATGGAGCATTTAACCTTGTGCATCACTTGAAAATTATGGTGTGATATTTTGATTAAAGTACAGGCTTTATGAAGGAGAAAGTAATGCTACGGGCAAATTTGTTACAGGTTTTCAAATTAATTGACCATACACAAAAAAGTTAACATCTCCAGAAGTACTCTCGCAGACAGCCTTTGAAATCTGAAGAAAGCAATGGGATTGATTAAGCTAGATAGTTTTGAACATGAAATTTCTTCGTCATTTATGAAATTATGACTATCGAGTATGCAGATCAGAAAACTTAAACAGAGCTTCAGTTTCTGTAGCCTGCAGTGAACTCAGCGATCATTTAAGCACGGTCCATGATTTATAAAACCGTAACTTAATCAACATAGCATTGTGACTCATGTCCATGCAGCAGGGAAGGACAGACATTTCAAATTCAACCTCCAGAAAGTGTGGTCAACCTGCTGAGTTGTCCAGGCCCTATAGTTATAGTTTTGTAATCAGATTTCAAATTTCACATTAAAAGCATTTTTATTCCTTCATCTGAATTGGGGGGAAAAGGATGTTCAAGAAATATTAAAACAAACAGTTTTGCAGATTAAGTTGATAAAATCAAAGGAATTTTTATTGATGTGAATTCTGACAATGGTATCACATACTGCTGAGGCGGTGTGGCAACATGAAAAAGTTTATCAAGTTTCATTTTTAAAGAATTATTATATTTTAGCAGTACAGATTTAGCACAAAAGTTAGTGCATTACATATAACATGACCAAACATTAGTACAGTGTAATGGCCAAACACCATAAACTAGCCCCCCATCTATACAAAAATGGTACAATCCAAACCAAATACATTTCTAAGGATTTGTCACTCAAGGATTCCAATAAAAGTATAACTCTCAATAATCATACTGTGCCTATCATTTTTAAAGAAATTAATTATGGAACAAGTGTGACTCGAGCAGAATGATTTCAAACTTCGATCAAAGTTGATCCTTCAGAGGGGCATATTTTGAAGATTAAAAAGGTGAAAGTCACAAAACAACAAAGTGACCATATTGATTGGGCCTTTTCTTTCCTGGACAACAGGACCACAAAATATTGGCAAATCAAGCTCCATCAATATTACCACTAACTGGACAGTAGCAAAATTGTATTATAAATATACTAGCTGCAGTCTATTGGGAATTGCAATCCAGAAAACAAGAAACTAGCTTACTCTAAACATACTATATATAATCATACCAACAATACTGAGGTGTGGGAGATGACAAACACTTTAAGCTCAATGATGAAAAGCAGTCGCAAGTGATAACTCTAGTACATTTTAAACCCCGCCATCACTTAAATGTCTCAACAGGAAACCAGTGCTACAAAGTGAGTCTCTTGGGATGTTTCTTCATTAGGTGGAAGACAGTCAGCAGAATTTGCAGACTCAAGTTAAACCAAACCAGCAACACACAAGTTCCAAAAAGATTGCTGGATTCAGACAAGGCAAACTTTGGTGGTTCAAGTCCAAAGTAGAAGCATTATGGAGCCTGGGAAAAATCTTGCATGTTCTGGTCCTATAAAATTATATTTGTAGCAACTTTTGAGGGCTTGCAATTCCTGCATGTTGTATTACTGAGCAATGTTTGTGGTATGTGAGCTCTATTTACACAATAGGGCCTTGATTTAAACATAAAATATTTGCCTGATTCTGGTAACCTCCTCAGACCTACAATAAAACCAATAGCAGGAAGCTTAAAAACTATTATGTTTATTCACTTTGATTTTAATTTCCACACCATCCACTTTCCAGACCAGAGAAATAAAATGCGCCATCTTAGTTTCAGTTACCTGTAAATATGAAGGTGGGGACTACAGTATTATTCTGTCATTTTAAAAAGTCTCTATTCACGATGATAAACTTGGTTAATGGAAGACTCCTGCAAGCACAATTTAAAATATCAAAACAACATTTTCTGAGGAAAGTACCACTATAATAACAGGAACAACCTGAATACATTAGAACAGCACCATACTGTGAACTGCAGAAGCCAATTTTCACTCTAAGCATGCAGAACTGAGACAGCACACCTATTGGACTACATTTAAAAAGTTGGAAGGTGAAACATTTGCATTCACAAATTCCAACTGCATCAAATTAATTATGACGACAATTTGCAATTGATAGAACTGAATATTAATTATCACTTACATGTAACAGAACACAAATTTCTGTCTAAGAAAAAGCAAATTGTTACCAGGAGCATTTTAGTCCAGTTTATACAGGTGAAATAGGCCTAGAATATGATATACTGTCCCTTTAACCAATTGTCTGCTAGTGCCAATGGCATCATACACAGTGGGTTGAAAGGTACTAGCAGTTAAATTGTTTAAATTTAATTTTTCTGTAGAGATCCAAATACTTTAGGATCTGAATAGATCAATACTTTTAATCGTGTTGAAGATGACATTCTCTGACATCTACAAAACCTGTCCATTCTGTAGTCTTGCTTAAAGTTGCATAGGCTTCTCCCTAGGAAAACAAAAAAAAAATTTCAATTCCGTATTTATTTGAATAAATGGCTATAATTAACAGAACACCAAAGATAATGAAAATCTGAAATAAAAACAGCAATAAGTCAAAATCCTAGAAATACTCAGGTTAGGCCACACCTCACCACTAATGGTCAAATTTGAGGATGGTGTGAATAATTTTTCGCTCTTTCTGTATTAAACTGCCATTCACTTCAAGAAAAAGATAAATTAAGTTGCCACCTGCCTTTATGATGGCATAATATTTCACTGGAATGGTATACCTATATAAAATATTCATGGCATTACTCTTTTCCCACTTAAAATTCTCATTTTCTGAGCAACTAACCTACATAGTTTTTGCCAATGGAACACAACCAAAAGAATCTTGGTGCCCAACTGTTTTTGGTGTTATAGTAATAAGCATAAACTCATAGCTGTATTACATAAGGTACAAAATCATTGAAACAGTTGTCATACCACTGAATTTTCATAGCGTGGAGAGCTAATTAAGCAAAATCACCCTGCATTTAATTATTATTTATCAACTCGTTAGAACAAGTTCTGACATCTCCATGGCAGGTGTGACTTGAATGTGGACTAATGCTCTCAAACTCTTGAGCCAAATTACGGTCCATGAGAATTTTAATCAATGCAGTGAACGGAAACAGTAACAAGAAACCTTTCACAAAATATCACAGTCAACATGAAGTCCTCTATACAGGTCATGAAACACTTACATTTATAACATACTTTCCTAAACACACTTCTCAGCAGGATAGCACCATAATCCTTGTGCTGACTCAAGTTTGTTCCTAATCAAATTCAAAAGTAAATTATCTGGTCATAATGACATTACTGGCTGCCATTTTTTTCTTAAAATTGGTGCCTGCAAGGCACTTTGGGACATTCTGTGGGCATGTAACGCACTATGTAAACACAAGACTTGTCCACTTTAAAAACATTATGCGCTAGTATTCATTCGGTTGAGTATTCATAAAACATTTAACACACGCTAGGTTTTAGGTCAATAGGTGCCAATCTGCCTTGTTATGCTCCATATGCAATTGACAAAAATGTTAAAACAAAAGAAAAATGCAGGCTGCATTGTGCAGTGCCTTTTTATGAAGGTATCGAAAAATAATTATCGCCACACAAAGGTGAATGATTCAGCGTCAAGAACTTGGTGAAACAGGGAACAGTTCACATGAGTCAGCAAAGACTTAGCTATTTAATGGAAGTCTCTCCTGACCTTTCCTGAAGGATGAAACCAAATCAGTTGGAGTTTCGCTGTCTGATATTTTTATCCTTGTGATTCATGGATGCATTACTTTTCCTACAGGTGAAAGAATAAAATCCAGTTATAAGCTACTTGCATTAGCTTATGTAAAAACAGATTTTTAATATGAAATTATTTGGACAAACTTACAAGGGTGCAGATCCTTGTTCGTCATCTGGTTATCAAATCAGCATGCAAACGAAAAACAAACAAGTGTTAGTAAGGATATATGAACATCTTTAATAAATTCACAGTTAACATTTTATTTTGTCATTCAATTTCTTAATATGAAATTTTTGTTCAGCTTTGTAACAAATGTTACTCTGGTCAAGAGTGTAAGATTTTAGACCATAGACAAAGGTACCTCAACACCATAATGTGGCAGACTATCAGCAGTTCTTGGTGTTGAAGCTACAGGATAAACCACTAACATTGAAAGACAGAACAATTCCAGAAAGAGGCCAACATCACTATCGTGGCATTAACACCTGTTGAGATAGTACTGAAACCAGATGTATAAACCAGCATTTAGCATTTGCTTTGCTAGGTTCCCTAGAAATTGCAGGGATTTTTCATTGCTTTCTCAAGGTCCTCAGCAAACCAAGCGACAACACTGCACCTTAATTTCATAATGCACCATTTGAGAAGTTACCTTCAGGTGTCAAACATGTTTATTGCTGTAAGGGATATATTCTCTAAAAACAGATGATTTCCCATTGGAATATGCCTTGCCATTGCAGCTGTGATTTGTGGTTTTCAAACCTACCACCTTAAACCTGTAAGCAAAAAAAGCAGCAATTTCTTACTCCTAAAACCAGCACTAAAATAGGCAGAATTCTAAAATTAGCACCAGAGTACAGCTGCGAATCAGCAGCAGCCTTGTGTTGTTGGCAAGCTGTTTAGCAGTGCTCATCCTAAATGAGGTACAAGTTTAGGCTCAAGGTCTTGGGAGTCTCCAAAAGCCCTGTCAGAATATCCACTGAAATGCATTTTTTGTTTGAATTACAATGTTGACTCAGTTATTTTTTAAACCAATATCCAATGACAATGATTTGGAGACATTCTGTGATTATGGGAATGCACCTTTTGCCTAATCCTGTTTGCTTCCATTTTAGCAGTACTGTAAATCGAAAAACTGATTACAGCTTACTGACAAAAGCTGATTACAGTTGCATATAAAAACACAACTAAATGCATTGCCACAGGGTTATGATTTGGAGATGCCAGTGTTGGACTGGGGCATACAAAGTTAAAAATCATACAACACCAGGTTATAGTCCAACAGGTTTAATTGGAAGCACATTAGCTTTCGGAGAGGCGCTCTATCAGGTGAAGGAGCAGCGCTCCAAAAGCTAGCGCTTCCAATTAAACCTGTTGGACTATAACCTGGTGTTGTGAGATTTTTAACTTTGTACACTGTAGAGTTAGCCTTAGATGAAACTTACTTTATCAAACAAGTAGATTGGGATGGGGAGAGGAAAGGGGGAGGTATAATTTCTGCAGTATTTAAAGAGCTATGTGGAAAGTGCAGAAAGTGTGATCGATTGGATAGCTTTACCAAAGAACACACTAAGGAATAACAGGCTGACTGGACTTCATTCTATCTTGTATCATTCTATGAATCCATCATTCCCATTTCATTCCAATATTCCTGTGGGATTATGTCTTCCATTCTCCCATCCAAACAAATTTTCCCCTGATCTTACCAAAACATTTTCTTTATACTTATGTTACATGGAGTTATTTATGGTAGCAAGAGGAGTAGTAATCACTGCAGTAATATTATAATTTGTGACATTTGGTTTACAAAATTGAAGCCCTCAGAGGACTTTACCATGAAGTTCATAAAATAGTAAACATTTGCCATCTGTAGGTCATGGTGCAGTGCTCTATGATTAATGGAATGGGTCAAATCAAAAAACCTACATGACACGCAGTATTCGGTTCTATTTTGAATATAAATAAAATAGTATAGGATGCAAGGACGTTTACAAGTATCCTTATGTCTGATGTTATGACTTTGGATACTTGTTATATTCGATATCACCCATTCACAATCAATCATTCTTTAATTTTAGAATGATGTGCTGAGAAGCAAACATAGTTAAGCATGATATGTGGCTTTACAGCATTCTGAAGTGACAGCTAAAGGCCATGTTGAACCAGCAATTTGTTCGATTTACAGTAACTTAATGCTAAACATATCAAAAGCACAACAGTGCAGTGACGTCAGGAACCTGAATTCTGAGCGACTCAGGTAACACAGTATGTCGCTTCAGACTGACATGCATTTTATTCCACTTACCACAGGATATGAACCAGCAGCACATGAGAAAGAAAAGATTTTTCATCAAGGAATAGCATTTTGCTTCAACTGCTTAGAGAGAGACCTTGTACTTAACTAACAGCAAGTGAACAGAAGCTTTAAAATGTCAGTGCTCCAGTGTTTCAATTGCCATACTATCTTAACCAAATAGCTTAGGGTTGAAATTTGTCAAACAGTAACACAAAGCAGGTTTATAACCAATTTTACATTATGTCCAATTTTAATTTCTACTGCAATTTGATGGAAACAAAACAGTGCTATGAAAATGAAAAGAGGCCCGGGTAAATTGACTATTGATGCGCTATGACGCAGTTTCTCTCTCTTGGTAAAGATTAATTTCATTCTCGGCTCATGTGTCCTAAAATAGCAGAACCACAGAGGTAAGCAAATTCTAGTGCCTCTACCTGTTGAGCAACAAACATTTAGTTCTAATACATTATATAATAAATACATTAGAAGGTACGTAAACAGAAAGTGAAGAAACTTCGCAGATTGGCAGCACTTGCAGAGAGAAAACAGCTAATGTTTCAAGTCCAGTGACCCTCCTTTTCCTGAAAAGAATGCTTACTGGACTGGAAACATTACTACCTTTCTGACCACAGATGCTACCAAACCTGCTGAGGACCTCCAGCAATTTCTGTTTTGCTTCAGCTTTCCAGTATCTGCAGTTCTGTATTCCTTCAGATGTTCTCTATACTGTATTTTGAATCACATGAACCTTAATCAAAGCCAGCCATGCAGATTGTGGCAACCAAAATGAGTCTTCACTGAAATTAAAAATGTGTAGATCATCAGAATTATGTTTTGACAATTTTGATTTAGTGGGTGTGGCAAGTGTTTCCTGAGGCTTGAAGAAATTGGGAAATTAAAGGGATGTGAGAATTGCTGCATGGCATAGGTCAATGTTTCTTCAGCAACTTTTGCAGATCAGATGGAAGTGTGCTTCTCCTCGGTTTGTTTCTCAAGCTAATCTATTAGTTGGCTAACTCATATCACCGCACCATCGTGACTTCTCCCACTGCAGCCTTCCTGACCCAGTCTCAATATTGTCAGCAAAAAAATATAATCGTTTAAATAAAAACAGTTCAATTGTTATCTCAGCAGTTGGCATGGGCCTCACATCATCCTTGTAGCTACAGCGGTGACTATATTCAGTTCGGAGTAATTGAAAAATGCACAAACCCTTACTAAAATTGCAAATCTAAACTTTCAGACATTCAACAATAGAAAAAGCAACACTGGACTCCTTGTATCAATGTACTGCACTACTTTTCAAACAGTTATTTCATTGTGTATTTACAATGCATGGGGAATGCATTTACTATAAAGGCTAGTTATTGTGTAAGGGGAGAGACAAACAAGGCATGGTCAATTTATCTGAAACCAGATTTCAATTCACTTCATGCTGTGGTATATGCCCAAGCCCATACCATTACATGGTTTGTGGCTAACTAGCTAGTCCAACTGAAGACCAATGCACTAATAATAAACACAGTGGAGGATGACATGGTGTTGTATAAACGATGTCCTGCAATGTGAATAAGATCTCTCACTTGCTGTACAATCAGAAGAAAATATGTTGGAACTTTCAATCTTATTCGATCAATTTTCTTTTCTTAGAGAATCTGTATTTTATACAGCCTACTCCTGACGAAAGGTTTCATACAAACCATTAACTTTTATTTTACCTTTAAATAAAAAAACAATCAAATGTGCATTTCCAGCACTTTGGTTTTAGTTTAACAATGGTTTCTGGTCAAATCAGATTCCACTGAACAGAAATTAACATTTTGGTCAAATTAAGTGACCCGCTCGTACACATAATAAAAATGACATCTACACATTTTCCATCTGTAATTCACTGAAAATTAAAACAGTATCAAAGGGTAACAACATTAAATTTGATAATTACTTTTGGAAGCTTACATGTATCTTAGTTATGTAGCAATGTCAAAACGTTGCAAGCATAATGAAAAGAATACCTAGAATACTGGGTTCAAGGGGAGCTCTATGACAATTTCATAACATCACTTCCACTTCTAACTAAATACTCCTGTAATTCATATTCTGAAATGTGTCATTCCCCTCAACTTTTATGATACTCCTTAAAACCAACCCTACTGATCACATTTACGGTTAGCTGCCCTTACATCTCCCAGGCTCGCCACTGAATTTTCCAATTACGCATCTTGTAAAATGAATGGACTGTTTCAAGTCAAAAGGAACTTGTACATGTTGTTTCAGTTTCAATGGAAAATAAATATCTAATTACATTCTCGGACTCTGACAAAAAGAAATAAGATAGAGAAGTTTCTATTCAAACAATTTCTAAAAATCTTAGGATCATGTCCTTGCCAGAATTTGAATCTTGCGATTTTTCAGGGAAAAAGAAATTGGAACCTTACTTCAGTAAATAGGAGACATGAAATCAAGTGAATACATTTCTAGGTGGTACCAAGGGTAATTTGAGCCAAAGCAGAGAAAATGACCAACATGCCAATCCAATAACTAACCTAACATGCTGCCAATATACCATCTAGCCAAATTATTCTGCTAAGTCATTTTGAATTAACAATTAAAACTGACAATGTATAGCAATTTATAGAAATGTCCAAATTTTAGCCAACCAGAATGGAGACTACTGCAGGATGTTTCATCTTGCTTGCTACTTACCCTAAGTTGTGCTGTTACGAGCAAAACATGGTATTTCAAAAACCGAGTGACTAAGCAGCAAAATAGAAGGAAGGAGATTGCAGTTGTAACAATTTTTTGGGCACTCAATGTTCTCCTCCTTAATGGAGGAGGCATCATAGGTTCATTCCCTGCATGTTCCTAGTGTTATATAATGTCTAGCATCATTCAGTGGCATGAAAGCCAACAAGAATGAAACAGAAATTCAGTGCATATCTTCGGTACTAGCTAGCTTTTTGAGAAACTCTGTTCATAAATGAAATCAAATGCACTTTTAGTTAACTGTGCACCAATTTCTTCCCCCAAGCCATCAGACTCCTTAACACTGTATGGTCACATTCTATCCCAGTTGCAATTCTTTGCACGACTTTTCGAATTGCTGCTAAAACAATGGTTTATTAATGATCATTCATTATTAAACTGTGAGTCGTCTACCATTGTGCCTATTGTTTTGTGTCAGGAATTATTGTGCTGCCTCGTGTGCCTTGCACTTTATGCTGCCTGTGTATGACTGTACTCTAGTTTAATTTGTGTTTTACATGTAGCACCTTGGTCCTGGAAGAACACTGCTGTGTTTTTACTGTATCAAGTTATACATGGTATAAATGACAAATACAGATATACTCTTGACTCTGGTAAGGATAAAGTTATAAATTTCAAGAGAGCAGAAGCTCATGTATATCAAAAGTGATTAAAAGGCATGTTATTAACTTACCATCTGAAATTTCATCAGGCTTTCTCCTTTTCTCATAAATGAAGATAATTGCAACAAGCACAATCACCTCTGCAACAATTCCCAAAAAGGGCCAAAGAGCAGCTAAACGGCCACGAACTCGAAGGTGAATGGTTACTGCTCGGTTGCCAACCTCATTGGTCGCATTACAAACATAATATCCTTGGTCTTCCTCAATAGTCAGAGAACGGATGCGCAACTGTGTCTCATGTGCTGTATTCTTGATTTCAAATCTTCCTGTTGAATTGGTAATTACCTACATTGGAAACAAACATTCCATTAAACCATTAATTTCAAATCGCAAGTACTACTCAAATATTCACAATGTTCTCAATGCTAATAAAACACTCCCATATATATTAAGACACATCTGGTTTTCAAATATATCATGGTTTCAAATGGTGGATGTCTGCTTTTTAAATGATTTTTTTTATTCATTCACTGGATGTGAGTGCACAGTTGGGCCAGCATTTATTATCCAATTGTTGTTGCCCTCATGAAAGTGGTGGTGACCTGGCTCCCCAAACTTATGATGTCCATTTGGCAAAAGTAGACCCACAATGCTATTTGGAGGGAGCTATAGGTTCTTCACAACAACAGTGAAGAAAGAAACAAATTATTCCCAAATCAGGATGGCGAGTGGCTTACAGTGGACTTACAACTGGTGGGTTTTCCACATATCTGCCATTCTTGCCCTTACTGCTGGTGGCATTCTTCAGAAGGGGCTGTCTAATAAATCTTGGCAAATTTCACAATGCATCTTGCAGATGATGCACACTGCTGATATTCAGTGGAGGGAGTGAATATTTGTGGACAGTGTTCAATAAATGGGCTCTCTCCTGGATAGTGTCAAGCTGGGAACATCCTCCTTTCTCACCTTACAATGAAAGGGAAGGTCACTGATATAGCAGCTAAAGATGGCTGGATTGAGGACACTACCCTGATGAACACCTGCAGAAAGTCTCATATAGCTGGGAGTATATATCTCCAATGACCACAATCATCTTTATTTTAGCTAGATATGACCAGTTTTTCACCCTCACTACTGCTAAATGCCACAGGCTCTAGTTTCGTTCAGGCCCCTTGTGATCCACCTCCTCTGGAATGCAACTTTTATGTCCACATTTGAACCAAGGCTGTAGTGCAGTCAGGAGCTAAGTGATCTGGTGGAACCAAACTGAGCAATAATGAGCAGATCACTGCAAAGTAATTGCTGCTTATTAGCACTTCATAATACCATCTATTACTTTTCTGATGATAGAGATAGGTTGACTGGACAGAAACTAGTAGAGTTGGAGTTATCCCGATCTGTGTGTACAGGAAATTACTTGGCAACATTCCACATTGTTGCACAGATGTCAATGTTGTAGCTGTATTAGAATATTAGCTAGAGGGACAGCAGGCTCTGGAATGCATGTCCTCTGCACCACTGCCTAAATGTTGTTAGGCCCATAGCCATAGAATCTCCAGCTGTTTCTTGATATGTGGAATGAATAGAATTTGCTGAAGACTAACCTCCAGTGATGCCCAATATCATAGATGAGGCAGAGATAGATCAACCACTCAGTAATGCTGGTTGAAGATTTTTGCAAATGCTTCAGAGCCTTCTCTTTTCCACTGATGGCTGGACATCTCCAATGAGTATGGGGATATTTGTGGAGTCCTGTCCTCCAGTCAGTTGTTTAATATCCCACCACCATTCATGATAGGATGTGTCAGGACTTCAGAGCTTAGATCAGATCTCTTGGTGGTAGAATAATTTAGACTTAGTTATCAGTCACTTCTTACACTGCTTGGCCCACCAATCTCTTTTTCAAGCTTCAATAAGTGGACATGTCACTTTTAGAATGTCCTTCTGCATTCTCCATTGCACCAGGATTTTGAGAGGACTTGAACAGAAAAGCAGAAATGTACCTCTGAGGCTGTAGGAGGTTCTAGTCAGGCCACATTTGGAGTAGTATGCACAGTTTTGGGCCCATATCTCTGGAAGATGTACTGGCTCCAAAGCATGTTCAAAAGTTCACAAGAATGGTCCCAGGAATGAAAAGTTTAACATACAAGGAACATTCAAGGACTCTGGGTTTACACAATGGAGTTTACAAGGATATGGGGGGTGGGGGGTAGAGAAATCTAATTGAAACATACAGAATACTGAATGGCCTGGACAGAGTAGCTGTTGGGAAGATGATTCTATTCGTAGGATAGACCAGGACCCAAGGGAACAGCATTCAAGTAAAGGGAAGACCTTTTAAAATGCAGAGAAGGAGAATCTTCTTCAGCCACAGTGGTGAATCTATGGAATTCACTACCACAGAAGGTTATGGAGGCCAGCTCAGCTGAATATATTTAAGATTGAGATAGATTGATTCTCTTGGTGCTCAGAACCTAAGGTGCTGGGGAGAAAGAGGATGAGAAACTTATTATTATCAGTCATGAATGAATGGCTGACCAAGCTCAATGGACGAAATGGTCTAATTTCTGCTATGTCTTATGGTGGAGGCAGCTATGCCCTTTAGTACTTGACCACTTTGGTCAGCAGTGGGGCTGCCAAGCTACTTTTAGGTGATCAGTCACTAACTAGAGTACATTCTGTTCCCTTGTCACTCTGTGCTTCCTCCACATGGAGACATAGGCTCGACGCAAGGTTGGGTTTTCACAAAGTGTCGAGTGAACATTCAGGACTTCCTGGACAACTCCCTCCTGACTATTTACCACTTTCCTGCCATCTCTGCTGAACCTTTCCTGTTAGTGATACATGTCATACCACAGAAAGATGATGGCATTTTGACCAGCTGTTATATAGCTCTCCCAAGTTTGGAATTAGCTCCCAGACATCAATGAGGAGAATTCTGAAGTGTTGGCAAGGCTGAATTTGCCATTTTGTATTCCATAGAATCCAGACAGTGTGGGAGCAGGCCATTTGGCCCAACGACTCTGAAGAGCATCCCACCCACATCTCCTCACTCCCCCACCCCTACCTACATTTCCAAAGGCTAATCCATCTAGCCTGTAAATACTTGGACACAATGGAAAATTTAGCATTGCCAATCCACCTAACCTGCACAACTTTGGGAAGATACCAGAGCACCCAGCACAAACACAGTCACCAATTGCTGGAATTGAACCAGGGTCCCTGGTACTGTGAGGCAACAGAGTTAACCAATGAACCACAAATTCTTGGTCAATACCAGTTATCTATCTGGTTTCACTACTTAAGACATTTTTACCATTGATACTTTTTATTCATGAGGGGAATGTGGACACCACTGGATGGGCCACATTTCTTACCTGTCCCTAGTTACCCTTGAGAAGGTGGTGGTAAGCAGCTGCCTTGAACTGCTGCAGTCCCTGTGCTGTAGTGAGACCACCAATACTGAAGGGAAAGAATTCCAGACATTTACCCCAACAAAATTGAAGGAATGGGAGTACGCTTCCAAGTTAGGATGGAGAATGACTTGGGGGGGGAGAACTTGCAAATGTATCTGCAATTCTTTTCCTTCTAGGTGGCCATTGTTTTGCAGGTGCTGACTAAGAAAACTTGAATTTCTGCAATGCATTGTGTAGATAGTACACACTGCTCCAATTGAACATTGTTGGATGTGGAGTCAAATCAAGCAGTCTGAATTCACCCTTAAGTGTTAAGCTTCAGGTGTTGTTGGAGCTGCACATATCCAGGCAAGTGAGCAGTGACTAGGGAGAGAATAGAGTCCCTCAAAGATCAGCAAGGCAGCCTTTATGTGGAGCCGCAGAAAATGGGGGAAGATACTAAATGAGTATTTTGCATCTGTATTTACTGTGGAAAAGTATATGGAAGATATAGACTGTAAGGAATTAGATGGTGACATTTTGCAAAATGCCATATTACAGAGGAGGAAGTGCTGGACGTCTTGAAACAGGTAAAGGTGGATAAATCCCCAGTACCTGATCAGGTGTACTTGAGAAATCTGTGAGAAGCTAGAGAAATGATTGCTGGGCCTCTTAATGAGATATTTGTATCATCGATAATCACAGATGAGGTGCCAGAAGACTGGAGGTTGGCTAATGTGATGCCACTATTTAAGATGGGTGGTAAGGACAAGCAGGGGAACTATAGACCAGTGAGCCTGACGTTGGCGGTGGGCAAGTTGTTGGAACAAATCCTGAGGGACAGGATGTACATGTGTTTGGAAAGGCAAGGACTGATTAGGGATAGTCAACATGGCTTTATGCATGGGAAATCATGTCTTACAAACTTGATTGAGTTTTTTGAGGAACTAACTAAGATGAACAATGAGGGCAGAGCAGTAGATGTGACCTATATGGACTTCAGTAAGGTGTTCGACAAGGTTTCCCATGCGAGACTGGTTAGCAAGGTTAGATCTCACGAAATACAGGGAGAACTAGCTTCAAGGTAGAAGACAGAGGGTGGTGGTGGAGGGTTGTTTTTCAGACTCGAGGTCTGTGACCAGTGAAGTGTCACAAGAATCGGTGCTGGGTCCTCTACTTTTTGTCATTTACATAAATGATTTGGATGTGAGCAAAAGGAGGTTCAGTTAGTAAGTTTGCAGATGACACCAAAATTGGAGGTGTAGCGGACAGTGAAGAGGGTTACCTCAGATTACAGCAGGATCTTGACCAGATGGGCCAATGGGCTGAGAAGTGGCAGATGGAGTTTAATTCAGATAAATGCAAGGTGCTGCATTTTGGGAAAGCAAATTTTAGCAAGACTTAATGGTAAGGTCCTAGAAAGTGTTTCTGAACAAATAGACCTTGGAGTGCAGGTTCATACCTCCTTGAAAGTGGAGTCGCAGGTAGATAGGATAGTGAAGGTGTTTGGTATGCATTCTTTTATTGGTCAGAGTATTGAGTACAGGAGTTGGGAGGTCATGTCGTGTACAGCCGCAACATTGGTTAGGCCACTTTTGGAATATTACGTGCAATTCTGGGTCGGGTGCTGGCAGGTGGGACTAAATTGGGTTGTGATATCTGGTCGGCATGGACGGGTTGGACCAAAGGTCTGTTTCCATGCTGAATATCTCTATGTATTCTATCACACTGACTTGTGCTTTGTAGATGCTGACAGGCTTTTTGAGGAATCTGTTGTTCAGTTCCTTGTTGCAGTATTCCTACTTTCTGACCTGCTCTTGTAGCCACTGT
This sequence comes from Hemiscyllium ocellatum, assembly GCF_020745735.1. Classification (NCBI taxonomy): domain Eukaryota; kingdom Metazoa; phylum Chordata; class Chondrichthyes; order Orectolobiformes; family Hemiscylliidae; genus Hemiscyllium; species Hemiscyllium ocellatum. Next base: position 15,477,138 of record NC_083428.1, on the reverse strand, counting down.
ATTTACGTGGCTACTTCTGTAAAGGGTCTGGTCAAGTTAACTCTCTACAGGTTGACGGTGGGGTTTTCAGCGATGGAAACCCAATGCCAAGAGGCAGTGGTTAGTTGTCCCTCAGTGGAGATGGTCATTGTCTAACATTACTGTGGTACAATGTTACTTGCCACTTATCAGCCCAAACTAGATACTGTCCAGGTTTTGCTGCATTTGGACATCGATTGCTTCAGGATCTGAGTCATCGCAAAAGGTGCGGAAATGTTTTCTAGTCATCAGTAAATTATCCCAACTTCTGATCTAAATTCATGAAGCAGCTGATGGTTGGACATAGAATACTGATGAATTTTTGCAGAAATGTCCTGAAGCTGGGATGACTAACCTCCAACACCAGCTGTCTTATGTCAGATATGACACCAAACCAAGTCCAAAATTACATAATGTTGTTCAATGTAACAACAGTACTCCAACAGCTCCCTGACAATTCAGACTGATATTCAGTAAAAGACTATTGGGTTTAAAATATATATTACATACATTTCCTTTAGCGATATGCTTAAAATGATATTTTAAGCAGCTGTTAACCACAGGTGATCTCGATTACATTAGAAAAGCATACAACGTGCTCATGAATCTAATTGCATAACTATGAGCAAAACTGTGAACTGTGATACAAAAGCTGAATCACTAGAACTCAACAAATACTTCTGCAATGGCTGCACTTCAATCATGCTTAGGGACTGAAATATTTTAATAGTTGATTAAATATGTTGATGCTGCATTTCACAGCAAAATTAAAAATGCTAACGGTAAAGGAGTAATACTGAATAGGTGTAATCAAAGTATAGAAATATCTTAAGACAGTCATGAACAGTTAGTTAATAATGCCCTTGTTTACCTCATGACCGTCATCAGTCTTTCGAGACCACAACCAGTTCTCGACTGGTGGATACCCGCTGCTTTTGCATGTGAGTACACCAACATCACCTTCGTTCCCATGTTCAGATTTCTTGTCACTGCTTACACCAGGTGCAGCTAGGTTAAAAAAAACACTTTTTACACATTTCAAAATGAGCCCAATCAGCATTCTCCATTTCTGCTGGAGTTTGTATCAACTGCATTCACCCTCTACCCAGCAAAGAACTGACCTCACCATATCATCATGGCACATCATGGACTAATTTAGAACACATTTCAGCAGTTCAATACTGAAGTTTGCAGCACAATGAAACCTTACATTTCAATGTGCTGCTGGACTGCTATGTTCAAGGACAGGCACCCATCTCATACATCAGATCAGTCCGCATTTTAGAGCACTTAGCTTGATTTCTTAGTACTCATTTGAATGTTCTTGGAATCTCTGCCTTGCCTTTTAGCGCCAGAAAGCCAAGTAGCCCGCCATGTTTGCCAGATCTGATCTAGAGGGCTGAAATGTTTGTGATACAGTGCTGTACACCCTTACAACATATGCAACTCTGCCTATGGTTCAACCATATGGTCATGTCCAAAGTCTAAAGATTATGGAATTCAATGTAGGTAAGATGGAGTTCAATGTAGATTCATGGAGTTCAATATAGGTAAGTGTGAAGTGATTCACTTTGGTTAGAGTGACAAGAAGATGGAGTACTGGGCTAATGGTCAGATACTTGGTAGAGTGGATCTTGGTATCCATGTAAACAGATCTCTGAAAGTTGCCACCCAGGTAAGTAGTGTTGTGAAGAAGGCATATGGCGTACTGGCTTTTATTGGTAGAGGAATTGAGTTCCGGAGTCCCGAGTCCAGTTGTATAAGACTGGTGTGGCTGCATCTGCAGTAATGTGCGCAGTTTTGGTCGCCATACTATAGAAAGGATGTGGAGGTACTGGAACGGGTGCAGAGGAGGTTTACCAGGATATTGCCTGGGATGGTAGGAAGATCGTATGAGGAAAGGCTGAGGCACTTGGTGTGTTTTCATTGGAGAAAAGATGGTTTGGGGTGACTTGATAGAGGTGTACAAGATGATTAGGGGTTTAGATAGGTTCTCATTGTCAACCCTTTTTCCACGTATGGAGTCAGCTATTACGAGGGGGAATAGCTTTAAATTAAGGGGAGGTAGGTATAGGACAGATGTTAGGGGTAGATTCTTTACTCAGCGAGTCTTGAGTTCATGGAATGCCCTGCCAGTAGCAGTGGTGGACTCTACCTCTTTACGGGCATTTAAACGAGCATTGGATAGGCACACGGAGGATAGTGGGCTAGGGTCGGCGCAACATCGAGGGCCAAAGGGCCTGTACTGCGCTGTATTTTTCTATGTTCTATTAGTCTTTAGTCCAATCAAGGGGCACTATGATCAGTGAGAGGGCTGGTCCTCTCGGTCAAGAAAGGTAATAAAAGGCAAAGTGAGTGAGTTGGACACTCAGAAGTTAGTTCGGGGAAAGAGTGGACAAGAACTATTGTGGGAAGATAGACCATGAACCATGGGAGTCAGATGCAATGGCAGTGTTAGAATGAGTATGAGATAACAGAAATAGTGGGACTTACAGTTGTGGAGCACAGGCCATTAACCTTCTTAAGAATTTCTGCAGAGTCCACTGGAGCAAGGCCAATGCTGGATGGTTATTTTAGACCAGACTAGCAGCATTTGAAACTGTGTATAGCCAGAGTGGTAGCTATGATGTGCAAAGCATGAATGCTACAAAGTCCCAGCACTGGTAAGCACTCTATGCCACAGCAGAGTCATAGAGATGGGGTGTGTAGGTGAGCAGCAGGGAACCGTGTAAGTAGCCAAGGATCATGGAGGGAAACCTTGCAACAAACTCCCCAAAAGTGACGCAGCCGGAATATGGGAAAATTCATCTGATGTTTTTCAACAATTCTTTTGTAATTACATGCACATCTATCACAGAAACTGGACATGACTCCAATCTATACTTTTATTTAGCTTGTTCACACTATCATCAAGGAATATGCATGTAAAATTCTTTACCTTTCACATAGATGCTACGGTTGACAACAGGTGTAGTGAAGTAATGGCAGCTGTACTCTCCTGAATGTTTTGCATCAACACCAGTCAGTCTAAAGAAAAAAAAAGTGAATGCAGTCAAAAGGAAAATATTTCAATTAAACACACAAGATTCTGTTATGAACAATAACAGATTTTCTGGGTGAAATATTTATTCAAATTTACCATGTAAGCGTTTTCTAAAATAAAAATTGTAAACTGGCTCTTAATCCTGAAGGAGGCTGATGAATCTTAAAATGTTCATCAGATAGACATAACTAATGAAGCCGATATGATGTGACTACTTCCTAAAGGCCATGTACACCACAAACAGAAAATTAAATGCTTATTTTGATTCTAACTCTCAAAGTAACCACATATAATTTAAACCACTAAGAAAAAATTATTTTAATCAACTTTTAACTCAACATTTCACACAGTTATATATTCAGTTTCTTATGGATCCTGTGTGTAAACTGTACAAAACTTTTTACTCCATTTGACCCACCGACTTTTGATGTTTTATTTATCATTAAATACATTTGGCATCTCAAATTAACAAGACAGAGCATCCCAAAATTATGATTGCAATCAAGAGCTGAAAGTTTGGTATCCCAAAACTGTTGCCATGGAGACTGGACAGTTATAACAGCCATTCTCCTGCTTGCACAGTCACCATTCCTATCCCATACTCTGTTTTCACGATTAGCTTTTATGCAAAGGCATAGATAAATATTAATTAAAAATTGGAGCAACTGCAAAACATTGTAGCAACAGATACCTTCAACAAATTGCCAAATAAAGCAAGAATCACTGCAACATCTTTCCAAAACTCTGTATATTCATAAATAGTATGTAAATATCTTGGATGAGTGGCACAAAAGGTTTGAAAGAAAGAAAAAAAAATTCAGGAAACTTTTTAATGCAAAGTTTAAATACTCAAATTCCTACAATTCAAACTTGAAAGACGTTGTGACAATAAATATAAGAGCAATTTATACTGAAAGGTTCAATACCTACGCCAAATACTAATATGAAACAGGACTTTGCTCATGGACAAAAATCCCTCCTGGGGAGGGGGCAAAGAGAAAGGAGGAGAGGATAGGTTAAGAAAAACAGTAAAACAACAAAGCATTACAACAATGGGGTAATGGAAGAAAAATATCCGAAGTGGTAATTCTGACATAAGTTATTGACGTGTTTTTTTTCTTAAAAATAGAATTTTTCAGGAGCTAGCTGACAGTAAAAACACTGATACGTACGTGTATTCCATAATTGTTGAATTCCCACTGTTACTGGTGTCTGAGATATTCATGCCATCCTTTTTCCACACATGCCCCTCAATAACAGAGGGTGGATTTGTCAGGTTGCAGCGAAGTATTGTTTCTGATAAAGATTCCCCCAACTCCAAGACAGGAGGATCCACAAGAATTATTGGGTCTGGTTGTAAGAAAGAACGAGTTGTTCAGCTTGAGACTAAGATTGCCACAAAAAGTAATCAAGCTTTCATACTTCATTCAATATGCATGTATACATTAAAACAAAATGAATGATCCACACAAAGCACTAACAACAATAAACCTCAAATAATTCAATTAACAATTTTACTATTTAAAAGCATGAACTATAAACATGCAAAAACCATTTTCAATTCAATATATGGCTTTCAACTCAAACAATAGTCAAGTGAAAGCTTGCACTGTGAACGGAAATATTATTGTACAGTTTTTAGTAGTATTACAAAAAGTATAATTGCTTTGTTGAGACATTTGCACAAATTGGTTTCAAAGGAGGAAAGTAAACTACTAAAGCTCTTTACAGCAGCAAAATGCAAACCCTCTACAAACCCTCCCCAAAGGATGGTCAAAAATATTTTTTCCACTGACCACAAAAGTACACGACCTGCCCGGAAAGTTGATTATCAACTAAGTTGATGAGTCAAATCACATGTAAATAAATCTCTATGATCTGGTTTCTAGAAAAATGAGGTGCAGGTTCAAGTCCCACCCTCTCCAGATGTGTGAAATTACATCTGAACAGATTAAGAAAATACCTACTTCATTGTAACCAAACTACTGTTTTGTTGTCACAAACTTCAGCCTACACAAAACAGATAGGATACTTGAGCTATCTGCTAGTTTGATCTCTGCACAAAAAGATACAAAGTTGAATAAAAGTGTTGAAACAGAGACCATTCTGTTTCAAAAAAGGTCACGTACCCTCAACACTGTATAAACCCATTGGTAACATGCCAGTATCATCTTAGAGAGACTAGTTGTTGTTCGTAAATAAGGGTACACAATAACCAATTCATTCATTGGTACGAAAGAAAATGTTACAACCAAAGAAATCTGATCAGAGACTGAGGTTCCTGTTTATTCTCATTTTCCCACACATAATAGGTTTGCACTGTAGTATTTTAGCCACTGTAACAAACTAGCAAAATGCAAGGGCACTACAGCACAGGACATGGCAAGGAGAAGGTTAAGGAGAATTCTATGCACTCAAAGTCAGAATATGGATGAGGAGAACATGGCAACCATTACAGATATCAAAATGACAATCACAATGTAGCCGTTCAGACACCACCGAATAATCTATGCCTTCCTAAAGTTTTCAGGTGCCATCTTCTAACTTTGAAGGTAAAAGTGCAAAATCCAGTAACAAAGTGTGAGATTGCAACATTACAAAAGGAATTTTTTAAGCAAAACCTTTCTTATTCCAAAATTTGGTCCATAATGCTTTGGAGGGGTAAACAAGTTTAAAGTGTTTGTTTTTTTCATAAAAATGTGCAGTTTCCACCAGCTCTTTAAATATTGTGCCTGATCAGTTTCATTCGACAGCTAGAAATCCATTAATTCAAGAGTTCTTCTTGTGGGAGTCAAAATAACTTAAATAATTTTTTCTTCAATATTCAAATGCTGTGAAACAATCTCACAACCTTGCACCAAGTCACTGGATAAAAACAGGTAACTGCCAAGGTGGAGAAGGGTTGGTAAGGCTTTGATCACAGGACAGCGGTGCATGTGCCAGGAGCTTTTCTTGAAAGGATGGCAAAAGGGACACCAATATGCATACCAGGCTCTTGGGACAAAGCTACTGGTACACATGTCTGCCTCAACTTGGCAATCACCACTCACGTTCAATGACTATTAATGTCGCCTGGGACCGTATCCACTTGACTTTTGGACTCTTTTGTAAATCATTACGGTAGGGGTCATTACTGGCTCTGCATTCATATATGCCAGTGTCCTCGATACTTAGATTCATTATCTTGATAGAGCTCTTGGCATCAATGTTATAGCTGGAGTTGACTTTGACTCGCCGTTGCCATGCACCATCATAGAGCTGTGACATTACCTCTGAATCATTGCCCTCTGTGGCCCACCACTGAATTTCAGGTGTGGGCTTTCCAGTTACCTCACAGTTCAATTCTACATCCTCTTCCATTAGCTTTACTTCAGACAGAGGTGACTTTGTAAAGCCAGCTGCAATAAAAAGGCCATTTGCAATAAAAGAAAAAGTTGAATACATTTAAGCTGCATACATTTATGTTAATGAACATATTCAATAATATTAAAGGAATATACTAAAAATGTTCTCACAAAGCATTACTCTACTTCTCCAAACAAGCATACAGGTGCTTTTGGCACACTGATAGTGCCCAAGGTTCAAGTCCCAATTATTTCAGAGATGTGTGATAAACTTATATTGATTGATTAAAAATGAGTTTGCCTTTAAATTTCATAATTAAAACACACCATCAGCTAGTAATGTTATGTCACTGCAACTCTCGTGTCAAGATATGTTAGCCATCAGCCTCGGCCATATTCACAATGTACACTACTCACTTGTTTATGAAATGTGTTTAAAGGCAGGATTTTGAAACATTTCAACATACACACTTATCTGACAGTCAATTAATTGATTCAAATCTTGGAAGGGAAAGATCAGTAATAAAGCTGTCTGTCATTGAATTTCAGTGCACATCCAACAAACATTTCACAGATAATTGCACAAGTTAAAAATACCGAAAGTTGTTGAAACAATGAATAACCATTTCAACACTGCACAAGTTAAAAGAGTTAACTATATTTTAGTTAACTTAGGTTAAACATAGAACAAAAATAATCTGCTTGGTGATATTCTTTCTCAAGATTATTAACTTTGAGAGAGGGGGGTAAAGCAGGTAGTCAAGTAAAAGGAGCAGTGAAGTCTAAAAGGCACATTAATACACCAAACATGAGACTATGTACATGATGACAGCACAAAATATATTGTGTAACATAAGAAATGTTAAGTCTGCATAAAATTACTTTTCATTCCTTACTTTTCCTTAGTTTTATTTGACTGTTAACAAATGAGAGGAAAGAAATTATATTTATGTAGCACCTTCATGTCCTTCAAATGTCGCAAACTTCTTTGCAGCTGAAGTTTAGTTACTGAAATTTGTGAAACATGAATGAGCTTTTGTAAAATCTACATTGGTGGAGCTATCTACAAGCAGTTGGAGGAATGAATGGTACTAGAATATACATAGTGGTTGATGCAATGTGGGCAAGTTACTGGAGCCAAAGATGAAGAACAACAAAATATTGTCACAGGAACAAAAAAAAAAGTTAAAAAAAATGTTTCGGACCATTTGGTGAAAAATAAACTAAATGGAGTCCCTACAAATATCTATCCTTGTAAGGGTGGAGAGAGAGAGAAAAAACAACTTTTCAAGAGCATTCAGGACTGGGGGAACCGATGCTCCTCAAATGTGCAACCGCTCCACTTTTTCAATGAATATCAGTCTGTAAGCGGGAAGGCAGAAAAAGGTACAGACTCAATGGCCAAAGGGTCTCTTCTGTACTGTATGATTATATGGTCATAAAAGGCATGGTAAACTAGTGAACCTAGATCGTACAAGTGAAATAAAATGGATGCAAGAAAAGGCCAAATATTTTGACCTTAAAAAGTGACAGAAAGATGGCCAGTGTTGCACTCATAGGATGGCACCAAATATTTAAATATTTATACTTCTATCTAAAAACAGTTGACTTTGATGTGTTGGAATACTCTAATATTAATCAGTGGCTTGCTGAAGAAAAAAAATCTCTAATACTAGTAATAAATACACTCTTAACTCTTAAGCCTCAACAGTCTCTGTTCACAAATGAAAAAGGCTTGTTGGCCAACCAACTATTGTTTTGTTCAGAGTCACCTTGGGCCCTTTACATGCACAACCTCAAGGGCATCCAATGAAGCCAAATCGTAACTGCCATTAACTCCAGAGAAGACGACATTTAAAAGTTTTGACAAAACCAAAATATTGAACTATTTGGGGCAATATCAATATTCTAAATAATAAATGACATGCTGCCTAGAATCTCTGAATCAGTATAATAACAAAACAATATCCATAAAGTGCACATTTTTATTCCAATCTTTACACATAGCCATTGACAAAACAGAAATGAGAAACAATGAAATCTGTGTTACGGATATGGCAGGAGCCATATCTTCATTTATTGTTAGTAAAGATCAGATCTTTGCATTAGTGTTATGTAATTCAGCAGTTATTCAGAACAAACAAACATCACGTACAAGTTAGGAGTAGGCTATTCGACCCTGCTCCACCACTAGGATCATGACTGATGTGAGGAATCCACATTCCTGCCTACATTTGAAAATTTAATCATTTGAGCTCACCAATAACATCCCTTAAATGGTTCTGCTTCTGCAGCCTTTTCAGTGAGAGCTCCAAATGCATGACCCTCAGAATTCTACTCAACTCTGACTTCAGTGAGCAACTCTTCATATTTTAACAGCAACTCCTTTTTCTACAGATACCCATAAGCAAACCTGTTCATCTCCTATATTCGTCTAGCAAACTTTTTCTAACTGTTGCCAACGCATTTATATCCTTTGGTAAATAATGAGACCAATAAAGTACACAGTACTCCAGATATACGTTCACAATAATTAATAAAATTCTATTAGTTTTCCCAATGCTCCTATATTCTAACATTTTGCATTTCACGTACAAGGACATTCTCATAGTTCTGCATCTCAAGAATGCTGCAATCTTTCACCATTTGGATAAAAAGCATTTTATTCTTCATGTAAATCGAAACTCACTTTAGAAACATTTTTCTCTCTATTGAGAATTGTACTTTCAGCTTTAAGGTTGCATGGGTGTAACAGCCCAAATGCCATGATTCTTTAAGCATTATTAGGTGTTAGAGATGTGAAATGGTGATAGGCCAATGAAGTTAAAGTACAGCCACTGAACTGAATGCAAAATAGGCTCAAGGGGCTGAATGACCCACTTGTTCTGGTAGAAATTTTATTTCAAAAGATACAGAATTTGCCATATATAAAATATAAAAATGGAAAAATGCAGATTCCAGAAACTTGAGCATATTATTTGGTGTTTTTAGGAAAAAGTGCTAACAACGTTTTGCCAAGTACAGTGTATATGGCTTTCCAACATTTAATTGAAGATAACATGGTATTATGAAAGTATAGCATTCAGCAAAACAGGCCTTTTGAAAAAAAAAACTACCATGCAACATTTCAGACAAAATGGCAGTGGTAAAGTTTTATTTCCCATTCCAGGCTACCTATATAAAAATGCTTTCTACGCATACTTATGACCTTAAACAGCAGTAATAAATTCCAGTTGAATTACTGTAATACAAAGAACTTCTTTTTGAAAAAAAGAATCAGCTCCAATTGAAAATGTAAATGAGACTAAAAAGCAAAAAGATTAGGTTCTTAAGAAGTCATAATGGACTTGAAATGTTAACTCTCACTCTCCACAGATGCTGCTAGGTTCTCCAGCACTTTCTGTTTTTATTTCAGATTTCCAATATTCGTGGAATTTGATTTGACTCAGATTAGGTAGCTGCTGTAGTAACAAATCCTAAAAGACATTTAGAAAATTAGTGCCATCAAGAACGGGATTAAAGAGACTCCTAACAAGATGAGGAGAAAGCAGATTAAGTGAGTGGCTAACATATTTAGAAATCTGAAATACTGACTTCTCACCACAAGGTGGTAGCAAGAATCATTTTTCCATCCAAATAGCTGTTTCAGTTCCTTTGAATGATAGCTTACCAATACATTTTCTGAACTTTCACACTTCACTCCAACTGGTGCTTAAATTCTGCCTATTTTTCTCAATTGAGTAATATAGAAGACATGGGTATGGGCATTTTGCCAGCTACTCTCACCATTATTCTCTGGTAAAGGGTGATAATCAATGCTTAATAAATCATTGGACACTTATAATTTTCCTTTTATTGGTATTATTTTAGTACCATCATTTACTTCCACACATAGAAATTCAGTTCTGTGCTGCTACCATAAGATTTCTCAAACATGGGATTTTTAAAACGTTAACATTCCAAAGCATAGATTTATTCAAAGTGCAGGTTAATATCAATTCGAGTGGACACTTAGCACTGCTAAGTAATCTGCTAATATTTACACTCCAATAGAGGGAACCGTCAAAGGCAGTGTATACAAGTGCCAAATTGAATACAGGTAGTTCTTCTGTAACGTGACGGGTGCGTTCTTGTGCAACCCCACATTATAGAAAAACAGTTTTAGAAACAGTGCTTAAAGTGTTGGCAATGTAATCACATTACAGCCAATGCACATTTTAAAAGTTCACACTTTATAAACAGTGTCCCCAATTTGTCAATTATGTTAATGAAATGTGCATTATAACAGAACTACCCATACACGTTACGGAACTAAATCTAATGTCCAACTTGATGAACTATCCATGTTACCAAAAATAATGGGCACCAACAACATCGAAGCTATCACAGGCCATCAGTGAATGTGTTATACTTAGTGACCAATGAAAAAGAGGAATGATCACCTACATGAAATTCTGACAGAAAGCTCCCACCTCCAAAGGCTATGATCTATCTGCTGAAAGAAATTTGGCAAAGTGTACCAAAAAAAATCAAAGTTATGCAAGTTGCAACAGAATTTGATGTAATGGAGTTCATGCCCATTAGGGTCAAATTGTAATATGTATGAAAGCAAAAACTAAGCTGCCGTGCAGACAAATTCCTAGTCATATAGCACAGAAACAGACGCATCGGTCCAATTCATCTACACCGACCAGACATCTCAATCTGATCTGGTCCCATTTGTTAGTATTTGGCACAGATTCACTAAACTCCTCCTATTCATATACACATCCAGGATTCTTTTAAACGTTGTAATTGCACCCACTTTCACTTCTTTCTCTCGCAGCCCATTACATACATGCACCATCCTCTGCATGAAAATGTTACCCCTCAGGTCCCTTTTAAATCTTTTCCCTCTCACCTTAAACCTATGCCCTCTAGTTTTGATCTCTCTCACCCTGGGAAAAAGACATTAGCTATTTACCTTCTCCACACCCCTCTTTTTTTTTATATATATAAACCTCTCTGTAAAGGTCAGCCCTCAGCCTCAAACACTCCAGGTGAAATAACCTATCTCTCAACTCAAACCATCGAATCCTGGCAACATTCTTGTAAATCTTTTCTGCACCCACTCGAAATTAACAACATTCTTCCTATAGAAAGGCGACCAGAATTCTACAGTTTTCTAAAACTGGTCTCTACATCCTGTACAGCTGCAACATGACATCCCAACTCCGACCAATGAAGGCAGGCCAGCCAAATGCCTTTCTTCACAACCCTGTCTACCTCTGACTCCATTTTGAAGGAAATTTGCACCTGCAACCCTAGGTCTCTTTGTTCAGCAACACTCCCCAGGGACCTACCATTAACTGTATAAAAAACATTTATGGTCATTACGTGGAGCACATGATAAAATTACACAATACAATTCTTTCACAACATTTAGCTTAAAATGTTAAGACATTTTATATTATTTCTCATGAGCTATTGACTCATGGTGCTAACTCCAATATATTTAACCGAACTTAAATCTGGACTATAAAACAAAATTTATACGAAGGAATCAAAGCTCAGAAGGTTATTACTTCCCTTTTTTATCCCTGTAGTTCTACAAATTTCTCCAGAAAATGTTACCCAACTGCCTTTTGAAAGTCCCTACTGAATCCGTTCCGTTATCCTTTCAGACAGTGCATGAACAGGATATTGTTTAAATGCATTTTCAGAGTGCATTATACAGGAATGACATTCAGGGAAGCACATTTTTAAAACACCTTATTTTACTTCATCATTCCATAATTCAATGGTGCAAAGTCTGCACCAAAGCTTCAGCACATCATCATCGGGTACAAGGAAAACAGGACTACAAGATGAAGCCACAACATAAAAGGATTTGGTTCAGAGGTCACTTGCTCTAAACCTTTTGATTTCCTCAACAAGCTTCTCCAAACATGGGAGAAAAAGGATGAACCCTAAGGATGAGGTGAGAGTAACTACCCTTGTCATCAAGGCAGCATTTGAATGAACATGGCCATTAAGAATCCCTATCAAAAATAAAAATGTGAATCAGTGGGAAACTATCCACTAGTTGGAAAATTACATTACAAATAACAACGCAATGCTTATTGAAGGCCAGTCAACACATCCATAAGCCATCACTTCAAGAATCCCTCACGGTAGCAAATCCTTACCTTCCGGCTCAGCCAGCAAACCTACATCCAGAACTACAAATCTTCTCAAAACTCGCTAAATGCTAATCATTTTCACTTGCTACTTTAATGACTTTCTCTCCAATATAAGATGATGATTACCTGAGAATTAGTGCTGAGTAACATTTGCAAATCCTCAGATATTGAAACAGTTGGTGCCCATGTGCATGAAAACCTAAACAATATTCAGGCTTGGACTGATCGATGGCAAGTTAACATTCATACAACTGCCAAGAAACCACCTCCAACAAGAGAAAGTATCTCCCTTCACTTTGGTGACAGTACATTCAGAATGCCTATCGACATCCTAGGGTTTATTACTGACCTTTCATATAAATATACTAGTTCCAAGTGCATGTCAAAGGCTGGAAAATGTTCAGTGAGGAACCAATCTCCAGCTTCCTAAAGCCCGCCCTCCATGTATCAGGTACAAAATCAAGTGTGAGATGGAAACCTCACCATTTGCTTGGAGGAGAGTAGCTCCAAGAACACACAAAATGCTTGACACCATCCACAAGTGACTCATCCCATCACCTTGAATAATTAATGCCTCCACCACTAGCACTGTGACACCATGGTGTACAATCACAAAGCATACCTATCACAATTCACCAAGGCCACTTCAATAAAACCATTAGATCAAATGATCTCTAACATCAAGAAGGAAATGGTTGGAGGTGCATGGGAATATTACCTCTTCCAAAACCCCTGAGCTACACAGCACCCTGACTCAAAAGGATACTGCTGTCTTTGCACTGCACTGCATCAAAATGCTGAACTCCCTCCATAATAATACCGTGGGTGTGTGCAGACTGGCACATTCCAAGGTCCAGGACTACGTGCTGAGGGACGCGCTGAAGCTTGGGGCAGCTGCCGCCAAGGCGCAGTGGGGAAAGACCACCGTTTAACATCTGCCTGTCTAAAGAAGATCAGGGGGCCCATGCAGTCATTTGGGCTCTGCTGACGCCTCAGCCCAATATATGGGCATAGGAGCTAGAAATGCACAGACCTGCATGTAAAAAGGAAAATTCTAAACTGTGTATGTTAATGTGAACATATGTATGGCATTACCCAATGTACAGTGTATCAAATTATTTTATGAATATTTACGAATAAAGTATATTTTTGAAATAAAAAAATACTGTGGGTGTATGCCAGAATTCCAATAGTTCAAAAACTACAGTCACCTTTTCACAGGCAATTAGGGAAAAACCATAAACCACAAAACAATGAAAAACATTATGCAAGGAATATTTGAAATTGCATGCTGGATTATGAATGTTTCATTCATTGAGTAATCCACACATTATTACAAAGATAAAACGATGGATAAAATTAAATACAAATCTTCTCCAAAATCAAAATAAATGCACATTACAAAAAATTCAAATTTTGTCCCTTCCCTACAACTCCAACTCAACCTACCCACTTTGAAGCTGCTGAACTGGTGAAGATCGATACCAAATAACACAAAAGAATGATCACCGAAAGCCCATAATTTCAGAACCAACTGTACCATTGATTCAGAAGCTATACTAAGAGATTCTAATCCACAAGTTGATTCTTGAATGCCTAACACCATTTAACATAAGGCTGATATTTGTTGATATTCTTGCAGGCAATCATACTGAACATGAACCATCTAGTGGAAGTGAACGGAAGTCACAGAAAGCTGCATCATGTCACAAAACACTGTGCATTTCATTTGTGTTAATGCTAATAATGATCATTACATGTTGTAACTTTGACAAAGAACATTTTAATTATTTGAGAAATAAATGGGTTCAGCAAACTCCATCAGATCATATTAATGATAAACCAAGAATGGGGTCTGTTTGTACAGAATATGCATTTTTCTCATTCACAAGCAAATGAAACAAAAATAAAGAGCTGGCATTCAGCCCCCTCAAGTTTCCTCCACCATTTAATAAGACCATGACTGAACATACAGTGGCTTCAATTCCAAGTTTCTTTCCACTCTCCCCACCCCACCCCGCAATAGCTCAACTCCCTTAACTAAAAAATTGAATATGTACACATTTGGATAGGTGCATGAATGGGAAAGTTTGGAGGTATATTGCCAGGAGCAGGCAGATGGGACTCATTTATTTTGGGATTATGTTCAATATGGATTGATTGGACCAAAAGGGTCTGTTTCGCTGTTGTATGAATCTATGACTCTATAAACCAATGACCCTCAGAGAAACATCTCAGGTTTGAATTTGAAATCTCTAGAACTTGACTCCCCCACAAGGGGAACCATCTCAACATTCACCATGACAATAAACTTGCCTCTTTCCAAATTCCCAACCTGCATAACTTTCCTGCAATATAATGCAAACCTAAAACATGAAAATTTCACATTGCTGCAATTTTCTCTGGAAGTGTATCTCTCAGATGCTCATCCACAGCAGAAAGTCAGAATCAATGGCATTTGTTATTGCGACATACCCAGGTATACAGAGGTCCTACATATTACTACATCTTCAACAAGCTTTCAAAGATCCTACAACTCTGTGCAATCTGTTCATATTTGGGTGCCACATAAGTATAGGGGAGGTAAAATGGCAAGTCAAGTAAACTTCAGATGTGTTTGAAGTTAAATGAAGCCCGTAAAACCTGATAACACATCCAGCTTACTATCATAATGTGCAAAAGTTGGGCACTAGAAATAGAGGTTTCCAATTCAAATTTTTTGATCCAAATTATCTGCCAACAAGAGTTCAAATCCCAAATATTTGGAACTTTTTTTGTTAAATCCCATACAACTAGCCTGTAGGCTACTAATTAAAGACATTCCTTCAGCTGACATGTTCAAACATTAGCTTTTTAATTTTCAAATAAGTTTGCATTACTACAGCCTACTTGACTGACCTCATCCAGTAAAAGAATGAAAACTGAACACACTTCTCTCTGATGCATTAGATTAATGTACATTATGTTTTCACAATGCCCCTTGCAATACAAACATTTGTAACCATATTAGAATTTTTAAAAATTTACTAATCCTTAGAACTAAGTTAAGTACAAATTAGAGAAAAAAAATCAGAGTAGGTCATTGCTTCAATGGAATGAAACAAAACCTTTGCTACTCAGATTCAGGTTTATCATGTGGACTTTCACACTAAAGGATTACTAAGTAAAGCTGACTATACTGAAGCTATTACTGACCTAGTTTCAATTTATAACTCAGAACGGTCTAAGCTAAACTTTTGCTACACAGAACAGTACTTATGCTAAATTAAGAGCGAATCATGACTCTGATGTTCATCACCATGGAAATGAAAATTGCATCAGCTCAAAAACGTCAGCTGAACGTCCCTGAAGCAAATAAACCACACATTTCCTGTTCTTTACACTGCAAAATCTCAAACCATGGACTCACCCAATTCCCTTTGGGGGAACATTTACGATAAATCTTCCAGTCAAGCGATAACATACTCACTGTCTCTCAATTATTCAAACTTATATTTCAGCAATGACCAAAGTAGAGAACACCATGTCCGATGGGCATTACTGACCTTGTTCCAGACTATGGGAAACATCTGTAGGTTCAGATTTACGTACAAAGTACTTACATTTCTGTCTATACTTTACACAGTTAACGTTAAAATCATCTTTTTAAATAAAAACCAAACGCCAAGCTTTTATTGATATAACCACAAAATAGATACCGCATTGCTTGAGCTACATAAACGAAAGTCTAGCTCGAAGGCATCAAAACCTGCTGGCAACTGAATGTCAAATGGTGTATGGGGACAGGAAAGAAAAGTGGAGGCCAGAATCAAACCAGCCACGGTTTAATCAAATGGTGGATCCAACGCGAGGGACTGAATTGCCTCCTACTTGCAATTCGGCCCTTCCACGATTTACCAGTAATTGAGAAACAGCTGCTGAAACTCCCGAGGCCGCGTGTCGATTTAATTCGGGTATTTTTCTGTGTGTGTGTGTTGGGTTAATTAGGAAGAGAGGCAGAAGAAGGAAAGTGATATTTGACGAGCTGGTGAGTTATATAATGAGTTGAGAGCGTCGCGACAAAAAAAAAGGGGCCACCATTTCGACGAGGCGGGACGGCGTTTGGTGGCGCTCGGCCGCCGTCCTGGGAAACAGGTTCAGACCAGTTAATCCCAGCCATGACCGGGGCCGGCCGGTAACACACCGTCCGACCGCCTTCACAACGGACACCCCGAGCCCCTCCGACCGTCTGTTAACGATTTTTTTAAAAAAACCCTTTGCTCGCTGAAAGAGAGAGAGAGAAAAAAAGGGGGCGGCCGATAAAAGGCCTCGTTTAATTTTCTTAAAACAAACGGCTGAGGAGCAGATTCAGGTGAAAAATTACACTTTTTAAAAAATCTATGAGGTAGTACGGATTTTAATTTGGAGATGGAATTCATTGTTATTTACCTGTGAAAGCACCGGCGCTGTAAACCAGCAGCATCACGATGCCCAGACTACTCGTCGTCCTCGTCCCCATTCTTCTCCTCGGTGGCTCCCAATGTTTTATTATTCTGCACTTTTTTCCCCCCCCCTTCTCTGTTTTAAACTGTGTCGCTCAGGGCCAGCCCCGCTCGGCTCTTTCCTCTCACCCGTCCCCGTGTCCTCTGGGCTCTGAGAGCCGGAACGTCGCGACGACGTGAAGGAGGGGAAGGGGAGGGACAGGAGGAATGATGGGCAGAATGGTGGCGAACAGGAGAGGCGTGATGGGGAGGGACAGAAGAAAGGGTGGGCAGGATGGAGGCGGGACAGGAGGAGTGATGTCAGTTGGGCCAAGAGGAGTGGTGGGAGGGACAGGCAGAGGGTAGCATTGGGGCGATCAGGGGGAGGGAGAGGAGGGATTGGCAGATTGGGGATGAACAGGAGGAGAAGGTGTGATGTAGGATGAGGAGGGACAGAAGAAAGGGTGGGCAGGATGGAGGAAGGACAGGAGGAGGAGTGATGGAGAGGGATGGGCAGGATGGAGGAGGGAGAGGAGGAGGGATGGAGGCGGGTTAGGAGGAGGGATGGAGGATGGAGGCAGGATAGGAGGAGGGATGGGCAGGATAGGAGGAGGGATGGGTAGGATAGGAGGAGGGATGTAGGATGGAGGCAGGATAGGAGGAGGGATGGGCAGGATAGGAGGAGGGATGGGCAGGATAGGAGGAGGGTCGTAAGATGGAGGCAGGATAGGAGGAGGGATGGGCAGGATAGGAGGAGGCATGTAGGATGGAGGCAGGATAGGAGGAGGGATGGGCAGGATCGGAGGAGGGACGTAGGATGGAAGCAGGATAGGTGGAGGGATGGGCAGGATAGGAGGAGGGACAGGATGAGAAGGAGTGATGTAGCATGGGGAGGGACAGGAGAACAAAGGGGATGGGGATGTACAGGCCGTGGCATGATGGACACAATGTGAACAAGACAGGAGGGGGTGCAGTGGTATGAGGAAGAGGAATAGGAGGGGTGATGGGCAGGAGCAGAAGGAACAAGAGAAGTAATGAGCAGGAATGAAAGTGATAGAAGAATGTGTGCAGGAAGAGCATGAGTGATTGACATGAAGTGGGGAAGAATGGGTGGAGTGATAGGCAAGAGGTGAGGGACATTCGAAGAATGGTGGGCAGCTAAGACTTTGGAGAGGCAGGATGCAGGACTGGGACTAGAGGAATGGTGGTCAGGAGGGGATAAGGGCAGGTAGTGTGATTGTAGGAGAAGAGCTTACGAGTGCTTGTGCTAAGTGATGTAGTCACTATTGTAACGTAGAATGGCTATCGTGCAAAAGAAGGCCATTCAGTCCATCTTTAATTGCCAGTTCATGTTGAGAGCAGCTCAGCTCATCTCCTTTTCCTCAACCTATCCTTGTAACTCTGCAATTCCCTGCTCAGGTGCCTGTCCATTTCCCTTTACAAAGTTATACACTTAGAAGCATAACAGACTACTACTGAAACTATGTATTTCACTGTGACACAACTTCAACAGAATCTTTGATACTCTGTAATCTCTGCTACTTAGAACAGATGCATGAGAACACCGGCTACTATATGTTCCTGTTTAAGCCACAAATAATCTTGACACCACCCATTCAATAAACCACCAGACTCTAAATATTAACTCTGCTTTCTCCTCAGATGCTGCTAGACCTGCTGAGTTCCGATAACAATTCCTATTTTTCTTTTGGATCTCCAACATTCATAGTCCTTTGTTTTATATTATTGACAATATCTTGACTTGGAAATATACCACCTTATGTTTATGATTGCTTAGTCAAAATCTTAGAAACCCCTTCCCTGTGAACCTTCTCAATTGTCTCAGTAACGCACCCTCAATTTGTTTAAATGCGTATACCATTTAGAATGTTTCACTGCTGCTTGTGTTATGTCTTGCTGTGAATGTGTGATACAGTGATGATGCTGTGACTTTGAGGCATATTCTGTCCTAGTTTCTTTCAAGAGAAAGATTGAATGAGAGTTATCGAGCAGTTTGTGGTAACATACAGCTTAGGAGGACTTGGAGTTTTTTAAAAATTGGAATAATAGAAGCAGCCTGCATGGGTGTGGCCAGCTCTGTCCAACAAGGATTTCTGCTTTTTTTTTTGCTTTAAAAATTTGGCAGAAGCTTTGGGAGCCTTGAAGTTGAAGCTTTTTCCCCTCTTGATTACAACTAGATGAGGTTTCTTTTCCTACAATGGGTATCGCATGTAAGAAAATCTGTTTACCTGAATTTGCCTTTTTACGAAGGTGTGTCTATGGGATGTTACTATATTGGAACAGTTAATTAGTAATGTTACGGTGTCTGTTATTCTGTTAAGATTTTTTTCCCCACAGTTAAGTTATAATTTCTTCCTCCTTTTGTATTTTAACTATAATGTTTGAATAAAATGTGTTTTAGCTTAACATTGATTAATTTGACCAGTTGAATTGCATCCAGAACATAGCACTTTACATTTGTCTTTTTAAAAAAAAGAAAAGTTAGGGCCTAGGCTACCACCTTTAAAACATTTTGAGGGATCTGGTCTGGTTCATATCAATACCTCTATGGGACATGCTCATGGTGTCATCACCATATCATATTCTATTGGTATAAAGCTGTCTTCATCTTACTGAGCTCTGTACTCTTGAAGCATAACACATTGAACAATCTGTCCTGCAGTCATCTCTCTTGCCTAGCTTAAGTGTAGACATGAGTTCCTCTAGTCATATACTGTACTTGTGTAAATGCCAGGAGTTATAATAAAAGTTCATCAACATCACCAATATGATGTGAGCTGTGAATCACTTGTTATGGGAGCCAAAGTAAGTACCATAGTAGACAAGCAGGAGGCTGGGAGAATGCAGCATGCCAGGCAGCAACAGGAGATGAAGTCAACATTTCGGGTGTAACCATTCAGGACAGTCCTGAAGAAGGGTTACACCTGAAATGTTGACTTCTTCACCTCCTGATGCTGTCTGGCTTTCTGTTTTTCCAGCCTCCTGCTTGTCTACTTTGGATTCCAGCATCTGCAGTTTGTTTTTTTTTTCTAGCCTCTAGGCTGACACGGCATGATTACTGGCAGATTTTCAGGATATCTTGTCACCTCATGTTACTGCTCATACATGACAATTTGAAGAGGCTGTATTGTTGACAGGCTGGATACTTTTGGGCTGCCATGTGGCTTATAGCTTGGAGGAAATATTGATTCCTACCTAAGCACATGGGTGCCCTAACACCATACAACTGCAGGGTGTTAAGAAGCTTCCTTCAGCAGGGAAATTGGAGATGGGAAATAAACAATGGCAGTAGTTCAGACATATCATGAACATATTTTTTAAATAATTCATTTTGAGTGAAATGTCATTTTAAAAAATGCTTTACTTTGATCTACCTCATTCTTAAAAGGAGCATTGATACGTTTCTTGGCAAGAAATCTCACTATCAATATATCTTCTGTATTAAGTGCTCTGATCATTCTTCCATCAAGTTTTTCTTTGAAATCTAAATGTGGTATCCCATACAAGTGCAATGAGTATTTTGTCAGTATTTACCTTGGAGAAGGATGTGGAAGCTAGAGAATTTGCAGAAATAAATAGTGATATCTTAAAGTGTCCATGTTACAAAGGAGGAGGTGCTGAATGTCTTAAGGCGTAAAGATGGATAAATCCCCAGGACCTAGTTAGATGTATCCTAGACTTTGTGGGAAGCTAGTGAAGTGATTGCTGGGCCACTTGCTAAGATATTTATATCATTGATAGCCATCGGTGAGGTGCCAGAGACTGGAGGTTGGCTAATGTGGTGCCATTATTTAAGGGCTGTAAGGAAAAGCAAGGGAACTCTAGACCAGTGAGTTGCTGAAGGGAATTCTGAGGGACAGGATTTGCATGCATTTGGAAAAGAAAGGACTGATTTGGGATAATCAACATGGTGTTATGCGTGGGAAATCATGGCTCACTAACTTGGTTGAGTTTTTTTTGAAGAACTTAAATAGGAGAAGGCCATCTGGTCTGTTGAACCTGCTCTGCCCATTCAATGAGTTAATGGCTGATCTTTTTGTGGACTCAGCTGCACTTACCTGTCTGCTCACCATAACCCTTAATTCCTTTAATATTCAAAAATCTATCAATTTAACTTTGCTGTAAAAACATTCAAAGAAGTGGCCACAACGTGTTCGCTGGGCAGGGGATTCCACAGGTTCACAACCCATTGGGTGACGTTCTTCCTCAATTCAGTGTTAATGAATGAGTTGCTAGAGGAAGTGGTGAAGGAGGGTACAATTACAACATGTAAGAGGCATTTGAATAGATGCATGAATAAGAAGGGTTTGGAATGATATGGGCCAAATACTGTCAAATGGGACTAGATTAATTTAGACTACCTGGTCAGCATGGATGGTTCAGACCAAAGGATCTGTTTCCATGCTGTACAACTAGACTACATGCCCTTCATTGCATCATCACATCATTAAAATCAACACCTACGTCATTGCCTGCCACCACAACTCACTGTTTCCAGGATTTCCAAATAGCAGAACGCTCAACTCCATATCTTAGTTTTCACTTCCTTTTTACAAGTGATAACTCTCAAAATTGATTGTGATTTAAGCTCTACTTATTGATTCATTTCTTTTTTTTTCCCTCCTATTATTGCTTTCTCTTTAGATTTCAGTATTGGTTTAATAAGAACAAATTGCCATAATC
The DNA here is from genome assembly GCF_020745735.1 of Hemiscyllium ocellatum. Lineage (NCBI taxonomy): Eukaryota > Metazoa > Chordata > Chondrichthyes > Orectolobiformes > Hemiscylliidae > Hemiscyllium > Hemiscyllium ocellatum. The sequence goes on along the minus strand of NC_083428.1, from coordinate 15,455,408 downwards.
AGAAAATTTATCATAATTATTACACAAAGATCTATATTAGTCTCAAAGAATGGGATGAACATGAAATAATTAATAACATGCTGTTTTAAATGTGAAAGACTTTTAAATGTCAGTCAAATACTGATAGAAAAATTCAATTCCATAATCCCAGATGTTACTTGTTAATATTTTTGAAATAGTAAAAATACACTTTACAGTTAGTTTATGCAAAAATATTTAAGTGATATGTTCCTGTAAGAAGTATTAGATTTATGAAATCTCATGTTTGTATGGCACTTCAAATTTCCTATTTTCTTGAAGATGATGACTGATGCTAGAGCAGTTTGATTGGCCTTGCTGTTATGCTGTGTGTCTGGACAATTGCTCTTCTAGGTGATATCACACCAAAACTTAATTGTGTATTCACTCTGTATCCTTCAATATTTCTGGCAGAGGTCCATATTTGCATTGTCATATCTATGCATGTTATTCATTCTAGATTTTTGATTTTGATTAATTTACTTCTGGAAATGCCATGATCGTGATAAAATATAGATTGATTTTCAAATTTTAATACCTGGGATCTTTGTGAACCAAAAATTTTTAAAAAGGGAAATATACTTAAAATGAATATGGCAATCAATTGACCACACAGGTTAGTCAACTGTCGTGAAACCAACATAGACTGAGCAGAATTATCTGAAATAAAATTAATATTTCTCTCTAGACATACAGTCTTGACATACATGAAGAAATGCTGTTCTTCTATTTTGGTTTACACTTGTATGATAAATTTTACATTGGAGATTAAAGACATTGTCTGGAGGTACCAACTGTGAAAACAAGGAACAAATATATTGGAATGCACAGCCCAGCTGTACTGAAGGGATGGATTTTGGCAGAGCAGAAGAGATGGATTGTAATCAGGACCATTTGGAAAAAGTGTTCTCTCACACTCTCTAAGGAAAAGTGCCCAGTGACAGTTGATTAAAACCAAACTTTAGAACATTGAAAACTCAAAGTACAACTGAAATATTCAATACTGCTGAGGGTACATGACATCAATTTAAAAAAAAAACTGTAGTCTAATTTTTAAACAGTTATTCTCCAAGGACACCCTAAGGTCTGAAAACTGTATATTTCTTCAACTTTTTGAGCTGGATACTATGTACCTGTGCATTTGACATGGTATTTTTACGTTCCCTGGAGTTAGCAAATATTAAAATCATTCTTTCTTTAACTCAAGAAATTGTAGTTGGCTCCTTTACTGTTTCTTGCAAACTAGTTAACTATAAACTGAAGAGACACAATTGTCTGAAAAGAGCATTTGTGTCTCATCTCTGTTCACGTGATCAGAACATATGCATAGATAAACTAGTCATTTAAATGTTCTGGGGCTCCTGTCAAGTTTCAATGGTGTCATGTCATGGAAATCCAGCCTAGAATTATCACAAAAGTTACAATTTTTATCAAAGTATGCAGTCCCCAATTTATCTGTCAGACAGCCCAAAGTTAACAGAAAAAATGGACCAGGTTTCTGCACTTAACATGAGCTATTAATTATTACAAATAAATAGCACCTAATACAAATAAACTGCAAACTGTTGACTTCTAATTTTACTATTTTAAAACTCTCATTTCCTACTTACAATGTCATTACAGACAAAAACATTGACATAAGGGGTGGAGAAAAAAGATGCAGGAGAAGCTGTTCAATAACTCCAATCCACATGATTCAATGGAGTGTTACTTTTGGATGTAGGTTTGCTCACTGAGCTGGTTTGCTTCCAGCTCAGCAAGCAAACCTACAACCAGAACCTCAACCTGAGCTACAAATCTTCTCAAAACTCACAAGTGTTACTTTTGTTTCCCAAATCCTTTATATTCCTATTTTTTTTTACAGGAAATACAAAGTGACTGATTTGCGAATCATAAAATCTGACTTATTGTTAAAAATAAAAGTTTACAGCAGCTGATGGGAGAAAATAAACTAGCTCTCTTCAGGCTTTAAGTATTTTACTGGAGAAAGAGATACACACCATCTGCCCTTTTCAAAGTCCGAATGTTTCTGGCAGTATTGTTCACATTTACAAGCTGTTCAGCTATCCGAGAGCCAAGCAGACAGTCATTGTCATGCTGATGGCCCTTAGCATTCCCAACTGCTCACCACTCCACAAACCAATCAGCAACTTGGTATTGAATTGAATTGAATTTAGTGTCACATGTACTGAAGCACAGTGAAAAGCTTTGTCTTGCGAGCAATACAGGCAGATCATGAAGTTAAGTAGCATTGATGGTAAACCGCGGCAAAAACTTAAAACCACAGGTACAGGCGAATGTTAAAAGTTTGAGTCTATTCAGTATTCTAACAACAGTAGGATAGAAACTGTTGCAAAACTAGTGTGTGTGTTCAGGCTTCTGTACCTTCTCCCTGATGGTAGAGGTTGTAGAAAAACATTGCCAGGGTGGGATGGATCTTTGAGAATGCTAGCAGCCTTTCCTTGACAGCGAGCCTGGTAGATAGATTCTATAGATGAGAGGTTGGCCTTTATGGTTGTCCGGGACAAATTCACCACTCTCTGTAACAGTCTCCAATCTTGAATAGTACGGTTGCCAAACCAGTTAGTTATACATCTAGACAGAATGCGCTCGATGGAGCACCTATAAAAGTTGGTAAGGGTATTTGCCATCATGCCAAATTTCCTCAGGTACCTAAGAAAGAAGCGGCATTGTTGGGCCTTTGTAACCAGTGTGTCCACATGAAGAGTCCAAGAAAGCTTGTTGTGGATGACCACTCCCAGGAGCTTGACACACTCCACTTGTTCCATCTCCGTGCTGTGAATGTGTAGGTGGGCATGAGTAACATCCCGCCGAAAGTCAATAATGAGTTCCTTGGTTTTGCTGGCATTGCACCATTTTTCCAGGTCTTCAACCTCCCATCTGTAGTCTGTTTCGTCACCGTCTGAGATTGACTGACAATGGTGGTGTCATCAGCGAACTTGTAAATGGCATTAGTTTGATATTTGGCGATGCAGTCATGGATATAGAGTGAGTACAGTAGGGGGCTGAGTATGCACCCCTGGTGGGGCTCCAGTGTTGAGTGTTAGTGAGGATGAAATATTGTCCCCAAGCTTCACTAATTGTGACCTGTGGGTCAGGAAAACTGAGGATCCAGTTGCACAGAGTGGGGCTTAGTCCGAGATCACTAAGTTTAGTAATCAATCTCTAGGGGATAATAGTGTTGAAGGCTGATCTGTAGTCAATGAGTAGGATTCTTACGTAGCTGTTCTTGGTGTCAAGATGTTCTAGGGAGGAGTGAAGGGCAAGTGATATGGCATCTGATGTGGATCTGGAATGGTGCAGGCCTAATCTCACCATGCACAGAACCCTCTGAACTGTGTCAGTTCCTCTTGTTAACACTGTTGCTTTGCAAAGGAAGGTACATGATTTATGATGAGTTTCAGTAATTTGCTTTCTAAAATCAATTCCTTTCTCAGTCCTTTACTGAGTGCAGTCCACAGCCAAAAATTAAGTAAAACAAAAAGATAGCCTTTAATCTCTTATTTCAGATGCAAACAATATGTGCATCGGAAATTTCTCATGTGTGTATATATAAAAAAACAGGAAACTGACAAGTAAGGCACACCTTAAAGAGAATGTGGTATGTGCATGGCTTTATATGGTTCCTTCTGCAAATAATTAAACAGTCGGTCTGATACAGTTGTTTCAAATCTAATACTTTGTAGTTGACATAGGTTTTTGTTGTTGACTAGAGTCAAAAATAAAGAAAATTAAAATAGACTATTATCCAAATCTAATAAAAGCAATACAGGGATTTTTAATTATTATATCACAGGTTTGAACAATATTAATGATTTAATTTGAAAATAAAATTAATTTGATCACCTGATAAGAGCCCTGCTCTGATCCACCAGAGGAGTGCTTTTAAGATCTTAACACATTTCCAGGAGTCCTAATAATTTCAAAGGAGTTTTATTGTTTGCTATTTGGGTTATAATAGAAGGTGACATCTATTGTACGTGTTGCAATGTCAGCCACTACAAGGTTGTGGGTAGTATATACCATCATCCTCTTCCTTAACTAGTCTAAAGGCCTACATGGTTTACAGTGGTAGCAGAAACACACTAATGAGGCTCAATGATAAGAAGCTGTTGTTTCGAGGACCCAAAACACCCTCCTGGGAGAAAGCAGCCCATTTGATTGTCACCACATTCACTCTTCCCACCCACTGGCCCAGTGGGATAGCAGCAGTGTGAATTATCCATAAGACATAAATTCACCAAAACTCCTCAGACAGCACTTTCCAAACCCAGAACCATTATTATTTAAAAGGATAAGGACAGTAGATAGTTGGGAACACCATCAGCTGCAAGTTCCCTCCAAGCCACTCACCATCCTGCCCTGGAAATATATTGTTGATTCTTCAATGTTGTTCAGTCAAAATGCTAGAATCACACGCTAACAGCAAGGTGGACAAATCTACACCAAGACCATAGCATTTCAAGAATGTAGAACACTGTCACCTTTTCATGGGCAAGGAATGATAGGCAATAAGTTGTCACCTAGCCTGAGCAATCCACTTGCCATAAATGAATAAATGTTTCTCCTTTATTATGGGAGAGAATAGAACTAGGTGACACAGTTTTAAAATGAAGCATCTCCAATTTAAGACTGATATAAAGAGAAACATCTTTTTTCACTTGGTGGATCATCTGTTGAATTCCCTTTCCCTAGAGCACGGTGAAGGCAGCGTCGTTGAATATTTTTCAGGCTAAGTTAGATAGATTCTTGTTTTGACAAGAAAGTAAAAAGGTAAGCTAGAAAGTAAATTTGAGACTGCATTCAGATCAGCCATGATTACATCAAATATGGCGCAGACGTGACAGGCTGAATGGCCTAACCTTGCTTCAAATTCAAATGATCAGAGACTTTTAGGGTACTTACACAGCTTAGTGCCTAGGCAGCTGAAGGCACGACTGCCAGTAATGGAGAGAAGAAACAAACACAGAGAATGCTGGAGAAACATAGTAGATCCAGGAGCATCTGTGGAGAGACGAAAACTGAGTGGGCACAAGGTGCCAACCATGAAGAAGATGTTTGAGGGTTGCAAGGTTGGAGAAGGTTACAAAGATAAGGGTGAGAACATAGACGAAAATGAAAATCAGAGTGCAAACTTTAAAATCTAGACACTGATGAACCAAGGGTCAATAAAAATTAGTGAGCACCAGGGTAAGGGGTGAATGGAATTTGCTGCGAGTCATGACATGATCAGCAGAATTTTGGAGAAGTTCAAGTTTATGGAGTACAGAAAGTTGAAGTCTGGCCAGGAAATAGTCAAATCTTGATGCAACAAAGAAAGGCATGACTGAAGGTTTCAGCATTAGATAAGCAAATGCAGCAATGGAAACAAATAATATTATGAAAGAAGTAGTAGATTATCTTACTGATAGAAAGAATATGTAATCAGACATTAAATTCTGGGTCAAATAGGAGGCAAATGTGAAGGACATTCAATTCCAGGGTCTTATACATGTGTTGAATTGAATTCCAGGTGGGAAATCCAGATGTAACCATGGCAGTGCCTTGAAGGAGACTTTCAAGAAAAGCCATCTGTTAAGAAAATGGATGAACTCTGTACCTTGACAGAATAAGTGGTTGCACAGAAGGCTCTGACTGCCTGACTGCCCCACTAGGAGAGATAGCTCTGTCTCTGTATATGGTGTCTCCAAGAGGCCACCAATCCTTAATTTATGAGCTCCAGTTGCATTGGACAGCTCCAGTTCCATCTCAAAAATCCAGATACTGTATCGAGTACTGTATTGGTATCCAGATACTGTATTGGTAATAGGCTACACACCACTGACAGACATGTAACTATCAATCCTAGAAGCTGTTTCCCTGAAAAAAGGTCAGAAAGAATGCATGCTGGCAGATTGACATTTTGGCTGGTTGAAGAATTGCTAGCACATCTGCTTCAAATCCTATGCTCACTTTGGGGTGAAGATTCAGCTCTAAATTTGTACCAAGTATATAACTGATCAGAAAGTTTGTACTCAGAGCTTTCCTGGGTTTGGCCCTTCACACTCCCTTTTATTATCACTCCCTGCTATTTTCCCATTTATATCTGGAATTTTTGTCCTATATTCCTCTACCTTATTACATTTTCCTTCACCTACAAAGTACTCTAGAAAAATCCTTCTCATCTATCACAGCTTAGATTAAGTCGCCTAGTTACTGTCTTCATTCCTACTGAGCATCTGAAATCTGCCTACCCAGCCTCTCCAAACTCAGCTTGTCAATTGCTTTGGAAATTTTGCAATGCTAAAGTCAATGTACAATCAGAATTTATTCCAGTGATAGTTTTGGCCTTGGCATTATTCTCGAAGATATTAGAGTACAATGCTTAATGTGTTTTACCTGAAGTTCATTTGTCTTTTATTTTAGCAGACATTAATGTGCTTAAAATAAATGTGCTAAACCCTCATACACTAGATTCCCACAATGTAATTTCAATGCTATTATTTGTTCCTCTCCCACTTTATAAGATCCTTTTGATTTTGTTTGAGACATTTAAACTTGAATTATACAAAGCAACAAGAATCTGAAGGTGACAATTACAATTTGGCACGGCACTTTGAACACAGTTTATGTACAACAATTTAGAACAGCTTCCTATGGTACATTGTTACAGCTGGCAGGTCTCACAGGAAACTACTCCCACCACCTAAGCCAATTTTTCCTTAAAATCTATATATAGAGGTGATTCACTGAAGTGCACAGTAGGGGTGATGCCAAGTATTCTTTTAAGGGTGTATGTGTAATATAAAATATCACTTCATGACTTTACCTTTAACTTTACTTCAGTTCTATATCTCATTTTTGTTCGGGATGTTTTCAAATACATGGTCGATGTCTTGGGTACACCTGCCCGATTTATAGTTACTTTTAAACCTGAGTGAAATTGCTTTCATCATCTTTCCCTTCCCATTCTTGTTAGTTCAGTTTAAATGCCTTATCTATGGTATTTTATGCTTGAACAGGAACTGATATCTCCATCCTAACATGGAGTATTTAGGTCAGTAGCACTGAGAATGAGCTCAGGGATGATAAACACGTTACAAGGTCCCTCATGCAACAAATGATTGATGGTGCTTTCAGACTAGATAAGATGAAATGGAGAGTCTTCTATAAATATCAACTTCATGACAAAATTACTAATGTGAGCACTGACTATATTTAGGTAATACTGAACCTCTGAAAGAGTTCAGCATTTGGATCAAATAGATTAGTGTACTACAACAGAAGAGATAAATGTTTCTCTTCACTATTATGGATATATTAGGAGTAATTAGAAACATAAAAGTAGAATAACTCCCAAACATAATTTTACTGTTCACATTTAAAGTCCCTCTGTGGCTTTACCCCAACCTAATTCTTGAACTGAATTCCTAGTTCCTACCCTCATGTTACTTGCACATCTACCTTTACGGTTTGCTGGAATCAGATCACTTTCAAACTGTTAGTAACCTTGTGAAAGGGAAGTTAACAAAATGGTGATATGCCTTATTTCTTTCATGAAATGTAGGCATCACTGGCTGTGCTAGTATTTATTCCCCATCCTTAGTTGCTCTTCAGAAGGTAGTGGTGAACTGCAGTCTACTTGGTGTAGCTATGTCCACGCAGCTGATAGAAAGGGAGTTCTAGCATTTTGACCCAGCAACACTGAAGGGACCTGGAAAGTTCAATGTGTTGGGTCACCACACGGGTAGGATGGGTGGAAATGTGCTATTTTGTTAGTGTGCGGAATTGGGGGGGGGTGCTGGGAACATAGAGGCTCCTGGGCCAGTGGAGTGGTGTTTTACTGGTGCCTACTGGTGGTGTCTACTAGGAGCTGCATTCTCTGCCATCACTTGCCATTCTGTAGGTAAGTACTGCAATTGAAGGTGGCTTGGTCAACAGGAGTCAATGTCAATTAAATGGGCAAAAGTGCAGATCCACATCTGCTACAGTAGTTAACAGCCAAAACTGTGGGCAAGGATGCCTTTCAGGAATACCTGCTACAGTAAACAGTGCCCTCATACAACATGTGGTGTGTAATTGTTCAGTCAAATTAATCTACTGAAATCACTATAGTCAAAACTGCAGTAAGGCAAATTTAAAAAAGATTTCCAAACAGGCTAGTCCACCTTCAAATGAACATGTTAATTTACTTTTATGGTCTCTCTTACAGTGGAGAGAAGGGCATTTGAATTTGCAGGATTGTCACATACCTGAATTATGCCACATTTCTGCCTCTGGCAGAATTAAGTCATTTTGGACTTCTTATCACTGTTAGCATTAGCCCAGTTGCAGAACATATTATGTATGACAGGAAAAATTATGTGGTCTGCTTGTGGTATCCTGAGAAGAGGGGAGGGGTGAGGGTCTCTCTTTCAAAGGCACTCAACACCTGACCAAGTGATACAACATCACAGAAAGAAACCTATCACTGACATGCTCCACCCAATATTATTGTTGACCTTCCTAAATGCCTTGCACCATTACTTACCTGTGGATGAGTCTTTCCTGAATCCTGAGCCTCCAGCAGATGTTGTTCTGATAGTACTCCCAGCTTTCCCAGTGACATTACCATTCAAAAGAACTTCAGTTCTCTGGTCATCTAGAAACTGCTGCTAGGTGGAGTCTCTGCATTCAGGGTCCTTGATACTGTTGACTGCTGACCTGCCTGAATGGCAACTAATAATGGTGGGCCTTCCCAGAAGAGATCATACAGGTCTCTTGCCAACCATCCAATCAGCGGTCGAGATTTCTGGTTTAAATGGGAGTTAGCACAGTTTAGATCATTACCTATTTTCTGATAGTAAAATGGACATTAGAAAATAGAATATACAAATTCAAAGGCTCAATTTTCAGGGGATCAATATCCACCAATGTTCCGCAACATGCGTAAACCTTGGCATAGTTATCCTGTGTCCATTCTTTTCAAATAATTTGATATTTATTAGGAACTTGCAATCACTTTACTCCATATAGCAATTAACTTCAGATATATAATTAGTTGCATTTTTGCAAACTGAACATTTCTTTTGCTTAAACCAGGGCCAGCATATTAGTAAAATAACAGACAAGCAGATCAGTAATTAAGAACAAAGGAGTATTGTGAGTCACCCAGCTTATACAAAGCTAACAGATCCTGAAATTCTAATGGGTTGTTTGGACATAAAAGCTAGTGGACCTATCTAGAGTTGTGTAATTGTATCTAGGGAAGAGAGCAAACAAATGGTTTTCTGCTTCATCTGAGTTCTGCTTTAACTCTGCCAGAATTGAGGAAAGGTGTTGGATGAGCATCCTCACTTGGAGGAAGCACTGTGGTGGCAAGGACTCAAAATGTATTCTGGGCAGGGATTGCAATGTCCATCATCACAAGTAGCTTGGCAGCAGCATTATTGATCGAGCTGTCAGGTCCTAAAGATGTAGCTACGAGCTTGGGTCTGCAGTAGTTGGTAAGGGAACCAACAAGAGAGAAACACATACTTGACTTCATTCTTGCCAATCTACCACCTGCAGACACGTGTCCATGACACTATCAGTAAAAGTGACCAGCACATAATCTTTGTGGAAACAAAGTCCTGCCTTGCATTAAGAATACCCTCCATTATACTTGTGCTCAATGGGACAGATTTCGAACAGCTCTGGCAAATCAAGATTGGATATCTGTGAGGTGCTACGGGCCTTGAAAAACAGCAGAATCATACTCCAGCACAATCTGCATCCTCATGGCCCAGCATATTTCTTGTTGAATATAAATGAGTATTTCTCATCAGCATTTGCCAAGAAGAAAGGCTTGAATACTAGGGAAGTTGGGGAAATAATTAGTGATGTCTTGTAAAGAGTGCACATTACAAAAGAGGAGATGCTGGAGCTCTTAAAATGCATGAAGTTAAATAAATCCTCAGGACCTGATCACGTGTATCCCAGGACATTGTGGGAAGTAAGGGAAGGATTTGCTGGGCCCCAGGCAGAAATATTTGTATCATTGACAGCCATGGGTGAGGTGCTGGAGGATTGGAGGATGGCTAACATTGTGTCATTATTTTAAAAAGGCTGGAAGGAAAAGCCAGGAGCTATAGATCGGTGAGCCTTACATCAATGGTGGGTAGGTTGTTGAAGGAGATTCTGAGGGACTATGTCTCCATTCATTTGGAATGGCCAGGACCGATTAGAGGTAGTCAACATGGTTTGTGCATGTGAAATCATATCTCACAAATTTGGACTGAGGTTTTTGAAGAGGTGATCAAGAAGTTAGATGAAGGCAGAGTGGTAGATGTTGTTTCACGAACTTTAGCAAAGCCTTCAACAAGGCTCCACATGATAGGCTGTTTAGTAAGGTTAGATCACATGGGTTCCAGGGAGAGCTAGCCAATTGGATACAAAATTAGTGGGAGAGAATTGTTGTTCAGGCTGGAGGCCTGTGACTAGCAGTGTGCCACAAGGATCAGTGCTTGGTTCATTGTTTTCATCATTTATATAAACAATTTGGCTGAAAATATAGAAGACATGATTAGTTTGTTTGCAGATGACACCAGAGTTGGTCGTATAGTCGACAGTGAAGAAGGTTTTCTAACTGGATCTTGATCGACTTAGTCAGTGGGTAGAGGAATGGCAGATGAAATTTAATTCAGAAAAATGCAAGGTGTTGCATTTTGGTCAGAAAAGCCAATTAATGATTGGAGTGTTGTCAAACTGAGAGACCTAGAGATACAGGTACGTAGTTCCTTGAAAGTGGCAACACAGGTAGACAGAATGGTGAAAAGGTGTTTAGCGTGCTTGCCTTCATCGGTCAGATCATTGAATACACAATTTGAGATATGTCATTAGCTGTTCAAGACATCGGTAAGGCATACAATTCCGGTCATCCTGCTATAGAAATGATGTTATTAAACTGGAAAAGGTGCAAGAAAGACTGACAAGAGTTTAACTGAGACTGGAAGCTTTCAGATGTAAGGAGAGGCGGAATAGGCTGCAACTCATTTCACTGGAGCATAGGGGTGACCTTACAGAGGTTTATAACATCATGAGGGGCATAGATAGTGTGAATAACCAAGGTCTTTTCCCCAGGGTAGGGGAGTCCAAAACTAAAGGGTAGAGGTTTAAAGTGAGAGGGAAAAGATATAAAAGGGACTTAAGGGACAAATTTATTACACAGTGGAGGTGCATATATAGAACAAGCTGCCAGAGGAAGTGGTGGAGATGTGTGCAGCTACAACACTTAAAAGACATGGATAGGAAAGGTTTTGAGGGATATAGGCCAAATGCAGGCAGATGGGACTCATTCAGTTTAGGAAACCTGATCATAAGTTGGGGTGAAGGGTGTATTTCCATGCTGTCTGACTCTATGACTCTATAGCCCTTACTCAACTATTACCATCAAACTTGGTTCATTAGAGAGTGCAGGGGGGCATGGCAGGACCAGTGCCAGCAAACCTAAAAATGAAGTGTCAGCCTGATGAAGCTTCTAAACAGGACTCCTTTCATGCCAAACAGCATGAAGAACACGTGCAAGAGCTAAGTGATCCGACAACCAATAATCAGATCTAAGCTCCGCAATCTTTTCACATTCAGTTGTGAATACCATTGAACAATTGAAGAACTCATTGGATGCAGAGACTCCACAAAGATTCCCATCCTCAATGATAGAAAAGCCGAGTGCACATCAGTGAAAAAGATTAGGCTGATGCATTTGCAGCAATCCTCAGCCAGAAATTCGGTTGGATGATCCACCTTGGCTTCCTTTAGTGGTCCCTTGACATTACTGATACCAGTCTTCAGCCAATTCGATTGACTCCATGTGATGTCGCAGAATGGCTGACACTGAAGGCTGTGGGTCCTGACAACTTGCCAGCAACAGTACTGAAGACTTGATCCAGAACTTGCCTCTCCCCTAGACAAGCTGGTCCAGTATAATTACAACACTGGCATCTACCTGACAATGTGGAAAACTGCCCAGATCTGTCTTGAAAACAAAAAGCAGGACAAATTCAACCTTACCAATAACTATCCCATCAGTTACTCTTGATCATTAGTAAAGTGGTGGATGGTGTCATCAATAATATTATCAAGCTGCCCTTGCACAGCAATAATCTGTTCATTGATGCCCAGTTTGGATTCTGCCAGGATTATTCAACTCCTGACCTCATTACAACCTTGGTTCAAACATGGACAAAAGAGCTGATTACAAGAGATGAGGTGAGTTTGACATCAAGGCTGCATTTGACCAAGTGTGTCATCAAAGAGCTCTATAAAAGCTGGAATAAATAAATTGGTCGGAGTCATACTTGGTAGAAAGAAAGATGGTTACGGTTGTTGGAGATCAGTCATCTCAGCTCCAGGACAAGCCTGTGGGAGTTCCTCAGGGTAATGCCTTGGCCCAACAATCTTCTGCTGCTTCAATAATCTTCCCTCCATTATTAGGTCAGAAGTGGGGTTGTTCACTAATGATTGCATAATGTTCAGCACTATTCACAGTTCCTCAGATACTGAAGCAGTCCATATTCAAAGGCAACAAGATCTATACTATATCCAGGCTTGGGCTGACAAGGGCCAAGAAACATTTGTGTCACACAAATGCCAGGCTGTGACCATCACCAGTAAAAAAGAATCATGCCATCACTTCTTGACATTCAATTCGAATCCCCCACTACCAACATCCTTAGATTTATCACTGATCAGAAATACAACTAGACACATAAACACAGCTGCTACAAGAGCAGGTCAGAAGCTGGGAATACTGCCGCAAGCAACTTACCTCCTAATTCCCCAAAGCCTATCTACCATCAACAAAGCACAAGTCATCAGTGTGATGGAATAGTTCCCCACTTTCCTGGATGGGAGCAACTCCAGCATTTAAGAAGCTTGACACTATCCAAGGTAAAGCAGCCCACTTGATTTCCATCTCATCCACTAACATCCATTCCCTCACCAACAACCCTCAGTAGCAGCAGTGTGTACTATCTGCAAGATGCACTGCAGAAATTCACCAAAGATCCTTAAATAGTACCTTCCAAACAGTCAATCAATTCCATCTAGAAGGACAAGGACAGACAATACATGGGAACACACCACCTACCATCCTGACTTGGAAATATATTGCTGTTCCTTCACTTTTGTTGGGTCAAACTCTTAAAACTCCCAGGGGTACTGTGGGTTAATCTGCAGCATGTGGACTGTAATGGTTCAAGAGGTAATTCACAACCATCTTCTCAAGGGCAACCAAGGACTGGCAATAAATGCAAGCCAGCCAGAGATGCCCATGTCCCACGAGTGCATTTTAAAACATTAGTTCAATTTGACAGCTGATCCACACATCCCTGCCTTTTAGTTTGCTTGTAAATTAAGAGTTAACATATAAGCCAGTGCGTGTGACAGGCAGAAGAGGTCATCAAATGGCATTCCAAGCTCTACTAAACTCCCTGGTCATTACTGGCATTCTATTTTCTCTCAGTGACCTCCAACAGAAGGTTTTTGCTGTGTTAACATTTTATAGCATTTTTTGAACATTTCTCAAGTTTTTAATCTATGTATATTTACTTTTATATGTTGCCCCTTCATATTTCATTATAGCCTAAATTGTAATTCTTGTTATACATTTGGCTTCACTTTGCTTCCACTGTTCCACAGACTATCATTCATCAGAGCACAACTCTAATCTAAATTTATAAAGTAGGTCACGGATACTGAGAGGTTATCACTTCAAAGTGACTACACAGACATTAACGCACACTTGGATTGTGGAATATTTGCCTGTGCCCATGCTTTGATACAATTTCAATTTAGTTCAACCTATGAAATGTTGAGGATTTAAACAAAGCCATATGAATAATAGAATCCCTACAGTGTGGAAGCAGGCCATTCTGCCTATCGAGTTGACACCAACCTCTGAATAGCATCCCACCCAGCCGAACACTCTTATCCTATTGCTGTAACCCTATACTTCCCATAGCCAATCCACGTAACCTGCATGTATTTGGATTGTGGGAGGAATCTGAAGGAAACCCATGCAGACACAGGGAGAATATGCAAACTCCACACAGACAGTCACCCAAGGCTGGAATCAAACTTGGATCCCTGGTGCTGTGAGGCAGCAGTACTAACCACTGAGCCACCCCTAATAAATTCAAATTCCACCACCTGTCATGGCAGAATTTGAACTCAGGTTCCCAGGGACATTACCTAGGTCTCTAGATTAACAGTACAGTGATACACCACAGGCCAACATGTCTCCTTGTTTCGAACATTTCCAGATAGAGTGTGCAATTTCAAACAATGATCCTAAATTGGTGTCAGTACTGCAATTTTATTGTGGAGGAATGAATTTGTGTGCATTCAAAGTGTTAGTTTAGCATTAGCATCATTTAGTTTCAGGTTTGCAAATAATGGAACCTTAATATATCTCATGATCAGGCAAATCTTGACATGGAAACCAGAGTGATTACTTGGTGGATTCAGTTCATGCTTGTATCAAACGACCTCCATGTTGGACACGGGACAACAACAGCTCATAGGCTCCATGGACACTGGTCGCACTCACCTCTTGACCATGTATCTTGGCATCTGAACGTGCTGGCATCTGAACATGCCAGCTTCTAAGAACCCACATGGCACCCTTCTAATTAATTTACAGAACACTTCTGCACTTCAATACTCCATCTTGGGCTACACTGACAACTCTCGTAATGCTGCTGCTGAGGACACTGCACACTCAGGAAAATACACCCAGCATATGGACTTGACCAGGCTGCATCTTTGGGCTCTTTATTCACTGTCATTGTACTGACTCATTGTGAACTTACCAGGATACTCACAGCATCCCTGACTTTTTGAACTTTTCTCCCTCAGTCAGGGATTCCAGGCTCATATTACTGGTGGGAGAAAGTGAGGACTGCAGATGCTGGAGAACAGAGTTGAAAAGTGTGGTGCTGCGCTTTTCCAGCACCTCATAATACTGCTGGCTTTCCTGGCTGCATAATGCAGATGCACAGTAAGAAAGTTTATCATAGTTGTCAGTAAGCCTCAGTCAAGTCAGGGGAGATAGCTTTCACCCAGAGGTTCTGACACAGTAAGTCAAGGGCAGCTGCTGAAACTAGTCCAGGGCCTGCTTGCAGCTGTCAGAGTCAGTATCCTCTCCACATAAGGGGTGAAGAGCCAAATGTCAGTCAGCCCACTACCTATCATGATGTTTTCTGCCCGACTGTAGGTTGTTTCTCACTTAGAATGAGAAAGAATCAGATATTATGTATGATGAAAATGGGTTGCACAGCTGTAAGTTTGGGTGCAGGTAGGGAGATGTCCCTAATGAAAGATTAGCCAGCACAGAGATCATACAGCATACCTGATGTTTGAAATTGGTGTGGGTGAAAGTGAGGACGAGAATATATTGAAGACAATAGTGAGAGTGTTATCCTTAATGGGAGGCTGGTACATTATCAGAGAAAGAGATTGTGAAGTCACAGAGAGAAGATGGCGGCACTTACACTGACAGATTACAAAAGGTGAATGCCTTTTTCCTATGTTGTTGTGCGTTCCTCCAAGTTGCTGAGAGTTGCTTTAACCATGGTGGCAACCTCAGACCATGCTGACATGGTCTGGTGTCATGGCCTCCACTGCTGGTCATGAGGAATAATGATATCACACATGTAAATCATTTTGTCCAGCAGGAACCTCCCCCCACTGTCACCACCCAACCCCACCATGAGCTGGCTCTAAAGTGGAGTGTAGATTTTGCCCTGTTTGTAATGTTCGGGGCAAATATTAAGAACCGTGCATGACAACTCCAGACTGACTGTACTTACTGGGGTGCACTACAGGCTTTGAAATTGTGCACAAAAGCTAATGGTGATTTCTGAAATGACTAGTGAGTGGCAAATTGTTCTGGGAATTGTGCCTGGTGAGCTGGGGCTGGAATTGGACTTCAGAGGTGCCTTAGGGCTGTTATAATTAACTAAAGTGATAAATTTGGCAAGGTATAGCAAGAGAACATGCTATAACTCACTATAGCCATGGACTCAGCCAAAAATGGTAAGATGTAACCCATAGACTGAAAAGCAAAGAAGCAAGATTTAGTCAAAAAGTGGTAACACTGTAAACTATGGTGAGTGTAGGTTTATGAATAATGGCAGACTGGAAAATTAATGAGTCTCACACTTTTAAGGCAGTAGGAAATAATGAATTAACACTAAACATGTTGCTATGAGTCCTGATCTCTACACTGTGTACATGCAGGGAAATAACAAAGAACGTGCTAGCACTTTAAAGCTTACAGAAAGAATAAGAAGAAAGTTCAGACAAACAAAGATGGTAATAATGAAATAGAGAAAGATGTAAAAGCATATGATTGAAAGTAAGTTTGGAAACCAGAAACATGAGAACAACCTACTATCAGAAAATGGGTTTCCTTACCGGCACATTCCCACTGCACAAAACTCCTCACGATTTGACATAGGTTGGCATTCTCGAAGATCTTGAGGATGATCAGTGCTGAAAATGGTAGCTTCACCCTGCTACAGTGGTGGATCAAAGTGCAGAGGGTGCTATCCCTTGTTAGGTACCTAACCAGACCCCAAAAAATATATTCTGGACTTAGCCTAGACTCTAACTTCTATATTTTCTAAAAACACAAGTCTAAGATGCTGTGTTCCAGACATGATTCAAGTGGTCCACCGCTAAAGCTTTAATGAAAATGCACTTTATTCATATAACACAGTTAAAATGCGACAAAAGAAGAATTGACATACTTTACTCTCTTGAAATACCTAACAAAACCATGTGTTATTTAACTATTAATCATTATTGTTCCAATATAGGCAGCATCCGACAAGTACATCCTTGGCAAAGGTAATTCGCCAACGCAGTTAGTATTCTCAAGTGCTGTCTCTCACCAGCCCAGTAGAAAGCAACATCGAAAGAAATGATCCGCCCATTTTGATTTTTTTTAGAGGAAGCCTCTCTGTCTAAGACTTCACTCTAGCAGCAGAGAACTCAAGCTTTCAACAGCCAGCAAAACCCACCAACTAACTGAAAGCAAAACCAAAATCCTTTGGGTCTATGTGTAAGCCTTACCATGCCCACTCATGATTCTTTTGTTTTACTTTTTAAAAATAACGCTCAAGGAGACATTTTGGTACCACTGTGACAACACCGTGCTGCAAAAGAAACAGGACAGAATACATCTCTTAAACACACATTATAGTCACACCCCTATTCTGGAATGCACAATTTCCAATATGATAATATTTGAGCATTATATTTAATGCCCATAATTAAAAGTGTTCCACTTGTCAGTGCTAACCTTGAGGAATCCAAGAAATCACAAAACAAAACATCCATGTAAAGAAATGTACACATTTGTATTAATTTGGATTTGCATTCAACTTCAACTCTGGGTGCTCTGGTTTCCTCCCACAGTCCAAAGATGTACAGGTTAGGTAAATTGGCCATGCTAAATTTCCCATAGTCTTCAGTGATGTGTAGGCTAGATGCATTAGTCATGGGAAATGTTGAGTAGTAGGGTGGGGTAATGGGTCTGGTTGGGATTGTCTTCAGAGGGTCACTGTGGACTTGATGGGCCAAAAGGCCTGTTTCCACACTGTAGGGATTCTATGATTTTGCAGCCCTATAACCAAGTTACATAGGAATTTGGAGACTAATATAAGTAAGAGAAAGTTATCTGCTATGAACAGCTATGATAAATATATTGAAAAGCAGAATGCTCATAAATAATATGATGTGAAGGTGCTGGTGTTGGGCTGGGGTGGACAAAGTTAAAGATCACAGAACCCCAGGCTAAAGTCCAACAAGTTTGTTTGGAAGTACCAGCTCTCGGAGCACTGCTCCTTTTTCAGGTAGCTCGTAGGGTAGGATCATGAGACACAAAATGTATAGCAAAATATCATAGTATCATTCAACTGGTACAATATATTGAACAAACCTAGATTCTTTTACAATCATTCCAACTGAGAACATCAGTATTTTTATGTAGCAACAGTGATGCCTACACATGGAGTATATGGAGATGTCAGAGATTCCAGATAGTGCAGCATTCACATTCCGGTGGTACCAGATAAAGCAAACTTTTCTGTAAAACATTTAACATGATACCTGGAATCTGGAAATCATTTCTTGATAAATAGACACTGCATTTTCTGTTCTCCCCTCATGATCTGCTTAAGATGCAGTGATGAGCTTTTATCTTCACCATGATATTTGTACCTGATGAGATGATACTTATGTTTGTTCAGGTAACATAAGAACTTAGTGTAAGTCATATAGAACTGAAAGATTCAATAAATTACAGCTCCTAGTCTTATCTAAATTACAATCACAGGCACTGTCAATTCTGGCCGAGTAATGAGCAATTTGGTTCCAAACTTTAGCACACTTCCCTCAGTATATCTTGCTACAAAAAATCTCAGTAAGATGGAGACTGAAATCTTTATACTATCAGATCACACACCATAAGTTAATGTGCATGTCTCTTAAAGGTACAATGTATTCTAGCTGTGCAGTATTACACAACAACATTTCCTAAAGGATTTCAATTGATATAACCAACAAATATGATTCTGTTTTCCTATTGCCTTAAATATATTTTTAAAAAGTATTCATCACACAATTAACTGAAGAATTGAATGTTCAATAAGAGTTGGTGAATCTCCTAAGACATTGCCCACAGAGAGTAAGGATAACTTGAATTGGCGTTAAGTGGATTACACATGGTGGACTGATTGGCTTACATCTTATGTATTAGTGGTGCTAGTGGAACAAGTATCAGGACCATAAAAAAAAGATATGTATTCATATGGCATCTTTTACAATGACTGGAAAACCTAAAATGCTTTATAGTCAAGGAAGTACTTTTGAAAGTTATAATGTAGGAAACGCAATAGCTAATTTGTAGCTAGCAAATTCCATGAGTACTAGTGAGAGGTTGAACAGCTAATCTGTTTTTGTGATGATTTTTCTTTCATTCATTAATGGATATGTGTATTATCATCTGTTGTTTATTCATAATTGCTTTTGAGTAGATGATAGTGAGCTGCCTGTTTCAATCATTATAGTTCACCTGGTATAGGTATATCTTTGTAACATTACAGAGAGTTTAAGGGTTATAATCAAGCAACAATGAAGGAATGGTGAGATATTTCCAAGTCAGGAGAGTATACGATTCCAAGGGGAATTTTCAGGTGGTGTTCCCGTGTATCATTGGTCTAGTCTTTCTGTATGGTAAGAGTCATGAGTTAAGAAGGTGTTGTTGAAAACTGCTTGGCAAGTTGTCGCAGAACATCTTGTGAATGGCACATAATGCAAAAATGAATTCTCACCACACCTCATCACGTTGAATAAATTATCTGGTTGATCTAGTACCTCTATTCTTTTCCTTGGCAGGGATCTACAGTACCTGCTTGAGCCAGTATATGGTAGTGGAAAACCACTGAGTAGTGTAATGAGAATAGAATCTTGTCTTCAAAAATGAATAGTTTTTGCATGATAGCAATGACATACAAGCTACACTGATGTGATAGGCCAGTGCTTCCCAACCTTTTGAGTAACACAACATACTGCAGTAAAACAAATAATTCCATGGGACACTCTTTTTTTTAACATAATGTCAATTTTGTCCTTTGGCCATATGTTTTTACAGTGTTCATTATTTAGAATCAAAAGACTGATACCGTACTTTTAAACTGATGATTAATTTAAATTTTATAACTTGTAATTTTGGTTGGGTAGATAGTGTTAGATATTGCTTAAGATGAAATAATATTAAATTCTATGTCACACATGGCACTCAAGGCACACCAGTGTGCCATGGCATGCTGGTTGAATCTTACTATGATAGACATTGTTACAGAGACTATGCAGAAAGCCTGGATGTTTTATCTTACTCCTTCAATATTCTAAATTGCACCCCACCATCCAAATAATATTATTATAGTGGGTAGTGCTTAAAGTATGCCTCAGTATTGCCATCCTAAGACCCTTTCAACCTTTTACATCAGTGCACATTGCAGCTTCATTGCATCCCTACTGGAGGGAATGAATATTTAAGATAATTAAGCCAACTGCTTTGAAGAAAGGTTGTGAAGAAAGGTCACTGAACCCAAAACATTAACTTTGATTTCTCTCCCCAGATGCTGTCAGATCTGGTGAGATTTTCCAGCAATTTCTGTTTTTGTTTCAGTTTTCCAACATTTACAGTTCTTTTGGTTTTAAGCTAATCGCTTTGTCCTGGATAATGTCAAGCTTTTTGGGTGTTGTTGGAGCAGGGCTCATCCTGATCAAGACTTGCACCTTGTAGTTAGGGAGTCAGGTAGTGAGTTACTTCCTGCAGAATTCTTAGGCTCTGATCTACTCTTGTAGCCAAGATATTTATTTGGCTCGTCCAGTTAAGCATCTGGTGAAGAGTAAGCCCAGGTTGTCAATGATGAGGAATTCAGAGATGATAGTGTTTTTGAATGTCAAGAGGAGATGCGATTCTCTAGAACTGGAGATAATCATTGCCCAACATCTATTGGCCAGAATTTTACCTACTTGATTGACAGTTAAACAATAGCCAGAATACACTTTTATCATCATAGTGTCCATGCTGATCAAGTTTCCCAAATTAAACTAGTCCCATTTGCCTGTGTTTGGCCCACATCCCTTTAAATCTTTCCTTTTCACGTACCTGTCCAAATGTCTTCTAAATGTTGAACTGTACCTGCATCTACTACTTCCTCTGGCAGTTCATTCCATGTACGAACCACCCTTTGTGTGAAAAAGCTGCTCAAGGAAATCTCTCCTCATCTCAATCCAAGCACGGTGTCTCTTATTCTGAGATTGTATCTCCTAGTTCCAGGATCCCCACACTTGGGGAAATATGCTTCCTATATCTATGCTGTCTGTCCCTTTAAGCATTTTGTAGGTTTCAATGAGATCAGCATTTATTCTTCCAAATTATTCAGAACACGGACCCTATCTCCTCTATCTTTCGTCATAGAACAGTCCTGCCATCCCAAGCATTAGTCTGGTGAACCTCTACTACACTCTCTCTGTGGAAAGTATATCCTTCCTTAGGTAAGGGGACCAAAACTGCACATAATGCCCCAAGGTTCAATACAATTGGAACAAGACATCTTTATGCCTCTACTCAAATCTTCTAGCAATAAAAGACAACAAAACATATGCCGTTCCAATCGATTATTGCACTTGCATGTTAGATTTCAGCGATTCATGAACAAGGACACTCAGATGAAAGAGTTCGATTAGATCTTTTACAACCACTTGAGATGGCATGTGGGGCCTCATCATAATACCCCATCTGAACAACAACAAAAACTGACATGTCGACATCAGCTTTGATGTCCTGAAATGAACTAATGCACTCAGAGGTATGAGGAAAGTGAAGCAAGTTAGACAGGTTTAGGAAGAAAAGTTTAGGCAGCAAACACAGAAATGTTTCTTTCCGATGGGGGAGTGGAAAGAAGGTGGGAAGTATTAAATCCAGAAGATGTTAATTTTAATGTAGGTATTGATTTTGATGTTGAGCTAGAGGAGGTTGGAAATAGAATGACATTATGAAGGCCTTTGCAGACAAAGATGAGAAGTTTGAAGGGTGAGACTTTGGTGAAGAGGAAGTCCTGGCAGGGTTGACAAATGGGGCTTTGAAACAATAAATCAAAACCTCAACGGAAACTTAAAAAGAAAACTTATCAAATTTAATTAATATGTCATCACTAGGGATGATGATACCCCTCAACCCCTGTGGAACCCACCAGTCCCTAAAGGTCAATTGGACATCAGTGGACCCCGCATGGTACCTCTCCTTAGACACCAGAGCATAGACATAACGGCAGAAGATAAGCAAACTTTTGGGCTCCATAGGATGTTGCCTAGACTTGTTGATAGCCATCTTGGCCAGGCCAATGAAGAGGTCTTTCAATCTGCCCAACCTTTTCAATGTAGGTTTTATTAGATCAGAAGCATGGAGTTGAAGTGCAACCGAGCATTTAAAAGCAGCTGTTTTTTTAAAATGAGAACTGAAAATGAAAGCATTTAAATAAATTTTTAATAATTAATTTTATTTATAATATTATAATAAATTTAGGGGAAGCAATGGCTTAGTGGTGTTATTGCTAGACTATTACTCCAGGAAGTGTGGCTCTGGAAAAGCACAGCAGGTTAGGCAGCATCCAAGGAGCAGGAGAGTCAATATTTCAGGCATAAGGCCTTCATCAGGAACGTGTGTGGGGTGGAGGGAGGGGGTGTAATGTGGAAAGGGGGCTGAGAGAGATAAATAGGAGGGTGGGGGTGAAGGTAGGTGGGAAGGCGATCAGTGGTGCTGCTGTCGAGCCATTCTTCACTCCATTCTCTCCTCCGACCTATCACTGTCACCTTCCACCTCATCTACCTATCGCCTTCCCAACTACCTTCCCCCCCGCCCCATCTTCCTATTTATCTCTCAGCCCTCTTCCCCCACCAACACACACACACACACACACACACACACACTCCTGATAAAGGACTTGTGCTTTTTCCAGAGCTTTTTCCAGTGCCACACTTGATCTCTGATCTCTGGCATCGGCAGTCTTCACTTTCTCCTATTACCCTGGAAACCCAGCTCAGGGACCTGGGCTTGAATCATGGCAGATGGTGGAATTTGAATTCAATAAAAATCTGGAATTAAGAATTTGCTGATCACCATAAAACCTTTGTTGATTGTTGGAAAAATCTATCTGGCTCACTAATGTCCTTGAGGGATGGAAATCTGCCATCCTCACCTGGTCTGGCCTACATGTGATTCCAGACCCACAGCAATGTGGTTGACTCTTAGCTACTCTCTGAAATACCCTGTAACAAACCACTCAATTGATTCAATCACCAGAAAGTCTCAACACAGGAAAGAAACCTGACGACCACCTGGCATCAATCTAGGCACCAACAAGACAACAACAGAAACAGCCCTTGTGAAACTTGAAAGGGTTCAGAAAGATTTACAAGGAAATGTTGTGGTTGTGCAGGACATTGGTTAGGCTATTTTTGGAGTAGTGCATACAATTCTGGTGTCCTTCTGATTGGAAGGATGTTGTGAAACTTGAAAGGTTCAGAAAAGATTTACAACGATGTTGGAGGATTTGAGCTATAGGGAGAGGCTGAACAGGCTGGGGCTGTTTTCCCTGGAGCGTCAGAGGCTGAGGGGTGACCTTATAGAGGTTTACAAAATTATGAGGGGCACGGATAGAGTAAATAGACAAAGTCTTTTTCCAGGGGTCGGGGAGTCCAGAACTAGAGGGCATAGATTTAGGGTGAGAGGGGAAAGATATAAAAGAGATTTAAGGGGCAACTTATGGTACGTGTATGGAATGAGCTGCCAGAGGAAGTGATGAAGACTGGTACAATTGCAACATTTAAGAGGCATTTGGATGGGTATGTGAAAAGGAGGGGTTTGGAGGGATATGGGCCGGGTACTGGCAGGTGGGATTAGATTGGGTTGGGATATCTGCACGGCATAGACGGGTTGGACCTTAGTTTCTATGACTCTAAGTCTTTCTTACTAACATTTTGGCCTCTGCCAAAATTGGGAGAGCTGTCTCACAGACCAGTCAAGCAATAGTCTGACATGGTCATACACACGGAATCATACCTTACAGACAATATACCAGACACCAGCATCACCATCCCTGGATATATCCTTTTCCCACTAGGAAGAAAGACCCAGCAGTGGTTGGACAACAGTGGTATACATCCCCACCCCCATTCACCTATTGTACTCTTTGCTACCTTCTCCCCAGCTCTCTGCCCCCCCCCCCCCCCCCCATTTATCTCTCCACCCTGGAGACTTTCTGCCTCTATTCCTGATGAAGGGTTTTTGCCCGAAACATCGATTTTCCTGCTCTTCAGTTGCTGCCTGACCTGGTGTGCTTTCCCAGCACCAGTCTGATCTAAACTCTGATTTCCAGCATCTGCAGTCCTCACTTTTGCCTAACAGTGGTATACAGTCAGGAGGGAGTTGCTGTGGAGTACTCAACATTAACTCCAGATCCCATGAAGTCTCATGGCTTAAAATTAAGCATAGGCAAGGAAACTTCCAGCAGAATACCACTAATCACCCTCCCTCAGCTGACGAATCAGTATTCCTGTTGAACAGAAAGCTTGAAGGAAGCAATGACAGTGGCAAGGGTGCAAAATATACTCTGGAGGCGGGATTTCAATGTCCACCATCAAAAGTGGTTCAGCAGCAGCACTACTAATCAAGCTAGTCAGGGTCTAAAGGATATAGCTGCTAAAGGGAAAAACATATTTGACTTGATCCTCACCAGTTTGCCATCTGTAGATGCATCTGCCCATGACAGAATCAGTAAGAGTGACCACTGCATAGTCCTTGTGGAGATTATGTGAGTGTCCTAGGCCTAACCATTTTTTGCTGCTTCAACAATTATTTTCTCTCCATCAGAAGGTCAGAAGTGGGGATGTTTGTGGATGATTGCATAATGTTCAGCACCACTCTTCAGATACTGAAGCAGATCCATGTTCAAATGCAACAAGATATGGGCAATTTTCAGGCTTGAGCTGACAAGTGACAAGTAACGTTTGTGCCACACAAACACCAGTCAATGGCCATCTCCAATAAGATACAATCTGACCACCTCCTCTTGGTATTCAATCGTATTACCATCTCTGAATCTCTCACTATTAACATCCTTGGGTTTATCGTTGACCAGAAACTCAACTGGACTCCTAAATAAATACAGTGGCTGCAAGAGCATATCAGCAGCTTGGAATACTGCGGTGAACCTTCTGACTCCACAAATCCGACAAACCATAAGCCATAAGTGTGATGGGATATTCCCCACATGCCTGGATGGTTGCAGCTCCAACAACACTCAAGCTTCACACCAGGACAAAACAGCTCACTTGCTTGGTGCTATATTCACAAGCATCCACTCCATCCACTACCCATGGTCAGTAGCAGCAGTGTACATTGTCAACAAAATGCACTGCAGAAATTCACCTAAGGTCTTTAGACATCATCTTTAGGCAAGATAAAGATAGCCACCATCTGCAAGTTTACCTCCAA
Organism: Hemiscyllium ocellatum; assembly: GCF_020745735.1. Classification (NCBI taxonomy): domain Eukaryota; kingdom Metazoa; phylum Chordata; class Chondrichthyes; order Orectolobiformes; family Hemiscylliidae; genus Hemiscyllium; species Hemiscyllium ocellatum. The sequence continues at coordinate 15,430,297 of NC_083428.1, read as the reverse complement.
ACCATTCACCATCCTAACTTGGAAATATATCACCATCCCTTCACTGTTGCTGGATGAAACGGCTGGAATGCCCTATCTAAGAGCTTTGTGGGTCAACCTACTGCATGTGGACTTCAGTTGTTCAAGAGGCAGCTCAGCACCACCTTCTCAAGGCAACTAGAGATGGGCAAGAAATGCTGGTCATCCAGTGACACCCACATTCCACAAGTGAATAAAACAGAATAAGAAAAACATGAGAAACTAGTTTCCTCTAGGTTACAAAGGCTACACGTGGCATGGTACCTCATTAATCTACCTACCTACCCAACCTTTAATTGCATGGGACTGCTGAATGCAACCCTGTCCACCATAGAGACGGCCATCTTACAGAAAGCCCTTCGCTGGGGAAGAAACCTACTTCGAGATATTTTTAATCAACCTGTTCAGAACAGGTGGGGCTTGAACCTAGTCCTTCTGACTCAAGAGCAGGGACACCACCACTGTGCCACAAGACCGTAGGTAGAACTTTGTTTCTTGCTTTTGGTTTTGTGGGTATTTAGGTAACTGCTCAGATACACCCACCAATTAGCATTCATTTGCTGTTTATATGATAAAGATCAGCTTTGCTCAACAGATTTCAGTGGAATGAGTTAAAATTAAATCCACACCTTGCAATGACTGAAGTGTTCAAATTTATAACCAAACATTTAATGGCAAGGTAAATGCATCATAATTTTGATGATGTCAATGCATCATAATTCTGATGATTTTTTTTTTACATCTTGTGAATTCCATCAAAACATATATTATAATAGCTATTTTAAGGATAAGAAAAAATATTTTGGATCAACACAGCTTTAAAGAAATAGAAAGTACTCATTTTGTGGTGCAAACCTGGAGCCTAACAGAAGCAATTCAGGAAATACCAGAGTAAGTTTAAGAGCGTTACTATGCATATAAAAGTGGATTAATGTTCCACCGGGGTAAGACTCATTAAACCTGCTTAGGGCAAACGTTTGAATGTAGAAAGTAATCAAAAAGTATAGATACAGCATTGTGCAATTTGATTAAGGCTTTGCAACTGAGCTTTTAAAACAAAGAATACTGCGTATTTTTTCGATTCTTGCCAAAATTGAGTCACCTTGGTAACGCTCGCCTGATCCAGTCATCCTTCATTCTTGTCTTTCAATTGATTGAAAATGTTGATGCCCAAGCCAAATAGTTTTTCTGACTTTGTTGCCTTAAAACCCAGTAAACCAAGTAAGGTCACCTCTATGACTTGAAAATGGCATCTGCCAACTAGCTACATTGCAGAGTCAGCAAAATCTTGTAATGGTATGCAATGACCTGAGTTTGACTCACACACATAGTGAGAAGAAACTTTACTCCTTTCTACTTGATGCATGCACGGAGTTCCACTGACTAGCAATTAATTGTCAACATTAGGAAAGAGTGGATTGAAATATTCTCTGTCTTTAAGAATTAAAACTGGTTCATTAAAAGTAAAAACAAAAACTAAGTGGTGTAGTGAGTTGGGCACTAGCCTTTACTCCTGAGACCTTTGTTCAAAATATGCTTCTGGCAATGTTGTCTATCCATTGAGTTTAGAAGAATGAGAAGTGATCTCATTGAAATACATAGGATTCTTAATGAACTTGACAGGGTAAATGCAAAGACGGCATGGTCTCAGAATTAGGGGGAGCCAATGTAAGACTGAAATGAGGAGAAATTTCTTCTCTCACAGGTTTGAGAGTCTTTGAAACATCTTGCCACAGAGATCTGTGGGGGCAGAGTCTTTGTGTGTGTTTAAGGCTGAGATAGCTAGATTCTTGATTAGTAGAGGAATCATAGGTAATGGGGAAAATGCAGGAAATAGTCGTTAGGAATATTGGATCAGCCATGATCCTATTGAATGGCAAAGCAGGCTTGAAGAGCCAAACAACCTATTCCTGTTCCGATTTATTATAGTTTTATGGTCTTATATCTGAATGTGAGTGCTTCTGACACCAGGGGTTTGATTTTCATAGAGTTTGGGGGAGATTCTATGGAGGGATGAAAATGACAGCTGGGTCTCAATTCCATTCTCGATTCTATTGCCAGGATTTCAAATTTTCACTGACGCCTTTGAAGTGCTTTGGATTCTGAGCCTGCACTTCGCATATCTGTTCTACATGGCTCCATTCAGCATGTTCTATACCGTACTCCAGAAGAAGCATCTAGCCCATTCAAGGAGGAGGAGTGTGGAATAGAGGAACCAAAAGCTATTGCTGTGTGGTCAATGACGAGACTTACACCCAAAAAGGTAGAATGGACCTTTAGTACTGCCTGGGGTCTTGGTCTCACGGGCTGTATCTGGGTGCACACCTCAAAACAGTTAAACTGACCACCTTTGTGTTGGTAAACTGGAAGCCAGCTGGAAAATCCAGTTAGGCTCACTTCATTGCCATAAAAAGGCTGTTAATGGGCTTAATTGACAACCCATCTCGTTGGGAGAGGCAGGCCTGTTCACTTAAGAAACCAACTCTCATAAAATGGCTGACACTGGGAATGTGATTGGAATACAATGTCAGGAGTTTTGAGTCATAAGTGAACCTGCAGCATTGTGTGTTTGTGTTATAGTGTAAAACCACTGTATTAAAATCAAAACTAAAACACGATGTACTCAAATCTAGCTGAAATCTGACTTGTTCAGCAAAATCATCAGCTGTGATCATAAAAAGTGGGCATAAAAATTGTACTGAGTATTGAACATTTCAAATCAAATAGTGAGTGTTCTTTTTTTCATTTACAGTAAATAATCAGGAAGTTCCCTTCCTGCTGCATATCATTTAACTCCAAGTTAACATGAGAGCTAAAATATCTTGTTGAGTTTTCTGAAGAAGTAACAAAGAGGATTGATGAGGGCAGAGCAGTGGACGTGACCTATATGGACTTCTGTAAGGTGTTTGATAAGGTTCCACATGGGAGACTGGTTAACAGGGTTAGATCTCATGGAATACAGTGAGAACTAGCCATTTGGATACAGAACTGGCTCGAAGGTAGAAGACAGAGGGCGGTGGAGAGTTGCTTTTCTGACTGGAAGCCTGTGACCAGTGGTGTGCTGTAAGGATCATTGCAGGGTCTGCTGCTTTTCAAATGATTTGGATGTGAACATAAGAGATAGTTAGGTGACACCAAAATTGAGGTGTAGTGGATAGCGAAGAAGGTTACCTCAGAGTACAACGAGATCTTGATCAGATGGCCCAATGAGCTGAGGAGTGGCAGATGGAATTTAATTTAGATAAATGCGAGGTGCTGCATTTTTGAAAAGCAAATAAGAGCAGGACTTATACACTCAATGGTAAGGTCCTGAGGAGTGTTGCCGAACAAAGAGACCTTGGAGTGTAAGTTCATAGTTCCTTGAAAGTGGAGTCACAGGTAGATAGGATAGTGAAGAAGGCGTTTGGTACGCTTTCCCTTATTGGTCAGAGCATTGAGTATAGGAGTTGGAAGGAAATGTTGTGGTTGTACAGGACATTGGTTCGGCCATTTTTGGAGTAGTGTATGCAATTCTGATGTCCTCCTGATCGGAAGGATGTTGTGAAACTGGAAAAGTTCAGAAAAGATTTACAAGGATGTTGGAGGATTTGAGCTATAGAGAGAAACTGAACAGGCTGGGGCTGTTTTCCCTGAAGCACCAGAGGCTGAGGGATGACCTTATAGATGTTTACAAAATTATGAGGGGCATAGATAGGGTAAATAGGCAAAGTCTTTTCCCTGGGGTCAGGGAGTCTAAAACTAGAGGGCATAGGTTTAGGATGAGAGGGAAAAGATATAAAAGAGACCAAAAAAGCAATTTTTTCACACAGTGGGTGCTGCGTGTATGGAATGAAGCTGCCAGATGAAGTGATGGAGACTGGTATAATTTCAGCATTTAAAAGGCCTCTGGATAGGTATATGAATAGGAAGGTTTAGAGGGGTATGGGCCAAGTGCTGGCATATGGGATTAGATTAGGTTGGGATATCTGGATGGCATGGACGAGTTGGCCCAAAGGGCCTGTTTCTGTCCTGTACACCTCTGGGATTGTAATTGCAATTACATACCATGACATTATGATACCACCTAACATATACCGAATTCAGCCTTTACAAAATTACTTTCTGAGTGTTCCTAAACTGCAAATTTATAATTTATGTTGAAATGCATGTCAGGATCACTAAGTGGTTTATGTATTGGTAAATTCCACTCATCATTTGCCCTATTTAAAATTAATTTTTACTCTTATTATGAAGAAAACCAATTAGTTCAACCTGGTTTCACTGAAACTACCAAACTTTCCAAATTGCTTTCAAATTGTGGTCCAAGATATCCCTTCTCTGTTGTTCTGCTATCAGACAACAAAATGTTCATCCATCCATCCATTTCTGAAGAAGGGTCACTGGACGTGAAACATTAACTCTGATTTCTCTTCACGGATGCTGAGTTTTTCCAGCCATTTCTGTTTTTGTTGCATCCACTGATAATTGTCTCTAGCCGGAAATCCTGGCAAATTTCCTCAGTTTATATAATGGGATTTGTGCTATTAGTAAATCATCCATCTAAACATGTAATGGCATGTGATGCTTCCACTGTGCCAACATTTTCCAGTATTAACCTGAATCTCTCAGGCATACAGTAAAGTAGTGTAACAATCTCAATGGAAATTGCTGCTTTTTAATGACCCAATTATGTCAGAGTCAGAGAAATCCATTATATTCAAAAACATATTTATAAAGAGATCTGATTTGGGGACACAAATTGCATGTTAATTTATTTCTTCAAAAATGTCACAGAAATAAAAAATATAAATTTAGAAATCAACTGGCATTTTTTTTAGATCCTAGGCAGAGGATCATTTCCTCAGATGCTCAAAATTACTATATAATAGTTAAGTTATTAAGCAAGAAGAAAATGAAAGTTCGTAAGAACATTGAAAGTTGTGTGTGTAGTGTATACAATCTTTTCCATTTTTCTCATATCTTGGTTCTTGCTTTCTCAATCTATTGTTATTAAGCCATTCAACTCATCAATTCCAAGCAGTCTACAGTCTCATCCGGGATAATGGACTGAACTTTTCCAATGACTGAGATTAGGTTAACTGGCCTCTCATTTACCATTTTCTGCCTCCTTCCCTTCTTAAACAGGGTGTTACATTAATTATTTTTCAATCCTTCCAACACTCAACTGATTCCTGAAAAATCACTACCAATGCCTTCACAATCTCCACAGCAACGTTCTTCAGAACCATGGAGTGTAGTCTAGGTGATTTATCCACCTTAAGACCTTTCAGCTTCTCCATCACTTCTCCTTCGTGATAGTCACTACACTCATCTGTTTCCCTTGACTCTCTTGAAGTTCTGGAATGCTTCTAGTGTCTTCCACCATGATGGCTGGTGCAAACTACCTACTGAGTTCCTCTGCTATTTCTTTGTTCTCCATTACTAATTCTCCAGCCTCATTTTCTAGCAGTCCAATGCCCATTCTTGCCTCTGTCTTTCCTTTCTATATCTAAAGAACTCTTGCAATCAAGCTACCCTCAAACACAATGTCAAGGTTACTCTTTCCTTCTGGATGTGCCACATTATCTGAAGCTCAGATTTCCAGCTGTTCAACTCTGAGCTGAAGTTCCTCCAAGCTGCAGACAATTAGTGCAGATGTGATCACTGTGGCTCACAATGGGACCCATCAGCTCCCACATCATGCATAGGCCACACATCACTTGTGCATTCATTTTTAATATAATTAATTAAGTTTTGTTTATTGTTGAGAAATATTACTCTTGGATCATCCCTAAATTATTATACTCCTTTCTGAATCTTCTACTAGTTAAGACTGAGGCATTTGCAACAGCAACAATATGTGATGGATGACAGTTATAGGAAAGGGGGAAAGTCTTAGATACAGTCACATAGATGGGTTAACTCCAGGAAGGGTAAGAGAGGTAGGCAGCTAGTGCAAGAGTCTTTTGTGGATATACCCATTTCAAACAGGTATGCTGTTTTGGAAAACGTAGGGGGTGATGGATTCTCAGGGGAATGTAGCAACGAACAGCCAAGTTTCTGGTATTGAGATTGGCTCTCATGTAACGAGGGTTATGTCGGCTTTCAAGAGATCAATAGTGTTAGGGGATTCTGTAGTTCGAGGAACAGACAGACGTTTCTGTGGCCAGCAACAATAAAGCAGAATGGTGTGTTGCTTCCCTGGTGCCAGGATCAAGGATGTCTCAGAGAGGATGCAGAATGTTCTCACAGGGGAGAGGGGTCATTGTCCACATTGGAACCAACGACACAGGAAGGGAAAAGTATGAGATTCTGAAGGGAGATTTCGGGGAGTTAGGCAGAAATTTAAAAAGGAGGTCCTTGAGAGTAGTAATATCTGGATTACTCCAAGTGCTACGAGCTAGTGAGGGCAAGAATTGGAGGATAGAACAGAAGAATGCATGGTTGAGTAGCTGGTGTATGGGAGAAGGATTCTCATTTTTGGATCATTTGAATCTCTTTTGGGGTAGAAGTGACCTGTACAAAAAGGATGGATTGCACCTAAATTGGAAGGGAACTAATATACTCGCAGGGAAATTTGCTAGAGCTGTTCAGGAGGATTTAAACTAGTAAGGTGGGGGGAATGGGACCCAGGGAGATAGTGAGGAAAGAGATCAATCTGAGACTGGTATAGTTGGGAACAAAGGCAAGTCAAACAGTCAGGGAAGGCAGGGACAAGAGAGGACTAATAAATTAAACTGCATTTATTTCAATGCAAGGGGCCTAACAGGAAAGGCAGATGAACTCAGGGCATGGTTAGGAACATGGGACTGGGATATCATAGCAATTGCAGAAACATGGCTTAGGGATGGGCAGGACTGACAGCTTAATGTTCGAGGATACAAATGCTACAGGAAGGATAGAATGGGAGGCAAAAGAGGAGGGGGAGTAGCATTTTTGATAAGAGATAGTATTACATCTGTGCTGAGGAGGATATTCCCGGAAATACATCCAGGGACATTATTTGGGTGGAGCTGAGAAATAGGAAAGGGATGATCACCTTATTGGGATTGTATTATAGATGCCCTAATAGTCAGAGGGAAATTAAGAAACAAACTTGTAAGGAGATTAGATTACTTACAGTGTGGAAATAGGCCCTTCGGCCCAACGGATCCGCACCAACCCGTCGAAGCGCAAACCTCCCAGACCCATTCCCCTACATTTACCCCTTCACCTAACAGTAAGGGCAGTTTAGAAAGGCCAATTCACCTCACCTGCACATTTTCGGAACACCCGGAGGAAACTGGAACACCCGAAGGAAACCCACGCAGACACGGGGAGCATGTGCAAACTCCACACAGACAGTTGCCTGAGGTGGTAAATGAACCTGGGTCTCTGGCGCTGTGAGGCAGCAATGCTAACCGCAGTGCCACCGTGCCGCCCAGGGATCTCAGCTATCTGTAAGAATAATAGGATGGTGATGGTAGGGGATTTTAAATTTCCAAACATAGACTGGGATTGCCTTAGTGTTAAAGGAGAGGAATTTGTTAAGTGCGTACAAGACAATTTTCTGATTCATTATGTGCATGTACCTACTAGAGAAGGTGCAAAACTTGACCTACTCTTGGGAAGTAAGACAGGGCAGGTGACTGAGGTGTCAGTGAGGGAGCACTTTGGGTCAGTGACCATAATTCTATTAGATTTAAACTAATGATGGAAAAGGATAGACCAGATCTAAAAGTTGAAATTCTAAATTGGAGAAAGGCCAATTTTGATGGTATTAGGCAAAAACTTTTGAAAGCTGATTGAGGGCAGATGTTCACAGGTAAAGGGACAGCTGGAAAATGGGAAGCCTTCATAAATGAAATAACGAGAATCCAGAGACAGTATATTCCTGTCAGGGTGAAAGGGAAGGCTGGTAGGTATAGGGAATGCTGGATGTCTATAGAAATTGAGGGTTTGGTTAAGAAAAAGAAGGAAGCATATGTCAGGTATAGACAGGATAGATCGAGTAAATCCTTAGAAGAGTATAAAGGAGGTAGGAGTATACTCAAGAGGGAAATCAGGAGGGCAAAAAGGGGATATGAGATAGCTTTGGCAAATAGAATTAAGGAGAATCCAAAGGGTTTTTACAAATACATTAAGGCCAAAATGGTAACTAGGGAGAGAATAGTGCCCCTCAAAGATCAGCAAGGTGGCCTTTGTGTGGAGCTGCAGAAAAAGGGGGAGATACTAAATGAGTATTTTGCATCAGTATTGACTGTGGAAAGGGATATAGAAGATATAGACTGTAGGGAAATTGATGGTGACGTTTTGCAAAATGTCCAGATTACAGAGGAGGAAGTGCTGGATGTCTTGAAATGGTTAAAGGTGGATAAATCCCCAGGACCTGATCAGGTGTACCCGAGAACTCTATGGGAAGCTAGAGAAGTGATTGCTGGACCACTTGCTGAGATATTTGTATCATCGATAGTCACAGGTGAGGTGCCGGAAGACTGGAGGTTGGCTAACGTAGTGCCACTGTTTAAGAAGGGTGGTAAGGACAAGCCAGGGAACTATAGACCAGTGAGCCTGACGTCAGTGGTGGGCAAGTTGTTGGAGGGAATCCTGAGGGACAGGATGTGCATGTATTTGGAAAGACAAGGACTGATTAGGGATAGTCAACATGGCTTTGTGCGTGGGAAATCAGGTCTCACAAACTTTGTTACTTCTTCAAAAAACTCAGCCAAGAGGATTGATGAGGGCAGAGCAGTAGATGTGATCCATATGGATTTCAGTAAGGCGTTCGACAAGGTTCCCCATGGGAGACTGGTTAGCAAGGTTAGATCTCATGGAATACAGGGAGAACTAGCCATTTGGATGCAGAACTGGCTCAAAGGTAGAAGACAGATGGTGGTGGTGGTGAATTGTTTTTCAGACTGGAGACCTGTGACCAGTGGAGTACCACAAGGATCGGTGCTGGGTCCTCTACTTTTTGTCATTTACATAAATGATTTGGATGCAAGCATAAAAGGTACAGTTGGTAAGTTTGCAGATGACACCAAAATTGGAGGTGTAAGGGACAGCGAAGAGGGTTACCACAGATTACAACAGGATCTTGACCAGATGGGCCAATGGGCTTAGAAGTGGCAGATGGAGTTTAATTCAGATAAATGCAAGGTGCTGCATTTTGGGAAAGCAAATCTTAGCAGGACTTATACACTTAATGGTAAGGTTCTAGGGAGTGTTGCTAAAAAAAGGGACCTTGGAGTGTAAGTTCATCGCTCCTTGAAAGTAGAGTCGCAGGTAGATAGGATAGTGAAGAAGGCGTTTGGTATGCTTTCTTTTACTGGTCAGAGTATTGAGTACAGGAGTTGGGAGGTCATGTTGTAGCTGTACAGGACATTGGTTAGGCCACTGCTGGAATAGTGCGTGCAATTCTGGTCTCCTTCCTATCAGAAAGATGTTGTGAAACTTGAAAGGGTTCAGAAAAGATTTACAAGGATGTTGCCAGGGTTGGAGGACTTGAGCCAGGGAGAGGCTGACCAGGCTGGGGCTGTTTTCCCTGGAGCGTCGAAGGCTGAGGGTTGACCTTATAAAGGTTTACAAAATTATGAGGGGAATGGATAGGGTAAATAGACAAAGTCTTTTCCCTGGGGTCGGGGAGTCCAGAACTAGAGGGCATAGGTTTAGGATGAAAGCGGAAAGATATAAAAGAGACCTAAGGGGCAACGTTTTCACACAGAGGATGGTACGGGTATGGAGTGAGCGGCCAGAGGAAGTGATGGAGGCTGGTACAATTGCAACATTTAAGAGGCACTTGGATGGGTATATGAATAGGAAGGGTTTAGAGAGATATGGGCCGGGTGCTGGCAGGTGGCACTAGATTGACTAGGAATATCTGGTCGGCGTGGACGGGTTGGACCAAAGGGTCTGTTACCATGCTGTACATCTCTATGACTAGTCCCTTACCAACCAATCAGACGATGGCTTTCAGTGACATCAATTTCGAAAAAGAAAAGAAATAAATGTGAACACTGGAATGATCATTATCTCTGGCTTTATGTAGTTTTCAGTGCTATTGGCATTGTTCTTCCCCTACTCAGGTGAGTCCAGACATGCTCCCTGCCTAATGTTGTATTTCCTGATAAACAATTGCCTGTGTCAAATCTTGATCTGGAGTTTGGTGTGACATTCCTGCCTTAAAATCCTTCCTTTCCAACATCTGCCAATGAACTTATGGACATTGTGATGCCAGTGTTCCTTTTCCTCAAACAGAACAGACTCCAGGTCACACTCCCCAGTCTGCCTCACTTGACGCTGATGCCAGGCCTCTCTTCCCAGTCTGCCTCACTGTGATGGTGACTCCAGGCCTCTCTTCCCAATCTTCCATACTGTGACGGTGACCCCAAGCCTCTCTTCCCAGTCTGCCTCAGTGTGATGGTGACCACAGGCCTCTCTTCCCAGTCTGCCTCACTGTGACGGTGACCCCAGGCCTCTCTTCCCAATATGCCTCACTGTGATGTAAACCCAGGCCTCTCTTCCCAATCTTCCTCACTGTGACGGTGACCCCAGGCCTCTCTTCTCAATCTTCCTCACTGTGACAGTGACCCCAGGCCTCTCTTCCCAATCTTCCTCACTGTGACAGTGACCCCAGGTCTCTCTTCCCGGTCTGCCTCAGTGTGACGGTGACCCTAGGTCAATTTCTCCAGTCGGCGTCACTTTTTTTTATTTCAAAAATATACTTCATTCATTAAAAATACTTTTGTGTATATACGTAGTTACAAATGCAATTTAGTTCTGTGAAGTAGCATATCAAGGAAACAAACAAAATTTAGGGTTTGACTCTATCCAAACAAACCAAAGACATCTCTTGCACATACAAGACAACACTTACATGCATTTGAGGCACCGGAACGGAACCTATTTACCTTCAATTGAAAGGCCTCAGACAGTGGTCTTTCTCCACTGCATCCTGGCAGCAGCTATCCTCAATGCATCACTCAGCACATCGTCCTGGACCTTGGAAAGTGCCAGTTCCAACGTTCAGTTGAGATCAACTCCCAGTCTGCCTCACTGTGACAGTGACCCCCTGGCCACATTTCCCAGTCTGCCTCACTGTGATGGTGACCCTTGGCCACACTTCCTCATCTAGCTCACTGCGATGGTGACCTCAGAAGGTGCACAAAGAGAGCTCCATGCTCAGCAGCCTGAAGGAAGATGATGACTCAGTATCGTCATCTCAGGCTGACGTCATGAGGATCAGCAAACCCTTCTATGCCAGTCTGTATGACGCGAAGCCAAACGACAGCACAACCTCCCAGTTATTCCTGTCCTCGATCACAGAGGTCTTAGACGACAGAACACAGGAGAGGCTGGACCAACCGCTATCTCTGGATGAGCTGACCAAGGCCCTCAAGCCCTTCGAAAAGAATAAAACTCCCCGAAGCGACGGCTTACCGGTCGAGCTCTATTCTGCTCTGTGGGACTTGATTGGCAAGGACCTGCTGGAGGTGTATGTCAGTATGCTTCGGGCAGGTACCATAAATGAATCCATGAGGAAAGGCATCATCATCCACATCTACAAACAGAAGGGGGAGAGGGAGGAACTCAGAAATTGGAGAACAATTGAATGCAGATTCTAAAATTTTGTCAAAGGTTATCGCCGACCAGGTCAGGTCTGCTCTGGGGTCAGTGATTCACCCTGACCAAACGTGTGCTGTATCGGGCAGGAAGATCATGGAGAGTTTCACACTCCTCAGGGATACGATCGCCTATGTGCAGGGCAGAGGGTTGGACACCTGCCTCATCAGCCTGGACCAGGAGAAAGCCTTTGACAGGATATCACGCAAGTATATTAGATTAGATTACTTAGATTAGATTACTTACAGTGTGGAAACAGGCCCTTCGGCCCAACAAGTCCACACCGACCCGCTGAAGCGCAACCCACCCATACCCCTACCCCTACATATACCCCTTACCTAACACTATGGGCAATTTAGCATGGCCAATTCACCTGACCCGCACATCTTTGGACTGTGGGAGGAAACCGGAGCACCCGGAGGAAACCCACGCAGACACGGGGAGAACGTGCAAACTCCACACAGTCAGTCGCCTGAGGTGGGAATTGAACCCAGGTCCCTGGCGCTGTGAGGCAGCAGTGCTAACCGCTGTGCCACCGTGCCGCCCATATGAGAGATGTTCTCTCCAAAATGGGCTTTGAGGAGGGAATCTGCAATTGGATCAGACTGCTCTACACCAACATTGTCAGTGCAGTCTCAATCAATGGGTGAGAATCAGATAGCTTCCCAGTCAGATCTGGAGTCAGACAGGGCCGCCCTCTCTCTCCTATGTGCTGCATAGAGTCATTTGCCGAGTCCATCAGGAAGGATGCGAGCCTGAGAGGGGTGACTATTCCTGGAGGCAGGGGCCTGCAGGTTAAGGACTCCCTGTACATGGATGACGTCGCCGTTTTCTGCTCAGATCTGCTGTCTGTTCACAGACTCATGTGCATATGTGACCAGTTCGAACGGGTCTCGGGGTCCAAGGTCAACTGAAACAAGAGCGAGGCTATGCTCTTCAAGAACTGGGCCGACCAATCCTCGATCCCCTTCACCGTCAGGTCTGACCACCTGAAGGTGCTGGGTATTCGGTTCGGGGGGGCTGGGGCATGCGCCAAGTCTTGGGAGAAGCGTATCAGCAAAGTGAGGCAGAAACTGGGCAGATAGAAGCTTTGGTCGCTCTCCATCGCGGGAAAAAAACCTGGTCATCAGGTGTGAGGCACTGTCATTGCTGTTATACGTGGCACAGGTCTGGCCTATTCCCAGAACCTGCGCTGTTGCAGTCAGCCGGGCCATCTTCCAATTTATATGGAGATCAAAGATGGATCGTGTCTGAAGGGACTCGATGTATAAAGATCTGGGCAATGGGGGAAAAAACACACCCAATGCCACCCTCACCTTGATGGCCACCTTTGTGTGTGGCTGCATCAAGCTGTGCATGGATCCCTGGTACGCAAACACCAAGTGTCACTACGTACTGAGGTTCTACCTGTCCCTGGTGTTGTGAAGGATGGGCCTGGCTTCACTGCCGCAGCATGTTCCGAGTAGTTGGACCATTCCAACTACTGGGATGGATTGAGGATTGGCTGTCTGACAGAAGGCAGAGAGTTGGGATAAAAGGTTCTTTTTCGGAATGGCAGCCGGTGACAAGCGGTGTCCCGCAGAGTTCAGTTTTGGGGCCGCAGCTGTTTACATTATATATTAATGATCTGGATGAAGGGACTGAGGGCATTCTAGTGAAGTTTGCCGATGATACGAAGTTAGGTGGACAGGCAGGTAGTACTGAGGAAGTGGGGAGGCTGCAGAAGGTTCTAGACAGTTTGGGAGAGTGGTCCAGGAAATGGCTGATGGAATTCAACTTGAGCAAATGCGAGATCTTGCACTTTGGAAAAAAGAATAAAAGCATAGATTACTTTCTAAATGGTGAGAAAATTTGTAAAGCCAAAGTACAAAAGGATCTAGGAGTTTTAGTCGAGGATTCTCTATAGGTAAACATGCAGGTTGAGTCCGTGATTAAGAAAGTGAATGCAATGTTGTCATTTATCTCAAGAGGGTTGGAATATAAAAGCACCGTTGTGCTACTGAGACTTTATAAAGCTCCGGTTAGGCCCCATTTGGAGTACTGTGTCCAGTTTTGGTCCCCACACCTCAGGAAGGACATACTGGCACTGCAGCGTGTCCAGTGGAGATCCACACGGATGATCCCTGGAATGGTAGGTCTAACGTATGAGGAATGGCTGAGGATCCTGGATTGTATTCATTGGAGTTTAGAAGATTAAGGGGAGATTTAATAGAAACTTACAAGATAATACATTGCTTGGAAAGGGTGGATGCTAGGAAATTGTTTCCGTTAGGCGAGGAGACTAGGATCCGTGGACACAGCCTTAGAATTAGAGGGGGTCAATTCAGAACAGAAATGTGGAGACATTTCTTCAGCCAGAGAGTGGTGGGTCTGTGGAATTCATTGCCGCTGAGTGCAGTGGAGGCCGGGACACTAAATGTCTTCAAGGCAGAGATTGATAGATTCTTGATGTCACAAGGAATTAGGAGCCACGGGGATAATGCTGGTAAGTGGAGTTGAAATGCCCATCACCCATGAATGGCGGACTGGACTCGATGGGCCAAATGGCCTTACTTCCACTCCTATATCTTATGGTCTTATGGTTCCATATCACCTGTCCTTCGTGGAGAAGTCTATGAAGAAAAACACCTTTGACCACAAGTCCATCAGGAAGTGGTCAGCACGTAGTGTTCTTGAGGCCATTCAGGAAAAGGAGAGGGCAGATCCTATCGAGCGGTTTCCTGAGCAGACTGTCAAAGCCATTTGGCAGAATGCCTCATTGCCAGAACTTTTCAACAAGCACAAGACATGGCTTGGTTGGTGGTGAGAAGGGCTCTGCCTGTGAGATCCTTTATGCACGCCCGGACTCACTCCCACACCACACACTGCCCTCGAAGCAGCTGCGGGGGGACGAGACTATCACACACCTCCTTTTGGAATGTGCCTATGCAGAAGAAGTCTGGAGAGGAATGCAGTGGTATTTGTCGAGGTTCGTCCCGAGTAGCGCCGTGACACAGGACTCCGTGTTCTATGGTCTGTTCCCCAGGACACACACCGAGACAAACATCAACTGTGCCTGGAGAATCATTATCTTGGTGAAGGACACTCTTTGGGCGGTCCGAAACCTGTTGATCTTCCAGCTGAAGGAGTTGACCCCAACTGAGTGTTGCAGACTGGCACGTTCCAAGGTCCAGGATTACGTGTTGAGGGACATGCTGAAGCTTGGGGCAGCTGTCGCCAAGGCGCGGTCGGGAAAGACCACGGTGTGACATCTGCCTGCCTAAGAAGAACAGGGGGCCCATCCAGTCATTTGGGCTCTGCTGACGCCTCAGCAGAAGAGCTGAATAGTCAATGTACAGACTTGTATATGGGAAAAATAAATTTCAATGTCTGTATATAAAGAAATGTAATGTGTGTAGAAGAATGGCATGACCAATTGTAAAGAGACCCAAATAATTTTATGAATAAAGTTTATTTTTGAAATAAAAAAACCCCAGATCATTACTCCCAGTCTGCCTCACTGCAATGGTAATCATAGGCCATTCTCCCTGTCTGTTGTTTCTCTGAACCTTCAAACAACTTTGTCTTCACAATGCTCCTGCAAGCTCCATGGACACCATCCTCTTTCAAACTTTGTTCATGCAAGTGATCATCACCAAACCATCAGCCTGACCACTTTATCATGCCCGCTTTAGAATAAACTTACACACCATTCAATCCTTCAGGATTTCACTTTGGAGTTCAGGGACATTTATGACAATGGCAGAGAATTAACTCTGGAAGCAGCACTCTCAAATGATCACAACTATCTTTGAAACACGATGGTAAATTTGAACTCAAATCTGTTGCTCGCAGAGTCAGTTGTCCAGATGTAACAGCAACTGTCTCTAGTTTGATTTTAGTTGGCCTGGAGGAGGGATCAGGATGTGTGAAAATTAAGGTATAAATGTGTGGAGACCTCATGTCCAGTCTCACCTGATAGGGGAAGCGCAATGCTAGGACCAGTGAAGTAGGTCCCCTTTCCAATCTGTCCTGGGGCACCTCGGAGAAGTCAGGTCCCTTTGCGAGAGGTGACCTGCTCTTTGGGATAGTTAAAGTGGGTTCTGAGATTACTAAAAGTAGACATAACAGTGAAAAAAATGCATAAACTCATTAGAACTATGAAGCGAACTGGCAAAAAGTATTGTGAAATGCGTGAAAAAAGGTATTTAAAATCGCTGTCCTTTGTGAATATGAAAAAACTCTGTGGAATATCATTGTTCGTTATTGCTTGCCATTTCATCCTTTCTATTGACAGAAACCTGGGAAGTGCTGTCTGTTTGATTTTATAACTTTCCAGTTTCTCAGTGGGATGCCTACTATTTCACAATTTGATTGACAGCTGCAAGTAGTTATAAATTATTTGAAGCGGAACTATTAATTCCATTTTTATAAGGATCCAGCATTATGATGACCTATTATTTGTTTTATAAATGATTATGTAGTTGAAGGAATGTAAATGAAGTGAATGGGATTTAATTAATTAGAATTTTAAATAAAATCTGCAATAGATTTACAGCTATTTTGTACTTCACCTTAGCCTAGGTCATAAGTTGAATACTGGGATGTAGATGGGTTGGTGGGAGAGTGGTGATGGGTTGATGTGAATTGCCTCTAAATTGTCATAGGGGCTAGAAAGAACCATAAGAAATATATGGGAGATGAGAGATGGGAACTGGTGACTGGTATGAGATTTATTTTTAAAAAAAGAGTTCGACAAAGTGTCTTCTGCCCGGCCTGCTCGGCATCGTTTCTGACAAAGCTCACCACGACTCCTGGAAACCTAACCACTCCCAGAAGAAAAAGACAAAGATCTAGAACACTTTACCCTTGGTTGATTTTGTGGAAGTGTGGCAGAATCATGCAAGAAGTCCAGTAGGCCTATCCTGATGTCAGTGCTGCTTCTTTTAACTAAATTCTGGGCATTGAGATGAGACTCTTGCTAGGCAGTGACACATTATCTATTAATGGGAATTATTGCTTGTTAATTGTTACTCAGTAATATGCATCTTACTATTGTTCCAATCATCACAAGCAAACTTGACCCCTAGAATTTTTAAGATAGAAGTCAGAAGGGCTACCTCGCTGCTTCAGTGCAGTGCTTACTCCAAAGTACCTCCATGTTGGACACAAGGCTCAGCATCTCAGTTCATGTTCCAGAGATACCAGCCACATACACTTCATGACATTGGTACTTTATAGGTACCAATCTCTTTGAATCCTCATCAAATATCTTGATCCAGTTACACTGCTGCACTTCAGTGATTTACTTTTTGATGCAACAGTAATTACCATTGTAATGATGCAGCAAGGATACTTTAGGGTAGGTGAGAGCAAGTGAGGAAAATGTTGCAGGCAATCGTGAGAGTCACAGAGCATGAGCTTTGGTGGAAGGTGGGTACAGTAGCAGAGGTAGAGTGCGTATGAGGTACTGGAGAGAAAATAGTGTACTTTACCCTGGCGGAGTGGAGAAGGTCATTGACCGTCTTGCTAAATTGCTGTGCATTCCTGCACTGGCCCATATGGCAATCTCAAATCAGGCTGTGGCTTCCTTTGCTGGTTTTGAGGAAGAGAACATCCTGGGCCTGCATCCATCCTTCTAGGAGAACATCCAAGTCCATGAGTGAAAATGAGGTGCCAACTTTCTCCCTGTCTCCCATGTTTAGGCAAATATCAGGACCAAGGCAGCTTCTGAACAACAGCGTGTCCAGCCACAAAGTGGTTCTTTAAATGTGATGCCAGCAAGAGGGATGCAGGTTAATTCCAAGATATCCCGGCTGTGGCGAGTTGTTCTAGGTATGGTGAGTGATAGTCTGAGGCTAGAATCAAAGGGGATAACATAGAGGGCAAGTAGGTAGTTAGTGAGGTGAGTTTGGTAAGATATTGCAAGAAGACTTGTTAGGTCTTGCGAGCAGAAACCCTCCATGAAACTCAGTGAAACTGACATCGTCAAAACTGTGACACTGTCATAATTTTCAACTATGTGAATAGCTCTTGAGTTCATACCTGACTGTGGAAAGCAGATAGAAGTTTTCAACACTTCATAAGCTCTATTTGTATGTTTTTTCAAAGAAATAACAAGGGAATGAATCAGCAGTAGATTAGAAAAATAGAACAGGCAATTTTATTGAGAAACATCCTCAGGTTTAGAAATCATATTGAAAAGAAAGGTTATTTTAAATTTACCCTGTTAATATCTATATTTGAACGTAAATGTTGTATGTCATGATAAAAATATACATTCATTGGCTGCATTTTTTTCTGATTTGAATTATTCATAAAGTTTTGGGTTATGTTTATTTTCCAATTAAAAATGAAATTGGTTTGTTCTGAATGAGCTGATCTCAATTCGGCTTCTCGTGGAAGTTTTCCCATGGTAAGAATGTATGCCAACATTCACTCAATATGTCACGTGATGGAAAGTTTGCTTCTTGGTCATGGTACAGCTGTTATCTGATAAAGTACAGTACACTCTTTCTGAAGAAGAATGACGTTTATCTGAAGGACAAGTAAGGTTGCACTAGGATATGCTTGTTGGCCATATAAAGGTAAATTTGCACTTATGTCCTGTAACATGCATTAGAAATATTTCTTATTCACAATACTTGATTTGTCCAGTACCTCTAGTGTGAAAAAGAACCAATTAA